>NC_135150.1:15045942-20045942 GCF_050948215.1 Halictus rubicundus | reverse complement strand
CGCGGAGCGTTACGAAGTTCTTAAAATAGTCATATGATTCTTTTCAGATAAGATCGCCAAATAATCACAATTTAAGATAAAAAACACATTATCTCGAGAATTAAAGATTATTTTGTTATTTTAAAACCTGGTAATAGCTAAGGTCAAAATCAGAAAGTCAAGGGTAAAAAACATTTTCCACGAACATCTTGGAAACTACTGCACATAGGAAAATGGTGTACATGGAGAAATTGTGTGTCTTTTTATAAGTAATACTCCTGCGCAGACAGATTTCAATTATCACCATTTGTTTCGATAATATACTAAATACCATTCATTATTCACACGTTATCGCAATCTTTCGGGCATTCCGTTACTCTGACAAGAAAATGTTTCCAACAAAAATTAATCAGTAACTAATCTTCTATAAAGTTCGAAATAAGAAATTTAAAAAAATTTTTATTTTTAATAAAAAATGAATTTCCCCTTGGTTTTTTAATTGTCGCTATATATTTTTCTTATAACAGGAAAACATTAACACTGAAACGATCCTCCCCGCTCCCACGGCCATAGCAGCAACGTGAAAATTCCTTTCAGTTCACCGAAAAAACATAAAAAATACACACCGAGAGGATCGACGTCCAGAGGCTGTATAATAACCGTTCGATGTATCGGGTTTCACGTGACAGGAAGGTCGCGCACATCCGCAGTCCACAAAGCTTGGGGCCGGCCGAATTTTCGAAAATATCGGCGCCGGGTCAGGCATCAACGAATTTATTGCGGAAACAGAGATGTTCAAATTGTGCTACTACGTTCAGGAAGCGTTGTTTGTCGTGATCATTGCCGGGGAATTTTCAAACCATTCGATGCCGAATGATCCGCGAATAAAAGCCTGCAACAGAGCCGCTTCCGCTTAACCCCTTGTCCCACAATATCGAGTCAGATCCGTGATGAAGATTCTGAACAGAGTGTAATAAATACGTATGTTATTAATTCCCTTTAAACCGAAGTAAAATTCTACTTTGTTGTAGTTGATGTTTTGGAGAAAACGTAGGCATAAAATAAATATAAACTACCGTTTTTTTTTCTATGAAATTCTGAACGATGAAGAATTCCTAATCGTTATAATCACAAAATAAATAGACTAATCAGACAGACAATTCCGTCTCCAAATTTCTGGGAGACCCGACGCTCAAATTGTTGAAAAGCAGGTGGAGGATGTAAAAAATTCAAGAGCCTCGTCCAGTGCGAATCGAGTCGCTACATCTGCAAGACGGAGGTTTGTCTCGTAAGTGGCTGCAGTTTCTGGCAACAGCTGTAGGCAATTGTTACTTTGCATAAAGATCCGCAGTCTGCTAATGGGGAAAGGCGAAAGTTCGAAGGGTGGAGGAAGATGGTAAGGTAAAAATGCAGGGTAGCGAGGAAGCGGTGATTTCGCGCACGCGGAAAAGGCTTGCAGGGCCGCGGCTCGACGCCGGTCCATTGGGAATGCAGTTCGCGACAATACAGATCCACTGCGGTTCCCATCGATTCGCCGCAATATCGGAGGATATCGGGTCTGGCGTATCGCGGCTCGATCGCGACACGAGGAAAGATACTACTCCCACGAGGCGATCGGTCTGGTACCTAGTCTCTCTCTCTCTCTCTCTCTCTCTCTCTCTCTCTCTCTCTCTCTCTCTCCTTCTCTCGCTCTCTCTAGCCTAGTCTGGTAGTACCTGGCGTGGCACGCCAGTGCAGTTTCACCTCGTCGGAGCAGGAGCACTGCTGTGGCTGTGGCTGGGACACGGTGACTTTTCCTGATCGAGCAGCCGCACGATTCCGCGTGCGCCTCCGTCCTGCAGCCTTTTCCTCGTCTACTTTCCAGCTGCGGGTTCACGGACTTTTCCTGCTGCTCTCGTTCTCGCACCGGCGAGTATCGGTAACGGTACGGGTCCCTGCTCGCGGCTCGACACCGATCGAGACCTCTGAGATCTTGCGTACAGACGAAATCGAACCGTCAGCGGACTGATCCAGAGCTGCTTCAGAATTGAGGCAAAATGGTCCAAAGGGGACCTAACAATGTCAACGCATTACCTACCGGAGATCATTTCGGAATTTTCAAAAGCCCATGGCTGAAGACTTTAGTGGATCTTTGAACAGCAACAGTAGTTTCAGAATTAACGTAATACTTACCCCAAGTAACGTAATCTGAAAATTTCGTTTCAGATTAGAATGTAAAAGAATATTTCTGGGCCTCCTTTCGGTACAGTATAGTTATCGAGTCATACTCGAGACTGCGAATTTTATGCATTGATGATAAAAATGGGCACGCCGAATTTAAAGCAGCGGCCATATTGAAAAAGTTTAAGGACCTCCGCCTATTAGTTTCGGTTTGATAAGATGATTGGAGGAAGAACAAATTTTTTATTTGCCTCCTGCGTCTTGCAATGAATGCAAACATTTTCTATTTTGCATAAAGATCCGCGGTCTACTAATAAATATGTATGTTATTAATTTCCTCCAAACCGAAATAAAAATATAAAATATTTCTACAAATTCACGAACTCTGAAAGAAATTTGGAATCCGTCATTTCGACGGGTAGTCCCAGTTTTAAGTTTGTCCGTTGCCTCCTGTGGACATATTCGTCGGGAAATGGTCATTTAAACGGAGACACATGCACCGACCGAGGCAGAGAGCACGTTGCATCTCGGAGCGTCTGTCCGTCATCAGTAGAATGGGTGCTCGCTCCAGTCAATGGTCAGACTGGCAGAAAGTGGGTACGGCTGGTGTGTGCCTCCGTTTTCTGCGATAGCGTCAGGTGCAGAGGTGAAACGACGCTACTCCTTAGACTTAGAACGAGATAGAAAGAAAGAGAGATAGAAAGAGAGAGAGAGAGAGAGAGAGAGAGAGAGAGAGAGAGAGAGAGAGAGAGAGAGGGATAGAGAGAGAGATGGAGAGTTTACGAGCACGTCCTCGGCAGCACGGCTCCGGCGTGTTTCTAACAGGCTCAAGGCCGTAGATGTTGCGCCAATTATGCGATTAATCGTTAAACGCGCGCTCTTTCGACCCGGCGGCGGCGTCGAACGGTCACCGAACGGGTACCGAACGGGTACTGAACGGGTAACGAACGAATACCGAACTCTGTCTCTCAGTCTCGTAAATCGGTTCGAATCGACAAAACGCATGGGTTCCTGGGCTCGTCGGTTTAAAAAATGCGTAAATAAATAAGGACGCGCGGAAAACGAAACAAGAGAGCGCCGACCCGTGGAAATATTATCGGGGCGACCGTTTTCCAAGCGGCGTCCGCGTCGATGGCGCGAGAGGTAATTGCGCGGCTATTTATTGGCCGCGATCATTTTTTAGCCCGGGCCCCTCCGCCCGACAAAGCGTGCGCTCTCTCTCTCTCTCTCTCTCTTTCTCTCTCTCTCTCTCTCTCTCTCTCTCTCTCTCTCTCGCGAATTGCAATGTATCGCCGGCGCCGATACCGATCATAAATCACGCGCGATTTATCGGGCCGATCGGCCGGCCCCCAAGCCGCGTCCACCTTCGTAATTTTTGACGCGACGGCGACGCCCGACACCGAGCATTTGATCCATTGACACCGGGCGACCCGGCCCCCTTCTTCCCGCTAATCGAAAATAATTCGATTCCGACCGGTCCGACTCGCACGGGTCACGTTCCGCGATCTCCAACCGACGACCTCGCGAAGATATCGGGATCGGTCCGGAGCCTCGCGCGCAGCGAGATCGATGACGATCGATGGAATCAATTGACCCGTTCCTTTAAAAAGTTTGTAAAATCTCGTCGACACGTGTCCGGCAAAAATGAACGTCTTCTTGTTTCTATTGGAAACGTCGAATGAGATTTATTGATGCATTACATATTACCAACAAAACAAGGATAATAAATAATACTAGTGAATACGCCAGTATTAATACTATGATACAATAAAAAGAGGGAATCACCGAATCCGGAGGAAAATATAATCCTACTGAAACCACGGTGCAGTACTGTGAAATAGCCGCTGGTTCAACATCAAGGAGAAGAAAAGCTAAGATAGGATTAAAATAAGATTATTCATATCCTTCGGGAACAATAAAAACTTCAACGGTGGAAAATGTATGAAATTGTCGCGAGGTAGGGAACAGAGCTAAACGGGCAAACCGCCGCTTGCGCGCGAGTCCGACATAATTAATGAACTTTTAATAAGCGTGTTAAACGGTGACAGGCGCAGTCGCAATTTGTAGGTGCACGGCTCGGAAGCGTTATCGACGGAACGATTAATCCACGCGTGTTCTATTTTCGCAGTTTCCCCGGGAAATCCTCGGTAAAGAAAACCGGCGGCGCCAAGATATAATGGAGAGAAAGGAGAAAGGAGAGGGAAGAGGATGGAGGAAGAGTTGCGAGCGGTGCAATAATAAAAATTTAGTTAGGGATTAAGCAGAGCCGTAGGATCCCGGAAACGTGGACACCGTTTCGAGCCTGGCTCCTTTGCTCTTGCAACGAGCAGCCTCGTTGCATAATTAAAACTTTTAATTATCAGACTCGCTGGGCTCTCTGTCCGAGAGAGGCTCGAGAGCCGAACGCTCTTAAGACGGTGTCCCCGTTAAAGGATCCCGAGGACTCGTCCTCCGTCGAGGAAATACTGTTCGATCCTTTCGCTTCCGCAAATCCGACGATAAATAGATCTATTCCCAACAGCCTCTTCCGAGCTACCAAAATTCGCGTCCTTAACCCCTATAATTTTTTATTCGAGATACAACCATTACAAAATTCTTCCTTGTTAAGGGGGGAACTTGTATAAATGGCCTGCTTTTGAAGAATTTTTTTTTTTGAAGAATGTAATGCCTAGATTGATTTAAAATTTGAGGTATCATTTATTAACGTTATAATGTAAACAGAAGTATTTTCTATAAATTATAATCGTTAATATCTATGGTGCAATGATGGCTTGAGCCTTTCCGACAGGAGCCTAACTACGTCCGCCCAATAAAACCGTTCATTTTAATTTTAAAATTTCGTATAAACAAATCTCTGATCACTTTCTAACTTTTTTATCGAATTTTTGTGAGGAACTTTCCTATCGATTTAAACAAAAAAAAAAAAAATGCTAAAAAATTTCTTTTCACACAAGGTTCCCCCCCATAATAAATTAAATATTCATAGCAGAAGAATGCGATTTTGTTTCGATTCGCAAGAAGTGAATAAATAGACAGCAGGTCTTCGTGCAAAATAATAAAAATTGTCTGCATTGATTTCAAGAGACAGAAGCTAAATACAAATATGCCTTCCGTTTGCACAATAATTTTTATTTTGCTTGAACTGCCTTAGTCTCTGTACTATCTGCAATTTTACCTGCCAAATTATTTAATGAATAATTTAAGTTGGAGAAATAAAGAAGAAACATTCAGATATTACAGACGTTCAATAAAACTGCATTTTCTCGTTCACCAATTTTAACAAATCGAAATTCAGACAACAATGTCTCCTCACATTTGTACAGCACTGTATTTGACCTATTCACTGTGCAATGAGACTAGTTGCTGGCAACGATACCAATTACGAACAAATCACGAACAAACAGAATATCGTTTGTGCTCCCGTGCGGTCCCATGCGACTTCTCTCGAAAAAGGCGAACGGTACACGGCTCCGCGGACGATACAGATCATGCGAAACCTTGAATCTCGAATCGGGAAGTTTTGCTCGAATCGCACGCGGAAAGAGAAGAAGCGCGTAAAGTGGGACTGTCTCTCGGAGCGCCGTATATAGCTCGGCGCGGCGCGTCGCACCGATGGGGCGCGATTACGTGAGTCACACTTTGGAAATGGAAAGAAATCCTCCTCGGCTGTAAATATCGCGCTGGTCTAACTGTCGCGACGTGCAATAATCGGCCGTATGAATATTAAGCGTCCCGGTACGGCGTGAACGTGGCGCACGATGCACGTGGTGCACGGTTGTGCAAAAGCGACGCGAACCGGTGTGTTTACTGGAACGAGGCACGCCGTCACCGCGTCGCAATTACCGGTAATTAAAGTTCGCGTGTCGGGCCGCAATTCTACGGAAGAATCGGTGCGCAATGGTAGACCGATCAACGTCGCCGGTGCCGCGAACTCATTCGTGTTTCGCGATCGTCCCCTGTACCAGTAGATCGAGTCGACTCGCCGCTTTGTCGAGTAATTTGTTGACACGAAACTGCAACAAAACTGCCCCGGGATTGAGCGTTTCATGCACCAAGTGTCCCAGAAATTCCCTGATAACCGCGGGATCGATTCCTTTTGAATAAGCATGTGGCGATTGTGGAATAACGATTTGGTAGAAGCTCAATTTTTCATTAGCATAGATTGTAGATTACTTCGAGGGGAATTAATTCCTTGCACTGCGATGTACAGTTATTTCTCCATATATGTCGCCAAGGCCTGGATGATAAACTTCGCGGAATCTTCCCCACTACCGCGGAGTATACCTCGGCCTCAGAAGCCAAGAAGTATAAACGTAACACGGCTCAGGGTACGTGTCTCCTGGACGATACATGTCGCTGCAGGACCCGTGTTGTTGACATATATCGAGAATTCACTGTATTTCATAGCTGGGCTCATTAATAGACTGTATGGTCTTATGCATTTACGAGAAAACTGAATAGATCCAAAGAATATGGATATTTAAAAAATTCAAAAGTACTGTATTATTTGCAACTTACTCAAATTTGTAAAACAGAATATGAATGTGTGTATATCAGTTTTTAATTCCTAAAAGATAAAGAGAGTGAAGGTATGAGGCGATAGTTGACGAGAACGTTCAGAAGAAGTGTTTCCAAAAATGTGTCCAAGAAAAATGGTTAAAACAGGATTTAACTGTGACGAATCACAGCTAATTCCGCGGCCGTAAGGAACGCTGAGTTTCCAATAGCAAGTGAGAATGCGATTGAATCAGCTAATGCAGCTACGAGCTTGTCGCTCGCACCATCGGACAAAGAATCGCTCGGAGCCAATCGCGATAGAATTTCGTGTTATTTGCACAGGCTGTGCAATGTTCGTCGCGCAGGAACTCATTAACGGGTCCCCGGCTGGAAAGCTCAAGAGACAAGTGTCCGGTGCACCGATGCATATTCAAGCGCGTTCGAACCTAGTCTCGAAATGTCCGAGCGCAACTTTCCAGCGCATGCTCGTTTAATCGGTTTGACGCAATTCTTTCGCGCTCGAGTTGCGCATTATTCAAAGCGGTTCTGAACTCGACCTCAGACACCGATTCCGAACGATTTTCTGCAATCTGGAGAGATCCGGCGAGAGATCGATGGCGATACACCGTGGAACGTTGGAAGTTTCGATTTTCATCGACGCGTGACTCATCCCCTCTTCACGTTATCTCCGGGATCCTCGTGCGCGGGAGAGAAAGAGGGATGAGTTGACTTTGAGGCTTGCCACGAGACTCGGAAACGGCTGCACCGTATCCAAAGGTTCGAGACGATTCAAACGTTCAAGCCGATCCGGCTTCGATCCGCGCGAACGGTTATAATATCGATCTATTCGAGCCGGCTCGAGCTTATCGCCGCGAGAAGCGCCGAGCCGCTTCTACTTAGCGTTCCACGACTCATCGCTAACACCATTCACGCGGGATTGGAGATCGATCAATCGCGCCACTGTTGCCGGAAACTGGAATACGGATTCCACTCTGTACCGGCGTCGAGCCATCCCCACTCCTCGACCGGCGGCGTCGCTGCAGCCAATGGGAGCGCGGACTCTATAACCTCCGCTGCTCCACAGCGTAGCGGTGTCCTCAACTTGGGCGACGTTACGGAGGAAAAATTGGCAATTAGACGGGGAAATGACGAATGTTGTCACTGGCGATTTTTTCGACTTACTATAGAGTACGTTTGTGTACGTCTCATCGTCTAACTTTCTATTAAAAATCTTTTACTTATCGTGGATGAAGACGTTTCCTTCCATTGTACAGATCTGCAAATATCACAAAGACATGGAGATCTGCGGTACACTCGTGCAATCAGTTGTATAATGGGCTTGACAATGAAAAATTAAAATAAGCATCTTGAGAAGTGCTCAGAAAATTGTTGGTAAAAGCATTCTTTTTAGACAAACGCCGTCCTGTGTTGGGCATTGGGAAACGCTCTAGAAGGGAATAGTATGGAGCTCCTAAAATGTAAAAGCCAGTAGAATACTCACACCTGAACGAACCTGCAGTACGTTCTAGAACTTATGCAACTAACCACGGATCTTAGAAAACATTTCTCAAGGAAACAAGCGCATTCTGAAACATTAACGTTGTTCCAAACAGTGGCCCAACTGATTCAGAAATAATCAAAACGCATCCCTTGCTATGTCCCCCCCCCCCTCGATTCACCAATTTGACTAGCCATCCCCCACGGCGCGGCTGAGGTCTCGTTAAAGTGTCCATCGTCCCGGCCGGTTCCCGGATTATCTTCGGGAACCGATCGGATTCGCAGGTATTCCGCGATATCCCGGTCGAAATGGCGGTACAGACATCGTGCAGATTTGTCAGCGGGGTGCTATTGATTCGGCCGGTAATGAGGCGTGCGAATGCGCTCGCGGGAACCGATGAATGCAGGCTGTGCTCTCGCGAGGCGCAATGGTAACTGGGACGTGAATGGTACGCAGCTGATCTGTTTGGCCAAGCGCTCCGCAGGAACCGGTGGAACGCGCTAAACCTACGCGGATCCGATGCGCTATAGTTGCAAGCCGATTAACACTTTGGGGACGGATGTATGGATCGGTGTATCGATCGGATCATGGGAAAAATGTTCGCCGGAACATCAAGTAGATCTGCAATGAGACCATGCTAAAAATGGCAACATCTTATCCAGGTACCATCCCCCCCCCCCCAAAAAACACAAATACAATTTTCAAAAACAAAGAGTTGGTCTCTGTTTCAACCTCGTTGTGTTCTGTTGAGAGTCGTAAATAAAGATTGATAGCAATTGAACAGATTTGAGCTACTTTTAGAAAACTGACGTTGTTCACAATGTAATGGAACATGCAGAATAGATTCTTTCAGAATGGTTGAAATACAGTGAATTCTCGATATATGTCACCAACGTCTTGCCAGCGTCGTGTGTCGTCCAGGAGACATACCCGAGCCGTGTTATGTTTACACTCCTAGGCGTCCGAGGCCTCTCGAGTGTAGCCTGCGGTAGTGGCGATAACTCCGCGACATTTATCATCCAGGTCTTGGCGACATTTATAGAGAAATCACTGCATATATCAAATTAATACGAGGAAATAAATTAATTTTGAATCAAAACTGTTGATATAAGAAACCGAAGGTGCGTCTTCACGCATACAATGAAACCTGCGATACCTCGATCGTTCTGTCGCCGCGCCGTTTCGATCATGCTCGTCTCGCAGATTCTCCGCAGTTACCGAAGACGGTCGAGGCAACCTTGCCGATAGTCGAGCTTCCGTGTCCCTGAGTCGATCGCGCGCAATTGACAATTAGGCCTAAGGCTGTCGGCCTATTTTCTAACCCGCAATCATCGCGACGCCGACTGGCTAAGTGGTGGGGGGGGGGGGGGAGATCCGCGGCATTATCACCGGGGAACAAGCATAATGGAGCACACGGAACCGATGCGTGTTCGCCGATCGTTAGATCGTACGAGGGTTGGGGGGGGGGGGACGTTTCGCGTGTCATCCCATCGAACTGAAATCGGGGGAATCGAGTCGCAGCTGAACTGAACGAACAGAACGAATAAACGAACTGCGGAGAGCTGGGAAACGTGTGGCACCGGGCCCTCTCCTCCCGTAACCGAGAGAGGCGGCCGACTACCCGACGAAAAGCCGATTAACTCACCGCCCCTGGCGGTACTCACGATACTCAACGCGAGCTCCGGTTACTTACCTTGAATGGCTATAAGACCGGCCCCGCTCTGCAAATACTCGGGCTTTGATGAAGTGCGCAGCTTTCACGGTTCGAGCCGACGACGCCGATGAATCGTTTTAACTCCTTCCGCTAAATATAACCCGCCCCGTCCGCACGGGAAATAGTTCTACCCGCGCACCAGGTAATCAATCGGACACCCTGACTCGTCTACCCTCGTAACGTCGCGATTCGCCGATCGACAGCCCCTGAAATTGCAAGGTTCGGTCAATAATCACATCACAGCCCCTGAAAACGCAAGGTTCGGTTAATGAGAACATGTGTTAAGTGAGGTGTACCGTCAATTCTCGATATATGTCAACAACGCGTGTCTTGCCAGTGTCCTGTATCATCCAGGAGACTATTTCGGAGAATATTTCGCGACGTTTATCACCCAGGCCTTGGCGACACATCTAGAGAAATCACTGTATCTCTACCGATCAGTGGCCAAATAAAGGCAGCATCATTGATTATGTATTCTAAGTTTCCACTTAATCGCTGCTGTCAATCGTATAGCACGGTATAGTAACGTATTACAGCCCTCGACTAGCTTTTGTGTTGAGTGAGCTGTATCTCTACCGATCACTGGCTAGATAAAGGTAGCATCGGCGGTGACGTACTGTAATTTTGTCCTTGACTGCATCAGTCAATCTTTATGCAAAATAAAAATTGTCTCCATGAAGTGCAAGAAATAGAAACCAAATAGAATGCTGTTTGTCTGTTCAATAATTTGAATATATTGACGTCCTTGGAGTCTTTTCAACCTTCCTACTATTTTAAATTTCGTTCAATTTCGCTGTACAGTGAATTTTCGATATTTGTCAACATGTACGGATCTTGCCAGCGACATATATCGTCCAGGAGACATGTTATGTTACGTGACCCCGAGCCGTGATATGTTTACACTTCTCGGCGTCTGAAGCCTCTCGAGCTTCAATGCCCCTCGTGGGGTATACCCCGCGGTAGTGGGGATAATTCCGCGACGTTTATCATCCAGGCCTTGGCGACATATATAGAGAAGTCACTGTACATGCATAAAATCCACATAGTAATCACGACGTACAAGTACGTCCCAGTTGGAACATTGTCTTTCCTCGTGATATGTTTTATTACTCCGAACTTGTTGAAATTGTTATGGGAAGAAATAAACGTAGTTTCTGTGTCCCGTAGTTGATGCAGACAATTTTTATCTTGCATAAAAACGTCAGCAGTCTATAGATTGCTGGTACTCTTACGACTATTCTTGAATGTTAGAGCGTGATCGAGTTGCATTTTTCCGAGGCTCTCGGTGCGTTCTGCGTAAGCGTGTATCACAAGGGGAATGGGTACGTCGTGGTCAGACGCGTCAGTCGATTGTTACGCATGGGCGCGTGTACCCGATGAATGTATACTGTGCATTTTATGACTAAAACGAGTGACCGCTATTTCCAAGTTGTATCCTTAGTATAAAATCTCAATTCACAAAACAGTAAGAAAATTGATTACCAATCTAAGATTACTAGCAACAGAATTTGTACAACATTTATTTAGTAGTAAATTCATTTAGTTAAGATCAATATTACTGTTATAAAATTTCTGGTCATAGCTAGAGGATTGTAATCATCAATTTTTCAAGTTTTCAGATACCAATGAACAAAATCTAAAGTTCGCGCATGCGTAAAGACATTTTGATACGGTCCGCGTCATTTGGAGGATCTTGATCCTACTTCCTGCTCCCCGCAATTCGATCGCCGCGACGAATATCTTCCCATCGATTCAAGGAAGTCCCGATCCACGGCCGCCCGTTCGGAAATCCGTTCCTCGAAAGACTTTCGTTCTCGATCCGGCCGACAAACGGCCTCGGCGCAAAAACAACGCCACGTAACGTTCCGTTGAAACGATCGTACGCTCCCGTTAAACGGGAAAATGGCCGGCAATTTGTCTCGATTCGTAATCAACGACACAACAACCGATCGCAGGTGTGGTTCCCGGCGACACATACCCGGTGGCCTGCGAGCAACCATTTTCCATTACGCGCGACCGGACACCTCAGCCAAAGATGACTTCAAGTGCAATTCTACGATACTGTCTTTCTCATTAGTCTTATTAGCTTATTTATTTCAGATTTTCACTTCGCGATTTCTGCTCTATTGCCAGCACCTGTTCTTTGTTTGTTCTTCTAGCTCTTCTAAGCTGTGCGGTAGCTACTATAAATGTGGAATATGTCATAATTAAATTATGGATTTTATTGAACTTTTATGTAGAATTTTGGCCCCGTCGAGTTCAACAAGTAGGAATCAAATTGGAAATTCATTCTTCCTATAATAATCTTAAAAAGCCCGAAACTAACACAGTGATGCTCTCAAATTCTTCAAACCTGTATATTACCTAGAATTACACTAATTCTTGTGATAATTATTATTTTTCAAGCACCGAGGACTGCTACGGGTGAAAATTAATTTCCATGCGTTCTCTGCTGCTCCCGGTCGATGCAGAAAATTTTTATTCTGATCGATAATCTGCGCAGAAGAAATACTATTAATTCTACTAGCTTGGGACGTATACAAATTTGCTTGAGCAGAATTGGTTCAGCACAGAACGCGGTAACGATGGTTCTCTTGGACTTTTGGTAGGTTTCTTCTGCCGATTCCGGGGCAGCTAAATCCCGATTCGGGACCGTAGCGAACCACCAAGTGAATCATGCTCGTCCATTCGGCGCCGATTCACCGGGTCGCCGTTAAACGCGGTCATGCCTGTGTTTCTGCGTCGGTTCCACGAATCCGTGCGGCGTCGAGGCCGCGCCGGGACGTGGGTGGACTGGAGGAAAGGCCCGTTTCGCATAGAGATTCAATTATAAAGTTGTAATCCGACATAATCCGCGTTTGATGGCCGCGGCTCAACAGGTCACGGGTGCCGGTGGGCGGCATTGTTTTTTGTAATCCTGATGAATATTAATGCGGGTTTCGCGAACCGAAAGGAAAAAAGAAGAGAGATATAGAGAGATAGAGAGAGAGTAAAAGACGATCTGCTCAGGACGATTCTTCGTCGTCGGCTCGACTTTTCCCTCGGTATTCTTTTCGCGTGTGGCTTAGTCACCCGAGAAACAGGGCCCGGGGGCTATTCAAATTTCGACTGCGTGTGCCCGGAATGAATGATCCTGCCGGCGCACCGCACGCCGGAATCGCAAAAAACATGTACAATACTCGCATTGCTGTTAATTATGCGCTAGCGATTCAACACGGAACTGGCTCGTCGCTTTTTGCCACCGTGGGAGTTGATCTCTTTGAAATGATCGAGAACTACCCTCCCTTCTAGGCACCGACTTTTACCCTAAAAAATTTAAGCTCTGACTGTTGATCTGAAATGCGAGTTTGAGCAAATAACATGTTGACAAAAGGTATGATTCCTACAGATTTTCATGTGCACAAGGGAACAGAAAATACTCTGTTCGTGGACTCATGCCGGTAGATACGATACTGGACAATATCGTTTATTAGAGAATATTTTTGACTCGATAGCAAACGATAATAAATATGTAGCAAATTCTGTCACAGAAAACATCTCCTACGTTTTTAGAAACGTTTCAAAAAAGAAAAGAAATCATGGAATACCGAGTATTTCATCGACTAAAATCGTATTGGTTACAAATAAGGATTATATGTAGCCGACAATTGTTTCCCTTGTTGGTAAATGTTATCGTCGAGAGAAATTTATTTCGATTGCTCATAACAGTTATCAATGAGAGAAATTTATTTCGATCGCTAATAACAGTTATTGATGGGAAAAGTTTATTTTGGTCGCTTATAACATTTGTCGATGAGAGAAATTTATTTCGATCGTTCATAACAGTTATCGATAAGAGAATTTTATTTCGATCGCTCATAACAGTTTTTGTCATAATAAATTTCCTTCATTGATAACTGTTATGAGCGATCGAAATGAACTTCTCTCATCGATAACAGCTTTGAGCAATCGAATCAGTTTTCCTTCATCGATAACAGTTATCGAGGGGCATCCAATTTTTGAACAATAATAACTGTCATTTATAACCAAAAAGTATAAAAATCGATATTTTTTCATTATTTTGTCCGAATTTTTTTGTTTATATCTTGTGCAGATTATCTTAAATTTCGATAATAATCAACTTTTTATTAATGATTGTTATCGTAGAAAATTTTAGAGTAACTGTTATTTTTGGTCCCTGATTTTAATCTCAATTTCGAAAATAAAGGTGTATCCATTTTCCCGCGCCATATCATGCAAAAACATGTTAGCACAATAGAACAATGCCGTATGAATGTAATGGCTTCGAGCTTTAAAATGCGTCAATGTTCATCATTATGATCAGACGGATGTCATTTCTCCACTTTATTTCAAGAAATTATAACAATTTAAACATCGCGAATTTTTAAACGTCGAAGATGTAGTGTGCCAATGCTTCCTAAAGCTCAGCGTATTTTGTAATATTTTCTGGTTAATTGTGCCTGTTGTAGGAAACTGGTTCACCGTGTGACGTATCCTGTAAAATTATATTATTTGTTCTGTCTTATCCGTTGGTTAGTCTCTGATTTCCGGCTGAGATGTACAGTTTCGATCGCGGCTCGTTATCCACTCGAAATAATTCGAGTTTATTTAATTCCCAGGCAGGTCGACGCCGCCATTAAACCGGCCCCCAGTCTATTTGGCAGGAAATTTGAGTTTCCATTCGTTATTGATAGAAACCGTGCTCACCGCTCTCGGCGTGTACCTCCGTTTGTTTACGTCGAATAACAATATTCCGTATTAGCTTGTTAATTGCGATATTTTCGTTCAAACGCGCCGTCCGTCGGTCTCACATCTAACCAGATAAATTGTTTCGTTGGCAACCATTTCCCGTAGCGACCATGTCACTTCAAATGAACAACACGAGCGCATCAATGTGATCTCTGTACTTCAACAATTGGTTTGCTGGTATTTTTACAGCTGGTAAATAATTTAAATATATAACAACTGTGAAATAGCGTCTGTATTTGATAATTGTATTTTAACGATATTTGTTATAATTGATCGAGAAGGTACTTAAATAGCTACCGATCTCGTAGATCATGCATACAAATTACCATCGAGTTGGCTACAGTCATAAATCAATCATAAATCAACTCCTCGACTAGCAAGCATGTGTTCGCATTATCCACTATTATCGTCTAATTACGATAATTCTATTTACCTCACTGGTAAAGATGGATTACGGTGATTCGTGATTGACGCGTTCAGCTGTTAACATAATTTGTTCCCCGTAATCGTGCTAGTTTAATTAACCATCGCACCGCGAAAGTCCAAGAACAAGATCGATTTATTTCGAGCCGGTTCTTATTCGATTGACAAAAAAGAAGAAAGAAATCTTTTTTGTAGTACCAAAATCACAATAAGATGACTGAGAACGGTCTGAATCTTGTTGAACAATTATTAACCCTAGTAATAATACTCAGCCACGTGAAAAAAAAATTAGTTCAGAAAGGCCTGAGAATTCTCTGAATACAGTTCTATCCTTTACAATTTCCATCCTTGGTTAAATCTATCAATTTCAGTTGCACAATTAATCCTCAGACAATGCATGTTCTAGGACAAAACGCGGCTAATAGAGCGTAATAGAATATAGTGATATTTACTACAATAGCCTAACAGATTACAGTGATATTTCTATTATACGAAGATCTCGAGGGAAATTGACTATAAAATCGACGACGATGTCAGGACCTATTCTGTCCCAGCCTTTTCCACTTGGTGTCCAAAGCAAACCTGAACTGTTACCTAATCCACGGGATGCATTGAAGACATCGAAGCGTCCAGAAAAATGTTTTGAATTAACAAATATAGTGAAACGGGAATCTGAGTGAACTGTAGCGCCTTCAACAATGCAGCAAATAGAAAAACCAATATTCCGCGGATTGCTAAAGGCAAACACGGTTACCATCGTGCGAAAATGGTCCGCGACCGTCGAAGTTCGCCATTTGAAAACGGTCGGACACCATCGTCGACACACTCGCTCGTCGAAACAGAAGGTGTTAATGGTCGAGTTTGCGGGCGCAGTCGTTGACGGGAAGGTAGCCGATCGTGTCGAAAACCGAATCGGAGACAATGGTGTCGATCGTCGGAGCTCGGGAGGCAGAGAGGTTGCTCTCTCGCTTGTCGTGGAGCGTTGCGGAGTATTGCGGAGCGGAACGGAGCGGCGTCACGCGGCGTCGGGGCCTCGAACGAAATTTCCCACGGTCCTGGAAGGAAGGTGGTGTTCGCGAGAGCCAATATCAGGAGCACCGTGAAAAGAGCGCGGGGCCGGCGTGAGTGTCGGCGAAGCGGGGCGGACAGAACGATTTACGAAAGGGAATTTCATTAAACGATAAATAACGAAACGACGTTACACGCGCGCGCACGAACCCTCTCTCCTTTCTTTCTCTTTCTTTCTGCCCGGGCATACGCGTGCAACACACACACACACACGCACACACTCACGCGTACACGCTCATAGACACACTCTTCAGAGAGAAAGAGAGAGGACTATAGCAGAGCGATGAAGACCGGAGGCGATCGCGAGGAAGCGAGAGAGGAAGCGAGAAAGGCAGGCCTCGTGCAAACCGCGGCATTCGGTATTATTAGCTGGCGCTAGGCTCCGCGGGATAGGCGCCTTATTGGGTTGCACGAAAGTGAGTAAGATAATATACACGTAGAATGCGAGATATCCGAAGTAAAAGGTGCAGGGCAACGCTTTGCGCGCGCGCGAGAGAGAGACAGAGAGCGAGAGAGAGCGAGCAAAGAGAGCGCGGACCACGGACCCGTCGAGTCCCCACGGCTGATAAAAGGTTATGCCAGGAATGCAGTCTCATGAGAGACGGAGACCGCGCGCCGCAACGCCGTCGCGATACTAATTATTCCCGGGAAAATTAGCGTTCGGAGCGCGGACACACAACGATCACGGCCAATCGGTCGTCCGATGTTTGTTTCGCGCCGTTCTGACAGCGTGGATATGCTAAATCGGTTATGGACGATCTGAAACTAACGTGGGCATGGATTGCCCCCTGGGGCATCGGCTCGGCTCCTCCGGGGGCCACTACACCACGCCCATTGGGAGGATTTTGCATATTGTTGGAGAATTAAGCGATCTTATATCGACGATTTTATACGTTCTTCTTGTTATGGTGCTGTTTGATTTGCTATGCTCACGAGTGCAGGGTAAGATGTTATTAATCACGGAGATCCAACTAAGTTAATTCTAGATGAAAAAGGTTTCGTAGAATGTTATTGTGGTCTTTGTGGATAGATTTTTATGGCGTACAGGGGTTTAGAATGAATAGAGATGTTAATTGCACTCTCGGGCATTGGGTCTTGCTCTGTCGTAGTCGAGGGCAACAAGGCCACGCCCACTCAGGACTCAAACGAAATTTTTATTCGAATGGAATTGTTTGTTGTCCATCCCTTTTGTCAACGTCTTTTGTTACAAAGCCTTCGTCGAGACGTTAGTTAAGAGGTGTTAGTTGCCTATGTTTGGTCTAGGTTAAAAAATGGTAGCCATCTAACAAATCATCGACGGGGGCTACCCAGAGTTCAACAGAGTTCAAATAGTGAACGTGACACAGATTGCCCTGTGGGACACTGTCCCAGCTCTTTCGAGAGCACATAAGCCACGCCCACCGTGTAAAGTACTCAGTGGGCGTAGCTTAGGTGGGTTAAGGTAGATAATTTTTTACTGTTAGGATTCTACCTCCTCTTATGGCATCATTTGCTAGGAATCATTGCTCCTGTGGGCAAACCTAGAGCGTTTATCAATCACGTCCGGTTGTTAAGCAGATTAATCGTCTTCAGTCGTCATTTGAGAATATTCTACGCTAAAATAAAAGCGTTCAAGACAGAGACACGTATTGTGATCTCGACAGATAAATTTTTAAATAATGTAGAGTGTAACAAAGTAGACATTCCTAGGGGACTGTGAAATACCAACGTCAAGCAATATTGTGTACTGTAGATATGTTTGTGTCAAGAGTTACACAGTTGTGGGAACGCTGTTGTTTTATTCCGCGCTACATCGGAAAGAATACAGTCCTGGAAGACCGAAGGGGATGGGGATCGAAATACTAAACAAACTTCTATACATTTATAGAATGCCACGAAACCGAACGACAGAACAGAACGGAATCGTAAAGTGTGCGAAAGTAAACAGAAGCTGAACGTTACCGCTCAAGAATGTAAGTAATTTACGGATCTAGAGACACGTATCGTAGCGCACATAAATTCTAGGGACTGCTTCAATAAAATCCACCATGAAACTCAACCTTCGATTATACATTCACACATCTACATACAGACGTCCTAGAGGCTTCACAAATAGAAACAAAAAAAAAAAACTCCTAGAGCGAAGTCGATACAATTTCGATTATCTACTTCAGCAAACCTCTTAGAGGTTTCCCTAAATAAAAATAGAAGAAACGGCAGCGCGATCCAGCGATCTCTCGAATCGGAGAGATCTGGAGATCTTAGTGAGCACTTCTGCCAAATTTGGGATCTCCTAGAGCAAGGTGGAGACAATTCTGATTATCTACTTGAGCAAACCTCTTAGAGGTTTCCCGAATAAAAATAAAAGAAAAGGCGGCGCGATCCAGCGATCTCTCGAATCGGAGAGATCTGGAGATCTTAGTGAGCACTTCTGCCAAATTTGGGATCTCCTAGAGCAAGGTGGAGACAATTCTGATTATCTACTTGAGCAAACCTCTTAGAGCTGTCCCAAATTAGAATAAAAGAAAAGGCGGCGCGATCTCTCGAATCGGAGAGATCTCAGTTGAAGCTGCCGCCGGATTTGGGAATCTCTATAGCAAAATTAAGACGATTCAGACAATAGTGGCGCGCTCCTTTTTCTGGATCGGTGCCGGACCCGGAGCTCCGTTTCCAATGAAAATGACGTCTCCCGACGTCTCCGCGCTCCGGATCTCGATCTGAGCAGCTCGGCGCTGACGTAACGAGGCGCGATAAAGTCGAGGACGCGAAATCGCTCCGCGATTCGTAGTCCCACTCCCCGGGATTCCAGCGACAACGTGCTACTGCACTTGTCGCTTTCGATCGGCTCGCGGCGCGTTTACTGGGTAACCTGACCGTTGAAAGGAGTATTCTAGGCCGCCACACTCAATATGCATTCAGACTCGCACACGGGCTCGAGCATTGGCTCTCGCTCGGCCGGTACCGATTAAAAAGACGGTATCGCGGCTCGCGTGTCGGCCGAGTCGTGCCTCGGAGCCTTTGATCGCGTGGGAGACTAAGCGCCGATAGAGAAATTTGTATTTCTCCGGTTTCCTGGCCAAGCCTCTCGCCGGGAGACGATTCCTGCGCTCGGAATCGCCCAATGAACGCTGCCCTCTCCGTGCGAACCATGGCCCGAAGGCTCTCGATGCAACATATTCATCTAGAACGAAGAAAGTACGTTGAGTCATCGAATCATTGGTACCACAGTGTGAAACAGTTACTTTCCGTTCAGGTGAGAAAATGGTTCCCACAGAAACGTAGACAGTGATATCTTAATGTGTGCGAAATTTTATTACGACATGTCAAAATCGAGAGTATCAGAACGAGTCAAAAACGAGAAATTTCACTCGTTTAATTCACGATACTGTGGCGGAGCTACAAACACATTTGTTTCTTCCCTTAATTATTTTTAATAAGCCCGAAATCATACATCGGCGTTCTTGAATACTTAAGATGTCATCGCTGTCTTCCATTTGATCCCCCCATTTTTGTCACATTTGATCACCTCTGATTAGTAGACTTTAGCAGGTAGACTGAAAGATGTGAAAAATACAGTGATTTCTCTATATATGTCGCCAAGGCCTGGATAATAAACGTCGCGCAGATATCCCTACTACCGCGGGATATACACCGTGAGGGGCCAAGTAGCTCGAGAGGCCTTGGGAAGTGTAAACATAACACAGCTCGGGTACGTCTCCTGGACGATATATGTCGCTGGCAAGACCCGTGTTGTTGACATATATCGAGAATTCACTGTACACTACTTTCGATCCGCTGAAATCACGAAGTAGAAAGACATTTCTAAGCGGCTCTGGTGTCTTGCAATTTTTCTTTTGCATAAAGATTCGCGGTCTGACGATCGGTGTAGCTGTTGATACAGAGATTGTACGAAATGATTCCTGTATACAGAGCTAGGGGTATTCATGGTGGAAAGCTCGGTCCAATTAGAAACTAACGGGTCAGCATCGAGAGGCGGTCAAGTCGGATGCAAGAGCGACATTCCGGTCCCAAGCCCCCTCGTAAAGCTTCGTAATTCGACCTGCGCCGTTTCTGCAGCAGCGGAATACTGCTCCGGCAATAAAACGACGCCGGCGATCGTTTACATTGCGTCCACATCCCTTTCGTTTCGTTCTTTCGTGGAAGCTCCCGAAGACTTTTGTTCGCCGGCGCACCGCGATGTTTCTGCTGCCGGGAGCCGCCGCCGCCGTTGCCACCGCCGTTGCCCCGCAAGGATTACCTTGTTTCCGTTATTGCACCGGCGACGACCGCGTCGCGACGCGACTAAGCCTCGTGCCGCCTTTCAAGTCCACTTCGAGGACCGATACCGCAGAGGATATACTATAGAATCCTGGTCTCGAACCTCCACTTGCTCTACCGACGCGATCTTAAACCTTAAACGGGCTACGTGAAGTCCCGGGGATTTCCGAGGAAACTTTTCAAACTCACGATTATTTCGCCGTAAGAACCGCGGAGAAGATTTCCGGCAAGCACCCTCGAAGAGCGTTCAATTTAATATAAAAACTGAAACGGTAGAACAGCACGGTAATGCCTCCATATGTGTGCAGACCTTGGGACCAGACTGCCACTTATATCGTGTGTAGACGCTACTCCTTGATATACTGCTGCCATCATTGAAGGTAGAGAAGGATTACGAAGAAAGAAAATATCATGAGACATTAGTAATCCTGTGACGAAACTTTGTTGTTTTTAATTTTTTGTTTTTTAAGGAACGTTGATCATTATACAGTGATTTCTCTATATATGTCGCGAAAATCTGAATGATAAATGTCCCGGAATTATCCCCACTATCGCGGGATATACCCCGTGAGGGGCCACGAAGCTCGAGAGGTCCCGAACGCAGGTATGTCTCCTGCACGATATATGACGCTAGCCGTGTTGTTGACATATATCAAGAATTCACTGTATTTGCGACATTTTCCTGATTAAGATGAGTCCAAACACGTTACAGTTTGGATCGCGTTTACTCGTGCAATCCGCGATACAGTCTAACCTCCGTTATCCGAACTGAACAGAGAAACACAAGCGTTCAGATAATAACAGGGTTACCTAGCTACAGTTCTAGATTAAATTTGCAGTTGAAATTGTATTGGATTTGGACATGTATTTGGATAATGGAGAATCTTGACATCGTCGGTTCGAATAATGGAGGTTCCAGCGAACCCTCGACTGAACAAGCAAATATGTTCAGAATCATATCGTGTTTGGACTCGTTTTAATTAGAAAAATGTCACGTACATGTTAATCATTATTGACTTAAAACACAGCAATAATTATAATCGCACATCCTCTTCCATCTTTTGTCCCCGCGGCACAGAATTTCGAGAATAAAATTTCATCGCTGTATCTGTGAGAGCAGAAAACAGCTTTCCAGGAGGATGGCGGGTAATTATTTGTTGACACTCGGATCGAATAAATTTTGGGGACCGCTGGCTGGGTCAAAGGTCGACGGAATCGAGGGAAAAGCGAGCCGGCAAGACGGGCCCGAATCGGGGCTCAAGTAGAATGACAATTATTTCTGGCCACAGGGTAGATGGCGCTTGGCGGCTCTCCTTTGCCCCGTACTCATATGCATGCCCGTCATGCTTAAGTAAACCGAGTTTATTCTAAGCCCCGGGTACACTGCCCTAGAATACTCCTTTCGATGGTCAGGTTAGCCGGCGAGCAGCGCCGCCGCTGGAATCTCAATCCCGACAAAGCGAGGGAAGGACCGTTCGTTCGATCGCGACGAGGCTTCGTTGCGATCGCAGTCGTCGATTCTGTCTCGAACGGCGTCGCGACTGCTCGGGTCGCTGCCAAACCCGTCGCCTCCGACTCTCTATCATCGAAAACAATCGTCTCCGACGCTGTGCGTGAATGCGTTTCCAAGTTTCAAACCTTTTCACCGCGCGATCCAACGGCTTTGCACAAACCGCGAGGATCGAGCTGCGGTTGCAACGAGCCTAACAATCGCGAACGATGGATCATGTACATACAACTTTGCTATCTAGAAATTCAATGTCTGTACTAACAAAAATGTTCAGCATGAATTGCAAGGGACCAGATAAAAATCTCGTTCATTCTTATGCAAAACTCCTAAGATTGTTCCTGGCCACTCCGACCCTCTAAGGGGTTAATGAATTTTAAATAACGATGCTCTTCAATTCTGCAATCTTCTTAGTGTTTTAAACAGTGGTTATTCATGTTTGTTATAAATTCATAAAATCCGCAGTCTAGTAACGACCGTATAAACGTCTACGTACATAGTCCCCAAAGAATTAACTATTGGCATTTGTGTGTCGTGTGTTACCCAAAAACAATTTTATTCACAGGAACACCTGTGTCCAGTGTGATTTGTCACTTCTGATGATGTAATCAGTAAAAGGATAAAGGAGCTGCCTTTGCAAGCACGCTTTAGATAACACATTAGGGAGTTGCAGGAAACAAAATTGAAACCAGTGACCAATTATAACAATTGTTAATAAAAAACTGATTATTATTGACATTTAAGATAATCTACACAAAATATAGAGAGAAAAATTCGAAGAACAAAATGATTAAGAAATATCGATTTTTATACTTTTTAGGTACAGATCACAGTTATAAGTGTCCAAAAAATTGGATCTTCAACGATAACTGTTATTGATGAAGAAAAACTGTTTCGATTGCTCAAAGCAGGTATCGATGAGAGAAGTTCATTTCGATCGCTCATAACAGTTATCAATGAGAGAAGTTCATTTCGATCGCTCATAACAGTTATTGATGAAGGAAATTTGTTATGAGAAAAACTGTTATGAGCGATCGACATAAAATTCTCTTATCGATAACTGTTATGAACGATCCAAATAAATTTTTCTCATCGACAACTGTTATGAGCGACCGAAATAAACTTCTCCGATCGGTAACTGTTATTAGTGATCGAAATAAATTTCTCTCATTGATAACTGTTACAAGTGATCGAAATGAATTTCTCTCGACGATAACTGTTAGAGCGATCGAAATAAATTTCTCTCATCAATAACTGTTATGAACCATCGAAATAAATTTCTCTCATCGACAACTGTTATGAGCGACCGAAATAAACTTGTCCCATCGATAACTGTTATTAGCGATCGAAATAAATTTCTCTCATTGATAACTGTTATAAGTGATCGAAATGAATTTCTCTCGACGATTACGTTTACCAATAAGAGAAAAAATTTTCGGTTACTTATAATCCTTATTTTTAACCAATACGATTTTAGTCGATGAAATACTTGTTATTCCATGACTTTCTTTCTTTTTGGTTATAACAGCTACGGTCCCTGATTGAAACGATTTCAAAGTGACAAGATTTGAAGAACAAGTCTTCGCGCAGCAGTCTCAGCTTAATCCTAGGGCGATTTTCGTTAGATCTGCAAGAAAATCTTTTGTGGCGTCTTCCCATAGCGTCTGTGGTTCCTCGGGGTCTCTAGAGGCCCAGTCTTACTGAACAGCTGGGTATACAGATCGGTATCGTATCGCAGCTCGTCAGGTAACTAGATTACGCGATCCCACTTTCGCGGCGCGCAAATTGCTGCTATATACTATTCCGATTCGAGGCTCCGGCGCTGGAATAGGAGACTAATCTGGCCTCGGCTGGACACGACCAATCTGTTTCGTCTAATCGCGCGGCCAGGCCATTAGAAGCGCTCGCGCGAGCTGCGTACCTATCGATGAAAATGATCTCTGGCTGCGAATAATCATCCTTGTGCCACAAACTCTTTTCCTCCCGTCCCCCATCTCGCTCTCCCTCTGTTTCTCTCTTTCCATCTCCATGTTCTGGAACGGTGCATCCTGGCTGCGTGCGATTAATCGAACGAGCTCTCTAGCTCCATGCTCGTCAATAATTAACGGTAATGACAATAACGCCCGGGATAATAAACAAACAGAGGCGGATAATGAACGCGTGAGCGCCGAACTATCCTGGCTTGCCTTTTAGATGCACCTGCAGTTTGCTAGAACGGCTGACTAACGCCGATCTCGATCGAGGGATTTGTTTAACTTTGCACCCGAAGCTATTTTGACTTGAGAACTCGGAAATCTCTTCGATCTTAGAAATCTTCCGAAGAGTATTTTTTAGGGTCCTTAAGAAATTATCTAATGGTTGCACAGTACTGCAACAGAAAATTGATGCACTTTCATGGGAGGAGCATATGGGGGTCGAAGAAAGCATGGTTAATTCGGTAGTTTTCGTGGAAAAATCGTCGTCTAGACAGATCGATGTGCTCGGAACACCATCGATCTGCGGTCGAGGTCGCGAGCGGCGAGCGTGGGCGCGCGCAAAGTGCAAATCGTCCGATAAGATCGCCGGCAACCATGAACTCCCCCTTCCGGTTACCTGTCCCGGTCGGGGCCGATAAGATATCGGTCTTAGATAATTCTCTCATCGCGGGATCGGCATTCCTCGCCGGTTCTCGGTTTCCCGGCGTATAGCGGTTCTCCTTCTCAGGGCCGTGTCGTCGCGTGGGCGGACTGGACATCCGCGTGCGCGAAACCAGGCGCCACCGATCGTATTTCTTCCATTTCCAATACCGAATTCAAGCTAGCGATCCGGTCGCCGGTCCAGAATAGTATCAAGGTCTCGCGCGTCACCCTTTTGTCCACGATTTTCCTCGTCGCCTCTTACGGAAGCCCGTGAACTCTTTTTCTCGATCGCGGATCGCTAAGAGTTGCTACTGCATTGTCTGTAACGATTGTATTGGGTTGTTCGGAGAGTAATTTCTTTTTTCTCACAACAGAGGACGTAATTGTATTTTTCCAAAGCCAAATTCACATTTAAGCCGCATTGTCGTTGTATACTTTGACAGCTTATATAGCAAGACTTGTATGTGAAAAAGTTTGTTCGATTCTATGCAATAGTTTTTGTTTGGTGCCCTATCAAATATGGAAAGTCGAAAGCAGCATTGTCGGCATGTTTTACTTTTTCACTATCGTTTTCGATAAAAATGCTGTTCAAGCAAGAAAAAAATTATTCGATGCACATGGACGGCAATATCGATGTTGAAGATGCACCACGTTCTAAGTCAGTTCAATAAAGACAAAATTGGGTAATTGGGTACTTTGGTATTGCACCAAAATGGAGAATATATGATCTCACCAAAAAGAAAAAACAAAATTTCTTTCCGAACAACCCAAGAGATCAATTTTTGTTATAGACAATTTTTTTATATACAATTAATTTATTAATTTTTTTATAGACAATTTATCGATACTTGCACGTAAACTCGTAGCTCAGGCTTGAGTATCCACAAAGTGATTCGCAGTTAAGTGAAAAAACAGCGAACTTGTCGAATCGTTAGCGATGTTATCGAACTATGGATGCGTGTCGATATCGACAGGAGCATCTCCAGGTTTGATTACTCCGGTTGGATCTTTCGATTCCCATCACCCACGTCGAGCTGCTTTCGCCATGTTGTGGCTTCGACGCGTTCTCCATCCGGTGTTCGATTACGCGGCCCCCCGTTATCAATTGCCATTGTTTATATAACAGTCTCCATTGTCTATTAGGTGGATCACCGGCGGCGAGGCTGATTCAGAGGTGACACACACTCGGCATCCGATAAAGATTGTCATAAGGCCTGTTTCCCAAGCGGCGCCTGTCGATTCACGCATTCCTTCTCGCGACTTCCGTTCGCCCTCCGCCTAACCGCGTTTCCTTCACTGTCCGCCGATGGACACTGTGTCCACCGTTTATGGGTTTATGGCTGTTTCATTTAAATTCGAGCTTCGAGACTCGTCGCGGGACTATGGCTATTTTTGTAGACTGCGCGCGAGACGGTCGTGCTAAGTAGAATTGACCTTGGTGCGAGAACCAGGCAAGATTAATTTGAAATAAAATTGTATAATATTTAATTTTTACATATTTTTATACGCTGTCGAAGAGTATCGGACAACTTCCAAAATCTGGTCTGCAATTGAAGACCTTGGTGAAAATCCAGATTTCGGAAATTGTTTTATTTTTCGAAGAATCAGCAATATATAAAAATAGGTAGAAATTCGTACAACTTTACTGGAAAATGGACTTGCACGGTTTTTGCATTCACATTTTTAATTGCAGTCTTCAATTCTATTTTTTTTTCTTTAGCAACAATCTTGCATCCAGAAGTGTGTTAAATTTAATTTATTTAACTTTATTTTTTTTTTATTATTATGAGTTGTAGACTTGATAAAGGATCATAATATCTTTCTCAGTGAGATTAGCAGATTTTATCTTCTACATTGTGGCGTTCAACCTCTTTTTAAATAACAAGCCGGCAGTGCAATACTTGCCAGTATAAATTAAGTACTTGATAGTAATAATTCGCCTTTATCGCACAGTCATCGTTGCGAGATGATCAAGACAAGAAAAGTGGAAGCAGCGCGTATACTCGGAGACTAGCGTGACTATAATCTGTTCTGAAATCTAACCCTGGTGTAATAATCGTTTCAACGATTCATTACTTTATTAACCCTTCTGTAGCTGTATTTTCATGCGAACTGCTTCCTGCGAAAGATTCGTAAAACTTGATTGTCACTCCGATCTGTTCCGTTGCATGAACAAACATCGTTACAACAATCTTTACAACATCAACATCGTAAAAGTTCAGCGGAAGACGTTGGTATCGGACAAACTTGTACGATCTTAAGAGGTGCAGGCAACAGTGGAACGAATATTTCCTCTGTGTCGCTTTTCAACGAGATTTCAAGGTCGCTGCAATTTTTATAAACCATACCTTGTCTTTTCGCATAAATATTATTGTAGAGCATAAAAACCCGATTCAAACGACCTCAAGAACTATGTTGTCTTAATCATCCGGTCTCGAGACACTCGGGTCTGAAAGCAAAAAAAAATCTTACATTTCAGACACAAATATCTCTGGATCAAATGATCAGAACAGTATAGTCATGGAGGTCGTTGGATTCGCCTTTCCATGCCCGACAAGAATATCGAAGAAAATATCCAAGGTTCCGATCAAAAACATACCGGCGACCTTGAAATGTCCTTGACAAATGACCTTCGAGAGAAGATTCTCTAAATATATAATTTTGTGCTGAATAATTTCCTCGTATAATACTAAATGATCCCAAGAAAATCGTAGTGGGGGATGAGCACTTTGGCAGTTTTAGCCAGCTGCTGATACCGATTATGCGACTTGACGGCTCAAGCGAAGGTACCAAACGACCAAGCATCCGCTGCAGCCTAATCACGGCAACTTCCAAAGCCGCCAGGTAAACTGCAGAAGTACCGCGAACAAGAGTGGAGCATCGAGAAACGCGACTGCAGTCGATATTCTCTCGCGGGTCACTTTGTATGTTGGAGTCTCGCAGGTGAACGTAAGGGGAACCGTCTTGCGACCGGAGGAGGCTGCAGGGTTCCTTTGTCGCTGAAAAACTCTGGGGAATCGATTAAGCGTCGGACGAATCGTTGCCGTGAGAAATCCGTGAAAGGAAAGAATCTCGCAGCTTCTATTTTCCTGGGGCTGACCCCGCGACGCGAGTCGACGCGACGCGACGTGCCGTTCCTCGCCCGTTTATATTCCCGTTGCTTCGAAAGCCTGATCTCTCTCTCCCTCTCTCTCACTCTCGTTCTTTTCTCTCCGTCTGACGTATCTGTTCCCTTTGTTGTCCCTTTCCGTGGAGCGCTTGTGCGGCTCCCTTCGAGCTTTGTTCCTCCGCAAGCTCAAAGGTCGATTCTTTCGCTCGGCGGCGCTCGGATAGATAGATTCGTATGTGCGTGTATACGTGTGCCGGTATATAGATGCGTCTCGGGGCCCTGGTATATGCCAGAGCGTCGCGATTAAGGCACGTATACGTCCGGGGGCATCCCCGGGGAATCCCCGTGACCGGGGAATGGATAAATAATGGCTTCCATCGTCGGAACCGCGTGCTTTCGGGGTCCGAGTATGCCGTGCCGGCCGGCGCACGATATCCGGCCTCGGCGTGGCCAGCCTAAGCACACGAGCTTTCCCGTGATGCTTGCCCGGGATAGGAAACGCTCCGCAGGACCTTTCGTTTCCCCGCAACGTGTCCCGAAACTCGGAGAACGCCCCCTCCCTCCCACGCCTAACGAGAATCCCCGAAGAGAACAAACGACACCGTGATTTTCTCTTGTTGCCTCTCGCCTCGCCTCACTTCGCCTCGCCCCGTCTCGCCACTCGCGTGAGAAAGGATAAATCTCTTTGGTTTCCAGTTGCTCTCTCTTCTCCCCCCCCCCACCTCCACCCCTCCTCGCTCTCTTTCTCTATCTCTTTCCCTCTGTGTTTCTGTTGTTGCCAACGGTCTCCGCTGTTTACCTCCCTCCTGTTCTGCTCCGTCTCGCCACCAGTCACGGTTCAAGCCAGTAAAAAGTCATTCGGACCGAGTTTTCCGGTTCGATCGTGTCCACCGTGTGTACCCTTTTTCTTTTCTTTTTTTTCTATTCGTTTAGGTGTCCGGAACGTCCAGATAATAATCGAGTTTGGGAGTAAAAGTAGTTGGGAAATAGTTTTCACTGTTTTCTGAGGAGGTTTCCCGGTATGTTTGCGTGGCGTTTGCTGGAAGTGGAATTGCCAGGTCACGGACAGACACGTCAGACAATTCTCAGGAAATGACACGTGGACCGACGATTCTCTCAACCCGATTTTTTCTGAACGATTGCATCACGATTCGGGGAACTTGGATCATGTAAGAAAATGGTATCAAAACGGACATTTTCTGGTTTTTCGAGGGCTAGGGAAATTGTGTAGCTTTCTACAGGAAGTAGAATCGGCAGATGATGGTCAGACACATTGGGTGATTTTCGTGAAATGATTTTTTTATTTCACCTTCCTCTGAATGATTGAACCACGATTTAGGAGACTCGGATAATGTACAAGTGGAAAATTGCAGATTGCAGAGAATGAAGATAAATATCCACAAAACTCTAGCACCTGTGATTATGGTGTACTTTATCTTCTAAAAATTGTAAAATATAGCTACATTACGTGTGGACGCGTTCCTTTCCATTTCTGAAACACTTCACATACCAGTCAGCAACAAATAGCAACGAGGATCAGAAGAAAATGGCTATTCGCACGACGTACGGAATAAATATGTGATTATTTGGGCCCGGGGAAATTCGCATTGGGCTTCTGGTAATGTATTCACGGGAGATCAATAAAATCCAGCACTCGCTGAATGAATGCTCCTGATGAACCACCGACAACCGCGTCATTTAATTACGCAGCCGCGACACCAACTTTTCGTGCGCTGTAATCAGGCTTTTTAATTGGAACTCGATCGATCCCCGTTGGTCTTTGATATCTTGTTCCTTTTGGGGATTGTATGGATTCTCGTGAGAGAGAGAGAGAGACCTACCGTCTTGATCGGCGACAAACGAGGAACTCGGTTTGCCGAGGCGTCCCGCTGAGAGAATCTGAAAAGGTGCTCCGCCTCGGTGGCCTACGATCGAAAAGATAGTCGATCCGCGCCATCGAAACGCGGTTTCTGTCCAGGCCGTGCGACACCGTTCTTTTATTTAACATTGGTAATACATATGTGCTATCATCGCTCGGGTAACGAGTTTCTGCTGCGAATCAGATTTTAACCGTGCTGTCTTATTTAATACGTCCTGAGACTCAATAGTGCTGAATCGGTCTTTAATATGGATAATCTAATTAGGCTTATGGTGTTTTTTTTTTTGAGGTTTTACTTTCTCTATACTGTGATTTTTGGACCGCGAGCGCGACACATTTTCATTATCTGTATAAATATTCGCTCAGTCAAACCTGCAATTCATTTTCTTGATCCACAGAACAACGGACTCTGATGGTTCAACTGGTAAAGGACTATTTCCCAAGTATTGCTCAGACCTAACACTGGATACAGTATATGATCAGTAACATGAAATTCTTTTTAAACCAGTTGTGTGCAGGACTGTCTACATTCGGTTAGATTTCAGATAATACTTTATGATTTTCGTTTACAGGACTAATTTCTTATGAGAAGAAATTTGAAGATAGACTACAACGAACCCACGGATGCAAGACACCGAGGGGAAACAATCGCCAAGAGGGAATATCAATCTACAAAGCTCATCAAATCGAGGATACTCGTAATGACCGACGAATTTCGCATTAGCAACCATGAAACCCATCTAACGTTTCAATCCACGATCGTTAAGCCTGCAAAGATGTATTTACCGGAGATTACCGCTCGAATAGCCACACTGAAATCCACTAAATAGTCGCCTTTAGATCTCCGTAGTTCCTCTATTACCAGAATCCGTCTGCTGTCGTGACAGACGATGTTTACTAGACTCCATCTCCAGAAAAACGACTAACGTCAGAAATCATAATAATAAGAGTGCTAATAACAATAATAATAAATTCGCATGGGCGCGCGAGCGTCCAGAAGCAGGGAACCGAATGACGGAGAGGGAAAAGAGAGCGGATAGAGCGAAATAGAGTAAGAGAGAGAGAGAGAGAGAGAGAGAGCGAGGGCATCGTGTCCGACGTGGCACGACGATCGCAATAATGCCAGGACACGCTCGATCGAGCCTCTCGCATCGGGTGGGGTCCATCGCGCTTTATGGAGCCAGAACCCGGCCTCGTGTACGTGCGTAATACAGGCTCGTAGAGGAGACCGGGTATTTACTAAATTACGTCCGGCGTGGCGCAGCGGTGCGGGCTACCGTCGCTGCATAAGATCCGGAGCCGCGTCGCGGTGCATCGGGCCCGTTCTCGCACGACGTCGAAATTCCTCGGTGTTACGCTCGAACGACTCCGACAGTCCCTGGGAGATCTCGCGGGGACGGCCACGGTAGCTTCCGTGTGCGAGAACTCGGCCTATTCGAAACTATAGATCTCTGTCGCCTCGTAGAACGATCCCTTCAACTCCCTCGGTAGGCTACACACGGGACACGGAATCGTATGACATCGCTTCATATCGTTTGACATCGTTTCACGCCGTTTGTGGTCTGAAAATCTTGCTGACACTCCTTGAGATAGAGCTCCGAATTCTGTTCAGTGTGTACAGTAATTTCTCCATATATGTCGCCGAGACCTGGATGATAAACGTCACGGAATTATCCCCACTACTGCAGGGTATACCTCGTAAGGGTACACCCTGAAACTCGAGAGGCTTCGTACGACGTTCACGCGGATGAAAGAAAAGATTATAGTATCTCCTGGACGATATATGTCGCTGGCAAGACCCGTGTTGTTGACATATATCGAGAAAACACTATGCGTTCTGCAGGATCGTTTAGGTATTCTCGAAATTAGACGACCTCGTTTGGCATGGTTTATTGTCTGGCAAACCTGTTGAGACATCTCGAGACGGAACATTGAATTCCGTTTAGCAAGAGTTCAGTTATTCCACGAGTTTTTCTGATTTTCTTATTTGAATCGTTCTAGAGAAAGATGTAGAAAAGTCGGTAATTTGACTTCAAATTGTGGCCATTTCGTAATTATGATAATAAAGATTTTTCATTTCAATAAAATTTGATTTTAATTATTCCTAAAATTTGCCTACAAAAATACAGAACTGCATAAACATCCGCAGTCTACTGATTAACAATCGTTGTTGTGTTTCCGATTGGTACAGAATGGAATAAAATGGTGAAAACATACTCCACAAACAGATACACAACTCGGGTAATTTTGATTATTTTCGCTTGAAAAAAAAAACCGCGCGGGTACTTCAAATATCAGCGAACACGCGTAGAAAATCTCGATGCAAAAGATCGAATAGTTTCCCGGCAAAAAATTGACGCGAAAGCGACCTCGAAAATAAGAGTACCCCCTTGTGGAGAGGGAACGGTCTGGTCGCGGATCGAGCGACACAAAAGCAAGTTGTGCAGAACGATCGACGACACTTGCCGGATGTAGCGGCACGTCGATCGGCCCTGAGATCATCGTGGCTGAGCAACGAGGTTGGAATCGGGCGAGCGCACCCACGGGTGCCACCCACAATCCGCGCGCGTGGTGTTGTATGTATGATGCGGGCGCGCGAGCGCGGATGCGTTCTCTCCTCTTCCACGAAACGCGATCGCGACAATGGAAACGCTCGTTTCTTTCTTTCTCTCCGCGCTTATTCGCGGTCGGCCCCCGAGAGAAAAAAAAAAGAAAAAAGAAAAAAAAAGGTAACAAAGCAGAGAGCACCGAGTCACGGCCGTGACTCTGTTAACAAGGCGGGCAGGTGTTGCGCGCAGATTTAACTCCTGATACCGGTGGCACATTATAAAGCTATCGCCAGACTCTGCGAGACTATCCGCGCTGCATTCGCCGCACGGCCGACGCTGTTAGAAATCTGCCCGTGTCCGCGAAATCTACGGGGCTTTATGAGTTTATTACTTGTCGTAAACTTGTCGTAAACCCGCCAAGATATTGGCCAAAGCGGCCCCCGTACCGGCTGACCAATCCCCAGAATTTACGCGCACTCGCGATAAATGGGCTTTCTTCCGTTGGAAAATCTGCGCGCGCGCCACACCTGGATGCACAGACCGGCGCCACCTCGTTGCATCCCTCCCTCCGGCTCGCATCGGGGACAGTAACTATGATTCATAGGACACCGGCGGCCGATTCAATGACGTACTCATTAACCAATATGCATCGATTCGCCCCGGTATCGCGTTGCGGTATCAAAGCGTGTCATTGGTATTAGCAGAATCCGTTTGATACCGTCTCACGTAGCATCGATACAATACGATTACGAGCCACTCGCGGAGGCCACGGCCGAGATGGACGGTGCTCTATAATAGTGAACGCCGTCGCCGCATGAAATATAATCGCCGTATAAACGACCCGTGATACCAGTTTCGTTGCTGTTGCCGGCGCGGCGGTCCTGAGCTTAAACGCTTGCCCATGGAAATGGTCCGTGACGGTGAAACTCTGTGTGATGGGAGTTGATTGAAAACGGGTAATTGCATACAGCAGCGTGTATTATAATTCCCATTAATATTCGGACGATCTTGAATTAAAACAATCCTGCTACTTAAAACTATCTACCTACAATCCTACAGTTTCTACAACTATTCGAACTGTTAAAATGAAATGAATCCTCAAAATAAAAATTAAACAATCGAGAGCGAATCCAAATTGCACCAGGAGGCCCGGGCCCCGACTTAGAATCGCACGATTTAGCGTGGAGACCAAGTTAGGGGATCGCTGTATTGTCGGTCGCAGCCGCAGACGGCGTATAGTTTATAAAAACCGTCGTCGTTAAACGGTTCCAGCTGTTGCCCGATCGGCTGCACAATTTTCGGAATTTCGCGAGCTAGGGCGATGCACCGGGCACCAAACCGAATCCCGAGGTGCAGTGGAGAGGGAGAGAGAGAGAGAGAGCGAGAGAGGAAGAGAGGGAAAAAGAGATTGGAGATGAGAGAGAGAGAGAGAGAGAGAGGTGTGCATCGATCACGGGAAGCGAGGATGCACGGCCGGCGACTGGGTTGCCTTTTACAGGCGCTCAGCTTTTCGCCGGAGCCGTATAACTCGAAAACGGCTGCGCTCGGCCCGTGTTCTCTCTCCCTTAACGGCTTGTAGCCGTGGTTCGATCGACGTCGTAACGATCTCGTCGTTCGTCGGAGCGGACCACCAGCGACCTGGAGAAACCGTTCCATCGGGGAAATTCGTTTTTTCCCCCCGTCGCTTACGGGTTTACAGGAGGCGATCGCGGCGAGCCGCAATCCTTTCTGCGGCGTCGGGACGCTGCGGGACCTCCGAGGAGAGCGTGGCGAGATTAGGAAAAGTTGGAAAACCCTCTTGGCCGTGCCCTGGTACCTCCGTTGTACCGCGCCGAGCCCGATCGAACACTTTTCTAGCTGCAGCTAACCGGCATTTGTTTGTACTGCGTGAAAGTTTCTGATCGGATTGATTTTTTCCCCTTCCGTGCTCCGGAAGCGGAATACACGAGATTGTGTACAGAGCGCTCTCTAAATCACGGCGCGACTGGTCGGGGCTGATTCTGTATGCAACAATGAGTCGACGAAGAGGAGTGAAATTTTTTCGTAGAATGCTTCGTTTTGCGGGGAAATTGATTTCGTGTTCGGAGCGCGCACGCATTGGGATTCCGTTAAGTAGAATTGGCTAGCCATGAACGGACACAACAGAGGATTTTTGTTTAATTATAATTGAATTGTGGATTATATGCATTTGTATAAAAAATGGACGAGGATAACACAACACTGTGAAGACATTGTATGAATTTAGGAATATTGTTATATTATTTCGGACTGACTAATATTGTTAAAATTGGACATGCAGTTTCACTTAAGTTCTATGCTTCGGGATAGCATCAGAATATTTTTAGTCTGCATAACGATCCACAGTTTCAATCAAATTATTCGATTGGGATATTGATCACGAATGGTCTTACGTCATGACAGACCAATTCTCCTTAATACAATGCTAACGCGGTCTTGAGAAAATTAGAGCGTAAATTAATATGACGTTGCAGCGTCATATGACGATTTGAGATTAAAGGCAAAGGCGCTTCTTACTTGTCCTATAATAAACAATTTAAAGCCAGAAATGTTCATCGAATTTCTCGACACGACTCGGCAACGGAATTTCAATAACAAACAAGCAACACGTTTCTCATGAAAAATGGAAGACATTAATATTGCCTTGGCTAAGGCGACTTGTTGCACGCTTTAAGATTAAAATACAACGTTCCGTCCATTAAATTAAACGACGTAAAGTATAAGGTTCACGTTTTTCATTCGAACACCTCCAACGATTTATTCTTGTCTGTATTATTACCACGTTAATTAAAAAGAAAAGCTCGGAGACTTTAACCGTTAAGTTTCACTGAAATTTTTAAAATCTCGTACCTTAGTCCGTCATTCTGCACTATAATTGAAAGCAAAAATGTTTAGGATAAAATAAGCAGATTTTATCGTTCACTTGAAAAATTTCGTACCTCGATTAACAACGCAAATCAATAAAAATCGTAAGAAGATCATGATTCGCGGGATGCTCGGTATTGCCGCAGGGGCCGGACGCAAATGAAATCGTTACCGTAATCCTAATTGCGGCCCGTTCTCGGACTCATGCTCGCCGCTCGACACGCGAGCGCCGCGTAAAATATGGAAACGCTCGTCGGCGGATTATTTATCTGGACGTTTCAGCGATACCGTTCGCCTTTCGGTGTAATTAACGCCGCGGCTAGATACTTTCGGTCGCGCGGCTAATTGCTTATCGTTTCTCGCACCGCCTCTATTATCGCGTGTTTCGTACGTGATCGAGAGACCGGGCCCCGACTTTTCAACGCGTTTCGAACCGTCCCGCACCGTGCCCGCTATCTCTTTCCGCGCTCGTAAACTGAACGGACTTTTTGACCGTTCGCCGTCTGGTCCTGCCGCGGATTTTCCCTCGGTTCAAAAATCCCGCGGAATCGAACCGCGATCGAGAGAGATCGCTACGCGGAACTGTTGCGAATTGTTTTCTGCGGCGCGCTTTTCGTGCGATACGGTTCCGCACACCTGACGCAATGTCGTTTCGGTGAAATATAGCTTCGGCTTTGTGGTATGCGTTGCTATCTAGTCTTTCTGTGATCTAATAGAAGCATGGTCGTTTGAAGTTTCAATTTTTAACACTTGTATCGGTGCTTTCTTTGCGTCGATTTCACATATTCTCGTTTGATTCGATAGGAACCGTGTTTCTCTTTTATTGTCGGAAGTTTATGAATCCTGGTGTGTTCTCTCGTGGTTTATTCGCCTTTTACTGTTTGTTGTCTTGGTCTTTCGCTTTCAATGAAGGAGTTTGTTGGTCCTCTTTTTACGATTTCATCAGTTGGATACATTTTCCCTTGCTTGCTGGAACGAAGCACTATGCGTTCTTTACATTGATTGATTTACATTGAATTCTTTACATAATTCAATCTGATCCTCTCTGATTCATTTATTTTTGTGAATGCATATAGCTACGTTTCCACCTGTTGTCTTTTGCCATTTGATGCTTCATTCTTTCATTTTCAATGAAAAAAGTCATCTTCTTGGATTCATCTACCTACTTCAATGTCCTGTTATTATTTCATCATCAATTGGACACGAAAGAACGAATTAATCCTTCTACAACAGAATTATTATTACTAGTCTGCGGATCTTTATGCATTTACGACAAAAATGAGTAGGTGTATTTTAAGACAGTAGAAACATTATAAAAATTTAAAAATACTGTTGCATTATATTCAACCTATTAAACGTATTGAGAAAGGAAATAAATTTCTATTTCATTACAGTTTGTTACAATTCAGGTAGAACATTTTTATTTTGCATAAAGATCCGCGGTCTAATTATTACAAACACTCAGTCCAATTCTAATTTCCTCTATGGGCCCAATATCAATCTCAAAGAAGTGGGTACAAAAATATTTTTCTAAAATTGTATGCTTAAAAATTAGAACAGCGTTACATCCAGCTTATACAGATTAATATATTTAGGAACTTAACGAGGAGTTTTTATGTTTAAAATTCTGAAGAGGATTTTTAATGGAGCGTTAAAAAATCGGGAGGGGATGCGGAAATTTTGTGCGAGCGTAAGAGAGTTGCAGAACAGCCGGGGAGAACGGGAAGCTGGTTGGCTCCCGGTGTTAATTAGGTATTCGACGACGGGGGTGGGGAGGGCAGAGACTTGTGACAAAGTAAAGCGGACCGAAGGACGCGTCGCGGATTACGGTCTCTCGTAAATATGCGCGAAGTACGGGCGACGTAATGCTTATTTATCGTCGATATTAAGCCGCGAGAAGCCTGGAATAGGACGATTGGAGTAAGTGGGTCGGGCCCGTCATTCCTATTATCGTGGTGGCTCTCGCGGTTTCCCAGGAACGCGAGGTTAATTCCTGGCCAGACGTTCGACTTCTGGGCCGCGGGGCACCGTCATCGATGATCGTTTTGTCCACCGGCGACTCCGACGACTCCTATTTATAGACCGCGAACCGTGACAGAACACCGTGACAGAGGAACAACCCGCAGGCCTTTTTCCTCCGTGTGAGTCATCCTGCTCTGACCGTGAGCTTACCCGGAAATTTCGGATCTTTCCCCATACTGGAAAACACCTTCCTCGCTTTTAGACTTTTGTTAGATCAATTAAAAATTTGAGCAATCTTGGCAATTATCTTGGAAACTGCCTTCCCCCTTTTTTACACTCTTTAGGTAGATCATTTCGAAATTTGAGATATCTCAGATGATCTTAGCAGCCGTATCACTTCAATCTTCAAATCTGTAGCAAATTCTGTCACAGAAAACATCTCCTATGTTTTTAGAAACGTTTCAGTTTTGTAATAATATCGGGAGAATTTTAACCAGGGACCATAACTGTTGTAACCAAAAAGAACAAAAACTTTTTTTTTCAGATTTTGTGTTGTTCTTATGGAAATCTCCTCAATGAATTTCACAGGCTTGCTCCGTCCGAAAAAGAATAGACAACTCAGTAATTAAATGAGCAACTAAAATGAATTTTCTCATCATTAATTATTATGAACAAGTGAAAAGAAGTTCGATCATCGATAACTGTTATTAGCAATCAAAATAAATGTCTCTCATTGATAACTGTTATGAGTGATCGAAATAAATTTCTCTCATTGATAACTGTGATGGGCGATCGAAATGACTTTCTCTCATTGATAACTGCATTGAGCAGCCGAAACCGTTTTTCTTCATCGATAACAGCTATCGATAAGGATCCAATTTTTTTGGACACTAATAACAGTGATTTGTAACCAAAAAGTATAAAAATCGATATTTTGTAATCATTTTGTTCTTCGAATTTTTTCCTTTATATTTTGTGCAGATTATCTTACATTTCAGTAATATTCAACTGTTTATTAATGATTTTTAGTCGGCGAAGATCGATTCTCCCAACTGGAAGACAACCTTCATATTAGGTCAGTGCAAATCTCCATGACCGATGTCGTGTTAAACTGCAACAATCAGGCACGAACTTTTGCACTGACCTGACAGATCAGAAGCTAATTCGTCACGAATATGCACTCTCGTGTTCGCACGGTACAGGCATCAAGAAATGCATAAAACAGGTCACGATCCGTCAATAAACACGCTGGATATCGCCGCCATAATTACGCGGGACGTGGAAACGCGGTTCACGGTAAATCAATTTCTCTGACGGTGCGAATCGCGGCGTCGAAATTAACCTCTCTTCTGCTGCGCCGGGACCAAAAGTAATCCCGTTGTCGCCGACGAATCCGGATTGCCACACATACTTGCCGAAATTACGGCGCCCTGTTTTCGTCGCTTTTCGCCTCTCCGCTTTCGCAGACGCGGCGATCAAAGGGGCGGCCACCCCTCTCTCTCTCTCTCTCTCTCTCTCTCTCTCTTTCGCGCGCGCTTGCTTTAGTCGGGACCAACTACTCCCCTTAAAGGGAAGGATACCGGGCATCCCTCGGACCAGCCTGGGAATCGGGGGAATTCATTCGGCGTGTGCTTTGAAACTTTTACTACCCCCGGAGTCTTAGCCGCGAAACGACGTCGCCTTTTTCTCGATTCGTCTCTCCTTGGAGAGTGTCTACAGCGACTCGCGTCTCGTCGAAGGATTACACGCGTCGGCGAACACGACTCGCGTCGCGTCTTTCCAGGATGCTTCCTTTCTCCTTTACGAACGTGTTTAACGGCAGGAGCAAAGAATTCGGCGTGGCCAACGCTCGGGGACTCGTTTCCTCGACTGTTTGTCGCTTTCCACTGGATACCGTCAGACACGTATTGAAAGGACTCCGGTGTTTTAGACTCTCTCTCTCTCTCTCTCCGATGTAATTGATTGACTGCGGCTCTTTATTCTAAGGACAGTCCGTACAGACTCGTGAACATATGTTTCTTTGATCTGTTTGGAGACTCCGTTGCACTCACGAGAGGTTGTTCTTCTTTAAACAGTTTATTCACCACTCTGAAGTGAGGGGACAGGAAGGGAGACCGACTTTTGAGGATTTGTTTGCTGGAGATTGGAGATAAATTTCTTTGTCGTATTGGGAGCTGTATTACGTTGTGAAGATGATAAGAGTCTTGTTGTGCGATCTTAAGTTTGCGATTCGGGACACTGCGGGGAGAGGGTAGGATTGTAGGGTGAGGATTTTTTCCGAGATTTCTTTGTGGAGATTGAAGTCGGAGATTAATTTCTTTGCTCTAAAACCAGTTCCATTATGGTCGGAAGTGGATAAAAATCTTGTTGTACTTTTCTAAGTACTTTCGGAGATGAGGATCTCGATGATAAATTGTGGATCTGTGTACCAGGTGACATTTTTCTGTAGTAATTGCTAGGAACTCGAGGGAAATGGAAATTCTTTCTTTGGCAATGTCTCGCTCCGTTTAGGACGACGTTCGTTAATTTTTAGAAATATATTTTTAATAACACTATTTAGATTGTACATCCTTCGATTGATGAAATTAATCAGCGGGAGCTGAGTAGGCGGATCGCTCGAAATTGAAAAGGCACATTTAATTGTTAATAATTTTAATACATTGAGAATCGTGTTGCATATCAGTATTCCCGAAATCCTTTAATCTTTTCACTGTTTTGAATTGCAGCTATTCATTTTTGTCATGGACGCATTGAACCCGCAGTCTACTCGCAGAAGGTGTTGCTTTATGGTCTGACCGGTGCAGGCACATTCTACTGTTCAGGATCCAATGCATTCTCTACCGCTAAAGAACGCTCCCAACACTATCTCTACAGATTCTCTAACAGATCCAAATACTCATTCATATATCTATTATATAAACAAATTATTTTTGCTTATAATGATTTCATACATAGAAGATTAGCCTACTTATTGCATCGTGAGAGACGAAAATACTTGTAATAGTATTATTAGTGGTGGTAATTGATTATAAATTAATCTTTGAGTCCATGTTAGTAGTGCATCTTGGAGAAGAAAAATATTCACAATATTATTATTGGTAATAGTTGACAGTAAACTGTAAATCAGGTTGGACCTCAGGAACAATATTCACAGTATTATTAATAGTACAAATTGCTTAAATTATATTCAATCTAGAAGAAGGTGGAACCTTGGGAAAATTATTCACAGTATTATTACTAGACTGGGAATGTTTATGCATTTTCAAATTATGGCAGACAAATGCTAAGAAAATGGAGTGTAGTTAAAGCCTATTTTTCATAGGAATAGCCTCTGTAGTTCCAAAACAAATACATTAAATTCTATCGAATTTTATGTTACAGCATTTTTTGAACATTTTCACAATTATCGCTGACAAAAATTACCTATGTCAATTATTTTGAATCTGGACACGGGTACAATTTTGTTCACTTTTTCTGCAAGCATATAAAAATTTTATCAGAGAGAAGAATATCAATTTTCCCGATAGCTCTCGCGTAGAGCCCTCCACGTGGTTAACCGAAAGCAGGATTCGTCGTTTTCTCGTGAAGACTCACGGGGCGAGAAGGACGTCCGGAACTTTATTTCGGAGCGGCGATGGCGACGGAAGGGGCGGCAAAAGTTGCCGTAATAATTTCCCAAAGCTCTAAAGAAGTTGGAAGGCCAGCTTAGCGCTCATAGAAATATCCACGGCGACGAGCGACGGCTTTCTTATTAACGTCGATCTGAAATTCATATTAGCGCAAACCCGATTTACATCACCGCCCGGCGCGGCGCGGCGCGGCGACGCGAAGTTCCGCGTAAGTAGAGCGACGTATTTCGCCTCTGTCTTGGACATCATCCTCTTCCAAAAATTCCACAAAATTCGCTGTCAATGTGTATCCCTATCAATTATATCAATTACTCCATCGATTTTAGTGGTCGTGCAATCTCATTTTGTTACGAACCTGGCGCTGAGAATATGGATTTAGAAATCTGATTTGGTCTTTAGAAATACAAAGTGGCCCTAGAATTATAATTATTTTAAGAAACTAATGTTTTATAAATATATTTTCAGAAGTAAATGGTTAAAAAGTTAATGTTAAATGGATCTAAATATTCTAACAGCTTTCAGTATCCATTGCTTGTTATTCGTTTCTTCATTTTTATTATAGACACAGATACAGTCTTCACTCGATATATGTCCCAAATATCTAGCCGATAAAAGTTCCAGAACTATCCCCACTGCCGCTTTTCTATCCGATATATGTCTCTAGGTAGACCCGTGTTGTGGACATATTGTTGTAGGTAAGAAGCAATCTTTATTCACTATCCTGTTCATGGTTCTGAGCAAATACAATTTTCTCGAATATTCAGTTATGTACACATTACCTAGTAAACTATTCCTTCTAACAATTTGGAAAAGACCGTGTCTTTCTGACTAATTTCAAAAAGATTATTCTCTTTGCAGATAATTTTTTTCGTAATTCACTCTATATGATCTTTTTCACGCAGACCAGATTGACCGTTCAAATATAGTTTTTACGTTCTTTAACTCTAAGCCTACTAAAATATTAATTGAATCGGATAAATGTTGCCTCGTAAAAATGGCGACACCATTGTCCGTAATGTTCAACATAATTGGACAAGGACAAGTATTCCATTACTTTCCATATTACATTTTTATGATCCCAATAATCATGAAACCGGTCATTCGATCGTGATCGGTTTAGCGTTGGATTATCTTGGAATTTCCCGGATGAATTTCTGTTTTACCAAGGGTAGTTTCATGCAATCTAGCGACAGTAGTATTACGTAATAAATGCGCTGGAGGATTAATACCAGTTTTTCTTTTATCGAAATTGCACGCTGTGCTACGATTATGCTGCTAATGCGTTTCACGGAGGATTTTGCGATCCAGGACAGCGATGCGTCGAATCGACGGGGATAAAGGATTCGGTGGATCGCGGCGTCGTCGACATCGGTAGCCATAGGAAACGAAGGACGAAGAAATCGTTTGGCTGCAGGATTCCGGTTCCATCGTTTGCCTGGCGCCGTTCCAAGAAAGTAAATCGTGCCGGGATTGATTTATGACTGACTGGAACTTTTTACCCCCTCCGTCGCGGTGGCCGGCGAGCGTCTACGGGGGCGGGAATCGGGAACAGCCGAGCGAGAGCGCCGAGAGCGCTTATCAGGATCGGCTTGATTTATTCGGTTTAAACTAGCGTACAGCCGAAAATATAATTAATTGCAAACAACATACGTAAAGAGCAATCTAGTAATTAATGCGACGAGCCTGGCTGTGTGTCATCGTAATCGGATCGTATATTATCCGGACGCTTTTGCAGTCCGATACGTTATTTATATTGATCCTGCGGCCAATCACTCGATCATTTTATTATTAATGAACAACGACTGACAGTTCGACAACGCTTGCCGCCGTCCTCGTTCACACTAATCCCTCTTGGCTCTAATGATGTAATAAACGGCACTTTTACTTCGCGTTGAGTGGCTCTAATTGGGCTCGTTCGAGTCCTCGCCTGTTTACGTCGTCGGCGAATCTTTTCAATCGAAGCTTCGCGAAATAGCAAAATAAAAATAAATTTTTTTGTAAAGATGGGGCTTCGGTCTTCAAGTCTACGGCAAATTCAGTCCGGAAATAAATTTTCTAATTTTTCCAGAGACGTTACAATTTGCAGAATTTTCGAGAGAAAACGCGTCCTCAGTCTCGTAGTCATTACGTCTGCATGCAAAATTATCTCGGGAGAAAATGAACGACGGATTGTCAAAGTAGAGGTTCCAAGATTTGAAACGAGTCTAGGTTTATTACTGTACGATTCTTCTTCACGAAGTTGTATTTGAATATCGAGAATTTGTACGATAGTGAGACCTTTAATGTTCAAACACTCTAAGCACAAGATAATCTGCCAGTCACTCGAAGTAACATGTGACACGGGTTACTATTTCGATGCTTTGGCGAAACGGTTAGCTGAAGTTCGAATTGACATTTCAGTTTTTGTAGGTCAATTATTATTTCACCGATGGATGCAATTGTTATTCACCTGCACCGAGAAACCGTGCGGTGACGGTCGCAGTAGATATGGACGTTGGTTGTCAGACCGGAGCCGAACCGATCAGGAGAAGTCAGAGCTGGGTACGTGTATAGGACTTTGGGTGATTGAAATGCTTAATAATTAATTGAAATAATCCGCAAATAAAATAATATTTCAAAATCTATTTTATTCGAATTGAAATTATTAATTCAACTATCTTCCGTGATTTTGATATGAAATTGTTCGAGACTTGCTTGAATATTCAGAATAAGGTTTTCGTGTAATTATTCTGATGCCAAATGTTTTTTATCTTCTCATGGTAATTGCTATGACTAGACTGTGTATCGTCAAAATAAGAATTCTGTGTCTCAATAGCAAGAAACAGGTTTGAAATAGAAATGTGTCCGCTTTTTTAATCATTATAATAGACTGAAATTAATGTAACAACAGTTTTAAATTGATCTAGCGTTTTTACTATTTTGTATTTTTCCTGTTCATTTCTGCCATAAATGCAAAAAATCCGCAGTCTAGTTATGATCAGGGGTGCGCAAATTAATTTGTAACTGTATTATTGGGCTGCTGATTTGATGCGTTTATGACGAAAATGAGTAAGTAAAATTTTACACTAAACCTGTCAAACATTAACAGTATCTGGTAAATATTGTCTTATAAAAATGACAACCCTGAATTTATTGCGATTGTCCGAAATTTTCAATACAATAAATGCTTGGACAAGGAAATTCATTCCACTGTTTTCCATAAATGAATTTTTCAAATTTCAATCATTGTAAAATATACAACCGAGTTTAGTGTTAAAACAGCGCAAAAAGTGGAAGAATCGAAGAATATCTATTATTTACAACTCCCTGCAATGATTAGACGAAGAAACAGGTATTTTTCTGACTACCGTTTGTTGCAATTGATGAAGAAAATTTATATTTCGTAGATCCAGAGTCGAAATTAATTACTAAATTCCGTAATTATCTAAAAGATTGAGTAAACACACAGAAAGCGATGCAGATTAATTTTGGCAGTAAAATATATTCAGATCGTTTGCAAATAATCGACAACCCGACCAATAAAGAGCTATACATTACATGCAAAAATTGTTACGAAACGGTTCCGATGACAGAAGCGTGGCATAACAGAGCGTTCGGATAATGGGGACGCGTATACGACTGTCACAGCTATACTTTGCTATACTTGAGGCAGTTTTAGACACTGGTCTCCGGTCGCATGGCCACCCCCGCAAGTTGGCGCGGCTCGGTTCGGCGCAAAGAACGAGGGAGCGAAATCTCGTTGTAAGTTCGGGCAAACGATATCGCGGAACTTCAACAGAACGTTAATTAAAATTCACGAGGAAGAAGGTGCATTAGATTCGCGGGCAAAGTTTGAAAGCTCCGGGACCGAAGGAGCGGAAGAAGGTGGGGTGGGGGAGGAAGAGAGAGAGAGAGAGAGAGAGAGAGAGAGAGAGAGAGAGACAGAAACGGAAACCAAGAACGCAGTACGAACCGAGACGGCTGAATAAAAGGACCGGTTGAAATTGTATTTGAATAATGTCCTATCAGCGAGACGTACCAACGGAGGGGGATGTCGCGTGCATTCTCGTTATCGATCTCTCTCGTTTCTCGGGTGTGCATCTCGTGCACGCCTTCAACGAGATCGTTTGTAAGCCATCGCGTTCAAGAGAAGAGAGAGAGAAGAGAGAGAAGAGTCCCGATAGTTTCTCTCTCGGAGCGGGCGTTTTGCTTCATTTGGTAGATGAGGCCAACATCTGGGACAAGACGAGCGGCCTCCTCTCTTCTTCTCGGCTTCCAGATTTGGGTCAGATTGCGGACTCGGTGTATGCATCGTGCAGCCGTGTGCAACGGGCGATGCGTCACCGCGGAACCTCGTAAAAATCGTCGGGCTCGTTAATTCCCCTAAAGCAGACGTCGTTTTCAGAGAGCCCGACAACGACGACGACGAGGCTGATGCTCTCTCGGACCTTCGAGAGTTGACCCGTTCCCGCATCTTCCTCCTTTTATCTCGAATTAGAGAACTCGCCCACCGCAAATAACGAAGCCGTCTTCGATTCATCCGCGGCCCTCAAAGCGTCGCGAATCATCTGGGACCTTTGACCCGGGACGCTCTCTGCGCTGGACGTTCGAATTTTCCCTTCTCGATTAAACTCCCTCCCTCCTTTCTCTCTCCTTCCATCTCTCTCTCTCTCTCTTTCTCTCTCCCTCTCTTTCTCCGCGGCTTCGTTTCTCTCCCTCGTCAGGGTATTTTTAGACGCCGGAGAGTCCGAAGACACCGCTTCGCTGGGAAAGATCGTGGTCTCTCTGCCCGATGAATTTCGCGGCTGGTTGCGTAGGGAATCGGTCGCTTCGGAACGCCCTAAATTTAGCTCCCGGCTTCTTCTTCTTCGTTGTCGTCGTCGTCGTCGTCGTCGTCGTCGTCGTCGTCGTCCGTCGTCCGCGTCTTGTCGCCGCGACCGATCGCCCGAAAAAGAAAACCGCCGGAAAATCTCCTGGAGCCGACGGGAACCACTCGGAAATTGGCCAATCTCAACTCAGGCGAAATACGACGAACCGGACGGAGCCGGGCTGAGCCGCGGTCTCGTCGATTTTTTGAACGTTTAATGCTCCACGGACCATCATCGGCTCTCCAGAGCTTTTCCAGAGACCGTTCTCTACATTCCCCGGCTCGCATAATCCGGATAGAGCGGCAACTGCGCGATATCCACTCCAAAAATTGCTACAAATTCGAAGCAATTTAATTGGGGACACCAGAGAAAGCAGGAAGGTACATTTCAGTCGTTGGGAGTCGACATATTTTACTTTTTGTGTCCTTGAATGAATTGCTTTGATTCCATACAGTTTTTATATAGTTTTTATTCACTATTCACCCTTTTGTGTAAACCCTTCTGAGTAACCGGTGAAAATAACCACACCATTATCACAAACAGTTTTTACATCATTGAACTTGTCTGCTCTCTACAAATTGCTGAAAACTCGAATGTTGTTTGAGAATACAGGTTCAATTTCGTGTGCATAATGTAAAAAAGAATTATACAGAATTGAAAATGTTCCTGGTTGAGATACGTGTACTGATTAGACTGTGGATTTTTATGCATTTACGAAGAAATTGACTGGGTGACATATAAAACAGTAAAAGATTTAAAACGTCTAAGGTTATTTTTAGGTCGTTTTCAACCTGAAAGAACTATTAAGGGATGAAATGAGTTTCTATTGAACTCCTGTTTCCTGACTAGTCCCACTTTTGGAGATAACCATCCGTCTGTAACCTCATCTTTATCGCCACCATGTGCATACTGGGTCGTTTTAAAAATGTTTCGAAATTCTGGGATACATATTGAAGTTCCTGTTTTAATATACAGTGTCCCACGAAATCTGCCCATTTGAATATCTTGATTATTTCAAACATTACGAGAAAATGTTACTTACAGAAGTTGGAAGGTTTAAGAAACTACGTAATATGGTATAAATGGTATTCTTGCAAGTGGAGGCGTAGAGAAGATGTAGAGATCGCCTTTGTTTTTTTTAATGGAATGTCCAATTTTTTTTTATTGTCGTATTCTGAGTATAAAAGTACTAAAGTGTATTGGTCCGAAAACTTATCGTTGCTGAGATATTTGACTGTTTCCATGAAGAATGTCTTCTGTTTACTGACTATCTTCTGTTCACTAACTGAGATACTGACTGACACTGAGAGACGTCGGAAGCCTACCAATGTTTACAATTTGACCTAGTGAGCAAATTCTTGAATACGTTCCATAATGAAAGTAACAGAATGAAATCAGTCAAATATCTCAGCAACGGTAAGTTTTAGGACCAATACACTTTAGTGCTTTTATACGCAGAATACGCCAATCATACGACATTCTATTTAAAAATACAAAGATAACCTCTATATCTTCTCTACGCTTCCACTTGCAAGCATATCATTTATACCATATTATGTAGTTTCTTAAACCCTACAACTTCTGTAAGTAACATTTTTTCGTATTGTTTGAAATACCCTTGATATTCAAGTGGACAGAGCTCGTGGGACACACTGTATAATCGTTAGAACGTCAAACGTTCGAAATAGCGAAAAGGAAACAATTCGAGAGGCTTGTCCACGGATAGTAAAAATTGCAAAGTGCAATCTCGCATTTGAAAATTTTACAGATCGCCTCAAGATCCGTAAAGTCTACTGTAAACGTTTGTTTAAGGAGTTCCACACGATGTATAAATGGAGATCGGCGGTTAATTTCTAGAGCTCTAAATTTCGCGCGAGAGGTGTCGTTGTTTAAGGTGTCCCGCGGCGAAAACAATGTACACACGGGCCGATTTTCGCGACAGCGCGGCCCCGGCTAGATTATAGAGGCATCCCCGGTCGGTGGTGGCGACGATGAAGCGAGATTTATTGCGATTGTTACACGCCGCTGTCAAAAGTTATTTTCGCACAGGGCCGCTCGCCGCGCGCCATAAGTCACGCCGTGCCGCGCGGCGCGGCGCGCTTTCGCTCGTGGAAAATATCGAGCCGTACGAATATCCTGCGCAAGCTTCGAATCTTTTCGCGTGCAGATTCGATCCGCGAACGCAACCGGCGAATTTCGCGTCGGCTCTGACCTGCCACGGGTTCGCCCCGCGGCGCGGCAAGGAAAAAGGAGCCCGGAATTTCCGATCAGCCCCGAGGACGTTCGGTTCAACGGGAACACGCTCGACGTTCCCGGGTTGAAACGGCCTCGAGAACCGTTTCCAAAGAGTAATAGCTAATTTCGCTGGCTAATCGCTCCACTAGTTAGCGGTGGACAGTGGGTAACGCCTCTTGTCCGTGGATATTGGCGACGGGGACTGCTGCTGGCTACAGAAATAAATTGCGAAGCGGGAACTCGCATTTTTGACACAAGCTGTCTATTAGCTGTGCATAACTGACGATTAGAATGGCAAAAATGAATGAAAAGTAAGGTAAATATTTTCTGTACCGATTAACCCTTCGCACTCGGATAGGCGATTCCGAGACGTGGATAAAAGTTATTCAGTTTCTTACTAAATCAGTTCAATAATTTCCTAAAAAATCAAGCGTTCAATTTCGGATGAATAGAATGAAGAAACTTATACAGGATGTTTAGAAAAAAAAACATTCAATATTTATATGGTATATAGAACACACCGTCCCGAGTAAAAAAGCCTTAGTAAACATAGGTCAAAATAGTCTCTGAGATATGAACATTTTTGTTTGTTTCTAGCATTACGATCAACTTACTTCCATCGCATGCAATGCGATACTTCAGTGTTTATTATTCAAGTGGAGACAGTAGATTTCATCCGGAATCAGTCAGTTGTGTATCGGAAAATCTTCTGTAAATATCAAAAGGTCAGTATTAAATGAATCATGATGTCTAAGAAACGGTTGACCTTTCGACCTATGTGTACCAAAGCTTCTTTACTCAACACAATGTATTCTATATACCATATAAATATTGAATGGTTTCTTTGGACACTCTGTATAGGATGGAAATATTCTAGATCGGAAGAAATATCTTCGGGAAGAATTAGGTTTTCGTAAAAAGTAATAGTTTAAAATAGTTTCTAGAGTAAAGGGTTAAAAGAGGTCGTTCCACTAGTCAGCAGTGGACAGCATGAGACGCCCTTCGTTTTTGGCAATTGGCGAAAAGACTTGTATTTTCGATAAAAGTAGCGCATCGATTGGATGTATCCGAGCGCAGCGCGTCTTCGAAAATGATCTTTTCGCAACAGAGTTAATTCGACACAGTCAATTGTTCGCTATCTGTTCCACGAAATTCGCGTATCCATCGCACCGCGGTAGCGGAGGAGGGTGGGAACGCGAAACCGAAAGCTCGGTCGCGGTTAACTTTGATGAAACTCGCGTCCGGCATCGAGCAAACATTTGTCGACGATTATGAAATTCAAAATGAGCAAATATTTTGCACGGAATTGCGATTTCGCGGCAAGAAACGAATACAGCTTGTTCGCGGTGCCCGACGATCCCACGCGTTCAAACCGCGCAAGAGAGGTCGACCGAATATCGCGAGGAAAGGACGGACAATAAACGTTGTCCCTAAAGCTCGATCGCGTCCGCTGGTCGACGGTGGTCGTAAAAGCTCCGCAAAATCAAAGCGATTTATTTAATGAAACAAAAACCGGTATTTCTCAAGATTTTCGAATTTCTCGCACCTCGGGGAACCTGATCAGGTGGCGAAGCTGGTCGGCGTCAATCGTAAAAGTCTCGGGAATCGTAAAAACTCTACGGGATCGAGGTAAAACATTGATTTAGCGACACGAGGACTGAAATATTTCTTCGACCCTCTCTTCCTCTACTTTTCAACCTTCTCGTGCTTCACAGATCCTAATCGAGTACAAAGTTCGGGGATATCAGTTGTAAAAGTTTCGGGAATCGTAAAAATCTTGCGGACTCGAAGCTATTTATTTACCGACGCAAAAGTGGAGAAACTTCAACCCCTTTCGACCTTCTCGCACTTATTGTAATCAGGACGTCAATCGTAAAAATTTCAGCCATCGTAACTCTACGGAATCAAAACAGTTTATTTCAAATTGACAAAAGCTATAGCCGGATAAGATGGTCAAAAGTGTCCCCAAATTGATTTCTGGTCACATCATTCGATAGGGCTCCCCTAGGAACCCGTCTGTGACAAGTTTCAAGTCGGTACCCCCACCACAAGGGTAGTTATAGGGGGAGCACGGTTTAATGAATTATGCCGCATTTCTTCAGTTCGGCTCAACGAAAAACTACAAAAAAATTCGTGAACATTCCACTCCACAGCACACATGACAGTGAATAATTTCAGAATTTTTGGTTGCAGAATCGATTTTTAAAATAATCCGGAAGTATAAAATTGTCGATTCTACCTTGAGGTTTTCAGTGTACCACGTTTATATTATTATACTAGTTGTGTCTCATCGTGATTATTAATGTTTCGAAGATATCAGTTTCATAAGAATTCAGTAACCAGATATTGTTGAAACCATTGTTCCCAATTTTTTACAGAACTTTTTATAAACTGCATCGTCGTTTAAAAAAATCAAGATCCATTTTTTCGATGCCTCTTTACCTTCTCGTAGGTGTATTATGCGACATTAATCATTTTCCCACGATGAAGGATCATTTGTATTTGTAAAAAATCCGCGGCATCCTGTCCCGGGCAAGGAATCCTTGAATTTACATCGCGTATGGCATCACCCAACCGTTTAGGCTAGCGGGTGCGTCGCTTCGAAATGGAAAGAACACAGAGCTCACGATTCGCGGACGGTCCACTTCTCTGGTGGGTTTTCTCTGAAAACACGGGTCAAAATGGAAACATCGGTGCGGTAGCTGGAGGGTAACGTATTACCGGCGCGTGTTCCTCGTCGGGACTCGATTGTTTCGAGCGGGGAGAGCAACACACGAACCATTTAGTAGCCCGTGATTGAATTCCGACCCTCGCGAGAACGAGCACGCGTGCAGTGCAAAAAGCGCGGCCATCCTCGCGTCTCACCCTCTTTCTTCCTCTCTCCCTCTCTTCCATACATATTCTCCCTTCCACTCTCGTTAGCCTACCGTTACAGCGGATTAACGAGCGACCGTTGAATCGCACCGAAGAAGCCGTTATCGCGCGGGGCCACGCGATTCGCTTGCTCGACGGCGACAGTAAATTCCGGCTTTATAGGCGAGAGCGGAAGAGAACGGAAAGCGGAAACGGAGCACCGCAGAAGAGGAACACAGGAGAAAGAGGAGGGTGGACAGTCTCGGGACGGTTTAGGCGGTCCCCTCAGAAAACTTTTCAATAATTGCCGCGATCGTAATAAAACCAAATATAAGCGCGGGGGCGGAGAGGTGTACGCTCTCTCTATCTCTCTCTTTCTCTCTCTCACTCGAGCCGAATTACCGGGAGCACGCGTGCCGGCACGCAGTCCCATTATTCGAAAAGTTCGCCCCGCGGTTTTAATGGGTTTCGGAAAGCCGGAGCGTATCCGAGCCACCAAAAAGTCGTTACAACTCCCCCGACGCCCGTTCCCCGTCCCCCGTCGCCATTCTCGCGTCGTTCTTTGGACATCGTTCCGGTCTGCTCCGCGGTCGAGCTCCGAGCCCGGGAGAGAGATAGAGAGAGGGAGAGAGAGTGAGCCCCGGTCCTTTGAATTAATTAGAGTCAATTCCCGAGTTCGCCTCGCGCTCGCTTTTCTTCTTTTTTCATCCCCTCCTCTCTCTCTCTCTCTCCCCCCTGTTTCTCTGTGTTTCTCTGCCACGGTCTGTATCTCCGCCGTTTCCCGAATTCGTTGCGATTCGTTGCTTCTAATTAGGGGAGGACCGAGACGGAAGGCAGCCGGCTAATAAATTCTGCATAGGATCGCTGATTTTCAGAAACCTCCCCGAGACTTTTAAAAGCCACCCCCCTCACTCCCGCTGCCGCGCGACTACTTACTGCTGTGGCTGAAGATCCAGGGGAACGTTCTTGGGGATTATTGCACCGGGGGATCACCGTAGCGTCGTCGATCTTATTTCGTTGCGCGACTCTACGCGCGGAAACAATTCGAAGGAAAGGAACACAGTGAATTCGCAATATTTGTCAGCGAAACGGGTCTTGATGTCATTTGTTCTTCAGGTGGTCGAACGTGGAAAAGAACAGGCCGCGGTCGCCGACGAGACCTCGGTCGCCGAGGAGTGTAAATACATTCGTCCTATATTTTATTAGTCAAGGTCACAGCGGCAAATGCTGTCGAAAAGATCCTACAATTCTTTGTGTTATGTTACACGACCGAGGTCTCTCGAGCTTGTTGGTCCCTCACGCTATATTCCCCGCGGTAGTGGGGATCATTCCGCGACATTTATCATCCAGACCTCCGCGACATATATCGCGAATTCACTGGAATCGAATTTGGAGATCCGTCGCGTTCACGTGCTCCAGTTGGCGCGAGAAGTAGAATTGGTCGGTCATGATCAGACGAATCAGCCGATTCTCATATACATAATACTCGGATTCTTTCTTTCGTATAATCCCCATGTAATTTCCAAATAATGTTTATTAGACTTATTTCCCCGCATAGAGTCCTGAGGTTGCGGATCTCTATGCAAAATAAAAATTGTCTCCATCAATTGCGAGACAGAGGAGTCAAATACAAATTTTGGTAATTATTTAGAAAATGGTCCTCCTCGCCGATTTTGATGACCTAGAAATATGTTGTCAAGGTCACCTGAACAACTTCTCCCTATACATGTTACCGCCGCTCGGCCGTAGATTTTTAGATATATATATATATATATATATATATATATATATATATATATATATATATATATATATATATATATGTAAAAAACTGTTAGTCCTGCTACAGCGAATTCCGCCATTTTAACACTAATCCTACCGACACTTCTTATATACCTATACCTATCGTGCGTGGTCAAAATGACCGGTCCTTAAAAAAAGTTATTGTTAATACATTAAACGTAGATAATAGTCAATTTGTTGCTGAATGAATTAGTAGATGATCAACTTCCATAAAATGACGATACAAATTTATTTTTATATAATTTCAATTGTACAAAAAATACTGCGATGCTCACTCCTCGATTTACAAAATTGTACTGTGTCGTCCACCATTGCGGTTTGGATGTATTTGCCATGAAACAGTATTGTCAACCAGGCACGTGCCTAACTAGATAGCGTCTCATTCAATAAGGCGGCTCATTTATTTTGAGTTGGCCATGCCACATTGAGAATAGCCTTCCTTTTATACTCATTGTTTAGGTTTAGAAGAGTAAATACCATATTTATATTGGTCAAATTGACCGGCCGCGGTAGGTAGGACAAGATACATATATTTCTTGGAAAAAGAAAAATAAAACGAGAAATAAATACTGAAAAATACATTGTATACATACTTTACGAAAAGTCGTAAAGATGAACAGCGATGTGACAATGTTGTATGTACGAAATTGTACGCAGAAGTTTGATAAGGTCAATTTTACCGGCCGTGGTAGGTGTAGTGTTAAACAATTTTTGGTTAGGTCTGGGTTCATGATTGCCATGGGGTCGTCAGTAGCGTCCGCCATCCAAGGGTTAGGAGACTGTAAAGATATTTGAAAAAATACATTTTGGCACGACGATAGCGACACACGTGCCGAGAAGACGTACAGGAGATTTGAGTTCGATGGTCCCCGTAGTTCCCGAGATACGGAGATAGCCGAACAAGGTTAAAATCGTGAATAGTTCCGTTATTATCCGAATGGCGATTATAAAATTCCAGGAGCACATTGTTGAAATGCCGCAACTTTCGATAGACGGGGAACATAAAATCGATTTTTCTCGGACCTGTTACACTAGAATGCGCCCTTAAGCGTTAGCTCCGGCTCGCGGCCGCTCTCGAGAGATGATTTATCGTCGGAGCGTCCGCGACGGGAGGAAAAAATAGCCGAGCTCCAGGAAACAGTCGCCTGGAAGCGTAACGCTCGATGAAATACGCGGCGGCGGCGCCCGGCCGTCAGACAAATTATTCGCGGCGTCGGTTTTCCCGCAATAATTGCCGACTGCGCCGAAAACCGCCGTTCCACCGGCGAATCTCCGGGCGGGGGAGGGAGGGGTAGCCGAAACAAACAGCGGAAAATCGTCCGAGTATCTATCGCGCGCGTATAGTAATGTGTACGAGCGACGTCCGACATCCGCGGTTACGTCCCTCGGATCGGCGAGGCCGATTAATTAGATTCAATCCGAAACTGACGGAGCATCGCGTGCCGTCATACAGCGAAATCGTGCGCGTGCGCTCGCATGATCCTAATTCGAGTCTTCCATCCCCCCTAGGGATCCGACTGCCTCGGTCCCTTTAGGCTGGCTCTGCGGTCTTGCCGGTTTAATAAGGCTAATGGAATTACCGGAAGAACATACAAATCGCTCGACGGCTATCGGAAAAACCCTGGAGCCAAGCCATCAACCCGGCCGCCTGTCCGTCTAACCACCGAATCACGTTGCGAACGAGCGTGACCCGATCCCTCGGGTACGTTGAACCTCGCGTGCACCCGCCCCTCGACATCCTCGAGACGTCCGTCGGCTGTCTCCATCAAAACTATCGCGAATTTTCATGCTACGCCAGATCTAGACAATTTTCGAATTATCCCGGCGAATCTGTTATATCTGGCAACGTGTTCATTTTCGTTTCCCCTCGGAACGAACGGTCAAAGTGTCTCGAAAACTTCGGGACCTGTGCGAGCTTCATTATTTTCATTTCTACCCGGCCAATCAAGATTTAATTGGATCTACTCTTCTTTCGATTGTACCTTTCGAAGCGACGAGGGCGAAAATATTGTTTGTCTCAGTTACAAGGAGGAGGAGCTAAAAGCTTCTTCTTTTAATAATATTAATATTCTTAAATACTGTTAAGAATGAGAAAAAAAAATATTTATTTTTAATATTTTCAAATACTTTTGTCCACCGCTTTAAATAACACCTACTCGTTTTAGTCTTAAATGCATAAAATCCGCGATCTACCTACGACAATGGGTTGTAGGATAATTGTTCCGGTGGTCAGCCACTTACAGAAGAAATTAATCGTTTTCAGTAGACTGAAGTTCAAGTCTGTACATTGCCAAATTCGCATGTTCTACCAAGAGCAATAGATCATCGTCTAAAATGAAATATAATTCGATATAAATTAAAATAAAACTGAATAGGTCAAATGCGTAATAGAAAAACCATTTAAGGAGTTTATTGTTTCATTATTTCCAACTGATTAAAAATATTAGGAAAGGAAATAAATATTTATATAGCTTCTTGTGATTAACACAGTTTTTAATCTCCATAAAAATCGTAACCGTCGCGTATTGTAGGATCGAGATCGTTACACAGTCCAAGAGAACGTGTTCCAGCAGATACACATGTATTACAATACATATCGAACGTACTGTGTCAGGAGATTCCAGAATTTTCAGGAAACGTTAAAAGACACTGAAAACGCGGGGTGCTTTGTGATGACAGTTGTTAAAGTTGGACAAGCCGAGGCCGAGTGTCCAGATCTTCGACTGGAGACTTGTAGATTTATGGTACGGATTAATTGGAAATATTAAATCGGAATGGAATAGGGAAGAGAGGAGATATTGCAATGCAAGAGCCGAGTCTGATGGGGGTGGATGGGGCTGCTGGCACGAGGGTCCTTAAATCATCTCGAACGGATTCCACGAATCGAGTAACAGCCTGGAAACGGAGACGCCACTGTTTATTTGTTATTCGGGGCTCAGAGAAGGCCGGGAGAGAAAACTACCGGCGTCCTCGTCCACCTTGCTCGCCTTTAATTTCTTCGTCTTTGAGGGCTCGGTATCGAGTGATTTATGGCGCGGTCAAGTGATACTTGCCAGAGGTCTGCTGTCTTTCCCCTCGGCCCCGGCGGTCTTCACCTTAATTCGGATCACGGGGAGTTTCGATCATGCCAACCGGAGTGGTATGACGCTGTTGTGGCCTCTTTTGCGGAAACCGGTGCGCGCATGGCCGCCATTGGACGCTGTTTAAGTCAGAATCTGTCTAGAGTCTGCAAAATTTTCTATATTTCGTATTATTGTGGTATTAATTATTATATCAATTATTATTGTCAGTTGATGTACAGTAGTGCCTCGGTGCTAGATTTTTGTCTCGACGGTGAAAGCATTTTTGAGTTCATTGTTGACGCAGACTCATTCTGACCAGTTTTTGGACCTGTTTCCAGATTTTCAAGAAATTGGTCAAACGAAATGGTTTGACTATTTTTATAATTGTGGGACTCGAATAATAAAATTGCCTAAGATTTTACAATAAAAATTATATCAATTTCAATAGGCAAGATAAAAGATATATGGCATAAAATTCAGATGGTAACAATAACGATAAAAATACAAATAAATGCAAAAATAATAAGAGCCGCAACGACGGGAAAAATAACAGTGAAATAAATTAATGGAAATGGAATGTGCGGTGCAAAAATAACAAATAAAATTGAATACGACAAACATGAAACACGATTTTCTAGTCCTCTCAGAGTTGAATGCATTTGTTCGAATACTGTAATGAGATATTACTGTGTTCGTCCACTACTGTATTTATTATGCGCTACTCTATTTGCATGTTACTGTATTTGCCCGCTAATGTATTTGCCCTGTATTTCAAATATGAAATTACGCAGAGAAGACAATTAGTGTCGGAATCAAAGTGTGAACGGAAAGTAGGTGAGAACCGGGAGAGGATTTTTCGTAGAATTATTTTTGAATAACGTGCGAGGGTAAACCAGCGAAGAAAAGAAGAGGAAAAGGAAGCCGGGTTGGCTGAAAAGGCAGAGAAAGGTAACGAGGTTCGAGCCGTGACGGCGGAAACTCGTTCGGATTCAAACGGCCGCGTTTAATTCGTCTGGTCCCGGGCGTTTCTTCGGTCCCGGGAACCGATTTCACGTAATTAACCTTAATATCGGCCCTCCTCGCGCCCCTAATTTACTCGTTAAATCTGTTTACCTTCTCGCGGATGGCTATCGGGCCGGGCTCGGGCTCCTGGGCCACGTCGATCCTGATCGGGTTTCAAACTACCCGGAAAACTTTCAGTTACTTCGGGTCCATTGTACGCCCGACGAGACGATTCCCCCCAGCAATTGTTGCCCGATTCTTACTGTCCCCGTTCCACTTGGCCGGGGGAAAGTGGCCCGTTGTCGTCTGCGAGGCCACGCAATCTTCTCACAACGTCCCAGGAAACGTCCCAGAACGATGAAACGGCCCCGAACAGGAATAATCTTGGGCTAATTAAAATAGTGAGCTCTCGTTTGCAAAATGCATCTCTTCTCCGAATATCCATCCGAAGACAATGTTCATAGCTTCTGGACAGTTTCCGAACGTGTTATTAGCTACAACCGTTACTTGTCTGCCATTTCGTGTAACTATTAAACTCGCAGACTGATCGAACAATATGATTCCATTTTTACGCACAGCGTGATCTTGTTCTCTTGAATGCTTCTTCTTCTTAAAGGTAAATCCATTGTTACAGGATCGTTATGCATTTATACAGCATTTAGTAATTTTTAAGATAAAAGAACATATTCATATTATATTGCGTACAGTGATTTCTTTATATATATATCCCCAACGCCTGGATGATAAACGTCGCGGAATTATCCCCACTACCGCGGGGTATGCCCTGTGAGGGGCCATGAAGCTCGAGAGGCTTCGGACACCGAGGAGTGTAAGCATAACACGGCTCGGGCATGTCTCCTAGACGATATATGACGCTGGAAAGACCCGTGTTCTTGACAAAAATCGAAAGTTCACTGTATTACCATTTCAAATACCAAAGTGTATATCCAATCAATTTGGCAATTGTCGTGCTGCCATTATTTGTTCCGCTGCTCATCTTCAATTTTAGGAATACTTTACTAACGCAAATCACCTCCTTTACGAAATGTTAAAAATATTTTATTAAACGCAACGGAACTCCTTTACGAAACGTTAAAAATATTTTATTAAATGCTACGCATCTCCTTCACTAAATCTTGAAACAATTCAAGAGGAGAAATCCGTAGAGACTCTGGGAATTATTCTGTGTTCCAATTTGCCTTTCAAAGTGTATAAAACCAAGGTTGCAGTTTTCAAGTAAATTGCGAGACCGCAAACGTCACATATCCGCGATTCAGGTTGAAAGTGAAATTGTTTCGACTGATCCAGGGAGAATTTGGGACGTTCCGATCGATCATGTTAAAATTTGGATCGATTTCCGGAAGATAATTCACGGGGGTCTTTCACAGTGTCCAATCTGGCTCCTGGAAGGGGTTCAGAGCCGCAAAAGGAATCGCGGAGGGCAATTTTAATCCATCGTCAGGCGTCGAGCCAATTGCACGGCTGAAAGGAGACGCGGATAGGCTCGAACGTCTCTGTCGACACGGATTCGATGAAAATCGATGGTAGTTCTACCAGAGAGAGGGTGGGGGGGCTACAGAGTCTACGATGGCCTGGGAGGGAAGATTTGCTCATACATGACGCGAGCCCGCCGCAATTTCAACGGTTCTCCGTGTACCTAGCTATACGGGTCAGAATAGAGTACTTAACGCCTGGGATTGAAATATATCGCCGAGGGAGGTTCGCCGATCGCACGAACAACGAGGAAGATGAAGATTCATATCGCGTTTTGTTATTATCGCCGGCTACTCGGCCCAGGAAATTGTTCGTCTTGCCTATCCCTGGCGCTCTGTGATTTGCGACGGCGGATCCGGCTAAATCGGCTTCGATTAGACCTCCGGGTACCGAGAATCACCTGGGGAATCGATCCAGGTGAGCCAAGCGTCCTGGTTAGTGGACGTTGGTACAGAAAAAATTTGTTGCAACTGCTGCACACAATTTTTAAGACGATCCTTTCCTCGGAAATTCCCGTGTAACGCGTCGGAGACAATTGTGGCTGTTTCGAGGAAATGAAGTGTCGTCTCAGATGGTATATACTTTTAAATTGATCATATTTTAATACACAATGATCTACAGTTTAATGCTTGTAGAGAATTATTTTTTTGAAAATTTCATTTGATAATGATTGTTATTATTTTGAGATAGCGATCATCTTCAGGTACATTTTACGAAAAAGTTGAGAAAAATTCTAGAATGTAAGCTTGATAAAACTTAGTGCATTTGCTTAGTGCTGTTACCACTGAAAATCAAATTCTATTTGATTACACGTGTTACTCTGCCAACTATAATAAAACTGAAGACAACGTAACGAAACGCTTGAAAGCCGATTTCACCCCGGAAAGCTTGTCGAGGGATACGAAGACATGAATCGGTGGAATTTTTCGCGAACAGGTTAGCCATTCTAAACTCGGTGAACGTCCCAAGCGCAAATCGGATAGCAGCAATATCGCGCAAAAACGGCGAGTAATCGAAGTCGATGAAATTTTCCCGCGGAAAACGAAATAACGCGAGCGAACGAGCGACAGCGATAGTTACCGTGGAATATTGGATAATCGCGGAAGGGAAGACACGGCGCAGAGATAGCGGGACGGAGATAGAGAGAAGAAGGGAAGAAGAGACGGAGCTTTTGCACGCGAGTTGTCCAGAAGATAAAAGTGGCGCGGTTGAAAGCGCGCCAGCAGCCCCGGGAGCGAAGAGTTAATCGAGTCACCGTCGCCGGAACAATTCGGCTCGCGAACCAATCGAGCAACCTCCTCGTACCCGCTTCCGATTTTGATCCTTTGTTATCCGGCCGTATTTCGCCTCGGTTGAAAACCGGCCGGTTACCCGACAGTCAGGTGAATCGAGCTGGCCAAAAGAAACCCCGTTCGTTAGCCAATCCTGGCCTTCACTATGGCTCGAGCAAGAAAAAGGCGAATTACTAACACCCTTCCTTCTATGAACACGTGGTTCCAAGTTTAGAGCACATTTCTACAATTTGTTTAATTGATTTTTATTTTTTTTTAATTTCATATACATACACAGGGTGTTTCGTAAATGGTGGGCGAAACTTTAGGAATAGATTCCTAATGCCTAGAGAAGACAAGAAAGTTATATTAAGTACCGTGCGCCTGGCCGCAACTCTGTCTCCCGAGGACGGCGCGCATGGCCGCGGATGGCACAAAATCCACTATAGTGGTTCGTAGCGTTCATACTAATGTTTTCCACGGAAGCCACTATAGTGGTTCGTACCGTTCATTACTGGTGCTTTCTACGGAAACCACTATACATAGTGGCGAACCGTTCAAACAGATGCTTTCCACGGAAACCACTATAGTGGCGTACAGTACGTAAGAGGTTTGCATAGGTCCGGAAATGATTAATTTCTGAGTTACTAAAGATTTTGTGCCACAATTCTCGTCACATAGCCTCGGATGATAATAAACTTGAACGTACGTTTCAACGTTAACTCAATAAACGTCAATAAATTGTAAACAAGAATAATACACCTCGATAACGTGAACACAGACCGGCGATTACTTCGAAAACATTGTTGATGCCTTTAAACGGGCCTTTAAGACCATGTGACGAGAACTGTGGCAAAAATACTTTAATAACTCAGAAACTAATCTTTTCCGGACCTATGTTGATATAACTTCCGTTTCCTCTCTGAGCATTAGGAATCTATTCCTAAAAATATTTTAAAATTGAAAAAATTGTAAATTTTCAAGTTTAATAGAAAATGCCACCCATACATGACTGACATGCTAGACAAATTGTTAATGACTTAGAGAGTTACAGTATGCACGTTCCGAACACATTCGGTATCAACAACAAACGAACCACTGCAGAATTCAATCACTGTCCCAGCGCCGACTCTAATCAGAACTGAAAATCCTCGTCTCGTTACACGAACATCGTTACAGAAACGCAACCATAATTGACACTGGTGCACACAGCTGGACGCCGACAGTAGTCATCGCTGGGATTGAAAGGGTTAAGCGCGATAATGGCTCGGTTTATTAGCGAGAAAAATGGGCGTCGACAGGCGTCGAGGCTTGATGAAGATACATCGCGTCGAAAACGGAAAACTGTCGGCCATTTCCACGGCCGATAAACATTATTCCGATCCAGCGGAACGGAACGGAAAAACGATCGAGGCCGACGCGATGCTGCACAGTACCGTGGACGCGAAAACCGCGGAATTACGGTTCGAGTATCTCATACGATTCTCATGAAATCATAGCGTACAAATGGTGGAGCGATTAAAGGTTCGCCTGACCGCGGGACCGGCCGGCAGCTCGGCCCGGGTAATTAAATCAAACTTGCTAATGAAATCCGGCATCGACAAATCGCGAGTCGCCCGCTCCGCTCCGCTGCAACACGTTCGTCCCGCGGGAACGTAGGCGGTGGGACGCGGATTTCGTGTCTTCTGTCTCCCTTTTCCGACACATTCGCGTGTCCATTCAACCCTTTGCTCTATTTCTCGACGTGAAAGCAGGACCTTTGTAGCATTAGCTGTAATTATTTCGAAGTGCTATAAACTGGCAGAGAAAAATCGTGCATCAAAATTTAAAGGTTCGTTGCAAAGAGAATGCTTCAATCTCTAAATCCATGGCAGTTTTACTTCAGGAAAAAATTTTTTGAGCCCCCGAGAGCCGTTTGAATTTCCCAGAAGAATGCAGCATCCCTTCTAGTTAACTGTACAGTATTCATTCAATGCGCTATAAAACGGTAAAATAAAATCGTGCATTAAATTTTATAGGTTTGTTGCAAAGAAAATTCTCTAGTCTTCGAAATCACGGAGGTTTGAATCGTTGAAAAAATTTTTTGAGTTCCGCGGAGCCATTTGATCTTCTCAAAAGAATCGATCATTCCCTCTAGTTCACCAGATGTTCCATTCAAAGTACTGTAAAATGGCAGGAAAAAATCGTACATTAATTTTTAAGGATTGGTTGCGAAGAGAACGCTCCAGTTTTTAAATCCACGAAGGTTTTAACCGGTGAGAAAAATGGTACTATTATTGGACGTCATGGGAAATGCTGAGCATTGACGCAGTGGATGATCTTACGGTTATGGTCGCCGGAGCCAGCGGGATCAGCGACGTTCGCAGAGTCCCCGCGAAACGAGCAACGGCCTGTCCCGATTGAAATCGAGTTAGCCAATAAGCAAGAAACAGAGATAACGTATTCGTAGTAGCTCGGAGCCGAGGTCGCAGCGATGCCGCGGTCAACATTTCGGGTTAATTGTTCGCTTTCGAACCGAGGCACGATACAAATTGAGTTTGCAGTGCTCGGATCCCGGCGTAACCGCAGGAATGCGATTGTTCGTCGATATACGTGTCAATCTCGGGGTCCAAGTTGCGCCCGTGAGCTCACGCAATACGCCCCTGGGTAAAAGAGTCGCCCTCTAGAGTCTGGACGCCTTAATTCGCAGCATTTTACGAGACAAGTCCACAGTGTCCCAGCCGCTGCATCATCCCAAAACGTCTTAGAACGTAGATTGGCGAGAGTAGAGAGTTTCAGGGTCGACGAAGAGAATGAACGGCGAATTGCGATAGCAAAGAGCTTTTTAGAGTCCAGGAGGAAAATGAACGGCTGATTGCGAAATTAGAGAGCCTCGGAATGAGTCTGGAAATGGAATAAACGATACCCGGGCGCCGGAAACAAAAATCAATTTTACGTCCTGTTAAGGGGGGAACCTTGTGTAAATGGCCTGTTTTTCAAGAATTTTTTTCTTTTGAAAAACTTAATTCGTAGATTGATTTAAAATTTGAGGTATCATTCATTCACGTTATAATCTAAAGAAAAATATTTTTTATAAATTTGAATCGTTAATATCGATGGTGCAATGGTGCGATGGTACAGTGCACAAAAATGATCTGAAACGGAAAAATCAAAATGGAATCGTTAGTTTATGCGGATACGCACAACTTGACATTCTTCGTTTATTAAAATTTGGAAAATTGCAAAAATGGCGAGGTTTTGAAATAAAACGGATTTTCTGTCATGATTTTCTGTTAATAACAATGTTTTAATTAAAAAATTCAAAAAATAATAAATTAAATATTCATAGCAGAAGAATGCAATTTCATTTCGATTCGCAGGAAGTGAATAAATAAACGCATCAGGCCTTCGTGCAAAATAATAAACATTGTCTGCATTGATTTCAGGAGACAGGAGCTAAATACAAATATGCCTTCCATTTGCACAATAATTTTTATTTTGCTTGAACTCCCTTAGTCTTTGTGCTATCTGCAATTTTACCTGCCAAATTTTTTAATAAATAATTAAAGTTGGAGAAGTAAAGAAGAAACATTACAACAATCAGATATTACAGACGTTCAATAAAAATGCATTTTCTCATTCAACAATTTTAACAAATCGAAATTCAGACAACAATGTCTCCTCACATTTTTACAGCACTGTATTTGACCTATTCGTTATTCAATGAGCCCCGTTGCTGACAACTGATGCCAATTACGGACTAAATTCTAACTTTTTTTTAAATTTCCCCTCGAATTAAACAAAAAAAGAAAATGCTCGAAAATTTCATTTTACACAAGGTTCCCCCCTTAAGTCGCTCTAATTAAGAGCCCTACGAAACTGTCACGACTCTGTGAAACGGATGGAAAAAATCCTATACTACATTTTAAGAGGTGGTTGCGAGGAGGATGCTCCAAGCTTCTATGGTGGATTCGGCCACGAGAGAAATTTTTCGATGTTTCTAGAGGCAATTCAATTTGCAGCGTGAGATCGTGCATCCACTTCCACGGGCAATTTAAAAAAATTGAATCGAGCAAAACGCTTCTCCTACCGCTTGTTAAATCCGTTCCACCGAGTCTAAACACAGCTGATACTGTTTAGTAACGGAGCGGTTCGGCGTGAACGCAGAAAGGGCCCCTGTCCGCCGACAACGCCCTTTGAAAAAACTGCCGTTGAACTCAAATAAACCGGTACAAGAAAATTACCGTCGCCATCCGAGCAAATACCTGTTGTCGACGATCGGTGCTCGTCGAGCGGCAACAACGAGCGCCATTCACCGAATTGTTCGATCGTTTCATCGGGCACAGAACACATCGATTCTTAAGTCGTCGCCCTCTCCCCCGGCGCAGAATTGTCAGTCTCCCGGAGCATTCGCGGGACGAAGTATTCAAAGGTAAATCGTAATAATTCTTGGCGTAGAGGATGGGGACGGTTCGGAGCAGACGAAGAAGAAGAAGCAGAAGAAGTAGAAGAAGAAGAGAGGGAGGTTTCTCGTATCGCGACGAAACATCCGAAGGAGAACGTCAGCCAATAAGCCGCCTTTGTCGGATCTTCCGGTCGGGCGAGCTCCATCTTCCGGTTGGCCGAGCGCGGAAAATATGGAATACTCAATCCAATACAGTCAATATAACCCTCTCCTCTCCGGGGCCCACCTTGTTCGTCTTCCGTTCCGCGTACGTACACGCCTTCCTCGTTCCCTCCTTTGCGTCCCCCCCTCTCTCCATCTCTCTCTCTCTTTCAATTCGTACCCCCTCCGTGTCCCCCCTTCGTCGTGTTAGCCTGGTTTCTCATTCACGACACGAACGCATCCTGCCGGTCGCAGATTGTGTGCCGAATCCATCGACCGGCTGTATCCTCGGACACGGATGTGTAACTTCGCGGATGTATTCCGGCTGCTGCCAAACTTCCGGTGTACCTTTGCCTCCCGGGGACTCGCATCTTCGCGGCAACGCTACCACCGACGCCCGAGATCCATGAGTTATGTTGGTCTTTCATTAGAACCGTCCAGTATCCGTCTGAGTTGTGCTTTCGGCGTTCGGTTGTTGTCGGAGAAATTGGCTACCTTTGCATTCGGTATTTGGTGTCTGTCATTAGCAAATCAGGACTTTTCTTATTCCGGTGAAGAAGAACTGTTACGCTACTGTTCGTATTCCATGAAAACCCTCGTGTACGCATCGGAGCCGCGCTTCTGCCGCTGTGGTTGGTTGTCCTTGCAGAAATTCGCCACCATCGCTGATCCTCGGTGGATCTTATCAGTAGCTGAGGATCTTTTTTTATTGAACTCAGGAAGAAAGAGTAGGGTATTCTTTCCGTCTGTGTAAAATGAAAATTGTCTGCGTCTGTGCCAAGTAACAGGAGCCACTTAAAAATATCTTTCTGCCTGTAAGGCGCCACTAAAAATTGTTGTACCATTATTCAAAATATTCTTTACATTATTAAATTTGTTTGTGTTCAATAAATTACTTAAAACTTCAGTATTGTACGAGTAAATTGCACCATTTTCGTATGTATAACATGAAAAAGAAAATCTGTAGGAGGGAAATATTCTAGGTCGAAAGAAATGTTTCGTTTTGGAGTTAAAATAGCTTCGAGTGCAAAGGGTTAATACTTTCTGCAGATCGAAATTGTATTCATACTTTTGTCAATTCTTTCAATCTATCTGCTGTTTCAAATTGTTTATCGAAAGAAGGGAAAAACACCATCGTAGACGCTGGATACATCCATTTATTTGGACGTATTTGGTGCAAAAAATCGCGCTTCTCGATAAATAAATTAAGGTAGCAAAAAAAAAAAATAATAAATGTTAGTTTTAACAGGCTGCGTAAAATATTCACTTTTACTGTTCAATTGTTCCCGTGTTGAATTTACCCCGTAAACACGGTGCTCTTCGACAATTTCTTTTCCGGAGAGGGCCAATCGTAAAACGCGTTTGCCAACATTTTTACATGTTATTGGGAACGATTTGGATCTCGTTTTTGCAAGTGGGACGCGGTGATATTCCGCAGCGGCTTCAGCCGAGTGGTAAACAGGGCGTCGCGCAATTTAAATATTTTTCTCGAGGGCTTGGCGCTTGGCGCGCGCTCGCGAATCTCGCATTAGAATTTCAGTAAACATTTCGCGGGCCGCGCGCGACGCCTCATCATCCTCTTAATTCGGGATTTAAATTCAAATTGTCGTTACATTCTCTCGGCGACGTCCCCGAATCAGAATTCACGGGTGGTCCCCGAGCGAATCGCGTTTTCCCCGAGCGACGATTTCTCGTCACTCCCGGGATCCGGAGCGACGCGTTCACAGGAATAGCGAACCGGCGGATTCGACTTCGCGATGAAGACGTCGATTTAAATCTCTCGGTTGCCTCGAAGAAAGGGAGGAAGAGAGAGAGAGAGAGAGTGAGGGAGAGAGGGGGTTTCTCGCGGAGGAGCGAGAGGGTTTTCTTTTGGTATCGCTGCCGAGCGAACCGAATAAGAAGGATACGGCCGGTATTTACGATCGACCGCCGCATTATTATTCCATGAATTTTAATGGTAAACGTGCGGCGCTGCGCGGCGTCGCTGACGAAAAAGACACGAACGGGCCCGGAAACTCCGCATAATCCGCAATTTTAGCCGGCGCGGCAAGATCCACGACTCGACGATGAGCTACCCTCCTCACGGCTTAATTCAAAGGCATCCCGGGAACGCCGACATCCTTTCTTCGGCCGTTGCGCGAAATCCCCGCGAATCAACGCCTTGGACACTGGCCACGATTCGTGGAATCCTTAGGGACGCTTCCGTTACTGAAAAATAGGTTTCATGGACTAGACATTCTTGGATGAGAGATGGTGAGGCCCATTAAGGGTAGAAACATGACATTTTAGTACCAATAATATCGGAGAAAAGGGTAGAAGTCCTTCTTCCTCTATGTCTCCAAGTAGGCGTGGCTTCCAATTCAGAGTTCCAAGAGGCGTGGTTTTGGTGCTCCGTATTCTCCACAGGACTCTTGTTAGCTCCAGAATGACGTATCCATGCAGATTATGTCAGAGGTAACTGTAGAATACTAGTAATATAAAAACTATTTATGGTTTCTCTCGATAAAATGATCGGAGTGGGCGTGGCTTTTTTAAAGAGCAATTTATGTCCAAGTCAACTTTGTAACGATGCTTCAGAACGAGTGACATTGAAGATAGCTAAGGAAAACTGGCAGTGGAAACCTACCTGCCCCTCTAGAATGTCCCAAGTGGGCGTGGCTTCGTGGCCCTGGACTTCTATGAAGCAGATCCAGTGCTTCTCGGTGCAACACTTGCTCATATCAATTCTCCAACGACTTTCTGACGCAAATGACGCTGTGGAACGCTTGAGCAGACAAGTAATTGAATACTGCCAGTGCCTTATCCTTGTAGAATGATCTCAGTGGGTGTGGCTTCGTAGCTCTGGACTTCCATGAAGCAGACTCTGTGCTTCTCGGTGCAACACTTGCTCGTATCAATTCTCCAACGACTTTCTGACGCAAATGACGCTGTAGAACGCTTGAGAGGACAAGTAATTGAATACTACCTGTGCCTTGGCCTTGTGAAATGATCTCAGTGGGCGTGGTTCCGCGGCCCTGGACAATATTTGCCCGTATCAAAGACTTTTTAACACACGTGACATCGTAGAAAGTTAGTAGATTCGAGCAATCGACTAAAAACGTGGAACTCATGGCAATGTCCGTGACAGGGGCTACAAAATGAAAGTTCAAAGCCAGTATATCGACGGAATCGAACGAGCAGCAATCACTCTCGAGAAAAATGACGATTGACCAGCCACCCGAGCGTCCCGGTCCCGGTTCTACGATAAACTATCACATCCTAGGACCCCGTCGCCGGTCCTCCGAGCGTTGATTAAACCCCCGGTGTAAATTTTTTTCCGTTGGCGCGCTCACCGCGGTTTACGAGGCGGAAATAATTCTTCGTCGCGTCGCACGGGCTGGCCGGGGGCTTCATCTCGGCGAGCGCGAATCGACGATTTATTACGTAATGAAATGCTTCATACGAAACCGGTAGCGTCGGGCACCGAGCTCCGGGACGCGCGGAAACTTCCAAGTGACGGAGCAGATGCTATCTATGCGAGAGAGCTCGTATACGAGCGGCCGAAGCACCGTGCAATAAAATCGTACGACGACAACGCGCGGAACTACAGCCCTTTTAACTTTGTGTTTCGACCGGATCCGTTACTCGCCGAGGCAGTTTTTCCACCCGCGCCGACCTCCCACACGCTCGCCCCGTGCTCCGAATCGAAGTTACTGTCCTCATCGAGGGAGGCCCCTTGTTCCGCGAGCATTCACCGGAAAAGTTACGGGACCATCCCCGCGATTTTTGCACGCTTTTAGGGGAATCGGTGTTTTCGGGACAACGATCGGTAAAACGCTTCCGATACGATTCATATCTTCCGCCGGGACTCGGAGAAGCTGTATCCGTTTTCAGGAATCGCGGAATGATTACTTCTCTAAAAACGATTACGCGATTGACGGCCGCGAGACCAATTGTTCCGCGCGACAGAATGCACTCATGAATTTTTATTTGAACTTTTTTTTTACTTTGAAGAGGAAGGTTTGCTCCACTGCAATAATTTTTGTTCGTATAGAATCATGAATGTTGTAGCATGCAACATAATAAATGAAGCGTCGCGTCTGGTGGGATGTAAAAGTGACACGTCAGGAATCGGTCTGCGACAGGATGCGCTAATGAATTTTTATCTCGGAAACCACTCGTCCGATCGAGTTGAACTTTCTCTTACTTTCAAGAGGAAGGTTTGCTCCACTGCAACAATTTTTGTTCGTATAGATTCATCAATGCTGTAGCATGCAACATAATAAATGAAGCGTCGCGTCTGGTGGGACGTAAAAGTGACACGTCAGGAATCGGTCTGCGACAGGATGCGCTACTGAATTTTTATCTCGGAGACCACTCGTCCGATCGAGTTGAATCTTTTTTTGGTCGAAACGGGAAGGTCTGGAGTATGACTAGAATTTTTTTCATGTAGTAAAAATCGATTCTGCGACACGGAAAATTATAAATGAATTTCGGGTGTGCAGGAAAAGTAATGCGTTTTGAGTTAGCAGAGGGTAATCGATCTTCCGTGAACACGGTTCTTCTGCTAAAAATGCAACGATACGTCGTTCGACGTGTGCCGGTCGCTTGTCGTCGTCGATCGTATGGAAACGCTGGGACGGATAGCACGGTGAAACACGTAGCCGCATTACGAAACGCGGACACGTACCGGAGAGAACGGAACCGAGGAAAAGTATGTTTCCATGGCCGGTTTCCCGTTTGCTCGAGTAAATAAATAAATAAAGTATGGTCATCCCGGTAGACACGTACGCCGCGCCGACTTCTCCACGCCGCTGACCGGAAACGTAACCCGAAAGAAAAACGCGACGGACCGTTCGCTCGTGCGGATCGGCTCTCGTGTTTCGCGCGACCCTCGCCTCGGTTACGCGATTCTCCGAAAATCGCGCGGACACGTCTTCGACTGGCTTCGATCCGTTCGCACCCATCTGTGCCGACTTGGTACACTGTCTGCCAAAAGTATCTCTTCCGTCTTCTAACGGGAAAATGCGATCGTTCCCCGAGAAAGTTCGCAGACGAAAATAATTTCATGTAATTACTTTCGTAGATTTTATTAAATTGTTCCGCGTGAAATAAACCAGTTTTAATTGGTTGGGTCACTTGAGACCCTTGTCTGGATCATACCAAAAAGGGTGCACATGCATTGACCCGCTCTGTGGATCTTTTTCAGTATTTCTACTGAAGTAGTATTAGACAACACTTTGTATCAATACTGTGTGTCAAATAGATAATTCTATTTTGCAAGATTTTTAATTCGGAAAGATGAGAACGAGTCTGGGAACTTGATAGTATTATACTTCGTCGTTGAAACATTTTATAACACTGCTAATAATAAAGTTAATAGTTTACACATTGGTCATGGCAACAGATATTATTTCGTTACGAAATAACATTAATATGAAATCGTTTGCTTATACTTTTGCAGGGCAGTGTATACGGGGTCGTGAGACAATGGGGTAGGGACGCGGGCGTGGCGAATAACTCGCATTCATTCCGTCCGATAAATTAGAAATGATGGATTAAGATCTACCGTGGCGAGCGTGAGATCCAATCTAAGCCGATCTAATTTGACGATTAATCAAAATTAATCGCCGCTAGATGGCTCGCACCCGTGAACGCCCACGCGGCCACTTCGAAATCAACGTTTCAGCCAGCCCCGCAGACGTTATATAGAAAAGACGTCTAGGAAAAACGGGAGAACGATAATTGATAACAATTCTCCTAGCACTCGCTCTTCCTACCACTTCTCTCTTCAGAAAAAGCGTAACAAGAACTGTCAAATCTCCTCGTTCTTTAACCCTTCATCTCACGACATGTACAGGCTGTTCCAAAACATGAGCTTACAGATCGAGTCGGTTGCATCAAAAGAATCATTGAAAGACAGCTTCATTAACTTTATTAAGTTTTCTGCCGACGTTCGCGTTAAACCCGTCCCTAAACATATACATACCTATTTATGAGAATGAGTGAGTTTAAATTAAATTGTAAAAATTATAAACGAAGGCCATTTTTGGGCTAAGAAGCCGAAATGAATAAATATTATATTCAATAAATAAATGTACACTGTTCTCCATTTTGTGTGGTTACTTCGCCAATAAAGTTATGTCCACACATTCTGAAACACCTTGTACATCTACAATGTTTGTACAGAACCGATGTCAAAAATGTGCTGTGAATTAATATCGAAGTGGCAATAAATAGTTCATATATCCTCCCACGTCTAAAACACAGACCGCTGTAAAACTGACTACCCGTAATAATTAACAATTCTTCAATTAACATCACTGAACGGATCAAAACAACTATTTCCACACCTCTGCCTTACAATTATCAAGTCTATAAAAATACAGTTAGACAAAAATGATGAAACACAGTCACTCCTTTCATCGTACACAATAAAAACAACGTCCGCTATGCACGAACGCAGAGCCTCGTCATTTCCGAAAGACAGAGGCTCGGATGATGTAGTCTCGGCGTGGGACGAGCTCGAAAGAAATCAGGAACGGAAGGGTTAAACGGCACGAGGCCCAGGAACAAACGGGACACAATAAAGTTCGGTAAACGGATTCATCCGGGCTTAAGAACGGCGAGAAAACGGCGCGTCGCGTCGCGTCGCGTCCGGGCGCAATATGCACCGAGTTTTACCGGCTAAGTGATATAACCCTCTGTGTGGGCGGACAGGTGTTCCCCGACGGTGTTTCCCGCATGCGAAACAAGCTTTCGCGCCTGGGCTCGTTGTGTGCCATGCAAATTCCGCGAAGACAGTCGCGCGAACTCGCCCGGCTTGAATTATTTCGCCGCGGGTTAATTGCGACCGCGTTTTGACGCGTTCGATCCCTCGCTGCGAATCCAACAAATTGATCGTCTGGACGGCTCGCGGTGAACGGCTTTGAACAGAGCGCTTTCTCGAACAGTGCAGCAGGTAATTGCAGTATACAGTGATTTCTCGATATATGTCGCCGAGGCCTGGATGATAAATGTCGCGGAATTATTCCCACTACCGCCGGGTATACCCCGTGAGCGGGTATGTCTCCTGGACGATACATGACGCTGGCAAGACCCGTGCTGTAGATATGTATCGAGAATTCATTGTATACTGTATATAATGTCTAGCATGCTGTATATATTTGCTCCTCCCTCTATTGCGCAAACCTTATGCATTGTACACTGATCAATTCGATCCGGGAGCAAATCTTTGATTTTATTTGTAATTTTCTTTGCTGGAATATACACAGTGATTGTATAACACGGTGGTTGTATGGATTGCAAAAGAGGTAAAAAATTACATTTTTTCTAGAATTTAATGGCAATCGAATTTGTGACTAATTTAATTTTCGAGACACAAGTGCTCAAATTTTCTGTACAGTGCTGAAGCGTTTTAATTTCTGTAATTGTCGTGACTAGGCACTGGTGATTTGATGCATTAAAGAGAAAGATGAGCGGGTCAAGTACAACACAGTATAAACATTTAAGAAATTTGAAAGCACTGTTATATTCAACTCATTAAATTAATTCACAGTAAATTTACCAAGCACTCAAAGACACTTCTCTTCGAATTGATTTCGATTTTGTGTTTATTATAATTAAACTGCGGATCTTTGTGCAAAGTGTCATCTTCGATTTTACACAAATCTAGTAAAAGGAAATCTACATTTTATTGACTGCCACTCGTCTGATAAAAATAAGAGAAAAATGCTATTGATTTTCCTAGTGCACAATGTTCCTTTGCAAATTTGAAGATGCCATAAACGCGTAAAGATCCCCGAGTCTAATTATAATATATAAGTGCTTGAACAAAGAAATTTGTGATCATTTCCAACTCCAAAATGTCAGTCATAAAATAAAAATTCTGAAACCGTTGATTTGTACAGCATTGGCGGATTTAGCGTTAAGAAAATAAATATTTACGGTGTTGTTGTATGAAAATATGCAGTCCGTTGCAAAGAAAATTGCAGATGTGTGCTAAGCGTGCAAACTGATTCCAGATTGTAGGTGGAAAAAATCCGCATTATCAGCAACGGTAGATATTGTTAGAAATTAACGAAGTTGGCAAGAGGGGGGCCCGAGGGAGCTCGAGGGGGGCATCACTGACTGCCAGTAGATCCAGTATTACCCTCGTAACTCGACAGTAACGATTCGCGTTTCACGTCTTTACTGCCACTCGGTACTTCTTCTGATACCGCATCTCCCCGTTATCGTCGCGCTATAATTAAATTTAAGAGGAGGAGGGAATGGGGGCACAGACTTCACAAACCCTTTCATTTCACGGTTTTATGCGGCTGCGACGCGACGATATGGAATTGGACAATGCCTGTCGAAAACACAAGCGCCAATTCGAGCGTTCAGCAATAAACATCATCTCATAAACCTTCACTCGGGACAATATAAAATAACACTGTAGAAAAAGGAACGCACCAGAAATATGTATTTTCAGTATTCTCTGCTAGTAATGTAGAAATAGAAGCGGCACAGTGTTCTGCAAATCGAAACGTTTCTATGTGTCCACACGAAGCACGTTCGACTTTACGTATTTTTAATCCCATTTAGACAGTTGTTCAGCAATTTTTTAAAATATCTTTTTAATGGAACTTTACCTAGATCCATTAGTCTTCTTACTGCACTCAATTGCACAAGTTTCGATTGAAATCCATCCCCATATCGGATCTAAATGGACCCGGATCCATCCATCCGAGTGTTAATTTTAACAATATTTTTAAATTCGTCTAATATCCCTGCAGTTTTGTATTTCGCTTATTCAATTTTGTCAAAAAATACATGGAATCAGAAGTCTGCATACATTGTGACTCTTTTATAAAACCTACTCCAATGCACGCGTAAAACTAACTTGCTCTCACGTTATTATAACGACTCTAGCACAGTTGAGTTTCTCATTTCAGTGAAACAATTTTTTAAAGGTAAAGTAAATTTCTTGTGATAAATGCAGAACAATTTTACGATTTTGCGCAAAGATCACTACGCAGGAGTTCCAGCAGAATTGTGTTTTAAAACCGTGGGCGAACATTTTGCCGCGATGCCGGTGTATGGCAGCGACATAGTTCGCCCCCATCGCTCCTCAATTCGCAACTCGCGACGGCCGCAACAATGCGGGCGATATATCGCGAGCTCATTCTTTTATTAAAACAATAAAACGCGTCGGCGGACAAGGGACGACGCAACGGGACCAGGCGTAGAACTTTCCGCATAATTCAGGGAGGAGCCGTTTGCCCGTCGGGAAAGTTAATCTCGAACGTTGTCGTATTTCTCCGGGAAATATGTCGGCCGCGATATTCCCGTTCGTAATTATTGACACAAGCGTTACAGGCTCGTGAGCACCGCAAACGTAGCCGAAGATTCCGTTGGTACACGCGCGACTTTCCTTCCCAGGGACAGTCTAAGTGTTTTCGGAGTTTATTGCCGTAAATACACGAAGGGCCGGGGGAGGGGGAGGGGGAGGGCTAATTTATCTGACCGGAAAGAAAACGGAGGAGAGTTGGCCAACTAGTAAAACGGCTCGGAGAACGCGTTACACGGTTCGAGAGCCGCGTTGGACCCGCCGATACTTTATCAGCTGTGAAATTTCATTTCGCTGGAGTGGAGCACACGTACAATCCGAGTTTTCCGCACGAGTTCCCGCCGAGTTGCTCCACAGTTGCCCCACCCGGAAGATTCTACCGGAAACGGCGATTTTTATTGACCATGCATACGACCGTGGAACGTCTTCCGCAGTCGGCAGTGTTCTCAATTGTCTCACAATAACGCCAGAGAAATTATCCTCCCTCGCGATGTACCAAATTAGCCAAGACTCCGTAGATTCGCGATAAGGTAGAGTGACCACGTTACCGACAAAAATTGGCGAAAAATGGTTTTACGTGCCCCGACTTTTCGTCCTTACGTGAGAATATTTTTCGCTGGGAAAGGGCTCATTCGAAAGAGAAAGGTTCAATCTAACGCGTGCTGGTCATGAGCTGACGAGATCATGCAGATATTTGGTAATATAAGCGTTAGAAGTAGGCCAAAAATTGAATACGTGTATGCCGTGGAATCCAAGCATTTTTATGCCATTGCATGAGTTTTCTGGATGAAATCGAGAGTAGCGCTTGCTATAAAATACCTCCAGCTACAAATTGAGCTATATTTTGTCTTGATTCTTTCATAAGACGGATCTTAAGTCAGTGGCTGAAGGCTGTGAACGGACATTATACAGCAGTTATCGTCCTGCTGGCTCTACAAAAGTCACGTGACTACCCTTGGCTCTTAATTCCAGCAAGAAAAGCTTGCGTTCAAACTCGAAAGCAAACAGTAAGAGACTCTTTGGTCGGAATGCGCAAAATGCTATGGGAGGTACGATAAAAGACTCTGACATTTAATATCGTATCCAGCTGAGTGTTAAAACATTATTGGTACAGTTTATTGGGAAATAAAGTTTCGTTTGATTTATGTCTTTATGAATGGTATTCAGACAATTTTATCTTTTACGATGATCTGCTTACTTGTTGTTCGCATCAGTCTCGCTTTATATGGCGAATGCATTGCGTACTAAAAAGCAATTTAAAATATAGAAATGCACTCCCTAAAGCTACGACCACATCGAAGCAACATCGAGAAACGTTTTATCGTCTCTTGTTGTCTTCTTCTTCTTCTTCTTCTTCTTTTTCTTTTATTCGGTGAAAAGGCATCAGCTTCAGTGTGGACATACCTTAAGGGAAGAACCTTGTGTAAATGGCCTGTTTTTGAAGAATTTTTTCTTGAAAATTGTAATGCGTAGATTTATTTAAAATTTGAGGTATCATTTGTTAATGTCATAATGTAAAAAAAATATGTTTTGTCATCCTGAAAATGCGCCGTGCAGCGTACAGTACACGAAAATGATTTGAAAGAAAAAAATCAAAATGGAATTGTTAGTTTATGCAAAACCGCACAACATGACATTCTTCTCTTATTAATATTTGCAAAATTGCAAAAATGGCGAAACTTCCTATCGATTTAAACAAAAAAAAGTTCTCAGAAATTCCATTTCACACAAAGTTCCCCTCTTAAGAAACACATTCTTTTGATAAAGCGGCATTTGCTTTTCTATTGTACTAACAAAATCATGTCCCAGAAACCATGGAAATTTAAATGAATCGCATTAAAAAAGACGTCCCAAAAAAGCGTAAAACATGTTCAAAAAATCGTGCTACAAAAATCGTCCAATTACAACTGGAGCATATTAAAAAATCCACCAATTACGAACAAACCGTGTGAAAAATAAATCGCGTGAAAAAATCCTTCCGACAAAGGAGTTCAGATATATACATATATACCCGATTAACTAAATTTATTCGACAGCCGCCCACCGACGCGTCATTACGATTTCAATAATAGCGAGATAATGGTGACTAATCGTCGTTTTAAACCCGCGATTTTTCGGTTTTTTTTTTCTTTTCGACGAGCGGAAGATGGCGGCGCGAAAAGATCGGGGATCGATCGTGCGTCGCGTCGGCAATTAGCGGAATTAGCGGCAATTAGCTGCGGGTTAATTCGCGGGCTGTTACGAGTAATTGGCGGACGTTAGTGGGTCAGTTTCCCGAACGGCGTCTACGGACGAATTTGAATATAATCAGGGATTCCGGACGACGCTGGTTTCCCGTCTAATTGTCCGTTTGCTAGCGGCGCTCGGCTCCCATAACGGATACGGGGTATAACCGTATGATAAGGGGATTAACGATGACAACCGGGAACCGTCCACGCGAATTCGATGAATCGACTGGTTTCGCCGAAGTTTCGCCGAGCAACCATTTATGCACAATATTGACCCTATTCGCACGTATAGCAGCGAGTCTGACTCGTGGCGAAGATTGCAAACTATATCTGCTGTGTGCGAACATCATTCCTTTGTTTCATGTCGAAATAAAATTCTGTTCTTTTGTTGTCAATGTTTAAACGTCAGAGAAATTAATGAACGTCGTAAAAATATTTTTATCCCCTCTCCTGCTTTTGTAGTTCTCGACACCGCTTAGTGCCAGATCAATGTCAAGCCGAATAGGCACCCTCATTCGCAATACGGCGAAAGCCATCATCGTCTTATATCGAAATAAAACTGTATGTACTTGAATCTTGTGGTATTAGATCAATTGTCAATACAGACAATTTTTACTTTGCCTAAAAATCCACAGTGATTACCGATGGCATACGCTTTGTAATTAGAATCGACAGATCGGTACAGTACGAGTCCTATGCTGGTTGCTAGTCGTTTAGTTATTTAATTTGTGAGGGTTGTAAGTCGGCGGCGTTACGTTATCGATGTTTGTTGTGTTGGTTAACGCGTTAGTCACCGGCCACCGGAGACGCTTTATTCGAGCTTGTAAAGCCGCGAGAAAAAGCAGCCTCGCAGCAGCCTCGAATACAGACGACGAGAGATTAACGAGAGTGTAACGGCCTCTCTCGCGAATCCTCTCTCTGCTCTCCCGGCGCGACGTGTAAATCAATGCGGCCGTAAACCGGCCGCTGAAATCATTTTCCAAATAAACCACCCTTCGAGGGGCGAGACCTCTCGGGAAACCGAGAGAACAGAGGAATCTGTACCGCGCCGCGCGCCGACCGACAGGAAACTTTATTGAAACCTTTCGACAGACCGTATGCCTCGTCCACACGGGCCCCCGACGTACCCACGCTCTCCAATATTCGCCCTCCGCACGAGGAAACCCATCACTTTTCAATTTTATACCTTATTCCTTGCTCGAGCTGATTTACACCTCATTTATTCATTTTCTGTTCCATCGCTATTTCCATTTCTGCCGAGAAAATTACGTAAATTTGTTAAAAAATAAGAATTACTATTGATTTTGATTAGCATAGTCCGCCAAGCGTTATGATTTTGTGTATTTATAACAGTATTTTTTCCAGTTCTTGAAACTATATCCCATCGATTGAATTGATTTATCGATTCTTTATGGTAGTAATGAAGCAGAAATGCCGTTAACCATGTCCCCAATTCTCCTAAATATATTCATTTTTGCGATACAGTAACTCGATATAGAATATGAAATTTTATAAACGTAACGCGGTGCACATTATCAAATTGCGCCTCGCGCGGTTGAAACGCAGTGTTCATTTATTCAGTGGAACATTGACCGCAGTAATAGGAATTTTATTTCGAACCATTTTATGTCCGGTCACTGACTCCAGAATAAGCCAGCGGTATTTTATTGAGTTTCGGAAATGTAGGAATGCCATTACTGCATAAAAATCTGCAGTTTAATCGGATTGACGAACAGTGTATTATTCTGAGATTTTATTAAAAAGTCGGTCTAATTGTATGGACGAACAGTGTATTATTTTAGAATTTTGTTTAAACGTCAGTCCTTTTTTATCACTCCTGCATGGTTACCAAGTTGAGTGCTCCGACGGTCACGTATGCGTGACCAGGTCTAATAAACGAATTTTTATTGTGGTATAATCGAGTCAATTAAATTGGATTAGGATACGAAGGATGCAGAAGGGTTAAAGATCAATTTTGTCTTTCGAGTTTTCGTTTCACTAATTAAATTCTTTCGATCTTGTGGAAGATTTCTGTAAGACAATAAACTGAGAATATTTCCTGAAGAATATTCTGCATCGATTGAAATATCCAAGAATTAAATTCTCCAAGTGCTGCAACCATTTTCGTTTAAGCTCGTTCTCCACCTACGCATGGGACACTTCCTGCGCAGTTCCCTGATCAAGCTCGCTAATTATTTCAATCAACCGGTGCAATAGCTGTGAGCAAATCGCTCCAATCAGTCTAATATCTTGAATAGACACATCGGTAAATGTAATCCGTGGAATCCCATGATTTTGCGTGGCCCCCCTGGTGCCGTGTCACGACCATTTCTATTTAGAGGACGGATTTGATCATTTCGCCGGGCGAATCGTGGAAACATTGACGGATTGACGACGATGCGTCAATTAATCACCGGTCGTATAAATTATACCTGTAACACGGTCGCTCGGGGCTCTATTCTCGCGCAAGTTCCGCCAGGAAGCGAGAGCCATCGCATTGGTCACGATCCGATCGCCTCGCGCCTCCTATTTTTAGGCGATCGATGCCCGGATATTTCCGCTTTTTCTCCTCTCAGCTCGCGACACGACCTCGAGAAATGTCCCTCGCTCGGAACATCTGCGTTTCCCTCGTGGGAGCCGAAGCGTTTCCGCGAGAAGCCGTGAGAGACGCTTGTTAAACTTTCAACGAGCCCCGGTCGATTGTGTTCGGCGATTCCGAGATATATCGAATACACAGTCGATGAGAACTCACGCCCTAAATAAGTCGTAACCTGTCCGTGGTGACCTTGATACCTCGGAAAAGACGGATGAGGTCTAACGAAGCCTAACTGCATCCACCAGTCTCTAGCAACTTATTTAGTGCGTTGTTTGATACTACCAACAGGTTATGGGACATATTAAACAAAAAAGTCATAACAAAGAACAACGGTGGAACAATTCCGTCCACCATTTTTGGTAGGCGCTACACCCAAACTCTTGACGCTAAAATACCAATTCCGAAGGAATTTAAAAACGAAAGAATGTATAAAATAATTTTTATACTCAACAGACTACAGAATTCTCATCGAGCTGGCTGGGTATTATAAGTGAAGAACTATGATTAAATAGAATCGAATAGTAATAAGAATAATAAGAACTAAATGAAGAAGAACTCCGGGTTGTAAGAACCCTGGTAGAATAAAACGGCACGGTCGCATCGATCGCGCCAAGAACGCGTGTTCGGTGGTTGAACAGTTTTTTAAATTAAATCCACGGTAACTACCGTGGAAACGTTCCCGGGGCCCCGTAATGAGTTGACGAGCGTCCATGAATATTCAAGCAGCCGAGATAAGTTCGAGGAGAGGAGACACTTCTTAGTTCACACGAATTTCAATTATTATGCACCTTCTCGAGAGGGGGGGGGAGTTTGAGAGGGGAGGGAGGGGGGGTGGAGGAGAGACCATGTTCAGGCGGCACGACGAATGCAAAACTGCCGGGAAAGATGCTACGGAAATCCCGATGTGCTGCAGCTCATTACTGATTCATCATTGGAAGCTGATACGTACTTTCGGAAGTTCCGCGACCGCGTCGAACTACGTACGCGAAAACGATCCAACTTCGGTTACTTGATAATAAGGGGACTCCGAGATAGATTACTCTTGTACATACAGGAGAAGAAACCCCGTCAAGTGAGAAAGTAGATAGATAGATAGATAGAGAGAGAGAGAGAGAGAGAGAGAGAGAGAAAGTTTCCTAGAGAGTTTTGGAAACGATAGGATTGGAAAATGTTGCGGTGTAAACACGGTGGAAAGAGTGGAAGAACAAATGAACAGAACTAAGGAGATACATTAGTAATAATTACACTGCGGATTTTATGCATCTATGACAAAAATGAGTAGGTGTAATTTACAACAGTACCAACGTTTGAAAAATTTAAAAATACTGTTACATTATTTTGAATCTATTAAACATAATCAAAAAGAAATTACATTTTTATTTCAATCCAGCTTGTTGCAATTCAGATCGAAAGTTTTTATTTTGCATAAGGATCCACAGTCTAGTAATAATGTTGCGAATATTCTCTAATGATTTCAATCGATTCAGTACGACACATTAACATTCCTAAATTGCTTTAATTCTCCTGTCGTTTTCAATTTGACCCACCTAATTCTGTCGTAAATGCATAAAATCCACGGTCTAGTAATAATTAGGCGGATTTTTGTGCAAAATAACAATTTCCTATCTGAATAGCAACAAACTGAAGTAAAATATAAATGTGTTTTCTTTCTTAAAATGTTTAATAGGTTGAAAATAATTTAACGGTACCTTGAGATTCCTCAAATATTTTTGCTGTTTCAAATTACACCCACTCATTTTTGTCGTAAATGCATATAACCCGCTGTCTAACGAGAATAAAAGAAACGAGAGTAGAATTAACGACGGCAGGTTACAAAACAGGGGGAAGCATTAATAGAAACGGCACCATAGAGAAACGGGTCAGATAGAGTAAAGCGAACAAGAGTAGAATTAATGATGATAAGCTACGAAACTGTGGAAGCTATTAGCAGAAATGGAGGCACAGAGTGATACGTTAGAAAGAGGGAACCAGCACTGATAGAAATAGGAATACGGAGAAACAGATTAGAGCGAGTGAGGAGAAACTGGATTAGAATTAACAATAGAAGGCCACGGAATAAGAGGAGCCGCTAGTGGAAATAGAAAAACCACGAAAACAGATTAAAACGAGTGCAGAGCAACGAGAAGTAGAATCAACGAAATGCTTCGGAGTAAAGAGAGTCATTAGCAGAAAGAGGAGCACGGGGAAACAAACTAGAATGATTGAAGAAAAACGAGAGTAGCATGAACGGTGAAGAGTTACGAGGTAGAGGGAAGTACTAATAGAAATAGGAACGCGGAGAAACAGGTTAGAACGAATGAAGAGGAACGAGAGTAGAATTAACAATGAAATGCATTGGAATGAGGGGAGACGTTAATTAAAATGGGAGAAACGGAGTTGGACAGAGAGGAAAAGAGGGAGGGGATACGGTTATAGAGGGCGCAGAAATTGGGAAGAGATGAAAGCTAAGATAGAGACGATCGTACATAAAAATAGATTCGAACGAGCGGAGAGAAACGAGCGGCGATAAACGAGCGACGAGAGTAGCATTGAAAGTAGAAAGCTACGGAATAAGGAGGGACGTTAACAGGAATGAGAGCATAGACAAAGAACCAAAAGAGAACGCGCGGAAACGAGGATGAGCTAGAAAAGGTGAAAGCCACGGTGTCAGCATGGGAACAGATTCGAATGAAAAGTGGAAAATTGTGGAACAAAAAGTATTTATAGAAACTGGAGCACAGACAAGGTACAGAGTAGGAGGGGACGTAAAAATTAGGAAGAACAGAAGCACAGGGTAGAAAAAGAGAGCGTGGAAAATATAGAATCCAAGATGGACCTAGAAGGTTGCGAAATGTGCAAGTGCCAACGGCGTGCAAGAAATTCGAAGAAAATAAATGAAACCAGAAAAATCGCGGGAATTAAACCACAGACAAGAAGCAGAGTAGGAGCGCAAGAAATAAAAAAGTATCGCCAGAAAAATTGGGAAAGAGAACAGAAACTCAGAAGAAGCAATCGTCGAGCTTGCGGACAGCGGAACTTGGGAAGCAGAAAATCCGAAGTAAACCGCTGGAATAATGAGAGACATCGAACGAGGTGGGCAGAGGAGCCAAGAACGGAGGAATCAAGATAGAAGTCGATTCCGCCCCCCGGACAAGCTCGTTCTCCGTTGGGAAGGGTTTCCGTAGGAGTGGGGCATTAATAGAAACAAGAGGGGAAAGAAATCGAGAGGGAAATTTGTGACGGTGAACGCGCTCGCAGCCCAAGGTATCAAATATTGACCTGGAAACACTTGCACGGATTCTCATGCCTTCGAGTGGGTTCATGAATATTCGGCCGCTTTAGCGGCGCGCCTAAGAGGGTCCTCGTCGCCCGTACGTAACCGTATGCTCGATCTTGAAACGACATTTCTCCGGCACTCACGGAAGCGATTTAACCCTTGACAGCCACTGCATCCACCGCGATGGGTGCTCGACAGATTAGTTCGTATCTTCGTCCCGGCTTTGACGCCAGAATATCGTTCGTTCTGGCTGTGTTCCTTGATTTAAAGCTGGTCGATGCTGTTGGCGAAGAATCTGGAGATCCGTTCACGAATTCTGATGCACAACCTGCTGACTGGAGACGGGAAAGCTTGTGAAACCTGCTCCGATTAGTACTGTGCGTGACTCACAAGAAGTCCCGTGAAAGGAATGCGGAGCTGATTGGTCAGAGTGGAAGGGGCACGCCTCGCGCATTCTCGGCTCCGGCGAACTATTGGTTGAAGCGATCACGCGTACTGTGCAGCGTGTAACGTCAAAGCCTAAACATTGGGCAAAAATCAATCTTTGCCCTTGTGCCGTCCCGCGAGACTTCTTGCGAGGCACGGACAGTACACAATCTCCCCACCATTTGTTAGAGCACGTTTGCCCCGACTACGGGCGATTTGGCTATTCTTGTTGGCTGATTAGGCTCAACGGACCGTAATCTAACAATTTAATTTGGGATTATTGTGTGATGGAAGATTTTTAAGCTGCCATTTGGTACAGCACAATTATTGAAAAGTCTGTTAATAGACTTCCGGTAGATAAAGTGTTAATTTTAGGTCTGAATCAGTTCTTGAAAAGAGCCATAACGATAAGAACAATGAATTAACATTTCTCCTATATGCAGAAATAGATCTCTAAAAAACAAAAAATAGTTTCTCCTGTATGATATAAGTCAAAAGAAAAATCCTACAGCACTGTACGAAGGTGAAACTTGAAGGAACACTAATGAAAAGTGAAAAGGAGCATCACAGTAGTCTCGAAAATTCTAACGACGTTTGCCAAGTTTTCGAACATTTTCCTGGACCCTTTGGCGACACATTTACGCCGACACACTTTTAATCAGCGCTGCGTGTCGCCGATCTCGACGGGAAAGGCCATAACGTGGCGCCCCAGGATAGAATCGCAAGAAAAATAGCAATTCGTAGCGTGCCTCGTAAAACGGCCCACTTGGAGAGCACGAGACCGTCGATCGACGACGGAAGCGGGTTACCTGGGTCGTTGTAAATTGTATTATTAACCGTGCCCCGTATCGCGATCCTCGTACACAGCTTGTTGCAAATCCGCTGTTCTATCCTCGCCGCGAGCCGGCCCTTGTTTAAAGAACGAGATTGAAAAGTACAACTTCCTTGTTGATACTCGCGAGCTTCGCGGACATGTTTGTAGACACTTCGTATAATTAATGCAAACATTAACAAGGCAGACAAGACAATCCGAGAGACAATCGATCGAGGTGTGCTTAGATCACGATTGAGTTAACTGGGGTGCGGATTTTATGGCAGGAATGAGTTGGTGAAATTGAAAAGAGTTTATGCTCTTAAATTCCCTTGATCCTTGCACTCTTTTTCGAGTTAAAGGAGGGCAATTGATTTTTTCAAAACCTGCTTGGTCTAGCTTCTTTTATCTAGTTTCATATATAAATTAAACAAATTTGTCTTACAAAAGATTGCATAAGCACAAAACCCACGGAGATATATCTGGTACCGTAAATGTTACAGAAATGACTTTGGAAAAATGGCTGCCGCGTCTGGTTTAAGATATCCAGCTCAACATTTAAGCGAGTACTGTTCAAACGTCATACAATAAGACGTACATATTGATTTTCCAATGAAACATAATTTTTTACATTCAAAAAATTTTCGAATTTCCCTCAGCTTTGTAACCTGTTACGTTTCATTGTTCGGGGTTCCATGAGTTTTGTGGACCGTTCCACGGCGACGCGGGGGTTGCAATTCTGTGGAAGGTGTTTGTTGGGGACTCACGGTGAAAATTTCGAAATCGGTCGAACCACCCTCGCAAGCTTCAGTTGCGGATTCCAATTTGGAGGATCGACGGAAGCGGCGCGGCGCACGGTCGAGCGACTCGCCGAGTTTCCGTGCGACAGACTTCCGGATCGACACGCCGCTCGGCGGTCAAACTTGAGGGAAAAGTTAGTTCGCAGCCGAACGAACGTCGTCGAACAGACACCCGTCGATTCAATTACCGACGATTCGCTGGGTTACCGCATTTTAATGAACCGCCGCCGCTTCCTAGGCAGACTGGAAACGCCGCGTTTCGGTGGTCGCGGCCGAATTCGGGACGATCGGTTAACAACAAAAACTGTTAACGACCGAGAATTAAGCCTGCCATAACTGCGCTGGGTCCTCGAAGACCCAGCCTTGCTCCACATTCGCTTGCATAGTCATCTCGAACAGAGATTGTAACTCTTAATTTGCGATTATCGAGGTTGAGAAGATATGAGAAATCATTTATTATTTTTCTTCGAGTATATCACAAAAAGAATTTTTAGAAAGTAATGTAAAATACAGTGAATTCGTAGTGGGGATAATTCGGCGACGTATATCACCCAGGCCTTGGATACATATACAGAGAAATCACTGTAGTCACTTTTAGTGCTCCGTAAACCTAACCGTTAATGAATTTTCAGTTGAACGTAAGCTCCTGTGAGTGGCCTTCATCATTTGTGTCTATAAGAACGTTCCTTACGCGTTAGATTTAGGATCTAGCACACGGTGCATCGATCTAACGAGCTTCCAGTGCTCGTCGCATCTTCTTCTCAGCTTCCTCGTGTTATCACGTAGCTTCGTGATTGCAGAACGGATTTCTAGATTGCACCCGGGATCCACGCGTCGGAGTGCACGCGCCTTTGCGCCGCGGCAAAGTCAAAAGGAACGTCCGTCCTTCCGTGGCCCGGTAATTGCTCCTTCAAACTGTCATCGAGTGGCCCGTATTAATTTCGCCGAGGAATTAGGGTCAATGGCGACACGATTCTCGTTATTCCCCGGCGGAAACGAACCGGGACACGGTTAGCCGATATTCTTCGCTAACGAATCCTCCCCTTTATCCGCCGAGGGCCGAGGGATTGGAAATCGAAAAAAAAGTATCGCTTCGGTTTAACGGGAAATTGCGGTTACTGGTTCGGGTTATTAGGCTGCCCGTTCCTACGCAAATTTTTAGTGACGGGTCTTGCGGAGGACGATTCAGACCGGGTTTGATTTTAATGAACTACCGTGACCACGGGAATCAGGAAAAATTGTTATACAGGGTGTCGCAAAAATGTAATTCCTCGAAAGAGGAGGTTCCTGGGGTCATTTCAAGTAACTTTTTCCTTTGCGGAAATGTTCCCCGCGGCTTTGTTAACGAGTTATTAACGAAAAATCACGGACCAATCAGAGCGCGGCTGCAGTGGACGGACTCCGGCTCGGCCAATACCAACGTCCCGCTCAGTGGGTTGCGTCGCCGAGCTAAACTCACTCCGCAGTAGCCGCGACCTTATTGGTCCATATTTTTCGTTAATAACTGGTAAACAAAGCCACAGAGAACATTCTCGCAAAGGAAAAAGTTACTTCAAATGATCTCAAGAATTATACCATTCAATGAAGTACATTTTTCGGACACCCTGTATACTCTTTCATCTCGAATTCATTCGTCTCTATTTAAACACGTTTGTCTGTATTTGTTAAGACTTCTTTAACATGCCCTTTCAATTTTTAATACAGTGTTCGAAGACTTGTTCATCATTTGGACGAACGTGACATTTTCATGAAATGATAATTTTATGAATTTACATAAAATTATGACACAATGAAAATGCTTGTATGTCCCCAAACCATATTACAAAATTACACGTTTATTGGTATCTATGAATAATCTTACATTTTTAACGGTACTTTGTCTAGAATCATTGTGATTTTACTGTACCCAAACTTTAATTTATTCAAGAGCCAGCTTCAACTCAGAAACACGAACGTGGACGAATAGAACTAAAACATGCTTGCCGAATAAATTAATTAAAAATCACCCACCGGTTCCGACGTCGTATTAAAGAAGTTTGCAAATCCGACATTTCATAGTGCACGAGCCAACAACGACGTAACAAAATTCAATAAAAATTCAAGATTAAATCTGGACGAAAGTAACGCTTTAGTAACGAACTAGAAGTGCGTAAAGCAAAGTTTCAACTACCCGGTTGTCCATCAAGCGGCGATCTTAGGGAAAATGTTCGCCGGGATCGTTCGTTAAACAGTTGATCGTCGCGGGGCTCTGCTAGCGAGGGCTCGGCGGTTTCAATTAATCGAGGTGGCGGCGATAAACCGCGACAGCCCCCAGGTTGCATTAATTAAAGTTACTTTAACCGTCGCGCGTTCGCGTTCCTCGCGGAACGGCCGCGGGGGGCGCGCGCCGGCGACAGAGCGGCGATTGTTGATTCGTTGTTAAAGTTTTAACTGGATCGCTGATCTCCCCCTCCGCCTCGTTACACGTTTCATACGGGCGAGACGGACATTGTGTCGGAAATATTGTCGTCCGAAAGTTCTGACTCGCGACAGCCCCTCTCTCTCTCTCTCTCTCTCTCTCTCTCTCTCTCTCCCTCTCTATCTATCTATCTATCTATCTATTTTTCCTTCTCTCTCTCCCTCTCTCGCAGAGCCCGCGTTTCCCTGTCCGCAAACTTTCCGGCGGACGGTCGATCAATGGGCCGCTTCTTTGCCTCGCAAAAGTTCCCACGGGCCGCCACCCCCGCACTGCCAACCCCCCGCGTTAGTTTGCGCCCTATAGCCGCCGGCAAAGCGGTTTAATCCCCATTTAACAATGTTTAATTACGTCTCGCGACGAACGCGCCCGGGAAACCGGCGAATTTCAAATCTAATTCCGCGGCATCGTGTCAAACACCCAGGCAAAAGTTGCCTCTTTATTAGTTGTGTTCAGACTGCGGATCTTCGTGCGAAATAAAAATTGTTTACATCACTTACAACGAACAGGAGCTAAATAGAAGCTTCATCTTTTTTATATTTTTAATAAGCTCAGGCTAATACATTGATCTTCTCGAATCCTTTTTATTTGCCTACCGTGTCAAATTGCACTTACTCGTTTTTGTGATAAATGCGTGAAATCCGTACAGGGATTATGTTCGTTGCAGGCAGGCAATTTTCGGTCTGTAAAATAGTATGTGAAATGTTGGGTGTACGAACTAATTCGTGGCAGTTACTGCTAATCATTTATAACTTTATTCAGAATGCAAGGTGCCTTCAACCACCATGTTTGAGATTCATTTGTTGCTCGTGAAATAGAGAACGTGTAAACGAACTGATTGAGATTACTTTGGGCAGTAGAATGTATTCTAATTGTTCGTAAATAATCGATGAATTCCCGAAGGAAGGCTACTAGTTCGTACATCCAATATTTCTGCAGGTATTGTTTCCTAAACTGTCGTCGCGTTGATTAGTTTTAAATATTGTTTGGAACATTTATCTGATTTGACAAGCTCGTGTAACACGTATTGCAGCTTTTATCACGTTCACTAGTAATTTGAAGTGAATGTTACTACCATAATATATGTGATAAAATTTGTGTGTATTATTTTGTGGAATATCATCCTCTAAATGTATTTATCCTGCACTTGTCACTTCGTAATGTACATTTCAAGAGAAATTGGGTAATACTGGATTAGTGTTTGAAACTCGTAGAAAATTATGTGCACTTCTTCACTGTATCTACTAATGCTAAATACTAGACTTCGGATCTTTATGCAAACTAAAAATTTTCTATCTCAATTGCAATAAATTGCAGTGAAATAGAAATTTAACTTCTTTCTTAACACATTGACTGCCGTGTCACCCACATGTGGGTGACGTAATTAGTTGCCCAGATTTTAAACTGAATTTTTACTTAGGATTAGGATCTGTAAAATACAAGAAAGTTGGAGTACCACTCGATATCAATTTTTATTTCATTAAATCACTCACTTTCATTTTATGGAATTTTTGAGGTTCCTAGTTTGGCAGTCAAAGTTTTAATACGTTTACTAGGTTGATAATAATGTAACAGCATTTTAAAATTTTTCTAATGTTTTTACCGGTTTAAAATACGCCCACCTATTTTTGTCGTAAATGCGTAAAATCCGCAGTCTACTAGTTACATTCGGCGGATGGTGACTTGTTCTTTTCAATTTCGTGGACGTTTTCAACAAATCGGCCATCGCGGCGGCGACGGCTCGAAATTCCCGCAGTCGAAGCGGTTTCGGATTCCGGATTATTGGCGGGGACGCAGCTTCGAGTCATCGTCCGGTCTTCCGGTAAACCTTTAACACGAGTTTGATCTTCTGGCCGGAGTTCTGTCGCGGAAAGTTTCGGCTCCTGACAAGGGCTCGCGTTAGCGGAAACTTCGCTTCCGTGTTCCGGCCTCCTGTTGCCGTCCCGGATACTTCGCGAACTCCATTTTTCTCGGCACCGATCCGCGTCGAATCATGAGCACGAGAAGTTGCAATGAAACAAAACGTACAAAAAAGACGTTCTCCCCGCTGTAAAATCGATTACGTCATAACGAGCAATAAAAAGAGCAACGCACTTATTAACAAACTCAATGTCTTAGCAACATTCTTTTCCATCGTTAAACTGTTCGAAGGTACTGACACATGCAATTCAACACTAAACCCACCGATCCTTAAAAGTACATCGTGTATTATAAAAATTACGAGATTGAATTTATTTCCAGAATAATTATTTCCAGAAAATATTTCCAGCTATAAATTGAGCTATATTTTGTCTCGATTCTCTGCGAAATAAAGCCGAAAACTTGAAGCACGTTTCTGGCGTCAGAATTCATAATATCGATAATACAGAGCAAAAAATGTGACTAGTTCAGTCACCGATTTAAGACGCGTCGGATCAAGACCAAGACGGATCTTAAGTCAGTGGCTGACTCTGCAAAAGTCACGTGACTACCTTCTATTCAATGTATTTATATTTGTTTGTATTTTTTAGCATTATACTCCCACGCTCAGCAGAAGCTGTCTTCCAGCAAGAAATTTTCTTGTTCCTCAAATATGTCCGAATTAATTAATAAAAATGCAAATCGCAAGGCAATCTAAATCGTACAATTTATTTCGAAAAATTCGTGGTTGGCGCAGTTCGTATTTAGGGAAAATGGTCGCGCGCCTGCATTCGAGCTGAGAATTCGCGCTCGTCGATGCGTTCACAACGGACGCAGGGTTTGAAGGGTGGGTTAAATAAACTCCGGGACATTTTTGCAGGATGCCGGGCTAACTGCGTCAGCGTGGGATCGCGCAAAAACGCGGAAAGTTTGTTAACACGGTCCCTGGGCCGGTTTCGCCGTGTCATTTACAGAAGTGGCTCGAATAATTCCGTTAGAGGAACTTGGACCAGCCGGGCGGTCCGTATACCTGACCCGCGTCATTCTCATTATTCAAATGAGAGATTAAGGATGGCTGCTCGACTTTCGCTACCGTCTCTCTCCCCACTCTCACTCCCTCTCTCTCTCTTTCTCTCTGGTTTCTTCTCTTAGTTTTTCCCGCGCTACGACCGGGCGCGGATGACGGTCATTTAATTTTCCGACGTCTATTGCGCCCCTTGTTTCCCGTCACCTTCTTTATAGGCATTTAACTCGTCAACGTGGGTCCGCTTTAAGCGTCCCCCAACCCCGCGACTGCAATTACCCTCTGCGGGGAGCCGAGAATTGGCTGGGAACCTCCGTAAAACCGGTAGACTCCTTCCTAGCGTCTTTGCGACGCCGTTTTCGCGAAATTTCCGTTTTCTTGGAGCAATGTCGCTCCAGAGACTAACGAAATCAGTCGTCGAGCGACTTATCCCACTAACAAGGATCTAAACAAATTAACGGAGCTACCTATGGGGATATACAGTAAATTCTCGATATATGTCAACCACACGGGTCTTGCCAGCGTCGTGTATCGTCCAGGAGATATACCCTTATGTTTACACTCCTCGGCGCTCGAGGCCTCTCGAGCTTCGCGATCCCTCACGGAATATACCCCGCGGTAGCGGGGATAATTCCGCGACATTTATCATCCAGACCTTGGCGACGTATACAGAGAAATGACTGTATATATAATCGAAAGAATGTAAAGAATAATTTTCATACTCAACAGACTACGAAATTCTCATCGAGCTGGCTGGGTACTATAGGTGAAGGGTTGAAATCGAAGGTTGGAATACGAACGGCGTATACTCCGCGGTAGTGGGGATAATTCCGCGACGTTTATCATCCAGGCCTTGGCGACATATATAAAGAAATCACTGTAATTAGCGTACATAATTTTATAGCAAATTTTGAGGCGAAACTGGGGGAACAGGTTCGATCGGAAATGGTTGAAGATGGCTCCCCTTTCCAAATTTCCCTCGAAATCGACTAACAATCGAAATCGCTCGGCTTTTCCATAGTCCATCGACCGGTGTACTCGTGAAAGGGGGTCACAGGTCGGTCCAGGGGTGGAATTTCCGTGTCGCAGGGTGTGTAGTGGCCAGCCACGAGCAGCTCGAGCTTCGAGAAAGACAAAAACGCCGGTAAAAAGCGTCCGCCTCGAGCGGACAGTCACGCTACGCGGTCAATACCTGCGCGTGTCGCAGAGTCGAAGGGCCGAAGGGCCACGCGGATGCTCGTGTCGTTGGTTTTTGCGATCGAAATCTCGCGGCAGGTGGACTAATGACTCGGGAGTGTGTACGGAACAGCGTGGCAGCCGTGGGGTTGCCGCGCGAGAGACCTCGTCCTCGTCCTCGCCCAGGCGGGGGAGATCGACGAGCATGTCGTTAAACTTGCCCTCGAGACCGTAAACTACCGGAGAAGGTCGTACCACAGGGCTTCCCGACCTCTTCCGGGCCACAGTTCTTCGTGGTGGACGAGGCACACCTTGACGAACAGGTGGATGGATACTGATTCCACGACCGAGGATTGCACTCCGGAAACTGATGAAACCATTTATGCGACGCGCGGTTGCATGTTTCTGGAAAATTGCTGGAATTAAACCAAACATTCTCGTAACATAAAATTTAGTCTGAATGTCGCCATACAGCCATCTCGACCCCCTAAAATTAAAAATTGACGTACCCAGTTTGTCAAAACAATTTTCACTAAACTCGTGTTTAGTCAGTTATGCACACGTTCCGTGCTGAGCCATTTTCGCTCGACTTTTCCGGCAATTTTTTTCTTTTTTTTTTTACTGAGGAAATCTCATAACAGATTTATTCAAACGAGGAATACGCGAAACGGAAGTGCACAGAACAATTCGGGCATTGAGCTTCTTCAGGAACTTTAGAAGAATTACTTCACTACGTGACATGTAAAAATAATATTGTTAAAGTTGCAGTTGCCACGAAATCTGGAGAACACACTAAATATAGAAGTGATCTACAAGCTGCAAATGGGTTACAAAAGAAATACTTACAATGAACCTTGCTTTTCCTATACTTATTCCATTATTTTATTTGAATTCCATGACCATCGATAACGAAAGAATGTTAACAACGTGTAATTAACGGAGACACGAATTTTGTGCAGATCCTTGTCCCGTTTTCCTGCAATTTGTAATTCTTAATGAAAAATGTGATCCGTATCGCGTTTAATTGAATCGCCTGGCGTGGCCTAAGTGGAGGGAAGATTTTAGGCAGATTTTCGCGCGCGCAAATTGAACGATACCGATCGCCGACACGTTTCGTTTCACGCGCCATGTTCTTATCCGTCGCGAATCCACGTGTTCGCCGAGGCGGATACTCCCGCGACGCACGCGATAAATTCATCGGCCGCCTCGGAAAATTCTGCAGTCGTTCGCGCCCCAGCTAATTAAGAAGCCGGCCGGGACGGGTCGTGCCGGGTCGGGCCGGGTCGGGCCGCGGCGATCAAACGGAGCAGAATGAACCCGGGGGGTTCTGGCGGACAGCGGAAAACGTTTCGGAAAATTAATATCGGTCGGTAGCGCGCCGCTGGTTACCGTTCGTGTTTCTGCCGAGCAAATATAATGGAGATAAACTGCGGGAAATATATTGCTGGCGGTGGCCCCGTGAGAAACTCTGTGGAAAGATCTGAGGTGTATTCTTTCTGGCGGACAGGGGGGCGAGGTATATTAATGGAAATACAGGTGTCTGGCGAATGGACGTCGATGAACTTTACGCATCAACTGGTTGAGGAATAGCACAAAAGGAAACGTACAAAGGAATCCATCGGCAAGTTTGGAAAAGGGAGATACTGCCGGCAATTATGGCACTAGCCAGGTCCGATGGATTGTTTTCAGTGATTAGTAGGGCAATTTGCAGTACGAACAGATTCTTTTGCTCGATTTATCTGACCACAGATGATCGGGAACATTTCATGCCAGGTTTCATTTAGTCCTGCAGCGGTCGCGTGCAGGCCAACCGTTATGCACTTTAACTTCAGCATTGAAATATTCATACTTTTCTCAATTCTAATATTACCCCGGTATTTGTTAATCCTTAGATAAGAAGTTTAATAAAAGATCAGCTATTCCGATGGAACAGATAGGTATCAGGAAAAAAATATTAAACTGCATCGTTAACCAAATTTTGCGCCAGACACGTGACATGTAAGTGCAGCAGACGATAGCCTAAAAGTTTATTAACACGTTCGCTATCAACGTCTGTTTCAACAATAACGTTCGTGTTTATAGCATTCCATTAAACATTTCTTATAAAATGTAAAAAAGGATATTGTCACAGGAAAATTAGATTTACTCCACGGTTCCAGCGATTACAACTTTTTCATCGTAAAGAAGAAAAAGGAAGTTGATATCTCTTGTGTGTCCATACTTTCTCTAATTGTTAAATATCGGTGACAAATAACTAAAATTTTGTCCGACAGAAAGGAGATCAATAGCACACTCGATATTACAAGGCAAGGGGTTAATTTTCCATATGTTAACACTAAGTTTACAGGACCCGTGAAAATGACGGATTCTAATATTGTTAATTTACGAATATTGAGATTGTAAAGATGCGTCACCGAGGAATTCTTTACCAATTTGTTTTGATAGATACATTCATGTTATTTTTATAAAGATACGTAAAATAGTCATTTTTAGTGCTCCGCGAACCTAGTGTTAAATAGAAAATCGTGGTCGTCATACGCGTGCGACGCTCCTAGGAAATGTAATACTCTTGATCGAAGTTTAGCCAGCGTTTCGATGATTTCGGCGGTCGTCCGCGTACTGGTTAGCCCACCAGGGACAGGGACAGTGACATTGTCGTAGTCCGAAAGGGGGCATTGATATACGCCCTTGCAAACCGGCAAGAAGCGGTAACGCATTACCAGGAAGCGGCTCGATGGGTGCATACGTTACCGGATCGCGGCGTGGCTCCTACCGGTCAGTTAACTCGTACCGTTTCTACCTTACCGGATAGTTAACTGCAGCGGATCCGAGCATTTCGATCGTACGTCAACCAAGCCTCCCGCCTGCGTCCGACAATTACCCACCATTAGCCGGGATCGATCGATTTCTTCCTGGCGAACTCTACCCTCGAACGTTCTTTCCACGGTCCACCGGAAACGCGAATACTCTCGATTTAGGGTAGCCTGCCGAATGAATGAACACTGAAGCTGTGCCTGTCCATTAAGGTTAATATTCGTTTATACTCTATTAGGTTAATATTAGAAGACTGTGTCGTTAAGTGGAGAACCTTGTGTAAATAGCCTGTTTTTCAAGAATTTTTTCATGAAAATGGCATCCTGGAAATGCGCCGTGCAGTGTACAGTGCTAAATGGAATCGTTAGTTTACGCAAATTCGCACAACATGACCTTCTTCTATTAAAATTTGCAAAATTGCAAAAATGGCGGAGTTTTGAAAGAAGAACGAATAATCTGTTACGAGTTTCTGTTAATAACAATGTTTTGTCAAAAGTAGTAAAAGCGATCCCTTATAAAAACGGCAAGGCTGTATTTCTGTAGATGGTGTGCAATCTTTACCTGCTTGATAATTCCGATAGTTGTAAAATAAAAAATATGGATCCGGCCATTTGACCCGCAGTGGTAGGTTCACCGTTAAAAAACTCCATTAACCCGACAATATTCTCGTGCCTTTACCCAGGCGCTCCTAAACCTCTTTCTCCCAGTCCCAATATTAAAATCGGCCTTACACAACTGCCATAATTTCAAACAGTAATCGAACGCGTCCCGGTCCGCCGATCGGAAACTCCGTGCGTCAGCGTGTGCTGGTCCCCGGAGAAATCTAATCGGATATCTATGCCGAAGAAGCTCGTCCCGCGTCACGAGCGTGTCCCGTGGGTATATCTGGGTATCAGGAAAGAGGGTAAAGAAGAAGAGAAGGCGCACGGTCTGCCTCTCCGAGATTCTCGGGATTCTTGGCGTTTTCCACGGTCCTGGGGAAAATCCCGGCAGCAGAAGTTACTCCCCCTCCCCTCTCTCTCTCTCTCGTCGCGTCGGCTCTCGCAATCTCGGATTAAGCGGGTCGCGGACACGTAGCGGCATAAATTTTACCCGGGCCTGGCCCGAAAGTCTGGTGCCCTCTTGTCGCGTGTAAATCATAAGCTCGTATCCGCTCCGCTCGGCGTTGCTCGCGAGACGAGACGAGCGGTGCGCGCGTTCTCTCCGAGCGGGAATTCGTAATTGCGTTGGGACTTCCGGCCGATTGCAAGAGAGCCGAACCGAAAAGAGGGGTGCCACAGCGAGAAAAAGAGAGGGAGAGAGAGAGAGAGAGAGAGAGAGAGAGAGAGAGAGAGAGAGAAGTGCCTGGAAACCTGGATAACCGACGAGGCTGTTGTCCAATCGACCGATTAATATCTGGTCGCAGCGAGCGTGCGCTTTTAGAATCTAGCAATGCACGTATATTCGGTTAACCGTAATCGCATTACCGGCGCATCGGCGTGCTAACCGATCGGTCGGTTACTAATCTGTAAATGAGATATATACGGCCTGGCCCCGGGAAAAGTGGGCTACCGGATATCCGGCAGGACCGGCACGGATTGCGAGCCGCCGCAAACACCGCCGGAAAATTCAGAAATCGTGTAGCGGGTCCCGGAAACGCCGTATTTCCGTTGCAGCCTTCGGCGGTGACGTCGGCAAACGAGGAAAACCGGGGTGATCGTTGCGACGACACCGTTGCGTTTTAGGTTCAAGTGTTTAGGCGTAACCTCTTAAGTACGGTGCGCTCGTCCGCAACTCTGTCTCCCAGGGACGGCACACCTGGCCGCGGACGGCACAAAAGCCACTATAGTGGTTCGTACCGTTCAAACTGTTGCTTTCCACGGAAGCCACTATAGTGGTGCACCGTTCAAACTGATGCTTTCCACGGAAACCACTATAGTGGCGTACAGTTCTTAAGAAGTTCAAGAGCGATTTTTCCCACGGAGAGAAGGTCTCAAAGTCAGGGGTGTAAAGTCAGGACCGTTCCCAGACCGAAAGAAGCAGCTACATACATACACACATCGCGACATAACACGCATATGTGGGTAGACGTGCTTCCGAGATTTCAAGGTGACCTCTGTCTTTATTTATACGGATCTCGTGTTTTGATTTAGGTAAACGTGTAGCCTATCCCGAGTCGAATTCAATGACCAATACCACTTTGATCTTCCAAGGTTATTCAAGGTGAAAAAAAAGTTTTAGAGGCTAAAGACCTAGAGAAGGTTTGTGACCACCATAACATGTCTCCCACGGAACAAAGTAAGTTTTATTGGAGACATTGTTTACGGCGAGCTGTACTTTGGGAAATAATTGTACAGGAGATTGTGTGAGAGACATTCCCAACAGGGAGAGAGAATCTGTGGAATAGGAAGAAGAAGCTGTTGAGAGGAGACGGAAAAGGGAAGAAAACACGCGGGACTCCTTGCAGATTGAGACACGGTCGAGCACGTAGCAGACGAAAGGGCGCGGGACGTATTACGTACGGTCGCATCCGTTTATTACCGTTTTCCTAAATTGATTTCCAATTCCCGTGGGAACACGGCGGAGCAGAGGCCGGGGAGAGGGAATCGGAGGGAATCGCGGGCCGACGTCGAATGCCCGGTGACCCGTGAAAATGCGAATGCACGAGTTCGGCAAACAGCGACGTCGACCGTGGCAGCTCGAGAATAAAACGGGCCGAAGGAACGAGCGGCGGCCGTGTATCGTCGAGAAAACGAATATGAAACTGCAAGAGGGAAAGAGGGAGAGAGAGAGGGGGAGTAGAGGGCCACGTAAGTTCCCTTTGCTTCTTTTCGGGGACGCTCAGTCACCCGGAATCCCTCTGGAAGGAGCGTCTGATTCGCGGGCGTCTTAAGAACCGCGATTTCCCTCGCTGTAAAAAGAGAACTCTCGCGGAAGATTCCTGCGGCGGATTCCGGTAAAGGACTCGCAGAATTAAGGGGTCGCAGCGTGCGGATTTTTCTCGGGCCGCGTAAATTCGAGCCGGGGAAAAAGAGAACAAGACGGACACGCACACACACATACACACGACGCGGTAATTTTCCTGAAGGAAAGACGGCGGAGGGTGGGCTTAGGGTGGTTGGCTCCGGAGATGCACACCGGCCATGTTCGATCGGGCTGACCCGTCGGGAGCAGTTGCACAAAAATGCAGCCCGGAACGAAAGTAGAGAACCGCAATATCCGTCGCGGTCCGTCGATGCCGTGGACGCTCGCAATTCCCGTGACCCCAGTGCTGCGGATCCCCATCGGGACGCGGGACGCGATGCGACGAGAGACCTACGAGACACACAATGCTCACAAATCAGAATTTACCGGTACGGAATCGGTATAAGTAACTCCCTGGCAAAGTTTCGCATCGAACCGATCTTTTCTTCGCACGATTTCTCGAAATTAATTTAGTGCGTCCACAGTTAGACGACAACGCCATTTTTTAGCCGCATTAAAACGGTTCCAAGCAAGGGAAGTCTCGCTACCCAACATTTACACTGAAGGGAGGCCCAATTTGCATGAAAAACTATCTTGGATCTATCACTGAGTCGGCTTAAAATCTAATCTGAAGCAGATACAGTGAATTCTCGATTTACGTCAACAACACTGGTCTTGCCAGCGTCATATATCGTCCAGGAGACGTACCGAGGCCTCTCGAGCTTCGGGGCCCCTCACGGGGTATACCCCGCGGTAGTGGGGATAATTCCGCGACGTTTATCATCCAGGCCTTGGCGACATATATAGAGAAATCACTGTACTAGATCTGACCTAGCTCTGGTTCTTCTATTACCTAACCTAGAGCCAAGCCTAGCCTTCGTCGAGATCTAATAATGATCAAAAACAAACCTAATAGTCCAGAAGCAACCTAAATCTCGATCTAGCTTATTATTAGACGCAGTCTTCATTTGAAGTCAAAACTATCCTTGACTTAGAACCGATCCAGAAGTCTGCTCTGAAAATCTAAGAGGTCTGTCCTAAATCGAAATCGAGTCCGATTTTAAATCAGAATTGTTGCAAAGCGTTTCGATAAAAAAGTTACTGTTATAACCAGCAGATTATTTGGTGTCTGCGCCTTTAGAGCAAACAATTTCTATTTTACATGAAGACCCTCATCATTACGATACTGCCAGCATCGATTGATAAGCTTTATTTGGCGAAAGGTCGTGCCTGTTGCACGTCACCGTTAAAAATCGCACGCAACAACCTGATATACTGCATTTCCTAAACAGACGAGCTCTTCGGAGAGCGGAGTGCATCATACGCGGCCTTATGAGCGGGTTTCGTGCTAAAAGTGAACGGGGCGAAATCCCCGGGACATTTAATTGGCTGATACGGGGAAACGCGATTATTTGCGACAGGCGGACGCGTTGGATTGCCGCGTGCCGCGTCTCGTTCAACCTGGCCATGAATAATTTCCGATGTTCATCAAAAGTTCGAATGAAACGGACACCTGGGCGCGACAAGTTGTTTGAATGTTAAATGGAACTGCGCCGCGAAGCGTTAATTAGTATTTTCTATTAGCGTTCGACGGTTCGAGTGACGGGTCACGCGATCATCCGCCCCCTCCCCCCTAATTTTTCCGATTACGAGCAGCGCGGAGCGGAGCGATTTTTCCGCGCGCACGAGCGGTCGATAACGCCGGTGCGCAATCACAAAGAGGCCGAGTTGCCACCGTCAAACGAATAAATCACCGCTGAAAGAGTGCATTAAACGGGACGCGACCGGCAAATAATATAAATTCGCCCCCTCGTATCGGAGCGAAGCGGAGAGAGAGAGAGAGAGAGAGAGAGAGAGAGAGAGAGAGAGAGAGAGAGAGAGAGAGAGAGACTTTGGCTCGAGCGGACGCGGTCGCCTAGACGCGACCGGTAATATCATAAATCGGCCAGATAACAAATCGGCAATCTGTTATCGAGATTATTCTCGATATTCCCCGCTGGAAATCCTGTTTAAACGTCCGGCCCGCTCGCCGATAATTACACGGTTTTGCAGCTACGGTAATTGGCGCAATCGAGAAATTGTCGCAATTAGCAGATGAGTGAAGCGACACTTTTTATTGATTCCGGCTCGTGTCGCTCCGATTCCGGCCACCGCTTCGCTAACTTTCGAGGCTGATACCTACCTCTCGTGAATCCGTAATGTGACTGATTCGGAGTCGACGTATTCTTCGTTTCCAGTGGTGCCGATCTGTTTGCGAATATCATTTCGTTCCGAAATTTCGAACTGTTACACGATCCTCTTTGTTAACCCTAAACCTACCACCGCTGGTCAAAACGACCGGTTCCAGATTTTTCATTTTACAACTACTGCAATTATAAAGATACTTTCGTGGGAAATGATTAAACAAATGTATGTAGTAGAAATAAAATGATTAAACAAATATGTTTAAATCTAAATAAATTCAATCTGGTCATTTTTATAAGACAACATGCATCAGTTACTGTTATGGCCCGGTAGGTTTAGTGTTAAAGCTATCGGGTGTGAACTGCGCCTTTTTGAAATTATCAGGTTGTCCCAAATGTCCGTTTTGTTTTCAATTAATGCGTAAAATGAAAATTTAGGCTACTTCAGAAATATGTGGTTCAAACATATAGTCGTGCTGTTTCCATATACTCATGTTGCCTAACAATATTAAAAGTGCAGATTGTTAAAGAAAGCATTACACCTAACTGATGCTGAGTATAGTTTAAATCTAGTATTCCACTATTCGCAGTACGAATGGAGATGGGATGTTTCTACCCGAGGAAAAATAAATCAAAAGTGTAGAATGAAATTTTATCATACGTTGTTTTATTGGCGGAAAAATTGAGTCTCAAAATTCGTCGAGCACGCATGCATTAGTACCCAGGCGAAGTAGAAATGGTAAGTCAGGATCAGACACGTCGCCCTTCCCTGTTCAATAGCCCGTGCGCCTTAGGAATTTTAAAACTTGTTTTTCCCGAAGATGGAACCTCGCGTCAAGAAATTTATTTCACACTTTTGCCTTATTTGTCGAGACCAATCTTTCCCGTTTCCACTACGAATACTAGAACATCCAGCACTATATTCAGTATTAGTCAGCCGCTTGCAAAGCATTGCGAAAACGATTTGAAAATGACGAGGCTCACACACACAGAGACTTAGATAGGGAGAATTGTGTCTTCGGATTGAACGGTTCTCGGCAAACGTAGTTGCGAAAGCGTAAACTGCGAAGCGGGAAATCGACCACCACGCCCCGAGATTTGCACCGCGTGGAATCCAAAAATAATCGGTTTTGCGCGATCCTCGCCGCAATATGCTGCGTCGTACATATCTCCACCTCGGGCTGGTTTATTGTTTTAACTTTGAAGCGGATCGCGAATTGCGGCCTGCCACACGCTTCTATCAGGTATCGCGGGATTTAAACGCGCCACGGATTCGTTTCGTCGGGTGAAAACCGCGTCACGGAATAATTGAATCGGCTGCCAGTCGTTGGAGAACGGCTTGCGTGCGACGTGCGAGAGAAGATATTTGAAAAATGCTAGGAGACTGGGAAAAGCCGAGTCTCGGCAGGAGAGTTGTTCCACGTATACCGAAAGTTTATACTACAACCGTCGTAACTGTCCGTGGGTAGGTTGAAGTAAAGCAATACATCTGGTATCTCAGGTTAAGCGACGGGCGCCCGCGGTGTCGACTGGGATGGGTGCCCGTTCGATTTTTCTCAACAACTAATTTCTCGATACATTTCCATGGTAAAATTTCATCACCTTTTCATACACCTTTCAAATTGGTCAGAGAGAGGAATCTTGATCATTCAAAGGGCGTGGAAGGGTTGATTCACGATTTCATGATAAAAAAGGGTCTTTAGGAATGTTTTTAAAGGGTTATAGGACTGCAAAACGGGCCCTAACTTGTAAGGATTTCTAAGGATGGATTCCAATTCTGAGGGTTTATTGGAAACGCCCAAAGACTACAATTCTTTAAGGACCTCAGGAATGCGAGATATACAATTTATTGCACTAATGAGCCTCAGGGATACAGAGAGCAAGAACAGATTCTGGAGGAATGCCCAATATTGCAAGGTTATTCCTATAAAGGTCTTAGGAATGTAAAAATTGCAATGTTACTCTACGAGACTTGTAATTAGGAATGCAACAATTCTAACTGGCGGCAATGTCTCGAGGATGTTAAGAATATAGAATGTACAATATTCCATCAATGATATTACGGAATATAAAGGGCTACTACTCCAAGGATCTTACAAATGCAAAGGGCCGCAATTCCACCAATGATATTCAGCACATAAACTGCCAATATTCCAAGAACCTCGCGAGCATAAAACCTGCCATTCTTCCAAGAGTCCTCAGGAATCCAAAGGACCAAAATTTGCAAGAACCACGAGTTTCCCTCACAGGGGCGAAGTTGCCCGAAGTTTTCTAAAAATTCATCGATGACCCACGGCAGATCCTATTCCACAGACGCGTCTCCTTGACGACGTAAAGCTGGATGCGGTTCTCCTCCGTCGAAGTAAATCTCAGGCAAACCGACCTGGCGCCCGGGCAATAGTGTTTCGCTTTGCGGATTCGCTTGACAAGTGTCGAAAGGAAAATCCCATTTCGCCGATAAAGGTTCCATTTGAAAGTGGGCACGGATTTCCATGGGATCCCGTGGAGAGAAGGCTCGGGTGGTGGCGGGCTGGGCCGCGCACGTCGTCTCCTCGTTGTCTGCGGCAATCCGTTCGGAATCCCGCCGCTATTTAAACGCCGTTTAATCGGACGAATCGCGGCGAGCCGATCCGACGCTAGATTACGGCTTCCCTCGGCTCGGGAAAGGTTTTCCAGAGGATTCAGGCAGCCGACCCGTTTTCCGTCGCACGAGTACCGGCCGTGCTTCTCCGACCACCGTTTTATCGTGTAATCCCGCGAACGTCTAGACGGCAGAGACGACTGGGAAACGTCTGCCGTCCCCCGCGCGTCTCTGCTCGAAAAATATCCGTGAACGTTTCCGAGCGGGCCGCTGGACAGAATCGCGAGAGCTTATAGATCTGTCTCCCTTTAAAGATAGAGAGAGAGAGAGAGAGAAGGGTCCTTTTTGTGGGGCATGGTATCGACCACCAGCGACCCGGGAAATGAAACTTGTAACCGGCGGGAACGCCGCGACGAGAAAAACGCGAGTAATTTATTAGAATTCCAATCTCTGTTTCGCGTAAAGCACGCGCGCGTTTTTATTGCGGTCGCGCGGCCAACGGAAATATTACGAAACACGCGCCCGCGCGCAAGTCGGAAACGCGTCTTTCTCCTAGGAAAATATTTCATTCATCGTACAAGGCCAGGACCGGATGCGATTGTTCGCCTCGTTTCGCCTGTTCCTCGTTCTCCACGGCATTCTCAAAGAAATCCCAAGTACGCGTTTTCCTAGCGAATCTACTTGGGCTCGCTCGGCTAACCGCGACACAGGCAAACCCTCTAGCAACGTAATGACCGGAGAGAATCTATTTCCCGGGGAATCTCGATCTTCTGGATCTCCGGGTCAGTCGTTAACGTCTCCGCATTCACGATCACGATCCCTTTACCGGCCGGGCCGTTCCTTCCGGCAGCAGTTCAACGCGTAATCCGTAATCCCGTCGCGAACGCTTCCGGAACGCCCCTCCGGCCAGCCGGCCGTTTCCATAAAATAGACGCGGCTAATCCGAAAACTTTCGTGTCGCGAGATATAGTGAAATTGGCGAGCTTATACTCGATTTCGTACACTGGTGCGATTGTACGCTTTATTCGAAGTCGGGAGATGTAGCTTTTGCTGAAATCATATTATAGAGTCTAGAATTTGGACCATTGCACTATGACTTTGTTCACATTTACAACGATCAGAACTTCCTTTGTGGATTATAATTTCCTAGATGGAAGAAAAATATATCGTTTGTATTTGTATATGGACACTGTTGGCTAAAAAATCAATGGGCGCATAAAACGTGATCGAGAGATAAATAATTAATTTTGTAAATTCTTTCTTTAACAATGGAGACCTTAAATAAAATGAGATAAGTTTAATATATGATAAAAAAGATAATATAGAAAGATTCGTTCTGACTAGAAGAAGGTTTTCAATTGTAACAAAAATTAGTAATATTTAATAGATTTCATTTGAAATTTGCGTCACGAGTCTCGCTCTATACCACAGTGCAGGGGTTTGACTAATAAAGTTTCAATTTCTCGGGGTAAAATACCACATATAAGGGTAGTTTCTCATTCTAGGGAACAAGTAACACTAAAATCAGCTTCCAGAACCCCAAAAACAGTTCTGTATGCAATTACAAATGCACAATTCACGGAGATATGAATTTTGTCCAGCTTCTTGCGATTCCAACCCCCTTCCCAGGGGTAGTGGACGTACATTCCGCGTCCGGTCATCCATTCTGCGATTCCCACCCCCGCCAGCAGAGGGTGAGCTAACACACGGTTCGAGAATCTCGAGGAACTCGTCGAAAAGAGCCCCGAGCAGGGGATGGTAACCGGGGTTGGGGGTTGTGGGTGCAGGGTACGAGGCGGAGATAGAAAGGCACTTCCGGGCGGCGCGGCGGGCTGATCCAATTTTATAAAAGCCCTCGATATTTCGAATAAAACGGAAAATCGCGGAAAATCGTGTAACGCCCCCGTTTCCGAGGGTCGCGATTATTCCACCTCCACCCCTCCGGAGGAATTTCGGAGGGAAGAGAAGCGGAACTATTAGCTGTCCCTTGATTTTGCACGGCCTTAATTTCTCCGGGCAATTGAATGCGAAGATTCGGCTCGTAAAAACCGCCCTTAGTCCCGCGGCCGCGTTCGTCGTCGAACGTTCACCCCCACATCCGTTTCCGAATGTAATCCGAGATCTAAATGTAATTGTGATTTGGATGTGTAGCGCGGTGGTTCGCCAGATATTACCATTTCGATTTACGTGACCATTTAAAAAAATGTTTCAGGTAGGGTTGAATGCTTTCAAGGCGCAGAGGACGTGCAGAAGTCAGTTAACGTCTTTTTAAACAGAAGCATATATTTTTTATTGCACCAGTCTGCGATCAATCTCCAAGGTGCATCTTGAACCTCCTGTAAGTAAATACTATTTTCTCCTGCGAATAAAATCACTGTGCGTTAATAAGAGAATCGCGATTTCATTGCAAGACTAAAATTAACGTATCTCCTAAATTAATGAGTTTTCAATGCAAGTAGGTCGACACGTATTTTTTTTTTTGTGAAAGACTAAGTTGCGACGAGAAATGTATGCTCCTATTTAAAGAAACGTTAATGATCTAAAATAAAAGAAACTTTTCTAATTCTGTACATTATATAAAACAAACATATTTATTTTTATATTAATATTTTCTTTATATATAACCAGTTTTATCGTTACTAGACTGCGGATCTTCATGCAAAATAAAAATTGCAACAAGAAAGGAGACGTACATAAAAATTGAATCTTTTTCTTAACACTTTTAGTAGGTTATAAATAATGTACCAGTAACACTAGATTCATCTGTTTATCCTATTTTATGTTTTGCCTACAAATTTCTGCCACAAATGCATAAGATTCGCAGTCTAATCATTACGTTCACCTTGACCCGTCGACAGCGGTGCCCGGGTCTATTGTGACCCAGTGTATCAGAATCGTCATTTAAAGACTCGATTAAATGAACAGCTTTTATATTGAAGACAGTAGAAAAATATGTTTATAAAAGATACATAAAATTGTTGTTGATTTTAAGGTCAATTACATCTTTGTAAAATAGATCCGCCACCCATTATTGGAAACATTTTCCACGTAGAAAATATGGATACAATGATACACGCTTGATTTGTTCGTTCGACTAATTTTTTTCAGCGATAGTATCCGGAAGCTTGTAGACCAGGGACCATAACTGTTATAACCAAAAAGAAGTAAAATCATGGAATAACAAGTATTTCATCGACTAAAATCGTATTGGTTACAAATAAGAATTACAAATAACCAAAAATTCTTCCTCTTGGTAAATGTTATCGTTGAGAGAAATTCATTTCGATCACTTATAACAGTCATCAATGGGCGAAATAAACTTCTCCCTTCGATAACTGTTATTAGTGATCGAAATGAACTTCTCTAATCGATAACTGCTTTGAGCAATCGAAACATTTTTTCTTGATGAATAACAGTTATCGAGGAGGATCCAATTGGATACTAATAACTGTTATTTGTAACAAAAGAGTATAAAAATCGATATTTGTTGATTACTTTCTTCTTCGAATTTTTTCCTTTATATTTCGTGTAGATTATCTTAAATTTCAATAATAATCAACTTTTTATTAACGATCTTTATCGCAGAAAATGTTAGAATAACTGTAATTTTTGGTCCCTGTTGTACACTCGAAACAGGGTCCGTTCGACTGTTCTCCGCGGGTTCGAAGCATAAATTACGGGTCGGCGTGTAACCGTTTTACCAGACCGTTAGCCTCGTGGTATGAATTAAAGCGATGGGGGTAGCTCGTTTCGGTCGTGGGATCAGACCCCCAAGGAACGAACGGCTCCGCCTAACGCCTGTAGTTCGCGGACAAGGAGCACCGAAGACACCCCCGAGACGAGCTGGTTACTGGCACGTAACCCCCATCCGGCGCTCCCGATGCACATCCACCACGGGACATTACCCTTCTACGACTTATGCAAATTTTGCGTAAATTGTTGGGGCCGACGGCGACGCGAGACACCCTCGGCTCTCACACCCTCGATCCCCATCCTCCACGGGCTCAGTATCGCGAGCCGCCCTGCGAGAGAGAGAGTGCTAGATCCTCGGATCTCCCCGAGACAATTCCAGCTCCGCGCCCGGGATACGATTACGTTAATGCCGACGCTCTAACTGCGGAGTAATCAGCCGTGTTTCAGGGAGCCCGAGGATATCCCCTGGAACTGCCAGGATTTTTATGCGATCTGTTTTTCTTTCCCGGGCTCGCGGACCAATCGACGATCGCTGAAGAGTATTGGAATGCCTCGATACGTTGGAAAGAGATGTGCGCGATATTCCTGAGAAATTCATACCTACCCATTGCGGGATTAGGCAGCTCTTCGTTTCGTCAACGAAAATACTAATGTCCTCCATCCGTAATCTTCCCGCATTTTACTTCTCGATAGTTTCTTATTTTCGAGCGTAGTAGAAGTAGTTTCGTGTTCGAGAACGTTAACGGACGTATTTTGCCTCTCGTTAGCGAAACAGTGTTTCGGAGGAGTAGTTTCGGAGCCGCCTTGTTAGCGGTAATTTTATTTCATCTTTCGCCCTACAATTTTCTGTTCGCCGCAAACTGGGGGGATGTTAGTTAGGACTCGACGAAGGGGTTGAAATGTTTCGAAACGCGGGGCGGTGGATACACCTGGAAAGCCGAGGGTTAAGAACAGTCGGGAAAGCACGAATTTATATGGATTAGAGCGCAAAGCCTTCCGAAAGAAGGGCCGAAACGAAACGAAACGAAACGAAACGAAACGAAATGGAGGCACTGGCCAGCGTTGCACGGAACGCGGCTGCGTGGTTTCCGTAGCCACTTTTTCCCGGTGTAAATTTTATTCTCCACCTATGCTCCGCGCAAATCCCTGCTCCTTGTTAAGGTAATCCTACGGGAGCGGAGGGGACGTCGGGTCTCTTACATACTCATTAACGCGGACTGCCGCGGATTATCTGCGCGCTTTATTAATGCGTCGGGTAATTAACTGGCCGGGATAAAGCAGCTTCCTCGTCGCTAAACACGAAATATCGCGGTTATTCGAAAGTTCCGCGGGACAGGTTCGGTTTGATAAAAATCGTCCGATTACTCATAATTAACCACCACCTCTGGGACGGCTTCGTGGTTACCGAGCCCCTGTACACGCAACCCATTTTTCCTAGCTCGTTTCCGACCACCGCCGTTTCCTTTGACGACTCCGACAGCCGCGATGGAACTCGAGGAAAACCGAGCGGCCCAGTTTCCCTTCGCTTCCCTTCCGACAGCTGTGTTTAGACGATTTTCACCGCGAGCGATTGCTTTAGTAGCCGGACGCTGACGTCGACGTCCAATCTCAAGGTCTTTCACGGCCCGTTTTATTTATAGACCCGCCGATGAAAGCCTCGAAGTTGGACTTTCCGAAGTCCGGCGAGCTGGACCAGCGTTTTCAATCTCGACTTCCTGCACGCTTTTCCCTCCGCTCCATCAGCCATTCAGAGCAGTCCTCTTATGCTGTATCCTCATTTTTGCTACCGCGAGACGCCGCCGTCAAAAGACAAGTGAAACAAAGTACGGACGCATACCTGATTTCCAATGGGCCGGTAATGTGTTTTTCGAAAAATGATATTGCTGCCACTGGAAATATTTACTGGCGATGGGAAGAGTGCGTATGATTTAGGAAGTCTTTCTGGGGAATCTATCTTCGCCATCATTATTCTATACAAGACTATTTTATGGAAACAGAAATGTCTGTATTCCAACTGACAATACATGAAGAACGTACCAGCACGTGTCCAACATAAAATGTATTAAAGCAAAGGAAGTGTTGCCTTGTACACATCTTGATAAGGCCCTCATGATTTTCTTATTCGTACTTATTCTTACCCTTGACAGGTTCAGCTGTCTTGAGCCTGTCGTCTGCAGAGTCTGCTACGCACAATCTCAATAGACCTACATTTCACATAATATCCCAGGCTAACAATGAACAGATACTAAATAAAATTAACCCTTTGCACTCGGCGCTATTTTCATTCTAAAACCAAATTTTTCTTCCGTCTTAGAATATTTTCATTTTATTCATACGAAACTGACCCGATTTCCACATATAATGTTTAAATGTTTAATAATCTATTGAATACAAATTTTGTAATGTAACAAATATTTTGTAATATTTTTTGTAATTTCTTTGAAATAATGCGACAACAATTTCTAGTGGTGCTTCAGAATCTCGGAGCTATTTTAACTTCATAACATTTCTTCCTACAATATTTCCATTCTATATAATCTGTTTACATATGAAACTGATATAATACCTCAATACTTAAATGTTTAGCACCTAATTTGTTACATAAAAATCTAATGTTAACACCATTTTAAATAACGGTATGTCTAGTGGGAGCTCAGAGTCGCCGCTCGAGTTAAAGATGAGTCTCGAACCTAACCCCCGTCGCCATCTTGATTAACGGTAGCGAGTCGCGGTAGCGAACGTGGACACAGCGCCTCGAGAGACAAATCGAATTCCGTGAGACGAATCGAAATCCCGCGAACGATGAACCTGCGACTCGTGTGAAAGCTCGCTTCCAGCCGACTAATAAGCCTCCGTAACGGGCCGGCGTCGCGAGTAATCGATAACGCGTTCCCATTACGCGATATTCACCGGTAACGTTGCACCGTTCTCGCCGGTAAGACTCTCGGGCTTCGAGAGTGAGAGAGAGCAGACACCTGGCGAATGACATCGGTCGTGCCTGGTAATCCGAGCGACGACAGGCTGCAGGCACGTCGTCGCGACGCCCGATCCGCCCGGCAAGTTTCCTCAGCTTCCTCTTAGGAACTAACTCCGGCAACTTTTCGATGCGCCCCGCCGCAGGAATCCTGGTTGCGAGATCCAACAGCGAGCGATTGTTTCGTCGAACCGGCTGGTTCTCTGTCTTTGCGACCGATGTTGGTCTTTTCACGATCCTTCGGAAAGCGATCATGCTATGAGCAGATGCAAAAATTTTGGTCGCGACCGGTAGGGTTTGCGACGCTTTTTCTCACCGATGTCGGGGATTTTGTTCAAAATTAATCATTGTATGGTGTTATGTGGGGAAAATTAGGGGGGGTTTAAGTCATCGTTTTGCTCGATTCGAATTTGTTCACGAGATAGAGATTGTTCTTTAAATTTTGCTGTGCTCGTAGTCTTTCGAGAGAATAGGTTCTGCTTAGGAATTTTTATCTCGGTAACTACCAATCGGGTTGCGATGATTCTTTTTTTGTTCGATTCAGAATGGGTCACACTATGATCAGTATTTTTTATAGTAATGACACTATCTATGATGCCTCTGTATAAATTTTTTAATGGACGAGACGTGGGATTGTTCTTTAAATTTTGCTGTGCTCGTAGTCTTTCGAGAGAGTAGGTTTTGCTTAGGAATTTTTATCTCGGTAACTATCCATCGGGTTGCGATGATTCTTTTTTTGTTCGATTCAGAAAGGATCACACTATCATCAGTATTTTTATAGTGATGACACTATCTCTGATGTCTCTGTATAAATTTTTTAATGGACGAGACGCGTGGGTTAACATAAGGAACTTAATATTGAAATTTAACCATACATAAGTTAACAACTTGTGCTATTCTTTCTAAAATGATTTTTACTAACGTTCTCGTTATACACTATACTGTGTATTCCTCTGTAATATGCATTATGTTCTAATAAATCTCATAAGAGATTTCCTAATAAACTTGCGTTCTTAAAAATAGTGAGCCATCACTCTGCGACATTTACAGCCGCAGCCCAGACATCATCAAGACCAGTTGCCAAACGAAACAGACTGAATCTCAAGCGACGCAGGCTGCGTCTGCTCGTCGACGAATTTTTATCCCTCCGGCACACACGAATTATGTGTAAGCGGTTGAAGATTTCTCGGGGCGACGGGTCGCGTCGCCGTTGCGTTTCGTCGACGGAAAACCGTGGAAATTCGAGTCCCAGAGCTCTCGAAAACCGGGGAACGCGTCGAGCGTCGTCTCGAGGATGAGATGTCGCGTCACGACGCTGCTCGCTCGAGCTTTCTCGCGCGGATAACTTCGAGACGGTCGCGAGACTCGAGTTTCGCGAACGTCGATCCCGCGTGGGGCCGAATCTCGCTAGCCGAAATGTGTCGGGCCCCATTTATTAGCAAAATGAATTTGGAGAATCCTGTTGCAGGAAATATCGGTAGACGAGGGCGCGTATGACCAAATCGGTCAGCTCCGGGAGTTTATGGTTTCCGAATAAGCGACCGGAGTCGCTGAATTTTGCAGCAGAGATGCATTTCGAAGGTTTTCCGAATGTCCTGTCGGGAAAACGAGCCCGGTAATCGGCCACTGCGATCGGAATTTACGACGTTTGCGGCTCGCGTGCGGTCACGAAGACTCCTAGGCGCGTTAAGGGATGTAATTTTTCAGAAAAGTTTCGGTTACGCGGTCGTCGGCGGAAGTTACCATCATCTCGCGAGTTGCCCGGCAATTTTCCCCGGAAAGTTTATCTATGAATAACTCATCGTAATTTACGGGACGGTGTAGTGGCTGTAAATTTTTCAGCCGGCCGATGCCCTACCTAACACGCTTGTCCGCCACTTCGGGCAATAATTAAGCAATAATTGCCGTTGTTGTTGCGCGTCCATTTTTCAAGCGGCTCTGTGGCCACACATTAAACCGACGCCCATTAGAGACACTCACGGACGATGTAATGTTCCGTGCCATTGGCGATCGGGACACCCACCTCCCTCGGAGTCTTCGTAGTTGACGCTTTAATGACAATGTAGATCACTGGGGAAACTGCGGCGCAGTTTTAGAATGTTGACGTTTTTAATGCCTTGGCAGCATCAGACTTCGAAAGAGTCCAATAAGAACGAAACGGGTTACCAAATAATATGAGAAGTGGACAGGTAAAATTGACACAGTGATTATTAAAATATTTTGTGACAAATATGGAATTGCAAACCATATGCATAAACATCGACAGTCATTTCTGCGGATCACTGCAGATCTGAAATCCTCCTGCGTCCTACAAATTTTAGTGAAATTAAATTTCTGAGGCTATTTCTAGAAAATTAATTCCTAACTTGGAATGGCTGTAATTTCGAACAATACAAAATACATAAAAATTGACAAGAATCAATCTATAGACAGTGGAACATTATGCATTTATTATTGTCCACGTCAACATTTCTATTTTATTTCTACAAAGAGGACTCTTTTAGTTGACGATGGAAATTTTTTCCAAATTCTGGTTCTCAAAAAATAACATATGAAAATGAGAATTTGCATAAAGATCCGCTTTCTGATCGCTACTTTCAACTACCAAAAATGATTAAAGAAAAAGAGGAAGAAATCCGCGAGTGGCTCCGGATTCCTGCAGCAGGTGCGCAGAATTTGTATTCAGCATACGTATTCTGCATTCTAGTAACTATCGGTAACCTGTTCCCTGCTCTACAATTGATTTTGCCGGTGGAAAAAATTCGGTTGGTAATAGAAGAAAATAGAATGTTTGGTTACGGTATGGAGGGTGCATCGTGGATCCTTAACGGACGGCTCCACCCGCGTTTTCCATAACGTTGTCACGCGACGTCAGATTAACGGCTGCAGCGGCTGATACCGGCGCGTAATACAAACGTAACGTGCAATCCGTCGCATGCATACTTATTAATTCCGCGGCGATCGATAGGTGGAGAGAACGGCGACGAGCCCGAACCCGGGCCCGGAATAATCCAGCCAATCTACGCTGGCGTAACAATATTTCGTCGGGTGATTAACGACTGCCGATGAACACCGTGTCCCCGATGTAAATGAGTCATTAGAAATTCCGATAAGAAAGAGGATTGCAAATTCTCCTGGGGAGTGGGCGGGGGAGGGGGAGGGGAAGGGGCGACCGCCTAAAAAGGAAACCTCGCGACCTGTCTCCGGCATGCATCCGCGGAAATCCGCTTATGCTACCGCGCAGATATCAAGCGATCGCTTTACTTTTCGTTTCAACGGCCCGTGAAATGTTAATTTCGGGCTCCCGTATTAAAGCCCCCGTGATCCGCAGAAACTACCGAAGCTTACGCGAAACCTCTCGTTGTACCCTTCGAGACAAACTCTCGAGGAAACGGTGATTCAATTTTCTTTTCTTTGTCGCCCGGATTCGGGAAAATTCCGGATAAAACCGCGTCGAACGCCGACGAAATTCACGGTTTACGATTTCGTAAAGATCTTTGTCGAGGTCCGCTGTACTTTATCTTCGCTAGTTGCATATTCGATCTGCTCGAGGAATAAAGATAACGTGGATTTTTGCGCCGAATGAAATTGGCCGAGTACGATTCAGACAAAAAGGAGCGAAGTTGAATAAAAATTAATGCCCCACGTCAATTTTCGACGATCTATATTTTAATATTTAACTGCAGGCATTATCGAAGTCTTTAATCTGTACTTCACGTTCTATTCTGTCTCCCATCCTCATATTTGACGTCATAGTATGATAACCCTGAGCCTACTTCGGAATATATTAATATACAAGATAAGCCGCCCAATAAGTATGCAGTTTTACTACAAATCAATTTAAACTGGTCAAGTAGGTAGCAATTACAAAATAATTTTATCATTTCTCGGCAAGAACCTCAAGACATTTCCCTAGTCGATTACAAGAAACAGAATTTAAAATAAAGTAAATCTACCATCTACGTCTAGTCACAAGCCGTAATTAACACAATCATCCCCAGGGAAAATTTTCGCAAACAGAATTCAATTTTCCACTCAACGCCGGCTCAGATCTCCTCGCCGGAGCAGAACAGCCACGCCCCACTCTCAAGATCCCGCCTCTCGTCCAACGACAACGCTCGCTCCTCCCACTGAGCGACCTCGCCCCGCACGTAGCTCCCTGAAACTGACCCGCAAGGGCCCTCGCGCGTCGAGTAACGACTCCAGGAGCCCATCAGTCGCAAAGAACCGTCCATCGTCGCATTAAAGAGTTTCCTAAGAGGATTTCGAGTGGTGCAGGGGTCGGTAGGTGCACGGTTGAACCTCTCGTTCGGCAAAGGAGCAAACTTCCGTCGAGAGAAGCAGCAGCAGCGTTCGAGGGTCTCGCAGTTCGTCTTTGTCGAGGTAACGAGCGGCCGGAAGGCGGATCTTTCTTCCCGATTTTCACGAGAGACGTCTCCCGGAGGGCACACGGTCTTGCGGAATTTTTCGCTGGAGGTTCTGGGTCGCACGTAGAACTCGCCGTGCCGCGCCGCGTCGCGGCGACGTAAAGTGAAAAGTTGTTGTCGCGCGTTTCTTCCCCGGGACGCATTCCTCCGATCCTTAGCTCGTGGTCCGGGGGCCATTGTTGGTTAACGAGATAACTCGACACGTTCGAGGATAACAGGGATCGCGCGACCGACTACCCAACTAGGCAAAAATTTCGCGAACCGGGCGGAGTTATAGGAAATGAGCGCCGCTGCGCCGAAACCGAATTTTCGTTTTCCCCAGATTGAATTGTCAGTATTCCCAGAGTGAATTTTCAATTCTCCCTGATCGAATTTTCGATTCTGTACTTGCATTTTCAGAAATTCTGCGAGCGCAAGAGGTCGTTCTCGAGAAATTTCGAAATATAATGATTGGGATGACTGAGGAATTTTCTGGAACGGGCTCTCTTGTCAGCAGAGTCGAAGATCATGCGTATCACGTCGAGAGGCATTAATTCGTCTTTAATCCCAAGGTTTCAAATTAACGCTTTGGGGACAAGAAATTTTTAACTTTACTTCACTTTAATACTGTGAACACTTTTATACCAAAAGGAAGCTTAAAAATGTCTTTTACATTATATTTCCGAATGAAATGGTTAGATGACGTTCCAGGAGGTCACTTGTTGGTTCACCACTGAAATTGTGGTTTTCACAAATTATAAAATATTCGCAGGGAAATTAACCCTTTGCACTCGAAGCTATTTTAACTTCAAAATGTAACATTTCTTCCGACCTAGAATATTGTCTAATATATATTTTTCTCATGTTACACATACGAAAATGGTGCAACTTACTCGTACAAATTTAATAATGTAAAAAATATTTTAAATAATGATACAGCAATTTTTAGTGGTGCCTTACAGACATCATTCGAGTGCTACGGGTTAAGAACTAATATCTCAGTTTCCCAGCTTGCACTATGCTTTGTAAAGGATCCACAAATATCAATATTTTTCGATGAAATTCTAATAAAGGGTACTCGAAAATGTTCGCTATGAATTGGTAATAAAGTTGAACAGAATCTGCCCGAAAAATGCCGGTCTTTTTCCGCCGTGGGCCCGGCTCTTCCCTTAATCGATCCGAAATGACAACGCGGCAATCTAACGGTACGCGATCGTTAGAGAGGTGGACGCGCGATTGTCCGGAGGCTCGCGACGGGGTAAAAGAAAGAGAAAAATGCCACTTCAATCACCGCGCACGGTTCCCGCTCCATCGCTGCAGCCACCATCGCCGATAATTTCGCGTCGACGTTCAATCAAAGCGTGTCTGCCGGTTAACGCGCGCGAAATCTACCAAGAGCGGAGGCATTTTCGCGCAAGGAGCTGCGAATAGGCGAGAGAGGATGAGTCTGCCCATGAAAGTGTTATCAATCTTGAGCGGTTGTTTACGACAAGCCTCAGAGAGAGAGAGAGAGAGAGAGAGAGAGAGAGAGAGAGAGAGAGAGAGAGAGAGAGAGGCCTCGATTTGGCGGACTTCCAACGCGCCGCGTATGAATAGGGGGGAAGGCGGCGAAGTCGACGAGGATTCGATTGTAATCGATGAGAGAGAGAGAGAGAGAGAGAGAGAGAGAGAGAGAGAGAGAGAGAGAGAGAGAGAGAGAGAGAGAGAGAGCCCGCGTCGATAGGCGACAGGAATAACGATACTCTCGGCAAAAATATTCACTTCGCGCGACCGATAGCTAAACGGGAACAAAAATATAAATAAATAACACGGAAATCAAATCCCGTTTCCCGGGGGCGAGCCGCGTATGGCTCCCCTCGCCGTATTACACGTAATACGACGAGTAACTGCAATTACAACGGTCGATCGTGAACGAAAATATATATTGAAAAAAAAAACACACACACGGTGAGAAAAAAAGGAAAACACGGTTTCGGGGCCATGTGCAAACAAATGAAACGCGACGGTGCGCCGCGAATCGCGCGAGCCCAATGCTTTTTCGCGGACAATTCATATTCGTTATCGCGCCGAAACATTCTAGCCCCGCGATTTAATTTGTCCCGTAAACTTTTTTATTGTCGCGGAACGGCGCATGCCCGATCGGCCGAAACCGCGATAAACGAGCCTTCGCGTTTCATAGAAATGACGGGAAAATCGATGAAGCATTTCCATCTACTGGAGAGACCAGGTTCGTTCTTATTTCGGGTCTATCTTCTGAAAGAAACGTTCTGATTCTTATCGATTACAACGGTGCAACTTGCTCATTGAACACACTGGTGGGCCACGAGTTTTCCTAGAAAAGCAACAATGTTTGAAAATCCGCCGGGTTTATTCTTCTCTGAAAACCGTATTTTTATTCCCAAACTGAATAGCGACAATGTTCCTCGGAATTGCAAAGCAATAGAATTTCGATCATTCTTTGTTCGCTTCTATGTTCGGTGCTTCTGTTCGAAATTTTTCTATAGGACAGATTCAATACTATGTCCTATGCAGGGAAATATTCAATAACTTCCTTTCACTGACAACGTTTCCAAAAATTGTTCAACACGTCGACTTTATAATACGTCGATCGCGATACATGTTTATCAACAGATGAGAACCGGGATTCCTTCTGTTCCATTTTTACATTTCGTATTACAGTGAATTCCCGATATAAGTCATTGGAAGCCTCGCGTTTAAAGGTCACTGGAACTACTCCTACCTTCGCGTGGTATACCCCGTGAGGGACCGAAGCTCGAGAGCCACCGCCGCCGAGGAGTGTAATATAACACGATCGGGTATATCGGTGTGAGACCAACTAGTCCGCTACTAGTGCAATAAAAAAACTTCTTTATTTTGCATTATTTTTCTATGGGATTTTCACCAACACATTCGTGGCACTTTTCTAATGAAAATGATACCAAATTTGATATAAGTCCGATGATATTTACAGTGATTTCTCCATATATGTCGCCAAGGCCTGGATGATAAACGTCGCGGAATTATCCCCACTGCCGCGGGGTATACCCAGTGAAGGGCCACGAAGGTTATCGAGCATCGCTGTCCGTTTCAACGTGCAACATTGTATCAGAGAAAGACATTTTCTCAGACTTCTTGTCACTATCCGTCTATATGTCACAGGTTTAGGACATATAGACGGAGAGTGACATTTACGTTTCCAGCGTACACTGTGTATCATGAATTCTCGATATATGTCAAGAACACGGGTCTTGCCAGCGTAATATATCGTCCAGGGATATACCCGAACCGTGTCGGTGTCCGAGGCCTCTCGTGCTACGTGGGGGTAGTGGGGATAATTCCGCGACGATTATCATGCAGGCCTTGGCGACATACACAAAGAAATCACTGTATATCAAATGCAACGTTCGGCGAGAACCACAGATTTCGTCTAAACGTAACTCGCCTGGACCGCGCAAGTGACTTATATCGAGAATTCACTGTATACCATTTGATGACGCGGGGAATTGTTCCTAGGACAGTTTCAATGCTTAGACGTTAACAATTTGATAACGCAAAGAATTTCGTATTTTCCCAATGCAATTCACACATTAGATCGTCAAAGGGTTCGAAAGCGCAGCCGCAACCTGCCGCACCGTAACTCACGGTTTTCGGCCTAACTTCTCGATACGGGAACAGATTCCAGACAGGCCGGGGGACATCTCATTTCCTCGTCGGTTGAAAAATGGCCCGCGACTTCCGCATCCCTCGCCTGGGACGCGATTTCCGCGGCAAAAACCGGCCTCGACACACGCCATGAAAACGTCTGCCGTTTTGTCGCCTCTTCTTTCTAGCAACGGACCGACGACGACGCCTCCGTTTTTTGCCGTTAGATTTATTCCGTTTCGCTCCCCGAGCGGCAACTGTTCTGTTGTTTCTGCGAAGGTGAATTAGGGTACGTTTATGTTGGCGCTGCTGCGAACGATCGGACCGACGAGACCAGGGGAAATACATAGTATTGTTTTGCGCTGGCAGTGTTTGCATTGGGGAGAACTATGTTGGCTGGAGAACACCGGTCACGGAAGCGTTCAGAATCGAATATTACTTCCTCTTTGCTGGCATCGTCGTTTTTATCTTTGGTTTTTAAATAGATTGCGCTTCTTCGTGCAAAACGAACGCTTTCTGCGCCGATTCCAGGAAACAGGCTTCGAATGAGCAATAAAAACCATTACGCGGTGTGGAAGTATGTATGTAGTGAAAACGTAAAATTGTTTATATGTTTATGTGCGGTTGTTGTAATCTTATTAGATGGCTTGAAGAACTGTAAATGTTTTTGAAGAGCAGTACACTTTTATTTGGAGTTCACTAGCATTCGCGATTTCTTTTGTCGATGGCGTTGCAATTTTTTTCGGAACTGTCCCGCTGAATATTTCTGCAATATTTTCCAAATGCTTTCTTCTACCTTCAGAACGATGATTTCTATTTTAGTTACATATACCAGGTGACCCAAAAATGTTGTATTTCCTTGAGAAGGGTGATCCCTAAGGATATTTGAATTAACTTTTTCCTTTACGAAAATGTCCTCCGTGGCTTTGTTAACGAGTTATTAACGAAAAACACGGACCAATCAGAGCGCGGCTACAGCGGACAGATTCCGGCTCGGCCAATGCCAACGCCACGCTCAGCGGGACCTATCGTCGAGCCGGAATCCGTCCGCTGTAGCCGCGTTCTGATTGGTCCGTGTTTTTCATTAATAACTCTTTAACGAAGCCGCGGAGAACATTTTCGCAAAGGAAAAAGTTACTTCGGATGACCTCAGGAATCACCCCAAGCATGTAAGTACAACATTTTTGGAACACTCTGTATATTAATAACGCCTTTCTTTTCGGAAGATCTTTTACTAAAAAATCGGCAAAAGTTGTGCTGTAATGCTGTCAATGTATTCATCAAGATACCAGGGTGATTAAATAGCACGTTCAACTCCGCAGGTATAATTCGGCAACAAAAGCAGCCCTTTAACACGTTAAGCGCTACGTCGGTCCCAGGGGACCGACATCAAACTTTCCGTTCAGGCGGCGTCGGTCCACGGGGACCGACATTAGGCTTTTCGTTTAGGCGACGCGACGGTCGACTCGGAGAGGTGATTTCTATGACATTTTTCCCATGGTTTCGCGGCCGATTGAAATATTCACGGGAACCTAGGACAACCTAACCGCGAGACGGGGGAAATACTCCGATCGGCGTAATTGACAAAGTTGACGACGTTAATTACGGGACAGACTTCGTCCCGACCTAATGAACGGTCTCTCGTCGACGAAATAAACGGGTCCGGAGTTCCCTGAACTTTCGCAGGCCGCGCGGGACTTAATTTCTGCGATAATAAATCGATTACGGGGACGCTGAAAGGTGCGGTTCCAGCGAATGCAATTTTCGATGGGGGACACGTAATAATCACACATTTCTGTTTCTGTAGAATTTATTTACCCTTCAACCCTTAATTCTGTAGTGGATTTATACTGTATCAAATTAACTTAAACTGTTCCCTTATACTCGAATTTCCAGGTTCCAGGTTAAAGCACGCTATTTGTCCGACCAATGAAATACGTATCGATGGAAAATAATTTATACTGTTTCAAAATCATTGTGGAATGGTTAGGTTCATATTACTTATGTTAGTTTATGGTGGAAGACTTCGGCACGTATTCCAGAATTTTCTTTTAGCCTAGAACAGTAAAAGTCGTAAACGTAAACGACCCAGTATGCAGTCACGGTGAAATAAAAATAAGGTTGCGGACGGAGGGTTAAAAAGTAGCTAACGGACTGGGAAAATGGAGGCAAACATTTTCGATAGTGAATTATAGAAATGCTCCCGGTGATCAACATAAACCGTCCTGAATCTTGACACGATAACGAGATAGATAACGTGCTCCGCGATTGGCGCGCATTCTCGATCGAGCGTTTAATGTTTTTGCACAAGCGACACACAATAGGTCGGCGCTCCTTTGTTCTTATCGCGCTGGATGCGTGAATCGCGGTATCGGGGCTGCACGACGGCATAATTGAGTGGTAATCTGGCAGATATGCTCGGTATTCCGAGAATTGGCCTCGTTTCACCTGCCGACGCGTTTCGTACGTTTTAATAATTCCGGTGTCGGGGGAGGGACGCGTCAAATTAAATCGCCGGACAAAAGGATTCCGCTGGAGCTTCCCCGGGGATTAAATCCGTCAACGTCGCTTCGGAGGAGCTCCGGAATATTACGATTTCCGGGAGTACAGAAAAACCGATTCTTCGCGTTCATGCTCGCCCAGAGAGACGCGTGTGCTCCTAGAAAGCTGGCAGTCGGTGTTAGCATATTATCTGCGTAAACGAGGTGTCACACGGTGCAGTTGGCTCTAGAAGCTGGCCGACAATCAATTTCCGAATTCTAACTTTCTAAGAAAATTCGGTATACAAACAGTAGTCCGTCAATCTTGCTTTTTGATTCATCTGTTCACTTTGAAATAGACTTCGAAGTTGATGTTCGAATACGTGTAACTTCGTGTAAAGAATTGATTTATTTGAATCCAGCGACGTACAAAGACCAGCAAATATTATCAACAAATCTGTGTTACCAGCAAAATGTTTATTTCGAATTTGTACGGGGATTCTCAAATGATGCATCTCATTTCATTCGTACGTTAAAATGTTAATGGGCGAAGTCTCAACTTGCATACGAGTAGCCTCGACCATAATTTTTTGAGAGAGTCTACTCTGTGATGGAACAGTACCAAATCGGAGTAGCCGTTTTTACGAAGTATACTGTGTGAATACTTTTATCTCGTCTTTTGACCATTAGTGGTTTAATGCAACGGTTCTTCGCAGTATCAAATTTCCGCGTAAAGTACATATCAGCAAGCTGAAATGCTGCGCCGAAACCCGTGCAGAAGTTATCCGTAAAAAGCGGAGTATAAAAATACTTTTCCGAGCTTCGCGGTACGTTCGCGAAAGTCCGGAACTGGTTTGTGTGCTACGAGAAACAACGAAACACCGCGTGGCGGAAGAGCAGAGAGGATACCCGCGATTCGTTTCCACGGCGTTTAAGTGGAAACAGACATTTCGGACAGTGTCCCACCGCTCGCGGTTCGCAACAGTCAGAGCCGCGTCCCCCGTAATAAAAACGATCCGAATTACACCGAGCGTTTGGTATTGGCAGATCGGACAGGGACGTGACTCGTGCGAGAATAAAAATTCCGGTTGCTCGCGAAAAATCTGCCGCGTTTATCGCGCCCGATTCGAATATTGAATCCGCACGTTCCCGGCCCGAGTGAATCGAGAGCTCTTCCCGATTATTTCCCATCGGAACACCGTTACTGTATAGGGTAAGGGACCCAAATACTGTGGGGGTGCCAATTACTACATTAATTATACTTATTTTTAAAGCATAATGAATATTAAAAATAGATATTGAATACTTTTCCATTAAAGTCAGTTCATATATATGTTATATATCTCTTTTTTAATATTCATTACGCTTTAAAAATAAGTATAATTAATATAGGCACGATAATTGGGTCCCTTACCCTACTGTTGCACAACGCCGCACGCAAGATCCGGTCTTAGATTCATTACAGTAAAGCCTAATTCATTGTGGCGAACGAATCGTCTTACACAAAGCCGCTGCTTCGGTGTCAACTTTAATGAGGACGCGTGAAATTGTGTACAGAGAATTCTCGATGTATGTCGGCAACAATGGTATTGATGTCGTTTATCGTTCCGGAGTCACTATTCTATTCCGAACGTAGAATAGGACAGCGATGCTCGGCGACCGTGGTCTCTGGATCTTCTGGGCCCCTCACGGGGTATACCCCGCGGTAGTGCGGATAATTCCGCGACATTTATCGGTCATGCCTCGGCAACATATACAGTTTCTGTAATATAGTTGATAGATTCCAAATTTTTATGGAAAATAAAAATGGTCCGTGTCGGTTGTAAGAAACACAGGGTAATACACTTTATGTCAAAAATATGCATTCATGGCAAAAGTAATTTGGCAAAATTTCAAATAATAGAAAAATTGAAAGAACTTAACAGCACCTGATTTTGAATTTACTAAAATTATTGAAAGAAAAAAGAAATTCCTATATGGTTCCTGTCACTTGCAATTACAGAAAAATTACAGAAAATATTCTAGGCCAGATGGAATGTCCGAATTCGGAAATCAAAAAAGGTTCGAGTGCAAAGGGTTAATTTAAAAAAATGGAACCTTCAAGTCACCTCCCCACTTAAGTGTCCGCATTCGGTCCCGACCGCGGACGCGTGCACTGCTGGACACGAAGAAACCCGAACGTTCCGAAAATCGTGGACCGGGATACACGTTGAGGAGCGACAAGAATGTCGGGTACGGGCCACCCGTACTCGGGCCGAGTCGCGTGAGAATCCCTCGGGAGTAAACAAATCAATTCCGGGGCCCGAGACACGTTTATGCCTCCGATCGTAAATTATCATTAAGGTGATTGGCTGCGTTCAACACAGGGACAGGCGTCGCGCTCGCGCATATGGAAACCAACCGGCTGGCCAGGTAATCCAGTAAACGCAGCACACAACCCCCTTCCCACACGTGTACAAACTACTGCAAACGTACGCGCGCAGGTGATCATGCGTACAAACATACGTTTCGAAGCCAGAGGATCGTTTTCAGGCTGGACGATCGAGCTTAAACGGCGTCGCTCGATTAAATCTCGCGTCTTACTCGAAGCCGACCACCTGCTCGGCGTCCTACGGGTGCTTATGGAAATCACGACCGTTGTTGCTCCTCTTCATCCACCTCGTCATCTTCCCCTGACTCCTCTTCGTCACGCTAGTGTCCCGCTCGCGTTCCTTTTAACCAAGGAGCAAGGTGAAAGAAATGATCCATTCACATGGATATACAACAATAAAAGAAATAACAGTGTAATAATTAGGCTGCGAATTTTACGCATTTATGAAAAACATGGACATGTAAAATACAAAACTAGAAAAACATTGGAATGGTTTAAGAAGATTGTTAGTTTCGCTATATAAACACCAGGTTTACTAAGTTCCCATATTAATTTACGATTACTGAGACTGTAAAAATGCATCCAATGAATCAAAAAAGAATTATTCAACAAAATTTCTTTGGGTGTATAAATAAATGGCTAAAAATTTGGATACACTCATTCTTGTTATTTTTATAATAGTAAAGTACAGTAAAGTCTTGATCTAAGTCGAACGGAGCTACACGATCTTAGTTCGCCTATCCCCTCCACTGGGAGGCATACCCCGCGAGGGGCCAAGAAACTCGAGCTCTCTAGATCGTTGACCAGTGTAAAGTGTAAACATGTCTCGTAATTCGATACCGGGTCGGGTATATCGGTGCGAACCACTACTAATCCAATTATAAAACTTCTTTATTTTTCATTATTTTTTTATGGGACTTTCACCGACTTATTTGCGACATTTTTCTCATTAAAATGACACTAAACACATAATTTGAACTGTATTTAGTGGTTTAGTGTTTTTGCACGCGCCGTTGTTTTCTACACTTGGCGCGGTCGACGCGGTCACAAGAAAATAGTAACCGCCCTACACGATCTATGTCACAACACGGACCCGAGGATAGGGTTTAGATCAAAACTTTACTGTAGTCACTTTTAGTGCTACGTAAAGCTAGTGTTAAAATCGATGAAAGAAATGTATTATGAATTCGCTTTTTACGTAAAAGTCTCCAATCTATATATCAAACAATAATCACATCTGGACCTGTAAAGGGCTAATAAACAATTCCTAATCCTATTGCAGTACTAATTAGTCATTGTAGGTAACATTCACAGCTTATCAAAAGATCTCTTTGGCCACGAGCTCGACAGACGTCGCAGACGTGCATTGAGGATCGTGGAGCCCCCGAAAGGGAGAAAGCCGGGATCGCCATGGGCCTGGTGAAAGGGTAGTTACCCCTTCTCGCCGATCAATTACTTAAAGCAGATTACGTTGACGTCCGTTGGATATCGATCGTAACATCGGTCGCCTATTTGGTTTCACGGGGCGGCTTTCAATCCGGCCGCATCACCGCTCGAAGTTTATCGACATAATCGGTCTCCTTGTGCCGCGTTTCGCGGTCTTACGTAAACGATGCAGCCACTGCACCGGGACCACGGGAGACGAGTACTGTGAGTGCTTTGCATCGTGCATTCGCGCGTGCAGGCGGGCCTCTCGTTTGCACGTTTGTTAATGGGCCAGCTCCGGGGCTAGCCCGAACGTGGTGAAAAACATTCCAGGCTTCAAACCATACATTCAACCTTTCTTCCTTTAACTTTTGTGATTTTATTGCTCGGGAAGAACATATAAAACTTCGTTTTTAACTCAATACATCTGACCAGGATTTCTGTTTACATTTTTCTGTTTTCCCCCCTATTTTTGACGATTTTCTATGATTTCTAGTTTACTACGATTTTCTATTTTACAGTAGGCACACGTTTTTCTCGTAAACGTCAAAAAGACCGTACACGTGTACTTTATATGGCAGTAAATGTGCAAAAGATTGTTTACAGTGGTAGTCGTGTCAAACGAATTTGTAATGAATTGCAATTGAAGACCTTGCTGCAAAATCGGGCAAAATAATCGGATAACATTGCACTTGTTCTACGTGTTCCTATACATGGTATCTCACCTAACTCGAGCATCTAAAATATCTCGCTTATTTTTTATGATAGAAAAAAATGTCAGAGGAAAACAGTTGGTTCAGAGGGACAAATATGATGTTAGGCAGAAAAATTTGTTCGAGGTTATATTTTTTGAAATTTCAAGGACATCAAAGTTTTTTAAAGTGGAACGATATATTTCTATTATCGCTATAATATAGCCAAGGTCAAAACAAATCCAACAACCTGTAATATCATGACCTTCAGTGACGTTGAGTATGAAAAATTCATAAAAGTAAGGCACTTGATGTAAATTGTTCTTACACTTCTAGATTGTTTTCTATCATAATATTTGCCCCTCTGAACCAACTAACACTGACATTTCTTTCTATCATAAAAAACAGGCGAGATATTTTAGATGCTCGAGTTACGAATTTGTAGAACCTGGCTTTACCTGGTGTTTCTCACCAAGGTCAATAATACACTTTAATTCAAAGAAACTCGAATCATTCTTTTACCGCAAGATACAAGCGATAGATGTGGCTAGTATTCTTTAGAACAACGTTGTCGTGGACAAACATTTAAAAACATTCGTATTTATACACGATCCATACACGAACATTCACGTCCATGAAATGGTCCAGCACCGTTGACTATAATAAAAGTGTTAATTACGGTTCGGTGTGGTCTCACATTTGGCAAAAGGGGCCGTTTGGCCGGCGTTTAGGTCGCTCGGAGCGCACTTTGCGGCGTCAGGCGAATTTCATTAGTGTGTAGCGACGGACACCGGTGGCCGACGCCGGTTTCGCGTCGGCTATCGATGGCAGTCGGTTTCCTGACAATAACAAAGCAGGAGACACGGTTCGGGAGAGCGTCGCCGATGCTCGACGGTCTGCGGCGATCTGCGATGGCCACGAAAGCGGCCAGAGAGCGCGGCAGGAACAGAACAGAACAGTGAGTGTGTGTGTGAGAGAGAGAGAGGCTCTCTCTTCGGATCGGAAGCTAAGTATAGCGAACCGGGCCGATCGTGCCCGCGTCACCGTTAATTAAATCCAGCTCGGTGATTCAGGAGGGACGACCTTTCGCCGAAAGAGAGAGGGAGAGGGAGAGGCAGAGAGAGAACAAGCAAATTTGTATACGCGGAGAGAGGGCTCTCTCTCTCTCTCTCCCTCTCTCTCTCTCGTCTCTCCCCCGTCCCATTGCTTTCAGGTGCCATTGCCAGAGTCGACGAGGTTTGCCAGAGGTTGGCGCGGGCCGGGTCGGGCCGGGACAGGCCGGGTCGCATCGAATAATTGCTTTATGCGAGCCGCGATCGATACCGATCGCGGAACAACCGGCTTCCTCATTACACATTACTCAGACCCGCGCAACGCTGTGTGCGTTAGGCGATCGACGTAAGCTTCGACGTTCTTCGATGACAATTTTAAGCGCAAAATGGTCCACGTTAATCGTTAGATTGTGGATTTTATGCATCTCCGACAGGCATTCATAGATACGGCTTTGAACAGTGAGAAGACTAACCCTTCTGGCACGATGGTTACTGGACTGCCGATTTTAATTACTTATTTATTTATGGAAAATAAATTTGGTTCTTTAATCATTTTAATTGGTTGGAAATAATGCTATTTTTAAATTCTTGGAATATTTTCACTGTTTTGAATTGGAGTTACTAATTTTTGTCATGGATGCATAAAGTCCGAAATGATGACAGAAAGTCAGGGGCGATGAATGGTAGCTATAAAAAATATCGAAAAGTCTCAATCATCATCAGGTTATGGTAACCTAATGGAAAGCTGTGAAGATATTACAAGAATTTAAGAACGCTCTCGAAAAAATGTTTCACTCATTCCAATTGTTGGAACGAGTCGTACATTTTCATATAGCCTCCATTCTTTGCAATTGACATAGACTATTTTCATTAGAAAGAATCTCGGTCCAATCGTCGCTCACTGACATTTTTCCACGGAACACTTTCTAAGAAGCATTTCTGAAGACGTTCAATTCCTCCGCGATTTTTAGCGGCATAATTGCCGAAATTACGCGGAACACCGACAATCGCTAAACAACCGATCCAGCGACCAGATTCAAGCTCCGGCGAGTAAGATTCGATTCGACGGAAATCGAGTCCGACGGATGGTTGCTAATAGAATCACAGGAACGAGCGGCCGACGGCGATAATGCTCGAACCGCGGTGAAATTTTCCCTCGTAGAAAGACGGTAAAGTTCGACGAGAGAAACAGAGAGTAGGAGAGAGAGAAAGAGAGAGAGAGAGAGAGAGAGAGAGAGAGAGAGAGAGAGAGAGTGAGGTTGTGCGGGAAGCTGGGTGCTTGCATGCGGTTAGCGCACAACCCGGTAAAAGTTATCGGAATTCTATAACGCGGAAACGCGGCTCAATCAACCAGCGAGCCCACCACGCGAACGCAATCGATGATTCGAGGAAGTTTTAAGTAGTTCACCGATAACCTCCTGAAAAATTATTGGCGTCTCTCTGCTGGCTGGTTAGCTGGCTATTATTTTAACCCGTGGTTAACATCGTTGGGTCCCCGACGACCCGCTACCGTTTCCTGATTCAATCTTTCATGCGTTCTTTCGCAAAAACAAACTATCAACAATCGAGTTTGCTACACTCGCTTTTACCGATCACTCACTGAAATACTTACGCGCTCGAATGCAGGTAACAGTATTACTTAAATGGAAGACTTAAGATTTTTTCTGCAAGATTTTTTCCAGCTTGTGCATTTACGAACTTCCCAATTAATGTCTCGGGAACATATGTTCGCGCAGTTAATAGTCCGCAATAAACTTAGATGGGACGGTTAAACGCATCGCCCGGCACAAACGAATTATGAAAGCTCGGAGCTTGATTTTTCTCTTGGTCCTGGCTGGTCCATCCAGCGAACGCACGCGAAGGGGATCGGCAAAAACGATTCCGAAGGGCTCGAAGGGTGCATACCAGACCCTCTCAGATCCTCTCGATTCCTCCTGGGTCTCTGGGGGCCGGTCTCCGACGGGCTCCCGGCGGACTCGTCGTCGCTTAATTAGTACCGGCGTACAATTAAGCGAGCGCGCTTAAGTTCGGGGGCCACGCCCCGCGCCCAGCGAAGATAAATTGGCGCCAATGAATGCCAATTGGACCGGTGTGCACAGGCGTTCGGAACACGGAACACACACCGGTCACCACCGCAAACGGACTCTCTCTCTCTCGCTCTCTCTCTCTCTCTCTCTCTCTCTCTCTCTCTCTCTCTCTCTCGCTCACTCTCTTTAGCAAGCCTCCCCTAAGCGTCTTGAGCCGCCTTCGGGGATCGATATCGGCCGATTCGATCGCATTCGGCCGACCGGTAGATTTATTCGCAGCAGATTGCTGCGTCGCGTTGCGTCGATTCGCGAATACATTCGATGGACACCCGCCACGGGGGGGGGGGGCGACGAATCCGACTAAGAGGATAATTACGGATCAATTGGGAATTTAATTATCGACGGGCCGAACTGCCTCGCACAACGAGTGTGTTAGACGACGATCTGTAGATTCGACGTCGTTTCGCCACACGACGTTTCCATAATTTCGAATGTTTCAGCACGTTCTTCTTGCCCGTAGCGACCGCAATTATGGTGGTGGATATTTCGATCAAGCTAATAAATCCAATATACACGGCTCTAATTATGGGATTCTTCTAGGTAAACCCTGTACCGAGTATTTTACGACCCAACAATGTATCAATATTCTCTTCAGGCAAAATGAAGTTGCTGTTTTGCAGTCGATGTGAAAATTAATAGGTCAAATGTAAAAGCGAAAAGATGAGAAAATACATTTTCATGTACACAGGCTCACGTGAGTATTCAAACGACCTGACTTTTGTCGAGCAATTAGAAAAATTGGTATACTAAATGATGTGCAAAGAAGATTTTTAAAAAATTGCAATTGCTAAGAATTATAAGAGTAAATAGAAAAGGCAGTTTCAAACATTTTTTTATTTAAGCCTGTAATGAAAATTTTAAATATGTAGATCCATGTTAGTTATACACACACTGAAAATCCCGTCTAAATTTCTGCTAAAGGCCGTTCGAATACTTTCGCGAGCCAGTGTAACTCTAATTTCTTACAATCGACTTGGACAATTTTTATTATGCTTATGTTTAACTTACGAACATTGAGATTGTAAAGATGCATCCGCAAGGATGCATTCAACAAATTTATTTTTTTCGTGTACATTATTTAAGAAATGGCTAAAAATTTGGATAGACACATTCTCGCGATCTTTATAAATTATTGTAAAATAGTCGCTTTTAGCGCTTCGTAAACCTAATGTTAAGATCGTCGCGCATCTTCGTACTATCAAACGGAGTCAAATTAAGAAAGAATAGTGGCTGCCGTACTGTTGACGCGAAACTGGCGCGCCACCATCGAAGTACAAATACGTACCGCGAATATGATGCAGGTTTGCAGGCATTCGCGCAAGCCGCCGTCAGAAGAGCAAGGAGGCTTTATTCCCATCGACAAAGGAAGACTTCCCGGAGGACAAAAGAATGCTCGGAGATAACAGCCGCGAGGTGTGCGATCGGATCGGTGGCGGCGCGTAATTGCTCGAATCGCAATCACCGGGGCTCGAGTGTACGAGCGTGAATTAATGGTCGCCGGTTAATTGAATCGCGGGCGGGCGACACCACGCTCGAATTTCGCCGGCGGAAAACAAGCCTCGCGAATTCTTCGAGTAACCGATCACAGTCCGAAATGTTTCGCGCCAATCAAGGTCCTAGTAGCCGCGGTCGCCAGTTCCTCTGGTGCTCTCCAAGAGAGAGGAAGAGAGAGAGAGAGAGAGAGAGAGAGAGAGAGAGAGAGAGAGAGAGAGACAAATGGGTAAAGGCGCATGAATTTCTAAACGCAATCTCGCGGCGGCGGCCTCGGTTTGCACGGGTTTTTCGGTGAAGAATTCATCGCGGCAATGGTAAACCAGCCCCGTGGAACAACCTCTCACCCTTCCGCTGATTGGCGGTTTCCCTCGGAGCGCTCTCTCGATGATCAACCTTCGGAGCCCGCCGACCGAGCGCGATTCGCGTACAAATGTAACCGGGACCGATGGTGCTTCGCTGAAAAGAGCAAACATTGGGCCAATTTCCGATGCCGATGTACAACGGCCCCGCTATATGCCGAGCCGTGCCCACCGACAACGGGATATTCGATTCCCTGTTCCCCCGGTGCTTTCCTACCCGGCGATTCGCTCTAATTTTACGTCCAACTGCCGAGCTTTCTCGCGAAATTACCTAACTACTGCGATTTGCCAAAGAAGACTGCTATTCCCGGACCCCTATCGTTTACTTTTCTATCGGCACTCTTTCCACAAACCAGAGTCGCCAGATTGGAACTTGTCTACCTTCCCCTTCTACCACGCTGTTCCGCCAACGCTTTCGCCACGGCCAGGTCACGTGACGCGTTTCTGTCCTGCATGTATCACAATGACACGTGACTGATCCGATACCGGCAGAGAGGCGGTAACCTTTTTCCCCTCGATTCGCGTTGTTTCTTTCATCTCTACCAGCGTCGCCAAGTGATACCCATTTGGGTATCTGTTTCCTTTCCTTCTTTTCCCCTTCCATAATCCCATTCCACCACCCTGAGCACACTCCTACGTCCCCCACCAAGACCCTGGTCACGTGACGTGTCGCGTGGTGCCGCGCGCACGCGCAACGTGTCACATATTACCCTGGTCATCAGAGAGGGGGTACGTTGTATTCCCCTCGATTTTCTCGACCTGGCGACACTGATCTCTCCATCCTCTTCATTCTGCGAAGGCCATTCAAATATACACCGCAATTCTCCTCCGATATTCTATTCAAGCGGAATTTTTTTTCTTAAATACAAATGAGTTGTCTTTCTACGGATGTTCCGCTAAAATCTACACACTTTTGCAGTCGGGATTTTTATTTATTTCCTGATTTTTACTAATTTCAATCGTGCAAAGACCCAGTGGTGAGATATTGGCCAACTTTTCTCGCACATGCGCGGCGATTTTAGCCTCGATAAAGTAAAATTCTGGATAAAATAGGGTACCATGATCGCCCTGCAAAACTTTTAAAAATTATGTGATAATTTTTACGATTTTATGATTTGATTTTGAAAATAGCCAACTCTACGCCTCTTTGTAGCTGCTTCTCCAATATTAGCTGCCATCGCATAACAAAATATTAACAATGACTTATCACAGACTCGTGGGACATTGGCGTCGTCTCGGCAGAGATTACACCGGTACTTTCCCGGCAGTATCACTGCCCCACTACCTTTTCCTCGTGATATAGATACGTTACTGTTTTGGGCGCGCATGCGCGACAGAAGTTGGCCGACATCTCGCTACTGCCACCACCGAAAATAAGATCTTATTTGACTCCACTTTCTTAAAATCCGTCTACAAAAATTTCAAACGAACGTCCGCAGTCTAGTGACGAACATAAGCGGACGATCGGCACGCAGGCGGAAAGGAACGTCCGCGTTTAGTGTTTCGCGCGTCCGAACATTATATTTCACGGCGAAACTTGTTACTCCCGTTTCCAGCCGACTGGCTCGGGCGTTCGAGGCGTTTCCCCGCCAATTCCATCGCGATCACGGCGATAACTTTCGATAAGAATTGTTTCAGAATTATCGGGGAGAGGGGAGGGGGGAAGCGTCGGCGTTGGTAGAGGCTCGCGAGACGGTTACCGGATCGATAGTCGATATCGAAGGCCGAGGACGAGGGGTATCGGAGACTAGTCGACGACGCGACGGTGGCAAAGAAGAAATTCCAATCGGCTCGCGAAATCGAGCCGCGGAAACGTAACGCAGACACCTTTCGAACGCCAGGTGATATAGAGAGACGGGTCCCGCGGGTACGCAGCGGGTAAAAACGTGGATGGCGGCTTCTTCGAGGGAGAAGAAGCTCCGAGAGGTCGAGAGAGCGGAGCCGGCTACAGGGAAAGGGCGGTCTGAGACCCATCAAAGCCACGAAACCTCTGAATGGTGCACATCCACGCGAGAAACGCCTCGACCCCCGTCGCGTCTCCTCTCTGTTGCTTTCCAGACGTTGCCTTTATGGGGAATCTTCGGGATAAGACCTATTGCCCCGAGAAATAGCAAAACCCGGCCCCCTTCTGTCGCGTTCTTCCCATCCCGGCGACGTTTTTCTCTTTAAACGACGCGCAACGTGGAACAAATGCGATTCCGCGAGAGAACGATCGATATCGATTCCTTTTTCTCGACACCTTGGGACAGCCCCGGTTATATAAACACTCGATTTCGGCCGGAATCGCCGGCAATCTGTAACGAGTAATTAAACGACCGTGTAAAAGACCAATTAGAACGGTCGCGCGCGCGAGCATTGTCTCATCGATCGAGCGGACCGCAGCTAAATTTCTCGCTGCCTACGATACCGGACAGTGTTACTTGGACGTTTCGGGTTTGCCGGGGTTTTCGACTGTGCGGGGACGTTTAGTGGACCCCCGGATGTTGGTTGCATGCTTAACACGGAAACAAGAAGGCATCGACCGCTGGCAAAGATGGCCGTCGCGAATAAATTGCACCGTTGGCTTGCGAATGCTTCCTTTTGTTAGAATATTTTGAAGATTCCCCTGAAGATTGTATTAGGTTGTTGCAAATCAAATGGCCATTAATCGAAATAATTTCCATCGACTTACAGCACATTCTTCTTTGAATATTTTCCATTCAAAAAGCTAGCTAGGTGCTTGAAAGAATGGCAATCAATACAGCTTCAGACGATGTATGTCCAAGTTTGAACTCGTAAAAGTAAATTATACGAATTTCCATTTTTTTCCATGGTGAACCAAAATCGATTTTGAATCACGTACACTGTACATTATCAATAATACAATACGAGATAGGTATTTTTCATATTGTACAACTTCAACACGATCTGTCGTGGAAAAACTAAACTACATAGGTAGGAAGTTTCAAATGTGAAAAACGGCTATTTCAATTGCAACAATCTAATAGATAAAACATTCACGATCAAACATGTTCAAATATGTTGTTTAACATTTTGCGAGTTATTCAAGTACGGGAAAGTAGTATTTTGCAAGTAGAAACTGTTGGAAAGTTTCGTTAATGGTCACGTCGCTCATGCGACAATATGGCCGCCCGATGAGCAACAAGGGCATAATTTCTCGTACGAACAAAAATCCTTTATCGCTTATAGAATTAAATGAGATTAAAATTCTATAGGTTTGAGGCAATTAAGAGCTGAAAATCATACTGTGCTGAAAATCGTGCGCGCTCTTTGCGTATGTCTTTCATCGGACGCGCAGGTCGCCATTTTGGAGACCTCACGAAGAATAAAGCAAAAACGACGTCGTTACTGTCACAGAACGAGAGTTCCAGCCTGGCAGCGGGCATAAAAGTCTGCTTATGTATATTCAGAGGTAAACTCGCACATGTGCCACGAAATATCGAGTCAGACTTGTACGTCGCCATTTTGGAGAACGCCCGGAGGGAATACCGGGTACGCTCTCTTCCGCGAGCTCTCTTCCGGTATTTTCGCGAGGGCCGGTGTATCGTTAACGTCGCGTTCCGTTAAAAAACGCGGTGCATTTCGGGGTTAGGGCGTCGTGAAGCGTTCGACGGCGCGTATGTACACACATACGTTACGCGGTTAGAATTATTGTACGGTGTACGTCTCATTTTCGATTCCGCGATCCGTATGTGCCCCGCGCGCGTCTCGCTTATGTAAGCCCGCAATAAAATTCAAAGTTCTCGAGAGCTACCGTAGCACTCGTACACGCGACTACATAGAGATACAGACACACCGATGTACTCGCGGTATATATCTACCCCGGCCGACAGCTAAGAGCTTCGAGCTATCGCGTTCGCCCGAGTCTTACGCGTTTCCGTTCGCAAATAATACTAATGGTCGGTGATATCCCGGAGAATATTCTCCCCCGTGCGCCGAACTGGATGCCTTTGAACGATCATTTCGGTATCTATTTGTGTTCGGCGAACAAACCGACCGGGTTCCCAGCGTCTAGAGGGTCACGGAACGCAGGCTAATTTCCTGTGAACGTGTATCCTCTCTGGCCAGGTTTCGGGGAGGGACACACAATCGCGCAATTTAGCGAACCGTCTCGTCGCGAATATTTTATTCAAGCACTGTCGACAACGCGACGCGATAAGCTTGCCGGCTCCATAATCAGACACAAACATCCGTAGGATCCGTACGTACGGCGAAAGCATTCGCGAAAGTATTAATTAACGAAGCTTAATAACGAACTAAACTCGTACCGTTCCCCCGGACCGACGGAGAAATTTCTCGCAATTTCACCGGCGGAGCCTGGTAGAATAAGAGAGTGGGAGAGGGAGAAAGAGAGAGAGTGGGGGCGGGGAATACGGTTGATCCGTTATGCTATTCACGACGGACCTATTCCTGGTCGCCTGACGTCGACGACCGTCGCTGGACATCCGTTTCGCGTGGCAACGTCTCCGCTGTATTTTCCACCAATTAGACGGCCGACGCACCGGCCGACAGGTATATACCACCGGAGAAGGCTTGGTCGTTAGCAGCGAGCCGCATCGACCCCAACGGTTGCCGTCGTCGTCGACGCCGTCGTCGGAAGGACAACGACGACGACGGTGACGTTCCTGAAAACGGCTCGCGTACATCAACCTCCACCCGACACACGTCCCCCTTGATAAACCCGCATCCATCATCGTCTTCTTTATTCCTAGGATATTTATCGAACTCTATTCTATACTCCATGAGATTCTTCCCGGTTCCAGCCTCCTGTTCGCGAAGAGACGATCGTTGCGCAAAATGGTAACTTTTTTTGTAAATTTTGTAATTTTTTTTTTCTCTCTTGTTTTGGTTGAAATTTTCAAAGTGAGTGATGTTAGAAATGCTTGAAGCTTGACAGGCCGCACAAAAATATCTTTCACCTCTCAGAGAGTCTGCTATGCTGTAACGAACAATTTCATTCCAGTCTTCTTTAGTCATTCTGCAAAAAAAGGTATGCACGAGGTTCCACCGTCCTGCGATTAGCTGGCCGACGAGGATTTTCTAATTATTTGTTTTTGTGGACAAATTTAGAAAGAGTCGAGTCGTGTCAGAATTTATTTACAGCGAATTCTCGATATGTGTCAACAACGCGGGTCTTGCCGGCGTGATGTATCGTCCAGGAGACATAACCGAGCCGTGTTTTGTTTGCACTCCTCGTCGTCCGAGGCCTCTCGAGCCTCGGGGCCCCTCACGGGATATACCATGCGGGAGTGGGGCTAATTCCGCGACGTTTATCGTCCAGGTCTTGGCGACATATATAGAGAAATCACTGCAGTCTGTCAGGGGTCCCAGCATGCTCCAAGGAATACTTTCATTCCAATCCTTTTAGTTGTTTTATATGAAGCTATAAAATATTCCACAGTCTCGTAATGAACAGTTCTTATAAAATCGAAATAAGGTCAACCAGAAAATTCATTCAAGTAAAACTAATATAAAAATATTATTCTCCTTACTCGGAGAAATTGTTCGTACCATTGTAACTGTATCGTATCAATGATTCCAACAGGCTTTGCTTTATCTACCAGAAATCCCCCCCCCCCCCCCAAAGTAAAAATAAAAATAGAATCACTAACTCACTTTTACCAGAACATACTAAAACAAGAGACTTTCTTTCGTCAATCAGAAAATTCCCTCCAACAAAAATGAAAATAGAAACATTGCTCTCCTTGTTTAACGTTAACAGACAAAAATGGTTTCAACTAGAAGGGCTATGAAGGTATCCATCAAAGAGTTGCATCGTTCGGGACAGGTCGTTTACACCGGAGTGCAGTAGGTGTTGCTGCAGCAGCTTTGCAAACGCGTCGCATCCAAAGCGGCAATTCCCGAAGTTGTTCCTGTTCTTGACTCCGAGGAAAGTCTTCTATCAGAATGGCTGTAGCTGGTCACACGGCCTGGCATAGTACACGGCTGCAAGTTGAGTAACAACAACCCTTGATTCGGGGGAACCGCTTCGAACGCGAATTGCCCCTCGAGTCCGGCAACCGTCAAAGTTGAGTACTCGTTCGCTTAGGAATCATTCCACTTGAACGGCCCTTTAACTCCACGGCATTTCGAGTAGAGTAGCCCCTGGGATAGCCGCCGCGCTTCCCAGTATCGTTTCGGCAAGGTCCCCTCGATCGATGCAATCTCGTTTAGGATGCGTTCGCTGAATTTGTTGTCCCTTGCAGAAAAAAGTAACCCGATTCCGCCTCGTCTCGGATAATTTATGCGACGTCGAGAAAATTTGGAAAACTGTCCGACTGTTCAACTGAGAGGATTCAAGTCTCGGTTCAGAGGTCTGAAATAGGTGCATAGAATCTGCTTTCATTATGCACATTCATTATCTATATCAGTGCCCGCTATGTAAGGGTGAAACAAGGGTTGAACAAGCTTGCATCAATTGCGAGACCAAGTAGACCAACCAAACAGAAAGTCCCTTCTTTAATCATTTTAATGGACTGAAGAAGATATACCGTGGTTAGGGTTACTCGATTTATGTACAAAACACGGGTCTAGCCACGGACATATATCGGACAGGAGATACGATTCTTTCATCCACGCGACTTTATACTCCCCGGCGGCCGAGGTCTCTCTCTCCACACGGGGTAAACCCCGCGGCAGTGGGGATAGTTCTGTGACTTTTATCAGCTAGACATTTGGGACATATATAGTGTGAACACTCCATTGACAATCTTAAAGTCTCTTAATCCCTCTGCTATCTTAAATTACGTCTAGTTCTTTCAACGTCTGAGCGAATAACGCCTCAGAATTCCCACAAGAATCGCAGCACACAAGGGACTCCGTTCAAATTCGCGTGTCATCTATTTGTCGAACGGAACCAGCCGCGGATGGGGTTCGCGTGCAAGTCGTAGGGTTTCTTTGGAATATATTTGCGACGTTCGGCCAAGAGCTGTAGACGTATCGCACAAAGGGCAAATCTGCTCGGTGGGCGCGCAACTAAGGGTGTACATGGTCGCGTCCATCAACGAGGACGTTCAAAGGGTTAACAGCCCCGGTAGGGTACAGGGAGGATCGAACGGGTAGGGGGTGGTTCGGTAAGACGTAGCGCAAACGTAGCGGCGGTAACAGTTCCGGATCGGTGTTTCGAAATTCGCGTAACGTGTCACGTCTAACGTACCGTTAATGGAGGAGCTTGTTAGCCCCGACGTGCGCTCGCCGTTTCACGATGCGAAACGGCTCTGCCGTGGTGCTCGATAACGCGCCTTGTCGTGGGCGGTCCCACGGAACACCCCCGACGTCCGGAAAGGGCTCGGCCACCCCCCTTCACCACCCCCTTTCAACCCTCTTGCCACCCCTTTTCCAACCCCGCGTTTGTCTCCTCGCGGGATCCTCGGGATTACCTGCATGGAGGGAATTGTAACTGGGTCGACGTCACGTGTTTCCGCCGATCCATCCGTTCGGGTCGTCGCAGTACCCTCTAGATCCCCCCCCCCCCCCCCCCCCCCCCACCTCTCCGACTCTCTCGCAATTTCTCTCTCTCTCTCTCTCTCTCTCTCTCTCTCTCTCTCTCGGAGTCTCACGCCACACCGCGTCGTATCGCGATCGAACCAACCCCCTCGCCGTTCCTAATCTATCGAGGCTCCGCCTTGCCAGAAACAACGACGAATTAATACGCGACGCCCGCTCGTAACTTCCGCCCGAGATCATGCTCGGAACTGTTACAACCAACCAAGAACAAACATACTGGAAAAATCGAGCCGGAAGTATGCGGGTCGAAGAGTAGGCTGTTGAATAATTCTTTAATAAATACTCACCTGGGATCATACACGTTCGCAAACTATTAATGTGGTAATGAGAGGATGAATCCTCTCTGCCAAGCTGAAGATAGAATTAGATCGTATTTCTCAGAGCATCGGCAATTATTTCAGAGTAAAGTAATTCGGTTAATCCTGAATGAAACAAGTGGGGAAAATGAAACTCTGTCCACTTGAATATCTTGGTTATTTCAAACAATACGAGAAAATGTTACGTACCAAGTCGTAGGGTTTAAGAAACTGCATAATACGGTATAAATTATATTCTTGATATCCATCCAGTGGACAGAGTTCGTGGGGCACACTGTATGTACAGAGGTTAATTTGACCTTGAACATGGTCCCTTTATTTATTACATTATTTGTCACACTTTAACCACGTGCACTGTTCAGGGAATTGGTACAGTGTTGTCTCTATATATGTCGCCGAGGTCTGGATGATAAATGTCGCGGAATTATCCCCACTACCGAGGGGTATAATTTATACCGAGGGGTACCCGTCAGGGGAGCTCGAGAGGCCTCGGACGCCGAGAAGTGTAAACTCCTGGAATAGTATCTCCTGGACGATATATGTCGTTGGCAATTCCTTTGAATTGGACCACAGTGGACAGAAGAATGGAGACCGGAGCAAGTTAAATTAATTTATACATTTCTACACGAAAAATTGAAATTAAAAGTAATGTTCTACTTTTGGGATAAAATTGACCCGAACATCGACTTATTTGCGAATACGTGCGATCGATGGACCACGATCAATTATTCATGGAATGGCAAATGAGGCTGTCTTGTGTTCAACATCTTTCAGTAGAATAGAAAGCATGGTCGAAACAGCGGGGAAATTAAACGATTCTAAGGCAAAGGAGATCTTCCCCTATTAGGCGAAGGATCCCGTGGGTGCGGGTCGCCCACCGTAATCGTCTTCGTTTCTCCGAGATCAAAGGTTTAATTACGACACACGTTCTTTGGGAATACTAATTAACGACGCGACTCTTGCCTGATGGGGGTGGTAGGAAGTGCTAGTAACAGTCTCCCCCAACTGGAGGGGACAAAGGTCTGAAATAGGGGTGAGAGAGTGTGTGCGGTCGTAGGGAAAACAAGGGTTGGAGGGGTTAAAACGCGTCCGCGACCTTCGTACGGTTCGTTTGACTCTTGTCGCGTCTTCCCGGCGCCGGACCCGATCGATCTCGTCTGCCAGATATCTCGTAAACATCAGCGCGGAAAGCGAGGTAGAATGGGAGATAAGCTGCAGAGCATCTTTCTTTGGTGTCTGCAACCTTTTGCAAGGGGTGAGACCCCGAGTTCTTGTCTGGAAGTCGCGGCTATAGAGACGCCGAACCTGACTCATAAATTAGTTTCTTCTTGAAACGCCAAGTTGATATTTCCAAGCTTGGGAGTGGCACCAAAAAATAGCAAGATGAAAGATGTTGTATCATACTTAGGACAACATGTAAGTCTCGTGAAAATAAATATTTTTCTGTTCCGAGTTTCGTGAAGTCAAAGGTCTCATAAGAGCGATAAGAATCTTTGCCAAGATGGACACACTTGATCTGCCTAAAAGTACACTATTCTTTTTTTAAATAATTCCCATCCGTAAAGGATCACAAGAGTGCCTTGTCAATCTGTTAAATTGTCGTCATTGAAATTTGCCTCTCCGAAATACAGTGAATCCTCGATATATGTCAACAACGCGGTTCTTGTCAGCGTCGTGTATCGTCCAGGAGACATACCCGAACCGTGTTATGTTTACCCTCCTCTGCGGCCGAGGTCCCTCACGGGGTATATCCCGCGATAGTGGGGATAATTCCGCGACATTTATCATCCAGATCTCGACGACGTATATCGCGAATTCACTGTACCTGACAATTTAAATATAATCCCCTCCCCCAAAAAGTGGTAATCCATCAAAAGAGTGAAAACGCGGAAAACAGTGGTTACCACTGCGTTCTTTGATAGTCGGCAGGTGTTGGCGCGTGAAAACGTCCAGGTGAAACTTTAATCGCGTTAGAGAGGCGCTAGGTGACGAACTTTTGATTGCGAGAGCAAACTGTTGCGAGTCTTCGCGCGAGATATGCAGATGTTACAATCAAGGGGCCGGTAGAACGGGCAATACGTCGAACGCGCGTAATCAGGGGAGCTTAGTTAATCAGACGTAATCTAGTCGCCAAATAGAGATAAGTCAAAGCAAACGGCGGGCATCCATCCACGAGAGAGGCGATATGAAGGCGTGGCTGGCTTGGGCGATGCGACGCGCGCGCGCGAGAGAGAGAGAGAGAGAGAGAGAGAGAGAGAGAAGAGGATAAATAAAACATAGACGTAGATTTTGCCTAATGACGGAGCCGTCGGGGACGGGGACTGCAGATTGGATGCGACGGATGCGCCCCGACGTCGCCGTCGACGAAAGGGACGCGTTCTCGCATCCTCCGAACTTCCAGCTGTGCGTCGAGACGGTTTCCGACCTCTTTCTATCTTGAAAGTCTTGAGCAAAACCCTGTCCATTTACTACCCTTAATTATTTCGAATTTATTAGGTTGTTGCATGCGAAAGGCGTCGAATTTGGAATGCAAATTTTGTGCAGCGGTTTCACCAAGAATCATGGTCTACAGGTTTAATGTAGAATATGATTTCAGGATACAGCGAATTCTCGATATATGTCAACAACACGGGTCTGGTCAGCGTCGTATATCGTCCAGGAGACATTCCCGAGCCGTGTTATGTATACACCGCGATAGTGGGGATAAGTTCGCGACGTTTATCATCCAGGCCTTGGGGACATATATAGAGAAATCACTGTATACAGCTGCGAGGTCCTGTCTTCAATTTTTTCTGAGATATTTAACCCCTTGCACTAGTATTTATATTGTGATTATAATCTTTAGAAGTTCTTCATCGTTCAGAATTTCATAGAAAAAAAAGATAGTTTATATTTATTGTATGCCTATGTTTTCTACAAAGGATATATATATCAACTATAACAAAATAAAATTTTATTTCGGTTTAAAGGAAATTAATAACATACATATTTATTAGACTCTGTTCAAAATCTTCATCACGAGTCTGACACAATATTCTAGGGCAAGGGGTTAATTTTAAATGAACTTTACTTTAATGTCAGTCAACGTGTCGTGTATGCTTTTCATGTGAGCAGAAGAATAAAAGAAGGTACTATTCGTCGATGCTGTAGAAAATTAGTGTCTAGAACGATCCAGAACCTTTTCGATAGTGTTCCGAATTCAGGATAATTGTTAAGTAGTTTATTACAATTGAATTTGTTCCTATCGTAGGAAGTGTTCGTAGAAAGGATTTTTAAGAACTTTTCTTCGTCTGTACTTTTTCGAATTGAAAATGTGCGAATGTTTTTTGGAAATTGTTTCGGGAATCTGATGTTGAACGGAAATTATCGTGTAAATACAGTTTCGTCTCTGTGTCGATGAACGGAGCAAGTGTTCGAATTCAGAACGGAACGCGCGGATTGCCGGAGCTACGTACTTGGGCGCGGCAGGCAAATGAATTTTAACGATTTTATTTCGCCGATGAGAGTCGACGCTCGATACACTTGATTTCCACGGGAATCGGCCGATAATTGCTTGGACAATCGCGTTTCGACGAGTCGGGCCCGTACACTCTGGATTTAATTCGAATTCGGTATATCGGCTCGCGAGCGCGTTTTCGCGATCCAGACAATTTTTATTTCGTATCGAGATTCGCAGTCCGGTGATGAAATTTTTCACCCCTTAGCCATACTCGATTTTTCAAGTGGGCCTCGACAATTTTTCAATGTTTCACCAATCGGTCTGATCACACTTCGATTCCCTTGTTTGTTCGTCTTTCGCCTACAATGTTCGAAAATGTCGGAAGTTTGCGAATACGCTCGTACAAAAATTTTAATGAGAACAATAAACATTTTATTCGTCGCTTTCAATGTATAAAGCATCATCTCCTCGTATAAAGCACGCAGAAAATAGATAGCACATGAAAATTTTCACTGTCTCCTTATCACGTTCGCTACCACCAATTGTTTCATTATCTTCATCGTTAAAATGTTTGGTTGAAACAATTTATTAAAGGAAGCTCGTGGACTCCACGAATATTGTGCTATATGATTTTAAATGACAGTGTACGTAATAAAAAATTGACTGGTTTTATTGAATCTGCGAGTTTATTAAAACACATATTGTTTGTGACAGCAAAAATATTGAAAGCATCTCGGTTGGAATTAAAAGAAAGGCGTCGCATGAAAGATGCTTATTCAGCATTACCTTATTGTTCACTCAACATTAAAACAGTCGGCATGAATATTTCTCAAAGTGACTGGTATCGAATGGCTGACTGCAGAATTATTCCATCAACAATTCGACAAGTTCTACATAATAGTAGTGGTGAAATTCCCAGGAAAGAAATGAGTGAAGAAGCGGGAAGGGACTTATTACCGAAGCAGATATTCGAACTAATGTCCTCGTCGCTCGGGCGCTCAACCCTCGAGTATATTCGGCCGGCTTTGTCTTGTCTCCTGCTCAATTGCGTATACATCGGGTTCGGTAATGTATCGAGTTTGTCTCGGATTCTGGATGCCCGACAACGGATGGTCGGATTATCCGTAACAGCAATTGTGTGCGATTCCAGTCAGCCTGGCATTTCTAATTATCTCGCGGATAAATCTATCCTCGGGCTGGTTCCGTTGCTCCGGTATGAATTCCGCTGAGAGACCGTAACTCTCTCCTAGCTTCTCTCTCCCTCCCCCCCCCTCTCTCGCTCTCTTTCGTTCTGTCCTCTCGAAGGAGTCCAAGGGACACGCGCTTGATGAAACGATCCCGAATCGAGGGACAACGAGTTCAATTTACTGGATCGCGAACGAAAACTTGCGAAAATGTTTATTGGAGAGACGCGATGTGAAGTTGTGATATATTAGGGGGAACCATAAGTAATAAATTATTTTGAAATCTAAAACAAACTTTATTTATTATATAATCTCCATCATTCCGTCTTGCCAGCGACATATATCATCCAGGAGATACTATTCCAGGAGTTTATACTCCTCGATGTCCGAGGCCTCTCGTGCTTCTGGGCCCCTCGCGGGGTATACCCCTCGGTAGTGGGGATAATTCCGCGACGTTTATCATCGAGGCTTTGGCGACATATATAGAGAAATCACTGTATTAATGAAGTATTTAGACCCAACTCTCTCTTTTTGAGGGATGGTGGAAACCAAAGCAAGCCGTCAGAGCCAGCTTCGGCGGGTAAAAGCGCAAGCTTGATATAGGGGAGCGCGTTAGAGGCTGCGGCAAAATGGCGAGCAACGAAAAAAGATCGGCTCCGACCAACAATTGCGTGGACCTCCTCTAAAACCCGCTCGCTGTTGCTCTTTTTTTTCCCCTGTGCACCGGTAATCCTCTTACGGTTTGGATCGCGGGGGTGCGTTAAATCGCGCCTATAACGATATTTCTTTGCGCATTGAAAGCAGTAATACTGGCCATGCGGTATCTCGCCTGTGAAAACTCCATTCTGCCGGTCGCCAGCTATATGTTCGCGATTTCGCTTAAAAACTTTCTTTCCGCAGACCCCCATTTTCACGTTGTCTGACCCGTTCCTTCGCTTTATTCTATCACGCGTAACCGATCTCCTAATCGATACTTCAAACTCATTACTTAGGTACTTGATCGTTCATTTTAATCATTCATTAACAATGAAACATAGAAGCGGATGTGAGCTAGTTCGCATCAGACATGCATAGAAACAGTCTATAATTGAATTGTTATATTCATCTCCTTCCCTTCGTTTCAATATACAGGGTGTAGCAAAGGAATGTATACACAGTTTGAATCTTGGTCCACTCATTATTACCAATTAATTACACCCTGAATAGAAAGAAACATCAGAAAGTTATGATCCGTTAAACAATGTTAATTTACTAAATGATATGTGAAAGAAATCTGAACAAAAAATTGCAATCTGCTGAAAGCGTGATGAAAACAATAATCATCTTCCATATATTGAAAATATAATGCCGACAACGAAAGAATCTTCAGATTTGTCACATTTACAGGGTAGTAGACGCGAAAATCTGCGATTTTTACAATGCCTAACCATATGCAGCTCGTTGCAAGCCTTATTTTAACCCCTTGCCTACAATATCGAGTTATAATTTCCATTAAACCGAAATAAAATTCTATTTTGGCGTTGTTAATGTACAGCTATTGAAGAAGATATAGGCATACAATAGACATAAATTTTCTCCTTTTTTTCGAAAATTACGAATTAAAAAAGAAGTTCTAATCACTGAAACCGTAAACTAAATCGTAGTGCAAGGGGTTAACTGGATTGTCAAATCGTCCTTTGCGACTTTCATCGCGTTCAGTGAATTCGGGATATATGTCAGAAACGTCTTAATGTCATTTATTCACCAGGCCGTCGATCTGCGCCGAACGTAGAAAAATACAACCATGCTCGCCGCCGAGGCCTCGGTCGCCGAAGAGTGTAAATACATTCGTCCTATATTTTATTAGTCAAAGTCACAGCGGCAAATGCCGTCGACGAGATCCTACTATTCTTTGTATTATGTTACACTCCTCGGCGGTCGAGGTCCCGCGGTAGTAGGGATAATTCCACACACATGACATTTATCATCCAGATCTCGGCGACATATATCACGAATTCAGTATACTCACCCCGAATTGCAGCTCGATACCGGCGATCCCTGATCGTTAGCGTCCCGTAGCCCTCGGTACTTGCACCTGGTCGTCGATTGTTTGAAACAGTCCCATCGTTTCTCGCTCCTGCAACAGAGAGAGGGAGAGAGAGAGAGAGAGAGAGAGAGAGAGAGAGAGAGAGAGAGAGAACGCGAATTTTATAATGAAAGAGAGTTGAATCTCTTGCACAGTGGAACAAAGGACAGAGTCTCTAATATTTTCTTGAGTGGTTTCGCCGTTGACTCTGCGCCGTTTCCGGCGGATCCCGGGGTCTGCTCGTGTTCTCCTCGGGATTCAAACGGGAAGCGAGGACGCCCTGAGGTAGAAAATTGTTACGAGAAACGGCGGTCTTCGATTCTGGCGTCGACGGGTCGAATCGAGTTACAAGGGGATCCAACTTGCCGAGGGAAAAACCGCTCGTTCGGCTCTAGTCTGCTCTACACGCTCTCCGCCCTGCTCTACGCTCTACAGCACGTCGAAATTGATTAAACCGAGTCCTGGCGGAGAAGCGTGGATTTTAGGTCCCCATCCCCCATACATCCCCATAGACCCTGCTCGATAATAGAGGGGCAAAAAAGCCGAGAAGCGAACTATCGCTGATGGAATTCCTGCGCGGCCAGGAAACAACGCTGAGGTCCTTAGCAACTTGTAAGAGATACCTGACCCACCCGATCGATGAACCCCGCAACGCGTCAGGACTGGTAGATTGCCCCCGTCGAAAAAAAAAAATGGAAACAAAGGGGAGAGGAAAGAGGGCTCGGTTTGGGCTAGGTCGTGCTCCGGGATCAGGTTTCCCAGTTTGTGATTATTTTATTATCTTCATGGCGGAGCCGTCGAACCATTATGGTATATGATTTATGCCGCGGTTCGTCTAAATTGTGGATTTCAATGCAGTCGGCGGAAAAAGGTGAATTTTTTCGAGGCCTCTGCTACAGCGAATTTCATTCGAGATCTGAATAATAGATTGCAATTGTTGCATTTATAATTGGCACCTTTTTGTTGGATTTTTGGTTTGGACACAGCAATTCAAGTGTCTCACCTCGTGGGGAAACTGAATGAACTGTTTTCCATAGTCCATATTTTCTGTGGCTATTCTCAAATTCCAAAAAGCGAGCAACGATTAAAGTGCATCGCGACTAGCAAAATTTGACCTGATGTAATCAATTTTGAAACACACGTTAAAGTCGGTACGACGCACGTGTCCCCGAAGTACCAGGACAAAGGGTTAACGGGTACTTGATTTAACCAGTGTTTGATGAAGGCAATTATTTATTGAGCTTCTGTTTCTCTCACACGGAGAAGCATTTTTCCGCGAAAGAAAGCACAGTACCAACACAGATCGGCGTTCCAAGCCAAACATCGGCACAATTACTAACTCCCGCGTGGTTTCCGAATTTCCGCGATCTCGCGGAGTCCGGAGCGTCGGCAGAAAAACGCGGCCGGTTTTCCGTTAATTTTCGCCCGAGGAATCCTAAACAATGGGGTCGCCTGGAAGGAATCGCGTCGGATGAACAACGCCACGATAAATCCTTGGTTCTTCCGTTGGCGTCGGTGTTGCCGCACTCGGCTAGATAGCGAAGAGGGTCGGCGAAAGGGTTGCAGGGGTGGCACGAGGCAATTAAAAACTGGGGCTGCCCTCGAGAGGGCTTGTTACGGCCGCGGCTCCACATTTATCATTTTTCCGCTGGACCCTCGAATCCCGCGAGCACTCGCGGAACCTCCTAACTCCTCTCTTTCTCTTTCTCCTCTTCCTCCTTCTTTCTCTTTTCATCTTGCGGGTACGATAGCCCTCCTAAGCCCTCCGAGCAGGTCGGCCAAGCCTCGGGAGTTTAGTTGAATTTCATTGTTTCTCTTTTAGTCGGCGCTATCGGCCCCGATAAATCGGACCCGAGCGTTTTTCAATGGCGTCTCCGAGAATGGATCGGTCTGCGCCGTGGATAAAGACGGAATTGCGGGGGCGTATCGCCGAGTATCGCGGTTACGCACGATCCTGTAAATCCTCCACGTTATTAGTCCTCTATCGAACCGAGAGAGAGAGAGAGAGCTACTGTGCCATCGATCCCGGCCACGGAGCTGTTAGAATATCGATTTCGGATCTTGGAACTGTTATGGCCAGAATTTGCTCCGATTAAGGGTTTTGGGAGGTCGGATTTTTTATGCGGTGCCTGCTTTAGTTACGCTAACGTCGTCGTTATTTTTCTTTATTTTATACGTTGGTCCGGAATCGCTGCCTTTTCGGTTTTTATATTAATAAGTACACTGCGGTTGTTTATGCAATTTTTGAATTTTTGTAGACAAATTTTAAGAAAATGGAATCACATGGAATTTTATTTTTAGTGGTAACATCCTATGTAGATCCGAAGTACATAAAAATCTTGAATTTTGTGTTCTCGGATTTTTTGATAATTTGTATAAGCCATAAATGCATAAAGTTCCGCAGTCTAGTAATAAGTAGTGACCACACGGAGCTTTCTTTTTTTCTTTAGCAATCTTAATAAGTTGAAAAGAATATATTCTTAAATTCTTTTAATCGTCCTACTGTTTTAAGTTGCCCATTTTTGTCATAAATGCGAAAACTTCGCAGTCTCTTCGTCAGTGATTTCTAACAGAAATGTTATTCTCGGAACCGTTTTTGACATCACTGTGGTTTGTTGCCGGGTTCTTTTTCCCCTGTCACGTTGGCTTCCCCCATTTTGATTCATTCGGTTACACCATGGACCTCGTCAATCCCCATGATGATGAAGAACGTATTCATCTACACCAGGGCATCAGCTTCTTTCCCCTGACTTCTTTCTATATCACAAGCTTTTATGCTCGTAAAGCGCGGATTTTGGCACCCCCTTCTCGAAAAGAAAACATAATATTACACCGCGGTCCCATGAATTTCGTCGTCTTAAGAGTAAGCCTCCCTTTTTTTCCTCTAGGCGCCTTCAGAGCTTACTATCGTGGCAATAACAGCGATCGACGAGGGTGAAAATCTCTACAGTGTTTCCCACTAAGCGTGTGCATGTGTGTTATAGCTGGATAAAATTCAAGTTGAGAAAAAGGAATGTTAATAGTAGGTATTTCTTCCCAGGCGAATTATTAGAATTTTTCTATGAGCACAATTGCTTGGAGGTAGATATGGTGTCATTTAAATATATGTCAAAGGTATTGCGTTCCTAGATTCACGATGAATTCTTTTATTTCTGGTTATACCAATCCTTCCTTTCGAATTCAATTTAAAAGTCAATTTAAACATTAAAGAGAGTCAAAGCAATTGTTTCGAATTCACTCCGGAAACAAACAAAAAGTGTGAATACTAAAACGAGCTGTACCAATCTTCCCAAATTAAATCTAAAGTTGCGGATAGAGTATATATAAAACAGCATCGTATCAACTCTTTCGAACTCAATTGAGCGTCAAAGAACAGTGCAGACATTACGAAGAGTCAATTAAATTCTGTCCAATTCGAGCTAGACTAAAAAAATCAATGCATCAAAACTTCTAAATTCAATGTAAAATCGATAAATTCGAATTTAAACTAGACTAAAAAGAATCATTCCAGATATTGGAAAGTCCTGCAGTAATCCTTCCATTTATGATTAAAAATTTTGAAAAAACTTTTCTGAAAAACGAAACGGTAAAAATACGAAAATCACTCTTTCGAACCGAACTCAGAGTCAGAAAACATTAAACGGAGCCAATCATTACAAATTCAATTAACGGGCGGAAAACAACGAGGACATTAAAAAGCGTTGTGAGAAATTCTTTCGAATTCAATTTGGAATCGAGAAACATGAAAATACAGTTTCCATCAGAGGTTCGAGAGAAAAGGGCGGTGACTAGATCATTATGCAAGATAGAAATTGTCTAGTTACATTAAAAAAAGTCGAACCAATTGTTGAAATTGCGAAAGAGGGGCCCAGAAGAAAATATTGATTCCTGTACCGCGGATCTTTATGCGAAATTGTAATTACGTGCATGAATTGGAAGACACAGGAGGCAAATTCTAAATTCTTTTCCGATTTCTAATCCTCGTAGGGATTTCCGCCTACCGATTTCTGTGGTAAACTCATCAAATCTGCGATGTTGTTTAATAAAATCGTGTACTTTACAAAGCTGATATTTTCAAATGGGCCACGAACTTTTGCAATTATTCGACGGCATTGTGCTTCGAACATGATCGACAAGGAGTCGATGGTCGCGTTTCGTGAAAATCTGGTTTCGCAAGGGGCGTATCGCGGCCGGGTTTTCGCGTCGAGGGGCCGGCAGCTTGCGAAACGAGTTTAAAAGCAGGAGGACCGTCCTCTCCGGAGGATTTTTGCGAGGAACTCGTTAACGAGACGCTGCTCTTCGAGGCGAGAGTTAGCCTGGTTGGTTGGATGGCGGACGCGTGACGGGATTTTCCTGCGGGAGCGAATTTTCGAGCCGAGCATCGTCAAAGACGCGCGCGAGCGCGTCGAGTCATGGAATTAATGACCACCGGCACACCGCGCTAGGTATTAATTATTCGAGGCCAGCTGAACATCGATGTCGTCGGCCGCGGCTCTGCGTGGGCCTCGTTTACAACCGACCTCGGTTTAGCGTACGCGAACCCGCTCGTTTACCGGGGAAACCCTACACGAGCCGATGCCAAACGTTATTACAGTCTGTCCCACGAGAGTGCACCAGCAACACCTCTGCAAAAATTAATGCATTTCCACTCGAAGCTGTTTCAACTCCGCAGCCAAGGCGTTTCGTCTGACCTAGAACATTCCCACATTGTACACGATTCATTTCCTTTCACGACGTTTATTAATGTTGCTTAAAATAGATAAATTTCTAGTATTTTCTTAGGTACATAACGATGCATACGCTTTTTAAGACTCATTATTAAGTGGAAACTTATTAACAAGTTAATTCGAGCACGTTATCACTAGCCTACGGATTTCATGCATTTGTAGTAAAACTAGGTGAGAGTGGAAACAGTGGAATGATTACAAGAATTTAACACAATTTTTACAAGTCAATGAAACCGCTGAAGAGAGAAATAAATTCTTTCTACGTCTTGCAATTGATGCAAACAATTTTTATTTTGCATTTATGCCCGCAGTCTAGTCGTCACCTATCAGAGGCTATTGCTTTTCCTCTTGGTCCGACATGTCAAGCTCCTCATTAGATCCAATGCGAGCTAACTGACGACTGAAGTCTTATCCAGTCTCAGCTAGGAGCTTACAAGCTGGATGAAGCCACTAAAAAGCTTCGTCCAAGTGGACCCAAGTGTCTGGTGGTGTTTGAACGTGCGTCACGTTTTCAGGAAAAATATGCACCCCCTACTGGAAATTTCAGCTTTAAACTGAACGTCACTGCGATCGAATAGTTCCACTTGCAAACCCAGCAGTCTGAAGAATTCTATAAAATCAAAACAGTTTATTGAATGCCATACAAATTGAAAGAGAACGCAACACTCTGTCAGCCTGCTCGCATTCTGTAAATCGTAATCCAATTTTCCACACTCGATACATTAATGCAAAAATTCGTTTACAAAAATGGACAAACAATTCCGTCCCCCAATACGCCCGTGAAAGGAGTAAAAGTACTTTTGAAAACGACATAAAGTGCACACACACTACAGAATTGAGCTTGAAACAAAAGCGACAGGACTCACGCGTCAACTCGGTACTTGGGGATGCAATTTTCGGGGTTGCTGGGTAAAAGTGTTAAGCTTTTCAGATCGCGTTACCACTTTCCAAGGGGTGGCAAAGGACGGCGAAGGTGTTTCAAAGTAGATTGGAAGAAATTAGGAGATACAAGTGACACGGAGTAGGAAATTGTAGACTTTGCGCGAACGTGAGAGGGGCCGATAACGACAGTCGCCGTTGGATTTACTTTGGCGCTGTGTCGCGCCGAGCCGCGCCGGGTCGAGTGTTAAGTTACACTTGTAGATCCTGCAAACAAAAAGTGGGCGGTGCTCGACTATGTTTCGTCGAGGTTCGTTCGAGTCTAGGCAACGACTACGAGGACGATGGCGGGCAAGGGCCGTGTGCTCGGCGCGAGATTCGTTTAAATTACTAATTCCGGTGCAATTTCACGCGAGACCCGGTGCAGAAGGTTAAATGAACCGGGAGCACTGAATAACCGGTTAACTACGTTTCTGATAGTTCGCTGGAACTATGACGATATCCGGGGAACGCTTAACCGCTCCCATTTGTTCGCCGACAAATTCGCGGGGACGCGTAAATACACGTAAATCTAGGCGGGCCGGAGCGGGCTGGAGCGGGTCGGTGCCGCGTGCAACCCCTTCTATGCCGTTTCTCCATCCCTCCCCCCCCCCCGTCTATGATAATGTAAACGGCTCGTATATGGTTTCACCGACAAGCACCACCACCGGTACAAGGTTGATTGACGTGCGTGTGAGGCCAAGTAGACGGTGGCTGGTTTGCTTTGCCGGTATTCCGCAGCGCAACGCCACCCACGTAAATTGTTCTTCGTGACTGTCGGGTCTAAAGCCACCCCCTCCCCTCATCGGACGTTCTAACGAGCTTCCAGAACTGTTTCGCCGGGCACGCGTCCCTTCGATCCACGACAACAATATTCGTTCACGTAACCGGCCATCGTTCCTGCCGAGGAAACCACCAAAGAGAACTGCAAAACCTGGACCACATCTGAAGGAAATTACGCTCTCTCCCACAAAATAATGCTGATGATACTTGCGGACATATTAGCCCTTATCTTATTCCTTTTACAATTCATTGGAGCAGGTTTTTCTTCGGCAGTTTCTTAAAAGGAAAGGCGAATCTTTATTCGTTCTACACTACTTTACGAAATTTGAAGATTTCGTAAATTTGGATCCACGAAATCTGACCACAAAAAAAAACGTCTCAAACAATTTTTTTCCAAAGTTTCTCAGTGCGATTTTCTGAAGGGAAGTTTCTCTTCGACAATAGCCTCTCGGAAGTTAATTGTTAACACTAGGTGTAGGAGAGGCGTCCTAATATTTCCAATTTACGATTATTGAGACTGGAAAGATGCGTCCACGAGGAATTACTGAACAAATTTATTTCTTTGGATTAAGTAATTATACAAAAAAAAAAATGGTTCAAAATTTGGTTAATCAAATTCTGGTGATTTTTCTAAAGTAATGTAAAATAGTCACTCTCAGTGATGCGTAAAGCTGGTGTTAAATAAAAACAGTACCGTACAAAATCTATAGCAACTTTTTTCAACAAGAATATAATCGTTTCTACTCGCTTTTAAAGTGGTACACTAAACATCATAAAGAATTAATTAAAGCTTCCTAAAACTTCCAGCACAGAAACAACAGAACTAATGCTCGCGAGAGAGCAACTTTTTTACTTGTAAAAGAGACAAACAGAAGGAGAAGAGAGAGAGAGAGAGAGTTGTGGGGAGAGAAACGGATAGATTAAAGGGTAACCAGCCGATCACCGTAAATAGAGCGAAAGAGAAGTCAGAAAAGCTGGGACCGTTCCCATTGTTCGGTAGGCGTGCTCTCAGATCAGCCGCGGAAAAGAAAGGAAACGTTCGATTGGATTCCGAAGGCTTGAGTTTTCTCTCTCTCTCTCTCCCTCTCTCTCTCTCTCTCTCTCTCTCGGGCTTGTCCGGACCCGGTCCAAAACGAGTCGAATCGAATCGAGCCGAGTCGAGTTACGGTTTACTCGAACGGCCATATTCCGGCTCATTGGGCGCGATTATTCCGATTCCGAGAGTGCACGAATTTGCCTTGGCGAGTGAACATTGGCTGGAAACACGGTCGCCAAGCCCCCGCGGATGATGCGCGCCCGAATCGGCCCGCGCCCCGTTTATTGACCCAACCGGTTAAGTGCCTGTCCTGATTAGCAGAAGTTTCCAATATCGCGATCTAGAATTAACCCGCCGCTGCACGGCGCGCGCTAATAGGCGCTAACGCGAATAAATAGATGACAATGCGTTGATTAGACTCCATTAATCGCGTTCCGTTGACACCGTCGCCGACGCGACCCCCTTTCTCGCTCCGATTACTCTCCTTCCAGCGAATAAAACATTTAATAACTGTCCCGTAAACCTATCATTAATGTGTCACAGCTCCATAATGTCCTGGATTGGCCAATGGGAATTTCAAGATTTTTCCATAATCGTTTCTGACAGCGACCGTAACTGTTATAACCATAAAGAAAAAAAAGGCATGGAATAACAAATGTTTCGTCGACTAAAATCGTCTTGGTTACAAATAAGAATTATAAGTAACCGAAAATTCTGTCTCTTGTTGGTAAATGTTATCGTTGAGAGAAATTCATTTCGATCACTTTTAACTCACTAATTTCAGTAATTAAATGAGCAACTAAAATGAATTTTCTCGTCAATAATTATTATGATCAAGTGAAAAGAAATTCGATCTACGATAATTGTTATTAGCGATCAAAATAAATGTCTCTCATTGATAACTGTTATGAGTGATCGAAATGAACTTCTCTCATTGATAACTGTTATGAGTTTTTCTTCATCGATAACAGTTATCGAGGAGGATCCAATTTATTAGACACTAATATCTGTTATTTGTAACCAAAAAGGATAAAAATCGATATTTTCGAATCATTTTGTTCTTCGAATTTTTTTCTTTATATTCTGTGTAGATTATCTTAAACTGTAATATTCTATTTATTTTTTATGATTTTTATCGTAGAAAATTTTAGAATAACTGTTATTTTTGGTCCCTGGTTTCTGATGCTTCTCAAAAGCCAATTAGTGCGTCCAATTTTCACATATCAATTTATTTCAACTGTAGCTGTTATATAATAATTTTAATACGTTGAAAATATTGTACTTGCTTAAACTCTTTTAATCTTTCTGCTGTGTTTACTTTTGTCACAAACGCATAAGATCCACAGTCCTTTACTGATCAGTACAACTTCGAATGTAAAGAACTAGTTTGCTCCTGGTCACTCTATAGCTACGTCCACACTGAAGATACATCGAGCAACTTTTTGTTGGCTTCCTCTTCTTTTTTACCGAATAAAAGGCGACAAGAAATTGCTGGATGTTGCTTCAGTGTGGACATAGTTTGACATAGTAATGTTCCGGAAGGTTTCGCAGCGTTTCCAAAATTTGTTCACATTTGGAGGAAGAAAATTTACTGCAGTGAATTCTCGATATATCACAACAGCACAACTCGGCGTCTGAGGCCTGTCGAGCTTTGAGGCCCCTCACGGGGTATACCCCGCGGTAGTGGGGATAATTTCGCGACGTTTATCATCCAGGACTTGGCGTCATATATAGAGAAATCAGTGTATACCGATCGCCGATGGATCCGCGAACGCAGTACCGGTCGCAGTACGAGAAGAGAAAGAATGAAGTCTGGTTGCGCTGATCGGTCCAGCGACGCGGTAAACTCCGGCACGTAGATTTCCATAGCCGGACCTTCGTCCCGCCGAATAAGCGTTCGCGCCGTTGGATTTAAAAGCCAGCTTAATTACCGTAAGATCGTATTCCGCCTCCGCCGGTTATTAATTTTAACTACCGGTCGTCGGCGTGCAGCTCGCGCTCGCCGAACCAACTCTTCATTGTTATTCGGATCCCCCGCGAAACAATAAATTGCGCTTCCGTAGACGGCGGTGTCTTCCCTCCTCGTTGCCCTCGGCCCTTTCCCGGCCTTTTCCGCCCATGAAAAACCGTCATTACTTTTACTGACTCACCGCGGAACCGACACAGCGTAAGCGTGCCGAACAGCGTCTTTTACCAGACTATTTAAATAAATACTGCGTACGCATGTTGAATATTCGGCGCACTATTTTTGTCTTTGAAATTCATTAATTTTCAACCCTGCAGGAAGTTCAATGCACTATTTCTGTCTTGGACATTCGTTAATTTTTAACGTTACTACGCGAGCTTGAACACGTCGATGTCGATGTGACATTATTGATTTTGATGGAAGCGAGTAAATACTGAGTGGGTATTTAAATTGTGTCGATTTTATCGGTAAGACTACTGATAAATGTCCGATGCATGATGCATTTATGCAAAAAATGAGTAAGTACATTTTAAAGCAGTGGACAGATCATAAGAATTTAAAACTAAACCTACCAAGCAGAAAACATAAAAAAGTGAAATGTCTTATATAAGAGATTAGATTGAATTTTCTTAAACTTTGGACGATTTTCATTATAATATGTGCTTAAATAAAGAAGTCAATACAGTAAATTCCTATGAAAACGTTTTTATAATTTCAATAATTGTGCAATAGAAAACCGGTCATTTTGATCGTGGTAGGTTTAGTGTCAAAAGTATCAACGTGTTCGTTTCAGCTGATAAAAATCGTTAAAGAAAGAATGAAATTTGTATTTGGTGTTTGTAAAACTTATGCAACCTATTCTTATTTTGCATGAACTTCATAGGGCCAATATAAGAGCCTAATCACAACCCACGCCCACTGCTGCGTTCCGAACGGTAAACCATAGTGATTTCCACGAAGGGCTCGTAGGTCTTCTCGATGCGCCGCGTTTTCGCGTGACGACCGTTTCCTGCTTAGCTTCTTGACACCGCGCCGAAGATAACCTCGTTATTACGGAAAACCGTCGGAAACTCGGTGACGCGCTTTCATGTCGGCTAAAATAGGTGGCATCGTAGTAACTAGAGCATCGCATCCTCTCGCATTAAATTAGTCGCTTCTGTGTGGTGCTCTCTTCCTTCCCTCTCCACGGGCTCTCGCGTGTCGTGTGCGCGAGCGCCGTTTTCATGCGCCTACCTCTGCTTCGCCCTAACTCCTTCGGGGGCCTCTGTTAACCTGTTCCTCCCAAAGTATCGTCACTGGATTACGAACCTTCCAAAACAAACAATTGCCTCGCTTTGTCTTCACCAGAAGCAATTTTTTCGGCAACGAAAGAAATCTCTTTCCGGATTTCGTAAAATTCTTTGTAAAAATAGGAATTTCAGTCCGCAATATTAAACGTGCGCAAAGAAACTTTCAGCAGTAATAGTGTCCTAGTGACAGACCGATTTTCGAAAAATTGATGGCCAATAGGCCATGACGTCGTAGCGATGACGTCGCGGTCCGCGTAGGAGATACAGGTGTAATTTTCCCGAGACAATAGGGAAATCTCCCAGCCACCCCCACGACGGGTTCGCACACAGGCGCGGGTGATCGACGAGAACGACATCGCGAAGCGGTCGCGCGGGCTCCCGCTGAAAAATGATGAATGGTCCACGCGATATCTCCGGTGGTATCGGGGCCGTGTTGCCGTTGCTCCTCTGACCGGATCCTATCCCGAAACTGAAACTACTACCCCCCGCTGCATCGCCGTTTGTGCGCATCGAACCGACTGGCTGAGCTGCTGCACCGGCGGCGATGCATCTGCCCGGCCACGAAGACATATCGTCGCGCCGGATCCTAGCCTTGCCGCGATTGATGCCGGACATTTCGAAATTTCGCCCGGAAGTAACGATCACCGGCCATCTGAGTCGATCGCGATCGTTCGTTAGGGATTGCTAGAAATATACTACTCGGCCACGCATTCTTCCGCCCCAGTTCCCTCCCCCGGAGAGGGGGGCGGCGGCTGCAATCACATTGGACGGATTGATTCCCGAACAGCTCCGAGATGAACGACCCGCTCGGGATTTAGGGTTGTTCGGTGGATCCGGTATTTACATTCTGAAATGTTATTCACCCCCTGATGCCAGAATTAAGTGAAAAGATACGGCCAGATGAAATGGTCCAATGTGGCCCCGAACCAAATTGATCTTTCATTATTGGACTGCGGATTTTGTGCATTCATGGACAGATTGAGTGGTCGAAATTTCGGATAGCGGAAAGATTAACAGGAACAGATATCGATACGTCATTTTCAACTTCTCAATATGATTAAAGAAACAAAGAGATTATTATTTGCAATTGAAGTCAACGGCCCCGACGGAAACCGTTTATGGAATGTTTCGGTATGTGCCCCGTATGAATACAGTTTTAATGAATTATGAACTATTTCTTCTGTCCTGCTCAACCAAAAATTACGGAAAAATTTTCGAACGTTCTATCTAATAGTGTACGTGACTGTGAATTTCGTCCGAATTTTTGACCGGAAAATCAATTTTTATAAAATTCCAGAAACCTGACATTGTCGATTTTATGTTGAAGTTGTCAGATGGCCACGTTTATATTATTATGGTAGTTGCGACTTTTTATGATTATTGAAATGTGTGTCTTCCAGATTTTTCGGAATGGCTCGCATATTTAAAAAAAAAAATGTAGTCACGAAAGAAATTGTCTGAAGCTCCGTCCCCAGTACTAAATACGCTGGAGAAATTTCTGCGAGTCGAACGATGACTGTACCGAAACTCTCCAAACAGTCAGTAACAAGCCCTCGGTTCCCCAGCAAGGAAGCAACAATTTCAGTGACTAGAATAACAATTGCAGTGCTCTCGTGTCAAGGGGTAAACGCGGCGATTGCGTGGGTAGGGTGGCTTCCCGGGCTCGTTAAGCTTGATAAACGCTGCGAACGGTGGGGACCAAGTGTCGGCAGAGTTTCGCGTGGGTGTTGGGAAGCAGGCTGACCCCCGGGGGCGATTTCCCGAAGAAACGAAAAGTTGCTGGAGCCTGTCGAGGCTTATCGGGGAGAGGGGAGGCGCCGCGGGCCGAGATTGAAATCCCGCGGGATGGAAAGCCGACGCGCTCGCGTCGCGTTTCACGAAGAATTCCTACTCGCCTGACCCGATACTCGTCGACACGCGTTCACCCAGTCAGAGGGACAGAGACAGGAAGAGAGGAAGAGAGAGAGAGAGAGAGAGAGAGAGAGAGAGAGAGAGAGATACGGCGTTCGACGTTCAGCTGGATTCGGGGACAGAGATTGGCCCGGGTTTCTCCGACCAGCGAAATATATTCAGACGACATTTACAAGCCAAATTGAAGGGAATGGAGAGCGGCGTGGAAGACAAATTGATTTTGAAATGCCACGGGGAAACACGAGCCCGAAGGACGACGACAACGGCGACGAGGTCGTCGAACAGGACAACGAACGAGGCTCCAGACGCGAACCAAGAAAGTACATGGTACCGACCGACTCGTCGCGGCACGCGGCATTTGACAATTATTCAAATTACCTTCGAATCCATTTGAATCGTTCCCCCGAACCGCGATTAACCCTGCCTCTTCGTCTCCGCCCGATCCCCTCTCAATCTCTCTCTCTCTCTCTCTCTCTCTCTCTCTCTCTCTCTCTCTCCTGCTCGCAATCTCTATTTCTCTGTCGTCTCGATCTATCTGTGCTCCTTCTAGCTCATCGAGCCTGCAACGGGACCCGGAGAGACTCCTCCGGGCGGTTCTCGAGGATAATTTCTATAATTCAACCCGCAAAATATTGCGCAACTATTTCGCCCGACGTCCCCGACGGCGACGTCGGCGAGATTAACAAACTTGTTTAGCACAAATCTGCCCGTTCTGCCGTACGAGAACGAGCGTAATTCGAGCGTTTTAAGAGAGACATTAACCGCGGCGCTGTTCCTTAATTTGTGGGTTAAAGTGACGCCGCACAGCGGGTTATTTGATCCGAACAAGAGGAAAAAAGTCCGTTTTCAGCGGTATCCTAGAAAGATTTTAATAGTATTTTTCGGGGACCATAACAGTTATAACCGAAAAGAAAAAAAGTCATGGAATAACAAGTATTTCTAAAATCGTATTGGTTACAAATAAGGATTATAAGTAATCAAAAATTTTTTCCCTTATCGATAAATGTTATAGTTGAGAGAAATTCATTTCGACTCCTTATAACAGTTATCAATTAGAGAAATTTATTTCGATCACTAATAACAATTATCAACGAGATAAATTTATTTCGATCGCTCATAACTAGTTATCAAAGAGATAAATTTATTTCTATCGCTCATAACTAGTTATCAATGACAGAAGTTCATTTCGAACGCTCGTGACAGTTATTGATGAAGGAAATTTGTAATAGTTATTACTAAATAGTACAACTTTCAAGTGGTAGACAATCAATTATTTAATAAATTTCTCGAAACAGTTTTTCTTCATCGATAACAGTTATCGAGGAGGATCCAATTTTTTGGACACTAATAACTGTTATTTGTAACCAAAAAGTATAAAAATCGATATTTTATAATGATTTTGTTCTTCAAATTTTTTTCTTTATATTTTGTGCAGATTATATTAAATTTCAATAATAATCAACTTTTTATTCAGAATCTTTATCGTAGAAAATTTTAGAATAACTGTTATTTTTAGTCCCTGCTTTTTTCGTGTATTAATTATCACACTGGGCATCTTTATGCAAAATAAAAATTGTAAGAAGCTATGCAGAAATTACTTTCCTTCTTCAATGGGCTCAAGAGAGTTACAATTTGCTATAAATTCTTAGAATCCCTAATCTATTAATTATTAACGCAGTTACACGGATTTACAGAACTTAACCTCGGACGCTGCTGTACGTGGATTCATTCTCGGACTTTTCTGTTGGTTAGCATTCGAGTAGGGACACAATAGTTCTGAATTTGATTCGATTAAATACGTTCCGCATGCGTTGAATATTTACACCACAATTAGCCTGGATGTTTTGCAGAATGCTCGAACGCGATTCACCTCCTTCTCCCTCCCCCAATATGGGACGTTGACAAATATATTTTACACCGCCGATGGGGATATATTTACGGTGGAATGAACCGCATTATTTTCAAGAGCGTGCCGGCGAAAGTGGCTCACGCCACCGTTGAATATTGACAAATACGTTTCACACTCTCCCGATATTGAATACTCACAATACGTTTGAAAGTGCGTGGACATCGTTCGCGTGCGGGGCGTCTGAATGAAATGTTTCTGGTGTAAATGGAAGTTTGCAGTGGTTCGCATTGTAGCTGCACGCGAGGACTGACTTTATGTTTTTAAAGGGATCGTTACATTTCATTTAATTCTGCGCCGTTTATGGAAGCGTAAACGTTAAATCTATGCACGTTTAATCGTATCATCTCGTTGTGACTGCACTGCTGAACTGCTGGACTCCATCGGGTTATATTTTCAGTGCGAATTCTTGATGCAGCTTATGAGAAAATCATGATGGAAAAGTGTAACACTTGGCGAAATTATAGTACAGAGTACTGCGTGTACATTCTAGAAGATTGGACGTGAACCTCTTTTATAAACTTTCTTTACAAACTTCGACTCGACGGTCCACTTAACTCCAAAAAACTTGACACCAAAACTTTGTCTTCATGGTTACAATGTTCCACTTCATGCATCCCATTGTATGTATATTCTTTCAAAATATGAAAAGTGAACTTGTCCCAGGAAAGCTATAAATCCTCTCTCATGCTATGTTGTATCCCTTTAACGAACGCACGCACAGAATTAATATGGTAAAAAAATGTGCCACACTGGTAACGAATCTGTTGAAACGTATTATGTCCTATAAAAGTTCAGTTACACGAACGAAAACCGGATTAAAAACTGCGCGAAACGCAACAATGTCCAATTCTGTGGTTCCTGTCCAAAAAGAAATTCATCCCTGCAGAGCCCAACTTATTTTCGCCCACCTTCTCTGCCCTTAGTCGAGGCTGGAGACCCTCGAAGGTCCTCGAAAGGCCGTAAAGACGTTGACAAACTCGGCGTCTCGTTAGCGAGGCTGTGGATTACGAGGGTGTGGGTCCCGAAACGAACGAACGACGAAGAAAACGTTCGTCCTCGCTGCTCCGAGAAGAAGAAGAAGACCACCGCCTAACTGCAAGTGTCTTCGATCGCGAGAAAATGGCCAGGCCTGGCTAGAAGGCGATTGGGCGGTCGGGGGTCATCGTTTCTCGATAAATCTCCGGATCTGTTTCAACGAGCCGTCGCAAATTAATCCGGCGACCCGACTTTTCCGTCCGGGTGCTTGATTCTAATCCGCGGACGGTCTCGAAGAGCCCCGGTGCCCAGATCTCCGGTCGTCTCTGTCGCAGACCGTTCTCCTCCGACCCTCTCGAAGAAACTCCGCGGATCATCCTCCGGGCCTACTAATTGAACGAGGAATTAATGGATCGCGCGGATCACGACTCCTTCGTGCCCGTCTTCCGCGGGCAGAAGACGCCCCCGTGAAAAAAGATTAGGACGTTCCTCCGACTGGTTTCAATCCTGCTCGAACTCGAGGGCCCTTTTGCTCCGACGAGCGGCGAATTAGTCGGTAATGCTACCCCGAAATGATTGGAAACAGTGTCCGTAAATTCTGTGCACCGTTTAATCTAAGCGTAATTAAATTTAGATCATAATGGAACGGTCGAATACGAACCTGTAGGGCTATTAGAAGAATTGAATGACGATGTTATTCTCGATTTATTAAAATTATTAGAAGAGCACTTTTACTTAAATTCCATCTCCTGCAATTGACTCCGGAAATTTTAATTTTGTGTAAGAAACCTATGGAAATTACTAAGGTTCACTGTCAAGTTGGTCCCCTTTTTCTGCAGCAGATGATAAAATCGAAGACGGAGACGTTTAAGAGGAGACTGTCGAGGCTGGGTCCAGTAGCCGAAATATAGACGGTTCGGGGAAACTTCCCGAATATTTCAGAGGCCGTCAGGCTGTTAGGCTGCAGATATAATTCCTTATTACGGGCAGCGCGGGACTTTAAATTGCGGCCATGACAAATTGTCGCCCGGGAACGCAAGTATTGCGCCGGCCATTGTGTGCCCGACTCGACTCAACTCGACGGGAAAACAGGCTGCGAAGTTAACCCCCTTGGTTCACGGCCGAATGCCGGCGGTTCTCGAGAACTTCTTACGGCTTCTCGATCCCCCTCCCCTCTCCCCCCACGTTCTACGAATAATTAGCCGGAAATCTCGGCTTTTCCGTGTTCCCGCAACCTGGCGGTCGTTCGGTACTGCTTCGCTACTGCGAGGGTATCGAACGATCCGTGGAAATTACGATTGCCTCTGGCTGGGGCTTCGCCAACCCCCAAAATCGTAAGAATCTCCACTCGTTTCTCCAGACAGAGATATTTCACTATTTTTGAAAAACTAACCTGCTAAGATTTCATCCGGTCCGTTTATTTCATGCAATTTTTAGATAAATAGTAACTCAGTTGACTGTAGGTAATCTTAAAATAACATGGTTAATTGGTTCCGTGCTATACTAAAATAAACTAAAATAAATGTAATGATTGTGTTACGCGAACATAACTCGTCGTACTATTGTTGAAGGGGAACCTTTAGAAACTGTGTAAAACAAGCATCGAGTTGTCAGGAGTTACCTATATTTTATTGAATACTCTCTTCTGTATTTTGTTCTCTCGAGGTCTGAATAAAGATTTCATTAAAACTGTTTTAACAAAGGCAGAATAAGATTGAAATTTATCTCCACTTTTATTCTTTTCATTCTGTAGTGTCTAAGCAGATTCTTGGCACACCTAAGTTCAAATGTAGAAGCAAATAATTGCCCAGGTCGTATATTTTAGAAAACTCGTTGTCAGTTACTCGATTTTAAGGGAGAGAAATTTACTTCTTGGGGAGTGCAGCACGAATATCGTTCGCTAAAGCGGTTTATGGTGTTTGAGAGTCTGTAGCTCGGTGTCGGGGAGGGGTAATTTGTTTTTCGGGGGTGTCGGGGGTCGCGTTTCGCCTAAGCTAAAAGGATTGGTCGTCCGATAAGAGGTTAAAACACGACGCGTCGGTGCCGATCGCGCGGGTCCCGTTCTTGTCTCGCGACGGCATTAATAATACATAGCAGTGCATAGAACGGCTGGGTGGCGGGTATAGCCGGTGCGAAAGCAATATCTTGCACCATTAATATCCGCGGAAGGATAGGGCATGCACGTGCTGCGGCCTCGAATGCATTCTATTATACTACCCGGCACCGATGTGTATATCGATATAGGTGCGCGAACTGCATCCTCTCTCCTCTCTCTTCCCTCCCTCTCCCTCTCTCTCTCTCTCTCTCTCTCTCTCTCGGTTTCTGTCGTCCTTCCGCATTATCGACCTAAATCGACCGTCCCGTAAATAGAGCACCGTGCTTCCTGAAGTCGTGAATCGGCTGTCGTTAATCTCTTTGATTTATCGCCGTTGCCGATTGATTGAAACGAGGAATACCCCCTCTGTTTCGACGGCCGCGTCGAAAAGTCACTACTCTCGGCGACGAGAAAATACGCCGGACCGTTTAACAGGCTATCGCGGAATCGATACACTGTTTTCCACGGTGTCGATCCTCGATTCGTCACCTCGGGAAACCGATGCGTTTCCTCCCGCACAGATTCCTGGAACCGTTCGCATTCGAACCTTTATCACCGACGATTTTATTAAACGTTCCGCTACCACCGTCAAACACTCGATGTTATCCTACGCTTCGGTTCAAGATATTCGTTACATACTTCTTTAGAAAATTGTTCTAGTGTCTGCTTTTACGGGTAAATTTGCCGCCGAAAGGCGCAGAAACTGAGTTTTGAAAATTTCCGCTAGATCTTACTATGGCGGCGGCTGAAATTGTGCGAGAGAAAAGGAAAAGGAGCGTTTTGACCTTGGCCCGCTAGAGGACTCGGCGGTAAGGCTATCTAGCGGGCCCTGGCTTAGACGCATAGTTGCCTGATGAGGGGAGGTAGTGCCAATTGAGAGCAAAAAGTTACCCCCTCCCTGCCAGTACCAGGTTAGCCACTTGACATTGTGACACGTGCAGGAACTCGATCACGTGACCGGGCCGTGGCGGAAGCGAGGGGAATAGCGCGGTAGAAGGGGAAATAGAGTGGGGGGACAAGTCTTGATCTGGCGACCTCGGCCCTGCCTAAGGGTGCGTGTTCATTTGAAAGCGAAACTGTCGCGAGTTACTCTCGAGAGGCAAATTCGTCAGTGTTTTGTTTTGCACGAAAGGAATAGCACTTTCCGATAGCACTCTGTCGTGCAAAATAAAACACTGACGTTTTACTCTCAAATGGACGCGCACCCTTTGACGCTGTGATATCGGAAGGCAGTTGAAGACGGTATACATGGTGTCACTCCCTGAGGAAAACATTAGTTGGCTCAGAGGGGCAAATATTGTGATTGGCAAAGAAATTTGTTCAAGGCTATATTTTCTGAGATTTACAGGTCATCGAAGTTTTTTTAAGTGGAATGATATATTTTTATTATCGCTATATGATAACCGAGGTCAAGACGAATCCGACGACTTGTAATATTATGACCTTCGCATGACCTTCAGTTTTCCTCTGAAATTTTTTTCTATCATAAAAAACAAGCGCGATATTTTAGATGGTCGAGTTAGGTGAGATACCCTGTATATAGAGATCAGTAGGAGGTAGCCGCCACACTTCATCGTTTTTGAGATATTTAATAAAAAGTTCTTAATTTTGGGAGTTGTTTTCGCTTCTGCCTGACTCGTTCATGCAACACATTCCAAATATTTTTTCGAGTTATAGAAACTCGCAACGTGTCGATACCGTTGAATACATATTGAGCATCCAATTCGAAGAAAAACGTAGCTCTCCTAACACAATAATCTTAACACAGAGTTGTAAATATTGCTACCAACGTCGCGTACTAAATCGAATTACTTCTTGCCCCTCCAAGTACAATTAAAATGAACGACGCTGGAATTAAATTTCCATCGACCGACTCTCGCAGCGTCCCTCCTTCCTCCGCGTTCTCCAGTAATTTCGATGTTTTTCCTCGTCGAATTCTTACGGGTGAATTTGCGCCTGGGAGAACCTAATCCGCGTTTGTTCCGCGGCCGATTCGTCCGATTCTACGGCTATGGAAATCGGCGTAGAGTCTCGAGCGTAGACGATAGTCGTCGCCGAGTTCCCGAACCCGGCCAAATAGGCAATGCATATTTCAGAAGCATGAGCGAGGTCCCGTCGCGGGACTCTCGGCCCTCGTTCGAAAGGGGTGATTTCGTCGCTGTTCTCGTTTCGCCGAACTCCGGGGAATCGACAGTGTCTCCGAGACATCCGGTCCTCGTCACTTCTCAAAATCGAATGCATCCGGAGAGAAAGGGAGAGAGAGAGAGAGAGAGAGAGAGAGAAAGAGAGAAAAAGAAAAGAAGTCTCAGAGATTCGTCGGCGTCCAGTCGCGGGGTAAACGGTGTTCGTACATTGTTACCGATGCATGGAATTTAAAACGGGGAGTCCGGCACCGAACTTTCCCGCGGCTCGTCTCTGAATTATGCACGCGTCAAGCAAGATCGTTCCCGGTGACTGCATCGCGCGTAATCAGCTTTGCGACTTCATTTCTGCCGGCTGGTTTACGAGCGGACGCGCGTTAATCGCGACTGGAAAATTTAATATTCCACGATGACGACTCGGCCGAGGGAACGACGACGCCCTCGCTCTTCCATGTTTCCGCGAACGACGTACTCTTTATGGCTGCCGGAATTGTGCGAATCGCGCTGGAATTGGTGGAATCATTCCGCGACGCGATAAACTTTCGCTGGTCTTGAGATCGGAGGAAGTTTATGGACAGATTGGTTTTTAATTTTATCGGTGCGGAGTCTGGATTGTTGATGAGAGTTTCCAGCTGTGTTCGGTACGGGAATATGGCGGGTACCAGACAATACGATTAAGAATGATATTTGCTCATTGTGCTGTTGGCAACTGTTCCTTCAAACGTCTGACTTCTGATGAGACTTTAAATAGTGTTTGGTTCGAGAATATGAAATCTACCGGACAATGGTATAATTAAAAACGATGTTGTTTATTATATAGTTGGTAAACATTCTTTTACACGTCTGCTTGTTAGTCAGACTTTTATAACTAGTGGTTGACTAAAGAACAAACACTAATGCAACTGTTAATGTGCATAATCTTCCTTCCTAGTGAAAATAAGCATATTCGTCCCAACGGAAAAGACAACAGAAAAAAGTATCTACATTGTTACCGATTGATATTAGCAGACCACAGATGTTCGTGTTCCATTTCCATAAACGATTTCAGAAAAATCGTAATAATTTATATATATGAAATTGTTGCAGATGCTATAACCGTATAAAAATTCCGTCGCCAATACCGCCGCTATTTGACATTAAAAATGGATGTGAAAACTTTGAGCGTTCTTGTCAAACTCAGAATAAAGGAAAATTGTTCCGAATAAAAATCATATCCGGATATTGCATTAGTTTCCTCCGATGTCCTCACGTGCACGCACTTTGAAATCAAACGCGTGAACGCATAAAGCACTCGGACAGAATGTTGCAGGCGTCATTCCGGCATCACAATCATCCCGAAGACTCCTCCATCTGTCGAAATCAATTTTCCTCGGGCCGCAGTCTCCGTGACGCAATCGATGAAAATGGCCGTTCGCGTAAAGATCCGGCGGTCTAATAACGATGATAAAAATTCCCGTCATAAAGACGCGGTAACCGCGATCGTATCGCGAAACGCGTTTCAATTTCGAGTATCGATTCGCCACGCCGCCAGCAGCGCACGCAGACAATCGCATAGGAAGCCAACGAGCGCCCGTTTGTCTCTCCAGGGAGAAAGAAAGTCGTGTTTCATGTTTGTGTAAGTGTCGGGGAAAATATATACCGTATCGCGCGACCCCGATACCAGGAAAACGTTCGGCGAGAAAAGAGAGAGAGAGGTAGGGGTTGGTCGCGAGTGCATAAATATGCGGAAACGTATACCTGTTATCTGTCGAAAGCGCTTCCACGTAACCGCGATTTCGCTGATAATGGTGGCGCCGCGAATTTTCATTGACGCAGCTGTGCAACCGGGAGTAGTGCACTTATCGCGCGTGAAGTGTCCTATCGACGAGCTGCAAAACTGGCGGAACGCCAGCCGGCTCGCGATTCCCCGGTGTGCTCCCTTGCGCTGGTATTTTGTTAAGCGGGAGGAAAAAAATATAACCGAAAAAAAAAGAAAAACACCCGGGGAGAGAGGATTCGCGAGCCCGGGGCTTCGCACATAATTTTTGTCCGCGCGTCGAACGCTGGTTGCTTGACACATTTTATTACAGTGAATTCTCGACATATGTCAACACGTACGGATCTTGCCAGCGACATATATCGTCCAGGAGCCTCGAGCCTCGCGGCCCCTCACGGGATATACCCCGCGGTAGTGGGGATAATTCCGCGACGTTTATCATCCAGGCCTCGGCGACATATATAGAGAAATCACTGTACTTCCCAAGCTTCCTTTCACGCGCAATTTGCTTTCTTAACAAATTAGATCGAATTTGCATAGTGTGTACAGTCGTGTCGGTAAGATAACTTGTAATTGGTGTGTGCAGGCACATCAATACGACATACCATTAATCTTTAACAGCGATAACATATGTTTCACTAATGTATTTGTTTATTTACTTGTATCTTCTAAATAAAACCAAAACAACAATACGATTTAATTCATAATATTCATTTACCTACGCAGTCTAATTATTTTTTAATTTATTATAATTATTACATCAGACAATACAATCATTATGTACATCCTTATATATGTAGTAAAACTCTACAGTCTAATCATTGACAAACGCATTTCCTACCGGTTCTATTTAACAAATATTACGCATTTGCTTATCGTTGCTCAGAGTAAGGATTCTACAGAACAGCTTCATGGGCCAGAATTGACGTAACCGTTTTCGAGCACTGGCAAACAAACAACATACTTCGAACCGGAGTTTCTCCTGGAGATTCAGGGGAGGGCCATATTTTCTGGGGTTGGGGGAACGCGGAAACAGCTCGCGCGAAATTAATTGAATCGAATCATAGCGAGCCGACGCATTTTCGTTAGCTCGTGCGTCGCCGGGCGGAATCGATTCGCGGCCGCAGTTTACAATAAATTCGCCGCGCGGTCGTGCGCCGCGATGCAAAGCGCTGCAACGCACTGCAACGGGATGCGCCGCGATGCACCGCCCGGCCCTTAATGAATATTCTCAACGGTGCAATCGTCGATCGAGCACTCGTTGTCCCGTGGACGCGAGCCCCGGAATACGAATGCCCGCGCCGCCCCGGCTAATGACAGTTAATGATCCTGACGCGGAAGGTTTTCGCGCGACAAATCCCGATGATCGGCATTCCCTCGGCGTGGCCTCTAATTGCTCGGTGATCGCGGCGCGTTCGCCAATCGCGATTCAGCACGGACAATCGTGACGAGCGCCGAATTTCGCGGCCCTGTTGCAAACATATGCGTCCGTGGAGTTTGTTGCAATCTAATCATTCTTAACACGTTCCGCCCTTTGTCAATCACTGCCGGGCCGATGACTTTCTGTCAGCTGGCTGGACTTGTTGATGAGTCACGCTAACTTGCGCTTTTTTGGTTTAATTGCTGTGAATGCAAATTTGTTTGTTGGAAAAGTTTTGCGCTTTGTCTGACTTGGGCGTGCACGCTTAAATGTTCGAAATTGTGGTAGTAGAGTTGCTGAGGAATTTTCTTATTATATGTTTAATTAGGTGTGCAATTTAAATGTTGTGTTAGAAATTGTGAAAGCAGAGTTGCAGAGGAATGTTGTAATAAAATGGTTGAATTAGGTATGGTACTCTTAATGTTATATTCAAAATGGAGGGAATTGGGTCGCAAATAAATGTTGAATTAAATATGACTCTTCAAATGTTGCATTAGAAATTAAGGGAGTTGAATTACAGAAGAATCTTGAATTAGAAATTGATCTTCAGATGTTATATTAGGCATTACATTTCAGATATTGTATTAGATATTAAAGGAACTAAGCTACACAAGAATGTTAAGGCAGAATGTCTGAATTAGGCTTGAAAATTTAAAGGTTATACGTATGAGGAATTAAGGGAAACGTGTCAGACAAGAATATTAGAATGTAACGTCTGAGTTAGATATGAAATTTTCAATATTGTATTATTAAAACGAAATGTCTGACGTAACTATCAAACTTCAAGTAGTCTGCTTATTCTTACATATTTCCAGAAGGAAGGAATCTTTGTTTCACAGATCAATTAATCTTAACCTTTCGTTGATCACAATTGATTAAATTGATTGACCTGAAAAGATTCCGTTTTTAATCCTTAAGCAGGATGCATTTAATGCTATTATATTCCAGCCATACTCATTCCTCCAATAACTTGCAATCAATTGTAGGAATTGTATTTTAAAAGATTTTAAATTTTCAATAGAGAGCAGATAATGTCGATCATCGCCTCACTATTATTGTACTCAATTCGTTGACTCAATTAGAAAATCCATTCAGTACGAATAAAAGTCTAAAATTGATAAATAATAAAACAGCATAAAATTTCGAGAGCTTCTGTCGGCAGAGTACAGTGGAATGAATCAACGATTCTAAATGCAATCTAGGAATCACCTAAAAGTATTCCAACAGAATTGCTTAACTCTCGAATGGCAAAGTCCAGATCGATCAAAGAAGAAATCAGCATTCCAGCAAAAATCGTCCGAAAAAGAAAGCACCAAAATCGAACTCCCATACATGTATCCTTGCTTACACGGTGGCGGTCGAAGAAAATCTGCCTCGATTCCAGCAACAAGCTGGAATTCTTGCGAGAGCAAACCGCTCGAGCGAGAAGGGGTCGTTCCCGAAGCAGAATTTCGAGCGGATCCCTCCGGATTCGGCTCACGGTTCCTTGCACATCATTGTCCTTAGAAAACTCGAAACTCCGAAGTCCCTGCTTTGTCTCCGACAGCTCGCGACACGACTGTCCGCTCTGTTAACCGTTCTCTTTTTCCTCAATCTTAAACTTTCCCAATGGATAATGTATATCACTCTCAATTTCACCTTTGATTCCCACTCCAATCTCCTAGTAAGTGTTGGTAGACATGCCTGTTGTGTTTGAGTGACAATAAATAAAGAATACATAGAATAAATCGGAAAACCCGATAACATTCCATAAAATCCCATATAATCAAGTCAAAATGATTTCTCTATATATGTCGCCAAGGACTGGATGATAAACGTCGCGGAATTATCCCCACTACCGCGGGGTATACCTCGCGAGAGGCCGCGAAGCTCGAAAATGAAAAAGTGTGCAATGACGAATATGATCCTCGGAAGGTACGGACGCTGTCATTTTATTACAGGATTGTAAAAAAAAATTATACTTTTTAGAACATTTTGAATACAAGCTGCTTTACCGAAAACTGTAAAAGAATACGTGTTTTCTCTTCAACGATCGGTACAGAACTAAAGGCAAAACAAATTCTTTGCAAATAATTGATTACTTATGGGTACCCCAAATACATTAAGTAAGCACTGCACGTTGAATAAATCGGAAAACTCGATAGAATTCCATAAAATCCCATATGATCAAATCTCGTTAAAGAACAAGCTCCGCAAGCTGATCTCGTTCCCAACAGCAATCCGAAAGTTCCCGAATACCGTCGGCAATCCGATCACGAAGTTTGAGGTACAGTATAGAATTTGGATTTTTCCCAAATTCCGGGGGCGATAGACGTCGAACAAGAGCCGCGCGGGCGTAGCGGTATAAAACGATCGATCGTATTCGATTTGGCACTGGCGGCGTCGGATTTCTTGCCGGCTGCTCCATTCCCGAACTGTTTGGCCCATACGCGGCCTCGTCGAAGGTCTTCCCGTCTCGGGGAACCGATGCCTCGAATCTCGAGCGGCCGATCGAGCAAGCATCGCGAGAGAATAACGGATAAAAGCTCACGATAGCCGAGCAAACGACCGACCTCGCCGTTTCCCAGCTCGGTTCACTGCCGGATTATACCGGCTGCCTTTCCCCGTTCCCCGAGAATATCGCCTCCGTTTTCGGAATTTTAAGTCGGATCCGCGCTGTTCCGGCCTGCCGCCGATTTTCGCGATTCGAACAGCAGATTTCGCTGGCAGTTTCCGGTTCCGGGGCGAACACGATCCTGTTCTACCTCCTACGCGACAGTTCCAAGCCTCGTGGCTCTACACGCTTCGGAAAACGAACGGAATCGTAGCGTGCTCCCTCGATTTCGAATTTATGTGCATTTATTAGGGATCGGTGTTCTGGCTCTCTTTGTGATGCCTGGACCACCCGGTTACGGTTGTCCCATAACCGGGAACGAAATTGGTATAGTCCTTGATTTATGTCTTCGAGATCTATTAGATTGCTCCTTTGGAATAAATCGTCGGAGAGGAGCGAATCAAGAGAAATGTGTTGGACGAATAAAAGAAAGGGGAGATATTCTATTGTGTTCTTAGGGCCTCTCTTGGGCTGTTAGTATATTGGCAGGCATGCCAATCATGTTCGGGTGAGCCTATTCTTCAACTAGAGGCTCGAGATTAATCTTTTTCTCGTCTACGATCTTACAATCTTCCGATCTTCAGGCATGAAGTTTTTAAAGTCGATAGAAACATTATTCAGTTTCTTTGTGCACAAGTCTTTCAATTTATTGTTTCAAGCATTAACGAAGGTCCCGCATTAGTAAATATTTATTTCGCATTAAAATAGTTATTTTATAAAGATTTACTTATGGTCGAGTCGTATAATGTTCCATACAGTTCGGAGTTTGAGAGTTTGGATTAAATATTAGAATACAATATCACCAATGCTTCCCCATAAAGAATGTACAGTGATTTCTCTATATATGTCACCAAGGCCTGGATGATAAACGTCGCGGAATTATCCCCACTACCTCGAGTTATACCCCATGAGGGGCAAAGCTCGAGAGGCCTCGGACACCGAGAAGTGTAAACATAACACAGGTCGGGTATACCTCCTAGACGATACAAGACGCTGACAAGATCCGTGCTGTTGACATATATCCAGAATTCACTGTATTGTGTTTTTATTGTCGAGGGATTGCGTAGAGAATTCCAGAGAGAGTCCTCCAGCAGATTTCAATGTCGTTTCCAGTCGGAATAATTTTCCTTTTACTAAACATACACATATATCAGCGTTCTTGAAGAGATCAGAGCTTTTCAGCATCCTTCCCAATTTGATGATGAAGTCTGAGCTTCTCTACAACACTTGCCGAGAGAAATACAGTTCTCCCCGGACGAGTTCGTAGTCGTAGAGCCGGCAAAAGCGATTACGAAGATCGCGTATCTGTATTTAAGTCCGCGGGCACACTCGTGTCCATGAATGATCGCGATAAAGACGTTTTATTAATTAGCTCTCGGCTAAGCGCAGCAACGCAATAATTGAAGAAAACAAGTGGCTGTTGGCCGTATAGTTGAGTCGCGTTCCGTCTCAGTCCTCGGCAAGACGGTCCGCGAGTAAATTCCGCTGTCTCGAGTGCGGATTACAAAGCATGGGAGGCGATTAATAATTCGTCGCGGTCTGGCTGCGCATGCATCAAACAGGGGCGTCCGATGAAATTATCACGAGAAGTTGCGTTCATTTGGCGATGTCTCGTTTAATACGTAATACGGAATTCTCGGGGCTGCTCGAGGGCAGCGCGTTTCGCCTTGAAATATTAGACCCGGTAACGGGCCGTGCATTATTGAATGAATTCGACCACGAGCACCCACGAGAATCTCACGGACGGTTTTACTCGCGTCCTCCTACGCCCGCGAGATCGGTCTTCCTGGACCAATGAAGCCTATCCCGGGGAACGTCGCCGGGATATATTCGAAGTTTCCTGTTGTTCCCGGGCGAATGTTATTCCCGGCACGCGTCCGCCGCAGGGCTCTGGAATTTTTGATCGAGCCGCGACCTCTTTAATGCGTAATTACGTCGCTTCCGTCGGAGACGCGACGTCGACGGCGAACGTGACGTCGGACGTCGCGTGGTGCGACGACTATATGACAACAACGGGGAAAACAACCTCCTTCTCGGTTCCCGGGAATTTCGCCGACTTGTTTGCTGATGCTGAAACACAGCTTCTTTGGAGCTAAGGTACATTTAATGAAGAAATAGTATGCTCGTGTAAGGCGCTGTTCTGACATCCTCGTGAGTCGAGAGCCACTAAGCCACGCCTACTTTAGCATCTTCAAAACTAAAGTTTTAGGAAAAATACAATCTCCATCAAACATTGGTAAAAATTGCTCTTTAGGCTACTGTCGTGGCTCTGTGAAAGTTGAGAGCCACTAAGCCACGCCTACTTAAGAATCATTAAAGCAAGATATTTAGAGATATACAGTCACCATCAAACACGGGTAAAAATTGCTCTTTAGGGCACTGTCGTGGCTCTGTCAAAGTCGAGAGCCACTAAGCCACGCCCACTTAGGGATCACTGAAGTTAGATTTTTAGAGAATATACAGTCACCATCAAACACTGGTAAAAATTGCTCTTTAGGCTACTGTCATGGCTCTATCAAAGTCGAGAGCCACTAAGCCACGCCTACTTAGGGATCACCAAAGCTAGATTTTCAGGAAATAAACAGTCGCCATCAAAGACGGGTAAAAATAGCCCTGTAGGGCACTGTTCTGGCTCCCTCGAAGTCGAGAGCCACTAAGCCACGCCCACTCGGTGCATTCTGCACACGGATAGAGCAAACTACACACTTTCCTATGAAGGCCAGACCTTCTTCTTTCCGGTATGCATCTTTCTATCACGACTAACAGGATGCAGCACTTTTGCCACGTATCCGAACTTCAAGTTCCACTTTCCTGGGCAACCGAAAAGAACCTGGAGTTTCTAGAAACGCGAGGGTCTCGCTCTATTCTGAACTTCGGTCGGCCCCGGCAGAGGCTCGCCAATCGAGCACTCCATTCAGAGACCATCGTCCCCATTTCCGCCTCCCTCGCACATCAATTTCTTCGTCCTTTCAATCTGTCTCTTCCCGTTCCTATTTGTTTAGCGATCTATTTCCCGCATTTTCTCCGCGCGCGCGCCCGTCCCCGACCCTCTTACCAAGGAGAAGGATTTTACCCGCTCATCCCTTTCGCCGCTTCCTCCGAGAGTTTCATCGTTACACACGCCGATTCCCGAAGGATTCCTTGGCTTGGACGTCGTGCATCCACGTCGTTGGAAATTGATCGATCGATCTAGAGACCGTTGGGTTCCTAACGCGCGGCCGGTTGTCGCAACTTGCGTCCCGTCCGGGAAGAACTCGCTCGTACCGAGTTCCCGATCGCTTCGATCGCCATTCACGACCTGGACATTAATCAATAGACTGCGGATCTTTATATGAAAGTGAGAACTTTCGTACCGATTAAAAGAAATAAATTTCATTAGTGCTAGAAGCATAAAAGATTGCCCCGCCCCCAATCGCTAAAATGGCTCTAAATGGGCGTGGCTTCGATTAATCCCGACTTCTACCGTGCCAAAATTTTGGCTGACCCAAGACAGTGTCCCACAATGCAATCTCTATCCTGTAAGTGTCCTCTACATCATAAAGAAAAGCAGAAATTCATCAATAGAAGCTCGTCCATACCCCTTTTCTTGTACAATGCCGATGGTAGGTGTGGTAACTTGGCTCCTGGAGCCAAAACACAGCTTCCAAGGGCAATTTCCTCGGCCGTCAGGTTCAGGCGGTTTAGAACGCTTCAGCGAGAGCTGGTCTCACCCCCGAAATCTATCGCGGGAGCAAGAACGATTGGAGAAGAGAATCGTAGGGAGCTTGCAGGATAGGGGACGAGCTTGCCGTGGCACTCTCGATTCCATCGGGCTTTCCTCCCGAAGGTGGCTGGCATTATTCGGCCGCGACGTTTCTTCCCTCGGATTCCTCTTCACCCCTTCACCTTCTCTCTCTCTCTCTCTCTCTCTCTCTCATTCCCTATCTAGACTGTGTGCAGGTGCCTGAGATCCACACCGGTTCCTCTTCTGCTCGTCTCCCCGTTCCACTCTCCACGTACACGTACGTTCTCGTATGTCTGTAGGGGAGAAGGACGGGCGGCAACGCGTCAAGGCTTTAATGGGATTCTATTTACGGGGTTCGTGCCCCGGCTAGGCAAACACTCGGTCCTCCATCCCTCCCCCCACCTTGAACCTCCTCCTCTTTCACCTCAGGTTCTCTTTCCTTCGCGTGTCCCAGCGCGTCTGCTTCTTGCCACCGCATCTTCCCTCTTCTCTCCTCTCCTCTCACGGCCTCCTCTTCACCGATACGCGGAGAACTCGCCTCTCTCTCTCTCTCTCTCTCTCTCTCTCTCTCTCTCTCTCTCCTACATACGGCCCTTCCCTCCAGCCTCTTTTGCGTTTTCGAGTTTAGAGGGTGCCACTTCGCGTTACCGGAGACCCAGCAGACTTCGCGCGCCCCGTGGCTTCTCTTCCCCCTCCCTTCGACCCTCTTCTCGCTTTCAGCATCCTCTTCCTGCTTTCCTAATTCCTCTAGTGGTCTGCGCCTGTCTAGCTCGGCTGCCGAGACGTTGCCCTCTAATCTGCGCACTCGTTTCATTGGAAACTAGCACACCTTGCGAAATAAACCGAACAACCCTTCCTCGCGAAGGTCTGCCGCGGGAAAACCCATTCGAGCCCTGCCGGGTCCGATCACGCCTCGATGTGTCCTCTCGTGGAATCCTGGGCTGCTGTCTGATGACGTGGACTGCGCCATGGTACTTGCAGGAGCAACCTCTTCATGATTGGATTTTTATGTTGGTCATCTGTAACGTGACGTTGTTCAGTGTCCTGATTCGGAGGATTTGTGATTTATTCTGGATCTATAGGTGGATGATGCTTAATATGTTCTGTAGATGATCGTCTGTAAATCCCAGAAAAATCACACAAAATCAGAACAATGCATTTAATAGAATTCTCGATATATGTCAACGACATGGGTCTTGCCATCATCCAGAAGACATACCCGAGCTGTGTTATGTTTTCACTCCTCGGCGTGGCCCCTCGCGGGGTATACCCCGCGGTAGTGGGGATAATTCCGCGTCGTTTATCATCCAGTCCTTGGCGACATATATAGTGAGATCACTGTAATACTAGAACAGAAAAGACAAAGTTTATCATGACAATCATTTTTCTAATCTTCTCACACCTTGCAGATCTGAATAAAATTTGGTTTACCTAATAAATTGTAGTAAAAATCGATTTTGAAATTTAACAAGAAAATGGTGTCGGTCTTAGGCGATCGATGCGACGTGCGACTCAATGTGTGAACAGACTTTAATTGCTGCAATACGAGAGAGTTGTAACCGTATAGAAGATCACAGAGCTTTGACTAGCTTCGACTCTGCAGGCTTACGTTGCGAGCCAGTAAACCTCCCCGTTCACCTCTCCCCTGATCCCAATGCGGGGGTACCGTTTCTCTCGAGGCTCCCATAGTTTTGCTCGACGTAATCTCTCGTTACACCGTGCCGTTGACACGCGACTGCCCGTCGCCGCCTTTCCTCGTGTTCCGAAACGCGATCCAGCCTCTCGTGTTTCCCGCAGGACGGATCGTAGGCGTTCGTTCGTTCCGTCAACGGCGTATTGTTTCTCATCGTGGTCTCCCTGCTAAAGCGTTACTTCCGAACGCAGGGAACCGAACACGGCGAGAGTCACTTATCCGTCGACGCAGCCCGCTTTAATAACACCGACGCTGGCGGACGCGAGACCCTTCGTCGACGGAATCGAGCTTCGTTGACGAAATCGTGTCTCGTTTTCTCGTTGGTCGCTCCTCGTTCGATAGGTCCTGTCTTCTTTGCTCGAATCCGACGGATCGAGCCCAGTGAGCCCCGAATTTCATCGGCTCCGATACATCCCGAGGAACTTTCCCTTCGCGGGACAAACTTCCGGAATCTAGAACGTGATTCCGCGAAGCCAACTTCGCAGTTTCCTGCGTCCGATCCCCAGCCACTCGGAGACCACGATCGATCGAAGAGAAGCTCGCCAACTACCGAACCGGTCCAATTTTCGAAACATACGTCCCGAGCCCATCTACGTTGCTCGAGAACGCCGCGAGCCTCGCCAATAATCGCGATTCTGCAGTTGGTTTGCCCTGGAGAATGCCTGTTGGATTATCCTATTCGCCTGGACTTCGAGGTTTCCGATATTAAGTGTTTTCTCGATATATGACAATAATACGGGTCTTGCAAGCGACATGTATTGTCCAGGAGATAGTGTTCTGTGGTCCACGCTGAACGTCATACCTGACCCGTGTTACGTTTACAAACCTCGACGTCCGAGGACTCTCGGGTTTTCGGGGCCCCTCACGGGGTATACCTCGCGGTAGCGGGGATAGTTCTGTGACTGTTATCAGCCAGGTATCTGCGACATATATCGAGAAAAGACTGTATTTTGCATAGCGTCATAAGCTTACTGTCTTTGCTTTGACCGCAGAGTTGAACACTGAAACCACGACTGCAATGTTTGACAGCCAATTTTTGCTAGCATCTGTTAAGTAAACCGAAGTTTGTTAACAACCCGTTGCGGTCTAACATGTTCCCTCTCTTTTTACCTTAGAACTTGCTACAAAATGATATTTTTAAATTTAAAATTTTATTCCTACTGGCAGCTGTATTCATCTATTTAGAACAGACGAAAGACGCTAGAATTTTACTTGCATACCATGTAATTATGATCTTCCTGAAGAGACTCAGTTGACCTTCACATTCCTTCACTTCCAGACAGAATTAACGACACTAGAGTTTTATTCTGATATAAGACGATGGCTACGTACCGGCTTTCCTCGTATTTCGGATGAGGGTACCTATTCGGCTTGCCTTTGTTCTTGAATAATATATTGACGTTCTTAAGTACTTACAATCGATCTACAGTTATATATTGCACCTACTCGCTCTTGACACAAATGCATAAGCGAGTCTATTCATGAGAGATGCTATATATGCAAAGAAACGAATTCGTTGGAGGAATTCTTTCCTGAATGCATATTTACAAATTGTCAACAATTGTAACTCGAGAAATTGGAAATTTATTAGTTCGACTGGTTTGGTAGCTCGAACGTTAACTAAGTCAGCAAAAAATATGACCCAGCGAGAATTCGCTCGCCTCGTACTCAGAAATCAGGATTTTCCTCGGGGCGCGGGAAGGAACGAGGGCGCGGATCGCCGATTACAATTTCAAAAACGCGTCCTTATCGAGTGAGCGGACTTATCTGGTTGAATATATTCCTCGCCAGGGGCGTACCGCCTGGGAATCCATTCTTTTCGATTTCCCGAGCCCGGGGACGTTACCCCGAATATCTTCGCGCGACGCTCCGCAGATTCCGGGACGCGATGCGACGCGAATCGCTCCGGGCTGCGGCTCCTTTGACGCGCCGGAGAATACGCGAAACCTCGTCCCCTAATGCGACAAGCCAGACCCGCTCGATACGCCCGAACCAGACATTAAAATTCAGGCTTCCTCCCAGAAACGCGCGCGACGTCTCTCGTTCCCAGCAAACCTTCCAGATAGACGGCGCATCTAGACGAATCGCTCCCAGACAAATCGCCGGGGAAGAAATTTGGGCGATTGTTGAGAGATAAGATTGACGTATACACGGTTTCATTATTTCTTAAATCGTGCGGTACACGTCCCGTTTAATTCTTCACTCGATTGCGTGTTCTCGACTCGGGAGAGTTTGGGATCAACAAAATTTGGGATCAACACCTTGCACTACGACTAGTTTTACGGTTTCAGTGATTAGAACTCTTTTGTAATTCGTAATTTCCTTAAAAACAGAGAAAATTTATATCTATTGTATGCCTATATCTTATTAACAACGCCAAAATAGAATTTTATTTCGGTTTAAAGGAAATTAATAACATATAGTGATTTCTCTATATATGCCGCCAAGGCCTGGATGATAAACGTCGCGGAACTATCCCCACTATCGCGGACGCCCAGGAGTGTAAACATAACACGGCTTGAGTACAGCCAAGGCCAAGGAATACAATGTACCCCCTCTCTGATGACCAGAGTAATATGTGACGCGTTGCGCGTGCGCGACGGGGATTGAGTGGGACACTATGCGTCGCCTCAGTCGCGCGTGGCACAACGCGACACGTCACGTGACCAGTCTACGATCTTAGTGGGGGACGTTGGAGTGTGTTCATGGTGGTGGAATGGGATAGTGGAAGGGGAAAAGGAGGAGAGTAAAGAGTACGTCTCCTGGACGATACAAGACCCGTATTGTTGACATAAATCGAGAATTCACTTTACATATTTATTAGACTCTGTCCAGAAACTTCATCAGGAGTATGACTCGATATTGTAGGGCAAAGGGTTAACCCATTAGGTACCAAATTCTTATTGTTAAATTTTTCTCGAAATGGTCAGTATTTCGGACGATTTATGTCAAAAATTAAATTGAATTTGAAAAATTAATGAAACAACGTCACTCATCTTTGTGACAAATGCATAAAGTCCGTACATTTTTTCAATTATTAGAGTCGTTTTAAGAATTTTGTCGAAGTTGACGAATGTACACGGGGACATTTGAAACAAGGAGTTTCAACAAAGAAGACGGCCGCGGCGTTTACATCGATTACAGATCGTTAGGACGATGTTTTCCGTAATAATTTCCGTGAATTGCCAGCAGCAGGCAGCGCAGCAAGAAGGTAGATTATATTATTAAAGGAAACGGTTTGCCGGGGAACGTTACGAGGGCAATGTATCTATCGATACTGCTCGATATTCGCGACGGTACTGCTACCTATATACAGATATTAGACCGCGCCGTTCCGGCACACCGAGCAGAAGAAGGCAAACAAGAACTCCCCTTCGCTTTGCTGCACGGTCCTCCTCCTTGCGCAATGAATGAGCAGACGCAATTTACCTTCGATTCTGCCAGTAATTTCAGGGAGACTTGGACTGGGTAGCCGTCGTGTTTCAGATCCACGGCTTCCGTGTTTCTTTTTCCACAGCTAATTTAACGGCTCTGTCGCATCGGCATCGGTGCTCCAAATGCCGGGACTGTTTGTCGACGCGAGTCGGGGGGCCATTTTTCATTGGCTGCTTTGCCTTAGATTCTTCTCGGAAGTACCGCGTTCCCCAGACAAATTCGGCTAGGATAGAACATTTTGTAACCATGCTAATTTATTTTATAAGTTTCTTCAGTTTCTTGTGCTCTTAAGTTTCGATGCGGATCCTTGTGCGAAAGAAAAATCATTTGTCTTCTTTGGAAAACATAAGAGCAAAATAGAAAAGCCTTTCTTCTTTTTACGATTTTACTAGGAGCTGAAGATGATATAATAATGTTCTCGAATTTTTTAATCTTTTTACTGTTTTATACATTTAACATTTACTTATTTATTATACATTTATATATATATATATATATATATATATTATGTATATACATTTATACATTTATCACTTACAGGGGACTTCCGAATGCAAAGGGTTAAACTACTCATTTTTGTCGGAAATGCATAAAAGCAGTCATCAATTTTAGATAGATCAAGTGATTTATAGGATCACGGTTATTTCGTCTTAACTATGACAAATCTGCCACAGAAATATTGTGTAAATATTAATAAATAGAAAATATAATATTAAATAGAAAAGATTTATTCTATCATTTAATTATTTTTTAATTAATATTTTCCACACTAGAACCGTCGATTTATTTCTGTGAATTTCCGAGGACGTATTACTAACCCAGACCAAAATTGCCATAATTCCGACCACACACGGTTCCGCCACTTTTATAGAGTAACATAAAATAGTATTCCAGTGGATCTATTGTTAATACCCGACTCGATTGGTCGACGCGCACTCCGCCAGGCCAGCCAAAATATCGTGACAATGCGTTATTATATTTCGCCGGGATATTTCGGCTATCAGAGATATTAATTTATTATCCGAATGAAACGAGCCCGGTCGAATTTCGTAAGTTAATGGAATTAAACTCGCTCGCCGACATAATTACCCGAAATGTGCTCGGAAAGTAATGAACTCTGTGTGCCCTGGCGCCGGTTCTACGGCGATTCTTTAATGTTTAATCAAGCCCGCGCGAGGAAAATCGACTCGATAGGAAATCGATATTGTCGGCATTGTCGAACGGGAGGTCAGCATATCGATAGCGAAAAACCCGGGAATTATGGCTGCGAATCTTGGGATAGGCGCATCGACGCTGTTCGGTTCTTGTTAAACTTTCAATTAAAGATGTCTCTTTCGATACTTTTGCTTCGAATGGCGGTCACGATTGTTATTGCGGATTTTATTTATTTACAAAAAACACAGAAAAGTGTAAACATATTAGAAAAATTTACGGAATGCTTCGATTGCGATCGACTAAAGCAGTCTGTTTCTAAAGTAAATGCATAAAATCCACGGGGAGCATTTTGATGCTTCTATCAAGGTCATTCTATGAACCCTTCTTCTTCCCAAATTCCCTGAAGAATATTTCTAAATTGATTGCATGCCAGATTATTCTGTGAGATGTATTTCCACGCGTTCACGTTCCGAAAAATTGAAGACGGCTAAGGAAAATATCAGAAAGTAAAAATCATCAAAAAATCATCAACGTCTTTAACATTATAGAGAAGTGAGAGAGAACTGACGATGCATAGGCGGTGAGAGGAGGTCCGAAAAACGCTGGCAATCGCAGACAATCGTAACTCGAAGAGAAAGTAGATCCTAAGAACTCGGAAAGCGGAGTTCCTACGGAAGACCAACGACGCCAAAGCAGCGTCTCGCAAGCTCCTGCGCGCTTCGTCGAAGGCGAAACGTTCTTGAAGAAGTTGCTCTATAGAGCACGGTGTCGGGTTTCAGCGTGGAGTTGCCGAGACGCGACTTTCTTGCAACAGCGTTGCTGCGGCGTCGTCTCGGCCGGCAGCAAGCTGCCGCTAAGGTATTTCTAATTTAAACGTGGCCGGGCAAAGAATAGGAAAAGGCGCGTCTCGCGCGCGTTTCCAGCTTTTAGGGCGCGTTCACACCGAACAGGATGGGCGGGGAAACAGAGAAGTTCCGCGCGACCGACAGGCGTCGAGAGCGATCCGCCGAAAAACGAGGAAACGCCCCTTCTTTTCGCCGCGCGGGACTCGTTTTTTCCACCCGAAACACGCTTTCTGTCTCGAGCAGTTTTAGCGTCTCGCTAGCCTAAGTCCATGGCTATGTCGAATGCAATTTTCAATCGCGTGCCCGTGTCGTCTCACCTGGTTCATTGTGTTCTCGTGTGAAGCATAAATTGTTCAACTCCTGGTACTATAATGTCGAGTCATATGTATACAGTGATTACTCTATATATGTCGCCATGGTCTGGATGATAAACGTCGCGGAATTGTCCCCACTACCGCGGGGTATTCCCCGTGAGGGGCCCCGGACGCCGAGGAATGTATGACACGGCTCGGGTATGTATCCTGGACGATACAAGACCAGTGTTGTTGACATATATCGAGAAGTCACTATATTATTAATTTCCTTAAAGCTGGATAAAATTCTATTTTGTTTGTTGTCGATATATATGTATAGCCATTGCGGAATATACAGGTATATACTGAAAATAATAATTCTCCTTCTTCCAAGAAATTATGAAAGATGAAGAAGTTCTGCCGATTATAACCATAAAATAAATTGTGCAAGGAGATATTGTACATAGACATAAAATCATTATACTTGTATGAAAAGTGCCCGTTAGAAATATTTTCGTCCAACTATAATTGGATAACCACCACTGCAATAAATCATAACTTTCCAGGTTCCGTTTCATCAAATAAATTACTTTGGTTCTGTGAAATTTTCGCGGTTGCTCGGCCGGCAGTCGACGCGTTAAATAATCCTCGTTGCGAAATATGCAAACATTTTCTCGCGTAAAAATGTGCATTGAAAAACGAGAAAAGTGGAAATATATTTACCATGAACCCCGTTTAAACTTTTTTCCTCCCGCAAGTTTTTTTTTAGGGCCACAATACATTTTTAAATATTACTAATTTACGGAATAAATTAATTTAAATATTAAATTACGGAATGTATGCATAAAAATTGCGGAGAGAAAAACCTGGCCATTTTTAAAGTGTATTAATGCTAACCTAAGCAAAAATGCTCTCGTGCAAAAGCGTGTATTAAACAAAAAAAATAGAAAAGTGAATATATTTATCTCAACAATAGCTTTCCGAGGCCATAAGTGGTACACTTTAGAATGTATACAGCTGGTGTGCCTTTTATTTTTGTGTCTTTTTAACGATCGCGGCAAATAATGAATAATTCTGATGAGTTGCGAGTAGTCGAAAATAAAATACAGTGAAACTTCGTTCATTTATATCCTCGCCTAAGCTTGTGTTTGCTTCCAAATACAGAAAGATGATGCAGCTAAAAATAAGACGAAAACTAAGAACAACGAAATTACTTTGAAAAACGAAATCACTAAATCGAACTCGTTAAAGCTGACAAATGGACAGGTAAGGAAGTCAAATACAAGAATTTCTCTCTATATGTCGTATTTAATATGTGTATTTATTACTGTGTGTATTTATTACTTATCATTATATGTGTATTTAAAAATTTTCCCTTTCGCAAGTTCTCTTTCATTTAATTGTATCGCCTCTGAATACAGTGATTTCTCTCTATATGTCGTCAAGGTGTGGATGATAAACGTCGCGGAATTATCCCCACCACCGCAGGGTATACCGTGGCTCCTCGAGAGGCTTCGGACGCCGAGAAGTGTAAACATAACACGGCTTGGGTATACACGATACTGGCAAGACTCGTGCTTTTGAAATATATCGAGAATTCACTGTGTTAAGCTGTTATTATTCAGGTTCGTTGGTCATCGGAATAGTCATGTTTTCCCAATTATGTTCGAATAAATTCTCAGTCAGAGTTTCCTTAAAATTCTGTAAAATTCTCACCGTTTCTCATTTCCCCTCGCCTCGGTAACAAATGCGGAAAATCAGTCTAGCCATAAGCCAGCAACAGCGGCGTCGCGCGTTCTTCCGGAGCTATCCCGACGGAAGAAACCGGCTGATAAAGCGCGTGGCGCGGTACGGTTCGCGAGACGTATGTATACAACGCGGGGAAGATAGATGGCCGGCCGCGATGAAAAGACTGCTTCGAACTTTTTCAAGCTACTTAGGCGCATTGACGCGCGGAGATACACGCGACCCTGTATCGGCTTTCCGCGACTTTTGCCCCGCAACTCCCAGGCTAAAGTCAGCATTTTACCCGGGGCTGCGAAACTGGGAAGAGTCTGCGTCTATTCCAGATCTCGCGTTAGTTCTACCGTTCTTCTGCTGTCACCGAAACGGTTCCCAAGATCGAAAAGCGTTCCCCGGAGCCGCAATTAATAGCACATCGATTTCAATCGCGTTAAGGACTGAGAACACTAGCGTCGGATCCGCGCGTCTGACCAACGCAAGACCGTTTCCACTTGCTCGCTCGACGCGTGGAGAACTCGGCGCGGAAATTTCGAGCGCAGATACCCGAGCATGGACTCAGTCGTCTCTGCCGAAGCAAAACATTCGACCACCGCGATTTCCGCTTATCCCGGCTTCGGGATTGCTCGCCAAGAGCGGAGACGGGAGTCCGTCTTGCTCCGTTGTGTTCGCTGGAATGTAACTTGTTATTTCACCACCGTCGCTTCCCTCTCTCTCTCTCTCTCTCTCTTTACTCTCTCCTTCTCACTGCCTCCCTCGAATTCAATGGGAACTATCGATGATTCGGGGATCGTCGAATTATCACATGGACAACTTAAAAGGATTGAAGCGTATAAAATTGTTCAAAGACGGCAGAAATTCCTAGAGTCCTTTTGTTACAACAGGCGCGTACGATTTTTACATAACAGCTAAATACAGTCTAACGTTTAGCGTTCCCATATCGACTACTGTACGTGTTTTGTTTTTTTAAAAAGGTACAGTCATTACTCTACATATGTCGCGAAGACCTGGATGGTAAACGTCGCGGAATTATCCCCACTACCACGGGGTGTACTCCGTCAGACGCCGAGGAATGTAAACTCGGGTATGTCTCCTGGACGATACACGACGCTGGCAAGACCCGTGTTGTTGACATATATCGAGAATTCACTTTATATGAGTAGCGACAATTATGTTTTCAATCCCTTGATCCCTTTTTCAGAAATTGTTCAATCCTGAATCTGCTAAAACTATCCTACACGGACTGCCTCATAAAAATTACAAGACTTTAGATTTTGCTCTTGATAGTTATTCGATGATCTCCCACGGAAAAATCTTCAGAATTTCAATAATTGTGGGATAAAATACGCGAGACAGGTAATTTGACCGATGCAGCTAGATCTAGTGTTGAACACCGCCTGCCAGAGGCACGTGCGCAGTAGCGCGAAATTTCATGAAATATTACAAAGCGTGTTCCGCGAAAGGGCCCCGGATCTTCAGGCTGATTAAAAGCGTCGCTGAAAGGAAAAATGTAGGCCGTTCGTCTCTAATTAATCGCGAGTTTCGCGAAATAGAAAGAGAGCGAGAGAGAGATGTCGAGTAAGAGAGAGAGAGAGAGAGACGTTCCAAGGAACGTCTGTGTAACATGAACAGCTCGTTGATCGATCCGCTCCACGAAGCTGGAATAATTAACGCGTTAATTTCGCGACGACTCCGACGACGCGAGAATCGATCCGAATGCACGCGTTCTCCGCGAGGCGCAGGAGAGAGAATTTTTATCGGCCGAATTCTGCTCAAAGGAGACGGCCAAAGTTGCCGAACGACTTTCTCGGAAGAGGGTGGAGCGATAAGTGAAAGAACTAACGCGAGCCGGGCACGATGCGACAGAGTTTTAGCAAAGCGCCGGGTTCTATTCACGAGCTGGCATACATTTCGGATCGAACAGACGACCCTCCCCACTCTCTCTCTCTCTCTCTCTCTCTCTTGCCGGCTGGGATCAGACGCGCCATTACTCGCAGCCTCGACCCGTTCGTTCCTCTACCCCGGACCCGTCTCAGGACCTCCACGGATCCTGGCTCGTTAATTTCGTCTCGACCAGCCATCCGCGTCCACTTTAGCCGAGTGCACTTTGCGTCGTTGTTGGCGACTCGGCCGTCGCACAAAGGAACCCACGGCGAAACGATTGCCCGGCCTTTGAACGTCGACGGTTCACGCATCGATTCGCAGCCGGTTATGTCTCGCTGCTCGCGCGATTTACCCGGCTACCACGGTCCACACTCGGGAAACTGCAATGCTCGCGCGATCCGCGAATCGCGATCTCAACCGCTCACACAATTCCCAAGAAAGGCGCGGAAAAGATTCGTCCGACGAACCTGGTCGATCAACACTTCCACAAGTTTTTCGGTGTTATCGGGACCGAGAAACACCGAGAAACAGCGACCGTAGAGGGTCGAGTTACCGCCCTGTGGCCTCTCTGCGGGTTTTCAATAACCGCAGGGGACGCTGCTTCTCGCAGACAGCAAGGGGCGGCTCGTAGATCAGGAGCCAGGGCGCCGGACATAAGAGTTTCTTAGCACGTTTCCGGGCGTCGCGCTTCGAAGCCGGCCGCACGAAGCGTGTACCGGAGAAATTAGTTCGTGCACGTGATTACTGGCGGAGGCACGCACCCTGCTGCCGGAAACTACCCCTTGGAAGAGACACGATCGCCTGGCCCGGGTCCCGAGTTCCCGGGAAATGCGACGGTTAAACGATAAGGGCGGCTCCGAGGGCCGTCTACCAGAGAGGAACGCATTGTTAAAACTAGTCGGGGCGATCGTGTTGCGAAGGCGCAGCTGTCTGCCTCTGATGCTGAACAGAGAGGCAAGATACAGTGGATTCTCGATATTTGTCAATAACACGGGTTTTAGCCAACGACATATATCGTCCAGCAGACATACACGAGCCGTATTATGTTTACACTCCTCGAGCTTCGTGGCCCCTCACGGGGTATACCCCGCGGTAGTGGGGATAACTCTGCGACGTTTATCATCGAGGCCTTGGCAACATATATAGAGTACTGACTGCATTCTTACTTTTTGAAATTCTCAGATAGCCGTCAATTTGTTTCTCGTTGGCGTTTGCTGCTTGGCTTACCAAAAAACAACACTACCCTGATATTAGTCAGGTAAAATAGACTCGTCGGCCGGATGCGGGGCAATTAATAACAGTCCCGTGTATCTTCGTATAGATCATTAACTCCGAAGAACCGGGTCTCGCACATTGGCAGGTGAGCAACGACGCATGGTTCCCCGTAAGTCAGCTTCGACATTGGCTAATGCACCGTGAGCCTTTCGAGCGATTTCCTTCCGAATTCGTATGGGAGGGGGTGTGGAGGGGTTATACGAAGCATAGGGATGAAGGGTGAAAGGGAGCAAGAGAAGGGATTCTTTCCCCCTGACGGGTTTTCCTGAGCGTATCCTCATTAAACTTCTACGTTCGCCTGGCGTCCGCGCGGAAGCTCGACGTCTGCCGACGTAGGAGAGCAAGTTCCCGGGCGATGTCAAGATTAATTCATAAGAAACGAGGTTATCCGGGGGGACAAAGAAGCCGCGGGAAAAGAAGCCCGACGGAAGAGCCGTACAATGTAATACGTTCCTCGCGAGAAAAGCGTCTAACGCGGCGCGACAAGACGAGACGAGACGGGACGAGACGGACAAAAGGAAACCAATTATCGCTTCATTAAAGAACTAAGACGCCCGGGATGGCGTCGCCTAGTTTTGCTCGGTAGCGCAATTTCGATGGAATTTACGGGAGGAATTAAAGTAATCGCATCGGTGCATCGGTGCATCGACGATATTGATACTATTGGATCTGTTGGACCTTCCTTAGAAGTTGCTGCGAGTGTTTTTCTATTTACAGATAGATCTTTCGACTCTTTGGCTCCTCAAAGTACTAGTATTTGTAAGTTCATCTACGACTCTGAAGCTACAAGTCATTTCTAAACTTGTTTTCAGTTGATCGTTAAGTTGAAATTAACCCTTTGCACTCGAAGCTATTTTAACTCCAAAACGAAACATTTCTTCCGACCTAGAATATTGCCCTTCTATATATATATATATATATATATATATATATATATATGAAAATGCATGCATGCATGCATGTTATACATACGAAAATGGTGCAATTTATTCGTTCAATACCGAAATGTTTAGTAATTTATTAAATACAAACAAATTTAATCATGTAAAAAATATTTTGAAGAATGGTACAGCAATTTATAGTGGTGCCTCACAGTCACCATTCGAGTGCTAAGGGTTAATATTATTCTATCTCTTGTAGTAAGAGCTCTCGTCTTCCAGATCTGAGTACGATAATGATAAACACATCATCCAGAATATATCATCGAGAAAACTCATCCAATGGCACAAAAATGCTTGGATTCCACGGCATGCACATCGTCAATTTTTGGCCTACTTCGAACGCTAGTATTACCAAATATCTGCATAATCTCGGCAGCTCCTTCCTCTTTCGAATGAGCCCTTTACCAGCGACAAACTGTTCTTATTTAAGGACGAAAACTTGAAGCACGTGAAACCATTTTGTGACGGTAATGTAGTAACTCTACCTTATCGCGAACCTACGGAGACCGGCCGGCTGTCAGACACCTTGATCGGCAGGCTCGTGAAAGACACGTTCGCGTAGGCAGAAATCGAGAGTAACGCAGAGTCAGTCGGTGAAACAACAATCGGTGCATCGACAAACGGTCGACCGCCAGTGTGCAAGCACTGGATTGCGGGCCAGGTCGAATTATCCCCGGTGCCGAAAACCGTCGGTTAAGGAGTTTAGTCGCGAGACACTCGAGCTACAATCCGCCCACCCTGTGTTCCCACCACTCGTTACCATTGTAAACGCAGCCCCCCGCTTCTCTCCCCCTCTCCCCTCCGCCCCATGCCACTCGACCCCGTAGTGTTTATTTAGCTTAACACTCTCGCTAATGCTTCCCCTAGAGCATTTCACGAGCTGTTTACGATCTGGATAGTTCGAGGTCACGGGGAGGCATCGACAGGGCTCATAGACATTGGGGGATGGGATTTCGAGTTCGCTGACAATGGTTGCCATTCTCCTCGTCGGCGAATCGCTTCTACACGGTGTTATTAACTATCAACTTGAACAAAATATCCAAAATTGCTCCTGGTTGCTTAACCAGTCGAGTATCTGCATGCCCCAGAGTCCCCTGAAATCTAATCGATTTTTTAACTGAAACCATACGCGAAAAACCGATATGTATATTATAGTTACTATTTTGATTTCCTTGTGGTATATAAATACTAACAAAATTTTGGTTCGTTATATTTAAAACTGTACGAGTTCACAGAGTTGTGCGAGTCAGGTGTCAAAGCGTTAACTATATCAAAGTGTTAAATATATCAAGGATAAAATATATCATAGTTTCAAATATATCAAAGCTACAAATATATCAAATTATTAAATATATCCAAGTGTTAAATATGTCAAAGCTTTAAATATATTACAGTGTTAAATAATGCTACCAAGCTTCTGAATATTTTTGTAATTGACTATATCTTTGAAAAGCAGAAGCAGAAAGTTTCATTCACTTGAAACACTTACGAAACGTAAACGTTCCCCAACTCGGAGAACTATGCCTTGTTAAAGCAGAAAAATATTTCCAGTTTTATTCTAGGCGTCGAGGATAAACCGTAGAGTACTCGCACGCCAATTTCGCCGGAGATTTCGTGGTCACAGCAAACCGTACAAGATCGGGACACTGCTAATATGTTTTTCATGGTGGTCATTTAGCGTCCGTACTTTTCTAGGAACGCAACGATTTCATCCTGCCAGACAGTTTCGCGAAAATGATTATTTGCCGGACGCGGTTCTACTCTCGATCATTTGTTTTCTCTACTGACAAGCGATAGCTGTTGCGTGCTACAAGCGAACAAGCAGACTGATGATCGGCCAGGTGTTTCCTCGGGAAGGTAAGCAAAAGGTGATTAATCGTCCGAAGGAACGAGAGAAACGGTGGCGTGGGTGAGGGGACACGAGTATCGGTCAAGCTTTTTTCATCGTCAGGTTTTTCGATTGTTCCTCGAAATGAGCTATTTTCCAACTGCTGGCTACCATTAGAAAACCCATCACTCCCTTTCAATGAATGCATCTTCACAGAACATTCTTACGAAAATGTGTACCCAATTTTGTATAAAATAGACTCACCACTTCGAACGTACTTTGAACATTTCTCGCAGGAACGTATTTCTACGTCGTATTAAAATTTAATGATCGTACACTATCGCCAGATTTATAGAAATTTTAGGTCCTGTATACAGTATTTACTTTATATATGTCCCAAATACCTAGCCGATAAAAGTGCGAGAATTATCCCCTCTAGAGGCTTTTACAGCTTCGCTGTTCTCTTCTACGTTCGGCATGGATCAAAGAACAGTATTTCCTGGCCGATATATGTCCCTGGCTAGACCCATGTTTTGGACAGATATCGAGTAAACACTGTAATTTGTTGAGTTGAAATACCGAAGGGAAATTGGTGCAGTATTATTTGACGATTTCTTTTATAGAAAAATGGCTGTGTAATTTGTAAAATTAATATACAAATGGGACATTGGTGCAGTAGTGCTCTAAGATTTTTCGCGTGAGATTGCAACTATACTGATAGGTGTATCAGACTCTAAGAGCGGCAAACAATCCTCCGGACGTGTAAGAAAACATTGCCACAGTAAGCGGATCTCTCTCTCTCTCTCTCTCTCTTTCTCTCTCTGGGGAAAAAAATAACAATTAAGAGAAGTATCGGCTGACACAGGTAATCAAAGAGAAATACGGGGAAAAAGAAGACCGTAGAGGTAAACAAGAGCGTGACAATTCCGATAAGAACGGAATTAGAAGAGAAAGAACCGAGAGACGTACGAGCTATAATTAAATCAGTTTGTTCGAGTGACACTCCCCGTACACTCGCATCACTGCTATAAACTGTGAACTAGCTTGAAATCTAAAAGACAATCCCAATTCTAGTGGTTTGCAGGAGCTTATACGGGGTGTCTCGTATCGCTTTTTGATTTGATCATCATTCTAAATTTGTGTCTCGTAGCACAATTTTACAAATGCTCCACAATGTGGAAGATTTCATTCTGACATTATTTAGCTATTTTTAAGTTGTACCTCGCTTTCTTTGGTAGACTTTATATTCTTTCATTACCTCTCTGTGACAGAAATAATTGTTCATCAGGATTTTACAGCGTCTTCAATTGGTTTCATATTTTGCGTCTTCGAAATCCGTTTCAACTTTTAATTGGTTTACAAAGAGCGAGAGCTTCACTTTCAGGACACCAAAACTTGAAAACTGAGCTTCTTCGGTCGCCCAGCTGTGAAAGCGCTAAAAGCTCGCCAGCAATTAATCAAATCGATGCAGCATCGATCTCTATTTGTCAATGCATCGGAAACAAAGTGCAACCATACAAAATTGCCAACCGCCCATTTGCACTTGTACCGGGAACACCGAAATGTCGAGTAATCCTCCAATTTTGGGACAGGCTCTGTATATCAAGATGAAAGACTACTTACACTGTCTCGCCACAGTTCGTTCCGGTGGCTAGCAGCAACGGCGCGAACGGTGTTTTCGACGGCGGCGAAACGAATCGTCGCAGACGGAATTCGAAAATTCCAGTGTAGCGGAGGCATTGATCGAACGCAGCGGATCTCGGATCGATTTTATATTATAAACCCGGTTGATTCACGAGCGGCTGCTTGTTCTCGGGAGCAGGAGAGCGCTCGTGAAACACGGAGACGCCAGGCGAAAGCGAGGTCAAACAAATAATACGATCTAGAAGGAGGGAGCAGCGTCGCCTAATAATAGTTCGGGTCCGCGCTACCGGTTGTAATCTACGGGAAACCGAAATAGAAAGGCTGAAAAAGAGAAGAGGGTAAGAGGAGGCGTTCGTGCACCGGGTAAAGTGCAACCGCGCAAACCAGGATAAAATTACGGCGACCGTTCCGTCGAACGTTCCTCGTCCGCGGTTCCTCGTTCCCGCTCGATTCGAACTCAAATTTTTCGATGCCGAGCCATACTCTCCTATAGTCGGAGCCGCCTCCTTCCGACTTGCAAGTTACGTGTGGTAATTCGAGAAAGGTGAAAAAGAGGTTCATAGCTCTTTCGCAAGCTCTCGTTCGAACGTAGCTGACCTGGGACTCGTAAACGCGGGTCACTGGCCCCTGGAACACGACACAATGGGCCAAGCGAGGCGTCGCGACGCTCGAAACACCGACGATGCCAGAAAACCGCTTTTAAAGTCAACGCCGCGGCCCGAGGAGAACCAGAATCGATTGCCGAACGACGTAGGAGCCAAATCGATTCATTCCGCGAGACCGAACGGGTCAATAAACTGTACAGAAAATTGATCGAATAGTTCGCAATTCATTGTTAAAGTTTCTTTCAATTTTCTGAGTCATTGTATCGAAAATAAACCCAATCAAGCGGTGCAGCGAACGCATCGATCGTCGCATTTAGAGATAAGTATATTACAAGTAGGTTCGAATCTAGCAGGTTTCGAATGTTTCACCAGTACAGTGAATTCGCGATATATGTCAGTAACACGGGTATAGATGTCGTTTATTCTCCAGCAGTCACTTGATCCGCGCCGAACGTAGAAGAGGACAGCGATGCTCGTCGTCGAGGCCACGGTCGACGAGGAGTGTAAATACATTCGTCCTATATTTTATTAGTCAAAGTCACAGCGGCTGTCAACGAGATCCTAACTATTTTTTGTATTGCGACAAATGTCTCTCGAGCTTCTTGACCCCTCACGGGGTATACCCCGCGGTGGTGGGGATAATTCCTCGACATTTATCATCCAGGCCTCGGCGACATATATCGGGAATTTACTGTACTTCGGAAAAGGAAATCAATACTTTCAAGTAGACCGCAGATAGCTTTGCATTCTTTTATTTTGAGGAACCTAAGCGATACTCGCAAGCACGTTGGAATTCGAGTACGTTTTCGAACCTACAGGTACTCTAGAGTTTGAAACCAGCTTGTATAAATTGACGACATAACAAGTGCACTCGTTGAAACTTTTTCGTCTTTTTAATGGTAATCGAAACCCGTGAAGCTTGGTTATTGACTCGAATTTTGTAAGTACGTGTTGAACTTGATCCCATCCCTAGTCACAGTACACGATGTTATAAAATATAATGAGCAAGATGCTGATCAAGATTACAAATAAATGATAAGGTAAACGTCCCAGTATCCGGACGCTTGTGGAATAGTGGTACGGTATTTCTTTATTTAACGTGTAAAACCACTATAAAATTCAATAAGTTTTGTTTCATTTGCAAGCTAATACAATGTAATTAATGAAAGTTAGGACAGTCAAATCTTTAAATCATGTTAGGCGTATTTATTTTAACGATTATACGAAAAGGTAAAATGGCCCAGTTGGCGGACAAACTAAGAGTGCATGTCCCAGTAGCTGAATTACATTGTCCCATTAACCGAACACATAATATGTACGACATTACCTGTTACCTCTTCCGATACAGCTACAAAAGCTTGTTTTAATTGATCTTGTATATATTTTTGTTTTTTCGTTTCTGTCATGCTTAATTTATGCCAGGAAGTAGATAAAGTTTAATTTTATATGAATCCAGAATTTTGAGGTTATGTACAAAGTCCCCTACTGGCACATTGAGGAAACTGTTGTCCCAATATGTAAATCTTATAATTTTATAGTAAAAAAATTAATTTTCTTGCACGTTCGAATATTCGATTTGCATATTAAAGTATATATTATTACATCAATCGTAACATAAAATATCAGATATAGTGACATGTTCCCTTAATAAATTAGCGAGATTTCTTAGTAAAAGCTTAAGAAATTCTTCGGGTTTGTTATAAGACATGTTTCAAAATAATAATTTTTAAGTAATAAGTTTTAATTGTTCAAAATAACATGTTTCAAAATAATAATTTTTAAGTAATAAGTTTTAATTTTATGTAATGGTTATTTTTATCTATATCAATGAATGTTTCTGCTTCACGCTACTAATTTTCTTTTTTAATTATATTAACAAGTAAGGTAAAAAATAAATGAAATTTATATTACTGTCCGGATACCGGGACATGGTCAGCCACCGGGACATTTGCCTTACAGTAGATTGGGCAACGCAGGCAAGCTTTTGTTACGGAGCAGACGATTGAAAATTTATAGTACGCTTACATATAAATTCTGCGGTCAAAAGAATTAAAGAAATTTATTTACAACTATTTCAAGTTATTCTCTTTCCAATTTTTCAGACCACTCGCAGGCGGTTTGCGACCGGTAAAGGGTTAATCGAATTGGCCGAGATCTCGCGGAGCTTAGCGCGCAAGCTTCTCGCGCGTTCTCGGATCCAGGATTCTTGTAACAATAAATTACCGGGCCGTGTCCACGCGTGCCCGCTCGCCGCTCCGCTCTTGCCAAATACACCGAGCGGAAAGTTGTTTACACCGTCGACAAGTGTTTGTAGGCCGCGCGTTCCTCCGCTTCCCCGTCGATGAAACTCGATCGTCGAACGAGCGGGAGCACGGTATCGGGACGCGCCGCGACGCGCCGCGCGTCGCTTCGGTGGAAAACCGATTTTCATCCGCGATTTTCGCCCGCGATCCTTCACCGATCGTAAATACTATACGACCGGCTCGTATCTCGATCGTGTACCAAGCAAGATACGTCTGCTGGTCGGCTTCTTCTTCAACGAAGTTTTACCGCGGCGGGTTCCCGGAATTGATATTTCAGACCGAAATTTGCTGTTGCAGTTTCCGGCTCGAACGATGTTTGGAGAGCCGTCGAGTGTTCCGTGGGGCCCGCGAATTATCGTAAACTCCGAAGTGACGGGGAAAAACCCACGGAATCAACTTTGTTAGTAGCCCCGAGCGATCCGGAACCTGCCCCCCCCCCCGCGGAAATTTAGTATGTAAGCAACGAGAAACTCTGTCGCGCGACAGTGTGAATATTTCACCGTTTCTTCCTTTCCGCGGCTGCTTGTCCCGTATTTTTATTCATGCTGCAGACAGATATTCTTGCTAATCTACTGGGAAATTTGCATTCACCGAAAGAAATTCTCCTCGGGGAGACGCTCTGATATTTTAAGACACGTCGAACACAACGAACAGCGTCACTCGATAGTTTGAGTATCAGCCGGAACTACCGGGGACCAGAATTGCAATAAATTACGCTTGCCGTGTGGCAAACTGTGTTGCGAACTATAATATAGTGATATATTAATAAGTACTAAGTTCCAGCAAAGTGGACCATGGGGATGCTCTCGAAGAAGAGGTAGACAGAAAATCGTAAAGAAATCGGCGAAATCAAATATTTCAGTTGGAGATTGCCGGCGAGACAGATCATTTGAGGTAGCTGGTAATTGCCTTGCTCGTTTACCGAATGGAACCTCACGAAAAGCTTGATAAAATAACACACGTACAAAATTTAACGATTTGAAGTTGTTTCAGCTCGAGAACTAAAATATTACTTCTGACCCAGAATATTGCAAATGGTGAAGAAAATGTCGTTTGCTGGTACTGAATAAAGTCTGATACATTTCTTTGAATCGCGTGGCGGTTGAGCAATGATCGAACGCTTTGGCTAACAGAATGGAACAAGTTTAGAAAGGGGAATTAATCGATTAGATTCGCGAACGACTCAATTCCGCGCAGAGTAAACACTAGCAGGGTAACCAGTAGCGGGAAGAGATTTCACAGTTGTGCCTTTTGCACGCGAAGCGACACGATCATCGTATGGGTGGCAGCGGCACGAGGGAGCACACGGGGACAGATTCCGACGAAACGATAACGTCATTGCGAAGGATAACCCGTTTTTCGCGTCATTTCTCCGGGGAGGATCTTATCGCGGCGCGCAGCTCGACGACGCCGTTATCATCCACTTTGTGGAATCCTTTTGCGCGGCGCGAGGCGACGCGACGCGACGCGTCCCCCCGTCCAACCGCCGCGATGTTTATCGGCCCCAGCGTCGCCCAGTTTATCCTTTACTGAATTACTCTTACCCTGCTTCTATACACCGAGCCCCCTGCGCTCTGCGACTCGAGCTGCTCAAAATTGCCAGCTCATCGACGTTGCGCTCGAAACCCTTTCTGGGAACTTTTGAATCTATTTGCGACGCTGCTCGTCTTCGTTACGTCGCCCTTATCTACTGCACCCCCTTGTTTAGGGCTTTCGAACGATCCTGGTTAGTCTGATCAACTGTGCCCAAGTATCTCTTTCTGAATGTAAAAAATTTTACAAATGTTCCCCTCTTCAATCAATATTATGTTTTAACTAGATTATTTACAGTAATCATTATTAAACGACATCACATTCGTCGCAAAAGTCTGCTCTTCAATCGAAAAGAGAAAAAGCGAGGGAAAATATTAAATAGGATCGTCAGGACATTGCATTAAAGAGAAGCAATTTTTATGGTGAAAAATACCGTTCTTAAAACGTCCAAGTTTCAATGATTATTGCAACTATGGTATGTATTAAATTTTACTATTTTCTTCATTTCCGAGTTCCTTGAACAATTAAGAAACAATATCGACACTAGAAAGTACGTTTTCGGACGAAATGTCACTTAATTTGCGCCACTGCCCCTTTAAAGCATCGATCGACGCAATCACTTTAAACACCAACTGAAAGCGCACACAACGCACAATAGCATACCAATCGCAATCTAAACACGTCAAGTAAGCGTTCCCCTACTTCCCGAACAAATTAATTCGTCCCACTTAATTAACAGTTTAACCAGAACGGCGGCGCCGTCTCGCGAAGTACCTGAAAGCGTTCGCAACGTGCCACCCTCGGCGTCGAGGAACGCTGGTTCCGGGGGCGCGTGACGAAAGCTCGTTGAATTATCGACGACGGAACCGAGAATAGTCGCGCGGACAACCCAGTCGCTCCACCGGGTCAGGGCATAATGCACGCCGCGAGGTATTCTCGATAAACTAGCCGGAACGAAGAGGAACGTAGTCGCGTGCAAACGAGGCCCCGATTCATTATGCGACGAAAAGAATTCTCGAGTATGTACATCGGCGAGAGACTTCCTATACGTGTATGTTTCAGCGACCTCGCGAACACTGGAATCCGCTTTCTTCCGCGCGAGTGACGTGTCTGCCGGGCTCGCTGGAACCTTCGAAGCATTCTTTCGACGATCGTTTATTGCGGTCCCGGTGGCCTCCACCCACTCGCGATTACTTTTCCACCCTTTATCTCGGGGTACCGTCCGAAAAATCGCCGGCAATTCCCAGCCAAAGTTCACCGAGCGCTACAAATCTTCCCTTTCGATTCGGGCTCCGTTTATCTACCATTCCGCCCCATCGTGTGACAAATCGTACCCTAATTTTCCAATATTGCCAATTACGGGCCCCTTATCGCAGTGGCTTCCCCTTTTCCGGATTTATTTAATATCTCTGTTATTAATAGACTTGCTGTTTATGCAGTTTCCAATTTTCGTAGACAGCAAGTGTAATCAAATAAAATCTTATTCCTCAGCCTAAAAACAAAGAAAAATCGCACTCAATTCTATCGAATTCTATATTATATGGCATTTTTTGAAAACTTTCTCTTCGCATTTTATGAAAATTGTCTAGTTATTAAGTTAGGCAAAACCGATGTAAGCTCATATTTTTCAGGTCGATATTTGACTCTCTCCTGTAGAATTTTTAATTCAGTTCCGGGGCGTAGGGTAATGCGCTCCCAAGATTGGATATCACTGGACGATATTGCGGTGGACAAGGTGCTCGACGCAAATAAAAAAGAGAGAAATAAAAAAGAAAGAAAAATAAAAATCAGCGCTCTGCCTGTCTCTGCCGGTGGTTGGGTGGATTCCCGAAAAAGCCCGGTTAAACCGATTCCCGCGGCACGCGCGCAACAGAGATACATTTTCCCGGTAAATAAAATATCGCGGCAGACTAAAAAGAACCCGAGGCAATTTATCGAACGTCGCGCTACAGTTATGCGCGCGACCCTCGATCCCCCTCCACCCCCGCGACGGCCACCGTTTTCACCTTTTTCGTCTCTTTTTTCCGCTGGCTCGACGTTGGTCGCCGCCTCTCTCCTTTTTCCTCCATTTCATATATCCCTCCTCTCACTCTCTCCCCCTCTTCCCCCCTCTCTCTCTCTCTCCATTTTCTCTCTTTTTCTTCCCGTTTGCTCTATCGCTGGCGTGTAGCGGCGCCCGTAAATTGTCGGATGAAAAATTGCGGGCGAATTATTATAAAATTACGGGCCGGCTGGTATCGGGATCGCAACGACGTGTCGGATTAAGTCGCTAAGTAGATTTGTCGTTGTTAACGAGTATCGACAAACGGCGACGAAATGGAAATAACCGGCCACACCGACGGGAAACCCTGTATATACGTAAATTCACACACACACACAAGCACAGGATATTCAGACACGGACTTTAATCGACACTCAGACATCGACGTCTTCGAGATAATGCATCGCGACCGCCCAGAAATACCGGAGTTCTTTTTCCCCGTTTATTTCCATAAATCGTGCCCGTTTCTTATCGCACTTTATATACACACTGTATATGAACGGATTTGATTTGCCCCGCGGTTTTATGGAAACTTTTTCCTATGCATTTTAACACATGGCTTAGTGGGAAAGCCAGTGCAGATAAGTGAAATATAGAATGTTTGTTTACGTTCTGTGACCTTCATCAATAATCACAAGAGCGTTCTACCGACAACCAGAAATGGCACAAAAGTATTTCAAGCGTGCTTTTCACTAATTTTCTATTGCAATTGACCTTGAGTGACCTTGAATGACCTTCGTAATAGGTCATTATATTCGTCCTGAAACACACTATCAGAATGCAAATAAAAACCCATACCGTTTCATTTGAAAACAAAAAAGAAACAGAGGTGACCTTCATATCTCCTCGACTTATCAAGAATTTAGTGATATCCGATTATGAGCCCTACGATGCCAAATAAGTTTGCCCCACCCTGTGCATAGTCTCTCTAAACAATTTCTCGATCGCGTTCTCGTGATCGCGAGCGCGAAATCAAATTAATGGATCGTCGAATCGCCAGCTATTATTCCGAATTATTTCTGTCTTTAACCGCGCAGACTGCAACCGGAGAGGCTCGACTGCCAAGCACCGTCTACAGTGAATGACGATTCGCAGGGCGATAACTCGATCCTTTTTTCGAGAGTCTGTCTCCTGTCCCTCCGACAAATTAACCGTTCCGATTTTATGGACCGTGGCTGAATAAAAGCCGATATTATAGGAATCGTGCGGGGGGGGGGGGGGGGAGGAGGAGGAGGACGGAGAAAAAGTTCCCTTCGGCTCGTTCGCGAAGTTTATTGCTCGAAACGCGCCGCTGTTACGTTCGGCTCGATATCGTTGGCGCTTCCCGTCGCGTTTAGTCCCGTCTCGTCCCGACAAATCTAGGAAACGCGAGGCGGAAGGGCGACAAGAGGGACCATCTTCGTCTTTATGGCTGTTCGACCGGCGCGCAGGGCAATTTAGATCGTACGGATAACCCCCGCGAATTGTCTTTTCCGCGATCGATCGCGGGCTGACGCCTCGGACGATCCTCGTTTTCGATTGTCGGCCCTACTCGGGTTCGGGCTCTGTGGCTTAATCGCCCGAGCGATTTTTTATTTTGCAGCAGAGAAACGGCCGGGTAGAAGCGCCGTGCAACGAGGGCGAATCTATTCGCTCGGGGTTTTAAGAGAATCCTGATTGATACCGAGCCTTTATTGCTGCGGATGTTCCCTGTCTTTCGACAGCGATAATACGAGTTACAGGAGTAGTATGGTGAGAGATCGAAGTACTGTGGAAATTTGCAGATTCTCTTTGCTCGCGAATCTTTTTATTGGATCTTGATTAATGCAGGCTCTTCATTCCAGCGTTTATTCCAGCGAGAGATGTAGTCAATCGTTTCTAGTATCTCTTTAATCGACACTTCGCAAACTATTTCAACGAAACCAAACATTTCTACCGATCTAGGATATATCCATTCTATATTATTCTTTCTTTTTACGCGTACGAAACGATACTGTTCGCGTCTCGTACGGCACTTACATTTTTAGCAATTGATTAAGTACAAAGAAATTTAATAAGCAATACTTTGAACTCGGATATTCTGGATTCTACATGATTCCGTAGTCTATACTATAATTCCTCTATAATATGTAATACTCTATTGTTATTCTATAATATACAGGGCGAGGCACTTAAAACCGACCACCTGAATAACTTGGCTGATATTGGTGATAAGAAAAAGGCATCAGGCCAAAATTATTTTTGATACGTGGAGGCGTCAAGGAGATACATTTAAGGTCCTAAACGTGAAAAAGGAGGAAAGATATAAATTCACTGTGAATGCTACGTAATGAGATATTTTCAGCTTTATTAATGCAATCGATCCGAGTCAATTCAAAATGTAAACAACGTGCTTCGATCCAAAATAATCTGCTACAACAGATGCAAAAAATGATTACGAGCCACAGAAAGACAGCGTCTGAAGGTTCGCCCACTGATGATTGCATTACGCAGTAAAGCGTGCGGTGATCAATAGCAGCACAAGCTCGTTTCATGCATTCCCGCATGTCTTTTTGCATCTGTTGTAGCAGATCATTTTGGATTGAAGTACTTTGATTACATTTTGAATTTAAATGAAATTAAATGAAGGAAAATATCCCATTGCGTAGCATTCACAGTGAATTCATATGTTTCCTCCTTTTTTACGTTTATGACCTTGAATAACCTTGAATGACTATATCGTTGAAATTGTCTGGAGAAGGGCTACAATCGTAGGAGTTCAAAAATATGTGGTTCCGATTAAAAAAACAGAGGTGACCTTCATATCTCCTTGATGCCTCCACCTGTCAAGACACTAGTAACATCAGCCCCTCGATACCAAATAATTTTGGCCTGATGCATTGTTTCCTATCACCAATAGCAGCCAAGTTATTCAGGTGATCGGTTTTAAGTGCCTCACCCTTGTAGACCACTGTACTTACCAGTGCTCAAATGAAAACCATTGCCAATTCTAGAAATCGCGTGAACGACTGACGTATTTCCTGCAGCCGATCGCACCTTAAAGCAAAAACAGGGTTGAGCCAGCAACAAAACTGGATGTATCAACAATAGCAGCCGGGTTAGCCAACAGAAAATCGTGCGAAGGATTGGCCCAGATCCGTCCTCGAAGAAATGAAAACGTTCTCGTGCAAGAAATTGCGATGTCAGGCGGCCGTTCTTGGCTGGTTTCGATTAGGTCGACGTCAGGAGATTACGCGAGCAAGTCAGCCAACCGAACAAGTCAGAAGCGGCCGGGCTTTTTCGTTGAAACGGAACTCTTAGACGACCGTTGCACGCGAGCAGGCCCACACCACGGGGCCCAAAATCCACGACGGCCACGGTTCATTTCTACAGACCATCGATTAGACACCGCGTGCCTAACCCGGAGCGTTATGAGCATAGTTTGCGGAGCGGCTGCCATTCGTTCTCGTTTCCGCGGGACGGCTCTTCCTTTTAATGGGGTTTCTCATGGGGAGAACGTCGATACGTCGGAATGCTCTCGGAGCTGTTCTACGCTCGTGGCCGAGACGTCTAGGATCGCGGCGTTAATTAAAACGCGGCGTTTCCGGTCGCGTTAATCAACCACCGCGGAGACAAGCCGCCGTTTTCCGGGTGGATCGACGTTTGTTTTACCGCGCCAATAAACCGGCAAGTCGGCCTCGCGAACTTTGGAAGACACGGAACAAAGGGAATCACCAGCGCCCGGGACCTGGGCCGTTGCGGTTTCCGCCGGCGCGGCGCCTCGCAAATATTGCGGTTTCCTTTGTCGAAACTGATGCCGGCCCTATTCTGGCACACCTGACGCTTAACCCCACCGTGCACCGGGCTGCACGTGCGATAGAACCTTTTTTTCTTGGCTGCAGAACGCTCTATATTCGTCTGTCGTTCGTCTCGGTTCCACAAATTCGCCCCTAAACACTTCGTTCGAGTACTGTGTTGTTTAGGCGTTAGAGTGCGCATTTTTATGCAAAATATAAATTTTATGCATTAATCGTCGGATGCAGGAGTTGCGTAGACATCGATTTTTTTTTTTATTAAACGTTACAGTGATTTCCCTATATATGTCGCCAAGGCCTGGATCATAAACGTCGTGGAATTATCCCCACTACCGCGGGGTACACCCCGTGAGGGGCCACGAAGACGCCGAGGAATGCAAACATACCACGGCTCGGGTATGTCTCCTGCACGATACACGACGCTGGCATGGCCCGTGTTGTTGACATATATCGAGAATTCACTGTAGTTGGAAATGAAGAATTTAAATTTCATTAATTCCAACTCATTGAAATTTTTGAAAAAGAAAATAGATGTGTATGCATGCAGCTTCTGCATCCGACAATCAATGCAAGTTTTATTTTGCAGAAATGCTGTTCCTGTTTTGCATTTGGTTTACCAATTTTTGTCATAAACGCATGAAACTTTTATGCATTCATGGAGAAAATGAAAGAAGTTTAAGGGAAGGTTTGAGGGAATCGAAGAATGTCAATATATTCCAGTTCAATGAAACCACTAAAGGGAGAATTAATTTTTTAGTTGGTTCCTGTATGTTTACTGCAAATAATTTATATTTTGCAAAGCGATCCGCAGTCTTAAGTGTATACCACGAGCTACACTTTTATAGCCTGCACACCTGCATTAGATTCGCGTAAGAGTTAGTACCCGATCCCTGATTCTACGTACAGCGGATCGGCACGCGAGTGTAAAATAAACCCGAAAATCACAAGGAAGAATAACAATGATTGACGGGATCAATCGACCATCAGTATTACTATCCCGGTGCCGAAGAAAAGGCTCCGAACACGAATACCTGTAATCTTCTTACGCCCACTCGTTAACTCGTCGAGCACCTGAGATCATTATGCGAAACAGCTCTGGAAAGCGCAGTGGAAAAGTCGGAAATTAATCGGCCTCGAACTCGCAGCCTGGCTCTTGCAAAGGCCGCCTCGATTCAAGTCCTCCGCCGAAACTTCGAAACAAAACCCTGTCCCCCCTCCTCCCCCATCCGCCTTCGTTATTATTGTTAATCGGCGGAGCAAAGATGTCGGAGTAATTTCTGGCTGCAGTTCCTCGAACTTCCACTCCCTTTGAACCTCGAGCAGCACGAGACCAAGAATATTTCGCGCGACTTCTCACTCTTTCTGTCCCCGTTTTACCCGGAGAACCCCTAAAATCATGGTTCAAGCCGCGACACGATAATTCTACAGAAAAAAATACGTCGAAAAAGAGGAGTAAAATTTTTTGATTTGGCAGCTAGTTTTTGAGAAAAGCGGGTTGAAATGTCAACGAGTTGAAGAATGCATGACTGTTGGAAAATAGGCGACATTCGACAATTTTTCATTATAAAAAAATGAGTTTTATGAGAAGATCAAGATATACATCTTGTAACACGATGTTTCAGTAGTATTTGCTAAAAAATTCAGTTACACAAGTTAAACTAGAAAGACTTGGCAACCATTTTCACGCAGTCATCACAAAGAGGTGCAAAGATGTACAGAGGTAATATATCCCCGTAGGATGTTATCTAACATATATTTTACATTAAACTAGATGAACTAGTGAATTTTACAGCTATGTCAACCCAAATAAACAATCTTTCACCTAAATCGCTTTGTCCCTTTAGTTAAACAACAGTCTGAAGAATGTTTTCACAAAATGTTAACCGAATAGGTTTGGTATAACATTCACAGATTTCCAATTGTTTTTTTATTTTGCTGGACGAAGAAAGAGGCGAGAAAATATTATTCTACCTGGACTAATTTCCGCCGGTGAAATTAACATCTGGCCGCCTGTACCATGATTTTACGAACGTGCACGGGCGAAAAATCAGTGCGGAAACTAATTCGCCAAGAATCGCATTCGCGCGCTTAGGATCGCCGGACCGGTTTCTATGTTAGAACGGACGCGAGTAACGAACGGGCAGAAGGAGTTTCTCCTGGTCTCGGTGCCGGGAAAAGTTCCGAGAGCCGGATTTTACGGTTAGTAGGCAAGTTCTTGAATTACGGGGAACAAATCAGACAACTTTTCCCCGGGCGCCGTTTAATTTTCCCGTTAACGATCGTACGCGACTGTTCGCCTCTGCCCGACCTGGAATAGATCGATGCCTATCTGCGATTGTAAGTCCACGATTATCCGCAACGTATTTATGAGATCCCGGTGTGTTTTCCGTCTGGAGGGGGAAGGGACCGAGAATATCGTAAACGTCCGCGAACGTGCACTTTATAATGGAATTTCGGCCGGGAAAGTTGTGGTCAGGCTGAGTTTTAGTTCGGACTCAGACGAGAGGCCGCAATTATCCACGTGTATTTACGAGATCTCTGTTTCCCGGGGACCAAGAAATTCGAGAACGTCTGAACGCGCGGCTTTATAATGGAAGTTCTTTTTATAGCGGAAACTTGCCGACTGATTTTTAGGATTCAAACGTCCCGCCGTTTCTTCTCTGAAGAGCGTCCGTGTTTTATGCGTTTTCGCACGAGTTCGACCTATTCTGATTTGCAAAAGCGATCGTCGTTATTAATAATGATTGATCTGCAGATTTTGGAACTGCATTTCCCCTTTATAAATTTGAATACCTTATCAATAATGTCGACCCGTATTCTTTAAAACGTACTCTATAAAAAAGTATATAGCTCATGAAATTTTGAATATTTTTACTTGAAAAAGATCATACACGTACTTCAGATACTGCATTCCTGAAAAATATTGCTAAAAATCCAATCGGTCTTTAACACCAGAATAATGCCTGTATTATAGTTTTTCAAAACCTACTCTACACAAAAATACAAAACTCGTGAAATTTTAAATATTTCTACTTGGAAAAAATCACACACGTACTTCAAATGCCAGCAAATATGTGTGCAAAACCCCAATGTAAAAAGTTCGATATTACTCGTAAAAGAAATTCCTAAAAACGGTCTAGAAAACCAAACTGTCCCCTGAAAAGAAAACGTTGTCGTATTACAAGACTGTGAATTGCAAATTTAATGAGAAATGGTTGACCGAAAGATTACTTCGGCCCCATCGAAGGTCAAAGGAGACTTGGGGGTCCGCGAGAAGTATGAAAAGCGCACGTGTCGCGAACAGATTGGTTAAGGGAGGCTGGGCGTTAGCGAATAATAAAGGGCCTTGCATCGCGCGATTAGCAGCGATGAAATATTCGCCGGGATCAGCGATCGGCGAGAACAGCTGACCGGCGTTCACCATAGCCAATTACAGGCCGGATGACCGGAAGCATTCCCGGGGCCGACAATGCCGAGCGATCCGGCCTCTGAACCGAAAACGATTAGCCGCGTCGGACAAAGGTGCAAACGGCCAGAGTCATCCCACGTCGATGATGCTCGTTAATTGTTTTGCAAAGAGCCCCGGCCGTCCCGGCTCGAAATCCATCGCAAAACTGTGCTAGCACGCCGTCCAGGAGAATTATGATCGGCCGACGATATTCGCGGTCGGGAACCATGATCGGTCGTGATCGATACCGCGCATTTTTCGATATCGAACCTGCGTAGCCTCCTGGCCACGGTGTTACGAACGAAAATGCGTCTGGGTTGCGGATTTTTATGCAAAATAAATATTTTGTTCAACACTGAACCTACCCCTGCCGGCCAAATGATCGGTTTCAGTTTTTTTGGTTCACATTTATTGAAATTATAAAGAAGCATTCATAGGAATATATTAATTTTATTATTCCAGCTTGTATTATATACATAGGCAACACAGTCATTTTTAATACTCGGTAGGTGTAGTGATTGAATAAGAACTTTAATAATAAACAGCACTGAGTATGGATCGATATGACATCACTGTTATCAGATCCAATCTTTACTGATTTGTACAATGAATAATATTGTGTGGGAATCACTGTTGCCAGTGTAACCGTGTTCGGATAATAGAGAGTTCCGATATCAGAGATTCATGTAATCGAGGTTCTACCGTCTCTGGTAGAAGGTTACGAGTCTCAGCCTGCGATCTCTAATAATAAGGCACAGACATGGCCGTTCTGAGAGTAGATGGTTTGTAGAATTTCCAAACTGGTTTGTTCTGAAAATACAATGCGTTTACCGTTTATGCGAAAACCCGGGGTATCAAAAATTTGGCACTGCTTCGTTGCCGGGATAAGTGTCCGAAGATAGTACGCGCAGCTTCAAAAGCGATTCGCACAGCACAAACTTTCCGGCCGCAAGGAACTTTGAGCCGAGACAGTTCCAGATAGTCGAGGGAACGTAGAAACAGTTCCGACACGGAACGTTACTCATAATAACACGGCCGGCAATCGATGACACCGATTTGAATATCGACGAGCGTGCTCGCGAACAAACGACGCGCGAATCTCTCTATGCCGACGCGTCATTACGCTGTAACGGGAACGGCTTGCCAGAAGAATCGAGAGACACGGGAACAAAGGGAGAGAGAGAGGGGAGGGAGAGAGAGAGAGAGAGATGGAGGATTTTGGGTCGAGTTTGACGTTCGGCCGGACGGTGCGTGTACCGTCACGATTACACGGCATCGGCGACCAGCGATGTTTCGATATCGATGAATACGCAAGCTCTTCCGATTTACATCGCGCCCCCCTGTCCTAGTAAAATGCGTTTAACAATCCACCGAGGGAGACGCATCTCCGTTGTGTCGCCCATTGTAATATCGTCGTTCGTTCTTTTGAAGCTCCGGGATGATCATGTTTGTCACGCAGATTGCCCAATGCTGTTCGCAGTACTTCGTAATTAGTGGCTCGCTAATTACTCGCAGCGGCTATGGAAAATGATTGAACACTGAACTGGCGATTTTTAACAACTCTCCGACATTTACACTGTTGCGATCTTTTTGTAAAAGAGAACCGAGGAACGATGAATCTGGGTTTGTTTTGAAACTTTAAACGTCTATTTTTATAATCAATTTTTCATTTTTATTTTTTTTTTTTTAAACGATTTAGCAACGTTGGAAAATTTGTTTGGGGACTGAAACTACCGTGGATTTGAAGATTGAAGCTTCCCCATTGCAACGACCCCTTAAAAGTTCGTACACGGCTTTTGTTGTTGTTTTATTGGGCTCTCAGTGCAAGGTATACTGCCAACTTTAAAATAATATAATGTACACCAAGAGGATTTTACTGGACCGTAAAACAGCCACTCCGAAAAAATTGTACATCAAGTTTTACAGGGTCGTTGCAAAAAAGAAGCTTCAGTCACAATTGCAGTTTAACTTCACACGGTGAAGCAATTACATCTTTTTGACAATTAAAAATTCTAGCCGGTTTAGATTGTATTTTTGAAGACTGAGCCGTTGCAATTTTTACGAACATTGTCAACATTAATTTGATTATATTTGATATAAACAAGATCGTAACGTGACTACCTTTAGCAAATTAATATGAATTTTAGTAATTGTACGAACCCTCCGATAGATTTTCGTAAGTGTTAAATTCATAATAGAGATTTTAATTGGAATTTAACAGATACAGCACAATGCCGGCACGATTAGGAGCGTATGTAGAACTTCCTTTAAACAAATCATCCAGAAAGGGACTAAATCTGGCATTTTATATCGAGAATCAATCTGAGGAATGATGTCAAGGGCCACCCAATCCAAATATGCTCTGTTACAAACGTTCTTGTCAGTCGCATTTCATTTGGTGCGAGTTTCGCTTCGTGGTTCTGTCGAATTCTGTCTACGTCGGCTTTTTCATTACTTCGGTATTGTCCTGATTGATCGTGTGTGGCGTCGAGTGGTAGCCGAAGAATTTTCCTATAGCGTGTACAAAATTCTGTATGCGTCGGAGCGATTTTTTCTTTTTTTAGGAGTTTGTTATCGAAAATCCAGTCTATTGTTGGATACTACAAAAATCGAGCTGCGTTCCAGATTTATTACCGCCGGTAGCGGTCTTTTGGTGTATCTGGGGATTTTTGGATTCGCTTTGTCATTGATTTCGCCGACTGACCATGAAAACTAATCCTTCGATCTACCGGGGAGCAAAAAAATTTAACACAATAGACGAGACATTATAATAGACACAGTTTTTTGTCAACTGAAGGGATTAAGAAGCAGAAATGCACAAGTAGAACTTAACGTTAATACTGTGAATTCTCGATATATGTCAACAACACGGGTTTTGCCAGCGTCGTGTATCATGAGGCCTCTCGAGCTTCGCAATACCCCGCAGTACTGGGGACAATTCCGCGACGTTTAACGTCTAGACCTTGGCGACGTATATAGAGAAATCACTGTATTCGAAGGCGATACAATTAAATGAAAGTGAACTTGCGAAAGGGAGGCTGTGAGTCAGGAAATATTGAGAATCTATGCTTCAGCCCTTAACATTATTTCCACAAAAATAAGTACATTCAAAATTTTTTAATTTTAAATGAAAATTGATTGAGACTGCAAGGATGCAAGAAAGGGAAATTATTCAATAGATCTACTTCCTTGAATATACAGGATAATCGGTAACTGGTGATACAGTCGACAAGAGAGTGATTCTACATTTAAAAAGAAGTCGAAATAGGTATAAGCAAAATCGCGGTAGAGATAGAATTAAAAATTCGAATAAAACATCGCAAGTGGGAGTAGAACGTATAGAGGGGAGGAAAGCTTGAAGAGGGGCACTGCGATTCAAGAAAGATTGAGAATCCATGTCCTACCTGTTAAGGACCCTCGATGTCCCTTTGGAAAAGTGACGGCTCTCCGTCGCCGGCGGCAATAACCGTGGTCTAACCCTTAGCCGTCAGCTATCAGGCGAATAAAAGGTAGGTCGGCGGGCTCCGGGACCTGCGGGCTTGTGACAATCAATTACCGAGGGTGGTTGGCGGTGCGAAGGCACGGAGGAGGATCGGTCGCATGGTTAACACGACGTTGCGCCTCGTCACAAGCCGTCGGTGCACCGCGGGAACTATGAATCAAGCAACCAGCGTGGCCGTTTGCCGCAGCCCCGTTTCTCCACCCCTTGACAGAGTCAGATAGACAGAGTTAGAGAGAACCAGAGAGAGAGAGAGAGAGAGGGGGGAAAGAGGAGGTTCGGTTCTCTCTCGGGCATCGCGTCAGCCGGAGGGCAACGTGGCAACGCGCTATTTGTTATTTTGCTCTTTCGGGGACGCGTTCATTAATCAACCTCGCCGCTCTCTTCGCCGGTCGCTCAGCATGTTTCATCCCTCGTAGCGGCCCCGTGACACGCCGCCCGACAGACTTTCGCTCGGCCATTTTTTCCTCTTCCTCTTCACCGACCGATCGATCGAGAAAACCAAGGAATACGGGATATGCGAGTATCCGTTCCGGGCCATTATCTTCCGAGGACCCCGCGTCTTTCCTGGTGGTAACGACTCCAGGAAATGGGTTCCAGCGAAAAACCCTAAGACCAATGTTTTCTCCACGCGTACCGCACGTTGCCCGACAACAGAAAACGCGGGCTTCGAATTTTTCTATTCTCAATCACCTTCAATGTTCAACGCTAACCATTAGTAACCTCCCTCTTACTTTTTACAGGACGTCCTTCCGTCGTCTAATACTGACTACAATTACTATCATCATTTATCACTGCGGATTTCGTTTGGTCGGTGCAACTTAAAATGCCGAAGGGATTAAGAGAATTCAGAGACACGTACTGTTTCCAAGTTATTAACACTATTCCTGCCACGGCCGGTCAAATTGACCTTTCCAAACTTCTGCGTACAATTTCGTACATATAACATGATCGCATCGCTATTTATCTTCACGACTTTTCTTAGAGTATGTGTACAATGTATTTTTCAGTATTTACTTCTCCTTTTACTTTTCTTAGAGTATGCATACAATGTATTTTTCAGTATTTATTTCTCGTTTTACTTTTCTTAGAGTATGTATACAATGTATTTTTCAGTATTTACTTGTCGGTTTATTAATTTTTTTTTTTCAAGAAATATTTGTAGCCTGTCCTACCTACCGCGACCGGTCAATTTGACCGCGAGAGATAATATTATGCTATTTAAATAGCTCTTCTATTTTAATACCCCTTCTAAACCTAAACAATTAGTATAAAAGAAAAGCTATTCGCAATGTAGCATGGCCAACTCAAAATAAATGAGCCGCCTTATTGAACGAGACGGTATCATAGGTTTCATAGCAAATAATTGAAATTACAGTGGACTCTCGATATATGTCAACAAATATATGTCCAGGAGACATACCGGAGCCGTGTTATGTATACCCCGCGGTAGTGGGAATAATTCCGCGACGTTTATCGTCCAGGCCTTGGCGACATATATAGAGAAATCCCTGTATATAAAAATAAATTTGTATCGTCATTTTATGGAAGTTGTTCATCTACTAATTCATGCAGCAACAAATTGACTATTATCTACGTTTCATTGTGTTATCAATAACATTTTTTTAAGGACCGGTCATTTTGACCGCGCACGGTAGGAATAGGTATGCAAGAAGTGAAAACGTTTTACTTTGCTCATACTATAAACCTAGCGTTCAGAGCGATTTATTTAAGACGTGGAACGCTTCGTAATTCAGCGGAATGGTTGGGATTAGGCGGCTTCAGCTGGTCGGTACCAAGGGGCGGCTATTTCGTCAAAAATAACGAAGGGATTAACGACTCCGCATGAGGATCTCTTTCCGCGATGCGCTGCAATTCCAGCAGAAATTCGGGTCCCGGAGAACCCGGCGACGATCCGGTCTCTCCCGCGAGTGCCATTTAAATTTGAATTTCGGCGCCAGTTCACCACGGCTAATCGTTAAACGACGTTTCGTTGCCGGGAACCGCACGCGGCCTCCGGCAACATGGGAATTCCATGAATATCCGCTTTTCTTTCTTTCTCTCTCTCTCTTTCCCTAGTCTCCGGTCCACTTTCCTTGTACTTCCTCTCACCTCTCTTTCGCATTAAATTAACAAATCGCTCAAATCATGATTCACGTTCGAATAGTTTATTCGGGGATTTACTATCAGTTGGTCATTCTTATTAGAAATTTTGTTCGAATACTTCAGGAACGGATAGAGCGCTCTCGAGAATTAGACGCGAAATCCTCTCGCCGCGAAAGCGAATTTCGCAGGCTAACGATCTGGCCGCATCGCCGCATCGCCGCGCCGTTCGAGCCGGGACGCGTAAAAGCACTTTAGCCACGGGGTCGAATTAATATGCCCGCGACTTAATCCCGTGGCCGGCCGCGACAGTTCTCCGCTTTTTAATAGCCTCCCGAGGAATTCTGGTATAATCGCGGGCTGATGGATCCCCCGGAATTGATGGATAAAACCCCGAACCTGCTGCCGCAGAACCGTCGCGTTGCGGCCGGACGATTCACCGAGAAAAATGGTAATTAAACGGCCGACCATAGACTCGGCGCGACGCCGGCCGACTATGCGCCGACCTGTTCCACTGGAATTCCCTTCGGCCCGTAAATTCACCCTGGAAACTCTCGCGCTTTTCAAACTTGTTCGTTCGGTCATTCATATTTGGGCCTTGTGTAAGCCACCGGGTACCCGAAAATATGTTTGTAATTTTTTTCAACATTGTTTTTTAACAATCCTGTGAACTCTTCGAATATACTACGAACTAATCGAATATATATTTCAATTGTTTATATACTTGTTCTATTCGTTTGTGCACCTTCATTACGGTCTTGGAGTATCCAAAAATGTATCTACAATTTTTTGAAAATTATTTGTCAACAATGCAATCCTAGGAAATTTTTAAGCAAACAGTTTTCGATTCGTTTGTGGACTTGCAGTAGAGTCTTGCGTGAGCCACAGGGTACTCAAGAATATATTTAGAATTTTTTTAGTTATTTGTCAACAATGCAATCCTGGAAACTTTCAAATACACAGTGTAATACGAGGAATCAGACGGTTTTGACGCGACATCAATTTCAATTGTTGGTACAGTTTTCGATTCGTTTGTGGACTTGTATTAGAATCTTGCGTGAGCAACTGGGCACCCAAGATTGATTTACAATTTTTTTTAATTATTTGTCAACAATGGAATCCTAGGAAATTTTCAAATAAACAGTGTAATAGTAGGAATTTTTATGCAATATCAATTTTAATAGTTGGTACAGTTTTCGATTCGTTTGTGGACTTGTATTAGAATCTAGCGTGAGCCACTGGGTACCCAAGAATGATTCACAAATCTTTAAAAATAATTTCTTAACAATGCAATGCCAAGAATTTTTCGAATACACGTGTATGAAATCTCTAATTCGGATAATGGAGCTCCTACAGTGTCCTGAATTAAACGAGTAAATACGATCTAAATTGTACCCTGTTTGGAGTCATTTCGATAAGAAAATTGTCACGAGCGTGCTGCTGAAAGTGTCGCAAAGAAAATCACATTACTAACGTAATAATGTTCGAAGGTATCCGATTCTTTAAACAATTAAATTCGAAACCGTGGTTCGGGGCTTTTCTTGAGCGCACTCTATGGGTCGGGGGCGTCGCGTGGGCAAATTGAAAAATACCTGAAACACGATGCTTCCCTCTGCGAACTCGTATTCAGCGAAGTCGAATCTCCTCGCGTGAAATCGGATCCTTTCGCCCGCGGTGCCGACTTCATGGACCGATTACGTTGCAACCGAGATTATGTTTCGGGGGTGGGTCGGTTTCACTCGAATTCTCTGGCCACTTGCTCCCCCATCCCCTCTCTCTCTCTCGCCCTCCTTCTCTCTTCCTCTTGTTGTCGTCGTTATCAAATTCTTCGCGGCACGACGCGGACAAATCCCCAGCTAAACGCAAGCTGGATTGTTGAACGGGGTTGCGAGGCTACGCTGTCCTCTCGCAAACCACTCTTCGCCCTCTCGAGCGACGGGCAAACGTGTACAATTGCCCCGACTGGCCTCTTGAAACCGATCCCGAAAGGTACGCATGTTTTTTGAAACCCGAGACACGGTAAACAGTCCACTCTCTCTCTCTCTCTCTCTCTCTCTCTCCCTCGCGCGCGCGATCGAGTGCTCCGCGCTCTCCTCGTGTCCGGCGACGAGTGCTTTTTCCCGGACGCAGAAGAACAACTATTTCTACACGCCGACTAATTTGTGGATGTTTCCTTGTGTCGCGAAACTTTTTAATCGAATCTGTTGCACCGCACAGCTACGGGAAAGTGCTTGAGACGAAAACTGTGTTACTCGACGGGCTATTGCGATTCGACTATGGATTTTCTGCATTAACCCTCCAAGTACTGTGCCGCAGTCGTTTTTGACCCGCTGGATTCAGGCCACGCACACAGTGACATAGACACCCCACCACCATTTTCACCTCTTCCGCGGCGGAGACACTTGCGTGCGTCCCTATATCTGTTATCTTAAAGCGGCCCTTTTTTTATTTGGTTCTCCGAGGTCCAAAACTTTGCGGATAGCTTACAAGTTTGCGGCAAGATGCGAATAGATATTTTATATGGAAAAGTTTTCATGTTTCTGGTATCTATTCTCGAATATTTTTATCTATTTGTTCGATGTCCGTACAATCAACAAACCAGCCTACATGTTACACGTGCAATAGAAATATTGAATAAATATTATTTTTTCATAAATCACGATGCTGTTATATATAATATACTTCCTTATATCTACATGGAAAACGAAAACGCTACACGCAATATGTATATACAGTGATTTCTCTATATATGTCGCCAAGGCCTGGATGATGAACGTCGCGAAACTATCAGCACTACCTGTGGGGGGTTACGAAGCTTGAGAGGCCTCGCACGCCAAGGAGTGTAAACATAACATGGCTCGGGTATGTCTCCTGGACGATGTACGATGCTGGCAAGACCCGTGTTGTTGACATATATCGAGAATTCACTGTAATGAAAATTCAAACATGTATCTATGTAATGTTTTTGATGACCTCAAGTCCCGAGCGACCGTCAACATGGTATATTCATGGTTCCTCGAGGAACCATGAACGCGTCCATATTAGTAAAATATCGGAGTCAAAAATGACCCTCGCACAGTACTCCATGTCCCAGTAATCGGAAGGTTAATGTCGAAAATGGACGGATGACAAACAGTGGAAAGATTAAACGATTTCAAGAGTGTCGATGCTTTGCTTGGGATTTAATAAAATTGTCAATAACTACTGTGGTATCACGTATAATTAATTATTTATTTAAGGAACCGAAAGAAATAAACTTAAGTATACAATAGATGCGCGCTTAGCTACTAACTGTTAATCCAAACTACACGATGACAACTATACAACTAAAACCCTCAACTTCCTACAACTTACTCTACAACTTTCGGACACGACTCTCAGACAACGACTACTGCTACGACTCACTCATCCCTCATCTCGCAAGACTCGGTTCATCCCCACGCTCGCCCCTTCCGGAGTTTTCACCATGCCCAAATATGGGCATGAACATCGTCAATGGGCCGAAGGCCCATCGTCGCTCGCAATCTAACGCTGGTCACTGTCGCTTTCCCTTTTTATGGCCTTTTTCCGGCCTTCGCTGCATGCCTGTTCTAAAGTGTCTCTAAAGTCTACACCTAAAGTCTATATCCTAAAACTATGTACCGGGTGCCCGCATATTCCCGATACCACACTACCGAGTGCTGGAACTGTGTGTATTGCCTTATAAAAATGAGAAGATCGAATTTATCTTGTACGGTTTTCATTATAATATGTCCTTCAGTATTGAAATCTATTCGATGTTCCCCTAGAAGCGTTTCCATAATTTGATTTATTTTAAAATAAAATACCAGTCCATCCCCACGACTGATTTAATATTAACGGAAGAAAGAAGTTCCTAATTGGTTCCTGTGCGCTGCACTGAACGACATTTTTATTTCGCACAATGATCCGTCTAGGGACAGAAATACAATTTTCAATCAAAATGTTGACCAATATCAGGCGTCCGTTTTTGGTAAATATTAGAAATATAAACGAACGTTCATTTGTTTTTTTTTCGTCTAATCAATGCCACGGTCGGAAAAAAAACATATCTCAAATATCTCACGAACGGATAACTTTTACAGTGTTGCACCGCAGTACTTTTTTTTACACTGACTTTTCCAACGAGTCGACCCGTATATAGAAAAATCGTGAATTTTTGTCAAAAAAAAAACAAAAAGTGCGCTTGTATTTTTTCGGGTGCATCGTTGCATTTATGAATAAATGTGAGCTCACAGAAAAAACAGACTTTTCCATAGAATTCAACAGTTTTCTGTACGACCGTTTTTGTATCGTCAACCAAAGTCCAGATACAAACGGTGCCAATTAGCGTGGCTGATGTTGCATATAGGACAGACCATTTTATACTTAAACACCCCTGTCGTATTGCACACAGTATTGTATGTGGGAGTCGTTTGACGCGGGAACGGTGTAAGCGAATTTACACCATCGATTCTGTCGAAAGTGAAGTTACTGAATTCGATTCGACTTCAAAAGAGCTGTCGCTGGTTTTTATTTTTACTGCAGCTGAAACTGGGCAACGATTTTTTAATACTGGAAATATTTTGAGAACATTGTCTTTTATGTAACAAGACTGTAAGTAACGAATATTATAGTAACGAATATGATACTCTATGGTTGATTAAATATCGAGATGCACAAAAAGAAGAAATTAAAAATAATCGTAGCACCAGATTTCTCATTTATTTATACACACACACAGTGAAAATATTGGATTTACAGAAGCTATCACAGTAAAACAGTGAAAACATTAGAATTTTAGAATATCATAATATTGTCAACTTATTAAAACGATGAGGAGTAGGAATCAGTTTGTTTGTTAACTCCTGTTTGTTGTAATCGATGCAGAAGATTTTTATTTTGCATGAAAATCCGCAGTTACTATGCAAGTATATTTTCGGGAGATTGAAAAATCTGTAGTGTAATAATCAGTGGCAATTTCATGCAAACAACAATATCATTTGCTTTAGTAGATGAACAATGCATTAAGCTCCACTACAGCACACTTCTTTATGAATGTACGAGGTCCTCCTCGTATTTTGAATCACGAGGTGATTCCTTATGAGAGAATAAGAAAAAAATAAAGAATAAAATTTGTTCATCCGAACCTTCGTGAACGAATCGTCTGACGCGTCTGACCATGACCACCCGATTCTACTTCCTGCGTACACTAAAGCACGCGACCCGACGGATCTTTAAACTCCATTTTCTCGGCAACAAGACCTCATACGAAAAAATATTATTCGTCATTAAAACTGTATATTTAAGCAGTTATTTAAACTAATATTTATATTAGTTTTAATATTTTATATTTGCTAGCACCAATCGAAAAATCAGCTTGAATAAATTTCCAACAAAAATGGGCAGAAATATTTCTTGGGCATGATTGTGCTTGAGCGAAAGTGAACGATCTTACGAATCCCAGTACGACGATCGGTTTCCGTCCTGCTGGAGGCAAGATCGACACAGATCGACGTAGATCGACGTAGCGTGGATCGTTCGATCAGTCGGTTAGGGGCTCGCTCGCGGCGAATGGGAATGGAACTGAACGCTCGAAAGCGTTTTAATTATCTGACGAGCGTAAAAGGTTTTCGGGGGCATGGAATCTCGGCCGAAGTCGATTACGGGTTCGTGACCGTGCGTTTCCAATTTCTGGTCTCCCCGGCGAAATTACCGGAACAACGGAAACGCCCGATGTCTTGGCGTTTCTTTTGCAGGCGTCTCGCAATTTTTCACGAGCGCACACATCGTCCGTACCTCTCGCTCTCTCTCTCTCTTTCTGTCTCTCTCTCTCTGTCTCTCTCCCTCTTTCTCTTTCTCTCTTGTCGGAGCACAACGTTTTGACTAGCGTGCTGCCCGTAATTACACCGTTCCCTCGGGACTGGAGCCGAAACGCGACGCTCGAATTATCCGGGACGTTCCACGAGTCGCAGCGAGAACGCCTCGGGCATTTAATACGTTTCCATCAATGTCGTCGTCGCAGTCGTCGTCGACGGCTTCGTCGGAGTCCGATGCGTTAGGCTGCGGTTATACTGAACACGATTTACGATCGATACAATCGTGTACTTAACGCCATCTTGCTCGCCTCGATGTGTCTTCAATGCATTCCAATAGATAAATTCATTATCCAATACCGAGCCAATATTATCCAGTATGCGCAAATTGTGTGCTAAATTTTATTTAATCATTAGACCGCGGATTTTATGGATTTATGACAGAAAATGAGTAGCTGTCATTTCAAACAGTGAAAACATTGGAAGGATTTAATTATTTTCATTCTATTGAACATATTAAGAAGGAAAATGAATTGTTGGAATTCAGATGGAAAATTTTTATCTCGCAGTCTAAGAATAATAATTCGTATGCAACGAGCCAATGTGTTTGGTTCGAGCCAAGATCTAATCTAAAATAAATCGTAAAGTAATATTTCGGTTTATCTTGTTTAGATTAGAATTTAAAGAGAGCAAAGTATATCCGCAGCCTAAGCCTGGACTGGGGCCTCGTATCTGCCGGTGACGGTAATGCGGAATAGTCTGGATCCATCAAGCCTAGATCCATCTAGTCCCGTCTAGTCCCGACTCGTCCCGGAAGGGCGTCAGCTCGTATCTCGAATGCGTAGGTTCGAGATTTGACGGTTCACAATGGAAACACGGGGGCCCGTGGCACGCGACCTCGCCATTTCCGCTCGATAGTCTCGAGGATCGATCCGGCACGACTTTAAAAGGCAAATCGCCAGGAGGTTATAGTCCCGCGAGATGCCACACGATGAAAGGAAACGGGGAAACGGTTCGGCCGGGCTACTAATTTTTTCCTTTTCTCCTTGCTCCGACCGAGCGTAATGACTGTTTAACAACGGCGGGCCCCTTTCGCGCACTTTTAGCCAGCCGTAAAAGTCTGCTGAGAGTGGTAGAAGTCGACGTCTGCCGCGCCGTACGCTGCCACGCGGTATCGATACCGAGCATCTCTTGGTAATTGATGGAAATTGTAGGCTGCGATTTTAAACACGCTTAATAAATGGAACCCTCGATTTTTTAGTGCTTTGCGTACTTTGTGTGCATTGTGTACCTTGTGTACTTTGTGCACATTGCGCCACGCCATGCCACTTCGCGAACCGGAGTCGTTCAATGACTGTTTAGGTTTAACGAGGTGATTGGCGATTTAGAACCTGCGTACGGTAGTCGTTAAATTGCGAACTTTATGTGTATTAAAAATTAGTAGGCACTATTTTAAATAGTAAACAAATGAAAAAGATTTAATACTACTGACATATTATTTTCAATTTGTTAAAGCGAATTATGAGAGAATGGTACATGGTACCACTTTTAACACTTTATACACCGGAAGCTTATTGACACAATTTTCAATGATTATGCTGTATAATTATGCCTCGGACTCCTGTGAGTTCTAGGCCTACGCCGGAGTCATTTCTGACCTTCATTTCGAATGAAGAAGAAGAAGAGGGAATAACGATTTTCTTATCTCGAAATAAGAAACATCTGTACATATATCAAACTGTACTACATATTGACGGTGTAGCATATCCCGGCATAGCATACGGAGAGTTAAAAGGGTGCTTATAAATAATCCTTCACATAACAATCCCAAACGAAATTATTGTATTACGCTGATGAGTTGAAGAATCCGTTAAAAAGTCTGAACTGAAAGAAATAATCTGAATAAACTGAAGAAATAATCGCCAGTAAATAATGTGTTAAAATCATAATAATTATTGAAATTATTAAAATTCATTTCAGTTGCTTATTTAATTACTGAGTTCTCTACTCTTTTTCGGATTTGCGGTATAATTTGTCAGGAGAAAATTTGGAAAAACTCACGTTTGTCACATTAAATTTTGATTGTAGCAATTAATGTTAAGAATAAAAAATTTATTCAATAATTGATTGTCTACCATTTGAAAGTTGTACTATTTAATAATAACTATTACAAGTTTCCTTTGTCAATAACTGTTACGAGCGATCGAAATAAATTTCTCTCGTTGTTAACTGTTGTAAGTGATCGAAATGAATTTCTCTGAACGGTAACATTTACCAACAAGAGAAAAATTTTTCGGTTACTTCTAATCCTTCAATGTAACCAACACGATTTTAGTCGATGAAATACTTGTTATTCCATGACATTTTTTCTTTTCGGTTATAACAGTTATGATCCCTGGTTAAAATCAGACCAGCCGTTACATTATGTGATAAGAGACGTAAATTTCTCTTTCCCGCTTCCTCCGAGCGAATTAAAAAACCAAGATCGCAAGCGTTTGTCTTCGGCCCATACTTTCCCGTATTTTCCCGGAGCTTTCCATGCAGTAACCCGGGTCCGAGAAAAATAGATTCGTTAGTGTAGCTGCCGGACGACGAGAGCTATCTATACCCTCATGGAGTCGTTTCCTTTGACGGCGGGAGGCACGACCCACGGAAACTTTATTAAAACTCCGTCGAGATTTCGCCGGAAGTTTTCCGCGAAACTTCGAGACACGTACTTTCGCCGGGAAAGGGCTACGGGGAAAACTGTAGGAGGAGAAATAAGGAGGGGAGGGGGAGCAGAAGTTCGAAAGCGGCCGCTTTAAAAATTCTCATTCGCCGGAGTGGGTTCGGACGCCGTGAAATTCATTGCGCCTCGGTATTTCCCGCGAAGGAAGCCACATCGTTGCCAACTTTCCTCGTAATCGCTTCTCGTTGTGCCCGCGTTATGCTACCCGGCTCTTTCATTGCCCGTGACGAATAGTTTATTGTCTGCGATCGTTCTTTGCGCGCAACAAAATGCTTGAACCCTGCCCTGGAGCCCGCCGGTGACACCAGCTCCTCAAAGTGGGCGAACCTTCATTGTGACTGGACCGTGGATCTTTGTGCAGGATCCCATCTTTGAGGATCGTCTTGTGAAATCCGAACCAGGCGAGCGTCCCTCTTAAATGTTTCTTGAACGTCGTGTTGTATTCGCGAGAAAATAATATTCTTCCCCTCTTGAAGGCAATACCATCTCTATTACAATTTAAAGGATTTAAACCCTTCAGTGGTACGGTGTTCACTCGGATCACGCAGTATTAATGGGAGCTTCCTAAAATTCTGTGTAGATTTTCTCGGATATCTTCAAGTACGCAGTTGAAGACTAAATAATCCGATTGTTCCAAAGAATTTGAAGAAACTCGATAAACTCGAATACTTCGGCGAAAATTAGAGGGATTTTATTGACGTCGTGAGAGATCCCAGTAGGTGTACCAGGTTAAAACTACAGTGTAAAGAGAACTGCACTGATAACCGTTGATTTGTATAAATACCGGTTTGCGAATGTATACTGAGGCAAGTAAATACACAGAATATATTCTGTGAAAACTGCACTGATTTGTATGAAAACAAAATATGCGTTTCAACTGTACGCGAAGAATAAATAAACGTCCGCCATTAGTTTGAGAAATCGCAGAATTGAATGGGAAAGCGGAATCCTCATCAATCCTGCCCCGTTTTACAATAATAATAATATGCAATGGGACTGCAGATGTTTATACAAACATTCCGTGTTCCGTTCGCTCTAATTTACAGTAACCGGCAATCAAATAGAAATTAATTCAGCTTGTTGGATTTTATTTAATTCCGCGCGCCGTGGAATTTTTGATAATCGCGGCAGCCATGAATGCATAAAATCCGCAGACTAATAATAATATTATTTTAAATGTAACCCTCAAAAATTTATGACGACGCCGCACAATGGCGGTACGCAATAACAAATGAAATATACAATAACGACCAATAAAATTGCGGCATACCTTAAAAACATTTAATTTTGAATATTTAGGTGTGTTGCGGACCGTTGCAGCTGCACTAAATTGTTTTAGCGTGGTGTTTTAATTGTTCCACATAACCGTGTGCGTCAATATTGCAATAACGAGACCGGGTAACGTTTACGCGAGAACGAAATCGGTGAAATGTCCGAAACCTAACATCTTACATTATGCTCTCTGCACTAGCAATAATTCTAACTTATACTATTTCGATCACCGATAAGAGAAATTCTATTCATCTGTCCGTAGTAATTAAACGTTGCGCATTGTTTAGGAAATTCGGACATTCACATTTTCAGAATTAAATTGGACCACAATCAACGTTCGTTTGATCCGTTGATATTAAATTCATTTGTACATTTCAACAAGTAGAGTTACAATTAAGAGCAACAGTCTGCTTTCGGGCCAAAATCAAACTGTTAATGAAGAACATTATTCTGAACATAGAATGAAGATCGCGGATGTTTATTTGCATCAAACACGAGCGGGACAGAGAAAATCAATGTTCAAGTGGAATTAAACTCGACATTATCATTTTATGATCATTTCTGGGGGATGCGAACTTCTGTCCAACTCGAGTCTTTGGAAATTTCACTTCGCAAAGATTCAGCATAATCTAGTAACGAACAAAAAGCATCTTCAACGAGCACGATTGCGAAGGAGATTGTTAAGGGTTGTTAACGCTTTGCAGACTTTTCTCTTTCTCTGACAAAATTTTATTTCGTTTGATATTTAATTGGCTCATGTTTAATACGGTTTCGACGAAGTAAAAATTCTTTAAGCTCCGATCGTAGCTTCCATAATCGCTGGCAATCTTTGCATATTCTCTTTGAAGGAACACCTGAGTTACTGAACAGACTTACGATGCTCCCCTAGAGAAGACAGTGCGAACGCGAAGGGTTAATACCGCGCCCGGTAGCAAATATGCTTTTAACGCCCCCAATTATCGAAATATAAGTAGACAGTACATTTGACCTCTACTTATTGCTAGACTGTGAATTTTTATGAAAAATGAAAATTGCATTAGTTTCAAGTGACAGGAGCTAAATGCAGTGATTTCTCTGTATATATGTCGCCAAGGCCTGGATGATAAACGTCATTATGTTGACATATATCGAGAATTCACTGTAGTCATTCAAAAAATATAAAAATCTACTTAGATTCTTGAAATGTTTTTACTGTTTTGCATACGATCTACTCATTTGGCAATGGTCTTGTATTACAGCCGTCTCAGACACGTTCAATCTCAAATCTAGATTTTTAGTTTATTAATTTTATATGAAGGGTGGTATTCGATGAGTTTCCTTTCTGATTTCAGTTCGGGAGGTTACGTTGTCCGAGCTCAGAGACTCGATAGTCAGGTTACGGGAGAGAGTGAAGCTGGTGTGTCGAACGAAGGGGTCTCCACCCCCTCGCGTACACTGGCTGAAAGACGGCATCCCCCTGCACCCTCGCAGAGGCCTCAGGATTCAGCACAAACGGTGAGCAACAATTTTCGCACGATTCGCAACGTTACAAATCTCCGACAATGAAAGTGTCAAGCAGCGGTTAGCATTCACCACGCCAAAGTACCCGGTGGACAACCCTTATCAAAATCTGAGAACGGAGGAAGAAAATAAGGGTTGAAATTCGAGGAACGGGGAAAAACAGAGGGGGTAAATTGAAGGGAGAAAATTCGGAGGGGAAAGGGACAATGTGGGGGGGGGGGGAGATTCAAGGGGATGAAAGTAGGGAGAGAAATTCGAGGGGGCGTATAGAGTCTAACTTTGACAAGCAAAGAGGAGAATAGCAAAAGAAGAGAAGGTGGTGCGGTGACGAGGCGTCGCGTCGCGTCGCGTGTATCCGTGTCACGGAAAAGTGCTCGAATAATGACTTGTCGCGACCGCGCTCGGAACTATTCATTTACGGGGAACACAGGCTCGCGTTAGAATGCAGCGAAGCCGCCGTTAATGGCAGCCGAGCGCTCCCCGGCTCTCCGGCTCTCGGCCGGCCCCGACTCTTCAATTTCGAGTCTCTCACGAAACGCGGAAATTACGTGTTTCGCTGCGGGGAAACGATGCCGTGGAATTGGATTGATTCGTCCGATCGGGGTTGCCAAGTCCCTCTCTCTCTCTCCTCTCCTCTCTCTTGTCTCTGTTCTTCGTTCTCTGCCATCCTCGATATATACATTAATACCTACTTAACGAAGTTGCCTCGTGTTTGGCAACGATATCGTTCAACGACTCGCGAACTTTCGCCGCTTCCTTTCGCCTCGTACCTCATCGTATCATTCTCTCTTATTCTATTGCTCTCTCTCTCTCTCTCTCTCTCTCTCTCTCTCTCTCTCTCTCTCTTTCTCTTTCTCTCTCTCTCTTCGGATTCCGAACTCGGCGCGTCTCTGATATCGTTGCCAAGAATAATACTCGCGTGACATCGATTTCTGGCCGAACGTCGCGTGCCTTCCTGCGATCGATCGCTCTTGCGATCAAGGTGATTACCTCGATCCTTCGATCTGCGGCCCGTGCCTCCCCGTGGCGATTCGAATTCGATTTTTAAGAATTTATTGCGGGGAAAGCTGGTGATGTGTCGATGAGAAACTTTTTGCAATGGGTTCCGACATGGTGAAAGATGCCGGACGAATTTTTCCTGCGGGCTGTGTTTCGTAATGTTTATTGTACATGCTATTAATTGACTCCATCACCTGCGAGGTGCTTGGAAAATTGATTAGAATGAAAATGAAAAAAGAATCCTTAGTTACTTAATATTGTTCGGGGGAGTGTCTACGGCCATAATGGTTTCACTGTACCATTTTTCACTGAAATATTCGCTTCACTTTTCGAATCTTTGCGTTTTTTAATTTTTGGACGATTTTTAGAAGGAACAGTTTTTAATGAGTTAGTCAATCAAAGTCATGCAGGAGACACACCATTAGATGAAACATGCAGAAAATTTTTGTGTGCTATATTGAATCACACAGGAACGTGATGCAGCAGGTTTTTCAGCTCTACGTCATTCATTTTCCACGTAATAAATTCCTGAAAATGACCTATTTTCTCTGTGATTTGTTGAGCTACGCTCTGACGCGTGTCAATTTGTTGTTCCTTTTTGACAGTGCGTCCCCGAATTCATTATATAACCGTGAAGGGGATGATTCTACATGAAAAAGCAAGCCAGAAGTGTAGAATGAAATTTTTTCATACGGGACTTTGTTCCCGAGAAAATTGAGTTTGAAAATCAAGAAGTAGAAACAGTCAGCCACGAACAGACACGCTAACCAGTACCTACTGAATAGCGAGCGTATAATATGAACTGCGAAACTTGTTTTTCTTGGAAATGGTGCTTCGTATGAATAAATTGTATCCCACATTTTCGACTTATCTTTCCACGTAGTATCTTGTCTGATTATACCAGGAGCACTGAAACATTTTGCATAGTATAATTTTTCAGTTTCACTGGCTCCAAGCACCCAGGACTGTTTAACTTTATCTTGGACAAGATTAACAAATGCAATCGATTTGCCATTAATGCAACCTATTTCGATCTTTAGACTCTATCCTCTGTGTTATTTGTGATCTCCAGTGAAAATTAGATTGATGGGTTCATTAACTAGCGCAACAAATCTTTGTTGAAACCTACAAACCCCAAGAAAACTTTCCAAATTCTATTTCACTGAAAAAATTAGTTTGGCCTTACGGAGTTCTTGAAGACACTGCTTTTAGAGTCAAAGTATGAGACCGATTGACAGTCCATAAATATCTACGTGGACATCATGGGCTCCTGAGTGGACCGGCACGGCCCTGCGCGCGGGTAATAATTTCAGTCGGCCTTTCGGCCGGTTTACTATCCACGGAGGAACGATTATAGCGAAAGAGCGAAGCGGAGCCGAGCGGAGCGGAGTAGAGCGGAGCAGAGCCGACCATTCGACCCTCTCCCCGCTGATGACTCAACTGTTGGCAAGACTCTCTCGTTTCTCAGCCGCTACTCTTTAAAGATGATGTATTCGTGTGCGTGGCGCTTCCAACTCGAAACTCGCAACTCGCAACTCGCAGCGAGCTACGAACCGCCAGCCCCGAGCGTATTGTAATGGAAACCGTTGACCCTTTTCCTCCACTTCGACAAAGTCTTCGGGGTTCCCATCTCTCTCTCTCTCTCTCTCTGTCTGTCTCTCTCTCGCTCGCTCGCTCTCTCTATTTTCGTTTCATTCTCGTCTCCCCTCGCCTATTTATGCCGCGCAGGATCCTTTAAAAAATATGTACGCGCACAGCAACGCCGTTCCTTGCTGCACAAAAATTCCCAGGGTCCTTTCAACTCTCTTCCGCTGCTTTTCTTCGCGCGACACTTATTCTTGTGTTCTCACGCTCGGTTCCATTTTAGACACTTTGTAACAAATTGGACGAAATGCAGGAAATGTTACTCTTTATTCCATAGTTATTCTCTATTATTTCTTAAATATATTTATTCTTTATAATTTTTATTTCATACTATTTAGTCAATTGTAAGCACGCTTTTTCTCGTTTGCTGTGATGTTTCGACTTTTGGACAATAATTGGGACCATAACTGTTATAACCAATAAGAAAAAAGTCATGGAATAACAAGTATTTCATCGACTAAAATCGTATTGGTTACAAATAAGGATTATAAGTAACCGAAAATTTTTTCTCTTGTTGGTAAATGTTATCGTTGAGCGAAATTCGTTTCACTTAGAACAGTTATCAGTGAGAGAAATTTATTTCGATCGCTAATAACAGTTATTGATGGGAGAAATTTATTTCGATCGTTCATAACAGTTGTCGATAAGAGAAATTTATTTCGATCGCTCATAACAGTTATCAATGAGATAAATGTATTTCGATCACTCATAAAAGTTATCAATGAATTGATAACTGTTATGAGCGATCGAAATTAACTTCTCGAAATGAACTGTTATTTCTAACCAAAAAGTATAAAAATCGATATTTTTTAATCATTTTGTTCTACGAATTTTTTCTTTATATTTTGTGTAGATTATCTTAAATTTCAATAATAATCAACTTTTTATTAATGATTTTTATCGTAGAAAATTTTAGAATAACTGTTATTTTTGGACCCTGGATAATAGTGATCAGATTCAATTTAATTTAACGATTCAATATAGTAAGTGCCACTTTCTTTTTCTTTCTACATCGACGCACTATGAAGTTTCTTTTTTTTTTAAGGCGACGCTTGTTATACTGGGTGAAATGATACAGCGAGTGTTAAAGCGCCCGGTAAGAATTCAAGCGACGGTGTAAATTCTATTCATGGGATCGGCATGCCGATCTCCCGATACGCGGTGTAATACTCTGGTACATCCATTAGGAACATTAAAATTTATGAGAGCCCGGATTGTCTACAAGAACGCTATTGACTTTGTATAAGAGAAGCAAATCGGAAGCTGTCCCAGAGTGTGGGGATTTCGTTGCCGGTACCCAACAATTGCCAAGGTTTTCGTCCTAATATCGAGTGAGCAGGGACTGCTGTTTGCTCCCAACGAAGCCTGTTAAATTGCTAAAGACCCTATTTATTTTGCCACAGACGATCCTATTTTACATTCGAGAAAAGTGTAATACAATTGTGGTTGATACACAGGTGTCTCACTTTTCAAAATAATTCCAAAATATGCGGTCAGTTTCTTACTTCTAACGAAACCTGTTAAATTACTCTGCGACCATAAAATTTTATTTTCCCAAAGACGATTATGCTAGGCCTGTGCAAAAATTTGTACCCGATTTTATATTAAAGTACAATAAGGATTCGGGCACGAATTTGTCCATTAATATTTTACATTCAAGAGAAGGGTAAGAAAATCGTGATTAATGCACACCGTCCCCTCTTGTCTGAAAACAATTTCCAATGCACACCACAAGGGACCGCAGCAGGGTTAAGTATTCGCAATCACGAGCACAGGTTTTTGTAATTTCTGCGACTCGCGGCGCGTCTTGCACCCTTCGCGCCATCGCCCTTTGTTCCATGTGGTAGAAAGGGCTCGACAACGCATCCACATGGTTGTTCCCGCGATGGAATTCGCGCAAAACTTTTAATGGCCGCTGGTAATGACGAGTCGATCTGTATTTTACAGAATTTTTAATGAACCGCCGAGCAATTAGCGACTACGAAAAAACGGACTTTTCGTACTTCGAGGAAAAAGTGTTCGCGAAGAACCGAGGAAAACGAGAGTGATGGAGAACGGATTGCGGTGAGCATCGTTTTTCGCCGGTGTTCGGGCGTAATTGATAAATCAAATCGAGGAGACGTTCTTCGCTTGTCGATTTTATTTCTCCGCGAATTAGTGAACATTTCTGTCCGGGATCACATTTTTCATTTCATAATTATTGCAATTCTATAGGTGCTTCCATGGGAAATCATTCAATAAATTTCTTTACTCGAGGAAATATCGTGAAATGTAATGAGCAGATTAGTGAACATCGATACAGTGACTTCTTTATATATGTCGCCAAGGCCTGGATGATAAACGTCGCGAGTGACGAGACGAGTGTTGTTGACATATGTCAAGAATTCACTGTATACCATTTTTGAACTTGTTAATACTATTAACCCCTTGCACTACTTTTTGTAATTCATATTTTGCTTAAAAAAAAAAGAGAAAATTTATATCTATTGTCTATCTATTTATATCGATTTGCCTATATGTTCTTCAATAGTTGTAAGTTAACAACGCCAAAATAGAATTTTATTTCAGTTTAGAGGGAATTAATAAAAAAAACATATTTATTAGACTCTGTTCAGAATCTTCTTCACGAGTATGACCCGATATTGTAGAGCAAGGGGTTGAAGAAAGAATGAAACGTTTGTTTGGATGATGTCTCCGGCAATCGATGAAGAAAATATGTATTTTGCTCATTGACATCGCGAGTTAGCGGGGTCGTCGTGGAAACGTGGAATTACCGCGAAACTACACTCGGGGGAAAAATTCTGGCATGGGGGGTGGGGTGGAACAAGATGGAAATTAATAGCGTCGTTCGATCAGGAAGTTTCCTATCGACGACAAGCTCGCGGAGAGTCTCGAACGGCTGTAAAACGGCGGAAGACGAATCCCAGGGACGACGTTTCACGAGCGTCGCATGTTCCCTCGTAATTTTCAATTACTGTCCGCGGGACGGTAACGCGACCGCCCCTCGTAAAACCAGACGTGTCGCCGCTTCGCTTCGCGCGACGCGACGCTCGCCGTGTGCCACTCTTCGATTTCTCGCGAGGCTAAAAACCCGTCCTTTTCTTGTGCAATCGCCCGGGCAAACGGTGTTCTCAACCGGTCCCCACGAACACGCTCGAACAACCACGAACCGGGCCGAACGTCGCGCGCTGCTCGCTCCGATCCTAGCAGAAAACAAACGGAAACGTAAGCAAAACAACGCCTGACAAAGCCAGGTTTGCCAAATATATTTTTTAGATTTCATTGCGCTTCGTGGATCCTGTAAACATTTATTTTGTTCGACGCCGCGCAGATTGGTTTGTACTACAATTATAAGGAAATGAGTAGATATGGATACATATTTTTCATTTGCTTGGTCTACTGTCATAAAAATTTATATTTAGACTGCGAATTTTTGTTTTAGAGCAAAAATAGGCGAGTGTAATTTAAAAAAAAAAAGTGAAAAGATGAAAAAGACAAGAATATCTGAAGCGAGAGATAAATTCCTGATTGGTTTCTACGTCTTGCAATTAATGCAATTTTTATTGTGCCCGAAGATCCGCGGTCTATTCGCGTTCGTATGAACTCGGGAAGTTTGGTCGAGAGAGAATCGGCGTATCAGCACGCGTTCGATTAAATCGTCGCGACGACACGGGTGAAAATGAATCGCTGCATCCGCGGGACGATCAAGAGCGATGCGACACGGGAGCCGATGCCCCGTCGCGTAAATTAATATTAACAATTAATCGAGCGGACTGTGTGTGCACGCGTTGTCCCCGCTGCGAAGACGAATCGCCGGTCCCCGGCGAAGTTTGATCAATGTCGGCGTTCGCGGTTGGGAATTATTCCGAAATTATCACGTTCGTGCTTCGCCGTTACGTACAACCGTGTTCCCGGGCGTTTATTATCCGGCGGCAGTAGTTATCTCGCTAATTTGTCATCCGTAAGTGCCGGGGGGAGGGGGGTGAGCGCCGGCTGACAAAAGTGCACCGTCGCGTAAGAGCCCTTATCGAGAGCGCTTCCGCGACGTTCTTTGCGCTCCCTCGCCCGTAAATTAACGGGTAAATGTTATAATTGCGAGGTGCTCTGCACGCCCGTGCCGGCTGCGAACACCCGCGCCGCTCGGAAAACGCGTCCGCGCCCAATGAATTTTAATTTACCCGCCGCGATCTGTTACGACGCTCCTCTGTTACCTCGTTACCATTATGTTCAGTCATCTCCAAATCTTCCTTCCGCCCCCTATTCCGTCTCCTCGCTATACTTCGCTATAGTTCAATGTACTTCACTGTACTTCGCGTACCCATACCAGCGTCAATATTTCCTTTACGATAGACTTCTAGGAAGAATTTTTCCTAATTCTTTCACACTATTTCTGCCACGTATAATCACCTCCTTTTCGGCGATACCACCACTTGCCGATTAACCTGTATATTCAGAGCGACAGATTTATTGAATAATTTCCCTTTATTAGAACAGTCTCTATGAATTTCTATTAAAATTTTTGAAAGTTGTCTTTTGACACCGCTGGTAGAAACAAGAATTTCCAGTGAAGTTATTGAACATTCTGACGTCATCGTGCGCAGCATTACACCTGTCTACATAAAATCGAGTAAATCTAGTTAAATCTAGTCAGTAAATCTAAATTGTAAATCTAGTCAGTAAATCCGAGCTGTAAATCTACTCAGTAAATCTAACTTGTAAATCTAGTCGGTAAATCAAGTAGTAAATCTAGTCAGCAGCTCGGACGTGTAAAATGTCAAAAATGGTTAAAATTTGTTGGACAGTGTAATCAATAGACTACGGATTTTACGCATTTGAAAGACATTAGAAAGATTAAAAGAATCCAACGGTAACCACACATTGTCACGAACTTGTCAAAATTATTAGAGGAAGGAACAACCTGTTACTCAGTAGCTTGTATTTGAAAATTTGTATTTTGCGTAATCAACGTAACGAAGCGAGCCCTCGCAGAGCCCTCCACATTTGAACAGCCTATGTGCGTATACGACATTTTCCAAAAAGATCCGCTGTCTAGTTATAATGCTAAATTCAATTTTTATGAATTCGTACAATTATGTTGCATGTGGGTCGTCTTAGTTTGAGCTATTTACATTTGGAGGATGCTGGGACACTAATTGACTTCAGACATCGGAGGTCCTACTGTACTTTCGATTCCCGAATCGCCGTGAGTCTCCTCGTTCGTATTATGACTTATCGAAGGTTCTCTACTCTCCCTAGAAGGCAGAGCAAGAAAAAGAGAGAGAGAGAGACAGAGAGAAAGAGTTAGATCGAGGAGAATCAAAGTCTCTCGAGCACGATCGAAGAGCACTTAAAAGTTCGTCTCTCTTGTCGAGGCAAATGAAAAATCGTTCGAGTTACCGGTCGAGCGGTGGTCCGGCTGGTACTCGTAGCTGGGACTTTTCCTTGGCCTCTCAAAGTCTCGACGGCGACGCTCCCTTCGATTCCGCCCCGCTCCTCTTCGTTCTCTGCGTCGCGCCGGATCGGGTCGCGTCGGGCCGCTGCAAACTTGTTTGTTACTTAATTTGATTGACGCGGAATTTCGAGTCACGGGGCGGGCTTTCAAGTCGATTGGACTCCCGGGGAAAATTAATGTCGCCAGGCAGTGCCGCTCAGGGGGTCTCTTTTCACGGGTGTCGCTCGCTTGCTCGCTCAGGTGCCCCACCTTCTACCTCTGTGCTTCTTGCCATCCGCTTGCGCAACAGTTTCCTATCAGCGTCCCCAGCGAAATTTCTTGCCTTCGTTTCCCTTGATTCTGTCGTCGTCGTCGTCGTCGTCGTCGTCGTCGTCGTCGTCGTCGTCGTCGTCGTCGCGGTGAAACGGAGAGAAAGATTCCATTACAGTCGACATCAAAGCGGTGCCCCAATGGTCAAAGGAAACCTGTGAATGCCCTCGGCTACACCTGCCCACGTTCGTCTCGCAATCGCGATCCCTTCGAGTCCTTAAAATACCTCCTTCGAGGGATTCAGGAACGATAACGCTCCTAGAGACCCTAATCGAGTCGCGATCTTTCGGCAGATTCGACGGAAATGCGACGAACACCGCTTGCCATCCCTGCACTGCTTTTCCACGATTTCTCTGTCGCGAGTAAACTAGAGAATAAGCTAGAAATTCTACAGACGATTAGCCCTGAATAGACCGTGGATCTGTTTGAAAAATAAAAATGGTTCAAGTCAAAATTGTAAGAAATGAAAGTTATCGCTTAGCACTCGAATGGCGACTGTAAAGCGTCACTAAAAATTGCTGCATCACTATTCCAAATATTTTTTACATTATTAAATTTGTTTGTAGTTAATAAATTACTAAATATTTCAGTATTGTACGAGTGAATTGCACCATTTTCGTATGTATAACACGAAAAAAATTAACAGTGTGTCCCACGAGCTCTGTCCACTCGAATATCTTGGTTATTTCAAACAATACGAGAAAATGTTACGTACAGAAGTTGTAGGGTTTAAGAAACTACATAATATGGTATAAATGATATTCTTGCAAGTGGAGACGTAGGGAAGACCTCTATAGGTCACCTTCGATTTTATAAAAAAGAATAAAAACAGTGAAATATCTCAGCAACTGTAAGTTTTAGGCCAAATACACTTCAGCACTTTTATACTCTGATTACGCCAATCTATCGAAATCGAGCATAAGAAATTGGACATTCCATTGAAAAAAACAAAGGTGACCTCTATATCTTCCCTACGTCTCCACTTGCAACAATATCAAATATACATTTTCTCGTATTGTTTGAAATAACCAAGATATTCAAGTGGACAAAGCTCGTGGGATACACTGTATTGTATAAATGAAAATATACTAGGTCGGAAGAAATGTTTCGTTTTGGAGTTAAAATAGCTTCGAGTGCAAAGGGTTAAATACAGATGCATTTTCTCTTTCAATTATTTCAGCGAGTCGAGAATAATGAACGACACACTGCTCGTTAGACCAGGGATCGATTCACGCGCGAACCTAACACTGCCACGTGTTTGTACATGATCTACTGTCCGTTTTGTTCGAATCTCGTGCGGCACGCGACCGCTGTCGTTGCGAACGGGTTAATCGGCTCGCGTTGAAGTTGCTTGCGAATGGATTAAGAGCTTCGGCTCGCGAGAACGTCGTACACTGGATCGTAACATTTCTCTTCGCCCGTTCTCGCGAAAAGTGACAAAAGCCCCTATCGAGTTTCCATCGATTTTCCCAGCTCTGTGCCGATGAACCAAAGTGCTATTACATGATTGCGGACTCCCTCGAACCGCGCAAATCGGACTCTCGCGTCGTTGCGCCTCCCCGATAGGGAAAAAATTAATCGAAAAGTTTCCCCTCGTAATCTCCTCCCGCGACCATCGCATCGCCTCTCCCCCCGGCGCCGGCGAGATAAAAGCAAATATCAAGAAAACATCGAACGTTTTTCGCCGGGGAAAAGCCCCGGAAAACGCGTACGTGGGAAATTGTTAGTGTCTGGGCGATAAATTCCCGGCGAAGCTGAAGGTTTACGTTTTAAAAGAGAACGAGGCAAGCGGCTACTCGGCCCGTTCGTTTCTACAACTTTAAAGCCATTTTTTCATCCGATGAGTTCTAGCTGTTTTAATTAAACAAAATTAACCTTTTAAGCCGATTAAACGAATTTAAGAGTACTCGTTCCGATCGGCTTGCTAACGGAATCATTGGTTTCGGCCGTTTCTTTTTCCTTTTAGAGCGGCTCCGGTCGAAAGTTCCATTTTGCGATTAATCTAAAAGCTGGGTAACCTTCGCGGGCTGCACTACTATACTTGAACTCGCAAAAATTGAATTGAAGCGCACGCTATTTGAATCATTTACAAACGATAATATCATACAAACATTGGACTCTCCGTTCAATTTTAACATTTATGATGATAAATATGATAACTGCAAATTGAAATAAAATTCGAAAACGGCATGTATCGCGGGTGGTTGCATTTGGAAATAGCAGCTTTATTAATCAATTATATAGGCACTCCCAACGATTTACAAGCTGAAAAATCTCTTCAAAGCAGATTTTGAAGTACTTATAGAAATCGAGTATGAACTATTTCAATTATATACTTTATTACACTACAGTGTTTACTCTATATATGTCCCAAATGCCTAGTCGATAAATGCCCCAGAACTACCCCCACTGCCTCGCGGTATACCTCTTGAAGAGCCATTAATCGAGACCTCTAGAACTTCGCTGTCCTTTTCCACGTTCAGCGTGGATCAAACATTAGTATCTCCTGACCGATATAGTCCCTGGCTGGACCCGTGTTTTGGACATATATCGAGTTTACGAAAAAAAGAAACGAATAAAATAAAATTGGGTATCTTGTAAAGTAATCGATGAAAATAAAAAATTAACACATAAATCTAGTCTTGACTATATTGTAACAATTTATAGAATAATTTTTAAAAAATGTCGAAACGCCTCAATTTTCCCAGAGACTGTAAGAGCAATCAGAATCGATTTTTCGCGTGAATTAATTTCGATAATTCACGAATTTATTAGCCTGCGAAAGAGAATCGCCGGGATCCAAGAGGCTTGATTACGATGTCAGACAGTCTGGAACGATGACAGGAACAGTCTCCGACTTGTTCTTGATACGCCCGCCATAAAGACGTAGCCGGAACGAGATTAGACCGCGCGGTGGTCGCGTCGGTTTTACGACTCGCCTCGAATTATCGAAGCGTCCCCGACGAAACTGTCGCGGAATCAGTGTCGGCTGGTCTATAAACGCATTTATAGGCCTCGATTCGATTCCATTATTTACCGACGTCACGGCCCGGGGCCGGCTTTACGCGCTTGTAAACCGACCGGCGCTGTCTCGCTGTCTCGAGCGTTCCGAACAAATGCTCCTCGATTTCCGAAGACTCACGAATTTCCACAAACTCCCTACGAACTCGCCACGCATGGGAATATAATTGAACTGTACGACCCACTGTGGTCCAGCCCGAGGAATTAGCTGTTCATAAAGATTTTAGCATTGTTTCAGGACTTAAAGCCGTAGCAAAGAAAGTCATTGGATTCGTCTTCACGTCAACTATAACATTATTCAGTAAAAGATATATAGCGACAATTAAAAAATCAAAGTGACATTAATTTCTTATTTGAAAACAGAATTTTTTTAATTTTTTATATTGAACTTTATAGAAGAGTAATTACTGATTAATGTTTGTTTGGAACATTTTCTTGTCAGAGTACCGCAAATTTCCGAAAAATTGCGATCACATGTGAAGAACGAATGGTATTTAGTATGTTATTGAAACAAATTGTGATGTTTGGAATCTGTCTTCGCAGGTGTATTTCTAATAAAAAGACACACAATTTTGCCATGTACGCCACGTTCCTATCTGCAGTAGTTTCCAAGATATTCGTGGAAAATGTTTTTTACCCTTGACTTTCAGGTATTGACCTTAGCTGTTACCAGGTTTTGAAAATTCATAAATTGAATTTCACACTTCATAAAGTGGTTTTTAATAAATTTATTAAATTTTTAATAAATCTTGTTAATTTCACCGTTTTCGAATGTCATGGACATTTAAGAAGCAACATACATTCGATAAACATCGATATAAGAAAGATGCGTTTTCATCAAAAGAACAGCTAAGTCCTCGATCTGGACCTCAGCGCGACGTTGCGACAAGTTTCGGAATAAACGAGAACAAATACTTCGGACCGCAAAGGATGCATATTTTGGGAAATCCTCGTCCCCGAAAATAGCGTTTTTAAATAGGAACAAGAGATCGCGTCGCAAACAACGACAGTATAAAATGATATTTCGCAGCGATACATTGAGAAGAGGGACTTACACCCGGGTGTAGGCTGTTTCGGGTATAGTCGTCGGTGGGATTCTGCGTTGAGGGTAGATTCCGCCATAATTTCCTCGACGGGGCCGGACGCGGGCCGTAGATCGTGCTCGCGAGTAAATCGTTTGGTTCGCGTTCCTCCGGTCACAAATCTCGCAAATCTCATGGGGTCGGCCATTCAGCTCGAGACTTGCTTCCAAAACGGAACCACCCCGGAAGATGTTAAGCTGACGTGGAGCGGCGTTCGCTGCTCGTTACCCGCTCGCGGACCGTCGCGTACGCGCCGCGGAAAGATTGCCGGCAATAAAATGTTAATAGGTTAACGAGAGGGAACCGGATCCTCGTCGGGGAGTCGGCAAACAACGTTATTGCCCGGAGAGAGAGAGAGCTCGCCCATTCTCTCTTTCTCTCCCTTTATCTCTCTGTCTCCATCGGACACCCACGTGACACGCTAGCTCGACGAAGGGCGCTCGGCTCTCGCGGCTTAATGAAAATTAATAAATCAGCGCACCACCGAGAATCCGCTCGATCCCCCAGACACGCGCAGCCCTTTTTCCACGCGATGATTGAATCCGAAATTAGAAGCAAACCGGAATCCGGTGAACGGAAAGTATTATGGTTTTCGTTTGAAAATTGCGACGTTTGGTTGCCCTGAATGACCCGCGAATTTTGTGTGTTTGTGCTGGAAGCACCGGGTGATGTTTAAAACGGTAGACAAAATCGATTTGAGAATATTGATGGCATTTGAGCTTACTGAAATTGTTAAAGCAAGGAAGACGTTTCTATCTTGGACCCTGCTCCTTCCTATTGGAGCAGACAATTTTTATTTGAGAATTTCGATCGATTATTTTGAGTTTGTTAAGATTGGTAAAGAAAAGGAAACGTTTCTATCCGAACCCTCTTTCTCCTTCCTGATGCAAGCAATTTTTACTCTCCACAGAGGTCATAAATTTGACAGTTTGACATTCGACAATTTATATATTGATAATTTTGAGGAACTACGAAGGTTTAAGTTTGTTTATAATTCAAGCACGGTAGTTATGATTTAAGTATTTTATGAACGAGGGGATGTGTATGGAAGAATATGAAGTTAAGAAAAATTATTAATTATTGTAAACCGTCTCCCTTTTCATGGCTGGAAAAATAGACTTGTTTATCAACTTAATTTCGAGGTAATAATTCCCCACAGCGAAACGATATCGACTATAAATTGTTGTCGCTTTAACTTCGCCAATAAAAAATAAAATACCCAAAACTATGTTAAAATCGATCCACGTCTATTATGTCAGTCGATAGGCACGCGATCTTCACGCTAGGCGCGCGATTCCTGATGTTGTTTGAAGAGGCTCGTTAGCGGACGACGAGGATCAAAGCGTCGCCGATAATACTATAGCAACAACGAGCCGTAACAAGCGGACCGAAGCAGAGCCGAGCGGAGCAAAGCGGTGCCGAGTCGATTCCGGTCCCTAGTTTTTCCAGGGGAATGTTTTCCCCGCTCATATTTATCCGGTAACAAAGTGCTCAAACAACGAACACTTTGCGCTCGCGCCCCACGGCACAAAGCTTTGCGAAGCCTGTACCGCCGAGAATTGTTTTATGTTCCAATTCGGTCGGATTCATTTACATCCGAATGAATAATGGCCGGCCGGGCCCGAGGACGCCACGCGAGGCGACACTCTGCGGCCTAGTACTAATTTATTTCGCGCCCTATCGATTATTCCTTTGTTGGCCCCCGCTGCTAAAAGCTTTTCGTACCTTGCACCCCCCCCCCCCCCCTCCTACGAACTCGACCGCCAGCCACTGTTAGGCTACAGATGCATCCGATCGAGGTGCAAGTTACCGGGTGCATACTCGGCGCGACATTCTAACATCCCTCTACTGCCATAAAATTTGTTTCATTCGACGTCTCGCTTTCGAGGAAATTGACTCTGAAAATCCGTCAAGTTCGCGTGCCTAACGTGTTTACAGGGGGAATCTTGTGTAAAATTAAATTTTTGAGAATTTTTTTTCCTCAAGAATGCGATAAAAAAAGTTATAAAGTGATCGGAGATGTACGTGTACGTTATTTTCAAAATAATGCGAACGGTTGTATTGGGCGGAGCGGCTCACGTAGTCGGGATCTTGTCGAAAAGGCTCGTGATTCTCGAAAAAAAGAAAAAATGGCTGAAGTACAACTTTTTGAGGAAGATGAAGACCTGTTCTAAGGCTCTGGAATGGCACATTAACACAAAACCGTGGTTAGTTAAAATGAATTAAGATTTTTTCACGATATACAAACACGCAACGTGTTTTTCACGTTACTCAAACTTTAAACGCATTTTTGTCGAAACGCAAAATTTCGCACGGTCAATTTTGCACCGATGTAAACGTGTAGATCCACGCGTGGATCCATTTCTGACACCCGGGATATAACATGTTTTTACACCCGGTGCACATAGCAAAATCGCAAATAGGACGTTGCAATACACAGATCGGTGGGAAATATACACAGTTGATTCTTTATCAGCCGATATAAATGACAAAGAATTCAAAACAATCACGAATTGGATGAACAGTATAGAACTGACATAGCGTGGTTCGACAGTACGTTTCTGCTGTACGTGCAGCAGAATCGCGGGAGTAGAATGTTCGAATACGGATCAATAGCGACTGTGTTTTCACATTTGACTATTAATCGCCTAATATAAATGACAAAGACTGTAAATCAATCGCGGAACAGAAGAACCGCGCGGAATTAACATACAGTTCGAGCAGAGCTGTGAATCAATGCGAAACGCTCGGTGCCCCGTAGTTTTAGCCGGAGTTATTTTGTGTTCGCGCGTGATGCAAACCGTGCAGAAAGCCGGCCTGTGTACGCTCCACTTTTTGATCGTCGAACGCGATTCCGTCGCGAACCGTCGAGATTCGTATTTTCGATATAAAATACTCTTTCGTTCCCCGTTTTCGCGAGCTCCTTTCGGGGCCGCGACTCCGGCCGTATCCGCGGTCGAAACAAACACACCCCCGCGTTTCCCTCGCGCGGCTCCGGGCCATCAATATTTATGCGCAAACACAGAGGACATCGGTGCACAAACGCTCTCGATCCGATAAACAAGAAAATGGAAATTTGCTCGCGGCTCGGCAGATCGCTCTATCTCCGCTATTTCTCTCTCTCTCTCTCTCTCTCTCTCTCTCTCTCTATCTGTCTGCGTTTCTCTCTCCACGCTCCAGCCTCGTATAATACGACCGCGAGGCAGCGGCCTGTGAACTGCGTAGGAAATATTTAAAACGATGCCTCGATTTTATTTGCCGTGGAGGGAACTAGATACTTCCGAGCTCTGTTTACGCTTCCTGTGAGACGCAACGTAGGAAATGACGGCAGACTCGGCCCCGCGGTAGATTTGGATCGCGTCTGATCAGACGCGAACCTACTCCACTCGTCGGCGTCGATCTCGCGCCGAGCTATCGATTCCCTGCGATAAACCGAACGCCTCTCGATTTTCAGGCACAACGGCTACAAACGCTGTTTTCGCTTAACCTCCGTCCGCCATTGTTCCATTTATGGAACGAAAGCTCGATCGCTTTTTTACCGACCTCCTCCGCCTTTGGTGAAAACATATTCTCGGGGGGGTTTTTTTTTTTAAACACGTTTTGCCGCATGAAATTCTGCTCTGACAATCTTCTGATCTCCACGCTAAACCTACCCGGCATTAAAAGTGCCCAGTGCCATAAAAAATGTGGAAGCATCTTTGTATTATCAAGAATTATATAAAAAAATATTTCGAATCGGTCATTTGACCGACGCTGGTGGATTCAGTTAATATTGCATGCCGTTATTACTTCAAAATTGGCAACTATTTTCCTTACAACAGTGTGCGTTAAAATTGCTAATTAATTCTTGGCTCCCAAAATTTCCACGTTCATTAACTTCGCGTCAACTAATAAAGTATGTTGCCTGTATATACAAATATTGCACCACATTCATAGTTCAAAATTACTAAGCATTTTCCTTATAATGAAGTACATCAAAATTGCAAATTAGTTTTTAACACACCACAGAACGTCGACGTTCGTCAACTTCGTAATTGTTTCAGATTTTTCGCGTTACACTATTTTTCTCAAAAAAATGGCGAACAACTTCGAAATGGCAGACTATTTCCCTTAAAATAAGTTGAAAAAAGAAATTAATAGTTGGCTTATATCAGAATCTTTTTTCTGCCTTGTACTTCGTACATCAACGTCTTCTATAAATGCATGAAATCCGCAATCTAATAATGTCCATCAGCACGATCGCCTATTGCAATTCGGTGTTGCGAAAATGGAAATAATTTACGACCCGACCAGAGAAATTAAACGAAACCAAGGAGAAAGATGAAGGGAAAAAATCGTAGATCTATTGAGAGTGTTTTCTACGGGCATAATGCTATCTGCTAACTGTCCGTTTTTTGTTCCGCACGTTGGAAATTGTAGGTGGGAACAATTCGTTACAATTTGCTTGCGAATCCAATTTATTTTCGTTACTCGTTACTCTTTATTTATTGTGCTTATCTTGGGATTATTCTTTCCTGTTTTATGCATACCTTATCATCTTATATTTCCCTCGTTTTTCTTCCGTTCTTCCTTTTTTTATTTTTTATATTCCCGGTTGTATACGGCTCGCCGCGTCGTGGTTACTACTTTGTTAATTATTCCCCTCACGCGTCAAAGGACCAACGTTAAATGAAATTATTATTACTGTGCTGCAATATAATATATATTGTTATATACGGTTTCAAACGCAGAGAATTTCAATCTGGTTTAATTTCCAATAAACGGACTATAACAAGCTCGCACTAGAATAATTATACTATGAAATATGATTAGTGCCGTCATTACAATTATTATTATTATTATTATTACTATTAACTATGTTTGAAATACACGGGAAAGATTGACTTCCGAATGCTTTTGCGTGCCATCGAGGACCGCGTTCCCATGCATTATCATAAATTTCCGGTGATAGGTTTAATAGCAGCGACATTAAAACGCGCTGAGTCCCATTCACGTCGTTTTATTCATTCGCGGGCATACATATTGCTGTTTTGTTTAAGTGATGTTAAAGATGAAAGATGACGCCTATAACGATAAAATAAAAACTGAATTCTCACACTTGCCACTTGCATTATGCGAGGTCTATTTCATTCTATCGCCAGAACCTACTATCACATTTTACGGTGTCACTATCTCGTTTTAATCAAACAATTTTGAGATTTTGCAATTTTTCGAACTCCATTCGCATTTTACATACCTCCGATTCTTATCGCGTAGAATATACATTATTAAGAAAAATTTGATCACAGTCAGGCTGAATACGGAACAACAAAAATGGAAAGAAGATTACAAAATAATTATACAACACTATCCTATAAATTTTCTCTACTCGTTACTTTCTATAGCCAATTTATTAAACAAAGAGTCACAGACATTATTCGCGTCTCGGACAAGTCGTCATTCCGCGAACTGTAACGTGTCGGAACTTCGAGAAGTGTGCAGGGTGGTTTAATAACGGTGGGGGAATCCTATTTTGCGTAAATCTGCATTGGAACTGTCGGCCTGCTGATCCCGGCTAAACTCCGGCGGCCGGAAAGTATATTTATCGGGAAAAATGCGAGATAGCTCTCGCGAGTCTATGCAAATGGCCCCGCGAGTCTCTGCTCTTTTTATCGGAGCTTTCGGTGCGGGAGCGCGAGGCTCTCTGGGTAGCTCGGCTCGCCTCGATTCGGCTAAAATCGCCAAGGAACTCGATGCCAGGGATAAACTTTATGATTACCGCGCTTTTCCCCGAGATCCCCCACGCCGGTGTGAAAAGTGTTTGTAACGAAGCGCGACGCGCATAAAGATCCCGGCCCCCGCGAATAATGGTCCCCCGAGCGAACTCTAAATTGCCCGTTAAAAATCCTGTTGACTTTCCTAGCCTTGTTTACCGTCCTACCCGGGAGAGAGAGAGAGAGAGAGAGAGAGAGAGAGAGAGAGAGAGAGAGGCCCGTGGAAAATTCGGTCGCCTAATCTTCGCGCTCGACACCCCGGCGAGAAAATTAATCACCGGGGAAAGTGTCTCGGGGAAAACTGCGCGACGCCGAGTTTGCGGACGTCCACCTTCTGATATAAACCAACTATTAATTTGCTGTTTTCACGTAATTTTATTTTGAGGAAAATTGTCGGTCTTCTCGAAGTTGTCGTCGTTTCTGAAAAGAATTGCTGGACGTGAGAAACCATGAAAGAATTATGAGCTGAATGAACGTCGAAATTCTGATGTGAGCCAGGAATCAAATTGCAATTTTCGTGTACTTCATCGTAAGGAAAATGTACAGTGTCTTATACAGATTTATATTTATATGCAGATGAAATTTTGTGCATATATAACAGCTAGACTGCGGATTTCATGTATGTATGACAAAAATGGTGTAATTTAAAATAGCAAAAATATTAGAACAATTTGCACGTACTATTATATTATTCTCAACCTGCTCAACATAACAAGAAAGAAAATAAATTTGCATTTCATTCCAGTTCGTTGCAATTCAGGTAAAAAGATTTTATTTCTCATAAGGATCCGCAGTATAATAACATCATGCTCAGGTCTGCAACGGGCGTATTTTAAATTTTAATTACACGCAAAGCTGAGAAAGTTCAAAATCGTTACTTTTCATACAGTACCTAGTAAACTAATCTTTCTCAGCTCCCAAAAAAAGTCCAATTTTAAAAATGTCTTCAAAGGGTGTCCGCTTAATTTTGCCCCCGGCTCTAGGGTAACGAAGCTACATACGGGAGTCTAACATTGAATTGCACGACGTTGAAGCAAGTTCTGAAAGAAACGAGAAAAAACCCTTCGGACCGCAAAGGGTTCAAGGTTCAGTAGAATTTGTTGAAGCCAGAAGATGCACCCTTATCGCGACTAAGAACATCGATCGCGCTAGTCTCGAACGGTCTTGTAGCAGAATCGGCGTGGAATCGAATGCTCGGGGTGAGCACACTCCAATTTTCCATCGCAAGATTTCACAGGATTTCGTCTGGCGCGTTGGTTTGGATAGATGTGTCTCTCTCTCTGTCTCTCTTTGGTCGCGTCGCCTCCATTCACTTTTATTTCGAGCGTACGCGAGAGAATCGCGCACGGAGCCCGATGCATGTCGGTCCACCGGGCACAAAAGGCTCGGCCTTCCGAGCTGGCCTTTCACCGGGTATATCTCAGAGCTTCACGGTGCACGGCCCCGCGAACGAAAGCATGCGAATACGGAGCCGTATATAATTTACCCGTTGCCGGACCCGTTCCCCGGCTACGAACACGCTCCGCCAGGGATGGACAGAGTTATTCGGCCGTGGAGCGGTGCAGAGCGGTGCAGAGCGGACCGGAGAGGAACGAAGCGGAGCCAGGGAGGAGCGGAGAGGACAGGAGCGGAGCCCAGTCCAGCTTGGGCGACGCTTATTCTTCGGATCCACGGACTGCCACGGGATTTTCATTGAAATACTGCGACGCCGCGCCGTGGAACAGCTTTTCGAAACGTTCACCGTTCTCACGGGTGACGGACACGCCGGCTTTTTTGCCCGGCCTCGCATAATCGAGAACCCTCTATTCCCTCGATCCCTTGCTGCTCCCTACCAAATCCCGTTTTATCCGTACGATTTTTATCCACCCACCGACGCGCCGCCCGTTTGCCTCGTCGCTGCCACGCACGGCTACGACGCTGATATTAACAAATATTTTTTCAAACGACCGCACTGTGCTCTACGGATAATGTTTGGACTTCCGGATCAATTCTTGAGCGTCGAGAACGTCATGGAAAATTTTTAGAAAATTATTTGTGTGGTTATGGAAAGAATGAATTGGTAGAATTTAAAAAAATTTGAGAGTACAGAGAGGACAAAGAGAAGCTTCTTTATGGCTGCTATTTCGTACACCTCATGAAGACAATTTTTAATTTGCATAACGATCAGAGTGAACTGAAGTGCCACGTAGTAGAATATTTTATATTGTGTCGGTCGCATCGTTGTTATATCACAGATTTGCTTAAACCGAATCTGAACTCTGCAGCCCTAGCTACAATGTTTTGTGGAATTTTTCGGTGCCGATTATTCCGACTCGTTGCCACGAGGCAACCCGGTGTGAATTTCACGAGCACGTCGGATCGCGTAGAAACACAGGATGAAAGGGAATTGTTTTAGGATAATCTTCCGAAAATCGATTCGAAAGGGTTGAAGTACAATCAACCGAATGTTTGCCCGTGTCGCGCTAACTCGATTTTAATCGAGAGAGAAGAATCGGTGCGGTCGAACGAGCGATCCGACTCGCTGAACCGTGCGTCGATTACTTTTCAACACCTCGGTGTGCCTGTCCCCCATTAAAACGAGGAGCGTCGAACAGTTACTGCGACTCCTCCTCACAGTCTCTTGTAACATTTATGAGAGGTCTGTTTAGGTTCACCGCATGTAGGGTAATTCCGGGACAGACGCACCATAGGGTGAGATGCACCAGTTTTTATTGTGGCAATACCGGACGATTCTCAACTGTTTTTCTGTTATCATTTCTAACATTTTAACGTTTGTTAATAATCTCAAAACGAAGAACACGTGTATTATATTATTTACGTGTAACAGAATTATAAAAACTTCTTAGTGCCCCAAACTTCTGATGAAATATATTGGTACAAATGTTATTACCTACTTACGGTATGGTTTTAACTATCATCATCAACTTAAATACTTTCACCTTTTTGCATTCAAAAAGTCCTAATAAAATTTAGTTTTTCTGAATACGTGAGAATAATAATTAACTTCTAAACCTAATCAAAGTTTTATGTTAATTAAAATATTGGATTAAGTGCATGACGCGTTTCAGCAAATAAATTATTTTGAAATTTCTAAGAATTGTCAATTAGAGAGTTTATTTGACAAACTACAGTGTTTTCTCGATATTGTCAACAACACGGGTCTTTCCAGCGACATATATCGTCTAGGAGATACTATTAATCTTTGATTTGAGGTTCTGCAACTTTTATCAGCCAGGTATTTGCGACATATATCGAGAAAAGGACTGAATAAACACTTAACCGTCGAAGTATTTCAGAATTTTCCTTATCTGGCGACTGTAAAACACAAGATCCAAGATTAATGTTGCTCCTTCCGGTAGTTCCATTCTCAAAGGAGCCACGATCACACCGATGCCTTTAGAAGCGAGCGCACGATACTCATCGCAAGCATACGCTGATCGCATTCGACCTCCCTCAAAGCACAAGTTAGAGACGCGAGTCTCGGAGGAAGCCGGTCTTCCGTCCCGGTCTCCATTGTTTCCGTGCTCCTCGCAATCATTATCGTCACCCCCCTTTATTAATATTCATGGTTTCGGTTATTAATATCAACCGCGACGATAATGATAACAGGAACTCCCGGGCTATTATCTTCCTCGCTCTGCTCTATCGCCTCGTTCCGAGCGTAAAACACCTTTCAGTGGCTCTGACACAATTGATACCCTAAGCGACGAGTTCATTCGTGTCCCGATTTCGTAAACCACTTTTCTGCAAACTTTTCTGAAAACTGTCTGCATCAGTTGCAAGAAACCGAATAAAAATTCATTTCTTCCCCGTGTGTAACGATATATTCAAATGGATGATGCCCTCCACAAACAACTGTATTGTTCTTCCTAAATTTGTCTAGTCCTCCTAAATGCATAAAATCTCTATCATTTATTATGACAAAGCCAATCGATTTTTTAATTGAAAACAAATGTCCGTGTATCGACAACACTAGGCACGGTTATTTTTACTATTTAAATTATCAGCATAACATAATTCTCCGAGAAGTGTGCCAAATTAATCCTCAAACTACAAACCTCCCAACTTCCAGAATACAATGACTTCGACTTTACAAGGAACTCGACAACCATTTCAACACCTCAGACTAGTCTCAGTGCTGCAAGCCGATTAAGCGGAGTGTCGCGCGTCGAACGGTCCCAATCCGAGCGCATCAAAGGCAGCTCCTCCACGGGCCAAACAAAGCGTGAAACTGTCCGGCACGCGGCAAAGACATCAAAGAGCCAGAGTACGACCGAGAAAGCGTCGTCGAACGGGTCTGCTTAAAAAATCAGCTCGACGAATCCGCGAAAGCTCCCTCTCGTCGCAAGGGCGTTTGACGGAGCTCGTTATGTTAGTAGAGCGCGCGCGCGCGCTCGCGCGGGCGGGCGATTCACCGGTGTTTTATCCAGTTTAAGGGAGGCTCGTCATCAACTGGCTTCATCGTCGTCTAAAGTTGTCTCGCCTCTCTAAGGATCTCGCCTCCGTCGGCACAAAGGAAATAAAGTGCGTATTGTGGCAATTCCGCGTGGATGCGCTCGGGAAACGCAGCCCTGTTCCTTCAGCGCTCGCAGCCGCCTTTCACGGGCGGGCGCGCGCTATTTCTCGGGCTTGCGAGAAAGCACGAGTGACAGGTAACTTTGAAACGAGCCCGGTGTACGAGTGCTGTAAAAATACTCCGCCGCCGGGAAAGGTGTATGGGCTCGGCGAACAAACGGCGGCCTCGCGCCGCCTATTATTCCGCGATACTCTCGGCTCCCTGTGTGTGCTCTCTCTCTCTCTCGGCCTCGAGAATACGGGGAGAGAGGAAAATCCTCTTTACATTCCCGCGTCCACCTCCGTCAACGGGAACGCCGGTTTTTTTCATCGTGGCCAGACCAATTTCTCGCGAGCCGCGATTAAAACTTTGATGAACAGAGAGACTGCCTTTCAAAGATCCCGCCGCCGGGGAACGTTATGCGATTGTTCCGAGGGATTGCGGGGGAACGGTGTAGCCCGTAACCGTGCCTGTGAATTGCACGGGAGATGTGCTTGCGCACCTCTGTAGTCTTTTTGCGGAACCGTGTGACGCGAATCTTGTACCGTAATCGCGTCGGAATGCGATCTTCGACTTTCCGGACCGAGTTCTTTGTTGGCGATTTTTTGCATTCGTGAGATCAATGAAGGAAAAGTATTGGGAGTTGTTCTACGGGGAATAGTGAGTTGATAGTGTGGTATGGAGTTTCTTCGTGTGTGGTTTCGTTTCTGAGATAATCAATTTTAAAGATACGGTACGAATGGATTGGCAGTTGTAAGTAGAAACGGTCGGCCACGGTCAGACGAAAGCGGACGGTTCCTATTGGGAATAAATTGTTTACAAGGGTTTTCGACGTCGGCTATTCTAAATGAAATACGATTTAGAAGCTTAAGCTATGTCCACGCGGAAGCAACGTCGAGCTAGTGTCGCCAGAAGATGCCCATTTGGGTATCTGTTTCCTCTCCTCCATTTCCCCTTCCACTATCCCGTTCCATCAGCATGAGCACGGTGGCATGGTGACGCACGCGCAACGTGTCACATATTACTCTGGTCATCAGAGAGGGGGTACATTGTATTCCCCTCATTTTTCTCGATCTGGCGACACTGCGTCGAGCAAATTCTTGTTATTCGGTCAGAAAAGAAGAAGGCAACAAGAGGCGACGAAAAGTTGATGTTGCTTAACCCTTGTGTCAATAACCGGGTTCCCGGGTGCGTAATTTCTTTTTCTAACTTCTTTAATATTTTTCTAGACAAATAAAATTATTGCAGCTTTTTATGTTCTTGAATGAGAACAGATTAATGTATATCGATGGCATAAAAACGTGGATTGAAATTATAAAGCGCGACACCATTGAATATCGTAAAAAATTTTGGTTATTGACATGGTTTAAGGTGGGTTTGGGTTATGGGTTTTGGTTATTGGGTTAAGTGTCGGCATAGTTTAATGTTGTGCCAAAGCGATCATTCACAGGACAGCGACGGTAGAGTAAAATGTTACAGGCAGTTTCAGTGTGTCACTTTCTCCTCTGTATTCTTTCGATTGTAAGAAATTATTTGAAGTTTTGATAAACGAGTAGAAAAGACAAGGAATGATCAGACACGTCAGCTTTCGAAGATCCTGCGGCGCCGACAAGACGATCGTTCCTCGCGAAAACCGGTGCTCTCTCGGAACAATAATCCCAACAAAAGAGACACCGAACGACCAGATTAACAGACTGAATACTTAATTTACGTTTGCTCGCGGAGCAGAGAGGAGCCGGCGATATGAAAACCGCGTAGCATCGCAGTTCGAAAAGTTAGCTCCGACGGTTGTTCACCGACCTGCAACATCGTTCCGCGGTTCGAGATAACGAACCAACGGGAAACAACGAAGACTCTTTCTCTCTCTCTCTCTCTCTCTCTCTCTCTCTCTCTCTTTCGACGGTCGTCGTCGTCGCGAAGAAAAGCAGACGCGCTATCTCGCGGCTCGACGCGGCGAAGAGAGAGAACGGTTGGCGAGAATCTGTGGAATCCTATCAGAGCGGCGGGGCTGGTTACTAATTTAACACATCAAAGGCACAGGGAGGAGACAGGGGGAGGGAGGGGAAGAAATTCATAATGAGCTCGGAGTGCTCGCGGAGAAGCCGGAGATTATGTATCCTCGATCGTTAAGTATTCACGCGGCGGCCGAGCGCCGGCAAAGTAGTAGCTCGGATTACTCGCACGGATAAATTCGACGTTCCTTCGATGAGACCCGGTTTTTCCCTGAAAACCGCTATTTCCCTGGAACACATATACACGGGTGCTCCTTTGCTAATGAGTACGAGTCTGTATGTGTGTTCGAAGATGGTCATTGTTCGCTTACGTCGCCAGGGATATTATCCTCTGTCAAACGGAAAGATCGTAAAAACTTGAAGTGAGAGAACTTGAATTCCTGAAGTGCAGCGTCGCTGCTTTTAAAAGAAGAGGACGAGAGCGAGATACTTTTCCTAAAATGTTGAATTCATTCTTGAGACGATCGAAACTTACTTTCATAGCTGTTAGAAGATGAGTAAGACACTTCTGTATGAAATCTTCAATTCATTCTTGAGATGAATCGACGCTTAATTTTGTTACTTTACACGGAAGACGATGAAGACATTTTCTACAAAATCGTAAATCCATTCTTCATCAAAACTTACTTTCGCTGCTATCAAAAGACACAGAAGAGGAGAAAGGAAGATAATTTCTATGAAACTTTAAATTCATTCTTGAATCGAAATTTACGTTCGTTGCTTTTAGAAGAAGAAAAAGAAGGAGAAGAAGACGAGATGGAGACGTATTTTCATTGCAGCTGTATCAAATCAAAGTAATTTCTTAAATGAAATGAAATAGTTGAGATGTACGATACCATGAATACTTATTCGCCTTCTAGTAATTTACAGACCCTAATCAGAGTTGCTACGCTCACCGCATTAACGCAAAAGTGCATTTACATATTTGGGCAATTAAAGCCGTCCCCATTTCTAGTGAATCAAAATGTTAATAAAGAAGTTTTCACTGGATGCAGGCAGAAGAAGCGTACGGACTCTATGGTATTTAACACTTTGAACGCCAAACTAGAAACCCCAAAAATTCCATAAAATCAAAGTAACTTATTTAATGAAATAAAAATTGCCAAAAATTAAATGTACGATACTGAGTAATCCTCCAACTTTCTTGCATGTTACAGATCCTAAATAAGTTTAGTACAATGTCAACGTAAAAATTAATTTTAAAACCTGCACAAATAATTCCGTCAGCCACATATGGCTGACGTGGCGTTCAACAGTTATAACAGTTATAACCAAAACGAAAAAAAGTTATGGAATAACAAGTATTTCATCCACTAAAAATCGTATTGGTTACAAATAAGTATTATAAGTAACCGAAAATTTCGACTCTTCTTGGTAAGTGTTACCGTTGAGAGAAATTCATTTATTGAGCAATCGAAACACTTTTTCTTCATCGATTACAATTATCGAGGAGGATCCAATTTTTTGAACACTAGTAACTGTTATTTGCAACCAAAAAGTATCTTAAATTTCAATAATAATCAACTTTTTCTGAATGATTTTTATCGTAGAAAATTTTAGAATAACTATTATTTTTGGTCCACGTATTTATCTGAATGTGCTTTATTCTAGCACACGTCTTTCATCGTCTCTACAAGCCCGCAGGACGGGATAATCTATAGAAAAACTGTACAAATGAATTCTGTCAATCATAAAAATGAACGATGCAGCTCGGCTTGAATATTCGGAAATCGTTTGCAGGAGAACAAAAAGGCCCTCAGCCGCAGCACAAGTGGTCGCAAACGCATCTCCTGCACACAAAGCTTAGTGTACGCTATCTTAAAGCAGGCAGGAAGCCCCGGTGGTCGATCAATCGCGAAATTCCGCGGCCGCAGTGGAACAATATCCTGTGCGGCGCGGCGCTGCGCGGCGTTTCGGCGTGTAGTTTGGGCGCTTTGAAGTTGGATAAAACGGCGGTTGGGGTCATCCGACAAGGTAAAACGAAAGGTGGAAGCGAGTGGACCGGCGGAACATTGATTTAAGGAAAACGGCCGGCAAACTTCCTCCATGCGGCACGAAATTCCAGAGCGAATAGTGGGCGAGAGGGGAGAGAGTGGTTCGCGGTTTCGGCGTTGTATTCATTAAAAAAATTCTTGTGCCGCGAGGCACTTTAAGGGGCGGCCCTTTTGGCGAGCGTCCGTCCGGTCACTGCCAGGGGATTACTGCGGCTGGAAAAGCGCGGAACAATCGTGCGCGGCAGGCCGAGGAGAGAATCGGGGTCGCAGCGAGAAAAAGGAAATATCGCTCGGCCACCAAAAGCAGGACCGACGGGAGCTAGAAGGGAAAGAGAATGAAACAGTGGGTGGAGAGAGAGAGAGAGAGAGAGAGAGAGAGAGAGAGAGAGAGAGAGAGAGAGAGTTAACGACTGTAGCAGCGCGGGGGCACGCGCGTGCATGTGCCCCGGCGCCGGATGAAACAAACGTAGTTTCGAGGGATAACTGCGACCGGCCGGGAAGCAGCTTCTGGTAACTTCGGTCGTGTCCTGGACACGGGCCAAACACGATTAAGTCGGTGCTTCTGCTCCTTCGTGGTCCCGGCCAGCGGGAAAAAAAGGAACGGCTCGAGACGCTGGAAAGAGGCCGATACCTGAGAGATCCGCTCGAGGTGTTCTCCTCTCTCCATGGGCTTGTTCTCCTTGATCGGTGTTCTATCTCTCTCTCTTCCTCTCTTCCTCTCTCTCTCTCTCTCTTGGTGCACCGCCTCTCGTTGTTGCAATTGCAACGCCACCGCTTGGATGTCTTCCAATGACAGTGGCATATCGGCCAGTTTACCCTACCGAGAATCCTCCACGTGGAAAACGAGGTTGGACTGCGAACGCGACGAGGGTAAAAGCCGAGGCCGACGGGACCAAATCAACTGGCGATTTTCCACGGTCGATCCGCAGTGGTGCATGCCGCTGATCCTAGTTTTCCATCACGTTCTGCGACGGGATCAATTATCTGTAATAAGTCCGCTGCCAAGACGTTCGCGTCCGCCCGCTATTGAGAATCTACGGGCTTTAGTGGAAATACGCAAATTTAACGGCGAACACAGTGGGCGAAAATGCCATTTTGGCGCTCTAAAATAATAGCTTCTAAATCGTTAGAGATAATGAAATGAAACTTAATAGGTGAAAATGTAACATTTATAGCTTCAAATTGCAATGAAAATCAATTTGAATTTACACGGTGTTTATTACACAGGTTTTACACAAATTATAGATTAAGGAAAATTAATATACCCGTTCCTCTGCATTAATATTCCTGAAGTGAATCTGTAATTTCTGGTAAATTTGTTACAAATTGTCGCAAATGAATTTCTTTGGCATTGTTGGGTTAACAAATCATAGTTTATCACAGTATAGTCGGTGTTAGGTTCTATTAGGTTCCGGCTGAGATGTGCATATTTAAAGTTCAAATGTAGGCGAAAAACTGGTGCTCACTTGAAAAAACTATAATTTTCAAAATGTAATAACAATTACTTATTTTGAAAGAGTTTTAAATCCCAGAAGATGTAAGCTTTCGCCATTTCTAATTATTTTCTTTTAAATTGCACTTGAATATTGGGAAAATCATGTGAAGGGAGACAATTTCACGTTTTTAATTTTTTCCTCTTAAAACATGCCCGTCACTCATTCATTTAAAAACAAAAATAATTTTTCCATTTTCGAGGGCCGATTTCGCGTTTTCGACCAACTGTGCGGCGTTCACTGTCGGTCTCTGACACATTTCTTCCTCTAAAAATTAATTTCCCGTCCTAATTAGACTGCAGACCATTTCAGCATTTATACAAGTTACACAGTTTTAAAATACGAGAAAACATGTACAGTAACATTAATAACACTCTTTCCATAAAACATTTTCTAGTCTGTCATTTGGACTTGCCCCTCGTCCTGGGACGAGATGAAAGGAACGCAAAGAAGGGGTGCTTCGTCCTTGTTGACGTGCTCGGAACTTGCGTGAAAATAAAGTTTGCCCGACAGGGCGCAGAGCGTCCCCTTTGATTGGTCGTCGTTCCAATTATCGACGATGAAATTTCACGGGCGCCGCGCGGTCTTCTTTCTGTTGTATTAACGAGCGTTATTTGACAAGTCCGGGCTAATTGCGATGGGAGAGGGCGGGCTCCCGTTGCGCGCTCATTAGAACAGGAGATGGTTAAACGTCGATCACGCTCCGGAAACGCGCGACTCCGAAACGGACGAAGACGTGGTTGTTGCATCGGATTCGATTTAAATGTGAACTTAATGAACAAACACGAGAACGTCGCATTATTTTCACACATTATCTGCCGACGACGATTACTCCATAATCTTTAATAGATCCTTCAACGATAATGACTAGACTGCGGATTTTATGCATTTATGACAAAAATCAGTAGGCGTAATTTGAAACAGTAGCAACATTATTTTCAATATAATAAACATAATCAAAAAGAAATCAAATTTTTATTTCAACCCAGTTTGTCGCAATTCAGATAGAAAGTTTTTATTTTGCATAAAGATCCGCAGTCTAATAATGACTGTTGCAATTGCGTATCAACAAATCGATCTCAATAATGTAATCTAATATTTTCGTCTGGGATTACTGTGTGAAAGAAAATTTTTTAGCTTCCTATTGGTACAGCGCAATTACTGAAAATAGTATTAATAGGCTTCCGGTAGATGAAGTGTTGAGATGGTTTATTGTAAGTTAACACTACAACTACCGAGTCCTAAACTAGACTGATTCCTTTGTAATAATAACAGGACTGAATTGATTCAGATATCGATGGAATTTGGTGGTAAGGTGTACTCGAATAAAGAAGCTAAATAATTTCCCAAGAAAATATTTCTATAAAGTCACGAATTTTAAAAAAAGAATTTTAGCGTTAATCCCAAAATCCAACGGCAACCGCCATAAGGAATACGCGAAGCCCTCATCGAAGTAGAATCGTCGACAGTGAGAGATGCAATCGACTTTTGGCCCGAATTGTCCATCGGGTGTGAGGGGCATTGTTCCAATCTAAGTGGTTAGAAAAGGACCGAAACGAGCGAGACGATCAAAAATCACGTTGTTCCGACGGCCTAAAACGTTCGCCGCCTCTTTCGGGTAATTCTGGGCACGTCGGCGCGATGATTAACGCAACACGCGAACGCAATTTCCGTGTCCGGCGCTGCGTGAATGCCCAGAATAATCCCTTAATCGGACTAAAATCGATGTTTACCTTGGCGGCCGTCCAATTATTAATTTCGCCACGTGGCCGACCTCGAGATCTCGAAATACGCTTCGAAAGGAAACACTCTCCCCGCGTGGATTTTTCGGATTTGAACGCTGCAACTTTTAATTCGCTGGCTCCCTCGCCCCGGAATCGAAACCAAAAAGAGAGAAAGAGAGAGAGAGAGAGAGTAAGAGAGCGAAAGAAGGAATTGAGAGATCGTTGCCCGTAATGGCGGCGGTGGTCGAGGGGGGACGTGGTAAGTACCTTTTCAGGTAGAAGCTAAAGCTGGCTGAGAAGTTAAAGGTAATGAAAGCCAAGAGGAGAGGATGGAACACAATTTGCGCGGCCCCCGGATTAAGTCCAAGTTTTTCCCTTTACAGGCCACTTTTATGCGCTTTTTATGCGGCCACGGACTAGCCGACGCTTCCTCCGACGCACGCGTGTTTACATAAATGTATGGACACCGCCGATCCGGCTAGCATGAATACCATATCGTCGATTCTACTCGCGTTTCAGCTGGTTGGTACTCCACGAGAGGTTTCGAGTTCCACGGGAATTTGTTCCCCGGATTTAATAGACTGCTGGGGGAGAAGAAAATCTTGGAGCTAGCTCGCTTCCGAACGACCAGCCCCCTTGTTCCAGCGACGACAGTCTGCGGTGCAAACGAAATTGCGCTTCAATTCCGTCCTCGTATCTCGCCTATAGTCACTTCGAACGCAGACACGCAACTCCACGCAAAATGATAAGCACCCAGGCAGGATCGAATCAAAAGAAAACAGCCACCATAGAATGTGTACTACATTCGCAAGGGGACTATTCTAATCTCAAAATGGCGAGAGCACCAAGCTCTCCCGGAAAACCGGTCTTCGTTTTTCATCTGAACTTTCTTCGTAGTCAGTTGTACGACCATCCGCGTCTCCCCGGCTCCTTTCGAAGCGCTTTAAACGAAGATCCACCCCCGCCTTCACAATTTCTATAAAGTTTGTACTTCGCTGAACGCGTCGCGAAGTACAGACACCGGAGAAGAAGAAGAATAAGAAGAAGAAGAAAAGGAAGCACGGGAAAAGCGACGTGGGGAAGTTGCGAGGGAGGAAACGGGTACGGGCCGCGTCGAGGGAAAAGGAAAGGGAGCAGGCCGAGCGAACATGTTTGCGCGGGAACGGGACGGGGAGTGCGGGGGTTGGCAGACCAGGCTCGTCTGTTCATCCCCTTTAAGCGATTTCGCATGCACGCGCTCGCGAGATACGGCCGGCGCGAACGGCAGAGCCAGAAACGCGTTCACGGAGCCTGGAACGACGGATACGCGAGCAGGAAAAAAGAGTGCCAGCGAAAGAGAGGTGGGAAGAGAAAGAGAGTGACCGAGAGAGAGGGAGAGAGAGGGGGGAGGACATAGCCACGCGATGGATACGGCAGGGAAGGGTTTCTAATTTGGTGCTGCAGCAAAAATCGACACTCCGTCTAGACTACCGCCGGCTCTCCGCTTAGTACGGTATATATGCCAGCGCGATGGAGGGACCGAGAGCGACAGAGAGAGAGAGAGAGAGAGAGAGAGAGAGAGAGAAGAGAGGAGAGGGAAGAGCAGGAGCTGGAAGCACGGGCCGATGGAGAGAGATAAACCGAGATTTCTATTTATGTATTCCACCTCGTTCATGCCTCGGCCCGTCTCTCGCGCTCTCCTTTCATCTCGTTAGGTTTTTGCGGCCGGTTACCCTGCCCGGACCGCGCCAGCATATCCCTCCCCTCCCTTTGGCCCTTTGACGCGGGCCAAAGGGAATCGATCCGTGCAGGATTTTCTAACGACCGGCAGCACACGCCGGGCATCAGGCAGATCGCCAGCCGCCGTCTAGAAACCGTTCCCAAGGCCGCCCGTGGCGAACCATCGCGAACTTTTCGCGAGGAGAAAGCCCTGGTCCAGGCCGAGGAACCTTCCCCCTCCCTCCTCCTTTCCCCGAAAACCCGCGGTGCTACGGGGTTTTCCGCGAGAGCCGCGTTTACGCGTCGAAACGCCTTTTCGCCCGCTGCGGTCGCCTCTGGACCGTTCCAGTCGGGTCTACGAGCTGAAAATTCCCCGCAAATACCACCGACTCTTCGGGTAACGCTGCCACGAGGCTGAGGCTTTTAACCGGGTTGCGAACTTCGTTTCTGGCTACTTACGCGAATCCGCTCGGCGAGGACGCGCTCCCACTTCGAGGATTCCCGAGCTCTTGCAGGGGGACCGAGTAGGTTGAGAAAATTGGTGATCCTTGTGGTACGCGCCAGGGTTCGTAGGTATCAAGACACCCGGTACATTTAGATTGATAGTATGTTCCAACACGTGGTGCGTGTGCTATGATGATTAGTAAACTGTGGATATTTATGCATTTATCAAAAAATGGTATAATATAAAATTCGATAGAATTTAGCACGATTTTTATTTCTATTGGATCTACAGAGGCTGTTCCCATGAGAAATAGGATTTCATTTCATTCCATTTTCTTAAAGTTTGTCTGCAAAAATTGGAAATTGCATAAACATCGAAAACCTTACTGCATCACTTCCAGCTCATTAAAATTATTGGAAGAAGAAATAACTGTCTATGTTGCTCCTGTGTCTTGCTCCTTGTTAACGCAATTTTATGCATGTATGAGAAAAATGAGTAGGAGTAATATAAAACAGTAAAAAGATTAGAAGAATTTAAAAATACTGTTGTTTCGAACCTGTTAAATATATCAGAAAAGAAAATAAATTTCTATTTCATTCCAGTTTGTCGGAATTTAGATAGAACATTTTTACTGCGAATAAAGATCCGCTGTCTAATGATGATACTCCGCAATAGAAGGTCATACTGAAGCGAAAAATTTCGGAAAGTTTCGAGTAGCCATCATTCGAGAAAAAATTCCCAAAGATAACGTTTCGACTGATCCACTTGAGTCTCTGTTTCTAGTCTCTTCGAAGGTCCTGGCAAGGATGCTCTTCAAGGATTCTGAGCATTTAATTCTAGTTTCATGCGATACACACAGCTATTCTAATTTTCGTCTCGTTCGATTTATGCTAAATTCCATGAAGCGTAATTCCAGCGAGATGAAAATCGTCTAATTCGTTTTCGAAAAACTCATCCCTCAAGAGGTTAATATCAGCGCAGCCCGGAAATTAAGGGGGCTTGTTCTCGGCTCGGAGAAGCGACGAAAGGCTTCCGATTATGGGTACTACGATATTCTGCGGAGCGGTGCCACTGCCGGCAAGATTAGGCGGTAACTCTGCAGCTTAGTTGGCTTTGCCGTTAAAGGTGGATTTTACGATGATCCTAAGTGAATGCAACCCGTCGACTTTCTCGCCGGATAAGTACCGAAGAACTCTCGCCTAAGTTCCTGTTAATATTTCAATAACACGGTAGATCAGGCTCGGGCGATCTTCTTCCGATTTGCGCGTTCCGAAACTTTAGAGGCTCTCTCCGAATCTCTTTCTGCTCTGTGCGGTTCGAACAATCTGGTATTTTACTCGCCGAAGTGGTCCGTAGCTTTAGCTCGCCCTATAGATAACTTAGAATCTTAGAGCCCCCCTGAGAATCTCCTGGGAGTCCGGTTTTGATAGTGGCTTCGTCAAATAGCAATCATATAATAACCGATCAAATTATTAAAGTCTTTGGAGATGAGGTTGATTCCTTAAGATACCAAGAATATTTTCTTCAAAGATCTAGATTGTGTACCAATGAATGTATTAGGGAGGCCTATAAGTAATCAATTATTTTGAAATCTAAAACGAACTTTGTACTAAATTCGGGTTTTTATTTCTTAATTTATTATATAATCTCCATCATTATCAAGGACAGTTTGCCATCGATCCAGTACAGTGAATTCTCGATATTTGTCAACAACACGGGTCCTGCTAGCGACATATATCGTCCAGAAGACATACCCCGAGCCGTCTTATGTTTACACTCCTCGACGTCCGAGGCCTCTCGAGCTACGGGGCCCCTCGCGGAGTATACCCCGTGGTAGTGGGGATAATTCCGCGACGTTTATCATCCAGGTCTTGGCGACGTATATAGAGAATTCACTGTAATCTCTTGTGTACGTCGGCATAACACTGGAAATAAATGAGCACAAAAATCTTTCTGAACAGGAGCTGCTTCCAAAAAGAGACTAGCATCGAAAACAAACTCAGTAAAAGGATAAATAAAAATGGTTGTTTGAGTCCCCGCGTCGCACCGCGATCTAACACAGCATCTGCGGAGCAGTTTCGCAAAGTGTTGCTAGCCTATTGAGTGGAATCGGCGTATCAGAATCGCATGAACTCGATCGGACGTCGCTCCGAGCGGTAAATTGTCTCTGCAGTGGCACGAAATCCGCTCCTATCGTCGCACGGTGGTTTCTCGCAGCTGCACGCGGACGACACCCGCGTCCTGCCGCGTTACAGAAACACGCTGATCCGATCAGAGTAGAATGGATTGGTAATGGCGGGCGTCGGGCGGGCGAGAGCTATCGGTCTTGTAATGGAAACGGCGTGTCGTGGGTTGAAAAAGAAATACGCGGCTCCGAAAGAGAGGGTTGCTGCCCCCATCGCGCGAGGGGGGAATAGCGTTTCTGTTTTTCTTCCATCCTGCGGAAGTAGTTAATGGTTTTCTTTTGGCCGGCTGTCTCGCCGCGTTAATGCTTCTGCCGCTCGAATGGAGCCTCTCCTTCTGTCTTCCTTCGAGGGCTGTTCTTGCTGTTATCGCCCCGGACGTCCGAGCGAACTCTTCCGGGAGCGATTATTGTATCGACGAGCCGCGTCTCCGCCTCTTGCCGCAACGTACGGTGAATTCGCGATATATGCCAGCACCGCGGGTCTAGATGTCGTTTATTCTCCAGGAGTCACTTGATCCGCGCCGAACGTGGAAAAGGACAGCGATGCCCACCGCCGAGGTCTCGGTCGCCGAGGAGTGTAAATATATTTGTCCTATATTGTATTATACATACACATACATAGATGCATTTATTGCCTTTGGGTTTCCTCCGTTTGAAACGGTAAAAAAACCCGAGTATGCCTCGCGTGCGGCAACTCGAGAATTAGCATTCTTCGTGATTAGTCGAAGGGCGGACAAAAATCGGAAAAGGGCTTTAGTTACGCAATGTTTAGGGCGAAGGAACATGCTTCGCGCAGCTGTGGCATCCTCGATTGCGTCACGGCCGGAAATGGGAGGACGCACAGTAGTAATTGTCTGCGAGGAATCGAACAGGTAGGAATCGCAAAAACCTCGTCGAGCGCGAGAAGAAAGATCGAGAACGAACGTCGGATCCCGCTGCCAAAGAATAATTTGTAAATCAAGCGAGAATCCCGCTGAATCGGGCGATCTGATCAATCGTAGGCGAGGAGGAGAGGCCGCGGGGAGATCGGTCTGACTTATCGCCGACGCGGATCCCGTTCGGTGTTGCGAGCAATTTCGGTCGGCATCGCCGGTATCGAATTACGTCGGTGTCGTCTGGAAGTCACCGGCGGCTCGTCGCTGATTTAACGAATCAGTTACGTTGGCGAGATACGAATAACGATGGCCAGACAACGCGACGCTTCTCGGTAGTCCCCGAGACGAGACCACGAAACACACACAGAGAGAGAGAGAGAGAGAAAGAGAGAGAGAGAGCGTGTGTCCTCTAATTTTAGCCGGGACAGCTCAGTGCCGTAGCAGTTTCCCGTTCGGTTCGTGCGAGTTCTCGCGGTTCGGTCATCCCAGCAGGTTTCTTCCTGACACCGTTCTTGCGCGCCTTCGGAAATCTCTCGTTTCGCGCGAAATTCCAACAGCGAGTACCGCGAGACTGTCGGACGAGAAACTTGTCCTCCATCCTCTCTCTTTCTCTCTCTCTCTTTATCTCTCTCTCTCGCGCGCGCCCGCTCGCACGGCTCGTATCGCCGGTTGTAATCTTAATCCAGATGGGAGTATTAACGTGAAACGAGCAGTCGCGTTAACTCCGGACGGTAATCCCGGCGAGTTTCGCTGATCAGCGAACATCCACGAGGTCCACAGGACCGACCTCGCTCCCCGAACGAAACGAGGAACTCCGACGTTTCGCCGCCCCGGAGACTCGCTCCTGAGAAATCGTCCGGATCCTGTCCGGCGGGACTTGAACTCTTGTCGTGGTAGCTCGTTAAGCCCTCGCTGATTCGCCGAGTCTTACCCGGTAGTCTCTGCTTTCGACGAGATCCGATCTTTGGCCGCGGACTGCGTGTTCCGATCGCTGCATGCTCCGTCTTTCTGCCTGGAGAATTCTGTTAGCGAGAAGGTAGAGGATGACACGAGATGATTCTGCGTAAAACGCTGAATCGAAAACGTTCCGCGAAATTTTTTACCACGAATGTCCGTTTACGAGATATTGAACTTCGAAGATTTCCCACATTAGAATTGGAATTTGTAAGGGAAATCGGTCAGCAGTGGCCAGACCGATTTTCGCGTACTGATGCGAGACAGGAAAAAGAGTGACAGAAGGAGATTCTAGGTGAAAAACTGAGTCGAAATGGTAGAATGAAATTTTTTTATACGGATCTTCGGTTGGAAGATATTGAACTTCAATGGTTCCATATGCGAGAATTGGAATTTTCAAGGGGAAATGGTCGGCAATCAAGAAAACACTGTTATCGGTAAAACAGGAAAAAAAGCGAATGGCAGGAGGTAATTCTACGTGAAAGACTGAATAAAAATGTGCTATGTAATTTTTTAAAATGGAGTTTTATTCGTGAGATATTCCGAAGATTTCATCCGCGCGAATTGAAAATTACACGTAGTAGAAAAGGTCAGCCATGGTCAGACAAGCTGATCAACTTCTCTCTAGTAAAATAGACAGTGTAAACAGCTTCAGAAAGCGATTACCCCGAATGAACAGCCTCGTATGAACTAATATTATTCTACCCGAGTCAGTAGAAAGGGTAATCAATGGTCAGACAGCTCGCATCAACCGAAACGTTGCAGTCGATTATCTCGTAAGAGGGTCGTCCCAGAAGAGAATTATACTGCACATTTTCCACGTATTTTTTCACGTAGATTCTCCCCGTAGCGTCGTCCCAGATATACTCCGCGCGTTTCAACCGGCTTTAGTGCCGTCTTCGTACGTATATACTGCGTGGCAATTTCACGGGTAGACTCTTTCTCGTTCTCGACGGTATGTTTCCTTAACGGAGTGAGTTTTTTCGGTTCGAGGCGCGGCGCAAGAACAGCTTCGATTTATGGCATCCGTCGTTTCGCCGCGCTGCTGCTCTCCGTGTCGCGGGATCGTCGAAATATCGAGAGAATGAGAAACAGAGAGAGAGAGAGAGAGATAGAGTGCGTGAAGGGGAGGAAGAGGGAGAGAAAGAGATAGAGCGCGGAGCTTCCTCTGAAGTGTACAGGTAGTCAGAAGCTCGCACGCTCGCCCGGATATAAATACCGTGACCCATCAATGGCCCTCCCGCGACCATTCAGAGCCGCAAGAGAGGAGTAAGAGCGTAGTGTCACCGAGAGAACGAGAGAGAGAGAGAGAGAGAGAGAGAGGCAGTTAGAGTCTTAATGCGTCGACGACGGAAAAGGCAACACTCGATCGTCGGTTCAGCGACCCTTCCCGTTGTCAATCTGGTCTATCGTAGCGGACAGAGGATTCTTATTTGAAAATTGTGTCATTCGACGTCCCCTGCGACAGCCTTGACACCGAAAATAATATCGTCGCGATGAATTCCCGACGCGAGACGGATAGAGCGTGTCGTTTATGCGAAACAGTTTAGTCTACGCGTCCGGCTCGTCGATTTATCTGCGGGGAGGCGAGAGCTAACGGTGAAATAAAGCGTCGCGCTGCTCGTCCGACGTTTTATTTCCATCCGCTTCGCCTTTGTCACTCAATATTTGTTTGGGTTTTTAATAAAACGGCTACCAAGCTCTCTCTCTCTCTCTGTCTCTCGTTCGCTCTCTCTCTCCCTCTCCTTCTTTGCTACATTAGCCAACCGTCGCGCCGCTTTAATCCACGATTGCTGTTTCTTCGACGCAATCGCGCGTCTTCCGCGGCAATAACGGCGCCTCCCGTCTTTGATCGTCGAAATAAACGTAGCTCGGGTCGACGTTTTATCTGCTCCTTCCGTTCCCCCCATCCCCCTGCCGCTGCTTCTCAGTCATGTACCTTTTAGCTTCTGCCTCGTGAGCCCTCCCGAAGCGACACGGTCAAAGGGCCTCGGAGATATTGCGCCCTTCGTTTTGTCCCTTTCGTGCCCTGCTCGACCGGAAAATAAACTGTCATATTATTCCGCTTGTTACGACGTTAATCGCGCCCCATTTCCGCACGATCCTCATCCTCAAACCACCATCCGATCCTAACAGGTTGAACATTTTTATCGAAGCGAACTTATCGAATCCTTGCAACCCTATCGCGGTGTATCTGTCACAACAGCAGTATAATCGGAGAATGAAGAATCTGGAATCCACAGTAAATTTTCAGTGGAACTCTCATGACGAAAATCTTCTGGCTACTGCAAGCCTCAAAGTGAGAAGAATACAATCGAGATTGGCAAGTGCATTATTCCCTTAAATAAAGATTAATTAAGTTAAGCGGTGGTCTTAAACACTCAACTTTAAACACGCATCACTGTTGACCCGGGGAATTCCTAACATTAAACCTGAGATTTTTGGCATTTTCTCGTCAAAATCTACAGGATTATATAAAAAAAGTTAAAAATTTTTGGGGTTTCCAAGGTGAAGCTTAACCATTAGAATAGAATAGAATAACTTATTCCAGTTTCCGGCTTTACAGTGACTTCCGGATACACTGTTCCTACACAATATCTTGCCGATACAGTGTAGCTGTAGAACAAAATAAAAATAAAATACAGTGAAATAAAAAAATACGCTTCACATACAAGGTGAAATAAAATACGGATTAATTGTTTAGGCCCAAAGGCTAGAGTCTCGATCAGGAAAAAGTGGACGATGTGGCAGTGGGACGGAGACAAAAAGCCTGTAGAATATAAATGTTACCGCAGCCTAAGGTTCTTACTCACGCATTTCTAACCAATGCCTCGCAGTCCTTCGTCGCACTTATTTCGATTCGCGACAAAGTCCACCATTTCCGTCCTCATTGATGAGTCACTGTGTCGAGCAACAAGAATCTCCCCGTACAAAGAGAGGAAGAAACACAGAGAAAGTGAACGTTGCACGTCGAGCTTGCCAAGAGTGCCCTCTAAGATTTAAATCGGTCGAATTATCCTCCGTCCAGAAATATCCTGCCGAATCCCGAAGGTCTCACGGAGAAACTCTTTCTCCACGAAAGAAGTGTATTCTCGCGGATCGAGAAATTTTCATGGCTGTCTCGAGGAGACGCGGAAGAAGCGCAAGAAAACGTTGGTTAATCGATCGTCCGGCGACCGAGGCCAGACGAGCGACGAGACTCGAAAATTATTGACGTTGCGAAGCAGCGAAAGAAGGTCGAGAGGGCACTCCATTCGAGGAGGAAACCTTGCGAGACCGATCCATCGGCGAGGGTGGTCGCGACGACCACCTCGAGCCCTTTGTCGAGCTAGGGCACGCTAGGGCTCGAGGGTGTGCCAGCAACTTTGATGCTAGAACCGGCACCAAAAACCGCTTTGTAACGATACACCTCTGACGCCCAAAGCCCCGCGCACGGCCCGGCCACTCGTTGTCAAAAATCAGGCGTCGCTGCTCAATATCGATCCCATGATACGCCCAAATCATCCTGGAATCTCCAAACTCGATCGTATTCCGAAAATCATGGAATAATCGCCGGTTGATGTGTTAAAATGAGGGATGTGCTGGATCCCAAAATGTCGGGTCGGGTGTTGAAAAGTCAAATGCAACAATGAAACATTTTGGCAGTGAAAGGCGAAGAACCTGGAAAGGTTCATCTCGACGGCCAATGAATAATTGTTGTCCTCGATGCTGAACTTCGACGGGAGTATAAAGAATAAAGCGGAAGTGGTCACGGCTCGCAAGTCCGGAAGTCGCAGGAAACCGGAAGTGGAGTGGGGGATGAAGAGAAGCGGGAAGAAGAAGAAGAATGGGCCAAAGAGACGGTCCTGGCTCTTGACGAATCAGGGCGTAACCGCGATATATAGAGGCTGCTAGACGGCTCACCGTCAACGACGAGACTCCCGCGAAGAGTCTCTGGAACCGACTGGATGGTTAGGCGAGATTAGGTGGCGGCGGGAAGGGGGGGTGGGGGTGGAGGTTCGAGCGGCTGAAAGCTCTCCAGAGGACTTCACCGGTGTGCCGGTGGCCACTTCATCCTCGCTAAGAACTATACCAGATTCTCTTCGGCGTCTTTTCTGCGCGGCAACTCGAAACGACACCCCTCGGACTTGAAGCCGAGACCTTTGTCCCGATAAGTCGACCCGTCGTCCCGTTTCACGTCTTTTTGCACAGCCGAGACACACAACGGCACGAATCGACCATCCCGCCAGACGCCGACGGATCTCCCGTCGTCGATTCGACGGGATTCGATCGGCAATTGCGATTGAGGACCGTAGCTCTGTACGATGTCGCGCCGATTTTAGCTGCTACGTTATCGACACGGTTTTCCGCTGGCTTTCGAAAGCTTTCTCTACTTCGGTGCTCTCTTTCAGTGGAGTGTCAAACAGCACGCAACAATGGAGACGACTGGATGTTTCTATTATTTATGGTCGGGCGAGAAAACCCCGCAGGAAGTAAAGTTGCTTTAACCACTTAAGCTGTAACATCTACTAAATATGTATATTATTAGGGGTACCCATAAGCAATCAATTATTTGCAAACAATTTGTTTTGCCTTTAGTTCTGTACCGATCTTTCAAGGGGAAACACGTATTCTTTTACAGTTTTCGGTAAAGCAGCCTGTGTTCAAAATATTCTAAAAAGTATAATAATTTTTTATTAAAAGTTTAATTTTCTTTTTTTGAAATTTATTTCGATCGATCACAACAGTTATCGATGATCGAATTTCTTTTCAATTGTTCATAATAAATTCATTTTAGTTGCTTATTTAATTACTGAGTTGTCTACTCTTCTTCGGATGGAGCAATGCAAATTTTCGGTTACTTATAATCCTTATTTGTAACCAATACGATTTTAGTCGATGAAATACTTGTTATTGCATGAGTTCTTTTCCTTTTGGTTATAACAGTTATGATCCCTGCTTACAGCATCAGTTCAGACTTGTGACGGACGTTTTGAACAGAAATCGCAAAACATTATTAATTTCCTTTAAACCGGGACAAGATTTTTTTCCTACAAATATAAACTTTCTTGTTCGACTGCGAAATTCTAAAATGGCTCTTGTGTCTTGTAATTGATGCAAACCATTTTTATTTTGTATCAAGGTCCAGAGTCCGCTCATCTGTAACAATCCCGACATTTTTCCTTAACGCTTTGAGCGCCGGATCTCTAAAATATGGTAGACCAAATTATTATTTCTCTAGACTTGGAAATGAATTTCTGCGTTAATGTATCGAGTGTAGCAGATTTGGTTGAGATCTGCTAAACACAAAAATGTTAGCAGAGTACTCTCAGCATCACAAATTTTCAGATTCCAATTTCAAGATATATTTTTCCGGCTGCTAGGTTGGCACTCAAATTTTCAACGGGTCCAACATCTAAAACATCCGTTTACAATGCATCAGGAGTTCTATCCATAATGTTCCATCCATTTACTCGACGCCAGAAGAATCTAAAAATTCGTATGTGCATCGCGCTACGTTCCACGAACGAAATGGAAAAGCACCGCGAACTAAATACGTCGCAATCACGGCTCGCCCGGTGCAAAATTGTTAAATAACAAACCGTCGCGTTACACTTGGCCGGCGGTTCCTAATATCGTTAGCGCCGTCGCGTCTGGGTTTCCGCGAGCGTTCCCCGTTTCCGCGAGAGAAAATAACGCGATTCCGTGCGCGGATCTAATTTTCGGGCGGGTGCGTGGCAGCCGCGTCCCCCGTTACATATCCGAGGAAAACAGAGTCCCGGAACCAATAACGCCGCAATATTTTCCGGCGCGCGTGTCTCTCCTTCGCGAGGTGCACAAACAAGCGGCGAGTCCGCGCACCGATTCGAATACCTGTGCAAGCTTCATTTGCCGCGATGGAGAACGAAAGAATACAGTGCAACCGGAACCGCAATAAACAACGTTATCGATTCGCGCCCACGCCCGCGAGCTACGCGAATCCAATTAGTATTCTCTATTTTTAATTATACCGAATTGCCATAGTATCGGTCCGAACAATCAAGTCACAGAAGATGATTCTAAAATGAATATTCATGTAATATTTAGCCAATTTTTTCGTTAGAAAATGGCTTTCACAGAAACAATTACCACGATCGGCCAAATGAATAGTTTTATATTTTTTATGCTGTAATTATTGAAATTACGAAATGAATCATTCGAGGACATGTTTTTATGAAAATTGCGAGAAATTTAAATAAATCTTTCATTTTCTTAAAAGGACGTATTTTATGCTCGGTTATATGAAAATAATGATTTTCGGCTGCCCCAAATTGTAGCATTCGCAAAATATTGAGAGCCATTCACTTTTATATTAGTATCGTTCGGATCGTCTCTGTGTGGAAGTTGAACCCTCGAACAGCTAAAACGAGACGCTGTGGACCAACGTGTTCGTCGTCCGGGGAAATATTAAGAGACGTCCGGCCAACCCGAAGTCGAAAATCCATCCGCGATATCGAGCTTCTCCGAGTCTACTCGAACTTCCTCTCGACGCGCGGACTCGCTGAATCGAGTAATAATACTGAACCATCGAGAACTGGGGGCCATCGAGGACCTAGAACCACGAGAAACTAGATAGAGGTCCGTCATAGTCCGCGATAAACCGCTAGGAAAACAATGGGAACGCCGGACACTAAAAGCGACTGTACGTCTTGTCAAAATGACGAGATTCTGTTTGCTTTTTTATGCGATTAGGTTGTGCTTTCAATTAGAGTACAGCGGAGTTCCTGTTTATTCAAACGTGTCCAAATCTACTTTCTAATCCAAATGTATTTGTAGTTACATTATTCGTTGCATACCCATTTTCTGTTTCAAATGAGAATTATAATTAGATCGCGGGTCTTTGTGCAGAATGAACTCCATCAATTGCAAATCACAGAACGTATACCGGATGTCCGAAGAATGTTGTACTTCCTTGAAAGTCATAATTCCTGAGATCATTTCAAGCAACTTTTTCCTTTGCGAAAATCTTCTCCGCGGCTTTATTAAGGAGTTATTAACGAAAAACACGGACCAATCAGAGTGCAGCTATAGCAAAGAGGTCTCGGATCGGCGACAGCTCCCGCTGAGCGTGGCGTTGGCATTGGCTGAGTCAGAATCGGCCTACTGTATCCGCGCTCTGATTGGTCTGTGTTTTTTGCTAATGACTCCTTAACAGAGCCGCGGAGAACATTTTCGCGAAGGAGAAAGTTACTTCAAATTGCGTCAGTAACCGGCCCTTCCAAGGAAATACATAATTTTGGGACACCCTCTATAGAAATTCTTTTCATTTTTTAATAATTTCAGTACGCCGAAAATCACGTGTGGAATTATTTCTACCGTTGAATGTTTCATCCATCCATTTTCTGCACTCGCGAAAAATGAAACAAACAACGGTGAATTCATAAAAATAAATTTCAGAGTACCGTCACGTTACTTTCACACTTCGTGCGAAACCCCTGCAGAAATAAGTTTCTCTTTCACGTGGCCCCGTCGCGAATCGAGGCAGAGAATGTTCGCTTTGCATAAAGATCCGCAATCTAATCGCAAGGTATAGCCCTAAGTGGCTTACAGGAAAGAGGCGTAACCCTCTTTCGCATTATTGCGTCTTACAGAACTCGCTTCATCCCTCATTATACCCAGTAATCAACTTTCCCAACTCACGCACCGCGAAACTCCGTTCTGTAACTGCGAAAAGAAATGAATTCGTTTAACAGTTTCCCACGGAAGCATCTTCGCAGTTTCCGCCGGCTGCGAAACAGAAATTTTCTCAGGCGGTTTCGAGCCGTTTTATAACAAGCGCTTTGACTCCGTTCGGCGTTGGTTTTTAATCGAAACCGACGAGCATGGCGGCGCGCTGAACGTCGTAGACCGTGTTCAAAGCGGGTTCTTTGACGACGGTGTTTACCCGCCAATTTCGTACCGCTAGTCTCGATAACGAGGCCGACAGCATTCTATTATTCGCGGCGAAGACGCACCCGATCCTTGATCGAGATGATCCAGGACTCCCGCCGCTTTTCTTTCGCTGTACGACGTTCGAGCGCAATAAACGCTGACTGGCTTTTAATCGTAACACTCGCCTTTCCTCGCTGCTGCCGTAAAACCCTCCCTCTCTTTCTCCCTCCTCTTTCTCTTTCTATCGCGACAGGGAAAATGCTCGAACCGGTCGTCGATGTCGAGGAATCTGAAAGCACGACTTCTGCTTTTAAACTGTTGGACAGGTAACTGGCTTCTCCCGTTACGATAAAGTTTCTCGGGAAATTCGATGCGAATTCCCCACCATTTTCGCGGCCATCTTTCACTCGCTTCCGCCTGCTTAACCCTCCGCCGATGATCCCTGTCAGAAACTTGCCGGGTCTTCACCATTTTATGCTTTCCCCGAGAAATATAATATTCAGTAAAAGCTGGTTGAATTAACCGTGCGATGTAGTTCCAGTCGGGTCGAGGAAGCAGCTAAGCAGCCGGGATATGCTTGCTTCCCTTCGTGAGGATCGATTTGGGTTGTTTATTTATTTATTGCTAACGAGTTGGCCGAGTTTTGTGCGCGTAAATCAGTCGCGGGCTTGACGGTTGATTTATGGAACGTGCGAGAATGATGGATTCCTGATCTACGATTAAAGGTGAATTGTTAATGATTTTTTTTTTTTGTGCTTCTGGGTGGGCTTGAACTGGTTCTATAGAGTCATTTGGAGCGATGTTAAGGGGTCATCGAGACGATGTGATGTTGTGGAATAGAATTTTTTGATGCGGAAAGCGTTCAGCCGTATTTGATAGAGTTTGATATAGAGGGTGTCCCAAAAAATGTATACAGAGTTTGAATCATAGTCCACTCATTGTTTCCAATTAATTACGCCCTGAAAGGAAAGAAAAATCACAAAGTTATGAACCGTTAAACAGTGTATACATTTTTTGGGACATTCTGTATATGTTAAATTAAGATATAAATGTATACATAAAATTGAAGGTTTGGTGCTGTTCTAGCTTAATGCTGGTGGTGTTGTAGCATTGTATGCAATATTGCTGCCACAATGGGAAAGGACTTTATAAATAAAAATTGTGTCTTCCTACCAGGAACCATAACCGTTATAACCAAACAGGAAAAAAGTCATGGAAAAACAAGTATTTCATCGACTAATATCGTATTGGTTACAAATCAGAATTAGAAGTAACCGAAAATTTTGTCCCTTGTTGGTAAATGTTATCGTTGAAATTCATTTCGATCACTTATAACAGTTATCGAGGAGGATCCAATTTTTTGGACACTAATAACTGTTATTTGTAACCAAAAAGTATAAAAATCTATATTTTTTAATCATTTTGTTCTTCGAATTTTCTCTTTATATTTTGTGTAGATTATCTTGAATTTCAATAATAATCAACTTTTTATTAATGATTTTTATCGTAGAAAATTGTAGAATAACTGTTATTTTTGGTCCCTGCTTGCTATTAATACCGGTAGCTTTATTTCGCGAATCTAATTGAATAAATTCTCCCACGGTGCCAACATTAAAAATAAAAATCTATTGCCGGTGCTACTATAGCGAAATAAATTGCACCGTCATCACACTGTAATCGATTCACTGTGCCGACATATTACAAGGGCGTGTAGGGCCCTCGTTGCAGGAATGTTGGTAGAATTCGAGGGAATCGTGAATCGAAGCAGTGCATACTTTTCTTGAAACAGGATGCAGGGCTGAAACTGCGACAGGGTGGGGCGGGTAGGGGTCGTGTAGATGTCGGGTCGCCGATCGGCGTCGATATTTGCGCTAGAGCAGAATTCCGGCCGCGAGTAATCCGCGACGTTCGAAAAGTTATTAAATTTGCGAGAGAGCGCGCGCGTCTCGTAGCCAAGTTCGCCGTGTCTGCTGGCAGGAAGAGAAGTTTTGGCTTCTTCATACGGAAAAACGAGTTTCCCTCGGATGGAAGTCCAGAAATTTCAGGCGGCTCTAAACCCGCGGCTCTGACGATGATGGTATGGGTGTGTTCTCCCTCTCTCTTTGCTTCCCAGTGAAAACTTCCTGTTTGCCCCGAACTTTGCGGAATCATCTCCGGGGGAGAGTAGACGACGGGAACACGGTCCCCGGGATATCCGTGTACTCCACGGAAAAGATAATGAACGAGCTAATCCGGTGGTAGGACACACCCGATCCGAGAACCGTGCCGCTACTCGCGGAAATGATCGCTGCGGGCACTTCCGTTGAATCGTTGCCAATCTGCTCGGTGAACTGTGATTTTAATGGCACCGTGTGCGTCATTTTGTTTGCAGACGGAGATCGAAAGTGGTGATATCCTCCGCGAAGCCAGAGGACACTGGTACATACGAGTGCGTGGCCGAGAGTACTTCCGGACACAGGGCCTCGCTCGCGGCCCAGCTTCTAGTCGCTCACGATACGAGAATTCCGGAAACCAGTAAGTCTTTCCACTAATTCCAAGTCGCAGAAGTTCATACCGACCGTAGTCGACATCATTCTCCAAACGATACTGTACGGCGTCCCCTACGTTTTAAATTGTAAGCTGTTTCAACTGCACAAAGTCTGGATTAGGTGATGACAGCGGATTTGCATGCAAACGAAAAATAGTCTCTATTCATTTCCAGCTATTTTAAATAAGAGGAGCTGACGTTTAATTGCTGTTCGATGACAGCTTGTCCCAGAACAAAGTGTAATCGCTCAACTTGAAACACGCATAACTTTTGAACCAGTGAATTCCTCGCATTAAAACTTCGATTTTTGGCATTTTCTCGTCAAGGTGTACAGGATTACATAGCAAAAAGTTAAAAATTTCTCGGTTGCCAAGGTGAAGTTTAACCATTTCTTTTATTAACCCCTTGCACTACGATTTATTTTACGGTTTCAGTGATTATAAGTTTTTTGTAATTCATGCTTTCCTAAAAAAGGAGAAGATTTATATCTATCGTATATGCCTGTATGTTCTTCGATAGCTGTAGATTAACAAGGCCAAAATAGAATTTTATTTCGGTTTATAGGAAATGAATAACATACATATTTATTAGACTCTATTAGACTATATTGTAGGGCAAGGGGTTAATAATCGTTATAAGCTAAAAATAATATTCTTACTGCTTCGCATTTGATCTACACATTTCATGCATTCACGACAAATAATAAAAATAAAATTGCAAGACTTCCAATATATTGTCCTCAACTTGTTAACATTGTTACAGAAGAAAAGAATATTCTATACGATTACTGTGTCCTGAAATTGATGCTAACGATTATTATTCTGCATAAAGATTCGCAGTCTAGTGGTGACAACGCTTGTATCCTCGTACACTATTCAGGATTAATTAATCTCACGATTAAATAGGACAGCAAAGACAAATTGTTCGATCCACGACTTAAAAGATCAAATATCAAACGATGTAAAATCAGACAGTTCGTGTTCCACGACCTGACGGATTCACAACTAAATTTTCACTTTGTTTAACTGTTGCCATTCCCTATTTTTTCCGTGGACCCTCGGTACCAGTTACTGGCCCCGTGATCTGTACTTCGAGCAATCTGGGCCGTACAGTGCGGCTCGAAAACGTTCGAAAAATAGTTCTGCGCCGGGGCGTATCGGTATTTCGGTTTCAAAGGGGTCGCCAGAATTCTAGGATTCGGGCATGTCGCCGGTAGCTTCGTTACCGGTGGCCGACGATCGGCGACACACACGCACTCACAGTGCGAGCGGCACGATGGGCAACGGCAGGGAGAGGGTTGGTTTCGAAACAAAAAGAGCTTCGGACGCGTTTTGTTCGGGCCGGCCCGACTGGATTTCCGGCAATCGGTCGATCGACCGGGCCGGCCGGCGAACACCTGCGGGATAGAAACGGTCCCGAGGTCGATACACACAAGCACGTTCGAGTTGCCTGGTCCGGCTGCCTGGTGTTGTCATAACGTCGATCGTGCGTGAAGCCGTCGCGAAATTGCCGTTCCCGGTGCGTGAAAAAAATAACTTCACACCTCGCCGGAACGCTACTTCGCAGCTTCCGTGTAGCCACCTGCGATAACTCGGCCACACCGCCGCGCCTGTTGTTCTCCAGGAGAATTATTCTCGTTTTGCTTCCCCCGTTTTCTCGTTTTTCCGCGAGATACTCGATAGACCAATTCGCAGCCCCCTCGGTTCATATTTATTTTATTCGCGGCGAGGACCGGTGTTGACGATAGGTGTTGCGAATTCTTCAACCACCTTGCAACTCGACTTTCTTTGGTTCTGCTTATTCTATTTTGATTGGAAGATAATTTTATTAATAAGGATTGTTAGTGGTCTAACCCCCTTGCACGACTATTCATTTTGTATTGAGAATGCTCATTTATTCCCAATGTAGACACGACACTGGTGATAAGGTTGTGAATTATTTCATCCCTTGCACTTCGATTTTCTTGAATAGTAATTATTAATTATTCAACTCCTTGTACTATGATTCTTTTTTATATTCAGAACGCCCGTTTTATTCCCAATGGAGACAGCTGTTGGTTCATAAGGGCTGTGAATTACTTAACCCCTTGCACATCGATTTTTTTCTAACGAAGTACCTAACCTCTCCCACTTCATCATTATTATCAAACAAGAACTTGATAACATAGACCTTAACAGAACCTCTCAGGACACAAAACCCTCGTACCCACTCTGCACGAGCACCTCGAATATCCAAGATCTCGCCTTAGCCCTTTGACATAACGTCTCAGAGACACGGGAGCGCAGTAGACACCCGAAGACGCCACGGCAGCGTCAAAGGTTCAGAACGCGAACTATCCCAAAGTAGAACGTCTCAAAATCGTCGTCAAAGACGATCTCTACGTAGACACCGTCCATAATCGTCCTTGTACCAGTTTATCGACCGGTTCAGTATATTTTCAACCCCCCCCCCCCATCCCGCCCCGGAAGAAACCCGTTCACGGTTTGAAGTCTAGTTTATGGGTTTTCATAATACGCGCAACATTTGGTAGACGCTTTCCGCGCGCGCGCGCGGCCGTATTTATGCCGGTCGAGAAGTGCACCCCGAAGGGAAACAGTTAAACGTGGAAAAAGGTTAAGGGAAAAGGAGAAGGCCGAGCGAGAGAGTGAGTTTTCCCGTTCGGCGAAACTCGTTCTTCGTAACCTGTTACGAACACGTAACTCACCGCTCGGCGCAATTTCGACCGCGATACGAGATAGCCGGGGTTCGAAGGAATTGCCGGCGCTGGCCGAGCGAGAGGAAATTCCTCTCGATTCGCGCGAAAATACCGAGCGCAGCAGGAAACCGCCTCTTCAGCGGCGCCGACACTCGAGGCCGAGGCGACAAAGAACCGCTTAAACGACGGAATACTCGAAAGCGGCCGCGTCGAGCCGCGTCGCGACGCGTCCGAGCCCAGACAAAGCCGCGAGCAAAGAAATTGTCAGCCCCGAGCATTATTTCCTTTACCTTCTTTCCCCTCACCGGAGACCATAACACTCTCAGTTCCTTCGAAACGCTATGCAAACATCAACGTTCACTCTGCCACTCAAGCCTATCCCGATTTGTAGATTGACGTAACACCCTCTACACCCTCGGTTTGGTGGAAAGTGATGTAAGTAGGGTGCCGCAAAATTTGACCTTGAATCAGAAGAGCAAAAGGTCTACCACCGTCGAAGCTCAATCGTTCTCTTAAAAAGTTATGATAAAGTTTTTTACGTTACATTTCCGATATATTTCACGCGCATAGAAATATAATTTCTCCAAACCTACAATTTGAGAGAGTGGAAGAATTTAAGAGCAGCAATGTACGTGTTCGGTTTTATAAAATTGTTAATGGAAGAATGAAATTTCTACTTGGTACCAGTTCCTTGCGAATTGGTGTGGAACATTTTTATTTTGCATGTAGATCCGCAGTCTAATTGTCAGCTTGCATCGCTTGCAGCTTGCGTTGGTTCGATATTTGGTAAATTAATTTCAGGAGCGCGTTTTATTATTCGAGTCCCGGAAGATTCAGCTTTGTCTGAAGCCGAAAGTTGAAAGCGGACTCTCCCCCCGGTGATTCGTCAAGCCGGCTGTTTGACGGTAGTCGGTTTTCGCAATTTCCACGTGCCTTCTGGTTACGCGTGCTATAAGTATTCCCACGCTATGACGGCTCAAAAGAACCCACGCCCTCCGAGCTGGCACGGGTGTTTGACCCCTCGAGGATTTCTTCCGCGGAACTTAAGCACGAAACCTCGTCACGACCGGTGACATCAGAGGAATGGAACCGCGAAAGGGAATGAGGGAATAGGAACGATAGTTTTAGTAGCAAACTCATGCTTCAACACAAATTACTCAAATCTGTTATGGAAATAACCGTAAATACCTCTTGGTTCGATGCCTACAATTTTGTTCATCACTGGAATGAGAATTCTTATACAAAATAAAAATATTCTGCATCTATCCCGAGCATTAGGAATCGCTTCAGAATTCTTTTCTTTCTTCAATAATGTTAGTATCCCATCCATTTCTGTCATAACTGCAGAAAATTCTATACAGCGATTCCTCTATACAGGGTGTTCATTTGAAAACTTTCCAGGCTAATATCTCGAAAAGTATGAAAGATTTTAAAAAGTATAAACTACGCGTCCAAGGATTTGGAGGGGGAAAGAGGGAGGCAGTATCAGTTTTTTATTTGGGTGGTGTTTTCAAGGTCATTTGAAGGTCAGCTTTGTTTTTTCAAATGGAAACCTATATTTTTTATTACGGGATCTTATTGTACGTTAAAAGACCAGCAATTTTCGTAGGATACTTTTTTTATCCGCGCACTAGAGTGTAAACATAACACAGCTCGGGTATTTCTCCTGGACGATAGACGACGTTGGCAAGACCCGTGTTGTTGACATATATCGAGAATTCACTGTATCAGACACAGAAGTGTACGAAAATGTCAGTCGTCGAAATATTGACATCGAGCTGCAACTTTACAGTTGGTTGATAGGTTGGTCTCTCGTAAGAACAGTACTTTGCGTAACGGTTCCGTGGTTCGTTACACGGTGCTTCTCGGGAGCCAGCTACCATAATTTCATTGATCTCGGCCGTCGGTGGGAGAACACGGTAAGTCAGCTCGTTCGCGGGTTAAACGACGCGGAACGCGCGTTATTGTATCAAGTTACACCTCCGCGGCAGTAAAGCGCGTGCCGTTGCGACTGCAACGGCAATTGTTAGAACATAGTGGCGGCGCATAGACTAGTTGGTAGTGGGGCACGAGCAGCATTCGTGCCGCAGTAAAAGTTTGTGGTAAATGTTATTGTATTCTAGCCAGCGAGAGAGACAGAAAAAGAGAGAGTAAGAGAGAGAGAGAGAGAGAGAAAACGGTGAGCTCTCTGGAGGAATTCTAGGCTTGTAAACGTTACCACAATCTGTTACCACGATCGAGCGCTAACCATGCCAGCGGCCAAAGTCATGGTCGCATCCAAGGACCCGCTCTTGAGGCAATAAAAGCGTGATGATGCCCGAAACTATGCTGGCAGACGAGTCGGTTCCCGAAATTCCCAGACACGTCCGGTCGGAATCGATTCCCATAACGCACCCCGTTTCTGCAAATATTAAACTGCTTTAGCAATCTTTGGGGTTAGATATTTTTGTCCAAATCATTTTCCATAAGCAACAGAGCCGTGAATTTTATTCGAATCATAGCTAGCTCCGTCAGTATAGGATCGTTGTTTCATCGTCGTTGTTGTTGGTTGGGTAGTCACAGGCTGGACAAGTTGTTTGCGGTCGATCATCGAGGATTTCGGCGAACGATCGACGGTCAGATCGCAGAAAGCGAAGAACGTTGGGTTCGGAGGGATCGGTCGATCGTTCCAGGATTTACGAGTCGCTCGAGTACACGCGTGTGTACCAAAACGGTTAGCTGACCCACCATCAGCAGTTCGGAGCTATATGAAACCCTGACGTGGCTGGCAGGGTTGTAATTGTCGCCCTTTGTCCGTCACACGAGCCCGTGGCCCGACGGTGGCGGCGAACCGCAAGCTTTCCAGCCCGTGCCGGAACCGCCGAACTATGCCGGCATTATCGCATCAGCTGCTTAATCCCTGGTTTATCGTCCGCGATTACAGGCCCATAAATCGGCCCTCTGTACCGTTTCCTTCTGCTCCTCGATTCCGCTTCTTCTATTCCGTCGCAAAAACCGCGGCTAACCCTTAACGGCGAATCATGCTCGTGAGATTTCAATAAAAAAATTCACCCATTTTTATCCTACTCTTTACAATGACAGATTATACTGCATTTCTAACGTCACGAACCCTTTGCACTCAGACGCGTTCTACTATTACATTGTTTCAACAATTTGCGAAGGTAGTAAACCAAATTTAATTAAACATTTTAACGATGAAGATGAGCATTGGAAGAAATGGCGGTAGCGAACGTGTTAAACTGAATTTGGGTAATACGTACCTACGTATGCGCTATACAGGATGTCTCATCTACTCGTAACTCGACCATCTGAAATATCTAGCTTGATTTTTATGATAGAAGAAAATGTCAGAAAACAACATTAGTTGGTTCAGAGGGGCAAATATTATGATAGGCAAAAAAATTTGTTCGAGATTATATTTTTCGAGATTTCGTATTTAATGTTTAGTAATTTATCAAGTACAAACAAATTTAATAATGTGAACGATATTTTGAATAACGTTAGAGCTTAATTCCATCTAAGAAAGAAAAGTCGTTCCCCCTCGTTGGAAAAGTTAACCTCACGAAGTTTTTCCGCGTCCGCGCTCGAGCGTGCGTCGTCGTCCGTCTGATAATCAGCGACGCAGCCGACGTCGCCGGTTAAGCACCGATCGGCCGGGATAACGACGAGGCTCGCCTCTTCAGTGAGAGAGAACGATGTGGAGGAGGAAGAAGGAAGGAAGTAAGGCGAAGAGGAAAAGCAAAGGAACGCTCGACTCCTCCGTTTAACGCTCTCGAAGGTGAAGAGACGCGAAACAGGGACAATTAGGAGAGGTGGGGGAGGGTGGGGAGAGGGTGGCGAGGTCGACGGAATGACGAAATAGCAGCTATTACGAGCGGAAGGTAAGCCCTACTTCGCTGCGTCGTTCAGTCTCGCGGATGCTAACACCCGAGAGCGATACCCTCTGTCTCTCTCTATCTCCCTCTCGCCGTGTTGTCTTTCGTAGCATTGTTTCTTGACGGAGGGTGTAACGGGGGTGGAACCGGGGGTGGATGGTATCGTGGATACAGTGCTGCTATCCTGCCATTCTTACGGAATTAATTAAAAGCGAGCCGGTCGAGTCTGTACGGTTCGCGTCGGATTACGGGGAACCGGAGATCGTTCCATCGCGAACTTCCCGCCCCCTGACTTACGATTCTTCCAACAGTTTTTTCTTCTTCTTCCTCTTACCTGTTCCTCCTACCTTCTTTCCTTCCCCTTTTCTCTCGTCTTTATAGCCCCGCGAGTCTTTTTGAAGGTTTTCAGAAAGAGCAACATTGTTCCCGGGTCCGCTACGATTTTCTTACGACCCGGTTTACGACGACCGCCTCGCGAACTTTCCCGAATGCGATTGCTTAAAGGGCCCTGATAAACGAAACAGCTTAACTCCGAGTGCATACTACGCACCCTCGCCCGGTACAGTTCAAACTACCCTCATGCTTACGCAATATTGTTACCGTTCAATTACTGCGCGGTAAAAACCGAGAGTCGAATGGTAATTACCGGTCCGTGTCTCGAACATTGTTGCGAGCACGGTGATGCACTTTTCCGAGGTAACTCGGCCCTGGTCACAGTCCTTTGATGTAATAGGGAGATATTGTAAGCAGACTGTGGAAGTTTGTGCATTTATTGCGAACGAACGGCGCTAAGTTATCTTTGTTCGTTTTGCGGCGGACTTGCTCGAACTGTTCGCGAGGAAAATAGAGTTTCATTTAATTCCTGTTGCTTCGGAACAGTAAATTTGCATAACTTCTGCTGTCTGATTGCGAGGAATCGTGTCTGGTCTATCGTGGTTGTAGAGGGTCTCTGTATTGTTGTTAGACTGCGGATCTTTGTGCGGAATCAAGGGTCTTTTGCAGCAATTGCAAGATGCAGAACTTGAAGGTATTTATTTCTATCTTCATTTTTATATGGAATCATTTGTATTTTCTCGAGATAATGTAATTGTATTCTTATTGTTCTGTATTTCTTCTTGTCATTTTTATCAGAAGTGCATAAAATCCGCAGTCCAATTGTCATAGTTTGACAAAGTGTAAAATCTGTTATGTGTGGACTGTTCTTTTTCAACAATCAAAATACTCCTCGAAATATTATACTCATTTCTACTTACAAAAAAAAAAAAACTGAAGATACTAGGGACAGAAAAAAAAATAAAAACTCTTCGTAAAGACTTCTATATTTAATATATAGAGTGATTCTGTTGTCTTCGTACAACAATTTCTGGACCCAAAAGTCCAACAATTTAAGAAATTACATTTCCATGTGCAGCAGTGGTATAACCCTAGCACAAGTCGTCCATATTACTTCGAGTGAACGTGCAAGCCCTGCATAAATTAAAACAACACTAGTAATAGTAACTCCTTCTATTGTAAAGGAAAAAAGAAATTTTAAAGGTCCGCAGTCTAATAATAAAGATCGTAAAATTAAGTAAATCCTGTACAATGGAAATATTCTGTATGAAAAAATATCTCGGTTTCGGAGAAGTAGCTTTGAGTGCAGAGTTAAATTAGTAGGATTTAATAGCATGCAATTCGTAGCAATAATGCCACTCAATCTTCCCACTGCAGCCTAATTTGTGTGTAACGTCTGCAACAATTTATTTCGCCAATTTTAGTTAGAAATAATCTGTATGCTTTCGAGTCCATTTCCAAAATGGTTTAATAGGGTGGAGAGCGAGCGTTTTCCCAAGTTTGACAAAGATGAAAGAAATAAGGGTGCAACGAGGGGCGAGACGATTCACGGCCGGAAGTTCTCGCGCAGCGTTAAGGGAAGAAATCGCGCGTGGGAGAAGAATATTCGCGGACGGGTCCGGGACACCGCGATAACCGGCGAGCGCTCGCGTAAAACATTCTGCGAGCCCCGGTAACGAATAAACTCTCTGCGGGGGTGGTTGCGCTCGCATTGTCTTCGGGGAGAAGAAGACGCACCCCGGTGGAAACTCCGTGACTGTCTCACGATTCCGCGACGACGTCTCGCGACGACAACCTGGATAAACAACCACCGGTCTCGGTGGTGTGGAACGGCGCGCTTCGTCTAAGTATACGTCGACTATACTACTTGCAGCACACTCGTAGCACACGATGCATACGATGCACACGCCGCACGACGGCCCGGGCCGTTTGTTCGGAAAGAGATCCCAATGTTCCTTCACCGCTGCCTCCGAGGGACGAACTTCTTTCTTTTCGGCGAAAAATGTCGTCTGCATTTTTTAAAAAATGCGAAAAATTTAACTGAACGATTTGAAAGTCTGTGTAGGTGTCTATTATACTTTTATAGAGTTGGAGACGTTTTTCATTTCGCTATATAGGTTGGCTACAAAGTATCTACATTTGTCTTTTTACTTTATGGTATTATTTGCAGGAAGAAATGTTGAAGTGGAATAGAGACACTGCAGGGTGGCAGAACGATTCTGAATAGAATATACAGCGCTACATTGTACATAAGCTTCTTAACTGTGTATGACGAGCACACTCGTTATGGAATAAAATTAGTTATTTCCTATTTACAACTATTCTCAGAGGATATATTTTGACCACTTTCGATTCAATGAAGTAGAACTTAACCTCCGTACAATTCTGACACCTAAATATGGACCCAAACTGTCTGCTCAGTGATATTTTTAATCTCTGACACTGAATTGTTAAACAACTAATATATTCACATTCAGTGAGTACAAAGTTAAAAGAAAAATACATTTGTCTCTCCTTTAGCACGAGTTCGAAATAGTACGAGTACAGCGGGGCTAATTTGGGAAATCTCTATTTTCGTGTTCAGTTATATTAACAGGGATACCTCCATTATAATTATCATTTCTTATAAATCTTTCATACAAGCTTTTCTGGGGCCATCGCATTAATGGAGGAATACATGAATTAATCTAATCTGCAATCTCGCAGTCCAAAATCCACTGTCTACCTATGGGTCCTCCAAATTCGATGCCAGGGTGTATTTCGACCCTGCGTTAAGCAATCATCATACTCAATGTGGAGTAACGAAATTAACTGTTCGTCTTTTAATGTCTCATCGACATTAAACATTTTTTACGCATGTTTTGATGTTTATAATGTTATTAAAAAATGCCGTCATATTTGGAAGAGTCTATAGAATTTTTCTACGTAAGGATCACTCCTCCAGCTTTTTTCCCTTAAGCAGAAAAAATTCTGAAAGGTGAATTTTCGACTTTTTTCGAATTCAAATTTCTCAAAAACTGAGGCTGATGGCAACAAACGGGTTCGTGTTCTGAACAGGTAAGTGTACGAGCACGTATATAAGTGTTCTCTGTGACAAGAAAAATGTGCAATTTTGTTGACCATTGTTATTAAACATAAAAGACTCAGATAAAAAACTTGAAAAATCATCATTTTTTAAGAAATCTTCACTCATTGCCTAGAAAACTGGTCGGTCTAACGTCTAAAAAATATACAAATCGTTAGGACCAATTTTATATTTAAGAGTGTCCACTTAATATCGTCCCCGACTGTATGTGTCTGTAAAAAGGAGCACACAATGTATAAAATCCAAAAGTAGTCTCCGAAAGGCGCGAACAAAGACAAAACCGTTCGCAATTATAGCGGCCCAATGAAGCCGTGGAACTCTCGCCTCGCAATAATTAGCCTGTTGTCTGAGCCGTCTCCTGCGCGTCGAAACTCGCGTGAGCAGAGTTGCCGTGCGATCCCTCTGCAACAGTTTACACCGGTAAACTAGCGATTCAATCAACGGTCACGGTCGTGATGCTACGCTCTGTCGGCTCTTTCTCCCTCCCCCTCTCTCTCTCTCTCTCTCTCTCTCTCTCTCTCTCTTTCTCTCGCACGGTGCCATGAATTTCCAGATTATATAACGGTGGAGTGTTCGAACGGTTAAGTAAGATCTCAGAGTGTCCGGTAGCCATTGCGATGAAACGAAACGGAACGGACGCCGGATCGCTGTTGGCCGCTCGGCGATATCGTCCGTGCGGGTCCTCTGCGAAGAGAGGATTATGGAAAACGGATGGGGGACAACCGGCGGACGATAAATCAATGGTACGCGACGTGGAAAAGCATGTTACCGGAAATTGGAGTTCCGTATTCGTAAACGGTCTCGCGGAACGACGAGTCTCTCTCTCTCTCCCTCTCTCGCTCTCTCACTCTCCCTCGATGTTCTCCTCGTGTCCCGGACAGTCGTCGCCGCGAATGGCCCTCCATAAACTTCGCTCACCAGGTTTCCCACCGTTTGCTCCTGTTTGGTCCCCCGGTTCTCTCTCTCTCTCTCTCTCTCTCTCTCTCTCTCTCTCTCTCTCGCAGCTCCGAAATATTCTCGATACCGCGGCCGAACTTCGCATACTTAGATAAATTAAACACAGGGTTGTTTAGCGGTCGACCTTCGCCCCGGACCACCGACCTCTCTCCGAAACAGAGGAATAATGTTATGCGACCAGGTACACCGAGAGAGTGTGCTCTGTGACGACAACGTGCAGGCAGCCGAGGTTAGGTGAGCTTGTCTCCCACCCCCTCTCTCTCTCTCTCTCTCTCTCTCTCTCTCACGTCGTGAGGACGTTCACGGTAACGTGCCACAGAAACTCCGTACGTCTCGCACCACGAGAGAGAACCACGCATCCCAACGCGACCCTTCGTTTCCACGAGCCCTTCGCGGCCCTACACCCGCCGACTACCTTCTCTCGCGCAGCCTGGCGATACAAACTTCCGTCAAACTTGAACAACCGCGAGTCCCGTGTGTAATAATCGACGGCCCACCACGGCTTACGTCATTGACGACGCCACGTTGCGTTTCTCATGGGACTTGGATTTTACGAAATTAGAAACACGGATTTTTTAATTTTAAAATCGGTGGAATGATAGACTAGATTCATACGAAATGATTGAATAAGTTTGTTTATGCAAAATAACAATTTGCTGTATTCATTGCGAGAAGTGAGAACCAAACAGAAGCTTATTTTTTTGTTTAATCTATTTGAACGAACTAAAAATAATATATTCTGTCAAATCTTTTCAATGAAATCTGCAGTCTTGTTACAGCAGAAATAGCGGAACATTTAAATAAATTTAATCTTGCTATTCTTACGAAGCAACACATGTGAGATCCTTTTTGTGCTCAGTAGGTTTTGTTAAAATAGAATACTCCTTTAGAATGGAATAAGATCGTAATGTTATAATGTACTAGAACAGGATAAGGTTCTAATATTATTAGAAATTTATAGATCAGAACAGAACTTTTCGCAAGTGCAGCCACCTTTATGGTTGTCCGACACTAAACTGTTTAATGGGTGGTGCAGTCACAGTGATAAACTTTATATTTCGGTTCTAGTATCATCAACGAAATTAATTTTATGAGGTATTTTAAGATTACCATTCGGTATTCGTAGTATTAATTTTTAGAAGTCATTAACAGTGGAATGTCTTTGTATCTGTGTGAATTTCTATTTTCACCGACCGGTTTCGAGTGGAGATAAGTTTTGCTCTAAATTCCATCGAGCTTCCAATGTTACCGAAGCACAGTGGGGTATTTGGCCTGAGAAAACGAACAAAACTATTGTAGCGTTGTTGATGGACTTAAGGTCATAACATAGTACGTCGTAGTCGAATTTGTCTTACCGTCAGCTATACCATTATAAAATCAAAAATGTATTTTAATATTTAAAAAATCAAAATGATTTTTATTTTTTGCCGAAAAACTCTTTTTTCCGAAATTTTTAGATGTTTCAATACTGTTCAACTTATGTTTAAAACATTTTTCCCTCAGAATATCGGAGAAACTTCCACCGAAAAGCTGGAAAAAGATATTTTTGCTTGTAAATTACGTTCAAATAATGTAATTTATAATATTAATACAAAATACGTAGATCACGAAACTTTTTCATGAGTACTTCCCTCCGAGAATGATCAAACCTCAAGTATCAATGATCGTGGACAAACCTAAGTTATTCCTCAGACATTTAACTACATCGGAGAATAAAAATTTTACGGGTTACTCAAAATTTTGAAATTTTTTCGACTTTTGTCCGGTTTTTTGGACCAAATAGCTCACTGTGCGGTGTATAGATCCCCGGCAGTCCAATTATTAATTTCACAAGCCTCTGGATTAAACAGCGAGCCGAGTCTGTTTCAATTAACACATCGGCGGGAACGAAGAGGTAATTTTTAAAACTGTTACGCTAACTCCTGCGGCGAACTCGGTGTACTCGACACAGTTGAGGAAAATTCAGTATACTACGCGAACTCTATCTCCGTACTTTACACAGTGACCTCCGACTTTCGGCCACCTCGCTCAGCTTTTACTCGTGCCATTCTCTCAGCAGTCAGACAATTTTTCACTCTTTTCCACCTTCCTCGGTGTAACACTTCATATGCAATTCTGGGGAACGTTGTCGCTCGAGAGTACACATCCTCGTTTGGCTCCTAACGCGGTTCCTACTTCGTATCTGTGTCTTCTGAATTTCGAACAGTGTGTGTTCGAAAGTTCTTCGATTATTTATACATATCGATAGAGTCTTACATTTTACAACTGTTGATCTGTAAAATTGTATGTGGGCAAGTAGTCTGTGAAATGAATATATACAGTGACACGAAATGTTTCTTTGTATATTTTCCCAGGAATAATTAATAAAATTGCATCGGAGTTCCATGTGTTTATTAATTCCGTCCATTTGAAGTGATTAAAGCAATCTGTAATACGAAGGATTATGAGAAATTTGTTTTCACGTAATCATCTTTCAGGCAGGTTATGAGTTCTTTTAATTAAAAGAGATGGAATTCATCACATACGATAAACCAATTGGAAAATTAATAGGACATTTCCATTTGTACATGTTCTCTATTCTAATTTCCATTATGGTTTTTTTCAATTTTAGAATTGGAAATTTTGCACCCAAAATGGGGAAATAAATGCGACAGCATTCTATGAATAAATTTCTGTGTCTGTCCATGGATTGCCTATTCTACTTGTCCTCTTTAAATCAGGATTTTAACACTGTCGTTATCAAGCACTAAAACCGACTGGCAGGTACATACGTCTTTACTTCTAAAAATTACAAGATTGAATTTATATTAGGATGAAGAAGAACATATTATTTCAATGTTCATATTGTATACATTAGCTTTAACAGGTTGATAAAAATCAATACAGGCTTCACTAGAATAACGAAAGCCGTTCAATAATTTCCTACGCAAGTTAATTCTGATGGAAATTAATTTTAATTATAGAAGAGTAATATTTCCTAACAAATTCTTATTATAATAATATACGGAAGTATTCCTGTAATTTTGATAATTGTAGAATAAAAAATATGAAATCACTTGCTCAACAGCAGTATAAAATGAGCCATCTCTCAGCAGTATTAACGTTCAAATAGACTGTATCAGATAGTAATCAGTGTAACATAATAGCTAGACAGCGGATCTTTATGCAAAATAAAAATTTTCCACCGGAATTGCAACAAATTGGAGTGAAATAGAAATTTATTTTCTTTCTCAATACGTTAAATAGGTTGGAAATAATATAACAGTATTTTTAAATTCTACTAACGTTTTCACTGTTTTCAATTACACGTGCCAATTTTTCTCGTAAAAACACATAAAATCCGCTGTCTAATAATAGCAGTAAAAATGTAATCCCTTCTCGAAAAACAGCATTAATATTTCTTGTTAATTCAACGCACAATCGGCTTCCTTTGCAACGAGTCTCGATTAAATTCTCCCAATTATTCTTCTGTCTACTAACAAAGGCCAGAGGAAACGGACATAACTGCAGGCTAAAAGGTTCTCCGGTGAACAGTGGCGGCCAGTCGCCAGGTGTAGCTCTAATTAACAATAAGTGTTTGATCCACTTACACAGGTTAAGTACGCTACTCTCGCCGCAAACGTTACACGTCTACAATGCGGGCCAGTTAAACGCATAACGCGATGAAAGAGTCATCCAGTGCCCACTCTTTTATCCTCTCCCTATGCGCGTAGCGGTAACACGCTTGCTGCGATGCCGAGTCGCAACTAGAGAGTGCAACCGAGAGAAAGAGAGAACGGTGTAGAGAGCTCTGGCTAGAGAGAGAGACAGAGAGAGAGAGAGAGAGAGAGAGAGAGAGAGAGAGGGAGAAATATAGAGAGATAGAGCGAAAGCACGCAGATCCGAGCAACAGCCTGGAATTGTTACTTAATCGCGAGCTCGTTCTGTGAAGTGGTACTCCGTCGAATTTCAATCGCGCTCGTCGGCCAATTCGCAGCGTAATGCGATGCAGGCGCGGAAACCGCGCGCGATTCAGCCCCATTCCGAGGAACGCGAGCGTGCACCGTGCCTTCGTCTGTTTCGGGGGACGTGTTGCGAAATTTCGTGCGTCCTGGCCAACTTGCGCTGTTACAGTGCCAGTTGCCAACCGATGAATGCCTGCACTGTTTATCGCGCGCGCGGAATCTTCGTCGACAGTCGACTCGCGAAAACGCTCGATGCTCTTCGGTCCAGTGAAAGAACAATTAAAAATACAAAAATCCGAAAACGGTTTTAAATGGGACCACCGACAAAACATCCTCTACAAGATGCAAGATGCCAATAATTTGCATTTGCTACTAAATGTGAAAGAGTAGTATGGATGAATCCTTTAATGAATTTGATAGACCAAGACATTGATATTCTCAAATTGTTTCCATAACTGTTTTAAATTGCGCCTACTCATCTTTGTCATAAATGGATAAATATCCGCAATTTAATCATATTTCTTATATCTTTATTTATCAGGGCCCTCTGGTGCTTTCTTTTCCCAGTTCATTTACTTCTTGTCCCAGCCTAGCTTATCGCTACAAGTAGTATAGGTCAATGATTAGCTCGACACATAACACAATCTTTCTCAAATGCGCTACCACCCGGTGCACAAACATTCAAAAACTATTTCTGATTGTTAAATGTGTCGACTGCGGATGGGTATGAAATAGTTAAAAAATTATTTGACTAATTAAAATAAAAATTGTTTGAATTTATTAGATAGATATTCAGTTCTTTTCTTAATAATTTTATGCGGTTAGAAGTAATGTAAAAGGGTTTTTAAATTCCTTAATGTCTTTACTATTTTGCACATAAAGTACCCTTTTTTTTATAAATGCATCAAATCTGCAGTCTATTAATGACATGCCACAGCAACAACACAGGATCGCACCAAAAAGACGTCAATTACTATCAGACTATTAGTAATACAAATCAAAGATTGCCTCTCCACAACATTTGCAGAATCCACTTCCCGACATACAAACATCTAACACCTCCAATTTCTCATTGTTTAATGACATTTGTGGCAGAACAACGTCAACTGCTATCGGACCGTCACTATCAGTAGTACAAATCAAAGTTTGCCTCTGCACAACATTTACAAAATCCACTTTCCGACATACAAACACCCAGCAACTTCAATTTCTGATTGTTTAATGACATTTAAGGCACAGTGACAACGCGGAATTGCACCAAAACAACGTCAATTACTATCATACCTCTCCGATCAGTAGTACGAATCAAAGATTTCTTCTCCATTTACAAAATCCGCTTCCCGGTACACAAACATTTTACGAGCGCGTAACATTTAAACAATACGGTAATCGAATCGCACCAAAAACACACCGTCCACTATTCCGAAACAAGCACGGGCAGTAGTACAAGTCAAAGATCGCCCCTCCACTCGATACCATTCACAGACTTCGTTTGCATACGGCATAGACACCCGAAGGCCGTACTTTCTGTTAATTTCCGCGCGTTTGAGCGAGAGAGCCGGGGGTATCGATGCTCGGAGCAACATCATTGAACCGCAACAATTCACAATGGTAATTAATATTAGGCCATGTTTCCGCGGCGGTATTATCCAAAGATTGGCCCGAGGCTCGAGTAAAACAAATCGATCGAACCCTCGGCGGGGGCTGTATCGTTCTATAGCGAGAGTAACAAGTATCGAAAAAAGAGAAAGCAAGAGGAAGAGAGAATGGAAGAAAGAAAGAAGGGGAAGAAGAGAGGCAGCGTTCGTTCCGTAGAAAACACGGTCAAAGACAAAGGTAGGAGAGCGAGAACGGTAGCGGATAGAATAAGAAACGGAAGGAAAATCGTGCCGCGGACCGGGTTTCAAAGAAGACGGGGAACAATGGGGCCGGCTGCCGTGCCGCACGAATTCTTTCGCGAATTCATTCAACGATGTAACGGGCGCGATGAGAAACGACATTTTGCCGATGAATAAGCGAGAGACAGAGAGAGAGAGAACACTCTCCGGCGCGGAAGCGAACAGGGAGAGGGATGGCACGCGATTGTACGCTTAAGGACAGCACGGACTCCGTCGTCCCTGTTTCGTCTGCCAGTTTTTCCGGAAACGAGCCGCCCACCGTTCTTCCCCCTCGCTCTTCCCACACCGACGCGTCCCAGTTTTTCCACTCGGTTTTCGGTCTATCGGTCCACCCGCGCGCCACAAACTCCGCGTTTTCCTTTCACCCGCGCGACCCTCTCCGCCTGCGTACGCTCGTTTCCGCGTCGACAGCCCGCTTGCGGCCTGCAGTTCCGGCCCGTGGCAACCTCGACAACGTATTGTTAACCCGTTTGAATCATTAGAGTACGCTGCGAGTCGCTCTTAAATCGTGTTGCGTCGCTGCGAGCCGCAGACGATTCAAGATGGCGGAAAACGCGATTTTTTTTAAATTCTTGGTCCTCGACTGTTATTGATCTCAAACATAACTTGTAGATGACGTTATTTTCGGTCCGAAGCGTCCGTCCGTCGAAACTAGTGCGCAGATAAAAAAAGTATCCTACGAAAATTGCTGGTCTTTTTATGTGCAATAAGATCCCATAATAAAAAATATAGGTTTCCATCTGAAAAAACAAAGTTGACCTTCAAGTGACCTTGAAAACGGCACCCAAATAAAAGAACTGATACTGCCCCCCTCTTTCCCCATCGAAATCCCTGGACACGTGTTTTACACTTTTTTAATATTTTTCATACTTTTCAAGATATTTGGCTGGAAAGTTTTCAAATGAACACCCTGTATAGAGAACTCACTGTACACTGCGAGATTGTGGACGTCGCGTATATGTGACGATGATAGTGAAATAAAATATCTGAAATGGAGTTTAGGTAGCAGTTTGGACCTTGAAGGGCCAGCATTCTGGTTCTCGCAGTATCCTCGCGTGGAACTTTCCGTTTTCTCGACGCTTTGAATTCTGGGGAATATTTTTCGCCAGACCGATCCGCGCCGGCTGCCAATTAGCCGACCTTTGTTTTTCAATTAATCATCCCGACTTGTCGGGTGCATCGGAGCCGCGTCCGACGTTTCGGAAGTCTGATCATCCTGATCGAGTGGATCCAATCGCGTTCCCATGTACAGCGGACCGCGAGCATTGAATCAACAGCTCGTTTGCTTTATTGAATTCTGACAATATTGCGCCGGGATATAGTGATGGATCGTTGAATCGGCCACGGCCTACCGGCCCAAATGGCTGAACAGAGAGAGAGAGAGAGAGAGAGAGAGAGAGAGAGAGAGAGAGTAGGAGAAGGAGAAGGAGGGAGAAATAGGAAGAGGTGGGGCGTTGCTAATGGCTACTCGGAAATTAATAGGGAACGCATTAGATTGTGTAACTGGCCCGCGGTATAGATGTCGGCCGGAAGTGATTAAAATTGATCCGGCAATGAATCCGTGAACGGCACCTACGGCGCGAAACGGCTTTAATCGCGTTCCGCACGGCTCGCGGCTCATCGCTTTACCGGTAGAAAACCTTTCATCGTCATCGGGCCGCGTCCACCTGGCTAATGACTTTCGCTTCCGCGATTGATAATGGACGCGTCACGCTCCCCTGCCATGTGGTTTCATACGTCTCGCGATCCGCGAAATTCCCTGACCGCGATCGTATCTCGCGACGATCGACTGCGACACTTTCGCCCTCTCTTTCTGTGTCTCTCGATTTCTCCAGGAATGGAGGAGAATCTCTGAAGGACCGTGATTAAACTGCGGAGCTTGCGCAGAACCTGCTACATCACAGAATTCAATTATGTTTCCACATGCTGCTTCAGTAACCCATTTAGAATCCTTTCATTTTCGACTAATAAGCGCAAAGAGAATTTCGAATAATTGCCTAAAATTTTAATAGACTTTTTAATACTGAAGATCGGCTGACGAGAAATTGTTTTAAAGCGACAGCAATTTCGTTCATAATTGAAAACAATTTTTACAATATAATGTTACAGCTTTTTCTGAAATGATTATATCAAAAAAATTATTCCGCTTCTTCTACATACACCACAGTCATTGAAACGCTTGTTAATAGACTTCCGGTAAGGTAAAGCGTTAACGCGTTCTGCTAATTCTCTGAATTTCATTCCGTCACTGCAAGCCGTTATGAAAGAGCTATTAAAAATATCTATTACGACTAAAATGCTTCATGCATTTATGACAAAATTGGAGAAGGGATTAGCGAAATGCAAGACAGCGAGGACATTCGAAGAATAGAATTGTTGCGTTACTCGGTTGTCATTGTTACTATTCAAAGAGGAAATGCATTTTCATTGAACATTTGTTTCTTACAATCGCCTTGAACAAATTTTTACTCAGCATAAAGATCTACAGTCCGCGAACAAATCTGAAGAGAAATAGAACAATCGTCGTATCCGCTCGCGTCAACGCGAAATACCGCGTTATAAATACTAAATAAAAATTCATCCGGTTCGTTCGATCGCATTAAGCGAGCAAATGGCAAACAAGTGGCCGCGGGATAAACAACAAACGATTAACGCAAGGCCGGTTCTGCCGGCACAACCTAATTCCTCGCGTCTCAACGCTCCCCGCGCGTTTAATCAGATTTTAAACGGGGAACGAAGCCGCTAATGATTCTCGCGCTCCGCCGGTCGGCTTATTCTATCGAAAGCGCATCGAATCGGCTGCATCTGATTTCGTTGCACCGTGCATCTCCCCGGGGCAATTCCGATCGGTGTGACGCAACGATCGCGCATACGAACGAGAACATGGTATTGCGCAAGAACTCGTCGTTCGCAGCTTTTCGCGCGGATTCAGACGCAACAGAGTTGCGAGACGATCACGCTCCCGGGATCACTGCAGGCCGCTGCACTCGGACGCACTCTTATGCGCCTGGCCGGGCACTCAAACGTGTGCGTGTCTCACTTTCTCTCCCTCTCTCTCTCTCTCACTTTGCGCGCGGCGACCGTTAGCGATCAAAGATCCGCGAGAGTCTTTCCCTAACAGCCTCTTCGTCTCAAGGTACGACCCCTTAGAATTCCGAGATGCTTTGTGAGCGACGAGTATTTGGGGCGAGCTAGGTTGCCAGAGGTAGATTTCTTGTTTAGATAACCGCGGGTCGTTTGCGTACTAATACGCGCAGACGGCAGATTTGACGAACGCTGGATTTCATGCCGGTACGCGTACGGTTGAGATCGATCGGGGCTAAACACATGGCCACAGCCTGACCTGGTCGCTATAATTTAATTTTATTCGCCCTTGCAGCGTAGACCTGCACAATTCGCGGGGCCTTCGATGATTTAGAAGCATGGAGAATGAAGAATCTGCACGGGCCGAGGGAAAGCTGTACAGTGAATTCGTAACACAAGTACAGTAAGTTCAATTCTGAATTGTGGAGCTTCGAAAAATTTGTGGACATTCTTGAAGCCCGAATGAAGATACACGCCAAAGTCTCATAGCGAAAACTCTTCTAGTTTCGTGGCGAAAAATCGCATAGCTAGCATAATATGATGAAACGATAGAATATATCGTATACTCCATGAGTTCATAAATTTACAGCCTGCAAACTGAATTCCGATTTTTGGCGCTTTAAACAAATTTGCTAGCATTCTCGAAACCCAAATTTAGGTTCTCGTTGAAGTCCCATAGCGAAAACTCTTCTAGTTTCGTGGCAAAAAAATGACATAGTTAGCATAATATGATGAAACGATCAAATACGTCGTATACTCCATGAGTTCATAAATTTACAGCCTGCAAACTGAATTCCGATTTTTGGCGCTTTAAACAAATTTGCTAGCATTCTCGAAACCCTTTAGGTTCTCGTTAAAGTCCCATAGCGAAAACTCTTCTAGTTTCGTGGCAAAAAATCGATGAAAAATCGTATATTGCACGAAAGCGTAAATCCACCGCCTGCAAGCTCGGGTTGGTATAATCATAGAATAAAGATAGCAATATTAATGTATAATACATGTATTAAAATATATTATATCAGTGCATAAATTCGCAGTCCACTTAGAAAGCTGATTTTCTCCGCGTCTGAAAATTCTCGAGCTCTTCCGAGGCATAAATAAAAATCGCGAAAGTCCGTTAGCGAAAGGTCTTGTAGTTTCCCGGGGTAAAAAAAAATCGGAAACTTCGTAGAAAACATCGCTTTCTCGACTAGAATACCCGCTTAAGTTCTTGGCAAGTTTGATATATTCCTTGTCTAAGTAGGTTCTCCGAGCGTAATCCGAATCGTAGCCTTCGCCCGGCCAAGTTTACTCGAGCGTTTTAGTCCCGAAACAGCAGCCGAAGCTGCCGACTATAAGCTACTTTCGCCTAATTTCGGGGCTAGCGGTTCGACCCGTCTTCTGATATCGATCGTCGCATTATGCACTGAAATCGCAAAAAACTGGACTGAATTGGTGTCTCCATTAATTATCTACCATCAATTACAAGCGGAACAATTGCAGACATTTTAGCGACGATTTTTGTTGTGTTAAGTTATTATTTTAAGAATCGTTATGCCTGGCCGGACTATTAAGAGTGAAACGTTGATAATATCTGAATGTTTTGATGATAATATCTGAAAAAAAAATTTATTTATGAGAAGGAAACTAGGAAGCGTCACTGAAACGTGACGAAACGTGATTAACCCTCCGATGCGGCGGTCATTTAATTACTCAGTTTCAAAAAGTTAGTCAGTTACAACAAATGTGTTTAAGATAATTCATAAATAAAGCAGTGACTAAACATCGTCAATTATAAAATTGTAAAACAGTCTTAAAATATCCTTGCGATCAGTTTCGATTGGCTAAGAGCCTCATATTTTCTCTCCTGAACGTAGAGAATTTTCTAACGAACCATAGAGCATTTCAATTGATTATAAGCTTAGGGAAAGATCAGATTTTAATTTGTCTCTCGAGATAAAAATCGTGTGATTAATTCCGGGCATTTTCGGAAAATGGCTCGCTGGGTGCACTCGGTGTTCACCGTGTGCAGAGGCTTGCATAGCGCACGCCGATTACCGGTCCCGTTGTTTAGTAATGCGTTTTTTGTTCGGCACGTGAACGCCGATAATGAACGAACGAAGTGTCGTGCGGCTCGCCGGTCATTAGTCTTCGACTGGTGGGCTGCAATGGGCGCTGCAACGAGCGCTGCAACGTCGGCGCACGTCGGCGACGCGACGGGCTGGCTTCTTGTCGATCGAGAGATCGAGATAAGCCCTGACAGTTTAATCAAACATTATGTTTTCATTGGGAGCGCCGAACGGGGTTCCGACTGAACGCGCTCGCTCGCTCGCGCGCACCTACGATTGCATGACCGTAATTTATCTTAAATGCCCGCTCGTGACGAGCAAACGCCCCGAGATAGCCGCACTCTCGCCATTTGTTACCATTATCCTTCGCGAGCACGACAGCAAAAGGACATCGGACTGTCCTCTTTTTCACCGGAGCCCTGTCCTCTTTCACTCCGCAGGATTTCGTGCTCGATAAACATTAACTTCCGTCGCTCACTGGAAAAATTTCCTCTCTCTCTCTCTCTCTCTCTCTCTCTCTCTCTCTCTCTCTCTCTTTCATGCATATTTTATTGTTCTGAAAGCGATCATTCCGCTGAATTAATCTCGATAAAACGCGAATATTTCGATACTCAATATCCCCGTTCCGTAAACCGAGGGGAGAAAAACGAAGAGGGAATATTATTAACACGGTCGCGATACCGGCTGTTTGCGCGCAAACTGTGATGCGTGCTGCTGGCATATTTTAAGGCTTTCGACCGTATCGCGTCGCTTTTAAAATTTTTGAATATTTTTTCGCGAAAATATCCGCCGGGAACAGCTTCTATGCGGAAATTATTTTACAATTAATTTGAGAGATGCGTTTACCTTTTGCACGGATATTGTAACCGTGTTTGAAGCTTTTCGGTTAATGCACTCTGGGGCTACTATACTTTCAGTCGGGATTCTGAGTAATCTGCCATGGAATATTGAAAAAAGGATTACTACATCTGCAGTCTAATATTTATTTATACGGGATATACGAGGTATGTAAATGAACTATTGCACGGAAAGGTAGAAGATTTTTATGCAAAATAAAAATTCTTTACTTTATTAATTGCAAGATACAGAAGCTGCGTAGACACTTGTTTTTTCCAAGTATTAGAATTGATCAAAATTAAATCTCTTCTGGTTTTGTTTGAGTGTTAGAGTTGAAGGAAAAGCAATTTTGGTAGTACTACTATTAAAAATGAAGAAAATAAAATCCCTTGGAATTGTTTTTGTTAAAATTTCTGAGAATCGAATACTGGTAACACTACTGTCATAAATTGATGAAAATAAAATACCGTAGCACTAAACTGATTGAAAATAAAATTCTCTCGTACTACCACCATTAGGAATTGATGAGATTAAAATCCCGTAGTGGACGTAACGTTAAACTGGATGAAAATAAAATTCTCTGGTACTACTCCAATTAAAAATTGATGAAAATAAAATCCTCCGGTACTACTACCATTAGGAATTGATGAAAATAAAATCCCCTAGGGGTCCTAGCATTAAACTGGATGCAAATAAAACTCCACACAAAAACTATAATAACCGAATCGTTGAAAATAAAATGTTGTGATACTGCTAGTGTTAAAATCGATAAAAATAAAATCCCCTGTGGTAGTTCTAATGTTCGAATGAACAAAAACGAAGTTCTTGGAATCTCTCGTAAATCCGTAAGAAGTAGATCCGGTCGGTCGTGAACAGACGCGCCAGACGATTCTTATTCGATTATGCGATCTTCTCGAAATCGAGGCTCCAAATGAAAAATTTATTCCATATTTTCGACATACTTTCTCATGTAGAATCACCACGATGGTACCATCAGGGACACCCCGTATGTAAATAAAGAACCTCGTGACATTCTCGGGAACAAGTAGCCGAGAAGCATTTCGTAAGGAAAATCCGAAGCAAGATAATCGAGAACAGTCGACGCCGACGCCTTATTCGAATCGATAACCGCGCGGGCGGGCTGGCGTCGTGTCGGCGGAGGATAAAAAAATTAATTTGGTAATCGACTTTCCACGTCGGAATCGTCGGGCAAGAGGTCGGGAGGCCACCACCGCACGATTGAATCGCAGCTGGGAAATTAAGCACCGAATCACGTTCCCGGTGTTCCGGCGCGGGCGCGATCGCGCGCGCGCGGCAATATCGGATGTTGATCAATGATACGTACTAACAATTATTTTAGTAGCGAGTGCGGGGGCGAAAATTGCATCGGGCAACGAAATAAAATTTCAATAGGCAATCGAACCGCGCAGCGACACGCGGAACGAAAGAAATTTCCGCTAATAAACGCTCGGCCCCCGATATTTGTCGGGCGCATTTTTCCCCGATTATTTCGCGAAGCGGCTTCGAATAGGGAATATTTAATGCGCGGCCCGCCAGCCGATAGCGATCGCGTTCACATAAACACGGGTAATTGGTTTCCTTTGAAAACGACTTCCTCGGCGCCGGGCCGCGCGCGACGGTCCGCGAAAAATTTGTTTTCTCTTTTCGCGACCGACCGACATCGCGCCGCGCCGCGCAGGGCGTAAATTAACAAGGCACCTGCGGAAAACGCTCGAGTTTTTTTCACGGCACCGCGATTTCCTCGGGAAATCCGCCGCCTAGCCGGTGAATGCTCGCCGACCGGCAGAGACTTCGTCGAAAGGCTCCGGGATTTTTATTCCAAACCCCGAATGGAGAGTTAACCGGTGTGCTTTTCATTCATGGAACCATCGCGGCCCCGGAATGGAACCGGGGAAACCGTAATAACCGCTGAATTTCATCGTGAAAAATTGACTGTCATTGTGCCGGACCGGTCATATAATTAGCCCGCGCTGATTACTTTTCTACGAAACAAAATCTCTGTCGCGTTATTTGCCCGTTAATGGACTGCCTCCGCTCTCGCCGCGCCGCCTCTCCGTTGTTCGAACAAACCCGAACAAGTGGAACGAGTCGGTCGTTGGTCAGACGCGCGAAAGATTCCATCGTTTCCCCTTGATTTAGATTGCTTCTTTTAATCGAATCGCTGTCAATATTTATTTATTCATTGGAGAGCCGCTTCCTGCCGCCTTTGCCAAACTCTGAATTAATTTGACAGTAATTAGATTGCGGATTTTTGGGCTCACTTCTAGAACTAGGAAATTTTATTCCGACGGCAGACGGGTTGTAGGAAAAATTAGAGAAATGTCGTTAGCGGGGTCTCTGTCGATATTTATTTATTGTTTTTCCCCCTGCATTCGTATTGCTCTAAATTGATGACAGTGATTCATTGCCGATTCTTGTCTGAATTTCTGCAATTCCCACAGGTGTGTAAAAATTAACAGCATCGTAATAAATAATATTTACTGTCGTGACGAAACGGTCAAAGTCAACCACCTCTGATGCTCTACCATTTAACTCCAAAACATATTTGAAAGCGCTATCAATATTTATCAACGCAATTTTAAAAACACGATTACCTTATTCGTGACATGTCAAATTATTAAAAGAAGGAACGAATACAGCTGTCGTTTCTTACAGCAGCGCATAAGTTTAATGTCCGGAAATTTCACTGTTAATACTGATACGTTTTAATGTGTCGTTTCTAATTCAGCGTTTAATTATTGCACATAGTTACGTTCCTGGCACAACAGCCTCGTGTCTTGACACGGATTCACTCGTTTCGCAGAGGTTGGGTTTCCGTGCTCTTGTCTCGCTAGATTATATTAGACAGACCACCGTGCAGCATATAGAATTTTATATGAAGGCAGACGCGAGCATACCCGTGTTTCCAAGATCGTATTCCCACCTGTGTATTCGACTGTAACTCGGAGGTATTCTTGCCGCAAGTCTCGCGGAGATATCGTCGAAGTCGGTTACACGAGAACGGAAAACACTGGTAATTTTGTTGCGAGCTTCGGACGAGGAATGGCTTCCTTAACATTGTTCCTTTTATGGTTTCCGTCTTTAAAGTATACAGTGTTCTCGCTACGGTGTAATATTCAGAAAACTAATAGAATTCCTTTCTGTTTTATTTAACGGCTCGAGCGAAGCATATGTATGTTGCGTTTAATAAAATATCGTAGTCGCGCGAGAGTTGCCGCTGAAAGCGGCAAACATATTCAATTCTCTTGCTGAAACTTTACAATTCCCTTCCTGTTCTTGACGCGTCGTTAAATAATTGAGAAATTTATTTGTACCTCGTTGAGCAGTTCCTCGGATGATATGATCATCATCATCTAGACCAAATAAGTAATTCATTTTCTGTTTTGTAGTTGGTTTAATAAAGAATTTCACGTTTGCAATTTCATGTTTCAATATGAGATTGTTGGATTTTCGTTTAGAGAACGTAGGAGAATTAAAAATTGCTGGTATATGTTCGTTGTTTCATTTCGATGGATCATGAAGTATGCAAATATTAATTTTGACTGTAGTATTTTCCATACATTTTATCTGAATAATTCTATTATTCCTTACTGTTATTGTTTCTTTCTCCTCTCTCTCTCTCTCTCTCTCTGTTTTTATTTATACTTGCATCTCTCTTTGTTATAATATTAATCACGGAAGCGTATTTATTGAAATTTCAATTAACTTTGATTTTGGTCTGTGTATGGATGAAGCAATCTACTGAATAATTTCCTCAGAAACATTATTTGCATGTCTCGGTAAAAGAAATTAATCGATGATTATGCAGTTGGTAAAGGACAGGATTGTTGAAACAGTTTTTTATTATTTTTTTTTAATATATTTTTAAATGTATCACATTCAGACCCACAATTCTTTCTCATTGTACTCAATTAGATACTCCGTCAGTTAAATTAATCATCAAGAGCTGAGTGATTGGATGACTTTTTAAAATCCTTTCTTCTAATGGACCAAATATCTAATGTTAAAATTGATAAAAATCAAATCCTCTGACGGTTCTAATGTTAAAATTCTAAAAAATAAAATTCCCTTCGGCTATTTCTGGTGTTCCAATTAATAAAAACGAAATCCTTTGCCAATGTTACTAGAAAAATTGGTAAAAATAAAATCCTCTGATACTATCATCAGAAATCGATGAAAGTGATATCCTCTGCTGGTCCCAGCATTGAACTTGCTAAAAATGAAGCGCCTCCTGTATCTCAACCACTACAATCGTGTGTCTACCTTTCTTCTCTGCGACGAATAAACATTCTACCGAGCAACTAGTTGCTTGTCAACACCACCGACGACTTTTGTTCCGTCAGAATGTCGATTGAGTAGAACACTGTCATCCTGACGTCAGGACTCGCGTGTCACGGATGACAGCGCGCGCGCGAGAGAGAGAGAGAGAGAGAGAGAGAGAGAGAGAGAGAGAGAGAAAGAGAGAGAGAGAGCGACGGGGATTCGTCGACGTCTGCAATGAGAAACCGAGCGGCTTTGACGCCGGTTGAACCTTTTGATCCCGCGATTGGATTGCAGCCGGTCGCGTGTTTCTGCGCGTGTGACGACCGGCGAAGCGGATTTCGCGTGGAATTGCGCCCGCCGGGGACGATTCCGAAGGTCGCGCGTGTCGCTTCGATTAACGTTCCCGATCCGGTCTCGATCCGACCTCGATCCGATCCGTACCGATCCGATTCGATTCGAACTCTCGACAGACGCGTTTGCGTGCGCGGTTCACCGGGTATCGAATGAAATTTTTACCGAGCTCGTTAGAAGCTTCGTGTAACAAAAGCTGCGCGCACGCGCGCTAGTATGTAGTTCGCGAAAGAAGCTTTTTGCTCGCACGTGAAACCATGGCTCTTTCGCGACGTGAAAAATTCGAGCATCGGAGTCCGACCATTTCCGCGCGGCGATAAATAAGCGGACGCCGGAGAGAAAGAGAGAGAGAGAGAGAGAGAGAGAGATCATCGTTTTTCCCTCGGACCGGCCGCGAAAAACACCGGTCCCGTGATAATTAAACTGCTGTTTTGCGCGCCCGAGCTAATTAGGTACGCGATACAAATGGAGACGAGTAAAAACGCGCCTTTGAGATCCCCCGATTGTAACTGCGGATGATTCTCTGTTTCTCTCTCTCTCTCTCTCTCTCTCTCTCTCTCTCTCTCTCTCACACACACACACTCTCTCTCTCTCTCTCTCTCTCTCTCTCGTTCCTTCTTTCTCTTCTTCTTCTGCTGCTGCTGCTGCGTGTGTAGGTAGGTATACCTAGACACTTTTGGAGCCGATTTACGTAGAAAAGGAGGTTAGTCAATTCCACAGTATCTAAAAATTGTTTACAGTGACTGTATGGCAGTGAATCTTTTTAAACAATCTTTTTTGCGCTTTTGGCCCATGCAAAGGATGGAAAAAATGTTTATTTTAACGAGATAGATTGTACACTTCAATGTTTGGAGCTCAAGGTCATTTCAAGATCATATTATTATCTATGTTTGAACGCATCTTTTAGGCTAGTCTAGTTTCGTAGAATGTGTAGTTGTACGCAGACTTTGGAAAAAAATATCAAAGGACCAATGTCTGGCGAGTATATTTTTTTCCAAGACCACTTTTTTACCGTTTACATTTACACTTTGCACGACAACAACTTGAAGAGATTTTTAGGTGGCCTTACTTGGAAAATTGTCTGCTCAAATATAATAAGTAAAAGGCTGGTGTCAAGGGCATTATTTTTCAGTGTTCCGTGCGATGCAAATGGGTTAACGACGCGCGGCGATATATGTGTCGAGAACCAGTGCACCGTCGACGTCCAAAGAAGCGGTAATCTGGAACGCGTTACTTCTGCGTCGTTGCCCCGTCGACCTCTCGCACCAAGGAAGAAAGGGACTCGTCCCGTGCCCTACACCCTTGCGCCCCTGGCCCCACAATCTTCGCCTTTCTGTCTACTACCGTTCGGTTGGCTTTTACGGGATTAGTTAGCTACCGGCCTGCAACTTTTCTCTAGGTACGGCTGTCGCTTCGATCCCGACCCTGTACACTGGTGGTCAACGAAACTGCACAACTTCTTAACGCTGCAACTGCTCCACGCTAAAAGCGACCCGTTTGCATATTGACCTACGTGATTATTCTGTCCGCTTTTTAGCAAATGTGCACCGAATGTATTTTATCCGATAATCCTCTGATAAGAGCAGTTACATAATTTTATATATTTCCAATTTAAATATTCCATTTCTAACTGGGTTCGCGTTTTCCGTTTGAAATAATGTTTCTTAATCAGGGCAACTTTTTATATCGTGAAATGAATCGATTTGGAAATTGTGTAGTAATTTAGAAGAAAATTGTTGGTTACGTGACTTTTCTAATGGAGAATATGCGCGTGAAAATAAATTTTTGCTAGTTCACACATTTGAAAGCTGTGTACGACAAAGTGTATATTATATTTAGCCCCACCCTTTGAGGTCTATTTTCATCCCTTCGCTTTGAATGATAGCTGGAATAAAAAAATTTCACTAAAATTGGAAGGGCCACTTCGGTAACACACCTTGTTACGCGCACTGCGAACGTTGCATCCCAATGCTAAATTGTTGCAACGTTGTATTTTAATAATTTTACACAATTTGATGCAGCGATATTGCAATAATATGGACGGTTACTGCTCGAATGGCAATTTAACTAAAAACTTCGACATTTGTAAACGGTGGAATATCTATAGCTGCCGTATCGCGCGTTCGATTATTACACTGTGAATATTCATTCAAGCTCCCTTCAATTTGGAAGCAATTTTACAAAAACTACCATTCTAGATTTTATAAAAACGATGTATAAATACCGAGGTAAAACTGGACAATTTTCCTGATTAGTGAAAAAATCATTGAACCTTGTACACTGTTTAGGAAATATACACATAATTGTCTGAGCCGCAATTAATATAACTTACCTATCACCGCCAGTCAAATGACCCGTTTCAGATTTTTCATTTTACAATGATTAAAATTATGTAGATGCCTTCATGAGATTTAATAGATTTCTTTATTCAAGTGTACAGGATTCCCGAAAAAGTTGTACATTTTTAGAAAAGATTATTCCTGAGGTCATTTAAAATAACTTTTTTCTTTGCGAAAATGTTCTCCGCGGCTCTGTTAAGGAGTTATTAACGAAAAACACAGACCAATCAGAGCACAGGCCCCGCTGAGCGTGGCGCTGGCGTTGGCCGAGCCGGAATCCGTCCGCTGTAGCCGCGCTCTGATTGGTCCGTGTTTTTCGTTAATAACTCCTAAACAGAGCCGCGGAGAGCATTTTCGCAAAGGAAAAAGTTACTTCAAATGACCTCAGCAATCAACCCTTTCAAGGAAATACAACATTTTTGGAACACTCTGTATATTATGATAAAAATCGCACAAAGTCTAAACTCCGCCTTCTTATTTTTATAAATCAATACGTACTAGCCACGTTTAATGCTCTGTACGTTCGGTATTAAACTAGCTCACATATTTCTCCGAAAAGAAAAATTTCTAGAATCGAGCCAGTCCACGAAAGTTAAATAAATTGCTACTCCGATTTTACTCAAATGGTTCTCGGTTCGACTTTAATTAGTAAAGTCCGCAGAATTTCACGAAAGACTACGAGCCTGTAACTGGTCCCGCATGCGGATCCATTTCGAGCAGGAATCTAGCGAGGATCGATTCCGTGAAACGTTGCCGTGTCCCTTGATCCCGTAACTCTGTTAGGATAAATTAACACTAGCGCATTATCTTGGCGCAAAGGGTCGGCTACGAACCTAATGAAAGACAAACAGCTGGCCGTGCAGGCGGAGGCGCGCTTTGTTTGCGCCCGAAGAAAAACCCTAGCGGAATGGGGAGAGAACCGTAGCACACCGCGGCAGGAGAGAGAGATCCTGCGGGCTGTCAGCGAAAGGAACATCCAGCAGCCTCGATGTCCAGCCTAGGCGGACTTTGCCGGTCCACCGTCAAGCTGTTAATTCGGACGCAGTCGACGATCTGGGTACAGTCGCGTTATCGTGACGCGCCCGCATCCCGACTGTCTCTCGGCTTCGGCTTCGCCTCTTTCCTATGGATTTACACGGGGGTATTCGAGGGCTTTCCTGCCTTGCGCTTCACCCCCATACACAAAGGACACCGTCCTCCCACCCTCGCGTTATCGCTGCACCAAACCGGAAATTGAAATTACAAAAAGGAATACGATGTTTCATCCTGTGCGATCTTGTGTGTCTCGTTTAAGAAAATGATCGGTCACTTACGGAATTTTTTAATGTATTCGCATAGCACAGTACTTCAGAGTCTGTTCAAGAAATGTTCTACGGATCTTAATGCAAAATAAAAATTTTCTTCAGTGATTGTAAGAGATATAGTTTTCCCTCGATATAAGACGACGGTTCGGGGCGACTCATTCTGGTCCAGATCGAGGGGTTAGCTGTTCATTTCGATGTTTATCGAATGTATGTTGCTTCTTAAATACCCATGGCATTCGAAAACGGTGAAATTAACGAGATTTATTAATTTAATAATTTTTTTTATTAATTTTTTTTTATTGTGATTAGAACAAGCATTTAAAAATCAACACTTTTAAATCCTATTTTTCACCGAAAAAGTTACCTCATTTCTTATTGATACCCTGGAGAATCTATTTACTATTATGTGTCCATTTTTGTTTCAAATGAATAGTATTTGTCTATATTGAGAGTATATCTTGTGTACTAAGATTTAATCTTTATAATTTATTGAAATAACAATGCTTAGTAAACTAAAGATGATCTTCAAAATTTGGTATCATTGGTAATGGACATCTTTCGAGTTCCATATAGTTCCACATTGTATCAAAGTGCATTATTTTCAGTACACTTTCCTCTACAAAATCATGCAAGATTCACATCCCATTCGGATGTGAAATTGGTACAAAAATTATTATTGTTTAAAGCGCCTCTATGACCGGAACTGCGCGGAGTGTTGAGAGGTTCTCAAGGTTGTCATAGATAAGATGGCGAAATAATCGCAATAAAAAATTAATGTCACCTTGATTGTTTAATTGTCGCTATATATTTTTTACTTAATAATGTTATAGTTGACGTCAAGACGAATCCAATGACCTGCTTTGCTATGGCTTTAAGTCTTGAAACAATGCTAAAATCTTTGTCAACAGCTAGTTCCTCGATCTGGACCACAGTGCGACTTTCGGCGTATTGCGGATGAGGGTACCTATTCGACTTGACATTGTTCTTGAGTGTGCCGAGAATTGATGGGTCCCATAAAGTTGTCCGTCAGACAATAAGAAAGGGTAAAAGGAACACGAACTCGTGGACGTTCGGATAACAAAATAATTATTGTTAGTTTCAGTATTGAACCAAGACCCTGCTTTGTTAACTGTGCGGTGGATCGTGTTGCGCACAGATCGTACAGTTTCAAACTGCGCTATTTGCATGCGGAACATCATCAGAACATCATCATCAATAGAGGTCCCATTCTACCGTGAATTGAAGGCGTAAATACGATGCAAACGGTGTCGTGTTTGGTGTCCTTTCAGCAAAATGTCCCCAATACATCGACAGTATCACATTTTCCAATTTGTTACTAAAGTCGCAAAAAATCGACACAAATTCAACCTCGCTGCTTTTCGAAGGCGACGCGCGGCAGTCCCTTTCAGCATCGAAGGAATCCATTGTGTATGAATTCTTATAGATTGGCTCGGTGCTCGAGAACCGTATAAAAATATAATTATCTCCGGCAAGGTCTAGCCTTTCAGAACAGCAATCCCTGAACGTCGTAACGATACGCAGCAGCGTGCGCGCGACTGGGACGAGAATCTTTTGTTCGCGTCGGCCGTGGGGCCGTTAAATTGGAAACGCGATAGGAGAGAATCGGTTCTCGGCAGGAAACAAAGGTGCACGGTAGAGGCTGGAAACCCGCGGGAGCCTGTCGATACCTCTGGCTAAATAAAAATTCATGGCGGATCGAGTTCGGCACGAAAGAAATACGGTTCCGCGGAAGAGAAACGGGTAACCCGGAGAGCAATTCCGCGGCGCGCGGCTCGAGAAATCGGCGCTCAGCGAGCTTTAATCTACCTTCGACGTGGCGCGTAAATCGCGGGGCTCGCGAGAACAGAAAAAAAAATAAAGAAACCCGGCGAAAATAGGGCCGTGATAGTGGGCGCGAGGTGAATTCGAAATCCACGGAGAATCGACGCGGGGAAAAGGTTGCCCGGGGTCAGCAATATCGCGGCCTTATTGAATCGCAAGCGCTCGCACGCTCGCGCGCTCGCTCGCGCGCGCCAGCCTCCGGAACGATTGAATACACTGGAGGCCGAGGCATGTCTGGAAAATAATCGAAACGGAATCGAAACGTCCGTTTCGAGATCCGGAGATAGCTGCCAAAGAGGAGGGGGTGCTATCGCGAACGTTGCGCGATCCGCGAGTATTGCAGGGCCCTCCGGTCGTTCGCGAGTTTCATATCGAGCAGGCGTGCGCCGGTTTTATGGTGCGCCTCGACTTCTTACAGGGCCCCAGGAAACCAAAGTGTCCTCGCAAATTTCCTAGCGAACAATATCCAATCCCGTGAGCGACACGCGGCGAAACGTTAATGGCTCGCGAGCCATCTCGCCCTCGAATTTAGTACAGCGTTATTGGTAGACTGTGAATCTTCCGGCAAGATCAATGTTTTTGGCTGGTTAACCCTTTGGCCATGCAATATCGGGTCAGTTTTGCGATTGAGCTTACTACTTGCTTTATAATAACGATGTTAATATTAGTGTTCATTTGACTGGTCGACTGGGTTTCTTAGCAAGGGTGCAGTGAATTTGTGCGGATCAAGTATCGTTTACCTTCAACATCGTCGCCTATTGATAGACTTTTCTTGATCGATTTCACATAATCATTTTGAAAGAAGTTGTTATACTGTATTCATGTTCAGGGTGTAAAGAAATTATATGTCCCAATTATCATTGCATGATTCTACACCGACGGTTTGGTAGGCATTCATATAAGAAAGCTGCCGGAAAAATAACTTTGACCTTGAAGTTCAATAATTTTTTCATTTCATTGCATTCTACTCGTTACAAGGATGAAAAGTGAAGAAGAAACCATCGGACGAAACTCGACCGTTCTCTTGAAACAATTATGGTACATTTTTTTCATTGTCAAACTGATTCTGTTCATATTATATTTTCATTTCTCAGTCAGATAGAGTTTATATGTATAACGTGCAGTTGACGAAGCCGTTCGAAATTATTTCTTCGTGAGTGATCAAAACAGTCGCCAAGGCCTGGATGATAAACGTCGCGGAATTATCCCCACTATTCCCAAGCTCGAGGCTGACAAAACCCGTGTTAATGACATGTATCGAGAATTCACTGTAGATCATATCCATCTGGTGACGAAGGAGGATGAAGAATATTTTCGCGTGGAGTGTTATCGGACGTGGTTACGGGGAACAAGGAAAATATCGAGCGATTAGCGGGACGATCGGGAGGAGGGCCGAGCGACAAGAAACCCGAGAGTTAAGTGCCGGCTAGGAAATTCAAAGGAAAACGATGCGTTTCCGTTGATGGAAAGTTCTTCCGTCGAAACTCTTAGCCGTTACTCTTTGTAGAGAAAATCCTCTTTGCGAGGGCACTCGTTCCGCCGTGGAAAAGGGGCGAGTGCCGAGCCTTGAAAAGGCTCGCGCCCTCCTTTCTCTCTCTCTCTCTCTCTCTCTCTATCTCTCTCCCTCTCTCTCTTTCCCTCTCTCTCTCAGCTGTTTCCGCTGGCGAGCGATGGTCTTATCCGCAAGTTCGACCCGCGAGTTCGCGATACGCCCCCGCGCTCTCTGAAACTTTAACGAAGGTGACGAACGTACTGCGCCACGCTCGAGATGCAACGACGATCTCGCTTTAGGACGCTGACACGGTCCCACGGACCCTCGGTTTATTTCCCCCGACTTGCCATACTTTTCCTGCGAACGGGAAACGCCATCAATCTTACATGCGGGGACAGTCTGGAACGTATGTTACCGGTGTTGTTATTAATTTATCGCGCGGGATGATTGCATCAGAATTCTGTGGTGGCGAGAAGTGTTCATCAAGATGAGAAATATTATTTAGCTACGCTCTTGAAGGAACAGTGACGATTTTAATAACTATTAGAGTAAAGTAGGATTTAATACTGTTTCTACCGCGACTTTATGTGTACCTATTTCGACCTATTTTTTAGTGTAAAATCATCCCCTTTTCGGGTGTTTGACCAATGACCGATCATCCTGTATATTCAATGATATAGATTTATTGGATAATTTCCCTTCAATGCGTCCTTCAAGTCTCGATCAATTTTTATTTAAAACTTTCCTAAGTTGTCTTTTGACATCTTTGGTAAAAATAGTTACTGTTAAAATGAATAGTAGAAAGACATGTGGGAGGAAGCATTAAAGCATGATTTAAAGAATGTTCTCAGAAGGGACAGTGAACGTTTCAGGCAAAGAAAAATGGTGAAGAAGAAAATTATCAAACCAACGCAAGAATTAATGTAAAATACGACGTAAAGAACGTTAATTTGTATGCATGGTTTATTACAAGCACTCGTGAGAAAGAATGGGTCGGAGGGTATACGGGATATAAAAGTTGTGGAACAGGAAAGTATTGCACAATGTAGAAATTAGAGAAGAATACGATGTAAAGAATTTTACGTTTGTTAAATCATGAATGTATATCTGAAAGAATTGCGGAAACACGGGAGAATAATTATGAATATGAGGGTGTTGAGTGAAAGAAAAATGCGAGAAATATACAATGTAAAGAATATTTTAATAAATAAATGACAGTAACAGTGTTCAATCTTTGATCATTCCAATCGGAATGTTTTAGAAACTAATCCAGCGATATGATGAACAATTCAAAGCAACGATCGTTGTTAGGTGTCCACATAAAAATCTCGAATAATAGTGGAATGGACAGAATCAATGGAATCATTTTTTGAAATGACACATTCCGATAAAAAAAATAAAATATCTGACTCGTAAACGAGTGTGAGAAATTCCTTCGAAGAAGTTCGAAAGCGTTTCTCACCTGACCGGTCTGCAGAACCATTGATTCTTCCACTGTCTCTGAGACACCATGGAAGAAGTAGACAACTTGTTGTCGTCTTCGCGTCGACAACGTCCCATAAAAGTCGCCAGAGGGAAAGTATAAAAACAAAACGTCAAACTAGAAGACACGTGTGTGCGATCCCTGGAGTATCCGATGCATGCAGAAAAATAGTGAAACAACGTCAATGCAGTAGTTGAACGTTCGCATAAAATACTTCCACCCCGTCGACAATCACAAAGGACTCAATTATTGCTCAACAACTATCAAAACGATTTCACTGTACGCTCTAAATATCCGACATGGTCAACGAAACAACTGAACTGTTGCAAGCCCGTTTCAATTAGGCGAGGCCCCATTGACAAGTACCATTATAAACCTATCCCCTCCCTAATCATTCTTTCCACTGCATTTAGAGTTAAAAAACCAACCAGTATTCATATACAGTAGGACCTCCATTACACACTCGATCTGTTCAATGTACAAATATCATGTTTATGTCTCACTGATCAGTAGACTCCTATGCATTTATGACAAAAATGAGTAGCTACAATTTGACACGGTGTAAAGATCGAAAAAACTGAATAGCATCAATATACTACGTTCGACCTAGTAAAATTATTAAAGGAAAGAAAACGTTCTTCAGTGGCTCCTGTGTCAGCAATTATAAAACTAGTTATAAAACTAGACTGCTGATTTTATGCATTTATGCAACCATTAAGGCAATTTAAGAACATCCATATATTATTGTCAATTGATTAAAATTGTTAAAGTTAGAACGACACTTTTATATCGTTTGTGTGTATCGTTACTCACCAAGAAAATTGTTCAGGGACCATAACTGTTATAACCAAAAAGAAAAAAAGTCATGAATAACAAGTATTTCATCGACTAAAGTCGTATTGGTTACAAATAAGGACAATAAAAGTAACCAAAAATTTTTTGGTAAGTGTTATGGGTGATCGAAATGAACTTCTCTCATTGATGAGTGTTATGAGTGATCGAATTGAACTTCTCTCATTGATAACTGTTAATAGCGACCGAAATGAACTTCTCCCATCGATAACTGCTTTCAGCAATCGAAACAGCTTTTCTCGATAACAGTTATCTAGGAGGATCCAATTTTTTGGACTCTACTAACTGTTACTGGTAACCGAAAAGTATAAAAATCGATATTTTTTAATCATTTTGTTCTTCGAATTTTTTTCTTTATATTTTGTGTAGATTATCTTAAATTTCAATAACAATCAATTTTTTATTAATGATTTTTATCATAGAAAATTTTAGAATAACCGTTATTTTTGGTCCCTGATTTTTTATTTCGCATAAATATCCGCAGTCTTTTGCTGATTTGTAGTCGATATACAGCACGTTTTTTCGAGCTCGGAGTTGGCGAGATCTATTCAATTTGCTTCTTTTTTTCGCCAGCAGCGGGAAAGAATCTAGCGCAACAAAGGGAAGGAACGTACGGGTTGAGAGAGGGTGAGAGAGCAACTGAAAGAAAGAGAGAGCAGGAGAGAAGAGCTGGGAGAGTGAAAGAGAGAGGGAGAGCTCGCACGGTGGAGCATACGTGGAGAACCGTCGACGGTGCTTAAAGCTCGGAGGGTCCTTTGAAACTTTACAATTTCATTCCTCCGTACGTGGACCAGCGCGAAGATTCCGCGAGCTGCTCTCGCCCGCAGTTTTATCTGACCTCTTTGGAAGCGTGTGGGACTTTTTTTCGCCGGCTTCTCAAAGGACACCGACGCGGTCACATAACTCGAATCATTTTACTCCCGCCTGCGCCCCCGCGAACGCACAGTCGTGCGTATGTTGCTCGCGCGAAACGTCAGGATACCTAAATCCACTTACGCGACCCCGTGGCTCCGTATTAGTCGAACGCCGACGGAATACAAAGGGAGAAAAAATGGTTCGGGACAAAAGAGAGAACACGTGTTTTGGTTTTCTCGGGACGCGTTGCAACTCTGTGCAAACCGTTTGCCGCGAGTCGATTGCGACACGAGCATGCAATTTGGAAACTGCCGGGACTTGTGCATTTCGAGAGGCTCTGGCCTCGTCGAGTTTGTATGTGGAACGTGAGAAAATACTTCAGAGCTTAACGAAAGTTTTGTCTTGCTTGGAAATGGGTTAAAGCTGTCGATGGGGGACAGTTTTTCTGTGGGAAATAATCTCGAAGCTGAGAAGCTTGTGCGTTTAAGGATTCTATTAAATTGCTGACACGTGGGCAAATGTTCTGACGTTTAACGTGGTTTGCGTCTCGTTTGAAGATGCAGTTAAAATGCAGGTAAAATAAAGAGACAGATTTTCTGGAGTAAATAATTTAGATGCGGCATGTTTAACGGAGGAATTTACAGTGGAGCGTGCGCATTTAAGGAATTTTTGCTTCGACCGAATTTGTAATCTGCGGGCAAATGTCCTAGTGCTAAACAAGATTTTTATCTCGTTTAGACATGTGACGGAAATATTAACGAAGGTACAGAAAATTTGTTCTGATGATAATTTGTCCGCAGATAGGTTGCGAGATGAAAATGTAGAAAATGCAGATCTTGTGCATTTACAAAATTTTTTACTGTATCTAATTTTGTGAAAGCGTGAAGAAATGTTGAAAATTGTTCAACAAGATTTAAACCCGGCTAGAAGTGATGTGAAGAAAAATTGATCCAGCTGCTTTAAATAATTCAGAGACGGCAGATGTAATATATTTATAGAATTTTTGATCTTATTAAATTTGTAAGACTCGAGAGAATTTATTTGGAGCGAGGAAATGTTTGTTTAACGAGATTTTTATCCTGTTTGAAGTACGATGGAAATGTAGGTAACGTAAAGAAGATTATTTCGAGATGGTGGCTCGTATAAATTAGAAGATAAGAACGAATACTTGATGGTAGTAGCATCTCGGATGCGAGTCACGCGATTGAAACACGATATTTGAGAAGACAAATTGGATCGAGGGAGTTGAACCGTACACTTGCGCGGCCAGTTAAGTCGCGGGCCCTCGCGAACAGATATATTAGGGCAATTATATCCGAGCTAATTACGCAGCGCCTCCGGTTCGCGCCTATTTTCGAACACTGTCGATGCGAATTAGCGTCCGCCGAGAACGTTGTCTCATTATATGACCTGTCTGCTCCGGAATCCAGCCATTCATCTCTCCTGAAAGCGAAAATATCACTGGTCTTGATCGGAGAGTGGCGTTGAGATTTTAATATCGCTGCATTTTTATCGAGCTGTAACCCTATCTCGTTACGTAATTATTTCTTTTCGTGTTTTGCTAATTCTCCCGGTACTAACTTGGTTCTTTAGTGGACAAAAACTACCCTCGAAATTGGGGATGAAAATTATTTTCAATATTCCGAACATTGTTATACAAACGAAAGTCGCGTGTTTCTTTACACATGAGTATACATTGTTTAAGTATGCGAACAGTGTTTGTTTAAGCGTTCTATCTGTTAGAACAGTTTCCGAAACATTGGGGAAAACATGTTTTCCAGAACTTGGAGGCTGACTTCTCCAGACATACGTACACAATTTTTACGATCACTATAAAGTCCTCTATAAAATTATATGTGACCCCTTTTGTATAAATTTGCCCCTGAAATTTGCATGTACGTATATCTATACTCTTGTGATGATCCCTGCACAGGAATCGTACTCAAATCAGAACTAAAAAAATAAAAGAAACGGATACTTTTCAATAAGAACACAGTTTCTGTAAATGTTTACTTCCAAAAATTTACAACTCCCTAGATACGTAAAACTCCACAGTCCAGCAAAATTAATGCTGTTGTACTAATTCAATTTTTTAACTCGAAAACGTTGATCAATTTTTCTTAACAAAACAAAACTCACAAGATTAAGCTGAGTAGATGCGCAGAGCAACTGAAGCGCGAGCACACCTCTTTCGATTGCATCGAGGAAAATTGCACACAATAACGATACCAGCTGCAATCGTATATCGAACGCATAATTCGGTCCACCGAATTTTCGTCCATGGACGAGCCGCTTCAACTCGCAGAGCAGATTAAAAGTTTCATCATTTGGACGGCTTCCGCGCGAGGCCGCTCGAGTTTTCGCCGCAATTTTCCCGGCACGCTCGAAAAAACGAACGACTCGTGTTTCATAGCTGAAACGCGAGCACGAGCTTGTCGTCCTCGGCTTCAGAGTCCGCGTTAGCCTTAATTAGTGTTCGCGTGGTGGTCCACCCACGCCGAATAACCGTGTAATATATTTTTAATCTGATTGGCGCGTCGAACCGCTCCCGTAATCAGCGAACTCGAATCATCGACGATCATTTCCACGGTTCATTCTTACTCTGGGAATTTCGTGCATTTGTCACGAAAAAGAATAACTGTTTCAAACAGCCAAACGATCGAAAAATTTAAGGATACTGGCGCACTGTTATCAATTTATTAAATTTATTGCTCATTGCCAGAAAAAGTCGCACAAAATCAGAACAATTTATTCAACAATATATGCGGTGTGTCCCAAAAATGTTATACTTCCTTGAAAGGGTTAACTTTTTCCTTTGCGAAAATGTTCTCCGCGGCACTGTTAAGGAGTTATTAACGAGAATCACGGACCAATCAGAGCACAGGTCGTGCTGAACGCGCTGCTATGGCGTTTTTCCGCCATAACTCCTTAACAAAGCCGCGGAGTTACATCAAATCACCTCAGGAATCACCCATTTCAAGGAAGTACGAAATTCTTGGGACACCTTGTACAATCTTACATTTCGTAGATCCTAATAGAGTCTAGTTTACTAGACTGTGATCAAAAATTTATTTTCAAGTTAAGTAGTCGTGTCGTTAAAATGAGAAAATACAGAAGACACTTTTACCCGGCAATCAGTGCAGAAAATTTAAATTTTGCACAAATATACACAGTCGATATTATTCATTGTAAGCAGTACAAATTGACGATACGTATACACTGTCGACAAAGCTGTGTATCGATAGAACATTATTTCTGAAATGCTGATCGTTGATCTGAATGTGTCGATGAATAAATATCGTCCGCAAGATTTAATGCCGATGAACTCGTGTCAATGAAGAGGTCATCAACGAAACGATTACCTCGGTCAAATAAGGATGACCCAAATGCAGAGCAGGTCGCATTAAATCCGCGGGAACATCGCTCGAACAACAGTAACTAGGTGGGGGGGTGGGGAGGGGTGTCGTTGTAAAGCGTGGGGCTTACGGAAAAAAAAATCTGGCACCGATGTCAAAAGGAGAAAAAAAGCGGAAAAACAGAAACAGGAGCAACAAAAACTGGAAAAAGCTCCGCGTAAAACCGTAAACACGTCGAAAACTGACGTATCAACGGGGAAAATCGGGCGCGACGCGGAACAACTGGTCGAGCCACGGCCGCTATCTAAACGCACCCGCGAGACACCGATTGATGTTACATCGACAGAGATAACGGTGTCCAAACAATGTAGCCAGCGCGTCAAAAGCGGGCCGACGTTAAAACTGTTTATCGTAGCGAACGCTTTACCGGCCGGCTGCGTCCACGCTAATGAGACAATCTCGTTAGCCCCGGAAATTCGCGTGGACGACCTCCAAGAGCGTTCAACTACGCCCCCTATTCGACCTTACTAATGCCTCTATGGATGTGTGTGTGTGTATGTGTGCGCGTGTGTTTCTGAAGATATACTGTCTGCAGGTGACTCGTTTGCTCGGCTGTTTAATTGGTTGTTGCCCAAGGACTGCCACTTATCGCGTTATTAACGCTGAACGTATCACTGCTCGCCGAAATAACCGGAATTAGATCATTCTATTTCGTGATTAATGACATTACAGTAGACCCTTCAGAATGCGAATGCAGAGATAGAAAGATATTAGTTTGTGTTGGAAATGAACCTTTTAGGTTAATGCGATCGTGGCGCCCTCATATTGATTGTCGATCGTGTATTTGGCGCGTACGATTTGTATTTGTCATTCTCGGTGTCGCCATATCAAGACTCCCCTCCCACTCCTTCCTTCCCCTTCTACGACGCTATTCCCCCACGCTTCCGCCACGACCCGGTCACGTGACAGAACTGGCACAGAGTGGGTAACTTTTTCCCCTCAACGAATAAACTATTGACGCAAAAACCAATGCCGAGTCTGGCACAACATGGGACTGCAAACGGTTAAGGGGTGAACCTTGTGTAAATGGCCTGTTTTTCAAGAATTTTTTTCTGAAAAATGTAATGCGTAGATTGATTTAAAATTTGAGGTATCACTTATTAACGTTATAATGTACACAGATATATTTTTTATAAATATTATTCGTTAATATCAATGGTGCAATGGCGGCTTGAAAATGGCATCCTGTGGCGTACAGTGCAAAAGAATGATCTGAAACAAAAACATCAAAATGGAATCGTCAGTTTACGCATATACGCACAACATGACATTCTTCTTCTATTAAAATTTGAAAAATTGCAAAAATGGCGAAGTCTTGAAAAAACCGATTTTCTGTTAATAACAATGTTTTAAATAAAAAATTGAAAAATCGGAGCTCGTCATGCTGTGGCCCATTATTTGGCCTTAGAGCGCAAGTCGTCGTTGAGCAGCTGTTGCGTGTGACGAAGTAGGAGGCGACTGTATACCGACATATATGCGTGTATACATAAACATAGCGCAAGATGTTTCTTTTACATAAACAAGGTTCCCCCCTTAATGAATACTTCTGTTCAAGAAAATACGAAGGTAGCAAACGTAGTTGGGAACCTAATAGAATATGAAAATGGGGATTTGCGGGAAGCAGTCGGCTTTCCGGCTGCAATATCGAATATCTCGAGACAGAAATCTGCTCGCGCGATGCCGCGGCACGCGTCGCGAGTTTCTACGCGATTCCACCACGATCTCGAGGATCGACGCTGTGTGTCTATTTGCGATCGGTCGATGGCTGCCGGAGAATCCTTCCCGACAAATCCGTGTACATTTCCAGAGCTTCGGTGTACGGTTCTGTTCGTCTTGGGGCTCTTCGTCGTCCTTGCCGCTCGCGCACATGCTGATCCCTCTGTGTTCATACGCCTCCACGAGTGGGTCTCGACAGCGAGTAAGTGCTTCCGCGATACAGGGACGCGGGAAAAAATTTAGACGCCGCAATACTCGACCCAGATAACATCGGGCCTGGATCTTTGCACGATACTGTCGCCGGTTTATCACTGCAATTATCGACATGGTGATCTTCGAGATCTCGATGAGATCTAAAGAAATTTAAAGAGATTTAAAGAAAACTTCGATGACCTTGAAATCTCAAAAAATATAACCCTGAACAAATTTTTTGCCTATTATAATATTTGCCCCTCGGAACCAATTAATGTTTCCCTCTGAAATTTTCTTCTATCATAAGAAACAAGCGAGATATTTTAGATGCTCGAGTTAGGTGAGACACCCTGTACAATGAATTCTCGATATATGTCAACAACACGGGTCACAACAATACCGGGCAACGTAGATTTTTGCGTCAAACGATATTCGAATCGAAAAGGCCGCCCGGGCGTTTCGTCGTGGAAACCAGATTGTTCGTGCTATTTTCTTTCGAGGCGAAGTTCCGGGCGAAAAAATCTTCATTGAATCGAGACGCGTCGGCCCGAATGAATCGATATGGCCGCGATTCAAACTCGATTCTCGCCCTCATCTAAACTTTCCTCTCGCCTTTCTCCTCTCGGCGTTGTTAACCCTTGTTTCGCGCGAGCGCCGAGCGCCGCGAACTTTCGTATTCCGCGAGATTGCCGGCGTTGTTGCTTCTCCCTTTCTCCGAAAAGGAGCCCCGGCCCGGAACGAGATCAAAGTTTCGCCATCGAAAAACAACGGGAACAACAATGCGGGTCTTCAATTAAGGCGGGATCCACCGTTCAATTTCCAGCGTGGCGCGCTCGTACGATCCCTCCTTCGCGTGTTTTTCCGTCGGGCTCTATACTCCGCAGTGTGAATTTGTTCAAAACGCAGTGCTGGTGAGAAAAGAAAAAACGAGGCGTTCGTAATCTTGTTCAAGGATACTCATAATAATTTCGTTTTAAAGCTGAAGCTAATACACCGGTGTCCTTGAATCTTTGCAGTAGGTCCTCTGTTTTAAATTGTACGTACACATGCTTATCATAAATGCGTAAAATCTAATTACCGGTGAAAGGCTGTTATTGGAAACATTTTCGGCCGCAACTCAGTGTTCAACCTATCCGACAAAAATCGTGGAGTATAGTCACGAGTCGGTAGAACGAAAAATAATATCGCCGAGTTGGACTCGAGGGTAAACCGTGTAGCCAGTCGCGATTACAGAAAGCTGCTAATATTCCGGGTCGATCGCGCGAAATAATTGCCAGGGAAGCGGAAGATGTGGCGGGCGCAGCCCGAAGAGCTAAATAGGAAGTGGATACCGGAGGCCGTCCGGGAAAAATGAAAATTTCGATACGTTTCCGCTCGAGAAGACCACCATTCCGTTCTCTCTCCTCGCTGTTAGCGTTCGCTTCTCTCTCTCTCTCTCTCTCTCTCTCTCTTTCTCCCTCGTTTCTCCGATAGGACGAGGATGGGGAAAAAAAGAACAGCTCCCGCCGCGAAAATGTCTTCAGCTCGTTAGGAGCTTAACGAGAAGAAACGCGCGCTAGAGAACTGCGGACGGGGAAAGGGAGAAAGAGAAAGATAACAGGAAGAACGGAAGCGAGAGGGAGAGGATGAAGCCGGGGAGTACGAGCAGCTCGAGAGCTTTCCGAAGTTGAAACTGCGCTCGGTAATACCGGCCCGACCGGAATGGTCGAGTACTAATTCGACTGTAATAATGGTGTACGCGCTCGCGAGCTCATCGCGCGAGCGGCAACGCGCTTCATCGCGCTCGCTATTACTCTGCTGGACAGCCGGCACCCCACTCGTCCGAGTCGCTTTCAAACTCATTATACGATTTTTAATACATCGCGGCGCGCGAGCTTGTCCGGGATTCATCGCGCGACGGATCAAAAACCGCACAGGGACTCGAAACACCCCTCCCCCCACCCCGAGAACGTCCAGCCCTCTCTTTGTCCCTCTGTCTCGCACCTTTCATAGAATCGTTCCGCCAGTCTCCGTGGATGTATAATTAGCGAGCGCTATCCAGCCAGACGACCTACGTGCAACGCCCCCGCGAGCCGGCCGGGCCGACCCACGAGAAAATTCGCCAGCGCAACGTTAGAACGTTTCTACAGGCGGATGCTCATCTACACATGATTAATCGATGTTTACGATGCAGGACCGACAAGATAGTAAACCCGGTTCGTAATGTATTACAGCTTGTACGCCGGCAAACGACAGTGAGGAATTATAACCGCGGAACAATACGCCAGGAAATTCTCACCGGCGCGCAGCGCTTACGCGTGGTAAAGATCCCCAGCGACTGTGCCGCCGCAATGCTTTGACGGATAATCGGTCCTAATGCCGCTCTTAGGATTTACTTTTACGATAAAATGAGGAAACATTACATTTCCCGGGGAAACATTCGTTTCCGAACGCTTTGAGACTAACCACGCTAACTTCAGAGGAAAGTGATGGATTTTCTGAATAGAGTTTTCTTCCGCTATAAGCCGACGTTGTCTTTTTCGCAACAAGAACATCTCTATCCCCTCTTCTTCTTTTGAAATTGTCCGCTTGACACCGCTTAGTGCATGTTCTGTCTTCTTCCAACGAAAGATATCGCTGCACGCTCGACCACTTTAAGGTCTCCCGGACAACTTTATGGAAGCCATAAACTCCCGGCCCACTCAAGAACAATGTCAAGCACCCGCATCCGTAATACGGACAAAACCGTCCCGAACCATCGTCTTATATCGAACGAAAACTGTATTAGTTTGTGTACTGTGCTATTCCACGACTTGTATAAAATTAATTTGACTATCATCGAATAAATTGCGAGACAACAGGCGGCACATATCTGTAGCGAACGTGTTAGGATATTCGAACAAAATGAGAGGCTGCGGATGTTTATGCAAAGGAAAACTTGTTTCAGTAAATTCCAATTCACAGGAACCAAACAGAAATTTATTACATAAAATCAGGGATCATAGCTATTATAACCAAAAAGAGAAAAGTCATGGAATAACAAGTATATCATCGACTAAAATTACAAATTAGGGTTATAAGTAACCGAAAATTTTTCACTTCTTGGTAAATGTTACCGTTGAGAGAATTTCATTTCGATCACTTATAACACTTATCGATAGGAGAAGTTTATTTCGGTCGCTCATAAAAGTAGTCGATGAGAGAAATTTATTTCGATTGCTCATAACAGTTATTGATGAAGGAAATTTGTAATAGTTATTATTAAATAGTACATCTTTCAAATGGTAGACAATAAATTATTTGATAAATTTTTTATGCATAAAATTAATTGCTACAATCAAAATTTAATGTGACAAACATGAGTTTTTCCAAATTTTTTCCTGACAAATTATCTTGATCCAGAGCAAATCATCTAACGTTAATTTTAGAGCAGAAAAAGTTCGTTGAACGCTAACCTGAGTTGCGGGCACAGCATGAATTATAACTGCTTTGAGAAATCGAAACAGTTTTTCTTCATCGATAACAGTTATTGTGGAGGATCCAATTTTTTGGACGCTAATAACTGTTATTTGTAACCAAAAAGTATAAAAATCGATATTTTTTAATCATTTTGTTCTTCGAATTTTTTCTTTATATTTTGTGTAGGAAGTTTTAGAATAACTGTTATTTTTGATCCCTGCATAAAATTTATGTCTTGATATTCTGAAATTCCTTTAGTATTTGTAATGTGTAAACGTACAGCCACCCATTTTTGCCATAGAGGCGCATAATCCGGAGTCTAAAAATGATAAACGAAAATTAGTACTACTTCGTATTGTTCTCTTTCGTGTATAGTCTTCTAACAGTAGCCGTATACTTCCCATTAAAATAAAGTAGTAATACTCGTGTTTAGTAGACTGTATCTGTTTGACAGGCTCTTCCGAATCAGCGTTTCGACGACTTGACGTTTCGATTGTCACGAACGCGGTTCGATTCGCAGCTCGTTAAAAACCGAACGTCGCCGGGACGGATACGGTTGTCGGCCACGGTTTAAGCTCTCCATAAATCCGCTGGTGTCCGCCATTTCCTTCTTAGCAGCCGTTCCCGCGATTTGCATACCAAAGACTAATCCTTGCACGCGCGCGCGCGCGGGCCAGGGTAGCCCCGACTGAAATGAAAATGCACACCGGGTTTTCTCTCCCACTCTTTGGTCTCGAATCCGCACGCGCGAATATCATTTTCTTGTACTCGGCGAACAAAGCTCGAACGCAGCGTGCGCGATTTATGCGCGGAAAGAACGAACGACGGGAACAGCAGCGAGGAGCGGAAAAGCGAGGCGAAGGGTTGCGCGAACAAAAGAAAAGGATACGAGACACACGAAGGGCGTGGACGGGAATTATGCGCATAACGTTTTTCGAACGTTTCGCCAGAGCTCACCATTATTTTTCTCTGGTTTGTGTTGCAGCGACGGCGGCCTGGCCGAGGCAGGAGCAGCCGTGCCCGATCACCGGTGACTTCTGCATGAACGGCGGTACCTGCCTGTTTTTCGAGACCGTCGGTGAACCAGCATGCAGGTGAGCGTTGCGCCATATATTTTACTTCGACCCCGTTGAACCAGCGTTTGCGAGCCACCTTCTTCTTCGTGAAGTATTGCGGAATCGAAAATCCTTGAAGGATCTCCGTGGTTTCTCGATCGAAAAATAATGGGCTCCTTTGAGAATTTTTTGAAGCAAAACTAGCGAACACGTTGAGTTTCAACTTTGCGGATAAGTGCATCGATCCTTAAAGAATACTGAACAAATTTTTACATGGAGATATTCTTTTATCTCAAGCTATAATCATCCAACTGGGACGATACATATCTCGAAAAGCGTGTGAATGCAAAAATCAATTTATTACATTTGTTAGAAAGGGACGAACCATGAATGTGTTTACTCCGTAGAACTGTAGCTAGGGTCTAATATAAAATACATCAAATTTCGTGGACTCACTGTAAAACGGAGACTTCCTTCTTTGACTCCATTGCAGTTTAAGGGCCCGGGGAGGTCGCGTGACTTTTTAATTAATAATTTCCATTCACAGATTCAAGATCCGTCTTGGTCTTGATCCGACGGGTCTTAAGCCTGTGACTAAACTTGTCACATTTTCTGCTTTGTATTATCTGATATTATGAATTCTGACGCCAGAAACGTGCTTCAAGTTTTCGCCTTTATTTCGCAACAGAAAACTCATCCAATGGCATAAAAATGCTTCGATTCCACGACACGCACATCGTCAATTTTTGGCCTACTTCGAACGCTTATATTACCAAATCCGCATAATCTCGGTAGCTCCTGACCAGTGCGCGCTAGATTGAATCTTCCTCTTTCGAATGAGCCCTTTACCAGCGACAAAATATTCTTCTTTAAGAACGAAAACTTGAAGCGCGTAAAACCATTTTTTGCCGGTAATGCAGTCACTCTACCTTATCGCGAATCTACGGAGACCGGCCCCTTAAGTTGCTGGAAAAATTGTTTATATCTGTAGGGACGTTTGTACCCACCGAATCTGAAGAAATATCTTCTCACGGCGTGCCCTATGATTTTCCGAGGCTCCAAGAATATGATCACACGCGGTGGGTCGAAAATATTGAAACAAACGGCCGAGAACCTGTTCCCCCAATCTATCCCATCGTTCGCGAGTGATACGGTCCGGCCGGAATTGGGTTTCGCTTCTTGTTACTTTCTTTTCTCGCCGCGCGCTATCACAGTGGAGATTGGAATAGGTTGGCAGAGGTTTCGCGGGACTCTGCCGATTCCGTGGAGCTGGTCTAGAAAGGACGTATCCGCTGACCTCTGCCGACAGTTCTCTGCCAGTTTCTCTGCCACCCCTCGTCCCTCGTCCCATCTATTAGAGAGCACACGCTTCTCTTATATTCTATTCCCCGTGGCTACTCCCCCGGACCCGTCGCTTTATCCTCTTTATTTAACGAACTATCCCTCCGTTTGTTCCCTCCCTGGAGATCAGCGATGAAACCAACTGCCCCCTCCCTCTTCCTCCCCCTCGCCAACACTGCTAATCAAACTGTTTGTCCGTGGCAGGAATTAGATCAGCCGGCCGCGTCAGCGACTTCAATTATTTACTGCTCGCCCGGCATATTCGCGTTTACACTTCTTCACGTACAGGGTGTATAAAAGTCACGTGTCCCGACTAACAGAGCGGGATTTTTTATGCTTCTAGATCGGTGCAGATCCGTTGAAAACAATGGGCCGGAAATTGTCTGATCCTTTCTTTCAAGATCAAATTTTTTTGTTGCATCGTATAATACTCGTCGCGAGGAATCGTGGATCTCAGGTCAACCGGTCTCTTAAAGAACGAGTTCACAGTTTCGTAAACTATTATCTGTATCTACGGGGTGTCCCAAGATGGTATAATCGTGGAGGGGATGATTCTACCAGAGAAAATAATTCGGAAGTATAGAATAAATATTTTTCATTTAACGCCTCCGTTCGATGAAATACTCAGAGTGTACATAATTCGTTAAGGCTCGCACGAAAACGTTGGTAAGAACAATTTTTACAAAATTCCTCCTTCGCGTGATGTAGTATACCATATGAATGATACTCTGCAATATACAGTGTGTCCCACGAACTCTCTCCACTTGAATATCTTGGTTATTTCAAACAATACGAGAAAATGTTACTTACAGAAGTCGTAGGGTTTAAGAAACTGCATAATGCGGTATAAACGATAGTCTTGCAAGTGGAGGCGTAGAAAAGATATAGAAGTCACCTTCATTTTTATAAAAAAGAATAAAAACAGTGAAATATCTCAGCAACTGTAAGTTTTAGGTCAAATACACTTCAGCACTTGTATACTCTGATTACGCCAATCTATCGAAATCGAGCATAAAAAATTGGACATTCGATTGAAAAAAAGAAAAGTGACCTCTATATCTTCTCTACGTCTCCACTTGCAAGAATATCAACTATCTGTAACATTTGTATCAAAAGTGTATAAAAACACTGTACAAAAAGTATCCCAATTTTACTCTGACAGACTATACTCTTAAAATATGTATGCGCGAGCAAACCGATAAATTTGAGAAGAATCCCAGGTGAACATGTCTTTCTTTAATTAGGGAACATCGCCTTGTTTTCGTGCCCGGCTGTGTTTCACCATTGAAACGCTCCGCGCGTAGTCTCTTAAAACGTCGAACCACCCTTTACAAGCTCGGTGTCTTCGTACCGAATGGGAACGCCGTCGTTCCAGTCATTTGTAAAAGTATCTCGGGCGCGATCGACTCCACGATGCACGGCTCGCTCTCATTTGTCCGATGTCCATTCTTGTCCCACCCCTTTCGCCTTGTCCCTGTGAACCCTTGTTCCTCGGGGGGACGACCTGATTCCTCGATAAAGCCAATAAACCCTCGTCAACCGGTGGCGTGCCGGTTCACAAACCGCCCGCACACCGCCGTACCTCAGCAACCCCCCGCGCACAGATTCTCCCCGCCGTTTCAACGGGAGAGAGCCTGGTCATTTTTAGCAGTCGATCGAGCCCCGGGGGCGAGTTTCAAATTTATTCGACGACCGGTTAATTAATGTCAAAGCCCGCCGACAAAGCTCTCGGCCCCTTGTCCGCGGTTTTTCTCCTCGGCTCTGCCGGTCGACCGAGTGGAAACGGCGAAAAGTTCGTCTTGTCGATGAAATAATGCCGAGTGCACACGCGTGCACCGGTGCGGAGCGGTGCGGAGCATTGCGACGAACCTCTCCCTCTCTTTCTCCCTCTCTCTCTCTCTTGCTCTCTATCTCACTCAGCTCTCTCGTTCCGTCGAAATTAACGAGTCGAGTGTTTGCGAGTTTCGACGCATAACCGGTAGCCCCGGCGAGTGTGTTTGCTTTGATATTGGCGAACTTTTTCTCCCGCGGTCCTCCGTGATTTTTAACGTGGAGGGGAGGGAGCAGGGGACCGAGACGCACCCCCATACTAAAACTCGCACACCCCCGGAGGAACACCGTGTCGACTCTTGCCGTTCATCGGTGATTTCCGGCGACGTCGACCGATCATCGAAACTTTTTCAATTAAACCGATGACGGTTCTCAATATATATAGTACGTAGAGCGCGTACGTGGCAGTGTGCCGTTTGAAAGCAATGCGCGGCGCGGAAGAAATTTAATTTTCGAAAAGAGCTGTAAAACCGACACGGCTCGCCGGAGCGGAGCCGGGAAATTTCGGCTCCGCGAATTCCCCGTGGAGAGCACGGAAACACGCCCGCCGAACGTAAAAAATCCATTCCGGCCGGAGGAATTTTGTATGAAAGCTCTCGCTCTATGCGATTCGATTCGATCTATCCGCGTCTTGGTAGTGCGACGTTCCCGAAACATAGTAAACGCAAATCTAGACGTTTCACTTTAGACGTACGTCCCGAATCCACGGTAACAGGGTTGAATGGATTTTTAAAAGACTCTGTACTGATTAGTTTCGAATGATCTAGTCACCTAGTGAGGTGGCCTAAAAACGAGGACATTCAGTAACTCAGAAAAAGAAGTTTTGTTCGTACAAATCTTTCTCAAATAGTCTTGATTCATTCGCCTATATTCGAACAATATACAACAATTTTTTAAGAACGTACCGATTTGCCAGACACTCTACTATTATGGTTGCTCGACTACCCCCGTTGTCAAAACTGTCCTCGGTGTAACAACGTTTGTGGGTGACCTAAACTTGGTGTCGAACTTGGAAATCTATTTTTATTGCAGTGCGTTCGGCAAAATTTGCTAGCATGCACAAGGTGGTCGTGACAAATGTTAGTCCTAGGATAAATCTTCTACTTTCTATTCTTGTATTGTGAGATTAGCTGTTTTGACCGATTTTTGTGGGGCATTGTCAGATGAATAAGAGTGTGGATCTTTATGCGGAATAAAAATTGTCCTCGTCGATTCCAGGGTACTGGAATAAAATAAAAATCGATTTCTTCCTTCAACACTAAACCTACCACGGTGAAATGACCGGTCTTCTATTGGATTGGTCGGAAAGTAATTTCGTTTTTTCCTAACAGAGGACGTAATTGTATTTTCACGCAGCCAACTTCACGCTTAAGCCGCATTGTCAATATATATTTTAACCGCTGATATAGCAAGACTTGTTTGTGAAAAAGTTTGTTTGATTTTGCGCAATAGTTTTTTTTTGGTACCCTATTATATATTTTACTTTTTTACTACCGAAAAGGTGAAAATGCTATTCAAGCAAAAAAAAAATTATTCGATGTGCATGGAGGAGATGTATTGATAGAACGACGGTGCCAAAACTGGTTTGCAAAATTTCGTTCCGGCAAGTTTGATGTTGAAGATGCACCACGTTCTGGAAGGCCAGTTGAAGCTGATAAAGACAAGAGTGGGTAATTGGGTACTTTGGTATTGCATCAAAATGGAGAATACATCATTAAATAATATCTTTATACACTATAAGAAAATCATTTTTCATTTTCACCAAAAAAAAAAAAAAAAAAGAAAAACGAAATTTCTTTTCGAACATCCCAATAGAATGTACTCGATTCTTCTGGTGTAATTACTGCTTAGCATTTCACCCGCTCGCTCCCGTCTCAAATGCATCGATTCAGCCCAATGAAGCCTCAACAACACAAAACCTTTAGGACCACCCTTAGAAACCGCTATCCACGGAAGCCGCGTTTAACGTTCGGCAATATCCCATGAAACAACGAGACCAACAGCAAATCGGGGCACAGAACGCCAAGGAAACGTCGCAAAAAGATCATCGACTTCCCCAATCCGTCAAAGAGATCGCTTAAGCCAAAAAGTCGCTAACAAAACGATCCGTCGTTCGGTGCGCGTCTCTCATCCGAGTCGTTCTTTCTCTCGGTGAACTATTTCCTCCCGTTGTTGCCAATAAATCAGGGAGCGTATCTCCGGGAATCCCCGATTTATGGATTTCCAGTGGCTCGTCTTTACGCGGAATAAATTTCCCCTCGCGATCGTGATCCCGATAAACTCGCTATAACCTCGGCGCGCGCGATCCGAGAAGAATCGAAAAAGGCGACGGAGCTGGTGGTACTTGGAGAAAGAGAGAGAGAGAAAGAAAGAGAGAGAGGGGGGGTTCCTCGCCGAAAAAACGTCGAGCAGGATCCCCCGTGAATCGTGTGGATCGTGTCGATCGGGGGGCGCGCTCTGGCAAAAGGAACGAGGTAGAGGTTCGATGACCCAGTTTAAAGGGTCGAGAGACCGAAATTCCGGCGCGTAGATCCGACACGAATCGGTGTCGCGACGCGAATCGAGCATCCAGTTTATCGCAGCTGGGTCCCATTGCGGTGTGTGTGTGTGTGTGTGTGTGTGTGTGTGTGTGTGTGTGTGTGTGTGTGTGTGTGTGTGTGCGCGCTCGCGCGCGCGCGCCTTCTCTTCTCTTCTCTTCTCTTCGGGTTTCTCTTTGCTTCCCTTCGCCCCTTCCAATCACCGACGAACCCTTTCGCATCCAGCCTTGCGGCGCTTCAACCCCGAAATACGCGGTGAATGCAAAGCTTTCGCACCGAGCACCCGCTAGATCGTAAATCTCGACGCGAGAGACACTTCATCCCGCGACCTCGTCGATCCATTCAATTCCCGACTACACCTGTGCGCAACCTGTGACTCCAGCCGAACTATTTGCCATGGGAAAGTCGGATATTACCGGCCCGGAACTTTCTTTCCACGAGCCGAGGCACTGCGAGACCATCTCGCAGTAGAAAAGGACGATTTTAAACGGACGGTCTGCTATACTTCTCGTGCGAAAGAGATTTGGACAGGGTTCTGTGAAGAGACTATTCTTGTTTACTCCCTGTTTATTTATTAGTCATTAGGTGGGTCTTCAAAGCGGATTTCCACGGTGCAATAACTCAATCAATGTATTTGTGATAGGGAATCTATTCTACTTTAGAAGAATAATGCAGAAGTCTAGGTAAATCTTCGAAAAATTCGCTTGCAAACAGACGATGTACACTAATTTTGTTAAGCGGAAAGGACAGTGGAGAGACTACTGCTCTCTACTCTCTATTTGTTTATTAACACTAACCAGGGTCAAATGACCGGTTTCTTATTTGACAATTAATGGAATTGTAAAGACGCTTTCACGGGAAATTATTGAAACGCTTTCTTCGTTGAAATATACAATTCGTTAAAGATCGCGCAGTATCGGAACAAATTCAGTCTTGATATTTTTAATCAATCAATGTACCTTCCATAGGAAATCAACTTCACATTTCAAAAGTCTATGTAAATCTTTTCCTCTATATGTTTATTGGCTAAAAGAAAAATGTTCGTGTAAATATCTAAAGAAAAGGGAACCGTGAGGACGTCGATAATTATAAATAAACGCATCTGGATATATTTGAAGCCAGGATATTAATAAACATGTAGCTTTGCATACATATTTTCATGAAACCCATTTCCAGAAAATAAAATCATGTGTAATTATCCACTTTCGAAAACGACCGTGTAAAATTCTGAAATTGTTAGTTTAGTAACTACCTATAATATCCGTAGTAATATCCGTAAAAGGTAGGCTTCGAAAACAGGTCTCGACAATGCAACAACTCCATTAATGCATTTGTAAAGGGAATATTTGCATTATAGAATGGAAATCATACTGAGACATACTAAATTATAGTACAGTTGCATCAATACGCTTTACGCAATTACTAGCATAAATTCGAACTGAATAAACACTCGAGAAACTGATTGTGTGAATATCCAAAGTGGAAGAGCTTGAGTTAGTTCAAGGAACGAAATTTTGCAGCTTCGTCGAAAAATAATATTTTTAATTTCAATAAGCAGATCCTGCAATTGACTCTTTTTGGTTTTTGTGAAAGGATCGAGCAAATATTCGACGCGGATCTTTTTCAACTGGTCAAAACCCCCATGTTCAGGGGGTGAAAATCGCTCTGCAAGTTGGAGCAATAAATTTGGCGATGTATGTTCCCAATAAATGAATATTTTAAAAATTTATTTACTCGGCCCCGAGCACGGCATTGAAAAATATACGAGTCGCGTTTATTTGCACTTTTCCCTAGAATTATTCGTTTCAGAGATAAACGGTCAAATATGACAAATTGTTTTCAACCCCAACTTTCAAAGCTATTTTCACGCCTTGCATACGAATATTGGTAAATGGACAAAAATACCTGTGGAATATTGTATTCCGGATGCGAATTCCATATCATTATGCACGAGTTTCACAAAAATCATATGTTCTTATTTAGATCGCATCCCTGGAGCACACGGTCCTCGGCTATTATACTTAAACTTAAAGAATCATGTCAACAGCATTTAATTATCTCTTGCAAAATCGAGTGGGTGTTTATAGAACTGAAATAATTTCAGATTAATACAATTTTTGCAACTAGCTAAAATTATTAAGGGAAGAACAAAATGTGTATCTGACTCTTGACTCTTACAATCGACGCAGAAAATTTTCCTCGTGCAAGTTATCAGTGATCTTAATTGGCTATGAGTTGTAATTTAGATCAAACCTAACTGTAAATTTAGCAACTGCCACTTTCTATTTTTCAAATGCATTTGAACTGCTCAGAATGGCGCGGAACGTTTCTAAACACGCTAAACGCCGGCGATTCAGCGCGTTTCCGCGCGAGTTCAATCGCTTCGAATTTTTTCATTATCCGGAAGATTATAGATTTTGCATAGCGAAACGGGCGCAAGCGAGTATGACCACGGTGTCCAGGTAATTGGATTCGGGGGCAGGGCGAATGGGTTTACACGGACCGTTCGATTTTTCATCGACGTTGCCACCGCGCCGATGGCTGGTACGTCGAAAGAATCGCTATCGTACGCGCGAATAACGCACGAGATGATTTCTTTGACGTGCTGGTGAACGCTCGCGAACGCTATCACGCTTGGAAAATTAAAGTTCGCTCCGGGGGATTTTGACACCGCGTTTGTCTGGCTCTCCTCTTCTTTGCCGCGTCAACGCAATCTTCCTTGGTAGTTATTTTCCTTTTAGAATGTCGCCGCGTAATTTTCATCGTCTTTATTAACCATGCCTTTTCAGTGTCCGAGCGAGCGGAGCGGTGCAGAGCGGAGTTGCGAGCGCAAAATTCGAGCGGCAAACGGAGCGGGAACGCGAGAACCGGCTGAAGCCGGAAGCCGCGGAATTTCCATCGGTTTTAATTTAACGCCCGCATGAAATTCAAACGAAAACTTCAATCTAAATGTATAGCTCGTATTTACCGGCGAACGTTAAGCGAAATTTCGAGTTCCATTAAGGTGTCCGAGCCACGCCGGTTATGCCACGGACTCTTGTATTTTTTTACTCAACGCGGAAACGACTTTAACCCCTTGAACGACGGACGCTTTTGACTTCCGTGCTGGCTGTGGTTAAATCCATTCAGATACTCAGGTATCAATTTTCTTTTAGCTCTTACTGAATCTACTTCTCTCTGGGAAATGTTAATTTCTTTGTCGGATTTAATCCTGTGCTGGAAATATGGTTTCTAAGATAAGTTGACTCCACTTGAAATCTCGAGACGTTCCCTGCCGCTAGACTGCGGATCTTTATGCAGAATAAAAATGTTCACTTGATTCTTTAATAATCTTCTTTACATTGAAAACAATATTATTATTATTATTTATCTATTTAATGCTTTAAACCAAGTATGCTTCATGTAGCATATACAATACATGAACATATTAACATATTATAATAGCATAATGCGCAAACAAATATTTTGTTCAAAACAGTATTCGTAAAATTTTCTGATCTCTTGCTATTTTATATTTCACCCAGCCCATTTCTTCATAATAATCCACAGTCTATAACAATCTCACAATTCACTTAAATACAGTAAAATTAATTTTACACACTTAGCTATTTAAGGGCTCGGTCTTCGTAGATTCGCGATAAGGTAGAGTGACTACATTACCGTCAATAAATGGTTTTACGCGCTTCAAGTTTTCGTCCTTAAATAAGAATATTTTGTCGCTGATAAAGTGCTCATTCGAAAGAGGAAGATTCAATCTAGCGCACGCTGGTCAGGAGCTGCCGAGATTATGCAGATATTTGGTAATTCAGGTCAATTCCCCTGATCCGGCGACACTGATTTAACACTAGGTTTACAGGACCCGTCAAAATGGCGACGCGTCAAAAATCTAATATTTTTAACTTACGTTTACCGAGATTGTAAAGATGCATCCATGAGAAATTATTTAAAAAATGTATCTCTTTGGGTATATATTATAAAAAGGAATAGCTAAAAATTTCGATAAATAAATTCTTGTTATTTTTTTTTAAATAATATTGATGATATTCAGAGACTCCGTGACTTTCTTCTGTTGATTGAAGAAGGTGTGTTGCATTGGATAAAACATTTTAACAATTAAAGTAGGCAACGAAACGAATAGTGCGAGCGAACACGTCGACTCTTCCAGTCAAATTTCTCAAAAACTGAAGATGGTAGAAGAAAACACCGTTCAGAATCGGTGAAAAAATTCATTGTCCATATTAACACCGGCGCAATTTAATTGAGTCATTAAAAATAATGCACAAAGAAAATCACACGTTGACAAGACTCATCCGACCAGATCATACGCGCCATCAAAGACCATGCCGACCCGCATCGAAGAGCACTTCCGGTGTTTCAGATTCCCGGTGCACAGTGATCGAAACCCGTAACAATTCTCTGCACACGGCTCGAATAATCTTTTCGCGGTTAATTCTGCCGCGAACCATGTCAAAGACGCGACTCGCGTACGCGCGTCCCGACATTTTCATCCTTTCAGCTTCAGGTTCGCGCTTCCTGTTAAAATAACGAGCGTTTGAAAGGCAAAAGCTCCGCTCGGCATCCGTCGACCGTCGAGAGGATCTCGCGCCTTCCGGCAACTCCGTATCGGCCCCTTTGTGTGCGAGCTTTTGTGCGTGGGCGACAAGAGTGAGACCGAGTTCCGCGTATATGGGCCAGGGTTATGCGAGAACTAGAGGAAAAACGGAACAGAAGAAAAGCTAGGGCTCGAGAGGTCACGGGAACGAGCGTTGCAACATCGGCGAGCTGAAATCCAACGCTTTTCTCTACTTCTTCAGCATCTCCTTCTCTTCCTCTTTGTCGTCACGAACACATGACATGCCGTTCCTCGTCGTATTTCAGTTTCCCGATTTTTGACGATGCTCGTATCTTCGGCAACGTTTAGGGACCAGAATTACAGTAGATGATGGGGTGATTCGAAACTATGGGACGAAAAACGTACAATTTGCGAATGTGACGGAACGTCTCCGGTGTCACTGAACGTACATTTGCAAATTGCGAACATCAATGCTTCACAAAGAGATAGTATCGAGTGCAGCCTGGATTTCATTTAAAAAATTGGTCGTTTCGATCAAAAGGGTAGTTTCGATCGTTAACCTCTACATGCGGCTCGAACAATTCGGGTATCACCTATAAAAAAATCGAGCCAAGCTGCGTCGATGGGTTCGACGAGTTTCACAGCGGCGAAATCGTTTTCGCGGGGCTAAATCAGAATTTCCTCGCGAATCCATCGTCGACTTCACGAGACGATAAACCCCGACCGGCTGTAATACTTTTTATATCTGGCACGTAAGAGAAATTTATGCTGGCCGAGGCACGAAACCCTGATTCCGGGGACAAGCTTAAAGTTGCTTGGCGTTTCCATGGGGGGTTGGTTCTCGTGAACGTTGAACTTCCCGGTCTCCCCGTCACGAGAACAATATTTATACGAGTCGATACGAACCGCGATAGCCGCGCGGAAACCGTGCGCGCCGATGTTCGAGCGCGTTTTCGCTGCGAATAGAAAATTTTCATAATTATCGCACGCGTACCCGGTTCTCTCTTTCTCCCTCCCTCTCTCTCTCTCTCTCTCTCTCTCTCTCTCTCTCTCTCTCTCTCTCTCTCTCTCTCTCTCTCTCTCTCTCTGTCTCTCTGCGAGTTCGTGTTGACACGTCGACGTCCGCGTTGTTATTATTTTTCGTTTACCCACCGATAAAGGGACACAGAGCGTCAGCGTTACCGATAACGAGAAGAAACATCATTTTAACGACGAACGCCGGGATAATTGGCCACGCCGATGGCGAGGGATTTCGTTCGAGCCTATTTACTCGGCGCACGCCGCTCCCGCACGCCCATTGTTCGTTGCGTCATCGTAATTCCAAATTTAACGAGCTACGTGGAATTCCATTAATGTCTCGCGCCGCGCGCAGCGCGCAGCGCACCATCGGGAGAACGCCACGGTTTCGTGTAATAAAAATTCTTCGATTGCTTCGCGAACCTACGAGCTCGCCAGTTGCTGCGAAGTCATCCGATTTTAACCGCGAAGGGCTGCCATCGTCGGTTTTCCCTTTTAAGTAGGATTGGACTGCGGGTCTCGTGCAATCCTAACAAAAATGGATTAAATACAGTGAATTCCCGCTATAAATCAGATGCACGGTTCTGACAAGAGACATTTAGACGAGATCTGAGGTTCTCACCGAACGTTGCATTTGAAATACACAATGCACGCTGGAAAATATCACTATCATAGTGACAAAAAAGCTGAGAAAATGTCTTCCTCTGATACAATATTGCACGTAGAAATGAACAGCGAAGCTCGATACAGTGATTTCTATATATATATGTCGCCAAGGCCAGGATGATAAACGTCGCGGAACTATCCCCACTACCGCGGGGTATACCCCGTGAAACGCCACGGCTCGGGGTATGTACCCTGGACGATATATGTCGCTGGCAAGACCCGTGCTGTTGCCATATATCGAGAATTCACTGTATATTGTATACCCCGCGGTGGTGTAGGTATGTAGTTCCAATGACTTTCAATCGTGAAAGTTGCACTGACTTGCAACGGGAATTCACTGTAGATTTTCTCTATTTAAGAATAATCATAAATAGTGTTTGAATTTTTTTATACGAAGTAACTACAATTCTACTACAATTTAAGTAACTAGAACATTTTTTTTCAATTGGGATTAGACTGATTTTATGCGTCCTTGATAAAATGTATGAATTTTGGACTCTCACTGACGCGAATGTGGTTGATCATGACACTGCGGGTTTTATGCGTTTACAATAAAAATCAATAGGTCAAATACATAACTGAGAAGATATTTTTATAAACCTTCGGTTTCTTGTAACTGATTCTGACAATTTTAACCCTTTGCACTCGAAGCTATTTTAACTCCAAAACGAAACATTTCTTCGGACCTAGAATATTTCCCTTCTATAGAGGGTGGTCCACGCAATTGTTTCAGGCCATAATTTCGTTATTCATACATTTACGAATAACTGTCAAAAGACAAAGATAAATGGTTCGAAAAGCGCTAGATTCATAGATCCTTAGATTTTTTCTTAGACGCAACTGTGCATGTGCAATTAACAGTTGCATCACTTACATAGCAATTGCACCTAAAAGAATCTAAGGGCCTACGAATGTAGTGCCCTTCGAACCATTTATCTTTCTCTTTTGATATGATTTCGTAAATTTCGTAAATTATACATACGAAAATGGTGCAATTTACTCGTACAATACTGGCATGTTTAGTAATTCATTAAATCCAAACAAATGTAATAACATTCGCCATTCGAGTGGTAAGGGTTAAGTTTGCACAAAGATCCGCAGTTTGCTGATCATCGAGGTAGCAGAAGAGGAATCAAAGGAACCAAACAGAACAACGTCAAACACATCAACCAAAGACAAACATAAGTTCCATTAAGAAACCAGCCGAACGTCTCCTGTCTCACCTGTTTCTTCAGCCGCAACCTCGTCACAGATTAATCGAGTCCGCGGCGCGCTGTTGAGAGCGTTCGTATAGCCTACGAGAAAGAGAGAGAGAGAGAGAGAGAGAGAGAGAGAGAGCTTGCGACAGCTTTGCGATTCCCAGTGACAATATTACGAGGTTCTCCGGTTCGTAAACCGGTCGCGTCTACGAAGGTAAGCGTTGTATTCGTCGAGCAGGAAGCGAGGCAATTCGGTGGCGCGTTTATCGGCTCTCTCGCCGTGCCTCCTCCGTTCTCCTCTAAATTACGGGGGGGGGTGGGTGTTGCATTGCAAATAGGGAAGTGAAAGGGGTGTTCTCTCGATGGTCCCGTAGACGACGACGACGACGGCCGCGGGAGTGCTCGATTAGGATCGCGAGTATTGTGTTTGCGTCGAGTGGGACGCTGTACTTGTTGTACCTGAGAAGTACAAATATTCACTTTTCCTGTACCGTAATTCACGATAAGGTAGAGTGACTACGTTACCGACAAAATTAGGCGAAAAATGGTTTTACGTGCCTCAACTTTTCGTCCTTATATGAGAATATATTTCGCTGGGAAAGGGCTCATTCGAAAGAGGAAGGTTCAATCTAGGTCATGAGCTGACGAGATTATGCAGATATTTGGTAATACAAGCGTTAGAAGTAGGCCAGAAATGGACGATGTGCATCCCGTGGAATCCAAGCATTTTTATGCCATTGGATGAGTTTTCTGGATGAAATCGAGAGTAGCGCGCGCCAGAAAATATCTCCAGCTAATTGAAGATGAGCTATTTCAAATTGAGCTATATTTTGTCTCGATTCTCTGAAACATAAAGCCAAAAACTTGAAGCATGATATCGTTGGATCAAGACCAAGACGGTACTTAAGTCAGTGGCTGAAGACCGTGAACGGAAATAATACAGCAGTTACCGACCTGCTGTCTCTGCAAAAGTCACGTGACTACCCTTGGCCCTTAAAGCATGATTTAGGCAAAGCAAGACAGCTATTCGTGGCTGCAACACGATTTAGAATAATCGTGGACTGGAGACGTTGTGAACCTATCATTCGCGATATGCAAGAATTCGTTTGAACACTCCTACGATAACTTCGATAACAAAAAATACTACAATAATAATTTTCGATTCATTTTCAAGCTTGAAGTCTCTACTTTTCTCGTCCGTGGTTCGCTTCGTCCAAGATGTTTTTGCGAAGTCTCTCGCCGGTCGAAGGACAGAGGGTTAAGATCGTGTCCTCCAGTTAGATCAGCGCGTTCCGCGGTTAGCCAGAAGCGAGCGATCTTGTAACGCGGCGGGAATGCGGCCCGCGATCGTTTTCCTCGGCTGTAAACCGTCTGCGGCCGACACCCTGAATTTAGTCGGCACTGAGCGCCGCCCGAATAGACAATAAGCCAGCGGTTTCCGAGACAGTCCGGGAAAATTGCTGTCGCGCTCCTCGTATTTTCGCTGGTTTAGGTGATCGCGGCGGACCAGGTATGCGCCCGGTTACCCTCGGAAGAAGTAGAGCGACCTAGCAGGGGGGGGCTGTAATTGTCGTCCTCCTTCTGCGGCGCTTTAATTACTCCCTGAAAAACTCACCCGCTTCCGAAACATCTGCGGAGGAACTCGGCCCGATCCAACGAATATGTCTGGGTTAGGTGGTCGCATACCCGGAAGTTTCAACTATGTCCGCGAGACACTGATCGAGCATTGCTTGCCAGACTCTAGGAGCCTTGAGTCTGCATATTTGATTCAGTGGACAGTTTCTAGCTGGTAGTTTCTCGAGATCAGCAGAATTGTTGAAGACTTTCTTGTGTTTTTAATAATTAGTCAGCGGATTGTGGACAAGGAAATTTATCCGATTATTTTCCGTAAATGAGCTCTTATAATTTCAGTGATTGTAATATAAATATAAGACATTTCACCGTGGTAGGTTTAGTGTTGAAGGAAGAAATCGATTTTTATTTGATTCCAGTAGCCTGGAATCGATGCGGACAATTTTCATTCCGCATAAAGATCCACACTCTTATTCATCTGATAATGGCCCACAAGAATCGCGTTCAAAACAGCTTATCTCACAATACAAGAATGGAAAGTAGAGGATTTAGCACTAATATATGTCACGCGCACCTTGTGCATCCTAGCAAATTTTGCCGAACACACTGCAATAAAAATAGATTTCCAAGTTCGACAGCAAACTTGGGTCACCCACACAGACGCTACACGGCAGTCAAAGCGTTGATACATCGGGGACAGCTTTGACAGCGGGGATAGTCGAGCACCCATAATAGTAGAGTGTCTGGCGAGTCGGTACGTTCGTTGTTCGCCGGTTACATGTCTCTGTAGCGAGCCAGCTACTCGTTGCACAAGAATGCATCGGCAATAGCGCGATCCTCGCCGTGCAATCTCGCATTCCTTTCGCGGTCCGGCCAGTTGGCGCGTAATTGAGAGATAAACGGGCGCAACAGAGCTTCGTGACGGGAGAAATATGTGACACCCGGGTGCGGGCTGCGCGTACCTGGTCCCCGCCACCCCCGCAGCTCGGTATCATCGGTATCACCGGTGCGCATCGACGGAATATTCGAAACGCGAATCCCCGCGTTCCTCGACAAATATGAAACTCCGCGACGATCGCCGAACACCGATGCATACGTGTCTGAGAGAGCTCCCGAACGAATTATTTTTCGAAATTGCAACAGGCCGCAGAAAGTATTCGAATACTAAATCGCGCCGATGATTGAACAATACTCGGGTTATAATTAGACTGCGGATTTTCTATGGAAAATAAAATTCTGTCAATTTCAAACCCTTGCACTGTAAAATCGTGTCTTCTAATTTGGTTCATGAACGCATAAAATCCGCACTAAAAAAACAACTAAAAAGAAACAATGCTTTATGATTTCGTGGAACCCTTGCGGCTGCCTACCGATTGAAACTGAAATCGTTAACGGCTAAAGGGAAAACTGTTAACACGATTTAACAACCCTCAATTCCGAGAGGCGTTAAATGCAAGAATGCGCGATTACCCAGTGATTACTATACTTTTCCACCGTAAAAGCGAAAGAGTAGGAAGCCGGAGGTCCACAGGGCGTAGGCTGGCGTGCTTTGCAAGAATATTTCCGAAGTCACGCGGAGGTGTGCGTTGCTCGGAATCATAAAAATTTCTGCGTTTTAATGGCCGAACAAGAGAAACAGAGAGAGAGAGAGAGAGAGAGAGAGAGAGAGAGAGAGAGAGAGAGTGGGTTGCGAAGGGGTGGTTGCGTCTCGGTTAATGAAGACTGTAACCTAAATGCAAATAGGTGACCGACAACTGTTTAGCAATGTATATGGATGAGTGTGGAAGTTTGCTTTGCCCGGCATGAATATGGAGATGATAGTTTAATTATATGTCACGAGTTCGCGTGTTGTTCGGATATTCGCCGGTGGTAAACGTACCTCTGCAATTTGGACGGTCTCGTCGCTGCTGCTTTTATTAATTTCGTCCCATTGAACGGTCGACGATTAACGGAATTTCGGGATGGTTTTCGACAGGGCTCTCTCTCTCTCTCTCTCTCCGACTCTCTCCCTCTCCGTGTGGAAACGCACGTTGAATACGCGAGCGATGCGCCGCGTCACAAAGGGACGAGACCGGGACCAGGGAAATCCAATATTCCGGCCAGGCATATGGACGGCCGCCCGGTTTTCTCCGAGTTTCGACGGCGTAAAGGTGTCGCGTAAGCTCGTTAAGAATCGCGGTGATAATCCGCGGGACCCGGGGTCCCTTTGAAACGGATACCGGGCGACGAGCTTAGTCGCCGTTAATGTTCGTCCCCGTATTTGCGCTAGCCAACCCTCCCCACGTCTAAATAAATCATTATCAGGGAGTAGACCGGGCCGCTCTTTGAATAATACAGAGTCCCGGCGAGAGGGTGGACCGCTGGATTTTAGGTGGCTTAACGGCGTAACGGAGCTCGCGAGAGCCTCGAGCACCGTGGTTTTCCGGGATTAATTGTCCATTCATAAACCCCATACTCGATACGGGGATCGGAAAGAATGCGTGCTGATGCACACTCTTCGCTCGGTCTGGGATCGTTGAACTGGATCACTGCGCGGAATAACGATTTTAGACGATTGTTCGCGACGTACTTTCGCGTTTGTTGCCCGCCAACTTAATATTGGGCAAGTATTTCAACGGAGACGAAAGACTGGATTGGAACAGGAAAGGAATCGCGTTTCGTCCCGAACCTGTCAGAGGACTCGTCGGTAAGGCTATTCCGACAGGTCCTGCCTTGGACGCGCGCGGATCCGAGTGATCCGTATTGTAGTCGCCTTGCCGATTGTGGTGCAAGGCGATTCGACTCTCGGTATAATTGACTGTAAGTGTCACGGGTTCAAAGATCTTGTATGGACTGTGTGCGAGCGCGACTTCCAGACTCAACGCGAAGTTGTAAGGTTCGGTTGAGACCTGATTAGTGTTGCTCGTCCAAAGATCGTGTATGAACTGTATTTGAAGCTCGACGACTTTCAGAATCAACTCGAGGTCATAGACTCCTCGTGGCTGAGAGGTTGGCCTTAGGTGTAGGAGAGGTATGTGTCGCTCGTTGCGACGAGAAAGGAAGCTCTCCGGATTGGTTAGGGAAAACTTGCATTTTCCAATCAGCATGCCCTTAATTGTTCAAACTCCCTTCCACAGGCTCTGGCGGAGGCCTGGTTGGAAGGAAGAGTGGGGCGATGCATAACTTGGGAAAAACCAAGCGTTTCGGTAATTCGACGCTGTCGAAAGGTCGATTGTCATAGACCCTTGAACCGTGTCATGAATTTATGGCCTGACGGTACTTAGTGGCCGCGAGCGAAGGATATACATCCTTGGGCCGTATCTAAAGAACGCGAAGGTTCTTCAGCCCCGTCTTGTGTATACAAACATCGTTAGGTCGGTCCGATTGTAAACAGCTTCGAGATTATGAGGGGCCAAAGTTGCTATTTGGTTACGTCTCTAAATCACGAATGTTTTGAAATAAAAAGAGATACGAACAAAGACCCTCTGTAAGACCCTTTCGTTTATCGGTAGCATGAAGAAACGATTCATGCTCAAGATGACAGTTCTGTTGCGACGGAACAACGATCGTGAGAAGGAGAGACGAGCAGCTCCTCCTTCTGTGGTTGCAACAATTAGAGGACTTTGCGCATCTGCGGCAAGAAATGTGTAGAACAAACGCGGGACAGTGAATACATGTCAAGAAGAATGTAGTTCTTGCATCAATATTTATTTTGCAGAAAAATCCGCAGTCTACTCGCAGTAAATTGTTCAGTTGAAGTTCGTCTTCTTCGCTGCGTCTCGCTGATCGCAGTTGGTCGCTAAAAAATCAACGTGAAGGATCGCAGTCGCGGTGACCGTGTTGATGCATAAACGATGCAACGGGGACACTCGGTGCACCATTTGGGAAAATTTCGGTGGCCCCTCGACAGGTGTCTTTCGGAGATCGTTGGCGGTGTTTCCGCAGATGTTTCAGGGTTTCCCGTCGATTTAAATTCGTTTTAGTCGGCGAGTGCGACAACGTTCTCGGCGTCTGATCTTTACAGGAGTAAATTGCACGGAGCAGGAAGGAGAGAAAGACAGTAAGAGAGAGAGAGAGAGAGGGTCGACGCAATGGGACCATCGCAGCTCGATGCCCGGAGGTACGAGGAGCAACCCTCTGGATGAATTATTAGGTTGCACGGAGTACCCTGGAGTCCCGACCGCCGGCCGTTTAAGTTTTCACGAGAGACTCGATTCACGTTTAACGAGGTTCGTCCTCAAACGGGCACAAAGAAACGCGTCTCTGCGCGGTCAAGCGTCGCTGTCCGATCCCGTCCACCGACCAGAGACACGATTCTCTGTCTCTCTCTCTCTCTCTCTTCCTCTCTTTCTTCCTCTTGCTACTTCTAATTACGACAGCCGCGGGAAGAATACGGTCTGGGTACGAGTTCGGCGGGGGAAAGTTCATTCTCGGAAGGTTCGTTCCTAATTAAATGGGTGTAGGTGCTACGGATCGGTTCTGTTCTGCCTTAGGCACAAAAATCAAATTTCTAGCTTGCAGAACTCACCCATAAGTGTTTCAATCTGTTGACATACAGTGCATTCTCGATATACGTCAACAACACGGGTCTTGCCAGCGTCGTGTATCGTCCAGGAGACATACTCGAGCCGTGTTATCCTCGGCGACCGAGGCCTCTGGAGCTTCGTGGCCCCTCACGAGGAATACTTCGCGGTAGTGGGGATAATTCCGCGACGTTTATCATCCAGGCCTTGGCGACATATATAGAGAAATCACTGTATTAACAAGGTCGTAGGGAACTCGATCTGTTGAACTTACCAAGCATTAACAGTGTCTGGTGAATATTGCCTTATAAAAATGGCAACCCTAAATTTATCGAGATTGTCCGTAATTTTCAATATATTAAATGCCTGGATAAGGAAATTTACTCCACTATTTTCCATAAATGAATTTCTATACTGTGTCAATAATTGTGAAATATAAAACCGGTCGTTTCGATCGTGGTAGGTTTAGTGTTAAGTCGATCCTACTAAATATTTCGTCACAATTAGAGGAGAGTAGCATAATTTGTATCGATAGCTTGGTTCAACGGCATTTTGAGAAAGAAAAATATCTCATAATAGTATTAATTGTGTAGAAAGTATGCTTGCAATATAATTAACCAGAAAAATACTTGTAGCATTACTAGTGATGTTTATGATTCATAAATTTTGTCCGATCTAGGTGCTGGTTAACTTCGGTCACTCTCCCCTACTAAAAGATAAGGGGTTGATGAGGGTAGACAATTTTTGTTACTGTTCCTCGCAGGATATAGATATGCAAATTTTGAGATTAAATTGCGGACTTTCAAGTAGTGCTTTGAAAGAGCTCGATCGAAATTGCCAAAGGAACGACTGTATATTACTAATGTGACCCTAACTGCCTACAAGTCCGTCGGAATGAAGAATAATTATTGCCAAGTTTTCCATTTTGCATTGAACGCAATGGAATTCCATTATGTGTCGAATACAATGAGACATCATTTTGTACTTTCGCACTCGTGTAACACGCAGCAAGAATAATAGAGCAGGTCTAACCTCATGCACTTGTTCTCAGTGATATTCAGAACACAATTCAGGTTACCACGCGTTTACAGTATGCTGCACAATGTCGCCCGTAACTTGCAAAGGCAACATAACTGTTCTCTATCCAGAAAATTATTAAGACAAATGAATAAAGATTTTCATAGTTGGTAGGGGACTGTCTCTGTACCATTCGCGTAGCGGTAGAAGTTAGTAAGCTAATAACATTGAAACTTCCCCTTTACAATGACCCCCTAAAACTTCATGTAGGTACAATGGTAATTGGTTCAGCTTATTAATGTTTCTTAGCCAGCTGGGGCCGACTTGTTGCTTCACGATTTCTGCTAAAGGATCTGTCAAAAAAATAACCATGGACCATAGACTTTAAAAAATTGTTAGATAATCACCGATAGATAATGTTCTAAAACAGTCATTCTGATTTTATCTGAAACGGGAGAGGTAGATAGCGGATTTTAAGTATTTATAACAAAAACGAGTGGGTGTAATTTAAAACAGGAAAAAGATTAGAACAATTTTAAAATACGGTTACATCATTTTGAACCTGTTGAACATATTAAGGAAGACTTTCTATTTCACTCCAGTTCGTCGCAATTTAGAGAAATTTTATCTATTAATCAAAGCTTGATATTAATCGTGAAATATTCAAATAAAATTAATTTTCTCAAGATTTGTAGTGTAAAAGAGGGTTAGAGCAGTTACCTATGCGATCAATTTTAACTTTCCAATTTCGTTTTCGTTAATCAAATGCCTCGGCCGTCGAATCTTTTGGAGCTGCGCGACGCCAGTATTAACCCTTTGCACTCGAAGCTATTTTAACTTCAAAACGAAACATTTCTTCTGACCTAGAATATTGCCCTTCTATATATATTTGTTCATGTTATACATACGAAAATGTTGCAATTTACTCGTACAATACCAAAATGTTTAGTAATTTATTAGATACAAACAAATTTAACAATGTGACAAATATTTTGAATAATGATACAGCAATTCTTAGTGGCGCCTCAGAGTCGCCACTCGAGTCCTAAGGGTTAAAAATCGGGCAAGCAAGCGGGATCAAATATTCCTTCATCCGGATGCTGGCCGGGTCAGCCCTCGAGATCGATCCGGATAGTTATTTATCCGTGGAATCGCGGAGGAGGCGTTTCGATCGGGTCGGGACGATACCCGAAAGCGCGTCCTCGTCGTCGTCGTCGTGTTCGTCGTCGGGAACGTGAACGTGACGGAAGAGTGGCGTCTCGGTAAGCCACTCGATGTTCTTCTAACCGGATCCACTTAGTCGATCCTCGCCGGGTCGTCGAGAATTCCCGGCGACATCGTGGAAAATTCCGACGCGTGTCGGCGACACTCTTTTCTCGGCGGCGGCGGAGGCAGCGCGGCAGCGGAATCGGCTTTGCGAGGATGGAAAATCGCGCGGCTCCTCCAGCCGTCGCGCGTCAACGAACGTGCAACCAATACGATAACGCGTTTTGACACATAAAACTCCGGCAAATCGGCGGCGTGGAACCAACGGCGACGAAAATATACGTCGGGCGAGGGGCCGGGGGACGCGCGACGAGAACCAGAGGCACCCAACGAGGGGAGTTACGCCCCTGTCTGAACGTGTCTCCGCGCGAAGACAAAATAGAGCCCCGTCTCTCCTCTCCTCTCCTCTCCTGACCACACTCTTTCCTCTATTTCTCTCTCTCTCTCTCTCTCTCTCTCTCTCTCTCCTCTCTTTTCGTCGACGCTTCGCGTCGTCGCGTTTCTGCTTTCGTGCGAAATCTTTCTCTCGCCCGGTGCTTTTTCCGGACGCGCGAGCACGCTAGACGAGACAGTGCCGTTCACGGTGTCAAAACTACGCACAAGGATTTGCTGCTGCCGTGGAAATACACGAATAAAGTGTCTTGCTTCTCCGCGAACCCTTCCTCCCCAAACTGTTTTATTTATTTCAAATCGATGCAGGTGACACAGTTTTCGATTACGTACAGTTTTGTTTCCTGGCGATGAATTTTTAATCGGGGGTGCTGGTCGATGATCGGTGGCTGAATTTTAAGGGTGGTTTTAGATCGAGCGATAAATAATTCGATTTTCGTTGCATACCTTTAGACGATGTTACAGAACAACGTGACACAGGTCGCTCATTTTCTATGTATAGTCAGTGAATTGCGGATCTCTGTGCATTTGTGGTGTTCATATATTTTCAAGATGCCAGAAAACGTGTTTGCGGTAACAAACGTCGATGACCTCTCCAGTCTATTCTTACCGTAAGGAATTTTCTAGTCGATCAACTCAATTTGGTTCTGAATCTTGGTTGTTGAAAATAAAGATTGGAATTTTCAAAATGCGCAGTACAATCATCGATATGCAAAATAAAAATATAGTGCATCAATTGTAAGAAACCGGGGCCAAGGAAAAAGTTTTTTCTTCCGTTTTCTTCTTCCGAACTAGAGATAATATGACGTTTTTAAATTCTCTTAAATTGCAGTCTATAAATTATTAATGAAAAGGAGTATGATCGACCGTAATTTCAATAAAATTGAAGTTTCTTCCGTGTTGCCGGTCCCAGCTTTCAATTTCCTCAGAATTACATAAAATCTATTAGCTAATTACGCTCACTTCCTAATTTCCGATGCAGTGTCGTAATGATTCGATATTTCTGGTCGCAAGAGGCAATCGAGAAGCAAAGGTAGGAAAGTCGGCTCAGTCTGTGGATAAGAAATATTGCCGGGAGGCGGGCACGAGGTGTCTGGGGATCGCGTTACGTCCCTGGCCGCGTTCGCGAAGACAAAATAAAACTCGGCCTCTCTTCTCTTCCCTTCCCTCTGTTCCGTGCGCGCGGAAGCTCGGATCAAGCCTTTTTTCTCGCGACAAGCAGCAGCACGGCAGACAAGACGGTACCGTGGCGGTACACGGCTAGCCAAAACATTCGAGTCTTGATCGCGAGCCAAAAATCCCGTCGCACCGCCAAAAAGATACACCTGGCCCGAACGAGAGAGCCTCCGGCGCGAGAGAAAACAGGGAAAACGATTCTATTTTCCGCGATACGCTCGCTGAGCACGCCCTTTCACACCTACTCGACACGGCTCTCGTGTTGTTCGACACCTATGCCACTCTCCAGTCTGAAATATTAACTTCGCTACCAAAAGCACATTAATCTAATGTCCGTGTTTTCCGATATAATGAATTGGCCGAGGAACTTTATGCAAAATAAAAATTGCCTGGATCAATTGCGAGACACAATCATTTCTTTCACAATAAGAAACCGGTCATTGGACCGGTTAATATTAATAATCCTATCAAAGTTAATCCTTCTATTTTTTGAATATCACCAACTTATATATACATAATGCTAGTGTATTCCAGGAACATCCTTCGTATTATCATAATTGCACCGTAGAACCTCGTTTGTAGCCTAACTAGCAACTCCCATCACAAGGTGCTTCTGGTACTCGTGATGGGGATCGACACTACGAATCACTAGGATTAGTTACGTCTTCCGTTGCACAGTATACTCTATGTATACTTCTGCTACGGTATGACACAATTGTATATGACTATACTGCAGATGTTTACACGAAATAAAAATTATTTGCAATGAACAGGTACCAAACAGAAATTTCTTTCTTTTTAATAATTTTAATAAGCTGGGACTAGTACAATGGCGCTCTGAAACTCTTTTAATTCATCACCGCGTTTTAAATTTCATCTACTCATTTTTAAACGCATAAAATCCGCTAACTGACGAACAAAAGTCAATGTCGAATAAAATGTGAATATAGCGCGGACAAAACTCCAAAGTTATGAACAACGTTAATGGTCGAGTATCGACAAGAAGGGAGTAGAATTTTCTCTCGACTCGAAGCAAAAGAATAACGTCCACGTTTAGTAGGTTCGAAATCTTCGTCGCGATACAGTGCACGAGTTAAAACTGCGACCGTACGTTACACGCTAGCATAAATCAAGCTTGAAGAAAGCGATCGTGCAGTGATAATCCTCCGCATCAGCAACGTTCGTTCGCCAACGTTGTTTCTCGGAACAAACACTGCTGAAAGCGTCTGTGTATGTTATCGGCAGAGGTATTCTATATTTCCGTAGACGTTTTCTCTCGCGAACAGCATCGTCGTCGGGACGAATGCGAAGGGAGATACGGGTGAGGCGATAATTAAAGGTAAACATTAAGTTCTACGGTGAAAGCGTTCTCTATCGATGAAATAACGATGCCAGGTGATTATTGAGCGACGTCTACGGTCGCCGGTCCCGACAGAGAAATTTCCCCGCGATGGAAAACACGGAGGCGGAAAACGCGCGCACAAAGGCTCGGGCGAGCGTTCAGCGTCGCATAGCGTCGCGCGACGCGACGCCTCGTCTCTCGCATTTCGCGTCGGCCTTCAGGACCTTTGATTTTATTAAAATTCGCCGGGAAACATCAGCGCCGCGCGATGCTGTGCTCATGATACTCGGCACCCAGGTATTAATAAAAGTTCACGGAACGAAGAGACCGCGAGACTCGATGAAAGCTAGCGAGTAAATATTACCGGCGAATAATGGAGCTCGGAGGCGCGCTCTCGTCGACATCCACTCTCTCGATCTATCCATCTCTCTTTTTTTTTTGTTTTAAAGGGAAATGATCGATTTCGAGCGACACTCGCATTTCGATAATTACGAGTGTCTCGTCGAAATAGAGATTGCAGCCCGTTATTCATCGGAGGGCCCGCATTCGTGACAGCTTTTCACTCTAACCGCTGTTAGGGGCGCAACGATTCAATGGAGGACTCGTGGAACACGCAGGAAAAATTTTATTGTAATAACTGGTTTCATTGGGCGAAAATTAGGAATGCAGTTTATGCTCTTCGATCACGAACACGTGGACATGCGTTTTTGAGTGTATTGTTTCAACGAGTGGAGATTTTTAGGTTCTGTTTGTACAGGTAGATTCCTTGCTCGGTAATGAACAATTTTGTTCTGCGAATTGTTTTTCTAGCTTTGACGGTTTTCGAAGTACTCGACGGAGTATGTCGTTTATGCTTTCGACGCTGTTTGTAGCCCTTCGACTCTCATGAGAAGTACGTTCTTAATTCTTCTGACGTTTTTGCAACAACGTCTTTTCCCAGTGGCATTGCAAAAGTCATCGTTTACGAGCCATACAGTGAATATATTTTCAACTCTTCTGACGTTTTTGTACCACGGTATTCGTAAGTGACGTTCAAGTTTAAATGTTAAATGACACACTGGAAGCAGTACGTATCCAGCATCTTTAGTTAAAGACGCTTTAGTCGCAGCGTTCCCGCAGCCGCAATTACACGGGATCGTAACTTTAACATTTCGCAGACTGGTCTAGAATCGCGAGCAGCTACTCGACAGACACTGCGCGCAGTTTCCGCTTTATTTTGCGAGACGGCGGAGGGTGGCATAGCGTTTCTGTCGCGGTGGCGGCGCGACGCGCGGCCTCCCGTCCACGCAGATACTATACTGAATTTCGAAACTGCCACCGGGTCATAAATCTCGCGAAAGAGATTCGCGTAACCGCGTTTCGCCTGTCCTCCTCGATGCCTCCGGTGGCTAGACGCGGCTCGAATAGATTCGCTGGATCGAACAGGAGCCGTTGGTATTTATATTTCAGCCGCGTCGCGTCCAACGGATAAGGATTTATACGCGCGGTGTTCAAAAATTAAAAACAAATTCCGCCAGCGCAAATATACGACGCGATCATCGCGCAATTAGACTCGCGCGGTGTTCGAGGATTTATTCGCACGGTTTCCGCTTTCGGAGCACGCAAAAACGCATAGGAGGCAGGGCAATAGAGAATTGAAAGCAAAACGAGCTGGAAATCTATTTTTAAACTGCAACTTAATTAATTCAGAGTTCACCAAACATGGATGTTCTTCTTCTGCTTCAGGTCGAAATAAAATACTACAATTGACGTCAGTAGACTGTGGATCTTATAAAAAAAAAAATAAAAAATATTGTACATCAGTTTTAAAAAACATGTGCCAAGCAAAAAATTCTTTTCTTCTTCAACAATTTCGATAGGTAGAAACTAATGCATCGATGCTTCTGAATTCTTTTTAAGTTGCACCCATTTCTGCCATAATTGCATAAAATCAGTAACAGTAAAATACATCTGAAAGCAAGGGTTTTGCACCCAGAAGCCTTAATCAACAGATGCCATTTTTCGCGAGGAGAACCGTCCAAGAATCATTGAGAACGTGAAATTTTCTATTGCAATTCCCCAATGTCTAAAAAATTGAAAATAAATTTTGCCGTAAATATTGCACACGATCATCGAGCAATTAGAGCCGCGTGGTCTCGAGGATTTATTCGCGGGCGCGGTTGCGAAATTCGCAAAAGAAGCGTGATAGGAAAAAGCACAAGGCGGATAGACGCAAAGCGGGCCGGAAATCGTCTTTCGACCGGCAACTTAATTAATTAAGGTGGATCGTTGCCGGATTGTTCGCGCGTTTTACACTTGGCACGTTGACTAATGGCCCCGCTGATTAATACGTTCCGCAGATGTTACGCAGCGGCGTAAACATTAAGACTGCCGCACCTCGCGATTGAATTATCACCGGCGGCTGCCAAAGTATTAAATTGTTCGCGGCAATTCTACGCTATCTCTCTCTCTTTCTCTCTCTCTCTCTCTCTCTCTCTCTCTCTCTGCCTCTCTCTGTCTCTACTTCTAACCCTCTCTATCTCTGTTGGTCTTTCCGCTGACAACTCCATATTCGGATTGCCTTTGAATAACAAGCTCCCGGCGGTTATGAATTATGCATACGCGGCAAATCTAAAACAGATTGGAAAGAGATTCAAGCCGATCGGTACCGGCCGAAGGAAAACAACGGTCGGATTAGATATATTAAATGCTAATTCCGAAGAATTCCTCGATGTGTATCTACCGGATCGATGGAACCCCTTTCGGGGGCAGCTTGCGAACTCGGACCGATGTCATTCTGGTATAAATATTGGTTTCCATCGTCCCGGAGACTTTCCCGTCAATTTATCGAACACGGTTAATCGAATCACGGCTGGCACCAATCGCTCCCCGAGAAGTAAGCTCCCTTAGCCCTTGCCCAACCAATGCGCAAACCTTTCTCACCCGTCTTTATCCATCTCTGGGATGGATTCTACACAATCTACTATGGTGTCATTTTAATGGAACATTCTGCTGCAACGTGTTTGGAAAATCGATTTTTTTCACGTACAAGTGAAAATCCATTGAAAGTGTGTTTGTAAGATCCTTGGAATTCCTTCGTATTCCTAAGACCCTCAGAGAATTGTGGACCACAGCGTTTGTATTCCTACAGCCTTTGAAGTTGTAATCCATTGCAAATCCACGAACGTTCAGGTTTGTGAGACCTTTGAAATTGCTACTCGTATTCGCGAGACCTTCAGAATCTTGACCCTTTGCAATCCCAGGAATCTTCAAGATTGTATGCCCGTTGCATTCCCTAAGGACTCTTGGAATTGCTGCCCTTTGAACTCCGAGAAACTATGGGACATGTGCTCATTGTATTACCCAAATCCCTTCGAATGTCCTTAACAAGTCCTTGAAATGAAGGCTATTATTTGTATTCCTAATGCCCTTGAAATGTTTATTCAACAATGGTGGAAGGGGTATTCATTAACTCTTGGCCCTTTCATTATTCAAGGATCCAGGAAAGACTGACCAATTGGAAGACGTAATGCAAAGGTTCGAGAATGATAGCAAGCCGAAAAAATCCCCGGTCACCCATCGTCAACTGGTACTGGGCGATGTATGTTGCTTAACCGGAACTACCGCATCGGTGACACCATATCGAACCACCCACGGACTATTACAACTACTTTACACTTATTCTTAGTATATCTAAAACTTCAGCTCGAAGATACTTTATGTTTCAGCGAATAATTTTTGCACGGCAGCCGTATTTGAATATTTTTCAACAAGAATTTTTTAATCTCGCTTCACGGCCAAGTACATAAATAGAAATAAAGCCAATGTTGAAAACTTCCACTAAATGTTCTCAATCAGTCTAGATGGTAATAGGAAAATCGAACTGACAGCGATCGTTCCCATTTCGGTGGAAAAACAAACGTACCAAGGCGACGGCCGATCGTCGATTTGATAAACGACGCGGCGGGGACGGATCGATTCGTTATCCTTAATCCGGTGTCTTTCATCGGTGCCCAGGGGGGGGGGATTGGTCTCTCTCGCAGCAATGATATATTACGAGAGCTGGTACCGGTTTAATCGGCGTCGAAGTAATTAGCGCGAAGTTTCCTAGGGTCGACAGCTGGACACACCGTCGCGTCGTCCGTTGGTGGTGCGCGGCAATCCTTTGAAATTTCGAAACTCAATATATTCGCCGGGAGATTCGCTACACCGGTGATCAAGTATTATAACTGCATCAACGGGCCTCTGCCCGGATCGTTCGGACTGTATATATCGCGTCACGATGAACCTCCTAATCGAAAAGGCTCTTTTGGTTCTCTCTGACCACGTTTATATCTCTCGCACGGTAAAACGAAGGGGCGTGAGGGGTGGAAACGAAAGGGGGAGGGTAACAGAGAGATACGTTTCCAGATAGGGCTCTACCACCCCGGGTGGTAACCAACCCCTGTCCGTCGAAGAAGCACGATTTACGCCGCGCGTTTATGTCACGGAGGAGCTCGTGAAATAGTCCGGCGTCGACGAATAGTTGCCGGCCGTTATAAGTAGATTTATGCCGAACCATAACCCTCGGACGTGGTATATGGGGGTTGGGATCCCCGAGAGGAGATCCTGCCCGGAAAGACCAAACGATGGAGAAGACGAACATAGAGGGAGAAAGAGAGAGAATAGGAGGGGGTGAAGCGAGAGAGGGAGAGAGGGAGAGGAGGCTCTGCTGGGTCACGAGGGAAAACCCTGATGTCCCGAAGGGTGCCAGCTGGCGGGACAGGTTACTGTCTGGGAAATTGGGACGTTGGCTAGCGCCGCGCGCCGTTCAACCCTCGATCATTTTCCATCGTCGTGTCTCGTTGCCTGGGGAAAACGGCCGGATGCCCGATAGAGTATCTCTGCAGTGTAACCTCGGTGCCGGAAGTTCAGCTATCCTCTGCCCCTTCGGTTCTCACTGACGACGCGCGAGCTCCTCGACCGAGGCCACCAACTCGATGGAATCCAACCGAATCTCTGACCGAACGGTCTGCTGTGTCCGACCACCAGACTCGATTCGCCGCGGGAAACTCGCCCTTAGAACCCTTCCTGCACAACCACCTTGCAATCTCGTGACTCGCCCGAATTGTTGCCCTTTGCAAGACTACCGACGCCTTTGGTGTTGTTCGCTACATTCCTATGAGAACACAGCCTTAGATACTGCGTTACTTGCGTTGTCTAACATTCCTTGATGTTGAGGGCACTTTGTGTGCTACTAACATTCCTCTCAATGTCAGTTTTAATAATCATCTTTAGGTACTTTTTGTCCCTTTGCTTTTCTCAGACCGTTGGAATTCATGACTCTTAATATATCCTTGAAACGAAGGTAATATTCCCAATGATCTTAAAATGTTTTTTAAACAATGATCAAAGGTGAACTACTGACCTTCGGCCCTTTGAACATTCAAGGATCCAGAAAAGACTGACCAATTAGAAGACGTTGTATAGACGCAAGGTTAGAGAATGGTAGAATAAACCGAAAAAAATCCGGCCCGGTCAACCCATCCAAATTGGTACCGCGGTGTACGCTGCTTGGTACCACAATGTCACCATATCGAAATGTCCACGGACGATTACAGATACTCTGTACTTATTTTTGGTACACCAAGAACAACTTCAGCTCGAGAAAGCTTTCTTTATTTTTTAACGACTGATTTTTTAAATTTACTTTACGGTTCACTCACTTGTGGATCCTTCCCCAAATTATTTGAGAAATACATCAGAGCCTTTTCTCGCGTCCAGGCACATTTTTCATAATGCTCCCATCGCATTTCGGAAAACCCCTTATTTTATATTCTTCAGAAGACACTCTTTCATATTTTACTAAAATTTCTCGTTTCCCGGGGTCAAAAATGACCATTTTCTACCATCCTCTTTTCACAGGGTAGTTCAAGCAAACCCTCGTCGTCCATTGAATCTCATTGTCAACATTACAGAATGGCCAGTCTACCCAAGGCTCCACTTCATTTTCGAAAAGAATCTTTTCCCTGGGACCCCAGAGTGCAATCTAAGCTCCCGATCCTCCAGGAGGATATGACGTTAAAACTCTCGATAAACGTTGAAGCATCCTCTTACCCGGCTCGAGAGACCCGTTCTCGTTCAACGGGTTTGTTGATCGTTACTTAATTGACCGACGTCTCGATTAATTAAAGCAAAGGATTGAACGTAAAATCGGAATTCATCGAATAAGAGAGAGAAAGAGAGAAGGGAACAGAATAAAAGAATGCAAGAGAGATCAGAATGTTCCAATAGAAACTACCATTCGTTCGTCCATCTGGCAGCAGTCTACGCAGAGCAAGTTTCATCGAATTTCGCCGGATGCAATGAAGCGACCGGGCGGAAAAATTCCAGGCGTGTTCGCGAATAAAACCGGCCCGGGGAAAGAAAGTATGACGTCGGGAGACAAAGAGAAAGAGAAAGGGAAAGATAGAGAGAGAGAGAAGGAGTGCATTAAGCACAGGGGTGAAAATTTTACGAGCGCCGACTTACGATCCGCCGCGAGTGTCCTCCCAATGAAGCGTGCCCGTCGAACGCCCGGCGCCAGCGATCTTTCTCGAATTAATTAGAGGGCCGTTTAATTAAGCGAAACGGGCGTATCCTACGAGCAGCCTCGCGTAAACCTTCAAGAATCAACGGGGCTAATTGCGCGAGAGGGGATGGGGGTGGGGATCGCGCGATGTATTCCACTGTTCGGCTCGAATTCATTTGTTCGGGAACCTGCACTGTCTCGTCTCGAGAAGCTCCTCTACGCGTTCGCGAAACAACTGCGAAACGCGCGAGCGCAATTTCAATCCGTAGCCATCCCTGTCGAGAAGGCGAAACTTGAAACAATATCAGAAACGAGGGAGCAGGTACAACATCTACAATTATCACTAGACTGCGGGTTTCTATGCAAGACAAAAATTGTCTGTCTAATTACAAGTGACAGGGGTTACAATTGTTTATTTTCTTAATAATTTTGTAGAGTCGGAAACAATATTTTGAAATACTTTCAATGATTTTTCTATTTTGTACATATTTCATGAGATACATAAAATTCGCAGTCTAATTATCATATGTAACATCGTCTTCAACGCTTCTATAGACCTGGCTAGTTAAAAAATAGAAGATTACAAGTATGATTTAACTTCTGCAAGAAATTCTCGTACAGATATTACTATCAATTTGTTTGAAATTGTACCACACTGACGTGAGCTATTAAAGCAACGTTAAAAATATGTATAAAAAAATGTGGGAAGTAAAGAAGCGAATGCGCGAACAACGAAAGAATGAAATAGAATAGCGCAGAGCGCGTTCGGAAACGGATGAACAATGACCGTGTTCTCGTTAGTCGCGGCTAATCGATTGGCGATCGAGCGACGGTTACTCGTTCCGCGCGAACGCCGGCGTAATTATTAATATGTAATTATTTCAGCGTGGACTGGGCTCGTCGGAGCGGACCAGCGAGTCACGAGTATCCCGCGATGCGTTCCGCTGTACAAATTTGCGGTTGTACGCTCCCTCCCCCCCTCTCTCTCTCTCCCTTTCTCTCAATTGTCGCGCGCGCTGGCGTTCGTTCCGGGAACTTTCGTAATATTTATATTGGAGAGGGTAGGCCGGGCCCGGGCCGCATCAGGAAACCGATTAATTACTCCGAATGGTTGGCGGTGACTGATCGAAATCCAGCGGAAATCCCCGCTGAAAAATCGGCGACCGCGGAACGTCGGGACCGCTTGCGTGATTCTCCGTCGGTTACATAGAAAAGCACTTCAATCGGATTGGTCTCTGTGCGTCGAGTCGTTTGATTAAGTTTCCGTTTATTACCCCTCGGACGAGACCGAGCCTGGCCGAACCCCCCCTCTCATTATTATTCGTTTCGAACCGATCAATTGCCGACTTGTAGCCGGAGAGCGTTCCGGTCAATTTCGCTCCGCGCGAGGCAATATTAAAATCTCCATTAAATTCTGACCTTTCCGCGTTCCCAAGCATAACATCGCCGTATCGATATTCAACGGTTCGTACGGACACGCCGCGAAATAATCGCGCACCACCCGTCCCCTGTGGCCGCTTGAACGGTGAACCGTGAACCGTGAACCTTCCCCTAGGTTTTGCCCATGAGCTGCACTCTCTTTCTCTCTCTCTCTCTCTCTTTCTGCTCGATTTTCCAGCCAGAAATTAACGCGCGGACGTAATAAGTGGAGTGCGGATCTTTGCGCGCACCGGCTCGCGGATTTGCGAAAAGTGGTCGAGGAGATTAACCGTCTCTCGTTTTATTGACTTTGACATTTACTTTTGCCCGGATAGCCACTTATTCTACCGATTTATAGTACGTTCGTATGTACGGTTATATAGTAAGAACGATTTAGCAAGGTCGAAAAACGTATCCGCTGTTTCGCGTTAATTGCGGTGCATTCGAATATTTATATCTCGGAAACAGCTTCAACTGTTTAATTTAACAAAAAATTCGTACGATAAAATAAACCTTTCCGATTGGAGTAAAAACAATTCCGCTCGATCCAACAAATATTTTCCCTTACCAAGATTAATGCGGGCTATCTTCGTGTACGGGGGTAAAAGTAGCAACAATTAAAGGGGCTGTATTTTGTAAAGAAATGCAGAGGGAGCGAAACGATGACTTAAACCTCCCCTAATTTTATGTGTGCTACACAGTATCGTACTCCATTTCGAAGGTGACCTCTGCTATCGAGGGGCACGATACCGTGCTGTGACTCATGACTGTCAAATAACAGAATTGAGAATTGAGAATTTAATTTCTCTCCGTAGCTGTCAGTATGAAACAAGATAACACAATGATTCGGTTAACAAAAATCGAGTCCACTAACAACTTTAATTGTGTCCCGCTGGATTTTATAAAGACAATTCTTTTCTACAGAAAATTCGAGCATTATTCCCTTGTGTAGAGTCCTAGAAAATTCGCTTGAGTAATTCAATTCAAAGCTGAAATTTCTTTTCAGTATAAATTGGCACTGACAATGTCGGCAACAATCAAAAATCCACAAAAATCAGTGGAACTTATCCAAAAAATCTTATCCAGAAAAATGAAACAAAACGTATCAAAGGGGGAAAATCGGCGGAAAACAATTTTCTAAACGCAGAAAATCCGCAAGCGGCCGACAAGGTGACGCGAGGTAATGAAATAATAAGTTCGACGAGTCGAGCGAACTCTACGTCAGGTTCGGTCGCGGACGGAGTTTGTCGGTGATTTTTTTCTCTGTCGCGATTACCATTTATTGGCAGAGCTCGAGGGGGCCATGGTGTTGTCGGTGTGTGGCGAGGAGAGGCGTGCTTGCGTCGGACAGCTCTATTTCCTTAAGCGACGGTTCGAGGTAGTTACAGGGTGGAAATGTCACGCAGCCCCACAACGAGGGTGGCCCTAGCCGATCCCGACTCAACTTCCGCCTGTACGTGTGTTGGCCGCATATGTCACCGAAACTAACTTTTCCAACCACTACTACTCGCTCGGCTCTCTGTATAGCCGCGTACCGCCCATCCCTATCCCATCCCTCTCTTTCTCATCCCCTAACGCCAGAGAGGGAGGACTCGCCACTGATCGCTGGGTCAACATTTTCACCAGGAAAGTTATCTTCCCCTACACCCGGGTTATTGATAAAACCCAAACGGTTGTTTACTCGGTCTCCGAGCGTGCTGGAACGGTTTCGCTAATTGCCGTTGATACATACCCGACAGCCTCCATTTACACGATGACTGTCGAACGTACATATGTTATGCTTCTGAACTATAGTCATGTTCATATTCCAACGCTAGATACTCTTTCATTAACCCCTTGCACTGTAGTATCGTGTCAGACTCGCGATGAAGATTTCTAACAATCTATTTAAATATGTATGTTACCAGACAGCGGATCTTTACGCAAAATAAAAATTTACTACGTGAATGACAACAAGCTAAAGTGAAATGGTAATTGATGTTCTCTCTTAAGATGTTTTGACAGGTGTAAAATAATGTAACAATGTTTTGAAATAATGTTTTTACTGTTTCAAATTGCACCCACTCACTTTTGTCACAAATGCATAAAAACCCGCAGTCTACTAAAATAACGCTCACATTGCCAAAGGATAAATCGCACCCGCGCAGTTCAATCATAAACGCTTAAAATCCGCAATCTAATCACAAGGCAAGGGTTGCAAGCTAGTTTTCAGTATGTTGCCCCTACGTGCGGCAGATTAGATACCCCAGGGAAGGGGTTGGAAGGGGGTGTAACGTTGGTGTCCAGAGAAGGCGAAGGTTGAGAGGTGCTTCTGCCCCGGCGTCGTTACACCACCCCTGCCGCCATCAAGTAAGTAACCCAGTTTCGCTCGCCATCCTTTCGGAGAGGGGGCTGAAAGTCTCCCAGGGGGTGCAGAGGGGGTAGTAGCCCCGCGTGGCAGCTAGAGCGAGTGTTTCCGAATAAAGTACGGTGCATTATAGCTGGTGTTCTTGTTCGTGGGCGCATGCGTTCTGTGGGATGCACGCTCGAATCATTTCAAAGAGAAACAGACAGGAACGAGGCGGACGCGGGCTCGAGAATCACAGAGATGGTGGAGCAGAGAGAGAGGGAGAGAGAGAGATACGGCAGGTGATAAAAATGACGATGGAAGGAGGAAGCAAGCCACCAAACAGGGAAATACCGGAAATTCACGGCAAAGAGAAAGAGAGAGAGAATGGGGCTGCTTTTCCCAGGGTTCTCCTACGCCACCCCGCGCCCCTTAAAGCGTTATCTTTGAAATTGCGTTCCGCGGGAGCGTTATTAAATTAAGTAAACCGCAAAAAAGTTTCTTTCGTGCCGGCGACCGCGTACACGACCGGCGCACAGCTAGCTACGGCACTGACGCAGTTACAGAGCCGAGCCGACGAGAGCTCCCGGAGCATATATGGGAATTAATACCCGAGGAAAACCACCGAGCGCCCTACGCCCTTCAACCCCCTACTACCAGCCCGCCCCCCTTTTCATCCCTTCGCGCCGACGACTGCCGCCCCCGCACAAAACGCAACCAACACCAGACATCGAGTTTCTAGCCACTCCCGGTAGACTAGCCGGTATAAAGAGGCACTTTTAATTTTGCGATCGTAATATACGAAGACCACTGCATGCGACCGGAGAGCTGCGGCTTAAGACTTCCGCTGCAACGATGCGGCATGCACTCGCGAGCGAATGCGCCGCCGACCGTTCTCCACAGACCCGCTTTCTTTTGGAGATGACTGTCAAAAGCAAGCCTCTTCCTGTATTTTTGCGAGCCTGGAAAAATACCTGGCATTAGTACGGTATTAATTCTGTCTTTCGCATTGAGCAATATTTTTTTTTTAAACCATCCACTCGCAGTTCGAACCTTTGCGGAGAAACGTATGGTTTCGTTGGAAATAGTGCAACGTTGAATACGAGTGCTCTATTTAAGTGAAATTTGATCTGTAGCTTTACCGATGCGCGTTCCCTGAAGCGTTGTCTAGCGTTTGATATTGTTCGAAACGCGAGAATAATTTGTCCCGTCTTTTGCCCTTTCATCAAATATAAAATCTTAAACTGTTTACAGTGAATTCTCGATGTATATCAACAACACGGACCCTCTTATTTACCAGCGTCGTGTATCGTCCAGGGGACATACCCGAGCCGTGTTATGTTTACACTCCTCGGCGTGACCCCTCGCGAGGTATACCCCGCGGTAGTGGTGATAATTCCGCGACGTTTATCATCCATGCCTTGGCAACATATATAGAGAAATCGCTGCACCTCTATCTGACAATTATAAAGAAATTTGGAGATGGGGATGAGATGGAGATGAGGGATAGACATTATCAAAAAATATTCTGTATGCGTGGGGATGATTGGAGTCTTCGTTAAACCAGCTTTCACATGTTCATTCATGGCAAGTTTTGTGAGTGCATTTGTCTTTGTCGTTAGTGGAAATATTTTCCAGGTTGAAAATATGTATAATGAGTAGACTGTTTTTATTTGGCATCGTCATTTCATTTGTTTAGAGTTAATAGAAGGCAATTGTACCGAGTTCTTTAGCAGTAATTCTTTCGAATCGGAACGTCTTCTTCCTTCGTGCTAATTATCCGAGGTAGAAGTTCCATTCGGAATTTACGCCAGGATAGAAAACAAAAAAGGAAGGCCAGCGTGGAACGGAGAACAGGCGAAAAAGAGGAAGTCGAAAGTCGAACGACTTCCTCGGCGAAGTTCGCGAGCAATTTTCCCCGTAATAAAGGATGTCCTTAAAGCGATTGACTCGCGCAAAGAGCTCGCTTTGATACCCACCCGCCACTCGTCGCGGGCGACCCGTGGCCAACTTTTTATTCCTGGGAAGTTTGACACTTTCGGCGAGTCGCGGACGACGGTCGCGACCCTTGGAAAGGGTTTCGATGTCGGCCACCAAGTAGGGAAAAGAACAAGAGCTACCCCCCTCCCCCTCCACCGGTAGTTAAGCTGTCAAACCGCGGAAACAATGCCTGGGCAAACTGAGACGCGATCGATCGGGAATGCCTGCAATCGCCGTTCTGGTCCATTATGGTGGTTTTTTGACGGCCAATTTTGTTTAAAAGGGCAAACTCCGAACTCTATTACAATTTTTCCTCATTGTTTCCTAAGTAACGACTCTGCTCCGCGATTCGACCATTCAATCAGGCTAGGCTGTTAAATAGCGTAAGCAATGACTACAGTCAGTCACTGTAATATTCGGCCACTTTTAACACTAAACCTACCACGGTCAAAATGACCGGTTTCATATTTTACAATTATTGACACTATAAAAATTCATTTATGCAAAATAGTGGAATAAATGTCCTTGTCTAAGCATTTATTATATTGAAAATTCCTATTATATTAAGGTTTGCTGTTAATGCTTCGTAGGTTTAGTGCTAAAAGGATGATAACATTTTTAATATTGAACTATACGACTTGGATTTTTTTTTTTTTTTTGAGAATTTAGAACAAAATGCACACGAAGCAAGACTCACAAATGTCTCGATTTTTCTCTGACGTTGATATGAGAGCTTTAGGCGAGTAAGATTTAGTGTGACGTTGTATTAGTCAATAGTCAATTTCAGACATTAATTCATCTCAACACACACACTCTGTTGTACCCTCCAAGAAATTCACAAGACTGCATCGTCTATTGAAGAATATAATTTTATATCTTGGGCTATAGACTCACTTTTCTTTCCCGCTTCTACTTCTTGCATCTAATATTTATTTTGTAATTTTCAATAACCGCAGCGTAATAAGGACGACGTGACAGTGCCGATAACGCTAGAACATTATCAGGAAATTTTTATGACGAGGTCAGAGTACAACTAGGTAGCGAATAGTTGCGTCACGAGCGATTGAGCTCCGGAGTTTTTACGACGCCGGATTAACGAGCTACTTTAATTTACTGTTTTTTTTTCACAGACCGAGATATCGACGTATAAATATTCCAGCACGCACCTATGACGCACTCGTCACGAATCGCGATGGTGTAACGACCCTGTACACCCACGTAAACATACACGAACACAAACTTCGACAAACACACAACGCTATCGCAAGCTTTACGCCCAACCGAGGAATCGCGTCCCCGTAAAACCTGTCAGCCAGCAAGATCAGATTTTAACGACAGTTGGGGTGCTGGCGTGGCACTATCTCTGGCAACGCGTTTTTGTTTACATCGTGCCCGATACGTCACCGGCCGAAAATATTAATTAACAACCCTGTTGACCCATCCCGGAATTATTTCGACGGTTTTGCCGGTTTTTCGGACACCGCGACTCGTATCGAACGCGCACTCTCTCTTTCTGTGTACCTACAGTCTGCTAAAAAAAGTCTCCGTACTGCCAAACCAGCCACCTAAAAAATTCCATAAAATCAAAGTACTCGAAGAAAGTATTCTATAAAATAAAAATTGAAAAGATAAAATATACAAGGATTTGTCACCTAACTCGACCATCTAAAATATCTCGATTGTTTCTTATGATAGAAGAAAATTCTAAAGGAAAACATTAGTTGGTTCAGAGGGACAAATATTATGATAGACACACAAAATTATTCAAGGTTACATTTTATAAGACTTCAAGGTCATCGAACTTTTCTTTAAATGGAATGACATATTTTTATTATCGCTATATCATACGACCTTGAGTATGAAAACTTTATAAAAGTAGGGTACTTGATGTAAATAGTGAAATAACGATGACATGATCCCCCTAGGGTTTCAAAACATGTTCTTGAATCTTGACTAATGACTGTAAACACGCTTACAATAAATTGTAAACACTGATACAAATTCTTCTCCTTTCGGTGACTCTAATCAGTACGTTTAAGAAATTCATCGGGATTTATTCGATTGTGAAAGAGAACGTTACTTCTCTGAAACGATGATGTACAGTGATGCAGAAAAGATAGAAATGATTTTAGTTTATGGATGAGGCTAAAAATAACTTAGTACAAGCATCTCAACTGTACGCAGAAAGATACCCTGAGAGAAATCATCCTTCTCGAAAAAGTTTTGACCGCACAAATCAATTGTTTTGTAAAACAGGGAGTATTACTCCCTGAAAGAAACTTTTGTATTGGCTACAGTCAATATTGATCCGACTACAAGTTGTCGAAAAATTGGACGTTCTTTAGGCATTTCCAAAGCAAGGATGAGCCAAATATTGCAATGTCATAAATTTCATTCATACCATATTTCCTTACATCAGGAGCTTCATAGCAACGACTTTGAGAATCGTGCAGCTTTTTGTACATGGGCATGACAGCAAATACAAAGATATGAACATTTCTTTTATGACTTTCTCTTTACTGACGAATATACTTTTTCTAACCATGGACAACTGAATACACATAATATGCATTATTGGTGCACTGAAAATCCGAAATGACTTCGACAAGTTGTACACCAGCGTCCATGGAGTGTAAATGTATGATGTGGAATCTCTGGTGATAACATATGAATTTTTCGTACTCAAGGTCACGTGAAGGTCATAACATTACACGTTGTTGAATTCGTCTTGACCTCGGCTATCATATAACGATAATAAAAATATATCATTCCATTTAAAAAAATTTCGATGACCTAGAAATCTCAAAAAATATAACCTTCAACAAACTTTTTTGTGTCTATCATAATATTTGCCTCTCTAAACCAACTAATTTTTGCCTCTGAAATTTTCTGCTATCATGAAAACAAGCGAGATATTTTAGATTGCTGAGTTAGGTGTTTCGTTCGAGCAACGGCGTAAAAATCCATTTAGTCCACTTTTGGAGAAGTTGTAGGGAGACTTTTCGGATCGGCTGTGTCTCTCTCATTGATCAGCAAAAATTTCAGCTAAAACCGACAAATTATCGGAATAAGAGTACATACACAGTATAGTATAGAGGGTGAACGTTTGCGGGGGTGGTTTCGGGGCTGAAACGGGGGACGTGGGTCGGCAGGACTTTGAAAAATCAGCGCAGCCGGTGTGAGGCAGGATTTTTGCCGTGCAGCGATTTTTCAGACGGTGAAATTTCGCAACTCGGGGTCGCGCGCGCGCACGGTGCAGCTTGTTCTCGTGCGGCCAACGCTCGCGTGTAAAAGAGTTCCTCCGGCTAGTAAACACGCATGATTACGATAAATCTCAATGGAAAGCCAATTACGCGGTCGCCGGGCGAAGTTACCGGGCGAGCGTTAATGGGTTCAAGTGAATGGTACTGTAAATTGTAGTATCTCCGGGTGCGGTTTCAGGTTTGTCCGACGGTAAATCGTACGCGCCGCTGGTATATTTAGTGCGTGGCTCCTCGTAAATCCGCGAGGGTGCCGCTCGGGAAGAAAAAAAGGAAAAGAAAGAAACTCTCTCGAAGGGGAAGAAGAAAGAGAAAGAAAGAGATAGAGAGAGAGGGAGGGAGAGAGAGACGGGAAGAGTGAACGCGTTCGATGTCGCGAACCGTGGGGCCCTCGTAAAAATCGCTCTCTCGAGCACCGACGACGGAATTTGTTGCAAAACGCGCGATTCCCGCGGCCGTTCGCCCGCTCGCAGGATAAATAACGCCGAGCGGGTACGCGCTTTTTCGCGCGAGTATTTATCGCGTTAACGAGCGCCCGAGCATATGTCCCCTGTCAGTTTTTTAATACGCTTTAAACGGGCCTGGACGCGCGACAAACTCTCGGCAGACAGGTCCCTCAAAGAACCTTCATCTCTCTCTCTCTCTCGCACTCTGATTCTCACGAGAGAGAGAGAGAGAGAGAGAGATTCTCTTTTCTTCCTTCTCTTCAGAGCGCAGACTATACTCCCCGTCTCTCTGCTACTCTTTACACGAGCAGGACCATTCTGGAACGTTTCCCCGCGAGACCTTACCTACCCCAGCCGTCTGCGATTCGACGAAATAAAACGCGACGGGCGCCGACGAAAATATTCGCGATAGACGCGGGAACTTTGACGGAACTGTTTTCGACTCTAATCGATTTTGTACGCGGCGAAAATTCGAGCGACGAACGGTACACCCTCGATCATAAGTCACCGGGCACTTGAATTCATGCCAAAAATTGCTAGTATTGAAACATTCGTTTTCGAAACATTGAAAAATCGCACAACAATCCACCAGGTCTCGTTTTAAAGCGTGAAACTTCTACTTTCAGAATCTCTCCTCGATTTCTTTTTTAAGGTATTCGTGCATCGTGCAACGAGCGATAGGAGGAGCATATGTCTGAGTTAAGTCTGTGTCTTCGTCGAATATGTGGGAAATTCAAACATCTCTACCGGGATGAGAACATTTTTTTAATGCTTGAGTCCTCCATAGATTTGAAGGCTGAAACTTCTCCTTTAAAGTGACCTCTCAAAAGTTGCATTGCCAATTTTCTTAGCCGTTCTATGAAATTTTTAAAAATGTATCCGAGATTCGCCACGTGGAAGTTCCGCGTTCAAACCACGTCCATAAATCACTGGACGCTTAATAATACTGTTAAATCGTTACTGATTATAATATGTGCTATATACGACGCAATGTCAAGAGAATATCGTCAATATCTTTTTGAATAATTAAAATATTATTAAACAAAATAAAATTAAACCAGCCTGGTAATCGTGACCATCGCAAGATTATTTCGTTCGCCGCTTACTATTCAAAGTTCGATAAATCGGCTTAAAAAAATCGTACAGTCACGTTTGCAACCTGATTGTAAAGGAGAAACTTCAATCTTCAAATCTATGGTGGACTCAGGCACGAATAAAATTCTCCCATCCTCGTATGTACATCTGCACATACCGTTCTTTGTTCCTTTGCTGCTTGTCGCTCTATAATCTTGTAGAAAATTCGTAACAGCGTTCCAATAAATTTCCAACGATATTGAAATGAACAGAAAAGTAAATTGTTGATAGGCATAGCGTTGAGACGAGAGGAGACGATTTTGAGTAGCCAGAGACGAGAGGAGACGCAGGAAGAGGGGATATCCCCTGGCTCGAGACACAGGCCGACGTGTCCACGACGTTTCTTTGGAAAAATAATGTTATGCCGACGTCGTCCTATTTATAGCACGGTTAACTAACCGCGACGAGACGTACGAATGCTGTTGGTAGACGTGTCGTTTGCGGCACTCGCGTGTTCGCAGCCCAGAGCCAGAGAGAGAGAGAGAGAGAGAGAGAGAGAGAGACAGAAAGAGGCAGTCACCGTCCGCACAGAATCAGAAACGCCCGGGACGACGCTAAACGATTTTACGTGGGTTCTTTCCGTAATTGCGTTTTTCTCGCCTAATGAACACGTCGCTGGGATAGTAGACATTCCTGGAGACGCTCTCTCGCGAGCTTACAGACACGTACCAAGCGATTATGCGAGTCTCCGTTCACGATTCTGTGCTCCGAAACTGCTGGTTTCTACTGAGATTCTGTTTTCTGCTGTTCGGGTACAAACAAGTAGAATTACGCCCGAACTAGTATTAATTACTCAGCATTTGATACGAGCCTCTAAGGAACCAGTAATTTAATGATAAATTTGACAACCTTGGTCGGAACTGAGTTTACGGCTTACAGTCACTTGGTGCCACTAACAACATTATACATACTTGATCCTAATTGTTCTATCTAAATCGTACCTTTAATTCGCCCGTACCACTCCTGTACGTAAGTTTTCGTTAGTAAGTAGGTTTATAATTCACAAATAGGCTACATAACAATTGCTATTTGATTATACGTAATACTAGTATCGCTCAAGAATCATTTATAAAATTGTAAGACAACGTACAAATCGTTCATCGTTCTTTATGTCACAAATGAGTCAACAACAAATATTTTTCTCTGTCAAGGTACACGTACATTGATTCAGCCTAACTGAGTTTAAACGAGACTATTTTCCCTATATATTATGTAGTGTGTGCCCTCTCTTGTATTGGGTTGTTCGGAAAGTAATTTCGTTTTTTGGAAGACGATTTTCTTATAGTGTATCAATATTTTATTTAATTATATATTCTCCATTTTGGTGCAATACCAAAGTACCCAATTACCAAATTTTGTCTTTATCAGCTTCAACTGGCCTTCCAGAACGTGGTGCATCTTCAACATCAAAATTGCCGAAACGAAATTTTGCGAACCAGCTTTAGCACCGGCGTTCTATCAATTAATCTTCTCCGTGCACATCGAATAATTTTTTTCTTGCTGGAACAGCATTTTCACCTTTTCGATAGTAAAAAATTAAAATATGCCGAAAATGCTGCTTTCGACTTTCCATATTCGATAGGCTACCAAACAAAAACTATCGCGCGGAATCAAACAAACTTTTTCACAAACAAACCTTGCTATATCAGCTGTTAAAATATATAATGACAATGCGGCTTAAGCGTGAAGATGGCTGCGAAAGAAATACAATTATCTCCTCCGTTGAGAAAAAACGAAATTACTTTCCGAACAACCCGATAGAACTAACAGTATTTCCGAACGAGCGTTCACGAAGAAGAAGCGCGCACATTTTGCGCTGCGCAATCCTCTGCCTGGATCGTAGCGGTGAATTGACGTTGCATGATCGATTTGTTGCAGATGCGCGGAGGGCTTCACGGGTCAGCGGTGCGAGACGAAGGACGTCATCAGCACCGGAAGTGTGTACAACAGGCGTAGGGCGCCGTTTTCCTGCAAGCTGGGACTGTCGACCTCGTACTACTGCTAGCGATAATCGCGCGGGGCCCTTCCACCTCGAGCGGAACGGATCCGCGACCGCTCGGGGTGCGCTCGATCAGGGAATCGATAAGGATCGAGAGGACAGAGATAGAGAGAGATAGAGAGAGAGAGAGAGAGCAAAAATTCTCGATCTACAATATCCCACGAGAAACAGAGTCGTGAGAGAGTAAGAATGAAAGAGAGAGAGACAGAGAGAGAGAGAGAGAGAGAGAGAGGGAATGAAAGAAAGAGAGAAAGTAAGAAGGAAAGATAGGGCCAACGCGCGCGACCAAGAAAAAACGAACGAACGATCAGTAGGAGGAGCGAGATCTTATCGATCGGGATCGAACACAGGAAACCGCGTCGACGAAACACTTCTTTCGAACGGGAAAGAAAGAGATACAAAATGAAACAAAACGAAACGGAATCGTCGCGCAGACATTTCCGGGGGACACCGTTGTTCGCGTCGGGCATTAACACGAGTCCTAGGACCTCTGAATCTGTTTCGGTAACGGGCATTCGTACCTTCCTCCGTCTACCCTCGTCCTCGACGACTTCGATTATTCACTTCTTCTTCTTCTTCTTCTTCTATTTCTCTGAGATTCTCCGTCGCATTTCTCTTCACCGAAAGATCTTTGACTCGCGAAGAGAGAAAGAGAGAGAGAGAGAGAGAGAGAGAGAAAGAGGTTAAGGAGTAAAAGAGAGTCGCTCGAGAAAAAGAGAGAGAGAAAGAGAGTGGCGCAAGAAGAAGAGTTACGGATCCTCGCCACTTCCGATCCACTTCAGTTTCATACCGCGAGCCGTTCGAGTGACGGCTCATGAGATTCGGAAGTGGTGCTTGACCCCGAAAGAGATCGCGTTCTCGCGTTCTCGCCGTGGTTAGAGAGAGAGAAAAAAAAGAAAGAACGAAAGAAAGGCGAAAATTCAGAGAGGAAGTATGAGGCAGAAGGGCGATCATCCGAAGGTCGCCGGTTCTCGGAGTCTCCGCAGGAGAGAACAATACCAAAGAGCCCAGGGTCTCTCGATGGGCTGCGTCGCAAACCTAACCGGTGCGGGAAAACTGCTACGTAAAACTCGCTCGCGGATTCAGCGGTTTTCGCGCGCGTTCGTTTCCCGGGCGATCGGGGAAAAACGAGACGATCCCTCGAAGCGGCCGTTAGAAATAGTCGCGAGCATTTCGACAATGAGTATCGAGAGATCTCTTGAGAGTAAGAAAATCTCTCGATAGCCGCCGCCGCCGTCATCGCGCCTCTTGGAAAGAGGAACTATGAGTAGAGAGAAGAGAGAAAGAGAGACAGAGAGAAGGGAACATACTCTCGTTGTTCGCGGGCAGAGGCTGAAATCTTTTGTCGCTCGTCGCTCGGGGGAATGTGGGCCAGGTGGAGCGTAAAGTTTGCGAGAGGCGCGATCTATAGCCGAGGAAACACCGGGGCGAAAAGATGCTCTCGGCGACGACGACGACGACGACGACGATGACGATGACGACGAAGACGACGAAGACGACGAGTTCTACAAAACCGCGGTGGTGTTACTCGGCTCGAGAGCTCTGTCCGGCCTTCCGAAAATTGCTCGGTATTTTTACGCGCAGACAATTCGAGGACGTCTTCTCGTGCAGCACACACGCGCGCGCTCGATCTCGCCGAAATAAATACGCCGGGTATCTTTTTCGTCTACTCGACAAAGAGACGACGACGACGACGGCTTTTTCTCTATACGATCGACGCGAGAGGGATCTTTCGTCGACACACAACGCTCGATCGGCGAGCGGCTCGCCTTGGGAACGCCGGATCGATAGAGACCACTAGGCAAAAACACACACGCAACACGATTTTATGTATGATACGATTTAATGTAACTGGCGAATAGGATAGCTGAACGCAGAGACTTAAGATAGTTAATGGGAAAGTGTGAGCGAGTGAGCGCGCTAGAGAGAGAGAGAGAGAGAGAGAGAGAGAGAGAGAGAGAGAGAGAGAGAGAGAGAGAGGGAAAGAGAGACCGTGCAAAAATACCGCGACGATTAGGAAATGGCACGTCGCGAGAGAACGCTCCGAAAGAGGCGATCGGACGCTTTTAGACGCCGTATCTGCGGGCAAAACGGGAGAGCGTTTTCGCATTACCACGGGTTTAGAGATGATAGGCGAACGGTCGCCGATTGTGTTCTTGTCCCAGAAGATCGTCCTGTCTTAGATTAACACTGAATCTAGTGCGGCCAAACGACCCGGTTTTTATTTGAGAATTATTGAATATAAATGCCTTCGAATGAAATGGAACAATAAATTTCGAAATAAATTCAATGTTGGTACGGCTTCAAGGCAACGTTTAGGAATTGCTTTTACTGCTTGGAACATTTAACGTGTCCGCTATCAGCGTCACATACATACATGTGACAACCCTGATTTCATAGTTTACATACAGAAAATGTAATTACTAGACTGCGGATCTTGATGCAAATTTCCATTCTCGCAATTTTATAAAAATCTGATGGAAGGAAAAATACGTTTTGCTGACTGGCAGAGTTTCCGGTAAACATAAACGAAAAATATAAAAAAAAAATATTAGGTCGGTGCAGAAATCCTTGCACTTCAATACGAAATCGGGCACGAACTTTTCGCGTTGACCTAATTACTACCAATTTTCCTAGTACACAAATAGCAGACAAACAGCATATTCCCACACGCCTATATTACCTATCAATATTTTAGGCAAACAATTTTTTGGGACAGTAAAGACCTTAACCCCTTACCCTAAAATGTCGAGTCAGACTCGTGATGAAGATTCTGAACGTTATGTTATTAATTTCCTTTGGAGAAAACATAGACATCAAATAAATATAAACTATTTTTCTATAAAATTCTGAACGGTCACGAATTCCTAATCGTAATAATCATAAAATGAACCGTAGTGCAAGGGGTTAACACGTAATGCCAGTTTTCTGCCTTACCGTTTCAATTACCGACGCATAGCTAAAAGAATGACGACCAAGTTGAAAATAAGTACTGCAGGGCGAAAAATGGAGAAATGTGAAAACGCTCCTGTTTCGAAGCTTCGGTGACCCGTGTATCGAATTTGAACACGGGTTTTCCTCGTTCTTTTTTGTTTCGGTAAGCCAGACGTCGCGGTTCCGTCGTCTCGTCTTCCTGTCCAGAAGCCTCGAGCACACCTTCCGGCAGAAAGTGGAACGTAACGAAAGAAAGAAAGAAAGAAGATAGCTTATGCTCGGACGGGACGACCTAGGGAACCGGATCGATCTCTGTCGGAGTTTCTCGACGCGGCCGTGCGCGAACAAACCGCGAAAATCGGAAGGGATGGGGCATGTGGGATGCGCGCTGTGCTCCAGCAGTCTCGAGACCCTATTTATGTTTTCTATTATATCATATAATATAAGTTATATTATACCAGCCACATAATATAAATTATATTATATCATATAAGTATGTGTATAAACATTTTTAATTTATTTATTTAATTCATTAATTTTATTGATTTACGATTAAACGTCATCTCCATCTCGGCAACCGATCTTGTTTCTGTTTATTTCGTTTCCTTCTTTTACGTTCTCCCCTGATCCCGATCTGCATTCTTTTTCTTAGTTCAATTTCTTTTGGAACCGTTCCGAGGACTGGGCATGATTTTGTTCGCTGCGAGAACAGGTAGGTGTGCTCATTATTTTTGTTCTTTCGGTTCTTCTTTGTTCTTTTGTTTCTTCCGAAAAGAGACCTCGAGATGTCTTCTTGATCGGCAATCGAACCAGTAAATAAATATTCGTTCAGTTAAACAATTTAACTCTTCGAAATTGGTTTCGTGCGAAACAGATTGTGGTCTCGCGTAGAACTTTAGGAACAATCGGAATCGGTATGCAACACAGACGTTCTATTTTTTTAACGGGTTCTCGATGGTGAAATGTCCGCCTAATAGCCTCATGTTTCGAGCAAATGCAGCAAATCGCAAGGCTACGCTCACAGGGGAACAGGGTCAGCGACCGTGGTGCAACGATTCGTCGCGGAAGGTGCGTTCGAGGTACGAAGTTCGATTAAGAGGCACGGTTACGAGGATCGATGCAGTGCTTCCGGTTTTATGGAGTTGCGCCGGTTTTTACGAGCGGTCTGCTCGCGAATTACGCTGTCCTGGGCGCGAAAAGACACTTTTAAAGCGAATTATTCCGCTATCATTCTCGCGCCGTTTGGCCGGCTCGATCGATCCTTCAGGTTCTCTCAGTATCGTTTCTTTGACAATTTCGGTTCGAAAGCCCGAATCTCTATCGTCTGATTCCCGTCTGACAAAAAGAGAGACACAGAGGGAAAGAGAGAGAGAGAGAGAGAGAGAGAGAGAGAGAGAGAGAGAGAGTCGTTCTCTTTCTTTCTCTATTCGCCAAGAGGACGAACGATCCGTCTCGAAACGACTCGCCGGAATGCAATAAAAGACTCGAGCAGTACGGGCCGGAGAAACATCCAGTCTGGCTATGAAAATTTCTTATTGACTCGCTTTGAGGATTCTCTCGTCGCGACGCGGCACGACAAGATTCCACGCTACGCCAGATCATTTTTCCACCCGTTTTCACCTGCAGACCGGCACACAGTTTATGTCGCCGTTGCGTCGCGTCGCCGTCTTTCAGCTTGTCGCGAGATTTTCATCCCGGAACCGCTTAATCCTGCGTTAGGGTCGCGGAGAAACTCTCTCACTGTCGTATCCGCGAGACTGAAAGAGCGCTGGCCGTTCCGCTGCATTTTTCAACGATCTTCGTTTCCGTATTCCTACTTCTTGTCTACTGAAAGTTGCTCAACACGATAACTGCCGAATAATTAAGTAATTTAGAAAGATAACGTTGATCACATGGAATGTTTCTTGAACCTTTCGGCATCCTTCAAACTTCATAAAAATTTATTCTCTCGAATACATTGTAGTAAAAATTGATTTCTACACCCGTTCGAAAAATAGTTTCACACATGTATGACGTGACACTCGCGTCTAATAGTGTTCTGAATACAGTGATTTCTCTATATACGTCGCGGAGCTATCCCCACTCCCGCGGGGGTATACCCCGTGAGGGGAGTATGTCTCCTGGACGATACAGGTCGCTGGCAAGACCCGTGTTGTTGACATATATCGAGAATTCACTCTATCTATAATCTACAACAGTGTCTAGCATCAAACGCAGGAAAAGATAGCGGCGGGACAATACTAATTTAATAATGAAACACCTTTGTTTCTAATCATTCTTTTGTGAAACATTTACCAACAAGTTCGTCGCACTTTCCTGATTAAAATGAGTCCAAACACGCGGCAATTTGGATCTCATTTACTCGTTTAGTAAATGAGTCAGTAGAACCTCCATTATCCGAACTAGTCTCTGAACTTTCTCAGACTAAATCATTACAGATTTGCATAATAGATTCTGCTGAATATGTATCGCTTTATATCGAAGTGTTCAAGTACACGTAGAACACGTATTTCGATAAAGAATTCGGATACCTTCGGTTCGGATAATGGAGGTTCTGTTAAAGCGTGGCTTAAACAAGTATACGTGAACCAAATGGTACCGTACATGGTATCATTGTAATCAGAAAAATGTCACAAATATATTGCTAAGGGTTTCATAAAGAAAACAAGTTCTTCCATTGAATTAATATCGTCTCACGTATCGAGACATTACTGTACGCTGTACGTAATAGTGAAAAAATGTTTAGCTTCGTGACCCTGATACACTATTCGGTAGAAAGTTTAGTCAGTTTCGGTTTTCGGTACAGAATCATTGTCAAAGGATTGTCCTGGCAGAGCGCGGCAGCGTGGTCGATCGTGCAACCTGTTACTCGCCGGGAAATTCGTTTAAAAGTGCGATAATTCATGGATAAGTCGGCCGGGCCCGGGCCAACGAACGATAAATTAATGTACAACGTCGGTCTGGCAGCCGCTCGAAAATAGAAACGATTTACTGGGTTACCCCTCGTGAAATATAATCGCGGCGGAGTTTAAATTTAATGCGAACCCGGTCGAAAGAAGCTTTCAACGCGGCGGGCCGATCGCGTCGATTTTTCCCGCTCGTTTCCGAACAATGGGAACGTCGCGGGGAAATTACGCGGCCCGAAAAAAATATATTCTAAAAGGGTGGCGGCGGTGGTTGGGTTCTCCTCTTGCCCGGGAATTTTCCCCGGCGAGAATCAACCCTGTAGTAAATCGGCCACGGTTAGCTTTTATTTTCGCGCGCGATTTTTATCGCCCGCTTTATTTCGGGCAGACCTTATTTCGCTCGCGTTTCCTCGACGACGTCGACGTCGCCGTCGCCGTCGACGACGGGCTCCGAGGACGGACGGTATTCGCGATGCCGATTTTCATGAGAAACGCGCGCGCCGGAATAAAACGTACGAACACCGACGCTGTACAACGGGGCTGTATTAAGCCTGTCCCATGCATGCGCAGAAAGAGAAATTGCTCCTTACGAGACCGCTGCCCTACGGAGGAAATTCATTCGCTCCTACAGGCCCTACGTTATTTCCACCCCCGTTCGCGAACACTTTTTTTTTCCGCGAACAAAGCCGCCGTCACGCGAATACGCGATACGAATTGCGACGCGACCCCCGCGAATCTCGCACGCTATAAATATTCGGCTAATGAAACGCGAAATTGTCACCCCCGGAAATTATTTATTCTTGATCCTCGCATTTCCCAGCCGTTTCGACGAGCAAAACAAAAAATTATCAGGCAGAGGCACAGAGTCCACAGAGAATTGTTCGTATGAGAAATTATTCATCGTAATTAGTAGACTGGGAATTTTATGCATTTACGACAAAATTGTACAGGAGAAACACAAAACATTAAAAAGAGTTTAACGATACTGGTGCACTGTTTTCAACTGATTGAAATTATTGAGAAAATATATCATTCTTTCTTGATTTTATCTTTATTTTTGATATTAATGTTTATTTTGCATAAAAACCCGCAGTCTAGTAATTAGCCTGATGGTGTCGAACATTAACAGCGTCATTTACATATTTTATGCGATGATACGTTGCTTTTGAGAAAATGACTGTGGAGAATGCTGCTGGAACAAATATCGGTAACGGATGCGTTAATCTTGGTAAAGTTTGAAGAGAAGTTAAATTGTTTGCCGATAGTAAACACTGTGCTTCCAGCAAAACGACGTGTGATACTAAATGTCCGACAAAGTACACAAGACACAGAGCAAGCTGAAGAAAAATCTCTCTCGTGGTTGACTTTATCGAATTTACTCTTCCCAATCTGTCGGGAATTTTCCGGAGATCAGTTCTTCGAGATCGAACAACCTTCTGCGACAGAATTTTGTTGCCTGTTCACAAACTTGAGCTGCAGTAAGTATTTAGACGTTGCTGGAGTTATGTTTTCTATCAGGATTATTGGAAGAATCGTGTTTTACGGTTATTTTAGAAGCGGTTTCTCAAACGTTTCTCACGTTCAATTTTTAACCACCAGTCATTTATCATACCTCTAAAAAAATTGCTGTAAAAATTACCAATTTCAGATATGTTAACGTTTATGCTTTTCTATCAGGAGGATTTCTATTCGCTCAACTTTAAGTACTGTAGTATTTTCTTTAAGTCATAATTTTACACTGACTGCTGTACTTTTTTTAAATTTATAATTGTACAATGACTGCTCTATTTTCTTTAATTATACCTCCTGTGTTTTCACCATTTTACCAAGGAGGAGACCTTGTGTAAATGGCCTGTTTTTCAAGAATTTTCTTTGAAAAATGTAATGCGTAGATTGATTTAAAATTTGAGGTATCATTTACTAACGTTATAATGTAAACAAAAATATTTTTTATAAATTTTAATCGTTAATATCAATGGTACAGTGGCGGCTTGAAAATGGCATCGTGGAAATGCGCCGTGCAGCGTACAATGCACAAAAATGATCTCAAACAAGAAAATCAAAATGGAATCGTTAGTTTCATGACATTCTTATTTTATTAAAATTCACAAAATTAATAACAACGTTTTAAATAAAAAATGAGAAAATCGGAGCTCGTCATGTTGTGGCCATTTTTTATAGAATATGTATACCAAATTTCGTAAAGATCGAGTAAACATATCTGATCACTTTCTAACTTTTTTATCGTATTCCTGAGGATATTTCCTATGGATTTAAACAAAAAAAAAAAATGCTCAAAAATTTCATTTTACACAAGGTTCCCCCATAATTCATCATTTTACAGTGACTGCTCTATTTTCTTTAACTTATAACTGTACAATGATAGCTATATTTTCTTTAATTTTTAATTGTACAGTACCTCCTTTGTGTTCATCATTTCATTAAAGGAATTCGTCGGAATATCCACAGATTATACATTTTGGCAAAAGATGCAAGTGTCAATGAAAACTGCACGCCCGAGCCACAGTACTTTCGACGGAAAACTTGAGGAACAGGCCAATGGAAACAGTTCTAACTTCCTCAAAACGAACGGAACGGACCAAAGGAACGTTTCCGACGTCTCATTCCCAGGGAATCCAATTCGCGAGAAGGTCCGACCGCGGACCAGAGCTCGATAAAACCGGCACGGCGCCGGTGATTAATCGCGGAGTTAATTATCGAGAAGAGATCCATCAAAATAATGAACCTGTAAACTCGGGAGAAGGCAAAACGACGCAATCGTGGAAAATGGAGGGATGCTCGTTAATTATCCTCCCGAGATCGCTGCTTATCCGAACGCTATACCTCTCGGTGATACCGTAAAGAGACGGACGCGCTTTTCCGCTCGCCATCCTAATCATTTCATTGAAAGACAAACGGTGTACTGAGCAAGGAAAACCTAAAGACTCATTCTCTGTCTCATGCTGCAATCACTCGACTAAGATTCAGTGATTACCGTGCATAATATTAAAATTCAAAATGTTTATTTGTGTCCAAGAAAATAAACAGTTGCGCCACGCAATCAGACTCATAAACAACTGAATAATGGCAATGCAAAGTTTCATTCTTCGTTGTCTTACAATTTTATAGATTGTAAACATTCATGACTCACAGATGGGCATTTCTTAAAAAATGATTGCAATGGCGCTTCTAATCATGGAGCAACAAGCTATCGTCAAAAACGTAATTCAATCATTTCTCTTGGAATTATTTCTTAAGAAATATTTAAAAACTGTGTTTTTGAAATAGCACAGTCATTGACAATCCCGCTTCTAGTAGGTGATGTATTAACAAAGATTCGGGGTTGTAACAGTACGAATTAATTCAAGAATAATTCCAGTAACGTACTAACAAAGATTCAGTGATGTAGCAGTACGAATTAAGCGAGCACTAATTCTACTACCGCGTTAATAAAGATTGAGTGCAGTCACAAAATATCGACGTTGACATTTTTGGCGACCGTACAAGAATATAGTTTCGTTGTACGGAACGACGTTTCCATCGGTCGAAATCCATGCGTCGACGTTCTGTCATCCCGTGGGACGTCCACGTTGACGTCCCCCGGAACGTGGGACGTCTCGAACACGGCGTACGTGATTTCAAAGCCTCGATGACCGGCGAACGGGGTCGTATTCGTGCCGCCGGTCAGCAGCCGGTCTAATTGGGGATCTTGGGTGTCCGCAAACGACGTCCAGAGTGGACGTCTCGAGACGCGGACGTATAAATTATCCGGCGGAACCTCTGGAACGGGAACCGGCAAAAGAGGATCACAGAAGAGAGAAAATCCAGCGGCGCAAATTTACTCTCGCCACCCGATAAGGGCTTTTCCAAACAATCTGCTCGAGCTCCTCGAATAAAAATCGATCGATACGCAATCTCGACCCGGCCTGTCGATAAACGGAATCGATTTGTCGTGGAAATCGCAATTTAAGCCGTCGGCTACCCGCTGGAAAAATTTGATCAACGATCCTGCTGAACGTTTCATTTTTTAGTAAAATTGTACTCGTTCAAGTTTATAAATATTCCTGTATTTTTTTCAGATTTTAAGAATCTTCAAGAACAGTCTGCTTCTTGCAGCGCATAATTGGCAGCGTATAAAAATATGTAACATTTTAAATAAGTTGACTGCTGATCAATGCCCGAAATAAAAATTGTTTGGGCCAATTGCAAGAAACAGTAGAGACTAAAATTTTTTCTTTTTTTTTTTATTGATCTTAATAAATTGAAAATAATATACTTTAAATTTTTAGTTTATAAAAAAGGTACAACTTTACGAAAAGGTGGACTCGCTCGGTGATTGATTCCAACACAAATATACGAAAGACAACAGCTGGTTAGTTACGAACCAGAAAATTCGTTTCAAAATTTTCAAAAACTCTGCCCAAACGAAATAAGCCAGTGTCTGACGCTGGACAACTTTAATCTACACCGCAGATCGTCTCGGTTACCATTTTCCCAATTGAAACTCGCATTTTAGCGACCACCTGCACATCGATGCTGCAACGGTGTTCCTGTCGTACGACAACAGAATGTAGAAGCCAGTACAACCGGGTCGCGTGATTATTTAGGACTTCCGATGGAAACCGCGCGATCGCAAAGCCACAGTATAAACAAAACGACAAAACTTTCCACGGGTCTCGACACAATGGCGAACTATGCCGACAGAGACAGAGGGACAACAAGCTAGAATCGCTAGAGGCTCTGCTTCATGGCAGAATGGTAGCTCCTCCTTAAATTGGATTCGAAATATTGCCGAGATATTTCTGCCCCACCTCTGACGAGGCCCGAAATCCTCGTCATTATTTCCGATCGCGTAAACGAACTCGTCGCGCGTCGACTCTAATTAAAAGGCTCCCCACTCGAGCACGTGGCTGCAGAGAAATAAAAAGAGATACATATAGAGAGTGAGAGGGAGAGAGGGGTTGAACCGTTGTTTTTTGTCGGCGTGACAACACGGACTTCTCGACGTTACGGCCTTTTGATACGGAAAAAAATCCGTGCGTTCGAGGACTCCGGACGCATTGTCCGGTGGTCGAGAGCAGTGATCAGAAACGGGGCTCTCTCGTTGGAATCACGACACACCGGTAACGACCGGTCCCGCATAAATACACGCGGACGAGCCCACCGATGCGCTAATGAATTGCGTCGAATCACAGGGAATTTTCAATGCGCGAGCAGGGGCCCTAACCAGGTCGCCCCTAACCATGCGTCCCTCCTCGTCTCCGTGTACATCGGACGGATACAGAAAATGGTGGAGGAGAACACCGGGGACAGGACCGACTGCAAAGGGGTGGCTGCATTGTCGCGGTAAATTGGTAAAAGGGAATTGATTGCTCTCCTTGTTGGCTCTGTGTCGCTTTTACCCGGACCACCCCCTATCCCCTCCCCTAGGGGGGTCCTTGCCCGATAATCGAAATTTAACGGTTTCGGTCGGTCGACGAATCGACGATTAAGGCCGAGGAAAAACGCCGCTGGGAGACACACTACGAATAACCGTGCGCTATCCTGGTCTCTCTAATCTTGCGCGAATTTTTCGCTGATTTTTTGTTCGAGCCATTAAGTTGTCCTATAAGTTACGTTGCTTCTTATTGCAGTTTGCTTACGTGGACGTCGATGTTTTGTTCAGGCTAGACTTTCATGGAAATTTCTAGTTAAGTCTTATCTTTATTGGGCAGTGTTCTATTAGGTTGTTGCAAATGAAATGGCCGTTTCTGAATCTTTAACATAGACTTCTATTGTACAAACTTTATTCGTACTCCATTAATCGAAATAATTTCCATCGACATCAATGCACTTCTTTCATCGCAATAAAAGTGCCTAGTAATCAGTAAGCGACAGGTCAGGCGAATAAGGAGGGTGAGTGACACTTCGACTCTACTAACTTTTTTAAAGTTTGTTTCGCAACATGTGACCGAGCATTATCGCGAAGCAATAATACACCACCTCTATTCCTGACAGTATTTATCAGCATTTATGGTTTCACCTTTTTTTAACACTAAACCTACCGACACTTCTTGTATACCTGTTCCTACCGTCCGTGGTCAAAATGACCGATCCCTTAAAAAAGTTATTGTTAATACATTAAACGTAGATAATAGTCAATTTGTTGCTGAATGAATTAGTGGACGAACAACTTTCATAAAATGACGATACAAATTTCTTTTCATATAATTTCAATTATACAAAAAATACTGCGATGCTCTCTCCTCGATTTACAAAATTGTACTGTGTCGTCCACCTTTGCGGTTTGGATGTATTTGCCATGAAACAATATTATGAGTTCATGTGGGTTCATGTCTAACTTTTTTACTTGTCCCGAAGCCTTCAGATGTCGGGGAGTCAGTTGAATAGTGTATATTCGTTCTCTCCGCGATTTCCCGAACAGTTAGACGTGAATCCCTTTCAACTATCTCTTTCAAGCCTGATTCTTCACAACCTAATAGTTTCGACATTTTTCAGACTTTACTAGCTTTTTCATAGTGCAAGCAGGAGGTCATATGGAGAAAATCGTGTAGAGAGAGCAATCGACTGAATATAATTAATATTCTTTAATCGGATCAGAGGGAATTATTAGCTAGTCGATAGTGAGAATATTTTGGACACCCAGTAGCCGATGAAGCGTTAAATTTTTGATTTTCGGAGGCCAGGAAAATTCGGGTCGGGGAACAAGCGGGGACTAAGTGGAAACGCCCACGCCGGTTCAGCTCCGGCTGGTGGCGTCAAACTATGTCGCGGTCGGCTTATCCCTCGAAATTTCGTAGAGGGAAAACAAAGGTCCCTATTTAGGTATGATTTAATTAACGGGCAAGCCGGCGGGCGGGCGCACAATAGCGGATGCGCGTGCATAGGCGTGCTTCCCAGCCATCGTTCATCGCGCGTAGAATTAATTCTCTGCCGACAATCGGCCACCCCTTCCCGAAAGCTTGTCCCGGAGGGTAACTCGCGAGCAGAAAAGTCACGAGTAGGTGGACGGGGGAACAGAAGAAAGAGGAGGAGGAGGAGGAACAGGAGAAAGAGGAGGTGGAGGAGGCGTGGAGAGGAAAGTGATCGGTCTCTCCCCGAGGCTCTTCATTAACGCCTTAATTAGAGGCGAGTTCGAACGATTGTATCCGAAACGAACCACGAATGAGCATCCCGACAACGCGTCCCTCTCATTAGTCTTGTCGTATTAACCGCAACCCAGAGGCTCCTATTTGCCTGCCGCCCGTGCCATGCCAGTCTCCATTGTGCGATCTCCTCTGGCCGTGTCCCTGTCGAATTAGGACCAAAGCCTCGCTCGCAGAACCTTCAAAATTCGACGGTCGTACTACCTAACGAGCTATACCTCACGCCACCAGAGTCCGTCATCGCAAACGCCGCCAGTTTTGTCGCTTATTCCACTGACAATCTCCTAATAAAGTCAACTTTGATTTTCTTTGAGATGGCACGCTTTTCTGATCGAGATAATGCAATTCCAATTAATCGTTTCTCACACCAAATTGGAAAATAATGTACTTTACACTGTCTAAAACTGTACTCAATACGTCTCCTTCTATTGGTAGCCTTCCAGTGGCAGTTCGTATAAAGTTAACATGAAATTTTCAGTTTGAAAACCCATAACTGTACAATTAGACTATGTTGGATTTCAGTATTGTATTTCTCAGTAGCAGGAACATTTTTATCAGAACACAGACAAAATTGTATGCAAGACACACTTCGCAGTCGTACTCCCATCCGAGTACTCTAACTTTGTACTCCTTCGCTGAAGACGCCTATAAAAATTCTCAGCACTGGTCCATACATGCCAGAACGCACCCACCAAACACCACACATGTGCATCCCGTGGTTTCCCATGAATAAATTCGCAAACTCTAACGTTTACTTCTAGCTATAACATAACTGAATCGTCGTGCTTGGAAATGGCCAAATAAAATCATGAATATAACTAGACCCTTTTTATCTAACAACAGAAACATTATTCATAAACAATTTTTTTGAAAAACGAATACACGAGGTAAAACAATTTTAAAAACAATTTTTCTGATGCATACAACATTCGTTCATTCGGGGTTAATGGAATGTGCAACACACACGGCGGACGAACTACACGTTCTTCTTCGTGTATGGTTAAAATTAAGCAAAAATGATTGGCCTGTCTTCGTGGCCTGGCTTGCGAAAGTGTTCGTGTTTTCTGCTTTCGTTCTCGCTCGAACCAGATGTCGCGGACACGAACAACGGTGTCGGATCAAAGGCCCACGCGATTAACACGCAACAACAAGAAAAACTTTCGCCGCCATCGATAATTCCGAAATCCTGCAACCAGTCGAAACTGGATTATCCGAGCCGCTACTATCCGCAACGACAATTACTAAGAGTTAATTCCACGTCAGAGGCCAACTTCGCGGCCCGCGCCGTTACAAAACCAACGCAGCTGAGAAGTTTGTTCGCGAAACGGGGTGCAATGTTACGCTTTGTTATCCGCTGGTCGTATTCGCGTTAACGCGACAACACCGATCCCGAAATGCAAAAATCGTTTCGCTGTGCAAACAATCCGATAAATGAACAACTATAGCGCTCAAAGACTGTTCTTCTAATAAAACAATATATTTGTCCGTTGCGGTGTGATTCGAGTTGTTACAAGATGTTTAGCAAGGTGCTCGAGCCCTTAATATTTTTTTAAGCATTAACAGCGAATTTGCTCTCTTTAAACATTGTCTGCGGAATCGTTCTACGCAAGGATAATTTGCCTAGCTTTTACGGTTAAAGCAGAAAAAAAATCTTAAAGTGGATCATACCAACAAGGATCTATCTTTCCCAAGCAATTTCCTTTGTACAATGGACCACCAGATTTTCTATTTTCGTCGTCGGGACCGAGAATTGGAGAGAGTTTACAGGATCCGTCGTTAGCGACGCTTTGACTGCGATCGTCGAAAGAATTTCGGAAGGGATCGCAAATTCGTTCGCGAGATCGTTGTCCGCGCCGTTGGTCGCGTGTGGAAACGAGCAACAATGTTCGCGATTTCGCGACTGCGTTCGAGTTTTGTCGGCCGTGCGGCTCGGCGGCGGCTATACGTTTCGTGTTCCTTTCGGTCGTGACCAAACCGTACGGATGTGAAAAAAAAATCGGGAAAACTCCTGTCGAGCGTTGAAACCGTCGAACAAAAACGGGGTCCCGCGAACCGACGACTATTTGTTTGAAACGGTCGATCGCGCGGCGAGAAACGTTGGCGGAGGATGAGGAGACGAACGGGGGGAGGGGGAGATGGTGGCACGAGGGTGCACGATTTGAAAAATTCGCCAATCGATAGAAATTTCGCACTCGATGGAGCTCACCTGTTCGCGCACGCACGCGTTGCATTACGAGCAGGATCGACGCGACCCGCCCGGCGCGGCTCTTACTAATAATTCATCGGCGACCGACCGATACGTCGAAATCGAACCCGTAGAAACACGATTGATAATAACGCGACGGGCTGCCGCGAAAAAATACGACGGCGAAATGGTTTTCGCATCGAGTCCGTTAATCCGGGAATGGCTGCGAAAAATATTCCGCTCGGCTACGGACTTCCGAATGATATTTTTTTTTTGTCAGCGAGGATGTTTGCTGAAAACTTTTTTTGTTTGCCCTAATCTGACGTTCGATTTGGTTTGCTACGCCGGTCCGGTGTCGGAATAATTGCAAGAGGAAAGCGATCGCTTCGCCCCGGTCGACTAAAGTGCAGCATCCGCGTAACCGCAGTAGAATGGAACGTGCTGCGACCGGCGGATAATGGGACTTTTGCCGCCGATGCTGGCTCCTAGAAGCGAAAACCGTCGGTTTACTATATTGTTAATCGACTGCGAATGTTGGTACTGTTGTGCATTCCCGGGATTAGGACTGTAGAATGGAACGCCGAGGGACAATCCGGCAGATTATACTTCAGTCGGTTTTACTTCCGCAAGGGAGAAAGGTGTGTTGTTCGTCTACAGCAAATGTTTATACTGATATATGTGTATCTTCGTGGAGTAATATGGTGGAATGGGACGTTGAGAGACAGACAAACTGTTCTACTGTTCCAGAAAGAAGGAAGGCAAATTCTCCGTCCACTGCAAATGAAACAAACAGAAAAATGATACTTTCGTTGTTCCACTTGTAGAATCTTTTCTATAAAGACGTGTTGCCAATCGACTGCGAATATTTATACTAATACTACACACTGTTCTGGGCTAATTCAGTGCATTTGGGAATTGAGTGTCAGACAGAAAAATTGTGCGTTCCAGATTCCTGCTTCTCGAAGGAAGAAATACATAAATTACGATATCTATGCCAGAGAGAATACCATACACGATTCAATATTATTACTGACTGCAGAGCTTTGTGGAGGTCCAGATTTCTATGGATGTATACGGTAGAATGTGCTTTAGAGAACAGATAGATAACAGTATACCTTTGAAGTTCTTACTTCTGGAAAGAAGGATATGAATTATGATATCTTTGTCTGAATGGATATCGTACACGACGCAATATTATTAATTGCGCGAGGATCTTCATGGAAGTACAGATTTTCATGGATATATACAGTAGAATGGACATTAAAGAACAGTCAGATAATCCAATCTTTGACGTTTCTATTTCTAGAAGCCAGAGAAACGAACACAAAGCGGCACTATCAGTAGATTGAAGGGCTCCGTGCGGGTTTACATTTTCATGAGCTAATTCATAGAAATTGAAGTTGAAAATACATATGCGCCCTGTGGAGTCCAAGTAGCCGTCCAATTCGCAGTCTGAGTATCAACGCTACTACTTAATCTACAGTAACTTAATCCCAAAAATTATACAATCATGGGCACATAGAAACGTGCATATACAGTGATTTTCCTATATATGTCACCAAGGCCTGGACGATACACGACGCTGGCAAGACCCGTGTTGTTGACGTTTATCAAGAATTCACTGTAATATTAATTATTATATATTATATGTAGCAAGGGGACGTTCATTTATTGTATAGACGTCCCAGTTATTGCGACTTTCCATTTACCAAGGAATCAGTCGCGTTTCCACCGGATGCCCCAATTTTATTTCACAAATGGTACTCACGCAACAAAGGGGTTACAGTTAGAAAGACCTCGGATGAACGAACGAACGAATTCCGATGGCCTCGCGAACAAGAAGGACTCCATTAATAGCGAAGGGATCGAGCAATGGCGGGGAAACGATTCGGGAACGTCAGCGGAATGAAAATTGAATGCAGTGCGTACACATGAGCCGTGCCGAGCCGAGAGCCGGCGGGATCGGGTCGATCGGTTGAATTCTTAATAGCGGATGAAACTTTTAATATTCGTGTAACATTCAATCCAGGATTGAACGATCGCCGTTACGATATATGGCGGGCGTATCGTTATTCTCGAGGGCGGTAACGAATCAATCGATCACCCGGAAATCCGTCTTCCGATACGTTATCCCGGCCGACGCGAAAAAATCAAAACACCTCTGAAAATCGAACTGGAGCGCGCCAGGCAGAAACGGATAGTCGCACCCTGAGAGACGGAGATACTCAGAGGGACCCGGAGAGAAAGAGAAAGAAGAACAGAGTTACCGAGAGACTGAGAAACTGCGACAATGAGACACTGGGAGAGACTGAAAGATTGAGATAAGCTGAGAGAAACTGAGGCAGACTGAGAACCTGAGACCGAGTGAGGCACTGAGACCAACTGAGAGACTGAGACTGACTGAGCGACTGAGACAGACTAAGAGAATAAGACAGATTAGAATGAGAGTCTGAGGGACAGAAAGACTGAAAGGCACAGAGCAAGATAGAGAGACTGAGACTGACTGAGAGACTGAGAAAATTGAGAGAGACTGAAAAACTGCGACAATAAGACACTAGTCGAGACTGAAAGATTGAGATAAGCTGAGAGAAACTGAGGCAGACTGAGAACCTGACACCGAGTGACAGACTGAGACCGACTGAGAGACTGAGACTGACTGAGATACTGAGACCTACGGAGAGAATAAGACAGATTAGGAGATCGAGAGCGACTGAGAGAAACTGAGAAAGACTGAGAGACTGAGAGCGACTTAGAGGTTGAAAAATTGAAAGACTGAGTCTGAGAGACTGGGAGACAGAAAGTCGCAGAAAGACAGAGCAACTAACAGACTGGAAGGCAGAGTGTCTGAGAGACTGAGATTCTGAGATACAGAAAGACTGAAAGACGCGGAGCAAGATAGAGAGACTGAGAGTGGAAAAGAGAGAAGGACGATGAGAATGAGAGCCGGACAAGTAGACAGAAGAACAGATAGATGTATAGAGAGAGAGGTTGTTTTCGCGCGAGTGCCGGTATCACGTGCGAGCCGTGAAATTATGCCGGCACTGTACAAACGTCGCGTCGGCCGTGACGACGCGGACGTTCGCATAATCGAACGGGAGGGACTGTCGTCCCCTCGCCTCGGCGCGGAGAGCGCGGTGGCCACCGCCGCGTAAAGCGAGTCAGTTGGGATGCAAATCTTCGACCGTTTTGCATTTCGTCGTCATCCGGCTGCCGGGGAATCGCAGTCGATCTCTCCACCCTCCTCTGTCCTCCTCACCGCTCCTTTCGGCTGCTCTCCTGTGCAAGAGAGCGTTACGTCGGGATATCCCGGGCTTCGATGACGTGCCGCGAAGGACAACAAGAGGGCCACGCTATTGTTCGGCCAACCGTATCATCGATAAGAACGCGGGCCGGAGTGCGCGCCTGAACGCGACACTATCAACGTGACGAAAAATTCCGAGAAAGATTCAACCCTTTAGAAGCTAACGAAGATTGCAGCTAGACTAGGTTAATACTTTCTGAATAAGCATTCTCTTAAATATTGAGAATATTTTCCTTGGAAAACTGGACTATGCAGGTCAGTACCTTGAATATTGGGTGAAAGGGTGTATGCAATGTATGCTTACTGTTATTTTCAATTTATTAAGATCGTTAAAAAAAAAGAAGTCTTAGTCTGTTCTCTGCTTCTTGCAATTGATCCAAACAATTTTTATTAATTGCATCGAGTTGCAACACAATCCCAGAGGAATCGGAGATTTTGCAGCGCGTGGGTACAGGAATGGAGAGAATTTTCACTTGTGAAGGTTATGAGAATTAACACTTATTGGGAAGTAGTCTCCTTTCAATTTGTCTTCAAAATTTGTGCATGCACTTGTCGAAAAGTAGTAAACTTGCTATGGACGCCTACTTCTTTGTATAATTATAAATCGATTTACACTTGAGCTACGACAGAACCACGAAGTCTAACGATAGACTTCATCCTAGAAAATTTAGCACATTCATATAAGGGTTGAAGACGCGTTCGTTCGCGGAAAAAACGGCGTCGACGCAGGTACGCGTCGGAACGCGCCGGAACGCGGGTCCTCGGTAAACCGTCCCGTACCGAAAGGGTTAAAGCGCAATTACGCGGGTGGAACGGCGAAAAAAGGAGCAACAAGTATCCGGGCCGGGGGTGGAAAAAAAATATCGCGCGAGGCGAAGCGACGTGTCGTTGCGAAAAAACGGCGCCGATGGGGACAGGCGTGTGCGGGGGCGTCGGCGGTAATTGCGCGGGTTGCGAGCAGTGAAACGCGCGAGGGACGAAACGAAATAATTCTCGGACGCAAAACAAAGGGGGTGGCCCCGGAACAAGGGGGTTGCCGGTGTCGTTTCCCCCTGCCCTCTCTCTCTCTCTCTCTCTCTCTCGCTCTCTATACATACATACATATATCCCCGTGGCAGAAAATCCGAAATACGAATAGGAAGCGGCGTCGGTCCCGCTGCGCGCGCGCGCGCGTGCACACACAATCGCGGAAAGCAAGGCAAATGGGATGTAAATCTTGGTTCGCTTTGCATTATGTCATTCCGGTTGCGGAGGTGAAACGGTCGTAAAGCGTGGGCGCGCGGAGCGGGATTATGCGAGAGTGCGTCGCACTCGCTACGGCGATCCCGGCGCCGGCTTTTACGAGCGACGTCCTCGCGTGAAAATCCGGCTGCAGCTAGTCGCTTATGCGACCGATGCATTACGAGCACGAATCCCTCTCGATCGGCTTCCGACGATACGTTCTCCTGTCATGCGACGGCTTTCAATTAGCTCCCTCGACCCGCCGGCGAAGCTATTGTCGCCCGGCGCTCCGTTTGATCGATCTTAGACGATAGATAGTCGTCTGAACATGTTCGACGATGGATGAAGATGATTACTGTCGCTTCGGAAAGGTTTGTGTTGATTCTTCCTCTGTCGAACATGATTATAGCCGCCCTGAGAAATACTCTCTGTATCCTCGGGATGAGTGTTGTTACTCGTCAATGTCTGCTAGATGATAGTCATGGCTGGGTCTATGCAAATTCTTGACTATCAATTTTCATTGAGATACTTTTGAACCGATGTCTTGAAGATGGAGTAGAAACAGCTGAAAACTTAGACCGGTTGTTAGGAAATTAGAATCTGTGCAGAGAGTGGGCGTGGCCTGTGTAGAACGCTCTCAGTGGGCGTGGCCCCCTGGCCCCCGGTTCCTAGAGAGCCTAAAACATTGCTCTACAAGGCAATCTACGTTAATATTCGATCGAGACTCTGTATTCTGAGAAAATCTAGCTTCGGAAAACAGAATGGCTCTCCACTGTTTCCATCAGATTACTTGAATTCCATTAATTGGATTTTTAATAATAATCTACCGGATATCCAATGGCTACCTGCAACAGACAACCAAAGATCCGAGTTCAATTTAGCCTCAAAATGAACGTCACCAAGGAAACGATTAAAAAATCAGCGAAAAGGTGCTGCTTATCACATCTCCTCTCTCTAGAGCGCCTAAGTGGGCGTGGCTTCTTGGCTTCCGACACTCGTCGAGGCAAAACAGCCCGAGTTATCGCCTCCGGAGAACTCGGTGACGATTATCCATAAAGAGAAGCAACGCGGGCTAGATCAGTACGCTTCTGAAGCTCGCCTGTTCGATAGCGATAACTCCCGCGATACGTGACGATCGGCAAGGATTTTATATTTACCGCGAGCACTATCGGTTCGCGTTTTACGCGGTGTCGTTTCCTCTGGGTACACGAACGCCGGTTGCATCCTCGGTCCGCGATATCCCCGACGCATTTTCGCATCGTGCGGGGCAATTCGATTTTTCAAACGGTCCGCCGCGTCCGCTGCTCGGAACCGAAGCGGATAGTCACCTCGGAGAGAGCCGTGCGACCGGAGGAACATGAACGGAATGTCGCTTGTCGAATTGTTTCGATAAATTTTTCCGCGGGCCTTTCGACGGGGGTCTAACCAGCCCGGGTTGAAGCCCCGGCACATCGCTAAAGTACGTATTTTATATTTATCGCCGGGCAGTAACATCGATTCCGTTTTATACATAAGAGAGGATCGTTTCTGCTCGGAACGCGATCTCGCTCGGCACGGCAGCACTCGCGCGCGACCCCGAGATAACACGATCGACCGAAACGGGAGACCGGCTCGTTCCGGCTTCGATTTTCCAAACAGCCGTATCACGGGCTCTGCACGTCCACCAGAGGAGAGCCGAGCTGTCGCCCGTGCGTTTCGACTCTTGTTTCACGCGGAATGCCCCCCTTATATCAGCCAGTCTACGACTTCCCCTTAAAGTAAACGGAAACTCGGGGGCACGTCGATTCGCGCCGGCAAGTATGTTTGGACAAAGTTATCCCGCCTCAACTGGATAGATCTCGCGGTGTTGCTCAATCCCGTCAAGTTAAACGCTGCGAAATTAACCAATCGGAAACCGAGCTTCTGATTATACGTGAGAAAATAAACCGAACTCCTGCGATGCAATTCTTTCGCACAACGCTGCTCATTCACGGGAAAGGCTTTAAACGCGAGCGTTGGTACGCCAAGTAGAAACGGCCAGTCGAGATCAGACACGGTACACTTACGGACCTTCGTTTCGCTTAAAGCTTCTATTGTAGGTGATCAAATTACCGGTCTCTACTCTTTTGCTTTACAATCATTCGTGAGTAGGCTGCGAATCTTTCTGCAAAATCAAAAACGTTTGCATCGATCGACAAGACACAGGAGCTATATAGAAATTTGTTTCTTCTTTTAATTATCCCATCCAGCTGAAACTAATACGTTGATGTGCTCAAATTTCTATAACACGTACACTGCTTTAAATTGTACGTACTCATTTTGGTCATAAACGCGCAAAATCCGCAGTCTATTCACAAGTATGTATGGGTTTAGAATTAATAACCAATCTCAGTTACGGCCTTATCGCCCAATAGATTCATATAAAATCAGAAACGAAACAGACTCCCAATTTCAGGCAGAAAAGTAGGCGTGGCTTTGTGGCCCTCGACTTCCACAACGCGTATGTGTTTCTAAACTTTCACGCAGGGTCTAAATTGATCTACCAGGATCAAGATAGACGCGTTGAAAGGTCGATTTTAGCAACGATAATGTCCACGATAAAAATAATAAAAAAAAGGCCGGATATTAAAGAGGAAGGGTCGCGCGGTAACCGCGAAAGTCCCATTGTGCGGGTCGTGAATTCGAACAAAATGTCGCCGGTGCACTTCACTTAGCGAAACCGTCAAAGGGCAATTACAACAATGCACGGGCTCGGTTCAGATATAGAGAACCGGGGAACGATGATGGATCCGGCCGGCGCCGGAACAAAAGGAACGAATTAAAACGCGCGCGCGATGGAAGGTCACTGAATTAAAATGTATGAGGAGAGAATCGCATCGAGGCGAGGATGGGTGCTCCGAAACACAACGAGGACCCTCGGCCGTGATTGCGAGCCGCATAGCGGGACGTTCCGCGTATTACCGGCACCGAAACGATTAAAACGAAATTAATACGCGAGTTCGATTACGCGGAAAGGTATTTCCGCGGTGATCGGTGCGGATTTCGTTCTCCGCGTGTCACGACGGCCGCAAAATAACGGTGGAACTCGTCTAGTGACACCTCGAAGCTGACCGTTCCTTCGGGTCAATTTTGAGATGTGTTCTCGTAGGAATTTTCGAACTTTCGAGGTCTTAAATTGAAGGTGGAAATTCACAGTTTGTAATAAGCATACTCAGATGAAAAATGGCTACGAAAGCATATCGAAAAATCGATCAAATCTGACCGTCATGCGTCAGCTCGAACAAAATTAACACGATTTTAAGAGGATTCTTCGAGTCTATTTTAGAATGTATTCTCAGTAGAATTTTTTAACTTTAGAGGGCTTAAATTGAAGGTAGGAGGTCCGACTTTATGATAGGAGAACTTAGATTAGAAAAGAAATACGACAATGTTTTATACGTTTGTTTTTTTTTTTTGTATTACTTGTTTTGTAGAGTTTTGTGATTGATTGATTGGGTAAACATACCTTTGATCAGTGTTCTGGGATTTCGTGTTCAGAAAATTAGGGAAGAAAATATTGGTGTCTTGAGCACAGCATCCCCTTAAACGATGATTCGCTCTCTCGTGAAAAGCACCTGGAAGTTCGAGCCACTGGCTACGAACCACGTCCCATCGAGTAACCAGTGATAGCCGGCTACAGCGCCGCAAGTACGATCTAGAGAACGCTTTATGGGTTTCATTAAAGCTCACGGAGCCGGTATAAGGACATATGTCCCGGGGGAGGGAAACGGCGCGTGGATGTAAGGAGGCTGAGGGTACGGAATTCAGAGAGACAGCGAGGGAGAGAGAGAGAGAGAGAGAGGTCATACGATTTGTTGCTGGCCGACGTCGTCGGCGTTGTCGTCGCCGAGAGTACGCAATGTTTACACGACCGAGTGAGCTGGGGCCGACGCTTTCGTCGACAATGAATCCGCATTACGACGCCACCCGACGCATTAAACTGTAACGACCACCGAGGACTTTCGGTGTCCAGCCAAGCGACCACCAAGAGTCAACCCAAATCGTCGCCTACAGCTGGACACGGTGTCTAGACACTGCACAGATTACTCTGTGGGGCTCTGTTTTAACACTGCTCGACGCGGGAGCCAAGAAACCACGCCCACTCAAGGTAGAACACCCTGGAAATCTTCAGGAAGTCTTCAATGCTAGATTTTTTAAGTATACGGAGTGTTGAGGAAGGGCTTTGGTTGCTCTATGGAGTGGTATAGTTGTTCTGTTGAAATTGGGAGCAAAGGGGCTACGCCCACTCAAGGAACTCCACTCAGGACAGGGGATATACATAGACCCTACGGGCATAAATTACTCTGTGGAACACTATCATGACTCTGTTCAAATTGGGAGCCAATGAACCACGCCTACTCTGTTCAAATTGAGAGCAAAAGAACCACGCCCACTCTGTTCAAATTAGAATCAAAGAAGTCACTCCTACTCTATTGAAAGTAGAAGAGTAGAAACCACCCGGAGCATTCTACAGCGAGGGCTAAGTACAAACTAATCTGTCGTTCTTCTTTGCTTCAAGGGCAATCTAACAAGTGCCGATCTAAACAAGAAGCAACGAAACCACGTCCACTGAGGACACTCTACAGGAACAAGGTTCTCCAAAGCTAGATTTTTAGGGTATACTAAAATGAACTAGCCTGCTCTATTTATCTCCAGATTCACTCAAGTCCAATCAGGAGCAAAGAAACCACGCCCCATGGGGGCCCCCAGAACTGCGTAACCAACCTCCCACCGTGATCTAACGCGAAATTCGTGATATCCAGAAAGGAATAACTAGACGAGTTCTCTCGCGGGACAACGTAGCCCGAAGCTGGTAGAGTTACGGGCGCAGTCGGGGCACGACGTTAGATCGAAGGAGAGGGCAAGATTGCGAAGTGACGAGGCACGATCGACGTACGTGCTGCGAACTACAATTTTGTGAATTGGCCCGGCCGAGTGGTCGGCCAGAGCTAGCCAGAAGATAACCTTCGAAAGCCGGGGAGCATCGATGGGCCATTGACGAATTCACCCCGGGAGAACTAGCCGGCATCTAGCAGCCTCTTACTGGTCGGGTTAACCGTAATGCGATAGAGTTACGGTGGCCACGGGTATATAGCTTCCCCTCCTCCTCCGGCCCATTATATCGCTCTAGAACCCTTTGGGAAATTGTCTATGGCGGCGTGCCGGGCCTCGATCAACCGTGAAATGTAGTCTGATACGCATTACCGTGGCCACGGCTATCGTACCACCGAGTTCTGCACTCTACCGACTACGTTGCCGGCCGATCGAGCTGCTCTCGGAATCATATCGCCTGTCGTTGCCGATTTGCGATATCCACCGGCCGCAAAACCGGGATCTCGATCTTGAGGGCCTCCACGCAACACCCGGCAAGAGTTGCGCTCACACCGGGCCATCCCTGGGAATATACATGCATACGTATACGTACACCATAGCGTAATTTTTGGTTAATTGAAATCGCTTAATCCCGCGAATTGGGCCGGGCTTAATCCGGCTACCGCGCGGCGGAACGCGCTCAACTATCAACGGGTTTGCGGGAAAATGGGGCTAATAGATTGTTGCGCTGGGATTTCGGCAGATCGCGTCGTTTACTTTCTCGGCGATCGCCAATTCGACGGGAATATTATTAACGACTGGCGATAAAATCGCGGTCGGAACGTTTCAACGTCCTGTTCGCCGAGGGATACTTTCACGGGGGAACTTTGGCAAAATTATTATTGCGCTGGGATTTTCGGGGATCGTGCGTTTACTTTGACGACGATCGGCCATTCACCGTGAATATTATTAACGATCGATCCGACCGAGAGACGATAAAATCGCGGTCAGAATCGCTCGGCAGTTCCAACATCCTGTTCACCAGGGGGCTCGGATATTTTCACGGGGGAACTTCGACAAGACTGTACATCGTTAAAGCGATTCCCAACGGCGGCTGTAGGAACATCACCGGCCCGGAATTTATTGCGTCGGAGGTCCGGAAACAGACCGTTTAGTGGCGATTCCCCGGGCCAAGTTTCCGTCGTTACGACGTCGACGGTTGTCGGCGACTCCGACGGTGCTTCTCCGGCTACGAACGAAATTTCATTTCGACCGCGAAATATCGATCGGTTTTACATAGGGATCACGAAAGTTCCAACCGAGGGAAGCTCCTTCGTGAACTTGTCAGCCCTGTATTCGCAATCTCCATTTACTCTTGACTTCTGTCGGGTCGCGTTAAATGATAACCTGATCATTCTTTAAAATTCGACCGCGAAATTTTAGGAGCATGTCCTTTGAATATTGCACTTTTGATTTATGCCGGAAAGGGAAATCAATTTCTTGAACCCGTCGCAAGAACACTCCCTCAAGAGCTCGAGGGGACGCGTTGAACGAGAAGGGAAGGCGTTCTTTCCTGTCGCGAAAGTTTCGGGCCGCGGCGTGTTGGTTCGACCCTATGAAATCGTCCTCGTAGGAACTTTATCAGGGACGCGCCATCTTTCAGCGGGCCCGTATAACGGCGTTATACGCTGGGCGTTAGGAGAGATAGGTGAAGCGGGAATGATTCACGAGCGACGGAAATAGAACTATGACCGTTTCTCGACCCCGTGTGCTAGCTCTCTCGGAGTTCGCTCCTCTCTCGAGGGCCGACCAAGAGAGCCCTGAAGAGCCCGTAAGACGACCGCCGCTGTAGTACGAGGCCGAATCCCGCGCTTTCTAAAAAAAGAGAGGCGGAAACGAAACCAGCTCGTCCGCACAATTTCGCGTTTCCCGGCTTCGGCGATTTCTCCGATCGATTCGGAATTGGACACCGTAAACACCGTGTTCCTCTTGCCAGATACAACCCCCGGCAAAAACTATTCGACCATTAACCCTTTGCACAACTCTAGTCAGACTCGCGATGGAGATTTCGAGGAGAATTCATTAAATATGTAGATTAGAAATTTCTATTGAGTCGAAATAAAATTCTATTTAGCTGTTATCGATGTGCAGTCATTGGAGAATACATACACAAATGTTGTCTTTTTCCTGTAGGAAATGATGAACCTCGAAGTAGTTTTAAATTACAGTGCAAGGGGTTAAAGTTTCATTAGAGATAAAAAAATTGAAACACTGACTTCCACTTTTTTCGTCGCAATTCCGACCAGGAGAAATTTCTTCAAAATTGTCTTTACCTGTTGTTTAGTAAACTAATTCTGAGAAAGTGCCGTTTGGTTCAATTTGAAGAGAATAACGCGATTTTGAAGCGTGGTCGAATACTTTTTGCTAGAAGTTGTAGAAACACAGGAAACCAATCCGGATTCGAATCGAAGCGGAGAGGAAATTGTCGAAGCCACGAAATTAACAGCGATCCAAGTTCATCCGAAATTAATGGGCTTCTCTTCTTCACGCTCACGCAAGATATGGATAAGTTCTCTTCGTTCGCCGAGGACGTGACGCTCGCCCGCTTCTAGCGCATCTAGCGGCACTGTCAAGGTAATCTCGTCATTAACCGCCTGTTTTGTAAGCTAACGAGCCCTCTTTGCGGCAATTAACACTTTGACTGGCGTGTTAGCTACCTCAGAAATTCCGTAAAGTCGAAGTAATCTGTGCAGCGAATGGAAAATTGAAAGATAAGACGTACGATGCCGACTAATCTGCCAATCTCCCATTTTAAAGAGTTATATCTGGAATTGGTACACCGAATACGTTACGAAGGAATTTTATTTTTATAGCCGTATAAATGATATCGGTTACCATTTCTGGGAGACGCTCGAAGTGTTAATTTTCTGCTTGGCTATTAATACATTCTGCGGAATGAGTCACACGAACTCTAGGCCACCTAACTTTTATTAGATCGTCGCTGAAGTTGTGTCGTTTGTTGCTACGCTTGATGTGTGTGTGTACGTCCATGTTTTGTGTAGGCTCCGTTTTTATATAGACATCTCTCTGCGGTTTTAAAAGTCCTCTTGTCAGTCTACAATGCGTAAGCATTCAGAATCGTGTATTGTATTTGAGTATGGTTAAAGAATGATTGTTAATAAATACAGATTTAGCATCGCAGGTTGAATGCATTTAAAAAGAATATAATTACGTCGAACACGATTGACAGTACAATGGTTAAATGCGAGTATTGAAATTTTTCGTTTAAAACGTCTTACGGTCGAATAAATTTAAAAAATGGGTAACACAACACTGATTAAAGGTAGATGAAAGGATTAAAGCTTTTCGAAAAACGACACGATTTACGGAATGACCTAATATTTATAGAATACTAGCTTAAGTACCCAGCTTAACGCTTTAGCTGCCGGAAGCCTATTAATAGGCTGTTTAATGACCGTAGTATATTCAAGGGAAGATTAATCATTCTCTTCTAAATAACAATCTCGAAAGAGGTTATCAAAGTAAATTATTCGAGATAACTTCTCGGTTTAGGAATGAAATTGCCGTCGCTGCCGAAGAATTCATTAAAACTTCTTGAATTATTTATCTTTGATTGATGCACAGAATTCTGTAAAGAGCAAAGGACTTCAAGAAATTGAATGAGTCGATGCAAATCTTCATTCCTAGCGCGTGCAAATGTAGCACAAGAATATTTATAGAATACAAAGAAGTTCAAAAAATGAATTTTTCACGTCGTGGCGCGAATAATTTGCTCGCCGACTGTAAATCTACTTCGAGCAGAACTCGCGATCGATCGAAGGTGGCAGAGTTAGGGGACTGATTCCGCAGATCTAAACGACTAATTCCCGATCAAGCTGCGAATGGATTGTCTGGACAGAGACGCCTCGAAACGAGCCAGAGGCAGAGAGAGAGAGAGAGAGAGAGAGAGAGAGAGAGAGAGAGAAAGTCTAGTCTCTCGATCGGGATATTACATTGAACTGTCACTCACGAATTTATCGCGGCGTTATCGAGCCCATCTATCCAGGCAATTCGCGGGACGCAGCGGAACGAACGGAGCGACAAAGACTAACCATCGATCTTCGTGACATTGTTATGCTTGCAGCTTGCACATCGGGACATTCATCGTGTTTTGTTTTGTTGTAGCCTCACCCACATCCCTTCCCAACGACACCCGTTCAGGTTCCTACGTACGCGTCCTCATCTTCTTCGCTCTCCTCGGGCTCTCGATTTCCCTGCGCGATTCCCCCGCTCCTCCTGGAACACCCGGAATTTCTCGAGGGTTCGCGGTTTATTGTTCGCCGCGACCTTACCTCGTTCGTTCCCCGCACTTCTCCCACCTCGCGACCCCGTTTCATCCACCAGCCATTTCTACTTCTACTTCTACTTCTACTTCTACTTCTACTTCGTCGTCGCCGCCGCCTCGCACCCAGCTCGCGACGATCGTCCGGCCACGCCATCGATTCCCAAAGGTAAGACACAATGTTCTAGTTATTTGCTTGATACTAGTCGATTTTTATCGATTATTTCTATCGAAGGTAGGGGGTAATTGAATTAGCACAAAATCTCGCGTCGAAAGACGAACCGTCTTCATTAGCGGGGATCAAAGCTCATTCCAGTTTCCATGATCCGATTTATTCACGGGACTGAGTACAAACAATTCGCTCATTGTCTTACCAGAGTGCTGTCTGATCGAGGAACATGATCTTTTTTTACTACGAGCCGGACTTTTTATTCTAGTCACAGAATCTGTAAAATTTATATCGATGCATTTCTTACTGGATTTGGACTTGGATTCATTCGAGGAACGTTATAATTACGGATTTTAATGCAAAATAAAAATTGTCTGTATTAATTTCAATTAGACAATTGAATTACATTGTATTTCAATTATATAGTGATTCAACTACGTCGTAACTGAATTATATAATTCAAACCTTTCAATTAATTCAATTACTAAATATTTTAATCAGATGTGCAATTGAAATACAATATAATTAAAATACAGCTCTCCAAATTATAGCCCAGAACTTCGAAGAAGTGCGATATATTTTTATGTTTTTTTTTTTCATATACTTGTTTACTGTTTGTGCGGCGTGTTTTCTATTCCTCATCCTCGTTCATAATACGTAACATTATTTTATGTAATTTAATTACAATTGAATTACATCGCAATTTAATTGAACGAAGATCTGAATTATAAGTTACAATATGATTGAATTACAATATAATTCAATTACTTTGTAATTATAATTCCTGTCGACACATAAATATATTCGGGTCCAGATTTACGATTTGTAACCAAGGAAAATTAAAAAAGTTAGGAATGCCTCCATCTAATTGTACTGCAAAATTACAACTGAAAAGTTATAGAACAAAACCCGAGTAAAAAGTTATATACTGAATTAAGCGTCAAGTCCCGAATCGAAAGTCGTAACCCAAAACAACAGATAACCGAATATATTTATGTGTTGATAAACTTTCGGGATCCCGACCCGAGCCCGCAAAAAATTCCCGGCCTGACCCGAGCCCGTAATTTCGGATACCCGCACACCAAGCAAGCATGATCGAAGCTAGCTTCTGCAGTTTTATTCAAGGACCTTAAATAAAACTCACTTGTTTATGAACAAGTGAAAAGAAATTCGATCATCGACAACTGTTATGAGCGATCGAAATCAATTTCTCTCATTGATAGCTGTTACAAGTGATCAAAATGAACTTCTCTCATTAATAACTATTATGAGCGATCGAAATGAACTTCTCTCATCGATAACAGCTATCGAAGAGGATCCAATTTTTTGGACACTAATAACTGTTATTTGTAACCGAAAAGTATAAAAATCGATATTTTTTAATCATTTTGTTCTTCGAATTTTTTTCTTTATATCTTGTTTAGATTATCTTACATTTCTATAATAATCAACTTTCTATTAATGATTTTTATCGTAGAAAATTTTAGAAGAACTATTATTTTTGGTCCCTGGTTTTATTAGCTCGCTGCATACGAAATGTCCGATTTTAAAAATAAAATCTTATGAACCGTTTCGAGCAAGAAACACTTGTAGCCTGCAGATTTATTAATTTGCTTTTAAGATCCCATCTTCAGTTCTTACGTAGATACCTAATTTTACTTTCAATATGCTTTCATAATTGTACTATTGTGTACGTTTTTGAGATTCTTGTGGTCTTCGACCGTCGATCTTCGATTTAAAACGACTATTAGAAAATTGCCGTTAAATAGAGTGTTAGAAAGTGAAAAGAAACGTCGGTGAATATGCAAATTAACGCGATTCGTTTCCACGCGTGGTATTTCGCGGCGCGAATCCGAGATCGGTGCGAGCAAACAGAATCGGTAATAGATGCGGCGGACAAATTCGTTTTTGCTGGCCGCGGAGGGCCCGATAATGGTCTTTACTTCTAATTAGCACGGGCCATTAGGTTTATCTATGATCGTTAAAGTCACCGGGGTGGTTCTTGTCCCAGCTGGTGACCCGTTGCGACGCGCGACGATTCCGCTGGCCGAATTCACGCGCAATTATCAGCGGCGTACGATCATCGACGACGCAGCTCGACTTTCTCTCTCTTTCTCGCCGATTAAAAAATAATTCCCGGTCGGCCGGGCCGGCGCGAAACAAAGCGGGAAATTTAATTTTTATCTCTGGCTCGCCTCCCTCGAGGGACACGGTCGTTACAATTTGTCCGAGTAATTGATTTCGATTGTCAAAGAACAGACGCGCGGACTCGCTCGTAACCGGGTCTTTGTGCGGCATGGCTGCCGATTACCTATCCTTCCGAGCCCTTTCACATCGAGCGATTTTAATTGTCGTTAATTCCCCCGCTTACTTTCCGTCATCCCCGAATATATACCCACCCCCTCTTACACCCCCCGAAAACGGCCCTCAGACAGCACAGTGGGCCAGAATCAGCGAAAAGCTGGACGAAATGCATGCCTCTGTTAATCACAGTGAATTCTCGATATATGTCAACAACAAGGGTCTTGTTATGTTTACACTCCTCGTCGTCCAAGGCCTCTCGAGTAGCGGAGATAATTCCGCGACGTTTATCATCCAGGCCTTGGCGACATATATATAGGGAAATCACACAAACCTATCTTCGACTTTGATCGTTTCTTGTAAGAAATAAACAATTTTGATTGATCGTGTACCTTTCCTTATTCAAATGGATAATTTTGAATGCGAATTTTATTTCGATGTAACGAATAATTCTATTCGTTTCTATTCGAAATTATCGTCACGGGTTAGTTTGTTCCATGACATGGAAATTTTTGTATTAATTCCAACTATTTTATAGAAACGGCCCACTGTGCACCGGCTAACGAGTTTCGCTAACGCGGTTTCCCTAATACGCGATAGTCAGCACTTGTACCGGTGTGTCCCCGGATTCGTAACTCGCAAGTGTCCTATGGCTCGGTATAGAGCGCATCGGCTTTGGAACCGTACTAAGTTAGCCGGGTTACCGCGCGTTGAGTAGTTTGCAAGTCCATTATAGTGGCGTTAAGGGCGCGTATCTTGCACACGCTGCAAACCGCCCCCGCACCTGCAAATCTTCGCGGACCACCGCGATAGGCGTCCCAGACTCCCTCGGAAAACGCCTCGCTGTCGAATCCCCTTTCTTCGATGCTCGGAGCATCTTACCCGCAGATTCAAGACCAGTTCCCATTAGACTGAATATTTGTACGGCTTCGAATCGCGGAGAAGTATCGCGAAGATGCTCGTAAGGTTGCAGTAGCTTGCGTCGGGTGCAACTCTCTGGGAGTTTTCAACGAGAATGCTCGCGAAAATTCTGGGTAATACCTCGAGCGTACTAGAATGTGTAGGCGAAATACTATTTTTTGAAGGCTTGTAGTTTTTGCTGAATAAATTCGGAAAACTAGGTGATAATTAAGACCGAGTAAACGTCGATTATTTATTGTTTATATGCGAATGGCCAAGCGTGCAAAAATTCTGAGCATAACTGCAAACCCCAAAGAATATATACGCAAAATACCATTTGCTGAAAGCTTGCGGTTCTCGTTAAATAAATTCGCAAAATTAGTCGTTCCAGAGTGTGCTGCATTTTTTTGCCCAAGGATCGACCGAACAAATCATCGTCTACGTGTCGTACATGAGCGGGCGGACGAACTTGCAAAAATTCTGAATATAGCTCGAAACCCGTCAATACATGTATGAAAAATCTCACGAACGGGGGGCTTACGGTTCGCGTTAAATAAATTCGCGAAAGCACGCGTTCGAGCGAGTACATTTTAAGATCCGAAAAGCGACAATATTTGGCAGCGTTGATTTAACCGAGCGATCGACGGAACAAATGGTCGACTGTATACCGTGCGGCGGAGGACGTACGAGTTTCCTGTAACCCGTTTTCAACGGCAGGGAAAACGCGGGCAACGATTTTTCCCCGACGATCGTTGCGAGCCCTTTTTCTCGGGAGGCGTTCGAGCTCGCGTTTCGGGCTCCGGCTCTTTTTTATTCCCAGCGAGGTTTTTTCCACGGTGCAGAGGTTGCAGCGAGTTAGGAAAGAGCTCCGGATATCGCGAACCTCATATCCCAGGGCACTCTTTTCCCAACGTTTCGCCTGCTCTTTTCTCCCCTTGCTTTCTTTCCATCTCTCTCTCTCTCTTTCTTTCTCTCGTCCTTTCTTTTTCTCTCGCTCTCTTTCTCTGCGTTCCCTCTCGCGAAACGACCAATCCTCCGCGCTCCTCTGCGATGCGCCGCTATCTAAGGACTCCCGGGATAGCTGCTGGATATTACACATCGGGTTCCGCGTTTATTAATCTACGAATTACTTCCGGCCGAGTCGCCGGGAAACGTTTCCGCACTGGAAGCGAACAACGCGCGAAGAAAGGCGCGCATTTCGCTGCGTGAATCTTTCAGACCTCGATACTTGCTATCGATATGCTGCAGACCTTCACACAAATTCCTCGTTTCTCGTGGCTGAAATAACATAAACATGATTTTAACTTTTGCTAATACATTAACAGAGCTACCATCGGTTTTGCAACGTCGCTGAACTGTGTCGCAAAAACAGCTATTAGTTAACCCTTCGCGAACGAGAATTATATTTCTATTAACACAAAAGATCCATAAAATCAAAGTAACTTATTTAACGAAATAGAAATTGAAATATTAAGACGTGCGATACCGAGTACTCTTTCAAGACTCTTGCATTTTCCAAATCCCAATCAGGTTTGACGCATTAAATATATTAGCGCAAAAGTTCATTTTTCAATCTGGACAAACAATTCCGTCCACCGTCTTTGGTGTACTTAACGTGCTGAAAGACAAATATATTTAATGTAAAAATTATCGTAGTTCTAATCGTTGCTAGTCCTACCTCGAGCAAGACTGAACAATAACATTTGCACTAATACTGATTTGCCTGATTGACATTACATTCCGCAATGATACCACAATTACGTGACACGTAAGAACAATTGCAGTATTTCTGAACTGTCGGACTGACAAAGTTGCATATGTGAATATAATTGAATGGAACGAGGTAGTGGGAACTTCTGAAATAAAAGGTAGTAGTTCGGACCGCAAAGGGTTGCAGCGGGTCTGCGATTTTGCGAATGTTTTCGCGATTCGCGTCACGTAGAACCGAGGCGAAGGCCTCGTTGTAACCGCAGGGCTCTTAAGCGCGGAGATTCAGTGAAACGGGCTAATTGTTACTTAGGGTCGTAGTTCGGATGGCTGCGGTAGAAACATACGATCTACGGTGTTCCGGCTTAATCATTCGCTACTTAGTCCAGAGTTATCTCTGCCGCCCGTTGACCGAACTTTCCTCCTACGGCGTCGGCGTTCCCCAAGGGAACTTGGCGACCCCGATGCCCCCAGATAAACTTAATGGATCCGGGCTAATTAGGCCGGAAAGTCCGGGGGGCCCGGTGTCCCGTCGTCCCGTTACCCCTTTCGCGGTTCACGAATAATTTCGGCGGCTACTCTTCCTGCAGCAGGAGAGCCCCAGGAGATGAAGCGATCCACCGACCAACGTCATTTACGCGAGTCCTGCATCCTGGACCGTCGGCCGAACGACTATGCCAACTAGCGAGCACGAACTATCGCCGAGGAGCGTACATTCCCGAATGAAGCGCAACCAACCAGCCCCACCCCTCGGAACCTGGGACATAGCGATCGGCACCATAGATCGCTCGGATCGTCCTCCGCAGGTAACCACTCTCGCTAATTACGCGCTAATTACACCGGATTTTTCCGCAATTGTCTCCGAAAAGATAGAGGAAAATAGCTAAAATTCGGCCAGCATCTAAATTCCAGCCAATTCTCTATTAGTTCCATTATTAATACAGACACGCGGTATTCATAATTAGACTACGGATCTTTATGCAAAATAAAAGACGTCTGCATCAATCGCAAGATACAGGAGCTGCAGGGACATTTATTTATTTTTTAAATCATTTTAACGCCCCCGCCTGCAATTTTATTTTTATTGATGCCGTCTGCATGGTCGTTTACGTTCACAACTTATTGTTACTGTTATAGGTTTTAAAAAAATCTAAAAATATTCCGGAACACGTATTGGAGTCTCTACTTTAATAGATAATTATTGTAAAAAAAATATATTTGAAAGAAGTTCAAGAGTAAAATTTCGCTCCGAATATAAATGATCCTGGTTGTAGAGGGAAGGTTAATATGTTAAAAAGAATACAGCGGCCTTTTCAAATTCTTTAAATGTTTTCACTGTTTTGTATTTCATATACTCATTTTTGCAATAAACGCATAATATCCTCGGAGGACTTTGTTTAAAATCTTCATCACGAGTCGGACTCGTTAAAATAAGGGGTTAACACATCGACTGGACGAATTCCTTCTTGAATTTTGTTGGAGCTTCGCAAAACGAATCTACGTTACGAATAGGATGGTCAGAGCTCAAGACCAAGACATCCAGGCCACCCTTAGCGTCAAACCTGGACCCTTAGGTGATATTCCTAAGGGGAAGGCTAAGGTCATTGGGTTGTCCCTTCGAGAATTACCGTAAGACCTTCGTAAGTCCCTCGAGAACAATCTACGAACCTTTGATTGTCCGGAGGATCAATCTCAGGGCATGGTTTCCCATTCCCGTGGACGCTAAGGAGATTTAGGGGGCGTAAAAATTTTCCTTTCTATTTACTTGATTTTCCTTATCCTCGTCCTGGTTCTTTACGACTCTAACAATCGTGGAAATTCTGATTGTGGGAATATATGAACTCTGGATAACCAACTTTTTCTTAAAAAGCACGATACCATTCGAATCTTATAATTTTTTAATTCTTGTAATTTTATTTAGTCTGTGCCTTGATAAGGCAGAATACATTACTTTTTAAATGAACACAAGTATACTCGTGCATTTAATAGACATCGTTATGTTCACGAATGATTATTGACAACCAGTTTGCAGATCTTTATGCAAATGAAAATGTTCTGCATTAATTTGCAAGTGACAAGAGCCAAATATAAATATCCTCCTTCCTTTCAAAATTTCAGTAAGCTCGAAATAATGTATTCACGTTCTTAAAATCTTTTTATTTTTGTCTTTAAAATTTAACCTCGTTTTGGCATAAATACATAAAATCCGCCGACTATAGATCGCGTTATACAGAATCAGTCGCAAGAATACCTTATCAAGCGGGTGAGGAACAAAAATACCATTGAAAAGAGGGTAGCGAGCCAGAAAAGCTATGGAAACCATGCTCTAGAACAGCCCGAGAGTCCTTATTCGAGATCCAAAAGCTTCCAACAGTAGCTACCTTTCTCCCTAATCGTTGAATACTCTATTAACCCTCAGTTGATCGATTCAATCTTTCTTTCCATTGCAGAATCATCGTCGTCGAGCGATTCGACGGCATTCTAAAGCGAGCTGCGAGCGAGAACGAAGAAGAGATCTGGACTGGGACAAGCCATCGAACGAAAACATCGTGTTCGCAGACGGGAAAGGGTCGCCGCGGTTGAATTCGACGTTCGAAAACAGCGAGAACAAAACCACCCTCTTCGCTCCGTTTCATTTTCTCTCGTATGCCTCGGGGAACGCGAAAAAACCGCACATGTGTGGCGAGGAAAAATATCGTGACCAAAGTAACTCACAATCATAAAGACAGATCCTGAATTACACCACCTCGATTTTAATTAGCCTTTGTACGGATGATGGTGGACATTCGAGTCTCTAATGATGTACACTTACTGGTGTAAGCGTTTACGTTCCATGAAACTGGGCCAAATGTCTTGAGAAGCTTGGATAAGTCCTGAAAATTATGAGTTGCATGTCGCTATTCGTGAAAAATTGACTGTAGACAGATAACAAGCTGTAGAATGCAACCTGCACTATTTTGCGGGCAACTCAGATCAAATGCAATTTTTCCAAAATTGTTTTCATACTTCACCTCGCATAAAAATCGCTTTTCTAGCTTCCCAAAAAAGCTCGAGTCGTTTACAACGATTTCAAAAGAAATTATTCCACCGTAACACTTTGAAAAGTTGAGATGTATCATCCAGAAAGTACACTTCGAATCTTCTTGCATTTTGTAGATCCTAACCATTCACTACAAATAAGATTAATATTAATATTGAGACAAATATTTCCGTTTCAATTACGTGAGTCAGGGTACATGATTGAGGACCGGTACACTATCCATCTGCAAAAGGGATCCTCCCCAATCAGAGCAGCACAATTTTTCCAAGCTATCCCTTTCGGTAACTTTACCTTTCACCAATTTTCCCTTCGAAGGGCTAGCTAGATCGCTCACAGCAGCGTGAAATTAAACCGACCGTCAAATCTCGACGATCCTTCGCGCCTCCGCCGGTTTCCGGGCGACAGCCGTGATCTCCGTTGACAAACGAACTTTCATTTTTGTTCCCAAATCCGTGGCGAAGAGAGAAAGTCGAAGTGAAGGGGTGGCGAGGGGGTGGACACGTCGTAAAGCTTCTCTGTGAGCACGTGCGGATCGTTACGGCGCCACGTGGACGCGACGATTCCGTTTTACGGGATCGCGGAAAGAAGGACTCGTCGTCCGGACGATCTCGGGATCTTGTAATAGGATTTCCGGGATCAACCATGTCTCCCTACGTGGCGGCCGGTGTCTTCGAGGCGGAGAAACGTAATTGCGCGGACCGACGTGGATTCGGTAAAGGTTTTCATTGCCCAACGTGTAACTGCGATCTCGTTCGTCCTCGGAACCGCTGTCTCCTGGTCCTTGTTTTAAGGCACGAGAAGAACCTAATCGGTATTTATTCCCTGGCTCGAGGAGGAACGGTACACTTGAACAGAGAACATCGAACAACGACCGCCACCAAACATCGTCTACTGTTGTAACAATTGATAGCGAGAAATGTTCGACAATCCTCGTGCATCGTTCAGTACAATTCGGTTTAGTAGTGGATCCTTGCTGTTGGTTATACTTGTTCTTGTAGAGACGAATAAATTGGCCGGATACTTCTAGTTTGTATGGACAAAGATTTAGCTGTAGAAATGCCTTTTTTTCCTTGGTGAATATCAATTTTAATACTAGAATTGCTGTACACAGAACGCGACTGATATGACGCTCTATGTCACAGACTGTCTATTGCTTTATAATAATAAGATTGTATTCGTTCGAATTTACAGTGCGAACATACAACTTTTTTGTTTTGGCTGTTACTAACCCTCTGGGAACGACGTTTGTACGATATACTAGCTTTGACGAATATTTCCAATCTTATTACTAGACTGCGGATTTTCATACAAAATAAAAATTGTTTGCATTAATTGCAAGACGTACGAAGGAAATAGGAATTTATTTCTCTTTTTGGAGGTCTTATTGAGGATTATCTGAACGGTGCAACAGGATTAATTCAGTGTCGGCAGCCTCGAAGACCCGGCAAAAGATTCCAAAATCGCGAACGAATCCGCTGATGGAAGGTGCTCCTCGTTTTTCGAGCGACAGTTCGTCGAAGCGTGCGTTCAGACGCGTCCAGGACGCTCTTGTACAAAGTATTCCTTGTATCCCCCGGTGCGGCGCGTGTGCACCAAGTACCGATCGATCGAGATGTCGAATAAAAGTCAATTTCTTAAATAACCACGCGTTGATCGCGTCGGAGGAAAATCGCAACAGAAGCACCCTCGTAGGTTTTATGAGAAATTCGAAACTTTCTACTCGTCCCTGTGAAGTCCCTCCAGCCTTGATGATTACAGGTTCTTAGGGGCCTGTCCTTGAATTTTAAAAAGTTTGTGGTTCGAACCGATTTTTTCAAGTCAAGATAACATTTGACTAATGAATAATATTTCAAGAAAATTGGCGTTATTGCATTCTTCGTGATGGAAGCTTCTCACCAAGAAATCAAAGACTACTCTGAAATTGCAAAATATTTATGAGATTCAATTCAATTTTTGGCTTAACTTTACCTCAGGAAACCAGAAATTTTTAACTTTTGTTTATGCAATCCTGTAGATTTTGGCAAGAAAATGCCAAAAGATTTATGATATTCAAATCAACGAATTGGACTTGCAAAAATAAACATCATTCTATTCCTTGTGATTGAAACATTTTTATCGTAAAACGAAGGAAACTTTAAAACATGAAAATGCTCACGATATCCAAGATTAAATTGAAAGCAACCGGTTAGGGGGCGAAAAAGCTTCTTTCCGCAAAACCGAGCCTTCCCATGGAGGTATAGTTAGCAAAACGGTGGAACAATTCGCGAATTCGCGTCGACATCGATCGGCGAGCGCACGCGTCCCTACTTTTTACATTTCTAGAGGTATGAAACGATTATACCGTATAGATTGCCGTACGAACGAGCGAGCAGAGTGTTCCCTAAACAGCGTTCTCCGCTGTGGAGAGAGAGAGAGAAAGCGAGAGCGAGAGAAAGAATGAGAGAAAGAGAGAGATATATATACTTTCGCCACTCTAGCGACACACCAAAGACTTTTTCAGAGACGAGATGAATATATCATGGTAGCGTATGATGTCCGTGCAAGCTTACTAGTGCCGCCGTGCTTTTCCGTTACGAGTTCATTTCACGTCGCTCGTACCCATCGAACGATTTGTATGAAAGTCACCGTAAGTCATCGACGGCCCCGCGTTCCGTCCGGTGCATCCTTCCCAAGGAGCAAACTTGCAATTAGTTTCTAACGTCTTCTGGTCTTTCACGGATTGAGGATTCGCTTGCGAACATAAGAACAAGAGCAGTATGAAGACTCTCGCATAACGTTCCTGCTAAAAAGAAATAACAAAGAGAGTCAGAGAGAAAGAGGAAGAATCGATTTAAATGATCGAAGGATCGCCGAGCGGATCGCGTGGCCCAGTCATAGCGAAGAAAAGAGGAATGTATTTTATGATATTTTACGCATAAAAGAAAAAAAAACGAAACGTAAAGATCGAAATATAGCGATTAGTCCAAGGTAAACTTAAGTAGAGGTGTATAAAGAACGAGTGACAAAAACGCGAAGAGGTGCGTCGCGTCGCATGGTCCATAATACACATGACAGGGGTTGATGAAAACAAAACCGAGGTTTCTCGGAATTTCTCTCGGGGCCGTTCGAACGACGACCGGTTAAACCCCGAATGTTGATTAATTAGTTCAATTCACGACCGATCGATGAGTCGTCGATCGCGATCCTGCGCGCGAGGATCGCCCGAGGGAACGTGACCAATCTTTCGAGATCGATGACCACCGGCCCGCGAGAATGTTGCCCTGTACACGGACGAACAAACAAACAAACAAAAACCCACTAACGCGCTACTGTAAAATATTGTATATTGTTTCGCGTTATTTATTTTTCAATGTTTTTACTAGGAGACGCGTTTTTACGGTACTCAAGAGAATTATCGCGTAATGTTATAGCGACACGACACTCGGTCTGGTCCGCGGTGCTGTGCCTAGTCGTTGTGACGAAACCTATTCGTTTGTTTTTCTTTTAAAACAAACGCGAACTAGCTGAGCCAACGAACCCCGAATGTCGATCCACAGGAGTTGGAGACGACGATCAGAAGCTGCGAGCTCTGAGAAAGACCAATCTACCAGCCAGTGGTCACCAAAGTTGCTATACAACCCCTAAAAGCGGAATTTCTCATTATTACATCTTATTTTTATGATCTAAATACCAACCCTTCAGTACAGAATTTCTCATTTATTGTTACTCTTTCTTATTTCCATGATCTTCAAATTGTAACGGTTTTCACAAAGGACAACTCTTAATTTTAATAACTTTTCGACACATTGTCAACTCTGACCGTTTTGTTACTATCTCACTCACACTATGAGTGTCTAAGGTCCGATTAAATTAAAATTAGATTTGGATAGATTATACTAACATCTAAGTGCGCTGTTCGTTAGGGCTGCGACAACCCTTTGCGATTATAAATTAATATTTCCTAAATCTGTGTTAATGCTACAAAGCAAAATTGATGTCTAATATTCCATTTTTGGTAGGAATTAAGGAACAAATGATTCGAGGGTGCAATAGAAATTACACTTGAGGGTTAAAATACGATCGAGAACAGGATCAGCTACGTTCCTACAAATATTGACCAATTTGCATTATATATTGAAGAATGGATAGCATATACAGCCGTATATTTGCTGATGTAACTAAATAAAATAATATCATTTAATCCTCGGTGAACCCTTCTATCAATTCAACCCTCTTTTCGCTGCTTCTTCAAAGCTTGTGCACCCTGATTACATCAATTTATTATTTCCAGAAGAAATTTACAAGTTTCATTATTTATCTTTCCTTAAACGGAGAACTGGACCCTAAATTCGTTCAGTACTGTGTTTTTTTTTTCTTATCGAATGGACAAATAAAAATGAATTTTGCTCCGCGACATCAGAAAGACTGACATAATAGACTTGATCTCTGGACAGTTACATTAAAGCTCGGTGAAATCGATAAGACCATTAAATTGTGAAAAGGGGTGAAAGTAAATTTGGTGAACTCTGGCCTACGAGCGGATGTCTAGCAACCCCCTAAGCGCGTCACGAAGACAGTTCACGGCGGACCAGTCGGTTTAGTAATGTTTATAAACTTCAACGTATTTCCAGCAGCTTTTGCAGTGTGTAAACTAACCAGGAAGAGAACCGACGCGAATCTAAATAGTCTAGGAGAGATTCGAGAGCGTTCAGCTTGCGTACAGTGTTAAAAGATTAAATCACGGACGTGCCCGTCCGCCCTCGTGCGAGACCGATTGAGAAAGAGAAAGAGAGAGAGAGAATTTTCTCCAGAGAATCGAGCGAATCGTCGACAGGATTGTTTGAACAATCGCGACGGTCGTCAGAAAGTAGAACGAAGGGAACGGATAGGAGAGGAAGAGGGCCGACAGAGCCGTTTCGTTTTTTTACGATGCGTGATGAGCGAACGATCGCGTTCCAACGATAGTCTAATAGCGAAAACGAAAGTGCACTATGGATCGTAAAGGCTAAAATTCTAGCAGCACGAAGTACGTTAACGAAGTTAATAGCGAAAATTGTTGTAAGGGAAAACGAACGCTGCAAGTATTAAACGAAAGCATAAACTGCTGTTGATGTTTCCTAATGAAAAAAAGAAAAGCAGCTAAAAAAAAAATACGAGCGATAAAAGAATGAACGAAAAAGTGGTCCGAGACTCGCGAGAGGACCCGGCCCTAAAAGTGGGCGTCCGGGAAAAACGGTTCACGACCAGTACCAATTTATTCGACAGATCCTCGAGGGGGGAAAAAAGGAAGGCGAGAACCATAGTTTAACTTAAGCGAGAACGAGAGTAAGAGACACACACGCGAGAGATTTCTATTGTATTTCCATTTCGAGTTGCGAGAACTCGCAGCCCAGTTTACTTCTCTACGGAACGAGAGGCGCCTAGAGTCCACGTGTACTGTGCTCCCGAGGATTTAGTTTCGATCCTGCGTTTCATGATCGGATTATAACGTTTGTTTCGTGATTCGTGTCGTGTGTACATCGAAAGGAAGGAGAGGGGGAGAGAGAGAGAGAAATGTTCAACAGATTTTGCGGAGCAACCGTACACGCGATGGAACATTTATGTAATGCCGACGACGTTACTTGCGATTTCGTATGTGACGAACGTGAGACACGAGGAATATTTTATTCTAGTCGTATCTTTCATGCTTTGCCAAGTAAAATAATATAATTCCTGTGTTAAGTGTAATAGTCAATTATGTTTTAATAAAATCTGCCAAGATTCTTGTCACATTTATCGTTTCCTTCTCCACCAACCAATCAGTTCACAGATGCACTCATTATTAACTGGCTATCATGCGTTGAATAGGTGAAAACAACCCGTGGTAAAAATCTTTCTTCTACACTCTTTCGTTGCAGACATATCCAAGAAAATATGTGCTAAATACACTAACCTAAGTGGTAATTGATTTCATACAAAAATTGGTAGATGAACCAACACTGTTTCTTGTAACCAATGCAGACAATTTTTATTCTGCACAAACATCCAGAGTCAAATGATGAATCTCTCGTGTTTTTATGATCGATTGTTAGACAACTTAGTTAAACAAAGGAAGGAGATAGAAGAAAGAAGCGAATAGAAGACCAAACCACTGGATTCAACAGGAGGGACCATTCGAGGCACCAATATTTTATAAACGAACTACAGATCTTTATACATTTATAGCAAATTTCTAAAACGCAAGAAAACATTCATAATCCTAAATATTACTAAAAGGTAATATATGAGAAACTTGCATAAAGATCTGCAGTCTAGAAAGCAATCTGTGATAGTCAAATTCTGTTAAAAAATATATATTTATATAAAACTCTTCTTAGACAATACTATAGTAGGATTTATACGCATATACAGACTCTTAAAAATAACACAATCACTGCAATTATTCATTCACATTCCAATCAGGACTTAAATAGCAGTCTTTAACAATAAATATCGCTGCAACCATCGAAACCAACAATAGTCAGCATAAATGGATTTCAACAACTGTTAGTAGCAAGACGCTTATGCCTAGACGTTCTTATAGCTAACTATAGTATCCATCTTATGGATGGAAGTGGAGAATGATCTTAATTGAACCTCTTGGCTATTGGCAATAAAAGCTGGTTGAGTTTCGTCCCACTCTTTTGGAATACCACAATCAGGTACAGTATAAGTCAAGATATCGAAGGAGCATAAACAATCCAACAATGGCAGGAAGCTCACCGTTCCTGATAATAAAATGACCATGAGGAAAGGAGGTCGAGTCTCTTTCTTACTATAACCTCTGCGCTCCTCTGTATACACCTGAAAGAATTAATTAAATAAAGATTACCTGTGATCTGACGTATTACTTCGCGAATCTCCTTCTGTATAGTCTTCGCATCCTTTGATCCAACATCTGGGAGACTACTGTTAACGCTGTCCTTCGCTCCGTTGGTGGTTTGAGCTTCATAGTCAACCTTGAAGTCCCATTTCTCTAAAACTTCTTTGGTATTCACGTTTGTTATGACCAAAGTCACCTTTTGTACTTTTCGCTGAATCAACCACTCTTGAATCTGACTAAGAACAGTGTCCAAGAAACTCTTAATCTTATCATCCGTGGACATTAAAACGAACAAACCAAAATGCTCGGCGGGTTCGAACGTTTCTGGTGGGTAAATGCCTCTTTGGTACAAAATACTGTTGACTCCGTAAACTGCGACAAGAACAAAGGATCCATAAAACAACAGATTCGTTAACAATGTATATTAGTTTGAGAAAAACTTACGCAGGTACTCTTTAACCAATGCCGCAGAGCCTTTCAACGTGATACATTTTGCTTTCTGTTGCGTTTCCGTCATTATTTGCAAACGAATTATCTTTGAACAGGTCTCGACAAGCTAAACTTTCGTTCAAAAACGGAAACACCTGACGGGTTGCAATAGAAGCCGGTTTATTACTTTCAAAACGACCAATGCGCGTCCGAGTGGCCGAAATTCCACCAATGGGAACGCGAGAGGACTATTTTCATGGGTTTGAGAACACTTACCGAATGAGAACTCTGCGAATTGAATTTACAGCGAGATACTGTGTTAGAAATCTGGAATAACCAGAAGGAATATTCATACAATTAGGTAAGGGAAATATATTTCACTATTGTACACAGCAATGGCTTTATAGTTGCAATTGAATGGGGAAATACAAAAGATCTTTCTCCTGCACCGCCATTGGCTGACTAAATGCTTACTTTTGATCCTCAGTTTCAAGTACTAAACCAGCATGTTTAACATCGAATAAGAATATCGTCGTACCTCTATACACATTTAACGTTTTATCACAACAAGTGTCATGCTTTAATGCAATACTGCTGAAATATTGTATCAATTCGGAAAGTTCAAACTAATTTCGTCTAAAATCGCGATGTTTGAGTTTTATCACACTTTCAGCATATGAAAGAAGATATTATATTAGAAACTGTATGTAATAATTTTTATGATCAGAAAAAGTGAACATTTGATAGGGAAAACATACAAAACGCTCTTTTTAAACAAAAACTGTACGCTGAGTACGCTCGCTCTACGGTCCGGCCGATAATGTGTTCCGCAAGCAATTAAAATGACCACATGGAACCACGAGTCTTCGTTGTATTTAGTTCATGGCTGATCACAGCGCCACTCGAATTAAAGTGGAAGGTTTACGTATCTAGCTTTCAATTGCGGTTAATTTTCCCAGCTCTTTCCACACGCGTCCATCATGGCATCCGCTGAAGAACTGAGTGTCTCCGCACTTGTGTACGATTATTTATTAAAAAAGGACGCGTCGTTAGCGAAGGTTTTTCAGAAGAAAACAAAGGCGGTGAGGTTACGCAAATATTTTACCTATATACTTGTAACGGTCGATCGCTATAGCGTCACTGCCCATGCGGTGTGTGATGTGCCGCCATTCGGCCGTACCACGTGGGCGAAATACTGTCTTTATTTTATATCGAAATTTTCTGTTTAAATTGGCCTTGACTCTCGCGGTCCTCGTTGTTTTTGCGACCGTATATTAATGCTCGTCCGCGCAAATATTATTTACCTTGGTGAATTGATTCGCAACGTTCACTTAGCGATTTAAGCCGCTCATTTTGCTTTATTTTTTCAGCCCGCGCTGCCGAAAGGAGCGCCAACGATACAAGAGGTAATTCAGTTTTTTCAAAAGAGTTCGCCAAAAAAATTACACATAAAAGCGCAAGCTAAAGACAGCAGTTCAGACTCGAGTTCAGAAAGCGAAGACGAGGCTCCGAAGAAAGTTCCACAAGTAAATGGCAAGGCTCCAGTTAACGTAGTAAATAATAAAAAGCAAGAATCTTCATCGGATGACTCATCCAACGAAGATGAGAAGCCTGCGCCGAAAGCGGCTGCCAAACCTAAGCCTGCTCCTAAGACACCGGTAAAGAAACAAGAAAGTTCAGATGATTCTTCAGAGGAGGAAGAGCAGCAGCTTAAAGCTCAACCAAAAGCAGTATCTACTCCTAAAGTAACTGCACCGGCTAAACCCCAAGAATCTTCTGACGATGACTCCTCTGACTCGGAAAATGCAAAAGCAAGTGTGCCTGCTAAAGGAGCTGCAAAGCCTCCGGCGAAACCCGTTAGCAAAAAAGAAGAATCCTCTAGCGATGACAGCAGTGAAGAAGAGAGTCCAGTTAAGCCGCTTCTGAAAAAGCCTCTAGTAACTGCTCCGGTAAAAGCTACACCAAAGAAGCAAGAATCGTCCAGCGACGATTCCGATGATTCTGACGATTCCTCGAAAAAGGAAGCCCCTAAAACTCCTGTAGTAAAACCACCAGCAAAGCCACCTGCTAAAGCCTCCAGCGACGATTCCGACGATTCTTCAGAAGAAGCGACTCCAGCTGTAAAGAATGTGCCAGAAAAGAAAAAGCAGGTTCCAGCTAAACCCGAAAAGCAGAGTAAAGTCGTGAAACGATCAGTTGCAAAGAAAGAATCTTCTAGCGAAGAAAGCAGCGAAGAGGAAAAGTCACCTACAAAGAAACCTAAAATCCCTCTTGCGCCGAAGAAGGATGAATCATCCAGCGATGATAGTAGCGAGGAAGAGGAAGCTCCAGCTAAAAAGGTAGCACCCAAAGCAGCTGTTGCTGCTGCAAAGAAGGAGTCTTCTAGCGACGACAGTAGCGAAGAAGAACCACCAGCTAAGAAACCTCCTGCTAAGGTAGCAACGCCGGCTAAGCCTGTTGCAAAGAAACCAGCTAAAGCAGTCGCAGCTAAGAAGGCAGAGTCCTCCAGCGATGATTCTGACGACTCTGACGAGGAAGAAGCACCTAAGGCACCTACGCCTGCAGTAAAACCAGCAGCGAAAAAGAAAGAATCGTCCAGCTCGGACGATTCCGACGATGACGAAGAGATGGCACCCGCGAAAGTACCCGCGAAAGTACCCGCGCAAGCAAAGGTAGCGAAACCAAGTGCCAAAGCCAAATCGTCGAGCGAGGATTCCGACTCCGACTCGTCAGAGGACGAGAAACCAACGGCTGCGCCTATCAGCAAAGCTGCTCCAAAAGCAGCAGCGGCTAAGAAGAAATCCGAATCGGATAGCGATTCTGATGAAGAGGAAGAACAGGAGACCCCAGCCAAACCGGAAAAGAGAAAACGCAAAGAGGACGGGGATGACGAGAATGAGGAGAAACCTGCCCCGAAAGGCCAGAAAAATAACTACAGTAATTTCGTGAAAGCTACCAGTTTCAACGGGGACAAGGTATAAATATTTTCTGTTTTTTTTTCTGTTTAGAAGAGAGTACATACATATAATTTCTTTGACTTTATATCTAGCGATCCCAAAATACTCCGTTCCGTCGCGTAAAGGACGAGGAAGTAAATATGGACCCTAAATTGGCGAACAATTCATTCGAGGCAAAGGTAAATGCTCGGAAACAGATCCGAGAGGCACAGGTCACTCGCCGTTTTGTGATAGCTTGAGACCATGTTTCCGTGCATTCACCGAGTCCTATTTTTCAGAGTGCTAGTTTGGGGAGGGGATTCATTGAAATTTTTATTGCGACATTACAAAACGAAAACGGCGATTGACCTGAGTTTCTCTTTTGTTCTAGGAGGAGGATGACAATCAAGAGGAGGGTGGTTTTAAGAAACATGGTGGAAGGGGTGGTTTTGGTGGAGGTAGAGGAGGCGGTTTTGGTCGGGGAGGTTTTAGGGGTGGTCGAGGAGGTGATAGAGGCGGTCGCGGTGGTGGTGATAGAGGAGGTCGTGGAGGGTTCAGAGGCGGTCGAGGTGGCGATAGGGGTGGAAGAGGCGGCGGCGACAGAGGTGGAAGAGGTGGTTTCGGAGGTCGTGGTCGGGGTGGTTTCGACAACAGGAGGTCGTGGGGCGGTCACGATAACGAAGGGGGCAAATCCGACGGATTTAGGAAATCGTGGGGTCATGGGGACGGCGATAGGGGTGGTGGACGCGGCGGGTTCAGAGGGGGCAGGGGTGGTTTCGATAAAAGGAAATCGTTTGACAGCCCGCCTGCGCAAAACAAAAAGATAACGTTTGACGATTAATTAAAAATATTTTGTAAAAAGGTGAGGGGCTGTCGATACGGCGTAGACTGCGGACCTGTATGCATTTATATCAAAAATTAAAATAGAAATTATTAACCTTCAGCAGAATATCATTTTCTCAAATTTTTTAAATTTGTAAATATGGTAGTAGTAAATTCCATTACTTTCATTTGCATAAAATGAAAAGAAATCCTATAGAATGGAGACATTCAAGGTCGGAAGAAACATTTAGTTTTCAAGTATAAAGAGCTAACACTTGACCTACCACCTTCGCACAAATTATCAGTTTGAGAATTTTTATTTTACCATTATAGACATTTTGTAGAGACGTTTTCGTGTAAAATGATAGGACATGTTCTGAATAAATTTCTGCAGAGAACCGTTCATATTGCAAAGAGATCCGCAGTTTGTTAATTAGCAAGTTAAGTGTCGGAACGATAATTAAAAGGAGAATTTGTGGTTCGACAGAAAGGTGCACGAGGCTCCTGGGGAGAGAAAGCGAATCAAGACCTGAAGTTCACAAGAGGGAAGTCATTTCGTCACGAAAAAACGAAGAAGAAACGCGGTAGCTACCGCGGCGGTCAAATAGATATGGGCGTCAATTCCATTAAGTTTGAGGATTGAGCAGGGCGTATTGTAAAGCGTGTGTGTAAATGTTTGGACGCGATTAGCCAGTACGTTTAGTTAAGCGAAGTATCATAAGGAAATCCCTAATCTTTCGTTTGTCAAGGCGATCTTTTTAGGGTGTTTTTTAAGCTGCAACGTTGACGTGACGCGAGATCGCTCTTCGTTCTTATCGGGCGACACGGTTGCCGTTCTTCAACAATTAGTATCTGTAAGACTGTGAGATTTCCACTTGTCGTTCGAAAGTCCCGTGAAATCACCAATTTATTTTAATACGAGAGGTATAGTTAAATCCAAGCTACCTCGATGCCGGGTAGCTTCTGTATTATAAGTATATTCAACGTTGTTTATTGCAATATATAACATATGTCATGAACGTAGTGTTCCTAGTATAGATAGGAAATTCCCACGCAGATCGTCAGTTAATATTTAGGTCCAAATTGTAGTCGATCGTTTAGACGATTATCATTTTTAAGCTTCTATTCCGTTGAGGGAGGTTTTTCTACTTTGTCACTTGATAGTTTCCGCTGTCTTTTCTTTGTATTTGTTGTCAATACACGATTATCCGCGAGCGATGACATGAAAATCATCGCGCGTCCGCGGGACTAATATTTATGTATAAATTATGACTATAGAGACTTTTTATACACACATCTATCCGACACGCAATCAATTTTCCGGAGTTGATCGCCTTTAACTATGTGCAAACTAAAAAAACGAACCAACACTCGGACATACGCGATCGATTATATTTCATTGTTAATTTAAAAATACGCATCTTTGTACGATATTATCACGAAAAATGAATATATACAGAGTGTGTAATCTACGTAATCATACCTTGTTTTCTTATCCTGTGTATTGTCCATTCCATTGTGTGAGAGGCGGACTCGTTACAGTCTCCCTAGTTTGACGAATTGTAGAAATCTTATTCTTTACAGTTTAACATTTTTAACTAATAGACTGTTTACCGAAGAATTTAAACTTTTAACAGATTGATAAATCTTTCGCGCTCCCTATGGAATGATTACGTAAAATCCTTTCCAGGGTTCTTGTAACTTTTACTGTAACTTCGAAGAAAATTATTATCATCGTTACAAAAAATCAGAGTAAATCCTTCGAATGTTAGTCTTTCAATCCGCCAATTTTGAAATTATAATACTCGATAGCTTTTTTTTAAAAAACATTCTTGAAGATTATCTGACTAGGGAGACTGGTTAAATTTCGGGGCCGAGAGATTTGGATCAGAGAAAAATGTCCCCACAAAATTTCGAAGGAGATGGATGACGAAGCAGCGAGGAGGGCGTTCTGAGTTACCTTTCGTTTCCTCTTGAGGCTTTTCCTCCAATAAGAGAAAAAATGAACGGTTCGGAGGTAGAACAGGGGCCGATATTCCTTGTCCCATCCCCTCTTTCTACCTGGCTGTGCCAGTGCACAGAGAGGCGGTTACTTACGATTCTACAGTCAACCTCTGGACATCCACCTGTGAAGACGGAGGAGGTGTACGACCCCACGGTATCCGGTGTAGTGACATGTACAGTGTTTAAGAGACCCGTGTGGCCCCGTTTTCGATTCCCGAGACCTTCGGTCGATTGATGTAAGCCGCGCAGCCGATCGAGAAAAGGATTTTCCCTGCGCCAGTGTCAGAATCGATCTTCCTCACGGTGAGTGACGGCCCTAATTCAGATCTCTGTCTAAAGAACCTGAATAAATTGTAGAACAATCCCTACAACAATACCTTACCTCTGAATTAATACAAAAGCTGTCGCTTTCAAACTTCGATAAGAAATTCGAAAAATCGGAAATTATTCTGGAACTTGTAGCTTGGCTTCTGGAACGTGTCAGAATTTTTTGACACCGTTTAGTGAAGCGAATATTGCTTGTCCGATTTTTCTCTGTAACTACCCTTAAGGATAAGGTGTATCTTTACAGGTAGAGTTAAAATTTGCAAAAAATGTTCCTCCTGAATAACGAGGCGGATTCAGACTGAAGGGCTAGACCCTTCGAAAATACAATCTAATAATTTGAAACATTTTCCAAAAATTGGGACCGCAACAGACATCTATTATAATATAATTAAATGAATTCGAAGCGGGTTGTGTTGATTATTACGGGCAGGTTTAGCGTTAATAAGCCCGCCGGGTGAATCGCGTCGAAGGAGAAACGATGTTCTCCAGCAAGGCCGCCAATTAGACAAATGAAGCCCGAGCGCGGAGAGTTTAAAACGAAAATTTCCTCCGTGCACCCGCGACCTCTAATTAGAGTGCTCAACGGGTCGATTCGGGAGGAAACGAGAAAATAATTATCATTAAATTTGACCCCTCCGATGAACGAACGCCACGTGCTCCGCCGCAGCCTGCGCGTAAATCTTTGCTAGCCTCTAGGAGATCTCCGTTTGAAGCATTCCGGACAGGTACGAGGGCAACGGAGCATCTCGAAACTGATTATTGCCGTCGAGTTAGAGTACCACGGGCGCCGAGATCCGAGGAACGTTTATTATCCGGGGCGAATGTTCGACGTTTAGGTATACCGGCTTCTTCCCTCCGCGTAATATCCTTGAAACCTTCGCCGTTCTTCTTCTTTCTGCCCTTGGTGAACTATTTGTACACCTATTACTAGATTTCGATTAACCTTTCTTGCCGCAATATTCTTTTGCGTTCATCTACTCGAGAGGGAAGAATGTCAAATGTGTTACTGGGTGTACAAACTAATTTGTTGCTGTTCTAATCAATTGCAAGTTGACTTTATGTCTTAAAAAATAGGACTCCTTACGTTTCTGTATCTGCTAGAACGATCACTCTAACATTTTACAATTGTACTCTTTGTATCATTTTCGTTAGAAGCACTCTAATAGAAGGAATCAGAGTAGTAGATTGTTCAAATCGATTCGCAAGGGTTTCGCAATAAAATCTGTACTGGCCGATACGATAAAAGAGTACAGTATCTGAATAAGGAACCGCGACTTCGCAATGGGAATTCCGCGGCGCGGAATGGCCGGAATTTCGTCCGACAGTTAGAATAATGTATTCACGAAACGAAGCGCCGAAATGGTTGTACCGTTATCGAGGACAAGGATGAATAAACACGTTGTACACTCGATAAAGAGCAGCCGAAGCGAGAAGAAGGGGGGAGGACGGTTTTGGACGGTTCATCTTTCCCGTTAGAATCAACTGCGTGACGCGTTCATGGTCCACAAGGAATCTGCTCTCGGCACCGCCGGAAGTACAGTTTTTTCTTGGATTCCTTGTTCCATAGTTAAACACCTCTCGGCAGTTGTTCACCGCGAGATCGGTATCGGTATCGTGGCTTTTTCGCCCTTAGCTGGTGGACCCGTTAGGGGATCGTGTTATCGCGATCAGGTATAGCCTGTTAATTATTCCCGCGACGCGTTAGCATATTAACAGTACTCGGTCGGGTGAACCGTGGAACAAAAAGCCTCTGACGACGACGTGAGAAGTCGCGCTGTCGACGTATAATTGTTCCTACGCCGATCCTAAATTACCGTGGTACACAGGGGAACCCGGTGGAAGTTCAGCCGGATCTCTCAAGTTCAGGTGATTCTCACGTGTTCCGACTCGTTTCTTCTCCTCTGATCCACTCTCGGGGATCGAGCCGTTATATAATCCCTCGAGGAGTCGTGGCCACGCGGATATTAAAACCCCCCTAGATAGATGGTTATCCGAACGGATTTATATTGTGAGATCGATATCAGACCGCGCAATTACACGCGCGATCTTCTTCGTCGAATGAAGATCCTCGTCCTGAGCGACTCACGTGCGAAAATCGCGCGACAAAAGGAGGCTGAGCGCCGACGTCGCGATGAGAACCGTCTTCATTAGCGGGGATCTAAGCTCATTCCAGTTTCCATGATCCAGTAACGAGTCAATACGCTGCGATTTATTCACCCTACGGGACTGAGCGCGAACAATTCGCTCATTGTCTTACCAGAGTGCTGTCTGATCGAGGAACGTGATCTTTTTTGACTACGAACCGGACTTTTTATTCTAGTCACGGAATCTGTAAAATTGATGTCAATGCATTTCTTACTGAATTTAAACCTGGATTCTTTCGAGGAACGTTATAATTGCGGATTTTAATGCATAATAAAAATTGTCTGTATTAATTTCGGGATTGCTATTCATTTAGACAATTGAATTACATTGTATTTCATTCATTTAGTGGTTCGACTACATCGTAACTGAATTATATAATTCAAACCTTTCAATTAATTCAAATACTAATTAGTTTAATCAGATGTGTAATTGAAATGCAATATAATTAAAATACAGCTCTCCAAATTATAGCCTAGAATATATTTTTATGTTTTTCTTTCATATACTTGTTTGCTCTCTGTGCGGCGGCGTGTTTTCTATTCCTCGTCCTCGTCCTTATGTAATTTAATTATTACAAAATATATTACATATTATTATAAAATATATATACAAAATAGTAACGGTATTTTTTGATTCTTTGAATGTTTTTAAATGTTTTTATAAATGCATAAAATCCACTGTTTACTATACATGGTTCGTTGGATGATGAACTTACTTAGGACATAGGGTCTCCATCTGTAATTGATGACTGGTCCATTTTTTAGTGAAATTCTACTTGTCGAATTGTTATATGTTTTTAGCTGGTTATTTGGTGTAAGGATTAAACAATTTTCAAAACTTGGACTAACTGTTATTTCTTCAAGATGTTTAATGAAATGCACATCAATTTAATGATCAGACGTTGCCGAAGTATTCAAACTAAAGAGATGCTGTTACCAGGGACCAATACTGTTATAACCAAAACAAAAGTCATGGAATAACAAGTATTTCATCGATTAAAAACGTATTGGTTACAAATAAGGATTATAAGTAATCGAAAATTAATTTTCTCTTGTTGGTAAACGTTATCGTTCAGAGAAATTCGTTTCGATTACTTATAACAGTTATCAACGGGAGAAATTTATTTCGATCGCTAATAACAGTTATCGAAGGGAGAAGTTTATTTCGGTTGCACATAACAGTTTTCGACGAGAGAAATGCATTTCGAACGTTCATAATAGTTATCAATGAGAGAAGAAATGAACTTCTCTCATTGATAACTGTTACGAACGATCAAAATGAACTTCTCTCATTGATAACTACTTTGAGCAATCGAAACAGTTTTTCTTCGTCGATAAGGAGGAGGATCCAATTTTTTGGACACTAATAACTGCTACTTGTATCCAAAAAGTATAAAAACCGATATTTTTTAATCATTTATTCAATCTTTTTGAATAATTTCTTTATTTAGATTAACTTAAATTTCAATAATAATCAACTTTTCATTAATGATTTTTATCGTAGAAAATTTTAGAATAACTGTTATTTTTGGTCCCTGCCTGAATCTTGTAATTGACGCACAAAAATTAGATTCTGCATAAGGATCCTAGTGACAACTTTCCAGATGAAAATGATGTTTCGAAAAAGTTGGAAGGTTCCGAGGTGCGAGTTGTCGATCGTGGACGTTTGCGGAGAGGTTCGGGAACCAGACTCGGCAGGCTGAGAACGTCGGACGCTTCCTGAAGAAACAGATACGCGACGCCGGTCACGGCCAACGACCAGCCTTGAGTGCCGCCCATTAATGATTTCCTTCCTTTCCTTTTCCCACGCGCGATTTATCACTTCGCTAGACTCGCAGCTATCGTTTCCGCCGCGCCAACTTCCTCCGTTCTCAACGTCTAGGATTAGCGACGAGGATCCATCGGATGAGAGGTGCGATCTTGAGCGAAAGTAAACAAAGTACCACGTTTTCAAATACAAATTGGATTTACCGCTAGGCTGTGGATCTTTTGCCATTCGGTGAAATACAAACCTGCAGGGAAACAGCAGGACCAGGAACATTTAAGAATTGTCTGTTCTTGTACCTCTCACAAAAGTTACAACCTATTAGGTTCTTGCAAAATTTCAAACTTTCTGATCAGAGTAAACTGTAATCAACATATTCTGTCGGCGAATTACGAGTTTGTTAATTGCATTACGATAGAAATGGACTTTTTCGGTCGTTCACGTTTTGCATTTACAAGACTGTCATCTCCATTTTCGAGTTTTTCCTACCATCAATGACTAATGCATTCAGTTACGCACATTCATTATCGCATAATACTATCGTGAATATGTATATTTCACTCCTATAAGAAGCGTACACGACAACCATGTTTGTTCTGATTGAAATCAAATTTATTCAAAAGTGAAATTAGTTGTCTAAGTAAAAAGGTAGGACCTTAAGGAACAGCTTGGTACCTTCGAGTGGTATGTAATAAACCTGAAGGTTATAATTAGACTGCGGATTTTATGCGTTTACGACAAAAAATAGTAAAAAGGTAAAAAGAAGCTTCAGCTCATCAAAAATATTAACAGAAGAGTGACATTACTATCTTGCTCCTGTGTCCCGTAATTGAGGCAGATAATTTTTATTTTTCAAAGAGAAACACCTCTCAACAATCGCATTTCAAAATCGGACATTTCGTGTGCACCATCCTAATAAATAATTTCGCAGCTAGCAGTCGGTCGACGATCGAAGCAGAAATGAAATAAAAATGCGACGAATGTAAACGGTTCTCTGTGTCCGAGAAATTCGCGCGTGTCGTAAACGCACGAGGATCTAGTCGTCTGTGCTTCTTCTCCGCGACGGCGTCGGAGATCATCGACTCGTGAGAATCGTCTCTCATCGACGCCTTTTTCCCCTAATCGAGGCCTCGTCGAGGTTGATGTTCCGTGTTTCATGGGCTGGTGCCACGGAGGTATTCGCCTCGGCGAAGCTTTTTTTTCGCTTTCGAGCCTCTCGAACGATGGCGTCGTCGACTAGAGAGTGACCACCGTCGAATTAGGAATAACAATTCGGTGGATTAAGAATGACAATTAGCTCGTGTATGATCGACATCGATCCCTGTACGGTGTTCGGGGTTTCTAGGTTGCCGGGTCCAGTGTAACTTCCGTTACACGCGCGTTTGTCGTCGATCGAACGGGAGTGAAAGCACAACGATCGGTTGAGGTCGATGTTCGGTTTCGAACGACTCGCAAAACTCGTGCTGAATCACTATACTGTCGTTGGGTGATGACATAAACTGCGATTCGTGTCCAATTAAATCTCTGTGCCATCTCCCAATTACAGTAGTTAATTGCTGGCTCGTTAATCTGATTGTTAGTTTGTAGTCTTTCCTCGCGATGTATAAAAACTTCAGGTTGCGACAAGAGTCTTAAGAGTAGGTCAAATGCAAAACAGTAAATACATTTGACGAAGTAAGTTATGTAGTTTCTGCATCTCGCAGTCAATGGAGATAATTTTTATTTCGCATAAAAACCCGCAGTGAAAATAAACTGCAGATCTTTATGGGAGAAGATTCTACATCGAGAAACAGAAAATATATAGAAACTTATTTTTCCTCTCAATAACAATATTTAAGCTCGGTTCGTAATTCTCAGGAGCTCCAATTGATCGAAATGAGAAAAATTGCACATAAACTTAAAAATTTGTGAACCTTTTTGGAACGTTCAGAAGTGCAACGTCGAATGAACAGTTAAATGTGAATAAGTTAAGTTAAATTCTGTTAAATCGTGTACCCGGAGGCGAATTTTTTCGCGACCAGTCACCGAGTCCGGCCGGAGTCGTTTACTCTTGCTCTTGACCTCGTGCGAACTCGAGTCTCGAGACCATGCTCACAATTGTCAGTGGCACCTCGTCACGGTGACAACGCGTTCTCTACCGTATAGATCCCCGTAATCCAAGTTCGCTGCCAACGGCGTCATTGTTTTATTCATGAACCGCTTGTTCAGCGGCGTAATTAGTTTCTCATTAATAGGATCCTCGAACCGGGACCCTCGATACGTGAGATAATCCGTTCCTTTCCGCGTTAATGTCTGCACTGTATGCTCGAGCAGTCTGCTCCCGTTCCGGCGAACACCCTGTACACAAAATCCCATTGTTATTATAATCAAACCAGTTCTGCCTGCCACGCGGGAGACGAAACTGTTCTGGAAATAACTGTTTAACCCGTGGGCTCTATCGACTCGGGCTCTCGGGTGACGAAGATTTCGAACGAAGTTTAAACTCATTTCTGTTAAATTGATGTTGGCCATTGCTGCAAATATAGGGGTACGAACAATATTAATTTTCTTTTGCGTGTCTGCGTTTACACAGTATCTTGAGCCGTGGATGGCGAACGTTCAAATTTTCGCGTGTCGATTTTTCGAACCCACTTCATTTGAGATCAATGTTAATCCTCCTGTTGGACTTAACGGGTCCGCTACCCGAATTTTCACTTAATAAAATGTTTTATTAAGTGCCTACCTTAGAACAATTTAGCAGAAGAAAGCCATGGATTGTCTGCGTGTTATGTCGTGTACTACGACTTTAAACAACAAAGTGCATAAAATTAGTTTGACCACGCATTCAAGTGCATTGCAGGCCTGTGGTCGTCATATTTGTGACGTCGGTAGCGAACGTGTTAATATAAATAGCTAATAATTAGACTGCGGATCTTTATGCAAAATAAAAATCGTTAGCATTAATTGCAACACATAGGAGCCAAGTAGGAATTTATTCCTCTCTTTAATGGTTTCATTAACAAGTTGTAAGACATGTATTAGCAATCTTAAATTCTTGTAATCTTTTTATTGTTTGAAGTGACACCCACCCTTGTTTGCTATAAATGAATAAAATCCGCAGTCTACTAATAATTTAAACTAGCTGCTACCCAATTAGAATGTAGATGGAACGTCGTCGATTCTGGGTCGAAATCGACCCAACTCCTGCCAGCCGTGGGGTTAAAGCTTGAATACTGACAATGGAAGAGTAGAATTTTGTGTCGACTTAAAACCAGTTAAAAACCTAATAAAACCAGTTCTTCGATGTTAATGTCCGACATAGGAACATTTCAGCATCTATCGCGAGGCGTTAATCCTACTTCTTAATTCTGCTTCTGATTTTCAGATGTCCAGGTACCTCGGTCTGATCCTCGTAATCACGAGCTGGGGCCAGGTGTACGGGGCGAAGAAGTGCGAGGGTAACGGGCTGGGCCTGAAGTACGTTTGGGGGGACGCGCTCACGGACCCGATGGACTGCATAGGTCCGAATAACCTGCAGTATCCGTCGTAAGTGTTATCCCTTTTACGGCAATTATTCGTGACGCCCCGTGGATACCGTTATCGAAACAAACACCACACTGTCGTAGCGCCATGATATCGAGGAGCGCGAAGAACCTGTGGGCGGGAGGACGGACCGCCAGGTACCATCAGCCGAGGACGATCGATCCTGAAGCGACCAGACAGGCGCTACTTCACAACTACAAGGTCACACGCGGCGACTACTCCATGTCGATGGAGAGCTCTCGAAATGGTGAGCACTGATCCCAACTACAAACTACCCTCAATCACCTTCAAGAATCTTTGGTCAACCAGCAACCTTTTGAAGTTTCACTGTTGCTTCCAGTTCAGATGATTAGGTGCTGCGTCCCTTGACGTGGTCGAAGATGGCCTTGAATTTTGAGGAACTTCAGAAAATGCATTTTTGGTGTACTAGTAGTTCGTCGAAGTCCTAATATTGGCAGTTTAGATAAACAGATAACACGTTCTTTATAATGATTCTCAGTGGCCTCAAACGTTGAGCAACCATGAAGAATGCATCTTTGGTTAAGTAATAGCTCATCGAAGTCCTAGGATTGGTCCTATTTCAAATAAACGGATAATGCGTTCTTGTGCAGCCTCGAAAAATAGGTCTTTGATGGCCCAAAGGCCACATCGAACTAGCACGTTTCTCTAAATGATCGTTGATGGCCTTAAACGTTGAACAATTTTAACACATACATCTTTGACGAAGTTCGCGGCCTCGGACATTGATTAATGAGAGAAACATCGTCCTAGAAATTTCGTTGCTCTCTATCATAATAACAGAGCGATCGAAACGATCTTCTCATCGATAACTGCCTTGAGCAATCTAAACAGTTTTTCTTCATCGATTGTGTGTAGATTATCTTAAATTTCAATAGTAATCAAAGTTTTATTAATCATTTTTATCGTAGAAAATTTTAGAATAACTGTTATTTTTGGTCCCTGGGTATAATTCCGCGAGGTTTATCTCGTTTCATTTAGAACTCACTGTATACCCAAAGAGAGATCCAACATTTTCATTAATTTTGTAAGTAAAAAAGTACAAAATCTCCCAAACACTCTGTTGATCGTGGCAAGTTCAAACGGCCTCGAACATCTCTGTACAAACGAAATGTTGAGACCCTGGATGAACCTATCGATCCATCGAGGATCGACTCGATCCGATCGGATTCGAAAGCCGGACGTTACAGAAACGTGGACGATTCCTATTTAGTTGAAGAGGTACGTACTTTAACGGATCGAGCCGAGATGGAAGCACGCGGAAGACGAGCCTCGTCCCTGTTGTTCGCGACAGCGGTCGAGCAGGTTGGCTGAATCGCGAATGATCACCGACAGCTGTCACCTAGATCCTCAGCCGAGCGTATTCGTTATTTATTTACGCTGCCCCCCGCCCCCCTCCCCGTCCCTTCGTCGAAATAGAATCTTGTGGAATCACTGGGAACAGTTGCTCAACCGCGGCCGCGCGTTGCTCGCCGACTGTCAGCGCTGTTAGGCGAGGGCTAATTTATAATTATTGCGGTCGTCCTCGCGGTGTATTATCGAGGCGAACACGTTCCCGGGCATCTTTACGAGGTTATTGTACCGTACCTGGTAGTACGCAAACATTCTGCACGTTTGCCTGCGAATTCTGTTCTGTTCTCGGTACCGTTGCAGTCCGAACAGTTGCGTTCGATAAATGCACCGTGCATTTTGCATCGCTGCGATCTTATACTTTCCTGCGGTAAATAGGAAGATGCTGTTTTCTTACAGTAGAAGGAAGATGGTATTTTCCTAGCAGGACTACCGTTTCTTCGTGTCTCCCCGGATTTGTCCCAGTTACTAAAGGATTTTCTTTAACGATCCGCGTTTTCTCATGCTTGCTCACCATTACCCGAGCTGCCAGTTGAGTTGAAGTTAGGCCTGTTGAGTAACCGTTTAATAGAGAAAGCCATGAAACTTATTACTACGTTGTCAGTCATTAAAACGATCCTCAATTGAACTTAACTTTTTACTTGTGATATATACAAAGTCATAAAGAAACTTTCTTATACACACGACTGTATTTTGGTTCTTTATTGTGATTATAGTATAGAATGATCGATCTTTTACAAATCTCTCTGCAATTGTTCAAATCACCACAACGCTTACACGAGAAATGGCTGAATTTTCATTACTGGAACACAGATTGAAATAAAAACTATATCTAAATAAATTCGTTCTCACTTGCACTCTCAAATGTTCTCTAGATTTAATATTAACCCCTTGCCCTACAATATCGAGCCAGACTCGTGATAAAGATCCTGAGCAGAGTCTAATAAATATGTATGCTATTAATTTCCTTTAAACCGAAATAAAATTCTACTTTGTTGTAGTTGATATAATATCCTTCGGAGAAAACGTAGGAATAAAATAAATATAAACTATCGTCTTTTTCTATGAAATTCTGAACGCTGAAGAATCTCCAATCATTCTAATCACCAAATAAAATGTTATTTTGTTGTCGTCAATGTGTAATCATTGGTGAACGTATAGGCATACGATACATAGAAATTTTCTTTTTTTTTTCTAGGAAATTATGAGTGACAAAGAACCTCTGATCTCCGTGACAATAAAATAGATCGTAGTGCGAGAAATAAAAAATGCCGAGAAGCTAATGAAGTCGAAACAGCACGACAGCACGTATCGATTAGACCATTTCGAGTCCTCCCAAATTTCCGAGAAGTGAAAGATGGCGAATCGGGAGCGATAGGTTTGGTGCCCATTCCGAATTCAGCGGAGATATCCTCCGACGCGAAAGCCAGTTCGGCTTCGTTTTCGAGCACGGTCGCGCGTGCTCGAAATCGTAGAAAAATCGGAGCAACCGGTTACGCGATGCGTGTGCCTCTACAACATCGCAGCCTTGAATTACGCGGCTGTCCTTATGACACGAAAACCCGATTACCGGCCAGCCTGTGGTCTCCGGTCTCCTGTGTCTCTGAATTCGTTTGAAATTCGCGGATCGCGTGGGAGGCCGAGGAATTTTTCACGAGAAAACTGTTCTCGCTGTTCTCTCTGGTTTCTCTCCGATAGCTCCGCGACTCTCGCTCCCTTGGATAATGGCCGGCCGGTGCAGGAGGACGGTAATAAGGCACCGTGTTATCCGTCCAATACAGTTATCGCTGGTTCTGCTCATAACGGGACCCATCGGCGACCCACTCATCGTTTCGAACACACGAGCCGACGGATTCCGAAGAAAGGGCAACAATCACCCAGACGAACCGCGTTCTCTTCGACGCGTTCACGACTGTGCCTCTGAAAACCCATCTTTCTCGCAACACAGCTGCCCGATCCGCATTTCATTGGGATCTCAACAACGTCGGGCTAATTTTCTTCTACTTCACTTTTTATGTGAATTTAAATGAAAAAGTACGGCAAGAAATAAGCAAAAAACTTGCTCACCTCATTTCTGTTTCAATCTAATCCTAATCTGTTCCAATCTAATCATATCTTTAAATAATGTACGAATTATCATTTTATTTTATAAACTCGATTCCGACGGTCCCCCGGGACTGACCCTGTCGGCGATTATTCCCTAATTTTTTAAAATCTATGGTCCAAGCATTTCTGAATAGCTTCTTCGACAGTAATAGCATTTCAATCGTGACCCTACAACTCACCTTCAGTATCTTAATCTAATAATTTTTCTTACGATTATTATATAAAACATGAGTTTTAAGCTTCCGATTAGTTCTACGCATTTATTGGAAATCCTATTAATAGACTTCCGCTCGGTAAAGTGATAGAGGAAAATAGCTGTAGTTAATCGCTCTACGAGTTCTTCCTCAAGATATTATGTACTCCTTCTGTTCCATAATAATAGTAGCAAAAGAAAATAAATATAGAACGGAACATAAAAAAATTATCAAAAAACTAGATTAAATTGAACAATAAATTAAAAATATGACTCAACAATTGATTTCGATCGGCGGATGAAATTAGAAAAATAGTTAGAATTCGTAATAATTAGGTTGACCTAAAAATCGAAAGATGTGTCCAAACAAGTGACAGATGTCATGAAACATTGATTTTGATTGAAGGCTTCGCAATTTTGCCCTACAACATAACTTACAGCTGCATTCGCCAATCATTCCCGTTTAAATATTCACTTGCTACTATTATTATGGGACATAATTTATTATGGGAGTATCTTGTATCAAATTACAGTGAATTCTCGATATATGTCAACAACACGGGTCTTTCCAGTGTCCTGTATCGCACAGGAGACATACCCGAGCCGTGTTATGTTTTTCCAAGGCCTCTCGAGCTTCGTTGCCCCTCACTGGGTATACCCCGCGGTAGTGGGGATAATTCCGCGATGTTTATCGTCCAGGTCTTGGCGACATATACAGAGAAATCACTGTATATTGTATCAAATTAGTATCTGAAGCAATTACATTGGAACCTCGATTATCCAAATTAATCAGAGGATCATGAACGTATAGTAGAACTGTTACTTATCTAATTTGCTTTTACGCTTATTGAGTTTTACAATAAATCTTACTGTACATAGATTGTTTTAAACTGAGTTGTTTCCATGTAGAACAGTGATAGGCACCGGTAGGGGCTCCTCAAACGCCTGGTTCTCCCACCAACCTCTCTTTCATGCAGCGCGCACTGGAAGGGTCAATTGAGACCCATTCTTGACGTAGAAAGTATTCGTACAACTCAGAAGTCACATATCTGAGATTCGAATAATCAAAGAGTGCCACTGGAAATTTTTCTATAATAACAATATTCAGTGACAGGACCACTTAGATCCAAGGTGATAAACATCCAGCCTAATTCAGTTGCTCTCTGCGAACATTAGAAGCTTCATGGTAACAGGACCGTTCACGGGGTCATTAATGGGGGACAATAAACGTTTGCCCGCAGGACGAGCGTTTTCACCGAAAGAATCCTGCGGTTCTCCGGCCAGATTATGCAAAACGAGGTACAACACCACGGCTCCGATGTACGGGGTCAGCTTAACCAGCGGCCAGCCGGTGACGATCGTCCAGAAGTTTCCCGATCTTCTGCAGCAGGTCGTGTTCGAGGTTTGCGAGTAAGTAGCGAGTACATAGCCGCGTAATTACCCGTTAACCCTTCCCGCGATCATCGCGTCCGCCCGGTGAAACCCGCGACCGATCGTTATCCACTGTTACTTTCTTGGCACGTCGAATCGTGATCCGTGGATCGCATTGTCCCGCCGTCGAATTGAAATTCATTGGAGTCTCTACCGGCGATCCTACAGTCGCCGGTATGGTCGATTCGGATGTGGCACAGTGGGCCGAACAGGTCTAGACCGCGTTCGTGACCGGGAGCGGGCCTACTTCTGCCTCGTTTTTCGGACCGATGTTTGCTCGCATGATCGTCGCGCAGAATGCATCGTCGTTAACACTTTCGAGACCAGTGTACGTTAGCTCATCGTCGGGTTTGTAAAAATTTCGCAGTCACGGCTGGCTAGACTCGTTTCGATCTTTAATTTGCAATTTTCTTTTACGCAGTTTTCAACTTAGTTCTTTGAAATCTGCATTAGTCTTCTAACTAAATGTAATAGCTAATTATATGGCTTACCAGTAAAAGGGCATATACGTTACACTTCGTGAAATTGACAAGAAGACCGTTGCTCACTGTAGCTCTGAAAGAATCGACTGGTATAATACACGTCCCCCCTCCACTTTAAACAGTGAACATTTCGTTTACTATACCAGCCGATTCTCTCATCGGTACATTGAGCAACGAATTATTTTTACATCCTCCTGTAACCCATTCAGTTTTTGATACTGCCTGTACAGGATTAGAATTTAGATGGACGGTTTGTAACTCTGGGTGGAAATGCAAAAACCGTTAAATCCATTTTTTCAGACGTGTTTTTGGAAGAGACACGTCTTATTCGCTTGTTGCCAAATGAATTTGAAACTGTTGTCGCGCGAACTAAACTTTTTAAAATCGGTAAATTTTTTCCTTTTTTGTTATCGAACCGAAGAAATATTCGAAAATCAAGAATTTCACTTCGAAATGCCGTTCTTGCGAAAATCTCTCAGTTCTGACCATAACCGCATTCATACTGATTAATAAACTTCTTCTTTTCGAATCAGTAGAAAGACTGGAATCGTTGCAACCGTTTTCCCGTGTTTTTCGAAACGTCCTCTATGATAAAATATATAACTCCTGCAATTTTGACTATTTTTACTTGAAAAAATCACACGTATACATCAAACACCAATAAATGTGTGTGTGTAAAATACCATTGCAAAAGATTCAATAGTTTTTCAGAATAAATTCCTAAATATTCGCGCAAAGACGGCCTCGAACAGCAGAATACACTTTTAGCACTAGGTTCACGGAGCGTTAAAAGAGGCTATTTTCCATTAGTTTATAAAAATAACGCGAATACAGCTATCCAAATTTTTAGGCATTCTTTTTACAACACAGACCCAAAGAGATCAATTTTTAGAATAGTTCCTCAGGAATTCGTAAATTAAGAATATTAGACCCGTCGAAATGAGGAGTCTCGCGAACCTAGTGTTAACGGTACAGAAAAATCGGCAAATCGAGGGGATTGACGGTGGTTGATCGTTGTGTTGCAGGTCGAAGGAGTGCGACGTGGTGCACGGGGAGTGTACGCAGACCTACGTGCCCTACCTGTTCCTGGTGATACCCCTGGGACCGGTGACCCTGACCGGTCAAGATTACGTTCTGGTCGAGAGCGGTTGCGTCTGCAAGCCGAGGAATTCGGCGAGCGCCTCGTCGGAGCCGCCGGCCGTTCCAAGCTTTTAAACGTTCGTCGAACTCTCGAAGGTGGCCGGCGTCGAGAGAAGATCCTCGGGAGCGGGAGGATCTCTCGATCGCTCGATCGCCGTGGCGGTAACGAGTCGGAACGACCGAACAAACCAACGAACGAACACGGCTATACGAATCGGTGGCAGGTGAACCCCGGGCTCCGACAACCTCACCGAGGGACCTAGTAACCTCTTTGGAGCCAGCTCGACCGCTAAGAGAGACCAGTATTCAACTTGCTAGAGAATGATTTCTCGGGAGAGATCGAGAAAATCGAAGATTCCCTCCGCTCGCTCCCCCTCGTTGCTTTCCTTCGAACGGAGGCAGGGGCCACTTTTACCTTGGATCGAACCGCCTCCCTTTTTCGGTCCAGGGTGACACGATTGTTCAGAGATCATGCTCTCAGCGAGTTACCACACGGAAGATTCCTCCTCCGGAAGACGACGATTTTTCAACGCGTCGTCCGGTAAATCGTCCCGAAATTCGCCGATCTGCAAACTGTTTGAAAGAGAAACAAGCCCGGTTCAGCCAGTTCAAGCCTGAGCCAGGGCTTGGCACCGAAAACAGTTCGAAGAAGCTATTTCACGGTGAAAAAACGAATCGGAGCAGCGCGCGACGCCGGTCGTTTCGCGGAATCCGGTCTCGGAATTCGATCGAGTTCACTAGACCTGGCTCACGCGCGAGCCGGTTTCGAGCAGGTGGTACAGACCGCTTCGTAACAACGTTCCACACGGGAAGCAACGGCTGGATTATTCTTTTCACGGGAGAGTCATAAAGTTATATCATTCCCCTCGACTGGACGGTAACGAGCCGGAAACCTTGTTAATGCGTTCGCCGATTCTCGGACCGCTCAGCGCACAACGATCCCTATCTCGGTTTCGTATTTTATTCGGCCGTTGCTTCGGCTCATTCCACTCTGCATACTCTGTCGAACGTCATTCGAACTTCTTCTTCTTCTTCTTCGCGAATGTTGAAAGTTTCTCGAATGTTTGATCGCTTTCGCGGAAATGGGAAACGTCTTTGACCCTTCAGAAACAACGATTTCGGATGTTGTAACTAGACTGTAGATTTTATGTATTTATAAAAAAAAATTGTTTGTATAATTTTACCACTCGGAAACGATATCGGTGCACCCTATTGACGAAGATTTAAAAATTAATTACATTCGGTCAAATTATTAGATATTTTCATACTTTATCACTTTCTTTATAGAATTTTGGCGTAGTTGAAGTCTAAATCACCAACAGATTACAGTGATATCCATAACATCATTAAAAGGATTTAAAAATATCTATGTATAATTATTAAGATTATTAAAGTAACAAACATATGGCTGCTGTTTCTTGCAATCGGTGTAGACAATTTTGATTTCGCATAAAGATCCACAGTCTAGTTATTACAATCTGTTCATGATCTACAGTTGTCGAAAAATGGTAATTATTTGCAAACAAGACTTCAATATCCGACTTGAATGACCGTGAAATATGTTATCAAGGTCAATGCTCTGAACAATTTTTCTGTATACCATATAGAATAATGTTACAACATGCAAGTACAAAATACTGTGTTACAGTAACGAGTAGTGGTGACATCTTTCTCGCGTTGTCAGTTTTGAAACCGTATCAAATGTGTCGGTCGCCGTCTTTGAAGGATCATGCATCCAAAAGCTGTTCATTATGTTTTTAATTTAATGATCGATTCTTTTACTGTATCGTGGCGTAGAAGTGGAAAAGTATGTATGCTTGTAATTTTGATCGGAAGCTCCACGGTTAAAAAGCTGGAGATCCGTGCGAAAAAGCGAGTCGATCGATTGGCATTCGACGGACGAGTGTTCGAGCTGGAGAGGATCGTTCTCGTTTGTTGGCCGATCGAGTGACACGACTGGCCCGCTTATGGTTCTCGGAACCGGACTCCGGGCAGGACTCGATGTCGGAATCGTAGCGACGCGACGACGCGACGAACAGCATGGACATGCAGTCGTAGTACGAATGGACCGTACCATGAATTCCGATGAGTATAATGTACCGTTAGCCGGTTTGCGGGACCCTTCACCTCGATTTACTTCGCTCGGTGATTTCATAGACGAGATCCTTGCGGGCCAAAAGCGGCGCGGCGCGGCGCGGCGTCGAAGACGACGACGACTACGCTGTTTTCCCGCTCATTCATGCTGTCCCGCGCCACTTATCGCGAACGACCGTTCACGGGCTTCTTCCTTTTCGAATCGGGGATCTATGATTTACGAGGCAATCCTAACCGTACCGTCTCTCGATCGTTAAACACCTCTAGAAAACGCGGTTTCCTGTTCGAGGGCGCTGGATCGAGAACGGTCTGTCAGAACTGAAATCGCTCGGTGGTTCATTATATCTGTTTGGGGTGGGGAAATGAATATGATTATCGGCGGTGAACGAGATTGACGGAATACCGGTTGACAGCATGCGGATCGGTTATGGTCGAAGGAGACGCAAATTTGCGCGTGAACGTTCTTGTGCTAGTGCCGTTACGAGAAAGTGATAAAAAGAGAATCGGCCGAGCATAGAGTCACTTTTCCACGTGCGCGGTGGAAGACACATGGTTGAAAAATTAGGATTGGTCGTCGGGAAACCCTCGTTGAGAAGGTTTCGCGAAGATCGGGTACGTCGAACGAAACGCCGAGACGGTGTCCGACGCGGTGAGCTCAACGCGTGGGACACCGTGGTTTTCCCCATTGGACAAGCATAAAACGAACGATACTTCCATACCGCATGTCATCTTTTGTATCTATAGTTGTAATATGCAAGCATGTATTTATAATTTATTATTAGATTACGATGTATTGCGAGAATGTCTGGTTGTTTCTACTTTATTCCCTTTTAAACATTCCCCATGAAGACCCGTACAAGTTACGGCAGAGCGGGAGCTTTACTGCACTTTGACACGCTATCGCCTCGAATGCAGCGAATACAAACAGGTTCATTAGCTTCTATTTTCAGCTGCTAACGGTATCGGAAGGGATTATGTGCAAATGATGCCTGCGAATACACTGTGCGTACGCAGACTTGCGATTCTAATTGTTTCGGCTTACTTTTTCATTATTAATTACCGTGACTCGGTCTGCAGCCTTCCGGCCCTGTATACTGTAAATTCTGAGAACCAAATTCATTAGCAATTGTTACAAAATAATTTATTCGTAATGAATAAAGAACACTTATACAGGGTAGATAAGGTAAGGTAAGCGCAGGGGCTGTGGGTAAGTAGGGCACCGCGGCGACTGTAGGTAAGGGAGAGATGGCAGCGGCTATAGGTGAAAGCGCTGAGACGATAGATAAGACCGCGTCGGCTGTAGTGAAGGGAGAGAGCGCGGCGACGGTAGGTAAGAGCGCGGGAATGGTAGGTCAGAGCGCGGAGACGGTACGTAAGAGCGCGTCGGCTGTAGGTAAGCGTAGCGACTGTGGGTAAGCAGGGGAGTGCGGCGACTGTTAGTAAGGGGGAGAGCACTGCGGCTGTGGGTAAGTGCGCGGGAATGGTAGGTAAGAGCGCGTCGGCTGTAGGTAAGCGTAGCGACTGTGGGTAAGCAGGGGAGTGCGGCGACTGTTGGTCAGGGGGAGAGCACTGCGGCTGTAGGTAAGAGCGCGGAGACGGTACGTAAGAGCGCGTCGGCTGTAGGTAAGCGCAGGGACTGTGGATAAGCAGGGGAGTGCGGCGACTGTTAGTAAGGGAGAGAGCACTGCGGCTGTGGGTAAGAGCGCGGCCATGGTAGGTAAGAGCGCGTCGGCTGTAAGTAAGCGTAGGGACTGTGGGTAAGCAGGGCAGCGCGGCGACTGTAGGTAAGGGAGAGACCGCAGCGGCTGTAGGTAAGAGTGCGGCGACGGTAGATAAGAGTGCGTCGGCTGTAGGTAAGCGTAGCGACTGTGGGTAAGTAGGGCAGCGCGGCGACTGTAAGTAAGGGAGAGATCGCGTCGGCTGTAGGTAAGCGTAGCGACTGTGGGTAAGCAGGGGAGTGCGGCGACTGTTGGTAAGGGAGAGAGCACTGCGGCTGTAAGTAAGAGCGCGGCGACGGTAGATAAGAGTGCGTCGGTTGTAGGTAAGCGTAGCTACTGTGGGTAAGCAGGGGAGCGCAGCGGCTGTAATTAAGAGCGAGATCGTGTTGGCTCTCGATATGAGAAGCCAGCGGTTTTCCTGGATATCGTCACGTTGCATGCATGAGTGGGAACAGAACCGAGCAGCTTCTAGCGGGGAACAGAACTGAGCAGCTTTTAGCACAGACGAGGTACAGGAGTAGACCAATCACCATATTGGGTTTCGTGTCTCACGATCTGAAATACCGACATCGTTAACAACAACTAGATTTCTTACGCCCTCTACTCTGATGAACGATAAACTACAACATAATAAAACATCTGGTGACGACTGTTCCCGATGGTCGGCGATTGCCTCCGAATTGGGATCGGCGCAAAGGGGTGGCTCGACGATTGTTACGTCACCGCGACCTCTAAATACGACGCACGATCGAGAACGCAGGTTCGTACCTGCATCGCCTTCCCGCCTTTATGACTCTGTGTAACTACGCATACGTAGAAAAAACCCGTATACGCAGGCTCACGAAAATAGTCGAAGACTCTTCAAAACAATATAACTTTTTTTAAATTGGACCCAACGACCAGACTTTCCTTGAGCAATTCGAAGAATTGGTTTACCGGATGACCTGCAAAAAAGATTTTGGAAAGGTTTCCACAGATCGATTCTTGGAACAATTATCTACAATAAAAGTGTAAGGAAATAATGCTTGTTTATGAAATATTTGTAAATTACAAATTAAGGTATCTCATATGAAATTTGAAGTAGAAATTGATTTTTCTAAAATTATGCTTTAACACTTTCTTACGAAAAATATTTCTACGAATTTTTTGTCCTTGATGTTAGTTTTACAATCAAATTTTTTAAACCTTAAAAAGCAACACTAAAAAAAAAATATCTGTTTAATTCGAATACGTTCGTCGGAGAATGTAACATTTCATAATCGATATGGTTCCGTGATGATTCACATTCTCACCGACGAGAATTTCCTTAGTGGTCTTCTGCACCGACGAGATACCGTCGTTGGCCTTCTGTTTCTTACTCCAGCCAAAATCTATCCTAGAGGGCGGTAGAAAACACCGCATTTTTCGAGCGACACATTCTCCCGTAAGGTTGTCAGTCATTATATATATCTCGTCGGTGGCCCGGTTCTGTTCCAGGAAAGACGGTCCGGTTCTGTGCCATGCTAAAGCGGCGATGTCACGAAAGTGGGAACGCCGAAAGCCCGGGCGTGAGCACTCTCATTCCTCTCTGCTTCAAATACGCAGCAGTATGCAGTTCTGAAGCTACGTTCATGGTATACAGACTTGTGCACGCATGCGTATTGGATTACGGAGTTCTGAGACTACTCGTGTAGGATTTACTGGAAATTGTAAAAATATTTTAAAGTTCAAATGATAAAATGCTTTGAACCAACCTTAACCGAGTGTATTTTTATTATATTTCATTTTATTTTAAAATTGGAACATATCTTCATGGAAATAAGAGATAAGAGAAATAATTTCTTTTCGATAGTAGTTTATTTTATTCTATACCTTAGAAATTTATGGTTTTCCCCTTCATTATATTGCGCCGACGTCGTTGGAACGAAGGCGAGAATATAGTAATCTAAAATTCCATTTCTGCTAGTTTAAAAGCTTCAAGTAACACAGACACTGAGCTTACATTGCAAAAATATTTGAATGTATAGGATAATTAGTTTTTAAATTCGAATAACTAGTTTTCTCCATCATTCTTAAGACACATTTATTACTTTCTCGATTTTTGTATCTCTGTTTTACTATCGAGGGATTTTTTTATCTTGAGCTTAACAATATATCTCGGTATATTTGAATATAAACGCAAAATCTTATCCAACGTGAGGACGAGATTTTTTCATTCAAAATTTTTCGGAACGAAAATCCCTAGCAGCATGCAAGGGCCGCCATCTTTAAAAAGGAACGACGACCATCTTGGACCATTTTTCACGGGTTGTTGACACGGGCAGATCACAGCCGGTTGTGAAAGTGTTTCGCGATGTAAAATCGTATCGCGATTAACTTGGAAATAAGTAGTGGTTGTTTAGAAAACTAGAATCAAAAGCGATACCGGTTCACGCGTCCGAGATTACTGTGCGGAATACTATTCTAGGACGAAAGTGTGAAAAAATTCGCGGTAACGAGCGTCTGTCACGAATATAAGCGATCTTGACAGAGACAAGTGCGAAAGTCCTATTATATTCATTCAATATTCTGCAAGGAGAGGAGTTTTTCGATTGTGCTCCTTTCGTGCGAAAAGAAAATCGAGCTGTCGCGAGCAACGGACACGCGAAAGCCTCGAAAATACATCTTGCAAAACGGAAAATGGTTTCGTGCACATGGTGACACCTCTGGTTAGTTTGCGAATCCTATAAACAATTTGACATATTTCGTTTAAAAGCAATTTCGCTCGATCGTGTGCGTTGTTATCATTGCGGATCGTACGTCGATTATGAAAGTACATGTCGAACAAGAATTCCTTTGATGCTAAGTATTATCCGAAATTTTCTTCGAACCCGCTGGTCAGCACCTTTATAATGGCGAAATGTTACGTACGTTTACTTGAATTTTTGTAAACATTATGAATCATTGATAATAAACGTAGGGTTTTATTATTATGCAATTTTATTTATATATTTTATGTATATGCATGCTGTTCAATGGTAATTTACTGACACATTTGCTCGAGCAAATGTCGTCTGTAACGAGATTTATCTGCTACTATTTATCGTTCGGACACAAGATAGACGTATTGTCAAAGTAAATATCGTAAAACGAATACGCGACAATATGGGGACTTTTTCGTTCGAAACGGAAATACGTGATTTTTATCGGTTCTCACGGACGAGAAGTGGTCTTTAAACATTATATACCGATTAACAAGAAAATCTAGAAATCAAATTATTATTTACACCCGGTATTCGTACGTTTTGAACAAAATGAGAAGTGTTTAAAAATTTTAGTATTCGAAATCTAATTAAATTATTCGGATATCTAAGTATCACTATTATCTTATCATCAAATTGTTGCCTTATGAATGTGTCATGCGGATAATACATGTTACTCAAAAGATATGACTGTGTCAGCATGTTAATACACTTTTAAAGAAGCATGTTTATGAAAGGTGTGCATGGCTACTCTACATACCCTACATCTCCTTTAATACTAAGTATAAAGCTCTATTTATTACAAGGTGTATGTTGTTAATTATAAAATTGTTCCATTTTTAATCCGAGATATTTAATATAATCAGTCTGATGAAAAATTTTAATTATTTTAAACAATTATATATTAACAAGACACCTTCTTAATAAGATTACATTAATGAACAATTTTTAAAAATATTTTTACCGAAATATATCGTTTTATCTGGTTTATGCAAAATTTCGCGCATTTTTGGTGGCACATTCAAACTGTAGTAGAAAAAATAACAAGTGAAAGTTAGCTGTAATGGCTTCATTATTTATTTTAAGGTACAGTTTACTTTAGTCTATTATTACAAAGGCTTACATATTATATACAAGGCACATAATATGAGCTCATAACATGTGTATGCTTCCACTTTTCATACTTCAACTACAGAGAAAGGATTCAAGTATTGATTGCAGGAGCATGGTGTGCTATGGCAATGGGAGGAGGGTGAAGCCCAGACAAGACCCCACCTCTGTATACTATGCCCTCCATTTAAGTCTAACTTAAATCATTCCAGACAATCAGAGACAGATATACCTAATGCAATCTCTTAATAAAATGCTTTACTAATGCTATTAAAGAATATGCTCACTATTTCAAAGAAGTATTACAAGTGCCTATCAGATCAATGACCTGCATACATGTTTAATGATCTTGCACAATAGACACACAAATGCAAGATAATTTAGTAACATTACAGTTAATTTCTAGCAATTCATTTTCTATTTTATTTTCTTTTTTTCAGATCATCAAAAAAAAAAATGTTTAACATAAAAAACACATGAATGACAATGGGCTGAAGCATATCAGGCTTTAAAATCCGCATTACTTTTATATAAGTCAGGTCCAGGTATTAATACATTTTTTAATCGTATTTTCTTTTATAAAATTAAATAGAATTGAATTTGTGTTTTTATTTTTTGGTTTTTTCTTTTCATGCAAAAGAAGAGAAGCCATGGCAACAGTGGAGGAAAAGAAACGAGTTGGTGGTTCAAAAGTGTCAGCCATCGCAAACATCTTTCAGTCGAAACCACAACTGGACAATTTAAACCATAGATCCAATAATATTCTGACCGATGGTTTCAAGGAACCGGCTGTGCCTCTGAAAGAATCTCCTACTCAAGTCACAGTTGTTAGAACCGAAAGCCACGTCGCCCGTTTCAACAATGCTAGAGCACTTTTCGAGAAACTGGGGGAAGAAAATAAGCCAAACAAACAGTAAGTATACACGTCCGAAACGAACGATAAACGCGGGAGATAATGTATCGTGCGTTACTCATCTATCTTATAAATTCTCTACAGGGTCGACAGAATCGCGAAGCCCAGCAACCTACACGGCTTAAGATCACGTTCTAGTTCAGCAAATTCTGGATCAGGCTGTACGTCCCCGGCTAGATCGCCTCGTCCTCGATCCCCATCGCCTCCAGGAACCAGGGATCATTTGAGCAACTGGAGTGCAAGCGTTCCAGCCTTGAACGCTGAAAGACATTTCGAAAATGGCCACAACCACGGATTCGATCACGTGCCAGACAAACACAAGTCGCGGTCAGGATTTGGTAAATTTGATAAAAATTACGGAAAGGAAAATCGTCTGGACGAACGTCCGGAAAAGCCAGAGAAACCCGAAAGGCGGTTGAACTCGAAAGAATTGATCGAGAAGCAGAAAAATTGGACCAGCCATTTCTCGAAAACCAGACCGAGCAGATACAACTCGGATCCGAATAGATCGGTGGTTCAGAGCTCTTTGAACCAGAGCGCGAACAAGGTGAATGTCGATGCTATTTCCGCGGGACACGCACAAAATTCCGCGAACCTTGATAACGAGGTGAAAAGACCCACGGACATTTCAACCAATCTAGCCACAAGATCCGCGAGCTTTTGTTCTGTTAGGTCGGCAGCCATATCTCCACCTCCGCCCCTACCGCCGACAAGAAATTCCTCAAACGTGAAGAAAGAAAGGCCGGCGAGCATCGCGGCCGTGTCTCCTTCGGATATCCCTAGTAGTCCCGAGTACGCTACTATAAATAAATATTTTGATACTTCGCCCACCATACCAGAGTACGCGGTTGTACAAAAGAACGCAAACGTACAAAACAAGCATTTCCAAAGAAACCAGGAACAACGGGAAATTTCGAAAAACTCTGTCACTACTGCGCCAGAGAAAACGCAAGACTCGTTCATACCCGAGTACGCGGTTGTACAGAAGAACACTGTGGCCAAAGCGCATTCGCGGAATGCAGACATATCAAAAAATACTTCTGCTCAACATCCGAAGGGGTTCAGCAATTCGGAAACTAATCTCAGTTCGAAAAGTCCACACGCAAGCTCAAGCATTGATATATACTCCCAATCGAAATCGCACGTTTCTCCATACGATAGGAATTCTGATATATCTAGTCCAACGCGGAGCATGTCGATAGAGAATATGACTAGTATCTCGTACGAGAACAGGGGAAGGAAAGATGGCGATTTGCTCGACGCTCCAGAGTATTTAAATTATCCTACAAATTCAATTCGTTCGCCTCCGAAGACTTCCGAATGGAGGAACGAGTGGTTAGCTAAAAATGACGAGATCTTGAAGAAAGCAGCTGACCTGAAGAATTCGAGAGAGATGTTAGACGCAGACGGCAAGAACGAAGTTGTCAGACCTGATCCAAGACCGGACTGGGCCAGATCCTGTATTAATACGGTCAGAAAAAAAGATAATTCGACGGATGAAAGGAAAATCGAATCTTCGAAATCTCCGGATCCGGAATTAAGACCACCATCTGGAGGTACGGATAGCGCTTCTTCTAGTATGAGCTCCCCTAGCTCCCCTTCCAAGGATAGTAAAGAAGAGAAGGCAGATAAGGAAATGTCTGAAAAAATTCAAGCGGGTATAGTATATGCGAATTATACTCAGTAACATGACTTAAATTCACATCTAAACAAACGTACGTAATACATTCTATACACGTTTGAATACTCAATAATTATACCACAAAACATGAAACAAATATTTATATATGTATGTACAAAAGACACGAACTTTATGTAAATACGCTATTGGTTGCTTGAATTTAGACAATTTTTTTTTCAATTGCTGTAAAATAATTGTTTAATAACGTATTTAAATTTTGATATTTTACTGTGGCAGTCTGCCAAAATACTAAAAAGTAAAAGCCCAGGAGGAAACTCCTCCCCTCCTTCCCCTTTTTCCTCCTCTTCTTGATCTCGGTTCCTCCTACCGGTTTCAACAGTATTATTTATAGAAATCTCTGTGTATTCTGTTCTGCTTCTGTCTGGTGGTACTTTGCAGCATTTTCTTCGGAAAAGTATTTTTCAAATTCCAATCAATTTTTTCCGAGCAGTGTCAACAAAAAAAACAGATTTGTTAAAAATTAATTGTTGCCGTCGAGCTGTATCTGTTTTGTGGAATGTGGAGCTACGAAAAAATTGGATATTTCCTGATGTGTTCTTTAAAAACGTGTTCCCTGAAAAAGATAGTGTCAGCAATGTGTAATGATATAGCATAAAAATTTTTATGCAAAGTATGTGCGCTATTATACGCGTTTTACCAGATACATTTCTACCAAAGTTTGTTTATATTGCTTGTGCAGTTCAATTTTTCGAATCGTTTGAAGTTGTGAAGTTGTTGTAACAAAATCTTATAGTTTACTTTTTATTGTGTATTTTCTTTTTTAAACAAGTTTAATTTAAAAACTTTTCGTTATCATATACACGAAAGATACAAATATCATGTGTCTACGACTGCTTTGCATTGATTGTCGAGGTACTTTTTAACGACCACTTTAAACAATTACGTTCTTTTACGAGTGCTGTATAATCAACGTTATAATATTATTTTTCAAGGTCGAAACAGCTATGATCTGGAACCCGAAGATCAAGAGAAGCCCGCGTCCTACACGGAAACTATTTCTGAGAAGGACGTTTCAGATAAAAATTCAAGATTCAGCGAAACGGATACAACCACCGTCATTCGACGTTCTCACGTTCGCGTCGATCTACAAGCAGCTGGTCTGGGACAACGACCACCATCGGTTATTAGCTCGGACCAGGAGTATCCAGCTCTGGAACATAAAGACATACCAATACCCTCGCCATATGCAAAGAAAATGCAACAGAACCAAGATGTTTCTGCGCAGAATAACGAAGTGAAGCCTCAGACGAAAGCGAGCATAGAGGAGAACGCGGTAATAAAAACCGATTCGACTAAAAGTTGCCATAATAAGATGTCCCAGGATAGTAATCACGATCATGGGCGAACCAATTCAGTGATCACAGAAGTAAATCAAAATGTAGTCTTAGATAGTAAGTCAAAGTCGAATATCATCAACGAGAGGCATGCGTTCGCCGAGACAATATGCCAGAAGACCGTGTCAAATGCCAAAAACGATCAAATCAAGATCTCGATGCGGGAGAAGATAGCGAAAAATAAGGAAGAAGTGTCTGGCAAACGGTCGAGTTTCGCAGAGGTCGATAACAAGGATCAGACGGACAAAGCCATTTTAAATACGAGTCAAAGCTCGTCAATCTCGAACGTCCACGGTACCGATAATCTAATCGAGAAGTCTGTTAACAAAGAGACAGAATCGGACGAGGCTGTGTATCACGTGAATACCTCAAAAGTAAATTCCAAGTCTGCCAGCCAAAAGGAATATGTAACGCTAGCAGGTAGTACAACACCGCCATCCAAATCGAATTCCCAGACAGTAAGCACGGTTTTAAATAAAACTGCAGAGGAATCGGATCAACCTCAGACGACGTGGGAACAGGAGAAGCTCAAGGCTGAATTAGCTAAATTACGACTGCAGGAAAGCAACTCCGTAAATTCGGTCCAACAAACGAATACACCTCCGATCGCATCCCCAGCTGTTATACCTCCACAGCATGCGGATAAAAAGCAAGTTGCTGAACATGTTCCGTCGGAAAGCAGTCTTCACGAAGACAGCGATTCGAGCGATACCAAGACCATCACCAACTTGGAATATGCACCGGTCGACACGCAACACGTTAACGAACAAATTACTGCGAAGAGCGCGATCGAAACTCCGTCGAAAACTAATCTGAACCAAGCAGTTTCTGTAACACCAGACACCATGACTGCCGACGAAGCAGAAAACCTACTGAGCTCTCGGTGAGTGCGTAACTCATAAACGTATAAAATACAGATCATTTTAGAAGACAGTTTATTCTTGTATTATATTGAAAATTCCATAGGATTTATCTATTTCTATATAAATCGTTTTTTTATATAAAATTGATAATTCTTACATAGTAAATCATTTTTGGTGGCAAATTGCGATAAGCTTACTAGCTCTTTGATTTCTTTAATTTGAATTCTAATATTTTCTACTATTCGTGTTTATTTCAATGCGATTTCCAACAAACTCGTTACCTATTGGGACCACAGCATCCTAGAGAAAAAGATAAGGTAAGAGAAACTTTTTTTTTAACGGCTGAACTGTTCAGTTCACTGAGCATAATATTAAAAGTATGAGACAGCAAGATCAATCATATGAATCAATCAATTAGACAAGGATCAGCTTTATTGTCGGATGAGGAAGCACAAGAAATAGCAAGACTGTTGTCTCCCACCGTGAGTGCTGAGGCTGTAAACGATGGAAATTCTATCGATAAGAACAAAGAGCTGGATAAAGAAAGGGAGAGGGAGGATCAAGATAATACCCCAGATTGGCTCTCCGATGTCTTGTCTGCTCCAGATACCAGTCTTATTAATAGCACCACTAATGATTATAGGTGAATCAGTTTGGTCTTTTATGTTTTTATTTTCACTTTATATCAATATTTTGCGGCTTGCGCTACGACCTTATTTCCATTAGTTCGTTAAACGCGAAACGAGCCGGTTCACCGTCGATATACATATATGCAAAACAGAGAATTGTTTATCAACAACCAATTGATATCTCTGTCGTTTTTAGTTTATCCCATAGATCACGTAGCGATTTAACCATAGACTCGTTAACGGAGAGTCAAGTGGGTTCTGTAACCGGAAGCGAAAGTGGTCTTCTTGGATCAGTTAGCAGCTTGAACGATACTCACGAGACTAATGACGATACAGAGACTGAGCATCAGGATGAGTACATGCCCCCCATGCCAGGCAAAATTGTAAGATCATGGTAGTAATTAGACTGCGGAATTTTATGCAAGTTCTTCTTCTTCTTGTAGACTGCTCAGAAATCAAGGAAAAATTCCTTTAGATAATCAGCGGGTTTCTCACAGTTAGAATAAAAGAAACACGGGCCCTATTAATGCATAAAGCTCCGCAATCTGTTAACAGTGAAAGTGTAATAGATATAATGAACGTGTTAATATCTATTCAGGTGTTGGTGGAGAATGGAGTGCACTATTTCGAGGACGGCCATTTTTGGATGGAGGTTGCAGGGATACCGGAATCGGACGAAGAAAAAGATGATTACTCGGCGACTAGTCCAATCAGGAAAATGAATAAAAAAGTTACGTTCGACACGGGGCCAATGAGAGTTTATTCCACTCATTCGGTGAACGAGTACGATCGTCACAATGAAGACGTGGATCCCGTTGCTGCGAGCGCCGAGTATGAACTCGAGAAACGGGTGGAGAAGATGGAGGTGATTATACGATATAAATGTTGTACATACGATTTTGTTAAATATTCATTCCGCGATAATGAATAAATCTATTTTCAGGTATTTCCGGTGGAGCTGATGAAAGGGCCGGAGGGTCTCGGTTTAAGTATTATCGGGATGGGTGTCGGCGCGGACGCGGGCCTCGAGAAGTTAGGTATATTCGTGAAAACCATCACCGAGAAGGGGGCAGCCGCGCGAGAAGGCAGAATACAAGTAAACGATCAAATTGTTGAAGTGGATGGAAAATCTTTAGTCGGGGTTACACAAGCTTATGCGGCCAGTGTACTTCGAAATACTTCAGGTCTTGTGCGTTTTGTGATCGGCAGAGAACGCGACCCAAATTCTGAAGTAGCTATGCTAATACAACAGAGTCTTCAGGCGGATAAGGAAAGGGAGCAACAGCAACAAGCTAACTCCGCTAGGTATTGATTCGACACCACCTCTACACGATCTCTTTTTAACGTAATTTCCCAATGATGGTTTATCCTTGCTCGCCAATGTCTATGACGACAACTTACGGCCACCTCAATGATGACACGAAGTCTCTTGGGGTACTGAGGGAAAACAAGAGAATACATTCACGCTTCGTATCTTTATGCAAAATAAAAATTGTTTGCAGTAACGCAACACCCGGGAACCAAATAGAAGTCTATTTCTCTCTTCTGTAGTTTTATTAAGTTGTGAACAATGTGTTCATATTCTCAAGTTCATTTAATGTTTCTACTGTAGTAAATTACATCCTCCTATTTTTGCTATAAATGCATGAAATTCGCAGTCTATTCATGTCTAATCAACGTTGCTGGTGTAACACGAATGTGTTCCCTTGTGTGTCCTATAAATTATTTATAAATCTGTTGCCGTATAGGTGTAAAGTGTTTCAACACGATCGCCTCTGTTCTTGCTATAGAAAATTGAATTTCTCGGACGCCTCGCCCGATGGTCAACGATCTGCCGAGGAGATGTGTGTCGGAGGCATGGGTGCGATACCAGGATCTCCAGCGATGTCGTCGTGTTCCGAGGGGGAGCCTCCCCATAGTCCCATCGAAAATTATTTGTCCGCTTCCGGTCGCAGTAGATCTCCTATCATTAGTTCATCGATGCCGCCGCACATGCCTACCACACAAAGCGACGTTGACAGTCTGAGACTACTTTTACAAGAGGTAACTTACTCTCTTTCTCTCTCCCAACCAGAACGATGATAAGGAGCGTGTGGTATAGATAGACTATGATGTGCATATCACCAGGTCGCCGGAAAACTTTTAAACCCTTTTCGCGCCACTCTGTGTGATCATTCAGCTTTCATTTAATAAACTGACAAGGTTTAAAAATTTTCCGGCAACGACAATTGAAGATTTTGACTGCCATATTTTTTATTTATTTTCTTCAAATGTATAATTAATGAGAAATACATAACGTGGTCTCATTATTTATCAGGAAGTAGCGTCTCTCGTAGTGTCAGAAAACGTGTGTTATTTTCAATTAGATTTTTGATAGTCTGTATAGCGCACTTTTGCATTGTTTTATTACTGCACGAAGTACATCTAGTGTTTCATACATACATTTTTTACGGTTACGTATTACTATACTGTAAACAGTGAAAGAATTATGCACTATAGAATATTGTACATAAATGTATATACGCGAGTATTATGTTATACCGCTATTTTGTGTACACATCTCAGCACACCTTCATAGGAGTTCATAGGAGTAAATATATTTTTGGTTTTGCTTATGCACTGTGTTCGTTGTTCGCTGCTTGCAGAGTCAGTATAAACTAGCATTAGCAGACGGAGAGGTCGAAAAGCTGAAAGCTAAGGTAAACACACCAGATTTTTCGCAAAAGCTATTTTATGTGTTCGTACATCGCACGCTTCTATCCATGAAATCACGCATACGCTTCCCATAACGTTCATATACCATATTGAATCGCGTTGGTATTACGCTAGGATCAATCTCATTGTACGCTTTTCATTTATAGCTTGTAGATTTGGAAAATAGTGGGGCAGGTAGCGAGGAGTATGCAGCAAAATTACGCGAGTCCGGCTTGCGACTCCACGAATCAGAAAGAGCCTTAGGCACTGCCAGACAGGACTTGGCGACAGCACGGGAAATGCTGGCTCAGGCAACAGCACAGAATGCTGCTTTGCAACAGAAGTATGCGCGAGCAAGAAGAGCAGCACGCGAGCTGCGTGCGGACATTGCAGCTCGAGACGAATTCTATCAACAACTGCTACAGGAGAAAGATACGGAGTACAATGCTCTTGTGAAGAGTTTGAAGGATAGGGTACACCAACAATTATTATTATTGTTGCATATGAAATGTCCGATTTCTAACAGCGATGTTAAACAAGCATAATTCACTTCTGAATAAACTGATGGATCATAATAAGTATCATTCTAATCACCAGGCTGCGGATCTTTATGCAAAATAAAAATTGTCCAAGTCTATTGTAAGAAGCAAAAATGAATTGATAATACACTTCTTCTTTTATCAAGTTTAATATGTCGAAAATAACATGACACCTTCATAAATCCTTCTAATGTATTTCTAGTTTCGCATTTCACTTATTCATTATGTTTCGCATTTTACATGTTTGCCATAAATGCATAAAATCCGCAATCTACTAATTACCATATTCTGTGAATGAATCACAAGAGTTTTTATCGTATAACGATACGAATTGAATTTTTTGGTCGTCCACGTTCTTCATTTACAAGATTGTCATCTCCGTTTTGTATTCTTTATCATCGACGAATATTTGATTAACCGATATATTTTGAGCAAACATCGCATGATACATTCTGAAATCGGATATTTCTTACACAACAACCTAATAATAAATTGCATTTTGCGAATGGACCTACAACAAATGAATCGATTTCAGGTAATCACATTGGAAGTGGAATTAACCGAGACTCAGAGAAGATTCGGGTTGCCAGTGAGATTGCCTTACGATGGTACGACGGCTAGAATAGTGACACCGCAATTATCACGACGGCAATTACCGCCGCCACCATCGTCCACCAGTTGTCAGCTCTCGGACACAGAGACATCGGACCTTAGCAGTCCCGACGACGGAGACAAGACAGCAACGGTGGAGAGAAAATTGCCACTCCCATTGCCAGTCAAAGAGGAACTGGATAGAGCCGTACCTGCCCATCGACTTCTCGACAACTCTGCAGGAAAAAGTAAGGCCGAACTAGCTAGCAGAGGAGGTTTAGCGAACCGGCAACTTCCTAAACGATCCGGTGGCCTTAGTAATAGCAGTTCTGTACGTACATGTGATTTATAATGTCTGTCGAAGAAAAGGATGGTAATTGGCTTAATCACTTGCTTAATCGAATCGATTCTTCAGGATTACGGTTTGGACGAATCGGGAGACAATACCGACGAGGATTCTTCTTCCAAGCTTCTTTCTCAAGACACTAGTAGCAGGTCGCCAAACGACTTGACGTCGAAGCAATCAAACTTGAGTTCCTATTCCAGTAGTTCTTCGATTAGTTCGCTGAAGAGTAAGCATATGGAACCCACGCATCCCACGGCGATTCGACAGCACAGCACTATTAGCTCGCAAGTCCGAGCTATGACGGAGCAAAGTTGGCCGCAGTCCCAGAAAAGTACTTTCTTTTTCTTTATGTTCATACAATTTGTATAAGGCCGGGGTCGCACGAGCGTCGAAATGGCGGATGTTGTAACTGCGTTGTAGTGTTACATTGCTTCATGTAGGGTCGGTCGCGCGGGCAATGTACGTCAACGGTCGTATTTTTAATAAACTATAAACGAAAATAGGCTGTTCTATGTCATCCCTCTTGTTCATGTGGATACGTATTATGCAGGACAAAGCCAACGCTCGTATGACTACAGCTAATAACGTGCGTCAAAATTCACATCCGTCGTGTCAACGCTAGTATGACCCCTGCCTAAAAGCTCGAGTATGAAATGATTGTTAATTATACGTAGATTTAACTGGACCGCCGGCTTCCTTAGCAGAACAATTGAAACAGGTCCTCGCGGAAAGGGAAAGACGGCTCGGTGGAAACGACATGTCTTCTTCAAGGGAGAGTTCCGGAGACTTCAGTGATTTAAATAATCCGCACAATAATGATCCGACTTTGGTCACCCATCACTTAGTGGAAGAAATAAGACAGGCTGTAAACGAAGCCAATCAAAGAGGTAGATATATTTTACAGTGAACGAGTAGATGCTGGAGGATTCCCTCTCTGATCAATCTTTTATCTCTACAGTGAAGAAGGTTACTGTTCCCTCATCGAATGCTACCGGAAGTGGTGGAACGCCTTGGCATCATCCAGGTAGTTCACCTTCCAGTTTGTCTTCTGGCGGGTCAGTGAGCCCGCCTGCCGTTGATCCTAGTCCATCCAAAACAGGTACTAGAAATATATCATGATTCAAACGCTAAACAAATTTTGATCCATATACAGGGTGTTCAGTATACATACTTATTTATGCTACTGTTCGCGAATCGTATAAAATATTCTCCCAATTGTTGCCGAACACCCTGTTGTCGATGTATTTTCGTGCGTTATAATTCAATGCCTTGCTTGTACGAATGGCGTTGCAAATCTAGATGCGAGTGAAGTTTGGTTGCCTCCTCATCCAAGCGACTTTGGTTTAGGTGACAAGAAATCTCACTTTTGGCAAAATGCCCCAGTTACCGATTGGTCTAAGGAACAAGTAAGTGTCGCATCCGCTTAAGAAGCCTTGCTTTTATAAACGATCGTCTCACAATGATCTGTAACTTGAAACGCGATGTTTAGGTGTGTCAATGGTTGACTGGAATTGGTTTGGAGCGATACGCACCGCGTTTCCTAGAAACTGGTATCAACGGCGGGAACCTCCTACGATTAGAGTCTCGCGATTTGAAGGCTTTCGGTATTTACGGAGAGGAGAAGTCTCACCTGAAACGAAAATTGAAGGAACTCAGGGCACAGGCTGACCGCGAGCGCAAGGAGAGGAAAGAGATTGAACGGATGCGACGAAAAGCAGAGAAGGCTGCCAGAAAAAAATAGTTTGTGCGTATAATTATGTACTTATGCCCATCTGAAATGCAATAGTATTGCACGAAAGGTCGTACGGTGACATATGGAAATCTTCTGTACGATATTCCAATGATGTTCGTAGTGTATGTATTCTCGATTCTTCCGTCTTGTATTTAATTCTTTAGCGCGGCTAAGCGGTCGCAATGGAGTGAATACACTTGTTCGGATTCCTAGCTATCCGAAGTCTTAAACTTTCATTATTTATACACGACTATTAAATCTTCGTCATTAATTTTTGCATTTATTTATATAAATATTATATGTCTTTTTGTATTCGTGTTGCTTCATTCGTTTTGTAGTATTTGTATTAATTATTATTTATGAAGCAACAACGAATACGACTCGTGGAGAGAAGAGCATGTATTGTTGGTACGCATGCTTTACAATGCCAGACATATACATGTGATATGTATGTAAAAAAAAATTCAAGCCATTTAGGTAAATTGTAATAAACCTTCGATTGTCCAGAGTTTCTTTTTCTTTTTTTTTTTTGTTTTTAAATAATTGTAAGTATATTTTACGTAGCGATACAAGTTTCACGTTATTAGAATATATGTATGTTATTTCTGTATTTATTATTACTATCGATTTGATTGTGCAGTAACGGTCTTTCGTAATCTATTTCACAAGAACGATAGCGAGCTAGAATTCTAATATATCTATTCCGCGGGGAAAAAAATGAATTTACTATGTACATCATTGAACTATCAACGAATTTGTAATTTGTCAATAAGACATGTGTTATAAAATCTCCCATTTGTAGATTTGATCGACTTACAAAGTAATCTATTCATCTGTATTTATTCCATCGATAAATTTGTTCGACCGATACGTTTCAAAATGTTCGGTGAGTTGATTGCATTTCTTTCGTTTCAAATCGATATCCGAATTAAGTATTAGCGAGATCACGTTGCCACCGTTTTTAATATTTGTATTAGACATTCGTTCTACTTTTAACACTTGCGAAAAATTTGTACTGCGCGAACGAAGTACTAGAGATATCCGCACAACGTCGATTTTATTGCGACGATAATTTTTAACTTATGTGATGACGAACTTGTTTAGCGTTCTTTTTGTATACTTTAGACATTCCATGCGACATTGTAGTTTTTATCTTGATTAACACACGACTAAAGGTATAATGTACTACGGAAACTTCGATGCTTCGAGCGAAGTCCCTATATATGCGTGGATATATAATGTATGTTGATACAAAAACCTGTAACCAAACGAGAAAACACATAACTGAATATTCATTCTGGAAGTAATAATCGCGGGACTCGCTTGGACATTATGTAGGACGAGCGTACCTTATTGTACGTATACTTATTTATGATAATGTTAAAGGTATTGTACAATGTCAACTACTTTGTCTTCTCTTTGTACCGTTTCAAGCGTGGTAACGTTCTCTCAAAGAAATTGAGTTTCCTTCACGCGAAACCATCGCAGGAACAAAGTATTTCGCATTGATACACACTGTATATAGTACACAGACACACGCGCGCGCGTACGCGCACCCACACACATACACATACAATGGAACGATCAATAATATTGTAATCTACGAAAAAAACTGAGTATGTCGTAAGGCGTGTAAGAGGCATAACTATAGTGTCATAATATCTTTATAGAAAATAGTTTTTCATTTCCTAACTTAAGCGTTTATCAAAGGTCCTCCATTTTTTAACGGTACTTCGTATATCACGATATATTGAAAAAAAAAACAATTAATACTTGTTGTTTCTGTTGTTACGTACAACGAAATGTAGGAACTGAACAAAAAAAAACGAGAAAGAGTGAGAAAAAATAGAAAACTTTCATCAAAAAAGTAAAACAATTTTGCGTCTCAGGGTAATCAAAAAAATTCGTTTTTTGGAAACGCGCGTATGTTCGACGAGTGAAACGAGAATATATCCTTCGGGATCAGAACGTCCTGCAATTCGTTTATGAATATATAGTATTGCAATTTTTCTAGGAGCAGACATTTGATAAAAACCGACTGATTTACAATAAGTTCGTAGTTGATTTTCAACGAATGGCTTAGATAATGCGACTTAACGATGAAATATAAACACTGTGTCCAAAAGTAATAGTCTAGCCCAAGAACCAAAACCTATACATCTCTGTGGAGCTACATAGCATCTGAATGTTCTTTCATACGTTTTTTGACGATCATTTTAAATTATTGCTCAGGAGAGAGGGAAAATTCATGGTTCCATGCATAAAGACGGAATGTGGGAGTTGCGTGAACAGCAGCTTTTTAATATTGTCTATGAAAAAGTATTGTCAACAAATACTCTTAAACGTTTTAATTAAAAGTAATTCATACAGTATATTCATAGCCTGTTGATTTTTTACCTAATATATATTTACGAATTAAGATGAAATTGTAATGTAAAGTATACATGTGTCTGAAATACAGATCGTAAATAGTATAATCTTGTATATCGTTGTATCTTTTTCCAAACACGCTGGAATATAATATATATTTTTTAACATACATAAAGTTACCGACAGATACTGTAAGTTGTTTGATCAATAGCTTCTTAGACACCGCGATGGCAGTTGTGTAAACAAGAAGCTTGACAATTATTCTCGAATTTATTCTATTAATCAAGACGACAATGCCAGCTATAGTTATCAAAAATTATACTTGGAGACAGACGTTAGAATTCGTAATTTTAAATGTACCGTTGAGGGGTAATCCGAAGAATGTGGACTTGTTCGTGGTTGATAATTACTTGAAGGTATCGATACCGTGTAATTTATTAATGTATAAAATAAAATAGCATAGGTACATGTATAAACAGGTTAGCTTTCCGCCCTTTATATTGGAATTGTTTCTGTGGACCGAGATTAACGAAAGGGAAAGCAACTGCATCATTACAGACCAAGAAGCGATCATCTCGTTACAGAAAACGAAAGTTGGTGTAGAATGGCCTACTCTCGAAATAGAAAATATAGACAAAGATACTAAAAGAACATATCGGAACCAAGCTTTGGAGCGTGCTCGAGAGAAGGCCGAAGAACTGGAGAAAATTAGAAAGGGTAGCTACAAGGTTGTGTTAGTATCTACTCAAATGTTAAGTCATACTGTATTTATAAACCACAATCTTCTTCAGAAAAGCGTCAGCATTTACAAAGAGAGGCAGTCAAAGAACAAATCAACATTAACACAGCTACGTTGAATAAAATCGACGCGATAAGAAATGCTCATCGGAAGGAAGCCATGTTGGAACTCGAAGATTGGCGGTCGAAGGCTGAGGTACCGTTTTTACCGGAAGTTGAGGGCGCAGTGCAGGAGAACAGGAAGGCTTACAAGTAATTACATACAAAATTTAACTTTTCACATATTATCTACCGGCGTGTATTTCCAGTAACTACCAGTAGATAAAGTGTTAATAGTCGTTTATCGTGATAATAGTCCTCTAACATCGATTTACCGAAAGGCCTCCGTTGAAGTGGTTCAAAGACGACAGCAACAGATTAAAATCTCGAGCACTGACCGACGACGAAGTATTGGGCACCGCTACAATCACAGAAGTAATTGAAGACGAAGTACCGGAACCGGAAAAAGCGCCGAGTAATTCGAACGAGAATAAGAACGTCGACGATGGAAAGATCGTTGAACTAAAAGAGGAAAATGAAAACATCAAACAGAAGAATAAAGAGGAAACTACGGATGACTCTAGTAGCTCAGAAGACTCTGACGAGAATGATAAATCTAAATCAGTAATATTGTCGAAGAAGAAAAATTCGAGGCCCGGATGGGAGTCTGTGCAAGCTGCGATAAACGGCAAGCTTGTAAAAAGGAACAGCATATTCGACGAGCCATCGAAGTCGGTGCCATTACCACGAAAAAAGGGTGCCATCAGCGTCACTTTCTCGGACCGGAAGTTCCCTACTCCCGCTAGAGAAAGCTCCCATCTCGAGGAACAAGAAGTAATCCCTTTTGAAATTGTTATCCTGTATACAGTGTAGCCTGTAACAGTGTAAGGAGCATTTTTATACAAATACTGTTAATTTTAGTGGCTGGCAAAGCAAGCGGAGGCGAGACGAAAGATAGGATTCGACTCTGCGGACCTGCGACCGGAAGAACGGGATCCACTGTGGTTGAAGAATAAAGGAGAGTATGTGTGGAACGAGCTTTTGTCTGAGATTATGGGTGTTACACTGGATTATAACGCTAAGCTTAATTTAAATCGACGCGATTGGGACTATTTCTACAGATAATATTTGCCGTAATGATTAAAAATGATTACTTTGCAGCGATAGAGTATTACTTAATTGACTAACGCATCATCCGCCGATAAGGTGTTATATAATTCCTCGAAGCTGGCCTACATAAATTGACTAATCGATCACGTTTTGTTTCAGCGAGTTCTTCAAAATCGGAAACCACTTGGCAGCAATTAGTGCTTACACATATGGCATCAAGATTAGCGATAAGTTAGCGTCGCTGTACGTAAACCGGTCGGCGGCTCATTATGCGTTGGGGAATTATTGCAGATGCATAGAGGACTGTTCAAAAGTAAAGGATCAGTAAAACTTCATCGCCAGAAAACGATGAACATACTCTTTAACCCTCGGAGAGCGGACCTTTCGGACGACTACAGTTTTGTCGATACTTAATTTCTTTAATCCTTTGCGGACAAGAAGTTTTAAATTACTAAGACTGTCTTCCTCAGAAAACTAGATTATGTATCAATGCCTTATATCTAGACTGCGGATCTTTGTGGAAAACAAAAATTGTCTGCATGAAACACAAGACACTCTAGTCATTTAGAAGCTCCTTTCTTTCTTTAACCCTTAACGGTCCGGAAGTATTTCAAGTTTACTTCCCACCAGGTCCCAGCTATTTTTCATAAGAAGAGAAACTGTGGACTCAACATTTTTATATCATGTATAGAAAGGAAAATATTTATATTTTATTTTATATATATTTATTTATATTTTTTTTTTATTTTTACCGCCATATACGCGGCATTGGACCTAGTAAGTAAAAGTACCATGCCGCTTATATGGCGACATTGGTCCGTTAAGGGTTAATAAACTCAGAAAATTGAAAATGGTACGTCGACATTTTTAAATCTTCAAAATCTCTTTATTGCTTTAAGTTGCACCAACTCATTTTTGTTAAAAATGCATCAAATCCGCAGTCTACTTATGTCTGATGTCGACATTCGTTCTCAAAGGATTAAACATATGGAGTAGCTGCTGCTAATGGAATAGAATAATTAATTGGTAGAAACTTAGACGATTTCGTCGGTCTGGGTCAAAGGGGATTGTGGCACCGCCGTCCAAGGGTTAATTAATTTAAGTGCACTGGTTGCTCCCGTTCGGCGAACTCGTTCACCGTCGCATTTCCCGTTCGCAGGCACTGGAACTAATGGAGCCGAAATGCGAGAGCAATCGAGAGTCTCGAGCCAGGTGTCACGCTCGACGAGGCGCGGCACTTTGTAAATTGTCCTCGCCTCAGCACGGCATTCCCGAGCTGGAGGCTGCCCGGGAATTGGCACCGGACAACGAGAGCATAAAACGCGACGTGCTGGCTGCGAAACAGTATTTCGACCTGAAGGATTAAGGTCGCTGCCCATTGAACAGCGCAACGCCCACGCAACAACCAGCATCGACATACTCACATTTATATTCATTTTAATAGAACTGCGTCCACTTAGCAGCACGTCATCGAAATGTTCACATTATTTAGATTTATTTTAATAGAAGCACGTCCAGTTAACGGCACAGCATCGACACTCTTTTCCGTTTTCTTGCTTTTAGTAAGAGTGAATGCGTTGGCGTTGGTTAGACGTCGTTTAGGTGTTGTGCTGATAAATTGGCGATGGTCTAACGCTAGAACTATCGAACGCTAGACGCAATTGATGTACATTGCTACATAATAATGACAAGATTGGATTTACTCGGATCTTCTAATATTTGTATCGTAATATGTGCTTGAATGAAGAAGTTTATCCAAACATTTCTTCAACATTATTGTAAAAGAAAAGACAAGGGTCATTTTGGTCGGTAGTTCTAGTGTTAACGTTCAACTAACAATAAGGCCACGCCGAAAACCGACTACTAAATCCGATGACAGTATTCACTGCGGTCTCGTCAATAGTCGAAAGCGAAACACAAAATAAAACACAACGTTCTTCTAAAAAACGTTGACCGTTTATTTATATATTAAACAGAAAACAATATATATATATATAGTACGTTAGTAAAATATCACAGTCGGGAGTCCTGAAGGGTGCTAAACCGAGGAACTTGTCTTACTTTTAAGCCGTCTTATCGCTAACTACTTTTTTGAACACCGGCTACTTTTTTGTACACGAACGACAGACTACTTTAATCGCGACTACTTTACAATCAAACCCGGACACCGTTAGGCGATCGGGTCAGTCGAATTTGATCAGCTTCTTGTCGACGCATCCGCATTTCGTGTGCTCCAACGCGTGTATCACTTCGTGGTGTCTGTCCCGTTGCCGGTCGATCGTGTGCTTCACCGTGAACACCAGGCTGACATTTCTGGTCTCGATCGGCGCGCAAATCTGTTTCGGATCGGGGCAACAACCGGCGCCGTTGCAACGCGTCAGAACCGTCGAGGCTGGATAGAAAACTTCGTCAGGACTTGGACCGACGGTTAGGAGCTCCTCAACTGGTACCGCTCTTGGCTGGGGAGTTGAACATCGAAATTCGTGCACTAGCTGCACATGATTCAGGTATCCACCGTCCCTGGAAAGATCCAGAGAAAATTCGTCATCTTTCTCTGTGAGAAACTCACGATTCACTAGATTGCGGATTTTGTGCATTTATAGCAAAAATGGGTAGGGTAAGGGACCCCAATTACCGGATGCCAATTACTGTGCATATATTAATTATACTTATTTTTAAAGCATAATGAATATTTAAAAAAGAGATGTATAACGTATATATTAATTGATCTTAATGAAAATATTTAATGCCTCTTTTTTAATATTCATTATGCTTTAATATATGCACAGTAATTGGGTCCCTAGATGAAACACAAAGTAGAAAAAACGTCAGATGATTGAATATTACTGGTACATTATGTACAATCCAGTAATATTATTAAAAGAAGAAATCAATGTTTGTGGAACTGCTCTTTCTTATAATTGATGCAGATTATCCACTGAGGATGTCCCAATGTTCAACACATTGACTGCCACTTTGGTCATTTGTGGATGACGCAATTCTTCGTCTGTGTTTAAGAAATAATTATGTTCACTATGCAAGAATCACTATAAAAGAGTTGGAGAAGTCATTCCTCTGATAAGTTCTAACTTCGTGGTTTTGATCACAGTCACTGAATTATTTTGCTGTTGTCGAAGTTCACTGATTATAAAAAGACGACAATTTTAATCGATTTTCTAACGCTATAGTATTCTAATAATTACGACTAATAGGTTTCCTATTGCATATTTCTCCGCATTAAATACCGTTCGCATTTCTAACGAAGACACCTGCAGACGCAGTAGCTGTCCGTTGGTACGGGCGCGCTTCAGGTGTCCTCTTTCGAAAAGTGCCACGATCGCGTTAACGAATGTAATTACCTGTGATGTCTGGCGACCATCGCAAAGGCCAGGTGCGCGTAAACCACGAATAAAACGAGGCTTCTCATTTTCAGGATCGGTATCGACTGCTGAATTGTTGAATGAATCTGTACGAACTGGAGGACCTACTTCCGTGGACGTTGTTCCGTTCGCTCCGACCGATCGTCCGCGATTGAGCAGAGCCCGGGACTACTCTCTTCTGCGATCTGAATTCTTTCTCCTTCTCTCTCTATATATATGTAACTTTCATCCTCGGCCAGGTACCCCCTGCCTCTTTCTCTCGTGATTTCTCTTTGTCTCTCCTACTTGGATCTGCCGCAGTTTCGTTCGGTTTCGTCCTGTCCTCGAGGCGATTCGCACCGTCTCTCTGTTGGTTCCCGGTAAGCTCGAAGGAGGGGTCGAAGCAAAGCATTCCGAGAACATCGCGGAGATAACTATAATTACAACTAGTGGGTCCTGCCTCCCGTTCGAAGCGGGGACCGCGTTACGTCGCGTGACTAGTCGTCCTTTCCTCTTCTCTCTTTCTCTCTTTCTTTTCTCTCTCTCTCCCTCGTTCTCTCTGCTGACCGACTCTCCTTGCCCTTTTTTGTGCACCGACCGCGGTAGATTTCGACCAGTCATCAGTCAAATGATCAGTCTCCATGCGGTTATCTCCCCGATGCAACGGCTGCATCCCGAGCTCTTTTTTTTTCTACCCACCGAATTTCGTTCCAGGTAATTTTCTGGTGGCAGTGACAACGGCCCTTCTCCTGCTCAACGCTGCTTTTTGTCGCCTCGTCGAACATTGCCTTGCGAATACTCGCAAGAGCCGATGAAGCCTCTCGATGCATCTTCGATTTCTCTTTATTGCTGAGCAAGAAGATTTCGACTTACACGTTATCGTTCAAATATTACATACTTGTTCGTAATCAATTAACTGAAATCTCGTATCAGTTGTAGATAGCTGCAGCAGCAATCGCTTAGGAGATCGCACCTGAGTCAACATCAGGATATAAAGCGCATCCTCGGTGCACTGCAGTCATTTGCATCTCCAATTTATCTTACCCAAAGAAATTGCGATAACAAGCTGCAGTCTCGCTGAAATCTCTAATCAATCGATCCAATCGACAAGTTCCTAGATAATAGAGAAGGTATCGTTCTCGCGGATCGATCAACAAGAACGCGGTTCATTGAAAGAAAGATTGTATCCGGACCAACGGCAAGACATAGTGATGCATTCTCCCTCGGTCTGCGGCGTTATATGATGCGACAGGTCGCAGTGAGTCATCGCGATGCACCCGTCTGCCTAGTGTCTGGTTGCAACAGGATTCGTTCACAACGTTCTCCGTCTTTTTTTTCACGAAGAAGAAGGATAACGTCGCGCGTATCGCTGAGGGAAAGAGCATGAGTGGACAGAGCCAGTTACATAGGTGACGAGTGGGTGTAGGCGGCGATTTTCGAAATCGGGGGCCCCGGGTTACACGAGTATCCGTTAGCGGGGGTTTTACGTGGAACTGAGTCACCGGTCGACGATGTCGCGAATCTATGAACCGAACCACGTACGCCGTTTCGGTCGTGGGTTGTGCTCGACACCAGTCGATGACCTTGGGATTGGCGTCATCGCGGGCATTATCATTGCCAAGTTAAAATTCACCGAGTTCGACGGGTTTCTATTTTCACACCGGCCGGATAGCGTCGTTCGTGAAATTTCAAGTTGCAGAACGGGGATAGTAAGAGTTCGTTGCGACATGACGTAGCAAACCTACGACATTGGTACGAAGAATCAAAAGAGAAACTACTTGACTGATGGACCTGTTTGAGTAATTAGCTTCGTCGATAAGTAATCCATTACTGCTCACTGTGGTTTTGGGTAAGGGACCTAATTACTGTAGGGGTGCCAATTACTGTGCCTATATTAATTATGCTTATTTTTAAAGCATAATGAATATTAAAAAAGAGATATTACATTTTTTTCCATTAAAATCAGTTAATACATACGTTATCTATCTCTGTTTTTTAATATTCAATATGCGTTATAAATAAGTATAATTAATATAAGCACAGTAATTGGGTTCCTTACCCTATTGCTTTCCGGGATAGCGACGGAGTCGCGAAAACAGGAGATTAATTAATTACCCATAGTCGGAAATTTGTTTGTAATGAAGTATCGAAGTCGCTCGGTCTTTTCAAATTTAATGCTGCAGCGTCGGTTTATATAATTTCGCAGCGTCGATTGAGTGTAATTTATAGTAGTTTATCTGTTGAGAAGCTGATCGGTAGATGGTTAAACGAATCGGCGAGTATTTATAGAAATTGTCCTTTATAATTAAAACGTGTGGGTCAGCGTGTTGTGGGAATAGACACGAGAGCGGTAGCATTAAGTCGAAACGAAACTGAAATTCTAATTACCTGTGGCCAATTATTCCATTGCGAGAGGGAGATCCCTCTTACGTCATCGGAGCCGTTCAATACGTGAGCTGGTTGTTCCTTGTTACTCTGCCGCTATTCACGCAGTTTATAACAGTAATGAAACTGTCGCAACACCGAGCCGGGAATCCCCGGCGAAGGGCTTGACGTAGTCCCTTACATCGCATTCGGAAATCACAGTTCCAGAAATAGGTGCGGTGTGACTTCCCGCACGATGAAAATCAGCATTGGTAATGTAATGTAAGTAAAAAACACAATTATAGCTACGATTCTTCCAGGTTTCGTATTTCCCAGAAATCAAATGGGAAAACCAAGTCGAAATAGAAGAACAAAAATGAACATATCTGACTGAAAAAATGAATTCTAATCATTCGAATAAAAGTTTTATTTTTAATACAAAATGCAAAATTAAATGAACCGAGAGTATACCAAATATTAGACATTTCAATTGTCTAACAAAGTTTCAAAGATTGGGTAAACGACTAAGCAAGAATGCCGCATGAACTTTGACATCACGTGGCAGACTATCAAGATTCTAAGAAAGATAGAATCTCGAATAGGTCGTCGATGACGTGAATCGTCAGCAAACGGGAATGATCGTGGCCCGAATAGCCTTCAACCTTTTTCGAGCGTTGGTCCGATGGACGACGCCCCGCCATCTTGTCGGCAGCGACATTATTTCATCGATGAAGAATTTCTGCGGCTTGCAACGCGATTCTTGGAACACTTTTTGGGAACCTTCGACCGTGTTTCATCGTACTCGAAGATGGCCAGATGCGAGTTTATTAATAATTGTACCGGTTTACTATTCTCCACGCGCTCGAGCTAGAAAGTGCACTTATCGGCTCTATTCGGGTACCAGATCGAACTTACGGCCGAAAGCGTTCTACACATATGTTAATCGTCGGACATGCTGCACGGATGATGACTGTGATACCGTGAGTTATCGGGAAATTCACGCGGAAACCACACCCTCCCGCGAGTGTATGAATTATTCAAATACCGCGATCAATTTCTGCGAATGAAGCGCACTGCAGAGATCTAGGTCATTTTCTTACAACTCCTTGTGTATAAATAATATTTAGAACAACTCGTTTTATCGAACACTATTCTCTAGATCGGTGTGCTACCCTAAACCGGATTGCTAGCCTTTTACACTAATCTCTAAATAATTTTTAGAACAATTTGATCAATTAAGTATTGCCTATATCAGAGTGCTACTCCAAATCAAACTCTGAGGCATTTTGTTACATCTATTCCCTCCTGACATTTAAATAATTTTTAAAACAATTAGTTTGATCAACAGATCAGACTGCTACCCTAATGCAAAACAAGTTCCACAAAGCCTTGCCCCAGTTTCGCCGATCAAAGAGACCGGTGTAATTTTGTTTAATTAATGACTGTTTAAATGTTTACCGAAGGTAAGACCCTATCTAGATGAGGCGTTTTACGCGCGTTACGAGGTACCGGTACAAAGGCGTCGCCATCCATTTTATCGCGTCCACATGCATTCGAGCGTTTTGTTTTACGCGCGTTTCGAAACGTGGGATGGCGACGCCTTTGTACCGGCACCTCAAAACGCCTCATACGAACAGGGTCTAACTAAGAAGGAGCTCGAATCCAGTGAACCTCCAATGAATCATACCGACGTGAATCAATCCCATCAACTCACCGACTCGGTCGAACCAGGAAAACTGACAACGACCGCGCTCGCCCACGCGTGAGTGGTAAAAGTTGCGATAATGATAAAACTCGCTCGAATTTCGATGAGATGAGGAGTTTCGGTTTCCACGATTAACCCGATCGTAAATAATGCTACGCGCGAACTATCATCCGCGATAAAGACCAACTAAGATTCGCGCTTGAGTATACTGTAGCGACTCGTGCGTTTATGCTTCGCACAGTGGGGTATTTGGTCAGTTTAGCCGGCCAAAACTATTGCAACGTTATAATAGTGTCAAGGTCATAACATTATATATCGTTGAATTCGTCTGAACAGCGCCTGCAACATTATCAAATCAAAAATGCAATTTATCATTTAAAAAATCAAAGCGACCTTGATTTTTAAAAATAAAAAAATTTTTCAAAATTTTACATATTGAAGTATGTACATGTGTGAAGACTGTTGAACTTTTGCTTGAAACACTTTTTCTTATTACTATTGCAAGGGATATTTAGCGACGCTCATAACAGTATTCGAAGAACCACTGACACTCGATGCGAGACCACGATTACATTCTTCAGATAACATAAACTAAATATTCCAGCAATACTAACATTCATTCTCTTTCAATTACTCCCGAGCATCTATCATTCACAGCTCAATTATTTTATGCTCACGTCAGTCGTATGACTATACTGATATGTATCACACAAACAGCTAAAAATATTTAATTTAGGCACTTCCCGGCACCTAAACTTTTAAGAATTGTATAAAGCAATGTTTGCAGATTAAAAATCAGTAAGAAAAAAACGAGGAGTTTTGTGGAGTAAAAAAGTTACAGTTTGATATATATTGATTTTCCGAAAGAAAATATAGGTATTACTTTCGATTGTTTATCCTACCAAAACCACCGAAGAGTATAAAACATAAAACCGTAAAATTACTCTATACACCTACCTTTACATCCTATGTATGTATTTATCTCCCTCTTTGTCCACTAAACTTGTAAGAAAATCACTTCTTCAACACAAGTTCTCCGACATTTCGCTTGGTCACGAGAATAGGTTACTTTCAAGCATCTATTTGTTACTATATATTACTTTTTCTGACAAAAGATTTTTGCAGATTACTCATGAGAAAAAACAGTTTTAGTCATTTTGAAGAAACTAAAAATTTCGACTTGTGGCCGGCTAAACTGGCCAAATACCACACTGCGCGTCGTATCAATAGACGGGAAGTCGAAGTTCGAGCTTGATATAAATGTGTTTCTCGCCTCGTTATCGGAAAGTTGGTCGATCGCGGCGAGGCGAGCAGATGGATGCGAATAAATCCGAGCGTAGTGTTGCACGCTAATTGAAAACTCTGGGGGGTGTGCGTGTCCGCGGACATCGTTCGTTAATTAAAAAAATTCGGCCTTGAACCCAACGTGGAAGAAGGTGGGACCGCCGCCTTTCGTCGTCGGTGGTGAAACATCTCCATGGAACTCGGCGAGACGAAGAAGAGACCGAGAGGCCGTTGACGCGTTCTTGGCGACCGACTGCTGTACGCACGCAGGAGGTTATTCCGGGTTTTTTGAAGGATTGCACAAGCTGCACCGTAGGACTCGTTTATCGTTTTCCTCTCGACGCGTACCGATCCCGATCGATGAGTGTGCATCTCTCTGGTTGTAGCATGTGTGCAGGCTGTTCCACGTATAAATACACTTCTGGCAGCAGGAAAGACTCAGTCGATTACCGCTCGATTCTACGACAGCCTGCTGGTGGTGCGACCGATCTACGCAGTCCCGAGTGATTGACTCGCTTCGTTCCTAGACGAGATCGAGATCGAGAGGTGTTAACAGATCCGAGGCATGAGAAGTCGATCATTGAGAGCTTGCCTGCTGAAGTTGGTGATATTGGTCCCGTTGACTCTGGACAACATGGTCCCGTCGACGGCGCTGATCGACGGCCATCACCAACGTGTCACCCGGAGGATCCATCTGCCGCGAGCAGTCAGCGCGTCCCGCAGCTTCCTCTGCAAGGAGCCGCAGAACCGGGCGTACAACCTGAGGGACCTGATGCAGAACGTGCAACAGAACCCTGGTGAAACTGTCGTTCAGCCGTTCTACATTGTGGTGAAGCGCTGCGACGGATACTCCGGCTGCTGCAAGAGCACAGACAAAAGCTGCACGCCGGTAGCATCCTCGATCTTCTACGAGGAGTTCGAGATCGAGATCCTTAGCGTGGAGACCAGGGGCGTCAAGAGACAATGGATCAGAGTGGAACAGCACGGAAAATGCTTCTGCGAGAACACCACCGTCAACCATAGACAGTTGATGGAGCGCCACCAGCCCAACGTGACCTTTGTTTGAGGCTGAGCATTTTCGAAGCGACTATATTCCAGGACCTGACGCTTAGGTTCACCACATTGCGGTGAACCTCTGCGACGTCCACTCGGGCGGCTGATACTCGTCAATTTACCACGAAGAGTCCCAAATCGTCAGCTTGGAGATCAGTAATCGTCAAGCGACTAACGTAACCTTCATCCGAGGCTGGACATTTTCAAAGTGACTATATTCCAGGATCTGACGCGTAGGTTCTCTACATTGCGGTGAACCCCTGAGACGCCCATTCACTCAGCGTGGAGATCAGAATCGTGAAGGGAGACTGGGCCAAGGTAGAAACACCAGCAGCCTAACGTGACCTTTGCCCGGTGCTGGCCGGGGATATTTTTAAAACGAAGCCAGTGCACTTCACAAATATTCCGGGATGAAGAACGTTCTCTGCTGCACGGCGAACAGTGTGGCTGCTGTTCATCAATCTACCACGAGCTATAATTCTCAGCCGGAAGACCAGAGGCATCAAGAGACACTGGGTCAAGGTGGAGCAGCGCGGTAAACAGCAGTGATCTTGGACATCGCAACTTGTTCCCACGTGACTCGACGTTACGCTCTGAAAGCGACACTGGTGTCGGGAATATATTTGCGAAAAATTGCGAATATACAGTTGACCGGCAATAATCGATCGACAGACGATAAAATTTGTCGTACGACAGTCTCAACGATAGTTGCACCGTTTGTAGTTAGACATATCGTATCGTCTGTAGGCCGTTTCAGAATAGATAATTTCAGTTGAAATTATAAACTACAGACCAGAAGTGGATACTGTTTCGAGGTGCGTTCGCGTCTTTCCGGGTTTTGATGGTCGTTGCACGGTGATCCGGTGTGCCGGCTTCTAGTTCAACGCGTGCATTTAGCCTGCAACGCGCAAAGAACATTGGCTCGATGCCCAACAACGTGTAACGGCCGGCGCCAAGTGTCCGACGCCGGACACCTGTTTTAGAAGGAAGCATTCTGCCGCTTCCGATAGAGCGTCGATGACAAAGTGCGGATTACTTCTGACAAGATCGAGTTGCTCGAGGTGGAATTACGTTAATAGACCAAGTGCACGATTCAACTAGTCATATTTATTGCTATTAGTAGTTCAGGAAGCGAGCTGAACGGGACCAAAACGTATTAACGCGTTAGGAGTTAGGAGTATACGAGTGCGGCTTTTATGCATTTCGGACAAAAATACGTGGATGGAATAAGAAACAGTAAACACATTTGAGGAATTTAAAAATTCTATTGTACTATATTCAATCCATTGAAATTGTTAAAGGAAGAAATACGTTTCCATTCCATTTCTATTTCTTGCAATTAATGCATAACATTTTACATAAAGATCCGCAGTTTACATACGAGTGTCTCTTTTAGCGAAGAGGCGTCTTTATTCTATTTCCCATTGTGATATTAACCCTTTGCGGTCGATGCCGCTATACAACCGCCATCATACGGCTAGTTGAAATAGTTCTCGACCGCAAAGGATTAATTTAATGACGTAATAATAACATCGTAGGTATGATATTATTGAAAAACTTGTAGATTGTTGAATGTCTCTGTGTGCGCTGTGAGACTCAGTATTTAGGTATTCTCGTCGGCAATTGAAAATTAGCTCCCTTCGCGCGATGATCGATGAATTCGAAAGATATTGACATACTGCCCGTTATGGTACAGAAGGCAGACCTTGTTCATAATATGATACATTATGTGTACCTAATAATCAATCAAACTCGCATTTCTTCCGGCTGTCTTCTGTACAGCAATGGGCAGTAGTGCGACAATTCTTCGAATCGAATAAGAGACTGATGTACATGTAAAATATTTGTTGTATTCGTACGTGCCTCGGTACCTCGTATTTATTTTGATTTTGCGATCGATGTCGAACCGTGTTTGGACGTTTGGCGAATCATAGGTATTTATTTTGTATAGTATTTATTAATATTTATCACTGACACGTGGAAGTCATAGTAAGCATATTCAGTTAAATCTGTAAAAACACTACGAAATAAAATATGCGTAAAGAAGGAAATTAAGGGAGGCCTTATACACATCCTGAGAAACCGTGTCCATGAAATCCTTTAAAGATATGTTAGTTCCGCAAAAAACTGGAGAACTATAAAAAAATCGACGAATTTGATCTGACAGAAATATGCGCTAGTTTCATATGCGATGATGTCGCCAATGTTCAATGACACAATAAAAAATTACTTTCTACAAGTAAATAAATAAAGTACTTAAATGCTATGTAATTTTCGTAGCAGTGCGTGTGTGCATTCGTTCGCTTTAACGAACGAAAACATAGAAGCCGACAAAAGGAATGTCTCTTTTCGATTATCGAAAATAATGTAACGGAAAGTGGCATATCCGCCGCTGCTAATCCCATGTAAAATCTTTTCAACGGGTTCAGAAAGATGCACACAGTCGTCGTCGCAAGAACGATATTACAGTTTTTTCGTTTTCTACCGTATAGAAATAACAAACATCGTGTCGACCGATCTCGCTGTACAACATAATTACCGTTTAACACTAAATAAAAATATTCTCATTTTGAATGTTAATATATATTAACAGCCAACCAGCCAGCCTGTTACACCGTTCGAACGTAAAAACGGTAAAAAATTAGTGGTCTCTCACATGATCTCGTATACATAACCAACTTTTTTGACTTAGAATCGCGCGTACGACGGGTATTTCGAGCGCATACGGCGTCCTCTGGTTCCACGTCCTCTTCCGGTCTCGTTGGCCCCTCTTGTCGCGTGTCCTCCACGAACCACAGGTTGACCTTCGGAAATATCAATGTCATTCACAGCAAAGTATTGATTTAGTGCATTTATAGCAATTACACTATCCAACACAAATTTTGCAGAAAAAATTCTTAATGTCGAAAACTTGACTGAGGTCGATGGAGAAAAACGATTCTCTGCCTTCTTTACAGTAACAGGAAATACAAGAATCGTTTACTGATTACCAAAATACAGAATTGTTCTGTATTTCAGTTCAAATGTCAGTGCAAAAATATTCTTTGGAATGTAGCCGTTTATCGATGCCATTCTAATTGTGTACAAAATATTTTTTGCACCATCACAACTGGAAGATACTTAAGGGAGTATTCTCGTACACATACTCTGTTATCGCGTGACTTAAAAATTTTAAATCTGTTAATTTTTTCTTATTTTTTTTTATCGAGCTAAAGGCCGATAAATATTAAAAAATCGGTAATTTGACTTCAAAACGCCGCCATTTTGTAAATAATCAAGATTTTCAATATCGTTTACTTCGGGCCGTAACTACATTCCGACTGAATAATAAACAACTTCATGTTTTTGTTTCCGATCAGTGGAAAGACTGGAATTATGACGATCGTGGACCCATGCTCTTCAAAACGTCCTCTATAAAAAAATATATAACTCGTGAAATTTTCATTATTTTTGTTTAAACAAAATCACACATGTACTTCAAATACCAATAAATATGTGTGCAAAATTCCAATGCAAAAGGCTCGGCAGTTATCCTGGAAAAAATTCCTAAAAATTCGTGCAGGAAAGGTAAAACAAGAATACCCTCTTAAGTGGACGCTGTTTATCAATATTGACTACATATTTCAAGGTCATTGAAATTAGGTGTCTTTTTGTAAATAGTTACCGTAATTTGGTAACCGCTTACCCCTGCCAGATTGACTTTCCCAAACAATGGGCGTAGGCCGAGTGCCACGTGCTGCTCTAAACGGCGAGCGCGAGGATCGTCTGGCAGTTGCAGTTCTGGGAGTACCATTTCCAGCGTTCGCCGCCGCAGCAGCTGCAGCTGCAGCCGCCATCGCTCTTTGCCGTGTATTGCTGGATGGGCATGCTTCCGCCTCGCGACTCTCCTCCTCCACTTCGTCCTCCACTATGTCGCTTCCAGGCTCCTCAGTGCCTTCGCCAGTGTCCACCGCGTCATCCTCTCCGGACGTCAAAGGACCAGCCTCCTCTGTACGCTTCTCGCTCTCCGAACTCATGCCTACACAAGCAATCGATGCGTATTACATGCTCCGCTGTCTGTACTCAGTCTGTGGTATAAACAGATGATATCGATATACCAAGTATTTATAAACTTTGACCATTTCTCGCGACTACCTCTTAACGAACTCGTAGTAATATTAGTTAGTGATCGCTACCTTCAGTCGGTGTCATAGATTCTGTGATTATTTCAGTTTGACTATGTTGCTGATCATCGACACCGACTACACGTATACTAGGTATCGCAGGTTCTTCGCTAGTATCACCAACAACAGTGGTACCTGTTACTGACGCGGGCGTCACCGAGACCAATGTTTCCTGCTCCTCAGATGGTCCACTGCTCGTCTGGAAAAGAGTACCGCATTGTTACGCGAGAACATCATGAGAATAGACAATGATTAGAGCTGTGCGAGAACCCGAAAAACTCGGGTCGGGACGGGTCGAGAATTTGATTCGAGTTCTCAAAAATTTCGGGATTCTCGAATACGTTGGGATTTCCGAGCATATTCGGGCTCTCGAATGTTACGGGATTCTGGACATTTTCAGAATTATTCCCAAGAATATTAGGGATTCCCGAACATATTCGGGTTTTTTCGGGCAATTTTCGGACAATGAACAAACTGAGCACGTGCTTCGAACATCAGGAGAAGGAGGAACCATAGAAATTTTCTGAATTTTACATCTTCTACACAGTAATAATATTGCTAAGTGGTTATGTGTGTGTGTCTGCAAGTGGAAAGAACAAAACACTAGTGGAAAGATGAAAATCAGTAGCGGGCGAAAAAAAGTGTAACTCTTGTTAAAAATACTTTTTAATCAAATTAACGAAATTGTCTAAGAAATCGTACAGGTCCAACCTACATTGTGTTCAAGTGATCCTATATAAGGGGACCTCAAAATCTTTTAAGTGCTTAGAGCCTTCATCCGGCACTGCATCCCGATCATCGGGTGATACTCGACATTTTCGGGTTCCCGCACACCTCTAACAATGATCGATTTTATACCGAGGGTGGTAAATCAGCTGCCGGCGAAACTTGCAAGGGTGTTGTAGGTACGCTACGACCAGTGCCACCATCTTCCAATTGAACCAGATCCATTCTACTATCGTCCATACTCTCCTGAACCACTTGTGCCACGCTGGAACTCGATGAACCGAATATCGTTCGGGTTGCTGAACCCGAGGGTGTCGACAAGGAAGGGGTGGACGACGCAGTAGTAGGTGCGGATGAATCTCCGAAGGTGAAACGTCCTTGAGGAACTTGAGGTGAGCTAACAGCTTCTCCGAATCCATCTCCGCGACGGGGAACGAACAAGGTCGGAGTACTGGGCACTATACTGTCATCGCCACCGTCCTCGTATCCCTGCTGTGGCTGAAACATGAATGTTTCAGAGGTTCATGTTGATGTCATAACTTAACGCTTCACTTACTGGAGAAACTAACATTTGATCTAACGTTTCACTTTAAATATACTTTTCTGCATAGATAAATAATGTGTAGACTGCGGAATTTGATGCAAAATAAAAATTGCCCAAGTCAAAAATTGCCTAATAATGTGTTAACAGTTATGCAGCGTATATGTCTAAGGTACAAACCAAAAGTAGATGTTGCTGTTGTTGCTGCCTAGGCATAGGTGCAATACCGCGCGATGATCGCGCTGCAAATGACGTGGGTGGTTCTCCGGTTGGTCCAGCACTACTTATCGCTTCAGATTGTTGTTGCTGCTGATTCGTAGGTACAGTGACTTGGGCCTGCCTGGGGACTTCCACGCTTGTAGAATCTTCACCCATGATGATCTCAACCTCGTTGTTGTCTCTTTCCACTTCCCCTTCGACCTCGTAGGGCATCTCTTCTTCCTCCTCCATCTCGTACGGGTCATTATCAAATTCTTCCTCCTCTTGCGTCTGATGGTTGCCTCCTCCCTCGCCTTCGTCGCAATCTACTACAACCACACAGCCCTCCTCCACTTCTTCATCCTGATCCCGCTGGCTCGACGTTGGTACCTGAAGATCGAATCGACATTTCATTATTCACACTTTCATAATTTCTATTTTACAGGTCTTGCTCTCCAAATTCACCATTTTGCACATCATATTCACCTGTTTGCAAACGAAACTCATGTAGAAGAATGGACAGATGTTAAATATTTAACAGTATACTGTATATATAGTTCTATGTATAATGGTTCTTCTAGGTAATCGTGGCAAGAATGATTAACAACATCCACCAAAAGTTCATGGTTTGAAGAGTCAGAAGAACCTTCTTTAGTAGGGTTCATAATTGAAGAGTATGGTGGTGGAAATAGTAAAGTGTACATTTTAGAGACTACTACACACTTTCTCTTTGTAGTAGTTTTCTAAAGAATTTCGAAAAAATACTTAAAGTAACCGCAAAGTGTTTGCTTTTTGAGTGCAACGTCAGTAGGATTCGCTCAACTTCAAGTAAAATCTGAATTCGAAGTGCGACACCTGTGGGAGTAATAGAAGCTAAAGCAAAACCAAAGGAGAAGAAGCAATGAGTGCAAGAAGAGAGAATAGTATAACAATGTAGGATTTTTAAGAGGAAAAGGGAACCGGGCACTAGCGAGACTTTGCAGGTCCTATTCACCTTTTTGCAAATCTAATTCGCCATTTCATAGATCAAAATCAACTTTTTGTAAATCAAATTCATCTCGTAGACGCAAATGAAGTAATACCATGTCGTTTTGTCGTGTTCTGTGATTTCGAGCTTAAGAAAACGCATTTGTAGAAAAACTTGAGTTGCAAAAGGGTGACAAAAAGGTGAATACGATCAACAAAAAAATCAATTTGATGTGCAAAACATGTAAATAGATACGTAAATAGCATACAGAGGCAATGTACAAAGGTATGAGAGTAGGAAATAGCAAAATAGTGTGAAAATTGGTATGATGGAAAAAATTAAAAAAAGGAGAAAATGAAAAGAGGAAGCAGAGTAAGAAAATAGAATATACAGTCGAGAGCAAAATTAAGTAAATTAACCTTTTAAAAAGTACTAATTGTTTAAAAAGTGGACCTAACGACTTGAGTTTTCGGAAATATTAGGATTAGGAACAAAAATTAATTAAAAATGACCATTGGTCAAAATTACGAAGAAAAAAATAAAAGTCACGATTTTTAACTTTTTGATCTGTGCCTACAATGAAAATTTAAGATAAGCCTTTTATAGATCTAAGTGAGATATACGTGCACAAAGTTTTATAAAAGTTGATTTCTATGAGTTATAAACAATTCAAAATGGTAAAAATGATGAGAAACTGCGAGTTAGATTAATTGTAATTCCAAAATTCTCTTACTATATGCATTGTATAACCCCCCATATTGTATTTGCCCCCGACTGTAAGATTAGAATTATAACAGAAATCGTAAAGCCGAAAAGCAAGAATTAAATACAAATAAATAGTAACATCCTTGCAATCCAACTTCACCTGGTACTCGACCTCTGAGGCGCTGGCGCTGGCAGTGGACGCCATTTCTTGTCTGCTGCGTTTGGCTTTAGGGCTCAGCACCTGTTCCTGCCTGCTGTGGTCCATGCCCTCGATTCCAGATCCCGATGCCGTCGAATCTAGAGTCCTGGGTCGCTTGTGACCTGTGGACGTTTGAGACGTGCTGACCGACTGCGTCGAACTACTGGCTACAGTCTGTTGTTGATCGCTGGCTGCAGGTTGTTGTTGCTGTTGCTGTTGTTCGACCCTTGGACTGACCAAGGCGACGGTTTGCTGTTGTTGTTGTTGTTGCTGCTGCTGTTGACATTGCTGTTGTTGAACATTAAGGGTCTCTGCGCTCTCTGGATCCTCTCGTTGCGTGGACTCTGCTGACTCGCTCAGTTGGGGTTGCACAACGAGTTGACGCAAAGTGCTGGGCGCTGTCTGCGACGAGCTACTGGTACTGGCTGGCTGGAAATCAGGAAGACTACTGGTCGGAGAGCTGGTTTCGGTAGTGTGCACTACTTGTTGCTGCGACTGTTGCTGCTGATGAGGCGCTACCATCACTGGTGCGCTAGCTGTGGTGGGTAGAACCGCGGCTGTTCTAGACTGCACGACGACGCTCATCGGGCGAATGCTTGCTAGTGGAGTCTCTGCTCGAGCGGACATCGGTTTGATGTTAGCTGTAGGCGGCTCGGTGGTAGCACTAACTCCGCTAACACCAGCCAACTGCCGTTGCAATTGGGTGACCCTTTGCACCAAAGTTTCCTTCTCCGCCTGAATCTCTGCCTTCTCGTGCTCCAGGCGGGAGATTCTGCCTTCCATCTGAGACTTCAGAGCTACTAGTCGAGCATCGTGCTCGGTGGTGTCCGATTCCGTAGCACCTGTCTCGAGTTTTGCTTTCAAGTCGAGCAATTCCTTCTCGCAGATCTTCTTCGATTCCGTCAGCTGCATGATCTTCGTTCTGGCACCTTTCAGCACCTGCTTGGCACGCTCCTCTTTCTCTACGCTGGTCTTGTTCATTGTGTCTATCTCCTTCTTGAGCAACTCGGCTTCGCTCTGTACAGTCTCCATTTGCCGAGACAACTCGTCGACCTTCGTAGTCAACTCTACGTTCGCTTGGCGTAATTCCGCTCGACCCTCTTCTCGCAGTTGGTCCTCGCGCTCTTGGGATACCTGCAAGGTGTCCTCGCTACTCGAAGTGCCAGCTGCCATTCGAGACTCCTCGGTTCTGCTCTTCTCTTCCTCCACCGTCTTCGCGAGATCCTCATATTGAGTCTTGTATTTCTTTGCTATCTTTCGAATCTGTATCTCCTTGTTCTTGATGTCGTTCAGAGCCGCTTCTTTGTCTCCAAGCTCCTTCTTCATCGTTGCCAGATCTTTGGACTTGTTGGAGGAGTCAGTGAGAGCTTCGCTCAAGTCCTGGCTAAGCTTGCGGGTTTCCTCGGAGGTCTTCTGAATTTGTTCTGCTTGAGCTTGCACTTGCTTCTGAAGCTGAAGCAGTTGTTCTTCGAGCTTGGACTTCTCGGTCTTCAGCTGAGTCATTTCTTCCGCGCGTTTCGCGTGTGTCTCGCGTTCAGACGTGAGCAATTTGCTGAGATTCTCGCGTTCCGTTTGCAATCTGCGCCAGTCTTCCGGACTCGTTTTGTTAGCTCTCTCCACCAATGCGTTGGCTCTCTGTCTCCATCTGGTTGCCTCTGCTTTGAGACTCGAGTTCTCTTGCGTCAAAGCTTCGGTCTTCACTTGCAAGTCTCGCGTCGAGTCTCGAAGGGGTCCTACCTCCTCAGAAAGCGCCGCAACCTTTGCAGTAAGCTCTAGCACCTTTCCGCTCAAGTTATCTCTCTCCTCTCTTAGGATTCTGTTCGAATCCGTGATCGCATTCAAGGTTTCAACTTTTCTCAGCAATTCTGCATGCTTGGAGGTGGTCACCACGTCGATCTCGGATTTCTCCCTCTCCGAATTCAGAATAGCTTCTGTCTCTTTCAATCTCTTTTCCAACACCTGTGAACAAATGTTTCCTGTTAGCTATGTACTAAGAATTTTTTTATTAGATTGCTGTATATAATAAACCTCCTTATTGTAATAGCATCTGTTGATTTAAACGCTTCATAGCATTTGCATTCTAAAATCGGACATTTCATACGCAATAACCTAATAGTGTTCACAATACTGACCTCCGCTTGGGATTTTATTCTGAGATTCTCCGCCCGAAGAACGTCGAACTTCGTTACAGCCAAATCCTTCTCGCGTCTCAGGTACTTCATAACTCTCAACAGTTGCTCGGCCGATTTAGAGTCGTCTTCTAGTCCGCTAAAGCTGCGATTCATCGCTTCGAAACTAGTATCGGGACTATCCCGACCGCTGATCTTAGTTTGCTGACTATGCATGATCGCTGCTTTGTCGCTCAACTCCTGAATTTGATTGTGTAAAATAGTATTTTGTGCATCCAAGTCGTTTATTCTTTGTTGCATTTCCTGCATCTCCGTGTGGAATTTCTTCTCCCTTTCTTGACAAGCCGCTCTCTCGAGTTCCAAAGCTTCTACAGCACTGTTTCTTTCTTGGGTTAGTGTTGTGATCTTCTGGTCTACCAATCGAGCTTCTACTTTAAGCTTAGCTAATGCCTAGAATGAAAACACATGGTTTATTTAAAACATTTCGATCTCGCCTAAATGAAAATACTAGTGCAAAAGACTTAATATTTTAAAGCATTCACCTGAATGTCCGTCGAATGCAGAACCATTTCTCTAGCGTATTTCTCTTCGGCCTCTTTCGCAGTTATGGAAGCAGTTTGTAAGTCACTTTTAACGATTTCTAATTCTCCTTTAATTTCGTAGAATTCTTCAAGCTTTCTTTCCGCGTCAGCTAATTTCTCTCGTAACTCTGAATCGGTTTCTTGTCTACCACTAGAGACTTTCGCTAATTCTTCTACTAATTCCTGCACCCTCTTCTGAAGACCCATTACTTCTACGCGTGCTGCTTTCAAGGCCGTTTCTAATTCCTCTTTCGACTTATTATATTGCGTGGTTAGCTCTCGTAATTGCGCTTCTGAACTTTCGGCTATGTCACAATACTGCTGGCTCTGCTGCCGTGCGGCTTTCAACTGTTCTGACAGTGACTTCGCTTCCGCCTGCGACGCCGCGAGTTGCATCTCGATTTCTTTTAATCTCTTCACGAGATTTTCGTCACCTGCAAGTTTATGTAGCCACAGAATTTTATACATAATCGTCAACCAACTAATTATTAGAAGTGTGCGAGAACCCGATAGTCGGGACGGGTCGAGCAAGCATCGAGTCGAAACGAATATATTAAGATTTTCGAGAATATGTAATCCTGAAAATTGTCGAGAATTCCGATACATTCAAGAACCCGAATGTGCTTGGGAATCCTAATATATTCGAGAGCCCATCCCGACTCCAAATAAAATTTTCGTCCCGTCCAGACCCGATATTTTCGGGTTCTCGTGCACATCTACTAATTATACAAAAATACAGCCCCGTATAGTACACGTACCAGTGAAGGGCTTCGAGATAGCATGGCTAACAGCTTGTCGAAGTTTGGTGTTGAGTTCTTCGATGCGCTGCGCGTTCTGGGTATCAGATTGGCGGGCTTGCTCCAGCTCGGTTTTGACTTGCTGCGTTATATTGCGTTCCTCCGCCAGTCTTTCCTGCGCGGTGGTTAGCTGTCTTTCTAAATGTCCTGATAATTCCCTGAATCTGTCCTGTTCTTCCTGCAATCGTCGCCTCAACGCTGCACACTCTCTCGTCGCATCGTCCAGACGTTGTTCTGCGCGCAGCTGACCCTCAGCTTGAACACGTTCCAAACTAGCTTTGATAGACTCGACGTCAGCTCGCAGCAGGGCTTGCGTTTGACGCTCTCGCTGGAATATTTCGCGCTCCTTCAGCAGACGACCCTCCGAATCACGCAGAAGTTGTCTCTCCTGTCGTATGTTCTCTAGCTGCACTTCCGCTCGAGACAGCCGCGTCTGGGCTGACAAAGCTTCGTCTTTCAAAATCATCAAACTTTGTTCATGTTTGCCTGTGGACAAAAACAATTCCAGTAATTATACAGCCGTACAATTGTTTTAAATTGAGTATTCCCGGTATCAATGAATTCGTCGCACCGATTGTTACGTTGTAATTGAAGCATTTCTCCTCGAGCACCTTTATCTGGGATTTGTAAGAAGCAACGTTCGCCTGCAGGAGATTAAACCTATCGTTCGCGGAGTCTAGTTGTGCTTTCAACCTGCAACAGCGACCCGAACTTGCTTCCGCTTGTTTTCTAAGCCTATCGACTTCTTCGCCCAACATTTTCTCGTGAGCTGTTCTCTCTTTTCTGTAAGTGTCGAATTCATCTGTAACCTGTTTCAATTTAGACTCGCATTCTGTTAATTGCTTTTTCAATTCTTTTTCCGCGCTGGCATCGGTTTGATCGGCCTTGGATGACTTGTCAGCGACAAGTTTCTCTCCATCCTCTACTTTTGTGTCTCCTTCGAGTGCTTCGAGGTCCTCTTTCTTCTCTGATCCACCAGTCTGCTTCAAGCATTGTTGATACATATTTTTGTACATATCCCTTTGCCTCAAAAGACCCTCTAGCATTTTCGTTTGTCTGTCTTGAGAAGCTTGCATATCCTCCAATTGTTCTAAATACCTGTCATCAATTCAAAGAAATTAGAATTAGTCGAAGTATCTGTAAGAGTACGCACAATGTACGATAAAAGTACAAACCTGTCCAATTTCTCTTTCATTTCGCCAGAATTGATTTCGTCAGTTGCTCTCTCAATTTCCTCTTGTCTCGATGATAGAGTACGAACTATTGATAATAATTTCTGATTGTTTTCTTGCAATTCTTCGATGTCTTTGAAAGTAACAAGCTTCTTGCTGATAATCTCTGATGAGGCCAGATTTTCCATGTCTACCGAATTCGAGAATTCACTTGAATTCATAGTTGCACCGCATCTGCTTTCCTGAACTTCTTTCAAGAGGAAGCACACCTGAAACGCAACAACAATTAGTTACAATTCTGTCGACTGTACAACTTCGTCAACGGACGCAACTGCAATTTTGACGTACCTGACGCGCCAAATCTGATAGCTCTGTCTTTAGCCTTTGATTTTCCTTCGTATGATGTTTGGCAAGACGATTCGCTTCATCCGTTGTTTCCTGCAGTTTATGATTCTCCGCTAGAAGTTCGTCTAATCTCGATGTAAGCGTCGTAATATTTCCCATAGCAGTTTCATAATCTTCGCGTTGTTGCTGCAAAATAGGCGCTTTCTCCACCAATTCGCGCAAGATCACGTCCATCTGGGACTTCAGGCGTTCATTTTCTTCGCGTTCCGACGTCAGTTCATTCGATACTTCGACTAACTGTGTGTAGATCTGAGTGAGACTCAATCCTTTCCTCAGCACGCGACTAGCTATGGCTGCAGTTGGCGCAAGTTGCTCGACAGCTTGATCCAATCGTTCTGTAAAACAACGCGTAAGTAAATAAATAAATCACATTTAGTTAAAGCAATTAGTTACTAGTTTTAGTGCTCGAGAAATCGTCTCAATTCTGAAAAAAATTTCCGACCTGACATTATCGTGTTCTCGCACACCTCTACTAATTACCTTGCTTGATGTTCTTAAGCAATTCATTTGCATGTTCCAATTCTTTCGAGAGTTCCTCTATTTTCTGTTCCTTCTCTTCCAATTCCTCTTTGTGCTGCACCTGAAGCTGGGCGTGTGTCGACTCTAGTTCTCCATATTGATGAGTGGCGTGTTCCAATAATTCTTGAAGTTCTTTAACTGCATTACTGAATTCTTCGGCCTTTGCATTGGCTTCGTCGGCCATGCCTTTGTAAAGATCCGCTAGTCTGGTTTGGGCACCGATCTCTTCCCTATAAGAGGCATGCATGGAAATTTCTTGTGTACGTTGTTCTTCCAGTTTTTGAGCGAGCTCGTCGCAGCGTCTTTGAAGAGCTGAATAAGATTCCCGCAATTGCGTTGCTGCGTCGTTAGCAATACGTAATTCCTCGTCGCGCTGTGACAATCGGGTATCGGTTAAAAGAGCTCGTGCCGAGGTTTCTGCTCTAGTTGCTTGCAATTCTGACATCCTCTTCGTCAGTTCTTCCTCCAGTCCTGCCATTTGTTGTTGTATCAAAGCTCTCTCTTGCTCTAACCGTTTCTCCCTGAAACATTTTACTCATTGTATCTGGGAAACAAGATCGCGTATCATGTTCAAACAAAAGTGATCATACTTAAATTCCAGAGTCATTTCACGACTCCGAATCTCCTCTGTCTCTGCCAGAGCTTGGCATTTAGAAGCAACAGCATTCTGTAGTTGCGTGCCCAAAGAGGACATTTCAGTGTGCATCCTTTCGATCTCTGTATCTCGTCGTTCGACCTGTAGCTGCAACGCATCCCTTTCGTCCACAACTGTGTCTCTGTGTTTGCGTAGGTCTGCATTTTCTTTCTCCAATCTGCGATGTTATACGTTGAATTAAATATTAAAATTGTTACAATAGATATATTTTTCGAAATACCTTTTAACAGACTCCTGTAATTTTGATATTTCATTCTTGGCTTCGTCCAAATTAGTTTGCAATTCACCATTATATTTCTCTGATAATGTCAGCTTTTCCTTGCATTCCTCGAAGTTCGATTTCTCTTCCGTTAAACTCTTTTGTAATTTCTCCAAAGTTTGATCTGTAAACATTTACATACAACATAGTCGAACGATAACTAAAATCTCAAAGGAATAATGAGAACGATCGTATTGTAGACATGTATTTGATCGTATAAGGAACATTTCTTATACAAACTACATGTGTATATTATTTTGCAGCAAGATATAAATTCGTTCAAAAAATGAACATATTATTCCACTCGAAAAAACAATTTAGATAAGCGATCAGAAATAGGCAAAGCGCAATCCAAAATATTTCTACAAACAACGAGAAATTGGAAGAGGAATGCATTGTCGGCATAGATCAAAATAAGGCGCCTTGTACGCGCGAGAAGAGGTTATCTTCTTCATGTAAATAAACCGGGCAATCGTTATCGCGACAAAAAATGCGAAATTTAATCGGAGCTTACCGAAGTTCTTTTTGTTGGTTTCGAAAACTGCCTTGGCTGTAATATATTGCTCGAATCTCTCGTTAAAGAACGCGTTTAATTTCTTAACGCATCCTTCCGGGATTTGCGTCAATTCTTCGTCACTTAAAGCTTCTCGCAATGCATTGTGCTCGTTCTCGTCTGTCTTTTCCATCTTTCCTTGTTGAACGGTGTATCCGTTAATCAAGCGAACCTTTCTTTCAACAATAAACTCGTGCTTCAAGATTAATTCTGTAAGATTGGAGGCGCATTTGACGGTACATCCAGTATCTATCGCCTTCCACTCTGTAATTCACTGTGGTCTTTATCGAACTGACGCCAACTGACGCGGCTCACTGGAAACTGTGAAAAATATGTACAACCTGGTACAACGTTCCGATCAAACGTATACAGCGCTAGTGCGCCAATTTTCGATCAAGTTCAATGGTAACCAATTTACCGGCACCGTTCTTACTACATGTACATATTTCATATGAATCAATGAATCAGTATGAATGCACGCACACAGTTTCTCTCGATTTGAGTTTTTTTTAAATCTAGATAAATACATTGCATTTCCCTTTTTCAAATACGCCGTTTTCGTTCTTTCTTCCTCCCAAAACTATACACCGAGTATTCATAATACATTCTCCCCCCCTTTTTTTAAAAACAACTTAAAAAGTATGCCCCTTTGCTTCACGCAAGTATATGTATGTATCTATGTTTTTTTATTTAAATTGTACGTTTCACAAAATTTTTCCATTCCAGGTGATACATGCGTTTGAAAAGTATTTTCCAATGTAAAACTTGATATGCGGCATCGTATTGCACTCCACACGTGGGAATAGAATTATTTCATGTGAATGATACCTCAATTAACCATTAAAAATTAACCATAGAAAGATCGTATCTTTTTGAAGAAATTTAAAGAAACTCAATAAATGAGCCTAAAATATTTCTGTGGAATATGAATTCGTTTCTGAAGCCAAACATTCTAACAGGTTATATAAACTGCAGTGTTCATCACATCAAACAAAGACAATTTCTATGCATACAAAATGCGTGCAGGTACAGCAGTTGTATAAATACGGATGTAAGTTCAGATGAAAAATCTAAAATAGATAGGAATAGTAGACCGAAGCAAGATAGAGGAAGTCATTTCTACCAGTTTGGTTTGAACAGAAATTTCTGTACGTCAACATTACCCAAAGATGCTAACGTATTCGGAGATCTTTCGAACGAAAAATATGAGAGAATTGAAATGGATGAAGCAGAAAGAGAAGAGGAGGAGATTACAGAAAATGATGCAAAAATTCCAAGATCGCAAAAATTAAGTCCAGGACAATATGCTCAACTTATTAAGTCTCATATGAAACAGGGGAATTTGGAGCTAGCGTTGAGCGTACTAGATTTAGTTAAAGAGAATCGCGACCAACCTACTTTATATATGTACAGCTTGTTAATTTATGGGTTTTCTCAGCAAGGCCACATGGAGAAATGCTTTAAGCTTTACAACCAACTAAAGAAACGTGGGATGGTACCAAACGAAGCGATATACAATAGTTTACTTAATGCTTGTGCAGTATCAAAGGACACGGACAAAGCTTTGGAATGTTTACAAAACTTGAGAGAGACTTTTTGTGTAAAAAATATTGCTTTAAATGAAACACATTATGCCACTCTTATAAAAGCTTATAGCTGGCATAAACAAATCAAGACTGCTTTTGAAATAGCGGATGAAGCATGGGACAAGAAATTGGTCTCAAGCACTATATTTGGTGTTCTGTTTCATGCAGCGATCAGTGACAAAGCAAACGGGTTAAGGTATGCTCTGATTCTGTGGCATCAAATGAAAAGATATAAAATAAAACCAACTATAATTCATTACAATCTACTTTTGAGAGCAATCAGAGATACACAGTTTGGTAAACTGAATATAAATGAATTTCTAATACCTGATTTTCCCGCTGCTCAAATTACACTTCAGGAAGCTGGCAGACCAGATTTGTTAGATTCTCCGCCAGCACTGAGTTTCTCCCTTATTACTTTGACTAAAAATCAATCAGAAGATAGGGAAAGTAAAAATCTCATTGAAATGGATTCTGAAGCGATTCTATATAATCAATCTGTGAAAATATCTAACAATTTGAATAAAATACTGAAAAATAATCGACTAATTTTGTTTGGTGGAATAGAGAAAATGTTAGAAAGAATGAAAAATGACAATGTAATTCCTGATGTGAAAACAATGACTATGTTCATGGAACTGCTACCACCTTCTTTGGAAGCAGAGAATTTATTTCTGAAATATATTCATACGGAAAACATTACAGTAGATATTAGCTTCTTTAATATGCTTATTAAAAAAAGAAATCTTAGGAAACAATTTTCACAGGCAAAAGTAAGTTATTAATTAATAACGTTTCAATCGATTGTAACATTTAATATATCATTTCCTATTCCAATAATTTATATTTTAGCGCGTTCTAAACGAAATTCAGAAACATCATCTAATGCCAGACATTATGACATTTGGAGTACTAGCCTTAGGATGCCATAGAATCGCATATGGAATAGAACTTCTAGAACAAATGAATAATATTGGATTTGCATCAAATCACATAATAATAGGGGCGTTAGTGCACAATGCGTGTTATGGAAGGAATTTCAAATATGTGGAATTTTTATTGAATTATATGTCCAAACACAATATGAAACCTAACAAGTACATAAGGGAAACCTTAGAAAACTTTGAAAAACTGATATTGAAAGAATTAAAAACGGAGGTAGGTACATAATTTTGACTGAAAGGGCTATTTTAATGTTTCCTAATCTATATTTTGTTATTTATTGCTATTTCAGAACAGATACAATCGTAAAGAAATACAGCAACTGAGGAGAGAGTATAACAGTTACAAGATAGTATACGACGCTTGGGTCCAGAAGATGCAAAAGGATGATATCGTTACAGTGTCGAGAAATCGAAATTAGTACCGTTACGAGTAAATATGCGAGGTATTTTGTTTTAGGACATGTACAAATAACTTTATTATCATGAAAGAGTTTTATACAAAACTTATTGTACGATATATTAAATCTACTGTTACAAAATTATTCATCTGGTTGTAATTAGCGAATTGTGAACAGGACGTTATCGCGAGCTTAACGCAGATAAGGTGGTCGAGTTTCCTGAGCCCATGGTCTACTTCTTGTTCCTGCGTTTATCGCTCGGGAGGGACAAGTACCACGAATACTAAGTTTGTTGTAACCGGTAGGTCCCGTCGGTTGAGCGCCGCATGTCTCCAACGCTACAAAATCGTCGACGTGAAGAGACGGTGGTCGTGAGGTGTTTGGTGGTCTAGATCGAAATAGATCTGCTCCTCTGCCTACGCCACCCACTACTGGACCACCTCTCAAGGAGTTTGAGAATTGTGTCCTGCCTCGCATCGGTGTAACTGCAAGAGAAAAACGAAATAAGAATGATGTTTATACAGTATATAGTATATCTGTAAATATATGTAAAGAATTTTCGTAGAACAGGTTACTGATACTACCTACCCTCCGATTCCGATTCAGTTATTGGAGGGTAGATAGATGTTCTGCAGGTTCAATCGAATTATTATCGTGTAATAAATACATGTATATATCTTACCAAACGGTTGTTTCACTTTCGAAACAGGAGACGTCGATTGCTTCTGTATATCCCTAGCTTCTTGATCATCGTTTTGAGATTTCGATTGCAGCGGTTGTGTAGCGTCATCGAGCGGCGCCTTCGAACACAGATTCTGAGCCTCCGCCAATAAATTAAAATCGGCAGGAAGCAGTTCACTCACGAGAGCCAAAAGATCTGTTGTATTCTCGGTTGCTACTTGACTCGGCGACATAAACGTGTATTTTTTTGGTCGTTTCAACACGGGATCCGGAATCCTTAAGCATCGTTGAGAAAATTGATTCAACAAAGCCTCCGGAGTTGGCAACAACGGTTCTAACATTTCCGGAATCGGTTCTTTTTCTTCTTTGTCTTCGGCAGACTTCAAAATTTCTACTAACTCCTGCGCCCTTTTGATTTTTTCCAGCGGATGATCGCTTTTTTCCCACGATATCAACGACGCCAGTTGCTGGACACGCAGATGCAACGATCTACGTTGCGACTCCGATGCGATTAAATTCTCTAAGAACATTATAGTTAGATCAACGACCTGTTGATCTTCGGGATCCTCTAACGCGGAGATATGTTCTAGTAAAGATCGCAACGCATCAGGATTATTTTCTAAACAGCTTTTTACATGATAGAGGCCATAGTTGTGGCTACTAAGAGACGTGAGTATCCGGAGCGTACTTTGAAGCATCTCGGACTCGAATTTTGTACTAGTTGCTAGAATGTCAATGAGCGCTGCCAAAATCGATAGAAGCGGCTCTTTGCTTGGTACTGAGTGCGTCAGTCTTTTCTCGAATGGTTCGTTGGAGTCTTCTTGCATCAGACTCAGCGTGCAGTCGCACAGTGTCTCGAAGGTATCGAGTATTTCATACTGCGTCCTAACGTCGCTTGTGCTTTTCAGCGCGGTACACATCATCTCGATAACAGGTGGGTATTTCTGGTCGGACTTCACTTGTGCTCTCGACGCCGGGCTAGTTAAAGTCAGCAGCGTTGCTTTCATAGGCGCGTGCCTAGCGAGTTCACTGAGTAGCGCAAGAATTAAAACATTATTTTCTAAAGGGGCTGCAGCTATTATGCCATCCAACAAGCATCTGCCGACGAGTAACGCCGTGGGTGCCGCTAAATCGCTCAATTGCATGCACACTTTTGAAAGAAGGATAAGCAGATCCTTGTTCCAGCTGGAGCAGAGCAGCCTCAACGTTTCGGTCAAGTTGTTGGCTTGAGCCTGCAGATGAGCGGACCACAATTTTCGAAAACCTAACAATCTAGTAGCGTCTTCGGTTATGGTTTCTTTCAGAGTCAGAACGGGTGGTAATAGTCTAGTTAAAAGCTTCAAGCCAGGTATGAAATTACAAGGGCTGAGGGAAACCATCTTGAGAACTTCGCCCAGCATTTGCGTCCACAAAGACTTCGCTACGTTCCCTGATCCATCTGAATCCACGGCTTGTGTAAATACCAACAGAGTTCCAACTATTTCCTCGGACAGAGTCTGCACAATTCGAACAGGAGGAATAGCTTCGACCAGCGAATAGACACCAAGAAGCGGTACCACAGCCGTCAGATCTTTGAAGTCCGTTGCCATACATTTTACAAGGCGTTCCAATAATGCCCTAGTTAATTTCACACATGGCAGAAGCAGCGCAACCAACGCCAAGCCCCTGCGTCCGGTTAGGGCTGCACGATGCAAAAATGGCTGCTCATAGAACTCGGAAATGTTTGCCATCACTGCGATGAGAGCTGTTAGACCATCAGCAGCGAACAACTGAGTTAACGCGTTCCTGTATTTCAACTCGATGTAAGGTTCTAACGGATCCACGTCGTTGTTAAACGGGAAAACAAGATAGTACAAAATCCTGCATGCTGTAATTAATTGTCCTGGAAGAGACGCTGCTTTGTCCGCGTATTTCCTGATACACGCAACTAGTGGAGAAACATCTCCGTAGTTCCAATGACTTGGTTGCGCAGCTGTAGTTATATAGGAGGTAACATCCTTCAGAACTGCTTGGTCTCGTGATTTTTCCAAGATAATTGCGGCACGGTTCTGGAACACTTCTATTCGATCAGAGTATCTAATAGTTGCCGATATGATCTCGGCAGAAAATTCGCACAGATTTGGATCAGAAAGATAGGGAATTAAGATGTCGATAAACTCTCCTGTAGGAAGAACTGTTATTATGGCTTGTAAGCCTTCTGGGAACGTCAGAAAAGAGTGCAGCTTCTTCAGGGCCAACCAGTCGGAGGGTTGATGTCTCAATCGTAATAAACACTGGACAACTTGAAGTCGCCAGGCTAAGACGGATCCTGCACCATGTAATTCGCACTTCAAGGCTTTCAAAATTAATTTTGTGACCTCCGGTTCCTTCAGTAGATACAACAAACCCTCCTTGGTGTCGGAAAGACGCAACAGAAAGTGTCGAGTGGCTTTGATCAAGTTTAGATCCGACTTTGGGGAAGTAAGCGCCACGAGAATGTGGTACAAGAGTTTGTGGTGCTCGAAGTACGCAATCAGGTGGCCACGCGGATTTCGATTTTGCTCGCGCTCGAATTCCATCTGAACTCCAGCTGGAAGCTGACGCTTCGGCTGGGCCATTAACGTAGGTGCGCAGACGTATGTGCTTGTCAGCTCAGTCACGGCCAGTTCGTCCAGTTCTTCCACCTCCTCGAGGAATTCATACGTGTGCACCTTTCGGAGCAACGAGCTCAACGCGTACTTCAATCTAGCCAGCTTGGCCGTGTCCAACATCATCAGGGCGTTCTTATACAAATTGCTCTTTGACTTGAGGAAGTCCTGGACAATCACAGGACTTATCAATGCCGCGTCCAGCGTACGAAGAGCGGAGAGCTTCACGGGAAGAGCTACGTTCTCACGCATGCATAACGCTAGCAATTTGTAAGGGGCGTCTACTTTCAAGAGTATGTCCGGACCTTGGGGAAGCTTGCACAAAGCTTCCGCCAATCGTACGCCAACTTTCACGTGTCGGACTTTGTAAGCTGGCTGAGGCTGACCTCGCGCGTAATCCATGTCTAAGCCTGCGTTCACGATATTCGTCAAGTCGTTGAAATCGGTGCTGTTCAAATGAAATGGACTAAGAATCGCGCACAACGACTCGCAATTGTGAACGAACGTCTCTTTCTCTTGTCCCGATGCGTTGTTGAAATGCAAGACCGACTTTGATAGCGATTGAAATATTTCGTGTATCTTGTCCAACATTTCGGTGTTTATCGAACACTCTTCGGCAATGTTCGCTAGTTTCTCTAGTTCAAGCAGATCGGGCGGTGTCAGGGAATAGATGTCGTCTAACTGAATGTTTTCGCATTCGTATTCCGCAGCTGGTGGCATATCATCTGCCATTATGTCCTCGTCGGACAATATAGGTTCAAACGGCTCTCCTGTTTCTTGTTCGCCTGCATCTTGCTCTCCTTCTTCCTCTTCCGCTGATATGGATTCAGGGCTTAAGGACACTAAAGATTCCGAGGGCGGCGAAGAAGGACGTTTCGCTGGTTTCAGAGCGCCATTCGCGCTATCTTCTTCCCAGTGTCCCACGTCTGTCTTTCCAGTATCTGATGTTGAATTTCTGGATGAGTCTACAGTTTGTATCGGCTGTACAGGAGGCGGTGGAGTCGCTGCTACACATGTTTCCTATGAATTCCATAGTAATGTTAGAACAAACGTGAGGAATTTGCTAAATTAAATAAGGAGGCGTCTCCTCACCATACTAGTTGTGCTTGATTTTTAATACTGGGCTTATTCAACAAATTTATTTCTTGGAATATATACAGTCAATCCTCCTATAACACGATTAATTCATGCCGTGTTATACAAAACTCAGAATTAGTACAAATCGGATCAAATTAAATTAAATCTGATACAAGTCAAATCGCAATTTGTGTTTCACATTATAGGAGGGTTTACTGTATTATAAAAAAAATGGCTAAAAATTTGAATAGATGCATTCTCGTAATTTTTATGAATTAACGTAGAGTAGACACTTTTAGTGCTCTATAAACCTAGTGTTAAGAGCTTTTTGTTGGTTTACTGAAATTATTAGGAAGTGCTGTCTTCTTATTGCAGCAATTCCATGTTTACTTACACTAGAATTTGTCTGTGTCTGATTCTCATAATACCAATCGGATTGCTGTTCCGATATTTGAACAGTAGTTTCTACTGCTTCCTCCAATCCGCTTGCACAAGCTGCAGAGCCAGCAGCAGAGCTAATAACTTCTGGAGGATTATTCAAAGACTTTGTCAGTGTTCCGTACACAGCTAAAGTGATGGTAGTGTACCATCCTCTCAATACTAATCCATCCGTTGGTATTTGCTTTCTTTCACATTCTAACTGAATATGAATATTTTGTTTGTATTCTAACTCTCCTAGAGACTCGAAAGTAGATGCTCCAGGTTTGCTTAGGTCATTTACAAAAAATTCAATTTCGAACTGAGACGGATTTGTTGCACTGCAATGAAAGACAATTACTGATTATCTTTGATTTCTAACTGCGTTTTGAGAATGAGTGTGATTTACCCTAAACGGACACCTCCAGGAAAATCTGCTTGTACTCTGGCACCCAAAGGAATAATTCTAACTTCGCTAATATATACAGGTTTGGGGAACTGCACTAAATCTAAATTGAGTTCCTGACAGGAATAGAGAAAAAATAAGAAATTGTATTGCCGCGAGGACGACCTAAATGACTTTGTACTCACCTCGGAAATATCGTGCGAAAATGTGTCGAAGAATAACAATTCTGTGTTATCCATGTCTTATTTGGGTCAGTGTATAAGTGTACATTGGAGTTGCATCTTCTTGAAAATTGTAATAGTATAATTTTCTTCACTGATTCATTTTATACGTTAAATATTTGTGCACATCTATACTTCGTGAACGTATCACAAATTCGTGATTAAATTCATATTATTTTGATTTACCTACAAAAATGATAATAATTAGACATTGCGATGATATTAAAAAAATTCATCTGAATTTACTTCAGGAATCAAAATAACAGTCCACCCTGGTCCACCCTACTATGACAATTTGAAGTTAGCCGAAATAAAAGTTTTACCATAGATTAAGATACTCGATGAATGGAATCTTTATGAATTTATCCTATGGATAAAGGATGTGGCGACAAGACTAGAGATGATGGCGTTCAAAATCACTAACCGTGATTTATCACAGTGATCGCAGAATCACGATCACGGTCGTGATTTTAACTTCATTCACGCTGTGATCGTGATTCATTTATGTGTGAAATTCAAGACTCGTTTTTATAGTATTGTTTATAACGTCAGAAAAATGAAACTGATGAGGCAGGACATTGATTTTGATGAGTAGACTAAGGATCTTTACGCAAAATAAAAATATTCCCCCTCAATTATAACAATCGTGAGACAGATTAAACTCTTTCAATCTTTCTACTGTCTTCAGTTGCACCCATTTTGTCATAAATACATAAAACTACACATGAAAATTTGAGTGATAATACCAGAGAGGATACCTATCCCCTCTGCTTATACCTCGTCTGTGACAGTACCACAGACGAGGCTCCTATACCTTGTCTGTGACAATACCACAGTACCTCGTCGGTGCCCAGATTCTGTTCCATGCTAAAAAGGCGATGTCACAAAAGTGGGAACGCCGAAACCCCGGGCATGAGCACATTGAATAATATATGTATTTTGAAAGCCTGCCATTGCACTGATATATATATCAGTGTGCCATTGTCGCATCCATTGGCAGCACTGGTAAAGAGTGGCTGCTCTGTGCATTGCTAAGCAACTTCAATTTACTGACTCAACGACAGGGCCGCCATATTGGAGAATTGATTTATCTTGACTCCGCGTCTCTGCGTTTAATTCTAACGCTTGATATTTGTATATACGCAAATGTGTGGCTATTTTATGGAGAAGAAAACGCGCTAACAACTCACTACGTGGTTGTGGAAGTAGCTCTTCTTAATCCGACGTTGAAGAGGAGGATTGGAACGCCGCCAGGCTTCGAGCATCGAGTATTGTGCAGCTTCTAATTTCCACACGTTGCCAAGATGATGTACACGGTAAATTAGCTAACTTTCTTTTTACCAACACGATACGATTTTTGATTACTCAATATCCAGTAAAGGACTTGATTAAGATATTTTAATACTCGATGTTTTACTAACTCGATATTTTTGGGGTCTAGGGAACTACGGCGTCGCAGGACACGAGGTTCAGCGATAAAGAGAAGAAACTTCTAAAGCAAATGAAGTTTGGAGATTCTCTGACACAGAAGGTAGATACTCGTCCACCATTATAGCTTCAATATTTGAATAACTAATAAGAAGTTTGCTTTGCTATCAGAATCTACATATTGTAGTACGCAGTATATCGAGTTACAGTGTGCCATCCGTGTCTCATAATGTGGTACTCTGGACAGCACAAGGGCAAGGGGAGCGTAGTTCACTGTCACGTGATGTGATACACCTGAAGTAATAGTGGTACTCTTCTCAGAGAATAGCGAGAATGTGTGTGATTCAGCTCGTTGCGCGATTCAACTCGTTGCGCCTAACCAATCAGACAACGTCTTTGCAAATTCCTTTCGCATTCCTTCCAAATACCACTTTATGAAGCATGGACACATATAAATGTTTCAGCTGCAGTGGTTTTAGTTAATTAGTTCGGCACTCTGTAAAAATTAAATCTGTACCATATGTGTTTGTTTCATAGGTGGATATGAGCAAAGTAAAACTTGACGTGATCAAACCATGGATCACCACGAAGATCACGCAGATCCTGGGCATGGAGGACGACGTTGTGGTAGAATTTGTATATAACCAACTGGAGGAAAAGGTAAGGGACTTGCATCGCTTCAGATCTTCAGTAGAGTTTAGTCCGAACTACGAGGTAGACTAAAGTTATAAACGAACTATGAAATGCGTTCACTTGGCTTTTTCCCCTCATCATAGGAAATCGATAAATACACATTATTTCAGCACAAAGTTTTGTAACCAGTTACAAAATCCACTATCATCCAAAATCCGCACGAAGTGCTAATTTTGGAGGTGAAAAGCAAGGAGGCAGAATTACCATTAATTAGTCATGCTTGCCTCATTGTTTTTTGTTTCTTAAATTCTGAAAAAACAAAAAAAGAGTATCATCGTTCCCGTATACGTCCTGTGTGTCCCGTTTTTATCTCTCCAACAACTGTCTCCGTTTCCAAGCAAAAAAATCCTATATATCAATCCAAAACACACACACACAAAAAAAAAGAAAAACTCTGATGTAGCTGATCCTGCAACACAATACCCATGTACAAGCAAGTTCTTATCACGTATGTTTGAATTCCCCGTTAGTATAAGTAGAGACCGTTGGTGGGGCTCAACCCTATTGTCCAAATGGCATTCGGATGTGCTCCTCTCTACATCCGATTGGCCGCCTTTCTATCAGCCGTCCAACGCTAGCCGAGGCGAGCTGGTGTATATCAACGTCGTCTTAGAACCACTGCTGAAACTTCAGCCTCGGCAGTTCATCGTCCACCGTTCATCGTCACCGGCGTGCTCGCAATAATCTCGTCATCGTCGAGCTGTTGCTGCACTTCTCGCCCTTAAACGGAGCTCTGCCGGAGGTCTTCTACCATTCTGCAGATGTCTACGTTGCCGTAATCGCGTCGTCTACTAGCTGCACCGGTCGCCACCTTCGTGGCTGCCTCGCTCGAGGTGGTTACCTGCCGGGGCCACACATCTACAAAAGCTGTAGCACAGCTTTCTACCACCACCGAACTGCCTGTAGCTGAAGCCATGTCACCGAGGAATCATCCTGCCTGGACAGGAGGCCTGGTCGGCTCCAATGGACACCACCGCAGCCTGAAGTACCTCGACCACCTGGACGCAGATTTCTTTGGTCATCGTACCATCCATTACGGCCAGAAGAACCCAGGGAACTTGCAGGTCTTTCGATGCTGGACGCGACTGAGTCGTGGACCACGCCGGAGGTATCTCTACTCGGTTTGACACTGTTTGTCAACGTCACAGGTTGGTGGAACGGTGTTCCTTCTCTCTATTAATCCATTCAACTTTCAGCTAACATGTACTTATGCGTTTCAGCGACTCTCTGCCCTCGTTGGCAGAGTGTTTGTCGAAGTTGTGAGAAGGTATTAATGTAATTCTGTGCTATTTGTGCGTTTATCGATCGGTGTAATGTCTTTTTTTTTTCTTGGCGTATCTTAGTTGTTAGCGCAGACGTCAAACCGTGAGGAGATTCACTGTTGGCGGTAAGACTCGAGGGGGAAAAGCAGTTAGTAGCAACATAGGGAGGTGGACACACACACACGCATACTCTGTTACCGATGATTACATATGTCGCGCGACGTTTCTGTTGCGTTCGTCGCATTTCAATAGCAAAATCGAACGCACCGTCCATTTCGTTCGGATGTACAGAGTGGCAACGGATGACACCGGTCTACTATGTATTTTACAGTTCCCGGATCCACGAAAAATGCAGATCAACCTAACGGGCTTCCTGAACGGCAGAAATGCCAGGTCTTTCATGGGCGAATTATGGGACCTTTTGGTCTCCGCTCAGGAAAGCGTGACCGGCATACCAGAGGCTTTCTTGCAACAGAAAAAAGATCAGATTAAAAAACGTTTGGTGATTATCAACAATTTTCGTCGTCACACCTTTTTTTTTTTCTCTCTCCACAAGTATTTTGATTTCATCGCGTGAAGTAGACCGCGAGTAGAGTTGAACAGTTGAACGGCTGAATTTTAACATTCAGCAGGAATGTTCAATCGAATGTTTTCTTGACGCACGAGGTTCAGTTTAGGTTTTCCATATTTGATACTTGATAGAACGAACAAGTATCGTTGTGGTGTTTATTCTAACCCTGAACGTATCGAATTAGGAGGAGCAAGAGAAGCTGCAAGCTTCGTTGGCTGAAAAGGAGAAGGAGAAAGAGAGGGAGAAGGAAAAGGATGAAGCTGAGAACAAGATAAAGAAAGAGGACAAAGAACGTGGCTCGTCGAAGGAGCGAAGAAGAGACAGAAGCAGAGACCGTGACAGAGATAGGTATGACCCTGATAATCTGAATCAATTCTTGGTTGCGGATTATAGACGAAATATAATATAATAACTTGCATTATTATTCGCAGAAGCAAAAGGAGTCGATCGAGAGATCGGCACAGAGACCGCGATAGATCTAGTCGCAAGCGACGATCATCCTCGAGGTCACCTAGCAAGAATTCTGTAAAAGACAACGGGAAGGAAATGCCGGAGGTGAAGATCGAACGGGAGGATTCCCCTCAGCCCGAGAACGCTATACCACTGATGCCAGTGAAGACTAAACCGTAAGTATCCCTGTTTAGCTGTGCGGCATAATTAAAGATCATACATCAAGGTCTGTCAACAGGGAAGCTGCTGTCGCGATATCCCGATTGCAAGCGAAGCTGATGAGCATCGCCGACGGAAAGAAGAAGAACAATCGTACTCCGTCGCCGGAGGCACTGGAGAAAGCCAAGAAGTCTCGATCCAGATCCAAGTCCCCGATAAATCGTTCGAAAAAGTCCCGATCGAAATCGCCGAGTCGCGACTCGAAAACGAGACGATCAAGATCGCCTACATCGAAATCGAGACGGTCTCGCTCGAAATCAAGATCCAGACGATCCAGGTCTCGATCGAAGTCAAGACGATCGAAGTCCAGGTCGCAGGACCGTTCTAAATCAAGACGCACGAAATCCAAGTCGCCAAGGTCGCGCTCAAGGTCTCGTTCACGGTCGAAAAAGTCAAGGTCGAAGAGCAACGACCGAAGTAAGTCTAGAAAGTCGAGATCTGATTCGAGCGACTCCAGATCGTCGAAGTCCCGCTCGAAATCGCCCGATAAGAGAAAGGATAATCTCGATTCCAGCAGGAAGCGAGACGCGAGCACAAGTAGTAGCTCGGAGTCAGAGGAAGACAAGGGCGCGAAAGATAAGAACGATTTCGAAATTAGAAAGAAGAAGGACGGAGTGCAGGCTAAGAGATCCTATAGAAAAACTAATAAAGATGATAGTGGTAGCGAGAGCGACTCAAGTCGCGAACGGAAATCAGTGCCTAAACGTCGGAGTCCCTCGCCGAGGAAAGATAGAGGTCGATCCAAGGACAGAGACCGATCGAGGGATAGATCACGTGATAGATCGCGAGACAGGTCGCGGGACAGGTCACGAGACAGGAACAGAAGGTAAATAATTACGTGTCATAATATGTACGCAAATTAGGTGGTCCCCGTATATCATTTTCAAACGTCACTAGCTGAATAACGCAGCTCTACTGTTATTGTAAAATGCACATAGTTAGAAAAGTAAAAAAAAAAAGGAAATTATAGATGTTTCTGCATTCCTCGAGTGAAAGTTGGAGGGATATTAACCATCAGGCAAATTTAATTTAGGAGATCCATGGAGAGGGAACGAGAGAGAAGACGAGAACGGGAACGAGAAAGGGAGCGGGACAGGATGGATAGGTACAGCGGTAGCCGCAGCATGCGACCTCCGTCACTGCGCAGAGCACCTAGCAGGAGAAGGTAATGTTGACTATAGCCGACGGCAGAGCTGGGCGGGCAAAAGCTATTTCGAATAATGGGTCATTTTATAAATGGGTTTATTCGTATAGAAAATTATTCGTCATTCGCGAATCGAGTCTGAATTCGGCAATATCTGGGGACAATAAAGTATCTCAATCCTCGATCGCCAGCTACAGTCTCTGTATTCTCCGACGATTATAATAGAGACACCGTAAAATGGAATTTTATGTCGGTTTATCGGAAATGAGTAGTATAAATATTCAATAAATTCTTTTCGAAATCATCGTCACGAATCTGATTCTATAATATAGTACAACGGGTTAAAAAGACGATCACTTTTTTAATATTGAATCATATGACTTGGATTTTTTTTTGAGATGTTGGAACCATTAGTGTACTACATGGCGTAAAGAAGGAATTTTGAAAAAATTGCAAAGAAAATACTAAAAGTTGTTTTTTACAAATTGCGAAGGCGTATGATTAACACATTGCAATTGTTCCAGAAGCCCCCCACGTCGAAGTCCGGCAAGGTATCGACGAAGATCGCCAAGCCCTGGTGATAGACGCAGAAGAAGATCTCTGGACCGTAGGCGTCGATCATCGGAGAGGCGAGACAGGCGTCGATCTCTGGATCGTCGTGACAGCAGGCGTCGCTCGCCGGACGGCCGGGATCGATCGCTCAGGTACGATAGATCTTCCTCGCGCGACAGATCGAGTAGGCGGGACCGTTCCAGAGACAGGGACAGGAGGGATAAAGATCGGAGATCTAGATCCCGGGACCATAGATCTAGATCGAAAGATCACAGATCGTCGGTGGATCGTTCAAGAGACGAGAAACGATCTCCCGATCGTTCGCGGGACGCTAAGGACAAGACGAAGGAGAAGAAGGTCGAGGAGAAAGTTAAAAAATCAACAGATACGGGATCGCGAAAAGAATTGCGAAACGGAAGGTCTAAGTCGAGTAGCTCGGAAAGTAGCGAAAGTAGTTCCTCTAGCAATGAGGATGAAGCGATCAGGTGAGTGAAGTGGTTGTACCCCGTATTTTCACATTTATGTTACAGACCTTACGATTGTCGGAGCGTAACACAGCTATGTTCTGTTTTCCCCGCTTAGCCGTGTAGACTGAAACTTCTGACATATTCTGACCAATCCTATACCCTTTGTCTGTATGCAGAAAATCGCTCGAACGGAAATCGTCTCAAGAGAAACGGGAGCACACCGATGACAAACGCAAAGAGAAGGAGAAGCCCGTCAAAGAGGAGCCGATCAAACGACCCGAGAAAGACGTCAAGAAAGCTGAACCAGCGTCCATCAAGAAACCGGACCCCAGCGTTTCTCCAAAGAAACTTCAACCCGCTACTCTTCCTGTAACCAGACACAGAGTGAGTCGATCGATCTTCCTCGATCTTATTCTAAGAAAATACTTCAGTTTTCTATCTATGTCTATTCTCTGCAACGTTCCAGTTTTCGAAGAGTTTATCACGCACGCCTTCGCCGTTTAAAAAGACTGAAGATATCATAGCTGCAGTTAAAGTTAAACAACCATCAAAGTAAGTGTGCTTCAGGCGATTATCAGGTCCTATAAATAATGCGATTTTTTTATATTTTACCCACAAATATCAAAGGAATCTGTCTCATGATTAATTGTTATTTACAGAGAGGATCACAAAGAGGAATCACCGAAAGAAGAATCGAGCTTCGCCTCCGGAGACGCTTTCCCTCTGAAGAAGGATGACAAATCAATAAAGTCGATCAAAGCAGTAGCAGAAGAGAAAAAGTCAGGCCAGAAGACGTCGGAGCCTGTCCTCATAAAGAAACCCATCGAAGTGGCCAAGAAATCGAAGAGAGAGAAACGCGATGGTTCTACCGACTCGAACGATAGTGAAAGTGAAGGTATATATAGGAGATTTTTAATCACTTCAAAGTGCCGCTTCAGTGGAGTCTCATGTTTTTGATGTTATAGGTAAGAAGAAGTCGAGGAAGATAGAAAAATCTAGGAAATCTAGGAAAGCTTCATCGGACGACGAGAAATCGGACAAAGGTGGTTCCAGCTCTGACTCTGAGGAGGACAGGAAGCATGTGGAGAAGAGCAAGAAGATTCGAGACACTAATCGAGGAGGTTAGGTTTTACATAATTTATTAGGTCAGTGCAAAAGGTCGCGCCTGATTTCGCATTAAAATACAACAACGGATCAGACACAAACTTTTGCAATGACCTAATATAAATAATAAAATAAATTGCAGAATTTATAATTTGATTTATTGTGTTAGATTCGTTAGACGAGCGTAGCAAGGACAAGAAGGATAGAAAGCGGGATGCTAGCGAGAACGAGCCTCGTAAACGATCAAAGAAGGAGGCGGAAGAAGATACTAAGAAGTCGAAGAGATCAAGGAAGGACTCGTCTTCTGGCGATGAAGATCAGAAAACGAAGAGGGGTAAAAGCGAAGATGATAGATCTCGGTTGCGAAAGTCTAAGAAGGATTCTAGCTCGGACGACGAGCCGAAGAAGACTCGGAAGAGGAGAGACAGTTCTTCGGATGATGAGAAATCGAGATCACGAAAGTCGAGGAAAGACTCGACCAGTGACGATGAAGGAAAAGTCCGCCCAAAGAAATCCAAACGAGATTCGAGCACAGACGATGAGGAAGTGGGTGAAAAGGATACGAAAAAGAAGAGGAAAGCCGACGACAGTTCGGACGAAGAGAAGGTGAAGAAGAAACGTAAAAAGAAGACTAAAACTAGTACCAGTGAATCGGAGGTAGTGTAATTATTTTTTTGATTTGTGTTTATTTTTAGGAAAGATTATTTATCTGTTGTGACTTGTGTTCTCAGGAGAGCGAGGTGGAGGAGAAGAAGAAGAAGAAGGATAAAAAGCACAAGAAACACAAGAAGCATAAAAAACATCGAAAGCACAAAAAGAAGAAGGTTGCAGACTCTGATGAATCCGATGTAAGTGAGGGAAACACTGAGGAACTGGAGAAAAAATTACGGGAAAAGGCATTGAAGTCGATGAAAAAGGGTCATAGTATAGAGAGAAGTGATTGAAAGAGTTCGGTATGATTTATTACGAGGCGTGTGTCATGTGTGTATACCTCTGTAATGCAATGCACTTGATCTAACTGTATCACCAATGCGTGTTTTCGTTCATAATTAACGATAACAGGATTTTATCCTATCACGATATTGTGCAAAAACAAGTTCGGCATTCTTGAAAGTTCATCATTCTGAGCGAGTCCTAATTTTTACAAACCTTAAACTTAAGCTTGCGATTACGGAGTGGATAGTAAAATGTTTGTTCTTTTTTTGACTTAGCGAAGTGGAAACAGTATCATATATCTTATTATAATAGGGACAGAAATTTCTTGTGCCACTTTCATGTACGATTTATACATTTTTCAAGACGTGTCGATACGATCAAGTAAAGAGAAAGTATCACCGTTAGTTCAGACATTGATTTTATGAATTATTGTGGAATATTATTGTATTGTTCATTGTATAGTACGATGGATTTAGTTAGTAAATCTAATTTGTGTAAAAATAAGTTTCAATCAACTTATATATATTAAGACGAAAAAAAAATAAAATACGTCTTGAGGAAAAATATTGTTGCCACCTGTTATTCATTCATGTCTTTTTACAGTAAGGAAAATTTATTTACAACTTGGCCAACATAGATTCCCAATCAGGGGAACATATAAGCGTGTTATTGACTGGTCCCAGATTTATCAGATCACCAGTTAACTTATCTGTGTCTACTTTCGCAGCGATAAGATCCTGAGGAAGAGTATCATTTCAGTAACTGTACAGTTTCTATATTTCTAAATACGTACTTGTCGAAAGCTATGCCTCGATCCTAGGTCCACGATCAAATTGTTCTCTCCTAACACTAATCGCGTCTTTCCAGACTTCAGAATTTGCAATTTTCCTAGAATACCGGGTTTTAAACTATTCAAAGTACAAAAGTCTGTGTCCGAAGTAGCTGCATTTTCTTTCTCCTGGTTCGAACTGTTTGGGCGAGTCGTCCTAGCATCTTCAGCGCTTCCCACGAAACCAGGTAAGCAGTCTGGAAACTGCAGATTGTTTATTATAATCGTAACCGTGAGAACAAATAAAGTTAATTTCGTCTGTCCAACCTGTATCAAAATGTACGAGTTCGTCTTGTTTTCGATCATCTGTGGAATGCTATCCAACTCTTCTTTCGGTTCCATGTTCAAATTGGGTACCTTGACTTTAACTTCATTTTTTGATGGTAACACTAAAAATAATAACAATATAACATCATCCGAAATAAAAGCAAGAGTATACTTACCCTCTCCATTCTCTAATATAGTTGGTTTCGTATTTATTTCTTCTTCTTCCTCAACATCTAATTCCTGTTTAATTTGTTCTTTGTGCATCTTTGCTGTAACAACTAAATAATAAAATTCTTAATTCCATCTCTATATTCATAAGTATATTAATAATAGACACCTTTGATCATTGGCAAGGTAACAGGTCCATTATCAAAATCTTCAGGCTCTCCGCTATCAATAAAATCATCTCTCAATAATAACTTCAATTTCTCTTCTTCTTCCGCTTTATCAATGCTGCGATTTAGATCTAATTTTGGTTTTTCTAAGGATGTTTGTGAACTTCTGTCACTGTCTCCACTGCCGCCACCACCACCACCACCACCACCACTGCTGCTGCGCTTTCCTGGAGTGCTATTTATTCCAGTGGACCAAATACCGCTAGACTAAAACAACAAAGTAAATGTAGAACAAGAATTTGAAGGTATCATCTGTTCATGGAAAGAAGCCGCACGTTTCAACAGCAGGGCAACGGAGGATCTCTGAGATGTGTAGCGTGATATAAGGATAACAGGTAGTGGAGCGTAGATCTCTACAAGCTTCCATGCAGCTTCTTTCCATGGACAAATGGTAAATAGGACCATTGTGTTAAAAATGATGTTTCGATGTACCTGTATCAAATTGCTAGCTCTTCCACGTCCTCTGTCGTTTCTACCTCTGTCTCCTCTTCCACGTCCTCGAGCATTGTCTCTACCTCTGCCAGGTTTTGCAGAATCGCCTGGCGATGCATCCCTATAAAAACAAAAACATTTACTTAATTATCAGCATCAATTAGACCTGTTTTCCTCACTACTCACTCTTTCTTTTTCGTTCTCTGAGCATTTAAATTTGGTGTGTACACCCTTTTAGACTTTTCTGTTTTTATGTTGCCCCCTAATGTCAGGTCCCTCGGCAGACGGAACGAAGTTAGTCTAGTGGTAGATGTTGTTGGCAAGCCAGGTTCAGTTTTGATGTTTCTTATGGGAGCCGGCATTGACGTTCCTGGCTCAATTTTGATCTTCACGTTCCCTGGCAGTGTATTATGGTTCGAATTGACAGATTTGTCCGAAGCCATTGTTGACAATTGTTGCCAGCAGAGTTGCTAGCAGTTGCTAACAGTTGCTAAATGCAGGGGAAAAATGGCCGCTGACGGATAACGTGACGGAGTAGTAGTTTGTGGGGGAGATGTCACTATTGTCTGTGGCGGTTACCTCCTACGCCCGCCAGCAGATGGACGATTAGACAACACCTTTCTCGCTACTACCTGTGTCCCGTCACCGATCCCTGTATATACCATCCCTACGATTTACGATATTCCCGCGTTTAATATCGGGCGTGCTACGTAGTCTTACGTCTTACTGACGAGTCCTTTAGTCATTCTTCTGGCATTGCTGTAGTTAACAATAATTGTCTCGCAAGTGTCAATAAAAAACCGTGTATGACGGACTGTCAGTAAGACGTTGCCTTCCATATTCTCTAGTATTTGTTTCGTAAGTCACTGTTATGTACTTTCAGCACAGTGCATCGTACCTAACCTCAAACGAGCACTGTAACGAGTTAAAACGGATTAAATGATTTTAGTTAGATTACGCAAATGTCAGTATAGTGGTATAACATTAGAATGGAAAATCATGTTGTGTAGTTTTTATAATATCTTTCGAAATTTCAGATACACAACAGGTACGTGACTACTTGTCGCGCATGCGCGGCCATACAGTTTACTTTAGTTGCTCCGAATTGAATTTGCAGAGTGGTAATAGCTCCGTGTTGATTGATTAATTTGAATACTTTGAGTAATTTATTTAAGTTATTTAATAGTTAAAGAGCTTCGTTAATACTTGGAGATGATCATTCTACAAGAGAATACATTACTGAGGATAGGTAATAAAATGTCAACATTTAAGCTTCACCGGTTTCTAAACAGTTCATGTTTAGAATTTCGGTATTATATTTTTATCGCAACATATGTAAATATTGTAATTTATATATTCTGCCAATATTTAATGTGTAGATTTAAGAAGAATTCATTTTTTCCGCGGAAATTTACGTGTTGCAAGTACAAACAGATGCAAGGCAAGAAGCGCGAATTTTTTAAAATGACGCAACATGGACGCCATTACTGGCGTCTTCTTTGATGTCTTTCGATCCTATCCAGGTACGCTCACTTTTTCTATAGATTCTAAACAATTTCATCATAATCTTTGTGTTAATTAAATTATGTGGAGCATCTTGCGTTTGTAGGAAGTATTGATCTATAAATTGACTTAAAAAATCAGAAACCCAGTTAACCTGTTTAACGAGTAGGACGGGTTAACTCATTGACTACGTTCTCCTGTAATGACCGATATCATCCGATGGGTATCACCTTTTTTAATTGTTAATGCAGTCCTGTAATTTCATTAATCTGACTTTCCCCCTTCTAATCCTCCTTTATTTTCTCTTCCATTTTCTTTTATATTTCAAACTCATTAGCTGTATGCAAGGATTAGCTATCGCAACAGCAGGTATACATATTATTGGGTAATAATTATTAGGATTAGAATTAATAACGGTGGAATTCTCTATACCAATTTATAGGAGATATAGGAAATATTTAAGGTATTTCGTGATTAATGGTTACAATTGAAATATTTATAACAATTAATAATCACAACTGAAATACTTCATTATTAATTATAGTTAACGGCTAGTGAGTACTGTTGAAATATTTGATTATTAATTGCAATTAACGATTAGCCAGTAGATAATAGATAATTGATTATCAAATTGCAATACAATATCTGCAATTGGTAAGCAAATTACATGTTTGTTTTATTACACTTCTCTGTAATTCGAAAGCAAAGTGACACATTATCATTATTACTAATACAATTTTTTTCTTTCGGACAGAAGTTCTATGAGTCTCCAACTGTTCAGACAAGTTCCCCAAAAATCGTCAATCTTTTAAGAAATCCCTAATAACATTGCAAGTTTCCAAACTTATTAATATACTGCGGATTTCATGCATGTACAGCATTCTTAATTTTTCAAATCTCGGCCTAGAAAAACATTAAAAAAAACTTAACTATATTTCTATTTCCAGGATGGTAGTCTTTAAAAATTGCTAATTCGCAGAAAGATGCGCAGTCTAATCATTACTTTCTCCTTGCGGCTACCGATTGTAAGTCATTGCTATCGTCGAAATAGGGTATCGCAGGAGCGACGGGCGTCGTGAACGGCCCCAGCACCAGGAGTCGACGGCGGGTGACGATGTTTTCTGGCCGGCTAGTAGCGGTGACATGGGCAGGAGAACAGAGTCGGTGTGATGAGGTCATCGTATGGTTTTTTAGCGGCGGCGGCAGTCGCGACGTGGAGCGCCCGAACGCCGGCTGCTACGTCGAATCCTGCGGCGGGGTCACGCTTGCCATGTGCGAATCCGCGACCTATAATCTGTCACGAGTCGCGAGTGCAACGTGTCCTCCTGGTCGTAAGGTGTCGGCGGGATCTTTGCTCGAGCTACCTGGTCCATTTACTACCGGCAATTAGGCCTGGGCCCGTTTCAATTTACCGGTTCGACGGTTGATCACCGTCGGCGCACACCGTTGATCACCGGTGAGAAGGCTTCTCGCCGGGCCCGAGAGAGCGCCTGGTTTTCGAATCGACCCGTGATTTCTACCCGGTTAGACGGATGACCGATTTAAAAGGCGACGCGGTCAACTACGCTCTTAAACCTGTTTCTACTCCCCCTCGGACATGGAACACGTCGAGTTTTCGAGTAGCTGGCTGCCGCGGTATCTGTCCGTGGTATCTTTCGGTCCCCGGAGTCCTTTCTAGCATCCGTCTCGCATGGAAATCTATCCGCGTGAACCGGTGGCCCGCGCGAGTCCAGTATCTCCGATTCGAGCGGCCTTGTTGCGTCGACTACACCGCGTACGGTTATTAGAAATATTATAAAACACTGTGCAACGCGTGCCCCATAGCGAGAGGTAGTAGGACGTACAGATAAGCCCCGCTGCAACACGTTGACCACGTTAACACGTTATTGAATGCTGCGCAAATTTTGCGTGCTTCGCGCGAGTTTCATTTATTTCTTTCACAGAAGTGATCAGCGTTATTAAGGACAATTGTTAGTTGCTGGATAATGTAGGTCTCAACTTACACTATAATCTAGTTCATTTCGGCAATAATAAATTGATGATTAATTTTATGATAATATATTAAGTAATACAATGGTGCCGGACATCGGTGACCATCATGGCGTTCGTGTGAAGAACAATTGTAGAACGAAAGCATGTACAGAGTAGAGCATTTAAATCAGGTCGGCCGAATATCTCGTTTGATATTGATGATAGAAAAAATGTGTGCCAGATCAACGTTGGATTCACGGGGTTTATAAACCGGTGTAATTAATTTTTTTTTATAGGTGGAAGTGTAGAGAAAATATAAAGGTCAACTCTGTTTTTTAAACGGAGTGATGTGTTTTGATCTGTTGTTTGTGTTAGCATTCTGATAGGAAGTTCTAAGGCGAGTATGACGACCTACATTGTGAAGGTCGTGCAAGGTCGCCCAAGGTCAACTTGTAAGAGATAGCAGTTAAATAGAAATTTATTTCTCCATTTGATACTTGTTAGCAATTGATTTTAAGACAACAAGGGTCTCAAGTTCTTCTGCTATTTTTACAATTTTGCAATTCACCTACTTGAATCGCAAATGTAACGCAAACCTACTCTCATAAATGCATAAAGTTCTATAGTCTGGTCGTAATAGAACGAAGAAAATACTCTTGGAATCACCAATATCAACTAAAAACGAACAAAATCTCTTCTGTCAATTCGAGTCAGACGAAAGACTAGCTTCAGACCGGTGTAGGACCGCAAAGGGTTAAATGCTCTACCCTGCATAAGAATTAACACTTTATCTACCGCATGCTTATCAATCCCTTCCACTGTAACGTCGAGTGAGGCTCGTGATGCAAGTTTCGTGCTAATTACTAATTTGTTTTAAACCGGAATAAAATTCTATTTTGTCGTTGCCAATATGTAGCCATTAGAAAATAATACATAGGTATCTACGAGATACTTTTTCAATTCTTCGAGATCAATTTCCTTTTTCTTCTAGGCAATAACGAACGACAAAGAAATTCAAATCACTGTAGTCGTAAAATAAATCATGGCACAAGGTGTTAATAGACTTTTCAATAATTGTGCTGTACCAAATGAAGGTACCAAACGAAATGATTAGATTACGTTGTTGAGGGTCAGTTGTTGAATCTATTAAAAAATTCTCAATCGTGGACAATAGACTTCCAAAAATTATGCAATAATTACCGGTAGATAATGCGTTAACACTAAGCGTACCGAGCTTTGAAAGAGAACAGTACACATCGTCTTCCAACATCGACGAGATTGAGTTTACCTAAAACAAAAAATCTGAAATGGACTATTCGACCGGCGATGGTACGTTCGGCGTTAAGTGACTTGCTGCGGTGAAGTACTCGCGGCAAGTTATCGGGAGTTTGAAATTGCGTGCGAAATCGACAGAATCCGCGGATCTGGAGAGGAAGGGGCAGCTACTCTGAAGGATAGCACGTGTTCCCAGGGTGGCCACGTGAGCGCAAGCGCGAAACCTAGAGGCTCGTTCGCCGAGTGTTCAAATCTCTTATCGGGCAGGCCGCGAAGCGTGGTTCTCCACGAGGCGTAGTCCAGAGTGAACGTTAGTTGGTTCTCGTATGTCGTCGTCGACGCGATGCCACCGGATCCACGCAGTATCGAATTCTCGCTCGCTCGCTCGGGAATCGATAATCAGTCGCCGAAAGGACCTTGAGATCGTTCGCGATCGATCAAGGATCGGGAACCTTGACGAACCTCGCCTCCTCCATCGGTGCCGTATCATTATCTCGCGGCCTCGCGCCGCGTCTACGATTCGTTCCGGTGCTTTCGGCGCAATCACGGGGATTCGATGCTCGGCGATATACTGTAAGAACGAGACCTTTGTTCCGAAGGGTCGCGCGCGCGCGCGCGCGCGCGCCCGTCCCCGTGCCTTCCTTTCTTTTTCTTCGTCGAGCTGTCGTTTCCTCTATCACAGCTCGCGATTCTGTAAAACCCGGCGCGAACAGTAGTCGACACGTTCTCTGCCACGTTGATCACGTGCGGGAGGCACGGTTCGATAAGAATTCATTTTTCTTCTGCACGTTCGCGTCGATCGAATTAGATTAGGATTTTATATATGTTTTAAAGCGTTGGAGGTGTAATCGCTGTGACAAAGTTCAAGTTTGCAGATCCGATACGGTTGACTAGATCAGTTCGATTTTGTGTGAATTTGAAGGTGGTGGGTCAGCATATAACGTGTTAGGAAGATTTCCTTCTTCTTCGGTGTAGGGTAGAATTCTTTAACAATCTGTCCTATAATATCGAATCAGATTGTAACGAACAGACTTCTTTATGCAAAATAAAAACTGCCCGTGTCAACTCCAAGAGACTGGAGCCAGATAGACATTCATAATTTTGATAAGCTGAAAATAATAGATTGGCATTCTTAAATTATTCCTAACCTTTTCACCGTTTCAAATTGAATCTACTCGGTTTTAATCTCAATAATTGTAAAAAAGGCTCCGTCAGCCGAGTGTTAAATATCGTCGACAAGGAAATGGAATTCGACTTCGGTTTGAAGTGAAAGGCTAACATACTTCTGAGATTGCGACTCGATATTATAGCGCCTAGGAGTTAAGGGTAGTTTCATGGAGATCCCGAATATTGGCATAAACGCGTGACAAGATCGTTAATAGCGGGACGCGTTGTGATTGCGTTTCCAGGACCGGAAAATCCGATCGGGTTGACAACAACCCCCAGTAACGCTCGGGTGGATCTACGGTGTTTTGATCGGGTCGGATGAGATCGAGACTCGATCGTTCGGAGCACGGGGCAAGGTGCGAACACGTGCTCGACCTCCCGATCGAATTCGAGGGATCGAAAGAAGCACGCGAGTCGTTTCCAGTTGTCGCGCGGACGTGGACGAGGATGCGTCGAGGCGGCTCGTAGCTGCTCGGACCCGGTTTCAAACGGTTTTCACGTGTCCCGTGGGAACGTGGTCGCGTTTCCCGCGTGCCAACCGCGTGTCCGAGGCCCGTCGGGAACCTCGGCACCCAGAACACAAGACTGTGAAACAAAAAAAAAAAAGAATAAAGTGACGGGACTCTCGAGCCAGTGACAGTTCCGTCGAAGATGAACGGTGTACAGCGGATGCCCACCGACGCGTTCGACGTAAACGTGAGTTTTGCAATCTTAGTCTATTCAACTTCCATTCAATTACACAATTACACTACCTGCCGGAGAGTCCGGCCGGTGCGCCTGTGCGGATTTTTATCCCACATTGTCTTCTACAGTGTTTATTCTCCTAGCCCTACCGATGCTTGTATCGTTAAAAATGAGAGGACGAGAAGATCGGTCACTTACTCTGCTTTTGTCAAGTATGGTTACCATCGTTCAGAAATAATTGAGCACACAAGTGCACACTTTCAAAATGAGATTGAACATTTAAAGGGTTAATCAGTTACCTTGGTTAATTTAATACTGTGAAAGGGTTGCACGGAGTTGTGTACAGTCCTGTTCAGATAACTGTAATGTTTTTATTGTTACTCCGAATGTTCCGTTGATAAAATTTATATATTGTACAAAGTTTCTCAGTTCGTTCAAAATTAACATTACATACTTGTCTACTTTGAGTCACTATAGTGGTCATTCTGACACTCTAAAGATTGAATGGTTGGTTCTTATTATTTTCTATAGATACTTTAATCCCTTCCGCACTGAACATCCTCGATTCCCAGAAGGAAATTTGGTGGGTCAAGAATCTGTGGAATTAACTAATTATTAATTGTTTAGAGTCTAACCCCGTTGCGGCGTATAACATGTTGAACATTGTCACATTGATCGCGTGTAGATGATCAAATCCTTTATAACAATTCGGAAATCGATTAAATCAATTTTCATTAGAATCTTTAGAATTTCATCGGACGACATCAATTTCATATTTTTGGAAGTACTTTTTTATGATAGACGTGTTAAACATCGAGGCACATAAATCGGTAAATGTACGTATGCCAGTGCAGTCGATTGACCCATTTGCATCGCTAGTAGACTGCGGTTTTTCGCATTTGTGGCAAAAATGAGTTGATGCAATTTAAAATAGTATATCAAAAGAATTTAAGACTGTCGAAAGAAAGAAATTTCAATATTGCTACTGTTTCTTGCAATTGGTACAGACGATTTCTATTTCGCATGAAGATCCGCAGTCGAAGCATTAGCGTAGTCTTCGGAAGTTTCTTTATATACTGAAATTCTTCTCCTTGCATTCTGATTCTTCCTTGTACCGCAAACAGGTTAAACGTACAGGCATACAAATGACTAAATTTGCGCATACCATCGCCGACGATCGAACGGCGGGTCTCGAGAATCGTTCTAATTAGCTGTCGGCGAGAAATAAGACAGCGCCGACACGACAGTCGTTTTACGCGCGCGTCTCGATTTATAAGGTTATCGTCGCTCGGCGACGTAAATCGAGACAACGAAGGCTGCTTAAAAAAAGCATCGTTTGACATGTGTACACGTAATCGTGTCGACCTTGGCCCGTGTAACCCAGTACATAAGCCGGCCTTGAACGGGGTCGTTACTTCTCGCAGAAACCGAACGATCCGTACACTTATAGTTTCTATCGTTCTGTCTCTGCCATGCCTCTCGGGTTCTCCCGATTGCGCCTATCCGTGGCCCCGATAGCCGTTTTCCCGCGGCAAACACATTTTCCCCGCAATGCGGCTCGTCCTCATGGAAGCCACTCTCTTTTTTCGGCTGCAAACACCGGCATCGATCGAGTCCACTGGCAGAACACACCGATTTTCTTGGGACCTTCTCAAGTGACGCGATAAGCGATCGCTTTCGCGGGAAAAAAAATCTCTGATGCTCGAATCTCGCACCCCGGTATCCGCCATTTCGATTCGACCTTCTACTTTCTGTTCTTCTTCCTTCAAGTTGGTCCTTCTAGGATTCCTCCTCTTAAAATCCGAGGAATCAGTTTTCAAAAGTTTCCTGTTAACACTGAGCCACGGTCAAATAACGGGTTATTTTTATCCTACAATTACTAAAGCTACGGAAAACAATGGAATAAATTTCCTTGTTGAATTACTGCCAATCCAAATGAATTTAATGCTGTCATTTTTACTATAAGGCAACATTCACTTTTAATGCTTGGCAGTTTGAGCAACCTAGTTCCACAAAAGTTAATGGAACGCAGAGAAAGGATTTGCAAACTCTAGTCGATCTGGGGATTTTGATGCGAAATAAAAATTGTCTGCGTCATTGTAAGACACAGGAGCCGAATAATTTTCATCCACTCGTTTCTGTCACAAATCCATAAAATCCGCGGTCTATTTAGAATGGCTAGGAGGACTGTAAGCATTTTTATTCTGCAAGGTATTTGGCTAAATCGGACTCGGGGCATAGTTCTGAATCGATTGGTACTACTTATACCCCTGCAAGTATTTTCCTTTCTCGAATCGTGTATATGGGGATTCAATCTAGGTGCCGGTCGCAATTGAGCTAGTTTTGCTGGCGATTGTTGGGAAGGTTTTTAATTCAGGATGTAATCCATTGGACGAAACGGAATGTCCTCGGGTCTCGTTACCAAGAGGACATCGATCGCGGTTGGATTTATACCGTGCAACCTCGCGTGTCGATCCTCCTAGCGGTGAACTTGCTAGAGCCCGTGGCTTCCGTGTCGCCTTTCCCCATGTAACTTTTCCGCAATGACCACGAAACGGTTTGCCAAAAACGAGCCTTCATCTGCGGTCAACAGTAACCTCAGAAAAGTTGCTTTTAAACTACCAACAGCGATTTAGACTCGTTATTTTAATTCATTTCCATATAGAGAAACTCGTTTGCTGCAACACAAAAACGACCAATATCAATGTTTTATTTCAGTCATGCCCACAGAGAAGCTGAAGCAGTACAGAAATTAGGTGAAGTAGAGGATATCGGTAGTAACAATTTTTTAAAGGAAATTTGCATTTGATGGGGATGGCATTTAATATCCTTGAAAAGAAAAATTAAATCCTACGTTGTAGCTATCGATATTTCGGAGAAAGTATAAGAAAATATTGTTTTTTTCTGAGCTCTAAGACAATTTGTAACGCAATGGGTTCGAGCGGAAAGTTTGAAGATCGTCCAGCGTTGAGAGTTTTGCGAGTTCGTTGCCAGGCTCTTCTCGCGACGATAATCTTATCCTGTTAAGCTCTCTTTAGAGAGGAGAGAGGGAGGGAGGCGATTCGCGATGTAATTGAACGTTGCACGAACATCGAAATCCGCCTCCGTTCGCAGGGACTCTTGGGAAAGGGGAGAGAGAGTCGGCAGACGACAATGACAACAACGACGATGATAAGGGAAACACGAATACACCGGCGTCTGTTACCGCAGACCGGGCTCACCCACTTTCCCGTCCCTCGCGATGGTCATCTGGAGAGCATTATAATATTAGGTTGGCGCATGTAAAACGCCTCGCGTGACACATTAACCACGTGCTTTCGAACGGCGCGGATTTAATTAAGATCATTTTCAAACGGTGCGGCGCGCAGTCCACCGCGATCTCAGCCTTCCTCCTTGAATCGTTTAACAAAAAGTGTCTGCAGCGTGCAATTCCCTGAACTGTGTCAAGGCTTGCAAAATTTGAAAATGTTAAAGGAGGAGACACTGTCACGTGTCATTTGAATTCAGAAATTCCTTGATTGACTAAATCAATGTAACTTATAATCACAGATGTTCAAATATTGTTACTTGAGCGCAGATTCGTCAAAAACCTCTTTTATCGGTTATTCCTCTTTTTATCGGTTTCATTAGGCCGTGAAAAATGTATCGATAAACTTAAATTCTGGTGAACTTTTAACTTGAAATTACAATCAGTCATTTTTGCCATAAATGCCTAGAATCCACAATCTGGTGATTACAGTCTAATTTTGTGGGATATTTTAAGATGGCACGGTGTTCAGGTTAATCGATCGATCTGCCATTAAGTAAGTATTTATGTGGGGATCCGCTCCTCTTGTGTATTTATTTCCATAGTTTTTCAACGTGTTTATTATTGTTGGCGTGTTAGCATTCGGCAAGAGACAGGCAAGGCAGGCAGGCAGGCGCGCGTTTGCGTGTCCCGCGCGCGTACGTGCGCGTCGAACATAACGTGCAATTAGGTGTCTTAACACCGAGGCCGGTGCACCGAGGTAACGCGATACCTGTGCCAGCCTATGGCAACGCGACTCCATCGAGGCGGAGGTTGATTCGAGCTGGCCGACACGCTAGATCCTCGACTTTGAACCCCTTAACGTTCCACTTGATTCCAGCGGGCGTAGGATTTATGAATTTCTAAGACTTCGTCGAAGCTTATTCCACTTAATTACCAAGTTCAAGTTGATGCTATCCTACTTCCTCGTACCGGGAACTTTCTGCACATGCGTGCTGGCTGGTGTTAGGGTTTCATCGTGGAATTAAAACAATCTCTCGACGGCATGTCTCTCTTGGAGAAGAGATGTTAACACATTATCTACCGGCGATTATTCCTTAATTTTTTTTAAATTCTATGGCCCGTGGCTGTGGATTGTTCGATAGATCAGTCGTGAACCAACAGCTGACCTTCGATAACGCAATCCAATAATTTTGTTTTTGGGTTATTCTGTACAAGAAGATTTTCAACCCTCCTTTTAGTACGGCCGGCGTTGGTAGGTTTAGTGTTAAACAAAGTTTAGTGTGAAAGAAAAATGGGTGAAATAGTTTCCTAGGATCTTGCGTGAAATTTCCGAGGAGCGTATGAAAGCCGAAGGAACTTGTTCAGACTTAAGGGGCGTTTGATCAGTTTAGAGATTCCCACGCGTCCGTGAGATCAAGCGTCATTTCCGCAAGGTTAATCGCGCGCCGGCGAAATTCTCCCAGAGCCATGAAGTCTGGCAGAAGCGTCTGAACGGTTGTAGCACACGGTGTCGGTCGCGGATTAAGGTTTCGCCCGTGTATAGATCGTGGAATTTGCGAGTCGCGCGTAAAACGAGGATGCGACGCGACGTGTCTCGGATGGGAATCAGAAGAAAAAAGAAGAAGAAGAAGAAGGAAGAGGAGGAGGAGAAGAAGAAGAAGGCCTAGTCCAATGTCTCCGAAATGCGATTTACGCAGACCGGTTGGACGATAACGTTACCCCTAGGGAGGAAGTTGGCGTAACCGATATAAATAGCGTTGACGAACGCCGTGCAATCTCGTAACGCGATCGCCCCGCGATTTCTCGCGCTTTTCGCCGTCGCTCTGGCCGTTCTGTCACGGGTCGAGAGCTGCTCTAACTTTCGAGACGCTCGATCGCTTCGTCGATCCTTTAACCGACTATAGAAAACCTCCTGTCGATCGCTATAGCCGACAGGATGTTTTTCAGAGACGCTAATCGGCGAGGAAGCGAAAAATTACGGTGACTCGTTGATCAAACAGCTCGGGGCGGTATGCGAGTTCGAGGATCCTCTCGAAAAACGCTTTTCTGTACGTCATCCGCGATGTTTAGACTGTGGATCTTCGTGGATTATTGTTTTTTCGAATTAGAGACGATTTGTTTAAGGTTCGCGTTAGGTTCTAGAGAAGATCCAAATCGCATTGGACTCTCGCAAACAATTTAATGCACCGATCTTTAAGGAAGATGATCTAGTATGTTGTGCGAAATTGGTGCTCATAGCTAATAGCTGCTCAATTTGAATATAGTGAGTTGACAGACTTGTCGACAGACTGAAGTAATTCCGAAAAATTTTAGACAACTTTCTAACGAGTAAGTTTAGGGCATAAGTATGTTAATACTTTTATGTACAGCACAAAAAACTGCATGCATCGGCGTAGTCGAAAACATCGGTTTCCATTAAAGAAAGTGCTGTTGCATTTTTCTGATACACAAGAGTGCATAAAATTGTTTGTATATTATACACTGTCCGATACCATTTTACTTTGATCCATAACAGTGTCTTGTATCTCCAACCGTTTAGAACGTACAGCTTGTTCCAGTCGCGTGGGACACTCTATACATACGGAAAATTATTTCGATAATATCTCGTTAACTATTAGATTTAGGACATACGAAGGTCGATACATTTTTACGCAGAATTTGATACTCTGTCGATTTACGATACAAAACGTAGGTGATTCCATCCAGAGAAGTCAAGGTGACCTTGAAATTTCCGAATCGTCTTCACCCACGTAAGAAATGTTAAAATCATTTTTCCATGTTATTACAAATAACGGAAATGTTCAAGTTGGTCGAATTCATTGGTCCACCCTGTATACATGATGGAAAGAGACTGCAGGCTTTATTGTTCCAAGAGTCATGCGGCTAAAAAATTTCCGAGAGGACCTATTGAATGTAAGAGCCAGCTGATTCACAGTCTAACCGAATTTCCTGGCGTCTTCTCCGGTTTCCGGTTTTCGATCTGCGATATCCTCCGTCGGTTCCTGTTTTGCGGGTATATCTCGACGGATACGCGATTGTCGGCTGCGGCGTCGGCGTGGACGCTAATTAAATTGGTGCGGCGAAGGATCTCATTTCAATATTTCGCTTAGACGAGACTCGATCAGGCCGGCCAGCAAGGTCTCCCGTTATTAAGATGCAATAAACCAGTCGCGCGTGCGGCCACGCTCGAAGGCTGGCCGCCTCTATCTTTTAAAGTCCGAGTGAAAGCTGCGGAAACCCATTCGCCGGCTCCTTTTTCCTTTCCACGGCTCTGCTCCCCCCCGTTCCGTTCCGTTCCGTTCGTTCGTTTTCCTTTTTTCCACGATCGAACTTCAGTTTCGCGTTACTCGAGTCTCGAGGACTTTCACGAGGCCCCCCGATCGTGTGTGCTTGCGATCGAGCGACGACAGCTACGTGACTGAAATCGAAGATCGAGACGTTCGGATCCGTCGATCGTTACGCGAACCGTACCGTGGAACTTCGTCTGTCCGCTCGCGGCCGTTTATGGGCCATTCCGGGCGCGCTTTGTGCACGCGCGTTTGATTTGCCAAACAATCGACGTCTAAACAACCGTTTAGAAGGATTCAAAAGCTGCACTTCTGCGTGCAGTATTTTTTAAATAAAACTTGGACATTTCACATGTAAAATGCGTTTGGTCCGGAGCTGATATCTGTAATATTCCTCGAGTTACAATTTTTCAAAGGAAAGCTAGTTTTGTTGCATCTTCTCCGATTAGAAGTCTCCTCACTTTCTCGTGAGCGCGGAAAAAATTATTTAGAACAATTTCACAATTCTGAGTTGATGTATAGTATTTTTTAAATAAAACTTCAATGTTTCACACGTAAAATGCACATGGTCCGGTGCTGATATCTGTAATACTCCTCGAGTTACAATTTTTCAAAGGGAAGCTAGTTTTGCATCTTCTCCGATTAGAAGGCTTCTCACTTTCTCGTGGGCGTGGAAAAAATGATTTACAACAACTTCACAATTCTGCGATGATGTCTAATATTTTTTAAACAAAACTTGAATGTTTCACACGTAAAATACACTTGGTCCGGTGCTGACATCTGTCATATTCTTCGAGTTACAATTTATCAAAGGGAAGCTAGTTTTGCATCTTCTCCAATTAGCAGGCTTCCCGAACACTTTTCCTTAGGCGTGTAAACAATTATATAGAACAATTTCATAATTGTGTGTTGATGTCTAGGATTTTTTAATAAAACTTGAACATCTTCGGAGAGTTCAAAGGACCAGTATACCTAACAAAGATTGCCCTTTAATTACATCCAGATTAGTTAAAATACACTTAGCATTATTTTTGGCCGTTCCCGTCGTTCCTGCTATTTTAAACGGAGTCGCGCGGGTTTTCTGGTTCGGAAATCGATGCCTCGGACTCGTGCGGATCGTTTTCCGCGTTCTGGTCGCCGGAGAGCCTAAACTAGGCTCGCTCGTTAAAAAGAAAGGGCCATTGTTGCCTGACGAAATTGTGGTCGTAAAACGCGCGATTGATCACCGGTCTCCGCGGAGGACAGGGTGCTATTAATCTTATTTCGCAAGCAAGCAAGCAAGCGGACAGGCCGCAGAGATCGCAGGCCACTGGGCCGCGGCGTATTTAAGTGATCGGGGGCTCATTTGCCGCAATTAGATCGACTATTATCATTCGACGGGTCGGGTCGTAAACCGGGAGGTCGCGCTCGCGTATTCCGCGGTCCCCAGCGATATTTTAATTCGACGATCACCGTGAAACATCCTATGCCACGACGGCCAATAACTCGCCGCGAGAATAGTCGTTTCTCGAACACGTTCTCTCCGGTGAGTTTACAGCCGCGAACAGAAGCGGTTTTACGATCTACGCCGGTGTCCATTTTTGGTGGCGAATTCTGATCGAACGTGTATCGACAGCGGATTCGTCGTTTCGAAACGCGCGCCGATGGGGACCGAACGGGGGCCGCACGATGTTACGGAGACTTGTATACCAGAGGAATCGTGCCAATGTTGCGCGTCGTGTTTTCATTTACGGCTAAACGAGTCCTTCTCCGACGAGACCAACATGGTTAACACGCTTGTGTAGACTAGAGAATCGTCGCGTTTCACCGGATCCTAAGAGATATACGATCCCCGGTCTCTCGAAGATCCGAGAATCTCTGCGGTTTTAGCATCAATTATTACGGCACTCGACCGGGACACGCGATCGAGGCTCCTTGGAAACACCAGTTAACTCTACACACAACCAGACAACACTTAACTGGAGTTTATCTAGGTTTCTTGCTATATTCACTGTATTATTAGGGGGACCGAAAAGTAATCAAAATTTCTTCGATGAGCTCATTCACAGTTAGTTTGTGTCGAGACACGGTCCCGCAAACACGGAAGTGTTTGTTATTACGTGCAAGCTTGGTTGTAAATTTTATTTTTCATCATCTTCGTCGCATAGGAAAATTGTACAGGCAAGGAATTTGGGTTCCTCGTGAATTGACGGAGACGGCGCTCGATCAACGGCGTACCATTTGCGCAGGAAAATTTGCCAATAACACAGGAAAAAATAAGGGAGCTTGGGTTGGAACTTTTACCTCATCCACCCTATTCACCAGATCGGATTATCACCTATTCAGATCGTTAGAGCATACATTGAGAGGTAAAAAATTTACCAATGTTGGAGAAGTGAAAACGCACTTGGAAAAGTTTTTCAATGAAAAATCGAAGGACTTTTCTAAAAAGGGAATCGAACAATTGCCTTTACGCTGGCAAAAAGCGTTAGAAAATGATGGAAATTATTTTGTCGATCAGCATTCAAGATTTCTTTAATAAATAAATGTTTTTCGCCAGCAAACAAAAATTTTGATTACTTTTCGGCTTCCCTAATATATGCTTGATTTTTAATTCGATCATTTCCGACGAGGGAGGCTGTATAATATTTGAACAATTTGAAAATAAGAAACCGGTCGTCTGACCGGCGTTGGTACAGGAAAATATGAATCATTCTGCAGAAAATGTTAGAGCACAGGGATTAATCTATCGCAACGAAAAGCATTGAATCGCGCCGGCTTCCGCGGTTTAAATATCGTCGATTGCGGCAGGTGGGTGGACAAGAGAAGCCTGCGTCTGTACATGACAATACTTTCAGCCGTTCGACTAGGCGCATTATTGTGTTTCCAAGCTAATCACTGGGACTTGTACAACGTTCCGCCGCGCCGGCAATCGTAGATTCCATATGCGGAGCAGAGAGCGGCTGAATGCAATAAAGCGTCTAAAATCGATGATCCGTGCGCGCCGGTAGCGCGCGAGAGACACTGGCCCATTGAAGTTTCCACCGTTAAAACGGTGGCGTGGGCTGCTTGATTGCGATCCCGTTGCCGTTTCGCGGGACTGCAAAGCGTCCGCGATAATAGAATTTCTCGCAGCATTCGGCTCGTTTCGCCTGGCGAGGTCGCTGATGTATTAGAAGGCAGCCAGCGGAGACAGAGGAGACGAAGGAGAATCGACGGCGTCACAGGCTCTCTCTCTCTCTCTCTCTCTCTCTCTCTCTCTCTCTCTCTCTCTCTCTCTCTCTGGCATCTGTGGGACTTCTGTGGGTGGCTACACGTGTACCCGTTATCGAACAGATTTCAATTAGCGGCGACGATCGACCGAAGTAATTGCCGGTAATAAAACAACCTTCTGGCTCCCTCTGTCTTCCAATCGGCGGCGTTCCGGTTTTTTGCCGCCGCCAGCCGACAACGTTCCGCGTCGATTTATACCGTTAATAATTTTCCGAGAGAGCCGACCGGTGGTCCATTCGCCGGAAACTGCTGCGAGAATGATGGAGACACGGTCCTGATACCGGAAAATGATCCTCGACTTCTTCAACCCGTTCCCTGCCCCGTGTACCATTCTCGGTTCGCACTCATCCCTACGCCGAGCGTCGTAAAATTAATGGCATTGAACATCGATTTATTTGTTCCGAAATGAAATAAATTATAGAGCCAGGCGCAAATTTTATTACCGCGTAACTAATATTAACTGTTAATAACTCCGGTCGTTCATACGAATAACATAGTCAAGACTCGTGCGAAACACACAAAAATCCGGAGGATTTTATTTTATGGTACCGGGGATGGGTGGGACCAATTATTCTTCGTAACTAGATGAGCACGAGTGTGAGAAATCGTGCGCAGTTTCGGAAGCATGCGTGCAGGGTTGATATAGATAGGCAGGGCTTATTCTACATGCAGAGACACGTCGAAAAGGAAGAACAACATTTTTTTGTTCGAGGCATCGTTTTCGAGAAAATTGGGGTTGAAGGTTCTTAGAACAAGAATGAGTTAGAACCGACAAATGGAAATGGCAAGCCATGACTAGGCCCATTAAACAGAATTATGAGCATACTAAAGTTAATTGGATAGAGTCTGTACGTAAAAATGCATCGAAAGGGAGCAATAAATTTTTTGTTGGAGGCCTCGTTTTCGGAAAAATCGTATAAGATCGTAAAGCGCGAGTGAGTTAGGCTGACGAGAAGTGGAAATGGTGAACCATGATCAGGCATGTCGACGGATACGTTTAGCATCTGTGCATTAGATCAGGCGAGAAATAAAAATGGCGAGCCACGGACAAATGCGCTAGTAGATACTTATTCGAGATCACGCGTGCCTCATAAACTTTCAAATTTATCTTCTGAGAAAACAAAGCCTCGAGAAAACCAATTCATTATTTTTTTCGATTTTTTTTTTCTATTTAGAATCTTCCTCACTTCTTGGCCGGCGTAATGTTATAACTTAGTTTAGTCATATATGACTAATAAAGTCAACGCTGAGTGGAGAGAAATTGCGAATATAACACGTGCAAAATTGCAAAAATGTCCGGAGCACAATTGTGAATGTAACATAGGCAAAATTACAAAAATATAGGGGGCACGTTTACAAAAATTTCGCAGACAAAATTGTGAATATAATGCGGACAAAATTACGAGTATAATGTGGATCAAAGCAGAAATATCGTGGACAAAATTGTAAGTACAACGCGGCCAAGATCGCGAATATAACGTGGATAAAATTGCAAATATACCGTGAACAAAACTGCAGAAATATTGTGGACAAAATTGCGAATATAACGCGGACAAAATTGCGAATGTATCGCGCACGAAGCTGCGGATATAAGGCGAACCATGAAGGGGTAAATATATCGATCAAGTCCTCGCGTTTTTTAACTCCATTCTGAAAGTCTACTTAGGGTGAAAAAATGAGGGGCCGTAGAACAGCCTTCGCGTTGCGGAAATTCGAAAGGCGGTATTCGCGGTATAGTTCGCGTGGCTGTCGTCACTCGGGATCCATCGGGAGTCGCGTGACTCCCTCGGGATGCTTATCTAACGCTCGCGGAGGAATCATAATGCGACGCGGAGTTACGTCGTCGAGTTCGCGACAACGCCAATCCCACGAGACGCGTTCATAAACGGGCAAGATGGATGACTGTCGCGTTTCAGGAGTGGCCGGCTAATGCATTCGAACGTGTTGCAAATACGCGGCACTGTTGGCTTATCTAGGAGAAGGAGAGAGAGAGAGAGAGAGAGAGAGAGAGAGAGAGAGAGAGAGAGAGCCGGAGGTATGTTTTTATCGGCAGTGTGCTCTCGCGATTAATTCGTGCATTGTCAGCGAACGGGATCCTGTAAATTCCGCGGTGTGTTATCCGCTCGACAATGTATCGGTAATTATCGGCGACGCAATACCTCTTATCCGATCGCGTATCGAACCGATATCGCCGTTTTTTCGAAAGTCGAACGCCGCCCAATAAATTCCCGCGTCCACTACCGGCGATTAAATCTGAAAGCTTTATGTAAATGTTTGATTCAGGATCACTGTGATTATTTGTCTACGAAGGGACTACTTGTGATTAGGGTACACATTCTTATGCAAATCCGAACTTTTGTAAGTCTTTTTATAGAAGCATGCCGTAATAATTTCTTTCGCAGGAGTTTCTTGTGACCGAAGTAGGAGAGTAATGTTTCGAACACTTGGACACCGGAAGACTATTAATCCTCGTAACAGTTTTGTAAAAAAGCACACCGGGTTCGAGAGGACCCAGACTCATTTCACTTTTGCTTGTGCAATTGTTTCCAGACAAAACTCTTAGCACCCAGATTATTCGTTCTTTTACTCTCGAGTAATTTACAAGTACATTTTCTACATGCTTCAGTATTGGATCAGAGCGAACGCAGCAACTTATGGCGATGATTAATAGTTTTTGTAATGACGGTGCTGTATCTACACGAAGCTGGATAATTTTCTTTTCAATAATAATCTCAGAAGTTGCCAGGTCACATCACTCGAAATAGATTGTTCACTTACGGATGAAATCGCAGGCAATTTTTCAAGCGATACTAACCCACCGCTAGACGAAGTGCGAAACATCATTACCAAACCCGTTTCCATGTATTTCACAGACACGTACAAGCCACCATGAAGACATAAACACCCGCCAACCAATTATAATTAACAAATGACCGGCAGTTGCAAATTCATCTCCGTTATCAAACGAATCGGCAGCACAGAAGCAACAAGAAAACATCCTGAAATTTCGCAAACAGTAGTCCATTATGCACAGAATCTCTGCAGTCTGTTAACGATCGGTAGCATTCTAATTGCGAGCGCCGCTAACGTAAACCCGCGTTTCCCGTTCGCTCGTGGGATTCGGAGCGAATTGAATGACTGGTCGGATTGTCCGACTCATTTATAATTTCATGGTCCAACGAGTCGTTTTACAATCCTTTCTTTGACCGTCTAGGCTCGGCTGACCGCGTGCACTCGCCGTTCGCTATTTAGGGGAAAATTGCAACTCGTGACGCCGCGCCGTTGCGGAATTACCCCTCGTAAAAATCGCAATATCAACCGATAGCTCTGGAGCGCTCGTCGTTTCTCAGCCTTCGCGAATGGTGGCGTGCATGCACAGCTCTGAAACCAAAATTTACTTGTCCATTCTCTAAAAGAAGAACATTGGTCGAAGTTCTGTTTGAAAATGTTCGAAGTCTGCAGATGAACATTCTGTAGGGTACCATTTTCCAGTCACAAAAATTGCTGCCTAAATGTCCGTCCCTTTTGAGAATGATAAAAGCAATGGAATTGAAAAAGATCTGCAATAGGAACATTTAAAGATGAACATTTTTCAGAAACAAAAATGTCCATTTCGATAGTGATAAAAGCAATGAAATTGAACAACGTCTGCAATAAGAAAATTTAAAGATGAATATTTTGTGCATACCATTTTTCAGTCAAAGCCGCTTACTTTTTGTTTAATATTTCCAGTCTATTTTGTTCTTTAGCATAGAACAGTCTCTTGTGCTAAAAACCTCCAATATCGAATCACTGTTCATAATTTATCAAAAAAAAAAGATCTTTATTTATAACACTCGCCAGCTTTCTAAATAAATTAACAAATCGCCCATAGAAAGACTAATGTACTTTTGATGTAAGATCAAAACGTGCGATAAACACCTCGTTATTACAAGAGTTGTGTGTTTATTTAAAAGCCCGACGAGCCAAGTTTGTCATCGAGACCACTATGGCAGGACGTTATGCGAGTCCCGGCGACATTTACGACGCCGTTACCGCGAAAATCATGGTCCCATGGGGCGAGAATTTCAGCGATCAGGGTTTGGACCGACAAACGTCGTCGCGTGTGCTTCGCTCGCCTAAACGTTTTCCAATACGTATCGGGTTTCGGGCGCGATTAATTGGATCGGAACTTTCGAGATAGGGTGTCAGGGTGCCACGGGACGGTGAACACGTTGTTCCGCGAGGTGTATAGCCAAGAGTATAATCAACCACGCCCTTGGCAGAGCTTATCTAGGCTGCACCCTTCGATCCTTTTCGTAACCTGGAAAGGCTATGTAGCCGTGCGCGGCTCGCCCAGAAAGACAGGAACTAGTCCCGAGGGACGAATCGTCTTTCTGAGGGAGTGGAATTCGAATAATTGTCGTGCGACCTTGAACGGTGCGTGGACGAGAGCATGTCCCTCCGGGAAAAGTCGTTTTTTCCAGAGTACATGATCTCTTTTTTTTTCCAAGAACGCCGAGAGATTCCTGACTGCGGATCTCTGTGACACTAAAGCGTGCAGAACGACCCACTTCTTCGCTTACTGTCCAAGTCATGAACATCGTGCGTCCATGATTGTGCTCTTTAATCTGTCTAGGAAATCAATGTTGCAATGTGCCCGAGCTCGAGACGATTTTTCTTCGAATTTCTAGATGATCATTCGATCTAAAATAAAAGTCACGGGACTCGCACTATACAAGTCCAAATTGACGAAACTGAAAACCGAAAATTAGGAAGGTAGATCTCTTTCCTGTATAGGATCCCTAATTCTCGTCTCCGCGTCCAAACTGTTCTCCGAATAGACGTGACGGTGGGTCTCTCGTAATAGTTAATTAATGAGCATTGCGTAGCGAGGGCGAGATTCCAGGGACAAGTGCAGGACAATGCAGCGCTGATCCTCGCACGGTTTCCGATCAAGGCTGAACACGTGTCGAGGATCTAAGGAATTCGAGGGTGCTCGAGGGGAGCCGGATCTAGACTCCGTTCGGAGAGTTGTCCTTCAGTTATTTAGCCTTTCCCAATGTTCCCCGATTATTTATCCGTGGAATCTGTCGTTCTCTTGCTCGCTCTCTCTTTCTCTCTCTCTTGTTCGCTCGCTTGTAATAGAGAAATCGGGGTCGCGGCGGCGTAACGCTTGAAACAATACTTTGAGATCTCCCTGTGGCGTGTGTTTCGCGGCCGGATTGGACCACGTGACATCGCCAACGGCCATTCGGCCTGATTTACATCCGACCACCGGGTTTTCCCTTTTTGGTGATCATCGAGCGCGGATGCATTCGGGGGAAGTGGAATGAACGCGGTGCTGCGAGCGGTGCACACCGCGACACGGCCGTGGGAGACACTCGAAGAAAAAGCTCCTACGAGAACAGAGGGAACTCGGAGAACAGAAGCCTTTTCATCCGGGGAGATCGGCTAGCACTGAACCGTTCCTATCGTTCGCATAATGTTTCCGCGATCCCATGAAAATCGTGCCGCCACCGATTCCGAGAAGATCCGCGTCGCTACGCGCCGTTTAAACTGTCCGTCCCGAGAACAGCATCGCTTTTCAATCCCGCCGCTATGCATTTGCATCGAAAATTTATCAGAACATGCTCAGCAAACAGTATAAATACATTAACAATTCAAAACCACTGAATCCCGAGAGAACACTCCATGATCGCTGCGATCTCTAAGTTTTCACCGTGTTCGTGCGATCTATAACTGTTCACGGTATTTTCGCAATTTTGTTCGCGGTATACAGCGAATTCTCGATATATGTCAATAACATTATGATGTAATATGACATACCCAAGCCGTGTTATGTTTATACTCCTCGACGACCGAGGCCTTGGCGACATATACAGAGAAATGACTGTATTCGCAATTTTTATTTTCTCAGCGTTCACTCGTTCACATTCGATAACTCGTTGGAACATTACATACAATATTCACAGTCGGATGCGGGACCGCGAAGGGTTCGGCAAACCTCGCATAACTTCGCGAAAAAAAAAATCGCACGGCAATCTACTTAGGCTTGTTTTACAGGCCAAAGCCTCTACTCTCACTGCCGTGAATCGTTTCTCCCTTAAAAATTTCTGTACCAAGAGACAGATCCAAATTCCGGAGCACCTTGTTGCTTGAAAATCGTACAGATTACTGCATTCGAGCGTCTCCGCAGACCAGAAAAAATTTTTCCCACGCCACAGTCTAACCGAGATCGAAAGCTCGAAGCTTCCTCTTTGCAACCAGCTGAAAAAAATTCGTCGTGCGATTTTTCCCTGCCGATTTATTTCGGTTCGAAGCAGGCGGCGTACGTGCTCGGCGTACGTAGTCGGGCCCGATCGTAGAAAAATTTAGGGCCGTTACTGCGGTTTTCAGTTACGCATTCTTTCCCGAGGTGTGACAACTCGATAAGTGCGACCCACGCGCTCATTGTTCTTGGGATGTGTGTGGTTCGATTTTTTCCCCCCGTCGTCTCTCTCCATTAGCGAAATTTTTCGCGTCGAGTCTCGGACTCGGCGCGGTGTGCCGGGGATCGTTAGGAATCTAGGTTCTTTTCTAGGAACAGTTCGATTATGCAAGGACACGGCTATACCAGACGAGGCCTGGCAAACACCTAGATTACAGCGCGAAGGGCCAAGCTGCACACCTATCCTAACCCCGAGGGATGGGTAAGCTAACCCCCGTGTGTCTCTCTGTCTAGATATTGATCCAGAAACCTTATCGAACGGACTGTAGCATGGATTCGAAACATTTCGGGGCACACGTTTTCGTCTGTAATCTCGAGGAAGAGCGCTATTATATTACACTGCAACGAGGCACGTAGGGCTGACCGTGGTTCCTGGTTGTGTCAGGGTCGTACCACTTTATTTAATAAGGGTCAATTACCCTCCGGTCAACCATGTTAGCACGCCATTGCATAATTTATGAATTATGACCGTCCTCCTCCGTCTCCCTCTCTCTGTCTCTCATTTCTTCGTCTCGCGTGCCGAGACACGAACGCCGCATCCTCCTAAATACTCGACAGTCTAACGCTGTCGGTAATATCTTAAAAGTTAATCCCTCCGCTCGGTGTTCCCGTCACAGTAAATCTGCTCGCCGAGATTTACGTTCGGCCGAGTGTTCACGCTTCTACCTTTTATATAACTCACACCGCACTCGGTGCACCCTTCGCGCACCCGTCCGGCGACCCGACGACCCGGTCCTTTTCGTCGCGCGGTTTTTAACAGGGCTCTCACCCGCTTTTCGCACTGCGAAACGGCCCCGGTAACGCAAACCTCGGCCAAGAGTTCGCACAGTTTCCAGGTTTCGTTGTTATTGACTCTTTTTCACCTAGTTTCATAATTATTCAATCATTCAGTGTTCAATTTACGATACTTTTTCCTGATTGATTAAAACAGTATCAATCTAATAATGCTGAAGATGATCAAAAAGAAATATTGTTTTACACTAAACCTGACACCGTCAAAATGACCGGTTCTCTATTTCACGATTATTGAAATTCTTGAATCTTGATTATTGATATTCTTGAATTATTGAATCTTCTCTTTTTTAGAAGACGATTCACTTTTATAGGTTTTGTGCTTGGTGGGTTTTGCGTTAAAACAGTACGAATCGAATAATATGATCGAAAAGCACGAGTTACATTATTGAAAATTGTTCATCTCAGCACGTCATGCTGAACAAGATTTTTGGTGGAACTCCGCATCAAGGGTTTGTAAATCCCGCGTTTCTATAGCTCAGCAATCTCCCTTCTTCCACAATTCCTACTATTCGATGTCCAAATCGATCAAGAAGAGTCCAAACGGCTCCACCGTTTGTTGATCGAGGGATCACGAAGATCTCGTCGATTCGTTCTCCGAACATTGGATCGAAGCGATGGAACCGTAAGAACCGATTTACCACTCCATTTGCTAATCCGTGGTCCAGTTGACAGTGAGATCAGAGTTAATTGTGGCCACTCGCGAGGTCGTTGAATATTCCTTCATTCCTCCTCAGGATCGTTCGATCTATGTAGATTTATGGGGCAGAGAAACAGTAGCGCTCGTTTTAATTTGCACAAAAGCTATCTTGATATCTCTGTTTCCTAGCACAGAAATGTTCAGGCAAAAGTAATCGACTAAACCTTAACACTAAACCTACCGAGCACGAAACATACAATAATGAAACGTCTTGTAGAAGGGGAAAGATTGCATTTACTTAAACTTTGTAACGATTTTCGAATATTTACCATTTTATATAATTAATTGTACTACGATATAGTACCTCTTATTACGATGATTACACGTGACTAAATAGCACAATCTTATATTGGAAGACAGACAATATAAACAGGAGATCAATGGAGGACAATTTTGTTTTTGTTTTGATGTGTGTCAAAAAATTTTACACAATAGTAAGCCTCGTTCTACTTCTCTTTAAATATCTCCGAAACTAGTGCGCGGATAAAAAAAAGTATTCTACGAAAATTGCTGGACATTTTACGTACAATAAGATCCCATAAAACCGGTAAAAAAAACAAAGTTGACCTTCAAATGACCTTGAAAACGACACCCAAATAAAAAATTAATACTGCCCCCCTCTTTCCTCCTCGAAATCCTTGGGCACGTGTTTTACACTTTTTTAATACCATTCATACTTTTCGAGATATTCGGCTGGAAAGTTTTCAAATGAACACCCTGTATATGTCGTCAAGACCTGGATGATAAACGTCGTGGAATTATCCCCACTACCGCGAGGTATACCCCGTGAGGGGCCGTGAAGCTCGAGTCGTTGACATTTATCGAGAATTCACTGTAATGTGTGTTTAAACAAAGAAGTCAATTCAGTCATTTCCTACGAAAGCATTTTTATAATTTCAACAATTCTGAAATAGAAAACGGGTCCTTTTGACCCGTGTTAATCAATCTGTCGTCGCTTATGTACGTCACGCTCTTCAAAGTACTGTAAAACAGTAGAAAAAAGCGTACGTCAAGTTTCGTGTGCTCGTTGCAAAGAGGAGGCTTCAAGCTTCGTATTCATCTCAATTTCATCGGCGAGAAAAATTTCTCAAGCTCCGTAGAGCCGTTCGAAGGTAAAAGTCTGTAAAATCTCCACTAAAAGAGCAATCTCATTTCTGTTTGTATCACAGGACGGGAATACGTCAGGCAAAAGCGATTTGACGGAACGAAGAGTCGAATCAGCTTGTAGAGTCATGCGAATTTATGGCAGAGGAGCGTTCGACGAAAAATCGATTTTATTGTTGATCGAGCGGATTGCACGCGAGAAAGCTGGGTCGATCGGGTTCCGCGTTTCCGGACGATGTACGCGCGTCCATAAAGCTGCGGGGATGCTCGTTGACGCGTTCCAGATGTTTTATTCTCGCGCGATTCAATTACGCATCTGGATTTTTCCGATCGGCTCGCGGCGCGGCGCGCATCGGTGAACTTTCTTGTTGCGTGTGCGCGGGGAAAATGCAGTTTCGCTCGAACCCGGCGCGCGACCAATGTCCACGATCGGAATGCTGCGCCACTCCAGCCCGCTATATTTAGACACGCGAGTTTTAATTGAGTACGCGACAACGTATCGGACGCGTGGTTCGAGGTACCACCGGAGACAGCTGCAGGATAGTATCGGGGATGGAAAAATGCCTGTGACGAGTTTTCATATTCCCCGCAGCGAGCGGAACGCACGCTCGAAACGATGCGCGTCGAACCGCGGCGAGCACAGTGAATTACCGCTATAAGTCAGTTGCGCGGTTCCGGCGAGAGACATTTAGACGAAATCCGAGGTTCTCGCCGAACGTTGCATTTGAAATACACAGTGCACGCTGGAAACGCAAATGTCACTATCTATCTCTATGTCATAAACCTATGACGTATATCCCGCGGTGGTGTGGGTAGTTCCAACGACTTGCACTTTCTTACAACTGGAATTCACTGTATTCTCTCCGTAACTGTGAAAACTTCGGATCTGCTGAGTCACAGTTACGGAAGATGTGCTGTGATACGAACGATAGCGATCGAAATGGAGAGACCGAGGCAAGCAGTAAAGGACTCGTGCGAGCTCAGCCTTTTAAATTCGAAAATCAAAATTCGTCTCGTTGTTCTAATTAAAATGACACTGAACACGACATAAATACTAGTGATTAAATTTTCGGACTTTACATTTACGGAATCCGTGTGTCTCTACCATAAACGTGAAATCCGAAACTTCGCTTGTTACACAAGTAATTATGATCGTAACCGTGTTTGGTGTCAGTTTAATCAGAAAAAAGAGACATTTACCGTCGATGGTAAAAGTAAAAAAAATAAAAAATTAGAAAAGTTGTAATACTTTGCTTGTATTAGCGTGAGTCTCACCACTTCCGAGGGGGATCTCCCAGTGGTATACAATTTTAACAATTACGGTAGAGAAAATCCCAGTATATGTAGAGACCATGACTTGTGCTCTTACAAAGTTGTTCGAATATTTCATAAAGGAAGAATCTTGCATTCAGTACAACATTCTAACAATGAAGATAACATTGAAGAGGTGCGAAAATATGTTTCCACCGTTTCGTAGATCACCTGCTCGTTATAAAAAATAGAATACCATTCCAGAAGTAATTATTTCCTGTGGAAAAGCATTCCCAACACAAGCGTGGTATCATTCGAACGGTATTCCGGGGCAGCGTGTGGCAGACACGTGAGAGTGAGCACAGGTGACAGCGAGGTGACAGCGCGAGCGCGTACAGACCGGACGAAAATGCATTGGGAGCCTATAAGTACGCGTGACACAATCGTTGGGGAATGTCGGTGTCGGAGGGCCCTAGGTCCTCGTCGGGTCCCACCGTGTCCGCGATCCTGTTCGCGTTCGCGTTCGCGAGCTGGACGCGATTTCTCGTAGAGTTTCCTTTTGTCCTTCGCGTCCCGTCGAGCGCGATAGAAACGAAAACAACCATGAAATTGCCTCTTGGATTCGTCTCGCTCCGCCTTCGGAGTTGCCTCATCCGATAACCTCGAATTTTAAACGGATCCTGCCGCGCGGCCCCTTCGTGGGACGTTTCCGGATATTACGCGATTGATCTCTCTCTCTCTCTCTCTTTCTCTCTCTGCCTCCCGTGCGATTTCGAGTCCTCGTGCGACAGCAATCTTGTTCGCTATGATCTTCGAGCGTCGCATGAAAATGCGACTAAAGAATTGGTGCTGGAACAACCGATCACTGAAAGTGGCTAATTTGCACTGCCCTTTGACATAGTCGCACGAAAGACTCTAATATAAGGATTCACTCATTTTTACTCTACACTTTAAATAAAAAAATTACGTTTCCCTTATGGGCTGCGGACGTTTATGCAAAATAAAAATTGTCTGCATCGAAAGGAACAACGGTTCAATGAAAATGTGTTTGTTCTTTGAATAATTTTATTGAATCGAGGAGAACGTAACAATATTTTTAAATTCTTGGGATGTCTTTACTGTTTGGTATTTTACCCGACGTTCACCATAAATGCATAAAGTTTGCACGCTGGTCGCTGCTGTCTTCACTAAACTTACGACAACCGTGATTGCGGTTGGATAAAGTGGTCCAGAGGCTTTTCCACAGTGGAATCAGTTTTCCCGAGCGGATCCGCTGTCGCGTAAGCGGTGGACGTTTAATCGCGAAAACGAGCAACGACCGGAGCCCTACTTTCGACTCGCTGTAGCGCACGAAATATCGGCGAAGGATTAAACCGGCGATCGACACAGTTCCTTTACGTCATCCCTCCGTGGCCGTGCAACAACGAGGGCTTTCCCTTTCTTGCGCTCGACTCTTGGCACTCGGCTCGCCGATGATTCATCGAATCGTTATCACCTCGCGAGATTCGTTAACGAGCCGCCGATCGGCAGCGAATTCCATTTGCCTCGCTCAGTTTTTCCGTGTGCTCGTAAAACTGTATTGTCCGGGAACTCGACACCTGGAAATGCGAGCCGTGGTCTCTCAAAATTGTTCATCGTCCCTTTCTGCGTAGTTGTACACCTCATTTAAAGGGGGAACCTTGTGTAAATGGCATGTTTTTCAAGAATTTTTTTTGACCAAAAGATTGATTTATAATTTGAGGTATCGTTTATTAACGTTATAATGTAAATAAAAATATGTAATTATAAATTTTAATCGTTAATATCAATGGTGCAATTGCGGCTTGAAAATGACACCCTGGCAATGTGCCGTGCAGCGGTACAGTGCACAAAAATGATCTGAAACAAAAAAATCAAAATGGAATCGTTAGTTCATGCAAATACGCACAATATAACATTTATCTTTCACCAAAATTTGCAAAATTGCAATAGTGGCGAAGTTTTGAAAAGAGACGGATTTTCTGTTAATAACAATGTTTTAAATAAAAAATATCGAGGTGTTGACTGTAGCGATTACTCTAGTTTGATAGTGAAACTGCGTAAGCTAAGACCGAAATAAAAAAAAAAGTTGCGTGAGGTAGCGAGGTGTTGACTGTAGCGATTACTCTAGTTTGATAGTGAAACTGCGTAAGCTAAGACCGAAATACAAAAAAAATATAATATAAAAAAGAATTATCTGAAAAAATGCAAGCGTGTTTCTGAGACCTATCTAGAAACAGACTTTCGCGGGAATGCGATACAAATACGAAAAAATATTTCGCAAGGTATTGAATGAAATTTCACATGAAAAATATTTTGCATCGTATTGAATGAAATTTCACATCGTGATGATAATTATTTGGCTTTGCGGTGATCTTTTTTTTGCTTTGAGTCTCGCGATGATCACAATCAATTCCAATGGAACTTTATTAGTTTTAATCACACGTGTCTATAAATGTACGTTTCTTTTTATGGACGGTTTTTTCCAGCGAACGTAATCGTCCGTTGCACGTGTAAACGGATAATCCTCGGCTCCAGTCGCGAGAGAAACGAGGCGCGCGACGCGTATGTAGATTAAAAGGACGGGGCAAAAAAAAAAAGCGATCGAAGAAAGATGCTGTAACGCTGCAGTTGGCACGCAGCCATTCGCCTTTTTTCCGCTCTTCGGACTGACGGCTCGCGAAAAATATCAATCGCGCGGGAATGGAATTCTTATCTCGCGGCACGCTCCAAAAATGATTCTATCAAACGGGATCGCCTCGCGCTCCTTTCATCGCGGCGAATGGAGAGCTGAAATTAAAACGGGACACCTCGATTATCGCTTTAAACCTTCCACTGCCCATTCAGCAACCTCAACAATCCCGTAAAAACAAAATAATTTATTTCAAGAAATACGTATTGAAAATTTCAGACCCGTGATACTTAACACCACGTTTGAATTGAATACATTGAAAATACAGGGTGATGCAAATAAAATGTAACAAGCTGATCTCTTTCAAATCCATTACAAAAGTTTTAAGGAGTTAAATGGTGCAGAGGGATTAATATTTGTCTGTTAATATTTTTTTAATGGACTTAATTGTTTCAGAAGAGTGTTATCAATTTTTATTATTGTACATAGTTAGCACGGTTGCGATCAGCGTCCAACGGGAAGAAAATCGAATTAATTTTTGCGCATGTTTATAATTCCAAGTATATTCGGAGAGTGACTTGTTGACTAGTAACGACAATTAAGATTGGTTCACACGTGTTCTCCGGAGCGACATGTCTCCGTCCACCGTCTTAATTCACCGACAAGCGAATTCGAGGAACGAATTATCATGCCGCGAGCGTCGACTCGAAATAAAGGTCGTCGCGGCCAGACAGGAATTATTTATTCGTTAAATTGAGCAGCCAAATGACGCCACTTCCGTGCGAGTGACATCATTGGATCGCCGCTCAATGCCGACGACACTGGTTTCCAAAGATTCCTCGCAAAATTATCACCGTCGCGAATACACGCTCGAGAACCTGGACAGGCTTCTAGCATCTTCTTCCTCGCTCGATCGATAGTCGAATGCGACTCGAGGGACGTTTATTCGCGGTTCGATTTTTTTCCCTTCGCTGCACCGGTAATGCACACCGATGCACCGGTGCTTCCCTTTCGCGAAATTCGCTCGAGGCTAATCGGATCGAGGAATAACGGATCCGTGACACGCAGGGGTAGTTTAGCCGGAAACAGGCAACACGCAGTGACATCCATTCTCTCGTCTCTGTCGGAGAAAAGTTCGCATGAATAGAGTAACCTTGCGCTTTATCTCCGTCTGGTTCCGGTCGCACGTGTTATCGCAGTTTGAAAAATTAGTGTGCCGTTGACGCAATACTTCATGCCGAGCATGGGCACATCAGGAGAATTGAATCGAATTCAGGGGTATACAGTTACTCCCTCCCATAGTACCGGATTAGTCACGTGACATTGCGTCTGACTAACATGTTTACATTAAGATGTACGATAAATTCCTTTGGGAAAACTGCATATTAGGGGGAAATTGGTATTATCATTCATTTAAAAATCATTTGACAATTATTTTTATGCATAAATATTGTTAATTTTTTTCAATTTATTAATTTTATTGTTAAATTTTACTTTTTGTGAATAATTACCTTTACATATGCATTAGTAACCAAATTTAGATTTTTGTAAAAAAATTTTGCCATTCGTCCGCCACAGTACAAGATTGGAGCCACTAGCAAAAATTGTCGCGTTTCCAATCAAACAATTAATTCTTAAATAAAAGATATACCAAATATTTTTGGACCGACTTCGAAACCAGAAAATTACCCAATTCGAGCAGCATGTATGTTGTTTTTTTAATTTAAATATTCACGTTTACAAATTGAGAATGTGCATGTGGCAACACTGTAGACAACGATATTTTTCAACTTGATAATAAATATATGTTTCACAAGATGCCTCTAACGATTTGATCACTCGCTTCGTAAATATTTACGAAGTGTCCAAATCTGGATACAGCTGGTTTTCGCACGAAGGTCTGCGATTGGAAAATAATCGCGAGTTAATCATTTAAAATTGTTGAATTCTGGAATTTATATTGTAACAACATTGTAGCCCAGAATTCGCTTCGGCAACAGTTTTGCTTGCAATGTTTTATTAAACGCAACGCGGATCCTCATGCGTGAAACTACTTCATGCGTTGCAATATTAAATAACAGCTTGCATAAACATAATTCGACTTTCTTTATGCGGAATACGAGATCGCCGCGCGTGCGTAACACTGACGGAAACGTGTCGAATCGTAAAATAAAATATTAGTGCCGCCGCGCGCGGAGGCATATTTATTTACTCGGGCTGAACATTAATTTTCGCGTTAATCACAGTGCACCGAGCTTTGTTGCCATCTGTGAGACACTAAAGAGTTGAAAAGTGGACCAGAGTTGTAAACCTCAATGCTTTTATTATCAAATAAATTGCATTAATTACGCGGGCGTTTTAATATCACCAACTCCAGAATGAATGAGTTGAATAAATGAAATTTATTGCTTCGGATCTACGAGACACTAGAAAGTTGCACAGCTATAAATCTCGATCTTTTTATCATCAAATAATATTGTTTGAATAATATTGTATTGCTGACTCCACAACGAATGACTTCAATAAATGGAACAAATTACATAAAATGATGTCGCGCGTACTAAGCTTGCTTAGGATTTATAAAAAGTAAGAGTTCAGATAGTACTGTGGATCTTTAAACAAAAGAAAAATTTTCGAAGGTAAACGCAAGAAATAGAAATCAGATAGAAGGTTAATTCTTTCTTTAACAATTTTCATAAATAGAATATTGCTATTTTTAAATTCTTTTAATCCTCCTACTCACGCTTTAAATTCCACCTACTCAATTTTCTCATGAATATGTAAAATCCACAGTCTGGAATCACATCTATAAAGATTTCAACTTCTCAATGCACATGTCATCAAATAAATCGTGGGATTTATGTTCTTAGATTCAGCCTTAAAATTTTGCGCAATTTGCATTATAACACGTGTTCGAATAAAATGTATCCAGTTATCCAAAAGATTAATGTATTTCTTATATAAAACTCTTCGTAATTGCAATAATTGCAAAATAAAATATATGGGTCCAATTATCTGACCGGCGGAGATTAATTTAGCGTAAAACGAATTAAAGTCGAATTAATGAGAAACATGATCAGCAATTGCGTTACCAGCATTGCAGGTTTCTGCTAGACCGGCCTCGGATACGGTCGATGTTCATCGAAACGGTCTCGCAATCACCGGCCGATGTCGCCTTCGGATTAAGTCGGCCGGATCGATTGATTTACACGCGCGTAAAACGATTTGCATCGACGATCCAGAAAAACCGAAACATGTAACGGGAGCGGGGGGGGGGGGGGGGGGGCGTGCAAAAGTTAACTCTGCAGTTTTTCGTTGATAGAAATCATTCCCAGAGCCAAGAGTATTCGAGTGTAACATCGTATTCGTGTGGCTCTCCGACACAACGTAATCCAGTTTTTCGAGGCGCGAGCGAGCGGCTAACGGCACCGCAGACAAAAACCTATCCGGGTTTAGATTCTAAACGGTGCACTCTCCTTCCCTCCCACCTGGATCATATTTATCAATCAACGTCCGCGAAGGTGCACCGAGAGCAATGGCAAAAAGATCGCGGTGATCATTGAACAGAATTATTCTTCTGTCGTGTCTGTCCGTCAGATACCGCTTCCGTGAAGTTTAAAACTTCCCAAAGAAAATGCTTCGATTTTAAGCCCTGTTCAACTCTTGACAATTCCAATTTTTGAAATTGTTGCGACGTTTGGCTGTGAGAAATTTTGTTTACAGGGTAAAGGAAATGATCTATGTATGGGATTATTATCTATTTTCTTCAGCTTTCTGTATACGTACATTTGCGAGCATCTATGCGCACTATGTTCTATTATAGTTTTACGAGCACAAGCTGTTGCCGCGCAGCGAAACTCCTGCACATTCACTTGCACTTTAGAAAGCCTATCCTTCTTCCCCGCGAAATTCTTGGCGAACTCGTAAACTTTTCTTTTCCCATTTCAATAATTTCATGGCAGCTTTGGGACCTTCCCTTTACAGTCACCACCTTTTTTCTTAAGTTATGTCGTCTAGTTCCCCGATTTCTTTAAAGAACACAATGAAAAACAATTTAAATTAGTCCAAGTTTTCCAGGCTGTTGCAAAAACATGTAACCTTTTCGGATTACATGCATTGAAAAAGAGGGGACCATTGGCAGAGCTGCATGAAATGCCTATTAGCGGGCAAGGGCGCCCGCCGGTGCCCGTGCGGGCACAGCTACGGGCAAATGACTTAGCGGAGAGGGGTTAGGCCACGCAGCTGTGACGATGCGTGTGAATACATGCAGCCTTGGCCACAGGGGCGTGGTTTTGTGCCCGCCGTTCTGTGTACGCCCAGGGCAAGAAAATCGCTGCCCGTACGGGCAGACGCTGAACTGCTCTGGGCATAGAGAATGCAGACAGTATATACAGATTGATTTTAGACCCAATCAGGGATCAGTCTTAAGAGTCTCTTAGATTGAAACATTATTCGCATATGAAAATCTAATAATTAAGTCCAATTAATATTAGCTTCGACGTGAAGTCTAGCAAGAAAGCATTCTTGAGACTCTCCGAAGAAACCTTTTCAGAGCGTTCCTCGAGATTTTCGGACGACGTTCCTCGTGTCACCGTTTCGTCAGCGGAGTTTTCAGGGTTTACGGTTCGAGGACCCCGAAAATGTCGAAAACTTTCTCGTTTGGTCGAGACTATTTATATCGACGGTCACGTGAGCCGATAAAGTCCGTGGTTCTGGAAGGCCTCGGTAAGGTTTCAAGGAACGCAGGCAACGCGTTGCAGCGCAACGGTGCATGGTCCAGCAAGCTGCGACCGAACGGGAACATTCGGCCGCGGGTTCGAGTGACTCATCGTTATATTACGAGCCGACGCTAAACAATTGTGACATGCGCCGCTAACTGTTGAACGGTATCTCGGCAAATTAAATTCAATTAGGGCTTTAGTTTCTTCCTGGTCCTCCTCCTGACTGTACCGCACCAGGCGCCTACTCCGGCTCTTCTAATAACGCCTAATCATCTCCCGACTCTGTGAACATCTCGCAAATTTACTGCGGAGAAACTTTACTCCTCTCGTGGCTAAACAGATGGATACATCTTCCGAGGGCTGGAAAGATGAGAAGGCAATTCTGCTGCACGGGACAAACGGCTTGTTGCATTTGACTTTTTAAAAGTTATTCCACGCTTTGGTTGAGAAGATGGAAAAATTATCTTGATTCGTGGTTCTCTGTCTATGATTTCGTAAAATATAGTCGGTTAAAAAGACATTAACTCGATTTCATATATTTATCCTTTGCTTGGTTAAAGAAAATTCATTTTAATGTGGCTGAACAGATAAAAGAAATATCTTTGAGCATATGGTTAAAAATAGTACAACGCCGCGGAGACTGCGAAGATAAGGAAATAATTCCATTGCGAGAGACCAATAGTTCTCCTCGTCCGGTTTTTAAAAATAATTCCACGTTTCTCGGAAACGATCGATTTCAAGACCGCGGACGGCGATAAACGCGAGCGCCGATAAACACGTCGATCGGCGATCATGTTATCAGGCTGGCCTGGTATTCGCACGGCGACTAATTATCGCGGGAACGCGAGAGAGCGACGACGCGACGCGTTCAAATGGTTGCAGCTCTCTCGCCCTTGAATCCGAGAAATACGCGTGTGGGTGCGGATTCTGTTACGCCGCGGGACACGCAATCCGTCGCGAGCTTGAACGAAGAGCAAACTGTTCGAACTATGGCGGATCACTATAGGCGGATTTCTGGCTAGGCGGAGCGAGAACGTGCTGGAATCGAGACGGAGCACGAGTTTCAGAGAGGCGAACAGAAAAAAAAAAATGGAATCGATATGTATGTGTTCGGAAGGATGTCGCGGGCGACGAGAGGCTCTCTCGATCGTTTTGCTCGGCGTGTCGCGCCGCGTCGGGGACGGGACTACTCTCCGTGACACAGATAATCGAAGAGTAAACCGTCGATTCGATGGATACCCTCGGTCTCACCATTTCGGGCGAAAAGGTCGATACGAGCGTAAGGCCCCGTTCACCGCCGCGGTTAGAGAGCTCTCGGCGCGAAACGGCGGGGGCGTTGTGACAGGACCTTGTCGCAGCCCACATGCAGGCCTGTACCCAACACTTCCACAGAAATCACGATCTGAGACTCCTGGCTGCAGAAAATCCTCGGCCCCGGACCGTCTACTGCTCTACGACAGGTCCCTTTCCACTTAACTTCTGAATCCAGAATTTTCAGATCATAGTCTGTCGTTCGATCCTTCTTCTGCTTTCTTCAATATTAACTGAAAAATTAATCCGGAGTAGAATAAGCTAAAATGTTCCTGGAAGAATATCATAGCTGTCCACTCCAACTACTTTAGCGAAGTTTAGCAAAGTTCATGGAACTTTGTGCATACATGGAAATCATGACCATTTATTTTTTCTTCGCAATTCTGACCAGTAATAATTTTTTTTATAAAGATCACTTAGTATATCAATCCTTTTAACACCTCAAAAATAAAACTCAAGCCGTTCTTTTGACCGATTACTTTTGACTGTATGTGTGACGATGGTAGCGAATGTGTCGAAATTTTCCGAAAGCTGCTGAACATGACGTGGTTTCCGAAGAATAGGAAACGTTGGAAGGTAGGAAGATCGCAGGGGCAACACCTGTGTCTCTCGGTAGCGAAGGCGTATCGAGCAACACGCGTTTCGAAGCCAGGTGATCGAACACAGCTTCGTGTGCCGAGACGCCTCGAAGCCCTTCGCGATCGAACGAACGAGCGAGCAGGTGTCCGAACAGAAGGCTGCACCCTGTTTCCTGTGCCGGTCAGGGACGGTGCACCTACGGGGCCCGAGCCGCGATTTCTGCTCCGCGGACCCCAGAACCCGAGGAGACCCGTTTTCCAAGTACGCGTCGACCGTTTAACGGGTCCCCGGCGTTCTAAACGCGCGGCAATTAAGTTCCGCTTCGCGGTCCGCTCGCCGCTAATTGCCCGATGAATTTCTAACCGCGAGAGAGAACTGTGAATCGCGGGCCACGGGGCAATCTCAACAGTTTGCGAACTGTCAACGACTGAATCGAACAGTTCCGGAAACTGCTTCGGGCCAGGGGACTCCGTAGATTCATTCCCGGTACCGTACGGCACGATTCCGAACGGCTAAGAGGAGGAGAATTTTGGATTTCTTTCGTCCTGGTTAATTGTTCGCGAAGAGCCGAGGTAAAAGTGCGCGCGGCATTGAGAGTACGAAAAGAGAGCAAGAGAAGGAGAGAGTGAGGTGTATTGGTTATGTAGGCTAAAGCCAGCGCGATCGATTTCACGAACGATCTTCCCGTGCGCAGAAACGAGAAATCAAGGCCGTCACTCGTTGCATCTTCTTCGACGGAAACGAATGGTCCTTGTGTCCTGCTCGGTACTACTCTGCTGACCATTTGCGCAGAAAAGTCTCTGTCGAAGAAACTTCATGCAAGTTCATGGTTTTGAAGAGTCAGGATATATCTGACCTGTTAAAATAATCGAAGGAAGAAAGCAATTTCAAAGTGGCACCTGCTTCTTCGAGTCGAAGCAATTTTTAATTTCCACGAAGATACGCAGTCTATCATCCTCGTCGCTGACAGAAAAGAAACCGTACGAAATCGCTGCGGGGAATGATGACTCCAAACGAGTGTTAACCCGGGGTTTAAAAATGATGATTGGGGTAGCAACAAGGCGGCGAATAGACAGCCGAGACAGGATCGATTCGAGCTGTTAATAGGCTGTTCTGGTGCACCGTGAAATATGTTTCCAAGGTCCTAGGGCACGCGACACGGCAGCCGACCGCTCGGATCGGCGAGATCGATCAAGATATCAGCGTGTCATTGTCGTAATTCATATCGCGAACGAGAAACGCGAGCCACGGGCGATTGTTCGCCGTGGCGCAACAGTGAAAGCCCACTTAGGGGACGCTGCGCCGATTAACGAGCGATATATGTACGGTATATCAGTATATATGTGTACATGTACACATATCGGTAGAAGGGGAGCGCACGCATACACACATCATTTGAAGCCGGGGCACGCCCGCTGGAACCCGGTCGAAAATTATCCGTCTGTGTCCGATTTACAACGAGCCGGTCGCCCACGCGCGATAAATCGCGGCCCGCTGTAAATTGTGCCATAGGTGCAGCGATCGACGATCGACGATCGGCGGAGGACACGGCGCAATATTTCACCCCTCGCCGGCCTCATTGTCTCGGGCCCTAACGAGAGCCTTGCTCCGTTTAAATGGAATTATCCTGTCTCATTAAGCAGCCATCGACGTACTCCTCGATCCCGGCACCACGGGCCTCATGGCCGACTGTAGATTGCCGATTTTGTTCTGACGAAAATGAGCTGATCCAATGTGGAATACTACGGACATTTAAATAACGTACCGTTATCCAATTATTGGAGCGTGGAAAATTCATTTTTTAACGCGTCAACTGCCATGCGAATTTTATTTGTTTCACACTGCTTTCACCTTGCTTCATTCATAGAAGCATTATAAACCTACCAAGCACAAAACATATCAAATTGGAACGTCTTATAGAAGGGAGAAGATTGAATTTAGTTAAATTTTTTGTACGATTTTCATTATAATATGTGCTTAAATAAAGAAGTCAATTCAGTAATTTTCTATGAAAACGTTCGTATAATTGCAATCATTCTGAAATAGAAAACCGGTAATTTTGACCGTGGTAGGTTCGGTGTTAACTCGAAAGAGTGAGACTCGTGGTAAGAAATTTGGGCGAATAACAATAAGCACAAGCCTGACCCGAGGTACCTCGTTGGGACCAAACATAAACAACACGCACCTGGCTGGTGGTACCTCGTTCCGACCAAACGTAAACAACACTAGTCAGACCCGCGGTTCTCGATATTTTCATATCACACGACGCATACAATTTGCGCAAGTTCGACGCGTGACCGACCGACCTTGTTTATCGTGGCCCGAGCGATCGGGAGTTAGCGGGTAGGACAAGGGGTTAATCAATTTTCAAATATTTGTAAGAGTTGGTATAGTTGGAACGAGCCAGGAAAGAATGCTTTTGTGGTTCCCGTGGGCTTTATTTCGAATGATGAATCATCAGAGTTCGTTCGCCCGAATCGAGTCAGCCGAAAGAATCCACTTTGACGGTATTTCCGAGTAAGGCCCGGCGATTTGTCTCGTTCGTTTTCCTCCTGGTTGATTTAGAACCGGTGAGTCAAGAAGCTCGCAACCAGTTTCGCGGGTCTACTCTTCCGCTTCCAGAGATTTCGAGACCGCCATTACGGTCGGGCATAGTTGTACCGCGGAAACGCGGGAGTTTCGCGTTTTATCGGTTCCAGATAAGAGTCGAGGAGCCTCGAGAGAAGTGTTTCGGCTCTCGTCGAGGATTCCGGCGGCTCGATAGGCGACGTTTTTCAACGTCGAACGTGTATTAAACGCCGATCGAACCGGATACCTTCGTCCTTCCCGTCCTCCAGGAGTCGTTAACGACTCGTCCGAGGACTCGTTACGAACTCTCGTCAGCTTCGACGATGTTTCGCGATTTTTCCCCGAAGGTCCTCGACTCCCGTCGCCTGGATACGTGGAACGAGAAAGCACCGATGAAAAGCTTATCTCTGTCTCTCTCTCTTTCTCTCTTTGTCTCCCTTTCTCCAAGAGCGCTATAGAAAACGATAGCCGATTAGAAGAGCTGCCGGGCTGCTCTCGAGAGCGAGATCACTGTAATTAGACAGCCTCCGCGTACGGGACACTGTATCAATTTACCGGCGCAGTTTCGGTATAATTTGCGGCTTCCGATCGCGCGAGCGATAACTACGCGATTACACCTTGTCGATAAGCGAACGAGGAAACCGGTGATCCGGAGATACTCGCGGGAAAAAGGATCGGAGGGACAGGGACGAGTCTCAGGAGCTGGGACCACGCCTTGGTGCTACTGCTGGGTTGGGATTTGACCCTTCTTTCGAAGTTGAGAGAGACGCTGGCCTGGGGATTTCAAAGGACGATAACAATTACCGAAGGAATAGGCGATTGCTAATAACCGGTGAGATCATCGCTGCAACTGCGATCCAATTGAACTTGCAGTAGATCCTGGAAAAATAGTCACTGCTAAAAGGAACCAAGCGTTCCGCGAAATTCGGAGGAAATTCCGAGTCGGTCATCGGGAATTCCAGAATCCCGGTGAACCCAAGTCAGAGGGATTCGACCTCACGTGGAGCGGTGTCGCGGTTGATATCGGGAGGAGACCGTGGAGGAGCTGGATTAACGGGAGAATCGAGTGGTCCGCCTCGCCTTGCCTCGCTTTACCTTGCCTCGCCTCGAGGAGGACCGACCGACCGCAGGAGACAGAGGACAGCGAGGAAGAAGAAGTAGGAGGCGGCGGCGGTTGTTATACTGTATACTGTATACGCTTTGCCGGAGGACGAAAGGGGGGCACTTTGGGAGAGAGGAGGAGAAAGGGGTAAGGAGAAGGAAAAGGAGTAGAAGGAGAAGAGGAGGAGGAGGAAGGTGGAAGGAATCGAGGAAGGGAGCCCCGTCCATGCCGAGGGGAGAGGGAGAGGAGGAACACGCTCTCCTCCGGTGCACACTCTCGTGGTGACTCCGACCGGCAAAGTGCTCGCGTTCGTGAAAGTCCACAGACGACTTTCAGGGTCGTCTGCTCCGCTCGTTCCTTCAGAACAGAGCCGGCTTGGTCTCTGCGCGAAAAAGGAGCCCCAGACACCGAAAGGGATCCTTCGTCGCCTGGGCAAGCAGCACGAGCGAGAAAGAGTCCTCTGCTCCTTGCGGAACCGCTCGCGAGATCTCCGCCAGTCGATCGACGGAGATCGATGAGACCGACGACGACCAAGCCGACGATCGATCGTCGTCACTCGTTCCCGTTGCCTTCGGTGGAGTCGAAACGCGCGACCAGTTCTTCGACGGATCGATGCCGCTCGCAACGTCGAGGGCTCGATAGATCCTTGGATCCGGACGATCCACGCGACGTGGACATGTGGTGATCGGGAACCGTGCGCACTTCTTTCGTCGCGAACGAACCGTCACGGAGCCTTGAACAGTTTCGAGCGTGACGCCGGACAGTTACAGTGAGGGACGTCGTCCTATCGTACTCGGCCATAGTGATAGAACCAGCGGCGGCATGTCGTCCAGGCTACGCGGATCTTCGAAGGATAACTCCGATGTCGCGGTGAGGAGAGATCATTTCCGCGAGGATCTGAAATCGTACAAGAACGGCACGAATCGGTACCATTTTGGTATGACCAGGCAGAACGACGAGGCGAAAAATGGCCGCGACCATAAAGACCGATCGCCCGACGACGCGGACCAGCTATACAAAAAGAGCAGGGAGCATTTCGGCGCCTGGGACATCAAGGACATCGTTCAGGACGACAGGCTCGGCTCGAGGAAGCAACCGGATCGGTTCGAGGACTCGCGTTTAACGAACGGACGGTCCAGGAACGATTTCGCGAAACACGATCGCCGGGACGACGATCGTGGAAGAACCGGGTCGGTCGATCGGGATCAATCGCACCGATCCAGAAGGAAAGACACCTGGGAAGGATCCGACGCGAAGGTGTCCTCGAAATCGCATCGGAAAAACGATTCCCAGCCGATCGACGAAAGGGATCTGCTTCTGAGGGAGATCGAGAGCCTGGCTGTGGACGGGAGGTCGCCCGATCGACGGATCAGGGCGATGATCGAGCGTTTCAAGTCCCGGGAGGAGGAGAAGATGAAGTCGAAGAGGGATCGAGACTCCCTCAGCCCGGAGAAGGACGAGCATAGATCGAAGAGCGCGAGCCGTGGCGACAATCGAGCGGATCGTGAGGATTGCGACAGAGAATTCGGGAGTCAGAAGGAGGACAGAAGGGAGGATCGAAGGACGGCGAGATCTAGGGTCCGGGAAGGTGAGAGGAACGACTTCGAAGAGGGCAGGAGCCGGTCAGTCGATCGGAGGCTCGACAAATCCGAAATCGGCGAAAAGAACGAGGACACGCGGAAGAGCGAAGAAACTCGCGGATTTCGGCATAAAAGTGATCTATACGGTTTGGAGAAGAGTCATAGGCGATCCAGAGAGCTGGAGGACGATCCTCCGCGCAGGAAGGACAGTCCCAAACGAAGGAGTTACGCCTACGAAGGAAATCCTGAAGACTTCGATATCAGGATACAGAGATACGAGCGGGCGCTTCTGGAGCCTAGACGGGACCTAGACTCGGCCAGAAGAGCTCCTCTGAAAGACTCGGCCGGCGATCTAACTAGAAAAGAGTCCTTCAAAGACCAGGATCGTCAGGTAACGCGGAAGAGCTCCTTCAAGACCGGGGACGCGAAGAAAGTTCGCGAGTCGAGCCTGAATAGAAAAACTTCGTCGAAGGAAAACGACGTTCACCGGAAGAACTCGTTCAAGAACCAGGACACCGAGAAGAACTTCCGGAAGGATCAGGAACACGTGTCCAGGAGAGGATCGTTCAAGGAGCAAGGATTCGAGCCGGTCAGGAAGAACTCGTTGAAGGATCAGGGCTCGGATTACGGGCGAATCTCGACGCGGAACTACGAGAACGAGGAGGAGAGAAAGAACGCGAAAGGACACGGGGTGAGCAGGATAACGTTCAAGGAGCAGGACGAGGGGCAGAGGATCCATTCGTTCAAGGAGCACGAGGTGGAGGCGGGCAGAGTCGGTTTGAAGCATCGCGACGTCGGCAGGAAAAACTCGTTTAAAGAGAAGACCGTGGAGTTCGCCGGGATTTCGTACAAGGACCACGACGAGGAGGAGGATTCGAGCCCAAGGATCTCTTACAAAAATGATGGCAACGAGCCTGGGAAGGTGGCCTTCCGCAGTTTGGACGATTCGAGACGAAGGACCTCTCCCAATGGCCGTTACGTTGAATTCCTCCCGGCTTCCTATCAAACGGAAAGCGAGGTTCTAAACGAAGAGGTCCTGGATCAAGGCGGAAGGAGTCCCTCGAAGGACCGGGACTCCTCCGCGAAGAGGCGAGCCTCCCTCCGGAGTAAAAGCCACGATTCTTTCGATAGGAACTCCGAGAGACACTCTAAGCCGCTGAATCCTCCGAAAAGAGGCGATTGTCGAGATAATTGCAAGGATCGGGAGGATTTCGACTCTAACACCTGGCACGAGAGCAACAGGCTGTTCGCTGCGACGTATCTGAGAGAGAACAGCAAGTATCGATCTAATCCTGAAGGACATTCGGAAATCGAGCGAGATCCTTCCCCGGAAGTGGGATCCTTTCTCGAGATCAGAGAGAAGAGACCCAGCGAGGTTGACGAGAAACAGCGGAAGGAGTATTCTACCGTTTATGCTCTGGGGGACGCAGATCAATCGAAGGATCTAGACGGCAGATTCTCGTCGACTCGCGAGCGAAACGGCGCAACGATCATCAGGATCAGATCTAGTCCCGAGGCCACCGTTGAGAGAAGACGCCGGCGACGTCCTGCGCAGGAGTTGCACGCCGGCAGACGCAGGCGTTTCGAGGACGAAGAGGACAGCGAAGACGAAGCCGAGGAGGACGACGACGAGGATCCCCGTCGACAGAGGCCCAGGGAACCTTTCCCGCCGGGACGAGGCGTTACCACACCGTCCCGAAGAATCTGGAACTATCGCGAAGGGGTATGGCATTTTCATGAGTCAATCGCGTTCGATCAGTCGTTTATGGTTCAGAAGCGAGAAGCGATTTTCATTAATCGATGGAGGAGATGAGAGAGGGAGAGGGGATGGATGGGAGAGTCGTTGATTGGTCGAGTCAGGATTTTCGGTTCCTCTGATTTTCATCGATGACGATGCTGACGCTACTGGTGATCATGGTGCTACCGTGGCCTAAAGACGGAACAAGCTTACGTGCGCGGAGTGTGGTGGTGGATCATGCTGTGAACGGTTCTCCTCCGGGGTTACGTATGTTTGATTTCCTGTGTGGATGGGGTTATCGGTTATTGGGAAGCAGGATATACGTTCTGTAGAGCGGTCTTTGGAGAGGGTTTCCTTAAAGTTTCACCGCGATTAGGCGAATTTTATGGTTGCGGTGGCTGGTTTACCGATCGGTCGTTTTGGAAGCTTCTTGCGGTACTAGAAATGTCGAAGGGGAAGGAAATGCTTGATGGTAAATTATTTGTCATCTGAATGAAAATTGACGTTATAGCTGATGTTCTCTGTTCTATTATCTACTCACTAGAATTGAGATTGTCGCCATAATCAATTTTTAATACACAGATTTTTCTAAAACTTGCAACTCGTAGAATCGCTACCTTTTGTCGGTCTTAAAATATGTTTAATCTATAAAATACGACAAGCATAAATCAAAAAAGTTCTATAGCTGACATTGGCATATAGGATCGTGAACATTTGTACAAAATTTTATGCAAATCGGTTCGCTAGTGTTCGAGATATTTCTAGTACCGATGATGAAAACAACGAGGATCCGAGTCACTTAAGGGAGTGTTTTAACTTCTCTGAATTATAGTTTTGCTATTTATGCGAATTTTATTCCGGAACTTTGAGGAATACTCTCCAAGAATGATAATCAAAAATATAGTTGAGATTAGATTGGTTCCAAGCCTATCAAACATATGTAATCCTCCGACTCGCTGATCGAATTGCGAGTACTTGCCGCGTTCGTTTGTATAGCGATTCCGTTTTCTCAATAGACATAAGCACGCAGTGGTGCCTAGCGCTGCACAGTGCTTTAGTATGTGATTCTAGCTGAGCAAAATTATTTTTATTTCAATTTTTTTATGGTTATTTTGTACTTGTTTTCCAATTTTTTGGAAAGCCCAGAATATTTTCACAGTATTTCTCATTAGTTTTCCTCTACTGTGTTTTGGAATATTTTTACCATACTATTTTTATTATTTTCTTTCCACTTCGAGGTATATTAATGCAGGGGTTAGATGCACTTTCTATAGTGCATTTACAAATTTTCTCAATATTTAATTGATATTGATATCCATTCGTGAATCTACAAGAAATTGCTATCAATTCCGAAGCAATTTATTCGGAGAATAGTTTCCACGTTTTCAAATCTTTAATTTTGGACTTTTGCTCAGCCAGGAGTGCACTTTGAAGCAACGGTTTCCGCGAGTTGCATCACGCGGCTCGCATCCGCGCGATACTCGCCTGTCCGGCCGCGATGAAACCGACCGAACATGTATGAAACAAGTGAAAGTAATCATGAACGTAATTACTCGTTTATCTCTGTAGGATTATCGGACACACGAGCGCATATGAGCGGAGCCAATGTAGAAAGTTTTGATTAAATTCATAGTAGACGAGTGAAATTTTTTTCATTCCAATCCAACCCCATGCGACTGGTTTTCTCGCGAGCGTGAGCGCGCAAGCAAGCAACCAAGCAACCAAGCAAGCAAGAACCGTGTTTCTACCTCTCCTGTGCAATGTTTCGTTTGATAGCGCACACCGAAATAATAATCGAGAGCCGGCTATACAGATCGATCGGGGTGAAAGTGAACCGTCCGGTAGCCCGGTTGTCAACGGTCTTGCTAATCCTTTAATCGATACGGTTGGTAGTCGAACTTCTTTTTCGTGCTGATAGCGAACGTTGACTTTCTCGCGGGCGTTCTCCTTCCATTTTCAAGCTTCGGCCTCCTGATCACCGTCTCTCCTCGGCAGTAATTCTCCAATGAAAATCACCGATAATTCCTTCTACTGATCGAGAGAAATTTCTTTTGGAAAAAAAGGATCGATTAATTTGATCGATTTGGGAAACGAGTAGTCCAGAACGCGATATTGTAGGTTGCAACTGACTTTGCGATTTTTTCCTCGGAGAACTGTAAAACTTTCCAGCGCGAGACTTTTGGGTACTCTTTTGCATAGGTTTCAGGATGATGGAGAAAGTTTTTGATTAGGATGAAATTAAAATTGAGCTAGCTGTAGGTGATTAAAGCACCCCTATGAGAAAATCACCGATAATTCCTTCTACTGATCGAGAGAAATTTCTTTTGAAAAAAAAAGGATCGATTAATTTCATCGATTTGGAAAACGAGTAGTCTAGAATGCGATATTGTAGGTTGCAACTGACTTTGCGATTTTTTCCTCGGAGAACTGTAAAACATTCCAGCGCGAGACTTTTGGGTACTCTTTTGCACAGGTTTCAGGATGATGGAGAAAGTTTTTGATTAGGATGAAATTAAAATTAAGCTAGCTGTAGGTGATTGAAGCACTCCTGTGAGAAAGGAGTGCTCAGATGACTATTACGAGCCTTATAGTTCGGTTCGAAAGGAATTTAGCGTCTTATTTGGTATGATTGCTGTAACGGTAGCTATAATCAGTACCACCGGTATAATTAGTATGCCAGACGTACAATTAGCATGCCACAATAAAAAGGGGAATAAAGAATTAAAGAAATGATAACTGTTCGAACATTACCGTGTCGATTTTTTCGTTCGATTCTAATCTTCTGCGGTCTGTACAAGTAAAACGAGAGATTGTCTGCAATTAATTATTGCTCTGGCAGTAACCACTAGGTGTCCGCAAGATTCAAGTCAATTCTTCAAATTTCGTCAGGGTGGCAGTCTATTTACCAACACGATTCCTCTCACGTCGACAAAATTCACTTTCTAAAGCGCCGTAACTCCGTCAATTTTGGGAATTCAGAAACACAATTTTGAGGACACATTCTAGGGACTGTGTATTTTGAGAAAATGGCAGAAAACCGACGGATTTTTTCTCGAGCAGGTAGCCTAGAGTAGCCCCCGTCGCAGGTTTTCAACGTCCTTACGTAATTCCGCGGTCTATTGGGCAACGCGTCATGGAAATGTCAGCGAGCCGCCCACAAGCGGAATGGTCGCGCCGCGTGTAGGACACGCACGCAGCCCGCGGATCACATCTTTCCTCTCGGCGGAGAAAATTCCGCAGCCTTTGTGTCCGGGATCGGGATGATCGACGTCTAGCGTTGCGATCGATGACGCGCGAGAGCGCCGACGGAACCGGCACCGGCTAAAAATTCTAGTCGAATCATACGATGAGCGTCGTATCGGGGAATCTGAATTTCGATGATTTTTGACACGTCAGGGAGAAGTGACGCAATCGGTTGCCTCCGTTCGTAGGCTATGCGTGCGGCCGCGTCACGCGTATTCTCGTACCCGGGAATGGAGAGTACAACAAACCCCGACGATTTGAATCGAGATTGACAGGCCTATGGATCGAGAAATCGCGACAGATCTTTTAACGGGACCGGTCTGTTTTCAACCGCAACAGTTTACTCGATCTTCTCTTGTAATTGTATACTGCTTCGCAAAATTGTTCAGTGCTTCTTCTGTTTTGGGTCTCGTTCATTTTGGAAAAATAAAATTCAAAATTGAAAATCGAATCGGTTCGAGAAGTTATCTTTCGTTTCTGAAATTCAATTCTGCTTGGATCTATTCGTTGCGCAAGTACGACATAATTAATTGCCCAAGTTTCCACCTCTCTGTACCCTGTTACGCAGACTCATGATTTATGTATCACTAAGAACAATACGATGGAAAAATTAATAACTCAGTTTACACGTTGCTTCTTTGGAAATGGACAGAACGAAATAGGATGACATAGGATTAAAATTAACCCTTTGCACTCGAAGCTATTTTAACTCCAAAACGAAACATTTCTTCCGATATAGAATTTTTTCTTTCTATACATACTTTTTCATGTTATACATACAAAAATGGTGCAATTTGCTTGTACAATACTGAAGTGTTTAGTGATTTATTACTTAACTACAGACAAATTTAATAATGTAAAAAATATTTTGAATAATGACGCAGCAATTTTTACTGGCGCCTTACAGTCGCCATTCGAGTGCTAAGGCTTAATACAGAAAGAAATGAATAGATTGCAAGTAGAAAATGAGTAGATCAAATACAAAACAATGTAACTATTATGCTGAACAAATTGATTAGAAACATTTGAAAAGAGAGTTGTGCTCAAGGTTCAAAATTCTCAATTTTTTGAGATCTTATTTGTGCCACCCAGTTCTCTTTCGGTAGCATCGTTTTAATCTCCGTGGCCAGTTTAAAGCGGCGATCCCTCCGAAACCGAGGAGACAAATGAATAATTCAAGCGGAAAGATACGCGAGAAGGTGTCCCAGGCATAGTCGCCAGATCAAGACTTGTCCCCCCCCCTCTAATTTCCCCTTCCACCGCGCTTCCGTCACGACCCGGTCACGTGACGCGTTCCGTCTCTGTCGTGTCCGCGTCACAATGTCACGTGACTAACCCGGTGCCGACAGAGAGAGAAAGGGTAACTTTTTCTCCCGAAATTCGTGCTCTCTCACCTCATCTGGCGACTACGGTCCCAGGTGATCTCCAGCTGGTCGTGTCGAAGAAAAACGAGGGTACCCGTGGTCCTTTCACTCGTGAGTCAGGACGAAAAATATGTTAATTAGACGGAGGGGACCGAGCCGGCGGCGCTCCGCCGCGGAGATCATTATTCAGGATTACTATATATAGACAGCTAGAGACACCGTCGGCTCACATATTTTCCATCGCGTGTGCCTCTCGTCTACTCGATATTTGGCGATGCGGCTGCCGCCGAGCCGTTCCACGTGGGCGGACCGACCATATATGCCGACCGGAAGGTTCTTGAACGCATCCAACGCGCTTCGGCCGTTTCCATCTTCGCTGATTCCCTTTATCTGCCGATAAACGACTCGCTAAACGATTTTGCTGAACCCCGGGAATCCTCCGAGTGCCGCACAGTATGCTCCCCACAAGACAAAACCGAAGAAACGTTACACCCTCCTCGAATAGTCCATCGATCGGTTTCCTGTCGTCCCTAGAAGTAAAACTTGGACCCTAGGATAAATTAGTTCACGCGTTCGTTAGCAGCATTTGTTTCATAGTCCGCTTCCGTCGTTAAAACGTTTCATTCGATGCAACGCACCTTCTTCCCGGAATATTAACACATTTTGACGAAAAAGACGTCATAAAGTCTCTGCGTGTGTAAAATTAATTTGTCTCTAATTTTAATAAATCGTAAAATTGTAAACGCCGTTGATAACGGATGGTTGGAGAAACGATTGAAGTCTCGATCACGCCGAGCTCACGAAAGCGGATTGGACAAGTCGAAAAGTGGTCGCGATCGTCGAACGTGGCGAGCCGCTGGCAGCCAGCTAAACAATTAAAAACTTTTCCCAATTACCGGACTCGAGCTCCGACCTTGTCCCGCTTCGCACGTTATTATGAGCGCCGCCAGAGGATGATTCAATTTTCCTCTGTACTCTTCTCCCCCTCTCCCCACGACTCTCGCTGGGTTAAACTATCAGACCGTGGATTATAAGTTCTCATTTTCATAAATCGTTGCCGAACTGGATTGTGGAAAAAAATTTGTTCGGCTGCGAATGAGAGCAGAGAACTGGGGATACCTTAACGATGATCGTAACGTATGTTTTTTTACCTGTAACTTATTTACTGTTATCCTGGAACGATTGCAGTGGAGAGTGCAGCTATTATGAACATTTGAATGTACATACAGGTCTTTGTTTCCATTTATTGTGTCCTATAGGCTGTTTTTCGAAAGTATAGGAGTAGAAGTAGCGTAATGATTATTGGTCCAATTGTCAACCCCACTCCTCATGCTCTATGATAATAGGCTGTATGGCCAGAATGAACAGCTATTATGAACTTCGTAGTATAAAGAGTGTAAAAATATCATATCGTTAGACTAGGCGGTGATGATTAGTAGACTGCGGACCTTTATGCATTTATGGCTTCTGAAAATGTTCAAAAAATGCTAAAATATAACATTCGACAAAATCTATAATCGACAGAAAATAAAATTTTATTTGACTCCGCTTTCTTAAAATACATTAGCATAAACATCCGCAGTCTAATGATTAGAATAGGTGCAATTCGACACAGCAGACAAATAAAAAGAATTTGACAACAACAACGCATTAGGTTAGGTTTACTAAAATTCTTAAAAGAAGAATGAAACTTCTATTTGGCTTCTACCATTTGTACTTGATGTAAACACTTTTTATTTTGCATAAAAATCCGCAGATTACTGATCACATCGCTTGTTCACTCTACTACAATCACTAACGTTCTATCATCCTGGAAGAAGAGTGGGATAAACACCTATTACGATCTTCATTAAAAATTCCTCTAGCCCCCTTCTTTCCATAAACGGACTATAAAAGCCATCAACCGTGTCCCCCTCGATCGATCCGAAGGATTTCTCTGATCCTTCATCGACTGACATTTGTGATGATCCAGACCTTTCACCGTGTCGTAATTATCATGACCCTATCGCGAGGTTCTCTACCATTTTTAAACAACCATCGTACAGTCCCATGACTAGACTTTATGCATTCATCAATTTGAATGCAATTTCTTATTATGCAATTTAGAAGAACAGGGAGATCAATCTGTGACAGTCAGGGGCTCGCGTAACGCATGCAAATTTTTAATACCTAAAAATGTAACAAATGACATTCATTTTTGTACGCTATTTTTCCTTTTTAACACAAACAGCTATTATTTACCAATAATATCGATTTCTTGAACGGATCACTTAACAGTAAACCTATCACTGTCAAAATGACCGGTTTTCTATTTCACAATTATTGAAATTATAAAAACGTTTTCTTGAAAGTTTAAGTAAATTCAGTCTTCTCCCTTCCACAAGACTTCTCACTTTTATATGTTTTGTGCTTGGTAGGTTTAGTGTTAAAGCATCTGGAGACTCAAAAGAATTGAAAAATATGGATTTATTTTTTCTAAGTTGTAGAAATCGGAAAGAAGGAAATTTCTAGTAGATTCCTGTGTCTTGCAACTGATGCGGACAGTTCTTATTTTTCATAAAAATCCGCCGTCTACTCATGATAATCTCTTACAGCGTGACGGTTCGAACTGGCGAGTCTAAAGCGCGGTTTTCTTGGTTTTTCGCAGGGCGTGCTGATCACGGACGTCGAGGAGGGCCAGCCCTGTTTGCAGTGCGGGGAAACGTGTTCAGGATTCTCGCCGCACACGTGGAGGTAAGCTTTATTATCGCACGCAAACGGCCGGATACAGGAAAAATAAAAGTTCTCTCGCTGCCCCGGCCGGCCGGATGGTCCACTATGCAAAGATGATAAGGCGCCAGCGTTCCGGACGCCAACCGCGTTATCTCAGCCGAGGATCGTCGATCGCGATCGAGCCGGTTCGACGAGTCCGGGGACCGATGCTCGATAAGTTTATTTAACAACGCCGCTGTCGTGTTCAAATACAATGTACACGCCCGCGGAGATCGACAATCGCTAGATCCCTGACCAATCTGATTCCCGATGGCCACGCGCCCTTACTGACGATTCGCAATTGTCCTGTTTTGTCAATATCGTCGCTAGACTGCGGATATTCACCCAAAATAAACATTGTCTTATTGACAAGGTGCAGGAGCTACGTAAACATTTATTTCGTTTCTTTATAACCTCATAGAGTCGAAAGCGAATTCAGTATTTTTACAATTGTTTAAGCGTTTCTACTGTTTTGCATTTGATCTGCTCATTGTTGTTACAAATGCGTGAAATCCGCGGTCTAATCGTTACACGGTGCGGTTCGTTAAGCAAATTTTCAATTTTAGACAACTCTAAGTAAATCATTAGAAGTTACAGGTCTTTAAACAAACGTGTTGATTATTCGCTAAGGACGAAGCAGCGTGGCCCTTTTATCGGACAAACTGATTAGAAAAGTGGGTCGAAAATAGCATAGGGAATTGTAAACAGTAAGAGGACCAAACGAAGTAAAAATTGGACAAGATGGTTGCCATTCCCGCGAATATTCCCAGCTAATTCGCAGCAGCAACTGCTTCGCGCACTTTCATTAGATTAAAATGTTCCATCTTGAAAGTGGCGTCGGCGCTGACACATTTCGGCGTCTCTCGTTTTCCCACGTTTGTTGACGCATGTCGGGATCGACTGGATTGATCGATGAATCCCGTCGCCGGTCAATTAGCCGTGCGCGCCGTTTAACACGGTATATCCTTGGTCCCTCTAATCAAGATATCGGGTTTCCTCGATAATTATCCGCGTCCATTAGCCGCGACGCGGAATTTTCAAGGCGTTCGATTAAGCGCGGAGCAGAACCGCCTTCTGGAAAGAAAAGAAAACGTTACTGGCAAAAAAATTCAATTTCCGAAGTATACAGCAGCTTCCTACCACTATAGTCCGCTCATTTTACGCCGTATACTGTGCACCAATATATTCTGCATAAATATTTTGTGCTATCAAATGACCCTTGAATTTTTCAAATGGATTACTGCATACATAGTTATAAATTACGTGCTTCTTTACTAGACAGCGGATTTTTATGCAAATGAAACATTCTTTGCCTCAGTTCCAACAAACTGGAGCAAAATAAAAATTGATTTCCTTTCTTAATATGTTCAATAGGTTGGGAATAATGTGACGATAGTTCTACACTCTTCTAAGGTTTAAACTGTTTTGTGTTTCTTCTTCCCGTTTTAGTCGTGAATGCAAAAAATCCGCAATGCACTGAATTCTTTATATATGTCGCCGAGGCATGGCTGATAAATGGCGCGGAACTATCCACACCATCGTTCATTACACAAGTAAATATCATCGGAATTATATCATATTTGATATCGTTTTCATTAGAAAAATGCCACGAATATGTTGGCGAAAGTCCCATAAAAAAATAACGAGAAATAAATAAGTTTTGTTATTGGATTATTAGTGGTCTCACACCGATACACCCGACCCGTATTACGTTTACACTCTTAGGCGACCGAGGCTACTCGAGCTTTGCTGTCCTTTTCTACGTTCGGCCCGGATCAAAGAATAGTATCTCCTGGACGATAAACGACATCAAGACCCGTGTTGCTGACATATATCGAGATTTCACGTACAATGTGCAGTCTTCTCCCCGGAAGTTACTTAAAATCCCTAAATAAGTTGATTTTACGATTTCTAAAATTACACATGTTTAACACTAAACCTACCGACGCTTCTTGTATACCTGTTCCTACCGTGCGTGGTCAAAATTACCGGTCCTAAAAAAAGTTATTGTTCATACATAACTTCCATAAAATGAGGATACAAATTTATTTTCGTATAATTTCAATTATACAAAAAATACTGCGATGCTCTCTCCTCGATTTACAAAATTGTACTATATCGTCCACCTTTGCGGGTTGGATACATTTGCCATGAAACAGTATTATCAACCAGGCACGTGCGTAGTTGGCCATGCCACCTTGAGAATAGCCTTTCTTTTATACTGATTGTTTATGTTTAGAAGAGTAAATACCGTATTATCTCGTGCGGTGAAATTGACCGGCCGCGATAAGTAGGATTTCTTGGGGAAAAAAAAATAAAACGAGAAATAAATACTGAAAAATACATTGCATACATAAGAAAAGTCGTCAAAATAAATAGCGATGTGATAATGTTGCATGTACGAAATTGCACGCAGAAGTTTAGTGGTAGGTTTAGTGTTAATCGGAGTGTTATAAAATTGTCGGGCGAACCGAAATCGATATTATAACAGTTACCGAGTGACGAGGCTTCACGGTCCGCGGGTCCGCGGGGTAAGATCGGGGGATCGGGGGATCGAGGATCGTAAGATCGAGGTCGCGAGACAAAGAAAGCGAGAGGCGAGGAATCAATGGTCGATCGGCGAGACCGTATCGTTCCTCGGATCGTGCTGGAACTGTTAACCGAGAGAGGCTGTGCAGCACGGCGCGTCCATTATCCGAAGCGTAACTGAGCAGCGGTGAAATTACCGGCCGGTAATTACCCTCCGTGACTTACGGGCCAGCAATGCGGTAATAACGAATTAATTGGCCTCGGGTGGAGAACACAGGGAGGGAGGTGGGGAGAAAAGGAGGGGGTAAGAAGAGTGGAATAGCGAGTGCGGGGGAGGGACCAGTCGCTCCTTCCAGCGAGTCGAGGAGAAAGGTGGGACAACCGTGCATGCACCGCCCGGTGCATTTATAGCATCGAGCAGACGGATTCACAGTTATATGCCACCTAAAGCCATCCGAAGCCGAACGAGACCAAAACGACACGAAAGCTACCTGGGCCTCACCTTCTCGCTCACGCGTTCCGTCTCGGGACGACACGTGTCTATATCCGGACTTTCGAATTCAATTTTATGCCGCGTGGGATGACCCTCGGACATTGTCCTGCGACGTCGAATTCGCGAAAGGTTGACCCTTCGAGCGCCACAATCTTTTCTTATTACCTACCGGCGTTACCTATTACGGCGGCGTTGATTTCATAATTTTTGGAAGTCTATAATGCATGGCTGAGGATTTTCCTCTGAACTGACAAGCCACCCTCGGTAACATAATCTAATTGTTTCGTGTCTTTCGTATTAACACTTTATCGACCGGTCGTGGATGAGGCTGCCACTCAGTAAGGACCGGCTCCCAGTACCGGCTAAATTTTCGCTATTCATTGTGTTGTGCTTATTGCTTTTGTTTCAAAGGAATTTTACTGATATTTATACTTCATTTTGCATTTATTTTATATAATAAAGGGCCTTATACACTAATATACGTAGAATATATTCAAGGTAATAGTAATTCAATTTTTAATAATTCTTTAGAGCGTAAAGCCGATTAATAGGCTAGCGGTCGATAAAGTGTTAAAGTGCAACAAGGAATCGGGCACGAACGTTTGCGCTGACCTAATTTCTTAAACCAACAACGACGACATAAAAGGGAGCAGAATATTCAGAAATGTCTGCGACAGAACGTAGACACTTTGCAAATCCGCCAACAGATCAAAGTCAAAGGATCGATCTTAATTGTTATAAAAATTCGAAGCTCGTTACTTTTCTCCATTATTAGAGTGGGTGTTTGCGGTTCTCTGTCTTCGTTACAAATTCTGCCGTGTTACGTGAGCTTGTAAAAACAGGTCCGCAAGGCTAGGGACACTGTTACAATGATTCCGGGGCACGGCTCGCTTCAAAAATAAATCGTTGACATGCGCGAGCGTGGACGCTACTAGCCGGTCGTCCGGTTTTGCTTGTCTCTCTGCTCCCGGGTAAATTTAGATAATTAATTTGCTACACTCGATCGGCATTCCTCTTTCCGCGTTGTTACAGCGTCGTGTTCCATTCACGAGGGGAGCGTGTCGTCGCGAAATGGGCCTTGCGTACCGGGCGACGCGCGATTTCGTTTCCAGCGTGCTCGATTCGGCCTACATTCCGCTCGATATTCCATTCAGGCTTCCGCGAGGAGACCAACAGCTCCAGAAATAACCTTCACAGAATTTAGACGGCGCGCCGGTCACCGGACGACGGGGATCTAACTTGATTTAGGGTCATCAAACGTGGGCCATAGTGTCCTCGATAATTACCATCGGTAGACGACCCTTAGCCCATTAGATCAGGGAAAATTCCCAAATTTTCTGCTGAAATTAACTTAATTTTATTTTACTCGGATAGGTAACAATTGCTGGGAAACTTTTGAAGCCTGCCCGAGAAACGAACTGTGCTTTAGTTTTAAGTAGACCGTACACGTTGGATTAGAAAAAATTTACAAGTTTTGATTGATTTTATTTCGTGATTAGCTTTTCTTGATTAATTTCCGGTTACCAACACGAATTACCGTATTTGTTCTAGCATGCCTAGTACATTTAATAATTTATTGATTAGATTTTATTTTCATTACATTTCTTAATTGCACGTGGTCTTTGCAAATTTCCTGTTGAAACGGTCTTTTATGTTGCTAGTCAATAATTTGCTTCCACACGAACGAACTGTGTATTCATCGTAGGTGTTTGTTTACTGTTCACCTTCGGTATTCACGACTATAAAATAATACTTCTCTTGAACCGATGTGGGCTGAAAAATATTCATAAATATCCTCCACTTCGTTCGCAGCTTCGAGAAGTAGAATTCCTGAAATACAAACAAGATTCACATGTATCGGATAATTAGAGTTCGTTGCCTAGACATTCGTAGTAGAAAAATATAGTATCATATCGACGTAGCAGATGCGAACAAGCGTAAATACATATTGAACTCTAGATAACTAGCCTTTCGCAAAAATGATGATCGTACCAGATGAATCATGTGATATCAGGAGATCGGCCAAATGTTTCAATTAATAAATCAATCGAATATTTTTGTTACTGAACGAAATGATTAATTTCCAAGTATGATGTTATCTCGAATTAACAGGTTCCCTTTAAAGCAGTTGTCACCGTGAAGCGTAATATCGAATCAGACTCAAACAAAATCGATTGATGACGAATCTGATTCGATATACAGTAATTTCTCTAACTATCCCCACTACCGCGGGGTATACCCTTTGAGGGGCCTTGAAGCTTCAGAGGCCTCGGACCCCGAGAAGTGTAAACATAACACGGCTCAGGTATGTCTCCTGAACGAGACACGACGCTGGCAAGACCCGTGTTGTTGACATACATCGAGAATTCACTGTATTACGCTTTATACTCAATGTTAAATTCACCTTCTTTGCACACGTGTCTGTCTCGACCTTACAAGATAGATAGTGCACAATGTATTGACAAATTATTTTAGATAAAGCTAAGTCGATGCACCAAACGATTTCTTTAACTGAGATTTCTTGACTGAGGAATATTTCTATGCCGCGATTCTCGTCATTCCCTTTATTCTAAAAGGATTAGGCGAGTCCTCGGTAGGCCAGCGAGACAGTAGCCGTTGTAAATTGACTTGCCCATCGAGTTTGCACGTGGCCACGCCTGGATTTGCCGAGGTGCAGCAGGGCTACGCCTATGCTCCTCGATAATTTGCGCAATGGAAGCCCCGTAGACCGAAGTTTCGTTTGCCGTGACGTCACGTCGCGTCGTCGGCCGGTTGCGTTCGCATAGGCGTCGTAATAAATTTCTATCGATTCGCTCCGCTCGGGAATATGTGTGCCACGGCTGATTTACTGGCAGAGAGGAGTACCGTGTAATCTACATAGCTTGGGCAGCTGTTTATCGAAGACAGCCGTCTCCCTATGCTTCCAAAGCGCAGGCAGCGCGGCGAGCACGTGCTCGTATTTATAGATTTATCAGTTGCCAAACACCGGCGGAAGCGAGCCGAAAGCCGTTAATCAGCCACGGTCTCTACTTGCGAGGGATCTTAATTCGCGGCGATAAGCGAACGCGAATCGTTCGACTGCATTAGCTGCAGGCAGACTTCGCGAGCTCATCGCGTTCCAAATGACTCGGACACCTTGCCTGGACCTAACCCAGACCACGTGACTGTACAGTGAATTCTCGATATATGTCAGAGGCATACACTAACCGAGCTTCGCGGCTCGCCACGGGGTATACCCCGCGGTAGTGGGGATAATTCCGCGACGTTTATCATCCAGGCCTTGGCGACATACACGGAGAAGTCACTGTACTTGCAGCTTCGATCTGCTCGGAACATCGATTCCCGCGTTCTTCGATTCAGCCAGAACCTCTATTTGCCGGGAATCTTAATTCACGGCGATAATTAACCGTCCGTCGTCTGCAACAACATTTTCATCGACGCGGTTCGCGTCGACTAATGTTTGTTCTAGTTTTCCGAAAAATCTAAGAAAATTCTGGCGTTGTATATGGCATATTGATTCCGGACATGAACGACGCTTGTTGCAGACGGCGGGTTAAAAGCAAATCGTTCGATCGCATTAGCTGCTGGCAGACTTGGCGAGCTAATCGCGTACGAAACGACTCGACCGCCTTGCCAGGACCACGTGGTTCTACTTCCGAGTTCGTTCTGCTTCGAACAACGATACCCGCGTCCTTTGTTCCAGCCGCAGCCAGCCTAGGTCTAGGCTACGCGTCGCTCGGCCTAGTTGTAGGCCTTGAGCACCACCCTCGATCCAACGTGATCTAGGTTTAGCACGGTTCAGGCTTGACGTTTAACCTCGACACGAGCTGGACTGGCGTCCGCGCGTGGGCGTGTAACAGAGCCTTCGAGCTAGATGGATCGCCTCGACTCGCAACCGCGAATTCGAGAACTCCGAAGATCAAGGCTTTCCGGTCCTCGACGCGACGGAGCGCGCCGCTTTTCCCGTCGATAATTACACCGTCGGTGGATCGTGTAAACGAGACTTCTAGGTAACAGATTGTGTCGCGAAACGCGTACCGTGAGCGAGGCACGCGCCTATTAGACGACAACGCTCGCAGAGCTCCGTCCCGCCGTGCGTGCCACGGTCGCCAGCGGCTTTCCAAGTCGCAATTGGATTACGCGTGTGCCATTAGCCCAGAATCAACCAGCCCTAATTCGATACAAGCTCGCCGGCGAACTGGATGTAATCTCTCGAGCAGTCGGCTCGCTGGAAACCCGGTTGCTCCGTTTTTCTGTCGTTGCGGTGTGGAAATTGGTGTAATTGACTCTTAACCTACCCCAGTTGCATCCTTTCAAGTGTATTAGCATTCTTTGTTCGTTTAAAAAAGGCCACTCAGAAATTGCTCTTTCAGTTTCGAGGCACATTTCGTAGTTGTAAAACGTGCCACGCCCTCTTTGCTCCGGGAGCTCCTGGGGCCGCCCTCTGGAGCCACATTCCGGAGCAAATGATGTTATTAAATAAGACAGAAGAATGCTCCAAGTAGAATGCTCTAAGAAGCTTTGTTGCTCTTGATTTTCGAGAAGCTAGTAAATATTTATCTTGCTTCCTGCCTGTGGAGATTGTCTCTAGTAGGTGTGGCCTAACTGCCGTCGATTTTCCCGGAGTTGGGATAGTGTTCCACAGGGTAATCAGTGCGTATGTGTATGCCCATTTTCCCTCTATGCAGACTGTGTCGAGTGGGCGTGGCTATGTTGCTCTTTATTTCGTTGAAGCTAGAACAGTGTCCCATAACCATTTCTCTAGCTCCCTCTCTATGGAGACTGTCTTGAGTAGGCGTGGCTTCGATGCTTCCAATTTCAAGGGAGCTGGAACAATACCCTATGCGACAGTTAGCGTTTATATGCATGCCTTTGTGCTCCCTCTGTGCAGCCTGCTTCAAGTGGGCGTGACTTTTGCTCCGGCTGCTGAACCAAGACAGTGCCTCGCAGAACAAACCTTCCCTAGAGTATCCGTCAGTCTCTTACACTTCGTAACAGAAGAAACAGTAGTAAAATACTATCTTATCTCTGTCTCTATCTCTGTCCTATCTGTACACAAGTTATCTTAAGTAGGCGTGGCTTCTTTGCTCCAGCCTCTAACAGAGATACATCGTAGCTCACAGGACAACACATATCCAGCTCAGAGTCTCGTTTGTACTTCACCTAAACCCGAAATTAATCACTACACCATCATCAATTCCTAAACCAATCAGCCAGTCGTTTACAACTATCGGTCGCCAATAAATTCCTCTGTACCACCAACGACGGCTCAATCATTAACAACACAATCCGCAAAGCCAATCGTACATACGTCTGCACGATGGTCTCGAGGCAAACGCAGATCACGATTTCAAGGATCAAGGGTCGTCGGAAGGATCATGCAGGGAGTCTAGCAACCGGTAGCACTGGCTCGAAGTAGCAGTAGCTCGAAACCCGAGTCACGCAGTCGTAGAAGCGAATCGCGCGCGCACAGGGCTGAGCAGCAACAGAGCAAAAGCAGAGAGAGACAGAGAGAGAGAGAGAGAGAGAGAGAGAGAGAGAGAGAGAGAGAAAAAACAGCAGAGAGAAGCCGTGAGTCATTCGCGAGCGAGCTAGCTACCTCGGCCGACTGGCTGCATCGCTTGTCTCCTCCTCGCGGCTAGCGCACGCCTCGCGTGTAGAGTGCACGTGCTTCGATATGTGCCAGTGCAGGGTCGCCGTCGAACAGCACCGGCGCGCGTCTCCGTTTTCGCGTTTTCTCGGCGAACTTCGTCGTCGACGTTGCTCCCCTTGCCACCTGTCGACGAATAACCGGCGACGAGCCGACGACGATACTCCTAAGAGTTGTTCCTCGACGTCCTCGTCTTCGTTGCTAGACCGCGATTACGCAAGCTGGCCGCGAGTGAGTGCGTGGGACGATCGTAGACTGCGAGGAGCTGTACCTGTTGCATGATCCGCGCGATCGCGGAAAATCTGCTCTCTTATCGGGCAAAGTGATGTGAAGAGTGCCGGCGTTGGGGGGACCTTGACGAGAGTACCCGGAGAATATCTGTTTTCCAAGAGGTTTGCTGTAATTCCAGTCGAAAGCGATTCGGGAGGAAACTGACTCGATCGGAGTCGTTCTACCTGTTGCATGACTTGCTCAGACGCAGAACATTCGATCTACAATCAAGCCAAGTGATGGGGAGAGTGCCGGTGTCGATGTACACTTGAATCACCGAAGAATACTTGATTAGTTTCGGAGTTGCAAAACACGAGAGTGTGTAGTAATTGCGGTGATCCGAGAGCGAACTGGCTCGATCGAAGTGGTTCTACCTGTTGCACGATTGGCTCAGGTGCAAAAAAGATCTATGATCGACCCAAGCGACGTGAAAGCGCCAGTGTCAAAGGACACTTGAATCGCCACAGAGTACTCGATTAGTTTCGGAGTTGCGAAACAAGAAACATTGCAGTGGCTGCTGACAAAACTGCACCAACGGCAAACTGGCTCGATCGGAGTCGTTCTACCTGTTTGCCACGGCTGCTGCGAGTGTGCAGGTGACACGGAATCAAAGTGGAAGCAAGGTGCAGCTGTTAACACTTCGGCTACCGGAAGCCTATTAACCCTCGTCCGTCCCTCGTGGCGATTTGACACAGTTTGCGCTTCGTGTTGCCAGCCGCGAACGACGAGAATAATCAGAGACTGCGAATTTCATGCGTTCCCGAGGGAAGCCGTGAAACAGACGAAGGGCTGAATAAATGTGTGCATTTCTCTCTGGCTCCTGATTCGCGACGTTAGCGCAGAATATTCAGTCAATTATTCACATTTCTCTTGATCATTTACCACTGCGTCAACTCGACCTCAATGGACAGATTCATAAAAGATTGAAGAGGTTTAACGTTCTCATTTTATGTGAAAGAGAAGCTTAATCATTTCAACTCCGTCGCACAGACACTCCAAACGAAATTGTTCAACGATATCGCTCGATGGTTGCTGGTAGAAAATAAAAATTGCTGCTTCACCGCTCCGGAATAAATTCCCAAGAGAATCTGCGAATCACCTTGAACGACTACCAAGTAATTGCCAGTAGATAAAGTGTTAAGTTTGTATTTCAGTTCGCGGGACCATTCGGATCGATTCGAGCGGACACCTGTTGCTCCGTTTCGCTCAGCCGCTGTTCCGAGACCAGGCCAGAAGGTAAAACTGATTTTGCAATCCGAGATTCGCGGATCGCGGGGACAAGCCCAATACCATCTCCATAGGTTTCGCGATGCAATTAACCGTAAGTGGTCTTGATTTACGGGGGACACGCGTACCTAATCGACGTATTTACGCGCGCGTGCGTTCGTGTTCGTGTTCGTGTGTCGCAGAGATTCTCGTCTCTCGCGTATACCTGTGGCGTGGCACGGTCCTTAAGGTGGTTGTAAACAGCGAGATACAAGCGCGATGCTCGTCACTGTCCGTGATTCACGGAGATACGATCTCGCGGTGAACGTTTATGCGAAAACCAGACGCGGGAGATACCGTCGTCCGTTATGGTCGCGGATCGCGGCGCGACTAACGCGTTATTGTGCGCGTTAAACTCGGTCGCGCACCGTTAACATTCGTCTTTCCGCCACATCCGACGCGGAATCGCGCGAAGCTGTGTCCACGCCGAAGCAACGTCCAGCAACTTTTTTACAACCACCATCTTTGAGAGCTATCTTCACCCCCCCCCTCCCCCTGAATTTTAAGGTTAAACAAATATACATCGAGAACATTTTCCCAAGCATTATTTGCGCCGTCTCTCACGTCCGTCAGAGCCGTCTCGTTTAACTCGGACAAAAAAGTATAGTTTCGGACACCATCAAATAATCTCCCGAGGGGTAACGCATTAATTTCGAAGCAGCTTTCCTATTTTTATTCGAAATATTTGTAGCCGGTGTCCGCGACGTTGTCCAGCTATTTCGAGCGGGAAACGGACGATTAATATTCGGTCGATATGTTTTCCTCGTTGCCCGAACTCGTTTCGAACACGTTCCCTCGCCACGTGCTCGCCAATTGCGAAATTCTGTAAAACTATCGACAGAGTTTCGCGATCCGTGGTACCTCTCAGACCGCGGCTCCTCGATTTGCACGTGGGAATATCGAATGACGAGAAGTCGCTCGCGTTTCTTTCCGTCCGGTCAATCTCTCTCTCTCTCTCTCCCGTTGGTGGTCGTGTGAGAAAGAGAGAGGGAGAGAGAGAGAGTCTATTTTAAATCGGGCCACCTATCGCTCTCGTTTTTAAACGCACTAAACGGTGATTTACAGCCGCGCCACCGTAGACCCCCGCGATAAAACACTATTTCCGGCGTTGGCCCTGGCCTTTTCGGCGAAAACTCACGGCTAAGTACCTCCACGGCCAACGTTTCGATCGTTCGCATCCCGTTGACACTTCCAGGGCTCTGCGTGTTCGTTGGAAACGTGATCAGGATTTTTTCAGAAATCACTGTCTGCCGGTCGAGCTGCGGGGGCGGCGACAGGCGCCACGGTTCAGTTTCGTGAAAATGTTATCGACAGTTATTCCGTTGATCCCCGCCGGCGGCGAATAAATGTTTGCTTTACCCGTTCGCAGTCGAACACCGCTGACTTTGAAGTTCCCGCCCTTTTTTCTCTTTGATCGCGCGGATCGGGATCGCTCCGCGTCGATCTCGATGATCGGGTCGGAAGAGTTTCCTCGATTGAAAGGTCCGCGAGTAAAAGAATTCTCCTGTGAGCGAACGTATAGTATTCTCCCTTTATCGTCACGCTTTGTGACAATTGACAATTGCGAATGATTGTCCCTTATTGTCACGCTGTATCACCGTAGCGTTTTATTTTGACACGCTGTTGGCGGGACACGGATAAATCCGTTTTTTTTTAGACTGGTGGTGGTTTGCGGGTCACGTACAAATCAGTTTTTCATTGTCTGCTGGTGGAAGTCGGCTCCCGTATTTATACGGGTTTTTGTTAACGACGGATTATGTTACCGTCGTCTTTGTGACAGTTCCACAACACGCATAAATATTGACATACTAATTTTGTTATTTGTAGCGTTATTTCAAAGTTATAGCGATTTCTAAAAATGTCTAATTTCTTACGCGACGGCTGAAATAGCGCCGGCGCCAGGCTCGAGGTCGCGCGAAAAGAGTCCCGCAAACAATGTGTTAACATGTAAACGTCAGTTTTCCTAACAAGAAAAAATTCAAGCACTGTTTCCCTAAAATAAGGACGTTAACGAGGAGAAGCTCTCTTCTTTGATCCTGCTGATTTTATTACTCGACAACTTCGCGTTGTGTTGAATCGTGGGACGCTAAGGAGGGAAAGTACTCCTTTCGTCCGGGAAAATTAAGGGGAATACAGTTACCCTCTCTCTGTAATTACCGGATTAGTCACGTGACATCGCGACAGAGACGAAACGCGTCACGTGACCGGGCCGTGGCGGAAGAGTGGGGATGCTCGGCGCCGGAGGAAGGGGGAATAGCGGCGTAGAAGGGGAAGGGTAGAGTGGGAGACAATTCTTAATCGGGCGACACTGTCTTTCGTCTTTATCGCAACCAAATTGTCAGCCAATAGAGAACAATGTCTACTATTTGACGACGTGTCATTGTCCCTCTGAAACTCGCGACGCAAAGGGACCTTCCATGCCTGTTTCTATTGGCTGTCTCGCGGGCATCGAATCGAATTTCCTCGGCTCTCGCGACGAGCAAGGGAGTCACGTTGCCGATGGCATCGCGCAATATCGCAGGTACTATTATCGTTCCAGCACGCCCGTCAAATAGACCGATAATCGCCAGGCGATTATTACGCTGCGAGGCGCAGGTGCGAGCGAATAACACGCGTGTGGGTCCGAGATGTCGGTCACCCACGCGCGTACCAGTGAGATCACCTTTATACTTTGACTTTCTTAGTCACGGCTGTCGGCCCGTGTCGCCCGTTCCGCTCAAAACGAATGCCTTTTGTCGCCTCGAATCTCTGGAAAGCCTCGCGGCCAAAACCGATCGTTTTGCATGTGTTCCACCGTCCCTGACATCATCGCTCGAAATTGCACACGCTGCAAACAGTCCGACTTTTCCGGATGCGCGATTAAACGTTTTTATGGAATCGACCTTGCACGACGTCCACGGTCTCCGTGCGAATTGACGCCCGCGAATTCGAGCTGTTTAACTATGCTCGACGATGGAACTATAGAACTCGTCGAAATAACAGGCTGTGAATTTTCTAACTCATTTTGAACTGAATTCATCCTTTGCTGTCAGATTGTCAAGTAGACAGCGGGTCTTATGCGTTTATGGTAAAAATCAGTAGGTGTCATTTAAAACGGTACAGTGATTTCTCTATATGTGTCGCCAAGGCCTGGATGATAAACGTCGCGGAATTATCCCCACTACCGGGGGGGGGGGGATACCCCGTGAGTGGCCGCCACATAAACGTGTAAACATAACGCGGCTCGGAGAATTCACTGTAAACATTGCAACGAAACCCGGGTTAAATGGACGCGAGGCAAAGATACAATTACAATAAAGTTCGCAAGAGATAGCGGTGATCCTCCGCAGTGACAGGGCTGATAGCGGCCTTATCAGGCTGCGATATCAACCTCCGCTGTACCTCCCGTGGGAGATACAGTGAAGAGTCTCCGCCGAGTAATTTCTCGCGGAAATGTCGGCCGTGCGATATAAACGGCTCGATAGCCGAGACATTTCCGCGGATCCCTGAAAAAGGTCTCCCGTGTCGCGGTTTGTTTGCCGAACGAGCCAAAGTGATTCGGCAGCGATATTTACCAGAAATGTCACCGGCTACCCTTACCCTGAAACGCTCGAGTTACACGCGCTTAACGAGCGTAATCCACCGAAGAGAGAGGAGGCTCTATATACGGTCGCGAATCGTTTAAAAATGGCCTAGTTATAGCGCCTTCGTGGATCCGCAACCGGCGGCGGCGCCTCCTCGATCTTCCCGCTATGTGCTCGCGGTCCGAGGTACAAGATGCATAAATCAATTCACGCGTTAAAGTCACAGGAGGTCCCGTTATTATTGTCCTCGCATTGTCACTGCACGCCCATCTCGTCTCTCTCTCTCTCTCTCTCTCTCTCTCTCTCTTGTTCACTTTCGTTCGTGAATTAAAACGTCCCGTGACGTTCGTACGCGCTGGACGACAACTAACCGAGCGATTTGTCACTCGAGGCGATGCCCGGCGTGTTTGCGGTTTATCTAAATTTTGTAGATTGCCCGGCACGCCGACGGATATATCGTTACAATTTTCGCGGTAATGATGCGCTCGCTGGACTTGAGGTGATCTGTCAGTCGGCTAATTCGGCGCCGGCGAATCAGTCGGCGGCCCGAAGCGTTTATGGAGCCAAGACAACCTCAATTTATATTGAATATGCATTCGGTATCTTTCAAAATTTTAATTCTGAGAGCCGCAATGCCTAGAACAATATCCCATGGGACAGTTACTATTTATGCGCATGCTTCTTTGTGCTCCCTCCGTGCAGGCTGTTTCGAGTGGGCGTGGCTTCGTTGCTCTTGATTTTGTCAATCACCGTCCACGTCCATCGCATAATGTCTCTCCTCTGCGATTTTTCTTCCCTATTCGTTGATGTAAGCTTGTTCTTTGTGTGTAGAGAGCTCGGAATGGGCGTGGCTTCGTGGCTCTCAGTGCAATTGCTCAGGGCAATCTTTGCTCGCGTTCACTCTATATTCTATATTTTTTAAATATCTAACTCAGATTCTCTTTCTCCAATCTTTTTCTTTTCATGAATATAGTTTTGCTCACCTTGTACGAAGTCTCGAGGGCGTGGTTTTGTGACCCTCAATTCTGACGGACCTAGGGCGGTACTCTTTACAGTAATCTTTGCCTTAATTCAACGCGGACTCCGTCCATTGTCTAGCCTTGTTTTTCTACTCGGAACCTTTCTCTTTTCATTACGAGGAAGTACAATGAAAGACTAATAGCAATTTTGCTCCCATTGTGTAGAGTGCCCAGAATGGGCGTGGCTGCGTGGCCTTCAATTATGGTTACAGTGCTTCATACAACAATCTTTGTCCAAATCTAACTCTGATTCTCATTTTCCAATTTCTCATCAAGAAAATTTTGCTCACCCAGTACAGAGTGTCCAAGGTGGGCGTGGCTTCGTGGCCCTCTAATATGCCGAAATTAATACAGATGATATCAGATGATGGATAAATTAATACAATTGACACAGTACTGATTAAACATTTTTCTCATCCCGTACAGAGATCCAAGGTGGGTGTGGCTTCATGACCCTCAATTGTGGCGAATATAAGACGGCGCATAAAGCATTTCCAGCGCGTTCTAAAGCAAACCACTTGTCCCTGACCTAGTGTCCCTATCTCCAGACTATAATTAGAGGGACTTTAGCCCTTTTATCCTCTTTGCGGCTGTCCCTTGCGGAGCATCAAACTATTTCATAGGATCTCGGATCAAACGAAAAGGGGCGAATTCTCGGGCGGGCCGCGGACTTGGCACGGGCTCTGTTGTTGATTCAAAAAATGCATACTCCGCGCGCCGCCGTGCCGCCTCGCGAATATTTATTTACGATCGCGGCGAACGCTCGCGCTTACCCGCGTGAAATTATTACGCGACATTCTATGTGTGTCAAAGCTCTATATTTAATGCGTCGAGCCTCCGGCCCGCGCCGAGATACAGCACTCTCCCTCTCTCTCTCTCTCTCTCTCTCCCGGTTCTCTCACTCCTGACCAGCGAGCGATTTATTTGACTTAACCGATTGTAAAGTGTTCCGAAATTTATCCACCGTAAACCGGCAGTAATTCCCACGATGGTAAACACTCGCGGAACATTTTCCCGGCCGCTCAAACAAACCAGTAAATTTCGACGACGCGTTCTCGAGCCCGTTAAACGATCGAGAATGTGGAAAGTGCGCGTCGTTCGCCGCGATTTGTCGCGCTTACGCGAACACCGGAACACCAAGCTCGTTTCTGGAAACGAGCAGGTGATTAAGACCTCGGTTTATCAACGAGGAAGAAACGTGGAATTGTACTCTATTCGGTCGGAAGAGTCGCTTGTATTTGTCGCGACACCGTTGTACAATAAACGCGATGTTATCGTCGCCGAGTAAAGAGCGTTTACTCGCCCGAGCCGTATCGAGACTCTCGATCGCTCGCTCGCGTTCCTCGCCGACGTGCACGCGTAATCGCGTCGCGTCGTCGTTCTGTCGTCGTATGGGAATGCGATGCGTGGGCGTGGAAAGCACGCGAGGGACTCGAATTCTTGGTAAAAGCACGGCCTGAGCCGGTCTCCTGCTGCAACTCGAGCTTTCAGCTCTGTCCACCGATTTTCTAATTCTCATTTTCCATCGTTCATATCTCCTCTCTCAGCTAGAGAAATTTGATGTAGACTCTACTGAACTCTACAAGCTTAAAGTTCCTCAGGCTACCGACAAGTTTCAACTGAGCTGGGCCCCGAAGATCTTCTGTCCCCCAAAATTCAATCGTTATTCGATTTCTATCGTTTAAAGATTGGTATAAATTTAACAAAATTCTGTAATCCTAAGGATCCCAAAAATCCTCCATGTACCGATGAGTACAGTTTCAATTGAGCGTAGTCCCGAAGATCTGCCCCCCACAAATTTCTATGGGGGTTCTATAATTTGAAAATTGATGGAACCTTTACCAAATTCTGTAATCCTGAAACCTCTCAGTGTACCGATAAGTTTCAATTATGCTTGGTCCCGAAGATCTTCTGCCCCCCAAAAATGTCTATCAGGGTTCTATGATTTGAAAATTATCCTAAAAAAATAATCCTAAAACCCCTCAATAAGTTTCAATTATGCTTGGTCCTGAAGATCTATTAAATTTCTATTTTCTAAAAATTCTTACGATCTATGAAAGCCTTTTGAACCTCCTCTCGAAGCTTTCGATCCCCAAAGTTCTTCCACCAATCGAACAATTAAGCAACCATCGCAGAAGTCGATTCACGCTCCACGTCAGTCGTTCGGAATGATGTTCATAATTTTATAGAATTCCTTTGTGGAGTCCGCCGAGGTCCATTCCGTGCTCGTTGAATCGAAACGCGTCTATGAATCCCGGGACGTCATGATTTTCATTAACTCCTCGATCGGGCAACGGGGCAAAAGCATGAGGCAACTGCATCGCAGGGCTCTGATAAATTACTCTCGTTAAAGAAATTGAAAGACCAGCGGCGGCTAACGCGAGCGGCGCGACGCACACATACCCACCGTGGGCGGTTCATTCACTCGCCGATCATATTTTCTGCGTGCCGATTGCGACACTTTCGCGGGACCGATTGTGTCTGTCCGTCCGTGCGACATTTCTCCGAATGTGGCATCGGACGTCGCTGGTCGACGACGACGTCTCGCATAATGAAACACGCCTACCTTTTATCGACATTTCTGCGACGTTGTTAATTGAATTACGCGCGGAGTTGTCGCCTTGTCACGCCGCGCTCTATTCGAGACTATCATTTGTGCTGGATTGCGAAACGCTCGTTGCTTTGGGAGATCGATCCTGAGGGATTCGATACGGTCTTCGATCCTAATTTTTCGTAAAACTGATTGAAACATCGATACTAAGATATTCTTTAACTGACAGTAAAATATTCTTTTTCGGGGACATGATCCTTGAATCCAAGATTCTTTTTTGGAAATCAAAATACTTTGATCGATCCAAACAGGGAAGGCTTGAAAAGAATCATGTACGCTATGAACGAACTAGCCTAATCTTAACGTGATCCTAGGTTGGATTTAAGCCATAGACCATAATATATGAGTACTCGTACATCATTTGTTACAACGTTGGCAATTAATGCCAAGGTTTCTTTTGTGAAATTAATATAAAGTGAATTCTGGATATATGTCAACAACGCGGGTCTTGCCAGCGTCATGTATCGTCCAGGAGACATACCTAGCCGTGTTATGTTTACACTCCTAGGCGTCCGAGGCCTCTCGAGCTTCGCGGCCCTCCACGGGGTATACCCGCGACATTTATCATCAAGGTCTTGGCGACATATACAGAGAAATCAATATACATACTTCAGTCGATTGAGAAAGGTTCGACACAAATGAAATGTGCAGCGACTAAAGTAGCCTAGCGTTGATGTTTCTTGGTTGGATCTAAGCCACAGTTCATACTTGACGATACCAATACAGTTCCTAGTTCCTAAGAAACTGATTTACATAAAATGGCAAATATTTCTCGTTTTCAAGGCACACGTTCAATAATAAATTTAACGACTGTCCAATAAATTACTCATTGCAGACAATTGTATTCACGAACGTCCACGGGCCCAGAGATGCATTAACTTAACCGTAAAGTCTTGTCATGTGTTTCATTCAAATATATTGCGGAGATACAATGCGCAAAAATAAATGTCGAATGAAATAGCAGCTCTTGTACTGTGTTCAGCAGAAACTTCTCCTGGGACTAGTTTAACGAAGCGAAATTCGTCTTGAAACCTTATGCCTTCAAACCTTAACTAGACCGTTGATCCTACAGCAAAATAAAAATTATTGCCATATGGAACAGGGGTTGAATAAAAATGTATTTCTTGTGCTAATAATTTCAGTAATCTAAATGTATTAATTCTAATGTTTTCACAGATTTGTATTCTACTGACACTGTGGGACCTGACAAAATGTCCCAAATTTTTTAATTTACCATTATTGAGGTTGTAAAGAACGGTGAAGAATTGATCAGTCAATTCATTTCTCTTACAATTAAAAAATTTTAACAAATGCATTCTGTTATTTTTACGAATTAATGCAGAATAGTCACTTTTATAAATTCGGAGTGTGATAGTAAGACTGTCCAGTCATCCTCGGAAGCAATGATTCTAGATTTACTCACCCTGAAACCCGAAATTCAGTCTGTTATAAATTTTCAGAAAGAAAAATGTGTCTAGCAGCAGACACAAAAATTACCTGTGCTTTTTTGGAGCTTTCTAAGAAAACTCCTCAGCTCTGCTTCATCCTCTCCAAGTGTGTTGCTAGCGTCCAGGTCCGGGAACGTTTCGAGGCGTTTAGGATGCAGTGAACCCTCGGTTTTCACAAAACCGCCGTTCTGATGGCCGGCAAACCCGATGAACGGGCGCATTATGCTCTCGGGCAGCGATAAACGACTCGCGAGCCGATGGCAACTCTCGATCAGCTGGCATTGACGTCGCACGAGCGTGCAGAGAAAGAGAAGAGCTTCTCAGCTTGATCCGTCGAACGATTTCGATCGGCAGTGCGTACATTCCAGCTGTCCCCCGGGGACGTGCGTGTTCTCAGGCGCGTGCATCGATCGTCTCTTTCTCTCTACCGATCGCTCGGCTAAATTTAGAGCATGATCGAGCGGTTGGTCGCGCTATCGGGACAAATAACCGGGCGATAAAGCCATTCGAGCGGCCGGGACCGGGCTGTAAACCCGAGGCGGGCCGGGCCGGGTCTATCCGTCTGTCAAAATTTCGCTCCCCTCTCTGTCTTTTTTTTTTGCGTGCGCGCTCAACGGTGTTTTCGTTTGTTTTTGCGCGAGCGCGAGGCCCCTTCTTCCTTTCCGTAGTATCGCGGTCAGTCGACGGAAAGGAGCGCATCCGCGATTTACCGAGCCACGACCTCCGAGCAGAGGCGGTTTTGCTTCATTTGTGGAGTTTCTTCCGATGTGCGCGGCGCACGACCCAGTCCGGCTGCGATCGTTCGCGAACCGTGTCGCGTTTACACGTGGCGAGCACGTGCGAGCACCTCGCTACGCCGACCACGCCGAACCACCATGTCACCTGAATGGGGAACGAAGGGGTACGAATCGAATCGACCATTCGATGAGCGGCATCTCTGCTTTGGACCTCGGTGAGTTGATCTATTCGCACTGGGTTTGATAGGTAGGTCAAAAAAGGGTTCTTTGGCGATGGACTTGGAGAGAAGATTCTATGGGAAAAAATTGCCAAATAATTTTAAGCGATTTTCTTGTTAGCAAGTGTTGGATTTGAAAGAAAATTTGGGAGAAACTCTGCAGTGAATCTATCTGTTTGAGTATGAAAGGATTGGTTTCAGAGTTTTCTATTGGTGCTTGAGAATTTTACGGCACGTCAAAATAAGGGTTCTTTGGTTCTTTGGTGAGGGTTTTGGAGAGAAGATTCTGTGGGAAAAAATTGCCGAATAATTTCGTTCGAGAACAGTATGATCGATTGTAGATTTTCTTGTTAGCAAGTGTTGGATTTGAAAGAAAATTTTGTCGGAGGTTCTGGAGAAAATTTATTTATTCCAGCCCAGAAGGATTGGTTTCGTGTTTTTTAGTTGTCACTTGTTGAACTGGGAATGAAAGTTCTGTAGGAAATTGTCGAATACATTTATTTATTTGAATGCGAAATGGTTATCCTTAATTTGAATTGGTAATGGTTGTCCTTGAAGAGAAAATTTTGTGGGAACTCGTGCAGCTTCTGTTCCTCATGATCGACGCAGAAAATTTTTATTTTGACGAGCAACATTTCTTTTAATTAAGTATTGTTCTGCAAAGACTCGAGAGTGATTGAGTCAGCATATCTTGAAGGAATTTGCGATAGCAGATAACAGTCTGTCCATTTGTAATCCTGTTGTTTCACTTTATTGTATATTATATTCGTAATCATATCTTTATATTTCATATTACAATTTACATTCGGTTCTTTACAATTTCACGAAATTTTCATGATTTCCATAATTTCTTGTCTTCTTTATTATTATTCTGCAATTATCCAGATCGATTTGTTTACTCCACATTACCTTCCTAATATATCCGACTCGCATAAGGCAACGCATCGACAAGCATAAGTACCTTCTGAAGGCCACTTGCACTTACACCAGCATTTACAAATAGTTCGATACATACTAACTAGTCTGACGAATGTTATGCAAAGTAAAGGAATAAAGCAAACAAAAATCGTACTTCACGATCTCACATTCCTTCTGAACAATTCCAACGCCCAATTAAAAATCAACTCCCAATCATCGTTCACATCTCATCCTCCAAAAATCCCAATAGCAACCATAACATTATAACTTTTCGATGTTACTGGCACGATGTTATCACACATGCCAGTGAATCAGAAAGACTGAACCCTCGCCGGGGCCATGAGTCACTCGGGAATAAATGCGTCCATGAATAGAAGCCATTTATTCACGCCGTAAAAACACTTACATTACAATCTCCATAAAACCAAGCTTCGATTCAGAGCACCGCGGCACGGGTCGGAATCGACCCACGGTCTATCCAACCAACGAACAACTACGATTTTCACAACTACTTTGAATTACCAAAGTAATTTAATCATTGCAACGAAAACTGTAAATATTTAAAAAATTTAAAAATACTGTTCTGTATTATTTTAAGCTCGCTAAGATTACAAAGAAAAGAAATAAATGTAGCTCCTGTTCCTTGAAAAAAACTTACAATTTTTATTTCGTATAAAAGTCCACAGTCTACAGTGTTTACTCTATATATGTCCCAAATGCCTAGCCGATAAAAGTCCCATAACTATCCCTCCTGTCGCGGGGTATACCCCGTGAGGGGCCAGTCACCGAGGCCTCTAGAGTTACGGCGTGGATCAAAGAATAGTATCTCCTGGCCGATATATGTCCCGGGCTAGACCTGTGTTTTGGACAAAAATCGAGTAAACACTGTATCACAGTGATTGCTTCTTGAACTCTGTTAGATCGTTGTGGCAATGCAGTTCGGCTGAACTGTATTATGGTAATAATACATAAATGAAGAACTGTGTCAACCATGACCGACATGACAGTGAACGTGTTAGGAATCCATTTGATAAAACTCTCGCGAGTGGACACCGTGCTGAGAGTCACTCTAAGCGCTCTCAAGTCGCTCGAGTGTGACTCTCAGTGCAGTGTCCGCTCGCGAGACACACTGTCGCGAGCAACTCGCGGAGAGTTTCGCTCGCGGATGGACTCCCAGCTTTAGAATTCGGTTTGTCCGTGCACGAAAGTCGAAGGTTCGTTGCGCCGAGATGGGGCGGGCCGGTGTTTGCGTTGTGTCACGTTCCGACTTGTAAATCCGCTGGCAGCCGGCCATCTCCGTAATGGAGTAAGTTTCTTTGCGGTTACAACAAATAAACACGTCGCGGCTATTGCGACAGGATACGTCGACGTTCGGGGCCGTGTATCCACCACGGCCACCGTTCCTCTATTTGCATCTCGTGCGATCGTTTTACAAGCGGCTCCGCGGATTTTTCGAGCGCTCGTCGAATCGCCGTCATCGTCTACCAGCTTTCGCGACGAAAATTCTTGCTCTCCCGATCGTCGTCGTCGTTGTCGCTGATCCCAATAACTCGATTAGAAGTCTTCGCAGTAGGGATTCGTCTGAGAAACCCGTCAGTTCTCGCTCCTGCCGGTACACAGCGAGCGGAACGTGACTTCACGATTAAGGACTTAGCATTTTCTCACGGCGCCGACGCGGTTTCTCACGCGAACGCGGAATTGCTCGAATTCATACGAGTTTTCACTGCGAAACGCAAGCTTGGCTCTCTCGGATTCGCCATTCGATTTTTAGTGGACAGGGGCATTGGAAATTTTTTATTTCAAGGGGCGGGAAGTAGGGACTTTAAAATGAGCCTAGGTAGAGCATTCTGCGTTTTTTTTTTCACCGAGTTGCAGCGGTGTTTCCCATACAAACTTTGCAGAATCGTTGGTATTTATTCGGATTTCGAGAACGGACAGCAACCTCGGTTTTTCGTTTCGGCTTTTACCACGTTAAGCGCTATGTCGGTCCCAGGGGACCGACATCAAACTTTCCGTTCCGGCGGCGTCAGTCCACGAGGACCGACACTAGGCGTTTCGTTTTTAGTGACTTTTTAGTGAGGTGACTTCTGTATAGACACAAACTTGCAGCTACTTGCAGCGCAGCGTGAACGGAAAGTCCATAGATACGCGCTTAACATAAAACCTATCGAGCATAAAACATATAAAAATGAAACGTCTTATAGAAGGGAGAGGATTGAATTTACTTAAACTTCGTACGATTTTCATTATAATGTGTGCTCAAATAAAGAAGTCGATTCAGTAATTTCCTATGAAAACGTTTTTATAATTTCAATAATTGTGAAATAGAAAACCGGTCATTTTCACCGTGGTAGGTTTAGTGTTAACGTGTTAACAGGAGATTTTGAAATCTTTTATTTAAGGTCTGGGAAAGCAGAGGCGTTGTCCTTTGAAATGCGTCTAGATAGGGCTTCGTACGAATTTTTTTCACCGAGTTACAAATGTTCGAAGGTACGTAGCGTTTCGGCCGAGGAACTCTTAAAAAATAGAAATTTTACCACTACCGTGCAGTCTACCATTTTGAAACATTTTTTGCAAGATAGTATACTCTAATTTAGTCCTGTTCAGCTATCGCCCGTGCGGGCAGAGAATTTGGTTCCCCGGGCATAAGCGACTTGGCGGGCAACGAACCACGCCAACTTTCGATAGTTCAGCCTGTCAATATTTCTCCCGCTGACGTCACATTGCTCCGAGCTATGCACGCGGCCATCGGCGGGTGTCCTTGACTGCCGCAAGGTTTGCTGAAGTTCTAAGACGAAGACAGACAATTTCTTATTAACCCTTAGCACTCGAATGGCGACTGTAAGGCGCCACTAAAAATTGCTGTATCATTATTCAAAATATTTGTTACACTATTAAATTTGCGTGTATTTAATAAATTACTAAACACTTCAGTATTGCACGAATAAATTGCGCCATTTTCGTATGTATAACATGAAAAAAAAATATATAGAAGGGTCATTTTCTAGGTTGGAAGAAATGTTTTGTTTGGAGTGAAAATAGCTTCGAGTGCAAAGGGTTAATAACAGAACACCAAGCGGAAAAATTTCCACCAGCCGACGAATCGAGTTTACAAACTTCGGTGTACAACCATTTTTTTACGTAGTGGTAATCGCATGGCTGATGCCTCCTTTGGGGGGAGAGACGGGGATAAGCGGGAGTCCCGAAGGGGTATACTCACTAACTCTATCACGGTGACCTCCCTGGAAGACGGCGAGGAATTGAAAACAACTCGCCGCCCCCCTCCCCAACAATGACACCACGGAGGAAGTAAAGCTTCCCCTCCCCCTAATCTAGTAGGACACCGCGCGGGTCACCCATCCGAAGCCCCCCTTCGCGGGAGACCGCTCGGTGAAATCCACCAACTTCTGAGCCACAATAGTTATCGAAACAGAATGAATCCCGGTTCGCTTTTGTTTGAACTGTCCGAAACACAGATGACGGAAACGCGAAGCGTGTCTGGATCGAAGGAGGAAACCGTATTAAACTCGGTAAACAGAAGACGAAGAAGAAGAAGAAGAAGAAGTGATAAAGAGCAGAGTTGCATGCAAATGACGGTTCGGTACGGTGCCGTGTGCCGTAGTGTCCGAGGGACGCAGCGGCACGTCGAGGCCGGAGATAACGAGGTTATTCGTTCGTGATAATCCTTATCGACGAGGACACCGCCGGCATTGTGAGCCTCAGTCTCGCTCGGTACTCCCGTGGATACGCTCCGGGATCCCAGGAGCCTCTTCTCTTCTCTCGTGAAAAACGGTTTCTCGCGTGTAACAATCGTCTCTCGGGCGAATTAAACGCGGCTCGGCGTCGTCGTCGTCGTCAGCGTTCTGCGATCCGCATCAATGACCGTAAATATAAACCGACCGCGATAAGATCTTCGAACTCTACGGATTGAATTTACGAGAGGGAACGCCGAGCTGACGATCGCAGCTGCCAGACGCTCGCAGCCGAGAGTCAAAGTCCGACTCAATGTCGAGCAACAAGGTTTTCCCGTCGATTGCCCAACCGGTGCCACTCGGACGGGTTTCACCGACCGATTAGGCTTGCGAGCGATGGCAGTTGACCTGCACAGCTTTCGGACTGTGATTCTCGATGCGAGGACGATCTGGATCCACGTGGCCCGGGCGATCGAGCGCCTCTTTCCTAGTTTCTTATACGTCCAACTAGTTTCAGTAAAATGACAGGCGTGGACAGTGAAAATGAGAAGTTTAGTGCAAATGGACGATCGTCTTTCGGGGTATTGTTACGAAGAGGAAAAGTATTGCGTGCGGTGGACCACGAAGGCGACGATTTTTATTCGTTTATATTCAATTTTTTCAAGAAATACGCTTGACCGTGAGAACTGTACCGTGCATTTGACGTTACCAGAACCCAGAACATGTTTGGAGAAACAGAAAACAACGTTCTTCATCGTTGAATTGTAGGGTTCAAGAACTTTGCTTTAGCCGGATACAATTTTGAGAACAGTTTTAGAAAAGGTTTTTAGAAAATTACCTAATTAAGTCGCATTCTACGATGCTTCGAAGATAATGGTCCATCTGCACGAGGTGGATCGCTAGACCCGTTCCGGGGCTCCGCTATCGATCGTCTGGGGGCAGCCGGTGACAGACTGTGCTACCTTTGAGCACGGTAGCGATCGTGACGAGGTACCACGCGGGGAACAACGGTGTTCGGTAATGGAAACTGCCGAGCGAAGGTCGCCAGTCGTCGTCGTCGTCGTGGCTTCTGATCTCGAGCGGAACGCGACGAGGACGACCGGCACGGCCAGTTGAAACTCGCGCGTGGATCGGCGTGGAAGGTGTTTTCGTTTTCACGCGATCGCTGGATCGTTCCCGGGGGATTCTGAAATCTCTTACTCGTCGCGTAGATTTCCATTAACGCGGCTAAACGAGAAAAAATCAACCAACAAGTCCGTTTACTTGAAATCTGCTGGAAATCGGTTACCCGTAAGCAGCACAATTTTGCTCGATCGCTGGATCATTATTGGGACCATTTGTAGTCATCGACGAGTTTCGTTAATGCGGTTAAACAAGCGGCTATTCGAGCGACTATTGTCTTAAATCTGCTTTGCTGCTGGAAATCGGTAACCCGAAGGAAACCTCGATCTTTCGCGATCGCTGGATCATCATTGGGATTCTCATTCGTCGATTTCTATTAGCACGGTTCGAAATTGTGGTAAATCAATTTGATCGGTTTTGTGAATCGAATCACTGTACTTTCAATCTGCTGGAAATCGGTAACCAGTAAGAAGTCTAAATGTCACGTAATCGTTGGATCATCATTCGGACTTTTTACACATCCATCGTTTTCTATCGGTTGAAAATCGTGGCAAATGAAAATTACTAATTTTACAAAGAAAATATATTTGGCTACTGGAAATCGGTAACCTGAAGGAAACCTGAATCTTTCGCGATCGCTGGATCATCATTGGGACCTTTAACTCATTCGTCGATTTCTATTAGCAGGGTTGGAAATTGTGGTAATTGATCAATTTTGTGAATCGAATCATTGTACTTTGAATCCACTGGAAATCGGTAACCTGTAAGAAGTTTAAATCTCATATAATCAACGTTACAACGTTCTCTATGGGTTGAAAATCGGTGCAAATCAATTTTATTAATTTTCCAAAGCAAATCTGTTCAGCTGCTCGAAATCGGTAATCTATAAGAAGATTAAATCTCGAACAATTATTGGATCATCATTGGGGCCTTCACACATCCATTGATTTCCATCAGCAGAGTTAACGATCGCGGTAAATCAATTCCATCAATTTTCTGCAGCAAAAATGCCGGATTATTGGAAATCGATAAGAAATAAAAAGCCTAAATCTAGGAATCGGTTTGATACACCTGAAGCGTTGAAAGTGTGCAGTTTTCTATTCGCTAGGCCGGCGATTTCGATTTCAGTAGTGGTCCAAAGGTGTTCAGTTCGACTTTGGAACGATGAGTAATTAGAGGATCGCAGTTTGCTGACGATCCACTGTTGGCCACGTCGTTTTAGCAGTTCAGAAATTTAATTTTGCTCGACATGAAAGTGAATTGAATGGAATCACCTGCCATTTAATATAGTGATTATTCACATCAAAAGACTTAGAATTATGTTTCACTTATATCCTGTTTCACGTTGAACCAAGACCGACAATATTATCAAATTGTATCAATTTCAAGCTACAGTAGCTACATAGACATTCATATCTAGTTGAATAATTGTACAAAATGGGAAACAATCCAATAGTATCTCCAAATTCGTTTTTACTGTTTTGCATTCGATCTACTTTTCCTAAATACATACAATTTATTCCTCAACGAATATCCTCGGAACCGGTTCCTCGAAACCAGATATCCTCAACGATATTTCTTCTAATTTCCCTCCAAAGATACTCCAATAGAATGTTTTAATTTTTATCGAAGAATTGTTTAAAAAGGGCTCTTTTATCGCCGAGCACTTTGCATCTACGTTCCTCAGTTTTCTATCCCATTTTACTCGAAACCGTTACTCCAAAAATTATTAACAATCATCCAGACGTCTTCAACGACATTTCTTCTAATAACTGTCTATCGATCCTGAACTGCTAAATCCCGATCGGGACCACAGTACATACGATCGTCGTGCTCCGTTTCTCTTCGAACGACGGCCATGTGCGTCACGCGCCCGGTCGGACACTTGTCCGAAGCAAAGCAAAACGAAGCGAAGCGGAGTGACGCGCGGGGGGAGGGGAAGACACCGGCAGATTCCATAACCGCATTAAATTAATTCGATTTGCCGGCCACGGGATCCAGCTTCTCTCGTCGTGGTCGTCGTCGTCGTCGTCGTTTGGCTAATAGCTGAACGCTTACGAATGTGTGTTCGTTTTCCAGTGTCGTCGTTGCCGGTCGTCGGACCAGCTCGTTCTCACTTCCGGAGACTGCTCGACGGTCGTGTGCCGTTATCTAGCGATAACTATAACGCCGGTGCGTCGACCGATAAACACCGGTGTTCGCCTGTTCGGAGATTAGACTGTCTTTCTTTCCGCACTTGTGAAAAGTTTCCGTTCGCGTCCCCACTCGAGGCCCGACCCGATCGGACACCGGAGCCGACTTTCAGTTTTTCGTATCCTGAGTTTTCGCGAGTGCGCACAAAATGGTCTGGGACGACGGTTTGTCCGTGAAGGAGCTGTTCGACATGAGGAAGAAAACGCCTAGGTTTCCTTCGAGGGAACGGAATTTTGCTATGAGACGACGAGGGGGCAGAAGAGCGTTCTCTGTTGGACTGGGAAACGCGTTCCCTGTTCCTGGTCCGCCCGATATCCAAGAAGAGGACCGACCTGATTACGTCGCCGATGACTCGTCCAACAATAACGTGCCCATAGAGTAAGACCCTTTTCTTCTAAACGATTCGGACAGCTGGAACGAGTCGAGAAAGATTCTTAGGCAGGTTTATTCTCAGAAGACTCGGGAGTATAGATGAACTTGCACCCGCTCGTTTTGGACGATCATTCTGGTTGATTCATTGGGAAACACTGTCTTTATCTGCTCTCATCTTTGACCGTGGGCGAATCATTCGGGATGATTGTTCAAACAGAAAGAGTGTCCAATTTTAGAAGCAAGTAGAGAAGCTGAGAACTGAAACGTTCATTCATTCTTTTATTGATACTCCTGCAGGTGTCATCGCCTGAAAACCCCATAAATATTGTTTAACTACATATATTTCCGTTAATGATTCAGATCAATTTTCTATATTTTTAGAACCTTTATGTCAATATCGTCCTTAAACGTCGCAATTTAAGTGCATATTTATGTGCTCCAAATGTAAATGTACTATTGTTCAAGAAAGTAGAAACCTACAACAATTTTGCCATTTGTAAAAGGGACACTCATTTTTAAAAAGAACTTGTAATCTTTAGATGTACCTTGGGATTTGTTAATGTTACTTCCGTGTATCTCAGTGTTGAAATTCGTAGCTTCCATACCGGTACTATAATCCTCGAGTTGTCAAGCTGGTACCCGGATATGCTAAAACTAGCACGAATTTCGTTAACATTCCTGTTTGAATTTCGGAAGAATATTTACAATTGTCTACTTATAGCTGTTCTAAAATTGTAGAATGTTAAGCTATATCCACACTGAAGGTATTTATTTATCGAATAAATGAAGAAGAGGGCAACAAGGTGTGACAAGAAGTTACTTGATGTTGCATCAGCGTGGACATAGCTTGAGCAATAATTGCCCAATGTTGGTAGTTTCAAAGAACCATGTTGAACGTAGATTCGGGAACTTTAGGGACAACTTAGTACCTATCCGTCGACTATAGATGAAACATCGTCTAGAAAACTGTAATTTCTCGGGCAAAATGGGCGCCAGTTCGTTTCCAGATTGACGCCAGGCCTGTTAAAATGAATTATCGCCGCAAACGGGGATACAGCTCGTTCAACGGTGTTCTCCGGTCTTCAGGTTTAATGGGGTCGTAAAAGAAACGCTGGAGACAGTAATCGGTCACCTCTCTTCACGGTTCACGAACCCTTATTAGCAGCAACCTCCTATCAATTGTACGTTACTCTTCTCACAAATTCCACGAACTGATAACACCGAAGAAGCGTAAGATAGAATGACGAGGGCACGACTGTGACCGGGTAACTCGCATACGTACACAAGTTCGAATTATCACCCGAGCACTCGTGAACATGACTGAGGAAGATATTTCTGGTTGGTGTGCGTCAATCGCGTTTACATTTCCGCGGATTTCGTCAACGTCAATCCGTAACGCAGTTTCACGGCGCGCAGGAATTAACCGGACAGGAATTTAAACGTTTCGCCGTGAATTTATCGGCGGACCGGCCTTTCCAGGTCGTGACGAGGCGGACAGATTTTGCAACTCTGTTCCGCGTATTTCAGACAGCGGTTCTGCGAAACCTGCGGGCGACTCTTGAAACTTTGCGTAACCGCCGTTGCGAATCGAGAGACTGGTCCTCGTGCCCTTATCAGCGGCTTCTTACGATTCCGTCGCGATTAATGACGTCGGATTAGCGACAGTTTGCACCTTGACGCAAGGTGCAGAAGTGTTGAGACTGTTCTAGGTCTTAATTGTAATCTACTTCATTTTGTGACAGACGTGTGAATTTTAATAATAACGAGAACCTACAAAATGTGAAGACAATGCCAACAGAAAATATCTTACAGAAAGCTTACATATTCTTAGACATTTTTGTACATTTCTGCACATTCATATGCATTTTTGTGCATTTTTGTACATTTTTGTACATTCGTGTACATTCTTATACATTTTTATATATTCTTATATATTCTTACACATTCTTATACCTTCTTATACATTCTTATACCTTCTTATACCTTCTTATACATTCTTATACCTTCTTATACATTCTTATACATTCATACACATTCTTGTACATTCCTGCACATTCTCATACTTTCTTATACATTCTTATAGATTCATACACATTCTTGTACATTCCTGCACATTCTTAAACATTCCTGCACATTCTTAGGCATTCCTACACATTCTTAGATATTCATATTCTTAGACATTCTTACATATTCTTGTACTTTCTTGCACATTCCTGCACATTCTTGTACTTTCCTGCACATTCCTGCACATTCTTAGCCGTTCCTGCACATTGTTGTACATTCCTGCATATTCTTGTATATTCCTTCACATTCTTAGCCATTCCTGCATATTGTTGCACATTCCTGCACATTCTTAGCTGTTTCTGCACATTGTTGTACATTCCTGCACATTCTTGTATATTCCTTTACATTCTTAGCCATTCCTGCATATTGTTGCACATTTTTGCACATTCTTAGCTGTTTCTGCACATTGTTGTACATTCCTGCACATTCTCAGCCATTCCTGCATATTGTTGTACATAGCTGCACATTCTTGTATATTTCTTCACATTCTTGTACATTCCTGCATAATATTATTGTACATTCCTGCACATTCTTAGACATTCCTGCACATTCTTAGACATTCGTATACACTCTTAGACATTCGTATACATTCTTAGACATTCTTGTACATGCTTACATATTCTTGCAGATTCTTGTATATTCTTGTACACTCTTAGACATTGTAAGGTCTTGCCAGAGATTCTTATACATCTCTATACGTTCTCATAGTACTCAATGCTGGGAACACAGTGACAGTGGAAGCAGCAAGTTCGCTCCGCGAAAATCTATGCGAATGAGAATGGAAGTCGGTCTGTACAATGTCACGATATAGTTCGCCGCTCGAAATTGCGGGGGGGGGGGGGGAAAGCTTATTGTTACAAAGCCATTCGCGGCTTGTTTCCCGCTCGGCCTCGAGCTCCTAGCTAGAGAACCGCGGCAAAGCCAAAATATATGACCCCGTCAGATAAATCTTACTCACGTCCGTACCAGAATAAGTCACCGACTCATTGCCAAGGTGATTCGAACTCTGTTCCCGGTAGCGTTCGATTCTCGAGCATCCTCGCGAAGCGCACCTTTTCGCGCGCTCGCGCGCGCGCGCAGTGTCGTTTATTTTCACAGGTCTTTTGCCGAGCGATGGCACACGACTCGCGAAACTTCCGGGATGCGTTTCTTTTCGGATCGAAATAGACAATTCGGTCTTTCGAAACCTTCGGGACTCCGATCACTGTCGTTTCTCTTCCGAACGAGCAAAAGACCGTAGGGTCGTACATAGAAGCTCTGCACTTTGTTTATTCCATGAGTTGCGTTAAATTGCACCTACTGATTTCTACTGTAACTGCATAAAATCCGCAATCTAATGACAAGTTCACTGAACATTCGCATTTGTCGTTACTAGACTCTGGACTTTATGCATTTATTATAGATATCGGGCGATTTGAAGAATACCATCATATTACTCAATTATCAAAATTCTTACGAGAGAAAATGAATGCCTACACGGTTTCTGTGTCTTGTAATAAGTGCAGGCAATTTTTATTTTCCATAGAAATCGGCAACCTACTCATGACGGACTCAAGACATTTCTGTGCACACGTCAACGCGCAATGACTCACGGACGTCATAATCGCGTTTAGCATCCGAAATTCATATTTCGTAGACGTCATCTTTCAGAGCAAGGATTTAGAACTTCGCTGAATCGTGCAGGGAAGAATGCAGAGTCGCGGATTTCGGCTAGTTTTCGTCGTTAGCCGAGATGTTCGCGGGTTCAACGGGAAATGCAGAAGCGACCACGCATGTTTACGACAGGCTGTCTTGCGTGTCACGACGTCCCCGGCCAACCATGCCAAACTCTTGTCGAGTTATGTCATGCTTTCGCGGCGATTCTGCGCAGCCTTCTTCGAAATCTCGCGTTATTAGCACGAGATGTTACGTAAACGCGTAGGTCAACGGAAAACGCGTGACCGCGACAGGTTTCCATCGGAAATGAGGCGTGAACTTCCTCCGGGTGCGTTCACCCCGTAATTCCTCATAACGAGCGATTAAAAGAAAATTCCAAGACCGGTCCGATGCACGTGTTCCTCGCCGCGGTTTATTGGAGTTTCAATTTAAACAGCGACCAGCACGGTTTACGCCGCAAAATTGTAAGCAGATCCGCTACTGTGCGCCTGTGTTCTGCACAGTGTATAGGATACTCTCCAAAGACAACGCTCGTCTCTTCCGCGTCCCGGTGAAACCGTGTCCGCGTTGCATAAACGGTAATCGCGATAATTAAAGCAGAATGCCGAGCAGAGACTTATCTTCTCGCGGAACGTATCTTAATAGCGAAACGGGGCGACGGTAAACGCGCATTTATCCCCGGCGGAACTATGTTGCTCCCGTAATTTCGCCAGCAAATGGGACGTGTTTTGCGAAACGCCATTTTACTAGATCCTGCCACGTGGCTGAGATTGTGAACAAGCAAATATGTCTCTTCGTGTTGTTGCAGCGTTTAGAGATCGCCGGAAGCTCGCTGAATGTAAACGTTTCGGTACAGACAAGATATAGAGCCATTTTTGATTCGTCGAAACAAAAGCTTGCAGGCGTTTTGCCTACAGGAAAGATATGGTTCCTGATTTGTTAAAATATTTAGAGATAATCTCCTTCCATTTTTTAACGCATCTGATGAATTACCTAAATTTTATGAAAGTTTCACGTCCTCTAGGTAAGGAATTGTTTAAAAAATGACTAGCTTCCAGTCAGAAAAATCTACGTAAAGTTTACGAACAATCGGTAAAAATGCTAGCAAATTTTGAGCTCAGTGGGATAACTTGATTGCTCCGCGGTCTTCACCATGCGAGACTGAAAATGTCAAAATTTGTTGGAAACGTTTGCCCAGAACGTTTCACGACGTTTCGAGAGAAGCGGAATAATCGACGAGCACGATCGACACAATCGAAAGCGCTGATAGCGAAATGCCGAGGCGTCGTTTTACACTTTACACCGCGATTCACACGCTCGACACCTTTTTATAAAGTCTCCCCGGTGCGCAATCGTCTACTTCCCAAGGAGAAAAGATAACGGTTTACGACGTGTCACAGGATTCACCGATCCGTTTCTAAGTCGAGCTTCTAGAACAGTTTAGCTCTTTCACGGTCTTCCGCTGACGCTTGCAAAGATCCTTCGAAGGGATTCTCTTGATCGTCCCGTGGGAGGGAGCGTTAGAAAGGCATCATGGGAGTCCCTGAGAGATCGTGTTCCTTGGAGGGAAATCTTCCGTTCGTTGAAGAGGGTTGACGCTGGAGAAGCGAATCGATGATTACAGACGGAGCGGAGTATGTTTGTAGAAGGTTGAAATAGGAAAGGTCAGGTATAAATAAACGAGGAGACAAAAGATTTTTAAAAATTACCTTTAGAAACGATTTTAAATAAAAGTTAATAAATAACTGTAACTATTGCACAACCGTACGACTTGTGAGACGTTTTGTTACGTATTGTGTCCATCCTAGTCCATCCCTATCAATGATCCAGAAAAGATCGAGGATAGCCTTTTAAGAGCAGCTACCAGAGCTTTATTTAAATTGAACTTTTAATCATTTTGAATTTTTAATTAGTAATATCTGAAGAAGCTGCTTCTCTGCTTTTCGACTGCAAATTTTAAAAAATAGGAAGAAATTTCAATAAACTCATAACGCAACTGAAGTAACACATTTCTGCACACAAAATGTAGGAAGTAGACAGCGGATCTTTTTGCAAAATAAAAATTTTTTGCACCAATGGAAATAGAATACTTAAATTTTAATAAGCGGAACCTAATACGGTTATGTTCTCAAATTTTCTTTAATTTGTCCGCTTCAAGTTGTCTCTATTCGTTTCCGTTATAAATGCATAAAATCCGTAGTCTAGCAATGAGAAGCAATAAGATGATTGGAACGACCCGTCACGCATTGAGCAGAGTTCCATCATCATCGTCGATCCAGAAGAGATCGAGGATCGCCGCGGGTCGCGGTGAATCGCGCGGCCGGCCGGCCCGCTTCTAATTCCACTCGTGTCTCGGCTGCAATCCCACACGACAAGGTGGGAGCTTCGCGTGTCGGCGAGCTTTCGACGACAACCAAGATCCAAAGAGATCCGCGCGTGCGCCACACTCTGCTCGCGCTCCTGTTTCCCGTGCCACCCGGTATTAACTATAGGTACACACCTATCTGCGTCCCCGTCGAATCTCATGGCGCCAGTTTGAAGTACGCTCCTTCTGCGAATGCAGTCTCGCGTGGCCCGTCCCGCCAGCCATCGTCGACGACTTTTGAATCTCCCGCGCCGCCGCGAACGCGCTTTGTGAACCCTACGCGCCCTTGAACCCCTCCTGAACCGTTTCGCAAGCTTTCATACAGTTTCGACGGTCCTCGGAGAAAGCTTCGAGCTTTCTGCTGTCGCACCTGTGCTGTCGGGAGACCGTGGTCAACGTGAACTGTGCGTCATACCTGTGTGTGTACACACGTGCGTCGCGATTTATATTCCTGCGGAGAGCTGGTCGAACGTTCCTCTGGGTTCGCATGATTTTGGTCTGTTAGTTTGGATTCGTAGCCACAGTTGGTTATTTTTCCTGATTTGTTGGTTCGGATGGAAGTATGCTCACACTTGACGATTTTTTCTAAATTAGTTGTACTTCGTCTGAATTGTCGTCGGTGGCTGAAAGACTACAATCATTTGATGATTTTTTCCTGATTTATTGGTTCGCTATTCCTAATTTTATGGTTGGCTGGAAGATTACACCCACTTGTCGATTTCTTCTGATTTATTGAATCGTCGTTTCATTTTTGTGGGTGACTAGAAAATTGCAACGACTTGTCGATTTTTTCTAAATTAGTTGTTCGTCGTTTTCATGTTTGTGGTTGGCTAAACGACTACAGTGATTTGATGTTTTTCCCCCGAATTATTGTTTCTCTATTTTTAATATCATGATTGGCTGGAATGTTGCAATCGCTTGACGGTTTCTCCTGATTTCTTGGTTTGTCATTTTATTCTTATGAGTGGCTGCCACTTGTCGAATTTTCTTGATTTATTGGTTCGTCGTTTTTATCTTTCTGTTAAGTCTCCGACTCGATTGTCGAAACCCGGGTACATTTTAATTCAGTGTGTTAAGGGCATCTATTAAATTAAATTTGATACGAATCGCAATTTTTGCTTCACGTTATAGAAGGGTTTTCTGAAGTCATTTTTAGTGATCCGGTCAGGCGAGTGCAAAGGGTTAAACACCAACTACCCCTAACGATTCGAAACCGATTTCCTTGGCAGAACTAGTTGCGGTGGCGCCTCGCGAAAAAGAGTATCTCGAAGATAGGGTCGAGGACAATCGATGATAGGCGGCAGACGAAACATCGCGCCGCCAGGTCTGGGTTAGACGAAACAACGCGAAACTGCGTGTTATCCGAGGACGGAGCTATTTCGAACGGCGAGCATCAGCGCCGCTTAATATAGCGAACATTTATCTAATTAATAGCCATTAGCCGCGCCGTCCGATCCGCGATGGTTAGCTCCGCTCCGCTAGTTGGACGTGTTGTCCCAGCCCCGAAAGCTTCCTGTCTCTCTATCACCATCCCCTCCTCCTCTTCACCCCCTTGTCCACCGGAAGTGACACCTGTCACCGGCTTCGTCGAACGATTTCCCCATCCTTCGTCCATCGAGGGCCGAGCATCGTCGATGTCTTCGCGAGAGACGGTATAAATAACCGCGATTCGGATCTTCCTCGATCGCCGAGACTTTTTGCTCGTCGCATAACGCGTACTTACACACGTTTCGTTTTCTGTGTGCTCTCTGCTTGCCGAAGCATTCCCGAGGCGACGTGCACGCCGTGGAAAATGTTCGCGTTGCAGTTCCAAGGCTGCGAAAACGCTTACCCTCCGCCTCTTTAAAATTAGGAGCGAAATTCCTGTCGAATTCTTCCGTTACCCATCGCTACAGCCCCCTGGCCTAAAAATCACCGTGGAGACTCGTCAGTTCGTTCTATTCCTGTCAATCGTTAATCGTTCGTTCAATTCGTTGTTGCGAAGGTTGCGCAAAATTTGGAGATGTGTGCTTCAGGGTCTGACGAGAAATCGAGAAAAATCGTTCTGAATACTTCTCACTTCTAGAATTTGTTAAAGGAGACTGTTCGGGAGAACTGTTGCGATTGTTTCAAAAATTCTCAACACATTATTCATCGTCGAGTACACCTTCTAGTTTCATATTCTATTATTGCTGCACCTACAGTGCAGTTTGCATAAGTGAGTGGTGGACCGAGGAAGCCCTACAATTTCGCGAACGTTAAAGGGAGCATAATAAATGCACATGTCAAAGAATCATTTCTTGCGGTCAAAAAATTATCCACCACAGCTTAGACCATGCAGTTTGATGTTCGCAAACTCAAATTTCTATATCTGGAAAGCAGCGTATATAAATTAAGAACAACGCGAGAAAGTCCTATAAATCCCACACGGAGGAACATTGTCCAAATTCACAGAGAAAAAAAAATATTTTCCGCGGTCAAAAAATTCTCAAAAAATTATCCACCACAGCCTAGACCATCCAGTTTGATGTTCGCAAACTCAAGTTACCATATCTGCAGAGCAGCGTATATAAATTAAGAACAACGCGAGAAAGTCCTATAAATCCCACACGGAGGAACATTGTCCAAATTCGCAGAGAAAAAAAATATTTTCCGCGGTCAAAAAATTCTCAAAAAATTATCCACCACAGCCTAGACCATCCAGTTTGATGTTCGCAAACTCAAGTTACCATATCTGCAGAGCAGCGTATATAAATTAAGAACAACGCGAGAAAGTCCTATAAATCCCACACGGAGGAGCATTGTCCAACTTCTCGAAGAAACAAAATATTTACCGCGGTCAAAAAATTCCCAAAAAATTCTGCAGCATACCGTGAACCCGCCTGCGCAATATCCACAAATTGCTTTTGCCCAGCGCAAAGTGCATCGCGATCAAACAAGCAAAGAATCCAGCACTCGTCGCGATACAGAACAGCCCGAAGGCGGTGGGTACAGCGAATGGCAAACATCGTAGCAATTTCGTCGAACGTGTACCGATAACGCGTGGTATCGAGCGAGCGAAGCGCCTTATCGAGGCAGAGCGAAGCTTTTATCGGCCTCCTTGAAGCTCCGCGAGAAGCTCACGAGATCACCGACCACGTGAATTTTCGCGTCGGATGATTCACGGTTCTCTTTTTTCCTCCGTCGAGTGAGATCGAGTGCATCGGTTCGGGCCCAAAGCAGCTCGAGATCGTATTCCTGGCAAACGAATTAGCCTGGGTTGCGATTCTGTCGTCGATTAACTAGCCCGACCTCTGTCCTTTCCCCCTCTGTCTCTCTCTCTCTTTCTCGGATGATTCACCTGTGACGGAATAGCCGGTTTCCAGGTAACGCCATTTCAGAAATGGAAGAAAGAGAATCGCGTTCCCCGCGACCGTGTATTCGATTATATTAAGCAATTAATGGCCCCCGGGTGCGTATCGCGGCTGTTGCACGTTCGAACACGGTGATTATACCTGCTGCCATTTCGCTTACGTCAATTCCGAGGTTGCGGCACGCGGCCGACGCTGTCCAAATCGTTATTTATATGTCCGAGGTACGAAGCGGCTCCTATACGACGACGATCAAAATTTGTATCGACGCGTGTCCGAAGACGAGCCAGAATACCAACGGCAGTCGCCGTCGCACCGCCTCCTGGCAGTCACGATCGAAGCCAGCCAATTAATCATCCTATAATTTCCATGGAGCCTCGTTAGGCCCCGCTTCGTCCGTAACCAGCCGGTAATTACGGGCTTTAAGCAGCAACCGGGACGGCCCAGCGACCAAAGATAGAAGCTAGATTTCGAGAGACCGACGGACACGTCTCTATTCCGTTTCTTCCGCACGCAAACCGGTCGATAGATTGCTCGCCTGCTCTAAGGAAAAAGATTGACCAGCCGTACCGTTATCTGCCGTGTTGGATTTATCGAGATAATCTCCGCACGACAACGTATAGCACTCCGATTTTATTGGTTAGCCAGCCGATCCTTGCCTCGTTGGACCGCGTTCGCTCAAAGGACAGAGGACCTCGTGCCACGCGAGGATTATCGTTGTGTAACGTAATCCGTTCTTTTTCATCGAATCGGGGGGACTCGGACGCTCCTGGAAAAGAAACGGGAATGTGTTCCGGTTAATCTCGACTAGAAGATTGTGTGTGCTTAGCCCGTGGCCTGATTCGATGCGCAATACATGCTTTTCTTTTTCAATGAACGAAATGATTTGTTCGTTTTGAAACACTGTTCCGACGGATCGTTCCAAATAGTTCATGTAGAGATTGGGGAAGGTTTGAAGATGACGCGTTAGGACGAAGCCCTTTTTCGATTTTTCGGCAGGCCCTTCCGATTTCCCGCGCCCTTTCTCCCGAGCCCGACAACGAAGCTCGCAACGAGGATCCTCTATAAATAACCGAGCGACTTCGTGAACCGTGGCGATTTCCGTAATGAAAATAAATCCAACCGCACAAGCGTTCGCCGCCGATCCGCTCGCGTCCAGTCGCTATAATTTTTCCGGTGACCGCTCGCCGACGGTCAAACAAACAATCGTACTCCATACGGAACTACGTATAAGCTTCCCGCGCGGAAGTCCGAGGCGCCAGTCTCTTTAGAGTCGCGAGATACAGTGAAATCTCGATATATGTCAGCAACACGGGTCTTGATGATGTCGATCATCCTCCAGGAGACACTATTCTTTGATCCGCGCCGAACATAGAGAAGAACATAATACGAATCGGGTGCATCGGTGTGGGACCACTACTAATCCAATAACAAAACTTGTTTATTTCTCGTTATTTTTTTACCGGACTTTCGCCAACATATTCGTGGCATTTTTCTAATGAAAATGATACCAAATATGATATGATTCCGATGATATTTACTTGTGTAAAGAACGACGGCGGGGATAATTCCGCGACATTTATCAGCCTCGGCGACATATACAGAGAATTCACTGTACCTTTCGTCCCATCGTTACCTCGTTATCTCCCAATCCTTCGAGGACTCCTGAGACTAAATGATTGTCAATTTTTTGATGAAGTCAATGGATAACGAGAAGACAGCGGATTTGATGCATTTATGACAAAAATGACCACATCGAGTGGAACACAATAGAAGTTGAAGAAATTTTATTTAAAAAGAAAAAGAAGATTTAGAAAATTATGAAGAAAAGAAATTAGTGTCCATGCAGCTTCTACGTGTTGCAATTGATGCAGAGAATTTTGATTATAAATCAAAATCCGCAGTCTAATAATTATTTCAGCCGATGGTGTTTAGTGTTATAATTCACTCTGCATGTTAAAAAAAAACCTGTCTTGAGGGGGTTAATGGTCGTTTCCCGCGCAAAATCGAGGAGATGGTATTGCGGTTCGCACGCGAGAGGAACGTTCGATCGCCGCTTTCCATCGTTCGTTCGGCAATTAACTTTTTGCCCGGAGAAAGTATCTCGCGCGTGATTTTCCAGAAACCTCGGCCGTGAACAACGTCTATCCCCGGAATGTGGATGTCATCCCGATGACACGGGGAACTTGTCAGTCGGCTGAGGACTCTCCACGAGGAACGAAAGACAACTGCCGCTAATCAACCATTTCAAAACCGGACCAAATCGAAGTCGCATCAAATTGAACATAAATCATCTTGAGAGGATCTTTGGGTGGGGGGAAGGGTCAACGATGAGGAAGTCCGAAGGATCAGTGCGAAGCTGGTCACCCTGAACGACAAGCTGCAGAGGCGTCACACGACGCCACAATTACTGTCTTCGGCGGGTCCCAGGATGAGTCCGAAGGGGCCCAGCCAGGAGGGCCCCAAAATGGAGGTGCGAGTGTTCTGCGTCCCAACACCTGGCGCAGAGCCTCAAGGCATCAGGGTGAAAATTCCGGAACCTAAGAAGCGTCCGATGAGTCCTCCGATCCTGGAAACAATGAGGGCCAGGTGTCCTTCGGAGAAGGACTACTACAGGAAAACCTCGTCGTTGGACCGTAGGGACAGATATCCAACCTTGTCCGGCGCTGAGATCAAAAGAGGACTGATCCCTGGATCTCTAGAGATGCCTAGGGGCAAGAGGAACCCTATGCTAGACAGGAAGAACAGATTCCCAACGATTTCCGGCGCGGAACTGAAGAGGAGCCTTGCGATTGGCAAGTGCCCTTTGGAGGAGGGCCTGGACCTTAGTCTGGCACCTTGGCCTGGCATGAAGTGGGCCTGCGTCAGGGTCCTGCATCTTTACTGCAAAGTCTTTGGCCAGTTCGAGCTGTTCGAGCTGATTGTTAGGTAACTAGGGGCGTGGCTTTGGGTGGAGTCTAATTAAAGTGATCATCAGAATCTGACTAGTTCTGGCATTTAAAATATTGATAATGTCATTAGTAGACCGCGGACTTTTCTGCACTTATGACTCGACTGCGGATCTTTATGCGAATTAAACATTTTGCCCATCAATTTTAGTAGACGGGGGCCAAGTAAAACATTCTTTCTTTAATAATTTTAGTAGGTTCTAGTATTACTTTAAATTGGGCCTACTCATTTTTGTTACAAATCTCAGAAAGAGACTTCCTAGAATTGTTAAAAAAGGAAACTCATTTTCATTCAGCTCCTGTTCTTTAAGATCAATTTGGAAAATTTTTATTTTGCCAAATAATCAGCGGTTTAGCGTTAAGATTGATGGAAGCACAATTCTTCGGCATACGATAGATTCACATCGGTGAAGAGGCTACGAGAAAGCGGCGGAATGTCGAATTTCCGCTTTTTATCAGGAAACAAAAATCGATTTTTCATTGTTATGCACCAGAGTTTCTAACAGGCACTACTATTTATAATTTCTGAATTCTGGCACAGTGTTCTCTACTACCAGTGTACTAACGCATCTATTGACTCGCGGAGCGTGATGGAAGATTGTAACAAGGTTCGCAAAATCGCGCAACGTCACCGTTGAAGGATTGCGCAGATGGAGTGCGTCGAATGCGTTAGAGGTTCCGAAGGGTGTTCTTCCCTCGGAGTTTCTTTTCGCGGCGCGTGCCCCATTAATACAAGTCCGTTTCTTTTTCGCTCGCGGAACGCCGCGACAAATCGTTCGGTTTATACATCGTCCGAGGAATTAATTGCGCCGGCATAGTTCCCAAACGACGCAAATAGGCGGGCGTGACGGCCCCGAGACCTCGTAAATTATTTAGAGAAATTTTTACTGCGACAGAAAGAACGGAGCGCGTGCGGACGATGCTTTGAGCACGACTTCCTCCTGCTAAACGATTATACGCATTCTTCGGGAAAGAGCCGTGCTTGGGAAGCTCTCTACAGGGTGTTCCTAAGAAACCTGCCTTAGGGCGCAAGAAAATTTGCGGGGAAAAGTGTAACCGGATTTGCCACGGGTCTCTGAAAATTCGAAGTTCGCGGCGAGGCGCCATATTGTCTGTCCCCGACGCGAAACTCTGCAACTTTCGAAAATAGTATCTCCCGCGGAAACTCACTTTCGCGTGACCGAGTATGTTCGGCATGTGCGAAACTCGTTTGTCATTGAAATAACGACTGTATAAGATACATGGAAAATCGTGAACTTTCCTTTACGTCCACCAAAAATTGTCTTGTTGCAAAATGTAACGGACATAGAGCAGACACCGTTTGGCAGTTTTGACGCTCGATTTTAAAAGAAGACCACGCCATTCTAGGTGCTTTACAGGTCCACCAAATTTCAAGTTTCGTGGTGTAAGTGTATTACAGATTTTATAAAGTTGAAAATGGAGCGATGCCATAAGTCTTGGAACTCTCTCAAATTTTAATGTTCATGGTACCTCGCCATATTGGCCGCCTCCGCTCAAAAATTTCGCCACTTTAAAAAACAACTTTGGATTGGAAACAATTGAGCATGGATACCTGAGTCTTTCAGGATAGAGAAACTTCGCTGTCCGATAAATTGGAAGTACATAAATCATTTCCAGACACCCTGTATCTCATCGAGTCTCCCCATAGTTTCCAGCGCCGCAGTTTAGGTGTCCTCCCTTCCAATTTTTCTCACGATTGCTGCCATTTACCCGGGAGTAGTCCATCCGGCGAAATGTTAGGCGTAGAGCGGTTCCCTCGGAGAGCATTTGCTTTTTATGAGACAAGTCACTCGAGATTTGAAGGGTGGACGTAAGAAAGTATAGTAGACATTGTTGGGAGTTGGCTTAGGGGCGGTACGAAAATATAGAAGATAGTGACCCAATTTGCCCGTCCCTGATAAGACGCTGTTCTATCCCGAGACATTTTGCCACTGGCCCTGTCATTCGATGATTAATTCGTGTGCGCAATATGTGACCAATAAGGAAAATAATATAGCTCCTTTCTACGTGTAACACTAGTGCCCGTCAAATTAATTTCTAATTAAGGGTGCCACGTCTGTCACTTATGCATGACACAATTTTCTTGCTAATCTATTAAATCCGATTTTATTGATATTTACAAGGTTTGAGAATGTTACAAAAATTACTGTTATCCAGACATACTCTATAAAAGAAAAATATACAACTCGCGTAATTTTGATTATTTTTACTTGAAAAAAATCACACGTGTACCCCAAGTACCAATAAATATGTGTGCAAAATCTCAATGCAAAGGATTCGATAGTTTTTCTGAAAAAAATCCTAAACATTTGCGTCGAAAAGTGTCTCGAAAATGAGAATACCTCGGAATCACCGAGACAGTGATTGCATTTTTCGTGAGTACCGGTTGCTAATTCGGTCTGGTATATTTCTATAAAAAGAGTCTTCCGCACGATGATGGCTCTGTGCATCCTGTTGATGTCGGACGGGTTGATATTTGGCACCAATCGCGTACTATGTCAACTTCCGAGCCTCCCACGGATACGCACACCGAACGATCGGCCGCAAAAGCGTTCGTGGATAGTTCGAACAGCCGTGGATAGTTCTTTTACGGTCGAAGGCGTTCCCCTGTCTGATCGATTGCATCAGGAGAGCGAGTCGCTGCGCAAAAGTCTTGTTGCAGGCGGCACACGCTAATGGTCGTACGTCAATCGCGTAAACGAAGGGGGTTGCATTTGCCGGTGGCATTCGCTCTACCGCACCCTTCCGGGTGTCGGCTCGAAGGTCGAGCTAATACCAACAACAGCCTACCTTCCTTTCTGCATTCGTCGATAACCGGACGATAAGGGGTCGCCGATAAGTCCGGGCTCCCTTATCGTCGCGAAAAAAAAAGAGGCGCGGGGATGGTAGGAAAAAAAAAGATGGCGGCGCGGAGGACGTTGCTCCGAGTCGCTCGTAAATCCACGAAATCCGAAGGGGCGAGGATGAGAGCTCGTTAAATTTAACAGTGGCAGCGGCCGCGTTAATGGGCCGCCATAAAATCGGGTTTCATAGAACCGCGAATCCCGGAGCGAACACCGATATTTTCGTCGATCGGGAACTCGATACTCTAAGATCGCGAAAATGAGGACCGGCGGGGGACTTGGGTCGCCCCTGGTAATTCATTTTGTCGACGATCACTTCGCTGACACGATTTTATCGATCCCGAATTGTGGCGACAATATTTCGAGCGAATGCGTACACGTCAGAATTATTGTAGAAAATTTGGAACCCGTCATTTTGAATCTCAACATTTCTGAATGTACGAGAGAGCAGCTGAATTTAGACCAGCGTCTCGAACCTGATTTACGAAACGTAGTTTATCAGTACCACTTGTAAAATTGTTACTATTTTTCTTCGAGATGCAAGGCGAAACTAGGCACCTAGCATAGTGGTGGTGGTGGTGCAAACCAGACTACCCTTTGCTAATAGTAGTCGCTATACTGCGGATCTTTATGCAAAATAAAAAATGTTTGCATCGATTTCAAGACACAGGAGCCACATAAAAATATGTTCCTTCGTTTAACTACCTTATTAACACTAGGTTTACGGGACCCGTCAAAATGACGGGATCTGATATTTTTAATTTACGATTATTGAGATTATGAAGATCCACCTACGTGGAATTACTCAACAAATTTATTTCTTCAGGTATATGTATATTATCTAAAAAATGGTTAAAAAACTTGAATAGACACATTCTTCTTATTTTTATAAAGTAACGTAAAATATTCACTTTTAGTGCTCCGTAAACCTAGTGTTAAACTAGTATGAAACTTAATACAGTGATTTCTCTATATATGTCGTCAAGGTCAGGATAATAAACGTCGCGGAATTATCCCCACTAATGCTGGGAGACGCCTCGGACACCAAGGAGTGTAAACATAACAAGACTCTGGTATATCGGTGTAAGACCAGGAGATCACTACTAATCTAATAACAAAACTACTTTACTTTTTATTATTTTTAAAAAAATAGTATAATCCTCTATATTGCATTTGTCGCTGCCAAACCCGTGTTTTCTGACATGCAGCGTGTAGGACAGGTATGATTACACGATACACGTAGGACGATACGCGATACTGTAGGGTATGACTACATCTTTGAATTGTACCTACCAATTTTTGTCTTAAATGCCGAAGATCCGCAGTCCAGTAGCCACGTATAATAGTATATGCTGATAGACTAAATAAAATTAATTTAAGTCATCGATTCTCAAAAAATTACAAGTGTCCACGTACTTTTGAGCGACAGAGTATATTCATTGTCGTCTTCATTGATTTTCTGCGAATCGTGCCAAGACGAAGTGTCGCTGAGAAATGATTAGGGACTTTTCCTCGAAGACGTCGCCTTTCGGAAACGGTCCCCCGGGGCTTGGCGGATCGCTTAGCATAATGTCACGCCCGTAATGTCAGTGGAACGGTCACCTTGTTTGCTGGCGGACCGTAACTCGCCCGGTCCACGTCCGCGAATGCTCGCAAAACAGCTCCTCGACGATAAAGAATTTTCGCGCTCTTCCTTTTCCCGTTCTTGTTAGGGCACGATAAGCTGCCCGACCGATATTTTACGAGGTCCGCGAATCGCCGCGGAACTATGCAAATTAACGTTAACGCCTCGTTAACCTCGCGAAACGTAATACTCGAGGACTATAATTCATCGTCGCCGGCGCACGTTCTATGAGTTTTAGCCTTGCGAGAGATTTTATAGTTGCCTGCTCGACGAGAAGTTTATTGAACGAACGATTTCCGCGAGGTGCATTGGCGATATTTGTCAAATATCGGAAACACGTGGTGTAGGGGAGGGTGGTTCGATACGAGAATTAATTAGGCGATTAGCGCGAGGTTCGTCACGGCGTCTGGCTGCAATAAAACTTGATTAGAGGCTCCGACAGGGCCGTGGCGTGTGTCTGGAGTTAATGAAGCGCCGGGGACAAATATTTATCGTCCGTGATATCTTCGGTTTAATAGATTCGTCCAACATGGCGATGTCTTCTTCACTGGGAACCACTTTGGAATTGCAGTGGAAATTGAACGTGTATATATACCTAACGTTGCTAAATTGTCATGGTGTATACACCTAACCTTGCTAGATTGTCACGACGAACACCTAACTTCTAAATCTGGAGAGTCTAGAGAGACCCAGCATGATACAAAATAAAGTATGAACAAAAGAACGACGACTAGCAAAGTTGTGCTAATCCTAATGTACTATCCTAATCTCTCAGCTGTGTAGCTCAGTTTATGAGTGGGTGCTAAGAATGTTTAAGTACTTTATTGATCACAATGAGCCCGCTTCGATTTCTTCGCTTCGTTGTTGATTCAAAATACAGTAATTTCTCTATATATGTCGCCAAGGCCTGGATGATAAACGTCGCGGAATTATCCCCACTACCGCGGGGTATATCCCGCGGGGGGCCACGAAGCTCGACAGGCCTCGGACTCCAAGGAGTGTAAACATAACACCAGCAAGACCAGTGTTGTTGACATATATCGAGAATTCACTGTATTTTGAAATATCCCGAAAGTGTTTTAATTTTCACAACAATTTCAACATGAGTAATTCATTTTATTCCATCGCGAAGATACTCGTCACACACAGCTAACATTAAAAATCGCAAAGATAAAGTCCTGGCCCGTAGAAAAGGTTCGCCAAGATTGGATGCTGAGGAGTTAACATAAATTTTGTTCTTTTCAGGAAAAACTGCACGAGCTGTAAGTGTCCAAGGGAAGCGCACGACGTGTGCCACGAAGAATGGGTGTCGGTGAGGTCTCGTCTGGGCCTGAAGGGCGAAGAGTCCACTTCGCCAGTCGGCTTCGATCCCCGAGCGAAGGGTCTCGCATGGGCTCCTCCAGGACTGCCAGCACACAAGGTTATTAAATATTAGTAAACATTAAAGATATAGTAGGTTCTCGTTCACTATTGATCAAATATCCGTTATTTACGCGAACCTCGTTCGTTGCATGTTGTTTGCGCTTTGATATCCATTACTTGTAATTAACCCTTTGCACCATAGAGTCAGACTCGCGATGGACATTTCGAACAGAGTCTACTACATATGTAGAGTAAGGGACCCAATGGCTGTGGGGCTACCAATTACTGTGCCCATATTAATTATACTTATTTTTAAAGCCTAATGAACATTAAAAAAGAGATATTGAATTTTTTTCATTCAAATCAGTTAACACATATGTTATATATAAATAAGTATAATTAATATAGTCACAGTAATTAGTAGCCCCACGGTAACTGGAGGTCCCTTATCCTATGCTGTTAATTTCCTTTAAACCGAAATAAAATTCTATTTAGCTTATTGTCTAAATATAGTCATTAGAGAGCATATTCTTCTTCTAGGAAATGAAAAACCACAAAAAGGTTCTAATTATTGTAACAGTAAAATAAATAGTGCAGGGGATTATCGGAAAAGGTAATTGCGTGACGCGAGTCGCGTCACGACTGTTTCTTTACATTGCTACATTGTACACAATGATGTCGGATTCGATCCAATAATGGGAGAGTTTATAGGTGGGGAATCTTATGCGATTGATTGGACACCTCGTTCATTGGAAAAACCTGTTGCCCGAAATTCGGACGTTTACACGACCCGGTTTCCTGTTTCTCGACTAGCGAGAGCTCTATGCGATTCGATCCGATCTCCTGATCGCTCTCAGATTCAATAAACGAACGTTCAAGTTCAATCGTCCGGCTGGCCCGATCGGTCTATTGCGTCGACGCGTTACGGATCAGTGGGGAAACCGCGGCTAATGAGATTATGATCGTCGGGACTAGCCTGTTACACAGCCGTTCACGGTCCGAGAAGCCGGCCGCGTGCACACGCACGCTTGGCAGGCTTCCAGCTTCCAATATTTTCCAAAGCGACCGCTGTGAATTAGCGAGTTGAGGCTGGCCTCTATCATCCAAGAGCGGATGCTTTATCGTTTCCACGGGATCTCTCTCTCTCTCTCTCTCTCTCTCTCTCTCTCTCTTTCTCTCTCCCTCTGCCCACTCACATTTTACGAGTCTTTTATCGCCGGTTCCAGATGGACGATTTTTGTCACCAGACGTTCTCGTTCTACGAGTTTTCTTAATGTATCAGACGTGGTTTGAGAAATAGAGGAGCAGGACCGGCTGGGAACAGTAATTTGGTTTAGGAGACAGTGATCGACTTCGTTTTTCTTGATATTAGTCGGTCGTAGGATTTTCAGGAAGCTCTGGAGTCAAGTAGCAAGTCGGCTGAAGTTGATCGAGTTATCGGAGCCACTTGCATAAATTGACGATTTTCTATTGGAATAGACAATTTTTCACCGTTTGCGCTAGAAGCTATTTTGCCTGCAAAATTCAGAAATATTATCTGACATAAAATATTTTCGTTGCATAGAACTGTCTTCGTTCTTTCCATACGAAACAATGTAAATTTACTCGTATCACAGTCGAGCGTTTAGCAATTTATTAAACGCAAAGACATTCAGCTACGCAGAAATTGTTCTTAATTGTAGTAGGTATAGTAATACTTAGCGGTGCCTCAGAGGAGCTATGTTTACTATTTCTTGATGAACAGACGATGATTGGGCATAAGATAGGAAATAGAGATTGCTAATCTGTGATCACTTAAAGTTTCAGTGATCTTATCCTTGATACTGATTGTTTTTGCAATCGCAGGTGGACGAGTACTTCGCAATGTTGCCGGAGATCTCAGTGCCCAGGTTGGGCACACCCGGTGAGCGATACAGGGACCGACAATTGGCGATCCAGCTGCCTAAGCAGGACTTAGCGAGAACCTATTGTCGGCATTTGAACCCGAAACATGCCAGCAGTGCTGACGACTTCATGGCCGCTAGGAATGAGATCGCACTCGATATAGGGACAGTGCAGGAAGTGCTCGAAAGGGATCTCGTGAGTTGCATGACAATCCCTCTGCTATGAAACAAACAAATATTGTTGTCTAATATATTTGGTCCCCTTTCAGCATTGTGGTGCCTGTCTCTCGCCCCTCAAATACGGCAGTCTAGCCGTCTCAACGAGTAAACTAGGCCTCCTCTATCATCCTGCTTGCTTCCGGTGCACGGATTGCAAGGAACTGCTGGTCGACCTCGCGTACTGTGTTCACGACGACACCTTGTTCTGCGAGAGGCACTACGCCGAACAACTGAAGCCCAGATGTGCGGCCTGCGATGAGGTAGGAGTTCTTCATCTTCCTTGATCAGTCTTGAAGTCAGGTGGATTATGGTAATTCTCGATGTCGCCCTTTGGCCTAGAATATTTGGACAATTTTTTGGAATTAAGTAATCAAACACATTTAGTATGGAAAACTAGTGAAATCATTAATATTTTATTCGTGGTGAAATATAAGTTTGTTATTCAACAGAAATTGGAATACATATATCGACGACCATTCTCAGCAGAATCCTTTGCAAAAGACACGAAGAGAATGTTTATTTTATTTAATATTTCGTTCAGGATAAAATATAATTGCGTTATTGTTCGTTTAAAAGAATTAGACACTCCACCTGACTGATTCAGAGTTGATAATTATTGAAATACGTCGTCGACGATTCTCAGCGAAATCGCCCCTAAAAGACACGAAGAGACTGTACATTTTATTCGACATGTAATTCGTGATTAAATATTGTTACGCCGTCATAGGTTTAAAAAAATTGTTGGCGTACCAGGGATACCCAATTTGATCGATTCAGAGTTAATAACGATTGGAAGACATCGACTACGATTCTCAGCAAAATCTTTCTCAAGAGACACGAAGAAAATGTTCCTTTTATTCGCAAGGAAAAGTCTGTACCAAGTAGAATGAGCCTGCGCTGGTCAGACGGCTTACCGTTGGCCGATATTCAGTCGGTAATCGACCGTCAGCCAACTACTGTCCTCTGGAACCTTCTTTATCGACAAGCGAGCACTTCCGTCTCCTATCTTACCCACAGAGACTCATACTTTTCAAATCATAGCGCGGGAACGAAGCCCCTAAACGATTTTAATGAATGAACGATAAACGTCGCCTGCCTTTTATTGCTCCGATCAAACCTACTGTTTATATACACTATACTCGAACCAAGAATAAACGAATCAGCTCATGGTTGTACCAGATAACGGTTCTAGGATCTCGGAAAATATGTAATAGCGCATACCGCTTTACGATCGCGTTAAGCAACCCCGAAATTACCGACGACCCAAATTTAATGTCCAGACGGCTGTCAAGGTGCGCATAAATTAGAGATTATGGCAGCGTCGGCCGTTTTACTAGCTCGCAAGTCCGCGAGACATTGCTGACCGTCCGTGGGAATAAATTTTCGAAACGAGTTTTTTTCTCGCCGCGCAGGCTATCTTATTCCCGCTCCGACGGTTTACATAGATCACGATTAATCCGTAAACAGTACGCTTCGTCGAAAATATCTGGAGCATAATGATATTAAGTGTCGCGCAATCTGCGAGACACGCGTTGTCCGACAGGGTTTTCGCGGGAACTGGGCCGCTTTCGGCTTTATTTAGATGGACGGAAATAGGAATCGGGTATCATAGAAGCTGCATCTCCGTCACCGGTGCCCGACTGCGCAATGCGAATTATGCTCCGCAAAAACGTGAATAACCGACATCGATTTGGCCAAAGCCGCCGTTTAAGCTGCTCACTGTCTTTTTCCGTTACCCGCCTCTCGATGACTAACGATACTATCTAGTCACCGATACAGTTTTAAGCGTTACTCACTGTGAGTTATTGCGCTTATCTCGCCGCGGATTCGTTGCCAGCGTGCTTTGCCTCCCCGATGAAATAAATGGCCCGATTAACTACAACCTCGATGAACTCTTTACTAATCGCCTTTGTTGCGCCGTTACATCGGTGAATCATCCGATTTTTCTCCGTTCTGGAACTAAAATCGTTCGATCGTCTAACGATTCCCTCTTTTGTCCGCGATTAATTCCTCTTCGGGGGTGAAACGACCCCATTCTTAATGAACTCTTTACTAATCTTTGCAACAATTTCTAATGCAATTAATGCACAGTCGATTTCTTTCGTCACTCGAAGTGAAATCGTTCAACGATTTTCGTTCCTTTTCGCAATTAATTCCTTTTTGCGGGTGAAACGACCCCTGTACATTCTTGACGAACCCTTTTCTAATCTTTGCAACAATTTCCAATGCAATTAATGAGCAATCGATTTTTTTCATCCCTGAAAGTGAAATCGTTCAATTACCTAACGATTTCCGCTCCTACTCGCGATAAATTATTTTTGGCGAGTCAAACAATCTCTGTACATTCTCCATAAACTTTTTACTACTCATCTTTACTACAATATCACGTGTAATCGGTGACCCATCGATTTCTTTCATTCCCGCAACTGAAATCGTTCGATTTTCGTTCCTAGTTACGATGAAGTCCTTTTTGAGGGTTGAACAACCCCTATACATACTCGATAAACGTCTTTATTAAAATCCTTTCGTGTCTATACTATAGACTATAGACTATATGTCAATTCTAAAGAACATTTCCATTCTAAATTGAACGTACAGGTAACAAGTACGGATCTCTACAGGGTGAGTCGCCTAACGTTTGCACCTCAAATATCTTTGTTGCTTCTAAAGATACGTAAAATATGGTGAGGACACAGTTGAATGGTACAATGGGGCTGACACGATGCCAAAAAAATGTTGTTTTTAAGTCATCCTTTTTAGAGATATCAAGGTCACCTTGACTTTTTTAAACACCTACAATGATAGTCCCTTTCTTTAGGAATTCAGTGACTATATTGTTCCAAGGTCATTCAAGGTCAAGGACCGAAAAAAGATATAAAACTAAAATATGGAAGCAGGGTACCTGTATTTTATAAATGTTTGAAATGATGGCCGTCTACGTCGATACATTGATGTAAATTTTTTTGTATGCAAATTCTAAATTTCATGGCTTACTTTATAAAAACGTGGATGAGGAACAAGATCAATTTATCAATTAGAACATTCCTTATAGTGAGCACGAAGCTCAGATGTTATCAATGTTTGTTACCACACATATTTTCTTTTATTTTAAAAGTGTGCACACACTATGCATGCATGAAGATCCACAGTCTAGTAAGAAGCTTACTCAGAAACAATTGTAACGGTTAATGGTTGCAATTTCAATACTTTTCGAGATCTTTTCAATGTTCAATCACGTATTACGACTTCGGGTACTTGTATATATCAAAAATTTTATTTGCGGAAATGCTGTTTGTCTGTTGCGAATCGTGTGAATACGATGGTTGATGCGAATTTTGCAAGTAGTTGTACATTTCGATGTTTCTGCGGGTACGGATGCGAAGTACCAGCAAGGATCGGCTCGAGAAAACCGGCGCAACACCGAAGCCTGAAAATAAAGATCGGTATTCGGCCTCCGATATCCCTCGGGCCGCGGCGCATCAGCTGCCGTCGTTTGTTAGCGGCGTGGTTCTCCGTGTAACGCGTCTGCGAATTGGTGTTCTTCCAACCGGAAACCGGCCGTTTCGACGGTGGCCATCGTGGTCGGTCGGTAATCTATTTTGATTTCTTGTCGAAGCTCCCACCACGATCGCGGTTTAACTCCCGTGTCCAGACACACCGCGAGCAGAGAGAACCGTTCCCGTCTTTTATTAGAGTCGGTCGATTGGAAGCGAACGAGAGTCCGGCGAACCGCGGGAATTCGATCGAACATCCCCCCGAGTTTCCGACCCCGATCAGTTCATTGTCGAATTCTGGATCATCCTCTCGATCGAGAAAGATCCCCGTGCGCAGTCCCGATCGCGGGCCGATTTTTCCCGCGGCGACCGAAGGCGGCGTGAATCGTTTTCATCGATCGATTTTCGGTAAGTCCAGTGTGCCCACCACACAGACGACACACACCAGAGCCGTCACACGTCATGGAGAACGACCCGACATACCCGCCCAAACGACCCGTCGATATACTATTCGACGGCGAACCTAATCCCGCGCGACAAAACGGAGGGACACCTGACAAACACGTGTGGAAATGCTACCCTTTCTCCGGTTCGAATTTTCGCTACCCGGTGACCAGAGAATTGTAGTGTGATCTTGTTATGGGAACGTAACCGGGCTCGTGATTAGCGAATGGAGAGAACAATGACGCGTTTGGGAGACGTTTAGCAGCTCGGCGCGCACCGCGAGGCCCTGTCGATCATCTCGTGAGACGGTCTGAGCCTCCGGACGGAAAACAAACGGTCTTTATAGAAAAGCATGGCGTAACAGTGACGCAACAGGCCGTTATAGCAACGTCGCCGTAAAATTCCGGCCGGCGTTGTCTATTTCGAGCGCGTCCCGTCCCGTCGTCGCGGTTCACGTGCTTCGTCTCTGCTGCGCAAAAATCGACGCTTTGGCCTGTGTGCTCCTCGACCTGTCGTCGGGTCTCGCCTCTCTAGAAAACACCGACGTCCTCATCCCACAGTTTCTTGGCTCCCGGCAATTCCTCACCTTCGCAGCTTCCGTTCAATCCTCGGGTTCGACCCTTCAGGGACAACCGTGGCTGCCAATTTCTTTTTGCACGATGTTGCAAATGTCGCCACAATATGAAGATTTAAGCCCCCTAGCTGTCCTCGAATTCCAGATGTCAGCAATGCATGAAAGAGTATCGCTCTTAACACATTAGGGTGTCGGTTATGGTCTTAATTCTCACAAGTTATCGCTAATTGAGGGGTTACGAGGACCCGTAATGATTATGCTGGCAACAGTTCTTGACGGGACATGGTACCAAATGTTTACTCGAACAATCAAAATGATCACTAGACTGCGGATCTTTGCGCAAAATGAGAATTTTCCTCGTCAAGTACAAGGTGGTGGCACCAATTAAAAATTTTCTTCGTCAATTAAAAGGTACTGGAATAAAAAAATATATTCTTCGTCAATTACAAGGTACTGGAACCATATAAACATTTTCTTCATAACAAGTTACTAGGTACTAGAACCAAAGAAAATTTTGTATCGCCAGTTACAAGATATTGGAACTATATAAAAATTTTGTTTATAAAAAATTACAAGGTACTGGAACCATATCAAATTTTATCGTCAGTTACGATGTATTGGAACCAAATAAAGATTTGCTTCATCAAAATTAAAAGCTACTGGAACCAAAGAAAAATTTTTATCGTCAATCATAAGGAGCTGGTACCAAAGAAAAATTTTCTTCGTGAATTACAAGGTACTGGCACCAAAGAAAAATTTTTATCATAAAAATTACAAGCTACAGGAATCAAATACAAATTTTTATCATAAATTAGAAAGTACTGACTCCAAAAAATTTGTTTCTTTCTCTAATACTGTTAACAGTCAAAAGTAATGTGTTGATACTCTTGTTAAACAACTGTTTAAAATTGTTGCTACCCATGTTTGTCATAAATGCGTCAAAATTCGATCATCTGTGTTTAGAAAACAAATGTCTAATCTTTCGAATAACCTTTAGAGTACTTGCAGACGACGTCCCTGAAGGGTAAACATGAAAAAGCGGGTTTTTCTGATCCGTTCTACTTAGAGCCTATAAAATTCGAGTTCTTGAGAGAGTGGTACGCGTGCAGCTAGAACAGCGGGTACGATTTATCGTTCGGGATGATTTACGATCGATGACAAAAAACATCATGAATAATTGTAAATGGATGGACGAGCCAACCGAAACAATGGTCGTGCCAAGATCCCGCGATTTTTATGGTTCTAGGAAGGCTAGCGTTGATGGTCTTTGAACACGGTTGGTGGATGTTTAGAATTGATGTTCGAGGATCAAGTCTCGGAGCGAAGAATTTCTGGGATCGTTGCTAGGCTGAGTTAAAAAATAAATCGATGTGTGGGACTTAATTTATGGTAGCAGGAAAAGATGCTTGAGACTTTGGCAAAATAAAATTGCCGATGATAAAATTAATTCTCCGTGTCCTGGGCCATTTTTCCTGGAGATTATTTTTTAAAACGGTCAGCAGTATTGTCATCGTCGATAAAATGACATATGAATCATCCTTATCAAGTCGTACAGCATGTTGTATTTATACCTCGTGACCACAATTGTTTACGTTGAATAATAATCTGAAATTGTTTCGAGGAATGTACAGATTCCACGAGCTTGTTGCAGACGATGAAACAAATACGAGAAACCTGTTGCAACTAGGTTTATGTCGCATCAGATGGGTGGTGGCTATTGGACTGCGGATGTTTGTGTATTTATAGTTCTTCCTTACACGCTAAAAGCAATAAAACAGATTAGTGCACTATAATAACGGAGACTCGTACAATGAAGATTGCCGCAGTAAAATACTGAAGATTAATGTAGCGAACACGATAAAGTGAAAATTACATCACAGCATAACCATACATTTCTGAACCCACCGAAGCATATGTCGCAGGGTAAAAATTTGTATCAACATCCACGATCCAGTAACAATTGAACAACTCGGTGCAAAAATCAGGCGAGCCAATTTTTTAGTATACTTGCTGAAGTTTTACATACATATCTATGATTGCTTGGTGCAAGAATTACACGATTCTCAAACCTGGACTTACACCGCCTTCAATTAAATATTCGTGTGCGAAGATCAGGATCCAGATCAATGGACAGCGTCAGCGTTTCGATAAAGAGAGCATCGCGTATCGAGCGCGGTTCGATTCGAGCTGGTTTATTAGTTCAGAGCATTTTAGCAAAACCGCCACCGAGAATAACCGGGGCGTGCGTTTCGCGGAGATGAATGGGATAAAATCGGATCGCCGGGGCCGCTCGGCAAAAATAATGAGGGAAGAGTCGACAGGGAAAGTCACGTGAAGGGTTGCGTGGCTGGCGAGCCACGCGTTCTGCGTGGGTCTTTGCTCTTGACCGCTTCCGGCCGTCCGAGATGGGTTTCCTGTCTCTCCATCTCAATTCATTCGCTGCTCCCACCAAACTAAACACTGAAAAATTGTCTACAAGCATTGTATAAATCGTGATAGCTTGGACACAACAAACTGTGAGCCTCAAGATGAGGAAAGTCGAAAATTAACCCTTTGCACTCGAAGCCATTTTAATTCTAAAATGAAACATTTCTTCGGACCTAGAATACTTCCCTTCTATATATATTTTTTCATGCTATACATACGAAAATGGTGTAATTTACTCGTACAGTACTGAAATGTTTAGTAATTTATTAAATACAAACAAATTTAATAATGTAAATAATATTTTGAATAATGATACAGGAATATTTAGTGGTGCCCTACAGTCGCCATTCGAGTGCTAAGGGTTAATACCTAAAATTTTCTGCGATCCTCAAGAAGTATTTAGACATAAATTTTGTGCAATAAAATAGGTAGATAAAATGCAAGACATTGGAGGGTTTAAAATTATTCAAAACCATCATCGGTATATTTATTAAAATTGTTAGAGGGAAAAATATTACGTTGCAATTGATGCAAACAATTTTTATTTTACATACAACTCCGCAGTATATTTATTATTACTAGATTGCGTTTATGCGTTTATGAGAAAATTGAGTGGCTGAAATTTGAAACAGTGGGAAGATAACAAGATTTGAAGCATGGCATTGTTTTCAATCTATTCAAATTATTAAAGACAGATGGAATTTTCTACAGTGAATTCTCGTTACTAGTCAGTTGCGCCGTTCTGGCGACTGACTCTTAGACGAAATCTGAGGTTCTCGCCGAGCGTCGCATTTGAACTACACAGGGCACGCTGGAAACCTAAGAGTCACATCCGTCTATAAGTCATGAGCCTATGCCTACTAACCGATAGTGACAAAAAGACTCAGAAAATGAGCTTCGGCCCCTCACCTCGGTGGTGTGGGTAGTTCCACTGACTCCAAATCGTAAGGTTGGCACTGACTCGTAACGAGAATTCACTGTATTTGGTTTCTATTTCTTCCAATTGATGAAATTTTTATTTTGCATAAAGATCTAATTATTACAATCGGTATTGTCATTTTTCACCAAAAAATGTACAACAAGCTTTGAATAAAAATTAAAAGAACACCAGTAAGAGTTCTTCTGACTAGATTGCCCGACGAAGTTCTACGGGGGTTTAATTTTTTGCGAAAGATCATTAAATGACGCCGAGAGACGAGGCATAGCGAAAGTAGTAGCGGTGGTTGAACGACAGACGCGGCCAGATCACGAAACGTGTTGCGCAAGAATGGAGCAACAGAGAGCTGGTGGTTCGCGGCTGGAAACCCGGCCGAGAGATTAAAAAAGCCGCTGTATCCAGCTGGTACGAAACGGAGCTAATGACACAGGCCGGGAAAGAGGCAGAAGGGACGGGAAGGGAAAAGGTCGTCCTACGGTCGACAGACACGGCTGCGAAGTTTCCGACGGTCTAATTCGGTCGGCTCGCGAAGTGGCTTCGCCACCGAGATCCGGTGGCACGCTTTTCTCCGACCGTGGCACACACGTTCGATCACCGACCGAAATAACCATTGGCATTGTTCCGTTTCCCTCCAGAGGAACCGGCTCCCGTCGCAACTATAACTCGCGGACAATAATTCCACTGCGACCTTTCGACGCGGGCCTGAATCCGGATTTGCGCTAGCTGAGAAAAATGAGGGACCACTGTTTATGTTTTTCCTATTGCCCCCTCCCCTAAAAAAGAAAACTACGAAAAAGTGACAAATTTGAAACTGTATTCAAACCTAGCCTTTATCGTCTCAATTTTACTGTCGGTAGTACAGAGAACTACATTTTGTACGGGTCAAGTTAGATTTCACTTTTGCGTTGGTACAGATCGTTTTGTTTCCACTCCTACTAAGACAATAAATAATTAGACTGTGGATTTTATGCATTTGTGACGTAGGAGCAGGAATTTAAGAACACAGCTAGAGTTGCCGATTTGTTAGAAATCGAAAATGAGGAAAATCGAATTTGAAGAATCCTCAAGTATACTGTTGAAGAGGACTCGGCTGGCGAGTCTGATCATGGCCAGCCGGTTCTACTTGCACGAGAACCAGAGGAACTTTGATACTCGGTTTTCTCGAAGGTCTTGCTCGAAATAATTATATTTTATACTTTTGACTTTTTTTCTATAGAGCCGTCCCCATTCTAGCTGTACTATCATGTGCAATTTATTATTCTTACGAGAAGAAATATCGTTGAACCTCTGTTTTTTGCGCTCCATTCTAAAAATCGTTTGCATAAAGATTCACATTCTAATGATGATAACTTAAAAGATGAGAAATGACGACAAGTTGACATTGTGGACTACTGCGGGGCACGAAGACCGCGTAATGTCGCGATGTACAGCCTTCTACGGTCGCGAATCGATTCCGAACCAGTTCCTCGGTTTTTCACCGAGCCATCGATCGTTCTTGACTTTCGAGGAACGCCGGTTCCCAGTCGATCCGCGAACGGGGAGGTCAAGGCCCACCCGGTGACCGGCTGCCAAACCAACAGTTATAAACGAGAAATTAATTCTGGGATACTGCACCGCGACTCGTGACTGGTACCGATGCTTTTGCTGGCTACCGAACGGTAGCCGGGTACCTGTGTCAAGGGTCACGCAAAAATTCGCTCGATCCTCGCGCCGCTAATTGCGAGAGACCTTGCCGGACGATTTTATGACGAATCTTGGAAACCGATTTCGCGGATTCAGTGCCATTTTGCGAGTCCTGTTATGGCTCCAACTTTAACGCTAAACCTACCACGGTCGAAACGACCGGTTTTCTATTTCACAGTTATTGAAATTATAAAAACGTTTTCACAGGAAATTACAACTGAATTGACTTCTTCATTTAACACTAGAACTACCGAGCAATATATGCGACTGACGTATATTGCTTTGTAACAGTGACAAGACTGTGCCCATTCAGACTTCATACAACTTTTATTGTAATATGTGTTTCAATGAAGAGGTCCATTAAAAAATTTCCGATGAAAACATTTTTATAATTTCAGTAATTGTAAAAGAAAAAATTAAGAACCAGTCGTTTTGACTGGTCCGGTAGTTCTAGTGTTAAGCACATATTATAATGAAAATCGTACAAAGTTTAACTAAATTCAATCTTCTCCATTCTATAAGACTGGTACACAGAGAAATCATTGTCGTCAATCTAGAATTGTCGCATTGTATGCATTGTAAATTTGGACGAGACAATGGGATGTGCTTCGTCTGTTTCTCGTTTCTTGTCTCTTGGTTAATTGGCCAGATAACAACGATTTTGTCACTGCCACATCCCATTGGAACCTAGATTTAGAGATGGCTAGGTCTGTCGAATTTCTCTGGAAATTGTTAACAATGTTGCAGAGAATGAAGCAAACGAGAAGTATTAAAAGACTTGCTAGACCTTGTGATGTTACTTGCTATAATCAACACTGAAGTCTAGATTTAGATTTAGGAATTCATAGAAGAAGATTGAATTAGAATCTTAGGGTTATTTCAAGCCAATGTTGTAGATGAAACATGCTGTTTAGGATTTTACGCATTTACGAAAGAAATGAGTAGGTGTAATTGAAAACAGTAAAAACATTATAAGAATTTAACAATACTGTTATATTATTTTCAACCTATTAAACATATTAAGGGAGAAAATAAATTTCTATTTCACTCCAGTTTTTTGCAACTCGGGTAGAAAATTTTTATTTTGCATGCAGAAGAATCTGTTGGATGTTCCTTTTGTCTTTGATTCTCAATTATCACCGCATTATTTCTTGGTCTTCATATACTTCTCAGAACCATCTATACTGAATTCTTGTTATCGATCCTATTTTAACCTCCCAATTTCGCTTTCATTAACCAAATCCCTGTAATCTCTTGGCCGCGATCAGCATACTAATTCTCAAACAAATCAGACTACCAAAATTCCCGAGGTCTGCAACCCACATGTCCACAGTTTGACTGTTCGAACGGCTGCCAAAAATGTCCTAGGAATGCGCAGAAATCTTTCTATTAGCAACCGGCGAATAGACAAGCCTTTATTCATCGCTGAACGAGACGGATCGATCCATCGGAGGAAGCAACTGGTGTTTTCCGCGGACAACGTGATAATGCTGTTCGGAAACCATTGTGTACGGTAGTGTAGCGTCCACGGTCCAGCTAGAACCGCCACGGACACTGTCGCGGTTTATTTCGGCCCGCGTCCCGATAGGTCGTCGACGATACGTTTATTTCGGTCGCGGACCAAGTGGTCCGGACGAGGATTACGCAGCCGGCGCTCCGTGTTCCTCGGCGTAGCTGAGTTCTCGCAGATCTCTGCCTCCCGAGTTCATTCAGTAACGCGGCTCCAGCCGCACGAACCTGGCGAAAATTCACCGACCCTGAACCTGTCCAGTTTAGCTCGCCAATTTATCCAGTTGCGGTTCTCGAGTCCCTGAAATTCTTCGAACCGCAAAGAAGATTATTACGACACGAATCGATCGCTTTTCTTTTTAGCGGAAGTTCGATGAGCTACGAAGACGTTTGTGGTCGTCTGAAAATGTTTGAAGATGTTTGTAGACGTTCGAAGACGTCTCATACAATTTTTAATAGTTTCCCGAGAATGACGACATCGTCTAGAAACTTTTGTATCGTTTATACCGACCAGAGACGCACGTTGTAAAGTTTGCCTCCCCACATTTGGCACAAACAATTGTGACCAGTTTGACTAACTACCAAGAACATTTCAGGACATGTATACAATTTGAAATGACGCTCTGACTGTCGATATCAAGTAGAAACTTATTTTCTGTGTAGTAACATAACCAATATACATAGTACGAAACAGAATTTATCTTTCTACACTTTGCACAAACGATTCTGGCTAGTTCGACAAGTTACGAATATATTGGAAAATGTTTATTCAATTTCTAATGACTTTTTGACTTATTTTCTGTAGACTTAAAGCAACAAAGTCTGCTTCCCAATACTCTGCGCAAACAAATTCTCGTGAAACGCATAAACATCCGTCCAGTTATATAAGTGTACCCACCGTTAACTAGACCTCAAAGGACCGCAGAGCGATTTCTCATCTGAGAACGCGTTTCCATTCGATCGAAAGATGGACGAAGGAATTGCAAACGACAGGGAATTTGCCTCCGAGAGGGATCGACCGGTGTTGGGTTCCCGCGAATATAGATCATCGAGGGTTCGATAAGCGGCGGGCTGGCCGTCTCGATATCTCTTTGGAGACGCGCCAGATGCGTACCGCGCGCAAAACGTGTATCGAAGATCGGTCCCGCTGGTAGAATCGTAACCGATGAGGTAACCGAAATAAAATCCTCCGAGTGACGCCAGAAATTCGGCCATCGCCGACTGCGTAACCCTCCCCGGAATTTCTACATCGGATCCATAACACATGATCACATTATAGGGCCACCCTTGCAACCAGACACTTCGCAGCCACCCTCTTAACCAGACTTCTGTTAACCAGACCCTTCTCAGCCACCCTTTCAATCAGATCCTTCTGAGCCACCCTCTCAACCAGACTTTTATAAACCAGACCCTTCTCAGCCAACTCCTCAACCAGACTTCTGTTAACCAGACCCTTCTCAACCACCCTTTCAATCAGACACTCTCAACCAGACTTCTATTAACCGAACCCTTCTCAGCCAACCTCTCAATCAGATCCTTCTCAGCCATCCTTTGAACCAGATCCTTCTCAGCTACCTTCTCAATCAGACTTTTATTAACCAGACCCTTCTCAGCCAACTCCTCAACCAGACTTCTGTCAAACAGACCCTTCTCAACCACTTTTTCAACTAGACTTCTGTTAACCAGATTTTCTCAGCCATCCTTTCAACACCCTTTTCTCAGCCAACTTCTCAACCAGATTTCTGTTAACCAGAACCTTCTCAGCCACCCTTTCAATCAGACCCTTCTCAGCCACCGTTTCAATCAGGCCCTTCTCAGCCACCGTTTCAATCAGACCCTTCTCAGCCAACTTCTCAACCAGACTTCTGTTAACCAGACCCTTTTCAACCACTCTTTCAACCAGACTTGTCGTAACCCAGATCCCTCTCAGCCACCCTTTTAATCAAATTCTTCTCAACTACCTTTTCAGCCAGACCCTTCTCAGCCAACCTCTCAACGAGACTTCTCTGAACCAGACCCTTCTTACCTACCAATTTAACCAGACTCTGCTCATACGCTTCCTCGACTAGATTTCTCTTAACCAAACCCTTCTCAGCGATCTTCTCAACCAGACTTCCCTTGACCAAATCCTTCTCAGCTACTTTTTCAACCCAACCCTTCTCAGGCACCCGTTCGACCAGACTTCTTTTAACTAGCCCCCTCCCAGCAAGCCTTTCAACCAGACTTGTTTGAGAGGAGAGACCAAACACCGCACCTAATACAGTGTGGCCAAATAAAAATTGCTTTTGTCTCAGATAACATAGTGGCAGAAGAGACACTGAAGAAAATCGAACATTTGGCACATTACATGAGGTCCTGCTGTACGCAGTGAAATTAATGAACGAATCCAACTGAGCCATTAATATTGTTTCAGTATAAATACACCAAAGACAAATATTTTTGGCCTATCGACCGAGATTGTCGAGTTAATCCATCATCCAAGTTCATTTGCAGTGTGCCTTCGTCGTGTTATATCATCAGTATTTACATTGATCATAATCAAATGTTTGTCAATTTGAGTAATCCTCCACTACATTCACAGCTAAAAAATCATCCAGTAAAGCATTTCTCATCGACGCTCTCGGGATTTCTACTGCGTTCGCACCCTAAATCAGACAAAAACAGTTTCAACGTAGATCTTCGATCCGCGGCCAGGGACCGCAGGAATCCGGTTACCGATAATCTTGCCAAGAAGGCGTAGCGTTTCCACGGACCAGGAGGCGATTCGTCTCCGGAGCTGCCAAACTCTCGTCTCGTCTCGTCTCCGTTGGTCGCGCGGACGTAGAAATATCGCGTCGCGCCTACGCGTCGAACACGCTCGGAACGCCGTTCAATGATCGGGTCATTAGGGCGCGGCGTCATCGCGCGTCGGTCGATCGGTGGCTGGTGTGTCGCGCGGGGCGTCAGCCAATAATCGGTTCGAGTCGGTGTGTGTCGAGATGTCTCGGTGGTAATTGCTCGACGATTGCCAAATCGGGCCGCGTTAATTATCCGGCCGGGCGGTGATCGATCGCGCGACGCGTACACACGCGGCATTAAGGACAGGGATTCGCGTCCAGGGACATTCGGGCTAACTTTAGCCTTAGCCGCCTCTCGCAGTCGATGTTTCTTCTCTATCTCTCTCTCTCTCTCTCTCTCTTTCTATCTGCGAGCGAAGACATAACGAGAGCCGAACAGCCACCAGTTTGCCCCGGTGTCCGAACGAACGAACGGTTTTGCCCGCGGAAAATAAAACAGTTCTCTGGCCGCCATCCGGCCGCATGGATAGCCACCCTCGATGATCGTCGCGCGATCCTCGCCCTGCCGTTGTTCCGTCGCTCGATCGTCCCTCGATCAGGATCCACGCGGATCACACGGGGCACCGCGAGGCTCCTTCGAGACACCTTCGAGACCGTGTGCTGAAACGTGCTCCCACTGCCGTGGAGAGAAGTGGTCGCGCGTGGGTGGTGGGTGCCCCCTCTAAAATCTCTCTCTGTCTCACGCTCTCTCTCTCTCTTTCCCTCTCTTCGTGTCTTCTCTTCACCTTCTCTCTCCAAGTGACGTCACCGCACGGCGTCAGAGGATCCATTCCCGAGGACGCCCGATGGATTGGCCTCGCAGGACGCCCAAGTTCCCCTCGCTCTGCGACGAAGAGGAGCCCCGCACCGTCACGTTCCTCATCATATACATCTAGAGGGGTCCTCGAACCGACCCACCAGCCTTGAAGAGGATTGTATCGTAACGATAATATGAAGGATCGAATGACAAAGCCTCCTCGTCGTGACGTGACAGTAATTCGCACAAAGTGATCGGGATCCTTCATGACGAGACTTCCGTCGATTAAGTCTGACACAAGGTATCCAAGATGGGTCTGATGATGTCCGTGCTGATAGGCTGCGTGGGCGTGCTGGAGCTGCTCGCTTGCCTCAGACACGTCACCGACGGGGTGATCATCACGATCAACCAGCCGGCGACCCCGTGCCTGTCGTATCATGAGCAGACCAACGACAACATGAGCACACACGATTCCATCTGCAGCTACAGTCACACGGACAACGCGAATTTGCCTCGCAGCGCTAAGCACAAGCTGGAGAACCTGCACGAGTATAGCTTGAGGATCAGGGCGGAGCTGAGGTCCAAGGACAAGAACTTCGATTACCTGTCAGAGTACAGCCCCAAGGGCTTCTTCTTGCGATCTGGATGCACGCCGGACTCTAGACTGAGTCCAGATTTTGATTACCTGGTAGAGGTCAGCGAATCGGGAGAGCGAGACGATAGGAGTTTAGAGATCGAGGAAATTTTTGACAGAGAGACGTCGTACGAAGATGCTGGGGAGAATTTAAGAGTCGAAGGGAGTTCCAGGGACAGACCGTTGAACCTAACAGCCCCTGAACCCGATAAGTATGTCAGAATACCCACGCCGATCCCTTTCAACCTGATAGAGACGTATTCGAGTTCCGACGCATCGAGCGACGTTGGCACGTCTTTCGACAACGATTCTGGGAACGAAGCGCCCACGAAGAAGACTCTGGACTCGATACCTTTACTGAAGCGACAGCAAAGTCCTTCGGAAGGTGGATCCTCGAGAGATGAATCGGATAGCCTGGAAACTGGTAGGATCTTGAGGAAGCAGCTCAGAAAATCGCCCTCCAGATCGCCTGATCCACCAATCAACCAAGAATCAATAGAAATCGAAGCTTCCATGGAACAAGCGGTAAACACCGAGGCTATTCCAGGAGAGGAGAACAAGTCAGAGGTCCTGGCTGAAGGGCCGAGAGTGAGCCAGAGGAAGAGGAACATAAAATCCTCGAGCACTATCGTGAGAAAACCGAGACTCAAGTCGAAGACGTCCGAGGTGAGCAAGTCTGCCGAGAATCTGACAGGTAGACGATCGAAGAGACACCGGGAGCCCGAGAGAAGGAAGTCGGACATTTCCATGCAGAGATTGTTCAGAGACGAGTCCACGAATACCTCTCCTGTGGGAAGCCCAGTCCTCTTGTCCAGGTCTGAGAGCCGGAAGAGCGTGTCGGTGCTAACTCAGACCAGCTTCGAGGAGCCTCTGGTCGACTTCGAGGAGCCTTTGACCGAGAGCTCGGTGCTGGGACTGTCTGAGAGCAGAAAAGACCTGATGTCCCGGGATCGCTTCAGCCGCAGGACCTTCAAGAACAAGAGATTCGGGACTCAGTCCAAGGACAACGGGAAAAACGACAGTCCGACGAACGCGCGCTCATCCGTCGAGGGGGCCAACGACACCGCGAGGCTGCTGAGAATATCCAGTTTCGAGGAGGCCGAGCTGGAGGACTACGAGAGGATCAGAGACATCCTGACGACATCCGGAGACAATTTACCGTGGCCGGAGAGCAACGAGAATCCGAAGAAGGGCGCCTGGTCCTCGTCCTACGACGAGGACACCGATTACTGGGACGCCGAGGATGTGAGTGCGGCCTCTGGACCGATACAGTACTCGATCCCGGATACCGATCGGAACAAAGCTTTCTGGGTAATGATGAAACCAAGGTCCTCCTGTGTCTCTCTCTCCGAGCATCACACCTCGACAACCCTTTTTGTCACTCACACCTTAAACAGACACCTTGCGACACGGCACTCGACTCGTAACACTCTGGCGACATTAATCTTGTGATTGCCCCTGGGATTATGTTGTGAGGATAGCGGTTATGGCACCCTAGAGAAAGTGGAGAATGATTTTATTTCACCCGTAGGACAGCCCCTTTTTTGAATAGAGATTTTTCAGGCTGTGTTCTAGTTTGAAGAGACTGCTTTTAATGGCAGGTTTTTGGAGATGACTGATCGGTAGACTGTGGATTTTTTGGCGAAATAAAAATTGTGTCTACATCGATATTTGTTTCGAATCTTTTCGAAAAATGATGATAGAAATATCCCAAACTTGTAATTTCAAACGATAACTAAACTCAATATTAAAAATAGTTGCTTCATGTTATGCGTTCTGTTTTTTGAAGTATTTTTATAAAAATATTTTGTTAACAAACTACCCCGGACGGTAGTTTAATTATCTGGGTTTACCAAGTCGGAAACGATGCAACAGCGTTTTTTAAATTTTTTGACTACCGTCTGTTTTGCACTCGATCTGCTCATTCGCATGATGAACGCATAAAATCCGCAGTCTATCGATCATTGTCTCATAAAACAAGTCTGCTTGGACTCCGGAAAACAGTACCTCTATGAAATTATAAGATGGAACGCGGCAAAAAACAAACAAGTCTCAGAGTCAAGCAACGCAACCGACATACATATTCATCATTGTCGCATCGCACGCGTTGCCAATTTGGACGCAACCATAGAATGTGTCTTGTTTGTTTCTCGTCGGATTAGTCAGTCCCCCGAACAACAAGGATTTTGTCTCTACAGCAACATCCGATTAGGACACAGCCTAACGCTTACGTGTTCATCCTTTCGTTCGGTTTCGTTTTTCGTTCGTCCTTCCACTTCTTTGCTCGTTTCATTCTTGTAAATAACACTGGTCATAATGCTCGCACCTGTTCAACTCGTTAAAACTGTTCTCCATCAAACTTCGCATACTCACGATGCTCCGCGGTCAGTTTCGGTTTTCGCTCTTCCACTTTTCTGTTCTTCTCGTAATTGTTAATAACACTGGGTTCTGCTCGCACCTGTCGAACACGTTAAAACTGTGCTCTATAAAAATTTACGGAGCGAGTACTCACAAGATTTAGCATTCACTTTCGGTTTTCGCTCTTCCACCTATCCAATCATTTCATTCTTGCAAATAACACTCTTCAGGGTTCTGCTCGCACCTGTCGAACACGTTAAAACTGTGCTCTATAAAAATTCGCGGATCGAATACTCACAAGATTCAGCATTCGGTTTCGGTTTTCGCTCTTCCACCTATCCAATCGTTTCATTCTTGTAAATAACACTCTTCAGGGTTCTGCTCGTACCTGTGGAACACGTTAAAACTGTGCTCTATAAAATCTCGCAACTCCAATACTCACAAAATTCGGCGTTCAGTTTCGGTTTTCGCTCTTCTACCTATCCAATCGTTTCATTCTTGTAAATAACACTCTTCAGGGTTCTGCTCGTACCTGTCGAACACGTTAAAACTGTGCTCTATAAAATCTCGCAACTCCGATACTCACAAAATTCGGCGTTCAGTTTCGTTTTCCGTTCTGCCACTTTTCCATTCTTCTCATTCGTGTAAATAACACTCTTCGGCGTCTTGCTCCTCCTAGCACCTGTTGAACACGCTAAAACTGAATGTTCTACCGGAGTTCGTGAATCGAATACTCACAAGGCTCTTCGTTCTCGATAAAGCTCCCAACTTGTGTCAGCAACGAAACCAAAAGTGAATTCGCTCGCAAGGATCTCGTACGAAAATCGCTGTCAACTGGGACGAGCAGCGACGAACGGACAGAAAAATGATTTCCTCTATACCGAACCGTAGTCCGTGTTTTTGAGAGACATCTTAGACCGAACTCGTTCTACTGAGGATATCCAAGCGCATCAGCGACTCGGAACGGTTAAAAACCATTGGCACGAGAGACCCGCGATGACAGGGTGCGGCCAGCATGCGTGGTCCCGCTCTCCTGCTATTGTTATCTAAAGTTGGGCAACCGGATTAGTTGGAACGGCTGTTTTCCGTGGATGGGGAAAGAAAAATGGAGCCGGGGACGGGGCGAGAAAATCCGGCGGATGTTCGCACGAAACAGCCTCGCGGCCCGTGGCGTTTATTGGTGCCGTGTGGCTCGCGTGGGGTCTCCCAAAATATCAATCTCATGCCCGTCTGCAAATAATATACGCATATATCGCGGCCGAGGCGAGCCGTTTACGCGAGAGGGGACACTTCGGCAGGGTTTCCCTCTTGCAGCGGCGCGGAATTCGGTTCTGTCGAATTCTGGAAAACTGAAGAACCTTTTCTGAACATTGGAGAATTTTTCGAAATTTTTCCTGACCCTCTTTGGACAATACACTAGGATTTCCGCATTACGCTCTGGAAAGCGAACAAATTGCACTAGGATTTATTTCATAGATCTCTAATTAGTAGACTGCGAATCTGCAAAGTAAACATTTTGTGAATTAATTTTAAGCAGGGGCCACGCAAAAAGTTCTTTCAACCTTTAATAATTTTGATACATTGAAAATGAAAAATTGATATTCTCTTAATCTTTCTCCCATTTTAAAATAAGTGAATGCATGAAATCGACAGTCTGCTGATTAGAACTTTTCCATCGTTGCTGTATGTGTTTCCAAGGATTGTGTGGTTGAGAAGGAACTAGGATTTTATTCTGATTTGCAAGAAATGAATAATTTCCGTGTTTAGCGAATTCTGTTGAATGCTTTCGCGATGATTCTGGCACAGTATTATAGGCCGCGTGAGTCGCAGAAGCCGAAGTTTATTACAATTTCTAAGATTTAACTCTTTGCACTGGGAGACATTTCTCATATCGGCTGCCAGATCAGCAACTCGAACGCGTTCATTCATTTATTTATTATTTTGCTACGATTTGCTACGACATTTTATTGACACCGGTCATGTGAGACAGTAATTTCACGTATCTTGTAGGGTACTATAATTGCCAGTTTTATTCACGTTGGATCTCATTATATAGATTTTATTGATTCAGTACTCTCTCGAGGCCAATGGTTTGAATGTTAATGGATTGACGAAAGCTTGATGGAGAGAATCGGGAGTGAATTTCTAGTTGATTCGAGGATCGATGTTCCCGCCGGAGTAAAATCGGTGCTGTACCACTGCGATCGAGAGATCCGGCTTCACGGTGTCCCTCTTTTTTGGTCGACCCGCTTTTTCTCGGAGGATATATTTTTAATCGGGCGACGCGCGCCTCTTCCGGACCCCTTCGTTGATATTATGTTACCACCCGATGCGATCCTCGATTCGCGTGGGCGATCGCGTTCTCCTGTCACGGGCGATTTTCATTTTCCAGCTATTTATAACGGGCCCGGCGTTCCTCGCGCATTCTGGCAACGATGGGGAAATGATACATCGCGATTACTTTCTGAGAAAATATCCGGCCGACCCACCGGAAACCTCAGCCCCCATTTGTTCAACAATCTTTACTGACAAATCGGAGAAGCCTCGAAACTTGCATAAACGCCAATCTAGATTCTTCTTTTAAACTAGTACTATTGTTCGATCGGTAGAATTCCTGTCATTTTTAGCCCAAAGAATTCTGAAGACTATAAAACATTGTCACAGCCGAACATGTATTTTTAGACCGTGTATTTTTATATAGAACAAATTCTTTTGTGAAGATCAGAGTCCAATTGCAACTCGTGTCTACACTCGGGATTTTCAAGTACAGAAAACAAAAATTGTTTGATTTATGAATATCATGGAACAAAGTTGCAACATTTCGGTTCATCGATTCTCCCTTTAAAATTTATTTCTGGCAAAATTTGTTCACACTGCATTAATATTGTACTTTGGTGTATCGTGAAATTGCAATATCTCACGGTAATCTTACAGAAAATATACAGTCTTCTTAAACAATTTTTGGTCGCAGAATCTACTGTAATTTCAAGAAATGATCTATTAGAAATTGTACATATTTCTCCTTTCATTAACCGTCAATCCATCGGAAAGAGCACAGAATTTCCTATATTACAGGCTTCGTAGTTACGGATTGCACTGCAAACCCGACTCTAAAAGTCATAAATATTATTTATTTAGCCACGACTCATCCCGCCAATGTCACGTCCAAGAATCAGTGGACAACAGTAAACAATAAATCACGTGGGAGACGATCAGTCAGCGGTACGAATGATAAATGTCGTGGAAAGAGAGAGAGAGAGATAGATAGAAAACCGGGGGTTTATTTTCGAGAAAAACGATTCGTCGAATTGATTTCGGTCGCGGGGGAGAGATTAGTATCGCGAGTGAGAAGGCGTGGGGAGAGTTGGTGGCCACGCAGGTATTGGTGACGTGTGAAACATTCCGACCCAATTACACTCGGCGGATTTCTTCTCTATTTTTCGCGCGGCTCCACACCAGGAACCACCTGTTTGGCACGCGATCAAGGCGTCGCCCTCTGACGATAGTTCAGGAAACCGGTCGATGCTTCACTAATTTCTTCGATTTGCGGATCAATCCGTTACCTTCGACCTACCTTCTGATAACATCTTCATCGGGGAGAAGTTTAGAGTTCACTGGAGCTGTATATGTTTAATTCGAGATATTGGATCTAGAGGATGCGCGTGTTTCAGGAAATCGATGCTTGACAAATTTGCTCTGCTGTTAGCGTTGCTTTTGACCTTTCTCTTGAAAAGCATTTGTTCGTGGGGAAGATTATCAAATCTCGTTTACCTTCGACACACGTTCTTCCCGATAACATTTTGCTCACAGCAAAGTTTAGAGTTCATTGCGTGTTTTATTGCAGATATCTTCGATCTAGAGGATTGATATTTTAAGGATATCGATATGCTTTTGACAAAGTTCTGTTTTGTTAGCAGTGCGCGTTTCCGTTGACCTTTTTCCTGAAAAAGATTTTTTGTTCACGAAGAGATGCTACTACTTCTTTTGAATCTTTGGTGGAGGGTGATGTGTAGTGTTGAGAGAGAAAGAAAAGGGATGGTTTCGTCCTAGGCCCGATAGAGGACTCGTTGCTAAGGCCCTGATGGGTCTACGCTGGAATATGGGAAGGCAGTTGAGGACTGTATATATAGGGATCGGTGAAGGATCAGGTACCAGCGGGAAAGGTGTTAACTATTTGGCCATCTGCTGGCGAGCGTAGGAGGTAGTCGCCACAAATTAATCGCGTGATCAATTTGAGACCTAGGATCTCGAAGCTTGATGTTTCAGGAAGTCGGTCAATGCTTGACAAATTTGAGTTACCTTTGACCTTTTTCTTGAGAATCATTTTTATTCAATAGTGGAGGAGCTGCAAGTAAATTCAATCGAGACTTAATAAACTTTTTGGTGCATTTCTTAGCTTTTTTTCCGGAAGCGTTTGCGTTCAGTTGTGAAGGAGATTGGGATCGGTTCGAGTATCAAAATTCGGTCTTTGACGAATATTTTTGGTTGTTGTCTTACGTGTTCGTTGGTCTGGACCTGTTGCCTGTAACGCATTTGTTCCCGGAGAAGATTCGAGTTTGTCGGAGGTACATGTTGAATTCGAGACCTCGGATACCGAGGCTCGCGACCTCGGCGAACCATAAACGATCCACGTTAGTCCGTGAACAATGTTTATCGCTCTATTCTGTGCTAAAGCGCCAGCCGGCCCGACAATGAGAATTATTCCCGTCGATTGAACGCCGACGGAAATACTGCGAGCTCTCGGCTCCGGTTCTGGTATTTCGGACCTAATTCCCATAATCTTGCTGCAACTGGAACACGTTCGTCGATAAATGCTTTCATTAACCCTCCGGGGACCTTGGGAAATGCTGGGTTAAGCGAGAGGTTTATGAAGAAAAATTCAAAATTGATGGACGCGCAAGCCAGAAATTTCTACGGATTTAATCTACAATGTGTATACATTGAAATGAGTCATGTTGCTCGGAAAATCTAGATAGCGTCATACACGTTCTGACTCCCACGATTTTGTTGTGTTTTAAAATAATCGTTACGTTACGCGTTCATGACACGTTTAACCGAGCATGTAGGAAATAAATAGTATTTTCATTTCATTCCCACCACAAGGAATCAGTTGGCGAATGAACTCTCGTCACTTGTACAAACTTATGGAAAATTAGCAAATTTCGGTAATTAATTTATATTGGTCGTTGCTCTGTTGGGAGCAAAATTTGAAAGAAGTTTGTCACTTACACCAGCGTATATAAAGTTCAAATTTTTTAAAATTTCTGGCGACATAAAGTGCAATTTCTTTCATTAGGGACAAAAGATTTATCGGTGTGTTTAGAAAATATCCCATCAAAAATACGAAAGAAGTTTGTCACTTTTATGAAATTAGAAATTTCTGGTGACAGATTTAAATTGGAATTTGATCGATTAGGGGCAGAAGAGTTTAGGAAACATCCCTTAAAAAGCACGTTTCAAAAAGTTGATAAACAGAACTCTGCAGACGGTAAGCATCGTCAATTGTACAGTTGTCGTAAGGGTCCACCATGCAAGGATCACACGAACACTTCCACACAACAATACTTAAAGACACGATTCCTCCATCGTTCAGTGCTCCCCTTCGATCAAAAAGCTCTGGATCGTCGATCGTGCTTTGGAATCCGCGAATCTCGTCTCTGTTTCTCGTCTCGATGAGAGGAGAGGAGAGGCGAGCGTCAGGGTCCCGAAATATCCGCGGTCAGAAGTGTCGAATGAAAAGAAAAGGAAGAGAGGAAAAACCGAAAGGAAGCGACACCGTCAAAAATGGGGGAGGAACGGGCCTTACAAGGGTAGCTTCGCAGATGGATAATTATTAGACTGCGGTACTTATGCATTTACGACAAGAATGGATAAATTAACTTCTACCAAATGACCGGTTTTATGTTTTGCAATTGTTAAAGTTATAAAGCTGTATTAATGGAAAATAATGTCATTCTTATAACGCTATATTCACCAGGTACTTTTAATGCTTGGTATGTTCAGTGTTGAGAACATAATTTATCGGTTCAAACTTCTCAAAATCATTAAGGATAGCAAGAACTTTGGCTTGAATAATTTTTATTTTGCATAGATTAAGGGACCCAATTATTGTGGGGGTACCAATTACTGTGCCTATATTGATTATACTTATTTTTAAAGCATAATAAATATTAAAAAAGACATAAAAAAGAATTGATATATAAAAAGATATTTAAAAAAGATACATCGACTGGAAATATATTGACATCGGATATACATTGACTGATTTTAATAAACAAATTTAATACCTCTTTTTTAATGATTCATTATGCTTTAAAAGTAAGTATAATTAATATAGACACAGTAATTGGTACCCCCACAGTACTTGTGTCCCTTACCCTAAAGATCCGCAGTCTAGTTGCGAGGCGAGGGGTTCGGGGAGTAAACACGTTTCTATGCAGACAAATTTAATCATGGATACAAATCCGCAGTCCACCAATTACGAACCGAGAAGCTCGCCTTATTAGCGTGGATCATTGACGGTGTCCTGAACCCGTCGCGAGACGAGGGTCATATCGCTGTCTCGGTGGACGAAGAAGAAGAAGACGAAGAGGTAGCATAGCAGAGACCTCGCAAACCAGAAAGAGGAAGAGAGAGAGAGTAAGAGAGAGAGAGAGAGAGCGTGAGAGAGAGGGGTGTCGTAGAAAAGTTGCACCCGGCACACTGCATCTCGAATCTCGGAGAAGTAGGAGAAAACGCGGGGCGGAAGGGGTTCACGGCGGGCGAAGAGGGTGGCGGAGACGCGTCGCGTCGCGACGCTGAGCGGCGAGGCGCGTTTCTGGAGTCGTCGGGACGCCGAAAATAGCGTCCCGATATGATGACGCCCGGAGCGAGCCGATCCTAGATTTCAGTCGGTTCGCAAGCTCGAAAGCTGCTGGTTAACACGGAAGGAAGACTCTCTGGTCGCACACTCCGCTCCGGTTTCCATCGTCCATTTCCATAGCGACGAAAACCACCACCACCACACGCACGCACGCACGCACGCATACCACCACTCACTCTCTCTCCCTCTCTGTCTCTCTCTCATTCATTCTGTCTCTCTCTCTCTCTCTGTGCGACTCTTGTTCCCTTGGAGCGCCAGTCGCCGTTCGTTTCTGGACCCATCGTTTCCCTGGACCCGGTCAGTCCTCTCCTGTATCCCGATCGGTGCACGGATTCGCCAGAAGTCCTCCAGATCGCGATCGATCCGGTGATCCAGAGTCTCTTTTGAGAAAGAGAGAGCGAGAGCGTACGCGGAAACACAGAGAACCGATTTTACCAGCAGTAACGAGAGAGAACGATGGCGGACGTAGACAGTGTAGTGTACACGACCACCGAGCGCAAGGTTCGCAAAGTGAAGAAGACGAGCAAGCGCAGGGAGAGCCACGATCAGAACGCCGAGGTCACGATCACCGAGGTCGACAGCACGCAGAACCACCACGCCATCGAAGAGTATGTGCTGGCTGCAGATGTGCCGAGTATCAGCCCCCATCGCGTTACCCTAACGCTTGCGATCGACGCTCGCCACCCGAACGATCGGCGATCTTCGCCGGGGTCGATCGTCCAAATCCATCGCCTCGTGAACCCTCGGTGCAATCGTTTACAACCATGCTCAATCTCCGAGATCCACGGGATGTCAGAACGTTTGCATACACACGTAGTAGTTGACGCCCAGAAACGAATCGATGTTTCCCTTTTGCCAACTGCGAAAACAAGCTGCCAAGCTTTCGCGAGAGTTTGCGACCTACTTTCTCCCGGTTGAGGAAAGTCTCTTCTCTATTTTTCCCCCACCTCTCGCCCTCCCTTTGAACCGAGACCGCCCTTCCTCGCGGAATTTTCAGTTTTCGAGGGTTTCAGGGTCGAGGGATGGGGGTCCTGGAATTTTTGGTTGTAGTCGATAGCGTTGGGAACGGTTCGCGACGCGGTTTTCGCACGTAGTCCCTGCCGATTTCGGGATCCAGAGGGTGGCGGTGCAGCCTCTCGTGCCCTCTCTCGCAGGACCTAGTCCTTTTCATCCTCCAGGATGAAAATCCGCGCGATACATATGCCTCTCACGCCACAGTATAATTGATATCCTCCCTTACAAACAATACTCAGCCAGCACATACAACAGCACTCAACCAAGGTACATATTTACCAGAGAACCCGCGAGAACACTACAGAAAGAGAGAGATCGCGAGGAGCTTTTCGGGAATCGCGACGGAAATAAACGAGAAGCATGCTGCCGGGAGTAGCGTGTCTCAGTTTCTCGGATGATAGAAGCTCGTCGAGCCTTGTTTGTACCGAGGAAAAAATCGCGTGTGATCGCGTCTAACGTCGCTGAGAACCGTCGACGAGGAGCTTTCGCTCTGTGGATCGTGCTGACGATCGAGTTGTAACTAATCCATGGGGATCTAACCGGGTTCCGGGGGCTTGAAAACTGTTATACTATCGGTACAGGTTCCCTAAATGATTGTAAAGAACATCCGTTCCGAATAACTGTTACAGGAGAATCGAAATGTTCAACTATTCGCTTCTGTTGCAGCCAACTCGAGACACGTCTTTGCTCGAAAAAGCTGCAAATTGAAGTGGCGGTAAAAACGTTAAAAAAATTTTCCCGAGAACGAGTCCACCGTAGATTCGAAGGGCGAAGCTTCTCCTTTGCAACGGGATCTTGAAAATTGACGTACGATTTTTTTTGTCCGTTTTACAGAACTTTGAATGGAAGGTGTACCGCCAACTTTGCAAGGTACACCATGAACGAACTTGTTCATCGTTTTGTTGTTTAATTTGGGTAAAAAAAATCGTACGTTAATTTTTAAGGCGTCGTTGGAAAGAGGAAGCTTCGTTCTCCAACTTTATGGTGGATTCAGGTACCAGACAAATTTTTTAACGTTTTTACGGACGTTTCAATTTGTGGGGTTTGAATGATATATAGTCTTGGAAGAAAATGAATGATATATAACTCAAGCAACAAAATGACTGCAATTTTATTATGCTACGACTTCTCTTTACAACAGTGTAAATATCGACAAGTAACGCTCCGCCGATAGGGGATGGAGCAAGTGTAGTAGTTGAAAATTTCTGTTCTTCTGAACAATTACTCAAGTCCTTTGCAATGATTTGAATTAGAACCTCTCCGTAACAGGGAATTGTTTTGATTCAAGCCCTGGGTCTGAGGGGTGATTTCGATGATTTAATTGGATTTGGAATGTCTTGTCTAAACCGGATGGTTGTCCTTCTTTTTTTCCAGTTGATTTTCAGTGGCGAGTACACGAAGGCGATGAACAAGGACTGGCACAGCGGTCATTTCTGCTGCTGGCAATGCGACGAGTCTCTGACCGGGCAGCGCTACGTTCTCAGGGACGAGCACCCTTACTGCATCAAGTGCTACGAGAGCGTTTTCGCCAACAGCTGCGAAGAGTGCAACAAAATCATCGGTATCGACTCGAAGGTATGGCACAACACCAGTATCCTATATCATTCCTAGATATCGCGGATCAGTTTCGGCGATAAGCGCCGCTTTACTCATCGACCTCCTTTTTACGGAGATTTTTTCCGTTTCGTTCGATATCGTATCGCGGCCTCGTCCTTCGCGGACCCTATCTTTACGATAGAGAGAACCAATACGTTCATTTATCGCTAATAGTCACCTGCGGTGGATCGTTTGCTCGTTTGGGTAATCCTTGTCCAAACAGTTCCCTTGTGTCTCTGCTCACTCTGGTATCCATTATACTTTGTCTGGAATTTTTATTTTTCTGCCCATACTGTTTCAAGAAAAAAAGTTTCCTTTACGTCTCATTTTAGTCTGACACCTATCTCGTTTCTTACACTTTATTATATTCTACGCAGTTGCCGTTTCTTTGTAAGTCACGTTTCTGAAAGGACAAAGCTCCTTTATCTCTCAATTAAGGTCTCTAATTTCTATTTTGATTTACGCATTTCTTCGCCATTTTTACTTGAATTCGATACAGTTAGTGAATCAACAAAAACTCACTGTCTCGTATGCTCCTTGAACATCAAGAATAATTCTCTCCATCGTCTACATAAAAGTTAATTTCTTCCGAGACTTTAAATCAGCAAAGTAACAGCACCATAAAGTACATTATAAAAATCTCGCCGTCTTCAGTTTACCTTCCCAATCAGATTTGAGCAACAATACAAATGTATTCTTATTGGAATGCAAACCAGCGAAAGGTGAAGAATAACTCTCTCCATGATCCCCCATAAAAATGAATTTTTGCTAAAACTCTATCACAGAGCCGCGGTCCCATATGGCAATAAATCGGTAAAGAGACAGCATGATAATTCCATTCACCGCAAACCGATCATCTGCAGCCAGCTATTATTCCTCGCAATATTAAATCTCCGTTGAAACCCGACACCGTGCAGAGATACGCAAACCTCGCTCCGCCAGTTTCGTCACGTAGCGTCCGCTTGTTTCCGGAAGAGATTTGCGTCTCTCTGGTTGAGCACGCGTCGGTCGGAGACACGGTCCGCGAAGTTTCCGCGCAAAAATGGGTAATTATCGGTTCGTGTATAATGATGGGTGCCGAGAGGCGGCGATACTCGGGCGAGAGCATGCGAACGAGCGAGGAGCGGGCATGGGCGTCGACTTACTCATTCCTAGAAATAGAAACGATGATGCAGGTGCTGCCGGCCATATCGGCTTCGAGAGCTTATTTCCGTTTCTCGGCCGTTCGCCGTGCCCCTGTTCCTCCTACCTCCAGCTTCGCCGGAAATTCGCTGTAATTCAATCTCGCTTGTCCTACCTCGGAAGCTGTAGAACACGCCTCTCCGGACGAGCAAACACTGTGGCGGTTCAAAAAGAATTCGGACTTCTTTGCGTACTTCCAAACTGTGGAATATCCCTGCAAAATAGCTTCTTGGAATTCGCAAAAATGGCGAAACTGCAGTCGATTCTGTTGCGCCCTGTACTCTCGATTTTTGTGGCATTTGAAAAGAATATATTGAATACCGAATATAAATCTCGGATATTCTTTCGGAGTCGAAGAGTGATCTAACTGATACAAGATAGAATGTTAGAATTCATCACAATGATTGCCACTTTAACCCTTTTATATTTTAAAAATTGTGGTAAAATTCGTTTCAATATTTGTGTGGATAGCAATCTCTGATTCCATGTAGACAGCAGTTGATCAATTATTTTAGAAATATTTTTAATGGTATTTAATTTAGATTTACTGGTCTCCTTATAGATCTGAATAGGGAGTGATATCTTTAAAATACCGGGTCAAACTAGACCCTGCTTCTACCGTTCGATTGTTAAAAATGAACGTTCTACTTGACGTGATGTGTTTCTGTAATTTATGCCTGTACACAGGCTTTTATATTTGGCAGTGTTACATGATTAATTGCTTGTAGTTATTATGGCAAGCCTGTCAGATAAAATACAAACTCTGTATAGAATATACATACTGCAATTCAGGCCACTGTTGAACATAAAAGTCACTGGTGCGTGTTTTAAGAATGTTGAACATGGAAATTGGACTCGCGCTGTCGGAATGGTGCCAAACACAACACTCCTGCCGGAAAGTCGCTGTAAATAAATAATGGATCAACAAGTCCGTGCCGAGTGCAAGTCTAACTGAGTAAACTTAGTATAGTACACCTACCTGCGTTCACACATTTAAAAACAATCAAAATTTTCTCAATTTTAATCAACCATATCGAGCTTTCGATCTAGAACCTATACGCTTCAATTCACAGAACAGACCGGCCCTAATTCGAAAATAATTTACACGTATGGCTGTCTTTTCCTCGACAAAAAATTTTTTTCTACACTTGAAAAGTAGATTAATTGAACGCCAAAATGATTGTTCACCTACAGGCAACATAGGCGTCGCAAAAAATTCGCAAAGGTGGGCTACAATATTTTTTAAGCCGTCACAGTTCACCTGCTTCAAACAAAATTCTCGTCTTCCGAGTTCTGTTCCCCACTGGAAAAAAATTTGTTTCTACACTTCAAAAGTAGGCGCTTCGAACGCAAAAAAGATTGCTCACCTGATCGTACCACAGGCGTCGCAAAAAATTCGCAAGGATGGTCTACAATCACTTTTAAGCCGTCACAGTTCACCTCCTTCAAATAAAATTCTCGTCTTCCGAGTTCTGTTTCTCACTGGAAAAAAATTTGTTTCTACACTTCAAAAGTAGACGAATCGAACGTAAAAAAGATTGTTCACCTACTCGCATCACGGGTGTCGCAAAAAATTCGCAAAGATGATCCCATTTTTTAAGTCGTCACTGTTCGTCTCCTGGAAACGAGGTCCTCGTCTTCAGGAGTTAGAGCGGCTTGAAGAACTATTTTTTGCGCGACGCAGGAGGCTCGTAGAGGTCGTCTAGATATCGATTATAATCGATCCAGATATGGAAACCCGTTCGATTTCGCCGCGCGCGACGCTCGAAGCGAGTTTACATGTCTCGCGAATATTTTGGTCATCGTACGCGCATCGATCACCGCGTCGCGATCGAGAAGAATCGCCGAGCAAAATCGTTCGTTTCCTTAACGCGACGCGGTAGACCTCGTTCAGAAACCTTGCTGCTCGGCGTGTCAATATTTTCCTTCGGCCGTATAATTCTTTCTGCGACGTACCTACGAGATAGATCGATGCTCGATCGTTTGATGGTTGGTTCCAGGATCTGTCGTACAAGGATAAGCACTGGCACGAGGCCTGCTTCCTCTGCAACAGGTGCAGGGTGTCCTTGGTGGACAAACAGTTCGGAAGCAAGGTGGACAAGATCTACTGCGGCAACTGCTACGACGCCCAATTCGCCAGCCGCTGCGATGGATGTGGAGAGATCTTCCGTGCTGGTACGTAGATCATAGATCCGACTGGGATCCTGGCCGGGGAAACCGCCTGCGAGCTCTGTCGATCTTTAGAAATAGAAAATTAACACTAGGTTTACGCGGAAAAATGTTTCAATTTATTTTTAATATTTTTAATATTTTTAATTTACGATTATCGAGAGTGAGGAATTACTCAACATTTTCTTTGGGTATATGTTATAGTTATACAAATTTGGATAGGCACATTCTCGTTGTTTTTATCAAGTAGTGTAAAACAGTCACTTTTGGGCCCGCTGACGACCATAAATATGCGATAAATTGGAAATGTCAATGTTTTTAACTGTAATTCTCACGTGAACGGTAGTTTGTCTCTTGGTTGAGCCGTCTGTGTCATTGTTAGAGCGCGGAAATGCAAATTTACACGTTTGCAGACGCATTTCGAGGAATCCCCGTGTTAGAACTAATTTTCGTTCTCTGATCGCTGCTAGGATTTCTTCAACTGCAGAACCTTCACAGTTCCTCCGATCTAGAACGTTTTCTACATGATCTCTTTCCATCTCATGCATACAAAATTGATCGTATTTGTTCGTAGGTCGCTTACAATTTTTAGTAATTCACACTGCGAATTTTCTAGTTGATAAATTGAGTTCATCGTCATCTTGGTTTTCGTAAAATAAGTTTTATTCTTGATTTTTATAAAATATCAGATCTGTTTATTAAGTACAAGAAAATCTAGGGGGTGGTACCTTTAATGACTACCGGAAATTATTCTACTGAAAATAGCATCCACCTTCAATTCTAGTCGCACCTACCAGTCAATATCTCTGGATTTCACTTTAAGTCCAGTTCTATCTATCCAGATCTAGGTCTGTCAGATCTAGATCTCATTCCAGGGCAAAGCGTTTCCGACACTTGTGTCCGATAATCTTCCGTTTTATCACATGTCGAGAACTCTGTTGCCCAATTTCGAAAGGTCCTTCGACTAAGCCTCGAGACCACCTGTTTGCGATCGAGTCCCGAACAATGATTCACGATCACGGCCGGGGGAGGCCGGCCATAGATCTCTTATTCGGCGCTTCTTATTAAGGCAACCGAGTCAAGGCCGTGACTCCAGACCGGTGCCAATTATCGCGACTCCTTTCGAAAAGGAAACTCTGCGTACACCCACGCCTCTAATTCGAACTTCGTCACCGTGAATCAAACAATCATCATCGAGCAGGGAAGGGAAAAGGGAAAGGGAAACGATAAGATACGAGTTTACGACTCTTTGTTGCTCTTTCATACTCCTTCATGGTTCTTGGGAAAGTGTCTCTAACAGGGAGGATCGTCAATCTTCGTTTCGTCTTCAGGAAATTGTTTAAATACTTTTACGGGATGGTGGAAGAAAAAAGTAGGTCAAAACAAGTCTTTGGGATGATTATTTTCGATTTGTACCACTGGAGTTATGAAATGGAAATAGATCACGGTAGTTTGTCGTATTTCATTCAATTTCGTCGATTATGTTTGCTTGCGATGAGTCCTATTCAACCTCTTTGAATTACAAGACCTACTTAACACATTACACAAAGACATAAAATTTAAAAAATCTAGGATACGTAGGATTTCATAATGAATTTTTCTATGATAGTAGCAATTCCATGCGTCAAACCTAATAATTTCTCGTGGGATTATTGTTTAGAAAAAGATTTCGAAGCTTCTTTAGAAATTTTTAATTTCCACTCGACTTCCATTTTCTGCAATGCATGCAAAAAGTGTTCATTTTGCCATCTGTTAATTTGCTGTCTGACTAAAAATCGCGATCTAAGTGCCCCCTGTGACGATGTTTTGCAGCGTTCTTTCGAAAAACAAATGCAAAGCAAAACAAAGCGTTTATTTTGCAATTTGTTAATTGCGATACGATCGAAAATCTCAAAGTAGTGCACTCTACCACCGCGTTAAGGACTTACAGCGTTCCTTCGAAAAGCTGAAGAAAAATCGATTACTTTAGTCCGAGTATAATGCAATTACTCCATCGCGTCGCAGAAAGGTCGAACTTCTCAAATCAGATCAAAGTGTCAATTTTGCAATTTATTAATTGCGATTCGATCGAAAATCTCAAAGTAGTGCACTCTACCACCGCGTTAAAGACTTGCAGCGTTCCTTCGAAAAACCGAAGAAAAATCGATTACTTGTTGTTTGAGTACAAGGCGATTGCTTCATCGCATCGCAGAAAGGTCGAACTTCTCAAAGCAGATCAAAGTGTTAATATTGCAATTTATTAATTGCGATCCGTTCGAAAATCCCAAAGTAGTGCACTCTACCACCGCGTTAAAGACTTGCAGCGTTCCTTCGAAAAACCGAAGAAAAATCGATTACTTGTTGTTTGAGTACAAGGGGATTGCTTCATCGCGTCGCAGAAAGGTCGAACTTCTCAAAGCAGATCAAAGTGTTAATATTGCAATTTATTAATTGCGATCCGTTCGAAAATCCCAAAGTAGTGCACTCTACCACCGCGTTAAAGACTTGCAGCATTCCTTCGAAAAACCGAAGAAAAATCGATTACTTGTTGTTTGAGTACAAGGCGATTGCTTCATCGCGTCGCAGAAAGGTCGAACTTCTCAAAGCAGAAGGAAGCTCCTTCGTTCGAGGGCGCCCGCTTCCGCGGAAAGGCAGCTCAGTAATTCGGTCAAGTACGCTCGGACTTGTCGCGAATTTATCTAGCGACGAAATTCCGGCGAGGAAACGGCGCCGATGACATCCTCCGTGAACGCGAGAAACGGAGAAAGGGAGAGACGGCCATCGATTTCGCGAAGAAGTTCGTGCCTGCGGAACGGTTTCGGCTTCACGCGACGCGACGCGCGTGGGAGTCTCGTTAAATCTCTCGGCTACCCGGCCGTGGATAAAGACCGGCTGATAGCGACAGGATCGCCGAGGAATCGTCCGTGAAAATGACTCGGTGCCAGCGCGTGTCCGTATACGGATCGCGACCTTTCGAACCGCGAATGTATCGCATCGCGCGATCTAACGCGATCCAACGCGGAACGATCGTCACGATCACGATCCGTTCGACCTTTCCACCGGGAGCTTCTTCGGGAACTCACGCCGGCCCGATTCCCGTCGTTGTTTTATCGATAGCTTTAATATCCTCGGATACCGGGGCGCTTCTTTTTAAAAGTCCAAGGTCTAGGAAATTCGGATTGTTTGACAATTGCATCGGATCACGATTGGAAAAGCTGCAGAATTCTTCTGTTGTCCTCGATCCGCCTTTCAGATCTGCGGATAGACTGCGGATATTTATGCAGAGTATAGATTTTTTGATCGAGAAAAAGGTTTGGGTCAGGTTTGATAGTTTTTAAGTCTTCCGGAAGTGAAATGAGAACGTTTGTTCTTGATTTGGACGGGATTTCTGTGATCGGTTCTTCTAATCGCGGAGATTGTTTGCTCGAGACTCCCGTCCTTCCGTGCAATTGTTCAGGTGTTAATTTGCCGAGAGCTCTGCGTCGTAATCTCCGAAGGAAGGTACCGCCTTGGCGCAAGCCGATTTGCAAAGCAAATTGAATTACCTTTGTAATTGCGCGCGACATAAACCGACGACTATTAAAGACTGTTGTTAATAAGGTAACGACTCGATTCGCTTCAAATGATCATCGATTTGAGAAGCTGCGCGTGAAAGTATTAACACGACCGAACAAGTACGTACACATCGGCTCGCAGACATCAATTCAGTCGCATTACTGTACAATAGAAAACGAGCATATAGAAATGGTTCGTAAAAAGATGATAACAAAAGGTTTGATTTAAGACTTAGAGAAAAAGACACCGTTAGTGAATTTTTCGTTGAATGTAAAATTGTGGTGAAAAATCAGAAAAATGAATAGTTGAATTTATAAGCTCTTGGATTAAGGACAAAAGTACAAGATACTTCAGAAATTACAAAACGCAGTACAGAAACCACTGCTGTTCAAGCAGCAAGGAGATATGTATAAAATTAACAAGAGGAACGACCGAGAGTTAACTTTGTACTGAAAATATCCCAGACTAGTTGAACCAATAAATTGCTAGACGAGAAAACGTTGAGATAAACGAAAACAAGAACGTTGGCACCGGTCAGAGACAACAAAGTGATGGGTAGAACCCACGGCTTTTCCCAAAGCAAGGGAAAATGTGGAAAATTAACGAGAGAAGCGGCCGAGGGATAACTCTCGGCTGGAAATACGCGAGACCGGCAGAATTTCTCTGTGAAATTTCTCTCTTTATCGCGAAAGAGAGAGAGAGAGACAGAGAGAGAGAGAAAAAACGATCCTCCGGACGAAGACCGGGCCTGGCAGAGGAGACGTGGCCCACAAATATATAAATATTCCGCGGATGCGATTCAGGATAGCGCGGAGTGGTTCTGCGAGCTTAGAGTTATCAGCGAAGTAGAAGACATGGTGCGCGTGCTCGCGCGGCGTGTACACGCCGACTCCAGCGAGCGGTGTCTTGCTCCGATGCTTCAGTGGCGAGCAAGACTCCGGGCCAATCGCACGATTCCACGATTTCGTCGCGGTTCCACTGTGCTTTTCGTCGTGAATCACGCGCCTGACCGGCTACGCGCTCTTCAGGTTCTCTATCGTCTCGATTCGATTTCGATTTCTGCCAACTCTCTCCTCTTCATTCGAGCTTGACAAAAATTACCGATAATTTTATCTTCATCGTCTGGAGCGAATTTGTTTGCGTATAATCGAAAGACTCCAGGGTAGCGAAATAAGAGTAAAGTAGTAGAGAAATATGACGATAGTTAGTTGGGAATATTTCGAATTTTTTCGAAAAGCGTAGAAAATTCTCCCGCACCTTTTCATTCGGAGTCTAACAACGAGAATCAATAAGATAACAATATTAATCGCATTTCACTGACTGCAGGATTGTTTGTGAAAGATAATAGGGAAACGAGAGAGTGGGAAAATAAATAATAAACTAGTGCAGAAACGTAGATTATTGCAATCTCTATCAGAGTACGAAAACTTCCTCCTTTTTGTCTGGAATTCGTCAGATAATACTGAGGAGACGGTTCAGAGACTGCAAAGTGATAAAAAAAGCATAACCCAATGCGGAGACAATAATAGTACATAGTTAACGTTAAGAAAGAAATTCGAACCTCCCTAAAATCCACCGAATAGGAGTAGTCTTATTTTTATCGAAAAAGATCAGAGAGTTTACAGAGCGATAAAACGAAACTGCTGCAGAAGTGATCTAGAATGAAGAGAGTAAAATAGTTTTATCGAATAAGGGATTTGAATCTCCCGCGTTTCGTTCGAAATAGAATCGAGAGTGAAGGGTCCTCCCGTTGGTTCTCCAGTGTTTGTTGTTCCGTGAAAAGTTGAAAGAACTTCGAGCAAAGGAGAGGAAATGGCCACCGACACGTTGAGCGAGAGGCTGTCCAGCAAGCTCCATCTGCAAACGAAGACGGTGGGCGAGGAGAGGATAAAAAGGGCGAAGGAGAAGGACGAGGATGTCGCGATATTCAGCATGTTCCCCATGGAGGGTGACCCTAAGTTCCGCTGCTGCCTCGGCAGGGATTGTTTGATGGGGGACCCGAAAAAGGCGGAACCAGGTGACCATCCTCTCCGGAAATATCTTTCTATCAAATTAGGAAACGACATTGCTAGGATTAACTTAATAGAGCTCGAAGGGAGTCTTCGGTACAGCTATGGACCTTTGTGCACTGTTCAGGGGAGTAGGACATTCGTAGCCAGACATTGGAGCCTTTCACCGCTCGTGATAATAAAGTTCTCACCGAGGGATCAGAATCTCTTTTTCGAAAGAGATTTACAGCGATTTTTTCGAGATTTTTTCTACTCTGAAAAACTTTTGGGTTTTTAACACTAGGTTTACGGATTCAATTTTTAATTTGCGATTATTCAAATTCTAAAGATGCAACCGTGATAAATTATTCAACTAATTTCTGGATATATATTATATTATTAAAAATTCTAATGCCAAATAGTCACTTCAAGTGCTCCGCAAAACTGGTGTTAAAAATTGAGATAAAATCTCGCGGAAGCCAAACAAGAATTTTTCTCTACTGATCAAAATCGGTCTTTCGGGTTCGATCAGGATTTTTCCGTTCAGTTTTCCTAATCGCAGAGATTGCAAGAGGGTGAAAGAGGCTTGTCGGTAGGAGATGATTGCCTTGTGTCGCGTTCCGGGTCGCCAGGAACGTTGCAAAATCTCTAGCTGGTCGCGGGGGCGGCGCATAAGGTCCCGTTCTCAAAGTTTCCCTAAGGTCGACGTCGGCACGCCGATCGTGGGCCGACCGGCTGCCGATAAACTAGGCGATCAAAGCCGCCGAGAGACGGAGAGACTCGGAGAAAGAGAGAGCGAGAGAGAAAGGCTCGTGGAGAAGGAAGGAACCCGAATGGGACCGCGACCTTATCTGGAAACACGAGCACGGCCACGCGCTCTTGTCCTCGCTGCACCTGGCTAACGAACTGGCTAATTACCCGAGGTTGTCTGCCATTAATACGGGAAGATCCTGGAGGGCTAGCACCATAGCTCTCCTAAGCCACGTCCTCTTGGAAAAGACCGTTTTACCACTCTCCAGTAGAGACAATATATGTGAGTCTAGAAAGACTCTCTAGCAACGATACATCCTTGGTTCATCAGTTGAGGATTCCCTTCCTACATTGCAATTCAATTAGGTTTGGAGATGGTGGTCCCAGATCCTAGCAATTTTGAGTATAGTGATCCTAGACTCTACAGGTTGTCATCAGTTAATTTTGTGGGCGGTGAACCTAAACCCTAGCAGGTTGCATTTTGGGGATTATGGTCCTAGACTGTAGAGGTTGTAAACAATCATCTTTGTGAGTGATAGTCCCAGACATAACCCTGATCGTAGTAGTTTTAATATTGGGGATGATGGCTCTCAACTCTAGAAGTGTACTCAATTAATTTTGCAGATGATGGTCCTAAACCCTGGCTGTTTCAATTGAGGAAGTGATGATCCTAATCTTCAGAGGTTTTATTCGATTAATTTTGGGGATGGCAATCCTAGATGCTAAAAGTTTTAATATATTAATTTTGGGGACGATGACCCTGTACCCTAGAAGTTTGAACCAATTTCCAGGTCTTAGGACCTGGAATGTCGCAAAGAAAAACAGACTAATGTCCTCAAGGACCAAGTAGGATTAATTGTCGTCTGAAAGACACAGAGAGGAAATGACCTCGAGTTTAGTATGCTCCGCCACGCGCCAGGCTTCGAATCTCTGACGAAGATCCCGGAATTGGCTCGCTACAAGAAAGAGATACCGATCTAGGGGACGCGGAAGACAACCGAACCAACCAGTTTTACGATAATCTCGCCAGTCCAGTGGTTTATGATTAATGAAGCCGCGAGGCTGATGGGTGACACGCCGCTTTATTAAAGCGACGCTCGCTTCCGGTTGCTTTGCGATGCATGCAACAGGCGAGCAGTGGTTTCCTCGAATCTCTCGTCGCGGAAGCTCGACGATTTCGATTGCTTGCCGACGATTGGCAATTTAAATACGCTTCGAAAGTCCGGCCGAGTAGGACAACATCGCGGGTCCGCAATATTTGTCGTCGATTGCGACACAGCCTGGAATTCGCTGCGGTGCGTCTCAATAATGATGTCACGCGCGCGCGCGCGTCCGTGCAAACAAATATGCGGCCCGGAGAAATTCTGCGCGATCTCTGGAAACGTTCCGAGTCGTAAAATATGTTTTCCTTCGCATCTTCGATGATGTTCTTCTCGGTCTTCTTGAGGAACTTCTCGGCTTTCTAATTCGAAGCAGAAGAAAATTTCTATTATTTCTATCGATATATCTTCGCTGATTGGCCGTTGCAGATCTGACTCGAGATTGTAAGTCGATGGGTTAAATCTGCATGCGAAGCATTTCGGATATTTATATCATACTAGAATATTCAGAATATTCTACTAGAAACTCCTAGTAAAAACCCCTACTGCAATTAGTTGACTGCGGATTTTGATGCGTTTATATGCACATATTCAAAGTACAAAAAGAAAACATGTACAGTAACGTCCCTACACCATAAGGCATTTTCTAGTTGACAATTTGAGAATTATGCTGCATTGTATAAAATAATACTTTAGAATTCGCATAAGGATTCTAGCGATTAAAGATCCACAATTTCTATACTCGTTTCTGAGAGCAATCGATCGCGGATTGAAGAAGAGTATCAGTAAACGGGAACATGCTACTTTTATATTGAAATTTGGGTGAGTGTATTAATACTCGTGATGTCATCCGAGCCGCGGTCCATCGACACCGATCGCTTCGGTTGCTTATCGAACGGCGAGATCTGCGTCGGGAGCGCCAGTTAATGCGTTGCAAATCGAGTTTAAAATCGATCCTCATTGCCCCAGACGAAAGGGAAAGGGAACGTCAACCGGTCGCGCGACAGAAAACGAAAAATCAACTCGGAGCGCACAATGAGCGCAATGCTGCGACGGTGGCGAACGATTTACGTAACGCATTCGAACGGGTGCGATGCGTGACGAACGCTATTAGGACCGTCTGTATTCCCCATTGCGCAATTATTAATAACCCTAAGCCGGAAAGCGCGCTCCGAAACGGAGCATCGCTATGCTTCCTTAGGAAAAAGACACAACTTCCACAACGTAAAATCATCTTTACTAACACGTTGTCTTGACGTGAATTTTGTGCAATTTGCAATTTAATACAATTGTTAGTTACTTGATATCGAGGCTCTCAGCTTGCACTACACTCTAATTTCTGCGTTCACAAATTGCTGTTTAGTGGTATCAATTTTATGCTAATCACTTCTAATTCCATAACGCCGGTCATCGATGACCACCATGGCGATGAACGTGTTAAATCTACCCTTTAACACGTTGACTATCATGTCATCCATATGTGGGTAAAAATGAATTTTTATGTTAATATATTCATTGTACCAAATTTGATTAGGATCAGTAAAATGTAAGAAGTTGGAGGACTACTCAATATCATACATTTAATTTTTTTTCAATTTATATTGCATTAAATGACTTACTTTGATTATGGAATTTTTGAGGTTTCCAGTTTGGCAGTCAAAGTGTTAAAACTCCAATTAGGATCGCAATTCCTAAATAAAGATATACTAATCTTCCAGAGGCTACAGTGAGAAAGCTAGGTTTTAACTAATTTGTATCCCGTTCGGCATTCCTCCGCGTTTCCTCTCGCGCTACTATTTTGACGAGCATTTCTCAAACAAACCGAAGCGCGCAGATCATCTGACGCTCGTTTCGCAGCTCGTGAAATTTTATTCGCACCACCCGCGTCTGGGAATCCCACGATCCGCGAGATTGGCGCCGGCCCGGTGATTCGAGGGCTATAAAGATCGAAACGATCGACGATTCCGCACGCCGATCGGAGCTTTGACCCTTTCTCGATCGTTCCACGTTCTCGGAATGGCGATCGTTCCGCGAATCCGCGTCTCGTTGTGCTCTTATCGGCCGGTTAAAAGCTTCGCGGAAAAGCAACCGGAAATGCGCGCGGATTCGCAGACCGGATGGAGGCTCGGGAATTTGGCGGATAAATCTTGGACGAAAATTTGAATTTGGAAAATGTTTGTTTTGCATAACGACCCGCAATTACACATGTTGTATACATTACGGTACCGCGGCAGAAAGTGATCAGGTTTGCAAATATCGAGTTAAAGATAGATTCAGAGGAGTTCGAAGAACATTTTGGTCAACACGATGGATTTTTTTTTGTTTTTGGTTTTCGCGCGGCTAGAGCTGCATTTTAAGCCAATATGCGGCCTGGCGCGTTAAGGCGACGCATAATGCGAGATTACCACATCGCCGGCCTTGGACCATCCGACTTTATACTTATACGGAGCTATTGCTCGGACGTTCTGACGTCACTGGCCTCTCCTCCTGACTCACGGTGGACCACAAGGAATCGAGCACGAAAACCAAACCGATCGCTCCTTTCCTCGAGGGCCACTGGAATCTAGGCTATCCCGTCTCCGACCCGCGAGACCGATCGCGAAACCATCTACCACCTCGCTCGGATCGCTTAACCTCTCTATTTATTTGTTTAAACGAGCTCGGTCCACGTGCGGCTCGCGTTATGCAAGCCGATCAAGGAAAGAAACTGGATCTGGCAACTGGAGACGACTTTACTGTCGCCGGTCGCCACCATTCCGCCTGTACGCTACCGATTTTTAACGTGCAGACTGATCGAGATGCATGAAATGCTTAGGATTCGTCGGGAAAATTATTTCATTGTTGTGGGAAGCCCATGAACATAATTGACACTTCCAGTACCACATCTCCCAGAAATGGCACTCGCATTATTATTCTATATTTGTAAATGAACGTCTGTGGTAGTCAGTGTGAATTTGTTAATATAACAGCAATAGCAGTTTCACTCGTAGAAGAACAAATTGTCTTTTGTATGGCAGCAAGATAAGTCGATTTTCTTCCGCGTCCAACAGTGTCCCCTTAATCAGTTCCACTGTATCCGAACGTTTGCCGAGCAATTAAGAAATAGATTTCGATGTTTGCGTATCGGTGTCCGGCGATAGAACATCGATTTACTTTATCGACTGGCAAACAATCGGCGCGTCCGAACTTTATCTCTATCCTTGAGTCGATGCGTCAAACTTCGTGGAAATTCGAGGAACAAATTTTCGCGAATCGCGATACAGCTGTGAGTCAGTACGTACTGGAACCCAACAGTGCAGACACCGTCGACTTCGCTGCATTTGCATAACGTAGACAAAGTTATCTGTTACGAGAACTTACAGGTATAACGATCGTAATTCGATGAGAGGAGGAGGTCGTCTTTCTTGACGGGTTAAATATCGAGATGGTAGACGTCGAAAGAAGGTGTTCGTGGCCGTGAGTCATGGACCATCTTCAACGCCGATTATTTCGTTCCGGCTGTTTAGGCCCTGTTAGATCACCTTTCGGAATAGCGGGTCGTTATTAATCCGACTTGCCCTTGGTACACGAGAGAGAGAGAGAGAGAGAGAGAGAGAGAGAAAGCTGGAGGAGCTAATGAGCGGAAGAAATGATCAAACGCCCACGTTTTATCATTCTCGGGTTTTCCAACGTCGCATAAAATGGTCACAGATATTTCAGATAAAGTATTTAGACTAACAAATCTGGAGATCTCTTTGACACTTTATTGTCCAGTAACGAAGTTACCGATCAATGATCCAATGATCAAACGCCCACGAACGACAACTCTACTGGTTTCTTAGAAACGTCACCTAAAATGGTCACCAATTCCTTTCGTTCAGAAAAAGTATTTAGACTAACAAATCTGGAGATCTCTTTGGCTCTTTATTGTCCAGTAACGAAGTTACCGATCAATGATCCAGTGATGAAACGCCTACGAACGACAACTCTACTGGTTTCTTAAAAATGTCACCTAAAATGGTCACCAATTCCTTTCGTTCAGAAAAAGTATTTAGACTAACAAATCTGGAAATCTCTTTGACACTTTATTGTCCAGTAACGAAGTTACCGATCAATGATCCAATGATCAAACACCCTCGAACGGCAACTCTACAGGTTTCTTAAAAACGTCACCTAAAATGGTCACCAGTTCTTTTCATTCAGAATGAATATTTCGACTCGGAACGTTTGTGTTCTCTTTGGTACTTTATTGTCCGGTAACGAGGTTACCGAAGACTGAATTTTATGAACTTATAAAAAGAGAATGAGTATCTACAATTTGAAACAACAGAAAAGAATTGTTGAAATTTAATTGAAAGGAAGAAATTGTTAAATGGCCCTAGCTTCTCGCAACAGATGCAGACAATTTTTATTTTGCACGAGGATCCGCGGTTGATCAATGATCGAACGATCGAACACCCACGAACGACTAGTCTCTGCTGATTTTTCCCAATCCACTCTGTTCAAGGAAGAATACTTATGTTAATAAGTCTCGAGGTTTCATTGGTACTTCGTTCTCCAGTAACGAAGTCAGCCTTCGTGCTGAAGCAAGTCGAGGGGCAAATAATGGAACGACTACGCTACTTCGTGACCATAAACGCGGCTTCCATATCCTACTGCGATTAATCACCGCCTCGATATGGAAACGGTACCGCGGAGATGATCGAAAACCAGAGGTCGCGTGGGAGTAAACGCTCCTTTGCGATCTCCGAGCAATTACTGACGGAGCCAATAGCGGACTTGTTGGATAACTCGATCTCTAGATCGTGATCGGTCTTAGAGACCAGACATCGAGCTTCGCTTCCGTCAACCGTTTCAATCTTCCAAACTTTTTCGGGAAGCTTAGCAATTACAATTGTACATTAACCCCTTGCCCTACAATATCGAGTCAGACTCGTGACGAAGATTCTGAACACAGTCCAATAAATATGTATGTTATTAATTTATTGTAGTTGATATATATCTTTTGGAGGAAACATAGGCATACAATAAATATGAACTATCTTTTTGTGTTCTATGAAATTCTGAACGATGAAGAATTTCTAATCATTATAGTCGCAAAATAAATTGTTAGGAACTTGTGACTGGGTTGAAAATAGGGAGACAGTAGTCCGGAGAATGTGAGGTTATGAAGGTCTTTACTGCCTCGTGTTGTACTACATACGTTCTAGCACGCTTCCACCCGCGCGATCTTCCTTTTGCGCTATCGTACGCCAGATGGCGCCAATCCACAACAATCATAATCACAAAATAAATAATAGCGCAAGGGGTTAATACTTCATTCCTATCGTTGAACTGCGGAATTTCAACCAGCCTGTCTTTCCCGGTAACACTCGTGACCGATGCTCGATAAATCAGTTCCCAGGTGAACTCCGAGCCGCATGTAGGTTATTAGCAACTAGAAAGTGCTCGCAGACAAAACTTGAAAACCGCATTGCAGACGACGCGTATCTTCGCTGTGGATCTTCCGGTCTCGTGGGACTTTTTGCACCTGTCTGCTTGGAAAGTTTCTAGGCCGCCAGGAAACGTTGTATTCGGCGACTTCTTCGGAAACGAGGCGGAAGCGATCGATCGGCGGCGTTCCTCGCGAGAATATCCAGCCAGGAACGCGCGCGATTGCTCGCGAGCTTGGAAGATTGCTTTTCCTCGTAAGCCACGCCGGGAAATTCATCCCCTGGGAATTGTTGGCGAGAGGCGGATGTGCGCGAGCATGCACGCGAGCGACGCTCGGCTTGTCAGGCGCCTCACGCGATCGTCTAGACTCGAGACGCAGAAATGCAAGCTCGCCCTGTCGTCTAGACTCCGGTAAAATATTCCGCCCATTCTTTCCCGAGGCTGTTATTTCCTGCAGTTGAAATGCAATTGCAGGCCGGGACAGCTCGGACAATTTCGGGAACTGTAATCGGGGGTTAACATCCCCTGGGTATGAAAACGCTTTGGGACATTGGGGACTGCGATGGCGAAGACTTTTGGGAATTGAAATAGGGCTGCGGATACCCTTTAACTGTAATTAGGGTTGGCCAGGGACATGAAAATGCGTTAGAGAGTGGGAGGTTGAAGACCACCCTCTTTTGCTCATAATTTTTCTATAACATTGTGGAGGTTGGTTTGATGGCAGTTGGCAACCTTTTCTGAGAAATACGGGACTGCGATGACGACGACTTTTGGGAATTTAAGTAGGGTGGCAGATACCCTTTAACTGTAATTAGGGTTGGCTAGGGACATGAAAATGAGTTAGAGAGTGGGAAGTTGAAGACTACCCTCTTTTGCTTATAATTTTTGGCAGTTGTCAAATTTTTCTTTGAAGTAGACTTAGATCAATTATTACTAGACGGCGGATTTTATGTATTTATGAGAAAAATGAGTAGGTGCAATTTCAGCAGAAATTAGAAAAATGTTAAAATGCTGTTGTGTTATTTTGAGTAAATTAATTATTATTCTATTTCACTCGAGTATGTTGCAGTTCAGGTGAACAATTTTTCTTTTACATAAAGATCCGCAGCCTAGTTGTTACCGATAAACTAGGTTACTTTCCTAATGGTTGTAATTGTCCATCTTTTTTAAAATAGCTAGATCTGAGTTAGCTATTTTTTGACACTGCAGGATCCTAGAAAGCGGATGTGTTTTAGCTACTACTACTAGATTGTCTTATTATTTTATTATACATCGTAGAGGATCTGATTAACCATGATCCGTCAATATTCTTTAAGGAGGTGTTCGAGAGAGATTTCAACAGGGTTTCTGTGGTTACAGGTACGAAGAAGATGGAGTACAAGACCAGACAGTGGCACGAGAAGTGCTTCTGCTGCGTGGTCTGCAAGAACCCGATCGGAACGAAGAGCTTCATCCCGCGGGAGCAGGAGATCTACTGCGCCGGTTGCTACGAGGACAAGTTTGCCACGCGGTGTGTCAAGTGTAACAAGGTATTGTTTTTCTCGTCTGTTTCGTTTACAAGGCCTCGTCCAAATCAGTATCACACATATATATATATTTTTGCAATTGATCCGTTACAGATCATCACTAGCGGCGGCGTGACGTACAAGAACGAGCCGTGGCACAGAGACTGCTTCACCTGCAGCAACTGCAACAATTCCCTGGCTGGCCAGCGATTTACTTCCCGCGATGACAAGCCATACTGCGCCGACTGCTTCGGCGAGCTGTTCGCCAAGAAATGCACCGCCTGCTCCAAACCGATCACCGGTAACCGATCTCTTTACGTACATTATTTCGTTGAAATCGGGTTTTGATGAGGACAAAATTTTACCAACTAGAACATATCCCCCTTTAGAAAATTAAAGAAAAATCCTGTTAGTTGAATCCTGAAAATTCGGGTGGTCTCACCCGTTTCCATTTTATACTTTGAAATCGACGAGCACAGAAAATTGTTAGAGATCCTTGTCCTGAAAAATTCCTTATCCACAAACGCAATAGAGATCTGTGATCAAGCAGTGTTACCAACGAAACGGTTTTTTCGCAGGCATCGGCGGCACCCGCTTCATCTCTTTCGAGGACAGGCATTGGCATAACGACTGCTTCATCTGCGCGGGCTGCAAGACCTCACTGGTCGGCCGCGGTTTCATCACCGACAACGAGGACATCATCTGCCCGGAGTGCGCCAAGATGAAGCTGATGTAAGCGAGTCAGGGTTTCTTGGCGTCGGTCGATGGGAACGAAAAACGAGCGAACAGATGACGAAGAAGAAGAAGTAGAAGCATGGGCCGACCCACATCTCACCGGTCCGGCTTCACTGCACGACCGAATCAAACCACCCTCGCCCCGCGATCATCCCCTGGAACGAGAACAACGCTTCGTTTCCACGAAACGAGATCGAGAGAAGCCACGGTCGAGTCCAACCGGCGGGAAGCTTCGTTCAAAATCGTTCGCCGTTCTCGAAACCAGGGAGAGCCACGATCAAAATTACCGTGTTCCTTCCCCCCTCCCCATCCCCCAACTGTTGGCCATTCTCTTTTGAAAAAAAAATATATATATACGTCCCCGAAACAACCATAGCTCGAGAACACGGTACTTTTCGTCGAAACCTCTGAACCCTCTAGGACGATCTCCCCGTGATGTTTCTTTCGCGGGGACGTTTCCTAATCTTGTAGTTCTAGAGTGACCGTAGTCGTTCGAGACCTCGACTCCTCCGTGACCGTCGGTGACCGTCGCCCGCGAGGAGGAACGAGGTCGGTACCTCGATAAGAACCGAGAATCAAACCGCCTTAAATTGTAAATGGATCACTGTCGTCAAGTTGTTACGCTGTGTTGAATTAGAAGAGAACGAAGCCTACCGCACCGTGCCGTCGTGATTGTTATTATTATTAACGTTATTGTTTTATTATTATTTCCTTTTCGTTTCGTTTCTTTTTCCTGTCGCTTTGTACAACGAGTAGAGAGAGAGAGGAAGAGAGAGAGTGAGAGAGAGAGAGAGAAAGATAGAGTGACGCGCCGGCGAGGAACGATCGCGCGACCAACGCGAGGAAAAACGAAGATGAATCCTATATATTCTTATGGAAAACTAAATTTGATATACGTATAACGAATAATGTTATTTTTATTTAACTTAAAAAAAAAACTCACACAAGCGCGCGCGCGCGCATACATACGCGGATAGAATACATGTGTACGCTGTTTACACGGGAGCGCGCGTCGTACGCGTCCTCCGCCGCCACATTTTGTCACTCTGTGTTGTAGGCGATCATGTAGCGCGTGCGACGCGTGCCGAGATCGTGCAACCTTAATAAACGATTAACTGGAAGTGTGGGCTCGTGTGGACAGTTCTTAGCGACGATACCAACCCGTTTTTCGTACCTTCGAGCGTTCTCCGGAAGCCGCAAGATCGGCCGAGATCTCAGCCATTTTGGAATCTACGCTTTGATCCCTGTTGAGCCGAGATCTTGCCTCTTGCGATACCGAGATCGAGAACATTGAAAATCGAGGGCTGTTCGAGGAACCGATTATTTCTCCTGGAAGTTCTAGGAAGACCAGAATGATCGAGAAGCGACGCGTTCTCCGTGTTCTTCGCGAGTAGCAATCGCGACTCTGCACACGATCTCGAAAATTATTATTCGAAAGTGATGGAGAACAAATAGAATGGGAGGCTCCTACGCACCCGCACACGCATACCGGACGTGTGTGCGCACATGCACACGCGGAACACACACTATTTGTGGCCTTATCCGCACGAGTACATAGGAATAACAAGTGTCTTCGCGACGCAACGATCGTTGCATGGTACTCGATATACAGAGTGTTTCGTTTATCTGAAAACGGAAGTATCTCCTGACGTACTGAAATTACGAAAAAAATTTGTTTACAAAAATTGTTCGGTACGAAGGGGGCAATGTTATGGTGTAATTTTTTTTAGAACTCGAATGGTGGTGGGGGAAATTTTAAAGTCAAATTAATGTTTTTAAACGGAGCCATATATTTTATTGTCATAACAGGATAGCATTTTCCGAGACGAATTCAACGACATATCACATTATGTTAGTTGCATAATAGGCTATTAGCTGCACACTGTATACAAAGTTAAGTTACCAAAATAAATAAACATATAGTTCATATCTTTAGCAACTTTATTCAGTAAACGTAAATAAAATTACTCTGTTTCTTAGTTAATTAAATAATTTCATGATTTTTTGCGCTTATCAATGTTTAATTTAACTGTTGGCTTTCGTTGAGAATCACCACGCAGACAAACTAATTCAGCTTCTTCCTGATGGCCACGTTCTGGAATTAAATAACTTCGAAAGCACCAAACAGAACTCAACAAAATGATTACAATCTCTAGTATTGCACTGTCTCAACTAAAATAAATGAGACTCGAGACAAATAAGGCAACTCTTCAAAACACAAGACAAGAAGGTCCATCTTTGTTTATAACGTGCAGCTAATAGCCGGCAACTAGCTATGTACTACCATGCTTACTTAAGAAGTGACAAATTTATAATATAACTTCTAATGTTTTGTAACAGTAAATAACATAATGTGATATTCGTTGAATTCGTCTCGGAATATACTATCGTGTTGTGACAAAAAAAAATATATGGTTCCATTTAAAAAAATTAATTTGACTTTGAAATTTCCCCCACTGCCATTCATGTCCTGAAAAAATTACATCATAAGATTGTTCCCTTCATACCGAACAATTTTTGTAAACAAATTTTTTTCGTAACTTCAGTGCGTCACGAGATATTTCCGTTTTCACATAAACGAAACACCCTATATGTAGAGATTTATTGAGTTAACCCGCCCGCAATACGAAACAAAGAGCGCGCACGAGATAACGGGCGAACGAAAGAGAGAGAGAGAGAGAGAGAGAGAGAGAGAGAGAGAGAGAAAGAGAGAGAATTAATAAAGATTAAAAAATGAATCGTTCGACGCGAACAATAAAGAACCGTGATCACCGATGACCAATAAATTACACGTGCTATATTATTGTATGTACTTACCGATCACTCACATACTAATCGCCTTAATTAGTAAAAGATAAAGAGCAGAGATTATTCTATATTCAGCGTATCATATACACTGTTATTCTGTAAAATTGATAAATAAATAAATGTAATTATTTACATCGTCTACGTAATTCTGTGTGCCCCCGAAAATGGTCCATTAAGATGATGTTTAAGGATGAATGTAATTATTAGTATCTTTTCTCGTTATTTTCATTTGTATTCAAATTACTATTAACACAGAGTCAACCGATTTCGATGAAATTTTCAGTTCGTGTATCACTAACATAGAGGTAAAGACACATGTTTTAAATTTTTATTGCGGATTTAAATAAAAAAGTTTTGGAAAGTGTCTGTCATTTTAAGTTTTAATTATAATTGTATTGTTTGCTGTTTTTTATACCTTATAGTACTGTTTCCTTATATTTTACATTTTTTATATTTTATAAGCAATAAACATTATGTATAATCATATTTATTAATTGTATTGTTAAAGTTCATTTTCTGTGAGCAATTGTCAATACATATACATTAGTATCCACATCTAGACTTTTGCCCGAAATTCGGCTATTTTTCATATGCTGTCCTTCTTTGCGTCCGAAACTTCCGTCGTTCATTAGACAAGTAAATGTCATCGGAATGCCACGAGTATGTTGGTAAAAGTCCCATAGAAAAATAATTAATAATAAAAAAGTTAATTTTTTTATTTAAAGACCTGAGCTCACGCCGGTTATTGATATTCATATTTGAGAATTTCTGTCGATTTTTCGGTTGAAAATCATATTTACAAAAAATGAAAGACACGTAAATATTCCACAAATGCAGGTTCTTTTATAGAAATTGAAAAAGGACATCGATCCTATTTTTAAAGTAGCAACATATCATTAGAACTTTTTTTAATCGAAAAAGTAACTGTTATGAAATAAATTTTTACAACAGAGTCAATAAATTCATGTGTAAAGCTAAATTAAAATAAAAATGAAACGATTCAAAATTTCAAAGGTCTAAAAAGAACTACGATTCATAAGTAACTACGAACTACTACGTAACTATAACTATAACTAAACTTTATAACAATTTCTTTTGGTAATGACGTCGACAAGCAATCCCTTGACCATCTTGCCATCTAATTTTTTAGCAAAAATAATTAATATAACTTATAGATACAGAATAACTTTTGAACCATGAATATTCGCACGCATTAAATTATCGAACACAATAAACTGATAAATTGATTATTTCTGGCTGTGTAATGTTTACAACAACGTCTTTCTCCAATGATGTCGACAAGCACTCCTTTGACCACGTTGTCACCGAATTTCTTAGAAAAGGTAGGTAATAGTATCCAAGGTACAGAATAACTTTTAATCCATGAACATTCTCACGGTATTTCATGTCGTGCGACACGAAACAGCATAAGATGAGATGACTGAACTGGCCTATTCCTACATCTCGTCTGTAATATTGGTTCCATTATATTAGTTCCGACCGATGAGGTAGGATGTGACACAAAAATGGTAGGGGGGCTCTAAAGTAGGCCTGCAGTACCGACGAGATATATATATCTCGTCGGTGGCTCAGTTCTGTTCCCCGCTAGAAGCTGCTCGGTTCTGTTCCCAATCATGATTGCAACGTGACGATTTCAGGGAAAACCGCTGGCCTCTCATATCGAGAGCCAACACGATCTCGCTCTTACTTACAGCCGCTGCGCTCCCCTGCTTACCCACAGTCGCTACGCTTACCTACAGCCGACGCGCTCTTACGTACCGTCTCCGCGCTCTTACCTATAGCCGCAGCAGTCCCTCCATTACATAAAGCCGACGCGCTCTCTCCCTTACCTACAGCCGACAGGCTCTCACCTACAGTTCACGCGCTCTAACCTACCATCGCCGCGCACTTACCCACAGCCGCAGCGCTCTCTCCCTTGCCTACAGTCGCCGCGCTCCACTGCTTACCGACTGCCGCTATAGGCTTACCTACAGACGACGCACTCTTACCTACCGTCGCCGCGCTCTTACCTATAGCCGCAGCGGTGTCTCCATTACATATAGCCGACGCGCCCTCTCCCGTATCTACAGCCGACGCGCTCTTACCTACCGTCTCCACGCTATTACCTACAGGCGCAGCGGTGTCTCCATTACATATAGCCGACGCGCTCTCTCCCTTAGCTACAGCCGACGCGCTCTTACCTACCATCTCCGCGCTCTTACCAATAGCCGCAGCGCTCTCTCCCTTACCTACAGTCGCCGCGCTCCACTGCTTACCCTCTGCCGCTAGGCTTACCTACAGACGACGCTCTCTTACCTACCATCTCCGCGCTCTTACCTATAGCCGCAGCGCTCTCTCCCTTACGTACAGTCGCTGCGCTTCCCTGCTGACCCACTGTCGCTAGGCTTACCTACAGACGACGCACTCTTACCTACCATCTCCGCACTCTTACCTATAGCCGCTGCGCTCTCACCCTTACCAAAAGTCGCCGCGCTCCCCTGCTGACCCACTGTCGCTAGTCTTACCTACAGACGACGCACTCTCTCCAACCATCTCCGCGCTCTTACCTATAGCCGCAGCGCTCTCTCCCTTACCTACAGTCGCCGCGCTCCCCTGCTGACCCACTGTCGCTAGGCTTACCTACAGACGACGCACTCTTACCTACCGTCTCCGCGCTATTATCTACTGGCGCAGCGGTGTCTCCATTACATATAGCCGACGCGCTCTCTCCCTTAGCTACAGCCGACGCGCTCTTACCTACCATTCCCGCGCTCTTACCCATAGCCGCAGCGCTCTCTCCCTTACCTACAGTCGCCGCGCTCCACTGCTTACCCACTGCCGCTAGGCTCACCTACAGACGACGCTCTCTTACCTACCATCTCCGTGCTCTTACTTATAGCCGCAGCGCTCTCTCCCTTACCTACAGTCGCCGCGCTCCACTGCTTACCCACTGCCGCTAGGCTCACCTACAGACGACGCTCTCTTACCTACCATCTCCGTGCTCTTACTTATAGCCGCAGCGCTCTCTCCCTTACCTACAGTCGCCGCGCTCCCCTGCTGACCCACTGTCGCTAGGCTTACCTACCATCTCCGCGCTCTTACCTATAGCCGCTGCGCTTTCACCCTTACCTACAGTCGCCGCGCTCCCCTGCTTACCCACTGCCGCTAGGCTTACCTACAGACGACGCACTCTTACCTACCATCTCCGCGCTATTACCTACAGGCGCAGCGGTGTCTCCTTTACATATAGCCGACACGCTCTCTCCCTTAGCTACAGCCGACGTGCTCTTACCTACCGTCGCCCATGTTTTGCACATGCTATGGGCATGTTTTGGGCATGTTTGCGGATGTTCTGAACATATGTTGCGCGTGTTTTGCGCATGTTTTAGGAATCTTTTGGAAATGTTTTAGGCATGTTTTTCGGGTGTTTTGCTCATGGTTTGCGGGTATTGTGAACATATTTTGTGCGTGTTTTGCGCATGTTTTGCACATGTTATGAGCATGTTTTAGGCATGTTTTGCGGATATTCTTAACATATTTTGCGCGTGTTTTTGGCATGTTTTGGGCATGTTCTGCAGGTGTTTTGCACATGTTTTACGGGTGTTTTGCGCATGGTTTGCGGGTATTCTGAACATATTTTGTGCGTGTTTTGCTCATGTTTTGGCTATCTTTTGGAAATGTTTTGGGCATGTTTTGCGGGTATTCTGCACGCGTTTTGCACATGTTATGAGCATGTTTTGGGCATGTTTTGCGCATGTTCTGAACAATTTCCCGCGTGTTTTGCGCATGTTTTGGGCATGTTTCGGGCATTTTCTGCAGGTGTTTTGCGCATGGTTTGCGGGTATTCTGAACATATTTTGTGCGTGTTTTGCTCATGTTTTGGCAATCTTTTGGAAATGTTTTGGGCATGTTTTGCGGGTATTCTGCACGCGTTTTGCACATGTTATGAGCATGTTTTGGGCGTGTTTTGCGGATATTCTTAACATATTTTTCGCGTGTTTTTGGCTTGTTTTGGGCATGTTCTGCAGGTGTTTTGCGCATGTTTTACGGGTGTTTTGCGCATGGTTTGCGGGTATTCTGAACATATTTTGTGCGTGTTTTGCTCATGTTTTGGCTATCTTTTGGAAATATTTTGGGCATGTTTTGCGGGTATTCTGCACGCGTTTTGCACATGTTATGAGCATGTTTTGGGCATGTTTTGCGGATATTCTTAACATATTTTTCGCGTGTTTTTGGCATGTTTTGGGCATGTTCTGCAGGTGTTTTGCGCATGTTTTACGGGTGTTTTGCGCATGGTTTGCGGGTATTCTGAACATATTTTGTGCGTGTTTTGCTCATGTTTTGGCTATCTTTTGGAAATGTTTTGGGCATGTTTTGCGGGTATTCTGCACGCGTTTTGCACATGTTATGAGCATGTTTTGGGCATGTTTTGCGGATATTCTTAACATATTTTTCGCTTGTTTTTGGCATGTTTTGGCCCTGTTCTGAAGGTGTTTTGCGCATGTTTTACGGGTGTTTTGCGCATGTTTTACGGGTGTTTTGCGCATGGTTTGCAGGTGTTCTGAACAAATTTTGTGCGTGTTTTGCGCATGTTTTGGGCATATTCTGCATATGTTTTGGTCATGTTTTGCGGGAGTTTTGCGCATGTTTTGGGCAGGTATTGGGAACGATTTGCGCATATATTCCGCACGGTAAGCCAGCAGTCAGACATAAAATCAGTAGTATAGGTCAGCCTGTAGTCAGACATAAAATCAGTAGTATAGGTCAGCCTGTAGTCAGACATAAAATCAGTAGTATAGGTCAGCCTGTAGTCAGACATAAAATCAGTAGTATAGGTCAGCCTGTAGTCAGACATAAAATCAGTAGTATAGGTCAGCCTGTAGTCAGACATAAAATCAGTAGTATAGGTCAGCCTGTAGTCAGACATAAAATCAGTAGTATAGGTCAGCCTGTAGTCAGACATAAAATCAGTAGTATAGGTCAATCGCTGGTCAGACATAAAATCAGTAGTATAGGTCAGCCTGTAGTCAGACATAAAATCAGTAGTATAGGTCAGCCTGTAGTCAGACATAAAATCAGTAGTATAGGTCAGCCTGTAGTCAGACATAAAATCAGTAGTATAGGTCAATCACTGGTCAGACATAAAATCAGTAGTATAGGTCAGCCTGTAGTCAGACATAAAATCAGTAGTATAGGTCAGCCTGTAGTCAGACATAAAATCAGTAGTATAGGTCAATCGCTGGTCAGACATAAAATCAGTAGTATAGGTCAGCCTGTAGTCAGACATAAAATCAGTAGTATAGGTCAATCGCTGGTCAGACATAAAATCAGTAGTATAGGTCAATCGCTGGTCAGACATAAAATCAGTAGTATAGGTCAGCCTGTAGTCAGACATAAAATCAGTAGTATAGGTCAGCCTGTAGTCAGACATAAAATCAGTAGTATAGGTCAATCGCTGGTCAGACATAAAATCAGTAGTATAGGTCAGCTTGTAGTCAGACATAAAATCAGTAGTATAGGTCAGCCTGTAGTCAGACATAAAATCAGTAGTATAGGTCAGCCTGTAGTCAGACATAAAATCAGTAGTATAGGTCAGCCTGTAGTCAGACATAAAATCAGTAGTATAGGTCAATCGCTGGTCAGACATAAAATCAGTAGTATAGGTCAGCCTGTAGTCAGACATAAAATCAGTAGTATAGGTCAGCCTGTAGTCAGACATAAAATCAGTAGTATAGGTCAGCCTGTAGTCAGACATAAAATCAGTAGTATAGGTCAGCCTGTAGTCAGACTGAGTGGTCGAATATAACTGTTGAATATTTAAAAAAAATTATAAACAGTATGCCAAACAGATTAAGACATGTTCTTAAACAAAATGGTTATGCCACGAAGTATTAAACAAATTTTGTAATGCTAAATTACATTATCTAAATTGAAAAATTAATATTGTCCGAATATTTTTGTGAGCCAAAAATGGTGCATTATTTCTTTTACTAATTTTTATTATGGAATTTATGTACATTTTTCAAATAAATTATTTATGTTTATCAACATTAATAGATCTTTTATTGCTAGAAACAATTCCCGGGACGATTGCTTTATTAACAAAGGAATTATCAAGTCGTAAAGGTAGTTATAGCTAGTGTCCGAATATTTTTGGGAGTCACTGTATATCTCGTCGGTGCCTGCAGCCAAGCTCACATATGCTCGCATATGCGAGATATTTAGAAAGACTGCCAGCCCCTGTATTAAACTGCGAGTCTCAAAGTGGGTGCCAGGTGGGTGCTGGGAGCGGTCGGTAACGGCCCCAATCACCGACGAGAAATATCTGCCCCAATGTCGAGACTCTCGTCGGTTGTGGAACTAAGAACGTGGAACTATCACTGTGCCCAGGTTCTGTTCCATGCTAAATGTTGCTCAGGTTTTGTTCAATGCTAAAAATGAGTAGGGGGCAGCACTGTATAAGGAACGCTGAAACCCCGGGCGTGAGCATTCTCATATTTTCTCTGATCCTCTCTGTTATGATTTCTGACTCGTGCAACTTGTTTTAACCAAACAATGCGCACGTGCTTGACTGTTCAGCTGCTAACGGAGTTCACCATGCTCGAACAAGAGGAAATCAAGAAGAAATTAAAGGAATTGTTGTTGTTGAAGCGCAGCGGAGAATTAGACACGGATGAGAAGCTGTCGAACCCGAAGAATGAACATTTCTGGCGAGATTCTATCGCTTACGATACTTTGGAAAAATGTGTGCATCATCACGACGACGAGGTGAACGAACTTGTGAATGAAGGGATCAAATCTTATTACCTCTGTCTTATTAAAATTTGCTTTTAGATTAAATTAACTGCTCTTGCTGTTGTGATAGAATCCAAGAAGAGTACTTTGAAATTCATGCCTAAGGAGCTCAATATAATTTTTGTATTCCTGCACAATAATTTTAAGGAAAAGTTGGAGTTCATGCCCCTAATAAAGAAGGTAAGATTGATAAATATTGCTAGCAATTTGGCACTGTTAAATTCTTTCTCTCTGCAGGCTTTGAGGAGAATGAAAGATAGTCTAGCAGTTATGAGAAGACAATGCTCTCAAGAAGAGAAAATGAGGAACCACTACGAAAAGAGTTGCAATCCCCAAGAGATGAAACAAGAAGTGCTAGATGCATCTTATGCGTTATCTAGTAAATTGGAAGATGATATACAGATGTACAGCAATGTTTTTGAGTCTCTGCGCAACATGTGCATCTGTGGACCAGATGCAACGTATTCTAGGAGGCGGTCCTCTCTTCAAACACTGCTGCTGATGAGAGATTTGTTAGACAATGAATTCAAACACATCGGCTGGAAGGCAGAGCAAGTGAGAGCCTTGTTCGATCTGATGCTGTTGGACACGTACGAAGTCAACAAAGAAATGGCTTTTAATTTAATAAAGTCAGTAGATCCAAGTCTGTTGCAGTTGGATAAAGAAAGTAATGTTCTCGATCTTGTTACAGTCGCTATAGAACTAGGTAACAGTATCAGACCCATTGATAGCATTACGTCAGCGTACATGTTGAAAGTCTGCATGTTGTCCCCTGTTGTACAGAATGTTTTGAACACTATGTTTGGAGTGACAAAGTGGTCTGAGAATGTAGCAGAGGCTGTGGTGCTGCAGTTAATACTCATTCTATTAAAAAGATTAAAGGTACTCTTCTCATACATCAAAATTAACTCTTTAACCTTAAATTTGATTTTATTGTTACACTTTGAGGCAATCTTAAATTGACCTTGGACCTCAAAATCGATATTTTATATTCACAGGAGTCCCTGATTCTCGCAAGGGAAAACATAGTGATGACAGTGACCAAACACTCTCTCTACGGCTACCTTTTCTGCATTAGAAGCTTGATGCAAGGATGCAACTTGAAGGAAGCAGGAAAAGAACTCTTATGGGCAGACACCATAGCTGAGCTCGTCACCTTGTGCTTCGAATTAAGCAACGCGGTGTCGGTGATAGTTAACAATTCTTCTCCAGAGGGACACCTACCGATGGACCTCAATTTGCAAACAATTCGTGAGATATGCGGTTCCTCACCTGAGAAAGAAGTGGTGACACCTCAAATGGTATTGCTCTGCTCATGGCGTACAGTGAAGGAAGTTAGTTTACTGTTTGGCTTCCTTGCCACCAAGGCTCCTATCAGCGAAGATGATCTTTCTATGGGGCTTCTGATCGAAGAGCAAGTAAAATTTCTTGATTCAGTAAGGACGTCGAAACGGACTTATCTTGAAGAAATAAACTACTCAAATTGTTGCTTTAATAGATTATCAGGATCGGAGAACATTTGGTGACTTTGCTGACTGAGACGAAGCACAGAGGAGCGTTCGAACAGGCACACGTAGGTTTCAGTCAACTCTGTGCTCGTTTATGGCGTTTAAACAAAGAAAGCTTGACCGAGCTGCCTAGGATATGGTTGCACCAAATCCTGATTGCTATCACAGGGATTAAAGAAGAGAATTTCAAGTTGTGTGCAACGCGGAGGAGTGCTGGTGTGCCATTCATGATCCAGGTAAACGTTACAGGCTTTTGTTGTGGTTTGATTTTGGATAACAATGACAATTTCATTGAACAGGCACTGCTGTCTACAGAACCTCGCCAACACAAGGATACTAAGACGACTACTTTCGATTCAGTGATGAAAATTTTGCTAGGGTTCACGCAATTGGAGGGCACAGATTTGTGGAAAAATGTTAAAACGTTGTTGTACACGGATACAGTGTTTTCACAATATAAGGACACGTTTGAATCGCTCAGTACCCATGAAGATGGTTACCATGTAGGGGTAAACAGTTCGAAAGTTACGGAGATCAGGACTCACGCTCTGAATATTCTTAGAGCAATTTTTAGGCATTCCCAGCTGGGCGAGGTTGTGAATAATTATGTAGCTGATGGTTTAATAGCGGCGTTCAAGAGCTACGATGCTTTAACGTGGGCGGTATGATGATTGCTGAATATTAACACTAAATTTACAGAGCACTACAAATTTTACATTACTTTATAAAAATAACGTGAATGTGTCTATTCAAATTTTTAACAATTTCTTTTATAATATATACCCGAAAAAATAAAATTATTGAATAATTCCTCATGCATGGATCTTTAGAATCTCAATAATCGTAAATTAATTACGCATCCAATAATGTTAAAAATAAAGTTTCCTTCTGCAGCGAGGAATAAACAATAAAAAATCGTTTGCAGGAAAGGAATGCAGCTACGTTGTTGTTTAGTGCATTAATTATTAGAATATTTGGAGTGCAGAGAACTAAAGACCACATTAATCTCACTACGGATAACAAAATGAATTACAGGATGTTTTTTGAAAAATATCCCTACTTGTTGCCCTTCATTTTGGATGAATTGCAATCGTTTGTGGTGATGAATGAGACCATTATGAAAACGAATGTGCAGTCTATCTTGCTTTTACTGTCACGACTATACCTCAGTCATAGTTGCGAGCCCACAGACATCCAATGGAAGGTGAGCAAGAATTATACAACAGTAATTTTAGCAATTAAAAGTATGTGTGTGTTTTAGATCAATAATCTTGTCGGTTTGGTAATGCAATGCGCTAAAAGTGAAGTATACGAGACTCGCAAATTAGCAGCCAGAGCACTTGTAGCTCTACTGACGGAACAATCGGTGGGAAATGTTTTGATGGAGATAATGGAGTATGTAATATCTGCTGAGAGCAGTTATTCATCTTTAAATTTGATACATGGCTACATGCTACAGGTATCTGTGAAATAATGTACTTTTATCTCTTGAGAAAATCATGATATTTAATTGTCCCTATTCTTTTCAGATATCCGAGATATTGAATCATTTTAATCACAAACAACTCCAACCATTTTGCATAGATTGGAACAGATTTTTAAAACGAACCGCCTGGATTCTGGGGAACTTGGAGCGAGAAAATTCAAATACCCCTTGCTTTTTATTGGCTACAGTTTATATAAACGTCTGTGATAAACTATTCGAAGCGGATAGAACGTATTTGACAGAACAAGTTGCAATGTTAGACGCACTGCAATCGCATTTAATCGAATTTAAGAAATTGAAGCTAGGACCTGCGCGAGAAGATTACAAAACATTCCTCATCATGTTTATACGTTCTGTAGCTAAAGAAACGCTTTTAATCCCACAATGTGTGCCAATAAGGATATATTTTTGTTGTTTAACAACACCGGAAACACAAATCATGGCGTGGTCTACCGTCGTAGACGTTATCAACGAGGCAACACACAGAGACGCATCGATGTTGTTATTAAATTATGCAACCGACGTAATCTGCAGCTCGATGCAGGATTTTTATCGGTACAACCCCGAACTGCAAGATGCGATGCTCAATTTTCTCTACAATAGCTTGATGCATCCCGATCGGTTTGGATCGTCAAGCTGTTCTAAAGTAATTAGTATTTGTAAATTTGTTTTAAACAAATTACGATTAACAGATCAAAATAATTACCGTGAGAGAGACTCTTACCTGAGATTACTTGGAAAATCGTATGCAATTGCAGACTCTTTTAGTGAAATTAAGGAAATCGACTTGGAATGCACCGAGGATGTGTATAATAATTTTTGCGACAATTTTTGGATCGCATCTTTGAGTGCAGATTTCCGAAAATCTGTGCTGAAAATAATGCAAGATCTTTTCGTACCTTGTTGTAAACACAATGAATATCGCTGTACGTTTATCAATTTTTCTTGTGTTAGTTTATGAATAAAATATTAATTGAGAGTATTGTTACAGTTGCTCAAGTTCAATGGTGGACAACGGCATTGCAATTGTTACTTGATAACAGTGCGGAAGTGCGTTGCGAAGCGTTCGAATTAATTGATAATATTCAAGGGAAGTGTTCCTTATCTAATGGATCTTCCCGGTTGAGTCTGTTTTTGAGAAAATTCTACGACCATATGTGTCCGAAACATCCTGATCTTCTATGCGTTGTTCTGTTCTATTGGAGTACCTCCCTCTTGGACGACGTGGACTACGAAATGGATGAAACAGACGTAAGTAAATACGTTTAGCAAGGGTAAACCAGATAAGATATACTAAACATACCGTTGACATTTGATTTCAGGTGTTCAACAAGTGTACGAACTATGATTTCTTCGAGCCAGTCGAGGTATCGAAAATTTGCATGGAACTTTTCTCGGAACACATGAAATCTTTCGCCGATAACGCACTGTCCGACGACATTGTAATATGGATAAGTTCCCGGGTAAACATCGAATTCTCAAAGTCATTGACGTTCAAGATGCTTTTAAAAAATTATGAAAAAAATATATCCCCCCTTGAAAAAGGACTGTACGATATCCTAGATCCGACATACAAAAATAAATTGTTACAAGTTTTAACTTTTAAAGAATATAAGGAAATCTTGCGGTAATGTCAACACCGGAGATTACCCGCAGAATTCGAAACTGTTATTGTATCATAGATTTCTTTATGCTAAGTTTATGATAAATAAATGAACTGCTTGGTATAAAAGAAACGATTGACAGTTGATTTTTGTTATGTGATTAAATAGAGGTGATAATTATTATGGAAATAATTCTTACTGTTGTACTCCGACATCCTTTGAATCTTTCGAGGAAGGTTGAAGAGTGGGGGTCAGTGTCGGTAGAGGGAATATCCTCAAACTATAGAGTATACTAGAGTCGATACTTCTGGTGGAATTTTTGACGTTTGTGTTCTCCAATTGGGCGATTTTGACAGTCTCCATACATCCATCGTTGCCGCTTCTTTGAGTTGATATCTCCATCCTTTTCTGTGAGCCACTAAATAGAAAGAGGAAGAAGAGACTGCATGCGGTAAGTAGGAAACGTTGAAAAGCGCGCCAATATTTGAATCGTAATGTGATAAAACACGATGGCTATAGAATATGTGCGATTTCATTGCCAAAAAAATAATTGAAAATATCAATTTTTTGATATATAGTCAGTCGAAATCAGTTAATATTTGAGAAAAGATTCTTAAGAGTAGACCCAGAAAAATAACGACATTTCTTTAATAAATAACAAAAATGACCATAATATATGTTAGATTTATTAGGAAACAGTGTAATATTATCGAAAAGGTTGAATAAGGAACGAAGAGAAGGAAAACTAACAATCGACGATTGGTTCCGACTGGTTTCAAAAATTTTGTCTCCCGTACCAAAACTTCGAAATACAAACATTCGTTAACTCTTTTACAGATCCATTAAACTAAAATGTTTTACCTTGTATATCTACGATACACCTTGCGCTTCTGTTTCATTGTATTATCACTTTCAAAAGACAACATCGTGACACTTTCAAATACTGGGTTCTGAACCTCCATTACGGTATGAACACAAGGGTATTGGTGGGGGTAGACTGGCGCATGCGCTCGCGAATGCGGAGAACTGGGGCTGTGTTCGCAGTGTTACCATACTGGGGAAATTGAGGGGAATACAGTTACCCTCTCTCTCTGATTACTGGCTCGGTCACGTGGCATTATGACACATGCACGACAGAGACGAAACGCGTCACGTGACCGGGCCATGAAGGAAGCGTGGGGATGCACACCGCCGGGGAATGGGAGCATGGTGACGTAGAAGGGGTAAGGTAGAGTGAAAGACAAGTTTTGATCTGGCGACACTGTGTGTTCGTAACGCACTTGAGGACGCATGCGCAGTCGCGATTAGTTCTCGATAGAGAACGGAGTGTCGTGTCTGTTGTGTTGCGTGCCGAAGCGTGTCATAGCTAGTGGATTTAGTTGAGCCGCTCGTCGCGTGCAGTCGCCACTGTCGCGGCTCGAGGTTCGCCGACTCTGTGCGTATTTCGTGACATTATACCGCGGATCGGTCGGGATTTTCGCGTTTTTCGCGCCTCTGCGTCGTGACCGTCGAGTATTAGTGTGCGCCGACGATCTTTATCCGCGTCGAACGAGGGTCAGCATGTCGACGAGTGCCGGGACATATTAGAAACCGGGGGAAAATCCATCGGGGAAGAGAGTGGCCCGTGCGTGTGCCAAGCATGGAGTGGACTCAGTGCGCTCGTTTCAAATCGTTACGAGCCGTTACCGCAGTCCCCGTCGAGCCGAGGTGAGTTCCGGCGACGTAAACACGCGTGATCGCGTTCCACGCACCCCGTTTCACTTTCGAATCGAACTGTTAACCCGGCCCGTCGCTTTTCGTCGCTCTGTTACGCTGTCCGTACACCGCTTTCTGACCTACTTGTTGTGCAAGCTGTCATCCCTCGATTAGAGTATTTGCCGTGCGTTGCGACGACCCTTAGCACGAACCCTTTCTGCCGTGTTGCACGGCTGACTCCGGCAGCCTCGACACTCGCCGCTCTCCAGGCTTTTTCTCAGGGAAAAAGAGCGAGAGCGCGCGCGAGACAGAGTGAGAGACTCGGGGCAGAGAAAGGAGAGGCGGAGAACCGGAGAAGGAGCGTGAAACGGAAAGATCAAGCGAGAGCAGCGAGAACAAGTTTGAAAACTAGCACTGCCAGTCCGTTGAACATCTGCGATTCCTAAAGTAAGTGCGTCCTTTCCAAACACGGAATGTTAAATAGCCTTCGCGCTTGATCAACTAACGGAGCCTTCGAGAATGATCTTTCTTGACCTGTCTCTTTCTCTTTCTTTCTCCTATCTCTCTCCCCTCCCCCTCTCTCTTTCTCTTACTCTCTACACCACCTTCTCCTCCTCCTTGCCGTCGTCTTCTTCTTCTCTTCTTCTTCTTCTTCTTCTTCTGCTTCTTCACTCTCCCTCGTTCTCTCTTTCTCCTCGAGGAGAAAGGTCATCGGTCTCAAATTCATCTTTTGTCCACGCCTTAGGCACACCAGTAGTAAACGCGCTACGACATATTTTCCGTCGGCTGGAACTCGTTTCGAATTACCATAAGTAGTCCGATACCCCCATGTCCCGATACGGCCGATTCTTTCTCATAATCGCTCGGATCTCTCAATGTCAGGCTGTCGACCCGTTACATCCTGCCCGTGTCCGATTCGACGGAGCCCTCGTCCCGTTCCGCCTCGCGGATTACGAATTCGCTAAACCATTTTCTCTTTTTTCTTTATAAACAACCGCCGCACGAATTCCCGCTCGCGTTCGTTTATCACATTTATCAGCCTGCCCAGAATGATATTACCAGCGGCACGGTTTTACAACGGTGCGACCAGTGGCAACCGTCGATCCCGTGACACCGGAACGAGGAAATGAAACGGAAATTCAATCCAGTTTTGACAGTTCCACGTTTTCGACGCGGTCTCGCGCTGCACGCGAGCTAAATATTTCGGAATTACAACCGTTCCACGAGCGATATGGAAAGTTCGACGATTTTCACTCGTCCGTCATCGAGCGTTTTTTAACGGTGTTCGCGGGGATTATGCAGATGCGACTGTCGATCCGTTTCCCGTGACATCGGAACAGGGAAATGAAACGGAAATTCAATCCGGCGTTGACAGTTCGACGTTTTCGCGTCCCGCGACACGCAATCGAAATAGTCCGCAAGCTCTACCGGACGTTGCGAATTATTAATTAACAATTTTGTAGCTTGGAAATTTTTTCGGCGAGAGGCAACAGCGTAGTATATAACATTGTTTTTGATATTTTTCGCGGTACCGGAACGGGAAATACGAAATTGTTTTGAACGTTCGACGATGGGAATATTTTGGAATGATCGAATATTATGAATTAAGGGCGGAAAAATATTAATCGACGATTTTGTTTGTCTGGAAAGTTTTGGTGGGTGATAACTGCGTAACATAAAATTGATTGCAATGTTTTTGGTAACGCCGGAACAGGGAAATCCGAGCGGAAATTCGAATCTGTTTTGATGCTCAGCTCAGTGGAAATGATTTCGCGACGGACGATGCAAATATTTGGACATGGTCGTGTATTATGAACCGAATATTTACAAATGTTAATCGAGAATTTTTTATTTTTGGAAACTGTTATCAGTGCTTGTAGAGATACTGTTGCAACGTTGTGACGTATGTCGCAACAGCGGAACAAGAGAACGGTGGAAATATTTTAGCATTATGTATCCGCGAAAAAAGAGCAGAGAACAGCAGTTTCAAGTCGTCGGCCTCGTCGTTCGTATTTTAAAAGCTGTCCGCGGAGATTACGTAGGTGGAGCGTCTCATGACGAGTCCGTTTCCATTGTCCCGCTTAGCTGACGCTTTTAATAAACGATGATAAGAAAAACGACGGTGCATTTGGCACGGTCTCCCGTGTTCACATTTATCCTCCACCCTCGCCATTTTTTCTCCTTTCTTTCTTTCGTTCTTTCCGTGCCAGCAGGACGGAACACGTTTACCTTCTTCCCACAAAATTACGCGTATTAACTCTTTCCGCAGAACGCGCTCGAAACGTTTCTATTGAAACCCGCCCGTTGCTTCTTGTCAATGGAGGACGAGCTTTAATTACCAGAGAGAGAGAGAGAGAGAGAGAGATCCCTGTGCTCTCTTTCGTACATCGTAACCACCAATTGCGGGGAAGCCTGTTTACGGCGGGCGAACAGCCGAAGCGGGAATGCAATCTATAATTTCACGGTACGCTTTGCGCGGAGGACTCCTCCAACAGGCGTACCAACTACTAGAAATCCCGCCAGGGGAGAGAGTCGTTGAAAAAGAAAGCGGATCTCTCGTAACAAAGTTTAAAGCTTTTTTTACGCGGCTGCTGAACTGGACTAGCTAAAACTTTAATTTCTCCAACGCCAACGTCAGCGCAGATTGCCCCGTAGGGCATTGCTCCCGCCCTGTTAAAACCTGGAGCACACAAGTCACGCCTACTCGAGCCGGGAAGACAAAATAGACGGCCTTCTCCAACTAGTTTCTTCATCGTCAAACGTACGAGAGCGTGAGACACTTTAAGATTGGTTCAGACATAGGTTGTCCTTTAGAGCAGTGGTCTGCCACCATTCGAGTCGGGGGCCACGAGGCCACGCCTTCTCAAGGCTTTGTATACGTAGAGAAATCATAGTAAATACACTCTGTTTACTATTTCTTCCATTTATTATTAAATATACGAAAGTAGAAGATTGTAAGATAATTTAAGGCGTACTGGGGCATAGATTGCTTTATGGAGCAGGGCTCTGGCCCCATTCGAGTCAGGGGCCACGAGGCCACGCCTTCTCAAGGCTTTGTATACGTAGAGAAATCATAGTAAATACCCTCTGTTTACTATTTCTTCCATTTATTATTAAATATACAAACGTAGAAGATTGTGAGATAATTTAAGGCGAACTAACGCGTAGATTGCCTTTCGGAGCAGTGCTCTGGTACTATTGGCGTCGGGCGCCACGAGGCCACGCCTTCTAAAGGAGCTCTGTAGGTAGGGGGATTATTATAGGAGATTATGAGACAGTTTACAGTTTAGTATTGGGAATACAGACTGCCTCGTGGGGCACTGCTCTGGCTCCGTTATAGTCGAGAGCAACGAAGCCACCTCCACCCATGGTTCTCTACAGATAAATAATTTCTTGTTTCTCTCTTCCCCTGATTTTTTAGCGACGCTTCTTCTTTTTGACGTTCTTTGCTCCGAAACGTTGGTCTTGAGAGCGAAGTATGCGCCTGTTAGGTCACCCCATAAGTTCTGTCGTTCTTTGAGACAAGAGAGGAACACATAGGGACAAGTTTCTGCAAAAATGCACTCCAGACAAAATACTGACCACCGCATACGTAAAGCGCAATAAGAAAAGACACAACTCACGGGATGACCGAGTATTTTTTCGCTCGCTTATCGCGACGCTCGTTAAGATCGCGCGAACCGGGCCGGTTTCGCTTCGGGCGGCAGTCCGGCGAACGTTCTCCCGGCTTGCAGCCTTTCTTTTCAGTTTAATTCCGTGATCGGTGGAAACAATTGAGCGGCCCCGGTAGAATGTCGAAATATACAACTCACGTGTGCCGGGTCTATTTGTTTTATCAGGCCTGCAGCGGCAACCTGCTCCCGCGCATTATTTTGACAATAACGCCGCGCGGCCACGCGAGGCCAGACACAACCATACGCGTAATTTATGCAAAACGCAGCGCGGCGTGTAGTAGTCGCCCACGGGCGTGCTCCGTGAGCGGCGACCATTACGTTATAACGAAACAATGTTCAACGACTGTAATTGACCGTAACCGCGGCCCCGAATCCTACGAAAGCCGACGCGATGCGCGCGCTCTCGCGCTCGGGGAGAAAAAAGGAAATTCGAATCACGCGGGCCGGGGGCTCTCCGGCCGATTTGCATAAATCACGGCCGCGTTTGAATTGTCGCGCGTTGCGACACGCGCGGTTTGTTCAACTAAATAATTAGCCGCGTCCCGCGAACGCTACGCCGATCGCACCGAAACAAGCTGCTCCTAACTAGATTGCGTCCTGTCCGCCGTTTCGCGCCATAAATCGCCGTTTCAACCGGAGATGCTGCCATCGATAACGAATACTAATGCATAATGCACCGGTCTGTTTCACTTACCTTTCGCTGTTCCATTCTCCCTCCAAAATCTGTACAATTTTAAACAGTAAATCAAGGCATTACGTGTGGGCTATTTTTGCGCACTTCATCTTTTTAGCTCTTCACTGAGACCTCTGGGTGGTCTATGTTACCACCATTGTGGTTGAACCAGCATGTATTTTGAGAGCGAGAAATAAGAACGTGCAGTCGATTGATTATTATTTATGCTTCGAATCCGGTTTAGCTGTGCATTTTGTAGAATGAGAACACTCACAGTGTTACTAGTAATACACAGCAGAACCACCCTAATGAGTTATAAGTAGACTACGGATTTTATGAGTTTATGATAAAAATAATTAGCTGCAATTTGAAACACTAGGAAGATTAAAAGAATTGAAGAGTCTTATTATATTGGTTACAATCTACTAAAATGATGAAAGGCAGAAACAAATTCCTTAGTGGTTTCTGATGCATAAAATGTTTATTTTGCATAAAAATCCGGAGTCCAGGTATAAGAACGAATAGCTTTAAATGGCTGTAGCACATTCTACGCGCACCTGTATCGCTTCGTTTGGCAAGTAATTATCGATAAAAGCGAGTTACCGGTGACCGATCGATTACTCTCTGCTAGTTTAAACGCAACAATTTGCGGAGACGGGATAATCAGCGTTTCCGTGGTGTTTTTTACGAGCGCGGCGGACTCGATTGTTCGTGAAACTCGATTTCGGCTCGGTTCGGCATCGAAAACCCATTGTTTCGCTGGTTTTTCGATCCGATCCGCCGCGACTCGGCGTCGTGTGTGTGAGAGAGAGAGAGAGAGAGAGAGAGTGAGAATCGAACGCGTTAATTTCCCGTGTCCCGACATAGCCGTTCAGAATCCGGGGGCTAGCATGTCGCTCCTCTCGAACCTCCCGTGTCCGCTTTCCGTCTTCCGGTCCGCTCTCGAACCGCTCTCGAACCCGCGCGTCGGCCTCTGGTTCCACGATTTTACGACGGCACGCCGCCGCGCGTTTTATCTCTGGTCATTGAACCTTCTCTACGCCAGAGAACACGAGCAGCCTGTCTATGCGAGAGGGGCTCTCTCGTTTTCTCCTCTTTTTTATTCACGCGACCGTGCACCGGATTCGATGCGTCGTTGCCGCTTTATAGGAAATCTGTAGCCCCCCCCCCTCTACCGCCAGCCATCTAATCTCTGTGAGAACCGGGGCCGTACTATCTTTTTTGGCACTCGATGCTACCGGGCTGCCAAAACTTGTATCGCATACGCGCACGGTGCTCTGAGAATCGGTAATCAATTAAATAAATTTTATGCATTTGCGATCAATACACTGCGGATCTCAGTGCAAAGTGAACATTAAATCATCAATCTCAACAAGCAGAAGTCAGACAATAATTTCTTTCTTTATTTGATAATGTTTAATAATCGGTAAATTTTAACCCTCTACGGGCCCGTGTAACTTTCAGGTCACATGCTATTATAACGATGTTTTTTCACAAGATGACGTATACGTCTTAATTATATAATGTCTCTGAGATGACCAATAACAATATCGATGACGGTTAGCAGCACCATCAACCTGAAATATCAAAGTATATGCCTTGCAAGCTGTCTACAGATAGAAACCAACGGACGAAAATTCGGCTCATAGAGGGTTAACGGGTTAATCTAGCGTCTTTCGTGCAACTAAATCCGAGGATTAACACTAGAACTACCGAGTCCTAAACATGACTTACACTTAGCCCTTTATAATAACAGCAGGATTGAATTTGCTCAGGTTTCGAACGATTTTTATGGTAACATATACTCCAAAGAAGAGATATATTAAAAAATTTCTCGTGAAAACGTTTTCATAGTTTCACTAATCGTTAAAGAAAAAATCATCCACCGGTCATCTTGACTGGTTCAATAGTTCTAGTGTTAATCTACTGAACCTGGCAAGGAAGAGAACAACTTTCTGTTTGGTTCCTATTTCTTATACTCGAGTTGGGAAATGTATCATGAAGATTCGCAGTGTAGCCGCTGCGGTGTTATCGGACTCGAGAGATTTAGGAGGAGGTAACCGTATTAAATTTTGAGACGATTCGGAAGGAAGCGCGGTGAGGGAAAACGGTCGACCGCGAAGAACGGCCGCGTTGATTATGCCGAGCTCGTCTAGACGGCTAGCGAATCGAACGTCTGCTCGGTACACGGCTAGCCATATACGTGACAGATATCTTGGGAGACGTGTTCAAATTCCAGCGGATGATTCACGACGTGAATATAAGAAAACCTTAGTAGGGATTTTTGTCTCGGACCCGGGTTAGCCTGTGCGCGCGTTGAAATTCGATCCTGTCGAGACAAGGCTGGAGAACAAGGGGGACAGAGGACGTGTGGTAGAGAGAGAGAGAGAGAGAGAGAGAGAGAGAGAGAGAGAGAGAGAGATTTTCGGTTGACACGGGCTCAGATCGGCAGAAATTCTTCCGATATATCGAACATCTCGATTCCCGGTTGCGCAACCTCCGTCGAATTAATTTTCGTGGAAAATCCGAGCTACCGGGCGTCGCTCCCGAAACACGATATCCATGATCCTGCTTTTATTTCTCTCTCTCTCTCTCTCTCTCTCTCTCTCTCTCTCTCTCTCTCTTTCGAACGCCGCTGTTATACATTGTTCACCTCATTGTCTAATCAACTTACGTAGTCTAATGGTTTCGACTTATTCCCATCCTTCTTTACCTGGGCCGGAAATGCTCGAGTGCCCCCGTAATGGTTATTAATGACCCTTAATGGCGGCTACGCGGGTTCGGCGCCGAGATTACGCTGTTCCATTCTGTAATTGTTCGTATTATTTAACCAGTGACCGATCTCGTTCGCAAGTAATCGTTCGTAATCCCGGGAACCTGCCTTTTGAACCCATTAGCCGGTAATTATTTACTCTTTTCGAACTTTGGAAATCTCTGGATTGCGCTAGCCTTCGTCGGCTGCCTTAATGACCCTAATAATCGTCGGTCAAAGCAATTTGGGGATGTCCATTAATTTAGATTCATAGGTAGACGACGGATTTTCATGCACAATAAAAATGTTCTACTTCGGTTGCAACAAACCGGAGTGAAGTAGAAATGAATTTTCTTAATATGTTTCACTGTTTGTAAATAGTATCTTTAAATTCTTCTGAATTTCTTACTGTCTTCAATTATACTTAGTCATTTTCGTTGTAAATGCACAGAATCCATTCGTAGTAGTATAATCGGTGGGCTTGGATTTTGATGCAGAATAAAAATTGATTGCGTTGATTTACAGGAGAAGCCGTGCAGGCGTTTAGAATAAGATTTTTGCCACAAACTATAATGTATCGGCGATAGAAAAATTTATTCACGCATATCTTTGAGGACAATTAAAAGCATATATATACAATTGAGCAGACGCTGTCAGAGCTTCATTACAAGAGGTAATGTTTCCTGCGTTTCTCGAGATGATCAATTTTCGTGTTTCACGCCCCCGTGTCGGTTCATCGACCAATTACGATAATGGAACCTTGTCGAGGAGGGGGAATTACGCGAAAAGATGAGACATCGGGTGCCATGGCACCGTCAAAGCGCCGTCTTTCGGCCGGCTAAGGCGGAGAAAGGGGTGGCGAGGCTTTTTCTGGACACCAGGGAGACCGGTGGAGAGCTGCTTTCAAAGAAAACAGTAATTATACAAATTGGTGCCGCGACCGGAAACCGAATCTTCGTCTAGAAATAACAGCGGGCTCTTTGCTCGTCCTCTCTTCTCTCCCTCGTTCTTCCGACTCTCCCCCGTTCTTTCTTCTTTCATCTACTCCTTTATTTTCCTCTCGATGAGAGCTCCAAATCTCGGGCTACCTGTGGCGTCGAGGCGAGGCGACGCGATTCCTGGAGAAAATTGCAACTCGTTTAAGAATTTCGCGAAGAGTGTACTGAGAATAATGTGTCCTCCGTTTCGATGACTCGAGTGTTCGTTCCGACGCTGCTGTTCAAGTAGTTGTTTCAACGCCGATGTTCAGGTTGTTGTTTTAACACTGATGTTCGAGCAGCGGTTGCAGTGATGCTTTGTGTGCGAAAAAAAAAAGATGAAATTCAATGAAAGAAACTTTTTCATAACTGGATCGTGTTGCGTATAAACTGATGGTGCTAGACTGATTTATTTATCGAATAAATAGTATGGCAAAAAATGAAGATACGATGATTGTTAAACGAACATTCTCAGTTAAATTGGCTTGAAAACATTTTTCAAATACAAGTTCCACGGCGTCAAAGAGGGTTGCAGGGCAATAAAACTCTCTCTTGTTATTTTTATCTGCTGCCTTTTTTACCTCTTGTTATTTTTATCCTTTTTCCCTTATCAAGGTATAAAGACCACTTCGCGTTTTTGTTTTAAATGCAGTGCGTGTCGTTTGACAACATTCTAAGCGTCGTTTACATTAAACTTGTATGCATACTCTACAACGTCATGGAACGTTAAATGCAACCATCCAATATTTGCATTTTCCAAGTCTTGTTTCATTTTCCCCTAACACAATCTAGTATGAAATTCTTGTTAGTAGTACAATAACGAATTAGATTCTGGACTGTTAAAGATTTCAAACAAAATCTGCTAAATATGAATGTTATTTCTTTCTGTCAGCTGAGTTATAAATAAATGTTCGGTTGTTCTTCTTCCTCGAATTTCTGCGTTCTGCAATGTTGTCAACTGAAATTGCATTACAGAATTTTTCCGGCTCTAGGTTGCACACCTATTCGGGCTCGAGGAAAAATTGAAATCTCGTCGAGCAACGATCAAACAGGGAAAATGAGTCTCTCCAGCTGCGAACACTCCTCGGGCCACGTGCTCCGAAAGCGTCGCGATTAGGGTACTCGGTGGTGGAAACATTCTACCGGTCGGTTTCAGCAGGGGAACAAGATCAGTCGCCTCTAATTCCCGACCTACCTCGAGTCCTGGCCGCGATATGTGTTTGTTATCTCAGATCGGAGGCTCCGCCGTACCCCATCGAGCTCGAAGATTTAAGACTGTAGGAAATCGCGGTGCGCCGGCGAAAGCAAACTGCAACTCGAGCAGCGCGCCGAGCTATTATGTCCGACGGGAATCGCAATCTATCCGGGGCGTTCCGTTCGCAAACGAAAACGGGAAAAAATCGCTTTCGAGTTGGGAACGCGAACGATACACGGGAGGCCCGGCGAGTGTGCCTCGGTTACGCAACGAGCGCCGTAATCGATAACGATCCTCGCGATGCCGGGGCTCGCTCGTGTTACGTCGTTACGTCAGTGTAACGCGTATTTTTATCCTCCGCGATTGACCAGCCGTCCGCGAACGAACGCGCACGGTTTCGTTTCCTTCTTCGAACGAAGAAACGAGACTCCTATCGATCCTGCAGCCTCCGCGAGCATGGACGATTTAACCCTTGTCTCGATTCCCAAACATTTCCACGACGAACATCGGCGTTGGGATAACTCAAACACAGAATCGAGAAAAGTCAAGGATAACTTAGGTTTTCATAGAAGAAACGTCGAAAAAATTTGTTTTTCAACTAGCTAGAAATGTGGAAAAATTTGGAGATAGTGTTGATAACTAGGGTCGCTCTTAAGCTTCGGTATGAAAATTGTATTTTTTCTGGTTTTTAATTTTTTTAAACCAGAGTTTGCAACTAAAAAATCGGGAAAAATTCACGAATATGTGATTCGACATGCTAAACGTGTTAGATTTGTTTTTAGAATTTTTAGATGCGGTTAAATAGGACAGAAACGGGGTTTTCCTTTGCTTCCCGTAACAGACAAGATATAGGACCGAAACGTAGAAGAGGGGGTTCTTTCTTGGTAAGCTATCGAACGAGCCATTTCCGGTCAAAATCGGCTGCAGGGCATGTTCGACTACCATAATCCGGCTAGATCCTTTTCGACGACGACGTTAGGTTTCCCCGTTAATCAAGCGGCACTCGTATTCGTTGGATTTTATTATCACTACGTTCTAAATCTATCGGCATATGGGAGTATCGACGCGGCTTGATTTTACGCGGACTCGGTCGCCTTGTTTCCGCTTCTCGTCTTCGGGGTGGTTGCAGCGTGTGCTCGCTCGACGAGGATAACGCGTCCTCGGGCATCGAACGGCCGAATTTTCTCTCCTCTTCTGGCGCCCGTAATATCGCCGGTTTTACGAGCAGGCGATATCTTTTTCCGCGCGATATCGTGTACTTTTCGGATTGTCGTTCCCATGAAAAGAAACGCTCCTCTCTCGGCGTTCTGCTCGGGCTCCACCGGCTCGACGGCGTCCAGGGGCCTTCTGGATACACAGGACAGGATATACGGCCGCAATAACGCCGAGTTCCGCCGTATAAATCTGAATACCTACTCGAAACACGTAAATCAGCCCGATAAAATCCGGCCCGCGACCGCGTTTCCTCCGTGTTCAACGCCGACCGGGAACATTAACTCCGACCACCGGCAACTTTACGAATCCGGGCTACTCGGGGACAAGGGATCTAGGTCCCCGCGAGCTTTCGATCTTCGTACCACCGCCGAGCAGCCCCTCGCTGACGATTGTTTGCCCGAAGTCGGCCCGGATGGGTATACCATGGCTATATATCAACGATGCCTCATTTTCCGACACTTTGTTGGCCGGAAAGACGACACCCGTGCCTGGCCAACGTTTGCCGAAGATATCGGACCGTGATTTAGGGTACGATGACGTGTACGACGGTCTGCGGATAGGTCTGCAAAGTGTTTGGTTTCCATTAGATCGCTCGGATTTGACCGCGAAAGGTTCAAGACCGGTGACGTCAGAGCAAGAAATGGAGGGGTTGAATCGGCGCGACAACGAGCCTGAACTCAATCTGTCTCCGCTCCGAATTTTTCTCATTTAATTGGAGTAATTGGATTGTGGACTTCAAGGAGGATACGAGTCAGATATATTAATTGGTTAAAAAGTTGCAGTAGTTTCTTCAAAATAATGGAACCTTGCGATGTGTCGCGAATTCGACCAATCCAGTTCTGTCGGAAATGCATCAAATCCGCGGCCAACTAATCACCGTGGCCAGATGAGTCTATTAGAAGCCGCTTTACGTTCCTGGAACCTCTGGTTTAGCATAGACTCCGTGATGCAGTCCGGACCAAATGACCCAGGAATAATGAAAACTTGGTTCCTCCCGAAACAGCGCCGACGGACCCGAGTTCTTGCTCGCGGATACTTCGGGTCTCTCGAAACGATGTGTGGTCTCCTTGTGCGACTAACTCTCTCCCTCTCTCTCTCTCTCTCTCTCTCTCTTTCTCTTTATCGCCGATACACATAACAGTAATTGCGCGTGCAGCCTTGCAGTGCCTCTCTCCAAGCGGCATTGCACTTTGTTGCGAAGAACACGGCACTGTTCTCCGTTATCCGCCGATAACATCTTCTTCGCGTGGTCCCCCGGTTCCCGGGAGAGTCCTTGGGACACGTGGTTCAATTGTCGAAGAGAGGGCCCGGCTCTTCTTTTCGAACGCGAGAAGAATTGGGTGCTTGTTAGAGAGGTGAACGGAGTTTTGAATGCCCGTGATTTATGGCGGCGCGGCTGCGAGGACGCTCGGCTCATTTCGAGGCCGGGAGTTATTGATGATTCCATTCGTGAATTGCCTTCGATTAATTCGGAGGCGGGCCGTGGCCCGTTCGCCGACAATGGGCCGCAGACGAAAACGCTCCGACCCGAAATTTTCGTTTGTCCTCCTCTCGAACTCCGCTCTTCGAATTATTTATGCCGTTGGTTGCGTCTCTGACCGAGTTAACTCGTCGTTATCTGCGGTTATTCGCAGCCTTGACCCTGCAACGATATTCCAAGTCCTCCTCCATCTGAACTATGCTGTTGGCTGACTAGTTGTTTCCATTGTTAGCTATGTTTTCGGCCGAGTTTACCCGTTATCTGCGATTTCAACCATGAAGCTTTGCGGCCCTGACCCGGGAACAGTATTCTAGAGAACTTGTGTGTACTACCGTTGCAAATATTAGGGGTACCGATAAGTAATCAATTATTTGCAAAGAATTTGTTCTGCGTTTGGTTCTGTACCGATCGTTGAAGAGGAAGCACGAATCCTTTACAGTTTTCAGTAAAGCAGCCTGTGTTCAAAATATTCTAAAAAGTATAATTTTTTTTTACAGCCATGTAATAAAATGGTGATATTCGTCATTGCATACTTTTTCATTTTCATGCGGGATTTAATGCAACAGTAACAACAAAGAAAATTTGCGATGTTTATGGAGATTTATTGAAGGTCAACAGGCAAACTGTCCTTGATAACGATGGAGATTATATAATTAATTAAGAAATTAAAACTTGTATTTACGAAAAAGTTTGTTTTAGATTTCAGAATAATTGATTACTTATGGGTCTCCCTAATATGAAGTTTCTTTAACCTTTTTCGAATGGATTTTGGATTTTGTTGGCTGATACTACAGTGGATGAAGGAGTTGTCAAGAATACATAGATTATCATCTGGACTGAATTCTTATTATTAAACTGCGGGGTTTACGGATTTATAGCAAAAATAGGTGAGCGCAATTTCGAACAGTGGAAAGATTAGAAGAATTTTAGAATATCCTACTGCCGAGAGAAATAAATTCGTATTTGGTTTCTACGTCTTGCAATTTTCATTTTCCACCGAGTTCCGCAGTATACTTATTATTTCTCCACGGAACAAGGATTCTTGAGGAACGGCGAACGTTGCCAGAGCGTTTCCCTCGCTTAAGGTTTCTTTTACCAGTTGAAATTTTGGTGTGTCCTGGTTTCGAACGGTGTCCTCTTTCTCCAGCTTCGCTGCGCCGGAAAAGGGTATGGGACCCTCCGCATTATAACGGCAGCCTCTCCAAGGAGAGCCGGCCAGATTGAAGAGGGCTTCCGTCGCGCCTCGTATAACGCGAAAACCGTTCGAAAGTTAATTCGAAATTTATTCATGGACTCTGCGGGACCACTAGCTGCTGCCTCCTCTATATACGCCCGGGCATTATGAAGGTACACGTGGTCGGAACGCCAAGCTAGGCCTACAAGCGCTGTGTGTGGAACACGAGGGTGAGAAGCCGAGCTTAAAAAGAACACACCGACCTTCTATGAATACGTAATTTTATTACGATTAAGAATTAAGTGTCGCCGATCGGTTGGTTGCTCGTTCTTATGCGGCCGCTGTGAAATTCGCCCGGCCAAATTAGACTCATCTGCTCGAGAAATTTCGAAGTTCTAAATCATGGTCTTCCTCGACTCGGTTGTGAGATCAACCAAATTTTTATTTTGCATAAAGATTCCCCGTCTAATTATAATGCAGTCATTTTTAGTGGTGCCTCGGAGGAGACAGTCGAATGCAAAAAGTTTCGAATTTTATTAACAAACGGAAGACTAATGTGACGGACTGGAATTTAGCCTTTCGTAAAAGACCGAAGAAGATGTTGTAAAAATAATAAATTCTAAAGAATAAGTTTCCTTCTAAAAACAGTACGTGTTACAGTTTGAAGCGCCGATCTGGACAAACTTAATTCTTTACGTTTGGATCGCAACAAGTCGAATAAAAAATGGAGAACTGATCGGGAAGAATTACTTGCGCGAACGAATACGGTCGGTACGCGGTAAGATCGTCTGAATGTCTGTTAAGAAGCGTTCGATTCCTTCGAATATCTCTGTACTCCTCTCCCCTCGGAAAATCACGGTGTCTCGGGTCGTCGCGGTTTTCACGGTGGATCCGTATCGACTTGTCTGAGGTCTCGCATTTTCCCCGACGTTTCTCCCCTTTTTTTCCCGCGAACCGACGTCGCCGTATCTCCTGTTATGTATTATTTATGCCCGGATAGATCCCCGGCAGAATGAATCCGATTCTTTCCGCGGCGCGAGGCAGGCGGACGCACGGCTCGCCGAGGAAATTTATTCGACACCCTGTATGCAAACGCGACCTCCACCTCCTCTACCTTCTCGTTCGCCAGCCGCTTCTTCGAATTCTACCAGAGGCGAGGCTGCCACGATCTAGCAGCCTTCGACGCCTGAAAGGAGCTCCACTTGTCCGATTACGTGACACCGACGCGTTCCGCGTCCTTCTCCCCATGTAATAAGTCTTTCCCGTCGAATCTATTCGTCGTTGGTCCACCACTGTCAGTCAAAACCCCTGGCAACTTCTGGGGGTGCGAGGAATCATCGAATTCGACGCCACGATTATTAACCCCTTTCAGTCTCCAACACAGTCAACTCTCCATATATGTCAGCGACACGGGTCTTGCCAGCGTCGTTTATCGTCGAGGAGACATACTCGAGTTCTGTTTACACTCCTCGGCGTCCGAGGTCTGTCGAGCTTCGAGCGTAGCGGATTTGAAATATTTCGACGGTACGCAATAGCAACGCCTCGCATTTAGAGGTAAACAAATGAACGTAAACATTGCTTCAGAGCTTAACTCACGAAAAACCAAATTTACCATTAGCGTACCGGTTCATTGTTATAAAGTATCTCACAGTTTCACGTAATGAGCTAACAGATCTTGCGACACAAACGTTGAGGAAATGAGCATTCGCAAGGTTTACGTTCATTTGTTTACCTCTAAATGCGAGGCGTTGCTATTACGTACAGGTCGAAATATTTCAAATATTCTGGCAATTGATTCATGGCGATATTTTCTTTCAAGGTCATCTGAAAGTCATTGTATAGCAGGTCGTTGAATTCGTCGCGACGTCGCCTACATTATTATGAAGTCAAAAATACCCTGTTCCATTAAAAGATATGACAGCGACCTTGATTTCTTGTTGAAAATCGATTTTTTAAAAATTTAAAATATTGCAATTTCTTGTCGGTTAAATACTGATTAACTTGGGTAAGAAACATTTTTCTGTCCGACTGTATATAGAGAAATCACTGTATTTATTTCTTTTAGAATCTTTTAGATTTTTAAAGCCTGGAACAAGAAACAAATCAGCCGTGAATATAAACGACCCAGTATGCAGACAGAGTTGATAAAAATAAGGTTGCAGATGGAGGGTTAACACGCGGATGGTTTCGATGATTGTTCAGATGAAAATATTTGACTCTATTTAGATGATATCTTGTCTAGGTCCGTTGGTCTTTTTATTGCACCCAGTTGCACGTACTAGGTCAGAATAGACCCGGGTCCCGGCATCCAAGTGTTAAGAGACGCAATCTCCAGTTGAGCGGGTCTGAGCAACAAAGATATTGGGAGGAGGATTACGTGTTACTATCTAACACAGGCTCTATCTTTTTCGTCAGGATCGTAGATCAATGTCATAGCCATCGTTACCCAGCAGCCCATAGATAAAACTACGTCCACATTAATTTGCTACCGCGCCTTGTTCTGTTAAAGCATTTTCACATTGTCCGGTTTCCACCGTCCGTTGGACGAATGAATGTTGACCGATTACCGTGCGATAAAACATTCGTCTCGGACTTCGCATTTTACAGCGCAATTCGCATGCTACTCGATTCCCCACATAATTAAAGCAACCAGGTAGAAAACGGGCGTTGCACCGGTCGTTAATCGGGCTGCATTCATTTGTCACTGCGGTAAAATATCGCCTGGCCGATAAAAATATCCGAGGAACGTAAATTCCAGCATAGATTCCATTCTCCTCGACCTGGATCGTAGATTACCGGTATACGCGATCGTTATCAAGCACCCCGTAGATAAGTGTTAGCAAGTTTGATCGGGTACCGGGGATGAGGAACGCAAACAGACGAATTTCCAGGACAAAGTTGGCGTCGCGAGTCGCCTGGCATTCCTCGGCCGTCAAAGATGTTTCTATTTCTCATTCTATCCGTCCCTTCGTGTTGCTTCCCGTGCAATTTCGCCGGCCGTTCGCACACACACACGCGTACGCACACACGCGCGCGCACGCACCAAAGAAAAGAGTAGAACGTGTTCGGTTGGAGTCGCGTGCGAAGAAACTATCCCGCGGATACGTGGCGCGAATACATCGGGGATGCTAATTGCGGGTAGAAAGGGCGTGCACGAAGAAACCTAACCCAGACCATGACCGGTAAAATATCGGGCTGCGAGCCCACGGGGACTGAATTTTCATACGGGACCCTTCCCCGCGAACTATTTTCCGATGTACACTCCTGCTCGTAAGTCTTGAGACAGTGATCATGTTTGTATTCAACTCTGTCAAAACGAGAGGTTCAAGGTTCACATGTCAAGGAAAGGACGCTGCAGTCATATATCAAAAATCTTACCAAGAAGTAAAAGTATTTATATTTTCTTTTCATCGAAAAGCTCGCCACGTTTCTTTATTACAGTTTCCACTATTCTTGGCATCCGCGTGATCAATTTTTCCATACTTTCTGTTGTTATATCATTCCAATCTCGTTCCAAAATATTCCATAAATGTGTTCTCGAAGTAGGGAAAAAGTTCCGTACCTGTCTGTCCCGGTTCATCCCATTCTATGGAGTTCAAATCTGATGATTGGGGTGGATATTTCATCATTTTAAATGAATTATTATATTGAAGTTGTAATTATTACTGAACACATGAGGATATTTATATCATGTAGTTAATGAGCTCAGAATATATTATGAGTTTTATGAGCGGGGATGTACGTGCAAAAAAATTGCAATGTTCAAAACAGTTTTTATATTATTAAATTCGTCGGTATTCTATAGATTGTTAAAAATTCAAGTGCTTCCGGTTGAATTTCATGTGCATACTATAAAAAAGATTACCTAGAATGAAGATGCTCTAGGCTGAAAGAAATGTCTCGATCGCGGAATCAAAATTGCTTCGATTCCAAAGGGTTAAATATAATAGACGAACATTATCGATGAACACGCAGTGCTGCTTTAATTTCGCACGCTGGCGTATTTTCGAAAACAGAAACGTCAGATTTTCGCGAAGGTGGGTTCGTTCGGGGGAGCAGTGTAATTACGAGTCTCCCGGTCTCGTTTCGGGCAGCGAGCACGGTTTGTTTCCGCGAGCGGAACGCAGGGCCGCCGGCGTTTCACGGAATCAAAGAGATACTTGTTCGGTGGAAGTTGGCCGGGCCAGAGGGAAGTTTCAATCGTCCTGCGAAGCAGCGGAATATAAATCGCGCGAGGAATCGTTCGACGTGAGCGGCCAGGAAATTCCTATCCCGGGAAAAGTTGGTCGATCGGCCACTGGTCCCGATTCTGCTGGACTTCGCGAAACTTTTCGCGACCCGTTTCCCCGCTGGTGGGAAACTTTCGGTTTGGGAAGCTCGGTTTTACGACGGCGTGACCCGGGCTTCGAAAGAGCCCCTAACCGGTCGATTGTCTTCTAATAATCGGACCGATATTGCACCTCGACGCCGACGTCGTGCGGGAAAATCACCCCGAATATGTGTATTCGAAAAATCCTCGAGCGAGTTTTACGAGCGATCGAGACACGGGCCTCTTCCATGGAAATCGTGTAAAAACCGATCCGTAATAAAAGTGTGAGCGAGCGAGCGAGCTCCCCGCCGCTGGAACGGCTGTAAACGCGCCCGCACGGAGAGGGAAAGAGAAAGGAAGTATGATTGAATGATCGAGCGAGTGAAGGTGAGTGAAAGTGAGCAAGAATGAATGAGCGCGCCGCAATGAATCGGGATCGAAATCTGCCGCAAGGATTTACCCTTTCTGGCTCTGAGTCGCGAGGCGGACCAATTGTTACTTATTCTACTGATTCGCGTTCTGCTCACCGATAATTCATCGACAATACACAATTTTGAATGCGAGTTTGCAACACTGTTCTGAGCTTTGTCTTGACTGGACCGAGGATATCTAGGCGGGATAAAAATTTCAGTTCTCTCAGTCTCTCTACTGTTTCGAATTTATTTGAAAACTTTCCAACTGAATATCTCGAAAAGTATGAAAGATATTAAGAAAGTGTAGAACACGCGTCCAAGGATTTCGAGGGGGAAAGAGGGGGACAATATCAGTTTTTTACTTGGGTCAAGGTCACTTGAAGGTCAACTTTGTTTTTTCAAATGAAAACCTATATTTTTTATTACGGGATCTTATTGTACGTAAAAAGACCAGCAATTTTTGTAGGATACTCTTTTTTATCTGGTTTTGGAAATATTTAAAGAGAAGACTGCCCCCCTCTCTCCCCCTCGAAATCCTTGGACACGTGTTTTACAAGACCCGTGTTGTTGACATATATCGAGAATTCACTGTACTCAGTTTTGTCATAAGTGGACACATATGCATTTACGACGAAAACGTATGGATGCGATTTGAAACAGTGGGAATATTAAAAGAATTTCGAAACGTTAACAAATGAAAAAAACGTACGCGAAGGTTCGACTATCGACAACCAGTTCGAACTCTAATTGCATTGTTTCAATTTTTGTAAATGGACACAGTCTAGGTGATTCGTCGCGACACTCGGCGCGTCCTAACGGCTCTGCACTCGTTAGGACGACTCGTTTCCCGCTTAAGGGGCCGGGGAAATTGGCGACGACCTGCTGCATCGTCCTTGGCGCGCATGAAACTCGAACATGATGCGCAAGGATACGCGTAATGTTTACTTCCGAGCTGGCCCACTGAGACAGAATGCCAGGCAACCGGTGATAAATCCGCTCGGAATATCTCGTGGCGCCCGAACGACGGAATCCCTGACGAGGTTTCATCGTCTGTGACGAAATTGTGCTGGAACGGAAGCCAGGCTGCGCCGACGAACAGAATGTTAATCCTTTTGCACCAATCGGGCCAATTTGTGAATGCAAACCTTCCCAACACATAAGAGACATATAAGAGGACATATAAGAGTGAAGTCACTTCTTCCTCAAAGATTGTAAGCTATGCATTTAATAATATTTTAATGTAATAATAACGTAGGGGTTTTGAAGAACTTAATAAATAAAAAGAAGTTACTATATATTGAGTTAAACATAGCCCTTCATTGATTGTCATCTTTGCTTCATCTTAACAAGTTGCCCGTCCGTGCAACAGCTTTAAAAATTCCATGGGATCATACTACTTGAATGAAATAAAAAATACTCGTCCACTCTTCTGGCATTTTGCAGACATAATTAAATTTGCTACACTCGGTGCACTAACGCAAAAGTGGATTTACAAATCTGGACAAATAATTCCGTCTACCTTCTCTGGGATACGCGGCACACCAAGTATGAAAGCACAGGATCATGAATGCATCAACTGTCTGAACGGTGCAACGGTGCATATCGAGCAAAATTCAGACAGGGGATCTAGTATCGCTTTCAGCGATGGTCCAGCAGGTCTATTGGACGTTAAACGGGTTAAGACTTCATTTCTGAAATATCGGCGCGTCTGAAGCAGCCCGGAGCTTGATTCGGCGTATTCACCGGGAGCCGGTGTTCGCTTACGTATGTTGGTTACGTGGCTCCCGCGGTATCGGGTTCGTGAATCGACTGGCTATCTTAAGTGAATAGACGGTGATTACGAGTTCTCACGCATCCCCGAACACCAGAAGCCCCTCGTTATTTGTTATTTGACTCGCGAGCCGACCGATCCTATCGCTCGAGTGCCGTCTGCATGGTTATTCCGTCGAACCGTTCGGAATTCGTTTCACAGTCTGCCGCCAAGCTGTGCTCGCTTATTTATTTTCGCAGTTCAGTCGATAATTGATCTTGTCGCGATTTGCTCCCTCTCTCCGTCGAGAATAGACTTGCTCGGTTAGCTGCATCAACGGTGCCAAGTGCATTTAATTTACCATGTGCGTTTAAACAGAATCGATCGATGCGTGTCACTTGTATAACCATACGTATTACAACTGATCAAATTAAAGGGTTAGAAAGAATTATCCTGCTCTGACTTGGCTATGGTGTTGCAGACTAAAGACGTTCCTCTCAGATAATCGACCGAGAGCGATCTATCTGCGACATTGTGCGAAAACAATGGCGTACAACGAAGTACGTCTTCAACGAAAAAACCTCGGTTAGTCTCGCGGAAGATCGAGCAGACTTCGCGAATAAACACTCTCCACTCTTCCAGATCAAGACACACAGAAGTCGGAAGTCCGTCCTGCAGGACGTGTGTCGCAATCCTTTTACAGCGTCGGCAAACGAGAAACTCCGGGAAAGAGTGTCCCGTCCCTGAACGTCGTTGAGCGTCACTCAAACAAATTGCTCGTCAAAGGGACGAACGGAGAGGAGAAGCCAGCTCAATTTCATAGTTCGCAGTGTGCGCGATCGTGGTCCGTTCTCTTTCGGTGGCCTGGGCTGGACTGTTTGCGAGAGACGGCAAACGTTTCGCTCGCGGTAATTGCAGAACGGGAGGTTGCGCGGCGGCGGCCCACCCCTCCATCCGGTTTTTCATTTGGCCCCTTTTAGTGTCGACCTTAAAATAAACTTTGTAGCCCTGCGTCGACGTCGACGTCGGCCGGCGTCTTCGTCCTCCTTCGCCGCGGTCGTTGTCGTTCCCGCGGGTCTCTGTGCTTTCGAACCTCCCTTCTTCTTCGTGTCCCTCTTTTTCACCGTGTCTCTCTCTCTCTCTCTCTCTCCTTCCGTCTCTCTCTGCTCTCTTTACGCCTCGTCACAAGTCGGCGCAAGTCGACCGAAGAAGCGCGGCGAGGAAATGAAAGAGGGCTCGAGGCGGTAGGAGAGAGAGAGAGAGAGAGAGAGAGGAGAGGAGAGGAGGCGCCGCTCGGAGAGACACCCCAAAGAGTTACAGCTTTCAATTTAGTAGTGCAAACACTCGCCGCGAGTTAATATCTGCCTTCCATTTCCTGCTCTAACCTCGTCAACTTGGCCCGCGAATGAGACCAAGTGAAAGTCGCTACCCGCTGTCCGGGAATCGAGTCGCGAGAACCGTCTTCCCCAGGAACGATTAAATCGAGTCAGCTCGACCGTGCTGCTAACCGAATCGCGTCACTCTCCAGCTACGAGCTACGACGTCGTCGTCGTCGTCGTCGTTGCACAGGCTCGAGAGAAACGCGACGGCTACCTGTCCGCGACAGCGACGATTACGTGTCCTGTTAATACGACGACGCAAATTGGATACCGGCTGATTCGAACTTGGACGGACGAGACACACGGACGATTACCCGCGAACAGAGACTAGTCCCGTTAATCCGTTTCCGAGTGCTTCCGAGTTCCACGGCTTCTTGCGCCCGTGCGTGCATCTTCCGATACTGCAGAACCGAGTGTGAGATTAGATTGCAAGACAAGCTGGGAAGTTGATAAATTGGAATTTGTTGATCGCTGGACAGTTGGATGACGATGTACGTGGCTGACCCTGGGTCCTTTGGACCCACGCTAATATACGTTTTAAAAGTTAGTTTCTCTATCAGAATTATTATTGTTCGGTGGAACCTCGATTATCTGAACTGAACAGAGAAACGTGACTGTTCGAATATCAGTTATAATGCTAGGTTCAGTGTTTATTCATCTTTACAATAAACAGTGTTGTATATGGATCGCCTTAGATTGAGCTATTAACGTCTGAAGAAGAGTGATTATACGAACGCTATAGAAGTAAATAGCGCCAAAAGAAAATAGTGCCGTTACATAGAGAATGATTCGGAGCACAAGTATTTAATTCGCGAGTACACGGTTCACGGATTCCGTGTAGACGGTGTCCCAGCGGCGCTCGTGGAAAATCGTAGACTCTAATAGGAAGGTTTGTCGGTGTTTCAGGTCGCAGGTGAGCCGCGAGGATGTGATCGAGGATGCCCGCAGGACCGCGTGAGATCGCAATCGCCCCGAGATGGCCGCGACGCCAGTTCCTTGTCGCGTTTCAACGTGATCCCTCGAGGCGGAGCCAAGGAAGAGGCGGAGGAGGTGGTGGAGGAGGCGGCGGAGGAGGCGGAGGACGAGGAAGAAGAGGAAGAAGAAGAGGAGGAGGTAGTAACACGAGGGACAGTGTACGGGGTCGTCGAGCGATGCATTGAGGGCTCGCCTCGGGCGGCTTCCACCACGGAGGAGGACAGACGCAGACAGCCCGCTCGCCGAGTCAGGATGGAGGAGGTCCGGGGCTCGCCGGCTCGGCGACTGTCGCAGATCCTGGACCCGATCGCTCGGCTCGCGACGGATTTCGGCTCGAGTTCGGCGCCGTGCAGCCCCCGGTTGGGGGTCCGTGCGCACGAGGCGTCGGGCACGATGGTGCAGGCGGGGCCAGCGTCCGATTCGGGCGGTCGCAGGCCGTCGGAGGCGGGGCGTGGGCTGCCGAGCGGAGCCGAGAGCCCTCGGCTGTGGCCACGGCAGTTCCGACAGGCCCCGGCGCCTCCGCCGAGGCCCAGACACGCGAACAACAGCGGCAGCACTGGCGCCAGTAGTCAGCACGGGCATCAGGCCCCTTCCGGGGGCCATCAGGTCGCCTCGAGCAGCAGCCTTCAGCCGCCGGTGCACACGAGGGACTCGCCTTACGTGAACGTGCCCAATCTGCTGTTCCAGAAGGAGAACAAGGCGTTCACGGAGGCGGCGAGGAGCGCCGGGTACGTCGAGCTTCGAGAAACCAAACCGCCGAAGTGCAGCCCCTACGATTTTACTTCGGAGCCGTCGGGACACGTCGAGTACGCCGATAAACGGACGTTCGCCGCCCAGACTGATTTCGACGGCTCCTCCGTTGCTGGGTACGATAAGGAGCACGTCCTAGGACTTGCCAGGGCCAGGTCCAATTTCGACCCGGGACCTTCTCCCCAAAGAACAACACAGCAACACTACGATCGCGCGTACTCGTTCTCCGGCAGGCAGCCCGAGTGTTCACCAAACCCGGCGAGAGTGTTCGCGGAGAACAGAGTGTTCCTCGAGCAGCAGAGGAGCACCGCAGCCGCGAGCTCGGACGCCAAGAAGGAGAAGCTCGAGAGCAGGCCCGCTTACGGCTCGTCCAAGAGCTTCGATGGATACTCGACCGCCGTGGAGGATCTTAATTGGCAGGAGAGGTGCCTCGAGCTCCAACTCGAGCTACACAGAAGCAGAAGCCAGGCCACCAGGGTGCGGGACATGCTTCGCGAGAAGGTGAGTTTTGTTTACCTTCTCGTGCCATCCTTGTCCCTCCTTCGCAGGCCTTCGTCCAGCTTTTCGACGAATTCCAACGTCTCGGAGATTCTTTTTCGCCCTCTGTTTCCGGTACTGCTCTAGGCTCACCAATACTGATAGATTCACAGCTCAATGTTGGTGAGACATCGAGGGGAGTTGGAAGTTGTTGTTGCTGAGGGGTTATGCGGAAGTAATTATACAGGAAGACGGTGAAAGAAATCTATTTAATCGTAAGAAGCCGTTGTCGGAGTTAGAACTAATGCCCAAACGCGAGGGCGGCGGTGCGTACCTTCATACCTGAAGGGAGGACGACCTTCGATAAAATGAAGGGGAATCAGGTATTTCCCAATAACCTTAGGTTGCGGGGTTTTCCACAGGGTACGGTAAAAGGTCTAACGTTTTACTTTAACAGTTGTTACGGTTAATGATTCTCCGCTGTTCGGAAAATTGGGACATTTGTATTTTGAACATTAAATTGGATCACTATTGACAGTCAGTTTTGGAAATGAGTTGGTTGTTGACTCGCGTTCAATGCATGTAAACTGTTCATGTTTGATTCACTTAGGATATGTCAGGACAAGTGTCCCACGAGACGGTTCTACATGTAAAAATAAGAACCAAAAAGAAACAGCAATCTTTCATTTCACGCTTCGGGTTCTAGTACTCGCGCAAAGTAGAATTGGTTAGCCATGATCAGACGGGACAGCTGATCCCTATTCAGGAGCCGCCGTCTGTTCAAACTCATTTCGAGACAATAAATCGGTACAATAGTGAACAAAGGGTGGTTATTCAGACCAGTTTTGTAATATTTTTAGGGGAACATTGAGAAATTGTACCCGGGTACCTAGTTGGTTACTCAAGGGTTAATTGTATTCTATTATCCGTGTATACAAGTGGGCCGGTTCTCCAAGAGAAATATCTTCAGTATTTTAAAAAATCCTTGTCCGCAAGGGATCGAAACTACCCGTTATTAATTGGTTTCTGCTTCGGAAAGTTGTAACTACAAAATCAGCTTGGACTCTTGCTCCCGCCGAAATTCACGGGGTGGGAATCGCTCCGGGTTCGGTGCGTGTCCGGAAAATTGCGTTACCGTTGCATCGGCATCGGTCTGTAAAAAAAGGCAGCAGCAGCGGGGACACGAGATGGCTCGTCTCTCCGGTCTGTCTCGACCCATATTTTCCGGCGAGTCCGCGGGGACCAATCGCGTCAAACGATCCGTGACTAAACCAATAAGCGATCCCGTTCCGTGCCGCCGGCGAAACGGCCGCGCCGCCGCTGCCCGATAACCATTCTGTTTTCCGCGTTAGCTCGTGTTCGACGATCGAGCGGAGGGCTTCCGTGAAACGAGCCGGGTCGCCCGGAATCGCTGCCCCTTCCTGCGGAAAATTCATCCGGAGCCGGAGCGCGACCGATTTCCGGATTTCCAACTCCGCTGCTGCTACTGCTGCTGGGATTCTGTGCGTCAGCGGCTTCGTCGGAAAACGCTATATCGGATCCCTTTCCCAGTTCTCGATTGCGATTCCGCTCCGCAGGAAATTTCTGTTTATCAACGACCGGCGCCGATACGATCTCCCCCGGCAATCCTGCAGTCTACAAATTCCAGGACAAAGCCCTTTTTCCTTCGCCGACCTGTTCACGGTTCGCGCTCGCTGTCCGAGCGAACAGTGCCGCCATTATTTTCCTGCGAAAATATGACGGGACTATTCTGGAACTCTCTATCCGTCCAGCAAAAATCGACGCTCGAGAGTCGTTATACTGTGCTCCACTTGAATGTCGCTGCGACGGAATCGTTCTTGTCTGCCCGATTGACCGACGCGACAAGAAACGAAGCGCACTCTGTGGTTTCGGCTAAAGTGACTACGCGTGTCGCGACGCGACGCGACGGTTTAACGCAGTGCGACATTAAATTAGGACGTAGCCTTACTAATATTGATCCCTCGGTTGCGTACAGTGTCTGTAGACATCGAGTGCTATCCGCTTAGACAATACGCACTGCGTAACACGCTCGTCGCAACTCGCAACTTCAAAATATGTTGTCAAATGCAACGTACCTTCTCCGCGAAAAATTAAGACGATTTTCTGGTTTCGAATAATAACACGCCTAAAATTAATTTGATTAGTTTCGTGCAAACTACGGAATCGTGCACGTCGGTGGCGAATCTGTCTATCTTTTATCTGTCATGCTCAGTATTGTCTGCAATATGTTTATCACTAGTCTGCGGATTTTATGAATTCGTGACAAATAACGAGTAGATCGAATGCTAAACAAGAACATTTTAAGTAGGGAAAAATGTGTTTGCATCATTTTCAGCTGACTGAAGTTATTTAAAAATGGAATGTAAGTCTACGGAGCTTTTGGATGCTGCAATTGATGCAGACAATTTTTATTTTGCATAAAGATCCGCCGTCTACGAATATATTACGTAACGTCTACCGTGGCGGTTTTCGCGATCGCTGCACGACTTGATTAGCGTGTATAAAGTAGTCGAAGGATGAGGCCTCGGGCTCGTTCGCACATTGTGCTATCCAGAATGGAGAGGAAGAGGAGATCGTAGCTGATGGAGTAGGAATTTGAGAGAGAGAGAGAGAGAGAGTGAGAGAGAGTGAGAGAGAGAGAGAGAGAGTAGGAGTCGGAATCAATATCAAGATCGTATGAAAAGAGTGGAAGAAGGAGCATGGGGAAAAAGGAGGATCTCGACGAATCACGGTATCGATCGCGAATAAAATTGAATATGGCGAGTGAAATAGTTGAAAGAGCCGCCATTCGCGATACGAGGCGGAATATACGGCAGCGTGGAGCGGGCTTTAGCCCATTCCCCCGTTCTCCTTGGCGATCGCGATCGCGTGCGCGCGCGCGCACGTGCTATTCGGATCGAAAGCGATGTTGGAACCGGTCCTCGTTGCGATCCAAGAACGATTTATATCGTTCGCGGGCGGTTTTATTCGACGCTCGACATACGTCAAATGAATTGCAGAAGGGTCAACCGTGTCGGGGAACGAGGAGGCATATAGAGAGGAGGGTAAGGGGAGGGGAAAAAGCGGCGCTTAGGTACATACGTCTTTAGTATGCACAGTCACGCGTCACGATTTAACGCGGCTACCCCAGATAAGGCACATAGCCGACGGTGTATGGGGTGCGGGGGAATGGTCTCTTTGGTTCTTCAAAACCCCCTCGTGCCTCTTAAACGGAATTGAATCACTTACCAGACAAGGAGTCTCCGCCAGGTATCGTTTATGCCCCGTTGTTTTACGCCGTGAGCCTCTTCCCGTCGTTAAGGCGCGAACCTGCTCTCGAACGACGGACGTTTCGCCAGATTCCGTTCATCCGAACTCATGCTTATCAATTTTTCTGCAGATTCGGTCGCCGAGACCCGTAAATCCCTCTTTACGCCTCTATAAGTTCATCCGAACCTCTGCTTATCAAGTTTCCTGCAAAATTCTTCTCAGAGGTCCATAGATCGTCCATCTTTATACCTCTACAGGCTCATCAGTTTTTCGGCCAATTTATTCCACGAGACCCACTGAGTGTAGAAGATTCTTTTTAATAATCTTAATAAGTTGGAAATAATATATTGGCATTCTTAAATTCTTTTAATCTTTCTACTGTTTTAAATTGCACCAGTTCTTGTTTGTTATACACACCCGTAGTTAAGGAAAATCCTAGTAACAGGCTTCCGGTAGCTAAAGCGCTAACAGTTTGATAATCGTGTGTGATCAAAGCAGCTTTGACGCCGAAAGTCTGAACTGTGCAGAAACGTTAAATGAAAGCGTGAAAATTGAGAAGTTCGTGCCGCTGAAATTTGCCCTCTGAAGATCGCGGTGGATTTTCGAGAGCTCTGGATCGCTTAGGTAGCGAGGATTCCAGGATTTATAGAGTGAAACGGTACTCCGTGCCTGGAAGAATGGAATTCCGTGGCGAAGTGGGAGCCAAAGAGCCAACGTAGGGTTAGAGGTCATCGAGTCGCGCTCGATGGCGATTACGTGGCTGGTCTCTCTCTCTCTCTCTCTCTCTCGTTCCTCGAACCACCGGGAACTCTATCCGCGGTCGTTCTCCGGCTCGTTACACGGTTTCTGCTCTAACGAGACCCGTTGCCGCCTCGCAGTTGTAAAATCAGCTGACGCGAGCTCGGTGAGAGGCGGTCTCGAGGCTTCTTATCGGCTTCGTATCGCGCCTCCGAGCCGAACCCCGTTACGCGTTCGCTTGCATCACTCTCGGATCGTTGTCCTGATTGACGTAACGTTTGTTTACAACGCTCGCTCGAGGCCGGATTCGTTCGCTGTGATTACGAGCACAGTCGCTTCAGACGAACCTGAAACTTTGACCGCGATTACCGGCGCAATCTGCGGCAGCTTCAACCGCGATTGCCAATGCACTCCCTTCTGCTTCAGCTGCGGCTTCAATTTTAACTGCGATTACCTCTCTTCAGCTTCAATTGCGATCACCGGCGCAGTCCCTTCAGCTTCAACTGCGATTACCAGCGCAGTTTCTTCAGCTTCAGCTGCGATTACCAGCACATTATCTTCAGCTTCAACTGCAATTGCAAACGCACTCCCTTTAGCTTCATCTGCGTTAGTAAACGCATTCTATTCAGCTTTAATTGCGATTGCCAGCGCAATCTCTTCAATTTCGATTGCCAGCCCAATCTCTTCAATTTCGATTGCGATTGCCAGCGCAATTTCTTCAGCTTCAGCTTCGGCTTCAGCTTCAATTGCGATCACCGGCGCAGTCTCTTCAGCTTCAGCTGCGATTACCGGTGCAGTCTCTTCAGCTTCAGCTTCGATTTCAACTGCGATTACCAGCGCAGTTTATTCAGCTTCAGCTGCGATTACCAGCACATTATCTTCAGCTTCAACTGCAATTGCAAACGCATTCCCTTTAGCTTCATCTGCGTTAGTAAACGCATTCTATTCAGCTTCAATTGCGATTGCCAGCGCAATCTCTTCAATTTCGATTGCGATTGCCAGCGCAATCTCTTCAATTTCGATTGCGATTGCCAGCGCAATTTCTTCAGCTTCAGCTTCGATTTCAACTGCGATTGTCAGAGCAGTCTCTTCAACTTCGATTGCGATTGCCAGCGCAGTATCTTCAGCTTCAGCCTTCGGTGCCAGTTTCGGCTGTGGTTTAAGTTTCGAATTCGCGAAGGGTTATTTGCAAGAAAGAGCGGGCGCGGCTCCTTACGAGCGGCCCTAATTACCAAGTTCCCGCGTAATGTTTAATAACAACGCATCCGATGGGAAACTTCCACGGTACCTCTTCGTTCGTTAGTCAACCGCTCGAACTTCTTTGTTCGCGCGCTTGTTACCACCGCGCTGCGCCGCGCCGAGCCAAGTCGCCCCGACCCGGCTAAATATGAACGAATGGAGATTGGATTATCTTCTACACGGTATCGTTGCCTGTGGGAAACCTCGCTGCACGCTTTTTCAGATTTATTCCTCCGAGAGATGCGCCGAATCCGCTCCCCGAAAAATCACTACGTTGCTTTTGTTCGTTACGAGTTTCCGGTGTAAGTCGAAAAAGGAATTTTCTATTCCAATTAGTCTCATCGAGTTCGATGCAGTGGCACTCGTGCCGCATTTTAAGAGAAACTCTATTAAACCGGGCGTTGCGTGTTTTATCCATCGACAGTTATTCGATAATCCTTTCGAAATCAAAGGCGAGAGAAGAGAGTAGCCGAATTCGGCTCGGTTCGCAATGTCCACGTTGGACTAATTTACGATTCACAGTCAATTTTGTACTTCTCTTTCTGAGGTATGTATCCAGATCCAAATACTCAAGTATTACTACAAATATGTTTCTTTCTCAACGGTTCAGCATCAATTGTGGATTTCTCATGAATTATTCCATAGCAACAGCAATTTGATCTATGTATAAACCAACGAGTCACCTTGTGTAATATAATCCACTAATTTCCTCTGAGATTACTAATACTTAAAACGAGACTATTAAGCTGCTTTCAGATCTAGCACAGTCATTAAGAATCCTATTAAGAGGATCTCGGTAACGAAAGTGTTAATGGATTACACTATAGTAGACTGCCGTAACCGCAACCAAAGAATTGTTGAAGAGAGGCTGTGTACATGTATCTTCTACGGCAGTAAACGAACAATGAATGTAAAAAGGATTGTACTGCCGCAAAAGATGCACACACAGGATCCTAATAAACAATTTTTTGTTGGTACGTGGGAGACCAGTGAAAAATAAAGTTGCAATTAATTCGTACAGCTGAGATTTCTATAATAATTTAAACTTGATTTTACAGGGATCTTCAAGTTTATATTAATTTCAGATGCTTCGCAATCCTCGCGAAAGGCAGCGTGCACAATATCTGCTCGGCGCGTTCGCAGCGATTCTCCCTGATTCTCGCTTATTCTCGCTCAAGGTCGACGGCATATCCCTCATTTCCTGGTCTCGGCGGAGCGCACGCAATTACGGTCGATCGTCGGGAAACCGGGGGTCGGGTGTCCGGGTTCGCGAATTCGCTTATTCGCGCGTTCGCAGGCATTCGCGAGCGTTCGCCCTCTCCGATCGATGCTCGTGGCCGAGGGCTCCCCTGGAAATTGCCCACGTGCTCCGAGAGTTGACCTTTCGTCGCGTGACAAGAGCCTACATTCCTTGTTCACGGTCGCGCCACGGAAATAGTTGAACCCGACGCTCTGTTGCCGAGAGACGCGGGGAGGAGCGCGGCGGGGGGCAACCGTTGCTGGAGATAGCGAGAAGGGTTCCGGGGAGAACCGCGGGCCGACTATCCGCCGTATCGCGCGCTCTTTAATGCCTCTTCAAAGGGCATTAACGAGTAACAGCCTCGTAAAAAAATTAACAGCACTCGCGGCGTTTCCGGCGCGATACGATTTCCCGGAAGGTTCGGCCGCCCCGTCCGCGCACGCCACTCCGCTCGTTTCATGAAAATAACGGGGAAAAAATGAGGGGACGCGAGATATATGATTCGCGAGATGGACGGTCAAAGGTGCTCGAGACATGGAAATGAAAATGAAGCGTAATCGGAGCTGCTGAAATCTACTCGGCCGATTTCTCGACGCTGTGGACTCGGTCGCTAACAGTTTCGTTATTGTTAGGCTGGATAGAGGTGCAGTTTTATTGGCAAGTTCAGAACTAGCGATAAAAGGATCCTGTCGACACACAGCTGACTAGTCAGGAGACACGAACTCCTGAGCCAGCATCTTCGAAAAACAAAGGACTGGCCATCTTATAAAAAAGGGGGCCAACTCCTCAACGCCAGTCAAAAAGAATCAGTCAGTCAGACAGCCATAGTCAATTAGCGATAAAAGGATCGGCAAGTTCAGAACTAGAAGAGAGAAAATACGTCGGACCGTAAAGGGTTAACAGAAGAAACAGACGTCGATGCAGTTCCTGTTTATCGATACATCAAATTTTAATCCCGCATAAAGATCCGCAGTCAACCGATTACTGGGACTAAAGTCCCGCGTCGTCGCTAACGAGCGCGAAACCCTCTGGCGGAAAACTGTTCTCCGCGAGATTTTTCTGCGGTTCCTTCGCGTTTTCCACGGGCGAGCCTCGTCGCGCGTTAATGCAGACAAACTACAGGCGCAGAAGGGCGAGAAGGGTGGGAACGGAAAGGCTGGCGCGCACGTGTGCGTGAGGGTGGCGAGCCGGCGAATGAAACGTTGCGACGCGTTGACGAGAATTCGGCGAGCCGCGCGCGCTCGGAAATTATACGGCCGTCTCCACAGTGTTCGCCTCCATATTTCGACGTTTTTGTCTGGCCTCCCTTCACCTCACCTCTCCGCTTTCTCTCTCTCCCCCCCCCTCTCCCCGCCTTCCGTTGCTACGGTTTTATTCCCAACCCCCGAAAACACCTAGTTAAACGGGGAATCGGTAAATACAGCGAGCGGATCGGACCCGCGCGCCCCGATCGACGTGTTTCGTCGCCTCCTCGCTTTCCTGCTCGTTCCGATTGTTTTCTCCCTTTGATCGCGGCCAAAGCGGCCCGATTAATGTCGATTCACGGAGACGCGCCAACCGGAAACAACTGTATGAATTCTATTGTCCAATAACGCCCGCGGCTTTGAATAAACTTCGCCGCCGCGCGGAAAATCGAAAATCGAAGCGTTCCCTAAACGGCGCTGTTACTCGCGTTCCAACACGGACGCGCCGTTCCCGGAAAATTGAGGGTGTTGAAAAGTGTTAAGAGCTTTTACCTTCCTACTGGAACAGGGATAGTCTGCTTCTTTATTGTAGCCCGATCCTCTATTTTCTACCGATCCCCTATTTCCCCCTGGGCATGATCTTTTATGTACTCTTACTTCTTCGTTCCAATCGCGATGTTTCGACACTTTCTTTCAAGATAATATGCTACGACGCCACCACCGGTGAAGCAACACCAGCCCTATTGAAATCTTCTTCCTACATATTAAATACAGCTGTACCGTCCTCCTTTCAGAATAAAAAATTTTCTGACTCTCACAGACCGCAATTAAGGAGCAGATTCGGTGATAATGTGATTGTGTTCGAAACAATACATCAATCGTGCTACTTGCTTTTAAGTTATTTTTCTACGATTTCTTTCTGTGTATCTTCGTGCGAAATAAAAATTGTTTGCATTAACTGCAAGACGTAGGAACCAAGTACGAATTTATTTCCCTCTTCAGTGGTTTTATTGAATGGTACGAAATGTTTGGATATTGTTAAATCTTTTTACTCTTTACAGTTTGAAATTAGACTCACTTTTGGCGTAAATGTATACACCTACCAATTACAACTTTTGTATCATTAGTAACTCCCTGCGAGGGCGAAAGAAAATTTGTATTCATTACGTATCTACTGTAATGGAGAAAAATCGACAATAAAAAAAGAATTTCTTCGTACAGTGACTGGCAAGACATGATCACGCAACCAGTGAATACAAAAGCTGTCTTCGATGCTCGGCCGCAAAGAATGACAATGCATTCCGCGTTTTCCACGTTTCTAAATTTTCGCGTCGAAGTTTGTGCCGACAAAACGCAGCGTCCTTGGAACGGTCAGGGTGACACTCCCGCGGCATAACTCGCGGAATAAGGACACGCGCATTTCGACGAACGCTAACAATAGCAGGCTGCGACATCCGAGCGGGAATAATACACGTAAGAATCCGTAGAACGGTAGCAGACGGGTCGTACCGTTTCCGAGGAATAAATTACGAGGGCCGGAGGTCCGCGCGGTATTAAAGCCGAGAAGCATTACGCTCTCCGACGAAAATGCCGCCCGTCGAAGTGCCGCGAAGAAGTTGATGCAATCTTCAGCCGTCGCCGCGAGCGGAGAGAGAGCATTTCGCATAGTCGGCCATTCGGTCCCTTATGCCCGCGTATCTTTCCTCTGGCCGTTTTGCATAGATCCGGGGCTAGGCTTTCTCCAGGCCGAGGCTGGACGAGAGCCTCGTCTTAATCTTCCTTAGAATTTCTAATTTACTGTCGGCCCTAACTTGGCCCGGCGTTCCTGCATATTTCGTATCAACTTCATAATCCTCCGGAGGAACGGCCTTCGCCCCCCCCCCCTCCCAGACGATCTCGGTGCATATCCCGCGAGCCTGCGAGTCGATATTATCAATAATAATGATCTATATCCTTCCTTCCGCTGAGCACCTCTTTACGCATGGAGTATGCTCAGTTTTATTTTTATGTATGGAGCAGCATCTTCCTGCTAGTTTAAAATGTGCAGGAACGGTATTTTCTCTTTGACCCTTCGCTAACCATTGCTCTAATCGTCAATTTAAAATGCGCATTCGGAACACTTCTCTTCAACAATGACCCTACCATCGATCAAATGACCAGTTTCATATTTTTTCATTTACGCTTACTGAAATTACAAGTGTGCTTCCATGGGAAATGATTTTATAAATTTCTTTGTTCCAGCAGGTATTGCAGTAAAAATCGCACAATATCAGAATAAATTCAGTTTTTCGAATCTGAATATGTTCCGTCCTCAACGGAATTTCTAAAGTGCCTCTTCCTGGCATTCTTCGAAACGGCTTATTAATACTAAATCTACCGACACTTCTTGTATACCTATTCCTACCGTGAGTGGTCAAAATGACCGGTCCTTAAAAAAAGTTATTTTTACTATAATTAAACGTGGATAATGGTCAATTTATTGCGGAATGAATTAGTAGATGAACAACTTCCACAAAATGACGATACAAATTTATTTTTATATGATTGCAATTATATAAAAAATTAATAGTCAATCATGATCAAGGAATATAAAAGCCAGTTTCTCAAATAAGTTAGTTAGCTCAGTCCCTTCGACATAAGCAATTCTAAGCTCATCCACTCCGTTTTGTATCTGTCTTTCGACTCTCGTCAATACAAGTAGAACATTCGTATCGATCCGCCGCGCCGCTTCGAACGATCTGCGATACACTTCTAACCACTCGCTTTGTAATTGCTTGATTGTGAACAGTGTAAAATATACGTTCCAAACAAAAAATAGCTGTCCTCCATTAATTTGACGCACAGCGGTCAGCTTCTAAAGAGTCGCGATAGTTAGTTACCAGTAGCTCATCGAGCCAGCTACAGAATAAATTATGTTTCGGTCGCTTTTAGGACTTGGTAGGTTTAGTGTTAGCCGTTCGAGAGGATTCAAAGAGTGTTGAAAAGTTCATTGCATCCAAACTAAATTCTTCTCGATTGATAATACATTAGCCTTCAGCCAGACCATCAAATAGAATGCGGAGTTGAGCAAAAACAGCTCGGTACAAGTTAATAATTCAATGATTAGAATTAAGTTTGAGTATCGCATTAGATATCAAGCTAGACAGCTTACGGGAGTTATATCGATGGGATGGTTAATTGAATGGCGTGTTTTAGGCCGGGGAAATGTTCCAAGCTCTCGTTGGACCCGCGAGCAGTGAACAGGATAGAGGCGAGATCTTTTGGATAGCGATCGTGGCGGTGTTAGGCGTTCCGATGGCTGAGTCGGTATAATGCGGTCGCCTATCCATCCGTGACACCTGGCTCGGGCTTAAATTGCGGAGCAACGACGGATCGCCTGGAAATTACGAACAATCGCGTGGCGGCGCGAACGCGACACCTCGTTATCTGTGAGGATGACAGCGTGCTCGGGCCTGGGCGGGCCGGTGCGGGCCGAGCTCGCAAACACCGGCGCACGTACACGCGTGTACACAGGTACCGGGTAGGGATATTGTTCGGGCCGTCCTATTAATATTGCATTCCATCGGAACGGTGTGCACAGCGCCGCGTCCCACATATAAAGTCCGTATCAATATTGATTCGCTGCCGACGGCGGCGTGAATGGAGGGCCTCCGAGCAAACAGACGGGCCTTCCGCTGCGCGGATTTCAAAAGCCTGCTTCTCTCTCTCTCTCTCTCTCTCTCTCTCTCTCTTTCTCTCTCTCTCTCTCTCTCTCTCTCTCTCTCTCTTTCTCTCCTCTCCCGGCAACAAGCGCGAGACCACCTCCGATCCAGGGGGAAACTCCTTTCCAACGTTTTCAGACCTATTTACGGATGAAACGGATGTTAACTTCGCCTCGCTTCTCTCACCTCCGCTCTTCTTTCACCTCTTTCTACCCCTCCCACGCCTCCGCGGGAGCGGAAAGGATATTGAGGACTTCAACGCCGAGCCTTCTGATTGAGCATTCGTGACGCCCTTTCACGCACATTCAACGAATATTGGAAATTGAAGGCTCCTCCGCGGGTATTTTCGTCGCTTCGACGACCGCGCTTTTTCTCCGCTATTCCTCATCCCCCGCCTCGTCTCTGTTTCACTGACACAGCACCGCGATCCATACGACGCACCCCCTGTCACGGGAATTCCTTGTTCGAAGTTCCAGAAGTGCGTCGCCGATCAAAGTTCGAGAACCATTGTCGGAATCCCAGCGAAAGCGAGCAGAGCGCTTGCATCTTCTGAAGGCACGCTTTGTTCGCCGATGCGCGGACAACTCCGGTCAATAACTTTACGAAGATTCCCCGGTATAGAATTCGTCAAACCAAGCTTATTGTAGTCGATTTATAGCTCGGATTCGGAAATAGCGACGACTTGATGATTAAATTTGAATCTTTCGTGTTCAGCGATTTTTGGGAAACTTGCGTCGGGGTGTTCGACGGTTTCTGTGTCGCGTCGCGAATTGTCGCGGGAATCGGGGCCAGAACTCGCTGAGAACAATTGAAAGTTCGACGAAACGCTGTGCATAATTTCCACCGGCCCGGCTATAGAAGCGAGAAACATCTCGGAAAAGAAAACGTAACTCGCGTGTAACGAACGATGTTCCGAGCAACCGGCCAACGGAACGTCTGTCCGGGCTTTCGTGACCAGAACAAAGAAGTTCGGCGTCAGCCGACAAGACGAACGACGGGGCACGGTCGTGGAATAATTGCACGGGCAACGCCGCGCAAATAAAGTAGAACCAGGAAGATCGGTGGCAGCTTAAACATCGCTTTACCACCTGCAGACATCATATACTGGAATTTCTGGACAGTACACTGGCATTCCGGCTTGCTATGCAGTTTCGGAAGTTTCGGGCGATCTCCAAGAATCTGAATAACAAAGTCCGGAAGGCTTGCTAGCTTGTAGCGCCACCAATCAACCCGGCAGTCGTCTATCTACATTTTGGAGTCGGCTCGACCGGCATCGTAGACTCTACGACCATTTCTCGCAGCTTAGAAGTGTCCAATCTACGGTAATTGAAGACCTTTTCGTAGAATCCTCACGAAAGTGAAACTGCAAGTACAATTTGACCGAAACATGTATTTGCCCGTTTGCATTAGCCCCTTGTCCTACAATATCTAATCATACTCGTGACGAAGATTCTGAACAGAGTCTAATAAATATGTATGTTATTAATTTCCTTGAAACTGACATAGAATTCTATTTTGGCGTTGTTGATGTACAGCTATTGAAGAACATATAGACATACAATAGATGTAAATTTTCTCCTTTTTTTTAAAAGGAATTTACGAATTACAAAAAAGTTATAGTCACTGAAACCGTAAAATAAATCGTAGTGCAAGGGGTTGATACGTCGACAGCCGAACAATTACCCGCAAAAGATCCCACAAAATCAAAGTCATTTTAGTTATTGTAATACAAATTTAGATTTTAGACATTTTAGATTTAGATCGTTCAAATCCTGATGGAGTTCAGTTCAAGCAATTGTATTCTGATAAAAGTAGAGCATGTATTATAATACGAACCGCACAAAATCCAAATAAATTCAATCTCGTCATTTTTATAAGACAACATGTATCAGTTACTTTAGTGTTAACATAGGTCCGGAAATGATTAGCTTCTGAGTGATTAAAGTTGTTGTGCCGCAATTCACATCGTCTTAGAGGAAATGTTCGAAACGTCCTCCTCCTGTCTCGATACATGCCTCAGCTCATCGTCTCAATGAGTTCCGAACACGCTCCCAAATGAAGTGTAAATTGTAAACAAGAATAGTACACCTCGACAACGTAAACAGAGACCGGCGATTACTTCAAAAACATTGTTGATGCCTTTCAACGGGACTTTAAACCCTAGTTCTATCCGCTAACTCCCGATTGCTCGGGCCACAATAAACAAGGTCGGTCGGTCAGGAGTCAGGCCACGAGTCGAGCTCGTGCTTATTATTTTTGGCCCAAATTTCTTACCACGAGTCTCACTCGTTGTTGCAGGACAAGGGGTTACGACGATATGACGAGAATTGTGGCACAAAAACTTGAATAACTCAGAAACCAATCTCTTCCGGACCTATGTTTTCTTCTCTAAGCATTAGGAATCTATTCCCAAAGTTTTGCCCACCATTTACGAAACACCCTGTATAGTTTTAGGAGAGCAGGCTGAAGATATTTAGATCAACACAGCAGAAGGGTTGATTTTAGAGATCGTAGTCGATTCACAGCTGGTCCCCGATGGTTCGAGCTTCGTCGAACGAGAATTCCGACGGGTTGGCAGTTGGAGACGCGGGTCTAGACGGACCCGGGGTTCTTGGTGGAAGGTATAGGGACAGAGGAGTCCCGCGGGAGCAGCGAACACGTTGGTTTCGTGGACGAGCGGCTTTAATATCGACCGCAGGGTGCACATTTCCTCCGTTTTTCCTTTCTCTATCTCCCCGCTGCCCTCGAGTGCCTTCGCGCCGTGAATCTTGGCTTCATCTCCGGCAGTTTCTCTCGGAAAACAAAGAGAGAGTGAGAGTGAAAGAGAGAGGGACATCTCGAGAAAAGAAGAGAGAGAGAAAGGGAGGAGTGACTTATCGATACCCATTGCGTTCCCGGCATTATGCAACAGGGCGCGGTGGCGGAAAGAGACCGGCAGCATTCCGGTGGCTCTCTATTGATACAGATGACGGCCTCGTGCGCCGAACCACCCCTGGGAGACCTATACGATTCAGCCACCCGTTACATTACCGTGAAATATTCCCCATTATCTTGATTTGTATACGCCGCGGCGAGTGTCCCCGCAGCGTGTCCATCGGCTTGTTGATTCGCTCGCGCTCCGCTCATTAATGTTTCATCGTAATGGATCGGTCGATTATCTCGCGCGGCCGATTCGTCACGTCCCTCTTCCTGTCCCCGTTATCCCGTTCCCGATTCCCGATTCCCGTAACTCTGCGATGGCCGCGGATTCTTCTCCCCGCAACCCGCGACACCAGCTTAATCGCCGTAATCCGTCTCGTTTCGCGCCTCTACCGACGTCGAAACGCTTTCGTCGGAGCTTTTGCCGAGCTTTCGGCTCTAACGCTGGTCCGCTCGAGCGACCTGTTTGAAAACGAACCAGCTCCGAGCCGCGAAACTTTCGCAAAGCCGCGGCCGCGAGTTGTGCCGCGGCTTTGAAATTGTTTGCCCGACCCTCGCCGCTTTGCCGCTTTGGTGCAAAACTGTCGCCCCGATTTTCCTGCGGTGCCTCGACGCGATTGGCAGTTCGCTAATACGCGTCGCGGTAGCGTAATCCTTTGATACGCGGTGTGAAGCTCGGAACGGAAAATGTTGTTCACTCGTAGCGTCGGGTGGGAGTCCTTAAAAATGGATTGGAAGAATGTAAGCGAATCTCGTTGATAAATGTTATTGACTTGCAGCATCGAATGGGCGTCTTTAAAAATGCACGAGAGGACGTAAGCAAATGTCATTGATAAATGTGTTGAGAAAGAGGGAAGCTTTGTGGGGTGTGACCCTAATAAATCTTGGAAAAGTGTGTTCGATTATTCGATGCAGAATCGATCGCCTCTCTCAGTCTACGCAGGGTATTTCATTCAAAATAATTGATACGGTGTAGTACACGTGGCATTAACACTAAGCCGACCACCGCCGGTCAAAATGACCGGTCCCAGATTTTTTCATTTACAATTATATTTAAATATATTTAGTAGAGCATGTATTATAATACGAACAATCTCATCTCCGCCGATCTCATTATTTTTAGAAGATAACATGTATCAGTGACTCTTAAGGCTAGGTTTAGTGTTAAGTAGAATTTGAGTGCACAGTTTCACGCGTTTCGAGTCCACATTGAATTCAAAACTTGAAAATGAAGCATCCTACAGTATCTAGACGTAAAATAACGAACAGTATTTCCTGCTAACTGTGCTCGACCATTTCGCAGTCGATGTAGAACATTTTCCTCAACGCGAATGACGCGCTGTACTACCCGCGAATTTAAATGAGATTTAAGTCACTGTTTTACACATTTCGAGTCCGCATTTAACAAAAGCATTAAACCCACGCTGCGTTATACCGCCCATGAAATAAAGAGGAGTTTCCAGTCACGATTCCGCCATTTCCGGGGCTGCACATTTCCCAAACAGCCCGGAAACCAAGCGAAATTACTTAAACCCCGCGAATTTCGCGTGCAGCAGCATATATCATATTCCATTAACTCCCATATCCTAAAGTACAGAATCCACCTCGGTAATCGATAGAACGCGGCCGGAGCGTATTACGCTCGGATTCGGCGTATCGCTCTCCGGTTTAGCGTATTACATTTTTGCGAGTCTGCCTCGAGGCTGTCGTTTCGGGCTTGAATAACCGTGGTTGTTTCGGTTCACGGGTCAGACAAAAGTTTCCCTCGGCAGGGACGAGACGCGCGTTCCGGGAGGTTTGCGGTGGTTTGCTAGAGAGAGAGAGAGAGGTAAAGAGAGGTAGGGAGGGTCGTGTCGGGTCGCGGGTAAACGTCGGCTCGGTTCCGGGTATCGTTTATCGGTTCCCGACGCCTCATTTTCTTCCGGCACTCTTTGTTTCCTGTTTCGCGTCCGCTTAGACGGCAGTCTGCGAGCTCTGAACGGGAGAGAGCGCAGGGCAACACGCCAAAGACGCGTCACCCGAACGAAGACTGCAGAAGGGTGTCTCTAATTGGTCCCATCTAAGAGCCCCGGGTCTCAAAGAGAACTCGCCGGTGTGTTTCCGTGCGCCTCACCCTCCTCGAACAGTCTCTTACACGCATATAGATACACATACAGGGGGCATACATATATATATATAAACCAAGGCAACCCCCTGGCAAACGCGCGCGCGGAAAACCCAGACACAGAGTCGCAGACGAGGAAGATACAAGTCGTGAAACCGGCGACGTGTCCGCGGCTGCGACTCCGCTCGCAGACGGAGCGTATCTGGCTCGTTTTCAAAAGCCGACGTCCTTTATCTCGTTCCGTTTCATTTCCTTTCCCGCCGTGGCCCGCGACGCGCGCGCCTGTCCCGCGATATTTATCAGTCGGAACTTTTGCGAATTAATATCGGCGACAGCCCGTCGAAAATTCGACGTCCGCCGCCTATTTTCGGACGGCGCCAATGTTTGTTTTCCAGGTCTCTTCCAGGTTGTCTTCCTCCTTCTCTTTGTCTTCGTCTTCCACCGTAACCGTGTCTATCCCGTTTTGTACGTCTCTCTTGCTCCGGCTCGCCGACTTCGCGAAGGTCTCGCCTTTGTGAAGTCGCTTCCGAGGGAACGCGGAACGTCTTGCTCGCCGCGGAGAATGATACTTACCAGAGGATATCTCCGCACAGGGTTAGCTACTCTTGGCGCCGACTATTGTTTCGGCAAGCTCGATTTCGAACAGGATTCCTCCGAAGTCACGGGATGTGAAAGCAATCGGCGCAAGATAGACGGGAAGTCAAACTTCGGGGCTTTCGCTTTGATCCGACGGTGCTTCTGAGCTGACCCTCTTTGAATCCTATGCTGGAGATTAGACCCGGCTATATTTAGCGTTTCGAGGCATTCAATTGTGCTTGAAATACCAGTTCGAGAAGATTTAGATCTTTACCTTCTCTGTCTTCTGTGAGATGTGAGGGTGAACACCTCTAGCTTTGCGACGCCCTTTCTCAATCATTATACGAGATATCCGATTGAATACAAAGGGAATGTAGGAGCTGCACTTCAGCTGTACTTCGCATATTTTTTCCAAAATTTTAGCTCAACCGAAAAGGGTAGCCAAAAATCATTTGGTTAGACCTCCAGTGGCACCGACCACAGTACCACTCAGGATTAACATTGTATTATATTATTTTTCTCGAATTCTGTGCAAGATATACGATTGAACCCAAGTGCATGTAGTAGCGGCACTTCAACTGTACTTCGCATGTTTTTTCCCAAATTTTAGCTCAACCAAAAAGGGTAGGAAAACATCATTTGGTTAGACCTCCAGTGGCACCGACCACAGTACCACTCAGGATTAACATTGTATTATATTATTTTTCTCGAATTCTGTGCAAGATATACGATTGAATCCAAGTGCATGCAGTAGTTGCACTTTAGCTGTACTTCGCATATTTTTTCCAAAATTTTAGCTCAACCAAAAAGGGTAGGAAAACATCATTTGGTTAGACCTCCAGTGGCACCGACCAGACTACCACTCAGGATTAACATTGTATTATGTTATTTATCTCGTATTCTGTGCAAGATATATGACTGAACCCAAGTGCATGTAGTAGCGGCACTTCAACTGTACTTCGCATATTTTTTCCAAAATTTTCGCTCAACCAAAAAGGGTAGGAAAAAATCATTTGGTTAGACCTCCAGTGGCACCGACCAGACTACCACTCAGGATTAACATTGTATTATTTTTCTCGAATACTGTGCAAGATTTCCCATCGAATCAAACTGCATATAGTAGCTGCACTCTATCTGAACTGTTAATATCTTTTTTTTTTAATTTTTAGCTCTCACTAAGACTAGAAATAAATAATTTCAGTAGACCTTCGGTGATGCGATTAAAGATTTCCGTTAGACGTTACAATCCCAGAAACGTGTACCATTTCATGAACCCTCGGAGCATCGTTTCTCTCAAAATTCATATCCCCAAGCCGCAAACACTCTACATCGTCTCTATTTCCACAGCTTACATCCAGTCATGTTAAAACAGTCTCCAGAGCAAAGAGCATGAAATCGTACAGAGTAACCAAAGCAATCCGGACTTTACCGAAAACTCTGCTCGACAGGGGTCTCAGGGACCGAGTTTGCAATTCTCTAATGAAATCGGGTACGGCAATTCGTATTTCGCAAGAAAATGGTCCCCGGGTCGGCAGTTTTCGCGGGTTCGACCGATCCGCGCGACTCATTAGACCCCCCGGTCACCTGATTGCCGGTGTATTTTTGCGCCGGTGTGCGCGCCAGTCAAGAATCTCTCTTTGAGGTAGACAGGAAAGCACGCACACGGGGTGGAGGCCGTGAGAGAGCGGCTCGACTCCGTTCCTTTCGTGGCACGGAACCCTCAAAAGTCCCCCGGCCCTCTCGTCGCCGGGTACTCCGACGACAGAGGGACGAGAGCCACGCATACGTCTCTATACAAGGTGTCCTTTCATCTGTTCTACGCGAGACCTAGCTAAACAAATTATGCGGCTCTTTGCCGGGATGTTTCTGTCGCGTCTCGTCTCCTCGTCGGTCCCTGAAACATTCACCATTTTATTCCGAAATAATTCATCGACCCTTCCGTTCCCCACGATTTAACGTCCTATGAAATCCTCGACTTTTGCGTCCCTTTAACCTCCAACCAGCGTTCGTGAACTCTGACAGACGTGCATCCGATTTTTCACCTTCATCTTACAACGCGATCAATAGATTTTATGACACAAAGGAGAAACACAAAACGGTAGAAACGTTCGACGAGTATTTTAATGCTTTCATATTGTTTTCAATTCAGGTTCAAACTTCTTATTTTAAAAATCCGCAATATACTGACAAAAGACCGTGTGGATGTATGCATTCTATATGACCGTACATGTACAGTAAATCCTCTGATAACGTTTTCAAACAATTTTTTGAAAAGACTGCATACATATATATTTTATGTGACAATAAATGTACTGCAGGTGTTCATTCATCGCCACCAAAAATTGTTTAAGAATTCTATATGTTTGTACGCATTTTATGTGACAGTAATAATAATAGTAATAATAATAAAATTATAATTTAGCAGAAGTTTAAGAAGACTATACATTTACTGCCACATGAGATGCGCACATGCAGCCATTTAAAAAAAATTAAAAATTTTTTAATTTAATCTCGTTCTACAGAGATCTACAGTATACCAGAAACATATTTGGGCTTGGCAATATTAAATTGTGCCGAGACATTTTCTGAAACTCCGCCACACCATTTATTCAACAAAAGTGGATCAACGTCAGTTAACGTCAGTGGTTCTCGTCTTTACGGTTCGATCTGGTTTTCGCGATGGAAATAAGTGACCACCCTGTATGTAGGGATACATCCACGGTCTCGTGGACGGAGGCAGGGACGCGAGGCACGGGGAGCGAGACGGAAAATTACAATCTGCGAACTGCTCGTTGTAACCGACGACTACGTCGGATTGCATGGCACCGAGAAGCCCGGACATCGTGTCCAATTAGTAGCCAAGGCAGCGTGAAACTTTAACGAAATTCGAGTTCGGAGAATTCGCGTCTCAATTAAAACTTCGCGACCGCATCGCCATCCCAGAGACCGTGTCCCCCGAATCGTGTCCGAACTTACCCACGATTTTTCGATTCCCGCGCTCTTCCCGACCGGTCATCGACGCTTTTAGCGGGCTTCTCTTGAAATAATCGGCCGCAGCCCGGTGCCAAACTCTGTTCCGTTCGAATTCGGAAAATGTCCGATCCGTGCCGGGCTCTCGGGTTTCCGATATTTCAGGCCTGATCACCGAACTGGCTTTGCGCGTTCCATGTTTCCGTGAAACATAAGATGAAGTCTGAACCAACGAAGCGCGAAGGTGTTCTTGCTTTATTTTTGTTGGAGCAATCATTCGGTCGATGAAATAATTTTTTCCTATGTTCCGGTTCTTGTAAAATAGGAATTTGTGCGAACGTCTGCAGTGTGCTGTTTATTCAGTAGAAAATCGACCAAAAAGCTCGGCGCTCTTAAAGCATGCTTCTCTGAATTTATTGAATGTACTTTAAATGTGCATACGGGTTTCCCCGACAGGAATTGATAAATAAATGTGAAAAGGTTTAAACTATCGCTTCGATTAGATTCTCATAAAAACGTACGATCGTAAAAAGTGAATTTTATTTTCTGTAATAGCAGTTTAGAGAGACGAAGACGGTACACGAGTAAATAAAAGTCCCGTGACTTCGTGCTTTTCCTGTAAACTCGTAAAAATCCGCAGTCCATTAAAACTGGATAAATGTCCCCAATACTTGGTGTAGCGGTAGAATCTTAGAATCCCGCAACTGCGGTGAAAACGGACAGGTTAATAAATCCCTCCGATGGTCCCCGAAGGACCTCTAAAAGGCTCCGACGGTTCTTCAAGGGCTGCGGTAAGAGGTTTTGATTATTATTGCAGGAATTCAGGGAAAAACGTGCACGAAATTATTAAACCGTCTTGCCTGGAATCTTTGAGATTCCTCGGAGCTAAATAAGCAATTACGAAGTATAAATTGTGGACGGGAAACGAGTCGCGCTTTCGACGCTTCTCGGAAAGCTTCATCCCTTTGCGAAACTTCACCTGTGCGATTGCGTACCTTTTACCTTTTAAGTCGCTGCACTTAATTTGCAATCTGAGCGGTACAATTGCAACCAGAACTATATTTTCTTAATTTTATCGATTTAACCCTGCCACGATAGCCTGGGGTCTCTCGTGACCCAAAAACACTAACTTTAGCCATTGTTCTGCATCACAGTTGCAAATATCTAGTTTCTTTAACTTCTTTGAGATGTCTGGGTTTTATCTACAATTATCTCAGTAAATTTTTGCAAAATTTTAGAAAAGCTCCAGTATGATATTTCATAGTCCGAGGAAATATGCTACCACTCGAGGGTTGAACAGAATGAATATGCAAACAAAAAAATATAGAAAACAATATTTTAACAATAACAACGCCTAAGATGGCTGACTATCGGAACAATCATCCTGCTCTGTATGACCCGTAGGCTATTTAGATTTTCCGTTATTTTTCATAGCCGCCTCCGAGGAGGAAATAATCGATGAAAGCATATCGCATTTAATAATTCGATCACGCGCAATCAATTCCGAAGCACTCGTCAACTTGACTACGGTGCACGGACGTCGTCCCTGAACGACAGAACCGATGCGCGCCGGAATCTAGACAGCGGATCGATAATCGACGAGCCTCGGGTGTCATCCGAAAGAATACGATACGACGTAGGTACAACGGCCGCGAATATAAAGTCGAATTTCTAGGCGGCCGTATATCTTGGCCTATGTATATTTTTGCATCGAAATCGGTTCGTATAAAGATAACCGAACGGAGAGGGTGGCGGGGAGGGGGTAGGATTCCTCGTGTTTCCCCGGGTATTCTTTCATTTCCTACGGCTGATACTGTGTCTCCTTGAACCGTCCGAACAAGTCTGTCTCCAGCTAGACGGGCGAAGGGAGCGGCCACGAACTTTTCCCGAATTCGACGGAATTCCGAAACTATTCGGTCCCGGAGAATTCGTCGGAGCTCGAGACATACTCTGCGAAACGTTGTATATCGGAATCCGCGAGCCGGGGGACACGGATTCGATCTCTCGCTAAACCGGTCACTCTGTTCGTTTTTCCCCCAAAAGAGTGTTCAGATTATGCGAATTTCGTTTGGTCGAGGTTTCTAGTTTTCAGAGAAATCCTTTCTTCCGCACTAAACCTACCACGGTCAAACGGTTTCATATTTTACGATGATTGAAATTATAAAAATTCATTTATGCAAAATAGGGGAATCAGTTTCCTTCCAATCTCTCTCGGGGTAGGAATTTGACTTGGTTTACGATATCCTACACAGTTCTCTTTCGATATAAGACGATGGCTCGGGACGGCTTTCGACGTATTGCGGATGAGGGTATCTATTCTGGCATTGTTCTTGAGTGGCCGAGAGTTTATGGGTCCCATAAAGTTGTCCGACAGACCATCGTTTCGTCGGAAAAGGTTATAAGACGTACCCTCTCGTTGTGGCACTAAGCGGGTTCGAGCGGACAACTTCAAAAGAAGAAGAGGGGATAGAGATTTTCTTGTTGCGAAACAAACGGGGTCGTCTTATATCGAAGGAAAGTTGTATTTACAAAACTATCTTATCCACACATTCAGGTCATCTTGTTGTATTTAACACTAAACCTACCGACATTTCTTGTATACCTATTCCTATCGTGCGCGGTCAAAATGACCGGTCCTTAAAAACAGTTCAACCTACATAATGGTCAATTTGTTGCTGAATGAGTTAGTAGATGAACAACTTTCATAAAATGACGATACAAATTTATTCTTATATAATTTCAATTGCGATGCTCTCCTCAATTTTCAAAATTGTACTGTGTCATCCACGTAGCTTGATAGCGTCTCATTCAATAAGGCAGGCCATTTGTTTTAAGTTGGCCATGCCACATTGAGAATAGTCTTTCTTTTATACTGATTGTTTAGGTTTGGAAGAGTAAATACTCTTAAAAATCGCATAAGTTTGTCAATATTGGACTATACTACTTGAATTTTTTTGACAAGTTAGAACGATTGGTTCGCCACATAACGCGAAAAAAAGGTTTCATTAAAATTGCAATTGGTCGAAATTGCATAGAAAATACTAAAAGTTGTATTTTGCAACTTTTTATGCGAGCTTATATTAAAAATTTAAAAAGTACGTTTTGTACGTCTGTATCGATTATACATATTCTGAGTATTTCATCTAAGTCGGTCAACGTTGCAACGAGCTACAAATGTTTAACGGTGAAAGCTTAAGGGTGAAAGTCGCAGAATTTTGGCCTTGTCAAGGAATTTCGCCCTTATGTGATCATTTTGGAACATCTGTAGCTCGTTGCAACGTTGACCGATATCGATGGAATTCTCAGAATATGTATAATTCATACAGATCTACAAATTGTACCGTCTAATTTTCGATATAAGTCCACATAAAAAAGTTGCAAAATACAACTCTTAGTATTTTCTCTGCAATTTCGACCAAATGCAATTTTTGTAAAAATTCTTTTTCACTTTATATATATATAATTTAATTGTTTAATGTTGCTTCAACATCAAAAGTCATTAGCAACACGGTACATTTTCTTACAATATATTATACATATTTGTATCCTTGATATACTTGGCAAGACCATGTAGCAAACCAATTGTGCTAACTTCTTTGAAAAAATCCAAGTCGTATGGTCCAATATTAACAAAGTTATACGACTTTTAAGAGCGTCCGAATATTAGTGACAGTCACTGTATTTCTTGGGAAAAGAAATACAACGAGAAGTAAATATTGAAAAATACATTGTGTACACACTTTAAGAAAAGTCGTAAAGATAAACAGCGATGTGATAATGTTGTATGTACGAAATTGTACGCAGAAGTTTGAAAAGGTTGAAAATTTGACCGACCGTGGCAGGTTTAGTGTTAATCAATTATTACGAGGCCAAGCAGTTGCTCTACCAACTGAGCCACCACGAAGAGTGCAATGGGCTTAAGAGAGAGAGAGAGAGAGAGAAAAAGAGAGAGGGAGAGAAAGAGATCTAGAAGGTCGCAGCTGCGGCTCCGTCGCGCCGGAAGTCCGGCGAATTTCGCCCTCTTTATTTGTGGACTCTGCATCCAGACGAAAACGGGACGAAACGAGACGAAGAAAGGAGCTGCTCGCGGCCCGTTTGCACACGCGATCGCTCGGACGTGATGCCGACGGTGTCTGGACGCCGCGCGTGCCCCGGATCCGGCGCCGAGACGCCTGGCGTCGCGTCCCCAAGGAAAAGTTCCGTGCCAATAAGCGACTGCGTCGGAATAAATCGGGTCGAGCTACGAAACGGACCACCCTCGCGCTTGTACACGATGCACTGTGCCGCTGCAACTCCCATAACGGAGCTGCTCGACTACAGTGAATTCTCGATATATGTCAACAACATGGGTCTTGCCAGCGTCGTGTATCGTCCAGGAGACATACCCGAGCCGTGTTATGTTTACAGTCCTTGGCGTCCGGGGCCTCTCCAGCTTCGCGGCCCCTCACGGGGCATACTCCGCGGTAGTAGGGATAATTCCGCGACGTTTAGCATCCAGGCCTTGGCGACATATATAGAGAAATCACTGTTCTACGGAACTTACCCGTTTTCGTCGCCACTCTCGCTCTCTTTGGGCAATGCACGCTATGTTGCATCTCGGTGCATCCGGAACTCGACGAGGGTCGGTGAAACATTTACTGAATTGTGTATTATGCAACAGTATAATTGCATCCAGATAAGACCAGGCGGGAGTTCCAGTAGAATTGTCTGACACTCGATCTGCAGTATGGGCTATTCTACTTACAAGGGTGTTCAGGTTACACCAGCCGATTTTAATGACACTTTTGCGAGAGGTAGTTCTTGGAAAAATATTCGACACATTTCTCGGCCATCGTTCACATCGAAGGGGTGAAAACAGCCCTCAGAGTTGGGAGGTGGAAAACATATTTTATCGAGTATCTTGGAAACTATTAGAGAATATTAGAGAACAGTTTCCAAGATATTCAATAAAACATGTTTTCGACGCCCAACACTCGGGGATGTTGTCACCCCATTAACGTGAACGATGGCCGATAAAAAGAAGCATGTGCCCAGTATTTTTCCAAGAACCACTTCTCTCGAAAATTTCAGTAAAATCTGATTTTTGAACGAAAACAGCGATACCATTTTTGGAAGGACGACATAGCTGAGCAGCTCCGCGCATCGATCCACATCGACGCATCCGTCCAAACTGTCCCGTCGTCTGATCGCGTCTACCTTAACAGACGCATTTCCCTTCCAACAGACGGCCGCGTCGGGAGAGCGGATGCGACAGGAAATTAACGAGCGTTTCGCAAAGCTCGGAGCATTTTGACCGAATCAAACGACGTCTGGGTCGGAATAGACTCCGCGGGTTGGGTCGGGAGCTGGAACTTTGATCACTCGGTTTGAAGCGGTACGAACGTCGGCGTCGTCGGGGAACGAGGGACGTCAGACGCTCGAAAAACGGTCGCGTTTGTCCGCGGACGAACGCGAGATTGCTCTCCATGAAACGAGAGAAGCCTCCTCGGCCCGGCGGGTTTACCGTCCCGAGGATAATCGAATGAATCAGGAGCCTCGGGTAAATGGCTCGCCAGATCTCGCCCCCCCCCCCGCCCCGCGCCTCGTAATAAAAACTAACTGGTTCGCGCGGGAGGAGGGGAGAGGAGAGATCTCTCCGAGACGCATAAGAAACGATCTCGCAACTTGTTTCGACTCGCAAAGTGCCCGAGCCGGCTCAACTGTCTCGCGCCTGCATTATCTCGCTTAACCTGTGTTTACTAGATACCGCGAAGCTTTCGGGTTTACGAGCCTCCGGCCCGGAAATTTTCGTGTAGAGCAATTTTAATAATTGCGAAAGAAACTGTTGGGATATGGGTGTATAATAAAACCACACTCTATTATTGAATACGAAATAGAATTTATATTTTAATAGCTTCTCTGAGAGCACGTTGTCCGACACGTCTTTACACTTCGAAAAAAAAACGTCGCGAATGAAACGCAAGAGATCGAAAACAGAGGAGCAACAGTCCAATATGAAGAACTGAGGATCGAGGGTCCCATGCCGGGGACAACATACAATGTATATTGACCGTAGATACAATGTATGCATATACAGGTCAAAAGCCGATTCAAACGATCCTTCCTTCTAAAGAAGTAACAGATTAATTTTGTTCTATATTTATGAAATAAATTCCAAGAGAAACAAACCGTTCCGACTAGTCCAGCAATTCCAAGTGTTGACTTTCTATTAATTTTTCCGACCAGGGACATTTCACGAATGGAGTACAGCTGTCTTCGCGATAAACTATTCACTACGCACTATTAGAAGTGGTATTTCGTTCGTTCCTGATCGAAGAGTGATCGAATTGGTCGTCGAATCACCCTCTTCGCGTTAATTCCGCGTTCGATCGGCCGCAGAGCGGAGGACAAACTCGATTAAAGATTCAAGGGGCTAGGAACGGTCCCTTAAAGGTCGTTTTCACGGAGGAGCTCGGAATCGGCAAGGTGTAACGGGGTGGGACAGAACGTCTGATTAAGTATCCATGAACCGCAGACCGTGTACTAATACGTCACCGTGGCTGCGGGCAGCTGGGAACCACTCCATTTCGCACGTATACGGTCCACCCTCGAGACCTTGATAAAATCGTATCGACAAACCTGTCGACGGTACCCTTTGGCCAGCTTTTCAGCCCGGTTCCCAGACCCTTTCCGTCGACGGACGACCACGAACCGAGCAAGCCGCCGCGCCGCGCGTCGCGTCGTCTTTTCCCACAGGCGACTGAAAGCCCCGGCGAAATTGGAAAGCCGTGGCTTTCCGGAATGAGATTCGGTGTCCGGGCCCGCGATATTCCGCCACGAATCCCTTTGTGACTAATTTCCCGGGCTGCGCCCCGAGCCGCGCCATCCCACAGCCATCCGGGATCGGATCGAAAACGACGACCAGCTGGAAACGGGCGCGCACAGGCCCGGAAATGGAATCCTGGACGTCGGCCGACGCCCGGGCCCTCCGACCCGAGAACCCTCGATTGCCTTTTAATAATCGTCGATTTTACCCCGCCGATTAATTAAGTCGGCGTTCAACGCGCGATGGACCGATCTATTTGCGGAAACCGTTCGCGTTTATCGCCGGTGCCAATGATAATCGAGCAATCGGTCGCGTTATTGATGGTCGCGCCGGCGGTTTCCGCGACAGCGCAAACAGATGATGGAAACGGTGAAAAGCCGCGGGACACCGTTGCGTTCGTTGCGCCTTGATCGATGTGTGAATCGTTCATCAACGAATTTGATTAAACGACTTTCGAGCTCTGTCGCTGTTTGCTGGCGATACGCTTGATCGACGCTCCACGTTCGAATATACATTTCTTTGGTAATTTCGATCGGCGTAATTTCATTTTTGGAAACTCTGCTTTTCGTTTTAGCCATTCTGTGCCACTGGGTGTGGGTACGTTCGATACAGTGGAGCCGACACGTTCATTTTTCAAAATTCTTTTTTCAATTTCAGCCGCTTGCTAGAAGTGCACCGATTTCACCCAGAAACCGTGATCGAATCGGACGTTGCTTCCGTAAAGAATCCGGATGGCAATCTGCAAACGTAATTGAGTTTATGCGTACCGCAATCTAGGGGTATGATTTCGCGAATTTTCGATCAGATGGGAAGTTCGATTTCCATTTCGATTTTTGGGGGGATGCATCGCCGCGCGTCGAAATTCCACGTGTCGTGGAAACGCGTCCCCTCCCGGAACGCCGCGCCGACAGTCTCGACGAGAATTGATTAAGCCTGGTTTAACCCTTCGTTTGAACCCTCTGGTGGCTCGTAATCGTAAATTGGGGTGGCCGTGTCCCGGCGGCGTTCCGAGCGAAGCGTCAGCGTACTCTCCTTTAATTCGAGGCCCCCGTACGCACCTGTACACCCCCTTTTCAGACGATGGCCTCTCGCGGAGGGTTGTAGACACCTGCAATCCGACCCTCGGAACACCGTCTCTCTCCCTCTCTCCGCCTCTCTCTCTCTCTTTCTCCTTGCGCTGGTTCCTTGAACCAGCCGCGAAAAATTTATACGCCGCGATTGCTTCTCGCGTGACCGCGCGCAACGTTCCGCTTTTTATCGGATGATTTATTCTATCTGGGGTCCCAGGGCCGCGCCGTTTGTTTCTTCTCTGTTTATTCAACGGGTAATCGATATTCGGCCGCAGTGCAGTCGGCCAACCCCCGTCCACGACGTTATGAATTCCATCTCGCGGATCGTAAAGCAAGTTCTCGATGCCGGAGACGGCCCGGGGGCGGTTTTGTTTCGACGCGACCCTTCGTCCCTCACGCCACTCCAACCTATCTATTTATCTCCCGTTCTCTCTCTATCTCTCTCTCTCTCTCTGTCCGTCTAGGGCCGATCAGACCCTCGACGATTCGGGGGAGGTTTACGGCCGATTTACGGGCATCCGCGGTAAAAGCGCGGCCGCGAGACTGGAGGCCAATCTTCGCCAAGTGGCTCCGCTCCGCTCGAATTCTCTTTCTCGTTCTCCTCATGGCGGGAATAATAATTTGTTCGAGCTGTATCGCGAACCACCGACGCGCTATAATCGCTGCGATGCCCCATTCTAGAGCCCGAACGGCACCGTTAAAACTGAACACCCTGGGTCGCCAGACATTTAACGCTAGAGTACTACTTGCTCGTAATACCTTCTTATAAAGGTAATGAGACGCTCGGGTCCTGCGAAATTTTAATAGACGACTCCATAAATGAATTCGGTCATTTGCCAGAGAAGCTGCTTCGCGTCGTTGATTACCAGAAAACCACGGCTTGAAGCGTGCCGTTCCAAACAGGGACCATTTGCTTATTGCTGTGTGCCTGCAGTCTTTAAGTTGAGTATGATTTTTTAAAACGTTCCTACCGGAAGAATATTATTGAACATTTATTTACGTGTAACTCTTAATCTAACAATATTCGCCTTCTAAGCATTAAATCAACCCCTAGCCGTTTCGTTTACACGTTGAACGTCACGAAGGTACGTCATTGAATTACTCAATAATTGACTTAGTAGCGTTGAAGTAAACTGGATTATAGTGTGAGGTGGAAATTTCATTACCTAACAATTCTTATTGATAACTCTTCGACGAATGAAACAGGTGAGAAAATTGTGTGAAACGCATAAAATTCGCTTGGCGAAACACTGTTTTGTATCTGTATAAATAACGAAGTTATTAGGCGTGGCAGAGTAAAATGAGAAATGTGTAACGTAGCAGGTTCCGAGGTAAAAGACAGAATGCGTTCGCACCGGATTAATTTCGTAACGTCTCGACTGATCAAGAATCGAAAGATTCACCTTAAACAGGACGCGCACAATCGTATCAGTCGAAGCCTCTGCGCCCTCCACTCTCGAGGGTGGGAACATATCAAATTCAGATGAACGGAGAACATTCAAGGAGTCGTTTCACCTCGCTGGAATAAAACTTCCACCCCCGTCGCGACCCTATATACGTCTTTCGAGTGGCGTCGGGTCGTTTTCGGGGGTTGAAACTGCCTTGTGTAAGCACCGAGGAATAATCCGGCGCGCCCTTAGCCCCTCCACCTAGAAAGTAGAACTGTGACTTCTCAGTGTGGCCCTCCTCCGACCGATTCTCTGGATCCGGCATCCAGTTTGCAGGACCGGGAGAGGGAGAGAGAGAGAGAACTTCTCTGCGGGACGCGCGTAAATCTCGAAGAAAGCGTTTCCAGCGCGTGGGGTTGGAACGCTTTCACAGTCCAGGGACGACGAGCACACGAAGGGCTCATTTGACCAGACGTACGATAAAGCTCGTGTGTAACGGGCCGAACCTCCTGCCCTCTCTCGAAACTCGGCCCCTTTACGAGCGAATTCTTTGTGCAAGGGTTCTCTCGCCGTACGTCCTCCCGACACCCGGCCCGCGATTCAACAGGCAGCAAATTGCTCCTGGCTCGCACGGGAACGGTAACGAGATCTCTCGCCGAGAAGGGCCGAAGGACTGTCCTACGATGCGACCGCGCGCTCTGCTCTCCCGGCCCTTTTTCATCTACCTTTTCATCGGAAAAGAATTTTCCGCAGCGTTGTTTTCCAAACGGGAAAAAGCACAACCGAGGCTCTGCAACCTCTGGGCGAACAGGGGATGGAGTATCGACGATCGGAACATCCTATGAACAATTAACCTCGTGACTAATAAACCGGTAGCTGACTAAATTGTTAAAAAATGTGGCAGATCGACGCGAACAACAGCGAAGGGTGAGGGGATGGTTAGCCCATTTGCATCCGTAAGCAGAATATTCCGCGCGTGACGATCGTCTTCTATCATCGAGCGCGGAATATAACAAATTTTACAAATTTAACTTAACAAATTTTACTTTTGTTAATGGTTGTGAATATGTTTCTAACTGCCGTTAATCGTGTTGATCTTTCTTAATGCTGTTGACAGTAACTAGTGTCAATCTATATCCACATTTTAAAAGAACCTAATTTTATAATTTAAAATCATATTTAGCTGCCCCAATGGATTTTGACTATTTCGACGATTCGGATTCGAGTGTAGAAATAGGATATACTCGAAGGCGTATCCCGTCCAAGTACATCAAGTGATGACAGCGAAGTTGACCAATGCGGTAGTTAAGAAGAAAATAGAAAATCATTAAAAAAATACTATGTTACATAAACTCTAAGAACTATTCGGAAGTTATTTACTAGATTGAAAATAATAAAACTGCCGATATCAGAATATGTATAATTGATACAGATCTACAAATTGTACACTCTAATTTTCAATATAAGTCCACATAAAAAAATACAACTCTTAGTATTTTCTCTGCAATTTCGACCAAATGCAATTTTTGTAAAAATTCTTTTTCACTTTATGTAGCAAACCAATTGTGCCAACTTCTTTGAAAAAATCCATGTCTTATGGTGCAATATTAACAAAGTTATACGACTTTTAAAAGCGTCCGAATATTAGTGGGAGTCACTGTATTTCTTGGGGAAAAAAGAAGAACGAGAAGTAAATATTGAAAAATACATTCTATACATACTTTAACCAGTTAGCTGTTGCGACCTCTTTGAGAAATGTGTACCTAAGTTGCGTCGCAAAAATTAACCGCTGTTTTGACGAGCATACTCATCATGACACAAAATATTGCCATTTCTTCATGACGAGTATACTCGTCAAACACAGTTAACTGGTTAAGAAAAGTCGTAAAGATAAATAGCGATGTGATAATGTTGCATGTAAAAGGTCAATTTGACCGGCCGTGGTGGGAATAGTGTTAAATACAGTCATGATACAATTGTGTTAACAAACGATGATGCTCGTCGAACAGGAAGACAGAAGAATACAGAGAAAATTTGGCCCTCGGCGAAAGCTCTTTCGTTCGCTTGAAAACTAGAAAAAATGTTGAAAACACCTCGATGGCCGGGGGGTGTCGGAACCTCCAGTATTCTCGCGGACGCGTTTATGGTCGTGGGCCGTATTCGCAACGACCTTCTAACGCGTCGCCCCGTTCGAATTTGCAAGTTTTTACGGGCTGACATGGGCAGAGGGAAACGCGATTCGATACCGAGGCAATTGTCTATTCCGCGTTCCGCCTTCGACGAGAGGGGCAACAACAGTCGGCGATCGACCTGGTCCTCGTAAAAGCTGTCGCGAGTATTCGTGTATTAAGCCCGCGCGCCGCTCGGAGAATCGATCGGCGATTTTTCTCTTTCTCTCTCTCTCTCTCTCTCTCTCTCTCTCTCTCTCTCTCTCTCTCTCCTCTCTCTCGTTTTAGCCGCGTGCGCCGGCTGTATGTATACACCGTCCGTTAGGTCTATATCCCGGCCATCGAATAGAGCCGATGGCTGATCGAGCCATCCAGCCATCGATACCAGATGGCCTGCAAAGGCACCGGAAACGTATTGTCGCGAATACGATTACGACAGTAACTGTGCGAAACGGGAAGAATTGATATCGCGATATCGCGTCCCGATACGTTGCAAGGATTGCCCGGCGCGACGTCGTTATTGTCTCGACGAGGCGCTATCTTCCCGTTCTATCCCGACCGATTAATAGATAAATCCTTGGAAAGTAGCTGCACCGGTCGGTAGCGTGTGCTTTCGACTAATCGAGTCTCGCTGGGTGACTATCGATACCCGGGAAATTGGATTATAGACGGACAATTTCGACAGCACGCGAAAGAAGCTTCGCGTGAATTATGAACTGCAGCTTGGTGCGGTCACCGAGATGTCGGAACGCGTTTGCACTTTCCTATGGGTCTGTTCTTTTTGTACTCTGCTCCTCTATTTTATCCTTTCGTATGTTCAGAATAAGTTTTGTTATGTTCAATATATTTCCTGATTTATTAACTAATACATCAAGAAGTAGCGAATATAACGAGGGCAAAATTGTGGAAATGCATCTGTTTTTATATTAATAAATTGCGTTCCGTTTATAGTGTCACAGTGTAAAGATATACACTGACCGACAAAAGTATTCAAACGCCCTTTAAAAGTATTAGAAATAAATTCTACATTTTAAATTCATCGCGTTCACGCAACAGTCTGCGCGCACTCTTTCTATTCTACTCTATTCTCTATCTCGAAATACGACACGTGTGTACGTTACAATAAAGCTGTGCAATATTAGTTAACAAATCTGTGTTTGTTTAACACTAGGTTTACGGGACCCGTCAAAATGACGGGTTCTAATATTTTTAATTTACGATTATTGAGATTGTGAATATCCATCTACGTGGAATTACTCAACAAACTTATTTCCTCAGGTATATGTTATTTACAAAATGGCTGAAAACTTGGATATTTTTCTTATTTTTATAAAGTAATGTGAAATACTCATTTTTAATGCTCCGTAAACCTAGTGTTAAATAAGACCGATTCTGATCCCGGCTGTATACCCTAAACCACTAACTCTAACAAAAAGAGTATAAACCTTTTTAAAATCGGACCAAACGACCTGACTTTCTTTTTTGAGCAATTAGAAGAATTGGTCTACCGAATGACTGCAATGACGTAGGCTGCAATGAAGCTACAGCAAGAAAAGAACGTACACTAAAATAACAAGTACAGCGTAAAAGAAGAGACCTATATGAATTAACCATTAGCACTCGAATGGTGCCTGTAAGGCACCACTAAAACTTGCTGTATCATTATTCAAAATATTTTTTACATGATTAAATTTGTTTGTATTTAATAAATTACTAAACATTTCGGTATTGTACGAGTAAGTTGTACCATCTTCCTATGTATAACATGGAAAAAAATATATTTAGAAGGGTAATATTCTAGATCGGAAGTAATGTTTCAATTTTGGAGTTAAAATAGCTTCGAGTGCAAATGGTTAAATAGCGAATGATCCCCAGATAATTTTTCATCGATAGTCGCAAAGTTCGAAGCATCAGCATTTCGCAAGCAAGCGAACACAGAACACAACCTGCGCAGAAATAATAAAACATCCTGCCCCGGTGAGAGGACGTTATGCAGCGTGTATGATTTCCGCGCGGGTTCTCTTAGGAAATTCAGTGTCGAGTTCACGGTCGGGTTGCCGCGTAAATACCGTGGAGATCGGGGCCGGCTCTGGGTCTGGGTCCGCCTAAGTAGAAGATACTCGTGCCGGTTTGGCAGACACGCGAATTTCCCGAGGACGTCGGAATTTATCGAACGGTGCACGGCTGCAGAGAGCCAGGCCTCCGCGCCGGGGAAACAAATATGCCGCACGGAAGTTCTCTCGTCGGGAGGCTCGCTCGTTTCCTCGCTGGTTTCCTCCTCGCTTGCTCGCGCAGCACCGCTCGCTCGCGGAAAAATTGCCGGCTTTATTCGGCGCACGTCCGTCTCCAGCTGGCAACGGTATCGAGTAAAATCGTTTAAATTCGCGGACGTGGATCGGCGACGGGCAAATTCGAACCGGCGGCGCCCGTCTCGTCGATATTCGCGCGAACCCGCAGGACAAACCCGGCGAAGAGAGAAAGAGAGGGAGAGACGTACTAGGTAAACGGAGGGAGACGCACTAGATAATAAAAGAGAGATAGAAGGTAAAGAGAGTGAGCTTGTAAAAAGACAGAGAGAGACACCTTGCTAAAAAGAATGGGCTTGTAAAAAGAGAGACACCGAGTAAAGAGAGTGAGCTTGTAAAGAGATAGAGACAGCTGATAAAGAGAGAGACACCTGGCGAGGAGAGTGAGTTTGTAAAAAGAGGAAAAGAAAAGAGAGAGAGAGGGGGAGATTGTGTCGGGGCTTGTGCCGGTCCGCGCGAGCCCCCGTAACCGGCACGGGGGAAAAATCAATTGTTGCCCAAGGGCTTTTAATCACGGCCGCGATCTTTTTATTTCCGCGTCCTCCCCGTCGAAAAGTTCACGGGTCCGCTTCTCTCCTCTTTTCCATTACTGTGTTCTACTCGACTCTGTTCCACTCCGCTCTGTTCTCTGTTCCTCTGCTCCGTCTCTGCTCTTCTCTGTTCCGCTCTGCTCCGATCCGCTCTGCTCTGCTCGGCTTTGCCCGACCCGCGGAGCAAAGCGTCCGGGAACATCGGCACCCTAATGAAAAGTCACCTGTTACCGACGAGGAAACCCGCCGACCGTCGTTTCTACGGTACACGCGGATACCTCGAACGTTTATCGAATTAACCCTTTCCCGAGACTTTTTCAATTACCGCACAGACGTTCAAGCTCCCGGCCCTTTTACGCCGGGAAATTCGAGGGAAATGGGCATGTCGACGGGCGCGCAACGAAAGACGCGTGCGGATTGGAGAATAACAGGGCGAAACGCGAAATCTGACAATTAAAACCTCTGGATACAACGTGAAAGAAATCTTTCCACGTGAAATTATTTCGCTTTCATCGTTGCCTCTCTTTCGCTGAAGTTCGTTGTTTTATTCCGCAGTGGATCAAACAGCGAATTCCAGGCAGGCTTTCTACAGAGATTGACCTCTCTTTTCACATTACTCCTCTTATACTAATAGTTTTATTTCGTACAGAGTCATACGGTGAATTCGAAAAATCTTTCTGCGTGGAATTATTTCTCAGTCGTTACTTTTACTGAATTTATACTGTCATACCGTAGGATCAAACATAGTGAATTACGGATATCTGTCTGCATAGAATTATCTCTCTTTTACCACTACTTCTCTGACGTTAAATTTATGATTTTAATCCATGGAGGATGAAACAGGGAGTTCAATGTATGTTTCTCCATAGAATTATTTCTCTTTTGTCGTTCCTTCTGTGAAACAGTGAACTTAAATACTTGAAACAGCAAAGACTTCTCTGCAAGACAGTTCATCTTTTATTTACTATTATTTTTCTTTGACCAGATTAATAATTTTATTCCATACAGAATCGCGTACACTATATTCCGGAAACACTTAATTCCTTCGAACATCTGTAAAATTCCCGTTCGAATCATAAAATCATATCGACTGTCTGCACCCAGACGAACCTTGAAAATCTACAACGTTCTTATTCCAACCACAAAATCGCATTACCAACCACACGTGCAACCTCGCAAAGATTGAACAGGGCGAAGAAAGGCCAAAGATTTACGGTGCACCAAAAGCGTATTTAAAATCGCGCATACCCTTTCAAGCGAATTTCCCGCGAAACAAGCGAGCCCGCGTACAAAGATGGTTCCGCCGGAGCGTCTACGTTCGACGTCGAGCATTTTCCGCGATACTTCGTCGCCGTGAAAAGGTTGATAGCCCGAGAACGGGCAGAAACGTTCGCGTAGGCGAGTTCGGGTCCGAATCCGTTTCCCAAGCGACGAGGAGACGAAGAACAAGAGTATAGCGTTCGAGGAAAGCGAAACGACCGCGATCGATCACGCGGATGGAGCTAGCGAAAAAGCGGGGCGCAGACCCGTTCCTGCAAGTTTCCCGGCTCCGTGTCTGAGAGAGAACTGCGGAAAATCGAAACAGAGAAACGCGGGGCGGGGGGTGTGATGGGGTGGGATGGGGGGTAGCTTTATCTGAACGAAATCCCCGCCCGCGTTCCGGGTTTCTTCCCGAAGAATTGTTTCTCCCGGCGAGCAGCCCGCCGGAGTTTTCCTCCTCGGATCCGTCGCGGGATTATTAGTCGCGAAATTTGTCCGGATGGGAAGCTCCTCGTCGCGAAAGACGCCGATTCTCGCGAGGAAGATACCGAAACCCGACGTTCCTTCTAAGTGCGCGACGGGGAACAAAGAGACGGGGAATGGCAAGACAAAAGGCGGTATTGTTGTCTTCGGAAAGGATTCCGAGTCCATCGGCTCCTCTTATTAAAACGTAATCGCCGGCTTCCGTGCCGGATCGATTCTGCTACAGAACCGAAGAGAGAAGAGACTGCGGTTTCAGCGGGACGCTGAAGATCGAGTTTCGGAAGGCTTCAACTATGCTGCTTGTATAGTATTTGTAGTTGAAGAACTGAATCTTCGGTGTGCGCAAGTTATAGTACGATAAGTCCGTGCTTTTTCTTGTACAGGCTCGAGCGAATAGGATTAGCGATGATGGATCGATTTATTAGATCTAACCGACGTACAGAGGAAAAGTGTCGCCTATGACAAGGTCTTCGGTACTTATTACGCAATGGTAACCTTGTCTCGAGTCTTACAGCAGCTTCAAGTTCAGCGCAGTCCCTGTCGATGTATTGCTACTCTGGATTCAAATTCTACGAGCTCCTATTCGAATCATTTCGCGCGCGGCCTTGAGCCTGGCGCGGGCGATATTTTAGCCGCTGCGTAAGAAATTAGACATTTTTAGAAATCGCTATAACATTAAAATAACGCTATAAATGACAAAAGTAGTACACCCGCCCCTCAATTTACGCGGCACGTTTTTACGCCAGTATTTGTTCTACGCGTCAAATTTACTTCAATTTACGCGGAACTTTTTGTACTCAGAATTGATTTACGCGATCAGATATGTATATACATACTCTGCGTGCCTCACAAGAAGTCCTCAGGAATGCGGCTGTAAGCCATCCGACTGGGTCATTCCGCAGGAACTTTCGGTTCTAGCTGAATTATTGGTGAAATTGTGTGACTTCAGAGTCATTGGGTGCGAGCGAGGACCCCTCTTGCCCCTGTGCCATCTCGAGTGACTTAAATGTAAATACGTACACATGTATTTCTAAAACTTTTACTATTAGGTCGTCCCATAATTATATTATTCACCATTGAAAAGCATTTAAAATGAAAAACCGCAGAAATTTGATAGTGACGGTATGATGTCTTTGCCAAAAAGGTCAGAAGAGGTTGTGGAACGAAAGGGTGATTACATATTTTATTTTTAGAATTTAAATGGTACAAGAGTAAACGGCACGAACTTATGGGACGACCTAATAGTTTGTATTTCCAATATTTTCTCCTTTCATACTGACAGATTCAATGTACACGATTTCACGAACGGATATTCGCGTGAATTGAGGGACGGGTGTATGTGTGTTGTGAAATTGTCACAAAGACAATGAAAAACGAATTTTTGCGTGTCCCGTAAACCATCATCAGCCTAAAAAAAAAATTTATCCATGTCCCGACAGCAATGTATTAAGAGGAAAAGGAAGCGTTTTTAATTATTTATAACGCGTAAACCAATCGATCAATTTCGATGAAATTTTTAACCTAACCCTAAAAGTCTACGAAATCTAGCTTGGCAGAAACACCGAAGTCGTTTGGTCGATTTATATAAAGTTATGCAAAGTGGTGTGTGCCATCAATTATGGGACTAGGCTGTATGCGCTTTCGCAATGACCTCGGCACGAAACGGTGGCGGGATAACAATGCTCGTACCGACGGTAGCCTGGACAATTTTCCGAGGTAAACACGGCCAGGTGTGACAGGCGCGTAATGTAAACATACTCGTCCCCGGAAGGGAAGGACCGATGATCCGAGCCGGTCGTCGTTCGTCACGGAAACTGGGTTAGCGTTCCCGAAGAAGAGTCGTCCGGTTGTTCGCCGCACCGGCCTCCCCACCGAGAGAAACAGTTCGATGCACGTGTCGCGAACTCGTTACGAGATAGTTCTTCTCCTCGCGGCAGCTGTTACTTCTCCCGCAACTTCATCGGAGATCTCTCGGCGCGTTTTTGACGGAGCCGACTGCGATTGGCAGGCCACGCTGAGACACGCTCTCTACGTTCGTTCGGATCCATTTGTTCGCAGGACCTGGGGAAAAAAAAACTATCAAGAGAAAACCTCGGTTTTATTGGACGTCCCCGGTCCTCGGGACAGTTACATATTGCACTGGCTTGGAAACCCTCTGTTTTCTAACCCCGTCGAGCGCAATATACGTATATGAACATGCAAGGGTCAAAATCTTGACAAACTGACGCTTCATTATTGCAATGAGCAGTTTAACCCTTTTAGTGCCGGGCGAAAAAGAGGTGCCTATGCGAAGATAACCGGCCGAATTTCACGATTTTACTAGGGTTTAGAAAAAGGCTCATCAAAACCTAACGAAAAGCAATATTTACATAATTCAAAAAGCAGTATATCAAGAACGAAATAGAGAGTAAAACAGCGACGCTAATTTTTCTATATTCATTGAAAATTACATAAATAACAAAGGTATAAGTGATCATAAAGAAGAGAAAAATTGAGTTCTCTCTTTCAAAACATAATTGTACATACGAAAAGTCATCTTTTTATCATAACTTTATATAGACGGTTTATTACAAAGTATATACTTTGCATTTCCAATATATTTTGTAACAAAATAAATAATATTGCACAACAAACATAAAGAATAACTCCAAGGTTCATGGTAGGCGCCGGACGGATTATCTCATCCGAAACAAGTAATTGTTCTAGGTAATATAACATATACAATATAAGGGACAGTTAAACCGAAAAACTATTTATTCTAATTCTCTCGTAATGAAATTAGACCATTTATAACGTATTATAAATTTATTTTGAGATAGTGTTCTCTCGCAATGCGAATAGTAAAGCGCTACAAGGTGCTGGCCGATATATCGGCTCTGGCACTTTTCGACAGTGCAGCAAGGGCCGATATATCGGCCTCTGGCACTAAAAGGGTTAAAAGTGGTCACTTGTGTTTCCTAAAAGTCCAATCTACGTCTGTCCAGAGCCCAAATTGCGAATTTATACCTCATCGTCGAGTAATTTGTAATATTCGGAAGAAGACTCGCTTTCTGAAGCAAGTATGACGTCACAAGATGGCTGCCGCAGAGAGATTCTCCTAAATTCGAGAGATTTAGTGTTCGTATCGAAAAAAAGGCTCTGGACAGACGTAGCAAAGACATGTACAAACACGGTGTTATGCATTTTTAATTGATTACTTACTTATTTAAGACGTAAAGTGTCTAGAAAAAAAGGCACAGCGTAACATAGCGTGACAGTCAAGGCCAAATGTCTGCCGGCCCCCTTAAGGGGGGAACCTTGTCTAAATGGCCTGTTTTCGAAGAATTTTTTTTTTGAAAAATGTAACGCGTAGATTGATTTAAAATTTGAGGTGTCATTTATTAACGTTATAATGTAAACAAAAATATTTTTCATAAATTTCAATCGTTAATATCAATGGTACAATGGCGGCTTGAAAATGGCATCCTGGAAATGCGCCGTGTAGCGTACAGTGCACAAAAATGATCTGAAACAAAGAAAGCAAAATGGAATCGTTAGTTTATGCAAATACGCACAACATGACATTCTTCTTTTATTGAAATTTGCAAAATTGCAAAAATGGCGAAGTTTGAACAAAAAAAAAAACGAATTTTCTGTTAACACGTTAACTGCGATGTCAGTCACGTATGACTGACAGTGATTTTTGACTAGGTTTAGACATTCATTTTTATTGTCACATATCCAGATAAACCGAATTGTATTAAGATCTTTAGAATTCAAAAGGGTTAAAACAGCATCCCCTATAATACATTTAAGATTTATAGTTTCGCTTTCATTAATCAAATTACTCTGATTTTGTAAGAATCTCTGGGAATGATATGTGGCAGTTAACGTGTTAATAACAATGTTTTAAATAAAAAATTAAAAGAGCCGCTCCGCCCAATACAACCGTTCACTTTATTTTGAAAATAACGTACAAACGCATCTCTGATCACTTTCTAACTTTTTTTTTATCGAATTCCTGAGGAAATTTCCTATCGATTGAAAAAAAAAATGCTCAAAAATTTCATTTTACACAAAGTTCCCCCCTTAACAAGCAGCCACCCGCGCTTTCTCGCGCGATACGCTCTTCTTCCGCTCCGGAACGGCGAGCGGACCCTTCGAGCCGATTCTGTGCACGTTTTTGGTCCACAATGCGATGATTAACCCTTGGACATCGTTGACACTTTTGGACAGGTCTGGTCTGTTTGTGCGGAATGTAATTTTGTGTATTGTGGCATGCATGTGGTAATTCGAGTTTTATGCATTTACGACGGAAACTAACTGGCGAAATGTACTACGCTCGTTACCAGCCATTGTTTCATTGCTTACCTTCCTCGTTGAAATATTTTACTAATAGACTGCGGACCTTTGTGCAATATACAAATTGCATCCATTGTGTTCTTTCAGTTGAGGAAAATCTGTTGACATACTTCAATTCTTTAAACATTACTATTTTAAATCACGTCAATTCGTTTCTGCCATGAATGCATAAAATCCGCAGTCTATTTATTAAATACCCCCTCTCCATGAAATATTATAACAATGTACGTGTTTTAGTATTTAATTCACAAGTAATTCTAGTTCTTAATTCACAATTATCGAAATTGTAAAGATGCACGAATGAGAAATTATCCAACAAATTTATTTCTTTGGGTATATACTGTAAAAGAAATGGCTAAAAATTTGTTCTTTCTTTTATAAAGTAAAGTTTTAGAAATTTTCACTATTTTTACAAAGTAATGTAGAATAGGCATATTTAGTGCCCCAGAAACCTAGTGTTAAGGCAACAAATCGTCCTGTGCAAGACGGGTTAACTTCTTTTTGGAAATCATAATTTACTAGAAAATGATGAAGTCTCTTTCAGGCCAGTTTTTGATAGAGACCTCTTGATCTTTCCGAGTTAAACGGATCAGTGGACTATCTGCATCGGCGTTTGCAGAGTATCTTTATATACCGAGGACAGTTCCGAGTGGTAGCCAGCGAATATCCAGGTCCCTTTTCGCAACAGTCTCGCAGAAGTCGAGCTCATGGGACGCGGAAATTCAAAGGAGAGTAAAACCATTCGTGTTGCGTTGAACAAAGGGCAGAGATAGTATCCGCAGAGCGTAGTGTGCGTCAGAGGCTTGCATCGCGATGGACGATACCGTTTCTGTATCGTGGAACGCGTTGCATCCATCACCGAGGAAACATGCTCCCTTTTTCACTGTCGGCTTTCAGAATAAAAATTCTTGCTCGAAAATCCCTGGATCGCTACGATGACGGCCTGTCCTTATCGTTTCTCAACAAATACACTCGAAATATTCGTTCGAAATTCCCGGTTTCGCGTTGAAATTTCGAGAAAATCGAAGATGGACGGGATCCGTAAAATCTCAAATATTTCTTCAGATAATTCTGCACAGAATGTTCCCGAATAGGTGAACTTGCAAAGGCTAATTCCCGAGGTTGTTGGAAACAACTTTTTCCTCAGTGATAAATGTTGATTGTGGTTTTGTTAACGAGGTATTAGAACTACCATAGGACGATCATTAAAAATAGAAACGTTCGGTGAGAATTTATTCAGTAGATCGATCCAATTATACGCAGACTATACTGAAAGCTAATTGTGACCTCAGTAAACAAATTGTCGCAATTTATATAATAAAATTAATACAGTTTAACTTCTCGATTGGATAAGGGACCCAATTACTGTGCCTTATATTAATTATACTTATTTTTAAAGTATTATAATATTAAAAAAGAGATATTACATTTTTTTCATTAAAAAAAAAAGTTAATATATATGTTATATATCTCTTTTTAATATCCATTGTACTTTAAAAATAAGTATAATTAATACAGGCACAGTAGTTGTCTCCCCCACAGTAATGGGGTCCCTTACCCCTTAAGTCTAGTTCCACTCGAAGGGAGACAGCAGCCATTCAGATCTGTTTTATTAATTTCTCGAAGACAAAGAGCCATGGGCTCAAACACTTTTAGGGTTACTTCGCCATCAACTTGAAGCATCAAATGCACAGGCAACCAACTCACTCAAAATTCCGCAGCTCTTATCATCTACTCGCGAGAGTGAATCTTCTATTATTATTTCCCGTGAACAAAGCGTACCCCGAAATTTAATTCAGCCACTTTGCGTTCCCGACAGTTCCACTAGACTTCCGTGACCTATAAATGCACAAAGATCCACAATCGTAAAACTTCGTCCGAAGAGGGAAACACGCAGTACGAGGGCAGGGTCTGGGTAGACCGAAACTCTCGGTGCTCTTCAAGAGCGTCAAGAAATTCGTTAGCTCCGCCGAAACAAGACGGAGTCGTGCAAAGTGTCGGCAGGAAATCTTTGCTTGACTGTAACCGAGGAATTAGCAACGCGAGTTAGCGAGGGGACGGAGCCAAGAGGGCGAGCACACGAACGCGAGGCAACGCGAGGCGGAGCGATGCGAGTCGCGTTCGAGAGCGCAGTCGGACGTCAAATGGCGCAACAAAACTAATTTTACAAAACGCCGCGTTTCGCCCAGGTAAATTATTAAGGTCGGCTCTCTCTCTCTCTCTCTCTCTCTCTCTCTCTCTCTCTCTCTCCCTCCCTCCCTCCATGGTCAATAGATTCGCCGCTGGTTTCACAAGAGAGCGAAACAGCCCGAAGAAAACGCGACAGGGGTCCGCGAAAGTTTCGCCCTCGTCGCCTTGGGGGTTAAGCCGTTCCGAGGGGAACACGGCAAGATATTACAAGCGTACTCTCTCCCTCTCTCCCTCGTAGCTCCGCGTGATTCGCGAAAACCCCGCAATAAAGTGGACCGACATTATTTATTAATTTCGTGCGTGCCTAATGGAGAATGTCGCCGAGCACCTCCCCACCAGGAATCGCCCTGCTTTTGATGGCGGTTTCGCCCGGCTCGTTTCCGCCTGCTGCGATTTATTATTTAACCGCGGATTTTTATGCATTTTTCTTTTATGCTCGTATTTCGAAATGCGCTGTTGGGTAATGTAGAGCTGCCATGGAAATTCCCTGACGGAATAAAGGCGCTTTGTACCATTACAATTATTATGTCCGTAAAAATCTACAAAAATCTGCCGTCCGTTATAATCGTGGAGGTTCCCTGTACTAGTTCAGCCACTCGTTTATCAATTTAAAAATTTTTGTGAAATAGTACGCAATTCATTTGCACAAGTTTGTTCAACTTTTGGCCGCGTAATGTCAAGAAACTGGAAACGGGGTTAATCGATTTTCCCTGTGAACTGCTCAGTTGTTGCAAGCTCATAAAAGGCAGCTATTCTAAAAATATAAAAGGCAATTCTTCCAAACATATTCTCATGTATTCAGGAATAGAATAGAGTTCCAATACAAGTGGCACTGAGCCATCGTGAAAATCGTGAGAATCGCAATAAAATCGCTGAAGTTGCAATACGGCATAAAAATAGAAGCAATTGATTCTTTCGATAAATTCAACTCTCACCAAATTATAGAAATCATAATGTACACGATCTGCTGCCTGCTACAAAAACGAGTATATACAAATGAAATAAAACTTGACTGGAGGGCAGAGAGGAAACGCAGTAGAATCAGACAGCCAGTAGTCAGCCCTCCAGCCTCTTCGCGCATGATAGCCCAGTCCGTCATAGCTTCCCATAGACGACGTTTGATCATGGAAATCACCAAGGTATCGAATATCTAATTCCTGCTGAGCCTGCCAATTCAGATAAAATCCGAACGTCCGAATTAATCAGAGAAAAGGGAAAGACAGTTTGTTCGAGGTAGACCGAATGCGGTCGTAGCATTCTCCGTTTTCATTGGTTCTATTCGATCGGATTTCATTACGGTAGATTCTCTTGTTCCTTCGAATCCGATAGACCGAAACGCTGGTTACTCACGGAAGTATTAGGTCATGCCATGAATTATGTGGTTTCTCTTGCGTTGCACGTATATGCGCGCCGATATTTTATCCAGAGTATGCTTTTACAGAAACTTCTCCCTGTACCTTTGAAAATGTATTCAAAGCACTTGCAACGATATTTTCGGTTTAGAAAAAAAGTCTAAAGAATGAGTGGCAAAAGAGTAAATTTAGAATCGAGAGAAGAAGCAACAATTGAGACACCGATAATTAATATAATTTCAATAAATTAAATTTCCTAATGAATCCTGCATTAATATTAGAATTGAACATTTGGAGCGTTAAAAAACGACACGTACATCGCAGAACGACCTCATAGAATAGAACATCCAGGGAACCAAAGGCGGATAATCGGGATCGATCCGCTCGGCTCGCCTCGAACAGAGTAGTCCGGCTCGGTCCGATAATTAAGTGCTCGTCGGAAAAATAGAGGACCTAATTCGCGGCTGGTATCGGATCCTGTCCGCGGACTGTTAACGGTGTCAAGCACGATGATCAATTACTATGCACCGTCTCGCTTCGATCTGCTATACCGGAGCGGTTACGACACGAGACGGGCATCCTCTCCTCCCGGTGGTGGTAGTGATGGGGGTAGCGTCCGAAGCACCTCTTATCCGTGTCTTATCCGGCTTATCCGACCTTCCGCATCTTCTTGACCCACTGCAAGGGCAACAGAGGCACACCCGCCCCGGGGACAAAAGCCGCGCGGCGGAGAACACATTTTTGCACCGTCATTCCTCCGCTTCCTGCCGAGTGAGAAAAACTGGAGCGAACTGGTTTTAATATTTCACCATCCATCCTGCCGGGGTATCCGTTTTCTGGGTCACCGCGACTGCAGACGTTACGTCGACGAACTGCTGAAGGCTCTTCTAATCACTCATCGATTTCGCCTGCCTCGAGTACTCTTTTTGCGAACACTTATTGCGTCTCCGAGATGCTCGAACATTTTTCCAAGCATAAAATGCTTTTTCCCGTTCCACGAGAAAATCCGGGATGAAGACAAAAAGCGATCGAATGGAGACTTCAACTTCGTCGTCAAGTTTAAAACGGTGCACGCTTGCGCCCCGTTTTTTTGCAAATACTTATTGCGTCTCCGAGATGCTCGAACATTGTGCCAAGCATTAAATGTTTTTCCAACGCGCCGGTTCCACGGGAAAATCCAAGATGGAGACAAAAAGCGATCGAATGGAGACTTCAACTTCGTCGTCAAGTTTGAAACGGTGCACGCTTGCGCCCCGTTTTTTTGCAAATACTTATTGCGTCTCCGAGATGCTCGAACATTGTGCCAAGCATTAAATGTTTTTCCAACGCGCCGGTTCCACGGGAAAATCCAAGATGGAGACAAAAAGCGATCGAATGGAGACTTCAACTTCGTCTTCAAGTGTAAAATGGTTTACGTTTTTACCCGGTCTACGTTCTTTCGAATGCCTGTCCCATCCTCAAGCTGTTCCAACATGTGCGCCAAATATTAAGTGTTTTTGCAACGCGCCCTTTCTGCGGGAAAATTCGAAGACGAAAAGTGATCGAACGGAGACTTCAGCTCCGTCTTCAAGATTAACAATGTTTCTACCGCGACCTTATGTATATCTTTCGACTTATTTTTTTTATGTGGAATCACCCCATCTTCGGTTGTACCATCGGTTACTGACCACTAGACTGCGGATGTTTATGCAATGTTCAATTTTGGTAGACAAATTTCAAGAAAGTGGTACCGAATAAAATCCTATTTTCAGTGGTAATAGAATTTGTAGATCCTGTTGAGACGCAACGCAATGCGAGACCCACGACAGTGTCTCTCGAACTTGACTCCGAGTCCCGATCACTTCGACCACCCATACTAGAGGCAATAAATTAGCCTAAGAGTCGAAGACTCTCGAGACCCAAGCGACGGGACTCGTCCCATTTTTCTGCGAGTTTCCGGCACCATTACATTAACAATTTAAGACAGTGTCTGGACAACCTCTAAACACTCACCCCCAATTTTCTCCCACTACTATTTACCACCTCCACCACCAATTTCACATCCCTTAAAAACCCATGCGTGCGAGTCTTCAGTCTTCAGTTTGTCTTCAGTCAGTCTTCAGCTAGTCCGCATTTTACGCCACATCTTTGTACAGTTGTTATCGTTAAATTCAGAGTTATTGTTACCAACAAGTTCTACAATTCATTATACCGCTCAAAACACCTCACCTTTTCTGCCTAGATCTTTTCCATCTACGCACGTACATACAGATCCAAAATATATAAAAATCGCAGTAATTCTGTCGAATTTGATACTCCAGCATTTTTTGAACATTCCCATCAGTCATAAATGCATAAAGATCCGCAGTCTACTGATCACAGTACCAGTATAGAATAATCTCCCGCTAATTCACCTTTGCAGTCTCGATCGATTATTATGTAAAATTTTAAGAGGAGTGTTTCGACACCGTTGCTAGAATCAGTGTTAAAAATTTGTACGCTTTTACCTCGTCCACCTTCACCCGAATGCTCGTCGCACCCGCGGGTTTAACGTTTCGCACAATTAGTCTGGCTACGTACGTACACGCACGCGTTTCGGGACACGTCGAACGGAAGTATCATCGGGATTAACGAGCTCACTCGAAAGCGTCTCGTTAAATGGCAGCGGCATTCTTGCGCGGAGGGAACTTTTAACGAGACCGTTCCGCCGCGGAGGAGGTATGTTAACGGGCGGGTCGGTCGCGACGCGGAAAAAGTCTTAAAGTTCTCTCGCGAGCGGAGCGGTATCCTTATCGTCCATATTCGGCCCGGAAGCGAACGCAAAAAAAGGAGAAGAAAACCAGCAAAAGAGAGAGAGAGAGAGAGAAAGAGAGATAGAGACGCAAACAGCAGCGCCCTTAGGAGTCGCGGTAGCGCCCGGATCGCGGCTGGTGGCCGGGCATAAAATGCCCTGGAAGCAAAATCGATATTTAATTTTAACGAAGCCGCGAGCCCGCACAAAAGAATATCCTCCGCGACGGTTCCCGTAACGAGGCTCGGGGACGCGGGATAGTATCGCGGTCCCTTTTTCTTCGTCCGCTGCCTCCGTCTTGCTCGCGGCTTCTTCTTTGTGTCTGGAGAGACGTCGGGACGCTTTAGAACGAGAAGAACGAAGCAGTGGAACCGAAAGAAAGAAAGCGTAGAGGAGCAGGGAGAAGCTGGAAAAAGGGAAAGTGCGAGGTGCGAGTTCGACTTTCCCTCGACGCTCCTGGCGCTGGTGCGAGACCTTAACGGGAATCCTAAAAAGCACGATTTGTTTCGGTCCCGGGGTGTTATCGCGGCCCGCGTATAAAACAGCCGCGATACGGTGTCCAATCTCTCCCAACTTTATCAGCCAACTAAATTCCCGGCGAAATTTTTTCCAATTCTACAAAGTGGCCGCTACGCGAAATCGCCCCGGGCCGCGCACAATTTCGTTTTCGCGAGCTATACTCTCTCTCTCTCTCTCCCTGCAAGAGACCAGCACCTCCGGAAGAGGCTTACAACGACAAAAGAAAGGAGCCGGCCGCCGTCTGCTCTGCCGCCCGCGTGATAAAAGCACGCTTTTCCCGTGGAATCGCGTATTTTCCAGGGATTTCCGGGAGAACGGCCGCGAAAATTGCTGAAGAAAGAAGGCTTATCCTCGGACCGCCGGACCCGCCCGGGGGAAAACGTGGTTGGTTGCCTGGCTGCCAGCCGCGTGAAACGACGTTGAAAGATCGTACACGCTTCTTTCTGCTCTCTTGCCTTTGTCCGAATCGCTCGACTCGGATCCGCAGAATCCCCTTTGCCTCCCTCTGGACCCGCTCGCGACGGGGCTATTCTGGTCCACGGACGTCGGGAAAATCGATCTTTTTGCATTTTCTTGAAGGACGCTTGGAAGTCTGCTCGAAAAATGGTACCCCTGAATTCTCAATATTGACAGAGTTACGGCGGTTTGAATCTTTGATGATTGAGTCTCGGTCAATTTTTCTTGGGGACGTCTTTATCGGCTCTGGTGATAGCTTGGGGTCCGGTTGAATCGTTCGCAACAAATTTCGTCTGCAGCTCCAGGACACTCGACAGTATTGTCAGGAACATCGGCAAAAGAACTTCGCGTTCTGATTCTGCGGAAGTCCAAAAATGCACGAAAAATCGGTGCCGCCTTTGATGCTCTTCGAAAGGCTTGTTTTAATCCGGTTAGTTTCGGTTTTAATTGCGTCTCTAGATGTAGCCACGTTTAAACTGCATTTACATGCAATCACAAGATTATATTGAAACAATTGTATGCATCTATCTGCAGTCCCATTTGATTTCTCCTGTACCTAAAAATTAGTAGACGCTCGAAAAACATGAACGAATCTATACATCCAAATTCCATGATGATGCAATCACAAGATTATATTGAAACAATTGTATGCATCTATCTGCAGTCCCATTTGATTTGTCCTGTACCTAAAAATTAGTAGACCATCTAATTAGTACACCATATACATCCAAATTCCACGATGAAAGATTATTCAGTTCCACGGTAAAAAATTGCCAAGGCCCGCATAAATGTCTACTTCGAACTGAAGCTTCGAGTACGGATGTATCTCTGAGAACGATGATTATCGGGACACACATCGATCACGCATTACCAGGAGCTACCAGCAAACTGTCGAACAATTAACGAGCCTCGATACCGAAGCCCGAGTCGCTATTGTGCATCGCGGTCGCGGGAAATCCGTTTCGATTCGAGATTCGGGGTAGGGGATGATTACCGTCGACCGAGTGCTCGTCGTCGGGACGATTGTTCTTGCCGCAGGTAAACGCGCAGACAGATTCAGAATTCCTGAAGCCGCGAGAGGAGACGAGAATTGATCGTCGACGATCTGTCGCTTTAAGTCGGGCCAATAGTCTAGACGAGTAGAGGCTTCGCAGCTCACTATTGTCGTTCGAATACCATCTTCTTGTTCCTCAATCTTCCCTTACGAAATTTTCCCCGTCTTTTTCCTCACATTTTTCTCGTTAAAACGACACCGAACATGATATAATTCTCATCGCGTTAAAAAATTTTAGGTACGGAAGCTGATTAGATTCCTCACCATAAGAAGGACATTTACTATTAGACCGCGGATTTTTATGCAAAATAAAAATGGCTGTCATCGATTACAACGAATAGGGGCCAAACAGAAATTTCTTCCCTCCTTTAATAATTTTTATAAACTGGTACCGATAGCATTCAAGCTCTCAAATTCTTTTAACACGTTCTAAATTAGACCTTTAATTACACCTCACCTTGCCTCGAGTCTTCACGGCACTGTCTTCATTTTCTGCGATCGTTACGGTTGGTTCGAGTCCAATCAGTCAAGGTGCGAATCCTCTCGCAAGACCCTCCGCCCCTTCGCTATTCTAGAGGAATGAAAGATGCAGAGTCGAAGACAGCGAGAGGGGGAGAGGGGAGGAGAGAGGAAGATCTTGTTCCGTCGGCGTTGAATCGCGCGAGGACATTCGGCGCCGCCATTAAGCCCTCAAAGACGAAGCCCCGGCTAGAAGCCGTCGTAGTAATTAATTCCTCGCGCCTGGGAATTTCGTCGGAGGTGTTCCCCACCCCCTCAACCCTCTCCTCCCTCTCGAAACACACCGGGTACACGCGTTTTTCCGGGCCAGGAGACTCGCGACGCTTCCCGCGGAGTGTTTGCGCAACGAGGGAGTTTGTGGAATTGTGTTTAGCTTTTGCAAACTTTTCATCGGAGAGAGGCAAACTCGCTAATGAAACGCCCCCCCGAGGGTTTTCATTTTTCTTGCTCCGTCGACGTCGATCAGTCGATGGGAAGCGCTTTTCCTTAAACAATAGAGAGAGAGAGAGAGAGAATGGGAAATTTTGCCGAGCGATTCCAGACGGGTACGAGGTAAAAGAATCCGTGTTCCTCGGAACGGGAATTAAAAGGGAGGCTAAAACGTCTCTCGGCCCCTTCGTAATCGTCGCTGAAGTGTACAGGTGACAGGATAATTTAAACAGAAGCAAACAAAAGGGCTTTCCACCCCTTTCTGGAAGCGAGGAAAGTAGGCTCGGGGCTAGAAATTATCGTGGACAGGCGTTTTAATTGCTTCCCGGAAAAAGTCGGCAGGGAGGGCCGAGAAGAAGAGGGTGCGAGGCGAGTCATCCCCCAAGAATCCACCATCTCCGCTTCCGAAAAGATTCTCGCCTCATTTTACCAGCTTCCTATCGTCCGGGAACATTTCCCGTTGCCGTTGTGTCGCTCGAAGCGTAGAAAGTTTGCTACTCGCCATCCAGTTTACATATATGGACCTTTATTCACCTCGCGACACAGTGCGGAGTCACTGCAAAACGAAATTAACACGCTCTCCGTGCCGCCATTGAACTTTCTGTTCGAGCCATTTAAAATGTTGTAGGATAGAGAACCAGTTCAACTATGCTACGACGTCAATATGTTACCGTTGATTCCTACAATAAATACAAATTCTGCTCATCAATTGCAAGGAATTGGAACTAAAAATTCCCGTCTGGCTCTAATGACTCCACGAACAATTTTTACCTTCCCATTCTGTCGGATTACATCTACTCATTTTTGCCATAAATGCCTAAAGTCCGCAGTCTGATAATAAATATCGGGTACCTTGCTGATTTTATGAATTTATAGCAAAAATAGAGGAAACGTCGGAATTTAATGTTACCGGTACATTGTTTACGACCTAATAAAATTATTACGAGAAGAAATAAATTTTTATCGAACTCTCCCATCTTGCAACGAATGCCGACGCTTTTCGTTTTTCATAAAAATACGCAGTTTAGTCACAAATAACTCGCACAAAGTAGACCGCGGATTTTATGCATTCATCCAGAAGTAAATTGTCACGGTAAAGCTGAAACCTATCGAAACGTGACTAACTTTGTAAAAATTGAAACGTAATACAGGTTCATTAAATTATCCATCACGGGACCACGTATTTCTCGCGCTGCAAAAATTGCGCGTTACTTCCCTGCAGGAAACGATTAACCCTTTGCACTCGAGCAAACTCCAAAACGAAACATTTCTTCCGACCTAGAATATTTCCCTTCTATATATATTTTTTCATGTTCTACATATGAAAATGGTGCAATTTACTTGTACAATACTGAAGTGTTCAGTAATTTATTAAATACAAACAAATTTAATAATGTAAAAAATATTTTGAATAATGATACAGCAATTTTTAGTGGCGCCTTACAGTCGCCATTCGAGTGGTAAGGGTTAAAGAAGAAACAGGAGTAAATTCGATCCTCTCTCGTAGAATACACAGTGCCGAGTAAATATGCATCGCACAGAATAGAATTTGCCGTGTCAGATTGCCGTAACGAAGGTGCTAAAACAGCATGTTTATCGGTTCCGGAGGAAGAAACGCGTTTCCCGAGTTTCTCTTGACTTTTCCGGATTGCTGAACCACTATGTCCCGGTTCGGCTTACCTCGGTGGCCAGTATATCTCCTTTTGACAGGCGGAATACCGCGGAAACGTGGCCGGTAAACAAGGAAAGGGGAACCGGCCTATACCATACTAGCGCCAGGGCTGTTCGGGTGCAGAAGGGGAAGAGAGAGAAAGTGAGAGAGGGTCGAAAAAATCGTGGGAGGTAAGGGTGCGGTACGTGTGTACCACCACCCTCGTATATCTCGAAAATTGGATTCGAGTCGAGAGATTCGTGCCCGCGATAAATTCTCGCGAGCAGATTTCCCGGCCCGTTTTTCTTTTCCCGCTGTGTGTTTCGCACGCGGTCGAAAACTTTCGGCGTAACCGAAAGATCGAGAGCGCTCTCGACCGTCGTAAAGTGGGGCGGCGCGGCGAGGATCGATGGATCGCCCGCGGACTCGTGAATTAACGTCTCGCCACGGAGAAACGGCTCGGGCGTGCTAAGTGGGCCTTTGAAACACTCGACGCCGCCGGTTTCGAGAAATAAATACAATGGATCCGTTGTTCGCGATTTTACCTTCTTCCCCGAATATAAATTGCCCTCGCACCTTTACCCTCTCACCTTTTTAACGGACTTCCGATTCTTTTCTATCGACGCCGATGAAGACGTAGCGTTGCCGTTAATCTGAACTGCGGTTACACCTTCATTAAGATTGTCTGCAATTTTCAATAATTTCATTACAGTGATTTCTGTATATATGTCGTCAAGACCTCGATGATAAACGTCGCGGAACTGTCCCCACTACCACGGGATATACGCCGTGAGGGGCCACGAAGCTCGAGAGGTGTGTCTCCTGGACGATACATGACGCTGGCAAGACCGGTGTTGCTGACATATACCGAGAATTCACAGTAATTGTAAAATATAAAACTGGTCAGTTAGAGTTAGTGTTAAGCCTTTCACTGGCGATTGAGAAAGTAATACCGAGTCAAGTTGGTGTCTGTAAAGTTTGAGAAGGAGATGAAAGAAAAGTGTCATCCCTTTTTGCAAATGTAGCCAACAACAATTGTTCGACACTCGAACGATTAAGTTGCTCGAGAAAGAGTTAATCTAAACTGCGGTTACACCTTCATTAAGATTATCTGCAATTTTCAATCATTTCAATACAGTGATTTCTCTATATATGTCGTCAAGACCTCGATGATAAACGTCGCGGAACTGTCCCCACTACCGCGGTATATACGCCGTGAGGGGCCACGAAGCTCGAGAGGTGTGTCTCGTGGACGATACATGACGCTGGCAAGACCGGCGTTGTTGACATATACCGAGAATTCACAGTAATTGTAAAATATAAAACTGGTCATTTAGAGTTAGTGTTAAACCTTTCACTGGCGATTGAGAAAGTAATACCGAGTCGAGTTGGCGTGGGTAAAGTTCGAGAAAGAGATGAAAGAAAAGTGTTATCCCTTTTTGCAAATGTAGCCAACAACAATTGTTCGACACTCGAACGATTAAGTTGCTCGAGAAACAGAGAGAGAGAGAGGGAAGTCTTGTTGGTTCTTGTTCACTGTGGGCAGAGTTTGCTTGCATACGGTATCAAAAAGCATGGCGGTCTAGTATCGTCCTTCTACTTGCAACCTCTCGGAAGAGTGTGCTGCGAGGGTGGCCGTTTAATTAGTCGGTCCGCTGGTCTTTTGCCGGGAGCGAGCGTTGCTTCAGGTCCGCGCGTGGACGGGCAACAAGGATTTAGTATGGCGGGCAGCACCGGAGCAAAAAGGAAACCCACGAGGTGGTGAAAGAGCGTGAAGGGGGACAGGAGTTGCCGGTGCGCTCCTCGGAGCGATCGCATAATCGCGAAGAAGCCAAACCGGCCACGGGCGCAAAACGAAAGCTCGTTAATCCCGTTAAGGCTACTTAGAGCCGCGCGTCGTCCTCGGCGAGGTCTTTCCGCGAGGGCGAGCAGCCTCGGACAAGATGTCGAGTTATTTATCGGGCCGGGCACGGTTCGGGAGAAAGGGAAATTAGACGGGAGGACGGCTCGGAAAGCGAACGGGCAGAGAGAAGGAAAAGAACGGCCGGATGGGAAACAAAAGCATCTATATATCCGGGCAATCGAATCGGATAGAGTGCGGCATCAGCGTATTCCGAGGCTCTCGTAAAAGGAAAAGGACGTCGGAGAGCTTACAATATATCGACTGCTTATCGAGCCCGGTACTTCTTCTTCTTCTTCTTCTTCTTTCTCATCATTCTACTCCTGCTCCTTCTTGTTTCGGTTCTTTTTCTTTTCCCCGGTTTCTTTGCCCGGCTCCCACCGGAATCTATTCTCCTATTCGTGTCCGTGGACCGACCCTTTGCGGACCAGACGAGGCACGCTCACCACCTCGGTTCTTCGGAAATCCAGGATAGTTGGCGAAATTCATTTTCTCGGTGCTCCGAGTTTGACGTAATGTTGTAGACTTTACACTGGGCCGCGCGTGTTCGGAAGCCGAACTTCTGCGATGGTGATCCTGCGTTGGTCTTTCGCGTGGTAGACTGTCGATCGGTGCGCGAAATAAAACGTGTCCGAGTCGGATGCGAGAGAAGACGTGGAAGGCAATTGTGTTTGTATAAGTCGACTATAGTGTAGGCATAATTTTGTGAATAGCAGTGACCGGCGCCATTCAATTGCTTAATGATGATTGGCATATGAATGCCACTGAGCATCAATTTATTAACGTTTCGGAGACGGTATCTGTACAGTGAATTCTCGATATATGTCAACAACACGGTTCTTGCCAGCGTCGTGTATCGTCCAGGAAATATACCCGAGCTGTGTTATGTTTACAGGCGTTTGAGACCAATCGACCTTCGAGGCCCCTCACGGGGTACCGCGGTAGTGGGGATAATTCCGCGACGTTTATCATCCAGGCCTTGGCGACATAGAGAAATCACTGTACTGACTATTAATATTTCAAACCATCTTACGCAAGGTCAGATTATAGGGAACGATACACTCACGTCGACGTAACACCCATAAATAGATTGCGGATTTTATCATTGTTTTTTCTCTGTACTTGATTTGTTCTATACTTGAGAAATTGCTCGGACCCAGCGGTTAATAAAATTGAAATACTTCCGAACCGTTAAGGGTTGCCCTACAATATCGAGCCAGACTTGAGTCTACTAAACATGTATGTTATTAATTTCCTTTAAACCGAAATAAAATTCTATTTGGTTGTAGTCGATATACGGGGTGTTAAAAAAATTCAATATTTATATGGTATATAGGATACACTGTACTGAGTAAAAAAGCTTTAGTAAACGTAGGTCGAAAGGTGAACCGTTTCTGAGATATAAACATTTTTGTTTGCTAACATCATGATTCATTTACTACTGGCCTTTTGATATTTATAGAAAATTTTCCACGTGTTATGATTTTCCGCAACAGAACTGACTGATTCCGGTTGAAATCTACTGTCGGCACTTGAAGGAGGACATTCAGAACGCGGTTTGTAAACACTAAAGTAAACATCGCATGCGATTGAAGCAAGTAAGTCAATCATGATACTAGCAAACAAAAATGTTTTTATCTCAGAAACGGTTCACCTTTCGACCTATGTTTACTAAAGCTTTTTTACTCAGTACAATGTATCCTCCATACCATATAAATATTGAATGTTTTTTTTTAACACCCCGTATATCCTTTGGAGAAAACATAGGCATGCAATAAGTATAAACTATAAATAAATAAACAATAAATATAAGCTTTTTTTTCTATGAAATTCTAAACGATGAAGAGCTTATAATCATTATAATCACAAAATAAATAGTGGTGCAAGGGGTTAATGACCGCTTGATTTCTCAATTTCACTTCGGAAGACGTATGTCTTTGTCCATTTGGAGAATAGTAGAAAGTTTAGTACACCGAAGGGGTTGAACATGTTTTACGCGACAAGGATGCGTTTCCGATCGCCCCGGAGTATTAGTTGAGAAATCGAGGGTCCCCTGCAAATGGACGAGCCGACGAAAGAGGGAACGGGAAGAGGAAGCCGGGAAAAGTGCGGAGAGGGTGCTCCCGGAACCGATAAAGTTCCGCGAGATAACTTCACGAGGTAAATGGGCCCTGCTTGCTCTGCTTGCTCCGCTCGAACACCAGGAGCTTCCCGGCTGGAACTTTTTCGAAAAGCAACAACGAGCACGGGAAAGGGGAGCGTGTATGTGCAACGACGAAAACCGGCGAGCACCGCGTTAATCGAATCCGTCGGAAGCTTTTAAAGCGCTCTCTCGACCGGCTAATTCCCTCGTAATCAGAGCCCCGCGCACTTTTCTAACCGGCAAATGGAACGTTAAGGTGACTACGCCGTCGGTCAAAGGCGCGAGGACCCCGCTCACGATCACCGAAAGAGGATAACTTCATTTCCCGGCGATCTAATGAATCGGTGGTTGCTAGGATTATGTCTTCCATTTGGGTAATTGCACTCGGGACTCGCTCCATCCGCTTCCCGGCCGTAGAACGAGGCTGTTCCAAGTCATTTCAAATGAGTCTCCCGTTTTTTAACCTTCTGTGCTCGTGGTATTAAGCGATCATGCTCATGCAGCTAGCGTCGCAGTAGGTTTGACGGGGTACGATCGGAGGTAAAGTTCTGGATGAATTTTAGAACGTTTTTTTATCTTTGTTTTAACCCCTTAACTTGTACGCTCGAGTTAATTCGAGCGCGCTAAACAGGCCAAACTGGGCACACTCGAGATAATACATGGGATTGTAAGCTATAACACTTATTTATTCAAGAATAAAATATAGCCTTTTTCCATGGAACAAAAGGGCAGTATATCAAAATTCTCCACCAAAAATTGATTATTTAGGCCGGTTTTTTAAAAAAAAACTATGTGTTAAGGGGTTAATCGAATTTGTTTCTTCGACACGGGAGACTTTTACAGTGAATTCTCGATATATGTCAACAACACCCGAGCTGTGTTACGTTTACTCTCCTGGGCCTCTCGTGTTTCGGAGCCCCTCACGGGGTATACCCCGCGGTAGTGGGGACAAGTCCGCGACGTTTATCATCGAGGTCTTGGCGACATATATAGAGAAATCACTGTATTTTCCGTACGAGTCTGCTTGTACTCCAATTGAGCCACTCACTTGTTGGATTAATCGCACAAAATAAAAGATTGAGATGCCTTGCGAGAAATTATTATTCTGAAATTTTCATTAAATGCAACGTGCTTCCCTTTGTTTAATACTCAGTCCTTGAATTCATAGCCTTCTCTAACCTTTGCACTCGAGTGACGAGTCCGAGGCGACACTAAAAATTGCTTCGCCATTATTCCACACAATTATTAATATTATCAAATTTGTCCCTATTCGAGAAATTGCGAAAATTCTTAACGTCGTCTGTATCGATTCCGTCGAAGAATTTCCAAAGTTGGCAGATTAATTCGTGCGAGTGACTCGGTGGTTTGTGGGATCAATCTGTGGAAGCCGCAAGCTTCCGAGTAGCATTGGAAGACGGGCGTCCCTCGCTGGTATGGTATCCGTCGTCTGTTGGCTCTGCAGAAACGGTTTCGATATTAGATTTAGAAAGACGGCACCGCCGGCGATGGCTCAATCGATCAGAACGGTCGGTCCGGCAAACAAAAGAGGGCGGAGGGCGGAGGGCGGAGGGCGGCGGCGGCTGCTCCATTAAATCCGTGCATCCTCGGCCCGCTCATGGGTTCGTTCCGGGGAGGGGGATGAGTCTGCTAGAAACGGATAGCGTATCCCGGGTCGAGTCCGGTGGGCCGCGACGTAAAACTCGACTACCACCGAGAATAATTTATCGCCGGCTGGTTCCCGCAGCCACCGCGGAGAAGTAACTCCCAGAAGTGTTCGTATTTCAATATCAAAAGTTCCCGAAGACCCACATTCCGGGAAAAGGTTCTCGCCGCCTCGTCGGCTGCGGGAATACGGCCCCGTAAATTTTCCCGGCGTGCTGCCGCGCGCACGGCCGGTATAATTCTCGGGGCTCGGTTTCGGGCATCCATCCTGCGAAACAATCAAAATTTCACCGGTCGTTCCGCCGTTTACCGAGGCTCCCGCGGCGAAATAAAATTTTCAACGTGCCACCGCCGCCGCCGCTCGAATCACTGGCCGAGAATGAATCGTTCTCGACAAAGATTCCCCCCTCCCCCTCCCTCACCTCAGATAAAAGAAAAATCGCCGTTGCGTGCGAACGGAGGCTCGCAACCGGCTCGATTCCGCTTGTACACGCTCGAGCGAGAGCAAACGACGCACAGCGTTAATAATAATGGGGAAACTTGCGCGGGGAATGTACATCCATACCCTCTCGTCGGCGTACCCCCCATGACAAATTACACCCCGGGGTTTTATTGTTGTTCTTCTTGCTTGTTGCCCGGTCTTCGCCCCGCCGCCTTTCTTCTGTTCTTTGCGCAGCTCCAACGGTCCAGCCAACTTTTTCCACGGTCTCTACCCACGCCCCGGCTAATTAATATATTCCGTGGCGCTTTTACCACCGGTTGCTCGCCGTTACGCGTTTTTCTGACCGTAACTGCCCCTTTTTCCCCGAGCCTCGAACCGCGCACGCTGGATGGACGAATTATAAAATTCCGTGGCCAAGGAAAAATGCGCATTGACGAGCTCGTTTTTCCGAGTACGGTAATGCCGCGATTTATGTCAGAGAAATGTGCACGGTATTTGGGAAACATTTATCCCTGTTATCCCAGGATCTGCCGCTTGATAGATTTAAATTCGACTGACAAGAATAATTATTAATCTAACGACAAAACCTTCTTGATTTTAATTATTTCCGTGACATTTTTCTGATTAAAGTGAGCCCAAACATGACATAATTCGCATCTTACTTGCATGTTCAATTGACGATTTAGTAGAACCTCGATTATCCGAACCGTTGATATCTGAACTCTCCATTATCTTGGGAAAAGCTTAAAGCGATTCAGGTACAACACGATTTATTGTGCGAATCAATTTACGCTAGCATTGTAGCTTAACACTTTGACGGCGCGGCGCGGCGGGACCTGGGTCCATTTGGACCCAGATGAATTTCAATGGAAAGTTGTGCAATTAGGTGCATTAAGAAGACTAATGGATCTAGATAAGATACCGTTAAAGATATATTTTAGAAAATCAATGAACAACTGCCTTCCGAGTGTTAATATACAATGTAACATATATCGAGGTATTACCGCACTATACTCTAGCCCAGGCCTCTCCAGTTCTCGAATCCGGCGCCGATTCGACAGCCAAAGACGAGCCGCGACGAGCAGACGCGACCGTGCTCGCGCGAAATTATTAAAGACGCGAGCGTGTTCGGCTGGAAACTCATTTTGCTGGGAAAACAATGGCGGGGCCGGGACGACAGCGAAAACAATGGGGCCAGTCCGAGTGATTAAAAACCTGGGGGAGCGAGAGCAGAGAGCATGGTGTTCCTGCTCGCGTCTCCCGCTAGTCGCAATATCGCCGCTCGTTGATTTTCGAACCGTCGCGGCGCGGAGCGGCTGCTGCAAACGGAATCGCTTAAAATTCCCGTCGAGCCGCGCGACGAAAGCCCAAGGTTAAGGACCTCGAGGATCAACACGAGCCTGCGACGCTGAAAGACAAATAACTGGAGCCTGAGCTGTTTCGGTCGCGTGTCCGTCCGACTGGGGGCGTGTCTCCGAGCATTTTCGGCTCGACATAATCGATCCACGTCAAGCTTGATCCCGATCATACCAAACAAGCCTAGGAACAGAAGAAAATTCAAAACCTTACTTATTAACACGTTACCTAGCGAATACAGTCAAATCTGTTTTTGTGCAGTAGATAGGGACCGCATAAAAGAAACCGCACAAAAAAAAGTATTCAGAAACTTCATAAATAGCTGTAAGAAATAATTTTTTACAATATATTGAAGAAAATTTTTTTATGCGGTGGAGAGGGGCCGCATAAAAAACTTAGAAAATATGTCAAAGATTTACGCTATAGCGAGAAAGTGCTTTCCAATAAAATAAATAATTAAATTACGCATGGAAATATTTAAAAAAAATTTAATTTCTCATTTTAAACATGGAGAAATTTTCAGAGTGCACATAATTCAATACTACTCGTCGTAGTCCAAAACGCGCATCTTCTTGTGGTGAGAACATTACAAGGATGTTATAATGCCAACACCGTTGGCATTCATATACCGCATAAAGAAAAATCGCGTAGAAAAGGACCGTACAAAAACAGGTTCGACTGTATTTCATAATTTTTGAAAGTCCATGGTGCACGAAGACTAACAGCAAATTCAATTGGGAACCACCAAGTCACCCCCAGTAACGTTATAAGATTTTGTTTCAAATTATAATGTAAAAGGAGACATTTTTGAGGTTCCTTTTCGTACTGAAAATTCGATTACAGTGAATCTCGATATATGTCAACAATACGGGTCTGGCCAGACATACCCGAGCCGTGTTATGTTTATACTGCTCGGCGTTCGAGGCCTCTCGAGATTCGTGGCCCCTCACGGAGTATACGGTAGTGGGGATAATTCCGCGACATTTATCATCCGGGTCTTGGCGACATATATAGAGAAATCACTGTATTCGTATTCCGATCGTGTTAATTTCCTTATTTTATTTCACACAGTATATTCCAACAAATTTTATTTTTATAATTCCATCTAACGGTCTGTTGAAATGATTAAAATCGCAAATCATTAAAAATAATCGGGATGAAGCCAACTTTAGATCTGTTTTATCTCTAGCTTGAGTCGGATTGATTGTTCCAGTGGGCCGATCTAGCTCGTTCGATTCGATCGAAACAAAGCATCGATTGAACTCGTTTCGTCCTGTTTCAACTTGTTCGGAATCGAGTTTGGAGAGGTTTGGCCCATCGCTACACCGAAAGGTAAAAAGCGTCGATTTGGGTACGGGACTGGGCCGGCTCCTTTTTCGTCGGGCTTTTTCCGGGCGTCGAATAATTCAATAAATTACCTCCGGGGGGCGTGGTTTGCGGCGCGATCTGCTCGGGAAATAAAGGAGAAATTGGCCGTCGTAATGGGACCCGCGGGCACCGAGATACGGACAGTTTTAAATCGGGACAAAGGGAGCAAAAAAATAAGGTGCTCGATGGGCTTTTTATCGAGCGATTTGGTCAAGCGGTTCCCTTCGGGCCGATAAGGGTCGATCGGCCCGCTCTCGCAGACCTTTCCGGGCCAGCCTTCTCCGTCCGGTTCAATCACCATCCGTGATACCCTTTTCTCTTTTCTCCCCGGGAAAAGCCTCGTTCCGCCGCGAAACTTGCCGATTTAATTGAAAAAAAGCTCCTCCCGTCGAGCGTACTGCCTGCGAGCCATCCGTTTCCAAGTAAACGTCCGCTCGAGTCCCTCGGAGCGCTCAATTATTCCGCGCGCTGTTTACGGATCTTGAGCGGAAACTCCCCGGTTGCCGTGCTGGGAGCCTAATCGATCCGACGGAGCCTCGGGCGCCTAATCCCGTCCTGATTGCAAGTCGCGAAGTCGATCTTCCTTCGCGCTAATGACTCTTCTGAAAAATCGAAAAATCTCACCGAGACCCTCCGCGATCGCGCCTTTTAACGCTGGACACAGACCTGGATGAGATCAGGATCAGAATCACAATACTACCGGCAGAGAGTCAATATGTTGATAACGACACTTTTCTAAAATTGTGTAAACGCCACGCAATTTAATTGGTAAACAAGAAAACGTTATTCCACTTTTCAATCTTTCCTGAAGGCGTCGCGTCGCTGCGTTTTGCGATTCATACTCCATTCGTCGTAATTTACAGACGCAAACAATTTGATGAATGGAGTACGAGTGTTAAATATATGTAATGGAGTATAATTTTAGGAAATTCCACCCTTGAGGAGAAATAATTCCTTCAACACGTTAAGTGTCCAGCCCGTTTCCAAATCCTTTGTTCACGTTGTTTCAATAAATTACATTGACTTTTGTATGTTATACTCTTTTTCTTCAAGCATCGACTGAACAAAAACCGACGTTCCCTAAGCGAAATCTTTAATCTCACGATCAGTATGCAAGGGCAGACCCGCGCGGTGCTGTAACATTAACCTAAAATCTCTGGCCGGTCCTGGAGGACCGGCTGGGCCCGAACGGAAATATGAACGAGACGACAGTCAATGTATTAATTTGCGCTGAGAGATAGTAACATTAAGTCAGAATTTACTGTACAGCAGAACAACCTGTCTCACGTTTCACAATGATTGCAATTATGCAGACGCTTCAACGAGTAACTATTGAGTAACTTTCGTTCCTCAAACACGCATCGCGATAAAAACCGTGCGAACACAATCTTCTCAGTTTTATAAGGCAGGGTACACTACTTTGTGCTGAACAGCGGTTTTAGTGCCCGGGTAGGTTTAGCGTTAAAAAGCAGTTTTCTTCTCGGCGCAGCGAGAGCAAGGCCCCCTAGATTGGCGATATAAATTTGTGAAATTGCGGGTACACTTCGGGATTTAATTGTTTCCCCGTTGCCGCGATGGTCGTCGAATGCCGGTATAAAAACTCGGGGAACGTTACGGAGAGGCTCTCTCTCTCTCTCTCTCTCTCTCTCTCTCTGTCTCTCAGATAGAAGGAACCGGTTCTTGAGGGAACCACCTTCCTAATCAAGGAAATAGAAATTCGAAAGAGGGTCGCCGGCTACAATGGGGACGATGCTTTCACAGTTAACGAGAGCATCGTCGGAGGTGCGAGTTCGGTGTAGTTTATACTAACGGCCAGATTAGAGTCCCGGGTCTCTCCCGGTAGTTCAGGGGCCGGGGAAAATCTCGGCCGATAGCCGGCCGGTTCCCCGGAAAATCTCGGGATCCTTTTCCCCGGAAAATCTCTTTTGGCCGCGTGAGATGCTCGGCCGGTCGTGATTTAGGGAGATTGAACGTTATCTCGTTCCCGGTTCGGACGGCTGCCGAATTTTCCACGCTGTTGTCGTATTTCTTGTCCCTGGTCCCGGGTCCCTGGGCTCCCGACAGCGAGTAGATCATCATCGTGATCCCCCCGGACCCGCTATGCCCGCGTGCTGTCTTTCTAATTAACCCTAGATTACTAAACCGTCCGGGGGTTACGTTATTAGCGGGCGCTCGTGAAAGTAATGTCTATTAGAAACGCGAGTGTGATTGAATTCGCTCGACTTGACGGCGAAGACAATTTACTTTATTAAGAAACCGGACGAACGAAACGAGGACGTTGCATAATAACAGCAAACGATATTATTAGATTACATTACTGAAGACGACCTGTTGGCTTACGATTGAAATCGCTATTGCTCTTGGAGGATCTATTAACCCTTAGCACTCGAATGGCGACCGTAAGGCACCACTAAAAATTGCTGTATCATTATTCGAAATATTTTTTACATTATTAAATTTGTTTGTATTTAAATTAAATTGCACCATTTTCGTATGTATAACATGAAAAAAATGTATATACGAGGGCAATATTCTAGGTGAGAAGAAATGTTTCGTTTTGGAGTTAAAATAGCTTCGAGTGCAAAGGGTTAAAAACAGGGTCTCAAAGATTATGAAATAATCATCGGTAGATGATGTGCTAATATGTTTAACACTTTGATCGCTAAACTAGAAACCCCAAAAATTCCATAAAATCAAAGTAAGTTATTTAATGAAATAAAAATTGCAAAAAATTAAATGCATGATACTGAGTAGTCCTCCAACTTTCTTGCATGTTACAGATCCTAATCAAGTTTAGTACAATGAATATATCAACGTAAAAATTCATTTTAAAATCTGCACAAATAATTCCGTCACCCGCATATGGGTGACGTGGCATTCAACGTGTTAATAGGCCCAAAAATGTTTATAATATTACACATTTTTGTCGTGAATGCGTCAAATTCATACTCTATTGACACGTTCGCTACCAGCGTCACAGATACGTGTCGTCCGCAATCCCGCAGTTCACTCGAACACAGTCAAGTGAATTTTATTGACTTACGTGTTGAAAGTCGTAGCGCGTAGCACAATATTCTGGGTTGTTATAACTGTCTTCTGCTATTGAACTGGTTCAATATTCCGTGGAACGATGTATTTATTAAAATATTTTAACCCTTAGCACTCGAATGGCGACCGTAAGGCGCCACTAAAAATTGCTGTATCATTATACAAAGTATTTTTTACATTATTAAATTTGTTTGTATCTAATATATAGGAGGGAAATATTCTAGGTCGGAAGGAATGTTTCGTTTTGGAGTTAGAATAGCTTCAAGTGCAAAGGGTTAACAATGAATGTGAGTTACGAAAAATTGCAGCGAACGCGTTAATGAGAAACGAGGAGCCGATCGAAAGCTGAAGCAAATTTCAGCGGGCATTTGAATCCGCGACGATTCGACGCCTGTATATCGAAGGAAGGAAGACAGAGAGAGAGAGAAAGAGAGAGAGAGAGAGAGAGAGAGAGAGAGTGAGTGAGTGAGTGAGTGAGTGAGAGACGGTGTGTCTGACAATAGGTAGCGCGTTCCACTGGCTCGGTTGGGAGTGCAGTCACGGTCCAGCCGGAAATGGGAGCGTCATTTAGATCCATTTGCAAAACCCGTCCCTGCTCCAATTTCCCTCCTCTCGTTCGCTGGCGCGAGATGCTCTCGGTCCGCGTAAAACGGAACGCTCGTCCAGGGACAGAGGCAGGCGGATGTAGAAAAGAGTCTCGGTGGTGTGAGGGGATGAAAGGGACGCGCCGCGAAAGTGGAGGCTAATCTCGAGGAACTGAATTTTTCAGGCATCGATTTAAAAAGTGCGCTCGTACGGTCGAGAACGCCGCGGCGTCGGCGTCGGCGTCGGCGTCGGCGTCGGTGGCGGCGGTGGCGGCGGTGGCGGCAGCTGAAAGTCGGTTACGAGAGAAGCTGCGGCAGGCGGTTGGTCTCTCTTCCTCTATCCTACAACCGGGGGAACGTTGCGGAGGGAGTGGGAGGGATTTTCACTTTACGATTCTCTCACCTAATCCGCCTAAAGGTCGCTCGTAAGCGAGAAGGTTCGTTCGTGACGGGTAGGACGATTGGATGGGCTCCGGTGTGTGCGGGTCTCTCTAGCTTCTTCCTCTTCTTCTCGGGCGCGGAACTCGGCCCGCCCGAGTCCGAGCGATGATATTTTCCCTCGGTTTTATTGCATCGTAATTGCGGAATTGTCCCGGGCCGACCCGAATGGAACGTTACAGTTCCGCTCGTTACCAGAGCGTGTTCCTTTTCCCCTTCTCTGCTCCTTTCTCCCTCTCTGTTCTTTTTCCGTTGTTGCTCCCCGCTGGTACCCTGTTGTTGCCATTCGTCGCGTTTTACGCGAACGCCCTTTAATGAAACGTCGTTCGACGCGATGCTCTGCCCGTCCTCCTCTTCTCTTCGCTCCTGGCCCCCTCTCTCCTCTCTCTCTCCCCTCTCCGGCCGCGAAATGTATCAATTTCAGCGGACGACGAGCCAGCCTGCGGAAAATGGAGAACGTTCGCGGCGCGACGCGCTCCCTTTGATGTGGAATTCGCGGACGGGGGATGGCGACGACGCGGTTCTCGTTAATGGAACAGAACTCGCGTCGCGCGTATCAATTTCGTTGAATCGTTCCCGATATCTCTGGACACTCTCCCGCTGCCCCTTCACCGTACAGTTCGCTCTCGTTTATTCGGGTTTCTGTTTCCACGACGATTCCCCTTTCCCTCCACACGCCGCCGTATTTTCCGACGAAACCAGGCCCCTCGGAAAAATCCGTACGAAACGCCCAGAGTATCGATCTACGCCGCTATTTACGACCGGGAATTCTGAAGAGAGAAAGAGAGAAGTGGAACACACCAGAGCAGTCGCCATCGTCGTCGTCGCCGCAGCGCCAGCAACCGACGCTCAGAATTACATTCTTTTTTTCTCTCTTCCATCGCGCGACAATTTCTCATTTTCAGCGGCGCGCTCGAGAACGTACTAATTAAAATTCTTGCGCGAAGAAAGGACCGTGGACGAGGACCAGGGAAACGGAAAGAAAGCCCAGGTAGAGAGAAGTGCCGCGAGCCGGAAAGCGCGGGGAAAATGAGGCTGACGGTCTTTTTGCTCTCGCTCTGTGGCTCAACGCGCGAGTGTGGATGTTAATAGCGCACTGGAGCCCGTTCGATTCCGCTGCGCCGCTCGCGCGTTTATGGAAACTGGAGTAACGTTGCCACGGAGCCATCGATCACCCGAAAAGTGCCCTTCTTCTCTTATTCCTCTGGAATCGCAGCTTTTACGACGCGACCAAACGCGGTCAAACTTTGCTCGAACGGCGCGAGCAAACACGAGGTTCTTTATCAAAGATTCAGTTCCACTGCACAATTTTTAGACGCTAGAAGCAAGTGGAAATTCACTCTAGATTATTTAAATAGACTGTTAAATGGTCTATCGAGTTTGAAATGGAATAAAAATTGTTTGATATTGTTCTGTAGCATAATTTAGACAGTTGTGGTTGCTGTAACTGCATATGATCCGCTGTCTATGTTTAATATCAAAGGTTGCGACGATTTTCAATTAGGTCGAAACTTGAAACCATTTTGGACACTTCGGGTCTGTTCAAACATACTCAAACATCATTCCCACTGCACAGTTACGATGATCTGCAATTAGATCGAAAGTTGAAACCATTTTGGACTCTACAGGTATGTTCAAACATACTCAAACATCATTGCCACTGCACAGTTACGATGATCTTCAATTAGATCGAAAGTTGAAACCATTTTGGACACTTCGGGTCTGTTCAAACATGCTCAAACACCACTCACACTTCAGAGTTACGTCGGTTTTCAATTAGATCGTAAATTGCAATAATTCTAGACACCCCAGGTCTATTCAAACACCACCGAACATCTGACAACAATACGCTTACATATATTTTCGATTAGATCGCAAGTTGCGACCATTCCAGTGTTAAGTACAATGTCTGTGTCTCACAAGAATAGTAAAATCGATTGTTAAGAAAATCTCTCGGATGAAAACCTCGTGCATGCTACAATCTTAAAGATTTCTGTGCAAAATCCACTCAAGTTCATTTTTTCGATTGAACCTACCGAGGTTCTAGATATTTCTATATATTGCTGATTATTTGAAGAACTAAACAATTTTGAAGGGTTAAAGAGCTCTTCAATTGCGGAATATTGCCAGTTCGTAGCAGTTTGTGACTGTTCCGCTGTATTCGGCATCGAATCGCGTCGAAAGGAATGAAAACGGAAGGGAATAGCTCGAGATTACGAAACTTGCGAGCGGAAGTAGGCAGATACGGATATGGAGAAAAGTTTCATCGACATTTGGCGTCGATAGGTAGCATCTTAGGGCGCCGGTGACGCGCACCTGTTCGTCGGGCTGGCTGTGTGTTGTTTCCAGCATTGAATTAACTCGGAACAATATATCGCCAGCATTGTGTACCGAGCCGGCGTTGAGCTTCCGCGCCCCAGCTACTTCATTTATCAAGTTAAACAATGGACCGGTTCTCTCCCGCCCCGGGGCTATCAGCCCTCTTCGGGGTTTCCAGAGAGGAAATCTCTTTGGCAGCGCACGATGCGATGTTTTCACCCTTCGCTCTCTCTCTCTCTCTCTCTCTCTCTTTCTCCCTCTCTCTCTCTTTCTATCTCTGTCTCTCTTCAAACTCACTCCCCCGCACACTTCTTTCTGACCAGCTGGCGGCGCGCGATTTCCGCTCGGCAGCGGCCGTGAGATTTTCCACGGGAACGCGTCGGGGGAGGAAACGTTTTATTACATCCCCCGACGATGTTCCCGGATCCCGTGAAGGATAATCAGAACTGCCGCGCCGCTGATCTTATTGGGGAACGCGTTAGCGATCCGACGCGAAGCGCCGCGGCGTCGGTTCATGAAATTCTAACTCAATTTCCAACTGGTTCTCCGAGCGCCGTCGCGTTGTCGTCATCGGGCGCTAATCCTCGCCGGAACTTCTTCTTCGTCTGGCAAAACTACTCGCACACTTCGGGGTCCGTTCCGACACTATTCGAGCCAGAGGACGCGGGCAAACCGGTCCAAGCAACGCAATTTTCGACACTGTTTTCATTGAACAAATTCCTCGATGAAGCTTCTTAATGTCTGTCATACGTTGTCCTTTATATTTCGGAATATCGAACGAATCTGATTTGTTTCAACACTTTGTGGACACATAATAACACACAGTCAACTGAATTTACAATTTCTCGATGAAGCTTCTTAAAGTCTGTCATACGTTGTCCTTTATATTTCAAAATATCGAAAGAATTTGATTTATTTCAACACTTTGTGGACACATAATAACACACAGTCAACTGAATGTGTTATATCCAGTTTATATTATATTCGTTTCCAGATGTGTGTGCCACTCGCACTGATATTGTCGGGAATGATATGCAACCATTATAGGAATACGAAGACAATTCTGGACAATTCTAAACGACAAAATAAGTTCGAATCATTATGGGTTAAATTCTTGCTGAGCAACATCACTATTTTACATAATAGAAATTTCTCTTCTACGGAATTCTAATGGACGAAAAAGTTTCCATAATCATTGTAATGGGAGCAGAAGAAATTGCAGTCCAGGGGAGTCATGAAGGGAATTCGGATTATGTTCTTACCGAGCAACTGTACTGATACACGCAGCGCAAAATCGATTTTTTCGACCAATTATTCGAACCATAAGCGGGTGCTCATCAGCTCGATCAAAGAGACGATATTAACGATCGATCGACCGCGCAGACCGCAGCCAAAGAAAACCCTACGGTGTCGAAAGCTGTCGATTCCCGATCCGGATCGACCCGCAGCCTTTCTTTCCGACTTCGAGAAGGGACAAAGAGCGGCCGGAAGTTTGAGCCGGCACATAAACACCTCTCCCGCGATCCGAGATACGAGAACCCTGGCTGAACAAGGCGGCCGGCAAGACGAGAGACAGTAGGTGGCTTCGTTCCATTATTCTCCGGACTCCTCGTATTTAGAAGTGTGTTCCTTGGAGGCGAGCCAGGCCTGTATCGATAGACTTTCGTTGAATCGGGCCACGTTCAATTAAACGCGGGTAACGAACCGTGGAATTAGAGTGGAGCTATAATGCGATAACACGCGCGACGTGAACGGCAGGAGAATCGCGCGAAATTTAGTACTGTAATCCGGGAAAGGCGACGCCGCCTCCGAGATGTGATTTAACGCTCGATGAAACTCTTGTTTATCGCGATCCCGCCTGCGAGGAGACTCTTCCTCTTCTTCTCGGTTTTCCTTCCTGCACGGCCGAATTCCGTGCGAGCGAGCCCCATGGCGGTCCCGATCGGAGAATTCAATGACATTTTATAGGAGAGTCTGTTGCAGTAAAATTTATTTACCGTGGAAGACTCTGCGGACCTCAAACGCGAAGAAATTTATCACGTAGAATCAGCACTTTTGTTATTACGTGCTTTTCCAGTTGGACGTCCTGCGGGTAGCATATTTTACCTGGGAACACCTTCTTCGAAATGTCTTGATCATTCTGATCTCACATTCTTTTTCTTATATTTTACTCTAGCGTTGACTAATATCCAAGAAGAAATAGAATTTATTTTTGATAGTGTATGAAACACGAGTCTTGCCAGCGTCGTGTATCGTCCAGGAGACGATTATGTTTACACTTCTCGGCGTCCGAGGTCTCTCGAGCTTCGCGGCCCCTCACGGATTAAACCCCGCGGTAGTGGGGACAATTCCGCGACGTTTATCGTCCAGGCCTTGGCGACGTATACAGGGCGTTCGACTACAGGTGGGAGAAAATGTAAGGGGTGGTTCTCCACGACAATATAAAACAAAAATGAAGAATAAAAAATTGCGATTTCGGCTTCATTTTGTAGTTGTTATCAATTAAAAATCCGCCTAAAATGCGGCAACCCGACCAACAAAGCTGTACCTTGCTTACGTCATAAAGGCGCGCGACAGTCGCGTATCAAAGGGCGTCCTCGCTCGCGCCCAGTGGCTAGGCTTGACGTCACACACTTTAGCCAATAATTCGGCTAGAATTCGTCTTACATTGTCATGGAGAAACACCCCCTTAAATTTTCTCCCACCTGTGGTCGAACACCCTGTATAGAGAAATCACAGTAACCATTGCCCGTGAAAAGTGGTGTTGGTACCGAGACTGATGCTCGCGCTCGGTTTCGAAGGGCGCAAAGGGTTAATCCGACGGGTCCTTATCAACCCTGTCCACCCGCGACGTTGTTTACGGAAGAACGGTCGAATTATGTACCGTAATCTTTGTCGGTTTTTAGCGAGCGGCCTCTCCCCGGTTCCAGGCAATTTACTTTTTCGCCCGACCGTAGACGGGCTTTATCTACTTGCACGGTGCCCGTAACCGGATAAAGACTATAGACCCCGTGGACTTCTCCCGGGAGAGAGATAGTCGTTCAACTGTTTTTGTCGGCGCGATGTCTGGTCCCGATCGTACCGCGTCTACTTATGCTATTACGGAGAAACCCCGTCGTGTTAGAGCGAAGAACTTTCCGTAAGTAGTTCCGAGGAGGAAGCGAGCTGAGGGGGCTGGGGGTGGGGAGAACGGTGCTCGATCATCGATCCGATCCTGCGGTTACATCTGTTCCATCTTTTAATCAATTCCCGGACGGCTGGCCACTTCTCCGATAGATTCTTCTTCTATAACCCAATCGCAGATTATCTTGTTCCACACGGAGCTTCAACTGGATCTATCTCGCGCTTGCTTTTCTTATACTTGTGGTGTTACAGTACCCGTTTCATTAACGCAATCTTTGGTACATCATTTTTAACACCTGAGAGATAGCTTTCGAAGATAGCATTCGAAATTCATTTTTCCGTACAATTGTACTTGTCGAGGTCTTCGTATGCAGGGTGTCCGTCTATAAATGTCAGAGAAAATATTTTGTAACTGGTTGAAGTTACAAGAAAGTTTAATAAGACACACGGTTTTAAGTCTGCTAGAAATTGCATGTAAAATATTTCTTTTTGCTCGTGACCTTTGAGAGTTATGAAGGTCACTATCGTTTTGTTAAATTCATACTCCCATTTTTTTTACACATTCGTGTAAAAGTAGGAGTCATTTGCAGTAAAAATTTTACCATATCTGGTAAAAATTGATATTATGCATCGTTTACAAGATAATCGGCATCTGAGGTATCGAAGAAGTAAACTGGATTGCAAGTATTTTTGAATTTGATTTGGAATGTCAAAGAGCTTGAGAAACGACACCCTGTATATTGCTGGTTGTTTGGAGTAAGGATTAGTCAACTTTTAAGAATTATGGATTTCATGTTTCTAAATTTCGAGTGAGTCAATAAATGAGTCAGTAGACTGTGGGATCTTTATGCAAAATAAAATTTGTTTGCATTAATTGCAAGTCGTAAGAATCAAATCGGAATTTATTTCTCTTTATAGTGAATTCATTAAACCGTAAGAAATTACATCGTTGGAAATTACTCTCGTCCATTTTTGCTATAAATGTATGGAATCCGCAGTCTAGTGATTTGTTAGTACTAATATTACCTATAACTGACTATTAACTGACAAGCATCGATTCTTCATGAAAGAATAACAAAAATTCAGCGTAGCATTTAGCAATTTCATTTACAACTGACAGTCCCAATTTAGAATTTATTAAGACTAGATTGCCGGATGAAAAAGAAGGTATCTGGTCATATAGTGATTCCCTCTGACAGATTGGTGGTATTGTGTGATAATGAGGTTGATCAGATACATACCTTCATAATTCTAATAAAAACCAACATATGTTTCAATAAAAATTGTTTAAGTTTTTCTGTATATATGACAATAAAATCGTAAATGAGTCAAATTGACTCGCTCCGGCAATCTAGTGTTAATATAATATAACAAACTATTAATTCAATCACCCAGTGCATGATTCTTCATGATCCATTTCAGAGCTTCCAACTCATAATTCACAGTTTAGACAAAATAAAATGTGTTATTTAAAACAAATCGTAGTATCGTTAAGAAATGTTATGTGGGAGTCTGCGACCCGCGTGGCTGAGTAAATGTTCAACTGTGTTTGTTAACTACCAGCGTCCGTTCCCGGCAGCGCTATTTATAAATTAGACTGCCGTCGGTCCTCAGTGGCTCTCCCCCGCGATCCTCTCCGCCCTCTCTCTCTCTCTCTCTCTCTCTCTCTCTCTCTTTTTTTCTCTCTCCCTCCTCCCATTTCCCTGGTCGCTTTCGCTTTTCTACGCTCGCCCGTCTTCGCTTTTCAAGGGGACTTCTCTCCGGTAATTGTTGCATCGATATTCTCGCGGTGCCGGCTTTTTGTCCGCTCTATTCTCGGCCAGGCCCAATTAAACGCGAATCGGTGACGCCGCGGACACCGGCGCTCCTTAATGACCCGGCAATTAAAATATCCTCGCGGCGAATTCCTCGAGGTTCGTTGCGCTTCGCGAGTGTCGCAGATGCTCGTCATGGAAACGCTGGTCTAATCCCTTTAATCGGTTCGAGAACTATTCTGTTTGCTCTTTTCGACTGTCAGTGACTAAAATGTTGGACAGTAATTCCTGCTAGCGGCAATGTAACTCATAGACGGATGCCTGATAATGTTACAGCATTTAATGATCACAGTAAACTGCGGATCTTTATGCGAAATAAAAATTGTTTGCACCCATTGCGAGAAATAGGAGCCAAATATAAGTTTCTTTCAGCTCTACTGATTTTAATAAGCTAATATTAATAAATTCTCAGATTCTTTCAATTTATCTGCTGCTGTAAACAGCATTCATTTTCCTCATAAATGCAAGATAAAAATTCTCTGCGTTACTTCGAAGCTACAGGAGCCACATGCATTCCTTTCCTTAATAATTGTAACGAGCTTGAAATAACAGTATATTCCAATTTTTTAAAATATTTTTACTGTTCTTCCATGCTGTTTCCATTCTTGTTTTAATTTGCTGCCGTTCTTATTCTCTTCACATTCATGCTTCGAAAGCGTATTTGAAATTCGTACGAGCGTGTCTGTCTACGACTGACTCTTTCCACTGTGTACACCAATGCACACACGTTCGTTGAATTTTCAAGCGCGATTCTCCCGAGCACAGGCTTCCGTATAAAAGAATAATTATTCCACGGTTTCTGATTATCTTTCAACGTAGACACACCGCGCACCTGTCTCGATACGTTAATTATCGAAGTCCGTTCCGCGGCAGGAACGCGTCAGAAATTCGCAGCGACCGATTCCATGAATGCATTACCGGGTGCGCGGAAAGTGCAGCTAGTTTCGCGCAGCTTTCTTCCGGTAGTTGCTGACGTGGGCTATCGTTCATTACGCATGCAACGGGCTCGTCGTAAAAACGCGCGGCGTGCCCGGGCGACACTGTCGCTGATACCAAAGGGTTTATTACGCCCGTAACAAATACCGATGATAAGTTTAATTACGGCGCAGACCGACGTTCCCGTCGCAGTCGCGCCGTAAACCGGACGTCTTCTTTCCGAGCCGCTCGCCGCCGGTATTATTCGGCTGTTACAGCGGTACACGACGCGGGAAGAAGAGACCGGAGAGCTGTTTTACGACGGAACGTTGACAAGACCGAAATTACGAGCCCCGAACAGCCCGCGTTGTCCCTGCGGTGACGAGTGCATTAACGCGTTAATTAAAAACTTGCTCGGCCGACGCGTTATGCGAGCGGCTACGCCCCCGGAGAGGATGGTACCTCGTAATCCAACTCGAAACGCGTCGGATTTACTTCCACGCTGTTTCCTTATCGCGTCCCGATACTACCCGAATTAACATATCCTGAAATACTTCCGGAGAGACCGAGGATGTTCTGCTGTTACTAAGTAGAAACGGATGGGACGAGCTAGATTATTTACGGAGGCAGAACGATGCTGAAAAGTGTGCACGAATTTTATGAATTTGTGTATGGTTTCACGTAGAATTAGGCGGAATGTGTCAGACATTTTCTAGAGGAATAACGATCTTGGAAAGTTCAGGCGTACACTGGCTCACGAAAGTGTTCGAACGCCCTTTAAATTGGACCAAACGACCTGAACTTTATTTGAGCAATTAGAAGAATTGGTTTACCGAATGACGTGGAAAAAAGATTTTGAAAAAATTTCAGTTGCTAGGAATTGTAAGAGCAAATGAAGAAGGCACTTTGAAACATGTTTTTTAATTTTTGAAAAAAAGTTATACTGCTTTAGAGGGCGTTCGCCCGAACGATGCTGACAAATGTGTGCGAGTTGCCCCACTCTGATTGGTCCGTATTTTTCGTCAATAACTCCTTAACGAAGCCACGGAGAATATTTTCGTAAAGGAAAAAGTTATTACAAGTGAGCTTAGAAATCACCCTTTTTAAGAGAACAGAACATTTTTAGGACACGGGGTTCGCCGCCCGAGGGTTAAGAAGAACAATAGGGGAATAAATCAGCCAAATTTTCAACAATCAGTATGTCTAAAAAAATTGTAGTTACAAAAATTGTTCGACGGCTTCAAGTAGAAACAGCTGGGAAGAGATCGGGCAATTTTTCACGTGGCTGCTAAGTATCGTAGAATCAGAAGGGAATATCTCAGCGAAATTTTCAATAGGGATGGGATCAAGTACCTCGCAAACAGGTTCGAACCTTGATTGATGGAATTCGAACTCTCTATAAGTACTTCGAAAAAAAACAAATAGTACTCCCAAGTATACTCGAACCTTTGCCAGACAGTTTCGAACCCGTTACAAGTATTGTGGTAAACGTAAATAATACTTGCAAGTATACTCGAATCTTGGTCGAACAGTTTCGAAACTTTCGAAATTATTATGAATATCGTTACGAATTTCCGTATTCTTGCACGCTCCGTGGCAACGTAAGACTGTTCCGGCGCGCCGCCTGTTCAGTTCTTTTTTTGTAAACACGCTATGACTTATAAGTATCTTTTCGAAACTTGTAAGTACTCATTCCGAGGTTCGATAACTGTTTGTATACAAGGAATACTTTTCAAGTATAATCATTGAAACATTTATTGCTTCGAAGTAGTAATCGAAACCCATGAAATGAAACTTGGTTATTGAACTTGACTCGGATTCGTGAGTACAACTTGATCCCGTCCCTAATTTTCAACCTGTAGTATCGGAAAAGATTGCAAGATTTTTCCAGTCGTTTTCAAGTCGAAACGGAAGGCAAAATCCGAGCGGGAGCCGAGGAACAGGAAGGGGAAAGGGGATCGAGGAAGCAGCGGCGAGACAGAAGAAGCGAACAGCGGCTGCACTTACGGATGACACGATAATAAAAGCACACCCACGTCTTCCTCCCCTTTAGGGCCGCCCCGCTTTGTACCTACGCATGGGTTTCCACTTGTCTGGCCGGTGATTCACCGTGCGTCGGTTCTCGGGTTCGTCGCCGGAAACGCCGCGACGGCGAAAATAGCGCCGGAATAACGAAGATCGCGGCCACGACGACGGCTTTACAGTCATATTGTCAGCACTCGTTGCATCCGCCGCGGTTCCGTGCCGTCGCGTCCCGGCTCTCGTCTTACCTGTCTCGCGTGTACACGAATCCCACCTCGTGGAAAACGCCGGTGAAATATTGCACCCGCGTCGGGACGCAACCAACAGCCTCGCGCCGAAAGCAGGATAGCGACGACGCTACACGAGTTTTCCTTTTTCGAGACGGGTCTCGGCGTCTCGACGATCTCGCTAGCGCTCGCTGCTTTCCAGGGGAACACGACAAACGTGTCAGAATTCACCGAATTGCTGGGAGATTCACAAATTAGACTGCTATTGAACACTTTGGCGCGGCAGCCGGGCGAGTCACTTCGGACAAGTGACTCTTTATAGATAATTATTCAACACTTTGACTGCCAAACTAGAAACCTCAATCGAGGTAAGTTATTTAATGAAATAAAAATTGAAAAAAAAATTAAATGTATGATATTGAGTAGTCCTACAAGTTTCTTGCATTGTAGAGTTCCTAATTAAATTTGGTAGATCGAATATATTAACGTAAAAATTCATTTTAAAACCTGGAGAAATAATTCCGTCACTCACATATGGGTGGCATGGCAGTCAACGTGTTGAATAAAAATAATTTTAACCCTTTGCACTCGAAGCTATTTTAACTCCAAAACAAAACATTTCTTCCAACTTAGAAAATTACACTTCTATGTATTTTTTTCGTGTTATACATACGAAAATGGCGCAATTTATTCGTGCAATACTGAAATGTTTAGTAAAAAATATAATGTAAAAAATATTTTGAATAATGATACAGTAATTTTTAGTGGCACCATACAGTCGCCATTAAAGTGCGAAGGGTTAATATACTACGTTTTTAAGACGGACTAAAAAGTATAAAATAATTCCCCTTCAGGGTCAAGTTATACTAGGCAGGTAAAACGTTGAGGGTCTATAAATGCTAGATACCAAATTCTGCCGACAGAATTTGTTCAGCCCATTTTTGTCTAGCGTTTTTAGTCTTACCTGCCTGGTATAATCTGACCCTAGAGGGGAAGTATTTTATACTTTTTAGTCCGTCTTAAAAACGTGGTATATTAAACAATTTTTTATTATTTAAATAATTATTTTCTGCTCTTTAGTCTTGCGTGTGTTGTCATCCAGTTCTGAGTTACCTTTAAAGTTTCAAGTCTCTAGCTCATCGGGAAGTTAGTTCAAAATCAATTGCAAAATTTGTACGCAACAAAGCGAATTGATAAAAACGTGGTAAAATATGTAAAATTTTAACAAGTACAATTTTACTGTTAGATTTACGTACTCTGAGTCTGAGACGTACAGGGTGTCCCCGTGTTGATGGTACCACCGTGAAGGGAGTGATTTTGTGTGAGAAAATAAATCGATAATATGGAATGAATATTGTTTTCACGTGACGCCTTGTATTCTACTGAATGTCGTCTGACGTTTCTGATCATTACCTACTGATTCTACTTCTTACAAATGCTAGGCGGGCAAACTTGACGGATCTTCAAAGTCGATTTTCTCGAAAACAAAGCAAAAAAATTTATTCCGTATTTTCGACTTATTTTCTCGTGTAAACCTGCTCCTACCATTAATACTGGAACACCCTGTACAACAAAATTCTGAATGCTAGAGCTCTGAACTTGTTTGGGCGCTTGATAGCTCGTACAACGAACGACGTTCATGTAACGCAAACAGTATTCGACAAAGTTAGGAAGTACCGAGGGCCAAAAAACGTAAACGTAATAACCTTAAGTCATTCGCAACGAGCTAAAGACAGTATTAAATTTTACCCGTGCCTGTAATAATAGACCGCCGACGTTGACGCGTATAAATGTCCAGCAATTACCGTAAGCGCGCCCTCTTCACGAAACACGAACCGTTCCGAATCCAGTCGAACAGATGCCACAGTATAAACATATAACTCGTGGTTGATCCTGCGACGAGGATTATTTCGCGGTCATCGAATTCACCGGCGTCAATAAGCAATTTACGCTTGATTCGATTTGCGCCGTGTATATAGACTCTCGCGTAGACTCCGATCGGAATAGATATAGCAGGGATAAACTTGTAGCTCTCCGTCCATTGGATTAGTCGTGGAAGTTTTCTCACGGAGGAGTGCATCAACCCTTTCGCAGTCTGGTTTATAAAGTCGTTACGGTTCACCGGATGAAGCCGGTGCCGTGCGTCCCGGCGAAATCGGACGATAATACTTAACGGACTGGTATCCCGCTCGAAGCGGGGTTATTATTGGAAGGTGCCGGTAATTATCTTAGCGAGAGAGACCGTGCCGAGAGCCGAGAGCCGGTGCAGCTTAGGGTTGCTCCCCGCGATCTTCTCGCTGTTTATGACAATGATGGATGGTTCCAACGGTAATTCATCATCCCCCTACCACAGAGAAAATCTCCCTCTCTCTCTCTCTCTCTCTCTCTCTCTCTCTCTCTCTCTCTTTTGGTGTCACGGTACGTTCCACGATTGGATAAGCGCTCGCAGAGACCCTGGTCCGAGCCGGGGATCCCAGGCGGATTCACCAGGAGGATACTTCGCTGATTTTTGCTCGGCGATCGCGACGATCGGTTACACCGTCACGCTCCCTTTAGCCACGTCTGGATCTTCCCCTCCTGTTCGAATTAAGACGAATGAGACCCACGGAGCCCGCCGGTCCCCGGGAAACATAATTCACGGCAAATGACGCGGCGTCCGAGAGAGAGATTCGACGCGGTAAATTGAACGCAGCGTCGCGCGTTCATCATCCACGACCCGCGGCCACTTAACGCTCGATATCGATCCGACGTATATTTAGGAGAGTCCTGTAAACAGCCCGCGGCCCGTGCTGGCCCTCAGAGCCCCGCAGAGCCCCCGAGGCCTCCTTCATTCCATCGTTACACTTTCGATTTGTTGGCCCGAGCGCGAGAAAAAACACGCCGAAACTCAAAGCGAAGGGCCTCGCTCGGACCCCTGTTCTCTTTGTAATTGTTACGGCCGACAGCGGCTCTGATGTTTGCCGTTTCAAAGTCGATTGCGTACTGTTTCGTTGCGAGAACCACTCTATTGCTATCGATTGACATACGTGTATGCTGGAAAGACCATTCTACGCACTCCGGCTCTCTTTGCAATTGTTGCGGGCCGACTCTAAATTCGTTTCTTGCTGACTGATCGACGCTCCTTCGTAACGCAGTCGCAAGTGTTTGATGCGAATGACACGCGTACAATGTGTGTATCGTAAACCTAGTACGGGAGGCATGTGCTTTTTTCTTTTTCTTTTTTTTTTTGTATTATAGAAAATCTCATGTGAGAGAATGCAATAGAAAGATTACAAACAAGAGAAAAATTTTTACAGAATAGAAAACTGAAGGTGCATAAACATTATAATGAAAACATGAATACCACAGTAAAGACCAAACGCGTATACACTAAGGCCGTAGCTTTTAAGAAATGACAACATGTAATGACAAGCCCTGATATTGGGTTTAGCTATCATCAGTGAAACATCCATTGGTAGCTATTGTGCCAAAAATGTATCCAGGTTCATGGTGCATATTTTGAACACTTCCTAAAATAAAGATCTATTTTAAAGATTCATTTACCGTCCCCGAACGCGTACTCAAGTTACTGACAAACATTTCATAATTTCCTCGCTAAAGGTCACGCGAAGGTCAACATAATGCACCTCGTTGGATTCGTTTTTTTATAAGCTATAAGGCTGTTGTAGTGAAAATATGCAGTCCCATTAAAAAAAGTACGATGTCCTTGAAATCTCGAAAAAAATGACCTTGAGAAATAAATTCGGCCCATCATCGTATTGGCGCCTTCGAACAGAATATTTTCTCTCCTTGACATTTTTTCTATCATACAAAATAAGCGATACATTTAAGGCGGTCAAGTTAGGTGAAATACCCTGTATAGTGTCCTCATCTATGATGAATGTGGTTCGAAATTGCACTCTGTTTGTCCTTTATTGCCTTTTCTCTTCGCTTGGGAGGTGTTGGACGGGGTTTAAAGTGTTGTTTGAAATGAGCGCATTTATTCATCTGTGAAAACGAATCAATGTAAAAATGAATAAAATATTCGAATAAACAACGATGGATCATTCGATTAAACGGAGAGAATATCTTGCTACGAATGGTGAATAATTCTCCTCCGAATAAAATATTCGATCAAACAGACTCTGTTTTCTACCATCCATGATCCACGCAGCACGAGTGTAAAGTTTATCTCGTGGCATCGATGATGCTCGAGACTCCTGTTAATCGGAGCGAGGACTTTCGCGTCTCGCGAAATCCCAGCAAGATGCGGAAACGATCTAATTCGGACACGATGTGACCGTTGATTGCCGTCTGTGCCAGAGGGCGTCGAGTAGAGCGTCTCTCTCTTTCTCTCTCTCTCTCTCTCTCGAGGAGAGTCTGCGGATAGTAACGGGCCGATACGAAGGGAGAGACGCAGAATTGTTTGCGGTGGCCGTGGTGCCGGCCGCGGAGGGTAGCTTGAATTAATGGCCACGATCCTCCGTTGAACCTCCTTAGTCCGGATTAGTACTGACACGAATGGCGTGTCATTGGGAACCAGGATTCCCGAGGATGGGCCCGGCGCTAAGCAGACGCCGGGAATTCCCCGAGGAGCACCGGGGAATAGAGAGAGGAGTTTCTGGCTCGTAGCCGGCGCGACCGCGGATTTCGTGCGGTTGGTTTCGGCTGGCGTCGTTTACACGCGATACACGGACACAGAAACCCGGGGTCCTCGAGATTCCCCTAAATAGTAAGGGGCGTCGCAGTTACGATGCAGTTTTTATTAGCCGAGCTCCGCCGAGATCTCTGGCCCCCGTGGCCACACGTTGGGGATGAAAACTGGGGCCGGCAGCATGCGGCAGCCTTTAATATTGCACCGCTGCTCCGGAAATCGTCGATACTGTGCTGATAAACGCTGCGAGAACTTTGCGTCCGAACGTATTCTTCTTCTCCACCAGAAGACACAGTCGCCAGATTAGGACTTGTCTCCCCACTCCTCCCTTCCCCTTCTACGACGATACCCCCCCCCCACGCTTCCGCAGCGGCACGGTCACGTGACGCGTTCCGTCTCCGTCGTTCATGCGTCACAATGTCACGTGACGAACCCGGTAGAGGGAGGATTACTTTTTCCCCTCAGTCCGAGTCAATTCCCCTGATCTGGAAACTCTGCAAGAAGATGGCACTTTACAAACCAGTGAATAGGCATCATTAAAAGATGTTTCAACAGCTATGACTATTTTAGCCGTCATCTAATAATATCGATTTCAATGATTGTGTAAAAGAAAATCCTATCAACCTTCCGAGGACGAGTATCGTCATGTTAGCGTCATATTGGGTTCGAAGACATTGATATGAAATCTAGCTGCCCGAGGAAGATGTTTGCGATTTAAAAGAATCTGCGACCACAAAGGATTAATAAGCTCCCGACAGATAAAGTATGAAGGTAGCATGGGTTCTAGTATTCGGTTCTGTTAAGGGAGGAATCTTGTTTAAATGGCCCGTTTTTCAAGAATTTTTTTTTTTAAATGTAATTAACGTTATAATGTAAACAAAAATATTTAGTTAGTTAGTTTATGCAAATACGCACGACATTCGTTTTCTATTAAAATTTGAAAAATTGCAATAATGGCGAAGTTTGAAAAAAAAAACGAATTTTCTGTTATGATTTTCCGTTAACACGTTAACCATGTCAGTCACATATGACTGACAGTGATTTTTTACTGGGTTTAGACATTTATTTTTATTGTGACATATCTATATAAACCGAATTTTATTAAGATCTTTAGAATTAAAAGGGTTAAAACAGCATCCCCTATAATAAATTTAACATTTCTAGTTTCGCTTCGGAGCTCGTGATTTTGTGGCCAATTATTTGTAGAATATATATACCAAGTTTCATAAAGATCGAGTAATCAGTTTTTGAGCTACGCTGCACGGCGTGCGAAATTTTGCGTTTCGAGAAAAATGCGTTTAAAGTTTGAGTAACGTGAAAGACACGTTACGTGTTTATATATCGTGAAAAAATCTCAATTCATTTTAACTTACCGCGGTTTTTTGCTAGTCAGCGATTTCAGGGCCATAGAACAGATCTTCCTGTTCCTCAAAAAGTTGTACTTCAGCTGTTTTTTCTTCTTTTCGAGAAACACGAGCCTTTCCGGCGAGAGTCCGACTACCTGAGCCGCTCCGCCCAATACAACCGTTCACTTTATTTCGAAAGTAACGTACAAGAACATCCCTGATCACTTTCTAACTTTTTTTATCGTATTCCTGAGGCAATTTCCTATCGATGTAAACAAGAAAAAAAAAATGCTCAAAAGTTTCATTTTACACAAAGTTCCCCCTTTAACACTTTCACTGCCAAACTAGAAACCTCAAAAATTCCATAAAATCAAAGTAAGTTATTTAATGAAATAAAAATTGCAAAAAATTAAATGTATGATATTGAATAGTCCTCCAACTTCCGGTCATCCAACAATTAAATGTATGATATTGAATAGTCCTCCAACTTTCTTGCATTTTACAGATCCTAATTAAATTTGGTACAACGAATATATTAACGTAAAAATTCATGTTAAAACCTGGACAAATATTTCCGTCACCCACATATGGGTGACATGGCAGTCAACGTGTTAAGCATGAAATTGTTCATTATTAACAATCATTCATCTTCGCCGTCATGGTTTTATCAACGTTCTATTATGACCTTGGACGAGAAAGGGGAAGTTCCGCAGACATTTTCTCAGAATAAACTCTGCAGACGTCGCGAACAGTGATTCGATGACGTATGAAATATGTGTCGCACCGGTAGCCGAGGACCCGGTGTTTGCTGTTTAGGGGTTGGTTCCTGTGCGGCGAGCGTATTGACAAATCGAATGCGGTACACCGTTGGTAATTGGATATTCGACACGGGGACGGCGGCCGAGTATATTGGATTCGACGGGCAATTAAAGTAATGCCGGTATACGACGAACGGCCGCGTTGCGTCACCGTTTAATTCGCGGCGCGCAGAAACAATACGGCGCGGATCGATTTTACACGGGGCACCGTTCATTTTCGTGCGTCCATTTCCGTTTGCTTTCGGGGAAATCATTGGATTCCGATCCGGCGCGGAATCGGGTTTCGAGAGTGGCTCGCTCGGCCGCTCTCTCTCGCTTTTTAATTCCGCGACGAACGGATCCCGTGTCGCGCCGCCGTAACTCCGAGTTCCCCGTCGAACAACTTTAATTCAGACGCATTAAATTGTTAATACCGGCGGCAATAAAGCGGCCGGCTAGCATTTCCCGAACGCCGGATCGGCCGGGCCGTTAATGTACCTCGGAAAGCTCGCGCGCGATGAGCATGAGGCGCAGAGAGCATTGTAATCGAGAAATCGTTGGCGAACGAACAGCTAAATGGGAACGGCTCTCGTGCCACCCCTCGGCCTCTCTCTCTCTCTCTCTCTCTCTCTCTCTCTCTCTCTCTCTCTCTCGCTGCATCTCTCAGTCTCTCTGCACAGGTATCTCGCGAACGACCCTCTGTTCTCGATGTTCGAGCACCCAGCCCCGGAACAATGACGATCGTTCCGCCACCCCGCGATACTTCAACCCCCTTCACGTTCGTATTTACACGTCCCACGGTTTTTGTTTATTGTTTTCGCGGCACGCTCGCCAACCGGAATATTTCTGACCGGATGAATGACCCGTCGTCAGTTACCGGCCACGTACACCCTCTAAGACTATGTCCTTGTTGTCTTCTCTCGCTTCTTGACATCTTTATCCTGTTAATTTGATGTGACCTTGCACGAAGAGATTGCACTATACAGTTCTTTTTTCGCAAGGACTCACAACCAAATTCCGGCGTTCATTAAATCAATGATTCTAATAATTATTTCAGAGGTCGTTCCGCTAATTCTGTATAGTTGGAAGAATCTCGTTTCCTCACTCCTTCCAATTTAGTTTTAAGAAAATGGTTCCCGCGGAAGCATCTTTATAATTTCAGTCATTGTAAAAGACAAAATCTGGAACTGGTCATTTTGACCGGCGATGGTAGGTTTAGTGTTAAATGAATGATTCTAATAATAGTTTTAGCCATCGTCCCACTAATTCTGTATAGTTGGAAGAATCTCATTTCCTTACTCCATCAAGTCTAGTTTCAGTAAAATAGTACATATAAATTGAACGATTTCTTTTCAACTTCTCGCCACTCTGCCAATTTAACAACAGAGAACAAATTAGCTTTACCAGAATAAGGAATGAACTCAAAGTACAAATTCCTACGTTAATTAAATCAATAATTCAATCATTATTTTAGCCATCCATCGTTTCACTAATTTTGTATAATTGGAAGAATCACATTTCCTTACTCCTTCCAGTCTAGTTTTAATAAAATAGTAGACATAAATTGAAAGATTTCTCTTCAACTTCGCACCACTGTGTCAATTTAACAACAGAGAACAAATGGAACCTTCAATGTTTATCTGCAACTTCTTTCACATCCTGTTAACTGGGTACATACACAAATTGAAGAGTTTTCATATCTGCGACGTCTTTTCTTGTCTCGAGTTTCTGTAGCAGTAAGCTTCGACTGACCTACTATTCACTGATTCATTATGACACGATACCACGTTAACGTTATTGAGAATATGTCGAAGCTGTTATACGAGAAAAACTGTTACGATTGGCATGTTCTCAATAACGATAGCGTAGCGTTCGCGTTATAAGGAACATGTTTCTAAACGCGTACAATAAATTAAATGTGCCAGAATAAGAGGTGAATGGATCTGGAAATGAAATTAGAACTTTCGCCTGCAACTCTATTGAAAGTGGGCATATTTTTGACGGATTGAAATCCTGAAGAATACAGGACCGTTTTTTGTTTTCGACGGAAAATCAGGAATGAGTTCCGAAGGAATTGTCAGCGTGAATCGATCGAGCGGAAGTCTGTCGGGAGTAACAAACGCGTAGGAAACCGCGACGCCGCAAGCCCGACTACACCAAGGATAATATTACGCGCTGTATAGCCACGGAGTCATTAATTCTATCGATTTCGCCGCCCCTCCCCCCCCCCCCCCCCCGCGATCCCGACGGCAGTGCCTCGTTATTCCTGTTCGGACCTCTTGCAGAGATTACGACAAGCTAAAGGACGCGCTGGAGGATTCCGGTTAACGAGCCGCCGGGACCAGTTGCACCGAAATTCTAAACATTCGTAGCAATTACGGTTCGTTAATACCTGACCTCCTTCCACCACAGTCTCGACCTTTGTCGACAATTTTTCGCATAAGTTCTGCCCAGTCGAAAGATTACAGAGTAATCCCCAGATTTAAACAATCTCTGCTGATCCTGGGAAATTGGTCGACAAGCGCATATTGAAACAGATTTGACAGGTTGTGAATATTGCTGTTTGAGACTGAAATACAGTGATTTCTCTATATATGTCGCCAAGGCCTGGATGATAAACGTCGCGGAATTATACCCACTACCGCGGAGTATACACGGTACACGACGCTAGCAAAACCCGTGTTGTTGAGATATCTCGAGAATTCACTGTAGACTGTCGAAGATTTTTTATTTTATTTCGAAACTAATCCTTTAATGTTAAAACATAATTTCTTTCCAATTTTTCTCTATTTTAACACTCGAACTGCCGGACGAGTCAAAATGACTTTTTCTTTTAGAAATATTGAAATCATAAATATGTTTCCACGAGAAAAGTTTTTATTAAACTTCCCTGTTGAAGGAGACATTTGAACAAAACTGGTACGAAATTTAAACAAATGCAATTTTGTTGCTATTACAAGGCAATGTGTTCCAGTTGCATTTACTGCTTGGTTGTTCTGGTGTTAACCAGTCTTAATTCCATTTTACATTTTTGTATATCTAGTAAGAGTAGAATTTTTGTTCTTCCTGATCGTACTGTAATTATTTCATATATATTTGCAATACGAGTTTGCAAACGATACACAAGTGACTTTGCCGAAGAACCTCTTGGAAAAATATTTCTAGAGAACGTACAATCATTGAAAGACATACGAATAGATTCAGAAATTATGCTCTCCGCAACAATCTAACCACAAATTAGCAGCAGTGAATTTTCGCAAATCAAAAAACTGATCAAGAGACATAATAGAGTGATATACCTGCGCTTCCAGATGAGAAACAAGATCGCCAGAACTGCTTTAATAAGTGATTCCCGGGATCCATCGAAGCAGAACACCGATAAGAACCAGCTAAACTGATAGAAAGCCCCAGAGCAGCGTTCACTATACTTCGAAAAGGGAGCGAGCAAGTTATACGCGTGTGTCGAAGCGTCGGAAAAAGATTATTGCTATGACAACAAGAGTCCCGCTCGAACGAAGGGATGATTTATCTGTGGCGGATCATTGGCCGGGCGGCAGGGGCGGAAACAGTTTCGCGAGATCTCGAACGCGTATCGCCATAAACGCGTCGACAAATCGACTCTCGCCGGTTCCCGTGCTCCGTTGAATTTCCCTCGAAAACGCAGCCCCTGTCCAGTCGCGGAAACTCGAGTTTCGGGGGTTGGTAGGTCGCTTATCTCGCTAGTCAAAGAAAAAATCAGCTCCTACCCTTATCCGGGCTGTCGATCGAGCAACCCTCGGCTCGTTAGATCTGCTCAAGGGGTGAGAGTGATCGAGCCGCTTACGAGAACGTTTCGTCTTCTCCGTAACGATCTCCGCGATGATTAGCGCTATCTTGGATATTAATCGGGGCCGTTTCCAACGCGGCGACCGGCCTTATTAAATTTCAGGCTCACGCGTATCGGGACCCGCCTGTTGTCACGCGTTGATATTATTCTGGCCTTCCTATTTTGGACACCGTATCCCATTTAACCCTTTGCTGTCTAAACTGTTCCCTCTATTTCATTTCAAAGCTTGCTCGTCATACGATTCAGTGATTTTTCTACTTAGACTATTTGAAAACTACATACTACAGCTCACATTCTTTCACTCTTTTTAGCACTTTGAGGACGTCCTTTCAGCCCACTTGCATTTTTCAGATTCCAATTTGTTAATTCAATGCAATAACACAAAAATTCATTCATCAATCTGTACGAATAAATTCGTCCCCCGTTTCAGGGAGACGCGTTCCTCTGCAATTCCGATTAATTGCGATTTTCAAAAAAAGTTTGTCTTCATCTTATGTAGAGAACCAATTGTTCTAACTTCTAAAAAAAAAAAAAAAAAAATACAAGTCGTATGGTCCAATATTAAAGTAGTTGTCGTCTTTTTAAGAGTGTCCGAATATTAATAAGAGTCACTGTACCTGCTTTGTGAAATATTGGAATCTCCGCGACCCTAAATAACAACGTGCAACCAATGAATTTGACCATTTTTATGCGCCCAACGAGATCATGAACGTCATACAAGCATGCTAACCGTAGCGAGCGTATTAAAATGCACGGGAGTAAGTTCCGCCGTGCGTACGCAACAGTTGAGAAATATTGCAATTGCTCCGGCACAGTCATAATTGCAGCATAATCGATGAACACAGAAGGCAAACCCGGTAAAATAAGTAACCACCGCAGCAGAAGTGGCGCAATCGTCGAAACAGCGGCGTGTTTATATTTCAGTCTCGGCCGGTAATTTCCGAATTAATTTCTGTTTACGATAATAACGGCCAGCGGATCATTTTTTTTCCACCGAGCGAATCCGTGCGGCCGGCCGAGGATACGCGGAAATTTAATTAAACCCGCGCCGCTGGCGAACTTTGTAACTACCGTCGGCCGGAGTCGGTGCATTTACCAATTATCGAACTAGATGGGGGGTGAATTATGCAGCGTTTACACAGCGGCAATTACTCTGCCGGATTTCGAGCGGGTCGGCGCGCGCAAAAATGTCAGCGTGTGTTTCCGTTCGAAAAAAGAATTACAGAGAGCCGCGGATATATGTGCGCCTCGACAAAAATCCAGATTTATCGAGTGCCAGTGTTTGCGGCTGCCGTTCGACGGCACACAGATTTTTCAGAGCGTTTTCGGGAAACGCTCGGGGGCGCTTCCTGTTGGAGAATCCTGTAGGAGGATCTCCTGGCGGCAGAGGACCTCGACGCACGCCTTATCGAGTTTCGAAGATTCGGAAGGAAGCATCTCCGGCCCCCGTATTCACCGTTCCCGGGTCTCCAGCTTGCTCGCTTCCTCTCCCCTCCGTTCCTTCCTTCCTTCCTGTTCGCGGTCTCCCTTCGTCCCTTCGTCCCTTCGTCAGCCAACGACAAAAGTCGGCGAAATTAGATATTGATTCGGCTCGCGTGGCCAGGACCGGCGGGATCCCTGCGAGCAAGTTTATCGCTGATTCTGGCCGAAAATCCACTTAGGCCGACTTTAAAAGGGCGAAACCGACGGTTCCATGCCACACCCCCCACCCCCCTCGAGTCTTCCGAGGGAAAAACGATTTCAGCCTGTATTTTGCGTGTCGATACCGCGACCCCGTCGCACAGAGCACCAGAGAGAGAACCCTGTCGATGAATCGAGCCCCGTGTCCCTTTTGTCGATCGGTCTGGGGTGTAAAAGTTCGGGGACAATACGCCGCGGAAACGGTGAAAAGCGACCAAGAGGGCGACTGATCCTCCTTTTAGCTCCCTATTAGCGGGGGAGACCTTTTCTCGCCCTTTGAAATTAGAATTCCTACTTCACTCGCTCGTCAACGCGCGGCTTTCACCTGTTCGATTCGCCTGACGGTTTTCTTCGATTGGAACCAGCTTCCCGGTCTGCGACTGGTCGTATTTTTTAGCTTATCGTGCACAGAATTCGGCTGAAAGCATGACACTAAAGGATACAGTGTTTTCTCGATATTTGTCAAGAACACGGGTCTTGCCAGCGACATGTATCGTCCAGGAGATAATTTGATTCACGCGACTTTACACTCCTCGGCGTCCGAGGCCTCTCGAGTTTCGTGGCTCCTCACGGGGCATAGCCCACGGTAGTGGGGATAGTTCTACGACTTTTATCAGCCAGGTGTTTACGACATGTATCGAGAAAAGATTGTACTAAGCGATCCCTTCCGTCAAAACGAAGAGAAACTGTATGATACAATTTTTTCCGTGAGTTAGCTCTCGAGAATATCGTGTTAAGAACAGATTAAGCGTTTCAAGTAGAAACGGTCAGCCATGCACAGACAATTTCCAATGTCTTCTGTTTGATACCATTTTTCCAATTAGCGTTTTCGAGAAAATTGAGACAGAATTAGACGAAGAGTTCTGAGTAGAAGCGGCCAGCCATGCACAGACAAAACCTCGGAATTCCTTGCGCTTGATACAAATTTTCCAGTTAACAACAAAAGAGAAAATCGTCTTAGAAAGAGACGAAGAGTTCCAAGTAGAAACGGTCAGCCATGCACAGACAAATTCTTGTCGATCCTTCCGTCTGGATCCGCAAGATTTTCCGCTCGATTATCTCAAATGCTGAGCGTTGAATGAAGAAGCAATACCCTCGTACTTGCAATAAATGCGATCTCCGGTCCAATGATCATATATTAAACAAACCTCTCTTATTATTTTCGCCCGGGCTCTTTAGGTCCGAGCGAGACCTAATTGCAGTCAGAAAATATTCTAAGATCCTTCGCGCGTTTTCAACCTAGTTGCGAGTCGGGCGAGCAATAATTACGAGCAGTGGCTGTGTCGTCTCGGCGACCCCGTAATTGAAAAAAGACTCTCGTTACCCGGCGGCACGAGACGCGTGGGCGTGTGGCCTCTCAAACTTCACGGCACGACGACGGCCCGAGAGAACCGGCTGGAATTTCACTAAAATTCCCAGCATAGCCACCGGTCGCCAGGGACCGCTCTAATGAAACCGCGCGCAGGTTAATTAACCTATCGGATCGATTAATCATCTTTAGAATGACCCGGGGCGGTGTGCTTTCGACGGACCCAGAAATCAAACATACCCGCGACAGACGGGATCGGATCGCGGTATCTCTTGTTACAAGGTTGCGCAAACACTTACCCGTACACTTTGTTGCGATACAACTGGTACGATCCTCTTGCTTCGCTTGACCAGCGAAGCCGTACGCGTCATAAATAAAGATCGAGCTACCTACCGAAGGGCGCGCGGTTTCCATCGAAGGCCCTCTGATTTGTACGACAAGGGATCCGACCGAACCGTAGACGGAATAATCGTACAAAGCTCCGTAAATGCTCCTGATACCTTCCAGGATACTCTATAGAAAAGATAGAAAACGCGGGATAACAATTATTGTGTAGTCGTGAAAGACGTGAAACTCCTAAGACACCTAATTCAGACCTGTTCTCTGTCTTGGTTTGGAATTTTTCATATTTATATTTTAGTATCGATATGAAAGTAGAACTTGTTCTTCTAGATTCAGAAGGACTAGTTAACCTCTTAACTGAAAAGCCCGAGAATACTCGGGTATTACAATATAATATAATACACACTTTTACAAAATAATTGTTACGTTAAGAGGTTAACAAGAAAATATTAAATCTTTATATTCCCAGCGTTTTTTCGAAAAATGTAGCTTCAACTACCAGCTTTGAGGATTATCTCCGCCATTTCAGCATAAAAGATTCTCGACAAGAGAAGACATTTTTGTCTGAACTACCCCACTACTACTACTCATTGGCTACTAAACCTCTTTAAACGTTCAAAAAATGTAGTTTCCAGTCCCAGCTTGGAGGACTGTCCCCAGCATTTGCACACAAAAGATAGTCGAAGCAGTCGCTTTTCTTAGAACTATCACTCATATACAGTGTGTCCCACGAACTCTGTCCACTTGAATATCTTGGTTATTTCAAACAATACGAGGAAATGTTACTTACAGAAGTTGTAGGGTTTAAGAAACTGCATAATATGGTAGAAATGATATTCTTGCAAGTGGAGCCATAGAGAAGATATAGAGGTCACCTTTGTTCTTTTAAATGGAATTTTTGATGCTCGATTTCGATAGATTCCCGTATGCTGAGTATAAAAGTACTAAAGTGTATTTCTCCTAAAACTTACCGTTGCTGAGATATTCGACTGTTTTCATGGAGGATGTTCGAAATGTCGGCCATCTGCAACGATGCGACGTTGTAGTCCTTGAACTGTTGCGTCTCTTACACGTCTCATTGTTGGGGCGTCTATTGTAGCAGACGCTGCGATAATTCGTTGCTTCGTATCTTCCGGAGTTGTTGGTGCATCTCGACGCAGAGTATTTTTCAATGTCCCCCACAAGAAAAAGTCTAGGGGCGTTAAATATGGACTTCGTGCTTGCCAGCAAATTGTGCCACCGCGTTTTCCATCGATTTGAGAATATTTCACATTAAGTGTACTTCACACTTCACGTACACTGATATGAGGATTATGATGTACCATTGCAACAACATTAATTTCATTATATTCATCGCTACATACAGGCTTTTCACGATTCATCTTACGAACGGCGAGACTTCCAGTTTCTTTTAATTGTTTACACAATCTTTCAAAAATCTTGTGTGAAGAGCATACGCGGTTTGGATATCTTTCACCGTACAAATTTCGAGGCACAGTTGCGTTTCTCTTACTTTCTCCATGCATTAGAAGCATCTCTAATTGTTCATCAAATGAACATTTCATATTGACTATCTTATGTTCGCTAACTGAGAAACTGACTGACACTGAGAGACGTCGGAAGCCTACCAATGTTTACATCTGACGTAGCGAGCATATCCTTGAATACGTTAATGAAGGTGATAGAATAAAAACAGTCGAATATCTCAGCAACGGTAAGTTTTAGGGCAAATAAACTTCAGTACTTTAATACTCAGAATACGGCAATCTATCGAAATCGAGCATAAAAAATTGGACATTCCATTTAAAAAACAAAGGTGACCTCTGTATCTTCTCTTCGCCTCCACTTGCAAGAATATCATTTATACGTACACTAGCGGCGGAAAGTATGTTAACACCTTTTCAAGCGGAATAACTTTTTTAAAATTGGTCCAAATAATTTAAAAAATGCGTTTTGTTGATTTCGGTAACTTACATGCATACTGAAAATTTCATTGAAATCGGTCAACGTTGCAATGAGCTACAAACATTTCAAGATGCGAGTTTAAGGGTTAAAGTCGCAGATTTTCGACCTTGCCAGGGAATATCGCCCTTATGTGATCATCTTGAAACATTTGTAGCTCATTGCAACATTGACCGATTTTTATGAAATTTTCAGTATGCATGTAAGTTACCGAAATCAACAAAACGCATTTTTTAAATTATCGTTATAGGCTACGACAAAAAAGTTGAAAAATCATAATTTTTTCATTTCTTTATCATTCCAACCGATTGCAATCTAAAAAGATGTTTGTTTAGTCATTCTGTAGCAAACTAGTTGGTCTAACATCTAGAAAAGATTCAAGTCATTTGGACCAATTTTAAAAAAGTTATTCCGCTTGAAAAGGTGTTAACATACTTTCCGCCGCTAGTGTACGTAACATTTTCCCGTATTGTTTGAAATCACCAAGATATCCAAGTGTACAGAGTTCGTGGGACACACTGCATAATTGATAATATCGCCATAATGTACAGGATCAGTCTGCTCTGTTGTGACATCGTCGGCCGTACGTGTTCATGACAGACGTCCGCGTCGATACCGAGATTAGTCTAGGTGGAAGGAGTCTGCCCTAAACCGTTCATCGGTGGAAAGACGACGTTCCGGGTGTTCGGAGCCGAATCGAACGGGGTTCTTTTTCTTCGGTGCAGATGCGGGATTCTCGCGGTCTCGCCCTCATCCATTTCGATCGGAACGGGCACGGTGAGCTCTGTAGCAGATAGCGGCAGCTCGTACGGCCGGGATTAAAGAGAAAGAGCTGGTACACGAGTCCGATAGGTTAATCGAAGGATCCGTCGTTCTGGGAATGAAGGGCTTCGAGTTGTTCGAGTCTCGGCTCACTGATCCGTGCGGCCATTCTTTTCCCCCGGCCGGGAAAGCCTCTGTCCGGACCGATTCCCGTTCACCTATGGCGGTCCGGACACCGCACCCGCGACGCGGGGAAAACGCGTCCGCTGTCGTCCAATCCGAATGTTATTATCGTGCCGTCGCGGGAAAGAATTCTCTCGAACGAGGAGAAAAGTGGAGAGAGAGGATCGTCTCTCGTGGCCGGTGGTCGTCGTGCCGGACGCAATGGGCTGCGAGAGAGGCCATTATACGCGGGACTTAATTTTCCTCGCGCGTAATGGACGCTTCCGGTCCAGTTGCCGTTGCCGCGCACGGCTCGGGGACTGCCAAGACGACTGCGCACACAGAATTATTGTCGGCGGTCAGTTTGGACTCGGCCGCGCGTTCTTCATTCTCTATCCGGGCGCAAATAAAAGTACCCGTCCGACGGAATAATTTGGAAATAAGGGAGAATTTATGGCGTCTACGGAGCTCGTTAAACCTTTCCGCGATTAAGAGATTCGCACGTATTTCATCCGGCGAAGAACGGAATTAAGCCGGACAGTCTGGCCCGTGCCAAAACCTACAGCACACGTCTCATTATCTTTTTCTAAACGATCTGTGGAGAGATACAGTAGCCACTGGTAACTACAACATTTTGCTCGTGAGGGCACTCCAGAGTGACACCGAGAACGATCTTTCATAGAATGGTGGAAGAAGACTTAGAAAACTAACAATAGAAGGACATTCATCTCGCTCTCTGTTCGTACGAGGTGCTCTGAATGGGCGTGGCTTCGTTCCTCGCGATCTCTGTGCAGCCAGAAACTGTCCTGCAGGACAATCTATACTTGTCTTGCAGTTCCTCATTTTCTATGTTTCTCTATTTAACAATGCAAGTAGGTTTCTTCTATATATAGACTGTCCTACGGGGCGTGGCTTTGTGGCTTTCGATTCCTGTTGGATCCAGAAGAGTAACACAAAGAAATGTCTGATTACGAATGTCTTAGGCTATCTTCAGATCTCGTACCTGTTTCATATTTCGCAATAAAATCAACAACATAATGTTGAACTATCGCTTACATTCTCTGCGTAAAATAGGATTGCTTTGCCTCGAGTAGGTGTTGTTTTTCTCAAGTAGGCGTGGTCTATCCCAAATAGACGAGGCCTGTCTCAAGTAGGCGTGGCCCGCATCAAGTGGGCGTGGCGTCGTAGCTCTCGAGCTCCTGCAGAGCTAGGATAATGTGCCACAGTGCAATCTACGTTCACGACTGTCATAAACACACCCAACAGTTCCAATCGACCCATAGTATCAATTTTTTAGAGCATCGAGCTAGAAGATCGCCCGTCGAAAAAATCGAAGAGGATTGTAGCTTGCACCTCTTCGCTGTCACAAGCTCAATTCTTCCAATCGAACAAGTGCATACAATTTGTTGAAACGTCCAGTCCAAAGATCGCCCGCGAAGAAAATTCGATAGAATATCAACTTGCACCTGCACACACATCCACCCCGTCATCCTCGTGGATCCTCTTCGAGTCGAGCGAGTGCATCGAATTTTTTGGAACATCGAGCCGGAAGATCGGCCGTGAGGAAAATCGAAAAGGATTTTCGCATTACAAGATCGCCTAGCCGGAAGTGGGTGGCTCTCCGGCTATCCGTGACGAGAGCGTTGCGCGTCGAATCGACGGTATCGCGCGCGCCCGGTTTCTACGTGCTATCAGTTCGCGGCCGTTACTGTCAGCCGTAAAGTGACACTCGGAAACCGAGAGCCCCGCCGTGACACGCGGATACCCGCGAGCCTCTGGCTGCTCCCCCAATCCTCTCGAGCCGGTTGCTCGCAACCTGGCCACGTTTCCGTCCCGTCTACACACCGAATATCAAACGCGGCCTCCTACGGCTTTTACGAAGCAAGTGCTCTGCCCGCCACTTCATCCCGCACCGGCGCTATCGCTTTCTTGCGGTAACACGCGTCAGGACAATAACGTTACGCGATGTGCCTCGCCCCGAGGAAATGCCGTTTGACGCGCCCAACCGAACCTTCCAGCCCTCGAGTGTTTTCCAGGGAACGGACCTTTAGCTCTCCGCTACCGAACCCCCTGTTCCGTTCCGTTCCGTTCCGTTCCGTTCCGTCCTTCTTTTATAGCTGCTGGGAGCTGAGCTTCCGGTGCTTGGAACGCCACGAAATCGCTCCTCGGTATTCTTTGCCCGGACAAGAATGTTGCCGGTCGTTCCCGACGCTGCTTATGGCCTCTTCGATATCCAAAAGCACCATGCTGCACGCTACTTTAGAACTCTTTGTTTATTCTTTCGTTACTGGAGCGGGTTACCGAAGCCGTTCGTTGGAACTTTATGGTCGTTGATATTGGGGATGTTAGCTAGGTCAATGAGAGCACTTCGAGACGCCTTGTTTCGGTGAACGTTGGTTTGTGCGTTGTGCTGGAAAATTATTGAACTCGTGTCCGAAATGAGTGATATTTAGCAGTAGGTACCCACCTTTTTTGTTGTAAATGCGTAAAATCTGCAGTGTTGGTTTCTGCGTTCTGCTGGAAAATTATTGAACTCAAAAATTATTGTACTCAATTGCTCGTGTGCCAAATGAGTGATTTCTAGCAGTAGGTACCCACCTTTTTTGTTGTAAATGCGTAAAATCTGCAGTGTTGGTTTCTGCGTTCTGCTGGAAAATTATTGAACTCGAAAATTATTGTACTCAATTGCTCGTGTGCCAAATGAGTGATTTCTAGCAGTAGGTACCCACCTTTTTTGTTGTAAATGCGTAAAATCTGCAGTGTTGGTTTCTGCGTTCTGCTGGAAAATTATTGAACTCAAAAATTATTGTACTCAATTGCTCGTGTCCCAAATGAGTGATTTCTAGCAGTATCTACTCACCTTTTTTGTTGTAAATGCGTAAAATCTGCAGCGTTGTTATGCCATAAGTGATGCGAATTTTGTTGCATATTTTGGGAAGGTGATAGACAAGAATATTGCAGTGATTTCTTTATATACGTCGCCAAGGCGTGAATGATAAACTGCCGCGGGGCCACGAAGCTCGAGAGGCCTCGGACGCCGAGGAGTGTAAACATGGCAAGACCCGTGTTGTTGACATCCAGAATTCACTGTACTTCTCCTATTAGCCTTTTGTACACCATTGTATACGTCATGGAAAATGAAAGAAAATACAGTGGCTAGACAGTGGATTTTAAGATTGAGTCACCTTGAGTCAATCGACACCTTACGAAATCAGATTGACCGTACGCATTTAATTCGTCTCACGTTACGAACAACTTGAATGAAACTAAGCTTGCACAACGTTATGAAACAGCAAATATTATACTCCTACGAAGGAAAATCATAGACGCGTATAAGTGACTTTGGATTTTACGCATTTATGAGAAGAATGAGTACGTACAATTTAACACTAAAATTACGGGAGCCATAAAAAAGACGGATTCTAATATTTCCAATCTCCGATTATTGAAATTGTAAACATGTATCCCCGAGAAATCATTTAACAAATTTATTTCCCTAGGTATATATTGTAAAAAAAAGTGGCTGAAAATTTGGACAGACACATTTTTGTTATTTTTATACAGGGTGTCCCGAATTGAAATGGAAAAACTTCAGGAGCGTGTAGGGGACCGAAAAAACTAAGACAAAAAGTCTTTTAGAGATTTGCTCGTTTTTGCTTTGTTTTGGAGAAAATCGCAAAAATTCAATATCTCGTTGTCAGTTGCTCTCTTGAGTTAATGTATAGACTTGGATTTGTGATTGTTTTGACATTGTTGTGTGAGTTGTGACAGTGAGATATGTAAACACTTGATGTTATTATTTACATTCTTTCGTTTGTTTACATTCTTGCTTTCTTCCATGATTTCTTAATCAGTCTTTAGTCAATTACTCAGATATTTTGGAGTGAATAGCTTCAGCTACAATGCCGCGTACATATTCTAATTTTGAATACGCTGATATAGTTTTAACTGATATAATTTATCAAGTCAGTGCTAGATGTAATGCTTGCATTGCTGCAAAAGGGCAACATTTTGAACAATATCTACATTAAATAGATGATAACGTAAATAAAATGTACATAAATAAGTACAAAAATTAAAACTTGTTTCGTTTCTTTTTTTGCGATTTTCTCCAAAACGAAGCAAAACGAGCAAATCTCTGAAAGACTTTTTGTCCTAGTTTTTCGGTCCCCTACACGCTCCTGAAGTTTTGCCATTTAAATTCCGTACACCCTGTAGAGCAATGTAAAATAGTGACATTTAATGCTCCGTAAACCTACTGTTAAAGCAGTGTAGGGCAAGGGACCTAATTAGTGTGGAGGTACCAATTATACTTATTTCCAAAGCATAATGAATATTGAAAAAGAGATTTATAACATATGTATTCACTGATTTTAATGCAAAATTTAATATCTCTTTTGTAATATTCAATATGCTTTAAAAACAGGTATAATTAATAAAGACACAGTAACTGGTACCGCCACAGTAAATGGATCCCTAACCCAACATATTAAAGTTTGTCTCATAATCCACTTGCTCCGTCCCAAATCTGAAAACCCAAACCCCAATATTTCCAAAAAAAGAAAAAAATCGTCAATAGCTAACCTACAACAATTTCTTTTCTGTTCCAGGTGAGTTCCCGTAAAACCAGCGAATCACGAACGATCGTAGGTAGAACCCACGTCACTCGAGACACCCTAATTACCTACCCCGTCCCCGAGAACCTGGCTCCGCAGAAGCGACGTCAGTGCATCAAGGAGCGATGCACCCCGAACAGTCCGACGTCAGGTTCGCCCAATCATCCCCGATATTCCTTACGTAACAGTTGGGTGGTTGGGTTAGGCTGTCGCGTCTAAAGGAGAGCGAGAAGGCTCGTGCAAGGCAGAAGTTGCCGCAGTTGTGCGAAAAAGGTGATTACGAGCGGCTGTCAGCGAACAGTGGAGGGAGAGAAAGGAAGGCGGAAAGAAAGGAAGGGAAAGGAGAAAGAGAGAGAGAGAGAGAGAGAGAGAGAGAGAGAGAGAGACCTTGCCGCCAGGGCAGGAGAGGTTGCGGTGCAGTTTGGCAGACCTCCCGATTCCGTATTCTGCAGTGATCCGTCGCATCCCCGTGCGACGCGCGTGCTGTTGTTATTGTTGTTGACGGTGCAGGCAGCGAGACGAAGAAAGAGAAAGAGAGAGAGGAAGCGAGAGGAATTGAGAGAGGGAGTCTGCATGAGTGCGAGAGGGACGGTCGGCATTTTTGTTTGGGGTTACAGCGCGCATGTGACGTACGGCACGCTTCGCCCCTCTCTCCGAGAGAGGCCTCTCTCTCTCTCTCTCTCTCTCTCCTTCTCATTCTCTCTCTGTTGCCTCTGTCTCCCGGTGGCTCGACACAACTCCGAGGCTAGAACACAACTTCCCTCTCAGTGGCCCGTGAACCGCGACCGGAGCAGCACGCGGCCTGCTGTCCCTCGCTCCTTCGCTATAGTTCGTTCGATCGATCATCGGGTTTCGCGAGGCACGCGATCGACCATCCCCACCACTTCCTCCTCTTCATCCTCCTCTCCTCCTGTTCCTCCTTCTACCTCTATACCGTCGCGTTCCCCGGCACCGTGACACTTCCGTGACGCGCGCGATGGACGTTTCCGCTCGTCCTTGCGAGCGCACAGACCCTCGCGCACTGTGATCCGCGATCGCGACCCGTGCCACGGCCAATTAGAACGCACAAGCCCCACCAGTCCCACTAGCCGCCGAAGACCCTTATCCGAGTGATCAGTGCTCAAGAAGAGATTAGAGTGTCCGTACAACGTAGCACGCAGACCACCAGACCAACATGAACCACGTGGACCACCCGGAAACTCGGTGAACCACTCTGGCTCTTCTGGACTCTTCTCTTCTGCGAATCTAGTATTTTCAAAGTTGTGATTTGATGCTGTTCGATATCGATTCGGAGTGTGCATCCTGGTTGATATCGTTGGGAAGGGATTAGGTGGTTTGTGTGATCAGTTCTGTGGGGATCTCGAGGTGAATGTCGTTCTCGAACTTGAAACGCGGAATTGTTAATCTTGCTGTGTTCTCCGGGTCTTCTTGATTCTAGCGAATTTTCGTTTGTTCGACTGATTGGCATATTTAGACCTCGTTAGATTCTCTTCGGTTTTCGTGGGGAATTGGGATAAATAGACTGCGGATTTGATGCATTTATGATGAAAATGGGTAGGCCTAATTTAAGACAGTAAATGCATTTGAAATATTTGAATACACTATTATATTATTTTCGACCTATTAAACATATTAAGCAGGAAATTAGATTATTTATTTCACCCCAGTTTGTTGCAATTCGGGTAGAAAGTTTTTATTTTGCATGAAGATCCGCAGTCTAGTGATCAATGTTATTTTGGAGCAGCTGAGGGAACTGTTAATATTACTGCGTTCTTTTATTAAATCGGCGCTTTTAGTAAATCCTCTTATTTTCTTAATTAAGTTGGCTCTTTTACGACGGTATCTTTATGACAGCGGATATTAATCGGTTGATTGCGTTTCGTGATTGTGCAACGTTTTGATTGGTCTTCTTCGGAGAAGAAGAAGCAATCGCATTTCCTCGGTCATTAGGTTCTTCTCAGTAAGCTTCTCATTATCAATACCAATACGTTAGCTCTGTTTGAAGACAACACTTTTCGATGCGTCCTCGTTCTTTCGATGTTTTTGTGTTTCCATGCTTCATACTTCACGTTCAGTTCCGATCGTGCAGCAGTCTGAACAGCGGCTCCCACATCTGATGACACACTTTTCCAAGCAGCACTTGAGTGTAACGATTATGTGACGCCTACTTCTTTATCTCTACACCTCTTATTTTAATACGCCTCCGTAGTACGATTCTTTTTAGTCGTACAACTTTCAAAAACGTACAGAACTGTTTAAATTCACTGCATTGGCTCCTACCTATTCGTCACTGTAATTGCTGCGTCAATCACGCGTGAAGGACACTATTCTTCATCCAATTTTTAAAAGTTAATCTTCGCCGTAAAATACTTGTGTTGACAGGATTATTTCATTACAGTTCTGAAGTGCACGATTAACACTAAAACAACCGGACCAGTCAAAATGACTGGTTCCTAATTTTTTCTTTTAAAATTACTGAAATTGTATAAATGTTTTCATCGGAAATTTTTTAATGAACCTTTTCATTGAAGCACATATTGCAATAAAAGTTGTATGAAGTCCGAATGGGCACAGTCTTGCCACTGTTACAAAGCAATATACGTCAGTCGCATTTATTGCTCGGTAGTTCTAGTGTTAAATGGGACTGTGCGAAATTTTCGCTGTTCACTTTCGGTTTCCTTAGTCAACCTACTTTCATTCTGTCGGAATTTTTGGAGTGTCCATTCGGCAGACAATCTGTTCATTTGGAGCAGTCACGTTCAATTTCCACAGGAAGTTTCCCCGACGTTTCAGCTTTTCCTCTAAAACTGCGTTCCCCCAGCCGCAATCCGTGTCGCGAGAAAACGTAAGACAACATGGTCGCCGAAGTGTCACAATACACGTCTTCGCGTAAACAAACATATCCTCCCATTAGCACGTCGTCGGTGCTAAATTTCGCGAAACCGATTCGCGTAGAAGAGAATCGTAGGCAGTTTCTCTTCTCTCGATCGAAAATGTGCATCTCGATCGGGAGGGTAGCCAGCTCTCGCCTCGAAATCAATGCAATTATCCGCAGTCGTCGAAATTGGCCGACTTAACGAGCGCGCGCGCGTCCCGTTTCCATCGATTGCGAGCTGTCGGCCGGTAATGAACGTGGCCGGAGAAAAAGTTTTGCGGACGAAAGTGGCACAAGGTCGGCGATTAGCGAATCAAAGGGGGCTCGAATCTTGGCAATCGGCGTGTCGGCTCGTATCGAACAAACTACTCCATATTGTGGATACAAGAGAAGCACTCTCGAACGCTGCCGCGGCTTCGTTCGCTTTGTCCGTTCTCGCGAGTTTAATCGGCTTCGGGGAGAGAGAAAACGAGTCGCGCGAGGAACCAAAGAGATCGATCGTCGCGCCGATTCCCCGGTTGTTAGCACGACGGGAGAGCACGATCTCTCTCTCTCTCTCTCTTTCTCTCTGGCACTCTACTTTTTCCTCGGCGCGATCGACGGAGAGCGGCCCGTTTTAATTAGAAATAGCTGTCCCGCGACGAGCTTCGCGCGCATAATTACGGAGTTTCGGTAACACGATGTTAATGAAGTTACGATAATAGGAACACCGGAGCCGGAGGCGCGAGCTCGAAGGCACGCGGCAATAACGAGCGAATGAATCGATGCGATGCGCTCTGATTCGAGCGGGAAACGGACCACCCTCGTGGCGAGCCGACGCGACGAGCTCGAGTGCTTTTCGCTGTAATTTATTCGACCATCCGGCTGCAATTTTGCAGAACTGTTTGGCGCCGTTTGCCAGTCCCGTTTGCTGGTAAGATCGCTATAGAAATAACTCGGTTCGATCAAACATTTCCAACGAACGATACGTGTATTACGGGACTGTGGATTTTATGGATTTTTTTTTTATATAAAAATAGCTACAACTTGAAAACGTGGAAGCATTAACTCTCCAGCCACGGGCGATTTTTGGTGCAGGGAACGCGTATGTAATTCCATGCGATTCCGAGCGACGATGCTTCGTCGCAGAACGAGGATCGTGTTTCCCAGTGTGATTTTTTCAAATTTTTATCACGGCCAGTTCCGAACACATACTGCATCGACATTTTCGACTGACTACACGCGCTCGTTCCGGAGAATTTATCAGGGAAATTATGCTCGGAGTTAGATAGCGCGCGGAAGGTCTCACTATTTATACTACTGACGTAAGCGGCGCATCCGCAAATTCCGTTCACCTAGCTCACCCACATACGGCGCACGGTGGGCCAGAATCGCAAAAACCTGGACGAAATTCGCGGTTCTGTTAATTGTACATTATCAATTACTGCGGATTCTTATGGAAAATGAAAATTTTCCACATTGATTTCGAGAGACGGAAGCCACTAAAAAATATCCTGCTTCCTTTAAACATTTTCTGGAGTTGAAATTAATTAAATTTTTGTAATACCCCTCACTGTTTTAAATTTCGTCTACTCAGTTTTTCCATAAATGTAACAGTTTATTCATTACAACCAGAACAGTTTTCTTCTCTTTCAACCATTTATGACGAGTATTCTCGTCATGAAAACACATTTTTTTTTTCTAATGACGAGTATACTCGTCGTGTAGGAAAAAATTTGCATTTGCTATTAAACAAAATTTAAGAGAGTGCTCGATGTACGAAAAATGTACTAAATTATGCTAACTTACAAATACTTGAGCACACAGGTGCACGCTCTTAAGAAACATTTAACAGGTTAAGGGTTTTGGGGTCGTAGAATCTAATTTTGGTATTACTTCTTTGCTAGAATGTTTTCAAAAATCACTACAATCTCAATCGAGTATTAACCCTTAGCGCTCGAATGGCGACTGTAAGGCGTCACTAAAAATTGTTGTATCATTATTGAAAATATTTTTTACATTATCAAATTTGTTTGTATTTAATAAATTACTGAACATTTCAGTATTGTACGAGTAAAAATTGCATCATTTTCGTATGTAGAACATGAAAAAAAATATATAAATAACGGAAATATTGTAGGTGGGAAGAAATGTTTCGTTTTGAAGTTAAAACAGCTTCGAGTGCAAAGGGTTAACTTAGAAAAAGACCTAGTCTGGACCTTTTTAATTAATTCCACCTATTTCACAAAAAAAATGGTCCACTGAGAGACGTATCCGAATCGCGCGGCCATCGCTATAAAAACGTCCGACGAAGACGGAAATCGTGCGTCCCGGAATCGGTCTGGGAAAAAGGTGCGATTCGAATTAGCCGGTCTGGTAATTGCGTCGGCGTGTCGCGCGCATCGCGGACAAATCGTCGGCCGGCCTCGGCGCCGCTGAGACAATTAGCAGCCTCCGACGATACTAATTAGCAGGTAAACGGCTCACGGCCGAGCGAGAAAAATCAAGGGATCTTTTCGCAGCCGGTAATTAATCGGTCCGGGCTCTCTCTCTCTCTCTCTCTCGAGTTCGCAGCCAATTAGCGGGCTGTTCGCTCGAGCGTGTGCTGAGCCGACGATTCTTTCGAGGCCCAGCCCAGGTGAGCGCTCGATGAGCGTGTCTCTGCCCTCTGTTTCCCTCGCCTTTTATGTGCTATACTCAAACGATTGTCTTTTGTCGCATTGGTCCGCGAAACACGCGATCCGAGTCACTATTGCTAAGAAGTGATACTGAGACGACCAGGTGGACCGGCAAACACGAATTACAATTTTATTTTAAAATTGAAAATCTCGGCTTGCGATGTTCTTGGACAGGCTCGGATCTTCCTGAAGTAGTCGGTGGAATTTCGACGGAAGTCTTGTTCGTAAAAGTTTTGTAACGCCCGAAGGAAACTCGCAGTCGATGACAACATGGTATATTTTGTAACGAGACGTGTACCATCAGTTTGAAAAAAGTTCCGGAAAAATTATAAGTTTCTCAGTGTTCAGACTGCCCTCTTAACATTTTTAGTGCCTAGAGTTCCGTAAAGTAATCGTATTGAATGGAATAAAAATCGAAAAGTCGAAGAACAACTCTAAGAAATTTGCTGCACCGAATACATTCACGCAAAAATTCATTCTCATATCCGAACAAATAATTCTTCCATTCCTGGCAGACGTGTCACTCAATTAAACTAAGAACACTGTTATTGAACGTCGTAGAAAATTTGAGTATCGACAAAAGAGTTAAGGTAGCCTTTCCCACGACTTGCATTCTGCACGCTTGCTTGTTTCTCGAAACAGTTTTCAGGCAGAGCAGCTATCCATCAAATTCGCGGAGGCAGAGGCTCGCGCGTCCCACGCGAAGAATTAAGAGGAACGACAGCACGAACGACATTAACGACGGTTAATCGTCGGCTGACGTCACACGGTTGCTCCTGAAAATTAGCTACCTCGTTGCTACCCGAGTTGCGTAACCGTTCGTAGGTCCGTTCGTTCTCCATTTCCTGTTCTCGGTGGCTTTCAATCTCTCGCTTTAACCGAGCCTGTGCGGCCAACCTATGCTGGACGACCTATGGCGACGTGCGACGGCCAGGCAGGAGGCAAAAAGGCCGCATTGTCGATCGTATTCGGCCCCCGGTATCAGTTTCCATTCGGCGACGGCCACCCCCGGCCCTTTTTCAATTAAGCTTTGATCACAGGATCGAGATAAAACGCGAGCGGCGGCCACCTCTCTTTCCTCCTCGCCTCGCTCTGCCTCGCTCTGCCTCGTTCCGCCTCGTCTAGGCTCGCGTCGATAGCTCGAACGAACACCAGCCGTTCGAGAGAGAAGGACACACGGTTTACCGAAGCTGCGGACCGCTCGCGTTCAATTGACAAAAAGAACCGTCCGTTTAGCGAAATCACCTTTCGCCTATCCGTATGGATAGACTCCACGCTCTCTCTCTCTCTCTATCTCTCTTCATCTATTTCTCTACCGCCTTTCAACGACTATCCGTTTATTACGACGGCGGAGAGCCGTGTGTCATCGAAATCGACATGGATCGCAACCTGCATGACGGTTCTCTTCGATTAATGGACTGAAAATACGCCGGGGACCGTTTCCATGCAGCTGCAGCGTTCTATGCACCGTGACAGTCGTCGTTTTAATCTCGCGGACTTCCGGTCCATCGACGTTCGTGAATTTTGCGTTTACTGCACGCAACTGCCCTGAAGAACCTTGACACTGTCACAATATTATCGAGAGATTAACTTGTAAGAATTAGACCTTGAAGGAGAAAAATCGTTGATGATATAGTTGATATCGAACCTGTTGTAACTTTGTGAAAAAAAATTGGAAGATCATGTAACTAGGCTTATTTTAAAGGTCGAAGCCTCCAGTTTCGCGCCTATGAATTATTCTTTATTTAAAGAATTTGTTCATATTTGGAAAAAGGCCAGAAAGTGGAGATACTGTTGTCTCCTTGATGATATTCAATTCATTAGAGTTGGTCATGCTCCACCTGTTATAATCTCGCGAAGAAAACTATGAGGACTGTATAGCTAGACTCATTTTAAAGGGCAAAACTTCTACTTTTATGCCCTTGCATTATCTTTCCTCGAAAAGAGTTTTGCTCTTGTAAATACACCGGAAAGTCATCATAGTGCCATTTTCTCGATCACATCAAATAAGCTTCACGCACACGATATTGAACCTATTATACCCTCAAGAAAAGAAATGGTACAGCAACCTACCTCGACTCATTTTAAATCCTGAATCCTCTACTTTCACACCACCCAACTTATTTTTCCCCAAAAAATGTTCTCCGCTTAACATTGACCAAAAAAAAACCAAGGTCCCCGCACCTCGTCCACGGTGCACCATAATTCTCGGATCTCCGGCACAGGCTCATCTACAGTCCCATTATTCCATCTGGCAAAAAATCGAGATTGTTTATTAAAATCGTTAGCCCGACGAGGCCCGTTCGGATCCGTGAAATCGAATCGATCGGTTTTCGACGGCGGGGCCTCGTGGGAAATTAACCGAGAAAAAAAGTGCGGGCTCGTCGTCGCGGTTCCCCGCGTGGTAATTAACGAAACAGCCTGGCTGGCGGACGGGAATCGAAGCGACCACTCGAGAAAATTAATAAGACGCCGCGCGCCGGTCCGGGCAGACGCGCGCAAGCTTTTTCATCGAATCAGTTTTACGAGGGAATACTCGGTTTTTTAGCGGTGCTTCGGGGGATCGTGACGGCGTAACCGTGGCCGCTTGTGCCCCGCGATATTCATTCTCGTAGACATTCCGAAACTGCCCGGGGAACTCGTATAACTGTCCGCGACGGAGGCATAACCGTCTCGTAACCGCCGTGGCCGACGCACGACCAGATAAAGTCGATTCCTCGTCTCCCGAGATTGCCCGATACGCTCGCGAAAACCCCCGACACGCCCCACGTTAGCGAAAATAGCCGTGCTCATTCATGAAATATCGCAAGTATTTATAACGCAATATTATAGCTACGAGAGGCGCGTAGTTGTCAGGAGGAGAAGCTCCGTCTAGCAGTCATTGCTCCATAGATTTTCTAGAGAGGACTTCTTAACCCCTTGCCATACTTTGACGAGTCTGGCTCGTCATGAGAATTTCGGACCAAACTCGTATTCAAAAGTTCGAACCAAACATGAATTGGCGCTTGGGCCCGAATTCTTCCGAGCTAAAAGGTACGGCAAGGGGTTAATCCAACTTACAGCAACAGTAACGAATTTGTTTCTTGTTTCGAGGAAAATTTCAATCAAATCACTGCGAGTTCTTTTAACAGGCTTCCGACACGTACCGGCTACCATTTGGATTGAATCAAAACTGGTCACTAGAATGCGGATTTTTATGCATTCATGAAGATATTGGCTAGGTGAAATATAAAACAGTAAAGGATTTAAAACGTCTAAGATTATTCTTAGGTTGTTTCCAATGCGATAGAACTGTTACGGGATGAAATGAAATTCCATTGAAGTCCTGCTTCCCTCAATCGATGCAGAACACAGTGTCCCACATAACACTTTTCACGATTATTCAAGTACTTGCGATAATCTAACAAACAAATATTTTAAACAAAAGTTGATCAGTTTTCGATTGGCTCAACATTGCAATAAAAAAAGTTCGAAAAAATTATTTTTTAGTATTTTTTACTTAACAGTATTATAGCCCGTATCAAGACGGACTCGACGACCTAGCATACCATGACCTTCGGATGACCTTGAAGGCAAAGAAATGGAAATTTCAACAAAAAATTACTGCTTGAATGAGTGATAATAACTCTAGCTTGATCACCACGATCCCCTGATTGGTCACCACTTGATTTTTTTATGGGCTCATTCACAGTCGATAATTTATGCTGTTCCAATACAAAATAAGGAACATTTAAAGCAGCGAATTCGTACAACATGCGAAGAACTTCGCTACGACAGTATCGTAGGAGCAACCAATGCAAATTCACTACGTAGAACAGGATTGTGTCTACAACAACGTGGATCACATTTCGATCATTTGATGTGACTTTTTCACGAAATCGTTTGCATTGATTTAATCAAGGTTTCTGAATTGAATGTAATTCCGAGTCTTAATAATAAACACAAGTTATTATCACCCGTTCAACCAGACTGTCATTTCTTGTTGAAATTTTCATTTCTTTGCCTTCAAGGTCATTCGAAGGTCATGGTATAATAGGTTGTTCAATTCGTCTTGATACGGGCTATAATACTGTTAAGTCAAAAATACAAAGTTACATTTGCAAAATGAAGATGACCTTGACAATACTTAAAAAAAATTTTTCCAACTTTTTTTCATTGCAATGTATAGCCAATCGAAAACTGATCAACTTTTGTTGAAAATATTTGTTTTTTAGATTATCGCAAATACTTGAAAAATCGGGAAAGGGTTACTTGGGACACCTTTGTATATAGAAATCACTGTACAGTGAATTTTCGATATTTGTCATCAACACCGGTCTTGTCAGCGTCGTGTAACCTCCAAGGGACATTGCGGAGCCATATTTTGTTTATACTCCTCAGCGTCCGAGGCCTCTCGAACTTCGTGGCCCGTCACGAGGTATGCTTCGCGGTAGTGGGGATAATTCGTACGTATATAGAGAAATCACTGTATCGCCATTTTGCGTAAAGATCCGCTATCTACCGATCGCCTTAGCTGTCATTAGATGAAAAGAACGAGGCGAAGGAAATTGTGCTGGGAGTTTTTGCGAGGAAAAAGCGAATGCAAATGAATGACGTAGTAATATAACGCAACGCAGGCTCTAGAAAATGCAAAATTGGTAGTCGCGTGTACGAAATCGCAAGGTCGATCCATTAGCATTGGCGTTAACGAATTCGTCGTTGCAAGAGCGACGATCGAAGAAAAACACATTAACGCGAACGGAATCACGGGACAGCTAAATAACCGAGCGAGGCAGGAAGGAGGAAAAACAGGGGCGGACAGGCAGCGTAAGAAAATTCCGTGGCGCGTTTTTCAGTGGGCAGGCTCAATTAGTCGGGAACAAGCTCGCCCCGGGGAGCAAAGAACTCGAAGAGAGGAGTGCGACACGAAGCGAGTGGAAGCGAGTGGAAGAGGACAGGCGGTTTCTCGAGCGTTTTCCCTCTCGATCGGTCGGTGACGCTCCGAGACTGTTGCTCTCTTCTTCGTCTTCTCGGGACCCGACTTCGTCCCGTTTCTCGGGGGCAGGAAACGCTTCTTTCTCCTGGAAATCGGTCGTTCGTCGCTTAAAAATATCCTACGGCCGAAAATAGTCGCTTGAACACCCTCGACGACGACGCTGCTCGCGTCTCCCTTCTCCTCTTGCTTCTTCTCGTCATCCTCGAGGTCTCTCTTCGTGGTCCTCGTCGTCTCGTGGTCGTCGCTCACCCTCCGGCTTTTTCAATGATCGTTTTGTGTCACCGTGCTACTGCTTCTTCTTCTTCTTCTTCTTCTTCTTCTTCTTCTTCCATGTGCCTTTCTCTTTCCTCGCGGAGCCGCGACGAAAACTTCGAAACCAACGCCAAAACGACGAGAGACTCACCGACCCGTAATTTATACGACGGTTAAAATAGGAACCGACTCAAACACCGGAGATATATCCTGCTGGCCTCGCTCGCTTTGTCTTCGATCGCGCCCCGAGCCGTTTTTCAAAGCGGAAAACGCCGTGGAAAGATGAGCCTCCGCCTCGGGATGTCGCTTCGGTGTTTCTGGGAACGGTGGAATTGTGGCTGGGACAAATTCAGTTGGGAAATTTATAGATACACCGCTATGAGCATGAGAGCTTCATTCTATATGACCGTGAGGGTATTTCAATGTTTTTACTCTTCGAGTAACGGCGATTTTTAAGAAATTTTTGTACCTACTATTCTCCTTCGAGGGATTCACTGCGATCTGGAAAGATTGATTCAATTTTTATTTAGTTTTTAGTTTGGACACAAGTCTCTCTAGGACAAGGTTAGGATAAAAATGATCACACAAAAGTAATACAGTGATTTCTCGATATATGTCAACAACACGGGTCTTGTTATGTTTACACTCCTCGACGTCCAAGGCCTCTGGAGCTCCGTGGCCCTTCACAGGGTATACCCTACGGCAGTGGGGATAACTCCGCGACGTTTATCATACAGACCTTGGCGACATATACAGAGAAATCACTGTAATCCGAAAAATATGAGAACGCGACTGAATCGTCGAAGACCGGAGAAAACACAGCAAGCTTAAAAAGCAAAACAATTTCATTAAACGTTCCTCTGTTATCGATCTCTTAATTTTAAAGGATCAAAGATGCAGTAAGCGCGTAAGATCTGCATCGACCACGTGAATCGACAGAGTGCAATCAAAGCTCTATTCTGAATCGTTAATTCGGGAGGGAAACCATGATTGGTTGAAGTCGCGCGGGTCTACAGGACCTGAGACAAGTTTCTGGATCGATTTCGCCGATCTCGTCGTCCGGATACGATGTTCAAGAGCTGAATTCTCAGCGAGAAGACCGAGACGACGATCCCCAGATCAAGAAACGTCCACTTGGCCACGGGAAAACAGTGACAAATGGTTCAGCCCGTACGCACCGAGAACAACAACCCCGCTCTGGACATGGAGTCGCTCGAGGAGATGCTCCGCAAGGTAACGACGATTTTTCATCGCGATACTCCCGCCTCCCATTTATTACGATTTCATAGAAACCGCTTCTCTCTGTTTGTACTATTATTGTAAACCGTGTCGCTGCAACGCGGACAGCGAATTAGCGCGTTTTCACGCAGCTTTACACGATCGTAACTGTAAATTGAACGAGTACCTCTTTCGCCAGTATAATTTCACCAATTACAGAGGAACACAGAGCACCGTTCCGTATTTTGCCCGATTAACGGCCCCGGGCCCGTGCGGTTCTGGATTTCGGGATCCGTTAATTTCAGGGGATGCTGCAGCTCTCTCTCTCTCTCTCTCTCTCTCTCTCCCTCTCGGTACACATACCTACACGTTTTGTAATCCCTTTTACCGGGTGACGTCGAACCGAACACACGGTCAAGGGACAAGATTAAACCATAGTCGAGAGTGGCTCAGCGAAAACTGCGGTCTACGAGGCTCGAGCCGAGCATCTGGGTCCACGGATGCCTAAGACAATATTTGCTGCTGCCGCGGTTCGGCTCTGAACGGCAATTAACGAGCCTAATCGCCGGCGAACGCGACACCTCGACCGTTAACCCATGATTCTTTCACAGGTGCGAGGAGCTTGTGTAATCGATTCCTAGTGTTAAAGAAAATTTACCATTATCGTCCGTCAACGTTACTTCGTTTTTAAAGATCTGGAAGTAAGTGAAATGTTCGTAACGAGTCTGGCAAGTAGCGGATGTTTATGTAGTATAAACATTTTCCGAGACAGGAGCTACGCATGTACTTCTTTCTTTAATAATTTTAACACATGGAAAATAGTGTATCATTGTTCTTGAATTATTTTAGTTTGTCCGCTGTGTTAAATTGTGCAAACCCGTTTTTGCTGTGGATGCATAAAATCCAGAGGGAAGCATTATTTCGGGCAAATACTGTGATGGGATGAAAATTTTTTCTCAAGGTCATATTTCTCTAGATCAAAGTCATTTCAAGGTCATCGGTGTTTTCTTTTTAAGCGGAACTACATATTTTCACCGTCGCGACACGATAGCCGAGGTCAAGGTGTTGACCTTTGCGTGACCCTGAGTGCAAGAAATTCAGAAACACTAGACTGTTGATGGAAATAGTGAAAGAACTCTGATAGATCTAATGAATGTATTCGGTGTGCCAAATTCGTTTAGGATCTGCTGACTGCGAGAAGTCTAAAGAGAGTGTATTTCCTGGCACACGTTTCATCATGACGAATTCCAGTTCATTGGACAAATTGCTGTGATTCTGTGGAATGCACGAGGACGGTGTGTTGGTTTCGAAGTCGTCGCTAGGGCGAACGCGTGCCACGTCGCTCCATATCTCAGGATATAATAACGGGTCGAGTTAAGGGAAGAATTACGTTACGCTCGATGAAAGAAGAGGCCCCGAAGACGGCGCGCAGGGGGAGAAGGTTTTTTAACTGCCACTTCCTGTAATGTATTCCGTCAGGCAGCGTTGAATGGACCACTTAGCGAGCATCCCGCGCGCACGCACGACAAAGATCCATAGGAAGAGAGAGAAAGGGAGAGGAAGAGAGAGAGAGAGAGAGAGAGAGAGAGAGAGAGAGAGAGAGGAAGAGAGAGAGAGTCTGTTCAGGCCCTCTCGTGTAAGCGCTTTACCGGGCTGTAAAGCCCCTCCCTGACGCATATATGCGTCGACCTGTCCCCCCATTTTCTCTCACTCTCTCTGTCTCTCTCTCTCTCTCTCTCTCTCTCTCTCTCTCTCTCTCTCTCCTACAAGCTCCTAATAACGCGTTAATGGTCAATTCAGCAGAAAGCGCCCCGCTCGCTCCGACTATCGAGGACTCTTGCTCTCCGATGCTTTCTTGCTCGCGACCATAATCTCACCCTCGCCACGGCCGAAAAGAACATCGCGGCGCCCTCGGCGCTGCTCGAAAGAGCCGCTGAAAACGATACTCGTCGATCGAGGGGAGCAAACAGACGTTCCTCTGCTCTGGGTCGAGTGGGTGTGGACAAATAATGGGGCCGGTGGAACGAGCAAGCACCCTTTACGAATTATTGATTCGAACGCGGGCCTATCAGCACCGTCTACTACCTGTTCCTTTCCCGCACGAATCTGCGGACCCCCAACCCTTCTGCTGTCGACTATCGATGCTCCGAAGTCGAACGGTAGCTGCATCTACAGGTAACTTCTCTACAGGTGACTTCGTCTCGCGTCTTTAAATTCGCGACTGTGGCCGATTGAGGGTGACTTCGAGATTTTCTTGTCGGGGAACTACGAACTATTTTGTAATGAAACTTTGATGTATATTTTTAGCTATCGTTAGACTGTGTCTGTGAATTTTTTGACGAAGGAAAGATGAAAATTTAGATAGGGGCAATTAATTACACGTTTCCAAGCATATACCTTCCTGTCGCGACTGTGACCGATTCAGGGTGACTTCGAGATTTTCTTGTCGGTGAACTACGAACTATTTTGTAATGAAACTTTGATGTATATTTTTAGCTATCGTTAGACTGCATCTGTGAATTTTTTGACCAAGAAAAGATCAAAATTTAGATAATTGGGAGCAATTAATTACACGTTTGCAAGGCATATACCTTCCTGTCGCAACTATGACCAATTTAGGGGAAGTTCGAAATTTTTTTATCGAGGAATTACAAACTATTTTAATATGGGACTTTAATGTACACTTTCAGCTATGTTCACACTACATCGACAAATTTTCAGGTGTAGGAAAGACCAAAATTGAGGTAGTTATGGTTGATTAAACGCATTCATCACAGTAGCTGCTGCAGACAGTGTATCAAGCACAGATCCGTCCAGCGATATTTTACCGCTGAGAAAACAGATGTTTCTGACTACTGGCAAGGTCAGTGATGCATCGCCCCGTTCCTAAACCATATCTGTCAACTTTTATAACCATGTTTTCCAAGCAACTCCTCCCGTATAATTACTTTTCTTATTACTGCTGATTGGCAATTATCAATTTCATCGCCACGAATCGAGGAGTTAGACGATTGAAACGCTGACTCACAAGATTTCCAAAACAGTGCCACCGCAACGCAAAGGAGTGGATCGAACGATCGCTAATCGTCCTAGCAATTCATCAGAATCATTCCAGAGAAAAAAAGGATCGAGGGAGTGAGGTTCTGCGAGGGTTTCAGCAAGAAATTTCCTTATCGGCTTTGATCTGGGGGCGCGAGGATTCGCGCGCGTCAGCGCGACGGGAAAGACTCGGTTTTGCGGGGCTCGAAGGGAGTGTTCCTTTCTTTCGTTTTTACGGGCTTTTTCGCTGGCAGGTTCGCCGGACGAGCGCGACACTCTGCAGTATCACGTAGCCCAGCGCTGAAGAGAAACAGGGAAAAAAGAGAATAAGAGAGAGAGAGAGAGAGAGAGAGTGAGCGAGTACGCGAAAGGGAAAAGCGGTTGGTCGGTAGCTAGTCCGTAATGTAGCTTTAATGTAGCGCTCGTGCATGGGAAAGCTGTCGTTCCCCTTTGACGATTTTCCACGTCAAACGGCCCCGCCGATTTCCACGTGGACGTACGTGCCGGCGTATTAGCTTTTTGCTCGCTTGCCACCAGCTGTCTCCGCGTTTTGCATTTTTCTGCTTTTAGCCGCCGCCGCCGCCGCTCTGCCCGCGACGGGGAAAAAGCGCCGTGGAAAAACCTGGAAAAATCCGGTGCCGATCGCCCGACAGATTCCCGAACGATGAACCCCTATCGCTTTCGTATCCCCCGTTCAATCCACCTTCTTGCTTTTCCTGCTTGCCACCGTAATCTCTGTACACTCTTGTACCACTCGGTTCGTTCTGTACACTCTGTACACTCTTGCACCATTCTGTTCACTCTGTTCACTTTGTTCAACGATCCCTGGAAAAACTAGCTGCTTCTTGCGAATCAAATTCCTCCCGCTCGCCTCTCTTTCTCGACTAACCCCTTCGGTTTCGATTTTCCACGGCAGTTTTTCACCGACTCCGCAAACGTAAGCTCTTGCATGGTGTACACACACGGAAAGCAAAACTGGAGCGCTGCCATCTCTGGTAAATAACATTTTTCTTGCCTCTGCCCTGTTGATCGTCTGGTCGGTTTTCTTTAGCTTTTGAGCTGACTACAGCCCCGGCTTTCGATTTCCTTCGTCGGCTTTTCATCGACTCGGTAAACATTCTACGTGGCTCACGGAAAAAGGAAATTCTTGCAAACAAGATTCGTTTCTATTGATATGCGCTACTGATTTCCCCCGGATCTTTCGAGTCTTTTCCAAAGAATCTGCTCCACCCCGGGTTTTACTCTAATTTTTCATTTAGGCGACAAATCAATTTGTTGCCCTTCTTCGTTCACTCGCTTCATTCATTCACTACATGGTACACGTAATTCACGGTTTTCCCATATGCTGGGTAAAAGACCTGAATGCAATATAAATTATCATAATTATTCTTACAAAACATATAATATTATAATATTATACTAATATTGTAATATTAATATTATATTGTAGATATCAATATAGTATTTTTAATATTTTTTATAATATTATATAATATTTAAAAAAAATAATAGTTTATATACCTAGTAGATACATTTCTCATTTCTGGACGTCGTCTATCAAGCAATTTTGTGATTCTCTATTTAAAAAATGTTTGGTACATAATATTAAAAATCTTGTGCCTCAGTTAAAACTTTAATTCTTTCCTATGAAACCTAATAGGTTTCGACACTGTCCTTCAGTGTCATGTTCTCCGTACACGTCGCAAATATTTTTAACACCACTTTTATCTCTATTGCCTTTTTCCAAGTTACCTGAAAACTTCTTTTGAACTTCTTTTAAATATAACATCTCGTTCATGCTTCGATCGCACACTGAAGAAATGCTTCCTAAAAGAATACATGAATTCCGATAGCAAACAACGCGATGTATAGAACGTCCTAATCATCGTTTCTCTTGCTTCTTGAACGGCCTGGCGAAAGTCGGTCGAAGATGCTTTTCTCGTTGCATTCTACCACTTTTGGCTTTCGCTTTTTCTCTCGAATTTTTCCCATAACTTTGCTCCGAGCGCCTTCGGCCGTGTTTTCAGATTCGAACGTTTCCGTCGGACGCTCATGAAACATTCATGCTCGACGCCCGCGGACAAGCTCGTCGAAATTATAAACGGTCCTGGACCGGTCGGTTTATATTTCGCGGACTGTGGCCGTTCGCCGGTTATTTTCATTTTAATTGCCGGCTCGTCGGCCCCCCATTCATTTCATTGTCTCGATAACTACGCGGCTTGGAAAAATCGCGAGAGAACAATCGGCCGGTGGAAAAAAAAAACCTGGGATCGACCGAAAACCCTTCTCGAAAATTCCGCTTCGCTTGGACATTTATTCGTCGGGATCCGATGGAACAAGTGTTGAGGGAACAGTCGCGCGCGAGAGAGAGAGGGAGAGAGAGAGAGAACCCTCCTGATAGCGAACTGCTGCCATTCTTTCCGCCGTTGGAACGCGCCGCGAAAACCTTTCAGCCCGGAACAATTCCCTTAATTCCCGTCTTACCGCTTTTCTTCGAGCGGAAAACGTTTCTCTTGCAGCTTGATAGTCAGCGTCTGCTGTCGTCGATCTTCCTTTCGCTTCAGCCACTTGTTCCTCCAATGGATTCTGCTCCTTGTGGCGAGCCTGCTTTAATATTCGAGTATCCCCTCCGATCTTTATGTAACTATGCAAAATAAAACGGGGAAGTGTTCGACACGTACTTTGTTTTGACAGGCATCATTCATACGAGGGTGGAAACTGCCCTCGAAGTTTCGACTGGCTTGTCGATTATCGTAGGAACCATCGATTCTGGAAGTTTGAACCCTGAGCGTCGCGTATCGAACACATTCTTGCAAACGAATCTTAAATAGATTACACTGTTTAGGACATACAGTGGCTCAGGTAAAGCGTTCGAACGCCTTTTAAAACGATACAGTGATTCAGAAAGACATTTTCTCAGCCTTCTTGTCACTATTCAGCTCTATGTCGTAAACCTATTTGCGTATCCAGCGTGGACTGTGTATTTCAAACGCAACGTTCGGCGAGAACCTCGGATTTCGTCTAAATGTCTCTCGCCAGAACCGCGCAACTGACTTATAGCGGGAATTCACTGCATCGAGAATTCGCTGTATAACTTTTTCAAAATCGGATCAAACGACCTGACTTTTCTTGAGCAATCAGAACAATTGCTTCACCAAAAGACGTGCGGAACAGATTTCGAAATTGTTAGGAATTACGCGAGATAATAGAGAAAAGAAGGCAACTTTAAATATGTGTTTTCTAGATCTATGTTATGGTAAAAATTGCATCACGTACAACTAACAGCAACGTTTCGGACAGCGATATTTCGAATCTGCGACGCGTAACAGTGAAACAAGAATAAAAATGGGAGTCGTCACCGTTCTATGGGGGGTCGATAAGACCAGCTCGGAAATATTTAGCATTCCGGACAAGGATATTCGCGGTGTCGAATGCGATTGTGTTGGAAAGCAGCGGGAAGACGGTGTCGTGCGGCTCGTGTTCGACAAATCGGAAGGGACCGGGCCGGTTACGTGTTCGTGGCGTATTTATAATTGATGGAATGCATAATCCGCGGCTCGGATTTGCATAGTCGAGGCCGAGGTCTGGTCGGCTGGTTCGCGGCCGCGTAAAATAACGCTTAAATAACGCGCATCTGCGTGTGCCTCGTCGCACGCACGCTCTCCCTCTCTTTCCATCTCTCTCTCTCTGTCTCTCCCTCTCTCTCTCCGTGTACAAACGCCCGACCATTTGTCCACGAGAATGGAGCAGTTAATTGTCCCTCCGTTGGCCCGCAATTACGCTCGCCGCGCGAGAGATACCGGTGCCCTCTTCGGTGTCTTTGTTGCCGTCGCAATTAGTTCAGCAATTAGCATTTCTTTGGCCGATACGCCGGCCGAGAGATTCGCGGCCGGATAACTTGCGGTTCCTCTTGCGAACCGACCGGAAGCTAATTCCCGTGGTTCCGGGCGTCTGAATTCCCCGAACGAGAGCCGAGCAATCTCGCGATCTCGATTTTCCGACAGCTTTTCCCAGCCGCCTGTGAAATTCGCCGGAGCTCGATTCGCCGCGATTAGAATTGGTAAAATCGTGATTAGACTGCGGACCTGGTAAATAAACATTCCCCGAATCAATTCGGAGAGCGAAAGATTAAATGAAAATTTTCCCCAGCTTTTGATAAATTTCTCAAAAAGTACTCTTAAGGGAATTAGCAATTTTATCGATACATCGAAATTATGTTATTTCTCTGAATCTCCTGCAGTTATCAATTTGAAATATTTAGAGCATCTGATACCATTCTAGATGTGCAGTTTAGCTGAAGAGCCTTTTGATACACTGAATAAAAATAGTTCTACAACCCTATCAACCCAACTTCATTAATCCACCGATAAATGCACAAAATCCGCAATCCAGCAACAACTACCGGCAAAGCGATGACGTAGACCACCCCTAATTTCGTGTGCTCTACTTCATATTTCATTGTAATCAAGATCACCGGCATCTTCGTCGACGTCTAATCGATTTGTCGTCGAATGACCCATTAGACCGGCCCGCTGGCCAAGTGCCAAGATCCAGGATCTGTATTTTATAAACTGATTCGAGACCAGCAAAATGATGACTTAGACTCCTCCTGATTTCGTGCGCGCTGCGTCATATATCATTTTCAACGAAATCCTTAACATCGACGTCGAGATATGATAGATTTGTCGTGGAACGTGCTGGCCCAGCGCCAACATGTACACATGTGTCTACTTGTCTCATGTTTCTTCTCGCTGTTGTTGACAAGTTTTTGGATAGTCTTCTCGGAGGTCCAAACTCCAGATCCTGTACGGTCCCAGTAACACAATGGCCAACAGAAATTTGAAGTATAGAGCAATCATAAAACAGTATAGTGATTTCTCTATATATGTCGCCTAGACCCGGATGATAAACGACGCAAAATTATCCCCACTACAAACAGACGCTTCATTTAATTCTATTAACCTTTTTAACCAGTGAACTGTGTTTGACGAGTATACTCGTCATGAAGAAATGGCAATATTTTGTGTCATGACGAGTATACTCGTCAAAACAGCTATAATTCAAACAGCGGTTAATTTTTGCGACGCAACTTAGGTACACATTTTTCAAAGAGGTCGCAACAGCTAACTGGTTAAGCACCGCAGGCTCGTCCGCAACTCTATCTCCCAGGTACGGCGCGCCTGGCCGCGGGAGGCACAAAAGCCACTATAGTGGTTCGTACGATTCAAACTGTTGCTTTCCACGGAAGCCACTATAGTGGCATACAGTGCTTAAAAGGTTAATTCTATTGATAAAGTACGTGCTTAGGAATTAATATGTTAGAGCTTAGAGTTAAGGGCAAAGTCTTAACATGTCTAAAGATGTTCAGCAAGGACAGCACTGTAAGTCGTTGATAACGATAATTATGAAGTAGCTCTTAGGAATTCATGACTGTTGAAATAGTTGCACTGCCAAAGTTCTGACAGATCAAAAAATGTTCAAGAAGGACAGTATCCTCGGACCAGCCAGCGACAACGACGACGACGATAAACGTTGCTCCTGGTCCGTCACCGTTCTCGCTCGGTTCGGTCAAGCCGCCGAAAATTTGCTCTCGAGGATGAAAAACTGTCGCAGTTTGTATCGCTTAGAGTCGAGCCGTTAGACATTGCGGTGGCAGCAAGCTTGACAAGCCAGCTAGGAGGTTTCTCGCCTCGAGATTCGGGAACGTTTGCGGGAAAGGGGATCGATCAGACGTGGCCTAGAGCCGCGTAGAGGTTGATCGTATCGAAGCGAGACGGTAAGCGGGAAAGTTGTGCGGAAGCGTGGGGCAAGCTGCCGCGCCGAAAGTGTTGGCAGAAGTTAGGCGAAAGCGTTCCCGGTCGGTCGTTAATCAGGCTTCTGTATGTGCGAGTGTTTGTTCGCGACGCAGTTCCAGCGGCGGCGCGGCGGTGTGCAGATCGATTTCCATTTTCGGAGGGCGAGGGAAAGTTTGAGGCCGATGCGCCTGTTTCCCAGGCGACCCTCTGCTAAATGGCTAACTAACGAGAGAACCGCTTCTCGACCGGCTCCTGAAACGTCAAGCAAACACTTGTCTTCTTGCCAGCTAGCGTAGACACCAGAGCAGGCGGCGCGGCGCGTCGCGGCGCGCGGCGGCGGCGGCGTGTTGCGACAGACGTTAACGAATCGTGCCTCCCCAACCCGCTCGAATTCGAAAATCAAGCAGGACGAGCAAGCAGCCGACGAAGGAAACAAATATCGCCTGCGCTGCTGCTCCACGGTTAACCGTTTCGTCTTCCTTTCCTCCCTCGGCAAACAGAACGACGCCCTCAGGAATCGCGTTACACTCCTCGCTGCGCCGGAGACCTTCGCTCCAGGATCCTTCAGGAGCCTCCAATTCGATGGCTCCTGCGAGCTTTTCTGCCGCTCCGAGGCTTAATACACAATCGTTTTTAAGGTACATTTGTTTCGGCCCTTCTGGGAAGTTAGGGCAGTTCCCCGAACAGCTTCCCAGTGATCGTCAAAAAGAGATGGTTATGGGACTACTACTCACGAATCTTTATGCAAAATAAACATTGTCTCAATTGCGGGACGTACGAGCTAAATAGAAATTTCTTTCTTTAACTCTTTGCGCTAGAAGCTATTTCAACTCGAAAACCAAACATTTTTTCTGACCTGGAACCAATCTGCCGGACCAATGGGCGTAGTGGAACTGAAATTTTTCTTTCTCAATGGGACTTTGACATTATGATTTTTCTTTTTCATTTTATAATATACTAACAGATTTAATACTGCAAATAATATTTTTAACGGCGCCTCAGAGTCATCACTCGAGTGCTGGAGGTTAATATTTGTAGGAAGTCAAAAATCGCGACATTCTCAAAATTTCCTACTGCCTCCGATTTTTCCCACTCAGATTTCTGATACACGATAAGAGCAGACGATACTTGTAATCCTCGGAGCTAGATTTTTAAATTGAACTAGTGTTCGCATAGTTGTACAAATTCTGAAGCACTGTCTCCGCCCCTAACGCTAGTAATTCTCACTTTCTTTACATTCAGAAGAAAAGTGGCACACGTCTAGATTGTTAATCATGCGATCTCGTGACCTTTAAAGTTTGGTGTGTCTGCCAAAAATGTATGACGGAATTATTTGTCCATATTCGTAAACGAATTTTTGCATTCATGTATCGAACGCGGTAAATTGAGGGAGAGAGTATTGTTAGAGTTATTCTTAACTTTCCGATTTTCATGTCAATAAATTGTTTTGATTTTGTAGAATTTTCGAGACTGCTGTGTGGGCACTCAAGGTGTTACAGAATTATTTTTGACTGTTTCACTGTTCCGTCACAACACTGCCAGGACATTATACTGCAAGGGGTTGAGGGTTCAGTTACAGTAATACATGTTCTCAGTTCCAAAAGACTACACAGTACTGTTCATTCGATACTGCATCGTGAATGTCAAATGGTAAAAGGCTGCGGAATGCCGACTTGAGTGCTCGATTTCGAACAGAGAATTTTAGTGCGCACTTTTCGCGGAACAATAAGGTTGATCTCCACCCTCGAAGATGATAGGTGGCACCCCCATCTGCGAGAAAAAGTCGCGACTCGGCTCACCCTCCTTCGGGTCGTGTTAAAAATGAGACTATTCGCGAGCACTTTGCCGCGAAACGCCGCGCCGGAACGCTTTGTCGAAAAATCGTGAGAATATTTCAAGAGCTTTCCTAGGGGGGCGGAACGACGCCATCGCGCGTCGATATAATAAGAGCGTTCAGCCCCTAAGCAAAGACTCATCTCGATAACTTTTCCGGGTAGCAGAAAATAGAAATGGATTGAGTAGGGTGGCTTACGGACTACTTCTATTAAAGCCTGCTTTTCTTTTCCTCTGATCTCCTCATCCTGAACTCTGGACTATGCGGTTGTGACAGAAGTTGGTAGATGAATTTAAAACATTAGAAAAACTTATAAAAATTTGTTTCGATATGTCATTCTTATTTTATCAAGCACATTAAGAAAAATGAAAGAAATTCGTACGTAGCTTCCCTCTGTTGCTTGCAATTTGTACAGGAAAATTTTAGTTTGGATTCGCAGTCTGATCATTACTATTAGGATTTAAATAAAACTGTTATTGTTAGAGTAGTATTAGACTGTCCATTGTACACATTTTCAACATGATGTCTACTTTATGTTCACTGTCTCATTTAGCATAACTTTTATGCAAATTCTTTGCAGACACATTGGATCAAGAAATATAAGAAACTGTGAACAAGCTTATGACCGTCTATAATAAAACTGTTATTGTTAGAGTAATATTAGACTGTCCATTGTACACATTTTCAACATGATGACTACTTTATTTTCAACATCTCATTTAGCATAACTTTTATGTAAATCCTTTGCAGACATATTGGATCAAGAAATATAAGAAACTGTGAACAAGCTTATGACCGTCTATAATAAATTGCATGCAATTTCATGCATTTATATTTATCAAACATCGAATCCCCCTCGCAAAAGTGCACTAGCAATATGTGAATTAATTCAAACCAGCCCGAACTCGGTACTATACAATTTCCAGTAACGCAACCCCCGCTTCCGTTTACCAAACGCACAACTAATCTCACAACCAGTAGATCACTCTCTCCCTACTTTCACCGGCAGCCGATAGTAAAATCGTCTCGATTCCCTTATTTACACCTATCCGGTAAACACTCGCACCCCAGTAAAACATTCTCTCGAGCCTCGAGAACGTCCGGAGCACACTCGACAAACGTTTCCACCCCCGTGTGCATCCACCGGGTCGGAGGGTTTATTCGAATATTGATCAGGCGAGTGTCCGGCTCGCAGCGATAGAGCTCGTTACTTAGGACAGATCGGAGGTTCAGCTTCCCCCCCCCCCCCCCCCGCCCCTCTCGTAGCCATGATCACTCCCCCGTAGCGTGCAGGTCTATCCATTTTTACGCGTCTCTCGCGGTTCCATCTTAATCCGTCACGAGGAGCGACAACGTCTCCGCGCTGCGCTGTCTAATTCAATTTCGCCGGGAACGAACCGTCCGATTCGATTATTTCGGCCGTGATACGCATTCGCGGGGAACGGGGGGAACCGCAGAGCTGCTTCGCGAAGTCGAATTTCGCGATTACAGCCCCTGTTCCGACGCCTATGCTCGCTGCTTTGCTCGTCGATGCAGCCAACCCCCCGAGTTTTCGCCGCGTCCGTGTCCGGGAATTCGAAACCGGATCTCCCCGGCGCGGCGGAAACAGGATTTCCAGGGTGAAAAACCCCTCCCGGAAAAAACATGCCTTTCAACTTTCCCGTTCATCCCTGCAGGGAAATCCGCGGTCTAGGGATGGGAACCGAGGATAGTCCTTTGCCGTAGGGGTGAACATTCGAGTTTTTTTCAGTTTGTTCCGTGAAATTGCGATTGTTCGTGGAGAGGCGATTCGTGGACTGCAATCTGAAATTTTCGCACGTCAACAGAGGTCGGAAGTTAAGGACCACCCGTTGGGTGCAGCTTGAGTTACAGCAGGAAGCTAAAATGTTTACTTTTGTCTATAATAGGATAATGGGATAGATACCCATTATTCCCATGCTTTCTTGTGACGGAATCGCTTCCTTCTTCCAAAAGAATTCGTGAAGTAAGCCGGACAAATAACAAGATACTCCTGACGTTGTGAACTTCTAATTCTTCATTAAAAAACACTTCTATTGAGAGTAAATAGAACAGTAATTATATTAACCCTGAACGGACCAGTGCCGCCATATAAGCGGAAGGGCACTTTTACTTACTGAACTAACTTACTTACTAAAAATAAAAGAAGAAAGGAATATAAATATTTTCCTTTCTATACTTGATGTAAAAATGTTGAGTCCATAGTTTCTCTTCGTATGAAAAATAACTTGAATCTGGTGGAAAGTAAACTTAAAATACCGCACCGTTAAGGGTTAAATTGAGCCATGGACATTTCAACTTACTTTCTTACTGAATCTACATATTTGCGGATTTGTGTGCAAAATAAAAATTATCCAAGTCAGTTGTAAGAAATTAAGTTCAATTGTCAATTGTAAGAGATTAAATGAAAATGATTTTCCTCTTTTAATAATTCTAACATGTCGAAAACCGCAGTTTATTCATATCAATACAGTCAATTCTCGATATATGGCAACAACACGGGTTTTTTGCCAGCGTCATGTATTGTCTAGATGACACACCCAAGCCGTGTTATGTTTACACTCCTCCGCGTCCGAGGTCTCTCGAGCTTGGCGGCCCCTCACGGGGTATACCCCGCGGTAGTGGGGTCAATTCCACGACGATTATCACCCCATAATGAATGAAAATCCCATAATAAAAAATATAGAAAAAACAAAGTTTACCTTCCACTGACCTTGAAAACGCCACCCAAATAAAAAACTGATACTGCCTCCCTCTTTTCACCCTCGAAATCCTTGGACACGTGTTTTACACTTTTTTAGTATCTTTCATACTTTTCGAGATATTCGGCTGGAAGGTTTCCAAATGAACTCCCTGTATATTGTACTGTAGGAGTGTGTAGTGTGTTTGTCTTCACGGTTTGTCTCGCGAACCTCTCGTCGAGAAAAATGAATTCTCTGGTGTTCCGATTCGGGGTGGAAGGGCCTCGAGTGACTGGATGCCCTTAATCGAGCTTCCTCTCGAGGAGCACCACGAAACTTTCGGCTAATCGTGGCTCGGTGGAGGACCGAACGAGGGAAGGATCGTCGGAGCAGGTGCCGCTATAAATTGGACGGAGGAATTAAAACGAGCGGGTCCATTAGAGCGAGCGCGGTCTCGAACTGGGACGGAGGAGCCAGATTCCTCCGCAAATTGCGAATCGATCGCTCGAACGCTCTGACAGGTGTTTTTCCCTATTAACCCCTTTCCGTCTAATATCTAGGAAACTGCGCGGCGTACTACTAAACTAAAATCCTATTCCTCTGTTATCAACGACACGGTACACTGAAATGGTACCGTGTGTCCCCGGAATATGGAGTTTCACACATCTCCGTGAAAATTAATTAACCCATTGCACTACAATATTGAAACCTGCCGAGCCTTAAAAGTAACTTATACATGTTGTCTTATAAAGATAACGAGATTGTATACTAAATATATTTATTTAATCATTTCCCACGAAAGCACCTTCATAATTTCAATAATTGTAAAATAAAATGTCTGGAACCGATCATTTTCAACGGCGGTGGTAGGTTTAGCGTTAATAAATATGTACGTTATTAATTTCTCTAGAATCGAAATTACCAAGCACTATAGCCACAAAATAAGTAGCACTATTAGTACCCATTGCTCAAAGTACAAAAACACATCAACGCCAAAGTTGGTGTACAGTGAATTCTCGATATATGTCAACAGCACGGTCTTGTCAGCGACATATATCGTCCAGGAGATACTATTCTTCGATCCAAGCAGAACGTCGTATACGACCCCTGCTATGTTTACACTCCTCGGCGTCCGAGACCTCTCGAGCTTCGTGGCCCCTCACGGGGTGTATCCCGCGGTAGTGGGGATAATTCCACGACGTTTATCATCCAGACCTTGGCGACATATACAGGATGTGGCCGGTCGGGTGGTACCACCGGGCAGGGGATGATTCTACATGTAAAAATAAGTCGGAAAAAACGAATAAAAATTTTTCGTTCGTCGCCTCGTTTTCGAGAAAACCGATTTTGAAAATGCATTAAATACGCATGCTATTAGCCAGGAATCGTCTGACGCGTCTGACCTTGGCCAACCAATTCTACTTTCTGCATATACTAAAGCAGGATCTTTAATCTCGATTTTCTCGAAAACCGAGCGCCAAACGAAAAAATGTTATTCCTTTTTTTCGACTTACTTTTATATGTAGAATCATCCCCCGTCCGGTCACACCCCATATAGAGAAATCACCGTAGCTACCGATTGTTAGTAGCTGTAACGAAAATCGTAGTGGTAAGGGGTAAGTGACCGCTCGCGTGGAAAGCTCGCCCTTTTTGGTCGAAGGGTCGAGTAGGCTTCGGGAAGTGTTTATTTTCTAATGTTTCCCGAGCGGTTTGGGAAATGAGCGAGAGCCAGTTGACGGGGGTGATAGTGTGAGAGAAGCATCGTTGAAAGAGTTGTAGGGCCGTGCGGAGTCAAGGGCAGCGCCGCGGCCGCTGCCCGCTGAAAAATGCATAACGAGAGGCGAGCTCTCTCGCCGCGCCGAAGGCCGGTGCAAGCGGTGCAGCGTGCACGGTGCACGGCCGAGCATAATATCAGCCGAGGAAACGGAGAAAGTGCCGGGGCAGGTTACCAGCCAGACGGCATGCGGGCGCACGGACAGGTGCCGGTGACCTTGAAAGCGTTGCCACCGAACACCTTCCGCATTGGTGAACAGCCAGCGAGCCGCGCTGCGCGCTGCGAATAATTGAAATCATCGCGACCGGTCGCCTCTTCGATTGGCCCTCGATTCGTCCCCCGACTCGTCCCCTAATTGCTTCCCCAAATTCATCCTCTAATTGGCCTAATTTTTCGGAAGTGGCAACCCTCCGTGGCGTATCGAGACTCTCAGGCTTTCATCAGGTTCAAGGTTGAAGCATTTGATTGGATCGTGGAATATCTAGATCAGACACTAGTACTTCAAAATATTTCCTACATCATTTTAATTTGTTTGTATTTAATGAATTACTAAACATTTCAGTATTGTGCAAATAAATTGCACAATTTTCGTATGTGTAACATGAAAGAAAAAATATATAGAAGGGAGATATTCTAGGTTGGAAGAATTGTTTCGTTTTGGAGTTAAAGTAGCTTCGAGTGCAAAGGGTTGAAACCCGAGCGCCCTGCACAATTGCCATTTTCTCAATAAATTTTCACAACTAGACTGCGAATCTCTATGCAAAATAAAAACTTTCTGGACTGAAATAAAAATTGAATTTCTTTCTTAACATGTTTAATAGATTGAGAATGATATAACAGTAGCTTTAACTTAACGTCTAATTATCTAACCGTTTGTAATTACACTCGTTTTTGTCATAAATGCATAAAATCCGTCCGCTCGTAACGATGATCTTCGACTCGTTCTGTCGTCAGTTATCGCTAGAGTATTTACGTCTACTTTATGCAAAATACAAATTGTCTGCATTGTTTGCATGGTACTGGGACCAAGAGAAAACTCTCAAATTTGCCCACGAGATAAAAGAACAGGCTTCAAAAATCCCATAGAAGTCCTTGCCACGCGTTGATCTACCTCCAACAGTCCAGCACGCTGTAACAATTCCAAAATCGAATTCTCTGGTTGATCGACTCTCTTCCGACCGATTTGTCGCATTCCTCGGAGAGCGTCCGATACGTCATCTCGGTTGGACGTTTTTCTCGGCTATCGTGCCGTGGGATCGTCACTCGGGGAACGCGGAGCATCCCGTGCTTAATTAAACCGAATTCAAGTGGCGCTCTCGAGCCGAGGGAAAAATGGCGAAACGACAGGAATTTATGCGAGCCAGAGAGGAGCGGGCCCGCTCGCATTTCAAGGCTTGGTGTTCCGGTCGCGGGAGCTGCGGTGAACGATCTCTGCCCCTTGGACGGTCCAGAGGGAACCGCAGAGGAACAGAGAGGAACACGGGGGGAGAGGGGAGCCGCGTAAAAGGGCAATAAAACACACAGGACGCATCTGGGTTACGAGCTTTACAAGCTCCTTTCTTTATCTCGCGGCAGGCCCATCGCTCCGGTCCTAAGCGATTTCTCGAACGTCGTTCCTTCCGACTCTTCGAGACCCTCCTCCTTCTTCTTCTTCTTCTTCTTCTCTCTTCTTCGGATTCCCCTCTATCCAGCCGAGGCGATTCGCGCGCGCTCTCGCTATCTTCGAGCTCCGCCGATAAGCGTTTTTAACCCTCTCGATAGTTGCACCACCCTGGAACGGCCTTCTTCGCGCACTCGTGCGTATCTCGGGTCTCTTGCCTCTTTTATTTTCCACCCAAGGGCGTTCTCGCGAAGGTCGACCCGGCAAAGTTCAAGGATTCTCGTGCGGAGTGTTCCGACCGCCTCGAACACCCACGTCTTGCTTGTTATCGTCGATTTCGTCGTCGTTTTGAAATGTTACAAAAATTGAGCGTTGCGTCATTCGCGATGTAAGCGTTTCGAACCGGATCGAACAGTTTCGTGGTCCGTTGCGTCTCCGGCGAGTTAATAGCGACAGAGTTATGGGTTCATAGGGCGACTGTATCGACAGCGACAAGAGTGGACAGCCATTACGGCTGCATCCGTTTGGTGGCAGCGGTCGCGATCACCGATTCTATCGGGTTTCCGTCGCCGCTCCCCGTCGCGTCCGGATAAATATTCATCCGTTAACGACGAGGCCTTTGATTCCCGTCGACCCCGCTTGCTGTCTCCCTAAAAAGAGCACGATGCTTCTCTCGATATAACAGCATCGGTATTCCAATTCCGCATCGCCGCCAACAAAGCAGCTATCCGATCAATCTCCGATACTGTAGCCGCCGCCCTTTGACCTTCCAACGAGAACGAAGCAACGCGTGCACGTAAGTACAGAGCCCTAACCGAGCATACATATGTACATATATATACCTACGTATATATTCGCGCATGCCCGTTGGCTCGTCGAGAGCACCGGCTGGTTTACATTCGAATTATCCGAGCACAAAGAGTCGCTTATCGGCTGGAACACACTCCAGTTGGTTTCCCTCGAATGCGCCCGAACGAGTTGCAAGCTACGCGCGAGCTTTCCAATTGGAACGAGCCAGCCAATCGCGACCGGCATCGACGAAAGAACCGATCGGATTTACGATCTGAACGGGGAAAGCCCTCCTCGTCCACGATGCATAGACACTTTGCTCTCGGGCATAAGTATGCGAGAGCCTTCGGCTGAGCGCGAAAGATAAACGAGCTTGGTGTCCGGTGATATCTTTTATGGATTGCGCCTTTAACGAATAAGAAAGGCTATAGAGATGCGTGTCGATGTTAAAACTCGAGTCGAAATCCGAGAATTCAAATGCTTCGTTTTATTCTTATCAACGCTAGATTTACTAGATTCTTTAATTTACAATTATTGCGATTGTAAAATTGCATTTATGAGACATTTATTTCACACGTTTATTCCTTGGAACATATACTATGGTAAAAGCTGCTAAAAATCTGGCTGAATATATTCTTGACATTTTTACAAAATAATTTAAACTGGCCATTTTTAGTGCTTCGGAAACCTAGTGTTAATAGACGGATTTTTATGGATTTATGCAGAAATTTGCTAAGTGACATATAAAACAGTAACAGATTCAAAAAATCTAGTGTAAGATGCTTTCAATGTATCAGAATTGTTAAGGGATGAAATCAATTTTTATTTAATGCTTGCTTCCCACAATCCATGCAGAACATTCTTATTTTGCACAGAGGTCCGCAGTGTAATTGTTGATACATTGACTGCTGAAGAAACAGAAATATGCTAAGAAACAATTTATCTAGTAAAACTATGACTCTTGCAATTCTCTCAGTTCCTCCAGATGATTACAAAACTCAGTTTGCACGAGTATACGGTAACTAAAATTATTTTTTAATCCTGGACACCAGATTATATTTCCCAATCATGACCAGCAGTCATCGTGTTAAATCTGTGAAGAAACCGGTGGTAGAAAATTATCTAGCTTCCTAGCGGAGATTAGGTATAGCACCCTAAGTTCCCCTGTCCCTAAGCTTGTTTACAATTTCTGTACAATACAATAAATAGCGGTCGATGGTCGAAAGGCCTCGGACGCCGTGTTGTTGAAATATATCGAGTATTCACTGTATTTACACGAGCAGCTTGTAAACATAATAGAGATTTCAAGTGTCAAAGATTCGCATAAGTCCTCCTGCAACGCGAATTAGTCGGTGCCTAGTATGTTGTCCAGCGGTCGCGTTTAGAAGGTCGTCGAGCTTGAAGGTAGTTCGTGCAAGCTTTCCCGATTATTTCCGCCGAGTAATCCACTTTCCGGAGACCATGGTCGCCGTAGATAGACGCGAGCACCTTTCCAGACTGTTATTAGGGGTTGTTTCATCCACCGGAAGCGAGTGGCCGACCAGCAAGAACGCGCCTCCTCTAATTTCCACCGCGAGCTGTGCAATCGGTCAAGACGTCCGTCTCTCGTCGTCCGGTCTCTCGGACTTTCTTGTCTACTTTCTCCCACACCCAACAACCCCCGGGACCCTTTTGCTCCCCCTCTGGATTTATCTCAGCCACTTACACCCGCCGTCAACCCCGAAATTTATTTCAAGCGCGACCAAAAACTCCCCCGAAGCAACATCGCTCCGAGGATTTATTTTAATTGGCTCGTGACGCGCAGTTAACCCATTTGCATCATGAGAGTAATTCAAAAATAATGCCCCCGCCACCTATTCTTTATCACAAGGTTCACGGAGCCGTTCATAGACGAAATTGTCGATTAACCATCTTTTCTCCGGGACACATATTTGGCGCTTAACACTAGGTTTACGGTGCACTAAAAATATCTATCAAAATTTGTAGCCACCTTTTAATAATATACTCCCGAAGAAATCAATTTGTTAAATAGTTCCTCGTGGATGGATCTTTACGATCTCAATACTCGTAAATTAAAATTATTAGAATCTATTATTTTGACGGGTCCCGTAAATCTAGTGATAAATTTCAAATAGATTTCCCCAAGAATTAGTAGACTGCCGACCTTCACGTATTTATGGCTTCTGAAATTTTTAAAAAAATGCTACAGTATAAAATTCCACAGAATTTAGTACGATTTTTAATTCCACATCTACAAAGACTGCTACCACTGAAAATTAGATTTTATTTGTTTCCACTTCCTAAAAAAAAACCTACAACAATTGGTAATTGCACAAATATCCGCAGTCTAATTAGGCATAACATTCACTGGCGTCATTGCTTTATAAAAATGACAAAATTAACTTTCTATAGACATTTTGCTGTTCTCATAATGGTGTACGTTTGATTTATAACGTTTATTCGACTTCCAGTGAAAGAGTCTTTATAATTCCAACAATTCTAAAATAAATAATGCGGGACAAGACACTTTGAAACATTGAAAGAACATTAAAATATGAACACGCATTAACCTCGTCGTTTCATATTGTGTAGTCAATCGATTAGGCAAACGAACGGCTCCTGTTCCAATCGCCATTTGAAAGATTAATCACCCGCGGCTAAGAAAGCAACGCGCCCGTGCAGCAATAACGGGTAAGCATCTCGCGTACACACGCTAATGAGCAAATGGGTTAAAAAACGAGCCTGGAATCGATTCTCCGAAGCATCGAGATTACTCACCATCCCTTCGGCGTGGTTTTTTCTTCCAGGGCGGAAAACAGTCTCTCTCGCCGCCGGCATTCTTGCGGTTTGTTCTTCGCTGGAAGCATTTAATTATTCCCGGCGATCGTATTCGAGTTCTCCGGGCTTTTCGAGAAAGAGAGAGAGAGGGGAGGAAAAAAAACACAGCAAGAAGCGGGGAATGGCGATTTCGCGAGAGGGGTCGGGGAGCAGCGCGGAGGAACGAATTATAGCCGCAAATTATCGTAAAACTCGCGGCCCCGACCCCAGGCATGAACGGGCAGCGTAATTAAAAATTGCAAGCGTTTAAGTGCACGCGTATATAAGCAGGGGTGGTATGGTGTCTCGCGACAGGCTCCCAGAAGACCTCATCCCCTTCTCCGATATCGACAGAGACCTGCGGCGTGTCCGGCGCCGGAATTACGACGGAATTGCCGCAATAACTAAGTCGCCATTCGTTAAACTCCCCGCAATTATCGACGCCCGGCCGATCCGGAGGAATAATATCTCCCCGAACGAATAATATCTCGCTGCCCCTCCACCCTCCCCAGTCCCGTCCGGTCATCGGAATCGCATTATCCCCCTCGAAACTTCGGAATAGCGGGATCAGGTATCCCGAGGAAAAAGAAAACCAACCCCCATGGGGGGCGGATGCCCCCTCATTTCGCGCGGTTCGATTACGGTGTTGTGATATCTGCTATCGAACTTGTCGTACACGTCACGCTGTTTATGTGCCGGCCGAGCCGAGGTATTTCTGCACGAAAAAATGTATTTTCTTGGCGTGGACGCTTTCTTCTGGGACACCTGAAGAACGGCGAGTTTTTGCTGTTATGAACTGTTTCATAGGAAAATGGTATAAGTCAATATTTCTTTATCCGACTTAGCACCGCTAAGCGTTCTAAGTAAGGGTCCATTGAATAAATAATTCGGAGCAAGTCTGCTCTGCAGCGTTTTTCTCTGTTTATTGTACGAATTATGATGCTCGCAAGCTTTTCCTAACAGGAAATTAAAGCTTGTCGAACTCGAAGGAATTTTTCCAAGGGCGTGATTTCGTGGTGTTGGTCCAACGATTAAATCCTGTTGACTCGGCGCAAACAATTTTTCCAAGGGACTGGTTTCCAGTTGGCACAAGCTAAATGGTAACTATAATTCGCAAGATTCGATTCCTGGCGCTGTTTGCGCTCCTCCCTCGGCGGCCTGGGCGCCCAGTTCCCAAAACGCTCGAATGTGTCTCGAGGAATACGATTATGACACCGCAGCACGTTGCCTCCGGAGCACAGGTTGCGCTGATTTTATCACGGTACACGGGGAAACGCGTGTAAATATGCAGATAGCTGCTTGCCAACTCGTGTACCCACGCTTAATGCAGACAGCCGCGCGCCGTAGGTGCTCGCGAATGCGACTGCGACTCCGAGAAGTGAACGCGCCGAACCGAAAAAGGCCCGGAGAACCGATTCGTCGATCCTACGATCTCTGATCGGTGTCGATCGTTTCGCAACGGTCTCCGAACGGAATCCTTCTACCGTCACAGTCTTTTCCCAGGACGATTTCCTTGGGAATTCGTTCGGTAAGAAATCTGTTCAATGGAGAATCTTCCATAGGTCTGGAGAACCGATCCCTCGATCCTACGATCTCCGATCTGTCGATCGTCGGACAGAATCTTTCTACTGCCACAGTTCTTTGTAGACTGCGAATTTTATGCAATTTGAAACCATAAGAAGATTAAAAGAACTGATGACACGTTACTTTCAACATTTTAAAATGATTAATAAAAGAATTTTATTTCACTTCTGTGTGTACAGTCGATGCACAGAGTTTTGATTTTGCACGAAGATCAGCAGGGCAGCTCTTTGCCAGGAAAATTTCATTAGAGATTTTGGGAAATCTGGTAAAAATGGGAAATCTGTTTCATGGAAAACCGATTCCACGATCCTACGATCTCCGATCTGTCGATCGTCGGAGAGAATCTTTCTACTGCCACAGTTCTTCGTAGACTGCGAATTTTATGCAATTTGAAACCATAAGAAGATTAAAAGAATTTATGAACATCGACATGTTACTTTCAACATTTTAAAATTATTAATAAAAGAATTTTATTTCACTTCTGTGTGTACAGTCGATGCACAGAATTTTTATTTTGCACGAAGATCAGCAGGGCAGCTCTTTGCCAGGACAATTTCATTAGAGATTTTGGGAAATCTGGCAAACCGATTCCTCGATCCTACGATCTCTGTTTCGCGACTGTCGTCGAACGGGATCTGCGAGTTCTTTCTTAAGATAATTTTGTCGGGAATTTATTGGCGAGCGTCGAATGGGAAATCGGTTTGATAGGAAGACGGTTCGGAGTATCGGTAAAGTGGCAACTGTTGAACGCGCGACCGATAACCAGGCTAGTGTCTTCGTGTTACCGCGGAGCCCGATCGTTAGAAGCTGCCATCCGAGACAGAGATATACCGGCGACAAGCGCAACTTCGCTAACAGCGCACAATCACCGGAACATCTGTTGACAACGGACGATACCGGCGAACTGCGATCCGACAACTATCGCGGAGCTATACTCCCGAGACCTCGTTACCGCGTTCGAACGATGCGACCCGCTGCCGTTTGTCAATTCCTCGGGACAGTGGCCGGCTTCCTGAGTATACGCGTAACAGCGATCGAACGAGGACACGGTTATGGATTGCAATAATTTAATCATTTTGTTTTATGCTCGTTGAGGAAGACTGACAGCGAGAGACTGTCTTCGGGAGACGATCAATCTTGTGTTGCCAGCCAATAATTGTACTCGAGGATGTTACTCCATCATTCGAGTACAGCGATTTCTCCGTATATGTCGCCAAGGTCTGGATGATAAACGTCGCGGAATTATCCCCACTACCGCAGGGTGTACCCTGAGAGGCCTCGGACGACGAGGAGTGTAAACATAACACCGTATGTCACGGGTATGTCTCCTGGACGATGCACGACGCTGGCAAGACCTGTGTTGTTGACATAATATCGAGAATTCATTGTATCGATATCCCTCGTTGATAATTCGCAAACATTTTTGTGTGCACGTATCAAATATAAAAAACTTAAAATTCACGGGCGTACAACGTGTTAACCGTTAGCACTCGAATGGCGACTGTAAGGCGCCACTAAAAATTCCTGTATGATTATTCAAAATATTTTTTACATTATTAAATTTGTTTGTATTTAATAAATTACTGAACATTTCAGTACTGTACGAGTAAATTGCACCATTTCCGTATGTATAGCATGAAAAAATATATATAGAAGGGAAATATTCTAGGTCGGAAGAAATGTTTCGTTATAGAGTTAAAATGGCTTCGAGTGCAAAGGGTTAATAAATTCAACAAGTCGAGCAGAAGATAATTCTTCGAATGCGTCCTCGGGTTTGTACTTTATCCAATAATTTCAGTTCGAAATACAGAAAATTCGCGGACTGGCCGTAATGCGTCCTCTATCGAGGCTTCACTAATATTCGGTTACAGGAATTAATAACGAATAAACGAACAATGCATCGCACAATGCTCAACGACGCGTGTGCCCGCATTATTCATTGCACGCGATACGCGACCGTTGGAAAGCACAGAGTGCGATATTAAAGCAAGCTCGCTCAATTAAATGGACGTTTCATTGAAAATATTCTTTCGCTGTAGCAATAAAGCCATTGGAATAATATATAGTGACAATGGTGGGAATGCTGGTAGGGAATTCTGAGCGGCAGTTTACGCAATTCAACGGCCGAACTCACAATTCCCGTCGATCTAACACATCGACGTCCCGACGCGGTTTAAGCCAATAGAGACAGAGCGAGAGTGAGAGAGAAAGAGAATAAGCTAGACCCTGAAACCCGTGGTTGCTCTCTCGGCCGGATCCGCAATTGCTTCCGTTACCCATGAGACCTAATTACGGGACGGTCGATTCGTCTGCGATGTTCGGTGCTCGGCGCGAAACTCCAGGTGAACGCGCGTGGAGCGCAGCTCGTCGCGACGCGAACTTTCCCGGTCGGAGTTTCCGCGTCGATTATAGACGAGCAGCCTGCATATTTCAATCCGTGCAATTACCCTAGAGGTATACGAGTTTCCGAAAGCCGCTCCACCGTCGAGCGGCTTTGTTCGCGGCACTTGCTTCGAGATATTATTAAACCGCGTCTCTCTCTCTCTCTCTCTCTCTCTCTCTCTTCTCTGAGCCTCACGCGAAAATTCCTGCGCTCGTAAACATCCAAACCGCTTGACGTCTTTTCCAGCCTTCGCGAATTTACCTCCCTCCAGGCGTAAACCCTTTCCCCTGTATCGCGAGCGAACGATCGATCCAGCGGCCTCGTCTCGATCCTTGCTACAAGCCCTCGGTGCCCCTGGAACGATCTAGATTATCCCCTGAGGCAACACGGTGTCGCCGAAAGAGGAGTTCTCTTATGACGAAAGAGTGTACTATCTTGCGCTGTTTGTGGAGAGTAGGCGTGGTTTTTGCTGAATGGGCGTGGCTTGCTCCGGGTAGGCGTGGCCTCGCGGCTCTCACGAGGTTAAAACGATTATTCCAGACTCTATACTGTCTCCTACAAATCTAGCAATGAAGGTGAAAAACAATTCGAAAACTTCTTAGCCAATCCAGGGATAGTAACAAAATCGTATCCAGCACGATACCGATGCACTAGAACATCGCGGAACGAAGTGCACCGAAGTTGAAGAAGCAGATATGAGGGAGGTAAAGTTGAAGGTATCGAGAAGTAATCCCTAACTTTCCAAATAGCCCCGATATCCAGCTCTCTCCGTGCGAAACGCTCCGGGTAGGCGTGGTTTCGTGGCCCGAGCCCCTCTTCAAGACCGCTCCAACGCCTCGCGAGGCTCGCGCTGCCCATTCTCACGCCTCCAAGCACCCTCTCCGCTCGGCTGGTGTCCGAGCGCGGAATATCCTCTAACGAGCTTTAAAATCGAGCGTCCGCCCGGGTTAACCGCTTTCTATAAAGCGGGAATCGCATTACCGTGGTCGCGGGAGGACGGACGCTGCGAAAACCGGCCATCAAAGTCGGTTTAAACGCTACACGCTCGGTGTCAGGATAAATGGGAAATGAAGAGGTCCCGGGGAAGAACGAGAAGAGAGAGAGCGGTCAATTTTCCACGTCGGTGGGACGGGATCCCGATGCCGGAACGTTACACCGGTTACACATCGGACCGGGAACCGCGGTGGAACAAATCGAAAAACTCGGGGGCGTATCGATCGCGCGGGGGGCTCGTTCCGCCGTTGTGTTTTCGGTATTCGGTTCGATCGTTCGGGAAGAAACTCGCCGGCAGAAGCCGCATCCCCCCGACGTTCGACTGAAATAACGTAGTTCTAACTGGAGCTATTCGAGCGAAGTATTTCGAGAGACCTACCGCTTGCTCTCGCGGCTCACTGAACATTCTCCGACCCCGTTCACGAACAAGAAGATATTGAGAATTAACAAGCGACGAGGTATATAACTGAGTCCCTCTGTCCCCCTCCCCCCTCCCCCTCTTTCTACGCCAGAAGATCCATAGCCGAGTAGAGTAGGCGCGGCGGGAATAATCGCCGGCCTCTCGAACCAGGAACCGCGGAAAACCGAGCTTTTCAATATTCACGGCAAATCGATCCTGCGAGACGATAAATAAAGCCAATATAATATGTACCAGAGTAGCCCGGCTACGATCCATATTTTAGGGCTGATTCATCGAGACAATGCAAGACGAGGATCAACCCTTGCAAGAGGCTTGCCACCTGGTACGCGGCATTGTGCTTTTCATCGTTGCATTGTCACCTGTTACGCGACTTAGCAAACTTTACCGCATCCATAGGTGGGTGAGGAAGCGGTGCAAAAGTAGTCTGGGGTCATTGCATGCCAAATCGATCACTTTTTGACCTCGGCATCGGCGAAACTGTCCCAATTGAAATATGTTTGCAATTTTTAAACAAATTCTACACCGGAGAAATGATGACTTAAACCCCCCTAATTTCACATGGACTACAACATATTTCAATTAGAACAAAATCGCCTATAGTGAGGTCAAAAAGTGATCGATTTGGTATGGAATGACCCTCTGGAGATTTTCAGCTGCACACGTATTGTTCTCTTCATGGCAGCCGACAGTCTAGATGTATTTCAGAGTATAATATTAACGCTAAACCTACCGACACCTCTTGCATACCTATTCCCACCGTGCGTGGTCAAAATGACCGGTCCTTAAAAAAAGTTATTGTTATTATAATTAAACGTGGATAATAGTGTCGACCACCTTTGCGGTTTGGATGCAATTGCCATGAAATAGTATGATTAACCGGCTATTATAATAAGCCGGCTCATTTATTTTGAGTTGGCCATGCCACATTGAGAACAGCCTTTCTTTTATACTGATCGTTTAGGTTTAGAAGAGTAAATACCATATTATCCGGCCGTGGTAGGTACATATATTTCTTGGAAAAAAAAAATAAAACGGGAAATAAATACAGAAAAATACATTGTATGCATACTTTAGGAAAATTCGTAAAGATAAATATCGATTTGATAATGTTGTATGTACGATATTGTACGCAGAAGTTTGAAAAGGTCAATGTGACCGGCCGTGGTAGAAATAGTGTTAGCAGATTTGCGGGTCTTCATAAAAAGTAGAAAGTGTTTGCATTGATTTCAAGGCACGGGGGAGCCAAATGAAAATTTGTTCCGTGAGGGGACAAATTTTATTCCCTCTTTTTGGATTGCTTTTTCGATGCAGGATCACTTTCTGGTTGATTCTAGTGCCGATTAATGGACACCCTCTACGCAGTGTGTTCCTCGACAAGAGCGACGGGAAAAATCAAGCCGATTTTCACGCGAATTAATCAAGAATCGAACGGTACTGGGGGCTTTCGCTGGCTCCCTCGTCAAAATGAAATCCCCGTGGAAAAAACTGACCGTGTAATCCCGCGACACCGGTGAAATCGAAACCGTGGAAATATTCTTCCGAATTTTTACCGCCGTGGACCGCGACGACCGCTCGACTCTCTACCGCAATTCAATTTGTGTAAATGTTGTAACTGTTGCGGGAAAACTTGCCGGTACACTGCCCACCAAAAGTTCCAACTTTGTCGTCTATAACGAAATTCTGTCGCTGGCGAATTTTCTAGCTGTCCTCTACGGCAAATAGTTGACGTAAGAGGAATGTTTATGTAGTGTTAAAACTCTAAGCGAAATTCGGTGAGTTTAGTGTTGGTGATTTTAGCCACGGACGTCTTTCTAAATAAACATTTAGCCTGAGGTTGCTCATTTTCTGTTTATTTATTCGTGAACGAGTCTGAACTGTTTAGTGCAAATAATTGCAGTCAGAATCGAGTACAAAACTCCGCAAAGTGCTATACAGTACATTATTCTGTAGAAAATAGTTCCATATTCATCCATGTGTCTTAAACTGTTAGGTGCAATAAACTGTACTGAAACGAGGAAAAAATACATGCAGAATCGAACACAGTATTAAAGACGTGTAGTTTATTAGTAGACTGCGGATTTTATGCATTTATGACAAAAATCAGTAGCTGTAATTCAAAACAGTAAACAGACTAAAAGAGTTTAACAACATCAATATACGATTTTTACAGATAAAAATTATTAATGACCAAAATAAATTTTTACGTAGCTCCTATAGATTCCAATTGATAAAATAGAATACAGATGGACCACAAATTAATTTCTAGATAATACCTACACTTATCTAGGGAATACATTTATCCCTTCATTTTCAATCCCTATGTGCAAGAGACTGTAGAGAAGCGAGAGAAAACCCTTGCACAATTGATTTTATAAAATACAGTGGGGATGAACAATTAATTATTTTTTAAAAAATAGCTCCATATTCGTGTTTGCTTTTCAGACCCTCAGGGGCAAAATACCATAATGAACCAAACAGGAATACGTTCCCAATCGAACACACGATCACAAAACCGTGTGCACGAACAATTTTATAAAATGCAGTGAGACTGAAAAGTTAATTGTTTTTTCAAAAATAGCTCCATATTCGTTCTTGCATTTCAGACCCTCAGGTGCAAGATACCATAATGAACCAAACAGGAATACGTTCCCAATCGAACACACGATCACAAAACCGTGTGCACGAACAATTTTATAAAATGCAGTGAGATTGAAAAAGTTAATTGTTTTCTAAAAAATAGCTCCATATTCGTTCTTGCATTTCAAGCATCCAGGTGCAAGATACCATAATGAACCAAACAGGAATACGTTCCCAATCGAACACACGATCACAAAACCAAGTTCATGAACAATTTTATAAAATGCAGTGGGGTCGAACAATGAATTATTTTCCAAAAAATAGTTCCATATTCATTATCGCATCTTGAAACAATAATGAAACAAGAGGAAATACATACACGATGAGCACACGTCGCAAAGCAGGGTGCGGGCGAAACAGAGCGAAACGCAATAACGTTCGCGCAGTTAATTATTTGGTAAACACAGCCGCATTTTAATTCTCGTATTTGCAGTGCTATCGATTCGGCAGAGTGACAGGAAACTTTCGGCGGGCAGTGTATGAAGCGGAGAGCTTGCGTGTGGGCGCATCGAAAAACCGGGAAACGATCGGCGAGATAGGCGCGACGAAATCACGGGTTTCACGGTGTCGCGTCGAATCGCGATATTCCCCGCCCCCCATGCTCGATTGGCCCGCGGGCCGAGGCTTTATTATCGGCAGGGTAACGCCGTCATCGTCGTTCTCACGATTGTTAGTACGGTCGTCGTTATTGTTATTGCGTTCGCGGCGGCGGTGGCCCGCGGTCGTTTTCCGGCGCTCTCGAGTGCCTACGTGCCCAATTCCCATCGCAATTTGTACACCGCGGCGGACACCGGCCGCGAGATCGAATTATTTTAGATTTTGCTCCATGCATAGGAGCCGCGGCGACCACGGGAAATCTTCGCTGGAACAACAATGGCTGCACAACACCATTATTTCTATTTTTGTTCGGCAAATCGACCGTTTCCCGTCACTCCTCGATTCTCGGGCAGCCCGCGGTCTATTTGATCGAACCCATGCAATGATTGGAATACTAGTTATTAACGCGTCGATTGTCGGAACAAAAACTACAAATGTTGATCGTTTTCCGTCGCTCCTTCGATTTTTTCGAGGTCCGCATTCGTTTGATGAAACCGATACAAAAATTGGTAGAGTGTGAGGGTCTTTGTACATTTATGGGACAAACGAGTAGGTGCGATTCAAGGTGCATTTACGTATTTTTATTTTGCGTAAACACCCTATAGAACAGTTGCTTAGTTGCTCCGATTTATTTTACAGTTACTATAATTACAACTTCTTTGTCCTTTGTTTCCTGCAAGACTAACAAGAACTTATGAATGCCTATATTGACTTTAACATTGGCTGAAGGATAAAATTTAATTATTAGATGTTCGATGAATTCTTTCAGCGAACATCGAAGAACGTGATTGGTGCAAAGCCAGGGGTTAATAACGATATCAATCAATTTCCCCGAACGTCATTGGTCATTCGAGGCTTTCTCGGTTTAGCATTATTGATTCAGGCTTCCCAGTACGTTGCTTCATTCCTGGAACAACGTTCCATCAGAATTGCAACTAGCTCCGTGAAGAGACTAAAGACGGCTTGACACTGTTGGCTGCTCGGCGGATGCTCTCTTTCTGTACTCTATTTTTATAATCTATCGACTTCTTTTGTTCGATCCAGTGCAATCTATTCTCTCGTTTTTTTCGATTCGAATAAAGAACGGCTGACCCACTATCGCGTTACGAGCCACTGAATTCAGAGCTGGCGTTAATAATTAACACGTTCGCTGATCACTGTTCGTTATCTCGCGGTGACGACGATTGCGCATACGTATAGATCCAGGTACGAAATTCTTTTTTGTATGCTGCGGATTTTATTCGTCGCGTGGCTAAGGAATACTCCCTGTGTCCCATAATAATAGTAGCAAGTGAATATTTAGACTTTGGCGCAGAATTTCGAAGCCTTCGATCAAAATCAATGTTTCACGACATCTGTCATGTGTTTTGACACATCTTTCATTTTTTACGTTAATTATTACGCATTATAACTATTTTTCTAATTTCATCCGCTGATCAAAATAAATTGTTTTATTTCAGTTGAATACCAACCCATTGTAAACGCGAGATGAGAAACAGAGAGTTTGAAGAACAATGTTTAAAATTATGGAGCTATCTGAAGACTCAAAATAAAAATTGGGAGTAATATTATTAATTTAATCTAGTTATTTTTTATAATAAATATTGCGTTCTATATTTCTTTTGCTACTATGATCATGGGACGAATTAGATTCAGTGCTACTATTATTATGGGACAGAGGGAGCATGATTTCTATAGGTACAGTGATTACAACAGTTTACACCGCGCACAGTAATTTCCGACTAGATTTACTGCCTTCAGAGAGGACAGTCGACTTAAAAGAATGAAAATTGTAGGATCAATTTAGCATGTCTCTGGGACCATGCTGCGTATCAATGACGTGGCAATGAACCCGTTAACGATTTCCTCGCGATCCCGGACGCAGACCAGACGCGCGATTCTCGAATTTCGCGGAAGCTCGCCGCCCTCGTCACGAGATCCCGCATTTCGCCGAAAGATCAGCCATTGTAATCGCTCGTTAGGTTCGGGATAATTGATTCGTCCGTGTCCCTGTCGCTAATAGGGGCCCGATAAATTATACCGTCGGTTATCCTCTTTGCGTCCGTCGACCGCGAATATAACGTGACCGCTAATGAAATTCGCATCGTCGGAAATTAATTCGCGAGCAGCCGGCCTACCGCGATATGTCCAGAGAGATGAAGAGAGAGAGAGAGAGAGAGAGAGAGAGAGAGAGAGAGAGAGAGAGAGAGAGATATTGGTCGGTTCTCCACACAGAAAATCGAGTTATCGATTCGCGCTGAAGCGACGCCCATTGCATTAAAATGCAGGTCCTGCTAAACAACAATACAAAAATGTATTTGAAAACATGCGTAAGTATTTTCTTTTAAAAATATTCCGGCAAATTTACAAATGAATAAATCAGTGGTGCAACGAAAATTTATTCAATACGAAAATAATGAACGTGGCGCTCGATCTACAAGACGAATCAAAATGACAAAATCGGTTATAAAAATGTCCCTTTTACTGTGCTACACACACACGAATATTTAGTTCTGTGCACTTGTTCTGCCTGATTCTAATTTTCCCACAGATAATAAGAATTATCCATCACTTAAACCAAACATTTTTAGGGATTATAAAAATGTCGTCACGAGAAACTGAGTCTTAATTCTTTTAATAATTCTTTTAATAATAATAAATCAGAAATGTTCATTTGTATCGTGAACGCGTAGAATCCGCAAGAAATCATAGTTTATTAGAAACCATAAGGAACAGAAATATGAGCACAGACAGAATGCCAGTCGGATGTTGGCTGATTGATTTCCGTGGGGTCACTTTTTGCCGCTTACTAGCCAATTACTGTGTAAAAGATGGTCACACAAAATGTAAAAATAATTTCCAGAGCTTGAATCGCATATGAAACGACGGGTGCGTTCAACGCGATTATCGGAGCGGAATTGCGCGTGTGAGGGCGGTTTTTTTTTACCGGGGAAATCAGACCTGAAAAATCCGACCTTATCTTTCGCGCCCCATTTTTGCCAGTCTCCGGCAGCGCGGAAAAATTCTCCGGGCAAGACCTGCCTTGAATAAGTAATGCCCGGGGAATCCTCGATCCTCGGGAATTCGCTCTGTTTTGCATCAACCTCCGCCCTACCTCGGCCTCCCGTCTTTTTTATTAACCAGCGCGTGCTACGATCGCGTGATTAATCTACGCCCCTGGCCGCCTCTCGCGCAGCCCACGATTAACGTTTTCCCTGCCTCCGTAGCCGATTCGAGCACGGAAGCGGCGGCACGCGCGATTTCCTCGATCCCCGATGCGTAATAGTTGTTCATCTTCCGCTCGAACTTCGCGGAACGTTGACTTCAGCTTCCTGGAGCTGTTCGAAGATCGGGGAAAGCTTCATCGAACTGCTACCGGGAAACCTGTGAAATTCGCCGCACACTTTTCATTTTGTCACCTCTGAACTCGGAGAATCAACGTCGTTTAGGTCCGTTTCTTTCTTTTTTTTTTTTTCTTTGATACAGTTTTCGGCGATTTGTTTGCATCGGTAGCTGTCGCTTTTGAAGCAACGACTGCGGATCTGAAATAAAATTGTTCCGCATCGATCGTGGGAACAAGGAATTAAATAAAAGGTGATTTCATCGCTTAATAATTCTGATACATTGAAAACAACAATATTCTTCGATTTTTCTAAGAATTTGTTTAATGTTTCACTGATTCCTTCATAAAAATCAGCAATCTATTTATTACGTTTGTGTGTTACATTCATTACAGGGTTTTAAATTTAAGTTGGTCTTTGAGTTGGCCATGCCACATTGAGAATAGCCTTTCGTTTATACTGATTGTTTAGGTTTAGAAGAGTAAATACCATATTATCACGTGCGGTCACATTGACCGGCCGTGGTAGGTACATATATTTCTTGAAAAAAAAAATAAAACGGGAAATAAATACTGAAAAATACATTGTATACATACTTTAAGAAAAGTCGTAAAGAGAAACAGCGATGTGATAATGTTGTATGTACGAAATTGTACGCAGAAGTTTGAAAAGGTCAATATGACCAGTCGGAATAGTGTTGAATAAAAAATGATTTCATTGCTTAATAATTCTGATACATTGAAAACAACAATATTCTTCGATTTTTCCAAGAATTTGTTTAATGTTTCACTGATTCCTTTATAAAAATCAGCAATCTATTTATTACGTTCGTGTATTACATTCATTGCAGGGTTAAACAGGCGGACAAATAACAGCATGGCGAATTTAAGTTGCTCTTTGAAAATTTATTTTTATACGTCCTTTAAACAACGCATACTTCTTCAAAGATAAAATCCGCAGCACGCAATGCACGCGTTCTAGATCCATAATGCGCCCAGATACATTCTCGTAGAATCATTCATCACATTCATTTATTACATCCATTTAATTACAGGGTTAAACAGGCGAACGTTTAGTAATCTCGAGGTCGCACGCTTTAAGAATAAACGGCTTGCTCGCTTCGGGAAGATTGTCACGAGTCGTTTTATTTCTCGGGGACGTGCTCTTGAGGTCGAAGAGCAGAATCGATGCATCTTTTTCGCCGTCGATGGAATACGTTAGAGACCGAGATCGATCGATCTCGCGGCGGAAAGTTCGCCGGCGATGGAAGTGGATTAAAGCAATTTTCTGTTGCATCGGGTGGGTCGACGACGAGCAGTTTCTTGACACCGCGAACTTCTCGCCTCGTTGAAGGAAAATTGTGGAAGTTGGGATTGGAAGTTGAATTAGATTTAACTTCGAAAGTCCATCCGCCGGCGTTGCACCGCGTTGCACCGTGCTTGCACAGGCGAGCCGCGACAAAATACCCGAAAGTGACAATTCCCCCCTTTCGGTCACGAGCCGTGAAAGACTGCTAGTTTCCCTTTTGTCGGCTTGCTACGTGCACTCTGCGGCTCCCTTTCTTCTCATCGCTGTTGGAATATGCTATTCGCACACGATATCGCGCATTTTTACGTTGCAGAATGACTTTGAATATATAAACCTTCCATAAATGGTAATTCTTCGAGGAACACTATGGTACCACCTCCCCGGTGGACGTTAAGGAGATTCAAGAGAGCTTTAGAAATTCTGTTTTTATCGATGCATTGTTTACTGGTGATTGTTCCGCGATTTTTACGAATCTAGAATTCATACCCTCAAGCGGCCACTGAAACTATTTTTAACGCTAAATCTACCGAGCATTAAAATTGGTTGGTGCGTGTTACCTTATAGAAATAATAAAATTAAATTTCCTTAGATTTTGTGTTATGTACATGCTTTGAATAAAGAAATCTAGTGAATTTTATAATTTGAGTAATTATGAAATGAAAAATCTGAAACCATTCAATGGCTATGGCAGGTTTACTTTCTTTAATTGTAGCTCTACTAAAGATCCAAAAACGACACGCCTGCCTGTGCTCAGTGATTATTATCACAGAAACAGTTAGCCTGTTGAACACAGTTTCAGAAAGAACGCAGTCAAAAGAAGATTGCGAAACTTCGACCCAAATAGGAAAGTTTTAGCAGAAGCGTGTTATCTCGAACGATGAATCAGTTGTCGTTGCTCGGATCAAACGCCGCTTTATCTCCAGAGGAAATGCAATCTCTTATCTAGCTCCCGGAATCGGTGACTGACGACTGATCGTCAAAACACACAGCGCGAGCTCGGATCTAGATTCCTCGCGATCCACGATTTCCCTGGCAATAACGGCAAAGAGAAACAACGTTCTACCCCTGAAACAGTCAAGTATCGTTAAACGCTTCGTTCCTCGATCATTCCTTCCAATTGTTCCCAATGAATCATTGCTCTGCACTGAAAGAGAAGTTTTCTTTTACATTATAATCTGAAACAAGAATCCTTAAATGACGTCAGGAAGCAACTCGTTAGCTCATAACTGAACTTGTTACGATATCGAGTCATACTCGCGATGAAGATTCTGAGCATGATATTAAAACCAGAAAACTGTGTTATTAAAAAATATCAAAAACTATGTTATTAATTTCCTTTAAACCGAAATAAAATTCTATTTTGGCGTTCTTAATGTACAGCTGAATTGAAGAACATACACGATATGTATCATACAAGTTTAGATACAAGATACAAGTTTCCTCCTTTTTCAAGGGAATTACGAATTACAAAAAAGTTCTAATCACTGAAACCGTGAAATAAATCGTAGTGCAAGGGGTGAAAGGTTAATAATAGGTTTCGCGTTAATACGATCCGTCGATCGTTCGCGCCGACCAATAAGGTACGGCGTCCATAAATCTCGACGGTTCGCGAGGAACGCGGCGCGCGATATTAATTAATAACATTAACGATGAATAATAACGGGTAACGTCCGCGTTAAAATCTGGGTCAGGCATCGTCGAGAGCAGAGTCGGTGCGCGCGGCGCGGCGCGGCGTGCTTCTGGTCGGCGTAATTTTCTTGCTAGCCGGGTTCGCTCCCTTGAGGGGCAGCCACGGCTCCGCTACCCTTTTCCGCTCGAAATAATTAATATACAAGGCACAGGAGAGCGATACGGGGGCGGGTGGGATTTCGGTCGAAGGAAACCTCTTTCCGGGGGACCTGCGAGACCCATGAAGTGCTAATGTGCTTCCGTAAAGACCTGTCGACCGACCCGGCCAACCGGTTCATAAAAAATGAACGCCAACACACCCTGCAACGTTTCCACGGTGCCTGCTGACCCGTCTTCTCCTCGAATCCTGTCTCCACGACTCGAAATCCTTCGACAACCGAGCTGCTGATCACTGGTTCTCTAAAATGCATGATCCGTTTACTGCGTTGCATCGCAGCGAAGCCGTCATTCGCATGTGGTCTACGTAGATCGTTTTTGCCAGACCAAAACAAACTATAACTTACTAAACTAAACTATAACCAGTAACTTGAGAATAATATAACAACGTCATTCAATTCCTCTAATGTCCCTATCGGTTTGCATTTGACCAATCGATTTTTGTGATAAGTGCGTAAAGTCATTTTAATAGCTCGAAAATAATGTAATGTTTCTATTGTATCAAATTGCGGTTACTTTTTTCCGTCTGCAGAGGGTTATAAAATTCCTAGAGTGCGAAACAAAATAAAAATTGTCTACCTCGTCTGTGACAAGACGTAGGAGCCACTCAGGTGGTTATTTTCTTGTTTAATCATTTTAATAGCCCGAAAATAATACCTGTAATTTTTCTGCTATCTTCACTTGCAGTGACTTTGATCAGAAGCACGTGAAATCCACAATCTATTCATCACGCATGCCAAAGCGCAGTAGACTAACGTGTCTGACCACAGCGCACCCATTCCCCTGAAATGCTCGCTCACGCAAAGCGCGCATCAAAATCGTCCAGAGAAATTGAATTCCACGTGTTCGCCCATCATTTTCGTGAAAATCTGCGACGACCATGCCGCTCCCTTTTCCTTCCACAACGTGAAAATCGAGGAAAAGACTCGCGTGACGGTTTTCCGCGGAAACGAACGAACCGGACACGGGCTTGTATCACGCGCTCGCCTCGGCTTTCCTCCCCTTTCTTTTTCGCTCACGCGACAGGATCAGGCTTGCCATAAATTCAGCGGCAAACAAAGAGAAACGAAACTCAAGAAGGCCACGATGCTTTATGTTTCGCATCACGCTACCGGCCGATAACATTAACGAACCAATCCCCGTTCCCTTTTTCTCTTTCTCCCTACGTTTCTCTCGGTTTTCCGCCCTTCTGAACGTCAGGGGGTGAAAGTTATCGTTTCTCCACGCCCGGCGGCCTGCTCTCCACTTTTTTTCCGGGGCCTGGGAGCACGTTTCCACCCTTCCGTATTCTTTCTTTGGCCCAGTTTTCCCCGCGACTCGCGTGGCGTCGCGCACTCTTCATTAGACACGGTCCGATTTCGCGAGATCGACGTCGTCGATCCTGAAATCGCGAGTTCCTCGATCTCCGTCGTCGTTCAATTATCGCGTTGCCGCACGCCGAGACTTTTTAATCATCCGCTCGCGTGTGTCCCGCGCTTCGATCGCCGCGCAATCACCTTGAATTTACGATCCGAGCCCTTTTCCACCGTTCTCTCGATTAATCATCTCTCATTCCTGCGCGATCGCGATTCGTCGACGTCGCGCTCCTTTGAATCTAGGGAACGCGATAATGTGTATAACACGATTTCGCGAATGCGTTCTCGTTTCTACGCTATTTCCTCGGCTTCGATCGCTCGCACGAGCTCCCCGCTTCCGGCCTCACCTTGCGATACACCTTGCCGCTTCCTCGTTCACTTTCAAGGAGAGCCAACATGCGGGCCCCTTCCGTAACGAATACTTTCCGTTCCAGCTGCAACGAGCCGAGATTACGATCTGATCCGAGTGAATAATCCAGGCTACCTTACGCACGAAAACTTTCGCCACGAAACGCTTCACACCGGCGCTGGACAATGGCTGGAGCACGGAGTGAGAAATTGCGAAAGCGAACGCTAGACTTATCGCCGAAAGGATACTTTTATTTTTGAGCTCGAATTTCGGTTTTTGAATACTGTGGACGCAGACGCTCTTTGAAATCGATTGGGGATGAACGTCATAGTTGTTCCAGGATTGCAGGGACACTACGTGCATTGCAATTGGACGTTTGATTTCATTTGTGAGATGGATCCACTGCGGATTTTTACGGAAAATAAAAATTGTCACAAGGAGAGGGTAAAAATTGATTTCTTCGCGTAATGATTTTAACAGGTTGTATATATATTGCGATATTGATCTGTTTCTTCTATTTTGTCTCTCTCGTACTCGATTCTGTCATAAATGCATAAAACGCGAGAATGAGTAAGCGCAATTTTAGACAGTGAAGAAATTTTAAAAATTGAAGTAAAATTCCCGCTTAAGAAATTGTACACTGGTACAAACTCTTAAAGTTCTGATATCACCATTTTAAGGGATGCACAGTGATTTCTCTATATACAGTGTGTCCCACGAGCTCTGCCCGCTTGAATATCTTGGTTATTTCAAACAATACGAGGAAATGTTACTTACAGAATATCATTTATACTATATTATGTAGTTTCTTAAACCGTACAACTTCTGTAAGTAACATTTTCTCGTATTGTTTGAAATAACCAAGATATTCGAGTAGAGAGAGCTCGGGGGACACACTGTATGTCGCCAAGACCTTGATGATAAACGTCGCGGAATTATCCTCACTATCGCGAGCTACACCTCGTGAGGGGCCACATAACGTGAGTGTAAACAATAACACGGCTCGGGTATGTCTTCTGGACGATACACGACGATGGCAAGACCCGTGTTGTTGACATACAGTGGCGGACATTATCTTACGTAGAAATCATATTTTAAATTCCAAATGACCTACAGCCTCCTGGAAAGCTTGCAAAAATGTCTGAACTATGTTCTTATACAGTGTGTATCTTTGTTTATAATGTGTACGGCTCCAGAAAGAAACGAACCACCGTCCCCATTAAAATCCTCTATCCAGCAAAATCTCTGAAAAAAAAGAAAATCGGCTAATTGAACAGCCCTTGTGCAAAGTTGACAGTACCAAACGACCATTTATCGGAGCAGGTTTCATAAGAAGCGCGTTCGTCCGAGCTTAAGGGGTTCTTTGATGTGCTCCATCGCGCCCCGCCCCCCCGCTGAAAGATTCACGAGGCAACTGCTGTTCACCGGTTAGCTATTCATGGTGCGGAGCATATTCTCGCAAGGGAACAGGGAGTGCTGGACCAGATAGAAGGAGAGAAAGAGAGACAACCGGTGACAGAGAAACGAAACCGTGTCCGCTCGGTGACTTTCATAAGGCTTTATTGCGAGGCCTGTGGTCGTTGCCGAATCGGGGAGGGCCGGGACCAGTGCTCAAGCACTGACGACAGTTTGAGAGATCCTCCCGGCGTCCCGTTTGCGGCTAATGTACCCTTCCCGTTCCCCGTTCCTCGTTCCCGGTTCCCCAGAAACGCGTCCTTTTCTTCGTCCGGAGCCGCGACTTCCTCGCCGCGGGAAATCCGCGTTCCTCCGGAACGTTTCTGCGTTTCCCTTCTCCGCAGTTCTTTTCATACGTTCTCCCTTTTTTTTTCCCCCGCTCTCAACGCCAGATGCTGCTAACTGCGCCCTCCTCTGATGAGATCCTCGTCTCCTGCTTTCTTCCAACCATGGTCGCTCTGGAATTTCTCTACTCAGCCGTCTTCGCGAGCAAGGGCTGAATTCTGACGCGGCCCACCGGCCCTTCAACCCCAGACCGGATCGAATACGCCTCCCGTCGCTTCCTTTTCCTCCTCGGGGCTGTGCTTACGCGTCCTCAGACCCGCTACCCACCTTTCATTACCGCGATTGAGAGCCTGTCGACGCACGCTGATGCCCGGAACCGTCGAAACACTGTCCTTCCAATTTTTCCCATTTTTTTTTCCCCCCGACCGTCAGAAAACTCGCTCTCGCACGAATCTAGCAGTCGCAAGCAAATATAAATTTTAATCAATATCCCAAGATTGAAGGTCAGATTCTCCGCCGACTTCTACCTACATTCTCGCCACGACTTCTATCTCCAAGTGCCGCTGGCGATATAAATTTTAATCAATATCTAGAGACTGAAGCCCAGATTCTCCACCGACTGCTACCCTGTCTGCAAAAGCTGCAAGCATTCTAAACTTTGATCCAGAGATTGAAGTGTAGAGTCCCTAGACAGCAGAAGGCTCGGCTTTAAAATTCTAACTTTACGAATTTTCCGCGTCGCGGCCGAGATGCGGGGTTAGAATGGCTTCGAGCGCAAAGGGTTAATAACATAGGATTTATTCTGATCGAAATCTTCCTATCGCGAGTCCGACTTGCAAGAGGGGGTTAACGGTGGAAGGTTTCCGCACCGACACGAAGGAGAGCCGCGCAACCCAACCAACCGAAAACGTTCTGTCGGAGCCGGACAGCCCCTTTAGGGTAGGAAAAATGGCGTTAGATGTCGTGTTCCGACAGACCGGCGCGTTTCCTGTCAATTACGCAGGGATGGATCGTTCTCTCGTTAACCGGGCGCGATAAATACTGGTGTTATTTGATCAGGGGGCCCTTATTGCATAAACAGTTTCCGGGCGCGGAATAAATTTCAGCGGAAAGGCCGTGGCAGGGAACTGTGCAGAGCGCGAGTGGGTAGAGCAGAGAAGGTGGAGGTAGAGAAGGTGGTTGTTGCAGGTTCGTGTGGATGGAGGGTGGTTTGAGCGACGGAATTCCAGACCGGGCAATAACGGCCGCGAAATTCGGCGTCGCGCGCGAGAGCACAAGCTTGTTTCGTGCGGCGCGAGGCACGGCCGTCCTGGTGATTAATTAAAACAGAGGTTAATATACGGGTCGAGGCTCGGCTTTAAGAGCAATTCATACTGTGTCCCGGGGGTCAACCACGGAATACTTTTCAGCCGGTTTCTACGCCGCGCCGCGAGCACAGTCAACGAGAGGAGCTGGTCGGCTTAATGGGGCTACCCTGCTAATTCCGGGGAGACTTAAATCACGGCTGCGGCGTCGCGTATCGGGCCTCGTTCTCCTCTCTTTCTCTCTCTCTCTCTCTCTCTCTCTCTCTCTCTCTCTCTCTCTCTCTCTCTTTCTCTCTGTCTTGCTTTGCTTTCCGACGAATCAGCCGGCGCCGCTTTTCCGCGAGCCTGCCCTCGCCGGAAAATTGCGACCTCTCCGAAAACCTCTACGAAAACTGTCCTTCTGTGAAGCCTCGCCACGCTTTTGAGCAACTTGTTCGCACATGTGTCTAGCAGAATGATCTTTAACACTTTGAGTGCCACGTCTCCCCCAAAAATGGAAGAGAGAATTATTTCACCAGACTTGTACAGTCAGCCGCGAAAGTACTCGTCCACCCTTTTGAAACGAATAACTTTTATAAAATTGGCTCAAACTGCTTGAGTTTGTTCTTTTCTAGTTGTTAAAAGGATTGATAACCTAGGTAATTTATAATAAAAATTCGTTTTTAAACGAATACTTTTGCGCCCGGCTGTTAACCCTTTGATTGCGGCGCACTCAAACGGTACCCCGAGATTTGAACTGAACAATATGAAGACATTTGACTGAGCAACATTGAAACAATTTCCGATATTCAGTTGCTATGTTACATAGAACGATAAATTCCATGTTGAAACAATTGGTAAAACAGTAAAGGTGTTACAGTCAGAAAAATGTAGACAGCGTTTATTTACGTCTTTCGTATATGAGCCGTTCACTGCACATTAATTCCATTAGCCATTAACTCCACTTTTTGAAAAATCGTAAATTTAAGTGTCAAAGCACTCGGTATAGTCATAACTTTTTATATTTATAATAACTTTCCCGAATAATAAAGATTAACACCATTAAACGACAAAATTTTTTTGACCATTGAATAATAAATAATTTATTTCGAGTTTGATGAAAGCTACATCTGTATTTCTGCATTCTACAATATTTATTTTAATTTATATTATCAAGGGAATCTTAAAGAACAATGTACATCATGTCATCGCATTTCTCAACTTTTTGTTTTATGCGGTTAATCGATTTGTGCAATGAACGGCTCATATATTGATAGACTTGTCAGGGCGTATATATACGTCTTTCGTAGTCAAAGAGTTAACTAATTTTTGGAGTTATTGTATTAAACTTTTCAAATGGACATCCAAGTGGAATCATCGATCAGTGCGTTAGCCCAGTTGTGTTAGTCCCTTAATCCCGAACCGTAGAACATTTAATCCCCCCACCCCCTCACCCGTAGACCGTCCACGAATTAATTCCCTCTCCACTGCTAAGCGAAGTTTCGGTCCTCGAAGTCCTCGGCTTCGAGGAAATACGAGCGCGTCGCGGCGCGACACGCGCTTATCAATCTTTGACGGATCAAGGGGGGCTCTCCGAGGCGTCGCTTAAGTCCACGGCATCCATTAAACTCTCGTCAGGCCGCGGCACTGCGTGTCGGCTATGGGCTTTGAGCAACTTTGATGGAACTTTTCCTCCTCGCAGGAAAATTAGATGACGTGAAAGTGGCTCTACGCGCCACGAAAGAACCACGGTTCCGATACCGGCTGCTGCTCGATTATGAATATTTCATTTCTTTTTTCTTTCTTTTTTTTTTTTGAGAAACATCAGACTCGACGGCAACCGAGTTCGCACTCTTTGTTGATCGTTAGAAAATCGAGGAATTATAGAATAGATAGACCAAGTTTCATAGAGATCGAGTTAAAAAAGATCGAGCAGGAAAAATGCGTTTAAAGTTTGAGTAAGTGTGTCGTGTTTGTATATCGTGAAAAAATCTTAATTCGTTTTAACTTACCGCGGTTCTTTGCTAATCTGTTCCTCAAAAAGTTGTACTTCAGCCGTTTTTTCTTCTTTTTGAGAAACACGAGCCTTTCCCGAAAGGAGCCCCGTTCACTTTATTTTGAAAATGACGTATAAGAACATCTCTGATCACTTTCTAACTTTTCTTATCGCATTCCTGAGGAAATTTCCTATCGTTTTAAACTAGGGAAGAAAAAGCTCTAAAATTTCATTTTTCCCAAGGTTTTCCTTAAACTATCGCTCGTATCTCCCGTTCTAATCTCAATTCAGGTGCAAAGATGTCGCTTGAATTTTTTCAGTCGTTTACCCACTGAAAAACACGTCGGACACAACCGATCTTCGCGATTTAATAATTCTCAAAAATTTCATTTCACCCAAGGTTTTCCTTAAACTATCGCTTGTATCTCCCGTTCTAATCTCAATTCAGGTGCAAAAATATTGCTCGAATTTTTTCAGACCCACTGAAAAACACGTCGGACACAACCGATCTTCGCGATTTAAAAATTCTCAAAAATTTCATTTCACCCAAGGTTTTCCTTAAACTATCGCTCGTATCTCCTTTTCTAATCTCAATTCAGGTGGAAAGATGTCGCTCGAATTTTTTCAGTCGTTTACCCACTGAAAAACACGTCGCAAACAACCGATCTTCGCGATTTAAAGTTGCCGAAGAATCGTTTGCGGAGCGAGGGTTAATAATTGGGAAAAACCGTGCTGGTTCGACGTGCGGTGTCTCGTCGACCGTTGTGCTCGTAGCGGGATAACTTCGAAAGCGAGGCACTCGCAGTTAATTAATGGGTTTCATTTTTCTTTGCAGCTCTCGGAGCTCGAGCAGCGGGTGCTGGAAGCGGAGGGCCGCGCTGACGAGGCGGAGGACAAGGTGAGAATAAATTATAATCGCGGTGTTCTGTCTCTCGCAATCGAGCGAAATCATTCGACCGGTGGTTTCGTAAGGATTTTCCACAATCGCGGTGTCCTTTCGACATGGTCGAACGGCGATCATGCTCGTCGAAAGCGGATCGATGGGTCGTTAAACCGTGCGCTGCGCCGGGTTGCGACATCGTACCAGATCGTCCGGTCGATTCGTTCTAAGCAATTACGTTGACTCGCAATTAACGGGACACCGGTGTCGTTAGTTAACGCTCGGACCGGACCGGCTCGGGCCCGAAGACATCAAGGATAAATAATTAATTTAGCGAGTGGTAACGACGCTACTAGCGAGACCGCCACATGCATACACACACACACACACATATCGGTTTAATGACTTCGAGAGCAAGTGCAAGCGCGGGCTGGCTGTCCCATTAAATCGTCTTTCATTGCGCGGCTTTCGAAAACCCATTCGCATTTCACTGTTTCCAATTAGAACGTTGATTCACCCCCCCCCCCCTCCATACAAGTTCCACGGGATCTAATGAACGGGACACCGGGGTTTTAAAGGGCGGTTAAGATTGCACTTCTAATCGATCCTCGTGGGTGCTCGATGAGCTCCTCCCGGGCAGATAAAAAAGAAAACGGTGCAATAATCGATACTGTGTTACCGACCCCATGGAGAATCGGGAACTGCACCCTCCGGGGAGCTCTGCTACCCTTACCGACTGCCACCCTGCTTTCCTACCCTAGATACAGCTCTGGGTTTCCGTTTTATCAACGGGGGCAGGTCCATTCCCTTCCTGCAATCGCTAAAGTTGAATTTACGCGCTTTACAGCTTCTTCGCTGAACAAACTCTTTGCCAATGTTTATCCTTTTGGAAGGGTGTGAATTTTAATTGCTAAGAATCCTGTTTATACTTTAAACTCTGTCGGTTACAAAGTCGACTACACTTACATCTTCAAACTATTTTCCCCCTTTCTCATCTTTCGAGAAAATAAACATTTAGTTTGTAATCTCGCGTCGTGAAAATTTGAATAATCAGAAATGAGTCACTTTCGCTTATTTGGTTGTTCTAACGTGAATGAACTGTACCATGTATGTTACAGTCTATTTTCTTTGAAATCTTCATCATGTATGTAACTTAGTATTCAAAATCAGGGGGCTGAACTATAAAAATCGTGAATAAATTATTCCACTTCCCATTAAAATCTCCACTGGATTTCCAAACTAGTCCTGAAGGATCTAAGCAAGAAACTGATCCGCCCACAAGGAGAAACTACCCTCTGGTACAAAGTACCCTCTGGAACGAACTCCAGTACCAGTTACCCTCAGAGTGAAGGGTCCTCCCGGTCGGTACTCTCCCAATATCATGGTTGTCAGGGCGCATGTTGGTTCGCATTGATTTTTGCCGAGGCGCGAGCAAGACGGGCCACTAGAACGGAAGAAAGACGGCCAGCTGGCTGCTCCGGAGAGGATTGACCGAGAGAGCCGAGAGAAGAGAGAGAGGAGCGACAATATGGCCGAGCAGCCGGCCGGCAGGACCGTCGTTTTGTTATGACCTCGAAATTCGGCGGTGAAGTCGTCCGGCGTTGGTGAACCACGTGCATCCGCGGGTGCCGGCTCGTGTCATCTTCGTCTTCGTGGTCTTAGATCCTCGATCACTCGTGGTCCCGACCGCGGAAGGATCGCCCGAGCTGATAGGCTCGGACGCGACGTCGACATTCGAACCACCGCGACTCGAGAATTATGGATCCCTCCAGGTGACATCGATGAAAGGTAACTCCTAAACTCGCTGGATCCCTCCTAGCAAACGATCATTTCCTGATGCGATTGTACGCTGAATCCTTAACGACTGCTTTGGGTATGGCACAGTGTCACTGCTTCTCGAAGACGTCGTAGCCATCTGGGACATGTTCCAGTCGATTTTGGTGAAGTTTAGGTGCAGGGTAGCTTTTAGAAGAGTATTCGACCCTGATTTTTATGTAGGCCATTGTTCGTGAAGGTGTGACAATGGGCCTTGGAAGTTAGGGGTTGAAAACTGGTTTCCTAAGATAATTCGGAACGTGAGGGTTGTGGGACGGTAGAATTGTTTTTACCGACTTGAATATGTTCCCTTGTAGGGTTAGTCAATGCTTAGACTTATTGTCAGCTATTTGTTGCAAGATTTTTCCAAGATTAATTTCATAGATGCTAGGAGATGTGATTATAATCATCGCAAATTGTCCTAGTAACTAGCACCCACGGATATTAAGCATTTACACTTATTCTTTCACTTAATCACAAAGTCGTATCAAAGTCATATCAAAGTCAAATATAAAGAAATTATATAGAGTCTAGAGCGTTAATTGGACAAGGATCGTAAAGCCATCATAGAGTTGAAGAATACATGGCGTTAAACGGATAAGGATCGTGGTCCGAAGACATAGTGGATCGTCGATCTCGTGAAACGATCGAGGACACCACCCCGGTCGTCGCAGCTCGACGAAAGGGCGAAACGAATTTAACGACCCGCTTTGACGGGACGTGTCGCGTATAGAATTGGCAGCGAGCCAATTCATGAGTAATCCGCGTTTCCCGTGAGCACCCGCGCAACAAACAAAATAAAGGCGCAGCGCAGACGATCCTTACACACTTCTCCCCGCGACTCCTTTAAATATTTCAAAGCCGCCGACCAAACGCTCCGATGTTGCTCTTTCGCGTCGCCCTACGCGACCCTGAAGGGAACCCTCTTTTAGAAATCGATCCGCTTGCCGCAAGCTTTTTATCGAGCCCCCTCTTACCACTCTCCCCAATTAAATCATTTTAAAATGTACACATACTAGTCGACTCTGCTGTGAAACTGACGGAGTACGTGGAAAAAGTACAGCTCACAAATGCGTACGTTTTAATCTTTCGGTTGTGTTTGAATCAGGATGAAATCGTGTTCTAATTGTATTCTAAAGGTCATGTTCTCTTCGTGTTCTAATCGGAACGAAAAATCGTGGTCTAAAGATCATGTGCTAATCCTGTTCTAATTGGAACAAAAATCATGTTCTAATAAAAATCCTGTTCTAATCGGAGCACAAATTGTGTTCTTATCGTTACAAAGATCGAGTTCTAATTAGAGCAATGATCGAGTTCTAATCGTGTTCCAATTTGAACAATAATCGTGCTCAAGTTAGAACAAAAACCGTGTTCAAATCGTCACAAAGATCGTCTTCTAAATATGTCCGAATCATCACGAAAATTGCGTTCTAATTGTGTTCGAATCATCATGAAAATCCTGTTCTAATCACGTTCCACTCGACAAAAAGATTGTCCTCTAAATTTATTCGAATCATCGAAAAGATCACGTTCTAATTGTGTACGAATCATCACGAAAATCGTGTTCTAAATATGTCCCAATCATCACGAAAATCGTGTTCTAAATGTGTTCGAATCGTCACGAAAAGCGCGTTCTAATTGTGTACGAGTCATCACGAAAATCGTGTTCTAATCATGTTCTAATCGTCACTAAGATTGTCCTCTAAATGTGTTTGAATCATCACGAAAATCGCGTTCTAATTACGTTCTAATCGTCACAAAGATCGTGTTCTAAATATGTCCGAATCGTCACAAAAATCGCTTTATAATCACATTCTAATCGTCACAAAGACCGTGCTCTAAATGCGTTTAAACCGTCACGAAAATCGCGTTCTAATCACGTTCTAATCGCCACAAAGATCGTGCCCTAAATGTGTTCAAATCGTCACAAGAATCGCGTTCTAACTGTGTACGAATCATCGCAAAGACCGTGCTCTAAATGCGTTTAAATCGTCACGAAAATCGTCTTCTAATCGCGTTCTAATCGCCAGAAAGATCGTGCTCTAAATGTGTTCGAGTCGCCACGAAGATCGCGTTTTAATTATATACGAATCATCGCGAAGTTCGTGGTCTGGTCGCTAAAATCCCGTTCTAATCATCGCGTGAGTCATCACGGGTTCTAATCGATTCTCGCTCTATTCTCCTTAAAAGACCAACTCGAGCAAAAGAACGTCTCCGAAAGAAAAAGGAGGATTCAGCGCATCGTTCGGCAATTTCGCAACGCGTCGCGATCGTAAACGTCGCGCAGGATCCAGCGCAATTTGTTGATCCGCTTCTCACGCGTCCGCCGGTCGTTGATCCATTTAGCCTCCGCCGCCGCCGCAGCAGCAGCCGCGTGGTCGTCAGATGTCTCTCTTCTTTTCGTTGTCTGTCTCTTTTTTTTCTGCGGTTGCCCCCGGCCCATCCCCCGAAAGATTCGCGGCGGCGGCGGCGGTTGAATGGTTGTATCTGCGTGTGTACGTGCACGTGAACGGACCCGTTTTGGCGGGAAGCCAGCACACGATTCGACGCCGAAGACCGGTCTTTGTCGCGTGCAGCCGCACGTGCGCCGCCGCTATGGTCCAGCCTAAAAAGATAAAGCGACCGGTCTGTCTCCGGCTCCCACAGCAATCGACCCGTTTCATCCTTCCACCGACAACTGAAACTGCCTTCTGCAAGGATCGAACCGGAGAGGCTCACCCTTCTGTCCCGATTGAATGTCGCGATACGATTAAACCGTTGTCGATTCGAAGCTGCTGCATCGCATTGTCGACCTCGGGGCCAATGTGTTCCATTCGTTCCTCGTTGGTGCGACGTTCAATCGCTACAATTAACACCACGTTGCCCTACGACTTATTTCGCAGCTACAGTGATTAGAACTCTCTCTATTCGTTCGTCATTTTTTGTGAGAAACAGTGCCTCTTCTTGTACACTTTCTCTAATGGCTAAATATCGATAAGGATAGCATTTCTAGTTAAAGGAAACTCAATGATATTTAATAATAGATCTCATTCAAAATCTTCGCCAGTGATTCGATATTATAAGGTAAGGGGTTACTGATCACTAGACTGCGGATCTTTATGCATCGCAGTGAAATGAACCCATTGAAATTTTTCTAATGTTTGTACCGTTTTAAATTACACCTACTCGTTCCTTTGATAAATGCATAAAATTCGCAGTCTACTGATCACAGTCGAGGACCGCAGAAATTCCTTGAAACCGAAGTAATTCAATTTAAACGAACATCTAAAGGTCACGATCAAAGTTTGTGATATTAACTACTGTTTCAACCCCCTTGTAACCAACGCTGTAGTACAGTGAATTCTCGATATATGTCAACAACGCAGCGTCATTTATCGTCCAGGAGACATACCCGACCCGTGTTATGTTTACACTCCTCGGCGTCCGAGGCCTCTCATGGGGTATACCCCGCGGTAGTGGGGATATTTCCGCGACGTTTACCATCCAGACCTTGGCGACATATACAGAGAAATCACTGTATACCAGTGTAGGTCATACCATAGAAGAACATAGAACAGAACACTATAGCCGAACATAGTGTTCGATCTTTCTCCAGTTTTGCATCCTGTCCTCAAGAAGGACTTCGGCTATTGGTGGCAGGTTCTCGCCCAGATCGCTCAATCCTCCTCGCACCTGATAATCGGCGATTATCCCCCGAACCCGCGACGATAAACCCGGATAGCTGTGGGAGCAAGATAAACCAGGAACGTGGAATCCGACGTGCAGCTCGAGGGAATTCAATTATCCCGTGACGGAGCTATTTCTGGTTTCGCATCGCTTTGCTTTCAAGCCTGCGCTCCGGGAGACGTTCGTCGAATCGATAAATCTCGAGACGCGGTTCAAAAATCGCCGGTCACGTTCGACGCCGCGCTTGAACCGCGGGTCGTCGTCCTCGGTGCCAGAGAACGGGGCAGCCGGTGCTTGAAAACGGTCTTACGATATCGATTTCGGTCCTCGAAACTGCTCAAAAACTGCTCCATGCAACCAAAATATCTTTCAATCGCCACAGCAAATCTTCGTATCTCGAGAACCGATTCTTTTCTTTGGTCCTGGATCGGTCCTTCTTCTGTTCCTCACTGTAAATATTGCAACCAAAGTATCGTCCAATCACCATAGCAATCTTCGTATATCGAGAACCGATTCCTTTCTTTGGTCCTGGATCGGTCCTTCTTCTGTTCCAAACTGTAAATATTGCAACCAAAGTATCGTCCAATCATCATAGCAATCTTCGTATCTCAAGAACAGATTCTTTTCTTTGGTCCCGGGATCGGTTCTGAACTTTAAAAAATACAATTCTAGAATTTCAAATAATTCCATCTTCTGAAACATTAACAATTGCAAATGTCTACCACTCTCTTTCGCATCGCGCAACACCGGCAGCTTTCTTTTTAATTATCGTTTGTATCAATCTCGATATTTTCTAGTTGATCAATTATGACAAAAAAGGGTTGGTGCGACTTGATACGCTAGAAACATTAAATAAACTTGATGTCAATATATTGTCTACAACTGATGAATAGACTGCGTACCTTTATGCAAAATAAAAGAATTTCTAAGTCAACTGTATGAAATAGAAATAAAATGAAAATATATTTTCTGTTTTAACCAATCTAATAAGCGGAAATTAGCGCAATATTCATAAATTCTTTTAATGTATTCAGAGAGTCGAATTTCATCTATTCAATTTTGTTATAAACGCATCAAATTCGCAGTTAATTTATTAAGATTGTTAAAGAAGAAAAGAACGTTCTACTCGGTGACTGTTTCTTGTAATTTGTATTTTGCATAAAGATTTCCAGACTAATCATCAGACAAACTTTACACTCTTTCTCCTTTTCTTACACGGCACACTCGTGCTCTAACATTTTTATACCATTTCTACTCTTGCGCGTTACGGTAAAAGTAAGCCGAAAACGTGGAATGAAAATCGAAATTGAAAATTAGTCGAGTAGCGTTATTCAGTAAAGATCGCCTGGTGCGTCTGATCATAAGCTAGCAATTATACTTCTCACAAATACCTGACTAAACAGCCTAACTTTCCAGTAAATTCCGGTAACATCTGTAACGTCATACAGAATGGCAGACATCGTCCCGTAGGGTTAACCCTTTCCGGTCCCATGTCGAGCCAGTCACGACATTAATTTTTGCACTAATTCGATTTACTGTACATTCATCTATCAATGCCACAATGTCATGACACGCAAGCAAAGCTACCTACGGGAATATAATCGAATTACACGATGTCAAAGTATCTTCTGAACTAAAAGATTTCAAACACATCGGACCGCGAAGGGTTAATATATTAAAAAATTCTGGTGCGCAAAGGTCCAGCGATTACTTTCGGGGTTTCCTCGAGTCCTGGGAGTATTTCCTTTCGAGAAAGGAAACTGGTGTTCGGAGTCCTCTCCTGAGGAAAGCTAGGATAAGAACGAGGACGAGGCGCAGGTCTGGAGAGATCGATGAGTCCTCTCTGAGCGTCGATCTTGCTCTGGTCCTGGCTCTCCCCACAGGATCCTCTCTCAGCTAACTGGGAGAGGGTGTTCGGGGGAAGCAGGCGACAGTTTCGCAGTCCGTGTGCCGGCTGTCAGGCCGGTCGGCTGGCTTTGGGGTGGCGCGTGCACGCAGGAGTCCGCAGGACCTCTACGAATTCTGCCATTGGCCGCGAGCCCAACCAACGTGACTCATCGCCTCTGGGAAACGAACAGAGCGAGACAAAGAGAGAGAGAGAGAGAGAGAGAGAGAGAGAGAGAGACCGAGAGTATAACGTGTGCATCGGTTCCCGTGTTCCGTTCAGTTCTGTTCGATCTACGGCGTCGCGCGTACCTTGAGCTCTTCTCGTTCGTTGTCGTCGAGAGAACAACGGAGAAAACGAGGCTCCGCGACCTCGACAGGCTGCTGGGAGTGTCCTCGAGGCTCGTCAGAGTGTCCTCGAGGGAGAGAAGCCACGCGGCCAAGGGCTTAAAGGGATCCTCCGGCACTCGGAAGCCACGGATCGGCTATCATGGCCACTCGTAGCCTCGGTAAGCCTCCACCTTGCCCACCTATCGTACCGCGGAGGAAAACTGGATCAACCTGGGTGAATCCGTGTGCACGCGGTTCAAAGACGCGACCATGCGACTATTCGACCATGCGAGCCTCGTGCGCGATCGACGCACCCTACGAGGGGGTGGCGATCATGGCCGCGAGAAGACGCCGCACGTGGCGAGAGATGTGATTTCCTCAGGATCCCCTTCTTCTCTCGTCCCGGACTCGGACCGGTCGAATTTTAGAGTTCGGCGAATTTAGGAACGTGGAATTAGGGTCCGATCGACGAGCCTCGTCATCGAGCGGGGCGACGTGCTGACTGGTTCGTTAATTAACGAAGCCCGAGTAGTGGGACGAGACTCCCAAGGCTGGCGTTCACTGGGGAATCACAGTTGCTTTTGGGAAAAGTATTTTGGTGGTTCGGCGACGTTAGTGTAGGATTTCAATCTGAGCACCGATAACTATATCGTACTAACGATGAAGCAGTTCTTCCGATGGTTAGAAGTAATTGATTAGGTTGTAATTGCGTCAGCGAAAGGAAATGTTTTGTCGACTTCTGTGCGGCTGTTCCCGCACGATTCCGGTTTCGATCAAAGTTAGGAGCGATGCTAATAACACGCTAAGTCCTATAGACAATCGTTTACACTTCCTTTTTCGTTGACGATTGTAATGATATGAGCCGAAAAGAGCATTTCGTTGCGTTTCTTCCAACAGTTGGCATAGTTGAGGCGTGTTATCTTTCCAAAGGGACTATTTCATCGACATTCGTGCAGCTACTGTGGTTCCAATTGTTCCACGTTCCATTAAGACGTTTGCTCCAATAGCGAACAATCGTTCCTTATCGTTCCACGACGTTCCTATTCGTTCCATGTCGATCGTTTCTATCCTGAAGGAGGTCGAGCTAGTTTCTCCTTCGAACCATAATCGTATCGTTCCTCGATAAAGCTAGTCGCAAAGCTCACCACCGCTACCTTCAACAAACAGACAATCGTTCCACGTACTGTATTCTGAAAGAGGATAAGCCTGTTTCTTCTTGGAACAATAGCCACACCGTTCCACCCTCGCTGAAGTTAGCTACGAAGCTTGCCATCTAGCTAGGACATTTTCTCTGCCAGCAAACGATCGTCGAAGCAGAATAAGCCTGTTTCTTCTTGAAACAATAATTACAAGACTGTACTCTTGATGAAGTTCGTACATTTTCTTTACCAACAGACAATCGCCCCGCGCACTCTATCGTTCCTTACGCTGAAAACCGACAATCGAGTGTCTCTTTCAAACCATAATCTCTTCATTGCCTCATCAAGCTAGCAGACAAAGCTCGCCACCCCTGGGATGTTCCCTCTAATAACAGACCATCGGTCTACATACTTTATCCTTTGCAGTCCCGAAAGAGGACAATCAAGCGTCTCTGTAGAACCATAATCGCATCCTTCCATCAAAACTCACCAGCAGGACCGTAATCCTGAGTCTCCAACCCTTCAACAAGTCAAACTTCTTTCCTCTCGGACCTGTAACCCGCACAGTCAACCCTCCGCGTTATCGAAATCTCTGAATTAGCCCGAAATCGGATACACCTAAATCGTGTTTGATAGAAATCGGAATTTTGCTCAGCGTTATGGGAAGCAAAAGCTGTGGCAGCTTCAAACGTGGAGCAGCGAAGCCGAAGCAGCTGCAACGCAAGCATCATCCTCGATCCCCGAGTTCTAACCCTTCCCAACGACGGTCTCTCCTTTAAATACCCGGAAACCCAATGAAACAGTGAGCCAGCAGATATATAGAGAGAGGAGAGAGAGAGAGAGAGAGAAAGCAACATAGAGTGAGAGGATAGCGTCGCGTCGCGTCGTGACGAAGAAGAGGGGTTGTTGCGAGAGAGCTCGTGGGAAAGAACGGCAATGAACGTGAAAACGAGCGGGTACGCGAGAGCGGGTGATCGATATAACTCGCGGCGAGAGAGCACATGCAGGCCAGGGGTCGGGAGGAAAACACTCGGCCATAGGATTTCCCTGTGCGCGTATTGATTTTCTCGATACCGCTCTCTCCCCTTTTGGTAGTGGACGTGGCTGTGGCAGCGTGCACGTCGCTTTACGTACGCTCGCCGCTGTACGTGTATTACAACACGGTGTCCGCGCCTCGTTTCTGTGTTGCGTCGGTGAAACACGATATCGATTTTTCGACAGCTGCTGCGAGAGACGAGCACCACCGCCACCCGAGCACGAGCGTCTCTCCCGTGTGTGTTCGCGTCGCGAGAGAGAGAAAAAGGGGTTGCAACACGAGGGTTACCGTGTGCCCCGTGGCCGTGGCCACGCTCTCCTCTCTCTCTCTCTCTACGCACGCTTTCGCGTGTGTTTCGATACGGACAACGGGACGGCCTGTGTTTATCCGCTGTCTCGACGCCAACCGGAACGCGATGACGCGTGTTTCGCTCGCCACCTGAGAAAACGAGAGAAAGAGCGGGTTCTCGCGATCCGCGCCATGGAAATCCGATGACCGAGTCGTCGGCGAAGCCTAGAAAGCCTCTGGGACTCGCGCAAAATCGTCTCACGGTAGCCCAGCTAACAGGGACACCCTGCTCTCCCGAACCGTTCGAGTGCCACGAGATCCTCTGTTCTTCAGTGACTGAAAAGTGCCCGTTCGAAAGCCGAACTGATTTCTCTTTGGACTTTCCGTCGTGTCTGATCGCTGTTCTACCGGCGATACTCTTGAACTTTGTACAACAGTTTACGCAGATCCTTCGTTGAAAACGAGAGGGACAATTCTGCACTGAAATCTGCATGGAACTGTGGTACTCGAGCGGTTAAAACGCATCGGCGTCGACATGTTTAATTCAAGCGAAAAGAGGTTACCCGATTCGCGATCAGTGTGTACGTTGCTTGTCTCGGTTTTACGCTAACGCGTTCACTGCCACGTTGGTCGTGTGTGGGTGATACAACTCCTTGACCAAGTTCCATAAATTAATTTCTATTTAGTCGAGTAGATTCAATCGAATTGAGTAAACAGTCTTTTCTCACCGACGAGGCACCTATTCTCTTCGGCACTTGGCACCAGAGTCACAGATTCGTAAATATGTGTCCGACGTCGATGGGTCATGTTGATAGCGTTAGAGTTCCAGTAGTTTGCACAGGGATGATGATGTTTGTTTTCGCTGCAGGTACGGATGATGGAGGAGCGGCTAGTGAAGGGTGAATACTGCTTGAGCACATCCGGAGTTGGTTCTCCACCGCATTCGCTGCCGTCAACTTCCGGTACGCAGAATGACAAGATCGAGGACGTCCATTGCGCCTGCATATCGAAGTTAGAGACACAGGTCGAGGAACAGGTGAGACCACGCTTGTCAACCTAAACGCTAAGTGCTGCAGACAGTTCTAGTTCTAGTTGAGGGCTGCCGGGTGTAGGTCGTGTCCTTGCAATGTTTCGCGGGCAGTTAGCTGCACCGGAAGTCGGAAGTCCGGTGTGTCTTGCGACATAAACGCAATCAATTGAATGTATTGAGTCAGATAAAAATGTAAATGTTAATATTTGTAACATTAACGCAAACATTCATTTATAGACTGCGGATTTTTATGAAGAATAAAAATTGTCCAAGACAAAAAATGTTGTCTTTTAGCAATTTCAGTGTATCTAATACAGTATGACGATATTCTTAACGGTTGAATAATTCCTCTTGGATGCACCTGTACAATTTTATTAACCGTAAATGAAAAATATTAGAACCTGTCATTTTGAGTCTTCATAGTTTTTATATTGGAATTATTCCGATTTGACGTAAATTTAAATAAATAATTCCGTCTCTAATTTCCGGGAGTCGGAGCACTGTCATCATAGCTCTCCAATAAAATTTGATCCAATTTGGACAGTTATTGTAAATAGTAAAGCTACACGATCAATTGCGTGAGTCATTGCGCAAACTTGATAGTGAGTCGAATCTTCTGGCCTTCTTTACTTTCGCGTCGGTTTCACAAGATCCGCAAGTAGACAATCCGTGTGCTTGTTATCGGAGGGCGCGTATCGGTAGTGTGTCGTAGAGATAAGGCTCGCAGCAAGACTGATTGCTAATTGCTCGCAGAGGCAGCTGCGACTCCAAGACGCGAGGCAGGTCGAGGCGAAAGCCGCCAGGATCAAGGAATGGGTGACCAATAAGCTGCGGGAGTTGGAGCAGCAGAACCAGCATCTGCGGGAACAGAACAACAAGTGCAACCAACAGTTGGAGCTCCTGAGGAACCACATAACGAACATCGGCCTGAAACCACCTGTGAGTGTTCCCATACGGGTATTCCCGACAGCTGACGCACACCGTGTACTGCCGTGTCCCGCTGCCGGTGCGTGCAAGGCCCTCGTTAGAGCAACAGTCAACAGACCGGTGTCCACTATCGCGTGACGATTCTGACCGTTTCGAATCTTTTACCGAACAAAAATTCACTTTCACAGAGAGCATAGAGAGAGAGAGAGAGAGAGAGAGAGCCGCGTCACCAGAGCGTCGATACAAAATTAGATTTACGAAGAACTGCTGTCGAGTTCGTTGCGTTTCTGCGAAACACTCTGCTCTAGATTAGTCATTCTAGTGTTCCGAAGTAAGTGTATACAGAAGAATGATCGCCCTTCGTGTTTCACTAGAACACTGCAGTGTTTAGTAGTCGGTACGGAGACTTCGAAGTGTGCTTTCCATTGTCATCTTGTGTTAATCAACGAGTCAATGTTCATATCAAAACAATCGGCTTTTAAATGAAACCTTAGCTACATAGAATATTTTTTACTTTTCTTTTCATTTGGCAATACTGCGAGCAACATTGTCTGTTAAATTGACATTGGCTCTAACAGCTCGATCACTGTATTTCCTTGCACTTCCACCATGCTGGAACAAAAATATGGTTCACCCCGTTAAACAAAAGCCACCTTCAAATCACCTTGGTAATTTAGAATTAAAAATATCCTGTTTACGTCATTCTATCGGCCTAAATAACCAATAGTGGATGATAGTTTATCTTAATTTGTGTTAGAAGAGTGATCTAATATCTTTCAACACTTTGAGCGCCAACTCACTAACTTAAGTGACTTATTCGATGAACAACATTCTTGCATTTTTCCGATCCCAATTTGACACATCGAATTGATCAGCGCAAAAGTTTATTTTTCAACCTGGACAAATCATTCCGTCTACGATTTCTGGAGTACGTGGCACTCGAAGTGTTCGCGCAAGCCAATGCGACGTCTTTCAATTTAGAATAGAATTACCGTGTTCTTTTTTAAAGGATTCAGACAATGATTGTCGACTTTCAGGCACCGACGAGGGCATCGCTGTCCCTGGAGGTGGATCCCACGTTGCGCAGACGATCGGAGAGCCTCGAGGGAACTCCTCAAGCAGTTCCAGAAAGCGTGCAGACCGCGGTGGCCGAACCCCAAGCCGGCACCAAGCACAGAAGACACCTGTCCGCTTGCGGGACCATCCAACGCGGGATTCCAGCGACCAACATGGACTCCAGGTAGAATCCTTGCGACACGTTTCATCTTGTTGCTCTTTGGCGATCGCTTCAGCTGCCTCGACAGCGTAAAACCCTCTCGTAAAATGTATTTCGATTCTCCTTGGGAGGTCTCACGACGTGATAGCGGCGCCCGACTCTCGAAACTGTGGTACCCTGTAACGTCCTGAGACTTCCTGCGGGGATCTGTCAACCCGGGTACACCTCTCCGTTGTCTCTGAATCGTCGACGATGTCGTTGCGACCGCGGATCGAAATCGATTGTATCGGTATAATTGCTAGACTAATGATTACACAAAATTATAGGCCCCTCGAAGCCAAGCAAGATTCGTCTGCGTTTCTCAGACCGTTTCCTGTCTAGCTTCGAACCGAATTTTTCCTTGTAAAAAACGAAAGGTGCTCGTCCATTTCGATCCATGCGCAATAATCGCAAACGCAGATCGCAAACGCCGCTGGTTTGCAATTAGTCCCGTGCTTTATGCTTGCCGTTCGTTCTCCGCCACAGCCTCCTGTCCGAGGAGCTCGCCGCGGCTGTCGAAAATTTGGTGATGCTCCCGAATATTCCCGGAGTCTCGGAGACCAGCAGAGACAGCGGCAGTTCCGAGGCTGTTCACGATTATGCCGAGATCTATACACCGAGCAGGGAGGGCATGAACTGGACGCAAAGCGCGCAGGGTCCTCGACCACCTACGCCGCCGTTGCACCGGTTTCCGAGCTGGGAGGCGAAGATCTACCAGGTAAAAATCAGTGGGAACATTCTCACAGAACTGTGCGAGCATCGGTGCGAGGTTCCCTCGTTTGATAGTGGAAAGCCTAAGGGCTCCACGAACAAAATCATAAAACGGCGTTAAAAAATCAGTATTGCGTCGCAAGGTATCAAAAAATAAGAGAAAGATTAAGAAGCGATTGGAACAGTGCGCAACAGCTATCGAGGCAGTACTGTACTATTTATATTCATGCATTGAACGCTGTTAAAAAATCAGTATTGCGTCGCAAGGTATCAAAAAATAAGAAAAAGATTAAGAAGCGATTGGAACAGTGCGCAACAGCTATCGAGGCAGTACTGTACTATTTATACTCATGCATTGAACGGTGTTACGAAGTCAGTATTGGATCGTGAGATAGTCAAAAATAAGAAAGAGATCAGCACGTGATGGGAACAGTGTACGACAGCCATCGAGGCATTACTGTACTATTTACATTCATGCATTGAACGCTGTTAAAAAATCAGTATTGGGTCGCGAAGTATCAAAAAATAGGAAAGAGATTAGCACGTGATGGGAACAGTGCGAGACAGCTATCGAGGCAGTACTGTATTATTTATATTCATGCATTAAACGCTGTTGAAAAATCAATATTGGGTCGGGTGGTATCAAAAAATAAGAAAGAGATTAGCAATTGATGGGAACAGTGCATGACAGCTATCGAGGCAGTACTGTATTATTTACATTCATGCACTGAACGCTGTTAGAAAATCAGTATCGGGTCGCGAGGTAGTAAAAAAATCAGAAAGAGATTAACAAGTGATGTGAATAGAACCGGACAACTATCGAAGCATTACTGTATTACGTCCTCGCCAATGTTCCCGCCGAGTAGCAAATGCCGTAGAGAAATTAGCAGCGATCTGTTCGGGAATTTCGCCTACGGGACGTCGAGCCACACCTGTTGTCGCGTTCCCGAAGGAAGGAATAGATCAGCCGCGGATTCCAGAGCGAAAGAGGGACGCGTTTAAGCGCGCGGGCCAAGTTGTTGCAATTTGTAACGAAAGAAACCGGGCGCTCGCCGATTCCGTAGGTAGCCGATGGCGGGCTTGGCATCGGTCCACCGACCAACGAGGAATCCGCGCCTTCCACGATGACCAACACGACCAGCTCGTCGAAACATTCCCAGGCAACAGGACACAACTTGACTGCGCACAATTCCCAAGGCTACTGCGATATTTCGGTTCCAGTCTACGCGACGGTCAAGGGTAGGTTCCTCTTCTTGGAGATGAATCTGTTTCGCAGAGTGCTAATGATATCTTTGTGTTCTAGGACGAGCCAGTCAGATCAGGTCGATGCCCTTTGGCGACAGTTCCGATGACAGTTCTGATGGCGAGGACCATCCGAACCAGACCGAGACCAACACCAGAATCACCAACAGTTCCTCGGACAACACGGACTCGTCTCTTGGCAGTGGTAGCAGTCCATCGAAGAGCGTCAAGACGACCAGCAGTCTGAGTCCTGCTAAGAGGAGCTCTAGCGGGTCGCCCAGCAAGAGCGTGAAGCGTGGTGAGTGTCTATCGAGGAAGACGTCTGTCAAGTAATTTATGTTTTCCAACAAATTTTAACTGAATCACCCTGAGAAATTTAGCTCGGGGCAAATAGACGAATTTTTAACAAAACTTTAACAACTTGTTCTGCCTTGACTGTGAAAGTTACACGAATGATTTTTATGTAGAAACTATTTAAATATATGAACTCACATTTACAATAATGTTTGCAGACACCTCTCTGGAATCTGGTTTGTCGGAGGACTACGCGATACCCCCGGACGCATTGAGCTCAACTTCCCTGGAGTCCAGCATGCCCAGTCTTCTAATGCGCGTTTCCGGTGAGAGCCCGAAGAGGCAAGAATCGTTGGAGAAGACCGGCCACCTGGCGAAGCTCGGTGGAAAGCTGAAAACGTGGCGGAAGAGGTGGTTCGTCTTGAAGAACGGGGTGTTAACTTACTGGAAGAGTCAGAACGACGTGAACAGGAAACCTCAGGGCCAGATCGTGCTGGACGAAGTGTGCAGGTAATCTTCTATAAATCGTATGGCATTCTCTACCACTTCGACCAGCGAATTTACAATTTGTTCTGATTTCCTGGACAGGATAAACAGGGCAGAAGGCGCGGCAACGTTCGAGATAGCCACAGGAAAGAAAACCTACTACCTGACTGCGGATTGCATAGCGACGATGGAAGACTGGATCAGGGTTCTGCAGAATGTACAGAGGCGGAACGCGACGAAACTCCTGCTCAGCAAAGAGGACAACAAGCCGACGATACAGGGCTGGCTGACCAAGGTGAAGAACGGGCACGCGAAGAAGTGCTGGTGCGTCCTCATTGGAAAAATGTTCCTTTACTTTAAGTGCCCTAACGATACGGTAAGTGTTCTAGTCTTTGGAACTTTCGAGCTGTTAAATTGTCCAGTTTGTACAGTTGTATGTTTTTATTAGAATCCTATTGGACAAATAAACATGAGGGACGCGAGGGTGGAGGAGGTCGAGCACGTGTCCGACAGCGACAGCGAGGAAAGGGACGCCGAGTGTCCCCACGAGAGAACGATCGGTATCTTTCCCACCCACCAAGGCCCGACCTACTTGCTGATGCCACACAAACAAGACAAAGACAATTGGTTGTACCACTTGACGGTGGTCTCCGGAGGCGGGCCCAGCGCCGGAACTCAGTACGAGCAACTGGTGCAAAGACTGATGGAAACCGACGGGGATCCTAGTTGCGTTCTTTGGAGACACCCGTTGCTGCTCCACACCAAAGAAAACATCACTAGCCCACTGACCAGCTTGACGTCCGAGGCCTTGCAGACCGAGGCTATCAAGCTGTTCAAGGTTACTATGTGTCCTTGTACTACTTAACTCTTGGAAGACAAATCCTCTAAACGAGTTCATACTAGCCGTGGCTAGATCCATGCGGATTCCCACGTGTTAACCCTAGATTTACAAGGGACTTCACTTGAGTGTAACACACTGTGTACATAGACATCCTGGTTAAATCAACACCAGTAATTTAGTATTAGCCTTGAAGGCATAATGGGCATTGAACAATGAAATGTTTTGAAATGTTAGTGGTCAATGTCATCCAAGAGCTAGCGCATATATTTGTTTGCAAGAGATTGATGAGATATTGTTTTCGCAGGCATGTCAATTGTTCATGTCGGTGGCCGTGGAGCAAGCAGGCATAGACTACCATGTGGTACTAGCGCAAAATGCGTTGCAACAATGCTTAGACCAGCCTGAGCTGCAATCTGAATTCATTTGTGCACTGGTAAAGCAGACAAGTCGTCACACGCAACACCGTTTGGGCGTACAGGTAAAAAAGGCCGCCAGACTTGTGTCGCTGGGTACTGCGCGCGTTGTAAGTCCTGCTTATTGTTTAACAAACACTCTGAACCCTGTACCATTTTCGCAACCAACGGTCGATGCGCACTATCGAAAAAACAGAAAACATTGCCTCGAACCCGTGCAGCCTCTCAGTGTTTACCAAACTCATAACTTTTCTAAAAATATCATTTTAATCGCGCACCCTAGCTGGCTGAAGATGGGGGTAGTTTTACATGATATTAACTATTTTATCTGGCGAGTAACTTCGACGGGTTCCAATATTTTTAAAATATTCAACGAATCTATTTCTTTGGGTATATATTATTTTATAAAGGGATGTATGTTATTTTTATAAAGTAATGTAAAATAGTCACGTTCTGTGTTCCGAAAACCTAGTGTTAAGCACATTTTTATTTTTACTGTCCTCGATCGGATTGATGCACCGAGTTGGCCCGCTGTTAATTTAAACTGTCCATGAAACATTGAATAATCAGGAGATGCTTTTGTTATCATTTTGAAGAAGAAACTTTGTTGTTGTTGTTAAAACCTTCTCGGTTACACTCAGGGGTCCCTTTGGCAAAGACTGCTGCAAGGGTACGCTGTTTCGAGGTCTCGTGTATTTGGAACACTATTGCAATGACATTGAAGTCGAATGATCGCGTTCGTTGATTCTGTGTCGAAGAAATGGTACATCGGGTCTACGCTTAGTCAAGTATTATACGGATAATCTTGTTGACGTAGAACGGTGAACTGTTTGGTTTTGTCTATTTTTCCCTGTTGTTTTGTACTGTATTCTCGAGGAGACTAACTAATTAATACAACCACTTGTCGTTCGTCCGCTGGTCCGTACCGAAACCATAATACTTGACGAAGTCCTTTTAACAAATGAGAAAGAATTTTTAGTTTTAACATTCATTCACATTTCATTTTCATTTGCTGCTTTACGTGTGCTCTTCCTAGGCTACTCTTGACAAATCGCATGCCTTTTCTTCCAATTCTTCATTGGTTCTGTTCGTATAGGCGGAACGTCGAACGTTCAGTTCTTCTTTTTCTATATTTTTGCGTTTCAGTTTTCTTACATCGTTCTCTTCTATTCCTTTTTCTTTCGTTTATTTTTCATTTTTTCTTTTCTTTTCTTTTCTTTTTTTTTTTTTTTGTTGTTGATTTTCAATTAATTGCGTACGTTTTAATATTTATACATGAATACCCGATCACCTATACCCTGATGACCACCCTATCATGTGAGCCGAACATATTTCGACAATTCATCTCCTCTCACGATCAAGTAAAAAAATTAACAAAATCGCTCTGCAAAGCATCCATTCATCGATCACTCATCGATGCATCGATCACGCGGTCATGCGCCCGGTTTTTTGCGATCCGGCACGAACAGACAATTCGAAACGAAAGTAAAACTAGTATGCATTATACATACATCTATATTCCGGTTGCCTTTGTCAAAATACGTTCTGCGGCACACACACTTGCAGAATGGTATGTTGGTGTACATAAGAAACCACACACAGATAAACATCTTTTTATAGATTGATTTTTTCTTTCTGTTTCCGTAACGTTTTTTTGCTGAATAGCTGATTACGATATTCTCTGTTTTGAATGCTGCTTAGAGAACTTAGTCGTTTTGATCATGCCGGTCTCATAAGACGGTCTAATTAAGGAATCCACGGAACCTATAGAATCCTTGCAGATTCGAACACGTCCGTCGTGGAAAAAAAAAAGAAAAAAAAAAGAAAAAAAAAAGAAAAATCACAATCGTGCACGAGTCTCCACGAACCGTCTCCGATAATGCGGAGCCGCATTATCTTTGAACGATATGTGTGGAGCATTCGGGAAACGATCGGGAAAAAAAAGCTGAATCAAAATCAAAGAACGCGTTTCGTTCGCTGGAGATCGTTTTCACCGAAGCACGATCGTCGAACGAAACGCTTTCGGAAAACGGCCATCGAGCTGGATCCTCGCACGAAAACGAAGAGCCGAAAAATCAAACAACGCTTCTCTCATCCACATTGTTCGTGATTCATTCGGATTGTTGACGGTCCATGCGTTTTTCGTTTTTTTTTTCTTCTTTTTTTTTCTGTGATTAACACAACATGGAGAGTTGATGCGTTTAACGGTCCGATTTCGATTGCTTTACATTACTAACAGACGTGTATGACGTTCACGAGTGTCCCAATAGTCGAGGAAAGAGAACAGTACATTTGGTTCCCTCCCTTTGTTGAATGAACGAGAGAGGATGATTAATTCTGAATTACATTGATTCCGCGAAAATCTCCGAAGTGAGAGAGGTGCGTGACGATTTTTAACGAAGAAGCGAAAGAGAGGGAGAGAGAGAAAGAGAGAGAGATATATATACATAGATATACGAGGACAGTGGCGCGGTGGTCAATTGAGAAAAAGAACGTAGTAGATTAGGTCTGGTTCGATCCAGGGAACGTAGTAGTATGCCAGCATACCATTGCAGCAGCTCCTCCTCTGCGCCACGCAATCGCTGTTCACCTGCGATACGCAAAGTCCCGCGGCAAATGGCAGCGGTGAAAATGCGGACGCGCAATCGACGGCCTCCACTTCTCACAGTCCTCCGCTCACGCAGGGCCACTCTACGTCTACGATTCTGGACTGCAAAACTAACCCCGCCCAGTACGTTCTTATCCAGGGGTGGCAGCTGCTAGCCCTCGCCGTCTCGCTATTCCTACCGAGGAACAATCGACTACTCTGGTACCTGAAGCTACACCTGCAGAGGAACGCCGACACCAAGTGAGTACCGCTTCACCCTCGTCAACTCCCTTCACTCCATCAGCAGTTAACAAGAATACATTTCTCCCAGCTAAGAACCTCCACAGCGTGGAGCATTTAATACACACCTGTTGACCTTGACCGACCTTCATAATATACGTCCTCGTATTCGTCTTGAAACGCGCTATCGGAATATAGTTAACTCAACGCTAATCCTGCCAAGCACTAAAAGCGATTCAAATGTTTTACCTTGTAAAATTACAAGGCTGTGTTTGTTTACATTTGGTGCAATTTTTATTACAATATGTGCTTGAAGAGAGAAATTTGTCGAATCATTTTCGTTTTATAATCTCAATAATTGTAAAATAAAAAATGTGAAACCGGCAGTTAGCCAAATGCTGTTTGAACCAATTTAGCGCAGTGTTTGCGCCACACTTTGCGAGCAGAAGACTTGCCCATTTGGTACCAAACCCTGCGTAGAACAGAATTTGGTCCCCATTTTGTATATATTTGGCACCAAAATTTGTCGACAAATTCCTAGTCAAATTCGGAGACAGATGGATCGCGAATTGAGTGCAAAGTTTGCAGCCAAAATTCCATGCCAAATTGGAACCAACCCTTGGCTTCGTTCAGCTTTGTTATAGAGGGCAGGTCCGTCGCACTAAGAGCGAACGTAACCTTGTTCTAATAGTAAATATCTAGCGAACAATTTCAAATGAAGAAGAATTCTTATTGCAAAATTAACGGTGTGGTTTTATACCGAAATAAATAATCCTCTTGAGACCTAGCATTTTTCTTCCCGTCGTTATTGCCAAAATTATTCTAAATGCTCCACCCTATATAAAGCTAGAGACATTAACTCTAAACGGATGATAGTCATTCCTTACGTAATTTTTCGCTTTTCCTTCAGAAGCAGATTAATGGGATTTGAACTGTTTGTTTTTTTTTTTGTTATTCTATAGGACGGAATGCGGCAAGTACGCGGCGTACTGCGAAAGAGCGCTGGAAAGGACTCTGCAGAACGGTGGCAGGGAGGTGAAACCCTCCAGGATGGAGGTCCTGTCGATCCTGATGAAGAACCCTTACCATCACTCCCTGCCGCACTCGATACCCGTTCATTTTTTAAATGGAACCTACCAGGTCGTCGGCTTCGACGGCAGCACCACGATAGAGGAGTTCCTGAACACCTTGAACCAGGAGATCGGCTGTCGAGACGTTCACCAGTCCGGTTTCACGTTGTTCAGCGACGACCCGATCGAGAAGGACCTGGAGCACTTTATCGATCTTCAGGCGAAGGTATTCGATGAAAAATTCATAATTGCAATGCGGAGTTCATGCGTTCATGACAAAAATGTATATGTAGATCAAATGCAGAATGGTAAAAATATTTGACGAATTTCAAAATGTTATTGCATTATTTTTAACCGATTAAAATGGTTAAAGAGGGAAATTAATGTGTTTGTAGTTTCTTTGTCTGATAATATATACAGACAATTTTTATTTTCCATTAAAATCCGCAGATGTTAGACGTTAATTTGTTGTCTGCTTGAAATGTTAATTGATGGTCTGTGTTGCAGCTCTGCGATATAATCTCGAAATGGGAGACTGCTTTAAGGGAGAAGGGTTTAGGGAAATTCGAGAACACCAGGCTAGTGCAGTTAACCTACAAGTCAAGGTGTTACTGGCGTCAGGCGGCTAAGATGGAGACCGACAGGGAGAGGCTTCTTCTGTGCTACCAGGTGAACCAGCAGGTGGTGCAGGGCAAGTTTCCGGTGAACCGGGAGCTCGCTTTCGAGCTAGCTTCCCTGATGGCTCAGGTATTTTTTCACCGCGCCTAAAACAGGTTCCAGATCGTTGGAAAGAGACAATATCATCTACAAAATTTTCCAGATCGATTTTGGCGAGTACAACAACGACAAGGCTCGAGGGAGCGGTCCTGGAAGCAATCCTCATCATTTGGTTCTCCAGGCTCTAGACAAATTCTACCCTGTTCGATACCGGACAAACATCACTGCCGATCAGTTGAGGCAAGTATATAATCAAGAGAAGAAGGTGTTGGTGTTGCTAGTAGATAGATCTTTCAATAGGAGCTGATGTTATGTTGCAGGGAACTACAAGAGAGACTGCAAGAGAAGTGGATCAGCTTGAAAGGTCGTAGCGTATTAGACTGTGTTCGTATATATTTGACTTGCACCAGAAAGTGGCCTTTCTTTGGAGCTACACTTTATCAAGCAAAGGTAAGCGAAAAAGAGATCCTCAATTTACCAAAGACTGTCTCCTAAATTTATCTAAAAATTCTAACTTGTTTTCGCAGTTGAAGCAAGGCGAACCGATAACCGTGTGGATAGCTGTTTCCGAAGACAGTGTAACGTTGCTCGAATTGCAAACGATGGCGGTCATGTGCCGCTACAATTACGCTAACATAGTTACGTTCGGTGGCTGCTTAGATGACTTCATGCTTGTCGCCTGCCCCGACGAAGGGGCTGCTGAACAGAAGCTGTTATTCGCCCTTTCAAAGCCTAAGGTACATTAATCTGTGCTCCCTTTTGGACCATTAACCCCTTGCACTATAGCATCGAGACTCGTGATGAAGATTTCAAACAGTATACAATAAATATAAATTTTTTTCTTAGTAAATTGGAAACGTAAAAGAAGTTCTAATTATTGCAATCGCAAAATAAATCGTAGTGCAAGGAGTTAATTAAGGAGCCGAATCATAAAAATCTAATGCCTCCTTATATTTCCACAGATTTTGGAAATAACGTTGTTGATCGCCGACTATATGAACGCTTTGGGACATGCTTTGCCCGGAACGCCGCAAATGAACACGCTGACCCGCAACGGGTCTCACAGATCGATCAAGTCTACTCTCAGACCTACCACTGGTTTGTAAAACTACACCTGCTCCGACCTCTTTACAATTGTTTCTATTTGTTAATAAAGTAATACTTGAATCAGGTTCGAGCTGTCTTCCAACGCAACCGGATATATTAAAGTCAACGCCAGATCACCAAAGACCTTAAGAAGACTGGTAATCCGATTCGGTAAAAGAAGCAGAAGGGAACAGGCAGTCGGTTCGTGAAAGTCTGATCCTGCCAAGGCACTAACTTTACACTCGAAGGGTACTACATTCTGTATTATAAGAAGTGTCCTCGCGAAAGGAACGCTGCGAGTAAAAGGAACCGGATGACGCGCGACAGCGTGCGCTGTAGTTAATTTTAGTTTGCGTTTTTTGTGTAAATTAGAAAACGATGCTTACGAACGACGTACATACTTGTAAATATCCGACAGCATGCGAGGACAGACACAGATACACGTGCACACGAATACACAGTCACGTAGACAAGACACGAGACACGGAGACATTGTGTGGTCCACATTATCGTCAATGTGGGTGACTGAAAAAATCAATTGAAAAACGATTCGCAAACACTGCCTAAAAAGTAACGTTAGTATGTCTAAAGTTACATCGAAATAGTTTCGTTTCGGGGGGAGGGGGGAAGCTGAGGCGTCGCGCTGAGACTTTTTGCTACCGTATTTATATACCAAATTCGACGAACGTGTTTAGCGTTAGATGAAACCTACGTAACAACAAAAAATAAAAAAGCGGTGTATCGTGTATTATGTATATAATTAATCGGAGTTAACTGAATGTTTAGAAGTCTAGCGAGCGATGCAGCGACGTATCTTTGTTTTGTTTTTTCTACGCAAGAACACATCGAAAGGAGGATTCCTGATTCTTGCCAAATCGACTGCAACACAAACAAGAACGCACGCGATCGTTGTCAACTGGGTAGATGAGTGTGCAACGTTTCTGATTTATTTTTTTCTTTTCTTTTCGTTTCTTTCAAACGCAAGACATGTGTTAGACGCAGCAACACCTGTACCTACTGTCGATGTTAAGATTCTACGTTTCGTTTATGAGTTGTATGATACGCGATATAGTCGTTTCGTTTAGTAAGTCCCGTAACATTCTACGACTTTTTGAGTATTTTGTAATCTGAATCGTTGGAACGACCGGTATTTCGGACAGTAAGTACAGACAGTATTGAAACCGGTAAATCTCGTTTGAAGCTCAATCGTGTATGGGTGGAACAGTTTCTATATGGAATAACGACGAACGAACGAACGAACGGAAGTTACATTTTAATTGTCATGTTATTTTGATAACAACTAGTCTCTCATATTTTCTATTTATTTAACGTCTAAGGGAATAAGTTCGTTTTATATAAGGACACGACCAAATAGATGTAAAAAATGGGAACGCGATTTTTTCTTTGACGATTAGTATATCGTTCCTGCGTAATTGTATGTGCAACAACAACCAACAACAACAACAACAATTTTGTACTAATCGAACACGGTGTGATCCCGTCGATACTATAGAAGTTTTGTACGCGCTTGACGTGTCCTACGTAACTAGCAAATGTCTTCCTTCTCTTTAGTAACCAGAAATAAAATAAAGCAAAGTTGAATGTAGGGCTTTCGTGCAATATGGTACAAGACTTCTATATAATTTTTGTAATTCCTGGGATAGGCTGAGTATGATTGTGCCTCTCTGAGCAGAATAGACAAAGTAAATTTTATGCACGGCTTCGTTTAGCGCATTGAAGAATTTATATAAAAATGAAGATGATGATGACGAAGAAGAAGAGTTAATGAGAAATGAAAATGAAACGATCGAACCTCAGATTACTGGGAGCAGTACAAAGATATGCAAGAACGACATTTTGTCTTTAATTTTTATAATACGCGATTATAAGAAAGAAAAAAAATAATGCTACTATTCAGGTGCGTAGCGCCGTTGTATTATGATGCAGTAAAGTCACTGATTCTGTAAATATCACGTTAGGCTTAAGTATCCTAAGTATAGTAGAACGAGAGAAGAGAAAGGAATCGGGCAGCCGATAAAAAAATTCAAACAATCGTCATAGAAATTTCCTACGATCGTATTCAAGCTGTCCGCGGTAATTCTACTGAGCCTACCACCTTACATTTCTATTTATTATTTATTCGCATAAAAAACGACGCATAAAGGGCACGAGCGGTGTATAGCAGAAAGCATTGTACTATTGTACAGAAACAAGAAATAAACTGCTCGGATCTGCATTTTAAGAGATTATTTATTCACTTTTTAGGCAGTAAAAGTCTCATCACAATAATCATTTCGTATGTTACTTCGAAGTGCGTTATTTATTTTCCGTCGATCCCACAAATAAATATTTATATATATAATCAGTCTACTTCTTTTGGCGTCACCGGATGGGTCAATGGTATCACCGATTTTTTGTTCACATCTCTAGAAAGTGCTTTTCTCATGTCTGGAAGGAGTACCGAAAATGTTAAGTTCCTAAGTAGAAAATATATTCTGCAGAAAAAGAATGGCATGATTCTATACCGAAAGCATCCTCGTCAGGATCCCCATTATAATATTCTAAAATAGTCCTATACACGATATATCCTAACTGTTTATACATTTTGATTGCCACCTTGTTGCTGACTCTGACAAAAAGATCCACAAAATAGGCTTGTTTCCTAAAACAAAATACATATATATTTATATATTCAACAATGGTTCCCAAGATTATGGAGTGTTCGCAATTCACTCACTTTTCCGAAATCTCTTCCAGAGATTTAATTAGCATCGCAGCCAGACCTAATCTTCTATAACTAGAAGAGACTGTGAGAGCAGTTATGTGACCATGCCATTCCTCCCTGTACCCCTCTGCCTTTCCCATAACTTTGGCAGTATTCAAAGAAAGCAAACGGCTAAGTTTCAGTCGTGCTCATTCATGAATTTTTCAAGTAAATGGACTAGAACTTACTGTAACCCATAATTTCTCCACTCGGTGATTCTGCCACTTGAAAATACTCGGGCCAATGGGCCAAATAATGTGTATAAAAAGAGAGTCCATACTACATACGACACTGATGTAAGGAAAGCTCCAGGTAAGTGATATTTTATTTATAACACATTAAACAATGGTCCAAAAGTAGAGGTAAAATTAATTAAAGGATACAGTCTCCGTAAGAGGATCTAAGTTCCTGAAAAGGAAGAGTATTATTCGAAGTGTGGTTATATTATTACAATTACTCCTAGGTTATGAAATGCTATTGCTATATTTCTACAGACAGTTGTCTACTTACACAGTGTTGAACTTGAACAAGTCGTTACACGTAAAAGGCCTAAGAGTCGTCATCTTTTAAAATTCTAAACTGATTTTAAGGGAAACGATGTAACAAACGTAAATATCGGAACAATTTAACAAACACGAGTTCTATACAATTCCCCGAAGATACGACACAACACAGCACACAGCAACACACTGATTAGACAGTATAGGCATATATAGGGCGCAATTCATTCGTGCCGCCTTCGCCATAAAATGTCATGTTAAGTTCGGCAAGAATCAACTGCTCCGTTCAGGGGTCCGTACAACGCCATCCCACGTAGTGGCAAAAAGTACAAACTGGTAGCCAACTGTTACTGGCAGACGATTATTTCGAGTAATTATTACAATCGATATGGTTCCGTGATGATTCACCTTCTCACCGACGAGAATATCCTTAGTGGTCTTCTGCACCGACGAGATACCGTCGTTGGCCTTCTGTTTCTTACTCCAGCCAAAATCTATCCTAGAGGGCGGTAGAAAACACCGCATTTTTCGAGCGACACATTCTCCCGTAAGGCTGGCAGTCTTTATATATATCTCGTCGGTGCTCGCAGTTTAACACGAGGGTTGGCAGTCTTTATGTATATCTCGTCGGTGGTGCTATTCGCAGGTGTTCCCTCTGTCGATAATTTAATCTTGTAGTTTAAACGCTTCACCGCTATAGGTAATGGCGCTATTTGTAGAATTTACGGAGCAGATGATTCTTGCCGGAATTTGGATAGTACCTTATGCAATAATCGGCAAGCATCATTTGATGCATACATAACCATTACATAATTTTAAATAATTATGTTATTGATAAACAAACTTGTGTTACACGATATTCTCTTAAATCTCCATAAATTTTAAATTGTTTTCCTTGCGTTTAACCATACTATTTATGTTATAATAATCCACGTATACTTTATTACAAATATAGTATTCATCGCATCGACGCCATTGATCAAATCTAACAAGTGTTCGTGTTTCAGTACATATGTAGTAGAATGACTATAACAGGTTGTCGATGAGTATATCAATTACAAAACATCGAGAGTATGTTAACTTCATCGTACAGAATATTTGAATGACGTCGTTTATCGTTACTCGTGTCTTGAAAAGTGCATAAAAATTAAATATCCATGTGAACAAAATAGTACGTATATATAGTTTCGTCGCTCAGCCTTTCCATAGTGCGCAACAGGTTAGGTGTGCGTCTATATTGGGAGAGGCCAATCAGCTTTCTTCCCGCCATTTCTGATCCCATTCTCGAGCAAGTACTGACGCGTTGTTGTGATCGTTTTTTCCTTGTTATTGCTCATTTCCTATGACACAACCTGTGCTTTTTAAATGGATTTTTGAGTAGCAATTGCACTCACCTCGTTCGCGAAACATGCGTAATCGTTGAAAGCCGATTTCTTGTGGAAAAGTGCCGTTGACATTTTACGCGTCAACGGAGCATACGTTTCGTGAGAGGGAAACGTTTATTTCGAAGTGTTTTTCGTTTATTGTGACAAAAATGAATACACCAACGAGAAGGGACTTTCTCCGAAGACCCGATGCAACTCGTCGAAGATCCGCCAGACAAGCTCTGGCAGTGATTCCTGTCAACAATTCATCGTCGCCTGGTGCGTTACCGACAGGTCTCCGTGCGGCCCACTTGTTTGTCTCTCTCAATTTCGTCTCGTGTTTCAGGAGAGACTGTTTCCACCGAAGTGAATGCAATGGACAACTTTTTAAACAGCCGACACGGCTCCGACTCCTGGAGCCCTGCACCCAGCCCCGACGAACTGGTGATACAGAAGCGAGGGCGTCGTCGTAAGACCATAGTCTGGTCGCCTGATCTCGATACGTGCAAACGAAATAGTCTCTTCAAGTGAGTATCTTCGTATCGATACACAAGCCTCTAGCAGACCAAATCAATTAATTCCACCTATCATCCTTTCACGAAAAGGAGGTGCACATTTTGACAGTGGAGCAATGGGGGATCTCCGAGAAGTATAGCATGAAGTAGGGATACCAAGTAGTGGAGCGTAGCTCTCTTCAAGCTTTCATGCGCCTTCTTTTCGTGGACAAATGATACGTGGTTTTGCTTTTGCTACCGAACCATTCTATCGATGCTTGATTTTTTCAGTTTAAGTTCCAGGGATCGTACTCCTGTGAAAAGTCCGACTAAAACAACCAGCATGCTATTGAGGAGCACACCTAGGAAAAGGCTTTCTCTGGGTAACCCGAACGAGTCTGAATTCACAACACCAGAGAAGAAGAAAAAGTCGCAACTCCTGACAACTACCAGTAATTCTCAGTCACAATTCAGTGGCAGCTTGGCGAGTGGTTTGAGAGGTCTGAGTCGTGAGCAGTTGGTAGATATGATAATGGACGTGGTTGCTGAACAGGAAGAAAGTGGGCTGCCAGAAGGGGAAAAGCTGCATAATATTCTTCTAAAGAAAATGCCAGCAGCGGATGTGCAACCACTGATAGACACCCTAAATAATTTCAAGCAAAATATTCATCTGAGCTTGTTGTCATCCAAGCTGGATGATTCTACGAATAATTATGCGCATATTCATTTAGATGTTTTTCAGGTGCTTTGTATGCAGTGTTTTTTTTTTCAATGTTGCTTGATGGTTCAAGCTATATCATTTGAATTTGTTATTAATCATATCTTGATTTCATACAGAAAGCTATTATAGATCAGGGAAAACGACTGGTAGAGTCTCAGCACTGGACATCCGTGATACAGTACGTGTACGCAGCATGGAACATCACGAAGCAAATATCCAAATGCGACAATCAATACGTTTGCGATTTGACTCATAAATGTTTTAAATATTTGACACACTTTTGCCACCAAGCTTTGAAGAGAGGAACCTTCACCGGACCCGCATTGGATATGTTTGCCGATAGGTATTACTAGAACATGATAATTTGTCTGGAACGAGGTCTAAATTAACTATTTTTCAGACTTGACACGATGCTTGCCGATTGTGAGGATATAAAGGTTTGTCTGCAGCTAATAAGCGAGGCGAAGAACAATGAAACTTAAGCATTTTCTACTAAAGAAAAAAGAAAAACAGATGACACTTGAGTATTCTTTTATATCGTTACTATTAAGGACACAAGAGGCCATACGTATTACAAGTCTTAACATATTATATACATATATATTTTTAATATATACATATTTTAATTTTGATACACGCCGTGCGAAGACCCTTAATTTTAACAGTCTCCACTGTTAGATTATATTTTTTTTACCGAATATTTTTTTACAACCGCTTTGTCAAATACACTAATGATATTTGTTTGAAATGGTATTAACGTAGACGTAAGAGTATTTCACTTTTATGCTTAGCCCTTTCTTTTATAATCTTGTATACTGTTAAAATTAACATTATCGGACAAAGATGCGTCGCTTGAAAGGCATACTATGTAATCCCAGTAAAGTCTAATTTATTACGGACGCGTGTATTGTTAGTGCCTTATTTGTTTTATTATTTGTCTTTCTCTCTCTATCTTAATTTTTTAATGATATTTATAATGAGATTTTAGCGTTAATTTGATATGTACCTCGATAGTATTCTTGCTAAGAAGTAACCGGGACGACTACTTACCCCGAATTGTCGGCTGCTCGCCTGTACTCTTTCACAATAATAAACGGTGTTTTGTAATGATTTCTTGTTCTATTAAAAACAATTTATTCGTCATAATATATCATGCATTCTTACATAATATATCCATTATTACTTCTGAAAGGCACATTCTTTATTTACGAGTAAGTGTCAGAAATGTTCTGAGCGCGGGTGCATTCATTCATCTGTACATTCTTAAACAGTACAACAAGATGCGCTCAGAACCCGTCTGACAGTGAGTCATTCGAACCTGGCCTGGCTGACGACACTGTCCCACACCCGTTTTGTTTTCTGCCAACCAACTGAACATTTTCATAGATCTTGAAATCATTTTACCCACTAACCTCAATATTCAAGAAATTCTGCTTCGACGAAAAACACAAACTTTCAAATTTAAGAATTATTTGGGCTTCGACGTAAAAAAAATAGACAAACGTTTCTTACACAGAACGATTCTATAGACTCCTAAGTGCAACAGTATATTTTTTGATAATACTATTCTTTCCTTTTGTATTAAAAACAAAACTGTAGGCCTATCTGAGAATATTGGTGCTATAACGGTGCCCCGTTCGCTTCAGATATTATTTAAATACATTTAAACGTCTATGATATTACAAAAAAATATACGACTGTACTCGAGGGAGATTGTAGAATCGCTTAATGCCAGAAACACCCGTATAGCTTCTACGGTTGAACCACAAATAATTCTCAAAGTTGGAAAGTAGATTTTTTCAAGATTGAATTTCTTGAAAACCGAGGGTGGTGGAGAAATGGATTTGCAAGAGTGTTCTATCGGTCATCGGAGCGCAAGAAACGGTGAAAACCCTTGGGACAATGTGATAATCAATTATACAATTCTAGTCGCGTGTTCGATTCGTCATGGGGCCCCCGAGCGGTCCCAGGGGTCCCGTATTTCGCGCATCATCCTCTCTTGGTTCGCTCTCGGGGTCCGAAGCGCCTGGCCGGCAAGATTACACATTCTACATCGTTAGGAACATTTTCGAAATCCGAAGTCGGCTCGGTCGGATTTGGAAAATTTCGCTGGTGACGAACGAAAACGTAACAAATAATCCGCAACAATAATCTGACTTCATCTAAACGGGGCCGTTTAGTTGAAACAAATCAAACAGTGTTAAGTACGCGTGAAATGAAGATGGGGAGCGGCTGAGTCCCTCGCAGGCACGCAGGATCATTCGAAAAGTTCTTCCGTGAACGAGAAAAAGATCGACGCACGTTCTCCGGAAACCGGAAGCTTGCACACGCGAAGCGTCCGGATTAAAAATAAAAACTGTTCGTCCGTAATACTTCTCTTAGAATTAATTGAACGGCAGGCCCCGTACGTTCGACTCGTTTCTCGTGCTCTACGGCCTGGAGGAACTTTTCAAGTGATGTTCGCTCGTGTGCTCGACACGCTCAAGTGATCCGTATTTAATGTAAACGCTTCGACCGTCAGCTACGGGGAGTCGTCGACCTAAAAGCGGAATTGCCGAGAGGTGGGGGATAGTCGAAATTGATTTCTTCTTTTGTACTGTTTCGTTGAAGGAACTGACTAACGCGCGGGGTGTACGAGGACGAACGATTCTCGCGAGGCTTGACACTAAAACTACCGGTCGCGGTCGAACACGACCAACTCCGTTATAATTATTTCAATCGCGAAGACGCTCTCGCGGGAAGTTATCGAATATGCGCAAAATCGGAATAGATGCTCGACGTTTTGATAGGGCAGCACATGTTAGACGTTTTTAGTAGGTTTAGTGTTAATTACGCTCGATCCTCTTCGAGGCGCAACGAATTCACGGGAGAAGTACTTTTAACTGTGCGTCGTTGTGTTCCGCTCGATCGCGTATTAATAGTTCGCCTGGTTTAATTGTTAATTTGTTTCCTCGATCTTGTTCCTCGTCGCCGTGAACCGCGACTACTTTTATTGGTCGACGCCCTGACGTCGCTTCAACGAGAATAACTTACGATAACCCCATGCTCCGGGCTCTCATTAGCAGTTAACCAGTTTTGTCTTACAAAACATAAAAAAAAAAACAAACAAAATGAAATCTACAAACGCGTCGAGAGGAGAGACCGCCTCTGTCTCTCTCTCTGTTCCTCGGTCGGCCCGTTCCGGATGACAATGGGACGCGATTAAATAAGATAGAACGTTGGTAATGCGACACGACGATGCAACTATGATACTTAACGAGATAAAGCTGCGAATCGAATACTGTGGTAATGATCAATCATCGGATTATCGAGTGCTGACGGGGCTCAGTCCACCTTCGCCGGCTGCACTCGAGGATACAACTGAAACACAGAACGACGATCGATTTATAATCATCAATCAGCACGTCGATTACTAGACTGCGGATCTTTATGCGAAATAGAAATTGCAAGACTCGACAGCCAAACAGAAGTTTCTTTCTTCCTTAAATGATTTCATGTTCTTCAATTCGTTTAACACGTCCGCTACCATAATTTATTTCAGTGCTTATATCTTCATTGGTAAAATGGCTCTATATGCAACTTCTTTATGAAACAGTAAGACAATGTAGCAAAGGAAACTCGTGGATTGCACGAATATTATAATAAAATAAATTTGACTAGTTTCATTTAACACTGGGTTTACGGGACCCGTCAAAATGGTGGGTTGTAATATTTTTAATTTACAGTTATTAAGATTCTAAAGATACATCCGTGAGGAATTATTCACCAAATTTATTTCTTTGGATTTGTGTTATTAAAATAAAAAATGGTTAAAAATTTGGGTTGAATTTTTGTTATTTTTATAAAGTAACGTTTTGGTGATCCGTAAACCTGAGGAGGTTGTAGACGTCACACACGCGTGGCAGTGCTAGCGAATGTGTACAATGCAGCTACTCATATTTGTCATTAAAAATCCACAGTATCGGTTACCGAACAAAGCAAAATTCTACTAAGTCAGATGTTTTTTATTATTTGAGAGGATTGCAACTTACGCCGAGCAAATTCCTGGGCACGTAGCCTTCCTTGTGGCCCAGCTTGCTCCACCACCATTCTCTCTCGTTGTCGTCGCCCTTCCGAAGCACAACCAGAGAGTCGCCGTTCTTCAAGGTCAGCTCGTCGGTGTGCTGCGCTTCGTAGTCGAACACGGCGTACACTTGACCATTGTTCATGATGCCCAGCTTCTCTTGAACACCTGCGATCAATTCTTGTTAATCAAACCCCTTTAAAATTCCGTCCTACCCGAAGAAACGAGCGCGAGATCTATCTTACTGAGTAATTCATTAAACATGAAAAATATATTTGAAAATATTGATAAATAAAGCTGCGAGTAGTTCAAACCATTGTCAATCTCCGGGATAATCTCTTAGCATTACCCTGTGGATCTTCATTGCAAAATAAAACTTTCCTTCATCGTTTGCGAGAAGGTGATTTAAATTAGAACTTGTTCTACCTCTGAATGTTTTTAATGCATCCCGGACAGTAGAAGAAATATTTTTACTTCCATCAACATTTTTGTTTTTTGTATTTTACCTACTCTTTCCGTCACAAATACGTAAAATACACAGTCTACTTAACTCTATACAGGGTGTTCGAGTACAGGTGGGAGAAAATTTAAGAGGTGGTTGTCCAAGACAATATAAGATGAAAATGAAGAGTAAAAAAATTGCGATTTCGGCTTCATCTTGTAGTTGTTATCGATTAAAAATCCGCCTAAAATGAGGCAACCGGACCAACAGAGGTGTACATTGCTTACGTCATAAAGGCGCGCGACAGTCACGGGGGTCCTCGCTCGCATCTAATGGTTAGGCTTTGACGTCACACACTTTAGCCAATAACTCGGCTAGAACCGAAAATGCGTGTGGAATGACCCAATCGGACGGTTTACGAATTCTTGTCAGGTGACTTCTTGCGAGGCACACGGAGTACCTGTCACTTGATACGTGACAGTCGCGCGCCTGTATGACGTACGTAACGTACACCTCTGTTGGTCGGGTTGCCGCATTTCGGGCAGATTTCAAAATGATAACAACTAAAAACTGGAGCCGAAATTACAATCTTTTAACTCTTCGTTTTCGTCTTATATTGTCATGGAGAACCACCCCTTAAATTTTCTCCCACCTGTAGTCGAACACCCTGTATTTATCGGAAGCCTAATAATAAACTTTTCAACAATGATGCTGTACCAGAAGGAAGATTAAAAGTCTTTTACATAATAATCCCAAAACGAAATTACTAGATTACGTTGTTGGGGATGAGTTGAAGTAGCTGTTGCTGTTTAAGGATCTTTTAAAAAATCCTTAGCCCCGGGTTTAGCCTTTCAAAAATTACGGAGTAGTCGCCGGTGCATAATGTGTTAATACTGACTGTATAAGTATTCCGAGCATCCGTCGAAACCCTCCTCGTCTTCCTCGCACTTTTCCGCGGCAGTTTCATGGTCGGAGAGGGTGGTGGCGAAGATGCAGGCTCCGTGCTCGACCAAGAACCTGACCATCGACAGGTTGTTGCAGCTGGCGGCGCAGTGGAGGGGCGTCCTGTGGAACGAAATCACAATTAAACCTAGCTCGCTATTACATTCATCAACATCTGAACCAATCAAGTCTTACCATCCGTCGCTGTCCTGTGCGTTGACGTCGCAGCCAAACTCGACGAGGAACTTGACTATCTCCAGATGACCGGCGCAAATGGCGTTGTGAAGCGCAGTGATGCCTTCGTCGTTGGCCGAGCTGGGATTAGCGACCTCCTTCGCGGTCTTCTTCACCAGCTCCAGTTCACCCTCGAGGCTGGCGTCCAACAGAAGAGCCAGAGGATCGAAGGACACCCTCCTCGAGAGGTTCGCCTTCCCCGTGCTGGACTTCAGGTTCCCCTTCTTCCTCCTCATGACCTCGTTGCCCTTGTCCGTATCCAAATCCGTTCTTCTGTCCGGGTCCTTCTGCGCCTTCGCCTTGTCCTCGATGTTGATCACGTTCAGTGCGTCGATGATGTCCGACTCCTCCAGCTTCTCATTGGTGATCACGTCCTCGATGCTCTTCTTACAGTTGTCCGTCGTGTCGATGATCTGCGGTTGCTGTTGGGGCTGTTGCTGCTGCTGTTGTTGTTGTTGTTGTTGTTGTTGTTGTTGTTCGGTTTGCATCAGATCCGCCGGGATCTCGGTCTCCGGGAAGAGGAACGCCGGTGGCATCTCGATCCGCCGGTTTATCGACACGTGGACATTCGACTTGGCGTAGCGGAGCTTCGGCTGCTCGGAGATCGGCGCCTTCTTCAGGGTCAGAGGCCGGGCCTTGATGATCTGATGGTTGCAGAACGGCGTCTCCGTCGGCGATTCCGGCGGCTCCGACGTCGGAATCGGAGGCGCGTCCTCCTCCTTCTCCGTCCTGAAGAGAATTCGGGCGAGATCGTTAAACAAGGATCAATTTGCTGCTCGATCCTCCCGCGGATCGACAGAAATGCGTTAATCGTCCCGAGGCGCGGGAAGCGGATAAATTTCAGTTCCTCGACTCTCGGACGTTTTTTTATCCTTGAACCGGTTCCGACCCGCTAACTGGGTGACTGTTCGAATGTCAATGCACGCATTAGCATAGATACAAGATCATTTCGACCGACGCGCGAGTGTTTCGTCGCGATAAACGCTCGAGATCTACGGAAGATACCGAGCGAACTCGTTTCAAACGGATATCGTGGAAATTAAGACGCGGGTTCCGTTTATAATCGAGAAAAGGACGAACTCGAATGGAAGGGCGCGAGAGTGCGCGCGCGCGCGCCTCGCAGACAAGCCGATCAGAAAACAAGGCCTCGATCGATCGGAGAGCTCGCGAGTACTAAGAGCCGTTGTCTCCACGGCACACAGCAGTCGTTCTATTTCGGTGTCTTTTATTCGAGACAAGCTTCGATTCACCGGCCAAATCGATCACGGACTAATTTACATTTATAATTAACCCGGTAATCGTTTTGTCATCCTGTGCCCGAAACCTTTCGTACCACCCTCTCGATCATCCTGCATCTGCAGGACGCTGACAACCCTTAACGTTCCATTTTCTTCCCTACCACTCTGCGAACCCACGCGAATTAAACTCCTCCAACTTTGAAGAAGACTCGAGGACCACTGCTTTTAATAAGTCTTAAATTCCTCCGACTTCAAGGAAGACTCAAGGAGTTCCAACTTTCAACGAGACTCGAGTTCCTCCAACTCCGATGAAGGCGCAAGGACTTCCTGCGAGATTTAAATTCCACTAAATCAACGGAAAATTCAAAGACTACAACTTTCAATAAACTCAAGTTCCTCTAATTCTGAAAAAGACTCGTGGACCACAACTTCCGGTAAGACTCGAACTCCTCCAACTGTGAAGAAGACACCAGAGAGGTCCCATCCCCCGGCAAGACTGAAACTTCTCCAACTATAGTTTTAAGGACTCGGAACTTTCGGAAAGATTTCTATTTCCCTAACTCTGAAGATGACTCGAGGGCTCCTAATTCTCTAAATACGAAGAGGGCTCACAAGGATTTCCAATGGTCACTGTTAGCTATACGAACCTCGGGCTGATTCCCAGGGTGTTCTTGCAATCGTCGCCGGCGGTGTCGACCTTCTCGTGATGGGTCAATCTGGGCGGCGGGTTCGGCTTGCTGGGCTTCGGGGGCAAAGCCGGCTTGGTTTTATCCTCGCTCCGGATCTCCGCCAGGCCCTTCCTCTCGCTCTCAGTCTTCAGCCTGTCGAACTCGAGCGGCTTGTCGGCCATCTTCGCCGGGATCTCGAATTTCCCGTTGTGCTCGTGCTTCGTCGCTGAACTCTGCTCGTATTTACCCTGATTGTTTTCGAACTTGACCGGTTCCTGTTTGAACTGTTGTCCTCCGGGCTCGTACTTGCCGGGCGGATCGTGCTTGAACGCCGTGTTCATTTCATACTTCACCGACGGCCTGACTTCGTGCTGATCGTGCTTGCCGTACTGCTGAGTATTCTGATTCGGATCATACTTGAGAACGTGGTGCTGCTCGTGCTTCGTCTGCGAAGCCTCGTACTTGCCCTCCAGCTTCGCGTTGTCATACTTGCTGGTCTGATTGCCAGGTTGATCGTGCTTGCTCTGATCGTACTTGCTGTGCTCGTACTTCGAGTGCTGGTCGTACTTGATCTGATGGGGATCGTACTTGAACGCGGGGTTAGGCTCGTACCTCTGCTCCTGTTTGTGCTCGAACTTCTCCTGGCCCTTGTTGTCGAACTTCTTCTCGGTTTGGTCGATGCTACCCGACGCTGGACTGGTCAATCCTTGTGTCTGGTTGTACCTTTGAACCTGGTTGCCGAAGTTCATACCGCTCGACGAGGTGTGAACACTGGCTGGCAAGCTGGGGGAGTTCTGAGCCTGATAGGACGAAGAGGACACGTGGCTGTTGGCTTGGCTGGAGTGCTGGACGCCCGGATAGTTGTGCCTCGAGCTGTACGTTTGCTCTTGATTGGAAGCCTGATTGCTGGGCACCGATTGGTTCGACTGCTGCTGCTGCTGTTGGCTCGCGTTCTGCGTGCTCAGACCGACGAAATTCTGAGCGTTCGCGTGTCCACGGCCTATCAGACTCAAGGTCTGCGGCATCACCGGATGGATCTTCGTCGAAGAGGTTTGATAAATCTGCGACTTCACCGAGAAACTCGGCGCCACGCTCGACACCGGCTTCTGGTGGGTCTGCAGGTTCCGATGGTTCTGGGTCTGCGTGATGGACACGGTTGTCCCCAAACTGGACGCCGAGGATCCGATGTTGTGCTGCTTCTGCTGCAGATTCCCATGCTGTTGCTGTTGCGTTTGAGGCTGCTGATGGTGCACCCGAAGATTCTGAGAAAGACCATCCGGGCTGAAGTTGTGACCTGAACCGATCAGGTTGTTGTTCGTACTGTTCGCGTTATTGTTGTTGTTATTGTTGTTATTATTGTTGTTGTTGTTGTTGTTGCAGGTTTGCTGTAGGTTCACGGTCTGGCCGCCGATGTTTTGATTGTGCTGTTGCTGGTTCGAGCCTAGGAGTTGCGATTGACCTGCAGAAATTAATCGAATAATTTGTACACATTAGTCAAACATGTTCCTCTGCTTCTCTGTTAGAACATCGTTTAGGATGTCCGACTTCGCTGCAGAGCAGTATGAACTTTGAATAAAATAAAAAATATACATATTTGTCAAATATGAACTTGTGACATTTTTCTTAGAATACCGGTTTGGATGTCCGTCTTCGTCGAAGAGCAGTATGAGTTTCGAGTAAAATGTTAATGCAGGAAGTAAACGAGATTCGATTCTGAAACCGGTGCGCGACCGATACAGAACCGAAAGCACAATGGTTGTAGAACCTGACAGCAAAATAGGAACACTAATCGAGACAGACAGCAGTTATCCTCGATACCGTTTCAGGCTCTGATTCAGGAGATCGGGCAGTTAATTTTATGGTAGAGTAGTCTAATTTGGACATGCGGTAATATTTGCAGCGTTATTAATAGAATTCATTCATTCTGAATCGCTACAAATTTAAAATTGGGTTCAAGGTAGTCACTGGACAACGGATCTTTATGCAAAATAAAAATTGTTTTGATTAATTCTGAGAGACAGAGAGTCCGATGAAAATGTGTTTCCTCTTTTAATAATTTTAATAAGTTGAAAAATCTCACTGCTTTGTATGTCCACTACCCATTTTTGGCATAAACGCGTAAAATCCGCAGTCTATTGATCGCTGGTCCAAGTGTGGCTAATTTCCCCTATATTTAGAGACAGTGCAAGGTTTGTGGAGGGTTCTTCAGGGTCAACGAACCTTGGATATGCGACTGTGACTGGCTGTGCGCGATCTGGTGGCCAAACTGCTGGAAGGTGACCCTCTGCCCCAGCTGGGACGCGCTGGCCGAGTGCTGGATCTTGTTCTTGTTGACATCGTCTTCGGCAGCCTTGAAGTTCACCGTGAACTTGGTGTTGTACGGCAACGTTTGGTACTTCGGGTCGTTCTTGTTCAGGTTGAAGTCGTTGTCGTTCGGTATGTGGGAGTAGGGTTCGATCGCAGCTATGTTGCCGGCTGGCCTCGACTTCCCGCCGCTGTTGAAGTCGAGCTTCGACTCCGTGAACCCGGTGTTCGCGTTCCCACGGTTCCCAGAGCCTAGCTGTTGGCTCAGCCGCTGGTTCAAGGCTCTCTTGCGCTGGAGACGACCCTGAAGCTGCGCTATCCTAGCGTCGATCGACGCCATTTCCGCTTGTCGTTGCGCCAGGGCCAACCGCTGCTGGGACACCACTTGGTTCTGCTGCTCGTTCATCTTGTTGCGGTACTGTTGGCCGAAAATTACAGCGATTTTACACTATCTGATGCCTCTGGGCCACTCAGGGCGCCATTCTTAACGTACTATATCGCTGGAAATTATTTATTATATAGCTATATTAACCTTCCGTCTGCAACCTTATTTTTATCGATGCATACTGAGTCGTTTATATTCACGACTGAATTGTTTTACTGTCACAGGCTTTCAAAAAATCTAAAATAACTCGGGAATACGTTCTGAAGATCCAATTTTAATATATTTTTACGAATATTGGCTAAGGGTATCGAAAATGAAAGAAATGAAACTGTAAGTGGAAAGATCCGAAGATCGCAGCAGAGTTAACACGGTAGCCATTTCTACATCTTCGGACCACGTTTAACCGAAATGACACTGGACCCTTCGATCAGGAAAGGTCGTCTACGTAGGACCTGTCGCATTACCGAAATCGAACTGTCCAGGCGCGAGTGGTCATGCAGAATTTACTGCAAATGGAAGATCGGTGCAGCGGTGATAATGCAGGGACTACGAGGACCTTCGGCTATCGGGGGCTAACGTTTTGCGGATCGTACGGTTTTCTCGGAGGTACGAGGAGAATTTTGGAGAACGGGGGAAGGGGAGCACTCACCATAAGCTCTCTCCTGAGCTTTTCGAGCTCGGCGCTGGCGGGTGTCGACAGGTGTCCGCTGCCGGGACCACCGACGCCACCGCCGCCCACGCCTCCTGGGCCGCCACTTCCGGTCCCGGTGCCAGCAGCGTTCTGTCGGCCCCGCAGCTCCTCCAGTTGTCTTGTCAGCTCCTCGACCTTCGCCACCGCCAACGACAGCTCCTTCTCCTTCTCGTTGAACAGCGCCCGGATGCAGTCCAGGTCCGAGGCTGCAACAAACAACGGAAAAAACAATCAAATCGATGGCATTTTCTCTGCAAAAATAATCCGCTTCAATCGACCCGTCGAGGCCCAAAGCATCTCCTCTCTTTTCATCCAAAAGTTGCCGCAATATTTTCATCGCATTCCCGCCTGTAACTTTACTGATTTGCAATGCTTGATTGAGTTAAACCGCTTGTACAAATTCACAATCGAAGCAACCGATTTTGGAACGAAAAGCTGAATGGTTGTACGAACGCTCTGAAGTTAGCTGCATTAGATACGTACACATCCATACTCATTCGTCTTTCTATGAAGCAATGATGACCGACAATTTTCTAACGTATCGTCAGCAACGTTGGAGGAGACATTTTGTAGCACGGCCAAAAAGTACGTTGTTCTAATGCTACAAAGTAATTTGTAGCATTAGCAACGAACAGTCTGTGGATTTTATGCACTTATGACAAAAACGGGTAGGTGCGGTTTGGAAGAATAGGAAGATGAAAATCATTTAAAGATTGGACGTATTATTTCTAGGTTGTTGAAGTCATTAGAGCAAGAAGGAAATGTATACTTGGTTCTTGTTTCTTACAATTCTTATTTAAAACCAGCAGTCTATTGATGAATGTAATGTAACTCTGTGAAACTGACTAGTAACTAGGCTGCGGATTTTATGCATTTATGACAAAAGTTACTAGGTGTAATTAGCAAAAATAATAGAAAAATTTGAACATTCTATTATATTATTTTCAATCTGCTAAACATAATAAGAAAGAAGATAAATTTCTGTTACACTTCAGTTTGTTGCAATTCAGGTAAAAAATTTTTATTTTTCATAAAGATCCGCAGTCTACTAGTAACCCTCCGTGCTATCGATACAACAGTCACTGTCTAGCCTGGCATTACATAAAACTAGGAGGGGTTAAACCGTGAAAGAGGTCGTAGGGTTGGGGCGAAGGGTTAACCCGTGAGTCCTTCGTTTAAAGAGACAGAACGTTCGGGAACGATAATCGCCATATCTTCGTGCGAATGGCGCTTTGTGTTTCGCGTCGAGACGATTTAATTTACTCGTCGCAACGGCTTTAATTTCCGCAAAGGCGGATCCGATAGGCTTCTCGCGTAATCTCCGGCGTCTGATGTCGGTCAAGTCGCGTCTCGAGAACCGGAAACCGATCCTGTAGCCTCGACAAAGGCGACAGGGAGCCTCCTCCGGCGAAACCTAACGATCTTCTGGCCGGTCAAAGCGATAGATTCGCGCGACCGAAACTTTCTTTTAATTATTTTCCTCGGCCTTTGACGACCGGCGTCCTCCCCTCCCCTTCCCGGCCCTGTTCGCGAGCTTTCTCCTCGTTTGAAATTCGCTCGGCGTTATCTCGTTCCTTTTCGGCTCCGCGATCTTCGAAGTAAAATTGTTTGAAACAAGGGGCGATCGAACCGGGTATTTCTGGACGCTGCGCGCGTCCGAAAGAATTGTTTCGTCTCGGAAGAGAGGAAATAAAGTTACCAATCGATCCACTCGATCCTTGCCGGTCACGATCTTCGGAATAAAGCAATTAGAAAAAAGAGGTGATCGACTCGCAGAAACGGGTCTCTCCTTATCCGATACAAGAATTGTTCGGTCTCGGATGAGAACAGAGGAGACAAACTTGCCGATCGTACGTTTCAGAATCGGCGATCCTCTTCTTCTCGCTATCGGTAATTGTAAGTAGCTTATACTCTTACCCCGGGTAGCTCGGGAAATAATTCACCGAATAATTAATCGGCCACGAACGGGTCCCATTACCTCGGAAATCGCCTCTAGTAGACCATGAATCGTCCACTTAGAGGTAATTGAAGAGTTCCATCTGGGCTACGCTAAATTCGCAACTTTATGCACCTTTGCCTCCCATTTTATCTCCGGAGGAGTATAATCTTCTGGACCGTGGAACTCCGCGCAGCTACGGCGCATTAAATAGCTTCGGGACGTTGACAAATCGTGGATTCTAATAATAGAATTTCCCTCCAGACGTTTCGGATCTCTCGTTTTACAATTGCAGATCGGAAAGATGGATTTCCAAGAAAGTCCCGCGGTAAATGCACTTTCTCGAGCATGTGTTGCATCGAAGACTCGTGCTTTCGCTGTTTGTCTCAGAAATCGAGGCGCAGCAATTTATGTACAAATTGCATCGCTTCGCAAACATCTCCGTATCTCTTTATTTGATTAGAGGAGATAAGAGACACGTTCGTTTTCTCGTTTGTACAGGCTCCTCGAGGTCGAAAGGAAATTGCTTTCGATTCTCCGCGTACGAAGCTTTCGAAATGAATTTGATACAACAGTTTGATGCATAAATTACCGATCTTTTAGGCTCCGCGAAGCCAAACACGATTCCACGCGATTCTCTCCGGACCACGTCGGAGAAACGTCTGCCCGGTCTAATCGTTTCGATCATTTTCTCTCACGGTACACATTCCGGCTCCTTTTTTCCTCGATTTTCCCGTCTGCTATTGTTATTTACGCAACAAAGGGATTGCATTTCCGCCGACGAAATAAATGAAGCGAGGAGAAAGAGAGTTATAAGGCGGTCCTCGGCTAAAAGATCCTGTCGGATCGAGGATCTCCACGCTCAGCTGGAACGGAAGGGTGGGGGTTTAATCGATCGTCGGAACGATTGTCTATGGTCGGACGACGCCGGGACGAGTTTTCCAGCGAATCGAGTCGGAAAACGTCGCAAACGTGGCCACTCGACCGCGATGAACTGTTTCGGTTTCGATATCGGCAGAAGAATGGGAGACGGCAAACACCGCGTTACCTGCCTGGTCAAGTCCAGGGGGTGGCAAGAAGTAAAGGGGAAAGGGGGGTTGTTGCACCATTTATTAGGTGGTTGCATATGAAATGACCGATTTCATAACGCAAATTTTACAAAGTGTTTTAATCAAGAAATACTATTATAATCTACAGGTTTATTATGTGTACCATTTGAAGGCACGAACCTAATCTTTCGAGTCCTACCCCTTCAGTTTCCATCTGTATATCCAACTTTACTTTTAACCCTGAACGGACCAATGCCGCCATATAAACGGCATGGCACTTTTACTTACTGGGTCCAATGCCGCGTATATGGCGGCAAAAATAAAATATAAATATTTTCCTTTTTATACTTGATATAAAAATGTTGAATCCATAGTTTCTCTTCGTACGAAAAGTAGTGTGGTGAAGGTCTGGTTCAATGAACACGAATATTTGTTGTAAGGATTTTATTTCAGGACGGACAACTGGCAGAGTGACGTCTAGACTGGTAGCTAATGACCGAGTGATTAGGTTTCCATCGCCCTGTCTACTTATACTTCTCTCTGTCCTTCGTGGAAGGGAAAAATCTCTTCGAAATAATGCTGGTGTCCTCGAGACCTTACGCACGTGGGGCTCTTCCGGTCGCGGACGACCGCTGCCCTCTTGTCGAAGGTCCTTCGGCACTCCACGATTTATGGTACCCGTGTGCAGTTATTGAGACACTGTGACTAACTCGAACTAAAATCATGCTAGGGTCTGAAACTAAACAGTTCTCTCAAAAATAGCTTTGACTCGTCACGTATACCATAAATCGTGTTCAGCAGTTTTCTAACTTTCTCTAGTCCCTACAGTAGCTTGGACCTGGTGGGAGGTCAACTTGAAATACTTCCGGACCGTGAAGGGTTGAAGTTACTGTTATGAATCGGGCGTTTCATATGCAACGACCTAATACTACCGATCTATTTTCCGAGAGAAAAGCGTTTCGCGGGAAGGACGCCGCGGTCGACGGCAACCAGAGCTGCTACGTGATTCGACCGGTCCCGTTTTGTTTGTTTATCTTCGGCGCCCCATTTCCTCGGGAATAATTATTATCTCCGGGTAGCCCCGTGTCCGACGTTACGCGTAAAAATATCTTTGCCCGAGATTTATGGCCCCGTAATCGAACGCGGTGTAAGATTCAGCCGATCGATCGGCATCTCGATTTCTTTTTTCCAGTTGAACTTGCTCGACCGTGGATCATGGTGTTTTCGTTTCGTCCGGGACAAGAGGAATGTTCGAGCTCGAAGACGATGACGCAGAACTGCCCCTTTTCCACGGTTCGGTTGTGAGGCAATCATTTTTGCTCTTGGTTAGACACGCGGTTATGAGCGCCGTCGATTGCGACAAATTTTATCGCTCGTGGCGAAACCGTTTGTGCACGGTCCGTTCGTAACAAGTTTTCGAATTGTCTGATCTGGCGCTGCGGACCTCATTTACGATATCTCGTTCCCATTTTTATTTATCGCTTGCGAACGTGCGTATTGCTCTCCTTCGCTTCTGTGCTCGGTTTAACCCGCGGGTAATAGAGACGTTTTATATATTAATAATAAAGTATCAGGAGAACCCATGAGTAATCAATTATTTTGAAATCTAAAACAAACTTTGTAGTAAATTCAAGTTTTTATTAAATCCCGCACGGAAATGAAAAAGTATGCAATGACGAATATGATCCTCGGAAGGTACGGACGCCGCCATTTTATTACAGGGTTGTAAAATAACATTATACTTTTTAGAATATTTTGAACACAGGCTGCTTTACCGAAAACTGTGCAAGAATACGTGTTTGCTCGTCAACGATCGGTACAGAACTGAAGGCAAAACAAATCCTTTGCAAATAATTGATTACTTATGGGCACCCCTAATATTACGTAAATTATGTTTCATGATAAGCTACTTGGAATTGGTCTGGCAGACGGTCTATACTAATCACGCTTCTAGGGAACAGCGGCGATTACTTCGACTGTAAAATTCAATGTGAATCAATTCGATGCATTTCTAATTGCATCTCAAATATATTCTGTACACCGTTTCGAATTTACAGTTCTAATCACTGGGTGCCTCAGGACGGGTTCTACTTGCAAAAATAAGTAAAAAAGAACGAATAACATTTTCTCGGTTGACGCTACGTTTTCAGGAAAATCGAATTTGGAAATTCAGCGGCTACGAGAATCCCGTCCCAGTATTCGCTAGAAATAGAATTGTCAGACGATTCCTATTGAACAGCACGTGGAATTTTCAAACTCGATTTTCTCGGAAGCACCAATTGAAAAAACGTTATTCCCGAAAGACTCTATATTTCTGAGAGCGCTTCATTTAGACTAATTGATCTCTCGATTGCAGGCAATTGAACGGGCTCCGATCTAAATGAATCACAGTGCGTTGAGTGGCTTCACACGATGCGCGTGGAATGCTGGGTTAAAATCGAAAGCTGAGGTTCCCACCAGCCTTTGAGCTATTAGAGTTCGTAATTGGCGTTTGTATTTAATTTGAGACAGGACCGTGGTTCAAAATGCACAAGTGCCAGTTTGATTTCCCGACAACGTTAAAGTCATTTCTGGCGGTATCTCGTCGGAAAATACGAAAATATGAAGAGGACGGGGGACGACACCGGAAAAGCGTAGAAGAATGCGAAAGGGGGAGCCCATTGTCCCGTCTCCCTTTCCCGTCACGCCTTATTAGATCCTGTCCCTTGCATTCTTCGGTGTCCTTTTCCCCGGCATATTGCCCAGCGACTTTCATATCGTTTCACATCATTTTCATATCGTTCGGCCGCCCGCTGATCCTCGTCGCAAAAGCGTCCAGGAACGCGCGAAATTTATTTTCCAGGGCCGCGACGCGCCGCGCGTTCACGGGAGCCGGTGCCCGGTTTTCCAGGCGGAAAATTAAGTTTCCGTGTCGCTGCGAGCGGCGAATCGAATCGCGACGGAAGTCAATCGGCCGTCTGCCACTGTGGAGCAATTAATTAACGAGTAATTGGAAACGTTAGACGATGTTCACGGCGCAAAAGGCCGCGTTAACGCCGCCGGTTGTGTCAATCGCGCGTTCCTTCGAGGCGCGAGTCGGAGAGTTTTCGTGAAACAAAAAAAAAAAAGAAAAACAAGACGGAAAAGCGGCGCCCCGGCTAAAGGGAAACTCGCCCGTTTAATTAAACGGCGCCGTTTTAATTGGCGTGTACAATTAAACAGAGAAACTGGGTAGATAATTTACCGAGTTCCACTCTCTCTCTCTCTCTCTCTCCCCCGGCCGACGATATTTTCATTGTCACTGTTAACGACCCTACCCCGGCCCTTTAATCGTCATCGATATTAATTAAACCCGGCGCGGAGGCAGTCGATCAATTATTCTATCGGTTCGTCAACGTGTACTCCGATAATGTTGCCAACGATCGATGGAACGCGATTGGACACAGTCGAGAGACATTTTCTGGTTTAATGCTATTTTTCGATTGTTTATCAAGGTGGAATTCGGTGGAGTTTCTTTATTGCGCGTTCATGCGTGCATCGATAGTACTCTGGAGTCACTTATTTTAATGCACAGATTTTAATCTTAGCATTTTATCTGGGTGATGTTTTAATCCCGAGTGCTGATGAAGGTATACTACAAAATGAATAAAATCGAGTTTGTATTGGCTGAATTAAGAGGAAACTAAAACGTTTCCGAATGTACATGAACGGGTACACGAACGACGAATTAACTCGTCATCTCCCGTTAGGAGTTTAATATTAATGAAGCTGATAAGTACCTTCATAGCTTATATTCATACCATCGTAGTTAGGGAAGATACATAATCAGGCAGTCCGTTTTTGGCGGAACACTTTGCACATTAATGGTAAAACCACACCATTATGTATTTCCAACGTGAGAAAATTTGCAAAAATCCACGGGGAAATTCTAATATTTTTAATTTACGTTTATTGAGATTGTAAAGATGCATCCATGAAGAATTATTCGTCAAATTTATTTCTTCGAGTACATATAAAAAAAAATGGATAGGCCCATTCTTGTTACTTTTATAAGGTAATGTAAAACAGTCGCTTCTAGTGACCAGTAAACCTAGTGTTAACCAAAATGGAGTCTTCCCTGGGCTAAGGTGAATTTAGCTATTTTTATTACCACGTTTTTATCAGCTTCCTTTCTTGCCCGGTACAAATTTTAAACATATTTTGCTCAGAACTGGGCGATAACACACACAAGACTAAAAATCAGAAAATAATTATTTAAATAAAAAGAAATGTTTAATATACCCCGCTTTTAAGACGGACTAAACAGTAAAAAATAATTCCCCTGTAGGGTCAGATTATACTAGGCAGGTAAGACGCTGAGGTAAACGCCAGATACAAAAACAGGGTAGACAAATTCTGTTGAAGAAAAACTAAGAATTGAGAAACTCGGCTACAAATTGGCCAGGTGCTTTGTCACGGGTGATGGAAATGTACGACCTCGCAAAATCTCGATCTTCGCGATCATTTTCCAACGACGGAGGCGAGAAAGAGCAGAGAGAAATAGGAACAGCGTCGATCCAGTTCGATAATCGCGCGCCGAAGCGTCACGGGTTCCTCTGAATAATTAACGCTCGCCTTCTTCCGGCAACGTGGCGCGTACGGTTGCGTGTACGTGCGTGTACGTGCGTGTGCGGGGCTGGCTCTATTAATCGGTTCGGCGGCGGTTGATTTACGGTGTCATTGTGGTCACCGTGCGCCGGGTGATTATCGATTTCGCGAGAACGCGGCATACATATTAAATTGTGGCTGGGAACGGGGCGCAGCTGTCGGCTGCCTTTCCGGAATAAACGGCCCACCCGTAATTGGAGGCGAGGGCCAATTAGACCGAGTCGAGGAGCAAGGCCGTTTCTTCGCGACAAGCGCGAACAAACGCCGCAAAGGAGGGAACAAGCCTAATTCCCCCCCCCCCCCCGAGTTATTCCCTTTTCGAACGGCGCGCACAGTACGGGAAAACGAAAGAAAGAGAAAGGGCCCCGAACGCGCAATTTCTCAGCCATTTTTCCCTTAGGAGCGACGCGAAGAAAGACGAAGGCTTCGAACGCCTTCTTTCCCGAGTTATTAGGCGTAGAAATTCTTTTTCATGTTGCGAAATGAAGAGCACGACTTTTAATGAAGGGCACTGACGGATCTTTGTGCAGAATAAAAATTGTTTGCACTAATTGCAGGACGCAGCAACCAATCAGGAGTTTATTTCTCTCTTTTGTAGTTTTATTAATTATTTATAATTATTATTTATTATTATTTAAACTCTTTTCATCCTTCTGCTGTTTCAAATTGCAATCTAATAATTAGACTGTGGATTTTATGCATTTATGGTACGAAACATGGAAGAAATTAAAGATCAATGTTCTGTTATTTTTCGTTCATCACGACTGTTGAAGGTAGAAATTAATTTCTAATTAATTTCGTTCTCGCAACCAGTGCAGAACATTTTTATTTCGCATAAAAATTCTGATATTAACGTCGAGGGATTTCAATATTAACCCTTACGTTGGCAACCAATCAAGTATATAATTGTGAAGCTTCAGTATTTAATAAAGCGGCGTGTAATTGTCAATTGATCAAAAAATGCTCGGAATAATAAGGGGTTGTCATTTGTAAAAAAAAGTCTGGGTTATACGGTGATTCCTCTATATACGTCGCCAAGGCCTGGATGATAAACGTCCCAGAATTATCCCCACTACCGCGGGGAATACCCCGAAGCTCGAGAGCCCTAGGACGCCGCACAGTGGGCAATTTGGACGAAATCGGATTCAAAATCAAAGAACTTTCGATAGAAATGAGGTAGAGCGATGAAACTTGTTTTAAATTAAAGCTCAAACTTTGTAGAATATGGGAAAAATAGGGAGATTATGGTACGAACGTTTTTTAACCTTGAGAAAATTCGTTAAACTTGCACAATTTCAAGAAAATTATGGTTTTTCCAATACCACGCGCGGAAAAATTTTTTTTTTAACATGCTATACATCATTTCCCATAGATTTTTTCACGCTGATTTCAAATCTGGTCTCAAAATTTGTCTACGACCTCAGGATTTTGCAAGAAATAGATTTTTGTGACAAAAACTAATGAAGTCATTTTTTCGTTGAAATGATTGGATGGTAATAATCTCTCTATTTTTCCCATATTCTACAAAGTTGCAGCTTTCATTAAAAAAAAATTTCATCACTCTACCTCATTCCTATCGAAAGTTCCTTGATTTTGAATCCGATTTTGTCCAAATTGCCCACTGTGCGCCGGCTCGGGTAAGTCTCCTGGACGATACACGACGCTGGCAAGACCCGTGTTGTTGACATATATCGAGAATTCACTGTAGTGGGCTAATAAAGAGGCGGGCGCGTTAGCCGCATAATTGTCGAGTTGCGGCGGCGGTTCGTCCGTTGATTTCGAGGGGTTCCGAGTGCATGATCGCGGCCGGTATGATGTATTGCCGCGCGGAGGAGTCGAGTCGCGTCGATTCGCGGGATTGTCCGATGACCTAGAATTCCATTATCGAATTCTGGGTATCTATAGCCAGGTTACCCAGCTGGATGCCGGCTGCCGGCTGCCGAAACTCGCCGGAGCCTGTCACCCGGCGTCGGGACTCGATACGCGTCGATATTCCTGTCGCGGGTACGACGTTGCGGATGGTAAATGGATTTCTGATGGCTCGAGAGAGCTCTGCCTCTCGTGGAACGACACAGGAAACCCGAAAAGGTCTTCCTCGATCGAACCTGCAGCCCTTTCTCTCTCCCCCTGCCGTTCCAAAGGGAAAATTCGTGCGAGAATATTAATCAACTCTTCCAGAATGTTTTGGAACTATAAAAACGCTTTCATACGAAACGACTGAATTGATTTCTTTATTCCACCCCTTGCATTACTATTTACTTTATTTTAGAAGAAACAAAATTGATATCCACTGCAAGTCTATGTTATAAATTTAAATAATAACGTTAAAGAATTATACGCCTAGACGGTTCTGGGGTAAGTGCTGAGCGGTCTCACACAGTCCTCTTACCGGAAGGCATGCTTGCCTTCCCCACTCCGTGGCCAGATCCGCCCCGAAATCATCTCGATTGGTTCTTCATCCGACACGTCACCGATGACGTCGCGTCAACGGTAGCGTCGGCAATCGGCAATTAGGGATCGGTGTCTTTGTCACCGATTTCAAAGCGTCGGCCGACTCTCAGAGGTCGCCGTGCTTACCAAGTATCGGTAGCCGTCCCTGATTGGGCCCGAAACATATTGGGCGCTAACACCTATACGTTCTCCAATGACTGTAATGGAATTTGATTTCTGTTCAGAGTCTTCATCGCGAGTCTTCATAGCGCAAGGGTAAAGCACATACCAAAATAGTACAAGGTTTAAGTAAATTCAAGCTTCCCACTTTTGTAAAGCGTTTCACATTTACGGTGAATCCGCGTTTTATGTCAGCAGCGCGGGTCTCGTCGCCGTTTGAGTTAGAAAGCCATTCTTTGATGCAGTGCCGAACGTAGAAAAGCCGAGGACTGTAAACACGTCCTCATTCGTTCGTCTTACACGTTATATGTCAAAGTCACAGCGGGGAAATGGTGCCGACTATGTTTACATTCCTCGGCGGCGGCACTCGAGATTCTTGCCCCCTCACAGGGTATGCCCCGCGGTAGTGGGGATAATTCCACGACAGCTAGCTTGGAAGCCTCGGCGACTTATATCCCGGATTCACTGTATATGTTTTCGTGCTTTGTAGGTTTAGTTTTTGTTCCTTCTTGCTTTTCATTCTGTCAACATTTCGTAGAAATTATACAACTCACCGGGCGCGAAAGGCTAGAACAATCACGATCACGGAATTGTTGTACTGTCAGTTCACTCGGCCAGGAAACGCTTCCACGGTATTTAATTTAATTCGCAATCGTCGGCGATCCTTTCCGTTCTTCTGACACCGAGTTCCACTTTTTCCGCGTTCCGCCGATTCGACTAAACGTTTGCTCGGACGTCTGCCGCTTTGAAAGGATCCTTCATCCCTGGGGGGGGGGGGGGGGCAGGATTCTAGGAATTTCCTGAAGTTGTTCGCCGAAGTTCCTCGCAGTTTACTGTTGTGTTTAGACCGTGCCAGTCCGGTAGAACGATCTATGAAACGCGTTTCGAAACTTGTTCGATCGAGACATATTAGATTATGTTCTCTCGTGCCTGGTAGGAAGATCCTTCTGGGAACCGCCAAGGATCGCGTGTGGACTTTATGCAAATCCCTTTTTTTTTCTTGGACTGTTCCATGAAGAGGAGAACAAGTAACAAATTTCTTTCGCCTGCAGGAAAATCGCTCTATTAAATTTACGAGTCCTGAGTTTTATGACAAGTCCGAAGATTGTTCAGAACGATGATCGTGACGTCATACTTCAAGCTTGTTAAAATGAAGGGTGTCCCAAAATGACCTGATATTTTAATTTATTAATAAAATGTATTTTTTTTTTAAGTATGAATGTTTTTATTTTAACATAACGTACGAACATGGAGGTTATGTGTGGAACACAATATCTGATGAATGGCCGCCTCGTCCCTGTTTGCAAACGTTAATTCTTTTGACGAAATTTTCGATCACATTTTGCCATAATTGCGGACTTATTTCTGCAATGCTGCGTTCAATCGGTTCCTTCAGCTCCGGAATGGTCTGTTGATCATTGGCATTCACCTTTCCTTTCAGAAAACCCCAAGGAAAAAGTCGAATGGCGTCAAATCTCACGATCTTGGTGGCCAATTCACATCGCCGCGGCGCGAGATAACACGACCACGAAACTTCGTCTGAAGTAACTGCATTATTTCGCCCGCAGTGTGGCATATTGTTGAAAGAACGGGTTAATAGGTACACAAGAATAGGTTGCACGGTTGGAATAGGTACACAAAAAGTGTCGATAGGTTTATTGTTAAACATGTTCCTCGTGGATTCTTTGGTCTTCCCGTTGTTCCTCATGTAACAGCTACTCATTTAATCCAATTGCCAGAAATTGGGCAATCAAAATAAGACGATTTTGATACTCTGGATCGAAATAAATTCGGGATTAGGACGTATTCTAGTGTATTACTTATCAATATTTTTATACGCGTTCCTTTTAGACCTCCTTCTCTTGCTCCTAACGTGATAACTATTCGTTTAATCTTATGGCCAGAAATTGGACAATTAAAAGACGATTTTGATACTCTGGATAAAAATAGATCGGTGCTCTGCCATCGTAGGGTTCCTTAGTACTTGGCAAACTCGAATATGCCATAAATGCATAAAAATTCGAAATCCAACCGCGGGAAACTGGAGCGAACCCCTCTCCAAGTCTCGTCTCGGACTTCCAAAGTCATTTCCCCGCGTTCGAACACGTTTCCTCCGGATTTTCTTTTTTACGTCGATCGTAAAACTACAATAAAATCAAAGGCTTCCACGACTGCGAAGGAATCGACAGAGACGAGAGGCGATGTTGCCAGGAGAACGCGAAAGTTCGAGGAGGACACCGGTCCCGCGTGAATACCAAATTTCCAGATGGAAAACTCGCACGGCCGCAAAAGACACCGTTGGTCCCCGTCGTCGTCGGGAAAACTTTTTCAACGAGAACGTTCCACCCTCGTCTGGCGCGAAATTTTTCGAACGAGCCCCCGGGAAATCGGAAATCGGTGTACGGCCCGGCGGTTGCGATCAAACTTTCCTGATCGGGAAATAAAAATCTGTAGCTGCGAACAGCGAACCTCGTGGTCCCGCTGGATTACGATACTTTCCGCTGATAATATCGATTTTTTTTGCGAGGTTTTTCAGAAGTTCGAGGAGTCGATGTCGAAGCTGGTTGTTTCGGACGGCCATGGCGGAGATTCGCCGTGCGCCAATTGGGTGCTCGAGTCTTTGTCTGTAGGTTTTTCTTAACAATCTTTTATCTTTTCGTAAATATTTTTGACACTTTCCACGTCTACCAAAAATTTCTATTTCCCCACTTTTGGGAGACATGGTATTGGAAGTGTTAACACTACTCACGAGAACGTACAAAATTATTTTCTTTAAATTTCCTAGAAAACCTAAAAAGAAATACTCTAACAAATGGCAGATGGAGAATAAGTTCACGGTTCAAAAACTCCCAAAAATGAGAGAATTATGTGTCCAGATTTGTGAATTAATTTTCGCTTTAATGCATTGGGTGCAGCAACAATGATGGTCTGCCAAATACAAGAACAGGATCATAATCTTAGCTTTTCGATTTTTAGTTCATTAAATAAATACACGGGCCCACGAAATTGTTCGAACGCCCTTTAAAACAGTACAACTTTTTAAAAATTGGATCAAACGAGTTGACTTTTTTGAGCAATTAGAAGAATTGGTTTTCCAAATGATATGCAAAAGAGATTTTGAAAAAATTGCAATCGGTGAGAATTACATGAGAAAATAAAAATTAGCAATTTTTACAAATTTTTTATTTGAGCCTGTAATGTTACTTATACGCATGCTGAAAATTTCATCGAAATCGATTAGTATACAAATGAGTTACAAGTAGTTAAACGTGGTCAGTTTCCGCTTAAAATCCACAGATTCTAACATCTTTCGATGCGTGCCGTCTTTATCTGCGTTAATAACCGATTTCGATGAAATTTTCAGCATGTGTGTAACTAACATAGATCTCCAAAACGCATAGTTTAAATTTTCATTACAGGCTCAAGTAAAAAAGTTTTGGAAAGCGCCTTTTTTATTTGCTCTTACAATTCCTAGCAATTTCAATTTTTGTCAAAATCTTTCTCGCACGTCGTTCGGTAAACCAATTCCTCTAATTGCTCCAAAAAAGATCAGGTCGTATTTTAAAAAAGTTTATACTGTTTTATCGGGCGTTTGAATAAAATTTTTTAAGCAAATAGAAGCGTTAATGTTGTGTTTGTGTCTAACCGTCCACCTGGGTCGTTAATGTTGCGAATGTGTTAACTAGCAACGGTGACCCTGTTCTTCGACTGGCAGTCGGAAGAATGGTTGGTTCGGAAAAGGGAGAGCGAGGCCAGCCAAGCGCCGAGGCGGATCGAAAGGGTTTCGGGTCGCATAGTTGCGTCTCTGAAAGATTTATAGCTCCGGATGCATCTCTTCGAGGGCGCCGTTTCTTTTCCGCGTTCCATCTTGTATCCCCCGCGGCGCTCCAGCGATCGGGAAATCTCGTTTCCGCGGGAAATAGAGGCTCGATGCGACGGCACCGCGGCTTGCCTAAGGAAAATAGGAGAAAAGAGTTCGCGTCGATGCCTAAGCAACGCTCCGCGCCTCGCCTATAAATTCTCGTTTATTGTTTTACCGTCTCGCGCGCACCGAAAAGGTCGAGCGAATCTTCGTCTAAATTCAACGAACAATTTCAATCTATTTACAGCGTTCTTTGGTAGTCTACATTCCTCATTGTCTCTTGATCCATTTGCGTCATCCACGTACAATTTCCCGGTAATTGTTACCGAACAGCATTGTCTTCCTGTTCCGTACTTTTTATTCTTCCCGCACAAACATTTATTTCAATATGTGCGCATTAGATGTAGAAATTAGTTCGCGACTCTCACGACTGTTTTAAATTCTAATTTATTACCACAATACATGGAGTGAATATGTATATAGAAAGTGATGGGGATTCTTGTCCAGAAATTGAACGTGGTCGTTTCTAAATAAAGAATAGAATAAACCAACATGCAACGAGCACTCTTTAACTCTGGCGAACACCTATCAAATCTTCATCAAGTTCTAAATCAAATCTGTAGACAAATCTGTATCAAAAAATATGATTTCTACTATTGATTAGCATAAAATTGTACCACGTTGCTAATAACCTCTACTGTTAAAGCAACGTTCAAAATATGTACAACAGATTTGCACAAATTATTGAAATATGTGCCCCCTTGCTTTTAGAAATGATTTTCTTCTACCGCAATAGGCTATTGATTAATTCTATTCTTCCTCGCGATGCAAATGGGTTAACCCAGTCGAATGAGTTTGGCAACCAGCGCGACGTCCCGGGGACATCCGTCTCTCTCTCTCGCCAGTGCCAGATTTTTTGACGGAGCGCAATTATTATGCCGCTGCGAACGCGGATCACCGGTTAATTAGGGGGCTCGCGACCGCGTAATCGCTAATTGGCGGAGACCGCGCAACCGCGACGATGGATTCGCTGTTCGTTCCAGATCCCCCTGGCCCCTTCCACTCCCCGTAAATTAAAAATGCACGGATTCGCTCGTTAGTGGCGCAATTAAAAATAGCGGCTCGGTCCTGCCGCCTTTTAATTCAGCGGACATTCGAGCGTGAATTTTCTTCTTTTCGGAGCGGGGAACAAACGGCACTGGCCTGAGACAGAGCACGGGTAACGCTTCCGTGCTCCACGGGGCTGCTAAAAAGGTAAAAAAAGGTAGAACCTTCCTAAACCTGCTCGGCGCACGTTGCAACTCAATTAACCGGCGACCCTGCAAACGCACAGGTGCATAAGCGTGGAGGGTAGTTGTCCGAACCAAAAATCGATCGGCGGGTTCGAAGGTTTTGTGCACACTGCTGTATGATTCTTGTTGACACATTACCCCTTCGCACTCGAAGCTGTTTTAACAAATGTATTGAACGAAACCAAATTTAGAAACATAATCAGTTGCTTGAACATTGTTGCGAAAATTTTTAGTGGCACATTCAAATGACCGAAAAGTGGAATACAGTGATTTCTCTATATATGTCGCCAAGGCCTGGATGATAAGCGTCGCGGAATTATCCCCACTACCGCGAGGTATACCTCGTATGAGGTCACAAAGCTATCGAGAATTTACTGTACATTTTCATCTAATTTTCATTTCTCATCTAATTCTTATTTCGCAATGAAGATTGACAAGCTAGTAACGAATCAAATTAGACTTCTAGAACAAATTAGTTCAACAAAAGGTACCGAGCGTAAAATGGCGTACTCTCTTCTTCATCTTTCGTGCTCATCATCCTGTAAGCATTGCACACAGAAGACGAAGTAGTGTTGACTCTTTCGGCGAGGCTCTCTGCCAAGGAAAGGACGATTACACGATCGTTAGGTCGCATCCATCGCAAACAAGATGTCGCCGGATGCATTGAGAGTTCTCGACTCGTGAGAGCTCTTTTAATTTTGAAACCAAGGACCGTCGCGTCGTTGGACAGGTCAGGATTTCCGGCGTAGCCTGTATACCATCCTCCAGATATTGAAAGCGAACCGTATTCTTGGCACTCGTGTAAGAATTCCTCCAATCCGCGTAGCATCGACAGCCTGCTTCCCGCGTCCATCCCTTCGTTAATAATTTAGTGGAACCTTGTCTCGATGCTTCATCGGGACACCAGAACCATCGGCACTTGCCCGCGAACATCCTCCTTTAGGGAATGACATTTTTCACCGGTTCTTTTCACTGTTTCCCGGGAAAATGTTAACCTGTCCAAATTGAAGGAGGATGGCGACTATTTTCCGATTATTCTACTTTTATATTCTGCAAGGTCGAACAAGCCGAGCGAAAATAGACTCTGATACGACTGTCCAAGGGTCATGACATACCCTAATTTCTTTTATGTATTTATTGACTAATTTATTTGATAAAATAAACATTGGAAAGAGATGTATACCTTACTTTTCTCGTACATTAATTTACAAATTTTGACAAATAATTGAGTTTTGGGAGACGTGGCACTGAAAGTGTCGAACCAATTTTCATTTCCCTGTGTGTTATCCTCCATTTGTTTGGAAAAATCACAAGAAATTTTTGTAAGAGGAAACATTATTTTGATTGCACAACGTCTCACAGACGTCATAACAAAGTTTGATGTCCAAAATGAGCGAGATGAGTACAGTGAAGACGGCTAGCGAACTTCAACTTGCACTGTAAAATTTGGGTTTGGTTCGAGTACCGCGTACGGGTCCCGGAATAATCGCGCACTTCATATTTAGGCGGTTCGATCGTTCGAAAGCAGTCACGCGACGGTATTCTGGTCGGTCGAAGGTGAAACTTGAATGGGAGTTCGGTTAACTAAGATCGACGAGCTAAAAGAAGAAATCCAATTAAAGGAGACTGGGAGATTTCATAGATTCCTATACATATCTGTCTGGGGATCCGCGGCGACCCTCGATATTGCGAGAATCGATTGGCGTGTCCTCCCAGAAACCGCTGCGTTCCACGTCGTCGATAGATTTCTCCGGTTGAATGAGATCGCGCCATAATTCTCCCGAGTTTCTACGCCCCGTTAGATTTACGCGATAGAAATTTTAATAGTCTTCTGGATCGAGGGGGAGAGAGGGGAGCAAGAAAGCTGCCACTGTCCCGAACAGGGAGACGCTTTATCTTGTCCCGGGACTGGGGTTCAAAAGCTCAGACCCTTTCACGGGATTAGACATTTTTTCCAACCGTTGTGGTTGTCGATCGAAGGAGGGCTGATCGGAAAGCTTTGTTTATTTGACTTTAGCCGAGTCGAAAAAAGACTTGTCTGTGAAACGAGAACCTCGGTAGCTTGGCTACTTGATTCCAGAAATATTAAAGAAATTGTTTGGACCAGTAATTATCGAAAGCATTTGTCTACTGCTCTTTTATAAACTGAAGACTTTTAAATAATCTATTATTTTTAGAAAAATCGTCGGTTTAACACTTTGATCGCCAAACTAGAAACCCCAAAAATTCCATAAAATCAAAGTAAGTTATTTAATGAAATAAAAATTGAAAAAAATTAACTGATACTGAGAGGTCCTACAACTTTCTTGCATGTTACAGATACTAATCAAATTTGGTACAATGAATATACCAACGTAAAAGTTCATTTTAAAACCTGCACAAATAATTCCGTCACCCACATATGGGTGACGTGGCAGTCAACGTGAAGGATACCGTGAATTCTCGATGTATGTCAACAACACGGGTCTTGCCAGCGTCGTGTATCGTCCAGACATACCCGAGCCGTGTTATGTTTACACTTCTCGGCGTCCGAGACCCCTCGTTAGCTTCGTGACCCCTCACGGGGTATACCCCATAGTAGTGGGGTGTACACTGTAAATATTTCTTCTGAATTGACGTACAATGACTCACACTAATATTCGGACGCTATTCCAAATCGCATAACCTTGTCAATATTGGACTATACTACCTGAATTTTTCTTTTGGAGAAAGTAGAACAATTGGTTCGCTACATAACGTGAAAAAAATGTTTGATTAAAATTGCAGACAAAGTACTAAAACTTGTATTTTGAAACTTCTTTATGCGGGCTTATATTAAAAATTTTATAAGTACGTTTTGTACATGTGTATCAATTATACATATTCTGAATATTTCATCTAAATCGGTCAACATTGCAATGAGCTACAAACGTTTAACGATGAAAGTTTAAGGGTGAAAGTAGCAGAATTTTGGCCTTGTCAGGGAATATCGCCCTTATGTGATCATTTTGGAATATCTATAACTCATTGCACCGTTGACCGATTTTGATGAAATTCTCAGAATATGTGTAATTCACACAGATCTACAAATCGTACTTTCTAAATTTTCAGTGTAAGTTCACATAAAAAGTTTACAAAATACAACTTTTAGGATTTTCTCTGCAATTTCGACCAATTGCAATTTTTGTACAAATTTTTTTTCACTTTATGTAGCGAACCAATTGTGCTAACTTCTTAAAAAACTCCAAGTCGTATGTTCCAATATTAACAAAGTTATGCGATTTTTAAAAGCGTCCGAATATGAGTGGGAGTCACTGTATACAATCTACTTGGTTCCTGGTGCTCCATTTGAATTAAAGGCATCTTAATTAAACGGAATGAAAAGATCGTGTCCAGATAAAGCACCCTTAGAGATCTGTTTTAAAAAATCGCTGAATAATTATCTGAATGGTCCCAAATACTCTTGCGTGTACAACCATAATCATTTTCAACGAACAAGGAAAAATCGAAGAGTTTTAATCGGAATTACGACGTCCGTTTAAACCATGATTTTTCCGAAACGTCACGGCGCCGTTCGATTTCAAAACCCGGCAAATATTTCGCGCACACGTCGCGCAAGGATACTTTACGCTGTTTGCTGGTGATACTGCGCGACAGGATCGCGCATGATCCGCTGTGAAAACGCGCGCATACGTCCCGGTGTCCCGTGGATCAAGCGGATTATCGGCATCGGCCGATCCTGAATTATAGTCAACGTGGCGCCGTTTGACGCACGTGTCCCCGGATAATTTCGTGTGACGCCGTAATAACGAAATCCCCGACCGATAATCCGTTTCGCGCGATAATTAAGAGGCCACTAATCGCGAGAGCGGCGTTTCCTGTCGCGCTAATTCCTTTTTTTTCTCCCCCGTCTCGTATCGCTTATCCTGTATCGATTTCCAACTGCGCACTGACGGAAAATTAAGCCAATTTTCGCCCGTGGACAAACAGGGAAATTATTCAATTTGTTGCTGCCGCGTTACCTAACTTTCCAAAGTGAAATCGAATTTGCGCCGCTTTGAACATTAGGCAGCAATGAACAGACCTATCTGATCGTCCCACGAGTCCCGAATATTAATACTTGTATCTACCTTTAATTATTTGCATGTTCACCATTGTTCCAAACTTGGTTTCTTCATGTACGAACCTTTGGCTGTGTTTAAAGCTCTTAATCGTTTAATGTGAAACAACTTACTGACGGACCTTAGGTCAATTTTTAATCGTTCCATATTTTTCTTTGCTCAAGAAAATTAAGGTAACAGACAATAAAAATAACTGTATAATATTCTAGAAACACCGAAGACTGTTCAAGAATTTTTTGGGATTTTTTGAGATACAAAAACCTGAGAAATTCCTTGCACCTAGATCAAGTTTCCACATTTTTCCTTAAATCTTGCCTTAGCAATAAAAATGATTGGATAATATTCTAGAAACACAGGAGAGTATTGAAGAATTTTTGGAATGTTTCCAGACACAAATGGGGTCAATGTCACTCGGCGACTTGCAGAGCCGTTCTCTTTTAATAGTACTAGACTCTTAGACTGTACAAATTACCTGTACTTGTATTTTGTACAAATTACAAATCGGATTTATTGAAATTAGAAATGGGTTTCGTTACAATGCGCATACGGATGAAGGGATTAGCAATAAATGGACTCCAACGATTCCAAATGGTAATAATGATTCTAAAATGCAAAGCGGTAGTTCGAGCACGAATAACTTAAAATAATTTCAATCCAGATTTAAATACCGGAGCGACTATCGTCACCGGAGCGTACAAAACGTGGATCTCGAGGATGATCATGGCCCAGATATGAATCAGAGGGTTAAGTACAAGATTTCAGAATTTCGCGAGGGTTTTTTTTCGCCAAGAACCGACACCCACCAACGTGACAGGCATTTCAAAGAGGAGGACGAGCAATTTATCGGTCCTCGAGGCGGCCATCGAATGTCGAAGCGGCCTTGCTTTACGGTGTCTCGTAAAACTGTGCACGGCCATCACGGTTTCGCCGTATTTCCTGAAACTGTGCGCAATTTCGGATTTTTCCCGCGGCCATCTACCTTTTTCCATAGTGCATCGCGGGTTCGTGACCACGGGTTCCGGACGGTACAGTCGGTTCAGGGTTTTCGACATCGTTAACGGAATGCTTTGCATTTGTTCCTGCAGAATGGACCGGGATGACCCATTTTTCTCGTGCACATTCCTCTCTGCGATGTACCGTCTTCGGAAAATGTCTCTGATTCCGTCTTCAAAATAATGGTACATGACTCGACTTCCCGAAAATGTCCGACAATTTTCCAAAAATTATACTTCGTAGAAAATTTGATGAGACCTCTGGAGACTGAAGAAAATGTCTTTTATACATCGTACCACTGAAAGATCGATTCGTGGAAGAATCTTCGCGGATCTCATACTTGAGAAATCGAGGTAAAAAATCTGACAGAAATTCGTCTCGTATCATCGCAGGAAATTGTTCGCCGTGGTACACGGCTGCATTCAAAATTCAGAGGGTCGAAAGTTGGATATTCAAATCGGAAGTGTCCCGTTCGCAAGCTTCCTAAGCGAGACCCCGCTTCGGGAAAGAATCTCGTGCACGAGAAATTCAGCCGAAAAACCTGGGCGGAAATTTGTCCCGCGGCTTGGCAAAAACTTGTTCTGCACGGCCCCGTGAAAAATTCAGCAAAGTTGGATCTACGAGGCGGAAGTGTTTGCAGTTCCACGGAGGACAGGTATCAGAAGTTTGGCAGAGCGGTCCGGGAAGGCTGTCGGAGACCCCTGGAGATCGGTGTCGAGTTTATTTCGTCCAGAGGAATCTGAGAAAAAGTTAATTAGTACCGTGGCGCGCGTCGATCCAATTTACGGCCCTCTCGGGTGGAGGCTTTCGGCAAGCCACCCCTTTAACGCTCGAGGGGGTAGGTTGATTCGGGCGAAGGAGGACTTTCGGGACACCCCATGAATCAAGCAGGTCCCCCGTTATCTCTTATATTAATCGAATCTAGGCCGGGAGAGAGAGATTTATCGGAGACTCTTTAAGTGGCTGGAATCTGAAATCGTTTCCAGGAGGTTTCTCAACCCCGCATTCGGTCGCGGCAACTTTCCCTCTTATTCTTTCTTGTACTCTGTGCTTTATTCTTTCTTTCCGTCTCCCTTATCCTGGAGGTGTCAGCGGGAAAGATGAAGCACCGTGACCCCCTCGGTTTCAGCTCGCGCGAAGAGCGAAATTAGCTCGCGAATACTGCGCGAAATTATCGCTCGTTATCGTTCCGGCAAAGTTCCTCGCTCTACCGCCTCTTCTTTTCCCTCGTTTAACTATTTGCTCGCCGGCTTCCTTTGACCCGCGCGAATTTCAATTACCGGCCGACTCGATTTTCTCTGTAATTTTTACCAACCCCCGCGTGACCGTTCGCTGCCATCCACGCAACCCCCGCCGCCCTCGACTCGTTATTAAGACCGAACCTGTAACCCAGATCCCAGAATCTGGAAACGAATCTGCTGGCAATAATCAATTCCATCTAGGATATTTCCCGTGGAAACCCCTCCGGGGGTTGCAAGCCTGATTTTTCGCTTGAAATCTGCATGGCAGGCGAACACTGCGCGACGAAAATTTCGAATCCTTCAGTCAAATGATCGGTAGAATTATATGTTCAATTATTCTTAATTCAATAATTACATGATTAACACTGAACCTACTACGGCCGGTCAAATTGACCTTTTCAAACTACTGCGTACAATTTCGTACATACAACATGATCACATAGCTATTTATCTTTACGACTTTTGTTAAAGTACCTATACAATCTATTTTTCAGTATTTATTTCTCGTTTTACTTTTTTTCCAAGAACGGACGACACAGTACAATTTTGCAAATCGAGGGGAGAGCATCGCAGTATTTTTTATATAATTGAAATTATATGAAAATAAATTTGTATCGTCATTTTATGGAAGTTGTTCATCTACTAATTCATTCGGCAACGAAATTGTCTATTGTCTACGTTTAATTATATTAACAATAACTTTTTCTAAGGACCGGTAATATTGACCACGGTAGAAGTAGGTATACAAGAAGTGTCGGTAGGTTTAGTGTTAACATTAAATAGAAAAAAAAAATTGGAGACAGAAATATTTGTCTATAATTCAGAATGTATATTCAGTCTACCAAATTTAACTAGGATTTGCAAAATGCAAGAAGAGACCATTCGGAATCACACCTCTTAAAACTTCTATATTTATTTCATTAAATAAGTTACTTCGATTTTATAGAATTTTTTGTGTTGAAGAATTGTTGTTTTCTGATTTGAGAAAAGTCTCCGAGAACAAAGAGTTAATTAATTCACAGTATCTGTTCTTTAACATTTGTAAATCCTACCGAGCCAGACAAATAGATTTGTTGTACAAATATTCATTTTTGTATGGAGGAAAATAGGGAAATGGAACCGAAAAGAATATTTCTTCGCCTTATTACGTGTTTCGTAGAAGCTTCTTTCGAATTGTAGTCCTCAGAGTGTTGCACTGGAACTTATGGCCGCGCAAGCAAAAGGAACGGCAAGACGGAGCGTGTGCGACGGCCTTTAGACTGTTAGAGTATCGATCGCTTTTCGACAAATATTGCCCCGGAGTTCAGACAAGTTGAACCGAAAATCCGAAAGTAGATTCGTGACTTTTGTCAGATACTGTTGACGCAGCTGCGGTTCGGCCGATTCTATGTGTATTTCGTTTCGACGTGCGTTTCCACCAGGTGTCTCCACCGATGTGGATACAACCCGGCGAGATTTGAAAAATTTGTGAAAATTGAAATCCTTTATCCGAGGATTGCCGGTCCGCGCCAGGCGAATCTCGAACGGAAAATCGTTTACGTCGAAAGATCTGATAAATTTCCACGGCACGAGCCCGTTAAGATCCGCTCCGATGGAATATTAAACGTGTCGGATTTAATATTCGGCGTCCATACTGTGCTGTTTTTCATCCGTGAAAATTCGTTCCACGAAGTAAGTATAATATCCACGAGGCGATTCGAAATGGCGCGTAGTATACATACGATATGGGAAACGGCCAAGGAATGAGAACGTTCTTCGCCATTGGTCGAGAAAATCGTGCGTGCTGCCATTTACACGGTGGGATTGATTCAAGCCGCGCATTAACTCGTTTGGGTAACGCGCGGGGGCGAGAGGTCACGGCCGGGGGTAGCTTCTTTTAATTAAAACCAGCGACCGCCATTGACCTGGCCGTTCAATTCAAGGGAGTCCTATTTTTTCGAATAAACCGAGTCGCTCGTGAAGCCTCGGGATCAGGGGATCGGGAGGACTACTCTTATTTCGGCTCAGAGTTGGGGGTGGAAACGTTGAACTAAATCGTGGATGATCCGAATGAAATTATGGGACCACGTTTTAGTCGCACGAGATCAGGAATTTTTATGAAATTGCACCAGCCTAATTATCAACGCCTAATTTTTAATTCCTCGATACTGGTTCAACTATCGCAGTTATAAGGGTTGAAAGTTCCGAGTTCGTCGGGGGGTGAAGACGTTTCGTCGACTAAATCGAGATTAACGTTAAACCTAAATGAAATTATGGGATCAGTGATCACTAGACTGTGGATCTTAATGCAAAATAAAAATTGTCTACCTAAATTGCGACAAACTGGAGTAAAATAAAAATTCGATTTCTTTCTTAATATGTTTAACGGGTTGAAAATAATATGACAGTAGCTTTGAATTCATCTAATGTTTTTACTGTATTAAATTGCATCTACTCATTTTTGTCGTAAATGCATAAAATCCGCAGTCTAGTGACCACACTGCATACATTCAACGTCATAACTCTACAACTCTATCTGCCTGATTCTTAATTCCTCAAGATTGTCTGAACTCTTTAAGTTACGAGGGATGAAAGATCCAGAGGCAACTGTTCTTTAAAAAATTCTAGCTCGAACAATGTTACAGGTATCGACACGGGATGATTGACACATTTTATACTTGAAACATTGAAGATTAACGACAAAAATACTAGGCATAATTCTAAATTGTTCCGAATAATGATTTATATGAACCATTTTTCCTCGGCGTTTCATTCAATTTGATGTACCGTCTAAAGTCAAATTATTATCATAAAGAATTGAATTCTACCATCGATAGCTTGAACATAGTACTTCTCAAACATGTTATAAAATGTATATTTTGAACTCACTGTAATATACTTGAACAAATACGCCAACGTGACCCACATGTAAAGTTTCACTCTCAGACTTGTAACTTTTTCGATTACGAACGTCCCACTGTAAAATCAACTGGAAAGGAGAGAAGACACTTGGAAGCCACTGTAGAAAAAATTCCAGCCCAATTCATTCCCAGCTTTTCATCCCTTAGGCGTCGGGAGACTCGCAGATTCCGTCCGAGGAGAATCGGAAGTCGACATGGTTGCAGCTGGGTGGCCCGTAAACTTTCCTGGGGAGTGAGGGGGAGGGAGGAGGAGGAGAAGGAGGATCGCGAATATGAATACGTACTTGCGCGTAGAAACGTCGACCGTTCTCGTGGAATATTGGGTCAGAATAATATAAAGTTTCGGGGGGGTTCGCCGGGCGCAGCTCGAGACGACGGAACTCGCTCCAGTACCCCGGTCCCGTAACAAATACAGTTTACGTTTCCATTGCTCCGTCTAGCAGTATTTTCCTAGCTCCTAACAGCACTAACTTCCGGGACTGAGCTCCGACTCTTCTCCGCTCCTGGTCTTCCGCCGCTGATTACTCGCGTATCAAAGTCGAACGAATGCGAGACACGTGCTCCCCTCCCCGATAAACTAAACCGGGAAACTTCGCAAGACGGAAAGAAACTCCCGATCACGGATCCAAAAATCAACTTTGGGAGCCTCGCGAGACAATTAGACAGTTCGATCAAATAAAATTGGAACGCTAATCATTTAATGCTCAACGTATTGGTTATGGACAAGTATATAGAAAGGAACCACATTTGTATTTACTGTTTAAATTTTGTTCGAAACAATTTTCATTTTCTGGACACTGTTCCCCGGAATATTTTCAGAATGTCACAATGGTCAACAACAGACAAAATTGAATAGGTGCAATTTAAAGCAGACAAGCTAAAGGAATTTCAGCACATCGATGTACTGGGTTCAGCTTATTCAAATTATAAAAAGAAGAATGTTGTACTGTGCGTGCCGCACAAGAAGTCTCGTGAAAGGAATGCGGGGCTGATTGGTCAGAGTGGAAGGGGCACGCCTCTGGCTGCTCTATTGGCTACAGCGGTTGCATACACTATGCAGCGTGTGACGTCAAAGCCTAAGCATCAGCCTACTGGAGCGTCAACGGTGGGGATAGGAGGAGCGAGCGAGCGCCTCCCGCGAGACTTCTTGTGAGGCACGGACAGTATTTGGCTTCTGCTCCTTAAAATGGACTTTGACAATTTTTATTTTACACGCAGATTCGCAGTTTCATGTATCTTCGAAAAATTGCGGAGAAGTATAAAATCTGCAACCTCTGTTAACGCTGTTTCAAACTTTCAGCTGAATTGCTTTTCGCCAACGTTGCAGCAGCGCAAACGGCGCTTTGAACAATTTCTACAATTTCGTTACACTTCGCAGTGTTACACGGACCAGACGAGAAATTTTTTATACAACTCACATGTACACCGGTTGAAAGCGACTATTCTCCCGTATAAAATCCCGGCCAAGTAATTCAACGTCAAAGCGAAAGTGGTCCTTTTGACTCTAACCGCTTCGGGAACGCAGAAGAATCGCTGTACGCCGTTTTGGCGGAAAGCGACAGATAGCTCAGACTTTTCTCTCGAAGATGCACCTGTTGCTTTTTTTTTATCCGATGAACATTTCGAAGCACGGGAACCATAAGGGTGGAGGGTAACTCGGGTGTTACACCTTGCCCTAAAATTACGAATATTCTGACTGTGCGAGGCTTCAGAGGCCACCTGAATCGGTCTGTAAATAGACGTTGGGGTGAGTCAGGTTGAAAAGGCGCGACCCTAACTTGTTCCCAGGGTGAAAATCGTCTACGCCATTGGTTACCTCAGAGCCCGAATCACCAGCGATAATAGTTCTCTTGGTTGGAACTTGAAGGGCGAAACACTAACGCGAACGCATTAGGAGAAATTTCGACTCGTTACCATTCCTGACTACTTCAACCCCTCTCTGCAACCCTCTAGAAGGGTTCGGCAAGCGTTTCGGTGTCTGCGGGGCTTGAAGGATCCGTTCAAACTCGGTTCCCGGTCTCCTGTCCATTATGTTCGCAAGTTTTCCTATTCGGACGCGTCTTTCGAGCAGAGTTTCTCGCTCGCGAGTTCTGCAAGGGTTGCGGGGGATGGGGGTGGTGACGAGATGTGCAATCGAGCGAAACGCCGAGAATGGAGGGCCGAACAGGAGTCTTTGATCGCGTTACGCCCAGAAATTCGCGTAATCTATTTCCTATAGAGCGCGGAACTCGCTCCTCTTTGTCAATAGCACCCCCTTCAACCCTCTCTCATCCCTTCGGCCTCTTTGCCATCAAGTTTCCACTTTCTCCGATCTATCGCGCTCGTCCTCCCGGCACCCCCTTTTATTTCCCTATTGTCGTGCTTTCGTGATTCGAATAATTATAATGGAGGCGGAGAGACCGAGAGGGGGGGAGGGGGTTCGAGGAAAATAAATCGAAGGGATTGATCCGTCTCACCCTCCGCGACACGTCTTCGTCTCTTACCACCGGCACGGGGTAATTGAGTTCAGGCCCATCAGCGAGTCATCGCTACGGCTTGATTGCGAGATTGCTTGACAAACGTTTCGACGAGCCACCGGTCACCCCCGACAACCCCCCTGGAACCATCCGAGGCCTCGGACAGGGGTGTGGCTCGCGAGCCTGCAAATAAACCCTGTCCGTCTTCGCATACTGCTTCGTCCCCCATCAAACTTCCTTTACTCGAAAACCCGTAACTCCTGCAGGGGTAAGTTCGAGAAGCAACAATTTTGATTTCTGTATCAAAGGGAGGGTCCCTTGACGATCCTACTAGAGAAATTAGGAGTCTGCACGGTGATTGGGAATAATTTAATTAGGACTTCTTTGTCGCGAATAATTTCTTACTATAGAGTAAATGTAAACTTTCTTTTAGGAAATTATTCAACACGAGGAAGAATCTAGGATCTGACGATTATAATAATTAAAAACATCGCACGGCAAGAGATCAAGTGATCTTCATGCATCCAATTCATCTAGCTCACTGTCACGCAGAAGCAAGTGAAAAATGACTTTAAAAAGCGGCGGTAACAATAACTTTGCCTGTCTAGAATCGCGAGTCGAGCCACTGTGCGTTGTCGAGATACCAAGGGCTGGTTCTCCGGCGATATCGATATTCACCGTGGCCGTATAACCGAAAGGACTCGGGCCGGGAATTCCTCTTCGTTCCGCGTTCTCTCTCTCTCTCTTCCTCTCTCTCTCACTTTATTGCTCTCTTCTCTCTTTCTCTCTCTCTCTCTCTCTTTCTGTTTCCTCGGCGCCGTGTTTCGTTCCGGCCGCGCCGGGATCGAACTTTCACTTTCGAACGCAATATGCTGCCGGGCTGCCGGTGAATTGGATTAACGAGGTTTATCATCGCTCGTTTTATAGGCTATCCTAGCGGAATGGATCCGCCGAATGGGACAACCGGAATTGCGATCGATCCCGCCGCGATCGATCCCCCACCGTGCACCGCAAACAAATTCGCAGACTTTCCAAATCTCTCAAATTGACCGGCCTCTCTCTCTCTCTCTCTCTCTCTCTCTCTCTCTGTCTGTCTCTCGTCTGATCTCGTAGAATTGCTTGCACGGGAGAAAGGTTTCTGATAGCTGGAATAAAAGGTCGTCGTCCATCTAACCAGCGCAACACTTCAATGACAATGGAGATCAGCGTTGACGTGCTACCGGAAGGAGAAAGAAAAAGGAAGAGCTTCGAGGCTGTCGCTGTCGAGTGGACTGACACTTCTATTAAAATACATGGAAGTAATGTGAATATATATTGATGCTGGTCTGACGCTTGTGCTGCCAGATAGGCGACGACCTTAATCGCTTCTGCGACGTGGAACTTTGCAAAAATCCGATCGAATATCGCAGACTACGCGTTTCTTTCATCTCACACCCGAAAAATTGCACGAGGTGAGACCGTTCTTCTCCGATCGATTATTGAACGCTCTATGGTATGTTACAAAAGCGACGACTGGACCGCGGCTCTTTGTGCAAAGTCAAAATTATCTGCCTCCATTGAAAGAAGCAGGACCCACCTTGAAATTACTCTTTCTTTAATTATCTTAATGGGTCGACAGTAAAATATCCTCATTCTTCAATTCCATTTCAACAGGTCGAAATTAATTTATTCACTCCCTTCGATTCTCTCAATATTTCCACCGTTGAATATTATAACTGCTCAATCTCGATGCAAATGCATAAAATTCACAGTCTACTGATGACTAGACTTTGAGTTCTTACGCGAAATAGGATTTGTGTTAATTTGTTGCAAGATCTTTGGGTTGGAAATAATATAAAAGTATCTTTAAACACCAAACGCTTTTTCTATGTTGTGTTTGTCCATTGAGATGGAATTGAAAATACTAAGAAGATTAAATGGAGTTAAGAATATGGATGTGTTGTTTTCAACCGATTGAAATTATTCAAGAGAACAAGAAATACCTATTTGGCTTCTGGTTCTAGGAGCCCAATCTCTAATTTTATTTCGCCTAAGGATCCGCAGTCTATTGACGACTAGTTCAATGCAACTTCTGTAGACAGTAACAGGCACACACTGGTGAAATCCGAAACTGCATTCTATTCGATCCAATGAAACGATATAGGCTGTCGCTTTTAAGCACCGGCGTTTGAATGGTTAAGAGTGCACGTGGAAAGGGACTTATTAATCGACTTACTCAGAGTGGCGTTGTTGGCACGCGACTGGTCGGTCTGCGATCTGAGCAATCGCAGCCGATTCAGCTTGCTCTGTTGTTGGTCCAGCCTGTGCCTCAATCTGGCGAGCTTGTCCTGCTGTGCTGGCTCCTGAAACAGTGAACAGGCATCTGTGAATACGCTGTAGAATGTCAAAGTGAATACACTCTAACGAGCTGGGTCGCCGATGGGATCGCGATCGGATGTTTCGCTAGGTGACCGAGTCTCAGGACATCCTACCAATGATATCCCCTAATATCATGCAAAATATCGTGGCATAAGCGAATCTTACAAATAGACTATAGATCTGCATAAAAATTCTTCATTGATCATTTTATACAAATAGCTACCAATAGCACTGCTCATATACCAGAATATACTAGAATATCCCTGACTATACTAGAATATAACAGAATATACCAGGGTATACGACAAGATAACAGAATATACTAGAATATACTAGAATATGCCAGAATATACCAGAATATACTAGAATATATCAGAATTTACCAGAATATACTAGAATATACTAAAATATACTAGAATATACCAGAATATAATAGAATATACCAGAATATATCAGAATATATCAGAATATACTAGAATATACCAGAATATAGCAGAATATATCAGAATATACTAGAATATACTAGAATATACCAGAACATAACAGAATATACCAGAAGATACTACAATATACTAAAATATACCAGAATATAATAGAATATACCAGAATATACCAGAGCAGTAGAGCAGTAGAGCTACCATTTTATACCAATAGCAGTAGAGAAATAGCTGCTAGGTTAGGGTTAACATTTTAATTGGAGATGACTACGGATCTTCATGCAAAATAAAAATTTTCAACATCAAGATACTGGTACAGACAAATATTTCTGCCTTTGACAATTTTAGTTAGTTGGTAATACTATTAAACATTTATACTATTAAATTCTTTTGATCTTTAGTTTTATATTTCACTAATATTTGTCACAAATGCGTAAAATCCGCAGTCTAATTGCCACTTTGCAGTAACCTTTCACTTTCTTCTGAATTCAATGAGTAACTTTTTCGCTTCGTCGTGTCGTAGTATTCTCAATGGTATAAATTATATTGTGATTGTGGTAACATTTTTGTGATCCCAATTTTACTTTCATTACGTCTTCATAACAGTTCACGATTGGAAAGTCATTTTAACGTACGCGTTTTCTCGCGTTCACCAATTCGCTGAGGCCGTACACGGGAACATCGGCTTACAAGCGATAAATTTGTAGAATTTATTTGACCCGTAAAAAAGTGTTACGACTACACAGAATCTTCGAGAGTTGTCCGTGACTCCTTCGGGAACTGTTTTCTTAAAAAATTACTACGAGCTTCACCGCCGCTTAGAAAATAGTATTCGTAAAGGGACGCCCACGATGAGAAAGTTAATTTGCTATTCGCCGGCCAGTTTTGCGTATTAGCATACATTAAGAGCGTTTGAAAAGACATCGTGTGAGACAAGCTTCAGATGGGGAAGTCCCACGAAATGAAAGCCGTTCATTTAACCCTAGCCAATCATCTTAAACATTGCGTGAAGTCTAAGACGTTCGTGTTTAATACCGTGACTAAAAATTCAACGATTTCATTAAATATCTTGCTATACAGATTAAATGCTAAGCTCGAACAAGTCTAAAAAAAATTCGAATGAAACGAGACCGTATTAAATTGGATCTCGCATGCTTCCCGGAAACTTTCTACGAAACCGCACAAAGATCTTCCGGCTCCACGAATATCACGAGGCAATGATACGAAACGGGCGGAGGCAGCGACGAGATGAAAGTGGCGCGACACTGGGAAAAGGAAAACAATCGAGTGGTTCATTCGCTAATGGGCGTGAATACACTCTTTCGCGCCCGGAAAGACGTCTCTTCGGTCGATTAGTTTCTACTTTTGCAGCCGAGGGACAGCTTTTCAGCCTCTCTCGCTGTAATCCGGAACCGTCGAAATTACAGAGCGGGAGAGTGAGAGAGAGAGAGAGAGGGAGTCTATTCACCGCGGGAAATAAGATCTCCTTTCGTTTTCACGGTGTACATTGTCGGCCGTTAAAAAGTCCGCGGACTTAGGCGAAAGCCGGTCCCCGGCGCTCGTAGCCGGAACGAAGCGGATGGAAGATCAGCCGCGAGATCCGAATGGAAACTCCCCCATCTTCGGTGGTATTGAGCTCGCACGACCAGGGATTCAGCCGCGGCGGATTAGGGCTTTCAAGTCCTCGGAAAATCCCGGCCGAGTCCTGTCGCGGGATCCCCTATTACTTCGAATCGTTCGCGGTCTCGACCCCGGGAAATGAAAAAGCTTCCAGCTCGGCGCAAGCTCCGCCTTCCCGCCAGATCCAAGCGAGTTTCCGCAAGGTGCGAGCAGTCGGAAGAATCAATCAAGTAGCCATTGAATCGAGCAATGCGGTGCCCGACTTGTGGTAAGATCGTTCGACGCGAAATACATCGCTTTTTGACGGCGCCGCGAAAGGTAGCGGCTTTAGTAGAAATTGTCACATTCAGGAGTCTGTAGTTCGTGAATGAGCTCGAGATCGCCGAAGTGATGACTTAAACTACACCTAATTTGGCGGGCTCTATGTAATAGTCCATTTTGAACGAAATCCCCTGTGTGGATAACGTAGAAAGTGTCAGATTTGCGTTTAAAAGAATATTCATGATACTGAATTGAAAAAATGAATTCAAAGGCCTGTGTTGTATGAACGAATTTGAAACCAGCTACATGGGGACTTAAACTACCCCTAATTTGGCGGGTTCTATGTAATAGTCCATTTTGAACGAAATCCCCTGTGTGGATAACGTAGAAAGTGTCAGATTTGCGTTTAAAAGAATATTCATGATACTGAATTGAAAAAATGAATTCAAAGGCCTGTGTTGTATGAACGAATTTGAAACCAGCTACATGGGGACTTAAACTACCCCTAATTTGGCGGGTTCTATGTAATAGTCCATTTTGAACGAAATCCCCTGTGTGGATTACGTAGAAAATGTCAGATTTGCGTTTAAAAGAATATTCATGATATTGAATTGAAAAAATGAATTCAAAGGCCTGTGTTGTATGAACAAATTTGAAACCAGCTACATGGGGACTTAAACTACCCCTAATCTGGCGCGCTGTATGTAATAGTCCATTTTGAACGAAATCCCCTGTGTGGATTACGTAAAAAATGTCAGGTTTGCGTTTAAAAGTGTATTCATGATATTGAATTGAAAAAATGAATTCAAAGGCCTGTGTTGTATGAACGAATTTGAAACCAGCTACATGGGGACTTAAACTACCCCTAATTTGGCGCACTCTACGTAATAGTCCATTTTGAACAAAATCCTTCGTGTCGATCACATAGAAAATGTCGGATATAGCGTTCAAATGAAAATTGAAAGGGCGGTGACAGCAATTGACAATCAGATCGAAAGGACTGTGTTTTACAAACAAATTGAGTAACAGCAAAATGATGACTTAAACTTCTCCTAATTTGACGTGCTCTATACAGTACTCCATTTTCAACAAAATTCCTCGGGTCGATAATACAGAACATACTGCACTTATCGGTCCCGTAAAAATCGGGGAAAAACATCTGCATTTCATGAGCGGCTTGAAAATCAGCAAAACGGTGACATACACGGCACCTAATTCCGCATGCACAGCACAGCATGACATTTAACCACACCGCTATGCTCCGTGCCATCAATGCCGAAGAGCGATCGATCCGAAATGGGCTATAAACGATTCGACGGCTCATGACACGGAAACTTGAAGAAGCAAAAAGCGGTTGGAAGGAGTCCGGGAGAGCTTTCATCGGCTGATTGCCGCTCTCCGCGCGTTTCCATCGGAGCAGACGTTCGCTAACGAGCCTTAAAACAGTCCGGACAGCGCGGGAAAGCCGGTCGATTAATTAGTCGCCGTTCGATCGGCGCCCGGAATCGGGTGTAACAAGTTCCTTCAGGACTTCGTTGAAATCGCATCGGCAGTGTTCTCGCGTGCGCGAGCCTCTCTATCCCCGGCTCGGTGACGCGTTAAATGATCGCGACTAACGCGATCAGCGTGCCGTATCAGTCCGCGCGAGATTACTGATGCAGCCGGCAGATATCCTACAGTCTCGTTTAATCTGCTTATTATCGTAGAAGACGAGACGGGCTCGTTATACGTCGGCCCTTCGTATGATCGTCGAGAGCCGAGCATGCGGGTCTCTCGAGAAAAATCTAGTCCGAGTAGCTATTACGAACAATTGATGCTTCTACTAATCATCTCCACTGCAAACTACTAGATCAAAGAGTTTTGTGTTCGTAGAGATTCCTACAAATTTTCTTCGAATTTTATAATTAACTAAATCGGTGGGAATCTATAATGATTTTGCTATTTATCAACAACAACAAAAATTTAAAAGACAAATGTGAAACCAAGCGTTTCCAGTGTCCGAATCCAAATAATTCGCTAATGAACTATCCAAGTCCGAAAGAACATCCACATCATCGACAATGGGTAATACTTCTTTATGAAAAAATTATTACATACACTCGAAGATATACACATTCAGATGAAAAAGATTGGTCAGGAAAGCTTGTCAAGTTTTTGAAAGATAAATTCTCAAAGATATGCTACTTATCACTGGGATATTGCTACTTAACACTAGGTCTACGGACCACTAAAAATTCTATTCTACATTATTTCATAAAAATAACAAGAATTTATCTATCGAAATTTTTAGCTGTTCCTTTTTATGGTATATACCCAAAGAAAGAAATTTGTTGAACAATGTGTCATGGATGCATCTTCACAATCTCGGTAATGGTAAATTAAAAATATTAGAACCCGTCATTTTGACGGGTCCCGTAAACCTAGTGTTAATACTATCGGATTACAAAGATTACTCCTTCGAACGCTTCCAGAATGAATATGCGAGCTATCCACGCGTTTATGTTCAACTTTGAATCCTGCCATAGCCCGATCAAATCTCCGAGCATCTTCCAGCCGCGTTCGAGGGTACTTAAACGAGTAAAGTGACTGGATCTCTGGGACTCGATCCTTCAGGACTAAACTTTCAAGATTTTCGCGCTGTGAAACCGGTTTAAATGGGCGCAGGATCCCGCGAGAGCATTCCCGATGAAACTAGGTCTCGCTGGGAACGAACTCGGCTACGTTCGAACTGGGTAACCATTCCGCGTAACGCAGGGTCGCGTGTCGCGTCGTTTCGCGACGTAATCGCCGCGCTCTATCGATCTATCGCGTTTCCTGCGTGGAGGATGGCCCGACTGGTTCTCCGTTTAATGTCAAGGCCACCGTTCGCAAGGTCAACCTAACGGTAACAAGCCGGGCTGATCGCTCATCCCGTTTTTTCCATTCCCGTAGCACGCATTTTCGCGCGGAACGGTACGCTGATCTTTCGTATGCGAGCGGAGAAATGAAGTTGTCCGGTGCGGAAAAATTAAGGAGCACTGGCTGGGCGCGATTGGGGATGATAAATCATTTTCCAAGGTGATTTCGCAGTCAGCACGTTCGCGGCAGGCTCGGATGCGAGCTTAAGCTCGTAATTCAAGATTAGGCGAGCTAAACGCGAAATATTCACCGGCCGCGAAACTCGGGGCAACGATTACGGTTTATTACGCTCCGCGATAAATTCCGCTCGGGGCTTTAGCCAGCTCGCGGACTCGGCCACGAAAGAATCCTTTGCAGGCGCTCTCTCTCTCTCTCTCTCTCTCTCTCTCTCTTTCTCTGTGCGCACTCTCTGCTCGAAAATTGGCCCGCGGAGAGCCCGGAGCCGGTGGGTGGCCATTACGATCGCGAATCGAGATCGTCCGCGGAACGATCCGACGGTGATCCCGCCAATAATAGGCATAAACTGTCCGCGAGTCTATCATTACAATGAATTATTCATGCCGCTGCGCGCGGCCTTTCTGACTCTCCTCGGCCGGAAGTCCTCCGAAGGGCTCTCGCCGAACAATATGCCCGATGGAAATCCGAGGATGGTTCGCAAGTTTTACGTCCGGCCCGCCGATATCTTTACGGTCCAATTCGCTATCTTCGATTGTTAGGGCACCGTAATTTTTATCGGCCATAAATTCCCTCGATTCGAGGGAATCGTTTGACGCGTTGTTAACTTCCGTTCGCTGGAGCGCCGAACTTATTAGGTTTCTCAAACTTTAGGTCGCTCGAGAGCTTTACGACGCACGGCGTAATTAGTAGTAATAAGGAGAGTACATCTTTCTTTTCGTGAGAGAAGAATTGAAATTGATTCTTGCTTCGTGTCTGTACTATTTTGCGGTAATACGTACGCTTGTAATATGCAATCAACAAATCTCACGCGAGAGTTCTAATGAAACAGAAATACGATACAGTTGACGTTAATAAACGCAAGTAGTCCACCATAGTTCCCGAACTGAAAACCCGAAGATAACGCCGCACAGTGGGCGAAAAGCCCGAAAAAGCGGCCAAAACCTAAAAAGATGAACTTCCTCCTAGGAGTTTGTAACTCTAGGGTTGGGTACAGTGACGATATGACCACTTAATGCCAGCAAGGAAAAAGGTAAAAAGTTTATGGTACGGTTCAGTAGTCAGTTCAAAGTTAGCCTTCGTTTGATGAGCATTTGTCGCGCGCATTAGTAAGAAATTGAACGCCCCCTTCTAAAGTGCATAACTTTCAAAATAGTGCATCAATTTCAATTCTACAAAATGGATGCTGTTCCTGGAAGTAAGTAGAATGTTTATATGTTTTTGTTTCTCCAAAATTGTTAGTCATCACGTAACACGATGGCAATATTCTTTGGAGAACGTAGAAGGTAAAACTTGATGCGCGCATTGTAGAAACGTAGACATAAGTTAAAAGTTCCACCTAGTACCACCAAAATTCCTTTGCTGACGTGTTGCTAATACATTTATCTTCGAAATTTTACAAAAACCAGCTGCCGAAAGCTGCCCGATTGCTTGAACGAGGGTAAATATTGTTTCTTTTCTATGGATTTTGAAAATGTGATTATACTACTTTCAGTATGCTTTCTTTATAGTCATTGTGAATTGAATAGATATCTGCAGTCTTATTTTCCCAGTATCCTCAGTTGTTGAAAAAGTCCATTTATAAAAGAATTACAAATTGTCACAATTGTAGATGTTTTGCGCTTTTACAGCAGCCGCTACTCGGCTGTTTTCGGATGGATCTCTGTAGGCTCTCTTAAGTAAAAAGACAAATTGCTACCTTAAACTTGAGCGCGTCAGAAACGTGGTTCGCAGGTAGTCGCGCGTCAGAAACGTGGTTCGCAGGTAGTCGCGCGGCAGGAACGTGGTTCGCAGGTAGTCGCGCGGCAGGAACGTGGTTCGCAGGTAGTCGCGCGGGAGGTAATGCGACAATAATATTTTGGGGTACTCCGAGTTATAAAAACTTCCTAAAAACAGTTGAGGCCTGATCCTTCATACCTTTAAATATTTTCGGCGGTAGGTCAAGCATTCAGGAACCGCGCAATATATTTTGCCGGTTTAACATGATTCTAAAAAAAAACTTCCATGCCAAAAGCAACCAACCAATCGCCACCGCAGTGGAAGAAAACAGCCTCAAGTTAATCAAGTTAATTTTCAAGTTATTGCAATCGATTCACTTAATTTCAGGATCTTGCGACCGAGAAGTTCGATTCACGAGAAAGGAAATATTTATGATGATGAAAAAATATCTAAATAGCAACTTCAGCATCATAATAGAAAATCTGGAAAAGCAGCTGTTCGAGAAGTGTGGATATTCCATAAATATTGATGCAGAAATGAAGTCAGCCTTGAAAATATTGTTCAGCAAGATGAAATTAAAATGGCAAAGCACGAATAGAACGCAAGAACATTTTTTCCATAAATTTGAAGACTGGTTGAACGTTTCAATTGCTTTTCGCATACCTGTGGCCACTCCACGAATTATTGAAAAGAATACAGGCGGTCGTCCTTGTAAACCGTTTACGTCAACTAGCGTAAGGACGAAACGAAGAAGGACGGAGAACCTTCGTGAAAATTTCACGCTGGACACATTGGCCTACGCCACACAAATGAGTCTTCGTGCTGCAGGTAATTTAAATGCTGCGAAATTTGTTCAAGATATAACTTCTGCGAGCCCGACCAAAGCTGCAAAGTATCGAAGAGCAATAGAAACACATTGCGAAACAACGTTGTCCGGTGATGCTGCTCTTTCTATTTTGATCGAGAATAAATTATCAAAAAGCCAGTATGTAGGAATAAGAGAATCAAATCAAGAAAATAATTGCTGTTTGTATCCGCCATATGGAACAGTATTTCAAGCGAAACAACAATGTTACCCAACCAAAATGGATATTATCATTACCGAATGTAGAGCGGAAGTAAAATTACAGTCTTTATTAGACCACACTATTAAACGTATTTTGAAATACCAAAATAGTGTTATAAAAAGTTTGAGTGCAGAAGAAGTAAGCCATATGAGTTTAATTTGTAAGTGGGGCTGTGACGGAAGTTCTGGACAAAGTGTCTACAAGCAAAAATTCACCGATGAAAGTAAATTCGATGGTGACATCTTCCTAACGACACTCGCGCCACTGCAGCTGTTAACAAGTAACCAGCCACCTAAAGCAGAAATTGTAGTGTGGAAAAATCCACGACCTTCATCACCACGATTTTGCAGACCAATAAAGATTGAGTTCCTGCACGAAAATACAGATGCAACAGTACGTGAAATGGAATATATTGAGGAGCAAATAAAGGCACTTGTTCCCTTCACTACAGTTGTAGATGGAAAAGAAATTTCTATTTCATACAAATTGGCAATGACGATGGTAGATGGTAAAATTTGTAATGCTGTAACATCCACAACATCTACACAGCGTTGTTATTTATGTGGAGCGACATCGAAAGAATTTAATAAAATTGACATGATGATAAAAAAAGAAGTCAATGAAGAGTATTTGCATTTTGGACTCTCTACGTTACATGCATGGATTCGCTTCTTCGAATGCTGCTTACATGTATCATATAGGCTGGACATAAAAAAATGGCAGATGCGCACCAAGAAAGATAAAGAAATAATGGAAAACCGTAAAGCCATTATACAGAAAGGTTTTCGTTCACAACTGGGGCTAGTCGTGGATTGCCCAAAGCCTGGATACGGAAGTTCCAATGACGGCAATACGGCTCGGCGATTTTTTCATAACCCGGAAGTATCTGCGACCATAACAGGACTTGACGAAAAATTAATAAAGCGATTTCACGTTATTTTGCAAGTCGTCTCAAGTGGTCACAAAATAGATATATCAAAATTTAAAGAATATACAATAGAAACTGCTAGGACATTTGTCGAATTATATCCTTGGTATTATATGCCGACTTCGATGCACAAACTTTTAATTCACGGACCACAAATAATTACGTCCTCTTTGCTGCCAATCGGTCAAATGTCAGAGGAAGCACAAGAGGCCTCACATAAACACGTCAAAAGGATTCGAGAAGATTTCTCGCGGAAATCTTCACGCACCAAGACCATGGAGGATGTATTCTTGAGACTTATGGTGACGTCAGATCCATATATTTCAAGTATAAGGAAACTGCCGAAAAAGAAAATGAAGAGTTTGTCTCCGGAAGCACTAAAAATGTTGCTTTCGCCATTTGTACCTTATAACGAAAGGCAAACGGTTGCACAAGAAGAAAATGGTTCCGAAGAAGGATCTGATATCGAAGACGATTCGGATGAATAAATATTATGTACATAATTTACAATTATACTAATTGTTGATATACAAAGTGCAATTTTGTTTGTCATTTATACATTTTTACCTATCAACCACTCAAAACACATTTAATGCGGACTGTTGTTTAAATTTTAATCGGCCATTTTGTTTTTTGGAATTTCAACTTCATATTCGTAATCAGCGACCCCAAAGACCCCAAATAGATCATTTTCCAAGCAGACCCGCCCATTTTTTAATGTACATGTCCGCCATATTGGATCCGCCATTTTGTTTTTTGGAATTTCAACTTCATATTCGTAATCAGCGACCCCAAAGACCCCAAATAGATCATTTTCCAAGCAGACCCGCCCATTTTTAATGTACATGTCCGCCATATTGGATCCGCCATTTTGTTTTTTGGAATTTCAATTTCATATTCGTAATCAGCGACCCCGAAAACCCCCGAGTACGAATTTTTGAGTGCATTAAAGTACGTTTAGAGGTTTTGGCCGCTTTTTCGGGCTTTTCGCCCACTGTGCGCCGGCTAATTTCGAAGATAGAAGGCTGCATCGCAGCATCGGAAGTTTCTCAAGCACTTCGGGGAATGAACAACAGTAGTATCCGTCAGCGTATCAGCACCGTTGGGTCGTTTTCACGCTCCATTGTCGCATAGACGATCCTAGCTGTTCGAACCATTGTCCTCCAGAGAAGTCACCCCTGACCATAGTTGCGGGGTATCCGACGCGAGTTTCCCGGCGTCCCTTTACAGCCCTTCGGTTGTTCGTTACCGTGTGTATCCATTTAACACGGTGCTGCAGGACGTCCGGAACGCGCGTTTCGCGAGAGAAACTCGGCGAATAAATCGGCCCGGGGATAACGCGGGGAAGGAACTCGGACGGAAAAACCGCGACGGAATCGCAGCGGATGTCGACTTCGCCGGCAGACGGAAACGGAACGCATCGGGAACAGGAGCGAGGGACATTACCGCGGGCTTTGTCGAGCAATTTCCAGAACGATTTCCGCGTTCGGCTGCTCGGCACGAGGAAAGGAAAAGGGGGTCTCGTCTCTCACCTGTGCGCCTCGAAGCACGGCTAGACGGGCCTCTCTCTGCTCCAGGAGCCGTCTCTGCTGGGCAATTTCCCGCTGTTGCCTGGCCGCCATGCTTTCAAGCTCGCTGAGCACCAGCACAGCACCACCCCCGCCCACTGGTAACTGAAACAGAATCAAGAGTTCATCAGGTAAACGAGGGGCGAATGTCTACGGTTATAACTGCTGCTCTAGACGAGAGCCGTATCGTTAGAGAGAGAGGCGAGAGCTTCTATTCAACCGTTGTGCTCTCGCCAACAATGCTTATTAGTACGGTGTACAACGTTCTGTATTTGGAGAATAAAGAGTCACAAACAAGATCTAGAACGTTGGATCTCTTAAGATAGCTTTTCAATTTATGAAACAGGCATGGGCAAAGCGATATTTCCTCTGGGAGCATACTGGATTGCTCCTGGAGGCGTGGCCTCGTAGATGTCGAGTTTCACGAAGTCAAAAGAGCTTCCTAGAGACATATTAATACTGTGGAGTATCATTCCAGGGAAAATAGTAATAGAAAAAGCGATAGGAGATCATATATTTTGGTTTTCTTACGTAGAAGAGGCGGAGCCTCCTCTTAACAGGCGTGGCCTTCTCTTAATAGGTGTGACTGTGTGGCTTACAAGTACAGAGATGCTCTAGAGTCACGTTTCACAGCAAATTATATCAGAGAAAGCAATACAAAACCACCTGTCTTACATTCTCCGTGGGGAATAGGCGTGGCTTGCTCAGGGAGGCGTGGCATTTCGGCCCTCGCCTTTAGCGAAGCTAGAAAATAACGCTCCTCGAGTCTGTCTTTCATATTCCTCACAGTAAATACATATATTACAACTCAAAATAAAGTCTACATCGAGACTCAATAAAAGAATAGTTACACAGAGGATCTCGAATCAAGTGACGACCTTTTCACAGCATCTAAGAAAACGGCCAAGTTCTCGCCCGAGGCGTTTCCCGAGAGTTAACTAGAGGACTTTAGTACTTTTTCCCTTTCCCTTCGCTTTTCTGTATCGGTTTGTTCGCAGTTCCTAATAGGACCGAGAGCCACCCGAAACAAGGACGCGGGTCGGGAAGCGAAGAAGGTTTCGCGGTCGACCGTTCGCCAAGTTTGTAAACGTTTCTCCCTGGGAAGGAGCTTTCCTTCTCGAGAAAGAGCTTTCGGTAAAAGTTTCTTGGGTTGTTTCGGGAGTCGGGTTTCCAGAGGCAAAAGCACGTTGTAAACGGGACACACGCGCGTTCTCGTCGCATGGAGAAAACACAAGAGAAGCAGAGAGAGACAGAGAGACAGAAAGAGAGAGAGGGGGAGAGAGAGAGAGCCAATAGAATCTCGGTTCCTAAAGCTCGTGCCATTCGTTCGGACGTACGAAATGCCGCGGAGAACCGCGAGCTCGTCCCACGCGCGGATTCCTCCTCGACAATGAAGTCCGACGGATAATCGGGGTTACACAATGAAGCGGCGCGCGGTTCGCTCGATGTCGCGAGCGCGTTCGAAATGTCAGCCTGCCATTTCGCAACGATCGCCGGAGGGGAACAGGGCAGAGCTGTTAGGCGAAGCGCAGAGAGATAGGAGAAAGAGAGAGAGAGAGAGAGAGAGAGAGAGAGAGAGAGAGAGAGAGAGAGAGAGAGAGAGAGAGAGAGAGAGAGAGAGAGAGAGAGCAGAGAGAAGAGATGGTGGAGAGACGATGGGGAGTGCTGAGAGAAAGCAGAGATCTGAGAGGGAAAGAGCAGAATGCTGAAAAAAGTAGAGTGCTGAGAGAGTAGAATGCTGGAAGAGTAGAGTGCTGAAAGAGTAGAGTGTTACGAAAGAGTAGAGTGCTGAGAGGTTAGAGAGTTACGAGAGAGTAGAGTATGAGAGGGTAGAGTGTTACGAGAGAGTAGAGTAATGAGAGGGTAAAGTTCTGAGAGAGTAGAGTAATGGAACAGTAGAGCGCTGAGAGAGTCGAGTGCTGAGAGGTTAGAGAGTTACGTGAGACTAGAGTACTAAGACAGTAGAGTGTTGGGAGAGAGTAGAGTGCAGAGAGGTTAGAGAGTTATGAGAGAGTAGAGTGCTGAGTGGGTAGAGTTCTGAGAGAATGGAGTGGCGAGAGAGTAGAGTGCTGAGAGGGTAGAGTTCTAAGAGAGTGGAGTGGCGAGAGAGTAGAGAGCTGAGAGAGAGAGAGAGTAGAGTGCAGACAGGTTAGAGAGTTACGAGAGAGTAGAGTGCTGAGAGGGTAGAGTTCTGAGAGAGTGGAGTGGAGAGAGTAGAGTGCTGAGGGGTTAGAGTGTTACGAGAGAGTAGAGGAATAGAAGGGTAGAGTCCTGAGAGAGTAGAATGCTGAGAGAGAGAGAGAGGGAGAGAGAGAGAGAGAGAGAGAGAGCAGGGAAAGGAGGATTACGCGATTCCGCGATTCGCCGCCAGGAATAAATGGAAAAACGGAATGAGTCGAGAGCGGCGGAGGCGTAATGCCGCAGAAAAGAAACAGCGAGGCGGACGGTGGTAGGTCCAGACTCTCTCTCTCTCTCTCTTTCTTTTTTCCTCTTTCTCTGTTTCTCTCTGGGCGCCCGGAGTTCTTTTTGCTTGACCTCGTGCACCATCTGGAGAGGACCGGCCGCCGATACCAAGTAGAGTCCCAAGGTCGACCTGGCCCTTCGAATTCCACAGCGACAAGGACTCCCGGTAACCTTCGTACGTCAACGAAAACCCGCTCCGCGACGAATGCTCGCGAATCTCCTCTCCGATTCTCTCCTCTCCCTCTCCATCTCTTTCTTCTATGCCCATCCGGGAAAATTTTCTCTTTGTTCGCGTGCGAACACCGAAGGCCCCTGCGTCCTTCGGTGCTTTTATATTCGATGAAATTAATTAAAATCTCGACGCCGCCGAGGGAACTTGTATATTTAAATAAGCCGGTTAGATATGGTTGCGACGAATCGGGAATAGAGATGATTAATCTCTGGAGATTATAGAGAGTCACTTCGGGGAAGATTGTAGGTTTGTATTCGACGCTGAGAAATTTTAACGTTTCTTCAGGATGGAGGGACTCTTGTGAGCTGGACTCGAGTAGCATTCCGCTCTTTAGCACCTCGATGATCCTGGCGGAGGATAGCCGGTTTAGATAATCACTAGAATCATATTCCATACAGAAGGGGAAGAAAAAATTTGAATAAAAGTTATGCGTCGCAATCTGTGGAATTCATAACCGATCCAGCTACCCGGCTCGAATAATTCGTAATGCTCTGCGATGCAATCTTAATCTAGTCATAATCTAATCAGCGAGAGACCACGGAAGCGATCATAAACGATTTCAGGGCTGCGCGGCCGGGCGAGTTTTTCTGTAATTGGCATCCCTGACCGCGCATCCGCTCGATCCAACGATTGGTCGAGGATACTCGAGGGATAATCAATCTTGGAGATACTTGCCGCGTAATGCTAACCTTTCTTCTCCTCCATTCGCGGGTTGTTTTGCTTCGATGGAAGACCTGGAGAGAGAGAGAGAGAGAGAGAGAGAGAGAGAGAGAGAGAGAGAGAGAGTCTCCGTAACGGAAGGATCTGGGCGGTATCAAAGTTTCATTGCGATCGATTAAAGTTTTACTGTGACCGTTCCGACCGCTCGGTTTCCCCGCGAGCAGGATACAATTTCGTAATTAAACGTTCCCCGGACAAACGACCACCGATCGGAGGGATTGGATTCGGCGCACACCGGACTCCATTAAAATTTCAATCTCTCCTACGCGTACTTCTTAACGAGCCGCCGCTCGCGTTCCCGGCAAATAAAATTCCTGTCGGATAGATCGGCCGCGGACGTGGACCGCTCGCTTGATCCTGAATGGGAAGGCCTGGAACAGTTGCTTTGTTCCAGGCTGAGGCGAGGGAGCGCTCTAGATTGCCGTCAAGGGCCACAGTTCGAAACCAAATCACAAAATTCGGTGGATCACCATTTTCTCGCTCCCCGCGTGTAGAAAGCTCCGAATTAAATTCGGGGGGGGGGGGGGGCGTGGATTCGTTGCTCGTCACTTTTTTTTTGTCTTACAGTGACATTTCGGAACAAATAGCATCGTGAAAAAACAAAGAAGATTTAGATATTTCATTTTTCTCTTCGAATGTAGCAGGCGTGGTCAATTCTGGGGAGTGTGACCAGACCTGAAGGGCGTAGTTAAATGGTCCCTGTAGATCGAACTTTTAAGACAAATGACATTAAAAGAATCAGCAGGACAATCTATTTTATCGCATTCCTTACGTATAGCAGGCGTGGTCAGTCTCGGGGGGCGTGGTTTCATTGCTAACGATTTTTTCGAAGCTCGAATAGCACCCGACAGGTTGCAGAGCGAGCTTTCAGAATAAACGGTAGCGTAAAAAAGCGAAAGCAGGCTACATATTTTATCTGCCTACCTGTGTAGGGTAAGTGTGATAAATTTTCGTGAGCATGGACCGTTTCGTTGGGCGTGCCCAATCCTGGAGGGCGTGGTTTCATGGCCCCCGAGTTCAATGGAGCCAGAGCAATGTCTCACAGAGCAATCTGTGCCCATGCTCTCGCTTCATTCCGGTCGTTCCGGTCGAAACTCGCTCGCATGGCCGAGCTTATCGTTCCACTGGTCGCCGGAAATTAATCCTGGGTCTTCCCCAAGGCAGCAGTTTCGAGTGCCGTGCAACGCGACCCCGGAATTTACAATTCTCAAGGAACGCTCGGTTTTATCGCATTTGGGGGCACGACTCGCAGTCGGATTTCCTGAGAACGGGTTCCGACCGAGACGTTTGTATGCGGTTCAACGCTTTCCGTCGACGTGGCGATATTAATTGACTCGGTTTTCAACGGCAACCGAAGAACCCACAGTGCTAACCACGCAAGGGAAGTGTACAATCGTTTAAAGCTCTTTTGTTGGTCCGCTTAAATTATTTTGCGGAAGATGGCCATTTCGACCATGCGATCGACGCGTCAAATTTCTCAAATCGATTGATGGAAGATATTCCCCGTCTTTGATCAACACTCTCTTTGTGTGGCTTTTGTGATGCAGCAAAAAGTTGATTACATCAGTTCGACGGTTCGAAGCTGGTTTGTCATCGCGTCTATCGGTGACATCGTCTTTAACACGCAGCAAAAAGTTAATCAAATCAGCGGCTAATGTCATACCGTTCGATGCCAATGTAATAATCGATCCGGACGCCGTAAATAATAATCGATCCGGACGCTCCGTATCCGCTAAGGATCTATCAGCGGACGATCCGGGAATGTCCGCACGACTCGCCTTGGGATCGGTTCTATTTATGGGGTTGTTCGCGATGGAGCGGCGTTCGTGAACTTGGTGGCGGCCTCGGAATCAATATTCACGGGATCATCGAGGCGATTCTGGTTTTACGGCCGCCGTAAAAGGAGAGAGATCAGGGGAGTGACATTCCGTACTTCGTTATCTTTATTAGCGCAACCTTCCGCCGTCGCGAGGCAAGGATTTATTCCCCGTGGGATCTCGGAACTTCCGCTCGCGGCCGAAGGACTCGTTGAATACATTCTTGGCGACTCGGTAACGCGCTGAAATAATATGGAAGAACGGGGCAAGTCGGTACACTTCTCAGTTTTTCGCTTAAAAAAAAAAAAGTTTGCGAAAATACTTTTCGAACCTTCCTCTTTACACTGCTTTATACTTTATCCCGCTCTCATATTTTAAATCTTGTACGTTCCCCTGTCTGTGACTTTGAATGACCTCATTGTGGGTGTTCAAAAAATAACCTTGATGTATCTAAATAAAAAATGATATAAAAACAATAATTTTGATAGCATCCTGTGAGCCCCATTCAACTTTGTCCTCGAGGCGTTTAGCTTATCTTTGGAAACAAAGATATTTGAGGTACAAACGTTAGGTGACTCAGCCTGTATATCGTCAGCGAACCTTCCCTTAAAATAACTTAACGCCGAATCACAGTAGTTTATAATACAAAGTGTTTAACAATATCTCTAGACGGATTGAAAAGCCAACACGAATATTCACTTTGCTGCTACAAAACCGATAAAATATTGAATAACAGCCATCCACATCCACAGACGTAAATCGTAAGGAACAGTTGACTGACAAACCCCAAATATCTCGCCATAATTGTGCTAGATATACAGCGATTTCTCTATATGCGTCGCCAAGGCCTGGATGATAAACGTCGCGGAATTATCCCTACCACCGCGGGGTATACCCCACGAGATGCCTCGGACGTCGAGGAGTGTAACTATAACAAGGCTCGGGTATGTCTCCTGGACGATACACGGCGCTGGCAAGACCCGTGTTGTTGACATATATCGAGCATTCACTGTACACAGTGTCCAGATAATTGCATTGTATCAACCTGCCCCGGTCTCGCTGACTTCTTTCAGGATTGAATTTCAATGGTCGAATCCCTCGGGTAGACAAGAGTCCGCGTTTGATTCTGAATGCGTTGTTGTTGCGTCCGTGGACTTATACTAAATCCTTTCGAGAACAGGTTCAGCCCCCGCGGCGAGGGAGGGCGAGGGAGGGAAAAATCGCGCGCTTACGTCGGACAAAAGCGCTTTTATGTTTACGTTCGACATCGTGGCGGATGATTCCGCGAGGCAGAACCCGCGCCCGCTTTATCTCCCGGCGTTTTTTTAACGCTCGCTCTAAATCTCTTCGAGCTCGTTACGCTTCACGGCGAATAATTCCTCCGTTGAGGAAATATCGCATTTTTATACGCCACACGGATCCTTCCGAGCCGTGTTTCTCTCGCTGTTTCAGGCTTCTCGGCAGATTGGAGGCGGCGAGATTGCGACCGTAGAGGACAAGGGAAGCACATTCGGAGCCAGTCGCTTCGAAAATTAGTCGCAGACTCTTCCAGGGCCACGTAAACCTCCGGTTCGCTCGACGCAACCCGATATTTAACTCGCCGCAACGTGGAAACACTCACAGAAACCGTCCACGAGGTATTCCGCGCACCGGAAAAACTTCCGCTCCTCGAATTTCGACTCGTAGATCGTTTCACCGTCGACCGTCTCTTCGGCAGCCACGTCGTTGCCATAACTCGCGAGCCCCAGCGCGAATTTCGGCAACGTTCCAGTAGGGTGGAGCATTCCCTGCGAATCCTTGTCGTCGCTTCGAAATCGCCAACTCGGGCTGTTGGGAACGTCCATTTTGACAAGTTTGTACAGCGTGCTTTCTATTTGTTGATGCCGTTGCTGTGTGTACTTAATGTTGATGTGGATTATATACAGTGACGCTTATTGATATTCGGACACTCTTAAAAAGACGATAACTTTTTTAATATTGGACTGTACGACTCGGAGTTTTTGGAAAAGTTAGAACAATTAGTTTACTACGTGAAAAAGAAATTTTGGAAAAATTTCAGCTGGTCGGAATTACATGAGAAAGTGTACGAAGATGTAATAATAAAAGGAACAATTTTTTGCTGCTCAATTCGTTCATCACAAATTTTAATAGTGGCCATTTCCACGAGATTATTAAACGCATTCTCTTTCAAACTGTGCTCTAAAAACTGAGGCTGTCTTAGTACTATTCTCAGTCGAGCATTAAAAAGGTACATTAATAAATCTCTGCTTTAAAAATGACGGTGTCTGTAGTTTAGTTTTCATATCAAGATTACGAACATTTATTCGGAAGGTCTGCTCTAGAAACTACGATGTTTCTAGTTTAATGTAATTTGCGAGCATTAATAGTATTTGTTTCAAAATTCTGCTCTAAAACTGGCGATGCTTCCAGTTTAATTCCCGAGCCAGCAGGAGTTGTCTTTTATTATTGGAATATCGATGTTTCAATATTATTTAGGATTATTACAAGACCCTGCTGGGGTAAGATAATCCAACTACCACATTTGCAACGTATTATGTATGAATGTTCGAGCAAATGGATTGCAAGCCGCAGTGCCATTTTGTTGGCAACTGCTTAATGGAACTACGCTTAATGCTTAATGCGTCCCGCAGATTTCCCGTCAAAAATCACCATTACATTAGCAAAACTATAATATACCGCGAAGTCGAAGTACCAGAGTCCGAAAGTCATAGATAATTCACGCGTACAAGGTAAAAAAAGTATGAAACTGAATGCAACGAAATAAGCAGAAAATAAAATAATGCAGACTTGCGCGTAAAGATGCAAATTACAGAAATGCGCGGCAGAAATTAACAAAAAATACATTTTCTGTTTTAACAACTTCAATAACTGAAAAACTGTGTGACACCTTGATACGTATTTTGCATATAAATTCACATTCCATTCTGCGCCTGTATCTTGGCGTCGAATTTTTCACTTCAATTTTCTTGTTCGACCCCATTTTATTTTGCACGTGCGAATTTTCTGCAACACCACGGTCCCCAGCAATTTCGTTTCCCACCTGTTCAGTTTTTCCCCGAATGCACAAAATCCGTGCTGCAATAGCAAAACAAAATACACATGTGTCAGGAAGACAGTGGACGGTGCGCGCAGGAAGAGGCGCATAAATTCGTGAACGCGAGCGAAGTTATGGCCGGATGAAAAACTGACACGGTAATTAAAAGTGACACTGTTTACCGTGCGCGTCGAGTTTAACGACCGATCGCCGAGTCGGATCGATACGCGTGCTCGAATTGTCGAAGTCGTTCTACTTCGTGCAGATTCGAGAGGCTCGTCGGCTAAACATCGAGTACCCATTGGTCTGGCGGAATCCGCGCCGAATTGTAACAGGATCCGCGAACCGTGTCCGTACACGTTGGCAAATTTTATGCAGAAAATTCGAAACAAGTCCCGGACCGCTCTCTCGTCCCGCGTCTGCAATATCTGTCCGGCTCGGGGCAAGGGAAACTTTGCTGCGGCGGACTGCCGTAATTAGAGGACGACCAGTGCGTATTTCCGGTTCGGAGATTAGAGTATTTATTATACAAATGTGCCTACTGCTGCAAACTACTTCAAAAAACGGTCGAGTTCTCGAATATGGAGGCTTAGTTGGAACGTAATATGCTCGAGTCGTTCTGCTTGCGAGTGGATACTGCGAACGCATCAATCATAGTGTCATTATTATCATTACCCCGTTCAACTCCTCGAGTTAGGGTGCTGCTCGGAGACGTAAAATTCATTTTCAGACGAGCAGAAAATTGTTATTCTTTTCATTCCGTTTTGCTTTCTTGAAACTCAATCCATTCGCGTCATTAGCGTTTATGTACGGCGCTGTCTTCCTGTTCACTGTCATCAAGATATACGCGTACAGAACCGTCGTCCTCGGCACAGCAAGTTTCCGAGATATCCTCTTTTATTTATTCGACACTAGAGGGAGAGAGAGAGAGAGAGAAAGACTGATAAATGCAACAAGGCAGATCGTCGTCCGAAGCGTTTAGGTCCGTAATTTCAGCGAGCGTGTTCGAGCGCGACGCAAAAAGGCGTTTCGGAATAATTCATATCTGCCCGTAAATAATACTCCCGATGCATGAATAATATTTGAATCTCGCCCGAGAGGCATCGAATTCATTTGCACGGCTAATATGTCCGTCGGTGTTCGCGTGCCAAGAAACGGTACATACCGAAGTTCCGCGCGTCTCGCGTCTCTGGGCATATCTGCTCGCAACGAGGCTCGCAACGAAGAGGCCGCGCGGCTAATTCCGGAAATATTAATGCTAACAGAACCGTTAATAGATGATAAATAATGCGCCAGCAGGCGATCACCGGCGAAGATATTCAATCAGCGAAGTGGATGTACCGACGAATGGGGTTCCGAACGCGAGCGAGAGGCGTTCTCGTCGCGCTAAGACGATTTAAAATAGGATTATAGTCGCGGGATCTATTCGCTCCGGGACTGGGAATAGGATTACAGTCGTGAACGATCCTATTCAGACGGATAATCCATATTGTAGGAGCTACAGGAGGCTGTTCGTTACAAGTCCTCGCTCGTTATCGAGCGACGCGGCACCCTGCTTTTGTTTTTATCCCGCGCGAACGCCTGCCGTTCGTTTGTCGTGTAAACCGACCAAAAATGTCGGATACCGTTTCACCGACGAGAGAAGAATACAAAATACAAGAATACAAAACGGTTACGAAATAGAGTGATTTTTCTATATACGTCGCCAAGGCCTGGATGATAAACGTCGCGGAATTATCCCCACTACCGGGGAGTATACCCCGTGGGGGGGGGGGGGGGGCATGAAGCTCGAGAGCCCTCGGACATCGAGGAGTGTAAACATAACACAGCTCGGTTATGTCTCCTGGACGATACACGACGCTGGCAAGACCCGTGTTGTAGACATATATCGAGAATTCACTGTGCATGGCAATACGTATCAGGTATCATCGATACGGTTCATAAAGTCTTGCTTCTTTATTTTAGATACTCTGATCGATTTCTAGCGAGCCTTGTCGAACGCTAGGGAAGTAGTATCGAAACCTGTAGCTCGCACAGATTGAACTGTAACTTTTATTTAGTATAACAAGTCCTTCAAGTTCTCCGGCACGTCGAGTGGCTATTAATAGCAAAGTTCGCCGGAGATGATGGACGGCATATTGATCTTTCCGATTTCGGGTCGGGTCACAGGCGGACCCTGTGATCACCCATCAACGGGAGCTCCGGAATCCCGTTATAGATCCTGTGCAAACCCTTCTGGTCACATAGTGCAAACACCAGCTAAATTAAAGTAATATCTTCGCAAAGAATCGTTTCCGTCAGTATACCAAATTCTCAGAGGCCGTTCCGACGTTCGAAATCTTTGGTGCTGAGGTCTAACGCTGCTTCGATCAAACATGGATCAAATTAATTTTCGTTACATTTTATTTAGATCCCTCGTTTATTTCAGAACCCGCTCGATTTTTCTTGCGTTCGAATGCAATGGTCGCGTCATTGACGATCGCGATGCGAATAAATTGAATCGTCGTCGGTGCGAAAGAAGAGAAAAGGAATTCGAGAAGCATGAAACAATTTCAACTCCGTGGTTTCGGACTCATTAATCGGATCACTTCGATTCCCGGCGGAGTTTTCAGTTTAGTGGTCCAGCATTGGGCGTGTTAAAGAACCGATCGCGAACTATGCAAAGCTTTGTACGTCCGCGTAACATTGATTAAACCGCGAACAGACGAGCCGTGAAAAACTGGGGTCGTTCTCGAAACGGAAAATAGCAAAACCGGATTCGACGAACGATTACGCTTCGCGATGAAGCGCAGCGCGTTTGCGAAACCGTTCGCTGAAATAATCGGTGCGATTCGAGCCTCGGTGTGGGTATCTGGAAACCGAATCCGACAGCGTTAGCTTTGAATCGGATCGTGACGAATCTGCACAATACCATTCTAGATGCGTGAATAGAATAGCCATCATTAGACCGCAGGACTTTCTGTTAATTCAAAGTTTTCTTCAATTGCCGCAGACAGGAAATCGAAATTTCTTTAATTATTCTAGCATGTTGAACGTTGAAACATTCTTAAATAGTTTTAATCTTCCTACCGTTTTTAACACCAGATTTACAAGACCCGTCAAAATGACGGACTCGAAATTTTTTAATTTACAATCATTAAGAGTGCAAAAAGGCACTTGTGAAGAATTGTTCAATTGATTCGTTTCTTTGAGTACATATTACAATGAAAATGGCTGAAAACCTGAATAACTGGAAACAATTTTGTAAATCGAGAACTGCATTCTGCACGAGGATGCACACTGCATCGCAGGATTTTTTATATAATTGAAATTATATGAAAATAAATTTGCATCGTCATTTTATGGAAGCCGTTCATCTACTAATTCATTCAGCAACAAACTGACTATTATTCACGTTTAATTATATTAACAATAACTTTTTTTAAGGACCTGTCAATACAATTTATTAATTTGTCTCCCCCCCCCCCTGAAAATATTGTTTTTTCAATTTAATTAGTGTATAAACACTAAATTTTCACTTAAAAAAAAACTGATCATTTTTTTACCAAAAATTCAAAATTAATGTGTACCTTAAGCGGCTAGTATAACCTGACCCTTAATCTCCTTTACACCGAAATAAAATTTTCTTAGTTTCTTGTCAATATACAGTTATAGAACAACATACAGGCATACAATTGATATAAATTTTCTTCTTCTACGAGATTAAGAACGACAAAGAAGTTCCTACGAAAATCGTAGGGCTAATGCACAAATTCCATAGTCTACTTATCGTTTAACAAAACAATTTAACACTGTCATCCCTGTGCAATCAACCTTTCCCTCAACAGCTTAACAATTAAAAAAAGTGTTTCTCAGCAACCGCGCCAAAAATCGCACCGCTCTTCTCACCGAACCTAACGCAGTAATTTTAAGGATAATCCTAAACGAGGTTAACCTTGGCCCGGCATAATGCGCGAAGACATCTCGTCGCCTCCTGAGCGTAAATTCAGGATACGACGTGTCGTGTCGTTTCCCTGGTCCTGTCAAGATTGCAGGCGACGTGCCTGCGAAAAACAAAGGGTCTTACCTCGTTGGGTAGCTTAGGGTTGCATTCGGGTATCCTGACGGCCTGCTTCTCCTTCACCGAGAGCAGCTTCGGCTTCTTCCTGGACCGGCCGTGTCGGAGCTTCACCGTCACGGTTTTCGACTTGTTGAAGCTCTCCGCGGGATAGACGCAGGCCAGCATCGTGCTCTCGTTTCCGCGACTCGAACACGTTGTTCGCGTGCCCCTTCGCGAATCAGCCGTGTCGCACTCGAACACTACGCGGCCGTTTCCCGTAGCGGAGATTCGCGGCCTATCCGCCGCGGTTCCATCGGCGAGCTCGTTAATCCCGCCGGATTAATTAAGAACCCGCGAAACCGGCTCGCTTTTCTCTGTCGCTTCGCTTTTACTTTTTTCTTTTCTTTCTTTTCTCTTTTTCTCGCGGACCCGAATCCGCTAATTACTGCTCTCGCTTTCCCGCAGTTTTTCGGCTGCTACCAGTTTTTCCTCCTCTGGTTCGATGTTAGGGGCGTCCTCGTCTATTCAGAGTTCGGACATCCGTCGTCGTCGTCTATTCAGCGTTTTCAGGCCGCTTCTCTGAAATTAGGCACGAAAGCGGTTTTCGCGGTCAGAGGGACAGGCTCTCGTGAGAAACGCGATTTGTTGAGATCAGAGACTGGGGTTTAGTCGAGTCTGTGGGAGTCGAGGGAGCATGGCCAATCGAATTGGTCCGAGCCTAGCCGAGCCAAAGCTCCGGCGATAATTAACGATTCGAGTCGCGCGTGCAATAATGCCGAGCAACCAACCACGGCGAACGCCGCCCGAGAATCCGTCGGACGCGTTATATTCCATTACGGGTGCCAATTAAAACGAGTCCGGGCTGCCTCCGCTCTCTTTATCTTGCTCACGACACCCCCCCCCCTATACTGTCCCTACAGTCCGAAATTACAAGTCTGGAATTCGTGGAAACGTGTCCGTGCAGGTTTGAGTTAAGATAAAAATAATGCTGCTGGTACCGTAAAAATCGGTTTATTTTAACTCTGCATTCAGTTGTGGTATATGTACTTGTTATATTCACTAATCCCTCAAACGGTACCGGTGCTGAATCTTTGCAAATCCTAGTGATTTTTATAATTTTTTAAATGTAGTTGCTAGTCTTCGAGTTAAGCTTGCGAATTGGGGGTTTGCGAATACTCTACTTTCAAGGGTAGTTTTATTCCTCAAATTTTGCCTGAAGTTGTAATTTGTTGTATTAAGTAATCCCTTATACGGTACCGGTGCTAAACCGTTGCAAATCCTAGTAATTTTTATTTTTATAATTTTTTAAATGTAGTTGCTAATCTTCGAATTTGGCTTGCGAATTGGGGGTTTGGGAATCCTCCACTTTCCGGGACTTCCTCTGATAATACTGGCATTATTATCTGGGGCAATCCAAGTTTGGGGGTAAGTACCCTTGAAAATGGAGGATCCCCAGTTCGCAAGATTAACGAAGCCTGGCAGATAAGTTCAAAAAATGATAAAAATAAAGATGGCGTGGATTTGGGGAGATTCTCCATTGACAATACGTGTTGAATATTTTTGTGTAAATTATAAATGTGCCAAGCTTTATTAATACAAATAATTGACATTCAGGAAATATCCCTTCTCATTCAAGTTATCCCATTTCAGTTTCAAAATGACGCTTTTAGTACCATAAAAACGTATTTATATTAATTTTGCCTTAACGTAGCTCGTTCCAATTTTAAAATAACGATTTCTCCAACTTAGCAGAAATATTTACCTTCGAGAACAACTGCTTCGTGGATTTCGGGAGCACAGAGGGAAAATTGAATTCCAAAGGCTTCCAGAACGAATACTGAAAGATACAAGGTCCGGAACAGGTAACGCGACTTTTGTTAACGACGTCCGGATCGGTTGATGGTCAAGCTGAGAGGGAGGATGCCGGTCAAGAATCGATTCAACGCACTGCTCTACCTATTGTCTGTATAGCATGTTGCTCGAGGTCCGCGCGACAGAGATTGATTCACCACCATCCGTCATCGTACGATTCTCCGCGTCGTCGTGATTTAAAGATTTGCCTTTTTGACGAAGAATTATCTAAACGTTGACAGCCTAAGTAGATTTATCGGGGGTTGAATGATATTCCGACAGTGAACCCTTTCGTCGACAGGTGCGACAACTAGATTTTGGTAAGACTCGCTAGGCGACAGGTTGCTATAAATCTTCCGAAGGTTAGGCGAGAATACAATGAAAACCAATTCGTGACGGAAATGCACGAATCTTCTCGGATTTGAATTTTAGGTCTGGACTTGAGACCCCAAATTATCTAATATGGGGCCTGAATTAAACCATAGTTACCCTCCCCCCCCCCTATCTGGGGAAATAGAAGGGGAAATTAGAGTGGGGGAACAAGTCTCGATCTGGGGACCATGCCCAGACCTAGTTGACCTAACCAGATGGAATCATCGACCAAGTTAGGTGTCTCCACGCACTTTCCACGGAGAATTCTCGGAGATTCATGGCAAAGGGGGCTCGGAGTCGGTTCTGCTCGCGGTTCTCGGGTCGTGGAGCACCCTCCTGTTTCTGGGTCGCGTGGTTAGGGGCTTAAGACTTCTGTTCTCTGTCCTCGAGCAGTCCGCCGACGCGATGCTTATTTTTAGAGGAGAGCCCGTCGGAACTGATAGGCGTTCGCGGATCCTGTTCGCTTAATTGGCGTCCTGGTCCCCGTTGTTTCCGTTGGCGGAGAGTACGTCCACGCCCTCCCGCACACACCCCGCCCCTCCCCTCTATCGATTTCGGATACACTCGTTTAATAAACGATGCTTACGTGCCGCTAAGACTCTCCCATTAAAAGTCGACCGGCAGCGGTTCTCGCGTTTCGTTCCACGATTAGAATTTCAAATCCGCTTGGAAATCGCTGCGACATCGAAAACGATACTGATTACCCTATTAACCCCTAGCCTTGTTACATCCGGGCGGACTCCGAACGAAGATCTCGAACGGGATCTATTAAATGCAGCGGAAGATCAAGTCGGAGCCACTTTTAAACCGAATCGACGATTTTAGAATAAAGTTAATCAACATTTAAGTAAAATCGACGAGCGCATCCGGCTACAACGAATGTTTCTTACTTTTTTGGGAAATGTTCGTACTGGAAGATTGACAATATAGATTGCTAGATGTTGTCTGCCACATTGAAAATAAATATTGGATGATTGCTTTCTTCGAAGTAAAACCACACGGTGTTTGCGAAAAAGGAAACCGCTGATTTGTATAATAGAATGTTGAGAGACAGTTGTAGAAAATGATGGTGACCGCATGTATAATTGTTTAAACCCCTTGCCCTACAATATCGAGTCAGACTCGTGGTGAAGATTCTGAATAAAGTCTAATAAATATGTATGGTATTAACTTCCTTTAAAACGAAATAAATTTCTATTTTGTTGTAGTTGATACATAGGCATACAATAAATATAAACTATCTCTTTTTTCTATGGAATTCTGAACGATGAAGAATTTCTAGTCATTATAATCACAAAATAAATAGTAGTGCAAGGGGTTAATAAAATTGTTGGTTTAAAATCTAACCTCTTGTGTTTTACCTTGAAATGGGACAAAGGAGAACAACAATTCTTTGTTGACTTCTGTCAGCGTGCCCGTAAAATAAATTGCAAGCCAAGAGTTGAGGTGAAAATTCGGAGAGAGAGAGAGAGAGAGTGGTTGCTAACGGCTTTCGCTAATTTTCACCGAGAAATCTGGATCGTTAGCGATAATTCCGACGTCGCGGAGGATCCTCGTCGAGCGGGGAGGGTGAACGCAGCTCGCATTCGAGATAAAATTATGCAGAGCTGACGGCGGGAAGCTGCGAGAGGGTTTGACTGTCGTCGCCGTCGAGTGGGACGTTGCCGAATATCGTTTCATTTTCGAACATTTTTCATCGGCGCTATTCTCTGTCCCGGCGGAACGAAAGCTCAGCTCGCGGTTCAAAACAAACACGGAGCTTCATCCCCCTGAAAGCTCCTCGTCGATTCAATGAAGCCACGCATAATTGCGAAAAACAGGGATTTTCGTTGATCTCAGAAGTTTGATCGCGTCCTCGTCGGATTTCCGCGACGACCATAATCTTCGTCTCTTTGCCTCCCCTTCTGTTCGAGAGGCCAGGACGCTCTCAGATTCGAGTCGCAGGATCCTGATCAAAGGACCCGTTTAGTCGAGACTAAACAACTATTCGTACAACTCTGCCAAGCGTTAGCCTAACTGAGCGACTCTGAAGAGGCGCATCTAACAGATGCAGAAGCGAGTAGGCGATGCGGGTCCGATCGAATAGCGCTGAAACATTAAACACGAATCGCTCCTTGTTGCAAATGTTTTCGAAGTTTTGCTTCTACACTGTTCTACCTGTTTTTAAGCAAAAAGACTCTCGTTGGTGAGTACATCGTTAATTGGCGATTCGTTAATAGCTAGATTTTGTTCAAATCAGCATTTTGCTTTTATTAAGTAAAAAAGAAGAAGGCAACGAGTTTTACGCATCAATGTGTTTTTGTACGTATTTTTGAACCTACTGTTTTGAGACCAGCGTTGGTCTTTCTATCAGAAGAAGTCTAAATGGGCAACAGTTTGAGATAGCGACTAGACAATTACAATTGAAATGAGACGTCTGTAATTCTAGGTGGAAAACAGACCCTGCCATCCGAGGATTAAAAAGATTAGCTCAAGTAAAATCCTCGTCCAAGCAGACTATGGGATCGTAAAGATTAAACTAGCAGCTTTAGATGTAGAATGATTTTTGTGCCGAGAGCTTCTGGCGGGCGCTATCATTCACGGTATATTAGACAGCACGCGTAACTGAATAAATAGCTACCGGTATTCAATGAGCACCTCTTGAATGGGCCGACCTAGGTGGCAGAAAGCTCTTCCCATAAAGTTCTCTGATTCATCGCCTGGTCCTGCTACTTCTTATCATAGTCTCTTGTGGGAAACATTCGGATCCTTTGAGAAGCGCTGGGAGACTGGGATTGATAAAGTGTGATTGGCTAGAGAAGAACCTCGGGATTCTGGGTTCACAGTTCGTTCATCCGATGGGAAGACTGTCGAAGTGCACGCAGAAGAACTGAATTACAGACTGTCGTTGATGTGGGTAGTTCGTTCTTCCGGAACGAAGACTGGCAAAGGATTACCAAAAGAACTAAATTACAGAGACTGTTGTTAAGCCCCTACGAATTTCGATCACCGGTGATCTTTTGATCTGACGCTGTTGAGCAAGTTGTTGCTGAGCTTTAATTTCTGATCGCTACAATGATTAGGGGGACCCATAAGTAATCAATTATTTTTAAATCTAAAACAAACTTTGTAGTAAATTCAGGTTTTTATTTCTTAATTTATTATATAATCAATTATTTTTAATACATACCATAAACATCTCCCTAAACATCGCACATTTTCTTTGTTGTTACCGTTGCATTAAATCCCGCATGAGAATGAAAAAGTATGTAATGACGAATACGATCCTCGGAAGGTACGAACGCCGCCATTTTATTACAGGGTTGTAAAAAGAAATTATACTTTTTAGAATATTTAGAACACAGGTTGCTTTACCGAAAACTGTAAAAGAATACGTGTTTCCTCTTCGACGATCGGTACAGAACTAAAGGCAAAACAAATTCTTTTACGTACCCCTGATATAAACAATGAAGTACTACGTCTACTCTCTGCTCGAATTCGAAGTTCGTGAAGACCGGAGTCTAAACAAAAGAACTAAATTACAGAGACTGCAGCAGGACCACCGAAGGGGCAGTAGTTCTGTTTGCTGTGGCAGCAACTGGCGAAGTAGCAGCAGAGGGATTCATTTGTAAGGGACCTAATCTAAGAGAGGTTGAGCCTCGACGAAGCCCCAGCATCGGCGATAAACGGCGCGGGATCAGGACCCCTAACCCTCGAGAATCGTCGGATGAAAAATCGAGAAGCACGCTGCCGGGTTCGATTCGTTCGTTCGAGGATCGCTACCTTGTAACCGTTTCCACGAGGATCCCCGCGAAACAAGCTCCGAAGAATGAAACGGAGCGCGATACACGTCGGATGTTGGATCCTGGAAGAGCCAGCTGCCTCTTCCCCGACCACGTCGAAGTCAATTTACGCACCGTTGAGCCCACCGTTTCGTTCCCGAGCTCCTCTGCAGTCTACATCGGCGCGTACTACATATTCTGTTCGACACGAGCGACCGAGCTTAAGCTCCGTACACATTGTCGCCGAAGATGACAGACGTACTTTCCGGGACGTCCCTTGAATATTCATCGACGGATCTCGCTGCCACTGTTGTTCCGAACGACGCTACGTTTTCGGGACGCAACGAATATTCTACGAGCAGCGCTCCGTCGTAGCTCATGGAAAGATTTATCGGGTCGGTGTAAAAGTTTCTGCCCGATCCCTACATTCGCGTTTTCTAGGCGTAATTTGCTACATTCGGCAGAATGTTCAGCAGAAGCTCGAGTTCGTGTCGCAACTCTAGACGTAGCACCATCTTTGCTTGCAATCCTCGTGTACGTATATGCGGATCTAGCTTTGTGAGTGCGCCACTCTCTCACTCGAGTGACCGGAGACCAGGCTCTTAAAATACGAGGAATCAGACACGAATTTTGGGATCGGTAGAAATATTTGTTTGTTGAATTGCTTTCTTAACCCGTGCCGCTACGATTTATTTGGTAACGGATAATAGAAGCTCGGTTAAGAGTTCGTATACATATGAGGTTTAGCATTAATTTTTACAAAAATGAGGTTGAAATAAACGAGGTTCTATTGTAATCAGAATTATCTCATGGTCCACTTCAAGCTTCCTGCTTGCCGATCGATGGAACCAAGACGAGACTATCCTGAATCGCGGAGACCCGCTACCGTTTCATCGGCAGAGAAGCTAGGAGGAATTAATATTCCGCTTGGTTCTCGGACGGCGCGCACGTAATTCGCCGCTATACAGATGATAATTCGACGATGATATTGCGGGCGGAATTATTGTCCACGGGCCGAACAATCAAACGCGCGACGCGCCCGGGAAACGAAAACCCCATAACGAACGAGCGCGCGCGGCGTGCGTGGCGAGCGTGGCGATGCGAAAACGTCCACGGCGAAATACGGGCATTAACGTTCTGCGAAAAATGACCGGTGTTTTAATCCGGGAGGGCTCCCTTATCCGCGGCTTCGCGGCTCCCCATTAATTCGGGTAATGGAGCCGCGCTGCCATAAATTCGCGCTCGCGGAAAAACGAGGGGGAAAAAATCCATTCGTCGAAATAACGAAAAAGGCCGGCTCCCGCGTAAAAAGCACTCGACGACAGAACTCGACGAAGAGAGAAAATGTTCGGGTCGCGTTTTACGCCGCGACCCCGGAAGATTTGCGAGCGCAAAATCGACCGGAAGCGACCTCGAACGGAGCCGAGGGATCGCCGTTCACGGATAAATAGATCCTCGGAACCGAGTTACCGCTGTCCAAGGATGGTCGGAGATCTCTCGAAGTCGTAGCTTTATCCGGACATCTCGAAACACCAATTGTATTAGCTTCCTAGGATCCACTCTCGAATCGGTTTTTCCGCGACCGCAACGAAAACGACTCTAATTGGACCGTTCACGACGAAGCGCTCTCGAAAATACTTCCACGATCTCCCTCCTTCTCTTTCTGTCTCTTGGATACCGCATGGCAATTACCGGGCGGTGTATTGGAATTATTACGAGGTCTACGTGAATTGTAAATCAGGTTACGGAAACCGGCGGCAGTCGCCGCCGCTGCCCCCTCCGCTCCTCCCGATGTCAATGCGTTAATCGTCGAACGCGACCTTGTTTGTCCTCAAATATTCCATCGGCGACGTGATTCGCCATTTATACGGTCCGTCGCGCTCTCTACACCGTCCACCCCATTCGCGAGTACAGAGTTTACTTGCAGATTCGCAAACCTTCCGAGAAAATACGTCCAAAGTCCCTTTTGCCGATTTCGAACGGCTCGGGGCATTAGCTCTGTCGTTTAGAACTGTTTTCCAGGAGAAACGGTTGAAATTGCAATTAAAGACGGTTTGCACGGTGTCTAGTTACTCATGGTGGTAACAGATCTAGCTCGTGTTTCATAATTTTTTAAATATTTTCGTAAGGCACAATTTTTCAGGTTTCAATCGAAGGATATGTAGAACAAAGTTGGAATGTCAAAATTGAATAATCCTCATTTCTCAGAAAAAGCGAAAATTTATCAATAATTTTCGCACTACTTTGAACTATGTTTGCATACACAAAATTACGTACCACACACAAGGCTATCAAAGTCGACGAATATTAGAACTTTGAAGTTTCTCATTTCATGGAATTCGCAACCGAAAATTCTCTACCACTGGTGTAGATTGCCAATTAGTTTGAACGATTGATAGATCCTGGACGCTTCTATTCAAGTAAAGATCACAGTCTACTAATTACTGGCTCTAGTGTACACGTATGCCCCGCAGCTAATGAGAGGAAGGAACCAATTCGCAACAGAAAATACATACACACATACGCCGCGGGATATACAGAGGATGTTGGGAGATCAATCGGCCTGTCGATTGACACCGGGCATTAAAGGAAGAGGTCGCCGCTTAAATAAGTAATCCCGAGTCGAGGCGCGTCCCCCGCGAGAATTTGTCTCAAAGGCGAGCATAATCGATCGCGGTGCGCTTCCGAAGGAAAACCGAGATACATCGTTGAGGGAATGACGTCGGCGATGTTCCATCATTCGAACGGAAATTGTTACTAAAAAATCCACTACGCAATACGCGACACTGATGCAATTGCAATCATATGTGTCACTCGTGTCGCAACTATAACACAACAAGTAGAAACTTACACTTTGTTGAACCTCGCAACGATGTAAAACCTGCTCAAATAATTTTACGAATTAATTTTCTTTTGGGGGCTTTTTTAACGATCTTGTAGACCAATAGCAAGATTATTGTAGATTTGTATTTTGTGGCATAAAACTGTGCATTCGAACTATAAAATGGTATATACTGACGCAAGGGTTAAGTGCTTCCTTCTAATGAATTTTCTAGCCTGTAAAATTCTGCTTTATGTTGTTCTTCTGAATATCTTAATGTGAAAAACGGCTCGCAGTTGGAGTTCCGAGGAAAAGCCCCTAAACGAACAGCATCCCACAGTCAGACCAGGATATCAAGGATTTCGAGCAGGGACTGCCTCAAGCTTTCTCAGCGAGCGCTGTTTAAGCGAGTGCCGGATGATGAATGCTCGCGCAGACGGGGATCGATGATGCGAGGATTTTTCTCGATGCTATGAACCGTCGGGTCCCGAAACGAGTCTTCGGTCTGGACGATTTAAATTCATAACAGCCTCGGCTCGAGAAGGCGTCGGCCCTTTCAATCTCCACTTCTCTCTCAACTATGCTCTGCTTTTCAAAAGAAACCCCGGATACACCAACGACCACCATTAGACTGCGGATTTCATGCGTTTACGACATAAACGAGGCGCAATTTAAAATAATAGGCAGAACGTATTATTTTCAATCCATTAAAATTATTGAAGAGCGGAAGCACTTTTTATTTCCTCTGGATTTCTTCCTATCGACACAGAAGGATTTCATCTTGCGCGTAGATCCACAGTTTGGAAATTGGATCTTTGTGCGAACACAGAAAGAAGAGATTCGATTCCGTCATTTTGTTTCACAGTGCTAAACATTTCCAACGATCTCGTGACATTTAAACGTGACACTTACAACGAAGATTCTACCCTGTTCCGAAGCAGATAAAAATCTCTACGTTTCAGGAGCCAGCGGTGCCATAAATGGATAAAATCCGTCCATCGGAAAGCACAGTCATCAAAACGTCGAACTGACGCGAACTACACAGAGTGCTCGCGCTCTGTCTTTCGAAAATGAAGACATTGTTCCGGGAGCATCAGCCGGAAGGTACGAGAACAGCTTTCGTCGAGAGTGTATTCGACATCGCCGAGCGCTCGAGAAATTCTCCGGAGAAAAATCCGTACTCGCGGAATGGAACGTCCATCATCCTCGATTTTCACCGGAGCATTCGCGGTTAATCGATTTCTCTTGTATTACGAAGAAATCGCCGGCTGATCCGCTGCGACAGGAATCTGTTAAGACGCGACTTGGCGTCCGTTCGTTCGTCTCTCGTTTCATCCGGGAAGTCCGAGAGCAGCGTCGTGTTTCATTAATCGGTTGCCGGTGTGTCTCGAGGCTCGGGGATTAAGAGTCGTAACGGAAGTCGGCGCTCTCCTCGGCAACGGTGAATGGAGGGTGCCAGAGGAAATGGGAAGTTGGCTACGACTACGCTACCTGTTACTCGGCCGCGACGCTATAAAGGGTAAAACACCGATTTATAGCCACGGACAATTTATAGCCGCCCATGAATTATATCGGAACCCGGTCCCGCTCGCGTTTACCGTAAACGTGGTTAAAGATTCACCTGCTGGGCTCTCCTGGAGCTCGGATTTCAATAATTTTGCGAGACGTCGTTGCTTTAAGGAACACCGCCATCTATAGTCCGATTTTGTAAAGGACTAGCTCGAAATACACCGTTGCTCATACACTCTGTTCATCGCACCGCGATTGTTCAAGCTCTATGCAGCTGTATTTTGATATTTTCTTTAATATCTTAGTAGAGCCAATTTTTAGGACAAAGCTGCACTAAACAGATACACTAATTACAGTGAATTCTCGATATATGTCAACATATCGTGCCGTGTTTTACACTCCTCGGCGTCCTCGGCCCGCGGTAGTGGGGTTCCGCGACGTTTATCGTAGAGGTCTTGGCGACATATATAGAGAAATCACTGTACTACTTTCAATACTAATAAATTGCTACTTTCCCTTCTAATACTAATAAATTATACCCCTTGCACTACGGTTTATTTTACGGTTTCAATGATTAGAACTTTTTTGTAATTCGCAATTTCCTAAAAAAAAAAGGAGAAAATTTATATCTCAATAGATACAATACAATGTATCAATGTATGAGGTATATAATTATGCCTATATGTTCTTCAATAGTGGTACATTAACGACGCCAAAATAGAATCTTATTTCGGTTTAAACGAAATTAGTAACATATTTATTGGACCCTGTCCAGAATCTTCATCACGAGTATGACTCGATATTGTAGGGTAAGGGGTTAATCAAGGTATTACACAAAAAAAAAGTGCAGACACTAACAGATTATCCAGCAGAGTCGAGCTGATAATAGTCGAAGACGAAGGGTTTTCTTTTCCAGGAACGTTTTAGCTAAGTATCGAGGGAGACTATCACGGGTGATGATTGTTTATACGTATCCGTGACCGCAAACCGAGCCGGTGATACAGAAAAATGGGACAGCAGAGTCGGAGGCCATTGTTCGGCCCGCACTGCCATTGAAAAGAGGAAGAATCGGGTTGTGCGTGGGGAGAGAGAGAGAGAGAGAGAGAGAGAGAGAGAGAGAGAGAGAGGGGTGCAGTTCAAAGTGTCACCGATTGTGGCGGAGGAAAAAATAGAGGACGCACGCTCGAAGGTGGAGACGAGCTGCGCCTCCAGGACAATGCGACGGGGGCGACGCTGCCTTTGTGTGTAAAACGATCGAGGTTTCGCGCTGCTCCGCCTCTTTTTATCTTCCGCGACGGCCACGCAATCAGGAACAGGCGACGAGACGCGTCAGGTTCAAGGTTCCGCGCTGCATCTCTAAGCAGACGGGAGAACGGATCGTGTTCTCGAGAGTCGATGCGAGAGACAACTGACGCGCATACAGTTTGTCACTGGGATCGACTCGGCAACCTCGAAGATTGGTTAAAACGGTGTTCATATTAATCAGTAGGCTGCGGATTTTACGAATTTTACACATATACGACAAAAAGGAGTTGGCGCAGTTGTACACCTTGGTGCGAGGCCACATTTTGTAATCCAGTTTTTAGTAAAATTGTACAGTCGACGTTTCACGAACTTTTATATATTGTTAATTACACAATTTTCTATATCTCGATTGATTCATGTATCAAAGTCTTTCATTTATGCCAGTACAGTGAATTCTCGATATATGTCAACAACACGGGTCTTGCCAGCGTCATGTATCGTACAGGTGACATACCCGAGCCGTGTTATGTTTACACTTCTCGGCGATGCACAGTGAATTCTCGATTTATGTCAACAACGCGGGTCTTGTCAGCGTCTTATACTTTATACCGTTCAGAAGACATACCCGAGCCGTGTTATGTTTACACTCCTCGGCGTCCGAGGCCTCTCGAAGTTCGTGGCCCGACACGAGCTATGCACCGCGGTAGTGGGGATAATTTTGCGTCGTTTATCATGCATGCCTTGGCGACATATACAGAGAAATCACTGTATGGAAAGATTAAAAGAAAGAACATTTTGGTAATTATATAGAAGTTGGTCCTCCTCACCGATTTTGATAATCTTGAAATATGTTGTCAAGGTCATCATTCTGCACAACTTTTCCGTATACATGTTACCGCCGCTCGGTTTTAGTTTTCGAGATGTTCGCAAGAAACTATTACTGATGCTGTGTTGAATTTTCTCTCTTGGACTTTCATATATCACCATAGGCGATCGCCTAACGGCGTTCGTGACGTATTCTGTTTCTTTCAAATGTTATGTTTTTGTGCTTGTTTGGGTACTTCATACGTTCGTGTGCGTGGTCGGACCGGCCCTCTCCGCCCCCTCCACGACCAAACCACAACTCATTCTATTCGCATGATTTTTCCATTACTAGATCAAATTCTGGATTAAAGCTACAATGCAAAGATTATGTGAATAGAATGAGTTGTGGTTAGGTCGCGGAGGGGGCGGAGAGGCCCGACTACGCATACGAAAACCGAAGAGTAGTCTTTCAAAATTGAAAGCTCATCTTATGTTTGTATGACCAGAACCTGTTTTCTCTCTCGTCTCCGCAGCGTGTTTACAAAAAAAAAAAAAAAAAAGTAAACGTTAAGTCGCCACGGAGCGTGCAACAATATGGAAAATTCAATACAGTATTAGCAATAGTTTTTTGCGAATATCTCGAAAACTAAAATCGAGCGGCGGTAACATGTATACAAAAAAGTTGTCCAGAATGATGTCCTTGACAGCATATTTCAAGGTCGTCAAAATTGGTGAGGAGGACCGACTTCTATATAATTACGAATATTTTGAGTATGTCTAATGTTCATAAATAAATGTTAATTACTATCAACCTCCCAACAATCTCTTTCGGTGACTCTATCACTTCGTACACAGCAAGCGTTTTTGTTCATCCGAAAATGAACGACACGGTACACAACGCGCCATACAAATTCGGAGGTGAAGAATGGATCAGATTAGGGGGATGAAGTGGCTGGCAGGTGAACGATCACGGGATCAGCATTGTTTATTTAGCACACTTTTGTGCAGTCGAACAGGTACGCCATAGAAATCCCATTGCGAGCACCGAATCCGTGCCGAACAATGGCCGAGGAAACGCAACGATCGAAAGGAATCCTATCAAAATGCATTTCCTCTTTGCGGCTTATCGCCGTACAGCCGAGATAAAGAATAGAGTCGAGGTCGAAATAGGAGAAAGAGACCGGAGATGAATCGCCGCGGAGCAAGTCAGCAAGAAATAGAGATAGCACCGGTACAGAGAAAATGTTTGACGGGCGTCCATTATTTCGAGCGTTTTAACCCTCGGAGAGGGGCTGGCCTAAGTGGCGGCTTATCCACCCTCATCAGTCATGAAGTTCAACACGGTTTTATCCAAATATCTTTTTGCCCGAAACATTCGGAAAAAATTATTTCTCGCATCCGAGGTTACAAATTTAATTCACAACGACGCGTGAATCTTGTAGCTAAGGTCTTCAAGATTGACACTGATGGCTTGTTTTCCGTTTGTAGAAAATTACGGGGACGGTAGATTTAATTTTGCAGTCATCAAGGAGTGTCGATAGTAGCGTTGGAGATTAAAATATTTTGCTACCACATCTTTCGTTTGGACCACTTAAAAAAAAAATTGCTTCCTGTAGCTAACGTTCTCAAGCTGGAAACTGAAGTTTCCAGCAAAGCCAATACTAATTCTAAAGAAGGCAAATATAATTTCCAAAGATAGGGCTTCTCGGAAGGAGCATCGCAGATGAAAAGAGTCTCGGCTGTTGCATCGTGCACATTTCGCCAGGGAACGTCTCAGAAAAATTACGTCTCGCTGTGGCGACGTCCTCGAGATAGGTATTGAAGACTCGCGTCTTTCGTTTGCTCCGGTCATGAAGATTACTAATTCATAAAGCACGGAGTCTAGGAAAGAGCATCGGAAATGGATGGTTATGTACGCAGATAAGTTCCAGAGAGCCGAGGTTTTTCTCGACTAAACCGTAATAGCCGTTCCATATTGTCCGGGAGGGAGGAAACGCCTGGGGATGTATCTTCCGCGTTTTATCACCGGAAATAAGGGGAGAAGTTCCGCGAGACGCGTCCCGAACGGGTTACCCCCCGTAATCGCATTTTTCATGGCGAGACCGTGCGTTCTTGCTAGCATCAGTAAAATAAGGCGTGTACGTGTCGGCTAAGAGGAAAAGACACGCATTTGCGGGAGGATGCACGCGTGCGGCTGCACTTTTCGCGACGGAATTCGCGTCAGACGTCGCGCGGGGACGTGGCGGTTGTGTTATCCGGAGCTTTTCTCGGCTTTAACGGGAACATTTTTCGTTCCACCGTCCCAGACCGCAAACCAGGCTTCTTTGGCATCTAGACATTTTATGATGGACGTACCTTCCGTCATTTCCAAGCAACCGACGTTGTATGATCGTTCTGACTCAAGTTAACAGTAATTATTAGACCACGGTTAACCACTTCCACCAACATACAGCAACCAGCAGTAACACAGATTAATACCTATTTTTTTTATTACCGATTCTTCCGGGTGATGTCAAAAACATTCCCATTCCCGGAGCACTCACTTAGTCGAACAAACCGCACAACAATCAAGGAACAATTTGATGACTGGTCCGACGACAGCGACTTTCTTGCAGAAACGAGTGCGTCAAAGGCCTAGGAGGCCGTACGATCGCCGAAGGGCTCGCAGAAAAGGTACGGGGGGTAGTTCGACGACGAAATTCGACCGGTGGCGACAGTCAACTATCGATCCTAGTCCTGCATCGACCGGATACTCCACTCCACGTTCCGCTGGCCGTGACGTTCGCCAACGATTCGCGTAAATGTCGCTGCGTCTGACAGACGGCAGAGCAAAATTACCGGGCTCCCTCCCCTCCTCGAGCGAATTGTTTTCCCTCCTCCTCGATGGGAGACGTGTCCCTCCTTATTCCGTACCCCCTCGCGCTCGTCCCGGCATTTATCTTCCGCCCTGTTCCTCCGGCGACAAAAGAACCGTGTTCCGAAAAGGTAACGCGACGCTCCGAGGCTTCGTCGTTTGTTTTCCAAGGGAAGTTGAAACTGAGGCGTATAACAGAATTCCAATAACGAGGCGATCGTCCTCAGTCAAAGGACGCGCCTTCGGGAAACGTCGCCTCGGTTCCATTATTCGACGGGGAACAGCGTTAAATATAATACGATGCTCGAGAAGGGACCATTGTAGCTTATAGTTTAATAGAACCTTAATAACAAGAATAATAGCTTGAAGCACGATCTTCAGGGTGGTTCCCGAAGGTACCCGGACGTCCTCGAGGTTGTAAATATTTGTGCCGATTCAAATATTCAAACGGCACCCTCAAAATCCTGCAAAAATGAATCGATACGACCTTCTTCGCTTCGAATAAATTTCCATATAGAAAATCCTGGTTTTTAGTCCTTGAGAACCCAACCACGGAAACAAATGAATGCAACAGAATTTACATACAACGTTTTCTGCTAAACGTGCGGATCTTTCGTAAGCAAGATTAGAACCGGGAAAAAGCTTCTCTCGCGAGGAAGGAAATTCATTGTGCTCACTGAATCTTTTCTTTGGACTCTCCTATCAATTCACAGAGACTCGCAGGCTCGTGAGAGTAACATAAAAATACCATTCATTTTTATACTTAATCTTCCGTAGGCAAGCATGTTTTTGCAGCTTCCGTTGGGCAGCCTCGGTCGTTTATGTCCACAACGAATCCTTTTACTGTTCCAGGCTTTCAAAAAAATTCTGGGATACGTTATGGAAGTCGTTATTCTAATCGTTGGAACGTTTAAAGCCTTAACGGGAAAAAATAAATGTTGGAAAGAAAGAAATTCAATGGGAAAATTTCGCTCCGGACATGAACGATCCAGGCTGCCCACGGAGGATTAATTGTCTCCCTGAGCTTTGTTATGGATTTGTAGAGCCTACAGTAAATTCATAAAAATTCGCAGCAGGCTTGTGCTTCATTTTTCCTGTGGACTCTACAGTGTTTATTCGATGTATGTCCAAAACACGGGTCTAGCCAAGGACATATACAGTGAATTCTCATTACGAGTCAGTGCCAACCTTACAATTTGGAGTCAGTGGAGCTACCCACACCACCGCGGTGAGGGGCCGAGAGGAAGACATTTTCTCAGTCTTCTTGTCACTATCGCTTAGTAGTCATAGGCTTTTATGACTTGTAGACGGATATGACTCTTAGGTTTCCAGCCTGCCCTGTGTATTTCAAATGCGACGCTCTGCGAGAACCTCCGATTTCGTCTAAGAGTCAGTAAAAAGTACGGCGCAACTGACTCGTAACGAGAATTCACTGTATCTGCCAGGAGATACTATTCTTTTCTCCCTCTCATGGCCCCACACGGGGTATATACCGCGGCAGTGCGGATAGTTCTGGGACATATATAGAGTGAACACTGTACTATGAATCCCTGGCGGCTAGCACGCCCATCTCTAATATTTTCTTCGCCCTCTCGCCTACAGTAAACCGGCGCGGCGCGTATCGAACGGATTGATTCGCCGAGTTTTATTGCGCGTTATGGAATATTATCTTGGCACGCAAATCACGGGCTCGGCCGATCGCGTGCCTTTGATCGACAGGCCGCGCACCCGCGCCCTTCGGGAACCCGTCGGAACGAGCACTCTCTCCCCAGGGACGTGCGTGTGCACGGTTGTTTCGTAGCGAAACGGTTGAACCTCGTTAGAAAGCGCGATCGATATTCGTCCGCGGAAAACCGTTTCGCGAACACCGTCGAACCGGATACAAAGCGCCCAGCGTATTTTCCGCCGGTAATAATCGAGACCGGGGATCGATTGTTCGGGGACGGGACACACGTCGATCCGCGGCTCCGTAAATAAACGGGCCGACGTCGCGCACGCAAAACCCCGGGACCGGCGAGATTGAGTTTCAGCACGGTTGACGGTCCCTTCCGAGCCTTTCTTCCTTCCTTCTTCCAACGACGACATTTAGGAAACGAACCTGTCCGACGTCGTTCCCCGACGCTAGATCAATGACGGCCTCGTCGAAACTTTCAGCCCCGACGAACTAACTATGTACTGCGAGGAAACGATAGCAGCGTGACGCAGCTGCCGCGGCGGCTGATTGGCGAGTCCTGCCCCCACCACTCTATGCAAGCATTGTCGCCCAATGGCACGCGGGGGACTCGATGCTGCGTATATTCTTTCAACTGCAGTTTTGTATTCAGCTACGTTTGGTAACATTTCTTATAATACTTGAAATTTCCGTCAATTGAATGCCACAGAAAGCATGTGGAAATGTCTTTCATTCTTTAATAATTTTAGCAAGTTGAAAGTAACATGTAGATGTGCTGTTAGGTGACCTTTAAAATCTTACTACTGTTTGTTTCACGCACTTATTTTTGTTGTAAATGCATAGAGTCCACAGTCTAGCTACCAATAACGCTGGTCGTTTCTACGAATAAAGATAATGAATTCATTATTCAGTAATTCAATAATCAAACATTCTTGTGATGCGATTAGAAAATTAGAAAAACGTCTTCCTTGATAAAATTGTGTAGGTACCGTAAAAATGTCATAGAAGCGTCTGAAAGCACCCGAAACGAATCGCCGAGGAATTAACGGTATGACGCGCGTGTCGGGGGTTAACGGACGAAGGAAATATTGCGAATGAGAATCGATAGATCGATGAGTGGGATTACCTCGTCTGCGGTTGTTAGCGTGCAGGGGCCGTTTACGCGGTAAATCTGCGGCGGAATTTCCCAATCGCGGAAAATATGCGTCGGGAAAATACATCCGAAGTCCCGCGAAATCCGATTGCCCGTGACTGACGCGAATTCGCGCTGCGACGCCAATTCCGTCCCGAGCACCACGGGTCATCAAAAATTTAGGTCGCCATGGAAGCAGACCATGAATTTCACTCTGATTGGCAGCCACGCGCCGTCGTTTCCTCTCAAAATGTTCTACAATGCATCGGTCGCGAAAGGAGAGCCGTAGCGAGAGCTAGCGTGCACGTTATTCGCATCTTTCGATTGCAAAATTGATCAAAGGGATCGCCGGCATCGGACGTGTCCGTGATTTTCATCGATTTTCACCGAGTCGAGTGTCCTACACGATCCGCCATCGTTTTCCACGCGTACTGTCCGAGCATCGCTCCAGTTTTTCGGGGAATCTTTTTCCGTTGACGATGGTCCGCCTCCTGCCGCCATATTTGTTTTGCGTTCTTGGCGAGAATCTTGTAGGACAATGATTTGACTACGGATTTATGCCGAAAAATGGTTTAATGCAATTTAAAATAGTGGAAAGATTAAAAAATTATTTCAGATTGTCAATACAGTGGATTCTCGATTTTTGTCAACAACACGGGCCTTGCCCGCGTCATGTATCGTTCAGGAGACATATCCGAACCGTGTTATGTTTACAGTCCGATACAGTTCGATTATGTTGCGTCCGTGGCCCCTCACGGGGTATTCCCCGCGGTAGTGGGGATAATTCCGCGACGTTTATCATCTAGGCCTTGGCGACATATATAGAGAAATCACCGTATATCATTTTGAACTTGTTAAGATCATCATGGAAAGAAACTTTAATACGGCTTCTTGCAATTGGCACTGCCAATTTTTATTTTGCATAAAGATCCGCAGTCTAGTGATTACAACAGGAGGTTCTACAGAGTGCAAAGGTTATTTAATATAAGTCAGGATGTGGCAAAGTGGATGTGTATCGTGTCGTGATTTATCGAGCACTCTTTTCTTACGCTCATCTTTTCTTGCGGCGTTCCGCTCGATTTAAAACCAGACACGACGTGTGATTACACACTATACTGATTTACAGATGATTGTACACAGCGCTACGCTGTTCTTGTAAGAAGTTGATGCGAGCTAATATCAACTGTTACTAATATCCGTAATAAAATCGGTGAAGTAGTAAGTATTAGGTCACCCCGTAAGTAATATCGTTTCTTTGGTCAGTGTAAAATGAGCATCCGAGGCATTTGGAACAATATTTTCTGTCTGGAAACCACGAGAAACTATATTTTCGGAATCCTGTATGAATTTGAAAGAAGCAATCACTAATGCCATTGAAATGATTTGTGGAAAACATGTTTCGAATTGAAGGTGTCAAAATTAAGTTTCCAAATTTTAGAAACCAGAATAAAAATCAAGATCGACTAGACCAACAACGATCAACACCGATGAACAGTTTGAATGGCAACAACCTCAAAGGTTCCATAGAACCAAAGTAGTTTATTTAATAAAATAACTATAGAAAAATTAAACTGTGCGATAATAAGTTCTTTCAATCTCCTCGCATTTGTTAGATATTAATCAAGTACAATTACTATATTATGTTGGAACGAATATTTAGGGGTTGATTTGCAGAAAGCCATTGCTTGGAACGCTTTATGATATCATAAAGAATCCATTTTTCATCTTCGGTAACGATTCTGCTAAGAAATGAATCTTTACGAAATCTGGATAGCAATGAAGTGCAAATTGATCGACGAATATTCTTGTTGGTCTCAGATAATTGATGCGGTAACCATATTCCTTGCCTATATGCCTTTCCCATTTCATGTTAGGTGTCTTTGTATAGTTGACCATGTGGACCCAAGGCTTCTCGATAATTCTTGTATACTTAATTTTCGATCAGCTTCCACTAGAGATTTTAGGGTGTCATTATCAAATTCAACTGGTCGTCCACTTCGAGGCCTGTCAGAGACATCATAATCACCAGCAGTAGATCATAATTGCATCGCAAATTTTCTTTGTTGTTACCGTCGCATTAAATCCCGCATGAAAATGAAAAAGTATGCAATGACGAATACGATCCTCGCAAGGTACGGACGCCGCCATTTTATTACAGGGTTGTAAAATAAAATTATACTTTTTAGAATGTTTAGAGCACAGGCTGCTTTACCGAAAACTGTAAAAGAATACGTGTTTCCTGTTCAACGATCGGTACAGAACTAAAGGCAAAACAAATTCTTTGCAAATAATTGAATACTTATGGGTACCCCTAATATATTGCTTTCTAAGAACAGCAAGATTGAATTTATTCGAATTCTGCACAATTTTAATAATTCCATTGATTGTAAAATAATGAAACCGGTCGTTTGACTGTGGTGTACGTTCAGTGTTAGAGGCGCAATATGCCGGTAGACATTCGTCGAAAAGAACGTCGAATTTGTAGAAAGAGCGATCGTGTTCTGCGACGGTTCTCTGAACAGGAATCCGTGTCGTGTAACGATACCAGCGATTCGCAATGACCCGAATCGCAGACGGGAGTTGAACACGGTCTGACACCGGTGATACAGTTCGTAGGGATTGCGTAGATTCCGTTCTAGGACGATGTTTCGCGTGGGAGGACAAGGGAGAAAGAGAGAGGAGAGAGAGAGAGAGAGAGAGAGAGAGAGAGAGAGAGAGACCGTTGTAAACCGATACCGCGCGGAAGCTCCGATTAACGAGTAGCCATTTACAGGCCTACATCGGCGAAGACGCGGATACCGTTACAGAAATCCGGAGCTGGTATTCTTCCACGGGGCGAACACGCTTTGTCTAGCTCGATCACAGCTGGAACACCTCACTATACACATATTTTCCTCGCCGGTTTCCCGACGCGGTCGCGTCTGGCAAATGCCAACAAACGACCCCGCAAACTAGCCACGCTAACCAGCAAATCATTTTCGCTTTGAAGTTTTAAAATTGAAGCGATACGGGCACCGTTCTGCGAAAATTCCTATAGTACCTTTAAAAGAGTCATACGGTCATTGTACTACCGTTATTGATTTATTATAAAACGGACACGACGAATGTCATTTTGACGTCACGAAGGTCGTTCTTGTTGTTCAATCAACTTGTGTTTTCTGGGGGTTCAGAAATAATCAAACAATCGTCAATGACAAGTGCCTCAACAAGAACACGTTCTGTAATAAATGTGTACGTAAATGCGCGATTCAATTAAAAGAGAACGCTGACGATTAGAGACGTGACAGCCTTTTACAGAGTACCATAATCAACAATTTCAAGTTACAATTAGTACACATCAAACTTTTACCATGAAAATAGTCCCGCAATAAATCCAATCCTGTTTACCGCTACTAATATATTCATAACAAAGTGTCTTTCAGGCCTGCGGTATCGGAAGAAATGACGAGGGAAGAGGATAAAGCAGAACTAAAAGAAAAGAATGGACAGACGGCGGTGCCCGAAAGCATTCCCGTTGATCCATCATCTGTCGGATTCAATTCCCTTCAGATCGAACATGGAGGATGGTCGCAAAGTTGCAGGAGAGTGTAATATTGTCCGAGGGCAGGGTGCACGTCGGATCGGCGAGAAAAATCTCGCGGGAAGAGTTAGCCGGGCAATATGGGGGTCGATGCGCTCTGCTGGGCTGCCCGTTGACAAATGGACGCGGCATGGAATGGTACGGCGGGATATGGTATGGCATTGCAAGACAAGGAGAGCCGAGGGAGGCGAACGAGTCCGTGAGCGACGCTCGCTCGGCTGGACAGGGTGACAGGGTGCAAGCTGACTCGTAACTTTTCGAGACAGTTACGCAAATTGCTCTCCCGACGGCGTGCCTATGTCATCAGGGGCAGAGAGATAGAGAGAGAGAGAGAGAGAGACCGAGAGAGAGAGACCGAGAGAGAGAGGATGTCCGAAGGCCGAGCACGGCGATTTATGGAAATTGGAGAATCCTACACGCGAGCGCGCCCCCGTTTCGTCGATCCTCTCGCCGACGTCAGTTTTGACGGGACGCGTTGACGAGCGGCCGTCACGTCGCGACGCCAAATTGAATACACCGGTCGACGGTCCCGGTTACAACGCACCCATTCACCAAACTATTCCGCTCTGACTAAACGGAAGCCCGGCAGGTGCTGTGCGGCTTTGTGAGCCAATTTCTGCTGTGGGAAGACCGACGAGGCTCGTGTCTACGTAGTATGGAACGCGACGAACTCGGAAGCGGCGCTTAATCATTGCAATCTTTCGGCAAGTGCGTTCTGCAGATCTACTCCCCGAGTCGGGATCCTGTTTTATCTTCACTCTTCCTCATCGTTCCAGAAAATTCGTAAAATTCTCTTGTAGCGGCACACGGTTGGCGACCGTAATAACCATTAGGCCGTAAAACCGTCCCTGGCATCTGCAAAGTCAACAATGACTTTACCTCTTCATTGGTTAACGTGCGTAACAAACCTGGCCGCCGGAAGCATCGCCAGCCTTGCATCGCTACGGGACCGCCTGGTCACGCGGTCAAGGAGAGTCCCAAAAATGTTTATAGTCGTCCAACCGAGCGACAGGGACTTCCTTTCACCCGCCGAACAGGGCGGCGTTGATGAAAATAAAACTACCACTCTGACGTCCTCAGAGTAGCAGGCTCCACCCCCACCCCCAGAAAAGGCGTTACCTTTTCCGAAGAAAAACATAAATAGCGACCACCCGAGACAACGTGTCAGATCTCGTACATGTACCTTGTCTACTTCACCAACTAATAAAAGTGCTAAGTGAAAACCAAACGCGCGTCCTTCCACCTGCAATCCAAGTCAGTTACACTTCCTTACAGACATTCATTCAATTGCACCTCCGAGAAACAGGTGCTATGTCTTCTAGTATCGCCAGAAGATGCCCATTTGGGTATCTGTTCCCCTCCTCCTTTTCCCCTTCCACTGTCCCATTCGACTACCATGAGCACACTCCAGCGACCGAAGCGACGCTTGGCTATGACAGTGGCGTTTAGAATCGTACTGTTCAATTTTAATCGAATTTTATAGTCGTACCTTGAGGTCAAGCCCGATCCGGTAGTTACAATTTAGAATAAAGAATGTTTATAATCTCTAGAACGATTCATATGATTCATGTCATTAAGTAGATAATAGGTACGATACGTGGCAATAACCTAAAACCTGCGACATGTCGTGTCATTGTTGCGTCCCCATCGCGCACGCGCAACGTCTCACATATTACTGTGGTCATCAGAGAGGGGGTACATTGTATTCCTCTCGATTTTCTCGATCTGGCGACACTGATGTCTTCATCTATTCCAGTGACTACATCAAAGAACGAATAGTAATTGAATTCGATTTGAAGGAAAAGGATAACATGCATATTCAGTAGACTCAGACCGAACTGTTCATGCTCGTTATCCGGAAGCGGGTTAATGAGAGGCGCCATGCATCGATACAACAATTACGTTTTCAAACCCGACGTTTTTGCGAACGATGGAACCTAGATCCATTTGGAAATCTCTCCGAACATGAGCGTCTTTTATTCTGCACGAATTACGCCTGTGGCGGTAATGAGAACAGAAATCTCATTGGCTTTTTCAAACCGAAACGAAAATAGTGGTCCGCGGACAAAAAGTCCTACGGCAAATGTTCGAAGCTGTTACATTCTCTGCGTTCGGTTCAATTATCGTGCGCGCGGGTCCGCGGTGATTAGAAATTTCCCGAGGCCCGGCAATTGGATCTCATAAGATTTTATTGCAGCGCGCGAAGTTTCTCAGACGTTCCGCCGGGGCTTCTGGACGGAAAGAAAGGATCGTATGAAAAGAGTGGGGGGGGGGGCTACGGGGGAACGGCGAGTGGAAGGGGGCAGGAGGATGCGACCGAATTAATCCGGCGCATTTTCGCTTAATAGGGTGCGCGAGCGAATTAAGAAAGTTGTCGCTGGCTCATTAGCAGAGCGTGGACGGAGGAGGGTCGGGTGGGGGGTAGGGAGGTACGACGACGCACAATTATGAGAAAAAGGTTGGAGGAAGCGGTTGATAAAAGGTGATACGAAAATCGCGTCGTCACGGTTCGGCTCGCGCGCGGCCATGGAAACAACGCGGTGGAATACCGTTGCGACGGGCTTTTAGAACCATAACGGAATTCATTGTTTCCGGGCCGGCAGCCATCGAGCACGAAAACTCCGGAGGAAATTCCGTGAACTGGAAGACACGGCATGCTCGATCTCGAAACGATACCGTGGACGCAGAACTACCGTTTCTTTTATAATAATAAATGGCAAGCTCGATTGGTGTCGGCTACAAGAAAGAGGACATGGTCGTTAGGCGCGAACGCTGTGCGTAAAAGGACGCTCCAGTTGCGTCGCCACTTTGGAAACGGATCGCGCTGCGTTAATTGGGGCCTGGATGCCTTGAGTAATTAACACTCGGTCGTACAAGCCGGGTTCATTTCGATTCCACGTTTCAGCGGCTACGTCTCGCTGTGCTCGCCCTCTGGCGGGGCTCGCGCAGGTGTTGGTTGTTGTTGTTATTACCCGCCTGCGTCCCGTAATGCGGATGACATCGTTGGAAAAGGGCGTTCGTGCTGCGAATGTCCGGGTACGGTTACAGGCTGGTGTCCTTATTGTTATTGTACGCCTTCGCAGTACCATACAAACTAGATGATTTGGAAAATGGAGAAGGAAGAAGGTCAAAGGCATAGAAGACCATCTATTTTGCCCTCTGTAGGTAGAGTAAGCGTGGCCTGTTTCGAATAGGCGTGGCTTCATGGCTCTCAAGTTCGTCAATGCTACAATAATGTTCCAAAGACTAATATCTGCTCTAAAATAATATTTCAAGGTAAGCGATATCGAAATAAGTGTTGGAAAACTGTCTATTTTGGTGTCCCAGAGCAGACTAGGCGTGGCCTGCCGTGGATAGGCGTGTGCTGTCTCGAGTAGGCGTGGTTTCGCAGCTTCCGAGCTCGTCCTCGCCAAAGTACTACCCCGCAGAACATTCTACGCTCAGAAACGTGTTCATTTATCGATTCCTGAACCGTAGACGCTCTCAGAATTGAGATCTACCGCAAACGAGATTTTCCCGTAATACTAACGGAAGTAATGTTTCGCGCGAACATTTCCGGAGCTGATCAGCAAACTCGCCGAACAATATTTCCCCGTTGCTCGTTGCCGACACGGCCACGCCAACCCTAAAACTCAAACGGCGAAAAAAAAGGAGCTTCGGTTCGCGTTCTGCGGTGCATTTCCATCAACTTCCGGGTGGTCGGAAGCGAGAGGCGCACAATGGCGATATTCGGGCCGCGTTCGGAACACACCGGGAACAATGTCGGGGGAGGATCTTCTCGCGGAATTCAATGGAACTCAACAGGTTTTTATCCGCAACGGCTTGAACGCGGCTTATGAATTCACGGGCCGATAAATCCGCCGGTTATTGTTGCCGGTGCCGGGGCCCGGCTACCTCGACACGCGTGTTCCCGTCTATTTACTCGTCGAGCAGATGCGTGCGCCAGTGTCTCGGTGCGTTTCTCTGTGCACACGTTTCCGTGCGGCTCTCCGCGCGCGTGTGCGTGCGCGAACACGGTTATCTGCGAGCGAGCAAGCAGGACAATAGGCAGATAAAGCCGCGACTAAAAGCAGCCCATCGCGGCCATCCATCCCCCACGGTGAAATGTTTGTTGGTCGCGTTAAATTCGCGACTGAAAAGCCTCGAATAAACCACCGACACCCGCAACCACCGCCCTTCGCGACCGACTTTCTGCGAATCAGGGCCGAGATGCTCCCCGGGGACCATCTACCCCCGTTCGTCGCGATTCCTACGGACTCCCATCCAATAAACACCATGTTAACCCCTCGACACTGGCACCTGTGTCACACGAACGCGCTGGGTTGAAAACACCACCGAATCTATTTTTTTTTTCACTTTTTTTCTAAACTGAAGAGCACATTTTATAGGCGACAAGAATTTTACCAACGGCGATCCGAATGACGTCGATTTTAGCTTGACAATTGATTGGGGACGTGCTTGAAAATTGATTCTAGGTCGAAATGCCGCGTTCCCGATTTTTATTGTACAATTGTGGAAACACTATTTCCACTGTTGGGAAATTGTTGAGTAAATTTGTTTTATTGGACGCGAGTCGTGATAAAAGCAATCTTGTTATTTTTAGCTAGACGTATTGTAGTGTCTGCAAAAATGAATCCACGGTGAGCCGATGCTATTGACGGTTGTTCGGATGGTCTACAATGTTTAACCCTCGGACAACAGGTCACGTTTGACAGCGATGCAACTGATGAAGTTCGGGACCAATCGCAGCTTTGTTTAATTAGCAATTAGAACGAATCCTCGGGAGCCGAGTAGCTAGAACAGCTGACCGAAATCCTGCTATCTACAAGGTTAATATATTCTACGTTCACCGTAATGTTCTGCAGGACATTCTCTTGGCAGAAAGGGTCAAACACCACGACTCGGAAATAACAAGTGTCTCGACAAGCCCGTGCAACATTGCGCCCGCGTGTTTCTGGGAAATTTCGACGTGCACCTGGCAGCTCGATTTCCACGGGTCGACTCGGTTGCATCTGTCCCTCGAACAGTATAGTTTCCCACGCGTCGAAACCAGCCCCTACCATCCTCCGCCCTCTCGAAGTCGCGGCAATCAAGCCGCGAAATATACGTCGCGCGGGGCTGAATCGCAGTTTCGGATCGGAAAGAGGTCGGGGAATCGACGGAGCCTGGCTGGAAAGACATGGTAATTACTCGGTTAATTATCTCGGTGGTAATTGCGCCCCATTGAAGTCGCGGGTAGCCGGGGAAAGCGGGGAAAATCGGTGGTTGGCTGGTTTTCACGGCGGAACCAGGAATTCTCGATCGTTTACAGAACGGGGGCTGGAAACAAGCGGTTCCCTGGAGATCGGGAATTCATTAAACGGTCGGGCCAATTGTCGGGCTGTTCCCGTCAGCGACGTTCAACTTTCTGGACGGATGTTCTGAATAGTTTTCCGGCGGGGAAAGACGGACCCTCTCCTTCGAAGATCTTCCGAGGCGCTGGGATATACGCCGGGAGAACCTGTGTGTGTGTGTATGTATGTGAGACAGAGAGAGAGTTGGTCTTCTCTCGAAGCGGAGCTTAATCCCTTTAAAGCGTCCAAGAGTTAAACCGGCTGGCCCGAAAGTCGAATCCACGAGGGAAACGAGTGCTCCGCCTCCGAAGATTCGATAAGGAGCCGGCTGAGGTGGCTTAACTCGCCGAGGATATTCAATTCCGGATACCCCGCCGCGAGGATAATTGTTATCCTGTTTCCGGACGCGACGAGCAGTCGCCCGGGATCCCTATGCAAATTCCGGTGGACCTAGATTGTCTTAGAAAATTTGGAATGCTGATTTTGCGAGCATGTTGATTTGCCTTTCGGTGATTCAAATGTCCCAGGGAATTGCTCCTTCGATTGTACGAGGAAATGCTTGCTTGGGTTCGTAGTCTGCTGTAGTGTGTGGCGTGACGATTCTTCGTGTATTCAGAGAACAGCGTTTAATATACCCAAGGATTTCACCTGAAGAAGATTTCTAAAAATATCGAAAACTGCGACGGTGATGATTATACTCTAACCTTTTCCAGTGCCATTTATCAAACTTTTAGAACTGCAATTTTCTCCGGTGTTTCTATCATTTTCTACAAGGCTCGCTATGTGGCAATTACTGAAACGAGAGACCGACGATATAACGAAACGAGAAATAAGAGCGATACGGTCCGGCAGAAGGAAAAACGGTCTCGAGACAGAAAATTACCCAGTGTTTTCTTAACCCCCGTGCAATATAATATCGAGTCACTCTCGCGATGAAGATTCTCGACAGAATCAACAGAACTAGACGGAAATAACAATATCAATTTTATTCGTTTCTTTTGAAGTAAAATCCTATTCCCCCGTTATCAATATTTCACCATTAACTCTAGCATTACCAGGGGAGGCGGTCTCGTCGAACTCACAGGTTGGCAAACTTTAAATTAGGACTATTTTTTGCATGAAAAATTCTCAAAAAATTATTTATTGTCGTTTGTACATTTAAGTTTAATATTAAAAAAAATTACAGTGCATAGAAAGGAAAAACTAGACAACACAGGCGGCGTCGGTACAGCGACAATGACGCGAAACGGTCCCGAACGCTCCTTTTATCTCCACAGAATAACAAAAATAATTTCAGAACTAAGAATCGAATTACAGAACTGATTGGCAAGGAACGATGCAGTATTTTCAGTTACAGCGAAGCATTCAATGCAGTCACAAGTGAATACAGTAAATTCTCATTACGAGTCAGTGCCAACCTTACAATTTGGAGTCAGTGGAACGATCCACACCACCGCAGTGAGACCAGAAGATCACTATTAATCCAATTACAAAACTTCTTTATTTTTCGTTATTTTTTTTATGAAACTTGCACCAACATATTTGTGGCATTTTTCTGATTAACAATAAACCAAATATGATATAATTCCGACGATATTTACTTGTGTAATGAACGATGAAAGTTACTTCCCATTACAATTACATTAACGGAATATTAGTGTCAATGCGATCCGAAATATATCGCGTTTGGTATCATATGAATCAGAAAAATGCCACGAATATGTTGGTAAAAGTTTCATAACAAAATAACGAAAAATAAAGAGGTTTTGTAATATAGCCGATAATGTTGTGGCACACTCCTCGGCGGCGACGGCTCTCGAGCTTCGCTGTCCGTTTTTCCGTGCAACATTGTATCGAATTCGTCTTCTTGTCACTAGTGCTTAGTGGTCATAGTTTTTTTATGACTTGTAGACGGATATGATTCTTAGGTTTCCAGCGTCCCCTGTGTATCTCAAATGTGACGCTCGGCGAGAACCTCCGATTTCGTGTAAGTCAGTAAAAAGAACGGCGAGACTGACTCTTAACGAGAATTCACTGTAATCATTCTGAGCGAAGAGCAAATGCAATGTAAAATATTTATAAAGTATCACACGCTTAGATATCACAAAACTTTCTTTAGAAAACTATTTCTTTTAGGAGAAATGAGTAAAAACGAGTATGGGTTCGAGGAGCCGCCCCTTGGGACTCAAGGGTTAAAATCAGTTAAAGTATACAACGTACGAATTTTTCCTTTCGACTAGGAAATTATCCAGGACAATGTAATGAATACTTTTCTTTTTATTCTAGCAAATCGTCCAGGTCAACAAAATTCTACTCAGTACAATGACGACAAATTTTCTCTCCTTTCTGGCAATTATCCAGTACAAATACTTGCTGTATCAGCGAGAAAAAGATCGTATAAGGGTTGTACGGTCTCGGTTCTCTGTTTTGCGACTTTTCCGGGAGCGAGGAGACAGAAGACGTTAATCGAATAGAACTGTCGACGTTCAACAGTTTCGCGGCGGTCCGAATTAGCAGGGGGTGGTTTCTAAGAAATGCTTCTCGCTTCGCGTGGCTGGCCGGGGCACTTGTTGCCTCGAATCTCAATGCGCTTTCGGAGGCAGGATGAAACACGGAGCGGCGGCGGCGGCGACTGGCTTCTCGCTCGGATCGAAGCGTAATTGCTCGACGGGACCGCTCGAACCGGTTCCACGAACGGAAAACCTTAAGCGATTTACTGGTTAGGGAAAAGGGACGCGCGCGTTTAACGACGAGAGGCAGTTCGATTCCAGATTCGAGAACGATACCCCGGCGTCCCTATTCCCTCGTTCCATTAAACTTCCTCGATACAATGTACCGAAGGGCGGAACTTCGGAAACTTATTACGTGTTTTCGACGAGATCGTAAGTCCCGGCGTCATAGTAACTCCGGTAGAAAGTTCTCGTGCGAGCCAATCGAAAAACTGTCCGCGGATTACTCGCGCCCGGGGCAATCGTCATGATTTTGACGTTCAACCCTCCGTGGGCGACCCGGCTCGTTTATGTCCGAAGCGAAATGTGACTATTTCACTATTTTTTCCTATTAATCCTTCAAACATTTGACGTTCCAACGATTATATATTGAAATAGAGACTTCAATGCGTATTCCCGATTTTTTTTAGAATTTTTGGAACAGTAAAAAAATTAGTCGTCGAGATAAACGATCCAGTATGCAGCGTCCATAAAAATATGGTTGCAGACGCAGAGGGTTTATAAGTGTGAAAGTCCGATCGAGAGATCATGCTTCCCCTACGTTTCTCGGCGGAAAAATGCCAGGTGATACGAAAGTGTTTCTGCAATTAATCGTTTCACGGTCCGAGTAAGATACGAAGTTTATTCAGTTTAATATAAATTTTAAAGCGGTGAGAGTAAAGCCATTGATAAAATCCGAAAGTGGAGTCTGTTCGACTCTACAGACGAATAAAAATGTTGAAGAATAATTCTGAACAACTTGGAAAAATTTAGGTATCTTAATGAGTTGTTCTAGGTATACCAAAAGTTGTCTGCAATAGCCGTAATTGTTCGTGGGTAGTTTGAGATGCGGTTACCCATCTGGTAATCCAGGTTAAGCAACGACCGTCGCGGTACCAACTCGGATGGGTAACCGCAGGTTTTTCTCAATGATGACCTAATGCTTAGAAGTGTTACTTCAAAGGGTTTATACAAACCTGAAAGGGCTATTAGGATTGCAAAGGGCAACATTTCCAAAAAGAGTGTTAGGAATTCAAAGGGCTACAAATGATGTAATAAAGTTACACTTCGCGTGATACTTCCTAGGATTTTTGTAGGAATATAAAGGGCATAAGCGTGCAAGAAAGACCACAATTTCCCACGGGCTCATAGAGAATGTTATAAAGCATAAAGAGTTCTCTTACCACAATGTCGAATGTCTTGGGAGTTCCAAGATGTGGTTCAAGTATGTCACAAGTCTTTGGGAATACACAAAGGGCCACACAACCGAAAAGCATTGTTAGGAATGCAAAGGGTAAAACAGTTTAACAATACTCAGATTCCTTAGGAATATAAAGGGCCATATTCCAAGGGTAAACAATGGCAATGAATAAGGACCACCGCAACTTCCAAAGGTCCATGGAGAATGCACAAAGGGCGCAGAATATCAAAGGTCTTGAGAATTTAAGAAACTTCGGATTTCAAGAGAGATCTTGGGAATGCAAAAGGCCAAGATAGCAATGGAGCATACTTACGATTCTACAATAAAACAGTTCTAGAAACAGTAGTCTAGCGTGTAGATACAGTACATTTTTCCACGTTCTCGAAACGGAGAAATCGAGACAGTGCATTCCTATGCAACGTAATTCAGTTCAGGGTTATATACTATTCAAAAAGCTTTCATGCAGAAGTTTCATGCGATCCGGTTCGAAGAAAAGCGGAAAATCTGGGTAATCGCTCCGGGCGAAAAAGGTAGGTAATGCGCGTCTTAAGAGATTGAAGGCTCGCGGAAGAAGAGCATATCCTGGGTCCTGGGAATTTTCGGAGTGTTCTAAATGCTGGGGAATATGAGGTAATTACTAAATGGCTGTGTGTTCGCCACGCAGCAGCGGAGATTTTAATCAACGGGACACGGGGCAAAGATGGGAATCGCTCCGAGGTACTCAGAGAGAAAAGGTTGCGGAAAAACCGGCGGTAAACGCGTCGGGGACGCTTTCTAGAGCGGCCTCGCGTTTCTATGTTTGGCTAGAGCTGCGAACAATGCTTGGAGAGATCGTCTGGACAGCTCGCGATCTCTAAACCATCGGGGTCAATCGTCAGTATAGCGCGTATATCGCAAACTACACCAACACATTAAAATTTGCATAATCTGACATGTTGAGAATTAACTCCATCATAATTCTTCTTACATTTATTAGAAATACTCATGGTTGGCATATTAATGGACACTTGAATCTATGTCAATAGTAATTACCAAGCCTAATTTTCTGTTACATACAGAAATTGAAATATTGATGAGTTAGTATGCCTATATATGATAAGGCGCTGCATCTGGCTTTGATCGCCGGCGGTTTCGGTAACTTTCGGTGGCTGGTCTTTCGGACTTTTGGTTGGAAGCGTGGCCGTGTTAGGGGGCCCATAAAATTCGATCGTATCTGTCAAGAGAGCCGGGAAAGATTAGGAAAATTCCTCGGGAATATCGTGTACGTAGGTGCGGAGAGGAACGTGGGAATCGGGTACGATTCTACGCCGTTAGACATCGGAATCTAAATAACGGCCGGACGCCTCACGACGTCGCCACCCCGGTCACCCTCCTAACCTTGATTCCCCGAAGACTGTACGTTCCTATTCGAGGCTCGTAGCTCATCTATTAAAGGTCTCCCCCCGGCCGCGCTATCGCGGGGCGGACTTTATTATCGCGCGAGGTAAAAGGCTTTCCTGATCGATCCCGAAACGCCTGGGAATCGTAAAAACCTTGGAATTAAATGTCAGCCGCCGACGGAACGGGCCGCGGCGAATTTAGTCGCGGAATCTCGGTCGCCCCCGTTGCTAACCCCGTTCTTTGTCTGGTCCGTCATCCGAGAGCGAAAACTACCCCCTCAGCGTCATAACGCGATTATACGAGAATTTTTCGAGCACTTACCGAGGGAGAGAGAGAGAGAGCATGCTGAATAGAAATTATTCGGGCGCCCTTCATTTTCGTCGAGAAATGTCAGGGGTGAGAAAAACCACCCCACTTTGGAAACGGTTTAAAGATCGTTAGCTTGGTCGCTGGATTTTTCGAGTATTGTTTTTTATCCTCGGTCGTAAAGGATGAAAAATACTACCCCCAACAGTTGGGGTGATTACTCGAGAAATTGTTCGAATACTTTTCAAAAGCAGAATATAGTAATTCATTGTCGTTAACAATGCTTTTTATTACTGCGAGTGAGAAGAAGTATTACACCAGCAGTTGGGGTGATTACTTGAGAAATTGTTCGACTATTCAAAGGGAGAATATAGTAACTTATCGTTGTTAATAATGCTCTTTATCTTCAGGGGTGAGAAGAAATACTACCCCCGACAGTTCGGGTGATTACTCAAGGAATTGTTCGACTATTTTTCAAAAGCAGAATACAGCAGTTTATCATTGTCAATAATGCTTTTTATTATTGCGGATGAGAAGAAATACCAGTCCTATCAGAAAGTGATCAATAACAAGTAGTTGAAGAACAGCCTCAACTACAACTGAAAAGGATTGCGGATGAAAGCAATATATAGAACGCTTTCCGACACACGAAGGAAATATAAAGTAATAAATAAATATAAAGTTGCTTTGTACTCAACAATAGCCGATAAAAATAGTACATTACTGTTCAGCGCTCGGTCCGCGAACAATGCGACCTGTTTTTAGATCAATATGTCACTTGTGGACAGACAACCGTTTCGTTTTATTCGCGTTACGATCGGAACAGCCGCGTTCCCGGGTCCAATACGCGAATAATTTTTCCGACGAGCTCTCTCGGCGGCATCAGTCGGCTAGTTTTTCCTCCGAGAGGGTAGAGGAAAAAGCCCATCGTTAGCTCGCCCGAGCAAAAAGAAAACCGGAAGGAGAAAGCTTTCTCGCGGTGGCGGATGGCCATGACCGAACCGGGCGAGCCGGGCCGCGTCGGGTTGGGTCGGGCCGCGCGTAATTGTTTACCGTAAATCCACCCCCTCGCGGAGGCTTTCCCCGGCGCTTTTCGCGTCGTCCAATTACATCGTGGCGTTCTCTCCCGTCCCTATAATTCGAGGCTCTCGCGAACCGCTCGCGAGACCACGGCCGAGTAACAAGTGTTTGCGAGCAGCCGAGCGACTGTCTAAACACGAAAGGGGTGGTTTCCGCTGGAAACTTTCGGGGAAGCTGACGCGGCGCCTCCAGGGATCGCGCAAACACATACGGTGACCCCAGCCGAAAGTTCGCGAAACGAAAAGGCAAACTCCACAGCGTCCACGCGTGTTAACGCTTTGCGCACCGAGACGAGGTCCCGCGTGGATCAGCAGATCGGTTCTTCAATTTTTAGTTCGCGGCTATACTTATATCCTGAGCTTTTAATCGGACCCCCTCTAAATTTTCATGAATTACTAAATTCCTATCGAATGATTTTTATTCGGGCTGCTCTTCATATTTGATGGGGCAGTTTGAGCTGTCAACGCTATTCCACTTTCGATCAACCCTTAATTATTACTGATTAGGCAGAAGGCCGCGTATATTGCGGCAAGAATCATTTCATTATTTTTGCTCTATACTTGATACAAAAATCTTTAGTACACAGTAACACATATTGCTTGGACCCAGCAGTAAGTTGAAGTACTTCCGGACCCTTTGTACTCCGGAATTTTGTGAACACCTGTTAAATGTCTCCCTAGCGGAGCCCCCGGAGTGCCTAAGGGTTAATATAAAAATTTGTATGCGTGTAGTCGGATACGATCGTCCCTTTTTCTTTTTATATTGTCAAAATACTGTCTGTGGTTGTAAAGAAGGCTGCTGAAAGAGATTAGTATCTGATAGTTATAAGCACAAGATTGCTGATGCTCGAAAAGTGACAATGTCAAAGAATGAAATTGTGACTAGGGGTCTCTTGTCGTCCGCATGCCTTCTGTTCAGCCACGGACAGTGCCTACCTGAAATATCGAGGCTCGAAACGCGCCATGATATTTCAACTGTCTACGCGAGACTAAATAAAACGACACGAGGATAAAACAAGCTGTCTATTCGAAAACGGATTGTCGTGTAAATTAGCACTCTGGGCACGGAAGGTGCAACGTGCACGGCAGGTTTGTGTCGATCAATCGGCGGATTCTCGGGGCGGTATAAATAAAACCGTCAAACGCGACGGAATCAAAGCTAACACGCGTTGTCACCAAAATCTGACTTTGAAAACATCGAAACGACAAAGTTCAATTTCCATCCTCTTCTGTAGGCTCGAGCTGTCAATGTCAGCCTCGAGACATAATATCCACAACTACTGTAAATTAGACGTAATTAACATAAATTCGACTCGGTCGTCAAAACCAGCGCGTTTTCGAGAGCCTCGTCCCTCGGACTCGACATGAAAGATTCCCAAGCGGAATCGTGCGGTGGTGAAGGATTGTGATTGGGGGCTAATTAGGGGTAGTCTTACTGTGAACCATTGCAGAGCGCAGTTGCCTTGGATCCCGTGGATCGCCTCGCGGATGATCATCGGAGCCGGCGGAACAGCTGTCGCACGAGGAAGTTCGTGCGAGTAAGATAGATCGCGGCGACGTAGAAACGAGAGAGAGAGAGAGAGAGAGAAAGAGGAGAGAGTGAGCGACGGAGGAGACAGATCCCCTGGCAAACGGTGCCGCGCTCGTCGACGAACTGGTGCGTGGGTTCTCGAAGCGGCGCGGCGCGCTCTCCGGCTCGGCCGCGATCGGATCCGCTCGCGTCCTCTCGACCCCGCTCGAGCACCGAGCCGAGCCGAGCCGAACTCGAGAGCTCCGTGCTCGACAAGTACCGGGCCGCGACTACTTTCCGCAGGGATGCGTCCCACGTCCTGCGTCCTGCGTCCTGCGTCGACCCCGGAGCCGAATTAAGTAGATTAGGATCGCCATTCGGGGCTGCTCGGCCACCCACGAGATCCATATTATATGATCGATACTCTAGGACCCAACCATCGATCCTTTGTACACGGCACGATCCCCGCGTAATTCGGTTTACGCGGCGATTCGCGCGACCACCGGACTCCCATCACCGCGACAGCATGATCGACAATGTGTCCGGCCCGGCATTATACTCTGTGTCATTCGTGAAAGTCTTGGGCCACCCCCTGCGTGGTCCGGTCTTTGCTTAACAATTTATCGGCGTTGATACTGCGTCAAAAATGGCCTCATAGTTCTCTTTGAACACTAGGTTTTGCGGGGCCCGTCAAAATGACGGGTTCTAATATTCTTAATTTACGATTATTGAGATTGTGAAGATTCATCTACGTGGATTGCACAACAAATTTATTTCTTTAGGTATATATTATTTAAAAAATGACTAAAAACTCAAGAAAGTAATGTAAAATACTCGCTTTTAGTGCTCTGTAACTGTTTAGTGTAACTGACTTCTCGTAAAAGTCACCTTCGAATTGGTTATTCTAAATATTTCAATTAACCCTTAGCGAGCCGAATGGCGACTTTGAGGCGCCACTAAGAATTGCTGTGTTTGCCATAATTCACAATATTGCTGACATTATTTACCCTTAGCACTCGAATGGTGACTGTAAGGCACCACTAAAAATTGCTGTATCATTATTCATAATATTTTTTACATTATTAAATTTGTTTGTATTTAAGGAATTACTAAACATACTAAACATAGAAGGGCAATATTCTAGGTCGGAAGAAATGTTTCATTTTGGAGTTAAAGCAGCTTCGAGTGCAAAGGGTTAAATTCAGCGTTTAATTATTTTATATCCATAAAATGAAAGAAAAAATGGAAAAATTCTAGGTGGGAAGAAATGTTTGGTTTTCGAATTAACGGCTTCGTTAATCTTGTTACTTCGCAAGCCGAGCTATTTCTGTCGATCCATAAAAGGCATTCAATTTTCAGAAGCCACATCCTCTCCAGAGCTACTTCCCCAAGTCTCCCATCCGAAAGTCGCGTTAAACAAGTCCCGTAAAAATCTATGAACCTGATGATCATTAAACAGAGAGGCCGCCACACTTTTTACGGGCTCGAAATGATTGAAGTTTTTTTTTTTTACGAGCGAACTGTTTTGTGGCGATCGAATAGGGTGAAAATCCGCCGAGGCTCGACACGGGATAACCTTTCATTGAAGTTTACCGGATCGAAGTACGGCTTTTCGTGCTGGCATAACGAGCGCGCTAAATGCGATGACCTATAAAACGCAAGGACGCGGAAATAGTAATGCCTAGGCATAATTTACGAAGGCTGGAATGAAGTTCGTTCCTCCTGTCGATGATAATAACGTTCCGACGTCGTGCGGAATGTTAAATGCCATCGAATTCGAACAAAAACCAGCGTAGTATAACCGCGGTCGCATGAATGTCATCCTTATGAATACTGGTTCGGAGTGATGCATTAATTCGCAGTTCTTGCTTCTTGTTGGCTTGTTAGAGATATTAAGTCAGCAGAGATGGTCGCATTCGAATCAGTCGACTCCGATACTCCTCTTTATACGAGAGAAATGATGAAGAAAGAGACGGAGAGAGAGGGAGAGAGAGAGAGAGAGAGCTGATAGGAAAAAGAAAGAAGATGAAGGAGGACGGGCGAAATATATGCGGCAGCCTAATAATATCCTGGATGAATAATTCCGAAAGCTCTCCTATTCGACTCGCGGCATTCCAGGAAGAATATCCTAGCCCGTTTTTTACAGGTTGCCGGGGATTAACGAGGCTTTACGAGATTTTTATGCCCCGGCCGGCGTTTTCTTGCGGCTAATCGGAGGAAGCGTTGCACGACTGGTTCGCTCGATTATCAGGGACCGAGCGAAAGTTTCTTCCCCTCGTAAAATACCGACGACGCCCGGCAAAAACACCGCCTAAGAAAGTGATCGCGATACCACCGAGAAAAACATCCGGCTCTATTCCGTTAACTAGCCCTTTGTTACTCAAAGAAATACGCGGGGGAGGTGGAATTTAACACTAGGCTTGCGGGACCCGTCGCGTTCTAATATTTTTAATTTAAGATTAATAAGATTCCAAGCATCCATACGTGAGAAATTATTTAGCAAATTTACTTCTTTGGGTATATATTATTTTTAACTCTTTGCACTCGAAGCTATTTTAATTCCAAAACTCCAATGTTATGCATACGAAAATGGTGCAACTTACTCGTACTATACCGAAATTTTTAGTAATTTATTAAATACAAACAAATTTAATAATATAAAAAATATTTTGAATAATGATACAGCAATTTTTAGTGGTGCCTTACAGGCACCATTCCAGTGCTAGGGGTTAAAATACTACTAAAAATGTGGATAGCATGTTGTTGCTATTTTTATAAAGTAATGCAAAACAGTCGCCTTTAGTGCTCCGTAAACCTAGTGTTGAAGGAAAACTGCCGGACAGTTTCCTCGGTAGACTGTCCGACAATTCTGTGACGAAATCAGCAAAGATATGGTATACAATAAAAATGTATTAGATCGTTGCACATGAAATGTCCGATTTTAGAATGCAAATATTATGGAGTGTTTCGAACAAGAAATACTATCGTAGCTTGCAGGTTCGTTATACCGTGATTTCTCTATATATGTCGCCAAGGCCTGGATGATAAACGTCGCGGAATTATCTCCACTACGGGCCACGAAGACGATACCTGACGTGTGACAAGACCCGTGTTGTTGACATATATCGAGAATTCACTGTGTACCATTTGAAGGTACGAAGCCGATCTGTAGGGTGTTAGCTTCAATTTTTATTTTCCATAATGATCCGCAGTCTATAAATCACCCATTGTATGCGAGTCACTTTGGGCTCGTAACGTGAGCAACGAGGATTAGGATGAAAGATTTTCGGCTAATTTCGTGATTGATCTGTACGGAAGACAGGAGGCAGGTATCTAATATGTCTATCTTAGACGGTAAATGAAGTTGGAGCCGCCCCCCTGGGAAAATCGCGCTGAAAGAGAGAGAATTTGGCGATTAATCCGCGCACGCCACGGTTAATTAGACTTAGCCTTCGTTGGCTCGGCGGCGTGGCGTAATCCTGTGTGTCGTCCGATACGCCTCTAAGGAAGTTCCGTCGCCTTAACGTCGAAAGACGACCTTGTGTCCGCCTTGACACCGATGCCAACGGAAGCGCCGCCACGCTAATCAGCGTGTCAGGTTCGTCGTTTGCCGACCATGCGTCACAGCACCGTGTCCTGATAGATCTCAGCTAATCAGATGCTATCCCCTCCCCACGCTGTTCGAACTTCAATCGCGCCGGCTAGACGCATTGTGCTGCATAATCATCCGACGATGCACCCGACCGTTGTGCCCGCTCACGCGTCTCGAACAGCCGCCGTGCGTGCCGGCTGAGGAGGCTTTGTGATACAACTATTATTAATATTAGATACTGTTTGTGTCACAATTATTGACTCCAAATATTTGTGAAGACGACTCCAGGATCTTGAAGAATTTTCATTTTTACGTTTGCTAAAATTAGAAAACTCTAGGAGCCCGGGTCTTCGTAGATTCGCGATAAGGTAGAGTGATCACATTACCATCAAAAAATGGTTTTACGTGCCTCAAGCTTTCGTCCTTATATAAGAATATTTTGTCGCTGGTAAAGGGCTCATTCGAAAGAGGAAGGTTCAATCTAGCGCGCGCTGGTCATGAGCTGCCGAGATTGTGCAGATATTTGGTAATATAGGCGTTAGAAGTAGGCCAAAAATTGACGACGTACACGCCGTGGAATCCAAGCATTTTCATGCCATTCGATGAGTTTTCTGGATGACATCGAGACCAGCGCGCACTAGAAAATATCTCCAGCTACAAATTGAGCTATATTTTGTCTTGATTCTCTGCGAAATAAAGCCCAGAACTCGAAGCACGTTTCTGGCGTCAGAATTCATAATATCGATAATACAGAGCAAACAATGTGACAAGTTCGGTCACAGACTTAAGACCCGTCGGATCAAGACCAAGACGGATCTTAAGTCTGTGAAATTATTAATTAAAAAGTCACGTGACTATCCCGGGCCCTTAATCGATTCCATTAAAAACGGATAAGCGAGAAGCAAAACAAAATGGTAGAAGTGTCGGAAAGATTTAAGAATACTTTTATTTTACATAAAGATTTTTAGTCCGATGATCAGCACCGGCGAACTCGATAGCGTACTTAAGGTTTGAACGAGGAGCACGAAAATTGAAAGTGCGCCGCAGAACAAAGGTAGGCAGAGCCGGAGCCCCTGAAATTCCGTGCGAAGCGTACGCGTATCTCATTTCCGATCCCCGTTTCAGCCGGGCCAGCTGTTCGACGAGCTGCCGCGATCGTGGGCAGGATCTTGCCCGGTTAATTTCATATACGAAAATTGGCCACCGCCCTTAATCTCGTTCGGGAAACGACGACGTTCGGGTTCGCGAGGGAGCTGGTCGTAACCGTCCACCGTGACAAAGGGGCCAGCAGTAGCTCTTCCATCTTCGAGGCTTCGCGACGCGTCGCGAACCCGGCAACAGTTAATTTAATCGGCGACGAACGCACAGCCGGCAAAGCTCGTGGGAGAAGAGGCCGACGCCGGGCACGGTGGTTCGTTAACTGCGCGAGAGACCGTTCTTCGTATTGTCGCGTTCGGCCGATTACGGAACTCCCCCGCGCCAACGCGTGATAGTCACCGTGTCTAGAACCCCGTCATGGAGTTTCAACGACGCCTTCGAGGCCGACGCTCGCGTTAGTCCTCTCCAATCACGGAGCTTCCGGTTTTAACGCAACCGACTTCTCCCTCGGACCGAACCCAGGCTCGCGGACTCGCAGAATCCCACCTGAACAGGAAGACGCGTGTCCTTCCGACCCGGAGACATGTACGAGCAGTTTTAATTTGCCAGGCGCCGATCAATTTGCAAATCAGTGGAACTCGCTGTGCGTTCCTAATCCTTGCACGTGCAGCGATCGTCCAAATTAATTTTTACTGCCAAATTGACGCAACTAAGAGCCAAGATAAGGTAGAGTGACTACGTTACCGACAAAATTAATCGGTCAACTTTTCGTCCTTATGTAAGAATATTTTTGCAGTTTGACCAGAAAGCATTTGTTTATATCCAGTTCGTAGCCGAAAGCACGCTGTTCCCCGTACATGCGACAGAACATTTCATTACTACAGACATATACCATGATGTCTTAGAACGGATAGCGTATCAATCTTCTCCGTGTAAACTTCGTCAATAATTATCTCGCGGACCATTCGACACCATAATTGATTAAATAAATCAACGTCTTCGACGATTCTATTCAGTCGTTTGGCAAGCTTCCGATTCGTAATTGTGTTTCACCGCGCTATCGCCGCTAATAGATAATTAACCCCTGACCTTGTGATACCGAGGCGCATACATGGTAACGATATCGAGCTGAACTGAATTAGCCGCGGATACTTTTTAACGCAGTACCAATTTTCTACAAACTCGCATCGATTTTCAACTGAAACCGGAATTGTATAGATTCGCAGTTTTCCAACGACAAATTTGTCGACTCTCAGCAAATCCTGAATCGCTCAACAATTTTCCAGAGCCGCGGAAGATGGTACAGTTCGAGGAATTGATGAAATAAATGTAGTATAATCCGCAGAGTTGTTCCGCAACGCGACGAAGAATTGCGTCCATGTTTCATCCGGCGCCCCCTTCCCATCCCGACGCACCATATTAACAGAGAACTCGTTTATCGAAACGCGTGCGAAGCTCGATAATCCACGGAATATTCGGTGCAGCTTATTGCCGACCGTTTGTCGTCGGATGCTTCCCGAAAATCGATTCAAAAGCCGAGAAGTAATAATTTGTTCGCTGTCCGGATTGCGCACGCACACCACGGGATAATGAAAACACGTACAGAGCGCAATCCCGGAGGCTGCGACAGAGAGAAAGCACAGAGAGAGAGAGAGAGAGAGAGAGAGGGGGGGGGAGAAAGAGAGGACTGGCAAATTAATTTCACTGCAAAACGAGCACAATTTTCATTGCTGATAAGTTCCGGCGGCGGACGCGTACCAGCATTTTTAAAACAGTCTGATGAACTCGCATGGTCCACGCAATTCTCTCTCTATCTATCTCTCTCTCTCTCTGTTTTCTCTCTCTCTGTTTCTTTCTCTCTCTTCGATTTGTGCAGGCTGTTGGTCAATTTGTTTATTCGATTACCGAACGGCGCACCCAAGAATCAATTTCCCCGCGAAGCTCGGGCAACGTTGTTTCCAGCTGGAGAATTTACGCGAATTTTCTTTCTCCTGACCCAGTTCCGGCAGCGGATAAGCTCGAGCTTCGCTCTGGCCGGCTTGTCCAGATAATGAATCGCGCGCAAATGTCAACCCAGCTGACATTGCAGCTCACCGTCAACGTAGCAAGCTATTTGCATAGGTGTTCCCGGTGCGTGGTCCGTCGAGAATCCCGGTATCGCGAGCGATATCTCGGAATTCGAAAAGAAGATAAATGGATAGCTCTGGAAACACGTACCTCCGATATAGTTTGTTAGTCCGCCGGGACTTTAGGCGTTGTTCCACGATTTTCTTCAAAATTTCCACATGAACATTATGTAGAACGCGATTCAGGATTTTAATTCCATCGTATACTTGTCAGTCGTCTGCAGATTTTACGCATTTGTGGCAAAAGTGAGTAGACGAATTTGAAGACAATACAGTGAATTCTCGATATATGTCAACAACACCGGTCATGCCAGCGTCGTGTATCGTCCAGGAGACATACCCGAGCCGTTATGTTTACTCTCGAGCTTCGCGGCCTCTCACGGAGTATACCCAGATGTGGCGGGGATGATTCAGCGACATTTATCATCCAGGTCTTGCCGACATACATAGAGAAATCACTGTAATTGGTTTCTGCTTCTTACAATCGATGCAGACAATTTTTATTTCGCAATCCACTAATCAGTATTGTTTCGTTCTAAATCAACATTATTCAACACTAATTGCGCGCACGGAGCCTCGAGTCGAAGGTGCACGCTTATTCTCATATTCCTCGACGCGTGCACGCGTGTGCGTGCGTGCTCGTCCAGTCCCGATTGACGTGGGAAGATGGAAGCGCGTAATTGCGCGCGAGCCCGAGCGATTCGGGTTTCTTTCCCGCGGCGAATTCCGCGCCGCCGGTTGGAAACGCGATCGTTTCGTTTCGTTTCGAAAGCGAGACGGGCCGGGTCGGGCCGGGTCGGGCCGTCGATTCGGTGGTCCGTGAACGCGATACAGAGGCGTGCAAGTTCTCGCCGGCAAATTAGGTTGTGCCTCGAAGTTCTCGCGAGCCGATTAACGAAACTTCCCGCGAGCGAATGCTATAGCGGCCGTGTTCCGTTTTCCGTTTTCGCGCGGAAACTCGTCGGAAAAAAACTGCAAATTTAATTACGCTCGAAATGGGACGCCGCGCGGGCGTTTCCATCGTCGTCTGTTCCCCGCCACGGGAAAATCCCGATTTCCCACGGTTTCGAACGGTGACGTCGCGTGAATCGTTGTCTCCTCCTATTCGATCCTCGGTCATTAATAGATTGCATGCAGTTAGCGGAAATTAGCGTGCTGGAAACGACGCTAACCGCCGCGCCGCCACCGTTCAGATGGAATTTTTACTCTATTTTGATCCTGCCGGCGAGCGAAACGGATTCCTGATTCGTTTGCAGTTCGTTTTTACAGTTTGAGCGCCAGGAAATTGATACGGACGCATTAAGCAATTAGAGGGAACGTATCAAACGGTCGTATCTCGGAATTTATCCCGTAACGTTCGAAAAGAGAGCTGGAAAGATTAACGATTACATGAGAGATTATTTTAGCTGGAAAGAGGATAATCTTGTTGGTGATAATTGGACTGTGGATTTCATACATTTATGATAAAAATTAGTAGATCCCAGGCAAAATCGAAAAAACATTTAAAGAACTTATAAATACTATTGTATCGTGTCCACCTGATTTACAGTATTAAGAGAAGAAATGAATGCGTCTTGCAATTAATACAGACAATTTTTATTTTGCATAAAAATCCGCAGTCTATTGATAACATTCTCATTTAGCAAGTATGTAATAATCTACGAAGGTTCTTACTTAAGTAAACATTGCAAATGTAATTATAGACATCTTAATCCAAGTACCGTCGAGGACGATAATAAATGGACACTCTTAAGAATCGCATAACTCTTTTAAAATTGGTCCGAATGGCTTACATTTTTTTTAGATGTTAGACCGACTAGTTTACTAGACAATCAGTAAACAAAAATTTCTTTAGATTACAATTGGTTGGAATGATAAAAAAATGAAAAAATTTTTCAACTTTTTTGTCTGAGCCTACAATGATAATTTAAGAAATGTGTTTTGTAGATTTCGGTAACATACATGCATACCGAAAATTTCATTGAAATCGGTCGACGTTGCAATGAACGACTTACAGCAACAACATTGCATTTTCAGTATGCATACGAGTTACCGAAATCTAAAAAGTTGAAAAATCAACCTTTTTTTTTATCGTTCCAACCAATTGCAATCCAAAGAAATTTTTCTTTACTCATTGTCTAGCAAACTAGTCGGTCTAACATCTAAAAAAAAATTGAAGTCGTTCGGACCAATTGTAAAAAAGTTATGCGATTTTTAAGAGCGCCCTCTTAATATCATCCCCGCCAGTGTATGCTAAAAAACTGTAATTTTTGTAGATTAACACTCAGTTTTGGTTGTGTCAGCAGCCCGCGTTTGATTCCGCACGATCCAGATGGATCATTTCGCAGGAAGTCTGACTCAGCTGTTACAATGCAACATTAAACCTACTATAACTTTCTAACAAACTACCATATCCAGCTGTTGAAGCATCCGTTGCAATACATATATCTAAAGTGAAATTGCAGCATTCGCAAGGTTTTGCCCATATTCGCTCGAAGAGGAAAGTGCGAAGAATCGAGAAACTCGCGTGCGTACGCGCGATCCGTGTGTACAATGTACACCGTACATTACTCGCGAATGTGTTAATTCGCAGAAACACAGCCGCGGGGATGGTCGCCGATAGCCATAAACGCGATGATCGCGGGAAGTCATTTCGAGGATCGTTTCGCCGGGTAATCCGATAGCAACGATACAGCAGGTTGTCCTCGCGTCGGAACGAGAGCATTACCGGCGTCGAAACAAACTCGAAATATCGCCGGTCGGTTAATGCGATCCGCGGCGGTTCGCTTATTAACCAGACCGCCGGCCGTTACTTTCGACAGAAATGGCTCCTTACGTAACGCCGGCTAAGTAAACGAGCATTCGCTCGCCGACTCGGCCGAGTGCTTCTAAAATCGCGGAACACGAAACGCCAGAGTTGGGCAAAATATTTATCTCAATAAAAATGTCGAATAACGAATAAAAGATAAAAAAATTTTTATTCGTTATTCGAAGGTTCGAATAAAAAAAGTAGCGACCGACCAACAGCCTACAATGTAAGCAGATGGAGAATCGAGGATTATTGACAATTTATGCTTTTATGTATTTAATCAGAACAATATGGTTAATACAAATGAGTTGTAGAGCTCATCCCGATCAAAATGAGTCCAAACATGACATCATTTGGACTGTCTTTAACGAGATTGTAATTTTTATCGTAACATTACGTATCAATGAAACTTGTTCGATTACGCTCGAATTTGACCTCATTTTTATCAGGAAAATCCCCTCCACTCGCTCGTCACAATTTTACGAAGATATATTGAAAAATCTAAAAGTTTAAACTTTCATACGTGCGCGATTCTCCATCCGCTTACATTGTATGTCGTCGCTGGGTGTTTGAAGCTCGGCGCTCGGCAAAAGTTATTCGAACATTTATTCCAAGCCTTCGAATAAAAGATACAGGTAAAAGATGAAAAAATTATTCGAAGTTCGAATAAATCCGTTTCGAATAAAAAAAATTATCTTTTTTCGTCGGATAAATTCTCGTCGAATAAAATTATTCGATACACATCAAATAAAGATACTTTTTTTATTCGAACCTTCGAATAACGAATAAAGATAAAGTATATTTTATTCGAATCGTTATTTAAATAATTTTTTATCTAAATAATGCCCAACTCTGCGAAACGCGAGCGCGGCAGAGCCTCGACGAAAAATCGACGGTAAAGGGAAACAAAGGAAAACAAACTTCGAACCGGTTGACGCGCTTCCGCCGTCCACAATAATCATTCTCGACAGGATCTGGCTCATCTAGCCGCACACTTCCATTAACCCATTTGCATCGTAAGGAAGAAACGTAATTATTAGCAATTTTTGTTTTGATTACACAGGGTGAGGCTCTTAAAACCGGCCACCTGAATAACTCGGTTGCTATTGGCGATAGGAAAAAACGCATCAGGTCAAAACTATTCGATATCGAAGGGCTGATTATCCGATGTTACTAGTTTTTTGATAGGTGGAGGCGTCAAGGAGATCTGAAGGTCATCTGTGTTTTTTTAAATGGAACCACATATTTTTGAACTCCTACGATTGTAGCCCTTCTCGAGACAATTTCAACGATATAGTCATTCAAGGTCATAAACGTTAACAAGGAGGAAGAATATAAGTTCACTGTGAATGCTACGTAATGGGATATTTTTTTTATTATTAAAGCAATCGAACCGAGTCAATTAAAAATGTAAACAAAGTGCTTGAATCCAAAATAATCTGCTACATCTCGCTAATATATCATTCCATTCAAAAAAACTTCGGTGACCTTGAAATCTCAAAAAATATAACCTTGAACAAATTTTTTTGCCTATCATAATATTTGCCATTCTGCAATTTTTTTCTATCATAAAAAACAAGCGACATATTTTAGATGCTCGAGTTAGGTGGGACACTCTGTGTAACATTCAACCGATGGGATACGGCCCCAGAGATGAAATTCATTTTTCAGAAGAATGCGGCTGTGAGCCATCCGATTGGTTCATTCCACAGGAACTTCCGATTCCAGCTGAATTATTGGCTAAAGTGTGTGACGTCAAAGCCTAACCATTGTGTGCGAGCGAGGACCCCTCTTGCCCTTGTGCTGTGTCTCGAGAGACTTAAATGTAAATATGTACGCATGTATGTCTAAAACTTTTACTAGCTTTTATTTCTAATATTTTTCCTTTTATACTGACAGATTCAATTTACACGATTTTTATTCGCGTGAAACAAATCCACGTGGAACGGATATTCGCGTAAACTGAGGGACGGGTGTATGTTAATAAAAAGAAATGGCTAAATATTTGGGCAGCACGTTCTTGTTATTTTTACAAAGAAATGTAACATAGTCACTTTCAGCGCTTCGTAGACCTAGTGTTAAACGACCTAACAATTGTAGTACCACGCTCGCGGTAAAAATTCCCCACGTTAAAAATAACCTGAAACATGGCCTTTGCACGCGCGAACCTCGGCAGTCTAAATGCTGCCACGAATTGAAGATTAAGAGCGCAGATAGCGCTGAATAAGCCAGAATGAGGGAAGAAAGAAAACAAAGGTGGGGTTCAGCTGGTAACGAGCTTACGCTCGCACGCGACGGCGCGACGGAATGTTGAGTTCACAGGTTGGTGGATTCGTTGAAGGTCTGCGCGATACGAGCTCGCTTTCAGGAGCGAAGGGCTCCTGAAGGGAGTCAAAGAACGAATTACATCTGGTCGGTCGCTTCGGAGCAATTTTCGAGGGAAGAGGGAATCTGCTCCGGCAGAAAGCCATTCTCCGCGACACGAGGAATTTCCTCGTGCAACTTTCGCACTCGGGCAAAAACGCGGGACGCTCTCGAGCGATCGGCAATTAACCAACCGGGGGGTGGGGGCTCTTTCGATCGCGTTGAACCGGCCGCGATCGAGTGTCCCCTTTAACGCCCCCGAGTCGCTAAATGGTTTCATTAGGGGAATTTCTAGGTCGCGAGCTGGCAAAACTCGCCATGACGGCGAGATGCCACCGGGAAGATGGCGGGGAGCGTCCAGGAACCCACACGTAATTCCGAAATCCGCGCCGCCGCCGCCGCCGGGGCGAACCAAACGAGTCGGTTAATTAAACCGGCTGAAATCATTAAGATAATTGCGCCGGGTACGGACACGCCGCTGTTCCCGCGCTGCATCAACGTTTCCACAGGACCTATCTCGGAGATTGATCGCCACCGACCAGGGCCGCGATGCTCGGCGTGCGTTTCATTGTCACGTGACAAATTAAGCTTTCCCGCGGTGGTTCCTTCGAAAATTATTTAGATGTCGGAGGTCGGAGAGACACGCGAGAAACGGGTCACCGCCTGGTACGCACTCCGGTTCTACCGTGCATGTTCTACGCGGGGAAGTACGTTCCAACCACGGAAACGAATTCTGTACAAGGGAGCACGTAGCGAATTTTGTTCTGAATTATTAGTTTCGGAGATAGCACCGTCGAGTTTCATTTTTCGGGTGAAATTACCTGCTTTTTGTACGGGCGTTGCGGCGTAAATAAATAACCGCGACGCGAGACGCCGCTGAACTTTTTCGGGCGAAATTCTTAATTACCGCACGTGGAACGGGTTCCCTCGAAGAAATAAAATTTTGGTCTTCCGTGATCAAGTATTATCTTAGCGTCTCTCGTTTCCATGGAACTATTTGGTTATTCGGAAAGCAATTTCGTTTTCTTCCCAACACAGGACGTAATTGTATTTTGACAGCTGATATAGCAAGACTTGTTTGTGAAAAAGTTTGTTCGATTCTGCGGGTTTGATTCTATATGGAAAGTCGAGAGCAGCATTTTCGGCATATTTTACTTTTTTACCATCGGAAAGGAAAAAATGCTGTTCAAGCAAGAAACAACACTGGTATGGAAAATATCGTTCGGGTAATTTTGATGTTGAAGAAGCACCGCGTTCTGGAAGGCCAGTTGAAACTGATAAAGACAAAATTGGGTAATTGGGTACTTTGGTATTGCGCCAAAATGGAAAACGCATAATTAAATGAAATATTTATACACCCAATGTTTCTAAAGAACGCGCAAGCCTTGCAGCACATTTAAATGGCAATTCGACGGCGCGCGAACGTAGGGCCGATTCGCGAGATAATTTTCAAGCCATCCGATTAGGAGCGAGGACCTCTCGCTTATTAAACATCTGGAGCGCGACAGCCGTATTTTAATCGCGTCGCGACGCCCGAGAAAATCGACGCTTGTCTCGTTTCTCTCCGGTGCACACGTCGAATGCTCGTGGCAGGTGTTACGTTTGTGTTTTATCTATGGAGGAAGCGCACTCGAGTCCGGAGTCTCGCGACGCGAAACAACGATCGTGGCGAATGTTTCTCGTCCTTCCTCGACGAAAAGAAAGGTTGAACGAGAGGTGTAAGACTCGATGAAGAGAGGGGCCTGTACAGGTTCGTTTAACCGTGAAAATTAAACGAGCGATAGGATGATATTGTGGCTCTCGGTGACACTTCCTTCGGGAACAGTGGCCTCGCTGGATGTCCGCGAGTTTACGATCCCCCGACGACGAGAACGGCGAAGAAACTCAGTCGCGGGAAAAGTTTCCGAATGGCTACATCTCGTCACGATGGCACGTCGACAGCTGCAGAGCTTTACGGTAATATTTCTACTCCTGTTTCTTACTCTAATAAAATTCCGGTTTCCGGCTCGGAAGATGTGTGGTTTCTTTGTTATTTAAAATATCTGGTGAAATAATATATGGGGAATATATTTCCCACGACTCTTCGGGGACGGCGAAATGAAATTACAACTTGAACCTTGTCACCATTAATTGCTAGGCATAAGAACCAAGTAGAAATTCCCTTCTCTTTTTAATGACATGAAAAAATTGAAAATTGCATATCCATTATCTCTAATTCTTGTAGACCTCACAATTTCCTCCTACTAATTTTTCTAGTAAATAAAATTCGCAGTCTAATAGTCTTCATAGCTATCTTCTTAATAATCATTGTGTAATCAATTTTGAAATATTCGTCAGACTCACTGCAGTTGTCCATGAAGGGCTAATTGATCTATTTTCACTATTTTCCTTTGTGCATCAATATTGTCACTATTAACTGTACTGTACTATGAAAATCTGTACCACTGGCATAAATATTTCTTCTACAAACGCTCACTCGAAGAACCATGAAATGGTCAAAAGGCGCAATATATTTAAACGTAAGATACGAGCTGCGGTAAAAAATCAGGAACCACATTTGGTGGTCCCGACAGACGCAAGATCATTTTATAAATATTCTGCTCGGCAGGCGAAAGAGGATTAACATTTCGTTTGACGATTATAAAGCTCGCTTTGATAGAGTTGAACATTTTTCATGCGCTCGCGCGATGCCTTTCTCGTCGCAGAAATTAGTAGCGCCGCGGCGGGGAATTTAAATGACCTTTACGTATTTCCGCGGCTTAATTATCTTGTCCTCCGTAACCAAACGAGCTAAAAAATTCCTCTCTTCCTGAAGGACTGAGAAAGCCACCGGCACGGCCGGTGCTGTACAGTGTACGTCATTGTGAAATTAGGAACGAGCTTGGAAGAAGACCAGGGAGCGAGAGAAATGAAAGCGGTGTTTACGTTTGGAAACTAGCGGGAAATCGGCGCGTAACGTTTGCCGTCGAAGAGGATCCTCGGCTCTCTCTCTCTCTCTCTCTCTCTCTCTCTCTCTCTCTCTCTCTCTCGGGGATCAAAAATTCAATTACCGTGGCAGCGGAGCGGATACGTCGCGGCCATTGTCTCCGACTTGATCCGTTCCGTGACGGTCTTCGCGAGCCGAATGCCTGATTCTTGAGCGGGCCGACAATGCCGCGGCACAATGGGGACACGGATATTCCCTCGACCTATATTCCAGACCGGCCGTATGATATTTAAATACACGCCGCGCGCCGGCTGGATGGAGGAAAGAAAGAGAGAAAAAAAATTCGTACCCCCGTAACCCCGGGGCCCTTTATTTCAGCTCCTTGAATCGCAGCCCGATTTCCCGGCGTCTTTTCGCCGAACAAAGCCCGGCCCCGGACGCCCACTCGAGCGGTTTTCAATGGAAACGGATCGCGGCCGCGATCGATTCGATTCGCCGTCTTCGAAACATCCGCGAACCCCTGCGAAAATAAACACCGCCCGATCTAGGCGTCCGGGTGCCATGGATCATCGGCTCCGGGACTCAGCATTGCGCCAGCTAACTTATACGGGCCTTCTGTCCGCGTCATGTCACACCAGAGCGCATAGTGTGGTTGTAGAATTTGTTTCTCATTTTTGTTTCATAAAATAGTAATAGTAAGTGGTTTTAGAGACGTTTTAATTTGCAGCACTTTCGCGAAAAAAAAGTGTAGGAACGTTCCGCTGGGCGGAGTGTCGGAACAATTGTACTTGTAACCATTGTATCGCCGCTCGCCAAGCTTCAAGTTTCTAACGGGTTACGTTAAAATCGCTGACACAGATTTCACTGACAATTCACCGGGCTTGATCGACAACAACTTTGACCCACAAAGATTCCAATCGACGACTGTTTAGGTTAGGTCTAGTTTCTATTTCTTTCTTTGTACGTACGAGCCATCCACGGACCAAATAACATATACAGTGATTTCTCTATGTATGTCGCAGAGGCCTGGAGGATAAACGTCACGGAATTGTCCCCACTACCACGGAGTATACCTCGGACCTCGAGAGGCCTCGGACGCCGAGGAGTGTAAACGTAACACGGCTCGGGTATCTCTCCTGGAGGATACAAGACCTTCGTTGTTGACATATATCGAGAATTCACTGTATATTGTCCAAGCACTTCATCGACAGAGATTAAAAGGAACGTATATTATTTCAATGTTCAATATTTTCAAATTTTGAGCAGATCAATTTGTTTAGAAGACCAAACCCCACTCAAGACACTCTCGATCGAAGCTGTTACCGATCACGATCGTTGTCCAGTGAAACTGTTGTCGAGCACGACCGGCATCGATGAACTCCTGTTGGTGGAACCTGTATACCGTCGGTTTTAGCGTAACCCGTTCCTAACGACCGTTTTGCTCGCGATGTTCGGATCGAATGGGTGACCGTATCGGTAGCCTCTTTTGCAAACCGGTGCCAGGGGAAGAGTTAATCATCGTTTCGTCGGGGAAACGAGCGTGACGAGGGTTGCGAGAACGGCGGCAGCTACCGGCCGCGGGGACTGACTCATAATTCAGCGTTTATTGAACAATGGGCCGCGGTTACTATAGGAACGTGACCACGAAACGACAACAACGGCACGCAATCGCTGCCACGATAGCCCGGAGCTGTGGCCATCGACGCCTGGCTCCGTCGAGCTGGTCAATTTGTATACACCGGGTCGAGCCGTTGCGAGGAGAATGCTAGTTCCTTCGAGATCGACCGGGAAAACCCCGTTAGGTTCGCCGGAAAAGTCGAATTTCGAACAGCATGATGCAAAAATTAATTTCTGTTCGACTTTCGCCCAATCGAAACGCTTACGATCACTCCACTTTATTATTTTGCTCTGTTTTTGTATAGTGATTCCCGTAGGCGTGGTTTCGGCGTTGTTCCAATTTTTGGCGGGCGTGTATACCCCCCCCCCCCCCCTCTCCCCAAGGCAAACTGGGACCTGTGAGCAACCCGGACTACCCTCAATAGCAACATTTTGTAATCGAGCAACAGCAGAAGGCAAAAACGATGTCTACCTTGCTGTATGTGTATGGAGTAGGCGTGGCCTAGTTTTAATTGGCGTTGCTTTATCGTTTTCCCAATTTTTATCGAACCGTTGAGAGGAAATTACAACCTGCAAGTACCTTGGACTGCCCTCAATAGCAACATTTTTTAATCCAGCAACAGCAGAAGGTAAAAACGATGTCTACCTTGCTGTATGTGTATGGAGTAGGCGTGGCCTAGTTTTAATTGGCGTTGCTTTATCGTTTTCCCAATTTTTATCGAACCGTTGAGAGGAAATTACAACCTGTAAGTACCTTGCCTTGAATGGCACCACTTCGTAATAAACTACGGGAAAGAAGCAAATATGTAGAGTAGGCGTGGCTTGGTCTAAATAGGTGTGATCTCATCGTTTTCCTAGTTATTACTCAGGAAACAATAGTACTCTTGAGACCAAACAAGACTCTGCGAGTGCCTTGCGTTGCCCTCAAGTGCAACTCTTGCTATTTCTGTGCAAAGGAGGCGTGGCCTGGTCCAAGTAGGCGTGGTTTAGTTGCTCCGAACTTTAACGTAACCTAGAAAATACTTCCGGGAGAAATTTCTGTCCACATATTTTAATGTTTGCTTCGAATAGAAGCACTCAGACTAAATTTCATAAATCTAGCGAGGGCATTAAAATGTTGTTCGTGAACGCGGCAATGACATTATTCGATTAAAATGATTCCAGGAGGGGGGAGGACGAGGCGGAGATTTATTCAGCACTCCCGTGGGATAAGAATTCTCCGATAATCCATTTGGCGAACAAGGAAATGAGCTCCAGTTCCAGCATAGAGAAGCTCAATTTTCTAGGTTCTCGATTTATAGGTCGGCCTGTATTTCTGTATAGAGCCAGAACCCGCGTCAGCTCCTATCACTTACGGGCCAGATGCGCCCCTTTGTATCGGCGATAGCCCGAGACATACACGTGTAGGCACCGGCGACAGCCTGCAGGCTACAGTTTCTCCAATATGTTGCGGGGCGTCGATAGTGACCGACTCGATTTTTCGTGACCCGACGCCGGAAGGAAGATCCAAGGAAGCGGACGCGACGCGACGTCGCGCGTCGGATAGACGGCGACGCCTCCCTTGTAACCTCTGACGGTGGCCTGATCGAATACGTGTCGGAAATCGAGTTCGAAGCGCGGGGATTAAAGCGGATAACGAGATTTTCCGTGTTTGTATAGAACGGCGCGGGGGCCGTTCTGTTTTCAGTGAAAACAAGCGTGTTCGTTTCTCGCGCGGGACCCCGTGGATTATTTAAATTAGCCGAAGCGATCGCGGGACAGCCCCCGGTGTTAACGCTGCCAATTATTTTCTCGTCGGGACGGGTCCTGTTCGGTTTGCCAGCGATCGATGCATCATCTTTTCTGCAGCGGATCCGCCCCGCGCGTCGGTTACCCGGAACTTCCGACAAAACCGGATTATGCTCGCGGTCGAAATTCTGACGGGACCCGGGATTTCCGCGGCGGACAACTTCCATTAATTACAGAAGTTTCGACGATCGGGGATCCGATACACACCGGAACGGTGTCGCGCGTGCAACCTCGTCGCGAACCGCACTTTCCGGTATCGCGATCGATCGCGTTACGATCGCACGCGGTCGGATAGACGACGAATGACTGCGGCTCACTGTTCTCCTCGGATCCAGACGAAAGTGAAACTCGGGTCTTTATACCGTTCCCTACCTGGATTTTTTCTTTTTTATTTAAGCATTTTAAATCTCAACTGAGATCTATTTCTGCTGCACTAAGTAAGATACACTTCGGGACAAAAAGATAGCTCATCAAATATTTTTTCTCGTTTGATACCATAAACTAAAGAAAATTAATATTTTAATATGTCAACATTTTTGGACATGTCCGTATGTATAATGTACCGTGTATCATCCACAACATTTACGTCATTAGAATTCTAGAGAAAATGACGAGAAAAAATATGTGATGTGCTATCTTTTTGTCCCGGAGTGTAAAGCATGTACCGTATACACATATTCATGTATACACAGCCTACATTAAGTCAAATTAAATTCGTAGCATACAGTTTTTTAAGAAATTAGAAGTGCGAAAACAAGCTTTAATTCAAGCGACTCATATTTCCAACCTTACGAGCCAAGACTTTGTAGATTCGCGATAAGGTAGAGTGACCACGTTATCGACAAAAATGGGCGAAAAATGGGTTTCTCTGCCTCAACTTTTCGTCCTTATATGAGAATATTTTTCGCTGGGAAAGGGCTCATTCGATAGAGGAAGGTTCAATCTAGCGCGCGCTGGTCATGAGCCGACGAGATTATGCAGACATTTGGTGATATAAGCGTTAGAAGCAGGCCAAAAATTGACGATGTGCACGCCGTGGAATCCAAGCATTTTTATGCCATTGGATGAGTTTTCTGGATGAAATCGAGGGTAGCGCGCGGTAGAAAATATCTTCAGCTACAAATTGAGCTATATTTTGTCGTGATTCTCTGCGAAATAAAGCCCAAAACTTGAAGCACGTTTCTGACGTCAGAATTCATAATATCGATAATACAGAGCAAAAAATGTGACAAGTTTAGTCACAAACTTAAGACCCGTCGGATCAAGACCAAGACGGATCTTAAGTTTGTGGCTGAAGGCTGTGAACGGAAATAATTGTACAGCAGTTACCGACCTGCTGACTCTGCAAAAGTCACGTGCCTACCCTTGGCTCTTAAGGGTAATTGAAGCTTAATTTTACGCAGTTGATGAATTAACTTGGATCGCTGCGAATCGAAGAGGCAACATTACCAAACAAATTGATTGACTTCCTACTGTGATTGAATTCCTACACGAAGCAAAGACGCTTTGAGGTTATAATGATCGTCTCTGGACCGACTAATAGTTACAATAAATTCTCGTGGAAGAAGTTCATGTTTGAACCACGGCTTAGACCCTCCGGTATAGTAATGGTTGAAAAATATTCGCTACCTGGATTTGCCTCGTTGCTCGTCTTCATTGTTGTAATATTTTACTAAATGCAACCTAAACAATTCAGCAGAAGGAGGTCATGGAGTCTTCGAACATTGTACGTGTCTTGACCTCTTTCCACACGATTTTCCCAACGCGTTAAAAGGTCTTTCATTTTACAGAATATAAATCAACACTTCTGAATGGATTTAAACTCTGAAGAAATTGCTGTCCTACCAATGAAATAATTTCAACGAATGTACTATTTGTACGTTCACTGTACCTTCGAGATTAATATTACGACCAGCTTTCACTGCAGATTTACATCCTTTGCGGTAAATTCGCAGTTAAAGCTTACTTGTGCTCGGATCAAGTGGACAAAGAAAGAAATCGTAACTTTTAATAGAGACTGAATGAAACAGTAAATTACAGAGCGGACTTCAATTGGTACGTTGTTTGATAAACATAAATTAAAAGTGTCGGGTACAGACACGTTACTCCGGGTGTAACAGGAGGCCGTAATATCTTTCACAACGACTTAATACTTATCACTATACTGCATTTATGACAAAACTGAGCAGGTGTAATTCAAAACGGTTAAAAAGATTAGAAGAGTTTAACACTGTCGATATACCGTTTTTCACATATAAAAATTACTAATGAGCTAAATAAATTTTTACTTAGCTCTTATAGATTGCAATTGACGTATAAAAATTTTATTTTGCATAAAGATCCGCAGTCTACAGTTATCACCGTTCGTAAAGCTCTTGTCACAACTTTGTGAAGGTTTTTCCGTTAATATTCCTGGTCAGCAAGAAGTGCATTTGCGATTCTTACTTGTTCCCGCGATACTTCGAAAGAATGTCGAACCTGGGGACGTTACACTTGGATCGCACCCCGTTCGCCTACTTATAATAATGCTAAACATATTGCAGCATCGTGCACGAAATAAAAATGCAAGGTGCGAAGGCGCAGTCCAGCTGTCGCCGCTATTATACACTGAACGCGATTCTGAAGCATAAATTCTGGGAGAAAAAGTGTTCGTTAAACACGGGATTAAGGTGAATTAAAACACATTCAGAATCCATTCTAGGATACTAATTTTTCGGATTAATGTCACGGGGATGACAAACCGTTTCCGATATTTTTGGATGGTATTTTTGGAAGAGGGGTTATATTTCTGGGAGACGTAAATAGCGATACCTTCCCTTCAGATTCAAATGTTTTGGAAGTGTTTCATTTCCACTCGAAATAATTATATACGGAGTTGATCCTGGGAAACCTCTTATTAGACTGAGAAACGCACCTAACATGAAACTATCTTCGATTCATCAAAATTATTTACACTTTGCTATCCAGCATGTCCCCCTCTCTTTTACCTCAGAACTTGCTGCGAAATTGTATCGTTCAATGATATTCCCGTTGGTAGCTCTATTATTTATGACAAATAAGAAACTAGAATTTTTAAATTCTTTTTTAAAGATACTAGAATTTTTCTTGCGTACCATGCAATTATGACATTATAGTTGAATGCAAAAGCTAATGTCGCGACTGCCACGTTGTAATTTCACTTGTGCTCCTCACAATCAACTTAGAATTACTTTGCACAAAGATCCGCGGTCTAGTAATTACGCAATCTGCGGCAAGCGCGCACAGAAGAGTACAGCAAGACCAAAAGGGAAACGGTAAAAATGGTAAAAATGGTAAAAAGTGCATTTACCGTTACAGCAGAGAATCTCGGAGGGTTCCGAAGCATTTCCAGTTTTCGCCGAGAGAGAACAGGCATCGAAGAGAATGGAAATGGAAAGCTAAGCGGATCGAAGGGACGAGAAAGGCGAGCCGAGCGCAATATCGATCGCGAAAAGACGGAACTCGAAGGTGGTCTGAAAAGTGTGTACGTGCCGCCTCGTGACCCGACTCGAGAACGTTATTATTGGCACTCCGGCGACATAATCGATCCCAGCCGGTCGCGAGTTGCGAACCGTTTCGCGATAGAAAAATATGCACGGGACAGCAATGCGCTTGTACGGCTCGGCACGGCACGCGGTCTCGTTTCACCGTGGAACCCGTGTAATCCGTTCTTCGTGGCACGCGAACCCGCGTAATATGCACGTGAACACGGAGATCTGCCGCCGCTGAAAACCATGACCCCGATTCCACCTGACGAGAGCTAATAACAACGTTCCTCGCGTTCCACCAACTTTTCGTTTACCCCTCGACCGGGCCCGTTCGATTACATCGGCGCACACCTTCGAACTTCCCGCCCGAAAATCGATACTCTCGATTCCGTGTCGGTTCTTTCGGTAATTTCCTGATTCTCTGTCCTCGCCTCTGATCAGCGGACCCGCGGATCTTACGAATTTATACCGAAACCGAACAGGTCAAATTAAAAATAGCAAACAGATTACAAGAATTGCGAAATGTCGATGCACTATCTTCAAAAATTAATTTTTACTTGGCTCTTGCCCTATAACGTGATTTATTATATGTATATGTATAGATAAAATGTCAATTGCTTCTTTAACACAGATTTACTGGCCCCATCAAAATGACGGATTCTAATATGTTTAATTTACATGAGGAATTATTTAACAAATTGATTTCTTTGGGTATACATTATTTAAAAAATGCCTACGAATTTTTGTACAAAGTAATGTAAAATAGTCATTAGTGTCCTGCGCGGCGACGGGCTCTTCTCGGGGAACGGTTCACAGAGAGACAGAGAGAGGGAGAGAAAGAGAGTAGATGGTGTTGTTCGTTGGGATCCGCGATTACATAGCCTGCGCCGAAATTTACCAGCGACAACACGTTCATTGTGCTCGGGGACAATGGCTGGGGGGACCTTTTAGGCGCGGCGGTGCGGCGGCGTGCAGCGCCCGGTAAATCCGTGCAACAGCTGGAATCGTCGCAAACGACGCAGAAGCGGCCCGAGCCGGAAGTGAGGATCGTTACACGAGGCGGTCAGGCCTGTGCAGAAATTTCGCATGGCTCCCGAATCAGCAAGGTCCCGTGTCCTCCGATTCACCGCGCTATCCCCCCGATCGATACTAGCGAGAGACACCTATGCAACCGCGTTGAATAGCCTAATAAACTGTGTCACCTGCTGGGGCAACAATGCTTCCCCTCCGGGGCAAACAAGGTGGGACAAATGAGCTATTGGACACTTCTTTCGCTACGGCAGAGTTTGATACCGCACGCGACAGAAATAGAAATTCGCAATATTGAAATTCAATCGCGAGAATCTTATTATTAGACTGCGGACTTTTGTGGAAAATAGAAATTGCTTGGATCAGTCACAAGGTACAGGATCCACGTAGATATTTGCTTCTCTTTTAAATCATTTTGAGGAGTTGAAAATACAGTGATTTCTCTATATATGTCGCCAAGGCCTGGATGATAAACGTCGCGGAATTATCCCTACTACTGCGGAGTATATTCCGTGAGGGGCCGTGAAGTAAACATAACACGGGTATGTCTCCTGGATGATACACAACACTGGCAAGATCCGTGTTGTTGGCATATATCGAGAATTCATTGTAATGTGTTTTTAAATTCTTGAAATGTCTTGCATTCACTGTTATCATAAATGCATATAATAATGTAACTTAAAGGTTCACTTAAAGCTCCTTGCAATCATTGACAATAAAATATGACGGGTTCCTACATCCGACATCGGAAGCAAAACTTGGCCAACGGTAACAAAAGGGTTAATCCATACGTACAATGCTGAACTGAAACTGGTCATTAGTTCCGATTCCGAGAGTATTTTCTAACATACTTTCGCCGGATCAATCGCCCGTAGCAATAAGATAGCAGTAGTGTTGCAACCATGTTTGCGAAAATGATAGCGTTTTCCCATCAACTTTCATTGAACCAATTGGCCGTGGCATCGAGATGATAGGACCTCGGCCATTTTCCAATCAGCTTTCACTATATCAATTGTCCGTGGCTCGAAGACAAAAGTACTTCAACTACCGTACTCTTGTTCTGAAAAATAATGGTCTACAGATTACTTGCTAAGAAACTTTCGAAGAAACTTTCACTGTATCAATTGTCCATGCCATCAAGATAGGACTTAAAATATTGTAGCCTTATTATATACACTCTCTAACAGTAAATTGTAGACATTTATTTAATTAATGTATTCCGAGGATCAGCTGGAAATATAAACTTCGTGGAAGTGGACTTTGCTCGGCTGTTCATGGCATCGAGATAGGACTTCAACTATTGTAGCCTTTTATATACGCTCTCTAGCAGTAGATTATAGACATCCATTTAATTAATACACCCCGAGATATAAACTTCGCAGTCGAGGAAGTGGACTTGCTTTACAGTATTAATCACGTTCTTATCTTTACACCTCCACGCGTTGTTCTCGCACAATGGTATCCGTGTAGACATACTCCGCCTAGTATAACATTATCGTGACCCACATATCGGAGACTGCAGACGTGTTAATACAATTTACCTAAGCAGAATGCTTATTCGAGGCTGCTCGATTCGAATCTATTGAAGCCTGTAACCAATCGGGTCTGGATCTTCGAGCGAGAACGTTGACGGCAAAAGGAACAATAAAAACAGTAATCCTCGCTTGATAGACCCAGATACCTCGTCGAGCTTCTTATCGACCCAGGTAAGTGTTCTGGGAATTGCTAGCTGTTATCTACCTTTAGGCTTGCTGTTTTCTCTCGCCCAAAAGGAACTGGGAGCTTCGAGCAATTTTCTGGATAACTAAACATCTAAAGCTTCTTTTTACACTCCTTCACATTTGTGACTGCCTCTCATCAGGCTACGTAGCCAGAGTTATTACTAGACTGCGGGTTTAGAAAGAAACTAGAGAAATCCGTACAATTTGAAACAGTGAAGAAATTACAAAAATTTAAGGATGTTGAAATATTATTTTCGACTGTATACAATTTCTAAAGAATGGAAGATACTCTATTCTCCATTTTATGGAGGATATTCTATTTCTCATACCCGACAAAGAAAATTTTTATTCTGCACAAAGATCTGCAGTCTAGTCGTTAACACGTTAACTGCCACGTCAGTCACATATGACTGACAGTGAATTTTGACTAGGTTTAGAAATTCATTTCTATTGTGACACATCCAGATAAACCGAATTTTATTAGGATCTTTAGAATTCAGAAGGGTTAAGACAGCATCCCCTATGATACATTTTAAATTTCTAGTTTCGGTTTCATTAAATTACACTGATTTTGTGAGATTCTCTGGGATTGATTTTTGGCACTTAACGTGTTAACTATGCGAGTCCAATAACCGGATGAACGTTGATCTTAAACGAATAGGTGGACAAGTATGTAACAAAGAATGAGTGAGTGAATATTTCGCCATGGCTGCTTGCGAGTGTCAATAAAAGTGTTTATCCCATTGAAATGATTAAGCGAAACATGTCTCGCATATCTTGCAATCGAACACCAATCGAGAGTAAAAGGCTCGCGTAAAGACGAGCCTGAGCGAGCGAACGGCCCGAGAAAAATGGCGCCGCGCCGGCTCGAGTCTCGTGGACGAGCGTTTCATAACGCTGGAAACGGTCGGACACCGCAAACCGAAACGGAAATCCAGCCGGCTAGGTCCGTAATAGAATCTCTCTGGCAAAAGCAGCAGACTGTGATCCTTATTCGAACGCAGCCCGCGAGACCGTGAGTTGAATAAGAGAGCCCCCGCACGAACAGAAAGAGGCGAGGAGCAAAGGGCCGAGGATAGCGTAAACATGGTTTTCGTTTGCGGCGACAGGTTCGCGCCTCGTTTTTCCTCCCTCGGGACTCGGGCGAAACGAGGCAACGGGGGAACACTGTTACGTCACTGGAAAGAACCTGCCAGACAGGGCAACTGGATAGTCTCCGAAAAAGTATCTCTTTCTTCCCCGGGACAGGAAGCAGAAGGAAGGTCGGGCTTCGAAGCAGGTACGCTGGAATGCCTTTCGGCAGTTGCACCCCCGGAATTTCTTCCCACGGCCACTAAACTCGAAGTCCGCCTGCGTTCTGAAGTGGCCGACGATGCACGATTACGCGTTGCCCTAACAGGCCCTTTGCCTCTCTCTCTCTCTTTCTCTCTTCTGAGCCTTCTTCCCTTTGACGCGGGCTGCGTCAAAGTCGGATTCCGGGGACAGCTCAGGTGTTTCTCTCGAAACAAACGCTCGAAACGAGCGGTTCTTAGCCGTGCAGTGGCACGCTACAGCCCCTGCAGCCTCGGGGAAGTTTTCTGTTCACTGGACTTCGCTGGCGAGTCGCAAAATTATCGCGAACGTGACGTTCCATTCGCTAGTTTCGCGACAGTTGAATTTTCTGGTGCCTCGAACCAGACACGCGAAACTGCAACCTTGTTTCTAAGGGAATTTACGGAATCACGAAATTGTAAAATTACGGAGTTACGGGCAGTTTGTTAACTTCTTGTCGGTTATTGTACCAGCACCCTGACAAAGCCGTCATTAGACTACAGATAATTACGAAAAATTGCATCAATTTCAGGTCACAAGAACCAAGGAGTTTATTAGTAGGAGTTTATTTCTCTCTCTCTACTGTTGTGTTCCTTCCAACTCTATAAAATTATGAAGGAAAGAGATAAGTATGTAGCTTCTGTATCCTGCAGTTAATACTAACTTGGGTAGGTTTAGTTCGAGCACCTCTTTCGCGCACAAAGTGCATTTTCTTATGAGCAAACAATCGATGTTGCACTGAAATGAAAGATGATTGTTTTCATCGAGATTGAAATGGAGAACGTACAGAAACGATATAACAGAGAAACACCTGTGTTTCCGAACGGTTAACTTCAGAATTGCGGAAGACAATCTTTTACGAGAGTCACTGAAGACCACGATCACGAAGTCGCCTGGCTCCGTAAATCCTGCGACACCTGGCCGACTTTAAAAGCAATCGAAAGTATGGCTCATCGCTTACCAACACCATTTTTTTCAATCTCCTGCGGACGTCGCAGCCAGGAATTTTCTGAGGTGGAAGAGACCCGACAACGTGATAAATTCGCCCAGGTACAAAGAAGCGGATATCTATTTGTCTTCGGGAGCGCAGCTCGCTGAGTTTTGACGTCCATTGCTTACAGGAAAAACCGCCATTTTATCAGACACGTGTCGGGTTTAGGGCGCGGCGAAATTTTAGTCTGCGGCTGCTTGATTTTTCATCTGGCTTTTTCACCTTCGCGCGATCCTAAAAAATGCAGAAACACGACAGACAGTTCATTCTTTCATCTCCTGGCCATAAAAAGGGAATTCTCGGTCATTTATCCATTCGCACGATTCTCAAAAATAATTGTCCAGAAGGTCCGCGATTCTGATTTATTTTCGGCTCACATTTCACTTCACGACACAATGGTAAAAATAAAAAGTTTCGTAGGATCTAAAACGTGAAACGAGAAACAGGGAATTTCGCGAAAAAAGCCTGTTGAGTCTTTCAATTATTTAAGGCGCTGAATCCAGCGGCACACGTAGGTGACACAATTCTTTCTACATATTTAAAAATGAATATACACGGCGACACATCGAGTGAGCCACATTTTGTTAAGATTTATGAGATGCAACTAGGTTAACAAGGCACTCGCTGCGATGAACTTCAACTTTTCACCGTCTGGTTTATTAAATAAGTTTCTTTATTCTCGCAGAATTTTCTCGTCGGACAACGCGCGGTCAGCCATTCGTATAACAAGCGAGATAATTATTTCTTACAAATGGACTGCGGATTCTATGCTTTCATGGGAAACGCGAGCAGGTGCAACGTATTGTTTTTAACTTGCTAAAACGATTAAGGTAGGAACGCAAGGGGTATCTGGCTCCTGTCTCTCTTGCAATCTACGCGGACAATTTTTATTTTGCATCAAGATCCGGCGGTCAACTTGCGAAGCATGATTATCGCGATTATCACGATCGCGGGAGTGTCGAGAATTTTTCGAGAACCGGTGTGAAAAATTAATAACCGGCTCGGAAAGTCCGTGCTTTGCGTCGCCCTCCATATTGCACAAGTCTGTCCCGAATATGGTCGCGTTTGCTCTTCCGTGTTCATAAACTCATTTCCGCAGTTGAAAAATCTGCAGATTTCATTGAACGAGATTGAGGTTTCTTATTTCCGCGAGAGCAAAAATTGAATCGGGAAGAGCCGCCGGCATCGAAGCAGCAGATTCGAATTATTATTTTTACCGCAAACAAATTTCGGAAGCAGCGGAATTCAGGGAAAATGTTTCGAGATCTGGATTTCGCGGAAAGATCGAAGAGAAGCCACGGGATTCCGACGTTGTTATTTCTAGGCGGGCATTGATATTCGAACGGAAGAAGGAAGCCAAAAGGGTAATTGCAAGGATAATATTTTTACTGTCGGTTTTTCGCTCGAGCTTCCTCCGTTTCCGAGGCAGCTGAACAACGCGAGAAAAATGCCGTCGGCAAAGAAACGTCTCTGTTTTCGACCAACTTTTTTTTCATCGGGTCGTTTATTTCTGGCCGGTTAACCGACGCGACGCGTTTCTTTACGCTCGCCCCGGTCTCGTCCCTTTGTCCTGGCTTCGATTAGTTTCCGGGCTTGAGTAGGGTCAGGGTTGCCGAGCACGCGTTTCGAATACATTTTGGCTTGGCCCACGGGCAGGAAATCCTTCCGCCACTGTGCACTCATTTCCGGAATCGTCCCAGGAGAGCCGCACTCCACGCCGTCGATTTTTACGCTGACAATCCCTCGCTTTTCCAGCGAAACTTTCCCTCGGAAAAAATGTTTGACGCCATCATCGTCGAGCTTTATTTAACTTTACATTAAATTCGCCGATGCGCAGAGAGAGATTATTCCTCCAACTTCAGCCTTAAGGGCCAAGGGTAGTCACGTGACTTCTGCAAGTTTTTGGGCTTATTTCGCAGAGAATCAAGACAAAATGTTGCTCAGTTTGTAGCTGGAGATATTTTATAGCCCGCCCTACTCTCGATTTCATCCAGAAAACTCATCCAATGGCATAAAAATGCTTGAATTCCGTGGCATGCACATCGTCAATTTTTGACCTACTTCTAACGCTTATATTACCAAATATCTGCATAATCTCGTCAGCTTATGACCAGCGCGCGCTAGATTGAACCTTCCTCTTTCGAATGAGCCCTTTCCCAGCGAAAAATATTCTTATATAAGCACGAAAAGTTGAGGCACGTAAAACCATTCTTCGCCTAATTCTGTCGGCAACGTAGTCACTCTACCTTATCGTGAATTACGGAGTCTTGGTTCTTAAAATAAATACAGTGATTTCTCTATACAGAGTGTCCGACTACAGGTGGGAGAAAATTTAAGGGATGGTTCTCCAAGTCGATATAAGACGAAAATGAAGAATAAAAAATTGCGATTACGGCTTCATTTTTTAGTTATTATTAATTAAAAATCCGCCTAAAATACAGCAACCCGACCAACAGAGCTTTACATTGCTTACGTTATAAAAGCGTGCGACAGTCACGTATTCTAGGGGGTCCAATGCTTCGATTTAGCCAACAATTCGATAATAACTAAAAAATGAAGCCGAAATCGCAATCATTTTACTGTTTATTTCCGTCTTATATTGTCTTGGAGAACCAGCCCTTAAATTTTCTCCCACGTGTAGACGAACACCCTGTATATGTCTCTAAGGCTTCGATGATAAACGTCGCGGAATTATCCCCACTACCGCGAAAGTGTAAACATAACACGGTTCGTGCATGCTCCTGGATGGTTTCATGAGTTGGACATATTAATTGTTTAAGAAGTTCTAGTAGTCTATTTGAAATAACACAAAGCGTAGTGTTGCGAGTTAAATATATCATAGTTAACGCGAATTTTATCGCAGTATTTTTCGTAGAATTTATTCAACTATTCCCGCCATTCCTGATTGAACCACCTTCGAGAGATTTCATTCGGACAAATATTCCGGAATAATCGAGCAGTCTGCTCTGTAATTCTCATTTATTGAAATTTAGAGTGAATGTTATTGCAGTATGTGCCACCGAATTTATTTAATAAATTCCCACCGGTCGGAGCGACTATTCTAAAATATCTTGCTGGAGTTAGAGTGTCATATCTTGTGCGCATTTGTCGACAAATCCGATGCGACATTTGTCACAGTTTCGTTGCAGAATTCATCGACTAATTTCGCTCGGTTTATCGAACAAATATAGCAGCTTCATGATTCCAGCGAGCGTGGTGCATAAAATCGGAAACGTGTTATTTTGAGTAGAATTAAAAACGTACCCGGTGGGATTCGCATCGCGTCACCGATCCTCGCGCTCGGACGCCATTGTTTTCAGTGAAAATGTAATTTCCGAGATGGATGGTCGACAATCAACGATTATCTCGGCGCGACGAATAATTCCGACGGAACGAAATTTTGGGAAATCGGACGGAAGCGCACGATATTTTCGTTTAATACAATTAAACCCGTATTTGACAATCCGCTTCCCTCGCTCCGTTTAATTTCAGTCCGCCTCCCGTCAGTGCGCGGTTGTATTCAAATATGTATAAAAAATATATATATAATTGAGCCAAACGATTTCGTTGTTCCTTTCGTTCCCTGTGAATGGACAATATTTAAACGGCTTCTGCATACTGTGCACGAGCGATGTACGTGCACCCCGCAATCTCATATCTGTAAATCAACGTGCTCTGCGTCCATTATCGATCTTTTCCCTTTTGTATACCTACTTTCCGGCTCTCTTTATGTTTGCGCACATAATTTCAATGTAACGGGCTGACCGAAAAGTCTTTCCATATTTTCCCAAGCTTCTTTTCCCGCGCAGGAAGAATAGCAAGTTTCTTCCACAATGCATCAGCAAAGTTATCCAACAAGTGAAACGCTATTCTTAGCAATTATAATTTTCTGGCCAGACATTTCAAATTACCAGCTATTTACATCGATAGGATGATCGATCTCGTATGAGCTTCAAGAATATAGAAAATAAAATTGATAGATGCCTCGTAACCACACCTGTTCTACCGATAATAAATCAGCTCGTCTCGTGTTTTCCTTTTCGAGGTAGATGACAATTTTTCTTCCTAAAGAAAGGTACATAGACAAACCACCATAGTTTAGTATAATCGGAAAATTTGAATCTTCCGACATCAATTACCCTGACCGAGTGTTTCAATGAGTAAATTCGATACCAGAATGGAACGTTTGTATTTCATGTACCCTGTATTTTCATGAAATAAAATTTGTATATTGAAAAATGAAACGTAACTGGTATTCTATAAAATGAAAATGAACTGTGACAAATTCACCAATAAATTCAAGGTACAAAATGGAAATGAACAAATACAAATGAACTGTGCTCTTCTGTTTTCGCGCTTGAAGGAAGAATAGGAAGCGTTGGTCTGTCGCACAGTGGAACAAATGAGAAGAATAACAGCCCGTGCCAATCGCTTCGGATAAAATTGTTTTAGACAAAATCACGCTATTTCGATGCCGAAGAATTTTCTTTCAACTTCTTTCATGCGATCGCCAGGACCGTTGTAGTCACTTTTTCGAACAAAATATCTTTCCGTGGTCCAAGAAAATAGGCGTTCTACTACGCGGCTCGAATATTTGCATCAGCTCTCGGATTTCTCTCGCAACACCTCCGGGTCCATTTCCACCACAAATGGGACCGCCTAATAAAAACCGCTTCGTCCCGATCTAATACGGAACTCGAGGGGAATAAGAAATGAGTCTGGTGCTCATGGTAGAGTCTGGTCTATCGATATTAATAGTATCAGGTTCGACATCAGGAAGAGTAAGAGAAGGAGAGAGAGAGAGAGAGGACTGAATTGACGAGGGTCAGGGCCGGTCTGGGTGCGGTATACTGACCGCGCTATACTGTACGCAGACCGCAGCATCGCCACCCCCGAACAACGCCCCGGGAACACTGCTCCCTAGAGCGGGTATAGCGTCTTGGTCTGTTTGCGAGGAAACCCAGCCGGACGTATCGAACGTTATCGGACACCCAGCCCGACAAGATACCATCTGATTTCTGAGCGTGCCTATTGCACTTAACCTACCACCCCTTCACCGAGCTGGCCGGATTCGCTGATAGCGGTCACTCGAGAGGGCAGCTCGTGGACTAATGGAAGACGGTTCCGTATTCTAGTTTACACTTTGAGCGCCCAAGTCCATCTCCACCTAGATGGAATTACTCGTCCAGGCTTCAAAATTAACCTCTGATACGACTGCGACGAGGAACAATTCAACACGAAAGAACCATTCAAATTTCTTCCCCCAAGTTGCCGTACGATAGAAGAGATCATATTAGGGGACCCATAAGCAATCAATTATTTTGAAATCTAAAACAAACTTTGTAGTAAAATCAAATTTTTATTTCTTCATTTATTATATAATCTCCATCATTATCAAGGAGAGTTTGCCATATTTCCTGCAAATTTCCAATCCCCCTCTTAGAGAAATCCAGGGCTCGTGAAGTAAAGTATGACTAAAGGTGTCTCCACCAGCAGCAAACCTTCTGAACCGACGTTGACACTTGTTGACCTTCAATACATCTTCATAAACATCGCAAATTTTCTTTGTTGTTACCGTTGCATTAAATCCCGCATGAAAATGAAAAAGTATGCAATGACGAATATGATCCTCGCAAGGTACGGACGCCGCCATTTTATTACAGGGTTGTAAAAAAAATTATACTTTTTAGAATATTTTGAACACAGGCTGCTTTACCGAAAACTGTAAAAGAGTACGTGTTTCCTCTTCAACGATCGGTACAGAACTAAAGGCAAAACAAATTTTTTGCAAACGATTGATTACTTATGGGTACCCCTAATATTATTCAGGCTGGTAACCAAACAAAATAAATTCGCCCGACCAAAACATAATTTTAAAATGCGCAAAATTAGACATTTCTGACAAAACTGAGTAGACGCAATTTGTAAAACAAGATTAAAACAATTTAAAAATATCAACGTCCCATTTCTAGCTGATCGATCACGAAAGGAAGAAAACCATTTTTCTCGCTTTCCCTGTTTCTTGTAACTGATGTAGACAATTTTTATTTTGCATAAAGACCCGCAGTCTAGTAATAATAAAGGCTCGAGTTTAGCGTAGGCATGTGCCTAATCAGTCTTATTTAACTGCTGAAGCATTACAGTATTTCCCTCCGGTAGACGCTTTTACCCAATTTTCGCCAACAGTTTTATCAGCGTGTATAAATTTTGGCGAAACGGTGGGCCAAGATGGCGGCAGCAACGGGTCGTGGTTCCGAGAGCGCCTCGACGGCGCACAGTGGTCCCAATCGATGAATTAGGAGGAAAAAAGTTCAAAATTAAAGGTAACAAAAAACACGTATCAGTGAATTTTTTATGTACTATATATCCCACAGAGACACAAAGTGACCTCTGGTATTAGTTTCATTAACAATGAAACAAACGACGAACGTAAATATCACGTCGCAACGCATCATTGTTTTACGTTACTCGATCGCTTGTCGCGAAATAGTGTATCTGAAAACGTGTGTTCTGGTTACCTGGTGTTATAAATACTTTTATATTCATTATAATATGAATTCCACAGTTGAAGGTAAATATAAAACTACAAATTTATTTCAATTTAATGGCTCAAATTATTATTTCTACTTCGCGATATCTTGATATACATGGTCTTCGTTTCTTTTGTAAGCTATTCCACGTGTTGTGGAGTGCAGAACCCAAGTTACTAAATGTTACTAATTGAAACTATTTTTGGGCGATAGTAACATTCTTATACTTGATATAAATTCGAAAATTGTTTGCCTTTAGTCGCCATTTTCTGAGAAATAATTTTTTTTTGTAGACAGAGTGCGTGGTATAACTCGGCGGGGCATGGTTATTCACCTGAAGGAATTAGGTGTTATGCAGTCGACTATGACCAAGAATCGTCACATACTCGTAAATTATTTAGAAAATAAGCTAAAAAGTACAGGAGCTGCAAATTTTTCAAGTGGAAGTGTAAAACAATATGTATATAATTTCGCATCGACTTCATTATGGTCTCGTTCAATGTAGAATGAACATTTATAAATAACGGTATTGTGCTCAACAGAAAAAATGATTTTAGTATTTTTTCCTCCTAAATCGTCGATTGGGACCACTGCGCGGCGCGTCGAATATTGCTCAAATAAATTCCAGCCAAGAGGGTAATAATAAAGGTCGAGTTTCACAGAGGCGGGTCGAAGTGTCGCATCCTTCGATTACAATTCGGCGCTCGCTCGACGCGTTAACCGATAACCGTGTCGGAGGGTAACGGCTGGGAAAGGATTCAGCCGGAGCCACAGGTTCATTACAAACACTGCCGTTACGGGATCCGTTTTTATCGCGGCCGGTGCGAGCGCTCTTTGCTCGCTAAATAGACGGCGCGCCGTGTTCCACCGCAAGTCCCTGGAAAATACGGCGCGGCGTTATTACGTGTTCACCCTTTAATGGGAAATTGAATCACTTTCCGCGTTGTGTACCGACCCGGCCGGCGTGGTTAAGCGTTCGACAATTTTCAAATAAAAATCCCACCTGCAGGTATCAAGATCATTCAACGTCGCGCGCCGCCCCGGAGAGAAACAACGTTTCCACGAATTTCCTCTTTCTTTTTTTCTTCTTTTGCCGAACCTCTCTGATTTCATTACTCTCCCCGGTTACCTAGTTTGCGTGCGCTTGAGAGACGATTCTTTATACTACAAAGGATTCATTTTCTTATTACTCCGGGTCCCTTTTGTACCTAGGGAAACCAACATCGACGAGGGCCGAGTCAAAGAGACTGCAGCTAAACAGAGATTTGTTTCTTCTGCTGGGAATTTGCGCCAGCTGGAAATTGGATAATATTCTTAAATTGCGAGGGAGTGTTCTTTGCGCTGGTGCCGAATATCGGGGGTATGCGAATTTTGCAGACGGTGATTATTTTTATTAAGGTGCGAGACCGTCTCCTGCAACAATGCGACAAGACACTTTTGCGTATTCGAGACGTTCAACGCCGACGATGGTAATTGAAATGAAAAGAAATTAAATAGGAGTGTGCTTCCTCTGTTGAAAATTGTAGGTTGAAAATAAGTTTGATAGTTAGCTGGCAAACTTACTACATTTCGATTTAATCATACTTGACGTGATAAAGTGGTTGGTTGACAATGACGCTGTTTTATTGACTATGAATTGCAACCTTTCTGTTTTTGCTAATTATCAACATCTGTTATTTAAGGTAAGGAGTAAAATTTCTGTCCCCCTGGACATTTTAAAATATACCTTTTTTTAAATTTAATCTTTACCGAGATTCTACCGAGCATTTTAATAAACGAAGAGGATGATATTGTCGATGCTTGGAATCGCGAATCAAATTCATCCCTCAGGAATTAAACAAAACGGATAAACGAATATAATAAAAATAATCTGACCGAAGAACGCAAAGGACTTTGCTGTCAGCATTTCAGGTGCGAGCAGCGCTCTCGAGGATCGGCCGCATTTCGTCAGTATTCATCGGCGGACATATCGCGGCGGATCGATAGCGCGATGTCGAAAAAATTAGCGGAAAAGGCCGCAACGCGTGGAAGTCGACAGTTTCCAATTTTCAATTAGTATTCCCGTTCCATGGGGTCGAGTGACTGTACACTGTTGGATGTCGCGCAACGAGATGCGACGCGACGGGTCCACCACCGGTTTCGGGGTGCTCTATTCATGTTTCGGATCAATAGTCGACAACGAGAAATTTTAATTGGCCCGCTGAACAATCAGGGGAAAGAGACTTTTCGAAAATGTCGCACGGCTGCGCCGACCGATAGTACTGCTATAGTATGACGGCCGGAAAAAGCCTCGCAGATCTGTGGAAAGTGGCGTTGTCCCTTTATCAGTTAGCCTTTAGTAACTAAAGAAATTTTCTTGTCAACAAAAAGAAATTGAGATTGCATAAACTGTCGTAATACTCAATTTTCACACATTATCTACCCGCGATTATTCCACAATTTTTGGAAGTCATACACTCTTGGAAATCATAAATGAACTACTCACCCTCAATTCGTAATTTAATCATTTCGTTTGGGATATGTGAACAAAATAGTAGAAACTTCAGAACATTCTTCTACTAATTTCAATTTTGTAACGCAATTAATACAGAAGATAATTTCTAATTTAACTCCTGCCTCTTGCAAGTGATAAAATTTTGCAAAAAGATCTGCAGTCTATTAATGATCATTCCTCTCGGCTCAGTTTTAATCAGAACCAAGATTATACAGTGAATTCTCGATATATGTCAACAACACGAGTTTTGTCAGTGACAAATATCGTCCAGGAGACATATCCGAGCTGTGTTATGTTCACACTCCTCGGCTTCCGATGCCTCTCGAGCTTCGTGACCCTTCACGGGGTATACCCCGCGGTAGTAGGGATAATTCCGCGTCGTTTATCACCCAGGACTTGGCGACATTTATAGAGGAATCACTGTATTAGGCATAAGAAAATTTTCAAGTTTCCATTTGGTACAGCGCAATTACTTAACAGCGCATTAATAGGCTTCCGGTAGATAAAGAGTAAATAATAGTCGGTAACTATTATGAGATATGGGAAACCTACCTTGGCGAATGTAGTGTTCTCTAATTGGCTCTCCTAGTAAAACCCTGGCCCGTATTATGGTATAAAAGCAGTGCAAATTATCACAGCCCCGTGAGAAAGTAGAAAAGTCGACTCTGACTCATTTATTTAGTTTCGGCTTCAATTAGGCTCTTAAAGACTCAAATCACAAAGAGCTCTAAAACCAACGACGGAGTTCAACAGTAACTATCGACAGGGTGCACAAACTGTCATTAAAGTGGGGATCTGTGTGCAAAATAAAAATTTTCTGTATCGATGGCAGGAAATGGAGTGCAAATAAAATGTTCTATTCTCCACCATTGATCGGGATGGATTTGAATTCTTTTATCCTTTTCACGATTTTATATTTCACTTGCTCAATAAGAAATACATAAAATCCACAGTCTATTTATCACCAAGGCATTCAGCTGACTTTCACGGTTGAAATAGCAGGCAAACGCGTAAGATCTGTGAAAAGCAGCTTTGTTCCCGGGTCGGGCGACGCCGGACAGGTTCGGACAAGTTCGCTTGGCCGACGGAGAACGCTGTGAACGCTCCGGCCGAGCTTTTTATCCGTATTTGCCCGGTAAAGGGCGAATAATTGCCGTTCCGCTTCTATCTCGCCGCGCCTCCCACGTTTCCATGAAACTCCCCCGCTAATATCGTCAACCAACGTATACGATAAAACGAAAAGCAGTCGGGCTGCTCCCCTATCTTTCCGAAACGGAATACACTCGATATAAATCCTAGCGGTAATCCATTTGCCGGGTAATTCGACCTCTCGGCTCGCTGCTCGTCCCCGCTCGTCCTCGCTTTAGCAGCTTTCCCTATCCGCCGCGCAGCGGATATCAGGCGCCGTTTCGAACCTATTGCGCCACGCTGATTTTATTTCTCCGCTCGTCTCGATCCGCTTCTTCGTCACGGACAACTGGGTCTCTCTCTCTCTCTCTCTCTCTCTCTCTGCGGTCGATCCGCGTCCCTTATTCGTCTTCCCATTATTTCTTTTAACCTTCGTTCAATTACGCTCTTTCTGGTTTTTTGGTTGTGTGCCAAAGGGTCACCGCGTTTTCACGCTTTGCCCGCTCGGTGGATATGCGAGACGCTCATTTACCAAACTGATTCACGCTGGAAATTCGGTAATAAGAATCGATGAAATACATCCGTATTTAAAAGTGCCTTCAATTCTCGTTGTTCGGCCTTATTACAGTATTATCTCCGTAACTCTCGCGATAGTGTCTACCGTAACTGTAGAAATTCTATCCCCACCACTGGAATAGTCCCCACCACTGGGATAGTCACCACCACTGGAATAGTCCCCACCACTGGGATAGTCCCCACCACAGGTCCCCACTTGGAATCTGTCAAGCGGTAAACACGCTCGACGACTGAACCACCGATGGGTCGAGTATCGGTGACGCTGACACTAATACAAGCAAAGCAAGAGATTGCAACTTTTCTAATTTTCGATTTCTTTTTACAAAACTTTTACCATCGTATTCGTCTCGTTTCTCGAATTAAAATGACATCGAACACGATATAATTACGATTATAATTACTCGTGTAATAAGCAATTAAAGTTTCGGGTGTGAAGGGGGACGGCAAGCGGAAAAGAAATCAGAGATTCGAAACGTCGAACCTCGGTCCCTCTTTCTTTTTCAAACGCTATCCTTCTCTACGTTCGACACACTACAAAGAATGTAGCACCTCTACTAGAACTGTCGCTCGTCAGACCCGACGATACGACAGTTACGGAGATACAGTGAATTTTCGATATATGTCAACAACACGGGTCTTGTCAGCGACATATCTCGTCCATTAGACACACCCGAGCCGTGTTATGTTTACACTCCTCGGCGTCCGAGGTCTCTCGACCTTCGTGACCTCTCCCGGGGTATACCCTGAAGTAGTGGAGACAATTTCGCGACGTTTATCAGGTTTTTGGCGACATATATAGAGAAATCACTGTACTTCTGTAACACGGTGGATGTCGAACGTGTAGTGAAAGTCAAAATAATTTATCAGTGGACTGTGGATTTTAGTGTAAAATAAAAATGTTCTATGTCAATTGTAAGCAACAGAAACTAAATAGAAATGTGTTTTCTCTTTACATTATTTTAGTATTCGACTATAACGTAACAATATTCTCAGACTCTAATGTTTTCCTACAACACCTACAATTTAATTCGTAACATTTGCTCGATCTTGCAAGTAATTAATGGATCCCCAGTAAAACGGGTAAAAAATTTGAATGTACAGTCCCAACTGATTAATTAGCTAATCACTAATGATATCGATAAGGGAAAGTTGAAATTTATAGCTGATCCCATTCGCATTATAAAGATCCCAATAAAATGTGCTGTGATGCAACACATCGCAATGAAGATTCTTTTTCACACCTGGCCAAAGAACAGTGTCACTCACATGTTACCGTAGAGGCAGTACTAGTTGATAGGTTACGTGTTGAGGTAATTTATTTTAAATGAGAAACGTATACCATCAATCAACCGCTTAATGGCTTAATCGTTTTTACCTTCGAACGGCTCAATTAATAGTCTAAGTGTTTTCGAACACATTTTGCAGCAAGGAAGTTTAATCGATTCTTTTGATTATTATTTCGACGGGGATTATTAACGTTGATTCTGATGTAGAACAATTATCGAGTAGCTTTCTAATAATCTCCGATAGGTAGGTTAATGAAAAATGATTATTATGATAATTCACGATTTAATCGCAGGTGCAGTGAAATCAAGACTGATATTCTAGTTCTGGATATGCGCTTGTTTAATATTATATCCGCTTAATGATACGATAAATCCAGTGAATAATGCACCTCTCGAATGTATCATTACTATTCGTAATTTATTAAACGCCTCATTGGGAATGCATGAAAATGGACGAAAGTAAAAATAGTCAGGCCACTATAAAGACAAGAAAAAATTCCATCCAGAATAAACCAACAATTTTAATTAAAGAAAAATACACTAAGAAGTTGCAACCATACCGCAGACGTTTATTCCTACTATTTTCGTTTCATGAAACGCAATAAAACGAACGAAGTGAAACAAGCAATAAAACCGGCGCCTACTTTCGTTGTTTAAAAACAAACGCCCGAAACATTAAATTTGCATAAATGCCCAGAAATGTTAAAATATTTATCGCACAGTCCCCCACTGAAAAAGTTATTTTAAATATCAATTTAAAACGAACAATTCCGGGTACAAAAAGAAATATATACTTTCAAGTCGGAAACAGACTGTGAACGTTTATACATTTATAGTATTTTTGTTCCATAAAATTCAGTAAAATAAATATTTCAATAAATCTCAAAAATGGCCATGCGACGCGAAGAATTTGCATAAAATCCCGTTGTTCGGTTAAAAATAGAGACCCGTATGCATTTATTGCACACTGCACGGTGCAAAACTCAATAAATAAACAGTTCCAGAAAAGTGCAGCCGACATGCTGGACAACAAATAAATTCCACAACGATCTCAATCGTCCGTAATATGAATCCGGGCAAACATTCTGCCTATAACGCGAAAAATATTTATGTTTTTAACAATCATCTAAGTCTATATTTTAGACAATGGTCTAATGAAATACGAATATATGATGGATCTAGTGTCATAAAGCCGATTTATTAAAATCATTTCAGAATCACCATTCTATGGTCCTACGATAAGTTTATTTATAATTAGACCACGGATTTTATGCATTTATAACAAAAATGTAGAAGTCAAAAACAAAATAGTAGAAACTGCAGAACATTCATCTACTAATTTCAATTTTGTAAAGCAATTAATACAGGAAATAATTTCTCATTTAACTCCAGCCTCTTGCGAATAATAAAATCTTGCAGAAAGATCTGCAGTCTAGGAACGATCATTCCTCTGGCTCAGTTTTAATCAGAACCAAGATTATACAGTGAATTCTCGACATATGTCAACAACACGGGTTTTGTCAGCGACATATATCGTCCAGGAGTTATGTTTACACTCCTCGGTTTCTCCTTCGGTAGTGGGGATAATTCCGCGACGTTTATCATCCAGGCCTTGGCGACATATATAGAGAAACCACTGTACTCATAATACTAATACTTGATTACAGCACTCGGGAAATTAAATAACGATCCGGTAATACTAACTTGAACGGGCACGCAACCTAAGTGTCCATTCCATGGACAGATATTGAAACACTTTCATGATTAGCGGGACATTTAGTCTCGGCAATCGATTTCCGCGGACATGAAAGGATCTATCAACGATCCGATTTTCCTCGGCGAGTTTCCGTCTCCGCGGCGCCAGACGAAAATCCGCGTTGCATTTAGGATAGCCGAGCATGGCGCAGAAGAGGAGGATCGGCCGAACGGGAACTTCTGATTAAAGTGAGTGCAGCCCGTCAACGAGATAGACTATCGCAAATAGAAGAACCGGGATGCATCGGAACAAGACCTAGCCTGTCTGACCCGCAGAGGTTGCATCGTTGCACCGGCGGAAGAGAAATGCGGAGGTAAAAACGCGAGTATATTGCGCCGCGCGGAAATCATATCTGCGGGCCGAAAAACGGTGCTCAAAGGAACCGGTAATTGCACGGTAATCCCAAAGAAGCAACGGAGACGTCTGCCGCATTGTTTACGGTGCAACAGCGCGGCAAACAATGCGATCGAGGCTGCAGAGGAACGGCAGTGTTCTACGTTTGGCAGTGCTCGACCACCGACACTGTCAGAGAACTCCATTTCCGCCAGGAATCCACTCTTTTTCGCGATCTTTCTGGAAAGTTTGAACTCCGGTAAAAAGTTATTATCGGACCGCGGACTTTTATGCATTTATGAATAATAGACAACCGCAACTTTGTGGAAGGAAACGTAGGAATTAACGAACTTTGATAACGCTCCTCCCCAGTTCTCGCGACACGGGTTTCGCAGGCTGCGAAGTAAATTCTCTTTTGATTCTGGAGTTTAGAAAATAATCCGCGAACATGAGAATTTGCGCGAGGATCTCCGCCGAGTTTCATTATCCGCGTTCCCGTGCGAGCTCCCATTTTCGCGAGTCGTTTCGTCAGCGTTGGGGAGAAAACGTCCTCTGTCCACTGGACGACTCTTCGTAGAAAGCGTAGATGTTTGTTAATATAGAATGAGGAACGGTTTTGTGGTACAGAGGAATAAAGTGTTCAATTATGTGCAAACATTGAGCACATTACGTTGGTAATCTTTGTAGTCAATCTTAATCGTTCGAGACATTAAAGGATCGTTTCAGCGCTTCGTCACGCTACTTAAATTGTTTCGTGGCTTTCACGCAGCGATGAAAAGTACATTATTCCGTACTTGTAGAAAGTACGAGACCGTGTATCATTTCGTTATTTTCGCGGACCATCGTCTCCCATTGTATTTCCTGAACACGTGTACACGATCATTTTCCCTTCACATTCGTTTCTTTGAATTATTTTATGCTCGCCGCAGTGTAGAACGCGTTATTTTCTCTTTAGGAAACGGGTCCTTTAGCAGGAGGGCAAAATCAACGCTGCCTTTTGTCTCCCATTTTCATTCCCTTCCATAATTCATTTAACATTACGCTTTCGTCGAATCCTCCCTGCCAGGTGTGATTTTTCGAGTATGGCGACTCTTCTCCGTGCTCGTCGGCTCGTGTCTCCCCGGGGAGAATCAAGGCGCTTTAATAAGCTGCAGGGTGTATCGTTCCGTCCCCGTTAAATAATTTCGAGGAACGTTAAAGAGACGAGGCCCTAGGTGGCTCGTTTGCCCGGGTGCCACCCTGAAAATTAAGACTCGTTACGGATCTACCGGGAACACGTCCGCCGACGAGCAGAAACGAGGTCGTCTTCCTGCGGCCGGACAGCTTCCGGTCTCGTCTCCGGCCACCATCGATCGAACCTGCGGAATTGAAACCGAGAAAAAGTCGATCAACGGCTTCGAGGGTTGCGAGGATCGATTCGAAACCGCGTGTTCGCCTCGGCTACTGGCGGAGAAATATCGATAGCCGCCGCCATTGATAGTCCCCTATAGCTGAAGCACCATCGATAGTTGTCGATAGTGATCGACGGAGATAACGTGCAATACATTTTACTAACTGCACACTATCATTCTGTGTCAGGAATCAAACGCATTTGCAGTTGCCTGCTTCTACAAATGCAACACTAATGTAATAATAATGATGCAACTCGCGGAACCTCGAATTTTAACCCTTAACGGCACTTTTACTTACTGGGTCCAATGCCGCGTATATCACGGCAAAAATCAGATTAATTAATAATATAAATATTTTCCTTTCTATACTTCATACAAAAATGTTGAGTCACAGTTTCTCTTGGTATGAAAAATAGCTTGGATCTGGATGGGAAGTAAACTTGAAATACTTCCGGACCGTTAAGGGTTAAATAACAGTCGATGGCTATCGATGAACAAACTATCGCCGAGGCTCTCAGCCGGCCATCACGGTCGGAATAGCAGGCAAACGCGAGGAAAAAGATTACGTAGCCGCCCCCCAGAGCGACAAAAGGACGCGCTGAAAAGCGCACCCTCTCTCCGAGAATTTAAAGTTTCAGCCCCGGGTCGCGCGCGACACCGAGTTTGATAAAATCCCCGTTTCTCGTCCGCGCGACGCGCATATTCCTGTCAGTTTTTTATCCCCCTTCTAATTTAACTTGCAAATTCATCCCCTCCCGCGTCGACTGGCTTAAGCGATATCAGCGAGCGCAATTTTAAACACGTGTCGCGGCGATGGGACAAGCTTGGATCAAGAATTCGCCCCGGAAGGACGTCGCTCGAACTTCAAGCCCTTCGCTCAACCTTTTTGCAATGTCCAACCCGGTTCCGAACGTGCATACTCGTCCCCTAGCATTAACGCTGATGCCTGCTGAACAATCACCCCCTCAAACCATAGTAAAATCATTGTTCAAGCAACTGTATTACGAGAAAAATTCATTTTTAACACTAGAAATTACCGAGCCCGTCAAAATGACGGATTTCAGATTTTTTCTTTCACAATTCGCGAGGTTATAGAAATATTTTCTAGTATACTTTTTTATTCGACTACTACCCTAAGAAGCCTATGGAATCTGAATAAATGCAATTCTGTTATTACAGTGATTTCTCTATATATGTCGACAAGGCCTGGATGATAAACGTCGCGGAATGATCCCCACTACCGCGGGGTATGCTCCGTGAGGGGCCGCGAAGCTCGAGAGGCCTCGGACGCCGAGGAGTGTAAACATAACACGGCTCGGGTATGTATCCTGCACGATACGCGACGCTGGCAAGACCCGTGTTGGTGACATACAATGAATTGTCATTACGGGTCAGTGCCAACTTTACAATTTGGAGTCAGTGGAACTACCCACACCACCGCGGTGAGGGAAAGCTCGAGAGCCGCCTCTCGAGCTATGTGCAACATTGTATCGGAGAAACACATTTTCTCAGTCTTCTTGTCACTATCGCTTAGTAGTCATAGGCTTTCATGACTTGTAGACGGATATGACTCTCAGGTTTCCAGCATGCCCTGTGTATTTCAAATGCGACGCTCGGCGACAACCTCAGATTTCGTCTAAGAGCCAGTCACCAGAACGGCGCAACTGACTCGTAACGAGAATTCACTGTACTATGAATTACGACGCATGCTAATATTTTTAATTTACGATTATTGAGACTGTAAAGATGACATTGTTCAATAAATTCATTTCTTTTGGAATATATTATTTAAAAAATGGCTAAAAATTTGGACAGACGCATTCTCGTTAGTTTTTTAAAGTAAATAGTTTTAATAGTCCGTAAACCTAGTGTTAAGGTATCAAGCGGAAAGAGGCGAATAATGACGGTTGGAGATGGAGTATAGAGCACTCTTTCGAGCTGCGCATTATATTCGAGATTCATGAAAAGTGGTGGAGGGGCCACTCGGAAAACGCTTGTTAAAATCTCCAGCCCGCTCGGATCGAGTTGTGCGCGGGAATCCGGATTTCGCGAGGCTATGGGAAGAGTGAGAGGGGGTTTGCGAGAACCGCCGAGCGAAAAATCAGCGATTTCTCCGCCGTGCCCCTCGCCCCGGATCGTCGTTAGGCGTCCCTCAGGCAGAGAGCCTGAATCTGTATCTGCTTTTCCGCCTTGGACGGGGCGAATCAATTTTCCGTCGGACGATCTCGTCGGCTGCGTACGGACCGAAGAAAGAAGAATGAATATCGACGAGCGGATAGCGCGGAAATTGCGCTGCCGGGACAAAAAGGAAAAAAAAAAGGAGAACGACGACGACGACGACGACGACGACGACAGCGAGGAGGAGGACGATGCTACGGGAATGGCGCGACAGTGACGAGGCACGTTCGTCGGGCTAAAACCATCGTCGAATGATGCGGCCGCTCGACCGTGACGAATTTCCCGCGGATTATTCGAACGTGCACGCCGGCACGGAATAATGCACTTCCTTTCGATCGACTCGGGCCACGTCGGCATCCGAGATTCCGCTCCACGACTTTTTAATCCCTCGTTACGCGCGACGATCGATTCCGCCTGGAACGAGTTCCGAGAAATTAACAGAAAATCGGCGAAATGTTACTCTCGTTCATTTACGGGGTGTTTTCGAGCCGATGGAAAGGGGATGATTCTACAGAAGGGAGGGTGTAAGATGAAAGAACCTAACGAAATTGCTTGATCACTTCGTTTTAGAGAACGTCTGCTTTGAGAATTTGTCAAGTTGTCACACATATTTTTATACAGACTTTTTGACATCTTTAACTATTTTTTTATCCGTGCCGCTCGATTTTGAGGCGCCACTAAAAATGGTCGTACTATTATCCAAAATATTCTTTACACTATTAAATTTATTTGTGCTTGATGAATTACTAAACATTTGATATGGACTTTATGTTTACATGTAAAATGGAAAGAATCATGTAGAATGCAAAGATTTTAGATCGGAAGCGGTATTTGATTTTGGAAGTGAAATAGCTGCCAGATCAAAGGGTTAATTGTAGATAGTAAGCAATAATGGATGGAAGTGTATTGTACTCGTAATTAGACCTCGTTTGATCAACTGATTAACCTGTATCACAGGCACAGTGCAACATCCCTGAAGGGTGAGTATACACAATAAGTAGAATTGGTTGGCCACGGCCAGACGCGAAGGCCAATTCCTACTCAATAGCACGCGTGCTTAATTAATAGAGATGCTTAATTTTTATGCAAAATAAAAATTGTCTGCATTAGCTCCAAGCTACCGGATCCACATAGTCGTTCATTTCCTTTTGAATGATTGTAATCAGCCAGAAATAATACAACAATATTTTGAAATGCTTCCACTTTTTTTACCGTCTTGCATTTTATCTGCTCGTTTTTGCTAGAAATGCATAAAATCCGCAGTCCATTAATGAATCTTGAAATTCGACTCGAGGCAGGAATTGGGTCCAATCTGACCCAGGATCGTAAACGTTCCATCCATATTCCCATTTTTCAGGAACCAGTTAACAAATTTTCATTTTGCATAAAGATCCGCTGCCTAAACGTAATCAAACAGCTGATAGATGGAAAATCCTCGTTGAAAACAATGGCGAATTTCGTAATGCTGAAGATTAACCGTAAGCATGATTATCGCACACTATAAGCGTGGAAAATCGAGGAGACTCGTGGGGTCGTCTAATGTCTGTGCGTTTTCCTTGAATGTCGAAGACGGATAAAGACCTCTTCCAGTCGAACGGATTACGGTGCATGATGGGATAGGGATAGCATCCTAGAGATGCGCCATATACAGACGACTCGCAAGTGGCTACAGGTGCAGTCCGTTCTATCGGAGGACGTTTGCGGTCATCTAACAGTACGAGGAAATCAGTGAGACAGTTATGGTCGGGGAAGGACTCCGAGGATCGAGTCGAACTGTAGTCGGACAGCTCCTCAAGGAGGAATTAACGCGTTGAAGTTCGTGGTTTGGCTGCCGGTAATCTCGGGCAGTTCCGGGATACCGACACACCGCTCGAGGCCCTTGCTAATCCGAGCCCCACACTATTGAGTCATAAGTAATTGGAACTGGGATCCTTCCTGAGGACCCTTTGCGTATCCCCCCGTCTAATAGTGCGTTTAGATCAAAGGACCCTAACTGTACGCATTCGGACTTCGAACACGACCCGTACAGGAACGAGGTGTGCTCGTCGAAACTGTGCACGAATGTTCGCCTAATTTCCAGTGAGCATCGACGAATACTTACAAGAATTTTTCCGAGAGTTGTCGGGGACGAACGAGCATTTTCTACTGGGGGGTTAAAAGCTTTAAATTAGTATTACAAAACAGCTTAGAAACTGTAATCAAGTGTACATAGTATAATTTTCTGTGTAGTAATTTATTGAACGAAATAAAGATTGAAAAGCTGAGACGTATGATACTGAATGTACTCGTTGAAACTTCTTGCATTTTATAGACGCGGAAATCCAGCGTCCTAACAAGCATTTACGAATCTCGACAAATAATTCCATTTCCGAGATGTGCGGTGCTGAAACTGTTACATCGAAGTTGTTCCGTAACATTTTTCGAAGGGCGGGCACTGAAAGAACGGCAACCAGCCACGATTCGAGACCAAGATACATTCTCCCTCCGCCAATCCCGTTTCTTACAGTCCGCGGATCGTTCTTGATCGTTATTTATCGGCCCGGTCGCGTCGTGCTCTTTCGCTGGATATCGATGCAGCGCGAACGGATCGAAGTGCAATTACCCAATAAACGTACCGTAGGATTTCCTCCGGACGGATCGAGTTATTTATCGCGCGAACTCGAGCCACGATAAACAGTCTCTCCGCGCGAGAGATCGAGACGGTCGGCGTTGTATTTCAACCGGGTCTAACCCGGACCTTGAACACGGACGCGCGAGAGCCCCGGTTTCCTTTCGCAGCCCTTTTTCATCCCGCGGGAAAAGAAACGAAAGAATCGGGAACAACGGACGCGGCTTACCCGCGAAATCCCCGGCGTTCCCGTTAGCCTGCGAGCGGTATTTCACCGCCGCGAGGATTAAGACGGACGTGCGACAAGACCGGGGCGGTTCGATTGCCAACAGGAAGCTACGTTTTATCGATAACGCGACCCTCGCGGTGCACCCGGTGGCCCTGCAACGCGAAGCCTGTCTGCAAACTTTCTTCTTTTCCTCGCCGCGTACCCTATTCGAAACTGAACGTTGTCGATTTTGCATGTCTGCCAATTAGGTCCGTATAGGACAGCGAGGCGAGAGAATTTGCTAGAGATTTCCCCGCGGATCCTCTACATACATTTTCAGCAGTTTTAGGAAACGAGATGTTCTGGTGTGCAACGATTGCCACTTCCAAAACTGTAGGCTTAAGAGCCAAGGGTAGTCACGTGACTTTTGCAGAGTCTGCATGGTCGGTAACTGCGGTATAATTTGCGTTCACAGCCTTCAGACACTGACTTAAGATCTGTCTTGGTCTTGATCCACCGGGTCCTAAGTCTGTGACTAAACTTCGTTTCATTTGTCACATTTTTTGCTCTGTATCAAGACAAAAATATAGCTCAATTTGTAGCTGGAGATATTTTCTAGCGCGCGCTACTCTCGATTTCATCCAGAAAACTCATCCAATGGCATAAAAATGCTTGGATTCCACATCGTCAATTTTTGGCCTACTTCTAATGCTTATATTACCAAATATCTGCATAATCCCGTCAGCTCTTTCGAATGAGCCCTTTCCCAGCGAAAAGTATTCTCATATAAGGACAAAAAGTTGAGGCACGTAAAACCATTTTTCGCCTATTCTTGTCGATAACGTGGTCACTCTACCTTATCGCGAATCTACGGTGTTGGCACTTAAGGTTCACTTTCCTTTAGGTGTAAGGGGTTTTTGTGAAAAGGGAAGCCGAGGGCCGAAGTCAGTCGCAAAGAAGCAAACCGAGCGCGTCGTGCCATTAAGGAAAAACCAATATTGTCATACTCTCAGTTTAGTTATACGGTTATATGTACACAACTATTGACACCTACGGCACTGTACACGCGATATTGTATCATTCCACTGCATTAATAAAGTCTAACTAATTGTAAGGACACCAGAAATCTCCGGAGTTTAACCTCTTTAGTACAATAGTCCGCAACTCTGTTTCCCAGGGACGGCGCGCTTGGCCGCGGATGGCACAAAAGCCACCATAGTGGTTCGTACCGTCCAAACTGATGCTTTCCACGGAAACCACTATAGTGGCGTACAGTGCTTAAGAGGTTAAGCTCGCAATTTTCATGTATAATTTTATAAAAACTAAAATAAAGGAGGAATTTCTTTCTGATAGAAATTAAACAAAAGGTAATTTTTATTCATACACACGTTTTCTTCTATTTTACAAATCAGCACATAAACGCATAAAGATCTGTTGTCTAATAGCTCCTAAAACAGACTCTAATTGTTTCTGTAACCTCGAGCACCTCTTCTGTATGCGCATCGAACATAGACACGTTCATAATTAATTTCTATCCCATGTTTCACGATATTGAGTGTCATTGAGTGACATTGAGTGACCTTGAACGACCAAAGTCATCAGAGTCACCTCGGAAATGTACAGAGTGTTCTTACGATGTGTAATGGAAAAAGACGTAGTATTTCGAGAGAAAGTTCTGTTTACAGTTCACCTTGTATAGCAAGCCCTGGTGCGTAATCTCGAACACGCGGGGCACGCCCTTTTAACGACGTCTTTTATGGCTGTACCATCGTCGACGCTTCCCGTGTCGTCGACGCCGTAAAACAAAGTCGTATCCAGTTACCGTTGCACATACGCTGTCTTGTTGGGTGACCGATTCTAGTACAGTTTGCAGGGCGTGGCGTGATTCGCTGCGTTGACCACTCGGATCGAACTGGAATCCACCACCTTTCACTGCCCTCTCTCGTCAAAATAAATACAGCGAATTCTCGATATATGTCAGCAACACGGGTCTCGATGTCATTCAGCGTCCAGGAGTCATTCTTCGATCCGCGCCGATCGTAGAAAAGGACTGCGATGCTCGCCGCTGAGGCGATATCGTATTTGGTATCATTTTCATTAGAAAAATGCCACGAATATGTTTGTAAAAGTCCCATATCCCTAAGTCTCAAGTGTCTCGAGCTTCGCGACCCCTCACGGGGTATACCACGCGGTAGTGGAGATAATTCATGCTTTGGAGACATATATAGAGAATTCACTGTACCATTATTAACATCAGTAGATTCGAAACAAACCCATAGTAGACACCGTAGCAGTCCCTGAAAACCGCCGCGAACACGGTCATTGAAATCGTTTGACATTTAACCTCTTAAGCACGACGCGGTCGTCCGCAACTCCATCTCCCAGGTACGGCGCGGTTCGTCCGCAACAGTGTCTCCCTGGGACGGCGGGCCTGGCCACAGATGGCACGAAAGCCACTATAGTGGCGTTACCGTTCAAACTGATGCTTTCCACGGAAGCCACTATAGTGGCGTTACCGTTCAAACTGATGCTTTCCACGGAAGCCACTATAGTGGCGTACAGTGCTTAAGAGGTTAATACGCTAATTACTCACACTCTCCCAGACAATCTTTAAACTCAGAATAGTCAGAATTGCTAGAATAGTCAGTCAGAAGAGCATCGCAGTGCAAGATCCACTGCAAGCACCTTCGAGAAATGATCTCGGACCGATCGAACGCTGTCGGAGTTGTTTCGACCTCCCAAGGCCGCAAAAAACGGACCCGAGCAAAATGTTTCTCGGTGCTAGGAAAGCGCCGCGGGAAGCGCGAAACGTGTAATTGGCCCGTGAATCGGAACGAAGTCGACGACGGCAGAAGAAGCCTGTTTTGTTCTGTCTCGCAAAACGACCGCCACGGTTGCGCATCCTCCGACGCGAGTTCTCTAGCCGAAAGAAAACGTCGGTCGATCGATTCGCAATTATTGGCGGACAGAACGTAGCAGGATATTGGAGGAGCCGGAGACTTTTTCTCCGGTGCTTCGCGGAGAACTATGCTGCCGCGGAGTCTTTCCAGATCCTGGAGTAGCACGACCAATTCGTCGACTGTTTACTTCCAGTTCTCGACTGGCTCAATTCGGTCGTTCGTTCCTGGTGTGCTCTTCTACCCCCAACCTCCCCTTATAGTTTCTTCCACAATCCTGTTTGAGTTCGCTTTTAATGAAAAGCCCGTGACGCGGGCTGCAGCTCGTTTTGAGGGCGCGAAAAATTCTTCGTTCTAGAAAAACGCTAGGCGAGATAGTTAGTTATATACATGTTCATGCTGCGAGAAATGATCAGGGTGACGATGCTCTTAGGAATATAGCACGTCTTTTTATAGTGGGAATGTTTAAGTGTATCGAGTGACGATTATTTTTACAATCTCTATGGTCTTGAGAAATTAATAAAAGACGAGTTCAAGGAACTCGACTTTTCTCACATCTGTCTCTCCTGCTTGGTTACATAATACCGTGCTAGGTAATTACTAAAGGGTGAGGTGTTTTGATGAGCGGTAGAATGACTAGACAACTTGTTGGTAACAATAACTTGTATTTTAATTAGAGCGACTGTACCACGATATAGCTTATGTGAGAACTGGCTGAAGACTACAGACTGGAACGGAATATGCTTCTAAGGGATGTGAAATTTGTGGTGGAGGCGGTAAAAAATAGTGGGAGAAAATTGGGGGGAGTTGTAGAAATGGTCCAGACGCCGTCTTAAATTGTTAATGTTATGGCGCCGGAAAGTCGCAGAAAAAATCGGACGAGTCCCGTCGCTTAGGGCTCAAGAGCCTTCGACTCTTAGACTAATTTATTGCCTCCAGTCGGGTGGTCGAAGTCTTTAGGACTTGGTGTCAAATTCTAGAGACACTTTCATGGGTCTCGCATTACGTTCCGTCTCAACGACACTTTCTAGCAGGTTTTATCTACGATTTGATCGATGCTCTTCTTAGTGCAGGGATTATCAGATGATCAACGATACAAACATCGAGAACCAAACGTACACTGGCTCACGAAAGTATTCGAACGCCCTTTAAAACAGTATAACTTTTTTTAAATTGGACCAAACGACCTGACTTTTTTCAAGCAGTTAGAAGAATTGGTTTGCCGAATGACGTGCAGAAAAGATTTTGAAAAAATTGCAATTGCTAGGAATTATAAGAGCAAATGGAAAAGGCACTTTACAAAACTTTTTTATTTGAGCCTGCAATGAAAATTTAGTATATGCGTTTTGTAGATCTATGTTAGTTTCACACATGCTGAAAATTTCATCGAAATCGGTTGACGCAGATGAAAACGGGACGCATCTGTTGATTTTAAGAAGAAGCTGACCAAAAGTCGTGAAAAACTACGATCTTCACCACTTTTAACTATTTGCCACTCGTGTGTATATTAACCCTTTGCACTCGAAGCTATTTTAAAAGTAATACTCTAAAATGGCAAAAAGAAACTTACCCAAAGAAGTGTGCCGTAAAATTGAATGTAGCGATGACGAATTTGACTTTGACTCTTTGAACGCTGACTTTGATATAGAAAGTGATAAGTGGTTGTTTTGAAAATATTTATACCAGTGATTCTGATAGAAAAATATAATTTTTGCATAAAATTGAAACATATTATTGTGCTACGTATGTCTAAAGTTTAAAAAAGAATTAATGAATCTTGTTTTTCCTTCATAATCTTGCATATTATGTATTAGCATGACACCTACGTATAAACTTGATAAGACCGCAAAGGGTTAAAGGGCGTGCAAGTGCTTTCGCGAGCCTGTGTATTTCCCTTCGCTGTTACGTGGAGAAAATAAAGGAGCGAATGGAATCGTACAATTATTGCAACTATGCAGCAAACAGTCCAAAGAAAAACCCTTTTGAGCAACGTTTGTAGGGGCTCTCGCAGTTCCCATCGCAATTCCAGCACGAGCGTAGCCCGGCTCGACGAGATTGCGCCGTCCACGTGAAATCGAGCGCGATTCCTTTCGCGAATAACGCGGCCGGCATCCTCTAATTCGAGAGCGTATCGATCTCCATCAGCGTGGCGTCGAGCGGAGCCGAATTATTCCGAAACACGGACCCTTTCACGCCGTTCTCAACCTGCCAGGATAAACGGCCGATACGTCATAATCTGTCGAAGGGCTTACGACCTCGATCGTGCCAATATCTCCCCTCCTCCCTCCACCGATAAAATGTGTTAATAAGAGCAGCCGTTTGCCGACGCCGTTTTTTCCCGCCTGCGTTAATTCTTTTCGTACACGAAGCCACCGTTCCGACCATCAATCTCTCTCTCTCTCTCTCTCTCTCTCTCTCTTTGCTGCTCGGACGCGATAGGTTTCATTGAAACAGAAAAAATATTAGCTCGTCGGATCAACTTTCCGCGAATACCTGGATTTACTGTTGACCCCCAGAACCAAAGAGACCACCGTCAGCGGACAGATCACCGGTTTCGGATGTTTTATTTCAGGATTATTGAAACTATCAAGATTTGCGGTTAACTTCGAGCGTGACTGCGAGGAATCGTTGGGGTGGTCGCTAATCTAGTGTATAATTACCAAGAAGAGGTTCGACCGTCGCGAAATGACGGAAAGTGCCCAGGGGTTCTATCCACGATGTTAAATGCAACTTTAAAGTCTCTTTTATGCATCCACCCACGCACGACTAATTTATATCTCATTACGGCCTCTTCGATGCCATGCGAGCTGTGTGTACAATATTTTTTTCGCATTGTTACTGGCAACGAAAGTCTTCGAGGCAGACAGACGTACCCCGTGCGAGCAGAGCGAGGGTCAGAATGGAGTAATTTATTTCACGTTGAGGGTCCTTCGATGTCACGCAAGCTTTACCATTTTTCAGACTTTTGCGAACAACGAGGTGGACAATTCTGCGTCGACGAAGCAAGGAACAGAATTGTGTAACTAATTTATATATCGTCGAGGCTCTTTTAGATGTCGCGTAAGCTTGGATGGAACATTTCTTCTTAGTTTTGCAAGCAAAGACAATTTATTGGATGGACAATTATCTCCAGTTAATAGGACTTAAAAATCTTCTTTTACAGAATGGTATCAAACGAAGTGATTAGATTACGTAGGTGACTTCTTTGTTTATACCTGTAGTTGTTGTCGCTGTCAAAAGATTTATTCAAGAATCCTTAGTCATAGGCCATACGGTTTCAAAAATTATGGCCTGCTCGATACCGTGCGAGCTCACAACATTTTTCCGTACTGGAAGCAACAATTCCTGATAACCAAACAAAACCCACCGGAGTGTACAACATGGGCCGTGTCCAACGGCGTCCAGCATATCGAATGTCCTAAATTCTCTTCACAACGATCCAGATTTTCCATCGAAAATGACCTCAAGGCAAGCGAGGACAACATTGGAAACCTTCTTTTTTGCTGTACCCCACCACAATGTAAATATTAACCGTAACCTTCTCTTCTACATTCGATTGTAAACCACGTGGTCGCTAATGACCTAGCTGTTAATGCGACCACTTTCAAATAAACGATATATAAACAAAAACAAAAAAAGAAAGTCTCGTCAACGTGGAGCAATTAACTTAGCAGGGTCAGAGCAACAAACGGAAGGTAGCAACTAATTTCTATCGCATTTCGGTCTCTGCGAAACCATGCGAGCATTTCCTAGACCACTTTTTCGTGTCATTGGAAGCAAGAGGATCTCCGGAGTCGGACAATTAACTCCGCGTGGCCAGGGTAACGAACAGAGCGCAGTAACCGAATAATTAGCTCGAGCAGGCGAGCGAGGCCGGTCGAAAATGTGGCCAGGCTATCTCGCCGTCCGATCCCTTCGATCCATTCTCTTTCTAGCCAAGGTTCGCGAGTCGTTGAACTCGACCACGACCCCGCGCAACGATTCGACTCGCCGACGCGCTGTTCGCGGCATTCCTTTCCCGAGGAAAGTAATTCCGTGAGAAAATCGAGATGCCCGGTGGACAGTCGACCATACACGGTGCATATGTGCGCAGTCGACGACGACCGGCATCGACTTTTCTTTTCATTTTGTCTTTTTTTCGCCGGGGTTCTAGGCCCGTTAAAAAGGCGATCCGTTATTCCGGGAATGTGTATCCGCAAACCGTATCATAGTCCGCGGCGTGGACCGCGAACCGACCTCCAGGACGTTAATCCACGTTAAAGGATTACACGGAGAGGCCAGCGGGAACGGGATCGCGGCTCTCTCGCTCCTGTAACTTCGATAATGGAAGGTCATTCGGCCGCGAATGGGATCGCTGTATCGATCCGCGCGAGGAGCAACAAAAGGACCTATCGTGAACGTAGTAGTCGCGCTAACACCGTCTGGTTAACCCCTTGCATTATTTATTGTACGGTTACGGTCACTCGAGTGTCTTTAGTTCATCATTTCTTAGAAGAAGCAACAAGTTCGTGTTTATCGTATGACGTTTGTGTCTTCTCCGATGGCTCTGCAGGGTGTCCCAAAAATACTTCCTTGAGACGGCCGCTTCCTGAAGTCATTTCAAGTAACTCTTTCCTTTGCGAAAATGTTCTCCGCGACGTTGTTTGGCAGTTATTGAGGAAAAAGCGCGGACCAATCAGAGAGAGAAAGAGAGAGCGAGAGAGAGAGAGAGAGAGAGAGAGAGGGAGTGGATACAGCGGAATTCGGATCGACCAATGCCAACGCTCAGCGGGACTTGTCTCTCTCTCTCACCTAGTTTTGCTATAGAAATACAGTGAATTCCAGATCTTGCCAGCGTCATGTATCGTCCAGGTGACATACCCATCTTATGTTTACAGTCCTCGGTGTCCGAAGCCTCTCGAGCTTCGTGGCCCCGCGCGGGGTATACCCCGCGATAATTCCGCGACATTTATCATCCAGGCCTTGACGACATATATAGAGAAATCACTGTTCACGTCGAAGAGATTGTTACGTATTCGTAAAATGAAGAAGGAAATGGAATATTGGGTGCACCACTTATTAAAAGATCGCTGCGATGAAGAACTATTTACAATCTCTCAACGACACCGAGAAATATGAAGATAGATTCCCCAATTTCGTGAGAATGTCGATTAAATCGTTCGACGAGCTTTTATGTGCAGCGAAGCCATTAATAACTCGACTATCAGATCTACCGTCCATTCTGAAGAAATACTACGTTCCATTATAATTAGACCGCGGATCTTTATGCAAAATAAAAATGCTTTGTATCTGTCCCGAGAAACGGGAATCGGTTTAGAATTACTCCTCTTTCGCCAATAATTAGATCGGAAACTGCATCGACAGTTTTAAATTCTATTAAGCTTTCCACCGTTTCAAATTGCAACTAGCGGATTCCGTATATTTATAAAACATTAGAAGCATTTTAAAAATATTGTCTTAGCATTTCCAACCTATCAAACGTATCAAGAAAGAAAATAAGTTTCTATTTCACTCCAGTTTCGTGCAATTCAGATAGAAAATATTCGTTTTGCCCAAAAAAAACTGTCTATGTATAAATTATATACTAAAGACCCTGTGGAACAGTAAGTATTATTTAACCCCTTGCACTACAATTTATTTTACGATTACAATGATTAGAACTTCTTTGATGCGTATAATCTACTAGGAAAACTAGAAAATTTGTATTTATTGTATATCCACGTGTTCTGTAATGGCTAAGTATTGACTACGATAAAATAGAATTTCATTCCAATTTGAAGGGAATTAATAATATCCATATTTAGAAAATTCTGTTCGATGTCTTAATCACGAGTCTGACTCGATATTATAGTACAAGTGATTAACATGTTATGAGCCTCGATATTCCAAAACTAGCAAGCAAACGGTTTACAGAAATGCTTTCCTCATTGAGGGAATTAATAACACTTCGCTAGCAGGTACGACCAACTATAATCGTGCTCTCATCGTCGGAACGATCGGCAGATAACCGTGTATTTACGCGCGTTAACCTCCCGTCAAGATGATCCTCTCGGCATCATTCTGACCGGGCATCGTCAACGGGAGATCCAATTTATCGGTCGTTAACGGCAAAAAGTCGATACTGAGCTCCCTCTCTGGATCGACTCGGCAAAATTGCCGTCGATTTTTCCGGGATACCGAGGCACTTGCTCGAATTGTTTCGAGCCGAAGAAACCAGCCCGTTAATCTGCCGTCCGCTTTGTCGCGCAAATTAAAGGAGCTCCCGGCTAACGAATAAGCAGAATAAACGAGAGGTCGGTCCAATTAAAAGCGCAGCGAGATCGGCGGGAATATTTAATTCCGTTTTCGACGGCGAAATCGGGGAAACGATGACAATTTCCGGAGGGCGACGGATCGCGACCGAGTCCGTCGCGCCGTTTGATTGTCGTTATTGTACGCGGATCTGTTAATGGCGCGGTGATTATCGGCGCTCGCAATTAACGCGACACTTGCCGCGTCGTTCCCCGCGAAATCGATTCGCTTCGACGCGTCTCTTGCTCTGTCGACCAGGCGGTGCCTGGATTCTGCGGTCGACCCGCGAAACGAAACGGCTAGACGCGCACTGTCACCCGGGATCGAATGACCCGCGCCTATCCGCGAAACCCGTCAACCGAATGCTCGATCCAGATCGAGATCTCCGTTCCAGCCCCGGTGTCGAATTGCCACGGCAGATTCGATGACAGTGACAACGATCGGCCGAATTAACGTGACGCCGTAGGCAACTTCCCTCGAGGACCACGGGAAAGGGGACTGTGTCTTCGATTGTGTTGCGGAGAACGGGTTGGTTTGTTGGCTGGTAACACGAGAACGACCTCGGTTCGGGTCTTTTTGGATTTGTCGTTGAGAGGTTATGTGAAAATAATCTATACAGGGTGTTCATTTGAAAACTTTCCAGCCGAATATCTCGAAAAGTATGGAAGATATTAAAAAAAAGTGTAAAACTCGTGTCCAAGGATTTCGAGGGGGAAAGAGTGGGGTAGTTTTTTATTTGGGTGGAGTTTTCAAGGTCATTTGAAGGTCAACTGTGTTTTCTCAAACGGAAAGCTACATTTTTTATTATGGGATCTTGATTTATGGATTGTTCGTTATGGACTCAGTTATGGACGATTCGTTCATTCGTGGGAGCTACAAAAATTGCCATAGAATTGATTGCTTGTTTTCATCATTGGAGACTCTTTAAATGTTGCTACTTTAGGACAGGCTTGGTTCCGATCGGGGGCTAAATAAAGGTGGCAATTCTGACAGGGAATAATGCTCGAGCCAGGCGTCGCGATTGTTAACTTGCTAACGTCAATATAGCGTTTCAATCGGGACTCTAATCGTTTCGCCGACCCGCAGACGGTGGACAAACAGCCAGTCGATGGAAATTGCTTCGGTACTTTCGGCAACGACGTCCAGGCTGCGGCTGATTTCGCGATTACGCGCGTTTCCGGGAGCAAATTACTTGGGTCGTGGACCTCGAGATCGTCGACCCCTTCCACTATGGGGGATACTAAACCGTGCGAATGCGATTTAACGTTTTTAATCGAGCGAACCGTGTCCACTTAACTCGGACCGTCGGGCTTGGTCCTGGCAATCTTCACCTCGAAGGGAGGGGAGCGCCAAATCGGGCTAAATCAGGGAGAAAATCAAAAGCGTCGAATAAATTAGCTAACCTGTACGCGGACCATGCGAATACGGTTTAACATTTTCAATAGAGCAAACCGCGTCCATTTAACTGGGGCCATCAGCCTCGACCCTGACAATGGTAAGTTGGAAGAGAGAGGAATACTAAATTGGAATAAAAGAGTGAGAAAATCAAAAGTCTCAAATAATTTAGCAAACTTGTAGGGGACACTAAACCCTACAAATCCGATTTAACATTTTTAATACAGTGAACCACATCCACTCAACTGGGGCCATCAGCCTTGATCCTGACAATGGTCACCGGAAAGAGAGACGCATACTGAATCGAGGTAAAAGAGAGAGAAAATCAAAAGCCTTAAATAATTTAGCAAATTTGAGGGGGACACTAAACGGTGCGAATGCGATTTAACATTTTCAATAAAGCAAACCGTGTCCACTTAACTGGGGCCATTAGCCTTGACCCTGACAATGGTCATCTGAAAGGGAGACGCATACCAAATCGAGGTAAAACAGAGAGGAATATAAAAGCACCAAAAAGTATAGTGAGTCCAAAGTATCGACGATCGGGGCGATGGAAAAAGTAGGTCCTGTGGACACATGGAGCTCGTCCGTGGACCGTACCAGAATCCACATCGGTGCAAGCTATTCCAACCATCTGGCGCGAGGAATCAGCCGAGATGCTCGGGGCAATCGAACGTGCACGGAACAGAGAACCAAATTGGCCAAAAATTAAGGTCCCGATTAACCGACCCGGGGCGAAGGGAGGTCTACCATTTTGGCGGAAGACCGAACTACAATCGAGTCCGACCCCTGACAAAGTAATTCGTTGGAATGCGGTCTGATACCTCCGAGGCAAATTTATTTTGACCACGATGTCGTTCTTCAACTCTCGTCGTTTCTAGATAACTGTCGATATCCCGCGAAACAATTAAACCGATAAGAGGGGAAGAAATGCACTTGAGACCTTCGGGAACGTTACGAGGAACTGGGATTCCCACCGGTCCTCCCGGTTCGCGTCTCTCGAACGTCGAATGCACGATTCGGTGGCAGTCGTAATGCATTGGAAGTATCGGACACGTGCCAGCAGGTTGGCAAACAGCAGAGTTCGGGGCTCGTCGATATTCCTCCGCGTCAGCATTTGCCGGAGAGACGTCTCGATATCTGTCTGAAGAATATCGGGTGACAGGGGGTTTGGGCGGTGTAAGTTCCGTTTCGTACAACTGACTTGGACAATTTTTATTTTGCCCATCCGCAGCGATAGTTGAGATTATTGCACTAAAATTAGCGGAACGATTCTGGTTTCTGTTGACAGGAAGAGTAGCTTCCTCGACTGTACCCTCCAACGACTTCTCCACCTAAGGGCCTATTGCTCTAAGTCGCTACGTATCCATTAGTGGGGATAAGACCTAAAGACCTCCCCCTTAGACGATCTCCCCGAAGAGCCTCTCGAGTCGGAGTGAACGGTGGTATCGAAGCGATCTAAGATATTCTAAACTCGGTATGTCGCGTTGCAAGGTGTCGAGTGCCGGGGTAGCCGTCTCGCGAATCCCGCGGAGGCATTCAGGAGGCGTAAAACCGCTCGAAGTTAGGCCGCGAGTGATCCTCCCACATCGTCGAGACACCGAAAAGCTAACCACAATGCGAAATAGGTCATTTCATCCCCTAAGATCCTCTCGAGCGGGCCTCGTGACTCGAGTGACGGAGGCTGGAAGAGTTTCTAGGTCCGAGACCCTCGACACGTGATCCCCCATTCTTCCCAGCATCTCTTCCCTCTCCCCTCCCAGCGATCCCCGTTCATCATCCCGAGCCATTTCCTTTTGTGTTTCTCGGCCTCCTCCTCCGCGACAGGTAGCTCTCTTTATCCGGGCCGGGTCGACAGGTAGCTAAGAACGCAGAAGCAGAAGAACCAGAAGAAGAAGAAGAAGAAGAAGAAGCCAACCGCGACGTACGAAACAGAGCAGAAGCAAAACGGATCCTCTGCATTCCCCGACGAGAACGCGACGAGAAGAGATTCGAGGAGACAAGGTGGAGGCCTTTCCGACATGACGGAGGACCCGGGAGGAAAAAGGTCGCCACGACAAGGCGAGATGAAGAACGAGTGGCCCGAGGATTCTCCGAGAGGAACGCGTTACTTCTAATTCTTGCTTATCCGCCGCGTTCCACCGGAGGCTCCCTTTGAACAGCGGACCAGGCCACGGACTCGCGATGCCCGCAGCAGCCAGGCGATGAGAACGCTGTCAGCAAGTTCATTAACACCGGACGCCTGGACATAGTCGGGAACAAATCCCCCTAGTCTCGAGCTTCTACAATTTTTCGAGTCTGACCCTTTCCCCACGCGCTCTGAACGTTTGTGTCGCATTGAACTTGTTCTCAAGCGCCAAGACTCCGTAGATTCGCGATAAGGTAGAGCGAACAAGTTACCGACAAAATTAGGCGAGAAATGGTTTCACGTGTCTCAACTATTCGTCTATGCTGAGTGTTCGACTACAGGCGGCAGAAAATTTAAGGAGTGGTTCTACAAGACAATATGAGACGAAAATGAAGAGTAAAAAAATTGCGATTTCGGCTTCATTTTTTAGTTGTTATCAATTTAAAATGCGCCCGAAATGCGGCAACCCGACCAACAGAGTTGTAGGTTGCTTACGCCATAAAGGCGCGTGACACAATCACCCTTAAATGTAACTGACTCTTCATCCTAATGTTTGTTTGCTAACTGAGACGTTCAATAAGCGTTACAACATAAGTATTCCAGCTTTCATCTTGCACTTTCACTCTGGCTGATTCATCCGCGCTGTACGTCCAAAGTGGCCCAGTGTAAATTCACTTTTACGCAACTTAATCATTGACAAGGAAGTACAGTGATTTCTCTATACATGTCGCCAAGGCTTGGATGATAAACGTCGCGGAATTATCCACACGGACCCCGAGGAGTGTAAACATAATACGGCTCGGGTATGTCTGCTGGACGATATACAGTGAATTTTCGTTACGAGTCAGTCGCGCGGTTCTGGCGACTGACTCTTAAACGAAATCTAAGCTTCTCGCCGAACGTCGCATTTGAAATACACAGGGCACGCGGGAAACCTAAGAGTCACATCCGTCTATAAGTCATAAGCGTATGACTACTAACTGATAGTGACAAGAAGACTGAGAAAATGTCTTTCTCCGATAGAATGTTGCACGTAGCTCGAGAGCCGGCTCTCGAGTTTCGGCCCCTCACCGGGATGGTGTGGGTAGTTCCACTGACTCCAAATCGTAAGGTTGGCACTGACTCGTAACGAGAATTCACTGTATGTCGCTGGCAAGACCCGTGTTGTTGACACATACCGAGAATTCACTGTATCGCGGATCGGTTCGGCGAGTAGTTGGACGGTTCAGCGAAGAAAAACTACAAAATCGTGCCAGTATTGGACAACGGAAACAAAACTGCAAACGAGAAAAATTCACTGTGTTCTCCTACCATTCCCAACGAGCATCCAGGTTGATTTCGCACGTGGTGCCGATTGTTCTGAACCACGTGTGCGACTTGTTCGCTTCCAATTAAAGATTATCACGATTTCTGTAAGGGACATGGGATTACGAGCGTGTGAAAATTGTCAGTCGCGCTTTCGTAACCAGGAAGCACCGTCGCGTCGCGGCGTGGCGGAACGGCTCGTCGGGTAATTCGCAGCCTATAAAAGGCGAAAGCCGAGTCTCCGGATCAATCTATCGGAAATCTGGCCGTATATAGATGCAGAAATGCGTCGGGCGCCGCGCGACTCGGTCTGAGAGGTCTCGCGACTACCCGCCGACTGATCTGTAATTCAAGCGAGCCGGGAATTTGCACGTCAAAGTCGCCTTATGAGTGGCCGATTGAGTCTGCCGGGCCTAATATGCATGCATACTCGCGACGTTGCGCACACTTTCCCGGGACCTCTGGATTATCATAGTCTCGGCGCCGACATCGACGTTTCCATCGTCTGGCTCTACAGCAAACCCTCATGTAAAGCGTTATTCTAATACAGTGATTTCTCTATATATGTCGCCAAGACCTGGATGATAAATGTCGCGGAATTATCCCCACTACGAGACGCCGGCTCGAGTTAAAAAGTTTAAGTCTCCCGAACGATACACGACGCTGGCAAGACCCGTGTTGTTGACATATATCGAGAATTCACTGTATCGCGGTTTCCATTAAACGCGGAGCGAAAATTGCGACAGCCCTCCTACAACGTGATAGTCTTACACACAGGGTGTTCGACCACAGGTGGCAGAAAATTTACGGGGGTAAAAATTGTGATTTCGGCTTCATTGATTACTTATTAACAATTAGAAAACCGCCTAAAATGCGGCAACCCGACCAACAGAGGTGTACGATAACAACTAAGAAATGAAGCCGAAATTTTTATTCTTCATTTACGGTTTATATTGTCTCGGAGAACCACCCCTTAAATTTTCTCCCACCTGTAGTCGAACACCCTGTATAATTCTGAGTCGACTTATACTATCCGCACGGAACGGTTCCGTTCGGTGCAATAATACTTTAACACATTCGCGACCGGTGACGTGAATTCACGTCATTTTAAATTCTATTCCTGATTGCCGCTGACGTGAATTCTCGTCCTGCAATTTTTGTTTCTGAATGCGGCAACATTATTATTTAATTTAATAAATTAAGTAATCCTTGCTTTAGCGATACAAGTTTGCGGCAATCAGCTTCAGAGTTTCATTATTACCGCCGGTACTCGGTATTGGAAACAGAAAAAATTTGCCGGTCGCGAATGTGTTAATGATACTTTGGTTAGTCTCCGATACGAGACTGTGCTGATACGATCCGACAGTCTGTCCGATCGGTGCTGGAACAGTATAAATCAGTCTTTAATCTGATTCGTACTAATTCTGAGTTTCGTGTAACGCGGTGCGAATTACTCGCGTCACAGGAGGGTTGACCTGCTCTATTCTGTTCTCCTCGTCTACCTAGATCGGTGAAAGAAGCCATTAACCGCACGCAGTAGACGGCGCACCGCGCGCAGTTCGTTCTTTTGCTCTGTTTTACTTTCTAACTCTTCGAGCCGTGTCTGTGCTCGGGCCTCGACGAAGGGAACGTGTCGAAGCGAGCTGCACGAAAGTCGTGACGGCATTCGTGCACTCTTCCCTGGCCCCGTACACTCGCAGCTCGCAACCCGCAACCTACAACCGCTTCGCTTTTCAACCCGCGCGCGGACCCGGAGGAATCATCCTGTTCGACGGAGTCATTGATCCGGCGCCGCTTTTCATCCGACAGCCCTCCGATTTGCTCTCGAAAATTCGCTATCGTTGCCTTCTCGGATTAGGAGAATTTACGAGCAATTTGTCGGGGCCACTTCAAGCTCGAGCTTTGAGCTCCGTGTTCTGTAATTTCGTTCCGGCTGTTCGAGATGGACCTGTTCGATGATTGCTGGTTCGGTCTAGTGGCGGTGCGGGCTGTGTCTTTGTTCAGCAGACCTTTCGTTTTATATCAACGCTTCGAGTGCGAGCACGGCAGCCCCGAATATGCCAAAAGTGAAATTACAATGTGTAATACCGAAAGTACACTCGATCTTCGACCTTGTTGCACTTTGTAGAGCTTAACCAAATGGCAAAATTGGTTTATTTTGGATAAATAATTCTGTCTCCCATTTTCGAGAGACGCGGCACACCAGAGGAGGAGCACATCAGCACCAAGCTGAGCAAACTCGGCGGGAAAAATCGCGGAATCGATGGTAAAACGTTTTCGGGACTCACTTTCTTGTAGATCCATTTGATGCTGCGGCTGAATTTCGCCATCGGCGAGTCGTCGACGAGGAAGTACTTGACGGGCGCCTCCTCCTCGAGATCTCTCGGGGCGGACTCGTCCCCGCGGCTCTCCGACGGATCGCTATTGTTGTCGATCGCGGGTTCCGAGTACTCGGCGATCGTCGACAGCCTCTTCGCGCGACCGTCGCTCCTCGACCGCTTCTCCATCCTCCTCTCATGGAAGATCTCGTTCGAATCGGAGCCGTTTCGGCGCGAGTGCCGCGAGTCCTAGCCAAGGAATAGCTGATCGAGCACGGGACGTGAAGACTCGGCGAGAGTTCGACGTCTCTCCCGTCGTCGTCGATTCGACGAGCCCGATTCGACCCGATTCGCGGACGAGGTCGCACCGTTTTCCTCCGCTCGAGCGCATTCCCTGAATAATTCCGCGAATCGACCCCGGGAATCGCGATTAATAATATTTAATGCTCCGAGTGCGATTCCCCCGTGAAAGCTTTGCGGTTTATCTACTGCCGGTTACGTCCGGGCCTGAAATTCAATTTTCACAGGTTTTATAGGGCTGTGGTTGGTTAAGAGACGCACAGTCTCGTTCCTAAATAATTTGTTTTTATTAGATCGCGGAGTTTATGCATTGATGGGAAAAGTGAGCAGACGAAATTACGGAACGGAAATACATCAGGAGAATTTCAGGATACTGTCATATTTTTAACCTGTTAATCCTGTTAGAAAAGGAAATCAATTTCTATTCAACTCCTTTTTGACGCAATTCGGGTGGAGAATTTTTATTCTACACAAAGATCCGCAATGTAGTTGTTATTCAATGCTTCATTCCTTGATATTTCCTCATGGCTGCTGCTTGGCGTTGTTTATTTCCCAGAGGAATACTTTAATTTAAGAGTACTTAGAGTAGTCTTTGCATTTTTCTTTCCAGTTCTGATGCTGTTACTTGCGAGAACGAAAGGGATTAAGACAACATAAAGACACTGCAAGGGGAGAAGACTTCCTAGCAGAACCTCGATCATCCGCATTGATCGGTGAAACAAGAATGTTCAGATAATAGAGCTATCACTTGGTTTCAATGGTGACCTAAATCCTTACCGAATTATAGGATATACGAATCGTTTTGGATCGAATTATTTCTTCGTGGAAACTATTCAGACAATAAAGAAGTATCTTGATTTTATGTGATTTTCAAGGAGCTTTTGAGATTGCCGAATTGCCAGGCGGGGTGTTAAACAGTCTGAATTCTTTCCGCGACGACTATGGAAGAGCTCGGAAGAATTTGCAAGTTTATTTTCCGGTAGCTGGAATTTCGAAGAGAAGAAGCGAAGTTACGGTTTAACTTTAGTTGATTTAAATGCTTTGGGCGAGCGAAAGAGAACCGGGAGTTGCTGGCCACGCACGTTCCAGCGGCTTGATCCCCTAATCGTCCCGCGCTCCCTTGATCCAGCGATTTCCTGGACGAACGTGAGCCACGCGGCTCGCTCGCAGGATCAATACCACTACAATTTTATTACTACGGTTATTGTCATCTACTCTTTTTCTTCTATTATTATTAATATTTCTCCACATAGTTCTTGTTCTATTGTAATAACTCAACGGGCCTTTATATCGCTGCCCCATGTATTAGTATGTTTTCAACACATCTAACATGATAAACACGATGTAATAATAATAAAAATTGTCCCCATTTGCAAGACACATGAGCCACTTAAGCATTTTATTCGTTCTCTAGCAATTCCAGAAAATTAAAAATTACATATCCTTTAATTCCTTCAATCTTTCTATAGTATGATATTTCTCCTACTCATTTTTCTCGTAAACGCACAGTAGTTACCAACAATATTAACAGTAATATGAATGCGGCAAGGGCATAACAGAGGTTCTTTCAATAGTCGTAGTTCTTCTGATTCTTTCTATAGTATGATATTTCTTCTACCCATTTTTCTCGTAAACGCACAGTAGTTACCAACAATATTAACAGTAATATGAATGCGGCAAGAGCATAATAGATGTTTTAGCCGGCTCCATGTTTGCTGACAAATTGCAGCCTCGAAGTACCTACTCAGGTCGGTTAAAGTTCTATCAGTGCGCATACAGGAAGGTAGAAATTTATTTACTCTTGTTTGACAGCTTCCAAGTAAACTCCGCAAGACATGCAGGGGGTTTAACGTCTAGAATCATACAAGATCCATGAATCTCTGGGATCCCCGAGGTGTTGGCGAAGGTGTCGGAGCCTCGGGTTTAATTGGGTGTCTCCGGGCCCAGCTTACAAGCCGTCGGATTATGAATGAAGCGTCGCGTTACGAGCCGAAAATAGTCTCCGGATCGGCCGTTTTCTCGTGGCCCGAATTAGCCGATTTTAATTCGTAATAACCGCGATATGAGTCGTTCTGTGAACCAGTGTTGGGCATCAATCGAGTAAAAAATTATTCATTACTCTATTATTTATTCGACCAGTTCCCCGCCCGTTACTTGTTTATGGGAACTCTAATTTCGTCATTTATCACTCCTTGCTCGCGGTTACGTCTTGTTGCGGTCGACAATAAAGTGACGTCATTTTCTTATTCCATTGTGCAGCTATGCTTCGCTCTCGTCTCTGAGTAAACTGCGTTTGGCTGAACTGTGCATTTTTCTGATCCCTGCGCTTTGACTGCCAAACCAACCTCATAAATTTCATAAAGTGAAAGTAATTTATTTAATGAAGTACACATTTCTGACGTAAGAAATCCTTCGATCTTCTTGTACTCTCCAGATCTCAATCGAGTTTGGTACATTGGATATATTAACCTTCGGACGACGAACAGTTCTCACAATTTTATAATTGATGACGTTCAGGACTGCTTTATTTATTAATTTTTTAAGCATGTTTTTGGTGGTGCTGCTTGTAGACACGTTAGTCTTTCCGTTGTAACTGACGGAACAGCTTAATTTAATCGCTAGAATGACAATTTTGATACTCCGGGTCAAGATAGACCCAGGCACCGCCGTCAGAGGGTTAATGTAAAAATTTATATATAGACAAACAATTTCGCTATCCATATATGGGCGACGTGGCAGTCAACGTGTCAATGGTACTGTTTACCACAAAGCTTTAAATCTATGCTTTTCTCAAAGGAAAATGTACAGTCTTGTCAGAGGACTTGATCGGGTCCGTGTTGCGAACCAGCTCAACCTATCGGCTACTCGCGAACGGAAATACACTAGCATTCTCTATGCGCCGAAAAGCAACAGAATCGGATCTGTATTTCGCCGAACTATTGCCCAACACTGGACAGAACAACGGCCGCTTGATCTTGGACCAAGAGGCTATTGTTCGCTTTGTGCCTCGCCGGCAGATGGTCCGGGAGATTTTCAAGCGATCGGGGAGGAGACTGGTTCGGTGGCCGCGACGGTCTCGTTAATTCGACGCGGGACCCGGGGAATCATTAATTACAGGAGAGCCGCGGGGACGGTTCTGCACGGTATTCACGGGATTCCTCGAACTTGTAGGATCACAGGGAGAGAGGCGATCGGCGGCTAATAGCCGGCGAGTTGGTGCGCGCCCTTCGCGAACAGACGGCCCTTTCACGAGAGCTTAACCGGGAAACCGGCATCACCGGCTCCACCCACTGACCAACAACCGCCGCGGCACATCGTCGAACCGTCGTTAAATCTCGCCGGAGCATGACGCGAGCAAGGACGACAAGTAGGTCGGGTCGAGTGCGTCGGAAGACCCATCTCTCCGACGACGCGATCATGGTTCTCCATCGCGAAACGCCGCTTCGTGGAAACCCTAACCGAGGGAGGAGAGAGCTGGAGCCAGCTATCCGTTTACGCGAAACACCGTTACCGGACTGGTTAGACGCGAGGAATCTCGATCGAGACCCGGCGTCGATTTTTATCGCGCCGCCCCTCTAATTACCCGCGGGGAACGATAATTGGCCGGGAACACGCGAGATCGAGGCTTTGTCGGCCACACCACGCTCCAGATCGCTGCAGAACGTTCCTCCTAATTGTTCGACGGGGATGGCGGACACTAATGATGATCGGGGATGATTGGTACAGCTTCTGAGTAACTCGGCACCTTTGGAAACTGTTCACCGTTCGTAATATTAACCCTCTGTGTGCAACCTGGACCGCTCAAGTGCGGAGCAAAATTTCACCCTTAAATTTCTTTCTTTCCAATATTTATTTCCTATTAATGCTTTAAACATTTCATGTTCCAACGATTATAGGGACTTCAATACGTATTCCAGAATTTTTCAAAATTTTTCCAAGAGTTACAACAGTAAACGAATTAGTCGTGAACATGACCAACCCAATATGCAGATGGCGTCGATAAAAATCAGATTGCTGAACTGGTGCCGGTATCCTTAGTTGTATATACAGTGATTTCTCTGTATGTGTCGCGAAGGCCTGAATGATAAACGTCGCGGAATTATCCCCACTACCGGGGGTATACCCGACGCCGAGGAGTGTAAACATAACACGGTTTAGGTATGTCTGCTGGACGATACGCAGCGCTGGCAAGACCCGTATTGTTGACATATATCAAGCATTCACTGTACTATGTTACTAAAAATTACTGTTATATTATTTCCAACCTATTGAACCTATTAAGAAAGAAAATAAAGATCCCCAATCTACATACTAATCATTGCATATATTAATCAATGAACTACCGATAATAATGCTATATATTTCCTCTCCAAGGTGTACGGTGGTTAAACATAAGCGCAGATCCAAGTTAAGCTAGTCTCCCCAATGAATATTGCAAATGCAGGAGGAACTGCTTCGAGAAGCAGACTCGGCGTATTAACTCAGTATTAAGCCACGGTATCAAGCAGCAGCCACCGAATACACATTGAAGATTCGTGGTCGGAATCCCAGTGACCAACCCCTCGCACCTATCAAGTTAATTAACGCGCCGACGGGGACGAGGAGACGTCGAACACCGGGACTCGTTTATAAAATATCTCTTTGAGCGGGGTCGCTTGTCCAGTCTACCGTGCTCGAATCGATTTCACCCCCGATCGACTGCCGGCGCGAACCAAGCAATCACGCGAGCCAGAAACTAGAACCGTGTCTCTGGATTTCCACTCGAAAATAGCATCCTCCAGCCTCCGCGTCGTTTTACGATTCCCGGTCACCAAGGTCGCCGCGCGTTTGTCCGCAATTTGATTCGGCGACACCTCGGGAATGAAAGGTCTCTATAGATCGGTATCCCAGTGATGCCTATCGGTAAAAGAGGTCGAGCGTGACGTAATCGAAGTCCACAAGCCTGTCAGAATCAGTCATAGAGCCATTCATAGAGTCGATTATAAATTTTGAAATATTGGTCGAGTGTCATCAACCCCGTCTTCTATGAGCAGACCTGTGATACAGAATACTAATTTCTTTTAAACCGGATTGAAATTCGATTTTGTTGTTGTCCTTTTTCTTCTGGGAAATAACTAACGACAAAGAAATTCGAGTCGCTGTAACCATAAAATAAATCGTAGCACAAGGGACGTTAACCACAGGCACGGTACTCAAACTGTGCGAGGGTCACAGTGCACTCGCGTCGTCCCTAAAGGGTTAATTCGCCACTTCCCCGTCCCGAGGCTATCCTTGTCTCAGTTTGACCTGTCCACGCCGTTCCCGAGGTGTCAAACACAAATCACACTTGTTGCCAAAGATCCCGATCGCGAACTTCGATCGATCTTCACTTGGACCGCGGACGCGAACGATTCTCACCGGAAGTGGAGGCTCGGATGGAGGACGATCCTTTGGGAGAAAGCCACCGGGGCAACTCCGTCGAGAAACTGGAGCGCCGAACAAGAGATCGGGGAGACGGACGACCGGCGGAATCGGCTCGCAACTGCAACTGCAGCTGCACTCGCGACTCGACTCGACTCGACTCAACTCGACTCAACTCGACGCGATACGACTCTCTCTCGCGGCACGACGGAGTGTTTTGACTAGGTGGTCGAGGATTCGCGCTCTCGCGCCTCTTCCACCGACTTCGTCGGCTTTATATTTAGACGTACACGCGACACGCTTCGCTCCCTAGGGTGCGTTCGCGCTAACAAGCCCACCGCGACTGCTATCGCCGCGTTCCACCCACGTTGCAACGCGATGCAACGCGTTGCCCGGCTTCAACAGCTAATCCTTACGACTCTATCCCATCCGTCCTCTTCTTCCTCCTTTTCCTCCTTCCCTACCGCTGCTCGATCCTTCCTTTGATCCGTTTCTAAGAGTCTCGAGCCCGCTGTCACGATCCCCTGTGACGTGGGAGCCGCCTAAGCCGATCCGCGATTCTCGTCGATTTCATCCGAGAATCGCCTTGGGAAGTCATTTATTAACACGTTGTCTGCCGTTTACCTTGATTTCTCGTTCGATTGGGGATACAAAAAAAAAAATTGTCAACACAAAAGATACATGACAATTTCTTTCTTTAACCCTCCGTGGGCAACCTGGGTCGTTTATGTCCGGAGCGAAATTTCGCTTTTGAATTTCTTTGCCACCTCTGGCCAAGATTTGGAACCACTTGCTAATGTCTAATAAAATTGTGTCCCATGGCTAAATTGTTTCAGAGCTGATACTTCTAGATACAGTTAGCATCAACTTTTAGACGCAGGATCGCTAATTTCTCGATACCAAAGTTTTCACAAGAAAATAACTTGGATGAATCATGTTGCTTGCACTTTTCCACCGGAAATGTACCTTCACCTCAGAAATGAATGACTATCCTTCGAACGCGAACGTTTGAAGGATTTAGAATAAAATAGAGATGCGGCAACCCCGGAAATGTAAGTCGAGTGCAAAGACTATTAGATCGCAAGTTCTCGGAACCGAATCGGTGTCACAGAAGCGGGTTGTCAGCAAGTTGCACAGAACAATGGACAATTTCTAGGGATTCATGAGCTAAAAGAGCATTCTACATACTCTTCTAAACCCGTCTAAGAGAAAGACATGCACACAGGTTTCCGACATCTTCTTCTTCAAACAAGAGCGTCGCTCTAAGTCTGTTTCGAGACGCGACATTTTAACCCATTTCAAATCCGTCCCGCCATGCAGCTCCGAGTGGTCGGTTATTTATATTAGCCCCATTTATAATTGCCGCGCGGTGGACGCGTGGCGGGGAGTTTTCAAAAATATTTCACTCTTGTTTTTCCCCGAAACCGCGATTGCATCATCGCGGCCTAGTCTGCGCTCGAAACCGCTCGCCCTGTTTAACCGTTCGCGGTTCCACCTCGAATTTAACTGTGTACTTATAAGCGAGCTAATTGTCTTATTATTTTTGACATTTTGTTGATTCACTGAATTGACTGAACACTAACACTGTCTCGTATTACTACCAGCTCCTCAACTAGGCCGGATAACGTTTTCGTGTAAAAAGGCAAGAAAATCAAAAGCTCCGCAAGACTCGGAATATTTCTGTTCACGCAGCGCATTCCGTATGAAATTCCTGAAATTTCCACGTTTGATATTTCCATTCTATTCTGAGAGTTTCTAAATTAAAAACTAAAATCACTATCTCACACTCGAATCCTCTATCTAGTGGGGCTTACCGCGACCCCGGCCGAGCAACGAGGAGTAAAACGCGTTTTCTTTGGCCCGTGTTTGCCGGTTGTCGCAGGATCCACGGCTGGTAAAAGGGCTTTCACGCTCGAGGAAATCGAACGAAATGAAATTATGTCTGGGGCACGTCGATCGACGGTGTCGTCCCCGATACGAAGCGCACACCTACCGGCTCTCGCCGATAATACAAATATCCGTCTACGTTACGGATTGAGCCGACCGCGCGGACGCGAGCGTGTACGCGCGTACCGTAGATATTGTACGCGTAAGCGTACGGCGGCTGCGGGTCGCAGCTACGTTAAGTAGATTACAGGGAACACATATGCGGATGAATATGTATGAGAAACCGCCCGGTGATCCGTGTCACGTACCCGGTGGGCGGGTGCGAGCCTCGTATCGCACGCACGTGGCCCACCACGCACTCGCTCACGCATATACGCTACGCAACGCGACACGCACACGACAAAGCCACCGATACCCGCGTGGGAGGAGAATAGAACCGGGTAACCGCGGACCCGCTACACGCGCAACGCTTCGGTTAACCGTGCCGCTGATGCCTGGCTAGAAAAGCTCTGCCAACGAATGGAAGCCCGGCTCATACGCTAAGAGCATCGTTCTATCAACCGCTGCCCGAAAATCATCCCCATCAATCTATTAGCGGGGCAAAAATGCCGCTTCTTAGTTCCCGTTCGTGCCAAAATTAAACATGTCCCGAATTACTGGAAATGGTGAGCTGTAGACCGTTGGGTGACCTATTTGCTGCTTCGGTAATCTGCGTCCGCAGTCTTGCAACTAGTTAGAGAATATTCTTCATTCGGTTGGATCGTCTTGTTGCAACCGTACAAGACGAAAGGATCCCTACTTTTAAAGAATTAACAACTCTCAGTTGAAATCAATTCTGCCTGAAGTCAACGCTTAAGATAGGTTAGCAAGGGTAGGTTTTCTCGTGAACCCTTTGCAGTCGGAGTCGTCGATTCCAGACTCATGATGTCCACTTAGAGGGGACGTCCGAGCGCAAAGGGTTAAGCTCGAGATCAGTTTCAGTTCTGAACGCTCAGTTCGGTTGCGAAACGATGAATTGAAAACCACCTTTTCGGGACTGCAAAATTTTGACATTTCCCTTGGACCTTACGTCAACGCTTTAAGCCAGGATCAGACGAGCTCGGTACAGTATAACGAGGGTCAAATAGAGATCGTTAGATTACTTTGTCCGAAAACTTGAATGCGGGACTCGGGGAATTTTCCTAGTGTCCTGGTAGGAACGTTGTCACGAGGACGTCGCGATAACGCGTCCGCGAGGCGTCCACGGCGGACGTTCTTTCCCAGAAGGCGCGACGGGCCGGTCGAGTATGGCAATGCCGTGTACGGGATCGTCGGGTAACTTTGAAACAGCCGATACGTTATGGCGATCGCGATGCACGACGACGGCGCGGCGGTTGTTGCGCGTCGGTTCCCTGCCTATGCACGCTCGTTTCCTAGTACTTTATCTCGACCGGGTATCGGCGTACGGCGCGCATTATAGCACGTGTGGCTGCGCTCAAAACCGAATCCATCGACAGACACGCACGCACGGGGCCTGTGCATGTGTCCGCGGACATCCGCGCGCGGTTCGCCGCGGAAACGGCGAACCTATACACGCGTCTATTTCTGTTTACTCGCGTTATCGTTGACATGGAACTATATCAGCCTGCAACTATGTACGTCGGGGGAATTAGAGTGGCTTCCCCGATGTCGCCTCCGGATCCACCGCGGAAACTTCCGGCGAAACTATCGCACGTCTTCCTAACGCGGAACTGAATCTTCCGAACTACCCCGAGCAATCAGATATTGCGCGAGAGTTGCGCGATAATATTTTACGCACGCCATCTCCCTGGAGAGTTTCGGTGACGGATCGCTATCGACTCGCTCGTGCTGCCAGTAAATTGTCCACTCCCATTTTCATTAGCCCCGGGAATCTCAAACGATTTTTACACGGGAGATTGTTTCTTCTTCGTAAGACTGCGGAAACAATTGAAATAATTATTAGAACACCGTATGAACATTGTGCACCATTTTATTCGAAAATGTCACGGCACCTTTAGAATTTATGGATGCTTCAGCTTAGCATCTTTCGGTATGCTAAGTGAAATGTCTATATAGCTCCTACATCTTGAAATTGACGCAAAAATATCACATATTGTACATGATCAACGATACTTCTGGACGTATACGATTACAATAGTGTTCGTATTAATTCAACAGTTTCTGGTCCATCGTTTCACGTCGTGGATACACGTCGTTAAGTGTACAGAAAAAAGGGTAGGAAAGATTATTCCGTTGTTTCTTTTTTTTTTTGTATCAACACTGAGCAGCGCGCACAAGCCAAATTACTTTCTCACAAGCACGAAATTGTATAGCCTGAAAGGGAACGGGTTAACAACGCAAATAGTCTAAAAATGCAGCACGAACGGGGCCCAATAAACGAAGTCACGATGGACCGAAAGGAAAAGCATCACGGGACCCGGGTGAATCGGACCCTTTCTTCGAACCATTAGAGAGCCCGGTCTGCTCACGAGCGATTATTAACGTGACCACAGATAGAAAATCGTTGGCATGTTCTCTCTCTCTCTCTCTCTCTCTCTCTCTCTCTCCCCTTCTTTATGCCGTGGCTTTTTTAACCGATAGCCCCGGCTTCTGGACAACGTCATCGCGCCCTGAAAGGCACCGTAGCCTTTCGAGAGCACAAGGAACGCTTTCAGAGTGGAACGCGAACGATGAAGCGGCGCAGGAAGAGAGGAGAGAGAGTCAATGACAGTTCAACTTCTCCCTTTGCGATGTTCCCGTTCAACCCTTTTCTTTCTCTTTGCCCTCCGACTGTACCCCCACCCGTGGCCGAGACCCAAGCGGTATGCACTTTGTACTTTACTCTCTGGTTTCTGACGCGGGACATTTTCGGTGCACTATGTCGAGTTCCTACCGGGTGTTCCTGTTGCAATTTCAAGACCCTGCTCGGTGAAAATACCGTTCTACGTTGTCGTTTTGTCCGTTATCGAATTTCAGCTCTGTGTCGACGGTATAAAATATCGTACGATCGCTTGGGAAATGAATAACAGTTTGACCGGAGTCATTCTTTTCGAAAATGGAAACAGACAATCGAGGAAACACGTCGATTTATAAAATATTCACGAATAAATATAGAGATTGATGGAAAGATTAACCCCTGGGATGGAGACTCCGAGGCCACACTAGATATTGTCCTATTATTGTTTAAGACAATTTTTACATTACTACGATTGTATCTAGGACATAGAAGGCAAATAAAATATTATTTTTTCTCTTAACAAATTTAATAGATAAAAAATAATGTATATACAATTTAATACAATAAAATATACAATTTAAGATTTCATCTACCCAATTTTGCTATGAAAGCATACAATTCGCAGTCTGGTTATAATAGCATGAAAGGAAGCGCATCATGGAAATATTCTAGATCAGAAAAAATGCCTGTTGGAACAGCTTCGAGCCCAGGTGGTCAAGACCGTAATTAATTATGGACACAAGGTATGTTTGAGTCCACGAAATAAATTATTCTCTCATTACCATTAAAAGCAGAGGTCCGTTTGCACGAGCATTAAGGCGCACAATTCTCAAAGAAGAAATACTTGTCTTTGTAATTGCGTGTCCATTGAACTTCCTGAAGCTTCCAAGGTTTCAAAGAGATCGATTCTGTACTTTGTAAATAGAAATCAGAAATTGGTGCAGCATGTAGGGCACACCCTATACCGATGTACCGGAGAATGATGAAACGCACATGGGCAGACCGTACCGAAATTGCCAGGGCAAACAACAATTTCCTAGCTCGATTTCGACGTGAATCGCATGCGTGGAAGGCGCGCGCCATCAACGTGGAAACCGGGTTTCAGGGTAATCTTAACTCGGCCGGCTCCGAGATCGGCAAATAAAGCGAGGCACAGAGCAGAGAGGCTGCAACGGTGCAACCCTGCGACGACAACCGGAGCTTCGCGGGAATATAGGGGTCCGGATTATCGTCCGGAGAGGGATGCTTGAAAACTGCCGCCCTCTCTTTAATTAAAAGAAGCTACTCTCCGGCCCGTGGCCTGGCCCACTCCCGTCCTCTTACCCCGTCACTCCCGTAAACTCTCTCTCCCTCTCTCTCTCCCTCTCTCTCTCTCTCTTTCTCTCTCTGCCCGATAACCGTTCCGCAAGCTTTTCATCCGGGGTACAATTACAATCGCATTACTCCAGTTCCCAGGTGGAGGATCAACGCTGAAGCGACGGATATCTGACGACGAAATCTCGCGAACGGACTCTAGGTCGAAGCCTGCGGATTGTTGCAGTCGATGGAGTTCACTAATTGCGGCTAAATCGATCTGTTAACCGTTCGGGGAGGACGGTGAGTCGTTAGTTTGCTTCTGTATGGTCGACGTTACACGTTGTTACAGACGTTACGGTAATCCCTTGATGGCTTAGACCTTTTGATATTCTCCCTATCTTCAACTTCAACGAACAATGCACGAGAATACGTCGCAGTTAACAACCTGACCCTCCGTAATCAACGAACTGGGAATTTTAGGCGTTTACTGTAAAACTGAGTGGGTGTAATTTCCAACAACAAAAAGAATTTAAGATGCATTTCTTATAACTTAATAAAACCATTAAAGGGAGAAGTAAATTGGCCTAGTCTAGTAATCAATTTTGAAATATTCCTCGGAGTGGATTCCGGTGTCGGGTGCGAGTGGTCGACTCGTTTATTTCTACGCAGAGCTAGCGCAGTTATTGCTGCAGGTTTAAACATTAATTTGCGGCAAATGCCGTTGGAATGGAAAAGCTGGAACGAAATTAACTTCGAAGTAAGGTTTCACATTTCAGAAGCTCGCAGTAGAAGAGGGGGGTGTGCGCGAGACAGTAATCGCGTTGACGAATCTCGACTTTTTAGTAGCTGTTTAATTAAACGGATTGCCGGCCGGTGTGGAGGATTATCTCGTCGCCCGCGTTCGGTCGTACGCTCCGACGTGTGTTCCTTTTTCCGAGACTGGGAGACACCGGGATTTAATTCGAGCATTATGCAGGCTGGTTCGCGTAGATGGGATCAACGAAATTTCTCGAGGATCTGCGGGACGACACACGCGGAATTCGGAAGAGACGTCGGGGACGCTGGCGCGGCGTTCGCGTAGAATTCGCGCAGAATTCGCACCAAATTCCCCAGGTGGTTCGAGAAAGCCGATTAGAGAGAGAGCGATCGAGGAGGAGGCGAGAGGGAAGCCGGCGGGTCAAAGGTGCGGGAAAGTATGTAGGTTGACGCTGGCGCGGTACGTGCCGCCACGATACAGGCCTTTAGTTGCCTGGGGTCCTCGGTGTGCGCCTAATTGAACGACGATAATGCGTCTCGCGCTCGCGCGTCCCCACCCTCCCCCTGTCGACCGTCCGATATCATTCATCGCACGGACGCACGGTGGAATTGAATTACGAGCTCGTGGATAGATAATTATGATTCATGGGGGCGGCCGATGACGAGAGGCGAGCCGCGTGGCATAGCGTTGAGCACATCGCGTTCAGAGGCTGATTCCAACATATTTCCTTCGCGAGGCTTTGTCAGCCACGTTGCTGGGTGGAACGTGGAACTAGTGTGGCCAGATGGGAGAAATTAAGGGGAGTAGGGTTACCCTCTCTCCACCATTGCCGGATTAGTCACGTGACACCGTGACACGTGCACGACGGAGACCGAAACGCGTCACGTGGCCGGTCCGTGCCGGAAGCGGGGTCAGTGAAACCAAATCAAGACTTTTCCCCCACTCTACCCTACTCCTACTACGGCGTCTATACACTGACAAGCTCCGCTATGGCCACGGGCCGGTCACGTGACGCGTTTCGTCCCTGTCGCGCACTTAGACGATATATACTTATATAGGCCCGGCATAGGTATAGTATGTGTACAGGAAAGCCGAGTATCTAGTGAAGAAAAGATAACATGTGACCATCACAAGATAATTCCAAAATGGCCGTCACGGCAGAACTTTATTTGCAATACCTTAATAGAACATATAGAATAAACATTTGTATCTCAAACATATTTTATATATTGATCATTTCATAATAAAATGCCAAATTCTTTGAAATTATCCTGTCGATTCTTTCCGTGTACTGTGTACACGCCTCGCCCGCTGACCCCCACTCCAAGCCAAGCGTTGGCACTGTCCTTATGGTCCGTGGGTTGATGAGCATACCTCAGGCCCGAGCAACTTCTTCCCCGCTGTCGCTCCACGACTCCCACTACCAGTGTACCGGTCCCCCACTATCAACCATTTCATACTTTTCCTCGCGTGACCACGTGACTGCGAATATATACGCGTACGTCTATTTGCCACAGGAGTTTGGTGGGGGGACCCAAGAGTAGGGAGAGGAGTCGTCTGCTGCCCTCGTGCCGCAAGTTGCCCAGGCCTGGCATAGCTTATACATCTTTGGAACATGTGACGTCACGTGTTCCTTTACCTTTTCTTCAAGGAAAATGATCTGGCCTATAAGCATGCATGGTCTAACATCGTGCGCGTGTCACAACGACACACGACTAATCCGATAATGACAGAGAGAGGGTAACTGTATTCCCCTCAATTTGCTCGTGTACACTTGGCGCAGGTTGCTGAAGAATGGAATCGTATCGAATCGAATTCAGTTGATCTCAAGGGAGCGTTCGAAGAACGTCTCCCTTGTCTCCTCTGTTGCTCGCGATTCGTAAATAACGAGAGGACCCCCCGGGGAGACGTTCCGGTCTGAAGGAAAGACGCGGAAATTTCACCGACGTCGGCAACGTTACTCCTCGGAGCGCGCGGAAGGGGGGACGGGCGTCTGAAACTTTCTGACGTCGAATAAAAGGTACTTAGGTAGGACGCCTTAAAAGTGCCCCCAGCGAAAACCGACCGAGCGAGACCGATCGAACGACTGCTGTGAAGCGACACGAGACACGAGGGAGGAGATGAAGCAGCTTCGACGCTCGCATTTAATATCGTCCGACACTTCCTTAACCCTTTGACTGCGCCGCACTATCGGAGAGAACCATCAATACAGACGGCGCGATATTCGCATATCAGCGCTGCGACTGGTCCACTGACTACGGTGAATTCTCGATATACAGTGAATTCTCGTTACGAGTCAGTTGCGCCGTTCTGGTGACTGACTCTTAGACGATCTGAGGTTGTCGCCGAGCGTCGCATTTGAAATGCACAGGACACGCTGGAAACCTAAGAGTCATATCCGTCTACAAGTCATGAAAGCCTATGACTACTAAGCGATAGTGACAAGAAGACTGAGAAAATGTGTTTCTCCGATACAATGTTGCACGTACCTCACCGCGGTGGTGTGGGTACCTCCACTGACTCCAAATTGTAAGGTTGGCACTGACTCGATATGAGAATTCACTGTATGTGAACAACACGGATCTTGCCAGCATCATATATCGTCCAGCAAACTCTCGAGCTTCGTGGCCTCTAACGGGGTATATCCCGCGGTAGTGGGGATAATTCCGCGACATTTATCATCCAGGTCTTGGCGACATATATAGAGAAATCACTGTACTGACAAAAACGGTACCCGGAGATTTGAACTGAACAATCGAAGACAATTGACTGAACAATATTGAAACAATTGCCGATATTCAATTGCTATTTTACATGGAACGATAAATTCCATGTTGAAACAATCGGTAAAACAGTAAAGGCGTTACAGAAACAAAAATGTGGAGGGCGCATATTTACGTCTTTCGTGTATATTGATAAACTTGTGAGGGCGTATATACCTTCGTAGTCACAGGGTTAAAGAGGCTCGCGGACGAGAAAAAGTGAACTGACCGACTCCGCGTGGCGGATATTCAAAACAGCGCATCGCTCTTCGAAGATACGAACCGATTCGCTCTGGGAAAGTGCTTGCGCGGTTTCTCGTTGGGTGTTTAGGCAAACAAATTTTTATCTTCAGCATATGCATAGAATGGATATGGTTTGTCTATAGTGCTCGGATTGATTGATCTGTCAAGATGACGACGCGATCTACGGGCGGGTGTACCAGCTCATGAATACAGGTGCGCTGCCGAAAATGCCAGTCCGTCTCGAGACTCCGGGCGGGACAGACCCTCCGGGAGCTCATTGAAGTCCCGGACGACCGACTCCTGGCCCTCGAGGGGCACCTCCGCAGGTCTGATGGACTCTGCAGGACTCCCTGAACCCATCCACCATCTTTCCTTCCGACATCGCATCCTCCCTCTGCCTACTCTTCCCGTATTCTTCTCCTCTCCGTAAACCCTTTCTCCCACAAACTCCATCCCCTCTCTTATCCCTGGACACTCCCACCATCTCAAAAACCACCCTGATCTCTTCCCCCCTTCTCGATCCCTTTCCAAAAACCCCTCTCAAACTTACTAATCCCAAAAAAGTATGTTTAAACAGCGCACAGCGTGCTTGTCAGACCATAGCAGCGCGTGTCTCTCCATCGATCGAATTTCGCGGTTTACCGAGTCAAGGCACGAAGTGGCTGTGCGAACAGCAACGAAACAGCGAACGGAAGGAGCAGCGAAAGAAAAGCAACGTCGATTTCGCACTACCGTTAGCGAGGCCAGCGATGCGAGAGCTAGGCGAGCGTTCACGTGTGCTGCTACACTTCTCGGTCGTAGGAAACGCGTGTCCCGGGAGCCGTTTCCCCAGCTACTCCGCGAGAGAACCTCTCTCTCTCTCTCTCTTTCTTTCTCTCTCGCAACGTACGGCTGCTTTCGCGGAACGTGCTCGACTTCCGTCGAAAGAAAACCGCGCCGGTCGCCTAGAACGGCGGTCCGGTACACAAACGCGACCGGTCGCGGTTTTCTCGCGCGCATCAATCGCCGGCCTGTTACGCGCTCGCTCGTAAATCCTTGTTCCCCTCAGGTCGCGTCCGGTCGTTTGTACGTCATAAACCCGTTTACGGCCTCTCTAATCAATGAGAATTTATAATGCTCGGAGAAAAACATTTCCCTCGGCTGTGTCGGCTCCGGCGAAAGTTCATCGGCTGTCGGGCCGAGGTTTTGCCGATGTCTATCGGTCGCTGCATCGAACATACATCCCCGAGAGGAGCTGGGCCGAACATACTCCAGCTTCCAGCTCTGCCGTGATTGCCAACCGGAGGAACGGCTTCCAACGACACGGTTCTCGTTCCCGATGAAAAATGAAAAACGCGCGACGTCTGCCGCTGCTCTGGCTCCGGCCTGGGAACCGACCAGTCACGTCGGTGCCTTCGAACAGCCCATTCAACCAAGAAATGCCTAACAGACAACAATCTTGGAGAAGGTCCCTGTGAATCCTTGAATCATCCAAGCCGGCCGCATCGATCGAAGATGGCGCAGACTCGTTGTCTAGCTTATTTTGGGTCATTCTTCAAGGTCTTACATCTTCGGAGGTATGGAAGATCAACTGGAAAACCTCCAATCTTATTTACTGTATAGAAGATGCACTACGGAACCTCAATCGGAGAGATCTAAGGATTTCACGGCATCATACAATTCTCACTGTTCAGACTTCCGAGAGTGAGCTAATTGCAGTTAGCTTCATCTGAGATGTAATGACACACTGATATTGATCAATCATTCGACCCCCCTGAGGAAGATAACTGCAATAGTTGAGGAACGTTGGAAAAGTAATTTTACCACGACACCAATTTCAACCAAAAATTTAAGCAAAATTCTGGATAAAATGGGGTACCTCGACCACCCTGAAAAATTTTTAAAAATTGTTACGATTTGATTTAGAGAATAGCGAACTCTACGCCTCTTTGTAGCTCCGTCTCCGTATGATACAATATTAACAATAACTTATCCTACATGTAGGGCCCACTACCTTTTCCTCATAATACAGATATGTCAGAGTTTTGGGCGCGCATGCGCGAGAAAAGTTGGCCGATATCTCACCACTGGCCCAGAGTCGCCAGATCAAGGGAATTGACTCGAATCGAGGGGAAAAAGCTACCCCCTCTCTGCCAGTACCGGGTTAGTCACGTGACATTGTTAATCGTCACGGATCAGCAGAGCAATTAAAAAGCCCGTAGCCGCTTCTAATTGACTTTAGAGCCTCGTTAATTGGTGCAAGTAGAAGTTACCGTCATACCGTTCGGCTCTAAAAGGCACGAAACCTCCCGGGAAGGTAGCGCGACCGATCCGCGCGCAAAACAGCGCAGCTCGACCGAAACAACTGTTTTCCTCCGTGAACAGAAACCCGTCCCGCCGAGGATCAAGCGGCTGGAATTTGTCCAAGGGCTGTTAATCTAGTTCTTCTAACTGGAACCGCGTAAAACGGTACCGGCATTGCGCTCCGCGCCCGTACGGTCAGGTCGTCGCAGAACTGCTCGTGTCCCCTATATACGACTCTGCCCGTCGTTTTTCAATGGCAAAACGGAACGTCGGAGGAATATTCCGTCATATACGTCCCCTTGTGCGTACAATACATCGAACAGACACTAAAACCGTTTAGTACCGGCGTTTTACGCTCGATCTCCGAGCAATAATTCCATCCACCGCGATATCTTTCCCTGAAGAATAACCTCCTTCGAGGAGTTCATAAATCTTCCGAGGTTTCCTCGACCTGTGCGCGATCGTACGAGGGTCATGCTACAAACAGTCTACCAGTTAACCCTTTGCACTCGAAGCTATTTTACCACCAAAACGAAACATTTCTACCGACCTAGAATATTGCCCTTCTATATATCTTTTTTCATTTTATGGTACAACTTACTCGTACAATACCGAAATGTTTAGTAATTTATTAAATACTAACAAATTTTATAATGTAAAAAATATTTTAAATAATGATACAGCAATTTCTAGTGGTGCCTTACAGTCACCATTCGAATGCTAAGGGTTAAAATTCAGCAAAAATTGAAGAATAGAATTAAACGCTTCGATACGGTGAACGCTTTAAAGCACACAGGATGCAAAAAATGCTTTTCGATTCGCATTCCAAGAAACAAATTGTTCTGACTTTGTAGAATTTTTATGACCATTAGTAAGTGTCAGTAAGCATTTTATAAAGAGGTGAGGTCAACTACTATAATACATTTGTGATGTTATAGAAATACTATCTTGAGAAATGTTTTATTATATACAGTGATTTCTCTATATATGTCGCCAAGGTCTGGATGATAAACGTCGCGGAATTATCCTCACTACCGCAGAGTATACCCCGTGAGGCCTTGGACACCGAGGAGTGTAAACATAAGACGGCTCGGGTATGTGCCCTGGACGATACACGACGTTGTCATGACCCGTGTTGTTGACATATATCGAGAATTCACTGTACTTCTTTATTCAAGTACACGTTACCATAAAAACCCTACGAAATCTGAATAAACTCGATCCTGTCGTTTCAGGGATGTGTTAGTTAAGTTTAGTACCGGTAGTTCTGGTGTTTATTAATTTACTACTACTGAGATTGTGAAAACGCATCCATGAGGAGTTATTCAACAAATATTTATAAAGCACTGTAAAACAGTGACTGTCAGTGCTCCGTAAACCAATGTCTTCTGAACGAGTCTCGAAATTCGATATTCCCGGTAACGGAATAATTTTCTGTCGGAGCTTGTTTTCACGAATGACGCGTATCCTGTTAGGTTAAAGAGCCGAACCACCCGTAGCATGGCGTGAAGCGTCCACCGTCTGGCCAGACGTCATTTGTCAGGATCGACGGCGAGGCATTGGGTCAAGCGTCGAACCGACACACGGTGGATACGCGTCGTCGCATAGTCATATATCATTTGCATCGTTCGCTGCGACGTGCCCTGTCATTGCGGATTCTCGCGCGTGTGCTATTTGCCCGACGCAAACAATACGTGGCTGCAGGATGAAGAATTTATATGGGGGTTAATTAAAGCCCTCATTGTCCAACCGGCTTCGCTGTAATTGCGTTATTTGACTCCCCCGTGCGCGCGCGCGCGCTGCGCCACGCCGCGCCGGCTCTCCGCCTCTCCTCGGTTCGCAGATTGTTTTAACGCACCGCTGTCTCCTTGTCCGACATCCGGACGGAATGCTCTGCACGGATCGACACACTTTCCGCGAGGACTCCCAAGAATCACGAATCGACTACATGAAATCCTAACCATCCGCGGACTTTTCAAAATACAGTGATTTCTCTATATATGTCGCCAAGGCTTGGATGATAAACGTCGCGGAATTATCCCCACTACCGCGGGGTATACCCCATGGGGGGCCGCGAAGCTCGAGAGGCCTCGGACGCCGAGGAGTGTAAACATAACACGGCTCGGGTATATCTCCTGGACGATAACATCTTCCACGAAGAATCAGATTATGTATATTATATTTATTCAATTTCGACCTCACGATCAAAAAAGTGGTTTACATTATTCATCGTACATCACTCACTCTTCCATGTCGTACATCAGTCCCCATTCCCTATCTCTTAATATTAATAATATAATAATTATCTATACTATTGTCTTGCCTATGCTAAACCAACTGCATTGACTCGGTTTCCACTTGAACGTTTCTCATTTTGTCAATCTTTTTTAACCCAGTCTATTGCTTCTACAACTTTCGCAATACCTCTCCAATACTTATTACAGTGAATTCTATATACAACAACAGTGTTGTATATGTCAACAACATGGGTCTTCTCAGAGTCATACCCGAAGCCACATAGAAGAAACATACCCGAGCTGTGTTATGTTTATACTCTTCGGCGTCCGAGGCCTCTCGAGCTTCGTGGGCCCTCACTGGTTGTACCCCACGGTAGTGGGGATAATTCCGCGACGTTTATCATCCAGGCCTTGGCGACACATATAGAGAAATCACTGTAATTACAGTATCTATTCTCTCCAACTATTCACAATCCTCTACCAGATTAAACTAACCAGATTAAATATTAAAGTTTTAAACCGTGGGAAAATGGACAATGTGTACGTACTGATCTTTTGTCACGACCAAATTATACATTTGCGACTCCAGGTGGCAGATATAGTGGATATAGAATTCGGTATTCAGTTATGGTCTCTTGCACCTCGTAGAATTGTAAAATAATGTTGGTCTATTAAACGATGAGCTGCATAACATTGATTCAATTTAAAGTTGCACAACTTAAAGGTACGGTGTTGTCCATCCGGCTAGAAACACAGAGTGCCGGTCGAAAATTTGGAAACTTGTTGTAGATTGCAGGTTTTACGCAGTGACTAAGAACTCCTTTTAGTGGTCTATAGGCATATATATTTTGGACGTTACACTACAGAACCGGACTTTGTAAACATAAATGACTTTCCTCGCACGCGGCTATACACAGAGTGAGGGATTCTCGGTTTCCTCACGTACGCTTTGCTACATATATTGTTCCTTACTACAAACGGAGATGTCGCGATTACAATTACGATCGGTAACGCAGAATCCTGGTTTCCAACAAAACTGTACCCAACAGAAACGAGCAAAACTCAAAAACTGGGTCGGCAAAATTCAAAGGACAAAGAACACTTTCCCCGAGTGGTAACGAGAAGGTTCATTAGAGCAAACGTTCTCGCAGGGACATATTACAACAAGATCGCGAAACGATCCCGGCAAATTGATTTCGAGAATATCGTCCGATCAATTGCTCGGCTGCGGCTACGTCTGCGAATAGCATTCGACTGTATTAATCGCGACTGGGCTCGCAGACGGTTCGAAACGCGACGGCGGAGAAATCGGGATCCGAGTTGGTTCGACCTTGTTCGACGCGGATTCCGCGGGCCGGATCGGACCCAGAAACGGGGTTTCGCAGCGGAGCCGAGGGCTCTGCGTTTACAGGGCCGCTAGCTGGTTGTACACCGCCGCGGCGAACGGCTCCGATAATTAATTTAGCGGCGGTAATCGCTGGTCTATCGAGCGACGAATGCGCTCTGCCTTAAAACACGTCGAGCCGAGCACGCGTGCGCCCGGTTTTATCGCGTCGAGTGTTTCCTACGCGATCACCTATTTTCCGCGTTGATTCGCCGCTCGGATTAAAATCGACCAACCCCTGCACTCTCTTCTCTCTCCTCTCTCTCTCTCTCTCTCTCCCCCTCTCTCGGGTCGTGAGCGTTTCGGTTCCATGTACCGCGGATTATCGAGACTTCGCTTTAATAGAGAAAGGCTCGGGGTCCCGCTCATTGTTCTCCATCGAGGGAAAATTAATTGGAACGCGACGGCGGCTTGTACCCGGCTGGAAATTTGTCGAACGATTAAAACGAGGAGGGAGCGTCGAATTATCGTGCAGTCCGATCGGGATTTGCAACAATTGTTGCCGGCAAACAATCCGACACCCCGCCGCTCTACGAGATTACAGTCCGGGCCCGGACGTTTCCGGTTCCCGTATTTATCTCGCGCCGGCTCTCTATTTATTTTTCGCGTTTGTCCCGTCCGTCGTTGCAGACCCGATTAAACAAGCTACGCGACGCGATCGATTCGATTGTTGCGCTCGCAGAGCCCACGGCTGCGGATCTTGCGTTCCATCGTCCGGACCTTCTTGCAAATCCCCGACTCTCTCTCGTCAGCGGCGAGGGAATACGTTTTCTACTTCAAAGAAGCGTCTGAAGAATGGGTAGAACTGGAGCGAACGTCTAGGAGAACAGACGTTATCTCTGGCTCCTTTGAAATTGTGAGCCACTAAGCCACGCCTACTCAGAGCACTCTACACGAAGTGGAGTCGGTAATATTTCGTTGCGCAGAAACATAGAAAATCCGGAGATAGTCTAGGAGAAGGATAAATAAAGATTGTCTTAGCTTCTTTGAAATCGAGGGCCACCAAGCCACGCCCACTCAAGACACGCCCCCGTGTAAACAAATAGAGCAGGACACATAATCTTCTCTCGTCGTCAACGTCAGACTAGCACGTTCGAGATTCATTTTCTTTTCTCGACGTCATTTACCCAGTACAATAACATTCAATTAACAACGTTACCAGAGTAACCTGAAAATCGAAACCTCCGAGTACTTTCCACAACTATATCTCAATTCCCAGCATTAGACCGTGCCGTATTTCACAATATTCCGTAATTCCGTGTTCGAACATCGGAAAAAGGGCTGGAAGGGTTTCTCGCGACGTGAATCGCTCCCGAGGAGCGTTGGATCAACTTGGTATCGGTTTCGCGTCACGGAGGCTTGATTTCGTTATCAGGGATTATCGGCGCGCGTCGAGGAGCTCGGTAATTATCGGCGAATCAAGACCGAGTCGGCACGCGATCTGGTTTTAATTAAAATTAGAATAGAGAGTGCCCGTCCCGAGCAAGATCAATGCTGACTACCGCGTCAGACTCGAAGATGGAAGGGAAACTAACCGACGCGACGTGTGGTGCGGAGCCGTCTTCAAATAGCCTGATTCAACAATGCCGGGGCGCTTCTCTTCCGCCGATTAAATAGATCAGGGCCGCCCGAGTTACGATTGTTCGGGAAACTTTCGGGTGGCGGGGTTTCGGCTCGGGTCACTTCCGAGCGTTTCCTCCTCTTTCCGATGATCTTCTTCATCTTCTTCTTCTTCTTCTTCTTCTTCATCCTCTCACGCTTAGTAAACTCCGTGATACCCGGAATCGCAGGTGTGACGGAACGGCTACAAGTTCGCCGAGGAAATAGGTTTCGCGCGTTTTAGGCCGCCTCGACGATTCCGGGAACAAAGGTCGCCCAAATCGAGGCGGAACCGAGGATCTACAAGATTCTTCGTTGCTCTTCTCGGAATTTGAACCGAGGCCCAAGAGGCAGACACGCTCGAAATCGCCCACACGACGCGACGCGACGATTCATAGTAAATCGGCGTCTGCGATTCCGAGCACGATCGGCAGGCTTCGAATCTGGGTGACACTCATCCAGCAAGTGTGTTGAACCCGAACCTCTATATCCCCTTCCATATTTCTCGGTTTACTTTTCACTGGAGCCCGCCAAGGTCGGCCAACCGGGGAACAGGTACTTGTACCTCGCTTTCATCGATTCCACGGTTCCCTATCTATCGTTTAACTGAATTATGTGTTTTTGTTTCGGCGATACTCACGGTGGCCTCGATCGAGAGGCGGTTCTTGCTTGGTCGAGTGTCTTTCGTTCGGTTTCACCGGTCGAGATCGGCTTTTTCTCTCGATGCATGCGCCGATTCGCGGGATAATTGTTATGTATTAGCGGGTACCCTAGATCTGCGAGATTGCGTCGATCAATGTCCAGAAGTGGCTACAGAATAATAAGGAAGAGTAGCCTAGTTTGGAGTACCATGTGTCTACAGAAATACACGCAATGCTATCAACACATTTAAAATTCTCTGTCCGCCTTGGCCCGCGTTCACTTCAACACTTTGACTGCCATATCACCCATATGTGAGTTTTAAAATGAATTTTTACGTTAATATATTCGTTGTACCAAATTTGATTAGGATCTGTAAAATGCAAGAAAGTTGGAGGACTACTCAATATCGTACATTTAATTATTTTCAAGCTTTACTTTATTAAGTAACTTACTTTGAGTTTGTGGAATTTCTGAGGTTTCTAGTTTGGCAGTCAAAGTGTTAATGCTTAAAACATTTCTTTAAATTGACGCAAAAAATTGTCATTTTGCATATAGATCCGCAGTCTAGCCATTGCATTACACCATTACACTGGCTCACGAAAGTATTCGAACGCCCTCTAAAACAGTATAACTTTTTTCAAATGGGACCAAACGACCTGACTTTTTTCGAGCAATTAGAAGAATTGGTTTACCGAATGACGTGCGCAGAAGATTCGAGTTGTACGTCAATTGCTACGAATTATATGAGCAAATAAAAAAGGCCCTTTACAAAAGTTTTTTATTTGAGCTTGTAATGAAAAATTTAAAATACGTGCGTGTTAGATGCATGTTAGTTGTACACTTGAAATCGGTTGACGCAGATCAGATCAGATTTTAAGCAGAAACTGACAAAAAGTCCTGAAAAACTACGATTTTCTCCACTTTTAACCGTCTGTAGCTCGCATGTATATTAATCGAATTTAATGAAATTTTTAGCACGTGTATAACCAACATAGATCTACAAAACGCATATTTTAAATTTTCAGTACAGGCTCAAATAAAAAAGTTGTGGAAAGTGCAATTCTTCTAACCGCTCAAAAAGAGTCAGGTCGTTTGGTCCAATTTAAAAAAAGTAATACTGTCTTAAAGGGCGTTCGAATACTTTCGTAAGCCTGTGCACATGCTGATCCAAATTCAGCAACTCTCCCCTCCTCAGAATGTCTTCGGTATGAAATCTATCAATTTGATGGACTCCGTAAACCCAGCGTCAAAGAAGCAAGGCGATCGGCAACAACAATGCGGCGGAAGAGGAGGAAAGCCTCTCTCGGCTCGTCATTGTGATCGATAGCAATCCCCCCGGATCGTTAACGGCGCGAAAAGGCAGATCCGTGAAATCTTTCTCGGTTTTTCTGTGTCCTTCTGAGGCTCGTCGCTTTTCCCCGGCTCTCGCCGCGATGTATTAACCCGGTAGCCTACTTCCTGGCGCCAACAGCCTCGGGCCTTTCGAAAATACTTTGCGTAGCTACCCGCAGTTTCTCGCGGCAACTCGTAAGAAGCTTCTATATTCGTGTCTCAAAGCTCCGTGGAGCTGGCTGCCAGGCAAACTCGGTGGAGCAGCGTCTGGCAGGCGCAAAGACCGATGGGAAACAGGTCCGACGAAAATCTGGCCGGTCCCCCCTTCCAAAAGGAGGGATTCGAGTGGCTAAAACCTCCAGGACTAAAGACTCTTAATCCTAAAAGATGGACATGTTTTCAATTTGTTTCGCAATTCACGTGTGGGATCAGAAATGGTATTCCGAGATCACTTTATTCGATGCATCTCTGTTTTATTCTCTGCGTTCCTGTATATTTCAATTTTACAAGCCCCAGAGGCACGTTACAATTCATCTCCATATGTATTTAGTATTGGTGGAAACGTACATTACGCAGTACATTAACCATTTGCGCAATATACTCGCAATTTCAGTTTTTCAGCCACGTGGATGACGTTAGTCGTGTGCAATTATACTATAGGATAATTACAGAAGTTTCTGCTCGATTTGAAAATAAAGCACGGGCGATTGCATTTCAACGCGAACAGTTTTATTAATCGATTGTTGTGCGATCGTTTCCGCAACGTTTTACAAGCTGGTAGACGCCTTCGTCGTAGAAATGTCGTGGTCTCTCTTGAAACGAGGTCGCGAGGTCTGTAAAAATCGAGCATGAGCTTTTGCAATCACGTATACAATTGTAGCACTAAGAAAAGTATTCGCACCGTTTTCCACGTGTGAAGTCGAGTCACCTTCGCACATAGGAATCGAATAAAATGTGACGTAAAATCACACTCAATGGAAAAGTACAAATAAAAAATATTAAAGTCTTGAACCAGTGAGAGCGTAAATACACGCGACGTAAACACAATGCCTCTGGCAATCGACCGTCGTTTCTCACACAGAACATAGGTGTCATCGAACGGGGAAACTGTTAAGAGTCACACGTGAAATTTAGTATTCCCGTTTGGTGAAAGTCCCGCACACCGTTCGAGCATCACCAGGTCTAATAATATCCCAATTAAAGGCAATGTAACGCTCGGCATCGCCGGCATTGTCTAGCCATTGTAACCCGCCAGTAACAATAGAATAACACTCACCACCTCGGCAACGTTGCCGGAGCCGTCCCTCATGCCATCTCTGTCGGTGCGTCCCCCTGCGAAAAAGAGAAGAAAAATCATTCACCGGGTTACATCATCGTCATCCATGGGGAAGGACCCGAGACGCTTCCGCGAAGCGTCGTAAAACTGGCCGTAGGAACGAGACGGAAAGGAGGGGAATATAAGGGCGGGGGGCGAGGGGCACGGACGCGTTTCACGGGCGTGTTTCAGTTCTGGTTGATCGCTAGGATCCAGGCCGATCGTTACACTCTAGTGGACAACGATAGACGGAAGTGCCGGGGAGGGTAACTGGAATGGCGAACGAATGGTCCCGCGAGTATCATTCACCCGACCCCCCACTTTTCCGAGGAATCCGTCGACCGTCCGTTACGTCGACCGATTTTCCTCGTGGATCCACGATGAACCGTTCTAATTAGCATAAACGATCCACGGAGCGACGCTCAATTGATCTAGATCGCCGAAAGTTTTCGCCAATTTCGTATATCACACGGAATTCTAACGCATAGCATGGTATTCGGAGAATTCGTAACTTTTCTGTGACATCTTTTTCCTTGTTTTACAAACATACACTGCATTTAATTGAATATTCTAACTATGAAGGCTATTGCTGACATAAATGCTGATCGCGAACGTATTGAGTTCACATAAAATTGTGTGCCTCTGTAGGCAATTCAGAAACTCTTGACAGTTACATTGCCGAGCTGCAAGGATTATTCAGAGAAACAAAGTACAGACACAGTTCGGCGTCGGTGAAGGATTCAAGAAGAAATAAAAATGTTTTTCCAAAAAGTGTACCGCTTTAAAAATTGAAAATTGTTGGCAATGGCGTGTAGAATTGCAAGTATTTGCTGAGAGAAGCAGAATAAAGTAATTTGACATAGTTCCGCGACGGTGAAGGATTCAAAAAGAAATAACAATATTTTTCCAAAAAGTGTACCGCTTTAAATATTGAAAATTGTTAACAATTGCGCGTAGAATTGCAAGTATTGCTGAGAGAAGCAGAATAAAGTAATTTGACATAGTTCCGCGACGGTGAAGGATTCAAAAAGAAATAACAATATTTTTCCAAAAAGTGTACCGCTTTAAATATTGAAAATTGTTAACAATTGCGCGTAGAATTGCAAGTATTGCTGAGAGAAGCAGAATAAAGTAATTTGACATAGTTCCGCAACGGTGAAGGATTCAAAAAGAAATAACAATATTTTTCCAAAAAGTGTACCGCTTTAAAAATTGAAAATTGTTAACAATTGCGCGTAGAATTGCAAGTATTGCTGAGAGGAGTAGAATAAAGTAATTTGACATAATTCCGCGACGGTAAAGGATTCAAAAAGAAATAAAAATGTTTTTTCAAAAAGTGTACCGCTTTAAAAATTGAAAATTGTTGGCAATAGCGTGCAGAATTGCAAGGATTGCTCAGAGGGACAGAACAAAGTAATTAGACATAGTTCCGAGCCGGTGAAGAATTAAGAAAGAAATAAAGTGTTTCCAGAAACTGTCCCGCTTAAGAATACGGCACAAATTAGTGGCGAGGCACGTTTCGAACAAATCGAGTACCGGGAACAATTTCCAGCGGCTAGATCGGCGGAATAATTGCCGTTTCGCCGGTCAGAGAACCGTTCCCGATCGGCCAGGCATATTTCCCGATGAATAATTCAGAGACACGGTGTCTCTCGGAGTAGTAAAAGTTTCGCAACGGAAAGGGTTGCGCAACCGATGCGAGAAAACGCGTGAATGAACGTCTGGGTGCGCAACCAGCTTCGAGGAAAACACGTGATTGTTTCCTTCTCACGATCGAGTCGCGTTTCCGATCGGAGATAAGCGAATTAATGTTATCAAAACCAACAAAGCAAAACACGTCGACGATGAAACGCGAGAGAGCGGAAACGATCGGGAACGGGGTCGACGACCAAGCGCGGAAACGCGCCACGGTGAAAATTCACCGTGACCGGCTGTTAATTAATGAAAAATTGAACCCGCGTGCTGGAAATTAGCTCCGAACACGCGGCGCGCGTCCATCGGACCGCGCAACGCTCGCGAAGATTTAATTAGGGGACGCGTGATTCTTGTTCGAAGCACGATCGATCGCAATTCCGAATAACTACGAAACGACTGACCGAAGGTCTCCAGCAGCTGCGGAACTTTTCCCTTCAAGTGAAATTCGCCGATCGCGAGAAACCCGGCGACGGGACCGATAATTGCGGAACTTTGACTTTGACGAAACTCTTCGGCATTCCGTTCCCGTCACTACGCGCGCCAAATTCGAACCGGACCTCTTTCCCATTTATGCTACTGCCTCGATCTTCGACTACCGAAATTAACTGGTTGGAATGTCGGAGCAATACGATCGGATTCGGCAATTTATTCCATAACCTCCGCAGAAAAGGAACGAGTGGCACAAGCTATTTGTTAATAGAGCATTCTGTTCTCTTTGTTCTATAACGTCAATTTTCAACTACTGAGTGCTGAAATTAACTAGTTGAACTGTGAAAACAATTGGACCGGGTTCCTCAATTTATTCGATAGCCTCCACAGAAAATTTGGCACAAATGGCACAAGTTATTTCTTAACACTAAGTTTACGGAGCAATAAAAATGACTATTTTACAATGCTTTATGAAAACAACAAAAATGTATTTATTGAGATTTTCAGCCATTTTTATTCTAACGTGTGCTCAGAGAAATAAATCTATTGAATAATTCTTCATTCTCAATGATCGTAAATTAAAAAATTTAGAATTTGGAATCCGTCATTTTGCTACTACAGAGTAATGCAATTAACTAGTTTAAATGTGAAAACAATTGGACCGAGTTCCTCAATTTATTCGATAGCCTCCGCAGAAAATTTGGCACAAACGGCACAAGTTATTCCTTAATAGAAGATTCTTTTCTCTTTCTCATATAACTTCAATTTTCAACTATCGGATACTGAAATTAACTAGTTTGAACGGTGAAATAATAAGACCAGATGCCTTACTTCATTCGATAACTTCCTCACAAATTTTAACGCAAGTGGTAGAAGCCATTTTCGTTAACTTCGCCGAACGCTTCCATTACGAAATAAGTAACCAGAAAACCGGTTACTCTGAACGGTTCAGAACTTCCAACATTAAAATACACCGCAAACAAGTCGGAAGAACAACAGACTGTCGGGAGTACAGTGATCTCTCTATATATGTCGCCAAGGCCTAGACGATAAACATCACGGAATTATCCCCACTACCGTAGGGTATTTCCGGTGAGAGTCCTCGGACGCTGAGGAGTATAAACATAACACGACTCGATATATGATGCTTGCAAGACCCGTATTGTTGACATATATCGAAAAAGTCACTGTACCACACTGCCAGTATTCGCGAGAAAATAATTTGTCGCAAATAATGAAGAATGCCAAGCTTGGTCAAACGAGTGATTTGAATCGCAGATGATTGACGGGTCCAGAAATATTTGACGGACGGCGGAATGATGGATTTGCCGGCAATTTTGCCGAAAAATGGCAATCAGTGGTCCCTTTGTGCGGTGCACCTACGAGATGCAGGCACCGCCGGCAATTTCGCAGGGGACATTGTTGGTACCCAAGATTCTTGCGGTATTTCGGTCGGAAAAGAGTTATTACCGTCGAGCAAAGTATATTGTAGAACGGGTCGAACAAATGGTGACCGCGGCGGGAGCGTCGCGAAATTAGCCACTTCCACGATATCCAGCACAGAATGGAACTAATTATGGGGGGCCGGGGTTGGACACGCCGTGCCGGTGCGCGCCGCGCGAAATTGCCCTTTCGTTCGGCAAGCATTTGTTTGTTCGCTTGTTTGTTTCGAGTGGTTCGAGCGGAAAAACGCGCAGCGTTCGCGTCGCGGACGCGAAACAAGCATTCCTGCGCCTCATAAAAGTGTACTTTATGACCGGTTCGTAAGAATCTCTCGTACTCGTCGTCGTCGGCCGCGGGAGATGCGCTTTTTATATTTCTGGAACGGATGACATTCCTCGAAGACATAAACGCGACGACAGAGAGCACCGAGAACCCGCACAATGCAGGAAACTCGGATATCGAGCGCCGTCGGCTCTCTCTTTCTCCCCCCCCCCCCCCCCTCTCTGTCGATCTGTGTATATTGCACGTACAACTACGGAGAATATTAGCCGTTGTCAGGCGATCGATCGATCGCCGTGTATCGACAAGCCGTCGCAAGAAAAGTCTTTTGTTCCGTGCTGCGGGAGTTCCGCGAACTCCGGCGAACTCGTCAACGTCGACGGAATTAAAATGGATCGAGGAACACGCAGATTTCCCGGAAGCTGACCTTTTGCGACCGACAACTCCTTCAAGAGAGCTTCTTGGTTATTGAAAAATATTCTCCGTGAAAGAATATTCTTCCACGGAGACTGGCTCTCCGAGGCAGCAAAGCAGATGCATAACGCGGAGGAATAGATACTGTGAAAGGCAGACAGAAATTTATGCAAGACATAAACACGACGAATGGCTTCGAAAATCGCATGATGGCTATTAGACGTTTCCTCGGGGCAAAGGATCAAGGAAAAAATGTGTTTAGGATAAACGTTAGTGACATTGATCGAGAGTACTTTGTGTATTATATTGACTGTGGATTTTATGCATTGCAGATTCTGTCCTTCCGACCGCATCACCCTGTAGGTCCGAGAATCCGCAGGGTCGCCCGGAACGTCCGCCGAATTAAAATGGATCGCGATCGCGAGTTTTCGCGGCGACATATTGATTCCGGCGGGTGCTCGGGCTCGATTTGAAAGTTAAATCGGGTCCCGCCGGTGTCGCCCGGCGCCGGTAGCGATTTTAATTGAAATTTCGTCGAACCCGCGAACGCGGAGAACACGCGGCACCGGAACGGAACGGTCGGAGAGGAGAGCGGACGAGAGAAGGAGGCGAAGGAGGAAAGGAAAAAAGAGGAGAGAGGACCGTCGACGGAAGGACGCATGCGCGCGTCTCGCGAGAGCCAAGATCGAGTGTTTTAAAAACACACGAGTGCCGACGAGTGGGATTTCAAGGTTAGGCGGGCCGAGACACCCGAGGCTAAACGGAGAATGAGCCGGCAGCGATTTGTGGCGTCGGGACGCGAAATTCGTCGATGTCGCGCGGAAACGTTGATTCCGCGCGACCCCGGTTTAGCGTCGCACCGATCACGATTCTTTCCTCGATTAAATGATAGACTATCACCGGGAGAGATGACAATCTCCGATTGATACCGACACAGCGATTGACGCCTGTCTTACCGCAAGGCTATTAACATTCTAGCGGCGACTGTTTCCTAATTTTTGAAAGTCTATGGTCCATGGCTAATGATTTTTTAATAGCTCCTTCAACGGCTATAACAACTTCAATCGTGAACAGTAACGTAATCCAATAGTTTTGCTTGGGACTGTTGTATAAAATGAGATTTTTAAGCTTCCTTTTGGTACAGCACAATTATTGAAAATCCTATTAAGAGGCTTCCCGTTGATACGGTGTTACCACTTTGCGATCGAAGCTATTTTGAGACCCCAGAACAGATCAAGAATATTTTCCTTGCGTATGGCGAGACTGCGGATCTTTATGCAAAGTGAAAATTGTCTGCGGAGTCGAGTAGACATTTCAGTCTTACTTTATTCATTTGAACAAGCTGAAAATAGTTGCACTCGCGAATCATTTTAATTTTTCTGCTATTTTAAATTGCACCTAATCATTTTTACCATAATTGCATAAAATCCGCATTCCACATATAACTTTGATTTGCCCATAAGAAATCAAGTGCACTTGCTCGTGGCTCCGGAGTAACAATGAGGTTTTAGCGACGATAATTTGGTACTCGGGACTACTTTCACATTTCTGCTTCTCTGTGCCTCTGCACCAATTCTCAAGTTCCCAACTATGATCTCCGCCGTTTCAACGACTGTCAAAGAGGAATTCCCGTGGAAACGGCAAGTCTTCAGCTTCATCGTGTGCTTCTCTCGTTTGAGTACCACGCGGCGCGAGCGTGCTTCTACCGTTCAATGCTTAAAAGTGCCAACCCATCGCTCCGTAGAGTCGAACTCCATGTAGACTCTATATTTGAATTTTCTTGGTATGTGTGTGTTCGCCGTTGCAGTTTACTGAAATTATACTGAACTGAAATTTGTGCTTTCGTAAGCTTCCTACCTCGTCCGGAGCATTAATTAGCGAATCAAAGAAGCGTCATTTAAGGCAGCCGTTTAACGTTTTCTCGACGTGAAATGAAAGAACCATTTCTGGTTCGAATTTTTTTGCGAATGCTGGCAGGCCTTTGATCTCGTTCAAATGATTAAAGAAAGAATTCAATCTGTATCTGACTCCTATCTCTGACGCGGAACATTTTCCATGAATATCCGCAGGTCTAATAATAAAATACTACGAGTACAACTTTCGACGGTGCATTTCTTCTGTTCAGCTCGTCGATGATATGATAAAAACGGACCTTAAATCGGTCGCGTCCGTCGAGCAGGTCGCGCTCGATCGTGTCCGGTGCATTCGTCGCCGGTATCGACGAGTAGCGCAAACACGGCTTATCGGTCGAAGTCGATAAGCTCTTCCGAAAATAAAAGTCGGCTACGATAACGAACAAAAACCGGGTAGAATAGATTCGGGTGTCAGGGATCGAGTCGAGTGAACCTTCCGTGGATAAAGCCGTCTGTCGCTCGGTAAATGGCAACGACCGTAAGCTCCCGGCGAAGAGAGCACGGCCGGGAGGAGAGAAACGTCGGCAGAGAGACAGAAACGGAGAAAAATAGCAAGGCGAGAGAGAAAGGAAGACAGAGAAGATAGTGCTTCACCTTTTTTAGAAACCGGCAAAATTTTGGCGATTCTCGGGTCGCCCGTGTAATCCAGTTCTCGGCGATCGCGTGTGCGGCTCTCCTCTCCCTGGAACGGTGTCCTGGGCCGGCTATATCTTGTCTCGTTTGCACTTAATCGCGGTGTCGCAGTTCACTGGTTGCCCACTGCCCCCCTCTACGCGGGTTTCTTTCTCTTCTGCACGATCCCAACCAAACCTCGGCACACACCGGCACACCACGTTCACGACCACGAGCACGACTACACATCCACCGTAGAGAGAGAGAGAGAGAGAGAGAAAGAGGGAGGACACGGAGAGAGAACCGCGTCCGAAGGCGCGCCTCCGAACAGAGATCAGAAAATCACCGCAAACGCCGCGCGGCTATATTCCTCCCGAGCGTGTTTGCCCCTTCCTCTTCTTCTGCTCTACCCGATTCACTCCTCTATTCTTAACCCCGTGCGATTTCCAGCGAACACTCCAAAAACAAAAAAGAAAAAACAAAGAAAATCGATTTTCCGGCGTGGCTATCAAACCTTCGACGACCCTGTATATCCTCGAATCCGTCGATCTCCGCGTGTCACTCCCGGAAACGGTCTCGTCGGAGAGGGGTCTTGCTCGTACGAAAAAGAATCTGCACGCGGCCCGGCTCCTCTGCTCTTTCCTCTCCGGTTCCCTCTCCTTCCACCACGCTCCCGTTTCTTCCTCTCCCTCTCGTTTTACTCGGCCGCGTTCTACCTGTCAGCGGCTTGATAGCCGTTGTTGCAGCGTTGCCGGCTCGGCTCCGGCTCCGGCGCCGAGCTTTCCTCTCCTGCGAAGCCCGTTCGAATTTTCCGCCAGCGAATCTTTCGCTCGGTTCCGCGGCAGCAAACAGTAACAGCCGACGAAGCCGGTCCCCCCGTGCTTTCGCCGGCCGGGGGGCGGGGGAGGGGGCTGCCGGTGCACGCGTGTGCCCTCGCGGAATACCTGGCCGCGAGAGAGTTCGAGGCCGAACAAAGTACCCCGCGGAATTCCAGGTGTGTAGAGCGTCCGCAGGGTCGCTGCGATCTTCGGCGAGGATCTACGGAGGAGCCTGGATCATCGGATACGGGGGTATCGATTCTCACTGGCGGTTTCGCGACATCGCCCCCTGCCGGATGCGTGTGTGTCTTCCTCCTCTCTTTCTCCGGTGCGGCGAAACGGCGAACAGAAGCAGGCGGACGACTTTTTAAAAATGCCACGCACCGACCAATCACGAACACGCGCTGTAGAGACGGCGGTAGAGAGCGAGGAGGGGAGAGGCAGGGAGGGCAAGCAAGAGGGGTCCCGCTTGTACACGATCTACGTGCACCGCAGGTATATAGGTGGACGACGGGCTGCCAAGCAATCCTGCGGGTGGGAGGGAGAGCGAAACGCGCTCTCTCTTGCTTGCTCGTTGGTCTCGCGTTCGCACACACTGTCTCACTCGCGCACACACGCCAAGTATACACGCGATCGCGGGGACGCGATCTCCTAAGCCGAGCGACGTCGATCTTTCAACGGGTCCGCGGCGCGGGGACGGGATCCATGGATCGACGACCGCGACGCACCGGTTTCCACGCACGCCACTCAACTGCGTCGCGAAAGAGAGAAAGAGAGACAGCTGAAGAGAGTAGCCGTACGAGGACAAGCTCTGTGCCAGCGCAGAGTGCAGGCGGCGGCTGTAGGCGTCCCGGTCTACGAATCGCGCAAACGAGCAGACGGAACGGCGACGACAACGACAACGACAACGACGACGACGACGAGGACGGCTACGACGACTCGTTTCTCGTGGAATGTCCGGGCGCGGGTTGCGTGGCCAGCCCCAGCCGTCCGTCCGTCCGTGCGGCAAAGGTAAGTTGAACTGAACAGCAGCGCGCCTACGGTGAACGAGATTAAAGTTCCGTGCCGGCGGAACCGCGGCACCGGCCAATCAGCGGCCGGTTTTGCGCGGCTCGGCCAATCGACAAGCTTGCTCACCTGGCGAACGGTTAGCCCAGGTGCAGCCGCCAAGGCGCCATTGCCTGGCGTTGGCACGTTACCTGCTCGACTCGTCTGTCTCGGGAGGGGGGAACCCCTGCACACACCGAACACGGCGTGGAAGGGGTACCGACTCACGCGAGATAGAGAAGCCATGAGTTTACTACCAGGAGGGAACAGGACGGCAGAGGGCACTACGCTGATAGGGGGAAGAGAGAGAGAGAGAGAAGAGAATTACGGTAAGCCTTTCGGGCCGTAAGCACAACGCCGCCGACGCCGACGCCGCATGCTATGTGCCGACTTCGTTTTCACGAACGTTCGCGATCGACTTTCGCGGCGAACGTCCCACCGATTCCCTACCACGATTATTACGAGTTTCTTTCCATGTGGAAGATGCATCCTGAAGATCCAACGGGCGCCGCATTGTTCCTCGATCGCCGCGTTTACCTCGCTGAACCGTGCATGCAACCGTGCGACCCGACGCGCACCGATCCCCAAGGTTTCGGTGCACTCGCGACGCGTTACAGCTAGCTTCGCGAGAAAGACGTTCTACGGCCTGACTTTAGAATTAATCTCCAGGAGGACGCGAATAGTCATTAAAGTCTCTCGAGTACAATGTATCCGGCAACGATCGCTGCGTTCGATTCAATCGAAAGTACGAAACAACATGCCAGGCGGGATTTGTGTTACTAGGAATCTCGGCTTGCGTACAATGTACATTTTCCTTGAATTTGTGGTGTAAATTAACTGCCATGGACCAGTGCGCTTGGACACCTTGAAAGAATAGGGGTTTTCCAGACATATTCCTCAACGTTGCTTTCACAGTAGAGGTTCCATTATCCGTACTAACATCTACATCATAAGTGTTCGGATAATAATTATCTAGTTTCTATGCTGAACGAAGTCCGAGTTGTACAATAAATCGAGTACAGAATATCTCGTTCGATATACGATTCTCCTTCAGTGTTATTAGTGCAACCATTAATTCCACATTCATATAATATTTTTCCAGTTGTAGTTGAAACTCCATAAGATTTTACTTCCCTACCACCGGAAAGTAAACTAAATCATCAGAATATCTATAAATCGAGTACAGTGATTTCTCTATATATGTCGCCATGGTAAACGTCGCAGAATTATCCCCACTACCGTGGGATAAACACCGTGAGGGGCCATGAAGCTCGAGAGGCTTCGGACGCTGGTAAACATAACACAGCTCGGGTATGCCTCCTGGACGATAAACGACGCTGACAAGACCCGTGTTGTTGACATAAATCGAGAATTCACTGTAGTGCAATACGGATTGTTTTAGATCGAATTGTTTCTTTGTGAAAAGTATTCACGCAACAAAGAGCTCAATGATCTCGATAATCGAAGTTTCGCTGTATGTACAACAGACTTAAATCTCCCTTGCTTGCAGGAGGTTTCGAACGACAAAGGTTGGTAATCGCCGTGTAACCGTAAAATAAATCGCAAAGGCTAATTTACCTCGATTCTTTGAACTTCGACCGATTATCGGCCCCGTCTCTTGATCGCTAGCGTAGGGAAACAGTGGGTCCTCAGGTAAGGAACCTCTGTCCCAGAGTTTTCCGTGACGGTACAGGGGGTCGATTGTTACCGTTAACTTCGCCCGGTCACCGACGCGACGGCCGTTAACGATTATTTTCGCAATAAAAGGGATTATCCCAGGCCTGATCCGCCAGCGCGAGAAACGGCAAATGTTTATGCTCGCGCGGGGTATAATGTACGGGGTGCAATAATCGTGATCGTAAACGGGAAAGGTATTCTCGACTTCGGCCTGTCCCATGGGCGTTCTTCTTCGTGCCGATCGCACGGGGTCCCGTACGCGTCGCTGGCCGTGCCCACCGATCGGTATCTCGAAATTAAATATGACTCGTGTTTAGAGTACCACGGTGCCCCGAATCGGACACTTGTACGTTTCCGAGGCGCGTCGACCGAGAATGAGATCGAGGGGAAGCGGATGGGAGTAGAGGAAGGGGAAGAGAAAGAGGGAGACAGAAGAATCGTGGACGAAAAGGGGGGCTCGTGTGGAGCAGCCGGAACACCCACCTCGTCTCGGTGCCTGCGTTCCAGACGATCGAAAAAAATCCATCGCGATCGTCCCTCGAGAAAATAGAGTAATTTAGATAACAGCCGGCTATCCCCCCTCTCTCGAACGCTGCCCTAGGTGCCCACCTACATCACCGGCGGGGTTCCAGCGAGCGTCAACGTCTTTCCGGGGGCACGGTGCATCGCTGCACCGTTGCAGTCGCCCCGCTCTGCGATTCGGTTCGTTTGAAACGCCGCGTTTCACGGAGGATGCTATTTAAAATCCTTGAAACTGTTCCGCACCGTCACGCGACCCGCAGAACAACGTAATCTGCATTCCGTGATTCACTTCGCATACAGCTCGCTCAATACCAAAAGAGTCCACCATTTCAAAATTTTCGATTTCTCGATCTCTACGATCTCTCTGTACTTCGATGTGGAAACTATCGATTCAAACGGTTCAATATCGAGAACAGAGGCATAGATGTAAATTCGAGCAAAATAAATTCGAAAAACTTCCACGCCACAAAATGTGTTAATATATTCGGTTTCAAGTATTCGCCACGAGTCTAGCTCGATGTTATAAGGGGTTAATGGAGCAAGGGGGAGATAAACTGCCGGCGGACATAACAGGTGGGAGAGCAATATGGTCTCCCCAGTGGCTGAATGGAGGCCGTACTACCCCGCTCGAACGTAGTATTTGCTCATTCATCGGTTCCTATTTTATTGTGGCGCCGCAGGTTTTCGATTCGCGGGCAGCCCGCCACGTGGATTAGGGACACCGAAGATTTGTGAGAACGGTAGATACTCGATAGCCGGACGGCTTTCCCTTTTCGTTCTACGTATCGCGTTCGAGCAGCCTCTCCTAGCCGTATACTGTTTCGACGACGCAATATGTATAACGACACGTTCCATAGACAGACAGACATCCAGACCGACGCATGCCCGTCGAATTGGAGCGTGTAATCAAATACCCGTAGAACTAGGGTTTCCGCTTGCCACGGCCTTCCTTTCCCCCCTTTAACGGCGCGATTATATCACGAGCAGACGTCTTTGACTCGTCTTGACGGGAAGGGTAGAGTGGGAGAGAAGTCTTAATCCGGCGACTCTGAACGTGAACAGTGCCAACGAAATAGAGAATACAGCGAATGCTCAATATATGTCAACGACACGGGTTTGCCAGCGACATATATCGTCCAGGAGACATACCCGAGCCGTGTTACGTTCACAATCCTCGGCGTCAGAGGCCTCTCGAGCTTCGTGACGTAGTGGGGATAATTCCGCGACGTTTATCATCGAGACCTTGGCGACATCTACAGGGTGTTCATTTGAAAACTTTCCAGCCGAATATCTCGAAAAGCATGAAAGATATAGAAAGAAGTTTAAAACACGTGTCCAAGGATTTCGAGAGGGAAAGAGGGGGGCAGTGTCAGTTTTTTATTTGGGTGGCGTTTTCAAGGTCATTTGAAGGACAACTTTGTTTTTTCAAATGGAAATCTATATCTTTTATTATGGGATCTTATTGTACGTAAAAAGACCAGCAATTTTCGTGGGATACTTTTTTTTATCCGCGCACTAGTTTTGGAGATATTTAAAGAGAAGTAAAGCGAGTCATACTTATACTGCGAGAGAGAGTTTGTAATTTCTGTATAACTCTAACAAATTTTCAAAATGTTCTCCGTTGTTTTCTAAACAATAATACAGACGATTCTAAAATTCTGAACGGAAATTTTTGAAGGTGTCTGTTGGAATAGCTCTACATTCCTGATCAATTCTGCGACGCAAATTGTTGACACTTTCTGGTTGTGTTTTATAAACAACAGACTTTAAGTATCCCCACAAAAAGAAGTTGACTGGAGTTAGATCTGGTGATCTTGGTGGCCACTAGTAAGTAAGTGGATCAATGATGTCGTCCAGTGAATTTAAATACAGATTGCCATTGAAATTCTCTTGGAAAGACAGAGGACCTATAATAGCATTTCCTAAAATGCCTGCCCAAACATTTACTTTTTCCGGCCATTGATTTTCACTCCAATAACGACAATTATGACGATTTACAGCATCGTTTAAGAAAAAAGTGCATTCGTCACTAAAACAAATGTTTTTAATTAGATTAGGAGTGACGTTGGTCATATTTGTTAATTCCTCACAAAACTCAATCCGCCAGTCAAAGTCATCTTCCAATAACTTTTGATGCAACTGCATTTTATAAGGAAGAAACTTGTTATGTTTAAGTAATTGGTGCACAGATCCCACTAACACACCAGTGACCATTGAAACTTGTAAAATTGAACTAGTAGGATTCACAGTAAACTGTCCTATAATTTCTATTTGATCAACTTCTTTTCTGAATTTTGGCTGGTTTCTTTTTAAATTTGTCACCGATCCTGTTTTATTAAACTTTGCAAGTAATTGTAACACGTGCGTATGAGAAACATGTGTATCAGGACGTCTCTCATTAAACGTAGCAGCAGTTCGACGAGCACACTCATCAGCCCCATAAATAACAATTATTTCTACTCGTTCTTCTAAAGAATACAACACTTTATACAATTAATTGTACTACGATATAGTACCTCTTATTGCGATGATTCACGCTTGACTAAATAGCACAATCTTATATTGAAAGACAGACAACATAAACAAGAGATCAATAGAGGACAATTTTGTTTTGAAACGGTACGTGCTAGTACAACTGGAAAACATCAACGATTTGCGTTAAAAATTTTAAGCAGTAAAATGCCTCGCTCTACGAAACTAGTGCGCGGATAAAGAAAAGTATCCTACGAAACTTCCTGGTCTTTTTACGTACAATAAGATCCCATAATAAAAAATATAGCTTTCCATTTCAATAAAAAAAGTTGACCTTCAAATAGCCTTGAAAACTGTCCCCCTCTTTCCCCCTCGAAATCCTTGGACACGGGTTTTACACTTTTTTAATATCTTTCATACTTTTCGAGACACTCGGCTGGAAAGTTTTCAAGTGAACACCCTGTGTAGAGAAATCACTGTATTTTCGACAAAAGTGCTGCTATGTTCTGTGAATAGACAAAGGTAATTTCGTTGCAGGAACAGTCAGATTACTTCGAATCGAAAAATGTTGTGCAGATACGCGAACCTGGTTCTGAACAAAGTAATTGGCACGCACTCTCCCGGATCCGTGTTTCATAATTATTCCGAGGTAAGCAATCGCGTCGGTGAATTCTCTTTCATCCCCCCGGTGCTCGTGGCCAGCTCGGTTCGCAATTCCACGGCGAAAACCGCGAAGCCGTACATCGGCTATTCATTGGGCAGAAAGGGAATCGTAACTCGAGACGGGCAGCTCGTCGAATTAATCGGCTTTCGAAAACTTGCGCGTCGCGATGCAGCGCGGATGCAGTACGATGCGTTCTCGATCGCTCGCCACGCGACCGAACGCAATTTGCGGCCGCACGTGTGCGTCGGTGTGCGTCCACTGTCGTAAATTACTTCGACAACTCCCGTGCACGTGTATGCACCGTCGCCGTCCACGAAATTCCACCGGTTTAAAAATATCTGCGTTTTTCGCGCTGCCGCACGGTAACCGTCTACTTTATTACTTATATCGTATCGGATCATCTGGATACATCCAAACGTCTCGTTAAAATAATTTCGCTGCAACGTTTGCAATGTATTGAAATATTTAAAGGTTCGTACTTTTTACTTTACTTTACTTTACTTTTTTTTAGGGAAGAAAAGTTTCGTTCCCCTATAAACGAGTAGATTGAATGGTTTGTCTGTTACGTAGTTATCAAAGTTTTTAATTATTTTCTTCCCATCGTACGCGCATCTTTTTTCCATTGTGTTCGAACAATGAAGATATGTGGCGTTTTAAGCATTCAAAAGATTAAGAATCTTTCCGTGAGACTAGCATACATCCTAATCAACTGGTAACAAAAGGTACCTTGCATCGCTAAGTTTCAATTATCTTCTCGAGATGAACGGTCCACTGGGGTCATGTTATTTTTATTCCAAGCAGCATCTAACAATCGTTGTTGCTAGGCTGCGACGCTTCACAGGGAATAAAAATTGTTTGCATCAATCGCGAGACACTAGAAACAAATAAGAATTTATTTCTTCAATCGATAAATCTTGGAATTCTGCGATAATAGATAGGGTGTGCTAAAGCTTATGGTGTACGAAATGTAAGAGGATTGACTTTAATCAGCACTATAAATCTTAACTTTTCAGATTCTATTTTATTAAATAAATTGCTTCGATCTTACCCAATGTTTGCAGTTGTCGAGCATGCGATCTTTCTAAGCTTTTTTTTTTTTGAAACTTATATTCCAATTTTTCAGAAATCCATAAAATTCATAATACAGTTTTCTTTCGATATAAGACGATGGGTCGGGGCGGCTGTCGACGTATTGCGGATGAGAGTACCTATTAGGGTTGGCATTGGTCTTGAGTGGGCCGAGAGTTTATGGGTCCCCTATAGTTGTCCGGCAGACCATAAGATGAGCAGCAATGCAGTGTTTTCTCGATATATGTCAACAATACGGGTCTTGTTAGCGACATATATCGTCCAGGAGACACTATTATTCTTTGATCCACGTGAACGTCGTACCCGACCCGTATTATGTTTACAGTCCTCAACATCCGAGGCCTCTCAAGCTCGAATGTCCCTCACGGGGTATACCCCGCGGTGGGGATAATCCTGCAACTTTTATCAGCGAGGTATTTGCGACATATATCGAGAAAAGACTGTATCTTCCGTTGGTAAAGGATAGAATATGACAAAAGAACAAGAGGAGAAACAAGCATCGTCGTCTTATATCGTAACAAATATATATGTATAGTTAACGGTGGCTATAATAAATTGAAAAAGATCATCTAGTAAAAATTGATACTAAAAGATCCGTATACGCAAGCGGCGCTAAGCGGCGTTTGAACGCAACCAGTGCGCAGTTGGAAACAATTACGGATTAGGTGGCGTTTACTATTATTTCGTGGGGCTAGTGACACAGCAGGAGGGGCGAAGGGAAAGGGCAAGGGAGGCGCGCAGGGAGATAAAAGTGTTTGCCAACAGGAGAGGGAGAGACGTGGAAGGGTAGGGGGCTCGGCCACGGCATTCAACGAACTGCTATTCTACGAGCTGGTTTGCATAAAATGCATTGTAATCCCGGCGCGCAATGCAGAAGGCTCAAGTTTTACCTGCCGGCGTAATTAATGCGGGGCCCTCCGGACTGGCTCGGTTCGCGCGGACGGGCTCGATGATAATTCACGAAATGGAGGCGGCCGAGTCCCGCAAAGACACTGTCTGTCTCTCTGTTTATCTGTCCTTCTGTGTCCTTTGGGCGACACACTCGAGCTGCTAGCTGCGAGAGCGCAACCGGAACTTTGTATCAAACGGACACGTTTTCGATGCTTCGACGACCATTCATTTCATCCGCACCAACGCCAGGAATGCCGCTATAGGGAGCACGATATTGTTCATCGTAGAAACAAATAGTTCTCACAACGATTCGTCGTTAATTCGGGGGATGCTGGACGTTATCGTGCAGTGGATGCTATTTTCTAGTGGCCGGAAGCTAGAGACACAGGGGAGTACTGTTTTCCCTCTTTAACGTCGCGAAGGAGCCTGGGAGCAGAGGTGGACCCTATGAACGAGGTATTCTTTTTGGGAATGTTTAAGAATTTTTTTCACAAAAACTATCGAACCTTTTGCATTCGGATTTTGCATACGTATTTATCGGTGTTTAAAGATCGGAAATAAAAAAATGAAGTTTATTGATCAGTATGAGTGTAGTTATAGTCTGAAACAAAATAAACGCAGAATCTTAGCCATTTACAAAATAGTGACATTTCGAAGTCAAATTACCGATTTCTTTGAAGTTCTTCGGTCTCTAGCGTGGTAAAATAAAAATAAGAAAAATTGTTTGTTTGCCTCTTTTCTTTCAAGAACTGTTTTTCGAAAATGGAAAATCAGAGGACCCTGTTTCATAGTGGCTACTAATTTTGTGACGTCTCGTGATCGGAGGTAAGAGAACACTTATACTGTTTCCCCTCTCGAGTGTCACATTGCGGCGGATGTTATTTGCTATTGGCTGGAAATCGAAGGTAGTGCGGGTACAGAGCCTATTCGATAGCAATCATCCCTTCCTTCGTCGGAAGATGACTTTCTTCACGCGTCGTGAAGCGGGCGATTGTATCGTCCAATCGCGGGAGACGTGTGAAACGAATATAATGTAACGGGTCATTCGGAACAATGGTAAACGCGGGGGTTGGTTGTTTTCGCTCGGGCAGGGCGCACAATGGAAGCCAATGGAATTTCTAGACGTCACGGAATTCGGGACGATCGTAAACGGCAAATGAGGTTCTAAGAAAGGCATTAGTTTAATAGGCGAGGACCTTGGCCGCGAGGTTTAGCCCCCGGGTGTGCCTTCCATAAATCAGTAGCGATTTAACGGTTTACAAGCGATTAGCGCGAAACAACGTTCCTCTACGTTCTCGGCGAACAATATCGTTCGCACTCGAATGCCAAAATGAAAACCGTCGGGCCGATGTCTCTCGAGATTAACACGCCGGCGTTGATTTAACACTTTGCCATTATTTCCCTGGATTTTAATCCTCCCGAGTGCCGGTCCAGTCAATTCGAAATCGAATAAACTTTCGGATTTAATTACATTTTTCGTTACGCGCGCCGCATTTTGCGAAACCGCTGGTTTATGCGCTCCGATTCATTTAACAGCGTTTCCCTCTAATTAAAGAATTTACTTCGTGAAACGTTAATCTTTTCATTGGGCGTCCGGCAATTATGAACACGTACGAACACGTAATGAAAGAAAAGTACAATTGCAGTGACAAAAATGTTACCGTAATGAACGTAAATGTAATGTACAGTTTGTATAAGTATGGGCGCTATGACACGATTAAGTGAAGGAGTGACTCGTTCACACTAGACTACTGAGCCCCAAACATGACTAATGATAATAACAGGATTAATTTTTATGGAAAAAAATTTGTTAAATGTTTAAAAATTTGAAAAATGTCCTTTTTTATTTCCGTAGCCACAAATTATAAAAGAAAAAGTCTGAATCCGTCGCTTTGACGGGCCAGTAGTTCCAGTGTTAAAACAATAATAATAATATTAGAAGAATTTAAGAATGTCGATGTACCGTTTTCAATTTTCTAAGATCAATAAAGAAAGAAGTTTTCAAACGACTACTGTGTCTTGCAAACGTTGCAGACAATTTTTCTTTCGCATGAAGTTCCAGTAATAGCCAATTCCAACGAGGAATTAATTTGTCATCCCCAGTGAAAAAGGTTAATATTGTACATTCGTCGCAGACAGAAAGAAGGATGGATAAATAAAAGGACGATGCGCGGGTGAACTGTAAGATGATTGCGCGGGCAGATGAAATTGCAAAGTTTGCAGCCAAGTAAATTTTTCACTCTGCATTTGATGGCGGTATCCGTCGGAATTTCGCCGATATCGAGAACAGAAGAGGCGGGCAAAGGAAGAACGGTGCAACGTATAAACGCTGTTTATTATATCGGTAAAAATTCCCTCGGCTCGCAGAATATAAAGCAAAGAGTCTACCTAGTTGGGAACTTTAGTGCGCTGTGTACGAAGCATTTCTTTCGGAGCGGAGGAAAGGTAATAAATGGTAAATCAAATACTGCAGCGAGGTACTAATTCAACGATTACCTGGACGAATGGGTCAGATTCTCAAACCTGGTAAATTGTTCCGAGACGAAAGTCCCCTGAAAGCAGCTGTCCCCCGTTTTCGGCGACGTTTATGGTCGCGACCGTTTGGCTCGGTAGACAATGTGTCTGCGAGCCAGGGCGCGGCCTAAATAATAGCGTAACACGTACGCAGCCAGGAATGAGTGACACGTAATTATTACAACAATCGCGCGTAACCCGATACCGTTCTCAAGACGATTGGCGCCGAGCATACGCCTACCGGCTCCCTCCTCTTCCTCTCTCACACTGATTCGGACAGCTCTGAACAAGCATAAGCCTCCCAGCAGAGTCAACGACTTCGATGCCACACGAGATATCGACGCTTTCAAAATCAACTCGACTATCTATTAGTCTCGGCGGTAAGTACACAGAAGATCTTTCTATTCTCTATTTCGAAATTCTCCACGGAGATTTATACATAGACTGCGGATTTTTAAGCAAATTGTGTCGGCATCAATTAACACGAAAAATAATATTAGAATTTCAATCCTTTTAATCTCTACACTGTTTCTAACTACAGCTACTCACTTTTCAGGTTTTAAAATTAATTTTTACGTTAATGTATTCATCGTACCGATTAGGATCTGTAAAATGCACGAAAGTTGGAGGACTACTCAATATCATACATTTAATTATTTTCAATTTTTATTTCATTAAATAACTTACTTTGATTTTATGGAATTTTTGAGGTTTCTAGTTTGGCTGTCAAAGCGTTAATGAGTATATAGGGTCTTTCGTGAACGGTGGGCAAAACTTTGGGAGTAGATTCCTAATGCTTAGAGAAGAGAAAGAAAGTTGTATCAAAAAGATTAGTTTAAAGATTAGTTTATGAGTTATTAAAGTTTTTGTGCCACAATTCTTAGTATTGTACGAGTAAATTGCATCATTTTCGTATGTATAACATGAAAACAAATATATAGAAGGGAAATATTCTAGGTCGGAAGAAATGTTTCCTTTTGGAGGTAAAATAGCTTCGAGTGCAAAGGGTTAATATAACTTTTTAGTCTTCCCTAAGCATTAGGAATCTATAAAGTTTAGGAATCCTAAAGTTTTGTTCACTATTTACGAAACCCTGTATAAAATCCTCAATCTATCAGACTCGCTTGAATATTCGTACATTCTTTAAAAGTGGACCAAACGACTTGGCTCTTTTTGAGAGTTTAGTGGAATTAGTTCACGACGTGAGAAAGAAATTTAGAAAAAATTGCAATCGATCACCTGCAATGTCCAAATAATTACGAACTGAACGATTCTTATGGTAGATTCTAATAAAATTTGAGTTACTTAATAGGTCGCAGTAAAAATTGATTTGCAAGTTGGGCAACAAAATTGCGAAGCGGTATTGGAAAGTTATATAAGAACAGAAAAATTTGATGCACGGTGCAAGTTGCCAAACAGCTCGGAAAAGTTGATGGATCGGACCGGTGTGTGAATCATTGATTAGGCAAGTTTATAATGCAAAAGTAGCATGCACATTCTCGCGAAGAATCGTACTTATTGCTGGAGGTAATGTTATGCGCGTGCACCCACACTCGCGTACGCGTTCAAAGCGAATACAGGAGCGTGTCGCCGCAGGGGATCTACAGTTCGAAAGCAGAATCGATCGATCGCCGTGGGCGATTCGAAGGCAGTTATCCCCTCCATTTTGTTGCTGACTTGAGACAGGGCAGTCGTCTTTTTAATCCAGTTGGCTTAAGCACCAGTTTCAGCTCTTTTTCTGTTCCTGTGAACGTCCGATGGCGGCGAGTTGCGTGCAACAGCCGTGCACCGTTAATTTTGTTGCACCTGTTTCCTTTGAAGCTCGGACGTGCGCATGCCCGGCCACTATTGGGGGTGGTTTGCTCGAGTTTTCTTCTCGCTTCGCATAATTTCGCGAAATTATTTCGCTTAAGAAAATCTTGTGAGCGCTCCAGCATTAACCAATCAGAAACCGAGGCAAACACGGCATCGTGTGCATCGATGCACTGTGTGTAGCGAATATAGCGAAGGGATTGTTCCTGCCCATGGTTTATTACTGTTATCATTGGCATTACAATTGTTATCCGTTTGCTTTTACAGATCGAGCCTCGGGCGAATTGCTTCAACTCATAAGTGGTCAGTGGTTTGCAATGCATTTTAATGTCTTTTTTAAAGCGGGGCGATTCATTCATACATAATTAGATCGTGAATCTTTATTCAGAATATAAATTGTGTCTTGTTGCTAGGAACAGACGTTGGAATGTTTTTCTTTCGTTAATAAATTTTAAATGATTGGTTATAATATATTGTTACTCGAACATTTTATCAATCTCTCTACTGTTTCGGCTATTCATTACAAATTGCAGATTATGAATGCATGAAATCTGCAGGCTATTCGTAATTAATATAATTGCGTTATTATGTATGGGATGCTGGAGGTTCAGTTTATAGGTCATTGAAAATATAGGGGACAATGTTGCAAGTTTTCACGATTATGATTGTCTTTCTGTACAGTCTGACGCATATTAAAATCTTCGGATTCATGACAACTAAATGAACGTGGCATTGTTTCAGTGAGCGATATTATGATTGAATTTATGCAAACGTTTTACCGGTTTCATATTGTATCTGTGTCTATGATACGGGATGAATCTTTTAGTAGATGATATTAATATAATATTATTATGTATGCAATTTCTGACGCAGTTTCAATCAATGTGAACCGAGTACTGTTTATTAAACGAATTTCTCTGTTATTGCTATTGTGTCTCGACAGATTGTTTTACGCATATAGAAATATACGTGTGTTAATAGTTCCACGCATATATTAATGTTTGTTTCGTAATTACTATCGTTGGCATAATGTCGGTTGTTGTTATGACCACCTTGTTTCCACGTCCTTTCAATTCTTGGTCATTTAACATAACATTTTCTGTCCATTATTTGTGGAGACTAAAGTAAAACGCAAGTCCGTTTCCTGTGTTAATAATTTTAATGTTTTCGTATACGAAGAATGTTTAATTTCATGGACCTGTGTATTCTATTGTATTTTTCATTTTCATATTTACCATAAAAACGTTAAAAACTGCACTGTAATTATCACTAGGTACTACGTGACCACCATGTTTCCAGTTTCAAAACGGCTTCCAATTTTAATTGCTGTGCTCGTTACCTTGTTAGTGCTAAAGCAACTGAACATTAAAACCAAGCAGTTTGAGTTACTGTATAAAAATAACTAGACACAATAATTATGCACACAATTATTAAGCAATGATTATAGGCACAATAAAATAACTAGACACAAAGTCAAATGACGGATTTCAGATTTCTTCTTTTACAATTCGTGAAATTCTAGAAATATTTTCTTGCGACATTTGTAAGAATGTCTCTTCAATTTTATTTACCATAAAACCCTATGAAACCTGAATAAATTCAATCCTGTTATTATTATGAAGGAATGTACGTGAGTCTCGTTTAGGGCTCGGTAGTTTTACTGTTAATAAACTCCTAGTAAATAGCTACGCTCTCGCAGAAACCATAACCGTCTGAAAGCTGCGAGGAAAAAATCACGAAAACCGCTGTAGAATCGTATAAACTTTACAGCGGCACCAACATCCTGGTGACCCAGATGCGGGGCACAGAGGACATCATGACTATTACATCGTCTTTATTGCGCTATTGCCGGCATTACAAACACACGGCGTGTACGCATTGTTGCGCAAGGGCCGTCGGCGCAGTCAGCCAGGGGCTGTTTGAAAACCTGACCCAGGCTTGCTTGCTCCTCGTTACACCGTTTCCACAGAGATTTCGAAATCGCGTTTGGCCGCGTGCGCTTATACTCGCGCTCATGCTCCCGCATGTTGCACGTGCTCGTGCTCGTTTGCCCCGAATACACTGACAACATTCGGGCACGCGGAACGGCGGATCCAGTTAGCGTTCGAAACTAATTCGGCCTCTCGCGCGAGTTTATTCGCCCCGAGCTGTCGGCGTTCAACCCCGCTTGCACACTTGTTTGGGAATCGCTTTTCATTAGTATCGACGATTCTGCCGATGCAACAATGCCTGCAATATAATATAGCAGGACGTGTCTCCCTGTACCTATGCGAGTCAATGCACTTGTAACGCATTCAACGCACTCGCAGGTCACTGGAACAGCTCTGGTTCTAGGGCACCACCGAAAGTTCTTTTAGTCACTCTTTTGCTTCATTTTTCGAACGTGCCCTTGAATGCTTAATTATTTTTAAGCATTATTTCTCTGCTGTCTTCCATACCACACAGCGCACTCTCTTAAATCTTATTTAACCAGCTAGCTGTTTTTGACGAGTATACTCGTCATGAAGAAATGGCAATATTTTGTATCATGACGAGTATACTCGTCAAAACAGCTGTACGGTACATTTTTACGACTCAATTTAGGTTCACATTTTTCAAAGAGGTCGAAACAGTTAACTGGTTAATAGCACGTGCAAATTTTTTTCCTACGTGACGAGTATACTCGTCAAGATCGCATTTTTTCATGACGAGTATACTCGTCAAGATGTAATTTTCTGATGACGAGTATACTCGTCAAGATGGAATTTTCTCATGACGAGTATACTCGTCAAGATGGAATTTTCTCATGACGAGTATACTCGTCAAGATGGAATTTTTTCATGACGAGTATACTCGTCAAGATGGAATTTTCTCATGACGAGTATACTCGTCAAGATGGAATTTTCTCATGACGAGTATACTCGTCAAGATGGAATTTTTTCATGACGAGTATACTCGTCAATATGGAATTTTCTCATGACGAGTATACTCGTCAAGATCGCATTTTTTCATGACGAGTATACTTGTCAAGATCTTATTTTCTGATGACGAGTATACTCGTCAAGATGGAATTTTCTCATGACGAATGTACTCGTCAAGATTGCATTTTTTGACATTCAGTTGATTCAGTGCTTTCTTTGACATTCACATTAAACGACTCATGTTAACTTCCAACTCCTGGATTTTCCGAGACGCGTAATTTTCCTCTCGTTCTTGTCCTAATATTTCCTCGCCCTTTTGCCAGATAACATCTCGCCTCGCTGCGTTTGAACTGTTTATTGAAAGCTTGGTGTCCAGGCGCCAGGTGAGTTCCTCCTACACAGTGTTGCGTGAAATCCGACGTTCCGCGGTCGTTCCGTGGGAGGATTCTTTCAGGAATAGCACACTTAGTGTTTCGAAGGATTTCAAAAAATTCAAAACACGCGGGTCTGACGGTCGCGTGTCTTTCCAGCTCGTAATTCGCCCTCGCGGGCTGCCAGTCGCGCTCGTAAAAGGGAGAGTGGCTTTCTTTTAACGGGATACCCGTTATATGGCTTCCAGATGCCTCCCTAACAATATAAGCGAGGCTCGCGAACACGGTGAAAAGCCGGCGTTAAACGACGACGAACGGATAGAGAGACTATGAGAGCGAGAGAGCGAAAGAGAGAGACGGCTCTCCTTTTCGCTCTTTCGTTACGGCAACGTTACCGTGTCTCGCTCGCCCGCAAACATTGTCTTTATCGCGTAATGGGAGCAGCACGCCGCATGGAAAACGCAGCTGTTTATAACCCGCGTTATCGCGAGATACAATTAAAACGCCGGGTTTTCGAGCCGGAATAGAGCCCACGAAAAAGTGCATCTACTTGCCGAGCAAGGTCCTCTTCATCTCGTAGATGATGTAAATTCTAGACAATGTAGATTGTAGACAGTGTCGCGTCTCGTTAGCGGATTATATTAATTAGAAAAAAAAGTCTCGTAATCAATTTCACCGGGTGATTTGAAAGTTGCGTCCTCGGGAAGGGACGCGGGCGAACATAACCGCGGGAACACTGGTCGCTGCCAGAACTTCGCCCATTACTTTTCCGCCCCGGAGTTTCCCCAGACTCGATGATCGCGCGATATCGTTCTCATAAATCTCGAACAGGTGCCACCTGCGAAACTGTAATCGCGCCCATGCTCTGCGTTTCTCGATTAATTCGATCGAGAGGAGCGTGACAAATTCCGCTCGTAAACAAGCGACGACACCGAAAGTTCAGGAAAATATTCAACACGGGGCTGGTTAGCCACCTTTTCACCGGGAGGGTGAAAACTGGCATGAAACTGTTAGGGCTGTTTTCCCTTGTGCAAAGGCATCATCTAGCTATTTAGTTTCTGATCAATTTCAATTGGAAGCGGTGTAATTGCAATAAGAATTTCTGTGAAAAAATTCCTGAACGACTACCTAAATATATTTAAATATTGCCATTTATACAATTATCAAAACCGTGGATCTCCTACATATTAATAGTACGAAAACACGCTAATTGCGCACTGCGTATTTTATCTTGCCGCTGTATCACTTTACAAATTTTGCTTGCGCGCACAGAAACGTGATACTATAGTAGCATGATAGTGTTTGTATAATTTAGTATCGTTTATTATTCATGAAAAACACGAAATTTCGTCCCATATGAAATCGAACAGAACGGCGAATTTAAATTTTTTCATTAAAATCAATAGCCGTAGAGATAAGAGAAAATGTGGTTTATTGTTTCCAACTTCAACAGCTAAACAATAATCACTAGAAAAAATATAGTGGATATATAAAAGCGTTCTGTGTTATAGATAAATGATGGTTGAACTGTTTTCCTAAAATCAATAGTTCCCAAGGCGAATAAAATGGTTTTCGTTGCTGACCTTTAACCCTCCATGGGCTAGCATATTTTTTACACTTTCCGTGGGCAACCCGAGTCGTTTATGTCCACGACTAATTTTGTTTATGGTTGTATGCTTTCGAAAAATCTAACAAAAATTCTGGAATACGTATTGAAGTCCCTATTTTAATATTATAATCGTTGAAACGTCAAAAATCAATCAATGAAAATGAAAATAGAACTGCCTACCCTGCGAGTGATATTTCCCAGGTTGCCCACGGAGGGTCAACAGCCATTTTCAACCCCTAAAAACGAACGTTGGAAAATCGCACGGGGAATATTCGGAGGGGCTCTATATAACAAGACTGATTAAAAAAAAATGGTATCGGAAATCGTTGAAGACGTTAGGGGGCGACTGCAGTGGACACTCGGGTATAGTTTTCTCGTGACGTCGTTAATCTCACTCAAGCGACGACAATGACAAATAGAGATCCCGTTTTGGCGACACCGAGTGCGTTTAGAAGACGTCGGGCGCCGTTACTTCTCCCGTCGCGACTCACCCTTCCGTATATTACTTTCTACAAAGTAGTCGAGAAATTAATAATACTTTAGCCTCGGTTTAGAGACCCACCGGCTTCCGACTTCGCTCCTCCATTTTCCACCGGTTTTATTTCTCTCGTTTATTTACCGCGTTCGATACACTGCTTTTGCCCTCCCCCCCCCCCCTCTCTCTCTCTCTCTTTTCCCGATCGAAAAGCATTCTTTTTACGATCGGCGAGATTGGAATCGCATCGACGGGGAAAATCTCTGACCTCAGTGCGGAGGCAGCAACGCGGAAACAAAGCAAACAAAGGGAAGCGAGACATCGATTTTCCGCGTGCAAAACGCGACAAGGCCAACGAATGGGACGAATATTGCTCGGAGACGCGAGAGAACGGGATCGTTCGATTCCGAAGGGGAATTAGCGTCGTTGCAGCTCCAATAAACTGCATTCTTCGCGCGGATACGACGCAAATTGCTCGAATATTAAATTCAACCGCGTCCTTTGAAACAATCGCGATAAAGAGAGAAAGAGAGAGAGAGAAGCGTGGGCGGCGATTCGAGTCGCCCTCCGATCGAAACGACTGTAATTTTCCCATTACTGTCCCGTGCCACGCAAACATTATGTTAAGAGACCCGGGCGAACCGGAGTAAGAGTAACGTAATTTTCGGAAATTCTTGGCAAGCGAAATCGCGATGAAATTTCCGGAAACTTTCAGCCCCTTGCGATTTTCTTCATTTTATGCGTTTATGAGACAAATGGGTAGATCAAAATGAAAATACAGCGAAGTCGCGTTGCAAGTCCCTTGCGCGGAATTGGCGAGGGACATTCCGATGGAATCTGTGGTTCTCGCCGAAAGTTGCATTTGAAATACACAGTGCACGCTGGAAATGTGAGTGACCCTCGCGTCTAGATGGCCAAAACCAGGGACCTACAGACGGATAGGGACAAGAGAGCGGAGAAAATGTCTTTCTCTGATACAATGTTCCACGTAGAAACGAACTTACAGCGGAAATTCACTGTAATCAAAAATATTCCAAGAATCTAAAAATACGTATTGAAAAGCTTTGCTATTTTGTTCGAGACTCGGACCGAGTAAAGTTTGTTTTAAGTGGAGTGATCGATTACGAGTTCGGCCGCTCAGCGGACGAATTTGCAGCGGAGTTTGCTGACTTTGAAAACGATCTCGCGAGGAAACCAGGAAAAATTCCCGGGGCCGCCGGATGCAATCCCGAAAATTTCCATTCCGCTCGTCGCGTCGCATCGGCCTGACCCGGCGAAACGGGAACGAGGAACGAGAATGACGCGTGTAACTGCGCGTCCGGTACCGGCCGGGCCGATCTCCAATGGTTACCGATATCGACGGACCTCGCTCTTTTTTTTTTACCCTCCCCCTTCGGCCATCCCAGATATCATTTCGCCGATGCACTTTTATTCCGTCCTGTAATTCCAACGAGAAAACATCCGAGCGGCGTTCAAGCATCGTTCGCCGATGGGAACGCGGCATCGATCGGCGTTCACCCACATCTTTTGAATACTTCCTCGATATTTCTGTCGGGCCCCGCGTTATCGCGATACCGAAAATCCGCGGAATTTCCGCGTATCGCGTAAATCGCTGTGCCGAGCTTACTTTGCGAGCGGGTCGCCGACGATTCGAGCGATGCTTTTACCGATCGACGAGAACGCGTCGAAATGCGATTGAAGCCCAAAATGATCAAATGCATTCCTTTATTCAAACACTAATCCATCTTCAAACTGTCGAATTCTGAGTAAAACTGTATTGACCTCCATATGTCCTAAATCTAATAGTTAACGAGATATTATCGAAACTTATTTTCTTTCTTCTTTGGGTAATATCTGGTTAACTATTAGGTTTAGGACATATGAAGGTCGACGCTTTTATACCCAGACTTTGATACTCTATCGATCTATGGTATAGAAAATGGGACATTCCATTTAAAAAAATGAACACCTACAAAAAAGCTACTAACTTCAGATTAATGCCCCCTCGAAACCAAGCAAGTTCCATCTGATGCATTACTTCCTAACACCAATAGCAGCCGAGTTATTCAGGTGGCCTGTTTCTGGCGCCTCACCCTGTATTTGTCTGTGTGATTTAGCACCACATTTCAAGGGTTCAATCGGCATTAAGTAAAATAATTGTAATATAACATTTTATTAACATCCCTCGACATTATTGTGTTCTATAGAACATTTATGTAATCCTTCTCTCTCTCTTTTACTTGCACCATTTCTGCATTGAACACTTCCTTTATGAAAACGCGATGCTATTTGAAACACATTCTATACTATAACTGTTTTAGATGCTGCCGACTCTCGAACTGAACTGTTTAGAGCTTCACGGAAGAATCTCTAGCCTCCTGAACTCAACTGAAGCGAACTTCAAGTTCGAAACTACGGCAAACAGTGCCTATATAGATGGTAAACCTATCCGGCGCGCACCGGCCGTCTCAACAACCGGAATCGATATCGGCGAGCTAAAAAAACCACTTTGCCGTCGCAGACTCTAGAATCCGCGTGCACTGTTAACGTCGATACGAACCGATTGCAAATTGGCTTGAGAAAACGGAGTACGCGGATGCAAATTCCAGAGCGCTCTATTTTGTCCCGAACGAGAATCACGCTCGCTTCAAAGCGAATCAATCTGGCACGATTGAAGCCGAGCCGCGTACGATCGGGAACCTGCGAACCAGGAAGACGACCAGCCCTGGTGTGTAACGAACGATTGTGTTTCAGAGAGCTGCGCGGAGTCGCGAGCGGATCGTAACGAGTCGACCGATAAAATGGTCGCTTCGATTCCCGGGCTCGGTCGTGCCGGAGCGGGACACGGGGACATAAGGTGTTTTCAACGAAATTTCCCGAAGGTTGTTTCGCGGTCGACGAGCTGAAAGCGGTCGCCGAGAATGGCCCCGGTGAGTGGTACACAAATTTCATTCGGCCGACACACAAGAATGCTTTCAGAAGGTCTGGCTTTGAGGCGAGCCACCGCGAAAGAAATCTCCACAGCCGTCGAGGCTTTTCATTCGAGGAATTTAATAAACTCCCTCTATTCGAGACGGATTTCTTAATCCGTACGCGCTCCGCGAGCAGATTTCCGCCAGTTTTTCCCCGACGCGGAACGAGTCCGTTCCGGAACAGTATTTTCAGGCGCGAGAGAACTCGGACAAGTACTTTTAATTGGCCCGAAAGAGCGGCTCGCTAAAGGCGAATTTGGACGTAATTTAGATTTTTAATTGCCGATTGTGGGATGCTTACTCAAGCGTCCCTTAGAGTCACTCGCAGTCAGTGCTGGATCAACCGATAAGCAAAGCAACCACGTGGTTAGGAGAAAGGGAACATCGTAGAAATTTTCTGAATTTTACATATAGTAATAATATTGTAAAACCACACTTTTTGAATGATCGAAAATGCCTCAGAAATTGTCCACTCTACAGTGCGTTGAAGGGATCCTGTATAAGGGGGGACCTCAAAACCTTTGAAGTGGTTAGAGCCTTTAAAGGCCTTAATCCAGCATTGTTAGAAGTAATATCTAAATTAAGTTCTCTGCATATCCAAGTCGTATGGTACAGTACTAACAAAGTTATTTGCTTAAGAGTGTCCGAATATTATTGCGAGTGACTGTATCTAGCTTTACTCCGTTAGGAACTAGAAAATTCGGTTGACCAAGAGAGCTTGCGCAGCCATTTGTTTCGATTCTCCTGGGATTTCCACGCGAGGGAAATTATAATGTATTTTCCTTTAGCTCTTCGCCACTAACCTGATATTACGTTTGTGCCGTGCGTGCTCGTCGCCCTTCCTTTCACCGTTCTTCCTGCTCCCTGAGCCTCGGGATAATCAGTAGCTGCATGCAGGACCTGAAAGAGAGAAGCTGCTGGCTCTTACGGCGCACGGTTTCGCCAAATTTTCTTTAGGGAGTCAGCTCTTTCTTCAGCAAAGTTCACTTTGTTACTAACGTGACATTAATGTAACTGTTATGAGACTTACCCGATCATTCCTCATTCTTCTTGCTCTTAGCTTCAGGTTCAACCTTACGGTATTTCTCCGAGTTCCGAAACACTTAAAAAAATTAAGGAATAATCACCGGTATAGAATATGTCCAGATTTTTATTCTGCATAAAAATCCACAGTCTACTGATCATTAATTGTAGAACGTCCATTACAAACCTAGAAATGTCGACGTCCTCTTTATATCTCGTGACTGACTGTAAGATTGAGGTCTATTTCTCCTTAGTCAATAATCTCAGTAAGCCGCAAATAACACATTCTCAATCTCTTTGACTCTGTCCAATAGTTGAAATTTCTATTAACCCTTAGCACTCGAATGACGACTCAAATGCGTCACGAAAAATTGTTATACTATTATTTAAAACATTACGGTACTTGTATCTAAGAAATTGCAAACATTTAACACTATTCCTACCACGGCCGATCAAATTGATCCTTTCTAACTTCTGCGTACAATTCCGTACATACAACATTATCACATCGCTATTTATTTTTACAACTTTTCTTAAAGTATGTATGCAATGTATTTTTCAGTATTTCTTTCTCGTTTTATTTTTTTTTCAAGAAATATATGTATCTTGTTCTACTTACCACGGCCGGCCAATTTGACTGCACGAGATAATATTATCTGGTAATTATATATATGGTAATTATATATATGGTATTTACTCTCGTAAACCTAAACAATCAGTATAAAAGAAAGGCTTTTCTCAATGTGGCGTGGCCAACTCAAAATAATAATAACAGTACCTGGTTGATAATACTGTTCCATGGCAAATGCATCCAAACCGCAAAGGTGGACGATACAGTGCAATTTTGTTAATCGAGGAGAGAGCATCGCAGTATTTTTTATATAATTGCAACTATATAAAAATAAATTTTGTATCGTCATTTTATGGAAGTTGTTCATCTACTAACTCATTCAGCATCAAATTGACTATTATCCACGTTTAAATGTATGAACCGGTCATTTTGACCACGCACAGTAGGAATAGGTGTACAAGAAGTGTCGGTAGGTTTAGTGTTAACATTAAATGCCCCAAAAAAATTGGAGACAGAAGTGTTTGTCTAGAATTGAGAATGAATTTTCACGCTAATATATATTCAGTCTACCAAAATTAACTAGCATTTGCAAAATGCAAGAAGATTGGAAGACCACTCGGAATCACACATCTTAATTCTTCTATATTTATTTCATTAAATAAGTTACTTTGATGTTATGGAATTTCTCGTGTTGAAAAATTGTTGGTTTCTGATTTGAGAAAAGTCTCCGAGTGCAAAGAGTAAACATTCTTTAACATTTGTAAATCCTACCGAACCAGACGAAGAGATCTTTACACGAATATTAATTTTTGTATGGAAGAGAATAGGGAAGTGGAACCGAAAAAAATATTTCTTCGCCTTATTGTGTGTTTCATAGAGTAATAATAATAATATTGCTTTATTCAGCCTTACAGCCAAGAATTGGGCTCTGTTTACAATATCCTATACTTACAACAAAATAAAACTATCTTATCCACGCATTCTCTCTCTCTCTCTCTCTCTCTCTCTCTCTCTCTCTCTCTCTCTCTCTCTCTCTCTCTCTATCTCTCTCTGACTCACTCATCCCTACTCTAACCACTCTACCTATATTCTGCCCATTCCTATTCTTATCCCGATTCCATCATTTCCTACTCTGTTATCTTTGTTTTACGCTTCATTACATTTAAATTTCTGCTCTGTTATCTCTCTTCTTTCTCAACTTTTGAAGCCACGCTTCGACATTTGTATCTATCCTCCCTCATAGAGCAATAAACTTCATACGCATAAAGGGAAGTAGATCACGTGCAATGGAAATATTGTAAGTCAAAAAATGTTTTGGACCGAAAGCAACTTCGAGTTGCAAAGGGTTAATATCTGTGACAAATGCATAAAATGGTCGTTCCACGGTCCACTTGCAGCTCGAGATACGTTCCCTCGGGACTCGGGAAGGAAAGCCAGCACGGCCGATCGGGATTCCGAGAGTCAGCTCACGTATTCGCCCATGGCAAATCAGTATCGTCTCCGGAATCGGGGGCATCGGCTATCAGCGGCGTACCGTGCACCGTGCAACACGTGCTACAAGCTGCAAGTGTGATTTGCGGTGCGCCGTTGACTTACCGGCAAACAATGAAGCGCGGTCAGCCGCGACGAAACGTTCCGATGGGACACGGCATAACGCTAAGCGTATTATTACGTGAACGGGAAGCGATACTGACCCGGTTCTGTCTCCTCCGACTGACATGAGTTCCGCGAGAGGAGTGTGCACCTTTCCGCGCATGTTTCTGCATCTTTCTGCAGCGCCGTCCGCGTGTAAATTCACGAGCGCGGCGCAAGTGGCCCGGAAGCGGCAGTGTTCACGCCTAGCATAGTTTCCACAAAGCGTGGAAACCGACCTCGGGGCTAGGAAACCACTTCTCGTCCCGTTGCTGTTTAAAAAGCACTTACCTTCGTCGCCGCGACAGAAGAGAGACTCTAGAATATTCTTCTGGAGGTTCGCAGAACCTATCGCGAGCAACGCGATAATCCTGTGTCGAACACCTTTTTTCATCCGATCCATTGGCCTGTTTCTTGAAGTCTGCGAAGATGACTTTGGTAATATGCATCCCCTAGAATCTAGTCCCATTTGTTTCTGTGAAAAATTCCACAACTGTTTTATGCAGTGTATTTATTTCAATTTTCAATTCAAAGTTGTGCGAAGTATGGGACTGTGAGAGTGACTTCTGGAAACTATTAGGGGCCTGCGGATTTGATGTATTTAGAAGAAAAATGAGTCTGCTCATTTGTATAAAACAGCCCACAAAAATGAGGATTTGGCTCGATCAGAGTGCCCGTACCAAGAATATCGAAGTAACCAATTAACGGAACGACTTGTTTGACTACCGGAGTGCCTTAAACACTTCTCCGAATGAATTAACAAACAAGAGTAATTTAATTAAGGTTAGCCCCAGGAGAGAAGTTTAAGAGTGCAAGGACTCGGTCGACCAACGGATGTCGACCGAGTGACAAGCTGCAGGTTTATCCAAGAACGAGTTCGAAGTTTATACAGGGTTGATTGGCCACTCGAAGAGTTAATCAACGATTGTTTATTCTCCACCCCTTCCCCGTTGTGACGCAAGACGATCGGACGCAGAAGTCGAGAACCGTTTGACGGGGCAACGCGTCGAATTCGATTGCGGGTAGCTGCCGATTATCCGGGGAAGCCCGATAATTCGCCGTTAATTGGATTTGACGGGGAAGGGGGAAGATAAATCGAATCAGCGGACGGTTCCCGGTTATTTACCTGTGCGTCGAACAAACTCCCGTACGGACGCGTGAAAAGAGCGGTTCGAACTTCGGTCTTCTTTGCAACAATGCTGGTCCAGCATCCGTGGAATACCTACCACTCTCCTCCGAAACACGGTTTTGAGAGGCTCCGCCGTTGTTCCCCGGGAACTTTTGGATGACCAACCTCGTTATCAAGGGCCCTCGTTGTCCGAAATGAGTTATTCCACTCCGAGATAGACCAAACCTTTTTCTCATTCGTACGGAGTGTTCGGCAACAGGTGGAAGAAAATTTAAAGAGATGCTCTTCGTGACAATGTAGAATTAACACGTTCAGTGTCGAATTACAACCACCCAAAAATCCTACAGAATCAAGAGGTAATTGAACTAGTGAAATCGGAACTGATAAGTTGATATCCCCCCTCCTCCCCGGGAGGGACATGTGGGATATCTATGATATTCTCGGCCATTGTATGTCTCCTGAAACCAGTAAAAATACATGATTCCCTTTCAGAAAACATTGTTGACCTCCACGTCTCCTCTACACCTTCGTCTATTAAGATAAACAAGCAAGTTTAACTCTCCAAGGGCAGAGTCGTTTATGCCTAGACTGCGAATTCTGTGCATTCATAACAAAAATGAGTAGATAGAATATAAAACAGCGAAGACATTAAAAGAATTTTAAAATCCTATTCTCCTATTTTCAAGTTATTGTTTAAGAAAAGAAATTAATGTGTATTCTGCAATTTTTAGTTTGCATATGATTCAGAAGTCCATTTATCTCTAGGCGAAAATTTCATTCTCGAATCTATCCAAAGAGAAAGTATTAGCGTACAGACTTAATATCCTAGAATTTTCTCCGATTTTTCGAAAGCCTAATCAGTAAAAATAATGGCCCTTGGCATAAATAAACGGCCCAGTGTGTCTACGGGAAGGTGCGAAAAATGAGTGTGCGCATGTAAGATTAATTTAATCTAATTAATTTATTCTGTTAATCCACCCTGTGCATTCAGTGAAGAACTTTAAGAATTAGCCAATTTCTCGACCAAAAGTCCATCGAATGGCAAACGTTACGAACATCCGCAGTTCCGCCGAGTCTCACGGGGCGTCGTAATAAGTCATTGTAGTCAGAAAGAAGAACGTGTCGTAATAAACGTAGCCATTATAAAACCGTCACCGATTATCCGAGGCGTGCACGCGGCAGACGTTCTGTTACAGAACAATGGAAGGCTAAATTCGATCGTTCTCTGCGGCTCGTCGGCCGAAAATCCCCGGAAAGTCGTAATGAAACTCGCAGTTAGCGATAAGATCCCTCTGTCCGGGGCGAAAAACACGGCGCATTTGTTTGTTCGTTCGTTGTATACCCACGTTGTACACCGACGACCGCGAGAATGTCTCATAGTCGTCGTCGGGCAAGAGAAGACCTTACTCAGGTTAGAATGGTCGGAAACGGTCTGGGACCCTTCCCACAAACGACGTGTAATTAAAGTAAGGAAAGACAACGATTGTTGCGCAACCCCGAAAGAGATTCGTCTTTCCTCGGCGACAGAAATTAATGGCGGTAAACGCGCCGTTGTCGCTCGTCCGAAAATGGAATGCGAACATTGTCGGGGAACCCGCAGGAAAATTCGAGGAAAACGGCGTCCCGGTACGTGTTGCGAGTTATTGAGCAACGAACTGTAATCCTTCAGAGGCCTGAGAACCATTGCAAACGAGCACGGTGCTGCGAACGTGATAGCTCGGCGATATTAAAAAGCTGACAACATTTGCTTGGAAATAAATTGAGGAATTCGCGCATTTAAAACACCGTAAACATTACAAGGATTTAAAGATGCGCATTATTAGGTGTAAGCAGAAGATTCAGTCTATCTCAATCGGTCATGCACGATGACCGGGTTTTATGCATTTATTACAAGGACGAGTAAGTGTCATTCAACGCTAGAGACAGATTAAAAGAATCTAATGTATGGAAATTTCATGTACTAGACTGCGAATTTTTCTAATCTATTATTTCAGGGAAGCTAATCTATTATTTTTATATTTTAGGAAGCTTGAGGGAAGCTAATCTATTATTTTAAGCTTGTTGAAATTATTAAAGTGAGGATGAAATGTTTATCTGGCTCCAGTACCTTGCAATTGACTACTTATAACATATGTTACTTTTTCGAATTGTGTAGAATTAGTTGAAACATCCAATTGTCTGCTATAATTTTGCGTTTTCGTCCAAGTCAATTGCATTAGAGGGAACGGTATCAAGTCTTCCGGATTCAATTTGGGACGAAAGAGGTAAAAGCACAGTTTTGTCTACCCAGATCTCATCTCTTTCGGAAGAGATTTTTTTCCCCGACTACGTATACCCACGTGTCCCCGTTTTTCGTCTCCCGCCATGCACACGCGAGAAAAACACAGATAAGGCTCGTGCGATAAGCATGGTCGCTGCAGAAGGTTCTTGTCGGTGTCTCTGGCGAACGTCACGGTTCTTCGTACAGGTACAACGATAAACAGGCAACAGATCTCATCGCCTCGCTTTATGAGTCTTATCGCGGGCCCGACGACGAGAAGCCAGCCATTCCTTCGCGTCTCTTTCACTACCCTCCCCCCTCCCCCGTCTGGAAGCCGCATTTACTTCGAATGAAATGCATTTTCACCGGCGACGACTTCTTTTTTTGCACCGAGATGCAGTCGTCCGCGTGCAACTCTGTTTCTCGTGAAGCAGAAAAAATGTCGCCTGGCACTCTGCGAAATAAAACTAGCAAGGACTCGTTACGCTCGTTACGCGTAACTCGATTTGCGCGGGACGCGATTAAATATTGTTCTTCTGCCTCGCCGCCGGGACTCGTTGATGGCATTGGAACTCGATGTTTGCCCTGCACGAAATGCAGGGGTGCTTCTGTTTTGTTAGGCCCGTCGGAGGATGCGAAGGCGCGGACAAACATAAAAGTGAAATATATTAATTGCCGACACCCGGAAGACAACGGTGTCGGAAAATATTATTATGATAGTCTACGCATTCCTGATTGAGATGAAAAAAATATCAACTCGATGCAACCAGTAGTTGCCAAGATAAAAATTCAGAAGTGTGGACTGCTTTGGAAATGCTTGCAAGAAAATTGGCTAAAATCGTAAAATTCAACAGTCTGTATTTCATAAACGAATTGGGAATAGGCAAATTGATGACTTAAAGCCCCTCTAATTTCAGGTGTTTTACAGTCTGCCAAATTTCATTCACAGGAAAAAGCGATCACATTGGCGTGGAACGGCTCGAAGACGTCTCCAGAAAAGATATACAGTGTCATCGCGTTTTAGTATTGATAGTATTAAAATATTTAGGGTTCAGAGCGATCCGTATAAACATCACAGAATCAACCATCTTCTTTTGGATGGATTGCAGCGATTTTTGCAGCGCTTATGGGGCCATTGTTCTAGTTCAATTAATAACAGCATTGAGGACAGTCGGGTGCTCAGGAAAGAAAGGAAAATCGACGGCGAATGGTCTCGGTATAGGTCAGTTACGCAATGAGACACCGGGCCGGTTTAAAATTAGTCGGGAACTATTTAAAAAGTGAACCCCGAGCGTGCCCGGGGGCCGTTGCCCGTGCCGTTGTATCGCGTGCATTTTATTCGCCTCGATAAATTATTCCCAATACCCTCCTTATGGCGCACGGTACCGCCGCCTATGGGTAAAACTCGTAAAAGTGTAATTTCGATCAGACAATACGGTCAAATTATGCTGTGATATCTAAGCGATCATATTCATTCTCGTGAACTTAAAAATTTTCTGTAAGGTACTAGACACAAACGCAGTTCGCAGGCATGGATTGGGATACTCAAGGTGCTAATTTAGCAAAAATAGAAAAGTCGCTATCTTAAAAGTTTAATAACTCCTATAGAGAATAGTTAATATTTAAGCCGAGTTCAATCATTAATTCGTATCCATCCTTCTCGCTTTCCGATATAAATATTAAAAAGGACAACTCAGCAAATCCTAGAATCACAATTGTTACATATTGAATAGACTATATTTTTTAAAACAGTACAGGATAGATTTTTTCGGTTCGTTGGACATTTCTGAAAATGTCCTTAAAATTGTCCACAATAACCGTACATAATAATGGAAATTGTTGCTCAATTTTGTAATTACGTCAAAGGATCGTAGCGTACTTTCCGTCCATCGGAATCGCGTTCATTGCATAGCATTGTCAAGGAAACGACAAAAGTTATGGATTTTTGTCTAGAAAAAGGATTGGCTTGTGGTGGGACAATTAGCGTCGCTTCCGGTAGCACGTCCCATAACAGTGCGTTGCCGTGCACCGAGTAATAGCTTCCGGTTAGTTCGATTTGCGTGTGTACACGGCTAAAAATCGATTTTAATTAAAATGCAATTTATTAGAGTGGCCCATACAAGCTTCGGCGCTCGACATGCAATTATTTAAATTAGTGGTTCCAGTTATTTTTCGAATCAATATCGGCCGTGTGCGCCGCGACCCCGTGATTTCGCGGTCGTCTCGCCTAGTAACGAGTCCTGGCAAATACTGATGATGAACACGTTTCTACGTTAAACATTATGAATGGCCCGCTCTGCCACGCGATTTCGTTAATTTGGCCAATATTCACCAATCAAACTGTCCCGGATCTGTTCACCGGAATTTAGAAAATTACGCGCCAATCGTTCAGAGTCTCTCAGTATCTGCACTGGATTCTGTATTTCGAAAGGCATTATTAAATTGTAAAATAGAACAGTGAGCATACAACAATATTTGAAGCTAGAAAATAGTTCTTTCTTAGTTTCTATATGCAGCGGACTTTACCTAATCTGCTTTGAAATATTGCTGTGAAATAATCAATTAGTGACGTAAATAATGCAAATTTCTTTATCATATTTTTCCTCATTTTCTATAATCGCATCGTTATGATTTTCTTGTATTTCACCTTCGAAAAATATTTAAAAACCTCGCATTGCCTATGGAACGGCTTAATATAAATATGTAAAACCGCGCAGCACTGTCCAACGTAAAAGAGAATAATTAAAATGTTTAGCTTCGTTGGCCATTAAACTTTTATATCTTGAAGCTACTTTGAAAGTACCAGCTACATTAAAATTCTTCTGTGGACCAGGCCCACGTAAATTTTTATCTTTAATTTAATTTAATTTAATTTAAATTAATTTAATTTAATTCAATGCAGAACACCAATGTTTTTACTCCGTAATGATCCTGAAATATATTTGATGGTGCCTTAATTTAAATAATCTAGAATCATCCTGAACAGAAATAGTATTAAAAAGAATGATTGGAATGTAAATGAAATGATTAATTGGAAAATCTGAATGAAAGAATATTAGAATTTTTCTTACAACTTCAATATAAATATAAATAAAAAAATATTAAGTGTAGAATTTTTCTCACAGCTCTATATAATTATAATTTGCTGTTAACAACTTTTACAAGTCGGAAAATTTATATTATTGTATGCCCGCATTCATTTTGCTATTTTAATGTTCACAACAGCTAAAGAGAATTTCGTTTCAATGTAAACAAAGTGAACTCACGTTTAGTAAATTCTCGTAGTATAAGTTCTCGCGCTGAATGTTAAGTAGTATGGTCTTTGGCAATAGAGGCCAGCACCGTATGAACACCATTAATTTTTACTGGCTGCCGATAAAAATTCACGAGGTCGGTTTATATCTCGGACGAGGTATGACCACAAACACCGACGAGATATATTCTCGTCGGTGCATTGGGGCCGTTACCGACCGATCCCAGCACCCACCTGGCACCCACTTTGAGACTCGCAGTTTAACACGGGGGCTGGCAGTCTTTATATATATCTCGTCGGTGCTGCAGGCCTAGTAAATACCTCGTCGGTGCCCAGGTTCTGTTCCATGCTAAAAGCTGCCCAGGTTCTGTTCCATGCTAAAAGTTGCCCAGGTCACCGACGAGATATTTAGAAAGACTGTCAGCCTTACGGGAGAATGTGTCACATACATATATCGACGACACAAAAACCCATATTGGCACATCGATATTATCAAGCATTTTAGTATATTGAGAATGCTAAATGTTTGGGATGTTTTATTATATGTTTTGATAATGAAACGGATATAATGTTGAATAATGTAGGTTCAGAATTTGTATAACCCTTATTGAAAATTGTTATGCAATAACAACTATTTTCTAGATTTATGTAAATAACTAGATATGATCTGCAAAGAACATTATTTTATACATTCCTTTATACTGCACTCCGGTTTAGCGTACAATCGTAAAAAGATGTGGTTGCAAAGTAGTTTATAATGTTAAAAATTAATGTAAACTAAAATATTGCTCGCGTAAAAAAATACTGTGTGATCGTCTGTCTTTCTGTATCTGCCGCAAAATCATGTCTGTCTTTGTTGTTTACCTTCTTGCTCATTATGTTCCCGTAATTTGTACCAGGAGATTCCAAGTCTCCTAGAAAAGTAAGTGGCACGCGCGGGGCTTCCTCTGTCCTTGTCTTACACATTGTGGGAGTAGGGAAAATTAGTTCACCAACCCTGCACCGTAGATGGGGCTACTATGGCGCTGATTTTTGCTTTTATTTTCAAATACAGGAATACACGATCGTTCTAGGCTAATATTAGGGTTCATATTATATTAGTCCATTTATTTAGGAAGTTATACACGAATACGTGTATCACAATTCCTTCCCTGCCCTTTCTTATTTTCCGCTAGATGCTATGTGGTTTTCGCGGCATACGTTTGAATAATAAAGCAGCCCGCCGTTAGAAATATGAATTGCAATTATAGTATGTTGAAATAGTTAGTTAACGGAAGAAACGTTTCGACATATAGTTTGAAAACAATAATTTTATTAAAATTCTTATTAGAAAAGACAATACAAGCGAGTTATATTCTCCGTTAAAGTCTGGAGAACTTATGTTAGGTTGCATGTACATTTATTTTTATACATTGTTTGTGTGAACATTAGTATGCAGTCAGTATATTTTGCATAATTAGATGCACGCTTCGTAATGCGACGCAAACACGTTGAATTGTGCAGTTTCGCAATTAAAAAAAAGAACGTGAAAACCTGATATTTTCATTTCGAAGTAGACCTAAATTCTTGAAGACACAAATCTCCCACGTGTATATTGAATTAAAGCAGTTCGTGTTACTTCCTTATGGAAAAATAGTTTAAATAGGTTTTTTAGTTACATATGTGTATATTAATTATAGAATCGTTCGCAATACATCAATATTGGTAGATGAAACTAAAGCGTTTAATCACAATTGATACAGCACACGAACATTATAAATATCAGTATCAGAAAAGTGATTTTGTTAGTACACAAAATTTTTGTCTGCAATATTACATAAATATTGTGAGCTCGGTACCTACTAAATACGAACTGCATCTTATCACATAGAATAATTGTAACAAGTGGCAAAAGCTTCAACGGAAATGGAAGAATAAGATATTTTAAATATCGTTTCAATACAACACAAAGATACTATCACTCACGTATGTACAAAATATGCAGTATAATTTAAAATAATAATGATCATTATTTCATAAATAATGCATATGAGTAATACTGCTCTTTGTATATAACTTAGTAACGAGAGTAAAATAAGAAAAAATTAAAACACAACCAACAGGACTTATGTGATAACTTATCATTAATTTTTTTTTTATCTACTGTACGCTACACTGATATCGGATTGCAGTGTGCTGTACAAGGTGTGACACTAACTTTACTAATGCGATTTACAATGCACAATCGATATAAAACCAAACGCATTATGCCATAACTATAAAGATATAATGAGTAGATTTTATTGTGATCAGTAGAGTTGTTCCTTTAAATTACATTGCTTCGTGTTTCAGTGAAACTTGAGTTCCCATCTTTTATTGTACCGTACGTTATATTAAAAATCTAATGTATCTAAATATCTCAAAAATATTGGCCCTTGTAACGAAGGATATATGCTATTATGCAAGCATTATTATGTTACATGATTTCCTCTCAGTTTGTCCTTAGTCGGTAGTTAAATATTAATGAGACCATAGTATACGATATAGTTTTCGTTTCTGATCCGCAATAAAGTCTAGTTTCATTTCCGTCTCGATATTTCGATCGTTCATCGAGTAGTTTCCCGAGCGATACACAATGATCATCTCGTATTGTAAAACAAATTTTTATTAATAAACTTATAAATTTCTTATAGTACAGTTACTGGTACATTTAGAATCTCGTATTTGTTCATCTCGAAAATTTGCAACCAAGACTAGAGACATTCTATCGCAGTGGTTCAGATTCCCTTGAATACTTCATTCAACGTGAGGTCATAGAACTAAATTACATTGCTGCGAAATAGAAAATACAACTGAGATGAAAGTCGTTTTTGATTTAAACATTCTTCGTATCAGCGTGTTAAGCTCTACCTGTGAATAACATGTACATATAATATGTATGTGCATATATGTATACGATATGTATATACGTATATACACTCTCTGCGAATGCTTTTCTTTCAAACTCTTTTGTTAAATGCTAGAAAATGCACAAAATATTCATACGCTGCAACGGTACTGTATTCTTGTATGCGAGCATACAAAATTTGCGTACCTTAGTATGATCATGTATTAAAGAAACTGAAATTGTTCACAAGAGGCGAATGATACATACGCCCGTAGTTCAATAAGACTGTCACACTGGTCTCATTGAAATTGTTGTACATTTATACTCTTTCGATTTGTAAAGTTCTAGTTTATCATTTGGAACCGATACATTTATATAAAAATGTTTCTTGTTACGATGTAGTGACCATAGAAAGAATTTAATTGCTATGCGTAGTATACGACAACGGATGTTCATTCTTATGCACTCAAACTATTTTACTTCCTCGAATAAATCAGTCTAGAAATTGCTTTCGATTTGGGCTATATACTTTTACCTCGTAATATCCAATTAGGCAGCACAGAGGATATGCCATCGACTCGCTTGTTTTATTTCTATGGTACCTTTCTTTTTTTTTCTTCATTTTCATTCAATGGAACCTGATTATCTTAAAAAAATTAATTTAGTAGGCGCAGGTTCAATCGTGAAGATTGCAATCGTAAGAGATTCGCTAAATGGATATATATATATATATATGTATATATATATACAATTAACACTGAGGTTTTGTCCGTAGGAACAAGGCACGGCTGTTTTCCTTCGCTGAACAGCATCATTATTGGTTGAGATTTAGCAATAAAGTATACACCTTACTTACTTCGACAGACCTTACCGTGACGCGACATTTTTATTTCTACCAAATTTTCTGAACATTTTGTTACTAATTTCCACACCTACTTCATAGAATTACGAACTTATATAGATTTTCTAATATGTGATTTAAAAAATTATTTTTGTATGATTGACATCGCATTGAAAAATATCTTTTTCTTTTTCTTTTCTCTCTCTCTCCCTCTCTTTCTCTCTATCAAGTATCACAAATAAATGGATAGATTTCTTTGAGATAGTATTCGTGACCACCACTTCTACATAAAAGCAGTAACAATTTGCTATTATATCTTTGCAATTCCACTTCATAGAACATTTTGCAATCACTTAAAATATTGTATTACAAAAACACACATACAGAATACTGTGAATATCCCTCTGAAATGCTGCCAAGTCCTCCAGACAGATAATCAAGTGTTGACACATTTTCACTCTTTTTTTTCGTAAATAGAATATTCAAAACGATAACGTCCATATAATTACACCGCATTTAAAACTATCGTGTGAGCGGCGACGTTAAATTAACAGGTGTTAAATCATTTAACTTGTATAAGCATGAACAGTAAAATGATGAATTGTATTCTGTACAACTAATTTAATATAAAAAAGATAAGTTAAATCATCTGTACGTTGTTAAAACTGTCGAAGTATCAATGATATCTCATGAATTTTCATTAAAATGAATCTGACCCGTTATCCGGTCGTTAAAAAATGTCATTGTCATTGTGATCGTGACAATTTTAGGTTTTTAATGTCTTTCGCCGAAGACGCGTTTTCGTTTCTATAATTATATCATAAACGTTATGTTACAAATATATGTGTTATGAAGAATCCCATATGTCTCACTGTATAAATTAAAATAAACATTCTGTGGAATGACTAACTATAACAAAGATGTACACAACTGTGCGAAAATTTTCTCACAAGGAACATCATTATTTAGGTAAAAAATATTGTTGTTCTAACATCAAAGTTTCTTTGTATCAGAATGCATCCCATGACAGAAATATGGAAATCTGTATAATTATGTTCGTGTAATTAATGTTAACAGATATTTCGTGATTCAATAATTTTCCCATAGCAATAAAAACGGTGGTTGCAATTAACTATCTATTTCATATCTAGTTATAAACATTCACTTGGAATTGACAATTCATACACTCGTTAGTTTTATTAGTCAACATCAAGAGTAGTATTTAAGGCAGGAATATTTTTTTCTTTTTGTTACTCTACTACATCGTAATTTCACTCGTGTCTGAACGTAATCTTTCTCGTATAGAATAAAACGCTTTACCAGAAGCAAGAGAGCATATATGTTAATATATTGTAATGAATATAACTAGACGTTATAAAAAATAAATGAAGGACTAGGAATCTTAATGGATCCTGATGGATCTTGGAACCTTCATTCGACGATGCTCGTGTGCCAACAAATGTTCCATATTTATAAAAGTTATCCAAAAGTGCTTCTTTCTCAACCCACCTATCATACAACCATTTAGATAATAATTCTGGTTCCCGAGGAACCTAAAAGACGATGATACACTATATGTACTGAGCTATTAAACGAAAAACAATAAAGCAATGATATGCGAATGAAAACTTACCACTGAACTAGGAAAAACTCGGTAAAACAGTACTGTCTCACACGATGGTCTGGAACCAGTTATAATCGTAGGTAAGTCAATGGGTTTACCTTGAGGATATGCTATTGTTATATCAAGAACCCAATTGATTTCAGGCTTTGCTACTGTCATACCTATATGACAAATAGTTCACAGTGACTTAATAAGACAAAAACACAAAAAATTCTGTTACGAAATTTGTAATTTGTTAAATTATTTACTTGCTCTATTATCTAATTCTTGATTTGATCTATTATTATTCTGCGATGGACCAACTGTATCAAATATAGTCTGCAACGCTCCTAAACGTGGCAACGTTACATTCTCCAAAATAGGAAGATTATTCTTTTTAGCAAACTTTTGCGAAGTCTCTCTCCTTTTACATAAAAAACCTCCTTCTGGAAACAGAACCATCCATTCTCTATTCAGTGGAATGTACGATTCCTTCAGATGTTTCTCCAGTTGCTTTAAACTTTCTTCCCTCTTTTTACGACCCTAGCAAACGTTCAAACGAAAATACTGCCAATTACATGTTACAAGTCACAGAATACATACATTGTTATTAAATTAATAAAATCACAGACTTACGGAAACAATGAAGAAGTCCTCATGTAAAATAGAAACTATACCAAAGTTTGTAAATTTGAAAATCCTATCCATAATCCACATCAGATTAGGCAACACATTTGGTTTCGCATTAAATGTTGTCATTAGCATAGGAACATCGCCGGTACTTTGATGGTTCGCTATTACTAATGTTCTGTCGCCAACAAGTTTCTGTATATCATCACCTTGTTCTATTACTGTAAATTAAATGATACTTATTAATATTTAGACCATAATCATTGTCAAATTTCACTTGTACTTACTGTCGTAGCCTGCAGACCAGGTCCACGTTGATACCATCGCTAATAGCCAATGGAAAAATAGTCCTTCGATGCGCCAATATACTTGAGGCTGATAAACTTTCACAGGAAACAATAGTGTCATCCATACTACGTACGTTGGTATACAATAAACATTGTTTAATATCACAAAGCAAGTTCGAGCCATACATTTTGTAAAAGTCAATACTTTACTGATTAGCCTGCAAGAAAAACATACTGCAATCCAATTATAAATAATGACAATGGTGATCTATGATACATCTCATTATAAAAAATTTATTAGTACTTTCCAAGCTTTATGTAACACTGTTAAATTATTCGCTATCAAAGTAATGAATTATGCGATCGATTGTACTGCTAATTTATAATCAACAAATGCGTAACTATTTGTTGTGATCAAACAGTAAATACTAACATCCGTTTAATATTTCTTTACATAAATGTGTACATAGAAAAAACACATTTCAACCTACATATTATAATTGTTTCACTTTTATCCATAACAAAACCACTCTGATTAGAAATATCACCGATGTCAGCTAAACATACCACTCTGAATGTATTCCAAACATTCGGCAACTGTAAATAGAACTACAACGTAGCAAATATTTTTAAATGTACATCGAAAACGATATTGACGTTCCGAGTTTACGAAAAAAAAGCAAGTATGATTCAGCTTATGTTGATAGTTGGGACTCTCGTTACGAGCTGATATTATCAGCTTAACCGATTGACCCGATCGCTAACATACGTTCACAAAAAGAACTCAAGATATGTAGAGAAGAACGCAGACAAAAATAAAGCGAAAACAAACGGAGATAAAAATGTGCTCGGAACTTTCAAAATATTGTGCTGGCCGACCGTGTTAGGACCCGGCTCTGCAGCGATTCTAGGTTAAGGATAAAATCGTATCAATTATGATATCGCATAGGGTTGCGAAACGTACGTTTCTCATGAAAAAAACATGCGGACACGTAAACGGATTTTTTCGCGGTTTGGTCGATGGTAAATGCGGAGAAAAGTTTCGCGACACGCGTCCCAATGTAGAACACGAGCTCGACAGCTCGACCAAGCTCGACTTACCTTGCGAAAGTAGAAGACGAAGAAAAGTCAGTCATTTTCGAAAGACACCGCTCGTGACGCGAATTCTGTTAATTTTCATCCAGATTTTTTCAAGCATAGCATTCAGCCGGTGCAGAAATTACATAATAAGGATCATTAGATCGGATGACACACAAGATCCCGCGTGCTGTTTACATGAGACTCCGAGTCTTGATAACAATTCCGACACGCAGCTAAATTTCAATCGACCTGTCCCGTGCAGCTTTATCGCCGTGTAATAGCCTGCGATATCGTCGATTTCGACCAGCGTGCACCGCTACCAAGATAAAGCCATGCCGTTAATCAATTTATTGCCTCGTCGATCGTTCGCATGACGTTTTTTTTTCGAAAATACACCATAGTTCCGTTCTGTCCGCTGTACGCAAAATCACTACAGCGAACGCAACGTAAATATAGAGCAGCGTCGAAACTTATTGGGATGTTTCGAATTGTATTGCGATCGATCCTATCGACGGAAATTTCAAAAGATTCGGACATTCGTTTCCTCGCTCGAACGCTCGCATAAACCGGCAACAATAAAACGAAAGATCTAAAATTTTCGTGCCTTATAGTTCCGTTCTGTCCGCTGAACGCAAAATCACTACAGCGAACGTAACGTAAATATAGCACAACAATAAAACTTATTGGGCAGCTATCGACAGTTAGCGAGTTAATTGGAATATTTCTCGCTAAGATATGTTACCTTAAACCTTCCAGAATAAAATACAAATTTTCTGACGTTTCGATGCAAGCTAGTTTTCGAAATACAAAACCGGAAACGTACGCGCACACCTGCGTGCGTATATTATGACTTTGGACACATTTTATTCGAAACAACATTCTCTAATCTACGATATTTCTCGAGTTCTGATTATACAATCATCTTGAACTTTAGTAGCTGTTTTTATTACAACATTGTTTGGCAGTATTGCTGAAATATGAATTGTAAAGCGTACAACGAAAATGGCATTGCATGGTGAAACATTTATGGTTTTGTTAATTCAAGAAAATGTCAAAAAATTACATTGTCGAGGATTTGAGTCAAATTAGTAAGATAAGATTGTTCTTCGGTTATCCGATTTCTTAGAATGTTGAGAACAAATTTGATGCTATCGAGTGTAAATGCTGACTAGATAATTTAAAGTTAACTGAAATTGATGTTCAGATATTTGAATAGGTGTTCAATATGCCGGTATTACTTGAAATTAATTAAAAAAGAGACCCAATCGCGTTCGCATGTTTTCGCGCGAGCGGTGTCGCCATACGTTTCGCAGGCACGACAATTTTGGCAGTTTCGTTTTGCATTGGTAGGCTTCTATCTAACAACTGTATGTTTCGTGTATGATTTGCGAGCCGCACACCTAATCCATTCGATAATCGGTTTCGGTTGATTTGATTTTTTTAGTATTACGAGGGATTGCTGAAGCAAATAAACATTAAGGATCAGTTTAGAATGACGTTGAATTTATTAAGATGTTCCCTCGTTACTCGTGGGTTAAGGGAACTTAAGGAATCGTCGGGATTTTTAACATTACGTCTGTCACTGAGAACATCAGCGGTTTCCAAAGGCAGTAAGGTAGAAATATTGTAGTGTAAAATACATGTTACCGGTAGAAAAAGTCGACAATAATTTAAGAAAATTACGTCGATAATATTCTACTTGTCCACCGTTGTGTTTACCTTCAAACTTTCTTTTTATTCACGATTTTTAAGGTGATCCGCAGGCCGGTTTTACATAATCGTTCAGGAGCCCGATCCTAAAATAGTTTTTAAAAGATACCCGCAAAAAAATCATGTGTGTCACTCACGAATAATTTTCTTCGTTACATTTGAAATGTCATTCCATAGTTTTCAATATACTAACAGTTGAATACATTTGACATCTAATCGTTAATCAGCCGCATAACAGAAATAGTATGGGGAGTATATTCTAAATGGAATTAGAAACTTCTGAAACGACACTTTAACAAAGAATCACAATGGTATGCACAATTTTTTTTCTATTTTCCTTAAACATTTAAGTAACGACATCATTGTTTTCTGTGAAAAACCCAATTGCATTCTGAGATAGTTTCCTCATTCGCGTGAAGGTTAGTTATACACGATCGTAAGCATAAGAAAAAGTCATTTTACAATTCTATTTTGTGCGATTGTGAAATGCATCCATTCATTTGTATAACTCTACATAAATCGTTCCATTCAACTTTTGTTTGGATGCTTTGAAATATTCTAATCGCTCAAACAGTTGTTTGTGTATGTGCGTATACACTCACCTTTCTTGTATACATGTTATCATGACTAACTGGCTTCATTTGACTGACCTTCAATTTCCCCTGTCCAGACTACTTTAATATCCTGTTGTCAGACTATAGCTGCCTGGTTGCGGTTATATAATTTATTTTTTCACTATGGTGTATACATTGTTTAATTATTTTTTTGACTAATGTAATTTGTTTAATTTTAACCAGATTTTTGTCTTGTAATTATAGGATGAAGGCAAGGAATTTCGTATCGAGAAAGATACTTTCGGGGAGCTCAAGGTTCCAGCTGACAAATACTATGGAGCTCAGACCATGCGATCGGTTATGAATTTTCCCATTGGTGATACTTTCGAACGCATGCCCGTAAGATAATGCAATCAGTTTATTCTATCTTGCAAGGAAAGAAAGAATATCTAAATTGTACATTATATACCTAGCACTGAAAAATCCTAAGTAGATACCATGCAGGTTCCTCGTTAAACAAAATATCATTTGTTATAATACATGTTTTTTTTAGTATGGTGTTATTGTGGCGATGGGTATATTAAAAAAAGCAGCAGCAGAAGTGAATAAGGAATTTGGTATGGATGCAAAAGTAGCAGATGCTATTAGCAAAGCCGCAGACGATGTTATTAGTGGCAAACTGTACAACGATCATTTCCCATTGGTAATTTGGCAAACAGGATCTGGTACGCAAACCAATATGAATACCAACGAGGTACCTATTTATACGTACTTTTTGAAAATTTTTAAAAGAATCATCCCAAGTAAAATTAATTGTTTTCATACAGGTAATCTCGAATCGCGCTATTGAATTACTTGGCGGTGAATTGGGATCGAAGAAACCTGTTCATCCGAATGATCATGTAAATAAATCTCAAAGTAGTAACGACACATTTCCCACTGCCATGCACATAGCAGTTGCATTGGAGATTGATAAGGTACTTTTCCCTGGATTGCAATGTCTGTGCGAAGTTTTGCATGAAAAAGCTGAAGAATGGAAAGATATTATAAAGATTGGTAGGACTCATACTCAGGATGCGGTACCCTTAACGTTAGGACAAGAATTTTCAGGTACGTATTGAGATCAGTACATTGAATAACGAAATTGAAAATATAACGTATTTACAATATTCAGGTTATGCAACACAAGTGGCAAATGGTATTGCAAGAGTAAAAAGCACTCTTCCACGGTTGTATGAATTGGCACTCGGCGGTACTGCGGTGGGTACTGGACTGAATACACCGGTAGGTTTTGCGGAGAAAGCAGCAAAGAGAATTGCAAAACTCACTGGTTTACCATTTGTGACTGCTCCGAACAAGTTCGAAGCTCTAGCAGCACACGACGCTATTGTTGAAGTGTCTGGTGCACTTAATACAGTTGCAGTTTCGATTATGAAGGTGCATTTCGATAAAATTGATCTACAGGATATTATCGAGCAATACGAGATTAAAACTTTATGTTTCACAGATAGCTAATGATATTCGGTTTTTGGGAAGCGGACCACGTTGTGGTTTGGGAGAACTGTCTCTCCCCGAAAATGAACCAGGAAGTTCAATTATGCCTGGTAAGGTAAATCCGACACAATGTGAAGCGATCACGATGGTTTGTTGTCAAGTTATGGGGAATCATGTTACAACAACAATTGCTGGAAGCAACGGCCACTTTGAACTGAATGTGTTTAAGCCAGTTATTGTTGCAAATACACTGAGATCTGCAAGACTTTTGGGCGATGCGGCCGCTACGTTTACAAAGAACTGCGTCGCTGGCATTAAACCAAACACTGACAAGATTAGTAAACTTTTGAACGAAAGCTTGATGCTTGTCACTGCATTAAATCCGCATATCGGTTACGATAAGGTATTCATCTTGATTTCACGAAGCATCCGAGTATAATCAATTCGTGTACAATAAAATGTATATTTTTCTTTAGGCTGCCGCGATTGCCAAGCAAGCTCACAAAGAAAATTTAACACTAAAAGAATCGGCACTGAAGAACGGCGTGACCGAAGAACAGTTTAAAGACTGGGTCAAACCCGAGAACATGATTGGTCCAAAATAAATGGTGCAATAGTGTAATACAAACTGTTAGAACTTTTTAAATCACGTTTCATTGAAATTTTTAAATTAAGCTTTAATACCTCTATTGTGCGACTCGTTTGACTTATTATTGTACATTTGAAATGTCTTTCGTATCGGTTTACTATATGGAGCAAATGTTTGTATACTTAATAACTTATACAAATTTTACAAATTATAAATATAGAAAATTGCTACAAATTAATGTTCCCTGAATTCTTGTATATTTTCAAAGTACACCCACGGTCGTATATATGTTTATCGTTGTGGTACTTTTATATAGCCCAAATCTCGTAAGTTATCTGTATTACAACATTCAGGGTATAGGTCAATGACTAGAACCGCAGCATTATACATCTTTGATCAGAAATTGAAACAACAGAGACAAAACCAATATGTTATCTAGAGTGCAACGCGTAGTTTTTAAATGTGGAGTTCGTTACTACGGTAAAATTGGAGTAATCGGTGTGCCGTTCGAAAAAGGACAGGTAATACAGTGCAATATTATTTTTAGAATGTGGTTGTTACTTATCAAATTAATTGTACAGCGTAAAAAAGGTGTAGCGGACGGTCCTCAAGCGATTAGAGCAGCTGGATTAATTCAAGAGTTAGAATCTTTAGGTAATTATATGATTTTATCGCGACAATTCTTACTTCAACCAATGTCAATTAAAATCTGCACTAGGTTTGGATGTGAAAGATTATGGCAACGTTTTATACGAGACGAGAGACGTACAGGGTGTGAATAATATGTCACATTTGGGCGATGTTGCTGGCTGTACTAATTGTCTATCCGAAGAAGTGCAAAAGATTTTGAGGGACGGTCGCCGAGCATTAACAATTGGAGGCGACCACAGTGTAGGAATTGGAACTATAGACGGTCACGTAAAGGTATAGTGTGTGGAGGACATCATTTTTTAATGCAGAAATTTATATTTTACTGTATGTTCGAAGGTGAAGAACGATGTAGGTGTAATATGGGTCGATGCTCACGCGGATCTCAATACTAACAAAACCAGTGAAAGTGGAAATGTTCACGGAATGCCTGTCGCGTTATTGACTTCTGAATTATCAGATTATTGGCCGCATCTTCCGGGCATGGATTGGCAACAGCCAATGTAATTCTTTTCAGTATTCGCATGTTTATACACATTATGTGTATAATAAAAATATAATAATTTTTCAGGCTGTCTATACGAAATGTAGCTTATATCGGATTGAGGTCTGTAGATCGCTACGAAAGATTAGTCATTGAAAAATTCGGCATTACTGCATTCGGCATGGAAGATGTTGAACGATATGGTAATATCTAAAGCTTCCTGTGCAGACTTAGAACGATTGCTCACTGATCTACATTTTCTGTTTAGGAATCCACGACGTTGTTAACATGGCAATAAAAAAGGTAGATCCAAGCGAATCAAAATCATTGCACGTTAGTTTCGATATTGACTCCCTCGATCCTTTGGAAGCGCCGAGTACAGGAACACCTGGTAAACCTCATTTCTTTATTAATTCGAATTAGTTTTCTCTGAATGAATTTTATAATTTTAGTGCGCGGAGGATTATCGCTAAGAGAAGCTGTCCATCTAGTGGAAGAATTGTACAGGACTCACAGATTAAATGCCGTCGATCTTGTAGAAGTAAATCCTCAAATCGGTAGTCCACGCGACATTAACTTAACCGTCGAAGCTGCTCTACATATTATACAAGCTGCTTTTGGTTACACGAGAAGAGGTCTCAAGGTTCCAGAGGGAATTACAGACATGCCTTTACAAACATTTAGATAATAATTTAATTACATTTATTCGCATTGTACTTAAAAAGTGATATAATTAGTCTACCGTGATTTCTCTCGTCTTTAGCCTATAGACTATTATACTTTTGTACACTTTTAAGCAGTACCATAAAAACATAACAGAGAAACAAAAAGCTACAATGTACTTCATTGTTCTAACTCTTCGTTCCTATAAAGCGTATAAAGTCTATCGGGAATGTCAGAAAATTGAATTTCTAACTTTGAGATCTCAGGTAGAACTTCTGATGTTAGCAAATGGACTTGACAGTTTAATATCCCTTTGGTTCTAGATCCAGACAGATTAACTGAGAATTTCCTAATATTGTCTTGATTGTTATAAAATTTTATTCTTCCGTGTTTTATTGGCTCCCCTAAGTGCTGCACCACCTTTTCATTACTATTAAGGATTTCTTCCAACTTCCGATAAGTTTTTGTCTCTCGAATTTGCTGTTGAAATTTCCATGTAATCGCATATTTGGTACCTAAAACAGCCACAGCACCAATTGCTGCTATCGATGCTAAAGATTCAAGCGAAGCCATCTGTGCAAGAGAAAAGAACACAATTCATATTCTATGTTAGTTAGTATTAATTGTGGTTCTACTGCCCGAGTGTCCAAGTACTCCGCACAATCATGTTAATTGAATTACATTATAATTTAATTTGGTAATAATTAAGTAAACATCCGAGTATTTGGGCATATTCAGATACTGTGGTTTTATTTAATTCTGTATTCTGGTACTCCAGTTTGAGTACCAGCTGATCCAAGCAATATTGAGCTTTAGTATTAACACATTCACACTGGACGATGAATAAATGAATTTTAAGACTCTTTACATTTGTGTCTCAAATAAATGGATAAAATGTTCTAAATGATTCGCAGATCATATTTACGACACAAAGTAGTAAGTAAATTTTAAGATTTTGGAGGAAAGGTTAAAAGGCAGTATTAGGAATCAGATGTATCAATTGGTTAAAAAGATATCAAGACCCGATGCGAATGTGTTAATGGAATAACATAAAGCTGTAAAAATGTTATTTATAAAATTACGTATTTAGGAAGTATGAAATTACGTGATATCTAGGTTAGATTTTACATAGGGAAATAACACGTAAATTTTTGGAATCATTGCTAAAAGAAAATGATGAAGATTAGTTAATCGAATACATTGAATGCATACCTTTGTTTGTAAGTCAACTTATATTACAATGGATTCATAAATCAATGATATTTTTATTATTTTCACATGCTTCCTTCCTAACCTCGTTACATTAGGTACTGCTCTCAGTGCAAACACTAAATATAGAGGTTTTCAGGAATATCTATATTTACGTCTTGTGCAATACGAACAAACGCTAAAAATAAGATCTAGTTTTATTATCGTTCAAATGTAAAATATAACACAATTGTGGTAACAATAATGACATACATGGATTATGTGATCAGATTGTGTCAGTACAAGATAAGTAGTATAATGTTTATAATAGCACTATAATATACACTGCTAAAAATTATTTTCTTTGAATTGATATAACTCGGTGAAAAAAAATCGTACGATAGTCTACCTGGACTTATTTTAAAGGTCGAAGTTTATTCTTTCAGCGGATTTTCTTTTACGAATCCATTAGTAAACGAATCGCGAGGAAACTTTGTTCAACTCTGTATGTACATAGATCTGTACGAATTTTTGAGAAAGAAAAACCAGCCTCAGTTTTCTGTTCCGTTTTTTAATATAGGGCTCCTCGAAGAAGTTAAATTCAGAGGTGCGAAAGTAAAAACTTGAAGCTTTGAAATGAGCCCAGATAGACCAACGTATGATTTTTTTATTCGAAGTTACAGCAGTTCAAAGGCACCCTAATTATTACGAACAGTGTACAGAGGCGCCTAAAGCAGGCCACCTGAATAGCTCGGCTGCTAGTAAGGATAGGAAAAAATACATCTAATAATAAAATTTGCATAGCATCAAGGGGTACACGATCCGATGTCAATGATTTTTCTGTAGGTGAACGCGTAAAAGATACACGAAGGTAGTCAACGTTTTTTAAAAAAATGGAATAATACACTTCTTTCTTCGTAATTTAGTAGAAGCGGTAAATAAAAACTAAAGTAGTTTACTCTGGGGATAACATAGTATAATAGTGTAATTTTCTGTATAATAAAAACTGTATTGAATACGGGTGAGGAATACTCTTTCGAATAGTAAGATTGTCCGATTTATTTCTTTATTTCAACAAACACAGTATTTCTACTATATGCACAATGCATCGGGACAGCTGTTTGTCGCTGTACACGAGAGAACGTTTAATGCCAGCTTTTGCGCACAGTCGTTTTAACAGTTTGTCAAGTAAAGTACACATCTGTGAAAGTATGATTCGATTAACGGGATGCAATGTATTTTTGCGCGTCAATGTTATTAATTAGTGTAACTTTCGATAGATACAGGTGTTACAACGATACGCACTAAATTTGTAAGCTTCATAATGCTTCTTTCTCTCTCTCGCTCTCTCTTTCTTTTTCTCCCTCTTATCCGCCGAGAGTGATCTACATATTATTTGGTATGTTTCTCTAGATAAATATATATATAAGTATTCTCGGTGATATAGTAAACTTTGCTCACACGTATTTCGATAAAATCTTTATGTACAAAAAATTACAAAAAACCGAATTGTCGCGAGAAATCCATGAATGACGTATATAAAAATGAAGAATCGTATTTTATAATAATCCATATGTATACGACAAGAGGTATTCCATAGAGCGCAATACATAGATTATCGGAACTGTACCTTATGTAAAATCAATATACACATTATAATATAATATATAAAGTAAGACTAGATACGAGTGTCACGGGACCCTACCTACGATCTACAATCAATAGAGAGAGTGTAATTCGAGACACAACTCAGAAGCGAAAAATCACCTGCCTTAACGCAAGTATATGCGGCACAACAACGGCTGAAAGCGTACTGGCAAGAAGAAGAGAGCAAATTTTTGTATTCTTCAATATCTTAATATCTTTCTTCCTGGTGTTCCATCGATCTTCCCGCGAGACTTGCGACATTCTCACTAAGTGGGACACAGGACTGAAAATGCACCATTAAAACACTTATTAAATCATTACATTCCATTACAACCTGCTAACAGGGGTAGATTTACAAACGTCATAAATGCGCAAGGATCCGCAGCATAATGGCCACACCCGATTAACAGGTTACAGATCTAAAATTGATTCATACCTTTGAGTATATAATCCGTTAATAAAGTAGGTACGGTTGGACTGTCTTCGTTAATTGCTTTCAGTACTGCAACAGATTAAATCGTGGCTTGTGAAGAAGTCGAGAACCGAACTAATTAACGATTAATGCACTGGCAAATACCTACTTTTGATAAGAACCTGTAAGGCTTGGTTGTCTGGTGGACCACTATCCGTATGGTACGGGATTACAGTCGTTAAATACTGAAAGAAGAATCGTTCGTGACCACTTGTTCGAAAAAGAAGTTGCGCCAACGAGGATTACCTTGGAATCCTGTAAGGATCTGTGTTGCGGCAACGGACTAGTACCATTTTGCATTTGATTTCTTTTCTTCGTCACGTGATGCTGTCTTCGTCGGTTTTGCACGGCGAGCAGCAGCGAGATGAACTGATTCTTCAGCTCCTTCTCGTACTCTAATTCGTCTCTCAATGCGAGTTCCGCGATCAGGGTTTCGCTTAGGGCTCCGACCAACGATTCCATCTCGCCGAGGAGCTCGGTCAGTTGACTGGAGCTCAGTTGTTTCAACTCTAAAACAAACACATCGCGATTCGCATTAACTGGCTCCATAGTCAGGCGCTGTTTATTGTTCCAGATCGGTCTCGATGGAAATGTACTTTTCTCGTGTAGCGGGGAGCCGAGAACTTCCCTGCTGCGTTCAAGCGCCTCGTCGCTGTCCAATAACGAGCCATCCGAGTCCGGTGATCGTTCCATCGATGGACTTTCCTGTAAAATGAAAGACGATCAATCTTTGCTCCGTAGAGATTGCCCTCGAACATTAAAGCATTCGAATAATTAGGTGCACAGTGTCCGGAGAAAGTATTCGTGCATCGCATACGCTCTATTTTGCACGGCGATAGCTTCGCAGAAGATCGCTTTAAGAATAGAATGCATCGAGCGTTGGAAATCAACACGGCTTTTAAACGATACACCGATCTTACGTGGATCTAGGAGAGAAACAGCGTTGATCGATATGTTAATCGAGCGCCAACCAAAAGAATGCTAGAAGAAAACACGATTACGTTCGAAAGGGTAAATTTTGTGGTAAGCAAGATATTTTTCTCAAGGTCATATTTTCTAGATCTCAAGGTCACCGTCATTCTTTCAAATGGAACTGTACATTTCTATTTTTGTCAATTAGTAGCTAATGTTAAGACGAATTCAGAGACTTAAACATCGTGACCTTCGCGTGACATTCAGTACCAAAAATAAATATCTCATTGCAATGAACATAGACACGAATGAAATACATATCATTTAAAAGCCGTGTCAATTTCCTATCCTCTCGATATGTTCGATTATTGCGAATAGAAGCGATGAATATTTTGTTCGGACACCGTGTTACTTCGTAGGAAGCTGTTCACTTGCCTGCATTATGTCGTCTATCTCGCGAAGTACTTCTTCCGCAGTCTTCAGCTGTTCCTCGGGGCTGTGTGTGTCGATGCTGCTGGACAAGATTAAAGCATGCATGTCCAAATCAGTCGCGACAGCCTCGTCTTCGCTACTTAAATCCTCTAGTTCTTGTCTAAGGCAAACAAAAGGAAAGCGACCGATTGGCGAACATTAATCGCGTTTAGCCATCCTCCCTAGAGTACATACATGTTCGAACTCGTGTGTAAGAGATGAAAGCGGCAAACGAATTACGATCAAAGAAAGAAAGGGGAGAATAAATGGGAAAATAGCCTACCTGTCGTTCGAGAGCGGGGCCTCGTTCAGATTCAACGCGGGCATGTGCATTTTCCTCGCGTACGACTTGCTCCAGTCGATCGGCAGGATGTTTCCGAAGGTGCCGGTTATCGTCCACCACATTCTGCAACATTATACCAATCAATCGACTCGTTGAGCGTTAAGGGGAACGTTAAGGTTAACCTCTTGCACTGGTAATTTCAAAAAATTTTTTTATGAAAAGGGATAAAAAGTTCAACATTCTGAGAAAATAAATTTTCGACGTGTGCGGCACGTCGTATCCAACTCTGGGACGAAAACCTTTCGAGTGACACGTCATTCCAGCGCAAAGCGCTGGATAATAATAGCACAGGTATTTATTAGTAAATTCTCAATATTACGTGGTATGCTAACATGGGCTGAATTCTCCTTGGAGTTGTCTCATTGGAATCGCAAATATTGTTTCACCCTTGGACGACGGAACTTGGGTCTACTTCGACTCAGAGTTACTAACGTTTCATCTACATTCGACTTTTGTACCAGGCAGGTTCAATTATGAGCTAATCACATTAGTCCCAATGAGAGGATCAATATTGGTCTCGAAGAAGCAGGTTCAAAAATTGTGGGAGAAAAATATTCTTCTTTTATTCGTCCATTCTTTAACGTCGCATCGACAGCTTGGTAGACTGCGGATGTTTATGCAAAATAAAAATGTTCTGCATCGGTTACAAGCGATGGGAGCCAGGTGCACATTTAATTCTTCCCGTAATAATTTTAACACGTTGGAAATATTATATGCTTGTTTTTTAGTTGTCTGAATTCTTCTCCTTTTTAAAATTGCACCAACCCATGTTTATCGTGAACGAATAAAACCCGCAGTGAAGTCGTTGGCGACGGGAGAAAAATATTGTGTAAGGATTCGGAGGGCTAGCAATCTTAAAAATACGATGTACGATTTCCAAACAGTGTTTCCATCATGTTGTGCGACCCCGGTACAATTTTCGTCGCAATCAAAATTTCGATCGAGGGAGGGATTCCCTAATCAAATCCCTGGCCTCGCTCGAACGATTCTTTCTCCCCCGAGGATACGCACTTGATCGGGCGTGTTATTAGTTATGCAGATCCATCACGCTCCGGCTGCTGACTCATATCCTCTCCCGCTAAATTTCCCTCTGACGTTTTCAAACTACGAATCGAATCGGCCGTGCTCCTCCGCGCGTCTGAACGAACAGTTTTCGCAGAATTCACCGGCCGTAGCCTTTCTCGCCTTTTTATGTGGACAGGCCGCCCGAAATAAACTGCGAGTCCTGCGATAATTGAAACCAGTCGCTCGAGCTTGAGCATTCTGCGTGCTCTCGAGGACACGCGACGAGTCCTCGCAACAGAACGCAATAGAATTCTTATCGGTAGGCTGCCGGTTGGACGCATTTAAAGCCATGTCGTCAGTTAATCAGGTTCTTTCAGTAGAACCAGAATGTTCTAAAAGAAATTGTGTTTAAAAGTTCGCAGTCTGTTTGTTAAGCTTGATAAATTCCTTTATTCCAGTTTCTGGAGACTGGAACAAAAATGAAAAACATGTAAGAAGGTATCTTTTTTTACTGGAATTTTAAAATATCCTGAACCTACGGATACGACTACACCGCGGATTTTATGAATTTAAGACAAAAATTGGCGGGAGAAGTTTCAAACAGTGAAAAGATGAAGAGAGTTTAAGAACATCTACGTTTCTTTTTTACCTTGCTAAAATTATTCAAGCAAGAAAGAAATTTCTATATCTAGTTATGACTAGACTGCGGAATTTACGGAATAAAAAGATTTGTGGAGATCGAAGCTTAATAAGGCGATTAAAAATAGAAAGAAATTTTTATTTGGCTCCTGTGTCTTGCGATCAATGCAAACAAGTTCCGCAGTCTGGATATGACCTACTAAGATAGCACATATTTCAGAACGTTGTAGCTATTAATGTCGTCGAATTTTCTTTTCTAGACTCATTAAGAATATCGCGAAAACTGTCGTTTTGCGGAGCAGCGAGTAAAGACGAGCATTTAAGTACGACGACGAAGATTTTGCCTCTAGATTCTCGCGTGGGTCTCCCGATAAGCGAGATTAGAATTTCGATGCGAAGGGAAATGGAAGATTCCCTCGCGAGTTAAATTGCCGCGGGAAGATAAGATTCCCCGTGACGGCGACAGACGTTCTGTTAAGCGTTCGTTTTCTGGGATAGCGTGTGAATCACTCTTCTCGTAGGCGTTTCCTGGGCATGTGTACGTACACGTTCGTGCACACGCACGGTACTACGTCGCACGCTTCGACCCGGCCACGAACCGGAGAGTAACGTGGCCCGATAACAATAGGCGGCCGCCGTTCTAAGGAAATGAACGCGTCCGTACGAATCGTCGCTACACGCCGGTGTCCGTGAACGACGACGCCTCGATCAATGGCTCTTTCTCGTGCCACCGATTTGTAAACAATTCCAATTGCGTAACAAGCGTAATCGCACCGGTAACACCGCGGCGCGCCGTGCGAGCGTGCGCCGGTATTTTCAGCGACGATTCAATTCGAAGAGCGGTTTTTTTCCGACGGTGCGCTAAACATTCCCTGGGAACGCTTCCTACTTCTAAGCCGACAAGTTGTTCCGCGATTTGACACAGTTCCGAGGCGCATTCTTGCGCGCGGCGCACGCTGTCGTGCGAAAATCTCGAGCATTATGTATTCGCTAGTCAGGCTCTTGCCACAGTGTGTTATTTTCTTAAGCGGAAGAAACAGGTGCAATCGATGATTTTTCAACAAGTTGGAAATTGGCAACAAGTTGGAAAGAAATTGTGCTCCGCGTGGGCGTGGCCTCGTTACGGATTTTTGCTCTATTAGATTATGTTTTTCTTTTCGAGAAGAAAAGTCCTCTTTGCTCTGAGAACACTTTGGGTTACCCGCAAAGGCGACACTTTGGAGCAAATGACTTTGGAAAAGGAGATCTTGCTCCGAATGGGCGTGGCTTCGTTGCTCGTGATTCAAATGCAGTTAGGAGTGCCCGAATTGGTAATCTTTGCCCCTATCTCTCTTACGACGCCTGAGAATTTCCTACGTTTCTATATTTTATAATAATCGCAAGAAATCACGACGGGAGACTAAGAGAGATCTATCTTATATAATACGCCCTCAATGGGCGTGACCTTGTTTCTCGTGATTTCATTGGAGCCACGCTTCCATATTTTATAATAAAGGAAAGAAATCGCAACCGGAGACTATGTACGTCGTGTAGATTGCTCCGAGTAGGTGTGGCTTCGTTGCTCGCGATTCCGAGGGAGCCAGATCAGTGCCCCACAGGGCAATCTTTGCTCACGGCTCACGGTCCACTCGTGAAATTCCAAGAGCACTAAACAATTTTGAACAGCCAAGAATGAAGAGCTCGGGAGAGTGACCAATGAACACGTCCATCGTGTTTTCGCATTGGACGAACGCAAGAGCAACGTCCGCGTCACGCAATTCGAGGCTCGGCTCCCAGACGCGTGCACCCTCTCTTAATCAAGTTTAATGAACGTCGACCCCGTGATGCTCTCATCGCGCGAGCCCTCGAATTCTTTCCGTCAACGATCCCCGTTGATTAAACCGATGGTTTGTTTCCTTTTGGCTCGGCAGCGGCGGCGACGGTGGCGGGCATTGGCGTAGCCGCCAGACGTGGAAATAAAAGTGACGTTTCTTCGTCAAAGCGACGACGCGACGCGACGCAACACACCTAGGCGGGCCCGGTCGATGGTGTCGGATTAACAAATGGAGGTCAATTCGACCCACTTGAGTTTCTCATTAATGTTAAGTGCATTAAAGCAGTGACTTCATCCAGCCTCGGTTGCCGGCCGCATCGAGACGCGAACGGCTAAACATCACGGCCGCGAGGCCACATGGCCGGGAAAAGAAGAATCATCGTCGCCTTCTTACCGTTTCGAATCGATACGCTCCAAAGATAGACGCCGTAAATAAAATAGCACGCCCATGTTTACGCAAACCTTACCCGGATACAATTAGACGTCGATCGGCGCGCGATTTTTCACGCGTTTCTGCAATCCCGATGATCCTCCGCGGCGATACCACCATGAAACGGAGTAATTGGCACACACCGGATGTCCGCGGAGAAATAATACAGTATCGCAACAACCGCGTAAGCATCCAAGACTTCCGAAAATCATCGTGTTAACACTTTCAGTGCCATGCGAGCAATCTTCTTACCGTACTTAAAAATCAAATTTTACTACCATCTATAAAACTTACAAGGTATAAGGATGTTAGAGAAATCATTGCTACGATAAACTTTGTCGTTTCTACTTTCATACTATTAAACAAGTTGCTTCGATTTTGTGCGACTTTCATGGCCACTGGCGTGGCACTGAACGCGTTAACCTGACTCTCGTTACAAAGACACTATGTTTCTCTTTGGTATCGGGTAAAGAGCCAATGGAAACCGGAAATTGCGCGCATACCGGTAAGTGGACGTAGGAACACCGTTTTGAAAATGTCAGTGGTTTTTCATACCACTCCCACGCGTCTAATAGTCGTCTTTGTTAACACTCTGTGCACCGTTGTCTGCTTAATAAATTTTTCTCACGGCAATTTCATTCGCGAACCGGCGAGCTTCGACTTCTTTCGAGATCATCGGAGGACCGAGTTGATACAATTCAACGTGACAGTGTAGTTTTAAGGAGCGGTGCAATTTGATTGTCCTCTCCCTCGCAGCCCAGCAATCAGGGCGACATAGAAACCGCAGTCGGTTTCACAAATGCAGTTCGTTTAATTGATCCGGTGGCCAGGCACGCTCCATTGTTTCGGCCCGCGGCTCGTCCTCGCGAAAAGCGCAGGGAAATTCGATTCCGGGGAAGAGAGTATCCGCTGATTAATTCATCGTCCGGTTCAATGATCCGCGACCGAGCCTCGTGCGTTGTTCCGTTGCGTAACGTTGACTGTGTGCGAGGAGGAAACAATATCCTCGTAAAAATGTGTCGTTGTGTAACTGCTGCGGGAGGAGGAGGAGGAGTTGGATCGTACAGGAATATCACTTGAACCTAAGAGTATCTCCTCTACAGGATCGGAAAGATCTTCTTTGAAAGATACCTTTCTTTGGTGCGTTCCTAAATAATAGTTTCAATAAAATCCATCGTCAATGAGGCTACGAATCACAACGACGGAAACGGCCATAATAACGAAGAGGAAGTACCATTGTCTGGTGAACGTTGTTCTGCTTGTTGCTCCAATTTAAACACTTGCGAAAGAATAGAACATGTTCCCACCCTTGGCTCCTATGATCGATTCAACTTTGACCAAGAGTTCGAATAAAAATCGTACAGCTGATATGAAATTACAATAAACAATTTGGAGACGATATGGAGGAGAAGCTATGACTCATGTGCGTACGAAATGCACCTACATTTGTCATATAGCGTTTTTGGGAGCGGAATGGGCGACCTGTTTTGTGCAGAACTGGAGATAAATAACGCAAGGAGCGGGAAAAGATCGCGCAGAGGATGGATGAGATAGAAAAATCGTTCCAAGGAAACGTAAAATGGACGAGGCGTGTTAGGGAAAAGGAAAAAATAAAACATTTGCCCGAGGAAACGGGACGCGAAAACGCGGTAGCCTGAGAAGAATCGTGACGGAGCTAGGCCGCGTGCAGCGCGTGCGCGGCTTTATTGACGTTTGTCCATCCGGAGGGTGGCTCGATACGAACGACGGAACAAAACACAGAGATCAAATTTTCATGCCCCTCGCCGATTCGATCACGCACGATTTCTTTGCCAGGTTCTCTCTCTCTCTCTCTCTCTCTCTCTCTCTCTCTCTCTCTCTCTCTCTCTCTCTCTCTCTCTCCCTTTCTCTTACTCTAACCGGGATCGGGCACCGATCGATTCGTTCCGGGGGCCGATTTTATTCCATCCCCGGGGCTCTGTCTCTTCGCGATCGTTGTTTCGCTGCTACGCTCCTCGATGTCCCGATTGTTCTTGTCGCTGTTGCGATTAATTCGCGCCGCGATTCTATGCTGCGAATGTTGTACCCGTTGCAGCTAGGGATGGGATCGAGCTCGATGTACGCGCCTCTGATTGCGAGCCAAATTCAATAACCTCGATTTGCCTCGGCATTCCGAACGTGTTACTCGAAAGCTAGAGGATTTTGATGAACACGTTTAACGCTGAATGTGCATTTCGATCGTACATTTGAAATGTATACTACTTATTTCAGCCGCGTTCGTTCCGAACCTTACGACGTGTACCTGGACTTTTTGCTGCGTATTTGTTAGCAGTGCTGGAAAACGTCAAAAGAATCATAAAAATCAAGATTTGAGCCGTTCATTTAACAAATTGAATGGAAAATACACGAGATAATAGTTAGAGAAAATTGATGAAAAAGTATACACTCATTTTTAAAAGTTCTTTCGTCGTCGATTAATAGGAAGAGCATCGATAAAATGGCTTGGCAGTGGAAGCTAAAAAAAACTCAAGAGGTAATTCGTCGAATGGCAGGTAATGGCATTTAATTATCACCACCTGTATCAATTATTGAAAATTGCAGTACGTGCCAGAAAGAATATTTTCGGAGGAAACGTTGTCGATTACAAAGGAAAATGACTCGGAGCCAAAAGTTGTATTAAAATATTAGGTCAGTGCAAAAGTTCGTGCCCGATTCCTTGTTGTATGTTAATAAGAAATAATACAATTTCTTGGAGCTTTCAGATATAAATAACTGTTTAATTGATTCCTGATTAAAGTACGTACTTACAAGAGGTTGGAACGAGCTCATTTAGGATGCAATTATTATTGAAGGAGCCTGCTTCGCCAGGGTTCGAGTACATTTAAAAGTTCTCGCTTCTCGAGAAACTTGTTCGAAATTATCAGGGAAGGTTCGAGCATGCTATACTTGATCCCATCGCTAGCTATAGCGCTCGATACTCCCCTACGGTGGCGGCTAGACGCCCGGGTTCATGGCTGCGGGTTAAAGGGACTCGAATCGGATTCGAAGAAACCGGGATTCGATCCCTGACCTATCGTCTACCGACCGTATCATCCGAGTTGCTCGCCGTCTTTCTTTTCCAAACCGACCATTATGCTCGACAATCCGTTCGAACGTAAATGCTACGGGTCACGTGTGCATTAACATACGCGGGTATTTTCGTTTGATGTAGTTTTTAATGCTGGGTCGCAACCTAAGTCGTTCGCCGGTTTCCCAGCGTGATTCTCTATGCGAGGATTTCCGTGGAAAAACGTTCTCTAGCCAATTGTGCAATTTCCATGTTTAACTACAATGGCCGAAGCAATGAAAGCAGTTCACCCTACTTTCGCGACATAGGAGAATCTTTTATGTAATGCCTTCGATTTTATCCGTCGCAAGTGATTCTTCTTAAAACAATGAATAAAAGACGTGGGTTGGTGCGGACGTACAAGTTGGTTATAAATAGACTGCGGATCTTTGTGTAAAATAAAAATTCTCCGCGTTGATTGTGGGAGGCAGGAGACAAACGGGAACGTCTTTCTCTTCTTAATAATTTCAAAAATTTCAAAATAATAAATCGACGTTCTTAACAGATTGTTGAGTGTACGATCATTGAAATTACAAAGACGCTTTCGTGGAAAATGACTAAATAAATATATCTACTATATATACAGCACAAATAAGTTACTTTTAACTTAGTTTGTTACTTTGAAGGCTCAGTCAGGTGCAGTGTTAAAATCTGTTAACCTTCTCACCCATTTTCCTCGTAAATGCCGAAAATCCGCAGTCTAGTTGCAAAAGTATTCGGCCTCGTTAAAGTAGATTTTGATCTACTTTTCGCTTTGCGAGTCAGAATTTCGGAGTCGACGAACCCGAGTGGCAAGTTGCATAGCTAACACAGCCTAGTTTTGATACAAAAGGACCAAGCCACTTGCAATTCTCCGTATCAAAACGTTAATGCACGGCTTTTCGCGTGCTCGATACACGGTCGCGACAAAACAAGTGGGTGAGAACCGAGGACCGGCGCTGATTAGCTCAGAACGAACGTGCCCGTGGTAGGTATAACGTTCTCTGAATCGAATCTCGGATAACGAGCAATTCCACGGGTTTCGAGGCGCGGCGTTGATGATCATCCTGGCTGTAGAGGAGTCGCGTGCGCGTGCATATACCGTATACGCCTCGAAAGGGCTCCGGGCTTGGGGAAAAGGGGCGTCGGGCGATGAAAAAGGAGAAAGAAAGGAGAGGAAGCTGGGCGCCGCGGGCCGAGAAAGTCTTTCGGATCGCAGGGAGTGAAAAGAGAGTCCCGGGGCTACCGTGTTTCGAAAGGAGAGGAGAAACAGAGAGTGAGAGAGAGATTGAACACGGCCTGGTTTGACCCGAGATTTCATTCGTTGAAAATCCGATGCCACGGAGAAAGAGGCTCCGCGACAAATTGGATTACGAACCGGCTCGTCTCCATTCTTTTGGGAGCTGTGTGCGTAAGTACACGCGTACACGAAAACGCCGGGCGATCCGGAGAGCGAGACACGTGCAACAGCACGTGTCGTTTCTGCGAACGTCGGACGCTGACCTCCCGACTTCTCTCGCGAGCAGGGACCTCGCTCTCTTTCGACGGTTTGCCAAAGATGAAACCGTTGCCGCGTGCGTTACGTAACCGGCGGATCCTGACGGGAACAAATCCTTGGCACGTTGCGAAAATACGTGGCCCGCAGTCGACGTCGTGCCACGCTCGTTTTTTACCACGCTCTGAGAAGCTGCAAGACCCCGACGGACGCGAATGTTGCTCCACGAGCGCGCGCGATCTGCGTTTTTCTTGCGAAAGGGATTACTCTTCCGATTGCATCGCGGGAGATTCAGAGACGCGGGTCATGTAGAATGGATGGTTTTTCTCGTTGGCTGGAGCGATGCTACGTGGGCGGAGAGAAAGAGGAAAGTTATTGGATGCGCACAAGAAAAGTTAATAAAGCTCGCGTGGTCGAGGAGGGAAAGTGGACACAGTAGAATCTCGGTAATTGAGGTCTCAGAACGATCTAGGTTGCTCTGAACGACTATATCTTATGCGAGGACCGAGGCTTCATTTATTTCTTCTATGCGGAATGCCCTACGTGGGCGTGGCCTCGTTGCTCCCGATTTTGACAGAGTCCATGGGCGTCTAAGATCCCCTGGGCCAATGGTTTGAAGCAAGAACTGCTGTGTGTTTTGTTATAGAACGCCCAAATGGGCGTGGTCTCGTTGCTCTTGATTTAGGTGGAGTCAGAGCAGAGCTGCATAGTGCGAATTACAGTCTACGACCTAAGCTTGCCCTGGCCTAATGCTTTAGGGCACAAGATGCTAGAGGAAGAGGTGGAAGGCTGTTTGTCTAGCTCCCTTAACGCAGAACGCTCCGAGTGGGTATGGCCTCGTTCTTGTTCGTTTCGGTAAGGCAAGGACAAGGCTAGGTAGGCAATTTTTAGTCTGTGATTACCTAGAATTGCCCGAGGTCAAAGTTCTGACGCGAAAGATACCGAAAAGGAAGTAGAAGAGTGCTGGTCTGGCTTCCTTGGTGTAGACCACCCCGAGTGGGCGTGTCCTCGGTGCTCGGCAAGGCTAGGACAAAGCCTCGTAAGCAAGTTTTAGTCCGTGATTACCTATGATTGTCCAAGACCAACACTTTGAAGCAAAGGTACCGGCAAAAGAAGTATAAGAGTGTAGGTCGCTTGAGTGGGCGTGGCCTCATTGCTCTCCTTTTTCCGTAGAAGTGGGATAGTGTCTCAGAGGGCAATCTGTACCCGTATCTAGCTTGTCCCCTAAAAATCTAACTCTGAAGAATATCTCCCCCTGAATGTATCTCCTTTGATTAGAATAGTGTTGCTCCCTTTGCGAAGAGCGCCCGAGCGGGCGTGGCTTCGATTCTCTCGAGCTTGCCCCTCGGTGCAAAACTGCGGCCGGATTTCACACACCACGGTGGGTTTTACTGTGCATTAACTCGCTGGGTCGGTCTCGTGACCGTTTGAGCAACACTTTTCGAAAATCCCTGAAACCGCATTTCGTCGGGGACAATGAATCGCAATTCTCGTGTCCGGGCGGCTTCGTGAGCCGAGTTCACGACAAGAACCATGGCAGTAAAGCACGCCTCGCTCGGCAAGAAAATATTCTCGGAACAATGACTTTTTTAATCAGCCGGCTCTTTGTTTTATTTTGCATGAGCCGCGGTCGCCGATTGGCTGGATTAAAGGCCAGACGGATTTTGCGGGAGAGCAGCGTGGCTTCAAAGGAATTATGCACGACAGTGGACAATGAAGTTCAAACGAGTTTAAGAGCCCCGCCGCGCGTTACTCTGCGCCGAAGAAGATACAATTATGCGCTTCGCTGGGTTTCACCTGCATCGTTCGAGGACACAATTCGTCCGGACACCTGCGAGACACGATCACAATGGGCACTGTCCTCCGCAAACATTTACCTGCGCAGACGACCCTCTCCGACCCTAACCCCCGGGAATTTTGACTTTCCTTTAACGGTCGGTCGGTCCTCCACCTGCTCCGAATTTTTCGAGCGGAACCATCCGCCGGTTCTTTCGCGAATACTTTGCTCGCCAAGCCCATTGTTCCTTGGGTCGTTCGTTTTCGAATAATCGCCGTTACAATGGCCATTATTCCGAGCGATCTGGAACGTCGGATTCCAGGTCGGAAAAACCGAGATGGATCCAACGCGACTCGACAATCTAACCAACAGACTGCGGACTTTATGCATTTGTGGGAAAAATTGCTAGTAATACAGTAAATTCTCGATACATGTCAACAACACCGGTCTTGCCAGCGTCATGTATCGTCCAGAAGACATATCCGAACCGTGTTATGTTTACACTCCTCGGCGTCCGAGGTTTCCCGAGTTTCGTGGCCCCTCTCGAGGTATACTCCGCGGTGGTGGGGATAATTCCGCGACGTTCATCATCTAGGTCTTGGCGACATATGTAGAGAAATCACAGTATTCGAAACGGTGAAGGGATTTACAAAAATTTAAGGATATTCGTACACTATTTCCAACTGTATACAATTTGTAAAGGATGGAAGATATTTTTACTTGGCCCCTATTTCGTACAATCGATAAAGAACATTTGTATTTTGCATAAAGCTCCTCCGGTCTACTAATTAGTAGACCAGAAGTCCTCTCTTGTTTTGGCGCGCTGTCCACACAGCAGCGGAGAGAAAGCTGCAGCACGCGGCGCAAACGTCATGTAGAGAGTACTCATGGCGGCACACTTTTCAGTCGGAAAATCGATACCGTGATCCCGAGGATCCGGCTCTGCGGCTGGCATATCGTTCCCTAGCTCCCCAACGAATCGTGAAACGATTCCCAATAAAACCGGGAGCCGTACGGACGTGGATATGCGCTTCGAGGGCGGCTATCACCGATCCCTATTTTACTTTCCCTTCGGCCGTCGTGAACAGGAGAAAACTGTGCCGTTTCGGGTCTCGCTCGATTACGAAGTCCGCATACGAGAGGTTTTAGAAAAAGGCCTTGATCCAGTGCAGCGAGCAACTAGGCTGGAGAATTATGGTCAATTTTTGCAGAAGAAACCAGCGTCTTGACGCCGGACCGACTCGTTTTCAATAAGAATTTATGCGATCATTCCTCGCGGGAGAATCTTTACGATCTGCCGGATGATTGCTGCGTTATCGAATAAACCTTATTACAGGAAGACAAAATGAAATGGAGATGCTTGTTATTAATATAATATAATAATGGTGCTTGTTATTAGACAACGGATCTTATGCGTTTATGGCAACAATGAATAGGTTTAATATGAAACTGTAAAAACATTAGAAGAATTAAAGAATACAGTTATATTGTTTTCAACCCATTAAACATATTAAGAGAAGAAATTTTTATGTCGCTCCGGCTTGTCGCAGTTCAGGTAGAAAATTTCATTTCGCATAAAGATCCGCTCTCTAATTATTACAGGCGCAATCGATTGGCTTGTTGAAAATTTGAATGGATGTATTAGGGGTACTCATAAGTAATGAATTATTTGCAAAGAATTTGTTTTGCCTTTAGTTCTGTACCGATCGTTGAAGAGGAAGCACGTTTTCTTTCACAGTTTTCGGTAAAGCAACCTGTGTTCAAAATATTCTAAAAAGTATAATTTTTTTTACAACCCTGTAATAAAATGGCGGCGTCCGAAGTTTTACCGCACCCCCTGTATTCACCGGATATTGCTCCCTCTGACTATCATCTTTTCAGATCTCCGGAGCATTATTTACGAAACAAAACATTCACTTCTGTAGAAGATGCAAGGAGGCACCTTGAGTCATATTTTGCTTCACGAACCCTGGATTTCTATAAGAGGGGGATTGAAAATTTGCTGTCCTTGATAAGGATGGAGATTATATAATAAATTAAGAAATAAAAAATTGAATTTACCACAAAGTTTGTTTTAGATTTCAAAATAATTGATTACTTATGGGCCCCCCTCATAATAACGTACGTAAGAATGAGCATTAGAAAATAAGGGTAGTTTGCACAAGAAAAGTGTGCATAAAATGAGAACAATTTGTTCAAAGATTGATGCAATTGGAGCAATCTTGGTTGCTCTAAGAGCCCGCGTCGTTTTTTGATGGTGTTCGCGATTGGATTCGAACAGCCGCACGAGATGCGCCCATAAATGAAGCATAGCTCGTTCCCATCCACGTGCCGCCACGCGCAATTTGAGCTCGTGAGTCGAGCCAATAAGGTTTAATAACAGCGAGTTTGTTATCGTTCGTTGATACAGGCCGAACCGGTGCATCGAGTGAAACTGCTTCCCGGCGCGCGCGTCCTAACGAGTCGTCGAAGAAAGCGTTAACACGACTATTACTCGAACAGGATATATTATGTGGTAAACAGCCGGTTGGATGCCGGTGAAACGCGTAATCTCGCGCGGTTTTTTTGCGCGATTTTATAGGAACGATAAATCCGTGCAGCGATCGTAAAAGCGGCACGCATATCCCAACGGCCGGAACGCCGCGCTAGCATACCCTGAATTATGTCATTGGAGCATCCGTAGCGACTGGTAGGTAATTACGATTCTCGCGCGCGCGCGCGAGCGAGCGAGCGAATAATATAACGGCGATCTTCCATAAACGATCGCTTCCGCACGAGTCCGGCAGCTTCTCTCTGCCTATCATTTGCCAAGGCGAGTACGTGGATCGCCATAATAGATATCTCAAGGTAAACCGTGACAATTTCAACGCGATAACCGGGCCTCGATCGCCTATTCATTTGCCGGTATCGCTAACGATCACGACCGTGTCGGAAACGACGGGAATATTGGGTCATCGCATCAGATCGTAACATTTTTTTATCGCACTCTCAACTTGGAAATAATAAAACATTATATTGAAATTCTTTAAACGATTGTACTGTTTTGATCTACTTTTTTCTGTCATAAATGCATACAGTCTATCGATTAAAAATGGAGTCAAAGAGTTGATTGATAGACGGAAGAATGTCGTTGAAAACGATATTGAACGTATCTATGATTAAAAGTAAATGTCAGCAGTATTCCAGTACACCATGCACGATGAATTTCAACTTTTCAGACCTTGGTTCGTCAGTCGATGTTTCTGCGCCTTAATTCGCCGACTACCGTGCCAAACAATGATGAGAAATCGATGCAACGGTGACGTATGATTTAATACTGACGGGAATTAACTCTGGGAACAGTCGCGTGGATGACCAACGCGGCCATGCTTCATTTTTGAACCGCAAACCGGTATAACTGTACTCGGAGAATCGCGTGACCCAAGGATCACGGACGACTTCTCGGTCGCGCGCGCGTACCGACATAATTATCGCTGGTGCATTCCTCTTTTTTCCCCCCTTAGTCCTCTATCGAGGCTCACGGGACAACGATTACCAAGGTAACTTTCGCGGAACCTGATGGGACATTCGCTGCCAGCTACACCTGTTTACCCGCAGTCCCGTATCTATGTTAGCGAGGACTCAATGCAGGCAATCCGTGTGTAACACGGTCGGCATTGCTGTAACTTGCTGCAGTCTTTTATGCAAAATTAAATAGTCCTTTGATCTGTTCTACATGTGTCTATCTAATCTACTTCTTCCAGCAACTATTCGAGGACGTCAACTCGAAAGTAACAGCGGTGTTAAATTTAACACTTTCACTGCCAGAGCAGCAACCTCACAGATTTAACACTAGGTTTACGAGGCAATGACTATTCTACATTACTTTATAAAAATAACAAAAATGCATCTATTCAAATTTTTAGCCACTTATTTTACAATATATACTCAGAGAAATAAATTTGTTGAATAATTTCTCATTCGTGCATCTTTACAATTTCGATAATTGTAAATTAAGATTACTAGGACCCGTCATTTTAACGGGTCCCGTGAACCTAGTGTTAATAAAACAATTATTGGAAAGTTCAAATGTATAACACCGAGCCCTTTAACCTACTTGCATTTTCCAGATATTAACCACATATGGTACAAAGACTGTATTAGCGTAATAATTAATTTTCAAGTATGGACAAATAGTTCCACCACGTGGTTATTATAGTGTGGCCATTTTTAGTATTTCCCGAGGTTCACCTGTACGTCCAAGGGTGAGGGTTTTTACGTCAAGAAGAAGATAAGAAGTCGAGCGACGAGCCAATTGACCGACAGATTAGATGCTATCGCAATAAAGTGCGTCACGCGGGCCACGTCCTTGGTCCGTTTGGTGCGTTTCTCGAGCCGACTAAAAATCCAGAGAAACTTACTGGCACTCGTTCATGATCTCCTCCTGTGTCCGTACTTGGACAGGTGCTAGGGACTCGACATCCGTGCCGTAATCGCGGAAGCAAGATGTTATCTTCTCGTCGAAGGTATTAACAAGATCCTCGAGACTGCCGCTGAAGGGGCTGAACGTCCCCTCCTGTAGGGTATCGGTGCCATTTTCATGGGTCGTCGGCGGCTCGTTCGCGTTGCAGTTCTCCCCGTAGCTACTATCCAAACTGGCGTCCAACAATTGCTCTATGGAACAGAAAAGAATTCGATTAAAAAGTTGTAAACAATCCGCGTTTGCCTACGGTGTTCACTGGACTGAGGATCTTTATGCATTTATGCTCAATAACGTAATCTAATCGTTACGTTTGAGATTATTATGAAGTGGCAATTAATGAAAAGTCAGCCAAAAAAGGAATAGGCTTCCAGTAGATAAAATATTGAGAGCCATTTAGAAATCAGTGTTAATTCGATGAAACGCAAGCTAAAGAGTCGGTGTAAAATTTTTCGCGGTTGATGCATTAGCGCAAAAATGAATTTGTAAACACAGTCAATTCCATGACCCGTGTGTGACTCACGCGTTAGTCAACGCGTGAAGCAAACATCTGTGCATACGATCGGTATCTCTGTTAAAATAGAAATGATGCACGGATACCAATTTCGAGACCACAAACGGTAATAAATAATTTTTTCAAGTACCCTAGGAGGTCACATATTTTTAGTACTTCTTGTAACCGGTGGGCCCCGCCCTTGTCCTTCCCCGAGCAGAACCAACTAAATTCGAGTGACACAAGAGTGGGTACTAGTCACCAGTTCCAGCGTATCCCAGAGTAAACACGAGCGACAGCTCGACGGAGCGAGAGGAGAGCGGAAGAAGATGGGTCACCGTTTGTAGTAGACAGTGCCGTATCTCACGGAGCGCGTAGAGCGAGTCGCGGGGAGATTTCGCGCGTTCTACGCAGAGAGCTGGTATTAATTACATCCGCTGTCGCCCAGCTTCGTTATCAATTACGTAAACTGCGGATCGAACTTTCGCGCAGACGTCGTGGACGCAGATCGGATGTTTTCGACAGGATCGAATCGCTCTCGGCTTTTCTTTAATTTTTTCGCTTCGCGTATTAGTGTCAACGCGTCGAAGGCTGGCCGATTCCGAAGGTCTTGTGCTGCAGTCTTCTGAAGGAAGAGCTAACAGACACTAGAACTAACGAACGGACCTCTGATAGTTGCCTATAACAATTGTACCGGTCTATGAATCATTTTTAAAGAAATTATTACTCTCGAAAAATACCAAACAAATTGTTACCGAATACTTACAAATTTCTCTTCGCTTAATTCGTACACTTGGCTCTTCTGTACGCGTTTGAGCTACCGAAAAGTGTATTGAAAATAAATCCCGTGGGCAAAGGGTTGAAAACCTCGTTCCTGAATGTAGAGTGCTTTTCCCCGGAACAGAAGCTTTTCGCAATTTTGTTCCAGTATGACAGAGTTTTCTCTGAACAGAGGCGTTGATTGAAAGTCTGGCAAAAGCTAGAGATGATTAATAGCTCACTGCGTGGGCTAATAAATGAGCGGTTCGCGGTTCAAATCGATTAACCACCTTTTCTTACATTTGCTGTCAAAGCACTTGATTGATGCTCAACCTTTTCAGTTTAAAATAATGACAAAAATTGTGTTGATCGATTTGGCAGATGAACGGATCGAATAAGGATGCTCCCGCAGGATCCGCTCGCGTCAAGGACAAGGTTCGATAGGAGGTTCCTAAACGGGAATAGTTTGCAGAGTTTTTAGGGCAGCTTTCCGCGATTCCTAACGAGTACGTGTTTCAACGAGATCTACGATGTCGCGAAAAACGATACGAGCTGTGCGCTCGAGGGCACCGCTTTCGAAAGAACGTTATTCGAGACGCGGGTTGAGCTTGCTGTACCATTTCAGGAAACGATCGCGTACGTGACGTAACCATCGGTCAACGCCGTGATCGAGCGACGCCAATGTTCTCAAATTATAGTTTACAGTGCGTCGGGAACCTCGGAGCCGAGCGGAGACCTCCGTTATTCCAGATAGTCTATTATATTGCGCGACCTCAGCTGCAACACGTTATTATCGTTATTAAACTCGAGTTTAATGCGTGCTATTAAATGGATGTGAAAAAATAAACGCGCATTACGCGTCGGCGATAAATTCTGTATCGTAATGGTAAAATGTACAGGGGAGCTGCAGCCTACCATTAATGATTCGAGTACCGAATTATGTTACAATCGTCCAGATTTATGTAATGGTCGAAATGTTAAGTCATAAACAGCACATTCGTTACGTTTCTCATTAGAACATGATGTTTCTTGAACGATTGTAGGCATCATCCCTGAAGAGGATTTGTTACTCCAAAGTCGACACATTAGGGTCGTATATGGACTGCATATCTGTAGGCATTTATGGGATGCGTGAAAATTAATTAATTTATTACTCTACGTTTACCACGAAGAATTCTTCCATCGATTCAAGGTTCACTCTCTGTTACAGGAAATGAGCATTTGCATAGAAATCCGCAGTCTAGTCATCGACTGTTTCATTCCTTCTTTCTCGAATAAATTACAGAGATATTCCCAGCAATGCCACCTACAATAGAAGAGATTCCTTTAAATCGGAATAAAATGTTATTTTTCTGTCACCGATGTTTAATCATTCGAGAAAATATAGACACACACTTTTACAAGATGAAAAAGTTGTGATCGCTGGAGCCGTAGAATAAACGATAGCGCAAGGGGTTAAAGACAGGTTAGCAGCGAAAATCAGTAAAATTTTGCTGGGGTCGTGAAGGACACCGGGATGCCATTGCAGTATGAGGAGAGTATAAAAATGATCGAATTAATTGTTGCTCGACGAACGAGGGTCAGGAGCGGAATGCGCGATGGAGTTTCACTTGTTTCCGCGAACGAGAGAGCCGCCTCTCGGTTTCTTTGGAGAGGAGGCTCGCTCGGGCGACACGTTAGACGGCAATTGTACGCGTGACGTAGCCTTTTGTCGCGGTCCGAAGGTCGCTCTTCTTCATGGTGGCTAAATGCGCCACGCCACCCTCGTCATTTGATTCTAAGGCCCGGCAAAACGAGCGTGACCGCGCGCGCGCACGCGTGCACAAGCGTTTCACGCGTTTACCCGCTCCCGCGAAACCTGTTCCCTGCTGCCGGGCCACCGCCGCTCTTTCTGTTTCGAAATTTCCGTTTATAGTTACACGCCAGGCTTCGAGGAAAACAGCTCGGAGACATCGACGCCCTGGCAAACACTTTAATCAGTACCTATCGAGTGCCAGTGGTAATTACCGGATTGCGGATTTTATGCATTCAGCTCAAGAACGAGTAGGATAACTGTTCCAGTGGTTTGCCATTTAGGGCCAGCAGTTGCCCACATTCAGCGATGTTATTGTTTTCTAAATATTCCATGTGAGGACACGAAGCCGTACAATTAGAAATGGGGAACAGGCTGACCATTGTGCTCTTTCATTTAGGTGCCACCTAAAATCAAATTTTTGTCCGATATTTCTATTTTATACGATTGTTTTCGTTTCATTATAAAACCGATGCAATTTAAATGTACGATGCTTGAATGTTTAGTAATTTATTCAATACATATTTAATAATGTAAAAAATACTCTGGAGAATGGTGTAACAATTTTTAGTGGCGCCTCCAAGTCGCCACGGGAATGCTACGGGTTAAGAATGTCTGTATACTGTCTCAAACTTATTTCCATGATTATAAATGATGCAACGATGCCCTGATTGTTGCAACTGACGAAGATGTTCATTTTGCATAACGATCCGCAACCTAGTAATTACACTGTCGAACAATTTTTCAATTTTGTTCTTTGCGTTATTTGTAGATTTTTAGTCGTCTAGACTCTCGAGGACTATTTTACTTGTTACGCAAAATTGTCGTAACATGAAAATTTGTTTGTCAAACCATTGTCAATCAAATAAACATATAAGCTATGCAGCTTCTTACCGTTAAACAGAAGCGGAAGGGCATGTTCCCTAATGTCAATGCCCCTTACGGGCTACCATCCCTGAGACGAGGAAAAAATTTTCCCCTATCGAATATTGTTAAGTAGGGGCTAAAAAAGACAAATCAATCAGTTTCTGATTTGAAAACAATAAGATGACAACCTGATACACCTTGGGTCCCTCTGAATTATGATAGATCGACGCAATTATTTGTAAAGAAACAGAACAAAATAAGTTACAGTGGCGCCATCTTGGATTTTCGGAAATCCTACTTGTTCCCCAAAGAAATCTCTGTTCCTATTTCTATCGTTTCCTCGAAGTAGCTTCTCCGGCCTCGACCGAAGTACAGTTTCCTCCTCAGAAGGGAAATATGGGTCGCTGGAAAAATGTCGAACAATTTCACAAAATCTACCTACACGCAAAATTTGATATCGGGATGTCATCTTGCCTGGCGTTCCTTGCGAACTGACGGGTCAAACTAAGGTTTACGTTTTCGTTAACCGGAACGCTGTACAAGCCTATTTCGACGAGGTGATTTTCGAATTGCTAAGGAACGGTTTCCGCTTTCGAGCAGGCTACCGCGAAAATAATCGATTCCATTCAGCGTCTGGAAGCTCCCAAAATAAATGGTAGCATCGAGGACAAGTGGAGTCGATGTTTATAATTCTCTCGGGCAGAATCCGACCCGGTGCCGAAATTCATCGACAAATAATCGTCGGCAGGGCGTTAAGTAACGTGTAAATATACATGGGCGAACGCCTCGCGTACAACCGTCCTCGAAACGTTTTTATTACTTCGTAAGTAGGATCACCCACTTTCGAAGCGGTTCGAGAGATCGATTACACTCGGAATGGAGGAGGCGAAGGAGGGACGAGGATGGCTGTCACGCCGGTTGCGGTGGCGACTGTCTGTCGGTTTTGTGTAAATTTGGCACTGAACGGTTACGCGGCCGGGGCGACGTGACGCGAGCCACCGTCGTCGACGCAAAACGATTTTCGTATCGGGAACATCGCGATAAACTTTCGATCCGTAGGAGAACGAGAGGAGATGCGCAGCGTGTGCGCCACGGTCCGAAAGCCAACGGAATCGTATGTGTGCACGCGGCCTGTATACCGTGTGTATAGTATACACTGTACACGGCGGCATTGGCTCTCTCGCGGTTTTTCTCGCACCTGTCAGCAGATTCATGTTCTTCAAGCTAGCCGTGTCCTCCTCCTCGAAGCGCGCCAGGGGTGCCTCGAACTTCAACTCGGCGATCTTGCCCGCCATGTCCCTCATTATTGACCGTAAGGACGACAGCAAGGGAGAACGGAACGGATCCTCACCGCTGACGATACTATTCGGCGCACCGTACACTCGCGGCAGCGCCCCCGAGGCGCTCCGTTGTCTTCGGCTGCGTGCTGCTTCACCAGGGGTGAGAGAGCGAGAAAGGGCGACAGAAACACCAAAAAAACTGGCCGGCAAACGACGCGCAATCCACCGCTGACGAGGTCTCGCGAACGACTGACGCAGAAGGGGGCTCGTTTGAAATCTGGTGGGGGAGATGATTGCTCGTCGCCATGGCGACCGCTGGCTGAGCGCGCCGCTGCCGCCGAGCGACCCAGTGACGTACCTGCGCCCCTCGTCTCCCGCGCAATTTCAAATTACACTCAAAATTGAACACTCGCTATTCATTAACGAACAGTTCATTCTCTGTAAACAATTGTGGAAGCTTTCCTGTTAAGTCTCTGCCGTTACCCGATGGACTCAGTCTGCATAGCAATCTTCTATTTTCGAAATTGTTGTAAAGTTTTGTTTTCGTGCATTTCTTATAAACTTGAATGCTTATAGTGATCGAATTAAATTGTAATAATTATATGATCAGGAGTTAAACACGGAGTGCACAAAAGTAACTTTAGTACCGATGTTTTTCAGTATTCATTTCATTACTAGACTGCAGGTTTTATGCATTTATGGGAGACATGGGTGGGCGTTATTTGAAGAGTAAAAGAATCCGAATGTACCAACACATTGTTTACAATTTAGGAAAATTGTAAAGCAGCAAAGATCCTGCAATTAAAGAAAACAATTTTTATTTTGCATGAACATCCGTAGTCTATTCATTGCAGTTGCGTTAAAACAAAATTACAGTTGAATAAGTTTTAACATTTTCATATATTTTCATACAAAAAACTTGTATAACCAATCATACTCGCACCCCTTTCGACTGATTTCTTTACAGCAACGGAACGGGCAGTACACTTCTACATGTTTAAAATTCAGACGTCAGAGCGCGCCGCGCGATCGATAAATTGTAGCAAATCGATACACGAACTGCCTACCTTACCGACGGTCGTTGATCGATAAAACAGCGCGGATTGAATCGATACGCGCATTGGTCGCCACGAGGCACTGTCGTACACGATCGAACGCCAAATTCAAATTAGAATAATTGCGTCGATGAATATAGCTAATATGCCGAGAAAATAATAATAATCTATTACTGTTACTTGCTAACAGAATTCTATTACGAACGTCACATTGGAAGCACACGTGATGGCAGTCGTGTGGAGGGTATTTATCATCTCATTAGATGCATTTTTTCTCCGGTTTTTTTCGCAACCACAGCATCCATCAAGTTCTCTGAAGACTATCGGACGGCGAGTCACCGTGCCACGCCCCGGCCATTATAAAATATAAAAAAATGTTGCGACTCTCGGGCTGACTATGATGGAGTGCAGCCTTGCTCGTGGCTGAGGCGACTAGATAACTATATCACGGAACGGTGGAATTCTCTGTCCGGGCCTCTGATTGTGACATTTCAGCGGGCGGCCTGCTCTTTCAGCCGGGAAAGACGAAATCCGACCTAGATGGGACAACTGCCGAAAATACCTGGCCTCGATCGCGGCTCCCAGAATGTCAGGCTAAACGGGCACCCTTTTCAAACGACCGAACCTTGCCATTTACACGGCGACACTCTTCCCCTTTCTCTCGACCTCATCGTCTATTCCATTAATTTCTAATTATTCGCCGCGCAACAAAAACTAATTCCCCCCCTGGTAACCAGGTGAGAGAGAGAGAGAGAGAGAGAGAGACGAGTCACCTCGTTCCTCGAGAGCCATCCGCGTCCTCCGATTATTTTTCGTCGCTATTTTTTATCCGCCGAGAAGTTCTCTAATTATTCATTCGTTCTCTAATTGCGATTATATAAATGCTCAGGGCCGAAGCGAACCAACGAGTTTTTCCTAATCATAATAATTTCGCAGAGATATGCAGATCGGAGCGAGACCGTTACCGTTAGAAATCCGAGCGACATAATGACAGCGTTACAAATTAAAAATACGTGTGCCTCGACGAAACGCGAAGGGGAGGTTTATCGATCGTTGCTTCGCGATGTCGAAAGACAGGCGTGTGCTAAAGAGCTCCTCAAAAGGTAATCGGGTCCACGTTCTCGCGCGGTAGCCGGTAATTTGCGCATTTATGGGTCACGCGCAGGAATGACGAATAAAAAAGAAAAAATGGAAACAATAAAAAAAAAAGCCCCACTATAATGGGGAAATTGTGGTTAACCTTGACGATATTGCACATAAATCGCATTGTCAGCGCGAGGCGGCGATTAATTGAGGCAACGGATACGATTTTTTGTCCGGAGGCATGATCTAAATGCGATAACATCGGATCGTTGCCGTTAGAGCGCCGATCCGATAGGAAGGATCCGTCGAGATCCTTCGAGCAGAGTGGGGAGAGGAACGTCGACGCACAAGGATCGCGATATCGCGGATTATTGTCTCACGGAGCCGAACGATCCTCGTCGAGTTTTATCTCGATTGTCGGCGGAACGATCGTTTCAGAAGGACTCGTAATCGGGCACGGTTTGCAATTGAAAAACGGAGCTGAGCATAAAAGATTCATGAGCCGCCGTTATTGGCGGAAAAAAATACGGCCGGCTACGTTGGCGGATTTACGCGTCGGATAGATCGATGCAGCGTGAATAGATCGTTCCACGAGCACCGGAATAGGGGGCCTATTTCAAGCACCCCTTAACCCGTTGCTCCATGAAACCTGTTAAATATGTGCGTTATTCATTTATCTTACACTGAAATACAATTCTATTTTCTTGTTACGATCAATGTGCGGATTTTATGCATTTATAACGAAACCGAGTAGACGAAATTTAAAATAGCTGTTAAAATTATTAAGATAGAAGTAACAATTTTATTTGGTTTCTGTTTCCTATAATTGATGCAGACAATCTTTATTTTGCATTAAGATCCGCAGTCTGGTTCTGGTATTTAATCGTTAGAGAATATGAGGATTAGACTTAAAGAAAATCGTAGTACGATTCGATTTCGACATATGCGGTTTTTTTTTTGTCTACGCGGCAAAATCGCCACGTCTAAACGAGGCCTGTGTAAGTTCCTTACAACACGGACGAATTACACAACCTTGCAATGTTTATATTTTTACTTTACCTTCGTACACGCGAGCGGAATAATAATAATGATAACGTCATTATTGCACACATTAATTCCAGAATAAAGATAAACAAAAAAAGCAACGCCGCGGCGACGAGGCGCGAGAATGAACGGGAAATAAATAATACGTAGAGAAACTAGCGATTCGAAGATTTTGTTTTTCCGAGAAAAGATTGATCGTTGTCGAGGCGGAATCGGGCTAGACGAGACGCAAATCGATCATCTCGTCACCGTGAATCGGCTTCCGCCGCGCACGAAGGTGTCGTGGATCACTGTTCGATCGTAAATCTCCGCGGAGAGCTACGCCCCGCGTTCCGTTCTATTAGAGCGCACGGGCGCGGAAGGTGTAATTAAATTTGGTTTCGCGTTCAATTACCCGGCAAAAAGCGAAAAGCCGCGCGCGCGCGTCGAACGTCTTAATCGTTTAATTTAATGGTTGCCCGCCGCGCGAAATCGTCGCCTCGCCGTCGCCGTCATGGACGAGAGATTTATTGAACGCGAGTAGCAGAGTTCGCAGCGATCTGGCACGGTGCTCTCGGTTCGTTTTCTAATTACGTTCCCGCAGGTAAGTAATTGCGACTGTACACTTCGCGGCAATTACTCGCCGCTAAGCGTCGGGCACCACGTGGTCCGCGTGCGTTCCGCTCGCAATTAACCGCTCCTAATAATTAATTTATTTCATCGAACCGCCGCGACGGACGACGGGAGTGCCAATCGAGCGATCGACGGAACGGAACATTGAATTTTTTATCGGCCAACAGGATCAACGAAGCGTGCAGTTATCGATGCGCGCGGGCGCGCGTGCGATCGTAAAACCTGTTCAATTGACACCTAAACGGTGCGACTCTGCTCCCCGTAGATCCCACCGTAGATCACCGTGGTTCGAGCCACGGCTAATTGAGATTTCCGCGAGAAGTTCTACTTACGCTTCTCTGGGTCGGCCGGGTGATTTAGGAGTTGAATGCCATCATCGACGCGGTTGATCGGCCTAGCATTGTATTGGTTAATGCTGTTAGGGTCAACAGAGGCAGCGGAGATGCCACCGCTACCGCAGGAGAACACGAGGTCCGGACCCGAAGCGAAGCCCTAATTACCCAACGAGCCTCGGATCTCGCTATCTCCAATCAGATTCAATGGGAAAATAGATTCGGGGTTACCCTTCCCACGGCTCGTCGCCGAAGGGATATTACGTTGCCGGATGGTAATGACCCTACCCTATTGCTCGAACTTTGTCCTCTGTTGTTCGCAGTGCGTAGTTGGCGATAGACCGAAGGGGACGCTCCGTTTCGTTCTTTCGAATCGTCGAAAACCCACCGGGACACCTGGCCCGAGATTCTCTCAGGTAGGCTGGTTTTCACCACTTGCAAAGCAATTCGGGAGAACACGCCAGACAAACTCGGAGTTTATCCAGTAAAGTGTGTGCGCGCGATCCAATAGATCTTTCGCCATGACAAGTGGTGATCTCTTGGCACTTGCTTGAACACATTCGCACCGGGTCGTTTCTGACACAGTGACCGAGCGAATTCGCAGCACTTCGCAAAGTTACACTGGTTTGAATCAACTATTTCAATTCTTCAACCGATTGTGATTCGTGAGGCTAAGTATTAAAACAGCCATTATAAGATAAATCGAATCATTTATAACTCATAACCATTTGAAGAATCTAAAAACGCATATGTGTCGTTGGCGGCTCTAAACATTCAACGGTGAAATATTCGTGATCAATGAGTCTGAGAAATAATGTTTGCCCAATAAGCAAAATACGGGCGAGCTCTTTCTATTTGTGCACGAACGTCCTTAACCTCTTCCGGTGTTATTTTCTTTCCAGCCGCAATGATTCGAACGTGGAATAATTTCCTAGCAGAAAACACTTGACATTGACAACCAGACTGCGGATCTGTATGTAAAATAAAAATTGTCTGTATTAATTGCGAGATACAGAAACCAGATAGAAATATGTTTCGTCTAATAATTGTAACAAATTGAAAAAAAAAAACGAATAAAATCCGCAGTCTATTATCAAGAATTAGTAGATTCTGAAATCTTCATCTCGACTTGTTATTATGCAGGAAGGGGTTAATATTTGGGGCCAATCACGGACCGTGCTACATACCCCGAGCCCTAGCACTTTATTAACTGTAGAACAAAATTCTATTGTACACGAAATGTTTCTGCTTGTTTGAGTTGACCAAGTCTACGTCACTGTCTCTCCCCGAGTCCTCCTCCGACAACGGCGAAACGATCGCGGAGAAGGTTCGAAAGTGCAGCGTCTTCTCGCATTGTTTAATCCGCGGCATTGATAGGAACGGTCTCGAGGGCAACCGTGTGCAGCTAGCCGATGATAGCCACATCCGTAGATAAACATTTTTTCCACTGGCTTCGTGTAACATTACGCTCGATGTTCGCCGGCTGGTCGCTAGTCAACTCGACAAACGCCGTTCCTCGAACATTGTTGAGAGCCTCGCCGGGCCGGACTGGGCTCTCTCGTCGTGCAACTTTCTTCCTTCCGCGTAACGATAAAATCGATTGGCTCGCGTGTTACGATAATCCGATCACCGGATTTATTGGATCGGCGAAAGAACTGACGTGCCCAAAGACGAAACGTTTTGCTGGCCAGCGGAGAGATTGCTGAAGACGACCAGAGGAGAGACCCAGTTTTTTTCTCGATCCCGTTGCCGTCGTCGCGCACGATGTAAATATACCGACGACATTGCCAGTAGCGCACGCCTCGAATCCTCCCGCGGCTATTCTCGGACGAATCGGTGGCGCATCTTCCACGGGAATAGCGGCGAATGCCTCGCACCGGCCCCGAGGAAATGAAATTGCATTTTTGTCGTGCCAGGTGACGGAACGCTTTATCTCTGTCGGTTACGGGAAACCAACGCGTCGGGAAATTGTGCTGGCTCACAGACTAAGGGTGCGAGTACGTTGGAGTTGCTATAGGAGCCGAGATGACTTCTAAGCTCTACTCAACGCTCCAACGTGAACGCGCTATAAAACTACAGTGAATTCTCGATATATGTCAACAACACGGGTATTGCCAGCGTCGTGTATCATGCAGGAGTTCGTGTATCTCACGGGGTATACCCCGCGGTAGCGGGGATAGTTCCACAACATTCATCATCCAGGTGTTGGCGACATATATAGAGAAATCAGAGTATTTTCGTTTTTACGCTTCGAGCTACCGTCGCTACGAGTTTTCAACTGCGAACGCGAAACGTCTGGTCGCGGTATTGAACACTGTCGCAGTATCGGTAGCTAGTCAAAGGTTGATAGAGGTTACACGATTATTGCGCGGACTTTGCCGGCTCGGCTAGTGTGCGACGATTGTCTTTATGCTAGTCAGCATGCAGTTCGCGTTACACGGTACTCTGCTTTCGGATATGCATTTGCTGTTCCAAGTACGCTCCGGTGCATCGAGGTGTTTAGACGAAATCCGAAACTCCCTGTTGAATTCCTTCCGAGTAGCTACTGCTTGTTACATGTGGGTGTTACTGGGTCTCAAAGAAAGAGATTATCGAGTTGTTGTTGTGGGCTAGCGAGTCCTGATCTCGGTTTATCGAAGAAGTAACAGACGGTGATTAAAACGGAAGTATTGGCTCCTTTAATATCGTTCTAAATTATGTATACATAGAATCCGAAGAGGGAATACTCAACAGAAATTCCTCTCGAAAGAAATGTACTTACCATAGATGTTTTTATACGTGAAATGCGGTGATAAACGTCACGACTTGAGGTTCGTTAACGTCGAAGAGCGGTGATAATTGCCTGTCGTCTGGTAAGCGATATAAACAGTCCAATGTAAACAGTTCCATTATAAAACAGTAAAACGCATTTCTACACTCCGCTATCATTGTCGCTCCAACACGAACGTACCCTTATAATCTAATAGATTACAAAACGGTTAGACTCGAAGACTTACGGTGTGAACAGCAACAGAAGCAACGCGATGCCTGGCTTATTTTCTTCCATTTCGAAAAAGAATTCCTCGTTATCAATGTCTCGTCTCGGACAACGAACAAAAATGTGGAAAAACCGGTTTTTGGGGAACGGACAGATTGCGCTGGCGGCGGTAAATTTCGGCGTTTCGGCTGAGAGAGATTGTTGAAGAAGTGTTCTAGCAACGGTGCACTCGGTGCACCTCGGTACTGGTCGCTCCGGTATCTGGATTCGCGAGGCCGTGCTCGCCTCGTGTCACGTACGAGCGACAGACAACGCGTTGCATCGTTGCATCGTTGCAACGGCCGGAGGGGCCCGGGGGGTGTCGCGCAACCGTCGAATACCTGCCTCGATTTCATTCGACCTGCTGCGTACATCGATCGTAAGTGTGAACCCGTCACCTGGCCCGTCAGCTGACCGAGACTTCTTTTCCAACGCGCGGCTCGCTCGTCTTGCCCGAAGGGGATGATGCTACTCAACGGGACCGAGGCTCGAGTCGTTCCAATCGACAGATACGTGTAACGTTTGACTATTTATCGATCTTCATTCATTTCACTTTCGCTTTACCTGCTCGCGTTCACCCCCCCTCTCTCTCTCTCTCTCTCTCATTCTTGTTTTGGCACCACACAAGGGAACATGTTCGAGTTACACAAGCCATCTACATGAAATCGTTCAGCTGAGCGAGTGCCCTTCCAGTCGGAATAACTCTTTCAAAATTGAGCCAAAGGAACTGCGATTTTTTGAGCAACCGCGAGAATTAGTTTAGCAGATGATACTGTCAAAGAAAATTTTGGAAAGATTGTGTTTCGTAAAAAGATTGCTTTTTACAACTCTTTCTTCCGAGCTAGTAGGGAAACTTTAAAAAAGCATATCTTGCAGATTCAGGCCACTATAACTACAATTTTTACGATTTGTAATGTTTAATTGCTGATAGTCACTTTGACGGTAGTTCTCACCCGCACCACGTGCGCCATAAAAATGTGTCTCCAATAGTTTTTTAATTACTGTCATATAATTTGCAGCGAAACAGGCTTGCGCACCTTGAATATGTTTTCCTGTGTTCAATTTGTTCGACACGCCTTTGCAGACGAGACGTGTCTCGGGAACTAGATTCGTTTTACCTTCAGATTTTCCCGATAGACAATTATTTCGTTAAAGAGAGGAGCGGATATAGAGTAGAATTTTAATGTCGGTTATACCCCGTCCGCAAAGGCGAGCTTGTAAAGACGACGGTATTGGTATTGCAATCGCGAACACGACCAAACGAAACACACGGCGGCGGTTCTAACAACCCGATCGTTCCTCGATTTCTTCCGTGAGAGTTTTCCATCGGATACGAACTCTAAAACGAGCGCGAGCGCCGGGTTTGAACGAACGCTAAACGAGATTAGCCTCGATTGCAGCGATACAGCCCGATCGAATGCACGGGCAGCACGAATGCGCGAAGAATAGAAATTTTTATTTCGAGCATCGTTCGTAGAAACTGTTTCCTATTTTTTCTCTTTTTTCTTTTTGCTTTCCCGATGCGAGAACCAGGAAAGAAATCGAGCGAGACAACGGGCGGACAATTTGCGTAAACCGTTCGCAGGAATAACTGTTCGCGGTTTCTTTCTGTCTCTCGCCGATGCTTAAGTGATTGTCATGCACTGAACTGCAGCGCGGTCTAAACGAAACGCAGTCGGGTGCGACGTATTTCCTTGTTTTTGTACGTCAACCAGTGTTTCCCCCCTCCGCTTTACCGGCTCGAGTTTGTTATTTGAGAAATGTGACTCTCTTTTGCAATTTTAATTGCTCAATTACCGTACGCTTTAACCCTTGCGACACTAGCGGCACACGCGTGGGCAAGTGCGAAAAAATCGACGACGAAAATACCGTCTTCGATCGAACGTGCCCGACGCTAATTGAAATTCGTTTAAACAGCTTCGTGACGTGCGAAAACAATTCACTCGTACTCGAAGAACTGCTACTATGGTGTATTCTTCGGGAAATTGTTGAATCGTTCTTGAACCGTTGAATCTCATAGCGGGACAGTAAGCGAAGACCTACCAGTGTGAAAATGGAATTCCGTCATTTTAACACGGTGTTCTTTCACGGAAATCTGCCATGATAAATCTAAGCAAAATAACTTGAACTGTCAACCGAAAACCTAATCGTTCACACATCGAATTCTACTCTGAGTTTTGGCCCTGTCATCTCAGTTGAGTTCGACAAAAGTTGGCATTCCAGTAGATGACACGCTCGTTCCTAACTCGATTAGACTAGCCGCGTCTTGAACGTTTTATGTAAATTTCTAAGTATCCGATTAAGAAAAGCAGTTTCACAGAATCGAACCAGAAAAACTGTGAAGTCTAGGAAGCGAATTCGAGCGTCACCGAAGTCAATTGGTGTCACAGGACACGTAAGTTTGTGCAACAGTTTCACGGGCATCGCCGCGCGCCTGCGACAAAATTGCAGAGACCGCGTGGAACAGGTTGTACTTGAGGAAAGCGCCCGTAAGGTCAGTACAATGAGATCAGTTTCGCGAAGGCGTATCCTGTGTGCGCAGAATTTCTTCTCTGGCCACACAGAGATCGCTCTCGGCTCGACAGCAAGTCACGGCAGGGGCGGTTCAATGGTAATTAAATGCGGGTATATCTGTCGTCGAACGGATTTATTGCCCGGCGACCAGGTTGCATTGTTTATTCCAAGGAGATCGGGAATAATGGAACACCCGTGGCGTGTCCCTCGATGCCGCATGAAACTGAACGTTACGCTCGCGATCGTTTGCGTGTTTTTTAACCGGCTCGGATGAGTGTAGGAAACCAACCGATCTCGAAGCTGAATTTTACGCGGACGAGGACGTCCGAGGTGGACTTCCTTTTTCCATTTATTCTCCCCTCCTCGTCTTTTCGTTTTGCTTTTTTTTTCTTCTTCTTCTTCGCCGACCACGGTGGCCTTAAACGGTTCCGCGAGAAGGGTACGTCGAGGATTCGAACGGAGAAGAAGGAAGGCATTGCCGGCTCTAGAATGGCTCGTAACTTCTTAAAACGACGTCGATTTATTCACGGGCTCACCTCGAGGTGAGCATTTCATTATCCTCGCGCACAGGATTTAATGCCGGCGAAGGTGTACTTTGTTCCGATTGGTTTGCCGCTTACGGAACTGGCACCGCCTCCGATCGGCTCTCGGGATCATTTGCGTTTGCACGCGTGTAGCATGTATCTGTTAACGTTAACGGGCGCGGTGTTACGTCACGATAAAGCACATCGACGATCGAAGGTGGAATCGTCGCGATGGATTCTGGAATAACGTCGGACAGTAAAAACGAAGAGAAAAAAGGTGCAACAGCGTGAAAAATTCGCCGCGATGAGAGAGCGGGAGAGACTAATACGGATAGACTGCCGAGTTAATTGCGCGAATTAAATTAGACCAGTTTCCTTTACCGTTGAAAATCGCGTTGATGCTGTAATTTAGACGTCTGAGTTGATTTCCACACCGGTTTCCACGCGCTGTTTCCGTCAATCTATTCCAAAATACACCGGTCTTCTTTTTTCTTTTTTTGCCAAGCCGATCCGTTTTCCACGTGCTGGTCTCTGTCTCTCTCTCTCTTATTCTCGGTAACTTAAGTCAGCTTAAGTTGCTCGGTCCGTGTGTTAAATAACCGAGCGCATTCGATACTCGTATCCTTCTACGCCTTTCCAAGAGATCCAGGTCCGCGCCGAGCACAGAACGCTCCGCGATGAATAATTATTATATCTATCGGAAACGTGACTGCCTGTCAAAGCGGCGGGATTACGGTGACGTGCCTGCCAATAATAACTTTTTAATTAATCACCGAGAATGAATCGAACCCGCGATTCCTTTCAGGATGCTTCGCCGAGCTTGCGTTTACTATTAATCACCGGGGAAACCGCGTTGCCGGTCGACGGGGTCACGGTCGAACAATTAAAATCGGAACTCGCCTAACCATTCGCCTACTATGGATCGAAGACGCGAGATCGTTTGCTCAAACTTTGGGGGAGAGAGGATCCAAGAAAATTTGGTCAGTCGGAAAGACGGCTCTAGATCTCTGTAATCGCTCTGTGCCGAATGCATAGATCTTTCCTGAATGCATTTCAGTCTCAAGTTTAAGCTAACGAGTCAAGTTAAGGATATTAACTGATCGTCTTCGTATTATATTCGACGAGCTGATGATTGTAATTACAAGACTGCGAATTTTCATGGAAAACAGAAATTTTGTTGATCGATTATCAGAAATGGAAACTAAATAGAACGTTCTTTCTTTCTTTAACAGTTCTAATCGATTGAAAATAATATATTGTCATGCTCCGATTCTCTTCATCCATCCATTATTTTAAATGTCATCTACTGAATTTTGTCATAAATGTTATACATGAATTATAATAGATGTTTCGAGAGTTGATTGAAAAATCGTAGTGGTTTCGTTAAAGTAACGCAACTTTGCGCGAGTCGGAAATGTCCAGCTGCAAATGCGTTAAGGGTCAATTAAGAAGTGTTTCGGTCGCATTTTCGCTATTCCGGGAAATCGGACAACAAAAGGGCGCCAGCGGGAAAGCGACGAGGTCACGACGCGAAGATAATCGATGCAGGAGTCTTGATAAGGAGAGCACGAAGCAAGGAAAGGTCAGCTCCATCGCGGAAGTGGCGCTCGTCGGGACGCCCGCTCCTCAGAATCCGGTTCGAAAGGATCTCCGGGAACGATCGGACCATTGTCGCGTGTATACTTCATTCCGGTGTGCGTCGGTGAGATCGTTCGCCGCATGATGAAAGGCTGCGGACACGGTGATTGTGTTCGCATTGCACATGGTCCGTTTCAAAGGATTCTCGAACGATACGGCCGATCGACCGGCTCTAGGATGTCTCTGTACACGCCGACAACGAGGGAAGGTTGCGATAAAAGCCGTGTCAAAAAATAGGTCAAGAGCCGGCACTCTTGTCCGAGACAATTTCAAGATAATCGTTCGTTTGAACTGGAGACGATTGGAGCTGACCTGAAAACGTATTATATTGACCAACAAAAATCGTTTGCATTAATTGCAAAACATAATATCCAAATGGGGTTCTCAAATTCTTCTAATCTTTTCATTGCTTGAAATTACAGCCACCCATTTGTGCCATAAATGCAGAAAATCCGCAGTCTAGTAATAGGTCAGCATTCCTTTGCCATGCGCTGTTTTCGCATAACACTTTGGAGGACTGTCTAGACTGTCTCCTGATTCAGTTGGGATCAGTTCTCTCACTCAATATTCTAAATGTTGTGAAGAAGGTGTATTTAAGTTTTGAACAAATGGAATTACCATGGATCAGATAACTTGAATATATCTTGTTGAGAAAATTTAAAAAATTGCTTAAGGGAATTAATTGGTACTGACAGAGGAGACAGTCTAGACAGTCTTTTATTTCGATTATCTTTTGCAATCGAACGAAGCGATAGCTCCAGATAACCCTAATTGCACAGAGTGACTGGCCATCGATGCGAGCTTGTTATTCAACCTAATAGTTGCGAGAAACGATAAAATAAGAATTGAGGGGCCCCAGAGGAAAACAAGCCTGGAAAATCATGCGAACAAGTAGCCTTCGTTAATTCCTCTTTCCGAATAGCATTGTGTCGGAACGAGAAGAAACGTACGGCATGCCAGAGTTAATTTAGTGGACATTTAGTTCGACACTCGATGACCAGGGGCGTCTCGACTCGATGTCATTGAATGCCAGCTAAGGTATGGCTACGGTTCTCTTCGCCGACCTTCGCCAGCTTAGATCGACGATAGTTCCGTGACCGGTCTCTGGATCACGTTCCGCGTTTCGTACAATTCAGCCGAATTGCATAAGTTCGGAGGGAACGAACTATCACCGTCGGGTTCCGGTTCGTCGAATCCGGTTTCGCTTCTGTCGATGATCCTCCTTGGATCGGTTGAACGACCTCATTCTTTCATCGATCACTTTACGTTCCTCTTCCGCTATTGTTCCAGCCTTTTATTTCTGCTACGAATATTTTCTGTTGGAACTGTGTCGAATGCTGACTCGATGGTACAGTGGTTCACAAAAATAATAGGCCGTCGTTCAACTGTTACGTTTTTGCTCCGAGCAATACTGAAAAAGTGGTGAATCATAAATTGGAAGTGACTGAAGCAAAATAGATCTTTCTGCGGAATAAAAATCGTTTGCGTCAACGCGTTCGCTGCTATTTGTTTCAGCGAAAGATTTCATGGTTACAAGATTCTACTAAATGCAACGAATCTTCTTCCAAGATACGATGAAAGATATAAATTCCCAGAATAGCACGCTACGAGTTACAATTTTAAATGCGAAATGCGTGAAATTAATTTGCAGCGGGCTCTTATTTTTTGCGGGCCACTGTATGCGGACGGAAACCCGAGACGAGAATACGAGGTATGAAAGTCTATAACAGGTGTCTTGACTTTCAATTTCAAAAGCGAGTAACGTAGCCGGAGTCATTCGATATTCAGCTGCGAGCGATGGCAATCGACGCGACGTCCCCAATTTGCATCCGAATACAACGGAGAGTCGACTTTTAATTTCATGCAAACTAGACGGATTCGAGGAGCTCGCTCGAGGATTCACGGAACGGTTCTCTCGGTGATTTTCCGAAACAAACGCTTCGCCTCTCGCTGTTAATCGGTTTTCGGTGTACCCGGAAGCCTCGCTCGCAACAACGAGGAATAAAAAAATATTTTTCCCGATCGAACCGTTCCGATTCAGTCTCTGTGTGCACTGAACTCGAAGAACGAATCGCTGAGATTGCTTGGGAAATCATCGACGACTGTTTTTGTACTACGGCAATCGTGAACATAATTTCGCGGACATTAAAACACCCGTATCCTTCGAAGAATACAATTCTTACGGCCATTAATCAACGGCTACGAATTAATTAACCGTTCTAGAGCCAGTTCATTTGTTAGACGGGAATATTCTTAGCTCACTGTTCGTGTTATCCAATCTCTGTTACGGATTATTTCTAATCGAGATTTTATGCATTTATGGCAAACATGGAAATATCGAGTAGTGTAGACACTAAACCTACCAGTGCCGATCAAATTAAAAACTGATTTCAATGCAACTATATCTTGTCATTCTATATGAAACAACACGTGTAAGTCACTTTTTAGGTTCAGTGTTGGAGCCGTTAAACGATGAAGTACGTTTTTATTTAAAACCTGTTCTCTGCAATCGACGCAGATAATTTCTATTTCGGATAAAAGTGCGCAGGCAATTATTGAAAGAAGGGCGGAATTTCAATGTGAGTCACGATTGATCCACCATCGTAAGAGACTTTATTGTTAGTAATTATCGTGGATGGCACCGCATAAAAAGACGCGACAATTTGAACGTCGCGCGTGTCACCTTCGTACAAGAACGGCTTCGAGGATACTCGGCTCGATTAATAGCACGCGTTCTTGACTATCATCATCCTGACGTGCGCCAGGATCCACCGATACAATACGTTGTAAACGAGCCGGCTAATAATTTCCCCCCTTCTTTTCAGTTTTCTATTAACGTTGCCGTTGTTACCGTAGCCTATCGCGTGTGGCAAGCGAAGCCGAACGTGTTCCCGACGCATTTTCAATCTGCCGAGCTCGTTTCATTTGCATCCAGCGATATCAAATGATAAAACCTGGTACAAGGCACGGTACAAATCTCTCGAGAACATTAAATCTACTCTCGGCACTGTTCTGTCCAGCGTGAATTACCGTGGGACTCGAACGGACGACCATCGGGAACGACGCGATTTGCGTGACAATTTATCTACCTGATGGTCGCAGGATTTTTCGGCCATAAATGCAGCTTAACGTATCGACTGCCGGATCATGATCCTACAAATCTTCCAGAAAATCAAAAGAATCGTAATCCAATTTTATCTGCAGTAAAAATTAATTTGTTACACTTGGTCAAAGAACAGTGTCACTCATATATGAACGACGTGGCATTCGACGTGTTAATGACACATGCAAATAGCAATAACTGATTCGATAAGAAAGACAAAATGGTGAAGAGAAGATTGTACTTTATTTGTATGAACTTCAATAATTTACTAGGATATATTTGTATAGAAACTTTATAGCGAATAGATGAGAAAAATAGTTTGCAATAGAAAGAAATGGCAAAGATGAGTATGATGAGTCTTCCTCGAATTAAAAGGACAATAGGACGAGCGGAAGGGAATCGCAAAAGATGGCGGAAACTACCCTGCTTCATTGAGTTGGTACACAAGTCCTGTCTCTTGTGCTTTATACAATTTTATCTTGAAAATAGACTTGTCATATGTACGTTTAATAGCATTTTATAATTATCTTGGACTTTTTAATTTCGTTAAAAATTTCTTTCGTTTCAGGTTAGACATCGTGCAGTGTCATTTTGAAAATTTCCTACATGTTCCTTTATAAGAATTGAATCGAGGAGTCAAAGCAGTAAGAATTGTCGTAAACATTTGTGCTGGAAATGAAGATAGTAATACTTAAAACCAGGTCATCTTTGAGTCTTCACACTAATCTGTAACGCCTCGGTGATACTGAAACAACAGAACACATCAGAAACGATCGAATTCCTCGATTCAACGCTGCATATTTTTCGACTCGAAGCAAAATAAATATTTAACTAAATTAAAAAATCCAAGACGGGATAGTGTAAGTTTGAGATGGTATAAAGGACACGGATAAAAATCGCGAACTCGGACAAAATGGCGCTGAAAAAACACGCGCGTCAAGCCACCGCGGTTTCCAGCTTTAGAAGCTAAGCGAACCGACTTGGTAACGCGAGTTTCCTTGGAAAAATAGAACGATCAGCTCGATATTCCGGTAAAAAAATCGACAGAATAGGAACAGGGGGGAGGGGGCGTGGAGATCGAACCGCGTTGCCGGCGATTCGTAAGCTTCCTAAACTATATTCGCCTGTCCCTGTAAGAGCGGCTTTTGCCTGATCTGAGCGTATATAAGACAGACGACGTCCTATCACAAAGCGCAGTGTTGGATTACCACCTCGACGTCAACAACGAGCATCGTGTGTTATTGGCGTAGTCCGTGGTACCGCTACATTCAGTGACCCATCGGATGTTCGAATCGTAAACCGGCGCCGAAATTTCCATAGAAATATAAATACGATCGCGTGCTCGCGGGTAAACCTGATCGAATTTTCGCCATGGAAGCCATACGGACCCCCGAACTCGAGAGTTCGGCTCGCATCGGCGTCGCCAAGGCGTTCACGAATTTCGCGAACGATGTCCAGAAAGTTTCCAAGTACACGGTAAGCCTGTTGCGAATTTTTAGAAATTATTTGAAACTTCGAGTGCCCGCGACCGATTCGAAATCGAATCGTCTTCGGCGGCCTCTGAAATCACGCGGCACCGTACATCGGAAGGATGACTGCACAATACGCCGGCAATTACGAGCGAAACAATGTACGATTATTAGAATTATAATTGGCCATTTGATCGAGCAGAAGAATGAGTTCGTTGATAGCATTGAAACGGTACTCGTCTCTGGCTTTGATAGAAGACAAGATGAGGGGTCATTAGGGGAGGCTAATTACGGAAGGAGTACCGGCTGAAACTTTATCTTCCGCCGGATCCGTCTCTCTGGCGTGATGTAACCAAAAACACAGGTGCCATTACGGCACATAATTTTCAAGGAATTATGTAAACAAGCGTTACGGTAGATTCTCCTGTTTGCTCGAGGAAAATGTGTATCGGCCGATCGATGGGATGGAAAATCGCCGGAGAGGATCGCGCGAATTCTTTGCTATTGTCGTCGAAATGAAAATGGAACCGCGACGCGGTCCTATTAGCCGTTGTGAATCATTGAATAGAACTAGATCAACGATACCGTACACGACCATGTTGGTCGCGTTAGGCTGCGGTTATGCTGAATACGATTCTCATTAACAAGTTGCCGATCTTTATGCAAATTAAAAATTGCCTTCTTTATTTCCAACACACAAGAACCAAATAAAAATGTCTTTCCGTCTTTAATCATTTTAGCGAGATACATATTCTTAAATCCTTCTAATCTGTCTCCTGTTTAAAATTTCACGCTCTCATTTTTGTCATGAATGCCTAAAATCCGCAGGCTATTCATTAATCTATAACTCGGTCAAAAAAAAAATCGTGCAAGTTCCAAGTTAACGTTCATTTTACACAGACAAATATAACTTGTCTGAAAAATTTTGTCCGGTTCATGTAACATCGCAAAGTTTGAGATCAAAAAATGTTCAAACCGCTCTTTACATTGGTACAACTTTGTCGGAGAGCAACACACGAATGGGTTCTCGCAGGAACGGTTCGGACGCCGGAAGAACACGTAGAGACGAGCGAGACGACACGTCGCGTGTTATTGAAAATCGCGATCAGTATAACCGCGGCCTAAGAGAACCGATCGAGATAAAGCGCAGCAGAAACGGGAACGCTTCGCGAATTGCGGCACAGGCCGCGGCGCGATGCGACGACGGGCCCACGTTAATTGTCGCGTGTGAAAGCGCTAATTCAATTCCCGTCGCCGCGAAAACAGCCAATGTTGTTCCAGCCTCTTGTTGCATTGGGTTACGTTTACCATACACACTGGCTGTGTCGCAAGATATACAGTTACCGAGAACTTTCAACGATCGGACACGGCCGCGCATTGTTCAGCCATGTCACACGCGCTCCAGTAAAAGACGGACCGGATCGTACTGGATTTCCGGTTCCGTACGAGAAACAACATGATCGAGACCGAAACGATGATTCTCAAACGATGTGTTTCAGCTGGCGGATACAGCGGAGCCGAGAACCGTCGATATGGACTACCACATCCAAATCGTCACGAAGGACGACAAACTCAGGATACTGAAGTTCCTCAGACGGTTTTTCTTCAGGGACGAACCGCTTAATGACTCGATCCAGCTGATACCGGATAGCGAGGACAGCACCTGCCTCGAGTTGGAGGACTATTGCAGCACCTCCACCATGGAGAACAACCTCAGCCTCATGGCGGTCTCCACCAGCGGCGCCATTGTGGGCGTCACGCTTAATGGTAAGCACCCTTTCTCGCGAACATCCTTCTTCTCTTCCACATTGGAAGGGGATATTTTTTTCCATGCAATTGCTATCGAATTCAACTATATTTTTTCGTAATCAAATCCCCTCTAAATTATCGTAAACCAGTACATTTACACTGAATATACTTTCATAATTTCATCAATCCCTATTCCCGATTCTCTGCACAGAATTAATTGAGTATTCATTGTCGAGGACTTTTCAAGTTAGCGAATTCTGACGGCATTATTTTGGAGCACCAGTTTGAGATGGTACAGTTGTTACTTCTTTGATGTCTGTTGAGACGCCACGAAACGATGCCAACAATCGGAGGTGCCATGTTTAAGCGCCAAAAGTTTTCATTTTGGATTGGCAATCTGATTACTCGTGGTTCTGTATGTTCTGATAATTTAAAGAGCCTGACCAGTTTAAAAGGCGCGTTGTTTGGACAGCTTTCATCTAGGCTAAAAATCGCGGCTGAAAGCCGACGGTGTCGAGGTCTGGAAGGGTTAACGGGCAAGTTGAACGCGGCACGGGACTGTTTACGCTGATGCCGATGTATCTGGGTTAATAACACGGTCCGGGCACCGAGAACGTGTTATTCTCGGCGGGAAACGATGACACGCCGAACGAAAATGTTCAGCGAGCACGAAGCGATGACGGATCGTTCGACGACGACGAAATTTCGCATCCGATTCTCGGACATTATCGACAAGAGCCGGAAAAATATCTCTTCGATTCGTAGCCGAAGGACGCCGTTGCCTTCTTCGTTGACGAATAGATCCGCGCGATAGATAGCGAGGATCTCTCGGGTGGCAGGACCTTGGAGACCGACGAACAGATTTTTACGACGAGCGTATACACATAGCGTAAACAGTTGCCGGCGTCGGTTCTCTATCGCGTAAAAATCGGCTCGCGAGGGAGGTGGCGGACACACCTACGGCAAAACGGTACCGCACAAACGTTACATAAATTGTTATGCGACTACCGAGCAAGCTGTGAGGCTTATTAATCGCTACCGCTTGTCGCAAACTCGCGGTAATTACGTTACTGTATCGTCGGATCCAGTTAGCCGTGCGTTATTGAGATTGGAAAAAATCGGCTCGAACCGCGTGTCCCGACGTCAAAAAGAAACCGGTTAAGAACGGATAACAATAAGAACGTACCAACGGACACGTAATCGCCGCTCGATTCTTGAGACGCTTGAAAAATTCAGACCGCTAATTGAACTTATCGGCAATCGGCAATCGGTAATCGCGCCGATTCAACGCCCCTAATCTCTGCGTTTCGAACGATTAAGTGTCGATATCGTTTGATTTCGCTGTAATCGATGTTGATCGTTGCCGACAAGGATCGTTGAAATTTGATACGATCAAGACGGATGAGATTTTAATCGGTCTCCAAGTTGCAAATGAGTAACATCGTATGCTTTATGGTAATTAGAGACCTTTAGAAACAGAATCTGTGGCCGATCGCCGTTCACCTGTGCAACATGCTAGCGCATTGTATACAGGGTGCTTCCGAAATCGTGATACCACCGGAAATTCTTCAGGCGAAAGTGAATTGAAAGTGTAGAACGCAATTTTTTCTCGTACCGACCTTCGAATTCGAAAAAATCGATCTCGAATCATACGTGGAAAAGGTGAGCGAAACACAGACGCGCAAATCGAAAATTATAAAACGTCTTCCTGTATATTTCCGCTTATTTTTCCGCGACGAGCTCTTCCTCCTCAGCTGTTGCATAATTTTGCGAGTACCCTGCGTGTCAACTGAACCTCAACCTTGCAACAATGTTTCTTGTTAGACGCTTACAACAGAGTACTCGGCCGAGTCATTATTGCGCTCTAAATGCTACTTATTCATTGTCAATGCACCGACGTGAATTACGCAAATTTACTGTCTTCTTAATATTCGAGGCGGTGTGCAACTTTGTTTTGCAAAGTAGATAAGATCGTGCAGGATACACAACCGGAGGTTGCATTACACGGCTGCATTGTTTAACCGAGCGAAATCAATCAATGCGCAGGTAAAATGGAACCGCCGGCCGAAGACGAACCGGAATACATAGTCACCTGTAAAAATCCAAAATTCAAGAAGATCCTCAGGCTATTGAACTACGTGGACAGGAACGTGAACCACGAATATTTCCGGGGGTTGAACACTATAGAAATCAGGATAATCTCCGTGGACACCAATTGGAGGGGCAAAGGAATCGCCAAGGCTCTACTGGAAAAGACGATGTAAGGATAACGATCATTAGTTTTTTCAATGTCGCAATTAGTTGCAATATTAACATTCTATCTTCCGGCTAGCAGGCCTTTATAGATCACAGATGAATAATTGAGAATTTTTTAACAAACAGTTCAATGGCGACGACAACTTCTTCAGTAGTATTATCCAACGACTTCTTTCGAGATTATTATTTAGAATTAGTTAAACGCTAGCTCTGGTAGCTAAAATGTTAAACCGTAACGAAAAAGTTACCCAACAAGAATATTCAGCAAATAATGAAATAAACCCCTGAAAATTCTATCCTATTTTTGGGGAGACGGAAAAATAGTATTTAAAAAAAATGCTTTTTTAAATTAGATCTATAAAAAACGAATTGTTGAAAAAATTATTAATTCTTTTGATAAAGTCCATAGATTTAATGAAAAGGGGCCATTTTTATCCTAAAACATTTTCTCTTGTCTATTACAAGTTACAAGATAAAATTGAAAAACAGTCGAGTTTTCAGGGATTGATTTCAACCCTTCAAAGCGAATTTCGATTAACAAAAAGCAAAATGTTAACCATTGTTTTCTTTACAGGGAAATCGGGAGGGAGAAAGGATTCCACATTGTTCGCGCTGATTGCTCGTCCTTCTTCTCGGGGAAATTGTGTGCAGGACTCGGTTTCGAACAGATCTATACACTACCTTATGCAGAATACGTCGACGAAGATGGCAAACCGATATTTTCACCAGCACTTCCGCACACGGCGGTTGTTAGCTACGTTAAGAAATTGTGAAGGGTAGCATGACATTTTCGGTACCTGTCCCAGATGTTCAGAATAACTCCGAGAAACACACCCTTGAAAACACACTGTACCCGTTTCTCGACGGCTACTTTTCTAAGGCTCCCCTTATTTATTTATCACTTTTGTACGAAAAATCATTGAGCGACAATCTCCGAGAAAAACGGGTGTCTTGAGACGATCCATTGCAAGTATATACTACTTGTACAATGTCTTATACGCAAGATTTTTAAAGTATAGATTCACGATTATTCTATTTTGTAAATGTATGCGCATGTAGAATGTAATCTGATTCGATTCAGATAGTTTTTAATATTACCACTGTACGGTGGTAGGCAATAAACGTGCTCTTTCTAGAAGAAGTCGGCTGCAGATCATGTTTTAGACGTAGTAATTTATGCTTTTTGTAAATTATCATACACGTTATAATTATTATTTCTTTCAAAGTCTAAGCAACACAAAATATACGGAGTTTTATGGAAATGAAATCGACTGGAAATCCTTTCTGCCCCTCTCGAAATCAATGAAAGTTCAAACTGCTCTCAATTTGTTTTTACTGATTACTTTAAACTGAAACATGCGAATCGTTCGACGCGATTTAATCTGTAGAACTTTTTTATTTTGTTAAAAAAAATAACACGCTAAAGCTGGCACCTCAATATGTGTTTCATTTGCAAAAATTTACAATATAAATTATCTTAAAAATAAAGTGCATAGTATTTATAATCTTGTACAGTATGTACATATGTCTTCGGACATCAAATTTACATGTTAAAATTATCTACATCACACAAAACAATTTGAAGAAACTACAATCTCTACTACATTATTTGTTTCTTGGATGAAATTTAAAATTTTCATGCAAGTCACTGATGCTTTGCAGTTGCTCTTCCACTGTTCTGTGTTTAGCTAGTTCTTTGATTCTTTCGTATTCTGCTTCGTACCTTAAGCTTCTCTCTAACGACAATTGTCTACTGACGTCTAGAGATCTTTGAATAAACATGAATTGAACAAATGCTCCGATTAACATCAGAACTATACAACCCAGCAGTGCTTGTCTCGCTTGTTTTCGATCATATTCTTTGTATTGGCTAGGATCTACGAATCCCCAGTCTGCATATGTTTTGTATGGACTGCAAATGAATATTTTATCTTATTAAAAATTTCTACAATGACAAATATTGAAAAAGACATATTGCATGTGTTTATACCCTTTGTAATTTCCACTACGAGCTGCAGAGGGACTTCCTGTATAGGTATAATTATATTTTAAACTCATATCATAATCTCTTTTCGTGGTCCGTTTGCTCAAAACTGAATAAGCTTCGTTAATCTTCACAAATTCTGAGTGACTTCCTTCGCTGCCGCAATCAGGATGCATCTAATAATTTTGAAATTTGTTATGCGTCGTAAATAACAACGACACTTGCGCAATTACGAAAATACCAACGTACTTTCTTCGACAATTTTATGAACGCATCTTTGATTTCCTTTTGCGTTGCGTCAGTAGAAATGTGCAATGTGTCGTAATAGTTGCCTTTGGATCTTTAAAAAACAAAATTCCTTCTAATAATAATGATTTGTACGGTAGAATACGCATATAAATATATACATTTCGTGATTCTAACCTCTGCTGATGATTGTAATTTCCATAATGTCGAATTATTATAGGTACCTCGAATTTATACATACGAAATATTTGTGCCATTCCTTAAAAATTTATCCTGTACTTAACAATTGCAATGCACTTGTCGAATTTGTAATTAAGCTGCAATTGAGTACCGCAACGTGAATGTCTGATCAAGTCATTTTGCACGACTGGTATATAATTGGGGACACGATTCGGACCATAAATTTAAGTCGCACTAAACTAATACAAAAATTACTACACTAAATTTGTCTGATATTTTAAAACCATCTGCGCACTTTGAAAATGCACATGATTATGTACATGTAATAAATGTCAATTCATATTCGGCTCAGTTCAAGACGCGACTTTTAACTATTCGACGTTGACTTCATTGTGTTGATTTGATTTGAAAAAACAAGTACTGTAAACAAACGATAAACAAACAAATACAAAAGCACACGCTTACATAATTCGATATACTGGCTCTGTTCTACATTGTACTACACATTTCACTTCTATTTTTGTAAGGACTAACTACACTTTCTAATGATTAAGATCGAAAGGAGGTATAAACTTGATGAATTAAATATTTATTAAAAACCAAAATCAGATTTCGTAATATAGTAACAATTCTCATTTGCGTTTGGTGTATAGTATAAAATATATTACAATATGTATACAGGAAACATTCTTAAATCTATAAGATAGGCCTCAAGCCCAGCTCGATGTCTATGCATTTTATGCTTGTTATACGTAATTTATGCATTATTTGTTATGCGTATTGTATAAGCTCTAATGTCATCAAAAAACTGTCATTTACATACATCATTTTTCATATTGTGTATCTTATGTACCAATTGTACGTTGTGACAATGAATCGGTAATGCAAGCCTTTTTTTATCAAGAGATGTGAGATTTACTAATGACATTGAGTTACTAATTACAACATATAAAAATTGACTTCGTTATGTATTTTCTAGTTAATGCAAACATTGGCTCGCCATCGTGTGTAATTCTTACAGAATGAAATATATTGGCACAAACAGCTTTCCGTGTATATTGCATGTTTTACGAAGTTTTGTATATGCTCTCTGTCTTTAGTTCAATTTCTAAGAAGATCGTAAATTTACACGGAATTCCCTATAATTTTATTTTGCACAATATCGTTCTACGATCTTCTTAAAATTCAACGAATAGATTCATATAAAACATAACTTATACGTCCTCGTCTCACAACTCGCGATAGTTTCACTTTATAGAAATTAAAAACTGTCACTCGCTAGTAATAAAATATATACGTATTCATAATTTTTTTTTATACTGCTTTCAACAATCTGAATACAAAGGCAAGTTATGTATATCATTTCGCAAGCAATCTGAACATCTTCAAGATCACTACTGATTCAAAATGAGTCTACTCATTTTTATTCTCGTGTAACGGGACGTTCGGATATTTCGGAAAGTCCACAGCATCCACAGGATTCTTTACTTTGAAACTAGGAAATAAACCAGTCATGCTAGTTCTGGTGTTGTATCCCTTCGAATAACCGTCCCAATGATTCCCAAACACCTCGATCAAATCACCTTCCTTCAATTCGATTTCCCCGCTTTTCTTCGGTTTGTGATCTAAAATAGCTCGATTCGGGTGCGCATTTTGACCGCCGTAATAGTAAATATCATCAAGCGAAGTAAACCGATTGTAGGCATCTGGATAATACGTTTGCATCAACTCGTACGCCACGCGGCACACTTGCGAGCTGAATGTGCATACCAAATAGTCGGATTCCGATAAAAGGTGTATGTCTATAATTATTCCTTGCAAAGAAGAGTCCGAGTATCGTCTTGCAACCGACGCTGTTTCGGCAATCTTCTGATCCCCAACTATTTCATAGTTCGGATAACGAGTTCTTGCTGTCGCGATTACTTTCGGATCGTCGCTGGCCAGAAAGACCCTCTTCACATCCGGTTTCGTCTCGAGTTGATTGTAATATTGCTCAACTTTGACCATGTATTCGTCTATGTCGTGATAAGCTGCTTCGGTTCCAACCTTATCCGTTCTTCTCACGTGAACCCCGACGATAGGCTTCTCGAAACCGAGTCTCTCCTTCGCGAACTCCAACGTCTTTTGCACATGTTCTTGAGGTCGCATTAAATACTTTAAAACTTGACCAACCCACCATACTAACGGGTGTCCGTGAAGTTTCTCCAGTCTCGGAGCTAAGTCCGCAGGTACGCTCGGTGGTTGGAACTTTGGCTTTGGATAAACATTATCTACGATCGGCAATGAGATCACTTGCTTGGAAGAGTCACCGGGCCAATTAGCATGGGACGCTCCATTCGTAGAGATGCAAGTATCACTGAGAGGCTTGAAAACAGATTCCCAGCCATCCTTATGATACCGCCAACCTTTGGATTTGATTATCAACGTCCGTTCTGTACCATAAGCTACCAAGAAACAATACGTAATGTGATGGATCTGAAATTAAGAAAAATTTCAGTCACGGCTCTTCGAACACATTATTATTTCTTTGTCGACGTATGTTTCTACCTGACATCCAAATCCACAGCCTTTGTTCAAACTGCACACCAATTTTCTTGCTTTGCTACAATCACTAGGATTTTGTAAAGCTTTGAACCTTCTTTGTACAAGATCGGACAGATCTTTCGCCTCTTTCTTTCGCCATTCGTTGTAGCCGTCTGCTCTCGTTAATCTATCAATGTCCATTATTAGAGATTTTTTATGATCCCAAACATTATCTATTACATCCTGTAGTTTTTTCTCCTTCTGTTCATAATTCTGTTTGTCAATTGATTTCCTAAGCTTATTTAATTCCGCGCTTACATAATACCTATCTCAAAAATGAAGATATTATATATAATATTCTTAATACTTAGAATATACATACAAGCTGTGTTTTTTATGTTATATTTACCATGTTTCTTGTACATTGTTTCTTATCCTTCTTCGTAGTTCCTCATACTCCAGCGAAGGAATACCGTGTTTAGAATTATCTTGATCATTTATTAAGTCTTCGTAAGCGGAGACTTTGTCTAGATTCTCGTGTATCGAGCCTAGATGGTCTCCTTGAATGGATTTTGACTTTTCTCTGAAAATAACGATACCCTGTACAACGAAAAGATCGCCAGTCTCTTTGCTTCCAGCTCCGAATGAACATACATTTCTTGGTAACTCCTTTTTCATACTTACCCTAAAACTATGTTCTTCAATGCTTCATTTTGCCTCTTGAGAATTTCAAAGTCATTCATCATTTGAGCTAAACGTTGAGCATTCTCCTTGTTCGTAGGACTCTCATTGTTTGCCGATAAATTGTTGGTCTTAAAGATATGCGATACCGATACGATTAGTACCAAAAGCCATGTAGCTAATAACGCTATTCCTACTTTCCCCAACCAGCCAGGTCGTCCCGACCAAAATGGTGCCATTTGATATTGTGGTAGCAGGAGTATAGGATTCACTATGTACATTACGCTATCCCTGATCATAAAATAGAGATATGTTAGAATGATTCGTTGCTGTTCCTTGACAACATAATTCGAGTAATTTGCAATACAATTAAAATACAACAATGAAATGTACCATGTTCTATTGCTTCACAATAACGGTAGGAATTGTGCTTAATGAAGCCACTTTATCAATGAGAACTCGACAGACAAAACCATGTGTAGCAATTACCTCGGAGCGAGTGATAACATATTTTAAAAGATATCATTGATAAAATACGCTGAAACAACGTTTTGAAATAAAGATGTGTAATGGAAAAAATTCTGCTTGTTTACTACTATAACAGATAAGAAAACAGCGAAATGAAATGTACGTTGTTCGTGAGTAATGTTACATATGCAAAGTTTCAATGTGTAGAACAGAAAAACATCGTAAGATCGTCGAGTTTATAACATAATCGAAGAACTCGCACCAAAACAAATCACTCTTAATGAAATAAAACTGAATAACGAAGGAATTTCTGTTGGTTCAAGATCGTTCGACTACTTTAGACGAGTGAGTTACGGCTGTTCCGTCAAGTACCATGACAAATCAAGCAAACATCAAAGCGAAACATAAAATATCGATGTATGCGAACAATGTTTAGTTGACATATGCAAAGCTTCGATGTGTGGGAGAGGAAAACATCGTGAAATCACTGGGTGGTACGAAACACGGTCTTACCATGAACTTGAGCACCTATGCACGGGTCACTTAAACGTGCGATAAAAACGTATACATGATCGTCTAACGTGGTCATAGGAACAAGGCAGCCTGCGTTCAATTGACAGGTTGATCCGTTTCATGTGTAGCTTCTACAGTCATTAACCAGAGTTTCACATAGCAAGTACTGTCCAGCATGAATTACAATCCTCGCGAACATATGTATTACGAACAGTTTACACGGAGGCGAAGTATCCTAATTCGCGGATACGCTCGTCTCATAGCGCTGGGAAGCCGCTATTATAAATAAAGCTGTCCTCACAACGTGCGAAAACCATCGGAAACGAACCGTACACTTACTCCAACATAATTTAGATTTCGACGTAATCGCACGCGTGTAAGTACTACGAAATTTGATTAGCATTCGCAAACTGAATGAACACCGATACTCTATGAAAATTGCGGACAACTAATTTTAGAACGCGACCGCTGTATTAGATGGCGGTAAAAATGGTACGGTTGATTCTAGCATGGAACACCGCTATCTAGCCACTCCATGCATGATTCTGTTGTATAACCTAGAATCTTGACACTTCGAGAGCACTGCGTCGTGCGAATTGTGAACGGACGATTAACGCCGGACGAACCATACGAACATTTCTCGAGTCGACGTTACAGTGTAGTCGACGGATAATCTGTGCTGGTGAAAGTAATACAGTTCGAACCCGAGAGACTGCGGATAGGAAAGAGCATGAGATTGACAGAAATAACGTATCAGCTCTGCATCGTGTCGCGGTATTTCTAAACGCGGGTTGGTTATTTCTTTACGCTCCTCCCTCCCCGCCAGTCCCTGGACCCCATCCAAAAATCGCACAGCATCCTTGCGCGCGAAACACGCGTGTACGCCGGTGGACGCACATTGCGAGCCTGTACTTCGTTGTACATATCTGTGAATAGTGTATTTTAAGCGTTAGTTTTACGGGGAATTAGTGTGTGAAAAAAAAACGCGTCGCTCCACAATAAACCGTGACCGGGTTTGAATAACATCAGAATCCGACCTCGACCGAGCACACGGTCGCCTCGAGAGAGGGAGAGAGATAGCTCCGTGGAAAAAGAAAATACCACCATTTAATTCGATCGAATTTGCGAAAAGAAAAAAAAAGAAGCAACCAAGGCAACGCGACACGAATTTCACCGATTTCTCCGGTCATCATCCCCGCGCCCCGGGGTTTTCCCACCCTTTAATTCCGAGCGATCGGCCCGTTGATGAACAAGCAATTGTCGTTTTTCGTATGTTTCAATTATTTTTTCCATTTCTACATCCCCTCAGTTTGATCGGGCGGTCGGTCGTTACGGCCGTGTCGTTCGGTAAAACCCGAAAGACCGAGTAGACTAGAGAGCGAGTTGCGTCCGTTCGACGGTTCCCTTTGTGTTTCTCGTTTCGTTTTTCGTATCGTCCGGCAGTGTTGTCAAAAATCCGGCAGCACCGCTCGCGGCCAGCTGCCATTGCTGTGTGCTTCTCCTGTGTGTCTGGCGTTCGTCGATCCGCGCGGCATCGTATCCGTAACAAATAAGATTTTCTCTTTCACGGTTGTTCGTTGTTCGCCCGTTGCCGTTTTGTTCGTTGTCGGCATCGGCATCGGCATCGTCGTCGTCGTCGCCCTCGTCGCCGTCGTCGTCGTCGTCGTGGAAACAGCGGAGATGCGACAGTGTTGAAGGGTCGCGCGCCGTTGGAACATGCTCGCGGAACAGACGTAGCGGGCGATCCACTACCTTTGGCTCCGGACGCCGGTTTTGACCGAGCTAACCTTCACGGCGAAGGTTCCTCTTATCCGTCGAGCCGTCGTTGATCGTGCCCGTGGCAGCGGTACAGATTGACAGAACGATGAAGTGGCTCAATGCGAGTAGCGCTGGTGCTGCGGGCGAACCGGCACCTTCCGTGCAATTACACCATCCTTCCGCCAACGGACATATACCCACGGTATGCAACTATTTCTCATATTTTTCCGTTTCGATTTTCCGACGATCGGCCCGTGTACGCGCGGATATTCCGAGCTTGACAGCAGCGTTTTTACGGCCGATGGGGGATATCATAACCTATCTCACGTGTCGCGGAGACGGAATTACCCGTTCGCGGAACGTCAATTCGAACGTTTACGCGACTGTATTGTTTCGTGTCGTGCGTATTTTCGGTTGATATGTCGGGAATCAAGATAGTGGAGCTCTGTTCGGTTATCTGGAACATCCGAATAGGGTCCCTCCATTGTGCATATGCATGGATATTGCATATGCTTGTGCTTTGTTTGATCCATCATGGCAGAATATATTCTATAGAAATGAAGATGTTTGGGTCGCGTTTATTAAATTGAGCCCGACAATCAAATTGAAATAACGCTGTCTCTTTTCTCTCCATTTCTTTGTAGCGGTTCGAAGGTGTAGATTGCTTATCGAATCTCTGTGTCGTGAAGAATTTGTTTTGTGAAAACCTTATTTATTTATGTTATTTATGTTATTTATTTATGAGATAAGGATAAATATTTGTGTACTATGTATTAATCATAACTAATGCCGACTATAATCACTTTATATCTTGTATTGATTATTGGTCGATATAAATATTGTCTCTTGAACGCAATGCGTCTTTCAGTAGGATTATTTGTGTAAAGTACACTTTGACAATATTTGTTGTCTCTGTTCTCGATAGGATGCAGAGCAATGCGGACAAGTAATGGCCGGCGGCGATAGTATGCGTATTCAACCTGGTCAGACACATCAGATGGGAGTAAGCAGAACACAGGACGATGCCATGGTTGGTTATGTGTTCCAACGGCCCACTGAACCAGAATTTAATGCCCAGTCTTCGACTTTTCAAACAAAACAGGCACCAAGAGCCTGGGCCCTCGCCGACGATGCTATCATTGATAATGTGGGTATATCAAATTGCAATGACCTCTATATTTTGTGACAAAACCCTGTATAACATGATAAAGAATTGCTTAAAAAGACAATACACATTCCTACAGTGTTTCATAGGACTAGAGAGTTTGTAAGCAAGTTTTGTTATCATTAGACAGTGGACCTTTATACAAAGTAGAAACTTTCTCCCAAATTGCAATAAACCGGAGTGAAATAGAAATTTATTTTCTCTCTTAATATGTTTAACAGGTTGAAAATAATATAACAGTGTTAAATTAAATTCTTCTGTTTTTACTGTTTTAAATTACACCTACTAATTTTGATGTTAAATGCATAAAGTCCACTGTATAGTTATCATGTTATACTGTATTTATTGAAAGAGTATTCTCTCTAGAAATATTGCAAAGTATAATTTATTAAAGACATTCCGTTATGTGTACGCGTTTGTTCTTTTATTTAATTGTGATTTTGATTGGCTTACAGAATCCAGAAAAGTGGAAATATCCCATTACCAAACTGAGCGTACCACAACAAAATCAACCACAACAACTAGGACTACAAACTATGAACAATGTTCATCTACCTTACGAAATACATCCCATGCAACTGAAAGTGAGTAGTACGCTGTAAATGTGTATAGTAAAATTCGCGCAATAACGTATTATTAATCGTGTTATTTCAAGTCCTATTGTATTTTCCTATACCAGCATTAACAAACCAAATTTTTCTCTATTTTATAGAGTGGAGCACCTGGAACAGAACACTTGGTCTATCTCAATAACCAAATAACAGCCCAGCAACAAGTTGCCCTTTTTCATCACCAACAGCAACAGCAGCAGCAGCAGCAACAACAGCAGCAACAGCAGCAACAACAACAATTCAGGAATGGACAGGTAAGCATAAGTACCATCGGTTCTTTTAATAGTACGTAGTAAAGTTGTAGGATTCATCTTTGTGAAAGTAGCACAATGTACGCGATGTGCAACATTCTTGGTTTTTGTTATATGCAAAATCAAGTCTCGGCAATAGGAAGAAGATTATTTTCTTGAAATATGTTACCATATAATGGCAACAGGTGGGAGAAAATATAAGGGGTGATTATGTAAAAGACGACATTGAAGAATTAATCAATTGCGACTTCAGTTTCGTTTGTTATTCACAAAGACACAGAGCTGGCTCACGCGAGACGAATTGTCTTCTTCAATTGTTAATAACTTAAAAGCTAAGCAGAAATTGCATTTTGTTTACTTTTGATTTCCGCCTTGCTTCGCATTATAGAGAATCACCTCCTACTATCGTTATCCATAAAATCCGTAAATGGAGTAGTATTTTCATAAATTTGAACAATAGACAAATTTTAGGTCTAATTCATAGTTCAACTTGAAATCAGTCGAAAATTTTCTTTCCTAAATACCATCTGTATCTCATTTAATTTCGGAATATCACGGCCGCTGATAGTAACAGCGAGCAATCTGCTAGATAGAAAGTCTACTCGGCGCGTAACAGTCTCGCGTGAATCGTGTCAGGGTCAGAATTTGGTCGTCTAACAAATTCCGTATTCCCGTGACGCTTTTCGCGACGAGGATGTCCGCCGTCGCTTAGAACTGAACTTTGAGAAGTGTTGGGTAACATGATTCCCCGGTGTAACAATGCCAATTTTCTTTCATAACGTTCGATTGTTTCGATCGAATTCGAGAGTTACCCTTCGTGGTGCTGGGCAATTATTCGTTCGGGATCAAGTGCAATGAAATGATAGAGCTAGTCGACGAGAGATCAACGTGTACGAAACAACGTTCTTTCTCGAGCCAGGTCTGTCGGGTCAGGTACATTCGTTAAGCGCGATCAAATTTTCATCCGGTCGCCGTGAGAGGTCGTCGAAACGTGGACAGACGGTGGGTAGGCGAGCGAGGCGATCGCTGATTGGTCGGCGGTGTTCGCGAAACGGAGCACGATTGGCAGGGGTTTCGGCAGAGGGCGCTCGTCTCGAGCGTCGTTCTTTGTTTCGGTTAGGAGGGCAGTCTCTGTCGAAGGAGAGAGGCCGGTTAACGAAAATTCGAGAGGAGAGAGAGACGCGCGGCGGTGGCGGCGGCGGCTAAAGTTAAAAAAGTCAACGCAAAAGGCACACCGTGCTCGTACGACGACGCCTCCGCGTTCTTTCAAACGGCCGAGATACAAACAACCACGCGTCGTCTACTGTGATTATGCCAGGACGGACGTGAACTTCGAGTCATAGAACGGCGGTAATCGACTCGCTCCCTCCTGTAAATAAACGCGTATTCGCGTAGTGAGTGTGCAAAGTGCGCGAGAGGAGAAAGGAGGTGGCGGCGGCGGTGGCGGTGGAGGAGGCGGAGGAGGAGGAAGAAGAAGAGGAGGAGGAGGACGAGGAAGAAGAAGAAGAGAGGAGCATAGGTAGCAGTGGCAGCATCGAGGCACCCGGGAGGTGTCGAACTGTTTGACAGGCGGCCGAACGCTTTTCTTTCTTTCTCTCTCTTTCTCCCTCTCTCTCTTTCTCCCTCTCGCGTACTGTCGTCTTCGTGGTGTGCCGTGTTTCGTATTGTTCAACGGGGCGGTGTGCTGTGCTCTGTTCCGCGAGAGGTGGTAGTGGTGGTGGTGGTGGCGGTGGTCCGTCTCTGTCTGTCGGTCCGTCCGTCCGTCCGTCTGTACCCCGTGTGTTTCGGAGAGGAAAAACGAACGTGAAAACAAACCGGGAGTGGTGTGTATTATATTCAGTGCCGGCTGAATCGGCGTACGCGCCCCGCCGCGACGACCCGACGACGTTCTACGTTCACGTTCACGTTCACGTTCACGCACACGACTGTGTACCAGCCGTGATCCGGCCCCTGTCTCCGGCCTCCTTGTTTCTTCTTCTTCTTCTTCTTCTTTGGCGAGAGGCGTCCTCCGTGACGTTGTTCCGAGGGTTTTCGTCGCCTTTGCCTTCACCTTCGCTTCTCTTCTGTTCGCCTCGAAGATAGCCTCGTCCGCCGGGGATAGCCGGGGATATAGCAGCAGCGGGTAGCAGGAGCAGCAGTGCGTGCGAAACAGTGTGTGTCGAATTTTTCCGTCGCGTTGTCGGTGTACCACGGGGTTAACGGTGAATCTCTCGGAGGTGACGCGCCGTGCCGAGGGTACCTTGGAGACGGTGGAGAGTTTCGGTGTAGGGTACGGCCAGGGAGCGGGCACGAGCACAGGCGACTGGATGAAACCACCGGGGGATCTTTTTCTTTACTGCGACATGAAGGATTTGGGGGCCGACATGGTATACCTCTTCTCTACTTCCCTATTCTACCGACCCGTTCTTTAAATTCGCACCGGGTTACGCATATATTTACATTCTTTCCATTTCCGTTTCAACACTAGGTTCACGGAGCGCTAAATGCGACCATTTTACATTACTTTATAAAAATCACGAGAGCCTATCCAAACTTTTAGCCATTTTCTTTTTTTTTTTAATAATATGTACCCAAAGGAATGCATTTCTTAAATAATTCGATAATCGTAAATCAAAAGTACTCGAACGCGTCCCGTGAACCTAGTGTTCGAATAAATGGATAAAACGTGACAAATGGTTTAATTTCTCTCAAGATACGTTGTGGTAGATGCTGCAAGACATATTAATTGGTGAGAAAGTAACAGTAATTGTTTTAACATAACCTAGCTTCAAGCGTAACAAATTCGCCCGGCAGCTTCGTCAAAAATGTTCCGGTGCGTGTGCGTTCACGACAACAGTCGCGGCGGCCGCGGCTCTCGAATAACGCGGGTCCGTACGACTCATACTATTTTATAGGTTATGTTTCGGAAATTTTTACTTTCCCACCGGAAACCTCCATGTTTATCTGCCAGCCTCGCATAAGACTCGGTTTCGTTGCGACCGTTGACGTTCGTACTGCGACACGAACCGAATCGTTGTTTCTCCATTATTTTTTTTTCGGATTTACTCCTTTTTACTGGAAAACCAACGTTCCGCGAACCCGTCGAACATTCTGCGCTATATATCTGTGTTTCGCGTTGGCGATACACCTACGAACTCGACACGCTGTACACGCCTGTCGTCCGAGTATATTTTCGTACCGTGTATCTCCTCGCGTTTTGTTTTCCGCGCTTTTCGCGAGGACGGTGTTTCAAGGGAAACTCTTCTTCTTTTTCTCGGCGCGTCGGAGGCCGAAGAAATCCCGACGAACACGCCGGGAATACTCGTGGCCCGGCGTGATCTGTCAAAACGCCTTGTCCTGTTGTCGTTTCGCATACTTTGAATATTTTACTCTTCGTGTGTATATGTGTACACCGAAAGCCGTGTGTTTACACTTCGCGATACGATTTTCGGCGAGTCATTCGGCCGCGAAAAGAGGACTGCTTTTTGAATTAACAATTATAGAATTTTCTAAAATTTCGAATCAAGGTAACCGAGGTTTTTTCTTTTTTCCCCGATATCACATTGATTTTGTTCGGGCTCTCGTTTATTTGCGTAGGAAAGGTTCTGTCACAGGAGACGGTAAATTCCAGCGTTAAATGTTTATTCAGTTTTTCGCGTAGCCGGTATACCGCAAAGATGGACGCGACGCGTTCCGGTTTGTTTACGTCTCCGTGGATCGAAGTTAATCTCGTGCCGCATAGCTTGCTCCATCGATGATCGATAAAAGGAGTGTTTCCATTTCTTCGGTGAATAATCCCCTTTCGTAAACTCTCGTCTGGTTTAATTCCATTCTGAAAACCGAAAACGAGTGGCTCCTAATGCTTTGTATACCCAACACACTCTTGTTTACACGATGCTTGACGAACTTCCAAGCATTCGTATTACTAAAAATCAATACTTTCCATTTACTTGTGCTACAATGAATTTAACCGGCGACAGAAATTGTCCTTTGGAATTTTCTGGAAACGGAACTAAGGAAAGTGCTGCTAGTGATCAGAGTAAACAAAGAGTCAGCTTTCCGAGTGACCAAAATTGTTTACCAAGTAAAATTAGAGGGTACCGTCGGTGAAACCTAAATAGTATCGTGCGTGTCCCGAACGCGGTTTGACGTGGAACCGAGGGAAGAGCAGCCGCCGATCGCGATCGTGAGTAGAATTATTTGTGCGAGCATGGTCGCACGGAGGTGTCTACTTATTCAGCCAATCAGGTCTCCGAACTCGTTTAACCTTGTAATGTAACAACGAATCCATTAGCGTTGCCTTGTACCTTAACCACGAAAGCTGTTAGATTTCCCTGTCGAAAGCCTGGTTTCTCTCTCCAGGGAGAGAGAGAGATTAAACGATCGGATATCGTCTCATTACAAAATGCCCCGATTAAGTAATTCCGAATGAAATATCATGTCCGTTGGTAGAGTAATCGTGGAGGGGGTAAAGGGGGAAGAGCAGACAGCTCGGAGCTACGGTTCAATTTGGGGTCCTTGGAGCGCTGCTGCGTCCGGCCATAGAAAAAATATGTATCTAGACGAGCAAGCTGAATCCTTGCACTGTGCTCCGCTTCCCCGTTCTTTTCTCCATTGTTTACGTCCTCGAACTCTATCCAGTGAAACGCCCCGAGTTTTGTCCTTTCCCTATCCCTCCCTCTCTTTTTCTCTCATTCTCTCTTTCTCTCTCTCTCTCTGTCTCTTTCTCTTTCGCACGTGAGCGAGCAACGCGCCGAGGTATCAGAGAGAACGTCGGCGTTGTTTAGGTGAACACGTTGGCGTCCGTGCGACGCACACACATCCGTGTGTATACAGCATAACGCCTTAACCCTTTTATGGCCCCTATTATATCAATCTCATTTTTCCTGCCGACTTTGGCCTCGCTGCTAACCGGAAAGATTTCGGTAACGCCGTTCTTTTCCTCGAGTGAAATTGTTGTAGCATAAATCATTGGTTGTTCACTCTAATTGCGGCGTAAAATTTGCCTTGAGCCGCACCTTCGCAGTTACCACTGCGCGATTGATAAATCAGCTGGCGGCTAACGTAAATAAATTGTTTGTGCCCCTATAAGGCGATTTTAGATTCTAGATTTTCGAAAAGATCAACTCTTCCACAAAAAATCGAAGGACATGTTTAACAGTAGATTGTTCGCAACTTTCGAGTGCTCTCTTGCAAAGTGGATCGATCTGAAACAGTATGCTTCTCTAGTGTGCTGAAGATTCTTCGAACAATGCGATCTAGCTGATTTTTTCCAGTAGTCCACCGGGCTAGTTGTCGCGGCAGATGATCGATCAACGACGCCCATCGTCCCCGGCGATACTTTTTGTAATTTCGTGTCCCGCGACTATGCGCGCTCCGTTCCCTCGACGAAAAGGGCGGCGGTGGTTCGTTTGGACCAGAGCCATTTAAATTTATACGGCTTTGTGTTTTGCATAGGATCCCCCTCTCGTCGGCGGCTCTCCCTTCAGGCGCGCGCTAATCGATTGAAACACTGTCAGGGTCCTTCTATGGCATGGGCAACCGTGAACCGTGTGACACACGGCGTGAACGTCGTGTGCAAGCCCGAAAACCTCGATGGCCGCTTTTCAACGGCCACGAATCGCTGGCTCTGTCCTCTCGCGCCTTTTTTTTTATTCCCATTTCATGTCTCGTTTCGGTCTACGTACAGCGATACAGACGCGCGTTGCTTTGAAGCTCCGCCCGAGCAAAAATACAAAAACATTGTACTCGCGAACGCGTTAATTCTCCGTCAAATAGTTTCTGAATTCTTATTAGACCGTGGATCTTCGTGCAAACTCTTAAATTCTTTTAGTCACTCTACTGTTTCCAATCACAGCTACTCATTTTTGTCACAAATGCACGAAATCCGCGGTATATCGATAAATGTAGGTATTGTGCTGTAATATTTAGTTTGTACAAGTACATTACGAATGGAGAATTATAAAAGATATGCCAAAAGAGAAGAATTTGGCCACTGTCATGGATGAAAACAATGAAAAAACGTTGAGCAAATATGTCTGCTTCTTTGTATCCAATTGTTCCGGCTTGCTCACACATAAAAATAAGCTGGGAGGTAACTATAAATGGATGGATATAGAAATATTAGGTCAGTGCAAAAGTTCGTGCGCGATTTCGTATTAAAATACAACAAGGAATCGGGCACGAGCTTTCGCGCTGACCTAATAATTTCGCTCGGCTGGAATCGCAGATTGAACGGTGCGACGCGTTTTTCGGCCGGTCCGCCATTTTATTTGATCTCCGAATATTTCCGGAAAACCGAGTCCGGCGAGAATCGTTTTTCCCCGGTGAAAACCGTGGAAGAGTCTGTCCGCGAGCCAGATTCGTCGTACCCTCGCCACTTTCGCGCCAATAGAAACGGCAAATAGCGAGTCGTAGGGATATTGATTCGCGTGACTCACAATCTCCTGTTCTAGCCGCTTCGAGGTTCAGGGTTGACCTTACTTGTCGTAGAAATCTCTCCCATTAGCCGACGCGTCATCCTCTTTCCTCGGGCCTCTTTTCAGTCGTCCGCGCACGCACGTCTTTCGACATCCGTAGCTCTGTCGCGTCCCCCCTCTTTGACACCGGGACTCTCTTTTAAACCCGACCCGCCTGGGTCCTGGACCCAGCGAATCACCATCTCAAAGAGTGGATGCACTTGCAGTCAAAGGGATCCTTTGTGGAGCTGCAAGAGCGCAATCGTGTTGAGATTTCGATTCCTGGCCCAGTTTGCACGGCAAATGACTAGAAAGCATGCCCTTTGCGCTTTCACTAATTGTCAATCATGCCCAGGAGGAGACTCACTGACCCTGTGGGTGCTTTCCTGTTTTAAATTGCACCTATTAATTTTTGTCGCATACGCACAAAATCCGCAGTTTATAACTCTTGAATGGCCTTGGACGTCTTCCTCCGCAGCACGAGTCACAGAATAATTAGCAAACCATGATCCGAACGGTTCCAGTAATATTTTCCCGTTGAAGATGTTCGTCCAGGGGTTGACGTCCTCGAGAAGATTGTTCGCGGATTGTCCAGAGGGGATTAGTCCGAGAATTCTGGACGCCCCCCCCACCACCCCCGCGCCATGCGCGTGTTTCTGTGTTCTGTGACGGGCAGAAAAATATCGAGTGTCAACCTCGTTGCAACAAACTTTCTCTTCTCGAGTTGCCGGTAACAGATGGTTACGGGTAGTTATGCAGTTAACGCCTACAGTGTTGCGAGCAGAGCCGAGCCTCTCCGCGATAGTAGTTACACAAGATCAGTGCCGTTTTTCGATTACATACATTGCGTCCGTGGCTCTTATCGCCGGTCCCGTTTCCAGCCGGGTGAGGCCTCTCGAATTTTTTTCCACGCTCGCGCTCAATCTTCCCATTCTTCTTTTATCGTTGCCCCCGTGGATTATCGCGCGTTTGCTCATCTCTCCTGTGGGAGACACTTATTTCGACGGATTCGCCCGAGCTGAAAAATGCTCGACATTCTAACCCCGCCGCCTGTAAAACTCGTTCTCTGTTTCGGTCTCTAGTAATTGTTCCAGACATCGATTACTATTTACGTACGTCTGCCACCTTATTTTCATCGATGCCGTTTGCATACTGTTCTCAAAAATATTTTTAAAAATTCTGGAATGCGTATTGAAGTCCCTGTTTTAATATATAATCATGGGAATGTTAAGCGTTTAAAGCGCTAGTGGGGAAAAATAAAATATTGGAAAGAAAGAAATCCAAGGATGAGATTTTGGTCCGGGCATGAACGACCCAGGTTGCACACGGAGGATTAATTTTTACTTAATTGATTAATTCTTGTTAACTTATCGAGGGTTAACTTTAGAAAATGTGTTAGCCAGGCGAGAGATGGAGAGACGAAGCGCAGGAAATTGATTTTTGATATTTTCGTACAACGTTTTCCCTTTTGACTAGGACATTGAACCTTCAGGAGGTACCTCTGGGTCCTTGGACCTATTCTAATCGCTTCTGTTGGGATTGTTATGTGAAAGACAGTAAAATCTATGTAGTATGTGAAGAGACCTATTAGAAAGTGGAGCTGCCTCGAATTTAGAACTGTATTTTGACACGGTTCTGGGACGAGTCCTGAGCGGTCAATCACAGTGCCCTCACCAGAAGCCTTTCCCACTATGTGGCCAGATCCTTCAGGACAAAGTCCCAATTCTTTTGGTCACTGCAACCTTGGGTTGCATGCTCTGGAAAGTTTCACTCATCACTCTCTATAGCTGGACGACCCAGAGTGCTCGACCGCCACCGCCTAACGACAGTTCTGTTCAGTCTCACGCATCCCTATTCAAGACCTCACGTAGGCCAAGACCCTGCCATAAATCCCTCAAAAGCTAAGAGTCGCCTCGGCGTCTGCCCTCGATTTCGCTTAAAACACGTTGGCGCGAACAAACCTCTAGCCATAATCCTTTGAGGACGAATATGACCATGTTGACGACACCAGGCTCTCATACCTAGCCCTAAAAATAATCTACCACTAAACGTACCGATTGATATGTACCTGGCTAGTATATATTGTCCTCTAAAAATAACTAGCTTGAATAAACTGAATTATTTCCACTGAGAGTGTCTCGATAATTTCAAGAATTGCGAACTAAAAATCTCTGAAATCGAGTTGACCGGCAGTGGTAGGTTTAGCGATGAATAACAGAAGATTGGTACACATTTTTCTCTTCTTCCATTATTTCAGATTTCGATGTGCGATCTAGGTACTTTCATGGTTTTGAAAAGACGCGTGTAAAGGGTTGACGGCGGATTGTTCGAGGTCCAGCGAGTAACCGGTAGGCAAGGCGTCGATGATTCTATCGCCAGGGAACTAAAATGGGTCGTTTCGAGCCCTCCGCTAGCTCCGGTGTTAAAAAGTCATCGTAACGGAGCTCTCCCAGCGAGAGATCGCGTCGGAGTCGGCGGCGTCTCGATGCGGGAATATTTTCTCCCGGGAGGCTCGCGGGGAAAGCAAACAGCCAACGGGAAAATACAGTAAATTCTCCCACAGCGTGGAGCAAAAATCGCGATTTCTATCGAATATAATTTGATCCGATTTGCACTAGGTCCGAGTGCACGCGAGTTTCCACACAACACGCGTACGAATTAATCGCGTTGCAGGAGGGTTGACTGTACGTTCGGATTCGAATCACGGCCAGCGTTTATGGCTAAGAAAGTACGTGGCGACTCCTACGCGGACTCTCGCTTTATCGTGCTCTATTCGCGATAAAAGAAGACCAGTTTCCGGTTTCTCGTGGTGACGTCAGCGAATCATTATGTAAGGGGAGACTATCGTGTACGATCCTGCTCCTGGAACGATCCTGGGGGGAAACCGAAGTAAAAAAAAGAGGAAGCTCGCTAGCGGGAATGTTTATTGACTCCGGGCTTATATGTCAGTGAACTTACGCAGAGCGGCATCGATAATCGATAGGTTGTCGTCGATTCGAGCCCCGACGAGAGCGGCTCAAGTTCCCGACTGTTATTTAGAATAAATGAATAATACGTTACGTCGCAGAGGCCTGCCTGTCTGCCTTTTTCGCGAGTTTCGAGGCGCAGTGCGATTTACGTTGCTCTAGAACAGTCTAGAGCGACGCTCGAGCATCCTCTTTATAGAGCGAGCCTTTTGTTAGAGAAAAGAACAACACGGGCTCTCCATTGCGCCACTTTCGATTCGTGTGTCGGAAATGGTAAACGTTCTCGGTAAATGGGCTACGATTATTTCGTGCGTGGTCTTTCGCTGGGAAAGTCGTTTTTCCTTGAGCAATGATTAGAATGATTTTACGCCGCGTTGTCTGTTAGCGAGAAAAGCATCGGTTCAAGTTAATCGCTTGTGCGATGTTGTTCATGGCTGAAGATATGGAATTCTACGAACAATAATAACATTTTAGACAATTCGTTTATGATTTATGTAGATCTTCAGGCAAATCAATACAAGAATCATTGTATTGTTTTTGGATCTGTTTAATTTTCATTTCCAGGTCATTCCTCCTAGTTAAAGTACACAGAATCGTTTCTCTTATTGATTTTTATACCGGTGCTCGTAGATTTTTGTGACTGACAGATTCGATTAAATTCGCGAGTGGTTTGAAGAATATCGGGAATGCTACCGGCTATATCGTGTCTCTGATTTATTTACGTTGTCGGACAAATGAACATATACACCATCGCAATCATTTCAGAATCTGTCGATCCCGAATTTTATAGGGCAATCGTCGTCGACGGAATAATCGCTAGTCAATTTCTGCGAGTGTAAAAGTTTTGGCAAATTAATGAAATTCCCTGTGAAATGCTCCAAAGGCGTGGAAATGTTACTCTTGACGAAAAGAAGAGGGTCTCGAGTAATTTTCTAATCGGTTTTGATCATTTTGGTCGTGCAGACCGGATGGCCAGTCAGATGCGCTCGTACGCGAGTCCGTTGCGGTCCGTTACGCGAATGCTCGACGTAATCGCTTTGTATCGTGTAATCGGTTTCTCTGATTCGGGACTTTCACTCGTGGAGAGAGAAACGTAGGCGCAGACCTCGCGCAGACTTCGCCGGCGAGCTCGCGGGAACGCCGATATCGAATACAATCGAAAGGGCGCGATTAGCATGGAACGAGAAAAGTCGATCGAGCTTCCGCTTCCCTTTTTCGGTGGGAAACGCCGGGGCGAAACGGCGCGAGACGGAAAAGGGGAGCGTTCGCGGCTAGGAACGGAAATTAAAGCCTCCGATTTTATAACTTCCACAAAAATCTAGCCAGTCCACCTATAGAAAAACGGAATTAAACCTCGAACCCTACTCTGGCCGCCATTTTTGCTTTTCTAGCCAAGCTCAATTTTCCTTTCCCTCAAAATTAAAGATCCCTCTTTCGAACAATTTTACTGAACTAATCAAAATATTTACAAATTTTCGGTCCATCGCTTGCACCGAGTGCGAAACTTATAACTTTCTTATTCTTCCAATAATTATATACACCGCCTCTATTTCGTACGAAAGTAAAAAAAGATAACAAGGGAGTGCGTATAATTGTAACGAATACCTTAATGGATAGCGTATTTAGCAGTAATAATATTCCATCGCGGCGATGAAATATAAATTTACAACATGAAATCATTTTGAAACAATTCGCCTCCCATTGTATCTCTATGCACAATGCTATCGGTTGTGAAACAACCATGCTTGTTACTCGAAGGCTAATTCCTTTCTACGCCGAGTGAAGGATCACATTTTTTCGAATGGAACGGATATAGCTACCTTCTGCAATTCCTTCGATTAAAAAGGGCTCGAAACTCAATCTGAATTTTCTGTGGCCACTTCCAGAAAACGTGATTCCTCGAGAGCAACTTGCGATTTAAAATAAAATAAAAGCGACAGGTGAAAATGCAATGTTCGGGCTGGCGTTGGTATCCTTCGTTGGCTAAACCCCGATGATTTTCGTGGCGAAAATAGGACGAAACGAAGAGGATCAATGCATTATTGAGAGAAGATCGACATTCTTGGCGCCTGTGTCTTGTGACAAATGCAGACAGTTTTTTGCAGACAGATCCGCAGTCTAGTAGTAAAATCGAGCGCATCGGCGTGCGAATCACGTCCCGTCGCGGCGCGGCGCGAAAGGCTGGTTTTCGCGGATTCCTCTTTACCGGTAGGAATCGTCGGTCACCTCGTATCGTATTCGTTTCTGCTGTCACGTGGTGACGTATCGCGTCGTGACTTGTGCGTGTGACGTGACGCTTGTGTCGTTGAACCTAAACGCGTCGGTCACGCTCGCGGAATCGTCATCGGGAACGCGTTGCATCGCGGTGCACCGTGTGCGCGGGCCGTATTACGCGAAGGAGAAATTCATTTCCATGGGTCTTGCAACGCTAGCGGCGCGGTGGCAGCGTTGCCAGTGTCATAAGACCGATAGCATCGATCTAGCCGGCCGTTGGTCCCGCCCACGGCAATTACGGATACCCTTCATTCATCTAATGTCCCCCCCCCCCCATTAATATTCCCGCCTTCGGTCGATCTTGACGGCTCGATTCCGCATCGCTCTGATATGCACACCATTTCGACGAAACCAATCGGTGAACAAACAGCTGCGCAACCTCGAGGACGGAAGGAAATCGGAGGGGAACCTCGACGTAACTAAATATTATACTTCGGGGAAAAATTCCCACGGATGTTTTCACGAAATCCGAGCGAATCGACTTGATTTCTTGCCATTAACTCGTCGAATAGTATGTACTCTCTTCTATCTCTCCCCTCTCCACGTTAGCCGATATTTCGCATAGGTTCGCGAATTCACGTGATTCTCAGACTTTTATTGCTGATAGATAGGATGTCCATTCAAATCCCGGCTTCATCGATCGCATGATTCCTTCTTTCTTGCGATTTTCTAGGTCATCTCTATCCTTTTTTTAACACGATTGAACTCCCAACAGAGAACGAAGAACGGCCACTCGTTTTTACTTCTTGAAAACCTATATTTGCACAGAGCTTCACTTTCTAATCATAACAGTGTAAAGAAATGAAACGAGACGCTCGTATAAGACGCAGAAGACCGCGGCAAGGTTAATTGGGGTCGCCCTATTCAACTTTATGCCGATAATTATTCGATTCGCGTTGACGTGACTTATTTGAAGATTTGAACAGACTTTCGTTATCTCGCTGCGGTTCTGACACCGGGACGCAGAATAATTAATTTCCATTTACCAGTTTGATGAAAATGAATGTTAACAACCCTTAATCAGGCGGGGATGTATACATGGACTCATTTGAATTTAAAGCTGCCTGGAACAGGCAAGGGAATTTCGTGTTGCTGCAAAATGTCAGAAGATAGACGAATGAATCACCTGCTGGCCCTTAGGTTAAGGGTCAAACGTGTTAGTCTTGATGTTGCACTTTGGATATCCATTTTCTAAGCCTAGTTAAAGGTTAATCTTGTAGCTATGGTGGAGGGGCGTTTGCGTAAACGATACTTGTAACATTTTTATGTACTTCGTGGGATCAGGACCCTCCGTATCATATGGGTAACGTATGGCGACCATATTGCGGACCATTAGGAACAGTCGGAGGGCTCCGTAGCTGTCAGGGGGTGGTCGACTACGAATATTGAAAAGGGCGGAACGAGTAACTCTGTTCCTGATTTCCTCTTTCTCTTAAAATTCTTCATTTCTGTGTACTTGATATACTTTCAATTTGAAGGAACGTTGTCATGGTATACGCACACTATAGTGGTTGAAAAGGCGACCCATTGGGAGGCCACTATAGCGTTTCCTCAAAAATAGACTACACGAACGAAATCCTCTGTACAATCCGTAAACTATCAAAAAGGTTTAACCCTTTGCGTCCTAGCTGTTTCGCCTCCAACATTCTCCGATATCGATTTTACTCGATATAGAATATTTTCGTTCACACGACCTCTCACATTTTGTCCATATGAAGTAATGTACATATACAGTGATTTCTCTATATACGTCGTCGGGGCCTGGATGATAAACGTCGCGGAATTATCCTCACTGCCGCGGGATATACAGCGTGAGGGGTCACGAAGCTCGAGAAGCCTCGGACGCAAAATGTAAACATAACACGGCTCGGGGTATGTCTCCTGGACGATACACGAGACGCTGGCAAGACCCGTGTTGTTGACATATATCGGGAATTCACTGTATCATATATTTATTGTGTATTTCTACCTCGAGGCCACGGAATGGACTTTGTTTACAATTTCCAAATACTCAACCCACATTCTATCCCTTCCCGCTCTTCCCTTCCTCTCTTTACCTTCAACTCTACTTTCCCCAATCAGTCCACTATTTTCTCTGAAATTACGTATATTTACTCGTATCACGAAGGCATTTAGCAATGCAGGAACTATTTTTAATTGTAGTATAGTGATATTGAGTGGTGCCTCATAGTCGCAATTAGAGTGCTAAGGGTTAATATTGAGAACCATGGGATGCCAGGCCGCGAGAGCCTCGAATCTCCGACGCAGAAGAGGGTCGAATTTTTTCCGGAAGCTAATAGAAACAACCCCCTAGTGCGTGGCCATTGCGCACGCATTTGGTTGACGCAGGCGCACGCACACGCGTGCGCCAGGTCTCGGAGAAAGAGGCGAAAGGGTAGAAGAGATGACCCCGAGGGTGCGCTGAAGAAGGTGGTGGAGGAGGAAGAAGAGGGAAGACTGGAGAGGAGCAGGCAGGCGGGCGGGCAACCAAGCAAGCAACCAGGCAACCAGGCAGGCAGCAAGGAAGGCAGGGTTCGCCTCCCTCGTGCCTGCCGTTGATTCTCCGCGAGGACAGTGGCCGTGACCCGAGGCCGAGGGGCCTGGGGAGGGGTCGGTGGCCCCGTGGCAGTTTAGCGACGACGTCCACGTTGCCGCTCGTCTTCTCGGTGGGGGCAGAGCCTCGTGGGTGTGCGGGGCAGTTAGGGGAGTCGGTGGTTTGCCCAAGTGGTGGGGGTGCCGGGTGTCTCCTTGGTGGGGGAATCTGGACGTCTGGTAGGGTAGAGCTTAGGGGGTATAGCAGGCGGCGGTGGCGGCAACTATAGCGTTGGCTCTGTTCAACGAAAGAGAGAGCCGGTGCGCCGCGCTCTGTTTCGTCTCGTCTCCCGTCTCGTCTCGTCTCGTCTCGTTCTGTCTCGACCCGTCTCGTCTCGTCTGATCCTCGGCTCCTTCTTCCCCTTTCGTTGCTGATCGGTCTCCGGCCGAGCTCTCTCCTTCCCGGCTCACCCTCGTTTTTTTTTTCGTCTCTGTTTTCCTCCCTGCCGAGGCTGCGGCCAACGTGCAAAAGTGCTTCTGCTGCCGGCTGGACGTGGTTCTCCGAGGGATAGAGTCGCGCCTCCTCGTCTAGTCAACGAGAGCCGTGTCTCCTCTCTTTCTCTTCTTCTTTCTCTTCCTCTTGTTCCCTCTTTCTCTTGTTCTCCCTTTCTCTGGCCGACCCTTTTCCCCGCAGGTTTTCTTTCTCCTCTCCTCTCCTCTCCTCTCCTCCTCCTCCTCCTCGGTTCTTGCTCGGCTCTCGGTGCTCGCTGAACGCGCAAAAATTTTCGCTGACCGGTTCCGAGACACGGAATGCTAACGCTCGTCGTGCTCGCCTAACGAACGCATCCGATCTCTAGCCGGCGCTATTGTTGCAGAGGTTTCTGCAGCTTAGCACCTGCTACGAACCTCGAAACGAAAAGACGCGTTTTCAGAGCTGTTGTTCGGGGGTAACGTCTCCTTAGACGGTGCTGCAGACCCTGGTCCTCCCCACCAGAGACTGCTGATCCTCCGAGAAGCTATCTTCGGCATCTTCGTCCCTTTAATCCCCCGACAGCGGTGCCCGAGTCTATTTTGGCCCGTAGTATCGAAATCGTTATATGGCTACTCAAATGAGACTAATAGGTTTGTAAGAAGTATCTCCTGAAATAAATTTAAAAAATTGCTAAATCAATCCACAAATCCGTTTCAAGCATCATCAATTCTACAGTTACAAGAATCGTACGCCGTCCAAAGGTTAACCCTTTACACTCGAAAATTGTTATACCATTCAAAATATTTTTTACATGTGTAAAAAACACACATTCTTTTTACATTTGTATTGATTAAATTACTCAACATTTAAGAATTATACGTGTCAATTGGGTTGGTTTTATACGCATAAAATTACGAAAATCTGGTTTTAGAATTAAATTAAGTTCAAAAGGTCAATCCTCCGCAGGCCGACGACACGAGGGACTAGTACACTGTCAGACAAAAGTACCAGTCAAAGGGCCTGTTGCGCGATAAAATGCAACCTCGTGAAATTAGCGAATTGTAATGTAGATTTACCGGTACTTCGAGCTTGCATTTTACTGTGCAGCAAGCTCCTGATCTTCTCGTTATCGAAGAAAGCAAGCATTGTCTTGCGAAGGTCCGGCTTGAGTAACAAAATATGCGAGTAACAAATAGAAGCCTCGCAAGTTTCAGCAACGCTTTAGTAAGAGGGAGGCTTTTTAACGACCCTCCCGCGTCGGGAAGGAGTTGAACAATTTCCTTATCAGTGAAAATTCCGAAAGAAGTTGTTAGATAATGTCGTTAAAAGTAGCTTGAGGTTCGTGAGACTGAAGTTGCTATCGCTGGTGAATCATCTTCCAGGAAATCCCGAGTTTTTTTATTTTTTATTCTTGAGAAAGTATTGAATCATTTCCGTCAGATCAAGAACTAGTAAACCTACTCACATAACACAATCGTCTCAGGACCAAGGTGTACATGAAGTGTGACTCGAGCTGTCTTTTAGAGTCAAGCTAGGCACAAGATGTTCCGGAAGCTTGAACCCAGACCTCGGCGGACGGCAATCTTAGCGATCGATTGCCGTCGGATTAAAGGATCATGTTCGTCTCCGTTTGGAGTGGTTCGACGACCAGGATCGCGGAGGCCTCGCGGCAACCCCCGGCCGAGTCGTAAATTTTACGAAAGCTAAATAGCTTCCGGCTATCCGTCTCTCTTCGGCGACTTCGCCGCGTTATCATGCCGGTTCGTCTCGTCTCGTCACGCCTCGTCGACGGAATATTCCATATTTTCGGATCCCTATTAGTTATTCAGGAGGAGAGAGAGACGGGACGGGACGGGACGGGACGAGACGAGACGAGAGACTTTCTCTAAATTGATTCGTCGATAGTACGCGGGTCGCTCGTTAACGTAGCGGCGCACCCAGGATGCACGAGGATGTACCCATCAGTTAATCCGTGGAAATGGATTATTATATCGGGGTCCCCTTCTCGTTCGCGTTCCAGGAACGAGAAAGTCGACGGTGGGTTAGACTCTCCTCTCTCATTCACTCACTCACTCCCCCCTCTCTCTCCTGTTCTCTTATTCTCTCTCCGTTACGGCCCGGTTTTCGGTCCTCCTACCGTCTCTGTCTCCCCTAGGCTCGACGTGCAAAAGCGTCTCTGCCGGCCGGCGACGCGGTCGATACTCACGGCGTATCGCCCCCGGTTGACCGAGCCTTACCCTTACCCTTACCTTGCCGAACCTTTCGTCAGGGATGGGATCAAGTTCAATATGCAGTCGCGAACTCCGGAGTCAGTTTCAATACCCAAGTTTCGTCTCGCCGGCTCCGCAGACTAATTAAAAATAACGTCCGACGGAATCCTTGATCCGACCATTCAACCTTCACAAGATACCCTCGAACCACCCTGCTATCATTACCTTCCGAAGATGCTACCGGTCGGGGACAATGGGACCGAGTCGGCGAATTTGGACCAGTGCCTCCAACAGCCATATATGTTCCGAAAAAGAAACACTTGTTATTGATGGTATCGATTGTGAATGATGCTTCAGGTCCGGTTTTGCCATGTGTCTTTTAGAAGAAAAATATGGATTCTGAATTAGGTTTAGGCGTTAGTCCAAATTCAGCAACGACGGCCAGAAAAACTCGAATTTACTTGATGAGGGTTCTTTTGGCAGCCATCCTTGTATCAGCTCGATTATCGATTTTTTCCTATAAGGCATTTTGCCATTGTGACATTCCAGTCTGACTAGATTGGAATCTACTTGAAGATGTCGCCTTCTTTATTCGATATATGTCCATACCCGTGCCGTGTATTAGTGTTTACTCTCCTCGGCGTCCGAGGCCTTTCGAGCTTCGGGGCCCCACATGAGGTATACTCCGCGATAGTGGGGATAAATCCGCGACGCTTATCATAGAGGCCTTGGCGACATAAAGAAATCCAGACCAGACATGTGATTCCACGGTTTGTTTCACGTCTGATCTTTTGATCGTAGGGTTAGAAAACGTGCTGTTATTGTCTCGGAACCCTCTCGAACGGTTTGGAGCACGTTTTGACGGTGCAGAAACCTTTTTATCGGGAAGGGTGGTGGCAAATCCGGGATGCATCGCGTGACGACACGTGTCGCGCCGATCCAAAGGAAATTAGCGGAGTGTACGGTAGTACTATTGATTCACGAGACGCCGGATAGGTGAGAGACAACGTAGACATGTCTATATGTGGTACTATTGTGTATGTAGTTTGGATACTGATCGTCTTTTTTGGTCGTTCTCCGTGAACATTGGAACCGACGCTCGATAATGAAACGTTCATATTCCATTCAGAATTCAATTTGTCTAGCCTGGCGAATAGTAATTATTTGGGGTAACCATTCGTCGGGAACATGATTTAATTATTCGTTCTAATGAATCGACGCGAACAGAAACAACGCTCGAATCCGAGGTCAAATTATTCTGGAATTATTATTGTCGTCTGTCTTTCGCATTCAATTTCGAACCGTGCAAATTCTTATACATTCGATTGATTACGCAACTACTTCCATTGTTCGGTCGTACGTATAAATTCGACACAAAGTGCGGATATATTGTATACATAATTCTTGTTACGATTATACTCGAGGAAAGTTGTTCAATAGGCGCCAGGAAACCGTGAAAGTATGCTTACCGTGCGAACAAATTATAATGCAATCAGTCTTGATTGCGAGTCGTGTTTCATTAATTGAATACATAGAGCAACACACCGCTTGTTTCGTAAAGGAATACTATACAATTATTGTAATAGATAGTTACTTAATAGGTCATTTCTCGTTAACCATCGGGCCTCGGCAAGAGTCGTTAGGAAGTTTGTCACTCTCTCTGACCGCAGGACGATCTTCTGAATCGGGTCTTGATTGCCTCGCTTATTCAGGTACCCCAAGATACCTGGACGATTTTTGTACTGTCTGGTACCCGATAGATTCACCATTCATTGTTGTCTAACTTGTACCTTACGGATTTACGAGCAATTGTCTATCTTGGTACCTAATGTATACACGAATAATTTTTATACGGCTCGGTCCCCGATGAACATACGAGTAATTCTGATTTATCTTGGTACCTGATCAACATTTGACCAATTCTCATCTATTTAAGTACCTGATGAACACACGAGTACTTCTTATTTATCTGGGTACCTGATGAACATATGGGTAGTTCTTGGTACCTGATTGACTCACGGAATTTTCTAAAAATGTATATCCGATGAATACATCGAAATTTTTCTCTATTTTTATGTTCCTCCGTACCTGATGAATACGTGAACCATTTTTCTTTACCGTGATACCTAATGAATTCGGAAGCTATTAAAAAAGATATAAGTCGAATGAATGCACGTGCAATTTCTCTCTATTTTTATGTTCCTCCGTACCTGATGAATACGTGAACCATTTTTCTTTACCGTGATACCTAATGAATTCGGAAGCAATTAAAAAAGATATAAGTCGAATGAATGCACGTGCAATTTCTCTCTATTTTTATGTTCCTTCGTACCTGATGAATATATGAACAATTTTTCTTTACCATGGTACCTAACGGATTCCTGAACAATTTTGTCTAATGAGCACCTATCTGATGAACCTTCGAATTCATTTTTTTTTTACGTACCTTGGTACCTGAGGAGTACACGAGACACTTTTTCCACTACCTTCATACTTGATGGTCGTACGGATAGTCTTGGTTTATTGGACAGGGGACACGCTGTGAATTTGGAGTATCGAGTACCCGACGATTGCACGGGCAACTAATTTAGTGTATCGGGTACCCGAGTGTTTGGTTGTGGCTTATTAGCACGAGGCAAGTGGAAGCCGTTCGTTTCGCGTCGATTCCGAGAACGGAAACGCGGCTCGTCCTCGTTGCACGTTCCCGGAGAGACCCTAGAGTGGGTAGCCGTTGTAACGAGAGAGCGAAAACGACACACGAGGTAACAGAAACAGAAACAGCAGCGGTGGGCAGGGTTGGCCGGGTACGGGTACAAATGGTGTAAAACCCGTTTCAGTTTCGTTACGTAACGCGCGAACGTTATTCTTATTACGATCGTCCTCGAGTCACGGCAATTTTCAAGAATTCTTCTGGAGAGAGTATCGCGAGCGGGACTAGTCTTCTCTCCGCGAAATATTTCGAGTGATAAAAATGGGGGAACAGAGAGAGTTAGAGAGATAGAACGAAGAAAGAGAGGATGACGAAAAAAAGGAAAGAAAGAACAGCCGTGTGTCCGTAGGACGATGCAAACGAAGATTCGCTTTCCAACTTGACACGCGAATCGCCGCACACGATGCCAGGCCTCTTTCAGCCGGTGTTTTCACCCGTGGGATTTCTAACCGGTTTCTAAAGCCGCGCGACTCGTTCGATTTTTTCTCGGTCCCCTTTTATCCGCCGATTTGTCGATCTAGGTGAAAAGATGGTCGAGCTACGCTCGCGATCCAACCTCGAAATACTTTTCTCTCCCTTTCTCCCGTCACGAGCTTTCCGAGGACACGGTTACGCAGATCATGGAGGTCATCTAAATTCCCAATTCTATTGTGTTGTTCGGAAAGTAATTTCGTTTCTTCCCAACAGAGGACGTAATTGTATTTTTTCGCAGACAATTTCACACTTAAGCCGCATTGTCATTATATATTTTAACAGCCGATATAGTAAGGCTTGTTTGTGAGACAAGTTTGTTCGATTCGGCGCAATAGTTTTTGTTTGGTGCCCCATCAAATATGGAAAGTCGAAAGCAGCATTTTCGACATGTTTTACTTTTTTACTATCGAAAGGGTAAAAATGCTGTTCAAGCAAGAAAAAAATTATTCAATATAACACATAATAATAATAATAGGTTTGCAAAATTTCGTTCCGGCAATTTTGATGTTGAAGGCCAGTTGAAGTTGATAAAGACAAAAGAGGGTAATTGGGTACTTTGGTATTGAACCAATATGGAGAATATATAATCAAATTAAATATTTATATAATATAAGAAAATCGTCGAAATAGGGAAACGAAATTACTTTCCGAACAACCTAATACATTAGTATAACGATTTACCCACCGGAAACATATTGATATGATTTTCGTGGTTGACAAGGAATCGTCAAAGAGGAACTTGGAAATCTTCTAAGTAATAATTTCGATATAAATTATTAAAGCGATTACCCACCTTTATAGTTTTTCCAAATATTACACTGTCAGATTATTTATAAAAGATTTCCAGAATAATTTCTCTTATATTTTCTGGAATTAACAAGTTCGTAAATAATATCAAACAAATTTTCATTAATAGCTGCACATTTCCCATGATCAACAAATTCGCCCATTCTCAGATTCCAGAACATCCTGAAATACTGAATTTCTTTCCATCCTTGTTATAAACTGTATTTCTCAAAAATTCATTATAAAAGCAGCCCAGTGTTCTTATTAAAATCGCAAAACAAAAATAGAATGAGTTATTACCCCGTCGCCTCTCGTGCAGCTATTTCCTGAAAGCACTTTAAACGCCCGATTAAAACTGCATAATAACGAATGAATTAATAGGACCAAGAATCACCAGCTTGCACGTGGCAAAGTGCACGGGCTAGGTCCTAGAAGGGCTCCGTATCTTCCCGAAGATATTTCCGTCGAAGTCGCACGCTCGGCTGATTTTTGACGTCGCTCGTAGATCGAATCGTCTCGCGTGACAGCGTCGATCTGATTTTTCCAAGTTCGGTCGGGCAATTTGTTAGCAGGATCTGTGCCAAGGAAATGGTCTTATCGTTTGTGTTGGTCGGTTTCGAGCATGGCGCCGATAAGCGTTGAATTTGTTGCGAAGGATGTCCGCTCACGTTACGCTACAGCGTGCGGGACGCAATTAAACGCGGCTGGTTCGACGAGTACGGTGCCCGCGAACGATAAACAGTTCTCGTACTCGTGTTCGATACCGCAACTGATGTGTGTCGGGTCTGGGTACACTCGGCGCATGACGCACGTGCTATTGTACGTGATATCGTTCGCATGATCAATAAAATATAAATATCGCGTGCGCTCGAGGAGACGGCCCGGGCTCGCCACGTCTTCGTCGGTGGAAACGTGAAATCATTGGCCCGGTGATCGGAAAACTTTTTCTCCTTCCTCTAGCTGACTCTCCCTCTTCGTCATCCTATTCGTCTTCCGTAGCGCGGTCGGATGAGTCACGAACGATCGATTAACCCTTTCGACTACCAACGACATACAGTGATTTCTCTATATATGTCGCCAAGGCCTGTATGATAAACGTCGCGGAATTATCCCCACTACCGCGGGGTATACCCCGTGAGGGGCCACGACAGGGGCGATGACAAGACCGTGTTGTTGACATATATCGAGAATTCACTGTATCTCGTCGATATGAATTGCGCGGTACCTTGGACGCGATGCCTAGGGGCTTTGTGCACGATTTTTAAAATATTTAAATTATTTTCCTCGGGACATTCTATATTAATTCTTGGACGGTGAACGCTTTGGGCTATTCATGGCAGTCGTACCTGGACCCATTCAAATTCTTAACACATTACCTACCGGCGATTGTCTCATAATTTTTAAAAACCCGTTTCTAAGGACTTGGATTTTTCAACAGCAACAATTTCAATTGGAGCCAACAAGTCATACAGAATTTCATTTTACATTACAATGTAAAAAGTTCTTAAGCCCCTTTTTGGTACAGTACAATCACTGGAAATTGTTAATTATCAATTTTCTTTGACACTTTTTAACCCACTGCAATGAGATCCAAGTTAATCCTCAATATAAATTGCTAATAATTTAAACTGAACGCCAAAAAGTTAAAATTTAGATCGAACGTTTATAACTGTGGGTCAAAATGGACCCAAGATCCTCTATTAGGGAGATAAGGGTTTCTTCATTTCTGAGTAAAAATAAAAATAGACATTAATGTTTTGTTACTACGATAATTATATTATTTGTCTGCATGGGATCGTGAACGTGTTAAAAACAGTAATATCGATCAAATGTATGCAATATTTTTTGTACCATTTAACACTGGGTTTGCGGAGCACTAAAAGTGGCTATTTCGGATTACTTTATGAAAATAACAAGAATACATTTATGTTCCAAGGAGGAAATGAATAAAATTGAATAGATTGAGATTGAACAAATTTCCTATAAATGGATCTTCAGAATCCCAATATTTTCGAGTTAAAAAATTTCGAATCCAGCACGCTTGCGACGAGATTTCTCGCGGCGAAGGGGTTAAATGGTGGCAATCGAGAACAGTTCTCTGTCGGTAGAGGGTCAACCGGTGGCCGTTAACACCGCGACACGGTTGTTGGTCTTGTTGCGAAACGCGCATGCATCGGGGCTGCTGATTCGTGGAAGACACGCGGCGAGCGTAAATCGAGCAATTGCCGGCTCGGTAACGCTTAGGGACGTAGCGGCGCGTGATTGGCCGCGGACGTCTCAATAATTCACCGTTCCAACCGGGTTTCCACCGTGTCTAGCTCAAAAGGGTGATCCATACCTGCAATTATCTATGCGACGAGACAACGGGGCTCCGTGTGCACCCTATATATCCGACCGGAGGGAGACAGATAGAGAGAGAGAGAGAGCAGAGAGGGAGAGAGATCGTAGGAGCTAATAAGCTAATCCTCTAGTTAGCCACTAGAACGAACTCGGAGATCGGATCGTTTATCGGGATCCTTGCGATTCGGGCTCTTCCGATGGATAGCACCCAGCGCGGTGAAAAGAACGAACTTCAAAGAGACCCGACCGGTGAGAGAGAGATCCAGTCAACGTCCGTGTAATCGAGTCGGTACTTCCGCTTAACGATCCGCAGCTGGCCGGAGCGACAATGCGGACGAGAATGCACCGAGACTCTCGGCCCTGCACTGTCACCGTCGCGCGTGCAGTAGTATACCTGCATCTAGGATCCCGCAATCTCTCTGTGCACTCCACACCGTGCAGGTTCCTCTCTCTCGCTATCCCCACCCAACGCTCGCCGTTACGTCACTGACCTCTAGAGTTAGGTGAGGTCGGGAACAGCGGGAGTGCTCGGGTCAACACGCAACGGGTCGCGATTCGCAATTCGCTGCTCTTCTGTATCGCGACTCTTTCACACCTTCGCGGTTTCAGGCCCGAAACTAGAGGGCCATAAGTCCGCACCGTATCCTCCCAAATTGAATGCTGTCGCCCAATGATGCTCGCTAAACAGATTCGTTAAGACTCCTGTTCATTCTATCGTACTTCCTAAGAGATTTTTCGCGGCATGTTTTAGCGATCCTTAATTAGTAGAAACAATCGGGGATCTTAGCAGGAGACTGCGAGAAACGTATTTGATAGCGGCTCTAAAACTCGAGACGCCGAGGGGTTGGGCGCGAGACACCCCTGTGAATTCCAATCACGTTCGAGATAGAGTCTGGCCGGATAAGCTCGGAGATGAGGCCAACCTCGGGAGGCTGGCCTATCTGGCAGATTCGAGACACGAGAGTGTTTTAAACATCTTTGCTGGAAAGTGGATCGTCTCATACTCAATTATTAATTTGGCAAAAGTGTTCCAATCAATCTAGTTCCACACACGAATAGATCGAAAAAGAGGAGCGCATTTTTTGACGCATAAGCAATATATGTGTTTTATCCAAAACGATTAGGAAATGGTCTCCTTGATACAAAGACAAGCAATATCAATTCTTTCACTTAATCGTCCCATTGTATCCATATCAATTATATTTCTCTTGCACTACAATTTCGTAAGCGTTTCGAATGGAAAAAATCACCTAACCCATATTTGGGCGACGGAATTAGTTTTTTAGACATAAAAATTAATTGTCACGCTGATGGATCCAGTGTATCCAATTTTTTAATGACCTGCGCTACGCAAAATGACCGAGGGAGAGCCATTAATATCACGAATAGCGACTCGTCGGTTTCCGTTTCAGTAAACAAATTGCTTCATTTAATTTTTGTAACTGTCCGAGTCTTCGATGAAATTGTGTTAAATCCTCGAAATATGCTAGAACATCTTCAGTCCGACAAAACAATTTTCCACCGTGGAATATTGGCTGTTTTTCTCTGAGAGATCTCTTCTCTGCCAGCCAGCTATCACGCACACGTGTCTAGCCTAAACTTATGGGGTGAACAGCTGTTGCGGTCTTTGTTTTCTCTGCGGACCAGTTCCTTCGAAAAACAGATTCTATGTATGCTTCGTCCGAGTCGAGTCGGCTTAGGTAAACAAATGCACAGACCGCTTGAGTCGAACTTGCATTTATCAGCTAGTAAAGGGGCGTATGTTGCGTTCTGTAAAACAAGAAGACGTAAAAACAATTCGTTGCTTCACGTAGCAACGAAAGCTCCAGTGCCCTTGTCGAGTACTAAAAGCTTTGCCAAAGTAATTTTGTATATCACGTTGGCACTCGTTGCACGGCAAAAGTCAATTTCACAAAATTGGTAACATGCGCCTCTCTTCCAGATATTCGTACAATTAGCAAATGACGTTGGTGGTATACAGTGAATCCTCGATTATGTCAACAACAGGAGTCTCACCAGCGTCATGTCCAGGAGACATACCCGGGCCGTGTTATGTTTACACTCCTCGGCGCCTGAGGCCTCTCGAGCTTCGCGGTAGTGGGGATAATTCTGCGACGTTTATCATCCAGGCCTTGGCGACATATATAGAGAAAACACTGTACTGATCTCAATCTCGTTGGACCGAGTACAACTGCGTAGTCCCGAACCGTAATCGTCGATCGCGAAGGGGCGAAGCGAAATTGAATTTGATCTTATTTATAGACCGAGACATTAAGGAATTCTTAGCGGACGGGTCGGGGTAATACGCGGCGTATCAAGTTCGATGATCGGCCGGCCGCGCAAGATACGCTAATTCCGAGCGGATCTGCGGCTCGTTAGCGTAATTAATGGGATCGTTGGTACGCTCCGGTATCTTTCGGTTGCACGGGCGGACGCGAAGCTCTCTTGGGTGTTTCGTGTTGGCGCACGCGAAGGAGATCGTTCGTCTGAAAACGTGTGTTCGCCGAGACCCCTCAGCACTTACCACCCGTTTCTTCTATTGTTTCAGATCGCTCCCTCGGCAAAAAAGCTCTGGGGCATGGACGAGGGCGGCTCCAAGGACGAAGGGGGTGTAAAAGGCGGTGGGATACTTCACCTGGGCGACCACCAGATGTGGCGGGATTCTACTTGGAGCACCTCAGGTACGGTTCTACGCGCTCTCGGAATTCTACGCCGCTTCCACCTACAACTTTCTCCCTCTCTGCCCCTCTCTCATCCTCTCGCTCTCTAGAGAGACAGACAGATCTACAGGAAGCGTGTCTCTCCGTGACTGTGGTGCAGCAGGGAATGGGACGATCCCTTCTTGAAAATAAGCCCCGCAAACAAGACCGAAATTCCCTCTCGCGAGCCTCCAATTTCGAGAGAGTCGACTCCTTCAACCTGCGAAGTAGAAACGGTCGACTATGATCGGGCGCGTTGTTAGTAGACTGCGGATTTTGTGCAATTAGTAACGAAACTGAGCAGATGCTGTTTAACACGGTAGAAAGATCCAAAGAACGAATAGAATCGACAGCCTTTGTACATTTTACGCGAATCAAGATCTTTTCCAGAACTGAATGTTAATTAGAAAGCTTAGAGGATGAACATGTAAAGATTTAGCGAACCCGAGAAAATCAGGTTTAAATTTATTAGGACGCGTTACACGTTCTACCAGCCGGAAATCTGTATTTTTTCAAAAATGTCACTTAACATGTCCGTCCACTAAGCTCTTCAATTTTGGCTCGATGCAATTCCCAAAATACAGAGTAACCCTTTTATTTTTTAAAATTCGCATTTATCCTTTCGTGAACAAATTCGAATTTTAAATGGTCTCGTGACTTTCGAGCTGCCTTGCATAACTCTTTGAGGCACACGCTTTTACAGAGAATAGAAACCTTAGTTGCACAGAATTTTGCGAATTCACTGCGTCACACAATGCGTCAATCACAGCAGCACACACAACTTACCGATGCGTATTGATTTGCATAAATGTTTTTTTCACTTATTTAAGCATTCACCATTGGTGCATAGCATTGCCAACTGAATGAAAAACTTTAAATAAAATATTAAACTGTATGACCATGAGTAACTTCAACTTTTCGAGGTGGGTTAAAATATATCCCACCATGCATAAAAAGCTAAGCAAAAGGTGGGATAGTTTTTAACCCACCTAGCCCCAAAAAGTTAAATGTCACGGTTTTCCGAGCAGTGCTTAACAGAGTTCGATTCTTGCACGCGATACGGAAGACCATAGGCTTAATATTTAACAGAAAATATTACCGAAATTGTCTATACAACTACGTAAAAAGGTTCCCAAAGATTCAACGACTCCCAGAGAGTGAGTCCCATTGTCTCGAAAAATGAAGCGCTTTATAAATACACCTTGTTGCATACGGTGCCCGGCGTTTGCCAGAAACATTCTATTCTCTTGTTCCATCACGATCACACGTTCGCGACGTATGCACGGTCCAGTTGCGTCTCGGCCGCATCTTACTTTCAACAAAGCCGGTCGTCTCGCGGATCGTGGAACGTCGCGGAAACGCGCGCGGCTCATTGAACAATCGGGCCGGGTATACATACATTAGCGCAGCGTTATCGAGCGTGCCGACGCGTATCAAGGACAATAGGGCCGGGGAATATTTGGACTAGGGCTCGAGTTGCAGGGATTATCCCGTGAACGGGGTTAATCGGGTTCGGGTAATTCATCGGCGAGTGCGCCGGGATCCGTGACTTTTCATTGATTAGGGGATCGTTTACGGTGTCTCCTAATCCCGGAACAGACCAATCACGAAAAAGTAGTAACGTTGACACGCGTTCACTGCTTAAAAATCCCAGAAAATTAAAGTAATTTAGTCAGTTTGATTAAAGCCGTAAAATTAGAGATTCTCACAGTGATTACTTCATCAACCCTTTTACAAGTCCTAATCATGTTCGGTTCAAGCAACGATATTATAAGAAAAATTCGTTTTTAATAGTAGCTGAAACGTTGTGTCACATGCAGTCACATACACATTGCGTCACATACAATGCCACATACATTGTGAACCATTGTTTCACATAGTGAAACGTATTGAAAAGACACATTCTCCCTCGAGATCGAAGAGTCTTATTTAGCTTTCAAAGAACTAATTTCCAGAAGTCAGCTTTTAATACAAATTTTGATCAGCTAGGTCCTTTTTGTAAAATGTTGGCTGGGTTAGGTCTGTCATCTGCTGATCGCGCAGAAATTTGGCGAAGATGGATATGCATCAACAATGAACGAGCATTTTGCATCGCATCCAATTCTCCAGGAATTGGCAGCCCATCCGGAGCATCGGTTATGGTTGCGTTTATTGTAGACGTAGACCTATTACTTGGCCAAATTTCGTGGAACGGGTCCGCATCTTTAGCATACCTTGCTGGTCTTGCAGAAACCAATTCTACGGTCTTGCTACAGTCAGGTGCTTTGAACTAGAACGACTATAAAAGGACCGCATACTTTTCAAGATCGGTGAATCCATTTTCATAGGTCGTCTTTAAATATTTTACGGCTTTGTGGCCACCGCTTGGGTGCTGCTCGCGACAATTGGTGTCGGTTCGGTGTTTCCACGTTTAATTGTTGCCCCGAAACGTAGGATTATGCGCGGTCCTTCGTTCCTGGAGGCTTGCGACCGGTTACCTAACCGAGGTCAACCGGACCATGCATAAAGCCGGGCTTTAATCGGGCCTGGAGCGGGATGCAGGGCGGCGCAGCCTCCCGATTGGACATCCCTTCGAAGCCCTTTAAACCCTTGGTAATATTCTGGACCTCTCGGCCGTTTCTTCTTCGGACGCGAAATTAAGCGCCGGCTGATCGATATGCGCTCGGAATGGACGCCGCCGGTGGCTGATCGTTACATAATCTTCTTTCTCTCTCTTTTTCTCTGTCCCTCTCCGTCTCGTTCTCTCTCTCTCTCGCGGAGGATAAGCCGAGCAAAATCGAACGCGTTAACTTCTTCCCGAAAGAAAGCCAGGCCGCAACGTTGAGAAACGCGATCGCGTTCCACGATCCGGGCCGGTTCAAGCACGGCTTGAATCTCGCTCATGAAACATTTATCGCGGGCGATCGGTATCCCCTGTAATTTCGAGCGCACGCTCCTCCCGTTCCTTTTGCCAGGATTTTCATACGCAGCACAGCCTCTTTGTGCTGCTGCTGCTGCTGCTGCTCGTCGTCCCGCCTAGCTCTCTACTCTCCGCTCGAACCTCTCGGATATCCAATCCGACAGATATCGAGCTTATTCCAGGTCAGGTATTCCCGTGCAGGCTCTGACCGTGGCTAACACAGAGCCACGAGCGGGTCGAACTGGTTTCTTTGTCCTTAGTATCGCGGAGCAAACCGTCGGACCAGTCTCCCTTGATTAGTCCGAAACTCGTTCCTCCTCCCACTCCCCCCGGGCCGCTTATTATCCTCGTTCTTATGAAACCTCTGCATTTCGAAAAAAACACCGTCTCGTTGTGATCGAACGCTGCCCCCTAAGGCTACGACGACATTCCTACGGCGGCGACTGGGTCTGCTTCGACCCGGTAACTTCAAACTTCGACCAGCTCTCGATACTGAAAAGTTTCGATAAAAAGAAGTTGAAGTGAAGTCGTGTGCCTTCTTTCTTCTGAGTATTTTTACCTTTCCGTTTGATTTGCTAAAAAATATTTTTTGTAATATGTAATTTCTCACCTTATTATATAATTGTCGGTAAAATCAACCGACGTAACACGTAATAATAAAACAGATTAATTTGTTTCTAATTTTGCCGTACACCACTTTCGTAATCACCGGCAGAAATGAATTTTGCAGAGCACCCGATTGCAAGCGATGCGTTTGTATTGAGATGTACCGTGTCACGAGTGTAATAACATTGTTCAGGATCCTTTATGTGTAAATTGTGGATTTGCAAAACTACAAATCTACCAGATCGCGCTGCAGTTTATTGGTATATGAAATTCGATGAAATAACGTTAGCACAGCATCTGCTTCTACGTAATATATTCGCTAAAATATTAACAACGGCAACAATATCTCAATGAATCATATATTCGCTGCTATTTGCAATAACTTCTCGCCATTTATTAGGAACCGCGTTCGATCTTTATCGAACAGAAACCATGTCTGTTCACGGTCTACCGTTTCCTCTTACAGTAACCACGAACTCTGCACACTCTGAAGAAGAACATGATTCGATACCTGCACTATGCCAATGACTTTTTTCCGTGTAGGAACCGAAAAGGTTAGAGTTCGTTCCACGAAGATACATTCCCGAACACTTCGTTTTAAAAATTGATTGGGTACCGAAAGAACAATAGAAACACACGCCTAACCGTGGTCCACCGTACCCACTTATTATAACTTTCAGAAAGGAAATTCTGCAGCTCGAGGTCCGTATTTTGCAAATGATTTCTACCGGCAAAAAATCCGACGATTAGGGAAAATTTCTAATTTTTCGCGAACTATGGCCCACCTTATCCACTTAGAGCAAAACTGCAATCCCCAGGAAGACAATTATGCTCGAGATCCGCATTATGCAAATAATTTTTTGCCGGCAAGAAATTAGAAGATTAGATCCCGTTCCTGTACGCAGTGCTTGCAAAAATTTCGCTTCGAAAATCGGTCTGACCACAGCCCCGGCGTGTCCACTTACAATGAAAGGGTAACTTTCAGAAAGGAAATGCCAAAATGATCGGAATTTTGCAAATATACTTTCACCGGCAAGAAATCGATTATCCTCGAAGCATCACAGAGAATCGATCGGATTCCACTTTATGAAAAAGGGAAGCGCGACCGATCATGGATGCACCGTTTCCACTTACGAACAGCAACAACCTTCTTTCATCGGGCGAAAGAAAGGAAGGCAGTTCTGCCGTTCGATATCTGTATTATGCAAATGATTTTTTACGGGCGGCTGGAGCAGCAGCAGCGGGCAGTTGTCCGAGCCGAAGGATAACGAGCCGATTCTTATTAAACGCGCAAGCAGGCAGGCAGCCTTGTTGGCGGGCTAGCCGGTTCGAAGGTCCTCGACTGACGTAGAATTCCGTGAACGCTCGATACGTCGCGCGGCGCTTCCTCTCCCGGTAAAATTAGAGAAAGCTGAATCATATAAAAAGCCGGCGTCTCCTCGCTGGCTTGGCGCGCTTCCTCCGGAGATGAGGCAAGAGGAGGCGATAGATGCGAGAGACCGAGAGAGGATTTCGCAGCGTGTGTTTCACATCGCCCGCTTGCTCGACTCGCTCGCTTATCGATTGGCCACGGGAGCACCGAAAGAACAATATACAGTCAACCCTCCTATAACGCGATTAAAGGCCGTTTTATACTATCCGCCCAGATACGGAACGGTTCCGTTTCAGTACAATAATACTTGAACACTTTGATCGCCAAACTGGAAACCCCAAAAATCCATAAAATCAAAGTAAGTTATTCAATGAAATAAAAATTGCAAAAAATTCAATGTATGATACCGAGTAATCCTCCAATTATCTTGCATGTCCTAATCAAGTTTAGTACAATGAATGTATCACCGTAAAAATTCATTTTAAAACCTGCACAAATAATTCCGTCACCCACATATGGGTGACGTGGCATTCAACGTGTTAATACTCCTTTGATTTAATTTCGTGTCGCCAAGGCCTGGGTGACAAACGTCGCGGAATTATCCCCACTTTCGCGGACTATACCCCGTGAGGGACCACGAAGCTCGACAGGCCTCGGACGCCGAGTGTAAACATAACACGTTTCGGGGTATGTCTCCTGGACGATACACGTCGCTGGCAGGACCCGTGTTGTTGACAAACATCGAGAATTCGCTGTAATCGAATGCATCGAAGAATGTTTGATCGGTGCTGAATAGAACAGTATCGTGTCTACGCGGATAGTACAAGTTCGTACCGCGTTGCAAGAAACTCAGGACTGCATGTGAAACTAGTTATGGCTGCTCAATGTTTGCTCCGCGTTGTATGGAAACCGTGTTATGAGACTATAGGAGGGTTTACCGTATAGACCAAGCAGAACCGCTCCTCCGTCGTTCGCGAGTTCGAGCGGAGTGTCAATAATCGATACACCGCTACCAAAACAGATCCCTCGGTCTCTCTCTCTCTCTCTCTCTCTCTCTCTCTCTCTCGCTCTCTCGTTGTGGCTCGGTTCGTCGGGGGTCTGTTTGCCTCCGCGAAAACAAAGGAAATCCGGTGTCTCCCCCGGCTTACCGGATCAATCGATACGCTTTCCTTCTGGTATTTTCGACGTCGCGACGCGTCGCGTCGAGCCGAGTCGAGCCGCGTCGCGGGAGGATTCCCCGTTTTACAGAGGATTTAAATCCCCTTAAACGGTCGGAAAACGCCGCCACCGACCGAGGTAATTCTTCCGGCGACGGAACGCGCCGCGAGAAGGACAAACGATATGCGAACAAGTACTATGCTCTGTTTAGGCTCCGTTCAACCCCTGCGATACTGCGAGACCGGTTCCACCCGGCGAGCACTCGTTAAAGTCGCTGCCTGCTTCTACCTTGGCTCGCTCGCCTGCTTTGCTTGCCCGCGCAACCCCTCGTTAGTCGGGCCAGGAGCTGCCGGAGCGTGCTCGGATTTTCAAAATCGATTCTTTAGGACAAACATGTGTACACGACACCCGGATCCCTCGCCAATCGTTCCGAACCTCTCTCCCCCCCCCCCCCAGGAATCGTCCTATTGTGCGCGGGGCTCTCGAAAGTCTCACGGCTGTTCGACTTTTGTTCCAATCCCTTTTCCCAACTGTCATTGTCCCGGGACAATATTGTGACTGCTTTCAATATATAAGTTATTAATTGGCCAATTTCTTGATCCGTAACACGTTCTTTGATTGGAATCACTGATGGCCCTAAATAATTTAATTCTAGAATTCTGGTGTTTATACCGGAAGCCTATTAATTGGTGTTTCCATAATTTTACTGTGCCCAAGGAAGCTTAAAAATCTTTGTTTACACAATAATCCCAAACGCACTTGTTACAGTACATTGCTTGCAATTGCTGGTGAATAATCCTTCAAACAATCCTTCGCTATAGACTATATATAAAAAATTCCAACGTAACAGGTTCGCTACCGTTATGTATATTTGACGTTCACAATCTTGCAGTTTACTTTAAAGATAGTCAAATCAATTTTATAAACTTTGTTGTTCAAACTCAAAATACGCAGTATAATATTCAGGGATTTCATGATTTGCTTCTGATAGAAGGTGTCGATATTTCGTAAAGTAGGTACGCTGCATGTACGCTTCATTAAAATTTTTTTTAGTAAATTTACTGTGGAGTCGTGTGAAGACTATACACTATCCAGTATTCTACTGTTATCAACTCGCCGTTAATCCCAAGATCAAACCAGGCTATCCGAGGATTCCGCGGCTCCGTTCCTCGCTAAATTATTCAAAAACGAAAGTTCCGGAAGAAGTGATAAAGTCACTCGATGAGTCAGTTGATGAGTGAGTCATAAGTGCTCCGAAAGTCTTACGCTTCCTACGAAACGTGTTTCAAACACACGATGATTTCGTGCCAAAATCACCGTGGCACAGGTGAAAACGAGGGTGTGGTTCGCACGGCAGAGTTCGTATAGATTCGATCCTCCCTTTACCGAACCCACCTCTTCTTTCCAAACCAATCTACACCTCGAAGAAACGCCCCCTAAAACTGTTTCCAGAGAGTCTACCCGACCATCCCCTCATTCCGCAGAGAACCTACCACTAGACTGCGGATCTCTATGCAAAATAAAAATTGTCCATCTTAATTTCAACAGACGGAAGCCAAATACACATTTCATTCTTTCATTAAGTAATTTAACCAGATGAAAATAGTACGTCGATATTCTTTAATTATTTTGACCTTTCTTCTGTATTAAATTCTACCTACTCAATTTTCTCGCGAATGCATAAAGTCCGTAATCCAATCGTGACTGTGAGTGTATTTGAGACTTCTTTAAGAAAAAAACAGGATATCGTTTTAGATAAACTATTATGCTCTGCTTTAATTGAATATCTGATAGTAGTGCAATGGTTATCGCATTGTCAATTTGAACAGAACTATGATATAGAAACTCGTCGCTGATTTTGTCGATGGGATAATCAATTAACGGTAATGAAAGTTTATAGTCGACGACTAAGGATTTTTTAATAACTCCTTTGACAGCAATAGCAACTTCAATCGTGAACATACAACTCACCCCTAGCAACGTTATCTAATAGTTTCTCTTAGTACAGCATGATTATCGAAAATCCTATTAATAGGCTTCCTGTAGATGAAATCTTAAGATATAGTCAGGCTTGATGCCGATACAGTAACATCCCTGTGAAAACTATTAAAATCGCAATCCACCTATTTGCCAAGAATCCAGCCAAAAGGGCCAGACCGGTGAGAAGACCTGGCCGAAGCGGTTGCTCGAAGACGATCAGAATTTGTCGTCAATTAAAGGAATTAGTGGCGCTAATTGGTATGGGAGTCGGGCGATCGAGCGGGGAAAGGGTTGTTTCTTGTTGGCTCGGGTCGGTACGGGGTTGTCGCTGCGAGGGCGATGCTACCGGGTGGTGTGTTGTGTGCACATGGAACACCTGATTCCCTCGACGGCATGTACCGGCGTCGGCTCGGCTCGGTTCGGCTCGGGTCGGCTCGGGTCGGTTCGGGTCGGCACACGGGGGTCTTCCATGTGCACGCGGCGCGGCGGCGACTCGTCGGCTGGCCGGTGGTTCGGTTCGGCTCGGCTCGGGTCTGCTCGGGTTGGCCCGGCTCGGCTCGCTCCCTTGCTCATTTGCCCGCTCGCTCGCTCCCTCGCTCCCCGTTGGCCGTGTGTGCGTCACCGCGCGATGGGTGCAACGCGGCTGTTGCCATGGCGACAGACGCCCGGCATCACCGGCGGTGGGGGCAACGTCCCAACGCCCAGGGTCGTACCTACTGATCCACCCCGGCTCGCGCCACTCCGCCATCAACCCCCTGTCCACCTGGATCCCCCGGCACCGAAATTGCGCGTCACATGGACCCCTAACATTCCGTTCCACCCTCCCCGAGAACCCACCCTTTCCCACGCCTTTTTCTGTTTCTCTTTCTTTCTCTCTTGCCGAGCTTCGCAGGAAAAGGCTAGCACAGGGGACAGTTTGGAAAATCGTTCCCACCTTTCTCCGAGGAAGATATCTCTCGTCCCTCGATTTTTACGATGTTTTTCGCCGTCGTTATACTCGGCGGTTTCGCCACCCCCTACCGCCTTCTATTGATCATTGGTTGATACGCGAGGACGAGCAGCTTCTCAGAAGGCCCGTGATTTACCAAGCCCGGCTCTCTACCTCCGGCGACGTTAACCCCTCGAGCCGCGGCCACTCGAAAACTGCAGGCTTACTGCGGACACGAACTGAAATGTCGCTGCAGAGAATCTGTTTCGGCCAACGAGCTGCTCCGTGCTAGAGCGATCACGTTGTCTCTGCAGTTGTCTACCCTTCTACAGATAGGGGAGAGTTTTCACATGGTAGTCGTCGTTTGTCTTGAATTTTTAATCATTCTTCGCTCATCGTGAATTCGTAACCGTCCCTCTTCGAGATCGTGCTCGCTGCTGGATTTCGCTGATCTTCTTCCCTAATCCCAACCCCTCCTGAATCGTTAAAACCACGTTTCAGGAGTCTGTTCTACACTTTGAGATGATTAGACTGCGGATTTCGTGCATTTACGGAAAATATGAATAGCTGTAATTTAACACAGTAGAGAGATTAAAAGAATTTCAGAATATTGACGCGTTACTTCTATCCTAGTAAAATTATTAACCGCTGTTCAATAGAATTTCGAAATTTTGTCCAAAAATGTTCAAATTGAATTTCATGGACGATCTGCAGTCCAGTCATGGTCTATATTTTACGCCATAGAAATTGAAGAATGTACCTACCAATAAAGCGTTTCGATAAATCGTAAATTAACCCCCATCTCTCCAAACGCCAATCATTGGCGCCTGTTCAACCAATGTTAAGCGCACCAATGTAAACACAAAGAGTCAGTTGAATTGATAAAGTTTTACTTTTGATTGATCTGGAAAAAGCTGCGTTAGGGTGCGAAAACACCCTAGTTAGTGTATTGGCACCTCTAGCCTCGCGATGCTAATAATCGCAGGAACATTGCAAGCGTCACAGTGTACACCGTGCAACACTCCAACGAGTAGGGGTAGCTTCTCGGGGGTTGGGATTTTGTCGGGATCCCGCGGATAAGACAACGCTTCCTCGCGAACCCTCCGCGATAGGTACAGTCAACCCTTCTATAACGCAATTAATTTGTACCGCGTTATAAGAAACATAGAATTAGTAAAAATCAGATGAACTCGTACAGGGAAATTTGATTGTTTAATCTATTTAAGTTGTATTATGTAGAAATCGTGTTACAAGAGGATTGTCGCAATTTTTGCTCCGCGCTATATGGAAACCGATTTATGGGAGGGTTAACTGCAATTGTTGCCGGTTTGTCGTTTGTTGCTAAGTGCGCGGTGGCTTTTGTACGTTTGATACTCGAGCGATCGGTGAACGGGGTGGTTATTGTCGACTGGAATTTCGGGGGAGTTGAATAGCCGCGTGATAGCCGATGATGTGATGGTTTTCTGGGGTGTCGAGCGTGCGGTAAGGTGACACGATGATTAACGACGGTTTTAATGCATTTCAGATCATGCCGTGTCACAGCCGATTTCCATGGGCACCGGTAGACGCGTGGGCGTTGGGACAGGATATCACCATCAGGCATCCGAAGCTGGAACGGTCCTCAGCCCAAGAAGCAGGTTTGTAATGAAAAACTATTTAAAAGAAAAATTAATCGAAACGATTTTTATTGTCCTTTCGTATCCCAGTATCGAAACGTTTGTTCTTTGCAGCGAGACGGGTGGTCTGGGTGTTAAAATGGTTGAGTACGTTCTTGGATCGAGCCCCACGACGCCCAAAGATCTAGAACCCCGGATGGTTTCATTGAGATTGGTAAGCGTAATATACGGTATTTGTTATTCGATTCGTCGACGGTATTCTAAAACAGGTTGTTTCCTTTCGCTGCAGAACACGGATGCAGACAAGAAAGAAAAAGAGAAGGGCTCGGCAAGCCCTTTCGACAGTTCTAAAGACGACACTGGCCCGCAGAACAACGGACTGGCCTCGCAAAACGGACTCGACGATGACAAAGGATTTAAGTGAGTATTGGGAGACGGTTTCGACAACAGTGGACCGGCGAGACCGACCTGAAACGATCGTGTAGAGCCATAAGGATGACCCCTAAAACCTTCAATGTTAAAGTCATTGCGGTAACGCCTTGACTGCCGGGACAGAAAAAGCCCACAATGTCAAGGAAATGAAATTGCGGTTTGAGCAAAAATTAATTTTTGATTGGCAAAGAAGTGTGTCGCCCACGTGAGCGTGTTAAAACATTTCCGAATCGAGGGCACGATTTTCAATTAGCGGATGGTAGAGAGATCGTCGTAGCCTCGAAGAACGTAACAGCGGCAACTGTCAAGGGCGTACATGCCCTACCCGCGGACGATGACATCATACCCGCTCGCCTCTTTCTCTGCATCCCGCTGTACCGTCTGGTTGCGCCACCTGGTGCATCGACGCTGCGTTCCCTTGCAACCGATGTTACCGACGCCATATCACCACTGCAGTCTTTGACTTTGACCAATGGTCGCTGTTAACGGTTTACCTACCGGCAATTGACTAATTGTAAAGTTGGCTTCTTTCAAAAATCAATGGCCAAAGTTACGTAGGACAGTCTAACAGCTTCTTCAGAGATTGTTATTTAAAAGAAAATTATCGAGCGTCTTTTTGAAGTACGAGGTCATTGACCCTCGTGCAGTGTTCAGCAAATTTGGACATTTATTTCTTTAAAATTCAAATAAGCCACAGTTAACATTCAGCCCTAATCTAGATCTACACTCATATGTACAAAGACTGTTCACATTAAATCGCTTTACATCCGCAAGAGAAATCATAATTAAAAGCGTATGCTTTTACGTCGAATTGACCCGAACAAAGCACGAGGGTTGGAAGACCTCAAACGCGATCTACGATCTCTTCACACAGAGTTAGTCGCGATAATTTTATGCACGAGGCTATTTAAAACCATGGTATACAAAGAAATATTCAAAGATCCCCTAGCTAATATTTTAATAATGCAAATATGCAGCGAGGCAAATCCTGGTAGCGAACGTGTTAACTCCTCGCACTACACTTTCTTTCTACGCTGATTACAACGTCTTTGTTATTCATGATTTCCAAGAAAGAGAAGAGAATTTATATTGTTTATATTCCTGTGCCTTCGCGAATGGTTAAATCGACTTCAGTTTAACACTTATGCCAACCCAACCGTCTCAAAAAATGCTACGAGATAGAAATAATTCATTTAACGAAATAAAAAGTGAAACTTTAAGATGTATGATACTGCAAGTACCCTATCACCATTCTAATATTTTGCAGATCTAGATAAATAATTCCGTCTGCCGTTTCTGGGAGACACGGCATTCAAAGTGTTAAGAAAGATAGATATAGTTGCTAGATTTTCATCTGACTCGGCGTTATATGACAAGGGTTAACAGGCTTTCGGCACCCAAAGCGTAACACGACGCCTTTGTCAGCGTGCGATAACATCCTAGCATCGTTCCTCTAACTTGCGAACAACGATAAGCGAAGAGTAAACACCTTGCGGAACGTGGCCCACGGTTTTTCGGTCGTTCTCACGCTAAGAGCGTTTACCTGCCGTCGGCAGAACACACAAACGAAAAAGTCGAGCCGGCAGGTGGCCCTCTTAGACTTTCCGTTTTCCCGTCGCGTCGGAAGCGTCAACGATAATCCGGTGAATAATCACGACGGCAAATAAGACGGAGAAAGGCATTAGAAACGTATAACGCAGCGACGCCGACGCTCCTGTCTCGTCTGCTTACCGATTCCGTTATGGTAATGATATTTGCTCGTCTCGCAGTCGGTCGTCACGCTCCCGTACCCTTTTTCTCGCTAGAACAGAAACAGAGGTCGCTCGGCCGAAGGCGTTTGTATCTTGTTATGCTATCGTTATGCAAACCGCGTCGTTACGCTGCGTGGCCAATCGTGAATTCGCGGAATCTCGATTACTCGGGATGTCCACGTTAAGCGTGCGCATACGATTCGCTAGGAAAAAGCGAGATGATTGAATTAGCGCATTAGTGCCGGCTCATTTCCTGCCAATTACGAGTAAAAAAATTGCGAACGTGTTAAATCTTTTCTTCTTTTAATAATTCATGTAATCTCGTTGTAACACTTCTGCAGAGATACAGTTATCGAGTTTTATACATTGTTGTTCGCGAATAATTGTTGTTACTGTTCTAGGCTTTCAAAAAATCTAAAATAATTCTGGAATACGCATTGAAGTCCCTATTTTAATATGTGATCGTTGGAACGACAAATGTTTAAAGTATTAATGTGAAAACGTAAATATTGAAGAGTGAAATTTCACTCCGGACATAAACGACCCAGGTTGCTCACGGATGGTTAATTTCCAAGAAACCCCAAAGATTCGAATAGGAATCTTTCGGTTGTAATGCGTCAAGAATGTAAACTCAACGAGGAATTCCGAACTCGAGCTCTCCCCGACGTGAAGATACCTCGTCCTTCTCGGTCTATAAACGTATCAGGCCTCGGTGGAGCTTTCTTTTCGGCGTGCAACGACGCTCATTAAGTCATCCGAGATTTAGGTGTCTGCATTTCGGAAAAGTGCAGCTGTCGAGCGCCGGTCAACGGTACACAGTTTATTTTCAGAGCGCATTGTTCTCTCGTCGCTCGACTGTTTTCGATCGAAACGTGCGAGCGAAATCCGTGGATACTGGAGCGTGAACAGATGAAAAGAACTGTAGTCGTTCTGCGACAGCTGCGTTGCGCAATCCTCACGGTGTTTCCTTATGGCTCTTGAATCGGTGCTCCTCGATTACGGGGGCAGTTACTTGCACCGGATAATTCGATCGACTAGGGGGGTCTCGTTGGCGATACACTGTCCTTACTGCTACTCCACCTTTCTCTCGACTATCCAGAGGCGTATTAACCCCACCAAGCCTTGGAGTCTCTTGTCAGGCTCGGGCGGAGATCTCGAATAAATGAGTCGAAATAATAGCTTCTTGTCGTTGATATTCAATATACAGAGAAGATAGACAATTACGCAGCAGGGAAGATACATATTTACGCTGTGCACAGGGTAGCGTGTACACGTGATTGTATGGCAATCAATTTTGATGGGAGTCATGCTGTTCGCGAAGATGAACTTCGTCTAATGAAGGCTACTTCTTCTTGTACTATTAATTCAAGATTTTTCTTCCAGAAGTGGAATTTGATTCTTTCTTTATAATTGCTTAATAGTGCGTTTAATCATATTTGAACAATGGCGTTACAGGAAGGTTTCGTGTATCGATTCTAACGCACGGTATAATTTTCAGAGAACTTGTAACTTTTTTGTGACAATACCCTTTTTCATATTTAACAAGAAGACATTTCGCATCTATCAGAATATAGTAATTTGTATGTGTTACCTACTATCGAGTTAATATAAATATTAATCACCTGGGCGTCGATGCGACACTGAACATTGATGAAATGAAAACAAAAATTAGACGAAATGTGTCCTAGCTCGAGGGAGAATGGAATAGCGAAAGAGATGTCAAGGCAGAGGGTGGGGAATCTGAAGAAGACTAATATGAATTAACGCGCTTGTTTCTGTTATAGTCGCACGCCCGGGAGCCGTCAACCATCACCGGGCGAGGAGGAGTTCCAAAAGAACGCGGCGGCGACCCTCGCAGTGAGCACGGGTGCTGGCGGCGTGGTGTTGCTGAAGCCGGGGGTGGACGTGGTGGGCAGCGAGGAACATTTTATGGCAGCTTTCGCCCCGGCGCCTCCGCACCATCTACAGCATCACCAGGCACCGCCGACGCATCATCTACAACATCCGCATTCCCACGCGGCTCAGCTCTTTGGCGCACAGGCACCGCCACCCCCGCAGGGCCCGCCCCCGTCACAGCAACAGCAGCAGCAACAGGGACCCCCGCAACCGCAAGACACCACCACTCACTTTGATGTTCAGGTGAGTCTCTCTCGACCTTTCATTGTTCCTCCACTGTGCGTACGGGCTGCGCCAAAACGACGGGGTTGCGCCCTTTTCACTTCAACTCTGACTTCTCGCCACCTCTCGGATTACGGTGTACCTTTCAGCGTGGGACGCAACCAATGCAACTCGACTGGTTGACCCTAGAACAGCTCCCAGTATTGCTTCTCGTATACGGGGAAATTTTAGAAAATTGTTCGTCGTACCATTTATGGCGTAGGAGGCAAGCGGGCTGGTTAATCCTAGAACGACTCCAGGATTATTACTATTATACTGGAAAATTTTAGAAAATGGCTCGTACCATTTGTTACGTAGGAGGCAAGCAATGTTAACTGGCCCGGTTGATCCTAGAATGAGTATTATTTCTCTTATACTGGGAAATTTTATAAAATTGTTCGCTGTAGCATTTACTGCGTAGGATGCAAGCAATGTTAACCGGGCTGGTTGATCCTACAATAACTCCAGTATTATTTCTCTTATACTGGGAAATTTTAGAGAATTGTTTATTGTACCTTTTCTAGAACGACCACTGTATGATTATTCCTAATATTTCGAGAAATTTTAGAAAATTGTTCCCTGTTCTATTATTATATTACTGAACATCACAGAAAATATTTGCACATTCGCATGAGGGTTAAATCACGAGAGAAAAAAAAAACGATAAAAAGTGACGATGCATAGAACAGTCTAACATTCTTGTGAGACTGTTTATGGTTTCAATTCCGTCGATTTGGCGCACCCCTGAGAGACAGGTTTCAGAAGAAGGAATTTTGCTACTTGGAGAACCAGTGGCTCGCCTCTCGAATTAGACTCGGTGAGAGTCTCAGTCCGTAAACGTGCTTCTGTTGTTCTTGGATCCGGTATGGGATGATTTTGCCGGATTATCGGAAGCCTGGCCTAGTTTCTCGCCGCTAGTCACGCGCGTATATTTTGGCCGGGGAATTGATAAATAACGGGCTCGCGCGTAAATTGTGAAAGCAGTCGGGCCGGCTCGGGTCTCGCGCAGCCCGTCGTCCTACATAAACGCGCATCGTAAGGCTCGCGCGATTACTATCGCGCGACGGTTACCCACTCGAGTGGCCCGGCGAAACCCGTGCATTAACTGATTGGCCCGGCTTACGTAACAATCCGTTGAATATTCTTTAAACGACGTGCCATAGGGCAGGAGAAGGTACATCGGAACCTTTTAGACGGATTGATCGACCAAACTGTCGGAGACGTTGCTCTTCTCGTTCGACGATCTAGCTATTATTCCAGGGAAATTAATAAGAAATGCGAAAATGACTGGAACATTCAGACGGTAATGAATAGACTCCGGATCTTTAGGTGAGATGAAACGTTTGTGCATCAATTGTAAGACACAGACGGTCAATGGAAATTCATATCTTTCACGGATAATTTTAATGTAGCGAGAATAATGTATTAATACTCCTTTAATCTTTTCAATGTTTCAAATTGTGCTTACTTACTTTTGTCGCAAATGCGTAAAATCCGGAGTCGAACTGCTGGAGAAATTGAAGACTCCACAGGGAATTATTAAAAATGCTTTGATAAGCTTCCTTTAGAGGCACCCAAGTGTTTTCTAGCTACAACATTTTCGAGTGTTTCTACACCCGAGATTGAACGAGCGAAACGAGATTTTTATTCGTGAATAGGCCTCGCTCCAGCAATGTTGCGATTTCACCTCGTCGGAGATGTAGCATATGCTAATGCCCGGTTCGCAGTGTCGCAACGCTTTCGTTTCGCAGTTGAGAACTCTGTTACTGCTTGCCCCCAGTTCTCTAGTTGTCCTTCCAATCCCGTGAAATTTTTCGCCTTTAACTTGCCCCCTTTGGTTAGCGTTTCCGTTCCTCTAAACCCTTATGTCAATAGCCACTTTCAAAAGACTTCTGGAGTCCCTCATTTAAATAAAGAATTATTTTCTGCCTTCATGTACAATCGAGTCTGACCATTACAACGTTACCGACCGGCGTAGGAAATTTTCTGGCATTGCCATAAGAGTTAGCAAGCGTGTAACGCAAGCCTTTTTATGCAAAATAAAAACCTCAGACATATTTTTCTTTTCTTAATAATCTCTAAAAAAAGACAGTACTAGACCGCGGATTTTATGCGTTTATGGTAAAACAGAAAAAACATTTATAGAATTTCAAAATACTTACGGTATTTTCAACTATACATGTATTTCTTGTTTTAACACTAGAACTACCGAGTAATAAATACGACTGATGTATATCGCTTTGGAATAATGACAAGACTACATCTATTCAAACTAACCTGTGCTCCAATAAAGAAGTTCAGTCAAAAATTTCTGATGAAAACATTTTTATCATTTCAGTAGTTGTGAAAGAAATTAGGAACGAGTCATTTTGACTGGTTCGGTAGTTCTAGCGTTAATTTTTATAATAACAGTGTTTTTTCTGTTTTGTCAGAAACGCATGAAATCCTAGTCACCTGAGAATTTTTGCTGAAGGATAGGAGGGTAAATTCGTGGACTTTTCGCATTCAGCCGTAATTAGATGTTTACATCAGGTTGCGCTCGCTTTCGTCCAGGTGAAATTAGCGTGGTATCGATTTTGCTCGTCTCGAGCCTCGGTTAACAGGTTAACAGTTCCATGGTCGTGCTCTCGCACAGTATTTAGAGACTGTGGACGGCGTTCCACCGCGAAGGGCGCCGCTGCCGGCGTTAATTTAGCGATTGTGCCTTGTGACTAGGAAGAGAGGTTATTTTTAAGCAGCCAGCAGCTGATGCTAACGAGCGGTCCAACCACCGAGCAACCCTCTTCCACAGGTTCTCGATGGACTTCCTTTCGCTTTTGAAGTCGCGTCGCGTTCGAACAGACACGGCTATTCGACCGTGTGCCACCGTACTGCAGTAACAACGCTTGTCGGAATAGTCTCTCCCTGTTGCGAATCATTTTATCCTTTCAGAACTTTCACCCCTCCTTTCACCGACCAAATATTTTTAACTTCAACGCCCCTAGGCGATAGCCGCTCTACTCTAGGGAGCCGGCAGTAATTCACAATTAGTCCGTGGAAATCTTCGTGCAAATTCTTTGTAATTTACTTTGTGGAAATCAGGATGAAGTAAAGTATCTCTTCGTGGTTTGTGCCGGATAAAATGAAATGGGAATGTTTTTAATTTTAATTGGTGCGCTCGTTCGCTTGCATTAATCCAGAGAGGAGTTCACAATCCACTTGTAATTAGTCTTCTACGTATTAACACTACACCTGCCAAGCACTGAAACTAGCTGTTCCGTGTTACCTTGTGAATATGTATTACCTTCGTTTTGGTTACATGTACTCGAATAAAAAAACGTGTGTAATAATTCCTAATGGAAGTATCTGTACAATTTCATTAACTGAAAGACAAACAATTCAGTGATTTTATCGGTAGGTTTGGAGTTAATTTTGTAGTATAAAGCGTTTAAACATACTGTTGCATTATTGCTAACCCATTAAAACTGTTAGGAGATGAATGTTTAAACCCCGTTCACAAGTCTCCAACTTGTTAGAATCTACAGACTTCCACAGCCTGCGAAGTTGAGATACAGAAATTGTGTAACGCGCCCTAGCGTTTCGCGATTGTTAATCAGATTTGACTCGATTCCAGCGAAACAGATTGATTCGCCTGGGAAGGTCTAGCTTTCGTGGAACGAGCGAGCAAGCTCACAGTTGACCCGCGCGGCGTCCCGTTCGAGTATATTTGGCAAAATGAAATGTAGGGTGTTTCGGTCACAGAGATTTCTGAATCGCCGATCCGTGCAGTGATGGAAGGGCCGACCCGTGCGCGCGGTCCGCCACGGTATTCGCCGGCGAGTTATAATTATTTGCCTCGCGACCCTTTTACGTCTCGAAGCGAAAAGTAAGCGTTTACAACGTGACATTTATTTCGATCTTGACTCGGTGACTTGGCAAACCGCGGACATTTACGATTTTCGATCCCCCCCCCCCGCCCGTCTCTGGGTTTTCTCGTGGAATCGAACGGCATTCCGTTGGCGTGAAAACCGGCGGCCACGGTAGATCATACTGGTCCCCGAGCGACAACAGCTGCTCTCTGGAGAATACGCGGCTATTATCCTCGCTTTTTCAGATTCTGGCCGGCAGAAAAAAAATAGACCGGTCGGTTTCCGTGGTAGCGTCATTGTCGGGAGGCTCATTTGCGTCTACACCGGTTCGCGGGATTTTTTTAATCCCGCATAATGTCGACTCAAACTCGACAATTTTTAGCGTAACTTGGAGAACGCAGATGCTATTGGTTCTTCTCGTATTTCGAATTTTGGCATTGAGGCAAATTGAGGCGAGCTATAAATAATAACCATAATCCTTACTTATTCAGCCTCGCGGCTAGGAATCGGAATTGGTTTTACAATAGAACTAAGCATTCGACACGTTCTACACACTATAAATATAAATCGTCTTTTTCTAGTAAGAAATTGTTAATGGACTTTCTGATCATTCTACGTGTGAAAAAATTGTGTAGCAAAGGGCTAAAGCGTTTCTTCCGCCTTCTTTCGTGCTGCTTCGAGTCTCGATCATGCTGATCGATCACGGTAGTAAGCTCGAAGCCACAGTTTAGTATTAGGTCATTCAGTATATCATATCTTTCGGCGCAGTAGGTGTAAAATTCTAGCACTTAGTATTTCTAAATAGAAAATATGGTAATTATATAGAAGTTGGTCCTTCTCACCGATTTTGATTACCTTGAAATATGCTGTCATCCAGAATTTGATCTAGTAATGGAAAAATCATGCGAATGGAATGATATGCGAAATTCCTTTGCTGATATACAAAAATCCCAGAGAGAAAATTCAATACGGTAATGGCAATAGTTTCTTGGAAATATCTCGAAAACTAAAACCGAGCGGCGGTAGCATGTATAGGGAAAAGTTGTTCAGAACGATGACCTTGACAACATATTTCAAGGTCATCAAAGTTGGAGAGGAGGACCAACTTTTATATAATTACCGAAAATATTGTTCTAAATGCTGTACGATGTAGACTCGGGGGATTCTCGAATACATAGAGAGACGTTTCTGTAAAAATGTGGTTCAAACAAGATATTAGGTCGTCCCATAAGTTCGTGCCGTTTACTCTTGTACCATTGAAATTCTGAAAATAAAATATGTAATCACCCTTCCATTCCACAACTTCTTCTGACCATTTTGGCAAAGACCGTCACTATAAAATTTCTGCGGTTTTTCATTAAAATACTTTTCAATGGTGAATAATACAAACATGTCCACGGCACGAACTTATGGGACGACCTAATACGTATGAAGGTTCGTGTGCATAGAGTGCAACGAGAAAGGACAGAGCTCGCGGAATGACCTAATAGTTTGAGCGTTCTGTTACGACATAGGCCGGTGTACGACGACGAAACGACCGAGCGAGTTTCCGGTCTCGACGACCTTGGCTGTTCCCTCTATCCTTGGAGGCGTCTCTAAGCGACTCTCCTAGGACACCAGCCTTTTTGTCCCTCCCCCCCCCTCCATCCGTCTCCGTGAAAGAGACCTTTTCGACTGGTGTTGGTTGGACCTGACAGGCTTAAGAGACTCGGAGGGCGGCGGGGGAATGGAGAACGACCTCGTCCTCAGGCGCAGACAAATGTATAAATCACCGAGTGACAAGTTCTCGACATCTACTTCGAATCCTATTCAGAAAATAGAGCATGCGATCTATAGCCGCCGCCGCCATCCCTCCCCGACACATATTCATATTTATGCCGGTTACGGCGCCTGTCCGAACGTTCTATCGGCGAATGCATCAAAATGCCTTCCGTCCCTCTCTTCCTCTCTCTCTCCCCCCGTGGGATGATGACGAGCGGCAATTTTACCGTCCGACGAGTAGCCTGATTCCGCATATCCTTTAACCTGTTAAACGGACGAAGGGCGAGCCGCGATTGTCGCCGCATTTCGACCTCCTCCGTTTCAGACGTTTATCGTTTTCTCGGTAATTCCACCGGCGATTCGGTTTATCGTATCTGCCGGTATCTTCCCCGGTAGTATAAACCACATTGCACTCGCTTTTATTGCCGACGAGATGCTCGTCGGATTGATTTAGGTTTGCCTTTTACCCTTAAGTGGAGAGGCAAGGTCTCCGGGACAGCCCATGAAACTTTTTAAAAGTATGGAAATCTGGTTACCCCCGATACAAACTGAGTTTCAGCGACGTTACCTTGCCGCGACGTCCTTAATTAATTAGCTCGGGCGGCTCCGTTTCGAGAAAAATAGCGAAATCTACTCGGAGATTGCTCCGGCGACGAACGAAATGAATTCTTGTCTGGTAAAATTCAAGTAACGCGTTCGTCGAAACAGATGGCAACCGGAAGTCGACGGAGACGGTTCGTCCACGTTCGTTTTTCTTTCGCAGTCGATTTCGATCCCTTTCGCCAACGTGTCCCGACCTTCCGTCACGGCATTACGTGGTTCTGAATTTTGCACGGCGCGGCTCGAATCGATGACTGCATCGAATTGCTCGCCTTGAACCATCGATTCCGTCATCGAGCTCGCAACCGTGGCACCGACGGTTGAAAGGATTTCTACCGAACTCGCTGAAACGATACTTTGCTAATAGAATTCATTAGTGGTGCAAGCGAAACAACAGGGACCGTGTACCGGCTGTTCCAATGTTGCTATTCATCTGTGTTGCCTAGAAACAGTTCTCCTTTTTCGTGATACAAACACGAACGTAATTCGATTGATTTCACTTGACGACAAAATATCAGCCGTTTAACACATTGACTGCCATGTCACCCATTTGTGGGAGACGGAATTATTTGTCCAGGTTTTAAACTGAATTTTTACGTTAACATACTCACTATACCAAATTTTATTAGGATCTGTAAAATGTAAGAAAGTTGGAGGACTACTCAATATCATACATTTAATTTTTTTCCATTTTTTTTTCATTAAATAACTTACTTTGATTTTATGGAATTTTTGAGGTTTCTAATTTGGCAGTCAAAGTGTTAATGGATAAATGGTTCTACGCAGAAGTTACATTTGGTACGAACTTTATTAATTGAAACTCTTGGCGAATCAGCCGATGTGTCTAATCATTTGCATCCCATGGCAAATTACAGTCCTTACTATAGACTACGGATCGTTGTGCAAATTCCGCGGGTAAATTCCGTAAAAATCAAGATGAGGAATAAGTTCAATTTGTCACCTATTATATCCTGAAAATGTGCACATAAATGCATAAAGATCCGCAGTCCATCGCGTCCTCGCAACACGATCCCCGTGACACAATTTTCTCCTCCATTCTCATTTCTGTCGAACCACACGGCATTCATTATGAATCCGGGAATTATAGATGGCAACCGACCATGTCTGTGTTCCAAATTTGGGATTCCAGTGTAGCCGGGGAGTGGCACGCTCGCGTGTATTGGACGGCGTCGTTTCGCAAAACTGTGGAAAGTCGCCGGTTGTGTCGTCGCGTTCGAAGCGCGCGATTCGTCTCGGCTCGTCGCGCGAGAGGCGTGATACGTGGAAGGAGAATTCGTTCGTAGGTCAACGAATTGTTGTTGTGTTTCTGCGACAACGTTCGTTAAGAAAGCGGCTGCGAGGCTGGTCGGCGCGAGCCTGTGCCGGCGAGTGTACGCGATTCTACTTGAAAAAGGGGAAATCACAAATGAAAGGGGAGAAAATGCGGTGTACAAGTTCTCTCGGGTCGTGCAACCCGTTCTCCCTCCCTCTCTCTTTCTCTCTCTCTCTCTCTCTCGCTCGCTCTGGGTAGATCGTTGGTGTTTTTTTCTCTGTCTATCGCGTTTCCCCGGCTCTCGTACGGGAAATGGTGCAGCTATCGTAGGCGGGCATTGTTCCCTGGGCGGTAGAGGGGGGCCGTAGCCGCATTTTCCACGTGACGAACGAACCGCGTGTGCACACAGGTGTGCAGGTCGACCGAGCTCCGTCGCCGCCGCCTAGCTCCCGCGTTGCTACCTACCTACCTCCTGTAATCTCGTTCTTCCTCGCGCGTTCGCTCTACCTTTTCGTGTTCCGCACGCCTCGATGAAAACGCAAAATGTCGCACAAAGCACGCATCGAGCGTGCTCCTGCGCCCGCTTTTCCGGGAGAAGAGGGTCGAAAGGGGGCGGGAAGAGAGAGAGAGAGGAAGAGAGGAGGTTGTGGCGGTTGGGAAACCGGCGGGGAGAGGAGCGGTGGCGGTAGGCGACAAAAAAAAAAGAAAAATTACGAGCGCGACGAGAGTTTATGTTTCCCCGACGAATTCGTTATAATTTTTTTCCCTTCCCCCGCTCTGTTTTTCCCTCCTGCAATTAGTGCCGCGTTATGTTAGTAGAACTGGATACCGCGGTTGTGGCATTAATTAACACACGAGCTTCGTTCGTTCGTTCGTTCGCCGCCCGCCCGTTTCGACGTTTCGCATCGGAAACAGCTGCCCGCCTCCTCTCGTTCAGACACCCTTGCACGCCCCCGCGGTTCCCGCCATCGCGTATTACGGCGTCGCGACGCTCCCGCGATCGTTGTCTGTTTTCGGCTCTACCCCCTCGGCGGTTACGTTTTTGCGAGCCTCGGATCGAAACGACGACGACGACACTCGCGAATGGAAATTAACGCGTTCGACCCGCCGAGATCAAACGACTGCTTGCACGCTCCGGCTGTCAATGGAAGCGCCAGGACCCGCTGCCAATCGATAACAAGCATCGGGACGCTGAACCTGTCTTAAACTCTCGAGCACCGTGTCCCTCGAAATGAACCTCGAGGTTTCAAACCTTTCCAACGCGATGTTCCAACTCCAAAACCTAGACATGCTTCTACCCGGAATATTCACGAATAAAAATAATAAAATGAGTTTTACGCCAATATTGAAAAATTGGCGTATTTGATAAAACTCACGATGTGCAGCAAGTTCAATTCATCAACTGGAAAGATTCCCTAGACTGTGGTTTTTATTAATTTTTACAGAAACTTATTTACTTATTATTAAAACTTAATACTATTATTTTCAACTCGATAAAATCGTTTAGGAAAGAAACAGATATCTAGCTCCTATAATAAATAACCTGAATGGCGATCGATAATATCTGAATAAAAGAAAATGTACCTCCTATATCTTGCAGTTCATACAGACAATTATTTTGCACAAAAATTCGCAAGCCCATTACGGCAATCATAGAGTACAGATGTCATTAATATTTTCTGGTACTTCAAAACAGTACACATACTATAAATGCATAAAGATGGTACGTATTGTTTTGAAAAAGCTCTTTCAATCTCTCTTAACCAGTTAAGCGCGTTTGACGTGTACACACGTCGGATCAAATCTCTATCGCGGTGCGGTTAACGTTCATGAATTGTTAATTTCTTATCGAATAAAAATGTAATTCTTCCTCATTTTGCTTTACTTCTTTCGTAAAATTTACAATAGCGGCATTTGGCCTGCGTGCGACGCATATATTCGTCATTGCTTGATTTTAATTCTAAACTCCGCAGTTAACTGGTTAATCTTGTCCCTGTTTGAAGTTATTTCTGTCCGATCTTGAATCTCGTTAAAATCAAAATGGTCGGAGTCCTTGCCTAGTAGCCGTGGTTTCCCGGCTGCCGATTTCCAGGATCAATGGATCCAGGCAGTCTGCGTTTCGGCTTTATTACCAACGACCGAGAAGACCATCGAACGCAGCATGCGGCCTAATCATACGTGCCGAGGTATTTTCCGCGTTCCTCGCTGTCTCCGGTCGTTTTGATTTCAAAAACAACAGCAGATTTGCCCGGTTGGTCCCGGAACGGGTTGCCGGCGAGAACCCGTTGGGAAAACGGTATTTTTCCCGTTGGATGGCACGTTCGGAACGTGTTTTCAGCTGGGAACGCGACGTTCGAGCGAGACGCGGATCAAACGAAATTACACGGATTATCGAGACTCCAGTGTAGCGGCGTCGATGACGGCGCGCAATACTTACGCGAAAATAGAACGGTCGCGGTGCTTACGAGCGTATTACGACGGCGTTTATGCACGCGTGCTTGCTTCGGAGGAAGACTGGCGAGAGAACGAGAGGCGAAAGAGACGATGGAAGGAGAGAAAGCAAGAGAGGAGAGAGAGAGAGAGAGAGAGAGAGAGGCGAGGGCTTGCACAGGAGAGCGCGATGCTACGAAAAGCGCGTGTACGCATGAGACGCGGCTGCCCTCTGATCGCGTTATTACGCGAAGGCTCGTGCTCGCCAGTGCATGAAACGATTCCCAGACCTCCTCTCTCCTCTTCTCTCTCTCTCTCTCTCTCTCTCTCTCCACGTTGCTCTCGCTCCGGTTCTGCTCCCTTAGCTCTCCTTTCCTCTCTCGTTCCTCCACTTGTCCTCCGCTTGTTGTTCGCTCGGCCTCTCCCGCCTTCTCGTTTTTCCCTGTTCCACTCTCGCGTCCCCAAACTCTCCCCCCTCCCTCTCTCTCTCTCTCCCTCTATTCCTCGTTCGCCTGATTTTCTTCTCTCTTCCCTTCGTTCGCGCGCAAAGACCCCCTTCAGTCCCCCCTTGAACCTCGTCGGTTCTCGTGATCACGCGAAAAGCAGGAAGAGGATCCCGGGGCTCGATAAAAGAGGATGGAGAAAGAGGAGGGACCCTCGAAGGTGTGTTTTGCCGCGGGTGCACACGTACGGAGTGTACATACGCGTGCACACACACGCTGCGAACAACCAACCATCGGGTTGTTGACTCGGTGCCCATTCAGCATAAAGTGCAATGACTTCCCCCGATGAAAATCTGTATCATCGCCCGAAGGCTACGGTCTTCAGGGTACCGCGACGCTCCCGCCGCGATACTGTTCCGGTCAGGGATTCCGGGCGACGGCCTCTTCTTCTTCTTCTTCGTCTTCTTCTCATCGTTTGTACCGAGCTTCCAAGTTGGCCCCCTTTGTTCGAATACAGAGTTTCGCGGCAGCTTCGTTTTTCGGCCTTTTGATTCACCCACGCTTCCGTCAAACGCTTTACGACGCCTTTGACCGGCCGACGAACACGCGACGCTCGTTTCCTCGCGTCCTTCGACGACCGGCGTCGTCTACACGCACCCCGTTAGCCCCTGCAAACCATTGCAGTCTGATGCGAACCTTGACCAACGTCGAAGTCGTCCTCCATCTTTCCTGTCAACGGATCTAAATCCGAGGAAAATTTCTTAGTCATCGATAGACTCGTGCCAATTCAATTTGAAAATCCTGTCGGAATACACGGTCCATCGGTATGCTGTTCTATTCTGTGCTTGACTAGACTGCGGATCTCTATGCAAAATGGAGGTTCTGCTCGTCGATTGTAGGAAACGAGAGCCTGGCAGACACTGCTTTGTTTCTTTAAAAATTGTACGCGGTTGGAAATAATATCCTTGAATTTTTGTGATTTCTTCAGTTTTAAATTACATCTACTCATTCCCCCCCCCCCCCCAGAAATGCATACAATTCACAGTCTATTTTTTATTTTTTTTTTTATTTTTTATTGAAGCTCTTTAGACCCTTAAATGGGTCCATCACAGTCTATTTATCACGTTAATGAATTCGGTTGTCTTCAACGCGGTGTTTTTGGCCATTAACAAAGTACAAAATTATAATCAATCAATTACAGAATCGTTGATGAGCGGTTACATTTCAGGAGATGTGTTTCATCGTATCGATTTGCATTTTCAACGAGTCACAAATAAATCGTTAAAATTAGAACGTATTTGTACTTGGAATAACCGATGACGAGGCTGCGGATTCTACGTATTTATGGCAAAAATAGGAGTAGGTAAAATGTGAAGTGGTAAAAGAGTTGGAAGAATTCGAAGGTGTCGCTATACCTATCGTCAACTTGTGATAATTGTTAAAGAAAAAAATAATTTTTTAACGTGGTTCTAGTAGCCTGCAATTGATGCGGAAAATGATTATTTTCCACGAAGACCCGCAGTGTAGTTATGACTCCCTATAAATGTACATAATTGAAAAGAAGCCACTCGCAGTCAGTATTCCTCCAATTCACTGAATATTATTCCGCATCTCGTATTTCTGTTATACTCATAAACGTATTCGTAATTGTACTTGTAATAGAAGAATTTGAGAACATTGTCACGTTGTTTCCAATTTATTAAATTATTAAGCTATTAAATTATAATTAACCCTTGGCACTCGAATGGCAACTGTAAGGAGCCACTAGAAATTGCTGTATCATTATTAAAAATATTTTTTACATTATTAAATGTGTTTCTATCTAATAAATTACTAAACACTTCGGTATTGTACGAGTAAATGTCACCATTTTCGTATGTATAACACGAAAAATATTTATATATATAAGGGAAATATTCTAGGTCAGAAGAAATGTTTCGTTTTGGGGTTAAAATATCTTCGAGTGCAATGGGTTAATAGTGCAGAAGGTTTATATTTTGCATAAACGTCTAGTCACAAGCTAATGAAATGTAGGCACAAGTTTGCAGCCTCGATCTCAAACATCTTGAAAACACAAATCGTGTTGAAAAGGGGAGACCGTAGAGGTTTGTGGAAATTTTTCTGCAACCGAAATATGTGAGCGTTCGGATGTACACGGACCGTGTCGTAAATTGTTGAAGAAGGCATCGCGTAAATTGGCGTGTGGGGTGAGGCGAGGACATTTCAATTTCGCTGGCTCGTCGATAATAGATCGTTCGGACTTTTGGCCGGCGTATCGATCCGGTTGCTTACGCGGCCGCGCGGAGCTTTGCAAAATAATCGCCGGCGTGTCTCGAATCGGCTGACGATACGGCCGAACAAGCCAAGTGCTTGTCACTCATTCGACGGTATTTTCGGTCGGGCCTTACATAATCGGCCATACTCGCGCGCCGCGGGTAAACCTTCCTCGTTTTGCCTGGCCGCGTACACACATACCAGTATATGCGTGCGCTCCTCAATTTTTCACGCTGGCTGACTGACTCACTTTGGCATGGCCGCGGCCAGCCCGCGTGCGAACTGCGATTCCCGAGCCTCTGCTCCACATCGAACTTTCGAAAAGCGAACGCGCGCGAAAAGGGCTTCGGAACTTCCGACACGGCCGCTTCCACGTTTAATATCACCCCTCAGTCCCCCCTATTGCTATAGCCCCCTCTTCGACTTTTCAACTATGTTGCGCACCACTCCCCCGGGAAGATTATCCGCAGAGTCGTGCGCGCCTATGCAACTCGGCCGACAATTATGGGACACGCGGCGTCGTTACTCGTTTATTCGCGGCCTGAACCCCTCGACGTAATTGCGCGTAACGCTTAGTATAGTTAGCCGGCTGCGTTTTAACCGGCCGACTCGCGACGCGATCAATTTCAGATTTTCCACGGGCACCTCGGAATTACGGAATTTAAACAACTTTGAAAAGGTCCCCGATTATTCGTAGCGCTTCGTTCTAGTGTTACTCGCGTGTTCGAAGTCGAAATAAGTATAAGCCGAGCATATTCGCGTCCTCGAATTCTAGCGTCGACCTCTTAACCTGACAATTTTCTGGCCATCGAGAAGCACGGCGGGCCCGGTTCAGTGCCAGTAAAGATGATTTAACTGGGATTTAATTTGCGGTACTGGTTGTATAATAATAGTCGAAGGAGATAGGTGAATTTCAAGGGTAGCTGGTGGCTGGTCCGGCCGGTTGAACGGGTCGGGCGAAATTGTTGAATGTTTTATTCAGGGCTCGATAGGGCCGCCGGATCCGTAAAAACGTATGCTCGCGTCGACGTGGCCCCGTAGTTAGGATTTACGATACGACGGGTTGCACGATTTGATTCGACACGACAGTTTGAACGATAATCGTAACGCGTTCTCCGGGTCTCTGTCGTAGACCGTGATCGTGTTCCGCCGCAGTTCGATTCTGTCGTAAAATCTGTCGTGTTCCGCAGGTTGGTCGTGCCGGCGGATTGAAACGCGTGCGGTCGATGGGGAAATGATTTGGAACGATTTTCTTTCGTCGTCTCCCGGCCAGAAATATTAAACGAATCGCTCGCTCGAGAAGCTTCGAGGCTTTCGGGGAACGGGAAACGTTTCTTTCTCGATACCGGAGAAGAAACTCTTTCCGCGCGGAACATTTTCGTGGTCCCCGGATAAATCTAGCACACACCGTCTCTACTCCCGACAGTCTATTCGCCTAAAGACGTATTCCGCTCGTTTCTACCTATCCTCGAAACGCGCCTTTATTTCTGTGAGGCTCAAATTATTTAGGGCCAAGACCACTATTCCCTGGATTCCCAACCCAGATCCTAGGTCCTAGAGGTTCTCACGAAGTACACCGCCATCGTGTTAACAATTAAACCAAATTTATGCCCTCGCGTTAATTAAAGCCGGAGTGACGGGCCCGGCACAGGACAAACGCAGAGAATACTTTGGATCATGGTAACGTTACTATTGCACGAACGTTCCGCCAGGGAATTGGGTAATAAACCTTAGTATGCACCTTTCAGCATCGGTCGAATAAATAAACGTGACAATGGCTACAACTGGGTCAAAATGAGTCATTAATATTCGCTTCTAAAATTGACTGCTGTTTGAGAGACAGCTACTCCTCAGTCTGCGGCTAAAGATAGGCTTCGGCGCGCGGTTTTAAAGAAACCAAAACTTGTCTTACGAATCGGCGGGACACAATGTGCTTTATCAGCTGGTGGAAGCAGTTTCGCTTCTGCGGGTATGCATAAAAAGTTCATTTTTATGCAAACGTGGTGCAGGTTCGAGGCTCGAAACAAGTTTGAGGAACCCTGGATCTAGATTCTTGCGACTCGATGCAGGCAACTTTTATTTTGAACAAGAATCCGCAGCCTAATACAGTAAATTCTCGATGTTTGTCAACAACACGGGTCTTGTCAGCATCGTGCATCGTCCAGGAGACATACCCGAGCCGTGTTATGTTTACTTCGCGGTCGCTCACGTAATATACCCCGCGGTAGTGGGGATAATTGCGCGACGTTTATCATCCAAGCCTTGGCGACATATATAGAGAAATCACTGTAATTACAATCGACCAACTGCGAGGGCCACGAATTAATTTATCCTCTCAATACGTCTGCACTCAATTTAATATTTCTATATCGGTCACGGAAGTAGTTAACAAAGTTGACTGAGCATACTATACTCAGTTGCATAGCATGGTAAGGGGTGAAAGAAATAAAGAAATATCTGCTTGGTTCCTGTTTCGCGCAATTGCCGTGGAAAATGTTCATTTTGCATAAAACTGTCCCCCGACGAAATTGCGCGAATAAAACGCATGCGAGGAGTCGTTGCAAACCGACGTAACAACTCGTCGTGGCAACTCGTTGTTAGCGTGCATGGGTCCGCTTAGGCTCAGCGAGCAGTGTTCGCGACGATGTTTGTCTTGCGGCGTGAAACTGAGCGTCGCGTCGGTGTGTATTTGTTGAAATTTATCGATCGCTCACGGGCAGCATCGTTTGCCCTAGTTGGTCGTGGAGTACGCAGGTGGCAGTCGACGCCGGCTGCCACCTGCAACACGTCGAATGCAGCCGTGTTGGCTAATCGGAAATAACTCGAATTAGGCAATCCGCGGCGGAGTAGCGTGATAGAGGTTAAAGCAATTAGCCACGGCAAGAATGCGAGCGCGCGAGCCATTTCCTTAGCTCGACCAATTACACCGCGCTTTCATCGGAAGGCTACACTCCAATTAGACGGCATAATCTACTCCGGTCCGATAGACCTTCTGCGAACCAGTGCCTCTCGGCTCTCTCTCTCCCTCTCTCTCTCTCTCTCTCGCTCTCGTTCTGCTTTGCTATGCTCTGCTCTGCTCGCGCGCCACCAACAGATTTATTAAACAGCAATTAATTTGTCGGGGTTGTAAGCCTTCCGTTTCATTTCGATCCTAGCCAGAGAGCGTCGCGCGCGTCACGTCCCTGTTAATCGAAAGTCCGCCGATTAGTTTTAAAGTAATTAAAAGGGCGCGTCGCTCGGCTCCACCCAATTTCTGTCGCGCCCTCTTTTTCTGCTCATATCCCGATGTTTCACGACGTCCCTGATGCAACCCCCACCCCCGGAATCGATTTAGCCACACTAATTAACCTCCGGAAAAATGTAAGAACATTGTTGCCCGTGTACAGTTTTCGGCCTTTGTTCCACAATGTTCGAAATTTATAGCTTGACCGCGGCCCGCGATTTCAAACAGAATCTACCGAATGCGCGTGTTGCTTGCTGCAATATTTATGTACTTCATGCTAGAGTAAATAGAGGCTCGATCGTCGAACCACTGCCTTTCCGTGAGATAACACCAAGATAACACCAAGGTGCAGCAGTGCACTAACAAAATTGCATCGCTATAAAGTTATCTATATTTTTCTGTTAGTCCTTCAGTGCATCGGGTCTGTCGGATTGAATTTATACTGCTTTACTGTTCTTCAAATTATTTTGGAGTTATTCAATGAATGATTTCAGTAGGGGTACGGAGCGTTTACTAGACCGTTGAATATTTCAAAAGAATCCTCGTCTGCGAAGCGTTAAAGCAGTTTGAAGGATTAACGCGGACCATTTTTACGAACCATTGAAGAAAAATTGTAGAATTGACAGTGCAATTTTCTTGGTAGCCGTTGCAAATGCTTTCCGATGGATGCCGAGGATTACTCTAGAGGATGCCGGTTTTTGAGATGTGTTTGGAATCGAAGGAATCGCGAATAGCAGCAAAGAAGGCTCGTTGTTCGAGTGGCCGTGTAGAACGGGCTTCATCCTCGAAGTTTATGGAAGTGTCTCGCGCGTCGTGCTCGCCGACGCGGAAACCGAGTGGGGGGTCAAAGGACCCTCTCCCACCTCGGGACCAGTCTCCTGGAAGAGACGAGCGTCTCAGCAATTAAGCGGAAAGATCTCGATCCCCGTAGACACGGTTCCACGAGTTTTCCTCGGCTCCTCGAAGCGAGTTGTCGGTCCAGTTTTCAGGACAAGGAGGACTCGTTTCATCGAGACGCCTATAACCGTTTAGGGGGGTGGGGGGGTGCACGGTTTCCTTGCTTTTCTATCAAGGTCATACTTCATTGGGCCGCGCAACCCGCTATTCATGAGTCGAGGAAACGACAGGCTAAAAACTGGCTTCCTGCAGCAGCACGATCTTCCTCGAGCAACTTGTTGAAGACTTGCTTCGATAGTTACATAATTACTGTTATTATTATTATTATTACTATTATTTGTTCCCGTTGCGCCGACAATGTACAGTTATCTTGGGAAGATGTCAACGGAGAGCGAGAGAGTAAGCGCGTTGATCGATCGCGGCGCACCTGGAAGCTGTTATCCACTCGGCTTCGACAACGTGACATTAAACGAGAGACGAGAAATAAAGCCGGAGATTAGAATTACAAGAAAGTTCGTTCGCGAGTAATAAAGTAACTTAATCCCCGGACAGGAAAAATATTGAACGCATAGCGGGCAGAGGTTTAATATGCAGTTTGACGCAACGCGTTTTAATCCTAAAAGGGGCCAGTCTCTCTGGGACCGAGCAACTTAGCTTCCTACACAGCCTGAAATATAATACCTTTAGTGGAAACGATTCGTCGATACCGATCTCCGACGCGAGCGACGAGAAATGATTTCTTTGAACGATCCTAGTCGAGAGAAGCGAGGGATTTTTAATACTTCGTAACCGGTTGGAGGAGGAAAAAGGGTAGGGCGGGAAGCGTGCAGAGTGGAAAAGGGAATTGTAGTAACGCGGAAAAGGAGTTACGAGATTCGGACGTGTGGAGGAGCGGGTAGAAAAGATTATTGCCGCGAGTATTGCGTAGACTGTAGTCCGTTCGATGTCTCTGGTTTCCTCTTCCTCGCGGCTAGAGATACATAGAGAGAGGAAATCGAGGGAACACTGGAGGCGGATCAGGAAGATCCCCTTTCCCTTCGAGAGCTATTAACCCGCGTTTTTTTCCAACCGTCCTGGTTAGTATCCCCGATGTTCCGTGCTCACGGGTACGCGCCGCTGTCGGCCGATTATTTCCCCGGAGGCGAAAATTACCTGCGCGATACCCCGCTGCCTTCTCCGCCTGTTAATAGGTCGGGCCGAGGAAAGGTCATGGTCGCCGTTCGTGGAAATTCGTCGGTGTAGACCGCGAGGCCCTCTTGAGACCAGCGGCACGGTTTGTCGCAAAAATGTGGTATTTTCGCCACAATAGCCGTTCCACAAGCGGGGAAGCATCTCATTCTAGAAAGCGGTCACTGGTCTCGCGACCGCAGATCCGATGGTCAACGGTATAAATTCTTTGGTAGCAATACTCACTGATTTCATCGATATCCGACCCAAATGGTCACATATCTAAACGGTCACTAATCTGCACGGGCATTGACCTCAACGGTCCCCGATTTAAAAGATCACTGACTTAAGTGGTCACTGACCAACAAGGTCGCCCACCTAAGCGGTCACTGACCACCTAAGCGGACTCCGTTCTGCAGGGTCACTTATCTCTACGGTCACTGACCCTAGCGGTCATCTACACGGCCTCTAACCTAAACGATTACCTAATATTCTACACGATTACCGACCTGTACGGTCACTGATCCCACCGGTCAGTGATCCTACGGTAACATATCCGATCTTTTCCGAACACAGGGTGTTTCCGGCGTTCTCCGAGCTGACGTTCGCAGCGAATACTTGGCGCAGATGCGTAATGCGCAGCTCGTCAGTTCGCTAGCGGTCACGAGCCGCTACCGCAACACCTTTCTCTCTCTTTCTCTCTTTCCCTACTCCCTCACGCGGTTCTCATGCGGAAACCCCGTGACGGACGACTAAGCGTTCGATTATCCGAGGAATTCTTGGCCCCGAGGCATCGATCCCGAGAAACTGTTTACCGGGAGCCGTGTGTATTTTCGACGCGTGCATCCATCATCCATCCTCCTCGATCGAGGATCTACACGGAGAGGCCGTCGATCGTGACTCGGTTCTTACCGCGCGTTGGAGACGACGAGGCCCAATTAACGCGTGCCACCACCGATGACGTTGGACCGTTAACAATACGGCGCGGGGCTTAACGTTGCTTTGTTATGCGGCGCGACTTAAGGCGAAAAGTGACACTTGGCTACCCGGTGGTTATTAATGAAACGAGAGAGATCATTAGTCTTAGAAGAACTAGAGGCTGCCGGAGGAGCGGATGGAGGAGGGGATCGTGGTCTCCTCTCGGCCCACGGATCCTAATTAAAACCTCGGATCACCCGCGGAGTAGTCGAATCTAGGCTAGAAACCAACTTGAAGTGGCCTCTCCACCTTCACCTCCAACCCTTCAGCCCGCAGGCCCCCGTCCCCCTGACTCTCGCCGCCCCTCGTCCGTTCCTTCCGCAACATCCGCCTCATCTCGAGCGTGGAAACACAAAGGAAACGCCCTGAAATCGTGACCAAGTGCAAACTACGCGGCCGACGGTGCTCAAAACAGCACCCGGTTTCTTCGGCTTCTCGATCCGACGTGTTCCCAGCGTCTAGCCATGCTTTGCCACCGAGCGACTAAAATCGAGAAAGAGTCACTGACACGGACCGGTGGGTTACGTAACCGTTAGGGCCGATGAGAGAGACCTTAACACCTCTAGATGATCGCGTCAGTCGGTCGCGCCCGGTATCGCTGACACGGCCAAGTTCTTCGGCGTGTCCGCAAATCGGTGGTGCACATTCGCCACGATGAAACGCCGGGAAATTACGGCGAGCATCATGCTCGCAAGCCTGGAAAGCCCTCGGAAATTTCGAGATTGCCCGCGCCAGGCTGCGGGCAATTTATCGCGGGAGCTTCGCGACCTTGAAAAATTGCGCTTTACAAAGAGGCGAGCTCTCTCTTTCTCTTTCGCTCGCGGTATCTATAAAAGAACGTGCGAGATTGTAAAACCACCACCGGAACGCCGGTGATTAAAATTAATTCTCATCGATTATTCTTTCAGAGAGCACCTTATAAATAAAGACTCCTCGCGCCGGGAATGAGCATTTAACCCTCACCCCTGTCGTAGTTCCACGTAACCTCGTACGTCAAATTGACATGATGGTAAAACATCGAAAAAGATGAATAATTTCATTGGGAGCAAAACAGAAAATATTTTCATGTACAGTCATTTCTTGATATTTGTCGCAAATACTTGATAAAAGTCGTAGAACTATCCTCACTACCGCGGGGTATACCTGGTGAGGGGCCTCGAAGATCGAGAGGCCTCGGACACCGAGCAGTGTAGACATTATACGTGGATGTAAGAGTAATAGTATCTCCTGGACGATATATGTCGCTGGCAGGACCCGTGTTGTTGACATATATCGAGAAAACACTGTATTCCTTCGATCCTACGGTTCTCAGCTTTGTCTCGCGGCGAAGAAGAAGAACGAAGAGTACAGTAGTGCCCCTGGTCTAATTGCATTGTCAAATTGCATCTCTAATTGCATTCTGAAGGGATTGCACAATGAATGCACACTATCCGTGCGCCAATTACAACGCAACGAACTAGCCTAGGAAATGATTAAGCACGAAAGAGTTCTGATCACTGTAGCTGTGACCAAATTCAAAGAGTTCAAAAAGCGGACTGTTATGCAAAATAAAAATTGTCTGCATAGATTGCAAGAGACAGGAGCCAATTAAATATATCCTGCCTCCTTTGATACAACAACTGTTAGTCGAACCAGGTATACCGACATCCTTGAATGCTTGTAATTTCTTCCCCGTTTTAAATGTCATCTTCTCAGCGCTTCCGGAAACGCATAAAATCCTCAGTCCAAAATGACAAGGCCTCGGGTTCATTTTCCTGCGAGTGTTCGAACATCATCTTTCATGCGAGAGCTGTGTTAAATCGCCGCGAGGCATAGACGAGGGTCCAGATGACTGTAATCCGTTGATTCGGATGTTTACCGTGTCGTGCGCGCGATGTATCGATCACTCGAAGAATTTCAGTCTCGTGCAGGACCGAGGCGATGGTCAAAGGGTGGAAAATTCCGAGTGCCGGTCGATCGGTGCTCATCGCCGCCTTTTCTCCGCTCGCGGCTCTTTAAAACGCAGAGAGAGAGAGAGAGAGAGAGAGAGAGAGAGAGAGAGAGAGAGAGAGAGAGAGAGAGAGAGAGAGAGAAAGAGGAGAAAATAGAGGGGCCCGGTCAGTGGAAACGCGCGTGGTCACCGCGTTTGTTGCACCGTCGTCACGGGTGCATGTGCATAGGTTAGCCGAGCGAGCGAACGCTTCACGAGCGTGGAACGCCGCCAACTATATTTACACGCATGCCGCGTTCGGCTGGAAATTTTTTTCTTACGATAAAAGATCCTAGGGTGCGGGCAGGTTGTCGTGTTTCACGAGGGTTGGTAAGGGGTCGACGAGAGAGAAGGACGTCGCGCGGCGAAAGCGGACAGGACGAAGAGGGCCTGGCCGGCACCTAAGCACGCGAGCTCGCGTGCGAGTCCATCCCTTGGAATCTAAAGGTTCTCAACCACATTCGCAGCCGTAGATCCGATCCAGCGGGATTGAGATATATCCGTAATATCCCACCCCAACAGTCATCGATCCGATCCGATCCGATCCGCCACGCTCTCTTTATTAGATCGGCCCTCCCTTCTTCCAATATTCGCTTAAAACATGTAGAGACTCAATCCACCAACCGGACCGGCCATTAACTTTGACGACAGTGTCGTGCACGTTAACACTGGGTTTACGGGACTCGTCGAAATGACGGGACCTGGGTCGTTTATGTCCGGAGCGAAATTTCACCCTAAAATTGCTTTCTTCCGAATATTTATTTTTTCCCATTAATGCTTCAAACATTTCACGTTACAACGGTTGTGTATGAAAATAATGACTACAATACGTATGCCAGGATTGTTTTAAAAGCTGGAACAGTAGAAAAACGAGTCGTGAATATAAACAACCCAGTTTGCGTCGGTAAAAGTACGGTAGCAGACGGAGGGTTAATTTAATAACTAGGGGAGGGTAAAGTAACTAACGGAGAGTTAATTTGAATTGTTCAACGAATTTATTTCTTTGGGTATATATTGTAAAGAAATGGCTCAAAATTTGGATCGACACAGTTTTGTTATTTTTATCAAGAAACGTAGGGTAGTCGCTTCTAGTACTCCGAAGACCTAGAGTTAACTCTGTTGCTGTCGCTGAGGGCAATTTTGCTTATCGAGCTCCATCGTCGAGCAGTTCGATTGTTTATCGTGGTGCATTTGTCGTGGGACATAATACCAAAAAGATTGATAGATAAAAACGTGCATTAGCGATTTGCAACTGCACCGATGCACACCCGTAGAAAATCAAAGTGCTCGGCGATTCCGCGTGATAAACAAAATCGTCCCCTGTAATTTCTTCCTATCTGCAGTGTTGCAGTTATTAGATTCGTCGGGTATAATCTCGTTAGATCAAGCAATAAATGATCTTTGCCCTCGGAGCGTTCTGGGTTGCCCTTGAGAGCGAGGCTTCGATGCAGACGGGAAATAGAATTTGCAATATTCGTCGTTCGCTCTTCTATTTATTTGTTTATTTGCTATTTTTCCCATCAAGATTTTATAAAGTGACTTCATGCGGTTGAACTCCTACTGTATTTCCAAAGCAACACGCGGAACATCTGTTCTCAATTTGTCTGTAAAATCTTTCGCATGTCTTTACGAACAAATGGTAAAATTAGGTTCAATGATCACAACGTGATCAACTGTCATAGAAAATTTCGGGTGAATCGTATTACAAATTACTTTGATGCTAGAAATAATACGTGCACCAGAGAAATAAAAGATTTGTTGGAAGTGGGCGTGGTCAGGACGCTCCGGGAGCGAAGACGGCGCCCCACAGGGCAATCTCTGCCCGCGTCCGTGCCCGATAGAAATCCCTCGCGATCAACGTAGCAACTCCGCAGGATTGATACAGCGGAACGGAAGTCCCTGTGCGAAAGCGATACTCGAAACCTCGGTGCGGTTTTCCTCTTTCGCTTCGTTCAAGGGTCAACACCGTGCTTTTTCCTGTTCCTTTTTGTTTCTTTTTTCGAATCGGACTGGAGAGCCGGTTCGAGTACGAAACCCTTTCGGTCCGACGCGGCTTTCAGGGCGTCGTGGCATTCATTTCGAGCGAACGTACGCTTTCGATCACACGGTGCGACACGGGACGCGCGAGGCTGGTGACGCGGTGGCGAGGTGAGGCGAGGCGAATTATCGTCGAGGGTTGATTTTAATTCGTCGACGGAAAGGGACGACTCATTGACCACGGCCCTCCCTTTTCTCGCGGGAATCGTGTTCTGCGGCGCGGCGGCGCGCGCGATCGTGCGAGGCTCTTTTCAGAAATCAGGCTAGTTTAACGGATATGCCGAGTGCCCGCCCTGCTCGCATGGTATTCGTCCGCTGCACCGTCGTCGTCGTCGTCCTCTCCTCTCCTCTCTCTCTCTCTTACTCTTTCTCTTCCGATCGTGTGCACGAGAGAGCGCTCCCCCTACCACCAAGACCGGCTATATTCTCATGGGCAACCGTATTTGCGCGTTTATGTACATGGAAGCACGAAGTTGCTGATATGTAAATAATAGCTGCTGCAAGGTACGGCTGGAATACAGGGGGTATGAATAGCCCTCTCTCTCTCCCCCATTTCGATTGCCTCTCCTCCTTTTCTTCGCCGATACAGCCCGAGCCTCTTCTGCTCCTCGTTTCGCCCGTCGTATTCTCTCTTTTTCTCTATAATTACTTCTTTTTATTCACCGTCCCCCGCAGCCCCTCCGCGGCGCGGCAGCAGCTGCCTCTCCCTATAACTATCCATCGGTTTTCCCGCCCAGTTTCTGTTTCTCCCGCTCATCTTCGATCTACTCCCCCGTTCCTCGTCGCTTTTCCCTCTTTTCTCTTATTTCTCTTCTTTTTTTCCCTTCTCTCTCTCTCTCTTCTTTTTTTTTTAACTATTACCCACAGTCTTGCCGCCCCGTCTCTCTCTCTCTCTCTCTCTCACTTGCTCGACGATCCTTCTCCGTCGCGTTGTGTATTTTCCTCCTTTTTTTCTTTTATAACACACCCCGCTCGCTCTCCGGACCCCGTTCAGTGTCGGCGGGTTCCCATCTCCCTCTTTGTCGCTCCCCGCACGACTCCGCCGCGTTCTCTCTCTCTCTCTCTCTCTCTCTCTCTCTCTCTCTCTCCCTCTTCCTGCCTGTGTGTGTCGCCTCGTATCGTTGCGCGTATTCTTCCTCCTCTCGCTTTTACGATCTCTCCTTCACTCTGTTTCTCTCGCTCCCTCCCTCCCTCTCTCTCTGGCTATGTGTATTATGGTGTGCACGCGTGTGCAGCCGCGTTCGTGTGTTTGTGGCCGCAAAAGGGAAAAGGGGGAGAGAGAGCTCTCCCTGTAGACAATAGGCTGTTGGCTACGGGCGACGACAATGTGCCGGCTGCGCAAGAAAGACCGCGACTGGCTTCTCGCTCTAGCCCCGTCTGCCTCGCTCTCGTTTCTTCTCCTCCGCGGCTTCCGCTCTCCCTTTCGGCTCTTCACCGGCCCCTGAGAACCCTCGAGGTGGTACAGCGTACATCAAAATTAAGGCACGGCCAATTAAAGTCGCGCCAAACGCGCGCGCCACCGATCCTCTTCTCTCTTCATCTCTCTCCCTCTCTCTTCAACCCTTCTGGTCGACGTCATCCTCTTCCTCTTCCTCTTCCTCCTCGTCGTCAGCGTCGTCGTCGTCGTCGTTGTCGTGTACTCTTCTGCTGTTCGAGGGAGCCGCGACGAATTTCACGGACGACGGAAGAGTTTTTCGTGGGACATTCAACGGCCAGACACGATATTTCGGGGATCGACTCGCCTGCCTTTCGACGACCGGAAACCACCGCCCGGGAAAACTTGCTCCGCCGTAATAATGCGCTCCAGACCCCCCCCCCTGTATAGTGCGTTCGCCAGCAGGTGGCAGCGGCGGCTGTAACTCCGAGGACTATGCTCTACGGCAAACCTGAAATCACACGATTCGTTCGATCTTGATTCTTGCTCCACGTTGGAACCGCACCTTCGGACTCCACTCGTTCCTGATCACCCTGTATACATACAGCACGCGCTCCCGTTCGAAACTATTTAGGCACTCGAAGAAATCCAATCGAGAGCTCTTCGTTATTATTACGCGAATGAATCGAAGAAGAATTGCACGCTATATATATATACCCTCCCTTCCTCGGTGATCTTGTATTCTCTTAATTAACGCGCGCCCCTAATTCTTCCGTTTTAAATAACTGCAACTTTGCCATTGTTGCTTCTCCCGCAGCTACCCCGCTTCTCAGCTCGCTGCTTCAGATATTCAACAATCGAAACTGCAGAGTAAAGTATAAAATAAATACGCTTCTCGAAAACGCCACGAACCTATGCACAGTCTCATGGAGCTTCGTTGCAGCTCGTTCGGAACTGAAGAAGTACGTTACTATAATAGAGCAGTAACTTTGAGTGCCAACTTGCCTTAACTAGCCATAAAAATTCCATAAGATCAAAGTAACCAGTTGAAAATCGAAATTGAAACGTTAAGATTTATGGTGCTGAGCCTCTTGCATTTTACCGATCCCCAACAAATTTACTACTCTCGGGTACATTAACGCAAAAATGTATTTATTGACCTAGACAAATACATGTGCTTCCGGGAGATGCGGCACTCGAAGTGTTCATTAAATTGCCAGCGTCAATCCGTATTGATTCGTACAATAAACGGTGTTGCATGCGGATCGCCTTAAGCTGTGTCCACACTGAAGCAACGTCGTGCAAATTTTTCTTGCTTTCCTCTACGGAATAAAAATGGCTCGATGTTGCTCCGGTATGGACACAGCAGTTTAAATTTGAAACTTGCTAATAATTATTCGTGATTGCTTCATACGAAGAAGTGGCAAGCGCGTGAATGCTTGTGGAGGACACGGTGTGGTGCAGGGCTTTTCTAAACTCGTCAGGGTGAAAATCGATCGATACACGCACCGTGCTCGAGAGAAGGAGACCGTCTCCCGTGTTACGTACTAGTTCGCAGTCAATTATTGGCGTTTAGCAGCCCCGTATGTGCGCGCGTGCACACATGCTCGCTCGGTCTTGCTATAGTGCGCACAGGGTTGCGTTTTAAGCCTAACTCGGTGGTAACCCTTTCCCGGCCGCCGCGCCACGCCGCGCCGGCCCCTTCGATCGAAGGGGAAAACAATGCCAGCAGCATTGTAGGCCAATTGATTTTATTTTTCTTCTCCCCCGTTGTTAATCGACGCTCCCGTTACCCAAGATTATTTCTCCGCCCTCGTTCCGACCGGAACTGATATATCGGGATTCCCATCAGTTCCGTTTAGAGGCTTGATTCATCATATCCAGCCGCGCAGTCCCCCGACCGGAGCACCGCCCACGCTCCACGTACACCCCCCAGGGGTGGGAATTTTCGATCTTCGATTCTACTAGACCACCTTTCTCAGTCACCTCGAACCAGTCCAAAACCACCGAGCCTACCTCTCGGTAATCAATATTCTTCGATCACATGCAGAACGTTTTTACTTCAATCCTTGGGAGAGCGCCAATTTTTCATCTTTCACCCCCTTTCGCTACCACCCATTGCTTTCTCCGTCGTCCCCTTGTTGCAAACTCTCCGAAAATTTCTAAATATCTCCCACGATGACCAGCGATCATCGCAATAATCTCCCCATAGCCTCTCTTTTCCTATTTTAATTATTGGAATAGGGCCAATTTTTCATCTTTCTCTCCCTTTCGCTACCACCCATTGCTTTCTCCGTCGTCCCCTTGTTGCAAACTCTCCGAAAATTTCTAAATATCTCCCACGATGACCAGCGATCATCGCAATAATCTCCCCATAGCCTCTCTTTTCCTATTTTAATTATTGGAATAGGGCCAATTTTTCATCTTTCTCTCCCTTTCGCTACCACCCATTGCTTTCTCCGTCGTCCCCTTGTTGCAAACTCTCCGAAAATTTCTAAATATCTCCCACGATGACCAGCGATCATCGCAATAACCTCCCCATAACCTCTGTCTTCCTATTTTAATTATTGGGGTAGGGCCAATTTTTCATCGCTGACCCTCTTTTGCTGTCACAGATCGCTTTTTCAGTTATTCTCTAGGTTTTCTAAATTCTCTAAAATATTTCAATACTTTCCATGATGACCACTATTCCCTAGCAGGAAAGGAAAATTACTTAATAAATCTATTTTTTTGTATATACCGGATTATGATCGGTATCTGGTGGTACAACCGAAAAGGGGGCGATTCTACATTAAAAAAAAAAAAAAAACAAATGAAATAGATGCACAGTAAACCGCGGGAGAAATAGTGTTAAATATTGATCAACAGATAGATCTTTCTGCAAAATAAAAATTTTCAAAATCAATTCCTTTTTAATATGTTCAGTAGGCTGAAAACAATACAACAGCATTTTTAAATTCTCTTAATATCTTTGCTGCTTTAAATTGTACCAACTCGTCCATCTTTGCACGTTGTTAATCAGGAAGAAGGGGTCAACTCCCTTCACGGTCATCTTCTAGGTTCTCAGGAGCTCGATTACCTCCTTCGATTACCTGTCACCCTTTCAAACTTTCTGCATCTTCTGCATCCTCTGCAGAACGACCCCCGATGACCTTCGCAGCATTTTCATTTCGATTCCCAAGTCGCACTAGGGGTGACGGTTTTCTCCCTTCCTGCTTCGACTACTTTTCCCGAGGGCAACCCGCTCGGCGCTCTTCCGCAATGTCCGAATCTCTCCGAGGACGATCGACCTTGGATGACCGTTATGAACCCCCCTGCAGAGAGCATTTTTTTTTCTTGGTCCGCGAGACGGTCGCGATGCGAGTAGGAAGAAGAAGAAGAAGAAGAAGCAGAAGAATAAGAAAAAGCCGGAATGAAACTCTGCCGGTTCCTTTCACCGGTTCTTGCACCGCGCCGCGCTAATGCTCCTAGTTACTTTTTTCCTTCACCTGCGAGCAAGTTTCTGATCTTCGTGCAAACCTCTCGAAAGCAAAGACCGGGAATTGGGGGGGTTGCGCGATGGGAGCCAACGCAGGGGGGCCAGGGGCCAGAGCTGTGCGAGGCTCTGTGTCCGAGGCGAGCCGAGCAGGCAAGGAAAGGAGAAGAAGAAGAAGGGGGGAGGGGGGTCGAGCTCCTTCTCCCTCTTGCAGAAGAGAGCCTGCTGGGTTGCTTGGTTGCTTGCTCGCTGGCCTGCGTGTGAGCTCGCGAGCGTGTGTGCAGAGCCTCGCCAAGGTACCGAAGGGGGTAGTCATCTTCTTTTGAATCTCGTGAAACTCGCGCCCGCCTTTGTCTCACCCTCGTCCAAGTGCAGGTGGTTGGGGCGACAGGGCCGTACACTCAAAAGCACTCGCAGAGAAGAGAGACCGTGGAAGAGGGAAAAAGAAGAGCCCACAGAGAATGAACGAGAGAGAGAGAGAGAGAGAGAGAGAGAGAGAGAGAGAGAGAGAGAGAAGGAGAGTAAGAGTACCGAAAGGGGGAGAGAAGGGTGCCTCGAGGACACACAGGGGCTCAGGAACGTCTGTCAATATTGGAAATTACATGCAGTCCCGTGCTACTTTCACTGGCCAACTGAATTATTCAGGACAATCGTGGTCCGACACCGCGACTCTCAGTCGACGGGGGATGATGATACGAGAGAAAGAGAGACACAGAGAGAGAGAGAGAGAGAACCGGATCCCGAACCGGCCGAAGAGCGACGCTGCCGTTCTTCGGGAAAATTTCATTTCCGGGAATCCTAGCCGAGTTCGACGTTTAACGTTCCGCCTCGCTAATATCGCCCGCTTGCGCCGAGACTTTCTACTTTTTGCCCGGCGCTAGGTTTGCGTACACACAGCCCGTCGGGCGTACTTTTTCCCCGGTTGCAACGCGCATCTCGAAACGAAACGAGCCGAGCCGAGCCGAGCCGAGCAGAGCAGAGCAGAGACTCCTTGGTCCGCCCGGAAGTATCCGGTTGCCGCGGAAGTTCCGCCCGCCTCTCCTCGCTCTCTCCTTGTAAACAGTCGCGCGCTTGGATCGAGTGACTCGTTGATAGACTATCGCTGCTTATGCTTCGCCCGCCACGAACGATATCGGCCCCGAGAAACCCAACCTTGTTTTACTCTTGGAAACCCGGGCGAAATCGATTAATCTGCTTGTAGTCGCTAAATAAGAGCGAGAGTTGCCTAAGTTCAACCACCATGTACTCGCACTCGCTCATCTATCAATCGCCCCTTGAATCAGTATCGCTCCTCCAACACTGGACGTTTACTAGATTATGGCTACACCCATTTTTTTGTTGAATTGCATTGAACTGACGTCGCTACTGCACTGAGATCGCAAGTCCCTAAGAATTGAACAGCACAGGAACAAGGAAACTAGGCTACTAGATTGTTTGCGATAGTGCAGTTTATAGCATAGATTACTAGATTTTTTTTTTATAATAACACATTAATACAGTTTGTACAAACCATTAGTAATTCTAGGTATCGTAGTCTTTGCGATTTTATCGGCGTTGTCATATGCTCCGATCAATTTAACAAACACAAATTTAGAGGGGGAACGGGGACAAGTTTTGGACACACCAGCGAGCACGTAAATAAACAATTTTATGCATTTGTAGAAGACTGAAGCACGGTTCGGTGCAGGCTCGTTTTACTTCTACCTCGAAGGACGAAGATTTCATTAACTTCCATTTTTCGCGTTGCGAATACTATATGCACACACCACGGAACGAGGTTGAAGCACCGGAACTGCGGAGCATAATAAACGCACTCCTTGGATACGAAGAGGTGGTAAAACAATAAAACTCGACGGTAAATTCTGGGCGAAATAAAAACAGGAATAAGCTTAGAAAAACGCAAATAACGAGTATAGGCGACTTCAAAGTTGCACGGCATTGCAGAAAGCTAAATTTCTCGTTGACGACATAAATTTGCATAAATTATTCGCAAGTAGAGCGCACAAGTTTGTGCACCTGTAACCGTACGAAAATATTACGAAGTTTCTGAAATACGCCGTCCAATGGGACCCCGCGATTTTTCAACTTTCGTTTTTTGGGAGCGAGTGGAGGAGACAATGAATTGACAAAACACGCTCGCGAATTAATCAGTTCCCAAAGTCTTCGCTGAAAGAATTAGCTTCGGACAGGAAAAATTCCATTCAACTTCAACGTCACTCTTTCTTCGTATTTGGACTGTAGGTGTTCGTGTTTTTGCGTTGTGCGGAACTTGCAAAATTCAGAAAGTACTAAACAAAACAGGACGACAAAAAATCTATAATGCAATTGAAAATATTGGTTTCCATTTAGTGGTAGACCTTGGTTTGATCCACTTTCTCGTCTGAGGCACCACGAGAAACTAATAAACCATCATTCAAAATAATTCCCACATTACTAAATATTTATGTGTTTAACGTTAAACTTACCGAGCATTAAAAGTGACTGTCCCGGTTTTGGTGTATAAGAACGACAAGATTGAGTTTATTCGGCAGTATACATATACTTGATTTAAGAAATATATTCTATCACTTCCCACGAAAGAGTTTCTATAATTCCAACAATTTTAGAATTTCCGGCGCCGGCAAACCAGACAAAATGTCGAAGTTCTGGAATTAAAATTGCTTGGGAATTGGCGACAAAATTAGAAAAATTTCGAACCCGGTGTTCGTTTGAATTCCGATGGCGAATCCCGTGACAGGGAGCAGGTCCGCGGAAGCAGAATTTGCATAAACTTCCGCAGTCTGCTCATAAATGCCGCGGCGAGATACACAGCCCGAGGCGAGCGTAAACTAGTTTGAAAAATCGGGTTCGTCGAATCTGTCCGCGGCATTCGTTTACGGTTCGCATAGGTGTCGGGAGAAAAGTGCCGGTTCGTCATGATCGCGCGGGATCGTTGAATCTTTGACGAGGAGTATGCTCGAACAGAGAGAAGAGAGGTGGTTCCTCTTTGGACAGGTACAAAGAATGGGGGGATGGTCACGAGATAGGATTCCGGGGGTTCCTAACGATCCGCAGAGTTGCCCGTGCCCCCTCCCCCGCCGCATGCAAACCGATCAGACACGCGAGCATGGTGTCGCGACGCCGATTAATCGATCATTAATTCGCGGCTCGATCGAGCGTACGCGATACGTTTGAAACGCGGCTGGCGAATCTTCCCGCGAAATCGTGGAGTAGGAAGCTCGCGGCTTTGTCGTGTCCTCGGCGAAAAAGAGCGTGCCCGGCGAAAGAAAGAGTGAGAAAGAGAGAAAGGCTGAGACCGAAAAACAAGAGACTCGGAGGAAAGAGAGATGAAGAGAGGGAAGGAGAAAGAAAGAGAGAGAGAGAGAGAGAGAGAGAGAGAGAGAGAGAGAGAGAGAGAGAGAGAGAGAGAGAGAGAGAGAGAGAGAGAGAGCAGGGAGGAGGGTGAAGGAGTCTCTGAGGGCGACAGGGCTGTATTCTCGTTGGGTCTCGCCGCGACGAGTGGAGCGAACGTGTCTGCGCGCCGGTGGGAGAGAGACGGGCTCTCTGGAGCCTGCAGGGGGGCAAGGGAGAGCGAGAGGAAAGAAGGAAGACGGAGAGGAAAGAATGAAAAACCGCGCTGGCCAGAGGAGGAGAAAGAAAGCCGACGAGTGAAAGAAAGAGCGAGAGAGAGAGAGTGAGAGAGGGGGAGAGAACGAGACCGGAAAACGGGAGCGAGAAAGAGGGAGGAGAATGAGCGTGGAAAGGGTGGAGAGAGGGAAACGACCAGAGCGGAAGAGAGAACGAGAAAGCCGGCTAGACGGAGAGAGACCGAGCGACGGAACGGAGCTAGAACGAACGAGCCGAGAGAGAGGGAGAGAGAGAGAGAGCATGAGCCTCGAGATTGAGAGAGAGGGGTGCACACGCGTCACACCGGCCGCGTCGCGTCGCGTCGCGTCACTCAAAGCTCGGGCCATGGGAGCGAGGAGGCTCGAGAGGAGGCAGCAGTCAGTTCTCAACTGCCTTTCTATGCGGCAACCGTTGCGAGCGCGGCTTAAGCCCGGATCACACTGGACTTAACGGCTCGCCACGGAGAACCGGCCTTCTTCGCCGCTTCCACGTCGAAACCCACGAACACCACGAGCAACCACGGTGGTGAACAATCAACGGGAACCCACGGGTAACCGACTCGACAACCGGCACACAGGGACCATCGCGTGGTAACCCCCCGGCCCCCCCGCGAGCATCGTCCACGCTGTCACCGAATTACATTAAACCGCCTGCAAACGAGTGCCTTCGCCTCGAGAAGGCATTCCCCGTCTTCCTCGTCGAACGTCGTCGTCGTCGTCGTCGTTGTCGGAGATTATCTTAACGTGTACCGTTCTGTGCCTTCCTTCTAGAGTTGCGAGAACCAACCCCCCCTTCCCCCCGTCGCGTATCTACCGTCTTCGAAACGATCGCAGTGTGTCAACAGTGTCGAGAATCAACCGTGATATTCGGGAGTGAGTGTACTACGGTCCATCAAGGGAACAGCCACGTGGTTCCGGCGAACCCACGGCCGGTGTACAGTGAATACCCCTTTACAATCTCGGAGTGTTGTTGTCTACGTGGAAATTGTTCCGATCTCGGGGAATGCCAGCTGGACGCCGCTGGTCGACGCCGCTTTCCCTCGCGGACCCGGTGACTTTTGCGAGACCATGAGACCCGAGTCGCTCTCCTAGAACCAGGATCCAGGGAGTGGATCTCTGTACAGTGATCCTTTACAAAGTGAATAAGTTATTCTCTCGTCGTCCAACGTCGCCGTTTCTCCCCCCCCCCCCCCCCCCACTCTGTCGCGCGTGTATATAAAAGTGTGTGGTGAGACCAAGATCGTTGCTCGATAAATGCTAGCGACCAACGAGCCCGAGTCCGTCGGCTGAGCGGAAAACCAGCAGCGACCGAAGAGGATCTCAGCTCCGAGCGAGAAATATGGTGGTGCTCGAGCTGGAGACCGTGTACGCGCAGGCAGCACCCCACACGAAACTGCTCAACAAGCGTTTCGTGGGGGCACACCACTGGCTGGGCCCGCTCAAGGAGGCCCTGGTCGCCAGACTAGCGGCCGACAAGGTACGGACTCGATCCACTGACACTTTATACCCTAACACACCCTCGACGCGCGACGTTCACGGTCTACGATCTTCGTACCCCCCGACAGGGAAAGTCCAGTCTAATCGTTCGAGTCGCAAAACTGACTGACGCAACGATCGGGATATACACGAGACAATGTCGTGAAAAGTACCGAGCAAGAAGTGTACGGGGGATTACAGGTGAAAGGCAGACGGACTCGGCAATGCGTATCGTCTAGCTTTTGTTACCAAGTAAATGTCACGAAACTACTTCGTTAGATCTTAACGAGGCAGCGGATGTCTGTGTAGGCCCTGCGCGCAGTCGAAGAGTTGCGAATCGGCACTGATTGCTGCCACGCTGCTTGTTTCCGAGGCATACGTAGATCTTGATCTTTTTGTTACTACCGGTGAATCCACTGAACCGCATAGGATCCGACGTCCTTAATATTTCGACGAGAGTGCAGCATTTGTACAGACAGTTTCGTCTAAGAGTAATTAAGAGTTTATGAATCTACCGAACCGTATGCAACCCACCATCCGTTCTTAAAATGTCAATCTGGACGAGTCTTCGACAGCTTCTTCTGTCCCCGCGTTATTTTATTTAGTGGTCCACGGGCAATTAACATGTCGCATAAGTTTAAACAGGTTTCGATTTCCGTGTCATTAGCAAACCGATGTCTATGCAAATACGAATGTCTAGGAGCATATTCAGTGTGTTAACACCCTAGGGACAGCGCCGACAGCTCCGGCCCAGCCTCAAGATATGAAGAGTCGTAAATTAAACTTGAAGAATCAGCGCCGATTGATGCCGCGCTGCTTTGATGTCTTCAGCGCTCGGGCTTGACACTTTTATTACCGTCTCTGAATCTACTGATTTACCGATACAGATCCATGCGGGACACCTGCTGTCCTCAGAGTCTTGAACTTCTGTCCAACCGATCCCTTGCCATACGATTTGTATGTCGATCGGGTCATTCTAAACGCGACTTCTCTTCTGCCGAAGCTATCATAAGCGGATTTATTCGATCTCTAGGATAATCGAAACGTTGTCGTCTGTACTCCAGAAAGTGTCCGAGTTTCTGAACGTGACTGACTTTTATCGTACGATTTGTTTGACGATTATAATGCCAAACAGACCTCTCTCTTGCGATTAATTCGATCACTAGGGTATCCTAAACTTTTCGTCGTTCCTCGAAACGTCCGTGTTCCTGAACCTAAGCAATCCTTATCGTATGATTTGTTTGCTGATTAGGTGGCTAAATAGCCCCCCTCTAGTGACTTATTCGACGTCCGGAGTGCTCTAAACTTTTTCTCCTGTGTTCCTCGAAGTGTTTTAGTTTCGAAACGTGACTGACCCGTATCATACGATTTGTTCGGTGATTAGAGTGCCAAACAGCCCCCTCTCTTGCGATTAATTCGATCACTAGGGTATCCTAAACTTTTCGTCGTTCCTCGAAACGTCCGTGTTCCTAAACCTAAGCAATCCTTATCGTATGATTTGTTTGACGATTAGGTTGCTAACTAGCCCCTCTCCAGCGATTAATTCGGCCCTACACTTTTACTTCTGTGTTCCAAGAGGTGTCCTATTTTCTAAACAGTGACTGGCCCCAATCATTGTTGACCAGGGTGGTAAATAGCCCCACTCTAGCGATTAATTCGATTTCTGGCGTGACCTAAACTTTTTCTGCTGTGTTCCTCGAAGTGTCCTATTTTCTGAATGGTGACTGGCCCCAATCATCGTATGTCGACCAGGGTGCTAAATGACTCCTCTCCAGCGACTAATTCGATCACTAGGTTGCTCGAAACTTGTTGGTCTCGGAGGGTTTTTTTTCTTTCCGAATGTAACTGACCCGCTTGAAAATCCAGGACGCGCTCTATGGTTTAGAGGACACGGTCCTCCGGTCGCTTCCTGGTTTGGCGGGTAGCGTTCACCCGGATGTACCCTCCCGATAACATCGTCGCCCGCGGTATTTATACGCCGACGAGATTCCTGGCCGATGCACTCATCGGCCTAGACAAAAACCGATTCATTCAGAGTTTCGGTACCCGCGGCCCGCGGCCCGCGTTATTTATAATGCGTTTTGCGCGGCGATCGCGACGACGGTACCCGACGGTCACCGAGAATTTACAGGCTCGAGCGGAAACACCTGACGGCTCTCGAAACGAATAACGAGGAGTATTGTGCTAATGAACCTCCTGCCGTGTATTAACGATCCGTAACGAACGACGATTTGTCTTCGAGGAGACAGTTCTCGTCTTGCCGCGTTTATTTTCTGTTTAAAAATTCGTCTGGCTGAAACTTTGTTCGCCTGTATAACGTGTCGAGGGATCCGCGGAACTCCAGTCGATTTCGGAAGCGAGTACCATAGTACCTACACGTACCTACGCGTATCCTGTGGGACGTTTTCAATCTGTTGCGCGTTACGCATTGTTTCGGATCGGGCAATGGCACGTCGATCGAATTACCGGCGAAACTCCGCTCGTTACAGGCTTTGTTATAGTAAATAGCTCCGCGATGCTGTCACGCACAGGACAACGTTCTGTCGACGATGAAACTGCGAGACACTATCTCCAACCGGCACACAATCGCTCTTGAGACTCGCATTTTCCGTCCACTCGTCCGTTCCGACCGGTCCGGTTCTCCATCTTTCTTCGGCTCGAGTTGCTCGAATTTCAGCTTCATTAATTATCTCGATCCTATGTATTTCTAGTTCCAATCAGAGTTGCCGGGTTGTCACTCCTGATATTCCCGTGGCAAAACAATGCGCTCGTCCTTTGCGGCCGGCTCGGCGTTCCATCTTTCTTTGACTCGAGTTGACAGTTGCTGGAAATTTAGCTGTTTCATTAGCCTGATTTAATTCCTAGCCACAATTCGGGTCGCGGGCTTGTCAATCCTAATATTCGCGTTGCAGAACAATACAATCCTCCTTTGTATTCTATTTTTTCCGTATTTCTTTCACTCGGGCTACGAATTCGCTGAAATTCAGTTCTTAATCTCATTCATTTAGTTTTCATTCTTCGTCCACTTTCCAATTCTAATTACTCGTTAAAAGACAGCTTCGTCTACTTTTCTCTCGTAGTTAGACTCTTCAGGTGCTACAAGTATGTTCTTTAACCCTTCCACGACGCGGCCTGGGTCCATATTGACGCAGAGTATCAGAAGCGTCGTTTACTCTTCTGGCTATTGAATTAACAATTGTTACATTAGGCACAGCAGAGAGACTAAAAGAAATACCTCCGAATTGTGTTTCAAAAAATTGATAAATACAGTGAATGCTCGATATTTGTCAACAACACGGGTCTTACCAGCGTCGTGTATCGTCCAGGAGACATACTCCAGCCGTGTTATGTTTACACTCCTCGGCGTCCGGGGCCTCTCGAGCTCCTTAGCCCCTGACGGAGTGTATCCCGCGGTAGTGGGGATAATTCCGCGACGTTTATCATCCAAACGTTGGCGACATATACCGAGTAATCACTGTAAAGCGGTGATTAATCCTAAATATCACTCTAGCTCAGTTGACGCAGGTTCGAGTGGAATCGACAACCATTTCTTCACTCGGTTTAGCGTTGTACGTAATTTTTTACGTGTTTCATTCCGTTGTACATTCAAGGAAATTGTTAAACAGTCTACGTCGAAAATCTGGGTCTAGGTCTATTTTAACAGTAAACCTACCACGGTCATTATGACCGGTTATTGAAATTATAAAAACGTTTTCACAGGAAATTATTGAATCGATTTCTTTATTGAAGCACACATTATAATAAAAATCGTACAAAGTTTAAGTAAATTCAATCTTCTTCTTTCTACAAGACGTTTGACTTTTACACGTTTTCGGCTTGGTAGGTTCAGCGTTAAACCGTGAACAGCGAACCATTAGTTCGGCATTTGCATTTTGTGTAACATTTTTCGTTCTTATCTATGCTCCAAGCATCATTAGACAATTTTCACCGTTGCGGCGCTAGGTCTGGCTGATGTCGAAAGCAATTACGAGGATTCGCTCTTATCGATCGTTTATGCGGCCGAGCAAGGACACGAGTTATCAACCGCGCAAATTAGCAGCTCAAACCTCGCACCGGCCGAAAACATAAACATCCCTCGTGCACGTACACCTTTAAACCAACGTCATTCAATCTTTCGTCATGAATTTAAAGGGTCGCAAAACCCCACCATTCAGCACGGTATCCTCTCGATCCGCGCAAAACATCGCCGCCTGTAAATTGTATTCTACCTTCACAAAGAGTCTGCCGGTCGGTGAAAGCAACATTTCTCTCCGGGTTCTCCATAATACGGTCTAATCATCGGACTATCTTCTTTGACGACGGAGACATTGGAAGAAGGGCGAATCGTGGTTTCGCGATCAATGGATACACGAGTAGATCTCTGCGGGGTTGGTTTACGGGGATTCGTGGATCGGTGACCGTGCTTTATCGGCCGGCGTTTTTGTCCCGAAGCAATTAGAGATTGGAATGGGTGAGCAGGGAGGGAGGGGGAATGGGAGGGGGGAGAACTTTGAACCAGCGTCTGCAGTGTTCGGCGGAGGTATTTGCACCGTGAAATTCGAGCGGGACGCAAGGTGGTCGCGTTCATGCTCTGCGGCGGTCGCCGGGATATCGGTGGCTTCATCATCCTAGCACACACAACACGTTCTCGATCCTGGGGATCGATCTTTTCTCCGCCGTGTCGATGCTGTAACGAAACCAGTGGATCGCTGGCTATGCTCGGGCTTTGAACGTCGGCGGCGGTGGCTGGTGGGGCATCGCTATCTGTTACATACAGGCTATTCGATTATTTTTCGCTGAGCGTCCAATAAAAAGTTACGCTATTAAATATTAAAGTTTCGTCGTGCTAATGGGCTCGCGCGCGGCCGCACTCCGCCGGCCATATACTCGCTATACCCGCTCGCTCTGTGTGCGCGCTCTCGAGTATACTAACTGTATTAGGTCAGGAGCGTGCATATGCGCGTACAACGCGCAGAGCGAGCGAGAGAGCCCCCCCCCCCCCCCCACTCCCGCGGATACATCCGAGCAGATATAATCGAGTAACTCGCTTCAACCTCGAATAACACGCGTCCTGATTTAAGTCCGCATCCACCCCCGATAAATGAAGGGAAAATGTGGCTGCGGGGAGGATCGGTTACGGACCGGCTAATTATCGGCAACAAGCGCCGCAGAAATAGTTGAACGGTTTCGCCGAGGCGCCGCGCCGCGCGGAAAACTCTCTCCTCTCCTCGCCGAGAGCGAGCGAGCGAGCGGACACGCCGTTTCCGGCGAGCTTTGCCACCATTCTTCCGGAGCATCGTGCCCGATATTGTCCCGCGAATTATATCAAACGTTCACTGGACGGATCGATTAACCACCTATCGACTACTCTTCGATTTTTACTGCAGAAACACTCCACCGAGCCTGAGCTTCTTCTCAAATTGATTCCAACGCGAGGCAGACCCCGAGAGTAAATTCCAGTTGCATGAGAACAACAAAATTTGATTTTCTGAATGTTTTATCTCCATTCGAGTCTTCATTTCTTCAACTATTTTTCTGTATAACTTCCAGTATTATTTACCCTCTCAGTGTTTACTCCGGTTGTGGAGTTTGTTAGGAAGTTTGGTAGTATTATATCAGAAAGGGAACTTGAAAGCTTCATACTGAACACGTACCATATATTATAATTACTAGACTGTGGGTCTTCGTGTAATACAACACTTGTTTGCATCAATTGCAAGACATAGGAGCCTAACTTAAACGGTTTATGCCAGCTGAAACTAATACATTGACCTTCTTCTTCTAATCTATCCACTAAATCGCACCTATTGATTTTTAGCGTAACTGTTAATGATCATCGTACACTATGATTTTTGTAGTATTTGTAATATGAGTACACAGTGATTACAAGAAGCATAATTCGAACACAGTACAGATATTAGACACCTGTAACGTTAAGACACGTGCCCGGGATTTTAGAGTTTCGACACTTTCGAAATTTCGAAATTACCCGGCGTTTTATGAAGGAGCGACCGTGAAATTTGTGGGAAACGGAAGCCAAATCATGCTCGATCACAGACGATCGTCCTCCTCGACTGAAAGTCGGTCCAAGAGCGTGTAACTTTCGTCGCCGGGAAGTTCGGCGACCCCGATCCGTTCTCCAAAGGAAAAACGACGCGTCGCCTCGCCACCCTTTGAACCATTTACCACCCCCGCGCTGTGAAACTCGCTTCTTCCACCTTGAACAACAAAGACGCCGATAACCGGGTGATCTATTTCCGTTGGGACGGCCTGTGTGTACGATCTCCGCTAAATATAAATCCCTCTTTGCAATATTAATTATAATTATTATGTGCCGGGGGTACGCGAAAGCTTCCACTGTTTGGACATAGGTGGTTCTGCGTGCCATTAAAATTTTCCAGCGATTTATACAGTGCTATGAATGATTAGTGTACGTTATTAGGCGGGGGAAGCCAGTCGAACGAAACGGACCGAAATGATTTCACTGTGAAGCTTGGATAAAATCTTGTATCGTCTGCCGTTTCGCTGCAAATTCCAGCATCGTCGGAAAATTGTGTATCAAACATTTCACTTCTAGCCAATATTTCCCGTTTTGTAAAACTATTTCCCTGTTACGAATTACGGCTGGTCGAATGTCACCGGCGAAATCCATATTTCCTAGAGGAACGCATACCTTCCATAACAAACGCATTTACGGTGGATAAATCAAATGTCCACTGCGTTACACACTGTGTATGTATATTCCATTGCCGAGTAAAAGCGAAAAATTCGCTTGGCTCGCTAAAACCGAATGCAAAGCTCGTCGTTCGATCTTTCGTGACGAGTGAACATTTTCCACACTGTTCGAGCGAGAAAAGTCTCGGAAAAACTTGGACCACGTTTCAATACCTTGTCGCGTTCCCCGCAAACGATCGTTTATCGATGTATGTCCCAGCTGCGCACGATTGTACGCAGCCGCGACACGGCGGCCACGGGAACTAATTAAAAAAACAATAACAAAAAAGGGTCGGAAAGAATGGTTGGATCGTGGCGTTCCGGTAAACGGATACTTTTCGTGCTGCAGCACTCGAATGCAAAAACGGCAGAGAGAGGCCGGTCTGTCGGCGACCGCAAATCAGTCGATGTGCAACGGGGCACGGTCCGCGCATTTCCGCTATAAATATCAAAATCAAAATACAACAAGAAAGAAAAAAAAAGAAAAAGAGAGAAGTAGAAATACACCGAGTTCCCGATTGCCAGAGAGGGGCGAAGGGGTGAGTGGCTCGAAAAGTATTCTCGCAGGGAGGGAAAAAAATTGGTTCTCGGGTGTCTTCGCGGTTCGTCGATTCACCCTTGAAGAAGACCGGAGAGGGATGAACGAGGGCCACGAATCGGCAGGAGGGAGAAGGACGGGGAAGAGCGCCGTGATTAAAGGAAGAAACGAGAACGAGCCCGAAAGAGACTCCCCGGGCCCCGGGTTTTCTCGCGCGAAAACGTCCACGCGAGTTCGCCTAATCCGGCCGTCGCCGGGTGGCTTTCGCCGCGGCGAAACTTCGCCGGGATTTTTCCCCGATAACAGCGCAACTCGATCTCCGTCGCGGAATACTAATCGCACGTGGGGAACTCTCTTTGCGCGGCGGCGATGTCGTTAAAAAGTCTCGACAGAAACCCGGCCGGTCTCTCTCTCTCTCTCTCTCTCTCTCTCTCTCTCTCCCGCGTTATTCGCCGTCGGAACCTTGTTATTATTACTGTTATTACGTTTTCATCGCGCGCGCTAATATGCATGCGCGATTCACACGCGAACGCTCGTTCCGCTGCGTTTAAACATTCATTCTTCTGCAGCCACACCGAATCTCCTCGTGATCCCGGTGAAATTGCTGTCATAAATCTTAGCTCGTCGTTCGTTTCTGCGCGAATTGCTTTGGACTTCTCGGTTTACCAGGTTAGTCGTTACCTTCGCTCTCGAAGACTTCTAAATTCGTTATATAGAAAAATTACTCCGTTCAAATTTGGTATGAAATTATATCGATACAGATTTCGCCTCAGCAATCTTTTCATGCGCTTTCGAAAGGAACATCCGAGTTGCCGACTGCAGAGGTCTGTCGAGTAGAAAGCGTTCAACTCCGATTTTAATTTACTTATCGACGTTCTCGAAAATCGTTGCGCTAAATCGATGCAATTTTCGCGAGAGGGTCGAGTGTTACTCGCTGAACAGTTCCGCGAGCTTCTTTCATAAGATGCTGCGATCCCCGAGCGAGTCGTACAGTGTACAACATTTGCTTTCGAGCTATGTTTATCGCGTTCACTGCCAAACCGCCGTCCACAAATAGCTCGCGCAAGATCGAAGCGGTTTAGTTAAGGAAATCGAAGCTGGAAAAATAAATGTGCTCGTGCATGTAGGACATATGCTGTAGGACACAGCGGACGACACGTTGGAGAATCGAAAAAAACCGGTGATTAGGAGCAGGTGAATCTGAAAGCACCGAGAGTTGGCTCGCTGCGAGCAGAAACGACGATTCTGAAAGAATCGATCGCGGTCCCTTTTTCCGTCTGGTTTTTTCTCCGGGGCCGTGATTACCGCAAGCAATCAAACATTGTCGAGCTGGTGTATAATAAAAACGCCAGCGGCTAAGAAAAATAGCTCCGGTGATATTTATTGCAAAAGTCTAAAGGCCGAGGTTCAGCTGGTATTAGACCTAAACCTCCGCCAGGACGAACGCACGCGTAACCACGCCCCCCACCCCGTTTCTCTTAGTTCAGCCGGTAATTGCCTTAATGAACAACTGTTAATTGAGACGGACGTGACACGATCGAACTCAACCGCCGCTCATAGCCGCGGTCGTAGCTTTCCCTGGCGGTTGCACGCGCGACCAACCGACAGCTCATGCTCGCGCTTTCACGATCACTCGGTTACCGGAGTGCGTCGCAGTTGCTCGCCGTTTGTGCAAATCGAATGAACCTCGGTCTGCATTCCAAAAATTCCGGGAATCGATCCCAACGGCGCTTCGACCCTCGCGTCCGAAAAGGTTCATCAAGATTTCATGCTATGAAATCCACGTCTCATGACTCTTTCGAAACCCGGCGACTGATCACACTTTTAGACTCTTCTGGTATTTTTCGTTCGCAGCTTCTTCTGTAAATCAGATATATTCTTTTCTATTTATTTTTGTGGGTTATCTGTCTGTTCTGGTATTCAGAGTTGGTAATGCCGAAGCAAGTCGCGACTAACGTTTCCTGGAAGACAATCCTAGGAAATCGTTACATTGAACAATTTTTAAACGCGTTGTTAATGGAACGACATTGCTAAAAATTTTACGAGCACGTAGCTCGGTATTAACCTTTTGCACTCGGCGCTATTTACATTCCAAAACTAAATTTTTCTTCCGTCTTGGAATATTTTCATTTTATCCGTACGAAACTGATCCGATTTCCACATATAATATTTAAATGTTTAGCGATCTATTAAATACAAATTTTGTAATGTAACAAATATTTTGTAATATTTTTTGTAATTCCTTTGAAATAATGCCACAACAATTTCTGGTGGTGCTTCAGAGTCACCACTCGAGTGCAAAGGGTTAACACTGTTCTAAAAAAAGAATTTCGAACAGAAAGGAAAACAATGATCAAAGTACTCTACTCATTTGAAGACATCACAAATTCAACAATCTTTCAAATCTTTATTAGTGAAAGGATATTGTCACAAATTTGATAGCTAACAGCTCGTTGTTAAGAGTGTTCTGTACAATTTTTTTTTAGCAAAATGGAACATTGGAAGGACGCGAAAAAAATGATGACATCCCAAGTACGGAATGGTGTGTTATTCAGAATGTCACGGAAAGTTAGAAATCGGAGGATTCGCGTTCCATCGACGGGTTCTGTTATCGAATGGGGTCCGTGTTAGAAGCGGCTCTTTATCGGGACCCCCATCCCCCCCTCCGCTGACAAATAGACGCCTGACAGGCAGGCCGGGCCCGGTAGCTCCTGTGCGCAGCTCTCGTGCGAAGCGCACCGAGTGTCTTTGATAACCTCGGCGAAAGCGCACGCGATATGCTAATATTCCCGATACTTCCGACATGCGGGTGCGCTCGGAACGCGCCACGGCGACGAAATAGCCACTCGAAACGAACAGCCGGCTTTCTGTGCCTCTCCCTCTCTCCTCTCGTCGCTCTTCCCCTCTGAACGGAGACGCGAGACCCATTCTCTCCCCCTTGTACTCTTTCGTCGCTGGTTCTCCTACTTACCGGTGTAAAATTCCACCCACCCGAAAACTTGAAAGATTTCCTGGAACGTTCGATGAACTTGTCTCTTCTCGCGAAAGAGAACAATCTCGTAGGTATCTCTTTCTTTTTTGTCATGGATACACGCCGCGTAACCTGGCGCGTTTTTCGAATGGGAAATATTATTTGGAAACGCAACAATGGGACGACGCAACGCCGAAACACGGAACGACGTCTCAGCTGGGTAGACAATGCAATCTTATCCTCGGAACGTTCACAGCCAGTCGCGCACATCTAGCTCTCTCTTTCTCCGACGAGCACGTGTGCATTCTCCGAATCTCAGTCACCCGAAATCCACTCGACACAGTCGCAGGAAACCCTTCCGCCTTGGCCCGACCGTATATCTTTCCCGCTCAATCTTCGCGAATCTGTTTCACTCGACTATATCGTGTCCTCCTACCTAGTCTTTCTCTCTCTCTTTCTCTCTAGCTCCTCTTCTGAACTGCAATCATCGCTCAACGTTCTCAAGCAACTGTTTTTATTTTCCACTTTGCCCACGCTGCCGCGCGAAAGCGTCTCGCCATCCGTTTGCCGCACGGTAGTCTGCTTTTACACCGGGGAAGGTACAAATAGGTGAATTTCTGTGCATCGCGGGCTCACCACCGTACGAGTAAGCGGTCTAGTACTGTCTGCCGTCCGTGCTCTGATGTCCAAATTAACGTAAATTGCTGCCGTTCGCTCGCGGATGAATCGTTCCCACTTTTTCCAGCTGGTCCTTAACCCCTTCTGTTCTTTGTCGTTAGTACTCTCCCGGGAGATGGAGGGAATCTATGTTTATTATGTACCTACACTCGCTCCGATGTTTGAACATTGATAGTCGAACAATAGAATCGTGGTTTAGTTTATTTTCAGTCTCAATGGCCCCCGAATGGGACTTGGTTTTTGATCCCGTTGCACTCTGCTGCGTACTTAAAGGATGTCCGATTTAAATCTATCTTCTCGAATATTTTTGAAATTATTTGTGATACTAGTTCGTTCGTGGGTGGAGGTGTAGAAGACATATCGAGGTCAACATTATTTTTTCAAATGGAAGCACGTCGTTTCCCGTAAACAATGATTTACCTATTTATACCGAAAACCCGTTAGTTTCGGAGATAGTAGAACTTTTATTACGCCAGCGCGCTCAATTCCAATGTTAGCTATTGCTCGCGGAATTTCACGCTCGGTGCGTCGTTGATTGTTCGAAACGGACGTGGGCCGTTACAATAATTACATCTCAGTTCGAAAGGAATTAATATAATTAACCTGTGCATCTCCATGCAAAATAAAAATCTTCCAAGTCGCCTGTACGACACGGTGGTTAAATGAGAATTAAATTCTTGCATTCCACTGTCGATTTCACTTTCAAATATTCGCTGTTCATTCTGTCTCGGCACTTTCGCGACATCGAGTACTGTGAGAAATGTTAATCAAAACCGATAATCCATCGACATTTCTCGCAAACAACATTGAAGAACGACGCAGTTTAAAATAGCAAATGGGACAGCCGAAGAACCTCGCGACCAAGAGGTCAAATTGGCGGCAATGATCGGCAGAACCATTGCTAGACAATGCATCGATTATTCTACTTCCGCGCGAAGTTCGCAACTAGAACGAGCGCTCAGGATATAAATATTCATTAACACTTTGCACGGAGATATTCATAAGTTTCGCGACGATTATCCCAAATGTCTTCTGACCTGAGTATTTTCACGGTCGTGCACAGATGATCCGGTTGAAGGGTTAATCGTCGAGGATTGCGACGATTGTTCTACGCTCGCAAATCACCGGTGTGTGCGCTCGGATCGGTTCGATTGGCAGCGTTCGCCGCGGGGATTGCCATTAGTGCAAGCAGAGAGCGGTGGGATCTCGTTCCCGATGGTTCAGAAACGGCGCCCAATTAAATCTTCGGGCCGCTGCCGGATCGTAAAATCCGTCCGGTAGAAAAACGATATTTCATATTCCAACGGGCTCTTAGTAGATCGTTTAGTGTACTCCGCGGCTGGTTCGCCGAGGTGCTCCGCCCGATTTATCGCCCCGCTGTAACGGAGAAATGTATTTTATTAACGCGTAAATGTTTTAAGCGGCTCTCCGGAGCTTCTTCCACCTACGATTTATCGAGATTGCCGCCTCGCTCGCCCCAACGCCCCAAGATATTCGTCTTATCTGGACGACCGCTCCCGGGTTTTTCCAGCTGCGCGGCTTTTGTCAGGCTTTTCCGGGAAACTCGCTGCCTCCGGCGATCGACAATGCCGCCCGACACTGTGTCGCAGGCCCGTATTGTTCACCGTTGCCTCGGCACACGTCGATGATATCGCTCCCGTGCAACGATAACAACGCCAACTCGAATTTTACCTCTTCCACCGCGTTCCCAAATGTTCCTTGCTTGGCCTGCGAACGCACTTTGTCCTGCCTCGATCGTTGCCTCTTCGCGCGCTTCTTATCGCCTAATTTCCACGATACACATTCCAATTCACACCGCAGTCTAGGAGTTTGTCTACCCCAAAGCTGGAAACGAGAGAATACTCGATACATGTCAACAACACGGGTCTTGCCAGCGTCGTGTATCGTCCAGGAGACGTACCCGAGCCGTGTTATGTTTACACTCCTCGGCGTCCGAGGCAGTGGGGATGATTAGTGGCGACTAGTAGAGTAATCGCTAGACTGCATTTATCGCTTCTGGAAATTTTCAGAAAATGCTATAACATAAAATTCCACAGAATTTAGTACGATTTTTATTTATCACAGATCTACAAATGTCACTAGTACTGAAAATTAGAAGTCATTTGTTTCCACTTTCCTAAAATTTGCCGACAGAAATTGAAAATTGCGTAAACATCCGAAGTTTAGTAATCACTGTATTTCGTGCCCGCGATATTTCATGTTTTTCCATTTTCTTCTAAGCAATTGATCTGTGGTAAAGAATGGAACAGATTGAGAACCGCGTGTCAAAATATGTTTTTTTTTGTTGTTGATACCACGGAACGTAATTTTTCCTACCTCGAACAGTGTCGTTCCTTATCGCCTAATTTACGCGATACAAATTCTGCTTCGTAGCAATGTCAACCGAAGCTTACCCGTCCCGGAGATTGAAGAGAGAGATTACACCTTGTTTGTAAAATTTCAAGTTGCCTAAACAGATTCGGTGCGTTCCAAAACGATTCTATGGAACGTACTTTGTTCAGTTTCGAACTTATCGTCTAATTCGTGCGATGCAAATTCTACGGAGAAGTTTGTCCATTGCTCGACCGCAGGGAATTTGTTTTTTTTTTTTTTAGCAGAATATGTGAATTGCGTGCTGCAAATTTGAGGTCAAACTTAAGGAACGTACTTTGTTCAGCTTCGAACTTATCGTCTAATTCGTGCGATGCAAATTCTACGGGAAAGTTTGTCCATTGCTCGGCCGGAAAGAATTTGTTTTTTTAGCAGAATACGTGGATGCTGCAAATTTGAGGTTGCTTAACGGAATGGAAGATGCGTTCGTCGCGACGCGGCGGGAAGATTGAGACCATCCATTTTACAGAAGTTAAAGTAGGAATTGTATTGTTTGGGGATCGAGGTTTAAAAAATTTAACGGACGCCGGAGAGTGCAGAGTATATTGGCATTAAAAATTGATTTACTCTCTCCTCCATGACATTCCTGGTTTCGCGCACGTACGTTCGTGCTCGGGGCGAGCGGAAGAGGTAAGCGATGCACAGACACGTCAGCCGTGCGAGCCGAAGTGTCACGCGTACCTAATAAACGTTCGCGTTCGATTTTCCTCGGGAAACGGGGAAGGCTCGCGCAACATTTTTCACTTGCGTCGCGGCATGCGAAAATCTCTTCCTCGAGCGTTTAGTTTTGAGAAAACGTGGAACGGAAACGCGAGAAAGGTGTGTAAAGGCGGCGAAGGGTTCTCGAGGTAACCGCGACGCGGATCATTAAAGCGGGGAATTAACCGAAAGACGAGCAGAAAAATCTGGTAAAGCTAAGACAGCTCTCGAGGATGAAAGAATGGAACGTACGCGGCCGTGAGAGTAAATTTGTTATAACGAAAGCCGGGGAAGAAGGGCTGGTGGGAGAACATAGTTTACCGTAATTCCAACCATCTGCCTCGCTTCTACGAGCGTGTTCTCTTTCTCTTTCTCTGTCCCGGTCGTTTCACCGACGGTCTTCGTCTATGGAAATTTAATTATCGCGCCGGCTGGCTCCTCCTCTCGACGATGCACACGATAATGATTTCCCTCTATGCCCTTCGTAATCATTCTCCGTCGCCTGTGACGCCGGCCGACCAACGGAGAAAGGGGCAAGTGCGAGAAGAGGGAAAAAGGTGTCGCGTCGCGTCGCGATTCTATTGCGCGTCGGGGTCTGGTCTCGGCGAAACGATTTCGCACAGCGCGACGCGACGCTGCGTCGCGAAGACGAAACGCGAAACCTACTTCCAGCACTCTTGGCTTCTTTCGTCCCTGAAAATCTAATTATTGCCCCACCTTGAGCCGGCTGACCGGTCGTTCTCGCGGCACGCAAAGCACCTCTCGATCCTAATCTCGACGAGCGAGCCGGACTAGGAACGGCGAACGTCGATTCGCAGGCAATTCCCAACCCCTTTCTCTCCTATACGGAAATACAGTGATTTCTCTATACATGTCGCCCAGACTTGGATGATAAATGTCGCGGAACTATTCCCGCTACCCCGAGGGATATACCCCGTGAAGAGTGTAAACATAACACGACTCGAGTATGTCTCCTGGACGATACACGACGCTGGCAAGACCGGTGTTGTTGACATTAATCGAGAATACCTAATTCTGTATTAGGTCATCCCGTAAGTCGCGTCGTTCCTTATCGCACTACGTATATACGAACGTTCGTACGTCACTCGTGCCATATTTCTACAACTTCTTCCTATGTCTTCGAGAAACCTCTCGTCAATCTTGAATGTGCATTCGATGCACGTAGAACGTCATTTTCTATTTAAAAGAGTCAAAGAATGGGCGTTGCGCTGGGACACGGTGTATAAAGCCAAGAAATGTCACCATTTCTTTTGTAAGAGAAAACGCGATGCTCCGTAGGAAGCACTGTACATTCAACCTTCTTGTAATGCGATTCATTCGTACCGCGTTGTAGGAAACTCGGAATTAGTACAGATCGGATAAAATCAAATTTTCTACAAATCGCACTTTTTCCTCCGCGTCGTAACGGGATTTACCGTGCTCTTATTCCCAAGCGTCGGCAGATCGTTCCTCGGCGAATCAGAAAAGCAAAGACGACAGGGGGCGGGGTGGACGGACTTTAAACGGTGGTGGCGGGGGACTTTAGTCACCGATGAACGTCGCCAAGTGGTCGCCTCGATACGGTACGCTATGTTGCCGAGAATCTATCGTCGCGGCATATTTGCGTTGGTCCAGGCGATCCTTTGGACGGGTCAATTTAGCGGCGACGAGATGTTTGACATCGGATTGCCAAAGTGTCGCGACGATCGACGTCAACGTAGCGGCCCGTCGACGAGAACAAACGAGGCGGAATTAACTGAATGGGGCTGGTTTCGGGGCTGGGTCGATACCCGCGGGGGCGGGGAGGGGGCGGTCCGCCGCGACGCGGAAAACTGAAATACTTGGCAATTGTACGGTTGTTCGGGATCGCTCGTTTACATTCCTTCTGCTGCTGCCGCCGTTTAGCTTTTCTTCGACGCTGGAAATTTAATTATCGCGCGAGCTGGCCCGCGCGGACTGAGCCGACTCGGGCGCCCGTTGCACCCGCCGCTAAACGCTGCTGCTGCTCGCTTCCACACGCTCCGCTCGCGAGGAACGCCCGTGAAACGATCCGTTCCGCCGGAATTCCCGCTCCGCGGCCCGTGCGTCTCCTTTAATTGAACGCCGTAAATTACGCACCGGTTTCGAGACGTCGAAACGAGTCACCGGGGATAACTGGCCGGCCGACGAGCCCGGAAATGTTTCGTTACAAATACGCGACAGCTGCTCGGCCCGGAACCCGCGCGAGCCAACATTTACCCGATCGAGATGCAACAGCGAGCGAGGATCTATCGCTTCGCTTAGCTCTCTTCTCTTCTCATCTCTTCTTTCCTCTTTCTCCTCTTTGCTTCTGTTGTGCTCGCGATGTGTACCGCACCGCGCTCGGATAACTGTCGCTGTTTATCCCCAGAACTTCCCACGACTCGAACGGTTGCTCGCTCGCCCTTGGGAGCGATCTGGATTTGCCCTGGGAGCGACGGGAAATTGCTTCGGAGGGAGACATGGAGAACTGTCCATCTTGCTTTCCCCGCTTTGTAGTGTGCTCCGAGTGGGCGGTGCTTCGATGCTCTGGATTTTGAGGGAGCCAAGACAGTGTGGAGCTTTGTTTATAGCTGTTTTCAGATTTCTAACGGCCTCCCACAGTTTTGTGTCTTATAAATAATGGAAGAAACGGTGGTAGGATACTGTCCACCTTGCTTTCCCTGTGTAAAACACCCCAAGGGGGCGTGGTTTGGTTACTCTCGATTTTGAGGGAGCCAAGACAGTGTGCAGCTTTGTTTATAGCTGTTTTCAGATTTCTCACGGCCTCCCACGGTTTTGTGTCTTATAATTAATAGAAGAAACAGTGGTAGGATGGTGTCCGCCTTGCTTTCCTAGTGTAAAACACCCCGAGGGGGCGTGGTTTCGTTGCTCCGGGTTCTCGGGGGACCCAGAGCAGCGTTCCTTGACCTTCTCGAGGAATCTAGTAACCTTCGACATCTTCACACTTTATAAGAAACATAACTGGTAGCGATGGAAGATTGAGACCAGCCAGTATGCCCCGAGGAGGCTCGGTTGCTCTCGATGGAGCAAGATGGATAGCGTTCCATCGCGTTCGATGCTAAACTCGCATCGTCGAGAGAGCGGCTCGGTGTTTCGTGGCTCTGACGTCAATAGCCCCGGAGCGTTGCCCGTGGGGGCAATCTAAAGAGCGCTCCCAGAGCGGGAGCGTGCTCGCCGGCCGTGTTACCGAGGAAGCCGAGGATTTCCGGTGTGTCGGGTCGCGGCGCGCGAGCATATCGCCGAGCCTAATCGACGGGGGTCGTTTGACAACGAGATCACGCGTCGAGCGTATAGTAGCCTCGCGTCGATTCGGGCCCGATGATTCCGATCGAGGGAAGAAAAGCGGCAACCGGAGCTCGACGAGCCGCATTTAAAGCCAATTGGATTTCTCGAGTCGAGTCTATCGGGGTCCATGATGCTTAGCGGCGTCAATGGCGCGTGCTGTATGCTCGGTCGACGGTTCGCCGCTCCTTTCGTCGACTCTGAAAGAGCCCTCTTCTTCCACTGGCATACCATTTTGCTCGGTGGTTAGTCTAACCGCGAGCCATGATTCTCGATGGAATGCTAAGAACACAGTGGAGGGCTTCTCGAGCCCCTTTCCACCTACTCTTTCTCTTTCTCGCGCGCCCTCTCCCTCTCTCTTACTTTCTTACTCTCTTACTCTCTCGGGTTTCCCACTCCTTCCTCCTTTTTCTCCGTCTCTCTCCTCTGCCCACGTCCCGCCGCGGTCCGTCTTCTTCCTTCGATACCGTTGCACCGGCTATTGCATAAACCGCTCGGTTCTTGCCTCAGAGACCCGGAACTCGAAGAGTTCTCAAGACACGAGCCTTTCAGCTACCGTCGAGCACCGCAACGGGAAAAATGTATTTCGATAGACGCTGTTGTGACCAGTCTAGCCCTGTTAAACGCTTCAAACCGTACCGGTCCAAACCAATTTTTAATCGTTCGAAATTCGCTCAGTTTTTCGCCGACTGTCTTATCCAGTCGCAACAAGAATATTACTCGACCGAACCACCGCGAAGTGGAACACGTCGACGTCACAAGCTGCATTTTATCGAACAAAGAAAAAATACTATCATTTTCATCCATTACCACCTCGCGTGATCGTCGGAGTGGCGACACGCAGTTCGTTCAATTTCGCATAGAGAAACATACCACGGTGAAAGAAGAACGCGAGAACCAGTCGCTTTTTGAGAGTTCTCTACACAATGGAGGTAGCCAGACTCGAAGGAACGTGCACGATATGCAATTTTGTGAGAATCTGTTGCACGGTCGAAATAGTCCGGCCGCTCGTGCCAGTTCTACTAATTTTTCCGCGATTTTGCGAAAAGCGGCGGGTTCCGCGCATCGTGGCTAACAACGTGAATAAATCTTATGCAAAGAGAATTTCGTTCCTATTATTTCCAATTAACACTAGGTTTACGGAACACTAAAACTGATTGTTTTGCATTACTTTATAAAAATAACAAGAACGTGTTACCCACATTTTTAGCAATATTTTCGAAATAATATACACCCGAAGAAATAAATTTGCTACATAATTTCTCCTGCATGCATCTGTAGAATCTTAATAATTGTAAATTAAAAATATTAGAATCCGTCTCTTTGACGGGTCCTGATTAGTGTTAACGCTAAACGTACCACGGTCAAAATGACCGGTTTTATATTTTAAGGATTATTGAAACTGTAAAAATTCATTTATGGAAAATAGTGAAATACATTTCCTTGTCCAAGCATTTATCATATTGAAAATTATGGTCAATCTTAACACGTTAACTGTCACATATGACTGACAGTGATTTTCGACTAGGTTTAGAAATTCATTTTTATTGTATTAACATATCCAGATAAACCGAGTTTTATTAGGATCTTTAGAATTCAGATGAGTTCAGACAGCATCCTCTATAATACATTTTAAATTTCTAGTTTCGGTTTCATTAATTAAATTACATTGATTTCGTGAGAATCTCTGGGATTGATTTTTGTCATTTAACGTGTTAACAGTTTTACTGTTGCCATTTTTATAAGGCAATATTTATCAGATGCTGTCAGCTTTTAATCGCATTCAAGTATACGAATACGAATACGGGTTCATTTATGACGGCAAAAAATCGCCAAATTGAATTAGCACAATGGGAATTCGTATGTCTACCTGGAAAACGGATAGTCGCCTAAATGATTCGATCTGGACACTAATTCAGTTGTTTCTCGCGAACTTTAAGCGGTACGCATCGATGCTCGTCAATTCGCGATAGTGTCAAATAGTGAAGTTTATTAAATACAAAGACGTTTAGTGATTTCCTTTGAACTATACTACAGTAATTTTTAGCCTCAGCGGAGACAGAGAGTTTGAAAAATCCAGGCTATTTAATTTGCGAGAATATATAAAGCGGGTTACAGCGCGAGAAACTTCCGAAGCCCAACTATCCGTCACGGCGCGGCAATTTCTCCGCCATTTTCCTATCTTCCCAGGAATTTTCCGACTTCGCGAAGGAACACGGGTAAAATTTTGTGGAAAAACGCGATCGCGCATCTCCGTATCGCGTTCGTAAACCGGCGGGAGCACGGGCCGGGTGCGATGCCGTTCTTTTTTACGTTTATGGCGGCAGTTACCGAACCGACGAGCGAGAGGCGTCATTCAGCCGGGTCTAAAGATTATTACGGGAGGAAAAGTTTTTCCGCGAAACAAAGGAAGAGAGGGAGAGAGAGAGAAAGAGAGTAGCGCTAATCGCACTAGAAATCCGAGCTTGTCAACGATCGAACCTCGACGCGGATGCACGCGCACAGCAACGCTTTTCCACGCATGAGGCCACTCGAATGTTTCGAACGGGATCCTATTTCGCGGGCTGGATTGTCCGGTGTCGTTTTTTCAACCGGGCACATGTCGCTCGACGATAAAAATATTTAACCCATTATCGCCCTGGGAGTGCCGTTTCGATGGCACTTTTGTTTTAATTTTCACCGAGCGTTGTTTGCCGGCGAAAAATTCCGAACCGAATCACCGATCCCGGTTAAATTCGGCTGGAATAAATTTGTTTGATCGATTATCCCGAAAACTGTCGATCCTCTCGTCTATTACTGCAATTGTATATTTTGAACGATCTTCCAGAAAGCTAGTTCCGTGTTCGAAAACGGAAGCCCAACCCTCCTTGATTGATCCTCGGACTCTCACAACTGTGTAATTGATCATTTTTAGAACTGCTGCACTGCTTTGTTTTTTCCATTTTTTGAAATATAGTTTTGAAGTTCTTGTAAACACATCAGTCTCTCTGTTTTTATCATGTTTTGCAATTGATTTTAAACAAACTTCCCGATGAGCTAGAGACTTGGAACTTTAAACATAGCTCAGAACCGGATGACAACGAACACAAGACTAAAAAGCAGAAAATAGTTATTGAATTAAACAGAAATGTTTAATATACCATGGTTTTTAAGACGGACTAAAAAGTAAAAATAACTCCCCTCTTTCTGTCGGCAGAATTTGGTTACTCTGTTTTTGTGTCTAGCGTTTATAGATCAACAGCGTCTTTCCTGCCTATTATAATCTCACCCTAGAGGAGGATTATTTTTACTTTTTAGTCCGCCTTAAAAACGTGGTCTATTAAAAATTTCTTTCTATTCAAAGAATTATTCCTAATATAACAGCTGTTCATTTAATTGAACCGCCAAAACCAATTAAACGACAATTTTCATATTCCGAGTCAAAATAGACACAGACTCCGACCATCGGAGGGTTAACCCTTAACGGTCCGGAAGTATTTCAAGTTTACTTCTCACCAGGTCCAAGTTATTTTTCATACGAAGAGAAACTGTGGACTCAACATTTTTATATCAAGTATAGAAAGGAAAATATTTCAATTTTATTTTATATATATTTATATTTTTTTCATTTTTGCCCCCATATACGCGGCACTGGACCCAGTAAGTAAAACTGCCATGACGCTTATATGGCGGTATTGGTCCGTTAATAGTACCGGAGGGTTGAAGGTCCCATACAAAATTAACCCTTTGCACTCGGCGCTGTTTTCAATCTAAAACTAAATTTTTCTTCCGTCTTACAATATTTTCACTTTATTCATACGAAACTTATCCGATTTCTACATATAATATTGAAATGTTTAGTAATCTATTAAACACAAATTTTGTAATGTAACAAATATTTTGTAATATTTTTTTGTAATTTCTTTGAAATAATGCCACAACAATTTCTAGTGGTGCTTCAGAGTCACCACTCGAGTGCAAAGGGTTAAACACGTTCATCCCTCCTTCTTCAATGATATGTTCAGGAGAAAACAGTTCGGTCGGACCGTGAATCGCCATAAAATTACACGCTGGCCATAGTAATTTCCTCTCCGACGTCCCGCACTAAATCCCGCCCGGCAGCGCAAAGGAAAAATCGCCTCGGTGAAAAAGTTCGCTCTCCTCGATTCAGTTTCCACAGGAGCGCGAGACTTGTTTCTGTTTTCAACGGCGGGGGTTTCCCGTGATAATCGACTGGTGTAGTTTTCTGGGCTCTTTCTTCCCGTCGCTGCACAATGCACAGTGGTGCTGGTGCACAGTCGCCGGCTCGTTGAATCGATAAAGATGGCGTAAGCTTGTATTTCCATTAAAATTTTCCCATTAACGTGACGCGAGTTGACGCGCGACCCAATTCGCCGGATCCAGTCGAGCGAGCCGAGCCGCGTTTTCGCGCGTGGCTCTCCGGTTAAGTCATCGAGCCGAGCCGAGCCGAGCCGAGCAGAGCGAGCAAGCAAGCAAGCGAGCCATCCACCTTATCCACCTTTCGAAGCCGCGATCGAGGAGGTGCAACTCGTGGCGCATTCAGCGGCGACCTTTCCTTTGCGAACGAGAGGTCTATTTATACCCCGGTCTCGCAGGATTTATGCGGCTTGCCGACTGCCAATGTCAACACGTTCGATTGTTCCTGCGGAACGAGAGCCACTCGCGCGGATAAGTGTGACGGAGAACGCTCCGCCGGCTCGGGGAAAACCGTCGCGCCGATTCGCGAACGGTTACGGCCTCTCCGTCGCGTATCCTTCGGCCGTTCGCCCCCCGAGAACGTAATCCGGAGATGTCAGCGCGAGATAAAAAGATTTATCGTCTGTTCCACCGAGAAGCTTCCCTTCGCGGGAAAATTGTATAATTCTAGGCTTTCTCCTCTCTAATCCCTCGATCTGTTTTCTTTTAATACGATATCACCATATTTCCCGACGCGCCATCCTAACCGACGAAAATTTCGACGAACCCGCACCCTGCGTCGACGGAAACTTCGCTGTTCCATCAAATTAAAGGATCGTCCAATCCGTGACCTAAATATTATCTTCAATTCTTTGCTCTCGAGGCCATTCTCGACGTCCACGTTTCCGGACGTTTCATCCTATGCGGAATATTTTCCGTAATCGTACGTTTATTTGAGCGCATTTTATCTCGAGTGTCTTCACTCGTATCACGCTTGAACGTTTAGTAATTTATTCAACGGAAAAACGTTTAGTGAAGTATAATATAATCTTTTCAGTGGGGAGGGGACAGTCGAGCGCCAAAGAACTCCTGTAATTCGAGCGAAGTCTCAATCTTCGCTTGAACTCTGCCCTTCCGATCGCCTGTTTTCGTTATGAAACGCGACTGGAAACTAAAATTACAAATTCAAACGACTCTGCGGAGTTCAAACAATTTTTCCTACATTTATTTTCATTTGAACTTGCGCAGCGACGGCTCTAGAGTCGTTCGAATTCGCGAAATTGCAAATGAAGGAACGCAACTTTCTCAATTCTCTTTTTAATGGAGGGGTGTTGCAGGGAAGTTGAAGGTTGCAAAAGGGGGGGGGGGGACTTAACCCTTCAGAACGAGCGCAGGCAGAGTGCTGCCAGATTTCTTTGTCCGAATGTACCCGGGGTCGGAGCGTTCAGAATTTTTCGGTTCTAATTTCACGATCTTTCGGAAAAATATTCAGTTTCTAGTCCGAGGGAGCCGGCTCAGTTCGTTCATAACATCCACACCGGAAGCTGCGCCAATTATAGATACCTTTTAGTCGTGATTCCGTTCGCGTCAAATGCAAATTTCATAATGCCACCGAGTTTCTAACCGTTAACCTAATACCCGATAAAAGTAGTTACCTCGTTACCGATATTGAATTGTTCCGCGTCACAGTAATCCGTGAGATTTATATTCCGAGAGAAACGTCACCGAGAAGAGAATAACGTGCCGAGGAAGAACGTTTTAATGGGTCATAATGTCGCGCGAATTTTTTTCGTGCACGATTGTTGCTTCGAAAGTATGCGAACTGCCGGGCTCTCCGTAAAAGTAGATCGTGTTCACGCGTGCTAAGTCGAGGAGCGTTTTTATTCGCGTTTAATTGTCCACGTGAGAAGTCATGGCCGGAGGATCGCGTGGTTAACAGGTTGACGAAGTATATGAGAGTCCCCTTTACGACCGATGCCAGCCCTGGATTACGTGGAGGAATCTTTCTTCAGACAGCATGCGCTTGCTGATGATGGCACCGAGCACTCGTAATCTTTTTATCTCTCCAAATACTGAACTACCAATTAACCTTGATTCAAGAACCCCGCTCGAGATACCTGTATCGTACTGCTTAAATTCTACACACTTATTCTATTACATTTACTATCTCATTTTAACACTAGGTTTACTAGACCCGTCAAAACCACGGGTTCTACATTCTTCAATTCACAATTATTGTGACTTTGTAGGAAATTTATTTAACACATTTATTCCTTGGAATGAATATTACATTAAAAGCTGCTGAGAATCCGGCTGAACATGATAATTTTATAAAATAATCCAAACTGGCCTCTTTCAGTACTCCGTAAACTTAGTGTTGACACTAAACCTACCACGGTCAAAACGACCGGTTTTCTATTTCACAATTATTCAAATTGTAACATCGTTTTCATATGAAATCACTAAATTGTTTAAAGTACATTCAATCTTCTCTCTTCTGTAAGACGTTTCTTCGCTTGGTAGGTTTAGCGTTAAAGTTCTCGGAACCTTTTCAGAAGCCTGATAACTTCGGAAAGAACTCGAGGAAAATTTCTCGAGAATATTCAGATCGATTCTGCGACATTCCGAAGCCTCTTCAGGCTTGCATAAGGGAGCGGTGCATCGGTTATCCTAGGACTGGTTTATAACCCAATTTTCGAGGCTCTGGACGTGTCGAGGATTAAAGATTCTCGGCTGGCGAGTCTCGGTCGGTTGAGCAACCGATTCCTCGGCTCGTCAGTGTCAAGAAGACACCTGCTACGTGACGTTCCTGCGGAATTCCGCGGCAGCCGCTGTGTATCGTCCGATGAATTTCGATGGGTGGGTCGCGTTTCGACGTCGGAACGGTAGCGCTTCGCGGATCCAGGCGATTTCAATGGCGTATTGTCTACCATGACAGCGACTGGCCATCGAGAGAGGGAGAGAGAGAAGTGGGGGAAGAGTCGTCGATGTAGACGAGAGCTCGTCCGTCCCATGTTTCGTCCTTATCAGCGCCGCTCTCGAGTCCTTTGCAACGTCGGCGAAAACATTTCGAGGTGCGATCGATCGCGTATCTTTCCGGAGACTCTCGCGGCTTCCGGTCCCACGATGTTTTATACATAGGACGTTCACGCTCGAGTGTTTCCGCGTGGTCCGCCGTAAAAAAAAATAAAAGAAGATATAAAAAAAGAAACGACCCGCGATCCCCGAGGAGACCAGATAAGTAGATTGCGGACGTTCGCGCATTTATGGCTGGCCGTCTTTATGGAAAAGACACCGGAATAAACATTCCCCTGAAATTTGGCTTTCGAGCGTACTCGCGGGGAACACAGGTGGATCGAAACCGTGCGAAGAAACGTTCAGTGTTAGAAGACGCGCGGCGCGTGGTCCGTTTAGTGGAATCGTCGAGTAATGATCGGGCGCTGACGTCTTCGCATTTGCATCCGATTGTTCTCGAATGCAGACGGAGTTTGGGAGAAACGCTGCTCTCGAATGTTTAATACTAGAACTACCGAGTAATAAATACAACTGATGTATACTGCTTTGTAACAATGACAAGACTACATCTATTCGAACCTCATACCATTTTGATTCTAACATGCGCTTCAATGAAGAAGTTCAGCCAAAAATTTCTAATGAAAACATTTTTATCGTTTCAGTATAATTGTGAAAGAAAGAAACAGGAACCAGTCGTTTCGACTGGTCCGGTAGTTCCAGCGTTAAGAATTGGAAATTTGTGAAGCAACGAATGAACGATTTTTATAGGGTAGCTTAAAAATACACGAAACGATTCTATATTTCATCGAATTCTTACAATATTTTATGATTTTATGATTCGTGTTCGCTTTGAGAGCACAGCCAACATTTTCCCTGCGTTCTCTTCATTCTCTTCGTTTCAGTTGAAAAGTACCGTCCGATTTTTCTATAAAAAAAAAAAAAAAAAGACAAGGTGGTTCGCGGATATTCGTGCACGCGCGTCGAATATGAATAGAAGAGATAAAATATCCAACGTGTAATTAAATGCCTCGATGTTTCCATTTTAATCGCGATATATCGAGTTACCGCCGCGGGAAACGCGTTCCACTCGAGTTACGCGAAGAAAATTTGATTTTTCCTAAAGCTCCCCCCGCAAGCCAAAGATGAAGTACGCTCGGAGCGAATCGAATCCTACGGTTGATCCACGATCCTCTGAAAGGAATCGTGGATCGAGCTCAACGCGGCGGGAAAGTGAAATAGCCGGCGAGAGGTTTCCCGGTAGGACGTTTTATTATGCATACGACAGATTTGCCGTGGATTCAAGGCTGGTACTTTCAGCTGCACGCGGAGCGGAGGTCTGCGTAGTGCAACTCTGCCGCCGCGGTGCACTCTGCACTCCTGAACTAGGCTTTAGCTGCTCATTCGCCGAGCTAACTACTTCCTCCATGTCGATGTTCACTTAATCTATATTTTATTCTAAATGTCCCACCTTGGCGGGAAAACTGCAGTTAAACGGAACAAAGATTTATGGACGTTTGTTAATGAAAACGGTCCAAGGTCCTCGATATATACATCATTTGCAATTTACCAAGATCATTAAAGAAAAGAAAAAGAAATTTTAACACCTTAACTTGTACGCTCGAGTTAATTCGAGCGCGCTAAACAGGCCAAACTGTGCGCACTCGAGATAATTCGAGCGGCGTTGTATTTTATGCTGCTACAATTTTTCACACTCGAATATAATCGAGAATTGAAAATAACAACGTGAAAGCAAAGAAAAAAAAATCGTTTTATTGATATTTATCATTTACATGGGATTGTAAGCTATAACATTTATTTATTCAAGAATAAAATATAGCCTTTTTCCATGGAACAAAAACGCAGTATATCAAAAATTGATTTTTTTGGCCGGTTTAAAAAAAAAACTGTGCGCTACGGGGTTAATCTGTTTTCTGCTTCTTGCAATCGATCCAAACAATTTTTATTTTGCATAAAGTTCAGCTGTGTAGTTATTAACCCTTTGCACTCGAAGCTATTTTAACTCCAAAACGAAACATTTCTTCCGACTGAGAATATTTCCCTTCTCTATATTTCTTTTTCATGTTATACATACGAAAATGGAGCAATTTGTCGTACAATATCGAGGTGTTCAGTAATTTATTAAATACAAGCAAATTCAATAATGTAAAAAATATTCTGAATAACGATACAGCAATTTTTAGTGGCGCCTCACAGTTGTCATTCGAGTGCTAAGGGTTAACAGCGCTGCTCGCTTCTGTACACGAGGACGGCGTGACTTGTACGAAGCACATAAATTTGAAAAAGAAGAAGTGCATACCTGAGTGGTTCCGTTTCTAGCAACAGGTTTGGACAATTTTTACTTTGCATAGAGATGCAGACTGGTGACAGGACCAGTATTTCCGATGGCGGATCGATTGCCAAATATTAAAGCTCATTAGTTGAAGAGTCCGGGGTTTCTCGGTGTCTTTGAAAGCCCGAGCAGGCAAGTTTCAGTTGCGGAGGGATCGTGCAACGCGACGGCGGTTTGGTCTCATTCACGGACGAAAGAGTGCGCGGACGCACACGAAGCGGCGTTGGACGCACGTGAAGCGTCGTGCAAACACACCGTGGGACGAGCGCCGGGGGGATAGAGAGAGAGAGAGAGAGAGAGAGAGAGAGAGAGAGAGAGAGAGAGAGGATGGGAGAGAAAAAATAAAAAAAAAAGGAACTTTCATCCGGAGGAATTTTGAAGCGGAACGCGACGATGAAGCGTGCACGGAACGGAACGGCTTAGGGTACGCGCCTCGTCCTCGCGAATTACCCCGGCTCGCTAATTAACATTATTCCCTTTCAGCGAGGGTGTTCGCGGATCGAAAAGGAGAGACCGCGCGCGTGTTGTCCCTGCTAGTCTAGCCGGCCGCTTGAGCGCGTTAAATCTATTTTGCGGGCCAGGTATTCAACGAACGTCCCGCGGAAAGAGTTAATCGCGTTTTTCTGTTCTCTTCTCCTCCATTTCCCCGGCTGACCCAGACGGTTCCAACTTTTCCCGGCGAAACGAACTTCTTTTCAGACTGCGCTCGGTAACGTCTGTCTCTTCCGTGCGTGGAAAAGAGAGAAATAGCGGTGGAGAGTACGCGTTCGGTATTAAAGATTTCATTTGCGCCTCGGTGGCTCGTCGGGTTCCGCTCGATTTCATTTTCCTCGGAGAAGTTCCGCCTTCGGTGTCGGACGCGATAAGCACCGGTCGCTGCTCCGCGTGTCCTGATTCCGGAATTCCTTCGGGATAGAGAACAACGACGCGAGAGAGCTCTCTTCCATCCACCGCCTCGGGCTCGTCGACGTAGTCGTGTCGCTTCACCCCCTACCCTCCCCCCTCTCCGTCGATCGTATTTTTATTTATTCATCCGCGTCGCATATTAAATTCGTTCCGCGATTGCGTTCGACTGTCGTTAAACAGCAACAAGCTGCGAGCGCCAGTCGATTAATTATTTAGGTCGCATGATAGTTTGCCTCGGCGTCTTCGACCCTAACTTCCCCAAACTGCTTCTGATCGGACGCGCGCAAAAGCGACGCTAACGTCGCCAACGTCTCTCGCCAACGAGAACTCGTTGATCAACGTAACGAGCAACAGTCTTAAGGGGCCCCTCTCTCTCTCTCTCTCTCTCCTTGCTTCGCTGGCTTTGATCGCGTTTTCATTTTTCCTTATCGTTGGTTTATGGGGTGGAGAACGTTCCGTCGATGTTACGCGAGCGTCGGGGAATTCGACGAGCCCCGAAGTGGAACGGTTATTTCGTAGCCGGTGGATTTTATGCATCTTTAACTGTTCCGCGATCTTCTGAACTCGGCACAATAAAACATTCAATAAGCTTAACCCCTTGCCCTACAATGTCGCGTCATATTCGTGATTCTGAACAGAGTCTAATAAATATGCGTGTTATTAACACATTCGCGACCGGCAAATTTTTTCCGTTTCTAATACGGAGTACCGGGGCGAAAATGATGAAATTCTGAAGCTGGTTGCCGCAAACTTGTGTCGCTAAAGCAAGGATTGAATAATTTATTAAATTAATTAATAATTTAAATTTAAATCCAATCCCATTAATGCGCCTAATGTTGCCGCATTCAGAAACACAATTTGCAGGACGTGAATTCACGTCAGCGGCAATCAGGAGTAGAATTTTAAATGACGTGAATTCACGTCAGCGGCAATCAGGAACAGAATTTAAAATGACGTGAATTCACGTCAGCGATCGCGAATGTGTTCATTTCCCTTAAACCGAAATCAAATTCTATTTTGGCGTTGTTAATCTACAGCCATTGAAGAACATATAGGCATACTATAGATACGAATGTTCTCATTTTTTAAAGGAAACTACGAATTACAAAAAAGAACGTAAAATAAATCGTAGTGCAAGGGGTTAATACGACTATTTTGCACCTTCTTCAAATTTGCACGGGTCGATGGGCTCGTAAATTGATTCGGCTATTTGTAATTTTGGAACGTTATTTAATGGATTCCCGTCCGTCTGAAACTCGGCGGGTATCCTTTTTATTTTAGCCTGAAAGGAAATTGTGTCAATCCTTGCAGAATTGGATTATCCGGAGCAAAACTGCGGATCTTTGTGGAAAATAATTTATTTCAATTTAGAAGAGATGAAAATGTCAGTGGTACCTAGCAGACTCGCTGCGCGAGTCGAATTGTCGTTGCGAGTGGAACTCATTATTGCGCTGGAAGGAGTTAATTGCTCGAAGCGATGGTCCCTCGATTCGAAGCAGAATTCGCGCTCCTAAACGTCGGGGTTCCGCGAGGCCTCGGTGGCAGATTGATCCGATTACCAACGGATTGATAGCACCGGTACAATCAATTCCGCCAGCTCGAAAGTCTCGACTCGTGCGAGACGGTTTTTAGGTCTTCCGCGCCGAAGGACAGGCCGAATACCAGTACGTTAATTAGTGATGGTCGGGCCTGTCGACTATAAAGCGAGGAAGAGAGACAGAGAGAGAGAGAGAGAGAGAGGGCAACGTATAGAATCTTATGTCTGCCCGCGCGCAGCAAGGTTGCGAGCCAAGCAACTTCCCAGGGATCGCGTGTAAATAATCGCAGGCTATCAAACGGGCTGATATAAATTATGATTAATTAGACGATAGAACTGGCAGTTTTCTGGTGGCGGGCGTCGCTTAAAGCCGCGATAATTCACAGTGGCCGTGCTGTCGGCGTCGGCGTCGGCGTCGGCGGTGGCGCGTCACTTCCTCCCATCTCCCGGTCGAATCTACCTTACGTACGTCCCACGAAGGGAATGTAATAATTACCAGGGCATCTCTTATTACCATGGAGGTCTCGCATTACCGCTGAGTAGACGGCCGCCTAGAGATAGCGCGCTCTCGTTGCCATACGCCTCGCGACTCGCGCCTTCTCCTCTCCTCTCCTCTCCTCTCCTCTCCTCTCCTCTCCTCTCCTCTCCTCCCTTCCCCTGTCTCTCACGTTCCCTTCTTGTTCCGTGTCGTTCCACCGAGACCCTACACCGTGTTCTTCTTGCCAGGACGGATAACACGGCGGATACCCCGACGGTTAGTTGTTCGCTTGGCGGATAGTTCGCTCGAGATTGTTGTCCTTCGACCGATAACCACCGGACCATGAAGACGCTCCGCGAGCCACGTTTATGATTCAACATGCCTCGTCTCGAGCTCCTCGTCCCCCGCGACGGTCACGATAGCGATGGGTCTTTATGCTACTCGAGCCAATTCGGCGAATAGTTTCATAGTATCGTCGAGCTCGTGTGAACAGGGCGATTTCGGGGAGACGCGGAAAGTTTCTTATTCAATTCGCGGTGAATTTGATAGACATACTTCGTTTGTTGTAAAATGCAAAATTGATTGCTTCATCGACGCGGTATTTCTAGCGTTAAAGAATCATTAGAAGAACAAATGAATCTTGATGCATTTAAAATTTCTGAGAATGATTGGCGTGTCGTTGCTAAATTTTTCCGGAGAACGATCGATGCGATCCCTCGTTGATTCCTCGATCCGACTCGATCGTGGCGGGCTCCTTTCCCTCGATCGTTCTTCTCTTCGCATTCGAAATGCGCGACACGCGAGGACTGTGGAACAAGCGGAGCTCGCCCCTCCGGTTGGTTGGCTTTGCGTAATCGAACACCGGTGCTAGCGCGATTTTTGCCATGTAATCGCCTAACCGGCTGTAATTCGACTCGTCAGACTGCTCGGAGTCGCGAACTTTGATAGTCAAACCCTGCCGATTCCCGCGAACCAATTTCTGGATCGGGGGAAGTCGAAGTCACGGAAAATTGTCCACTATTTTCGAACCTCGCGTTCGAAGGGTCGCGTAAGACCCTATTTTCATTAGGATCGTGCAACACGATTACACAGTGGCTCGCGTAACGAGGACGAGAAGCCGCATGTTCGCTCGAAGTTTGTTCGTCTTTCAAGAGCGTGTTTATGAGAGATAATTGCGGGTAATTGCGACGGTTAATCATCGGGCTTTGTTGACTAATAATTGCGGTTTAATTGGCCGCAAAAATTGGGATTTGCAAGATTTGGATTTGCGAGGCTAATCGCCGTTGTAAATCCTAACATCTGACCTAACGTCCCGGCTGAGCTGACACGTATCCGACCGGCATTTTTGTTCTGTTCACCTCTCTGTTCTTTCTCGTCATTTCGAAGACGTTGTGACGTTGTCTTTCGTGAATGTTCAGGGATTATTTTGAGTCGTTTCGATCAAAAGAAAGTAGAGTCATTCGTGTGCTGCAAGACACGATTAATATGACAAATAGGTGACTAATAAAATTGGATGCCAGGGTGCAAAAGACGAACAAGCCCATTCCTTAGTAAAGCCACTCTCGTTGAAGTTTAATGTCAATATATGTATGTCAACAACACGGGTCTTGCCAGCGTCATGTATCGTCCAGAAGACATACCCGAGCCGTGTTATGTTTACACTCCTCGGCGTCCGAGGTCTCCCGAGCTTCGTGGCCTCTCACGAGGTATATCCCGCGGCAGTGGGGATAATCCCGCGACGTTTATCACCCAGGCCTTGGCGACATACATAAAGAAATCACTGTACTTGTTTGAAGCAGGAATTGAAGAATTTAAAAAACATCTCCAAATTTTTGAGGGACCTTTTGTAGCTACTGTTCAATTGTCACCGCGGTAGAAAATGATTCGTGCGTCGAGGCTTCTAGCGTTGGCACAGGGTTGCGCGGGAAATTGGTTCGGTTCTAATAAAAACTCAACGGTATGTTATTGGGGATAATCGACGGGTGGAACACGAGTTGCTTGACGGTGTTTAGGTGCGCCGATCGTGTTGCGGAGGGTCGCGTGCTGCACCATGAATCGAGGAGCGATCCGCCCGGGACCGTGGCACGGTTTGATTAATTGCGTCGACGTATAATTTGCTAACGAGTTTCTCGGAACCCGAGAGCGTAGCTGGAGAGAGCGAGAGAGCGAGAGAGGAAGAGAGAACGAGGGAACGGCGGACGACGAGCAGCCAGCTCTCTGGTGGTTCTTCGCTGGACTCGATTATTCTTATCGCGGTGAATTTCCGCCGGTGGCTTTTTTCACTCCGGAAGCCGCCTCTTCCGCTGCTCTCTCCCTCTCCCGCTCGCCATGCAGGAAAATCATGCATAGACGTCGCCTCCTAATACATTTCATGGGTGGCACGATTAATAATCGTTACAGGTCGCGAGCCACCAAACGTTTTATCGATCCCGCTCGCTCGCTCGCTGAATGCGAACCAGCCTCTCTGCCGTCCTTGTTTTCCACGGATTCCCCCGTTTAACATCTCCGCTTTATTTCCCAGCCCGACTGTAATTGATAGACGAGCTTTCTTCCCAGCAGATTCGCTCCGTTTCACGTTAAACCCACTTTATTTATTACCCGTTTATTTTATAAAGTACTGAAATTGGAAAAATATTTCTGAAATTGCATTATACGCAGGAACAACTATTTCTCTATAAATAGATCAGCAAGCCTGGACCGCAAAGGGTGAGAAACCCAAGGAGCAATAAATCATGCGCTCGTTCGCGCCAAGATCAAGACCCGGAAAATTGTCAGCAAGGTGCTAGATCACGAAGTTGCAATTCCATTACCATTCTCCATGGTCCGTGGCAATCCTTTGGCAATTAAATTTCTTGCTGCCTCGTTTGCAACCTAAATTTCGCGTTGTCGACACGGGTCGACGACCGCGCCGGATGTTCCGCGATAGTCTAAGACGATAGTCCCCGAGGTGTTCTCAGCTTTGACACTGGAACCAATGATCCGAAAGGGACCGTGGGACCCGCCGGAGGCAAACTCTGGGAAAATTAACGAAGACCTGACCCTTTGTGATCCTGTGCGCAGCGTAACTGTACAACCACTTTATTCTTACGGGCCCAATGGCTACTCTGTTCGGACAACAATTATATTCGAACTGGTCCAATGCCTGAGACTGTCTGGACAATTTTATTTTTGCAAGTCCAACGGTCAGTCAGCCATTTTATTTCGTTTCTATTTCAGCTAGTTGTATATTTAGACCGCACGTAAATGATAAATACGTGGTTTACTGGACAATTTTATTCCAGCATGTCCAGTGGCCTGTCTGCCATTTTATTTCTTCTTTACTTCGGCTAGTTTTATGTTTAGACCACACATTAACGACAAATCTGTGACTTACTGTAATTTCAGTCTTGTCCAATTTTGAACACTTTGCCAAACTTGAGACCTCAAAAATTCCATAAAATCAAAGTAAGTTATTTAATGAAATAATTGAGTAGTCCTCCAACTTTCCTGAATTTTACAGACCCTAAATTTGGTACAATGAATATTTTAACGTAAAAATTCATTTTAAAACCTGGACAAATGATTCCGTCACCAACGTATGGGTGACAGTGCAGTCAACGTGTTAAAGAAGCTATACCAATTTAAGGAGTACCAATTACGCGACTCACTGTACAGAAAATTGCGAGTATCCCGAAAACCAAGAACCACGCTCCCGATAGCGTATTTCAACGTGTTTGCAATTAGCGGGGGTAGTGAATCTTTCTAAATAATTATCCCTACTTGTTCGCAGTACGTTCTTCGACACTACATATTGCAAACGCGTCGTGTGAAACATGCGAGTACAGCGTGGGCCCGCTGGAGCGAAACTGCGAGGTTGGACCGCAAAGGGTTAACGCGTCGCTGCGATTTTCCCATCGCGGTGTAGCATCGCGATTTCGCCGTTGCGAATCGCTGCTCGTGAAATTCGATCGGTCAGGCTCGCTCGCGAAGAGCTGTTTCGCGATCTGCTTCTCTTCGGTTCTGCTCGGCGCTCGTTCGCACGGCGATACGCGTTACCAGAAGAAGCCGTTCGGTGACTCTTCCGCGTCCGTGCAACCTCTCATCATGTCCTTAATGATACGCTATTTATTTCGGGAGTTTTCAAATACAACGCGGAATCGCGCGCGAGGAACTTCTCGGAATAACTTGGCGGATTGACAGCGACCTGGACGGGGCGCGTTCGTCGGGGAAACTTGGCTTGTCGAGAATGATCGCCCGATAATGACGTTTACCGCTGGTGTTCACCGGGTGTCCCTGTTTCTTTCGATGAAATATTTTCGGTCAAGTGAATTACCGTCGTGCACGCCAGAAATAATAGATCGGCGCCGCATCTGTTGAAGCCTCTAGTTTATTTTGCGCGTAAACCTGCTGACTGCCGCGGAACTTTATGCTCCTCGAGAGATATGGCAAAACTGTGATCCGAGCGTTCGTTCTTTTGCACGTCGTTGCGGTTGTCTTGCGGTACTGAAGTATAATTTCTGCGTGAATCTGCGTAAAACGGTCAGCTTTACAATGCATCTTCAGCGTACAATGTTATGTTTGTTCTTAATTGAACGCCAGCTTCAAATTTTACTCTATTCTAAATTATTAAACAGCGTCTGCTTTATGACAGTTCTTGGCAGTGTCTTTCCTGTTGGTAGACTGCAGAGATCTGTCTACAAAATGAAAATTGTCTGTATCAATTTTCTAGTACAATGCATATATTACGTTGATCTCGTGGAAGGGTTGGGCTGGTTCGGCAGTCAACTTGTTAATTTTTCTCGCAAATGCAAAACTTCTGCTGTCCACCCATTGATCGGGCAAATTAGTATAAAACCGACGAAGGCACCGAGGTAGCCGCCGCGACCGTCAAAAAGTTAACGGTTCGGTGATAGCAATTCAGCAGTTTTCGAGGGTTTTCAGGGCACGGTATTCCCGAAATTGAGGACGGGAAATAGATGTTGAAGTCTGGCGAATTTTCCCGGGGAAAATTAGGACACCCCGTACATATTCTAGTATTCCTGCCGGGAGAGTGGGAGAATCAACTTAGCGTGGCAGTTAGCGTCTCGGTGTGCCCAGGGTGCAAATTTTGACCCCGGCGCGGAATTCTCCTCTCTCTCATTCAGCCGAACTTCTGACTTGCTCGCGTTTAGCTCGCGGATCACGTAATTTCTCGCGCGTTTCGGCCTTGCCGTTCTCCCTCTCCTTCTCTCTCCCTCTCGAAACACGCCGGAAGCTCTCAGAGAGGATTCCGCGGGCCTCTTAACCCCTTTGCCCTGCGATTTCGTTTCGATCTTTCAAGCAGAACCTGCCATTTAACTTCCCCCGATGCTACCAGCGCCCAACGCTGCCAAATAAAGTTATTCTCGTTGCTTTAAAATCATTACGGTAATGTAAAACGCATCCACATATATTGCGACATTTTACGGAATATATTTGAGAATTTTCTATGACGATTCCTCCTTTGTCACGTTGTGCCATCATCTCGATGCTATTCTTATCAATAGAGTAAAAATGGATGGAAAGACTTCACACGATTCAGAGAATTCAAGCGTGCAAACGTATTAATTTTTATCGAGTAAGTATTACTTCTTCTCCTTACCAATTAATACTAATTAACACATTCTTGCCGAGTCTGCCGAAGTTGGCGAGTTCATATCACGAGGTTACGTGAAAAGAGAACAAGTATAACTTTTTAATTAATTTTGAACTCCTGAAACGTCTATTTCCTAAGACATCTGAAGGGAAATTCAACAAGAAATTGAAAAGGAACGCGCAACGTTGTACTCGTTTATTTTGAGCCGAATTTTTGAATTAGCGCGAGTGTGTTAACTCTGTGAGGGGTCGACGAGTTGAATGAAGGGTCTCTGTGCGATTTCGCAGGTTGCTATTGGTTTCGCGTTGAAATTCCGGGACCCCTCTCTTCGCGGATTCGTTTCTCCTCGATCAAGCTATTAACCCCGGCAAAGGAAATCTATTTGAAAGTTGTGCGAGGGAAGTTCTCCGAAGAGAGACGAGGGAGATAGAGAGAGAGAGAGAGAGAGAGAGAGAGAGAGAGAGAGAGAGTGAGAGGGAGAAGGGGGAAGGAGAGATAGCTCGCCTTGAGAGCGAGGTAATAAGTCGGAAGGCTGTTTCGTAAAAGGAAACAGAATTAAATTCTATCTCGCGAATGGTATATTGACTCGAGCACGCTAGGAATATTGATGAGATTTTTAGGTACCCGTCTGCTCGCGTGGTTACGTAACTCCGAGGCACGCCGGATCGGCAAATAAACCCGGCGAAATACGTGTGTACGCGTGTATGCGAATATCTGCCTGCGTGGCTTCTATCGTGTCGATCAACCCGACCGGACCAACCGGACCCCCCGGTTTCTCTTTTAATCGTTTATTTTGTGTTTCCGTGATCCTCCTCTCGGTTACGTTATGAAAATAATTCCCCGTGGTCGCCGCGAACGAGTGAAACAGACCGAGAGAGAGAGAGAGAGATAGAGAAAGAAAGAGGAGAGACCTCGAAGGAGACCCGGTGAGTCGAGTTAACGGTCAAGCAACGTTTATGACCGCGGAAGTACCGTTGTCCCGCAGCCGTGCCTCGCCGGAACGATATCCCTGCAATTTCCTCGACGCCGCTTCGATTCCATTCCATTCCTCTTCCTGTTCGAGTTAAACCATTTTCACCCAGTTTTTCGCGGAGACACGCGGAAATCCCCGCCAACCTGTCCGTGAGAATTTCTTCGAACGAACCGCACCAGCCGGTGTTCGAATCGACCGGGTCCGTGGTCCGAACATCCGCAAACTTCCTCGGAAACAAGAGTTCTTGGTGGCACATTGTCCCACAAGTACAGTGATTTCTCTGTATACGTTGCCAACGCCTGGATGATAAACGTCGCGGAATTATCCCCACTACCGCGGGGTATATTCCGTGAGGCGCCGCGAACCCGTGTTGTTGACATATACAGTGAATTCTCGATTGTCTTGCCAGTGTCGTCTATCGTCCTAGGTCTTTCGAGCTTCACGACCCCTCACGGGGTATACGGGGTATAGTGGGGATAATTCCAGGACTTTTATAATCCAGGCCTTCGCGACATATATAGAGAAATCGTTGTAACGCAAATGTTCTTTCATATTCTCGGAAGCGTAGAATACGAGTACGATCATTGGTGTTCTACGGTCAGATCTGAATTGCCCGCGTTAAGTAATACAAAAGATGCTCTTCGCAATGCACTTACAACGGGTCTCCGAGACAGTCTCGCGAACCTAGCTAAGGTCTCGGCATCCTGGACAGCTTTCTCGGCGCAAAGCTTCTTAAGTGGACGTGCCGAAAGCGAGTCCCGATAATTCGTTCCGCTTAGCTTCTTTCCGAGAAAGTGCACGGGACGCTTGAAACCCTCAAGAGTAGCAAGAGATAAGTAGAAGAACAACGCAAGACATCCATTTCTCGCATGTCGGAGCACGAGATAGGTGGGATCCAGATTCGCGTGTATCGATTCCGGCGGTCCGTGTTCGTCATTGATATTCAACCTGTATCTTCCGAGTTGATTGGAGTTACGGGGCTATTACTGCTATATTTCCATAACTTAGGATCTAATACGGCGAATAGAGGGCCAATCATAGCAACGCGTGGGTATTTCGAAGTTCGCGCTGGTGAATAACGTACCGGGAATTAGTTAGAAATGAGACTGAACCGTGGAGAGGAACAGAATTCCAAAATGAAAGACATTAACACTCCGCATTGGCATTATTATAAAGACATATTCTGTGTTCTGCGAGTCATTATATTTGTACCAGAACAATGGAGACCAGTGAACGAAATTATACCGAATAAATTCGCAATGAACGAGAGACCCAGCGCCCGCTGTTTGATGCAACCTGAAAATTCAGAACGGAGAATATTAATGACTCGCACTGCAGTGACACAATTATGCAGGGCGTTTCGTAAATGGTGGGCGAAATAGTAATAGATTCCTAATCTTACAGAAGACAAAAATGTTATGTTAACATGGGTCCGGAAGTGATTAGATTCTGAGTTATTAATGTTTTTGTGCCACAATTCTCGTCACGAGGAAATGTTCAATATGTCCACCTCCTATCTCAATACAAGCCGCAGCTCGCCCGAATAAAGTATAAATTGCAAACAAGAACAATACACCTCGATAACGTAAACATAGACCGCCGATTATTTCGAAAACATTGTTGATGCCTTTAAACAAGCCTTTGAGACGATGTGACGAGAATTGTGGCACAAAAACTTGAATAACTCAGAAACTAATCTTTTCCGGAGCTATGTTGATATAACATTTTTTTCTTTTCTAAACATTAGAACCATTTACGAAATACCCTGTACAGACATTTATGTTCTCCGAGTCTGTATTGTTAACATTGTATTCATATCGGAATGAAGGAAATTACACTAGACAAATTAGTACTCGACGAGACGGTTCAATGTCCGCTGTCTGACTCGACCTGAAAATTCAAAACGAATAATATGAATTTTAATTTTCAAATGGAAAATTTGTATCTACGTTGTACAACAAAATAGAATTTCATTGCAGGGCAATAAAATGGAGTATAAAATAAATGTAATATAAAAAATTGACTAGGTGAAATATAACACAAAGTTAAGAAAAATCTAAGAATATTTTTATGTTGTTTGCAATGTATCAAAATTATTAAGGTATAAAACTAATTTTTGTAATTCGATGCAGCACATTTTTATTTAGCATAAAGATTTTATTTAGCACACGAATGGCGACTCTAAGGCGCCACTAACAATTGCTGTATCGTTATTCAAAATATTTTTTACATTATTAGATTTGTTTGTATTTAATAAATTACTAAAAACACTTCAGTATTGTACGCGTAAATTGCACCATTTTGGTATGCATAACATCAGAAAAAAATATATAGATGGGAAAAATCTTAGGTCGGAAGAAATGTTTCGTTTTAGAGTTAAAATTACTTCGAGTGCAAAAGGTAAAAGGTGACTGAGGTTCTAAAATTTGTAATGCTTTTTCAATGTCTTGCGCCGCATTGACAGAGTTAGGGAAAGACATTCGCGTTCTGTTCCGTAAGTAACTGTATCGACAGTAACAGTATGTTTATATCAGAACGGAACAAATTACCGAAAGAAATCAGAGGAGCCAAGTTTGCAAAAATGCTTGAGGAGAGGTGAAAGAGGGGTCCGCCGACGGAGAGACCTGGTTCTCACGAACACGCGAAAACAGTTGGTGTATTAGCAACCGGGGGAACAGGAATCGCTTCGACCCTGTTCCGCGGGAGCAGGCCTTGGCAAGATCTATCTGAGCGAGTCCCGCAAAGTTTCCTCGACGGGGTGACGAGTGGAGTCGCCGTGAAGAAGTTTTCGAACCGAGGGGGTAATTTCGCAGCGAGAAGGCTGGGGTAGAAAGAGAGAAAGAGGCCTCCCTCCCCTGCGCGACAGTCTGAAGGGGGTTGGAAAGTTCGCGGGGGTCCGAGCGTGTGCTCGCGCGTGCGAATCGAAAAGTGAGCTCGTTCCAGCGGTTGGATCGATGGTTCCTCTAAGCAGCGTTCTCTTACGCGACAAGAGAGGAGAGGAGAGAGCTGGTTTGGGAACAGGAGAGAGAGAGAGAGAGAGAGAGAGAGAGAGAGAGAGAGAGAGAGAGAGAGAGAGAGAGAGAGAGAGAGAGAGAGAGAGAGAGGGTTCTCTCTTCCCTCCTTGGTGCACACGCGACGCGTGTGTTTACCTTCTTTCTGGCGACGTGGGTTGCGCGATACCGGCGTGGTGCGAACCTAAGGTACATAGTTAGGAGAGAGAGACCGTGTACGTTCGAAAAACAATAGCTCCGCGTACAGCCAGACGATCCTAAGGCCTCGCCAGTGTCTAGGCCTCTCTTTGTGTTTGTACACGCGATGCCAACCAACCAACCAAGCCAGCGTGCGCTTTCATACACCGGTGTGTGCGTCTCTCTCTCTCTCTCTCTCTCTCTCTCTCTCCTCTTTCTCTCTCATCGCTCTCGTCATCCCGCGTGTGGGCGGCCCTTGTCTGTCTCTATGCGCACGCCTCTGTGTACGAAGAAGTGCAATCAGGGCTCACAAAGGTTGTAGCATTTCATAAAGGTCACATCCACAACCCCTCTCTCCCTGGGGGGTATTAAAATCAACCCCCGTGTTTCCAGCCAGCCGAGCCGAGCCGAGGACCTGTTTCGCTCTTCTCCCTCTCTCATCACTCTCTTTCTCTCTGCAACAAACCCTTCCCACCGATATCTTCGCGTATTAACGGTTCTTCCGCCGGTTTATCGCAGTTTTATTTATTTCTTCTCCACGGGAACGCGTCCGTTCCTTGCTCGTCGTCGTCGTCGTCGTCGTCGTCGTCGTCCGTGTACTCCGCCGATTAGAAATTCATCGATTCCCGTTCGCTCGAGCTAACAAGCGAGGCTCTCCTGTCGCGCGATCCTCCACGGTAGCAAGATCGATCCAAAGCCTCTGACGGCTGCCTCGACGAGCGCCGATAAATCCTCGTCGCCCAGTGAAATCGTAATTGCGTACGCTCCCGATGAAATATAAAGTTGATGGCTCGCTAGCAAGCTCGCGGCACCCGCCCACCATCGATTCGAAACAGCGTGGCCCCCTCGAGGAACGCCGTTTCTACGGCAGATCTTATCCGCAGGATCTAATCGCGGCCGCGGAACCCCGTCTTTTTCAATCCATTCGCCTCGCTAGCTGCGCACTACCTGCCCCAGCTGTATACAGTTCTCGATATTTGTCAACAACATTCATTCATCAACAACGTATGTTTATGTTATGTTTTCCTCGGCGTCCGAGGGCTCCCGACCTTCGTGGTCCCTCACGGGGTACACCCCGCGGTAGTGGGCGCAACTGCGCGGCGTTTATCATTCAGGCCTTGGCGACATGTATAGAGAAATCAGTGTACTAACTCTTCGCTCATGGTCAGACCAACGGCTACTTATTTTACAATTACACTGGTTCGAATTGTTGGAGCCACTCGCACGAGTTTGCGATTTTATAATGAACCAAGTTCTGCAGGGAAGCCTATCTGTACGGAATTCTTATAATTACTGCGGATTTTTATGCGATATAAAGATTGACTAGATGTTTATTTCTCTTCTCAATAATTATTAATCAGTCGACAATATCCGAGTTTCTAAATTCTTGTTTTTGCTATCCTGAATTCGGTCTAACCCCTTTTGTCATAAATGCATAAAATCTGTTTACAATTTTTTGCATGAAGTGCCACCGTTTGCAAATTATAAATGTGCGCTTAGAACAACGTTATCCCTCGCCTGGTTAGAAATTGAATTTACCGTTCTGCGGCTCTATCGATTTAATCGACCGCTGTCGCAACTTTTACAAATGTAATGAGTCATTACTAGACAGCGGATCTTTATGCAATATAACAATTTTTTATGCGAATTACAACAAGGTGGAGTGATATAGAAATTGATTTCCTTTCTTAATATTTTCAGCAGGTTGAACGTAATATAACAGTGTCTTCAAATTTTTCTAATATTTTTACTGTATCGAATTGCACGCACTAATTTTTGCCATAAATGCATGAAATCCGCTGTCTAGTCATTACTAACGATTTGGACCACTACGCCGGGTGAAATTGCAGAGGCTTGTAACGTTAGCGACTTGATGGACTTCTGATGAAGAAGTTGGCTCATCCTCAGAGTTTCTATTCGAGTATACGTGACGTGGAAAGGGTGAATAGGTTGTCGAGGGTGAATAACGCGAACGCGGGAAGGTCTGGGCTGCGGAAAATAACTGACTGGCCGCGGACAATGATTCGGCCCTCGATACCGAGGTTGGTCATCCGACACCTGTGATTTGCAGGTCCCAATAGGGTCGCAACGAGCCTCGACTCAGGGTTATGGTCCTGGCATATTTATTTTTATCCTGCTCTTGCGGGAGTTCTTTCATGCTCCGTCGGTGTGGAATTTGATTGCGGATTAATAGCCAACCATGTGATTATTATTTTATCTCCTATTCTGGATCTATAGCTCTGAGAATAACAAGGTAGACTCCGATGGGATCTCCCGTGTCGTACTTTTATCGCTTCGAAAGTATATGTCGAGTTGGAAAATAAAATTTCATTTCAATCTCGCCCTCTCTCTTTCCGATCTATTGTTCCCGCGATTGTCAATTGCGAGAGCGCGTTGCGATTGCCTTCGATTACAGTTGTAGGTCAACCGTACACGGAAAGTAACTCGTGATCGAATTAGCCCGCCGCGTTTTAATCGTAATCCGTAATGTTTAATCGGATTACGTCTCGCCCCGGGTACGCTGCTAGGGTTACATCGTTGTCGATAATTGGAAGACAAGGGACCACTTTGTTCTGCGTACATGTACGGTCGCTCCCACGGGTAAATATTGACGCCGCGAAAATAATGTTTCGTTTCCACTTGACACGCTCGCTGCCAAACCCCGTCGTACAAACCTCTGGAACGACCCGGACAATTTTTCTTCCCTATTCAAATCGATTTTGCAGCTTTCCAAACGCCCAGCCCTATCTCTTCCAATTTGTTTAGCAAGTTCTCGGAAACGGGCTACTGGAGAACCTCGATAATTGCAGCACATTAAACCTAGCATTGGAACGACTGGTACGCTTACAAAATGACGAGATCGAATTTATTAGTAATTGGTACGATTTTTCGTCATAAGCTCGAATAATAAAAATAATTTAATCGTTTCCTGTGGGAGCACCTTTATAACGCAGTGGTCGATTTAATGTTAATAATTACGTGGCAAACTCGTGAACACGATGTAAACCTTCGTACGCTCCTTGGAAATATTACACTAGATTTAAAACACGATCGAAACGATTCGTCTTCTCTGTATCGATCAACGGTTCGCTGAACATAAACGAAGCTATATGTACAAGATAAATGCTTGCAATTACTGCCGATACGATCCACTAATTACTCAAAAGACTTCTGATGACACTGTGTTCATTTCTACTTGTAATATCACGTTGCACGTAATATACTTGTAATCGTATCCATTAATCTTTTATATATCATTCTACTGGACGCAGAAAATAAAGTAGTTGCGGAAGACGAATATGTCGGATTACTTGTAGAATGAACGGATAGTCGCCCAAAGGTACCCACACGATCCTCTATCAATTTTTGTTTCAAGTATCATCCTACACGAGTTCGTTCCTACCCGCTTCACATCTTGTTGTATAAATATTCACGCACGGGACGCACGAGGCAGAATGTTGTTTGGCATTTGCGGCGAGGAGTCGTGTGTCGGGGGAGGTTGGGAGACACTGTGCGACCCTTATCCGGTCATCGATGCCCATTATCTAATGAATCCGATGATCACGGCGAGTTCGCGACCTTCCCGCTGGAAAAGTCGAGCAATGTGTGTCGCCGCAACTCGCTGGGAAGGTCGGCCAGCAATGGACGGGCTGGCAAACGCTTGCACACGCGGCTCGACAAAGAGTGTCGCAAATATTCCGCTTCGCGAGTACACGATAACGGTCTAATAAAATCGGCGGCGCCGCGAGATGAGGCGTTCTTCCGTCGTCTCGTCGCCCACGCACACACTCCCTCTTTGTCCCTCCAATAAAACAGATTGGCTCGGCTCGATCTTCATTGGTTCGTTTTCCTGGACAAACGCTTCGACGAGCTCGAGAGCTCAGAACAAATTTACTCGAAACAAACTCGTAGGAACTCTCTCTCGGCCGGCGAACGAGATTGCGACCTCGTGCAGAGAGAGAGAGAGAGAGAGAGACACCCGATGATTGAACTCGTCCGAAAGCGTAGGCACGGTTTAGGCCGCGGCTGAAGGCTTAGCTAATAGACCGTGAAATATTTTGCGCCGCTCGTACGGTTTCTTTGCCGCGCGTCAATACCCTAATCCCTTTCGATTTTCGAAATCTGCTTTGCGCCCGACCAAGTTCTTCCTCTTGGCTCGGCTAGCGTCTTACACGGAAGTCCGAGATTCCCTCGAAGTAACGCAGAATATTCGCGACGATCCGAAGAAACTGATTCCCACCCCCGTGATTTCGTAGGAATTTATAAAACAGTCGCAGAGAGAGAGAGAAACCCCCGTGTCCTTGTCGATTTCTCGCAGGTCATCTTGTTATTTCTGGTGCCACTACGTCACGCCCACTCGGGAGGCGTGGCTTCGAACGTAACGTAAATATATCGTCGTAAAGACGGAGCGTCTCTTCTTCCTCGGGTGTAATTTCTTCTGAATAGTCAATCCCGAGGGCAATCGACGGTGCTGTCAAAGCACAGATTGCCCTGCGGACAGCACTTTGATTCCTTCAAGACCGGGAGCTACGAAACCACGCCCACTCGGGCCACGTCACACGAGAGAAGCAAGCTGGACGTTCCTGAAGTCGAACCCTCGAGGTTCAGAACATTTTTGTCGATCCTCGAGATCGTTGCTCTGTAGAACATTATTACAGTACGCCCATTCAGGAGGCGTGGCTTTAAACGTTACGGCAAAAGTAACAAAATAAAGACAAAGAGCCTCTTTTGCTCTCTCCGATGTCGTTTCTAGTGAAACATTACTTCCACGAGCGATCCACAGTGCTCCCGAAGCATGGATTGCCCTATAGGGCAGAATATTAGCTCTCCAAGAGCGGGGGCCACGTAACCACGCCTATTAAAGGCATTCAGATTGAAATACATTGCTTCCCCTTTCTCCGAGGCCACCCAGAGGCAATCCTACACGATTCTACAGCCGCAGAATATTGTATGTCAGCGCGAATATCCGTCCGTGGGATGTTCGAGCCTTTGCGAGGCTCGTCCCGCTCGCAATTCCCCGCCCCCGAACGTTTTGCGTTCCTAATTGCGCTTCGACTGCGTCCTATAAGTAATTCGGTTGGCTGCGAATAGGAATTAGCCTCGTCTTGATGACTAGGTATTCAGTGCGGCTTCCAGGTACGACACGCTTTCTTCCGCGCGTTTCCACGGCGACCAACTCCCTTCGATTCTTTCCAGGTTCTTCTCGATCTCTCTCTCTCTCTCTCTCTCTCTCTCTCTCTCTCTCTCTCTCTCTCTCTCTCTCTGTCCGTGTCATTTCCCTAAAGCTCGAAACTTTGGAATTTCTTTGGCCGATCGATTTTTCCGGTATGGAAAAACGATGCTTCGGGTTTTGTCCGGCACTTCCGCCGACACGCTTTCACGAACGATTCTCCGCGCACACGGTTCTTCCGATGGTACAAACAGAGAGCCAGCCCCTCGACTTCTCTGCTCTCTTCCCTCTTCGCATCCCATGAAATTCGGGGATGCTCTCGGATATCCCGCTTCCGACTTTTTCCCGTTTCTCCAGAGCTGGCTGTGGGCTCCCCCGATCCCGAGAACCGCGAGGTAGACGGAATATTTACGGATCTCGCTCGATCATCCTCGATGGCCTGCCTTCGCTCAGATTATACCGCCGATGAAGTGTTCGATCAAAACTGTTGGCTGAGCGAATGTTTGCCGGCGTGTTAAAAAGCGTAATTGGTATCGTACGCGCGCTCTCTGGATGTAATAATATTCGTGTCTCTTCCATCGGTGCAAGCGGGGATTGCCAGAGCTGCTATGCAAGCAGCTCGAGAACGGATTAAAACATTTTTGCTACTTTGAACTGGAGAGACAACGACCGGGGATTGCTGGAAAGTTTCCTCTCGGAACCGGTGTTTGCTTTTCTTATTCTTATAGGAACGACAGAATAAGTTTGCTTGTTTCCTCGTTCTAGTGACGTTGTCGTTTTTGGAGGGCAACACTTGCGCTCGATGCTTGGCAGGCTCAGTGTTTGTATTGTATGACCTTTATAGAAATGAAAATGGTTTGCATCGTTTAGAATAAACAGGAGCCAAAGACAAATTTCTTAATTATTTTCATGATCTGGGTCTAATACGTCGAAGCTTTTAAATTCTTTTGATCTATCTCCTGCTTTTAATTTACACGCACCATTTTTACCATAAATGCATAAAATCCGGAGTGTAGTACTTGTGAATGCTTGTAGTATAAAATAGAAAGAACAGTATTAACCCTTAACACTCGAACGGCGACTGTAAAGCGCCACTAAAAATTGCTGCATCATTGTACAAAGTATTTTTTACATTACTAAAACGGTGCAATTTACTCGTACAATACTGAAGCGTTCAGTGATTTGTCAAGTGCAAACAAAACACTTCGGTATTGTACGAGTAAATTGCACCGTTTTCGTATATATAACATGAAAAATATATATATAGACGGGAAATATTCTAGGTCGGATGAAATGTTTCGTTTTGGAGTGAAAATAGCTTCGAGTGCAAAGGGTTAATTTATTTTTGGCTTACCAAGGCGTCTAAGAAGGAGAACAGTCTTACAATCTGCACAGGGATCCACTGTTTATTATCACTATAAAGACCATATTCCATTCTTCAGTTAGTGTTTCTACCAAGACTATCTACGTAAAAAAATTGTAGGCGTGTCTTACGAGCTTGCAGAGTTTCTCATAGCTCAGTTTACTCAATAAAAAGAAGAAGAAAGAAGGATCTTTGGAAGAAGCGTTATCAAAACGCGTGTGTGCTTGCATGAAAACTACGAAAATGAAGCTATTACGGCAAAGAGTATTGTAGGGGCTCGCGTTAAGCGAAGTTTTATGACAGGGACGTTGCTATTATGCATTGGGCCCGCAGTCCCTTGCCATAGAAAGTCTAAAACTGTATATGTAATTAGTCCCGTCGCTTGAGTTCAGCGCGGCTAGGTGCGTGAGGTCATAGCGCATATGGTTACCAAATGTTGCAAAAAGCCCTCGGTTGCCAATCATGTTCGGCCTTGGCGAATCCTTGGGCCCGCTTCAAACACCTAGTTTTAGTTCCGCCCACCCCCCAAATCTCCGGGTGTGGGGATGATGACGTTGAGGAGTTAGGGAGGATCGAGGTGTTGAGTTCGGTGAGTCACTGTCCTCCGGGTGGATTGCAATTAGACACACCTTTGGTACGCCTAGTCTTAGAGCCAACACGAAACCTCGTCGCTAGGCAACTTTAACACGATCAAAAATATAGACCTTTAGCAAAAATTAGTGTTTTCCGACCAGGAAGGTGGTCGTTCGAACTAGAACCTGAACTTAGTCGGCACACCCGGTGCAAACACATTCAATGTCCAAGAAACAAATATTCCGTGCAATATCTATGGCGGCGGATCGAAGGATTCCCATCGAAGATCACTGAAACACTATACAGTGAATTCCCGTGGCAATTCAGAGCAAGCTTCGCGGTTGAAAGTCGTTGGAACTACCCAAACCACCGCGGGGTATACGATACACATAAACCTCAGGTTTCGTCTAAATGTCTCTCGCCGGAACCGCGCAACTGACTCATAGCGGGAATTCGGTGTAACACCGCGGATGCGGCAACCAAACGAAGCGACAAAAGCGGTCCCGCTGGTTCCCGGGAAATCGATCGTCGGTCCCGGTGGTATCGGACTCGCGTGTCGAGGGTCGATCGGCGGTATCGACCGTGACGCATAACGGGTGTCGCGTGCGAAACCGTTGTATGAGATACAACATGGGAGAAACGAGGTGGGGCTAGTTAACGGGCCATTAGACGTTGAAGGGTGGCCCGGCGGGGGATGATAGAGGGGGTAGTAGGTAGCTGAGCCGCACCCTTAAAGGCCATCCAATAATAAAATCCGCGTCATTTGGCTAAAAGCTACCGCGAAAGGGGGGTATCTGGTATCAAGGTGTGGCGGGCGACCCTTATCACGCGAGTTCTCCTCCATCGAGTTTGTTCTTGCTCCTCCCGTTTCCTTCCTGTCCGCTCGGCCTCCCGGCGCAACCATACTCTGTTCCCGTTTGTTTTCTTTCCCCGTTCCGTACCACCCTCCCCGGGGGATCGTCCGTCACCGCGAGCGGAAAGAACGCGTTCCTCTTCTGCGAGGAGTGCTGATTTTAATTGAATTTCGCAACTAGGCTAGCGCCTATAACGGGAAAAACTGCACTGAGTCGAGCCCCGAGAGTCGAGTCGAGAGAGTGAGCGAAAGAGAGAGAGAGAGAGAGAGAGACCAGACCGCGGATAGACGACGACTGTCGGCGTTACAATGGGCATTGTTCCGCGACACACCGACTACCCCGATAATTGTGAATCCGTTCCACATCCGTGTTTCGTAGCCGCGAAACGAACACGCGCCGCTCAGCTCGGCTCGGCTCATCGTTCGCGTTCTCATGAATGAACCGTCCCAGGCCTCTACAAGTTTCAGCTAACGGTACACGAACACCGGCGTCGCGTTATCCATGCCTCGACCGAAAAACCGCGACCTCGGAATCCAGGATTGCAATAAACAATCCGTCTCGGATCGCACTCGTACGCGGAAGCTCCGATCTAGGATCTTGATACGCATACATATCGACGAGTTGCAATCCTCTATTTCGTTTCAGAGACATTCGATACGTTCTTCCAATCCTTTCCTCACTGTTGACACCGGAGGGTGACATGTACAACCCCTAGAAAAAATTATTCGCAAGCAGTACTTAGCTTCCCGAAAGATGCGCGTTGACGAAAAATTTCGTTTTTCTCAACGTAGATCTTGGTGGAACAGTATGAAAAGCGTGTGGCCACGAAGGGGTGAAATTACACGGCCTCGTTGTCGCGATATGCGCGTAGAACAACGCGTAAACTGCATAAAAGGTTCGCGGAACCGAAAGACTAGGACGGATTCGCCGCGGAGCATCTCGCCGGCCGTGAAACGGTACAAAACGCAACGGCCGGGTGTTGTTGCGCATCGACCGACCGCTCTCGGGTCAGTTCGATCGGTTCCCGGTGCTCGTACCGGGAAACCGGTTCTCTGCCGATGGAACATTAACACCAGCGGTTCTCCGTCGTCGCGTGATTTACACACCGCAACCACCGCCGCGCCGATGGAAACGACCGCGGGAACAGGCTTAGAAAGTTTCCGCGAGCGCGTGTTATCTGGAGCGAACGAGGAGGGTACCGCCGTCGCCGCGGCGACACCTTGCACGACACTTTTCTTGGATGTCTCCGGGACACGCGCGCGAATCCTCTACTCGCCCTATGACAGACGAAATTGCCGCTGACACATTTTTAGACTACCCCGTTCCGTGGGATTTCACTGTTCCGCTTGATTGTCCCGGGCGCAATGCGGATTCTCTTGGCTGACGCTCCGCCGGAGGAGTAACTCCAGAGAACCTTCCGGTAGTCTCCCGAAATCTTTGGGACTCTTCCCGGGACGCTTGAAGGTCATTCAGGGCCCCTGAGAATCTTTTAGAGGCCCTCTAAAATTTTTTGTTTTGACCTGATCGCATTAACTGCGATGTCATTAGCGACACCTAAAATTGTTACGTTGGAAGCGTCATTTCGCGATCTTTGAAAAGTCGGCAACAGCTTTGGGAGTCTTCCTGGAATGCGTGAGAGGCTGTTGAATCATTTGGTACTCTTGCCACGATGCTTAGAGCCTTTGAGAATCTGCCAAAGATCCTTGAACGACTGGTAGGACCACTAGGAATCTTTTATGGATTGGAGAACCTGTAGCACCTACAGACTTTTACCAACGCTTAAACAATATTTGCATCCACTGGGAACACGTGTAGGCCCTTCTAAAAATTTCCAGTGATCCTCGAACATTTTTCGAATCGTTTAAGAATTTTGTATGGATCCTTGAAGAACCTCTGAAGCCTCCCAGAATTTTTCGTAGGATTTTGCAGATTGTTTAAGGTTCCTCGATTTGTCCGCAAAGGGCTCGTGGCGTGTCCGAGGAAGTCCGGCGTCTCCGCGAGGACAAGGGCGAAACGAGTGACCCGTTCAACATTTGCGCGAACTACTTTCGAGCGCCGCAGCGTTCTCATTCCTCAAATGTTAAGGTTATATTATGCAGTCCGGCTGATTGCATATACAAAGTCGTAAAACGCAACTTCCGAAACGCGCCATAAAATCCCGCGGTCGTAATGGTAGTTTTTTTTTTTGTTTCGTTCTGGAAATATCAATACGCCTCCGCTCGAACGGAACGGCGTGGACACGCGACGAGGCACGCTAGGACGTTTTCTCCGATTAATTAGTCATACCACCCGGCTAATCGTAATACGTCTGCACGCGATTTCACATCGTGGAACGAACGCAGCCGCGTTACGGTCAATGGGAACCGGACTGTGGAATACTGGCCAAGTTCGTGACTCGGTCGAATCTCTGTGAAGCGAGAGAGAGACAGAGAGGGAGAGAGAGAGAGAGAGAGAGAGAAAAAGAGGTGCAAGCCGATTCCAGTTAGGAGACTTTTCCCGCAGCCTGTTTTTCCAAAGGAAACACTCGCGGTACACCGTTAATCCCTCCTTATCATTAATGATAGCATATATCTGGATTAGGCGTAACGGAATTAGCCACAAAACTGCAGTCCCGTGACTCGGCCTTTTACTTGCTCCCATAATTATTATAATTGCCGGCACGTTCGCACACTGTCACACCGTTGCCACGTATTCAGGCAACGCATCGGTGTGCCTCAACCACACTGTCGCACACTTTTAACGACCGCGATCTCTCGGGCCGTCTCTAAAGAAACTCGAATTCATTTCATTCAGCCTGTTATTTCAATTCATAAAGAGGCCAGTTACTCTTCTTTATTACAGTTCTGTTACGTTTCGCCCGCGGAACGTGGACTATTTTTCCAAATGAACGGTATTGTGCGCGGAGAGTAAACAGTGCAAATAAATAGAACGCTGCCGAAACGAATCTTGTGTTAATATTATCGAAAAATAAATTGGACAGTGTCCAGAAGCTTTGACCCTTTGCAAACGATTCCAATTTCGGACGGTTCCTCCGACCTAGAATATTACCATTTTATACGCTCGAATCGTTAGCAATTTATTAGATGCAGACCGGTAAAGAAAAATCGTTTTGAATCGCGGTATAGTCATTTCTAGCGATACCACGAAAATTACACGGACGCATTTATTCAGAATTTAAGCAATTTCTATTGCATGCTCAAAAATATCTTTGCAACCTCTATAATCTACGAAAAATTTCGAATCAAAATTGGTAGTAAAATCAAGTGAAAGTTGCCTTGAAATTTAGAAACATTTGATAAGACTTCTTGGGCAAACTCAATATAATAATTAGCTGTATCATGGAAAATTTCTAGTATTTTTACTCAGTCTTGCCCGGAAGAGATTTTTCGCTAAAGTAGCGATTCGCTCGCAGAACAGCCCGCGAAAATAGAGGTTTGCATAAGGATCCGTGCAATAATAACAAGTGGGAAAGAACAGGGTCAGGAGTCGTCGAAACGGTTCCCAAAGCACTATGGTCTCAGAATTTCTCCCGAAGGCATTATTGCACAGCACCTCCTCGGGTCTCCTCTTTCGGAAAAGCAGAGTACAGGAGCAGCTCTCGGAAAGCAGGAGCAATTCCAGCAAGGCTGTGGATCGTTTGGGAATCGCGTTGCATCCGGACAGCCCGACCGTTGACCCCTTTCCAGGACAACGTTCGCCATCTTCTCGCGGTCCTCCGCTCATAGAAACGCGCAAACGCATTGTCCGACGCGATTTCTTCCCTGACACGTCTCGCGCGAATCATTTCTGACACCCTGTACAAAGTATGCCTCGGGGAACGAATAATTCCTCCTTTCGTTCTGTCGCATACCTATTTTTTCCCATTATGCTTCAAACATTTTACGTTCCCAACTACTATGCATTAAAATGGTCACTCCCGTACGTATATCAGAATTTTCTAAAAATTTCTTTTACAGCTTGGAACAGTAAAAGTATTAGTCATGATCGTACTGCAGACGGAGAGTTAATTGCCGTCGCCCGATTGTCTTCGATTATGAAACCGGTTCTCGAATCCCGTAACAGGCGAACTTGGAGAGATTATGCTCCGTGACTACCGCGAATAAACGTTCTCTTCGTTCGTTCTTTGAAGTTCGTGTCCCCGAGATCTCGCTACAAACTCGCCGGTTGCCTCGTAATAACGCGGAATCTCTTCCTCCATGTTTACGGCGTTCCCTTCACCTGTTGGATGCACGGTAGTCGACCCGGGATTTCGTTTCGCCGAGTCAACGGACTTAATTAACTGCGAATAAATGAATTTGGAAGTCTTACGGCCTCGGCAGTTGATTCGAATATTAATTTCCAGAGCCGAGTTTCCGCTGAACTCGTGCTCGTGCTGAACTTTGTGTGCTCGGAACAGAAGTAAGGAAAACATTATTTAATGGGCGAAATAAACTGTCCTCCATTCTGAAGGTTTATGTCATCCGGACAGCCGAGAGGAATTTTTCAGTGGTCGAGTTCATTTTATTATTACAGAACGTCTTTGAAGAATGAGTAAAAAGAGGATATTTCACATTTTTCCACAAGGAATCTTCCAGGTATCTAAACTTGCTTCTTCTTTCGATTTTCGTAAAATAGCCTACGAAAATCAGAGTCCATCTAAAAGAATTTATTCATTTATTTTCGAACGATCCCCTCCTTGCGCTCGTCTCAAGAGACAGCACAAGAATGAGAGGCGACGTTATACCGGGTACAGTGAACTTTTTCGACGGTGCAGAGCGAAGTACGAGAATGGTAATTCGCATAAAGGGGTTGCTCGTTGCGTTGTCGCCGGTCCGCGCGTCACAGTCGATGAAGATTTGGAATCGCGAAGCGGTTTAACGAGCTGTCGGGTGTATTTTCGGTGCTCGCCGTTGAGGAATGCGGTGCACGAGGACCTCGCGGTACACCCTGTATATTCCGTACACGCAGTCAGGTGAGCTAACGGTGCTCCGAAGCGGTTAAGTAACGGGCTTCTCCGCTATTTGTCGTTGTACTTTTATTTCACGCGAACAGTCCGGGTTCCACGAATATATATCCGTGCTTCTTCGTTCCTTTTTGATTTATCGATACTCTCCTTGCCTTCCTCCCCCCCCCCCCCTCCCTTATTCTCTCTCCCTTTCTCACGTTCTCCCGTCGTCCGTCCGCTTCCTGCAGCTTATCGTCGGAAGAATCGTCGATTCATAAACGTCAGCCGCCGCCGCCGCCGCTGTTTATCGAGATTTTCCGACAAATCGAAGAAGAGCCGCCCAGGGGTTCATAAACGTCGGCCTTTGTTTTATCGAGATTTCGCAGAAAAGAGAAAAAGAAGAGGGGAAATACCAGGAAACAAAACCGATCCGAGACAAGCGCCGATGGTCCCGTCGAAGCCATCGAAATCCCTAGCTCTTTCTCTTTTTCATCTTCGTCGAAAACGAACGAAGCCGTTTCGTTTATACAATTTCTGTATTGTCACATTTGCGAAGGGGAAGGGGCAACAGGCGGCCAGTATCTAAAATTATTAAGTCAATTTTGTAGCATATCACAATTGTTTCGTTGCTCACCCCCATTGTCAAGACGTCCCACATCGAATGCAACGTACCTGCTCTATGAAATATCGGAACAATTTAGCAGCAAAACGTCATATAGAACCTATGAACATTATACTATTACCACTTCAAATAGCAAAGTTTACGAAATTAATTTGACGTGAACGTTACACGTGTGTGACCGTAGCAGCGAGTGTGTGAAATAATTCTGATTAAACAAATTTTCCGACAAATCGACGAACCGCGGCGGGGGAGGGGGTCAGAAACGTCGCTCTTTGTTTTACCGAGATTTCCGGAACAAAAAAAAAAGGAGGGAACAAAATGAGAAAGAAAACCGATCCGAGAGGCATGCGCCGACGGTCACGTCGAAGTCATCGAAATCCATGGTTCGTTTTTTCGTTTCGGTCTTTTTGTAGGAACCTTGGGAGTAGAGCGATGCCCGAAAACCGTCCGACCAAGGTCGATATTCAAATCGACGGCAACGAACGCCAGATCGTCGGTAGCGAAACGTTAACGCGTTCCTAGCTACGAAATTTCGTCTTTGACGTCGACGCGGTTTACGACGCGATCCACGGGCTCTCTATGTACGGGAGTCGGTCGGTTAGAATCAATAATACACTCGGTCTCTCTCGCTCCCTCTCGCTCTCTCTCTCTCTCTGCTCTCCTCTAGGAGATATGGTAATGTGCCGGGCCGAAATCTAGATTCAGTTCAATTCAGCCTCGTGGAAAGTTTTACCGGCTAGTTCCACCGTTCATTACCACTCGCAGATGCACGAACATTTCAACGCCGCTAGCTAGCTCGCTCGTTTCGCGCCAGGATCGAAAAGTTTTCCGCACACGCGTCTGCGTCGTCATTCACTCCTACCGAAACCGAGGGAATTAGAGGGACCGCTTTTATATTCCCCCGCGAGTTCTCAGGTTCTTGGCCATAATTTCCCCTACGGGTTCCGCGAAGCCAGGACCAGTTACGGTCGCGACGTGTGGACGTGGCCTAACGCATTGCGATCGCGTCTAGCCAAGATTGTTTGTCAACAACACGGGTCCTGCTAGCGTCTAGTATCGTCCAGGAGACATACCCTAGCCGTGTTATGTTTACACTCCTCGTCGCTTCGGCCTGAGACTTCTCGAGCTTCGTGGCCCTTCACAGGGTATACCCCGCGGTAGTGGGGATAATTCTGCGACGCTTATCATCCAAGCCTTGGCGACATGTATCGAGAAATCAGTGTACTTGCAGGTCTGTGATATTCATACGTCAGTATCTCTTACACCCTTCGCAATAGAAACTACTTTAACTCGTGGACCCATTTTTTCCGATCTAGAACATTTCTCATTTTATACATGTGAAATTGAACACTTACTCGTACACTTAATTCTTTAGGAATTTGTTAAACACAAATTTAGTCACTTTATCTATCCGAAGTCTATTAATAAGTCAATTTTTATCATATTCTTGCATTGAACTGTATCTTGCCTGGATATTTTTAAGAGTGAAGCGAATTATTAGGTCGTTGCATATGAAATGACCGGGTTCAGAATGCAAATTTTATATAGTGTTTTAATCAAGAAATACTATTTTAATCTACAGGTTTGTTGTGTTTACCTACCTTCAGTTTCTATCTGTATATCCAATTTTAATTTTAAACGAAATTTATTTCAACATCGGTCAACGCGACCAACGTGTATTCTGTTTATATGAGCGAAAGAATAAACATATTGATGACAACATTATTGGTCGAAATATGATAGTAAATAAACTAAGTAGTCAATGATAGAAAAAGCTCAAAAATATAGATAATCTAATAAACGAGGAAGGTGAAGAATCAAAAAATTCAATACCGTGTATTCTTGATGTATGTCAACAACACGGATCCTGCCAGCGTCTAGTATCGTCCAGGAGACATACTCTAGCCGTGCTATGTTTACACTCCTCGACGTTCGAAGCCTCTCGAGCTTCGTAGTGGGGACAATTCTGACGTTTATCATCCAGGATTTGGCGACATATATAGAGAAATCACTGCATATACCATAGTATAATCGAAAAACTCGTCATTTTTTTAATATGACGATTACAATGATGCTTACCTTAATTAATAAATTTTATTTCGAGAAAATTTTGTTTGTTCAAAGTTTCCGTTACGAATCGGACGTTTCATATGCATCGACCTTATACCACAAACAGTGTGACTCTTCCTTCTGCAATTTTTCCTTGCATTTACCATTTTCGAGAAAAAAGCTGCTGAATAATCACACGAACAGCCTGTACGTATGTTATTTTCAGTCATCTTTTAGTAAGATGATCGTGTCCTTTCCCGAAATCGCGAAAAACGTCGGAGACGCGAATGGTCGTCCACGCGATGCGTTGATACGCGACTGCCGACAGATGCGTGACATTCCAAGGCCAGCTACGGCACCGTGTGCGTAACTCGTGTGTCCCCTGGCCGCTTCTGCGAAGCACACACGTTTTCGTGCCCATCGATCCCGTTCCTGTTCTCGTTCGAAAGTATATCATCGCGGTCGAGCGAACGCGAGGATCCCTTAAACGTCTCTCTGCCCCCGCCGCGCGGCCGATACCCTAACCCTGTTTCCTGTCTCGTGGGACCGGGTAGACGATGCTCTATCACGGAAGGATCGAGGATCGATCGTCGAGCCGCTTTGTTGCGAACTAGGATGAGAACCGACCAGATTGTACTCTTGATACCGCGATGTATTTTATGGTAATTTCTCTGCACGATATCGGCGCCGATGGAGGCTCGATGGTGGATCGCGGGCAGCCCGGGTCACCTCTGACCCGTGATTAATATCTTCTCCTTGATATCCGATATCCGACTTCGTCACGTTCTTAATTGAATATATCAATCTGCGACCCTTTTTTCTTCCACGTTTTGCTCCTCTGGAGAGCTGTTTAGGACGTCTGTCGTCAATAATTAACCTCATTAATTATACCGTTTCGGGCGCTCCACATTTGTCCTGATCTGAAAGTGAATTTTTGTAAGGAAAGAGTATTTTATATGTTTTTATCGCATCGGAGAGATCGTCTTGATTTTATAGAAATTTTGTAATAGAAGTGTATTTTGAAAAATGTGAATAACGAAATGGAGCGTGTCATCGTCGGCTAACGAAGCACAAACGAAACGGCAGGGAGGTGTTTACAGTTTCCCAAAGAGAAATTGCCCGGCATCGATGAAAATGGAGTTCCCCGTAATTGTTTTAAACAATCCTCTCCGTTCCCTATAAACATTTCGCTTCATCATAAAATATTTCGGCCGGCAAAATATATACAGATTTTCCCCGAATTTCATTTGACCGGTACTTTGAGTTAAATTAAATTTGCATGAACTCTGAATATATTTGGTCCACGGCAACATTTTAATGAAAACGGTACACCGAAAGTGGGATCAGAGCACAGAGGTTTAGAGTGCGCGCGGTTGTCTAGTATAAATATACAATTAACTTTGAAAATTACAGCGGGTATTCGTGCGACGAACGAAACGCGACAACTGTGCAGTGCTTCTTATAAATTTGCACAACAGGCGTCCTGAAAATCGCGCGATTCTTTTGTAATTATGTCTATACACTTAACAATGAGTGAGTCATCGGGCGATAAAAACGGAGTTCAGATGACTGCAATGACGATAATTAGACCGCGCATTTTTATGCAGAAACTATTCGAGTCGATCGTGAGAAATAGAAGTCTGATCAAAATGTGTTTCAATAACTGATCGGAGGTAACAATATTTTGACATTACTCTAACATTTTTATACTTTTTTTTACACTCGTCCAATTTATGTTCCGCATAATAAGCAAACGGAACTTACATTTACGGGCTTTCTACATAAAGAATAGTTCCCCTGATACACAGAATAAAATTGTTATCACTTCCCCCCAGCTATATTCTTCTGAACCAGTGTTTTGGAACAGTAAATTCGCAAATCCTCGGAGTACTCTGAACTCGCGGACAAGAATTACAACTATAATCGCTAGACTATAGCTCGGTGCGTAAACTCTCTCGGCGTAGTTTCAAACACTGGAACTAAACGGACTCTGCCAGTGATTTCACCGGAGTTTAATTGTACTTGAAAATCTTTGGCGTTTCTTCCACTGGTGGCCGACAGAGAAACGCCATGCGTCGACGTCGCTTCCGTCGACGTTTTCTCCGGGCACAATCGGCGGGATTAACAATAAACGACGTTCGTGACTGGGAAGCGTTTCACAGTGGCCGGCACTTAGCGACCGACGGATAAACAATCGCAGATAGCCGCCAAACAATCCGCGTCAGGGTGAAACACGGATTCGACACGTTTTCCGCGATAAAGCGTCATTATCGCGCGACGGCGGGAAGGGGGTAGGAGGAGAGAGAAAAAAAAAAGAAATTCCACGCGGAATCGCGAGCGCCGCTTTCAACGATGGTAACGATCAGTGGTGGTATAGTACTCGCGATCGCTGATCAACCCGATGCCCTCGAAACGCGCGAGCGCAGAGAGCAGCTCCGAAAGGAACGGTGTCGAACGTGTCGCGGTCGATCAGCAAACCGTAACGCGGGGAATTGAATGTTTGCGAGGCACGGAAAGAGAGGACGAGAGAGAGAGAGAGAGAGAGAGAGAGAGAGAGAGAGATGGGGGGAGAGGGAGAGACAGGGAACGTGTCAGAGAAACTAAAAACGCGTTATCGTAGCAGCGACGCGACAAACCACGCCGCATCGCGCCCACAAACACGATATATCCGCGGCGTTATCAAGGTCCCTCGCGATCGTTGTGACAATGCGAAACGATAAAGCGGTGGCGGCGGATGCATGCTCCGATTCGAGACCGTTTGATGTCTGCATTACATCGATCTTCCGCGTTGCCACTCTCCGAGCACGGCGGACAAACGCGCTGCGCTATTAAGAGGGTCCTCTAGAGCGTCATTTCGCAGGACTCGTTTCGGAATTTTTCTAAAGATATCGGACGACCCCCTTGTATCGAGATTTTTCTGACATATATTTTATCATTTTGACTATACAGTACAATTTTTCCCAGCCGAAATACGTAAAATTGTAGCAGCTATAATTTTTTGAAGGAGGACTATTCCTTTGACGGGGGATTCTGGTCTAGGGCGCCATATTGCAGGCGTTGTTTGGGAATTTTTTGAAAGAAATCGGACGACCCCCTTGTATCGAGATTTTTCAGACATATGTACTATCATTTGGACTGTACAGTACAATTTTTCCAAGCCGAAATACGTAAAATTGTAGCAGCTATCATTTTTTGAACTAGGGCACAACTAATCCTTTAACAGGGGCTTCTGGTTTAGGGCATCACATTGCAGGCGATATTTGGAAATTTTTTTAAACAAATCGGACGACCCCCTTGTATCGAGATTTTTCAGACATATGTACTATCATTTGGACTGTACAGTACAATTTTCCCAAGTCGAAATACGTAAAATTGTAGGAGTTATAGTTGCGCTATTAAGGAGGTCTTCTGGCCTTAAGCGTCATTTTCTAGATCGCATTTGGAAATTTTTCTCAAGAGATCAGACGACCGTCTTGTATGGAGCTTTTGCATACGTATGTTCTATTATTTGGACTATACAATAGAATTTTTTCAAGTCGAAATACGTAAAATTGTAGGAGTTATAGTTGCGCTATTAAGGAGGTCTTCTGGCCTTAAGCGTCATTTTCTAGATCGCATTTGGAAATTTTTCTCAAGAGATCAGACGACCGTCTTGTATGGAGCTTTTGCATACGTATGTTCTATTATTTGGACTATACAATAGAATTTTTTCAAGTCGAAATACGTAAAATTGTAGGAGTTATAGTTGCGCTATTAAGGAGGTCTTCTGGCCTTAAGCGTCATTTTCTAGATCGCATTTGGAAATTTTTCTCAAGAGATCAGACGACCGTCTTGTATGGAGCTTTTGCATACGTATGTTCTATTATTTGGACTATACAATAGAACTTTTTCAAGTCAAAATACTGAAAATTGTAGGAGATATAGTTTTTTAAAGAGGAGCATGACTAATCCCTTGATGGAGTCTTCTTAGACTTTGTCTGCTTGAATTTTTTGTTATCGTTTACATATCAGAATGTTAAAAGGAGGACGTTAAAGTTTTTCCGCTTTGGTTCAATCGGGGAAAAGTAATCGCGTCGGAAGCGCGTTCGAGCGATTTCTCTTCCTCCTCGAGAACAGCAGCAAACGGCGAGCTGTAGTGGTAAACGGTAGTGCATCGTTGTGCATCGTTGTGCAGCGTTGTGCAGCGTTTCGCAGCCGTGTCCTGCCGCACGTCCAAAGGCGTGACAATGCCGATTGTGACCGGTTGTGCTGCTCGGCTATCAACCGGGAAACGGCGAAAAAAAAAAAGGAAGCGTAAAAGACAACAAGCAGTTTCCCGAAAGACAATCGCCACTGTCTGTGCCCCCGGACACTTTACATTTTGCTTGTTGTTGTTCCGACCGGCGACAATGCGCGCCGGTAGAATCGTAAAATCGAAAGTTGTGCGTTTTGTGCTCGGCCAGTGTCTATGACGAACCCGCTCTCCTCTCTCCTAGACTTTCGAAAGCTACGATGATAATATCAGTCGTGGAATCGCTCCGCCAACATTCGTTCAAAACGCGATTAAACAGTTCTTGCAAGGATTATTAATGGTATGAACTTGGCACTGAACGTTCGTAGCGAGTTGAAACGAGACGAGACCTTTTCATAGTGTTTCGAATTTTCATTTCATTCAAGGCGTTGATATAAACAGTACAATGGAACGTAATTATCGTCCCATGAAGTTTTTAACCAGAAGACTTTCTTAATTATAAATACTTAGGGAGACGTAACGCAAGACAGACTAAAATTTGGTGTCAGCATAATTGCTGCGCAGCTTGTACCTTTATAAACACCATAACGCAATGAAATGGGAGAATTTTTTATTAAATAAAGACGAATCTTTATGCATTAATGCGAAATTTCCCTGCAGGATACTTGCAGGCGTTTCAACTTTATTTTTGTCGTAAGAAAGCCTCTTGTTAAAATTGGAATTGGAATTTGCATAAAGATCCTGAAACTCTTTCTATGTTACGGTGGTCGTGCATTTTTACGTGGGAGGTTATAGCTTTGTTTAATTTTATGTGCTATCATTAAATATGGTATGAGACTTTGCTGTTTTATGCATTAGATTTAAACCTGCATAAAATGTTTAAAGCTATAATATTTGATATCTTTGGAATAAATCTTTATTTTGAAACTAGAAATTGACGCAATAAGGGACAAATAGTCGTTCAGAACTGTTCTGTGATATTTTTAGTAGGGCATCAAAAATTGTTAATGGCCCAAAGAATAGCTACTCGGAACTGTGATATTTTTAGTAGAACTTTAAAAATTGGTAAGGGTCCAACAAACGGGCCATTCAAACTTCTTCGGTGACATTTTGGGAGGAATATCGAAAATTATTACAGGGCCACAGGCTGCCCATTCAGAACTAGACTGCGGATCCTTATGCAAAAATTGTGTGTAACAATTGCAAGGTACAGGAACCAATTAAAAATTGTGTCAATCACAAGGTAATGGAACCAATTAAAAATTGTATCAACTACAAGGTACTGTAGAATGTACTGTAAACTTCTCTGTATCAATGGCAGTGTACTGGAACCAAATAAAAATGGTCATTCATCAAAAAGTCCGGACAACCTACAGACATCTGTGAAGGATGAAAGGGTTGTCCCTAAAGGGAAAAAAAAACATACTAAATAACAAAATATCGCTACCGGCTGGAGTAGAGCTCAAAATCGGAACGCGCCGACAAAAGTGAATTTGTCCAGAGCTGTGGAAAAGCGTGCAATCAAGTGGCAATTTGTCGAGGGACGTAATGAATGTCAAAGGGCTTCGTCACCGAAATTTCAGCGCCCTCGCGTCGCGGGCTAGTTGGCAAAACGATCGATCGTCTCGGCGGCCGCAAGAAAGGCAACGGCAGAGAGCACGGGGGGCACACACCGTGTGTGTGCGGTAAATGTTAAAGTTACCATTCGAAGCGCGCCGTTTTGAAAGTCAAACGAGCACGCTCGGGAGTTCGTTGAACCTTTCTCTCTCTCTCTCTCCCTCTCTCTCTCTCTCCCCTCTCTCCATGTCCGTCTCTTTTGCTGTTCCGCGCGGTAACACCCGTTTTCACGACCGCGTTGCCGAGGGATTTGGTAACGAATATCTCTTACCTAATGGTTCTTATGTCACTGATTACGCTGCGGACCCTTGCTCGCGGTTGTGTTCAGCTTCGCGTTCGTAACCATACCGAACCGCTCGCGCCGCCGTCATAGCTGCCGGGCTTTCCGCCAATTCCACGGCTGGACTATCCCCCATGTAACTCTCCTCTGGTGGGAACCGGGTGCTCGAGTTACCAGCCTCGGGAACTACCCGCCCCCGTACCCGCGCCTTAACCTGTTTACCCGACTCATTTTTCCGCTGCGAAAACGAACTCGCGTCGCGACGTCGGCTTCTGTCGGCAAGCTGCTCGAAGATGACTAACGACGATCTGGGTCACTGCGAAACTCATGAAAGCATCGGGGATGTGTCTACGGCGGACAAAAGCGATCGTCGAGGAACGAGTCGCGGAAACCGATAATCGAACGAATCGACTAACAGCGAAACCGCACCAGACCACTCGACGCGACCCGTTGCGAATTTTTCGCTTTGCAGCCTCTGCCCACGGTCGCTTCATTTGTGTTAGCCCGTTTCCGTTGAAATTACTGTTTCCCCGTGTTTCGTTCCTCGTGGTTTTCCACCGATGTGCACCTGTTTCCTTCGACGAAAGCCCCTCGCAAATTTGGGGGTTGTTGGTCTCTTGTGTCCCTCGCTGAGTACAGGTTGAAGACTTCGGAAGATTGAGTTTTGATGAGGACATTCTCGTTTGCAATATTACCTTTTAACCTTGTCATTTCTTAACCCTGGATGATCTTTCGTAAACATGGCGATTGGGGCAACTGAATCTCGTGATGTGCTGCATCTCGAACGTTTCGATTAGTAAATCCAGTGCAAAGTCAAATTGTTTCATTTCCTGTTTCTTTGTAAGGTAAAATATTTGAGTTGCCTAGGGTTAAATAAAGGAAGTAACTATGCACACCACGTGTCCCCAGCAAGAAAAATCCTCGTAGTATAATTAACGGTATTGCCTGTAAAGTACGCTGTGGATCTGATCTAGCCGTGTTTCTCCTCGAAGAAAAATATTTGCAGCGTCGCTAGCGGTACTAATTGTGTGTACATTCTAAATTAGAGCGGACCTAAATACCTATCCAAATTTTTCCATCTGTCCCTGGTATCGGTGGCTGTCTAATCTTGGCGCTCAACAACGAATCGTTCGAGATCGACGGATCATGGCTCGAAATGCGCAAAGCGGTTCTCCAGGCAGCCCCTTAACCCAAAAGTTCGGTCATAAACTCGGCCAGGATCGATCGTCGTTGACCGACCGGTGGTCCAGTGAACTCGGCAGCGGGAAAAATCGAATGCCGCGAGCCATTAAGACCGGATAATGGCCGGGGGTTGATGGTGTGCGGGGGTTTTCGAAAAATCTGGCAACGATTGTCACGGTCGACTCGTGCCAGATTCCCTCTTCAGCCGCCGCCGCCGCCGCCGTGGATACTCGACAGAGAGAAAGAGAAGAGAGAGAGAGAGAGAGAGAGAGAGAGAGAGAGAGAGAGAGAGAGAGAGAGAGAGAGAGTAAGCGAGTGTGTAGAGAGGAGAGGAGGAATCAATAGGCCCGTATTGTAGCGCGGATTTGCAAGCCGCCGGCGGAAACCTTACGTATTCAACAGTGAGTCACACTTCCAGGAACGTATCCCCAACCCTCTCCTCTCGCTCTCTCCCTTCCTCCCTCTCCCTCGACTCACCTACGACAATGTACCGCGGCCATTGTTTCCCGCCCTTACCAAAATCAAACGCTCTCTACCCGGCGTGTGTTCCCTTTCTCTCTGTGCCGAGGCTTCAACCCCATTTTTTTTTCACCCCTCCCCTTTTCAAACGCAATCACCGTGATTTCCATTTAGGCGTTCGTTTCAGCGCTTCCCGTTCGAGGGCACTAATGACTTCTGCGGTAATGGCTCACGCTGTAACTCCATTGAAAACTGTGCCGTGAATCGAGTAGCCTGTCGATGATCGCCCTCCCCTTCTGTATCTCTCGCTCCCTCTCTTTGTTTGTCTCTATCTCTCTCTCTAGCGAAACGTGGTTCCCGGTGGCCGACCGCCGAGCGCGATCCCCGCGATCTATCCGCGAATCGGTGATTTATCAATCAACCTGTTGACTCCGACCTCCCGTTTGCCAAGATGAAACGCTCCCGGCCGCTAAGTGCCACGTGGTTGCGAACTATGACCGCCCGAAGCCGCGTACCTTCGCTATAGTTGATCTGGACTATGAAATTTCAAAAAGATCCTCCATTTCCATCAATCCTCCCTTTTTTAAACCTTCATAAAGATAAAGTTTCAGGAATTTGAAAACAGAGAACTCGATGCACTTTTGATGGTGCGGTGTCCGGATTGAAGTTTTCACCAAAATTGTTTTACAGAGTACGAATGGGATTTTAAAGTGCACAGTTCAATTTCCGGCCATCGTTTCGACTTTCCATTTTTCGGAGTGACAGATTGTTGTCGGTGCTCTTCCTAGAATTTATTTTCTGTTAACTACTTTGCTGAAGTTTCAGGAATTTGAAAACAGAGAACTCGATGCACTTTTGATGGTGCGGTGTCCGGATTGAAGTTTTCACCAAAATTGTTTTACAGAGTACGAATGGGATTTTAAAGTGCACAGTTCAATTTCCGGCCATCGTTTCGACTTTCAATTTTTCGGAGTGACAGATTGTTGTCGGTGCTCTTCCTAGAATTCATTTTCTATTAACTATTTTCCTGAAGTTTTATGCGCGTACAAATTCTCCGATTCGTTACAACCGAGTTTCCGAACGAACGTCTTTTATTTCGGCCCCTTGGTACTCCCGTTGCAAGTTTACAGGCAGCACCGAAGTAATTTCGATGCTGTCAGAGCATTTTCCGTCAGCCCATTCTTAACGGCAATTAAAAAAGTGTTAGCTCAGATCGAGCAGCTCACTGATGAATTACGTATCCTACGTAACCTGACTACTGCCCTGCTAAATCCCACAAACTCGAAGTAATTTCGTTGACGAGGCCGAAGCGGCAAGATTAAAGTTTACCACCACTACAACCCTTTTAGATCCAACAGATTCCCCTAGCGTGATCCTGTTTGCGTGAAAAATTCGTTTTTGAGGGTGTATGAAAAACCGTGTCGTTCGACCGTGTTCGCTGCCGCCTTTCACAATCCTTCCATTCCATTCTCCTTAATGCAATGAACAATTCGCTTTACCGTATCGTAGTACCCACCTTGATATAAACTATTAGGTCAGTGGAAAAGTTCATGCCTAATACATTACATTTATCTTATTTGTTTCACTCTGCTCCTTCGAAAGCATTCACAATTGAAAAATCACTCGATTGACCCTTTGCGAGCAAGGATTTTTTTATTAAAAATATTGCACGTATTTCCCTTGAGGAAATTAGATCCTACATCAAAGTCTTCGATTCTCTTGTTGCTACAATAATTAAATTATTTGCTAGCCGATGTGACGACTACTCGCCTTAAAAAGGTTAAAGGAGTTTAATTCATGCTCAAAGTCTGTTGATTTTGAGGGCACACAGGATCCACCATAGTGGGTCGAGTAATCCGTTCTACAGTCGTGACCACGATAAGATAATCCGTGTTATTAAACATTTCGCAGCCGTAATGAATATAGAGCGTAACCTAGCACCTATCGTCGGACGGGTCTACGGTTTCCTCGCAGATCGAGGTCTCGAACGAAGGCGACCGTTCCTCGAACACCAGCCCCTGCTAGCGTTTAAACGAGCGCTTAACGATTCCGGTTGGTTACAATCAAAGTGGGTCGTAGTTGATTGAAACTGGATCTCTCTCTCTCTCTCTCTCTCTCTCTCTCTCTCTCTCTCTTTCTTTCCCTCTGGCTGATTTTTAAATTTCCTCGTAACCGATACACAAGGCTGAGAACACGTAGAGAAGCGCTATCTCCTCGTGTGTCCCTCTCTCCGATGGACTGGGGCTGTCGCAGCTGTTGCGGCGATGCATCCGAATTACCCTTAAAACGTTCCATGCCACTCGCGTACGCTCCGCGCAGAGGTTTTCGGTCCGAACCATTTAAAATATTCGTAAAAAAGGCAATTTTTAAAAAGATTTCTTCTAAAGTCTTGTTCGACGTCCGAACAATATGTACAACACATTTGTCGTACTCTGATAGGAAACAATATGTACCCAACTAACCGTCTTCGATTTCCGTCGAAAAAATGGAACTTTTTGGAATGATTTGTTGGAAGGTCTTGCCTAATAAAATGACTCGAAGATTCAGTCTGCGATGCTGTTTTACAAAAAAAAAAAAAAGACATCTCTAAGTTTTCCGCACGAGCCGATGACTGTGCAGAAAATGGTACCTCCAGTGTTTTCTAAAGGAACTGTTCGTAGTCGTCCGTCTGAGCTGACAACAGTGCAAAAAATGGTAAAAAGTGGCCACTCAAATGTTTTCTAAAGATCGTCTCTAAGTTGTTCGTCAAGCTGACAAGAGCGCAAAGAATGGTCAAAAATGGCCCCTCGAGTATTTTGTAATTAACGTCTGTAAGTTGTCCATATGAGCTGATGACTGTACAGAGAATGGTAGAAAATGGTCCCTCCAGTGTTTTCTAAAGGAACTGTTCGTAGTCGTCCGTCTGAGCTGACAACAGTGCAAAAAATGGTAAAAATGGCCACTGAAATGCTTTGTAAAGAAAGTCTCTAAGTGGTTCGTCAAGCTGACAAGAGCGCAGAGAGTAGTAAAAAAAATGGTCCCCCAAATATTTTGTAATTAAAGTCTGTAAGTTGTCCATGGCAGCTGATGACTATAGAAAATGGTAAAAAATTATATTTAGTAAAGGAAGTCTCTAAGTTGTCCGACTGAGCTGACAAGAGTGCAGAGATTGTAAGTTGCCAAGCACCTCGAAACTGCATTAATGTATTATTATCAACAATCTAGCAGATGAGGCTCCCTGCAGGGGGATTACGTCTAGGTATTAGAGCCTAGTCTCCTCGTTCCTGTGCTGTTCAGTTTGTATCGTCTCGCAACTTACGATCCCCGTACAGTTCAGAGAATGGTCAAAAATGATGCTTGAGATTCTCCGTGTGCTTAACCTGCAGCGTGGACAGGCCTAAGCGGGACGATCGCGCGAAACAGTCCAATTTCCGAGTTTTCTATCAATTGTTCCGGGGACTGTTCGTGGGAGAGAGGGAGAGAGACACAGACGAGTGATTTTCCGAGTTCATCAGACCTTGAACGATACAAAGAACGATGGCCACGGGCTGGGAAAAGAGAGCCGTCCCGAAGGCTTGCGCGTGGAATAATCATCGAACGTAACCGTGGCCTTGGCTGAAGCTCGAGCCGCTTCCGGAAGAGGTTAATACCCGAAACGCATCGCTGACTCTCGGAGGGCTAGAGCGTGTATACACCGTGAACCGCCTCTCCGCGTTTTCTACGGTCTCTCGCGCGCGTAGGAACGAGAGCTGCCTGTTCGAACAATGCCTATTTATTTGCCAGATCGTTATCTCGCTTAAAGGTCCAAGACGATCTTTTATGGTCGGCGCGTAACGATCGCGAGCGGCCCGAACCCGGGAGAAGGAGAGGACGACGGGGACGAGCCCGAGGGAGAGACGAAAGACAGAAAGAGGGGACACGCCACGGGGCGGTCCCTTTCGTAATCGGTAACGCGTAATTGCCTAATTAGACGCGCGAGTATATCCCTCTTCCCGGGTAAATTAAACCGAAGACGAAGCGCGGGGTAATTCATTCGTAACGCCGCCCGTAATTTGTTCTGCAATCTTTCCGGCGACGATCGTTGGGCAAACGCGACGGTTACACTGTTACCCGAGATCGCCGCAAAGATTGCGGATCTTATTGATTCTTCTATCAAAATATACCTTGCACTACGAGGCACACTCCTTTTCCAGCTCTGGAGAAACTTAGGGGACGCTACTCGGTTCTGATAGCGCTATCTGGAGAAGGGGTCTGGTGAATCTCGGCTGTAATGTATACAGTCGCTAAAAATAGTAGTACCGGCACTGCCAGTTTTTAATTACACATTTTAGAACGTAATAGCGCAGTCCGTTTAATTAATCGTCGAGCAGTTTATTCTTTACGTCTACATGAAACCGTATAATTGAAAGCTGGTTTAATAGCTGTGCTAATACTTGTACTCGTTCAAGCTGTTTCTAATTATTGTCATTCGTACTGGAATAAACAAATGTGAAATAAAAATTGGTTATCAATATCAATTGCAACCGATGGAGGTTCTTACTTCCCGAATTCTCCTGACGATTTCAATGTTTCCGTTCTTCATTTATTCATTTTTACCGTAAAATCCTCGGTCTAGTTATCCGAGGGTGAAATATGCTGGTGGAAACCCCTAACTTCGTAAGAGCTCTCATCGTTTACCATCTACGCTGTTCAAGTGAATCGAACGGAAAATAGCAAGCGCATAGTACCTTTTATCGACCCCGAAGAGTCTGGTCTACGTCTGAAGCACTCCGTGCAAGCTCGAATATCTATTCCCTTCGTTAACCCTGATGCCAGAATCAACGTGACCTAAAACCAGTCATTTTCTCTCGATCGCAATTTTTCTCGGCGAAATACACGAATTAATCCCATGTTAACAGCTTGTATAACATCGCATGCAAGTCGACAACTAGCATCCTTTCCAGAAACGAGTAACCACCGTGATCCAATCTCACTCTAAAAATACAGACGTCCCAATTTCGTGATCCCGAATCCCTCTGTACTATACAAGTCGTAAACACCACCGGTCCGAGACTCGGTTTTCCTCCACCGTGATCATTCTAAGCTTCGATGACAGTCTTGCCGTAAGAGCGTTTATCCCCTCGGAATATCGAAAGCCTTAGTCCAAGATCCGCCGGGATCTGCAACGACAAGCGTGCAGGCAAAAGTTTATCGTGGAACGAGAAAATGCGACGATATCGTCGCTCGATATGTACACACAACATCATGCTGGAAAGAGGCGTGAGCGTGTCGCGTATATCACCGGAGAGGCAGGGTTCCTGAGAATCGATCGGCCAACAGCTGGCGTAGGATTAACTTCGTTTTCACCGGAGGAATTTCGTCCAGGTTTCTCGGTTGTTGTCTAGCGTGTACCACTGTCTCGGAACAGAGAGTCCCGGAGGTTTTTCTAACGCTCGAGGAGTCCGAGGCTCTAAGTGGCCAGGCGACGTCCAAGGTTGAACGTCCGGAGGTTCGAGCGGAAGTGGGACCGGAGGCGACAAGGACAACACACGCGACTCCACGGTCAAACCGTAGCCGCGTTTGTCGGTCAATTAGAGTCCAGAACGAGTACCGGTAACATAGAGGCGAACGGTTGTCGGTGAACGTCCGCGGGGGGTCGTCGACCCGAGCCAGAGCCGCGTGCCCGGCCTCGCTCGTCGGCTTCAACGCCGGCTTCTGCCGCAACTCGAGACTAGCAACCGCTCCAAAAATCCATTTTCTTTTTTATTGCATCAATCGATCCTGTTTGGACGCTTCAACACGAAATCCCTACAACGGTCATTCCTTCGTTATTCAGGATTCTTTGGAAGGGAAAGAACATCTCTCACGAGTATCGATGACGGAGAAATAGAATGTTATCTTAAGCTATGTCCACACCGAATCAACTGAGGAATACCGATGACTAATAAACTTGTTAATTATCCTGTAGGTTATGAAATACGTTAAAGGTCCGTAGTACGTGAAAAATAAAAAAAAACGGAATATATAGTTTATTCAGGTGCGAATACAGGAGGAGCTTCTCGCTCAAGCGCTTCAGTTCAACTGAATTTGTTCGAAGTCTGTCCTCGGACAATTGCCGTCTTTAAGGGTGGTCGTAAACGCAGTGGGAGAACCCAGTACAGTTTCGTACGTAGATGGATTCTAAATGTATACTTTAACAAAACTGACGATTAAAAGAAAAAAATGTTGCGATTTTGTTAAATATTTTGCAGACTTGTTCGTACCCACGCGTCCATCAAAAATACTTGCGACCACTCAACTCCAACAGTAATAACTTTGCAACAAAACGTCACGTTGAGGGGAGAAAATTCTCTCCACACGTTGAAACACGATCGAAACCATACTGAAAGTTTGGAGCAGTTTCATCGAGGCATTGATCCGCAAAAAAATCCCGAAAATTGCGTTTCTACCGGAGATTCGCTGTTCAACTGGTTGATCGTTCTCGCGCTTATTGTTCGGGCTTCTCGATCCTCTCACAGTTCCGCGACCTTGATCCGAAACTTTTAAGCCCCGGCACCCAAGACATGCCCCCTCCCTTTTTCCACATCCACGCCTCTCTGGCACTGCGGTAACAGGAGAACGTCTCGTAATCATGCCTCGAAGCATCGAGATTACGTTACCGCGAATTCGAACGATCAACGACTCGACTGCACCCGGGTCCTTAGGCGCCTTAATCTCTGTCCGAGCGATTGGAATTCTGCCCAGAGTTCCTCGGTAAACGCTCGGGAGAGCATTGTCGAATAAATTAAGACGACGGGGACGAGCTGACGTGGTTCGTAATGGCTTGCTCTCTCTCCCTCTCTCTCTCTTTCTCTTTCTCTTTCTTCCCTCAACACCCTGCAGGTTTCTCTAGCCGAAAATTTGCATGCGATATCGTGTGACTACCAGCTGTTCGCCAGGAGTCCTACAGTCCTGTAGATTCGCCTGATAACGGCGTCGCGCTGGAATCCAGAGATCGATTCCTCGACCCCGGGACACGCTGCTACACCGTTTCGGTTCTTCCATTCGATAACAGGAAAATTAGCAACCTAACATGCTCGAACTACGGCGAGAAGCTCGCTTCTCTCGCGAAGAACGTTCCACAATTTTTATCTGGGTTTTTTCGACGACCACGGATTTATTTATTGAATTTTTTCACGTTGCATAAGCGAATTATCCGTGAGTAATGTTCCGAAGCCCGTGCTAAGCATACATGAAAACGGCGACGTCAATTAAAGAGACAAATGAGCCGACAACAGGCCAAACCGATTAACCGCTATTCCAGATTTTTTGACATTCTACTGCCAAAGCGGTTGATTAATGCTCAACATTTTACATTTACAACAAATTTCCTTAACGCCACGATGGTCACCGGTGGCCGGCAGCACCATTCTACTGCTTGAGAATGATTACCATAAAATTAACCCTTTGCAGTCGAAGCTATTTTAACTCGAAAACGAAACATTTCTTCCGACCTAGAATATTTCCCTTCTATATATTCTTTTTCATGTTATACATACGAAAATGGTGCAATTTCCTCGTACAATACTGAAGTGTTTAGTAATTTATTAAATGCAAACAAATTTACTAAGATAAAAAATATTTTGAATTATGATACAGCAATTTTCAGCGGCGCCTTATAGTCGCCATTCTTAAGTTAATGGTATGGAAATACCAATTTATTACAGTCGAAATTAACTTTGGCCCCGCACACTGGATTGTTAAGAACAGGTTAATTTCAATTGCGGAGAACATTGCTCCATGTCCCTAAGAAGCCAGCAAGCAATAACGAAGTTGTTTCTTTGATGTTTCAGCAATTGTTCCGAAGCCAGCCGCAGGGTGCGACGCCTCAGCAGTTGCAGCTGCTGCAGCAACAGCAACAACAGCAGCATCAGCAACAGTACCTGGCCGCGTCTCAGGCGCAGCAGCAGCAGCAACAACAGCAGCAGAACTTCCCCACCGCGCCTTACACCGTGATCAGCGGCCAGGAGCCTTATGTGGGTGCGTTGATCGCCGGAGCTCCGCCGCCGGTGGTGCCACAGTATTATGGGGTCGCCCCATGGGTTTACCCTGCGGGGTTGTTGCCGCAAGCACCCCCGCAAGCGGCCGCACCTCCGCCGCCGAGAAGACCGCTGACGCCATCCTCGGCCGCGGCCGCGGCAGCCGCCGCCCAAGACACTGCAAATAATTTGGCGCAGACGGTAAGCGGCTAATTAGTCTGTTTCTCTATCCGTCTATCTCTCTCTTCTTCTCTCTCTCTCTCTCTCTCTCTCTCTCGAAACCATCCGGCCGCTCGCACGTGTTTAGAAATAAATCCTATTGTCGGCGCTCCTCGCTGCCTCTGGTCGCCGATACACTCCTCTGCCTCTGTTTTTCGCGAAGGTCCTCCGCCAGCGATTAAATATAAACCGCGAGCAATTTAACAGGCCGTTAATGTCACCAAGCTTCTGCGCGAGAACCCGCCGCCCGGAAAAATTGCCGATTCGATATTCGGGAACGCCAGGAACGCCGAAACTTCTTGGACAAGTCGCTTTATTTAAACGAGCAGCGACCACTCGTTTGCAACCGCGCTATATAACACCATTATTATGAAAATTCTCGATATTACACGCAAACTAATTACCGTTTTGCTGTAAGGTGGACGAGGTAAATCTTCCGATCGAAACCTCCTTACTTCATTTTTTAACCCCTTGTACTATCGTTTCTTTCATTTCTGGAGCGATTATATCTAAAGTATATCTATGTATATTTTGTCCAATAGCCAAGCATCGATGACAAAATGTAGCTAGGCAGTCTGATTATAAGGCAAAGAGTAAACAAGTTAGCAAAGGATTTCGAGCGCACTTTCTGTAATTCAGAAGAGCAATAACAGGAAGTCGCTTTCTTGACCTGCTTTCTGTGAACTTGTATAGAGGTATTGAAGAGTCGAATTGTTTTTGTTGCAGGTTCAGGGTCAGTACCAGGTAATACCGGCGTACTACGACCAGAATGGTTCCATCGTGATGGGAGGTGTCCGCGGGCTCAGCTCCGCAGCCACCCCCATGAGATTAGTGAGTCCTGCGCCTGTTTTGGTGAACAGAGCTCCATCGCAACCACCGCCGGGACCACCGGCACCACCACCGCCGAGTCTATACTCTCAGCCAACACCTACGTCCCACAGCAACGCCACGCCCGGAGAATGTTTGGGTAAGAACCTCAGAGTCCTCGATCCTTCAACCGGGATCCAAGTGTTGCTGTAGATACGTGTTGTTCTCTCCCCGACGTTTTTCCTCCGTTTACCGCAAGCTCGCGATTTTGCGGAGCCAGGGACCAGGCGCGAATTCGAGGACACAGACGAGTATCATCGTCAACCTGCTAACTGGTCCATGATCGATCTCTGATATCCGAGAGAATCGCCGATCTACCGATAAGCTCCGTTGTGTATACAAACGCGCGTGCATTGAATTTAACGTGAAACGCGAGTCTAGGATTCTTGGTGGATGACAACGAAGCTGTTGAGTTCGCAGCGATTAGCCCTTTGCGGTTCTGGCAATCTTTGCTGTTTCCAGCTAGCGTGTATTTGCTAACTATTTTTGGACATGGACAATTTTTTGACATTCGGTACTGCAGGTTTTGCATTTTTCCAATTTTTTAAAAACAGTATTTCCATCTGTCCGCGAAACGATCTCGAGATCACTGTACACTGAAACGAAGAAGTCGTCACTCGTAATCTATGTAACTATTACACCTCTGGCGCGTTACTGAAGAGGAATCTGAATAAATTATACACAGTCGTAACGCTGTAATAGCGGTGAAATCATCGACGTCGATCGATAATCGAGGAGAAACTGTTTTGTCGACGGTGAGACTAGCTGGAACATAACGAAGACAAGGACCGCAAAGGGTTAAGTTGGCCGTGGTAACGAGCATATACCTCTATTTCCGTAGATTCACGGAATGAATCCACGGTTTCGGCCGGCGGTGTGTATATTTAGCCGTAAAGACAGACGAAATCAATCCGTCGAGCGTTCCGACAAACGGGTGCAACGATGTTCTCGCGCTAATAGGACTTTACGAGGCAATAAAGTCCAGGAATAATTTGCCGAATCAACAGGAAACGTGTTGTTCGCGCGTTTTCGCCCGGTTAGCAGGCTCTGATGGAGATCACTGAGACTATTGTATCGGCGTCCTGGTCCTCGTATACATATTATGTACATACATGCATGGCGTACTGTGACGTCGAGATGTCGAGACGGTGCATCGTGGAGGGCGCACGATTAACCCTTCAGCGACGTCTGCATTCTACGGAGCCTAACGAGCGTTTGAAAATTTCATACACGCGGTTTATACGACGATGTACCTCCTATCTAGGTATCTACTGCTAGATCCCTCTGATACAGCTCCTATCTTGTTACCATCTGTCCAGGTACCTCTGATCTACCTCCTATTTTGGTACCTCCTGGTAGATACTTCTGATTACTTCCTATTTTAGTACCATCTGTCTAGGTACCTCTGATGTACCTCCTACCTAGGTCCTTCCTGCTAGTAATGTACCTTCTATCATGGTACCTCCTGCTACCTACCTCTGATATACATCCTGTGTATGCACCTCGTGCTAGCTATCTCCTGTTAAATTCTTCCATTGTACCTCCCATCTCGGTACCCCCTGCTAGATACCTCTGATGTCCCTCCTATCTTCGTACCATGTGTCTAGGTACCTCTGATGTCCCTCCTATCTTGGTACCATGTGTCTAGCTACCTCTGATGTCCCTCCTATCTTGGTACCATGTGTCTAGGTACCTCTGATGTCCCTCCTATCTTGGTACCATGTGTCTAGGTACCTCTGATGTCCCTCCTATCTTGGTACCTTGTGTCTAGGTACCTCTGATGTGCCTCCTATCATGCTACCTCCTACTACCTACCTCTGATATTCCTCCTGTGTAAGCACCTCGTGCTAGCTATCTCCTGTTAAATTCGTCCGATGTACCTCCTATCTCGGTACCTCCTGCTAGATATCTCTGTCCTTCCTATCTTGGTATCATCTATATCTCTCATGTACCTCCTATCTAGGCCTGCACTCCGACGTATTCCCTACCCAAGTACTATCTAACACCAATCTAGATACCTCCTGACGCATAGAAAACGTCAACGAAAAGTCTGAGAAAGCCAGATTAATCGGCACACTGTGTTAACACCTTTAACACCGTACAACATCCGGGAAATCGAGCGTCGTCCCTGAAGGGTGAACGTTGCCGTGTAACTTTGTTGTCTCTGTTTTGTCTGTACATACGTGTGTATACAACCGTAATTAACCTCGTGACTAAACAAACGAAAGAGACGAGAGAAGAGAAGGAGGGAGAGGCAGGAAAGAATCGAGGGAAAAGATAAGAGAGCGTTGTTCGAGTATCGATGTCGATATACCGGAAGCGTGTTGTGCGTGTTTTTGTATGTGTTGCGGAATAGACGGTGTGAGGTCGGTAGGGCACGGTACGGCACGGCAGATTAATTGATAACTAAGAGCGTGTGTGGGTTGCGGGGTTTCGGTGCAGGTCTGGCAGCGTGCAGTGCAGCAGCGGTGGTTGCACAAGCCCAAGCGGTCGCAGTACAACAGGCGCAGCAGCAGGGATCAGGACTGGCCGCTGGATTAGCGGCTCTGGGATACGGCGGCTCCCCTCTGGGAGCACTGGGCTCGCCGGCTCAGCTGCAGAGCACAGGTACTCACAGACTAGCCCACCCTAGTTTGCTACAAAACGCCGAATCCTCGCGAGAGCGAGCCGTTTTCCGGTTTTACAGACGTTCGACGGCCTCCTCGCACACCCCCCTATTCTCTCCGTGTACATAAACGGTGTTTGCATGCCTCTCTTGCGAGATCTCGTTTGTCTTTTGTCGGTCTATCGCCATCTTCGACTCGTACATCCTGTGACATCCTTCGTTCCGTTTAACCCTTTGCGGTCCACCAGGAACCTTGTATTTTTCTCTGAATGTCCCTGTAAAGCGTAAAAAGACACGTTCGCTGCCACCGTCGTTGCTTACCATCGCTGTTCATATATTTCATCAACAGGCTGACTGCCACGCGAATTTTGTGCAAGTTTCGCCCCGTTTCAATCATAGAACCGACCAGAATTATTAATGACAGTCGTTAGTTACTTGATAACAAAGCTCTCGGCTTACACTATAATTTGGTTAGTTTACCCGCTCCTAAATTGACATTTGGTGGTATCAGTATGGCGTTCAACGTGTTTAAATGCAACGCACCCACTTTACGAAATATTAAAACAATTTAATTATGTGATTGACGGTAATTTTAATTAACAATCTGTGGAAAATTCGTTTGACTATCCGTGAGTAAATTGCGAGACTGTGAACCACGTCCCGTATGTGTGACTATGGTAGCGATACTTGGGTCTGATAGTGTCATATAGAGTAATTGTTCCAGCAATTGTCCGTTGTGAGCGTTGTTGTTATTGTTAATATGGTACTGTCTAAATATTTTATAACGTGGGGACACGAAGCTTCGCATTGGAAGCGTGGAACAGGTTGATCATTGGACAAGGGGTGATTCTACCTTGCAAAAATAAGTAAAAAAAAGTTGAATAACATTTTCTCGGTTGACGCTTCATTTTCGAGAAAATCGAGTTTGAAAATTCGACGGCCGCGCGTGTTATCGAATAGCAATCGTCTGACGCGTCTGAACATGACCAGCCAATTCTACTTCTCGCGAATACTTGGGCGCGCCTATCCGGCAAATTTTCAAACTCGATGTCTCGCATCGTGTACAATTATAGGAAAAATGTTTGATAGCATCGCTCTCAAAATTTATAATATACTGTAAATAAATATAATTGGACGTAGGACCGCAAAGGATTGAAGTCTGCCTGTACGAGTCGTCTTCCCGGATTTCCTGTAGAAAAACGTGTGCAGTTTTCTTTCTAAACGTTAGCGGACCTTGTAAAGTACACACTCGGCGAACAACAATAATGTTATCTGCATTTACGATAAAAATGAGTAGGCGTAGTTCAAAGCAGCAAAAACATTAGAATGATTTAAAGGTTCTATATTTAAATATAATTAAGAAAGAAATTAAATGTTGATTTCACCCCAGTTTTGTTGCAACTCGGATGGAAAGATTTTATTTTGCATAAAGATCTGATAATCCAGGTTCGTTCTGCAATATTCGGAGCTCGACACAACTTTCAGGAAAGAATCGAAATTTTTAAAATAAAGTCAGTAGTCCAGTCAAATTTTGTTGATACGGGAGAAATAATGTTTCGCGCGACGGCCCGAGGGCTCGGTCTTTCCAGGGCTAAGAAACTGTGAGGGAATCGAGAACGCTGAAGATTCTAGGCCAAACTTCTTCCACAACAACAGCTTCTAGGTCCCTTTAAACCGGAACCGGGACCGCGGCGAACCCGGTCAGAGAGGGTCCATCGATTCTACTAGAGTCTTCAGAGTCTTCGTCTTTGTTCGCAGGTCTGGGTCTCGGCGCTTCTTCAACCGCGCGAAGAGACTCCTTCGATAGAAACACGTCCGCCTTCAGCCCCAGCTTGGAGTACAGCCGCGCGAAGTGGCCGCAGAGTTATGGCGCCTTAGGTAACTATCATTTTCCCCCTTTTTTTTTTAAGAACAGAAGAATAGACACGTTCCGCGTTGAGAGGGTTGGTCGACCCCTAAACCTACCATAGTCAAATAACCCCTTCGACGTATTTCTTCTTAATCCTGCATTATATTCGTGTGGAGGTCCAGGCAAATTTTCAAATTTTTTGCGAAACATTCTCGACTGTGCATAAGCCAAGCAATTAATTATTAAGCAGTAAGAGTAATCGGATTAAAAAGAATTACCTTCACTTTACTGGAAATGCACTCTTGCATTGCAAGTTATGAGTGCAGGAGGAAAAGGAGCGAAAAAGGTTAAGCGTGTGCGGTGACCTTGACACATTATCTACCAACGAGTGTTTCGTAATTTCAAACTTGATTACGGAAGGTCAGATTATTAGACACGATGTGTTTCCGCGCATCATTTATCAAAAAGTATAAATCGTCAAGAGATTATTGTAACATTAATGTCTAGACCGCGGATTTTATGCATTTATGGCAAAAATGGGTAAGCACAATTTAAAGCAGTGGACATATTAAAAATATTTAAGCACATCAGCGTATTGGTTTCAGTTTAATAAACCAATTAAAAGAAGAAAAAAATTTTTGTTTCGCTTCTGTGACTTGTAATCAATGCAAGCATTTTCTATTTTGCATAAAGATCCGCAGTCTAGTAATGTCATATAACGTGGACCATGCAGAAGCAAATTGACAATCCGTCGTCGTCCCCGAAGGGTGAACAGGCTTCCGGTAGATAAAGTGTTAACACCGTCGAAGATATTCGAGTGTCGGTCCCACCCTAAATTTTGTGGGGTAGTTTTCGCTCCTTGGATACGATGACCAACGGAGTAAGAGCGCCTCTAATAGCGAGGACGTTTTGTGCGGGAGACTGGAACGTTTATCCTGTTTATAGGCACGGTAACGGCGTCGCCAAGCCCATTAGGATTATCCTTAACACCACCACCAACTTTGGGAGGATCTTTGAGCGGACTGGTCGGCGGGGCTAGCAGAGTGTCCGCCGCTCCCGGGGCCGAGGCGAAGTTCCGTGCCAGTGCTGTTCCAACTTTAACGGCTAATGGAGTTTTCGGCTCCAGTAGCTCCCTTTTCCCTAACTTGGTAGGCAAACCCGGCCGCGGAGGCACCACCAGCATCGGGGACAAAAACGCCGGAGGACGATCACGTCTGCTCGAAGACTTCAGGAATAACCGGTACGGTTTTTTCGTCCCATCGGAATTAGCCGAACGGACACAATGCCTCGGAGTGGGGGTTTATCAGTGTCTTCTGCTTCAGGTTCCCGAGCCTCCAACTACGAGACCTGGCCAATCACATAGTCGAGTTCAGTCAAGATCAGCACGGCTCCCGTTTCATTCAGCAGAAATTGGAGCGGGCCTCGGCCAGCGAAAAGCAGCTCGTGTTCCAAGAAATCCTCACCTCCGCTTACTCACTGATGACAGACGTTTTTGGAAATTACGTTATACAGAAGTTCTTCGAGTTCGGCACGCCGGAACAAAAGTCCACCCTCGCTCAAAAGGTGATTGACAGCCCCGCGTCCGTTCGTCCTCTTCGGTTGGCTTGCTGGGAAACACGTTCGTGCCCTGGTCCTAAAATTAATGTCACCTTGCACAATTTTGTTCGAAATTGTTAGCAATATTTCTCGGAACAATATTAACACGTTGACTGCCACGTCGGTCGCATGACACTGTACGTTCATCGTGTTACTAGGACTGAAGAATGCGGAAAGGTTATAGGAGTAACAGCTATAATAAATTTTTGCAGTTTTGGCTTGGTTAACTAAATTACTTTGATTATGCTGAATTTTCTGGGGTTGTAATTTTGCTGGCAACGTGTTAATATCAATTTTGCACTGGGTTATCAGTCTCCTTGCATTTCGATCTTCGGAGACAATATCTGTGCGAGTGAACCTTTGCGAACAGTCCTGTTTATCACCTTGAAAGTATCGAGTAACCATAAACGCAAGAAACAGTCTTCTGTAAGGTTATCCAGCACCTTCTCTCGAGACTGTCATTTAGAAGAAAATTGCTAAGATTCTCTGGGTCACGGTCGTTAAAGAGCCTATTAATAAGCTTCCTAAGAAAAAGGATCACATTCTCCTTAACGGTTAATGATTAAGAAGGTTAACAAAATAATCCAATTACCCTATATTGCAAATACACGTTCAGCCTCGCGAGCAAAGCGAAACAAAGTGAAAGATCATTTGGTTTCCAGCAAGCTAACAGAATGAACAAAATGATGATTACGTTTGCGTGTCAACTGATTGAATACGGTGATCGAGACCCTTTCGATACTGACCGATCGAGGGAAATCCGCTTCGCCGGACTCTAGGAACGTTTGTTACATTTGTTTCTCCGTGTTGCATTAGGTTCGAGGACACGTGTTGCCCTTGGCACTGCAGATGTACGGCTGTAGGGTGATTCAGAAGGCTCTGGAATCGATCGGGCCTGAACAGCAGCAAGAGATAGTCCGGGAGCTGGACGGTCACGTTCTGAAGTGCGTCAAAGATCAAAATGGAAATCACGTGGTGCAGAAGTGCATCGAGTGCGTCGAGCCACGGGCTCTGCAGTTCGTGATCGGCGCATTCGCCGGCCAGGTATACTCGTTGAGCACCCACCCTTACGGCTGCAGAGTGATCCAACGTATTCTCGAGCATTGCACTCCTGAACAAACCCAGGGCATCCTTCAAGAACTGCACGCCGCCACTGATCAGCTCATTCAAGATCAGTATGGTAATTACGTTATCCAGCACGTACTCGGTAAGTGGAGCTTTCGTTAGTATAGCAATCCTCCCGACTCGAGCACACTTCAAATAGCTAGATTATTATTAGACGGATTTTATGCGTTTGGGGCAAAAGTGTGCAATAGCACGCCATTAAAACAGTATAGTCAATATTCCATGTATGTGCAACTTGATAAAATTACTGGGAGGAAAAGTAAGTTTTCTGCAATCGATGCTCAACATTTTTATTCAGTGCAAAAATCCACAGTCCATCGATTATTGATAATGGATAAAAATGGCCAAAGAAAATCTTGTCTATTCTCTGTAATAAGAAAGACATTTGAAGTGCTCTGGTCAGGTGGGATACTCATGCTATAAAGAATGAAGTAACCTCGAAACAACCGATTTTCAGAACACGGAAAACCAGAAGACAAGGCGCAGTTGATCAGCAGCGTAAGGGGTAAAGTACTTACTCTGTCGCAACACAAATTCGCGAGCAACGTTGTTGAGAAGTGCGTGACTCACGCCACGAGACAGGAGCGTGCCGTGCTAATCGAAGAAGTGTGCGGCTTTAACGACAAGTAAGTTGTTCTTTATAAATATCAAGATACTCTCGCCTCTTGACAAACCCCCGGTCAGACTGGAACGTGGATTCCGAAAGAGTTAAGACAAACATAGGTCAAAATAGTGTTGTTATCATAAACCAATATACTCGAATCATAATCAATCGCGTTAAGGGCTTGGTAGTTCTAGTGTCAAAGAAGAGAAATTATTATTAAACACGTTGGATGCCACGTCAATGCTCATAAAAGTTACACGGAATCAAAACATCTTATTTAATAACACAAGACTAGAAAAGACGAAGTTTATCAAAACAATAATTTTGATAATATTCTTACAGCCTGTAGATCTCCATAAAATTTGGCTTGTTTAATAGATTGTAGTAAAAATTGATTTTCAAGTTCAGTAAAAAAATAAACGTGGCACTGAAAGTGTTAATTGCTGATGTTCTGCAAGCGACGCAGAGGCTTCAACGTAGAGATCCACGGTCCAGTCGAGTAGAAAGGCCCTAGTAGAATAATGACTAATGACACGTTGCGAAACAGCGCGTTGAACGTGATGATGAAGGACCAGTACGCGAACTACGTGGTGCAGAAGATGATCGACGTGGCGGAGCCGGCGCAGCGCAAAGTGCTGATGCACAAGATCCGCCCTCACCTAGGAAGCCTGCGCAAGTACACCTACGGGAAGCACATAATCGTCAAGCTGGAGAAGTTCTTCATGAAGACGGCGTCGGCAATGGGCGTCGCGACGCCCGCCGGTGCTTCGAGCGGCGGTGGTGATCTGGGTCCGATCGGACCGCCTGCTTCTGCTGCTGGCACAGTCTCGACGCCAGCTCAGCAGCCAACGCAGGTCCTGTAAAAACGTGCGTCTCGGTCTTGGTCTATGATCTCGGTGAGCAACAACCGCTCGGGATCCTCGTACGTCTTATAGGGACAGAAGAGAACATAACGCACGTACCGAGAAGAGAGACCTACGTAAATATTTATTGCAACGTATCTTATATCGCCATTTTTATTTATAATGGACGAGGACAACCGAGAGAGGACAAGAGATAGATGATGTTCTCCATAGCGCCGCGCCCGCTCGTCCCAACCCGTTCGCCCTTCTTTTCCTATCCCAGGAAATTGTAAAGACCGACTAACTGTAATCGCGATTAAGACGAGACTCGACATTGAAAAAAGGAAGAATTACCGAGATGATTTTTCTTATTTTTGCAACACAAAAAAAAATGGTACCGAAGAAACAATAACAGTGCGAGAGAGATAGAGATAATGAGATGAAAAGAAAGAAAGAAAGATAGAGAGAAGGCACGTTTGTACAGAGTTAAAACAAAAGAGGAGGGCGATCATTGGGCCGCGGGGCGCGACGCCATGACACACGGATGCTTCAGGAGAGTCGTACGCGTGTCAAAGTAGGAGAACGATTTTTGTAGAATAACGTTAGAGGTGCAGTGCATTTTTTCTATTAGTAATCTAACGTGCTGCCGAAGAGTTATTGTATCCGTAGCGGGTCGCGACCGCACGCGCGAGACAAGAAGCGTCGCGCGTGTCGCCGACGCGACGGTTGCACCGAAACTAACGTGTACCCTTGAGAACCGAGTTTCTTCGAGTACGGCTGGAGACAAGCATACCGAGCTTGAATCGTGAACAAGAAACTGCAGTGCTGAGATGACTGAACGTCTTGTCACCGCTCGTTTTGTTTATTTTTTCGTCTTAATCGATCAGTTTCAGACATACACACACAAAGCAAAACACGTAATTTCGCGTGGAAAGAAATATTGAGAAAACAGAAACCACACAGCACGAACAAAAAACACGTCCGGACGACTTTTTTTTTAACAAGAAGAAGAATAAGAATAGAGAAAAATACTTTTATCCCACCACAAACCCCCCATCTCGTTTTGCGATTGGAATCATTCTTCGACTAACACGTCGCCAAGTTATATTCATCGATCCTTGTCGAAACTCAGCACTCTGTCGAGGGAGCGTACGGAGCTCTGACCTCTGGTAAAACACACTTAACCGACAACAAGCAAGCAAGCAAGCCGGCAAGCAAGCAAGCAAGCAAGCTAACAAAAAAAATATAACGTAGGAAAAACCGCGAAAAAGAGTTAAGAAAACAGCAAGACGAGAACAACGCGCTCGCTCTCCAAGAGCAAGCGTTTTGGACTCGGTTTCGTGAACAGCAAAAGGTTCGAAGAGGTGGCAAAAATTGTGTTTAGACAGCTAGGATAGATCTTAGAGCTGCATGCATTTATATCGAGTTGTAACGTGAGTGCGATGGCCGTAAACTATACCCATGCACGAGACGTATTGGTCGCGAGCGTGTACCGGTGAAACTGTAACGCCTTCACACGCTGAAAGTAGTATTATCCTCTCGAGTGTGTCCGGTACACGCGCGTCGTCACGACCAACGAATCGGTATCGGTTCAGATTCGATAGATGGTTAGGAGCTACAGATACGTTGATTAAAATCTAGCATAGCGTTTGACATGGGAATGAAGCTGAGTAACTCAGACCTGACCGCTGATCTGCCCCCCTTCCCCCCTGTCCCCCTTTGATTGCTTCAGATTGTTCGTGAAATCAAAAAAAAAAAAAACGATAACGACAATTGCGAAAGAAAGGATATATATAGATATCTATTATGCATATATACGGTGTAGGACGTAACAGGAAAGGAAAAAAAATTGTATGGAAAAACAATCGATTTCGTTATTCTCGATTTAGGAAGGAAGCTTTGATTTTTTTTTTCGACAAAAACAAAACGGATCAGTATAAAAAAAAAGGAATACCGAGATAATATTACATGTTGTTTCTTCTCGATGATAGAGAATCTTAGCAGAAAGGACGGAGTATAAAGAACGGATATGGAAAGGAAAGAAAAGGAAATGATAGGAAATGACAGTTGACGAAGTAATAATATTTAACAATGAGGAGAGACATCAAGTCGTCAGCACGGTTCTCCTTTGTTCGTTTTACGTTTGTCGCCTTTGAGCGCGGAGCATTTTTTTCTACTCTCTTAAAACGATCCTTTTTACATCCCCCTTTTTCTCCCCTCGAATCCCTTATCCCTCTTGCTCCCCTAAACACACACCCTTTGCATCCCTCTCCCAGTATCCCCGTTCCCTCCTCCTCTATCCGTCCCCCAATGATCCTCGAATTTTGTAAATTGTGATATAAATAAATAACAAATGTGTATAGGTACGACGTGACAAACCCTATCGTGAGGAACCGTAAATTCAATGAATAATTTTATTTTTCACGGGAATTCTCTCCTTTTTAACGGACTTTGTGAATATCGTGTATTATAATAATTACTAATTATATTAAATTTAAATATGATTTACGTTCTAATGCTGCTGACCCTCGATCAACAAACGTTATATACATTTCCCTTTCACCTGCCGCAATTAGAATGGTCTGAACCACACACACATACCCCCCCCCCTCATCCCATCGATCCCGTCCAACCCTAACTAACCACCCAACCACCCCTCTCTATCCACCCCCCTCGCCCTCTCATGCAAACACACATCGTTCCAGTTGTAAGATATATAGACATTTTTTGACAAAGGAGACGCTCTAGAGGAAAGAAATCGTTTACCATTCGGATATTCATTCGATTCACCGATTCCCTGCTCCCCCATCCCCCCATAGCACCCCCGTAGCCCCCATTTTAAAAGATCAAATCAAGCAAACCGCAGCCCACCGCGAACCGCGGTGTTCTTTGAACGTAACCGAGACCCTATTGTACATTGTATAAAACGATAAACGCGTTCTCGAAAGGAAAAAAAAGGAAACAAACGCACGAGAAAAGCGTCAGGAAATTCATATGTTCCCAGCGCGTGTGTATCTATATCTCGTTTCGCGCAGCATCATCCCCACCCGCATACTCGCACACACATACATATATACAATACGTGCATACATACAGACATACATACATACGCGTTCGGATACGTCCTAGACGCGTGTGTTTACACCGAAGCATTTCGATTTGTATATTTCACACCGATCACACCCATCGAGACGGTTGGAAAGAGCGCCTCTCAGCAGTTTCCCCGGAGTTTTCGTGGTTTTCCTCCGATCTTCAGCATAGTCGATCCCCCTTTCCATCAATCGGCCGTTTCCAACGCGGTGACTATGGTCCTCTGAATCCCCAGTCGATTTAGAACAAGTCCGAGTTCGTTCCACTCCTCTTTCAACCGGTTCAAATCCTGCGAATTACAAGCAATATGGTTTATTATATCGTAGGGCGACCATTTGTTTTCATGGTAAATTCAGCAAAACAATAAAATTCATACCCAGTCCATCGCTAAGCTGCAGATTTTATACGTCCACTCAATTTGCAAACAATTTTATTTCTGTAAAATCTTTAACAGTACAGTTGGAAATCTTCTAACTGTACTGTTTCAATTGGTACTAATGCGCCGACCCTTTCGGTGCAATTTCCTCCGCTGCTATGATACTTAGGAGCCGTTTTACCGTTTGCATATGCGTTCTTAATAATGTTTGAATATTTTTTTACTGAAGAATAGAATTTTATTTCGATCTTACGGAAGGGGTACGGCTAATAAAACAGCATGGTCGCTCTGCTGTAATAAATCGCAACAGAATTCGTTCAACAACAATTCTTCCGCGTTTCGAGGACTTTCTATTGGTTTTTTTGGAGGAGCTGTTATGTTTCGGAAGACGATAATTTGATTGGCTGAGGACGCGGCCTTCTCCAGGAGGTAACACCGGGGACACGAGTAGAACGATCGCGTCGTAGGATTTCTTTCTCGAGTTTCCGAGCGCAGGTTCTCGAGGCACACACCGGGATCGCATATTCATCGAAATCGCTTCACGAGTATATCATACGTGTGTATATATAATTATCGTTCGATCGAGGGTGGCACGGTGCGGTCCACACCTCGACGACTGTACAAAAGCAAACGGGAGATCTCGCCGGGTTTTTTAAATTGAACGTTCGTACGGACATGCCCCTTTCGCCCCCCCCCCCTGCCCCGAATTTCTATACAGAAACGTTGTCGACGATCGATCGAGTTTGTAATCTTAAAGCTGTGTACAATGTATTATAATTTCGTTGAGAGACGCGCGCGCGTGCGCGTAGGTGTTAAATAATGTAGAATTCTAAACAAACGAACACAAAAAAAAAAGACGAAACAAAACGAGGAGACCGGGAAGGAAACGAGAACGACGAAAAAGGGAAACGGAGGAACCGGAGAGAGACAAGTAAAACGGAAGCGAAAAAAAGGGGAGTAAACCGCGAAGCAAAACTCGAGAGAGCCCGTCGCGTGATTTTTGTACAAAAGAAACGGGGATAACAAAAGAAAAAAGGACGGGAACGGGACACGGTGTAGGCGCGTGTATGTGTGTGTGCGGAAGAGAGGTGTTCCGAAAGTGAAAAAGGAAAGAAGAGGAAGAAACGTAGCCGCTTTCTTTGTAAGATATTGTAAATAACGATTTATTAACGAAATTGACAAATTCTTAGGTACCCTTTCTCTCTTTCTCTTTCTTCTTCGCGCGGTGATTACTTACTGCGGCTGGTGGTTCTAACGGGCAAAACGACTTCTAGCGTGTTCAAGGACGTCTTTCTTTCGGGGTTTGTTTCTCTTTTTTCTTTTTTGCGTTGCTCGATCCGCTCCGCCGTTCTCTCGGAATCGGAAGAGGTCGATCAATCGCCGATCAGAAGATCAAGGTCGTTCGATCGGTTAGCCGGTGCTCGTGGAGAAGGATAGAAAATAAATCGGTGTTGTCGTTCCCTCCTCCCCCCCACACCCCCTAAAATGATCTTCGTCCCTCGCCCGTTCTGTCGTTCGTCGATCGTTTCGGAAAGCGCTGAGAGGAGGCTGCTCGTTTTTATTTTTTCGGAGCCGCGGAAATCAAAGGAAAACAGAAAAATCATAGCAGAAACTGTTGTACATGTTGTCACGAATATATACGTCACCCGGAAACACGCTGAACTTCTCGATCGTATACAGACAGAGACATTCCAACCGCCATCTTCTTTTTTTTTTCTTTCACAGCCCTCGGTCGACAGGATATTAGCCTTTTTGGTCGTTCGCACGGGACGACGTTAAATGCGTTTACTAATATTTAAAGATAAGGAATGACGATAGTTCCTTCGTCCGTTGTAAATCGCGCTCGTCATCATTTGTAAATTAACAAGAACGTCGGAAAACGAACGTCTATCATTTTTTGTAATAGAAGCATCGATGTTAATAATTCATCTTCCCCCCGCCCCCCTGTCGAAGTAGGAACATCCCGCAGAACAACGGAAGAAAAAAAACGAATTTTCAATGAATACCGAAAGTCATAGCAGAAGCGAAACTCGAACGCAAAATCTCATGTCTTATCAGCTAAGATTATTTGAGTACTACTATACTTTTTATTATTATTATTATTATTATTAATTATTATTATTATTATTAATTATTATTCTTACGATTAATACGATTATTATAATAATTATTATTAATTTCTATAATTATCATTACCTATATTGTTTGATTAACGACCATCCCTTCATTGATTATTAATTGCTATTACTAATGATTGCTAGATACACACTTCTATATAAATATGAATATAAATATACATACATACATACATATATATATATATATATACATATATATATAAAGAACACGCGTATGGCAGGCTCACATATATAACGCTTTATAAATACGGTACATATAAATACGAAGTACACACGAACACATCCACCCCACCCCCGCAAACATTTTCATTTTACGCCTCGGCTATATCTACCCCACCCCCCTCCACCACCCCCGTTTTCGATCCTTCTCATGAAAGAAAAGCGACGAAACGATGCAAAATTCTTCGGTTCGAACTCCCACCCTCCATTCACTCTTTTTTGTTTTTATTAATAACGAACGTTTAGCTAATAGCCTTACCACCTAATTGCTGTCGTGTTATATATATTTATATATGTGTATATATATATATATATATATATGTATACATATATATATATACATACATATATCTACTTAAGAAACGTCTGAGGAACGAGAAGAAGGAAACAAAAGTGAAGGGAAAGCAACAAATTCTTGAACGATTTTTTGATTATAAATAGTGTAAATTTTTTATATAGCGCGCGAGAAAGGAAAATAATTATTGGTTGCACGACTTTGTCGAGGTGCCCGTGCACCGTGTATAAAAAAAAAGAAACGCAGAAAGACATACACCCCACCCCATACATACACACACACACACACACACACACACACACACACACACACACACACACACACACACAATCGCACATACGCCCATACGCATTCACATTCGTTAAAGTACACGGGACACATCGCGAAAAGAAAGACGAGGATAATGGGACGAAACACAAAAGGGACGACGGTCTTTCGATCCTTTTTTTTCCAGTTCTCGGTCGACACGACGACAAAAATACGAAAATAGGCAAAAATGGTGCACGCACACGGAATAGATGTTAGTTCTCTCTCGTGGTTCGGTTCGCTGTTGCGTTACGGATCGCGCGATCTCTACGATCCACGGCGTCTCCTTGCGAGGAGAATAAATCGAGAACAGGCGATTCGTCGTCCAGCCAGCGAAATCGTTCTTACGTATACAATAAATCCTGTTGCCTCGAGCGTGTTGTACTCTTTGTAAAATATGTAAAAGTGTGCGAGACAATTCACAGTATTCCCCCTATGTACACACGGTTTGGTATGGTCGTTTTTTGTAAATTCCCACGTTTGCGAGCTCGAACGAAAATTATTTTTGTTAGACGAACACAGGATTGCCGGCTCGCGGGATTTGTAACGCAACAGCGCGACCGCGGGATCCCTCGGTGGACAAAAATGAAAGTAACGAACACCGATGGAGATCGATGGATCTCCGAATGATCGAGGGATCTCGCGACATTGAGGGGCACCACCGTGTCGGTACCGACTTCTCTCTGTACATAGAACGAACCGTTCGAGACAAAAAGAAATCACCGTTTCACCTCGCTTTTCTTTCGTCGTCGAAAGACCCACTGTACACGTCCTCGATCACGGTGCCCACCACCACCCCCACCACTTCCCCCGCTCCTGTTTCCCGTGAAAATTCCCAGCAACCAATCGATCAAAACTCGATCGTCCGATCCAAGCAAGCAAAGATCAAAAACAATTTCTGCTTTCTCGGTGAAAGAGGAAAACAAGAAAAAAAAAAATAAGAGAGAGAACACACCCAGGCGCTCGATTCGGCGTAACACTGCGGCGAAATGGAAAAAGAGAAGCGACACACACACAGAGAGAGATTTCGCAAATTTAATGCGACAGCGTTCCCACACGTTGCGTTACGTAATAATTCCCTTTTGCGCTCCTTTTTCAACCTTCGATGTTTGTACTTTAGATACGATCGTCATCTCTCTAACGCTCTTTCTCTTTCGTCGCCTTTCACCCGCGCCCCCCACTTGTCACGCGGGCTTTTGCGAGATGTTTTTTCTTCTTCTTTTTTTTGTTTGCGAAATGAACAACAACCGAGAAAGAGAACAGAATGCGCTAAAGATACAGAAATGAAAAAGATTTAGGGCCGCGCAACAAGGATTCGAAAGAGAAAAACAATTAAGCAACCCTATAAATAATTGATTATACATATATATACATATAAATATATATATATATATATATATCTGTATATGTATACCTAAAAGAAAAAAAAACACTTTGAAACCTATCGGTATATGATATATATGTAATAAGTACTATTTAAATATTGTAACAATTGTATATGATTTTAATACTACATGCTAATTGTATTATATATATATGAAGGATCTGCGACCTCCCACTTGTAGCACACACTCGATCGTACGCACGCAAACATTCAGCCATTACACAAAACACACACACATACAGAGAATCACACAGAAAAATTACGTACACTCTCTGTTACAACACGTTGAGAGAAACATATACACACACACACACACACATACATACACGAGAGAGAAAGAGAGAGAGACGCACTCACGCAGCCAAGCGAACGCTACACAGACGAACAATTATCCGCAAACATCCCCCGTACCGCACGTTTCATCTTCATCATCCACCGGTTTTCAACTGCCATGGCGCTATATGTATTTGTGTGTACGAACAGCAATTTAGTCGAACGACAACGGAGACACATAAGAAAAATGGGCACGGGGCTGCCCGTTGGTTCGCCAGGACCTAAAGGGCAGCCTCGAACAGGAAGTAGAGTTAACATCCACGGGAATGGTGCGCCCTGATATTAAGACTGATGTACAGTTGCGCGCTATTCTCACCGCGAGGTATCATCTTGTCATTTCTATCCACCCCCGCGTCACATACATACATACACACACACACACACAGAGCCATACATATACGAATACAGAAACAAAATAATATACACGTTTACACGAAAAAAAAAAGAATATGCAAACTTCTCGCGTACACGCAAACAGACAACCCTTCCGCACATTCGCCACAGCCACGGACATACACCACCACGGACTCGCAGGGCTAATTGAACATATATATATACACACATCGTATATATTTGTCAGATATATGTCATATATGTATGCGTACACACTCGTTCGTCACGCCGCACTGGCTCTTACCACACTCGCACGCACGTCGGACAATGATATAATATATATATGATCTACACACGTGTTTGATATACATATTAGAAGAAGGAAGAACAAAATGATATACGGATCGGGACACGCGATCCGCCTCGCGGACGATCGATCGATCGATTTTCATTCTCTCGGAGAACGATTAAAGGAAAGGAAAAGGCGTCGCGTCGGGTAAATCGTAAGTTGTAATATATATGTAAGAGTGTAATAAGGTGTAATGTAAATTGTTTGACGTTGCGTTGTACTCGATACCGTTCGGAGGAGAGGCGTGAAATTACTTGTGATAAGTTCTAAGCGATTTTTTCTCGTTGCTTTTCTCTCGTTTATTTGACGGTTTAAGTTCTTTTCCTTTTTACCTTTTTCGGTTCTCGCGAGTTCTCTCCTTTTTTTTTTATTCTTTTTGCATTTTTTGGTTTCACAGCTTTCGCGGAAAGCTCTCGCGTCTGGTTCGCTTGCCGTTTTCTTCTGATCTCCTCTCACACGCGGCGGATAACAGTCGGTTTTTTTTTTCGTTTTCTTTTTTCCTATTTTTTTTTTTTTTGGTTTTGGTTTCTTTTCGACGATCGAACAGAGAGTTTCGAAGAGCCGCGGCTCTCGATCCGAATCCGAGGAGAGTCCGAGGAGCCGCGGGCAAAATTTTTCGCGAGTCCGTGCGCGCGCGCGAGCAATGTACGAGCCGGTGATGCTTCTGGGACACACGGTAGATATCACAGAGGGATATAAAAGAGCAAGAAAAATGTATTCCACATTAGCGGATAAATTAGATAAGTGGGATGGACGGGCATACGGATTAAAGAAAAAAAAAACTAAAACTAAAAGAATTGCATAACTTGTATATTAGTGTATAGAACGTAGTAGAAACGATGAAATAGCCACGAAGAAGAATCATTTTCGACGATGTTTTTTACAAGCAGGCAGAACAGTGCGAGTAGATTAAAGAGACAAACAAATAATAATAATAATTAACAAAAAAAAAATGATGATAAGAAAAGAAAGAGACGAACAACACACGTCATTGTACCATTTTAAAAAAGGAAAACTAGCGAATGCTGAACGTTTAACAGGGAAATAAAAACAAATGAAAGGAAACAAACAAACACACACACACACATAAAGTGGAAAGGGACAAAAAGTAACGAGAGAGAGAGCATGTCGGAAAACAAGAGGAAAAATCGAAACTGTTTATACAAAATTAATGCACCACGCAGAGGATAACAAAAAAAAACCCGCCACCCCGAAAGAAAAGGAAAACCATTGTAATAAATAATAAGTAACGTCGTTTTACCCGCCAGCCCCTCCACGCGCCCCACCCGCCCCCCGTTTACAGTAACGAAAAAAAACAAACAAAAGAGACAAGAGAAAAGCGTAGATTTTTTAAAAATAGTCACGGACCTCGAGAAAACTTTCGTTTTCGAGGGGGAAAAATACAAAAAAATTCGCCAGCGGACAAAACACTTTTTACGAGCATGCGCGCTCGCGCGCGCAAAAGCCAACCGAGTAAAAAAAGGACAACCTAACGAAACCCCCTCTCCCCCCAAAAAACGCGAACGATTGTTTATGATTTCGTACTTTCCCCGCCCCCCACCCGAAACGTTCTCGTTTCTTTCGTTGCGATCGCGTTTTTCCACCCTCCCGCGCACGCCGCCCCCGTTTTTATTTTCTTTTTTCGTTTGCCGGTCTGATCGGGAGAGACAGAGAGATATTCGTTCGCGAGCAAGAAAACAGAAGAAAAACATACATAGAGATGTGTACACGCAACAGTTTTCTTTTCGACTCGTGGTGGTAGGCAGTTCACAGATTGCCCAGGTCCAAAGAGTTTTCCGTTTCTCCGGCTTCTACGTTTGTACGTTCTGTCGACGCCGACACGCGAGATGCGTTTTTTCCGCCAATTATATATGTATTGTAAAACTATTCCCAGGAACGATAACGCGTCGTTACGGTATTATTATATATACTAATTAGCGTCTTTGTCGATTGTATTTCATATTTTCTAGAACGTTAATAAAATGGATTTTTGAATCTGAGTATATAATGTGAAATGGAGGATGTCTGAATAACTTATTATTGTACAATAAAACAGAAATTCAAATAGAAAGTAAACATACACACACATACGCGCGCAAGCATACATGCCAGAGACTATAGGAAACGGTGAAGTTCTATCACACCGTACTTAACCGCCTCCTCTATTAGTTCTGTCTTCGTGCAAGCTTTCGCTCTTTGGATCCATGCGCATTCTCGCTTCGCGGTACCATTTCTCATTCTCATCCCTTCTCGTCGTTGTTGGTGCTTCCCAAGCATTCTCACCACCCTTCTGCTTATCTTTCGTTACTTGCGCCTTTAACACCCTTACGTACCTTTCCCAGGAACTATTAGCCCTGCGACGGCACGTTTCTGTTAGACATTCAATTCTCCATCGACTCGACCCTCCGGCAAATTCGTCATTTTTTTATCTGTCAGTCAAATAAACAGCTGTATCTTATATTACATCTTGCAATCCCAGAATCGGAAATTACTTGTGACTAAACTGATGATTTTCTGCGATTATGACAACGATTGGTGAAATTTAAGTACATCGATAAAATTAACAATATCTAAGGCCGTCAAGTCATTGCCGATTCAAATTATTGAAGTAAGAAAAACATTTTCAAAAATACGTTTAAAAAAGATTGGTAAATGAAGCTGCGAATGGTTCCAGTATTGAATATTTCATAATTTAAGAAAACAGAATGCCGTCGCAGAGTTAATTGAAACGTTGCAGCCATTGCGCTTCACGGAAATCGGGAAACTAGAATCTCAAAGCTAAATCAGACTACAGGGTGATTCAATTATAACAGTCGTTGCTTCTGACCGTACACAGTTTATTTCCAGATATAGTTGTTCCTTTTAAAACCATTTAGGTCGTCGTTAGAGAAGTCTCCTACAGGATGCTGCAATAGTAACGAACAGTTTATTTAGCGGATAATTATACGTGCAAAAATGAGACGCGTTTTATTATTTAGTCTCGTTAATTATATACATATACCTTTGTGAATCGCCCTGTACATGGTAGTCGTTTCTGCAGCAGAGCTACCGCATACGTTTCATATTTTTAAGCTGTAACACCTGTAAACTTTCTGTGTCCTTGTGTTTTGTCTTTTTTATGCATAAACGAAATACCTACCTTATATCTTATTTATTGCCACCTCCAACATCATCCGTTCGGAGCGATCTACGTTCTTTCGTCTATCGATAAAATCGGTGAACGAATGATCGGAAAGTGGGTTGCTGTGCCAGAATACTAGATTCGTTTGTAGGCAGATCACAAGACATCTCGGATAACCGAGTAAAAATTTCATAACGAGCTAACAATACTCTAAATGTAACGTGTATATGATGGTTGTAAAAATGTAACATTTTTTTTTTCTATTTACGTACGACGAAAAAAGCAGCGGCAAACATTCGATGAGAGAAAATCGTGGCAGAATTCAATTTTTCGGAAACAAAAAGCAACCATCACACGCTTGCGTGTCGATCGATGCGTGGTTCGGCCGCGCAAACATCGGCGTTGATCGGACGATTCACGAGCGATTTACCGATACTCCTATTACTTTTAATTATTATAAAGTGCTGTTTCTGTAATAACATTATAATATAAATTCATAAATTCAATGGCAAGTCACACTGTGGTGTTCGCTGACCCGTTGCCGATCTTTCATTCAAAAGGAAAGTCAGACGTTGTCGGTGTCATTAAAGATAAAGTTTATTGTTGCTGTTTATAATCCATCTGTCGGCTAGAAACTGCATATACGATGTGAACGAAAAAGTCAGAGGTAAGTTGAAGGTAATCGCGTCGACGTATGTCCCCCTGCGACTGAAGGACCATTTCACATTAGCAAAAGATTGTACATCCGACGTTTAACACGCCAATGCGGCCATTGATGTTCGTAGATTACAGAACTCCCGTTTTATTCGCTCTCCTCCTTAGAACGTTCTCTCTCGGAGCGTCGTGATTTCTTCTTGCGCCGGCTCGGACTTCTGGATCGCGATTTATGCCTGCGAGATCGGGATCGCGATCGGTGTCGATGCCTGAAAGGAGCAAAGTAAAAGGATAAGTCGACAACTGTTCAATCTAATCGCCTGACTCCTTATGTTGCCGATACTGATACATTGGCATTATTACCGTTCTTTGTGACGATACTGCGATCGAGATCTGTCGCGATCTCTTTCCTCGTCCCGCGACATGGAGTCTCTTTCTCTGTCCCGTTCCCGAATCATGGAGTCCTTGTCCCTTTCACGGTCGCGGTCCCTATCCTTATCCCGTTCCCTGTCCCTTCCCATCGAGTCCAATTCTCTCTCGCGGTCTCTTTCTCTCTCCCGATCTCTCTCGCGATCTCTGGAATCCCTGGGCGGTATCAGTGGCGGAATATTCGTGGGTGGCACCATGGTAGGTATAGTCTTTGGACTGGTGTCCTTATCATCCTCCCCTTCTGTCATTGGAATGGCTAAATTCGTGGGCTGCCAAGTCTGGAATAACGAAAGTAAGGATCAGTTCGTCTTACAGCAGGTTTTAAAACGATACATACTTTAAATATTCCACTCTGTGTGCGTGTTAAGTTTTACGTACAGGGTCGTTACCCCATTGGTTATCCTGTGTGGGCTCGTAGCTCTGATAATAGGGGTCTGTTTCTGGCATGTAGAAAGGAGCAGGTTCTCCAGGATAGCCGGGTGGAGGCATGTCGAACGCAGGAGGCATACCGGCTCCGGGGGGAGGCACGCTCATGTCTGGAAAGCCTGGTTTCCTAGAGTATTCTCTCCTATCAGCGGTCATGACTTGTATCACGTTTCCTTTGGGTGGGGATTTATCCAGGTTCCTTCTAGACGCCAGGCCCGAACTACCAATTACATCTATCGTTCCCGCCATCTTCCTTCCTGGAGGTGGCCCTGCTCTCTTAGGCCCCATTATACCCGAGTATTTGCTGTTGTCATTTGTTATTGCCACCTGAGGTACCCTCATACTGCCTGGATTCCCACCCCCTCCTCCTCCCGCGTTCAATATTAAACCTACGCCCGACTCGCTTCTCATTCTCTTCTGTCTCTCACAGTACGCCCTCCACGTTTCTTCGTTAAAACCGTAATTAAAATAATCTGTGATATCTGCTCCAGGTTGCCTCCAAGGTTTATCTTCTAATTGATCTAGATTGAATTCGTGAGCAGGCATGCCATTGATGACTCCTATCGTCTCGAACTCGTCTATACTGAACTTTCCTGGCTGTTTGTTTAATTTGTCTGGTACTCCAGATGCGTTTGTAAGCAATCCACCCCTTTTAATGTTAAGGCTACCATAAGCAGGGGTCGATTTGATGTCGCCAATGACGACGTGGACATCGTCATCAGAATCCGAGTCACTGGCTGCTTCCCCATCCTCCTGACTGGATGGTTCTCTGACTCCATTTTTTGTTACTTCTGTGTTGCTATCGTTTTGCGTATTGTCGGCAGAAGTTGACTCTTCTTCTTGCGGTTCTGCCTCCTCGGGTGCCTGTGGAGACAGCAATATTTATAGTATCATTGTTGTTACATCGATAACACTGTTCAGAGTTACTATTACTCAAACAACACAAATGCACTACACTGTGCAGACATAGAATTTATAATGCGCATCGATTGTTCCTAGTGTCGTATGAATTTTAAATTTATGTTTATAAGTTCTCTGGCAATTCGATTGAAATTGCTTCTCGTTACATGGAAATAAAATATATCCCAATTGTTTTGAGCGGTATAGTTTACATACGCAGAAGGTTATGTCACTGGACAAATGACGCGTGTCAGATATTATGAGAAAAGTATGTTTCTTCCGTGAAAAGATAATAATTCTGAGCAGTGTGAGAGAGACTGGAGTGGTCCAGCGTGATGGTCGTTACCGATTCAATGTAGTACAATTAAATATGACAACAACAACTTGGCATGTAGGTTAGGAAACTCGTACCTCTGACGCTGGTTCGGGAGCAGGTTCTGTATTTTGATCTTCCACATTTTCAGACTTTTCCTCGGTCGTAAGGGGTGCCGAATCATTTTCCTGACTCTCCGGTGGCACAGATATCGGCGTGTACTCCTTTCCATCCGTGGAGTCACCGTACAACCATTGATCCTCATTCTCGTCCGCCATTTTTCCTGCTCTCCCGCATGACAACTATGAAAACCCGCACTGGACGCGCGTAAGTATGTACACCAGACGCGCTAACCCATAACGAGCGACAAATGTCTTAGGAAGACTTAGGACCTATGAGGCTTCATTATTATTTTCAGAAAATACACCCAGAGAATCTGAGTAGAATAATTCTCTAAGGAAACAAGAATACGAGACAGTTAAAACGATTAAATTAAATTCGTCCGTTTAGAATTGTATAATTCTGAAAACGATACATATAGAGCTGAGCGAAACTTCTGAAAACATTGTTCATTAATTGTCGATTATTTCAAATATGTAAAATGATTGTAAGATTAATAAGAATGAATCATCAGTGAAATCTGAAGTAGCGGCACTCGAATGATTCCTGCCGATTTTTCCGTAAGACACAAAGCATACTTAAGCAAGAATCGTTTGCTTCGATCAAGTGTCCGTACAGCGCCATTCCATGCAGCGGCAAAACTCTCAAACTGGTAGACAAACGTTACCAACGGTCGATAACCGTGTTGTCGCACATAGTAGCACCACAGACGAGGTATAGGAGTAGACCAATCACCATATGGGGTTTCGTGTCTCACATGTAAACAACTGGTTTTCTTACGCCCTCTACGCTGACGAACGATAAATGTTGGAACTAGATCCACAAAAATGATCAAATCTGGTCAAATACAAATGATTGACGAGTTATGTACATATCTGATGTTATGACTATAGGTTCAAATTATATTTTTTTATTTGATGTCATTATGTTATATATCTACAATTATCTTTATCAATACAATATTAATAAATATAGATACTACGTTTCCAAATTATAGAAATACAATTTTCATAAACCTTGAACGTAAATAACAATTCTCCATACGTATAATTATTATTCGCATTTCTACAATTTTTTAACACTATTAATACGCAACCATTTTGAATATATTTTGTAACTGAACTTGAAAAAGAAATTAAATTGAAATTTACTATATATTTTCATGTATATTTCATTTAAAAAACATAAACTTTAGCTTTAAAGAATCATCCAAAATATCAATTAATATTAGTTGTAAAATTCGAAAGAGTTAAGAATTAATAAATCAATAATTATGTAGTTGATCTTTTTTGCAAGATGTCAATCTATTTCACTACTGACTGAGAACGTAGTTGCATTATTTTCTTTCACGTTTGTAGTGAGAAAATAAACGACGAAGGCAACAGTACGTCTCCTTAAGAGGAAACAACATTCTTTTGTTTCATTCATCATATGAATCCTCGACATGAGATTTAAAATTATATCAGCAACAGCGCCATTGTAGAATATCGGTTCGACAATATTAGTTCTGGATGATACGGTATGATGTGACACGGAATGGTACGGGGGCTCTAGAGCCGCCCGAGCGTGAGACAGAAAAATACATTGGGTCAATTGGGTGATTGGTCTACTCCTATACCTCGTCTGTGGTTCCACAACCGACGAGAGTATCTCGACATTGGGGCCGTTACCGACCGCTCCCAGTACCCACCTGGGACCCACTTTATTGCGGGTTTATTGCGAGTTTTTTTACACAATTCACCGTGCTCGCGAAGCCGCTTTTCTAAATTCTGAAATGTTGCATGACATTTTTTGATCCCATAACGTTCAAAAAACATCACTGCTGCACGCCGATAATTTTTTTGGCATTCATCTAACGTTAATAACATATTCACTTCTGTGTCAAAAGTAGCCATAATCACAATGTTACTGCTTGAATAACAGTTCTAAACTGAAAACGTTTTCATAGGTAAGTGAATCAAACTCAAGAATTGTAAATATTATTGTCTGTGTTTCTTCACGAATGAGCAAAGGACTCAAGCGCGTATAATTCCATAACGCTATTTCCGAGCGCTTCAAGTACCTACAACTCGAAACTTCAAACTGTTATATCTCATCATGGAAGTATCTGACAAAAAAATGTTTCAGACAAAATTGACTTGTTTTTTCCGGTAGAATCTAAATATGTAACATTTTATAGGGGGTTCCATTTAAAATTACAAAGGTACCTCCCCTCCCCCGTTAAAGGGGAAGGGAGGCCACTTCACGTTTATGTAGTCAGAAAGGCCCTTCAGTTCCATGCAATTTAAGACTAAGAACTTTAAAATCGATAGCACAGTTTTCGAGATATTGAGCTGTTCAGAGTTATGTGGGCCACCCTGTATATCTCGTCGGTGCCGCGGGGCACTAGAGCTCCCTTACCATTCCTGTGTCATCCTACCGTATCGGTCAGAACTAATAATGTGGAACTAATATCACAGACGATATGTGGGAGTACGCCAGTGACCTTATGGAATTAAGGAAAAAAATTAAATTAGATTAACTTAACTTCTTAATTCCTTAAGGAATTCTTATAATCGTTAAGCAAGCAGAGATATTAAATTTATCAGTGTATTGTGTTCAATAAATTAATGCGTGCGAATGTTCATGGTTCAAAAGTTATTCTGTATATTGAGTTCTATCATCTATCTTTACTAAAAAAAATTAGGTGACAAAATGGTCAAGGGAGTGCTTGTCCACATCATTGGCGAAAGGAATTGTTATAAACATTAAACAGCCAGAAATAATAAATTTAACTGTGAATTTCGTACGATAAATTAATGCGTGCGAATATTCATGGCTTAAAAGTTATTCTATATTTCGGTTTCTATAATTTATTTTTAATAAATAATTAGATGGCATAATGGTCAAGGGAGTGCTTGTCGACATCATTGGCGAAAGGAATTGTTATAAATATTAAACAGCCAGAAATAATAAATTTAACTGTGAATTTTCTACGATAAATTAATACGTGCGAATATTCATGGTTCAAAAGTTATTTTATATCTTGGTTTCTTTCATTTATTTTTAATAAATAATTAGATGGCATGATGGTCAAGAGAGTGCTTATCGACATCATTGGCAAAAGGAATTGTTATAGACATTAAACAGCCAGAAATAATAAATTTATCAGTGAATTGTGTTCAATAAATGAATGCGTGCGAATATTCATGGTTTAAAAGTTACTCTGTATCTCGAGTTCTATTGGGTATTTTTACTAAAAAATTAGATGGCAAGACGGTCAAGGGAGTGCTTGTTGATACCATTAACAAAAGAAATTGTTATAAACATTAAACAGCCATAAATAATAAATTTATCAGTGAAATGTGTTCGATAAATTAATACGTGCGAATATTCATGGTTCAAAAGTTACTCTGTATCTCGAGTTCTATTAGGTATTTTTACTAAAAAATTAGATGGCAAGATGGTCAAGGGAGTGCTTGTTGATACCATTAACAAAAGAAATTGTTATAAACATTAAGCAACCAGAAATAACAAATTTATCAATAATTACTATCGCGGCGATCGAAATCTGGCGCAGCTAGTTTGGGGTGGGGGAGTTGCGCACCCCACCACGGCGTCCGCGCTCAGTCAGTCAGTCGTAGTGCGCACTCAGGAGTGAGCGGAGGTGCTCCGGGACCAGAAGGGCTACCGACCTTGGAGTTGACCAGAGGTTCTCCAGAGCTACCCTGGCCCACCCTGGCCTACCCTCGCCTACCTTCGAGTTGACCAGGGATCCTCCAGAGCTGCAGTGGACATCACTGGTCAACCCTGGTCCACCTTGCGGTCAGCCCGCGGTTCCTGGAAGCCGTCTCCGCTGACCTTGGTCAACTTTCAGCAACTGGTAAGTGACAATACAAATATACATTTTCTATTTTGGAATACGTGTTTACTCAACGAACGCCGTCAATTGTTATTTCTGTATTTTTAATTCGAATTTGCTTCGGAATTTTTGACAAGTTTCTTTTTTTGAAATTATATTATATTTTTGACATAAAATTAGTGTTCTGAAATTTTATTATATTATATTTTGGACATAAAATTGGTATTTTGAAATTATATTATATTTTTGACATAAAATTGGTATTCCTCCGAATGGAGGTCCATCAGGGACTCACTCACGGGCCGGGCCGTGGGCCGTGAGTACGGGTATTTGCGACCCCCGGCGACCCTAGCTTGTTGTTTCTTGCGTCCTAATTTCGCTATATTTATTTTTGATTGGGATTTTTCAACTTTTCAATTAAAAATTACTTCTGAACTTTCAAAAGTTCCTCTTCTAAAATTTATTTATCTGATTGAAAATTGGTATTCCTCCGAATGGAGGTCACTCAGGGACTCACTCACGGGCCGGGCCGTGGGTGAGTACGGGTTTAGCGAACCCGGGCGACCGTAGCTTGTTGGTCGTTGCGTCTTAATTTCATTAAGAATAATTACTTCTAAACTTTCAAAAGTCCCTCTTGTAAAATTTATGTATCTGGTTTAAAATTGGCATTCCTCCGAACGGAGGTCCCTCAGGGACTCACTGCTGGGGGTGAGTACGGGTATTGGCGAACCCGGGGCGACCCGAAGCGCCACCTCGGTAGATTGAAGTTCTGACTTCATCTACTCTTAGTTTCTTGTCGGTTAGGCCGTACTTGTGTACGGGGTTTGTTTGGCTCTCGTGAGCCGGTTAGATTCGCACTCTTGTGCATGTTAGGTAGGCCGTACCGTAGTTGTATATACCGTAGTTGCAGAAATTTATCATCGAACTAAGACAACGCATCGTACGAAGACTTCACATTATTTATAAGTTATTATTAGTTGTCGAGCAATTATTGTGTTAGATTCAATTCGTTAATTTCGCATGGTCATTTGGGTCACAGCCTTCTTCTATGACCAGTTGGTAGCGTCAACCTCGAACCAGAGCCTTCTGCTCTGGTTCGCTTCTTTCATTTTTCTTTTTCGTAAATCTGAGCCTTGTGCTCCATTTTTATTTTCTCTGTTGTTATTCAGAGACTTGTTAGACTTAGTTCTTTTTTTTTTGCTCGCAATAATTGCTCGACTTAAGTTCGTGCGTTAGTTATTAAGCTTGTTCGTTAGTATTGTATATATGTCGAGTAATTTTTGCCCTAACTTGACTTTGCTCGGCTCGATTTTTGATTCCGACACAGCCTTCAGCTGTGTCGGACTTTGCTTGTATGTACCAGACTGGTTGGTACCGGTGCTCGGCGTAGATCCATTGAGAGGGATGTTCGAGAGACCTGTTCACTCGTGTAAAATCCTCCCTGCTGTAAGTCGCCGCGTCACCCTCGATCCAGATCCTTCTGCTCTGGTTCGGTTTTGTTCCTCTCTTTGAAAGAATCAGAGCCTTCTGCCTGATTCGGTCTTGATCTCCAGTGGATCGGAGGTTGCCTCTCCGATTCACACCTTTTGCTCCGCAATAATTACTCGACATGCGCTGCGAAATTTAGTTTGTAAGATTGTAAATCGTCATTGTAAAAAAGAGAATCAGAATTAAACGTATCGAAATCCTTCTGGTTTCCTTTCGGGTCTCTTGTGCAGCAACCTCCTCGTGGTGAGACCCGGGCAATCGGTATTACTCTCTATTTGTAAGAACTTCCAGTATCTTACAAATAGAGAATAATATCGAGCTAATAGCTGCTCATTGAGAATGACGATCGTCATTGTAATTATGTCGAGTAATTATTGCCGTAATTTCACTTCCTCGACTCGTTTGTTAACTCCGACACAGCCTTCTGCTGTGTCGGACCTTGCTTGCAAGTTTTGAACCGGTCCACGTTGCGATATTCGGCGTGGATGCACGGAGAATTGATGGTCGGGGAGCAGTACTCGCCAGGTAGAGAACCCTTCCTTCGTAAAATGTCTGCCCAAGTCATGTCAACGCTGGCGTGACTCGCGACGGGAGCAGGGGTTTCATTCCCCATAAGTCTTACCGTCGCCTTGTTGCGTCAGCGTTGCTCGTGGCGGGTAGTTGGGGTTGGGTTGATCTACCAAATGGCGGAGGCGTCCCTGGCCATCATTCTCCGTGTGAAGCGTCGGGTATCGTATACTGGTCGGCAAAAAGCTCTGCAAGCATTGTACGCGTCGCGTCACCCTCGAACCAGAGCCTTCTGTTCTAGTTCGGTTTTGTTCCTCTCTTTGAAAGAATCAGAGCCTTCTGCCTGATTCGTTTTTGATACCCTTTGCCCCGCAATAATTACTCGACATACGCTAAATGGTAAAGTGATCTTTTCTTTCTGTGGAAAATTGATCTTTTCCATTTAGCGATCTGCGAAATTTAGTTTGTAAGATTGTAAATCGTCCTTGTAAGAAAGGGAGTAAGAAGGAAGCGTATTGAATTCCTTCTGGCTTCCTTTCGGGTCTCTTGTGCAGCAACCTCCTCGTGGTGAGACCTGGGCAATCGGTATTATTCTCTATTTGTAAGAACTTTATTATCTTACAAATAGGGAATAATATTGAGCTAATAGCTGCTCATTTAGAATTTGCTTTAACATTGTAAAGTTAAAATTTAAGACTTGCTAGTTATTTACACTGTTTTTGTTCCACAGTTTACGAGTTGTGCATATTCTTCTTTGCGTGGCTTCCTTTTTAAATTCCTGCGAGCTTGCCAGGGTAGAGTCTGCTAGTAGTTCTTCGGGTGAAACATATCAAAAGATCGATCCTCAGAATAAGGAGCACCTGCCCGGGCTGCCCGCGGGCTGAGGCTCTTGCCCGGGCTGCCCGAGTTGCCCGCGGGCTCGGCCACCTGCCCGGGCTCGGGCTCCTGCCCGGCCTGCCCGAGCTGCCCGCGGGCTCGGGCTCTTGCCCGGGCTGCCCGAGCTGCCCGCGGGCTCGGGCTCCTGCCCCGCCTGCCCGAGCTGCCCGCGGTCTCGGGCTCCTGCCCGGGCTGCCCGAGGGCTCGGGCACCTGCCCGGGCTGCCCGCGGGCTCCGGCACTTGCCCGGGCTGCCCGCGGGCTCTAAATCTTCGGATAACTCTTGCCAGCTCGACGAATAAACGGCGACGACGCTCGACGAGGGCCGACGAGCGACGAACGTCGAAGACCAAGCTACTGCCATATGGCATACAATGTAAACGGATGGAGGATCAAGCGTTATTAGCAATTTATGCTTTTATGTTTTTAATCAGAACACTATTGTTAATACGAATGACTTTTAGAGCTTATCCCGACGAAAATGTTCACTTGTTAGTTCACTTAGTTCACTTGCGAGGGAATCGACTTAGATGGCACCACGTTCACAGCCATCACATGATTAAACGTGATTGGACGTGACTGATGTTCCAATCTTTGCTCTTATTGGACGCTACTATTCCTGCCAAAACTACTGAACCACTGCTGCTTGGCATGAATGATCGTGTGACTCGTTGCGGACTGTGATATTATAACCTTCAAAACCTTCTTCATATTGTTTTAATAATAAAAAAATTGAATTGTATTGAAAATTCGATTTATAAGCTCAGGAAATATTGAAAAAAAAATTCGCTCAGTGTCACATCAGTTTTATTACTATATAGTAACTATGTATTAGGGCTATTCAAAGGCTTACAAGCATCTATTAAAATTCTTAAATCTTCATCATTTATGTAACTCAATATTTCTTCAGTACAATAAGGTGGTAATTCAGGAAGGCTTTCGGAGAGAGAATGCAAAAACTTATTGCCTTGTTCCAGTAACTCTTTTTTTTCTATACCTCTCCTAAATCGACTATTTATCATACTAGCATATAGTGGAAATTTCGTTTCATAATCATCTGATTTCAAGGCCTGTACTATATTTTCATTCTTTGCATATATTGCTAATTGACTTATACTCTTTGTCAGGATATCATGAAAAGAAATATTGCTACTATCAATCTTCTCGCCCCTCATAATTTCGATTTCTGCTTCACATTCGCACCAAAAATTGCGAACCTCTTTGTCACTATTAGCCAACATTAACACTCTTTCACCTACGTACAAGCCTGCAGTTTTTAGTTTAACTATGTACTCCTTAATATGCAATGCTGTTCTACCATACTCATTCCCAACGCCAACTTCAGCAACAAATTTCAGCACCAGAAACTCAACAACTTCTTCATGAGCTTTTTGAGCAACAATATAAAAAGGTGTTATATCTCCTTTAGCTCTCGAATCATGTTCTGCACCATATTTTAGCAAAATTTCTACAACTTTTTCTTGAGCAGCAATATGAAGAGCTGTTCTACCTATTTTATTTCTCAAATCATGTTCTGCACCATATTTTAGCAAGATTTCCACCACTTTTTCATGCCATTTCCGAGCCGCAATATGAAGAGGTGTTTCATCTTCTTTATCTCTCAAATCATATTTTGCACCATATTTTAGCAAGATCTCTACAACTTTTTCATGCTCTTCTTGAGCAGCAATATGAAGAGGAGTTTCAACTCTTTTATTTCTCAAATCATGTTCTGCACCATATTTTATCAAGATTTCCACTAATTTTCATGCCCTTTTTGAGCAGCAATATGAAGAGGTGTTTCATCTTCTTTATCTCTCAAATCATATTTTGCACCATTTTTTAGCAAGATTTCCACAACTTTTTCACGCCCTTCTTGAGCAGCAATATGAAGAGGTGTTTCACCTCTTTTATTTCTCAAATCATGTTCTGCACCATATTTTAGCAAGATTTCCACCACTTTTTCATTCCCTTTCCGAGCCGCAATATGAAGAGGTGTTTCATCTTCTTTATCTCTCAAATCATATTTTGCACCATATTTTAGCAAGATTTGTATAACTTTTTCACGCCCCCCTTGAGCAGCAATATGAAGAGGTGTTTCACCTCTTTTATTTCTCAAATCACATTCTGCACCATATTTTAGCAACATTTCCACAACTTTTTCATCCCCTTTCCGAGCCGCAATATGAAGAGGTGTTACATCTACTTTACTTCTCAAATCATATTTTACACCATATTTTCGCGTGATTTCCACAACTTTATCATGCCCTTCATGAGCAGCAATATGAACAGGTGTTCTACCTCTTTTATTTCTTAAATCTTGTTCTGCACCATATTTTAGCAAGATTTCCACCACTTTTTCATGCCGTTTCCGAGCCGCAATATGAAGGGGTGTTTCATCTGCTCGATCTCTCAAATCATGTTTTGGACCATATTTTTGCAAGATTTCCACAACTTTTTCACACCCTTCTTGAGCAGCAATATGAAGAGGAGTTTCACCTCTTTTATTTCTCAAATCACAATTTGCACCATATTTTAGTAACATTTCCACAACTTTTTCGTTCCGTTTCCGAGCCGCAATATGAAGAAGTGTTTCATTTTCTTTATATCTCAAATCATATTTTGCACCATATTTTAGCAAGATTTCCATAACTTTTTCACGCCCTTCTTGAGCAGCAATATGAAGAGGTGTTTCACCTCTTTTATTTCTGAAATCATGTTCTGCACCATATTTTAGCAAGATTTCCACCACTTTTTCATTCCGTTTCCGAGCCGCAATATGAAGAGGTGTTTCATCTTCTTTATCTCTCAAATCATATTTTGCACCATATTTTAGCAAGATTTCCACAACTTTTTCACGCTCTTCTTGAGCAGCAATATGAAGAGGTGTTACATCTCCTTCAGCTCTCGAATCATATTCTGCACCATATTTTAGCAACATTTCCACAACTTTTTCATTCTGTTTCCGAGCCGCAATATGGAGAGGTGTTTCACCTTGTTTAACCCTCAAATCATATTTTGCACCATATTTTAGCAAGATTTCCACAAGTATTTCACGCCCTTCTTGAGCAGCAATATGAAGAGGTGTTTCATCTCTTTTATTTCCCAAATCATATTCTGCACCATATTTTAGCAAGATTTCCACCACTTTTTTATTCCGTTTCCGAGCCGCAATATGAAGAGGAGTTTCACCTCTTTTATTTCTCAAATCACAATTTGCACCATATTTTAGCAACATTTCCACAACTTTTGCATTCTGTTTCTGAGTCGCAATATGAAGAGGTGTTTCATCTTCTTCATCTCTCAAATCATATTTTGCACCATATTTTAGCAAGATTTCCACAACTTTTTGATGCCTTCCTTGAGCAGCAATATGCAGAGGTGTTTCACCTCTTTTATTTCCCAAATCATATTCTGCACCATATTTTAGCAACATTTCCACAACTTTTTCATTCTGTCTCCGAGCCGCAGTATGAAGAGGTGTTTCATCTTCTTTATCTCTCAAATCATATTTTGCACCATATTTTAGCAAGATTTGTATAACTTTTTCACGCCCTCCTTGAGCAGCAATATGAAGAGGTGTTTCACCTCTTTTATTTATCAGATTATATTCTGCACCATATTTTAGCAACATTTCCACAACTTTTTTATTCCGTTTCCGAGCCGCAATATGAAGTGGTGTTTCACCTTCTTCATCTCTCAAATCATATTTTGCACCATATTTTAGCAAGATTTCCACAACTTTTTCATGCCCTTCTTGCGCAGCAATATGAAGAGGTGTTATATCTCCTTTAGCTCTTGAATCATATTCTGCACCATATTTTAGCAAGAGTTCTACAACTTTTTCATGCCCTTTTTGAGCAGCAATATGAAGAGGTGTTTCATCTTCTTTATCTCTCAAATCATATTCTGCACCACATTTTAGCAAGTTTTCCATAATTTTTTCATCCCCTTCTTCAGCTGCAATATAAAGTGCAGTTCTTTGACCACTTTGCATATCATTGACGTTGGCCCCTTTGTTTAAAAGCATTTTGCTAATTAGCTCATTTCCTTTCTGAGCCGAAAGATGAAGTGGTGTTGTCATATCTCTTTTTACTACAAAGGAACATTTGCGTAACTTAGAAGTAATATTCTTATGCTTATTGATTATTGCAATTTGCAGTAATATATTACCTTGATTATTACGAGCATTTGTCACAGCTACAAACTCATCAGCTTTCCAAAACAGCTTTCCTTTGATCAAAAGTTTCTCTATAGGCTTTCAGTGCACCATCTCTGCTACACTGCAGTCTCGCGAATACAATAGAATATTGTTTTCTAAAACGCTCAGGCATGCTTAGTCTCTTCGTCGCTTTGTTGCGCCAGCGTTGCTCGTGGCGGGTAGTTGGGGAAGGTAGTTCTACCAGAGAGGAATGAGAGTGCTCATGTTTTTAAGACTACTTTGTGCTCTATGGTGGAACCGTAATGCCACCTAGCGTTTAATCTACGGTACTATAAAAGCTAATATAAGAGTGGTCAGTGATTTGATGTTTCAGGAAGTAGCTATCTTTAACTGAAACAAAAGCATTAAACAGATATAAACAAAATAGTAATTTATGGTAAATTTAATGAATTGTCGATTAAGTTTTAAGGAATTTGTGAGACAGTAACAATTTGAAAAATACATGCCATACTTTGTAATTCTAATCTTACATGTTTCCAGTGATATCATTTCTGCTGAGATTTTCATTGAAAATATTTCCATGTGATTTAATGATAGATAATTATATGTTATGTATATAGATAATAGCGTGTTAAGCTATGCAAATATTATTTCATTTTAAGAAAGTGTATCCGAATACGGTTAAAATTAGAAGGATCAGATTTCGATAGAAAATAACCTATGTAGCAGTCACTAAATAGAATAACTATTGATTTTAATAAAGAACGTAACAATCGATTATTTCATAATCGTGTGAATAACTCATGTTATCTGTATCTTTCAGAAATTACAATGTCATCGACGTGTATGGTTATAAGTCGACAAATTTCGACTTCGTCTGCTTGTTATGGCAAACGAAATTTTCGAAAATTTCTATTATACAACAAGCGAGGTAGTCGTTCTTTTAAACAGGAACAAGCAACCAATCCAAATTGCGACATTCCAATTGATCGTAAGTTCTTTTTCTTTTAATCATTATATCTTTATTGAATGCATTAAAATGAAATGTCATATTTGTAAATAGAAGTTAGGTTATATTGCACTACTTAATTCTTTTTAGGCAGAGGGGTAAGATCAACGGGGCTGCGTGTACGGGGTAAATGGATCACTATACCAGAAATGATACCAGAGATTATTGTGCCTTCACTGAAGGATTTTGATTTAAAACCATATGTTTCTTATAAAGTTAAAGAAGTGGAAAATCGTGAATTCACAGCTAAAGATTTATTCGACTTAGTATATGCGAAAAAAATTAAAGCGGATTTTGCAGAAAATCAATTGGATTCAAATGGTGAACCGTTAAATCCCAGTGAATACGAAAAGTTAACGCCCTATGAAGCAAAACTGAGGGCAGAACAAACTGGTACAGATATTTTTACTGACGAGAATGGATCTAGTTGAATTGAAAATGTAATTACATTTAATGTAAATGTAAGTTAAACAAATGGAATGATAAAAATGAAAATTCATGGTATTCGAGTAACTTTAATATCCTATAGACATAGAAATAGCATTTCATTTTGCAGTCTGCATATGGTTTTATTTAGTATTTTCATACACGCAATGTATACACTTGCTGACAGTTTTGCAGTTGATAAATAGTAATTACTTACTATCATACATGACAGCAAGGAAACAATAAAACAAATAATTCATTGCAAATGTAAAAACGGACATTTTGGTTAGCAACGTTTTTTCCCTATTTTTTCTTTTTTTTTTTTGTTCAATTTGTATTGCCAAATTTTAATACAATATATTCGAACAAATCCGCGAAGCACTCGTTCGCGTGATTGGATAACATATTGCGAAATGATAGTAATATGTCATTGTCGGTGATAGTTTTTCTCTTTTCAAAAGATTTGTTTGGTAGTAAAATTGTGTTCTTAGAATTAATCATGAAACTAATTTACGCGCTAATCAATAGAATGTCATACATTTTACAAATGATATTTGTTGCATGCAACGTGAAAGTATTACTTTAATAAAGACATGAACGCTGAACGGTGCCAAACCGATTTTCAATTCCTGAGTTTTCGTTCGCACATTTATGGGAGGGTTTTTTTGAGAATTATATGCCAGAACAAGATCCCGGTATGATTATGCTAACTTAACAGCTATCGTTTTTTTTTACTTATCAAAAGACTTTGAGCGAAGTTTGATTGTTTTTTTTTTTGTTGGGTAAAAAATGGCGGAGAATTTGAATATTAAAGTCGTTGTCAGTTGTGCGCGGCCGGTATTGCTTCCTACTGACTAGACTACTAGAATCTAATATATATTTGCCTTGGAAAGTGCTGTATTCGTATCAAAATGTACAAATAGTTTTTTTTTTAGTTATGTCACCGATTCATTCACCTTTCCATCTCAATTTTCAATCATACAAAAAGCTCCTGAAGTAGAACTGCACGTTTATTTCGTTTCAAGTGAAATGATAACTTTGTACTAACATTTATGCGCGGTAATAGTACCCAGTAACTATGAATGCGACCTGCATCCTTTGTAGAAAACCAGAACGCATAAAAAATATATAATTTAACATGTAAACAATCATTTTCATTAAAGATCATGTATACAACAGTTTTATTTAAACATCTTTACAGAATGCAGCACTTTATTTTCCTTTTTTTTTTCAACAGCAGCTACTATTTATCGCTATTTATTATTGTTTTTATTATTTCCTAACTCACTATAACCATCATAATGAAGAGTGGAATGATAAAACAGCTAAATTTTGTACAATATTATCGTACTAATCGTTTAACGGAAATGTATAACAAAAATGTTCAACATAGTTCCCTTAATTCCACTCCTCAATTAATTGCATGGAAAAGCAGAAGTGGCATAATTCTTGCATCTGATTCTAAATAAATCTTGTTTCAGTCATTCCTGTGAAGGAAAGATTATTGCACTCCTATACCTTATTCTATGTATAATTACTTGTCTTTTGCTTGAGCACTGATACTTATTTTCACTCTGTGACAGTACACTAAACTTTTTCCATAACAAACAGTTTGTGAAATGGAAGTTAACCAAAGAATCAATGCATCAACCAAAGAATTTTATTTTTCGATTATTGTAGACCGGAATAGCTTGGAAACAATAAAAGTGTCAGGATAAATACATAAGCAATACCACAATCGTATGATAATTTGCTGAAATGTATTCGGGAAGCACATCAAAAGCACTCTTGTTAATTGTCATTAGAATATGCATGACTATAGACGTTGTACTTCCAATTAAACATAGCCATTGTAAAGCAAGACATATGCCACTCGCTCATAAATATAAACTTGGTTGGTGTTTTTTTTTCTTGTTAATTATCAGTCTATGATATAATTGGATATTCGACTGATAAAAATCAGCCAGTCGATAGGTAGGTGTTCATGCTGCTACATGATAAAGATTTCTTTTTTAATAATGTTTATCTCAGTACCTATATATATATGGCATGTATGTAGTTGTTCCATGAATGAAACACGTGTCTACGTATATAAATATAGGTGATAAAATTTTACGCTCGACACAGAATGTTGGAAAATAAAATTATGCAAGAACAGTAAATCTTTGGCATGTAGTAACATGTACCTTCCATCTAATCAAAGATTTTGTGTATGAAAGCTAGAGTTAAATGGAGGAAACGGTTCTACAAATAAATTTATACAAAGTCATTCGTGGACACTTAGAAAATAGATACGATAATATATGTAATTATATAAATAAAGATACTGATATGGAAAGACTAGGAAGGCAATACTGCTTATTGTATCTGGTATGTAGAATCTAGTCTTTCAGACTCAAAATCTCCAATTCAACATTAAAAGTACAACAGGGTAGATGTTCATTCCATTGGATCCCCAACGTTTTCGAAGATGGTTGAATGAGGGTTGCTTCCGGTGGCCCATAAAAAGCCACCCACACTGCCAGGTGGCAAGTATGATGCTCCTCCACTGAGACCCACCTGATATATTTTCTTCTTTAAATTATTTACATTTCGTATCATTTTTGTGCTCAATATTTTGATTAAGTTGTCTCAAAAGAAAGTAAAATAAGATCTAGGAAGCCAAATAAGGAAAGGTACTACAAATGATATGCATTTCTCAAGCTTCATGTTTAGGTGTAGTTAGCGCTGTATTGTTCAGGGAGAGTCCTTCATCGCAGTTGTGCTAAAATATAGCGGACTATCATTCTCTGTATAGCGTCGGTGTATCGGTGCATAAATCATGTGTTATTGTCTGAATAAGTGTATTTAACAGGCAAACATATCTATATAAATTAACATTGCACAGTTATCAAAACAAAATTTCGATTTTTCGATTTTGCGATGCAGGTGAACCGCAATCTAATTTGTTTCTGAAGAATCGTGTTTCCTCTTTCGTTTTTGTTAACTGTACAGTAAACGTTCGGTCGGAGGTTAGTTACATGCACGAAGTAAGGCAAATCAGAGTGAACAATAAACTGCCAAATTAAAGAAAAATAATTATTTATTTGCATCTAACACAAATAATTGTGCTATCATATCACAAGTAACATCTAGTCACTAATGTCATAAACAACGCTAATAATATTTACATCGAATCACCATTGTGAACATGATACACGCTCACAACAATGTTGACACTATAAAAGGAACTGTAATATAATACTCTGTGTTTGAGTTTGAGTATAAGTACACAATTCTGTCACGATTTGAATTTGCTCCAAAAAGCAATGACGTCACACGATCGTTGAACAGATACCAACGAGTTATTTTCCGTTCTTTTTTTATTTCAGCCCGATAACGTTCTCTTTTCTTTTTTTTTTTTTTTTATTAGTCGGCTCAACCCAAACGGTGTTTTTTTTAAACTTCTATTTATAGAATTACCTGTTGACTCCACAGCAATGTCCTTTCCGCTAACTGACAATCTGCTGCTAGTCGGGACGGCAGGCTTTTCCATCTTTCCTCGTCCCGTTTTCTTTCTCTATCAAAGTCTCTGTCAACGTGTCCCTGAGATAAAGGTGGTAAGATTTGAGTTCTCTGAGCTAGTTTATAACTATCCTGTCTCGGTACATGGTCAGCACGCCTGCCTGCGGCGCTCGTCGACACAGATATCGGTGTCGGGCTTCCTCCGCCTCTGTGTCTGTGGTAGAGGTTTCGTTTTTGTTGCAACATTCGCTGTTGCACTAATAACTGTAATTGTGTACTGAAGTCACCGCGAAGTTTGAATTGTTGTTGATTCTCAGGTGGTGTAGACGGTGGTCTTAAATGAACGAGGTCCAAATGACCCCTTGCTTTGCCCGAATCTACGAAGATAAATCAAAATTACAATGGTTTCTTTTTAGATTTACAGAAATGATGAATTTTCATGTAATACAAAATGATTATTTAACGAAAAAAAAAATTTAGCTGTATGAAGCAGACGGATATACGAACATTATTTTAAAAAATTTTAATTTCATTATAGATATAGTCTAATAATGCGGCACTGCCGAGGTCCCCAGCATGCCGGGTTATCGGAATGTTACTGTAATAGAAAATTGATATACCTTGAATGCTTCGCTGCTTGGTCGGTCTGTCTCCGCCACCTTGTTGACAGAATAGTAGTCTGGGTCCACCGTCAGAGGCTCTGCGACCTTGAGACACTCTGGATATTCTGCCAGTTATTGGCGATGGACTCAAAGCAGGCGGGGGCGTGCAGGACGGCAAACTGCTTGTGAACGAGTTTGCCCCAGAGTAATCTGGCGGGCAACCGGAATCAAAACTGGATTCAAAAAGTTCGGACGACGAACTACCACTACCGCCGGCAATGAACAATGTTGTTCGACTAGGAGGATCAATAGGATCCATAAGTGGGGTATCAAAATGGTGTTGATAATCACTTAATCGTCGATTGACTATCTGACTGTCAATTCGTTGACTGATATCATGATCTAGGCCTAGTCTATGTTCTTCGAGCTTTATCTGAGCTTCTCTCAGTTCATCGCCGCTCGGACCCTCTTCCAGGTCACCTTCCGCGCTGCAGCATCCTTCGTCGGTCGAAGAACTAGTCGAACTAAACCTTTTGCCACCTCGAGTCGCATCTTCCCTTGTTCTAGACAACGAAAATGTAACACATGTTATGAATATCGAACAACGATATCACGATTGTTTACCGCGCAAATGCTAGATATCCACATGTGAAGATTTATAGTTCTCTTGCTTTATCTTGCTTGATGTATTAATCACTCTAATACTTTAAAAAAATGTTTAAAACTGCGTATACAATTTCATGAATTCAAGTACAACAAAGCAGGTAGGAAATATTAAATATTAACGAAAGGCAATTATAAATTCAGTTGCGTGAAATAAAATCTTAACGTGAAAAAGAAAAACAGAAAGCAATAAAAGAAAATGGGGATTTACCAAAACTAAAGCGACACCGAAGTGTTTCCAATCCGACCTGTCCCGATAAAATCTCCAAATATGCGTCACCGACACTAAAGATCAACGTCCCACTAAGCTATCGCTGGAAACAGAAATTATACGATTAAAATTGAATTCTATCTTTCCTTTTTTGTTTGTTTTCGAAACTATTTCTGACTGGCAGGATTGGAAGTTGTACAACAAAGTTACGTCATGTTAATTCAAATAAATGGTAAGAAATGATAAAGTGCAATAAAAGAATTTATTTGCCACTTACCTTGATTTGAATTTGTCCTCTTTTGTTCTTGCCACACTAGGCCAGCAACTATTGTTTGTCGAGCTACTAATACGATGTTGCTTCAGCCTCTCCAGTAGCAAGAAATAAATGGCAGCGTGATGATCATAGCTGCTATTCCTTAAAGACTGTTAAAAGAGAAAGCGAGAAATATATCTTGAAATATATTTGCTTGCTTAAATTTACCATTACGCGGATAAACATTGCAGAAATAGAAAATACCTCTCTGGTCCGTGTAATATCTATGCCTAAGCTATGCATAAGTCGCAGTATTTGCTCGTTTGGTTCTTGGATGGACGAGGATGGTCTTGTTATGATCATTGAACAAATAGTGTCTGCAGACCCTGCCATCCAGCGATGTCGCTTTATTTGTGGAATGGTGTATCGTTTTGATGGCTCCAAAACCAACATTTTGCGAATTAAACTTTCACAATCTGTGAAGAGAATTTGACATGTATTTTCTATACTAAAAAGAAATCTATAAATACGAGGGAAGAAAGTACCTGTACTCATGAAGTATGGAATTCTAAATCTTCCGCTGAGAACACGGTCTCTCAAAGACTGAAGGGTAGAACCATCGAAGGGCAGTGCTCCGCATACTAATACATACAGTACTACACCTAAACTCTGCAATTACAAAGAAACAGCACGTTAAAGTATTTGCGTCGGGTATTGTGCGTCAGACAAATTTGTAAAAGTGCTTACCCACACATCAATTTCAGGACCAGCATAATGTTTCCCTCGAAAGACTTCAGGTGCCGCGTAAGGGGGGCTACCACACCACGTGCTTAATCTTTCGCCGGGCGAGAATCTATTGCTAAATCCAAAGTCAGCGATTTTTACGTTCATCTGAGCGTCTAAGAGTAAATTTTCAGCTTTGAGATCACGATGCGCTACACCCGTCGCGTGGCAGTATTCAACCGCAGAGAGTATTTGAGCAAACGTTGCACGAGCTCTGGGTTCTCCCATTCGTCCGTATCGTGCAATATAGTCAAATATTTCACCTTTGCTCGCATATTCGCACACCTAAGAAAGGTATGCTGTTATACTCTGTTTTTTAAATTCTATAAATCTATCTAAAATGTTTTCTATACAAGCCTACCATATATATCATATTTTTTGTTTCCATAACTTGATATAATTTGACAATATGCGGGTGTTCCAGTTGCTTCATTATTTCTACTTCTCTATAAACTTTTTCAAGATTGGTGGGATCCAATTGTGATTTATCAATTATTTTAATGGCTACCTAAAAAGAGACATAATGTTCGATTCATTTTTATTCAATATCCAGTTAAGATACCTTTGGTAGTACATAGATAAATTATATTTACCTCTGTCTTAGTGATACGATGTCTAGCTAATTTCACCACAGCGAAGTTCCCTTTGCCGATGGTGCCTTCAATGTCATAAAATCCGACACGAATTTGGATCTTGCTTTGTCCCACTCCAGAATCCATTTTTTTGGTAAAAATCGTCCTCTCACCAACCTCTGAATGATTGTTTCTTTTTTATTGTAGCTTAAAAATGCCTGTAATAGGTATAAAAAGACAGAAATAAATTCTAAATGTCTACGATAAAACAAAATCAGCTTCTAGCTTTAAAACCGTCTTTTCTTTCTGCGAACGATTTATACCGACCACCGTTGTGTCCTATCATATAACATATAGCGTAATGAATCACGCATGCATAATTGGACATGCTACCTGACAATTTGTTAAACAAACCAATAAAGCAGATACAAAAGATGTATTTTAGACACAACAAAATTTCATTTTATTCCAAGCTGCACTCTAATTACAAAATAAATTTCACCAAATTTCTGTAATACGATTCTGCCGCGAGATCGATGAAATTGTTTAAAAATATATACTCGTAACCAAGCGTCACAGTTCCAAAGAAACTACAGCCGAAGCAAAGATATTCGTCGAATGATCAGAGAAAATGTTCTTATTTCCCGAGTTTTCACGGATCGTTGACATCACAGTTCTCCTTGACGTCAACTGCTCAAATTATTTCGATTAACATTTCAAATAACGAACGGTCATCCACCAGAAAGAAATTGCTCGAAACGAGCCGACGTTCTACAATCGTCGCTGCGACTGGAACAAGCCGACGACGACAATCTTGATCGCAATCGTTGCCACTAATAAAACAGGTCGTTCACTGTTTACCATCCGAAACGCATCCAGGACCGATCGAAAATTGACATGCTTCGAAATCGAACCGCCTTCGTCTCGCGATAATACGTGCACGGAAAAAGCGACGACATTGTTCCGGGGGGGCAAAAGTGCCGAACGCTTGCGGGGAAACCTCCGTGCGCGCGAGAGAGGGGGAGGGGAGAGAAGCTTCTTCGCAAAAGTGTAAAAGCTTCCTGCAACAAGTACAATAGGTATTCTCGACTGACGTCACGGATCGACAACGACCTCTTGCTCATCGACGGGTCCAGGATCGATACCCGTCGATAGTCTTCGATAAGACGATAAAAGGAGAAAGAGAGAGAGGGAGAGAGAAAGAGAGAGAGAGAGAGAACATGGAACAAGAAAAAAGTTGAAAAATGTCCGAAGCGGTCGATGATCGTCCTTGGTGTCGAACAATCCACGGACACGGAAGCGAGCAGGGGAGCACCGAACGGGCAACGTTGTTTGACAAGTTTACTCGGCTACTTACACGTTCGATCCTGGCCCGAATTACCGGGCGCTGCACGTTCCGGACCGGCAGAACCGTTTCTGAACCGAGGGAGACGCGTTGTCGCTACCGACCTCGACGGGTGCGTAAGGTCGGGGAGTCCGTGCCATCGGTGAGAAGTCGTCCTTCACGTTCACGAGATTCCGTGTCTCGTCCCGGAGCGGCGGCGTTCCTACCGCGCGAGTAGTAAGAGCTTCGCGTAACGCGACGGTTCGATACCGACTGACCGACAGCCATGTTGCTACCCCCCTGCCTACGCCAGAGTCGCCGGCCCTGTCCCCTCTCCCTCGTCCCCCCCGCCACCTCCACGTCCCTGTCTCAACCATTCTTAGCGAACATCACCGCTACCACCACCACCACCACCTCGTAGGTTCTTTCCCCCCACCCCTCAGTCGATGTCGCACCACCACCACCAGCAACGCGTCACCACGGAGCGTCGGACGCGAACGCGCGCGCACGTTATCTTCGAGAATTGACGTCAACGTATGCGCTACTATCGTCTCATCGTTAATTGTTTTCTCGGTGTAATTGCAAGGCAAATAGCCAGTGTGCCACCACGTGGTTGAACCGTACACCGACCGACTGCGGTCGACCACTCTCTCTCCCTCTCTCTATCTATCTCTTTCTCGCTCCTTCTTCTTCTTCTTTGCTGTTACGTCGTTCGAACGATTCCCCGTTCCCCTTGCGACCGGCTCCACAACACTAGCAACAGCCAGCCGACACTATTCGATCCGTTGTACCACTGCGTTTCGCTTCAATGGACGAAAATCAAATATTCCACGTGTAGGATCTCGGGAAACCTCCTCCCGGGAAATGTTGGGCACGAAACGTAGCCCGTAACGTTACCTATAACCTTTCCCGGGCTGTTTCTTCAGCCTGAACTTTCGCGCCGAGCTTAACGCTGTGGTACCGCGATTGTTGGTGAGTCATTTTTCAGTTGTAACGATCTATTTTTTGTTTATCCTTTATATTGGATGGTTGGTACACGAGATTTGTATGTGTCGAAGTGTTTAGAAGTACCGCCATGTTCTTTACACGAATTTTGGAACTCGCGTTGCCCCTTGGATAGGCAATCTGTATGTGGGAATAATTTTGATGCTTTGTTATTTCACATTTTTTGTATGTTTTAGTTTGACGGTACAAATTAGTGTAATTGTGATCGAAGAATGGATGTTTGAGCGGATTTGGGATGTTTATAGAGTATGAGAAATTGTTGAAGGGAATCTGGTGAAAGCCTGCCCGCATGGCCGGTTGTCTACGCAAAGGGCAACATGAAATTTGGCTTATGCGGAAAAATAAAATGAGGAAAACAGTCTTTATGGTTTAACGACAAGATCGTGTAAAGTATTATTAAATAATACACGATGTAGACAATATTTTAGAATTTATTTCGACAACTCAAGTAATTAATAATATCAGAATTTTTTAGATTTAGATTCTTACGTAATATAAGCACTTTCTACCGAACAAATTAAGCCTAATTCGGTATAGCATGCCCGAGATGTTAACAGATATTATTTCGAAAGCCATAGCACCAATCAGAAAATTATCTTAGCCTTGGATGCGCGTCATGAAGAGATACGAGATATTCAAGAACACTGTACTAGAAAAAAGTCAAGAGTCAAAACTACACAGAAGTATATGTATATAACCAAGAAAAGTACAGGGAAAACCCATTGAATTCGACAAAGAAGGCTAGAAAGATTTAAAAAAACGCGTATGGAACTCTGTAACTACGATGCCCGGGCCCATTGTGACCCAGACTTCAAGAACACTCGAACTGTTTGCGGCGATACGATTAAATTCGTAATCGATAGGTATCAGATAAATGAATTTATTAAGAAAGGTCTGAGTGAACCTAAACAACAATAACTGTGCAGCAAAGATGAACCACGTTCTGCGAAATTATCAGACACAAACACGGACGAATGTTCTGACATTGATTCTGACTTAGCATAGCAGATACATATAATTCTTTCCTTCACAAGTCACGTAACATGTAATTAACAGTCTGCGGATCTGTATGCATTTGCGGCATATGTATTATTCATTTAAGCAGAATCGATAGAACTTTTGTTTTATTTCTAAAAAGTAATTAATTAGTAAATAATTGTAAAACAATAGTAAAGACAACATTTTGTACGAATACATATTGTTTTAGTCAGGCTGAGGGAGCGGATGTTAGCGTGAACAAGATTTTTATCGCAAAACGAGCAGGAATTGCAATTCGATTTATTTACTTTAAAAATTTACGTGAAATGCGGAGGGAAACAGTATTGCTGAGATATTAACTTTGTGGACAATTAGAACCAAACGAGAAACGTTAGAAGTAAATACAAATGTAAATGTAAATATAGTGAGTCGCTCGTGATCCTAAGGCCACTTAAAACTCCAAATAAAAAAAAATAATAAAGGGATTATAAAAGAATTTGAGAAAAATTCCTTTTTTACAATTATTGATGGAGACAATTTTTATTTTACACAAAGATTTGCAGTCTGTTCATTATTGTGGGTGCTGCATTAACCTTTTTACATTTTAAAAATCCTAATAAAATGTACCATAATTGAGGATTTTATTAAATTTTATTAAATATCGGGTTGTCCGGAAAGTTCGTGCCGATTTTTAAGGAAAACTCAAACCCAGTACATTTAAATTTCGATATACATTTATTGAATTATTATAAGTGCCATTTTGTTCCATAATCTTTCTCCACCTTTCACGCAACTTCCGCGAAAAACTTTTAAATATGATTTTTTATGTCGACCAAAGAGTTAAAGTTTTTGTCATTCTGGGAATTTTGTATTCACCTAAAGAGTTGAAAATCTGAGGGTGAAATGTCTGGTTAATAGGGTGAATGGGTTAGCACATCCCATCCAAGCTCCAACAGTTTTTGGAAGAAAAAACCATCAAATGCCTATAATGCACTCTGTATCCTTCCATACTTAAGAGCGTATAAAACTAACAAAAATTAATGTATCCTAATCAAACTTTTTTCTAAAAATGCCTGAAATATCACCTTTTAGACTATGTACACGTACCATTTGTTTTCAATCATTCTGACATATTCAGACCTATCCTAATGTCACCTACAGAAAAACGGCACGAACTTTCCGGACAAACCAATACATGTGTACGCAGTGTGCCTTGTATTTTTATTTAAAAATCCACAGTCTTAAAAATCCGCAGTCTTGTAACGTAATGAAAATCAATTTCAGAGCTTGGTCAAGAATTAGTAGCCGACGTGGCATTTTAGGTGCTGGCAGTGAAGCGAGAATGACGAACAAAAATTTCGCATGAAGAGGAGCTCCGCGATTTTTTCCCCGAACGTCGATGCACTCGCGGAACACGGTGCATCGTTTTAACGAGATGCCCCTGTAAATTGCGACCGGGAGAAAATGGAATACGGTTACGTGACGGAGGTGATGCACCGTTGCTTGGCTCGGAGACACCGGACCTCGTCCCCTTCCTCCACCCCCGCGTCGCCTACGAGCACAGTTTTGATAAGATTTCATGCGCGATCACGAGCCACTTCGCCGCGATCTATTTCGCGTTTTATTACGATCGAGAAGCCTCGGGGCATCGTTGGCTAATTTCAAGATTCCCCCCCAAAAAAGAAGAACGATCCATAGAAATTATACGTACACCATTTTATTCCACGTCTCATTTTTTTTCTTTTTTTTTCTTACGCTCGCGCTATCGATAAGAACGCGATTTGCTCGGTAACGTCAGGCTGTTTGATGGCCGGTGTACCCGTCATCGACGATCGCAGATAGCCGATTCCGGTAAATACTGGTAAACTTTTTCATTCTTTTTTGAGGTATTGACGTCAAATCCCGCGCTCTCCATCCGTAAGCACTTTTTAACTGCCTGTTCGGTAAATCACGTCAGAGCCGGACGCTTTCTATGGATCGACGGAATGAAAACCGACCCGTGGGCCGGCATTTCTTGCCATAGGTCAAGGGACACTCCGGCCACCCTGTTTATTATCGCGGCCCATAAACGCGTAGGATGAATCGTCGAATTCATGGGAACAATTAACACTTTGTCTGCTGGTTACTTAACGCTAGAACTCCAAACGGGTCAAACGACCCGTCTAAACTTTTTTAATTTAGAAGCATTAAGCTCACGTCGCTCTTAGACCATGCTCGAACACATAGCTAGAGCCTACTCTATATCTGTGCGCGCGTAATTATTAAACAAATTCATTCTTTCTCGCGTATATTACGTCAGAAATCGCGTGTTTCAACAAATCAGTTCTCCTGATTTCTACAAGACGATGAAAATCAGGGTATTATACAATTGATAGATCTTAAAAATCGAAGATGGATTTCTCAATTTCACAGTAATATTTCGGAAGATAAGAGTATAATGGAAATGATTGAGCGTCTCTCAGACGCAATCATTGAAGAGCCTATCAGCGGACATTCTTGCTGAAAGAATCAATCCGATCGAAAATCTCGGAAAAGTCGAACTGCAAATATCCCCGCAACGGTGAAACGTTAATTGCAGAACCAAATGTTAAAGTTCGTAAATATTTATCCTTCTTCGTGGATTGTAATCTATTTATGTAGCCTGATCTAAGCGTTCGACCAACCAGTATAGAACTGTAAATAATTGCTTGTAAATAATTTTACAAGCTTTTGGTTAAAGCCTCGATCGCGTGAATGAAAAACGGATTTTCGTTGCCTACGCTGGTCGGTCACGTGGTTTCCATGTGACATACGCAAGATATCAGTACACGGAATCAGAGTGTACAATTTATTTCGCGATGCAACGGTACGGTAGATATGTGTGTATAACTTACATGTACAGTCGCTCGCGAAAATGTTCGTCTACGACAGGCCTGGGCAACTTGCGGCTCGCGAGCCACGGACGACTCCTCTCCAGTGTTACCGGATGAGGGGAGGCAGCGCGAGTTGAGCAGGCGGAGTAGCACGGTAGAACAGGAAATTAGAGTGGGGGGACAAGTCTTGATCTGGTAACACTGCTCCCCTCCCCACTTCTGGGTCCCCCGCCAAACTCCGAGTGTAGGTGTACATGCATACATTCGCAATCGCGCGAGGACGCGAGGCAAAGCACGGCAAGGTCAACGTGAAATAGTTGACGGTAGGGGACCGGTGCACTGGTAGCGGTAGTGGGGATAATTCCGCGATGTTTATCCTCCAGGCCTTGGCGACATATATAGAGAAATCACTGTACATGTTAAATAATGATTATTTGTTAATACTGGATACTACACTGTGTTATACAGAGGTAATATACTGCTTGGTCGTAAGGGAAACGAATTTGACAGTGACACCCCCCTGTAAAATGCACGAGCACTTCCCTAAGTGACTGTAGATATATTATACATTGCCGAGCATGATGAATTGTAGTCCCGCGATCGTAATTATGTTACACGACGTTCGCGACTTTGTTGTTTACGTTGAGAATTGCATTATCGACGGAAACGTTCGACTATGCAGAATTAATTTGACCAGAAATCGTGCTCGTTTTGTTCGCGTTTGGTCCCGCAAGAAACGCTGACGAGACCAGCAGCGAGCGGATTGCATAGAACCTTAATTTATACGTAAGCGATGAAATTTAAATAATGCGACCGCGATTACAGAAATGAAAATATAGAGGGATACACGTAACCGTGGAAACGTGTGCAGAGGACGGAATAAATAACGCTGGTTGATTGTCAACCATGTGGTCGCCAATGACTAGACAGGGAATCTTTATGCAAAATAAAAATTTTCTACCTAAATTGCAACAGACTGGAGCGAAATAGAAATTTATTTTCTTTATTAATATGCTTAATAGGTTGAAAATAGTGTAACAGTATTTAAAAATTTTCTTAAACGTTTTTACTGTTTTAAAATACACATTTATTTTTGTCATAAATGCATAAAATCCGCAGTCTACTAATGATCTAGCTGTTAATGCGACCACGCTTCTTAGTGAATTTTCCTAAACATTTTGTGATCTAATTCGCAAAAATTAGGATCGAGTGAAATTTTTACGAGGACAGGAATATTTATCGAAATCTTTGCGTAGACATTAATAATTCGAACTATCGTGGCAGAATTTACTCGCAATGATCGAGAGGTTTTGATATTTTAAGGTCAGAGTTGTGCTAATTCCGTTACGTTGTAATTCAATTGCACAATTGAATTACATTGTATTTCAATTATATAGTAATTCAACTACGTCGTAACTGAATTACATAATTCAAACCTTTCAATTAATTCAATTACTAATTATTTTAATCAGACGTGTAATTGAAATACAATCTAATTAAAATACAGCTCTCCAAATTATGTATAGCCCAGAACGTTGAAGAATTTCCTCGTCCTTGTTCGTAATACGTCAAAGTGATCCTATTATTGGTTAGTGGTAAGCTAAAAACGTTCCCTTTTTCAGTTTTTTGTTATTAGATAGTGCATTTCATTTTACTTATATATAATATTGATGTTTGCTTAATGAGTCTCATTAGATGATTGTTGTTATTTTTTCCATTAATATATATCGTAACCTAGGTAAAGTAGAGACATGTGTCCTTTTTCTGCTTTTTATATTTATATGTGAAATTTAAAAAATTTGTAACGCAGAAGTTATTTCTGTTCAGATATTATAAATTTATAGATAATAAATTCCTTCTGTTCGAAACCTTCACATGGATTTTTCAACCTCTTATTACCTATTATTTTATTATTCTTTCATTTTTAATTTTAATTTAATTATATCGTAATTCGTAATTGATGTAGTTTAATTGCAAAGTATTTTCTAATTGTACTCCAATTGCAATTACGAATTACATTGTAATTTAATTGAACGAAGGTCTGAAATATAAATTAGAATATGATTTAATTACAATGTAATTCAATTACTTTGTAATTATATTTCCTGGAGTAATTCAATTGTAATTGTGCACAACTATGTTTAAGGTTCAGGTACCGAAATATTCGCGGGCACGTTCGATACAACTGCTTTGCCGTGTGTCGGGTAAAGGTTACACGAGAGACTTCCCGCACACACACAGGGATGCAATAGGTAATGGCATTATGCTATAAAGTTACGTGCACGTCAGTCGCGGCTTGCGTTTCACCGTTACACATTTACGAACGTTATTACGTTTCTAATAATTTAAGCGCATCGGCCGTGAATTAATGTGATGCAGTTACGCTCCTAATCGGAGAGGCGCGGGAAAATCTTCGCAGACACGCTCGTACTATGAATTAACATGTACGCGATTCCTACCTATGATTAAAATCGCTCAAAATGTGCGAAACCAAGCACAATTTTATTCCTGCAACGCGTGTGCACCTACCGAAGAAAAAACATTATTTTTTTTTTTTGTGGTTTTATGTCGCATCAACTGCTAGGTTATTAGCAACATCATAATTAAAAAGACATTATTCTTTTCTATTAAGAAAATTGAAAGAACTTTACTGTATATTCGGAGACCATTGTTCTCTTTTGAACTCTGAATTTTATCTTTAATTACGTGTTCTCTATCCTATTTTTATTATAATTTCCAAGAGGTGTAGAAATAGATTTATCATCTTTTTGAAAAGGAGAATCGTATTTTCGTGGAACCGGGTAAAAAGTTTTGAAAGAGAGACGTTAATTACCCACACGAACGGGAATACTGTTTGGTATTGAAACGCAGCCTGCGTCGTCGATTGCATGGAAAAGAGCAATTAGTTCTTGATCCTTTATTCGTTACACAATACCTTTTATCCAGATGCTACGATTAAAATAATCATTGCGCTCGGTGGGCGAGCGCATAAATAAAAAGTTGTCCGCGCAGTCGGTCGATCGAGTGAAAAATATATATTCGCGAGTAATAAATTAGTGGTTTTATCATTCGACCGCGTACATTGCTTTTTATTCGAACGTTCACCGCTAAGAATAATGCTGTTACCATTCTACGCGAGGAATGGCAATAAGCGTAAGCGAACGGCACGGCTCGGAACGGTTTCCCTGTAATAGAATTGATAAGAAATTCAAAGACGTTCGTTTTCTGTTTAATCTAGCCCGAACGAAGGTCTGACGTTGACGTAATTTAACCCTGAAAGAAGACGATAAAAATAGTTGAATCATTCGGCATGCAATGTCTCATGTAGCGGTAGGTCTGGGTAAGAAGTTCTGCTTTCGGCATTTTCATATCTCTCGCTGCGTGTCTTTTCGAGATACAGTAGAACCCAGCGTTTAACTACACCATAAATATTTATTTTGCAACGCAAATGCGAAGGTAATTAGTACACAGCCCGTACAATGGAGAAAACGTTTGTCACTTGTGCGAACGTCAGGAACAGCGAAGGTTAATCGCGGCGCCATTATTGTCTGGCCGTGATAGGACCATTTCTCCTTATTAAGGAATCGTGTTCATGGAAGCCATAAGGCTGAGCAGGTTGCTTTTGAAAACATTTTTTTTCATCGAATACAAGGTTTTATTCCTGCTTCACCATTGGATATTTCAAGAAAATATTTTTTTCGAACGCGCTCCGATCGCTGTGCAAAATAATATCGACTATTTACAATCCTATTAATCGTTCGGCTTGTGCTTCAGCTTTTTATTACAGTTTTACAGATGTTGTGGAAGAAGTAATCACAGTTAATAGTTTATGCTGGCTTTCGGCCATGTAACAGGCTTCTTAGAACGCACGTTTAACGGTCAGGAACCCGTTAATTAAGTTTTCAATCTCACCGGCGCGGCGAGATGCGATTATTAAATCAATAAGGCAACGCGAACAACGCAATGTAACAATCTCGAGTTTAATTCGTGTCTTCAGTCGGATTAATGGGATCCCCGACGAGGTGCCTACGTGACAGAGATCAACAAAAAATTAATTCCACGCAACGCCTGTGTCAATTGCATTTGTTATCCGCAACTAAATCGTCAAAATCAAAACGTGTTTACATTTAGATATAAAAACCTGAATTTACTACAAAGTTTGTTTTAAATTTCAAAATAATTGATTACTTACGAGCTATAAGAGATGAGTATGCTAAAAATTCTGGGAATTCACGTGCTATTGTCTGTTCGTTGCCTACCGACTCTACTTAAACGCTAGGGCACGCGACTCGACAGATTTTCGAACTTATTTTTCTCGAAAACGGAGCCTTCAACAAAAAAACATTATTCTTCAGTTTCGGCTTATTTTTTCACGTAGCTTCACAATCCTCGCGGCCTGCGCCATCAGAACGGTGCGACTCTGTGTATTTCTATTTTTTCCAGAAGCGAAACTTCCGACGTAGGATTTAGCCCGCGATTTATCTCGATATTTCCTTTCCCCGCGAATTTGTTTATTCTTCCCCGCGACGCAGTAGACCGGCTCTATTATTGTTGCGATCGCTTGGCATGGGGACGAGCTAATTGTCGGGCGCGGAATTCGCGAACAGCGTCAGCGCGGATCTAGCCGGGCAAAGTGTTCGCAATTTATCCAAGTTATCCGAAATGTAATCCCGTTGGCCGGCGAGTTCGCGAGCGTCATCGCGGGTCTTTCATCGACGTATTTTCGGCATCATGCCACGGACGCCCTGGCGTAATATGCTCGAAGTGCGTCATAATTAAAACAGCCGAACACGCCGCGCGCCGGGACGGGACGGTACGCGCGCGGGTGTGATGCACTCGTCGAAAGCTCACGATGACGATCCCGGAAGGAAGTCGTAACCACGTCGGATCCGGCGAATTTTTCGCGACACGCGAAAATTTCTCTCGGCAAACATTTCCCCTCCATTCCTTCCTCTCTCTCTCTCTCTCTCTCTCTCTCTCTCTCTCTCTCTCTCTCTCTCATTCTCTCTCTCTCTCCCCGCTCGATGACCGCGCGCGCGCGCCTTCTTATTTTTCTGCTCCTCTACGCTCCGTTTTTTTTCTTTTTTATTTCAATAATAAAGTTCCGTCTCGTGCGTCAGACGCGTTCCGCGGCGCGATATAAAATATCGTACGCCGCTTTGATCCTGTTTTCAGCGTGACGATAATTAACAGCTCGTTCGAGACGGCCCACGAAACACACGACTCATCGTCATTAACTTGTTCTAGCTCGAAATGAAAGCTACGGCTGCGCCACGCTGCTGTACTTGCACAGGTGAAGGACAGTTTTGGTCCCGAGGAAAAATAGGAGGCGTGTAAGGAAAGTAATTGTCACTTGGAAGTAATTATACCGGCGGCGTGCCGGAGTTAGGGGTTTCGCGTTTATTTTGTTTTCGGGGGGAGAACTTTGCGCGATTCGACTCTGATAAATGATCCAATTAAGGCGGCCAGGTAGACTTCAGACGATATTTTTTAGCCTACTGACTAACGAACGAAGTTGTTAGAGATAAATTATTAATATAAGCGCGTTAGATGTAAATTCAATTTTTCTGAGAATTGAAGTTTCACTTTCGCTGATCTCATGTTATAGAAATTTGTTTATTCCAGCAATAACAATTCAGGTTAAAGAGGGCTACTAGACCCACCGTTGGACCACAATTATTGAAATTACGAACATGGTTTCGGAGGAAATGACACAATGAATTCTTTTGTACAAGCACGCGATACGAGGTTTCCGATAATTCGAGACTCGATTGTCTGAACTAAACGCGGAAGCGGTGATTAAGGGTCGGAGATAACGTTCAGTTAGTCGCAGAACACGAGCGTAACAGTATTGTAGATAAACGGATCAAAACAGAAATTTATGCGCATTTTTATTATTTATTATCTGTTACCTCGAACAGCCACAATTAATGCTGCATCCGTCATTATGTTCCTATTTTCCTCGTCTTATTTGAATTTTCGTCAGCCGTACGTAAGTCACTCACAGCGCAACAACAATAAAAAAAAGTATTCAACATTCTCGAACTACTTAACTCTTTGACGTACGAGATAGACGAAGGCGGAAAGGAGGAAGAAAAATATGACATATACAAAAATATATTGAACTAACTTTTTACCGTTATTTTAATCTCCTTTTTCCAGAAATAGAGACTCTTATCTAAATCGAGGGGCATGTGAACCGTAAATTGAAAGGTCGATTTACAAAACGAAAACTGTTCGGTTCATGGAATAATCAAGAATACAACGAAAGGCAAAAATACTGACACGCACGAGGAGACGCGTGGCTGTTTGAAGCGGTGACCAAACCAGAAACTAGAATATAGCAAATTCGAGTAATAGGATCATAGAATAATAGGATTAGAAAAATTGGTTTTAAACCGCGCGGCGGGAAGCGGAGCGTTGAACGCGGAAAACTAGAGCTGCCGGCGAAGATTCGTCAGTGCCGGGACGATAATTTGTCTGTTGATAATTTTATCCCTGCGTATGCTATAAGATGACGCTTTTTATTTCGAAATAAGAAAATTGCTATCCCCTCTTTTTCTTCATCCGAAAAGCCAGTCCCGAGCCACCGCCTTATATCGCAAGAAAACTGTAGTATAATACAGTAGCTTCTCGATATATGTCACCAATACGAGTCTTGTCAGCGTCATGTATCGTTCAGGAGACATACCCGAGCCGTGTTACGTTTACACTCCTCGGCGTACGAGGCCGATCGTCATGGCCCCTCACGGGGTATACCCCGCGATAGTGCGGATAATTCAGCGACGTTTATCATCCAGACCTTGGCGACATATACAGGGTGTTAATTTGAAAACTTTCCAGCCGAATATGTCGAAATGTATGAAAGATATTAAAAAAGTGTAAAACACGTATCCAAGGATTTTGAGCGGGAAAGAGGGCGGCAGTATCAGTTTTTTATTTGGGTGGCGTTTTCAAGGTCGTTTGAAGGTCAACTTTGTTTTTTCTTTACTTCTCTTTAAATATCTCCGCACTAGTGCGCAGATAAAAAAAAGTATCGTACCAAAATTGCTGATCTTTTTACGTACAATAAGGTTTCCATTTGAAAAAACAAAGTTGACTTTCGAATGACCTTGAGAACGCCACCCAAATAAAAAACTGATGCTGTCCCCTTCTTTCCCCCTCGAAATCCTTGGACACGTGTTTTACACTTTTTTAATATCTTTCATACTTTTCAAATGCTCCGGCATAGGCCTAGAATTCGCAGTAGTCCGAGGGTTAAACAAATGGCCAGGCACATCGATTAGTCTATGTTGGTTGCATGATTCGCCCTTTGACGCGTCGAAAATATCGTTGTGCACCGCCGATACCCATTTCTAAAATAAATAATTCGGCGTGTTCTCTCTCTCTCTCTCTCTCTCTCTCTCTCTCTCTCTCTCTCTCTCGCTTGCACTCTTTCTTCATTCGGCGAATTCACTCGGTCATTTTGTTGGGAAGCTCGTGTGCAGCAAGACTTCAAACGCACAGCGGAATCAAGGACCGTGAAAAGGGTTGCCACAAGCGTTCCTTCCTAGAAAACTCAAGCACCGTCTCAAAATCGACCATTACTTCCTTCCGTTTCCTCTCGGCTCTCTATCGACCAACTGCGACGTAATTTCTGCGAATTTTTGCTCACTTTCTGCTACACAGAATTCTACCTCTTACACGCGCGTCGTCCCTTTGTTTACGTTTGTCGCGCGAGCCGAACTTGTTTTGTTGCTCCTCTTCGCTTCAAATATTTTTATTCGTGAAAGTCGAACGCGTGCCGGAACCATTCCCATCCTAAATTGACTATTCTTCAAACAATATTGAATGTACATAATCACAGTTTAGAAATTATTAAGAATGTACAAGAGATAGATTGCAAAATTGAACGGGGTATTGTAGAAAAATAATGGAAACTAGATTCTAAATGAATTATTCCTTATATATTTTTACATATAGATACATATAGGACTAATGAAAATGAATAAAAGATTGTCACATTTATATTCTGAGGTCTCTCCTGACACTAGAAAAATGTTTTGTATCGAGTTAGTTGAAAATATTGATTTTTTAATTTTTCATGCTATTTCTATACGACCAATGTTTTCGACCTTCCCAAAATTCCGTTGATAGTGAAGTGTATGCACGATAAACTCGTCCCCAGAAAACTACATTAATTTCCTCGAATATCACCCGACCAGTCGCAGAAAGAAATTAATATCGTTTGTCTATCACGCGAGCACGATTTTGCTTTCCGCGGTCCCACGATAAACAAATTTCTTCCGCAAGGAAATCCACTCTTCCCTCGGTCTCGCCAACTTTCCATCTTTTTATAAGGATTGTCCTCTTCGTAGTGTTACTGAGTTTTTCAGAACCGTAATCGGAATTATGGTAAACAGAAATCCGCTGTCAACAGTTTAATGTATTAATTCAGGCCTGGGCAACTCGCGGCTCGCGAGCCACCGACTCCTCTCCACACTCCTGGGTCCCCCCACCAAAGTAAATGTCACGTGGTCACGCAAGGCATACCATGAAATAGTTGGTAGTGGGGGAACCGGCATACTGGTAGTGGGAGCAGAGTCACCAGATCAAGACTTGTTCCCCCACTCTAATTTCCCCTTCTACCGCGCTATTCCCCACGCTTCCGCCGCGGTCCGGTCACGTGACGCGTTCCGTCTGTGTCGTGCACACTCCGGTACTGGCAGAGAGAGGGTAACTTTTTCCCCTCAATCCGTGCTCCCTCCCCTCATCTGGCGACAGAGGGGAAGAAGTTACCCGGGCCTGTATTAACTAATGCTCGAGAGAATTTCAGGATTGCGTTGTTAGTCAATTTGTCTCATTGTATCCGTCGAAATTTAACATTAACCCTTTTATTATAATATTTTAAAATTCCAGGACTATGTCTAAAATTTTTCACACGCAGAGATTTCTTTGGTTTCTGAAAAACCAACAGAAGAAATAATTCAGAAGAAAGAAAGAAGAAATAATTGATACTTTCTTTTTGCAATACTACCAGAAGAATTGGAGTGACTGTTTGCTTCTATAGTTGTAACAGAATGACCACACAATTTTTTAGCTGCTTTTAATACGCATTACGTGCAGTTCTAAACTTTTTACGACGTACTGAACTTGTAGTACGCAAAAACGTGTCAGGCTTGGAATGCCGATTAAAATGATCTAGACCGTTTCGATGACGAGCATCAGTAGTTCTCAACAGTCTAGCTCTGCGTTTATTTGTTTGAACGTGTTCTTGAGCTCGCCGGGAAAGTGTCGTGCTCGCGCCTACATATTCTACTTCGGCGAGCAGTGAAACTATTGCGTCTACCCTTCCGAGGGAGCACTTCAGTTTGATATCGCCAGGAGGTCGTGGATACCTTTTTTTTTTCTCGGAGTCTTGCAACGTCTGACACAAAAACGCAGTTACAGTTCTATCTGCGGATACAATTCCGTCTACGAAGAATGTTTAATATCGGAAAAATCCTCGCGAGCTTTCTCTGAAATAGCGAGAGTCCAGAATGAAAATTTCTAGCTCAAGAATAATTGTTCCCTGAGCTCCAGTAATTGTGATTATACTCTGTACAAATTTTTAGCTCCGGAGTAAGTGAGTTTTTCAAGCTCCGAAAAATTTGTGGCTTGAGAACAACTGATTTTTGATCTTGGGTAATTGTGGATCGTTCTCTGTAAAAATTTTTGCCTCGAGAATAATTGATCTCCGAATATTAGTAATTTTCAATTATTTTCTGTGGAAGTTTGTACTTCCAGAGTAATTGATTTGTCGAGACCGGAAAAATTTGTGGCTTGAGAATTGATTTTTGATCTTGGGTAATCGTGCATCGTTTTCTGTAAAAAATTTTGCCTCGAGAATAATTGATCTCCGAATATGAGCAATTTTTAATTATTTTCTGTGGAAATTTGTAGTTAAAGAGTAATTGATTTTTCGAGAACGGGTAATCTGTAAAACTTTGTGGCTCGCGAATAATTGATTTTTGATTCCGGGTAATGGCAGATTGTTCTTCGTAATTAACGCTTAATCGTAAATAATTCATGGCCAGAAACTTTAGGGATTGCTAACACGAAAAAGTGTTAATGAACGTACGTCGGGTAATGGTTTCAAAGATATTCAGTTGTCTAATTTGCGAGTCAATCTTGTCGGATATATGTATGTGCACTAGGTCACGCGTAACGCTCCCGGTTTTCGTATTAAGTGCTCAAAACCAATGACCCTGCTGCTCAACACGTAAACTGAAATAATCCGTAACATGGCACGTTCGCGCCGAGGTCGGCCATTAATCTGAGATATCGTTCGGTCTATAAAACGTGTTATCGTACACAGCGCGGATGATTCTTGCCGTCGAGCCCGTTCACTGACCCGCAACTCCCGGCACGAATCATTCGAAGTGTCACACAAGGCCTCGCAATTTAACAAATTGATTTATACATGACTTACAAATTTATAACATCTGCATGTTCAGGTTGTCTGTTCCCGCATGACCTGTGATAATTTCTGTAGATCGGTCTAGCGATTGGTAGTTTTAAATAGCAGTTTCTTTTTCGGAGAAATATGAAAGCGTTTTGTTGATTAATTTGTTCGTGACAATATTAAATGAAGAAATCTTGTAGTTAACAGCCAGGGCATTAGGGATAGCCTAATTTAATTTTTAATAGATATCAAAATAGAAAAATTGAAAATTAAAAATTAATAGAAAATTTAGTTTCTAATGATGGAATATATACGCGGAAGTGAATGAGAGATTGATCTCGGAGAAATAGTATGTTTAAAAATATTAGCCGTCAAGATGTTCCAGTGAATATTGTGTATCCGGAACTTAAGTTCGTTAGGTAACGAGCGCAAGAACCTTCATCTTGATTTATGATCATCTGTCATCATTCTACTGAAGATTCTATACTCTTGACGTACTAAAACAGTAACATTGTAGCTTTCATGCGGAATATTACGCAACGATTTTTCATGCTGGCATCTTATTAGCAACATCGGCTATTTTAATACTAACAATTACGCTTTCCTGGCGAATATCCCAACGAAGACAATTATTGATTTCTGACACTGTCAATTTTACTGATGAGCAGACTGCGTACCTTTATGCAAAATAAAAATTTTTTACCTGAATCGCAACGAACTGAAGTGAAATCGAAATTTATTTTCTTTCCTATTACGTTTAGCAGTTTGAGAATAATATAATACTACGTTTAAATTTGTCTACTGATGAGTTGAAGAAAATGGAAAAACGAATTTGCATACTCCTGTACATTTTACAAAGAATAGGCTTTGATACATTTTTAATTCTTCAATTGGCTTCGATACATTTTTAATTCTCTTCAAACTTCTGTTCAGTTGATCAAAAAACGGCTGTACAATTTACAAATAGCGTGAACAGGCTTTAAATTACACAGATTGGGTAGTAAATGCTATAAGCAACGCGCGATTAGAGTGAGTCATTTTTAATTTCCTACAAATACGTCAAGAGCACATTAACGTCGAACGTGACGTTTACTATGATAGGTTTCCGAAGAAGTCGACGTATTTTCCTCCAAGGCTGTAAAAACTATTCCAACTTTTATCGTACATCACGTTACAATAAAATTCGTGTAAAATAAATTCAATCTTGACGTTCTGATAAAACAACACATGTCCAGTCACTTGTACTGCTTCTATCAGGATTAGCGTTGGATTAAAATATAGTCTTTGGTAGTCGGACCTCTGACTTTCTCAGCACCGTGCGTTTCAAAATAGGAAACGAAAATTGAAATCAAAATCAAGTGTGGTTACATGAAATTCGCGGAAAAAGAAAATGTGAAGAAATTAGGAGTTTATGTAACAGAAAAGTTTTCCTTCATTTTAAACTCTGAAAGCACCTTTAAATAAATGCTGTGGTAATTGCAAAAATTTGAATTTGCCCGTCGGAGTGACGGGTTCTGGCGTTAATGAGGGGATCGGCGACACCTGAGCATCAGCTATATTGTCACCTGTGGGAGGTCGGGGCACCGGGGCTGCGGAAATAGATCCTTTTGTTCCGTTTTTCGGAGAGGCGCGGAACGGAACGAAGCGGAGCAGAGCAGAGCGGAGCGGAGCGAAGCAGAACGATGCTTCGGCGACTAGGTCACGTAGGAAGGATATTAGCCGCCGGTGAACGTGGTTCCTGGGCGCTTTCGGCACGGTCCTGCTTGACGTCATCGAATGACGTCAATCCCGGGCCCCACCAGATTCCCCGCCCCCGCCAGAGGCTTGCTTTATCGCGCGAACGTAAGAAGACGCAGCCGCCGCGCAGCCGGAGCGTCACCTCAGCCCTCAAAGACTCCTACGACGCCCGATACGGTTAAACCGGGAGAGATTTACGAAATGCCACCGCTATGTTCTCGCGTCGGCCATCTGTAAATAGAACTGGAATCAACCTGAAATAACAGGGCCACGCCGGGGACAACAGCGAGCAGGGGCGGGAGGGGGAGGGTGTAGGGGGTGGCGAGGGATCAGCCGGCGAAAGGGGTGCTATATGTCAGCCAGGGTGATCTTAACGTAAACCCCGACGTATTGTGATTTGTCAGTGAGAAGTACGAAATATGTTGGTCATCAAGTCAACCTTTGGCCTCTGACATCCACGTCACTCGTCAAGACATTTGCCCTTTTGCATTCTCTTCCACACACGTCGACCATTCTACCCTCCGCCGTCATATCCGAAATCCATCGCATTCCTATGTATACTATGTAAATTATTATTACTATGTCTTTATGTAAAATGTGTACATTACACTCTTAAATCCCTTTTATTCATTTTTGCTGTAAATGCATGAAATCCGCAGTTTAGTAATCATTCGTATTTTCAATGTAGAAAATATATTTGTTTTCTCGGAATGTACAGAATGAGCAAACTAAACACAGGCTTAAGGGTGGGTTTGTTCACCCCCGAGCTTTCAGAACATTTTTCTGGCAATGTGTATTGCCATCTTCACCCTGAGAATATTAAAAAGTGTGAAAAAATATTAAAATTGCTCTGTTACGCTATTTGAAATTTTTTTATGATACTCTCACAGAGGTACACAATTTATTATTTTATGTTCGGAAAAAGCAAAACAAGTCATCATTCTATCGATACTTTTCTAAAATATCACTATATCACTTTCGTACCATATTTTCCCAATATATACACAGCACTATTATTCGCATTTAACTCTTAAATGGTACAGTGTTTGCTTAGGTTGCGAAGTATCATACTGGAGCCCTTCTAAAATTCTGTACACATTTTTTCAGACACCTTTAAGTATGCAATTTAAGACAAAACAATCCAAATGTTCAACTATCATATGTTCAACAATCATATTCACGATTCTGATCGAATATTTTCCGCCAGGGGTAGTAGCAGCAGACTATCGGCAATAGCAGTTGAACATTCTAGCACAACTTTGTAACCGGCAGTGGTTGAACAAACCTCATTTAAAATAAACACTTTTGCACATGTGTTGTGCGCGATTCTAACACCCGGAATCCAACAGGGGTGTGGGGGTGGAGAGAACGTTTTCGGCGTGAAGCCGCCGGGAAATAACCCCCGGGTTCATGGAACCCGGTCTTTTTTGTTTTTTTATTTTTTTTTTTTAACGAAAAACCCACAATAGGGAACTATCACTCCCCGAATGATCGTTAACGGATTCGGGGTTTCACGCCCACGCAACCAGCACGAAACCTTGCCGCAGTTTTTGGCGTAGGTTTAATCGGATCTTTAGATTGCTTTCTGCCCCCAGGAATCGTTTGTGGAGGGATCACGCTTCTGTTTGGCCTTCGTTTGTGGACATTGCTTTGGCGGACCGTGATTCTGATGGGAGATACCAGGCTCATCCATGATCGTAATCGGATTTTTCCGGGGAAATTGGGATTTTTGGAGCCGGATTGATTCATTGATTGTGGACCTTTTCGTCATGAATTATTTCATAGACAGCTGAACGAGAATTGCTAACCCTTTGCACTGTGAACTTTTTTCAAATTTGTTCCTCACAACTCCCGATCAGTTTAAGGGTTTTAAACTTAAGGGTTTTCGTCAGCTCCTTATAAAATAGCTAAATAAAATAATAGAAAAATGTTTTATTTGAAATGTGTGTTATCCAGGGATAGCTCCATACAAAATAGCTAAATAAAATAATAGAAAAATGTTTCATTTGAAATGTGTGTTATGCAAGGATAGCTCCATATAAAATAGCTAAATAAAATAATAAAAAGTTACTGAATACATGTATCTTGCACGTAAATAATAAAAATGTGTTCTTCAATAAATATTACAATAAATAGATGCAGTTTTGTCATAGAATAGATGCAGTCTTGTCATTATTATTGAGAATTATTATTATAATAAATCTGGAGTTTTGTGGAGCAGTTTGCAGGAATCAAACAAAATGTTCTGTTCGAAGAGCTCACCTCCAGGATAAAGTTGACCGTTCGAGCGCTTCGGATAATCAAGTCCGTTCGGAGTTGAAATTTTAATGGAGTTCGAACAGCAGACTTCCCGGATTTTTCGCGGAACCCTGAAAGTTAGGTTTCCTGTGTACCCGCGAGAGCAATCTTCGATAGCGTTCAATTGTACACCAAGATTCATTGCGATGGATCCGGCTGGAATTAGACCGGTTTCTCGAACAAGCGAATAAATAGGAAATGACATAAAATCGATCGACCATTTACGCCGAGCATATTACTGAAACGGGTTAGATAAAACAAACCGCGGTTGAAATCTCACTCGATCAAGCATCGTATATTTATCGACGATGAAATTTTGATGGTAAGCTCGCCTCTTAATTTAGAGACACGATGGCTCGATCATTATCGATCCGTTAAATTGCGAATAACGTAATATCCGTTCGATACTCTAATTATCGGGGAATGGATGCACTTGATTTGCCTGTAGTTCGAGAACGAAGTGTGCGAAGGTTAACGAGGAAATGATTTTTCGTCACTGATGTTTTATTGATTCGGGAGTGAGGAGAGGGGGGGGGGGGCTGGTCCTGTCGTGTACCTAACCCTTTCAGTGACGAGCTGCCATATATCGATACCCGTATGCATATTTGAGAAATGCCAGGAACGATACGCCCCTGCTCCTTTTACACGACCCCTTATACATGTTGCATCTACTCCGAACAATTTTACACTACTTCGCTTCATCTTATCAATAGATGAATGTTTTATCAGCGGACTGCGAGCCTAAAAAGCTCATCGAATTAGAATGCGTTCAACACATTTTTTATTTCCCTTATGACCAAACGAAACGATTTCTTACCTTCTTGAAATTCTAAGTTTCTAAAATTCTAAATTAACGCAGAATTACATACAATTACGGTAATTTCTAATAAACACTCTAAATTCAATTGTTCTTGCTTCATATACTAATGAAGAGTTCCAAGTGTGATTGAGTGATAATAAACACATAGAAAAATGTATGTTTCAATTTAGAATAGTGAGAAGGTTAAACGCAGTCAATTTATTTTTTTACAATCGATGCAGAACATATTTATTTTATATAAAAATCCACAGGCTATCCACAATCAAATACGATAAAACTCGAAATAGGGATGAATGAGAATCGGCAGCGGACTAGAATACCTAACTGTTAATTATAGATCGTATTTTGTTCGGAGAGTCGCAAAGAAGTCGTATCGAAATATTTTTGGACGATGGAGGAACTGGAAATAGCTCTAGCGTTCAAACTGTAGCTAAATCCTCTATTTTATGAATACCACGTTTTTTTTAGAACGCAAGTTATTTTTTATACGCTAACTCTAGACATCCGAGAGAAAAAAGAGAGAGATTAACATAAATCAACGACACAATACTTTACAATACGCTAATAAAAAATGAATATACGTTCGGTTAAAGTCGCCGACGCTTACCTCGCTTCTAAAAAATTCGGATACTTATGGAAACGGGGACGGAACCTAATCAAATAATATTTATCGTAATGACCATTTTTATGGACCTGTTATATCCTTCGCAGGAGCGTCTGGGAAGACGAATTATTTTGAAGTATGCGAATGGTTGCAACCGAACGGAAATGCTTCAGAGAGTTGAGATAGTTCGTGTAGTTTCTTGTGAAATTACCAGGATACTGCGAAGTCTTGAGCATCCCGATTCAAATCCGATATTCCAAATATTCGCACACGTTTAGTTCTCACGCCTATGCCATGTCGCGACTCTCTCTCTCCCTCTCTCTTATTCTCTCTCTTTTCCGCAAGTAAGTACCATGATTTATTTCGGTCTAGCATCATTTAACTTTATGTCACATTCGTGTCTCGTTGGTATTCTGGATCGCGCCCATCGGGGGTGGATTCGAATTTGTAAATGAATAACCGCTGCGTCAGCGAAGAACGCACGGCCACCGAATCAATTTTTCAAGTGCTGCTTATGGTTGCCTTAGTATCTTTTCAGCCGGAACTTTCCAGCCGAATATCTCAAAAAGTATGAAAGATATTACAAAAGTGTAAAACACGTGTCCAGTGGCGTTTTCAAGGTCATTTGAAAGTCAACTTTGAAACTAGTGCGCGGATAAAAAAACTTTCCTACGAAAATTGCTGGTCTTTTTACGTACAATACGATCCCATAATAAAAAATATAGGTTTCCATTTGAAAAAACAAAGTTGACCTTCAACCGACCTTGAAAACGCCACCCAAATAAAAAACTGATACTGCCCTCCACTTTCCCCCTCGAAATCCTTGGACACGTGTTTTACACTTTTGCAATATCTTTCATACTTGTCGAGATATTCGGCTGGAGAGTTTTCAAATGAACACCCTGTATATTTTCGCACAAAGTAACACGCTTTCTCACCTGTCTTAGTTTTGGCACTAATTGTATTTTCCTGACAAGAACAAAGCATAGCAAATGACGAGACAAATAGTTTAACATGTTCCCTTGAAAAGTACATTTTTCAAATTTCCCTAAGTTTATCTTCAGTTGTATCGATTTATTAGAAATTTAATATTTTCAACAATGTCTTGAGTAATGGGACACGTCTCCTTCATCTGTTGCAGCACTGGTATTGGTGATTTTCTAGTGACAGAACCAATAAAGTTATGCAATTAATATTCAACATTTTCCTTCTGCAGTCTTCGGTTATACTCGCGGAAATGATTAAATTGTATAGACATTTCCTCGAACTGGTTCGTATCTTTCGATAAAGGTCTCTTCGTTTAAAAAATTGGATTTTCAATATTTCCGACAAGCACAACAACGATTCAATCCCAAAGACAAATATTCATTAGCTCTGTTAAGTTATACATTTCTCGAAATAACTTTCGTGGAAACAGCCAACAGGAAAACGGGACGCTAATATCGAAATAAATAATTTCGCAGCGATTATGTTTACACGAGATCGTAGAAATGATCAGTTCGAACGACTCCCGAGTCCAAACAACTGTCGCATGCCATTAGCTGAGTGTCTGTATTTTTAGAGAGCGTAGTTGAGCGTATGACGCGCGAAATTTACAACCCTCCGATTTTCCCAGACGTTTATTGCCATTCCGAGAGCGGTGTCGTCAATGAGAAAGGGGGTCGGGCGATTTCGCCGACTCATTCGATCATAAAAATTAAATGATAAAAAGGAGCGACGACAGAAAAAAAAAAAGAAAGAAAGAACATGTGCGACGATAGTCGTAATATCACGATAGCGATATACATAGTTTCTTTCCCAACGAATCGAGAAGCCTTGACGCGATAATCGTTTCTCATCCTTGACTATCAAGCAGTTCCCGGCGAGGCTGTGGACCAAATCCAATTCCCAGCTTCCGATGTTAGGCGACCTGCGTCATTACGCTTGCGTAATTAGTAAAAATTCTCTGTTACGATCCGACTGACGCACGGTGCAACTGCGGCAGGGGAGAAAAAAGCGCGACATCAGTCATCGAGTTCCGGCATTTCTCGAAAGCGTTCGAGCAATGGCACCTTCTGTTTCTCACGTCAGAAAATTGTCACCTTCCGGCGATATCTGACGCAACGCACCGTTTCTCTTTTGTTTTTCGCGTAAAGAATTGATTGTGACTATTCGGTGAAATCGGGTATAGTTCCGCCGGTCGACCATTTTCTCTTTATTGAGCCAAAGATCGAGCTTAATGAGGTCACAGTGGTAGCTGCTTGCCATCGCCAAAGGAATTGAACGCTTCTAAACAAGGCGTAACGACACCGGCGATGTTAATCTTTTAGAGAGCTCTAGCGTGTGACGAACGTCGGCTGACGTCAAAGTTCAAAATTAGGCAATCGAGCTTGTGAAATTCCGTAGGATTTTCTCCTAATTTGTGCACGAGTGGACGCACAGCACGTTCGTGCAATTCGCTCGATAATCGTGAGCAATGCACGCGCATTGCCGGACACGAGTTTGGAATTACCTACTCGGTGCCGTCATTCAAGTAGAAAATGCAATTCGCTGTGTACTTATTGATACAATGGCACTTCGACGGTGCTGCGAGGCTCTTGCGGTCTCCAAGAGCACCGTGTCTCCGAACAATTGAATAAAAACCGCTTGAATGTACCGTTTAGAAAATTGCTAAACATTCAGGGTTTAGCACTATTTCAATTGTCGCGCGAGAAAATTGTTTCCACTTAAAGCTGAAGAGTAAGACTCATATTACAGCACTCATGAACTCTAACGGGCTCATACCTGTTACCTCTAATCGATATTAAAATATTTTTATACTCAGTAGCAACAAATCCACTGTCGCTACATTATTATCTTTCTTGACCTCGGAGCTACCAAACATTCAATGCAATTGGATTTGTTACTTTGTTAGTGTCTTCTCGATATACGTCAATAACACGGGTCTTGGCGACATATATCGTCCAGGAGACACTATTGTTTGATTCCCGCTGAATGTCGTACCCGACATTTATTAGCTAGGTATTTGCGACATATATCGATAGAAGACTCTGTGTGGAAGTTTAATCACGAATGAGAACATTTTATAATGAAAGAAAAAAATCGGAGACAATTTATTTTGATAAAATCGGCGGCTGAGATATAAAAAAGTTGTCTGCTTGTACAGTGGATTAATTTGGGAAAGTTTGTGTCGCTTTTTGCCGCGAACAGAAGGGTTCGGAATTGCGAAGATATTCCGTGTTTGAGGTGCACGGTTCTGTGGAACTCCACCTCAACCCTTCACTTTCTTCGGCCACTTGTGGCCATCAGCTTTGACCAGCCTAGGCCAAACCCTTGACCCTCTGACCACTGTCCACCTCACCTTTCGCCAGTGCCGCGTTTCACGGATTTCGCCCGTTCTTTTCTCCCAACCCATCGATCCCGATTCCGCTTTGTCTGGTCGTTGACTCCTCCAGTTTCCAGGACCCGGAATTTTCACTCTGTTCTGTATTCATCGGAGCGGCGAGTTTCGGTTTCGGCGTCGATAATCATTTACTCATGAAACATTCGATTAAACGTTCGCGCTACATTCGTTAGAACTCGACGATACATCGGTTGCTTGCACTTATTTATTAGCTCTTTAAACATACATTTTCCGATAGTGCGAAAGGCATTATGATTGATTAAACGAAATGTAATCGGTAGACTGCGATTTTTATGCATTTATAGCATGCGATATACTTAAACGTCTGATAAATGTTGCATTAGACCAAGAGTTCTGCCATTTTTTCGACCACATTTTTATTTCATTTCGACATTAATATAATTCTTAACGGAATACATTGAGGTTTCTTCACTAGTTTTTTTTTACTAATGCACGGGGATCTATATTCGTTTGGAGATCCGCAGTTTAATAATTAATAGAGTAACAAAATTCTTGGCACAAGTATTCGCGGTACGAGAGCATGATCTATAAAATCGTACGTGTTTTGTGTACCGGACCATTTACGTAGAACGTGTTCTTACGTTTCCCGGCAAGCACATGAGCATGGAACAAAAGGATTAATCTTTCACCGGACGATTATTCATTCGACTATCGCGCATCAATTTGAAAAATTCGTCATACCTCGCGGGCACAGAGCGTACAGCCACTCGAACTGACCTCGGACATGGGCAACGACCTCGCGACCACCACAACAGGAATCAAGTGGTTAAGGAGAACGAAGCCGACAGATTAAAAGCCCGATATAATGAACTTTCCATCATACCGCTAATTCGGTGGAAGCCCTAAAGAATTTTGATTTCGTCCATCAAACACGCCGGTCGCTCCCTCGAATTCGGCTGCGAATTTCAAGAAAAAGATGGACGAACGCCAATGCAACTCCAAAACAAGGGCTTCGTGTTGCGTTCACTCATTTATTTGGCAAATTAAAAGATTAATGTAAACAGTATTCGATACGAACAAAAATAATCGAGTACCATTTGGAAAAAGTTGTAAGCACCGGATTTTATGCATTTACGACAAATATGAACAATTCACAAATACCGTTACGTTATTCTCAAGTTATTAAAATTATTATGAGTAGATATACATTTTTATTGAACCTCTGCCGCTCTTAATTCACAAAGACAATTTTTATTTCATGTAAAGATCCGCAGTATATGTAGTCATAAGCAACAGTGACGACAAAAATAGTATTCTACAGGTTATAATGGAACGAAATTGATAAAAATATTGGAGACTAGCTACGGGTAAACCGTTCTTTACTTTACATTCTTAGTACAGTTCTTCTGATAATGTTCTGTCTAATTATATCGCCTGGGGCACTATTTTATGTGTTTCTTATAATTAGAGTAAGGATCTTTACGTAAAATAAGAATTGTCTGCGTCAAGTGCATGGAGCTGGGGTTAAATCAAAATTATATTCCTCCTCCCAACAATGTAAATAATATGAAAATCCTTTTTCCGTTTTTAGTATTTTGTGTTCTATGCACTGAATTTTGAAATGCATGCATAAAATCCGCAGTCTGTTTCTAATTTTGTCCATATGCAGCTTCGAACGAAACCGTCCTGTACTGTGCATTTAATCAGCGAACGTGCTGGCTGCAAACAAATCGTTCCACATTTCACAATATCCGATAAACTCGACGCGAATCTCTGACTCCAGTAATTTTCGATTTGTCTTATGATTTTGTCCGGCAGCGTACAATTTTCCGTGGCCAATGGCGAGGACCGGCAGTCCCCTTTTCATCAGGAAAGATCAATCTGCACGTTCGAGCAGAACCAAAGAACAAGCAATCCGTGTCTACGTCGTAAACCTAGATACCTTGAAACGGTTCGCATAACTTCGTCGGGCCTCGGGGCGGTCGACGAAACGAGCGAGAGAGAGAGAGAGAGAGAGAGAGAGAGAGAGAGAGAAAGAGAGAAAGAGGGAGAGAGGAGAACAGTCGACGTCATTAAGAGAGACCGTCCGTAGGAGGATGGTCGTTCGTTCGATGGTTTACAGTTTCGGAATATTAATCCGATCGATTTTGCTCCGGTTCAAGCGTGTACACGTGCGCTGAATGAATCAGTGTGCGAGTCACGGGCCGGATCGGGCCGAGTCGGGCCGCGTCGGACTTGCTAGCGTGACAGCCGCGGACTATTATTACGTCACGACGATTCCTACGCCGAGACCTGTGCGCGAAATATAATATAATATAATATTCGGTGTTGAAACCGAAACTTGACTTATGTCTCTGATCCCTTAGCCTATGATTTCGGATAAAGACTATACCTCTTCAAACTAAACAGTCGCGGTGTAACAGAAGTACAATTTTTGACTTACAGTTTCGACATTACAAGTTACAAGGATTTACTACTACGAGTTCTAATTGTCGATGGTTCGAATTTTTTTCAGGAAAACTGTTCAACCTTTTGCGTTGGCATTTTGCACACATATTTCTTGGTATTTAAACTATACGTGTGTTTTTTTCCAAGTGAAACTAATCAACATTACATGAGTTGTATATTTTTTTTTTTGATAGAGTACGCTTTCTTAAACGCCTGTAACTACGATTTACGAGATTAAACAAATTCTTTTTGCGCGCGTATTGTACTTATAGCTAATGAGATGGTAAAAAAATCGATTGTTCATAAATGAAGATTCAGAGTAGCGCGTTGCTGCGATCGATTGTGCGCCAGTTCACGCGTGTACACGCGCGCTGAATGAATCCGTGTGGTTGCCGCGGGCCGGGTCGGGCCGAGTCGGGCTGCTAGCGTGACAGCCGCGGACTATTACTATGCCGCGATCGTTACGACGTATGACATTATAGTGGTATCACGTGAGACCATTCGTGAAAAGATGCGATCTCTCGAGCACCTCGAGCATGCACCGCGCGCCGCGCCGCGCCGCGCCGCACGGGTTCGATCCGCTCCGCGTTAAGGGGATTGTACCGCGAGAGAGAAACCGAGACGAAACCCTTTTTGTACCTCGAGTACCCCGGGTACGAAAAGGTTTCCTCGAGCGTGACGGCGATTTATTCAATTCGGATCCACCGGGGGCAACGTCTCCCGATTGTTAATCGCCGCAGAACCGCCAAGAACGTTGCACCTAGCTCACCTTTATCAACAACCTCGCGCAGTTTTCCTGGTTCATCGGTTTTTCTGTTTCTTCAGCGGATACCGTGGACGGCGGTTTCGCCGGGATTTTCTCTGCAAAATATCCAGGTGTACTTGTAGCCCCACCTTGGATTGATTTTGTTTTTACAAACCCGTCCGAGCGCGAGGGAAAAGGATTTAATCGAGAAATACGAGATGGAATGATGGAACGATTTCCTATAAAGAATTAAATTTATACGTACAGAAAGACAATTTTAACAATACTATACTACACTTAAAATTGTGAATTAAAATTTGATATTCGCCCTACTCTTACAGTCTTCAACGAAAAATTTTTTAAGAATTAGGCAGAGTTTCTAGAGAAGATGAATTGTCAAAGAAACTTCAGTCGTTTCGTACTGTATTAAAAAATGATTTAAATAGTAAGTAAACTAATTTTTTCCCAATGCTAACGTTTATTCAATAATTTTTAAAAACAGGAAAATAATAACGGAACAAGATAGAAACCGCGCTGAGACAGTTAACAAATTCTCGAGTCGTCCGAATTTTTTTTTAATTTTCTCGTGTTGCGAGAGCATCGCAGAACTTTGCGGGTGTCGATCCGAAGCAATTAGCAGAACAATCCTAATACGAAGACAAAGCGGCCGAGGATCGTTGAATGTCGTTTTCCTAGTAGAAAAAAAATGTTTTGTAAGAACTGTCGGTTACCATTTACTGGAGAGAGGACGGGGAGGGGAGAGAAACGAGAAGCATTGAGCAAGAAGCGCGGTTTCTGTTCGAGGCTTCTTTTCTTTTCTTTTTTGCTGTAGGTATATGTCTTTTAGGAAATCTGTTCGAAGAACTCGGTTTCACTATAATGCACAGCAGTCGCATGATGTGTTTCAACGTTCGTGCGTTTTTCCTTTGCGGGGCATGAAGTATTTGCGCAAATAGAGAGCAGATAAGGCCGTTACGTAATCGCTAGTGAATTTTCGAAAGTTCGCCTTTTTAAATGGTATCGCTGTTATTGCACAAATGTCCCGATATCTCTGGACACACTTTACGGATCGTGAAAAATAGTACGCTGTCATAGTCACGCGGGCTATTACGAGCAAAATATCGAAAGCGTTGAATTGCTTTCGGTTGGCCTTGCAGTTACAAAACGCGAAGACAATTTTATTCGGCCTGAAATGTACAATTTCTTGTACTTCTTTAAATCATTAATATTAAATGGCAGTTCCTATTACTAATAACTAGACTGCGGATTTTATGCATTTATGACAAAAATGGGTAAGCACAATTTAAAGCAGCGGCCATATTGAAAACCTTTAAGGACATCAGCGTATTAGTTCCAGTTTAATAAGATGATTAAAGGAAGAACAAATTTTTTATTTGCCCCCTGTGCATTGCAATAAATGCAAATATTTCTTATTTTGCATAAAGATCCGCAGTCTACTAATAGCACAAAGTATCTCATGAGCAACTCATATTCATCAAGTATAATTGCTAGACTGTTTATATCGTCGATTCCAATGCAGGACAGCAACATTGTATAATGTAATCAGCACGGTATAAATTATTCATCTGACAAAGATGTTACAGACAAAAACATCGGTTCAAACGACTGATACCAATGCCGTCTTTCAATTATCGACGTAGAGGTTTTTTTTTAGAATTGCTACGTAGATAAAGTAGTAATTGCTGGACTAAATATAGTACCGTAAACATCAACAGCGGAACAGTAAAAGTATTTCTCTCTAATGTTTCCGTCATTATGGAATGAACACTTGCGTAACTTCCCGCCGCGGAACGTCCAATTCATCATCACTAAATTAGTGAACGTCAAGTCTAATTAAAGGATGAGCGGGGCTCGTATTAACTAGAAAAAAGCTGTGCATCCGTGGCATAAATTGCCACGAACGCCATTGCCATTGCCTTTCGTCTACGAATATTACTCGAGAGACAGTGACTTAAAAACTTACGTCGCTTAATTGTTTAGTTTGTGGCGGTAAAATTAAATCGATAGCTGTTCTAACCAGTTGTGATAAGTAGATTGCGGATCTTTATGCAAAATAAAAATTTTCTACCTGAATTGCAACAAACTTAATATGTCTAATAGGTTGAAAATAATGCAACAGTATTTAAAAATTTTTCTAATGTTTTTACTAATGATTTTTGCCATAAATGCATAAAATCCTAGTGATAAGATATAACTCGGAATTTGCAATTTTTTATTAATCTGCATGACTCCTGTTAAAGATATCTTTAAGCAACAACAACATATTATTGAATAGCTGTTAATTGATCACTGAATTATAGATCAATGGTGTTATAAAGCATAGTAGGGGTGGTTTTAAGGCTGAATTTATGCACTTCAATAGGATATCGTTACAAAGTCAAATAAAATAAAATAAAAATTCTGTGAGGAGCTTCCGTTTTCGGGGGACCGATTGAAATGTGATCGATAACGAGCGCCCGTAAGAGGAGCATATTGTGCGAGGTACGATTAATCTTGCGAAATAAATATTAGGGGTATCCATAAGTAATGAATTATTTGCAAATAATTTGTTTTGCCTTTAGTTCAGTACCGATCGAGGGGATTGAAAGTTTGCAGGAAAGATGACAAACTGTCCTTGATAATGATGAAGATTATATAATAAATTCAGAAATAAAAACTTGAATTTACTACAACGTTTGTTTTAGATTTCAAAATAATTGATTACTTTATGGGTCCCCCTAATAGTTCCCCGAACGATGTCCAATATCTGTGTTATCAGGAAGAAAGGTCCGCCGCGACAAAGGGTAGGGTAGTAATGCTCTCAGCAACAACGGCAGCTATTCTCAATGACTTGAATCTCTGCGAGAGCCTTTCACGGCCTTGCCTGCTGGCCTTTGTAACGGCGAATTTACAAGGGCAAGATATTTCTAAAGAAGGAGGGCCTTTGTTGCAGCCGGGAGTCCGGAGCCCGTGTGTGCGATCTGCAACGGTTGCACGTTGAATGACGAAAACGCCGTGGGACTCGTTACATTCGCACCTATCCGCGTCTATGAGCATGAACGCAACGCCGATGCTACCGCCATCTGCCAATGGATCCTCCCGCGGATCGTTTTATCATCGAATCGAAAACCTAAGCGACCATTATCCGAGGTTTTCTTGAATCCACTATTTACGCTTCCTCCGGAATTCCTCAAAGTGCAGTGATCAGCGTTCGACACGCTAACAGCGGATCAACTCGAGCGGATCGATCGACGAGGTCTGCTAAACATAGATCGGTGTAAATAAGTTTTTAATTAGTAACCATACCGCGGTATTTTAAGGAAAATAACAATTTTTAATGAGTAAAATTTTATTTCCGTTCTTAGTAGCTTCAATAATGTAAACAATGGGATAGCTATTTAAATTCTTCTGATATACTTACTGTATTATATTCTATTCACTCACTTTTGTCATAAATGCATAAAGTCCTTAATCTATTCGTAACATTCACACGAAACGTTAATATTTTTTACGGTCAAAATTTGAATGTTGAATATTAATAAGATCGTTTAGGATGGATTGTATAATAGGATCCACATTTTTAAAATGTTTTTCGAAGCAACTGTTATTTTGTGTGTTAAATGCGTGTATCATGGGCTTCTTTAATTCTGAAAGGGGTGTCTGTAACGTCGCCGGATCAATTTGCAGTCGATAATGAGGATAATAAGAGAAACGTCGAGTACAGAAGGGTTTTAATTAAGCGAACGAAGGGTTGGAGGAACTATGGGCTAGTAATTGCGATATTAATTTTGTTTCGTGTTTTAATTGATGCCGAAGAAGAATGTGTGTTATCGACCAGTGTTGCACGAGCTGCTTCGTCGAGTTCTCGCTGGCAGCATTTACACGAGCGCGCTCGGATTCAAACCGAATGGCGGGAAGTGTGGGTGTATGAGATATGGGTGCGCTCGTTTTCCTTTTATTACTTAATTAATCTCTGTTCACACGATTTATCGCGATTGGAAGATGGAGGGGCAAGTATCGACCACTGGACATGCAATAATTTGTCGAATATTGTCGAAATTTCGGTAGATATACATTTGTGTGACTTTGTTTAATTTATTTCAGTGTTTCGGCGGTATCAAAAATGTTTAATTTTTCGGATTAGACTTAACAAAGTCTGTCGAGGAAAATTATACATTAAAATTACATTTTTCGAAAAGGATAAATATAGTAGTATTCAAGACAAAATAATCAAATTTTTATGACTATGGATTCAATGCTACAAAATTTTGCTTCTGTAAGTTTGTCTAATTAGTCACGATCCAGTTCAAAGAATCGTAGTTAACTGTTCGAGATGAATCTCCAGTCTTAAAGAAAAAGTTTCTCGGAAACTATAATTTTCACAGTTTTTATTACTTGAGAACACAACGTTTCCGTAACATACAACCACGATCAGTTCCAAGAAAGCGTTTATTTGTTTCACCGGAAGTGGCAGTGTGTCTGCGGCTAAAGTTCTACAAACTTTGACACGCTTTTAGAATTCGTAAATCCACAGCAGGCTAGTGAAAGAATTTACGAGATCTCCAATTGATTCTTTAAATAAGCAATGTACCATTGAATAGTTGCTATCATTGCTTATTCAGCCCGTACAATAATTAAAAAATTTTGAATTATTTAACCTGTATTTTATTACATTTATCACACTATTCATTACATTTTAATTTAATACATTTATCACACTATTTATTACATTTTATTTTAACATTGTATTACAAGTTTGTGAAAATTAAAAGCTCTATGAGCACTACATTTCACATAACATTTATTAGACCTTGTTTTCAATAATAACCAAAGCAAAAATTCCTCAGGAATAAACCTCAACTATTCCTCAGGAGGATAGATATATACATGTTCAAACAATTATTATACCGTAAAGAGCGTGCGAATATTAAATTCAGCAGTTTCTCGATATTTGCTTGTTCAAATATGCATTATGCGGTATAGTATTAATTTTTCTTTTAAATAGACAAGCAATACACGCGTACCTGTCAGGCTATTTTCAAGACTACTATTTCAAAAAATGATTTAAAAATTAGTACCGTGCTGTCTCCGAAAGCACGTTTCGAATAAAACGCTGAAAGCGTCAGGAGTTGTTTGGTGTAAAAATTCTGAAAAAATCCGCGGTGCAAAGGGTTAATTACCGTGCGTTGTTACGTGATAGTGGTCGAGCAAGCACGGCGAGCTATCTACGGTAGATAACTACGTGTCCGGAGACTCGCCGGGTAGAGCGTTTGCCGAACAAGTATGGGGGAAGATCGATATTATCCAGGTTTGCCGCGAGCGAGCGAGCCCTTGCCGGAACGTTATATTTAGATAGTCCCTTCCCTCGTCATCAAGTGGCAAGGTACAAACGGCGGACCTTGCTCGATTGTCCCTGGAAAGCTCTGTCATCGTGTTACGGTGCCCCATCCGGGCATCGCGTGGTCCACGGGGTCTTCGGAGGAACAGCGTCCGCCATGAAACACAATATCTACCGGAATCCAATTCCCGGGCCGGGTTCAGATATCGCGATAGCCCGTGTACCATCGGCGTGCCATCCTCGGTCCGCTGGATCATCGGTTGTATCTTAACGAAGCATTGTCCCCGATTTTTCCTGGCGCCCAACCCTTTCCCCCGTCGTCTCGTATCTCCGCGACCCTACGCGAGGTTAGGGCATTTCCGACAACCACGTTCGCTTCCGGCGCCGGGCTTTCATGGGGACTCACGCGGACAGAATATGCACAACCGTTCGAAAATATTTGATCGCCGACAATGCGCACTACAAGCGCTATTTACCCCCGGGAAACTGTAGAATGGATAACGCGACCCATTGTTTTTTGATCGATGGCCCGAGCCGGTCTATCGAGCCGCAATTTTTCTATCATCGCGCAGTTACTGTGGATAGCTCGTTTACTTTAAATCCAAAACGAAATATTTCTCCCAACCTAGAATATTTCGCTTCTATATATTTCTTTTCATGTTGAAAATTTAAAAGAAAAATGATGCAATTTACTGGTGATTTATTAAAGACAAACAAATTTAATAATGTGAAAAATATTTTTCAGTGACGCCTTATAGTCACCATTTCGAGTGCTAAAGGGTTGTTTAGATTATGGACTTAGTTTCCTTAGATTATGGACTGTCACAACGAGATCTTTCTAAAATTGCGTAGAAATTTATCAACAGGTTGACTAATATGCGAATTTTACGCGTTTAGTATGCGTAGATTAAATGGACTAATTAACTGAGAAAATTTTTATTCTGTGCAGAGATCGACAATTTATTTATGCTAGACCTCACCACCCTTGAAGACTTAAATACATGTATTCGCTGAAAAAATTGACTTTATTTGCACCAATTTTTGCGAGATTATTGTAGTAGGCTTGAATTAAGACTAATTTTTTTTATTTGGAGAAAGAACAGAGGAAGTTTAGTGGATTTGGGGATATTTAGTAACAAATGCTATATCACGTTTCTTCCAACAAAAATTCGTGCAGCGTTCGGCGACGTTTTATTATTTCAACAGTTGCGGAGTTACAATAACGGATTTTATACATTTTCATCGGACACGAATACGAGAAACACGATAGGATGAAACTTTCAACAAAGTTCGAACAGTTTTGAGATTTATTTGTAACTCTGGAGGGAGTTAACTGTGGAATCCTGAAGAGGAGAGATCAGCTTTTATTTAATAATTGTCCGTGTAAACTGCCCCGGAAGAATCTCTGTTAAAAATTAATATTAAACTCGATCAAAGTCGTCTTTTTCGTTAACCTAATTTTGGTTTTCTACATCTTCTCACCGAAGAAGAATATGCAAAACATTCTCCGTTGTATAATTTCGATTCTTTTGAAATATTTTCAACATTCACGGGGATTATAATTTCTCGGTGAAAAATATTGGTGGAATCCTTTGATCTGAATCACAGAAAACAGTTTCGAGGATGAATGTTTACAAATTGAAGTTTGCAGTCGACTGTTTTGGCCTTTTTGGAGGCAAGATTGTTTTCTTGAGAACGTAGATGGAGTTTTAGTATTCCGTTACGTCGGCAGAGTAAGAAGCGCATTAGAGGCATTCATGGCTGTCGTTCTCCGCGGGTATCAACCGTGACCGACATTAGAATCTCGCAATATAAAGAGCCGACTGCGTGCGTTTCCATCGCTAAAGCAGGATATTGTGCAGTTCTATTCCGTATACTACCCTTCGATACCGCGAGCATCGTATACATATCGCAATAGTGAATATTCGCTTTCGCGCGCGGACATCTCTCCGGTCCCGTGACATACGTGGAATCGCAATCTTTTAATTTAATTTAATTTAATTTAAAGCGCAATTTACGGCGCTTTATATCTCTTTATACCTCTGGCGCGAAACCAGAAACCCTTCCAGATCAACTAAAAATGATTAAATTTATCCTGGACGACTATAAGAATAATATTTATTTATTTCAACCTATATGAAATGGACTGGCTGTAATTCTGGATAATTAAATGTTTCTAAAACTTTTATTGGAACCTTTGCAATCATTTTTGATTCGCACCCATATTCCATTACTACAGTTTCATTCCGATATAAGACGATGGCTCGGGTCCGGCTGTCGTCGTATTTCGGATGAGGGTACAGTTAGTTCTCGATATATGTCAACAACACAGTGTTATGTTTACTCTCCTCAGCGTCCGAGGCCTCTCGAGACACGAAGCCCCTCAAGGGGTATACCCCGCGGTAGTGGGGATAATTCCGCGACGTTTATCATCCAGGCCTTGGCGACATATACAGGGTGGTTCACCTAACTCGAGAATCTAAAATATCTCGCTTGTTCTTTATGATAGAAGAAAATTTCAGAGGATAACATTAGTTGGTTCAGAGGGGAAAATATTATGATAGGCCAAAAAATTTGTTCAAGGTTATATTTTTTGAGATTTCAAGGTCATCGAGGTTTTTTTGCCCCTCTGAACCAACTAATGTTTTCCTCTGACATTTTTTTTCTATCTTAAAAAACAAGCGAGATATTTTAGATGCTCGAGTTAGGTGAAACTCCCTGTGTAGAGAAATCACTGCACCTTTGTTGAGAGTTATGTCTTGTGTCGCTCGAGCTTATCCCAACCGTTGCCGCGACGGATCACGAATGACTCCGGCATAGCACACGGAGGATTAATTAATAAGTTCAACAGCAAGGCAAACTGTTTCACTTCGTGTATCCTGTTTCTTTATCGGACAACATAATTTCGGTTCTACATATTATACAAAAAGTGTTCAATTATATTTTTGATTTTATTCAACATCACAATTTCCGCACACGATAATTTAGTTCTCTCGAGTTAAAGAATAATATTGTTTACATTTCGGCACGTCTTTCCATGCAATGTTTTTCCAGAAAATTAATATCTCCGGAGCCCGAGCAACTTATTCATTCCGGAATTGCTCCACGGTTCGCCAGAGTGCAATTTTTCCGCATTTTTTCGAAAACTATTTGCCGAACAGCGCTTTTTTAAATAGTAAAATATTTTCCCCGGTTTAGAGAGGATGCCCGATTTGAATATTCATGGGGAACGCATGCTTTCGAATACGACCAGCCAACGTACCCGTGCAATATTGTTTTTACTCATACGTTTTTATCGAGCCATTGTTTTGCCAGTCATATGAAATACCGATGTAAAACAAGTAATACTGTGTGCAAATTGATACGGGTAAATACGATCGATAATTAAAATAACGTCGTAGCCTCGATTTTAAAAACAAAAAGCGGCTGCGCAGGGGAAAAATAGTGTTCATTTCGCACTGATTTGTTTGCTCCACAAATTGGTGTCTTTTAATATACTCTCATTAGCAGCCGCGTTGCCTCCGCGACTGATCGCTTGTTTAATAGTTTGTTGTTTTGACGTCAACGTTCGCGAATCGATTCCCTTAGGACACGCGAAATATTATGCTAAATAAAATATGTTATCGTCGTGATCCATCGAGCCCGACTGCAAATTGATATTCACGCGGCTGTACATACTAACCCAAACAATAACCCCCACCACTGTGTTCATCGCCTCTCTCTCTCTCTCTCTCTCTCTCTCTCTCTCTCTCTCTCTCTCTCGTGTTGAAACGCAGCGTCAGACATTTCTGACCATGGCCGCAACCAAGTTAGACGGTTTATTATACTTTTATACCGAGCATGTTGAAACGGTCTTTTTTTTTAACGCATCGGTCACCAACGACGTTTCTGCAACAAATCCAGCTGCTCGCAACATTATATGAGCCCGGTGTTTTTTTCTCCACGTTGGTTTTCGTGGCCTATATTCGCACGCATCGGACATCGATTTATATTGCATCCTGCACACCGGGTGGCTCGCGAAAGAACCGCACCAGATGCACCAGTAATTAACACGATAATATCAGTTTCATTGAATTTTATACAATCCTGCAAACACTTTCTAACAGTTACATCACTGTTTCTTCATCACGATTCAATTCTAAATTGTAGATTACGCGAATAGTTTACATTTTGATGAAACAAGTGAAACGACTGCGAGAAATATGTTTTTCGACATTTCAATTTCAATACTTTTTTCTTCTACTGTTTTTACTTGGATTTGTGTTTTTATCCTTCATTTGCAACTACGCGACAGCTGCAAATTTAACACATACACGACCAGCATTTTTTCTCTATTTTATACAATATTCAAACAAAAAATACATTCAAACGAAAATACATTCAACAACACGGGCTTTGCAAAGCTTTAATTGAATAAATTGTTAGAAATTTTAAATGTCATTTTTAATGTACACGCTACATTAATTTTCATATTAGAAACGTGTTCCACTGAATTGGTGTTAATCCCACAGGACACAAAGTTAAAAGACGTTTCTTAACTTAAGCAACAAACAAATTTTACGTCAAGGCTGGAGTCCTGATTGCTACAGTGGCAATGCCGAGTAATTTTTTCCTGGTTGTGTTAGTGCAACGCGAATTCCTTTTAAGAAACACGTTGCCCGGCAACCGCAGGTCCATATTACTATTAATCCCCGTGGAAAAAAGAAAATTATGAATCCCAAAAGGGCTTCCGAGAACAGCGCATACAGTGCTTAGTTTTTATCATACGGATAATATCATGAATCGAGATTTACATTCGCGAGTACGTATCTCGGCTTTTACATTTCTAGCGTATCCGTTCGGAGGTTTGCTACAATTAAAAGCTGAATAATGCTCCAATAGATTCTAGTTTGATTTCGAACCTAACGGAGTGCTTTACAGGGCGCAGGAAAAATATCCGCGCACTTTTAACTCCCGCGGCCTGTTGGTTTACACTGGAAATTTACTTTGAACCATTTTATGCGATGTGGAAATGTATAAATGAATTTTAGTACAATTTACAGAAAACATTCGCGACATAGTACGCGATTAAATTTCCATTCCAACGTGACTCGAAGGTCAAAGCGACGATTAATAAAAAATTACGCGATTTTACAATTCCAAACTTCGCTTGGCAACTCAGATTTTGTCATTTATTTGTTTAAACAATTGTTTAAATAATATTAAACAAACTTCATAAGCGAATATCGCATTAGTAACTGGGCTTTTGAAGTTCCCTTGCTTTGCGGAGGCGGCAGAGTTGTCAGCGGGGGCGGTACTTGACATTTAAACGTTTATTTTTAGGTGTTTCACTATGAATCACGAAGCTGGAAACGCATAATGTTATGGAGGCGGGAATTACGCGCTGCAACAAAGTCGAAAAAATAATTACGAGCACAATGCGAATTTTCTATGCAACCGAAACAATTTAATAAATCGAAAATTATTGGATGGCGATTCTTTATGCAGTTATATGCATAAATTTTTTAAATATCAGAGAACGTTTTCCTGAAATAAACGTCGATGACATTTTCATTTTATTTATAGCACAAGGAATTTTCCAGTCGAAGAAGTAAACATTATAGTTTTTTTTTTTAAATATGTATGAAAATAGGGATTTTGATCACTGTGTAAATCACAGAAAATTAAAGCGATTGAAATATGATGAAAGAATTTATCATTTTTTTGTATTTGTAAATAGGTTAACAAGCTAATTGATATTTCGCGTAAATAAACGAATGGAAAATTCTATCCGAGTTTTCGCAAAACGAAAGTCGACGCAGCCGGAAATGAATAAAGATGAACCGATGCAATTTGTCCTCGGATACGTCTAAATGCAATTTAACATATTTGATGAGCAAAATAAATCACAATGAATTCTTATGGTGTACGCAAAGTAAATTACTACGATGGAAATTACATCGTAAACGAATGCAAATTAATGCAAGAAAGGAAGACCCGAAAAATTAATGGAAGATGAACGAGTCCACGAGCTGAAATGCAGAATTGAATGAATTCTGAAGAAGAACATTATCTCACGTTCAATATGTAACTCGAACAATATTCTTCGAAAGCCATTAGCGATTCCAAAGTATTCGTGAAATTAATTTACATTAGTTTCACTCTCGTTATCCAATTTAATTACATAAATCAACTTTTAAAAGAGGCACCACCAATTTTTATTTTAACAAAAATTCTCAATTACGTGTTCTGAACTTCGCGGCAACTTCAAAACTTCATTTCCATAAAGAAGAAGATTCATTGTTCTCGATCGAAAGCAAGAGAATTAATTAACACAAAGCGAATATAATCCGTTCTGTCAGGCTGTGCACAATAAGTGTTTGAATAACTATTAATTGGACGCAAACTTCAGAGGCAAACCTGCTTCAAACATTATCGATTTTATTTGTTGAAATTTAAATAATAGATATTGAAGCTTAACTATAACTCGACAACGATATCAAAATTCTGTGGATTATGAAATGAAAGGTTTTCATATTCAATCACAAACCTAACTGAAACATCATCAATTTTTATTTAGACTTCTGATTGCACAAACCAAAGGGATAAATATTCAAATTTAATTATAATTCGACGACAATATAAAAATTGTTTAGATCACAAAACTAAAGGTTTTCATTTTTAGTTCGACTTCGAAAGCAAACCAATTTTAAACATCATCAATATAATTTGTGCACACTTGGATTCGATTAATTCTTGTGGACTGTTCAGAAAATTGGAACATTAGTATTTTGAGAATTAAATTGGGCTGCTATTAAGCTGCTAATTCACTCCAAGAAAATAGAAAATGGAAATTTATGAAATAGAGTACATTCATTTTTCAAGGCTCTTTCAATTTTCGTCAGCCAGTGATTCTAAGCCTTTTATTTTAAATGGAAGGAGATGATCATCAATCAACTCCTTGGCAGTGAAATGTAAAAGACTCGAGATGCTGAATCATTTTAGCCCGTAGCTCGATTCATACTTCAGTCAGAAAAATTAAAACTGAAAGCAGAAGGCTGCTTTTGTTCAAACTACCCCTAAAGGGGCACAACAATTATCACGTCAATGCTCACAATAGTTACACAAAATCAAAACAACTTTTTTGGTAACACTAGAATAGCAAAGACAAAGTTTATTATAGCAATGATTTTCGTAACATTCTCATACCTTGTAGATCCCAATGAAAGTTAAGTTAGTTAATAGATTGTAGTAAAAATTGGTTTTCATGTTTGATAAAAAAATTGCGTCAGCCACACACGACCAAAGTGTTAACCCTCTGCAGTGCTAATTTTTCTGTAAACAAATTGCTATAGCTTGAAAACAGCAAATAAAATTGATCCCATGTTCCTTGATTAAAAAAGAGATACAACAAAACAAGATAGCTTAGTCACGTGGTGATTAAAAATAAAATTAGACGCCGTAGAGGGTAATCAAAACCGAAATGCTAAATAGAACCGTACAACAATAAATATTCAGCGATATAAAAATATATTGTAAACCCGAGACTCGTTGGAGTCTCCGGATCGATCGAGGGGGTGAGATCGGAAGGTCCATCGTGGCGAAATTCGCAAGGCGACCCTCGGGGGTTGGAACCGCGCTGACACGCGCGCGTTGTCCTAATATTCGGTCCGGCTGATTGCTGGTTGCAGGCAGGCTGCGCATTGATTTACCGGGAGACTCGAATATAGATCATCCGTTTCTAGGCTGGCAGAAGGCGATACCGATATAGGGGGTTGCCGGACGGGCGTCGCGACGCCTCTCTTGTTCCGTTGTATCGTTCGATACATCAAAGCGTAGCCGCGATCCTCGTCGTCGTCGGGGGTGGCTTGAAATCGGAGCAGAGGACTCCGATCGAATCATGAGCCGCCGGTGCGGCAGCAACAGGCGACTTCTGGCTCGCCGGAACAGGTCGCTCCTATATGCAGAGCTACGTGTGTGTATGTACACATTGCTACCTGGAAAGCTGCACGATATGCCTCTGTGATGTATTGATTGGAAGCTGGGGCTACAGGTGGCTTTCCGGCGCTTGCGCCATCAAGGGATATGAATAAGCTCTCGTTTCCTTATTAAAACCCCCCATGAGCTCGCCGGAGGAATCGTTACCTCAGGCCGAATCTGTATATCTCGCGCCTTCTCTTTTCTTCCAGCTCGCCCGGTGTTCGTTTCACTTCGAAATTAATGCTGCGCTGCATTCGCGAAATTCCGGATCAAAATGTTATTTCGCATCGTGCACGGATACGACCTCTTACCTCTAGAACCTGGACAAGCGTAGCGGGTTGATAAAACATCCCTGAAATTCATTCGTTCACTGATTTCACTTATTTGTTTTTCATTATTTCGTTACGAAACGTTTATCGATACATCCGTAACATTTTCCCGATTAAAATGATTCCAAACACGACGCAATTTGGTCCATGTTTACTTGTTTAATCCGCGATATGGTGGAACCTCGATTATCCGAACTGCGCCAGTGAAACTTGAGTGTTCAAATGATAGAACTAGTTTTAATATTTACTGATTTGTATAGCTGATCTCTGTAGAACTATTTACACGTATTCGAATAATTCGGATATCGACAGTTCGGATAATGGAGGTTCTACTGAATGGTAAATTGAATAAGTAAACGTGCTCCGAATTGTGCGATGTTTGGGCTGGTTTTAATCAGAAACATGTCGCGAGTATGTCGGTGATAGTTTTGTAAAGATCATGTTACGTTTCAATTAGATTAAATTTAATCATGCTACACTTCGCTGAGCCTCTGTACCCTGTAGTGGGAATTTTTCGCAGGTATCGTGCACGTTTCTCGCGCGTATATCGAGGCATTACCGTACACTTTTTCCCGCGTTAATTTCTTCATTCCTCTTCTGCGTTCTCCCGGATTCCCTCGCAGGCTGCGCCAGCGCGTTCCATCGGTGAAAGTAAGAAGGATAAGTTTATATGGGGTGGGTAGACGGGGTGCGAGCGGGCGCAGATTTGGATCATGTAAAAATGAAGCGAAAGTGTGGGGCGGAAGAGTTTCCTGTCGGACTTCGTCTTCGAGGAAATCGACTTCGAAAGTTCCTCAGGTCGGGGGAGCGCGTGTTTGTTGCTCGCGTTTTATTCATCCTGATTTGCTGCGCTTGTACCGCTGAAGAACCGCTGATGAGGAGAGCGTGGAGCTTTGTGTTCGGCAGAATTTTCATTAGAGTTCCAGATCAATTTCTTTAAACCCTGAGATAGTACTCTGTGGGATAAGAAAAACTGAATATTTACACGCGTTCTTGAGATTAATCGACTGGGCCATCAACGAACACGATGGACATTCCGAAAAACAGTTTCTACGAATAATTGTTAAGGTTATTTCTCTTCGGCATTGCAAAATGGCCGAAAGTTTTGCGCTCTATCGTTCCCATATTTTTCAATTTGTCTCCCAGCGTCCGGCAGCTGTATGTTTTTCGTTTTTGGAGGATCAGAGTCGCGATAAGAGAATGTTGTGCACGCAGATGGGCATCGGCGCCTATCGAAATGAAAAATGTCGTTCCGAATCCGGATGGCCCGATGTCCCATCGATCTTCCGGTTCCTCGAGCCACGATCGCGACCGGCGGTTTCCTTCTTCCTTTTTTTTTTGCGACACCATCGGGAGCAGGTGGAGAGCCTCGCGTCGTAACGATCCGTATCCGAAAGCGTATGAAAGATTCACGAACGTCGCGAAGGCGTCGCGCCATTTTGTCGCTGGCAACTTCTTAATTCGCCGATTCGAACCGACTATTCATCGGTATCGCCTATCACCCGGCCATTGTGCCGCGATAAAATGGGATGAATGTTGAATACGCTTCGCCGGTAATCGATTGTTGATGGAGATGGATCAGAATTGATAGTCGGCTCGCTCGGCATTTCAATTTTTATTGTGTTCTTCGCCGGCTAAATTTCTGTGCCGGTGCGAGCGATATCGAACACAATACTGTTCGTTTGCTTCAGCATTTTTGTATTTTAATCCGGAGGAATTTTCCATAATATTATTGATGGTTAACTTGTTCGGTGAAATTCGGTCCAATCGGGGAAACAATTGGCGTTTTCTTCTTGTTTGGGAAATGCGATCGTTCCGATTTACCTTCTGAGATTTTTATTGCGGCTTCTAATATTAGGCGGACCCATAAGTAATCAATTATTTTGTAATCTAAAACAAACTTTGTAGTAAATTCAAGTTTTTATTTCTTTATTTATTGTATAATCTCCATCATTATCAAGGACAGTTTGCCATCTTTCCTGCAAATTTTCAAGCAGTAGATAGTAGATAGTCTCGACAATTCTTGTATACTTAATTTTGGATCAGCTTCCACTAGAAATTTTAGGGTGTCATTATCAAATTCAACTGATCGTCCACTTCGAGGCCTGTCAGAGAGATCATAATCACCAGCAGCAAACCTTCTGAACCAACGTTGACACTTGTTGACCTTCAATACATCTCCATAAACATCGCAAATTTTCTTTGTTGTTACCGTTGCATTAAATCCCGCATGAAAATGAGAAAGTATACAATGACGAACATGATCCTTGGAAGGTACGGACGCCGCCATTTTATTATAGGGTTGTAAAAAAATTATACTTTTTAGAATATTTTGAATACAGGCTGCTTTACCGAAAACTGTAAAAGAATACGTGTTTCCTCATCAACGATCGGTACAGAACTAAAGGCAAAACAAATTCTTTGCAAATAACTGATTACAAATTATTGAAACGAATAATTTACGCTCTTATTGGTTAGCGGAGTCCGCGCTTTTGCGCATCCGCCGACACGGTGTAATGGATGAAACGCTGTTTAACATCTTTCAGGACGAAGTGGAGAAACGGAAAGAGAAACGGTTCGGCAGATTTGTTGCTTTCCTCGCAATCGCTCGAGGAAATCGTAGCCGGGGAAAATTTAGCATGAACCGAGGAATCGGAGCACCGGGCTTTAAACGCGATTCCGGTTCTGGGAATTCTTTTCTGGGAGTCTAGAAAATATCGGGCCGAATGGAAATCCGCCGGTCGTCGTCGGCCGGAACGATTTCTCTCCTCGAGCATGATTCGTGAAATGTTTTAGACAGTCGGGAACAATCGAGGCTCCTACGTATTATAGTCGTGTAAATTAAGCGACCGGCAGGTGGGCCTGGGAAAAACGCATTAAATATTCAAGAGTGCTGATCGTTCATAAATTAGATCCGGAAGTTTCCTAATCGGGAAAAGTTCTGACCCTTCGTACGTGACCGAAAACCGTCGGGAAAACTGGGGTGCAAGTTCCCGGCGAAATGTCAGCAACACAATCTCCGAACTACCATTTTTTGGTTTCCGCCGGCGTAATTTATTACTCGTATGTTTCGCCTTTAATAACGATCCGCGCCGTTCGGATTTTCCAACGGAAATGGAACGAATTTTTCAAGCTTCTTTCTGCGATGAAAATATTCACGCTGCGTGGGACGTTAATAACAATTCTCTTGTTTGCTTGGTTCAGGTGGATTCGGGTTTTTCTGGGTTATTTCTATCGATTCTGGGAGATTAGAAATGCTATAAAAGGATTTTAATATATTAAAAGAGAGATGATTGTTCCAATTGCAATATTTGCTAAACCCATTTCGTATTTTCCCCCTTTTAGCCGAGGATAAATCAAAATATAAAAGTTATTAATACAAATTCTGACGTCAAACGTGGCTTTATAGTTTCGAAAAAACCCGGGCTAGATTTTGACGTGTTTTGTAACTCCATAAAATCCCCGTTTCAATTATTAATCTTCCCTTGACGTTTCCGCAAATCTAGGACAAAATAAAACAAAGTACATTTTTATGAATTTGCAGATTTTATGTTTGAAAATTTTACTGTTATCAATTTTGGTGTTATTATAAAATATTCTTGTCCGGAGAGACAAGTTTCTTTGTGATATTTTTATGTGTTCAAGAAGAATGACTAATTTTCTGAATTTCGTCGAGCACCTCATATAAAATTTTATGAAAATGTAATTTACATACCGTAAAATCTCGAATACAAAGCGCTCATTTTATTCAGCTTGGAGGTCCGCGTGAAATTGACGTTCGTAAATAGGATTCCTCAACTTTCTAAATATTTGTCGATCAATGTCAAAGTTTCAACACAGGAAATCGCATAACTAAATATTATTACGAAAATCGTTAAAACGAAAAATATCTAGCAGATAATAACGTTTAATTCCCCGCAAAAATGGTCTCAATTCATGAAAACTGAAATTCAGATGTATTAACTTTTACTAAAGTTCTCAAAGATTTGTATATACTGCATAAAAGCTGTCAGAAGTACGATAAAATACAAAGTTCGGTAAAATATAAAATTACTATTCCCATTTCAAAATTAAAATATCAAAATCATTGGCAGAAGAATGGGACTTTACCTTCGGCCGTCATAAATAATACTCTGAACATTTTATTTAATTTTTTCAGTTATAGAGATTCTCTGTAGTCTCGCTATAAATGGATAAAAATACGTTGAAGATTTGTAAAAAAAGAAGTCGCTTTGCAAAATTGTTTGTAAGAGCGTCTGTGCATAATTGCGGCGGATGCGTAGTTGGAGCTCATCAGTGGCATTGATTATGAAACCGTCTGTATCGGTGTCGGTTTACGGATAGGGGTGGGAGGGGGTGAGGGGGTTCCCGGTGACACGGTTACAAGCCGATCCCTTCTGCATCTCTCCCGGCCCTTTTCGCGAGGCGCTATCGGCCACGGGGAAAACCGCCAGCAATCTTCCTTTCTACCCCCGTTTATCGTTCACCGTGTGTACCAGGGGGCTGTAAGGGAGGGTGGGGGCTCGATGGGACACGAGCACGTCTGCGCGATGCGCGACTCAAGAGAGGAGCGAGCCTCTTTCGCGGCCGATCCGACGTGCTTTTCCACCCTCGTCGACAGTCCTGCCGCACCACCGAAACGTGCCACACAATCGTGAGTAAATTTTCCTCAACGTTGGCTGTTGACCACACTTTCTCTCTCTCTCTCTCTCTCTCTCTCTCTCTCTCTCTCTCTCTCTCTTTCTTTTTCTAACCCCTGCCATCCCCCGTGCTCTCTATCTACCGTGCCTTTGATCCACTCTCAAACCGAAACTCTTTAATACCTTAAGCAACCCTTAAGCAATGTCTCAGTGGGTCTTCTTTCTCCGTGAAAGTTCCAGCCGGATTTCTGACAACATTTCCTGACACTTTCGTGGCTTTGCGACTGTTTTTTGAGGATGTGATCAGGGGTGTTGGATGCTGCGTGGTGATTGAATTTTTAGAGCCACTTTCGTAGTTTATTTACGTGGATTAACTTTCGTCTTTTAATTATTTTAACGAGCTCGTGTGGACTGGGTTCTCGTTATCCGGGTTCTCATTTGTCGTTTGTGCAAATTGTAAATATAAATGTATATTTGGCTATTCTGTAAACAATATTGTCTGCAATATGCACGGTAAATATGTTTTCCGTATTGTGGCTCTAATAATTTCATCATCGACGGTATGTATTTTTTAATTTTTTTTAGTTTGAACATTATTAAATTAGCGCGGTGTGTAGTTATTCTTTTTTTAAATCGTGCCCTCATTTTTTTTAAAGATAGTTTCGTGTTTGAGGAAATTATAAGAAAATTATGTCCAATGCACATGGGCATAAATATTCTTTTTCTAAGTATAATTTCAAAGATCTGGTTTAATTAGGGATCATAGCAGGGTTAATTGTGTTTTCTCTCTTTCGAAGTGATCATACAGGTGGACTGTTCGTTACCTTTGACAATTTGGCGCGCTTCGTCGTAGCATCGCGTCTTCGAGCTTCTCGTACTTGCATGAATGGCGGAGTATCGTCCGCTTTTAAAGTTTCGAGCATTTCAGTTCAACAAAGTATGTCTATTATCGTCTATTATTTAATTAATCCCTGCAGCACAATACCGTGCCAGACTACCGACAAAGATTTCAAATGAAATCGACTAAACGTTGCACGTTCTTAAATTTCCTAATTTCTATTTCTCTGTGATCGATATTTAATCATCGGTAAAAATATAAAAATATAAAAATTTTCTCCGTATACATCAAGTGTGTCAATTTCAAAACTTTTACTGAACTTTTACTTTTTCGTATGGAAATCGTCAAAAGCGAATTTTTACGTATCCATCAAACTGGGCCAAAATCTGCGATCCCTAAGAGGGTTAAAAAAAACCCCCAACCCCTTTCCTTTTCGTGTAATTTTTATGCTGATTAATTCAACGAGATTCAACGTGCCGGAAATTGTTTTTATCGCTTTCCGAGACCCTTGAAAGCCACGAAAGTGTTGATACATTGCTCCGCCGCACAGTTGCGCCTGTTGTTCCCTTAAGGGTTGTTTAACGCGTCGCTTCTTTATTTCGAAGTGTTTCGGCTCGTCGTTTAAAGAGCTCGCTCCCGTCGAGAGCGCAGTTTCTTTCCCTTTTCGCGGATTGATGCGCCCGGCTGAAGTATATTCAACGATCACCGACGAGATACGTATCTCGGCTTAAGGGTTGATTCAGTGGCACTTTATCCGGTCGTTTTCTTTTTTTTTCTTTTTTTTTGTGTTCGCGAAAGATCTCGTGGAACGACAGGGGGGGGGGGAATGGCAATGTGGGGCAAAACGACAATCTTTGTCATTTTTCGACGGCAACAAACATCAAACCTCGAGGATCGGATCGGCTGTACTATTTTCTAATCGTCCAAAAATCGAACACGTGCGTTTCCCTCGAAACAATAATAATCATTGCTCGAACCTCCTTGAGTCACTAATTTCTTAATGACGTAATCTATATTTTAATTTGTCCGCAACGGAGAGTTCACGCGGCTAAAAACCGCCATTGGATTTCCCAGAGCGGAACTCGACCGAGTTTTTATCGATTTTTTTCTCGAGCGATATTATTATTACGGGCGCTATTATTAACGGATTTCGAGGAGCTGGCTAATGATTCTGTCGACGCATTCATCCGACAATCTATGCAAGTTTAACACGCAGATCGAACAAATCCATGGGATTATGGTTCGACGTTGCTGCCATTCTTCGACCCTTCAGCGACGACGCACGATCCTGCGTTTCTTTTTGTAGGATCGATAGTGTGTGTGTGGATATATAATGTCGCAGATCTTAAACGTGTGTCGATTAGACTGTGCAGTTTGCGTTAATCTTGTACGCTGTACTTAATGAAACGCTTGGACGTGCTAGACTTTTCCATATTAATTATTTCCAGATTCGAGGAAGTCATTCTTGACATATAATGTATACGACACATTGTGTGCGGGCTATTTTTGACGATTTGACTGAGGGATAAGAAGTCGCTGATCAAATCATTTTACATTACTTTATAAAAATAACACGAATGTAGATATCAAAATTTGTAGCAATTTTTTTTTAATAATATATACACGAAGAAATCAATTTGTTAAATAATTCCTCATGGGTGTATCTTTACAATCTCAATATTTGGAAATTATAAATATTAGAATCCGCCATTTTGACGGGTGCCGTAAATTATTTGTTAAATAATTCCTCACAGATGCATCTTTACAATCTCAATATTCGTAAACTATAAATATTAGAATCCGCCATTTTACATTACTTTACCAATATAACAAGAATGTACCTATCAAAATTTGTAGCAATTTTTTTTTAATAATATATATCCGAAGAAATCAATTTGTTAAATAATTCCTCATGGGTGTATCTTTACAATCTCAATATTTGGAAATTATAAATATTAGAATCCGCCATTTTGACGGGTGCCGTAAATTATTTGTTAAATAATTCCTCACAGATGCATCTTTACAATCTCAATATTCGTAAACTATAAATATTAGAATCCGCCATTTTACATTACCTTACCAAAATGACAAGAATGTACCTATCAAAATTTGTAGCAATTTTTTTTTAATAATATATATCCGAAGAAATCAATTCGTTAAACAATTCCTCATGGATGTATCTTTACAATATTGGTAAATTATAAATATTAGAAGCCGCCATTTTGACGGGTCCCGTAAATCCAGTGTTAATGACCTGCCTCAAAAGATATTATTTTATACTATTTTATGCAAATCTGCATTTCAATCGACGGTACAGTCGCACAAAATATGCGAATAGTCTAGACGGGTCCTTATGCGAGTTTTCCTTTCCCGAACCATGTTCTAAAAAATCGAAGGAGAGAAGAGTGTTTTGATTGGAAGATTCCCGGGGTGGCAAACATAAAATATTGACGCAACGAATTTTTATCGATACGCTCGTCTCCTCGCGTTTCGCAAACTTGCACACGCCATAAATGTGCAATAACTTTTGACACACCTGTAAAACGTAGTTCGCGGCGCACGGGCGTCGTCGCTGAAGGCTCTCTCGCAGTTCCTCGAGTGGCGAGATTTTTTCTACGCGATTTTTTGACGCGGGACGAGCCGTTTTAACGAGGGAAACGACGAGGAACGGAACGCGCCGCGCCGGGACGAGAAGAAACGGGAAACGCGGTTTCGCTAACCGGCCCGTAGCCGTACCTAAACGATCCGGGGGAAACGTGGTTAGCGGAACGCGATTACGGGTGACGTTGTCGTGTTGGATACTGATCTAGTTTGATACAAAGCAAATACTGCCGTTCGAGGCTACCAAGGCCGTCGCCCTCCCCTCCCCGTCTTCCACGAGATTTGCCCTTCGTTACGTGGCTCGGCTCGAGAACCCTCGACGCGCGAAATTTTAAAACTCGATTTACGCACGCCCGCGAATTACGTGTCCGAACACGTACAGCCAAACCTGTTTTTGAAAGAAACCGCATAAAAAAAATATTCAGAAACTTCATAAATAGCTATAACAAATAATTGTTTACAACATGTTAAAGAAAATTATTTTTATGCGGTGGAGAGGGACCGCATAAAGAAAAGTCTCACTTGGATAATATGTCAAAGATTTACGAAATAGCGAGAAAGTGCTTTCCGAACAAAATAAATAATTCAATTATGCATGGAAACACTTAAGAAAAATTTAATTTCTCATTTTAAACGTAGAGAAATTTTCAAAATGCACACAATTCACAACTACTCGTCGTAGTCGGAAACGCGCATCTTCTTGTGATGAACTGGTTCAAAATCGCTTTCGTCACTTGGAGATAGAGTTGATTTATTTTTTGTTACTACGAAGTCAGTGATAAGTTTTTGCGACGACGGTCGTTCGATCAGCAGCTTGTAAACGTCGCGATAGCCTGATATACACGATCGAAGCTCTTTTTGGAATTTCAAACTCCTTTCGGAATTGTTATCTATTTTAAGAAAATGCTTTTCCAATTTGTTGCAAAGCTGGATCCCTGCAGGGGATCCCCATTACAAGGGTCTTATAATGCCAACACCGATGGCATTCATATGGCGCATAAAAAAAAATCGCATAAAACAAATCGCACAAAAAAAAAAATCGCATAGAAAAGGACCGCACAAAAACAGGTTTGACTGTGATTGGTGCCGAGCTGTAGAACCCAGTTGCCAACCCGACTCTCTCGTTTCATACTGAGGGATCATTATAAAAGTAATTTGAACGCCGCGTTGCACATTGTTCCTGTTCCGATTCTAATTGAAATATTGCTCGATCGCTCGAAACGGTTTCTGCTGCTCCTCAGCTTCACCTTCGGTTTTCGATTGCAATTGATTTTCTTCGACGGAATCAGTCGGTTTTCTTTCTTTTAGAAAACGCGAAAGCTGCTACAGTGATTTCTCTGTATATGTCGCCGAGGCCTGGACGATAAACGTCGCGGAGTTATCCCCACGCCTAGGAGTGTAAACATAACACTGTGTTGATGATATATATCGAGAATTCACTGTACTTCGAAGAGTGGAATCATTAAATCCCGAAAAATTGTCTCGTCCCTTTTGAATTATGGCTTCTCGATGTTATCCAGAAATAGAGTAAGGGACCCAATTACTGTGGCGGTACCAATTACTGTGCTTATATTAATTATACTTATTTTTAAAGGATAATGAATATTAAAAAAGAGAATATTTACAAATATGAATATGAAATGTGAATATTAAAAAATAAATATTAATGAATAGAGTATGAAGAATATGAATAGAGTATGAATAGAGTGTGAATAGAGTATAAGTATGAATGCTAACATATATAATGTCTTTTTCAATATTCATCATGCTTTAAAAACAAGTATCATTTATATAGGCGCAGTAATTGATACCCCCACAGTAATTGGGTATTACATTTTTCAGTAATTTTATTAAATTCGTGTCCTAGAGAAACACTGTTATTTTTCTACTTTCCTGTAATGAAACGACAATCGCAAGCTAGATTAAAGGTTGACACACAGTGTCGACGTAAAAACGATATATAATTGCATTTTCCGTGTTTTCGTTGTGTAAGTTGTTAGCGGCCACAAAAGGGGGAGAGGGAAAAATGAATATTTGCAAAGGTGATGCAATTAAGAGTATCACTGCTGTTCAGTTGTTCCCAGCCGTACACGAGAGTATCGATCATTCAATAAAATGTTGCAACTGTGTTGACGGCTTTTTTGTTGCCCGATATATAATAATGTGTATCGGTTCTCCAATTTTCTATGGAACCGATGTCCCCGCGTTTATCCATTCGATATTCTATTAATTAATCCCATCGATTCCCGAGCCGAGCCACATCAATCTGATAATTAACATGTATGGAATTTTTCTCGCAAGGTGTTACACACACACACACACACATACACGCACACGAACACGAAGGGACGAGTACTCCCTACAGCACACTCGCCCTCTCAGCCCTGTTTTCATGAATGTGAATCACGACAACCGACCCAGCACAAACACCGTTCTGTGTGTATCTGTGTAACGATTAATGTAACTCCCTGGAAAGTATAGCGAGCACACCCACATACGTGACTCTCTTGAAACGTACATACTTGATCGCTATATGAGTGACGTGTGAACAAAAACTGACACCGCTGTCAGAGTGAGAGCGCATCGGCGTCTAGAGGATTTTATTGCACACTGATGTGATTGGTTTTGTTACACCGAGCATCCACGTAGTTTCAAAATGAACACCCGTGTCGTAGGCCAGAAATGGTGGAAATCTCGTTCAAATAATCGTCCACCGACAATTCCGCTCGGATCGCTAAATTTTTCACCTGACACGCGCAAAAGAAACACATTTTCAACGCTCCTGCACGGTACAAACATCTATGCAAAACCGTCTACTACTGCTAGTATTAGAAATCAGCATTAGGATTATTATATAGAAAAAATATACAATCTTCATGATACCATTTATAAAAATTTTGACAGCCAATTGGAGGGTTGCTTAAATTATTATGACGTCAATTTTTTCTTTGCGTCTATTTGCATCGCATACTCCTTGAACAGAATGATCCTCGTGCAAAGTAAAATTTTTTTAAATAAATTCATAAGCAGAAAATGTGGAGTGTTTACAAGCACGAATGTACTATAATATTTTCAGCTTACTAAAATCAGGTGAAAAAGAAAGGACTTTTTACTCGGCTCCTGTTTTCGTGCACAAAATTTCAAAAAGTCTAATTATAGAAAAAAATAGACACAAATATAGAAACAAAAATAATGCTAGCCTTGAAGTTCTTCCAACAATTCCACAGTCTTGCGTTCCGTTCGATTATTTTTATAAATGTGTAAGAGTTCAGTGTATTCATGAAAATGGATATATTATTTGAAGAGGGTCAAGACCGAGTGATGAACGTTCGCTTTGTTGCTGGCTATATTTTATTTGGATGAAGATTTTGTCCGTCTCTGGCCCAATTGCTGCGAAGCTGTCTCTGTGCTAACTCGTGTCCAATTTTAGCGGAATCTTTCAGTAGGGAAGGGAGGGGGGTATGGATGAGAGTGTTTCGTGACGATGCTCGTCGAACGAAATGCGAAATTGCATAAACTCGACTTATTTGAGATAGAATACTCGGACGACTGAACCGGGGGATTATCCTCCGCAGCAGATACGGATCTCATTGTTCGGATTCAATAACTGCTGTTCCGACGCGAGCCGCCATTCCTCCAATTATTATTATATTTCGGCCGGCTTCGGGGGTGGGGGGGGGGGTGGGTATTACGAGTTGCTTATTATTCGTCGGAATAATTTGATGCTGAAATATGTGTTTCAGTGGCATCGATTGAACGCGCTCGAATATTCTGATTTGTTGTGCCGCCGTTCAAGATGGCGTCGTTTAATTGCTTCGCTGTTTTCTGTTTTCTACTTTTTTCTCCGTAAAAATTCTTTACATTTCACGGTAGTATCTCAGATTCTATTCATATTATTTTTAAATTATCTCGGTTTGTGGAATTTTGAAAATTACGCGTTTCATTTTACGAAGGGAAGATTGACGTGTTTCCAATATGGCGGCTCCGAAACTATCCGGATCAGCGAAGAACCGTTTCAATTATTGTCGCGAACTGTAAACTCCGATGATATTTCATGAAAGGATTTGAATGGGACACGTTGCATGTAGGATTACAAGTGTTTAGCGTCTCTCTCTCCTTTTTTTTATCGCTCTCCGATACGTAGCAGTTCGTTCGTTCTTCCTCTGAAAATAGACTGTTATTCATTTCCCGGTTTACGACCGAGCGACAAGTAAAATACGGCTAGTTTCGATGAAAAATAACTAAAAATATGACGTCTGCAGAACGACTACATGATTCACGCACTTCTTCACGAATGGCCACGAATGTGTCCCGCGTCACGCGATGATCTAGATAGGATCTGCATTCGATGTAGCGTTCGTTTCGGGCATAAAAAAATTTGTGGGTCTCGAACGAACAGAAATTTTGGCTCGACCATTCACGGCACATGCTAAATCGATTCTAATCGAGATAAATGAGCCGATCGTGATAAATAAATAATTGTAAACGAGACTATATTAAAACAATCCTACAAGGCTAAATGTAAACAAGACTATATTAAAATAATCCTACAAGGCTAATTGTAAACAAGACTAAATTAAAATAATCCTACAAGGCTTTGTTTGAAAAGATACCTCAAGCAAACTCTTAAAACGCTACAATTTTAATCCTAGTTCTAACAATTAGTGTAATCACTGAGATCACTGAGAGGATCCCTTTAAAACCAGAGAAACTAATAAATCATTCAAAGAGCAGCCGAAGAGCTCCCGAAAAAAGCATCGCATCGCATGTTACACAAAAATATTAGCAACGAATTAATATTTATTCTCGCACGTTTCTCCGAAAGCGAAACACGCGAACGAACTCTGCAATCAAAACAGGATCCCCACGCCGCTCTCATTTCGGATCGAAACAAAATATTTTCCATTTTCGCGGGCCCGAAAAAATTCCAAAGAACGTTCTATTTTCGTATCGGTCGTGTTCCATCTTCGAAAAATATCGCCCGAAAGACAGTCAATTTCGCTGGCGTGGACATTGAGTGGCGAGTCGAAAGTAAATATTTAATTTACAGGGAGAAAGAGAAAGAGGGGCGGGGGTGGGGGGTCAGCGTCAGGGGGGAAGGATAGAAAGAGAGGGACAATAGCCGGGCGAAACAAGGACGCTGTTTCGGGTCGGGAGCACTCGCTTATTGGCTTTTTATTATTTTCATTTCGCGCCACTTCGGTGAAAACTATTTCCTATTTTCGCCAACCCCCTGGCGGTTCGCCTCGTCGCACGCGCCCCTAAATGTAGCGAACGTCATTCTCTACCCGGTGGGACGGAACTAGATTCGTCGTTGGAAAGAAAGAGAGAGGGAGAGAGTGAGAGCGAGAGAGTAGGCAAAGTTACGTCGCGCGCAGGTATCATAAACAGCCGGGTGTTCCGCGAGTGGGTCCATTGTTCCCGGTGAAAAGCAGGCGTGAACGCGCGCGCTCTGATTTCGAGCAGTTCCGAACAGTTTTGTCGTTAGTTCGTTCGAAACGCGTGGCTCATATTAAACAATACGGCCGTGGCGGCTTCAAAGCGCGCGACAGACGGCCAACGGCACATAACAGGGCCGTGTTTAGGCTCGGTTTTTAACGCGCGAGGGGTGAGCCTAACACGCAACTGGGTCAAAGTTTTTCGATCGATCCGGACCCACCGGGGTTCGATGTCGCGTTCCGAAAGGGGAGGACCTCAGGGGTAGAACCTGTTGGATGGTCGTCAAGGACTCTTCGAGGTCTTTCGAGACAACTGCGTGCCTCGGGGCTAATGATGTATCGAGTCAATCGAAGCGGCTCTTGTGTGGGCAACTGGACGCCTGAGCAGCCACTCATGTAATGAGTTTTGTATTTTTATGATGAAGCTTAGAGTCGATTGAATCGTCTCTTGCGTGGACAACTTCCTGTCTGAGTACAGTGAATTTTCTATATATGTCGCCAAGGCCTGGATGATAAACATCGCGGAATTATCCCCACTACCGCGGGGTATGCCTCGTGAGGGGACGCGCAGCGCGAAAGGCCTTGGACGCCGAAGAGTGTAAACATAACACGGCTCGAGTACGGCTCCTGGACGATACACGTCGCTGGAAAGACCCGTATTATTGACATAGATCGGGAATTCACTGTACTGATTCTTGAATTTTGATGTATTCTATGGAAACATTAATGGATCGCTCATGGTTTTTATTGTCAATTGACGGTTTTAAGATGTAGATTTAGGTAAAACAGAAAGCCGTGTTCTTGTTATTTAAAGCTCGTTTTTGGGGGTGATGATGCTCAGAGCCAATTAAATCAGACCTTGTGTGGGTAATTGGACGCCTAGGTATCAGTTTTCCTTAACTATGAAAGCATCTGTATTTAAGTTAGAACTTACAATGACAATTGTGAGTCTACAGAAAAACCACAACATTCATAAATAGACTGCGGATTTTATGCATTTATGACAAAAATGGATAGGCGTATTTTAAAACAGTAAAAACGTTAGAAACATTTTAAAATGCTGTTACATTATTTCAACCTATTAACCATATCAAGAAAGAAAATCAATTTCTATTTCACTCCAATTTGTCGGAATTCAGGTAGATCATTTTTATTTTGCATAAAGGTCCGCAGTCTGTCCATAAATTACTTAAAGACTGTGAATTTGACGCATTTATGACAAGAATGAGTAGATTAAACGCAAAACAATGAAGACATTCAAGGTATTTGAAAATGTTAGATTATTTGCAAATTATTAAAATGATTAAAAGAGGATGTTTACGTAGATCCCGTAGCCTGCAAAGGACGCAGACCGTTTTTCTTTCGCACAGAAATCCGCAGTTCGCTAATAAACCATAAGAAGAGATACAGAAGAGCTCACCACTAAAATCCCATTAAAATTATAGATTCCTATTTCGTATTTCAAAGGCTCGCTGAACGACCAATTGTTCATGTTTCCCAAAACATCCTAACGGCGGAGAATGATCGCGAGAATATAGAAAATCGTTGAAGCACATGCTTCACGGAACAGGGTTCCGGTTCGGCGTACTTTCGGTATAACATTTCATCGAGCTCTCGCGTTACGTGGCTCGCGATCTCGACCGAAAATCGCGGGGAATTCCGATTGTGCAATCCCGCGGACAGTTTCCCCAGGACTTTTCCTTCCGGGGCAATCGTGTTCCTCCTGATTGGAGACCTCGAGTGCATATGCTAATCCTCCGGATCTCCTTCACCACAGTCGCGCGGACCCCTTCGGCTTGCGGAAGGCGGAGGAGATGTTCATCGATTTTCCAAAGCGCGCGCCCCGGCGAAATCTGCTTCGAATCCGGGAATCGTGAGAACCGGGAATTGTGTTACCCTACTCCCGGTGACCCCATCGACGCTGCTGTTCCCCGCTATGGCGCCCGAACTCGGTAAATTCCGTTCACGCGGTCACCTCGACACATGATTTTCTTTGAATCAACAGCTCGATCGACTGATCCGCAGTTCATTATCGCTGCGAGTGATGTAACGCTGATAAAGAACTGTTTGCCGGTGACTATCAACCTTTGAGCGGCTTGCTACCATCATTAGTTAATTCTGGATGGTCGACTGTTCTTTGTGGAAATAACGAGCCAATTAAAAACATCGACGTCATTAAACTCTTCTTTCTTTCACATCAAAACTGTTGTACCTCACAAAAGGCAAGATAAATTAAATGGACAAGCTAATTTTTCGGTAAATTATTTCTGCAAAGGAGAAAATGGCTTCCAATTTACCAATTCGACAAAAATGAACATTAACTGTATTAATTATTGCATTTAGTTATGCACGGTGTTTCACCTAACTCGAGCATCTATAATATCCCGCTTGTTTTTTTATGATAGACAAAAATGTCAGAGGAAAACATTAGTTGGCTCAGAGGGGCGAATGTTATGATAGGCAAAAGAATTTGTTCAAGGTTATATTTTTTGAGATTTCAAGGTCATCGAAGTTTTTTTAAAAGGAACGATATACTTTTATTATCGCTATATCATGGTCGAGGTCAAGGCGAATTCAACGACCTGTAAAAATAAAAATATTTATAAAAGTATAAAATTCATAAAAGTTTCAAGAAAAAAAATTAGGGTTTCGTTTAAAAGACGTCGATGACCTTGAAATCTCAAAAAATCATAATATTTGCCCCTCTGAACCAACTAATGGTTTCCGCCGAAATTTTCTGCTATCATAAAAAACAAGCAAGATATTTTAGATGCTCGAGTTAGGTGAAATACCCTGTAGAATAGTGAAAAATGATTTAAGGGCTATGCATTATGATTATGGGATTGTGTTCAAATTTTGTTGAAATTAAAATCAGGGAAATTTTTCTTCCACGGATTAAAAGATCCCCCAAGGCACAAATAAAATGAAAATATTAGTTTCTGTTAATATTTTCACCTATGTGTTTCAAAAAAATGTACACTTCAACCAGTGTCGTGTGCATCTTCCAGTAAGTCAGTTTAATAACGCGAGAATTTGCGCTGAAGCACCCGCAATTTATTTGTACCGCATGCAACCCTTAAGTTTCGAGCTTCTGCCAGTCGACTGCCATCAACACCGACCCGAACTATTAATTGAGGCAGCTCGACTACCCGTTGGAAAAAGGGACGGCGAGATATCGTAAAACAGAGACCGTCGAGACGAGTCCTGTCATAAACTTCGAAGGTAGAGGACCGAAAACTTGCGCAAGACCTCTTCCACCTTTCTCAATTACTACATTTCTTATGTACTCTAAATTCCGGGGTAGACAGTAATGTTCCTCGAGGGTTTGGGAACGCAACTCCCGGCTGTGTTTACACCGCCTCGGCAACGAAACCGGGAAGAGAGTCTGTCAGGTTTGAAACATCGAAACGATTTACGTGACCGTCGAAGGAACGTGTATTTAAAATCATAAGGATCCGAGATACGTGTCCGATTTCGTTCATACGGCGAAGAATTATTAAAACCCGGTGCATTAAATTTTAGATGCGTTCGAAAATGATGCGATCGCTCGTGCAATACGTGTAGAAGCGTATATTTACTCGTGTGTGTGTGTGTGTGTTAAGAACTCGGTTTGAAATTTAAACTGTGTCCTGCGGAATTTGGGTCGCCATGCTTTAAGTATTTATAAAAGCTTATAGCTCAAAATGTAGTACACTTTAGCTTTCCTTTGGATCGAAAAATCTTTAAACTAAATCTTCAAACTTTTTAAACATTATTTCGCGCTGTACCTGCTTGGAAAATGGTTAATAGTCTTCGTAGGTTATCCTGTAAAATTGGAACCAGTCAAAACACATAAAAAAAATTAATTTCGCCGACTAAAAGATTCTTCATTGGGTAAATAAAATTAATTTTTGTTGGTATATATGTTCTCTTCTTTTTTTAAATGCATACAAAAAATTTATTTGAGACAAAATGAATTTGAACTTCTAGTTTTCTTGCACAAAATTCAATGCTGTGGGCACAGCCTGTGTTGCCAGATGAGGGGAGGGAGCACGAATTGAGGGGAAAAGGTTACCCTCTCTCTGCCAATACCGGACTAGGCACGACTTCTTAAGTTTCTTTTTTAAATAATCAAAATACATTCAATTTTTAAAAATAATCCTCAATATTTTCTGTGCTTTTGCTACACCTTACAGGACAGTGGTAAATCCAGTTACCTACTTGATTTGACAAAAACCTCACAGTTTATTAATTTCAAGGGCTACGAATTAATTTAAGCACCACAAAGAAGTATCACAAACGTGTAGTATTTCCTTTAGAAAATAATTCTGTGTCGTTTAAAATTCTTTTCGTGTCGTACCGTAAACGCTAATCAATTTTCAAATTGATAGAACAAAGTCAAACATTCCGAATGAAATTAAGCAGAACGAACGAACGAATGTTCACACTCCGATTCGTCGAATCGTTTAGAGAAGCTTCGTATGATGAAAAATCGCTTACCAATATGGCGTGAAGCCGATAGCCCCGCGGTTCGAACTTCTTATCTATTACAGGCGAGCGGGCTGGCGCGGTGTGATTTTAATGAATCCAGACGTAAATGTGGACCGATAGCTCATCGATCACGGTGGCCGAGCTAAGCGATTGCATTCGCCGCCGGACGCGAAACAAAAATCGAAATCGTTCGAAACGAGAAACATTCCGTTTCACCCTTGGGGAACTCTCAGATTTTCCCAGCAGTTTCATCATCGGCGTGCTTGTCACGTTGTTGCCAATCGTTCTCTTCTGCGCGGAGGTCTGTTGGTCGTTAATATCAGCGCAGAACCTGATATCGTCGCCGATAAATCGTATTTCCGGCTGTAATTCACTTAACGATCTCCCGGCGCGTCGTTAATTAACGGCGGTCAAAATATCGGGACCGGGGAGAGAGCGCCCCGACGAAATGGAATAACCGCTGCGCACATTTTCACCCTCGATCTTTAACGTTTACTGGGGAAACCTGCCAATTAAGACATTTTTGGTCCTCGGGGAAAAGAATTTCCCGAAAAGTGTGTGGGTCGAGTGATTTGGAATGATAATCTCGTTCCAATATTTCAGGAAAATAGTCATTTACAGTAGCATAGCATTTATATATTTTTCAGAATTTTTCTATATTTTCAAACTGTCCAAAAAGTTCGATTTCAACGATCGGTATCACGGATTGTACTCATTTGTCCTCAAAATTGCATTTTTTCTTGGAACGATGTCGTTTCGTTTGGAGAGAATGAAACATAGAACATAAGCCCTTCTTTAAAGAGGACAAGTACCTTTTAATAGTAATTTGGACGTGTTTTTCTAAATATGCAGTGTCTATTCGATACTTGTCCAAAACACGGGTCTGGCCAGGGACAATTATCGTCTAGAAGGTACTACTACGATAGACTTCGACTGCCTTTTAGGTATTCTCTTCATTCCACTGATTGCTTTAAAATATTTTCTTGAAATTTTCCGATGGAAAAAAATCTCCCACTTTCTTAAAATTTGATCAGACTATTTAATCGTACCAAAACGATTTATGAAACCGTATAATGAATATACATGTAGGAAAATCTTCCTTCTAGAATGTTTAATTCAATTTCGAGATGAATGTTAATGTACTGTGCTAGGTATGCATAAGTAAACTAAAATACAGGGAATTTAGTTAACAAACATGCAAGGGAATATGCATAAGGTTTTTTTTAAAACAATATTTTTTATCATATGATAGGAGCCGCATCAGCTGTGCCTGATTCTTTCAACTCAATTTGGAGACCGCAAAACAACACATTGTTATAAAAAAAAAAACGATTGTATCATAGAAACAACAATAGTGAATAAGACAACAGAGCCTAGAAATATGGTCTCATAATTACCAATGTATCAAGATTATTAAAATTATTTATGAACGAAATCATTTTCCGTCCAGCTTCCACTTTTGTTTCACGTAAAGTTTCATAGTTGAATGATAGCGATTTACCACGCAGGTTTTTGTGTAGGTGGCCAGCGTGCATCCGACACCAATTGCCCTAATTTCACCGCCGAGCCCCGTAAATTAATCGGCCGCAATTTCTTCTATTCGCGATTCGCTTCCGGTTTCTCGCGTGGTTGTGACCGCGGCGACGATTGTCCCGGGACTGTTGGAAAAGTTTTTCTATCGGTTTCTTCCGGCCGTTGGGGGAACAAGTTCGCGACGGATAATGTTATTAGGTTCTTGTTACGATTACGTTATGATTACCCGCAAGAAATTCCCCGGCCGCGAACTAAGTTGCGGAAGCGCGAGAAGTGCGGTTTCTCCCCGTTCGGTTCTAATAGGCGACGAACGAAAAGAAAGTTTATCGAACCCAAGATACATTGCGATGTACTTATCTCAACTTCCCGAGTGAATCGGAGTTCTTCCCTCCTTCGTGCAGTGTCTCAAAGCAAGAAAAAAAAAAAAAACATCTTTCGTTTCAAAACTCGTTAAACGAATCGCGCACTGTTTTCTCCGCGGAATTTAATTCCTGGATCCGTTTTGTACACTTTGTTTTTTTCTTTTTATTGTGCCAGCCGATTTTTCAAATTTGCTAGACGCGTAATATTTTAGTAGTGGTGTTCCCCGGCGCAAAACAAATGAGGCAGTATAACACGCTTACTATCGATATCGTCGACGGCAGAAACACAAATAATGCCACTTTACACAAAGCGGCGGATTTACATAATCGATGGAAATCCGTGCTAGGGTGCGCGCACTGGACGCTTTAATCTGCATCAAGATGAACCGGTTAATTATCATCGAATGGAGTGACTCACTGCGTTACGTACCGCATGCAAATGCGTTTTCGCAACACTGCAGCCTGTGTCTTACGAAACGAAAAAGCAAATTACGCGCTAAGACAGAGTCCTTCCTTGATGCAATTACAGTTAAACATTAAATTCGAACTTGTGCTACACTGTTCCACAAACCTTACAGACAAACCTTAAACGTCTATGTATTTATAATATTAAAGCCACTGTGTTTAATCTCTTAAGCACGGCGCGGTCGTCCGCAAATCTATCTTCCAGGTACGGCGCGGTCGTCCGTAAGTCTGTCTCCCAGGGACGGCGCGCCTGGCCTCGGAAGGCACAAAAGCCACTATAGTGGCGTTACCGTTCAAACTGATGCTTTCCACGGAAACCACTATAGTGGCGTACCGTTCGAACTGATGCTTTCCACGGAAGCCACTATAGTGGCGTATAGTGATTAGGAGGTTAAAAAATGAGATCAGTGACCGCTTTCCCTTCCACTACAATACAGAAGTATTTATAAAAAATAGAGTGCAAATTTCTAACAATTCAATTGTCGCTTAAAATTCGAACTTGAACAGTTGTTTCCCAATTTTACATTACTGTAGCTTGAATTTTTAACATCCAAAGTAAATGTGAAAAGGCTACATTTTTTCTTGTAAAGAAAACACTGGGAAATCAGATGACAATTTTCCTCCGTCAAGGTGTTACAATTAGGGTCCGTCTGGGTTTGCATAGTTTCTCGATTCTTTACCGGCGGAGAGCATAATTGATTGTAGTTGAGATCGCACGGAAACCAAAGCAATTCCGGCAAATTACTGGGGGGAAAAAAGCCGATTAAGCGATCCCTCTCGGTCCGCGACAGCAAAACATTCGATCCACGTAACCGAATTAATGGCGCGACGCGAAACGAACTACTCCGGCCGGCCTTAATTACGCTATTACAATAATACGCCTAATTGGAAGTAATTAATACCGAGATCGGATCGCCGATTATCCGTGCCAAGTGCCGTTCATACGAATCGTAGAACGCGCAGATGCGGTATCGATGGGGGTTTAACAACGGTATGCGTCCGTGTGCGTCGACGTTAATCGTTAGGTGTGCACTTTAGACGTGGTCCATTGCTTCTAAATACTAATCGGGGAACCATGTTCGAATGACGGCAACCGTTTAAACCGTTCCGGAACAACGTCTATGCAGTCTGCTAATTCCGAAGAATACTTCAAAATTTAGTAACCCTTAGCACTCGAATGGCGACTGCAATCATTATACAAAATATTTTTTACATTATTAAATTTGTTTGTATTTAATAAATTACTAAACACTCTTTGAAATATTCTTTGGAGTTAAAATAGCATCGAGTGCAAAGGGTTAAATAATATATTTACTTTCTAAGATTTGTAGAAAGCTGTGTATGAAAAATATCGAAAAGTCTAAATCATCAGCAGATCACATGGTAACTGCTGTAATAATATAAGACGGTAATTAATACATAGTGATCAATGATCAGGTGTCGTCCCAGAAGGGTTAGAAATTATTATGTCGTTGATAATCGTATCCAGGTAAATTGTGAAGGTACGTGCGACTGGAGCAGTTGGAAAGTGAGCTGTGAATAATTCTAGCGGTCTCCGGTTACCATTATGCTTCCGTGGACACCTGATAGTATAGCATGTTTTCCCTGGTTGGTCTGTTTGGATAATTTAGTGGAGGGAGACTATATTCCAAGCTTAATATGAGTATAATGTTGCTGTGGTTGAACGATCACCACTGTAAACAACAGTTCAAATTGGATGTTGTCCAGAGTGCTTTTAATCTGATTCCGGACGATTTATTTAAAACTGAAGGATCTAAGTCTTGTTTATACAATATCCTAGTCAATTTGAATCCAAGGAATCCACAATCAGGGGACTCAATTATAGTTAATTCAAGGCCCCAGGATTCAAATCAATCAAAGGCCAAAAGACCCAAATTCAATCGATTCCTATAACAAAGTTATAGGACCTAAAATTAAATTAATCAGAGACCAAAGGCCCAAATTCAATACATTCACAGGCCAAAAGACCCAAATTCAATTAATTAGAGACCAAAGGACCCAAATTTCATCCATTCACAGACCAAAGGACCCAAATTAAATCGATTCCGAGGCCAAAAGACCCAAATTAAATTAATTAATGAATTCTACCGATTCAAAGTCCAAAGGGTCCAGATGGCCCAAATTCAATAGGGTCAAAAAACAAAGGACCCAAATTCAATCTGTTCGAACTGCAAGGGGCCCAAAATTCATCGCTCCAAAGGCTGGAGAAGCCAAGTTCAATAAATTCAAAGTTAAAGGACCCAAGTTCATTCAATCCAAAGTTAAAAGAACCGAAATTCAATTATCCAGGAACTAAAGCTCACAGGTTCAATCAATTGAAGGTCAAAGCATACAAATTCAATCAATTCAAAGCCAAAGGAATGAGGATCGCAGGGGCTTTAGTTCAATTAAGTCAAAGTCAAAGGAGAAAGTCTTGTCTACTCCATGCGACGGAATTTGAGTTTAGCACTACCGGGCATGAAAGATCAAAGTTCAACATCCAGGATCGAAGATCCCAATTTAACTAATCGACCCATGAAAGATTTCAATCTGATCAAATCGTAGGATCAACTTACTCTTACAATTTCTGGAATGTTTAACGTTAGACTACGATCCTTTAGTTAGTAGTAATGCTGTGGAGCATTATTTAAGAAATAAAACATTCACTTCTGTAGAAGATGCAAGATTCTGCAAGATTGAAAATTTGCTGAAAAGATGGCAAACTGTCTTTGATAATGCTGGAGATTATATAGTAAATTAAGAAATAAAAACCCGAATTTACTAGAAAGTTTGTTTCAGATTTCAAAATAATTGATTACCTGATTCTTTCAGGAATAGAAATTACATTTTTCAAGAGACGTCTACAGAGGGTTTTCCGCAGTGGCACAGTAAATTTTTCGAAACACTGTGCACGTTCGAAGTGTCCGTCGTTGGTGCGTCCTTCGGTACGCTTTATCTTCGTTCGAACTTATTTAATTCGTTTTAGTAATTGGAAAGTGGCCGCGTTTGGCAACGAACGCGTCGGCACGAGCGTCGGGCAGAGGAAACGCGCCGGATTCAATTAGCCGAAGGGAACGGGTCCAGCTGCGATCGGACATCGACGATGCCCGATCGATGAAATTTGAAATTCTCACTATCGTTTTCCAGGGAGCGGTTTCCTCAAGTTAACCACGCCGTCTGAGAGCTCGGAATTCCTCCTCGTTGAACGGTTGTCGCCGCGCGTTTTCCGCGATTTTTTCCACGACACAGGCTCCGTTCTGAATTTTTCATGAGCGGCTGACGGTGGCAAGTTGCGAACCGCTTTTATTTATTAATAAAACGCTGAAGGAATCGCGGGATGAATACGACCCTGTGTAACTTTTATACGAGCCGCGTACACAGCTTTTCCCGGACGCTCTTTTTTATTTTCTTCGCCCGGTACCGTGTTGCATAAATTACGCTTATCAAATACAATTTATACACCGGCGTAATATAAACAATATCATCGTTGTTGTTAATCTCAATGCTACCGTGTAGAATCTCGCGTAATCACGTAGAAGCTCTGCGTAATTGGGAGCTTCTAATTAGATCGCGCGATTGTGTTGCTCTTCTTCTATCGTTTCAGAAATTAATTCATTAACGCGAGGTGATAGATAATTAGTCGGACGCGAGCCTCGTCAGCCGTAACGGGGCTTAGTTGAAATTCGCATCTTCTCGTTGACGGGCGTGAGCTTTGGCCGGAATGCTTGTACGAGGTTAACCGATTTTATTATTGCATAAAGATTTTTATAATTATCGAATTAATACTTTTTAGAGCATTTACAGCGTTGTGAATTTTTGGGACATATATTTTTCAAGGTACTTTCAGCTGTCAATTCTAATGATTTAATAGAAATTGTCCGGGTCAAAATGGACCCAAGCTCCACCGTCGAAGAGTTTAGATTGCTTGCATAAAGCTTCCATGATTTCTTTAAGATTTATTGCATAAAGACTTCTTTAAGATTTAAATAATTTCATTTTGATTAACTTTTGAGCAACATTTTATCTTACATCCAGCGTTTATGGTGAGAAAAGGAGGGAGAAGAGCCCAGTAACATAATCTAGGGTCAAAGAGCAGAGCGTGCGTAGAGCGGCGCTTAATTTGTGAGCCGTCGAAGTATCTCGTTTAATTAAATTTTTAACGAACCAAGGTAATTTCCCGCTAATAGAGCATGTAACTGCTCTGCTCTAGCCTTTCTTAACCGTTCGAGGATCCCCCCGGATTGTCTCGGGAATTTGATATTTCGCAGGGCTTTTTCGCAAGCATTTTTATCGGCGCGAGGGCCGTTTAACGAAGCAGCGGAAGTTCGATAACAGAATAATTCCGCGACGTTTAGCAAATGTATTACTTGGAAGCGTTCGGTTCGGCGAAGTTACCGGTTAAATCGCAAACTTGTTACCGCCGCGGCGCATCCATTAAGAACACATGCAGTAGAAAATAGAAAAGAAAGACTGCGTCTGCCGGACACGGCGCGTAGAAAATCCAGGAAAATGGCCCCGGCAAAAGTTTCGCCAAGGGAAACTTTCCCGGAAGTTGAGCCGACCGGTGCTTTACGACTAGATTGCGGAATTTTATGCAAATTCACATTTTTGTGGTCGGTTTCCACAAAATGAAAATCGAAATAAAATTGCACTCGGAACAACGAAATAAAATCACTAGGTTGCTCCATTATTTTCTAAGGTTCCTCTTACTTAACCGCGCAATTTACTTCCATAAAAAAACTGTCGGCACAACCGAATAGATTAAATTTTAATTGTGCAATTTTTTATATCCTCGAGACTTGCAGCTTGGTGAATATTCACAAAAATTCATCATATTCTCCGAGTTTAATTGTTATGTTTTTTATTAAAGGATCAAGGATCTTTGAAAAATATTCTCCCTGCAATTATAGTCTTTTGAATTCTTGCTGACATGTTTTCTCGTATGTTTACATCGAATTATTCTTTCCCCGCGGACCACCCTTTTTACATGTTCTCCGCCCTTTACTGTTTTTCCAAACCCTCTTTTTCGATTATCTTTTCCCGGCGTTTTCGAAGCCTCTGCTCGTTTCAAACTATATTTTTTCAGCTACAACCCACTCCGGTTCCTTCCCTATTCAATTACTATTCCCCCGAACCTCTCTCTTTTCAAGTATTCTCTGTAAACATTTGTTTTCCATGAGTCCCTTTTGAACCCTTCATTTGTCTCTGTCTCTTTCCCGATGAAATTCATTCTTTTTCCAAAACGTAATGTCGAGTTACTCCGAACTACAATTTTCTATCTTTCTTCTAGAATATCATTAAGATTAGAGCATTCTTTCGAATATTTTAGTCGATTACTCCTTGCACACGGTGTGTGCTGTGAAGCATTTCCTCGGACATTTCGTTCAGCTCTCTTTTCAATCATTCCTCTAGCAGAGTTTCCTTTCTCCGTAGATGTGCTTTTTCTAGCCATCTTCAATTCGAAACGCTTCTCCTCCGCCATTTTCCAGCCGCTACTCTCATTTATTTCTCGCGGAGCTGCATCTTTGTGTTATTCTTCTGCTGGCTGTTCCCAATTTAAACTTCCGCCGGAAAATCTGTGTTGCAGCTCCCGGCCATTCCATTAAGGCGATTTTTGTACCGAGCATAAAATCATATTAGTGGCCAAGTGGTTACTAAGCAGTGTTTGTTCATATGGACTTATTACACCATTTAACCATGGATATTCACCGACTATATTTTACTTGACAAATTCAAAAATGTTACAATAGAGTTATTCGAGATTTTTCTTCGGACACTGTTGCATCGATTTATATTTTCGAAATAAAAATCCATACAGACCAATCTGTAAAATAACCTTTGAAACAAGCCTTAACATTATTTATATTTTTCTCGTACAGACCACACGAGTGATTCGACTAGGCTTCGAATTTTATATGTTTATGACAAAAATGAGTACAATTTGAAAGAGTGGGAAGATTAAAAGAATTTAAGAATTATGTATTATTTCCAGCTTACTGAAATGATGAAAACTTAAGGGTGAAAGTCGCAGAATTTTGGCCTTGTGTGGGAATTTCGCCCTTATGTGATCATTTTGAAACGTCTGTAGCTCTTTGCAACGTTGACCGATTTTGATGGAATTCTCAGAATATGTACAATTCATACAGATCTACAAATTGCACTTTCTAAATTTTCAATGTAAGTCTACATAAAAAAGTTGCAAAATACAACTTTCAGTATTTTCTCTGCAATCTCGACCAATTACAATTTTTGTAAAAATTGTTTTTCACTTTATGTAGCAACTTGTACGCAGAAGTTTGTAAAGGTGAATTTGACCGACCGTGGTAGGTTTAGTGTTAAAATAATAGTTTTTCTGATGGCAAAGAGCACCAAATAAAAATCTGCCAAGCCTTTCAACGTTTCTGGAACCATTAAAAATAATACTCTCTACGCCCCTAATTTGCTCGACCAGTGGTCTCTATTATGAAACTGATCAATGTTTCCCGGACATCTTGGTCTACAGTGAGTTCCACTCGCGTTTCCGGCAATCGGTTACCCGGGCGGTCTGTTTGAATTCCCGATTAGAGGAACCGCAACGCGGCTCGTCCTTCCGCCGAAATTCCCAGCCGGCTCTAATTGGTTTCAGGTGTGCTACACCTGAGCTTATCGGCGGCGCGCGACAATGGCACGCATCTTTCCGCCGGCACCGTCTGTTTATTGATTAAACTTTCTTGGCGGCGGTCGGCCGCCGGTGTTTTCCCAGGGGAAATGGAAAAACGGCCGCTTTCCCGATCCCCCGAGAGCGAGCATTAATTTTCCATGAGCGAGGCTCGGCTAATCACACGAGACACCTACGGGAAAGTAGTGCTCCATTTGCGGCGAGCCGCGGCGAACAGAGCCGGTTCGCGATTGTCTCTTGTTATTGTTATCTTGTTCCGCCGAGATCGCGTGTCGAGAGGCGATCGATACGGGAAACGATAAACGACTTTGTTACCGATCACCCGAACAGTCTCTGGACGTTTTATCGGAAGCCGTACGAGCCGAGAACGATTTCTTTGACGGTGGATGGTTTCCGCGTAAAAGAGTTCCAGCATTTTTACTTATTCTTCTTTTTTAGATAATTATATCAGTTACTTTATTTACCGATTAATATTTTATCTGGCATCCGTGCTCTTTTGTACGTCGCAGGGGATTTTATTGTAAATGTTTCTTTTCAAGGGCATTGTGCAGAAGGATTATTAGAGGAGACTTCAAAGATTAATTTAATTATTTAATTTTCTTAAAAAGTAGTTCACTCTTTGGCATCTATCTATCTATTGGCATTTTTGCTGTGGTGTTTTTGTACATTTTTGCGAACGGGTAAGGAAATGTCCGTTTTTGAATTGAATTAATTCGTCGACTAGAAGGGGAGCATCGTTTGTTTCGCGTTGTCCGGCTTCAGCGTCGTGCATTAACTATCTGCAGTCAATTGTCGTTGCACCCGCCTCTCCAGAGATCGCTCGGGCATCCCTGTTGCACCACGCTCGAGGAACTTAACTACCACCTGTTGAGAGAGAAAACTTGTCCACGAGGTCCTCCGACGCTCGAACACTCGGCAGCTAAGGTCTCGTTCGTTGAATGCGACGGTGAAATGATCCGTCGAAGATCTCTGGTCCGGAATTACGAATTATGTCATCCCGAGAGGACAGGAAAGAAACACGGAGCGGCTACCGTACGCTCCAAAGTTCGAGGCCCAAAATGCCAATATGAAATCCCGTACACAATGAACACTAGAGCTATCGGAATAAAAATGACCGATTTCTTCGTTTCACAATTACTGAAAGTATGAAGAAAATTATAGAAAATAGTTGCAGAAAATTATTGAGCAAATTGAGTCACTCACGTGTATCCTATAACAACCCACCAATAGTCTCTATTTTTGGAATTTTTCAGTTTTCACGGAACATTTTCTAAAAATAGAAAAAAAGAAAAATCAACAAACAAAAAGAAAAATCTTTTTGTTTTAATAGCAGCATTTTTCAGTGCTCGGTAATTTTAACGTTGAGAACAACGAGGAACGGTCTGCTTTTAATAGTAGCAGGAAAATCTTTACCTCAATTATTTCAGCATTCGAAGATCCTTTCTTCGTTGCTCTAGCATCCGCTCTTTTATTAATATTATCGCGTGTATGAATATACTCATGCGTTCATAAGCGCGTCGTGATTGTGTAATTATTGTAAAATTTATGCCTAAGTAATTGGCGCCGTAATGAGCGAGACAAGCACGGTGTTGTTAATTCTAATTCCTTTCCCATGCATAAATAACTGGAAAGCAGCGTCGTACGAAATTATCGTCACGATTGTTAACACTGGTCGCAGTAACGGAACGTTTCTAATTAAACCAGCGTCTCTAAGCCGTCACATAAATGATTCAACTTCGTTCCTAGTTAATTCGATGATTCGCTAGAAAAAATTGTAACAAAAAGGGGAGAAATAAATTGTTATGTTTTTCTAGTACATTGAAACAAGTACAGGCACTTTTTATTCTGTACAAAGTCCCACAATGTAATAATGATGCACAGTTCATTTCTATATTATTTCTATACTATATTTATACTATATAAACACATCTCTATAATTCAAAGCAGTAAAAAGATTAAAATAAAATTTAATTTAAAGAGCAAAATAAATTTTTACTTAGCTCCCATAGAGTGCAATTGACGTATAAAAATTGTATTTTGCATAAAGATCCGCAGTCTGTTGATGGATTAAATCAGATCTTGGATGTGCTTGCTATGTGTTTGTTTAAAATTTCGACTGGGTTGTGATCAATTTACAAAAATGACTTAATGTTAGTTGAAACCGTGGCTACGAGCCGTCGCACGGGGCGTTTGTAAACCATTTCCATCGGTTTATGTCTCGCAGAAAGTAATTTCGCGGAAAGTGACACGCACTTGCCTCGTGATGTGCCTTTGAGTTCACCCGCAGTACCTCATTAGCCAGTTTTTAACAGTGAAACACTGGGGCGGGATAACGTCACAGGATTTTCATTCTCGGTGATCAAAGCAGCCGCCACACAGGCCCGCGAAGAATGAAATTTCGCGGAGAATCGCACGAAAATTCGCTTGGTCAGTTACACCACCGATGCGACTTAAATCTCAGAGGAACAACGTGTTCCGTCCGTCAAGGAATCAGCAAAATTCACTTGTATTAGGGGGACCCATAAGTAATCAATTATTTCGAAATCTAAAACAAACTTTGTAGTAAATTCAGGTTTTTATTTCTTAATTTATTATATAATCTCCATCATTATCAAAGCCAGTTTGCCATCTTTCCAGCAAATTTTCAAGCAGTATATTCTTGTATACTTAATTTTGGATCAGCTTCCACTAGAGAGATTTTAGGGTGTCATTATGAAATTCAACTGGTCGTCCACTTCGAGGCCTGTCAGAGGAATCATAATCACCAGCAGCAAACCTCCTGAACCAACGTTGACACTTGTTGACCTTCAATACATCTCCATAAACATCGCAAATTTTCTTTGTTGTTACCGTTGCATTAAATCCCACATAAAAATGAAAAAGTATGCAATGACGAATATGATCCACGGAAGGTACGGACGCCGCCATTTTATTACAGGGTTGTAAGAAAAAATTATACTTTTCAGAATATTTTGAACACAAGCTGCTTTACCGAAAACTGTAAAAGAATACGTGTTTCCTCTTCAACGATCGGTACAGAGCTAAAGGCAAAACAAATTCTTTGCAACAAATAATTGATTACTTATGGGTACCCCTAATATTAATCCTAAGTATTCGTCAAAATTTGTTGGTCACTTTATTCTCTATACTTTCAATTGAACGTTGTAGGGATAAAACATTCCGAAAAGGAAGCTGTGCAAAATATGTAGAGTAACGGGCCTCCATTTCAGATCCCACTCTATTGTCCTCGCAAAACAAAGTTATCTCCCTCGCGGAGATCGCGATCCGATTCGAGTATCATCGTCAGCAGCCTCGGGAACATGGGGAGCCAAAGAGATCTAGGGATCAAAGAAGCGTAACGAGGAATTTGGGAATATCTGGTCAAAGGATCTCCAGTCGTTGTCGAGTACGTGAAAAAGTCTGATTTCATTGTGTCGCTGGACAGTTCCCTTCCCGTAGCGAAACTAATGATCGATTAACTTTGATGCCTTGTGGTCATTAACGGGGCAAACGAGGATCTCGAAAGTTGCGAAATAATAACGAATGCTTTTTCCAAAGAAGAGTACCCGTGACATTCCACTGCGCAAAGGATACCTTTATTTCGCGTTCGCTGAGAACTTTTCGAGTTTTAGCGACGTGCGATTTTTTACGAAAAGAAAAAAATGGAAAACAATCTGCCAAGGTAAAACGCGAGTCAAGAGATGCGCAAACGAGAAGGGCTTTCCGTCTATTCAGCGGACAATATGGCGGAGTCGCGACGCGTTTGCCAGCCGATTCGATACACCGATTCGAAAGCAAATTCATTCCCATGCGGGGCTATCGAAAACCGATACACCTCTGTCCCTTTATGCGAATTCTTCGCCGATGTAATCGACTAAGCCGTTGCACGCCAGCTTACTCGGTCACGCGAAATTTATGAGCGTTATCTGATCGAAAGAATTCCGGCAGCCCTTTCGAGGGTGGAAAAAATCGATCGCCCTGATGATATATCTGTTCCGTGCGTCCACAAACGCCATTACACCGATCCGTTGATTGCCTGATTTTATTCGTTGTCGATAAAGATTGCGAAACGCGAGAACGTTGCGCGTGACAGCGCATCAATTAGAACGATACACGTTCTGTTGCAGATTATTTAATAGAAAACACTTCCAACGGCAATATTTTGCCCCCAGGATATATTGTTTTATGTTTGTTACAATTTTTGGGATCGCTATTGTTCGTTTTTAATGGCTCCTGCAGCTTTTATTGATACCGGCAATAAAATGGCGGGCAAATAAAATCGTGGGCAGTAAAAGTCAGGAGAGTCAAAGTAAGTTTTGCAGAAATGGTTTTATGGATTATATCGGTTATGTTCGAAAATTTATGTTTGGAAGAAAAAAGTATTTTCGGATCTTGTTAAGGATAATGATCTTTTGGAAATGCGTATGAAACATGATTGTGCTCGAATAGAATGTTACGTATCTGGTTATCAAAATAAAAATATTTTATTTGCCGAAGTTTTTCAATATTGTTTCTCGAAATTTTGCCCAGGTCTGTTCCAAAGCCACTTTGGCGGGTATTTCTCGATTACGTTTAATAAAAATAAGATATTTTATTTGAGGCGGCGCAGCATTATCTTCGACACAGTGGCTGTCCGAGCGTAATAAAGCGATGTTGTTATTATTACGAGAAGGCTTTCTCTAGAGGGCAGGTTCCCTTAAGGGATGCGAAAGGGAAACAGCGGTTTCCCGGTTCGGGAGCGTCCCTTCGTGGAGATCTGGTGCTCCCGAGGGTCTGCGGATCGAATAAAAACGCCGGTGCGCCGGAAATAATCGTGAATAGTTCTTTCCCGAGGACTTAACTATACGGGGCCACGAATTTTTCAACGAGGGATCTACCGGGGAGGAAAAAAAAAACGATCGCGGAAGATTCGCGCGTCGTTTATCGGCCATTTATCTTGATTTCAGGCGTGGACGATAATCGGGGAACAGAAACGAACGCCCCTTTCTCGCGTGATGGCCGCCGTTGCGGATCGAAGGGATTCATGCTAATCCAATTTGCACGCGTCTCACGTAAACGCGCGAATAATCTTTCTCGGACTATTTATGCAAAAACCGGGGCGATTATGCAGATCCTAGAGCGCGGGGATCGTTCGAAGACCGGCGTGAAATCAAAGTTATTTTATCTATTTTTTTACAACCGAATCTTTGACTGAAATGAATACTGAATACGAAATGAAGCGAATGAATGAATATTGACAAAATCGGTTATATAAAATTTTTATTCTCATATCTTGATCATTTTAATAAATTCAGAGTAGAATATCGATTTTTTCGAAAAATTCTACCGATTTGTTTGCCTACTGCTTCTTCGAGTTTGTTAAATGGGAACTAGTGGTACAATGTCTTTAATCAGAAAATAAATTATTTACAGACTTTGCTACGAAACGCTCCTATACAGTAATACCATATAAATTTAATCTCCATTATGTTATAATAACGTTACAACTCGTTTGTATGTTAATTTTGTCCTGTTTATCCTGGTGTTGGCTTCAATTCAATTTCCAGTGATAAAATGTTTACTTGAAATTAATTTTAGAACATTTCGATGTAACTGTTGCAATATATGCGTACAATTTGTGAAAAAGGAAGAGCACAATCTTCTGGCGAAATACAACACGAATTCGCGAGTACCGTTATAAATAAAAAGTCAACGGTTATAAACGGAGTATGAAAGCATTGTTAAACGGTTGAAATCGAAAGTGCAGATTTACCATTTTTAACGCAGCATATGGAGCAGTGGAACTTCATTTCTGCAGAATTTTTCTACAATATGGAGTCGCTCATCGCTGTTAAATGTTTGTGCGTTTTACAGCGTGCGGATTCGCGCAAACGAAGTTGCAAATAAAGTGTGCGCAGCGTGAGCGACGCTTCTAGTCTGAACGGAGCGCAATTAAATGATTTAAAGAATGAAATGCGTAACGTCATTGTAGAACCTCCATTTGAGGCAAGCGCAGTAATACCATACAGGAAAGTAATTAAAATGTTTGGAGTTCTGTTTTTTTTTCGAAACAAAGCGTTTAACCAGTTCCTCGAATAAATTGCGAACCTTTGTACACGCGTGTTTGCGAGCGCTCTCGTTGCTTTGGACTTGGCGGAAAACCGCGGAGAATTATAATGGAATTAAACTGAAAATTCAATTCGCCGGCGAACTGATCGGCCACGTCTTTTTTTCAGGCCATAAAATTGCTGGCGGATGTGGAATTAAAATTGGCCAGATGCATATTCTTCTTTAATAATTCCTCGTTACTAGACTGCGAAACGTGCGCCGTGCGCCGTTCATGAGCTATTTATAAAATGATTAAACACAAGACTCGACGGAGTTTAATGCGGCTACACGCGTAATTTACTGAAAGCAAATATAAAGAATTTCATTAAAAAGGATTTCATTTAACACTAAAACTACCGTCACCGGTCGAAAAGACAGGGTCCAGATTTTTTATTTTACAATTATTGAGGTTATAAAGACGCTCTCGTGGGAAATGATTGAATAAACATCTTCAGTGTTGTACATATATAAATAAATTCGATCTTATAATTTTTATAAGGGCAGCATGTACTTTTTCAAGGCTCGGTAGGTTTAGTGTTAATGTGAATTTGTTAATAAAATCGCGATTTAACGCGGGTCTAATGTTTATGGAACAGTTAAAAAAATGTTAATTCAATGTAAGAAATTGCGTGCTTCGTTGGTAGTTTGGTCAAACCACAAATACCACGGGGACCTCATAAATTATTTTTTAACAATTCTAGAACAACTGCTTTTAGATCGATAAGCCGATCAGTTATTAAGACGCATCCTAAATAACCGTTTGCCATTTTCCACTTGGTAAAAAGTCTGCATACGGGCGACCTCAATCGAGACACGCATCCAAGCCAGTTTCCGAATTCCAAGCGTTCCCGAAGAGGTCAAGTGCCACGGAGGAGAACATTATCGTGGAAACGCGAGGCAAAGACGCCAGGGTCGTATCGAGTTAGTTGCAGGCCATGGGCACTCGTGTTCTACCACAACGTCGCGCTCGTTTACCTGTGAATTCGGTATTCCTGCAGCTCTAGTTCTAACACCACATTTTTGTACACCCCTTCAAACTTTAAACAAAAACTTACCAGTCCCAAATTGTTTTGCTCCCCCTCTCTTCTTTTTCTCTCACTCGATTCTTTTCAGAAATTAATTCAGAATCCATTCAGACATCACATTTTTCATCTGTACTAATTTTCTTGTGAACATTTATATCAGTTCTGGCCCCATAGGGCACCATTCTTGTTCCATTAGCACACAGAAGCCACGCCTACTCGGAGCTTTCTGTACAAAGTGGTAGCATGAATGTTCCTTCTTTGAAAGCTCCTAAAATTGTATAAGTCCTAGATGTTGCGCGAGTTCAAATGTTGTGAAATGCATAGATTACTCTTTGGTGCATTATTCTGGCTCCATCGGCACTCGGAGCACTGAAGCCACGCCTACTCAGAGCATTTGTTTTGACTTTGTTTTGAAAACTCCTAAAATATTCTTCTAAATTCTTGAGCTTTAGACTAGTTACGTGTATAGATTGCCCTTTGGAACACTGTTCTGGCTCCGTTAATATCCGGGGCACCGAAACCACGCCTACTCAGAATATTCTTTACAGAAACATAGCAAGTTAGCTCTCTATTTGGAAGCTCCCGAAATCTTACAATTCCTAGATTTTTTGTAAGCTATAGAACTCTTGGAGGGCTCGTCTCTGGCACCTTCTAAATCCGGGGCACCGAAGCCACGCCTACTCAGAATATTCTTTACAGAAACATAGCAAGTTAGCTCTCTATTTGGAAGCTCCCGAAATCTTACAATTCCTAGATTTTTTGCAAGCTATAGAACTCTTGGAGGGCTCTTCTCTGGCACCTTCTAAATCCGGGGCACCGAAGCCACGCCTACTCGGAAAATTCTTTACAAAAACATAGTATTCCTAGTATTCCTAGATTTTTTGCGAGCTATAAAACTCTTGGAGAGCTTTGATCAAATTAAATGCAATGGTTGCCCCAAGGGGCACTTTTCTGGCACCCCCAAAATCCGGGGCACCGAAGCCCCGCCCACTCAGGCCATTCTATACAAAGAAAGAGCAAAATAAGTCTTTTATCGATGCTAAGAGAATCTCTCCCTCCTCGTCCGACGTCGTTTGCCTCGAAGCGTTTCCTCAAGGGGCAATTCAAAGCGCTCCCAGGGCAAACAACGCTTCACGTGTACACCGACTCACGAAAATACTCAAAATCTTATCGTAGAAAAGTTCTACGGACGTAATATACGTGCTACACCAAACTTTCTGAAATATCACGGCTGTAAGCGGAGGTGACTACAACTGCGCGACATTCGCGAAGTGTACGTTCGTAATAACCATTTTGCAACTCTTACATATATATTCTCGAATATGTTGCAAACTTCACCCATATAAGCTCCACAGTCGTATCTACACAGAGTATGACAACATTTCAGAAAGTTTTGTGTAACACCGGTTTTGGTCTAGTCTGTACGATCTACAGTCCAGATAAAGCACATTTGTAATTTTCAAACCTAATGCTTCGTCAAAAAATGACAAACAGTGTATCCATTTAAAAAGAAACCGTAAAAATGAATTATTTTAATACAGCGTTGCTAGTTTATGCAAGTGATTCTAACAGTTTGCCAGATAGATTTCTATGCAAAACAAAATTTTATATTATACTTATTTATATTATATTATAAATAAATATCTTTATATATATTTATTTACATTCATTTATTATATTTATTTTAGAGATTTTTATGCAAAACAAAACTTTTCTGCATCAATTACAAGAGATACAGACCAAACAGAAGGAGTAATAGATTGAATTTATTAATTAATAAATTCTTTTAATTTTCCCCACCATTTCAATTTCGCTTATATATTTTCCCGATAAATGTATCAAATCCATAAAAATTTCATATTATCGAAGAATAGTAACATTTATACTGCCATGGGGGCAATATTCGTCCATTAAGGGTCGAGTCTTGATGATTGAATCGTTTCGCGAATTCCGCGGACAAGGTGTGCGCTGCCCGGGCGGAATTTCACGGAATTGCAACAGGGGAACGGGCGGCGCGCAGCTTGCGTCATATTCCGGGGGAAAAGGGACTAGCTCGTGTTTTTCGTTCGACTTCCATAAATCGAAGGCCAAAGCCGCATCGCTGCGATTTCCGCTCGCGGACCGTTCCCGGAATCGATGGGAAAATTCTCGTCTCTATTTATACCGAGTATTTTTCCCTCGATTTTCCCCGGGAACGTTCGGCGACGCGTCCGGGGCACAAGGGTGGTTCTCGGTATCAATCTTTCGGTGGATGGAAGTGTGTTTGCCGGGGAGAAAAACCGGTCCTCTCTGTCGCGAGACGGTACTTTTTGTGGCGGGTGAAAGATGCCGGTCTCTTTGCCCGCTGAAAACGACGACGACAACCCCTGCGAAAGCCTTTGGGCAACTTTTTCGTACTTTGCTCGTATCCCCGCGCGTTCGTGATGTTCGCAAGTATGCGAGCCGGAAGAAAACGCGCAGGTTAACAGATGGCTAGACCGTGGATCTTTGCGGAAAGTATTCTCGTTGAGCTTTTTTCAAAAATCAGGCCAAGAGAGATATTTATCCCTTAAATCTGAAATGAAACGCGACGAATAATGGTATATTCACAATTTCGACTTGATAAATTATAATAATAAAAATTCTTCATTTTCAAAAGTTTTACATTTGACAACTGTTCCTCATTCAACGATGTAAAATTATTGTTATTCTTTGTTAACACGAAGGTTTGTGGCAATTTTATTTTAGTATTATTGTACAGAATCTTTCAAATTGTTGAGAAGTACAGATCTAGTTTTAGTAGATCGTACTGGACCTAATTCTGATACGACAGGAATCGTAACCGTACCGACCATAGTGCCCAATAATCCGGTATTACAGTATGGCAGGCTGCCGGCCGCTGGATGACACAGGGTAACTTTAGAACGTCTAAGTGCGGGTTACAATGTTTCCTTAAGATCGGCGATTGTAGTTACTGGCTTACATGCCTGAAAATCCTGGTTGCAAACACGAAGTTATTATAATCCGTAGTAACAAGTGATCCGATATCTAGTATTTGTGGACCGTCGCATAGATCACAGATTAGACCAGGCATTGCAACGATTAATTGTTCCGATTAATAGCTCGAGAATCTTCCTATTTATGGGAATGTAACTGAACGAGACTAAAGGAGACGTGATAGTTTGTCGTTAAAGAAGGTGTAAAAAATTTGCAATTCTCTCCAGAATACGGCGAAACTCTAAAAAAATATTCTTTCGATTATGAAAGAATCTACACAGAAAGATTGATATTTGTCTAAACTCATATTTTCCAGTAATTATAGTAATATTACTTCAATATTATAGTAATAAAATTAACAATATTATTAATTAAAGAAAAATAAATTATATTTCTAATTATGATTAATATTAATAATTAATTTATTCTCAATTTTTGTTCTCCCCTCTAGAACTACATAGAACCACAAATTACAAATAAAGCAGTGAGCAGCGTACAAATATTTTACTACGGTCCGTCCATCGATACTGAACATATTTGCATAATCGGCGGCATGAATGTTTACCGTAGATACGGTTAGATAAATATAATAACTCCATTAAACTGGCTCTGAGTTCGGGAACGAGAATAACGATTCGAGAATAGTGAGTTCAACGTACCGATTGCTGGGTCACTTGTTGCCAGGCGAGCCGTGTTACTTTACATTATCTGTTAGACAGTTAGCCAGCTAGCGCTCTGTTATCGAGAAGGGAATCCGATTCGAGGTACGGTTACAATACCCGTGTATTCGCTAATTGGGAAACCGGCGCACAGTGATCTAAAACGCGAAATTTAGTGACATTTTGCCAAAAAATCAACTGTCTCGTATTGACTTATGTCGAATGCTTATTGCTCTCTAAATATCCACCAACCTTGAAAATGAAAAAATTATTAAAATTTATTAAATACCATTACTGTAATAAACGGTTAAAGTTGGAAGTTTTGAAGATAGCCTTTCTCATGGAAAAAATTGCTTTTCTTCTTTGAGATGCCCTGACGATCCTTTTTCATATTTTCCTTCCAATTTTTTTTTAATGAAAGGTTTATCTTTAAGCTGTAAATTACCATTGTCGATTAAGAATTACTATACATAATGTATTAAACATGTTATGCCAAATGCGATGTAGAAAATTTTCAAAATTCTTAAGACTTCGCAAGGAATATCTTCTGTACCATACGAGATCATAGAATTTTACAAAATGGAGTATTTTCAGCATACTTTCGTCGGGACTATTTGACGACTAAAAAACACTTTACGCACTAAACCAAATTTTATTTAATGAGCGATTTTTCAAAAATTTAGAGGAATGATATATTTACTAAGCTGAATGTGTTTCTAAAAGTTGTTCAATTTGTAAATATATTTAAGAAATAGTAAAAAAAGCTATTAAATAAACAAAAAGTACGGTACACTATGCACCATTAAAAAAGATTACTTGTTAATATTCTACACCCCAGATATCACTTCGATATCTTTAATAGTTTAAAAGTTATACCAAAATGTCACTAAATTTCGCGTTTTAGACCACTGTGCGCCGGTCGAAATTTTCCTCTGTACGGTGCGCAGGTTTTTCGACGTTTTCTCGAAGGTGCAACAATGCCGGCTGTCCAGGCTTCTTTTCGAGCGGTTATCGACGCGGTTCCGATTCGGGGGAATCAATCAATTAATTAGCGGTCGGACCGTTTGTGGTTGGAAATGCCGAGTGGGGATCTTCTGACATGTAAAAGCCATTGCTTCATATGCTGTAGATATAATCATCGGACTCGCGATAGCATAAAGCAGACTTATCGATCAAAGCTATTATCAGCTGAGTGGAAATAGTTTTTTTAGAGCGAGGCACTGTGCATTTAAATTTATTATCCCTAAACTGCGAATATTTGCGCATACTTTAATCTCTGGGAAATAAATCCGTTTTTTAAGTTTTTATAAGTCGATATCCGAAATAATGAATTTGTGTAATTTATATTACAGTTACTGAATTTGATTGAAAATTAGCTCTCTGAAAATACAGTAATATTCCTCTTTGCAATATTCGTCTGAGAATATTGACTTACCAAAATTATTAGCAAATGCAATTTGTAAAGAATTGGTAATTATGCAGAGGAACGTCAAGATTCCTTTTAAGGTCTTTGAATAGGTTTCCAAGTATGTTTAAAAGTGTTTGAACATTTTGGTGCTACGTGTAATAGTGTATAATGTATATTTCCTTCTCCTTTAGGGCTTTGTTATGCTCGAAACCTGGCAGACATTCCACACAAAGGAAATTAGAATTACGAGCACTTCGAAGTAGTCAAGGATGCCTGTAGTCAGACTTTCCCCATAGTCGTTCCTTCGAGTAGTCTGTCAATTTGCTCTTTCATTCTCGAGCTTGTCCAACGTAATAACATAGAGCTCTTTGAAGTTACTTTATTAGTAGACACTGTGCTACAATAGCCTGCGAAAACATTATCAGTCACACTTCGTATAAAAGATTACGCTACACGGAATAATTTCATTACATTTCATAACGAAGTTAAAAGCGAAGTTCCAACTGTTCGTTGAAAGCACCGAAGAATGTTTTATCAAAGTGTTACGTTTCGACAGCGCACCTCGAATACATTGGAACGAAATTCGTACTAATTGGAGATAACAATTGCACAATCTCGAACGGCCGGGCCAATAGTATCCGACTTGTTGATGAAAAATTAATTAAATTTCAATCAATATTGCCTAAACCGTGCCGCTAACTGTTTACGTACAACGAGACGCATTTCGTCGAAGCTGTACTGGAATTTCCGCATTCCGAAAAACAAATTAATTCCCCAGCGAAATAAACTAAATCGCGAACGGATATTCCACTTCGGGATCGTTCATTAAAATTGTAAACGAGCCTTTGGAAAAATACAAAAAACAATTTTCTGATCACGAACGCCACCTATAAAACATATCGACAAACTGTTCTGAAACAGAATTCATAAAATTAAATATAAATATTAAATAAAAAAAAAAAAATAGGAACTCATAAAATTTGGAAGCCAAACAATTCAGCAATCCCTTTTAAATACATTTCGTTGTTCTCTGCGAGCGTTGGGGACGCTGAAAAAATTGTAAAACCATTTTTGAATCCTTTATCCTACAAAACACCATACGTCGTAACTATATTTTAAAATTGCAAAGTTATTAGATTCGAAGACAAAAAATTCAAAGAATTCCTGTTGAACACATTTTGCCGTTCCCCGCGAAGTCTGAGGACGCCGGAAAATATTGCAGAACCATTATTCACGTTACACCATTATTGCGTCAGGCATATTTTCAGGTAGCGCAGCGACGGAGCTGGACGTAAATTTGTTTTTGCATAACGCTGATGCTTATTGCCACCCCTAATTTTTCATCTGCCTCCGCGTTGCCACCTTCTGGTCTCTTCGGCTGGGAAACGCACTAATGGAGTTCCCCGCACAATGGACGCATTGTATAAACTCCACAGTCTCTCTCCTTCTCTCTCTCCCTCCCACCCGGTTTTCCGTCTTCCGATGCTCAATCTCTCGGTTTCTCGCGCCTTCCCTTGTTCGTGCTGTTTGTTGGCGAACACTTGGACGCGTGTTGACCCCCTTCCAGCCGCGCAAATACAGTATCGAACGATAGTTCCACAGCTTTCAATCGACGGTCTAATATCGTGGGCGTGGGAGATTACGTTCCCTTCATCGGGTCTCCCGTTACGCAGGATTTGCCGATAACTATCGGAAGAGTCACGTTTCCGTTGAGCAATCACGAGACGAGATCTTCGGCACGATCTCTGATCTGTTTCCCCACGTTGATCTTTGATCGTGATCCAAAAGCATTGTTCCTAACACCTCTTAATAATTATTAGGGGTACCCATAAGTAATGAATTATTTGCAAATAATTTGTTTTGCCTTCAGTTCTGTACCGATCGTTGTTTTAGATTAGACAACGTTTGTTTTAGATTTCAAAAGAATTGATTACTTATGGGTCCCCCTAATATTACACTATTTTGTTTATTGCGCGTCTGAACTCTGAAATTCAGTGGACTGAAAGTTCCGAGGAAGTTGCAACCAAGTTGCTCCTCCACTTCAAACATGATAGAACCCCCAATATCTTTATTAATCAGACTCTGTTTATGAAGCAGCTCATAGGAATTTGTATTCAACAAAATTTATTCCGTTGAAAAAAACGTTCAAACCTATGTTCCATACTTGCACCTGTGTTTCATACATTGAAGCAGAAGTGGCAGATAATCCACAGTCTACTATCAAGAAAAGAAAAGAATATTAATTGATGATGTGTTTCAAACGAATGAAGTCTTAGTAGCTAACAAAAATGTCAAAATCGTAGGCTTGAACCAGGCCTGGGCAACTTCTCCCCCGATTCTGTCCCTCCGTTGCTTCACGTCCCCCACTACCAGTGCACAGGTTCCCCCACCACTGGCCACTTCACATTACACTATATAGGTACCTAGCCCCACGCCCCACTTCTTCCAGAGACCGAAGGAGCATGGTGGAGGGTATCAGGAGTGAGGACTCGCTTGTGGCCCGCGAGCCACCAGTTGCCCAGGCCAGGGCTTAAACAATGTATTCCTCTTCAAAGATTACCTCTGGACGTAGATTTTGCTCTTAACACAAGAATGTCAATCATTTTGTGTTTCACGTAGTTGTTTAATGCAATAATGGCAGTCATTCTGCTTCGTGTCCTTTGTTTAATTGTTACGCGAAAGGGTTGCATGTCTCTCGCGCGTTTACTGCCGACGAGAGATTTTCCGGAGACGTTAAACGCGCTCGCGTACGTTTAATTAGATGTAAATGGCAGTGTTGTTAATTGCGCTCGGCGATGGGCGCCGCGTCGCCAATCCCGCGGCGTTTATTATTCCGGGCGCGCGCGTTATTTTTATGAAAGGCCGGCCACGTAAATTGGATTCGAAGTGTTTTTAATGAATGCCGAGACCCGAGGCTCCCAGCCTCCCATTTCCCGCGATGAAATTGTTTATTTGCGCATAGTCCGCCGGGCACGGCAAGAGTCGGCACATGCGAGCGCGAAACCGTTTGGCGAAATTGATTTACTTTCTCCGGGGGAAAGGCTTCAACAGAGATTCCCCGTCGCAAAAAAGCCGCGCCCGGCGCGATACAATTTTCTCTTTGATTAAACGTCGGCTTTCCTTAATAAAATTTCCCCCTCCGCGGGCAGCTTCTTTTCCGACAATTAAACGTTGCTTATTAATCGAGCGAGAACAAAGCTGGATCAATCGAGATCCTGTCGGTGGCAGGGATTTTTGAAGCTGTTACAAATAACAATCTCTAGTTCCTTCGTATTTCTGAAGTGCATTTTTGTTATTCCTTTCTGCCATTTTACCGAAGTAAGGAATTTCAGTCAGTGGTACCTGGAAAATGGTGGCTCTGTATTAACTACGTCGTCATGCAATTATTTATCTAAATTTATAAATCAATTATTGTGCTGTTACATTTAATGTGCCTAATTTATTTAATGTTTGCGATAGACGAGGAGATGAATATTATCAGACGGTGTGAATTCTCAATTTTTCTTCCTGTTAATAAATTCGAGATTGTGGTGTTTTCATGATTATCGATTCGGCGTTCAACGCGTTAATGGCGACATTTGTCTCGAGGGAGTTCGGTCGTTTTATTATTTATTTATTTATTCATTTATGTCGCAGTGCTCTCGCACATATTTCTCTTTGAAAGATTAACTTTAACGAGTTTGTTAACATCCACGATCTCTACAGCGTAAGCGCCAGCTGATGAAAAAGTTGGCCAAGATATTCCGTCGCGAGGCGAACTAATAATTAATGAATCATGAGGTCCCGGTGATTGAAAGCTATTAATTAAAATTGATTATCCCGGGACCCGTTGCTCGCGAACCTGCCTTTCTTCGGGCATCCACGCTTCCCAACAAGTTCCTCGACGCCAGACAGAAACTTTCTCTATCGAATTACTTAGGGCTGCACGCTCGAGCGCGCAGGCGCGTTTGCCGGGCTGGTTATGGTTGCTCGGTCTGTGATTCGGAGTTCGGTAAATAGTATTCCGACGCGTAGTTTCGTAAATTGTCGGGTACTCGGGCATTCTCGCACCGAATATGCTCCGGTTACACGATGGGGGTGGTGGTGGGGGTGGGGGAGTAAGACAAGCTAGACGATCGTCGCGGAGACGCTTCATCTTTGTATCTGGTTACCATAATCGCATGGTTTGTCGCTGGGGCAAGTGGTTGTTTAAGATCAATTAGAGCTTAGACTGTCTGTTTATACAAGGTGTTTCGTAAATGGCGGGCAAAACTTTGGGAATAGATTCCTGATGTTCAGAGAAGAAAAAAAAGTTATATTAACGTGTGTCCGGAAATTATTAGTTTCTGAGTCATTAAAGCTTTTGTGCCACAATTGTATTTCTAAAGTTTTGCCCACCATTTACGAAACAGACAGACTCATTTTACTTGTCTGAAACAGGACAGGCTTATTCTAATTGTTTCATAAGTAGCTTCATGCATAATAATGTAATTTAGTGCTTTATGCATTTATCACAAAAATGGGTAGATCAAATGCAGAACGATAAAATCGTCTGTCAATCTCGACTGTTAAATAAAAGTCTGAGAAAGTTATTTCAAATGACGTCAGGAATACCCCTCGCCCCTTTCAAGGAAGTACAACATTTTTGGGACATCCTGTATAACTGGAGAGACTGGAGAGAAATGTAGTTTAGCTGCGTGAACGCAGACTATTATTAATTTTATTCTATTAATCTGATCACAGAAAGGCGCATATTACATGTCTGACAACAGGCAGACATATTCTACTTGTTTAATTAAAGGTAGATTTATTCCACGCACCTGACTGAGCACCGGCGTAGGTACAGTCTTTTCTTGATATATGTCGCTAATACCTCGCTGATAAAAGTCGCAGAACTATCCCCACTACCGAGGGGTCACGAAGCTCGAGAGTCCTCGGTCGCCTAGGGGTGTAAACGTAATACGGGGACGGCGTTCAGCGTGGATCAAAGAATAGTATCTCCTGCACGATATATGTCGCCGACAAGGCCCGTGTTGTTGACACATATCGAGAAAACACAGTGCTCTACTTGTGTAGCCAATCAAATCTTTCTACAACGTATACCGGCATTGTTTGTTCAACTAGCCGGTCCGCTAGTCTATTTGCCGGGCTACAGTCAGTCCTATTCCACTGGCTGCTATAAAATGCAACCTTGCACAATTTTTGCCCGGCGGTAACAGTTTCCACAAACGGGCAGAAGTCAAAATTGGAAAGCGTTCATCAAACGAAATAAATTGGTTTTCTTTCAGCTGGGACGCCGGGACCCGGGACCCCAGGAACAATGGCGTTTGTAGAAATACTGTTCCGCGGGACACACCCACGCGCATCTAAATGTCACAGTAAATTAAAGTCATACTCGAAACCGTGTAACCGAATCCATCATCGGCTGAGTTTATAACGCAAAACACAATATCTGACAAAGCATCGGCCGCAAACACGGTATCGATTTCGCAACAAAACCGAGTGCCGTCGCCCCCCCCCTCCCACGGCGTCATCGACCGACTGTTTAACAAACGAATTCCATTCAGCTTTCCAGGATTCCGGGGAACGATTCGCCGCGCTACACGGCGCCGTTCGTTTTGTTCTCGTTGTTTTGTTTAAACACGTACGGCCCTTATTTGATGACCCTTTAATGAAACAAGAATCCAATTGGCCCATAAAGAACAGCTCGGTAGTTTGCCGCAAGTAGAAACGGCAAGCGTTGATCAGACATTCTGGTGAAATTCAATTAAATAGAATAACATTATTAGAACACGACACAGTAGTGTTAATAATTAATAAAAGTGCAATTATTGAGATTGTAAGCATACAGAGTAATTATTCAACAAATTAATTTTTCTCGGCGTAGGTATAAAAAAAAATGGCTAAAAATTTGGGCGCACACTTTCTTGTTATTCGTATAAAATAATTTAAAATAGTCGGTCTTGGTAAACCTGCCGTTAATAACACGCGCGTGACGGCGGATGTATATTCGACATGCCGAGTATTGTCTTTTCCCCGGTTCGCGTATTTAATCCCGTGTCGCGGCTGTCAGACGGGTACGTTCTACTTTGTTCAGCACCGGTCACGTGACTGGCTCCGCCATTCAGGAAACGAGTCGGTGAATCGCGCGGAAGAATGGCCGCGCGGCGCAAAAATGTGTCGGTCACGTATTATTAAAGCCGTGGAAGGCCGCGGGCGCGTCCTTCACGCCTATTCTCATCGAAGAATCAACTTCAAAGTAGGCGCGCGGTGCACTAACGATTACACCACCGTTAAATATGCACGAGCGCCGACGCCCGTCCATCCGATCGGCAAGCCCGGCTCTGTTTCGTAAATCGCCGCGGCGAACAATTTATGACGATAATAATTGCCCTGCTGCGTCTGATGTAATTGTTTCGACCGCCACGGAGAGCTCCGATAAATAATTCAGCGCGCTCCGTTGCCGACGCTTGTTACCAGGTGCGGGCCAAGTAGACAAAAATTTTAACGACAGCAGAGTGATTTATGCGGCTCGACAATTTCCCGCAATTACTCGATCCGATGTTTCGATCCTTTGTTCCGGGGAATATTGTTTCTGCTTTGTGAGTTATTTCTCGCGTTCAAGAGATTCAACGTCTTATATACAATGTCTTATAATGTCTTCTCTTTAAGTATCTCCGAAACTGGTGCGCGGATAAAAAAAAGTATCCTACGAAAATTGCTGGTTCTTTTACGTACAATAAGATCCCACAATAAAAAATATAGGTTCCCATTTGAAAAAACAAAGTTGACCTTCGAATGACCTTGAAAACGCCACCCAAATAAAAAACTGATACTGCCCCCCCCTTTCCCCCCCGAAATCCTTGGACAAGTGTTTTACGCATTTTTAATATCTTCCATACTTCTCGATATATTCGGCTGAAAAGTTTTCAAATGAACACCCTGTATATGTCCCAAGTTCATCGCCGATAAAAGTCCCAGAACTGTCCTCACTGCCGCAGGGTGTACCCCGCGAGGGGCCCAAAAGCTCGACATCGCTCGATGTCACCCAGGAGTGTAAGGTCGTGTGGATCAAAGAATAGTATCTCCCGGCCGATATATGTCAAACACTGTAGTTTAACAAGTAATGAAATTTTGCATTCAGTTCCATCCTACTTTGCAACCATTTCTAACTATTCCGTTACCATCGAAGCGAGAATGTTCTCGAGAATGGGATTCATTCGAAGGTGTTCCATATTTAAATAATAGCTACCATAAAGATGGTACCTACTAAAAGTAGTATCCTAGAACATTTTGTGTAGCCGTTTCTGACCATTTCTTTGGCACCGAATCAACGGCGGCTTCAAAGCGACAGAGTTCCACCTGTAACAAGAGTATGCAGGTGTATGGTACCTTGTGGCGGTCAGACGCGCCATGAGTACCATCTACCACCTCGTCTGGGTTGAAGCGGAGTGTTATCGGTGTTGGTAGCGGCTAGTTGACCCAGTTCTGCGGAGCCGGTGACCCAGTTCCAGCTTTATCCGTCGTCGATCCGCTTTGGCCCGTCTACGAGTGGCCGCGCATACTGAGGCTACAAGCATCCCCTGTTGCGCGGCGGCAACGGTAGCAACGGCGGCAAAGGCAGCGGCGGTGGCAGTGGCTGCCGACGGCCATCCCAGCCAGCTCGTGAATGCTGCCACGAGTGTATAGGGGTGACGTGCGCCCTACTGTACACAGCCAACAGGTAGCTGCGCCGGTTCCCTGGCCCGTATAAATAGACACAGCCGGGATCATCCCTGGACCGACGCGGTTGCCAGCCCCTCCACACCCCCCACCTTCGCCATCCTACACCCTACCAGCCTCTCCGCCTCGTCCGTATCTATTTCCCTGCGTTCTCCGCCGCGTGCTCGCTTCATTCCGACCGTCCGTCGCTGTGGATTTTCATCCGCACCTCTTAACCCTTTGTGCCCTACACGATTTCATTCCGGAATTTTTAAGCATTTCAACCGCTCCTCGGAAAGCAACATTCGAAACACGAAATATATCATTTGTTTCTGATTCAAATTTGCACTCTGGAGGTGCGAACACACTAGCAAGTGATTTGCACATTTTTTGACATTTTTTGCGGCAGTAACTTGCATAAGCCTGTCCACATGTTTGGAAATGTTATAAAAATATTGTTTCGCTCCCCGAGAGCAATCATCCTTTATTCTACCCGTTTGATCATACATTGTTCCGTTCTACTTGTCCGTTCACAAACAGACCTCTTCTACGTCGCTAAAACAGACTGGTCTATTCTAATTGTTGGACCACAAACAGTCGTGTTCTACTCGTCTGTCCAATGACCACACCATAGTGTTTGCACAACCAAGGAAATAGTACTTGTCTCTTCAGGTAACGGTTGGTTCTATTTGTCCTACTAAGAATCATTTTATTTCACTTCTAGCATTAAGGGAATTAATTTAGCCTAATCAAGCTAGTCTCTTTCTCCCTGTCTAAACAGATGGGTCTTATTGAACTTGCCTGACTAAACTGGTTTCGTTCCACTTGTCCAATTGAACCAGTTCCATTCTATTTGTCTAACCAGGTCGATCGTATTTCACTTGTCTGACTAGATTGACTTCACCCCAATTGTTCCGTTAAACTAATCTTCTTCTACTTGTCTAAACAGGTTGGTCTTGTTCCATTAGTCTGACTAAAGTGGTTATATTCGGTTTGTTTGGTTAAACCAGTCTCGGTCCATTTATTGAAATTTGCCGGATTAGACTTGTCTAATTTCAGTCGCCTTACTCAACTGGTCTCGTTCCACGTGTCCAATTAATCCAACAAAAATTGTTGTAGTCCACTTGCCTAATTAAACTGGTTTTACTCCACTCGTATCATCAAACTAACTTTGTCCTACCAGGTTAAGAGGGGATAGCGATTTTCTTGTTGCGAAAAAGCATGGTCGTCTTATGTGGAATGAAAACTGTATTCTGTTTGTCCGATTAAATTCGTCAGCTACCACTTGTCTGCCCAGGCTAAACTGATTCTACTTGTTCGATCCTCTTTCGCTTGCACGACAAGGAACAGTTACTAATTCTATTTCAACGAATAATGTACTATCCCTTATTAAAGAGTTACACTTATCGAAGACTTCTCTCCACCGAAATAAGTTACAGCGTCCCTTCCATCGCTGTTTTATTATGCAGTAAAAAAGACAGGCTTTTATTTACATTGTTGCATTGTACATAAAAAAGGTACGATGATATAAAATGCTTTCAGTGGAGTGTTGCCTTATACGCCGCTCCCGTTGGAGGATAATAAAAATATCCTACCTTTCTCTAGCTCGGAGGCACACAATTGTTGTTTCACTTTCAACACCTAACAATTCATCTGATCCGACCATTACAGTCACGTATACACGGCGATATTTTTCTACCGGCTTTACAACAGAACACGCCAGCAAACGGAGAGATTCTAAACGTCAGGATCAACGAACCTATAGCTGTAGATCATAAGTTCGCACTGGCTCAGTCTCTCAGCTTCTCTCTCGCGCTTTCATCTTGCGGAAGCTGTTTCCTCCTTTCGCCGGTTTGTTCCTTAAAACCCACATGAATCCTTCTGTTTCCTGGTTTCTTTGATACGAGCTCGCCCAATGGTGTTCGGTCAGCTGTGGACGCAGCAGACAGGGGACTTTTCAACCCCCCGTTCCATTAGAGACACCGTACATCAATACTCCCTTTCGTCTTCTCTTCCGGATCCCATCGCCCTTCTATTCTCGCTGCGTTTGCCACCGTGTTTTCCTTCCGGGGCCGCCACCCGGTAATGGTTTTAAGTGACGTGTAATGGGAATCGGCAGATCGTTGCGCTTTTCCATAACATCCGACGCGACGCGACACGACGCGATGCTCGCCCGTCATATTATCGCCTATCGACGACGCCTAAGTGGCCGCTCGGCCTGTATCGACCGGCGACGAACCTACCCGGATGGAATTAGTTTTATTAGAGGGATCCATAAGTAATCAATTATTTTGAAATCTAAGGCAAACTTTGTAGTAAATTCAAGTTTTTATTTCTTAATTTACTATATAATCTCCATCATTATCAAGGACAGTTTGCCATCTTTCATGCAAATTTTCAATCTCCTAGAGAAATCCAGGGTTCGTGAAGCAAAATATGACTCAAGGTGCCTCCTTGCATCTTCTACAGAAGCGAATGTTTTATTTCTTAAATAATGCTCCAGACATCTGAAAAGACGATGGGAGGTGCGGTAAAACTTCCCATTGCAATTCTTTGATTTTTTCCTGAGTGAGTTTTGCTGTATGGGGCCGGGCCAATACTGTCAATTTGCAGTATTACACCTTTTCTGTGGACTGATGATACTCTCTTTTTCAATAATTGCTGGCAATACAACTCAGCAGTCACTGTTTCTCCAGGTTTCAACAACTTAAAGTGAATTATGCCACGACAGTCCCACCAAATGCACAGTAACACCTTTCTAAGTGATAAGCTAGGTTTTCGGGGTTGATATTGCGGTTTGATTTGCAAAAAGCCATTGTTTGGAAAGCTTTATGTTATCGTAAAGAATCCATTTTTCATCATAAAGAAATCATGTTATCATAAATATCAGAAAATATGTTACCATAAAGAAACACGAGATACAGTGGAAGCTAAAAGAACGCTCTATCGGGAAATATACTGGGGGCCGTTCGTTTCGTCTCTCGGTTGACAAGCCAATAATGAGAAGAAAGCGAGAGTTTACATCCCCCGGATTGCAACGAAGAAATAGCGTTCCTGGCAGCTGAAGTTATTGGACACGCGTTCATTCGCTCCGTGATACGGAACAGATACGGGGAACGGAAGCTGCGAGCGTCTCTTTACGGATCGATATAATTTATTTCTGGAGCATCTGCCAACAATCCTGTCCGGGGCTCGTGCTTCTGCCAACCACTTGAATCTTGTTTCCGGGGAGTTATGCTTGACAAGAAAGAAAATAAGTTTCCCGACCCGACTGCTCAAACCAACAATTGCTCCGAGTAGAATCTGAAGTTGACATATTTTCATAAAGTTACATTTACAATTATTGTGCTCTTGGAAAAACCACCAAACGCGACCTAATTACATCACCCGTCCAATACGATTCTAAAGAGAGAATTAAAAATTGTTCTTTAGCTTCAGGGGGTGGGAGAGGGGGGAATTAAAGTGGATCACAACCGTCTGACCGTTTCACAGATACAACTTCGAGGAAAGCTGGAATTTAAATTGGGTACTATTATATTTGAACGTCAACCGCATTTATAATTACGTTGCTCTTGAATTAAATATCAAAGAGCCAGCGATCGATCGATACTTGTAACCCGGCTGCGTCGTTCATTCAGTAAAAATTCTGGAAAGAAAACTGGAAATTGTTCTCGGGCGGTAAGCTGCGAGCGGGTTCGGAGCGGATTACCGCCACGTGATCGTTTCGCTTCTAATTGAAAAGAACGATAATTCCGTGGTTACAGACGGTGGAACGGTTCCCGGCGGGCGACCGGCGCGGCGGGAATCACGAAAATGGGATATCCGAACGAGAAGCGCTTTGTCGCCGGGCGCAAACACCGGCTAACAAAGAGTAAATTCGATATTACACCGAACGCGTATCCGGCCAAGGAAAACTCATTACGACAAAGAGATCCTTTTCCCCGGCGCAGCCCGACAACGGCCCGATCGCATTATACTGAATTGTTTCGCAGCCGTTTCCAGCCCTCCGGACGGCCGGAGCGAACCAGAATGGATCTCTGAGGTGGGCAACCGCTGCCCGGTACGTCGGAACGCGAAAACTGGGCCGCGCCGCTGAAAAATAAAACGCGATAAAAGACACAAATAAAAGAGCGGCGGGAGTAATGGGAAAAACCGTATTTCGGAGAACAATGCCGGCCGGCGAACAATTCATTCGGCGCACGAGCCCCGGCTTCGAAAGTCGTGTTCCGTTCAAGTCACCATTGTCTTCGCGCCTACCGAATATTAGTTTACTCGCAACTAATATGGATCGGTTCGACGTTTACTTTCACTTGATTCTCAACGACTCTCTCTCTATATTTACAGAGACATTTATAGAGTGCAAAAAGAGAGATGTTTACCCTCCTTGTACCATAATTGTTGTTAATAGACTGGAGGCCTTTATGCAAAATAAAAATTGTCCAAGTCAGTTGTAAGAAGCAGAAATTCAATGAAAGTGTATTTTCTCTTTCAATAATTTTAATAAGTCTAGAATAACGTAACAACGTCATTCAAAAATCTATTTTGTTGTTGTCCATATACAGGGCGTTCCATGTGACGTTTCGCACGCAAACTATAGCTCAATCTATAGTCACAAATCTTCTCTGGGTGGACCTGTTCCCATCTAGCTGAGCTAAATTTTGAACGGCACTAATGACCTTGCATGACCTTGGAAGACCGAAGTGTTATATGTGGTAAATTCGTCTCGGGATAGGCCATACCTAAATAAAAACATACAGTTTCGTTCTAAACCAAAACAACCAAGGTCCCCTTGAAATCTCGGAAGTATAGTCCATCTAGAGTAGATTTTTGAACACCATAAGATGTCTCCTCCGAAACTATACTTTCGGCTATAGCCTGGGAAACAATTGCGTGCGAAATTTCAAATGGAAAATCCTGTATAGTTATTGGAGGATACATAAGCATACAATAAATATAAACTTTTGTGCTCTTATCAGAAATTATGAACGACAAATAAGTTCCTGCAACAAAGTAGTGCAAACTGTTAAAACGCAAACATAAATGTTTAACAGATCTTCACCTTTAATACACCAGATGCTTCCGTAAAGGGAATGGAATATTATTTTTTGCGGATTCGAATTCTCAGTGAAATTCTACGTTCACGTGAATTCTGCAAGCACTCTATTTACTCGTGTCGATAATGCAGTTTTCCTTCGTTTTAATTCGCTCGAAATTATTAAAGAACCGCCCAGCATCATTTTATTATGGACGGAATATTATGGAGGAATACAACGTTATGGAAAATATATGTAGCTGCGTTACTCCAATTCGAAGCTTATTAAAGAATTGTGTTCAACGTGAAATGAATAAAAAATTCGTACGAAAACAGTTGAAAATTACTCTGTAGTTTCGTTCGTTTCGTTGCGTTGGAGGGAAACTCGAGAAAAGAAACCGGTGAGTGATTCACCGTGACGATTTGAATTAAAATATAATAGTTCCGATATGCTTGTTTGAGTAGAACATATTTATTCGTTCGACTAGACACTTTTCTATGCTCGCAGTCCAATTAAGAAAGATTTTATTCGACCTGTCTGACTAGCAACCGCCTTATTCTACTTATTCAAGTAACGAGCTCTTGTTATACTTCCCCCCTCCCCCAATCAATACTTGCCGGGTCAGCGATGCTTTTGTATTGCTCCTTTAAGTAATAATCGACTTATGCAACCTTGTCGAAATTGTCTGGCTATAGACAGACTAATTCTACTTGTTCAGGTATAACAAGCCTTATTCTATTTGTCACACAAGTGGAATTTTATTCATCTTGTTTGTCTGAGCCATTTTTCGTGTCTAGTCAATGGCCATCTTATTCTACCTGTCTGAAGTTTTGTTTATATTTATTAATTGTCTTGCTAGTAACACACCCGTTCGAAATACGTACCCAGTTAAAGTTTTATTATACTTGTCTGACTAGTAATGATTTTAAGTTTCAGATTAGTGACTGTCTTATTTTATTGATACGAACAGTACTTGCCTGCCTAATGATCGTGCTGTATCACTTATTTAACCGCAATCTCGATTCTCGTCGCGTCCGTTCGCGTTCCACGTTAGGGCAGTTTCTCGGAAATGGTTTTCGCGGCCATAATGAAACGGCAAACACGTTTTTCCGTAGTTTCCCACGATTAGTTAAAGCGCGGTCCAGCATTCCCCGTCACGGGAAAACGGAACACGTCCGGTCGAAGTGTTTGCAAGCTTTGCTCGAGCAGCCGTGCGCGTCGGTGGCAAATAGTTCCCCGTTTAATCATCCAACGATACCTCTCCGAGGAAAACATTTGATTCCCGCGGCACCTATTCAAATTGTTTCCTAACTGCGAGCTTTCGCGAGCTTTTGCGAGAAGCCACGCGTTCGCGTTTTACCGGGCGGGATATTTTCACGCTTTCCCCGACGGCCTTCTTTTCAATCCTGAGTTTTGTCGTTCGCAAAGTCGTTCGTCCTGAGATATGTAGTACGCGAGATATCCTTTTAGACGTATATTTCAGCGAGTCCAGGGAGACCTGGTTGAGGAAATTATATTCAGCGTTTTGACGTCTAAATATTATTAAAGCTTCGCTTCATTTAAGTCGGAGATCAGCTAAATTGAGTGTCTTCCGTTATTCGTCCAAGAAAAACAATCTCCGGGAAATTGCCCGCGAGTTTGTCAAGAAAAATTAACGATCCTCCACGTAATGCCTTCTTGTGCTTGAGTTACAAACAAGCTAAATTAAATATGTTGCTATTAGCCCGGCAAGGAGACGCGTCTCCGAGAAATTATTCGCAAGTTTCCCAAGCAAAATTTTCTTGTTCTATTAAATAATACTCCGATGGACATTATTGATTTTCTCCGCGGCAAAAATACGTTCTCGTACCCATCCTTTCTTAATAAAGCAAACATTTCTCGTTCCACGCAGAGCAAGAAATCATCTCGGTTGCAAAAGTGTACGGAGAACGGATCTCTTACCCGGTCAGTACTCGTGCAAAATGGAAAGCAACGTTTCTTGTATCTCTTTGAAGGATTCCTCCCATTACGAAAGAATCCGTTTACAGAGAAACTCCTCGTTGCGATTACAGTTCAGAATGAATCCTCTATTTCAATTATCGACTAGTTTGCTTTAATGAAACGCCCGCTTGTTACCGGCAAATTCGAGCAAACTTTCGATTGTTCGAAATTAAGCGTCATTGTAATCGGTAAATCGCAATTTCTCGTAGGCACCATCATTCTATACGAGGCCAATATAATTGAATTATTCGAGTGTCTATAACGAAGGAAAAATGCAATTGTATTTATATGAAACAAGTGTGATAGCATTGTAAAAAATAGCAAAATAAAATAATAAGAAGAATCAAATAAAAATAAAATAAAACAAAAAATTAATAAAATTATAAATACTCTTGTCCCTTTACGAAACGTCAAATCATATACTGTGCAATTGTGTTTATATGAAACAAGCGTGATAGCTAAGAATAATAATAAGAATACAATACAAATAAAATAACACAAAATAAAATTAGAAATACTCTTATCCCTTTAAAATAATGATGAAAGAAGCTAGAATAATAATGATACAGAACAGTATTTGTTGTGGGTATTTCTTTTCGCGATTGTACAAATTGCAAGAATTATGAAATCGATAAAAATGGAGGACCATAATCAGTATTGGATTGTTTCGACTGTAATAGGTAAATCACTCTTCCGGAGTGGAATGAACGTGCCACCCGGAGTCAGATAAGAGGGATCATTTGAAAGTTGCGCGCAGGAAGCGGCCATGTTAATTCTTGTGTCCTCTCAAAGCGCCCATTTACCTGATTGCGTCGGGTATTTACGGTACCGTGAAAATGTCACGGTCTGAGCGCGCCGCGCCGAAAGAATCTCTGGGAAATGTCAAGCACGACTTCGCTGCGCGATTTTGTTCGGCAGACCGATTCTCGGAATTTGGGCAGTCGATGCGAGCATAAAAACAACCAATTTCGTCGAGGATTCGCGGAACGAATTATGGGTTTTGCGTGCGCATCGCAGGATATGATAAAAATGTACGGGCGAACAGTAGTTCTGCTTTCATTAAGGGATTTTAGACAGTAAGAAAAAATTACGAACAAATTTTATTCGAGTCCCAATAACATAGCATTATCCTATAAATAAAATACCGTACTTTTTGGTCTAATTTCCATTTTTTCATATTATTTTATCGGAATTATAATGATTGAAAAATTCGTTTTATAAAATACTGGGGTAAGGTCCCAATTATTGTGCCTATATTAATTATACTTATTTTTAAAGCATAATGAATGTTAAAAAAGAAATACGTAACATATATGTTCATTGATTTTAATGACTAAAATTTAGTATCCCCTTTTTAATATTCCTTATGCTTTAAAAAAGAGTGTAATTGATAAAGGCACAGTAATTGATACCACCACAGTAACGGGGTCCATTGCCCTATTTTACAAATTTGCGCGCGTCATAATCAGATAAAAATCCGTAGTTGAGTCGTAATAAATGTTGGTTTCTCGTGCCAGAATGCAATTCAAAGCTTCCCGCAATTATGAGATTACAGCGACTAAGATTAACGATGTTCCGTGGCGAAGGAGATGAGGTGTAGTGTTCCTTTTCACGGGTCCAAGGTAAAATAACCATCGTTGAACGTGCCAGATTGAGGTAGCTAGTTTGAGAGTCCTTCAAGATGTTGCTGACATTGCACGTCGCCGAGCAAAACCAATTCACCCTTGAAGAACTTTAATTTTCCCTTATGGGACCCTCGAGAGTTTCCTCCTTTCTTACAGCAATCTTCCTATCAGCGCCTGCGAAAGAGAGAAGGATTCTCTTAAACATACCCGAAATGTCTCTTCTCTTTCGGTAACGTGACGTATCATCTGGGTTCAAAAAAAAAAAAAAATAGAAAATATTTTGTCGCGATATTTTTCCTCGGAGACAAATTCCTCCAGAAATACAGAGAGCTTTTCCGTGTTTTTCGAAAATGTACTCCATCCAAGTATCTCCCCTTCTGTTGCAGTGAAAATATTCTTAAACAATTCCTCGATGCAAGGATGATTTTTTAATTCTCTTTGTTTAACTTCGGCTGACCAGTGCTTTTATTTTAACGAAACAGAGACGGGACTATGGAACTCGAACCTGATTGAATTTCAATTCCATCTATCACTGATCGCAGCCCTTCCGTGAAATAAATGATTCAACAAGCTAGACACGCAAACAGAAACTGATTACCAACATTCATTTCAAAATTAAACATTCAGTACAAACAATGGACGATCGATAGCCCGAGAGCTAAGCGAAATGGAGGTTAAATTGTTAATTCCAGCTGTTTTAGTATAATTTCTACCCTAAAACATCTGACACTTTCATCTACGTGTATTAAAAGTGAAATTTGAGTCACTGAGAATCCATGATAATTTTCTTGTTTCACCAGGGATAGGCTTATACTACTTGTCTGATCTATTGCAGTCCTTTTATACTTGTCTCAGCAATGATAGATTTATTCTACTTATACACAGCGGATCTTTATGCAAAATACAAATTCTTTATGATAATTGCAACAAATTGCAGTGAAATAGAAATTTATTTCTTTTCTTAATATGTTTAATAAGTTGAAAATAATATAACAGTATCTTTAAATGTTTCTGATATTTTTACTGTTTTAAATTATACCTACTAATTTTTGCCATGAACGCATAAAGTCCGCTGTCTACTAATCAATCATACCAGACCTAATTTACATATCACATCAATGATGAGCTATTCTGCTTGTCTGATAAATAGACCTATTTCACTTTTCTGACCAACAAGGGATGTTCTATTTGTTGCTGCTATCTTAAAACATTTTGGAGGATGATCTCAATATCTGTGACGCTTTATTTGAAGTACATTGAAAATAAAGTTTAAAAGAATTTGAACGAATGCCTAGCAAAAATCTCGAATTATGTCTGTCCATTAAGGAACTGTTCGGTTCTTCATTGTAGCTTCATTGTTGAAAATGGCGAGCAGCGAGCGAAGATTGCGTATGCACTCGACGCGTGTTTATTTTCGTGGAAACAAGAAAACGTCGAAGCGAATTCGTTTTATTAGCCTCTTAATGTCCAATAGCACATTTTGTTCCTCTCGAGTTTCCCCTTCTCGACACCGATCGCCAGCAAAGATTACGCTAGCCTTTATTTGCTCGGCGAGAAGTGGATGATTCTGGTTCTTGAACGAATCTTCTCAGGGGCTCGATAATTTCCGGTGCTATCGACGTTCCGTCAGAGCCAGGCGATTCCCAGATCGACTGACACCAGCCTACGAACACTGTTTCGTTCGGAAACTAGCGCGTAAACGAGACGGTCTTCTCCCAACTTGTTGCACGGCTCCGCTTAAAGGACCCGAGGCGAACGGTGTCTCGGAAACGAGCGTAACGAGCTGCAGTTTTTGTCCGGAGGAAGTGCGACAAAATTTCAGATTTCGTCTGAAAAACTTCCACACAGAAATGGTAGAATTGTAAAAATTGTTCGAACGGATTTCATTTCGAATGTAAATTAACAGTAGTAACACATTTTACAGAATTTGTTCCATTGTATCGGATATTAAAAGTTCCAATAATTAACACACCACACTGTCAGTACATCCGACGTTAACGAAATTTCCAATAATTAACTGTACTTAAGTAGATTCCAATTTTTCACTGAATATAGTGAAACGTTCGCTGGAGAGCGAACTTGATCGAACGTGATCCACGAATATCGGGTCCCACCAATGATATCCGGTTTCTTCGGGACTGTGAGGAACATGTTCGTTAATTGTCGTTTCCGTGGACCACTTTTTCCGTCCGAAGAGAATCGGACGGAGTTCCTATTCAAAACTTTCTTATTACCATGCCGGTGATATGTAGATACCCGAATCGATTACCGCGTCCACTGAAAAAGTCAATTTCGATTGATCGGACAACTATCCGAATTTTCGACTCGACCTTTCATTTTATTATCGTAAGAATGGCAAAGTTTAAATCCTGCACGATTAAGTCAAACTGATCTGCTTGAACAAGAGCTCATTTATGTCACTAGTTTTGTTTGCCTTTGTCCGATTAAGCACTGATATATTCTATTTTCTCTAACTGGACATTGACACTTTCTGATTCGTCCGACTAAGCATTGTTATATTCTACTTTGTCTCATTAAGAAATGGCCTATTCTGTTTCGTCTGAGCAAGCACTGTTCTATTCTACTTTGTCTGACTTCGCACAATAATTCCACATTGACTGACCTGTGTGTCATTCTACTTTATCTGACAAAACGTTGACCTGTTCTACTTAGTCTGGATATGTAACGTTCTATTCTACTGTGTTTGAATAAACACAGGTAAAATTCTATTCTATTTTAACATAGTCTTATTCTACTATTCTACTTTGTTTCACGAAGCAACGGCCTATTCTATTTCGTCAGAATAAGCACTGTTCTATTCTACTTTGTCTGACTTCGCACAATAATTCCACTTTGACTGACCTGTGTGTCATTCTACTTTATCTGACAAAACGTTGACCTGTTCTACTTAGTTTGGATATGTAACGTTCTATTCTGCTGTGTTTGAATAAATACAGGTTAAATTCTATTCTATTTTAAAATAGTCTTATTCTACTACTCTACTTTGCCTCGACTATTTTATTTGGTCCGACTAAGCAGCATTCTATACTACTTCGTCCAGAAATAATTCTTGTGAGAACGAAATTGATTTTATAGTATTATTTTAGCTAGATTTATAGTGTTAGTTAATGGCTTTTAGATTACAGTATCTAAGGATAAAAATACCCTTAATTCCCTTTACATCGGAGTTTTCTAAATCGTGGAGCAATTTCCCTTGGAATAATTTCTACTACTCCTGCAACGGAGAGAATATTCGATGGGGAAAAAAATAGTTCGCTTTTCGATTTTCAAGCTCTAGTTTCCAGTTTTATTAACAGAACGGTCAGTTCTCTATCAGGGCGTTGAAGCCTCTGACGAGATGCGTTCGTCTGGAAATTGGTTCTCCCTGTCAAAATTCCGGCTAGTTGCATTATAGGTTCGGGGACGCATCGATACGGAAGTTGACCAATCGAATATGAGACTGAAACTTCGCTATTAATCTCGCGAGTCTCGGACTTGCTTCATCGCGTTATCGGAGCCTTGACGAAGTTACGTTAAATGATCTGCGATATTGGGGGACCAGTTTCCTAATGGAGATGTTTCGCATTCAATGGATTCCATTATCCTTCCACGGCGTCGGAAAAATGTTCTCATACATCCTCGAATCTCTACACTAATCGATAGTCTGCATACAAAGTGAGAAAAGTTTAGTTGCAAGAGATGAGAGTCTTCATTTGTTAGTAAATTTTTCTCAAATGTTTATTCTACCGTGCTCCACCATTTCTGTCACGAATGTATGAAATCTGCAGTTTATAAATCAACAATAACGTTCACGGGATAAAGAGAGTTAGTAGAAATCTACAATCTTATAAATTATTTTATCTGACTGTTACTTTGCACAGTAAAAAGTTGAAAATTAATGAAGTTCCTTTATTATGAATCTGTTGAAACTTTTTCCGGAAGAAATAAAGTATTTTTATCAATCTCAGCTTACCAATAAATTATATGAATTGAACAGGTACTTTATGCAAAGTTTAAGAAATATTGCAATATTTGTATTGTCGATAGTGGTGGCAGCGTTCTCGGGATTTTCAGACGTTATGAATGCATTTTCACGATTTAATATCCCTTCAAGTGACAGCCACGACACGTTGGGGGAAGTTTTCCGAGTCATCTTGAAAACCAGCCCTCCACGCTGGTCTACGCATAATTCGTCGAGGGTGACACGGCCGTCTGTCAAACACAATGCAGGGAAACAGTGAACTTTCGTGTTTCCCGGTGGCTCGAGCGATTTTTGAAAGGCCGGGTGACGGATGGCGGAAAATTACAGTGATTGCGGCGGACAGTGTTTGCCCGTGATGAAACGCGCGGAATGTTCGATCGGGAACGGGGGTTTCCCCTAGGAAACGGGAAATGTAAAAAGTTCGTGGCCTTTAAAAGTTTCCTTGTTTATAAACCTCGCGAGAAGCCAATCGATCGCTCGAAATTATATTAACGCAGGCCCCGGGAATATTGTTGTTCCGCGCGAATCAGTCGCAATACGATTTAGCTTTGTCGCGAATTAAACGCTGGCTTCCAAAAATAAATATTCTCAAAATAAATTATTCTCGCTTATTGTCCTTACCATTTTTCTACTTTTTGCAGTGCTCAATCTGAAATCGTATATTTTAGTGCATCCACGAATTAGAATTTCATGTCGCACAACTTTATGCACATTTTCGTGGTCTGTTCATGCACAGAAGTCTATTCAAATTTTAAAATTCCTTGTATTAAATGAAACTGTGTGTGTGTGTGTGTGTGGTCAATGTATTGAACATTTTTATGTTCTACTACTCTAAATCTGCGGCAGTTTATTTAAATTTTAAAAATCCAATATAGAATGAAACTGTGTGTAATTATTAGATTGCATTATTATTGCATTTCGTGCATTTATGACAAAAATGAGTAGGTGAAACACGAAACGGTGAAATCGTTTAACGATATGATTTTATTATCTATATTAAAATTATTAAGCTTTTAAAATTATTAATGGCAGAAATAAATATCTATGCAACTTCTTTTTCTTGCAATCAATGCACAAAATTTTTGCATAAAGGGATTATGTTAGAATTTTTAATGTTACCAAATGTCCTGAAAATTTTTATGCTCCACTAACGCCAGACCTGTCGATGACAAAAAAGTATTAACTTGTCTTAACTTACCTGAATCTTGTACAGATTTTTCATTACAGATTACTTCAGTAATCAAAATTTAGTAATTTTCCCGGGAAGAGTCTCCGCCATTTGAGTGACAATAAAATGGAAAATTACGGTGGATCGTTCATACTAAGACTTCCAGTCCAGCGTGTACGAGCAGAGATTGAAAATTGAATGATTTAATACAGTCGGTCGCGGTATCAAAGAGAATTCAATTTCCGCTCGGAATGCGCCAGTCAAGATAATTCGAAAGGAGGAACAATGAACGATAAGTTATATAATTCATTGTCGTAATGAATGGCGGGAACGATATAGCCGGTCGATGCGATTCAACAGTTGCGGAATACTTTTGATTGTGTGCGTTGTCGGGAAGCCAAGCTTCGAAGTTTCGTTTTCTTCTGACGGGGGTGGGGGGAAGAGAGGGAGTGGAGGAGAGGGGAGGGGAGGGGGCAGCTTCTGATATTCCCACGACCCACTATGCCGTAGATAGCTGTGTCATCCTGAATGTCGCACTCCGGCCAACCCACGATTCGCCCTCCTTTCACTTCCGGTAGCTCCTGTGCCGGAAGTTTCCCCTGAATTTATTCGGCGAACACACAACCGGCCGGATTTAATGAAATTCTCTAATCGAACAATATTATCAGCCTGCGCTTTATTGTTCCGCGAAGCCCCATGTGCGCCGGGTTGCTACACATTAATTGAATCAATTGTTGTTCAACATTTACTCGCGCCAATTCGCGTGGCGATCATTTTTTCCGTGGCTCCATTTTGTTACTCTCTCTTTCGTAATTTTTAACAACAGCAAAATTGAATTAGATCCCGGATCGCATTTCTCGCCGGGTTTAAACAAATTTCCCGGGACGCGCGGCTTTCTGCGAACAAAAAAAGAAGCGGCCTTTTTATTTATCGAACGGCCAACGTCACGCCGCCCACGCGCACGCGACAAAGAATTTTGTATTCGAAGCGAAAAATTAATCTTCCCGGCGTGATATCGAACAAACGAAGTTTCATTGGATTTTACGATTGAACCGGGAATTTTTTACGCGGGCGTGAAATTCACTGGCTGTAATTTCCAAGATTCCGAGTCGAAGTTTATTTCCTCTCCGATGATTTTTGAATATTTTTACAGTGTTTTCTGTGTCGTTTCAATGCGAGTTGAAATACTTTCAAAACGAGAACTTTTTTCATAATCATTAACTCGCGGACCTCTTTTTGAAACTGGGAAACTAATCCGTGCGACGTTGAATAAACTAAATAATCTATCTGTCGAATACAACGTTGAATAAAATAGGTTGAATAATTTAATACGGTCTGTCAAAGCTGATAAAGAAAGCAAGAAATTTTTGACCGCATTCAAATAAACCATAAATAAATAAATAAGAATTGTTTAGTTGTTTTTCTCTTCCTCGTAACAGATGAACACAACTTTTCCTAAAAGTGTTAATATAATTTCGTCAATTTATGCGAGTGACTAACAATTTAATCAGCCAACTGTGATCGAAATGAACGATATTGCAGCAACGTTTGGAACAAAAGCGAGCACTTCCGGGCCGCAAAGGGCTGACGCCGAGCATCGCGAAGCCCTCAGTCCGGCAATTTTCAGGGTGTCTTACAATTTAGTCGAGTGGTGCGATAGTATTTAGTCGATACTAGTTTTCGTTGGGCCAGGTGTGTAGGGAATAGCGATGTAAAAGGAGCAGCCTGGTTTGGGGGGAGTCGCAGGGACAGCAAATCGGATTTTACGGTCGAGGTCCGCGAGAACCTCAATTACGGTACTAATCCCTGAAATACGTTCAGCCTACCGGGGCTCCTCTTTGTTTTATTCTCTTGCCTTTTAGCTTGGCCGCCGCGCCGCGCCGGCACACAGTGTCGCGAATAGCCATTCTAGGTGGAGAAAAATCATAGATCGTTTCATGCTTATTCAAACCGATTGAAATTTTCTGTTAGGTCGTGAAATGAGATTCAACATATGTAGAACCTTGAAAAATAATATTTATATTGAAAAATATTATATAAATTATAGAAACAAATATAAAAATAAATAAAACATATACTACTAAATAAGTATAACAATAATATCTAAATATAACAATATAAAAATAATTCTTTGCTAATATCGCTGTCGCTATCAACTATGTCACTTATGGGATTAGACAGAAGTTCTTGTTAAGAGTAGATCTGATGCACTTTTCGGTAGCGAATTTGTATTTTTTGCGGTATCACCCTATAATAATTTATGATGGGATCAAAAGTAATTATACTTCTAATAACTATAGAATTCATGCGTGGCCAATCCTAAACCTTCTTATGTCTTTGTTGCGAGCTTCTTGAGCCTCTTCAGACATCATGCCAATTGGCAATAGGCATGATTTACTTATTTCTACACTATGAAATAATAATTTGTACACTGTAACGGGCATAGAAAATCAAGGATATAAATTTAAATATAAATCTTTTGTTTCGCGAACAAATTTCTCGAACTTTAGAAAATTAATGTTGTGACTTGAAGAAAGACCAGATAAGATATGAAAAAATCGTTCAAGCAGTTCCTTATTAATGCCTGTTATTTTTGAAGTTTTTGTAAAGTTCTTGTGTTACCATCATTTGTGGAGCCACTTCCTCCTGCTTTCCTAGAACGCCCATCCAGTCCACTGTACGGTGTTACAAAGATTTTAGAAAATTGTGACAGGCAGGTTAGCAGATATTTGCAGCTGATTTTCATGAGAATCCCTTCTATATAGTTTGAACTTAATGCAATAAAAATTTCAAGATGGGATCTTTTGAGACTTTCTAGTTCTACTCTATCAAAGTCAACTAACCGGCATAGAAAACTGGTACTTAAAAAATCTCTAAAAATTATTGTAAAGGACTTCATTAACGAACTTTCTGAACATTAATGTAGATTCATATTTATTGCTCTGTCATAATTTATTTTAGAACAAATAAATAAACGTACGATTTCGCCGTATTACGGTTCGGAGTTTTCACGTATCGATTTCAATACTTATATCGCTATTAAATTAATTATTATGGGTATAATTAGGCTCAGTAAACATTCCGAAAGAAGAATATATGAATGTCATATCTATTTTCTGATATGACCTTTTTCCACCTAAAATGAACATTCGCGACACTGTGCGGCAGTCGCTCGGTTATTTTCGACACTCGACGACCGGTCGTTTCCGGTGCGATCGTTGGATCGGTTATCCAGGTTTAAGGCGATAAATCGTCGGCTTCGATCGAAGAAAATGGGACAACTGCGCAGCGCTCGTTCTTTTTCATTTGACCCTTCTCGGAGCTATTTCAACGCGTTTCCGGGGAAGCAGACATTTTTAGGGGTCGCGAGATCGAATTCTCTTCTTTATTTGGTCATAGACAATATGCGGGGTCAGTAGCTGTGATTACAAAATTTTTTTGGGACCCACGAATGGGTAAAAAACGCGGACAAGTAAAATTCTCCTGTAAAATCTCGCTTTTCGCCTCTCGTGCTCCCGTTTTCTCAAAAACCACTCGACCTATCGAGTTGAAATTTCGAAAAGAACGATTTTAATTTAGAAAAAAATTTTTTGAAATTCAGCCTACACACTTTTACCACGAATGTATGAAATGTTTAGTGTATTTATAGCCCTGGTATTCGAAGTGTCTCCGCGTAGACGTCTGCGATACAAGTAGGTTGCAAATTTGCAATTAGGAATATTCATTCCATCTTCTTCAGTTTCTAATTGAAATTAAATTGCCGTTGCATTGTTTCCCATTTTATTTAGAAATGTTTAGGTGACTGAAATTAATTCACGAATTGATACCTACAGAACTTTCCAAGAGATTTTATTATTACAGTATTAAGCCGTGTATAACATACGCGGATACGCAGTTTATTTATCATGGTTGTGTTCTAGTACTTTAATCCGTAAAACGTTCCATTTAGTTCTCGTTCCACCGGTCTCCGTCATTAATAATCTGTACCTTCGACGGCGGCAAACATTCGGGTCAGTGGATATTTAAATTACGTTTCAATATCTATTTTTGAAGCATAAAGTCAGTGGAAAATATATTTCTGTCCCAAACGTTAATAATTATTCCACACGGCCGACAGTATCTCATGCCCTGATCATTATCAGATTTTATGATCTATTGTCATTTCGAGATTATTTTTGACGTCTAACTGGCAAGATTAATTATACATTTTAACGTACTTTGGGAACCTAACTATAAGCGATTGTCTACAGTTTCAGGGAATCATAGAAAACAAAATGGAGAATTGAACAAAAATGTAATATTCAGTTTATCGGTATTATTGAAAGGGGGAACAAAATTTGCAAGGAAATGGGATTTTCTAAATTCTCAAATTTACGACCTCTGACATTGAGGAAACAGGAGACAGTAAATTAACGAATAAAATTCAAACCTACTTTGGGAATCTAACTATAAGCGATTGTCTACGGTTTCAAGGAATCATAGAAAACAAAATGGAGATTTGAACAAAAATGTAATATTCAGTTTATCGGTATTATTGAAAGGGGGAACAAAATTTGCAAGGAAATGGGATTTTCTAAATTCTCAAATTTACGACCTCTGACATAGAGGAAACAGGAGACAGTAAATTAACGAATAAAATTCAAACCTACTTTGGGAATCTAACTATAAGCGATTGTCTACGGTTTCAAGGAATCATAGAAAACAAAATGGAGACTTGAACAGAAATATAATATTCAATTTATCGGTATTATTAAAAGAAGGAACAAAATTTGCAAGGATCTCGATGGAAATGGGATTTTCCAAATTCCCAAATTTACGACCCCTGACATAGAGGAAACAGGAGACAGTAAATAAACGAATAAAATTTCTAGTTACTTTCTGCAATCACCTTGACGAACCGAGACGACAACCGCGTGCCATTTTTCTTGGGGCCGTCGATAGTTGCGCGGGCAACCGCGCATTTGCATAAACGTGCACGGTCTAGCCAGTCGGGCAATTTAAAAAATTGCTCGAAGAAATTCCCGGAAAGCCGGGAGAGCTTAGTTCGAGGTAGAAAGTCTTTGTGCTGTTCCCTCCCAAAGATGGAATCTTCACATCGGGCCCGCGTTCTCGAAACGATATTTGCCTGGCGGAAAATTGTGAGTTTGCTTTAAAGTGGATGAATCTTCAGTGTCTCCGCGTCGCGTTCTACAACGGCTATTCTATTCCATCTGTACGGGACTTGCGAGCCGTTGAAAGGGAATTCCGTGATTCCGTTCAATCGGCGCAGACGAGACGCGCGATTCGTGACAATTATTACGCTTTCAACGGCTCGCCGGGTGTGCACAGCGATCCGCTCCTCGATCAGCTGAGCACTTCCTTCGGGAACATTCCCTGTTTCTCTCTCTCTCTCTTTCTCTCCATCTTTCTGTCTCGTCCAAGTATTTTCTGCGAGACCGGGTTTTAATTAAACGTGTACTCGGTCGTGTCCCGGCATCGCCACGGCGAAATTCTGCCGAGAAAAATGTTCCGGTAAACAGTTTATGTTTAAACTGTGTGCGGGTCCGTTTGCTCGGCGAGAGTGGCTTCACTTTGCGTTACGCTACTGCCCCTGTTATTTGACGAACGATGAGAGTTGCCAAACGCTTATTGGTCGTCTAAAATGGACTTCGTGAATTGTTACGCGTAACAAGAGGTAAGAAGAATTCGATGCAAGCAAGGCACTCGTTTAAAAGTACTGCACGCGTTGAATTGTTTACTTCGTAAATTTATCAACTTGTGCGAGCCGGTTCTAAAAACTTGGTCAAGTGCTCCATAAAATTCCAGGGAGAAACTCACGAATGATAGAAATCGAAGATCCTCGAGTCCCAAGGACGTTATTGGTTCCTCGAGTGGCACAATTGTTTTTATCGCGGCGGAGGATTTGTTGATAACGAACCGGGAAACTCGTAGAGGAACTCGCGAGAACAATCTGAACGATCAATTTTAGCGGAAGCGTCTTATCTACTTCTTGTAAGCGCAGAAGATAATTTCGAAGTTTCTTATCGGGAATGGTTCTTCTTGGCTTTTTTATTATTTCTTCGCGTTGATCGCTCACAAGGTAACCGTAGAGGGATTAAGGATTAAGGACAGAAATATGGACAGTGATATCGCCGGATTTCGTTCTCTTTCCGACAGAACGACAGTTTGTTGTCTTCTCGTTCGCTGCTTAATGGTTTCGTTCGCGTCCGAGGATCTCGGAAAGGTACGGTTGTTTGCCACAATTTGCCGCACAAAAATGAAATGTTTGCTTAACGCGCGACAGGGGATTCCTTCGAGCATCCTTGCTTGCCAGTATAGTCACGCCTTCGGCCCTGTTTCGTAGGCACGCGTCGCGTCGACTAATCGATAGAGCAAACTGTTGATTCTGCCCCAGAATGCTGACTCGAGCGATTCCGGATTTTCGCGTGGGTCGCGTACTATTGCGTCGGATGCGATCTTGCCGAAAAGAAACGCTGCTGGACACAGTTCGACAATATTTACTTTCGATCTATTGACAATGCTAAAAATACATTTAGAATTTGATACAATATCCACCTAAGAAATTAATTATACACAGTCTGTCCCACGAACTCTGTCCACTCGAATATCTTGGTTATTACAAACAATACGAGGAAATGTTACTTACAGAAATTGTAAGGTTTAAGAAACTACATACTATACATGATATTCTTGCAAGTGGAGGCGTAGAGAAGATATAGAGGTCACCTTTGTTTTTTTTAAATGGAATGTCCAATGTTTTATGCTCGATTTCGATAGATTGGCGTGGTCTGAGTATAAAAGTGATAAAGTGTATTTGTAGTAAAACTTACCGTTGCTGAGATATTTGACTGTTTTCACGAAGAATGTTCGAAATGTCGGCCATCTGCAGCGATGCAACGTTGCAGTCTTTCAACTGTTGCGTCTCTTACACGTCTTATTGTTGGAGCGTCTATTGTAGCACACGCTGCGATAATTCGTTGCTTCGAATCTTCCGGAGTTGTTGGTGCAACTCGATGTACAATATTTTTCAATGTTCCCCACAAGAAAAAATCTAGGGGTGTTAAATCTGAACTTCGTGATGGCCAGCAAATTGTGCCACCGCGACCTATCTATCGATTTGGGAATATTTCATTGAATGTACTTCTCACCCTTCGAGCGCAGTGTGTTGGACATCCATCGTGCTGATACCACATTGTCTGACGAACGCTTAATGGCACGTTTTTTAATAAATTTGGCAATGTATTTCTTAAGAACGTATCATATTTTTGACCAGTAAAAGTGCCGTCAATGAAATAAGGTCCAATTATTTGTTGCCCTATGATTCCACACCACACATTAATGGACCAGCCTGTTCGATGATCAATTACTCGTAGCCAGTGAGGATTTTGTACTGACCAATCAATAATGCGTGTTATGTAAATTAACGCGTCCAGTGCTGGTAAAAGTAGCCTCATCGGTAAATAGTATTAAAGAGAAAAAAGTGGATTGATTTGTAGCTGCTCTTGAGCCCATCCACGAAATCTAACACGGTTTACATAATCCATGTTATGTGATTTCTGGTGAAGGCTAATGTGGTACGGATGATATTTGTGACGAGTGAGAATTCGTGACGCACTACTTCTGCTGACTTCAGATTCGCGCTGAATCTGACGTACACTGATACGAGGATTATGATGTACCATTGCAACAACATTAATTTGAAATAATCAAGACATTCAAGTGGAAAGAGTTCGTGGGACACACTGTATATGAGTACAGGCATGGAAAAGGTAAAAAATAGCGGTAATTGGTTTTTCTAACTATGTGCCCCCCCTTTGAAAAATCTGACAAAGTTACGTGTTAACAACCATAACGAGATGCTAAAACTGTAAACATATAAACATAGTATCTAGTAGCTCCTACAAGAAATCGGCATTTCAAAATTTGTTTTATTTTTTAAAATTCGGTTTCGAAGCTAAAAATTCTGAAAAAATTCATAGATGTGCATTATAGTAGCTAAAGTATGCCTGATTTTTTTCAGAATTTTCAATTGAAGAGGGTGAGAGAAATTACGGAAAACCTGATTTTCTTTGTTACGCCACTACTACCCCCCATGGCGACATATAGGATTGAAAATTGGCACAAAGTACTTTCTTTGGATAAGCTATCGAATTGCAAATTCAATTTGGTTTGGGGGCACTTGTGACCTCCTTATATAGCACCCTACACCCTTTGTGCAATTGTTCTACGATATTATTATCGCGCCGAGAAAAATATGAAATAATTAGGAAGGGTTAAATCGCCAACGTCTGAAATTTTCGTGGCTTGGTTTTGCAAATCGGATTGCGGAAAAATGCGAAAATTAATTCTGCGATGACAAGCTGCCTGAAAGAAACAGGTCAGATTTTTGTTGCTCGTCGGTTTCCGTCTCGCGACCGCGTCCCGTGTGACAGGAACTCGCAATTGAATCTCCCGATGTCCTTCAGACGTGAATCCTTGGTCCAGGCGAGTTCCGCGGCTCGTAAAAACCGAGATCACTGTCGCCAGGACGCAGCGTCGCGGGTTGTGAACGGAAACTTTTTAATGAAACGGCCGTCGTTCGGCTGGCAATTGTGATGATTACGTTCCGCCTTGTTGTCTCAAGATGCTTTCCTCTCTCTCTTTTCTTTGTGACTGAACACGTGAATGGGTGTGCACGTTTGTGTGTGTTTCAAGGCTTCGAGAACTCTGTGTTCTAAACTCTAAACTCTGCGAAACTGTTTGGCGAAACTTGAGGCAGTTTGCATTGGAGATAGAAGAGACGGAGGAAATTCAGCTTGAGCTAAAACGGGCACAAATGAGGAGGAAATGAATCTATGTGCGAATCCATGGTTGATCGAGCGGAATAATAGGCAGTTGTTCGCGATTTCACTTCTTGGGAGACAATTGAATTTTTATTGACAACGTTTGAGTACATTTAAGCACATTCGAGAAACGTTCCACGGACACCCTGTGTTGTGATATTCAATTTTGAGTTGGTAGAATAATTTCATTTTCTAAAACACGTATAAACAGACCCGTGGATTTAGTGCATTTACGACAAAAATTAACACGTGAATTTCAAGACAGTGAAATCATTACTGTTAAAGTCAATGAATACTGGGGTTACTTGGCACTGGGAAATGTTATCGACACCCGTGAAATTGATTATGATATATCGACGACGCGTTGATTATTGTTTGCGGCCGCAGTAGAATTACAGCGTGAGGGGTTCGGGGTTCAAGCACCCAGTTCCTCAGTTACAACTGTCGTTCCTCCCATCGATCTCTCGGTCCGAATCTCGCGGCTGCGACTATCTTCCCTTCCGAAACTGGCACAGTTTCTCGTTTCACAACACAGTCGCTCGTGTCTCTCCTTTTCTCGCCGTCAATCTCACGGGCCTCCCTTTCTCGAGGCACGGAAACCCTCGTGCAACGACGCCATGGGGGCCGATGGCACGGCGGAACCAACCCCCATGAGGAATCGATGAAGCTTAAGTCCCTGGACAACAAGGGGCCGACGGGACCTCGTGGCTGTTGCCGCGATCGTTACGATGCTAGATATATAGTTTTTCGGTGCTTCAGCCTAGAACACGTGTCCGAAGGAACTTGGATTAATGGCACGGGATAAGTTCAGCTGTGTTTTCGTTAGGTACGCGGTGGGTTTGTGTTCGGAAGCTAATCTGTCGGAAGGAAACGGCGGTATTGATCACATGGCTCAGTATTTTCGTCGTTCCTCGGAAATACACCCTTCGCTCGTCGATTAATTTTCTTCGCTAAAACTCGCTTCACGCTTCAACAGTGGATTTTGCAGGTTTGAATGCAGATATTGATTTTGAATGCGAAATATTTATTAATAACAATTTTTATAATTAGCTATCGCATATCTCAGTTGGAACTAACGGGACAGGTCAGAATGACGAATTGTAGGAAGTCTGAATAAATCTTGTTATTATTATGAAGCAGTATACAGGGTGTTCATTTGGAAACTTTCCAGCCGAATATCTCGAAAAGTATGAAAGATATTAAAAAAGTGTAAGACACTTGTCCAAGGATTTCGAGGGGGAAAGTGGGGGCGGTATCAGTTTTTTTATTTGGGTGGCGTTGTCAAGGTCATTTGAAGGACAACTTTGTTTTTTAAAATGGAAACCTACATTTTTTATTATGGGATCTTATTGTACGTAAAAAGACCAGCAATTTTCGTAGCATACTTCTTTTTTATCCGCGTACTAGTTTCGAAGATAGGTTTCCATTTGAAAAAAACAAAGTTGACCTTCAAATAACCTTGAAAATGCCATCCCTCTTTACCTCACGAAATCCTTGGACACGTGTTTTACACTCTTTTAATATCTTCCATACTTCTCGAGATATTCGGCTGGGGTAAGTTTTCAAATGAACACCCTGTATGTCAACTGCGTTCAGTTAATTTATGTTCCTTTTGTAATTTCAAGGGTGAGTGAACGGAACGATGAACATTTTCGTTGGGATTTAAATTGCTATCGTGTGGAATGTTTTTGGGTTGAATTTTGTCTTTTCGATTTCGGTGCACCGGTATATGTTGACGGCGAGCCGTGAATGTTACCTGGTCGATCGCAACCGCAGCAATGGCGAATGCAAAGCTCGTATCAAGGTGAAGTGGTCGTATCGGCGGAAAAATCTTCTTTGAACGTCGGGAAAACTGGTCCCGACCGATTTGCGGTAATTTCTAGAGATTGTGTTTTTACGTTCGGCATGTTGCATTTTGTGCGAGTGCTCTGGCCGCGCCGCTGCTGCAACGTGATTTATGATATTCGAAACTTTTCGTTCATATCTCCCCGTTTTACGACGTTGTCGCCGTTACGACAGTGTATATGCGACGTTTTATGGCATGTGGACGGTCTCTGAACACCTATTTCGCAGATTAAAACGGTTTGCGAAAAGCAGTGCCGAATAACGCGTTCGAATTAGGAAAGAATTTGTATGCCGTAGAAAATGTGATGAATTAGTAACGTCGTTTAGACAGTAAAAAATTTTATTGATATAATACTGCAAATTTTATATATTTTATACCGGTCGGCGATGTGTAAAATGTAGTAGAAGAAACGATGTAATAATGTCTGTTTCCAGCTGTTAACCTTTAGAATATTTTACCAAATGGAATAAGCTTTTCAAATATCTGCCTTGTTCACAAAGTATTTAATTGTAAATCTGTGTTTGCACAAAAGTCTGTACTATAGTATCGATATTGAACAATTCACATTTTAAATTGTGCAGCTTCGACAGCAAAAACTCCACAATCGTTCGCTACAGTCAGTTCGATTTGCTGAAATTTCATGTTTGTTAATTTAAATTGCCAGCGAAAAAGTTCGGAGAAAAACAGGGGACGCGATAAAATATTTCGTGGATTTTCGAATCGACGAATTTTTCGACGAACATATTTCTGTTTGTGTACACACTCGCAGTATCGACCAAATCGTTTATTGGACCTGTTTTCGCAAATAATAACGAAACCGTGTGTGCGTGTGTGTGTGTGTTCTCGCAACTGGCAATGATTGTGTACACAGGAGTATTGACGAAGACGCTCGCGTGCTCTAGAAAAGGCGCAGTGGCTTTTGTTTGCTCGTCGGATTATACTATCCTCGTCAGCAGCAGCATATACCGGGTGACCCATCTAATTTCAGATCCAGTCTTGAATCTCTCCCGAGCGCACCCGATCATTCAAGGAAACGACCTCGGAGAAGGATATTTCGTTTCCTCCGAGGACGAACATGTTAATACAGAGGAACATGTTCATTCCGGATTATATTTTTCGCAATATCACTCTCGTGCTTTATGCGCGCTCGGTTTGATCATCTCGTTCTGTTGTTTCGGACGACACAAAGAGATTTTCTTTCAGCGGAGACGTGGTCCCTGCGAGGAAAAAATGTTGACACCAAGAAACGACTTTATTCGTGATCCCATTTTGCGCAATCTCAACTTTATTGTCATTTCTATACGGTGCGTTCCTAAAAATAAAAATTGTGTCACAATGGTTGGCAAAAAATTCGAAGTAAAATGTTAATTGAAATGGAGATCTTGAGAGAATGTGAGATTGCTGTTGTTTCGTACATTATTTAATGCAATTTTTAAAAGAGAAATTTGGTTTTAATCCCTGCTTCTTTAAATTGCTTCTGAAAACTCTGATTGTGGATAAATATTCATAGTTTATTGACCAGCGATGCAATAATAAGCTGAAATGTTAACCAGACTATTCTGAGCACGTTTTGTGGTTGAACTTTACCTCGGGAAACCAGAAATTTGTAACTTCTTTTAATGCAGTCCTGCAAATTTTAACGAGAAAATGGCGAAAATCCAAGTTTCAATCCTAGGAGATCACTAGTTCAAAAGTTATGCGCGTTATGCGTCTTTACTCACGCATAACTTTTGAACTAATGGTCTCCTAGGATTGAAAGTTGGATTTTAGGAATTTTCTCGCCAAAATCTACAGGATTACATAAAAAAACGTTAAAAATTTCTGGTTTCCCGAGGTAAAGTTCCCGTTTTGTTATGGTTCTGTCATTTTTAATGAATTATATATTTCGTAAATTTTTCCTATTAGCAAAAATGCGAGAGACTTGTAGGATGATGAAAATAGACACCCTGTATAATTGTCGTTATTAGAAAATCCTGAGCTGATCGTTCAGGAAGACTAATTGGTTATTGCTCCAGAAGTAAACAAAGCTGATCTGTCTTAATTGGCAATCATTACAGCTATTATTCTTCTCGATTTGACGAGATACGATACTCAGACCAATAACTTTCTCTGAATGAGAACAAATTAGTCGATAACCAGATGGACTACTGAAAGGATTCAGGAATGGTCGATTGATGATAATATCGGCAGCTTTACCTTTGTAGTGGAAATTAATTCATTATATTATGAAACTAATGCGAACGAGATTAATGAGTCGCGTAATGTACGTGACATCTCGTGCATTTTTGTATATTATTCTTACAGCTGAAAAACACTTGGAGAATTAATTGAATGTTTTATTGGAGATGACACTATAATACACCACACCAGCAAATAATGATAATCGTATACATTATTATATCGTATGTCACATTCATAAATTTATTCGCTGTTTTTAATAACACGCCATATTTGAGTGGCAATCGAGCGGATGATTTCCCTTCAATATTTTACAAACATCAATTAATGGTCTACTGTGCTTAATGAACGGAATATTCGTGTTCAAAGAAGTCAAGAATAATATTGAAAATAATGTAGCAGTAGTGTAATTTTTCTGTTGTAAAAATTTGCTGTGTTCTGTTGTAATTTCTTCGTTCATTTTTGCGCTAGTCTTTGCTAGCTAAAAGAAATTTATTTTGAGTCAGAGCTACCTTCGCGAACAATATCGCCGATAGAAAATCAAAAGCCTCGTTCATTTGGAAAATTGACATGCTCGCGGGAATGTAAAAATAGAGTCAAAGATAATTGGCACGGCAACGAAGCATCAGATATTATTCCGTTCGAGCACGAACGAAGCCGCTGCAACGTTTGCTCGGAAATTAATGGAAATCTTCCTCGACCCGGACGAATTTCATACGGGAATAAATATTATGACGTGCATGGAAATTTTACGAAATGGGGAACCAGTTTGCGAAACGTTGCCCCGGCAATAAACGCGGTAATGGAAAATATTTATCAGGGATTCGGAAATAACCCTGCGCAATATTATGTCTGACATTTGCACATCTTCAACGTTTGCTCTGTGTTCCTTCGACGAGTATTGCAACATATATCCTGTTACAGATATTCAAATACCATCGAACGAATCGGTCAAATTATATTTGCTTTACGCGGTATCAGCAAATTCATATTTCGACTGCTTTGGTTTCCGCATTTCTTTTTTTTTTTGTAATAAAATTTATCACAATATGAAGTGCTTACTCAGAATACGAAATATCGTACCAGAAATTCTGTATAAATTCTGAAAAAATTCTGTATAAATTTTCTCTGACCTTATACGGTTTAAAGCAATAAATGAATAATAATAATAATAAATTTTGTCAAGCATCTGTAAGTATAGAGTTTAAGGCTAAACAATCCAGGTGTTCTGTGGTTAAAGAAACTTGATATATAGAAATTTTGTTAGGGTCACGAAAGACGTCAGTACACCAGTTAATAGCAACAATATAAATCAGAATGAAATTGCAGCGAATAATTCGCTAGTAGCATGAGAAGTTTTATTATGTAAATGTTTGTAGACAAGAATAAAATAGATTATATTTAATTTTTAACTTTGTTCTCTGGTATAATATGATCACGGTTATTGGTACGATTTCGTTAATGTCGTTAGTGTGCACATCGAATTTGTCATATGGCAGATAATGGTGCATTGTTCGTTTGCAACATGCTGTGCAAAGATGCTCGTACAAATCAGGCTTTGTTCGAATTTTGGAACTAGATTCGCGTAAAGGCGCATTTGCCACTATCAGCGCGTTAGTCCGTGAGTCGGTGATCGATTTTCGATTGAACGTATGGTAATGCAATGTTTCTGAATAAATTTTCGAATAAACGCCGCTCGATAAATCAATACTTTCTATTTAGACGCCGAGTTCACGACAGAATGTAATTACTCTTCGGAAACTTTCGAGTTTATTAATCGAGCAAGCTTTTGAAGTAATTTAAACTGTGGTGAGGAAGAGCCGTCGAATAATGGCGCGAAATTTGAATGGAGCTTACCACTGCGGGAGCTTGAGAGACGATTTAAGACGGTCCTCATTAATCAATAGACGTCGTTCGCTGCTCCTACGATATCTTCCTTGATCTCATACTGGGTGATCCACAAACAAGTAGTTGTACTATAGGAAAAGGTGGATGATAAATTTTCGCTTCGAGTTTTCTGCAACTCACTGTATGCATTTTTATAAAATAGCAAGAACATGCCACTTTGGTTCATTTCAAAATACGAAATGTTGTGAAGTATTTGTGAATCACCCTGTATAAGGAACTCTGGAAAAATTGGTATAAAATTATCAGTAAATAAACTTTTCAAACTTGACAAAGTTAATGAACTTGTAATGTTCGAGGTATACTTCAAATATACAGTGGTTTCTCTATATACTAGGGGGGCCCATAAAACAAACTTTGTAGTAATTTCAAGTTTTTATTTCTTAATTTACTACATAATCTCCACCATAATCAAGGACAGTTTGCCATCTTTCCTGCAAATTTTCAATCCCCCTCTTATAGAAATCCAGGGTTCGTGAAGCAAAATATGACTCAAGGTGATTCCTTGCATCTTCTACAGAAGCGAATATTTTATTTCTTAAATAATGCTCCAAAGATCTGAAAAGATGATAGTCAGAGGGAGCAATATCCGGTGAGTATGGGGGGTGCGGTAAAACTTCCCATTGCAATTCTTTGATTTTTTCCTGAGTGAGTTTCGCTGTATTTTCTGTGGACTGAAGATGCCATCTTTTTCAATAGTTCTGAATACAACCGTTGTAATTATTGACAATACAACTCAGCAGTAACTGTTTCTCCAGGTTTCAACAACTCAAAGTGAATTATGCCACGACAGTCCCACCAAATGCACAGTAACACCTTTCTATGCGATAAGCTAGGTCCAGGGGTTGATATTGCGGTTTGATTTGCAGAAAGCCATTGCTTGGAACGCTATTATCATAAAGAATCCATTATTCATCTCCGGTAACGATTCTGCTAGGAGATGGATCTCTACGAAATCTGGATAGCAATGAAGTGCAAATTGATCGACGAATATTCTGGTTGGTCTCAGATAATTGATGCGGTACCCATATACCTTGCCTATATGCCTTTCCCATTTCGTGTAGGTGCCTTTGTATAGTTGACCATGTGGACCTAAGGCTCCTCGATATTTCGTGTATACTTAATTTTGGACCCTAGAAATTTTAGGGTGTCATGATCAAATTCAACTGGCCGTCCACTTCGAGGCATGTCAGAGAGATCACAGTCACCAGCAGCAAACCTTCTGAACCAACGTTGACACTTGTTGACCTTCAATACATCTCCATAAACATCGCAAATTTTCTTTGTTGTTACAAGGCCCGTGTTGTTCACATATATCGAAAATTCACTGTACCGTGTTTAGAGACATTTATCTTGTCGGATTATGCACACTTCACGAATCCATATAATGAATCGCTTAATACCACACGTTTCTGATACGTAAGGGCCCCTTTTGAATGAACACCATCTAAACCGTTGCTTTTTCCCGAGGTGGTCGTCCAGAAGACATTAATCAAAAAGAGGATGGCCCCTCTGCTCCGGCAGCATTTTTATGGCAACATTTTTGTTCGCCCTAATTTCTTTTCCAATTTCCCCATAGGTGTTTCACTTCGTTACGCTAACTTCTTTAAAAAGAAAAAAAAAACGGTGGGTTGACAGCGCGGAAAAAGGTTAATGTCAAGACCTTATGCAAAACGACGCACACTTCTTGCCGCGTCTAATTTTGTCGTATTTCATTGTTAATACAGCCACTTTGCGCAACCCTATTAAAACGTAAATATGCGTGTAAAATAAAAACTTCGCGATGGGAACATTTCCGTTAAAAGAAAAAAAAACGTAATATCCGGTCTAAAAATTCTGGACGGTTGTGGTTCATTTGAATGCAACGGGAGCGAGTAAGATGAAAAAAAAAAGAATCTGTGGTCCAGTTACTATTATGCATTTTTCAGGGCAGGCGTCGGAGAAGGAAATTTAAGCGCGGGAACCTGATACGGGCAAGGACGAAATTGCTTACGATATGACCTAATATTTCACTGGGCCGATATTAAGATAATTGTGATACATGCGCGCGCAGGGGAGAAGGATTTTCGTAGGCGCCGTTGGAAATCATAAATGAACGATGATTATTGGGTGTCGGCTGGCACGTACAGTTTCCGGTCGCGGCTTCGCATCGCAATACGCGACGGGATTTAATTCCGGCCTTAATTAGTCCACTGTCATCGGCGCGGCTTGTGCACGGCCGTCTCTGGAAAATCGAAATTTGACCGGCGAGCAGCGATTATTCGACTTTCCGCGGAACACATTTCCGATATATAATCATTTCAGCGGAGCGACGACTTTTCGCTGAAGATGTAATTAAATTGCGGCTTCTGACCGGGTCCCAATGAAATCGCTTGAAAAGACGTTCCGGTTCGAGTTGCCCCGGGCTTGAAATTCCTCGTCGAATCATTCGGCCCGGATAGTAATTAGCGGGCATCGATTTCGTATTATTGACGGGGACTTCAAGGATGACGTTTCAGCAAGTTCTGCGACGATTTTACGGGGGACTCTAACGAGCGTTGCAACCCACCATGCTGCAGATCTCCGATGATTAAGAGAAACGTTGATGTAATTACGAAATTTCACCTGGATATCGCATCGATTAGTTCCGAAGGTGGTTCCGACTATATTTAGTAGCGTTTACGCGACGTAGTTTCAAAATCAATAAGGGGCTTTTAATTTCGCTTGTTGCGTGAAATAACCTAATATTAATATCTTCGGTAACATCTGCATGACTGCAGAAGCTATTTTCTGCTTCGCTGTCATGCAGTTCTGTTCCATGTCGCTTTGTCGACTTATCTTTATTCTCTACAAAATGGAAAACTGCATACTCGTGACAGTTGTGCGCTCTCTTTCCTGCAAAAGTTAGATTAAATTCGCAAGTTTTACTCCGACATGTTTAAAACAATTCGGAAGCGGTATGGTCACTATTTTGGCCCAGATAATTGGGAACCGTAAATAATTTCTTTAATAAATGTCGGTGTCCGACGTATGACGTGGCAAATCTAGTTCCTGATTATGTTTAGATTTAATTCGAGATATGGATCATTTAGGATACTTCTTTGATTCGATCGTCTACGCGTTTTCCTTGCATTATTGTTTTTAACATTCCCATACGATAAAATTATATTATTTCTCAGCGTTTATTTTTCTCTAATCTACCTTCTCTGCTTTCCCGTCGTTATAGTCTATTCTACTGTCTGATTAGTACCGGCTCGTAGCACTGTCCGATAAATACCGACCCATTCCACTGTCGGATTAGTACAGGCTCATTCCACTGGCCGAGTAGTTGCATTTTTACCTACTATTTCCACGTTAGTTGATTCTACTCTCCGCTTACACGCCATTTCAGCTCCCCGAGCTGCACGTTCTACTGTCTGATTAGTACAAACTTGTTCCACTTTCTCTACAGAGGTAAAATTGATTCCGGTTCCACAATCACTTTTGTTCTCTTCCACCATGTAATTTCCTGCGTTCCACTCTCTCCAATTAAGCCTTGGAGATCTCTTTGATGTCTGACCAACGTCGACTCATTCTACAGTGCCATTATCTATTGTCCAGTCTATCGTTCATCATCTTCGATATTTTTTCTTCGAAATATTAAACCGAAATCTTTCTGTAGACCTCGTAACGTCTGACTAGTTCCGTGTCATTCTACTGCCCCGTTCAAGGAAATCAGTTTGACAATGAGAAAACTTTATCATGATTCTTTGAAGAGAACGATTGAGTTTTGACCGAGTTTCATTTGAGTGGTTTCCTCTGCACTTTTTATCCTTGCGATGAATAGAATACGATGCAATAAAAAGAGAATGTTGACCTTTTGACCTTCAAACTCAAGGTTAAGTTTCGGGGACCTTTCTGGCATCAATTTCCACCGAACCGAGGATGTAGAATCATGCGATGATAGTCGTCACATTTAACTTTTTTACACGCTGTATATAAAAGACTTTTTAACCAAATGAGATGATCTCTACACTTCTCTAGTAACCTTGCTTATGTTTGTGATAAAGTATGAAGTCATTGTCGACTCTAGGTAAATTGTACTAACAAAAGGCAACGACATAGTCCTGAACTCACTAGTTTTGAGTTTCCGGGTATTAAAGCGGTAACACGCGTCGCCGATTAACGCGATCTCGAATGTCAGGCATCCTGGACAACGGTTTCTATTGTTCACCGTAGAGCCAACAGACAAAGGGCAGCGTGTCGCACGGTATTGACAAGTTCACACGCAATCGACAGACCCGGTGAAAATTTTCTTTGTATCCCGCCAGCTGGCCCTGCAGTTTGCCGGTTCTTCGTCGGCGAGCCGCGTGTCCGCTCGGTCGTTTGTAGTCAGATTGCCTTGTTCACGGGACTGTTAACGCTGCGCATGCTGCGGTGGCAGCCATTTATGCGAGAAGCTGCTGAAATTGCAACTAATGCCAAAGCGGATGAAAATAGTCTGCCTGGTTCGAACAATAAGAAATTATAGAACAAATCTTACTGTCAAACCTAGTTCTCGTTTTTTGTCGTTAGACTGCGGATCTTTATGCATTTATGGCTTCTGAAAATGTTGAAAAATGCTATAACATAAAATTTCACAGAATTCAGTACGATTTTTATATATTTCTACAAAGGTCACTATCACTGACAAGTAGATTTTATTTGTTTCCGCTTTCCTAAAATTTTCTTACAAAAATTGAAAATTGCATAAACATCCGAAGTCTAGTGATCATTGTTGTCATGCTACAAAATGATGGCAGTAAAAATTATGGCTGATCGTTTCGTTTCAGAACAAGTTGTTGGTCGATTAGTAATTTAATATTCTCACTTTGTCAGTGACTAAACAGACTGAAAATCTATTAAAAAATTAATGACACCGACTATACTTTTTCTTTCCAAAAATCATCTTGATTACGTCTTTCGTTACGCTCTCCAATTGTCTCTTCATCGCTTTCTACGAAAACCTGTATTTTTCACGCGAGAATGCTCTTTTCAGGGGAACACCAAAAACGTGAAAAAACGAGATGTAATTCTGTCACGCGGAAGCATGACGTGATGTACTGTAGAATGAGAATAAAAGGTATTTTTGATCACGACGAACTCTGGCGTGGAACAATAGAACGAAGAAGTTGTGTTCGTTTTGTATTTGGTTTTTCGAAATCGAGACTTTTCAATTATCGACAGACGGTGACGCGTTTGCCACGGTTTTAAACGGCGTCCCGTGTGAGCTGCCTTTCAATCCGCCTTTCTCGTTTCTTGCGTTGCGAACACGCGAGGCACAAACTCGAAACTGTGACGGGCGACGTGTAAATATTCGCAGCGACAATTTAATTGAGTCGCCCTCTTTGTACGCACATTTATGTCTAAATCAGTTTTCGTACACGCTTCCCCTTCGATTTCCACAGTTTCTGTGTTCGACGTATTTTTGGCCCAACAATGGAGCACATATCCACAAGAAAATTGTATACAAAAATTCGAGGAATTGTCCAGATAATTGAAATAACCAAACATTTAATTCCCCTGCCCTTGACGATTACAGAATTTATTTCTTTTCAACAGATTTCCCGTTTCACATTATTCGCCCTGGTTTTCTAGATTATATATTTTTGTAGTGGCTGAAATTATTTAACACTCGACGGACCTTTTTTACAATTATACGATTGACGACGGTTATGACCATCTCTAGTTTTATTTGTCAATGTTTTACACATATTTTCGAAGGCCCCTTTTTCTAATTTCACATCAATTTGTTTTAATTAATCGTTAGAATTTGAGCAATCGAATGACGATTTTGATACTTTGGGTCCAAACAGTCGCTTTTTACGCTATTTTACAATAAATTAAATCAGTAAATTCTCAGAAAGAAATTCTCAGTCAAGAAATTTTATAAATTCAAGAAACATAAAATCAATAAATTCCCTGTCAATTTCACTGTTCAACGATCAACAATCAAAGCTAATTGACCGAATGAACATTTTTCGGAGGGACGTGATTAATCACAATAAGAAGTATAGTGTCCTGGTGAAGTCTAGTGAATCCTAGTGAAGTATGTCATTCCTGTCAGCGTTCCTTGGACGAGAAATATTTCCGCGAGTACCGCAGTGCGTAAATATCGCTTGGAATAAATTTCTTCGTTGGCAGCACGACGACGGCCGGAATAATATCGAATGTTTATCAAAATATGTTATGGGTAATGCGTTACGGGTAATGAATAAAAAATTACTTGGAGGAATCTGCTCGTCGATTTTGAAATTTCAGCGAGCGCACTGTAACATTTCGTACGAACTCCCGCGAGTTTTACGGTTTCCGAGCGCGTCGTTGGCAATCCATCATGTTGTAACTGTTTCCGGAACTGTGATCGCATTAGTATCGGTCGGATTTGATTTGACATGGAAATAACGAACGCCGAAGATAAATAATTGCTCCGATAAAAATAACTAAGCCGATTTGGGAACGCGAGAATGGATTCGAAGATACGCGATTAATTTTATTGCGGGACATTATTTATCGAGAAGTGTATTTTAAGGAAATTCGTTATATTTTATTTTAGCACATTTTGTTATAATTGAGCACATCATTATACCTGTATTATTATTTTAAACGATGCTTTTAAAATAAAATATAAAGGCAACAAATAATTACTGTAATGAGAATATAGATTATGAGTACACAAATTAAAGGGGAAAAGCTCAGCCTTAAGGGAAATCGTGAAAAAACCAATTTCCGGACTTCTAAAAACGCATTGAGAGGTACTTTTGAATAAATATTGCGGGAGGATTTCCGTAGGAATTTTTGGACTTCCGAGGAACCGAATTGAAGCTGACAGATTGAACTTTAACGCGCAAACCAAAATTCGAAAAATCCAAAAATTGATTGAACGAAACGCGATACCAGAATGTTCCTGCTAATTTGAATAATGTACAAAGACTAAAGTTGTTTTAACTGAAACAAGTCAGCAAACAATAAGACGTAGAATGAAAATGATTATTTGCATTAAGCTTCATTTCGAAAACGCTCAGGACCGTATCTCACTGGCCACGATTCGTTTAAATATCAGAATTTATTTGAACTTGTATAATTAGCTACTGAGCCGGTTATGTAGTTTTTTTATTCCGCCTGGATCCCGCACACAAAGCAACAGTTATGCTACTTTGTTCTGAAATTGGGTCAGAAATAATTGTTGCAGTTGGAAGTACCGGCGTCGTTATCATCCCGACTATTCGAAGGATATTGCAAGGCTGCTTTCGAATATTCTCCCAGTGTAAAATTTTGAACGAATATACAACAGTATCTGGTGCATTTAATGTGCCAGTCGAGGGAAAAGGCAAAAGTACTACGTGGAAATTTCGAGTTATTTTAATTAGTGAAGTATACGCCGTACAATAGAAACTTTAAGCCGCGGTTTGCCGCACTAACGAGCAAAAATGAGCGAACGCAGTGTTCCTATGAAAAATTACGAGACTGAATTATGGTAATATCAAACGAAACTCTGTTACCCAAACCATTGTCGATATAATACATTTTCCCGGGCAATCATGCTCCCGAGCTCCACCCCAGGTCTGTTTGATCGTCGCTGGTTATTGCCACTCGACAAAAATCAATGCGATGGATGATAATTGTCCTAATGTCCGTTCAAAGTGGAAACAGCAAGCATTAGTCAGACTCGCGTGAAACTGTTGCTCGAATTTCTGAGCGAAAGGGTGTAGCCAGATAAGGAAAATACGTTACGCCAATTTTCAACCCTGTACGTCGACATAGGGTGTACTAATGGGGTGACAAAGAAAATCAGGTTTTTCTATAATTTCTCTTATCAATTTTAATTGAAAATTCTGAAAAAATCAGGCATATTTTAACTATTAGAATGCACACCTATGAATTTTTTCCGAATTTTTAGCCTCAAACCACAATTTTTTTGATTTTTTAAAATTCGATTTCGAAGCTAAAAATTCTGAAAAAATTCGTAGATGTGCACTGTATTAGCTAAAGTATGCATGATTTTTTTTACAATTTTCAATTGAAGAGGATGAGAGAAATTACGGAAAAACCTGATTTTCTTTGCCACCCCATTACTACCCCTCTTGTCGACATATAGGGTTGAAAATTGGCACAAAGTATTTTCTGTGGATAGGCTATCTAACGAGCTACTGCAAATTCGATTTGGTTTGGGGGCACTTTTGACCTCATTATCCGGCTACACCCTTTGCTCCGAACAGAAATGTGGTGTTACGATATTCTGTTTATCTATTTTAATAAAAGGGAAACCTGTGCTCCCAGCTCCGAAAGATTCGTGCCGACCAGTCACGTGTAATGTCGAGTTCTAATCAATTTTAATCGGCAGCGTCTCCTCGAACCCAGGTCCGGCGTAATTAAAAGCGCCCCGGTGAATTTAGCAACGAACTATCCGATTCATTGGAAAATTTATGAACGCATAATAACGGGGGCGAGCGAGCCCCGATATCGGATATCGGCATCTCGGCAACTAATTGAAATATTTGCCGATATTTGACCAAGCCCGGCGACTATGCACCGGATCGAGTTTAAAAGTTCTGCGGTCGGATCGCGCAACCTGGCATGCTCTTTATTATTTGCCGGTACGTACTGCATTGCTCGTATCTCGTATCGGTTCCTCTCACCTTGGTTTTCACGTTGCACCAGAAAAAGCGTCAAATAGCACAGTAATGCACAGCGTTCTTGAAAAATTAAAAATAATGCAGAGAACACCGAGTTTGAATTTAAAAACACCCGACCCTCTTTTTACATGATTTTGAAATAACACGGTCCAGAAAAAGGATGCAGATATTCAACGGACCCAAAAAGTATTTGAACGCTAAATTTCCCAGTCTTAAGAAATTGTCGATGTTTGAGCAGTGATGACGTTGTCGAAACATATAGTACAATAATAAACCTGGTCTCATTTTAAAGCTAGCGACTTCTACTTTCACTGACCATCATTCATTTTTGCCCAAGACATATTTCACATGACGGGAAAAATGGAAAACTCTCTGTGATAATTTAGCAGAATTTTGCTAGAATGTCTGACCAATGCCTTACCGTTTCCACTTTCCACGAATACCTGCTCAAAATCCTTTCTTCCTCTGTGGAAAAATTTGACTTTTTCCAAAAAAAAAAAAATTTGTTATGTAGCAAAGACTATAAGTAAATTGTTATCTGATCACCGTTGTGGTGCATTTAATTTTCATTTGTGCGACAGTGTCGTGTCGCTCTTTGCGCTACGAGGTTCTGTTAGCTTTCGCGGCTAGCATCGATACGGGAACAGGAGCTCTAGAAACAATCGTTACCGCGACGCCGCGAACAGACTTCAAGTGGACATTGAATAATTTCGCGAACTATGTATCCAGGAAGCTTTTTAATATGGGTCAAACGTAACGAGGTTCTCCGCTGTGTCAGCTTAACGAGCTGCAAGAAGCTTTCCGTTTGTCGACGACATTTCCTCTGAAGGACATAAACGTTTTAAAGAGGTTGATCCCGGCTAGAGGGGGCAATCGCCGATGAAATCAGAGCTGGAGCTGCTGCCTAATGCAGAGCTACTACGCAAGTTAACAGACGAGGCTCTAATCAATTAATGATTTATTAGAAAATCTCCAAAAACTGAAATGGTCTGTCTATAGACTCTCACTACGACGCTTTTAAATCTTCTCTATATACTAGGGGGACCCATAAGTAATCAATTATTTTGAAATGTAAAACAAAGATTCTAGTAAATTCAAGTTTTTATTTCTTAATTTACTATATAATCTCCATCATTATCAAGGACAGTTTGCCATCTTTCCTGAAAATTTTCAATCCCCCTCTTAGAGAAATCCAGGGTTCGAGAAGCAAAATATGACTCAAGGAGCCTCCTTGCATCTTTTATAGAAGTGAATGTTTTATTTCATAAATAATGCTCCAAAGATCTGAAAAGATGATAGTCAGAGGGAGCAATATCCGGTGAGTACGGGGGTGCGGTAAAACTTCCCGTTGCAATTCTTTGATTTTTTCCTGAGTGAGTTTCGCTGTATGGGGCTGGGCATTGTCAATTTGCAGTATTACGCCTTCTCTGTGGACTAAAGATGCCCTCTTTCTCAATAGTTCTGAATACAGCCGTTTTAATGGCTGACAATACAACTCAGCAGTAACTGTTTCTCCAGGTTTCAACAAACTCAAAGTGAATTATGCCACGACAGTCCCACCAAATGCGCAGTAACACCTTTCTAAGTGATAAGCTAGGTTTAGGGGTCGATATTGCGGTTTGATTTGCAGAAAGCCATTGCTTGGAACACTTTATGTTATCATACAGAATCCATTTTTCATCTCCGGTAATGATTCTGCTAAGAAATGGATCTCTACGAAATCTCGATAGCAATGAAATGCAAATTGATCGACGAATATTCTCGTTAGTCTCAGATAATTGATGCGGTTCCCATATTCCTTTCCCATTTCGTGTAGGTGCCTTTGTATAGTTGACCATGTGGACCCAATGCTTTTCCATAATTCTTGTATACTTAATTTTGGATCAGCTTCCACTAGAGATTGTAGAGTGTCATTATCAAATTCAACTAGCCGTCCACTTCGAGGCCTGTCAGAGACATCATAATCACCATCAGCAAACCTTCTGAACCAACGTTGACACTCGTTGACCTTCAATACATCTATATAAACATCGCAAATTTTCTTTGTTGTTACCGTTGCATTAAATCCCGCATGAAAATGAAAAATTATGCAATGACGAATATGATCCTCGGAAGGTACGGACGCCGCCATTTTATTACAGGGTTGTAAAAAAATTATACTTTTTAGAATATTTTGAACACGGGCTGCTTTACCGAAAACTGTAAAAGAATACGTGTTTCCTCTTCAACGATCGGCACAGAACTAAAGGCAAAACAAATTCTTTGCAAATAATTGATTACTTATGGCTACTGCTAATATTACGAACGTGCCCAGAGTTGCACGTTTCCAAAGATCCGAAAGTTCACGGAACAGTCGAAGAGGTTTTGCATAGTCCTGCAAGATCGTCGAACGTTTCCCGTAAGCTTTTGCAAGTCTTTTCGAGAGTTTGCGCGTTCTTTAGCAACTCCGAAAGCCTTTCAAGAGTATGGTCAGCTCTTTGGCAGTTGCCGAAGTACTTTGTGTGTCCTGGAATTCTTTCGATGATTTTGGGAGCTTCTCAACACGAAAGTCTCTACTGGGTCAGAGAGCTCTTTCACAATCTCGCAGGATCTCCGATGATTTAGGAAGATAATCTTGGCGGCTCATTGATCATGTCGGGAGCTACCGATTATCGTGACAAGATTCTTGACAATTTTGACAGCTTCTTGATCCAAGGCTTCATAGCTTCTCGATACTGTGAACAAATTTTGGAAAGCTTCAAAAAATGTTACACAATTTTTAAAGCCTTGAAAACTTGTTAGCAACATCGAAGAGTTTTTGGGTGCCCTGGAAACTGTTCGATAGACTTCATAATCTGTTCGTGTACTTGGAAACTTGTTCATAAAATTGGAATCTAGTTAATGGACTGGAAAGCTATTAAGAGAACTTTTGCAAGCATCTGCAAGGTTGTTAGCAGATCGGAAAATCTTATATAGCTTAGATAATCGTGGATAGCTGTTTGGACAGTGTATTTGAAAACTGAAAAAAGTGAATTCGTGTTTAATAGAATAGCTTGAAGATTAACAAGGGAATCGCGCGCCATTTAATAAAGTGGCGTAAAAGAGAAGAGCGAAAGGCGACGGCGTCGAGACAAAGAGAGTCGGCGAAGTTAATTCGAAATTATCTTCGTCGAACCGGCGCGGAACAATCGTTCGACAGGCTTCATCGGCGAAGCTCCTCGCGGCTCGGTTCCCGGAAAACAAATCCCCGGTCGAGTCCTAGTTCCCCGGGAGCCCAGACGACGAGGTCTTCGGTATTTTAATTTTAATCGACCTTCCCGTTTAATAGACGTTCGTGGCTCAAAGCGCCGCCGCCAGGGGCAGACCGTATAAAACGGAACGATGGCCCATTGTGAGCCGGCGAGTAATTCCGGCCGGGCCGAGGAAAGAATAAATTCGAAACAGGGGAGACCGACGTTAACTGGCCGGCATGCGGGCTTTTTTGAAGCTGTCCCATTGTTTCCGCCGCTTCCACCGCTCTTTTTCCATCCGCCTCTTCTCGCCGGCGACAGCCACGTGGACGCGGGATCCGCGACAAAGACGGGACTCCTGCTTGCTACACTTTCAGACGGACAATTAATCTGCGAAACGCGGTCTTCTTTGCACCGGTCCCGCGGTTGTCTTCGTTCCGACGTTGAGCATGACTGCCCGTGATCAAGCAGGATTTATTTAGTGCGAAATGAACGCGGGGATTCGCAATTAACTCGCGCATTTCGCGATTTTATAGCAGGTACAATTTCCAACATTTTCATCTTGGTATGTGTAAAGTTTAAGGGAATTTTATGAGGATTTTATGTGATTAAAAATTTAATCAGTCTCTTAATGATGTACGTAGAAATTATGTTCGTATGAAAATAAGCGATACGCTCGTAATACGACCGATCTTCTAAATATAAAATGTATCTCCTTGTTGTAATCAATTCGAAAACATCCAGAGAACTCTTTCTACAAACTTCACAGTGTCTGACTAATGCTGCCTTATTCTACTGCCTTATTATGTTCAACCCATTCTTTCTGAACTGAACATGTGAATTCCTTTTTAATATGTTTGTTCCCAATTGTTAAGCCAATTTTGCTTAATATTATACTAATTATACTTACCTTTTAATGTAGCTACAGTAGTATAAACGAGAGTTCATACAAACAGGAACAGAGTGAAGAGTTAATAATTAAAGAATCAGAAGAGAACCGAACCTCGATCGTATTCAAACATAATAATCATGTACATAATAGTCATAAAAGAAAATCTGTAAGCTATTATGATAGTTTAAGAAAGGATCAACTCGATTTGACAAACAGTTTCCGAAATGAAAATTCATAACTGTTTTTACGAAGACAGACAAAAGTAGTCAAATTTGTGGTCCGTATATTATAAACAAATTCGAAACCGACAAAATGATGACTTAAACTCCCCCTAATTGAGCTTGTTTTACACAATAGTTAATTTTGAAACAAAATCCCTCACGTCATAGACACAGAAAATGCTAGATTCAGTGTCTCCCTAAAAATATTAAAAGATCGCAGAAATCGCAGTTTTGCATCGCGCAATAAAATTCGAAATTAGCAGAACGACTCGAGCATTTCCTAATATTCACGTACGACATTTCATATTTCGTTTCGAACGAAATTCCATCAGGAAGGCGATCAATTCCGCGCGGAGCGAGCCGGGCGCGTTCATTAATTCTCATTAATTCAGCAGCGATCTCTAAAAACGGATCCCTCTTAATTTCCGTGATTAAATTACAGCAGGCCGTGGTTCTCGAATCGCGTGGGACAGGTTAACCATCGAGTGTCGAGTCTCGCATAAGCTCGTTAACCCGGATTGCTGCCGGCGAGCTCGCGTTCCTGGAGAACGGCGTCGCTCGCGACGGTCTCCGCGTGTCGGAAGTCAATTAGGAGCGACCGGAAGTCAGGCGGGACCGGGCCTGCGAGCAGGAAAGGTGGATTTCGCGTGAAACCCGATCGCGAAGTTCGTCATCGCGAGCAAATTGTAAATTCGAAGGGCTCGACGCTCGGGTGAAATTGATGGCGTTCGAGGCGGGCCGAGCATGATCTCCGTGTTCGGAAGTGTACTGTTTCGTAAACTTCCGGTCCGCGTTCGGGGAAGCGTACGGGGACGGTATTTGGCACCGTTACTCTTCGCGGAGCGCAAACAAACTATAAAAAGAAAGAGAAAAAGACTGTGTAGACAAGGAGGGGGCGGAGCAAATTGGGGAAGTGGAAAAAAGAGGAACAGGGAGAGAGAAGAATGAAGAACGTAAGAGGAAGAAAAATAGCGAGAGAGATACATGTAGGGATTGGAAAAGAGAGGAACAGCGAGAGACGAAAATAGAGAACGTAGGAAGAAAGAGAAATAACGAGAAATACGTTGGAAGTAGAAAAGAGAGAAATAGAGAAATGGCGAGAGAGGAAAACAGTGAACTTAGAATAGAGAGGGAAATAAAGAAAGTCAAAATCTAAATGGAGTTCGCTATGTTTGCAACTGGACCGGCCAAAAGACTTTATGGACATTGTCTCGTCAATTATATATTTACTGCTTGCACTATGAACATTTATCGTAACAAATTGCACGTCCTAGCGTCGTGCACAAAGAGCTCAACGCGTGGACATAAGGAAAGAATAAAGAATCAGGATGTTATCGCATCGGCAATGGAATAAATACTGATCCGAAGTTGTAAGCGATTCGATAAGATCGACCGGGGGGACGGCATTTATGAAAAGGATTGGATATCAATCGGCATACTTGAGATTTTTGCTCGCGGTATACAAGGAAAAATTTAATTCACCCGTCGCAGCCAGAAATTTCCGCGAACAGCACGGATTTTTCTCAGTCGAATGGGCAGCCTGATCGAAGAACGATATTGTCAGATTGTTCTTCGCTTTCGCTGTCTCCCGGAAAACTTTAGTTCTGAGGGGAAAATATTTCTCCTCCTTTCGTACGAATTTTATTACGACTCTTTCTTGGTCTGACGTTGGCGCTCCTATTCTACTTGGAGAGGAATTATTCTGCTCTTTGTCCTTTTGGATCGGTGTTTGCTGATGAATCGTAGAATTTGGTAGGTCAGTGTTACATCATGCGACGACGCATACACACTTTCGGAAATGCAACTTGAAAGGAAAAATTAATTAAAATTGTCTGAAGCGCGACGACGTTCACGAGAAACACGAACTGTTCCTAATTTTCAATACTGCAGCTACCATGATGCAGTAGCTCGTAAAAATTAGCTTTCAAAGGAAAACTCAAGTGCAATTGACGAGTTAAGTCGTCTCCCACTATTCGAACATAGAATTACAACTCATAAATTGCTACGTTCAGTAGGTTTTCTGCGGGTCAGAGTGCTCTCGAAACTTTTAAATGTATTTGAAAGTTTCACGTACATTTGCCAAACGATTGGAACTCTAGAGGATTCGGACCTGGTTCTAGTAATGTCGTAAACTCCTCAAATTGTACTTGAAATATACGAGAACATACCAAAATACAAATATTAAATTACCCTTTATTAAAATCTGCATTGTTCTTCTTGTTCAACAATTTTCCGTAGTCTTCCAACGTGTTCATTTTCTCAGAATGTTTATTTATACAGTGTGTCCCACGAACTCTGTCCACTTGAATATCTTGGTTATTTCAAACAATACGAGAAAATGTTACTTACAGAAGTTGTAGGGTTTAAGCATAAAAAATTGGACATTCCATTAAAAAAAAAAACAAAGGTGACCTATATCTTTTCTACCCCTCCACTTGCAAGAATATCATTTATACTATGTAGTTTCTTAAACCCCACAACTTCTGTAAGTAACATTTTCTCGTATTGTTTGAAATCATCAAGATATTCAAGTGGACAGAGCTCGAGGGACACACTGTATATGTACAAAAATACAAACGCTATGTTAAAAAGAGAAACTGAAACTCTTCGACCCATCCGCTTGAATCCATTTCTAGAATTGGATAAAAATAAACATGGCAGCATGCAAAAATACTGCTCGCAAATAGAGCGAAAGAGGTAATAGCTGCGCTAAATTATTTTCGCAGAGTACTCTGCCGGGAGTTCGATCGGAAGTATTGGTGCTCTAAAAATTCAGTTATGCTGTCACAGTTGTGTATAAAATTAGGTTAGTCGACTCACGAAAGTTGACAGAAGTTTAAAACGCTCGTCGACGCGACGCGCCGCGGCCACCGTTATCGAGCGACCAATTACGTTTAACAGTCTCTTATTTTGCTGGATGCGTGGCATTCCCGGTAATTAGATCCGACGGAAAATTAGGTCTCTATTTTTGTGGGATCGGCCACGTGCACCGATACTGGTGAATTACAAATAATTAACCTCCGTTCCGTCGTTTAACCGTGACGCTGATGTCGTTACGCGCGTCACAGCGGCGTCGCGCACACCGGCTTTCCATGAATATCGAACTTTTGGGGTGGCGGCATGGCATAGTGTTCGCCGTTCCGCGGCCAGGCTCGTCGCTCGTCGGACAATAAACGGAGCACGTCCACATCGGCGCGCGAGGCGTGTTTACACACGTGATAACAGTGAATCGCGTTGCCAGATCCATTTACACGACTTACAAAATTTGAATTGCCGATCGGCCCGGTTAAGTGGACGGCGTCGCTGCGTTTCGTTCGGGTTAACCTTGACCTTAACAATTGGACAGTGCCAGCGAGCCGACCATGCTGCCCGAGATTCGGTGAGTCTGTGTGACAATGTGTGACGGAGGCGTTCGATCAATTTCTACTAATGTCCACACCTGCTGCATAAATACTTTTAAAAAGCCAGAGTTTTGCATGCTTTATGGACGTTGATTAACTTCTTGAAAAATTAGATACATTTGTTAGGCAAATTTGGTCCGCCACCACTTGTCTTGATCTCCCAAACATTTGTGGCGATAATAACGAACCTGTTGATTTATTTTAATTACGATTTTTGATTTAGATTTTTCTGCAGAAGTTGAAGTAAAAAATCCAGTGAGTTCTTTTATTAATTAAGCGATGGGTTTCTGTGTTTGTTAACGCTTTCTAAGTGTCATTGCGAACGTTTTCTGTGTTTGAGTGATCTAAGCGTATTATTAACCCTCCGTATTTTATTTCGGAATAAGAAAATCGCTACCTCCTCTACTATTTCTTCTTCATCCGAAATACGACGGAAGCCGGTCCCGAGTGATAGTCTTATATCGAAAGAAAACTGTAGTGAGATATCGGAGTGGGTCAGAAATGACTCCGGCACAGGCTTAGAATTCGCAGGAGTCCGATGGTTAAATCGAGTATAAATATTGGCCGTGCGCCATTTCGATGAACCCGTCAAAAACGACATTAATGTTCATTTGACATATCGGCCAATTAAATCGAAAGATTCTCTTCATTTTATACACGAGTACAATTTTAACGAAACGTTAACACGAGCCAAAACTGGAAATCATGAACGACCTTTTGCAGAAATCATTGAATTATTACGTGAAGTAGACACGCGCGGGAGAGGGCGTTGTTTAATCAATTCGGTATTAATTATACGCGATGATATATAAAAATGTGCATTATATTTGATGGATCGCATGGAAATCACGACATGGAAATCTCGATAAAATGCAGGATCAATTAGCGACGCGTGTTCGATGCCAATCTCGCGTTTATTCACTGAATCGTATTTTCTACAATATGAGAACAGAGGACGATTATTATCCTAAAGTTCACGTGAACAATAGGTTTAGCTGTACGTAAAAATTCCCGAAAAATTAATACGCTTGACCGTATAGTGATATTATTTTTTTTTCCCGTTCGTATTCTCGCGAAAGAATTTCATTTTCGCATAACAAAGGAATTTCTCGGATATGAGATAATCTGAAATACGTTTTATTTGTTCAGAGCTTTATTGCGATTTAAAATCAAACATTTGAAGTGTTTTTAATTAACGGCCTCCCCTGCCATGGTGTTTTCAGCTTCGCGATTGATGGGAAAACTAAGAAATATGAGATATTTTAAACGTTTATTTCACAGGTCATCGCGATTTTAATAACTCCGGATGATGCTTCGATTGATTTTGCTCCGAACGATATACGTCATTCCTCATTAAGCTAGTTAATCGAGGTCCAATTGTAGTTACATTCAATTATGTCCAGTTGTGTTGAACTACGATAATTGACAGGGATTGATCCCGAATATATACTGTAGCTGACCGTAATAGGTGCTTTTCGATCGATGGCATTGCGATTTCATCTCTGGATCGTTAGAACAATGTTCAACAAAATTCATTTTTAAAACGCCTCAAATAATCCAATCCACTTTCAATTAATAAATAGAAAATGTACTTATTTTATTTTTACTATATAAAGAATTGTGTTTCTGTAAGCGATACAAAAAAGAATAAAATATTATGCAAAAATATTTTATCGTCATATACAAGATAAAAAATACAATATCTAATAAATACCAATATAATAATTAGACTGCGGATTTTATGCATTTATGACAAAAATGGGTAAGCACAATTCAAATCAGTGGACATATTAAAAAGTTTTAAGGGCACCAGCGTATTCGTTTCAGCTTAATAAAATAATTAAAATAAAAAAGAATATTTATTATTGTAATATTAAATATTACAATGCCCATATTTTTTATTTTGTTCTAATAATTAGAAATACTTAAATCTAGTGTACGTGATATCTGATAAATTCCGAGCTTAGTATTTTCCCACGCGCAGATTGGACACAGTTTCTGTAGACAAAGAAAAATTAGTTTCTTCGCGAAACAATGCACACGCGATTGCGAATAATCAGCAAAAACAAGTACCTCGAAACGAACTCCAATAGAGTCGGTATTATAACGCGTCCAACGTCAGCTGAATTCGAAATTATTTTTCGAAACTGTTATGCTTCTTTCGTATTTCTTTTGTCGGGAACAATGTCAGCTAATTATTCGGAAATCATTCTGCAACGATTAGAGACGAAAAAATTCCCAGAAAAGAATTTTGCTAGACGATTTACTGTAACAAATTCATTAATTATTATATTAATTTATACTTCTTTCGTATCTCTTTTGTCGGGAACAATGGTTGCTAATTATTGAGAAATTATTCTGCAACGATTAGAGACGAAAAAATTCTCAGAAAAGAATTTTGCTAGACGATTTACTGTAATAAATTAATTAATTACTATATTAATTTATACTTCTTTCGTATCTCTTTTGTCGGGAACAATGGTTGCTAATTATTCAGAAATCATTCCGCAACGATTAGATAGGAAACAATTCGTAGAAAAGAATGTTGCTAGACGATTTACTGCAATAAATTAATTTTTATTATGCTATATTCGAGCAAATTAAATAGGATTCGAAGAGTGTAGATTAAGGGGTTAGCTGGTACGATAAATTAATTTTGTCTTTTCAGTTTCGGTTTCGTTGATTAAACTATGTTAGATTATGAGGAAGATTTTCGGGATTGTGACTCGTAATTAATGTTTTAAATGCACGAAGATCTAGCACGAGCGTGGCACGAGGATGAGCATTCAGAAAGTCGCGAACAGAGTCTGCAGAAGACGCGGGAGGCTTTATTCAGCGAAATGACATTCGCGCACGATAAATCAGTCTTTGTGGTGGGTGAATGGGGACGGTCGGCGGGAACAATGGGAAGCGTGTGTAGCACGAAACGTCGTAAACCGATCGAGAAAATGCGATGATTCCGACGGGAATGGGAACGGTACGGTCGAGATTGAATGCACCAGGGATTCGTAACGTTCCCGTTGATAGGATTATGCATATGTTGCACGGCCGTTGACACTCACGCCGCTGCACGTTCGGTAATGAACGCATAATCGGTTCAAATTGCATGCCAATTCGTTCGGTGCTCGCCGAAATTTTTTTTCGTTCCGATTTACACGGAATTGTTTGGCCGAAAGAACACATCAACACAATGGTCAATTTTATTTAACTGTAAAGCAGTGTTTATGAAAGTTGTTTAATGCGTGAAATTTGCCTGAAAAATAATACTAAAATTATGTAAAATCACTTAGAGTATTCCTACATAATAAACGGCACACATAATCAAGCACTATCGGACTTGCGCGTCAATCGATGCAGAATGCGCGAGACGGAATAATTAATCTAATTGAAACTATTATCCTGTTCTATCGCATGCATTAATACAAATTTGTGTTTCGTTAGTCTGTTTCATTGAATTATTACGATGCAGTTCAATAACGCAGACAGAAATCTGCAAGGCCTATATTTATTTAATACAGTGCATTATCGTCCTGTTACAGCAACAATAATTTACTTCCGTTCCATGTTCATCGCGAAACAGCACCGGATAGGAGAACAGTATACAATAAAACAAGTTATTAACAATATATTCCGCCGACAGTCCCTTTCCAATAACGCTTCATGACGTATTCAATCATCGAACAGTCGCTGGGAAATACTGATTGTAACGTTGATTACTGCAGACGTTTATGCAATTTCTGGCTTTCCGCAGAGAGAAAGAGAGAGAGAGAGAGAGAGAGAGAGAGAGAGAATTGAATCGCGTAACAATAAAGTGTGTACCTCGGTGTAATCATTTTCGCGAAACAGTCGAAACCTTCGTGCATTCCATCGGATTCTCTGTTTCGCTCATTCAATTAGTTGCACTTTAATAAATGCAAACACCGAGAACATACCTCTCCGACATTATTCCAGCGCCGTTCGTTGTGTTTACTTTCCGCTCGGAAGCATTGCAACATTTTTGTCCCGTGATCGGTGTGTTTTAATAAAACAATATTTCGTTCGCGTTGTAACGCACCGTCGACAAAAGGAATCGCGGATTTTACGGAGCGTTCCGTTCCGTTCCGTTCCGATCGTTCGTCCGGCTTTCCCGTGGACGATCCAGTGGCCACGTGTTGCACCCGCGTACAAAACGCGTGCACACACACACACTCACAGGAGATGCACCAACCCGCGACCGTGACGCTGGCACACACGCGACCCGGATGCAATTGCGTTTTACGAAACTCCGATTACGCGTCGATGTGCGAACGTAATCATCGCTTTCGAGAGCTCCGGAAAAAGCTGCGGCTCGTTACAGAAAGTGTACAGCCAAACCGGGAGAAGTAAATTTTCCTAATCCTCCGGTTTTTCGAAGCCATGATTAGTGATCGTCGATAGTGACCGTTTTCGTGAGAGTTCTCGCTCCGTTTTACTCTTTGTAACTTTCCCCCTTTGAGGAGGGTTCGTTTAACGCGTTCTTTCAGGAGACGGTTCATCAAAAAATTGCTTAACCCCTTGCACTGTTATTTATTTGGTGATTGTAATGATTAGGAATTTTGCATCATTCAGATTTTCGTATAAAGAAACAGATAGTTTATATTTATTGTACGTCTATATCTCAGCTGAAGGAGGCCACTTAAAGGAGATATTTTGGTGACCTCTTTTTAATGGCACGACAAACATTTACGGCAGAATTTGAACGGTATCGAAGGAGGAATAGCATAGAAGAAAAACTTCTTTTGTCCGGTTATTTTTTCATAATTTTTTTCTAGGTCATCGTTATTTTTCATCGCGATAACTTGTACTTTGCAGCAGTTTTCATTATTTTCGGAAATCTGGTCACTAGACTGTTATCAGCTGAGTTTTATTATCAGTTACAGCTGAGTTTTGGGTCAGCGATACTGGAAACGCGTAGACGACGATTGTGCGATGGGTATCGCAATAACGGGGTTTGCGAGAGGTACTAGATTATGTTATTGATCGCGACTCCTTTAAAATCGAGCTCCTCGTTCGCCTCTTTCGCAAGCTGGCCTCTTAACGCAATGCACGTGGTTGACCTAGTATCCCCTAAATGGTTTTGGGGTGAGTCTCCCCACCGAGATGTTTCCCCGGTGAATACCGCAATGCTTGCTCGGGACGAGAGAAAGGGAGAACGAGGGAGAGAGAAATAGAGAGAGAGAGAGAGAGGGAGAGAGAGAGGGACAGTCAAGAATCCTCCAGTGGATGTTACGACGGTCCTGCTTTTCCTACGGCACGTTTCCACGTGGAAAATCTCTGTACTTCCAGCCTAGCATTAGGTTTTTCGGGGAACGTTTCGTGCCTCGTAACAAAGGGGAAAGAATTGTAATCTAGTGGAATTTCTTCCTGGATCCTCCAGGAAATCTCTCTCTCTCTCTCTTTCTACCCAGGGTCCTTAAGGATCTCTCTCTCTCTCTCTCTCTCTCTCTCTCTCTCTCTCTCTCTCTCTCTGTACTAGAACATCGTGTTCGCGCGTGACTGGCTAAATCTACTTACTCCGAGCTCTGGGCTTATCCGTTTAGTACCGAGATCTCGCAGAATTTCGTCAAAAGATGGTTCGATAGACCGTAATACAGGTTCGTTTTATTCTAAACTTATTTTCACTTCATTCTTCTCCCGGAATTAAAATTAGCTGGCAGCTCCGTAGTCTGTTTATTAACAATAACGCGTTCAAACTGCTTTTCTCAAAACTGCCGTTCTTTTTACGGTGGCTCGGAGGAACTCGCGTCGGGCTTCAAATGCACGCAGGTTTTTACACGAAACTACGCACATGTTATGAAAGAACTTTTTTACATTTCAGTCTTCATCTCGCAGTGCTAAAAAAAAACGTGGGTGGTGGCGTAACATTTTCTTTTATGCACCAATATGTTGTTCTCCACTGCAATATTTTTTCAAGGAAATTCGTAAAACAGGCAGTCGTTAACATGTCCGAAAATGAGAAGCCTAATTCACTTATGCAATTTGTGATTCACATATTAATGTCGCGCGTGTTCATCTAAAATAAGGGAGCTTTGTAGCTAAGATCATTACAAAAAGATACTTCATAAAAATACCGACAATGTGTCTATCCGAATTTCTACCCCCTTTTTAAAATAATATATATTAAAGGAAATAAATTTGATAAACAATTCTTTTTGGATGCATTTTTACAATCCGAATAATTAATGTCTTCTCGTGTGTTCATCTAAAATAAGGGAGCTTTGTAGCTAAGATCATTACAAAAAGATACTTCATAAAAATACCGACAATGTGTCTATCCGAATTTCTACCCCCTTTTTAAAATAATATATATTAAAGGAAATAAATTTGATGAATAATTCTTGTTGGATGCGTCTATAAAATCCCAATAATCGCAAATTAAAAATATCAAAACGAGTCCATTGTGAAAGGAAAGAATCAGTTTCATCTGAATCTTGTTTCGCGACCACCCTTAGAAAAATCCCTTGGGGACAAGATCCCTTGGAAAAATAAAATACTAAAATAAAATATAGTACCCGGGTGCTTCCTAGAATTCGGAAGGTTACGCTTCTGCGACAACGTTCCATAAAAATAAAGTTCGAGAACTGAACGGCAACGGACGAACGGCGGTTTCGATCGGAGCACTCGAAGCGTAAAATTACAGCGGGAAAACATTTCGTTTCGGAAGTTCCATTGTGCGGCGCTGGGTAAAGAAGCCGTGCAATTAATGGGAGCACGAACGCCGGTAAATTCAGCGGCGTACGCCGCTAATGTACAGGCCGCATTATGTGCATATAGCGGGGGCGGCATGGCATTGTGTACCAATAACACAGCCCGTATTATTATGTGCGCTCCGGCGTTGATCGGCCGATCGGACACCAATCGAGATAATGGAGATAATACGTGCGGTCGCTGAGTCACTCACGCTTCATCGGATACGCGGCCGCCTCCGGTGGATCGCAAACCTCGATCCCTCGAACATCGGCGCGTCGACTCGGTGTTGCTCGCCGAGATTGAAGCACACCGGAGCCTACTCGCGGATGGACACAGACGTGCGCCAGTCATTTCCGAGAGTAACGCTAATCCTACCACCGACACGTCGCGCCGCGCCGTTTCCCGCTCGATACTACCGCGATCATATTAAATTGCGATCGACACCCGGTCCCTGGAGAAAATTGATCCGCAAGTACATCATACCGCGCGCGCGAACTCCCCCCTCCCTCTCCCTGCCCTCATCAATTTCATTTCGGAACTTTGATCTACTTCGTTCTAAGTGTCCTCGCGGCGTTCCGTGGCCGCGATGTTGCCAATATCGAACCACTTAACACATTCCCTGTCAAGGTCACAGATGCGCTACGACCACAATTTCCTATTTCACGTGATCAACATCAAATTAATATTGGGCGTGTTGTTGTTCAAACTTGTGGCTCGTTGCACAATGTTCGAGGAATTTCTAATTTTTTTTAGGGGGGAGGGGGGCAGTACCTTGTTCATATTTTGCAAAAGAATTTGTGATGACTGAACAGCGGAGATTTATGGAAAATGGTAATTTTCTACCTGAATTGCAACAAGCTGGAGTAGAATAAAAATTTATTCTCTTTCTTGATATATTTAACCCCTTGCACTACTATTTATTTTGTAATTAGAATGATTAGAAATTCTTCATCGTTCAGAATTTCATAGAACAAGAAGATAGTTTATATTTATTGTATGCCTATGTTTTCTCCAAAGGATATATATCAACTACAACAAAATAGAATTTTATTTCGGTTTAAAGGGAATTAATAGCATACATATTTATTAGACTCTGTTCAGAATCTTCATCACGAGTCTGACTCGATATTGTAGGGCATGGAGTTAATAGCTTGAAAATTTTTATATTCTTCTAATGTCTTCACTGATCAAATTATACCTACTCACTTTTCCCTTGAATGCGTAAAATCTGGTGTCCAGTTATGACAATGAAAATTGAACCTTCATTGAACCTTGTGATGTCCTGCTCGGTTGCCAGGTTGAAAACCGTGATTTCTGAAAATTTTATTCTGAAAAACTGTAAGACTTTATGCAAAAAAGGTTTTGTCACTTAAAAGGCCCTAGTATAGAGAGTACCTCGAATTTTTTTCACGTGAAAATTTTTATCGGTTACAAGGCTGTAGCTAATTTCCTGAGCTCCTTGACAATTCGCAAGTCCTCGTGGAAGTAGTAGAAACTGGTATTGAGCAGACATGTCTGTAACATTTATACATCTACTTTTAGGAAACGTTGTTGATGAATCCTTTTGACAAATGAAGTATAGGATTGATGACAGTGCACTCTCGTCAGAATTGAGAGGAGCATTCTTATAATAAAACCGGTAGTAATACAAACTAAGGTAACGATAAAACACGATGGTTCTCTTTGCTGCGCTAAGGGTTACAATGACGGCTTACGGAATAATCCCTTTCAGCAGTTACGGTGCACCCAGAGTCGTAACTCGGGATCCGTTTTATACTCTGTCTTCGAGACGAGTTCTTCGAGAGCGAAAAGTCGTTTAAAATATTTGTTTTTTCATTTTGAAATGCTGCGTGCTGCAAGTTAATCGCGTGATATTAAAGTAAAAAGAGAGAGAACAATGAACTAGAAAATTCGTGTATAATTGAAAAGTAGCACGAGAGCGAAGCTCAGTTTCGGGTAATTCGGTTTCACATTTCGCTGAACGTTGACGTAGAATCCAGTGGCCGGTGGCAAGGAACATTTTCGTTTGGTAAAACTGGCAAATAATTTCGAGCGGGTAAACTCGCCCTTTATTTCGAAGGGGAATTAATTAACGTGCACTCGGTCGATACGCAGTTGCCTCGGACCCTAGAAGCCCGGGTCGATCAGTCCAACCAGCGATTAAGTCAAACTGCAACAGGGGAGTCGTTAGTAAGTTGTTGCTAACATTAAGCAACTTGCTGGCTCTCGAACATTCCGCTGCATTAGCTCTCGTCTCGATTACCGGAGCGCCGTTGCAAACTGTCAACCGTAGTGACTCAATTAAGATAATTAATGCGAGTTACATCGGCACTTGAAATTATTCGTACGCTTACATTTCATACACCAAAATCTCATAAGACTATACAGAAACCGGAGACAGAAAATGTATTATTAATGAAGCAGCGCAAAACTTCACGGTTCGCCAAGGAGAATGCAGTTTCCATTGCATTGGTCTGACCAAGAACGGGTTATTCTACTCGTGGGACTAGGAAACGGTTCATACTACTTCGCATGGACAGTGATCGACTTGCACTACTTTTCCAGATACTGGGCTGTTTTACACGTCTGGTAAAGGCTAGTATGCTTGTCTGGCCAGTCTTATTATGTGCTATTTTCGTGTTCAGTAGACTGGATATTTTATGAATTTATAAAAAATAATGAGTAGACCCAAACGAGCAGACATATTAAAAGAATTTAAACATACTGTTAAATTGTTTCCTGCTTAGTGAAATGATTCGGAAAGGAAATAAATGTCTAATAAAATATGGAATAAAAATCCACACTAATTATTCTACGTTTCCGATCAGTGCTGATATTTTTCACTTGCCTGGCCAGTGGCGATATAGTCTACTTGCTTGATCAGTGGGATCTTATACTACTTAGATGGTCTATGCAGATTGTCTTCTACTTTTCTTATTAATGTTGGTTCCATTTACTTACCTGGACAATGCCCGATTAATGTCGATTTACTCTACTTATTTAATTATTTCTGTCCCATACTACTCTTTCGACAGGGGTGCAATTATCCTTCCTGTCTAGCCAGTGGTGCCCTATGTTATTTATCTGACTATTATGGATTTATTCCGTTTGGCCGGTTAATGCTGATCTACACTACTTCTCATATAATTCCAATACAACTGCAAAAACGAATTTAAACGCCACCATCAGTACAATCATCAAAAGCACTCATTTTTGGGGGGCTAATGACAATTACAGTACAGGACACGGATTAAAGTGGCCTATAACGGAATTTGGAAACACGGAACAAATTGTAGATGGTTCAGAGGGTGTCTGTGACCGTTATTAAACCTCAACAGCGTAATACAGGTATTAATCGGAAGCCGTGTTACACGAAGGGAACAGAATCGTCGTACAGATGGACCGCTTAAATCACAGGGATTCCGCCTTCGCAGTCCTTGTGATTAATGCTAGCCCTGCCATTTGATAGAAATTTAGTGTGGCTTAGCTACGTTCCGCTAAACTCGGCCACGAACGCTTAGCACGATCAAAGGAGACTATTACGATCAATTTCGACGGATCTACTCGAAATTGTCCGTAATATCGAAGTAGGAGCTTCAATTAATTTCTTCTCTCGGGTTGAGTGTTCGAACCCAGAGTGGACAGGTATATAGTCAACTTGGCAAAATGGCGGAACGTTTAGTTACTGTCGCAGAAACTTCTTTAATCAAGACTAGCTGTACATAGGTGGAGAGTTTAACTTGTATACACGAACTCAGTTCTGAACTGTGTGTAACAGCGTTGACAGAAAATTCGAATATTACTCGGTTATACAATTAATTACTGTTAACTCTGAACTACGCGAGCTAATAGCACCGGCGAGCCAAGGCACTGAACAGCGACTCGAAATTTATTAATCGCTTTAATAACTTTCCGTATGGAAAGCATGTTACGTCAAGTAGTACGAATCCGACATTACGCAGGCAAAGTAGTATAAAAGTACCACTGGTCAGACAAGAAGGAGCCTATTTTTCGGCGGACAAAGTAGAATAAATCAGTCCCGAGTGAGACGAGCGAAAACACGTTACTTATCGGACAATTAGTAATTTGTTGTCACAACATTTAAAAGAGTATTAACGTTTGATTTTGCTGTGAGTTAGGAAGTAACTATGAGGAGAATAAAGCACTATATTACGTGTCCTTTCATTTACGTTTCATTCAACCACAAAACCATGCATCTGCATAAACCAGGGTGCAGTTATTAGCATAGTTCGGAGGTCAGGATGACAATGGAGTTGCTATTGAAAATAGGACACCCCTCATTTGACTGTCCAACCACAAAATTAATTTCATTATTTCGGAATTAAGCCCAGTTCCTGCCTCGGGTATTAAAGGCTGGGCGACTTCAACGGAAACTTGATAATTTAAAAACTTTATTCGAGAACTTTGCCTAAGGAAATCGTTTAAAGCTTGTCGAGTCCACAGTTCTCGGAGAGAAAGAAACTTTTTTTCGCAAACAGTCTTAGTAAGGCTGCATAAATATTTCAAATATCCTGTCGGTGGAAGAGTGTATATAACATACTGTGACAGTTGACCAATAAAATTATTTAATTTACTGTTTATCCGATCGCTGCGCGAAGTATCGATTGTTGGGCCACGCTCGCCGGAGTTTCGACGATTCAATTCGAAACTTCTTAACTACCTGCAATTGACGATTGGCTACGTGCCAAATGACACTGGAGCATTACCGAGCAGTTAGAAACGTTCAACTTCTCCAGACTGCCATATTTCACTCGCCGCGACGCGGACTCTTCTCTCGAACCCCCCTCGGCTCTTTAATACACATAATCCCGAAACTCGGTATGACACACCAATTGCAATACTCAAATAACCAGTTTTTTCACAATTAAAGAAAAAAATTAACGTACGAAAAAGTGACATTTGCAGTATATTTAGTAATTTTTTTACAGTAAAATATCTATTCAATTGCAGTCTTTCAACTGTTGCGTCTCTTACACGTCTTATTGTTGGAGCGTCTATTGTAGCACACGCTGCGATAATTCGTTGCTTCGAATCTTCCGGAGTTGTTGGTGCAACTCGATACACAATATTTTTCAATGTTCCCCACAAGAAAAAATCTAGGGGTGTTAAATCTGAACTTCGTGGGGGCCAGCAAATTGTGCCACCGCGTCCTATCCATCGATTTGGGAATATTTCATTGAATGTACTTCTCACCCTTCGAGCGTAGTGTGCTAGACATCCATCGTGCTGATACCACATTGTCTGACGAACGCTTAATGTCACGTTTTCTAATAAATTTGGCAATGTATTTCTTAAGAACGTATCATATTTTTCACCAGTAAAAGTGCCGTCAATGAAATAAGGTCAAATTATTTGTTGCCCTATGATTCCACACCACACATTAATGGACCAGCCTCTTCGATGATCAGTTTCTCGTAGCCAGTGAGGATTTTGTACTGACCAATAATGCGTGTTATGTAAATTAACGCGTCCAGTGCTGGTAAAAGTAGCCCCATCGGTAAATAGTATTAAAGAGAAAAAAAGTGGATTGATTTGTAGCTGCTCTGGAGCCCATCCACAAAATCTGACACGATTTACATAATCCATGTCATGTAATTTCTGATGAAGGCTAATGTGGCACAAATGATATTTGTGACGAGTGAGAATTCGTGACGCACTACTTTTGCTGACTTCAGATTCATTGCATTACAACAACATTAATTTCATTATCTTCATCACTACATACAGGCCTTTCACGATTGATCTTACGAACAGCGAGACTTCCAGTTTCTTTTAATTTTTTACACAATCTTTCAAAAATCTTGTGCGAAGGGCATACGCGGTTTCGATATCTTTCACCGTACAAATTTCGAGCTACAATTGCGTTTCTCTTACTTTCTCCATAAATTCGAAGCATCTCTAATTGTTCTTCGAGTGAAAATTTGAGAAACTGACTGATACTGAGATACGTCGAAAGCCTACCAATGTTTACATTTGACACACTGTATTTCACAATGAAGCTCGATTGAAAATAGATTCTGCGCCGCGCGCGTCGCGAATTTGTTGAATCGATGCCGTTTCATCGAGCATTTGCAGATTCGTTAAATTTCGCGTTGCGCAAGGTCCTCCGATCTGCCGGCTCAGAATGCTTTCGAGTGCAGCTAAATAGCTGGTCGACAAAGCCTGATCGAATTTCAGTTGAATTTCGTAGCCCGTAATCCGGGAAAGTTCGCCATTATTCGTGCCACTACGTCTCATCTCGCGAAGCCTCGGTAATGCCTTGGATCCGCTTTGGTCTCGGCCGCACGCGTTACGCACGCGATGATGCACGGAACGAGAAACGGAATCAATGATAGGTCGCCATCAAACGATCTGTAATCAACCTGGCCTGCCTGGTCTGGCTACCGGCGATACTATTTCACTGGAGTCACCGTAAAAGTAGTAGTTTTCGAGCGATTGCGATGTGCGCAACAGATTTCGTGATTAAGGGTGGCCTAACAAATGTTACGTCGTTCGGCAGAATTAGGGAGTTCGAACTTCAAAGGGCTTCCCTCCGATACACATTTTTGACGCGGCAGCTCCGATTTTTCATTTTTCAGAGCACCAATAAATTCGCTTAAAACTGCCCGTAGGGGAACGTAATGTAATTCTACGTCGTGTAACGAATATGACGAATAATCTACTTAGTAAATTATTGTCGTAACTTTTACATTTTTCGAAATTCTCAGCTTCGTCGCATTCAATCGTGTCGGGTTGTTTTAATTCGTACATGTTTCCCTGTTGAAATTAGCTCCTCTATTTTTACAAAAAGAGAATGTCGTAGGAATTGTGATAGCCACAAAAAAAAAGATTAATTTTTCAAACCGAAACTTTCTTCGGGCATACTGCAAAGTACAATGCAACTGTAGTGTAATTCTCATAAATTTCCATTCCATTCAAGCGCGCGGACATTAAAAATTCTGGAATAGTGCTCGTTGAATACGGAAACAATTGTCCTTGCTCGAGAAATAAATGCGCCTTGCAATTTGCAAAGCAAGATGTCCGCGTGGGAACATCGGGTAAACTGGTCGGTTTAATCTTAGCCGTTTAATTTTTGAAGCGGGAGCTACGCGTTGACAAAGTTTACGCGGAGACTCTTCGCTGGCAATTTCTCCGGTAATTTTTCCAGGGGAACAAGAGCCAAGAGAAATTTTCGAACGGTGAAATATTTACGCGTCGGGAACGCCGGCGAAAACCGTAAAGAGAATTTCCTTTGGCCAGGAAATAATGGCCGGGGGAGCGGGGTAACGACGGGAGCTGGCAAGCAGCAGGGATCTTTCGTTTGAATAGCAATTTGGAAGTCAAATTCCGCTGGCCGGGTGAATGACGACGAAAACGGCCCTGTTAAATGATTACGTCCCGGGCCCCGGGGAAAGCGGGTTTCGTTTACCGGGAGAAATCGGTTTTAATCGATCCAGCTTTTCCCGGCGATTCAATAAAGCGGACTGTAATATTTTCCCTTCGGTATCCCGTGCGCCGGATACTGCCCGATTTATTAATCTCTTATTAGAGAGGCTAGTAATTAATTTCGAAAAGCGGAGGTACAGAGAGAAAGAGAGAGAGAGAGGGAGACAGGGTTTTATCGGATCGGAAACGAAACGTATTCGCTGATCGCAAAAGACGGCTGATCGACGTGATATTATTATTTGACGAGCCAACAAAAAATAGCTCCGATTTCGGTTTATATTGACGGATCGGATAGATCCGCTCCAATGTAGTTTATTTCGTTCTGGTGATAGAAACTGCTGAATAGTACTTGGCCTGAAATTTGTAAAATGTTTTTGGTAATCCTTTCAATTGAATTTTACCTGGTTCAACCCTTCATAGTGGTAAAATAAGTTCTGTGGAATCGAAATCCTCTCTTTCTAGATTGAATATTTAAATCACTATTTACGTTATACTCGTCTGATATTGACCGTCCTATTCTACTCATCGAACAATGACCATCACATCCCATTCTTCTTTTCTGTCGAATGCCTCCATATGCGACTTGTTTAGTCATTCACACAGGTGTACTCTGCTTGTCAGAAAGTGTTGGTTTACTTGTCTGGTACATGATGAATATAATCTACTTGTCCGATCATGATGGATGTATCCCACCTGTCTGGTTGTGATGGGTCTATTCTAGTCTTCGATAATGTAGCCTCCGATAAACTCTTCAACGCGTCTGTTCATGGCGAGCCTATTTCACTTGTTTGAACATAAGCCGGCCCTGTAACGTCTTTATTCTTGAAGCGTTCTAACGATAAAAACAATTTACATGTAATCGCAGTTCGATGAAATCGGTATAGACGCGGTATTAAAACAAATCTATGAGATATAATTATTTCCCGGGAGAGGCGTGAATTAAATAATTCTGAACTTATTTTATTTGATGGACCAGAAATACTATTCGATATGACAGCTCTATTCACCGAACGATTTGGTCGGGGAAAATCGAGTTCCGCGGATACAAATAACCGAAATTTAGTGTCCCCGTGGCGAAAACAGAAACGCAGACAAAGCTGTCGAGCCGGGGAAGCTCTCCACGGAAACGGACGGTTTCGACGGAAGAAAAAAGCGGACACGAAAGTACGAGAATTCAATTCCAGGGATGACTGACGAGGCAACTAACTTCGCTATATCAACGGGCGACGTTGGGGAATGTACATTTTTGTCGTAGGTCGCCGCTAAAACGTGCGATTTATCGACCGATATGTGGAATTTATCGATTCATTTTAAGTCGGCCCGCCGGTACTTCTCGCAGACACTTAAACGAGGGGACTGCGCGGAATTGCTGAATAAACTAGTCATGCTATTGCCGCTGTAACTCCCAGAAAAATAGTTTTCCTTCGCTTGCCCGGAATGTTTACTTTACATTTGGAATATAACATATGCACAATATAATTTCCTGAAATCAATTTTTAATATTTGTGAGCATTTAAGTAACACAGACACTAAAAAAAAATGGTGACGTGTCTGAGAGACATTAATATATTAAATGAAGTTACAAAATATCAGAAGTTAACTCTGTCGTTCATATGTGAATATTTAAGTCAATTTCGTAATTCCAATTAATTTCATAGCTACCACGTGGTTGCTAATGAGTAGACAGCGGATTTTATGCGTTTATGACAAAAATGAGTGGGTGTAATTTAAAACAGTAGAAAAATTAGAAAAATTTATATTTTCAAACTAATAAACATATTGAGAAAGAAAATAAATTCTTATATCACTCTAGTTCGTTGCAATTCGGGCAGAATAATTTAAAAATACTATTACAGTATTTTCAATCTATTAAACATATTAAAAAAGAAAATAAATTCTTATATCACTCCAGTTAGTTGCAACTCAGGCAGAAAAATACTATTTTGCATAAAACACAATTCTACGCAATGGGCAACGGAAAGATCGCCGCAGCCGTGAATAATTGAACAAGAATAACACAAGACAGGCAATTTCGCAAAAATCATGTAAACGTTCATTGATCTCTGCGAAAATTGAATGTGCCGCGTACGAGGTAGAGGAACGATCAAATGATTAAATGATTTGTTCCGCGAGTCTGACGGGCAAATCCGGAAAGGTTAAAGAGGAATTAACGGCAGGTCAATCGGCAAGGGGAAACACGAAAACTCCATCGGCCGCCGATCTCGAGTCGTAAATCCTCGGGAAGACAAATCGTTCGCGAAACTTGCGCTACCCGGGGAAAAAGTTTCGCGAGAAAAAAGAACGGGCGGTACGCGCGCGTGGAACGGTCACCGGGGAAAAAAAAAGAAAAAAACGAGGCCCCGATGCGCATCGATAAATCGAAACTCGATTTCGTTGCCGGCATTCGACGCCGTCCGAGGACTCGTCGAATACGGGTTGGCCAGCGGCAGTTTCGCGGAACGGTAACGCAGGAACGGTGGCGCGTTTTCGCCAACCGAGAACACAACTTGACAATAAATATGACGTTTCCGGGGACGGCGCGGAGGCAGACGAATGTAACCGAAAGGCTGAAGCGAGATTTGACGAGCAGGCAGTTCCTGTCTTTTCTGTCAGACGCGATTCCCACTGATTCGCGGTAAAAAATATTCTATCTTTTTTATTTTATTTTTCCGTCGAATACGACCGAACACTTGTTTCTTTTCCCAACCGAAATTCACGGAAATATTAGTGGGAACCGTAAGTAATCAATTATTTTGAAATCTAAAACAAACTTTGTAGAAAATTCAGGTTTTTGAAATTAATCAGGTTTTGATATTGACCGTTTTTGACATTTCGTTTAGAATTTCTTGTATACAACGTTACTGTATCGCCATGTAACTTATTGACTTGAATGTGCTGAAAATGCATAAATGTACATAAAACTTTTCTAAATAGAAAAAAATATTTTGTTTACTATCCAATTAGATAAAATCTCTTTCTATATTAAGATACATATTTTTTTTGAAGCGGTCATTTGACCGCTCATGGTAGGATTAGGTATACATGAAATGTCGGTAGGTTTAGTGTTAAAAAAAGTGGTTCGCGCGATATTGGAGAAGGTCGAAAAGGGAATTTAATGCTGTGGAAGCGTAGCGGCGCATTGAATAATCGATTTATTTTGAATAATCGAACGTTGCGATGTAGTGATCAAATATTTGTTGTGGAATATTGGCTTACCGCGGTAATGACTCGGTTGGACATAGATACTGTTCCCCTTGCAAGTCATGAAAATGGAATTGCTAATAGCTGAATCCTAATATTAGCGATCATATGTCTATTGACATTTCGAAAATAATCGGAATCATGAAATGTCCTTTAGTAAATTTTCACAGAATTTTGATCGCGAGATTAAGGAGTTAATTTTCTGGAAAATGAGTAGATAAGTGTTCGGTCGTAGATAACGATTTTCACAGTTTGCGGTAATAAAATAAAGAATAATGTAGCTGCCATGTATTATGGAACGACCTGTCTACACTCGATTTCGCCTGATATCGATTATCACTCGACGAGGGGCTCGAACCAAAAAGCACAACAAAGCGAACCATCCATATTGGAAGCTTCGTGTGCACGGTGAACCACTCGGGAACTTTTTGAAAGCGCGTCCCTTTGCGAACGTTAACGGAGAGCTCGAAAAGACTGGCCCGCTGAACAAGAAGCAAACTCCTCTGCGCGGCCTTCCAAAAATTCGGTTCTTGAAAGGAAACTTCGGGGAAGAAAGGAGAAAGGAACTTTCGCATGAGGAATTCGAGGCGGATTGGAATTGGTGGCGCAGAGAAGCCATGTGTGTTTTCTCGAAATTATTTACTGGATAGTTCTATGTTCCTGATCTTTATTTCCGAAACCAGTAATTAAAATTGTTCAGATATTGATTACACTCTTTTTCTTGTCTGAACAGTGACTTTCAACTCTACTGGTCTGAACATCGCCACTATAATCTACTTTTCTGACTATAACCAGTCCATCCTACAAGTATTAGGGCCGCATTGCGATCAGCCTATTCTACTTGTCTGGTTCGCGTCAGGCTATGCTACTTGGCCGATTAATATGGATCAATTCTACTTGTTTGATCACCAGCAGATTTTATGAATTTATGACAAAAATGAGTAGGCACAATTTGGAACAGTAAAAATATTGGAAGTTTCAAGAACATTCTATTATTTTGAACCTGTTAAACATATCAAGAAAGAAATTGAATTTCTATTCCACTCCAGATTGTTGCAATTCAGATAGAAAATTTTTATTTTGCATAAAGATCTGCTGTACACTGATCACGATGGATTTATTCTAGTTTTTGACAACATAGTCCTTCCTGATACCTTCAACACGTCTGTTCATGGCAAACCTAATCTACTTGTTCGATTAGAAGCTGGTTCTACAACGTCTGTTTGATCGCAATCGGTTCTATACTACTTGTCTGTTCTCAAACGACTTTCTGTCACCTATGTTGATAAAAATAGTATTCTTAAGGACAATGTGATATACGAATCACTGTTAACAAATTTTTCATGAATTCTATATCAAATAATTGTGCGAGACTAGAAAGTGATCGATAGGAACGTGACAAAAGGCAAATACGAGTAGACGAGAGTGACGCGAGAGGAAAAGCAAGGGGAATGGGAAACTGTGAAACAGCCATTCCATAAAACGTGACTCTCAAATGGAGTGTATCGAATAGTCAGGTTATCGAACGTACAAGGGTTACGACGTGTTCACGATATTCCGTAGAAAGTTTCCATTACCACATGCTCTCTTTTCCCCGGGACCCTGCCGCGCGCTCGGGCGGACGGGGTAGTTTCAGCAAGTGATCATAAAGAGCGAGCGAGACGGTGGGATGGAGTCGTCGAACAAGGGTCGTGAAAGCTTAGGCGACTATTAAACTGTATATCTCGGTTTATCACGTCATTACTTTCGGAGTACAATTTGTCGATGAAAAGAGCGCCGGAGAGCTTTCGAATCGGTCGATCGCGGTCCGAGCCGCTAAATGTTCGGAGTGGGATCGCACGAATTGACTTCTTCGAGGATCACGAGGCCGCCAGATATAAAATTCCATTGCGGGGCCGATTAATGTTGCAATCAACCGCTCGATAGTGAGAAACTCAAGTTAACGGAAGATCTACAAACCGCCAGGCAATTTTGTCCGTTTTTTTTGCGCAGACTTTATTTCAGAAAAATACGTAACTTATTGTAGGAAACTCGTGGGCTTATAAGTGGAGTACAACGCCATTGGCCAGACATTAAATGTGAAAAATAAAACCGTACAAAGCCGCGGAACAAAAATTCGATAAAGCGGACTAGTAGCACTGCTCTACCATAAATACGGCGGCGCTTTCCTAGATTACACGTTCAACAACGCGTTTGTGGTCGCACGATTAAGATTAAAATCACGTAAATAAGCCATCATAAACATTTACCGCATCGGGTCAATCTTGGGAAAGCTAATGGCTTTGTAATTCAGTTCCGTATTCACCTTCTTATTCTTTTTTGAAAATTAGAATATTTCTGCTAAGGCATCGAATGGCCTTGACATTAATATTCAGAGGAACCCGAGTATTAAATTTTAATACTCGAAATCAGTAGTATAGGATGACGACGACCCGACAATTTAAATGGTGCGAACGGATAGGGAGAACAGGAGGATTGGATTGCTCGAGTAAGATCCGCACCCAGTAGGACAATAGCAGAGAACAATAGTGCATTCTACAATCAGGTAGATCTGTGGACGAGTAAGTAGAATAGGGGACAGGTAGCCATTGTAGTCGGACAAGCGATACAAGTCTTCCGAAGTCAATCAGTTTGTATGCGATCTAGTGAAGCAAGGATGGAACATTTCCAGTGACAATTCAGTAGCAGAGACCACGTATAGTCGGACAAGAAGGCAGATAAATTTATTCCTTAAAAATGAAAAATTGGGGTAAAATCAAAAAAATGAAATGATTCTCGGCGTTCACAGGTAATGAAACGACACGAAGACCACACTACCTGCTCAGGATAATTTCTAGGAACATAAGATTTTCACAGGGCGAGAGTCGAGTCAAGAGAACTCGATTTAGTCTCAATTTCCGGGAGCTTGTCAAAGAAAGCGTAAACACAGGAAATACGACTGGAGACTGTTCAAACACTTCGCAAAGATCAAACGAAGACGCATCTCTGCTCAGCTTCTACAAATGTCAAGCCAATAATAAAACTCGTTCCGTCATCGCTCCGTCATATTTCTATTTACACGGGTAACCGGTGTCAAGATAAATAATTCGCCGTCCGTATTCCGCAAGCGTTCATCCAGCGCGGGTGGTCGTTGTCCCCGATTCCTCTTTCGTCCGCGACCATAAATTTTTTCGCAGCAGCGAAGATCGCGCGGACACACGTTTCCCTGGCGTTCGTTCTCCTGGGAGCGTCCCGAAGATCCCTTTCGTTTTCTACCGCCTTGTTTTCGTCGGACCCTTTATTCCTGGCTTCACGGTTCCCCGTGGATCCCTCGGCATGCACGAGCAACGTTGTCCCCGCGATGGTTGCTATGGGGATACCCTCTGGCCTATCCACGACTCGCCTCGAAGCAACAGCGCGTGTGATTTCCTCCTCGCCGCGTATTCCTCGAGCGTGCAGCACGGCATTCTTCATCTTCTCGCTTCTCGCCGCTTCACGCTCGACTCTGCCCGCTTTCGCGACGACGTTGTTCATCCCCCCCTCCCCCCCGCGAACGGTCCGCGTGTCATTTAACCCTTTGCGGCCCACCGATTTTCTGTAGCGTCACCGTATCAGCGCATCTCTTCGGGTCCGCTGCGAAATTGGTTTCGCAGACCCTGGTCGTCCAATTAGGAACGCGTTCTTCACGCTTTTCGTCGCCCTAGGTAAAATGGTATGTTCAAGGTGTTTCGGATCGAACTTCTGTGGGACCCTTCGGCTTCCCTGGCAAGGCCAATTTAAGAAAAATCAAGAAAATGGTCCGAAAGGTCGATATTATTTCCGTAAACAATAGCTTTTCATTAAAAAAATAAAAACATATATGAATGTCATTTATTATATTTTTTATGACGTTTCAAAGGGGGAATGTATTTATGCAATATTGAAAAGTGTTTCATCGAAACGCATTCTATATTCTCTGAATATTGTATCGAAAATAATTTCGGTTGTAGGGAACCGAATTTATTTGTCAGTGAAACAAACATCGATTATATTTCAATCTATTGTGTATTCGCCGTTATTTGCAACGCTTGTCGTCATTTGCATCTATAAACTTGACCCAATATTTAATGCGAAATTTCTGCCTGTTATCAATTGTCGACAACACGCAATATATTATCCGAAGAAATGCTTCCTTTACATTTAAATGTGAACACGATTGCATAGCTCTCTGTGTCAATGCGAGGCATTATCCTAATTATCCTCGTGTAAACAACATACAAACTGAAAATTAATAGACTATGGATCTTCGTGCAACATAGTAATTGTCTGTATAATATTCTCTCTCCCTTTAAGCATCTTAATAATTTGAAGATAATTTGTTGGCATTCTCAAATTTTTTTACTATCTTCTCTAATTATTAAACGGTTGGATTTATACGTATTTACAGTGTGCACTTTGTGAAATACAACAAAAACGTCTATATCAAAGTTAATAATATTTCTATTGTACATTCTTTGATAGTAGCTTTTCTATAGTTTAAAAAACCAAACATTATCTTCTAATCAGTGAAAGTACTCCTCCATTTATCCTGATTAGTTCAAAACGACCCCTGAGAAAGGGAATTTGCGCGAAGGACCTGCAATAATGACGAATACGTTAAACAGGAATGGATGGAACGAACGTTTCTCTGTTTGAAGAACACGTACTTCGGTACTACGGCCCTCGAAGGGCTAACAGCCTGGAAAACAATGTCCCAGCGAGCTGCTTTCACGGCCTCTTTACGCAGCCCCGTTGTAAATCCAAATTTCCCCAATGTAACCGGCAGGCTTTCCTCCATTCGGGAATGTCCTCCGTCATCACGGCTGGATGATCTCCTTGAGCGCTTATTACGATTTTGCCGGATAAATTGATGACGCGGAAGAAACGGGGGTTTAGTAGGGAATAGTATTACCCCGGCTCTCCTGCGTTTCGTTTGGCTTTTTTTCGAGGAGAGAGTTCGATACCGTGGCATGCGACGAGGGTTGACGTTCGCCGGGGGTTCACTGGCGAGGATCATCCCGAACTGAAAGATAAGAATAACATCGGTGTATTATTTTAGGCTGTTGCGGTTTCGGATTAGGTGGCGAGGCCTGTGGCGCGAGTGGAAAAACATAAATACTTACCTCTGTTATTTTTATCACGCAGTTCGGCGTCGTTTCTGTTCCATTGATTGACGAATTTGTCACTGTCGTGCGTGACAACATGTCTGAGGTACGATCGCTTGTATTCCCATTTTCATAAAAATTCACATCCTTTGTGGAAGTGTTGTTTCGTTCCCTATATTGTTTGCATTTATATATGGAAAGGAATTCTTTTATTTAGTAAAAATAAAATCTCTTGTTAAAATTTTGGTTTTATTCTTGCTAGGAAATTCTGTACATATTTGCCTGTGGTATAGCATACTATTAGTCCAAAGAATCGCTTCAGGGATCATTTCTGGAATTCGAAAAGTGAATATTCAATACGATGCAAAATTTAATCACCTATAACAGAGAATGAAGAATAAATGGCAAGGAGAATATGTCAGTATGAGATCAGGCAACCGAAATTTCACTATTTGATGTATTCCGTAAATTTTTTCATTTCTGCGGACAGTTTATTTATGATTTCAGTATTTTACAGCCTCGATATTTCAAAATAGCGAGACCCATGAAGGGCTGTTAAAACATGTAATTCCAGTTATTGAATGCCGATCCGCTTTTTGCTTAATTTCAACCGTATAGAGACGCATTAAATAATTTTTTTAGCGAAGTTTTGTTTGTTTCCAATCGAGCGACGTTCGAGTACAGAAAAAACTGCAGGATTTTCGGTGTGCCGGCGTACGCCAAAAAATAAACTGAAAATTTATTGAGTGTGCCAAGAGCGTAGCGTTGTCGGGCGATTGGTTAATCCGGCGGATGTCAATTGACGTCACAACAAACGCAATCGGATCAAATCAGTTTTACGTGGAAAATTTCGGAAAATTTCAGCCCGGTAAAACGTTTATTCTCTGTCACGGACTTCGTAACATCTGTTAATACGTTTACACGCGAACGTGATCAAAGTGTTATTTGCAAAAGAGTAACGATTACGATAACGCTCGAAAACATAGGACGGACGATATTACGGATTTTCTTTCGCTTTGTCCTGCAATCCGCTAAAGTTTCCAGCAGTCCGTGGAACAAATGTTCCGGCAGCGTTCCACATAATTTTATTTGATTACGCGTTCGCAGCAGATGCGCCAAATTGTTCCGCCGCAAACTGCGTCGGCGTTCACGAATTTACGGTAATTCGCGGGAATCCCGATCGACAGAGTGTTATATATCTCTGTCGCGAGTACCCGATCATTTTTGGATGTCAAATTGGTACGTGGAAAACCGCGGAGAAATATTAGGGGTACCCACAAGTAATCAATTAGTTTTGCCTTTAGTTCTGTACCGATCGTTGAAGATGTCTGGAGCATTATTTAAGAAATAAAACGTTCATTTCTGTAGAAGATGCAAGGGGGCACCTTAAGTCATATTCTGCTTGACGAACCCTGGATTTCTATAAGAGGGGGATTGAAAATTTGCAGGAAAGATGGCAAACTGTCCTTGATAATCATGGAGACTATATAATAAATTAAGAGATAAAAACCTGAATTTACTACAAAGTTTGTTTTAGATTTCAAAAGAATTGATTACTTATGGGTCCCTCTAATAACTTGGAACCTGGAAGCTTGAATTTTCCAAGATAACTGAATAATAATCGCAGAATTTTTCCGAAATTAAGTGCTCAAGAAATAACTGCTCCATCCGATATCCTTTGGACCGGAGGCTATAATGGCGGACGCTGAGCTCTCGATCATAAATCAGACATAGAATTTTACGATCTTGAGGGCGATTTGCTCGCCTCGTTCTTTGCATTTAGGAGCCACCTGTGGATCAATGGCTTTCGGTAAACAGCGGACTGTTGCCTCGAGATTCTCGTGTCCTTGTCATGATCTTCCTTCTCTAAAAACCAACGAATTGCGTAACAGAGATCGTCGCACCGAGTGTTTTACGAAAAAAAAAAGAAATAAAAGGGAAACTCGAACAAACCCATTTCGAGCAGCCCAACATAGAACGCGAGGTTGCAAGGTTTGGCCTGACCAAAGGCATTACTTTCAGTCGAGGATTATCGATCCTGTATCGAAAATCGTGTTTCTATTTAGCCCGAACTATGCGCCAGCTAGTTTCTTCTGCAAACTATGGCTTTGGTTCTGACGTATGGAACGGATTCTTTCGTTCGGGATATTTTCAATTTTATTGTACACTGGTTCCCCCGTTTTTGTTCTGTCGGTGAAAAACTGTAGGAAATGTTTGATAGTTATCGGCCTCTCACGGTGGCTTGAAAATAACATTTATTACGGAGAAATAGTTCCATCAACAGCAGAAACGATTCCCCGGAATCAAGTGCCAAACGAATCCTTCGGCACGAAAAATTTCCACGGTGATGCGATTGCTGTTGAATATTCGATACCGTCCGTATCGCTTAAGCTAAGAGGAATAGGACGTTTATAGTCAGCCGAGATGAATACCGTTGATTGCAGCGGGAGCAGTAGACTCTGATGTTTATGGCCAGACAAGCAAGATCGATTACTGTACGAGACGTTAGTAGAGTAGGAAACACATTAGTCGAACTAGGGGAATAGGATGCCTGCATTCAGCCACCTGCTGTTCTAATTTTTTAAAGAAATCCGCGAGACCGGAGAAAAGCGGTTGTTTTTTTCGTCTGTTTTATTAGTGACATAAGTCCGTCACTAATCAGGCAAGTAATACAAGTCTATCATTCACTATGTAATTCCGACCAAGTGGAATTTTTTCAAAATCCTTTTCACATTGTGTAGTAAACTATCTAACTTCTCAAAAAAATCCAAGTCTTTTTAAGAGTGTCCGAATATATTTAAAGGAAATATTCTTAGTTTTAAATATAAACTAAATACTGACGAATAATTCATATTTTAAATAAGGAGAGTAATTTAAAGTACTGAAAATAATTAAAACGGATGATATTCTAGAAATTGAGAAATATATAATTCTATAAATTTCAAAGAAAAAGAGACTGAGATTTAAAAAGATTGAGAAAAAGATAAACTAAGGGTAAATATAAAAGGTGGGGTTATTAGTAATAATAAGAAATAAATTGTTAAATTACTCTATATTTAAATAATCTAATTTGAATTATTTTGTTTCTATTTAGTGTCGAATCTGTCACTAATGAGATAAGTAATATAAGTTTGTTTCTGATCAAACAAGGAGAATAGGAACTCCTTTGGTCAGACTATTAACATAAGTACTATGTTAGACAGACATCAACTCAGCCAGCCTAATATTGTTCCATCGGAACGATGTTTAATAGTTTACTACATACAATTTTTATAAGACATATTTGAACAATTTTTTCCCACGAGCAATAAATTTTTAGCACCATGGACGGTCTAAATCAGGCAAAATTTATTGTCCCCGTCAACAAGATTTACTGCCACCGTAATTCCGGCTGTGTCAGCCTTTAACAAAGTCACCGATATTCACTTAAAAAGTAATTTGCGGTGTCGAAGGGCCAAACGCGGAAGTATCGTTATTTCTCGTTATCGTCGCCACCATCTGCCGGACGACGGGAATGTAATTTCATTCTTTCGATCGTGACGTCGCGGGGTATCTCCTAAAAATGTCGGGAACTAATTTTGTCCAGTGTCGTTTCGCATTTTCTGTCGGTTGGCAGATGAGTTTTTTAAATGGCGCCGAACGAGGTTGTCCAGATTACTTTCAAGCTCGAATTAGATTAAGGCGTCGTCGGGCTGATGCGAGAAGCCGGTTCTGTAATTTGCAAGAGAAAATATCCAGGGCCGGGAAACGCGATAAGTCGCGCAACGTTCACTCGAAGATGTTATTTCGCCTCGTAAATCGTAATCTCTGGGACGTCGCTTGTGCTTCCGGAAAATTTCGCGGTGCACCGAAAGTGGGTCAGGCCTTTTGTACTTATTTTAATTCACACACTGCCGCTGCACACGTTCAATTAACACTCTACACGGTCTACTTACCTTTCATCGATGAACGGCGGATTTTCGTTCATTCATACCAAGAAGCTGAAAAAGTCATTCAAACACAAAACTTCGCAGAAATCATTCCGGAGTTATATTCTCCTAAAATGGCAATAGCGCGATCGCTCGCTGTGCAATTGTTAAAATATTTCTCCCGCAGAACAGTGCATTGACAACAAGAACGCTCCAACTTGAAATGGTCGGTCTACGTATAAATAAAAACTCCGCGAATATTACATAATTCTTGCGAACGAATCCGCAATTAAACTAAAGTGCTCTCCGACCAGCGCGACCCTTAATTAAAATTTCGATTACTTACGAATTATTAGGCGTTGCAGTTTATTGAAAGGCTCCTGAAAAATAAAGCATCGACAGCGGACAGCTCGGTGGAAGGGCCGTCGACTTCGCGTGGTAAATTTATCGCATAATTAAATGGGCGACGGTTCGGTAAATGAAAGCGTGATCCGCCGGTGCTCGGTGACCGAACAATCATTTCAATTATACAGACTGCCGTAGCCGGGGAGATGACAATTTATTGAAAACTGTGAACGCGCGACACATCCCGAATTGCCAGCGACATGTTTTGTCGTCGGTTGCCTGAAGTTTCGCGCGAATAATCCGACGACGTCCGTGCGTGGCTGGAAAGTCGAGATCCCGGCGAACTTTGATTGCTGGGAATAATAGCGGTGGAAACACCGCTATCTCGGTAAATAATAGTTCTTGAACTTCTGGCCGGGAGCATCGCTTACCCTTGCGCTAGAACGACTGGTCGCCGAAGATCAACAAAACTGAGGGAGGACACCAGATGATTTAATGCGAACAATCGAGGAAGTGGTACCACGTCTAGGAACAGCACTACTCCACATGTTTCGCCGGCGACAATCCTATTTCACCTGCGTGGCACGACACTGGATTATTGGATCTGTCTGACCAGAGACAGACTCACTCTACTTTCCTGGCTGGGAACATGCTCAGCTTACTTGCCCAACTGAGACTCTCTTTACTAGAGCCATTATAGTGGCGTACCGTTCAAACTGATGCTTTCCACGGAAGCCACTATAGTGGGGTCAATGCGAGCCGAAACACTGTATAGGAACTGTTCAGCCCTTCGGACTCGAGTGGCCACTCTGAGGCGCCACAAAAAATTAGTATATCAAAATATTTCTTGCATCAGTTTCGTATGCATAAAATGAAGAAAAGTGGTCTAGGTAGGTAGAAATGTATGGGTTCCGAGTGCAAAGGATTAATATGTCTATGATCTAACCGATAATAGTGGTCACCATTCCCACGAATCCACGATCACGGGAGTTCTTTGTCCACGGGACTAATTAAATTGTCATCGTTGTCTCTCCGCCTTGTCTGTCGGGCATGCTTGAACGCGATAGATTTTGCCGGCTCGCATTATGCCCGATGCTCCAATTTTCCAACGCGCATCTAAAGCTCGAATTGAATGCGGAAACATTGGCGCGGAAGTGAGCGGATTACCGAGATATCGGAACAGATGTTCCGAATCTGTTTAAACTGGGATAAAACTCCTCCGCGGAAGATAAATCAACGTCGTTCGTATTCCGACGATGCAGCGTCAATCTTCCCCACTTATTATTTATTCGAAATGCTGACCGCCCGACGAGATCCGGCGCGAGAATCACGGGCCGAGTGATTTAGTTAGCACAGCGAGTTCGGCCGCGAACTTTTCCCACGGTTCCCCGAGTTCTGAGATGAATACGGATTCTATTGGTTACGGCCGCGAGCCACGAAACTTTTCTACCTTATCAGATTATATTGTACGAGATACGAATCTAGAGAATTTTCTCTTTGTCGCGGTTGCTCGCCGTCTTTACACTGTACTATTTTCGGCGGAAAGAACTCGGTCTGGCAAACCATGTGTCTGTCTTTTCAACCACATATTTTACATGGAAAATACTTTTGTTTTATACCTGTTCTGACGTTTGTAACGTTGCACTGCTTAATTAAATTTACTTACAAATTTTTACATTATTTTTCATGGGTAGAAGGAAGCCACTTATCATTTTTTTAATTTTATCATTTTTCATCTTACTTTTTCGTTTTTAAGAATATATACACGATTTCTCCAGCAATAGCATTCACAATTTTGACGGAATCTTTTCTGTCAGGAGAAATATTATTTCAGATTTGGAAAATCAGTTATCCCATTTTTTGTCATCAGTTGGCACATTCTGTGTTTTGCGTTTGCCACCTGAAGCGACAAACCGTAATGCATATTTAATGCGAATGTAAACTAGCGGGATCTCTGTGGCACCGAGTGCGGTCGAGTGACAAATATTAAAATATTCCATCAAAAGATTGTCCACACACGTCGCATCGTGTTTCAGTCATTATTCTCGGCGCGACAGTTCGCACGAAACGAAATTAATCATTCCAATTGTATCGGCACCGTTCTGAATACTTCTCTCGTTGGTATCCGGCGGATGCGAACTGTGTTTGTCGGCATAAAAAATTGTCGAGCACGGGCGTATGCGACACGGGTCGAATATGTCTGAAGAAAGTTTCCTGGCGCGAGAATAAAATAACTTCCAGACAAGGTGTGCCCCGTTATACCGGCCATGTATCACGGGCTCTCGAGTTGCGGATAAAAATAGCTCGTGAGACAAGACAAAAGATGGCCTTTTACACGGGAACGATGAGTAAGTAGAGTGCCAGGGAACGTTAGGTTTATTAAAAGTACCCTGCCGGTGTACCCTGTGACTGTCGAATGTGTGTATAGTCGAACAAGTGGTACACAACAGGATTCGCGTCAGGGATTTAGTATAAGCTACCGTATTCGACAGACAAGTTGCATAAGCTGTGCTATTTGCCAGATAAATGATACAGGCGACGTTCATTTCAAGTAGGGTGCTCGAGTCAGGCAAGTAGTATAGAAACACTTATCAGAGGGGTAAATGGTATAAGTCGACCACGGAACCGGCAAGTGGTTGGTAGGTATTATTCCTAGCCAGACAAGTGGCGAAGGGTTTGAATTGCATCCATGGTTAATACTAGGTTCACGGGACCTTACTGAGATTGTGGAGATGCTTCCATGAGAAATTATTCAACAAATTTATTTTTTACAGTGTATATTGTATTCGGTTCGAACAGAAGTTCTCATCGTGTTCAAATTAAAATTCAAAGATAAAATTAAGATATTTATTGACAGGTTTCTTCAACCACACAGTAAGTAAAAATGGCAAAAAGCAATAAAACGGAAATGGAAATGTTGACTAAATCTACAAATAAATATCTTAATTTTATCTCTGAATTTTAATTTAAAAACGACACGAACTTTCCTTCCACCCAATAAAGGTATAGTCATTTTTAGTGTCCCGTAAACCTATCGTTAAACAACTAGAATGATGTTAACAACTGGTCGTAGTATCGTTTAAAAAATATTATCCCCGAAAGAGCATACGATCCGCGGCGAAAACGTGATTTCGAAGCCCTTATCTGGCCTACAGGCCCACAGGGGGTGCTAAAAGGTTTCGTTATCCCTACTCAAGGTTGCCGGTATCCGCGGCCAACAAAGGTTGAAGCGGCGCGTCGCATTAATGGCACTTTTCAAACGCAAACTTCCCGACGCCATCGAATTCGTAAATCGGCGAGGAGGGTGGGTTTCAGCGGACACAGCACCCGCCGGGCGTTGTAAGCAGATTCGCCCCGTTCCGTGGAGTCAATTATCAAATGATCTCAATCTGGCCGTTTTATCAGCTGGCTCCTGTTACCGAGGCCGTCGATGGCTGGTCGAATTAGCATAGAAATGGACTCAAAAGCAGCCCGGCAGACGGTCTCCCCCTCGGAGAACTGTTACTCGGTCAGCCGGTTGCCTTCTGCCCCGGATAATTTCGTATTCCGGGACAAGCGTCAAGCGGCGTGGCGCGCGATTAACGTCACGGGGCGAACCGCATTAAATTAATTTCGCGAAGATTACACTCGGCCTGTGCGTACACGCGGCTCAGGAAGGCGCGCGGCGGCGATTGCTCACGCGTCACCGTGCCCCGTTCATTTACATCGTCGATCTTTCACGGGAACCGGTCGTTATCAGGTTGATCCATATGAAATGTCTGAATGATGATTTTCAATGCAAATTTAATTCTTTAACGTCGCACAGTGCGTTGGAAAGTCCATTTTCTGGACAGAATTCCATTACACGCAAAATTATAGGTCATACCAATGACGATTGTATTTGTTTGACATTGCAGTGACCTTGAGAAGCTCTGTCGAGATCACAACTGAAATTTTCAGTGTGCTTGAAGGTGACACCAAGACGCTTTCAAAACACTAGAATACTTTTGTTTTTGCATAAACTATTATCGAGATGTAAGCGTCGAAAGTTGCAGTGTACACAGCGATAGTGTTTGATTGAACTTTGCACAGAATTAACCTCCTCTATGCCTTGTAACTTTGTTCTGTAAACAAAATGATTGAAAGTGCAAGATTTGAAAATCGGTAGGTGAAATACAAAACATTAAAACAATTAGAAGGATATAACAATATAGGTACATTATTTTCAACTTGTTACAGTTATTAGAGGAGAAAAGAAATTTTTTAGCTGGCTCCCCCTTTGTTGCAATTGATACAGATAATTTTTATTTTGCACGGAGACTCGCAGTCTGGTGCTTGCTTTGGTGAACGATGTTTATTTAAAATTTGTGTTTGCTTAATGGTTACTGTCACAAGTCGTACGCTTTGTACGCAGCAACCTAATAAAATCACTATTTGCATAAATCGCTCGATATTCAGCGCGGCGACTGACCCGCGAATAATTCGTGTCACATTACGAATGTTATTCGCTCCGTGCCTCTGCGTAACATTCGCGATGAATTCGGATCCCGTCAGACAGCGGGGCGCTAACTGGTCCAACCGTCTTAATTAACGTTTCATGCGCGAACCACCGCGAAACGAAATACTGTATTTCACCACAAAGTATTACTCGGACGAGCCCATTAAAGGATGAGCCGGACGAGCCCATTAAAGGATGAAAAGAAGCGAATTCGGTTCTAATTACAGTTTCATTATATTAGTCGTAAATTGTATAAATCTTGATATTTTTTAGAATTTTTATACACAAGAGTTCTACACGCATTCCTTCAAATAAGGGAAGAAGCGCTGCCGTTGGTCAGACCAGTAGAAGAAATGAGAATTGATACGGTACATACGGTACAGTCGGACAAGTGGAATCGAATTGTCTATAGTCAGTCAGGTAGTATACACCAATCCACAGACGAACAAGTAGTACAAGAAGGTGGTTAAAGGGTTTCAATATTAAATAATTTTCAATTAATTTCCAGTAAGTGCACATAATACCACATAATTTCTAAACCATTTCTAACGATTCTAAATGTTGTCTAACAATTCTAAATCACTGCGAATAGTCTCTGAATCATTTATAGTGAATCAAAATATTTTTAAATAACTTTCGAATAATTCCTTAAGCATCTTAATAATGTAGAATAAATTCCAAATAATTTCTGACGAGACTCAATAATTAGAAATAATCTACATAAATGGACGCATTTTGAATTGCATTTTTAGCAGTAGGAATTAATGAATGATCAAGCACAAGTTTCGTACAAAATCGCGCGGGGATCAAAGTATTAAATCGCGTGGCGAAAAATTCGCAGATTTCCCGTCACGGCCGAAAGCGTTCCGTCGCGAATAGAAAAATGATCCCGGAGGTTAAATGTTGCCCGCGTTTAATTCCGAAAATATTTACCGTGCCCACATTCCACGACACCGAACGGTATCCCGTTCCGCCCGCCAAGGGTTGCAAAGTTGCGGATTAAAGTAACCCGCCCCCGTCGAGCGTTGAACTTCATTAAACGAGAAGTTTATCGTTCGAGCTCCGCCAACTAATTATGTTGTAGACAAGGAGTTAAGCGATAAAACAGGGGAAAAAGGGAAGCAGCGAAAAGACTAAGGTAAAAGACAAATAACTTTCGGTTCTATATCGTCGATACCAACCGTAGACTTCCGGTAGCATGATCGAAAATTTCCCGTTTACAACTGCAGAACTTTCGTACGTTACGCGAGATTAAGAACTCCCGACGAGAAGACGGAATTTCTCGCAAGAAATCGGGGACCCGCGGAAAACTAAAAGCCCCCGATGGAAAATTGATATTTTTCGACTTAAACGACTTCTCTCTGCGCAAAAGTTCTTGAATCGCCACCCAGTCTCGGGAGCTTAAAACTCACTCAGCAAGAAAATTAGGCATTCGGGGGCGGGCGCGTTTAAGAGCTCGCGACGCGGAAATTGAGATCCGCCGGAAAAATTGAAATCTACGAACGCGGGAATTCAGATTTACAGTCCAGACGCACCGGGCTTTCGACGTGTAAACTGAAAATTTATTACAGAAACGCGGCGAGCTCTCGACGCGGAAACGGAAACGCTACGGCAGCGAAATCGGGACACGGAAAAATGTCGAGTTCGTTCCCGCGTGGCAAAAATTGTTCATTGCGCTCTTGAAAAATCGGGATACGCGAAAAATTGAAAACACAATGCGCTTTGGCAAACGAAAAAGAGAAAAAAATTGAATTTCACGGCGGAACAATCGGGAACGCGTGACCGAACAATTCGAGGCCGGTTAAACAGTAATCGATAGATAATCGAAGACCGCCGCGTTTCGGTCCGTCGGGCGATCAGGGTGCAATTTCCAGGACCCGGGGCAATTTCCAGGAACCGACACCCTCCACAACAACTCTCACCACATTTCCATCTCGGCTTGACGCATCCGGCCGGAAAAAACGTTTTGTGTGTCTGTATCTTTTGCAGGTCGGCCAGTCCCTTGCCATGCGATGTCGTTGCAGAGCCCCAGACTTCGACATTTCAGGTCGAAACGCCAAATTAAATATTGCAAAGAGAATTTTCTTATACGTTGAATTACGAGGACAGACATGCGGCTCTATTTCTATCTCTTTTCTTCTTCCTTTGCTCCACAATGGCCGCGTACGGGGCGCGTCCCGCCGACTCGGCGCGTAAAATTCGCGGTCAACCACAGAACGAATATTCTTTCGATGAAACTTTGCTTTGTTCCACTATTATGGCAATCGCAGACGTGGGCACTTCAGGTGTTACACGATTATATTAAATGGTCCTGGAATAGGACTTCACCCATTTCTGTTTCATGCTTGAAATTAATGAATTGTGCTTCATTTATAGTATCTGATTTTATGGAAATACATTTTGCAATGCAAACAGAGAAACATCAAACGTTTCACAGTATCCAGGAACAAAAAAGAAATTTATTTCAATTGTAGTGTACAGATTATTTCGTATAAAAATTGCAAGAAGCACACGGTGAGACAAAGAGAAAAGTGTGTATATTAAATGAAAATCGAAATTAAAAATGATTTATCTGCGCAGTTCTCATGTAAAATGGTTAATATTAACATCAGTTAAGCATAGATTAATCATTACAGTCTTGTAATATTTTCACAGTCACCTATCTATAAAATAACGTTTCAGTGTTTTAAAAATAAAAATACAAATATAGTAAAATAGTGATAAAAGTAAAAATTGTTTTGCAATCGACAAATTTTATTAGTGGATTGCATCTATTAAAATTTACAAAAGTTGAAACAACAAACGCCCACAAAAGAGAATAATAAATTCGAAGTTTGTAATGTAAATGTAACAGAAAATGTAAAATAGAAATGTGAATTTGATGTATTTTGATGTATTGTGTTCTGAAAAAATGTTTACCACGGATTGCAAAGTTTCTCGTGGAATTAACTCGGGACGTTAGCATGAGTTTTGCGGGTCGAGAACGATCGAGATCGAGGATCCGGGATGATCCCGGCGCCCCGCGCGCGGCGGACAGTTACACGAGTACACGTGTGTACGATACGTCACGGAGTTGTTTCACTTGCATCCACTTGCTTTTGGGAATGAGGCTGATCGGCGCTCGCTCGAACACGTTTTCGGCAGCTCTGTAACCACACCTGCGTCGCCTGTGTCCTTAGCGCATAAACCTTGTCCGAGAGTATGTTTGCCTCCGTTTAGTGATCGTCTGCGCCGTCGTGTACGCCGTTGCGACGCGCACCCACGCGTCGGCAGCTGCGAAGCGTGGTTTCGTCGGTCCGGAACCGATGGACGGAGGGGAGGAATATGATTTCCACCCCCCGGCCCTCACACCGCGATCCTTGATCATGATTTCTATGCTGTGAACCGTAGAGTAACTTTGGCTGTTGACGACGTACAGGAAGCTGATGACGATCTAGTCGCTTTTCCAACGGGAAGACCAAACTAACGAGAAAACTCTGCATGGACATTACGCTAATACGTACTCTGACACGAGAACGATTCTTTTGCTTATTTTTGGGTTAATTGACTGAAGAATGCTCGGAATTTTTGAACTTAAATGGTTACGTGCCTTGTTGACCTTGAAATTTATTTTATTAGTCAGTCCCAGAATTTCTGTCAGTCCTTGTATTTTCTGCTGTTTCAATTATTTTAATAAACAGTTATCGACACTAGGTTTACGGATCGCTAAAAACCACTATTTTATATTACTTTATAAAAATAACGAGAAGGTGTCTATTCAGATTTTTAGCCACTTTTTTTTATAATACATATCCAAAGAAATTTTGACTCGTCCTGTAAACCTAGTGTTAAATAATAATTTTTCAGTTTTTAATGGTAGAGAAAGATAGGAAGTGGTCTTGTTTTTAGCGAAAAATTATTGACCCAGTGTAAGTAACCCAGTAAAGTTCTAATTTTGATACAAATTTCAAGAAATACTTTTTAATCCGAAATTTTTTTACGATAAATATATTTTAACGTCGCCGTGAATGTCAGTGGAAAAGAAATTAAGAAAGATTAATAACCAATTGCAAACGTTTGATTTCAGTATAGCGTGCCAAAATTTCAGCATGCCGTTTTTCCGAAAAAAGAGTTTGGTACCTATGCAGTCCGAGTATTTTTTGGTCGAATTGCATACAGCGAATAGAGTAGAATTACAATTATAATTTGCTAGCCAATTAACCCACTAATTCAATAATGTCCATACAGTACCGCGGAAGCACGTAATTTGAAAAATGAAATCCCACAATGGGAATTGTAAATACGTATGATAAAGGACGAACAGAACTCAATATTCCAACTTCGTAGGTACTCAGAGACTCAGGAAAGGTGAGAAGAGTATATTACACGAAGTTTTCTCGTTAACTTTTCGTGCGAACTCGATTCCCTTATGACTCTGATCGGCATCAACACCCTGTACATAAGCATACTGTACCGAACGGAGGTCTCAAACCGACTGACAAATGGTAACACTTCGTTACTGTACTGTTAACTTAGAATTGTTGAACGTAGTTTCGTATGGAAGGAGTCTATTCTTAACTGGCTCTGCGCTTATGGTAGTCTCGGATCGATTCTTCGAATTCCGTGCGACTCGGGCTTCATGGCAGTCACTGATTTTGAATATAATACAAACTTTAAAATAAAACTTGTAAATAATACAGACTTTTAAATATCCTCATTTTATATATAATTAAAATTATTACAGTTCCTATATCTTCGTTTTGTAGATTTATAATAATTACAGTTTCTATATCTTCATGTTATAGATTTAAAATTATTACAGTTTCTATATCTTCATTTTGTAGATGTAAAATTATTACAGTTTCTATATCTTCATTTTGTAGATTTAAAATTATTACAGTTTTTATATCTTCATTTTATAGATTTGGAATTATTACAGTTTCTATATCTTCATTTTGTAGATTTAAAATTATTACAGTTTCTATATTTTCATTTTATAGATTTGGAATTATTACAGTTTCTATATAAATTTATAATTGCTTTTAGAAGATTTAGATATTTCTTTGCCAAGAATTTTTTTCTTAAATCTTTGAGAAGATTTATAGATCTTTGCAAAAGTATTCTATACGGTTATTCTACTGGTATAGAAGTCATCCTTTACCTTTGCCAGACAGGAAAAAGATTCTTTTTACTTTATTAGAAAATGTGAGACAAGACATTGAAATATTATTCGTTGTGTCACAATTTTGTAAGATACATTAAGAATTATTATATTCTCCAGACAGCACAAAAATATGTCTCGTATTTAAAGAATTAAATTTTCAGATTTGATTCACTTTTCTTTCATGAGTTTAGAGCTTACCACGTGATCGCAGAAGCCAATTTGAACTAACAATAAGTAAGGTTAGAATAAACGAAATAATTTTTCAAAGCGGTTAACCAGACCAGATATCGCGAGATCAGCAGATTGTTGCTGTGAATTAATGGCTGCTGGGAAGTCGAGCGACACGAAAGATCGAAGAGGAACGAGAATAAGCGTGAGAAAGGACGAACAGACCTCTTTCATCGAGCCTTGCTTTATCCTCCTTCATTAATTTCCCCGAGAAGCGTCCGTCGACGAACGGGACGCGCGATTTGCATCTCGGCGAGCATGCGAACGTACCGTAGCTAACAAGGGAACATATTCAAGTGCGAATTTCCGATTTTGATGAAACTTATGTGACATATAGTTCTTTGAAAAATATTTGACACGTATTTTTTTTTATCGGCAACCATCCACTTTGAAGGGGTGAAAACAGCCCTCAAAGTTGGGGGTCAAAACCATATTTTTTGAAATACCTCGGAAACCAGAGGTCGAAAAAATTTGAATTTTTTTTTAAATTGTGTGTTTTTCAATGAGAAATGTAGTCGCGCAAGAAAAATTTAACAAAAGTCTTTTGTTTAAACAATATATTGAAAATTTGATTTTTTTTTGCAGTTTCTCTTATTTATTGTTAGTTCATTTTAATGTAAACTTGGGTGTGTGATCTTTGATCAAAATTAGGGTTTACATGTTTCAGGATTTTTTTTTTTTTTGCCATTTAACAATAATTATGCATTATGGAAGATAGTCTTGCATCTGCCGTGCGTAGGAAGGAATTGTGGCTTGTTTTATCGAAATATAAGTATTTACTATAAACGTGTATAGTATTTTAAACAATACCACTGGGTTATGTGTCGTTTATTGTTTTATTAGTAGCTAAAGAAGGTGGCGCAGGTAGCAGCGTGACGCGGTGCTAATTACCGCGGCGGAGTAAGGGTACCGACTTTTATAGCCAATTCGCCTGTGAATTTCTGCAATCGTTGGGCCTTCGGTCAAAATATCCCTGCAGCCTTTTTAAACTGTGAATCCTCGAACCTGGAGTTTCCCTCGTCATTTATGGTAGCTCTAAAAAGAGCTGATTTTGAAAGAAGTGCTGTCCACAAAGATTATTCTACATAATTCTGGCAATATTGATGTCCTGTGATTGTTGGGCCTTCGGTCAAAATATCCCTGCAGCCTTTTTAAACTATGAATCCTCGAACCTGGAGTTTCCCTCGTCATTTATGGTAGCTCTGAAAAGAGCTGGTGCCAATGCCGCACATCAGTTTTACCTCGGTTATATACAGCATTTAAGAAGGACCCAAATATTTTCAAACAATTCCATTGGTTGTTAGAGTGAGAGAGGGGGAAACGTAAAACAGTCTTCAGAATGTATAAATATGGGCACTTTGCTGTATGTGCTATTAGTCTTTCTGCATTACGGTTTGTAAAGCAACGTACATATCAAGAAGTTAAGGCTACTTCTTTCGGATTTTTAAAACGGTGCCACATATATCAAATAATTTCTGGCAATAATAAAGTTCGAACATTATATTAATTTTGCTTTTGCTTATTGTTTATTTGTATTGTTAGATTCGTTTTTACAAACATGAAGGTCAATCCGGTGAACGTTATAAATATTTTGATGGCAACATATAGCAGTAACAATAACGAGGGAACACCCACGAATGGAAAGGAAATTGAACTGGCAAACATAATTATAGACCTGATTAATAGCTACAGAGAAGCAGGGTACATGAATTTCGAAACGCAACAGGAATTAATATTCGATGACCTAACAGACGAACCGACTTCATTTAATGTTCCCGAAGATGAAGAAGATTTGGAATCAGCGTCAACATCTAAACCGTCGTCTTCAAGTTCTCCAGACGAGAGTCCAGAAGAAATAGAATTTGGAGGCATTGATTTAGATTATAAGAAGAAAGCTGTAGATTTTTGGAAGAGTGGAAGAAAAAGACCACTAAACTTCGAAACTGTGAAGAACAAATACAAGAAATTGAAGAGAAAATCAGATTTATACAGATGGGAAGAGCAAATTAATACAGGCGGATCTCGTTACGATAAACTTACAGCAATTGCACATGCTACACTTGAAAAATTTATTGTAGCGAGAAATAATAAAATTTTGGTACACGACGTAGATTTGAGACGGTGGGCAATGCACGAAAATTTATCAATAAATTTAGAAGGATTCCAGGCATCGTCCTTTTGGTTGTGGAAGTTTAAAGAAAACTATAATATAGTATCGAGAAAAACGACGAAACTCGTTACCCGCCATCATACTAACCATTTAACAGATTTGACCGCAGCAGCAGAAGATTTTGTGCATCATGTGAAAGGGTATTTTGAAAATTATGGCGCAAGCAATATTTTCAACAGTGATCAAAGTGGGTTCCAGTTGGAATTGCACTCTGGTCGAACACTTTCACACAAAGGTGAAAAAGAAACGGGTGCTCTTGTCCAATCGATATCTTCAACAACGCACAGCTACACTATCCAGCCCACAATTTCAGCTGACGGACAGTTGCTATCGCCATTATATATTGTTTTGAAAGAAGTCAAAGGGCAGTTAGGACCTCGTGTACGAAGAAGTGTGTTCACGGCACCTAATGTACATATTGAAGCTTCCACATCGGGAAAACTAACGAAGGAGTTATTTAGAACGTGGTTGATTGAAGTATTTCTCCCATCTGCTCCAGAAAATTCTGTTTTACTTCTTGACTCGTGGAATGGATACAACGACGAGATCATACGTAACGCCCTGCCAGAAGACAAACAATTAGAGGTATTGACGATACCAAAAAATACGACGCCATTAATCCAACCACTTGACGTGTATGGATTCCGCATTTGGAAGAATTTTGCAAGAAAACTTTCCGATCTTGCAATATTGTTAAATATTGATTTTAATCTACACGCAAGAAATAATATTATTAAATTACAGTCATTAATCCACAACCAATTATCAGCTGCGCGTTATAAACGGCTGTTTCAATATGCTTGGTTCCGCAGTGGATATATAGAAGAACGGCCAGGAGAATTTGAAAATCCCGTAGAGTTCTGCTTTACAAAATTAGATGGTTTAACGTGTTTCCATTGTTCAAATGTAGTCGTACTGAAATGTTCTTGGTGCAAAGAACATTTATGTTTTTCTCATTTTATCATCGAGTATCATTATTGCCAGAATTATGTAGAATAATCTTTGTGGACACCACTTCTTTCAAAATCAGCTCTTTTCAGAGCTACCATAAATGACGAGGGAAACTCCAGGTTCGAGGATTCATAGTTTAAAAAGGCTGCAGGGATATTTTGACCGAAGGCCCAACAATCACAGGACATCAATATTGCCAGAATTATGTAGAATAATCTTTGTGGACAGCACTTCTTTCAAAATCAGCTCTTTTTAGAGCTACCATAAATGACGAGGGAAACTCCAGGTTCGAGGATTCACAGTTTAAAAAGGCTGCAGGGATATTTTGACCGAAGGCCCAACGATTGCAGAAATTCACAGGCGAATTGGCTATAAAAGTCGGTACCCTTACTCCGCCGCGGTAATTAGCACCGCGTCACGCTGCTACCTGCGCCACCTTCTTTAGCTACTAATAAAACAATAAACGACACATAACCCAGTGGTATTGTTTAAAATACTATACACGTTTATAGTAAATACTTATATTTCGATAAAACAAGCCACAATTCCTTCCTACGCACGGCAGATGCAAGACTATCTTCCATAATGCATAATTATTGTTAAATGGCAAAAAAAAAAAAAATCCTGAAACATGTAAACCCTAATTTTGATCAAAGATCACACACCCAAGTTTACATTAAAATGAACTAACAATAAATAAGAGAAACTGCAAAAAAAAATCAAATTTTCAATATATTGTTTAAACAAAAGACTTTTGTTAAATTTTTCTTGCGCGACTACATTTCTCATTGAAAAACACACAATTTAAAAAAAAATTCAAATTTTTTCGACCTCTGGTTTCCGAGATATTTCAAAAAATATGGTTTTGACCCCCAACTTTGAGGGCTGTTTTCACCCCTTCAAAGTGGATGGTTGCCGATAAAAAAAAATACGTGTCAAATATTTTTCAAAGAACTATATGTCACATAAGTTTCATCAAAATCGGAAATTCGCACTTGAATATGTTCCCTTGTAAGTATTTCTAGTATAACCGTAGAACGATCTAGCGAAGAAACCACGACTTCGATGAATGATGTTTTACTTTTCACAAGCTATCGTTCGCATGGCCTGGTTTCACCGTAACCATATTGTTCGACAAGTTGCACCAACTATTTCCTAAAAAGATTTACCATTTATCGAACGCGTCGATCCGGTCGACGAGTCGACGATTCTTTAACAATTGCCGGGATCAAGACCGAACGTTTTCGTTTCCAGGACCATGTCATCGATCTGCTTCGTGTGCAACCTGCCGATCCTAACCCATCAGGTGGGGCTGGTATGGCAAGGAGGAAATGGCTGGGACGACCTTATGCGGGAACAGGTGGAGGAGTCCACTTTGAAGCAACGACTCGGTAAGAATTCTCTCTCCCCTCTCTTTCTATCTTTTGGTTTCCTGTGATATTTATCTTCCGTTCATTCGCACGATTTCGCCTCTTGCAATATTCATTTCTCGTCAATTACACGTTTTTAACTACGCCCCTTGTAGTATCTCTTTCTTGTTTCTCGGCCTTTGCGATATTCTTCAGTTTCGTTGGTCTCCCCTCCAGTGTTACATTTCTCTTATCGTTTTTATTATTCGATCTATTTATTAGAGTTATTCGATCACGATTGCTACGAGCTCGATGCTTGTAAATGAGAAACGTTCTCGTGTTTTCTATTCTCATTTTACATGTACAATCTGTTCGTCGATACACCGTTGGCGAGAATAAGAATAAAACGTAAACAGTGACATGGAATAAATTCGCAGGGAGTTCGAAGATAATTTTTAATTCGAAATTTAATCTAACTCCTTATTAAAATAAATGCATTAAATTGATAAAATAAATACTCGCAAGTAAGCACATGTGTGGTATACACAAAATAAATATTCACAAATAAATACATGTATTAAATGTTTGTGAAGTATATACTCCCAAATGAATACATGTATTATGAGGTAAATACTCAGAAAACAATACACGTATTGTTGAATATACCAAATAAATAGATGTATTAAATGTATAGAATAAATATTTACATGTGAATCTGTATAATTGATATAATTAAATACACGGAGAAAATACTCGCACGTGAACAAGTATACTAAATGCACGAAATAAATAGTCACAAATAAACGCAGAAGGTGTAGGTGTTAAAATTCAGAAATGGGATACGTATAGATTCAGACAGAAAAATTCGAAATTGTATGAAAGATCAGAAAAATAAGATTTCTCACCGGTGTTCGATCAGGAACCGGAAGACGCGACTCGGGGACGCAGATCTCGCCGCCGAATGAGACCCACGAGCCGCCGAAAAATCAGCACCGTCGACGGTCCAGTTTCGCCCAGCTATCGGACCTCCTGAGGGACTGGAGCGGCGGTGGCTCCGGGAAAAGTCGCGGGAACAAGCTCTCGCGTCGCGAAACGGTCGCGGACATCACGAAATCGCTGCCACGGTCCAGACAGCCGACGGACACGAGTCACCTGGAGAGACTCCGCAAACGAAGAGAGAGCTCGGTGGACAGCGGGATCAGGAGCCAGGCGTCCACCAAATCGAGAAGAGAGTCGACGATCAGCGAGCTGAAGAATGACTTCGCGAGACTGTGGAACAAGCGGGACTCGACCCCGCAGGTCCAGCCACCGCCGAAGGTCATTTCGCCCACGCCTCGACACGGTAAGTTGCTAAACGACCCTTTCGTTGCATTGTAATTAGTGGATTGCGGACCTTATGCAGCATCAAAATTGTCTACATCGATTACAAGGCACTGGTACCAAGCACATATTTTTCTCCTTCTTTAATTATTTCGAAAATACAATTTAATAAATTAGAATTAAATTTTTTCAGTCCTTGCACGCCTTCGAATCGCCCCATTCTTGGCATAAATGCACAAAATCCGAGCAGTCTAGTAATGAAACTGTCGATTAGACTGTGGATTTTGCGTTTTTATTACAAAAATTGTTAAACGAAACGTGATTTTGTACGTCAAAATTCCAAACAAATTGATCTTTTTGCTTGTCACGTATTAAGTCGATCGATTTTGATAATGATTATATGGTGGAATTGAAAAATTATATATTAAATATTTTTTTATCAAATCAGCCGCAAAAATCTAAATATCCGGAAGAATTAAATCTAGCTTATTTCGCTTTCATAATCACCGGCACAGATATGAAAGGATTCAAAGAATTTAAGGACGATCCTGCTTGGTAAAATTATGATATTTTTATCTGGCTTCCGCTTTCTGGAATTGGTACCGAACATTTTTTCGATTGCAGAATGATCCGTAGTTCTAGTAATGGCAAATAACGATTTATTTGATGGTAGTAGCCCTTTGGTAGACACGACAGTCCCTTATACGTTCCTTATTGAGCTGACATTTTATTCGCTGTTTCATCTATACATATTGGTGTGAGCAATTTTGTTTTACTCGTGATTTTATACCTCGAACGAATATATAAAAGTGTAACATAGTTAGAAAGACAGCACTTTGTTCGCAATATTTCGAAATAAAATGAATTTGTACCTGGTATGTGTACGAAGGGTAAGCAGTTTCTAGATTTTACACGATCGAAAAGCGGATATTGAGTAGAATTTTTTGCAAGAGAACTAGTATGGTTATTGAAATGAAACCTTTGGCATGATCATTGGTCACATGCACTGTGTATGCAATTTTATTTCAGTGGTAATACACAGTGTAGTTTCTGTATGACGTACACTTTTACCAACCCTTATACGATCACGGAGATTTCGTGAATTTTTTCAGTTTTAAAAGGATAGTCTGAAGCGAAAAAATTTATTGAATTTTGAAATTCCTTTCAGAGAAAAAACCTTAAGGAATTAGGAATTGTAAGTGAGAAAAGTGTAGACCACCAAAAATATCTGAATCCGAAATTTTTTAATAATATTAAAATTGAACCCATTGCTGAAAAAATTTATTCAGAAAATGAACAAAAAGTTAGGAGTACAGCTCAGAAGGGAGGAGCAAAATATAGATCTGTATAGCAATATTGCAAGCAGAATTGGGTCAGTAAGTAGAGCAAAATAAATGGCACGGAGACGAATAAAATGACTAAGATAAAAAAAGAAGGGAAAAATATGCAATAATTATGGGCTTGTTGCAGAGGCCTCGGAATGGAGAAATTCTCGACAGAGTTCAGGGGAGAGTTCAAGATCCAGGAGGGACTCCGTCGTCACCGGACAAGCCCCTAGTCCAGGTGAACGGAAGCATACCTGCCGGCACCATAGACGCAGACAATCACAGCAGTCAATAGAGGGCACCATCATCACGCCTTCAAAATATGACAGACTCGATCAAAGACCGAGTGCCTCTAGTACCGATAGCACTGGCAGCAATGCTATTAGGTACGTAATGATTGACTCACAATTCGCTGCACGCCTGTAATTTCACGTATAATTTGCATAATGGCCCGTCGTCGACTGAGACTCATTCCTGCAGGACATATTAACCCAATTGACGTCGATAAGCATCTCCTCTGTACTACGTAAGAACAGTCGTCTAACGGGTGACACCAAACTCTGTACCCATACTCGTTCGAGCTCGTGTAGTTTCAATTTTTATAAGCAATTTTAAGATAGTTATTTTAAGGTATGTTACAATTTTTTGAATCTGCTCAAACTCTCGGTTTTTATTATAGAGTGCTCAATACGTGACATATTTTAGGTTCTCTATAGACTAAGAATTTGTATTAAAAATAGTATACAAAATGACTCGTTTTTAATTTCGTATGAGTCTAAAGTAAATGTCCTGGATAACTAAATTGAACACCATTGAATGACATAATTCAGTGTGAAAGAGTTTTTAAAAATGAGTGGTACAGTACCATATCAATTTTCCCTATTCTTCATGTTCCTGCAATGAGCCGGTAAATCAAGGTTCGTTAAGTTTTTCATGGATCTTTAATTGCTCGAATTTTGTTCGCGACAGGGAACATCTGGAACACAGAAGCTCGCTCGACAAAGGCGACCGGTCGAGCAGCATCGAGAAGCCTCATCCGAGTATGATGATCGAAAGCAAAACGGTCACGCCGACGACCACGACCACTACGACAACGACGTCGATGATCGAGGGCAAGTCGTCCGTCACGAGGACCGTGGAAACAAAGATGATGACCACAACGTCCACGTCGACCACGTTGACTCACCTAAATCTGGACGCGTCGATCATTCCTCCGGCGATCGTGATGTCATCGGTGACGCCCCCGTCGATCTCACCGACAGTCGGCAGAAGCCTTCCGCTTCCGGGGACCTCGGCTTCCGGCGGATCTAGCCCCGTTGGATCTCCGAACGTCAACACGCCCACGCATCCCTTGATCAGCACGAGGAGAGACTCGACTACTCAGGTAGAGTATAGAAAAATGTTTAGCTCTCGAGGTAATTAAACTTGTATTTTCGAAATTTTGTATGATTCTTTTACGATCCAGGAAAATTTACGTTGCACGATTTATTGTGGTCAAAGTGCGGTAAACGTGTTGTCAATGTTCCGTCATGCTGACGGTTCTTTGTTAAAGTTCATCAGTAAAGTAAAATTTTGTACAGCTAAAATTCGTATTCGACTGAAAAGTTAAGTCACAATTTTCAAAATGTTGTAAAATTAGGGAGAATAAAATACTAACTTATGATAAACATCTTTTATCTGTTATGTTCTATTATGATTTTTTAATTTCACAACGAAAATGTGCTTAGAAAAATGTAGGAAGAAAATGACAGGGACGTGGAAGTAGTAGCAGCATATGTATGGTCAGACAACGATATAAAACTCTGTGTGCCAAGAGCATCAATAGCAACTTCTTTCCTCGTTGAAGGAAAAGAAGTATACAACTCAATTGTTTCACTGAAAAATGTTGCGTTTAGTCTGCTTTATATATTTCTATATACAGGGTGTTCAATAAGTACTCGAAGAAAAAGAAGAAAGCAAATAGAAGAAAGTAACGTCGAAAAGTATGAAATCTACGTTGAAAGAAATATATTAAGAATCATGTAGGTACTTGTCTAAAATTTAAAATTGAAGAGTACCTGCAATCTTGTCAAATCGAATAAAACATATCCGCTTTTATAGAGTATTTAAGAGTCGGAATGAAATAGAATAGAATAAAGGTTCTCAATTTAAAATCAACTTAAAAATAAAAATGCAATGCAATAAATTTTCAACTAGAGGTAATTGACTATTTAAAGTATATTTGATATAGTTGTGGAGGATTCATTGACTACATGTTGTGTTCGGCAGAGATGCACTAAATCGCAATCCAACGGTGGAACGTAGCTAGAAACAGCAGCAGCGTAGCTAAGACATTCCAATTACGGTAGATTGCTCCTGTTTCAGTGTTATTACAAGGGAAAGGAGGGCTACGCGAGCAAAACAGCAAGATTGATACGTCAGGCTGCGGCGATAGACGAATCGATGCCACCTGCAGGACGACGTGGGAGTCAGCCGACATTGTCGCCGGATCCCGACGAAGGAGGTACACCTATGCAATTCGAATTGCATATTACGATCGTCGGATATAAACGGGAGAGAAAAAAAAATAAAGAAACTACTCTGACACCTATATCTATGAAAATAAGATTCTTCACCCTACTAAGTCTGTCTCCACTTTCTTTCCTATTTTTCACTTGCATGCGATGTTTCGAGTATTTCGTTGAGAGCTAGAGGAGATTTAGAGAGCCTTTTTTTTTGTTCCTCGAAGGACGAAGGGCTCGAAGAGACTCCCTAAGCCCAGATTCCGCCTCTTATCCGAGGCGACGCGACTCCAAGAGCCATCTAAGCCCCGACAGGAACGTCGATAAAAGGGATCTCAGGAGGCAGTCGGCTTCGCTGGCCAGCCGGCCACCCAGGTACCTGTTTTTCATCGATTTTTCAACGGGCGGGCAAGATAGCGTTGCTCCACTGATAAAAATCTGCCCAAATCTAACTGTGGAACTGCACAGAATTTTGTAGTTGCCTGGCGAAAAAAATACTCGATTGGGACACGTACACACCCTGTCCATAAGGTACGCGAAGGATGAGTCAGAAATCACAGAAAAATTAGGTATTTTATTTATCACAATCCTTGCATTTTCTCTTTTCATTTACTGGGATCAATATTTGAACTAGAAAATTCAATCTGGTAAAATAAATTAAAAACTTTACTTCTTTCTAATAAAATAGATTGAAGGAAAGGCAAGGATGTATAAACAATCACTTTTGGAACTTACAAATCTTATATCGAGAATTTTATATCCTATTATAACTATTGGACTGAGTTTCATACAAACACATTAAATTTTTCTAATTTATACAAGGCGTCGAATGAAAAATTGTTATTCGTTTTTTCCGACTTATTTTTATATGCAGAATCATCCCCTGCCCGGTTGTACCACCCGCCCGACCACACCTGTATAAGCTCAGACCGATGAAAAATTTGTGCACTAAATTCGGAGCTCTATTAAGCTCGGAGTAAAGTAAAAAGCTCGTTAAAATTCGTCAACATTCTCCCTGTACTGAATATTAAAAAGTATTATAGGAGTATAAAATCCGATAATTATAAATAAAAGACGAAACTGATACAAAAGTGATCAAGGTAATGTAACTTATGGACAGTAGTGTACGTTCACGTTAAGTGGCTTGAAAAGAATTGGCGAAACAAATTAAATTAATCGATAAGGATAGAAAATTTGACATGCGATCCTTTTTGAGTCGTCTGTGTAAGAGACGAGCAGAATGTTTCACGGTATGAAACTAATGTGTTTCGTCCCAGGTCTGCTAGTAGGACTCGCCGGTAAGGCCCACTTAAAAGTTAACAGCTAAGGCTCGTTCGGATGTTGTTAACAAGCAATAATGCACGAGTTCCGTTCGCGAAAACACGACCAGTAGCACGAGTTTTCGATTCACATGAACCACCTCAATTTTCGACTAGATAGATAGATGTTTTATTTTATGATCCAGTAAACGAATGACTGAAATGTAATCAGTAGACAGTTGTCTGTTCCCTTCAGTGCTGCCAGAGACCGAAATTGTATACCTAGCGGGAAAATAGAATTGCACAACCCTAATAGAAAATTGTTCACAACTAGCCTACTGTCATATGTAACTTATAATTCTACCAGAAACAGAAATAGTTTAGAAAGAAGATTGAATTGCACATACCCAATAATTCATTAGTATAGTACAACTTACAGTTCTACCAAGAACGAATACAAAGTATATGCAAAGAAAGTAGAATTGCACACACCTAATAGAATTAGTCCCAAGTAAATCACTCGAAAAAAGTATGCATTTGTAGCTTTACGATTCTACCGAAAATAAAACGAAAAGGGTAGAATTGTACATCCCCGAAAAAGAATTCTAAAGACGAAAATAAAATACGTACAAAGAATATTTTTACTAGATTATTATTATTTATGTGAAAAAATATTTTGTTAAGTTGACGACCTAGAATTTATATTTTAAATTAACCTTTCGAAATTCCAGTCTTTGAATTGTTAGGTAGAAGTGTTCATCGTCCGCCTCGCAACGTTCACCGAATAGAGTCGATAGTTGGAGACAAGTAATTGCTGATTAGCTTCTGAGTGTCGTCACACTATCTGTTCTAAGTGTTTCGAGGTTCGCCTCGGGTCGGTGTCTCGCCGGAGTTCAATTGTTCGTGGCTGATCATCGATTTTTGATCTTAGATCTCCGGACGCGTCGTCCTGCTCCTCGAGAGAGCCGAGTCCTTGCGCTCGACAATCGAGCATCCAACAGGCTCCGATCGTGAGAAGACAGTCGGTGACGGACGAAATTATGATGGCCCGCGGGTTTAGGCGACAGAGCACCACCGAGGAGATGATCAGGTGTCGGAACTTCCGGAAACAAAGCTCGCAGAGCGACGAGGTGGTGAGTTTCCCACAATTTACACTGGACCTACCGAAATGATCTCTAGCGAAAACGGTTTATTGAAAATTCTTTACTTTATAAAAATGAAATAGCAAGAAAACAGTTAATCTTGTCCTTGGTGTCAAATTAAACTCGTAAATTTTTGCTCCGAGAATGAAAAACTGTGGGAGGATTAAAATAACATTATACGCATCGTTTATAAATAATAAGTCGACGTGCAGATAAAATTTTCACCACATACAACACTTTTTGATTAAGGGTCTGTCTGCAAAGGGTTGACACGTGGAACGAGTCAAGATTAAATAAAAAATAAATAAAGGATTTAATAATTCTTGTAGAAAATTATGAACGTGTCGCTTTATGTTCTGTCCGGTAGCGTTCTACGTTAATTAGGATAACAAGTAGAAGCTACAGTAAAGTTTAAATATTTTTTTCGTTATTTCTGCGATCAGGTGCAGCGATTTAGAGGCCGGAGAGACAGCTCGGCGCAAATTACAGATGGCACGTTCGCGTCGATGACAGTGGAGACATCGAGCACCGTTTTCGACAGTAGTACGCAAACTGGTGAGTGCGACATGCGGCGTATTCGTAAGAAGTTTCATGTGTGAAAAGGAATCATTTTGATTTTGGTCGAATGAGATTCGAATTTCGCGCCGACGCGAGAACGTGTGACTTCTCTTTGAATTTCGCGCCGTACGTGTCCGTAATTTACCGACGGTCGGTAAGGAAGTTGTAGATGACATTAAACTTTTCTTATTTGTGGATGATGGTAATTGAATCGTACGATATTTCCCTATATACTTTGTTAGGAATTTATTAGTAGATTATATACTAATGAGATTGTAATTTTATTTTTATTTTCCTTTTATTTTATATTTCTGCGGAGAAATTGTGTTGCATTAAACATTCGCGATACCAAAGTTCCATCAAACTTTGTACAGACTCACGTTCCATCAAAGTTTCCTTTTTAGAGTAAATATTTTCAAAATTGTAGTGATTAAATTACCGTATTGTGCATTACCTTGTTTCCTTAACGATTCGGCTTGTTCAATAAAACGTGGTTCGATCTCACTAGAAATTACAAAATATAAAACATCAGTGAAACGATCAAGCTTCACTCTATAACATGACAAAAAGTAAAAAATTCCGAGCTGAGCCTCTTTCACGAAAACCTGAAAGTTAGTTAAAACTTTCTCACACGAAAGTAATATCCTGAACTTTACCATCTTCATCAAGAACTACACTCAAAGGATTTTCTTCATCACACAAATTGCAGCAAACGTAATCATTATTTCAAAAAACACAGCTAATTAACATCACAGACTTCCGAGCTACCTAGCATCGACTAAAATCACACCTTCTCAAGAGTTCTTCGTATCAAAAATAAAAGTAACCATAAAAACCCCCCTCCCCCCCCCCCATGACTCTCAAAATGCAAGAACATTCCCCCCCAAACATTAAACACTTCAAACAACCAGAACCACCCTTTTTTAATAATCCTCCCGAACCACTATAATCAAAATGCAAAGGTCACAAAAACCCCTTCTCCACGACATTCGAAGCACATGAACAGTGAATTCTCGATATATGTCAACAACACGGGTCTTGTCAGCGTCTTGTATCGTCCAGAAGACGTACCCGAGCCGTGTTATGTTTGCACTCCTCGGGTATAACCCGTAGCAGTGGGGATAATTCCGCGACGTTTATCATCCAGGCCTTGGCGACAAATATAGAGAAATCACTGTACCTAGCTCTTCACATACCCCCTCCCCCTTAACAGTCCTTCTGCTCCTCTACACCAAAAATAAAAACCATCATAAGAATCTTACCTCGACAAGTCGAAAGTTCAATGAAAACACAACAGTCCTTCTGAAACAGTAGTCCTTCCTCTGTGATCCTCAAAGGGCAGTAGTCTTTCCTGTATGACCCTCAAAATACAGCAATCCTTCGCTGCGACGACATAGCTGACAATCCAGCAGCCTAGATCGACCATTCCCAAAAATCTCCCCTCCACTGCTCCGACAAAAAAAAAATCCCAAGGTTGGACAGTAGAAATAAGCCAAAAGTCCAATCAAAACACAATAATCCTTCTAAAACAGTAGTCCGTCTTCTGTGACCTTGAAAGGAAAGTGGTCCTTCCTCGATGATCCTCAAAATACAACAACCCTTCGTTGCGATGACATAGCTGACAATCCAGCAACCAAGATCGACCATTCTCAAAAATCTCCCCTCCACTGCTCCGACAAAAAAAATCCCAATGTTGGACAGTAGAAATAAGCCAAAAGTCCAATCAAAACACAACAATCCTTCTAAAACAGTAGTCCTTCTTCTGTGACCCTGAAAGGAAAGTGGTCCTTCCTCGATGACCCTCAAAATACAACAACCCTTCGTTGCGATGACATAGCTGACAATCCAGCAACCAAGATCGACCTTTCCCAAAAATTCCCCCTCTTCCCTGGTCTAGCAAGAAGAAATCCCAAAGTTCGTACGTTGTAAACAAGTCAAAAGTGGCGGCGTCCCCGCTCGTGGTGTCGTTGGAGCGGAGCGTGGCGACCTGCGCCTTGGCGACCCCGTGGTCAGCCGGCGCGGCGCGTCGCGGCGCGGCGTCCCGACACCATTCAGCGTTTCCTCAGACGCAGGCGTGGTGCCAGTGGTTGTAGTTCCGACGGAGCGACGCTGGGTGCATGACAGTCAATAGCCTGTGAAATAGAGTGCCAGCCCGAGTAGCTGCCTGGCGAGCGTGTCCTTCTCGTGTGACACCGTCGTCATCAGGATCGTCCAACCAGCAAGACCACAACCCCCGAAAACAAGAACCCCGTCCGAACCGTTGAAAGCGGTTCGAAAAGTGTCCTCGAAGTGTCCAGGATGGGTCGGTGATCGAGGAATCGCTGCGGTGTCCTGATCGACGATCGAACAACCAGTGTATATCATAGTCCTGTGGCGGCGAGCGAAGGAATCGTGTTGGAGGGTCTTCGAGGCTCCCAGAGTCCTCGGGATCGAGGCCAGTGGTGATTCACGGGGTGACCGCGTGTTGACAGTCTTGGTTGAGGATCACCTGTTCCGAACCACCACGGTCTGTTTACCTCCGAGGGATCGATCCCGCGACAGGACACCACCGTAAGGACCTGGTCCTGTGGATCGAGGGTCCAGCTGGCCTAGACAGCGACCAGGCCGCTTCGATTTCCAGTTGGCAGGATGGGTGGTGTTCTTCGAGTTTTCAGATTGAAGCAGGTGGGATAATTTCTTCGGGGTCTGCAGAGTCTCCTGCGGGACATGTTTACCTGGCGGTCTCGTGTCTTTCGCGAGACAACGCAGCGGTGTCAGCGCTGACAGGACGCAACCACTTGTGGCGGTGACCGTGTGCAAAACAATTCGACGGCAGTCGGCGAATATTTGGAAGCCGGCCAAGGCCTCGTGTGGTGAACCGTGGTTCATCTCTCTCTCTCTCTCTCGCGCGCTCTCTCTTCCTCCATTTCTCTTTCTCTCTCGGGGTGTCCTCGTGACCGCGAAAGATCTTCGATGCGATCCTCGCGATCATTGCGCTCGCGGATGATCGGTGGTGCGCGTGTGAACATTGTGCTCGCCGCGTACACGGTGATCACCTGTGACATGTGATACCAGGTGCACGAGAGTGATGGGAAAAAGGACTCGCGAGCACCCATAAGGGAGTCCCTTCTGTCCACTGCGACGGGATGAGGTTGCTACACGTCGATCCGCGATGTCACAGGTAGGAGGGTTCTTGTTTGGGGATTTCGTGCTGGTTAATTTAATCAATTTGTTGCTATCTCGTACCTTCAATGATTTTGATTTTGATCTGTTAAAGGGTGGAACAAAATTGGGTGTTCAGTTGGTAGGAAGGTGACATTTGTTTTTGACAGCACTGAGAAAAGATCAAATCTTTTGGTATCTTACACGTTCAATGATTTTGATTTTTGTGGATTAACAAACGATGGAACTAAAAATATATATTGGGTTGGTAGGAAGGTAATTTTTGTTTTTAACAGCAGTAATAAAGATAAATTTTTTTGGTATTTTACGCCTTCAATTATTTTAATTTTTGGGTACAAAAACGATGGAACTATAAAAATATATATTGGATTGGTAGGAAGGTAATTTTTGTTTCTAACAATAGTGACAAAAGATCAATTCCTTTGGTATCTTACACGTTTAATTATTTTGATTTTTGTGTACCAACAAACGTTGAAACTAAAAAAAAAATTGGGTTCATAAGACGCGTAAGAGAAGTAATGTTGATTTTTAACAGTGCAGGAATAATATGATTTTTTTTATATTTTGTACGTTGATTTTGATTTGCTAACAAACAATGCAAAAATAATTGTATCTCAGTACTATTAAAAACCAACATTACATTATACTCAAGTTCCATTGTTTGTTAGCGTTGCTCTTTATCAAAGAGCTTTCGAACAATAAAATAAGTTAGAAAATAAGTGACATTATACAATTGTTTAAATCAAATAGTAACTTTGGAATACTTCCCCAGGAACGTACTTTCCGGTCAACCTAATAATTTTATTTATAATAAAACTGAATCGTCGTGTCCTTTAAGACGATGTTACGAAAGGTCATGTTTAACAAAAAGTTCGTGTCACTTCACTTTTGTATAAACTTTTTCGTGCGACAAAAATGATAAACTATGATTTTGATATACAACATTTTTTAATTGAATATACTAGAATATGTATACGCTAAAAACGGCTGACGCATCGTTTAAATTGATAATACGAAAATATTCATCTCGATAACTCATTTTGATCATACTTTGGATAGTTCAGGAGATCATAGCCTATATTCACACTTTCGTGCAGATATACCGCACACTTAGGGGATGTTTTGTGAGGTATATTTAAATATTTATCGCTCCTACAATGATAAACAGAATGGGGAAAATGTTGAGAGTATAGAGCATTTTACTAGCATGCATTATACCTACCATAAAATGTAAATAACGTTTTTAAAGTACTTCTAACACTACATATACCTTTCTCAAAAAGAATTTAGTGTTTCCAAATTACTTTTACTAGGTCCTACAAATCGAACAATGTGTAAATCAATTATTCTGATTATATTTAATAAATTTATTTTTAAAACGTATGATTCGAATTATTTAAGTCCAATGAAAAGAAGATAATTTATTTGTGTATTGAAGATGCGTACCGTGATAGAGACAAATATTTCCATTAATATTTTACTCGATTATCTAACGCAGCACGGTTTGACAAATTGGTACTTCAGCGCCACGTGCGATTTTCGCTCCTATTTAACTCGGCGTTGCTCGCACGAAGCGCAGTACGGCCAAGCAGATTTAATTGAAGTAAATTTATTCAGATTCGCTGATTAAAATTCAACGAAATTTAATCTCCTGTAAACGACTGTGATAAACCGTCGAGAATATCCTATGGAAATGTTAAGAATTTTAAGGGCGAGGGTTGTGGAACTCCTTCTCCGCCGAGTAATAACGCGAATATTCTTGACCCGAGTTACGCACGGTTCAAACACGATTACAGCGGAAGTTCGAACTCCCGAAGCTCCATTCTGTTTTCGCATAACACTAGTTAGTATTTCCGATATGGCGGCGACTATCGGCGGTCTTAGTCGACGGTCACGATCGCGCGAGCCGCGCGTATCGTTCGCGAGAAATGTTCATCGCGCGTTTTACGAGCGCTATGATTAGCGGACCGTAGAAACGCGCCACGTTAGAATGCTTTTATTGCCCGCCGAGTTTGATCGTTCTCGTTGAAAATTCACCGTTTAGGTGCGCGCGTCACCACCGCGGGAAACGCGTTCTCGTGTCATAATTTTTACGAGACCCTGTGATTGTATCGCGCACACGCACGGAGAATGATGCTCGGATATTGTGTGCTCGTCGGCGATGTCGTTCGAAATTAAAAATTACGTCGCCTTTATTCCACGGAAGAGGTGCTTCTTCATTTAACGGAAAAATCATGACGGGCAAATGAACTATTATAATATCAAGGTTAATAAACAACGACCTTTATTTCGCTTTTGCTAGGCTAGAAAAAATATATCAATGAAAGTACGGCCGTTTAAAGGGGAAAATGGAGCGTAAAGTTGACGTAAAGTTCCTATACAAGGATTAAAGTGTGTACTCTTAATGAACAAAGGACAGGTGTGTAGATTTTGTTCCAGAAGATACAATAATTTTTAGAAGCCATATACAGCTGGGATTCTAATAAAATTTATTTCTGCTTGGAAAGCGACCCTTTGATTATTCCTGCGAAGCGTACGGAATTTTATTTTTAATATTAAATCCACCCCCGCCGGTCAAACGAACGGTTTCGGATTTTTTTACGACGATTAAAATTATATAGATTCCGCGGGAGAGGTTTCAATAGATTTCTTTGTTTAAGCTCGTGCTTTCGAGGACCTCCGGGATGGTTTCTCCGAGGGAAAGTTTCAAGGGTCGCAAAAAGGAGCAAAATGTAAACGACCTTTCGCAGTTGACGGCGGAGAGAAAGAATTCTCGCCAGGGATAATCAAGGGGACAGATATTCCCGAATAAAATTAAAAGTTGGTTACGGTGAACCGGCAGAAGAAACGTTGTAATGACTTCCGGCGCGCCCGGAGTTATTCGAACTTTTCTGCGTAACGAGCGTCTCTCGCCGGAGGGGAAGCGCCCGCGAATTCTGCAGGAACTTACATCGCCGGGTAAAATTTCGCAGCAAAAAATATATCGTTCTCTTTAGCGGGGCGAACTTTCCTTCTTATCGTTGATCCCTGTCCAAAGAACTTGTAGACAATCGCCCGGGAACACTTTGCGACGCATTATAATAAAATCGGATGACGCGCGGTTGCACAAATACTTTCGAACTATTAGGGGGACCCATAAGTAATCAATTATTTTGACATCTAAAACAAACTTTGTAGTAAATTCAAGTTTTTATTTCTTAATTTATTATATAGTCTCCATCATTATCAAGGACAGTTTACCATCTTTCAAATCGATTGATCTTCAGAAGGACGCCGCCATTTTATTACAGGGTTGTAAAAAAAAATTAATACTTTTTAAAATATTTTGAACAGAAGCTGCTTTGCCGAAAACTGTAATAGAATACGTGTTTCCTCTTCAACGATCGGTACAGAACTAAAGGCAAAACGAATTCTTTGATTACTTATGATTGATTACTTATGGGTACCCCTAATAATTCACGACTTTCCAAATAATTCAACATCGTACAGAACGCGGCAGAATTTTCCCTTGGACACAATGATGCATTAAATTAAGCTGTACCAAGTTGCAAGTTAATGTGACGATCTGAACTTTCAGTGGAGAAAGCAGCAATCTTTTTATTGTGTTAGGAATTTGGAAAAATCTGGCCCAACTTTTGTATACACAACAAAATGTTTTGTCGCACTGAGTTTTAGTAATACTTAAGTTAATACATTTTTATAAAGTAAAGTAAGGAGAAATGATAAACGAGAAATAATTTAGTCTTTTTATTAAGTATTCTGTTGTACGTCTCAAAGCGAGTATAAATATATTCTATTATATTTACATAATATATTCACTTTACATATATTCAAATTTATTCTCAATTCCAAGGAAAGCTACTGTTATTTTATTCTTGTGCACTGTTCGGCTCAGTTTAACACAAAGGCAGATTTTTACATTGAATTATAAATTAATAGAACATCAACAGTCCCCATACATTGCACACAAGAGTAATTTCTCCATAATAATTTCTCTCCAGAATTGAATTTCAAATTTTTAAATCAGATTAAATTTGTAAATCGGATTGGAATTTATTATCAAACTGCCAACTTTCCAGTGCAGGGCGCAAAGGTTAAGAAGAGAGTAATTTTTGTAAAACTCACCGTTCAAAACGCTTCAGGAGCATGGTGCGATCACAAAGCGCGAGGTCGGTCGAGAACGGTTCGAGAAAAAGATTTTCTCCAAGAAAAATTCGAAGATCATTCTTAATTCTTTTCCTTTCATCGTAAGACACCGCCTCTCGCAGTTGCTATTATCAAAGCCGCGTACCTCCCGCGAGAACTATCATTCGTCCAATAGCATGCACTCAACGGAACCGAAGGAGGGAAGGAAAAAAAGAAGGAAAAATGAAATTGCCCTTAATTCGCGAGCCACAGACTAATGCAATCCTCCGGAGCGGCCTGGGTGTTCGCGACTCCATTTCGAAAATTGCGTCAGGCTCTGCTTCCGCATTCTCTCCCACTCTCTCAACTCTTTTGCTCCCCCCCCCCTTCTCTCTCTCTCTCTCTCTCTCTCTCTCTTCGGGGTACGGAATAATAAGGTGAAACATACTCGTATATCCTTCGCGGCCATTCTTGTTCGTTGTCGATCCCTCAATCTCAATCGCCGTGTGCGTTGCCCTCTTTCCTCAGCGGACCGTCCTCTCGACGGATTTTCCTCGGACCCCTTCGCCTGGGGATGGAACTGACACGGGGACCACTCGAATTGATGAATCGATATCGCTGAACAACTTGTGACATGCTATTCTGCCATACTAACAAACCCTGTTACCCAAGTGGCCGCCTCCAATTTCGATCAGGCTCGAAAAAATTGCCGGCGCGAGGGGGGTGAGTCGTAGAGCAATGGCCCACTTTTTTTTGTTTAGAAACGTCAACATTGCGAATTCAAGCTCGAGGGACCGTAAATATGTACCATTTTGTTCCGGTATAATATGACGCTTTTTATTCAAAAAAATAAATCTGATTGTCCGAATCTAGCATTGTCCAATTAATATTTACAACTTGCTAGCATTGGTATTTACAAGTAGAATCATACTGGTGACCCTAGTTTTTATTTTGTCCCTAAAACTAGTCCCTAGTTTTTATTTTGTAAGGAACACGACGATTAGTAACGATTCCTTTGTTACTCGAATTTTCTCATTATTTGAATTTGCTGTAAGAAAAGTGGTCGAATACGAGCGGTAGATTTACAGGCAAGTATTTTTGTATTTCATTTTATAACAAGAGTTTGTAAAATACGTTTTCGAATTCGGCATCGAAAACCAGACCAGTCGTATATCTAAAGTTCCTCTCGAGAATTTATGGTTGCCGAGATAAGCGATCAGACATGGTTTGCTACCCCAATGTTGGGGGCTGCTCTCGCCCCTTGAATATGAACGATTCTAAAAAAAATACGTGAGGAATATTTGCGAACATTTTCAAGGTATCGCCGCTTATAAATAAAAGAAGAAGTATTTTACGTTTCAGTGGGGGACGGGGAGGTGACGGGGAAGGGGTGGTAAAAAAAAAGTTGAAACGAGGATCGCTCGGTTCGTTTCCTTCAACCACTTGTGGACTCGGGTACAATGCGGGCGCGAGGACCGAAGACGGAGAAAGAGGAATTACCGTGCGCTCTGAATGGAAATTCAATCGAACGGCCTGATCGTATTATTTCCTAATCTAACCTCTTCCTCCCGGGCCGAGCCGCGTGACGCCGACCTAATGGGCTCTTAATCGAAAAATGTTAATCGAGCGAAGGGACGCGAGCAAGCGATCTCACCGTGGGATTTTTTAACCCCGTGTACGCCGGATGTCCGCTCGTCGCGCGACACCTTTGTCGGATTCGCTCGTCTCCTCCTCCTCCTCCTCCCCCCCCCCACTCTCCCATAACCGCAGATTATTCATGGTCGTCGCCGTGAAGATTCCTTCTTCGTTGAAGTTGATTTATAAGCGTCTCGCCGCGAGAAAAACGCGACCGATCATTCTTCTCGACGTCAGACGGCGATAAATTGCCCGGGCCGACCCCCGCATTGAGTTGTACTACTGGTTTTGCTAATCCGCTCAACGGATTCGGTCGAGACGGATAAAAAGTAATTATTGGAAGTTCTGTTGGGTTAATTTTGAATGTTGCAGTGGGTACGCGACTATTGGTTGAGATTTTTGTCTCGAGTTTTACTTGTACACCATTTTAAAAAGTATTTAGTATCCATTCCAGAACAAAATATGAAACAAGATGCAGACAATAATTTTTTTAGTTGTTCGTTAAGAAACATCATCTGCTTTCATAATATTTTTTGGAGAAATTATTTAAAGAAGTAATGTAAGATTTTATTAGAGTTGTATTTTTCAAGTATTTGGTGCAGATATTCAAGAAATTGTTTAGGAGGACGTTTGTTCCAATAAAAAGGATAAAAAGGGTATAAAAATTTAATTTATTTGGTAGCTAAATAAAATAATTCGTCTGTCTTCTTTTATACTCTGTATTTGAATAAATATTTCCACAAATAGTGTCTCTAATTTGAAGGAACAGTGTCGCGATATTTTATAGAGTTGATTAAAAATCGTGAGTGCTGCCGAACAAGTTAAATCGCATTCCCGCTTTTCATTGAAAATTACTTTTGTCTTCTGTGTACGAATGACGACCTATAAAAAAATCGCTTGCCAGCAGCAATCTAAGTATAAAATTCATCAAAATTGCCGTTCCCATATTTCCGAGTAATTGGTTCAATAAAAATCGAGCACAATAAAATAATCGAAGCGGTCACCGTGAATTGATGTCAAAAGAATAACAGGCGCGGCGCGGCACACGAGCAGATAGAAAACAGCAAATCGTTTCGCAGAATTCCAGCGAAACCGAGGAAGGTTCGTCGGAAAAGCAAAATTCCAATTACAGAGCTGGCATCGAGAGAAGAGAGAGAAGCTTTCGCGTGTTCCCAACGTATCGCAGTTATCCGCTAACAAATTTTTTATTCGCGAGAACGCTCGTTATCTTTGCAAGCACAAGCGACGTTTCGAAAAGTCCGTGTAGATATCTTGCTCGTCGCCGATCTCGAAAGAAAATTCCTCAAGATAACGAAGCTTCGCCGAGGGTTGCACGCGCCGTTGGAAGTAATGAGCGCCGGGGTCAAACTTAAATCCGAGCGAGAACGGGTTAACGTCATTACCTTCGATTTCGTCGTGCCGAGGAATCCGTTGTAATTGACATCATCGGTTTCATTTTCCTTTTTCCCGTCTCTCTCCCACGTGTTCGCGCGTTCTTCGGGGTTACTCGCCGTGGAATCCCGTCCTCAATAACTGGCCGAAGAGTGATTATCATTTTCACGGGAGCCGGCCGTAATCGGCGAGCGGTTCCGCAATTCCAGGAATTTCATTAGTTTCGATAAGTTCAGCCCCGGCCAGTTCTCTTCCGACCGTCTTCCGTCATTAATTCCCGACAACGCGGTCGCGTTCATTACTAATTCCTATCTAACACGCCAACCTGATCCGGCCGCGGATCGATCCGATCGAGGCCGTCCCATTATAGTTAGAAACGTCCTAATTGCCCGGTTTTTATGCGACGCCTTCCGCCAGTCACGTCTCGTATCTGGTTTCCCCTGGGTCGCGTGTCTGTCGTCTCGCCGATGCCCAGATAAATATACATAAACTATGCTATCTTCGTGATAAGTAGACTGCGCGGATCTTTATGCATTTATAGCAAAATTGAGTAGACAAAATTTGAAAATGTAGGAAAATTTCAAATGTCAATGTACTATCTCTCATCTATTAAAATTAACATGTGAAGAAATGACATTCCACTGGGTTTCTATTTCTGGTGATCGACGCAGACAATTTTTATTTTGCATAAAGATAACAAACGGGATTCTTATAGACAAAAAATATGCCATTCTAATCTGCATCAGTGTTCGATCCGAGATTCAACGTCTGAAATTTTAAAGTGGTTCCGAAAAGTAGTTGAGCACTAAATTTACAATTTTTGAGAAATTTTATACTATAATAGGACAATAAAATTCGACTAATTTGGAAGCTTGACGCCACTACTTTCGCAATCTAACGTTTAATTATGTCTTAAAATGTTTTTGCATCATGTAGCAGATAGGGAGCCGAAGACACGTTGCTTTTCAAGAATGATACTAATTTCTCCGAAAAACCGAAATGAGTTCGAATAATCCACAAACAATACCGAAAGATGAAATTAAGTTTTGTGACATAGTGTAGGAATGAACAATATGAACAGAGAATGAATGCGATCATTTACAGCACAATTGAAGCACATTATCGGATCGCTTTAAGCAATAACTTTTTCGTTTTTGGTCGACGAGGCGCAATCCTGTCCACAACGATTTTCTTCTGAGCTGCTACCGTCAAACGAACGATATCGCTCGACGAACGCTGTTAATTAACTCGGGAACGGTAATGGCGAACTACCCGGACCGTGATTCCGCTCCGAACCGATCAAATAAAATTGAAACTCGAAAGTTCGCTCAGGCCGATCGCGAACAATTGGTTCAGCGGTTCTGCAATTGGCACGATACGTCGTGGATTGCTAGTTCCTGTAGGTTTTTTTTTAAATGAAATTTGCAATTTTTCGATGCGGTCGATGGAACACAAGATTCCCTAAAATTTTATTCTTCTTGCATTAGTTGGATCACTTTAATATCTTTATAAAGTTACTGTTTATTTTTGGAAAAGTTAAAAATTTATTGCCTGTGCACCTACATTTATACTTTTAGAGTGTCGTTTATGAAAACACTTTTTAATTGACAAGGAAATTCTTTGAGAGAAAAATAAAATAAAAACTTATAGAATGTACAGAATTTATATTTTTAGAGTCGTTTATGAAAACATTTTTTAATTGACTAGGAAATTCTTTGTAAGAAAAATAAAATAAAAATTTATTCCCGCGGTGGATTTATCTTTTCCAGGCAGTGAAATTATTATTTTGCTATTATATGTATTTATACTCGAGAATACAAAGATTTTGAGATTTCATTGAAGTATTCAAGATAGGATCCGCATGATTTATAAAAATCCGATCGACCGCTGTTATCTCGGTTGAAGCCGGCGCCGGAATAATATAAACATTCCATTTAAAATATATTCAGTGACCTTAAAATTTCGAAAACTTTGACCTTACGGCGAACGATCTTTATCCCGATCTTATGAATATTATTAGACACACGTAATGACATGTAAATCTGACATTTACAAGCGAGAACGCGGTACCGCATTATAGGTGATTTTTATCATTGTGAACTTGGTATGCAAAAAGATTGCATTGACTTGCTTTCGGTAGCGGATTTTGTTCTAAAAATATTGGATTTCTAGAACGGGACCTCCGTGTTGCATAACTGCCACGTGAAAGTCACGGAAAATTAGTGCTTAAACATATTTTCAATTTAATTTACATTTAACATTATACCATTATTTAAAATATTTTTTACATTATTAAATTTGCTTGTATGTAATAAATTACTAAACATCTTAGTATTGTACGAGTAAATTGCACCATTTTCATATGTATAACACGAAAAAAAAAAATATATTCGGAAGAAATGTTTCGTTTTGGAGTTCAAATAGCTTCGAGTGCAAAGGGTTAATAACTGCAAAATTTGTGTATGGAAGTGTCCAATTTAAAAAATTACAGTTTAAAATTCTTTAATCCAAAAACGATGGTACCATATTTTAATGTATCTCTGTAAAAGCTGACGAGAAAATGAAATTTTCGCAAAATTCAGATGAAAAGTAGAATGTAACAAAATGAAAATAAAAATTGCTTAATCGGAGGAACAAATATCGGTGCCCATAGGGCAGCGAGGAGCAGCATTTTATGGTTGGAAAAAAAAGAGGATCCGCTATCTGGACGTTACAAATGGATCGTCCGGTTCCCCCACGACAAAATAAAATAGCATGATGGGTTCGACGTGGGATGGAAAAGCCGAAGAAAAATCGGTAGAAGCGCCGCGTGCACACGAGACAGTCGTGAATTTGGGTCTAATTGCGTTTCACACGGTGAACACGGTTTTAATTGCATTCGCCGCGCCAGTTCAATTTTACAGGGCAGTCGTCCCGGTGCGGCGCCGCGCGTCGCGACGTGTTTCCATTTTCACGCTGCTCGATTCTCGGCCTGTGGGCTTCGGGGCGAAAGCCTCTTTCTCTCTCTCTCTCTCTCTCTCTCTCTCTCTCTCTCTCTCGATTCTTTTCCTTTTTTTTTACGAGCCGTGACAGATCCCGCTTTCAGACGCCGGAAACCCGAACGCAGATAAGCCAGCTGGTTGTCGCCGGAGAGAACCCGCCGAGGTTAAAGCACCGATAAACCGGGCTTACGATCCTGACGCGCGTGCTCCAGTCGCATAACTTCTTTTTTTCTTCTCTCTCTCTCTTCTTACTCTTTCAGAATCGGCCCCCATCCACCCCCGCGCCAACATGACTAGAAATTATTAAAAGAAATCGTTTTCTTCGGCGTCCACGGAAAACTCGTTCTGCTGCGACTGCGAAACCTCTGTTTGGTTGTTGCGCACAACATTTGCAATCTTTTTAGAACGGAACTATGCTCCTCATAAAGGCATTCGTGTACCCACGACCATCGCAGAAAACATTTTCAGAGATTTCTTTTGGAGATATTAATTTTTCTCTTAAATATTCAACGTCTTCCCTGTAAAAGCACACAACATTTCCGTTTTCTAAGGTTGCTTCAAGGGATTTCTTTTGGTAAAAAATTTCAAATTAAATTAATCAAAATTTTCTTTTTCAAACGTTTAACTGCCTCAGAGACTTTGCTTTTTGAACATCTTCTGTAAAATTGTCTGTGAAAGCATAAAAAAGCTCTGCATTCCGCAATCTTCGCTTGCTGAATAAAAAGGTCACGAATAATTAAGAACGTACATCAAGAGCAAAACAAGCAATTAATACTTTTTGGCTGTCGCGGCGTCGTCTTTGCGCAGAATAACATCGAAATGAATTTTCTCTTGTGCAGCGTGATTAATGTGTTATTCCTCGTTGAATTATGGGATGTTTAATGTACCGAGCGGGAAATAATTGCTGGGAGCGCGGAGTGTATTCAGAAAATTTGACGAACAACGTCTCTCTCTCTCTCTCTCTCTCTCTCTCTCTCTCTCTCTCTCGCCCACGATCATTCTTAAGTTCCGAGCACAGAAAGAAAGTTCCATCGTCCTCGACCTCGGCCGAGACTTTCATCGCGCATTGTTCAACAGAGCGCCGGCACAAAAAGCCGGGGAATAATCGTAATTTCCCTTGACGACGTGTTTATTGCGTCGCTGTCTCTTTACAGGGAATAAATAAGAAAACTTGTCTCCTTGGAGCTGTCGAAAACCAGCGGCCGTCGAGCACCGTTTTAACGAACGAAAATGAAATAGGGAACGAGGAAAACGAGGCTTTCCATTAAACGGGATATTGTTCGTTCGAAATCAATTATTTCTCTGTCTCGAAAAGGGCTGTTGAACGAGCGAAACGACTCTAGAATTTTTATTTATAATTCCACCTGTACGCTTTGTCCGCGAAAGGCTAAAGGTGGCAATATGTAGAAAATCGACCGCCATCGGTATGCAGGAAATGAGTTTCCGGACCTCGCTAATTTAGTTAAAAAATCCAATATCCGCCGGCTTGATACTAAAATGTTAAAAATGTGTTGTTCAAAAAGTTTCAGAAATAGTATCGCACTTTTCATTATTTTTAACCTTCAGAGGGCTGGGAAATGGCATAAGCGATTCAATTTATTCCAAGAACCAATATGTGTAGAAAGGAGAAAAACCGGAAATTTTTAACTTTCTAATATGTACTACCTGAACCCCAAAAAATAACTTTCCGGCTCTCAACAGGTTAAACAGTAGTCGAAATGAAATTAGAGAGACTCTACTTCGATCTAGAGTAGGTTCTTGCTTCGGATAAAATGAAAAAAGAAAATTCATAAAACGAGAAATTCAACCATTTTTCTCCAGCCATACAGTGAACATACTATATAAGTTAAATAAAACTTGAATTGAAAATGCAAACTATGTTCCTGAAATTCGCATTTCCCATGAAAAAAAAATTCGCAACGCAGCCAAACCAAGCGAGCGTTAACCCTTCGCGCTCGAACGTAGGCTCGTACGCAGAGGAGCACAGAAACACATGGTTTTGTTCTAACGGTCTTATCGATTGAACCCGGGGCCCGCCTAACCCCCAGAGCTTTGCATTAACAATTTCCTGTTACGCGTAATTCGTTTTTTCTTTTCCCGGTTGCAGTCCGAGCGGAACGTTTCCGGGCCCGCGCGAGGCGTTCCCGTTCCGCGTAATGTAATCGGTACCGGTCGTCGAGAAAAATTTCCCGTTCCGTTGAATGGACCCTCGTTATTCGAAATCGAAGAATCTGCAGAGCCGTTTAATGGATTGCGTTCCGCGCGATCTATTTGCTGCCGCGAAAAGAAGGACAGAGAGGAAGTTCTTCGGCAGAACTGCAATTAGATCACCCTTATTATTTCCCTGCTCTGATTCTACCCCTTTGCTCGCATTTGCTTGAATCTGATTGAGAATTCAATTCAAACTGCAATTCGCAGTCAATTGTCTATTAATCTTTAAACACGGAGCTCTGGTACACGTTCCAGAGACAGAGGTGGCCTGAACTTTACAATCCCCCCCCCCCCCTCCAGCTTGTAGTACCTACACGTTATTATTAAAATGGGGATCTTTATACAATTGTCAGTATTCGTAGACAAACGTTAAATGGACCCATATGAAATCTTATTTTCAGTGGTAGTGGTGGATTTAAAATAGAAATTGTACAAAATTCTGTCCAGTTTTATACAGTGTGTCTCACGAACTCTGCCCACTTGAATATCTTGGTTATTTCAAACAATACGAGAAAATGTTACTTGCAGAGGTTGTGGGGTTTAAAAGTGGTCACTTGTGTTTTCTAAAAGTCCAATCTACGTCTGTCCAGAGGCCAAATTGCGAATTTCTACCTCATCGTGGAGTAATTTGTAATATTCGGCAGAGAACTCGCTTTCTGAAGCAATTATGACGTCACAAGATGGCTGAGAGATTCGAAAAGAAGGCTCTGGACAGACGTAGCACAGACATGTACAAACACGGTGGTATGTATTTTTAATTGATTACTTACTTATTTAAGACGTAACATGTCTAGAAAAGAAGGCACAGCGTAACATAGCGTGACAGTCAAGGCCAAATGCCTGCCGGCCCCCTTAAACCCTAAAACTTCTGTAAGTGACATTTTCTCGTATTGTTTGAAATAACCAAGATATTCAAGTGGACAGAGCTCGTGGAAGACGCTGTATTTTAGAATTTTTTGAAAAGAGGAATTGTCTCTAGACGTGGAATAACGTCCGTATACAAGGCGTCGATCGGCCGCTTTTCCATCCCCGCTTCTTCCCGTGTTTTATACTTAACGACCGCTCGTGTCGTCGAGGGGTGTGGTCTCTACGCTCTGTTCCCAGCGACGCCGTAGCCACCATAAAGAATTCCAGCGCGTGCCGACCACGGAATTTTGATATCGGGAGGCTCTCGTGACCGTGCGGAGCCATGCGTCTAATTGCGCGCACGCACGCACGCACCCACGCATCCGACGCACGTGCTCTCGCGCGCGCGAGACGGCCACCATAGCTATCGTATACGTCGTCACCGCCCTCGACATGAATTATCGGTCTCATAGCCTGTCCACTTACCGCCGCTTGATAGTTCGCCGCTTGATAGTTCGCCGCTCGTAAGGCGGAACGACGCGACGTAAAGCCTCGTTCACATTAGTCAAGTTGTTTGACTTCGTGACTCGAGAGGCTACGGAGAGGCTACTTTATTAAACGCGGCGCCGCCGTTGCTCGCTTACCTCGAAACCCGACGGGCTCTTTCGAGTCCGGCAGACAACATTTGGATTAATGCTAGGTTTTTTTGTTAGCATTCGATGGAAAAAATAGTGACCACTTTAACACCAAAGTTACCAGGTCATATGGCCGGTCTCAGACTTTTTATTCTATACTGCTGAAACTATTAAGACTCTCTCTTGGGAAATAGTTGAATAAATTCCTTCATTCTATTGTATGCTATAATTAGACCGAGGATTTTATGCATTTATAACATAAATTGGAGAGCACAGTTTAAAGCAGTGGACATATTGAAAAGATTTAAGGGCACCGGCGTGTTGGTTTTAGCTTAATAAAATAATTAAAAGAAGACAGAAATTTTTATTTCCTGTGTCTTGCAATCAATGTAAATTTTTTTTATTTTGCGTAAAGATGCGCGGTCTAGCTATAATAAAAATTGCGAAAGATCTGGATAAATTCAATCTTGTCAGTTGTATGAAACAACTCATCCGTTACACGTCGAAATCCGTCCCGATAAATTGTCTTATATCGAGAGAAAACTGTATACGGTTTGCCCTCAGTTCTAGAGAGAGATTTTCCATTTTCCAAATTCCACGCACGCACCGTATCGCATATTTTCCGACGAACTGTACTGTTGTCGTTGTGTGTTCGGCCAAGTTCCGTGGTATTTTATTGATAAAGTATTTGCCAACGGTGTAGAAGAAACGCCCGCGAAGAAACTGTCGATCGAGCTCGAAGGGGATGAGCCGAGCGAAATTGATCGATAGGATAACTGACGGGAGAAAATGGGACCGACGGGAAGCACGTCTCGTGTTCACGTTTGTTCCAGCCACTTTACGCGTTTATTCGACGGGCTTGGTTCTCGTCAGGTGCGAAGGGAGCCTCGAGGTGATGCTCCTTTAGAGCTGCACTCGTGTTATTAATAGGAGACCGTATAGAGGGCTCGGAAATCAATCAGCGTGACTCCCTGGGTCTGAAAAGTTTAGAAGAACACGAGATGTCTCGGTTAAATTAGATCACCTAATTGTCCGCCTTATTTTACCGTTTTATGAACAAACTTTGTGCGAATTTCGAGAGTTCAGAGCTTAAAAGATTCCCAGGCTGGTCTATAGCCTGCTAAACAGTATTTTCATACTGTCGACATTGAACTGTGTCAATTTTACGTTAATACGTCTTGTAGAAAAATTTGCAAAAATTTACAACTCCAGTAGATATAATAAAACATTTATAAATTTGATAACAGGTTCAGAGAAGTTAATTTTAATATTCCAGGAAGACATTAAACGTGCCAAATGATTCCTAAAATGTTGATATTTTATTATTTATGTTGCGCAAGAGTAGGTTACACCGGGGAATATTTTCTTACAATTATTAACGACGAACTGTTGCTAATTCAAAAGAAGGGAGCAAGCTTTGATGGACAGAGCGCACCGAATTCCAATGAATTATGGATGTAATTGGAGCTTAATGGAGCCAGAAACTCGGAGAAGTTCCGATTGCAATTTAATTATCGTGATAGTTCTGATACCCTATAAACGAAACTTCCATCAATTTAGGATTAAATGATTGAAACACATTCTACTGAAGTTACGATTAATTTAAATAACCGTTTTATCTTCATTAGAAGAATTTTACTCGGGCGGGCGCCCCGGCGGGGAAACTTTCCCTGTATCTCTTACTTATTTTTTAATATAAAGCCTTCTTTTTGCACTACTGCTCGCTGAGTAACACATACGAATTGCATAATCTCTTATTCTTTTAATTATAAGACACATTTCTAAAAAAAAATGATCAATTTCGTACGAAGCAAGTAAGTCAATTTATTGAATTTAGTTTAAGACAAAGTAGAAAATGGTTCCTTTTCACACATGCAATTCGAATTTCAAAGGCACGATTGTGCGAACGAATTGTGACAATTGGGACTGCTGATTTTACGTATTGGGAGCATATGTTCTAACAGGAAGTAAAATATTTAACTTAGGGTTGATACAACTACCTTAGATACTTGTTCTTTTGTCCATCGACACTCGTTCTTTTCTATATTGTTTTAAAAATTAGCTCAGGAAAATATAAATACGAATAAGGTCCGCAGTCCATGAAAAGAGCAACAATAGTACGGTAAAGTCTTGATCTAAGCCGAACTCCGCTGGGGGGGGGGGGGGGGGGGCACACCCCGCGAGAGGTCGTAGCTCGAGCTGCCTCAGTCGCCGAAGTGTTATAGTAAAGTGTAAACATGCCGCGTAATCCTACACCGGGTCGGATATATCGGTGTGACCACTACTAATCCAATTACAAAACTTCCTTATTTTTCATTATTTTTTGTGGGACTTCCACCAACTTACTAGTGGCATTTTTCTGATTAAAATGACGCTAAACACGATATCATTTGTGGGACTTTCGCCAGCTTATTCGTGGCATTTTTCTGATTGAAATGACACTAAACACGATATCAGTTGTGGGACTTTCGCCAGCTTATTCGTGGCATTTTTCTGATTGAAATAACACTAAACACGATATCATTTGTGGGACTTTCACCGAATTATTCGTGGCATTTTTCTGATTAAAATGACAGTAAACACGATATCATTTGTGGGACTTTCGCCAGCTTATTCGTGGCATTTTTCTGATTGAAATAACACTAAACACGATATCATTTGTGGGACTGTCGCCAGCTTATTCGTGGCATTTTTCTGTTTAAAATGACACTAAACACGATATAATTTGAACTGTATTTAGTGGTTTAATCGAGGGTGTGTAGTGCGCCTTCGGCCGCGCGGTCCATGTTTACAAGCGCTGTCCTTTTCTACGTTCGGTGCGGTGGTCGCGGTCACAAAAAATAGCCCTGCACGATCTACGTCACGGACCCGAGGATTTGGCTTGGATCAATACTTCGCTGTAGCTCTAAAATAAAAAAATGTTCCTTTTCGAAGAAAGACAAGCTAATAAAGCGTCCTTTGGTTCAGTCGAGGCGACGTCAACTAGCATGAAATATTTACCACTGTACCTGCTACAATTTATTGTTTCAAGAGCCGTCGCCGTTGTACGACAACAATCACTACCATGAGGAATGCCTAAAATGTAACAGCTGCGGCCTGAACCTCACGGGGCCGAAACAGAAACAGGCTAGACGGTGAGTATCAGAGAAACACAACGGTGTCTGTTGCACAGGGGCAAGGCAATATCGTTGATACGACCGTGCCTTCCCCCCACCCCCCTTAATTTCGTCGGACAGCTGCTTTAATTCTCTATTTATTGAGAAAACGCCACGGTTCGGTCGGGCAATAAATATCCCCGTTTGCTATTTCGCGCGAAGCGGGTCCTGAGAAAATGGGGATCATTTGTATTGCGCCCTCGGTGCCTCGGCTCCGAAACAAAACTCTCGATTATACGCGGCTAAAGTGATTTTAACCCTTTTAGGCTCAAGGTAACGATCCGTCGTTACCCTGTTACTTGCGGGAAAGCTCGCCGTAAAGCTTTACTGTTATCGCCCTTTATTTCCGGCGAACTTTTACTTTTACCGCAGGATTCTCAACCCCTGTACACGACCCTCCGGTGAAAATTCACGTGTTCTTCGATTCTGTAAATCCTCCATTTTCTACGATTATATTTCAACGATTTCACTCGAACGAGTTGCAGTGAATTAATTTATAGCATTTTCCTCCCCTATGAACTCTTCTGCATTGTTTGGAAAAATTGGACAATTATATTTTGAGAATTAAATCGCATTCTTAGCTCATATGCAATGTTTATAAGCTGTTAATATTAAATTCTATGTTAAATCTGTATACTTCTGCAAGAAAAATTATTATTGAAAACTATTAACCCTTAGCACTCGAATGGCGACTGTAAGACACCACTAAAAATTGCTGTATTATTATTCAAAATACTTTTTAAATTATTAAATTTGTTTGTATTTAAATTGCACCATTTTTGTATGTATGACGTGAAAAAAAATATGAAAGAAATATTTCGTTTTAAATAGCTTCGAGTGCAAAGGGTTAAACTATTAAACTACGAACTTAAACTGTTAAATTATTATTGATTATCATTGTTATTATTGAAATTATTATTGTGTCCGCTTTTGCTTTGCTCTATGTTGTACAAGTGTACTTCCTTCCTTTGTTCCATCGTGGAATACAATTTTTAGAGAATCGTTTCAATGCTTTTGTTGCGGAAGGACACCGAGGATTAAAGGAGGACTTAAATAATTAATATTCTTCAAAGAGGATTAATATTCTCCAAAGAATTAAGGAAACAATGGAGCATTTCTTCAAACAATGAAAAATACAAGTGTTCACTTTTTATGGTCATTCGTGCAGATTTAATTGTATTCCTTGCTTAAAATTTTCTGAATGAAAACGTTTGTATGATTTTGCTTGAAAAAGTCTTTGAAGATTTCAGCGATCGAAAAGCCGAGATCGTTAACCGTCTCCGGAAGATAAACTGTGCTATTATTGTTCACTCGTGTTCATTTTTACCGACTTTTATTTTTATTCGACAGTTTTTTTATTCGGAGTTTTTATTCGACAGTTTATTCCCGACTGTAATATAATGCTTTTTCAGAGAGAATTGTCACGGAACGTTGCCGACCGCGATTCAATCAGTTAAAACATCCGCCGGTCGTAAAGTTTGGAACGCGCATCACGCCGGCTCCAGTAATTTCCATCAGTGCGATTAAACTTGTTTCGCGTTTGTTTTGTTTCTCTCTTTTGCCACGGGTGTTGTTGTTGCTGTCGTTGTATAAAATTGATGATTCCGGGCGACTATGGCGCGGGAGCCCGTAAATTTTTGCGAAACTCGAGAACGATCGAGTGTAACTCGACTTGCTTCCGGGTTTGATCCACCATTTTATTTTGTCTGCAAGCTAAAATTGCTATGCTAATTTTTTAATTAATTCTTGGAATATCACTACAAAACCGAGCTAACAAGCCTTTGTTCCCCAGACGATTGTGTAAAAATAATTTTGTTTGTCAAAAATCACAAGCGTGCTGCATTCTTCTCTGTTTTCATTAGTTTAGGTCACAGATTTTTAAAATTTCGTAAATTTAAAAAATATTTAAGATCTAAAAATGTTTGTTATTAAATTTTAAAAAATTCATAATTGTAACGCCTGCATAGAGATTGCATTCAAGATAAACAAATTTAATATTTAAATTGTACTGATAAAAAATATTGCTTCGTAAAATAACAAATCAGTTCGAATATTTTTCTCGTTTTGAGTCTAATTAATTGAGCTGTATAATTGCTGTTTAACGATTAAAGTTGAGACCACCCACGTCCAGTTTAAGTTCGAGGAATCTTTCGAGCGATTTTCTGATTAATTAATGATTCGAAGAACGGCGAAGATAGTAAGCGTATTAGCAGCTCGATTGCCTGGAAAACAATTTGATTCGATTCGTGATTCGAAGCACTCCTCTCCCGTCGTACTGATTTTAATTGGTATTGCGTGAATCCGGGATAATAAAGGATGATAGACGAGATAAGAGGGTCGGCCTGATCCAATAACGACCGCCGTCGGGACGCCACGGATTCAATTTTTATCGACCGGATTAGACTTTCATGAAACTTCCAGACGATTGTTTTCGCACTACGATAATGTTTCCACGAATTCCAAAACTATTATTATTCTCACGAAGTCTTTAGAAACTCCGTTCGCATTTCTTAAATATTTTCACTCCGGCAACTTCCGTTTATTTCGATTCTGGAACTTTGTTTCCAACTTGCACTGTTCGAGGCTCGAGACCTTCAAAAATTGCAACTGAAAATACAATACAAAAATTACAATGAAAATAAGTTGAGCAAATAGTTAACATTATCAATTATAATTTTTGGCATAAGAAACTATAATAGTTAACAAAGTATTATTTGTAGCTTAATTACGAATATTTGCATAAAACATGTTGATAAACAGAGGACAATGTCGCAACAACATTACACACAACAAAATATAATAAAAATGTAAAATATTAAATATTAAATACAAAATATAATATAAGTAGAAAAGTATAAGTTACTGTCAACCATTTGAAATACTATTTTACACAGTCCTACAAAATAAGTCTCACTATTTTCAATATTTTCTAAATAGAATACTATTTTGTAAATAGTATTTCATAAACTTTTTCTTATAAATAAGATAATTTATTCGCATGATTATAGGTATGCTTTAAAAATAAAATAAACTATTTACTATTTTCTATTTCAAATACTATTTTGCCCAACACTGGCGGTAACACAGCTGCAAAATTGTCCTCGCACAGAAGGATCGAATGACAGTGACGGTGGTCACTCGAATGACAAAAAACGAGTGATGAAAATGGGTTCGCAGGTTCAAGAACCAAATACTTTGTGATCTACACTTCGCTGACGTGGCGCTGATGGAGTGCTCGGACTTCATGCAGCAGTTGCGCAGCTTCAAACCACAAAGTTTAGGCTGCGCAGTTGCGAGAAGAAAATCATCGAACACGCTGATCTTCCCGTTGCCGCCGCAAGCGTGCACAGGTAGGGTCACCGAGCGATCTATAGATCAGTCCTATCGTACGAAACTCCGTCTCGAAATAGGCCGAGAAAAGGGAGGAAGGAAAACCGGGGAAACTTTTTACGGTCGCGCGTATGCATGGGCCGAAGCTACAGGTGGTTCCTACCAGTTTCTTGCTTCCATCGCGGTTCGGTGTGTGTCCTATGCGAGGGAACTATGCGAGTGAATGGTAACTCGGCTAGATCGAATGATCGCTGCGCGAAACGGATTCCCGAACGTCGAGTGTCTGCTAGCACAATTTATTTCTGCTACGGAAATTCACCGTGGGTAATCAGTGGACTGGGAATTTTATGCACTTGTGGCAAAAATAAATACGTCAAACGCAAGTAAAAGAACATTTAAAAACATCTTGAAAATTCTAACTGCAATGTAGCTCCGGTGTCTCGCAGTTAATGCAGACAAATTATATTTTTCATAAACATCCTCAGTCTACTGATCAGAAATATTATAATTTGAACATTTACAATGTTTACTCTATATATGTCCCAAATGCATAGTCGATAAAAGTCCCAGAACTATCCCCACTGCCGCGGGGTATATCTCGTGTCTCCTGGACGATACTTGTCAGTGGCTAGACCCGTGTTTTGGACGTGTATCGAGTAGAAACTGTACCGCGTTTGAAAATTGTTCTAGAAATGCTTGGTTTAAAAAAATGACGCTGCGAACGTCGGACAATTATGATTTAGAAGATTGTACATGCGATACGAGAGCGAAGGATGCATAATTTCAGCGTCATTGTTGGCATGAGTGCTTGCGAAGGAAAACCAGCGTGCCTAGCTCATTAGTCGTTCGGAAGCTGACGTTTATCGTCACTCGTCGTTGCGTGTGTCGGCGTCGTGTTGTTATATTGTTATAATTAAATTTAAATACACTTTAACAGCATTCGAGTTACATAATCGTTCGATTACCACGTCACATCTATCTGTCGTCCTGCACGCATGTAATCTCGAAACGAAATGGACAACTTCCAGCTGAACGGAACCGCGCAGGAAACGCGATTACGAGTCTGTTGTTTATCAACTTGTTAATCGAATGTCCCTTTAAAATTCTTGTATTAATCGTATTTGTACAATCGATGTCATGTATTTCGAGGAATTGTTATTGCAGTTGGATTGTCTAACTTTAACACGGTGATGGAGCATAGATTAGTCAATACCAATATTTTTAGAAAGAAATTATTGAAAAATTGAAGTTTGAAGCACCGAAACGCAGTATAATATAGTGACTCGATTTACAGCAAATGTTCTGTTATTTATCGGTTTGCAAGAAAAATCGGAGATTGCGTAAATTTTAAGTGAAACAGCGCGAGAAATGTTGGAGGTATTTACAGTGATTTCTCTGTGTATGTCACCGAGGCCTGAGTATGTGTTGTTGACATATATCGAGAATTCACTAAATTAGGTTTGTATTAGGTTGTTGCGCACGAAATACACGATGTTTAATAGCAACTTTAAAACAACATAACTTCGATGTAAAACTTATTTAACATTGTTAAAACCGACATATTCTGTCAATTGTTCATTGGAAAAATCAAAGAAATTGGAAATTGTTGATACAATATTTTCTAACTACTAAATTACTGAAGCAGAAAAGAAATTTTTCAGTTGCTCCTGATTGTTACAACTAGACTGCGGATCTGTATGCAAAATAAAAATTCTCTTCATCAATTGCGACAAATAGAAACCAAATAGAAAATTCCTTGTCCCTATAATAATTTTAACGATATTGAAAATAATCTATTGTCATGCTTCAAATCTGATAGTCCTCCCACTATTTTAAATTTCATCTACCCAATGTTATGCATTTATGAGAAAAATGGGTAGGCGTATTTTAACACAATAAAAACATCAGAAAATTTTTTAAACGCTGTTACATTATTTTCAACCTATCAAACGTATTAACCCATTTGCATCATTAGCGTATATATACGCTCAATTTTCCTGGTCACTATCACCGGAGCGTATATATACGCTTAATTTATTTTTTCTTATAATGCTGAAATATCAAGTTCTTTTACTTGTCATTTTTGTACTTAAATATAATTTAAAAAAAATGTTTGGTGATAAATGCCTTCTTTTCGTACTTCCTTATGATGCAAATGAGTTAAGAAAGAAAATATTTTTATTTTGCATAAAGATCCGCAGTCTGGTTATAACAGATACAGAAAATGTTTATTTTGCACAAAGACCCGCAGTCCAGTTGTAACAATCTGACCGGAACGTTTTGGAACATTTGCATTCGAAAATCGGACAAACCGTGTGCAACGATCTAATGCTTGTTTTCGAAAAAAAACTGCGTTTTTGTTCGAATATTCCGCGGCGAGAAACGCGAATGGAAAAGTTTGGAAAAGGAGGGGGGGGGGGGGCTGTTAATCAAGCCGGGCAATAAAAACGCGGGGAATTTAATTTGACGCGTGTTCACTGCTAGCAATACATCCGCCACCGGCCGCAATTATAACGCGGCTCTCGAAACCAGCCGGAGGCACGTAATGCAAACAAACATGTTTTGCATACTCGAGTCACTTGTTGTTCCGGACGGAGTCGGCGTTTGCTCGGCCGGAGATCGCGTTGTTCGCTAATCCGGGGAAATTAAAGTATCCTGGAAGTTGTCGGGCTCCTCGAAATTACGAACACGAGCCCGAGGAATCTTATTTAAATAATCCCCGGGCGCGTTAAATCGTTAATACTCGGGTTTTCACGCGGATGTTCGAGCTCGTGTCGAGCTCCGTTTCGATCAAACGTTTCCATTCCTCGTTCATGGACGGCTTCGAAACAAGATCTATTGTCTTCTGGAATCGTTGCAAGCGCTGTGCTAATTTGCAAGAGCTGGGTGAAATTGTTTCTGAATCCGCGTCGAAGGTACGGAGGTTGTAATTGGTTCGTGAAATGATTGTTGAAATTGTTGGAGCAATCGGGGACCTCTGGCACGATAAAATGCAAGCTAAGCACAATTAAATATTCAGTATAGTCAATTACCACTTTAACTGCCGAACCTCAAAAATTCCATGAAATCAAAGTAAGTTCATTAATGAGATAAAAATTGAAAAAAAATTAAGTGTATGATGTTGAGTAGTCCTCCAACTTTCCTGAATTTTACAGACCCTAAAGGTACAATGAGTATATTAACGTAAAAATTCATTTTAAAACCTGGACAAATAATTCCGTCACCCACGTATGGGTGACATGGCAGTCAACGTGTTAAAAGGAAATAAGAACATGAAAAGAATAATACGTTTAAAGAAGTACTATTTCTTGAATTTGTTGGTTATTAGCTCTATCATCTTCCATGCGTTTGTAGAGGAGGATCGAGTTATTAGAGGCTATTATTTGTATACGTTAAAGCAACCAATTTTTTAGTGAAAAATTATTTTCAATTTTGAGAAGGGAGGCTTATTATAAGACTAAGGATTTCATGCATTTATATAAAAAATTAGTCGATTAAATGGAAAACTGTAAAATCATTTAACTAATTTAAATACACTGTTGCATTATTTCCAGCTTTTTGCTATTATCGAGGAAAGAAATAAATGTCAACAATTTTTACTTTGCACAAAAATCTGCTGTCTACTTATCATATTTCTGAGAAGTACTAATGATTGCAATCTGCAAATATATGTCCAGCAACAAGGTATTTTATTACATAAACGAAAAGTACGTTTCTGTGCTGAGGCCCCGATAATTTGATCGTTCGCTATACCAAATCTTGCAAGAAATCAAATCTTACCTATAAAAATCTTGCAAGTCAAAAATTTAATTCTAAGGACTCACTGCGAGGGCCTCGAGGTAATTTGTGCACCTAATAGCAAAGTTTGCGTTTTATCTTGCGAGAGGACTCGGGAAATCGTTCTCTGGTCGCGAAACAGGGCCGCGAAGGATCGGACGCTTTCGATCCTGACTTCCTGGCAAGAGGACGACCCTATGGGCGGCAGGGTCTTCGTGTTATTTCACCGTAGGGCGTCTGGTGATCCTCCGTGAGCAGTAGGGTCGCCGAAGGACACGGAGCAGGAGGAAACTGGAGCGGCGCGGCGTATCGACGATCGAATTTGCGGAGCACTATAGGCCATTAGTTCCAGCGCGAGGTAGCCGAGATTAGAGGGGCGGAAAGACGACTTTAGGGAGCCAGGATGAATGCACCCCGGCCAGTTCACTATAAGTTCGAATACCAAGCCTGTCTGCAAACAGTTTGGTGTTCTACCTTACAGTGAATCGACCGTGTACTGTCCACGAACGAGTCGAAAGCCTGAGGACGCCCGGAAGACGACCGTTCCCGAACAAGTGGGAGAAGATCTGCCGAAGAGGGACGCGAAGGACAAAAAGGAACGAGCTTCGGGAAAGGGCTAGCGTGGGAGCAAAGCATTATCGGCGATACGTGCCTAAGTGATCGCGCAGCGAGAGGAAAACGTTTGCGAGACGCTGGCATCCTTCTCTTGTTTCCCTTTCCTCCCTTGTATCCGTGAGGGATGCGCGCCCCGTGCGACCCTCTCCGAGGCGGATCGAATTTCTCCGTTAATGATTTCAAACCGAGGCGGTCTATAGTGATTTCCCAGCGTCTCCACGTGGCATCGGCAAACGTCTTTGTTTGGCCTCCCTCGCGGCGAGAAGCTGCGCGAACACTTTCCGCCCGTTTGTTTGTACTGCTCTCGCAGCGGGGAACTGAAGCTGATAGATTTATCGGCGCTGCGATAGTGGGATTTGAGCGATGGAGATGCTTAAGAGCCAAGACTCCGTAGATTTGCGATAAGGTAGAGTGACTACGTTACCGGCAAAAATAGGCGAAAAATGGTTTCACGTTTTACGAGAACGATCCCGCGTTTCTGACGCTACCACTACAACAACAACAATCCCACTATCGTCTGGAAAAGCTGCAATCGACCGCGTTCGTTGCGCTACGCTTCCCAATTGTAGACTCGAAATCACAGTGTGTATAGTGACAAAGACTGTGTATTTGTCATGAATGTACTTCATGGCTCATTTTTACATTCTTGTATTTATTCAGTATTTTCTAAAACACGCCATGTTTAAAACCCTCTTAAAAACAAGTTAATGTACGTGGCCCTTAAATCGCTCTCGTTTCTCTCCCGATTCAGTCAGGATGTCCCAAAAAAATATTTCGGTCTCGATTGATACACGCGAAAAAGCACAGTTACTAACTAAGAGGATGCTTAGAAAATAATAAATCCGAATTGATGATCGTTCATGTTGGGAAGAAACTTTTGGGACGACCTAATATTTAATAATTTAATGATTTGAACTGGCTACTAGAAAAATCGGATTTGGATAGAATGTTTAATACTCTGGATCAAAATTTACCCATGTGGATCCGAGTCCCGCCATTCGAGGGTTAATCGATGATTTGTGAGATCAGAGAAACTTTGACCCCGAACTGCTGAGCCTCAGTGAAAAAAATTATTTACACTAATAATAATGTGAGATTTTTAAAGTCTTCGTTTTTAATATGTGGACAAAATGCTAGGTACTGAGAATTTTTGTGTTTGTGAATTTTGTAAAAATTCATCTCGGCAGTTAAGGGTTAAAGGGGACGATTAATGGAGTCGATGTTAATCGTTTTTGTTTTACTCTAAGATACCGTGAATTTTTGTACATGTAAGATTAGCTGTATAATCTAGTTTAGAGTACAAGGTAAGTTTCGTGAATGTATAAGATCCCTAATCTAATCGAAAGAGCGAAAGAAACAACCTCGAAGGTAACCTTATCAAATTCTTGAGTAGTTTTAAGAAGAGGCCTCGTGTAGCGAGTAGAAATCGATTCTCAAAAATATTTCTATTCGATAGTGCTACTGATAAACCATACTCCATAATCATTTCATTCACAAGTTCGTACAGCGTAAAAGCATTCACCCAATTCACTAGTACACTCTTCAATTACGAATGCCACAATTTTCACGATTCTTCAATAACTTTCACTAAAATTCGAAATTTCAAATTTTCAGTTTCAGGTGCGCGCCAGCATCGAAACCAACGCGCTGAACAAATTCCCTTTGTGTCCACGATAAATATTTTTCCGAATAAAAAAAAATTCTCTTTGATCCTCCGATAGTGCGTCGAAGTACCGTAAAAATCTCAAGACAATTGTTCGCACGGTTCCCCGGGGAAAAAATTCCGGAAGATCGCTTAGTTTTCGGCTTATTACACGTGACTCGCCTCTTAAATTCCCGGATCGTTTTCGCGAGAACAGTCGCGGTCCACGGATTAAGAGAACTGTTGGAAATTTTCTCGTTGCAGAGGAGTTCTGCACAGAATTCCCCCACAACCTGGTGCCGACGCCCGGCTACTGGATCGAGTGCTCGAGACAGCAGATCCTGTCCGACACGATGTTGGACAGGAGCGAGAGCGGCGAGTTGGACCCGGACGAGGACCTCCGACGGCAGGACAACAACTATTGTTTCTACGAGGAGCCGGAGGTGACGGAGGCGGACGAGGTGCCCAGGAAGAAGACGACCATAGAGGAGCAATGGGAGAAGAACCAGGGATTCGAGCTGACCTCGGTCGAGCAGGAGACCTACGAGAAGTACTTCTACCAGAGGGAGCACTGGAACTACTTCACCGATGACGACGACCTCGGCCCGGTGATACTTAGCATCAAACAGGAGACGCTGAACAACCGAGACCAGTTCCGGATCCTCGTCAGGGCCATCAGCTACACTGTTCACGGCCTGATCCCTGCTAGCTGCGTCTTCGCCGATCGGTACTTGCGCGTTTCTTGATGAATTTGAATTTCTGTATGCAACAGGACTATGGCCATAAATATGAGATTAAAATAGAAGAAATCGTGTCACGATTAGCGAGAATTTAAATTGTTTGAGAATAATCATTTTTTACTGCTACAGCCAGGAAAATGTAAAGGGACCATTGAAGGAGAGACGTATTAACAAATACGTGCTACGGTTACAGTTATTGTGCAAAGTACAGATTGTGCTATTTCCATTTGATAATCTAGTCTTGCGATTTTTACGAGAGCATACAAATCTACAGCCTCGTCCCTGAGAGACTATGTTTGCGTATGAAAGATCAAGTTTGACCCCGGTAGCAACGATCGATGTGCTCGCTGTGCAGATTAATTGTTTGTTTTCGTTTCCAGATACAATCGAGAGGAAGTGGTACGCAGTCTAGGCAAAGAGGTGAACGTGAAGCCAGCTTTGACTCTGGGCCAGCTTCCAGACACGCAGGAGGAGTTGCTCAAGCTGGACCAAGTGTTTATCAAGTCCGAGCTGAAGGTCGGCGTGATTTACGTTCAGGAAGGCCAGTTCACCGAGGAGCAGATCCTCGATAACAACGAGAACTCGCCGATGTTCGAGGAGTTCCTGCAAATTCTCGGCGACAAAGTTCGCCTGAAGGGCTTCGACAAGTACAAAGGCGGCCTAGACACCATCCACGATCTGACTGGCCTGTACTCGGTCTATACAAACTGGAGGAGCATCGAGATCATGTTCCACGTTTCCACGCTGTTGCCTTATGAGAAGAACGACTCCCAAAAGGTAGACAATGAAGCTTCGAATCTGCGACTGAGGAATTTATTTTATTTAATATTTTGAGATACAATAATATCATGCAGGGTGTACATTTGAAAACTTTCCAGCCGAATATCTCGAAAAGTATGACAGATATTAAGAAAGTGTAAAACACGCGTCCAAGGATTTCTAGGGGGAAAGAGGGGTGGAATTTTCAAGGTCATTTGAAGGTCAAATTGATGGTCTTTTTACGTGCAATAAGATCCCATAATAAACAATATAGGTTTCCATTTGGAAAAGCAAAGTTGACCTTCAAATCACCTTGAAAACGCCATCCAAATAAAAAACTGATACTGCCCCCCTCTTTTCCCCTCGAAATCCTTGGACACGTGTTTTACACTTTTTAAATATTTTTCATACTTTTCGAGATATTCGGCTGGAAAGTTTTCAAATGAACAGCCTGGCCTGTATATTTTGAGATCGATGAGCGCCCTTTTGTAGGAAGAATTGTAATTGTAATATGATTTGTGTTTGTCATGTGGAATTACTGGGATAGTTAAATGTTTGAACGTTGAAAATTTGTGTTGTCCAGCTGCAAAGAAAACGACACATCGGCAACGACATAGTGTGCGTCGTGTTCCTAGAGGCTGACAAAACTGCGTTCAGTCCGGCGTGCATAAAATCGCATTTCCTGCACACGTTCATCCTGGTGCGAGTCAGCCCGAGTATAAAAAGGAAAATCACTAGATACGAAGTGTCTGTTGTAACGAGGGACGAGGTCGGAGCCTATAAGCCCTACCTCTGGGAACAAAATGTCTTCGAGAAAGGTAATAAGCGACGCTTTTACGACGATTTCTCGTTCCATTATCTTTTACGTTTTCTCAACTTCTCTTTTATTTTACGCGGCCGCGTTAAATGGGAGTCTTAAAAACGGCTAACTCCGTACAGAAACGACTTTTATTACTTGTCAGCCACCGGCTATCTTTAACACTTCGCCGCTTCTCCACGCGAAACTGTAATAACAATTTTTGCAACTTGATGGGGGCCACCTTGTTGAAGCGTTTGCGTTCGAAAGAATACATTATTGTCAGCAATATGTAAATACATTATAGACTGGAAAATGCATTCATGACAAAAATCAATGGGTGAAATTTAAGACGGTAAAAAGATTGAATGAAGCATATTATTTTTAACATATCAGAAGTACTAATAAAGGAAGGACTGTTTGGCTCTTGTATCTTGAAATTGATGTGCAAAATTGTTGTTTTCAATTTCTTTCGGTGAAATTATGCAATATGAGATTGTGCTTGTAATAACTTCTTTAACTTGTTTAGTGATACAAATTTTGAGGAATATTGTTTCATGCAAAATACCCTGGAAAAGGGATGTTGGACAAGGGCCGAAGTTACTAATTCGACAAACTGACTCGAAATTCCTCGGTTCGCAGGGCCAATGTTCCGCGAGTGGATTCTAACGAAGATCGTAAATGGAGAGAGGGCGAGCTATTCGGCTCCGAAGTTCGCGAGAATGCAGGAGAGGACGAGGGGGCAGTTGTTGGAGGACATTGTGGTCAATTTGGCTAACCATGCGGAGACTGGAAAAATTCCGAAACCGTACAGGTGAGAACGCAAACAAGAGACGAGAACAGAATTCTTGATGAAAGTAAATTACATAATTTCTTAAACTTAAACTAGGGCAAGAGACCCAATTACTGTAGGATCCAATTCGTATGGGGGTACCACTTACTGTGCCTATATTAATTAAACTCATTTTTAAAGCATAATGAATATTAAGAAAGAGATATTATATTATTTTCATTAAAATCAGTTAATGTTATGCATCTTTTCCAATATTTATTATGCTTTAAAAATAACTAATTGGATCCCCTACCCTACCATTTCTTAAAACATTATCACGAGACTTTTGTTCCCATTCGGTAGAACTTAAAAAGTATACAGTCCCGTTTTTCATTAAAAATGTCAAGCTGTACAGTTCAAATTACAACAATGTCGAGTCCGTAGAAATATTTTTCCCGATCTTTATTACCTGGAGTTTTTTTTTACAAGTGAAAAATATGTGAATAATAAATAGAAGAATAGAGAAAAATATTTTCTGAGAATTTGGTGATATGGAGAATACAATAGCTAACACAGGGATAAATAGAGAGAAGCCACCGATCGATTTTTACGTTCAATTGTTGCGTTGAAAGTGTGTCAACAAAACGGGTGAGTCACGGTGTAATATAAATTAATTTGAAATTTCCCTAGGCGTGGTTCCTGGAGACCAATCGGCCACATGAGACCGGCCTCGCCGCTTTTGGACTCGGTCAGAGACCAATTCGAGGATTACGATCAGCTCACTAGGGATTTCACTCGAGTATTCTTGAACAATCAAGAGAACGCATCGTTGAACGCGAATCTGTTCGACGTGACTTTCTGGGTGCTTAGTCAGACGAAGAAGAAAGTCAGATTCATAGGGGTCAGAGCTATTCTAGCGGTCAGAAGCAGGTAACTAAAATACTTCTTCAAAGCAAGCAACTTTTTATCAAAATCATTCGAAATTCCCTCTAATTAATTCACCAAAATTCTTCATTCAAATATCCTGGAATAAGTAAGAAACGCTGCTAGGAACTGTTGATAAGAAATTCCTTCTGATAACATGATAAAGACGCTTGTTACTTTATGTATTAGGTTGCTGTATATGAAATGTACGTCACCTGCATTTTTTAGAATTTTTTACCATCGATGAATAGTTCACTCACTATCACATTTTCATCCAAAATTGTATAATGCTGTCATCAATATATTTATTTTTTCTCTCGTGTAAAAAGCATACACGATAATCACATAATTGACATTGAAATAAATTTGATTTAAGATTATACTCGGTATACACGGTGTTAATTTTAAATTCTTCTAACGGGAATTGATTTCTTCGCCTTCAAGGTCACTTCAAGGTCATGGTGTGTAGGTCGTGGAATTTTTCCTTACTTTGAACAGTAGCAGAAATAATTTAGGTGCTCGAATTAAAATTAACACCCCGTATAATAAATCCGCGGGCTATTTCTCGATCAAAACGATTAATAAAATTTTCATTCCAAAATCGATCGTGTCATTTGCAGCAACTGCCACAGTTACTTCGTACCAATTTTGAGGACTTTATTTACCAACATATTTTGTTTACAGTAAAATTGCCAATGTTTTAACCGCGTTGGATGAGCGGATGTGACGGATTGTCGTCTTTTCAGAGTGTTTCAAGAGATGCTGTACGGAATTCAAGCTGGTTTCGGCAATCCTCAGTGTCCTGTCGCCGAAATCCTCGCCAGACCAGTGCCTAGCTTGCTCAGCCCGCAAAAGCTGCGAAGCTCGAACTTCCTTCAAGTTCCTCCAATCGACACACCCAGGTACGTGTCTTTTACAATGATTCCTATCGTTAGAATCGAACAGTTTTATTGCCCGGAGACGTTGCAAATACGAATCACGGGAAAAAGGCGCGAAATCGTTGATCGAAATTTGATTTCAAAATGCCTACGACACGTTAACCCATTTTTGGCCACCGACTTTGATGTTTCGAACCCTTCTCGTTACAATTAGAAGCAACTGGTCCTTAATATTCAACAGAGTCTCCAGTTAATGGGAATCTTGTCTGCAGTCCGTTGCTTGCTCGGTTAGATGCACAGTCGAACGACCCTGTTAAACACAAATTCCTCTACAGTATCGATTCAAATACGTTAGAACCTCGCTTATGCGAACCGATTAATGCTAAACCTACATAGGTTGAGAAGAACCTAGGTTGAAAAGAAATGGCCAAGGATAAAAGTGTTTGGTTCAAGGGGCAAAACAAAATTTCTCTAGATCATTTTTTTCGAGCTATCAAGGCCATCGAAATAAAAGGGGGTTAGGGTTAGGGTAAGTTAGTAAATAATTAAATGTGAGTGTATGCTTTCGTCATCGCGGCTTGATAGCTGAGGACGAGACGAATTCAACGACCTATAATACTATGACCTCCGCGTGACCTTGAATATAAAAACCTTCACAAAAGTGAGCCTGAATTATGCGAACGGCCCTGTTTCCTCACTATGTTCGGATAGACGAGGTTCTACTGTATTATGAAATTTGTTGCACTGTTTGTATGACCAGATACATTCCTACTCTACTTGTCTGACAAGGCACTGATATGTACCACTTGCCTGATCAATGGCTATCTCCTGCAACATTCCTGATCAATTTCTGATCTGTTCTACTTGCCCCTGTATATGGCAGGATCGTGCTACTTGTGCGATCAAAGATTATCCTACTTGGTTGATCAAAAATTACATATAAATCGTTGGTCTGATCTGCGACTGATCCATTCTACATACCTGAAGTGAAATAAGTTTTTACCAGTACAAATATAAATTTCTTAGTTAAAATTTATTGAACCTTCTATATTTTCCAATTTTTGTGATTCTTTATTCGGATGAGCGAAAAATGGGTTAAAGGGGTAAAGGAGGGATAGCATAATTGGATATTCGTTCAGCGATAAGGGAGTTGGCACTTGCTCGAATACAGTGATGGACTTGATGCCTGCGGTGTCGTTACGTACTTTCGTGTTGTATATACATAGATACATATACTTATATATATCTATATAATTGTAATTGTGTGTATTTTTCACGGCACTTCCATGTCTCCTATCCTCACAGCACCGCATGAGAACTACTTTATCACACTGATCAGAAGAATTTCTAAATTCTATCGGCTGTCAATCGAGCTCTCGTGTAACTTTTCTCTGCGATGCAAGGGGCGATCGGGGCCTGCGATCCGATGTCTACGTTACTGTGAATGACATGTGGCATGTTTATATTTCTTTCTTTATCGATTCTCGAACCGTGTACGAAATGCAATTGGAAGTAGAACCGTGAAGCATTGTTTCGAGTCGAGACAACGAAAAAAAATAAATAAATAACGCCGGTCCATGCTAATCTATTCTGAGCTATAGAATAGGATCGAGGTGTCGATTTCAGTTTCTCTTTACGTAAGATCCTTTCACTGGCGGCTGTTGTTTTCTTCACACGCCTTACTGCTCTATCGAACGGCATCTATATCACGCGGATCTTCTCTATTTTTACCGCTGTAACTTGAGAAGGTAATGCACACAGGAAAGAGACGTATGAAATTTCTGGTTCGGTCGCGGAGAAAGCTACGATAGGAATTCGCACGGTGCGAGTCCTGTGTGCGCAAATATTCCCGCAGGATGTTCACAGATATTTTCACGCAATAGAACAACGGAATTGCTGTCGCTTCTGTCCGTAATATTCGTAGATAAATGAAAAAAAATTAATTTGTCTAGATCGAGTGACAGAAAGCAGACAACGCGACTTCGTGGAAGTTAAATAATTAATTCTCCTAATGGTTATTAAATTTCTTGAATAATTCACGATGGATAAATTTAATAGTAAACGAGAAGTTTTTCTCGGCACGCTCTGAAAAATTTCGCCATTTCTCTCTAGCTTCACAAGTACAGTACGCTGTCAATTTATTATGCGATTATTTAATATATTTGTATTTCAATTTTGGAAACTCTTTATCTCTCTGTCTTTAGAAAATGTAAGAACATCTACAGCTCGAAATTTTTATTCTCTAATCTTCCTCAAGCAATTTTTAATATCTTTGCGACCTCTTTTCTCTGTAATATGTGAAATTCCTTTATTCCGGGTGCAGCATGCTGCATTTTCTGAATATTTTTGATAAACACATCTCCGGCAAGGTTGAATCAGATGGGTAAAAATGCTTCGGTATGGAACGCACGTTTTCGATCGGTTTTAAATCGGATTGAATTGCGGAGAACATTTAAGACTCACAATTGATGGCATATATTTTAATCAGAATAACTTTTTTATGAACGGATCATGCGATTTCGGTTTTTCTGCCAAGCTAGACTAGTTTACAAGATGTTATGTAATGAAAATTGTAAAAAAATTGCGTTCAGTCTGAATTACGAAAGGGAAATAGTAGAAATTGCTTTTTACAACTTTTCTATTTCGGCTTGTAACGAAAATTTACAAAATGTGTTTTGTAGATTCATGTAAGTTATATAAATCCAGAAAATTTCATCGAAATTGATAAACTGGTTTATGAGTTGTAGTATGATTAAAAATGGTGAAAATTTCATAACACAATTTTCAACCTATTTTTGACATTTTATTCTCATTCTCAAATCTAAAAAAATTTATAAAATTAACAGATTTATAAAATTGTCATTACAAGCCCAAATAAAAAATGTGTGAAAAGCAACTTTTATTATTTTGTTTTTTCAGTAATTCAGACTAAATGCAATTTTTAAAAAATTTTTATTACTTGCCGCCTAGTAGACTAATCCGTCTAGTTTGGCAGAAAAGCTGAAGTTGTTTGGTCCTTTCATAAAAAAAGTTATTCCGATTTCAAGCGTGTGCCGTCAGTTACGAGGCTGATTGTATTTTAATTTTTTATTGGACACGAATCGAGTGGTGTTGCATGGTGTGCATTGTCTCTAAGAAAGGTCCCTGAAGTGGCAAGGTACAGTAGGTGCATCGAGTTACCTTCTCGAATCGAGGGACCGGCATGGGACGATCCGAGTTGAAGCAAAATTTAGTCGAAAATTGCGCCGACGACGATCGTGAGCTTTGAATCGGTTCGATAGAATCCTCGCACGCGAGGAAGGAAGAAGCGTTGTCGAACGAGCTTTCGTCGTTGTCTCGTAATTCTGGTATCTAGATCGATACGCTCCGAAATTAAGTATCCACTCTCCGTGACTATCCTACACCTCGATGGTCCTCTCAATCGGCCGAAGAACCTCCTGAAACTCTCCCTCCTCCGTACCTTGAGGTGCCGCTCTGCGGTTTCTGTGAGATACTGGCTCTGACCTGTTTAGACCTAAAAGTGTGCCGTCCTCGCCGATGCCGAAACGCGCTTTCTCCACGCTGGGGAGGCTCACCGCCTGGGGAAGAAGCATCCGGAAGTACGGAGGCGGGAACACCCTGCAAACCGAGGACCGGACACGCTGGGCCAGCTCCCAGGATTGCAGCAGTACGTTCCTTATCGCATTACAGTACAGTGAATTCTCGATGTATCAGGGGTACCCATAAGTAATCAATTATTTGCAAAGAATTTGTTTTGCCTTTAGTTCTGTACCGATCGTGGAAGAGGAAACACGTATTCTTTTACAGTCTTTGGTAAAGCAGCTTGTGTTCAAAATAATCTAAAAAGTATAATTTCTTTTACAATTCTGTCCCGGCATCCTTGTAGCGGCGTCCGTACCTTCCGAGGATCATATTCGTCATTGCATACTTTTTCATTTTCATGCGGGATTTAGTGCAACGGTAACAACAAAGAAAATTTGCAATGTTTGTGGAGATGTATTGAAGGTCAACGAGTGTCAACGTTGGTTCAGAAGGTTTGCTGCTGGTGATTATGATCTCTCTGACAGGCCTCGAAGTGGGCGACCAGTTGAATTTGATAATGACACCCTAAAATCTCTAGTGGAAGCTGATCCAAAATTAAGTATACAAGAATTATCGAGAAGCCTTGGGCCCACATGGTCAACTATACAAAGGCGAAATGGGAAAGGCATATAGGCAAGGAATATGGGTACCGCATCAATTATCTGAGACCAACAAGAATATTCGTCGATCAATTTTCACTTCGTTGCTATCCAGATTTCGTAGAGATCCATTTCTTAGCAGAATCTCATCTCCGTTACCGGAGATGAAAAATGGATTCTTTATGATAACATAAAGCGTTACAAGCAATGGCTTCTGCAAATCAAACCGCAATATCAACCCCTAAACCTAGCCTATCACTTAGACAGGTGTTACTGTGCATTTGGTGGGACTGTCGTGGCATAATTCACTTTGAGTTGTTGAAACCTGGAGAAAGAGTTACTGCTGAGTTGTATTGTCAGCAATTACAACGGCTGTATTCAGAACTAATGAAAAAGAGGGCATCTTTAGTCCACAGAAAAGGTGTAATACTGCAAATTAACAATTCCCGGCCCCATACAGCGGAACTCACTCAGGAAAAAATCGAAGAATTGCAAATGGGAAGTTTTACTATGTTGCTCCCTATGACTATCATCTTTTCAGATGTCTGGAGCATTATTTAAGAAATAAAACATTCACTTCTGTAGAAGATGTAAGGATGCACCTTCAGTCATATTTTGCTTCACGAACCCTGGATTTCTATAAGAGGGGGATTGAAAATTTGCAGGAAAGATGGCAAACTGTCCTCGATAATGATGGAGATTATATAATAAATTAAGAAATAAAAACTTGAATTTACTACAACGTTTGTTTTGGATTTCAAAATAATTGATTACTTATGGGTCCCCCTAATATGAACCGTTTATTTTGAAAGTGGCCTAAGTCCATTTGTCAATTATTTTTTGTTACGTGTACAACTTCAAATTAGCTGTCATAAACAACATTTACGGTTAAGTATATTCAGAGTATATATGATAATTTTGGACACATACGTTTTCGCAGTTGGTTCAATAATTAAAACCGTCACTTTGAAATTGGCCCAAGTCCAATCCATTATTGATAATGTCCGAGGCCCTCCTCACGAGGTATACACCGCGGTAGTGGGGATAGTTCCGCGACGTTTATCGTCCAGGCCTTGGCGACATATATAGAGAAATCAGTGTAGTCTCCCCGTAACTGTCGTATCGTCGGGTCTGCCGAGCGACAGTTCTAGTAGATGTGCTACATTACTATGAGTGTGCCGAACGCAGAGAAGGATAGCGATTGCAAAAGGAAAGATGGACGTGTTTACCGCTTGACTGGTTCCAAGGGGATCCCCCAGTGGTGGGGATAAAATGTTGACAGTTACGGTAGAGATCCTCGCAACAGTTGCGGAGAGAATCCTGTAATTGTAATTGAATTAGAGACAAATTTTATATCGCATAAAAATCTTCGGTTTGTTTATCAGAGATTGTAGAAATACCTTGCGAAAGTTGCATAATTTCGTTGTTCCTTCTTTAAATTGCAGACAAGGAAGCGAAAGAAAAGGAAAAAGCTCAGCAGCTGGCGGTGCCAAGGCTCAGCGTGTTCGTGGACGCGGAGAAGGTCGATAGAGCAAAACTAGCACAGACAGAGGTAAAAACAATATTAATTCTATACACAATTAACTCTGCCAGATCGAATCATGAACAACTCCACCACAAGCATCGTGGAATTATTGAACAAGCACTGAGTGGCAATAAAAAAGAGGATAGTTAAAATACTATTTAAAATACTATTAAATACTATTAAAAAGTAAATGCTATTTAAAATAGAATAGCAACTATTCAGTCTGACAGCAATAGCGAACATGAATTCGATGAAAATCTACCCTTTACTCAACGATTTCTTTCCCAATTGGTTTTATGCATTTATACAAAGCATGTGTAGATCGAATGCAAAATATAAAAAATATTTGTAGAATTAAAAAATGCTAATGTTGTACAAACCGAAACAAACAAACAGCATCCACATTTAGTAGATTTTCTTGGAAAGTCTTTTTTTTTGGCGAGTCTAACTCGACGTTACGGACGCGTTAATTGTTAAATACAGTGAATTCTCATTACGAGTCAGTGCCAACCTTACAATTTGGAATCAGTGGAAGTAGAGTGGAGAGCCGTCTCTCGAGCTACGTGCAACACTGTATCGGAGAAAGACCTCGGAGAACCTCAGATTTCGTGTAAGAGTCAGTCACCAGAACGGCGGAAGTGACCCGTAACGAGAATTCACTGTACTCTGCGCGCACACGCCTGGAAAACCGACTGAAAACAAAAATGGTGTCCCCTTCGATCTAACGATTCGTCGTGCTCGTTTTCCAGTTCGACATCCTCGAGTTCGATCCGGAGACGTTCAGGATCCTGCTGGATTACCTGCACACGGGCTGCTGTCCCCTAACCTGCAGCAACATACCTGGCCTGGTCTGCGCAGCGGAGCACTACGATCTGCCGGATCTTCTGCAGGCGTGTTTCCATCACGCGAAACAATTCCTGCGTATCGGGATCGTCTGCGTGATGCTCTGCACCTTGGAGAACTATTGCTGGCGTTACACGTCCGCCATGGATCTGGTCAACATGATCCTCGCGTTCATCGAGACCAGAGCGTCCCAGCTGTTCAAGCACTCCGGCTTCCTCACGCTCAGCGAATCGATGGTGCAGATGGTGATGTGCAGGGACCTCGAGGTCGACGAGATCGTCAAGTTCGAGGCGATGCTCAACTGGGCCAACAACAGGATCAAGACCAAGGCGAAGGTCATCGACCCGAAGATGGAGTTCAAGGGCATCATGGAGAGGCTCAGCAAGGATCTGAAGCTCTACAGGATATCGCCGCAGGAGCTCATCAGGGTGAGACGATCAAGGAAACAGTGGGACTGTTGCTTCCTCTTTTGTTCGATGACACATATTCGGACACTTCTACAAAGACGATCATTTTTTAAATACAGGACCGTATGACTTGAATTCTTTTTAGAAGCTAGGACAATTAGTTTGATACATAACGTGAAAGAGAAATTTTGAAGAAATTGGTCGGAATCGCAGAGAAACTTTTCTATGCGAGTCTATATTGAAAATTTTTTAATTAAAAACTGTTTAACCGTGGACCATAAACATTAAAAATTTACGAAATAACCTCAAAGCAAATTTTTCTTCCTTCTACGGGACCTCTTTATCTCAGCCCGCTTCTCAGTCGATTTTTTAGGAGAACAAAGTGTTCAGAATCGAATAAAAATGAGAAAGCAACAATTCCACTCCTTCGAGTCGCCCTTCATCATATAAGGATGGACACCACCACCATTGGCCTTTAAAATATTTTACAGATCGTGCTGCCGTCGCACGCGATCAGAAACGAGAGGATCCTCGAGACTCTGATGTACCAGGCGAACACCGGGATGTACAAGAACGTGGACACCTACTTAGAAACGTACGAGAAGAACATTCAGAACCAGAAGAGCTTCGACTGCGGGATCTAAACGACGCGGTTGCAGAATCTTTTCGAGTCCTATCGAACGGTAGAAGAACCAATGAGTACCTGAGAAGTAGATTGTAGCCGGGCGTTCGCCCGGAAGAGGACGGCTCGTGTTCCAAGCAGAAGAAGAAGGCGTTTCATCCATGAACAAGGTTGTTGGGTCCTAGCCCTTCGAAGAACAAATCGTAATCGCTGGACAAAAAGTAATTGGTTACTCCGACGAATCGATTGGCGTGAACAGAGTTCTCGAAGACTCTTCACGGAGAACAGAAGAAACGCAAAAGATCGACTCGGGATTCAACGAAGCGCTGACAAAGCGGTGTGATCAGTTTTCGCGTCCATCGCGCGGCGTAGAAAATGTCTAGCTCATAGTAGAAATCGTTTTCGGTCTCCCTCGGACTGATCCAACCGCGGGAAATCCATTCTCCGCCGAAGATCCAGCGGACGATCTAGAATCCAGCTTCTAGGCGACCGAAGACGACCGAGGAGGAGGAAATGCACAAATTTCATATCGTTCTAGGGATAAGGGGGAGCCGAGATGCTGTTGTGTTCGCTCCCCCGGGTTCACCTTGTCGAGCGAAGAACTGAGGCTTCGGGGCGTTAGAGTCGATTAGACGAAGCGATTAATTAGCGAGTCGAGCGGCCGCCCGATCGCTGAAAGTAGTCCAGCCATCTTGGAGACGTGCCGGACTGGAGACCGCCCCGAAACAGGGACAAACATCCTTCGTCCAGGGCATGATGGTGTGTCGTGATAGAGGCGGAAGAGTTTCTAGCCGGCGGCGAGACGCCGAACATGACAATCTGTATTATAAACAACATGATTTAAGAGCAAAATAAAAAAAGAGAAGATGAAGCTACGAACGGAGGAGTACGCTACTATTAGTAACGATACAAGTAAGGAGTAAACTACTCGGTAAGCTTTTAATGAATTTAACGTACACGCATATACATATATACATATATACATATATATATATATATATATATATATATATATATATATACGTGTAAGAGCGATGGTAATGATAACAAAAATACTAATAAACGATAAGCAGTATAAGGTTAAATGACATAGTAATAAACGATGTTGATGTTGAATGTGGAAATTTCAAAAACCGGAGCGACGAGGAAGCAAAACCGTGGGCGAAAGAAGAAGAAGAAGCTAATGATGATGAAAAAAAGTATTCGAAGTCTGTTCTGTTTTCTATCGTAGTTTTTGTATCTTCAATACTCTAAGGCAGAAATTCTAAAATTCATGAGAACAGGCTGGGAAGATATATATATTATATACATGCATGTATATGTATTAAAGAAGAAGAAAAGGATTGAAAGGACGAAGAAGAGGACTCCTCCCTATTAACGATCACCCGGGATCGACGAGAAGAGAGACAACAGTGTTTTCGTTCGCAATGGTTCTGTTCGAGACGGTTTTTCTATTCGGCAGACGCGGCACGCGGGCATCGTTCGCTTGGAGGATCGACGAAAGGATCCACGAGATCGCCACCATTCCCGAGGATTCAGTCCGCTCAATAACTCCGGCTGGCCTGGCTCCCTTCACTGCGTCAGAAATTGTAAAGACGAGAGAGGGATTCTGTGCTACGTAGTGTCAAGATTGTAGTGGTCATACTTCGTCTGCACATTTTGGATGCACATCTGTGTCTAATTCGTTCGAAATAATTCTACAAAAATCCGTGATTTTAACCCGATTTCGTTCTACACTATAATTTTTACGTGAACCCAATAGAAGAACATTGACTGCAGTATCCCTACTATGACCGTATCCTTTAGGTCACTGATCGCAGTATGTATACTGTAACCATGTTCTCTTTATCACTCGTCACAGTTTCTTTACTGTGACCACGTTCTTTAGGTCACTGACCGTGATATCTCTAATAGGATCGCGTTCATACGGTCACTGACCGCGGCATCTCCAATAGGATCGCGTTCATACGGTCACTGATCGCATTATCTCTACTGTAACACATTTTCCGGTTACTAACCGTGGCCGCAGTAGGAACACCGCGGTCAGTGACCGTGGGAGACCGAAGTCGAGTGAAATCTTTCAAAATTGTACATCAACCGATAGAAAGTAGTATATTTGCGGACATGTCAACAGTAAAACGCGTTCATTCAAAAAAGAACTTTAATTTTCATTGTTACAAACAATATCGCGAGTATTACAAATGTTCATCCAATATGTCGTGGAGAATCATTCTTGACAAGGATGACTATGATTTCCTAGACACTCCGTACACGTCGAAGAGCCCGACTCTCGTCTCTTTCCCTTTTTCCGCTTTTCATGCTCTCCTCTCGCCGTGCGACGATTTTTTCTCCGCGACAGCAACGGAGACGGACAAAAAAAAAGACACAGAGATATTTTTTACACGACCATCGGAACACGATGCGTTTCCTGGTTCCCGTTTGTCGTAATGTTGCGTTGTCTCGCGCGTGCACGCGTCCAATGAAGCGGAAACTCTTTCACGACTAGTCCGGAGAGAAGAGAACATTGTAACGAATGGGAACGGAGAAAAGAAAAAAAAAATCATTCATCGATTCCCCGGGCCGGGGGATCGTCCAACTGTTAAGTGTCTTATTGTTCAGGCAAACGGCTGGACGAAAGTAGATCTTTGTTTTCTTTTTCCTCGAGGAGAAAACACTGAGATAACAACAAAAATAAACTATCGCTTTTAATCGACGCCTCGGCGACCGAGACTCGACAGGCGCGGATCGCGTTTGCGCATCGATCCGCGATCCGAGCTCTTAAACCGGGATCGGATCGATCGCTCGGTTAGACAGAGATAATGGCTATTTGTAATATTTTTACAGTACCGTAGAACCGGGGCGCGCAAACGTGCCGATCGCAGGAGAGTCGCCAGGTCGCGAGAGGCACTACCGAACTAAATAAGTAAATTAATATGCAAACCGCATGTGTAGCTGTAAAACAACTGGAAAAAAAAGAAAAAAAAATAAAACGTGTCGTTGTAAACGTGAACGTTTCGTAAAAAACGAAGTGTCGAATTCAATGTGCGATGATCGGTCACGGCGTGTTCGATCCTTTTTCCGTCGGACCGCGAACGATCGCCGGATGCTCGTCGATCTCGATCCTCTGAGACGATTTCTGGACGATGGATCGACGTTGACGCGCTATCACCTGAGGGGCACACCTCTGTCGACAGTATCGGTAATTATCGTTTCATCGGGGAATCTTTTGAAAAAGTAATTGTAAAATTGATTTTAATGATTCGTTGGTGAGATAGTTGAAGCATTTAATTTTAAGAAATATTTACTGACAATCGAGTATGCTGAATCATAATTGTCAGTAGTACCATGCGAATACTGGTGGCATTGAATTGCTGTCAGTGTATCGTTCGTTGAAAAAATTGATTTAGACAATTTAGTATTATTTTAAGTGATAAAAATTGTTGATATTCGGCACTTGTTTCTGTCGACACACGATTTAGCGTCGATCTGCGATAACGTAGTGCTGTCCAGTTATTCGCATGACGAATAAAGCCTGTTGTTAAATGGATCCTGTGGTTCACTGTAAATCGTAGCACATAAATCTACTAGACTTGTAATATAACTATAATGCGCGGGAAACTCGCTATACTACGAAGTCCACGATTCGCGAGCGGTTGGCAAGAAAACGTAGCATTCAGATCTCATCGCTGGTCGATAAAAATAGATTAGTTGCTAGCAATCTATAATCGCTGGTCGATACAAAAGGAACTGTCACGCGATTTGCAGTTCAATGTTAATGATAAAAATCCTTGGAAAGATTCTTGAAATTCGTAGAAAAATTCATTATCTTCAATTCAAAACGCTTGCCGATATTTTTGACGTTGATGAACAATACTGAATTTCGTTAGTTTAAATATTTCGTTCCTTTAGATGTACACGTTGATTCGGTAAAAAAATAGCGTATGGTTAAGTGGTTCTGTTTTTATGTTATCGTAGTGCTACGTGATCGCTAAAAATCGATAGATCTCTTCAGGGTGGCGCGTTGACGGTCGGCATCTCGGCGATCATCAGTGAAACGATCAACATCGGACCCTTCCCGTCGCTATGCTCTCGCGTTGTCGTTCATCTTCGTAAGTGCGAACAAACAGTAGATTTTCCGCGACACGCATCGTCCACGTTGGCCGGAGATTCAGAAATTCGAAAGTATGCGAGGAATGTTTGTCTTAGAGGATCGAATCCGAAACACGCGATCGGTAGCGTCGAATCCAACATTCCGCGTGGACTGTGTGTTGCCCGAAACTCTGCCAACTCGGTGTGTAAGCGTAGATGTTTTTAGTGTGTGACCGAAGCGTACACGATGGATCGCTGTATCGATTCGTAAGGCGTTCCCAAGGTCATGGAAATGGCGGAGGGCTCGATCGGTAACTGCGCAATCGAGTACGGGATCGTGGGAATTAGGGGAACCCAGAAAATCATTCTCAACTCCCGTTCGATGAATCGTACAAAATCCTGGATCATCAATTCGAATGACATGTTAACGATCACAGGCGGGGACGTAGAAAAACTTTATTTCATCGATGAAAATAATTCCCCCAGGTTTTTGGTGTTCAATTCCACAATTTTCAGCTCAAATCCATTTCGGAACGCACACGCAAATTTTACTTGTGCGTTCATGGAGTAAAATTTGACTCGTATCATTTTGTCAGAAAATGCTCGACCGAGAGTGAACTGAAAAGACTTAGAAAAATGGAAGGCGGTTCTACTAATTCCGTACTCGAGATTATAAAATGTTCAAAAGTCTGTACAAACTCGAGTTTTTAAACGCCGTGCACCCCAAAACCACTCTTATAAACTGCGAATACATCGACGGATGAAATGCTGAGTTTCTTTTTAAACAAACTTGTAGGTAGAGCCAGGAATCGCGAAAAGTATGAAGAAACGGAGGAAACGGTGGTTCAAGAAGAGATTCCTGTGGGAAAAACAGAAGACAATGGAGCGATTGCCATACCTCACAGCACTTTGAATCGACAGAGGGTGGGGGCCGGGGGAGAAAAGAGGGGACGTGAAAAGAATTTTCATCGAACGCGATTCTGTCCAGCCATTGCCGACTACTGTTCAAGTGTAGATGTACTCGTACAGAGATATAAACAAAAAGAGAGCTAGCTTATAGACAAACGGATGAGAGAATGGATATACATATATACATGTACGTATGTGTATGTTGTACACACGCGCGCACACGTAACACGTACACGATGAGAGAAGGGGTGAGAGAGAAATAAATAAACACATGCACAAGTAATGCAAGAGATATGAAACACACAAGAAGACGATTATTATAACGAATACCTGTGTAACCACGTGGGCGGACCACGGCGAGTATAAATCGCGATCGATCGATCGATCGATTTCAATTTTTGAGCGCGCGTCGACGAGGTTCTGCGTTTGCCAAGATTATGCTGCGGATGTTCATGCGTTCGTGGATTTTTTTTTTTTTTGGACGATTTGTTGTTTCTTTACTTACCCAGTAATTTTTTAATTGTATTATAGTATTTGATTAGTATCTGTTACAGCTGAAAGTTAACTCGATTAACAGATTGGGTGAGACTCACAGAGGTTTCATTCTATTTTATATTTAGATAGTGTTTATTGACGAATATTATTATTTTGTGAATTGGTCCACGAAGACGTTGCATTTAGATCCGCAGTTTATCCATATTGTAAGATAGAATGTTCACGAATGACTTTTGGCTCTCTGCCCTCTAAGCCTCCCTTCCATTGTCCGCCATTTTCGACATATTTGGTCTCGCATCGTGGACATATCATCCGCCATTTTGGATCATTTACTGTACCCCTGAGAAATCGAGTTTTTTTCAAATATTAAAAATATCAACAGTATTTTATTCGATTAATAAACGACGAATAAGAATAACCATCTGAAAGAATTTATTCGTGCTGTTTATTTCATTAAAAATATCGTTCGAGAATATTTTTATTCGGTAAATTGTTACTTTATGATTAGAGATTTATTTTCATTTAATTAGCGATGAGCGACGTACTTTTCATTCTTTGTTCGTGTCGAATTAATTGCTCAAATATTTACGAGATATAAAATATGTTTAATAAATCGGTTTCTGAGACTACGTCGCAACGTATATTAATAATGCGCGATTAATAATATACAGTCACAGAAAGAGATCGTTTTCCTCGTGAATAGATGGTACTCTTAGGTTAGTGTTAGTTACGAGATCGTGACTTTGATGTTTTCTATCGTGTTCCCTCGAGGTGTGACGACCATACATTATATTTTGTACGGGAATTAAGAACAACTATACCTAAGTGTGTTTAATATAATTAATTGTGGTAGAACTTCCGTCTCGAAATTAACCCCTTTAACGTACTCATTTTCTGTATTAGCAAGAATAACAAATAAATATTAGAGATTTCAATGCATTCTAGCGAAATGCTTGCAAATTCGTGATTATAAAATATGATAAAGGGGTAATTAGGACTGTGACAGTATGGAAACAATCAGAGAATCAACATTAATTTGTATCTTATCATAAAACATTGTTATTATTATACTTATTTATTCGTTGCTCAACTTTGACCGATTATCACAGATTATCATCTAGAAAAAGAAGTCTTCAGCGAAAAACAAGACACAAAGTCCTCCAAATAAGGATTAGTTCAATGAGAATCGATATCGAAGCGATCGATCCAACAGAGATATTTATCTGCACAAATAAATATCACGAGTACACACAATTTCGGATTATGTTCGCTATTTAATTGATTACACGTTTCTCATCATACCGGTACGAATATTCTCCTTCCAATTCGAAGCGAATTCAAAAACCCCGTTCTCTGAAACCATACTGGAGCGTGTTCGGCCGCCATTTGCGTAATGGAGGTTCTACCGCAATCACGGAAAAAACCAGAAACAAACAAACAAATGACAAAAGCAACGCTCGTTTCGGGTTTCATTCTTTATTCGAATACTTGCTTTTGTTACATCAGTATTTCCAGCCATTTCTCATAGTTCTCATATATGATACTCACAACTGATCGGTCCGGAAGTAATACTACCGTTTCCGGTGTATCCCGAGTCCTCGGCTAACGTTCATCGAGTGTTTCACAAGTATCCAGATACTCGGTTCTGTCTGCGGAACACGAATACAATCAACATGGTAGTGATCGCTCAGTCTGTGTGTTCCATGAGTATATGATGTGTGGGTGTGTGCGTGTCGACAGCGAAACTCCATTTACTTAAAAAACATTCCGGTCTCCGACTATGGCAAAGCACGTTTGACAAAATTGAGTTCACAGTTGAAAGTTGTGTTTCCTTCGTTTTATTAAAAAATATACAACAGTGGCCAAAAAATGGCACTTCTTTGAAATTGAAGACTATGGTTCAAGACTTTTACTTTCATTTTGTGAAACAGTTACAAAGAATATAAATATAAGAGAAATAAAATCAACGTAACAATTCTTTCGTCGCAATCATCGTATATATAATATAATTTATACCAGCATGAATACTACGGTAGTACGAAATTAAAAAATTATTAACAAGATAATTTTTGTGGCTCTGTTGTCAAGTTAAATTCATCCGAGAAAAATAAGTTTACAATTCGAGGAACTGTTACAAATTGCAAATCTTCGTGCAAATATCTATGGTCTAATTCACAGAAAATAAATAGAAATTCGTTTACAAAGTTCTCTATTGAAACTTGTATTGTACTTTCAAAAAAAGTCTGAAGAAGAACAGGTACAAGACTGTAGATTTCTATGCGAATAAACATTTGCATAATTTATTCTTATTTTGTATCACCAAAGAGTTAAAGATTAGGCTTGTTGAAAGAATTTCTTCAAGATTGCAGTGTACGACGGTGCAAGATGCACGTAAATGGAGTTTGGACAGTCGGTGTGCGTGCGTGTGTCGCGCTGCGAGTGTGAAAGTAATCCGTTGAGTTCCGAGTCGGTATTTATTAAGCGTTTATCGTTGATAAGGTATAATAGCCGGAGAGGGCCGAGGTGGTGTTACAATAATGGCCGTCGGAGAGGCTTCCGATTGCTTGGTCGATGATCGGGTCTACGTGGCCGTCGCGAAAACGGAAACGGTCTCGTTGTTTCGCGGGTTCGCGGCGAGTCAGCAATATCATTCGGATTCCCGTCGACGACGACGACGGTTTCGCTGAGCTCGCATTTATTTCCCGGATACTCGGTTGTCTCGCCGGTGAAACCTGTATATCGGGTGAATGCTGGCGGACGTCCCGAGGACCCCGAATAATATTTGCGGGGGGTTTTCCCTTCCCTCCCCCTTCCCCCATTCTCTCTCACCATCTCATCGTCTCTCTGGTTCTCTCTGATCCGTCGCGTCTCGTCGCCGAGACTTTAGCGAGAGAGTTTTGTAAATCAGCGCAAAACGATCCGGGACTCGCCGTGTCACACTCGCGTGGTAACGAATACAATGGCGAATGAGATTGTGAACATAAACAAAAAAATTTATTGTATATGAAGCTACTGTGATGTTACTGTTGGATATAAAAAGAATATATATATATATATATACATAAAAAAAGATGCTGTATTTAAAAAGACCGAGTCTCTTCATTTGTACACCTTTAAGCGACAAACTGGATGAAGTTGTTACCAGGATGGCGCGTATGTAGTGCTTATCCACGTAATAATTTTTTTTTTTAATATTACACAGGCTAAATAAGAAAAGAAAATGTAGAAAAACATTAATTTAAAGCTGTTCCTGAAGTCTTGGTAATTTAATTATTTTTATATTTTTTCTTCAAGAAAATTTACGTGTTCTGAAAATTCTCGTAGTTAACACTAAACCTACCAAGCATTAACAGTATCTGGTAAATATTGCCTTATAAAAATGGCAAACCTATTAAGATTGTCCGTAATTTTCAATATAATAAATGCTTGGACAAAGAAATTTATTTCACTATTTTCCATAAATGAATTTTTATAGTTTCAATAATTGTAAAATGTAAAACCGGTCATTTTGACCGTGGTAGGTTTAGTGTTAAATAAGTGGATGAAGAAAATACTTGCACAATTTTGCAAAGTGCTTCAAACGAGATGAACATTTCATACGCGCCATACTAATGGCTCACTATATTTTCCTCCAGCGTTTTATTTACCCTCCACATCGCGTGCCCGTTCGCACCAGCATTGTTTTATAGAGAACCACCTCGTTATAAGCTCGCCGGCGATCCCGTTCGGCGAGCTCATACCCACGGAACACAGGATGTTTCCCCACGTCGTTTCGTCTCCTTTGAAAATCGAAGCTCTAGCTGCCGCTACCGTTCTTCGCTATCAAAAATATTACACACTTTCAGAGAAAAATATCGATTTTATTTCGCAGGTTCATAGGTAACTCTTCGTTTTGGTAGAACAATCTTGAATCAGGTCGACGGATTAACGTTTTTCTTTTTGTTTTTGTCTTTTCTTTACGTTTTATCGAGTGTTTCGAGTACTTGATCGGACACAGCTGCTGATAATAGAACGTGAAACGAAAGCTCCGTATCTTCTTAATGCGATAATAGGCGAGTTCAATTAAACTTATTGTTTCTCTGATCTCCCGAGAAAGATCAAATTTTCTTTGCTCGGGTGAACAATTTGAATGGCTTTTAAAGATAGTGTGTATGGTGTATGTATGTATGTGTGTGTGTACGTGTGTGCACGAGGTTGTGCAAGAGTCTGCGTGCACACGATGCCTATGTTGTACTAATCGATTATCGTTATCGTTAAGAATAAGCTCTTTTCCCTTGGAAAAAATGTCGGATTACCTTTCGGCCGAAGAATGTAAAAATTCGAAGGAGGGACACCTGTACAAGCTGTTCGTCGAGGTCGAAATTGCTATCATTAAAACTAGATCGCGATCGTCTTATGCGGAGAATGATGCGCGCGCGCGTTATAAAATCAGATTTATTTACAATTCTACAAGTTCGGTATCGTAGAGTTTCTGTACAAATCGTGTTCGATCACAAATACGTATGCGTACTTGTCTTAAAAAATTCCTAGTCACCATATTAAAACGTCGCTCTCTGACTCAAGCCGCATAAGCCAGCGTAATATCTATATATATATATTTCTGTATATATATACGGACACGTTTTCAATTAGCACGCGTAATATCCCCGTTAATCACGATTCCATCGATGCGTCGCGTAAATCGGGACAATGCGCGTGCCATAATCGTGGACCATTTTCTTATATAGTCTCTTTGCTTTTTTTGCATTTTTGTTCCGTTTTTCGTTAGTGTCTCGCCTCGGGCCGTTGCGATCGCGCGCAATAGCCCGACACAGTCGTATTAAAACGCATGGGACCCGTTACGGTCGAAAATATTATGTACAGCTTTGCTTTTTGTTTCTTTCTCGTTCTGTACAACTCGCTAACACAAAATTCATACGCAGTCACTTCCTGGATTCCTGAAAATAATTTCAAGACAGAATTAGGATCGTCTTATTGTCAGTGTCTAACGGTCACTTCACCATTTTGCCCTAACACTCCAGTCTTTTGGTGTCCAATGCAGACACTTAGGATCTATTCTGATCTGCCTCTTTTCCATTGCGGCCGCGTGTTGCTCGATAATATCCCTGCGAATAAATACGTTCGTCAGTGAGGTACTCAGCTAGCGGAAACCGTTGGCTTACTGAAAGAAGCTAAAACGTCTGTAACGAAACTGGTCTGTCTGCCCGACCGGTTCCCTAACGATGCTGATTGACTTATGGTAGCCAATTACCTATTCAACGTCACAATATATTGTCCTTTGTAGTAATTAATGAGATTCAAGTTCTGTAGGGTCGATATCACGTCTTCTTTCTTAATCGACGTCAGCTCGCAGATCTCGTTGATCGTGATCTGCGGCTTCTCGTTTTCCACTATCGGCTTTATGTTCAACAGGATGTCCAGTATCGTGTGCGCCCAGTAGCTTCGGTACGACAACAATCCTAGATCGGACAATGGCTTTTCCGGAGAACCTGTTTTACCCTCGAACTTGGAGAGCTCGTACGAGAACTCTATCAACAGTTTGCCATAGCCTCTCCTCTGATAAGGTGGCAGTGTCAGTATACACGCTACGTTGTGGTCCTCCGTCGACTCCTTCTCCTTCGAGAAGTAACCGACAATGTGAAACCCCCGGATGTCGAAATCTGTCATCACATAGAATAAAAATGGGTCTGTGTCGTAGTAAAGCGTTTTATGGTCCAAGAACAATTTTGCCAACAGGCAGAGATTTTGTGCGTAGTTCTTGTTCTTTCGACCATCGATCTCGAAAAACGATATCGATCCCTTCCTGTAGATCTCGTTGCCAGGAGGATGTCGCAAATTGCACTTGATCAGATGCCTCTCCAAACACTTTCGACTCTTTCTGTACTTTAAGCAGAACTCGCAAATATATATACACGACAAATTCACCATTTCTTGGGGGTAAGGGCTAAAATACCATGGCCTGATTCTGTGACGACCTAGCTCTATCAACTCAACGTTTTTCATCCTGGTAACAATGTCATCGTGATGATGTGCAACCAGCGAACCAGTCGGCCTGGGACCAGGCGTCTGTGGCGGTGCCTCCTGAGAATCCTCATTCTCTATAAACGTCGATTTTCTCTTTCTAGACATTTTCTTTTGTAACGCTGCTTGCAATACGGCAGGGCCATTGACTGGTTCGCTACAAATACTGCTAGGGCTAGGCGGTCTACTGACCACTTGCTTTTTAGGGGTGGTTGCCTCTGTGCCTGGCGTGGTACCATCTCGTCTAGGGTATTGGACTTTCCTAGTGTCCAAACAATCTTCCATAACCCATTCATCTAATCGTTTATTGACTAAAATGTTGTACATTTAATTAAATGATTGCTTACGTATGTAACTGGTAATCTCCTTCCTCCTTAAGCAAGTCGCTATATACTTACAATCTACATAGTGAACATAATAACACTTGACACCGTGTACTTCTTTAACACTGATGATTTCAGCGAGGGCTGTGGATGATAAAAGGACACGTTTGATAAACCCTTAATCGCTACCTCTACGTCTGTGCAATATAAACATTCATTGACGATCGAGACACATTGAACAGTATACAGTCGGTGCATAACCAAAATGCCTAAACATAACCTAAAACTAAGCTTGTCATTTTATGTGGAAAATGAATTGAAACAATACGGAAACAATAACGATTCTGGTGCCTGCAATGAAATCGTAATTAACGCTACGTGAACGAAGGGTCTGTGTACCGACAAAACGGATTGTCAATGCGATTCATTGACACACATCTCTACAGAATCTCCTGGCAAAAAATGGCATATAGATTTTTGACAAAAATCATGACTGTTTTCGGAGGGAACTAACAATCGTGTACAGAGCGAATACGAGAGTGAACGTGTTACTTACGCCAATCATCCGTCCCATGCATTCTGACCGGCAAACGACAGCCTTCCACCAATGAATTCTGAAAGTGAGGTTAGAATTTCATAATAACAGCGTAACTACGTTCGCAGCCCTTCTTCGTGGAAAGTGTTTATGTTATCATGTTGGACGCGTCGCACCACTTACCACTGAATCGCATATTGTTTCACGTTCGTCGTGTTCCTCGATCATATCAATCACAAAATCAAGTAACTCGCCACCAAACACGATCTTGTTTTGAAGCTCTCACGGCACTGACGCGAGCGCCCCACCAGTCGCATTACTCGCACGCAGAACTACGTTCAAACAGCCTCCCGCCTATCGAAACTCGCAAATCGATAACTATCGAGTGCCGACCCGATCGAACTATCCGGCGCAACTTGTGGACTGCCGGAATTATTTGTTCAGTTTCTAATTAATTGTTATGCTGGTAATTCGAGTGTTTGTTCATGATCTGTGAAACGCAGGAGGATTGAAACATTGGGTAGAATGATAAGTGAGAAGTTGAACTCAGTGTTTGTTTTATTAAATATTTTGTCGACGTTTGTGGATGCTGGAACAGTACAGAAATTGTAAGTGACTATTTCTATGTTATTTATTTAGTTTTTCGAGTTTTGATATAGTATGGAAAATGTAAATAACGGTTTTTATGGTGTACAGCATTATTCATACATTTGATTATACTTATTTTTAATGAAACTTAATGAACTGTAGAAAATAAAATGATTAATCTATTATTTTTGTGTAAATTGGTATCTACAGTTTAAAATTTGTATAAATACACTTTGTAGTATAGGAACGGTTTGATTAACAGTACAATACATATAATAACAAAGCAATACAAACATGTTAACCACAGAGAAGGTATTGGAAATAGATAGGATGTCTAATGGGATTTCTTTGCCCAACTTCGCTACCTTATCGACACAGCAGTTGAAGATGTAGGGGCTTGAACTACACTATAGCGCCCTCTTTCAAGAAGTACAGACAGTAGACCAACTAAACTGCATGAATTAAATCAGGTATTTTATTCAAATTAAAACAAGTTGTAATTTATGTTACAATAATGAAGATTTAATAGACTAACCATTTTATTTTTAGGTTGTAGTTTATTAAGAAAATCTTCTTCTGCGGCTTCTTTTAGGTATAGCACATTAATTGGAAATTATATGGAGACTATTTATAAACAAGTTTGAAATTGTCCTTTACGTAATATTTCACTTGGAGCTTGTAAAAATTCGAAAATAAAAATGATTTCATTCATGTAGACCTATTTTAATTATTTGTGAGCAGAAAAATAATATCGAAAAATAGTCAGAGGTTAATTCGAATCCTTTAGAATAAATTTAGACGGCAAAAGTGCATAATATATATTCAGTAACCAGTAACCAGTAAAATAATGAAAAAGTCACTTGACATATTTAATTGTGCGTTACAATAAAGTGGCAGGTCAGCAGGTTCCCAGCAATCTGGTAGATTCCGTTTGGCACGTAGGTCGAGTGGATGCAAAGGCGCGCAAGTACAGCGGGCTTTGGCAAGACAAAAGAGATGGAAAATGGAGGATATAGGGCTGTTTTTGCAGCATACCGTGCAAAACTATAACCGTAAATAAACCATTGTCCTCGAGCGAATCGTTTCTTGAGCTTTCGCAGAAGAATTCCGTAGAACCACCATTGGTGAAAATGGCGATACAGGTTTTTCCGCGGTGTCGAATAAAATTCCTCTTTTGGTAATGGGATGGGACGAGTACTGTGAGTGATATAATTAAGTAAGAATTATTCAAAGGAATATGGGGAACCTTGGGGTGGGGGAGGGGGTTACACGATGTGTCGTGAAAGGCGCTCGCACTTGCACGCAATTAATTCTGAAACGCGTATCATCCCGAAAGAGGTGAATTTAGTGCCACGCCGCTTCCGTGTGTATTCCGCGTAATTCACGGGGACTGTCTTCGTTGTCATGCTTTTAAGGTTTGTAACGTAAAGCTATTTTAGCTGTCTCCAAGACAATTCCGGCTGACATCTTATTCTACTCTGTCTAGAGTAAAATAGTAATATCTGTACGCAGTCGGTAAGTTTCTTTCCGCGTCTCCTCGGCGAAACCTACATTTTATATAAACTATCCCCCCAATAAAACTATCCGCTTCCGGCAAAGTGACAGGTTATTGCATTCAATTCCGCGGAAGGCAATCTTTTTCGACGGCCCACCGGAATCCCTTTTCTGCGTTTTCTAACGCGACAACGTACCTCCAGGAACCAAACATTTGTTCACGTTACTTGAACGAATCCGTACGAACTTCTCGTGAATTCTAAATTCACTGTTGCAATTTTAATAATTGTAAATTATACTTACCGAGCAATTCACCGTTGCTTTGTGTAAAATAATTTTTTTTCTGGGGATCACTCGTTGAATATTATGGAGGAGTGATTGAGGAATTTAATACTTCACAAAAATTATTTATGCGAGGCACATTGTTAACCCTTTACCAATGGTTGCTAAACAGTCCAAAAATCTGATATTGAGGGTTTTTTAAATAAATTGTCGGATAACGATATCAATTTTATTCCAAAAGCAAACAATTACATCGAGCAACATAATCTAACAACTTCTCTTCGGATTCCATCAATTTTTATTCAGCTTCATTCGAATACAAAATAAGTATTGAAATTTTTAGTCAACAACTCGAAGAAGGCTGAATTTATGTGAAGAAATATATCATCTGAAGGATAGCATCAGTAAGGATAGGAATCACGTAGCTCGTCTGGCCACGTCTCACTGTTTCTACTTGCCGCACCCTATACACGGATAATAATGAACAGAATTAAGAATGAAATTGTCCGTCCCGATTCCACCCTCGAATAAAGCTGTCTTACAGCTACCGTAGTAATTCTTTTCCAATATTACCGGTGATCAATTCATTCCTCATCCATGAAAATGAAATTCCCAACAGTCCAATGGATAATATTATTTACCGATGTAAACTTCTTGGGACTTGTTATCGAATTGTACTGCAAACATTTCTTTCACCGTAATTTCATCAATGTCCAGCACCGATAATAAATATCTCTTCAACCCCCGGTTAATAAAGAATAATTACCAATCGAGACAGTAATCTGAGCATCATAAATACGACTGTTATTAATTTCGCATGGGAGCGAATACCCACATTCATCGTAATACAACCTAATACTTTTTATAATTTATTATTCATCGTTTTCACATTTTTTTCCATTCGATTGTTGCAGCGTCAAATTGAGGAAATTAAACATAGAAGATGGTAAAAAAACAGACTTGCAAAAGACACGATTTTGAAATGATCAGTATGAAAATGCTACAGAGATTCCTCGATAAACTATGAAAGTCTTCTTAGTTCATATTCATAATTTCTCTTTCTGTTCCCAAATTTTACCGTCAAAATAGCGTACGATTAAATCCAAAAACGTTTTCTCGCGTCTGCAGGAAAGCACATTTTTTGTCGAGCCGAGTTTTTTTCGTAGCAAACGCGCGATACAAAAAGAGTATCATGCGCCTTTTTCCGATAACAGTTCGATAGTGAAATTACGAGTGGTTTCAATCGACCGTGTTCGTATCGAAGATTCAGGCTGTCTGGCATCCGCAGTCTTGCGAGCCCCACCCGGTACACAGGTTCCTACGCCTATGTATATCGTTCCCGTACATATATGCACGTGCGAAATCTGCACCCTTACATATGTATGCACGGGCACATAAGTGTACTCACATCGGGCATACATAAGGGTTGATAGTGCTCGGGCGAGCAAGCCACCCTTATATGCAGGGCGTGGCCAGAGTCCACCAATCAGAGGGCGGGGAATCCCCGAAAGACCAAATCGAACGAAGTAAAAATTTCAGCGGTCGCGTCAAACGCCAACGCCAAAGGGGATGAGCAAGGTTGATCCGGGCTTACATTTTCGTTACTTATCCGGAGTTCGAGATCTCGCCCCGGCAGCCACCGCGCGTTTTCTTTCTTACCCTCCTTCTTTTCCCTTTTTTTTTTATTCCGAAACCTGGCACGGTAATTGCGATTACGATCGGTGGATACCTTTCAAGGGAAGCGAGGAAAATAGATTAGATCGATCGGTGTTGAGGAATTTATATAACTTGCGCCTTTCATTCGTTCGCAAATATAGTACTTTTAACACATTCACAATACTTTTCGAAATTACTCCGTTAACATCTAATTCTTAATCATCTGTTATAATTTTATTTATTTATTTTCAGACTGGAAAATATAAAAATTCGTATATGCAGCATTCGGTAGGAATGTGCTAATACTAATTTATCATGGTTAAATAACAGGATTTACAATTATTGAAATTTTATAGTTACTGAAATTATGATGGCGTTTCCAAGAGGAATTAATTTTATGATAAATTTTGTGAGGCAATAAGTCCTCTTTAATACCCAGTAGATTTTTTGTTGGAGTAGATTTACTGTTGTATTTGCTTGAAATAATTAGCACTGTTTTCAGCTGGAATACGGAGGTATTATTCCGTTTACAGAGAACTTTGTCCGCGGCTTTTTCTCCCGTTGTACTTGTGAGAAATGAATACTTTCGCGGTAGATACAGCGAGGACGAAAACTTCGTACTCCCTTTACGAAGGGAGAAGAAGAAAGTTGCGCTCGTTACTGTATAAAATAATTACGTCCGGACTATGAATACTGTTGAGTCTACCAACAGGTAATCCGCTGTTTGTTTTAATAAGCTTGTAACCTTGTTTACATTTGCAACTTGCTCCCTCCGGTTTCTTTTGAGGGAGTGCTGGGGTGATATTGGGCACACTGAAGAAATGTCAGTGAGATGTACAATATCATCATTTTTCTAATACAATTTTTATAATAATAACGGGATCGAAATTATTCGAATGTCCCACTAAATCATTTTCCGAATTTTTTGTTTTTAAATGAGATTATCCTCGGGCGAAAAAGAGGAGGTAATAAGTAGTGGAAAAATTCGGAAACGGGTATTTTTTCACGGGGAGTTGGAAATCGGGGAAAATTGTGTGATCGGTTTGTTGGTGGTTCAGCCGATTTTCCGGCAGAGCGAGCGGTCATGCGGCGTTGTTTTGATATTGATCTCCAGATACAACAGCGTCTAAGCATTCTAATGGCAAGGGACCGGGATTCTGCGCGGTGCATGGCGCACGTGTTTCTAATGATTTTAGTGGTACCGAGGTATACCTCCGCAACGTATAGTTATAGCCAGGCTACGAACACGTATTACAGCCACTCTGCTAGGGCACCGTGTAATATGTCGGAATTGCGGAAAGGGGTAACGTGGGCTGGAGGGCGGAGAGGGCCCGCGAGGACGGTCTTGTGGGATTCTTAATGGCAAAAGGCCTCCGAGGTAACACTACGGCTATTAAACGCAGACCCCAGCAAGTCTCTCCTCCCTCCCCCCTCCTCTCTCTCTCTCTCTCTCTCTCTCTCTCTCTCTCTTTCGTCGTGCATCTCGATCCCCCTTTCCTCCAGTATCGCGTTCGCACGGTTAATTTCTTCGTTTCGCGGCGACCATTCGAATTAAATAATGCCGCCGAAGTATTAGTTACTGACGCTCTTCAGTATAATTGTTCCATCAGCTATATTTCTCGCGTAATTACCAGTCGAATTAAAACGATTCACTGTTATCGAAACCGTACGAACGCTTTTGCTCGATTTAAGCGCACGAAGTTCGTCAAAATTGCAACCATTTAAATGCAACGGCTTCCTGTTCGTTTAATCCGTCAGCTTCCGGATTGAACCATTCTTGTTGTTTACCACGATTTATCTATAGATATAATCTGGTTAGGGACTTCCGGAATTTTTCCGTAGGAGATTTAAAGACGTCTCTTGTCCCGACATCGCTTTCGAGTATTAAGCGATTCAATTAGTAATCAGTGGTAACATGATTCAGATTCTGGCTAACATCTTTTCATTCTGTGGGGTAAAAATAGCGCAGGAAGTTGAAGAAGAATGGCGACTGTTATTGAGGATGCATAATTGATCGATCTTCCGAAAAAACGATGATTGTAATTTGGTAAACAACTGGATACTGCACGGAAGAACAAAAATTGTCATTAAATACAAAGAGAAATTTTTTTCTCGCTCTATGTAAAGTTTCGACCTATGCTATTTAATTTTAGCGTGATATCATCCGGCGACCATTTCTCAATTTTTAAAAATTTATAATTCAGAGCTGAGGATTTCCTAATCAATTTTTTAATTGCACCAACAACTTCAATCGTGAACCAACAAGTTATTCTCATTGAAAAAGTCTAATAATTTCTTTTAGGCTCCTTTTCGATCTTGTGAAATTATTGAAAATCACATTTATAGATTACCAACAGGAAGAGTGACAATAAGACACTGTATTAATGGAAGAATTAACCTAAAAATAATTCAAAACCACTGCAAAATGTATTTTTATTCGCAAAGCATTGTCCACGGGTTCCAAGTTCTAACAAAGCAAGTTAAAAGCGTAAAAACCATCTGAATCGACCCAGTTCGATCGAGCATCGGTTTCGTGTCACCTATCGGCCCCGGCAGAAAGCAGATCAGCATCCGGCGGCAAAATTCGCGGCGGGAGTTCAGCAACCTCTTTAAAATCGTATCAAGCAGTGCTAAAACGAGGCGGCGCGGGCTCAAAGACTCCGGGAGCCCTCGTGAATGAGAAACGACGCCCCCGGTTATCTGTCCCGGTTGAACCGCCGCAGGTCTCCTCAGCTTCATAGCGACTGACCTCGCGATGATTTCGCGACCATTCCGCCAAGAGGAACCCGCCGGGGTTTAAAGGGCAGAAAGGGTCGGCTCTCGCAGACCTCGTTAATCGCATCCGCGCTCGCGAATACACGCGTAACCGACCGGGTCCGCTGGAAGAAAAGTGGCTCGTCAACGTCCGTTCCGCTCGCGTCCCGCTCAACAAGCGGAAAAAGGAGCGTAATCTCCGCTACTGATCTTGTTCTTTTTTTTTGCAATCGGATTAGCGTATTGCGCCGAGGAAGAGATAGAAAGGGGCGGGAAGACGAGCCATCCGTCATTTTTAACCCTTCCGTTCATCCCCGGGCACACGGGTACCCGTTTCGGACATTGAACTAGAAATTTTTTATGGTATTGACGCAATATCTTTAAATCCGTTCAGATGGTTATTTAACTGGTTTCCCCGTTTCGTAATTGATGTACAATTTAAGGATAAGGGTATAATTTAAGGGTTGAAAAATGCAAAAAATATTATTATTAATTCAACTAGCTCTAATGGATCCAAATGATGGATTTCAGAATTTTTTTTTTATAATTCGTGAAGTTGTAGACATATTTTTTTGGCAAATTTTGTCTTATGTTACCATAAAAGTCCTATGAAACTTGAATAATAATTCTCGTTTACTGCTCGGTAGTTCTAGTGTTAATAAATAGTGGACCCACGACGCAGAGAGTCATCCACCCCCTTGTCACTACGTTGCTAAATTAAATTTTATCACTTAATGAACACGACATGCAGTTGTTTCGGATAGAAAGGGAAAGTTGAGATGAGCTAGTGGAGTTTAAATAATGGTCATTGTTGAGTGGGTAGCCCGGTGGTGAAACAGTGTGAAATTTTTCGGTTATGAACAAGCGGGTTAAAGAATGAGGGGGCGGGGGATGAAGAGGAAGAAAGAGGGTTAAATAAGAGGCGGAAGAAGCGGTCTTGTACTTTCCTCGTCGCGCTGCTTAAAATTCATAAGGCGGTCTGTTTACTTACCAAAGATACGCGGCCTGCGACCTAACCCACCCCCCGCGACCCCTCCGCCCCCGCCCCCGCAGCTAGAACGCCGAGCCGACGCGATGCCGTGCTTTATCGCGAAAAATAAAATTATTGGTTGCACTTTTCTCCTCGGTCTCTTTTCATCCTGACAGGGGGGTGGGGGGTGGTTTCGCGGCTCTGCGGCAACCGCGCGGCCAACCGAATCGACACACTCGAGAACTCCGTGAATTTTTCTCCTCGGCGCGGAGCGGAACGGCGCGGAGCGTTTAAAAAGCGCCCCGCGGCTGTCGGGGACACGCTTCCTGAAGCCGCGCCGCTCAAAGAGGCCGTTTGATATGCTGATATCGCGCCGTTTATTTTTGCAATTTCCATAACGCGCCGTTTCTTAGCCACGATTAGAAATGTAAATTCGACAACGACCCTCTCCCGCGGAGCAGCTATCGGCGCCCGGTTGTTTTAAACGCGACCCGACCGCACTCGCGCAAGCCCGCCCCGCTCCGTGAGAACCCGCCGCGGATTAACTCGTTTCTGGCCGCGAGCGGTTTTCTTTCGCTTCGGGGAAACGTCCCGTCTATGCCCGACAAGATTTCTGGGTAAATATTGCTGTTTCCGGCGCTCGAATCCCGCGGATCACCTCCGGAAATTGGGCCACCCGAGAATATACAGTTACTGAGACAAACGAAATTTTACTGAATGTTTATACACTTAAAAATAGTATCTGCAATTGTCAAATATTTATTTCAGATATCTGGAATTGTATCTTACACTTGTACATTTGTTCGTGGCTAATTTGTAAAATGTTTTATCTTTCTATTTGCACGAATTAACCCTATATCGTTCATATAAAGACAAGTCAAATTCAATAATTATCGTTCTAAAAAAGGAATTTACGATTCTCAAATATTTACTTTAGTTATCAATTGTATTTTATAAGTACATAAAACGTTTTATTTTTCTATTTGAGATCAATTCTTGCTCAGTATTTTAATTTTGTTGGAGATTTTTTGAATCTTTAATTTGAAATTCACAGAAAAAGAATATAAGAAACATAACTCTCTCAAAAAGTTTCTTTGAGAAATGTTAGTATGAATCGTTCAGTGTCTAACGCGTTACGAAAATCGCAAAACAAGGGTTGATCGATATCGGACGCGGGTAATAAAATGCGGATCAGGAAATTCCGACGCGTCGATGAAATTACTCCTCGAAACGCGAGCAATCGATACGTGCGCTTCGCAGCCAATTCAATCCGACCAGTTTTACAACTTTAAGTACGGCGTACCGAGTGCCTTGTTAAATCATCCCCATTTCCCAATAAAACACGCTCGTCGCTCGCCGATTCGATGGCAAATGATTCTCGCGGGCTATCTCTCTCACCTCGATTTCAATATCGACCCCCACGCCGCGCCGATTGGAAATGAATTTCCCGATGGCGGAGATAAAATTCATCGTCGACGAGACGCCGATTAGATCCGCGCGCCGACTGACGGCCACCGGTCACCATGTGCTTCTGAATCAAAAGTGAAGAAACACCTGTTCGAAAATGACGTTTCTTAACACTAAACGTACCGAGCTATGAAAGTAACAGGAACATATTGCCTTATAAAAATGAAAATTCTTATTGCAATGTGTGCTCTCCTAAAGATATTTATTGAATCATTGTTCATGAAAGCATCTTTGTAATTTCAAAAATTGTCAAATCTAGAACCGGTCTAAAAAGTGATCAGACTATTCTTTGTTCGGATGACAATGTAAATTGTGACGCAACTCGATCCAGGCCACTATGACACATCACCATGAATAAAAATTGTCCGCATCGATTACAAAAAATGTAAATCAAGTAGAATGTTATTTCTTCACTTGCTAATTTTAATAGACGAGAAATAGCGTATCGACAGTTCAAATTTCTAAAATTTTCCGACAACTTCAAATTTTACCTACTCAATTTTGTTATAAACGCATAAAGACCCGCAGTCGATTTCTCATCAATGACTCGAATAAAGGGTGAATTTCCAGAATATCCAGACAGTGGCAATGTCTGGTCGCCGCGCCTAAGTGTCGAATAATTTCTATTGCGGACAGGTTCCGTTTTATTGTCCGCTGCAGTGTTCCGCGTATTTTCCGGGCCGAGTCAAAGTGTCCAAATGCTCACGGACACAGAGGACGCGTGTACACGTAGAGACGGATCGGCTGCGTCAGTGTGTTTCTGGTTCGCTCGCTTGCTCGCTCGCAGGCAGCCGCGCGTGTCGCGTTATAATCTCGTTGCCCGGGGCGACGTCGAATAAAGTACTCGCGGTGTGACGGTAACGCGAGGCACCAACTATTAACTCATTAGTCGAAGTTCTTCGTATTATCGCATTCTCTTTGAGGCCGGCTCGGTGTTCTCGTATCCGAGCGAGAGAGAGAGAGAGAGAGAGAGAGAGAGAGAGAGTCGGCGGGGGTAGCGAGGGGGTGTGGATGTGCTAGGGGTGGTGCGGGCCGCGGACCAAGCATCTCCGGGCGCGAGAAGGAGAACGATGGAAATGGGACGCGACGGTGACAAGGGGTAGAAAGAAGAGGGAGAGAAAGAGAGAAACCGTATAGAGGGTGAGAAGGGGGTGGGGGGAGCGAAAGGATAGACTCGCGGAGAAGGAAGATGACGATGACGAGGGACACAAAAAGGAGAGTCGGGTAGGATGGGACCCGGAGAACGTTGGCAGAAACGGTGACGATGTCGACGGGGGTGGTTGGGGGTGGCGCGTGGGCGGTGGGTAGTAAGGGTTGAGGCGAGAGAGCACGCAAGCAAGCAAGCAAGCAGGCAGCCTGGCAGGCAAGGGATGATAGGGCAAGGAGAAGGACAGGGGGCAAGGGGATCCGAGGAAGGTAAGAGGTAGATGGTGTGTGGTGCTCGGAGCAGAAAGGGTGGCTGGTAGCGAGGGGGGTGGTTGCACGCCCGGCATTGTTTCGAACAGGCGTGTACACGTACATACATCTATTTGGCACATAGATAAAGCATCTTAGAGACCGCGTAGAAGGGAACTACGATGGGAGAGAGAGCCCGAGGACGAGGCAAGAGGTTGAGGTGAACTGGAGAAGAAGCTGGAGTTAGGGAGGACGGGAGAGGGATCGGGAGAGAGAGAGGAGAGAGACGGGAGAGGGAGAGAGACGAAAGATAGAGCAGCGGCAGCGGCAGCAGCCAGCCATCTTGCCACAAACTTGACTCGACCAATCAGCGTCGAGGCTGTGGTCACCGTTGTACCCTCGCTCCCTTCCTCCCTCGTCACTCTGTTCTATGTTCTCTGTACGGTTCCTCTGCCTTTCATCCTCTCCCTCTTTGCCTCTCTCTCTCCCTCTCGCTCGCTCAGTCTCTCCTTCTCTTTCCCCTTCGCTATATGCATCCCTCTCTCTCTCTTTCCCGCTTCCTCTCGACCTTTCTCTCTTATGGTCCGTAGTAACCCGGCAGCAGCACCTGCCAGCCAACCCTTTAATTCTAATCAATTTACTCTTGCGCGAGCCTCAACCCCTCGTGTATCCTCCTGAGCACGACTGAACCTCAACCAACCCTCTCTCTCCCCAACCATCCCCCGGTTCCACGTCGAGCTTCCATCCTCTCTCGCGTAGCTTCCATCCACTCCCCCCCGCACCCTCCACCCGTCGCACCACCCTGCGATCTCTCTCTCGAACTACCCCTACTACATCCGATAGCGGAACTACGTTCGGCCGCACGGAACTCCTGCTAACCGGCTAAATAATTAGCGCGGGGAGATTAATTGCCGGGAGTTAAGTCGCCGGGCTACACGATAACCGTTCCTCTGCGCTAACCCCCCACCCCCCACTCTCGGAGCCGAGGGGGTGGCGAGCTGACCGGCCCGATGGAATCGGAATTAATCCCCCGCGATCGCGCTCCACTTTTCCGAAGCTAAAGGTGTCAAGCATGTTCCATCCGTCTGGATGCGATCAATTCGCCGGGGAAAATTCGCGCGTTTCTGCGAGAATTCGACTGCGACTTTTGTGCGCGTTTATAACCTCGATCTTACGCGTTTTTAATCATTTTTCGACGCGGCGGAGTTCTTCGCGAAGGTATTTTTCGATCGGTGGAAAATACGGGGTTGCCTACCGCGCATTTTGCAAAGGATATTGTTACATTATTCAAGGAGAAACCGCGCTGGGTCGTCGAGAATGTTTAAATAAAGAATTATTCAAAGTGTCCCCGCGATTCGTGCCCCCGGCTGGCAAAAGGCAGCGCGACGGGAAGCGGCTCGTTTGCGATCGACTCCGATGTCAATGGGAGATCCAGGATATCGGCAGCCGGCCCTCGAAGCAACGGGACGAGTATTTTGGTACTCGGCATTAAATACGGAATATTAATACATTATTTTCGATTATGATGGTTCTCGAGAGCATCGATTCAGCCGGCGGCGCTTTTTCCGTCGTTGCGTTTTTGTTCGATCGGATCGAGTGGTGCTAGACACACTTCCCCCCGGCGGGCGAGCCTCGAGAACGCAGGAATAAAAGTTCGAAAGGGTGCTTCTCGCTGGGCGAAAGAGGTGAAAAACAATTTGATCGGCCCTGATTCAGGAGCGGAGACGGTTAAAGTTTACGCTCCCTGTCGCTACGGAGGTCTTCGCGGAGGCTTACATAATTTACTTAATGGCTCGTAGACTAACGACGGAGCCAGTGTTTAAGCGGCCGACCTCCGCGAGATCCGACCACCCTCCCGGCTACACCATCCCTCCCGGACTCCGCTCGAGTTGCCAAGTTTTCTCTCCACGGACAAAAATTTATGTTCGTTACTTCAAGGCCTCGCGCCTTCCGATGAATTATCGCTCCTTCGAACTGCGCCCGATACTTTCCCTTTCGTTCACTTCCCCCTCTTTCTTTCGTCCCCCCTCCCCAGAAAGAACAGCGCCGAAATTAGGGAATTAAAAAGATATCGTGCGCCGATTTCCAGTGATTTATGGGGACACCAATTTTCGTAGCTTTTGACAAATTTTCTGGAACGACGGTGGATGTCTGTTTTGAAAGACGTCAGGTATTTTTTGGAATTTTTGATGGTCTTTCGAAATATGACATTAGGCACATTTTTCTAAAATTGTGAGCATAGAATTGAATTATTTGAATAATGAAAGATCAGTCCATAAATTCCATTGTTACCCGGTAAATATATAAGATTTCGAAAAAATCTCTAAGAAAATATCTAGTCTCTCTTTAGAATATTTTTGTAACAATAACTGACAAAATTCAAAAATACAAAATATTCTCTGAAGCACAGTACACTTTATAAGCTCAACATGAAAATATTGTTTTGGTATCAAAGGGGACTAGTAGTATGTGGTATGAAGCGTAAAAATGTCAAAGCAATCGGTGATATATTAGGGGGCCCATAAGTAATCAATTATTTTGAAATCTGAAGCAAAGTTTATAGTAAATTCAAGTTTTTATTTCTAAATTTATTATATAATCTCCATCATTATCAAGGACAGTTTACCATCTTTCGTGGAGCAAAATATGACTCAAGGTGCGTCCTTACATCTTCTACAGAAGTGAATGTTTTATTTCTTAAATAATGCTCCAGAGATCGGAAAAGATGATAGTCAGAGGGAGCACTATCCGGTGAGTACGGGGGGTGCGGTAAAACTTCCCATTGCAATTCTTTGATTTTCTCCTGAGTGAGTTTCGCTGTATGTGGCCGGACATTGTCAATTTGCAGTATTACACCTTTTCTGTGGACTAAAGATGCTCCCTTTTCAATAGTTCTGAATATAGCCGTTGTAATTTCTGGCAATACAACTCAGCAGTAACTGTTTCTCCAGGTTTCAACAACTCAAAGTGATTTATGCCACGACAGTACCACCAAATGCACAGTAACAACTTTCTAAGTGATAAACTAGGTTTAGGGGTTGATATTGCGGTTTGATTTGCAGAAAGCCATTGCTTGGAACGCTCTATGTTATCATAAAGAATCCATTGTTCATCTCCGGTAACGATTCTGCTAAGAAATGGATCTCTACGAAATCTGGATACCAACGAAGTGCAAATTGATCGACGAATATTCTTGTTGGTCTCAGATAATTGATGCGGTACCCATATTCCTTGCCTATATGCCTTTCCCATTTCGTGTAGGTGCCTTTGTATAGTTGCTCATGTGGACCCAAGGATTCTCGATAATTCTTGCATACTTAATTTTGGATCTGTTTCCACTAGAGATTTTAGGGTGTCATGATCAAATTCAACTGGACATCCACTTCGAGGCCTGTCAGAGAGATCATTTCACCAGCAGCAAACCTTCTGAACCAATGTTGACACTTGGTGACCTTCAATACATCTCGATAAACATCGCAAATTTTTGTTGTTGTTATGGGTACCCCTAATAGTTTCCGAAATTTGATCTGTGCCAGGTGAAATAATCTCTCAGCATTGCTCTTTATTCAGACCTCAATAAAACCAAGGGAACAATGAACAAAAGCTAAAAAATTGCAATGTTTAAGAAAAATGTGAAAAGTACACAACAATCTATATTAATTTTTTTAATGTACAGCCAACGTCGAAATTTAGATATAGCGACGAGTTTAATAAATTGTGAAAATTGCATCCGATCGGCGACTAGGTAATAAAGTTCGGCCATATTGCGGCGTACACGGTGTATCAACGAGTGGATCGGCTCAAATAAATCGCGGACGTTGTTCTGATTACAGATCGGCCGTGGGATTGGCAGAGAGTAAGCGTGGCTTAACGACAGATCCGATCTGCACGAGTGGAACAATCGGTCCTCCTCGATCGGTCTCCTCCTCCCCCTTTTTATGCCGACGTATTTCGATGCCTGATCGAATACAGGGATTCCCGGCCGACGGGGAGAAATAGACGGTGAGGTCGATTTATTTATGTCGGTGATTGCCAGTCCGGGGAGGCAAGGGCTTCTTTTGCATTAATGCCGAGCGAGGAGCGAGATCCTCTGGCTGTCGCACCGATACGGCGATATGTTATCGCTCCCTTTAAATATTGGCCCTTAAACTAGTCCCTCCCCGACGACTTCTGCCGCTGCCAAATTGACGAAAGATTCTTTCCGCTCTTCATTACTGTCCGAATTTATTCCGCGCTTTGTTCTAGTCGATTTGTCACGGAACGGGCGAATTCTTTGCAATTTGTTCATCCCACGGAAAATTTTAAAATACATGTCTATAGGTAGATTTCAATTCCAATACATTCTAACATATAAATACTATTTTTCTGTAATTATACACCTCAATTTTCTGATCTGTAAAGTTCGATTAAATTCAAAGAGGAATTTGAATAGATATTCTTATGGAAAATCTGAGCTTCGTAGGTTACAGTTTTATTCTTGCTGTACCCAAATTTTACAATATCAAATTATCTTTTTGCACACCATCGAAGATAATAATAAACACTCGAGGTTTGATAAACCTGCGAGCACTTTGAACTCCTTCGATGTTAATTGAAATTATGTAGTCGGATTAAAAGTGTATTACCTTGAAGATGCCGAAGTATGCGCACACTCGTTATTCATTAATGTTAAGTAGCAATTATCCCGGCCGGTAAACCGACGCTACGTTTGTCTTGGAAATCTCGATCCCCTTTCGGTGTTCATAAACGCGCGCGCAACGTCAACGGGAAGAATATTATGCCCATAGCGCACACAGGTTTCCGTGATTCATTATAATGAGCGGCGCGTGCACGCGAAACAAGTTTATTGCCCTTTAAGAGTTCCTGCCCACCCCTCGAACCGGAAAGGGGTGGCTCCAAGTCTTGAGTTCTTAATATCGTCACCTGCAGGTTAAAAGTATTTCAATTCCGCTTTCGCTCGACGGAAGTCGACACGCGCGTTTTAAATTATGTAAATGCCTGCCTCCACAAAAGAAACGAATCCTGCTTTAATTAAAAAAAGGAACGATTTATCTTGCAAGTTGGACGAAACTGAAAAATACGAAGGCAGCAGACTTTTGACTATACGGCTACATTATTCACAATATTTTAACGATACTGTTTCTATGATAATTCTTTCTTATAGGATCAATAATATTCTTCGGATCACGATACTGTGAATTCTCGATATATGTCATCGACACGGTTCTTGTCAGCGTCGTGTATCGTCCAGGAGACGTGTCTGAGTTATGTTTACACTCCGAGGCGTTTATACCCCGCGGTAGAGGGGATAATTCCGCGACATTTATCGTCCAGGTCTTGGCGACATATATTAGGAAATCACTGTACAGGATTTAAAAGTAAAATAGAGATAGATACCAGTATCAGAGAGGATAATATACCGCACACAGATGCTGATATGCCTTCTGAAACTTAAGGACTGGTTTATTCATCCAATTAGGGGCAGCAAGTATCAAATCAGCTAAAAACAATAGCGCTTCTTTCTCGTCGGATTAGAGCGCAGCACACTGAAGAGTGTAAACATAACCAATGCCATAAGCCCGTCGACGTCCCGTCCTCGATCATTGAACGTGGCTGGTTCAGAGGCCGAACATTACATTTCTCCGGGTAAAGGCTGGTGTTCATGAATAAAGTCGCGCCCGGAGAACAGGGCGGGCTTACAAACAAACCCTTAAAGCGTCTCGCGGTCGTCTGGAAAAAGAAACCGGCCCGTCAGAGCCCGCTTTCCCAAGGTTTCTCAGCGGTTCGCGGCGGCGTGGTTCTTGCGAGGAACCGAGCGGAATAAGCTCGCGAGAACGGAACAATGCCGGAGGGCGAGCCACGACAAAGCGACACGTTCTTAATTCGTACAAAACTACTTAATAAGTCAAATGAACGCGTGGTTCTTTTGACTGCTTCACGGGCTGGGGGTTGCGCAGGGGTTTCGGGGGAGGGGAGTGTGGAGAGGGCGTTAGAAGGGCTGAAGGGAGGTGAGGAGCAGCGAGAGGAGAGGAGAGAGAGAGAGAGAGAGAGAGAGAGGTGTTCCATGGACGAACGGGGAAGGACGAATTCTCTTTTTTTTTCCAGCCCCTATGGGGGCGAGTCTCACCGACTACACAACGATGGCTACGACGACGGCGACGCCGAGGACGTCGACGACGACGAGTCGAGTGGTTTTCAAGCTAATAAAAAAATTACCGCCGCCGCATGAAACCCGACGACGTATAAAACGTCAGTGAACGCGACGATTCAGCCCTTGCCGTCACCACCGACGCGCCCCCTGCAACCCCCTGACCACCCTTAGGCGTTCCGAACAGGGGCAGAAAAGCCAACGGGAATCGTCACCCTTTTGTTTTCCTTCTTCCTTTTTTTTTTATCTGGCGGATCGACGGAGGGAGAGAGCGAGAGAGAGAGAGAGAGAGAGAGAGAGAGAGAGAGAGAGAGAGAGAGAGAGAAGAGCGGCGCAATTTACTCCTCACGCACTTCGGCACCGGTCGTTACTCGATTTTGAACGCGGTGTCGATTCCCGCTTCGCCTCCACTCGCTACCCGCCCTCGGTTCTCACCCCTGTTTTTCTTCGCACGGTGCACCGACGCGATGCTCTTAATTAAGGGGTTATTATGTGCCGGGAAAGGCTGAGGATCTAATAACGGTAAGGAACCGAGAACCGGAGTACTGCTCGCGCGGTTCATCTCGGGAGAGCGCGCAATAATATTTATTTAATTGATGTTCCTGATCGCAGGGGTGGTTATGAATTTTTCCCGTATTTCACAACTTCTGTGGAACCATTCGAGTTGATTGGATATCGGTTGTGTTATTCTTGAGACACTGTTGACAGTTGAGGTTGGATGGAGCATTTTAAGATTTATGCTGACTAGGAAATTGTCATTGAAAAATAATCACTAGGCTGGGGATTTTTATATAAAATAAAAATTTGCTCTATACGTATGTTGAGTCATATGCAAATTCTTTTTCTTTCTTTTTTTAGTCCAGTTCCAAGTTGCAGCTACTAATTTTCATTATAAATTCATAAAATCCATAGTAATGATAGAAATTATTTATGGATTAAGTAAACAGATTTTTTGAAGAAATTTCTGTCAAGTTTATTTGGTGCCGACATTGACAATCGTTAAAGAGGTTAATTTTATATACCAGAATATATTCCTATGGACAATCCGAGCAGAAAATCGTAAGTGGTTAAGATCGCCAAGGAAGTTCGCGCAGGATCCAGGGAAATTACGATATTTCCCTGCGGTATTAATTAATGAGGCAAACTCTTTAGGGAAACACGAGCAGCCTGGGGAGCATGGGGTAACGGAAGTTCAATATTTGAGGGTTTTTTCTCTCCATTGGCCCACGAATTTCCGCTGGCAAGTGTGCCAAGTTCTCAGTTCCGGAGACAAATCGCTTTTCGCGTGTCGCGAACCAGCCTGTAATATTACGTATTACTCCAGAGAGGAGGGAGTCGGTTAAATCGTAGCCGCCGAGAAAATTACCGTAATTCATTTAGTTAAAACGATACCGCGACCCTTACACCAAACACTCATGTCAAGCATCCTCTATTCTTTAACAATTTTTACATACCGTCCAATATTATATTTTTCAATCTTCTCCTCATTTATCTAAAACAATCTAGCAAGTCGTACATCAGGCACAAGAAAAATCGAAGAGTGTAGACATATTTAGACTGTGGATCTTTATAGGATATAAAAATTTTCTATATTTAAAAATCATTGTAGAAAGAAAACAAAATTTCTAGGCGGTTTCTGATTTTTTCCAACCGATGCAAACAATTTTTATTTTTCCTAAAAATCTGCAATGTACCTATAATTAAAGTTGCATTCTCGTTCATCAATTCTTTTAATTGAAGAAAGTTTCTTACCCTCTGTCTCATAAGTAGATTCGTAAATTCTACACCCCAAAAGTGAGTCACAATAGAGTGATCTAAACAATTTAAGAATTCTAGTACATGATTTACAACTTAATAAAGCTGGTAAGGGGAGAAATAACTTTCTGCCTTGCGGTTCGTACAATTTTTATCTTGCTTAAAGATGCGCAGTCTTTAATTAACCAACCCTTGATTCAACCGGCACAGATGAAGAAGTCGGCTGTTAAAAAGCCGGGTTGAAAAGGATCCCTGTCAGCGCGAAAATCTCTCGATCTTCTCCGCTGAAACTTGAAGACAACTCCCAGAGAAACCAGTTCAAGGTGGATCCCGCCATCTCGAACTTGCTTCTTACAATTCGGCGAAACTCTTCGGCAACAACCCGGTAATTTCTCGCTCTCGGTGACATCGATGATCGAGAAACCCGGCGACGCATTCGAGGCGTAAAAGAAGCTCCCGGCCCCCGTTCCTCTCTCTCCCCACGGTACAAGGGTGATCGAGTAAGGTAGGACGAGGGGGTTGCCGGGGGTTGGAGGTCGGGGGCGAGGGCGCAGGACGAGAGAGGGAAAAAGAGTGCGGGACGAATGAAAAGCTTCGAGCTTGCGGTAAACATCGAGCGTGTAATTCGCTCTTTAAAGAACACTTGGACGATAATTAAGCCGGCGTGGGGTGCGCCGAGGACGACGTTGGCGGGGGTGGTTCGGGGGGGAGTGCAGAAACAAGAGAGAGAGAGAGGGAGAGGGAGAGTAGAGAGAGAGAATCGCGAGGGAGAGAGACGGTGAAAGTGTAGCGGAGGAGCGAAGAGGCGGAAGGGTGGGTTTACGGGCACCGTTGAAAAGATCTTTTTCCGTTTATTTTTCGTGACCATGGCTCGGAAAGACACGTGGTCTGATTTTAATTAGCACCGGGGTGCACTTCCAGCGCGCGCGCAGCCACGGATGGAGAATCTCGGGCTTAGAATTCACCTGCCAACCCCCCTAACCGCCCCCACGCCACCCCCTCCCCCATCGACGCCAGAGCAGTCCTCGTTTTGCTTCTTTTCCTCGTGGTCGCTGCCGCACCACCCCCGTCCACCCCCGTTCTCCGTCATCCGTCCCTTCGGTTGGCGTTCTTCGACGCTGTGTTCTCGCGCTCGGTCAAGAGGGTTAATCCGACAGCGAAATTCTCGTTTGCCCTCGGGGTCGAGAGGGATGCGAGCAGTTTCGGTAAAAGTTAATTCGTGCCGGTCGGGCCGACGTCGACGTCGCGTCGTCGGGCCACCGCGCCGCGATGACGGAACGAACGTTTTTCACGTTTTTCTGTCCGCATGTATTCCTCCCCGGATTACATTTCCGCTCGCGGAAACTGCCGCTTCGATTATCACGAGACCTCTATCTTAAAATTTATACCGTTCTGTAATATAATACACATATTATTTTCTCGTGATCGTCGAGTAGCTCGTGAAAGCTTCCTCCCTCTTCCGCTTTTGTCAACCCTCGAATTTTATTACTGAAATGAGTAGATAAAGAATTTGAGAATATTTCTGTAATGGCTCCAACTGAAATGAGTAATTTGTTCGGTGCTTGTATTAATAAAAATAAGTAAAAAGCATTATTGAGCAAAAATGAGTACAGCAAATAAAAGACTGTAGAAACGAGCGAAGAATTTGAAAATATTTCTCTATTAGTTCCAACTGAAATAAGAAATTGCTCGGTGCTTCTAACAATACAAATGAGTTATTAGTATTTGAGCAAAAATGGTTACAGCAAACACAAGACTGTAGAAACGTTCGAGGAATTTTAGAATATTTTTATATTAGTTCCAACTGAAGTAAGCAGTTACTCGGTGCTTCTAACAATAAAAATGAGTAAGTATTATTCAGCAAAAATGGTTGCAATAGATACAAGACTGTAGAAACGTTCGTGGAATTCGAAAATATTTCTGTATTAGTTCCAACTGAATTAGCAACTGCTCGGTGCTTGTAACAATAAAAATGAGCAAGTATTATTGAGGAAAAAATGGTTACAATAAATACAAGACTGTAGAAACGTTCGAGGAACTTATTAGAAAATATTGTTACGTTATTTTCGACTTAGACAAATTATTAACAGAGGAAGCACATTTTTGCGTAACTTCTGTTCGGTACAATTGGCTTGGACGATTTTTAAGTCCCGCAAAGATTCGTTTAGTGTAGTGATTAATCAAAACCGTGTTCAGGGAAAGTGAAGGCAATCTATCCAAAAAACGGGGGTTAAACGACAGATTTCTGACGACATTTGTCACGGGAAGTTCGTCGGAGGTAAATGAAGCCAGTTTCCCGGCAATTTGCAAACTCCCGTGGCCTCTTGATCCGCGTTGTTTTCTTTTCGACAGCCGCAGAAGATTCGTCGGGTTAGAAAATGGTCGAGGTTCCGAGGTAAAGATGGTTTCTCTCTCTCTCTCTCTCTCTCTCGGCGAAGAGAAGAGCGAATTTCTCGAGGGCCTTATAAGCCGCGGGAGCAATCGGCAGGTGAAAAACTCGGCGATTCCGTTCCGCGAGATTTCGCCCCGCTCGTTTTTCTTCCCCTTTATCGGGAATTTCTTGCCGCGCTCTCTCGCCACTTTGAGACACGCGATTTCCTCGGCCCGTTTTCCACGGGCGACGTCGATTAACGAGTCAGCCATTGAGACCCGGATCCGCGTGTTCTTGCCCCCCTCTGTCCCCCCCCCCCGTGCCCCAACCCCCCTTAACCCCACTTCTTTTTCCTCTGTTTCCGTCTCACCACTCGCCTTCGTTCCTCTATTTTTTCCTCTCTTCTCTCCCTCCCTCTCTCTCTCTCCCTCTCTCTCTCTCTCTCTGCTCCATCGTTCGTTTTTTCCTTTAACTTTCTCCCCTCTTGTCTCGCGTCGGACCGACCGCAATGCTTTCGCCGCGGAAAAACGCAGCGAAACGCGGTTAAAGTACACGCTAAGGGGAACAAATTTGAAGCTCATTACCCGCTCCTCTTTTCAGATACGCCGAGGGGATGCCGGTTGAAATCTTTACGCGCGTGTTCGTTCGTTTCTTCCTTCCTCCTTTTTTTCCCTCGGATTCATTTTCCTGCGGCCTCGTCTTCTTCTTCTTTTTGGACGCTGCCTCTCTCTCTCTCTCTCTCTCTCTCTCTCTCTCTGTCTCTCTCTCTTTCTCCGAGGTTCCTAATCGGCGACAGCCCCGGGTTTCGGTAATCAATTTTTCGTGAGCTCGAGGAAAATTTTTGAACGCGTCTCCGCGGACTCTCGCGATTCTAGGTCAGGTGGAGCGAACCTGTACTCGCATCGCGGACGGAATTTTGTAACTTTCCTGGCACTTGTTTGCTATTCAAAGAACAATTAACTTCTGTTCCTGTTCTTGGTTCGTTGTACTTTGTACTGCTTGAAGGGATGAACGTCGAGCGAAACAAAGAAGACGTACGTCGTGCTGGAGTATCAAACTGTAATTGGATGAAGTTTGAACAGATTAACATGCTCGCTATCGGCGTTACCTTCGATGTTAAAATGTTTTATCGGATGTGACCTCCTTCACGAAATATTAACACTAAACCTAGGACGCGCGGTCAAATGACGGTTTTTGAAATTTCGTTTAGAATTTCTTGTATACAACGTTACTGTACCGCCATGTCACTTATTGACTTCTTCTATAATATACATACAACCCATTATCCAATATTCACAACCTTCTTTATTGTTTACTTTCCGAAAAAATTTCATAGCATGTCTTTCTATATTAAGATACATATTTTTTTTTTGAAGCGGTCATTTGACCGCTCATGGTAGGATTAGGTATACATGAAATGTCGGTAGGTTTAGTGTTAAAACAATTTACCAGAATTCGAACGCTATGTTGTGTACTATGACTTTAAACGACGAAGTGTATAAAATTAATTTGAGTATCTTCAAATACTTAGTGGCAATGACTGAAATTTCTTTGTGGTCAACAATTTTTTAAAAGAAAAAAGATATTTTTAGAAAGAAAGATATTTTTTACATTATTAAATTTTGATGTATTTAATAAATTACTAAACATTTCAGTATTGTACGAGTAAATTCCACCATTTTCATATGTGTAACATGAAAAAAAATATGTAAAAGGGAAATATTCTAGGTTGGAAGAAATGTTTCGTTTTGGAGTTAAAATAGTTTCGAGCGCAAAGGGTTAATATATCGGTAACGGAAAGAAAGAATTTTATTGTGACATAAAAGGATTACATTCACGTTTAGTATACTGTGTCTGAAAGGTTCATCACCAGTATAACTCGATAGAATCTTTCAAGACAGACAATCACAAAATAGACAATTACAATCAATCAATTTTAAAATCATTGACCATAAGTACTTCTCACTAAATCACAGTTATCTGCATTTTCCCCGACTCACAACAAAATCGTTAAAATTGGAACATACAGTGATTTCTTTATATATGTCGCCAAGGCCTGGACGATAAACGTCGCGAAAGTATCCCCACTACCGCGGAGTATACCCTGTGAGGGGCCGCAAAGCTCCAGAGGCCTCGGACATGTGTCCTGGACGATACACGACGCTGACAAGACCCGTGTTGTCGACATATATCGAAAATTCATTGTATTTGAGCGAATTCATGTCACAACCCACCAATATTGCCGGACTGAAAAGCTCAGTGCACTGTTCAGTACAAATTCTACAAGACCCGTGAATAAAAATCACTAGCGTCGAGAAGCGGTGAGTCGACCAAACAATGATTTCATCGAAGTACAGTGAATTCTCGATATACGTCAACAACATGAGTCTTGCCAGCGTCGTGTATCGTCCAGGAGACATGTTATGTTTACACTCCTCGGCGTCCGAGGCCTCTCGAGTTCTGCGGCTCCTCACAGTAGTGGGGATAATTCCGCGACATTTATCATCGAGGCCTTGGCGACATATATAGAGAGAGCACTGTATCTTGTTCGTCGTCGGCGCGTCAATATTTAAATTTCCCAGCAGCTGGGTAATCTATTTGAAAGGGAGGCTTGCTTCGTCTCCCCCCGCCCCGGGACATTGATACACCGACGATTGTCCGAAACAAAACGTTGCAGGGATCGTTGATCGCGCGCGGATAGCGCGGCTTGCGGTCGTTTCATCCGCGGGCGGGGACCATTTCGGCTGGTTTACACGAATCCATCAGCAACCATCGCCGGCTACCGGTTTCGACGATTTCCGTTGGCATATTTCCATCGTTCCCCGATATCGCCGCGCGCGCGGCAAAAGGTAAAGAGGGAAAACCCGGCCGAACGAAAAAAGCCTTCCAATCCCTGGAAGCAACGAATTGTCGTCGGTCCTCCACCCTCTCTCTTTCACCCCCACATCCGCCCCCCTCCCCTCCGCCCCGCCGCAGCCACCCTTCTGCGCTTCCATACCAGGGCTCCGAACCCTCCGCCATTCGATTTTCCACTATTTTCCGATCGTCCGTTCTCTACCCCTCGTCTCGTCCATTTCCATCAGTCTCCTCTGACGTTTATACTTTCGTGAACGGACCCGAGGGCTCCGCGGGGACGAGTTAAGGGGGTGGTCTTGATCGAGGGTGAGAGCACAGGCGGAAAAGACGATACGCGGACGTAACCGTAGGGACAAGAAACCGAAGGACGAGGAACAGGAAGGAAGGAGCGAAGAGGGGAACAGAAGAGAAGACGCCGAGGGACCCAGGGAAGAAGGGGATGGAGAGCGAAGGACGAGAAAGGGGGTGGTAACGGCCACCACCAAGGGCGAAGCAACCATCCTTCTCTCTCTCTCACTCGCTCTTTCTCTTTCTCTCTCGCTGCTTCTGATATATTGCCTCACCCGCAACCCTCACGCGCCCTAAACCATCCCTTATAGCCGCCATCTTGAAGGACTTCCAGCCACCCCCTTCCATCCTGCCCTTACCATCGCTCAACTCCCCTACAACCACCCCCGAACTGCGACCTGCACTCACCCGCCCGCCCACGATCGAAAATCCCGTTAGACTTATACGGGCTTAGCCCGTCCATTTTGACGAGGGGGTACGTGCCACCCCTGCGTACCAGCCGCCATCCTCTTTCTTCGCCTCTTGCGGAATTCCATGGGGCTTTTTTTCCACCCCCTGCCTCCCCCTGCCCTCCCCCCTGAACGCCGCCAACACACTGTTGCCGTTTTCCAAATGCCGTCGGACGTGCCTCCTAGGCCTCCTCTGTCTTTTACCCCCTGCTCGCCGAGGTCTCCTTTCTTCCTTTTTTTCTTTTTTTCCAAAGGAGATTTGTGCATTGGGACCAGGACCAAGGGCGCACGGGGCGGATCACGGTCCTTTCACTTGTTGACGTAATTATCCGGCCGGGGCGACGAGCATGTTCGAACATCTTGTTACTGTTTGCCTCCGCTACCCTGTTGGAGGTTCATATTTTTTTAAAGAGGGGTACAGGGTGGATGGTTTGGAGCAGCTCGTTCATGGAGACCGGCCGTATCGTGTGGCAATTTTAATGATCGTGTGAGGGATGTAGTGCTCATGCAACGTCGTTCAAAGAACATTTTTTAACGCGTCAAGTTAGCGATGGGTACTTACTTCTTGTGAGATGGTTTTAGGACGAATTTTTGTCGGCGGTGCAGGTGAGTAACTTAATACGTCCACAAGTAGTCTAATGAAAAATATGAATATATATATATGTTAATGTGGGTTACAATGTGGTAAAACTAATTTTTACAGGCTGTTGACTTACTCATCCGTTCCTGCAAACATAGCTGATGCATACGATGATCAATCCCTGGAGCAACACTTTAGGAGGAAACTGAAGATAAGTCGATTTACTTGATGCTCCAACGACCTGAAAGAAAATATTGTTTTCACAAAAATATAAGATGGTACATTAAGTATGTAGGTAAAGAATTTTCGGTTCTACCCGTCCCTTTTATCGTGTACTAGTTCTCTTTTATTATTTGAAATTTCATTCCGCTTTAAACACTCTGTGTGTAATATTAACATTTACCTCTATCTCCATGATTAACAAGTTTAACAATTGTGGTTCAATCTTAATCATTTTAATTTTACTATTTTAGTGTTGAGATCGATAAATCGATTAGTTTTATCGTTTACTTGTGAATAGTCTTATTAATTCTTTTTTTTTTACTGCACATGTTTATTGCGTGTTCAACTATAGAAACACGAAGAGGGGTGGGGGGAATAAATCACTTATGTCATGTGGAATATTTGGAAAATATTATTAACTCTCTAGAAGGGATGAGCAGACTGATTCACTAAATTGATTGACAATTTCATCCACTAACAATAATAATAATGAATTCCAACCTTCGAGAGATAAGAAAGGACATCAAAAATAATAAATGTATCGTGTGAAAGGTTAAAGAGATACAACTCGCCCTCTAATTACAGGACAAGAGGCAACAGATTTGCGACAACGAACTACAAAATTGCCAGAAGTAATGGACGACCGGGCCAAATAAAAATACACCGCAAGATAAACAAACCAAGTCAACTTTCCCAAGCAGAAGAGGAAGCCGAAGTTCTCGCTCCTGGGCTCCAGAAGGGAGCGGTTCGTCGACAAAGTGTCCCGAAAGAAACATCAGACACCGACCGCGTTGCAGTCGTTGAAAAACGTCGCGCAGTCAATCCGAGCGGCTCAATTTCGATCGCGAGAGGGCGGAGAGGGTGTCGCACCCCATCCGCGTCAACCCTCCGCGAAGATTCGTGGGGTCTCGCGCAAAACGAGTAGGTGTTTCCGGTTTATTCCCGGAATTCCAGGCAGGGGTGGCTGTAGAGACACGAGACCCAACGGGGAACCCCTTATGACCGGGCCAAAGGCAACATCGGAAGGGAGGAAGTGCATTTTTCGGAGTCCTCGCGTGCCCACGGGATTCGCACGACCCCCCTCGGCAAATCCCCCCCCCTGTCCCCTCTCGGATCCACGGTCGCCGAGGCATCGGGGTACTTCGCATTCTGCTACATCGTCGCGGGATTTGATTATGCAAAGCGGCGGCCCCCTTAGGCCGTTTGCACTCCTTCGTCTCTTTCCTCCGACTCGAGCTCGAAGGAGTCTGTTCCATCCCCGCACGGACACGTAGACGGCCCATCCTGACTTTCAGCGTCCCGGGAACCACACCTGCGGATTTTTCGAGGGATTACCGGCACACGGTTTTTGGGAAATTGAAAACGCAGTCGCGGCCCTCGTTTCGAGGCTCCGGCCCCGCCGAGACTCTGTTCCCCGCGGATCAAGTCTTCTTTGTCTACCGGGACAGAGCAACCTGGCTCGAGACAGGTTGTTAGTCTCTGGAAAATGGATTCTTCTAAATGGCTGGAATTGCATGAGGAATGTTCGAATGGTGACTCAAAGCTGAAGAAGTAGTTGGATGCTTTGCCTGTATGGATTCCAGACAGGAGTCCCTTAGTAAATGGATTCTTCTAAATTGTTGAAATAAATTGGAGAATAATCGAATGGTGACTCAAAGCCGAAGAAATAGTTTGACGCTTTGCCTGTGAGTATTCCAGACAGGAGTCCCTTAACAAATGGATTCTTCTATAAGGTTGAAATAAATTGAAGAATATTTGGATGATGACTCGAGCTTGACACTTCAACCGACTATGCGGATAACGCGAGTTCGCTATCAGAGCTAAAAGTAAGGGGATCCTTATACATTTTACGTTAATACAGAAAGTCTAATGCAATTTGTCGGAGTTATAGCGAGTGTATTGCTACAGGAAATGAAATTCCGCTTAACCGCATTTTCTCTACATTCGTCTGGAAAAATGGGAATTTGAATTAACGTTTCAGCGGTGAATTATTAAATGCCGTGTCAGGAAGGAGGTTCATACATATTGATTAACAAATTTCAATAACAAAGAAATTATTAAACCCAAGATGGCACGCTCCGGAGAAAACAAATATCAGATAGCAACTTTTTAAAATATTCTTCAACTTGTTTGGAAACGTGAAGATCTGGATAGACAAGAGTACTAATTTCTTCTTCTACAATTCCTGCAGTTATGGAAATATTTTCTTGAGCATACTTCTTTATCAAGTACATGTTACCATACGAAATTTGAGTTAATTCGATTTTGTTATTATTTTAAAGGAGTATACATCAGTCTCCTTTAGGGCTCGGTAGTTAAAACATCCCCAAAAATTTGAAGAATTATAAAATGCTTCGGACGCAAGTTGGCAGACCTGAAGAAAATTGGAGACTCGAGGGGACCACTGTCCGACGCTCCCTAAGCGCAACATTATCGAGTCTATCGATAATCGGGGTGTCGCGGGGTAGAGGGGGCAGACCGGCACGGTTGCTACCCTCTTTCTCCTCCGTCTTTCCGGAACACAGAATCGATCGAATCCCCGCAAGGCAGTCGGTAAGCCTGCGGCTTAGGTAGCTGGGTACATCGCCACGGATTTGAATACTGTCGATTCTCAATTGTTGCGGATCACGCGCGGCTCTGCCAAAAAAGTTCGACCGTTCGACGCCGGGAGAGTTCTCGATGGAGGGATGGAGACAGACTTATCGAACGAGACGAACGTTGTCAAAGAGCGAGAGCGACGGAGCGAGCGAGAGAGAGAGAGAGAGAGAGAGAGAGGGAGGGAGAGGGAAAAATCGAGAGCGAGAAAAAGAGAGAAAGGCAAGAGAAAAGATGTATATAATTTGGGTCCCCGGTCGCGGCAGCTGCGTGGGTCCCGATATGCAAAAAAGGGGTTGCCGCACGGAATTAGAATATCCTCGCGGTCTCATTTGAATTTCAATCTCGCTGCGCGGACAGTTTTCCTCTCGCCGCTTTTACCCCCGGGGGCCCTAGGTATGTGTCTGCCTACCTACGGATTCTCAGGTAACCATCGGCCGAAGGGGTTGCTAGTTGAGAGGGGGAGGAGGGTTCACCACACTCTCTCTCTCTCTCTCTGTCTCTTTCTCTCCGGTTCTCTCGGTTTGGATTGAAAAAGGAGGGGGGTAAAAGCAACAGAAAAAAAAGAGGGGAAAAAGGAGAGCACGAGCACCGCGTGCCCCATTAAAAATCCGCTGCGCCTACCTGGCGAACGAAAAAGGGAACGCCGCGCCGGGGAAATCGTGAACGCGGTGCGCACCTCATTAGAGCCGCGCTCCAACGTTAAATCCGATGCGCCGGGGGTTGCGACGCGCTCTACTCTCTCTCTCTCTCTCTCTCTCTCTCTCTTTCTCTCTGCCTACCCTTCGCGCGTCATTGGACGCACAACGGATTCTAAAGGTGTCGCTGGTACGCGTGCCGGAATAACGCGACGCTTCACTCTGCCCGCTCCGTTCTGCTTTGCTCCGCTCCGCTCTGCTTCGTTCCACTCGCCCGCTGAATTAGAGGGAAAGAGGCTTATCGCCGGGAAAACGCCGACAAAAATTCTCTCCTCGGGGAAACGTAAACGTCGCATGGCCTGGAAAATGGCGGCGAGGGTGGTTCGACCTTGGGACCATCGAATATCGCGTTCACCATCGCGCACTATGCGGTGCATCGTGCTTTACAAGGCTAATGTTGTGATGCGCTTGTATTCCAGGAATGACACCAAGGAAGTTCATCAATTTCCTTTGATTGAATTGAAGGGGTAGTTTCGTTCGGATTTTGCTATTGAGGAATTTTAATGTAAGGGTTGCTTTGTTCTTCAGGATAGTTTTCCTGTTTGGAGTCCATACTGCGTATGCCTGTTCATGAGGATATAACTGTTGTTTGAGGATTTGTTGTAAAGTCGTAGACTGAGCTATTCGACAGATATATCCAACAATTTTGTGTTTAATTGTACTGGTCTTACAATTAGAAGCGATCATGTCTAGACGACACGATCTATAAAATCAATAAAATATGTTGGTTATTTTCAGAAGAATATTTACAGTCTTGAATTGATTGAAATCATCTAAATTGTCACAGTGAGATGATGGTATTGCGACTGGTGTATATTACTTTTTAATATTGACAAGACTGCGTCTATTCAGACTTGATACAATTTTAAATATAATATACAATGCATGCTGCAACAAAGAAGTTGACAGTTTTTGAGAATCAAAAATTGTACTCAGAGACGAGACAATCAGAAATGTTTGTAAATTTATTTATTCTGATTTCTTTCATTGATTCTGCTACTATTACTATCAGATCACCAATTATGATTGCCACTCTAGCAGCGCCAATAAAGTGCAAAGGGTTAACCATCAATATTTCAATGAATATTTCAAAAGTTGTCGAGGGCACCACCCTGATATCTAGACTGCGGATATTTATGCGAAACAAAAATTGTTTGCATGAATTAGAAGATACAGGAGCTACATGTATATTCAGTTCTTTTTGTAACAATTTAGAGTTGGAAATAGTACAAGAACGTTTTGAAAATCTGTAAACGTCTGCAGTGTTTCATGTTTGATCTACTCATGTTTGTCATTAATGCGTAAAATGCGCAGTCCACTGACAACGAATCGATAACGCCGACATAACGAAGACGTGGTTTAATCTCTCCGTATCTCTGTCCATTTTCCAAGCCTCCATTCCCAGACCCATTTGATGGCGGCCAGAGCCCCCATCCGTTGCACCCCCATCGACGCATGCACATTTACACGTGCAGCAGAGTTTGCCGGGATATCGATGCACTTTGTTACCCGTATCGCGTATGGTGCACGCGCAAACACGCGAAGATAGACGAACGTTGTCGTGAGCGGAAGAACGACGTAGCAAAAAGGGGGTGGGAGGGGAGGAGGGTTTGTTCGACGTATAGAAAAGGGGGTGGTAAGGATGTAGGAAGGATAAGAAGGGAAGCCATAGCCTGCGGCCTTTCCCTCTTGCGAAGTTTTTCTCCTGTAGGCGTCCACGCGAAGTCCACCCCTAGGGAAAACCACCCACCCCCACCCCCTTAACCGTATCTTGCGAAATCGATGGGCTCGGGGTAGCTCGGGCACAGTTTCCCGTGCCCGAAAAAAAGGCCGCCCTTATTTTTGCACGGCGAGACGGCCGGCTTCGATTGGTCCCGGAGACGGGGGAGAACGTTAGTATAAATACGCGGAAGTATGTGCGGCTGAAGGGGTGGCGGATAGATAGAATGCGCGCGGGCGGGGGAGGGGGGCGTGGGAGACTTTTATCGTGGCTCTGCACACCTCGGTCTCTCGCGCACCGAGAAATATAACTGGGCGTTCAGAAATTCTTTACGTTCGTGCGCGAGCTCGCTGCCGGTATAGCCGCCGAGTTTTGCCACTTTTAGCACGCCGGTGCATGCTCGATAAGTGTTAAAGCGGCCTGCTTCAGACACGCGTGCTCCTCCCGCCAGGCCGAAGGGCTGGCTTGTTACCGGGTCGTAGAAATGTTCGGCGGCGATCGTTGCTGGCGGAAAAATCGATTTCGATGTATAAGTAATTCTACGATTTTTAAAAATCGATTTGCACGATCGACTGCTACGTGAATGACTGAAAAGACACTACCTCAGACTTCTTATTCTACAATTCTTCGAGTTAAAACATTTTCTAATGAAGTGATTGAACTCTTTTTGAACGCTTTTTTCATCCACGTGTTCCAGTAAATGCACTCTTAACATTTCTATGGAGAATTGCGATGTAATATTAGGGGTACCCATAAGTAATCAATTATTAGCAAAGAATTTGTTTTGCCTTTAGTTCTGTACCGATCGTTGGAGAGGAAACACGTATTCTTTTACAGTTTTCGGTAAAGCAGCCTCTGTTCAAAATAGTCTACAAAGTATGATTTTTTTTACAACCCTATAATAAAATGGCGGTGTCCTAGGCGAAACTAGAAATTTTAAATGTATTACAGGGGATGCTGTTCTAACCCCATTGAATTCTACTCTGATTTTGTAAGAATCTCTGGGAATGATATTTCGCACTTAGCGTGTTAGAAAAAAAGAGAGACGAATGTCCACGTGGCTTCTATATCTCGCAATTAACGCAGTCAATATTCATTTTGCAGTGGCACGGCGAAAGCTCATTCCGCCGGCTAAAATTCTCCTCGCGTTGAGCATAGGCTAAAAGTACCTACCGCCATCGGTCCATATATTTCCCGTGAAATTCCGCAACTCGCATAACCACGTAACAGAACCAGCCAAAGGCGGCCGCGCATAATCACCGTCGATCTATTATCCGGAACCCGGGCGTCAATCAAACGGCTAACAAGCGCAGCCCCGAAACCAATAACCTAAATACCTGGAGCTCGGCGCGTCACGGAAACATACTGGCAGAGCGTCGATCGTCGGAAACGAGCCTAATTGCGCGGGAAGACGGTCGTTCATCGACCCGTAGCTAGTCCGCGAGACAAAGGTATTCAACCGCCGAAAAAAACTGTCCTTACCCCGGTTGCCGGGGAACGTTACTGTCGGATTCTTGGCGGTAACTGTACGAGGACGTCAGTTACGTCAAGTCCGTCAAGTAACTCGGCTCGGCGCGCCAGCGTTAACCCGGGTTCCCCGTAGCTCTCGTGTGTGGACTGCGGAGTTTACCGTCGACGACGACGACGACGACGACGACGACGAGACGGGCACGGGAAGACGACGACGACGAGGCCCCGTCGACGAGAAACGGGGAAACTTTAGACCAGACAGCCCCCGGATGCTCCGGTTCCCGTGCACGCGGTTCCTGCCCCGTCTCACCCATCTCGCGGCTGCACGCCTGGAAAGTTTTGCCCCTGTACCGCCCTTCCTCAACTCGCCCTCGCGCACACCCCCGCAGCCCTCTTAGCCCCGGGGATTTTGGTTAGAATATTGAATCTCGCAGAGTGGAGGCGCTGTAACGAGCACACCGTCGACCCCGGCGTACGTAGGTACGCTTCCACGTCCTCGTATAATACCAACCACGACCACGCTCGACCCGGGACGCCGCTCGCGAACCGAATAATCTGCTCCCGGAGAAGACACCGTGCGATACAACGAGCCGCTCCGGAGTCCGAGATCTCCTAGTCGCCGGGAACTGCGATACTTGGTCGCTTGAAGTCGCCGATACAGCGATACCGTATTCTCTCTGCAACTGTCGTATCCTCGCCGAGCGACAGTTCTAGCGGAGGTGCTACACTCTTTGTAGTCTGCCGAACGTAGGATACCGATAAGGATAGCGATTGGAAAATAAAAGACTCTTTCTTTTCCGCTCGCCGGCCCTGTTCACGTCGGAAACCTTTAATCGCTCGTGACGCGAGTCATTATAATCGTGGTTGTATCGTGTTTGGTGGCGTTTTAATTGAGAAGACAAACAGAACGATAGCAGATGTTTCATAAAGAAAGAAGAAAAAATTACAGAAGTTGCAATCTTTCGCAACATTTAAAACAACCCGTAAAGTTGTTGATTTCGCCTGATTTTGAAACTTTAACACAAACGCGGCACGTCGGACTGCTTTCAAATTTGGCAGTCATCATTTAGAGGGGTTGGACCAAAAAATTCTCAAAATAAAAACTTTTGACCCCCATAGCTGAGGGCCACCCTACAGTACATGGTGCGTTGAGTACCTTATTGTTTAGATTTCTTGTACATTTTTCTTGTTGAACAGACAGTTGCATTGCACTGCAACTCAAAATGTCTAAAATGGCCGGATGTGACGCCTGATCGTTTGAAACTTGGGATACGGTGGAACAATGGTCAACTTTCAAATTTACGACTTAATATTCCCAGATCGAAGAATCGCGCTAGTAAAGAAAAAAATAGAAATGTTGCCCAAAACAGAAAGAAATAGAAGCGCTGGCGTCGCGGGACAATGGCAAAGGAGCGATTGTTTCACGGCGCGTTGCCGTCTCTAAAACCAACAGACCTTCTCGCGACGGAGCAAATAATTCACGGAGCATAATCGGGCGATATTTCATCCTCCGTCCTGCGTCATCCTGGGTCGGCAGTCACCCCTTCCAATAATTTTCGCCTTGGCCGAGGACGAAACGAATTTACTTTTAATTGCCGTACGCGTGACCGTGCTGTGCCCGTACGATAGAATATGGCGGCCGAGATGATATACGAGGGTCAGGCCATGTTTCCGCCTGTTTTGACCGCCGAGGGGGGTTGGGGCTGGGCAGCACGCCCAGGGTCAACGGATGACCCATCGAAGGGCACCCGGTCGTGGCCCCGGCCTTCGAAAAGGGTGACCGGTAGCACGCGCCCCCATCCCTCTGACCATCGCGGACCTCGAAGGGCCCAGGGGGTCGCGGATGGCACACGTACACCGGTCAGCGAAGTCCAAATTAACGGAGTGTCCCAGGTAGCTAGGTACTAAGCCCGAGGACATCATCGATGGCCCCGGAGACTGAAATATGGGTCGAAGGTACGTTTCAACGATCTTGTCGCCCCGGTTGCCCAGCTTTGTCGACAGAAAGAGAGACCGGGGCCATCACCTGCGCCCTGGCTCGCGCGAAACTGGATCCAGGCGGGGGACCGTTGATCCAGGCCCTAGATCCTTGTCTCTTGACCGGTACGGGCTTCCGGTAGCCGTTCTGACCTACTTCCATACCCTGCCTTCGTCGAAAGCCCGGTTAGCGCAGAATGTTGCGAGTCGATTGCCAATTCGTGTTGATTTTTCAATTTTTCTTGTTACGTGCCATTTTAACCCTTTGCACTCGCAGCCATTTTAACTCTAAAACGAAACATTTCTTCCGACCTAGAATATTTCCTTTCTATATATAATTTTTCATGATATACATACGAAAATAGTGCAATTTTCTCGTACAACACTGAAGTGTTTAGTGATTTATTAAATACAAACAAATTTAATAATGTACAAAATTAATGTACAATTTTGAATAATGATACAGGAATTTTTAGTGGCGCCTTACAGTCGCCATTCGTGTGCTAAGGGTTAACACTAAACCTACCGACAATTTAAGTTATTGTTAATACACTAAACGTATTAGTAGATGAATTAGTAGATGAAGAACTTCCATAAAATGACGATACAAATTTATTTTCATATAAATTCAATTATACAAAAAATACTGCGATGCTCTCTCCTCGATTTACAAAATTGCACTGTGTCGTCCAACTTTGCGGTTTGGATGCGTTTGCCACGAAACAGTATTATCAACCATGCACGCGAGTAACTTGATAGCGTCTCATTCGATAAGGCGGCTCATTTCTTTCGAGTTGGCCATGCCACATTGAGAGTAGCCTTTCTTTTATACTGATTGTTTAGGTTTAGAAGAGTAAATGCCATATTATCTCGTGCGGTCCAATTGACCGGCCGCGGTAGGTAGGACGAGATAAATATATTTCTTGGAAAAAGAAAAATAAAACAAGAAATAAATACTGAAAAATACATTGTATACATGCTTTAGGAAAAGTCGTAAAGATAAACAGCGATGTGATAATGTTGAAGGAGAAGGTAATGTTAATGAGAAGGTCAATTTGATCGGCCATGGTAGGTTTAGTGGTAAGGCTCAATCGTTCCGCCGAAATCGACCATTATTTTCGTTTTACGAGAAGCTCAATAAATATTTCGAAAGAGGAAATAGTAAACTCTAAATTGTGGAATTTGTATAATAGTAAGTACATTTAGAAATGCAGAATTAGTTGAAAACGGAGTCGGATTAGTTTAACTGTTATAAAATCAATTCAACATATTCTTCGAAATACTTCGCGCAGCTTTGTTGAAGCGTGTTTCGATTTGTGGTTCTTTGAGGACAGTCTGGCGATGGACAAATGGAAATAGAGCACGGGAAATTCGTTTTACGGGGACGAGGGTCTTTGAGGATTATCGGAGACGCGCGAGAAACGAGACGCTCTAATGTACGAGGATGGAATATGGTGGAATTGGATGTCGGATTTGTTATAGTTGTGAAATATTTACGAGAATATGCGACACTAATGCAGAGTCTAGTCTGCTAAATGTTCAAACATTTCTCTTCTGAATATTTTAACCGCATAAAACGAATTCGTATATCCCAATTCATTTCTGCCAAAAAGATGTAGAATATCTCCTAATTTATAAGAAATTGCAAGTAACTAACAAATTCCTCTGTTCCACAAGTACCGCAAAAATTGCTACATTTAAAATTTATCCAAGTAAAAATAGACCGTCCGACAACTTTTACGTCTAGAAGCTTCAACATTGTAGATTTTCCGAGGGAACATACAGCATTCCGAGAAATGGATTTCGAGAGTAATCTTTTGCAGAAATCGTCATTGTATGGAAATTACGGCGAGCGTGGGATTTATTAAAATTGCGTTCGAACAGCCACTTATCGAATTGCTCGGTTATCTCGCCGCATTTTTTGGATCGATACCGGCGTCGAAATTTATACGCCGCTGTAAATCGTTTAACATTCACGCGCTCTCCCCGGCGTCCGGCATATTTTAACCCGGAAACCGTAAAAATATTATGCGGTAACGGTTGCGCGTATTTTCACGGTTTCGCGTATCTTATAAAGTAATCGATTTTATACGCCGCGAGTGGAAAGTACGTTTCGTATCCACTTGCGTCGACGAGGCATAAAACCGCAGTAGAAAATTTCGAACGTGCTTGTACAATGGCGTCGACGTACATATGCGCCGCATACATACTTCAGCGGTTTTTTTTTTTTGCCACGCATCATGCTATCCACGAACCGAGGACTTTTCCTTCTGCGAAATTCGAGTAATTCATAAACGTGCCTGTTTGACAATCAGTTTTCAACAATCATTTTTGACAATTAATTCGGCAATGCTTAATTTTTTATGCTTCCAAAAACGTTTGTAGAAACATTGCAATTAAATTCACCAATGTTCTTCCTTGAGATTAGTAAACCTATCATTACAATATTTAATATTTAATTTTTTATTTTCTATTAAGCGTCATCTTGAAAATATATCCTCGTGCATAGCGTTTTAATTAATTTTCTATGTAAAACGTGAAACTTTGTCAATCCTTTTGATTTAAATATATAGTACTGTATAATTTAGATTTTATGTATTTACAACAGAAATGAATAGGTGAAATATAAAACAGTAAAAATATTAGAAGAAAGCAATATAATATATTAACGATATGAAATGAATATTGATGTCATTCCAGTACCTAACAATTAACTTGAATAATTTTCACTTTACCTTTAAGACACCAAACAAAACAGGATTGAGGATCGTTTTTACAATTTTGGAACTGTATAATTTAATTTGAGTTGAACTATTTCGCCAATGGAATAAGAAATATTTTCCAGTGTATAGAATTTCGTTGTCGTCCATTACGTTTGATTTTTTAATAACATTGTGAGGATCGAATTTTGTAGTAAGAAACGTGGGCTATTGTTAAAGTAGGAAAGATAAAAGAGGAAAGGTTTTTGCCTTGTCACCAGAACAATTTGCGAGCATTCGAGTCTCCCACCGCGTGTTTGATCCAGACGCTAATCCTTCGGCAAACAGAACATTATTTCTACTTCGATTGCTACTTTCTCCGGGCTTCACCGATGCGAACGGATGCTTTAATATTCTCCCGGACTCCTGAGAACACTACAAACGCCCGGGCATGTGCAGAATCGGAACAGGAAAATCGAATTAAATGGCGGATCCAGTTCAACAAAGGGCCGATGTAATCTCACTGCAAGTATGCACGGTACTTTGCAGACTTGTAATGGAACTCCGAGACGAATAAAAGTGGATGCCCTTATTGAAGAGAAGGGCATCCCTCTCCTTTCCAATCGCAGTCTTCTTGAGTCGTTTTCGTGTCTCCATGTCATCGAACATGGCGAACAGCCCTTCTTATTGATTCCATGTGCCCGAGCATACTTCTTTATTGCTTGGGCTCGACTTTGATCTAATTGTAAATAATATTGAAAAAAGAAATCCCAATTAAGACGCACATACTACGTCAAACTCGCGAAGAGTAATTCCTACAGAACACAGCGGGGTGTTATTTTATTTACCAAAGTGTTGGGATTTATTATAAAAATTCTTATGCGGTGAGAGACTTTGTTAAATATTTTATACTGTATTTTAGAGATAATATATGTTACAAATATGTCACAGTTTAATAGTTACACTTTAGATATCTTTATTCAGCAAAATATAAGCCAATGAATTCGAGGATCATTTCTACATTATTTATTTTATTGAAAGGAAATTCTATTAGGGGACTGTTTCTAGGGAGACAGAAGAAACATATGTGACAGTTTGGGTTAGTTTATACATTTAAGAATATTTTCGCGTCACACCGTGCCCCGTCTATTCTGAACCCACCCATTACCGTTCGAATCAATCAAATGTCAATTATGCAGAATCTGTAACCGCATGGGGACCGGAAACGGAAACTAAAATTTCCGAGTGTTTTAGTATCATTGCATGGGAGCAATTAGATTGCCGTATTAATTTTCTGTCCTCGATCATATACGATATACCCTGCTCTGAATACTCTGAATACTATTAAATCTTTACACGATCCTCGTACTATAAACGAGTCGGCGTGAATGAAGCCGTTCGCCTATTCTCACCAAAACGAACCGGTAAAATGTAAACGCATAGAAAATGATGGAGATTATTTTGGAAAATGTCCTCCGGTTCTTTGTAAATAATCGACAAACCAACGAAGAACGGCGTAAGAATTAAATTGCATTTCTGACAGTACACAAATTGAACCTGCGTCACCTCATAGAAGGGATCTGGGAAACAATTAACTTTAGCCAGGTATCAAGGTGATTAACATTATATACACTTATGACAAAAATGGGTGACTGTAATTTGAAACAGCAACGAGAGTATCAATACATTATTTTCGACCTGCTGAAATTGTTAGGAGAGGAGAAACATTCTTAAGTGGCTTCAGTTTTGTGCAACAGACGCAGGCAATTTTTATTAGGGGTAATCATAAGTAATCAATTATTTGCAAAGAATTTGTTTCGCATTGATCGTTGAAGAGGAAACACGTATTCTTTTACAGTTTTGGGTAAAGCAGCCTGTGTACAAAGTATTCTAAAAAGTATCATTTTTTTTTCAAAGGAAGTTTGACCGCAACCCTCGTACTCACCGGATATTGCTCCCTCTTTTCAGATCTTTGGAGCATTATTTAAGAAATAAAACATTCACTTCTGTAGAAGATGCAAGTAGGCACCTTGAGTCATATTTTGCATCACGAACCCTGGATTTCTATAAGACGGGGATTGAAAATTTGCAGGAAAGATGGCAAACTGTCCTGGATAATGATGGAGATTATATAATAAATTAAGAAATAAAAACTTGAATTTACTACAAAGTTTGTATTAGATTTCAAAATAATTTATTACTTATGGGCTCCCCTAATGTTTTGCACGAAGTTCCGCAAACCCTCTTTCGCGACTTGTAACGAGACCTGGAAGAATTCCTGGCAGTGACCAAAACGATGTTGACTTATTTAGACCTGGGGTCCAAAAAAGCCGGCCCGCGCCGCTCAAGTGTCAATTTACCCCGGTCGCGGTGGCCCCGCGTCGGTAAGAGAGTCTCCCATAATTAGAAACGCGTATTATCGATCACGGGCCGGAAGTCTGCGGAAGAAGTAACGGTTAACGATAATGTAACAACCTCCGCGGAGTTTCCGCGGGCGTGCATATACAGCCGCGCTTCTATTTCCTACATACATTGTACAGGTGCGGGGGTGTGTGTGCGGTGAGCGGGGGAGGAGAGGGGGAGGGGGAGGGGCGACAGGGGGCTGTAAATATATGTACGCGTACATCGAACGCCGGGGCTATATCGACAGCAAAATAAGGGATCGCCGTGGGAGGGTGGCTACATGAGGGATGCTTCGTGAAGCCATAGACGTTCGACTGCTCTCCATCCATCCGCCCTCGTCCGCCACCCGGCCAAACCCCCCGCTCGGCCCGCCGCCACCCCTCGATATTAAAAATTTCAATATCCTAGCCCCAGGGGTGGAAAACACATAATGTATTCAGGTGACGTCCCGGCCATTCTATCGGCGAGAAAAACGTACAGTTTTTCGAGGAATCGAATCCATCCAGCAGCCCTACCCCCCTCCCGCCCCACGCCGCCCGGCAACCCTCTAGCCGCCACCATTCCAGGTTTTGCTCCCCTTCGACGGGGTATCGCCACCACCCACGTTTTCGTCCAACCCCGCACCCCTCTCCCTGCCCCAACCTCTTCGGCCTCGTCCTCCTCTCTGGGCTCCGTCCTCATCCTCCTCTTCATCCTCCTCCGCCACCCCCCTCGGGTTTACGTGCCACCCTCGAGGACCAGGATGACGACGGAAGCTTCTTTGTTTCTTTCTGTCCTGCCCGCCACGTGGAGCGTTTTTATTCGCTCCATGGTGCTGGCTCTAGCTAGCCATCTCGAACGGAAATTGATAAGTTCGAGGAACCGCCGTGGTCCTTGCTCGACGACTCGCATCAACCCCCTGACGATGCATGGAGGACCGATGCGGTGTTGGAAAATTGGTGGAAAGGATTTTCGAACGACTGTCTTGGATTTTTCTTTTTCACGGGTAGAGTTCAGGTGAAGACGGTCTCTTGAATTTATTGGTTAGGTGTAAGCTTCTAGGTAAATTGCTTCACCGATCCGAGAATGTTGTTGAGGAAAATGGAAAAATGTTGGGTAATTGCACTCGAAGAAGTTTGATTGTTCTTTGTTTTGGAGATGGCTGAGATTAAGAAAACATTAGTCTCCGCGGATTTGTTAGGTTCGAGAGTGTTTAGAAGGGTGAATTGTGTCAGTAGAACTTACACTTTGTGTTGATACTTTGTAATGTTGTGAGAAAAGTTAATTCATCGTGCCTGAAGACACCCGAGTTTGCTTCGTCTCAGAAATGGTTCAGATAAAAATGATGTGGAGCGCAATGAATTGATTAGGTAGAGTAGAGTTTTTAGTAGATTAAGAGTGGGAGTATACCAGTTACGCTTAATAAGAAAGGCAGATAGTAAGGATGGAGATTTGACACTGCTGCGTTTTCGTCGTGTGTCGTGGAAATTGCATTTTTCGCACCCACCGCGTCACCTTTAAAAATGTCAGGTGTAATGTCAGGCGATGTGTGAGACCAGGAACGAAATCATGCTTCCTATATAGATGGAGTGGATAATAAAAATTCATAGGTTTATTCCATAATTGCACAAACTTAAAAGTAAAAAAAAAAACTAGGAACAAATCTGCGCAGCGAATTTGGAGAACTGGAGGCTACAAACAAACTAAAATATTTTCACACAGCTATGATTCTTGTCAAATATTCTTTCTACGCCCATTATATTATTCCAAAGATGGTAGTTTCTACTTCTTCATCTCACTACTGTTATAAGAAACTGTAATAAGAAAATGCTTATAGGACTGAAAAAGTTGTCTGCACATAAACATGTAATAAAGTTGTCTTTAACCATCGACGACTATTCAATAAAAAATTAATTCCATTATTTTCTCGAATTTCTTGCCCCGTAGTAAGGTATCGATTCTCAGAAACGTAGCCTGAGATCACTAGCATAGGTCTCTATTATTACCAGCCGTTGGCGAGTATAGTAAGAGAGAAATATCGGACTCCATTATTGCCAGCTGTCGCCTAGCGTAAAAAATCAAATTTGCTTGATTTGCTACAGGCTACAAAATTGCGTTTCTCTCGAAAAAAAGAAGACATTTACTATTTTGTCTACACTATGGCTTCCATGTTTATGTATTTCGTTCCGGGGACCACGAAAACGATGAAACCTATAGTCCTACTTTTTCTGAACCGAAATAACCAAATAGCTTCCACTTTTATATAGTTGATTCTAGTCCACGGAGCACAAATATTATATAAACCAGAATCCAACCGAGAAATCGGTCGCCGGGAAGGTCGGCGAGAAAAGTGCTCGATTTCCATCCCCCCGAGGGTCCAATAAGTTGTCCGCGGGGTTCATTGTCCGGGGGCGCGTGTCTCGCAAAAAAGCCGAGTCGAATCGAAGAAGGAATTCGACTCCGAGCGAGATCTCGCTGCCGATGGAATGGCGTTCGCGGGTCAGATACGATTTCCCTGTCGTTCCAGTTGCGCGCCCCGTATCCGGCGACGGTGAACGGGGGTGAGGCCGGCGAGAAATTGGTAGAAAGTGAGTCCTCGGGAATCAAGCAACCCCCCTCCCTCCCTCCTTTGCCTCGGCGGCCATTCGAAGAACGTGGAGAAGGTGAGGAGGCGGGGGCAGGGGCTAGATAGTCGAATGGTTCACGGGCCGCGATTCTAAACAACTTAACGATAAAATTTATAGTTCCACAGCACGCCTACCCTCGTAGCCCTCTCGGGGCTTTCTTCGGAGGGGTCGAAGGAAGGAAACGAAGCACGGTGAACGGGGACGTCGTAGGTGGGGGATGGGGGTAGGAGACCTCAGCCGTACATAGGAGGTCTCTTGTACGGGACTTTTACCCTGCAGAGTTGCGTCGTAATTTATGGATGCCGTTCCCTTATCCGCAGGATACGAACTCCACTCTCCCCACACGTTTGCTGTCCTTCTATCGATCCTATATACCGCGACGAAACGGGTGTCCACGAAGTATCGTCTTCGGCAGCTCGCCTGCCCTGCGTCGCCTTCCAGGACTCCTCCGGGATGACCGAAATATTTCCACGACAATATTCTACCGGAAAGAAATACTCGAGTACAGGGAATCATCCCTTGGTCATCATTCATTGGTGCTAACGCGAGGATCAGGTCTGGGTTAGTTTTTATTCATTCTTAATTTTATATGTATGAATGTTTTTGACGAGCAAGTGACTTAATTGAAGCTACTTCTGAACTACAGACTATTTCTTTGAGATTAATGGTGATTTTATGAAACTGAATACAAATAATTTGAACTGGCTACTAGAAAATTAGAATTTACATAGTTGAAAATTAGATCCATAGTTAGTGGATCAGAGTACTGAGCACAAATAATAATATTTTGCTATCGGTATTTCTAGACAATAATAGGAACAATAATTTTAATACTTTTAAGCGAAACCTTTGATAGAACAGCTATAATTTAATAAAGACTATTTCTTTGAGATTAATGTTGATCTTATTGGGCTGAATGCAAATGATTTGAACTGGCTACTAGAACATTAGAATTTACATAGTTGAAAATTAGATCCATAGTTTTGGATCAGAGGGTTGAGCACAAATAATAATATTTTGCTATCACTATTTCTGGCCAATAAGAGAAACAATAATTTTAATAGAACAGCTATAATTCTTGTTTAGATGAACAAACAGGACATTTTATGGGGGCTATTTTTGCAAGAAGTCTACAAAATTAGTTCAATATAAAAATTAATGAAAATTTAACTGGTCAAGTTGTAAGTAGGTACATACATAGAAAATGCATAGTTTCACAGTTGTTTAAAACACAATATTTTTACGACAATTAAAGTTTCAAATGTGATCATTGTTACCACAATTGTATCCTTTGAAGGATTCAATCTACTTGATTGTAAAAAGACACACCATGTAAAAAGACATTAAAAAGACTGAAATATTGTCTGTTTACCATTTTCAGACCCAAATATCATATAGAAAAAAAAATTGTGATACACAGACTTCCGCCATGACTCTTTCTATAAATCCTCATTTTCACAGACAAACTGCAACCAAAACAAAACCAAACACAACACCAACAACAATTGCCCTCACAGCTAAAAAAGAACAGCACAAAATTTCATTGAACTCTCCACGCTAGCCTTTTAAGCTACACAAACGGCAAGTTCATTCGAGCAACTTCGTGTAGCCAGTTCTTTATCCCGGCGAAGAATTAATCAAAGTTGTTTCGCGGCTCCTTCGACACCCGGCACTCGAAGGCCCGTTACGTATTGTATTCCGATTCGTCGAGTCGACGTATTTGTTCTACCCGCGATCTATATGTTGTATATACACCGGTAATTCAATGGCCGTCCATTTCGCCGAGTGGCGGGGCGGGTAGGGGGGGTGCGGCACCTCGGCACGCGGAAAGCGAAAGTTAATTGAGGAGCGGAAGTGAGACGGCGGCATTTGTAATTCAGATTTTTCGGCTCGCTTTCTCCTTTGCCGCGAGCCACGTGGACCTTTTAGTTTCCTTCCTCCGCAGCGCACCACCCCCCCCCCTCGTTCTCCTCCTTTTTCTTTGCTGAATTTATGGAGAGAGTTTCATCGGCGCGGGAACTTCTTATCCGCCGCGGCGGAACTTCCGCGGATTCGCCTCGACCGGTTACCACAGGTACGTTTTCTGTCACGTGGTCCAATTGCGGCGATACCAATTGCAAATCGATTACTGTACGGCACATTATACAATTTGTTCTTGCACAGAGTAGTTGAAAGTATTGTTCTGGAAGTATTTATATTCGGTCGAGGGACGACAGTGGACGGTTAAAAAATGTTTCGAGGTCCGTGCCCGGTGTTCCGGAGTCACCCGTTACATGTGGAAACACACCCTGTACAGAAATGCTTGGTTTGCCGAGGCGCGCGGGCGCTGCGACGTGTTTGCACGTGCGCGCGCGTGTGTGTTAGTTAGTCCACCCTCGAGGGAACGTGGTGTGGGGGAGAGGATGAGGGATGGAAGCCGTCGGTGGAGGAGGGGGTTGGCGAGGGTGGAGGAGGGGGAGGGGGAGGATGAGGAGGAGGCCGGTGAAACCCAGATAGAGCGAGACGGAGCAGGAGACAGCCGTTGGACCACGTCGGCGGATGGAAGAGGATCGAGAGAGCTCGAGGAGGGATGGGGGAGGAGGACGGTATAGAGACAAACATAGGTAGAACGTTAGGGGAGCGAGCGAGACGGCATGAATACGTGGAGGCCCGTCTTATATTGATTTCTGTCCACGCCACCCCCGCCGAGCCTCCACAACCCCTGCGAGCCACCCTACAACCGAGCAGGAGGCAGCAGGTGTGGGGGTTGCAGGAGGGACAGAGAGACAGAGGTGGAAGGGAAGAAACAGAGAGTGTACCGGCGTGGAGGAGAGAGAAAGAGAGATTGAAAGAGACAGAGAGAGAGAGAGAAGGATACGAAGAGACGGAGAAGACCCTCTCGCCGCACTTTCTACGGGAGAGGCCCTCGGGGGTGGCACTCTGTCACATTCAACCCCCGACCACCGTCGCCAGTCCGCCACCCCTCGAGTCCCCCTTGTCTCTCACTCTCTCTCTCTCTCTCTCTCTCTCTCTCTCTCTTCTCACCCTCCTCCCCCTCCTCCTCCTCCTCCTACCATTCAAATAACAGGCACCGCTGCTTTGGAGCATAGATGGTGGTGGCGATGGTGGCGGTGGTGCCGATGGTAACGGTGGTACGAGGCTTGGTAGATCGGAGGGCGGGCTGACAGAGGGTGAGTTTCGTCCGGCCGAAGCACACCTCGATCGATTGGGCTTGTCCAAGGGTGGAAGAGGTATCCCGGTCTCCCTCTGTTCCCCGCTCCAGTCAGCCTTACCTTCACCGTCAACCACCCCCGGCCAACCCTCCCCCGCTCTCCTCTCCACGTCCCTGAAACCTCCCTCTGCCTCTGCCTCTGCCAGCCTGCCTCCCTCGGCCTGGCGAACCCCGAGAGTGAGCATCACGCGTACATGTGTACGTGCCTTTACGTGCACGTACGTGTATGGCGAGGGGTTACCATGGCAACCCACCCTCACCACGGGGGTGAAACGCCATTGGCCGGCGCGGGGTCTCGACCGATCGTGACCCACCCCTGTCTCTGTCTTTGTATCGGCGTCTACGTATGCCGCGAGGACTAATCCCGGCGACGAAACAGCTCGCTGACTCGAGCCACTGTCCACCGGACCTCTTTCACCACCTTTCACCCCCTTTCACCCCCATCTCAACTTTTTTGCGAAACTGTCAAGGATGCCAAACGATCGAACGCACGAATGTTCGTTTTGATATGCGCTAAAATTTTTGTGACAGCCACAGAACATCGTCCGTTGCTTTTGGATGACGCGTGGGGGGATGATCGTTTAGGCGAGGAGAGCGTCTTCAAGCGTTTGCGCGGAATACTAATGGATCAAGCGAAATTAAAATTTTAAGAGGGGTGAACACTGATTTAATATTCCTCTTCGCCGGTGTTTATTGGCTAGCGGGGCTGTACCTAATTATTGGCTTCGTCTATTAGCCCTTTACCCTTAGGTTACGGCGGGAATTGTTCAGGGGTTGATCGTAATACTTTCTTCTTTACGTAGCTATGATGTTTATCGAGGAAGTCAGCTCCTGTTCAGTCGCTTGCTTCATTTATTGATCTTTAATCCTTGTACAGTGAAATGACTGTCGGGGTTGAGTATTTATTTAACAATATTCTTTGAATCTGTAGTATTTATTGAGATAGTGTGACTTTATTTATTAACTCTCAAAAAAAGTGGAAAGGGTTGAATATCGCTTCAATTTTTTTCTTCAAACAACAATCGTGTACATTAAGGAAATATAGTTCGTTTAAATTTAACCTAATCTTCGAATTTATATTGTTTCCTTGCAACCCTATGGACAAACCCTTATTCGATACGTGTGGACGAGTTAATCTTCATACTTGAAATTTGATGTTGTAGTATTGGGAAATTTAAATCAATATACAATTATTAAAAATTGATGTACTGAGGACAGGGTACTTATTAAGGGTTGAAAACCTCAATTTTATGAAAATCTAGTCTAGTTATGCCCTCAATGGTTTATCGACTAGCTTACTAAAATTTGAGTGCAACAACAATTTATTTACAACGTACTATTACTATTAAAAATAGAGTTAGATAGGTATCACACATTTCCTTCAGATTGTTGATTTTATATTACTTACTATTACTATTGACTTGAATATTGTGGTTGCATAAAATTCGAGTTCAAGTTATAAACGAATGACGCAAACAAACCGAGCGTAATTTTCAGTCCGGGTTGGAACAACAGCGGGAGCTAGAACCTTTTATGCAATCGATTGGTTTCTTCCTTGGTGTGGATTTTATTGTTATCGACAGACCAAGTGTATTGGTATTCTACGGACCAAGTTCCAGGATTGTCACGGCAATCGGTTCGCCGTACGGTGGAAAAGCGTCTTTCCTCGGTAGGCTCGCGATTATTTCTCTTCTACTTTGTTTCGCTCCTCTCCCGAATGCGCCGACCCGCGCCACGCTGCGCCCCAAGACTTACAGGTGGGCTGTTTGTCACCGGGCGACGCGCCGCGAAAGAATAATTACTCACTCGGAGCGGATTTCCGCGATTGCCGCGCGTTACAATCTTCCGGAAGGTCTCTTCGAGGCTGCGCCGAGATTTTTATAGTACAAACCGAACCGAACGTCGTTTCCTTCTAGTGAGCATAGAACGCCGAAGGATTCTATCGGTTGTTTCTATTGTATCCTCGTCGCTATCCGCTCGAACGATAGTCAAGGCTAATTAGAACGTGGCCGAGATGAATGGTATTGCGAGAAACGTGACGTAACGATCTCTCGGTCTCTCGTAAAACCGCAAGTGAAACTGAAGGAAAAGTTGCCGCACTTTTATGTTGATAGGCCGCATACTTTTCGCGCGTTTATGGCGCGCGCGAACACGTGTAAAATTCACTGGAACGAAACTTAGCCGAGAGACGATAAACTTTTTATTCTATTTCCTGGAGACCTATTGACTTTTCGTTTTTATTTCATTTCTGGAGAACTTGACAGCTGATGAAATAAATTCTGCGTTTGTTGCAGGGGATACGGTAGCCAGTTAATTAATTAGGTTAATTGATTAGTTATTTTATGGAGTAGTTGGTGCTCTTACTGTCCCGCTTAATGTGCCATCATGACAGGAACTCGCATGTGTTGTCAGTAGGAAAAAAAGATTTAAAAAGTCAAGGTTTGTTGCTTGCACTAATTCGGATAATTTAAAATTGAGCTTGCAAATGTGCAAGCTTTCTTACAAAATTTTCTCTGTAAATTTAATATAGCTTTTCAAATTATTATCAGCAAAAATAGAATTTTATCAACAAATTTAGGTGTTTTTGTCGCACTAAAATAAATTAGACTACGGTGAGAACGCGAGGAAGGTAAACAGCAGCGTGGCAGATTTAACGGTGGGATTTTTAAGCGGAAGCCGCCGATTAAAATGGAGCCGCGATCACGGAAAATTGTTTGGAAACGAACAACGCCCGAAAGTGGGAAGTAAAAGCCGCGGTGTAAAGCAATAATCGCGTTCCGGTTAACTCCAGAAAGATGTCGAAGGTCGGAAAGTACTTTTCAAACCGTGATTTTGTTTGCTCGCGCTAGTTTCCATCCCCGTTTTTGCCCGAGTAAATGGGGAAACTTTATAAAGTTTGCAGCATCGGCTAAGTTTCCCCGTTGGCGGAAATACCAGAGGCTCCTCTCTCCGATCGCCTCGCTTAAAAAGGAGACGGAACGCTTGCGTTACTCTTGCAGCTAAAGCGACAAAATGCGCGCGTGGCACTCGGGGGCTCTTTGAATGAAACCGGTTTCATCCGGTTACTTTGCCCGGGCGAGCTCCTCCCGCGTTTCTGAAAATCTCAATCGCTTTGACCGAGCTCCCAGAAAATTTCCCGGCAAAAAATAATTCTGGAAACAGATCCCCGTTCCGTTTGGCGCCACAATTCTTCTGGAAAAAAACGCTTCTGCACGGAATTCACGAAAACGTATAGTTTCCCAATTTAAGCCACTCCTCGCGATGAAGATTTCGAAAAAAATTATTATTTTCCTTTAAACCGAAACGAAATTTTATATTTTTGTTGTCGATATGTGGTCTTCGAGGAATTACATAGGCACAGTTCTAATCAGTGTAACCACAAAATATATTCTAATACAGAGGGTTAGTGAGAAGAATATAATAAAAATGTTTGAAATAGTGTGATAGCGATTGCTAGGTTAATTTTAATTTTGGAAAGCGCTATTAATTACAGATGTTTGTCTCTGGAGTCTCCTTTGAGAACACTCCCTTTTTTCAAATTCTTGTTTATTCTGAATTATTCCACAGAGAAATTAAAATCGATGAAAATCGGTTGTTATTGATTTTTGTGTACATGCGTATGTGGTCCAGAGCCTGGGAGGGTGGAACAGTCTTCGGAACCGCATTTTTGAATCAGGAGAAAAGGTGTCTGGCAGTCGGGGGAAAAATGGAGCAGGACAAACAGGAGAAAACAGTCTGGCGGCCGATTCCATGGATAGCGAGCGAAACGTATCGTCCGCGAGAACAATGGCGCGGGGGTGGCTGGTCGGGGGTTGGAAAGTCTGGGCGTCGGTGAGCGCCGGTAAAAGCCTCGGATGAATGAAATTAACGAGCTGGTGCCGTGCGCCGATATCGAGAGCGCGGCGTAGAAAATGAAACGATCAGCTGACGAGACGGGGTCGAGGTTCGGGGGCCGGGCAAAGAAGACGCGGAAACTTTCCGTGCAGTTCGTAAAGAGTGGCTGTGCTGGCGGGGGATGAAGAGAGAGAGAGAGAGAGAGAGAAAGAGGGTGGAGAGGGTGAGAGAGGCGCGAGAAAAGACGCGGCTGATACTTCGAGTTGCATAGAGAAGGTCTGGCTCTGTCGTCGGAGGGGCGGGAAGGGGGGGTAGGTTGGAGTACAGGTGGCAGAAGGGTAGGAGAAAATGAGACAAAGAGGGTATAAGCCTTTCACGGTGGTCCGCGTGACAGAGACACGCGGATTAGACGGGGGGATGACTCGAGCAATGCCGCCGGCCCGGGGAGTTGCTGGGCCGCGAGGGTGCGGGCCGGAGACGCGGGGGTGGGTTTTAATGGCGGAAGTCATAAAATAATTTAACCCACTTTAAGAAGAAAATTAACAGAATGGCGAAAGTCTTTAAGATTCTCCGCAACTCGGTTTTCCCCCGTTCCACGTTCCGGTTCGCGCGGCTGTTCTCACCCTCTCTTTCATCCCTCCCCGCCACCACCCTTCTTCCTCTTTCTTCTTCCATCTGGCAGCGTCTACGACGTTTTCTCTCCATTCTTCCTCTCTTACTCTCTTATTCATTGAGCAGCGGCCGACCCCCACCCCCGACTCTCGCCAGTTTCTTCATTGACTCTTTCTTTCTACTACGCGAGCGTACTACGATCCCTCCCCCCCCCCGCCACCCTCTTTGCACCACGAAACCCCCTGCATCCTCTCGCGCCCTCCGTCTTATTTGGCCGCGCGCACGACCGAGCTTCCTTTGCCGCGCTCTCTCTGTTTTTTCTCTAATTATGAATGAAAACGCCGCTCAGCCGAGCTCACGACGGACCCACGACACCCTGCCGAACCTACCCCCTCTGCCCTCCGCGCAACCCCTAGCCGAGCAAAGAGCTCCGGCTCGTCAGGCGACACGGCACTTTAAGTTTTCCCCGGGTAACTTCTTCCGCGCCCGCCTTTTTCTTTGGGACACTTTCGCAGGCACAGACTCCGCCTGCCCCGGTTAGCAGACGCTTAACCGTATTGTTTTCAGTCCTCAAGGTTTTTGCTTACCCCCCACGCGGGATTCGGGGACCATTCCCGACGTCCTCGAAAAATTGAATTTCTTCTCTGCGCCTCTTTGAAGCTTTTTGTTTCAATCATTATTTCAGTAGATTCCGATCTTTTCCCTTTCACTGTTGAAAATTTGGATTTTATAATATAAATAATTTTATAATATATTGCAAGAATATTCACAGCTCATTCAGCCCATCCGAATCGTTAACAACATAAGATCTGCAGTTAATTGAAATAGAAAAATTGATAGTCGAAATGTGACGTGTTATCTGACCCCGAAAGAAGTGAAAATTTTAATAAACTTAACCTTCCAACTTAATAAACAATAAAATCAATGTATTATAACAGTAGAACTTTTTCTATGTTCACGCATCTTGTAAATGTGGCAATATAAATTGCCTAGGATTGTTCATAAGTAAAAGGATGCAGGCGCTCAGAAATCCTTCACTAGGTGTCTCCACCATCGAACTAACCTAACAGGTTACCCGGCATTGCAAGATAAGAATAGAAAAATATAAAGCATAATAATTAGAAAATTAATGTAATGAAAGAGAATCTTAGAATCGTTTCTAAGGAGAATGCCTCGCTTGTTTGGTTCATATTATGAACCCTTTGAACTCGAATGACGACTCTGAGACTAAAATATTCTAATTCGAAACCAATCATTAAACTGTGTCCACACTGAGCAACTTTTTGTCGCACCTTGTATTAGTAGATGCTTCATTTCCATGTATGTAAATAGAACTTGGACACATTTGAAGAATTCAATTTTCTGCAAATTTAGTTTTTCATTTCTTTAGGGAACAGATAACACGTTACATTTCGACTGTTCATTTTTATATTTTAATTGACTGCAGATTTTATGTTGTTAACGATTCAGACTGGCTGAATGAATCAGCTGTGAATATTCTTGCAATTGAATATTCAGCAGTTGAATGGAAAAATAAATAATAAACTGTTGAATGGTCTTGTAATGCTGTGCAATTAAAATGTCAAAGGGTCTAGCTCGAATGGAACGAGGTAAATGGCACGTGTTTTTCGAATAGATTGTGTTAATAGTAACGCGCGAACGTAGACTCGTAGAGGGTTCGTTAGGAAATTACAACGGGAATAAAAAGCAGAAGGAGGGTGTGAAAAACAAAACCTTTTTAATTAACATGGTAAGTTTCTTAAAATGTCTTCCATAAATCTCTAACACCTAATAATTGTCAAAGGAAAACAGAAACAAACTATCAAAATGATAATCCAAATTTTTCCATATTAAATCTCTCTCTACTGTTTCTGCTATTATTCTGCATTTGAACAATTAGCATAGGTCTAACCAAACCATTTTCATACACACAATAAATAATTCCTCCCGTTTTTGAGGACTCAGGATGTAGAAAAAAATATTTCTTTTTGCTGTTTACATTTTCGAGGACTCGGTTTGAAATATCGGTGAAAAATTCGGTGGGAACAGGCGGCGGTTATTCTTACGGAGTGGTTTTGTCGTGCGCCGGCTGACCTACTCCCATTTTTCTCCCTCTCCCTTTCTCTCCTCTAATTATGAATGAAAACTTCGGCAAGTGTCGCGAACAGAAGGGGGCACGCGGAAACGAACTCTTTGCAGCCTCCTCTTCTTTCATCCCGCGTCGCGCCGACTCGGCAAGTAGTACTTTTAGTTTTCCTACCCTGCCTGCCCCCCACCCCTTGTCTGAGTCCCCCTCGTCCCCCGGATTTCGTGGGAAAACTCGCTTTCCAACCGGGGAAAACCGCATTATCGTAAAGTTTGACGTTCCTTGTCGCGGGCGAGAGCGCGCCGTGCCGCGCCGTTTTGCCGTTGACAGTTCGTTTTCATTTTATTTCGCCGGATAAAACGAGGCCGGCTTAAACCTCGGATACGGATACGCGGCGGCTAGAATGTTCCGTCGACGTTTATCTGTTGTCATCGCGGTGGATCGCAGTCGTTCCGACCGGGAGGGGAAGTTGGTTAGGTTAAATGGAGTTCGACAGTCCTGTGTCGTCAAACGGAATCTCTCCGTCATTATGAAACAACGTCGCCGTTGATCATTTTCACATCGGTTTTCCAAAGCGGAAAGAATCTAGAGAATATTCGTCAGTTCTTTTCACGTGCTTGAGATCAGCTTAATACGGTGTGTTGGAGAGTGTTGGAGGTGGAACTTGAAGTGTGTAGACTTTTATGAGTTTTCAAGGGTTGTTTGATACGGTAGCTTGGTCTTTTTAATGTATTTACAATATCTTCTGTGACGTTGTAGTTGCACGTGCTTTTCATTCAGTTTTTAATTCTGAATTCATCAAATTGCACAAATTCTAAAGAAACAACCTTTATGTACTGATACAGCCTTTCAGCTTAATAAATAATACAATCAATACATTATAACAATATAACTTTTTCTGTGTTCATACGTTTTGTAAATCTGGCAAAATAAATTGTCTAGGATTGTTTATAAGAAAGGGAAGCACGCGTTCAGAAGAAAGAATCCTCCACTAGGTGTCTCCACTATCGACCTAACCTAACAGGTTACCTAGCATTGCAAGATAAGAATAGAAAATTATAAAGCATGGTTTAAGAAATTAATATAATATCGTCTCATAATGTCATTTTTCTTAGAATCATTTCTAAGGAGAATGCATCGCTTGCTACAATCAGAAGAGTGAATCCTCCGCATAGGTGTCTCCACTGTCGACCTAACCTAACAGGTTACCTAGCATTGCAAGATAAGAATAGAAAATTATAAAGCATGGTTTAAGAAATTAATATAATATCGTGTCATAATATCATTTTTCTTAGAATCATTTCTAAGGAGAATGCATCGCTTGCTACAATCAGAAGAGCGAATCCTCCGCATAGGTGTCTCCACTGTCGACCTAACCTAACAGGTTACCTAGCCTTGGAAAATATGACTACATAGAACGAAGCAAAGAACACTTTACAATTACGAAAATATTCTTGCTAAATGAAATTCGTGTTCCACGCGAACCACACTATTGCAAACGCCGTGTACGATTAAAAAGGGAGACAATTTAAGACAATTTTTTCGAAACGCAGAAGTCCTCGACCGCAATCGCGGTTGACGTCACTGAACGCATTGGCTCGGCGATAGGTTCTGGCAAAAAGTTAATGACACGGGTCTCTCGAATGGCAGCAGATAGACGGTCTTAACGGGAAATACGTGTACAGAGTCCGCCCGGAGGCAGATCGTCGGATTGCTCGTAGAAAATGTCGTAGACAGCGGCCGCGAATCAAACGCAAACTCATAAGCCGCTTATTAGAAGCGAGTGCATCGTTTCGGCTTCAGCGTCGCTCCAGCCATTAATATGCTTCGCGGGACAGTGTACGCGGAGCCGCGTTTAATTATGGAACGGCTATCATTTTCACGGGCCCTGAAGACGGCCGAGAATCGCCGGGGCGTCGTTTCCCATTATACGGCTTAAGGGTGAAGTGCACCTACGGGGGTTTGTTTCCGTCTGCTCTGCAACGAGCCTCTTCGTCGCGAGACACGCTGAAAACAGCGAATCAGATCCTTCCTTCTTCTTCTCCATCGCGTTTGAATCTCAGCAAAATATTTTTTCGTGCAGCGTCTCTTTCGAGTAAACTGCCGTCGAAGCATCCTACCGTAATTCTGTGTGCAACTTTTACTTCTTAAAAGCGGGATAATGTCACATTAATATTTTAGCTACTTGAAACCTATTAACGCTTCCTAACAAGCCGAACCATTGCATGAAATACTTTATTTAATGAAATAAATATTGGAAGGTTGCGGCGAGCGATTCTCTTTCCATCTTCTTACATTTTGCAGATTATAGTTCGGTTCAGGTTTCAGAACGAATTTTAAAAAAGGTATGAAAAGTAAAGTGTAAAATTGAATTTGGAATGGTGCTATTACTCAAACGCGTTATTTCGAAACGTGTTAAAATTACCGACCAGTGGAACGAATTTAAGTGTAACTGTATTGTTTAGTAATCACATTAACGAAATTTTATGTGACATAAAGCACTTTATTTATTAAAGAAAGTGCATTTCCCTCGCCTCTAACTTTTACCTCTGCCACTTTTAAATTTGATTGTTCAGTATATGAAATTAGGATTCACATTGATTTTATCTTTCTTTTAAAAATTAATCCATCAGCTTGACGTTCCTGGAAATTTTCCGAATAGGTTAACTAGAACAATGCCTTAAGTCTGATTCTTCTGACAGGCGTCACTTAAAAGGTAGTTACCAGAAACTTACTCCCCAGAAGTGATAAAAATAAACAAAGCTAGAGTAATGCACATTCAACTGTCAGGCTTTTGGGGTTCATTGAAATATCTAGCATAGTTTTCGCGAGGAATACGTACAAACTTAGGGGTTGTCCCCTCGTATCTCTGTGAAAAGGGAGGGTGGAGATTTGAATCTTCTCAAAATGGTATTTTAGGTGACAGTACAATGTTCTTTAAACATTTATATTAAATGCTGCCTTCGCCAAGAAATTTCGAACCGAGGAAGAATGTCGCCGGAAGCCGTGAAAACAAAATGGTCGCGTTCAAGACGCATTTATCCGTCGGCGTCGCGGCCACTCCATAATTGCTCTGCCGCGTTTAAGTGGCACCTCATCGACTAATTAGCGAAGTTATCGGGATCTCTGTAATAGAACGGAGAGCCGACTGAACGCGCGAGCCCAAGAGTCCGCTGTTATTACGCCGGAAATCGTGTCGCGTCGCGTTAAAATCCCACCCGGCGCACGGGAGCCATGGGGGTTGAATATTTTACGAGCAAACTCTCGGCGAAGGGTGGGTCCCCGGCTTGGAGCAGGGCTAAAATCCCGCGGTTCCAGAATTTAAAAGTGTCGCCGCTCGCAGCGAATTAGCTCGGCCGTTTCCTTCCGGTTTCACGAAGATTTGCGGAAAAATAGACTCGATGTGGGACGGCGGATTTCCGGCGCGCGTTTCAAGCGGGTCCGCGTGAATTAATTATGGCAGCAGTTATTTTTGAGGGATGGGGAGTTCAACGGTGCGGCAGCTGGACGAACAGGCAACCGCGACGTTGATTTAACGAACAATTTTCGAATTACCATGATTCCGAGTCGTGCAAGAAGAGAAGCGACACTTTTCTATGAATTTAACACTGATTTTATAATATAATGCTCTCTACGTTCGGGCTCCGGTTTTGGCATCTGACGAGACGGTTAATTATTAGGTGTATCCATAAGTGATCAATTATTTGCAAAGAATTAGTTTTGCCTTTAGTTCTGTACCGATCGTTGTAGAGGACACACGTACTCTTTTAGAGTTTTCGGTAAAGCAGCCTGTGTTCAAAAAATTCTAAAAAGTATAATTTTTTGTACAACCCTGTAATAAAATGGCGGCGTCCGCCCCCCTAACAATTTTTTGAGGTATTTTATGTGATCGATCCAACTCAATGGTAAATAAGAGTTGTAGCAATAACATTACACAGATTTGTATTTAACTGGTTCTATAAAATCCGCGATCTCGTGACAAGTACGGGAAGAATACATTTCTTACATTTGATTGCGAGCGCGGCCTGAAATTAATCATTCGCGGCAACACAGGCATCAATTAAAGGACGCAATACGCTGAAATCTATTCATCGCAGCATACAGATCGTCAGGCTCGAGTTCAATGAATCGGGGGAAATCTAATATCGTTTCCCATCGCGTAACCGTGATTTTAAACAAGAGAGAGAGAGAGAGAGAGAGGCTTACTTACATCGATTAATCGCGTTTTACGTAACGATCCGGCGTCGATCGATCGTTTCGAACGACGTCGCACCTCGGATCGTGACTCGTCAAAGCGGCCGGCAATCGATTTAATTAGCCCGCGCAGATCTGGAAAACGGAAGCGAGACGATGAGAATGGCTAACGTAGTTATCCGACCCTTCTGACGATCGTCGATAAACGAGAATCACCTCCGTCTAATTCGCGTTCAACCCCCTCCCCTCCACCCCGTCGATTGCCTGCCTCGCGCGAATTTCAGAAGAAGTCGGAAATTGCGTATTTTCGCGGGAAGAAACATCCTGTCTGCTCCTCCGCATTCTTATCGACCGAAATCTCGTGATACTTCAAAGGTATCCGCGTTTACGCTCGGTTCAATGATTTTTCTATTTTAAATATTACTTTGATCGAAGTGGTTCGGCACATTCCTTCCCGAAAATGGGATATTATTCCATAAATCTTGCTCCGGAATCTATACTCACTTGCATGAACGTTTTTACCCAATTTATATACTAAATTTATGTATATGTATTAAAATACAAATATTAAGTTTCGATATTTTATAGTTTTAATCCACTGTAGGCAACTTAAGTCATTTATCTCCACAACAAAATTATATTCTCGAATTTCTTTCTTTCCCATTAATGCTTTAAACATTGAACGATCCAACAATTATAATATTAAAATAGGGACTTTAATAGGGGTTTCAGAATTTTTGTAGAATTTTTGAAAACCTAGAACAGTAACAAAATGAATTGTGAACATGAACAACCCAAGTTGTCCACAGAGACTGTTTTATTTTTGATGTTATGGAACTTTTAATATAATAAATAATGTCTTACTCCCTCAAAGAGATTCCAATTCAATTACATTTTACGAGGTCGAGGGTATTCAATCCTTGTCAAGCAATATAAATAACGAGCATTATATCTTCTCTGTTTGTAGTTTAAAAATAAACTTGATAGAAATAAATGTCTGAAAGCCACCTCTTCTTTTTAAAAAATTAGATTACAAACTATGAATGAGGCCAGACCCAGAAGTTATCCCGAGTGTCCGCAACAGCCCAGGGTCAGGACCAGATGAAACCGTAATCTAATTAGTAGAGTCCATTAGGAATTACTTTCTGTAACCACCGCTGACCTACGATTATGATCGAGCCACTTCCACCGCGTGTCAATTAACAATTACACAGAGCACACCCCTCCTACAAGTTCCACTTTAATCATCGATGACCAACCAGACGACACCTCATCCAACTGGAAGGGTAGGTACGCTACCCCGGACACAGTGATTCTTCTAGACGATTAATTTCTTCGCAACCTGTTAGCGAGCAACCCTCGGACATCGAGAAAGTTCATCGGGGTCAAGAATGTAAAATGAAACTCGAGGAACAGGATGGTCTGGGGAACCTGTATTTTCGCTGTATTGGAGACTCACCTGCTGGCCGATGAGGCCGAGGAACCTGTTTCTCACCCCCGTGTCTTCGACTACGTGTGCAGGCGTTTAATCAGATTACAGAGCGGGGTAGGGGGGTGGGTTTTCCGTGCGAAGAGAAATGTCCGTGGCCGGGGGGAGAGGGATGGTTTCGCCGGGGCCGGTTTTCAATTTTCGATGATTCCACCGAATTCGGTAACAGTGTTAGGGGGTAGAGTGTTGGCATCGTGCATCCACCAGCCACCCCCAGCGTCCCCCTGCTTGTGGTGGCTCTTCACGGAGGTATATAGGGTGGCTGCTGGTTCGACGGGGGCTTAAGATAGCGTGTGTGGGAGTGGGCGTGGCCTTGGGGTGGCCGCTGACCAATCAGCTGCCGGGGGTTGCTGGCCACCCCCGACCCACGTGGTCCACATCCCCTAACATACATATTGATCTCGTGGTCCTTGCCGACCGCCGCGCCAACCCCTCGCCCTTCGCCACCCTTGCCCAAGCCCGGACGGTTCTGTCTCTCTCCCACCCCTTCGTCTCTCCCTCTCTCTGCCCACCATCTATCCCTCTCCCTCGCTCTCTTTCTCTCTCGCGCGCGTCACCCCTCGAACGCGCCGAGTCCTCACCCCTAGCCGACGATCCCTCGAGAAGGTCGAGTCTGACCAGCGCGCAAGGAAATTTCGAAAGTAAGCGGCGTCTGGTTTTTCGCCAGACGCCACCCCTGAACGGGGGTGGGGAAGCGCCCGGCCGATTCGAGATCTCGTTTCGGCGGCGGCGAGCTCGAGAACCCCGACGCGAAATTCCGTTCGAACGATGAATCCCAAATGCGGGGAATCTATTGTGGCGGTTTATTTCGCCGGGAAACCCAACGATCGCCTGCGGGAATAAATGTTTTTTAATCTTTGGTCGCCGGGCGATGGTTCTACGGGGTTTCTTATGGTCGCTGCTTCGGTAACGGTGGAAGTTCGGACAATTAAATGGTTTATCGTGCGGCGGTTTTGGGGAACAGTTGACAAAACTCGTTCTGCAAACTGAGAAATTTGGTATTTGTTCAGGGATAAAAATCTTGAGACTTTCTGAACTGTTGTAGACGCAGAAATTATATGAACTTCTCTCGCATATTGAGAAACTTTTATGTTCGTCTCATATGGAAGTGAAGATTTCAATGAAAGATGCAAACTTACGAATTTCTGAATTCAATGTTTGCGATACTTTGAAACGAGAGAATGTGGTAGCGATTATAATAGAATTTTAGTAGCTGAAAGTGAATATTAGAATGTTTAAATAGCTCAGATTGAACATCAAAGTTTTTGGATTGGAAAGTTAGCGTTCGCAAATTTTTAACGACGACACAAAGCCGCCGGTCTCGTTCGACGTTTATTAAATCGCGTTACAGAGTACTTGAAGCATGATTGTTGCAGTTTGACCGTTCTACACGACGCTCCCGCGTTACTGTAGGGAGGATTTCATTTAGCACGTAGTAATTGAGAACCGTTGGCGGCTTAATGGCGCCATAAAGATTCAATTATTGTCCTATTTAAATCTCCCTCAATTATTTCGGAGGTTCTTCAGTCCGCCAACCATCTTCTACATTCTTCCGTTCGCTAAACAACGACAGAAATTATCCAACCGAATTAGGAAACAATCTTCCGTGCCAGTAATACAATTTCTATGACTTCTAACTATCGCAGAAATCATTTAGAAGTTCATACCGAAAATTTCAATGCGATTTTAATCTGCTGAATCGTATCGCCGTCTACACGATAATTAATTATCAACAGAACAGAGAATTAAAACTCGTTGGAGCTCTGCATTTTTCTTTTCTTACACGAAGGAATTTTCTTTCTTTAATTTTACAAGTCAGTGTCCATGCAAGTCTTTTTGCCCAGTAGGAACTATTAATGGAAATTTTTTAATGGAAATTTCTCAGGTCTTCGTCCTCACGGTGTCCGAAAATGGCTGCTCTCGACGAGAACAGCCATAATCACCCTCAGACCGCACGGAGACCGATCCGTGGCCCTCCGATTCGCCTAAATGATTAAAGGCCGTCACGTTCGTTGTCAGGTTACCGGCGAAACACCACGTTTACACGTTCGACCCGCGAACCCTGTATTTTCGTCCCATCCCCTCCTCTATATTTGACACTTCGCCGAAGGGTAAAAGAGTCTGTCTGGAAACGGAGCCAATTAATCGACCAGAAATAGCCGGGACATGATGGGACAGCGTTTCACGATTATCGCTCACTGTTTCCGAAGCAACAGAATCGAATGCAATATTAAACGAGTTTGCGGGAGTGTTTCGATGAAATTATGATTGGCCTAGTTGCGTCTGTGGAACGCGAATAAATTGTACTACGACGTGTAATGGCGTCGGGAAGATACACGGAAGAAGTGAAGTCCCCTTTGAAGCGAATTTTATTCGAAAGTAAATAATATACAATACTGACATAAAATGTTTAAAAGCTCCGGGACGATGGCTCGATACCGTTATTTAAGAAACAGTGGTGGAGTATGCTAAAAAAGATATTGAATACCACTATTCAATTGAAGACAGAGCGTGTACATTCCTCCATTAAATTTTCCGCGAAACGAGCCTCCCAATTTTTGTCCGGTCGACAAGGGTGGCCCTCCAGAGGAGCGTGTACCCTCGTTAAAGAGGACCCGGGAACAATTAGGAGCAGACGAAATATCAGATTCCGGGACGCTCCGGCGCGGCGGAGCCTGAAAAAGTTAAAACCATTCAGCCCCGATATTTACCCCATCGTCGAGGATCGGCTTTACAATCACAACAATATTCCGACTTTCGACGAGTGCCCTCCGTTACGCCGGTCCCATTTCAAAATACAATTTTACGCACCAAAAACCCTTCACAGGGTGGATCGGAGCCCCGCGCGACTTCCTCCCCGCCCAGAAAATAGAGAAAATGTTCTCCAGGACCTACCTCAAAGTCGGCGACGTGGTTCCGCGGGCAAGGGAGAAGAAAGGGTTTCGCTCGACGAGCGGTGCAACGGCACCGTAAAATTCGCGATTTCGTTTGCCGTAGGGGAGGGGGCGCAGCAAGAAGAGAGAGAGAGAGAGAGAGAGAGAGAGAGAGAGAGAGAGAGAGAGAGAGAGAGAGTGGAAAAGAGAGGGTTGGAGATGGCAGCGAGCGTCGAATGGATGGCAACTGCCGGGCCGGAGGGTTCAGGAGGGGGCCAGGAGGGCACCACGCGGCTCCGTAAAACAAAGGGGTACGCGGGGGCAAATTACGGATTCAAACGGCCGCCTTTTGTCGTCTTTTTTCCCTGTTTACTTCTTTGTTTTACCGTCGTCGGTATTGTTTCAGCGGAGCGACAGAACGCGACACAGGGTGCGTGGGGAGGTGCAACGACCAGGGGGTAGAGGGGGAGAAGGGGGCACCAACCGGGGGAGGGAGAGAGGGCAGGATGGAAGGTCAGGCTTTGCCTTTGTGGGAACTACCCGTAGCTTTGTTATTCCTCGAGCTTTTTCTCTGTCCGCGAGTCTCTTCCCTCTCGGCTGACCCGTCATCCCTCTCTCTCTCTCTCTCTCTCTCTTTCTCTTTCTCTTTCTCTCTCTTCAGTTTTCTCTCTCCCAGCTCCCTTTTGTTCTATCGACGTACGCGTCCTTTCGTCAGATGACAGCCATGCGTGCTGCAAAGTCGATCGGTCGTTCCATGGACCTCGGGAGGTCGACGTCGCTCTACCACCACCACCCCCCTCCCCCTTCAACCCCCTAGTTTCCGTGGACCGCATTCATTCGTTTCTGAAACTGCGATCGGTTCTCATTAGCGCGATGACATGATATACCCAGATGGCCCCAGCCTTTGTCTTTGACCACGTGCTGGAAGGGCGGTTGCCCTGGCCCTTTTGTAGTTCCGTCTTATTAGTTGGATCTTTTAGACGGTTTTTTGGGGGACCGTCGGGGGCTGCGGTGAGGGAACCGGTGTGGAAGGCTCCTTCAACTGCTCCCCCCGTTTGACTACGTTTGTCCAAATTGTGGGAAAAGGAGTTTTGCCGTTAACAATGTCGATTGACTTTAAAATTGTAGGGTGTGGGTTTAAAATTGTAGTAGAACATATTTAGTAGAATAAGTATTTATTTAGTCTACCAGAAGCAAATCATCCCCCGGTGAAAATTACGTTTTTAATATTCAGTCGTTTACAAGAGTCCTTGCACTAAATTTTTATAAAAATGCACAGTCCAGTTACAATGAAATCATCCCACAATCTGATCCTTAGGTTTTACGAATTTGCATAAAACAAAAAACTCACAATAGAGTAAAGATAAAATATGCTCCACTGGTTGTAATTAAATTATTACAACCTTTTAAGAAGCCCTTGTTCAAAGAAGTGCAGCTCATACAATTGTAAGAATATTGGCTTGAAAAAAATATACCATAAGCTCCAAACAATAGTAAACGTGTCTGCAAAAGATCAAAACAAAACAGTCTACCGATATCTCTAAAGAAAAATTCCAAAGACAATTTTTGCATTTTCTATAATTCACAAACCAGACGTTAACCTTTAGCACTTGAATGGCGATTCTAAGACTACCATAATGTAACTATGATAGATATAATCCAACTATAATACGTGGTCACCATAAATTTCCAAATTTCATAGATTGTAAAAAATTTTTGGGTCTTAGAAATGGATGAAAATGTAAGCGTTTTTCATGTGGATAAAAGGAAATAAATCGTGTACGACGGAATATATTCTAGGCCAGAAGAAATGACTTTATTTTTGAAGTGAAAGCAGCTTTGAGTGCAAAGGTCGCTCGTAAGAGTGGGAATATCAATATTCCCGCTAAATCGATCTCTCAGCATCAACGGAACGAAGAGAAAGCATTAGCAGGCCGTCTTTAACCCGTTCGAGGCGGGGTTGAATCGCTGGCACCCCCGGTCGGCTGGCTTCTTTGGAGTTTTCAAGGGCAGGGCGATCAAAGAAAAGCGGGGCGCGTAAAATTCCACGAGGAAGAAACTTTTCAGCGAACTCTTTCCTCATTTCCCGCGCAGTTGAATTATTCACAAGCTTCTTCTCGCTTTTGTTTCTGGGCCAGGGTCGTCGCAACGATCCCGGCCGCCCTCCGTTCCGCCCCCGCGCCCTCGACCCGGCCCGGTGTCGACGAACTTTCTCTTAAGTAAGACATTTTCCTAACTACTTTGCGCTATTCACCGGGATTCCGTGCGCGCGACTCGTTATTTAAGCGGACTCGTTCGCCGAGCAGCACCTCTTAGCACGTGGTAACGTTTACTTTCTTTACCGTCATTTCTTCCGACCAACCCTCCCCCACCCCCCTTTCTTTCGCAGCCACCCCCGCAACTCTCTCAGACAGACGACCATCCCACGGTCTTTTACTTTTACTCCGCGCGAACTTTCCTCGTGAATTTATTACCGAGACTGAATTTCGCGACGGGGCCGTTCTTCTTTCCAATTGTTCCCGCTATGCAACCTGTTGGGACACTGGGGTCATTATCTCCTTTGACCCACAGGAATCGTAACTTCATTAACACTTAATTTATGTTAATTAAGTTAAACGAATAGCTGCTGCTTTATATGGTAAAGCTTTTAGAAATGCCTTTTGAAAATAGTGATAAAGCTGTGAATGATCTTAAAAATCGTCAATTATTTGAATATAAGAATCGTTCACCATCTGAGGATATATCCTGGAAGAGTCTAGATGTGTTTAAAAAATACTCGGGCGCTATTTAATATGATGATCGTTGCGGCAACAACAAATTGTAAGCAAGATGGTCCTCGAAGCCACCCTAAATTGTTCACTCGCACCATAATTTCAAAACTGTTCCCACACACACACACAAGCACCATTCCTTAAGAGAGGATTTTTGGGTAACAAGTTCAAAAAAGCAATTTTCTATTTCCTTCCATAAGTCAAAAGTACAATCCTCTAAAAATATGCTCGCAGTCTAAACTGATTTAAATCTGGCATTACTTCTGCACGAATCTGATAAATGAAATATACATAATATATTGATTAATAACTCATCGATTTAAAATCGCGTCAAATTTCAGCAAACAGATACTTATCATTTTTACAAAAGCCACATCCTTTTGCATGATAGTGTCACAGTTCGTTTCCATGTTGCAATACTAACGATAAATCATGCTGGGAAAAATACTGCACGCAAAATTCTAGGGACTCGAAGGCATCAATGTTGAATGCTCGGACTAATCGTGAGCGAGTCAATCATTTAGCGGGACCTTGTTGGTAATAATTAAAATCTCGTTGAGGGATTGAATTCCGTTGAACCCTGCGGGGACGGCGTCGGTGCCCCGGGTACATCATGGGAATATTTCAGGAGCCCTTTAAAAGGTGATTTAAGGTAGACAGGAGGACGAGAGAAGAACGGTTCGCGTGAAACGGCGCTTCAGGATGGAAGCGTCACGTACACCGAATTTCCAAATGGAAAAGGGCAGACAGGGGGGTGCGCGGGGTGGGTAGTAAAAAGGAGGGGGGAGGGGTTCCCCAGCCTGCGACGGGTGCAAGGTAAAGGGTTACGTGGAAACTCTTCGTCTCGGGCGACAAAGAGGGTCTTATCTCAAATTTCTAAAGTCCCACCTTCCTGTCTCTCCGCGCGCGCCGTGACGTTTCTCTTCCCCTGTGGCCCTTTCATCCCCGTGTAACCCTTTCCTGGGGTGGATCCGACGGTCGAGATGTATCCTTCGCTATTAGCGACGTTTCACATGCGTCCTGCTACAGATCTTTTCTCTTCTTCTTCTTTTTTTCTCTCTCTCTCTCTCTCTCTCTCTCTCTCTCTCTCTCTCCTTTCTTTCTCACAGCAGCCTCGTCGCGTCTTTTCAAGGGTGACGCGCCTGGGTGAAAAGAGTTATCGAGGAGTTTGAAGGATCCAACGATCTCCACTCTTTTCTGTTTCAGTTCTGCCCGAGTGTGTCTGCGATCCCGAAGTCGGAGACTTCAATAGCGACGCGAGCTGAATCTGCTTCGGTTATGGAAATTTGATATGCTGCAGAACGCTGCGGGTAAGCTGCCTCCGCTTTTAACCCTGCGCGATTTACGAACTCGCTCCAGCCGAGCTGACTTCGCCGATTCGATCGGTGTTCGTTTAGTTGATCGTCTTTTCAGTGACTTCACTGCTCCATAACATGACAGCGTACGCGATAATGGTTGTACGCAAAGGTTTGATAAAATGATGGAAGTATTTTATACTGGGTGAGTCTCGTAACGTGACGACTTCAAACGATTGGTTAAGTAACTCTTGAAACGTCTATTATAACACGTCCGAAGATAAATCGAAACATTTACAACGTTTTATTCATTTGGAACAGCTCTACATTCCTGTACAATTCTGCGACGCAAATCGTTGACGCTTTCTGGTTGTGTTTCATAAACAACCGACTTTAACTGTCCCCACAAAAAGAAGTCGACTGGAGTCCATCGACTGGAGACGATCCATCTTAGTGGGAATCGATTGTTTAACCATTGGCGAACTGGTAACATATAATGCGGGGGGTACCATCATGTTGGAAGTACAAAAGTTCCTTATTTAACAAAAAATTGCTGTTTTCGTCTCTTTGGTTTTCAAGACTTTCTGTTATAAGTGGATCAATGATGTCGTCCAGTTCCTAAAATGCAAACATTTATTTTTTCCGGCCATTGAGTATCACTTTCTCTAATAAGATGTGGATTTTCGTCACTCCAATAACGACAGTTGCATTCGAAGTGCGAATGCATTTGAACTGCATTCGTCACTAAAACAAATGTTTTTAATTACATTAGGAGCGACGTTGATCATATTTCTTAATTCCTTACAAAACTCAATCCGTCTGTGAAAGTCACCTTCCAATAACTTTTGATGCAACTGCATTTTATACGGATGAAACTTGTTACGTTTAAGTAATTTGTGCACAGATCCCACTGATACACCAGTTATCATTGACACTTGTCGAATTGAACTTAATTCACAGTAAACTGTCCTATAATTTCGATTTGATCAGCTTCTTCCCTGAATTTTGGCTGGTTTCCTATTAAATTTGTCACCGATCCTGTTTCCTTAAACTGTGCAACTAATTGTAACACGTACGTATGAGAAACATGTGTATCAGGATGTCTCTCATTAAACGTAACAGCAGTTCGACGAGCACACTCATCAGCTCCATAAACAAAAATTATTTCTACTCGTTCTTCTAAAGAATGCACCATTTTATACAAGTAATTGTACTACGATATAGTATCTCTTATTACGACGATTCACACTTGACTAAATAGTACAATCTTCTATTGAAAGACAGACAACATAAACAAGAGATCAATAGAGGACAATTTTGTTTTGAAACGGTACGTGCTAGTACAACTGGAAAACATCAACGATTTGCGCCAAAGAATTTTACACAATGCCTTGCTCTACTTCTCTTTCAATATCTCCGAAACTAGTGGGCGGATGAAAGAAAGTATCCTACGAACAATGCTAGTCTTTTTATGTACAATAAGATCAGATAGTAAAAAATATAGGTTTTCGTTTGAAAAAACCAAGTTGATCTTCAAATGACCTTGAAAACGCCACTTTCCCCCTCGAAATCCTTGGACACTTTTACACTTTCTTAATATCTTTCATACTTTCCGAGATACAGGTAACCCTCCTACAACACGGCACCTTATAACACGGTTTCGCTACCTGTACGTAACCCCCCTTTTCGTACTGGCTCTGGGTCTCACACAACACGGCATTTTTCTTTCAACACCCTGTATGTATATCCTTTGGGGAAAACATAGGCTTGCGATAAATACTTTTCTTTCTATGAAATTCTGAACGATGAAGAATTTCTAATCATTCTAATCACGAAATAAATAGTAGGGTGGTTAAAAATCATTTGTCACGATAAAATTGCAGGTCCACTTCGAGGTCTGCAATTTCATGTTCGATGAGTTAATATTTATCTCTCGCTGAGACTACTCGAGGATGATAGAGCGTTGCGAGGCAAGGGGTAAGAGAGGCGATTTTTCCCGTCGACCGCGTCGCCTAATGCAGCAATTATTCAATATGAGTACGATCTCAGGCAAGATGGCGGCGCGTGTGCGTGAGCCATCAGTAAAATTACGTCTTGCCGCAGCACAAAGTGCATCCGGCCCGCGGAATCTGGGATCGGTGCGGCGACAGAGCGCGGCGGTGCCTCCATTTAGCCGTGCCGCTTCCGCTTATGTGTGTCAGGAGGGTGCTGCACGCTCTCAGGCTTCTTAGCTGGGTAGACGACGAGTATCAGTTATTGATGGAAACTGCGCCCCTCGACGAGACGCGAGAAGCTAGGCGAGAGAGACACGCATACATACTCGGGGACAAGACGTAGGACAGGCCGGGGACAGGGGGTGGGGGAGAGGGGGGGCTGAATTACGCTCGCCCGTTCGTCTATAGGGACAAATCAGGCCAAATCAGATCCCGCGACGTCGAGTCGACGCGCGGAATTATGTACGCGGTTAATTTCGAAGCGTGTTTCCGCGTTTCACCTCTCGATGACATGGAACTCAAGGCTCTCTCTCTCTCTCTCTCTCTCTCTCTCTCTCTCTCGCTCGATTCTATCTCTCCTGACGACGACGACGACGAGGACGACGTTTCCGTCTCTCTTTGAGGGAATCCGACCCTCCCTGACGCGGATGTTACGCGGCTAACTGTGGAATTATTAGCGACGCGGATGCGAGAAAGTTACACCTTTTGCATTAATTATTTACAAGACAAAGGAGACGCCCGGGACCACCTGGAAAATACCCTAATTTTCTATGAGGCGATGCCCACGGGGCGATTGCAAATTGAGCCTGCCAAGTTGTGAGCTGTGTTGGGCGGAAACAATATTTCTGCGAGTTTGCTCTTTGCGCTTCAAGGTATCTTAAGGGTGCACGGAGAAAAGTTCGTCGTTATCTTGATTTTATGCTTTTGAAACGGTGCCGTTGTATACTGTTTTGTTGAGATATGATTGGAAGTGATCAGAGTGATGTAGACGATTTCAGGCAGTGTATGTAGAATAGATCTAGATCTGAGATTCGGATTATCGAGGTTCTGCTTAATGAAGTAAATATCGACTGATGATATTTTAAACAATGAAGATATTTAAAGAATTTAAAAATTCTTTTGTACTGTTTTTAATTCAGACATCGACAGCTTCAATTAGAATTGTCCAGTGACGACTATAGTGGCCAGGGACTTGCTTGAAAATTTTGCGAAACATGTTGGATATATACATTTATTAATATATATTTATATAAATTTCGCGAATGAAGAAAATTGAATTTTTCAATGGAAAAAACCCTCTAAAGGTCAGGAAGAGAAATAGTAGTCTGCGTGGCTACACTTAAAATCCACAATCTGCTTACAACCGTAAATAATCCTTAAATAATCCGTAAATAATCGTTTGCTCCAAAAAACAAAATGATCTGCCTACCAACAGTGATTCGACGTACCTCTCGACGTCAAATGGGCACAATTTACCGCAAAATAGGATTACCGAAAATCCCGATTCACGAATGATCTCCAGCTGAAAACCCGATCACCTCGTGACCCCTCAATCGAGCGTTCACGCATTTCCGCTCGAATCGTCGGAGCGCTGATCAACAGGACAATGTCGCATAGAAAATGGTGGACCGGGTAGTCGCAACGAGCCATCCAGTCACCGTGTACCGCGAACGGTTTCGGTTATGGGGTTGGGGAGCCGTGGAAGACACGGGGATTCGCGGGATCGAAACGCAAATCGCCCGGAGCGGAACGATCTCGCATCCGCGCGGGTTCCGGGGGACATGAATTTATAATTTCCGTCGCGGTGCACCCTTCGGTCGCCGGTGATTCGCCGAATCGAGCTGTCGGTCGCGTCATATAAATCAAAATCAGACGCATTGTACCGGCGTCCGCTTGTGTAGGTACGTGTGCGTTCCGTCGAAGATCGTCCCGTAGAGGGTCGTATCGAGGGTTCCCCGGCGAGGATCAGGGGGAGGGGGTTTGGAGGGAGTTGAGGCGGTTGAAGGAAGAGAAACTCGGTCAAGCTACAACAAAACCCCCCGTCGGGTTATCCAGGTAGAAGGCACGATAGTGCGAGGAGCGGGGAATCGAAAACGTTGCCGCGCGGAAACACATCACGCGAAATAGACTGAGACGCATGGTTGCCGATGGGGTTAGGCGAGGAACGGGGGGAGGGGGGAGGGATGCCGAAAGTATCGGTCGGATATACATATGTATGTCGGCCGAGGGTACAATGTATTCAAATTGCGAGAAAAAGGGTTGGCCCTTGCAACGGGTGTATATAGGTGATGGGTAAAAAATGCGACAGACTGGTTAACGAAGCGAGGTGGTCCATTCAATGGATCTGAATGGGATGCTGGGACCGTTCTCGCATCCGTTTCCAACGTGAAGTTTGTATACGCCGCGCGCGCGCGCGCGCGCGCGCGCACGTTTTCTTTTTTTCTTTTTCCACGACCGTGTGTGTACGAGCGCGCGCACGCTAACTAGGCGGATATACCCGGTGGCAGCCATATGCCGGGGAAAAGGCAACCTGACCTGCCTTCCACGCTGTCTACGCGCTTTCTTTTAAACCCTTTCACCGCCGAAACGCTTCCTCTTGCGACCCTGGGCCTGTCACCATGATCTTTCTATCGGGGAAATGCGGTCAGTGTGAGAAAAGGTATTTCTTGTGGATAATAGATTATTCAATTTTACTCGTTGCAGTTAAAAATCTCAAGGTGACTTTCAAATGTCGGGTACCCGATGGTCTGGACGGGTCGGGAAGACATCAGGTCGGTTTTCGAAAATTTTTCGAAAATCCGTTCTGATCCCGAATAAAATTCTCGACTCGTCCTGACCCGACATTTTCGAGTTCTCGCACACTGATACGAAAAGGTAGTTATTACATTTTGTACTCGATTTGATACTAAACAATTTTTGTTTCAACTATTTTTCTAAATTATGATTGTCAAATTTCTCATGGACCTAGAGCACGTGGTCCTGTTCAAATTTTAGTTCGGCAACCTACGAAAGGAAGGGGAAGAGATGGACGTTTACGTTTCGGTGAAATGGAGCGTGATATTTTTCTAAATTACAAATAGTTTATGGGTATGATATGTTTGTCGTGTAAGTGGTTCACTTGATGAATCATCCTGTATATGAATTAATTACTAGAGGTATACAGCATACAGTGATTTCACTATATATGTACAAAGTCTATATGTATGAAGTATATATATGTAATTATATATGTAGATACTTCGAATGATATTTTCTGGAATATTTTCATAAATATTGCGTTTGGTTCAATTTTTGTGTCGTTTTCCTTAAATATTATCTACTTTTGGATTCTCGATTCCTCCAACTGGTCATTTCTATATTATACATTGATTTTTCTATATATGTCGCCAAGGCCTAGACGATAATCGTCGCGAAATTATCCCCACTACACTCCGGACGGAGTCACGAACATCGAACGGCCTCGGACGCCTCGGACTGTGAACATAACACGGCTGGGGTGTGTCTCCTGGGCGATATAAGACGGTGCCAAGACCCGTGTTGTTGACAAATATCAAGAAGCCACTGTACTTCCAGGTTGGACAGATAGTAGTTAACAAGTTGAAAGCTGACTATTCAGGGGAAAGTTCGAAGACAGTAAATGTAATACAGTGATAACTCTATATATGTCGCCAAGGCCTGGATGATAAACGTCGCAGGATTATCCTCCCTATCACAGGGTATACCCCGTGAGGGGCCAAAACTGTAACGCCAAGGAGTATAAACATAACAGGGCTCGGGTATGTCTCCTGGACGATACATGACACTGGCAAGACCCGTGTTGTTGACATATATCGAGTATTCATTGTACATACGTGTTCAGGAAGAAGATTGAAACTAAGAAACGGAGGAATTGTCTCTTGCGAGGGGGTGGGTTTCCCGTTGTGTTAAAATTCCTACGTCCCTCAAACGGGGTCACAGGGAAGTGAGGGTGTCAACGAAAAAATTCGAAGAAGCATCCTAACGAAACTGAAAAACAGAAGAGCCGTCACTTGCGGGTATTTCTCGCGGGGGTGTTCGGGGGTGTGCGTTTCCCGTTCGCAATCTGTTAAAATTCCTACGACCCAGAAACGGGGCATGGAACACGGGGCAGCGAGGGTGTCAACGAAGAAGTTTGAAGGAGCAACGTCCGCCTAACGAAACCAAGAGGCGGAGAAGTCGTCTCCCGCGAGTTCTCGCGAGGAAGTGGGTTCTCCGTCGGGGGTGGTGTCGGGGGTGCGCGTCTCCCGTTGGAAGCGGAAGTTCGCCGGTGCTTCGGCTTTTTAAAACGAACAAAAGAACGCCGACACGTCTTAAATGAACGCGCTACTTGTTGCACGGAGAAAAGGGGGTGGAGGTCGTCGTCGGTGGAGACGGTGGCGGCGGCGGTGGCGGTACGATGGGGTGGCAGCGTGGCGGAGAAGGAGGTGGTGCTCTGGGAAGAGCGGAAGAGAAAAGGGGGGTGGCAGAAGTTGGCCCCCGTTGGTAACGCGACTCTGGAGGGGGTTAACGGGGCGAAAGGTGTCGGGGGTGGGCCGCTGGCGGCGGCACCGTCGACGGAAAACTGTTTCTCTTTTGTTTTTATCGTCTGGAGGAGAGCCGCGGCGGTGGGGGGGGGGGCACGCGAGGAAGTCGCAATTAAAAATGTAGTTCAAGGCCGTCGCCTCCAGAGGGGCGGGGAGGGGGGAGAGGTTTACCTTGAGCCCTCTTTCTCTCGTTCTCACTTTTCTCTCAGCCCCTTTTCCGTCTTGCTCGCGCCTCTCGCCCCTCTCAGCCTCTTTCCTCCTCGCTTAGCGAGCGGTTTCTCGCGCCGCCGCGCACCGCGGAGATTTTCACGTGGCTCTGCCCCCGTTGCTTCTTCATCTTACCACTCGGCACCCCTTGCACACCCCCGCCCTCCCCCGCGGCTTCGTGTCCTCAGCTTTCTTACGCGTCCGAGAACAGCCTTTCGGGAACGACGCGGAAGTCGTGGGATTATAAGACCCCGCCAACGGGGATCGAGATTGTCTTAGCGCGTTCTTTCATTGATGACGCGGTCCACGGTACCCCTGACCTTACCGCACCCCTCGTCTAGGGACCGCGAGACTTTCGCTCTTTGCCAGTCCACGATTACTTTTCAGAAATGATAGCACTTATTCTAGCACGCTCATTTTACCTTTGAATCATTGACAATTATTTCACCGGCAATTCTTTTATGGTCACTATGCTTATTGTCATTCACTATAATTGACACGCCTTTACAGCAATGAATACATATGTCTAAAAGATTAGGTCAATGTCCATGACTCCCTTGATCATATCTATAACCACACTTTTCCTTGTACGTAATACAGTACAGTGAGTTCTCGATATATGTCAACAACAAGGGTCTTGCCAGCGTCTTGTATCGTCCAGAAGTCATACCCGAGTCGTGTTAAGTTTACAGTCCTTGGCGTCCTTGGAGTATAGTGGGGATAATTTGGCGACGTTTATCGTCTAGGCCTTGGCGACATATATATAGAGAAATCACTGTAAATTATAGAAATGACCAGTTTGAAGGAATCGAGAATCCAAAAGTAGATAATGTTTAAAAAGAAAGCCACAATAATTGAGCCAAACGCAATATTTATGAAAATGTGGAGGTACTAATTACTGTGCTTATATCAATTATAATTACTTTCAAAGCATAATGAATATTAAAAAAAGAGATATATCCTTCTTTATTGAATGTTATATATCTCTTTTTTGATATTCATTACGCTTTAAAAATATGTGTAATTAATACAGGAACAGTAATCGATACCTCCACAGTAATTGGGTCCCTTACCCTAACCGTTAATTTCTGCTTAAGTGAAGGAAACGCTGAAGAATCCTACGAAAAGTGTATGAACGAACGACCGCAGCATCTCGAAGAACCACCTAACCCAAAGAAGGAAAGATGAGCTAACAATTAAGAAACCCCGGACACCATAATAGCACGTCCTCCTGAAATACGCAAACCGCGATCTGAATGGAATCACAGAGGCTCCCCGTGACAAAACCCGGATGATCCTGGTGTACCTTGTTCTCTTGACATTCAGCGAAGGGGGTTTAAGGGAAGCAGGTTCGAGGGAAACGGATCGCGCACCAGTCGAACCCTCCGGATTCCAATTAATCGCGAAATAATTAGCACCGAGCGTAGACGATCGAAGTGTGGATGCACGTCGATGCAACGTCGCCCGATGCCGAGGGTCGGCGGTTAGCGGGGAGGGTTGTTCCACCAAGGGGTGGTGTGCCGGGGAGGGTCTGACGTGAACGTTTGTGTCCCGGGTGTCGCCGGTCGCGGCATTATCCCTTCAAATTGGTTATTTTCGGTAAATACCATTTTGAAAAGCCAATAACGCTGTTTCCCCATTGTCCCGGGACGTACCCCGTGCTCTTTCCGGCGTCGACTTACCCTCTCGCTCTCTCTCTCTCTCTCTCTCTCTCTCTCCCTTTCCCTCTCATTCTCTCGCACCCTGTCGCGTCGATATTTACGATTCTACCCCCAGCACGGCTCTTCACTCGACAGGGGTGTCTGCCGCCGTTGAAAACCGACAAAAGTAATCCCGAAAACGGCACAGGTGATGCCGCTTTCACTGGGAAAAAAAAATCGTCCGACTACTCTCGCGCACCGTAAGGTAGACTCACAAGGGTTTCGCTGGAGGGAAGTACCGCGCGCCAGGTAGGAAAACCAACCCTCATGAATCCCGGGGAGACGCACGGGCGTCAGTCGAATGTGTACCTGAGATAGATGATCGCCGCCGGAGAGAATCGGGGGATGGAAACGGTGAGAGAGAGAGAGAGAGAGCAGGTCGACAGCGCGGAAGCCAATTTTTCGAGTGGAGGGTGCACCGTTCCGAGAGATAAGGGATGAAACCGATGAACGAGTCGGGAAGTCGAGATTTTTGTGCCGATGGTGTTTCCACCGTCGTGGAACCGGGAGATTGAATTCCAAGATACTCCGTCGTTAAATCATTTCCATATTGCCTGGTAACTAAACTAACAAAAGGAATATCTTCTTCGTCGATCGCAAGTGCTCTTCTTCTTTAACGATTTTAACACATTTTTTCAAACATATTTTGCCCGTATTCCTACACCTTTGTAACAATATTTATACGGAACACATACTTCGCCAAAAACAATCCCAAAAAATACCTTAACCCTCCGATGGCGGTCCTTGGGTCCTCTTTGACTCAGAGCATCAAAATCGTCAATTAAATACCCAATGTCTGTCGACTTAAATCAATACGCGATACATTAGGTTCAACGGAAAATGTTTTTCACAAAAAGTAATACTATATAATATAATATAATACTACCAAAATTTATATTATACATAATACTATAAAAAATGTGTGTTATATTACATTTGTATATATTACATTATATTGTATTATACAAACCTTGCAATATGACCGATATGACCTTGCAATATTACCTTTACAATATGTATTATATTATATACAATGTATGCATTATATTATATACAATATATGTATCATATTATATGTATTGTATTATATTATGTATAATTGTCATATATAATATAAAAATTGATGATTAAGACTGTAAAATGGTCCCAAACACCGACCTCTACTTGCAAAAATGGTTCGCCGTTCAAGGGTTAAATGAACGCAACAATAGAGCATGAAATGAATAATTTGTTTCGTGCATTTGTCAATGCAGTTTCATTCTTTAAACATTGAAACGTCCTCCACCATTAATTTCGTGAAATCAATGTACCAGAATTTGCACAAGATTCCACAAAAAAAGCGGCATAAAGGATGAAGAATTTCTGGAAGAAGTCGAACAAGGTCTTCATCTTCGTTTCCGGTTGCCAGGAGCGCGGCCAATATTTCACAACGCGTCGCAACGAAGACAAATTCCCTTTTTATTCCCCCTCTCCGTGCCGGCCCTTATTCCCCGGGCGAAGTTCGACAGACTCTTCAACGTGGAGACTAGGAGGCGCTCTTTAACGTTCCGGCAACACGCGCGCGGTGTCCTCGCGTAAAACTGGGACCATCGTTCACCGAAACCTCCAGCAGACAGAAGGAAAACGAAGAAGAAGAAGAAGAACCGTGCGAGGAGAGAAGCGGAGGGAGGTTGGCGAGCTCGGAAGAAACGGATACAATGTTCCAGTTTCTTTGATGGAAGACGCCCTTTTGATTCCCTGGCCCGTGCGCGGGGCGTCTTCGTCGCCCGTGCCCCGAAGAAGGATTCAATTCCGTGCTCGCAACACGCCTCGATTCTCACGACTTCTTTTTACGGTCTCCCGCCATTCTCTTTGCCGTTCTCCTCCGGCATTTCCTAGCTTCCGGCGGACTTCCATCGGCGCCCTTCGCCGGGAATACGTAACGAGAGGGCGCGTGGTCGAAATTCGAATCACAGAGCCCTCGGGGGGTGGCGCGGGGTGAACGGAAGTCCTCGCGATGGAAAGGTTTTCCTGGTTCCACGGCCAGGAGTCTCCTTTTTTTTCCACCCCTCTACTCTGCCGAATCCCGGTTCCTCCGACTGCCCACCTTTTCCACCCCTTCGGCAAGCCGAACCCCGAATCTCATTCCACCTTCGGAGCGTCTCCGCTCGCGATTTCTTCCGCGCGAGGGACGCGTCGCCTCTTCCCAAACTTCGTGATTCGAGGTCGGGATAAGGGAAGCGGAATTCTCGCGCAGTTGTCGCTGATTAAACTCGTCCATCGGTTTCTTCTGCTCGATCGCCGTCCCCTTTCTCTCGTTCCGCTCCTATACGCCTTGAAATACAGCGTGTTTCACTGGGCTGCCGGCCCGAACCCTGTACCGCATTCTTTCGGATACGTTTAAGTGTCGGCGGACGGACCGCTATCCTTACCGGTAGATTGACGACGATGCAACGAGGGCGGTTGTGTGTAAGACAATATTTGCCCGTGTGGTACACCAACTCAAGGGTTTAATCGTCCTTAAATAAAATATGCAATTTTAGCGTGGCTCACAGAACTCCTACTTAATTATTTAATTCAAATTTTTCTAGCGCCATTTTTGCTTCAAAAATCTCATGTATATCTCCACCGCAGTAGTCATCATCGCACAGCGGAACGAACAAGGAACATGACATTTTGTGGAAAAATCATTTCGAATAAGGTTACATTATTCCAAGGAATTTCCTTCAATATTATTTTTCTGAATATTCCAGGATCATCCGTATCTTTCTTGAATGGAATATTATTATTTTTTGGTCGAGGGAAATGGGCGTTGTGTTCCACAGTGCGTCGTGAACCTCCCGATAACGGAAGAGCGATATCGGTCTGTTCCGCGACACTTAAGTGTGGGTAAAAATTGCGGCACTGTCTTTGGGCCCATTACACCGTGGATCAGCCTGTACCTTTTCCTTTCCCTGCCACCCCCGAGCAAACACTCGTTGTCCTCGACCGGTATTCTCTTTGTCGAGTTTCGCAGGAGGCGAGGCTCGCAGAATTCCGCGCGGAATCCCCGGGAGCCGCGTTTTCCCCGTGTGCGTCTTAAATTCGCGCGATTTCTTCGCGGGGAATCGAGCCCCAACCAGCCACGGTATAAAGGAGATGAAAGTACCGCGGATCTCCAGGGCTTAGCGGGGCTAATCCTTCAACGCAGCCGGCGGAAAGATTGAATACACCGCCGGGGGTGGCACGATCGTAAAACATATGGAGAAACTTTTTTATCGCTCGCTGTGTCGCGAAATACTCGCGTTTTATTAGATCGCGGGCTGTGGCACCGCGGTGGGGGCTGCTTACTGCTAAGAGTGGGGGTGAGTTTACTTTCGGGGGATTCGTTAAGGGGCGGATAATGAGCGGCGAGGTAATTGATGTGAAGCAGATGTGGTACAGTATGCAAAACATTTATGGACAGTTGTATGAAATGAAATTGTTCTTACTTTCAGCTATGTATAATTTCATTATTAGCTCGTCAATTGTTATTTGATAAGCTTCTCCAGTTAATGGATGTTTTTCTCATAAATATTTCTGCCTCAAGCAATTTAAGCAACAAATACAGTGATATCTCGATATGTGTCAACAACACGGGTCTCACCAGTGTCATGTATCGTCCAGGAGACATACCCTAGTCGTGTTACTGAAATTCTAAAGATGCTGTCGTAGGAAATGATTAAATAAATCTACTTGGTAAAGCATGTGTTATAATACGAACCGCACAAAATCCAAATACAGTGTTTTCTCGATATATGTCAACAACGCGTGTCTCGCCAGCGACATATATCGTCCAGGAGATACTATTATTCTTTGATCACGCTGAACGCCGTACCCGATCAAATTTACACTCCTCAACGTCCGAGGCGTCTCGAGCTTCGTGGCCCCTCACGGGGTATACTCCGCGGTAGTGGGGGTAATTCCGCGACGTTTACCATCCAGGCCTTGACGACATATATAGAGAAATCATTGGACATCAAACCCACAATTTAAACAAACAGTCAAGAAGCTTATTTAATACACTTTACAAAAGTGAATTTCTAATTTTGGTTGCTGCCTGATAGAATTTCGTTTCAACACGTAGTAAATTATTTTTAACTCTAGTTCACCTAAATTAGAAACATTTGTGTTTACACAGTGACTAGCCGAAGGAGTCCGTGTCTAATAGTGTACATGCATCGTTAACAACCCTTGAACGACGATGTCCGGGTCCACTTCGACCCAGAGCAACAAACTCCTTAAACAACAACTTAGTCTTTGGCTGTTCCATCAAGAAAAGAATAAAAATGATCATATCTTGAAGAAGTATCCCCAAGAAACATGTCCAAAAGAATTATTAAAAAGTTTGGAACTGGTCCTCAACATCGTCAACAGTGTGCACCACGAAGGCTACCTAGGCATTGTTGAGCCCTTGTACATACATCATTAACAACCCTTGAACGACGATGTCCGGGTCCACTTCGACCCAGAGCAACAAACTCCTTAATCAACAACTTAGTCTTTGGCTGTTCCATCAAGAAAAGAATAAAAATGATCATATCTTGAAGAAGTAACCCCAACAAACATGTCCAAAAAAATTATCAAAAAGTTTGCAACCGGTCTTCAGCATCGCCAATAGTGTGCACCACGAAGCAATTGGCTACCTAGGGATTAACGAGAGCAGATTCGTGAAAAATCTCGTGCGAAGCGCAACGTTGTCCATCGATTCTCGTCGAGTTCGTGGCCGAAATACCCGGGCAGATCGGGGAACGCTTTTCCGTAGAATCCGGTACGGCGGAGGGTCTAGAACAGATCATCCCCACCGGGGGCGCAGCCCGTTTGCAACCCGGGGAACGACCAGCATGAAGAGCCTCGATCTCCATCGCGCCGCGAAATTCCACGGATCCGGCACGCCCTCGAGAAACAGATCCCGTAAAATAGAAACTTCCGACGGTACGTACGGGCTGCATATTCCCCGCAACGAGGACTTCATACCGGGAGTTTCGCCGAGGACCTAGCGCGCACAGGTCCTTGTAATTTCGCCTGGCAGCATCCTCGTCCTTTCCTTTGCGCCGGCTTCCATCCCACGTTCTGGACCACTTGCTCGCGGTGATCCCGCAAGTAGAGGCTGGGAATCGCAAAGGCAAAGAGCGAACGGGGGCTGAGGCGGGGTGGTCGGGTTGCAAGAGAGGGTTGAGAGGGTTTCTGCCGGGGGGTGGTGTAGAGGGGGTGGAAAGTCTAGCGCGGAAGGAGGACAGCGTGCCAGAGGGCAGAGGGACGAAGAGGAGCCAGGAGGTGGCGACCAGGAGGTATACGAAGGAGGACGTGCCTTCATTTGTTTCAGCGGGCACGGTGGTGGGTGGTTACGTCACGTGTTGGTCGTCATGGTAACCTTCTGGGCTTGCCAAGAGGGGATCCAGCGTGTTGCCGGTTAAGACAGCCGGGGATCCTGATCTTACGGGATCTCCCACGCACGTAGAATTCGTGTCGAGGGCTGCCTGCCTCCTCGGCCCCAACGTATACCAGACTGCCGCACACCCCTGCTCTTTTGCAACCCCGCGATCTTCCTGCGTCCGGCAGATCCTTTTTTATCGTCCCCGTGGCACGAATGCTATGCGCAACGGGAGTCGATACGCGAACTCCAGCCTTGATGGAACCGCGGGCTGTCGGGGTGGAACGTTGGGCTGTCTAGGGTGGCCGAGAGACTGATGTACCGGATGACCGAGCACTGGAAACGTCTTCGGGGTGGCTCGCCCTAGACGTGACGCGAATCGCTCGCCTCTGATTGGGGATAGATAGCCTGATCGCAGGCTGGTTTCTTGCATCAACTTTTCTTGATACCTTTCTTCAGCTCTGGGGTCGGCGGTATCGGTTTGGAACGTTTCGTAGAATGGTTGCTGTTGGGGATGGTAAGGGGTGGTTTGCTTTGGCACAACTTCTCTTCGGGCTTCTCTTGGGCTTTCTGAACGGTCCAGGTAATGTTACTCTGTGCTGTAGAGCATTTTTAATTAGGTCTGGAACGCTTGGTGGAATGGCTAGTGTTAAGGGTAGGTTGTAAGGACTGATTTGTTGGAACAACTTCTTTTGGGACTTCTCTTGGGCTTTCTGAACAATCTAGGTAATGTTACTCTTTGTTTTAGAGAATTTTTAAACTGCTGGCAGTCTTTGCAAAGATCTCACCATGGTGAGATCTGGAACGCTTTCTGGAGTGGCTAGTGTTAAGGGTAGGTTGTAAAAACTGTGATTTCTTTGGAACGACTTCTTTTGGGACTTCTCTTGGGCTTTCTGAACGATCTGGGTAATGTTACTCTTTGTTGTAGAGAATATTTGATTAGGGCTGGAACGCTTTCTGAAGTGGCTAGTGTTAAGGGTAGGTGGAAAGAACTGATTTGTTGAAACAACTTCTTTCGGTGCTTCTCTATGGCTTTCTGAACGATGTAGGTAATGTTACTCTTTGTTGTAGAGAATTTTTAAAACGCTGGCAGTTTTTGATCAGGTCCGGAACGCTTTGTGAAATGGCCAGCATTATGGCTAGGTTGCAAAAGTGATTTGTTGGAACAGCTTCTCTTGAGCTTCTCTTTGACCACGAATTATCATCATCGATACCGGAGGTCGAACGTGAGAGGAAATCCTCGCGCAATAAATTCCTATTACAATCTGCTCGTCTGTTTTTACTTCATTCACGTTTTACGGCGTTCAAGTATCCATTGTCGTAAAATATTCCAACCCCTCTGTTACTTTGCATTCCGGCGGAACACGTCGAGCTTTCCAACCCCCGTCTTAAACCGCTTTCACGAACGTGGCGACACGTTCAAGTCGGATATCTCGAAAATCTAGTGTGACGGTAGCGAGCGTTTAAAATTTCGAACATGTTGCCAACAATTATAACAATTCTTCACTATCATATTTATTCATCAGTCTACATTCGTCCATTCAATTTTTCCAAACCAACCTTCGATCTTCAAACACAACCATCCTCTTCCATTTTTAGAAGATGATGAAGGGTAGATTACTGTTTACTTGAGCAATTTATAGAATTGTTATGTTTTATATATAAAATACTGCAATTCTATCGCCGAACACATTGACAGGCGGACAAATTAAAAAACCAAATTATCAAATCATCAAATTCTTGTGTTTCATCCATTACACGACGAAAAACCACACCCTTCCCTTCTCTTTCCTTATTCACTATGTAAATAGAGCTCAACATACTTCTCTCGTTCTTATTATTAATACATTGCAGGTTTTATGTAGCATCATTAATAGCATATGTAGCATCATTATGTTTTACGTTGCAGCATACATTCATTTTGGTTAAAAACATCAGAAATTTTTATGTGGTCTTCACATTACGTAAAGTCCAATAAAATTCCTAATGGCGTACACCACCTACAATAAAATTCTCGATAGAGTACGCAAACATTTATCTCTCAGATCTGGTGATTATTAATGTACATTTATATTTATTACCATCTAAACCAATCGGTTCTGAATACGCGAAAAAATTCCCGCAACCCTCTCGCAACAAACCATTCGACCCCGACCCGACCTGTTCCACTCCACTCCCCAATTACTCGCATCAAACCGATATCAATTATTAGCGTTTTAAGCAGCTCCTTTTTCCCCGAAGCAACAGCCTGGTTGAACCCTCCTCGGATACCGATGCGCGCAAGAAACTCAAGTTTAATCTGTGGCGGAACCGCGCCCGAGTTTCCGGTTGGCTCTTTCCGTTTTACGAATGCGACGTCGTATCGTCGAATAAAGCGGGACGATTAAGCGTGCATGTCTCTCTCGCGAAATTGTGAGCCCGTCGGTGGTGGTACGGGGGTTGGAGGGTGGATGAAAGGGGTGGGCCGGTGTCCTCGGGGCCGCGAGAAACGCCTGCAGCACCCGCGACAAAGTAGCAGACTGCAGTGGCAGCATCTTTGAGTCTTCGCCGCGTAATTACACGACCACTCCGCGCGCGTTTCTCTGTCTTCCCCTGTCCTCGGAGACGCCTCGGTGCCGTCTCCGGTCTCCGGATCGAATTCCATTAACAACGCCCGTTCAGCCCACCCTCCCCGACGGTTTCCACCCCTCACCCGGCATCCGAAACCGAAGACAACGTTTCCGCATTTTGCCGGGACCCGGGTTCCTCGGGATACCGGCTCACATTCGCGGGGGTGGGGAGGCGCTAAGTGGATCCTTCGCGAGGCCGTTTTTAATTCCCGCTCAGGGGATCCTGTCTACCCGCGAGAATTTCTCATCCGAGTTTCTCATGTCGCCGAATTAATTCGAGACGCCGGCAACGATTGAGTCTCTTGGAAATTAAATTGATTAACCGCGCGAGGCGGCGCGGGGGTGATCGCCGGGACAGATAACTGGGACACGGTACTCTCGTGTTTTACAGGGGGATCATATCCGAGGACGAATCTGCGTGTCAATTTCCATATTCATGAATTGTTTAATGGATACGTTTGTTTTATCGGCCACCAGACTCCGCGGAAATTATGCCGATGTGTCTGAGCTGGATCGCGGCTCTTTATGCTGATATGGATTTTTTTGGGAAGAAGGTGCCGTCGATAATCGCTGGGTGATCACTAGACTGCGGATTTTATGCATTTGTGAGAAAAATGGGTAAGCACAATTTAAAGCAGTGGACATATTAAAAAGATTTAAGGGCACCAGGGTATCAGTTTAATAAAATAATGAGAATAAGATAGAAATTTTTATTTCGCTCCTGCGTTTTGGAATCAATGCGAATATTTTTTACTTTGCATAAAGATCCGCAGTCTCGTGATTACTGATGAAGAATCGGTGTTTTGCTTGCTTCGTATGGTTGCATATATTTTTTCAAATGTGTATTTCCAAGGACAGATTTTTCTATATATGTCGCCAAGGCCTCGATGATAAACGTCGCGGAATTATCCCCATTACTGCGGGGCATACCCCGTGAGGCCTCGGACACCGAGGAGTGTTGTTGACATATATCGAGAATTCACTGTATATTGCACGTGCCATAACGTACGCAACAAAATAAAATATTTAGAGACGAGTGGAATGCTATCAGTTAATTTTATACAATTTTTCAGGTATTGTTCAACAAAATTTTAGAATTTTAGTTGGAAGTATGTTTTAAGAAGATCCATTTATTTTTAGTGCATCCCAATATTTTTTAAACACTCAAATTTAAAAATGATATAAGTGCAGGAGGATTTGAACAACGAAAAATTATGAAGAAATTCCTATTTTTAATCACGGCTTAGTTTTTGAAAATCCGTAATAAAAATGTTACAGTAAATATAGCTTTAACCCCCAATTTTAAGGGTGCTCCAACTCACTTCCTGTTCACATATCGTCGAAAAATGAAATAATATGAAATATTTTTCGAAGAACTATCTCCCAAGCAAATTCCATCGAAATCAGTGTACACCGGCTCGGTATGCTATCTCATTAGTAATGGATGGTTTCATTGGCAAACTGTTTGCGTTCGCGTAACATATTCAAGTATGCTAACCGTATGTAAACTTCGTGCGGAAAATATAATGTACGGCGTGCCGCGTGCGTGGCCGCGTCATATAAATTAGTTTGTTCGTTGCTCCCGATGTAAATTTGCATCGCGACACGAGAGATTGAAAATTTTATCGGATCTCTCTCAGATTCTATTAAAAACACATTAAAAATACAATCAAATTCGTCGGACGCGATCTCGTCACAATTTCATATCAATTTTTCCGTGTTCTGTGATTCTTGTGCCAGAACAAACAGTTATGCTCGTGTTGATGTTTTAACTCGAGCTGCTCGCGCACAATATTTCCCAAAATAATTGCTCGAAGAGGAAATTTGTTGTCTCTAACCCGCTTTGCGTGTTATCATCCATAACAAATTTAAATCGTTTTCAAACACGTATTTCTGACGAGACAAGACTATACCATGAGTCGAAGACCAATCAATAACTTCAGCATAGTGAAAGTCGGACATTATTGCGTCAAATTTTATCGTAATTCTTCTAAATAAATATTCTTCTAAATTTCAAAGATTTTCAAGAGCCATAAACGCATAAAAAAATAGTTTAAGGGTTAAAAAATTAGATATTAAATACATCCTGAAGCGAATAATAAACCTCCTAGTAAAAGTGTCAATTTTATGATAATTTCTCTAAATAAATATTCTACATTTCAAAAATTTTCAACAACCATAAACGCATAAAAAAATAGTATAAGGGTTGAAAAATTGGATATTAAATATATCCTGAAGTGAATAATGAATCTCCTAGTAAAAGTATCAATTTTATGATAATGTTTCTAAATAAAGACTCTTCTATATTTCAAAAATTTTCAACAGCCGTAAACGCATAAAGAAATAGTATAAGGGTTAAAAAATTACATATTAAATACATCCTGAAGTGAATAATCAATCTCCTAGTAAGAGACGAACCACCACCAGTCTCTCCATTAGAAAGTCCCACCTCAAACGGTGAAAAAAAATATTCAGAAGGGTGAAAAGCCGTAAGGGAGGTGTGTCCCAGAGTTTCTCATAATTCCCGCAATTAAATCATCCGGTTCAGAGCTCGGCAACACCAATGGAAACTGATCGGAAGCGTTCGTTTGTTCCCAAGTCACGTCCAAGACAGTCTCCACGTCAGTCTTGACATCTTCAGCAGACGCTCTTGGGGAAGTTCACCCCTGGAGGAGGGAGGGGGTGGAGGGTAGGTAGCTAACCCGATCCCGCCGACAATTTCAGTTTTCATTGGAAAATAATTATTATGGGATGCTTCGGTACTCGAGACGGCCCCGGCTGCCACGGTCCGGGCATTAAGTATTGTTTCTCCCTATGTTTGAAATTAATTTGAAGTTGCCTAAGCAACCCCCGACGAGGAGCGTTCCGTGCCCCGTTCCCTGACAGTCAATAACCACCACCCAGCGAAGCAGTTTCGAACTTGCCTCCGCGGCTTAGGAAAGGGATCGACCTGCCTCGGATCGATGTCTGCTGACGTAACACCTCGATCGACCCTGTCTCGATCCGGGGCACCTCGCATCGAACACGATCCAGTCACGCGAAATTGATCTCGATGAAAAACGAATTCACCAAAAAATGCTAACGTCCCTCCCCGGCATTTTAAAATAAATTATAAATAAACTATAAATAACTATAAACTATAAATAAATTATGACAGCTCTTCTTGGAGATCGCGCTTCTCAGATTGCGGATTTTATATTATTTATGACTGGGCGATTTCAAGCGAAAAAATTGTATGAAATTTATAAAAGACTCCTCCTTCTTCCGTGTACAAGGTACTGACATTTTTCAAATTCCACACACATGCTGAATAAAATCTGTTTTATAAGTGCATGTCCACAGCACTTTAAAAGACTTGTTATTAAACTTAAAAGTGGTGTGGACATCTACTTGTAAAACAGATTTTATTCAGCATTTTGTGTGTGGAATTCGAAAAATGTCTCCCTCAAAAAATGTCAGTACCTGGTGCACTTTAAAAGACTTGTTATTAAACTTAAAAGATCGTTATAAAATAATGGCTCGTATATACACTACCACTCAAAAGTGTCCGGACAGTTGCGAAATATGTATTAACATTGCATAAAAGTTATTTCAGTGCCTAAAATAGTGACTAAAATCGATTTTTATTAGTTCCTTATGAAATATCTAACGTTTTAAATTAAAAATTACGTACGTGCAGCTTACCAATACCAAAATTAAATTCATCGACGTATCCACCGCGGAGTGTCCGGATACTTTCGAGCGGTGTAAAATGGTAAAACGATGTGAAACCCAAAATTGCATAAAAATTTAGTGGAATCATTGCGGAAAGCGATGTAGTTTTTTTGTCTCTGGTAAGGATTTAGCATGCGCCGTTTATGTAGGCACGGCCATCGCCCGAAATCGAGCGGTGCGTAGCCGGTTCCACCCCCGGGGCATTAAAAAAATTCGTCTCGGGGCTGCAGGGGTGTATTCGACGGGGCATCGGGCGCCACGAGCCATCTTGCACGGGCATAATGTCAGTTCGTCGCCCTCGCTATCCACGAGGGGGTGGTTTTCGAAAGACGGGCTCGTGGGATGGGCTTGCCAAAACCACCCCGGCGTACGTCCTCTCTCGCGCGCGCATATATAGCGTACGAACGAACGAACGAACAGAAGGGGCACGGTGTACGTGCAACGGTACACGATGGAGTCTCTGCCGGCTGTTCCATCGTCCTGGCAGGATGCAAGACGTAACATGCCTAACGATCCTCCTCCCTCTCTCCTTCCTTCCTCTCTTCCCTTTTGTCGAATCCTGCCTCTCCCGTCCTTTCCACCCTTTGCTCTCTGTCTCGCTTTGGTGATCCTCTATGCTTGCTACTCTCTCCACTCCCTCTCTCTCTCTCTCTCTCTCTCTCTCTCTCTCTCTCTCTCTCTCTCACTCTTGCCCTCTCTGTTTCACCATCTCGTTCCGTCTCTCCGTCCCTCTCGACGAGATCCTCCTGGTTCTCTCTGTTCCTCGGCTCTTCTCCTAGGATCCTAGCTGACTCGACTCCGGCCAGGTCCTTGCAATTGCTTGCCAGTGGCTTAGCGTCTCGTACAGGTTTACGTCCTGCGCGGAGCCCGCCGCCAATTTGCGCCAATTTGCGTTTAGCAGCGCTCCTTGCGAAATCTCCGCCATCGGCGCGGCGCCGCGCGACACCGTTTTCTGGTGTCTACTCGCGACGCTACTTCTGTCGCGGCTTTCGGGGCCGGGACCGCGACAGAATATGCGGGGGCAAATTGAGAGCCCGAGAGTTTTTGGGACGAATCTAAAAGGGGAGCCAGAGAGAGAGAGAGAGAGAGAGAGAGAGAGAGAGAGGCGGCTTCCTCCGAGCAGCCGAGAAACTGTTTTTAATGAGGCTTCTCGAGGGAAATGGGGGTTGAAGGTGTAATCAAGAGAAGACATTTGCTCCTCTGGTTGTACGTATGGAATCGCTGATGGACTGTGAATCCCGTACCTGGTTTCAGTGTTACGCGATCCCGACTTTGTTCCGTGAACAGCCTCGGCTGGGAACGTAACGGCTAGAACTTTATGCATTTATGCCGTCTGCGTGCTTGCGAAGTACAAGACGATGGACTAAGAACACAAAGGTGGTTTTCTATTATTACCACCGGGAATCACCTTCTCCTCTAATGTAATCTATGAGAATAGGAATTTTCAAAAGGAGCTCCCTACCACACCAGAAGTTAGAAAACCGAATATCCTCGTAAAAGAATCTGCGAGTGCAGGAATGATAATAAGCCGAGTTCAAAGTTCAAGGATGGCAGTGTACACAGGTAATTTCCAACACTCTGCAATCTCATACAGCTAATCTTCTAGTCACTTGCTATCGTACAGCCGATCTTCAACTTGCTCGCTATCGCGCAGCCAGCATCAACTATGATTCTACCGTCACATAGCCATTGTGGAAGTACATAGGTCACTATCTTTAAATTCTCCACTGTTACATAGCCAATTTTCAACATGTTCACCTCTACAATCGACAAACTGCCCGCAATCGAGTCGCCAATCTCGCTCACTACCACATACACGATCTTCAACCTTCTACAAAGACTTCACCGTGACACCGAAGCACCTTACAGCAAGGAGTTTGCCATCTTCAAACCCTGCACTACTGAATACCCAATTTTGTTCACTACTATCTGTCCAACCTGAAACTACAGTGAACTCTCGATATATGTCAACAACAAGGCTCTTGCCAGCGACTAGTATCGTCCAGGAGACACCGAACCGTTTTATTGTTACACTCCTCAGCACTACAGTCTTGAACCCTCAATGGGTATATCCTGTGATAGTGGGGATAACTCCGCGACGTTTATCATCGAGGCCTTGGCGACATATATAGAGAAATCACTGTATTACATTCACTGTCTTCAAACTCTCCGCTAAGTAGTCAGCTTTCAACTTGTTCACTACTATCTGTCCAAACAGTGAATTCTCGATATATGTCAACAACACGGGTCTTGCCAGCGACTTATATCGTCCAGAAGGCACCGAACCGTTTTATTGTTACACTCCTCAGCACTACAGTCTTGAACCCTCAATGGGTATATCCTGTGATAGTGGGGATAAATCCGCGACGTTTATCATCGAGGCCTTGGCGACATATATAGAGAAATCACTGTATTACATTCACTGTCTTCAAACTCTCCGCTAAGTAGTCAGCTTTCAACTTGTTCACTACTATCTGTCCAAACAGTGAATTCTCGATATATGTCAACAACACGGGTCTTGCCAGCGTCTAGTATCGTCCAGGCCTTGGCGACATATATAGAGAAATCACTGTATTACATTCACTGTCTCCGAACTCTCCGCTAAATAGTCAGCTTTCAACTTGTTCGCCGTCGAACAATGTCCATCAATCGACGTCCGGAAGGCGAGATAATGATTTCAGGGATTCTGTCCGCGATCAATTAATTTCTGTCGCGAAGTTGAATCGAGCACGGTCACTTCTCGACCGCGAAAGCGGCCAAAGTCGTCGGCGCGCATCGAGCACGGCAGCGGGCCATAAATCAGCGTCGTAAACGCGGTGGGCTGACCTCGGGGAAAGATTGTTTGGGCTGACCCTCGACCTGGGTCAGGGGCCCCGCTGACCTCCACCGGATTGGCCACGAGTCCCAGAACCGGAAATTCTGGCTGCCCCTCCATAACGTCGCGGCGAATTGACCTGAACGGTATAATGTCCGGTCACTCCTTTCGCCGGCACGCGCCCCTTCAAGTATTAGCCGGTGATTTATCGACGAGACCTGGACCATGGCCACGGCTCTGTCGATTTTTAATCGTTTATTGCCGCCTTCCCTCGGCCTACCCGCAGCCGCAGGTATTTGTAAATATTGTATTGCACCCGCCGCCCTTGTAATTGGTTGAGTTTTACGACGGGTATGTTTGAACTTGAAGTAACGTGAGGGTTTGATGAAGGGCTTGTGAGTGGACGGTGGATTTTATGCGTTTATGATCAAAATTGATAGATCGAGTTCCAAACAGTAAAAGCATTTAATGAATTTAATCGTGCTACTGCAGTATCTCCAACTCGATATTGATGATTTCGTAACTTTTAAAAGTGACTTCAAAAATTTTTAAATTTTAAAAATCACGTCACAGTAACGTCATCTTATAATTTTGTTTGGGATAATAATATAAAAGAAGTTTTTTACACTTCCATTTGGTACGGCACAATTATTGAAAATTCATTAACAGGATTCTGTGCAGAAGTAAATATCTATGTAGATCCTGCGTCGTGTAATTTTTATTTTACATAGAAATCCGCGGTCTATTTATGAAATTCTCGTGACAAGGTCAAAACGACTGTGCGGTTTTTGACAAAATAGAAATTTGTGGTAAATTGTCTCGGTTCGAAATTGTTAATTCGAGGGTACCTTTAGGGTCCGATATTTACAATAATTTTTTGTCTGTAATTAGTAAAACATTTCACTGATTTTCTTCAAAGATAAATGCTCGATTATGGTGTGCAATGCGAAAAGACAGTGTTGTTTGTTGATGCGCTATTAATGGAATATTAAAAGGCATTTTAGAAATACATGGAATGACAGGTGGGGTGAGCATGACGGTGCACGTTCAACGTCAACTTTCATTTCGCGCACGCTCGACTCCTCTTCAATGGCGTCCACCACTCGCCGAGAATCGGATTATTCACGGTCAAGCAGAGACTGACCAGCGGTCAACTGTTTCACAGCAGGACGTCGTCCAAGAACTCGGTGAACCACGCCATTTCAGAGTAATTGAACCGATTCGAGTCAGGGGTTGGTGGCCACGCTACTGTAGGGGTGGTGTCCTAGGGTGACCTTTACAAAATGGCTGCGAGCCATTTTCGCGACGGCGAAACGGCGAGCCTTCTGCATCGGTGATTGTCGGGGCCAGACTTTCGCAAGAATTTGATAATTCTCTTCCATCCACACACTTGTCCTCAAATATTCCCCATACTTTTGTTAAACAATTTAAAAATATATATCAAGATCTATGTTCTTTCTCTAGAAATTTGAGTAATTTTTATAGAAATTAGTTAGACGTTATAATTTTAAAATAAACTGCACTTTAACACTAAACCCCCCCACGGTCAAAACGACCGGTTTCAGATTTTACAATTATTGAAACTATAAAAGTTCATTTAAAATTAAAATTAAAATTAGAAAATCACGGACAATCTTAATAAATTTAGTCAATGCTTGGTAGGTTTAGTGTTAAAAATACTGTACAAAATTTCTATTGTGTTCGTTCTTTCACGTGAAAAGGATTAGAAAGGTCATATTCAGAGTTCGATATTTTAAAAAATTCCTAAACTCATTCAACAGAATAATAATTTTCGTCGAAGTCCTTCCACGAAATTATATATAAATAAATGTATAATTTTTAGTAATGAATTATTCAAGACACCTCCAGACTTGACATTTTTCCGTGTGTAGTTCGTTACTTGCAGCTCAAGACTAAAAATATCTATTATAAAATTGAAGGAACTGACACGTCGTCCACGATCTTTATTTATATTCCCCATTAATTTTTAAAATGCGTACAGCCAAGCGATCTGAAGGTATATATATACAAAATATAACAATTATTGACAATTATGTATTTAATATAATTGCATTTGGACTTAATTTTGAGTGTTCGCAAAATGTCGGCAGGTGTCGATTTCTCTCGAAACGCGAGTTCTTCGAGGATCGGCGCCGTCGCTCGTGTGAGAATCGAGTGTTCGTGGTCGCGGGCGAATAGGTTGGTTTTTCCCGTGGTTCTTTTTTCATTTTAACGGCGAGTTATTTCCATCGGGAGACATTTCCCTCGGCGGACATTTGGATCGGCGCGTTATATACGCGCCGGATGATCGGAATAATGCAAAAGTAATATCGGTGCTCGGAGCATCGTGTAATGGCGGCCTTAAAATATGATCGGCGGAAAAATGGAGCGATAAACTTCTCATTGAGTCGTTCGTCGTTAAGAAATGTTCGAATGCTGCCGTTTCGCGCGGCTTTATTTCGTCGCGAACGCGCGCCCGGCCGACGGGAATAAAACTATTTGTCGGCCGATCCTGCGGAAACCGGATTCATCTTGCCTGTCACCTCTACGCGTGAAAATATCCCCGATTAATAATGGAGGCGCGTTTATATAGTTTTGCACCGTCTGCTCAATCGAAACGATATTTCGATCGCCGCTATTATTGCAATCGGCATTTCGTAGCTGGACTGTCTGTCTCCGCGAGTTCCCATTTCTCCTACAATTACGTTTACCGTAACTGCAGCTTTTACAGATCAATTTTATTGGTTTCCAGAAAGTTCCGATGACTCCTCTGACGATAAAAATTAGGCGAGTCCATTTACCCTAGCAATTTTTATGTCGTATCTCTTCTCGCTGCATGAAATTAAACAGCCTCTAATTTAAATCGATTATTCACAAGCTTAGCAACCAGATGATATTTTTGAAAATTTTTGCAAGGTACACAATGGGCCCAAAATTGCATTACGCGGCTTTTGTTCAATGTCAGAATTTCAGGACCTTCACGCAATTTTCGGTACGGACAGCTGAACTGAAATAGCACGCGGAAGAGAAGTAAGGGCTGCTAATTGGTCGTCTAATTTTATTCGGTAATTGATAATAATTCGACGCGGCTAATTATTTCCTTCGTTATAATACTGGTTTTAACGTGCTCGTGTTATCCTCCTGCATTTTGCATTTCCCTGATTATTCTAAATCGTAGGATATTCTTGTTCCCGTAATAATAGCAATAATATGCACGTCTACATGTCAGGAATCACTGTTATGAATCTACAATGAGCCGAGTGGGTTATTAAAATCATGACACATGATGGAGCAAGTATCTACCACCGCACGGATTAATTTCCTCGCATTAATTATACACATTCGAGACAGTGTATTTTATACTCGACGATTTCGCGGGAATAGAACGCGGATGATAGTCTACTTTTGAAAGTGATTCTGCAGTAAGGGCTTCTGAACGTTCTCAGACATTTTCTGCGGGAAATTCGGCCGTGGAATAAACGTTGCGATGTAATGGAAACTTGGTAACGATGTGGTTACGCACAGCGCACAGGTAAACATTTTACAATTGCAGAGTTATTAGGAAATTAAGACGTGGTGGGCCGGGTTTTGTACTTTCGTGGAACAGAGGAAAAATTTTTAAAAATCATAACCCGAGTGATGAGTAGACTTCTGGCAGATATAAAATTTTTTCACATCTGGCAAAAGCATTTATTATAAAGAAATGGAAAATTTGTTGCACCACAGGAGTGCAACATGAAGGAATATGCATTCATGACAAAAATGGTTAAGCGTCTTTTAGAACAGTAAAAAGTGTAGAAAATTTTTAAAATACTGTTACATTATTTTCAACCTATTGAGAAAGAAAATCAATTTCTATTTCGCTCCAGTCTGTTACAATTCTGGTGGAAAATTTTTATTTTGCATAAAGATCAGCAATTTTATACAAAAATTTAAAGCCACTAATATCGAAGACAAATTATTTTGCTCTATTAAAGGATCTGTACACTCCCAATAAAATTAGAAACGTTCACTCGTTAAATTTTTACGCGTGTTCAAGAATTAACCACCAGAAATTACATAGTACCCCACTGATTGAATAAATAGAACCCCATTATTGAATAAAAGCTCTCCAGATAAAGAGCAAAATGAAATCCACGTGTGACCACCCCGAAAATTTTTATCTTATCAATCCTCCTGGAACCGGTAATGAAATCCCATTCCTCGTTCCGCCAAAGTACAAATCCACTTTCAGCTAACCGAATAAACCCAGAAGAAAGTTCAATGATCCACCAACCTTTCTGCGCACCGCGGAGCTGCTCCCTCTCGATCCACCCCCATGGGTCGTCGCGGGATCCATGGAAAACTCGTGTGTCATCCGGCGGAAAGTCAAAGGAAAACTGTGTCCGGTCTCACGGAGGTGTTGCCACCGCGGTGCCAATCGAAAGACTAAGCGAAAGGGTTAACATATTCCTGAATACAAAACACATGCATATTCTATTGAGGTCCCATGTGCGTCCTCGGCCCTGATACGCGGATCGAGGCTCGTTAGCGTGTGCGTGCACACGCACGGGGCCCAGGTGGGGCCCCCCATAAACGCGTATGGAAAACGACCGTGGAGAGACTCGGCTACCTGAATCATCGTTCACGGGGGGTGTTTCTGGGCTGGTGGGGGGAGGGCAGGGGGGGTCGGAGAATCGCTCGAGGCACTCGTGACAACTATTGCTTATCGTAATGCGATTTTCATACGGAGCGTCCTATGACGATTATTAATGATCCACGGGCGACTCGATTCTCGGCGGACTCGTTAGCCGCCGGAAAAAATCGAATTCGACGCTCCGCTTTTCTTCGGCGTCACGCGGCTTTCCGACGGAGTCCTCGAAACCGATTGACAGATCGATCGGCCGGTAATTATCGCGGATTAACGAGATAACCCCCAGGGGAAAGGGAGGCCCGACGATGGAATTGAAATTGAAAGTTTCGGGCCTGCGTCGCCGTGATTGGTTTCGAAGGTCTTTGACAGAGGTTGTGGGAATTGCGTGGGGATTATGGTTTGTGGGCGAGCACGAATGGCTGACCGTTGTGAACACGTTGACTGTCACGCGAATTTTATTACAAGTATTTATTTTTTACAAGTTTCATCTATTTCGTTCGTAGAAGCGAATTTAATTACTTGATTATGAAGTTCTCACCTTACACTAGAATCTTGTTAATTTTCGCATTAATATACAGTGACCCCCACTAATTTTTGGACGCTTTTAAAAATCGTATAACATTGTTAATATTGGAGCGTACGACTTGGATTTTTTCAAAGAAGTTAGCACAATTAGTTTGCTACATAAAGGGAACAAAATTCTTTACAAATATTGCAATTGGTCGAAATTGTAGAGAAAATACTAAAAGTTGTATTTTGCAACTTTTTTATGTGGACTTACATTGAAAATTTAGAAAGTACGATTTGTAGATCTGTATGAATTATACATATTCTGAGAATTTCGTAAAAATCGGTCAACGTTGCAATGAGCCACACATGTTTCAAAATGACCACATAAGAAATTCCCTGACAAGGCCAAAATTCTGCGACTTTCACCCTTAAACGTTCATCGTTAAACTTTTGTAATATTCAGGAGATGTATAATTGATACAGGTGTACAAAACGTACTTTTTAAAATTTTAATATAAGCCCGAATTGAAAAGTTGCAAAATACAACTTTTAGTATAAAATAAATCCAAACAAAGCTCAAACTCATACCAAATAAAAATGTTATCAAAGTGCTATTACAATTTCATTTTCATTGCATTAACCCTTTATACTTTAATATACCATGACTTCAGATTAAAATATACTGCATCAATTCTGCATTCCTTCGTGGAAATAAATTGTACTGTTTCAAAATCAGCGTACTATCACATATGCGTTATTACGAAAGTTAAAAATAATCAGGTTTGGCGCACGAAACTCGTGACGTCTCTCGCACGTCATTTTGAGCGAAGGGGTTAAACAAGCGCGTACGAAAGTCGAAAATCTCCGGTCAAGACGTAACGAGCCATTCACACGAACGGCAGCGTTCCGTTGTGAAATGCATCGGGCCGATTAAATTCCGATCAAAATTCAGCGAGCGCAGCGGCGCATCGTTTATCCAATTGAAGCTCGAATTACGCGACAACGGGCCTACCTGAGCCCGGCGAAAAATAAACCGGGGGTATTAAAAATTCTAGCGAACTGCGCATTCGAGGGTCCCCGGTCCCAGTTCTCGGCGTGCACCGCGGAGAGGAGGAGAAAAAAGAAAAAAATAACCGATCGAGGGCCCGAGTGTGCCGAAGTGCTCTCGAAACGATGCAGGCTATCTCGAAATCGCGGCACCCATCGAGTGCCCTCCAAGATAAAAATCAAAATTCTATGCGCGCGGAGCCAAAGGTGCGAAGCCCGTGGCACGCATGGCTGACCGTATTGTTCGGCCCTCTGACGTCTTAACTAAGTCCTACGTGAGCTTGGAGAGAGAGAGAGAGAGAGAGAGAGAGAGAGAGAGAGAGAGAGAGAGAGAGAGAGGTGGAATCAGGGTCGACCTGGTTCAGACATTTCGGTGTCCCTGGCACCGGTCAGACTAATCGCGATTTTCCACATCTGTCGCGAGGATGGACGCCCGATCAAAAGAGGTGTCCCTCGCGGTGAAACGAGTTAATACGATTGTCACCGGACTACCCGTGCCCCGTGGAATCCTCTTGATAGGCTCGAGGGATCTTATGGGTCGTGATCGAACTCCAGATAAACGAACCACAGCCATTTCGTTTTGCATTCGTGGCGGTAGTGCGTCGAAATCAGCACCCTCGATTTTTCGTGAATTTATTGAATCACAATATACTCCCACTAATACTCGGACGCTATTAAACTTTGTCAGTATTGGACTATACTACTTGAATTTTTTTGACAAGTTAGAACAATTGGATCGCTACATAACGTGAGAAAAATGTTTAATTACAATTGCAATTGGTCGAAATTGTAGGGACTAAAAGTTGTATTTTGCAACTGTTTTATGCTTATATTAACCAGTTAGCTGTTTTTGACGAGTATACTCGTCATGAAGAAATGGCAATATTTTGTGTTATGACGAGTATACTTGTCGAAACAGCTATACGGTTCATTTTTACGACTCAATTTAGGTACACATTTTTCAAAGAGGTCGAAACAGTTAACTGGTTAAAAATATAAAATGTACGTTTTGCACGTCTGTATCAATTATACATATTGTGAATATTTCATCTGAATCGGTCAACGTTGCAATCAGCTACAAACGTTTAACGGTGGAAGGTTAAGGGTGAAAGTCGCAAAATTTTGGCCTTGTCTATAGCGGATTGTAACGTTGATCCATTTTGATAAAATTCTCAGAATGTATATAATTCATACAGATCTACAAATCGTAGTTTCTAAATTTTTAATGTATGTTGACATAAAAAAGTTGCAAAATACAACTTTTAGTATTTTCTCTGCAATTTCGACCAATTGGAATTTTTGTAAAAAATTTTTTCACTTTATGTAGCAAACCAATTGTGCTAACCTCTTAAAAAAATCCAAGTCGTACGCTCCAATATTAACAATGTTATACGATTTTTAAAAGCGTCCGAATTTTAGCGGTAGTCACTGTATTTATGTCAACAACACGGGTCCTGCCAGCGTCCAGGAGACATGTTATGTTTGCACTCCTCGGCGTCCAAGACCCCTCACGGGGTATAGCCCACAGTAGTGGGGATAAATCCGCGACGTTTATCATCCAAGCCTTGGCGACATATATAGAGAAATACACTGTATTTATAAGAGCCGCGTATAGATCAGTGCTGACCGCATTATACAATCTAATCACAGTATTTTAAACACATATGGGTAACGATTATATTTTATAATAAAAGCCTGAACAAACGCAATACTCTTTTGGCTATTTAGACAATCTCTGGAATTGATTTTCAAATTTTTTTGTTAAAATTGTGACGCGAAACAAATTATAGTGAAAAAATCAATTGACTTAATCCACTTAATTCTCCACAGAAGTACATTCGTATCAACAATTATAAAACAAGAAGTCTCAACTGAACCGATTCTGAATAGACTGCTCATCCCCTGAAAATTCCGTAAAACACAGAATGGAATAAACATGAATTTAGCGTTACTGGTGTATTATTTCCACCCTATTAACATTCTTAAGAGAAGAATTGAATTTTGATGTACGTCTTCTAACTTTGAACCGGCAAGAGTTCCAATATCGGAGCAGATGTCGGTGGAAAATTTCAAACATTCGTTTCTCGAGTCACATATTCGGCTTCCGAGGAAATCGTTTTCCACCGGTAATTCCCAAACACAAGGACTTTCCAAACAGAATCACCGGAAAACCGGAAGTCCTCGGCGCGGTAAGACTTGGCCAAACAGTAACGGAAACGAAGAAACAGCATCGACGGCTGTTCCGGAGAAGAAAGAAAGAATATTCGTTCTCGAGGAATTAGGTCAGGTAGATCGCATCGGGGGCTTCGATCTTCGATTTCCGAAGGGTTACCTGCCGATCGGGGCCCGCCTTCCCATAATGTATTAGTCAAAACCGAACACCCGTCACAATGCCGCTGATTACTTTAATAATGGAACCGAATGGCCCCGGGGCTGGTGGCTGGGTGTTGGGTTTTCCTCGCGGGCACAATGCAGCTCGCGAAGTATACAAATAGAAAAAAAAGCAACGGAGGAACGGCAGAGAGAAGAGGGGTGGTGGTGGTGGAACCAACCCTCTGTCTCCTCCGCCCCATTCGAAGGATATACCTTCTAGTTACCCCGACGAGAATATTCAAATCGCAACCCTTTCGCCCGTGAAAGGAGACTTCTGCCGAACCCTTCGATCGGATTCAATGGGCATCGATATTCAAATTTATTTGACGGAGCCGCGCCGCTCTTCTTCTCACCCCTTCTTCACCCTCTCCCTCTTTCTCTCTCTCCCCCTCTCTCTCTCTCTCTCTCTCTCTTTCTCTTTGAACCGTTGCAACAACGCGAAGTTATTGGGGTCGCCGGCTGAGCGACAGGATAAAAAAAAGGGAAGGAATTTGCATTCTCCGATTTTTTTTCCTTCAGCCCCAGCCGATACAACGTCGATACCCGCCGTTTTCGATCAGCCTGCGAAACTGGAGCGGAAACGGCGCCGGCAGATGCACAGGAAGTTTCGATCCAACCCCCTTCGCCGAGTCCTACACTCTCGATGTTGCCGTTCCTCTGGTTACACCCCCGCCTCAAAAGCCCGAGGAAATGCTTCTCGCGGGGGGTGGCGAGAAAGAGTATCGAAGACGAAACCACCCTACCCTCCCCTCCTCTCCCCGCTCTCCCGTAGGCCGATCGTCACGATGGAATTCGGCCGACGGGGGTGGTTTCTACCCCTCGCCGCTATCCTTTTCGAAAATCGCTGAGGAACCGGGGATTAGCGGGCACGAGGAATGCCGTGGAATCAGCCGACAGGCGGCTGATTCGATTTGCCCGGATGTTTATCGACGGCGAAGGGCGAGGGAAATTATAAAGGGAGGTGCGGTGCGGATGATGCACTTAGCTCCGGGATAAATGAATTTGTTGTTTACTGCGATGCGATAGCTGCTGGCGTGTTCTATGGCCAATCGGTGAGCGTTCGGGGCGACAAAATGATGTCGGTGCTCCGTTGGAAAATTAGGATGTCGTTCAGTTTAACACTAAACCTACCACGATCAAAATGATCGGTTTTCTATTTCACAATTATTAAAATTATACAAACGTTTTCATAGGAGATCACTGAACTGACTTCTTTATTTAAGCACATGTTACAATAAAAATCGTGCAAAGTTTAAATAAATTTAATCTTCTCTCTTCTATAAGACGATTCACTTTTATACAGTGTGTCCCACGAGCTCTGTCCACTTGAATATCTTGGTCATTTCAAACAATACGAGAAAATGTTACGTACAGAAGTTGTAGGGTTTAAGAAACTACATAATATGGTATAAATGATATTCTTGCAAGTGGAGGCGTAGAGAAGATATAGAGGTCACCTTTGTTTTTTTTTTAATGAAACGTCCAATTTTTATGCTCGATTCCGATAGATTGGCGTATTCCGAGTTTGAAAGTACTAAAGCGTGTTTGTCCTAAAATTTACCGTTGCTGAGATATTTGACTGCTTTCATGAAGAATGTTCGAAATGTCGGCCATCTGCAGCGATGCAACGTTGTAGAAATCGAGCATAAAAAATTGGACGTTCCATTTAAAAAAACAAAGGTGACCTCTATATCTTCTCTACGTCTCCAATTGCAAGAATATCATTTCTACCATATTATGTAGTTTCTCGAACTCTACAACTTTTGTGAGTAACATTTAGGTTTAGTGTTAAACGCGTTTTATTGATTCGCTCTGTGCGAACAGTTCTGCGTCTCTATTTCAGTTTTTAAGTCCCACAGGAATTAAACTGCTTGAATTTCACGCGAACGCAGTAGATTTGACAAGATTATACACATTTTACAAAAATCTCGTCAGGGACCCAATAAAATTGAAACGAATACAGTTCATCCTATACGAAACACTTTTACGTCCGATTTTTAAAATTCGTACAAGAATTAAACGGCGATAATTTCATGAAATTCGTGAAAGAACTGGTTCAACGACCACCGTGAAACATGGACGGCCGTGAAACACCGGCGGAAAATTTCCTGCAGAACGCGGCCGAAGATTCCGCGTCCGGGAGCCGCTCATTAGCCTGGCCTGAAGACCTCATTCACTTAACGTTCTTAAAACTCGGCGTTGATGCGGGAGGTGTGACCTGCTAAATATTCCACGGAGCGCGTAGCTACCCGAGGGTAGCAGCCAGCGGACGTCGGAGGCGAAAGAGGAAGAAGAAGAAAAAGAAGAAGAAGAAGAAGAAGATGAGGAAGAGGGGGTTAGGAGAGAGAGCGCAACCCCTGAAATCAACCCCGTGGAACAGCGAAGAAAACCGTCGTGGCGGGTGGGGGCGCGATAGAACAGGAAGGAGAATAAGAAGAAAATAATGACTCTTACAAGTCTGCGGAGCGTCGGCCGAGTCTGCGGCGTCTGAGGAGTGCGGAGGCGGATGAAAAGAGAGAGAGGGGGGGGGGGTTGGTGGAGCGAAACAGGGGGTGGTGGGAGGGGAGGACGTCGTCGGCGTGTCTACGGCCGTGACCCGGTTTTTTCCGAAGCAACAGGTCCCTTCTAATTAAGAACACTTAAGAAAACTTCCCTCTTAAAGCTGACGCCTCTCCCTTCGCTCGCTCGTTCACTCGTTCGCTCTTCGTTTCTCCATCTCTCTCTCTCCCTCCCTCCCTCTCCCCTCTCTCCTCGCTTTCTCCGCCGCCTCTCTCCTCTGATAACGCTATTATATTTTAATAAACCCACTAGCCTCGTTCTCTCGCTCCAGCCAAGCCGGCTGCCGACCGTCTTTTTGTTCTCTCTCCCTCTCTCTCTCTCTCTCTCTCTCTCTCTCTCAGTCTCTCCTTTTCTCCCGGAGCCGCTTCGAGGAATCGCGCGCCCGGATCAGAGGAAACTGGAGGAATACTTTTCGCGCTGGCAATCCGCCCGGGGTACGAACCCGTCGACATCCGCGGCGACCATTAGCGTGATTAGCTCCTCCTTTCGTGGCGAAAGTTTCTTTGACTCGATTTTCGGCGCTCCTTCTTTTTCCTTAGGTACGGCGGCCCAAGTACCCCTGTTTGCGGCCGCTTACGATTTCCCTCGAGACACCTCGTTTTCATTATTCGACACGTAAAAAGCAATTAGGATTAATGCATTTTATTCTATATTTTATCGTTCACTGCAGCGAACCCTCGTTATACTATGTCAGCGACACGTGTCTTGATGTCATTTATCGTCCAGGAGGCTCTATCCTGTGATCCGCGTCGAATGTAGAAAAGGACAGCGATGCTCCTCGCCGAGGACTGTAAACGTATTCGTCCTATACTCTACATGTCAAAGGCACAACGACAAACGTCGTCTAGGAGATCCTACCATTTTTTGATGCAGTGCCGAACGTAGAAAAGGACAGCGAAGCTCGAGATCCCACAGGAGTGGGGACAATTCCGCGACATTTATCAGCCATGCCTCGGCGACATATATAGAGAATTCACTGGATATCCATCTCAGTATTTTGGATTATTTCGTTGTATTAATTCGCCGTTCCCATTGGCTCCTCCGAGATCGTCTTCTACAATGCTTGGTTCTTCATGACTGATTGCGAAGGAACACAATAAATGTTTCTGCATTATTATTATAAATAGCGGTACCTTCGACCTGCTACACTGTTCATGCTAACAAAAGTACAAATAAACAGCTAAATGCAATTTGTATTACAAATTCGTTTTGAGATTTTATGCGACATTTAAAATGCACTGAACTATGAAAGTGGAAACATCAACGACATCTGTGTATAGGTAATATGTGATGAAAATGTGCAGCGAGGACTTCGATGCTTCGAGTAACAAGTATAGTGTTCTGTTTAAGAAAATGAATCTTCTCATGATTATTGTCAATTATTTTTCTGTCCAGGAGTATTTAACTTCCTCAATTGAGTGCATGAACAGAGACTTGATTGCGTCTATAAAATAATTTTAATAAATACCCTTTTTCCCGTATAATGTTCAGAATTTTGAAATGCTATATTTTCATAGAATATTACAAACATTCTACGGTTCATTGTTCGCTGTCTTACAAATGACAGAATGGTGTATAAAATCTCAACAAAACAGAATTTGTCTAACAATCGATTATTATTAAATCTTGTCTTTGCTCCACTGTGTTTGTTCTTCTTGAAACTATCACCAATTCCGCAATTTGTTTAGAGAAAATAGCGCAAAATCTTGAAAGTACGTAGGCAAAATTGAGCAGCAAACTGCCTTTCGTTTTGTTACAAACATCTTTCTACGAGAAAGAAAGCAGCACGAGGTCTTTAAAAACGGGTACAATAGTCGAACAACAAGCCGCAGTTCGATTTACTATAAACGTTACGAAGCTCTCTAAAGACCAGACACGCTTGCGATTCCAGGCCCGTCCGTTTCACGACGCCGATAGCAATAAAACAGTAAAAATTCGCAGTGGGTCATTCCGAAGCGCCTGGGGTATCGGCGTTAAACAACCGGCTGTATCGCGATCGGATTTTTACGGGACCGCGGTTAGTATTCCGCGATGGTTCCCGTGATCCAAGAGGGCAGGGGTAATCTCTCGAACAAGGGGGCGCGAAAGTCGGGAGCCCTTTCGCCCCTGTCTCGCGGGGAATTTCTCGCGGACCCAGCGCGCGAAAAGAAAATTATCAGTGGCGCGCGTGTTTACCCTTGGCATTGCGCCCCTTTAGATCGCGATACTGGCGCACTTAGCGTGCCGATAAATTCCGTGTGGTTTTGGGCGGCGTTATTTTTGAAGAGGCGTCGGCCCTTCCGGGGATTGAAGGGAGAGAGGTTCGCATACCTCGAATAGGCGAAGATAAGGAGAAACAGAGGGACGACGCGAGAGAAGAACGGCGGCGACTAACTGTGAGAAAGCAAAAGAGAGAGAGAGAGAGAGAGGGAGGAGAGCGTAGGGGGTATGAGGGGGTGAGCGAGAGAAAGAGAATGAGCTAGGAGGGTGGCAAGACAAAGAGGGTGAGTAAGAGTAGTATTGCCTGGTTGGCAGTCAGTGGCTGGGTCCTGAAGTTAAAGAGCTTCGGGGGCATACGTGAGAGGGATGTAGAGAGACCGGCGAGGGTGTGGGGTGGGGTGAGGACGGTGGTTACGTGGGGTGGGATGTAGAGGGATATAGTAGGGTGGGTGGCGTTTCTGGCGGCCATTTTGAACGCATATATCGATTGTTTGGCGGCCGGGCTCCGCTCGGCCATTCGCAGGGGTGGCTCGTGTGTCACACGACCACCCTCCACCCTGCCCTGCTCCCACCTGGGAAAATCGTTGTCGTTTTTCCCGAGATGCGTGAACCGTCATCTGGTCCCAGCCAGCCAACGGTGCCGCGATACAATTTTTAGAAACCCCCGTTTTCGCTGAACCCGCACTTCCACCGGGGGTGGGCGGGGGTGAACCAGAGCTCAACTAGCTGGCCCTTTCAGATGAAATTTTGTCTGCGGTTTTTGGCGGAGCTAATCTTCCGAACTCGGTGTGGACAGTTAACAACAAGTTAAGGTCAATAAGACCGTGAAAAACTGTGAAAAAACTGACTATGTAAAATACTAGGAAGGTTAATAGGTTTTATGAAGGGAAGGTATTATTTCTAACATTTTATTTCTAACATTATTAGAAGTCAAGGTATTATTTCTAACATTATTTCTTTGTAAAGTACCAGGAAGATTAATAGGATTTATGAAGATCAAGGTATTACTTCTAACATATTATTTCTAACATTATTTCTATGTACAATACTAGGAAGATTAATAGGATTTATGAAGGTCGAGTAGGTCGAAGGGCATTATACATTAGGCGCCTATTTTCTACAACGAATATTAAGTTTTTATTTTGCATAAAAATTCGTGTGGTTGTATTATTATTCATTAATCATCGATGTGGTTTATACTTCCGAAATATCGATAAGCAATTTTTGTCCCAAAATTGAGTACGTTGCATCCACTCAGGGAAAAGGGAATCAATAAATAAGATTTCAATTAAGGCAAAGTATTGATTATGCAGTTTGCAACGGAAATATAATATAAATACGTGTATCAAAAGTTTCATTTCGACGCGAGCAGGTCAGCAACAGAAGGCTCGAAAGAATGGAAGGTCGAAAAGAATATCGACGGGGTATGCAGATGAAAGCAGAGTATGTATGTATGTATACGTATGTATATACATGTACACTACAATATCCATTCTGTCGACTGGCACTGTCAAGGAATCGCGTTTAATTCGAATGGGAAAATTTGCTGAGCGATTCTGATTTTTAAGATACGTATTCCTTGCATAACACCAAACCTACCATGATCAAAATGACCGGTTTTCTATTTCACAGTTATTGAAATTATAAAAAAGTTTTCATAGGAAACTACTGAATTGACTTTTTCATTTAAGTACATATCGTAATGAAAATCGTTCAAAGTTTAACCAGTTAACTGTTTCCACCTCTTTGAAAAATGTGTACCTAAATTGAGTCGTAACAATGAACCGTATATCTGTTTCGACGAGTATACTCGTCGTAACACAAAATGTTGCCATTTCTTCATGACGAGTATACTCGTCAAAAACAGCTAACTGGTTAAGTAAATGCAACCGTTTCCCTTCTATAAGACGTTTCACCTTCGATATGTTTTACGCTAGGTAGCTTCAGCGTTAAAATTGTCTCTCTCAAAGCACAGAACAAAAATTTAATAAAACAACCCACAATTCATAGGAAGATTCACTAATTGTCGGGTACTCTCGAATATTCAGTAATTACGAGGAAAGTAGTCTGCGTCCCGTCTAAATAGCAGCTCTCGGCGCGGAATAATATTAAAAGCCCGCGTAAGCCGTGGATGGAGTGCGACCAATTAAATGAAATCGTCGGCCTCATCAAAGAAGCGTCCCGAGCCACCTGACAGCACGCGTGTGCCACGCGCCGGAGCGGATTCACGGAGGAATCGCGTCTCCGGGGACACCTGACCGCGGGTCAAGCGAGACTCGCCCTCCATGGTCAGAGTCGGAGGGTGGTTCCGCGGGTAAACTGCCCCTAAACCGGCTTAGAACCCGCCCCGGCAAAACTGGCTGCTCCAATCGGCTTCCAGCCCCTGCCATATGATCCCGGTTGGAGCGGAACGCGCAGGTCCGGCACTCGACGGACTGGACATCGGGCTGACCTACCCCCTTGCACCCTTGTCTGCACGTGCTCTCGATATTTCTTTTGTCCAGGTAGCCTGTGCTACTTTTTTCCCCGGCCCGAGAGGCCTTTCGGTCGCGAGGCTTTCATGCGTACAGTCACCACCAAAAGTATCGCGGTCGTTCCGACGAGAATACGATAACCCCGATGCACATAACCATTTTTCTTCCTTTTCAGATAAAACTCTTTCATAATTGTTATTAATAGACTAACGCTCTGGAGAACTCTGAACATTTCCTAATGACATCAGCTGTTTTAAAAGTTAAAACGAAGCTCCTCGGGAGCTCGAGGAAATAATTGTCAATTTATATACGTTAAGATCTTCTATTAATTTGCGTCGTTCTATGTGTACATCAAAATAGTTAGGTATATTATTAACACTAAAGCTACGGAGCCTTGAAAGTAACTGCTGCATGTTGTCTTATAAAAATGACGAGATTGAATTTATATAGATTTTGTGCAGTTCGTTTTATAATACATGCTCTACTGAATATATTTATTTAATCATTTCGCAGGAAAGTGTCTCTATAATTTCAGTGATTGTAAAATAAGAAATCTGGAACTGATAATTTTAACCGACGGTTGGAGGTTCAGTGTTAATATTGAACAGGAGATTATAAATGTCCTCAAAGCAGCACCGACGGACTGCAAGAATTAAATGAATCTAAAAATATTGATACACTATTGTGAATTTATTAAAACGGTTAGGGAAAAACCGATTATTAAGAGTGACTAATTCGTATAAGGAAACTTTTAAAAATATGGGGAATGCATTGTGCAACTATTTGTACGAAATATATCTGAATAAATATGTCCGGCAAATGTCCACCAAACAAATAAATGTCCAGCAAATTTACAACGTGAAAAATTGTGAAACAGACAATCCAAAATGCGTCACATTGACGGGTCCGATGGTTCCAGTGTTGAAGTATGAAGAAAATAAATACCGTTGCAGTATTTAAAATAGAAGAGGGGTGAATTTTCCCTCGGGGGACGCGAGGGGGTTAATATATTCGTTCCTAGGAGCGTTTCCGTCGTACCCTGCAGAATCGCATCACCTGGTGACCTCTTCCAGGGCCGGGAACGCGACGATAATTCTTGGTCCGGCCACGGTACGAAGGAAATCGCGAATAATTGCGGGTCGAGATCCGCGAGGTCGGCTCACTGGCGTCTTAAAGGGGAAGTTTCGCGGCGTTCCTCGGCTGGCTCCTTCCTGTTCCTGCTGTTCCTCTTTTTTTCTCCCGGTTCGGTTCCTTTCCCGACGGGCTGGCGTCGCGCCAACTAGGTGAAAAGTGTGGAAAGTGAACTCGCGATTTACGACGGCACGCGCAGGAGAGACAAGGGGCGCGAGAAAGGGGTGCACCGGCAAGAAGACCGCCTGGCAGAGAGGGGGCGAGAAACGGTTGCAAGGGGTGCCAGGGGGTGGCACCGAGAGGGGCAGAGTGGGGCACGGAAGTAGGGCGAGGCGAGGGGCGGCTCGCTTAGAAATTTATTCAAATTAAGCGGCGGCGGCGGCGGCGTCGGCGTCGGCGACGGCGGCCCAGAGAGTTTACGAACCGGCGGAAAAATCGAAAGTGGCCGGGATAATTGGCGAACGGTGAAAGTCGACGACTTTGAAAACCACCCCTATTTCCGCGCCGCGGAGTTTCGTTCGACGAGCGAACTTTCGCGCGGCGAACTTACTCCGCGGAAGTTTTCACCGCGATAGAGAGCGCGTCCCTATTTAAAGAAAACCAGCCGCTCGACGGCGAATAAATTCACGCGATGACGGCCGTTGCCGCCCTTTTCCCTCGCGATGATCCCGAGGACTCGGCCATACCCGCAGTATTTCATATTCGCGGTCTGCTCATTTTTTGGGGAGCATTTTTTCAGAGATCCCTTTCTGAAGAATTTAACACGTGCTCTTTCATTATTATCGATTTTATACGAATTGGGATATTTATTATATTTATTGTATTTAACTGGTCGATTTGACAGATCCAAATACTTCTGGAGACGTGACAGGGGACAGATGAAATTGATGTAACAAAAATTTTGACATGTTCGACAACGTTCGGTAACACTTTGTGCACGTAGACTTCATATTTCTATGCTGCAAGTGTAAATTTATTAACCAGTTAACCCATTTGCATCATAAGGAAATATTTTTCTTTATTATATTTAAGTACAAAAATTACTACAAGTAAAAGAACTTCATATTTCAGTATTATAAGAAAAAATATATTGAGCGTATATGTACGCTCCGGTGATAGTGACCAGGAAAATTGAGCGTATATATAGTATATTATAGTATATTATATACGCTAACGATGCAAATGGGTTAATTGCGGAGTTTAATTTTAACCCTTTGCACTCGAAGCTGTTTTAACTCCAAAATGAAACATTTCTTCCAACCTAGAATATTGCCCTTCTATATATATATTTTTATGTTATACATACGAAAATGGTGCAATTTGCTCATACAATACCGAAATGTTTAGTAATTTATTATTTACAAACAAATTTAATAATGTACAAAATATTTTGAATAATGGTACAGCAATTTTTAGTGATCCTTTACAGTCGCCATTCGAGTGCTAAGGGTTAAAAATCCCCTACGGAATTAAAATCAAGGAATGACATGAAAAAATCAATTTTTACTATTTCCTTCGCGATTCCGACTAATTCAAATTTTTTTCAAAAATCGTTTTCGCCTCGTCTAACAAACTAATCCTTCTAACTTCTCAATAACATTCAAGTCATTTGATCTAATTTTAAAAAAGTTATGTTGTGTCAAATAGTGTGGACTCAGTTTTGCTCCCCAGTGTACATAGAAGCTCCGGTAGCATAAAAGTTTGTCTTCCCGGAAAATGTTTCACGCTAAACCTACCAAGCGTTAACAGTGTCTGGTAAATATCGCCTTATAAAAATGGCAACCCTAAATTTATTGTCCGCAATTTTCAATACACTAAACGATCGGACAAGGAAATTTATTCCGCTATTTTCCAGAAACTAATCTTTATAGTTTCAATAATTGTAAAACATAAAACCGTTCATTTTTACCATGGTCGTGTTAGTGTTAAAACTACTGTTAGCCATCGCTGAGCAAATATAAGAAGGATTAAACGTGTAGTCTGGCTCTCCGACGCGTAACCGTCGTCAAGAACGCAGCAATCTGCTTGCAGAGCTGTTGACGTCGGTAAAACCGAATAAACACGCGGGACGCAGAAAGCCCAATCTCCGGCCATTACGCAGGGAACGCGGCGAGCATCGAAAAATCTGCGGGAGTGATCGAATCTGAAATCGAGGCTCGTCGCGGCTGTTTGAAAGGAATCGGCAGCCGATCCTGGTTCTTAATAGCGCTGCGGTACACACGGAGAGTCCGCGTCGCGGATCTCCGCTTTGTGTCCTCGGTAAAGAACGTATCTCTGCCGGCAGACTATCTATCCGCGCGCCCATCCCTCGATCGCGTCTTCGAGAATCCCGTTCCCGTTCTGGAGCAAAGCAAGACTTCCTGCGCCGCTTACGCGGATCCACCCACACCCGCACACCCACACACATATACATCCTCGGCCATATACCTCTCGCCGGGCGCATATGTACGCGATATCCAGCGGCGGTACATATGCGTGGAGCAGCTTGGGAGAAGAGAGGTCCGTGTATGCGTGCACGGTGTGCCGTTGGTCTCCTCCGTGTGTGTGCGTGTGTGTGTGTGCGCGCATATCCCGGAATACGAGGAGCTCTAATCCCCTTTTAGAGACTCGGCTCATACCACGCATTGCGATATGCCTTTGACGGCCGCTCCTGCGACGCTATTGGCTCCGCGTAATCTCGTGTAAGTTCGGTTGCCTAGCCGCAGGAGCCGCGGCCCGTTCACACGCGTGCAGCCCCCCGAACCCAGGCAACCAGACGAGCACGACCGACCGCGTCTGCTTCGCCCTTGCCTCTCTCCTCGCTCCGGTGCCGGTGCACCAGACGCTCGATCGATACGGCAGATGCCTGACGTACGCGCCAGCGCATGCCCCGGGTCAGGCTTCCGATTGTTCCCGACAGAGCGCGGCCCGCTCGGTTTCCCGAGCCCCGAAGCTGCGACAGCACCCTGCCCCGGTGTAATAAGGGTGGCCGGAGGCAGGGGTGCACCCTGCTAACTCGGTTTCCTTCGAAGGGACCCGTTCGAGAGGAATGCGGCTGATTTTGTTGATTTTTCCTGAGGACGGCTGGCTGTCTCCAGCCTCGCCCTTTGTACCGATGGTTTCGGAGAAGTGAGATGTTTCGAATTGTTTTCCCGCTATGCAATATTTTTTTTATTACTGGTTTTAGAGTACCGACCCGTTGAGCTGAGGTTTATTGGGTGGGAGTATAGCTTAGAACAATTTAATTTTGGGTGGTTTTATACAGCAGTGGATTATGGAGAAACTTATAGTTTTTCGAAAGGAAATATCTGAAGGCAGAGTACTTGGATCGAACAGCTATATTAAAGCCAGATATCTTTTTTGAAGAAACAGTGTACAGTAGACTAGATATCGCTCGTCAGAGAAGAGAACGGAAAATTTCCAGGAAGCTTCTAAAAATTTGTACACTCTTCAGAACCGCAATTACAAAGACTTCTCTTCGACATAAACTTTCAGAAATACAACGTGCCCGTACCTTCACGCAAGAAACTTCCGATTCTACAAACTCAAATGATACGCTCTTCAGTCGCCTACAGTCGTTTGTTCATTTGTACACATGTACGTGTTAACGTTCGGTAGCAGCAGAAACTTAATGAAACTTTTCATATCTTCATATAAAAATGTTTCACTAAACACAAGCTACGGCCATCGTGTTTCCCAAGGAAATTTTCTACCCTGGGTTGTTACTTCCCCTGCGCGCAGGCAACCCTTTTACTCCCTTGCAGGTAACCCAGTTCAGCTTGCCGGGTGTGGAAAGGTGAAAGGTCATTTTAACTCAATGATCATTATTTGGACTGAGATCAGTTAAGCTGGCGCAAAGAAGTATAATAAAGAGTTGCCGAATTACCAAGAACAGTAGGACAATCTCCAAAATGTTAATATACACTTCCAATTTTTTTTTAACAATTCAATTTTCAATTTTCATAAAAAATAGTGTAGACTGAATTTTGGGAGAATTTTATAGAAGGTATATCAATCATTGATGCAGTATTTTTATATTTATTCTGTATTCCATTTAAATATATTTTATTCTATTTGTTTTAGAGATGAAGAAAAAGAGTAATATAAATAAGAATTATCAATGTCAATATTTTGGAGCAGACCCATTTTCAAATACGTCCATTTTAGGACCAGGCATGGTCCACTTTGGTGTCTCTAAAGATACTAATCTTCTTCAGATAAACGCAATTATTTATGAAAATCGAGGGAAAAATGAAGAATTACCGAAAACCACTTGCCAAAAAGCCAGAAAAAATTATCGTTAGCGACAAACTAACGCAACAGTCATCAATTGCACGAGTTCCCCGCGCCTAACTTCCGAAAATGTCCCCTAATTCCCACCGATGCGATGGTTCTCGGAACGGTGGATTTTCGTTCTGTGTCTCGAATTTCTCGCGGCAGGGGAGGCTCGCCGGTTGCCAACGCGAAAGTCCCGAGTCATCTCGAAAACGATGACCCGAGAAGAGACACACACGTGCGCCGTTCGAGAGAGAGAGATCGAAAAGATGTCGGGCGTCGCCACGCCCGGCGTCCTCGTCCATCCTCGCCGTAGCCGGGGGCCCCCGTATCCGTGTGTACAAAAGTGCGCTCGTGTTTCGTCTCGGTCCGTCCAGTTTTATCGTGTAATTGCCAGCTTTACGTAAGGCTGTTTGTACATGTGTTATCATGAAATACGGCGGTGTTTGTACAATTGTTTGCTCCATCTCGCCGCGGCGACGCCACCTCCTGCGTGACCACGGACGCGCCGAATTCCGGGCGAGCGTTCTTTTTTTTTTCGGCCTCGAAATTAATTTACTGCTCGCGCACGGCGATCAGGCGAGATCCACGCGCTCGTACCCCCGGCAGAAACGAATCGTGATTCACGTACATTTAATCGCGGTATTTGCGAGGTGGCGAAGCACCGTCGGCCATGACGCCGCAGCTAGGTCCAATTCCCCGCGACAACCTCGAGACGGCCGAGATAACAATGAGATCTCAGCCGTTGCTGAGACTCCGCTGATTAGAACCGTCGCATAGTGCGTCTCAGAAGGTCCGGGGATTAACGCCGAACTTTGCTTTTGCCGCTCGTACGCGGTTTTTAGCGCCACGAGACTCACATCAGCATTGGTTCGATGCTCATAAACGTCCACTTCAATTCGTGGATTTTTTTTTAATTGGTCCTGCTTTCAAAAGTCTATTAGCCCTTGGAGGACGAATATCGGCGTTGACATCAGGTTCGTGTGTCTAGTTCCTGAAGTACAAAAAAAGAATGTACAGTGTGTCCCACAAGCTTTGTCCACTTGAATATCTTGGTTATTTCAAACAATACGAGAAATTGTTACTTACAGAAGTTGTAGGGTTTAAGAAACTGCATAATGTGGTATATTCTTGCAAGTGGAGGCGTAGAAAAGATATAGAGGTCACGTTTGTTTTTTTAAATGAAACGTCCAATTTTTTATGTTCGACTTCGATAGATTGGCCTATTCTGAGTATAAAAGTACTAAAGTGTGTTTGTCCTGAAACTTACAGTTGCTGAGATATTTGACTGTTTTCATGAAGAATGTTCGAAATGTCGGCCATCTGCAGCGATGCAACGTTGTAGTCTTTGAACTGTTGCGTCTCTTACACGTCTTATTGTTGCAGCGTCTATTGTTTCATATCTTCCGGAATTGCTGGTGCATCTCGATACACAATATTTTTCAATGTTCCGCAAAAGAAAAAATATAGGGGTGTTAAATCTGGACTTTGTGCTGGCCAGCAAATAGTGCCACCGCGTCGAATATTTAATTAAGTGTACTTCTCACCCTTCGAGCATAGTGAGCTGGGCATCCATCGTGCTAATACCACATTGCCTGAAGAACGCTTAATGGCACGTTTTCTAATAAATTTGATAATGTATTTCTTAAGAACGTAATATATCTTTCACCAGTAAAAGTGCCGTCAATAAAATAAGGCCCAATTATTTGGTGCCCTATGATTCCACGCCAAACATTAATGGCCCAACGCCTTTGATGATCAATTTCTCATACCTAGTCAGGATTTTGTACTGACCAATAATGCGTGTTATATAAATTAACACACCCAGTGCTGGTAAAAGTAGCTTCATCGGTAAATAGTATTAAAGAGAAAAATAGTGGATTTATTTGTAGCTGCTCTGGAGCCCATTCACAAAATCTAACACGATTTACATAATCCATGTCATGTCATTTCTGGTGAAGGCTAATGTGGCACGGATGATATTTGTGACGAGTGAGAATTCGTGACGCACTACTTTTACTGACTTCAGATTCGCGCTGAATCTGACGTAGACTGATATGAGGATTATGATGTACCATTGCAACAACATTAATTTCATTATCTTCATCACTACATACAGGCCTTTCACGATTGATCTTACGAACAGCGAGACTTCCAGTTTCTTTTAATTTTTTACACAATCTTTCAAAAATCTAGTGTGAAGGGCATGCGCGGTTTGGATATCTTTCACTGTACAAATTTCGAGCCACAATTGCGTTTCTCTTACTTTCTCCATAAATTAGAAGCATCTCTAATTGTTCCTCGAATGAAAATTTCATATTGACTATCTTATGTTCACTAACTGAGAAACTGACTGACACTGAGAGACGTCGAAAGCCTACCAATGTTTACATTTGACGTAGTGTGCATATCCTTGAATATGTTCCATAATGAAAGTATTAGAACGAAAACAGTCAAATATCACAGCGACGGTAAATTTTAGGACAAATACACTTTAGCACTTTCATACTCAGAATACGCCAATCTATCGAAATCGAGCATAAAAAATTCGACGTTTCATTAAAAAAAACAAAGGTGACCTCTATATCTTCTCTACGCCTCCACTTGCAAGAATATCATTTATACCATATTATGTAGTTTCTTAAACCCTACAACTTCTGTAAGTAACATTTTCTCGTATTGTTTGAAATAACCAAGATATTCAAGTGGACAGAGCTCGTGGAACACACTGTATAATCATTTAAGTTATTCAAGACCAGTACAAGTATCTCCATAAAAGAGATTCTCTGAGAAGAACACTTTTAATATTTAAAAACAATCCTCGTCGGCAAGGGGTCAACCGTGACTGGTTAAAAAGATAAAATAAACATTCACTAACATTCACAGTATTGGTTCGCTTCTTGAAAATATAAAATCTTGGCAAAAAATGGAGATTGTCGTTAGATCAGCGGAAAATAAAGTTGCCCAGGCACGGCAAGAAATTAATAGAAAACATTCCCCAGAGAATATTCTCGGTAGACGCGCGAAGAATTCATAAAGCATCTTTTAAACTTGGCGCGAGTTTAATATCAACTTTCCGGTTCCACGAAATTACCAGGATCCTGTGAGTTCAGGGCAGAGGAGAGCGAGGAGCGGTTGAATGGAAAAAGGAATCCGTGTCCTTTCGCGCCTTGTAATCCCATCGGACGTTTTCCCGTTCCGCGCGCCCTCGAACGGAAGATCGGGGTTCCCCTATAGAAAATTGTCCGAGCAATTTGCGATCTTTCACGATCCCCGTCGGACCGCGAAAAACGAGTCCCGATTTTTTCGAGTACGGCACCCGGACGTGCTAGACCATGTGACATAATCGCGTCGGTACGGTTTTTGAGGCGTATTTCTCCCAGTGTCCCGTGATCAAGCGTCGGGACAACACCGATCCTCCGGGAACAGAGAAAGAGGATGACATAACCGGCCCTGCGTCCCGTAAATACGGGAAAACAAGCCTCGCGCACAAAAGGGATGACCCAGAAATTCGCTCGCGAGGATACGTCGGGCCGGATTCGAATCTCCTCCCGTCTACTGAAAGAATATCCGCGCCCGCGTCTTTTATCCGCGTTTGATTAAAGATTCTTTGTCAGCCGTTCGATGGTCCCGCTGAAAAGGAGACGCGAGCTTATGATTTTTCTCCGGTTGAAGGATCGATCCGAGCCCGCCAGGTGGAAATGCCGTGGTAACGACATAATGAACAGAACGTTTCTGCAAATTTGTGTACTGTCCGCCAGAGAGGTTTAAACGAGACGCAGTTGTAATTGTTGTGACAGACACCCTAATTAGTTGAGAATAAAATACTAAATATTAAATCTTCCGTCTTGTTACCATGGGCTGGTCTTCAACCCCTTCAACTGCTTTTCAACCCCAATTTCCTGTCCTATTATTTTTAGGGTGATTTTCAACCCCTTTGTAAAATGGCACAGTAGAAACAATATTTAAAAGGAACGATATTATTTGTATTTATATATCTCGAAACATCTTTGAACCAACATTAGGATAAGATTAAATAAAAAGGAATAGAAATGCGGTTGGGTCGGGAAAGACCCTAAGAAAGTGCACAAGGAGAATCGAAGCATAATCAAGAAGAAAGAATGCATTTATAAAAGTTCAAATGTATAAAAATAAATATTTGTTAGAAATGAGTATACCCTTGATAGACGAATACAGAATTAACGAAATTTTGTTTTTCTGCGTTCAAGGAATTTCAAGATCATTTACAGTGCCGAAGAACTATAGTGGATTTACGTAAGCGCAGATCACATTTTTTTTCGTATAAACTCGACTTCTCCTCGGCATTCCCAGCTAATTATTACTTCCGCCATTATGACTTTGTCGTGTAGTTTCATTCATTCCCTCGCAGTCGTGTGTGTAGCACGGAATAAGAAGACTGCCATGGTCCCTATGAATTGCATGAGTCTTATAAAACCTGTTGGGAATTTCATTAAGCCCGGACATCTTTATGAAAATAGAGGGGAACGTAAAATAAACTGTACTCGCGTTCGCTTCATTCATAAACTTGTATTCGCAGTGATCTCATTCTTTCGTTTCCAATGAAGCGATCTAGGAATTTATCTTTCCGTCGTATTGATGTTTTACATCAGGAGGTAAATTAATCCGAGACTGAAACGTTTCTATTCCCACTCGAGCGTCAATTTATGCCAGCCGGAAGCCAAGAAAAACCATCCAAGAAGCCAAACATTTTCTGAAGATAGACCTCGACAGATCCTCGACATCGACAAAATCCAAAAATTCAGCTCGACGGAAATAAACCCAAACACATCTCGATCCACCATACACTACCAAGACCCTAGCGCCAACAAAGAGTCAAATTAACAGAAAACCTGTCATACATCAATCCTCTAAGTATCACCGGCAGCCCTGTCCCGCTATAAAGTATAAAAACGCTCTGGATCAACGTCGCAGGGCCCAATAATACACAGAAAAAATCGCCAGCACAAAGGGATACATGTCCAGAGTCGATGCATCCGTGTAGAAGGGCGACCGTGGAACAAGCGATAAGTGGGGGTACGAAATCCATGATTTGGGGGGAGGGGGCAGAGGACCAGGAGCTGGAAAAGGACGCAGAGGGTTGTAGAGAAGGAAGAGGAATCGGATGAAGAAGGAGCAGGTCAGATGCATCTCGCATGGACGCAGGTCCTTTCGAGCTTATTCGTCCAGGGAAGAAGAATGGACCCCCGAATCCTTTTGCTCGGTAATTCTGGATGGGGCCAGCTGCAAAAACCAGCGTCCCCCGTCGTGATCGTCGCGTACACGTTCTTACCCTCGGGGAAAGGATACGCCGAGGACCGTTCCCCGCACGGGGAGGGGGACAAATCTTTTTTTTTATATCTTAGATCCTGGCCGATCATTTTTTTACCAACCCTTTTTCCACCGTTCGCATCCGTCAAGGAACGTTCCGGCCCCCCTTTTTTTCGCGCAACTGTCGCGTTCCTTGCCCCCTCGTTCCTCGTCCTTTCGGCCCTTCAGCGGCCCTCAAAGGGCTTGCCTTGATCCCCGAGGTTGCGGGATCCAACCAGAGAGCGCAAACGCACGAGCGTGAATCGCGCGATCACTCCAGAGATGAATCTTCACCGGGAGAAGATCTCGGCCATCGACGCGTTGTCCTCTCGACGCCGACGCTTTCCTTTTTCCTTTTCTTTTTTTTTTTTTTTTGTTTAGCTATCTCCCTCTTTGTCGCTCCTCCCCCCCCCCTGTTTTCGCGTCTTGCCTCCTTTCTGTCTTGACTGTACCACCGGGACAAAGGCCCTATCCGCGGGACGTTCTCCTTTGCCTGGTCGTTAGAGGGCTAAGTAGCGCGACGGGCAGAGAGACGAGTATCCTTTTCAGAGCACTCGAAAAACTGATTGAAGCTCCTGCGCGATCTTTGAGCACGCGGATCTTTGGCCAGTGAAGCGACCGACGCCCGCGACGCGGCCAAATTAAAAGGTACCCCGGGTCTAATGAACACCAGACAAACGTCACTGCCTCTGCCGGGCTGCCAGACACCAGAACCATTTGGGAGCTGGTGCATGATTTTAGGAAATGGTAATTTGCCCCGGAATGCTGGTCGCGGCTCGAACGTAATTTTACTGAAAATTATTGTTCGGTTATTTTTCAGTAAACGTCTGTTTGCGACTGAAACAACTCGTGTGTGATGTCCTTTGGAGAAAACACCCCCTTAAAATGTCTTAAGATTGATCGGTAAATGTCCTTTCTTATTGTACAATATTACAATAAATATTGTTCAATGGTGGAACCTAGTCTGACTAGTTAATCTGTATATGAATGTGCAATAAGGTAGTTTTAATATGACATTTTGAGGAAAACTAATTTCTTTTCTGGGAACTGTAAGACTCTTTATGGTACAAATAAAATAATTATTCCAATTTTTATTTTAACCTCTTAAATTAAAAGTATACACACTTTTACAAAATAGTTGTTAAGTTAAGAGGTTAATATACGCCTTTTTGTGTCTCGTAAACGTATTTATAGGTTCAGTCTTTTATAAAAACAGTGTTTATTCACGCCAATGTAATAATTATACATTACAATACAACCTATAAAGAAAATATTACGCGCACAGGAAGGATGAATCAAAAACAGCCTCTATTTCTATAATTAACATTGTCAGACTAGGGTAAGGGTCCCAATTACCGTGGAGGTGCCAATTCCTGTGCCCAAATTAATTGTTCTTATTTTTATATATTAATAATGAATATTAAAAAGGAGATATGTAACATGTATATCAATCGATTTAAAAATTTAATATCTCTTTTTCACTGTTCATCATGCTTTAAAAATAAGTATAATTAATACAGGCACGGTAATTGGTACATCCACAGTAACAGGGTTCCTTGCCCTAATGTAGGAAACCCAAAATTTTCACTGTTCTCTGTAAAATCTCTTTTTTACTGTCTATTATGCTTTAAAAATGAGTATAATTAATACAGGCACGGTAATTGGTACCCCCACAGTAACAGGGTCCCTTGCCCTAATTTAGGAAACCCAAAATTGTCACTGTTCTCTGTAAAATTGTTTCCAGAGTAGACACGAAACATTGCATATTATTGCATCATCTAGATCATATTGGAACCAAGGTCTATGCCTTTAAAATTGTAAGCGATTTGCATTTGATTAGACAACGGGGACGCAAAGCTATCAATTTGGAGTCGTGCGTGTCCCGACTTAATCGGAGCCCGGATGTTAAGGTAAAAATAATCGTGTTGGTAAAAATAAGCGTTTCCGCATGAAACGAGATTCCAGCGGGAGGGCCAATGGCTATCCAGTAGCTCGACCATCCCCTCGCCCGGTTCAAGGTGAGTGGGGAACAGGTGTAGCAGCCCGCAAAGGGTAACTTTCGTCGGATATCGTGACTACTGGTCAGTTTGTTCAATAGTTGGTGCCAGCCAGCACGGATGGCCATATACCCGGTACGCCTTAGAGGGGGCCTTGGTACCGAGCTGTACCAAGAGGGCCACCGGTCAATACCTTCAGACCTTCGGAACACCACCGCGAAAAACGTAAGCAGAATACCAACCAGCCGGCTCCTGGACGAAACCGTGTCGCGCATGGTACCGATAGTGGACTGGGGAACATGCGATCAACGATGGCACCGACTTAGGCCCTCTTCAACGGGGATCAAGGTTGGCTACAGAATGTTGAACAGTTCCGTTTGTCTATTATGATCGGCTTTTTAGTTTTCCCTTAATGTGCCTTTTTCTGGGCCGTCTTCGACTATTTAGCAACCCTGAAGCGTTGAATGATAAACCACTGATCAGTGGTTTCTAATGATCATTAAAACGTATGTTTTGTACGCACAAGAATTTTCCTCCCGGCAGCAGAGATTACTATGAATAGATCTTTATGCAAAATACAAAATATTGGCATTAATTGCAAGACACAGGAGCGAAATAAAAATTTCTTTCTTCTTTTAATTATTTTGTTAATAGACGGCGCGGATTTTATGCATTTATGATAAAAATGGTTACCCACAATTTAAAGCAGTGGTAGTAATAAAAAGATTTAAGGCCATCAGTGTATTAGTTTCAATTCAATAAGATAATTGAAAGAAGAACAATTTTTTTATTTGACTCCTGTGTCTTACATCAATGCAAACATTTTTTATTTTTAAAACCAACATGCTGATGCCCTTAAATCTTCTTAATATGTCCACTGCTTTAAATTGTGCTTACCCATTTTAGTCATAAACGCATAAAATCCGCAGTCTAAACTAACTTTAGTCTTAAACTAAATATTAACTATTATTTAAGGGAAGGAGTTGCCAGCACGTCTACTAATATTTTATTAAACCGTCTTTCCAATTTTTACGAATTTGTGCGTTCACTGCGTTAGGAAATTGTAATGGGATACGCTGATCTACTTTAGGGTAGTTTCCCCCGAATTTAATAGGAACTACCCTCGTTACGTAAAACAGCGAAATCGAATATTCACGTTCCGAACATAGAATAATAGTTCGCTTAATATTCGATTCTAGTCCTGACATAATTTACCCACTGTACGTATTCGATAAAGAAGAACTGATTAAGAGGAAAATACACGAGTTCGAAAGTTCATCCTGCGGAAATTTTGAAGGATTTGGAAATTCCTGATCTCAGAGGTATATTTTCGACTGAGAAAATTGGTGCATACCCGGTTTCCGGCCCTCTATAAGTAATTATTCTAATTACTTCCGACAGGATTAATTATAACAAACCAGCCAGGAAACGCCGATAAATCTGTCCATCCACGATATTGCAATTCACTGATTTCTGAGTTTATGGTAAAATTGATTCCACTAGGGGGATGGAAGTACTTTGTAAAATATTTTTATTTTGCTCCGAGTATGATTAAAATCTACCAGGGAAGCGATTTAGAGTGAAATTTTGAGAATTTTAATAATCTTCGATCCCTCGCCTGTAGAATTCTCTTCAAAATGAAAATTCTAATTAACCAGACTAAGAACAATGGAGAAGTAAATGTCAGACTATACTTATACTATTTGTATTTCGCATTTCAAAATAGCTCTCCGCCGGATGGTCCAGCCAAGACGAGATTTTGTCTTCATATTTCTTCTCCGCCCCCGAGAAACTACCCTAACCGGGTGCACAGCATGGAAGCGTGGGCAGAGAGACGTGACTTTCCAGCTTTCGGCTGTACTAATTACCCTCGACCGGGGAATAATGAATTGTTTCCAGGCCCCGGGCAATAAATATCGTTCGTACGTGCGAAACGGTATTACGTACGCTTCTATTTACGCGCGTGTGCCGGTGGATCCAATACACACACACACATAAATCCGTGTATAACGATGCAGCTTTCTATCGGCTCGCAAACGGCCCGCTTATTATCGAAGATCGGACTCGCGTGCGATACAGGCGAGCACGTGTGCGCACGTAAGGATGATAACGGTTGTCCTGATCGTAGCTTTTATGCGCTTATGTATGCACGCCGCCTTTACGGCGACTTCAATCGATGCAGCGAAATCTGGACTAATCCCTAGGACATTATCGCAATCATCCCAATAAATTCGGCACGAAAGACTGTTTACCCTAAAATGAACGGCACACCCCCAATCAAGAAAGTGCAAATTGTTTAACGATGCCGAACGATCTAGCCGATTTTGTGCAACTTTAGTGTCTTCGATAATATCACTTAACAACAATGTCTTTCATAAATCCATCTAATAATAACTAGACTGCAGATCTTTATGCGAAATAAAAATATTCAACTTCAGTTGCAACAAACTGGAGTGAAATAGAAATTTGTTGTCTTTCTTGAAATACTTAATAAGTTGACAATAGTGTAATAGTATTTTTAAATTCTTCTAATGTTTTCACTGTTTTACAATACACCTCTCCATTGTTATCATGAACGCATAAAATCCGCAGTCTAGTAATAACGTATTTAATAAATATCTTTGCCAATAACATTGCTAAATTGTATTTCATTATCTCAGTCAATTGTGTCAAGGGAAAACTACCCCCTCTTAATGTTCTGTTTCAAAAACTGAGTTTACTGTGCAAGTCGCTAATTGTACTACAAGCAAGGATAAGTTAGTGGAAAAATACACCTCTCCATAAACCACTGTTTTAAAATACACCTCCCAATTTTTGTCCTAAATTATTTAATGTATTTAAACGTATTTAATAAATGTATTTAGCAATAACGTGTTTTAAAAATTATAATACCGCATTTAATGGATACATTTAACAGCTGCCAAGTAAAAGGGACTTTCTGAGTTTCCCAGCAGACGTAAAATGATCACGATAGAAGCGATCGCAAGCAGATCTCGCGGAAAGGGGTTAAAAACAGTGGAGGATCGGTCGACGGGTCTAATAAACCGTTCGATGATCGAGAGCCGTCTCGCAACGCGGAATCGAGTAACCGATCCGAGCCCGGTTTCAAACAATGGAGAGGCGAATAAAAGGCGGCCGCGGATCCTCACCAATTCCGTTCGGTTCGAGCCAGTCATCGGGCGAAACAGAAGGCAGCGTGGGCGACGAACAGTTTCACCAGGGACTAACGGTCCGACGTAACATCTCCTTCGTCGCCGCTAGGATTTAGCACCTCGAACGTTTCTGTCTCTTTCACGCCTACGGGAGACGGGGCAGATGAGTCAGAAACGAATGGGCGGATTCGCCTTGTAGGCAACACGACGCCGGGGGTAAGCACTCGATAAGGAAGCAGCGCCGGGGGGTCGGGGGAGGCTCTTCGGGGATGTTAGGATTTTCCAGTAGACGCGAACCACCAGTCTTCCCTCCCCATCAGCAACAGAAATAGTAACCCTCTCGTTCACTCTTTCTCTCTCTGCCTTTATCTCTTTTCTTCGTGTCGTGCCTCTCCGAGGTCCTGACCTCAACGCAAATTTTGGGCACGAGCTATTTCACGTCGAATGATCATTGGCTGAGAGATCCCCGCGCGATTGGGTCTTTTGAAAACACTCGGTAGTCGCTCGTGATTTAGATCTCGGCGCGAACACTTCCCGGACCCATCAACCCCCTGCATTTTGATACATTTTATCATTATTAATTTACATTTTGTCACGACAATCTGTGACTCTTTGACGGTCCGTGCAAGAACAAAATCATACATTTTGCAGGACACGTTGAATCAGAGCATTTACATTTTTTTAAATACAGTTTCATTTTCAAAATAGAAATATTCATCGCCTTTTGAGAAAGAAGGTGAATGAAATTTACGTGCTGTCTACTTAATGTGAGTACAAATTGGCAATCGTAAGTTATTCTATTTGATTACATTTTTTTTAGTGGTAATTCCATCAATTCAATGTTACCCTTAGTTTGACTTTCTTCAGTGTATAAAGAGCTGCATTAAATTGATGGGAATAATGTTCAAAAAAATATTCGATCAAAATTAGAATCACATAAAAATTGTATTTTATTATCTGAATTGTATCAAGAGAAAACTACCCCCTCTTAATTTTCTGTTTGAAAATCTGACGCAATTTCCACTTTACTAGAGACTTTATTCTTGAAATTAGCTAATTTTGCTACAAGCAAGGAGAAGTTAGTGGAAAAATTGTAATGAATAACGACGGCAGAGTGAAATCGATTTTTGAGAAAATAGACCGCCGGTTTCGTGCGACGAAATAATAGAAATTACAACTTTCCTCGTACCACGACCGAATCCTAAAACGAATGAGCGCCTCTTGGTCTTTTCGCGTCCCAGATTCCTCGAGCGCTTCACAAATCCGGATTTTTTTTTCGTCCGCTAACAATCTAATCGCTCTGTGTATTTAGAATACACAGAGCGAGTACGTGTATGTACACGCGTGAAATTATAGTTGTTTAGTAGGGAAGGCAAGTGGCGATCACGCGAACCTTTTTCCCGTAGCCGATAATCGCGGTGTCAGGACAGCTCACGCTGCTCACTTATATGCTGTATGTGGCACAATACTTGACTATGATAATTAACCCCCGATTATTAGAGTAGGGTTGACTGTTCCGCAGAAACGTGACTGTCCGCGGCACTTTAATACGCAGAGAAGATTCTGTCAGTTGCTTCTGCAGTTTAGCGTTGACCTTTGAGAAGTCTGCACGACGAGTTCCAACATCCAAAGCCAATAAAAAATGAAGGTTACGCTGACATGAAACAAAAACTGTTTGAAATCTTTAATGTATCATTTATAAACGATATGTGATTTATTTGACATTTTAGTGAAGGAGAAAAGAAGATTACAGTGAATTCTCGATATTTGTCAACAACACGGGCCTTGCTAAAATCTCTAGTGGAAGCTGATCCGAAATTAAGTATACAAGAATTATCGGATATTGCTCCCTCTGACTATCATCTTTTCAGATCTCTGGAGCATTATTTAAGAAATAAAACATTCACTTCTGTAGAAGATGCAAGGAGGCACCTTGAGTCATATTTTGGTTCACAAACCCTGCATTTCTATAAGAGGGGGATTGAAAATTTGCAGGAAAGATGGCAAACTGTCCTTGATAAGGATGGAGATTATATAATAAATTAAGAAATAAAAACCTGAATTTACTACAAAGTTTGTTTCAGATTTAAAAATGATTGATTACTGATGGGTCTCCCTAATATGAAGAATGTGACACGCAAAATCGAGTGAATACTTCTAATTATGTGCTGTGTATTCGCGGTGATACAATAAAGTTCGGTTCACTTCTTTTCCGTGAATTTTCTTATTAACAGCCCCGACGACAGGCCGTGCATTACCAAATTACACAAATTAAAATGGACGAAATCGCGGCGAGCGCGCATACTTTCCCGGGGCGATCGAATTAACCCCATTCCATCGAGCGGAAAAACCGCGACAAGTAAAATAGTATCGTGCACTCCCCGACGGTTCCTCTCATCGTCGCTTCGATCACGGAATAAACCGATTACCCGGGGCGTCGCCGAAGAAAAGCCGCGAATAAGGCGTCGATCGGTTGAGGTATCGACGCGATCCGTCAACCTTACGAGGTCCGCGAGGCGTCGCGAGAATTTCTCTGCGCGCAAAAAAAAAACAAACAACCCCCTTGTGCACTCGTGGGAAATCGTGTCCACGACTGAAACCGTCTCCCGTATTTTTTTTTTGTTCCCGGTGAAAAATCTCCGAAATTTCCAGATTTCGTGCCGATTTTTTACCCGAGAGGTAAAATCGTGAGAAATCTCCGCGCGACGCGTTTTTTCTTCGCTTAACAAGGAGGACGTCGACGAGGCACAAAAAAAGTCGTCGCAGCAGCCTCGAGGAGGGAAAACAACATAAGTGACCCGGAATTACGCTCGTCTCGTATTCATGACCGATCGAAGGCCGACCGGTATCGATCGATCGGACCTCGTCCATTGTCGAACAACCCCCTCTCCCCCTAGAAACCCCCGCCACTCGGTTTCTCAACGGTGCATCTTCCCCCCACGTGCACACGCGTCATTTGAATACGCGCACGGCTCTCCCCTATTATGTGTAAATTGTATTATTTTTACCCCAAATACATTTCGCCCCGGGCGCACGGCGACGCGCTCCGGGGTCAACAGGTCAAATTGCACATGTCCACCGAAAGTCACCCCCGGCACACACTCTCTCTCTCTCTCTTTGGCGCAACACACCCCTCGCTGAACCATCCCCCCAGACACTTCTACGGAAAAGTCACGTATATCCGCAGACTGGCTGGGCTGCGAAGATTTTGCTCGGGCAAAAAAAAATCATGAGAAGAGCGAAGGATTTTGGAGATTTCGCCGGGTCATTGTTTTTTTTTTCTCGTGGGAATGCAGCTTGGACACTGGGATTACCGCCGCGGCGAGTGGAATAGAGAATTTCAATTTTGGACGGCTTTTTTGGTTTTTTTTTTCTTTCTTTTTGTACTGGAGTTTTGTGTTTTTTGCTTGGGACGTGCTGCTTGCATTTTTGCAGGTGTGCGTATAAGACACATCATGCGAACACCGTGAGATAATACAATTTTTGTAACAAAGAACTTTGTTTATTTGCATCGTTTGTGGAACACTGCCGTGTCTATGGCAGTCATACAATTATTATTCAAAAATAATGCCAAATCTTGTCTGAATACATCACCTTTCGTACACCTCAAGTATAAATACAACAAAAGACTAAAAAAGAATTACTAGTCACTGTTTGTAGGTTTTTGTAAGTTCCGAGGGGTGGGTGCTTTTTTCTTGTAAAAGAATCTGAGAAACATGAACGTTTCCCAGAATTGTCCTGATTTTAACTGATAAATTACTGTCTATAAAATATTCAAGTGACTTTTGTTTCGAACTGTATATAATAATAGTTGATTCATAACAACAACAGCTGTTCTTATTCTTACACACAACAGGATTTATTAGTACCAATACTATACTATACTAATACTGTACCGATACTATATAATCTGCAATTATACTGACACAATAACTGCACAACATAACAAATTGAAGATTAATCCTTATTCTAACCTCAAAAATCCTGCACCAAGATAGGGGATGATTTCAACCTACTCGAGCCAAAAACCTTTTACCCACTCTCTCACTGTCACACTGTAGAATATTTCTAGTAACCAAGTTTCTAAAAAAAAAAAAACAGTAGCAACAATAGTCAATTACACAGCATGGTCCCAAACTCCGCAAAATGGCGGAGCAGGGGAAAAAGCGTGCAGCAAAGACAGCGCGGAATGAAAAATCGAGACAACGATCCGCGATAAGGGTGCAGCGGTAAAAAGTTAACGAATCTTGCGTGAAGAGGGGTTGTCGCAGCCGGAGAGCTCGCCGGAGCATAATAATTTCTCGCGTGATTTTAAAACCGTAAATTTTTTACCTTTTAACCACCGGCTGCGCTCCGTTGGTTCTATTTTTTTTTTCTCTCTTCTCGTTTTCGCAAGCACGGTTCAGGTTTGTCGCTCGCATGAGACGTTGTTTTTGCGAGTAGAAAAACAACGGGGACAACCGTGCTGTATCGCGATCGGTTATCATTTCACACCGATTACAATAAAGCGCTGGTTAGGAATAAAAAAGTCGGAAAAAATACCGGTCGCCGAAGGAAACGCAACGGGAACAGGGGGTCGCAGAGGATGACACTAGGGGTAGCTAGACAAGAGTGAGAGAGAGAGAGACAACGGATGAAAAAACCGTAATACGGGACATCCAGAGGAAAAAAAAGCGTCCCGTTCGGGGACCCTCGAGGTCGGCGGATCTTAAATAAGTATATAATAATGCTAGCCTGTTGGGGCGTTTTTAACCCCTTCTCGCGAGTTTCCCCACTCTCTCTCTCTCTCTCTCTCTCTCTCTCTCCCGTATTCCATTTTTTCCCCTTCGTATTCGGGATGAATCGCACCGGCTCTCTTCCCCACGGCGGCGGCTAACGGATAAAATCTAAATTAACTAAATTAAGGGCCGGGACCTTCTTTCACCTCGTTTTTGCATACGATTTATACACAAGGTGTTGTTTTTTCTCTCGTTGGTTGTCTGCCAGTTTTTCGGGGTGGAAAAAAATCGCGGAAGAATAGGAGATTCCAAGGGAGCAAGTGATCCTATCCGGGTCTGGCCGGATCTTTTCTCGGTTTTTCTGCGGGCACAGCCTCCGCGCTATTCGCCTCGTTGTCCGTACCGTCGCGGAAGATCGTTGAAAGGTCGATTTACGGTTATAAAATTACTCACGTGAAATTCGAGACCGTGGCGCGTTTACGAGCGAGATTTATGCGAGCCCCTCCGCTCCAGTCCGCTCCGCGCGCGCAGCGTCGCGTCGCGTTGCGCAGGAAGAATGGAACCGCAAGAGATGAAGGACTTCCAAGGGTGGCTCGTCGCAATTACGTTACTTACAACAAGCCCGCCGGAACCGGCAGACAACGGCATCATCTGTTCCGATTTCTGCCGGCGAGAAAATACGGAATATCCATTGTCTGACGCCCGGCCGTGTCAGACCAATAAAATATCGAGCCCGGTACTATGTCCGAACGGTTCCTAATCGAAAAGACGACAAATTTTGGAAATTTTTGCTTCGGCCACCCCCCCAAATTTCTTCTGAACGCCTTCGTAGTTGAATTTTCGAAATTCTTGACTACCCTCCAATTATTTTTTAAACTTCTCCCCTTAGCTGTTGGTTTTAGATTTCTGACATTTTGCTATAGATTTTTATTCAATTTCTATAACAAATTCTAACCTCACTGTTTTTATTTTATGTCTGTCACTCTTAAATAACTTAGGTTCGTTCAAATGCAACCCCTATGTATACACATTGTATACATTTCTGTTTAGCTGTTCCTACATTATCAATGTTCTGTATCAATAAATACTGCTAATATTGTATGATTAAATTAAAATATTTGCAGCTTAACATAATAAATCAATATAAAATGTTTATGGCTGTAACATGTTGCTATAACGCCTTCAATGAATGTTTAGGTACTTTTTTACAACAACGTACATCTAGTAACATTTGATTTATTTATTATTCCTATAGCATTATCCTTGTTTTTTTTTTAATATCAGGGCATCAGAGACGTTTCTACTACTCTAATAACACGTTGACTCCCATGTCATCTATCTGTGGGTGACGGAATTGTTTGTCCAGGTTTCAAAATGAATTTTTACGTTAATATATTCATTATACCGAATTTAATTAGGATCTGTAAAATGCAAGAAAGTTGGAGGACTGTTCAATACCATACATTTAATATGTTTCAATTTTTATTTCATTAAATAACTCGCTTTGATTTTATGGAGTTTTTGAGGTTTCTATTTTGGCAAAGTGATAAATAGACTGCGGACTTTATGCATGTATGACAAAAATTAGTAGGTATAATTTTAAGTGGCAGAAATATTATAAACATTTGAACATACTACTATATTATTTTCAATCTGTTGAACATAATAAGAAAGAAAATAAATTTCTATTTCACTCCAGTCTGTTGCACTTCAGGTAGAAAATTTGTATTTTGCATAAAGGTCCGCAGTCTAGTGATAAAACAGACACCAGAGTGTTAACTATTATGGGAACAGTTAATGGTTATATTCTACGGTAGATTGTCAATATTTTTGTATTTTTGTTGCAAGAACAGTAACGCATGAACAGTTCGGTACGTCCCCCATCATTAGCACTCCACGCTACAATCCGCTTCTTTTTTTCCTCGTGTTGTTTTTTTTTTCTTTCTCGTAGTTAATGAACGTACGTGCAATCTCGGGGGAGAAAAATCAGGATTTTGACAACAGAAGCGCGCGAGGGTGCAAATATTCCCATTCAGACCGGTGACTTTTTCACGCAGCACGGTCACGTCTGTTTGGTCATTTTTCGGGGTCCACCCTCTTTTTTTTGACCGTTTGACCATATGCGACGGTCACGGCCGGATCCGATCGATCGATCGGGCCGATTTCGCGTAATAAAAGACAGGAAAACCCTGCGTGAAAACGTGAACGGGCATGAATGGCCGCCTCGTTTAGTATAGTCAAATTACGGCGCGGCGGCGGCGGCGATGTTGACCTTCCCGGTAATGATACGTTAAGTTCGTCCTGAGGGACAATGACGGTGAAAGGACGGGAAATCTGTCGATCCGGGGAAATTTTCGGGGTCCCTCGCACATACTGTTCACTATAATTTCGACCGTTTGCAAAAGTATCACAATTATACCAGAACGTTGAACAGAAGTTGACTAATCCTAAAAAGAAATAAGAAATAATTTATTGGTAAAAGTACTGGTGTATTTATTTGTATATTGGGGTTCATTAATTATTCTTACTCGGTCTTGTTTATAGTTCGAATGGAAACAGAACGAAATAAACAACCGCCTGCGCCCTGTGAATATTTTTATTTGTTTTTCGAAACTGTATTCGTGCTGAAAAATTGTAGAATATTGTAATTATCATAGAAACAATCCAGTTGATTTTCACGAGTTGTCAGAATTTTTAATGACATATGGATCACTTCAGTTAATGTGTACTACAACTTTAACACTAAACCTACCTCGGTCAGAATGACCGGTTTTCTATTCCACAATTATTGAAATTATAAGAACGTTTTCATAGGAAATTACTGATTTGACTTCTTTATTTAACATATTATTATTACATATTACAACGAAGATTGTTCAAAATTTAAGTAAATTCAATCTTTTTCCTTCTATAAGACGTTTCACTTTTATATGTTTCGTGCTTGGTAGGTTAAGTGTTACGAAAAATATAGAATTCAGTAATTATGAATTTAACACAGCCAAGCCATTTCGAAAATGCAGACACTAAAAGTTACAATTTTATATTGTGACTTAAAAATGATCGAAAATGCACCAAAACTTGATCATTGTGAATTATTCACAGAATTTTGCATCCATTGCGATTATTTCTCTAGTACAACATAAAATAATTAATGGGAACGCTGCGTGCAAGGAACACAATAGACTGAAGATGCTTTTTCACATGGTCCCGGCAACAGTAAAATGAAATGGCGAAGAAAAATCCTGCGTTTCGCCCATCGCCGAGCAAGAGTCATCGAGCCGATTAGGCGACAGACGAAAAGAGTAACCGGAAGCGAGCTGTCGGTGAAAGTGTTCGGCAACGCGGGATCACCGGCCGATCAATGAACGTATTAGCGAGGGTTTCGTGCGATTCAGCGGAAAAAATACATTTGTCAGGGGCCACGATTCCAGCCGGAGGATCTCTATCTCGGAGATTAATTACTCGTGGGTTCGCGGGCGAATAATTAATTAACGTCGGGTACAATGAAATAGCTCGGCTTTGTTTTTCCGCTGACCGTGCGTAAGAGAAATAAAGAGAGAGAGAGAGAGAAAAAGAGAAAAATAGAGAGGGGGGAGGGTGATCAAAGAGGGTCGGCTCTCTCGGTGACCCTCGGCACTGACCGTCGACCGACGGATTAAAGCAAAACGAAGGACATCCACCTGTCCGACAGGAGCCCTTCTGCAACCTCATTACTTTTTAAACGCGAAAACCTTTTTTTTCTCCAGGCGAACGAACATCACACGGTTATATCCCTTCGCCAGGGCTCGCTTTTCGGATTCAAAAAACGCCGCACCGTGAGACACAGCGTTTTTCATCCCGCAGTCCTTCTGTATCAGATCGTCGGTTGGATCGCGGTGGATCCTTTTTTCCTCTCTCTCTCTCTCTCTCTCTCTCATGCTGTTTGCAAAGGGTTACGTTACATCGTCCTGCAGTCTGCGGAACCTATGCTAAATAGGGGTGCCCGCGGAGGAAAAAATATTAATGGCCATCCAGCCTCCTCCCGGGATTTTTTTCCGCGCGCACCCGTGGGCACCCATGGGCACCCCTTGCTTTTTTCCCCGTGACGAGAGAGTCACCCCTGTAACGGGTCCTCGTGCGGTAAGATATACCCTGATAGCGGAGCCCAACGACTTTTCCCGACCCCGTGGCCATCTTCGAAATGAACAATCGGCCTTCCTCGAACTCCATTCGGGCGTTTCGAATAATAAATATCGATACGGGCTCAACCCTTGCCCGGGAAAATCATTCTCTCAGACGGATCAGTTTGAGTGCCAGGGTTGCGCAGGCTTTGCGCATCCCATTGAATGATTAGAGAACAAGAAAAACGACCGAACCTTCTTCTGTCCCAAAAATTCAATCTTTTATCCGTGTCAATGTTATTCATAAATCTCTTCTTCGTTTTACATAACAAATTGATCCTCATGTATCACTTCGATCCGTGCATATTAGAATTGTTCACGGTGCAGATGAGCGCCTGTTTAACCTAACTCTTCGAAGACTTTGAAGAATCGAAACGTTTCGCGAGAACTTCGAGAAACTACAAAGACTGTTACAAAAACATGACGTGGGTGGTAATTGCTTCTTCCGTGGGCGGAAAGAATGCAGGAGAACCTGTAAATAAATTGTCTTCCTTTAAAATTCAGTCAAAATGACCTTGAAAACGCCACCCAAATAAAAAACTGATACTGCCTCCCTCTTTTCGAAATATTCGGCTGGAAAGTTTTCAAATGATCACCCTGTATACAGAAAATCTTTATTTGCCTTTGACCGAGCATTGCAATTTTATACACAGGACAATGAGAGTAAAATAAAAAATGTTAATTATTTTTTAGGAAGCAAGGGTGCTCTGAGTTGCAATTGTATATTGATTGGAGATCAAGTAGTCCTAATCGAAAGTTGAACTAGCCTACCAAAAATTGTTGCAAGACTTCGAAATAAAAAGAGTTATTAAATTCCTCGACGCAATCGTCGAGTCGAAGCAAACTGCCCTGTCGGGTGAATAAAACCCTAATGGATTATTCCCCGGGCCTGCGAATCCTCTAATTCCCAGAACCCCCGAAGACCAAGAGATCCGAAACGCAACCGTTTCCCCCGACAATGCATTCGCCGTCACGGATGGAAATCATTGGAATCACGCAAAGGCCATCGGGGGGGGGGGGGGGGAGCCGTCACTCTGCGAATCTGTCCGCAAAACCAAGAAACCCCGTCCCCGGGCCTATGGTATGTGTTGCGTGGCGGAAGGGTTGTATCGTCACGAATTCGGCTGTTTTGACGATTCCGGTGTCGCCGTGGCCGGAGCAGCTGTTGTTTTGTTGCGCAAGCAGCGGCGGCGACGAGCATCGGGCGAGCAAACAACCGGGGCAAAGCTGCCTGCGGGGGATTTTCATGGGGGTGTCGGACGCCGAGCCAGCACGTCCTCCTCCGGGTGTCCGTCTCGTCTAAGCCTGAAAGGGTTCCCTGTTATGCTCACGGGTCCGCGCGTGTGGAGCTGAAAAGCCCCGGCGCGTCCTGCACTCCCATTATATCACCTATCACCTTCGTCCACCCCCTCGAATACATATGGCCACGGCGTACTACATGGGGGCGCGTCATCTTGCAGCTTGCGCAATCATCGGGAGGATCCTCTTTCTCTGTCTCCTTCGACACGCTGTTCACGCGGACACGCGTCCGAACACCATTAACGCGTCCAGAAGTGTCTAGCTTATGGGGTAGATTAGAGGAACCGGGGATGACGACATGGTTCTTGGAATCGCTGTGGGAGCTCGGAGAGACTACTTGTTTTTGTTGCTGAATCTATTTGGAACTAACAGATCGATAGATCTGATACAGTACCGTTCGGAGATCGATTTTATAAAAATATACAATTTTCTGTATTAACAGACAGGGGCAAAAGAATCTAATAGAGGAGACTCGTGAACGGGATTGGTTAGAGCTAACAGCATAGTCCTACTGAATAGCTCCTGTGCTGCTGTTCAGTAGGTGCTCTGCAAGTTATGACCTCTGCAAGGTATTAGACCCTCGTGCAAAGTAAAAATTGTTTGAATAATGCTTAACGAAGAGGAATCAAATAGTAACTTTCTTCTTCCTTTAAATCTCACGATACTTTTGACGATTTCTTCAGGGTGTTGTACTTATTTTTAAACTCACCTGTTCGGCATTGACATCTCTATTGAACTTAATATACAAGGGCATCACTATTGACAAAAAATATGAAGAGCTCTTAGCAAACCGAAAAATCCTAGCGACCTATCCCAGACCTAACCCCGGTTCGCTTCAGTCAGTTCAACGTTCAATGCACCCCCGACAGAAGGCATTATTTAAAAATGACCCCGAAGATCTCAGGAGCCTCAAAGCTAAAGGTTGCTAACGTTCCAAAAACTTTTTAAAGCGCAGTCAGGAAGGCTGGTTCCAGTCAAAATCCAGGAAACGTGGAATCAGCCGACTCGGGGAGGGGGTACGCATTTGTTGCGCAGTTCTGTATCCTCTAACCAAATATCGCCGTCGAGTGAACGAGCGAATTTCGGTGGAAAGTATTCTCCCAAGCTCGTTGCCGTATACCCGGAAATCAAGCAGCCGATACACCGAAGATACGGGGTCCCGAAGGCGCAATTAAAGCAGCCTGGTTGTTCGAGTACACGCGGGCCACGGTTATTGAGCACTCATTAAGCCGCGCGGCGTTAACGGGCCGCGTGTACTCGCAACAGAGGGCAGGGTCCACGTGCGAATATTTTCTTGCCTCGCGCTTCCTTCCCTTCTCGACGAGCCTGCGCCCCCCTCGTCTATGGTTCGTCTAGCTCTTCTTTCTCCGTTTCCTACGTCGGCGACCTCCTCCGTGGACTCGGAGGTAGCACACGGTGGACTCTATCCTGACTGCGCGGCGCACGGCATCGTCGTCGGTTCCACGTAGAGAACCGCGGTCTTTACTTCTCCTGTCTTTCTCTCTCCCTCCCTCCCTCTCTCTCTCTCTCTCTCTCTCTTTCTTCTCTCGCGTCTCGTCTGGTTCTCGGCGCGTTAATTATGAGGGGCTTCCGGCGATCTAGATTTCATTCTTTCCTCCGCTTAGGCACCGGGAAATGATAATAGGTACGTGACCCATGTGGTCAGTTCACACGAGAAACGAGACTACTTCGGGGTATATCCCGGTGCTCACGGCCTCCTGTTGTCGAGGAGGAGGCCGCGGGCTTCGCGAACGGGCCCCGAGGGGAGCTGCAGGGGCGTAATGAGGAGGGGGGAAGCGGTGGGGACGGGCGCGCAGCTCGCGCCGACGACGACTATTCGCGCGAGCGTTATACGTTATACGGCAGCCGCCGCCGCCGCCGAGCCGAGCCGAGCAGAGCGGAGCGGAGCGGTGTCGGCGGAGTGCCGCGTTCCGACTTCCACAATGCGCCTTGTACTCTCCCACACTCAAGGAGTCTCACGCCCTCACATCCTCCCGCTCTACGCTCGACGAGGAAGCCGAGGAGGACTCGAGAGGAGAGCGTCCGCGGGCATTTCACGAGGCGACCTCTGCGGGACCGCGGCCGACCGACCGACCGACCGATTCCACGAGAACGCCGACCAGACCACCGTGAAACCTTGCTGAAGCAGACACGTCGATGTCTGGTTTCGTCTCGGGCCCCCTCGATCGATCCAAAATTTGTAAAACTTGCCGGGCAGCACCGCACAATGGGCGAAAATGACATTTTGGCGGTCTAAAATAACAACTTCTAAACCATTAGAGATGATTGAATGAAATTTAATAGGTAAAAAGGTAACATTTACTTATAGGTTCAATTTGCAACAAAAATCAATTTGAATTTACATGGTGTTTATTACTTACGCAGGTTTTAAAAAAATTATAGAATAAGTGGAATTAATATACCTGTTCTTCTGCATTAATATTCCTGAAGTAAATCTGTAATTTCTGGTAGATTTGTTGCAAGTTGTCTTTTGTGTCTGAACTTTTTTGCATTGTTTGGTCAACTAATCATAGTTTGTCACAGTATAGTCGGTGCAAGGTTCTATTAGGCATACTTAAAGTTCAAATTTAGATGAAAAACTTGTGCTCACTTGAAAAACTATAATTTTCAAAATTTAATAACAATTACTCGTATTGTCTAAAACCAACTCAGCTATTTCTAATAGTTTTCTTTTAAATTGCACTTGAATATTGGAAAAATCATGTGAAAGGAGACAATTTCACGTTCTGAATTTTTTCCTCGAACTTTGCCGGCCTCCTGTGGGTCGTGGTGGGGAGATAACAAAAATTTTTCTTTCGGTTTTGCTTCCTTTGGAATGTTTTTAAAACATCCCCATCACTGATTTATTTAAAAACAAAAAACAATTTTTTCATTTTCGAGCGCCGAAATCGCGTTTTCGCCCACTGTGCGCCAGTGGCCACCTGATGCGGTGACAACCTGTGCAGAATGGCCAAATGATCTAGCCAGGACCTAACTCAGACCACGGTGAAACCTTACAGAAGTAAACTCATCGAGGTCCATTTAGATTTAGAACGCTTTGATTGGTCGAGAATTTGCAGAATTTGGGCCACGATGGCCACCTGACTCGCTTAACACCTTTGCAAAATGATAAAATGTTCTGTTGTTCCCGGTTTGAGTTTCCAACGTGTTAGTTCATGGTAAAAGGATCCTTATTCAATCCTCCTACCAATTTATTTATTATATTTTTGACTGATTCTGAACGAGCCTCGGCATTTCTGCAAAAGATTATTTCACGCAATTCCTTAAAAGCAGAACCATTTCAATCACAAGCTTGAAAATTATTATTTGAACTAGTCTAGTACCACGGTTTTCTTTATTTAAGCATATGTTATAATGAAAATCGTACAAACTTTAAATGCGGCTTAAGTGTGAAGTTGGCTGCGAGAAAATACAATTACGTCCTCCGTTGGGAAAAAACGAAATTACTTTCCGAACAAGCCAAAACAGTGTAAACGCTCCATTTTGAGAAAACCAGTCCGAAGAAAGATACTAAAAATGCACCGCGAACCTCGTGACCAATTAAGAATCGAATTCATGAACAATCAGCGAGCCGGGCAAAGCTTATTCCCGTCGTGCAACAAACATTGATGTTTTAATTGCCGGCTAATAAACGTCATCATTAGCGGCGTGGTGTAGCCAGGCGTTCGGACGGCGGTGCTGTGCGACAACATTGACATTTTCCGAGGGGCCAGATAAAAATGGCCGCGGCACTCGTGGCGCGTGAGTTATCCAATCGGCGGAGTATATTACAGGCGTGAAAGCCGGCTGGGAAACCTAACAGTTTCGAAAAGGCCTGTAGTGACCGGAACACGGTTCTCCTTGCCGTACAGGTAGCAACGAACGTGTGCTGGTTTAGCGCGCACCGCTTATCTACGATCTTCTCCCGTTCCGAGGCGAGCCCAGGCTCGAGCCTAGTCTCGAGCCCATTCTCGAACACCGAGCTCTCGAGAGGTACACTCCGTTTCATTAATGTTAATAGTCGCCCCTCGGATCGCGGAACGTTTTCAATGCCTCTTATCATCCGTTAGGCATTTCTTTATTTCCCTAATAAAGGGACTGTCTCTTTCTCGACAAGTTGCGTATCTATCCGCTTAAGATGCGGCAATCTTTATTAACGCGCACCGGTACACGCGACCCTCGTTCCCTGCGAACGCTCCTCTCCTGCACGCAACCTGCAACAATCGTACAAATTGCATTTCTTTTGTTCGGCTGCAAGCTACGCGAGCCTTTAATCTCGGCGTGGCGATGGGTCCAGCAATAATTCCCCCGGTTATTAACACGCTAACCACATTATAAGCTTGGTGGTCTTATAACACCGATAAATACGCTAACACTGGTATTTGACCAGGTTCTGCGGTTTAACTTCATTGCAATATTTTCGAGTAAACTGTATTTTGGTATCCAGACTGCAGAAAGGCTTAGCAAGTCCACTGCAAATTTTACGCGTTTCGCAGGTGTTTCAGTTGTTTCATTAATAGAACCCTTAACAAGTATACAGTGGATTCTCGATATATGTCAACAGCACGGGTCTCGCCAGCGTCATGTATCGTCCAGGAGACATCACCGAGACGTGTTATGTTGACACTCCTCGGCGTCCGAGGATTCTCGTACTTCGTGGACAGTCATTGAGTATACTCCGCGGTAGTGGGGATAATCCCACGACGTTTATCATGTAGTTCTTGACGACATATTAGAGGGACACATAAATAATTAATTATTTTGCAATCTAAAACAAACTTTGTAGTAATTTCAAGTTTTTATTTCTTAATTTATTATATAATCTCCGTCATTATCAAGGACAGTTTGCCATCTTTCCTGCAAATTTTCAATCCCCCTCTTATAGAAATCCAGGGTTCGTGAAGCAAAATATGACTCAAGGTGCCTCCTTACATCTCCTACAGAAGTGAATGTTTTGTTTCTTAAATAATGCTCCAGAGACCTGAAAAGATGATTCTGAACCAACGTTGACAGTTGTTGACCTTCGATACATCTCCATAAACATCGCAAATTTTCTTTGCTGTTACCGTTGCATTAAATCCCGCATGAAAATGAAAAAGTATGCAATGACGAAATGATCCTCGGGAGGTACGGACGCCGCCATTTTATTACAGGGTTGTAAAAAGAAATTGTACTTTTTAGAATATTATGAACACAGGCTGCTTTACCGAAAACTGTAAAAGAATACGCGTTTCCTCTTCAACGATCGGTACAGAACTAAAGACAAAACAAATTCTTTGCAAATAATTGATTACCTATGGGTACCCCTAATAATTGTTATATTTTGTATTGATATATGTTCAGATCGCTTGGCTGTACGGATTTTAAAAATTAATCGAGAATATAAATACAGATCGTGGAAAACGTGTCGGTTCCTTCAATTTTATAATAGATATTTTTAGTCTTGAGCTGCAAGGAACGAACTACACTCGGAAAATTGTCGAGTCTGGAGGTGTCTTGAATAATTCATCATTAAAAATTATACATTTATTTATATATAATTTCGTGGAAGGACTTCGAGGAAAATTATTATTCTGTTGACGATCGGTACAGAGCTAAAGGCAAAACACATTCTTTGCAAATAATTGATTACTTATGGGTACCCCTAATCTATAGAGAAATCGCTGTACTCATCGGATCTTTATGCAAAATAAAAATTGCATTAGTTGTAAAACGTAGGAACCACGTAATAGTTTAATTTCTCAGTTTAGTAATTTTCTTAAATAAATCTGTGGAAACTCTTTTTACTGTTTGAGATTGCATCCACTTCATCACAAATGCATCCGCAGTCTAATCATTACAAGGGAGAGGCAGATTTTCCACACTCGTTAAACTCTCCACACCGTTCTCTGTCCCGAGGATGCCAGCTCAAAAACAACGTCGGTTGCCGCGTTAAACGGCCGAGCATATGGTAATCTCAGCTGGCGGTCAGGTGGTCCAGGTGTCGAGGTGAGGACGGTCCCGAGGTGCGCGGCGTATCAATCCGTCGACGACAAAGTAATTTCATTGGCGGCATAGCGGTTGTCCAGGGATTGCCGAACAGCGTTGAGTTATGCCTCGTCGGCGGGAAGTAAGAGAAAAAGGGGAACGCGCATAAATTAACAGGCTGTCGAGGGCAGGTCCGAGTTGTTCTGCCTTAGGAAAGTGGCATTATTCCGCGCGTAACGAGCGCCTCGTATCGCGGATCCTCGCGTACTCTCTGTGTGTGATTACTTTATTAAGGGCATTCTTGACCCCGCGCGGCGACCCGTGTGCGCAATAGGTGTGCACGGCGGTTGTGCGCGGCTAGGCGGCCCGCTTGAAAAATCCGCGTCTCCGCCACACAGAGAAAGTTTCCGATGGCTCTCCCGGTGAGAAAATGGCCCTGTCCGCGCGGCTCCGACTGCGGCTCGTTACCGAGACGATGCACAAAAACGCCCGTCTTCGACTGGCTTACAACCCGCCGGGACTTTTCGGTTGATTTACACCCGAGGACACCGGCGCGACGGCACTCGCGATAGCCGCTTATCGAGGCCTCGGTTTGTCCAACGGCTTCCGCGCATAGAGGGGAGTCGCGCGACTCCGTTGGATACTGTAAATGGGGGTTACGGTTATTTTTCCAACGATTTGGAAACCTTACGGGAGATAGGCGGAACAGGGGCCGTACGTGTTGCGTAACATGTGGGCGATCGCCTGCGAACCTACTCTTTGACGGCTGATTCGGTGAACGTTCCGCCGAGAGGACATGGGATCTTGAAGCTCTGACGGTGCTGAGCTGGTCTGGACTGGTCTTGTTCAGCTTCTGCTTCGTCGAGAAAGTTCTTGTCAATCTTTGGGGGCGTCAAAGTGGTTTGGCTGTTGCAAGCAAACGTGCATCATTATACCGTGGATCTTTAGGCGAAATAAACATTTTCTGCCTATATTGCAACAGACTGGAGCGAAATAGAATCTTTTATAACAGGTTAAAGATATAATGCAACAATATTTTTAAATTACACTTTCTCATTTTTGTCTCGAATAAAATCCAATTGAGACAGATCTTTAGCCATCTTGAAGAAGGTGCTACTGCGTCTCGGATAATTTACGTACACCTTGATTTCTATATTAACCCTTAGCACTCGAATGGTGACTGTAAGGCGCCAATAAAAATTGCTGTATCATTATTCAAAATATTTTTTACGTTATTAAATTTGTTTGTATTTAATAAATTACTAAACATTTCGTTATTGTACGAGTAAAGTGTGCCATTTTCGTATGTATGACACGACAAGAAATATATAGAAGGGAAATATTCTAGATCGGGAGAAATGTTTCGTTTTGGAGTTAAAATAGCTTCGAGTGCAAAGGGTTAACACTAAACCCAGCACGGCCGGTCAAATTGACCTTTTCAATTTACTCTTCTGAACCTAAACAATCAGTACAAACGAAAGGCCAGGGAAGGTATGAAAATCCAGCAAAAGTGGAATGCCTGGTGCATTATAGAGTCCGCGCATTGATCGCAGAAGATGATCCCACGAAGGGACGCCAGGAGCCATCCGAGGAAAGCTTCGCAAGGGTACGTGTCCCCGACGCGACGTTGTCCCCCGTCCATCGATGCGGAGGCAGGTCCGTGCCTTCGACAATGAACGGTCCACTTTAAAACAAAGCATCCTATCAGATAAACGGTTTTTCAATAGGAGGAGAGCGAGAGAGAGACGCATGAGGGCTGTCCAGTGCAGACTGATGCCACGTCGCGATTAACTTCAAACGAAGCGCGCGCATCGTCCAGCGCTCGTCCCCGTTCTTTATTCCCGAAAAACGAACCACGTAAACAAACAAACAAAAAGAACAAAAAAGAAGGGAAAAAACCCTTCGCAGTTCCCCGTGTGCGTCTTTCTTTCTTTTTTTTTCGTTTTTACTTTTAATTCCCAACGCCCGTTCTCCTTCCGCTGGGAGCTGTCGGGTCACGGTTTTTATCTTATCACCCGACGACGAATTGTTTGATGCCGCGGGTCAACGTGCGCGGATTTTTCGACGGGATGCTAATGCGCGGAGAAAAGAGCGGCGACCATGTGAACGGACGACTGCCACAGGATCAACGGACTTGTTTTAAACAGTACATTGCGGTTCGATTGTGATCTCGCTGCTTATTGTCGCCGGATGGTAGGACTCCGTGCATTTGGAACGTGATCATGGTGCTTATAATTGGAAATGATAAATTGGAAATTGATGCGGATAATTGGAAATTACAAATTGGAAATTGGTGCGGAGAATTGGAAATATTTTAGACAGTAAATAATATTCTTATACAGAGGAAATAAGAATTCTTAATTATGTAAAAATAATAATTCCTGATATTGTAAATTCTACTCTGAACTCTACTCATAATTCATTGATATTGTATAATTAGAAATATTTTAGACAGTAAATAATACTCTTATACAGAGGAAATAAAAATTCCTGATAATGTAAAAATAATAATTCCTGATATTGTAAATTCTACTCTGAACTCTACTCATAATTCATTGATATTGTATAATTAGAAATATTTTAGACAGTAAATAATACTCTTATACAGAGGAAATAAAAATTCCTAATAATGTAAAAATAATAATTCCTGATATTGTAAATTCTACTCTGAACTCTACTCATAATTCATTGATATTGTATAATTAGAAATATTTTAGACAGCAAATACTTTCTTTATGCAGTAAATAAGAATTCCTAATATTGTAAATTTTACCCTGAATTCTGCTCAAAATTCATGGATATTGTACACGTTTTATTTTACACTTTTTACACTTTGTTTAGAATTTCTAAGCTGCGAGTGTCAACTCAGCTCTGTTACGTTAGAAAATCTAGATGAAAGACAAAATAGAAATTAGGAGAGACATCAGGACAGTGTATTTTATGAGAGGTTTCGCAAGCTTTAGCAAACTATTTATTATACTGACTTTCAAATCCTTGCGCTACATACTTATCAAACTGTCGTAGTATTTTTCTTAATTCGATTCATTAAATATAGACTCGATTAGAGGATAGACGAGCCCAACGATGAAATTGGCTATCAATAAGAGTTTCTCAACTTGTAGTCACCTCCTGCACCTGTTCTATCGCGTAGTTGTATAAATAATTCTATATAGGAGCGACTAATAGATTACACGCTGTCCAAAGGACTATACGAATGATGGACAGCAATATTTCCTCCTTAATGATGATTCCCGTGGTAATTCGCGAATCCGTGCGTCTATAGTCTCCACAAGAGCAGCTAACTGAGCAATGTATTTTTAGGAGACGGACAGAACTGTCTAATTTCCTTTCCCAGGATTCTGAGAAATTAGCCTAACGGTTGAAATGACCCTTGGTCAGGACTGGCACATGTGGCGTCCGGCTGTCCGTGGATGTTAGTTTATGTCTTACAGGCCTTCGGGTACGTGGACTAAATTCAGAGGCGACATGTGCTTCCTTTAGCTCCGTGCGACGATGCCTACAAATTTTTATTTTTTTTTTTCTGCTCCCCGACGCGGGTGCACTTGTGGTCACCTTTTTCTGCTGTCGTAAATCAAAGAGCACTTCCTCACTCGACATGACATAACGAAAATAAGGTACATAGTTAGACTGGGGAGTATTTTTGAAAATTTTCTTGCATCAAAAGGATGACCACTCTTTTGCTCTTGAGCCTCAATATTCGCGGTGGAAAATTATCTACATAATTTTATATATTTGTAGTTGATAAAATTGGCTGCTTGGAGTGCAAGGATATTTTCAAAAATTTTTTCTGGACTCAAATAAAAGGATCACTAGACTGCATATCTTTATACAAAATATAAATTGTCTGCTTTAATTGTGAGGAGCATAAACCAAATAAAATGGCCATTCTTCCTTTAATAATTTCAACAAGATGGAATTAATACAAACTCTTATTTGTTTTACTGTTTTAAATTGCATCCACTCATTTTTGTAATAAATGCATAAAATCTAATGATCACCTTTCTCTTCAGAAATATGAATAATTAGTACACAAAATTATAGACCTTCTTTCATACATATTTAATTTATAAAATAGCCTATTCAGAGCATAAGAATATTTTTTTTAAACTCTCTCACTGGATTAAAATAACATAATCATCTCCCGGTTAATAAATCTGAAAATTTTACATGTAAAATTTGAGATATTCTTCTTTACACTTTTACTTTAATAGATCATTTAGCATAATGTACAAGATTATAAGCTTCAAAAATTGCTCCCTTAACCGCAGAAGGTTTTCATTTATACAACTAATTACAACAATGGTGTTCACATTAACCTCTTTACCTATTAAATACAAACTAAATAATGACTGTATCATTGACCAAGTAAATTGAAAACTGTCAAAGCTATTTAATTACAACAAGAGTAAGGTTTAAAATTGTAAGAAAGAAAGACGCTAAAGATGCAAAATATGCTAAAAAAATAATTGAACACAGAGATTGAAACACGCTATAAACCAACGTGAGTTCTCATCAAGAATAAAATTTATTTTGTGGTGGTACAAAACTGTCTAAGACAAAAATACTTAATGCCGATAGTATAATAAACCAAACTTCATATTGAGGGATTAAAACGAAGTTGCCGATACTCGGGCATCACGGCGGATAATTACAAGCCCGGCTCGCCAGCGTGGCGATTCAATTCGCTGAGAGGTCCGCCCCGTTGGCGAAGAAGCAACAAAACGGCGGGCCGGGTCGGGCCGGGCCGCGGCGGGCTCGGGGCGCGTGTCGCAAAAACAAAGTTCACGAAGAAGAACCCGGTGCGCGGTAGTTGCTCAGGGAACTCCGTCGTCCTTAAGCCGGCGTCCTTAGCGTCGATTATCCTTCCGCGTGCTCCCCCGCTCCTTATTATTCCGCGGCGGATTCGCCGTCAGACTTTTTCCCCGGGATCCCGGTCTTCCGTTTTATGTAGAATACCTATATACCGCCACGGGGCGGGGGCCGGGCGATATATTTCACGATCAACCACCTGTGGATGACTATGCTAATTACCGGCGTAACGTCGTAATAGGAAGTAATCGAGGGGGAGGGTTGGCGGAAGGCGACTATTATTTTTCAGCGTGGTTCGCGGCTTGAGAAAAAGACAGAGAGAGAGAGAGAGAGAGATAGTGAAGGCGTAGAAAGAAGAACAAAAAGACTAGGGAGTGAAAAAGGAGAAAGGGATTGCTGTTGAAAAGGAGATCGCCCGGCAAGCTTTCGTCCTGAGGAATTAGTCCGAGGAACGGGAGAAGAGGAGGAGAACTGTTCCGCTTTTCCCGACAAACGAAAACGAGGCTCGCCCGCGATGAAATCCCGGGTCGCCTATTCGCCGCGAGATAATGCACGCAAATATCGTAAAGATAAGGCCCGTGGGCCACGAGTGTGCCGAGAGGAAGGAGCGCAGAGAGGCCAGCAAGATGTACGGAGCCGCGGAAAAACGGAACAGTGCATCTTTTTCTTCTTTTTTCTTTTTTTTTCTCAAACAACGCACACTCTCCGAGCCTCGATCAGGCCTTTTTACCCTCGACGTCTTTCACCCGGAATCCGTTAGGGCAGACGATTTTTTTCTAAGCTCCTCGACTCCCTTTTTTGTCTACCTAGCCGGTGTTCTTTCTCTTTCTTTCTTCTTCTCTCTCCTCCCCCCTCCCCGTCTCGCTTCCTCTCATGGTGGAAGAACGTGGACGCGTCTCCCTCTCCCGATCGGCCTCACTGTTGATTTTCAATTGAAACCAGAGATTCGATCAAATATTAGGGCCCAGGAACAGTTAGGTTCATGGGAACGCGAGGTTTCGTCCGGTTTCGGACCATTTTTTCTTGTCCCTTTTTCGCCGGCCACTGCACCCTGTGCTCCGTTTTTTCGAGTATCGATTAACGGTAAAAAAGTCCACCGGATGGAGGAAACTCTCCTGCGAGATATTTCCAAGGGCCAGAAAATTGATGACTGTGGGCTGCTTCTGAATTCATGGATTTTTTAGTCGTGATTTCCTGTAATTACGTATTTTCCCAGCAATTCTCATTTTTATGGTAGTTCGATATTCGTGCGGTAAACATTGTTCATTTATCGACCCTACAGTGCCCATTCCTTATAATAATACTACTGATACTCTTCTTCAATATAAGCACAGTGTCTGCAGAAATTCATTGCAATTGTTTTATTACAGTGGAGTACATCAAAGACGCCACAAACCCCGTCGAAACCTAAATCGTCAAAAAATTTGACCCGTTGCACTAAGATTTATTTTACAATTACAATGACTCGAACGTTCTTGGTTGTCGATCATTTTCTAGAAGAAGAAAATATGCCTATATGTTCTCCGATGGCTGTACAGTTGATTCTCGATATATGTCAACAACATGGGCCTTGCCAGTGTCATGTATCGTCCAGGAAATATAATCGAGTCGTATTATGTTTACATGCCTCGTACCGTATACCGGTAGTGGGGATAATTCCGCGACGTTTGTGAACCAGACCGTGGCGACATATACAGAGAAATCACTGTATTCAGAGAATTTTAACACGTTGACTGCCATGTCACCCATATGTGGGTGACGGAATTATTTGTCCAGGTTTTAAAATGAATTTTTGCGTTAATACATTCATTGTACCAAATTTGATTAGGACCTGTAAAATGCAAGAAAGTTGGAGGACTACTCAATAACATACATTTAATTTTTTTCAATTTTTATTTCATTAAATAACTTACTTTGATTTTATGGAATTTTTAAGGTTTCTAGTTCGTCAGTCGAAGTGTTAATACAGACGTAAAAGTTAGGTGAGAATCTGTGAAAAGAAATTTTACCAGCCTAAATTAGACCAAGATTTCAATTAATTCTTCTAAGATTTCTAATTCAGAGTATTATTTTTCAGCTTCAAGTCATGCATAGAGAAATATATAGAGAAACCACTGTATATTGACAACGATTTAATAGCAATTACAAATGAATAGCCATACATGTTTATTGAATATCACAGCGCTAGGGATTAACACTAAATCTACCAAGCATTCGCAGTATCAGGTAAATATTGCCTTATAAAAATGTCAACCCTGAATTTATTGGAATTGTCCGCAATTTCCAATATAATAAAATCTTGGACTAGGAAAATTCTACCGTTTTCCCTAAATGAATTTGTATAGTTCAGTGTTAAGGGATGAGAAATTATCCCCGAAATCGCAGAAAATCACGGACCGAAGAGGCCCCGAGGGAGAGTTTAGATCCGTTTCTCGGATTTGCTAAAAATCGGTGAGCAAGTGTGTTTATCTTAAACGTCCGAAGGCGGGCCCCATTAAATATGAAAGGATTTCCGGACGAGCTGGTCGTTCGGGACAAAGCGAGGTGGCGATGCGGTTTCGGGTGGACAAAACGGTCCATTCATCCGGACAGAGAGAGGATCCTGTGCGAGGTCGAGTCGTGACCTTATTCCGGAGACACGTTACCGGGCCCTGTCCATGACAAATTACGGATCGTTTCACGCCCGTGACGTGCCTCCTCACGCGTCGACGAGGAACGCACTTCGCACAGTAAGAAGAGGCGTCCGGGGGTGGATTCTTACCGGGCCCCGCGACAAAAGGGGGCCTTAAGTCCCGGGGACAGTCGTGGCACGAATAATGCCTTTCGGGATTAGGATCGCCGTAAAATTGCGGACCACCCAAAAAAAAAAAAAGAAGAAAAAGAGGAGGACAGCCAAAGCAGACGATGGAGGGAAATCGCGCGTGCAATCGCCGCGGATTATTTTCTCCTGCCTCGAAGTGTGAATGAGAACGATTCTCCGGCGATCTATCCGAGATCGCTGGAAAAAGGAGACACGGGAGAGCAACGTGAGAACTGTTGATGTAACTGGAGGATGCTCTTCGGGGATGTCCCAGTCCCTCCGTCATTCATTACAGCTCGTATTAAACATCGAGGCAGCAACTCCTGCAAATTGTGGGTGGCATTTTCCAAAACAAAAGTCGACTTTCTCTTCACCTACAGAAGAAATCAAATGTCCAGAATTATTCTCAAAACAGAAGATCCTCACACAGACTATTCTCTAAAAATTAATTTTTTATTAACGTCGTAAATTGGAAGGTAATGCATTCGTTTAAAAAATTAAGTCGTTGTGAGTAAATCACAAGAAGATCATATTATGAGGATTAAAATTAATAGAGATTTCAAAAGGGTCACTAAAAATTCGTAAAAGTCCCCATTCCCAAGTTCCAGCTTGCAAACTGCAAAGGCAATTCATTTTTATCTTTTATTAAATTTGATGTTCGGCGTTTGGATGGTGTGTACAAGATGGAATCGCGACAGTCCAAGACGGTTGCGTTAGGTATCGCAATAAACGATCCTGAATTAACGCAGGGCGTTGGCCTGGCACGGCGCGGGCCAGGCATGTTTCGCAAAATTCATTGCGCGAAATGTTTCGCAGCGACGCGCGGCTTTCAGCGGATCGCCGAGGCAAATGGAGGGTCGGAGAGCATCGTGGTCAGGGATTTTACCTGACTTTCACTTAACACTCTCCTCGCGGGCCCTTGTAACTCGCAGACGCGATGCATTGTGAGCCCCGTCATTCTATTATGCGGCGCTGCTCGCTCCTACACGTACCGAGCGCATCGAAAGTGCATCTGAGAGAACGATTTCTAATCGCTCGATCCGCACACGCGATCCTCAGCCGGTCGCGCCTGCGAAAAACGCGAAATTGGTTCTCTTTCTCCCAGCCTCCAACCGAAATCCAGAACCAACTCACATTTCGCATATTGTGTCTCCAAACTGCATTTTCTGCACTGTGTCTCCAATCTGCATTTTATACATTTTATTTTCAATCTGAATTTTGTACATTTTACTTTTCAATCTGCATTTTCTATTTTATAATTTATGTAATTCCTACAGAATTGTATTGGAAAGTGTGAATTTTTCAAATGCTGCATTCGTAATTTTCATTTTTTAATGACAAAGATTGTAACCTTCGATAATGTTCTAGTTAGAAATGCTGCGTTCATAATTTTCATTCTTTGATGACAAAGATTGTAACTTTGGAAAATGTTCTAATTAGAAATGCTGCATTCATAATTTTCATTCTTTGATGACAAAGATTGTAACTTTGGAAAATGTTCTAGTTAGAAATGCTGCATTCATAATTTTCATTCTTTAACGACAAAGATTGTTACCTTAGAAAATGTACTAGTTAGAAGTATTATTTACTATTATTTAGGACATGTAAAACAAGATCAAATTTGCTTAAGAAAAATTGATATAAGGAAAAATATTTAGAAACATAAATCAACATATCTTTTTCTTGCTTTTTATAAATTTTCATTTTTAACCCTCATATGCTTCCGGGGTGAAAATTTCTCTTTTTCTGTTTGTAAATACAATCCGCCATTTAAGTATCACTGTGTTCTAATCTATTGTATCCGTTTGAAGTATAAAATTACAGGTAAAATACAATTGGTTAAAAAAAGTAAGTGGTTAAAGTAGAAAATAAGGGTTGATATAGTAAAGATGTAAGGACTAATGGTGTACACCGTAACAATGGCAGAGTATTTTCTGGAAATGTCCTCTACTATTTAAACAAATAAATTCCTTAGGAAATGAACGATACAAAAATTGTTTAAATATTTTTCCACGTGATGTTTCTGAAACCGTCTACAAAAACGAGATTACAAGCGTAACCATTTCTTTCGTAACAGCACCGAACGAAAAATATTTTCGAATGTTCCGAGCATACAGGGATAAATTAAAGCATGACTCCGAGCGTGCGCTATAAGAATGATTCCACGGCGCTATCGTGGAAAGGCCGCGTTTCCGTCCGCGACGTCCGCGTCTTATCGTTGAATAAACTCTAACTAAAAAACGGACGAATGAACGGACCTTGTCGAGATGAAATGCTGGCACTGTCCACTGTGCCCCACCTGTGCCCTTATCTGTACAAACAACGCGTATCCCGTCGGTCACAAAGAGACACGGGTCACTCGGGGCCCCGACTCTGTTTCCCTTCTCGTTTCTTTTTTTTTTTTCCTTCCTTTTTTTCCGGTTTCTGGTGTGACCGGCATACTAGACAGCCGCGAGCTACAGAAATCAAACAGATACGGGGAAATACGCGGTCCTTTTTACCAGTTCCTTCGTGGGGCGAGGGGGAGTGGGGGGGAAACTGGGTTACCTTGACTCCGCATTCGGCGTACAATGAATTCTAACCGTGACAGTGGATAGGAAAGAAATTTAGATAGGAGAAATGGAATTTCTAAGGAGTATGAAAGAGCCGGGCGTCCCGTGTGCACCGTGAGTTATTGTACAGAGCTTGTAATTCGAACTCGATTGTTTGGGAACATTTATTCCACAATTATTTGTTCCGTTGAGCAACATTTTTGCTGGGACTAGGTCTCGAACTACGTCCTAAACTAAGTAAAAATTTATTAACCGGAAGACATTAAATTTAAGAACGGAAAGATTCATCACATAACTGTGTTTCATTTTTGCTCTGGGAGAGTCACCCTCCCCAGTCTCTGTAGGGCAATGTAATTTTCCAAGGGGCCAAAACAATATTACTAAATCCAGCCTGCAGAGATTATGCAGACAATAATAAAATGCCCATATTATTCTTGTTCGTGCAAAATTCGTACAAACCCACAGTCTAATAAATTGAATTTCTTAATAAATGATTCCCAATTTTCCCACAGCAATTTCTGTCTCTGGTACTATATACCACCCTATGTATAAAATCTTTATCACCAGGTATTATATATAAAGAACTATTAATTTAATCACTGGAATAAAATGAGAATTGTAAATGAGAATTGTTTCATCAGACCTCAGAGTTTTTCATTGTTAAAAATTGAAACGATATCGTTCAGAAATAAGATGGAACCGTCGCGGTAGTGAGGTAGATCGAAGCGTAAAAATGGACAAGCATTGTTCGGACGCGAATAGTGCCAAAATGGCAATTTTTGTGAGTGAGCTGACCGTGACGTTGCGCCAGTGCTCATCTTTCCTTAGATAAGGCCGCGATCATTTTTTACTAGGCGAGTAACCCTAACCCTAACCCTAATCCACAGTCTAATAAATTGAATTTTCTTAATAAACGATTCCCAATTTTCCCATAGCAATTTCTGTCCCACATAAAGAAGAAGCTTCGCCCCCATTATAACAGAGGCTTAGGAGACGTCTGCGACACGGAATCCGCGTAATGCGATCGAAGTACTGCGTGCGCCGTGGAAGATCGACTTATGGCTATCGATCTCCATTAGGCGAGCTGATTGGCTCGGAGTCGGTCTGCTTATTCGCATCCGGTGTACATGGAAAACTCGCGCAACCGTACACACACACACAGAGAGAGAGAGAGAGAGGGGGGCCACGTGCAAGAAGCAGATTTCGAGGACTGCCGGGCTCCTCGAGGATCCTCTTGTTCTATGACAACGTATCGGAGTCATCTCGATAACCAAAGAAGCTGCAGCAGCGATGGCGGAGCAGGCAGGCACCGCTTTATTATTCGAGCGGAACCCGTTGGACGAAAAGCGGCGGGAACGGCGTGCAGAAAAATTTTAATGGGCCCGCGATAACGAGCAACGGAAAGCATCGACCGGCATAATAAGGTAAATGTCGAGGGAACGCGATGGGAACGGTAACGGCGCCGCGGCCACGCCGAACAATCATTCCTTTTTTCTTCCGCGGAGCCGAGCAGTTTGTTCTGGTATCAAGGAGGAAGCCGAAGCAGAGGCAGAGCTCTCTTCGAGCAGCTCTTCGTGGAAATCTTCGTCGAGCGAGACACGGTCCTCGCGATCCGCGAATGTGCCACCCTCGCCGACTCCGAGGGGATGTATTGACTGATGGAATTGAATTCGGGAACGGGGGACGCTTTCATTTGCCATAGCGACCTCACCATGCTAAACGCCGAAACCTGTTCTTCGCCCCGTGTTGCTTAAAAAGTAGTCAATTCGAACGAGGTGAAAATTTTTGAGGGGGATGATTTTAGGGAAATATATTAACGGATGCAGGATTTTAGGAATTAATTGTTTCCGTGGAAAAAACGTTGCTTTGTCACTTAAGAAAAGGTAAATCTTGTTCTGTAATGGAACTGTAATTGTTTCTGCAAGAATTTGTTTAATTGCAATTGTTATTCCAGCACAATGTACCTCTCCTTGAACGACAAAATAAAATCTTTTCCCTGAAACAATTCAGTTCTACAATCCCCCAACCCTTGACACATTGTTCTAAAATCATCCCCTATGCACAGGGTACTATATACCACCCTGTGTACAAAATCTTTATCACGAGGCATTGTATATACAAAACTATTAATTTAATCACTGGAATACAATGAGAATTGTAACAAAATTATTTCAACGGACCTCAGAGTTTCTCATTGTTAGAAGTTGAAACGATATCGTTCAGAAATAAGATGGAACCGTCGCGGTAGTGAGGCAGATCGAAGCGTAAAAATGGACAAGCATTGTTCGGATGCGAATAGTGCCAAAATGGCAATTTTTGTGGGTGAGCTGACCGTGACGTTGCGCCAGTGTTCATCTTTCCTTAGATAAGGCCGCGATCATTTGTTACTAGGCGAGGCCATTGTTTCGGATTGCCGATCGATAGGTTCCTCACACCCCTCTGCATTATTGTTTTCGTGAACCCCTCCCGCGTGAAAGAAGACCACGACACATCACGAGCGCAGCGCGGATGTAACCTCTTTTCACGTTGTTGCGTCCCTAAACTGCTTATCTGTCGCTATACTTGTTTCAACAACGGTGACTGATGTTCCTCGGCGAGAAAAAATTCCTCGTGAAACTGAAAATTTTACCTTCGAAAAACACCGGACAAGCAAACCCCTTCTCGCTTTATCTTTGGAACGGAAAAACTTGTACCAATAATCATATTAAAATAATGAATGAGAATAAAGTAGAATATTTCACCAAGTAAAGTGTTTTACCAATTTTTTAAATTAATACTAGTCTGTTCTGCAAAAAAAAAACAAATGGAAAATTGTAGATGTTAAGTGAATATAAAAGAAAAATAGTACTTTCTATACCAACCAACTTTCCATACCAACTTTTATAATGTGTATTAATTTCATAAAATTAATATAGTCTCTTCAGCAAAAAAAAAATGGAAAATTGTGGATGTCAAGTGAAAATTAAAGAAAAATGGTACTTTCCATACCAATTTTTATAATGTGTATTGATTTCATAAAATTAATATAGTCTGTTAAGCAAAAAGAAATGGAAAATTGTAAATATCAAGTGAATATAGAAGAAAAATGGCACTTTCCATCTCACCCCATGAAGAAAAGTAAAAATTCTTTGAAAAATATACTGGAAATCTTTCCATGCGAGTAAATACGATATGGACATTAATGTGCATAATATCTAAACAATGGAGTTTGTTTTCCTGCATTTAACGTGCAAAGTCGAAGCAAATATACTTAGTTTTCCGAGGGACCGAAGTTACGGCCGTCCCGCGCCGATATTTTAAGACGAAGGAAATTGTTAGTACGGATTGTTGAACGTCGGAAAGACTTAGCGATAGCATCGAGCCAGCATACAAAATGTCGATCGGTCCCGATCTCGATCCCACGAAGCTGTCGATGCTCATCAATTTCGCGTCGCGTCGAATCGATTTTACAGGCCGCGTCGTTACAACGTTTAAGTGCAAGGAACTGATAACTGGCTGCTAGAAATAGGGTATTGGGTACGACCGATCGCGTAATTTGCTTCACGGTATCGCGATCGGTGACTGTGAATGGTGGCTTCGTGGCGGAGAGGCTCCCCCCCCCCCCCCTTCACTGATTTTAAATAAACAAATCGTATGAGATAATTCCGAGTTAGAGCGGGAACCGCGGTGTAAATAATGAACGAGAAAACCACGTGGGAACGGAGGCAGATTTAAACCACAATTATAGCGCACTTATCATTCAGGCTGCTTATCTTCCGTCGCAACATTTATCCTCCGGTGCTCCCTATTACTATATTAGATAATTGTTAAGCGACGCGTTCGTTAGAAAGTCGCGGAGAAATTTCGTTCCGGTAGCTCGTACAGACTTGGGAACTTTAAAATATTTATAAATATAAGTTCTAAGCTTCTAAGAAAGCCTAAGTTTTTTTTAAGAAATACTGTTTATATTTGACAGAAATTCACTTTGAATTCATATCACCAAATTATATGTTTGGTAATTAACACTGAACCTAGACTTGGGAACTTAAATATTTATAAATATGGGTTCCAAGCTTTTAAGAAAGCCTGAGGAATTTTCTTTTTAAGAAATATTGTTCATATTTGACAGAAATTCACTTTGAATTGAACTCATCAAATGACACGTTTGGTAATTAACACTGAACCTACCAAAGGACCGGTTTCGTATATTTTACTTTACAATTATATTGCAATTATAAAGAGCACCAAAAATCGTTTAGCAAAATCTAAATAGATTCAATCTGGTCGTTCTCAGAAAGCAACACATGCCAATTTTTTAATTTTAGCGTCAAGTATTTTACGTTTAATCTATTCTCTTTTTATCGCAAATGATAAAATAGTAAATTTTGAGAAGCAGTTTTAATTTTTTTTTTTACAAACGTTTAGTGAATCGTGCGTTTCGATTTCAGGATAAATTCAGTGCTCGAGCGAGATCTTGCAAACAGATTGAACGGCGAAACGAGAAAAAAAGAAAATCATGTTCGCGGAGCAGCGCATTCTCACGATAAGCCTGTGTTTCGTATGGTCAGCGGTAGTTGGGTGCCGATAAATTATGGTCGGCTGCTTTCTACGGAGTATCCTCGCGTTTCTGGGTGACTCGAAATCGTGGCTCGTTATCGGATCGCGATCGCCGCGGCTGGAAATCTTCGGGACCGAAATTTCTTGCTCCAGATCGACGCTCCGCCGCTGGAAATGGATACATACCCGCGCGGATCCTGGTCAGAAGAATGCACGACCTTTCTAATCGATCTAGGCAATCCGTCTTTTCACCTTACGTGTATGCCCAGTATATCTTCTGCGGGTGGTTGTTTTTTTTTCGGGGCGCTGTTCCTCGCCGGTTCACACACCGATCCCACCGTGATTTCTCCGCGATTCGGATCTTTTAATACCATCTACGGTTCCACAGGTTTCAATTTCAACGGGATGGCAAATTGAAGGCGGCTGAAATGCCGAGTGCCGATCTCCAGCAGCCTCGATGCGACAAAAATTAACGCTGATCTCGATCGGTGCTCCGCTACCCCAAAAATCTCATTTTTTCTCATTTCTAAATATGCAAATGATTTGATCGAAATTTAAGCTATGTACACACCGAAGCAAAATTAATCGACTTTTTGTTGCCTTTTGTTGACTCCTTCTTTTATTCGATAAAAATAGCGAAGTTTTCAAGATACATGCAACAACAATTGAAAATTGCTCGTTGTTGCTCTAGCGTGGACGTAGCTTCTGGCTATGTAGTACTGTCTGGCCATTGTTCAACATTCCACACAAAAAGGGGTCCGTTGGTAACAATTTTGAAAATTAAATAAGTTTCGAGTCCCTTTTTTGAGATAGCAAATGAAATGATGAAGGTTATGTTTTACTTCATCGACACACTTTCTCTGTGATGATTTAGAATCTTCTCAGATATAGAATTACAAGAAAATCATTTTTAGTGGAACGCGAAATTCCTTAAATAATATTATCCTTAGTAAAAATAAGATAATTGACGGTTAAGTGAAATATGTATAATGTCCAAGAAAAGACCAAAAACTCAAGACAGAACTGAATAATTCATTTTCCAGACATAGAATATTGCCGAAATAATTTTAATGGCCTATAATTAATCGGCATACAATTAATAAAATATTTCCCAATAGGTAAAATCCAGAATAGACAGCTCCAAAATTAAATCCTGTGAATCGAGAAATGTACCCCCTCCACTGCCATAATCTAGGTAACAAGCATCAATCAAACACTGTTATAATATAAAAATCACGTACACGCGGAAGCAATAAACAAGTACCAAATAACTTCGACAAATCCTTGACCAACGAACCAGAAAGTCAAAACATCAAACGAAGTACTCGAAACGTGGACGCCATAAAAGAATAGATCAATCACGGAGCAGTGACGACATCCTAAGAATTCAAGAACCACTAACGGGAGAAACGCAGACAATTTCAGCCGACAAAAGTTAGTATTAATTATTTCCATAATCAGCAAGAAGATCCCCAGTCGACGACCTTGTCACGGCGCCGTTGAACCTGCGGGTCGAAAGAAAAGTTCAGCGATCCTGCGAGAGGGAAATTTCAAAATACTTGGGCGGTCGGGGTAGGGGGGTGTCGCCGGATTAAAAGGTTACGGGTTGCTCGGACGATCTCTTGTATCCCGTAGATCAGCGTCGCGGGATCCCGATCCCACGAGAGGTTGGTAGCGCTCGTCGATTCCGCGTCATCCGGAATCGATTCAGCGGGGCTAGGGACACGTCTAAGGTGCGCGGAGCCGATAAGTCACGGCTAGAGCCAGGCCACGGGAGTACCGTGGCTGTACAAGTTGCTCTTCTACGTCGCCGTAGGAATCGAGCAGCCCGGGGTAGGTAGGAACGGGGAGGGAAGGTGAAGGAATCGGGGGACGTGTAGGAATAACGTGCAGACGTCCGTGCGCACACGGAGGGAACCGTACACGACACACACGTGAACGGACCCACGAGTGAAACGCGCACACGTGCGCGCACGCATACATGCATACGACACAGGTACACGTACACGGAACGGAACACCGAGCTGGAACAGAGACGGAACAGAGACACCTTCGAGCGCGTCGCTCCGCCGCGAAAGAGAGAGCGAGAGAGAATGGCCAGGGCTCTCTTGACGGGCTACGCTATGGTTGTTGGAAACCCGGTGTGCATGTGCGAGAGAAGATATCGCGCCGGCCATATAGGCTAGGTCGGTATACATGGGAACTGATGCCGCGACGCTGGAAAAAAAGTCCTACGGTGAGGCCGAAAAAATGAATTCGTGCGCATCCCGTGCCCACACATCTAACTTTCACTTCGCTTAGGGATCGGGCAGCAGCGGCAGCCAGTCCGCGCGCCACGCTCCGCCGTCGCAATTCCGCGAGATATGTCCGACGTTGCTGAACAAACTGCAGGCCTCCGCTCCGCGGGAAAGAGAGACCGGCCTCCAATCCGCGGAGAATCGCAGAGACAGAGTGAGAGAGAGAGAGAGAGAGAGCTAGAGAGAGCCCGTGTCACCGATATCGGCTCGCTTTTCGTGCGACCGTTTTCGGTCCGGCAGACGAGATTCCGTGATCGGGATATTGGGTTCGTGGATATCCCCCGATTACCCGGCCGAGATACACCAGAGCTCCGAGAACCATTAGCTTCCTGGCGAGCATAAATCCAGCCCGCTTCACGCTCCATCCACCGAATCGGTCAACCAATTTCTACCGAATTTATTAGCTCCGCGAGGAAGTCATTTCGGCGCCGACTCCTGTTCTCATCCGCGCACCCCCTCCTTCAATTTGCTTATAATAATTTTGTATCCGCTAAATTATCCTTGATTTCCATTCCATCTTCTTGATACGAAGTCCAGTCATAGTCAAATCATTTGCAATACTTTTTTTGTGTACGAATTGCCCATTATCGATAGCTTCTACTACACAAGCTGTTCATTTGAAAACTTTCCAGCCGAATATCTCGAAAAGTATGAAGGATACTAAAAAAGGATTTCGAGGGGGAAAGAGGGGGCAAGTATCAGTTTTTTATTTGGATGACGTTTTCTAGGTCATCTGAAGGTCAACTTTGTTTTTTCATATTGAAATCTATATTTTTTACTATCCGACCTTATTGTACATAAAAAGACCAGCAATTTTCGTAGGATACTTTTTTTTATCCGCGTACTAGTTTCGGAGATATTTAATGAGAAGTAGAGCAAGGCAATCCTTGAACACGTGTTTCACACTTTTTTAATATCTTTCGTACTTTTCAAGATATTCGGCTGGAAAGTTTTCAAATGAACACCCTGTATATTATTGTAGATTTTAGAAACAATGAAATGTCACATTGGTATATTTTTATTCGTGTTTATTTGGCTTTTTTCCTTTTATTTTTCGCTCCATTCTGATATGCTATATCAATGGAGGTCGTAGAAAAACTCTCGTGTCGAATATCGAAATGGTCCTTTTTGACAATTTTCCATATTGCTTTGATTCCTCGATCGCAAACAAGGTTTTTATTGGAACGTGTTGAAACATTTTTTTCTTTTTCAACGAATTACAAAAGAATCCTTTGTCACTGGAAATACTGTTTGGTTTGTGTAATTCCTTTGAGCGGGCACTCGCCTCCGAAATGAAAAATGGAAGCAGCACTGACCCACTATCTTCAGGAATTTAAACCCCCGCTCTTCAATCTCCAGTGCCTTGTAGCTGCTAGGAAATCCAGGAACTCGGGTTCGTAGGAGTTCGTAACCTTTGAAATTAAAATTGTCCGCTTAGAGGCCTGTTTCCGCGTTCCGGGACGCGAACTACCGCTCAAAGGTTCGGATACACGTGTTCGCCAAAAAGAAGTTCATAAATTCTGCCGCGTCGTGCCGAGATGACCATGCTAGTGACATTGGTTCCGCTGAAAATATTGCATGCTCGATGCCGGCCTCGCTAATCTCTAGAATCTCGATATTCCCAGTTTCCCTGAACCTTCGCTAGTCAACATTTTATCGACAATCGTTTAGAAATTCTTTTTACCTGATTAGAAATCGATTTACATCACTGTAATGCATCAACTATCTTTTTAACACGTTCAATGCCACGTCACCCATACGTGGGTGACGGAATAATTTGTGCAGGTTTTAAAATGAATTTTTATGTTGATATATTCATCGTACTAAACTTGATTAGGATCTGTAACATGCAAGAAAGTTGGAGGATTACTCAGGATCATACATTTAATTTTTTGCAATTTTTATTTCATTAAATAACTTACTTTGATCTTATAGAATTTTTGGGGTTTTTAGTTGGGCGTTCAGTGTTAAAATAGTATTGATCGCACTCTACTATTTGGGCACACCACTATTCAGATAAATTGATAATGATTAATATTTAGGAATGAAGTGACTCCATTTCGAAAGTTAGCCGCCCTACTATTATATTCATTGTAGTAAAATATGCTGCGGAGAGATTACACAGAAAACACGACAAGTAATGGTGGATCGATGACGTATGGAGCAAGCAGAGAGTGAAACTGCATTAGCCGCGGCAGTGAAAAGGAAACCAGAGCTTCAGGTGTCTCCGCGGACATTTGCATACTATAAAGAAGAATGATATTATTATAATAATCGCCGGAACAAGTGCAAAGTGAAATTCGCTTGTCACTAGCGAGTGGGTCACGCGTTCCTCGCGAACAACAATAGCTGTTTGCCTACGGAACTGTCATCAACTGGGTTTTATCTGTTACTCGTTGATTGCTAAAGTTCGCGTAATACCTATCCGCGACGTATTATGCACCGCGTGACGCATTCCGTGCCGCCTGAAATGTCAAGTTTCCAGTAGCACCTCGATACGGTCGCAATACTTCCAGATTAATTGCAGGAAATTTTTCCTATTCGGTACTCGAACAAGTCAACGAATAATTGTGTAGAAAACATTTGAACACAGTTTAAAAACTGAGAAGACCCTCTTCGATCTCGCACGCCGAAGGAGTGGCGTTAAACGAATTGTTATTGTTGTCAGGATGATATTAAAAACGGTATTTCGACCGGATGGTGTACAATGACGGTTGCGAATATTTGCGGAAAAGTGAATAGAATCGGGGGACATCTGGAAAGCATGGAAGAACCGTTTTGCGCGGGTTCTGTTCTACTTGGCTCCAAAGGATTCCCATCCGCCGTAGCTCTCACATATGAGAGACCGATACCTATCGAGAAACCACCGTATCTTCTCCGCCGCCGGTGTGCTGAACGGTGCACACCGTACGTTTCGATCGTTACCGAAACGAGATCGTTATCGCGATACGGATGCGCGATACATCAGCGACGCCGCTGATTTCTGCGCCACGTTCAAGGATGCGGCTCGTAGCAAATTCTGCGCCGAATGCTCGCCGCGGCCTCACGATTCTTATCGGCGCTGATATCGTCGACGTTTTTACAATTTTATCTCGCCCCCGATTAGCTAGGCTACCAAACGCGTCGCGTGATCCGCCGAGAACCGTCTCCGCATCGAACAAAGATTTTGCCACTTGGTGCTCAGCATGCTTCCATCTCTTTCGGGCATCTGCAAAATATCGCAGTGTATCATTTATTGCAAACGATTCATTTATAAGCAAAAATTTTAATCGACGACGCCAAGTCACATTGCAATAAAAATGGATCAACGATTCCTAAGCAGAAATTTGAAGTTTTGCTTAACATATTGTACAGATATTGTGATTAGAGCTGCTTAATTTTTGCTTACGAATTTTGGGCTTGTCTAGCTTTTTGCTTTGACCTGTTCTTATTACTAAATTTTTGCTTAGATATACTTTTTTTGCTTAGCTTTTTACTTTGATCTATTTTTATTACTAAATTTTTGCTTAGGAATATTTTCTTTTATCTATTTTTATTACTAAATTTCGGCTTAGGAATTTTTTTTGCTTAGAAATTTTTATTACTACATTTCTGCTTAGGAATTTTTTTTTGCTTAGAAATTTTTTCTTTTGCTCTGCTTTTTGCTTTGATCTATTTTTATTACTAAATTTTTGCTTTGTTCTATTTTTATTACTAAATTTTTGCTTTGTTCTATTTTTATTACTAAATTTTTGCTTTGATCTATTTTTATTACTAAATTTTTGTTTAGGAATTTTCTTTTTTTTTTGCTTAGCTTTTTGCTTTGATCAATTTTCATTACAATGTAACTTGGCATCGTCCATGCAGAATTGTTTACTAGAAGAAGATGAGATTGCGTCGTCGAGAGAAGGAAATGTTGTTTACATTGAAAAATAAATATTTTGAATGGATCGTGGAGAGATTCATGGTAACAATGATCTTCGGAAAGATTCGGGCTCGGCATTTCGAGAAATGCTTTTGGGGAAACAGATTTACGGTCAGGCTTCTGCTCGGCGTAATAATGAGTTTGGTTGAACGAGCCAGCGAATGTCAGCGATTCATTTTTCTGATTTCCACGTATTCCATGTTTGCAATGATTAATACTGGAAGATAAAGGCCGTGTGTGAATGTATCGTGGACCGAGACGCTAACTAGTGAGCTACCAGCGAGCATCCCGTTCGAAAAGGATCTACGCGATAGAAGCTGTCTTTCTGGGGAACACGCTTTCCCTTTTCTTGAACTTTGCGCAGATAGTGGACGAACAAAAGTTAAACCGTAACAAGCCAGCCGTTCTTTTTACCCGAGAGTTTATAGAAACTTCGAGCGCGACTGAAATCTTTGATCGAGCATAAATTTGATTAAGCGAATCCACGATATATACATATACTGTCTGCTATTATCAGGATTCTGGTAATGCGTTGGAGAGACAGGAGCTGGCATTAATTAACCACTTCCTATCTTAACAAGAAATTGTAATGATACACCACAGTCACTGGATACCATGGTTCCTCAACGTGGGTGCTACCACCCACTGAGCGATGAGCAGATCTCGTGGGCGTCGAAATTTCTGATCATTTTATATATTCTCCTCGTTTTTAACCCATTAAATATTACTTTAGAGTGACCACTTTGTATTATTTTTAAATTCAATACCACTGTTATACTTTGTCATTTTAATTCAACAAGCAATGTTCCATTAATCATTTCCTATTTTAACACCTTGACGCCTCAAACTAGAAGCCTCAAAAATTCCATAAAATCAAAGTAAGTAATTTAATGAAATAAAAATTGAAAAAATTAAATGTATGATATTGAGTAGACCTCCAACTTTCTTGCAATTTACAGATCCTAATCAAATATGGTGCAATGAATATATTAACGTAAAAATTCATTTTAAAACCTGGGCCTGAAATTAAAATTTGTATAGAATAATGCATTCAATAAATTACAAGAAAAAACTACGAAAGAAAAAGACGCAGTACGAAGTGCACAGATTTTAAAATTTTTCGTAGAATTATGCATTTAGTAAATTACAAGAAGAAGCTATAGGACGTTTAGAACGTTAAACTCTCACAATTTCCGCTACAATTCAATAAGAGTATTCCATTCATAATTTGCTATTTTGAAGACACGCAGTACGAAGTTCACAGAAATTACAATTTTTGTAGAATGATGCATATAATGAATTACAAGAAGAAGCTACAGGTCGCGCGGACCCCAATTTTTTGCGACATCCAAATTGCAAGAGGAAGCCACGAGATCAGCAAAGAGGATCGCAAAAATCCGCTCGGATGTTACGCGGAAGGAAAGCAAGGAGAGTCGTCGTCGAGCGGAGAGAGAGCAGTGGCCGGAGAGACAATCGCACGCATTTTTGCCATAATCCGCGCGCGGGTGTCTCGGAAGCGCTCGGCGTCTGACCAGTGGTTACAGAAATCCCCCTTTTGTCGCGGCGAAAAAAATCGGCAAAACCGCTAAGAGCGCAATCTGAATACCGCTTCGCCGCGTCACGATTCGGTCGGAGCCGTGGCTACACGAGGCGGCGCCGGTCTTCTTCGACAGAGGAGAGCGATCGCCGAGGAGCACTGTGCCGGGCGGACAGCCTCGTGTGACAGGGACCACGCAATTTTCATTAAACATTGTGATTTCGCGTAATGTGCTTTGCCGATTTTTTTCCAGCGTCGCCGCCACCGACGCCGCCGACGCCGCCGCCTCGCCGTTTTGCTTCCTACTTCTATTATTCTGCCGGTTTAAGAGTTCTACGCCGACCCTCCTTGGCTCGCCTCGGAGGATTCTGCGACGTCGAATTCTGTCTTTGCGGCTCTCTCTTTCGCGGGACAATGCCGATTGCGAACGCCGCCGGCAGGAACAGCTCCGAGGAAATTACTGGCCTACCAACGACGCCTCTCGCAACTGTCCCCTGCGTTTTGGACACCCTCTGGACCCATTAACACTAGCACCGCGCGCGGCACGTCTTTTTACACCCAGAAGTAGGATATTCGACAGTCTCCTAAAGTTGAAACAATTTATCGAATTTTTATACCTGAAAATAGAGAAGACAGGAGAGTTACAATTGCTTTGGTAACCTTCTTGCTTTGGATACCTATTGCATCCTAAACAAGTTTCATTTATTTGGCCCATTCGGACATATAGCGTACCATATACAGCATAGTTTATTAGAAAGAATTTTTTTTTATTTTTCTGTGAAAAAAAAAATTCAACTGGTCGCCCACTTCGAGGCCTGTCAGAGAGATCATAATCGCCAGCAGCAAACCTTCTGAAACAACGTTGACACTTGTTGACCTTCAATACATCTCCATAAACATCGCAAATTTTTTGTTGTCGTTACCGTTGCATTAAATCCCGCATGAAAATGAGAAAGTATGCAATGACGAATATGATCCTCGGAAGGTACGGACGCCGCCATTTTATTACAGCGTTGTGAATAAAAATTATACTTTTCAGCATTTTTTGAACACCGGCTGCTATACCGAATACTCTAAAAGAATACGTGTTTCCTCTTCAACGATCGGTACAGAACTAAAGGCAAAACAAATTCTTTGCAAATAATTGATTAGTTACGGGTACCCCTAATATTTACGAGAATATTCCAGAAAATATCAGTCGAAGTAATCGAGAACGCAAAAAGCGGATAATATTAAGAAAGAACGTCGCCAAAAATGTTAAATGTAGTACACGTAATACTTCATAAATGAAGACACGGAAGATCTTGGTAGATAGTTCAATAAAGCCATAAATCCCCGGTCTAATATCTCCGTAGAATCCTGCTTGAAAGATTATCTCCGAGTAACTTGATGACCAACTGAATCATTTTCCACGATAATACGTGTTCTCGCAATGTAAAGGAGACGCCGGGCGCCGTAAAGAACCTTAACTCCGGCGAATTAATAATCTAAATTGGGGAATTCCTCGGCTTTAATCAACAAGAACGCGTTTTCTCTTGAAAAATGCGGAAATGCCTCGCTGTTCCACCGAAGATCCGTCGATCTTCCTTCGAATCCGTGCCCGGCGGCGCTCGCTATCAAACGGCATTGTGTTCATCATATAAATAAGAGCGTTTCCTAACGAAGCTAATCTTTCGCTAAACTAATTAGAGGCGGTATCAAGATCGGAAAGTCTAATCTTAAATGAGACGGGCTCGCGAACAATGAGCAACAAAATGAAATCAAACAAAACGGCCGTTGCAATTACCGTCGCGTCGTTAAAAAGTCACGTTAAACACTCAAAAATACACTTCAGAAAAGACTCGAACTGAATTAGTTTGAGTCACAGAAGACTCAAACGATATACTCTAAAGATACTCACATATTCAACTCAAACTTAAACTCACTGTTCTAAAGAAAGTTCAGAGGGACACAAAAATTATAATTTTTTGGACCAATTTTCATCTTCATTATTGCACTATTTCATCTGACAATATTATCAATTTTTCCCAAAGTTAAGGAGGACATGAAGATTATACATTTTTGACGTAGACCCAAAAATCAAGAAGAGACCTGAGCAATTTAATTCAAACAAAACGCTGTGATTACCACCGTCAGAAATCCAAACGCAAGGATAGTGGAAAGATATCGATATCGATCTCTCGGTATCGGTAGGGTTCCGTGCGTTGTGGTCTGTCGAAGGCGAAGCAATCTGTAGCGGGGGCCTCGTCGAGTCGAAAAAGGGGAAAAAAGCGAGCGGCCGCGGGGGGCATCGTCTCGGTGACAATTAATCCGATAAATTTCGCGGCGAGATAGGGTTGCGGCGGTGCGCCGGGCGAATATAGGAAGGAGAGCGAAGGAGGAAGAAGAAAAATCGGGCTAGGAGAGCCTGGAAGAGGGGCGGGGGAGGCGGAGGCGGAGGCGGCGGAGAGTATGCAGATGAATAGCTCGCAGAAACCGTGAGACTCTACGGTTGCCCTATATATCGGGGAGCGGAGAGCTATGGAGAACTCGAGGCTGCTGCCGAGCGTTCTGCTCGCTCACGACTCTCGTGTGTTGTGTCGCCCGTGTTTTAAAACTCGAACTCGGTCGGTCTCTCTGCGACGACCACGACCACGACGACGACGACGACGACGACGACGACGATGGTAACGGAGGCTACGGCTGAGTCTCCGAGGCTGCGACGAAGGCAACGAGGAGGAGGACCACGTCGCTGAGAGGCAAAGAGCCACCGGCTGCCGCGAGAGAGACCCGGGGACTTCTGTTTCGCCGAGGAGACAGAAGAGGAACGAACAGCTCCCTTCCACAGCCGGAAAAGATCGGCGAACGCTCGAGAGGAGGACGAAGGAACGAGGACTCGTGGCTCGCCGTTCAAACCGTGAACTTTTGGCTCGAGGCATCGGGACGCTGGCCAGTAATGACCCTCGACGGTCGATTCCGTGTCCCGTGACACGCTTCCACTACCCGTAATCAGCTCTCCGGCTAATTTAACCCCTGCCGCGCTCGATACTAATTATTACGATTCGACCTTATCGCGCCCAGACGTGAAAAACCAGACTTATGATTACGCGTCAAGAGTCTCGCTTCACGCCAAGATTGCAACGCGATTTCTGCGAGTTTCCTAAACCGACCACATCGAGTATTTTAGTTTCATATTTAGCACGATCGTTCATCAATGTTGGAAGAATATACTCGAATTTTTTTAGACGACGCTCGATAATAATTAACCAATAGTGGCATTTGCCCTGCGTTCTACGTATATATTCCTCATTTAATTCCGCGCCGTGAGGGATTTTTTAAATTAAACTCGACAGTTAATCGGTTAATAGAATTTAATCACATCAGATCACGAGTCAAACGGGTCTCGTTTAACGCTTCGAGAGTAAGGCGATTTTTTTGGAATTTTTTAAACGGGAGATGGTGGGTATTACAATTTCATACTTGGCACGGCTATTAAGTAGTGTTGGGAGAATGTACTCGAATTTTTGCAGAGAATTATAATAATTTTCTTCGACGTAACAACGACAGTAGTACGATCGTTTGGAAACAAAGTTTATTGTTGATCAACCTGACTAGTATATACGTCTGACATCAAAGATGCAAAACGTTTTTAATCTCGGCTGTTCTAATATAAGTGACGATCTGGTATGAACTAAAATAAATAGCAAATATTGAAGAATCGAAAAATACCATCGCTTCGAAGGAAACTTTTCACTTTCCAGCAAGTAATTCGTCTGCAATAACAAATTCGCCTGTAATTCTGTGGCAAAATTTTTTAAAAATATTAAACTGTAAAAAACAATTTTACATAATTCAACAATTACTCGCAATTACCCCGAACTCGAATAATCAGCATCAAGATCCGAAACCGTGTCACAATGGTCAAGTGTAAAAACTATTGCAGCAAGACGCGCCGGCGATAGACAGAACCGCGGAACTTTTTGCGGAGAGCAATAATAAATCTTCGCCGTTCGCCTAGACATTTAAGACAGTCCCGACAGATTCGACGTCAGAAGGCGAGCTTGCCCAAGCCTTTCTCGGACGGAACTGCAGAAGGGTTAATTGACTAATGCCCCGTGCAAACCGTACCGGAGGCTTATTAAATGTTGCCCGTTCGACGACGAAATTTGCTTGCTCTTGGTCACATATCGTTAATTGACGAGACCGGCGAGCATCCAACCGAGGCCTAATTGACCCGATTCGCTCGGAAAATTGAACATCGCGAGCACCGTGCACTGGAGAACCGCGACGCGACGGTTCCGTCTCTGAAACCCGAACAGACGAGCCGGGGTTTTTGATGGTTTTTAAATGTTTCGACTCCGGGTCTCGGCTTAAAAGGGCCCCCGCGGACGAGTTTCGAGTGCTCGTCTAGATGGCAATCGGGGACGCTTCTCGTTGCGCGAATTATCGGTTTCCGGAGTTGTTCAACCCGTTCGTTTGCATCCACCAGGAACAGCGCTGCTATTTTTTTCAAAGTGGCGCCCGAGGAGCACAATAATTGACTGACAAAACGATCGATCCCCCGTTCCCATGGCGCTGCGAAATCTTCGCTAAAAATAAGAAGCCGAGTGATACTCGAATTTGATTAACTGCCGGAACGATCCGCCGATTTTCATTCCTTAAAATATTCACACTCGTCCGGGACGAGCGTTCCTTGCGTATTCTTTTTTATTCCAACTCTCTCTCTCTCTCTCTAGATAGCCTGTTCCTGCCTTTTATGTATGTTGCGAGTAATAACGCAAATCCAACAACGATTCTACTAAAATATTCTGTTTGTGACGAAAAAGTAACTGAACGAATTATAAAGACGTCGCAGCATCACTTTCAAAAGAATTGTTCACAATTATAACATTTTTACAACGTTTACAGATGAACATTTCCTCGGGATGTTTGTGTTATTGTACTTTTTATTTATTTGTTTTATTGTACAACATTTTATGCTTGGATAAATTACAAGGACAAAATAAAGACGATCTACATCAATTTTAAGGAACAGGGACTCAATTAAAGTGTATATGTTCCTTTAACAATTTTTATAAATTTGAAATTATGTAACAATATTTAGAATAACTTGAAGGATTCATGCTTAAGTTTTATTTGTGAGTCTGATAAGTCAAAGGGTTGAGTCGACGCGGTTCGGTTCGATTCCAAGTACAAATTAAAGCGTGGAATCGTTGAAACGCGGACCGGTGTGCGCCGGTCCAGGATCGAGGATCACGGATCGTCGTTTACGAGCGTCCCACGCGGATCGCCGGATCGCGAGCAGCCGATCGTCAAGCTGTCAGCGATCGCGGGCGAGCCTCTGGCGAAGGGTTAAAGTGCCTGGCCGTGGCGTGTTTTCACCTGGAAATACTCCCGTGCCACTTAGCGGAGGGCCTCGGTGCGCCTATGCGCCACGGTGCCTATGTCCTTTGAAACTAGAACTCGGCCGACCTATACATACAGTCGCGAGCGGCTGTGCACCGGAGTCAAAGAGTCAGTCGCGCGGCTGGAACGGGGATAAGAAGACGGACGGGCACGAGGAGGACGCTCGCGGAAGAAGAAGAGACGGAGGACGAAGAAGGCGAGCGGAAAATCGGCGAATCCTCGTAAAAGGAACGAATCGGAATCTCGAACAATTCTGTGATAATATTAGGGGTACCCATAAGTAATGAATTATTTGCAAAGAATTTGTTTCGCCTTTAGTTCTTTACCGATCGTTGAAGAGGAAACACGTATTCTTTTAGAGTATTCGGTAAAAAATTCTGAAAAATATAATTTTTATTTACAACCCTATGCCCCAGAAGCCTCGGACGCCGAGGAGTGTAAACTTAATACAGTGATTTCTCTATATATGTATGTCGCCAAGGCCTGGATGATAAACGTCGCGGAATTACCCCCACTACCGCGGGGTATACTCCGTGAAAAAAACACGGCTCGGCAAGACCCGTGTGGTTGACATATATCGAGAATTCACTGTATGTAGAATTTTTTTCCTATTAACAATTTTAAGAAGAACAATCCATTGACATTAGAACATGCTACCTTGACTTCTCCAGACGTTGTTCTCTCAAGACTATCATTTCCGCACCCACGCCTTCCCAGCAGATAGACACTGGATTGCTATTGGAAGGAATCGGAGATCGCAAAAATGATCGGGATTAGAAGACATTACAAAAATTGTGGTGCATAATTGCAAAGAGAGATCGGAAGAGTCCTTCATGAACGAATAGATGAAGGAGTCTAATCTCGAATCTGGCTCGCTGGGTCTCGAAGAGGCTGGATGACCAAGTGAAACATTTTCAGCGGAGGATCGCAGGAGGGCAGAGAGTGTACGCGAGCGGCGTAAGAGGACGAAGTGAAGTCCGACGAAGAGGACAAAGAAGAAGAAGAAGAAGAAGAAGAGGAAAGCCGTGCCTATCCGTGCCGTGCCGTGCCGGTTAACCGTACCGATGAACTTTCGGCTCCCGGCGAACGGCGATGAGTAGTGACCGTCGTCCAGCTCTATCGCTAGCGTATGCGCACACGTGCGCATCGCCGGCGTACTTGCACACAGCCGCGCGTCGTCCCGATGCCGCGATGCACCGACGCGCGGGCCAACGGACCCGGCAGCACCGTCGTGAGCCCCGACCACCTACGACACAGGCGAAACCTTCACCGTAGGTGCACCGCGAGAGGTCGTGCCGAAGGTGGCCCAGCATCGAGGATCGTGCGAATGCGGCCTAAGAGGGCCGCGCGCGGAACGGTGAACAGAGTCCGACCGACAAAACGTGAACAGACCCGAGAGCGAGAGAGCGCCAACCTATTCGCTCCGGGAAGGGAGGGAGGGAGGGGAGGCCCACTGACGGATGGAAAAGGGGGGACCTTTTATAGACGTCGTTTGTAGGACTCGATATATCGGACACGATTGACGATCGATCGGACGTGGCGAGGAGGCTGCGAGGGACGGACCTCTACTCACCTCTCCTCTCCTCTCCTCTCCTCCCCTCTCCTTGGGACGATTAGCGGAACGCGGCGATTCATTTCGGGACGCGAATTACCGAGACCCTTGGTCATGCGAGTTGCGCCGCGGACAGTAGCCAGGTTTCAATTACACGGTCCGCTACCGAATTGTTTGGCCTATAGTGACACCAGCACTGACCAAGTGTCAGTTGGGGTTTCAGAGAATTATTTTTTTTTTTTTTGAAGAAAAAAACAGTATTACGGATTCGACCTATAACCTTCGTCGCGGCTGACTAAATGGGGATTTGCATATAATTGTGAAAGAAAAAACATTTTTTGCGATTGCTATTTGAGGATTATAGTACAGCCCGATCTGACAATTATGAAGTAGTCTGGGCTGCACTAGGGTCAGTCTTGATATTGTACCCTTACATCATTCAGATCACATCAGAAACGCAGTACAGTGGATTCCCGCTATAAGTCAGTTGCGCGGTTCCGGCCAGAGACATTTAGACGAAATCTGAGGTTCTCGCCGAACGTTGCATTCGAAGTACACAGTGCGCGTTGGAAACGCAAATGTCATTATCCGTCTCTATGTCATAAACGTATATCATAGTAGTATTTTAAATATTTTTGTAAGTTATTTTATATTAAAGTAGTATTTATTTAGTAGTGGTATTTATTTAACCCATTATCCGCCAATGTCCCATTCTTGGGACACTGAATAAAACGAATATATAGTTTCAATTTTGTTTTTTGGGTATACTATAGTATATTCCGCCAAAATGGGATGGGCTTTAATTTATATGTTTATAACAATAACAACAAAGAACTGTTTACAAAATAGTTTATAAAAACAATAACAATTATGGCAAAAATAGTTCCAGTTGGTTAGTATGAATATCATATAGTTAACTTAATTTTCTTTTGTATTTTTGAATTGCGGCGGGTAATGGGTTAAATATATGATAGTTTTATTTACACCTATATCATAGGTTTATGACATAGAGACGGATAGTGACAAGAAGGCTGAGAAAATGTCTTCCTCTGATACAATGTTGCACTGACTTACATCGTTAGTTGAGTTTTAACCTCTTAAGCACTGTACGCCAATATTGTGGTTTCCCTGGAAAGAACTAGTTTGAACGGTACGCCACTATAGTGGTTTCCGTGGAAACCATCAGTTTGAACGGTAACGCCACTATAGTGGCTTTCGTGCCTTCCGCGGCCGGGCACGCCGTACCTGGGAGACTGAGTTGCGGCCGGGCGCGCCGTACCTGGGAAATGGAGTTACGGACAAGCGCGCCGAGGTTAAAACTTTTGGACCCAGCCTCATTACCTATAAGCTGAGGATGTTCAGTCCTTGCTATACGGAATCGCTCTAGACTAGGGTGACTGATAACAACAATATCAATGCGAACAATATCAATTTCCGTTTCCCTCAATGGAACAGGATCAAGCCAAAAAATCGTTTATGATTTCTTTCAATTCGGGAAGCCAACACCGAAGCTTGATGGGATCGGTGAGGGTAATACGGCAGAACATCCGAGGTATCCTAATCGCGCGTGAAGAATTCGAGGCGGTGTTTAAAAAGGGAACCGGGGCAGGAAGGGAAACTTCGCGGTAAACAGGAGTATGTTTGCCGTGGTCAGCGGAATTCCGGCGGATACGCCCGAGAAAAAGGTGGCAACCACGAGGGTTCGTTCTCTCCGTGCGAGAACGTGCTGGAAGAAGGAGAGGAAACGCTAGGGGTTGGTTAGCGTGGCCAATCGATCAGCATTGCCGGTTTTTGCGCTACCCATATGTCATAGTCGGCCTGGCCAGGAACATGCCGCAGCATAGAGAGGCCAGCTTGGGCCGTGTCCATTCATGATATGTGGGTAGCAAATTTCGTTGGGTGGGCTCTGTCTCTCTCTCTATCTGTTCCACCCTTCGCTCGTTCCTCGTTTCGGATTCAAATCAGGAAAAGGCACTTTCGTTCCCTGGGTACTATCGGCGTGGAGCATCGCTCGTAATTGAATCCAAAGAAAACGTCGCGTCGCGTCGTAATTACGTGGTCCTTTGGCTCGGGAACCGTTCCTTGGGATATTTAAACGTGAACGGGCGAAACGATCACTCCAAAGCGGGACTATCGCCGGATTATTCAATCATTAACCCGCCCGATGCGCGCGATCTCGATAATTGTGCGTTTCGTGGTGATTAGATCCTCTTACAACTTCATTTACGAATTTTCTACGCGCTTGTTAGGAACTGAGCGCGCAGGAGATACTTTTAAACCTCCGGGTCAAAACAGACCCTGACAGATTACAGTTCAATGGTTAACACGTTGACTGCCGTGTCACCCATATGTGGGTGACGGGATTATTTTTACAGGTTTTAAAATGAATTTTTACGTTGATATATTCGTTGTACCGAATTTAATTAGGATCTGTAAAATGCAAGAAAGTTGGACTACTGAATATCATACATTTAATTTTTTTCAATTTTTATTTTATTATAAATAACCTACTTCGATTTTATGGAATTTGTTCGGTTTCCAATTTGGCAATCAAAGTGTTAATACAATTAGAAAGATAACCCTACTTGTGTAGGCAATTTTGTAAATTCTTAATTTCTAAATGTTGTGTCTTCCGTCTAAGCTGAGCCTAAAAAAATATTTAAAAATGTACACATTTGGCTTAGAAGGCGAGAAAGCAAAACAAACTTGATAACAATGTTCGTTGCTCAGATTTTCATGAGATATGTATCGGGCTATCTTGTTTAACTTTGAAGAATTATTTTGGGACTATTATTTTTGGAGAATGCACTTCGAGCACATTAACATCGTTACTGTCAATCGGTGAAGTTCTTTCCGGGACTTTGCGGGGACACCGATTTGTATTTGAACACTCCTGAAATAAATTATATCGTTTGGGACGTTACAAGCTCGTCAACCGGAATTCAACAGTTGTTTAATCTCTATAGGTCGGAAACCATTGTTGGAGTTGCTAGCACAATTCATCGATAATTGGTGGATTATCCAATACGGAACAAAATCAGAACGAATGAAATAGTAGTTTGTCTATCATTGATTCGATTTACAGAGTCTCGAAGGGCCAAGGGTAGTCACGTGACTTTTGCAGAGTCAGCAGGTCGGTAATTGCTGTATAATTTCCGTACACAGCCTTCAGCCACTGACTTAAGATCCGTCTTGGTCTTGATCCGACGGGTCCTAAGTCTGTGACTAAACTTGTCACATTTTTTGCTCTGTATTATCGATATTATGAATTCCGACGCCAGAAACGTGCTTCAAGTTTTTGGCTTTATTTCGCAGAGAATCAAGACAAAATATAGCTCAATTTGTAGCCGGAGATATTTTCTAGCGAGCGCTACTCTCGATTTCATCCAGAAAACTCATCCAATGGCAGAAAAATGCTTGGATTCCGCGGCATGCACGTCGTCAATTTTTGGCCTACTTCTAACGCTTATATTACCAAATATCTGCATAATCTCGTCAGCTCATGACCAGGGCGCGCTAGATTGAACCTTTCTCTTTCGAACGAGCCCTTTCCCAGCGAAAAATATTCTCATACAAGAACGAAAATTTGAGGCACGTGAAACCATTTTTCGCTTATTTTTGTCGGTAACGTGGTCACTCTACCTTATCGCGAATGGACAATCTCGTCAGTTTTATAAGACAACATACACAGTGTGTTTCTCGATTTACGTCAACAACACGGGTCTTGCCAGCGACATATATAGTCCAGGAGATACTATTATTTTTTAATTCTCGTCGTACCCGATCCGTATTATGTTTACACTCCTCGGCGAAGCCTCTCAATCTTCAAGGCTCCTGACGGGTTATAGTAGTGGGGATAGTACTGCGACTTTTATCGGGCAAGCGTTTGCGACATATATCGAGAAATGACTGTAACAGTTAGTTTTAGGGCTCGGTAGGTTTAGTGTAGATAGAACGAGAATAATGAGAAATTTCGCATTCATTAATATAAGCAGCGGGCCACGAAGGATCGCTATTTAATGTTTCTAAACTAGTGTTCGATTCGGCACAGCGAATTTAAATACGGGGAACATTAATTCCACCTAGTAAGACACTCACTATATTAAAAATCCGATGCAAGTGTCATTATCGTGTTTAGTGCCTGCATAAATCTTCGAACGCCGTCATAAACACATAAAGATCCTCGTGAACTCGCACGGGTCCGCAATCTATTAATATCAGAGAAGCTTTTATACCGCGCTCCGGCAAATTCAATTAGAACCGCTGCGAAAGTATAAATTAATTTTTCAAACCCGACCGACGCAAGCGACGAGGATCGACACGCGCAAGTGGAGTCGATCAGCTTTCGCCGGGGCCTAATCCGCGCGAGTGCAATCACCGTTCGAAAAAAAAAGCGTTATCTCGCGATCGAGGAGGATCGAGAGACACGGTCTCCGTTTAGGCCGGAGGCGAAACCGATCGACGATCCCAAATATTTCCGTAGGGTTTAGCGACTTTCCACTCTCTCTCTTCTAAGCGCTGATCGGATGCAGCAGCCGGTTCGATCGACAGCGCTCGATCGCCGAATCGCGTTTAGGATCGCGGAGCGATGAGATCATCGGCCGCGAAATCGAAGAGCGGCGAGCAATCTCGAATTCGACACCACGTGACGGGACAATGGCTAGAGAGAATGACGCTCGGAGAGACAACGGTGAAACGAGGCGGAGAGGACAGGGGGGAGGGCGAGAGGATCGCAGAGGAGGTTCGCGAGAGCCTCGAGGAGGAAGGGAAAGAGGCTAGCCAGGACGCAGGGGCGTGCGAGAAGGGGGCTAGAGGGGCGGGGGGGGACCGAGGCGAGAGTACGTGGGTGCAGCGCGCACACCACTCCGCTAGAAAGTGTCCCAGACCGAAAGGAAAAAAAGAGTCCGGGTCAGTTTGAATAATTTTGACCACACCTCTCGTCAAAGCAATACACGAGCGTATGAATACATACATTTAAATGTACCCCGAGACGCCCGGGGAAGTATTGTCCGAATTTTTAAGCAGCCACGAGGCGACGCCGAGCCCCCAGATTCTCCTCCCGGCCCTCGGGTGACCGATATTTCTCGGCCCTGTGCAACCACCTGACTGTTTTCACCAACCCTCTCCGCACGATCCACCCCACCGTTCATCCCCCGAACTCGCCGTTCCTTCAGCCGACGGCCGACTCAACGCGCCGGGTTTTTCCTGTTTTGTGAAAGATGCAAATTTATGCGCGCCGCGGAAAGGGAGAGAACCAACACCCTGAAAGCCCCCCACCCTGCGCATCATCCCTTCGTCCACCGACTTCGTCGGTCGAGAAGTTGTCGAGACACGAGGGTGGCCCGCGAAGTTTTCATTAAGGACGATCCCGACGCGGAAGAGACGCTCGCCAGGTGGAAATCTGAATTTTATAGCGACACCTGTTCGACCGCCGCGGTGACCATTCATGAACACGACTGTTTTACGAAATGGTTAACGCTGTACCTACCGGAATTCTGTTGATCAAATTCTCTGTAGTGGCACTATGTCGAAAGCAGGCTAAGAAATACTTTCTTACGTTGTAAGCTGAACCGACACTCTTAGATTACGTTACTGAAGGTAAATTGTTGGTTCACAATGTGCATTGCTGTTGCTGTTGAAGACATTGATGGGCTTTCAAAAATTATGGAATAATTGCCGGTAGGTAATCTTTTTAGTTCGCTTTTCGCTGATTCGACCAGCGATCAGCAAAAGAATTGTTTAACACTGAACCTGCCAAGCATTAACAGTATCTGGTAAATATTGCCTTATAAAAACGGCAACGCTAAATTTATTGAGATTGTCCGTAATTTTCAATATAATAAATGCTTGGACAAGGAAATTTATTCTACTATTTTCCATAAATGAATTTTCATAGTTTCAATCATTGTAAAATATAAAATCGGTCATTTTGACAGTGGTAGGTTTACTGTTAAAACAGACCGTGTAAATGTATCTCTCTTGGTGATAGGTGTCTTCTTAAATAATTCATTATACATTTACTGTACATTTACTGCCATATAAATCAATACACAGTGATTTTTTTCTGTTTGTCGCCGAGGCCTCGACGATAAAGGTCGCGGAATTATCCCCATTACCGCGGGGTATAACCCGTGAGAGGCCTCGGACCCCGAGGAGTGTAAACGTAACACAGGTATGTCTCCTGGACAATAGATGACACTGACAAGACCCGTCTTGTTGATATATATCGAGAATTCACTGTATTTACAATATGAAATATTTCAACAAATTATTTGTCAAAGTCATTGCGATAATCTTGATTTAGGATTTTTTAAAGTACTATTAGCCGCTAAAGAACGCATTAGACACGAAAGACCCATGTTTACAGTGTAAGAAGAGTGTCACAAATAAATATTAGAGAATATTATTAATGGTTCTTAATGACGAGGGGGCAGTCGAGTGCAAACGGTTGAAACAATCCCTGGACATTGACGCAAGCTGAAATCCTAATTGAATAGAAAATATAAGAAAGAACAGAGAGACAAAATGGAATCTATGTAAGTATGTTACGGGGAAAAAAAGAAGGGGACTTTGGTGAGGATAGATCGGTTTTAGGGAAACGTCGCACAGTGGGCGAAAATGCCATTTTGGCGCTCTAAAATAATAACTTCTAAACCATTAGAGATAATTGAATGAAATTTAACAGGTAAAAAGGTAACATTTATAGCTTCAAGTTGCAACAAAAATCAATTTGAATTTGTACGGTGTTCATTAATTACACAGGTTTTAAAGAAATTATAGAATAAGTGGAATTGATATACTTGTTCTTCCGCATTAACATTCCTGAAGTAAATCTGTAATTTCTGGTAGATTTGTTGCAAGTTGTCGGAAATGAATTTTTTTCACTATTTGGTCAACTAATCATAGTTTATCACAGTATAGTCGGTGCAAGGTTCTATTAGGTTCCGGCTAACATATGCATACTTAAAGTTCAAATTTAGATGAAAAACTTGTGCTCACTTGAAAAAACTATAATTTTTAAAATGTAATAACAATTACTTGTTTTAACATCGTTTTAAATCCTAGAAGATGTAAGCTTTCGAATTGTCTAAAGCCAACTCAGCTATTTCTAATAGTTTTCTTTTAAATTGCACTTGAATATTGGAAGAATCATGTGAAAGGCGACAATTTCACGTTCTTAATTTTTTCCTCGAACTTTGCCGGCCTCCTGTGGGTCGTGATGGGGGAATAAAAAATTTTTCTTTCGGATTTGCTTCCTTTGGAATGTTCTTAAAACACCCCCATCGCTCATTTATTCAAAAACAAAAAAAAATGTTTCCATTTTCGAGCGCCGAAATCGCGTTTTCGCCCACTGTGTCGTCGATCGGCAGAGGCGCAAACAGTCGGTTCCGTGTGCGGGGGCGTCGGGATCGCGGCCGAAGACAAATTTTTATCTGCCGATATGATTTTGGTGGAGCGACGGCATCGGATCTCGTACCGTTAAGAGCAGGCTTAGCGTTCTCCGGCGATTTGAATATCAGAGCGAGCCGGTTGGAGGAAGAAGGAGAGCCGAGGCGGACGGTGTCGAGGGGGCACCGTGTGCCCCGATCGTTGCGCTCGTGTGTGTACCGTGAAGATCGATCGTGAAAGATCACCTCGTACGTTACCCGGAACGTTAGGCTCTTCTTGCGGATTCGATCGTGCCACGAACGCGAGCCGGCGAGTCCAGATCTCCCCAATATAATATCGACTCGCGGACGGACGCGGACGGCCGTGTGCCGATTTTCCATCGGCGCGAAACACCGTCCGATGGAATCCGACTAATCTCGAACCGATCGCCGCGCCTCCCCGCGAATCGGTTAAAACGCGTCGGTGTGAATCGCCGGGCTTGTTCGGCAAAGATCTCGAAAGAAACGAGACGCGCGGCGTCGCGGTGTTGCGGCACGATTTTCCTCTCGCGCGCGCCCGATAACGCTTCGCTCGCTCGCGCCAGACTCCGCGACCGCCTTTTGCCTGGCCGCGCGCATTCCTATTAGTGGGTGTGAATGTGGCGCGAATGTTATGCTACCCGGTACGAAGCTAGAATGTTACTCTCCTACCGGCAGACCGCGCGATATGACGCGGAGAAGTGCCTCGTTAACGGCGCTCGGTTATGTGTTAATTCAATTAGGTTCCGAGAATGGTGGGGCTCGATCTTGAGAACCCGCCAGGACGAAGAAATCATTGCTTTCTACTTGTTACCGGCTTCCTACCGAGTGGACTAACGAGACCATGGAGCCGCCGCCGCGCCGATTCGACGCTCGTTTTTACGACGATACAATTTCCTACCATTGACGGTTTAATCCTTCCTGCTTTCTTTCGCGCTCTTTATTCAGTCCGGGAGGCTGTGTTCCGCGGCCGGAATTACCGACAGAAACTTCAAAGATACTCATAATTGTATCAGTGACATCGTGGACGACCAAATCCAAGCACGATCAATTATTTACACATGTTTCTAGACGTATTTGTCGTCGCGCTTCTTCCGAAAAAGACGATCTCGTTGCTGAGCTGAGTAGAAATAAATTAGAGTTCTTATTTACTGACAGGAGCTCTGAGAAGGTGGATGAAATCTTTAAAAAATGGTACGGAAATGGCCAACATCGTCTGTCTCTTGTGTTAATGATGAACTTGATTTTTTTATAAATAAATACCTGTGAATCGGTATCACTTCTTACAATTTCACTCTTAACCCTTGAACTGAAATAATCAGCTTCTTTGTTTCTTGGAAAAATTGAGACTCGAACCTGTCTCCATTAAGAATTAAATTATTCTTTATCGACAAAAACAGCGTGCTCTCAACAATTCCAAAATCGTTTCAAACATTTTTACCAATCTGGTCGTATTAAGTTATGGCACTAAATCAATCTAATTTTACGATTATTATTATTTGACACTAGGTTTACGGGACCTGTCAAAATAGCGGGCTCTAATATTTTTAATTTAATATTATTAAGATTCCAAGGATGCCTACATGAGACATTATTTAGCAAATTTATTTCTTCGGGTATAAGTATATTATTTTTAAAATATTGCTAAAAATGTGGGTAACAAGTTCCTGTTATTTTTACAAAGTAATGCAAAATAGTCACTTTCAGTGCTCCGTGAACCTAGTGTAAACGTTGTAAGGTGCCGTTTAACACTAAACCACCGCCGGTCAAAATGGCCGTTCCAAATTTCTAATTTTACAATTACTGAAATCGTAATGATGCTTTCGCGGGAAATGATTAATCAGTTAACTGCGTTCGACCGTTGAAATCCCCGTGAGGGATATTTAAAATTAAACTCCGCAGTTGACTGGTTAAATAAATATATTTAGGAGATCATGTACTATAATACGAACCTCAGAAAATCCAAATAAATTCAAACTCGTCATTTTTATAAGACAATATGTATTAGTCACTTTCAAGGCTCGGTAATGTTCAGTGTTAATGTCGTGAACGTTCAAGAGAACTTCTCTAGCGTTTCATAAAGAAACTATTCCTACAAAATTTAATAAAACAACGTAACAGCGAAAAAGTTACCGAAAAGAAATGGTTCACTAATAAATGTCGCAATAGCAAACATACTAGAAACATAATGGTTGCATTATTAAAAACAGTGAAAACACAACGCATGCATACTCGGCATCGAGAGAGGAGCAGAAAAGAATCGCCGGAAGCCACGAACGGCAATTCGTCGGACGATAATTCTGGTTCGAGAAGTTATTCGGACTTTTACGGTGCCGTAGTCCCCGAAGACATTATCGGTGACATTTGTCCGCGCCGGACAAAACATGTTCCGGTCCGGTAGGATGACCCTAACGCCGCGCCTTTTGTCGAGCGAAAGGTACCCAGCCGACCCGGCGTGTCTTTGTCATTATATAACGCCATTGTGGCCACACTTGCCCGGCGTGGAAGTCGACTATACCTTTGCATATTATTAAAATGACGATGATTGTCATTTTTCTCCCCTCGCCCCCGTCGGCCCCTCCTCCTCCACCTCCTCCTCCCTCTTCTTCGTCTTCTTCTTCTTCTCCGGGGCAGCACCTCCTCCACGGATGTCCTTCTTCTTCTTTCAACGGGTCTCGATTGCTCTCTCGCACTTCGGAACCAACGCGCGTTCCCTCGTTCCATCGTTCCATCGTTCGTTCCACGACCGCCACCAACGCTTATGGTCGTCGTTGCGTTTCGTTTCGCGACGATACTCGGAGACGTCGTACTGCGGTTCAAGGGTTATGCTCCGCCTGACACAAAAGCGATTTTCTCAAAAACTGACTCACAAAGAGACTTAGAAAATGTTTTCGGGTTCGAAATGATTTATTTTTACAGAGTATAATTTTTCTGATTAGGAATATTTATTAATTTCCAAGTTGCAGTTCATTTCTCCCAGGGCAAGTTAAAAATGGCGACCGTTGCTGTTGGGCACTGGTTCATTTAATATTAAATATTCAAGATTTGTGTAATATATTACTTTAGTGATGTTATAGATGGCAAAGTCTGTTCAATCGTTTATAAATGTAAAAAAAAAAGTATATTTTTCAGTCCATAAATTAAAGCATATTTTCAGTTCATAAAATAAGGTATATTTTTCGGCCATGTTTCGCTTAAGGTCCACTTCGTTCTCGAATTTTTCTTATGCGCATAAAGTGCACGTAAAAACAGTAAATATCTTCTATACACAGATTAAAAATGAATTAACAGTTTAACCCTTTGCACTCGGCGCCATTTTCATTCTAAAACTAAATTCTTCTTCCGTTTTAGAATATTTTCATTTTATTCATACGAAACTGATCCGATTCCCACGTATAATATTTAAATGTTTAGTCACCTATTAAATATAAATTTTGTAATGTAACAAATATTTTGTAATTTTTTTGAAACAATGCCACAACAATTTCTGGAAGTGCTTCCGAATCACCCCTCGAGTACAAACGGTTAAAACAAGAATAGCATTTGTTCAGATGCGTGACATAAGGAGACAGAATAAGATGGCTGGAAGTGTTTTACTTTCTAATGCTGTTTACAGAGTGTGAGTACATTCTGGACAACACGATTGACCCGTTTCTTAATAAATTCGTAATAAATTCGTCGTCGAAGGTCCAGAGGCAAATCACAACGAGCATCTTCGGCAGGGAATAAATATGCTTACGAGAACTGCATTTTGAGCGGACGTTCCTCGGGAAGGGCAAGCAGACAAGGCGACACAGAGGAGAAGACACTCAGGAATTCCTTCTTGTCCCGTTTACCCTCTTCCTTCTCGGCCGGGCAGCCTCTTATTTTCACTCGGCCATCCTTCCGTCCCGTTTTCACCGTCTCCGCAGCCTCCTACGGTGTCTAAACCCTGCCTTCGTCCCACCTCGACCCCTTGCCCTACAGTTTTCGCACTGATACGCTGCTCCGCGCCCCTCTAATCCAAGCTACACACCTTTAACCTCCTCCTCCTCCTCCTCCTCCTCCTCCTCCTCCTCCTCCTCCTCCTCCTCTTCCTCCTCTTCTTCAACGAGTACCACTTTCTTTCAGCTCGAGGAACAATCCGCGGCATCCGACGCCGTAATGGTAACGTCTTCCTACGTAGACGTTGCGTGAGCCTACAAGTACGCACGAAAACGATAATCGTAACTTATGGCAACGATGATGGCTGGAACGATCCGACGCGCCGGTGTGCGCTACCTGGGGCACGCGAACCGATGCCCATTCAGTACCCACGGGAGGAATCGATGAATCGAAGATGCGCTTCGAGACATCCACTCTGTAGAAATGATTTTTTCAACGAAATTATTTTGGGTTGACGACGGAACCAATGGGAGGGTGAAAATGCCACCCTTTTTCTTTCACAAAGACGTGACAGTGTTCCTGCGGGAATTTAGTCAGATTCGTCTGTAAGTGTACTTTAATAAAAGTTAATAATACATTCAGTTTTGTGATTTATACAATTGAATAAATTCTGTTTTGTGATTTATACAATTGTGCTAAGTCCAAGTTTACTTTCTACAGAAGTACATATCAATATTCTTTTACAGGTTATGTGAAAATTGTCAGTAATTGGTAAAATTCTGAAAATGTCCTTCTTCAGGATTTTCATGCTCAAATTCAGGAAAATGTGAAACATCCTCCCAAGATATCATCTAATACTTTCGTTCATTTGTGTGCACGTCTTGCTCGAGGATTTGCATGCTTAAATTAAGGAAACCATAAAAGCATCCTGCTGAGAAATCATTTAATATGTTCGTCCATTTATGTCGCAATTAAAAATTACGTTCAATCTTTATAGATCTTTATAGTTCAATCTTTAGTGTTGGTGTTTTATACAAGATTAAAAGTCAATTTCGTCTTAGAAAGTTATTAAAACAACAATGAAGTTCAGATGGTAATATATTCGATGTACTACACGTATAACGTGATGAATAGTTCTAATTTTTTTACGGAGGCATTTGTAGCTTGTACAATTTACAGTTTAGTATCAAACGAAAGGTTACAATATCACCTAATTTGTAGCTACTTGTCGCCAAATTTTGGCAACACCGTTTTAATCCATGGACAGAACAAAAATGTTAAAGTAAATTGATTTTCTGTTCGGATGAAATTTCGATTTAATTCGCAGGCGGGACGAAGAAATTGGAAACAAAGTAGCAAATTGATTATACGTCGTGATCAAATTAGATTTCGCGTCCGACATTTCGTAGCATAATTCGTGCAACGATTCCTCTCGTCGAATGCACAAAGTGAGATCGTTTAGCGAAGGGGGCAGCCTGTATTCACGTCGGCTAATAATTTCCAAGAAGATCTCGATTCATTCGGGCCACGCGTCCCAATAATGCACGACCTTCTCCTTGTCGGAGAGCTCGGAACGGAAATTTGCATAATTACGTGTTTTCATGTACCCTACGGTCATGAGGGTCAGATCGAATTTATCTCATTGGCCCTCACCTGTCCTGCACGATGCGGGCCAGCCCGGGACACAACTGACCACCTGTACAGTCGAGGCAGGCAAAAAGGGGGGAGGCGAAAAAAAAAGAGGAACAGGAAAGAAAAGAGCGGAAGGGCCCGAAGAGGCTGCTGATGAGAGCCACCGTGAAATACTCGACGACTCTCGAAGCGATCGTGGTTAATTTAATGGCCGCTTCTGACAACGGGAATCTATTTATCGGCCGTAAATTGAAATCAATCCGTGTAAACTTGTAAACCGTTCTCTTACCTTCTCCTACCTTCGCGCCCTTCAATCGTCGGGTCAAAATGGCCCCATTAATTAACGACTTGTTGCATCTGCGTTCCCCTTTTTTTATTGCACCTCTGAGCCTCGTAACTTCAAAAATGTGTTAAAAAAATTTATTCGTGAAAGATCACATTGTTTAAGAACACTTTTCGAATTGTAGACTGTTTATGCTTGTGACTATTGAATTACTATTAAACTGTTCTTGCAAGAAACGTCGATATGTTCTTCATGTTTTAGTCAAATAAAAATTCTAGAAAAATACCTTATCAAATATTTAAGTGAACTAATATTGAAATGTGTCTTCCATAATTTATTCATAAGTTAGGACGTGTGAGACGTGTTTAATAAATTTATTTACAAGACCACCATGTGGCTTGGAAACATATCTAATAATACTTTTTTATTCATAAGATTGTTTTGAAACAGCAAGTTGCAATTGTTATGAGAAATAAATGATGAGCATACGCAATACTTTGAATATTTTGATAAAATAAAAATTGCAAAGGGACAACATACAAAAATGTACGTAACTGAGAAAACTGAAAATCTAACAATTGTTTCTAACAATCCTAAATTAATACTGACAAGTAACTCCAGTATTTTGATTAAAAAATCAGGATTTAAAAAATGAGTAGGCATTGGACCAGGACGGAACCTCTGCGTTCTTAAAAATAAATATGTACTGACATAAAAAACACACCTGTGTCTCGTTTTAAATGGCAAAGAATGTATTATAACCCGTATACAAATAACCAAAGCGTGTTAAAAGGCCGCGCGATAGCGAACGAAACGTGCAGAAAGAAATCCACGTAAAAAATGATAATGCAAGAAGATTCTCCGGTGTATTTCGATAGCCGTAGCTCTGGTATCAAGAGTGCGCGGCTCATTTCGAATTCAGTCGCATTAAAGACAATGAGGCCGGCGTTAAAACTCGGTTTGAAGTTCATCAGCGATGCGGCGACGTTCCATCAGGAGGCCCGTAGCAATAAAAACCTAACAATATAGCAAATGGATCGTCGGATGGTTAAACAAAGGGGCGACTCGGTGTTCCAGCGAGGTCATAACATAACGTTCTCCTGGCTGGTCTCCGGTCTGTCGTTACATCTCGAGGAAGGAGACGCCGCCGCACCGCTCCGCTCCGCGCGGAGGCTCGGCGCGATGCCCCATTCAAAAACGACGATCCCGCAGGTCGTAGCAGCCGCGCGAAACAATAGAAAAGCCATAACTTTCTCCGGCGCGGTTGTCGCTACATCCTGTGCGCCGGAGCGGCTGCGAGACGTGCCCAAAAAATCACCTCGCGTCTTTCCAACGCCCCTCATGCGGTCATTTTTCCGAAAAAACATCCGCGAAATTTACCTCTATGCGAAATCATGCGATTCGTTACCGACAGACGAGTCCGAAGCGTTTATGGATCCACAGAATCTGATCTTTGATGTTACTCTTTTTCAGCAAGATAGAAAACTACCCTTAAAATAGGTGTTTCTTCACAAAGGGATGAAATTTTGACATATTGAATTATTAAAAATAATTATTAGAAACATTAAAATGTGATTTCAAAGGAATAATTTGGTATGGATACCTTGAAAAGCAAAAGTTGAAGTGTTGTTGTTAATAAAAAGCACACATCTGTTGCGATTTTTAAGTCAGGATATTTCAAAGGACTCTTTCTTTGCCATTTCTTTTGACCCTTTTTACCAAAGCTGTCTCTAATAAATTCGGATAATTTCTGGTACTTCGTATATGTCATGCATTTGGGTCAAACTTGTAAGAACGTACGGAATAATTTTTGTGCATTTTCGAAGAAATAAAATACTGAAAGATCAAGCTAAAACGTTGAACTGAAATGATGACCGGTCAGTCAACACGCTAGCAACGTTAATCGTTTTCATCATATTTTGTTTATGTTTTCGGGCAGATTGGTCACAGCGGCACTCGACTAAGAACACGAGAGACCCGTCACCGTTTTAGAAGACTGTGGACGAGAGGTGGGGGCCGAAAGGAGGAGTTAAATTCGGTAGGCAACACCGTTACGCCGTCTAATCAGAAAATTGAATCGTCTCCTCTCGTCAACCTGGTCCTTTCTTCTCCCTCCTGCTCCTGTTCTCTTTTTCATGGTAGCCCCCGGGTTGGATTCTCGATCTTTTTCTTTTTTCTTTTTTTTTCTTCGTTCTGTTCTTGCTTCTTTTCTTCTTTTTTTTTCACCGTTCGTTCGATGTTGGACTGTACCGACCCGCATGTCGTTACGAGACGAGAGGTCCCCGGAACGCGCGTGTCTCCTCGCCTCGTATCGTCCCGTGGATCGGCAGGCCACAATAGGGACACATGTCAAAACAATTGGCACACAGGTGTATCGAATTTACCGGAGAATCGACGGAGGCCGAAAGAATCGTGGCGGTGTTGCGTCACTCGAAACCTCCTTGCGTTCACGACGAGAAAACGACGCCATTGTTGCTCGATCATCGGTCAGGGAATCAATTCCGCAGACAATTATCAACGCGGGAATTTTTGGAAACTCGACTCCCTCTCTGATCGATCACTCAACTGCGACGAGCAGGTGATGGCTAGCACAGTTGTAAATAGATTCGAAAAGATAGTTCACTTTTTAATGTCACTCATTGAAATTATTAACACTTTGATCGCCAAACTAGAAACCCCCAAAATTCCATAAAATCAAAGTAAGTAATTTAATGAAATAAAAATTGAAAAAAATTGAATGTATGATACTGAGTAATCCTCTAACTTTCTTGCATATTACAGATCCTAATCAAGTTGTCATATGGGTGACGTGGCATTCAACGTGTTAAATGCAGAAAGAGATTCTTGATTGACCTTCTTGCAATAGTTGAACAAAATTTTACGAGGAGATCTGCGCAAAGAGTAAAATTAATTTTTATGTGTCAAAATTCACTTTCGAAACGATTGTATATTAATTTTTGTGAGCAATTTAAACACATTGTCGAGAAAACTGTGTAAAGAAGTTTTGTCTGCAAATTTTTCAAATTCTAATTTACACCGGTGAGAATATCAACAGTTGATTCCCCGTGCGCACATTTATTTCGACTTTTGAGTTTCGTTAACAATATCCGTGGAAGCCGAGGTCCATTATCAAGCTTCTTAACGTCGTTACATATTTAAGGACTATTTATTATTACGTTACAGCCTTATGCATATTATATCAACAGGGAATTAAGAAGGAAATAATTTCGTTACCTCAGGTTGCGTTATTAATAGGCTGCGCAACCTAAAGTATTTATAGCCTGCAACAATCTTCCGAGAATTATTATACAAGACACTGTAATAATGTTTCCATCGTCTACGTACAAAACGGAATTCCATTTAATGCAAGTTTCTTTAAATTTCTCTAGGAACTCGGCGAATTTGCATAATCTTCCGCGGTCTACCCGTTAGTTTTCGATCGCAATTTTCCGTCGTGATGGGAAAATTTATTAACTAGTCCCTGGCTGTTAATCGTCAGCCTTAAAACGCCTATTAAATAACTTCCGGTGGAAGATGCGGCTGGATATTTATTTCGCTGACCGTTTGCACGCTGGGAGAAGGTGTATAAGCATCCTACTTCTTCGCAGCCAATAAGTGATTAAACTTCTTACGCGTGAATTGCGCGTTCGCATTATGCTTTGATCACCGTTATCCCCTATCAGTAAAAAATCAAGAAGCTAATTTTTATAATCGCTGCATTTTTGAAATATGTGTTTTAGGCGCAGTGCATTTAAAAACGAAAATCGTTCTTGTCCATCAGAATTTAAATGTTTGTCGTTTCACAAACATTACTATTTTTTAGGACAAAATATAAGTACAAGAATTTGTTAAAATGAACTGAAAAGTGAGACATCTAAGACTCTTAAAAAAATATTTCATGAATAAGATACTGATGGAATCCTTACAAAATATGTTTATAATCATTGGTACCTGCACTCATTTATTGCTTGATATATATGCAATGCAGGATTGCATTTTATTATAATTACGTTGGATGCATTACTTTTTGTTGAATGGAAAATTAATTGAGCTGTAAAATAAATTGGATCGTCTTAATTACGTTGATTTATTAGTAAATTTATTGGAATGGAATAAATTCTATGATTTTTATTATTGTATTAGCTTTTCCAGTAGGTTCATTGGTTTTGACTCACTGCAGTGAATTCTCACAACTAGAAGAGATTTATACGCGCGATTGATCGAACGCGCTTGCGCGACAGCTTCATAAACGCACAGGAGGAGCATTTAGAAAAAATCCTTCAGAAATGAGACACCCTAAGTTGGAAAATCCGAGAGCAAGGGAAAGGAAGAGAGCATGATCCCCGATCGTTGTCTATAAATCACAGGTAACGCCTGGCCTTTGTGCCGGTATTAGAACGGGGCTAAGAAAAAAGGTGGAAAAAGAACAGGAAGAGGAAGATGAAGAGAAGAGAAGAGAAGCGAAGCGAGGCAGAGGAAGTGGCGCGCACACGTCGGTGGCATCGATATCCTCGCAGTTAGAGTCGTCGCCGTGGTCCCGGTCGAATCCGACAAATCGTCCGAGATAAATTTCGAGATTTCCCGGCCGATGCGTCGTTTCGCATCAATCCACGCTCGGCCTGGCATTCTTCCGCTTGATCCTCAGACACCGGCCGGCCACCCTTCGGATGAAAAGCCAACCCCCGGCGAGTTGTGCACGTGGAACGTCGGCGTCGCGGTGGCCTAATCGTTTTACGAGGTATAACGTTCGGCGCACGCCGCGAGGAACCGAGCCGAGCCGGGGCTCTCTTTCCCTCTTCTTCTTCTTCTTCTTCTCCTCCACGGCCAAGGAAAGTACGTGAACCTTGCGAAATTTTCGTTTACACAGCCGCACAGGCCGGTGAACGCAGCAGCGCAGCGCGGCCGCCCGTATATCAAAAGTTTAATTGAATTTTCGACCGAGGCCCTGGCCCCCGAAGAGATTAGGATCGTTCGCTCCTCTTTCGACGGTTCCCTTGTTCAACGGCCCGCGCCGACGACTGTCTCCTGGCCAGCCGATTCCTACGGCCCTGACGGCCTCTCCTTCCTTCCTCTTATCCTCTTTATCTGGACGGCGTACATCTTTACGCGAGTATTATTCTAGCTGGCCCCTTCAGTCTCGCCCCTGGACCCGGCACTGATTTCAATCGTTCGCGTGCCTCCTCCGTTTCAGACTCCTTCGTTTTCGTTCGCGGAACAACCATTTGCTCGCAGCTCATCTCAATTTTAAAAGTCTGCCATTTTCAACCCTGCAAGATCTTTCGCTACTGTAATATTCAGACTTTTTGTTTTTCCTGTAACTCTCGATTTTTGACCGTTTTCTAGTGATTCATGGAGCGACGGATTTTTGGGAATCAACAATAACACCTCTTCTACCGATCCATCTTAGTGGGAATCGATTGTTTAACCACCGGCGAACTGGTAACGTGTAACGCGGGGGAGCACCAGCATGTTATAAGTACAAAAGTTCGTCATTTAACAAAAAATTGCCGTTTTCGTCTTTTTGGTTTTCAAGACTTTCTGTTATAAGTGGATCAACGATGTCGTCCAGTGAATTTAAATACAGATTTCCATTCAAATTCTCTTGGTAAAACAGAGGACCTATAATTGCATTTCCTAAAATGCAAACATTTATTTTTTCCTGCCATTGAGTATTTCTTTCTCAAATAAGATGTGGATTTTCGTCACTCCAATAACGACAGTTATCACAATTTTCAGCATCATTTAAGAAGGAAGTGCATTCGTCGCTATAACAAATGTTTTTAATTAGATTAGGAGTGACGTTGATCATATTTGTTAAATCCTCACAAAACTCAATCTGCCTGCCAAAGTCATCTTCCAATAACTTTTGATGCAACTGCATTTTATAAGGATGAAACTTGTTATGTTTAAGTAATTTGTACACAGATCCCACTGGTACACTAGTTACCTTTGAATTGACTTGTCGAATTGAACTAGTAGGATTCACAGTAAACTGTCCTATAATTTCGATTTGATCGGCTTCTTTTATGAATTTTGGCTGGTTTCTTTTTAAATTTGTCACCGATCCTGTTTGCTTAAACTTTGCAACTTATTGTAACACGTACGTATGAGAAACATGTGTATCAGGATGTCTCTCATTAAACATAGCAGCAGTTCGACGAGCACGCTCATCAGCTCCATTAATAAAAATTATTTCTACTTGTTCTTCTAAAGAATACACCATTTTATACAATTAACTGTACTACGATATAGTATCTCTTGTTACGATGATTCCCACTTGACTAAATAGTACAATCTTATATTGAAAGACAGACAACATAAACAAGAGATCAATAGAGGACAATTTTGTTTTCAAACGGCGCGTGCTAGCACAACTGGAAAACATCAACGATTTGCGTCAAAGAATTTTACACAATGCCTTGCTCTACTTCTCTTTAAGTATCTCCGAACCTAGTGTGCGGATAAAAAAAAGTATCCCACGAAAATTGCTGGTCTTTTTACGTACAATAAGATCCCATAATAAAAAATATAGGTTTCCGTTTGAAAAAACAAAGTTGACCTTCAAATGACCTTGAAAACGATACCCAAATAAAATACTGATACTGCCCCCCCCCCCTCTTTCACCCTCGAAATCCTTGGACACGTGTTTTACACTTTTTTCATATCTTTCATACTTTTCGAGATATTCGTCTGGAATGTTTTCAAATGAACACCCTGTATATAAAATCATAAATTCTTGAAATATCGTGCAATGTTTTAAAATCTTAAATAACGATAAACTAAATGATTTACTAGTTGAATGTTAATTTTTGTCTTGGAGAATCCGCTGAATCGTGCATTGATTAATTATTTGGAATGGTACAGGAAATAAATAAATAGACTGTCCCAGCCTTTAAATATTAATGTAGAATTATAGAGAAGTTTCGATATTCGAAAAGCTGTATTATAGGTCCAAAAAAGTTCGAGCACACGTTGCGTCGGTTACACGTACTGCCACAGGTTATCCTCTGCTCTGCATTATTTATGAGAATTGAAATTCCAAAATTCTGAAGGGGCTCATGCAAAAAGCACAGGAACAATCTGTACATTATGCTCGGGTCCTTTAATAGCCGTCCCTCCCATTCAAGAATTATGGCAAATATTTATACGCGCGACGAACGTCATCGAATAAAAAGTATACACGGCGACGACACTCGGAAATTAATGCTAAATTTACTTCAAATTACCCTCATTCCCTCGAAATATCCGCTTCCTCTCCCTTACTGTTTTCTTTTCGCTTCGCAGCTTCTCTTTTTCTACAAAAAATGATCGCTGACAGTTTGTGTACGCAGCGTCACGAGAAGTAACTCGTACCTTAGCACGATCTACGCCCGAATCATTTCCAGCGATCTTTAGTCCCGAAATTCTTACATTTTTGTAACGTAGCAAATAAAGGGAAAACACGGTTATAATTTCTCAGAATTTTAAAAGCATCTTCTAGCAAAGAAAAACTCATATTAGCAACGCATAATATATGATATAGAAAAACATATATATATAGACTCTGTTTGATACCATAAATATTAATATGGAAATTTTTTCTAGCCGTGCAGGCTGCAGTAAAATTTTTAAGACTGCTCATTTGTGTATAATTTAATCTATTAGCCCGGGTGGAAATTTTGTTCTTCGTATAATAAAAACAACGGTTCCACTGTTGACCATTGCAACTAGTTTTGTTAAAATGTCCGTAAACAGCTTATTTCCCAGTGCACGAATGAAAATTTTTCTATCGTTTATTAATTTCACATTTCAATTAAAATAAAACGAACTCTATCGAGCCGAACATTTCACGTATCTGCTGGAACGTCGTGTTTAAAGATAATGCTCTCTCCCTGACAAAGCCCGTTTGCATCGGACCGCTCGTTTCCAAATTTACACTGGCGGGGTAGCAGAGCAGCTTCCTTTCGTAGTAAAACAAAGTCGTGTTGCGGAGGGCTAGGGCCAGAAGAAGGGTGCCGTGGTCTTATGAGCGGCGTCGCAGATAGGAAGTACCGATTCCGAGTTCAAATATAGAAGTGTCCAGATGCGGCGGCGTGTTTCGATCGGCCGAGGAAATGCCTCGGACGCGACACGATTTATTTTTCGACGCCTTGCGTCGTCGGGGGGACGGCAGCAAAGGGAGAGAAACTTTTACAAGGAAAAGGATCACAGACGACCGGGGGCAAAAAAAAAGGAGGCGAGATCGACCGAACGGTCCCGACCAAATTGGACTCGCCGATCCGAGGAGCATAATCAGGAATCGGTGTGGAATTGCCGAAATGTGGTGCGAGACCGGTCCCGTTCCCAGTGCATTCTCTGAATGAGAAAACACGCTCGTCATCCCCGGGAATCTGTTTGCCGGTGTCGTGGAGTCCTTTCACCGATGAATCGTCCATCATAGGCAAATATGACAACCGGGCAGCGCCCCCTACAAAGGGGATCGGCACCGTGAAAAATCTGACAGAACTGACGTTGCAGATTCGGACCTCGCAATCTGGGCCCGTTGAGGTGACGCGAAAGGAGGTGCGCATTCACGAGGTCGCCGAGGAACGCGTTCAATGGGCCCCGGAACGCGTTCAGAGCAGACCGGAGACGATCTTTGGGAAACGCCGGAAATCGTGACCGGCTTTCTCGTCGACGAACCCGTTTCCTCGCTCTTTTTCCCCTCTGTCTGACGCGGAGATGACCATCGCCGTTCTCCCGCCAGTTTTCCGCAATTAGAGCCGGGATTTTACGTGTTTGCGAGGACAATGAGCACGTGAAACACAGAGCTGGAGAAACTTCAAAAGAACTTCAGAGCACTGGCTGATTTTTATCCACTTATTGAGATGATTGGGGACGAGGTGGGAAACTAGTTTCTATGTAACTCGCGTTTCTTGTATTGTAGGGTTTTATGAAATATTATTCGTCATTAAAGAGCGCCGAAAGTGATTCTTAGCTAGGATGAATAAATACAGTGTGTCCCACGATGTGTTGGTTATTTCAAACAGTACGAGAAAATGTTACTCACAGAAGTTGTAGGGTTTAAGAAACTGCATAATATGGTATAAACGATATTCTTGCAAGTGGAGACGTAGAGAAGATATAGAGGTCACCTTTGCCTTTTTTAATGGAATATCCAATTTTTTATGCTCCATTTCGATAGAATGGCCTATTCTGAGTATAAAAGTACTAAAGCGTATTTGTTCTAAAACTTACCGTTGCTGAGATATTTGACTGCTGTCATGAAGAATGTTCGAAATGTCGGCCATCTGCAGCGATGCAACATTGTAGTCTTTGAACTGTTGCGTCTCTTGCACGTCTTATTGTTGGAGCGTCTACTGTAGCACACGCTGCGATAATTCGTTGCTTTGTATCTTCCGGAGTTGTTGGTGCATCTCGATACACAATATTTTTCAATGTTCCGCAAAATACAAAATTTAGGGGTGTTAAGTCTGGACTTCTTGCTGGCCAGCAAATAGTGTCACCGCGCCCTATCCATCGATTTGGGAATATTAATGGTGCTTAATGGCAAATATTTATTACCAGCAAAAGTGCCATCAATGAAATAAGGCCCAATTATTTGTTGCCTTATGTTTCCACACCACACATTAATGGACCAGTGTGTTTGATGATCAATTTCTCGTAGCCAGTGGGGATTTTGTACTGACCAATAATGCGTGTTATGTAAATTAACACACCCAGTGCTAGTAAAAGTATCCTCGTCGGTAAATAGTATTAAAGAGAAAAAAAGTGGATTGATTTGTAGCAGGTCTTGAGCCCGTCCACAAAATCTAACACGATTTACATAATCCATGTCATGTAATTCTGGTGAAAGCTAATGTGGCACGGATGATATTTGCGACGAGTCAGAATTCGTGACGCACTACTTTTGCTGACTTCAGATTCGCGCTGAATCTGTCGTACACTGATACGAGGATTATGATGTACCATTGCAACAACGTTAATTTAATTATCTTCATCACTACATACAGGCTTTTCACGATTCATCTTACGAACAGCGAGACTTCCAGTTTCTTTCAATTTTTTACACAATCTATCAAAAATCTTGTGCGAAGGGCATACGCGGTTTGGATATCTTTCACCGTACAAATTTCGAGCCATAATTTCTCTTACTTTCTCCATAAATTAGAAGCGTCTCTAATTGTTCCTCGAATGAAAATTTCATATTGACTATCTTATGTTCACTAACTGAGAAACTGACTGACACTGAGAGACGTCGAAAGCCTACCAATGTTCACATTCGACGTAGTGAGCATATCCTTGAATACGTTCCATAATGAAAGTAATTGAACGAAACCAGTCAAATATTTCAGCAACGGTAAGTTTTAGGACAAACACACTTTAGTACTTTTATACTCAGAATACGTCACTCTATCAAAATCGAGCATAAAAAATTGGATATTCCATTCAAAAAAACCAAGGTGACCTCTATATCTTCTCTACGCCTCCACTTACAAGAATATCATTAATACCATATTATGTAGTTTTTTAAAACCTAAAACTTCTGTAAGTAATATTTTCTCGTACTGTTTGAAATAACCAAGATATCCAAGTGAACAAAGCTCGTGGGACACACTATTCAATAGTTTATTATGAGTAAAACTAGGCTCGCATTTGTATGCTTAAAATCATTTAGAATGCAAATATTTCGGATCGGAAGAAATGTCTTATTTCTGATATTAAAAGTTTATCTCCCGGAAGAATTAATAAGAATTTCGATAATTGTGCCAGAAGAAAACACAAATACCATATTTCATAGACTAATCCCGAACGAAATGATTATATTGCGTTACTGGGGGTGTCGGTTCGCAATACAATGAATACACGATATATGTCAACAACAGGGGCCTTTTCAGCGTCATGTATCGTCCAGGAGATATACCCTAGCCGTGTTGTGTTTACACTACGAGACCTGTCATTTGTTGACGTCCGAGGTCTCAGCTTCGTGGCCCCTCTTGGGGTCTAACCCTCGGTGGTGGGGATAATTCCGCGACGTTTATCATCCAGGCCTTGGCGACATATATAGAGAAATCACTGTAAATATAAATATAAATCCACACGGCACGGTGTTAACGCATCTGCGCAGTGTCAACAAATTTTTGTTTAAAATTTTGAAAAGTGTCTTTCCACATCTTTGATAGATATAGTGTGAAAAAGGGGAATTAGCGATGGGAAATCGGCGAGGAATCGCGGAGAGGAGCAACCAGTGGTCCGCCGCACAGTGGGGTATTTGGCCCGAAAAGCCGGAAAAAAGTCAATTTCAAAAATTTAACGTAAACTGTAATTTTTTTATTGCTCGAAGTTGTTGAATGTGTGTAGAACATTGTACTAAATTGTTTTTATTCATTTGTAAGTTTATGAATGTCTAAACTTAATCGAAAGTCGAGAGATTCTATGACTTGTATTGCCTTTCCAATCATGCTATAACATATCGTACATTTATTAGTGATTTTTACATGCTTTAAAAAAGCTGTGTAATTTTTTGCTTTATGGACATCTTTTAGGTAAGTATGGACTACACTCTCAGACTGTTTTCACTTTTTTATTATACTCATTTATAAAGTTATTAATATTTGAATATGATCAATAATTCAGAAATTATTTTTACAATTATAAGACTTCATTAACGATTTTATTATGGTTCTGAGTGAGTCCCGATGGTCTTTCTGGTCTCATTATATTCGGTAGAGATTTGCGATTCCAAGCTAATAAAGTTTGGTTCCAGATTTGTCCAGATTGACGTTTTATAGCTAATTTAGTATTAGCGTTTAGAAGTGTTTTACGTACGCAAATTAATGGTAATAATTTAAAAATATTCTTAAAATACATATCTACTTATTAAAACATTTCATGATCTACATATTTTGTATTACAATAATAATTTACATCATTTTAACATAATTTACGTGTAAAAATACTTTTTCTAGCTTTTCGGTGCACGTACTCCACAAGCGCCACGATTTTTCAAGGGTTTCCGATAATCTGACGAAAAAAAAGGTTCGAACAAAAGATTAACAGTATTCAGATGTCTACAAATTTCAATACATAAAATTTCGGAAAAAATTTTTTTTTTATAAAAAGTGAGGATCAATTTAATTTTTTAACTGTTAAGATATATTTTCGATCTCATAATGTTATAGCTGATGTTCAGACGAATTCAACGACCACCTACATTGTGGCATTGAGCCTGTATATAACGCTTAAATAATTTTTTCCGGTTTTTCGGGCCAAATACCCCACTGTGCGCCGGTAGCCTGAGCATCGGGTATCCGAGATTTCAGTGTGGATTCGCCGGGGAGGAAATTATTTTTTCCGTTTTGCCGGCTATTTTTGCGGCGCGGTGTTGCGCCCAAGGAGTGACTGACCTCTGGCCAGTTCGCGGTACGGCGATCGCCTATTTTTAAACGGGCGAAAAATGCATAGTCTCCCTTTCGAAAGAAGTCGACGGAACGAGGGTCGACGGACGGGGTGGGCGGAGAGGGCGGCGAAGAAGCCGAGAAAGATGAGACGGACGAGAGCGAAAACAGCAAAGAGAATAGCAGAGAGAGAAAGAGAGAAGGAGAGAGAGAGAGAGAGAGAGAGAGAGAGAGAGAGAGAGAGAGAGAGAGAAAGTCTGTCGTCGTTGGTCGTCGTCGATGCCGCGAGGAAAAATTTATTTGGTGGCGGGCGCATGTCACGGTCAAGAAAACCGTCTCCTTTTCCCGAATTCCTCCGGCTCCGCCCAGACGTCGTTTATTTATTCTTTGTCTAAAATATGCCCGGTGGCGACCACGGGGAGACAACAGCGGATTCTACTAAACGCGCTCGCGGAGAACAAATTGGCCTCGGTTTCCTGAAAAATTCGTGCCTTGTTAACAAACGGCGGCGTCCGATCATCCCCGGTGTCAATCTATTTTCAGCGGTGTTTTGTCGCCGAGCTGCAATCGCGTGAATGACGCAGGCCGCATAAAAAATAGAAGTCCCAGGCTGTTGCGTTGTCCGAGCGAAATTTACTGGTCCTCGGGAGATTTATCGTGGACAGTGTATACGGTGGAAGAAATTGTTGCTGGGACTTTCAGGGGATGGAAGTGTCGTGCCGGTTAAGCTGGTGCTTCATTGCTTTTTCGAGATATTGCGCTCATGCGATCTTCGGTTGTAGCCGTTGTTCCATTGTCTGGTAGCTTTACGACCGTCTCTTAGCAACATCTTTAAATATTTTCCAAACTGTTCCTTAAAAACATCTCCATTCTATTATTGCGCGTGATATAAACACATATTACGAACACTTTATACACTTAAGTCTGTTCATTTAATTTATTAGAAGGTGAACAGTCGGCTCTTGAGAATTTCTGAATTTTCTTCAGAATCTTCTGGGTCAAAAGGGTCTGTCATACTTTCTTGATTAGAAAAATTAACCAAAGAATTGCAGAACCAGGGGAGGAGATTTAGGAATTTTTAAAAAAGAAAAGGATTAATTTCAGCAGGTTTAAAAAGCTGTCGTCTCATAGAAGCTGGAAAAATTGATAATTTGGTAAAGTGTAGGAAAAACGGAGACAGCAGTCCTTTATGAATTAAATAGAGAGAGTATACAATTGTTTACTTGATACATGTCCAAAACAGGGGTTTAGCCACTGACATATATCGGCCAGGAGGTACTATTCGGAGACCGAGGTCTCTCGAGCTTCTTGGCCCCTCGCGGCGTATACAGTGAATTTTCGATAAAAGTCACTTGCGCTGGTCTGGCCAGTGACATTTGGACGAAATCTGTGGTTCTCGCCGAACGTTGCATTTGAAATACACAGTGCACGCTGGAAATGTAAAAGTCACTATCCGTGCTGGTGTGGGTGGTCCCAGTGACCTTTAAACGCGAGGCTCGCAGTGACTTATATCGGGAATTCACTGTACCTCGCGGCAGTGGGGATAGTTCTGGGACTTTTATCGCCTGGCTTTTGGGACATACGTAAAGTAAACACTGTAGAATGCACAAATATTTCAAAGTCGGCGATCTTGACAACGACTGTCGACAGTTATCTCTCCAACGTGGAATGTAGAAAAGTCGAAACAGTATCATGGAGGGTTGGAAAGATGGGTGTCGTTGATTCCACGGTGTCGGTCGATTTCAGAAAACTAAAACTGACCGGTGTTCTACCTGTTAGGATGCATCTAGGCGGTGGCTCGCCAATTTAAAAGTAATTTCCTCGGGTCCCTTCGAGAAAAGGTAGCCGGATCACCTCTTCCCACGAAGGCTGGTCAGCTGGCCTGCGCGTCCACAAGCGACGATCTTCTGTCCGTCTTTCTTTATCATTTCACCCCTGCACGCCCTATGGTTCTCCTTTCCTCTCGTCTCCTTCTTCTTTTTTTACGAATTTCGATTTTTCTACCTGAGATCTGTTCACGGGTCATCCGAGGCCGGGACAGGCCGCCACTTATGGTCCTTTACAGTTACGCAAAGAGATTGGTCGGGACAGATAAAGGGAAAAGGTTTATTATTCCATCCGCGTGGAACGTAAACATCAACCCTGTATTTTGGCCAGTCCTGGAATGCCCAGTTTCCAGGTCAGAAGCGCAGGAGTAATCAGTCGATGCTCGTGTTCCCTTAGAGTGTCCCATAACCTCTCCGAACACAACGGTCTAGACGATGAAGGTACTATTAGACAATTTTAATGTCGTTGCTTGATCTACGCACCTTTAGAAAACTTAAACGTGCATAAGAACCTACAGGATCTTAGGACAGGCAATTTCCAATATTTTCCAAATCAGGATTTGAAGAAATATATTTCAAACAAAATGTATTTCTTCAAATCCCGATTTTGTTAAAAGTGACTTTCCAAGAAAATGTAAAATATATTTCAGACAAAATGTATTTTGAAGAAATTTTACAATCACAATATTAAAGATATAAAAATGAAAACAGGGTTGGAACCTCGACTGTATCCTTACCGAATGATGACAATAATTAAACTTCAAACATTTTGCATGAATGCGATCAATCACAAAAATTATTAAACCTCAAATAGGTTAGATTTTCATCCAGAGACCAACGGTCCACCTACATTCTAATTGTCTAGGAACCAATTCGTATCGTTAGCTATCTCCATTAGGTTCACTGAGGAGATTGATTTAAATAAAGTGGGCTGAAAAATCCGTAACTATAAAATTAATGAGTAAAAGGAGCGGAATCTTCCTGGGCATCTGTCTGAGGGTCTGAGAAGCGAAGAAAATGTCGCAGAAAACAACTCCGCGCAGCGTGTCACCGTGGCGCGAGGAGACTATACTGTTCGCAGCTGATCGGAGTCGATTTTTCGGAGCGTCACGTGACCCGCCATCGCGATCTCGATGCCGAAAGCGATACCGAACACGATCTGGAGCATAGCGGGAACGGCAGAAGGAGGCCGATTGTCGAATCGATCGGATGAATGGCCGAAATTCGATCAAAGGACGAATCTCGTCGGACCGGAGAGATGACGAGAGCCGCCCCTCTCTCTCTCTTTCTCTCTCACGGAGAAATTTTCAAGAACACACGTGGTCCATCGCCCCCGGCTGTACCCCCAGCCTTTTTTCCAGCCCGCTTTTTATAAACCTTCCACCCTTCTTTTTTTTCCGTGGGCCCTAGGATTTTTTTCTTACCCCTTGGCCGGCCATCTGCCGCTACGGAAGGAGCGGCCAAGATGCAGGATCCGCAACAGGGGTGAAACGAAGGGGGACAAGGAGGAAGGATGCGGGTCGGAGAAAGATGGGACTATGACAGAAAGGAAGAGATGAGTCCGAGAGGAGCTACGTCACCCCGGGGTAACGGATTAAGTCCCAGTTTCGGGTCGCAGCGGTTCTATGGCGTTCGTTGCGCAGTTTCCACTTCCAGCGAGCCTCGAACCGAATGGCCATGGGAAATTAGGCGATCGGCGACGACGGAGAATGGGAAAACCGCGTCAGATCGATGGTCTGGTGATCGCTCGACTTGTTCGGCCTGTGAAAAATTTAATAACGGTACGACGAACTTGCCGGAGGCGAAACAACGGCCGTTTTCTTTCAAATAATGTTAATATTCATTTTATTGGTAGAATGTGAAGCTTTTGGTGGGATAAAAATTGTTTGCACTGATTGCAGGAAACGGGAGCCAAACAGAAATGTCTCTCACTTTTTAATAGTCTTAAATGATCGCTGATGGTGAGTTCAATGATGCACTGATATCCTTCAATTAGTAATTTTTGTTCGAGATGCATGAAATCCGCAGTTTACGGCATCGGGAATTGAATAGGAAGCAATAAAAGTAGTCAGACACGAGATTACAATAATAACTCTAAAAACTACTTCAAAATAATAGTGACTATATCGCTGATCTATATTTCTATATTGCTATATAGCCTCAGTCAATTAGGCAAAGTGTTACGACTAACAAGAAAAATTCCTAATGTATTTTATTTGATCCACAAAAATAATCTTCTAGTCGAGGGTTGTCCACAATCAAGTACCAAGAGAATAAAAGTGCTCATTGTCCATCATTGTCACCGGAATCCTGGTAACAAGACAATATTTCCAACGTCCGCGGACCGTCCATCAACGCATCAATATTAAAGTGTAGCAGAATTTCGAATTCGTTGTAAAGCTGCGACCCTCGGTAATAAAATATGGCTGCTACACGGCTGCTAGTCCCGGCGGTGCGCGTTTTTAAACGAACAGTACCCCGGGGTCCGTTCTCACGGGCTCGCTCGCTCGCTCGCGAGAATTTTCCCAAAAAGCTGGAGGAAATTTCTCATCCTGCATTTCCTCGCCGGGCGTGCACCAGTATTTTAACTTTTTTTCCCCTTGTCCCGATATGTGTTTTTTTTTTACCCTGTGGCCGTGTTCCGTTGCGGAGGAATCCGTGCCGCTCACGGGGTACCGTAAACCCCTCCCCATCGGAACCTGCCCCCCCCTTCTTTTCGCTTTTTTTACATCGCACAAGGTGTTTCCGTCCTCGCGGCTGAAGTTCCGGCCGTTCCCTCTGTCTTCCTGGATCCCCGTCCCCGCACCCGGAGGATGAAGAAAAAAAATAGACAGGCCCCCCCTCTCTCAACCCCCTCTCCCCCCTGGATCTAGGAAGTCGCACGTTCGCGATCGTGATAGAAGGAATCCACCTAGCCGCGACTATGACCCCCAGGGACGTTTTTTTTTTAATCGAGGGGCCCCGTTCACCCTCCCGTGCTCGCACCGCACCGCTACCTGGAGGGTGAGAATTTTTTTATGCAAAACTGGACATGGGAAAAAACGCGCCTGCAGCCTGTGCACCGGACCCGTGAGACGGAGGATGAGGTCGGGATAGATAAATCGCGAGGTGACCCGCAATCAGGCCCCGGGCCTTTTTATGCGGAGTCGGACATGAGAAAGCGGGCGCCTAGGATCGCGAGTGGACTCATTAGGGACGCGCTGGAAAATACGTGTGTGGGAAATGAGCAGTCGAAGCAGATGGAACGCTCATGACATCGATGTAACATTCGTCGTTGCCGGAGGGAGAAGAAGTTTGTTGTTCCCTCGTGAAAGTGGTCTTGATTACAGCATCAATTTCTGAACGAGCTGATGGAATATTAAGAGAGCTGCGGAAGGTGTACTTATTTCCAGAAAGGTGGAGAATTGTTTTTGGGTGGGCTAGGGAGATGGAGAGCTGAGGAGATGGAGCACTAGAGAAATTTAGAGCTGGAGTAATAGGGAACTAGAGTACTAGGAAATTATCGAGCTAGGGAATTAAAGTACTAGAAATTGTCTTAGAGTGGATATAAAGTCGATTTCGGACTCAGAAAATCCGAATGGATGATAACTAGACTGCGGATCTTTATGCATTTATGGCTTCTGAAAATGTTCAAAATATGCTATAACATAAAATTCCACAGAGTTCAGTACGATTTTTATTACATTTACTCCAGATCTACAAAGGCTGCTACCACTAAAAATGAGAGTTCACTTGTTTCCACTTTCCTGAAATGTGCCTACAGAAATTGAACATTGCATAAACATCCACAGTCTAGTAATAAATAGACTGTAGATTTTTCTACATCGGTGGCTTCTGAAAATTTTCAAAAAATGCTATAATATAAAGTTCCACAAAGTTCAGTACGATTATTATTTATTCCAGATCTACGAACGCCACTACCACTAAAAATGAGATTTCATTTGTTTCTACTTTTCTAAAATTTGCCCAGCAAAATTGAAAATTGCACAAACCTCCGCTGTCTAGTGATAACTATTTTCTTACCAAAAGATAAATCTCCTTCCAAAGCGCAGAAAAATAGTTTCAGTCAATAGATTCTGCTAATGTGGAATATCAAAAAAGTGCTCACGATGATGAAAATCCTGTTAGCAAACAGTAGATTTTTTTGTAGAGAAAGACAATTTTAGTCGGGACAAAGTGGGTTTGCGAATGACAATGTGGAACATTCGACACGAGGACCTGCAGTCGTGATGACAATCTGCTTATCGAAAAGTAGATTTACTCCTGAAGTACAGGGAAATAGTTGAGGTCAATATAGAGAGGATTTGCGAATGGGTTTGTGGAATATTAAGGAAGAAGGACCTGCAGTCGTGACAATTTTCTTGCCACGAGGTGGATTTACTTCTGGAGTGCGGGAAAACAGTTTTTAGCTGGGCAAAGAGGATTTCTGAGTAGGTCTGTAGAATATTAACCTCATCAACGTACCCTGTGTCTTCGGACTGGAGGATGTCACGGTAGAATCTTGCCTAAAATTTGGAAAAAATTTCCTATAATACTTTCAAGTGTACACTTTTCAGGCTACAAAATTCAATTGCGAAGAAGGGGCTAAACAAATTTCGTATTAGCGATTGTTCTGCAATAGAGAAGATTGGAACTGAATATTCTGAAAATTCTGGAACTGGAAACAGAAAATTCTGGGAACTGAGATTGCGATGGAACCGAAAAATAAAAGGACGAGCTAATTTCCAAAGATTGAGAAAATAGCTTGGGTCGGTATCGGCAGGATCCTCGATTGGATGCAGGATCGAGGGATCGGTGGGAAACCGCGCGGGATCCAGCGTCACCGAAATAAATCGCGTTGGAGATGCAGTGGTCTAGGTGGACCTAGGTGGTTGCCGTCGCGGTGATTTAGAGTGCCGATGGATCATCGATAGAGCGTGGCTGCCAGTAATTCGCGAAACCCGGGGATCCCGGAAGCCACCGAAACGTTAATCATCGGGACTCAGCGGGGAGGATTTATAGGGTCCTGGAGTCGATCTGAAAATTTTGCCGTGGCCGTCGGCTGGTGCCAAGGAAAACAAGGAAACTGATCTTTCTTTCCAGTCGTTCCGGAATAAGACGTGTTCTCGCGGTTCAACGACCCCTGACGGGCCGAACTGTCACCCGCCGATCGAGCAGCTGCAACCTTCCCGCTGTAAATTAGTGATCGGCCGCGCTGCAAATTTTAAAAGGAGACCGTGCCTTTAAATAGCCCCCGGTTACAAAATCCCGAACGAAAATATCCACGGAGAACAGGGAGGAGCGAGAGAGGGCGAGGAAGGAAATGATCAGCCGGCTCCTGGAGGAGGACGATTTTCCTTCGTCTTCGACGCCATCGCCCCGGAGGAGAGCGTTCGAACGGTGCCCGGAGCAGGACCAGGGCTAACCCTTGCGAGGAGGATGGTCCAAACACCCTTGGCAAGGGGTCTGTCTCCGGTTATATTTGGTGTCTGACTCCTCTCGGGCACACATGCCGCATTGGCGTCGACACCCATCGTCCAACCCACCGGACAATCTGTTTTTTTACCGACGACTTTCACGTGCCTCAAATCACTGGATCTTCGATCTATCTGAGCCGTTTATTTTGATAGTGGCCTAAGTACATTTGTCAGTAATTACGTGTACAACTTCAAGTTGGCTGTCCTAAACAACATTTTAAGTATATTCAGAGTGTATACGATAGTTTTGGACACAATAAGTTTTCGCAGTTAGTTCAATAATTAAAACCATCACTTTGAGAGTGGCCCAAGCCCAATCAATTATTGGTAATGTCTGAAGGACATTATGTGCTTCACAATTCCTGAAGCACTGAAACGATTATGCAGAACGTAGATCGTCAATTTTTTGGTCATACTTTACCAGGTTGTAGAATTTTATGAATTTCTACTGGAACGTCTTGAGAAATTTATGGAATGAAATATTTGGCAGAAATGATTACTGACTACCGATAAAATCGATACATTGGGTATATTGGTTCTTAAATGTAGGTAAAAATGGAGCATAAACAATTGGTACATTGGTTTACTAGGATCTAGCCAGTTGTACTTAACACTAAGTTTACGGAACACTAAAAGTGCGTGTGTATTTTTGCGTTAGTTTATAAAAATACCAAGAACGTATTGCCAACATTTTTAGCAATATTTTTAAAGTGACATATACCCGAAGAAATAAATTTGCTAAATAATTTCTCATGCACGCGTCCTTAGAATCTTAATAATTTGAAAGTAAACCCATTATCCGTTAATGTCCCATTTTTGGGACACTGAATAAAACAAATATATAATTTTAATTTTGGTTTTTTGGTATACTGTAGTCCGCCAATGTCCCAAAACTGGGACGGGCTTTAATTTTTATATTTACATAAAAACAATAATAATTATGGAAAAAATAGTTCCAGTTGGTTAGTATGAATATCATTATACAGTTAATTTAATTTTCTTCTGTATTTTTCAATTGCGGCGGGTAATGGGTTAAAAATATTAGAACCCGTCATTTTGACGGGTCCCGTGAACCTAGTGTTAAAATACATAAACGTGTTAAAACAAGCCACTAATGTGACAGATTATTTTTTAGAGGCTTCGGTTCTGCAGTTTCATAACACATTTTACAACCGCCGCTTATATCTCGGACATACCCGGTCTTCAGCAATCGAATTACAGCAGCTCGAGTTTCTTGTGAATTCTCCGGGCATCAAATCTTAATAATCGAGTAAACAAGGAACTGTCAAGCAAATAACCACGTCAGGCGACTTTTCTGTAACCATCGTGTTGTTCCGACAACCGCACTTTGACCCGCCATTGGACTAGCAAACTCGCCATCGGTTCAACTCAGCCAGCCAACTTAAATTGTCAATTATTTAGAGATGCAGAGGTGCAATCCTATTCGAACTCGAGCGTACAACCGAATAAATAAATAATGCTGGAAGCCTCACCGAGGAGACATCAACATTGTCCACATTGTGCGGGGTCCTGCTTGAATCTCCGATGAAATTAAGTTGAAGGAAGAGGTTGGATTTATTTGATCGTCAGGGTGATCTACCCCCTGAAGGGGTTAGAACCACAGCCAGCGACAAAGACGTTCGGGAAACCGTGCCCGGAGCATCGCTATCAAAGGGCCCGGGAGTCGTGACCCCCCTAGGAAGTTAACACCTGCAAGAGATTACTGCATCCTGTTCGATTCAATATTTTTCCGTTAGATAGCCGCCGCGCCGGTGTCTGTCGCGGGAGCTGGAAACGGAGAGACAGAGAGAGAGAGAGAGGGAGAGAGAGAGAGAGAGAGTCTGGAGAGACAGGAAGCCTGCAGTGCGGTTTTAGGCGACCTCTTGACCATCTCCGGTCACCGATATACCAACGCGGCGCGCAGCCGCTTTCGGTACGGTTGTTCGCTTTTATCTTCGGACCTCTTCGTCCCTCTGGTTGACGAGTCGCCGAGGGTGGGAAGAAGAGGGACGAAGAGGACCCATCAGGGCGTTGGAGAGACGGTCCGGGGAAGGAGGGAGACACAGAAAGACAGAGAGAGATAGTCAGAAAGAGAGAGGGAGAGGGAGAGAAAGAGATAAACTCCCACGAAGCGCTGGACGCGGGCAACGAAAAGCGCACCGAAACCATTCGTCCTCCGGCGTCGTCGTCTTGGTCGTCTTCGTCTTCGTGGTCGGCGTCGTCGTCGTCGTTGTCGTCGTCGTCGTCGTTGTCGTCGTCGTCGTCGGTGCCCGGCACATGTGCACGCCGCCGAGTCGCCAGACAGATCTTTTTTGTCCCGAAGTAAAAATAATCTTTAAAACCCCGAACAGGATGCGTTGTTAGGGGACGGGAGAGACTCGGGGGAGAGAGAGAGCGTCCGAGCACGGCCCGGGCCGGGCATCGTCACCAAGATGGTCCACGCAACGTTTTTTCACCCTTTGGACGAACGCGTTGCTCTAACGGGTGACCGAAATTCCGGATACGGCACTGCACAATTTCGGAAAATTCGTCTTCTTAGCATGGCTGTGCGAAGAATCACTGCGACCGTGATGTCCTATAAGATTTTCGGCTTTGGACGTTCTGTCGTAGAGAACGATGATCCGAGAAGGATCGTCTCGGAAGGCTCGTTAGGTCGTCGAGGATTGTTAAGCGATTTTTACATCAGTCATGTTTCCCCGGGAAATTGGAACGTGTTGCAATCTAGGGACATGCAGTCGGTTGTAAATTATGTGACGACCGCCTGACTATGCGCTCCTCGCTTCGCGTTATCGCGGCCTGCTGTTTGACTTAACTAGGCGGCCGCGTTACTGAATGGCACACGTGTCCACACATGGCGCAACCGGCGGGGCTTGTAACGGACGAAATGAAGAAATCGAGCGAATTGTGCCTCGGACGGCTTTTGGGACCCTCCACTCGCTTGAATCATCGATTCTAATTATTCGAGGATGATTTGTGTGTGCGTAGACGGGAAACGATCTCTTTGGCTCGAAAGAATGTTGAAAGAGCTCGCACGATCTCTTCCTGCAGCTTTATTGTCGAGCAGTGTTTGAGGAGACTGTCAAACTGTAATGAATCAACAGGTTCTTCAAGAAATGCAAGTTAAATAGGAACATACAAAAATCTGTTGCTATTTGCACAATTTTAATCAGTAGGAATATACTTACCTGGTACATTAACACCTTGTACTACGGTTTATCTTACGGTTTCAGTGCTTAGAACTTTTTTGTTATTCGCTATTTCCTAAAAAAAGGAGAAAATGTACGTCTATTGTATGGGTATATGTTCTTCAATAGCTGTACACTAACAACGCCAAAATAGAATTTTATTTCAGATATTGATTTATTTCAGAATATATTTTATTAACAGATATATTTATTAGACTCCGTACAGAATATACATTACAAGTATAACTCGATATTTTAGGGCAAGGGGTTAAATATTTAAAATTTGTTCAATCAAACCGCAATATCAACCCCTAAACCTAGGTTATCATAATTCACTTTGAGTTGTTGAAACCTGGAGAAACAGTTACCGGTGAGTTGTATTGTCAGCAATTACAACGGCTGTATTCAGAACTATTGGAAAAGAGGGCATCTCTAGTCCACAGAAAAGGTGTAATACTGCAAATTGACAATGCTCGGGCCCATACAGCGAAACTCGCTCAGGAAAAAATCAAAGAATTGCAACGGGAAGTTTTACCGCACCCCCGTACTCACCGGATATTGGTCCCTCTGACTATCATCTTTTCAGATCTCTGGTGAATAATAATTTACGAAATAAAACATTCACTTCTGTGGAAGATGTAAGGAGGCACCTTGAGTCATATTTTGCTCCACGAACCCTGGATTTCTATAAGAGGGGGATTGAAAATTTGCAGGAAAGATGGCAAACTCTCCTTGATAATTATGAAGATTATACAATAGATTAAGAAATAAAAAGTTGAATTTACTACAAAGTTTGTTTTACATTTCTAAAATAATTGATTGCTTATGGGCCCCCCTACTATAGACAATTTTTATTTTATAAATCGCTTCCATTATGACTTAGAAACTATGATCAGTACCACAGAATTTGTTCAGATCACGCTAAAGTCCGAAACAATTAAAAACCGAGGGGAATGGAAGACCCGTTACGCAGACCGCGTTAATGAAATTACCAGCGGAAGATCGGCAAAGAATTAATCGTAGCTTTTTCCGCGCAATTTGTAGAACGAACAGTGCGCTAAACGAGGCGGAAAAGCAGCATTGCTATGGGGATGATGGGATCGAACTAGGGAATTTCGTTGTCACGATGGATTCCATCGTTCGCATCCGGCGGGGGCGTGATCGGTTGTCGGGGACTCGTTTAAAATGTTGGCGAATTTATAATCGCGGGTATTCAGCGTGCGTCGAATTTATTGCAGTGCCAGATAGATCGTATCGTCTATTTGGAATGCATAAGTTATCAAGCCTGTTTATTACGGACGTGCACGCTATATAAGCGGTATATAGGGCCGGGACCCTCTCTCTCTCTCTCCCTCTCTCTCTCTCTAGGCGAGGAGAAATTCCGAGCGCATCTCTCGCGTGGATCCCTAGAAAACGCAGCGATCCGTTGACCCGTGTGAAACTCCCACATTCATTACCGTGGGGGCACTGTGTTTCGAACGTCCGCAAGTTCATACAATTTTTCCTGGCGTCTTAACCCGTAGGTTTCTACGATTCCCCGCACAGGAAGAGGTCTTATACGGTCACTCCTCCGGTGTGAGTCTACGTTCGCCTGCGAGACCGTTGTTTCCATGGGTTTATGATACTTTTAAATGCGGGGTGGCGCGCACGCTAGGATTCACGGCAAAAACCTGCCGTCGCGTCGCTTCTGCACGCGGGCTACCATTCTTACTTCAACGTTCCCGCGAAATTCCCTTTTTTCTAGGTACTCGGATGATGAAAATGAAAAAAAAATCCATATTTTCTGCAATTTGTTGCAAATGAATATTTTTGCATTCCTCGAACTTTGCCGACCTCCTGTGTCTCGTGGTGGGGGGATAAAACATTTTTTTTCGGATTTGCTTCCTTTGGAATGTACTTGAAACATCCCGATCACTCATTTATTTAAAAACAAATTTTTCCATTTTCGAGCGCCGAAATCACGTTTTCGCCCACTGTGCGACGTCGAACACCGATGGTTTCATCGCGGAATCGTGTCGTTGGTTGAAACGTCTATTAAAACAGGAGCGAACAGATTAACGACAGGTCACAAAAACGTTGTCAACATCGGCGCGTAAACCGTCGGCTCCATTCAGAAGAATCCTCGGCGCGGCGCGGCGCGGCGATCCGAGCGGAAACGCGGTTCAAAGTCCGTGGAGAGCGGGGCGCAACGCACCCAAACACAGTCGTTTCACAGACTGGTCGAGATATCTGGGGACAGGTCCAGGGAACACTGTCCAGGACCCCAGCGCCTGTAGCCTAGACCCGCAACAGATAATTCCTACGGTTAGTTAAAAGTCACTTGAGATCCTCAGCCGAGCAGAGGACAGTCCCCGGGGTCTGGGAAACATTTTTAGCACTCGTTGCCCTGCCCCTTCCTAGTTTCTGGTCCGCAGCAACCCTGAAATTCTAGGAAATTAAAGGGCGCCGCCATTAGCCTGCTTTTCGGAGCAAATGATACACGGCGTGTCCTACGCGATCCCTTCTGTGAAGAAGAAAGATGTCGAAAGCGAGTGTACAAGGACCGACCCTGTTCATTGTTGACTCGTTGACCCCGGGAAACAAGCTAATTCATTTCAATCTTTCGGAAAATATCTGAACCGCATAGTTTGTTTCCTATTTTTAGCTTGAGGATAATGACGTTTACCATGTCGAGAAAATTCTTTAATCAATGCCGGAAGCCTTTGTCGATTATTGTTGGACTGCGGATTTTATGCATTTATGATAAAATTGGGTAGGCGTATTTCAAAACAGTAAACACTTTAGAAAAATTTTAAAATGCTGTTACATTATTTTCCGCAGTCGTTATTACTCAAGAATTATATATGAAAATCCTAACAACTACATTGTGTACGTCCATATGAAATAAATGGTTTTCGACATCGTGTGGAGCGAGAAATACATAGAAAATGATTTTCTCTTTTAATAATTGTCATAAGCTGGAAATAATATGACAATCTTTTAAAATTCTTCTGATGTTTTTGCAATTATGTATTTAAGCTGAAAACAGGGTAAAAATTTTCTTAAACCCTTCTGGTGTTACTCTCATTTCAGAGTTAATTTTGTGTTACTCGTTTTTGTTAAAAATGCTTAAATTGCAGTCTACTGGCAAGAAAACTTCCAACAGAGACAACAAATTCTTATAAAAATTGAACAGTACATTGATTCAAGTCTGTCACGACTGGCATCGCAATTTATGCACGAATAAATGAATTTATATAATTTTTTCCCCGAAAAGTACATACATCACACTGTCGTTATAAAAGAACAATCTGAAATGGCACATTTCGAGCCTGCATCTAGCAGTTTCAGTTTCAGTAATGCTTCTGTTCGAGCGAACGAATATCCGGAAAGAAATTACGCGTTTCATGCCGTCCATATAAAATTACATATTCCATTTGCGACGATTCCGCCAAAAAAGAAAAAAAAAAGAAATTGATCCACCCCGAGTATCCAGGATCGGTCAGGCTAACGTGGGTCTGCGCTCCATTTGTTCGGCAGCAGACAAAGTTGCTCTCCGGGCTATTAAGATCCAGGATAATGCAAAGCCCCGTCGTCGTCTGCTCCTTTTTCCTGTTCGGCTCTCGTCTGGCTCGCGGTTGCCTTTCTGTCTCAGGATCTCGATCCTTGGGCGAATAATCCCGTGGAAAGATCCGCGACGCGGGTATCGATCCCACCGTGGATGAAGGGTTTAGTCACGGAATAATTAATGTGAGAGAGCAGGTATCTCTCGTCTTGCGTACACTCGTCTACTCCACTTTCTCTGCGAATCGACGACGGTGGTACGTGTTTACGGGAAGTTCGAAGGGGACCCCGTGCATCGGTAATCGCCGCCGATCCTCCGCGCCGCACCGCGCCGCAACCGGGGATCCATAAAGGATCGTAGAGTGACGAGGAAACGACGTGATCATTGTTCGTGCGATCCGTCGAATGGTACCGGCTCGCATTTAACCGGCCCCGTTTTAAAAGTCCGATGAGCGCCGCGGCATAATCTCTTCGATGTTCTCGCGCCGCGGACGATCGGCCGGTTTTAATGTCTACTATCCGCCGCCGATCCCCGTTTTCGGACGATCAATCACACCAATCACCGCGCAACTCATTATTCTGATCCCAGCACCCACGAGCTCAAAGTTAAAATCATTTTTCGGGTAAATGAATCTCGAGATCACGGGGATTTTCGTCGGTAATAAATAGATTGCCGATTTTATGCGGAAATTAGTGGGTCTGAAATGGCGTTGCTATTATAATTATTGGAGTAGGACAGATGTTTCTATCGTTTCGATTTTGGATAAGAATTTTTTACTCAAGTAAACAAAATCCAGAATTTTATATACTTACGCAAAAATAGTAGATCAAATGCAGAGCAGTAAAAATATTTAAAGAACTTTAAAACTAATGAATAAAATAATAAATAAATTGCCGATTTCATGCGGAAATGAGTGGGTCAGAAATGGTAGAAAGGTTCAGTGAATTTAAGATGTTTTACTTTTAGCTTATTATAATTATTAGGGTAGGAGAGATGTTTCTATTACTTTGATTTTGGATAAGAATTTTTTACCCAAGTAAACAAAATCCAGAATTTTATATACTTCCGCAAAAATAGTAGATCAAATGCAGAGCAGTAAAAATATTTAAAGAACTTTAAAACTAATGAATAAAATAATAAATAAATTGCCGATTTCATGCGGAAACGAGTGGGTCAGAAATGGTAGAAAGGTTCAGTGAATTTAAGATGTTTTACTATTAGCTTATTATAATTATTAGGGCAGGAGAGATGTTTCTATCATTTCCATTTTGGATAAGAATTTTTTACCCAAGTAAACAAAATCCAGAATTTTAGATACTTATGCCAAAATAATGAGTAGATCAAATGCAGAACAGTAAAAATATTTAGAGAACTTTAGAACACTATTGCATTGTTTCCAACTTTACGCAATCGTTAAGAAAAAGTTCGCTTAATTTGTGCACCTCGCAGTCACCGCAGATATTTCTTGTTTTGTACCGAAAACACGCACTACAATGCTGAGCGTTCAGGGCTGCAGTTTTGCACGCGCTTTGTAATGCAAAGTGTTCGAAGAAACTGGACACTACGCCATCTGTCTGCGTAACATTGTTGCAACATTTAAATACTCGGTGGTAGATGCGGCTAAAGATCGTATAAAAAGATGGATCTCGAGGATCTCTCGGCAAACGGGACCGGTAGCACGATAAAGCCTTCGGGTTGCATCGTCGTATTTATATGCGAGATATAAAAAGCAAACAGCAGCGTAATTACCATCGGCGCAACGAGGATAAAAAACTGCCGCGCGAAAATTTAGAACGGGCCAGGGTAACGGGAGTATAACAAATGTGACAGCGATCGTCAACAAAAGCCTGGCGCCGGTCCAGGCTGCATTAACAGTGTTAATTTAACACGCATAGAAATTACCCGGGACAATTTAAACGCGTTGACCATCCTCGATCGCGTCGTCACCAATACCGCCATCCAAGAATATTTCTGAAAACGCACACCATGGTGGACTTTCACCATACGGGAACATGGGAACCGTTGGGACTGCGTCTGGAAAACTCGAGGACCGATCGTTCTACCCACCATGGGCGCCGACAACTAAAAAAAAAAACCGAGGGGTGACTTTCTAAAAAATCGTGGCTACCCCTCGTCGCTGTTACTTTGTCGAATTTTCTCCCTTGACGAACTTCCGATCAAGGTGACTATTATGGGAATGTGCTGCAGATTTTGGGCGTCGTTTGCCAGAAATGCTGGGGAACATTTTGGGTCGGTAAACAGTGATAACATTTTTATTCGATTTTTAAAAATAGGAATTTTCTTTTGATGAACGGGATCAATTTTTTACTTGTTCTGATTTTAATAAAGTTGATCGGGGAAAGGAGAATTAGTATTACTACTTACATCACAATAATGGCACAAATGGTACCTACTTATGTATGTCCCGTGTGCTTAAAATATTAAAACTGAGAAAATGATTACACATTTGTAAACAAAATGCAATAAATGGAGGTCTGCTCTAAAATTTTTGCAATTTTTCCCATAATTTGGAGCTTATATAATTTTCGAACAAAGTGGTCGAGTTTCTGCTAAGTATTGAATACTTATATATTATATAATAAAATCCGCTTTTTATGCATAAAATTCGCAGTCTAATAATTAGGTTCTAACTAATTAGTTAGGTTCAGAAATATGTATGTGTGCCTAAAATATTGAAGCTAAGAAAATGATAATACATTTGTAAATAAAATGCAGTAAATGGAGGATTGCTCTAAAATTTTTGCAATTTTTCCCACCGTTTTGAGTTTACAGAATTTTCGTACAAAGTGGTCGAGTTTAAATATTGAACGCTTGATTTTGAAGGTACAATTCGATACCAAGAAAATGAGTACACAGAGTAGTTTGGTACAGTGGCTACAATTTGCGAAATGTGTGTGGAACTATGAGCATCGAACGTGCAGGATGAAGCCATAAACAAAAGTAACCTTCGCACTATATTAGTTGTATTGATGGCAGGAACACGTGTGCTCGAATATTAACATGTGAAAGAAGCTGCACATGTCGTGCGCATACCTTCCAGTTGTATTCACAAATTCGTTCAGATAGCCATCACTCCCACAATACATTTTTTCAGACACCGTCTCTCATTCAATACTCTCCTCGCGGCTCTCGAATGACCCACGGTATACTTCCGAACGAGCTTCGATTAAACAGACGGTCTCGTATCATTCTCCTATCCTCAAACTTTCCATTGGACCGAGGTCGTTTACCACAATTTTTACGAGCGGATCTCAAAAATCGAATCGTTATCATAAAAGTTCCATTGGGCACTAGACTCACGATTTTTGGACCTGAAATTTCCTAAAATAGATTCCTCCCAGTGGTAAAAAGATTCTTCCACCAAAAAATCCCAGTCTCCCGACGCGAAAACGATCAGGTGTCAACCGATCCGATCGGAACAGCAGAGAGCCGTTATCTCAAAAATCGCCTAAACCTTCCCGAAACTCGGCGATAAAAATCATTCCGGTCCGGCTTGCGGCCGAAAAGCGGCGATAAAAAAAAAAAAAAAGAAAGATCGCCGTCAGCGTACAATCGGCAAACAAAACCGCGAAAACGCGTCATCAGTCTCTCGGCGCGTTTAATTCTCACGCGAGAGAGTCTCGGGCGGCAGCGAGGAGCGCGTAAAGCCCCTCGAGGATGACCATTTCAAACACTCCTGGCAGAAAGTATGCCCACCATTGCCAGACGAAGAATGATCGAGGTGGGCAGAGGATGATCGTCCGCGGAAAACGCGCGCGGGAGAGAGCGATGAGGAGCGAGAGAGCGAGCGAGCAAGCGAGAGAGAGAGAGAGAGAGAGAGAAAGAGAGGGAGGAGGCAAGCTCACGGGGGAGAGCGAAAGAGAGAGGGAGCGAGAGAGGGGGGGGGGACAGGAGGGAGACGACAGAAGGCTACATACGGCGCACACAGCGGCGCTGTTGTGTACGTGCACGGGGGGGAGAGAGAGAGAGAGAGAGGGGAGGACGGAGAGAGTCTCTCCGACAGATGCCGGTGCACCGAGAGAGACAGCGATCCGGGGATAGAGAGCGGCGACGGAGCTGAGTGGGAGCGAGCGAGAGAGGGGCCGCGTTACCCCCACCACGGGGGTGAAAACTACCCCGAGAGCGCGTGGGGTGTCCGGCCTCGGCGCCGAGCCGAACCGAGCGCGTCCGAAGCGAGCGCAGTGCCCGACACACCAGGTCCCGCACGGCACGACTAGGCGCACCGTCCGGCACAGTCCACTCAGAGATACGACCCATGCTGGACCATCGTCGCTCTGGTCCACGCCGGCATCAGGCATCCAGCATCCGCGCGACGTCCACAGAGAACACGAGACACCAGGTCGCCAGCGAGGAGCCAGCGGCCGGGACACGTTGCGGCGCCGGTTACGAGGACACGTTGCTCGGGTTACTCGTCGACGTGACCGCGTTCGTCGGGGACCAGCCTCGTCCTCGTCGTCGGGAACACACGCTCGGCCGTGCGGAGATGCGTCACGAACGACACCGACGATAGTCTCGTCGAAGAACCAGAGGAAGCCGCGAGCTCGAGGCGGATCGCGCCGGGATCCGCGTTGTCTCGATCATCGGCGGTGTGCGCGCGTGACAGGAGACCGCGCGCGTCGGCCACCGGAACGAACGCGGAGCACTAGCCCAGCGCTCTCTCCTCAAGGACTTTGTTTGTTTTCCTTTTTTTCGTTTATTTTTCACATTCCCCTGTTTGTTGGTTCGCCCCTCGGTACATACCACCGAACCTCCTCTCGTTGTGCGGTGAACAAAAGTGACAAAGGTGCGACGACGGTCAGTGATACACACGCGCGCGACCCGGGTTCTAGATCTCGATCGAAGGAGCCAAGGATATTCTCTGATGGTGGTCGGGGGATCGATCAGCCGGCAGAGACAGTGAAACGCGGACAGGAGCCCGTCCTCCCGTGACCGGCGGCCGGCGAGTAACGCACCTGTGCACACGCGGGTGGACACCGATCATTGTCCCGCGGATCGCCAAGGTGTCGTATGTGCGTCGCGACGTGTGCCGAGTCCGCCGTCTGGCCTCTCGCGAACGGTAGCCGAGGATCATGAGGACCGACGTCAGTTGACGAACAAGTGCGTCCCCGTCCCCCCGTCACTGTCAATCCCGTGGTCGTCGTCGTTGTCTTCGTCGTCGTCTTCGTTGTCGCGGTCAGGTGTGTGCAACGAGGATTCCGCTCCGCTACCGGGAACAGAAAGACGCGCGCGAGCTGTCCGCCGACAGGCAAGAAGCAACAATCTTGTTTGCCGGCCGTTCGCGACACACGGGTGAAGTTTCCTCAAGGTGGAAACAGGTGAAACGTTGGATGGACTTGCCGGTGAAAAGCCGAAGGCGGAGGTGAGGGGGAGGAGGGAAGAAACGCGACGACGATCCTGATCGGACGGTTCGTCGGGGCCCGAGGGTGACCCTCGCCTGGAAATCGTCGGCCTCTCCCCCCCTTGTTCTTCTCGCCTCCCGGTGGAACAACAGGAGGAGCCAGAAAAAGGACACAGTTCGTCAGAGGACCACGGGGACCAACGATCTCCTCTATTCGACGCTAATTCTCCGTCCTGGACGCTCGACGGAAACGCAATCGCATTTCGAGACGCGCGACGAGCCACGAACATCGAGAAAACGTCACCATGAGGATCAAAATGCCCGCGGTCAGGATCGCGCAAGGTGAGTGATTCAGACCACAGACGCGAAACGTTAGACAAACCGGCGTGCCTCTTCTTTTTCTTCTTCTTCTTCTTCTTCTTCTTCGTCGTCGTCGAACGACGGGGAACACCATTATTTTTGGATTTCGAGGCGGGTACGCGCGGACGCCGTCGATCCCGCCGCACGCGGATGAACTTGAAAAGTAGAGGGAAACTTCCTGCCACGGTTTCGTTAGCTCTACGTCCCCCGCTCCTCACCGTCGTTGTCGGATTCCCGAGGATCAAACTTTCGGCGGCAATGTAACTTTTCCGCTGTTTTTCATCCTCGCGCGATGTACAGTTACACGGCCCGCGTGTTTCGCTCCGCATCGAATTTTGCGTTAAACGTTCCTTCTCGGAGTAGTGTCGCAGTTGAATGCGAACACGGAGGAATTTCCGTTCGACGGTTCAATTGGCACACGTGAGAGCCTCATTCCTTCGCTAGCAATCTAGAGCCTGAAGCATCAATGTAAATATCGAGTCCCCTCTGCCCCCTACACTTTGCTCCCAACGCAAGATTTAATTGCGGAATGTTCGTCACAATGGAAGCGCGATACTTTCGAGTCTGTCGCGTTCGCAAAATCCCGCGGAAGCCACCTGTTTCTCGCGCGACCGTCGCCGACAAATGCGCGCAATTTCTCCTCCGCGTCCGGCGAGTCGGAAGCCATCGGCGTCGTCGATCCAGTCGCGATAAATCGCCGACGATCGAGTCGGGCTCGATTTCGATCGAAAACGATCGTTTGCTTTGTCGCGTTCCCCGTGGATCAGCGAGAGTCTCGTCCTTAACCCGGAAGAATCGTCCCCAGCGAGCACTGAAATAGAATCGTCACATCTCCATTGTCACGAGGCGACAAGGCTGAAAGTCGCGCGACGCGACGCGACGCGACGGCACGAGCAAGAAACGCGACGCGACGCGGGTCGCGTGGCCGGGCGGTTTTGCGAGGAAAATAAAAGACGCGTGGACGTCGCGGAAGACGCGAAGAAGGAAGGAAGGAAAGAGGGGAAGGGAAGGGGGCTGGGAAAGAAAGAGAAAGGGAAAGAAGGAATGAATGAATCGGGAAGGACGAGGCGATGGGGGGGGGGGGGGGGTGAGGCGAGGGGGCGCGGGAAAAGCGGGATAGCAGGCCAACGTCTTCGAGGAACTCGTCTGAATTTTTAATTAGTCCCCGACACCCCCACCCCTGATAGTCGCGGCGTGCCTTCGTCAGGAGGGTGGTAGAAAAAGAGACCGGGCGGAGGAAGGAGGCTTTCAAGGTGGAGGTGGAGAAAGAAGAGGCCGCCGAAGGGAGGCGGTGGGGTGGGCAAGAAGGAGGGGCGGCATTGTCATGCGCGCGTTTTTCAGAGACTTTTCCACCCCCGACGGTACACACCACCCCCCGCGTAGCCTCGAGCCTAGCCTCCGACACCCCCTCGCCCCCACGGGGAGCCAGCAGCAGCGGCGGCGACGGTGGCGGTGGCGGCGACGGCGACGGCGGCTCCGTTTTCTTAATTACAACTGCGATATTCTTTAGTTCGCGCGATGACGCCGCCGCGAAAAGATACCGGAATATTTCTCCAACGATTAACCCCGCCGCCGGTCCCCGTGCACGCGTCCTCCGCACCCTCTCGGGAGACGTCGATCGATGATCGAGACCGGTCAGCGATGATCGTCCGGCTTCGAACAGGCTCGAACGACCGCCGTAAAGTTCATCGTCGTCGACGACCATCTTCGATCGGGTGTCTCTTGTATCCGTTAGACCCCGTCACTGAGCTCCGATCGAAATATCGTCCGCCATGATCGATGGCTATCCGCGACCCACCGAGGCTTCAGTGTCGATCAGTGGACCAGGCGGAACCGCTTCGAAATGTACGCATGTCCGGCACGGAATCGAAATCGTGTGACGTTTCCGTGTCGACGGGGGTGGTTCGAGTGCGAGACACCTCCAGAGGGGTGACAGGAAAACCGAACGCGATTGTGTGAAAGTAAAAAAGTCACTGAACCCCGGCGTTCGCGTTTCAAGCATGACCGAGGCGAGTCTTGGAACCTCTCGGGCCGGGCTTCGACCAAGTGGTAATTGACAGGTGACGTCAACGATTTTCTTTCACTTTGTCGCTGGTTGGTACTGTCGTTTCATTCTCGGAGCAGTCGGATCGGAAAGTCGCGGGCTCGCGATCGAATTTCATCGGTTTAACCGGCGAGACGAGGGAAGTGTGACCGACACGAAGCTTTAAATTTCTGTTTGCAAATGCGGATTATCCTCCCGACCAGGAACGTCCGTACGTCTCCTGTTTACATCGCGATTATCTGCCTCCTCGGTCGACCTACATACATATAATGAAGTAAATAGATCACGCGTTCGTACCGCCGTCGAACGGCAAACACCGCTCTCCGCGCAATTACCTGCCGATTCGCGGCCGCGATTTCGATAAAACCGCGTCTTCGGCCGCGGGACTCTCGAGGGACGCTGACGATTTCCGTTGACAGTGTGACGTGTCAGATTTATAACGGGGCGACAGTCGCTCTCCATGTTCCTCGAGCGGCAACAGTGAACTTTCGCCGATCTTATTTGGCGTTGGAATTTTAGACGATACCAAAGATTTATTTTAAGCGAATTTAATTTTTCGTTCAACTCCTTGCGCTACGATTTCATTTACAGTTGCAGTGATCAGTTCTTTGTATATATCAGGGGGCCCATAAGCAATCAATTATTTTGAAATCTAAAACAAACTTTGTAGTAAATTCAGGTTTTTATTTCTTAATTTTGCCATCTTTCCTGAAAATTTTCAATCCTCCTGTTATAGAAATCCAGGGTTCGTGAAGCAAAATGTGACTCAAGGTGCCTCCTTACATCTTCTACAGAAGTGAATGTTTTATTTCTTAAATAATGCTCCAGAGATCTGAAAAGATGATAGTCAGAGTGAGCAATGTCCGGTGAGTACGGGGGCTGCGGTAAAAGTTCTCATTGCAATTCTTTGATTTTTTCTTAAGTGAGTTTCGCTGTATGGGGTCGGGCATTGTCAATTTGCAGTATTACACCTTTTCTGTGGACTAAAGATGCCCTCTTTTTCAATAGTTCTGAATACAGCCGTTGCAATTGCTGAGAATACAACACGGCAGTAACTGTTTCTCCGAGTTTCAACAACTCAAAATGAATTATGCCACTACAGTCCCTCCAAATGCACAGTAACACCTTTCTAAGTGATAAGCTAGCTTTCTAAGATTAAGCTTGATATTGCGGTTTGATTTGCAGAAAACCATTGCTTGGAACGCTTTATGTTATCATAAAGAATCCATTTTTCATCTCCGGTAACGATTCTGCTAAGAAATGGATGTCTACGAAATCTGGATAGCAATGAAGTGCAAATTGATCGACGAATATTCTCGTTGGTCTCAGATAATTGATGCGGTACCCATATTCGTTGCCTATATCCCTTTCCCATTTCGTTTAGGTGCCTTTGTATAGTAGACCATGAGGACCCAAGGCTTCTCGATAATTCTTGTATACTTAATTTTGGATCAGCTTCCACTAGAGATTTTAGGGTGTCATTATCAAATTCAACTGGTCGTCCACTTCGAGGCCTGTCAGAGAGATCATAATCACCAGCAGCAAACCTTCTGAACCAACGTTGACACTTGTTGACCTTCAATACATCTCCATAAACATCGCAAATTTTCTTTGTTGTTACCGTTGCATTAAATCCCGCATGAAAATGAAAAAGTATGCAATGACGAATATGATCCTCGGAAGGTACGGACGCCGCCATTTTATTAGAGGGTTGTAAAAAAAAATTATACTTTTTAGAATATTTGGCACACAGGCTGCTTTACCGAAAATTGTAAAAGAATGCGTGTTTTCTCTTCAACGATCGGTACAGAACTAAAGGCAAAACAAATTCTTTTAAATATCTCAATTTTAGTATAAGTGGGCTTAGATTGTGGATTTGTCTGATTCGATGTTGTAAGTATGACGGGTAATCGATGATAGTTCTCGGAGTTTCGGCGTTCGGTCTCGCTTCTCGATGAATTCTTTTTTTTTTTTCTTTTCCTTCGAATTTAATACCAGCCACGTCGTAACGACCTCTTATCTGGATAAGCAAATTCCCAATTAAGATATGAATCGTGTGCTCCGTGTGTATATACGCGGGCAGCGTTCGCGGTGACGTTTCTGTCCGAGGAATGTCGAAACAGCTGCTGTTTGAATACGAAACGCCGGTGAATTGAACGAAATATTAACAACAGACCGCCGGGAATAAAGTGTCGAACGACTGGCCTCCATTACACGCGGATTATTGTTCTTCTGTGGCGATACCGTCGTGTCTGTGTCGAGACACGAAATAAAGGTTGACGAGAGCAACAAAGGGGTCCGCCATATTAGTCGCTTGTTCGCTCGTGGCCTGCGGACCACGTTTGAATTTTCTGTTTTTAACGAGGCTCGCCTAAACGTGCAAGCTTACTTCGCTTTATTCGGGAAAAAACTGGTCCGAGAATGTCAACCGGCACATTAACAACCTATAACTCTCTGGAATAATAAATCTGTTCGTTCACTAATTCACAGGTCTTAAACCCGTGACGATTCACTGCTATTAATGAATCAAGTCAAACATGAAATTTACAGTCGAGATTGTAGGCTCATTTTATTCTAGCAGCGGTACATTTTCATTCACGCGTGCTCGAATATAGAAAAAAAAAATTAACACTGTTTCTGCCGAAGGTGTGTGGAGGAGACATCTTTTAAAATTTTAAATAAAAATTACGGGGAAATTATTCGATAAATCTAATTTTCTGTATATATAAGATGATCGATGGTGGTAGAACCGAAAATTTCTCGATATATGAATTCTCGATATATGTCAACAACACGGGTCTCACCACCGACATATATCGTCCAGGAGACACTCCTCGGCGTCCGAGGCTTCTCGAGCTCCGCGGGTTATGCCCCGCGGTAGTGGGGATAGTTTCGCGACGTTTATCAGCCAGATATTTGCGACAAGTATCGAGAAAAGACTGTATACGTAAAACCGCGGTAGAAATAGTGTTAAACTGATAACGGGAAGACGTTCCATTATGAAACCTCTTGTCGAAACTTCTCGATAGAAGGTTGGTACTTAATTTGGTAGTTTAATAGTATGTTATGTTTGCGATATATTTGTACATGATCAATTTATCAACGACTACCTTCTTCCGTAATTACGGTAAACACATCGTGGTACGATAAATTGTCTTTTCGAGGTGCAAGAGGCCTAATAAAAAGCATCGACACACTTGGGATCTAGGAGTCGCTATCGAAACGCGCGTCGATGACGAGCAGTCAGCCCGGTGGAAGTTGAAGAACGAGGCGTCTCGCGGCTCGCGAAAGCAATTTTATCAGCGGCTCGAGAGCGTGACTGGTTAATTGACGCAATTACGCCCGCATAGCAGGACACCTCGCGGCAGCGGCGTCCTGCAAAGCCTCCCTGGGAGCCTCGGTATCGGGCCGAGGCACTTTCGAGGATGTTATTTAGCAAACAGAGTGAGTTTTACGCGCCCTTGTCGGCACGTGCACGGCATATGCGCGTTTTCTATGCCGGCGCGCGCGCGTTAAATATTGTCTTTGACGCGGCCCGTCGGAAGCCCTTCTTCGTCTTCCATCTTCCCTCCTCGATCCCTAAGCCGCGTCTCTCTTACTCTTTCACTCTCTCAATCTCTCTCTCTCTCTCTCTTTTTCTCTCGTGGCCTCGCCGATTCTCTTCCCTCTCATCGACGCGATCGCAGTCGCCGGCAAAAAACTACTTTGATTTGATTTCTCAGATTAACCTTTCGGGCACGTGGCGAGAACCCTTCCTGTCGGCCCTGCCGCCTCCCCCTCGTCCTCCTCGCACCTTCTATCTCTCGGTGGAGGGCCGAGCACGTGGCCAGGTAAGAACTCTCTCGCGATCGTGCACCGGAGGGACCCATGCCGCAGGCCGACTTTTCATCCCAGAAGCACGCGAGCCCGGCAAAAAGTCCTCCTCGCAACACGAGGCCCGCTAATGGCGATATCTTTTATGGATCGTGAGGAAAGTTGTCCCTCTCTCCGTTGTACAAACGTGAGTACTGCGAACGGGATTGAACGCCCAGCAGTCTTCGCCAGTCTCGAATTTATGCACCGGCCGCCGCGCTGCACCGCGCTGCATCGCGCTGTTCGCCAATCAGCAACTTACCACCCCCGTCGACTTCGAAAATGAGATACTCACCCGATCCTAGGTAGCAACGATGCTTCCTACAAAACATTCTTGCCGATGAACGGTAAGCTCCGAGCCGGTTGCGTCACGCGCAAGGACTTTGCGCTGCATTCTTCCCTAATAGGTCGTGTAACCCCTGTGGGAGTCCTTTTGTTCGGTTTCTTGGCTGTTCCTGCACTTTTGCTGCGCTTTTCCTGTACTGGCTCTTGAGTAATGGTCGATTCCGAGGATTTCGTGGCTGGGGTCAGATTTTTTTAGCTACGCGATCTTAATCCTTTATTTTACTGATTCAGATTCCATTAGCACGTGAACTGCCAATTATCATTCCCAGAGATTCTTACCAAATCAGAGTAATTTAATTAATGAGAGCGAAACTAGAAATGTTATGTAAATGTATTATAGGGGATGCTATTTTAACCCTTTTGAATTCTAAAGAAATTCTAAAGATGAATTCTAAAGAGTCACTATAAAAATGAATGTCTAAACCTAGTCAAAAATCACTTTCAGTCGTATGTAACTGACATGGCAGTTAACGTGTTAATAATGCCGTAATTTCAGCAGTATCTCTCAGCCGTTATAGGCTGGTGGAGCCGCATATGAGAATACAATTGAGTTATACAATGTTTTAACAAGTTCTGAAACGAATGAGAGAAAACACGTCGGACCGCAATGGATTATACAAGGTCAACATTGATCCTTTTATTGGTCCTCGTATAAATAATTAATAGACTGCGAATCTTTATGCAAAATTGTCCAAGTGGTCAGAAACAAAAGTTAAATGAAAATGTACTTCCTCTTCTAATCATTTTAGGAAATGGAAAAGAATTTAACAACGTCATTCAGTCCCAATGTCTTTACAATTCTATATTTTACCAGGCTATTCCTATTATAAATGCATCAAATTCGCAGTCTAATAATTAGGTTCTAGGTCTAACAATTAAGTCTAGTTAATGGGTTCAGAAATATGTAAGAAAAATTGATGTGTAAAAATTTGAATGAACCTAACCATGATTGCCAGGAAATGATCAAAAACATCTACCCTGCGAAGGTTCGTAATTGAGATGAACGTTGACATCGATGAAGTACGTTAAAAAATATATAAGAAAAATTGCTGCGTCAAAATTTGAGTCGACTTAGCGATGGCTGCTAATTAAATCAACATCGATGTAAAAGAAAGAGATTCAAAAATATGTAAAAAGAACTAAAAATTCGAACGGATCCAGCCATGATGGCCCCGAAACGATCAAAATCCTCCACCAGACGAGTGTTAATAGTTTCCCGAGCGGTTTCAAGTGCCTCGATCGGCAAAGTGTCCGAAAAAATATACAGTTTAGAGTTAGTTGATCGCCGGTGCCCACTTTGCGGCGGATTATTGGATAAATAGCGTACAGCAGGAATCGATCAAGTTGTGGGTGTACGTGTACATTAGATGGCGCCACCTGCCGCCGGTGTCCGATGCCGCATTGACGCTCGCTACTGGATACCTCGGGAAAAATGCGCGAGATCTTCTTCCCCCGGCTTGAACTCCGTTCGCAAAGTAAACACCGTGTCCCAACCATTAACCGTGTCGCGGTTGCTTGCAAAGCGTAGTCGAGCCGAGTCTCGCCGAGTCGAGTCGAGTCTCGGCGACGACGCTACTCGCGAAAATAGTTGATAAGATAAGGAAGAACCGAGGCACGGAACGGTCTCCGTAGTTTCCAGCTCCGGGGGCCTTCTCCGTTATTTCTGGACCCGACTTAATAACCAGCGATCGCGTAATTCTTTTGCAAAGTGTATACAGCGAACGGCTCCGATCGTTGCGTCGCGTCGCGTCGCGTCGTTCGCGGTCCCCGGCACCGTGAGCAAAGACGTCACCGGGAAAATTCGAAGGCAGAAGTAATTAAATCCATTACGGACAGGAAGAAACGTCGACTACCCGGCAGGAGTAGAAATTAATTAGCCATCCACTCCCGGGACTTTCCTTAAATCCTTGTCCCAGCCACGGCCGGGACAGACGATGTCGATACAGCCTTCTCGCCGGCTATCTTTCCCGAACTCGGCTGTATATCGTCCGTCCAATCTGCCGTTCGGCAATTTCGGCTGAAATACGATGTCGTCGGGATCGTTCTCGCGAACGCCCGACCGTACCGCCACGCTTATTGGTCACCGTCAGACGACATCTACCCTTAAAACGGGGCTGACACCTTGCACCGACCGCTCGCGATTTTTCCACCATTAATATGGTACATATTCACAGTAATCTCTACCACTGTCGGTCACACCTTTCATATCTCTTAGTTTATTAGTGAAAGAACAAGGTAAAACATTTCAGTCATTTGTAGAGCTCGGTAGGCCAATGTTAGGTGTTCGTAAGTGTCTAGGTTCCTAGATGTTAATTCTAACAGCATTCACGGTGAATTCTCGATTCATGTCAACAACACGGGTCTTGCCAGCGTCGTGTATCGTACAGGAGACATACCCGAGCCGTGTTATGTTACACTCCTCGACTTCCGAGGCCTCTCTCGAGTTTCGTGACCCTTCACAGGGTATATGACGCGGCAGTAGGGATAATTCCGCGACGTTTAACAATTTTATCGTACTCTTGAAGAGTTTAACGAGAACAGAGAAACGACTCTTTCGACAAGGCAACAGATACCCACGGACCAGAGCACAATATGCGTCGGTAAAAGGCCAAACAGGTCCATCAAAAAGATGTTACCGTAGGATCGGTTTCGTCCGGGTGTTATTCGAATGACAGGGAGCTCGTCCTAATCAAGGCGACGGCATTGAAATCACGGCAGACCGAAAATGGGAGCGGGTTCCCGAAGAAGTAGCGCCGCCGACTTTCGGCCGGTAATGGGTTTACAAGCACTTCAGAATAGGCTTTTCGAAAAACCGACACCGGTACCTGGAAGAATTGTACGGTGTTGTTCGCTCACCCCGAAGAAGAAAAAAAGAAGGAGGAAAGAATGGAAGTGTCTGGGCGGCGAACGGACACACCGAGTCCGAGAGCGCAGGATAATGCTCTCGGTGCCCAAGGAAAATTTATGTTGTTTGCAGTCTCGATTTCCTAGCCCATTGTCCACCATTGTCCGAGTCCCTCCTTCCAAGGTGCGAACACCCTTCGGGGCGATAATCTGCTCGCATTATTATACGCTTTGTCGGTCGGTTCACTTGTCCAGGGGGAAGGGGGTCCGGACCAGGCTACCTGACCAGGGGTCACTCGGGGAGCGCCTTCTTCACTTGCCAAGGTGCGATTCAACCCCTGGACGAAAACTGTCTCCTTGTTTGGGGTGCATCGGCGACGAGGGTCAACCTGACCTCTCCTCTTGCCATCCTGATCGCCCTCCCCTCCCTCTTGCGGTCGACGATCTGCTAATAGGAAAAAGGTACACTTGTCGTAGTTTTTTGCCTTGGAAGCGGACAGGTTTGATCGAGGACCTCTTCAATTCACTTTTCGAATTTTTATAAGTGAACTCCTGGTACTTTTTTGTCCTCTAAAGCAGAGAAATGGCTATCATAAATTAATTCCTTTCCCCCCGATTTCTGGATATTAAAATTTCTGCGCCTACAAGGAAAAGATATTAGAGGGACCCATAAGTAATCAATTATTTTGAAATCTAAAACAAACTTTGTAGTAAATTCAAGTTTTTATTTCTTAATTTATTATATAATCTTCGTCATTATCAAGGACAGTGGCATCGTAACACTTTTCTAAGTGATGAGCTAGGTTTAGGGGTTGATATTGCGGTTTGATTTGCAGAAAGCCATTGCTTGGAACGCTTTATGTTATTATAAAGAATCCATTTTTCATCTCCGGTAACGATTCTGCTAAGAAATGGATGTCTACGAAATCTGGATAGCAATGAAGTGCAAATTGATCGACGAATATTCTCGTTGGTCTCAGATAATTGATGCGGTACCCATATTTCTTGCCTGTATGCCTTTCTCATTTCGTGTAGATGCCTTTGTATAGTTGACCATGCGGACCCAAGGCTTCTCGATAATTCTTGTATACTTAATTTTCGATCAGCTTCCACTAGAGATTTTAGGGTGTCATTATCAAATTCAACTGGTCGTCCACTTCGAGGCCTGTCAGTGAGATCATAATCACCAGCAGCAAACCTTCTGAACCAACGTTGACACTTGTTGGCCTTCAATACATCTTCCTAAACATCGCAAATTTTCTTTGTTGTTACCGTTGCATTAAATCCTGCATGAAAATGAAAAACTATGCAATGACGAATATGATCCTCGGAAGGTACGGACGCCGCCATTTTATTACAGGGTTGTAAAAAAAATTATACTTTTTAGAATATTTGGCACACAGGCTGCTTTACCGAAAACTGTAAAAGAATACGTGTTTTCCCTTCAACGATCGGTACAGAACTAACGGCAAAACAAATTCTTTGCAAATAATTGATTACTTATAGGTACCCCTAATATATTATTAGTAGATATATTTATTGTGTGCCTACAATCGCTGCGATCGACACCAAATAAAAGGAATTAATAGCACCTATAATTAACGACTTCTTGTCAATATGGGGTTAAGGGGTTAAGCGATTTCAAACTTTGAATTGTTCGAGCATGTGCACGGAAGATCAGTATTGTCACCGAGTTTGATGGACGTTGGAGGATACGTTGCTTCTTTGTTTGGAGTGCAGCGCCAATGAGGATCAACATAGCCTCTCCGGCAGCGGCCCGATCGTTCCCTTTTTGCGGTTGACATTTTATCAATAGCCGAAAGGTCAACTTGTTACGCTTTCTTTCAGCTCTTTTAGAGAACTGGCTATCGAGGTTTGAAGGATTGATTGACCCATTTGCATCAGGAGCGGACGTACTCGCTCGTTTCGCCTGGCCATTGTCGCCGAGGCGGATAAACCTTTGCCTTCTCAAGGCTGGTTGTGGATTATAAATAATTGGACTTTCTGTGCTATTCCGAAGCAAATTGTACACTAAACCGAAGCTTGTTTAACGAGGAAAAACCGAACATCTGTCGTATGGACGCATTTTTTAGCTCTTTTCTGTTGACAATTATTTAACCATACGATTGCTAATTGTTCGGTGGTTTTCTATTATTAGGATTTTATGATCATAAATTGCAAAACTCGCGCACAATAGCGTATTACTTCCCGGTTCCAACGGGTTAAAAATTAAATTAAATTAACACGTTAACTGCCACGTCAGTCACTGGGTTTGGAAATTCATTTTTATTATGAGATGTCCAGATAAACCGAATTTTATTGGAGTCTTTCGAATTCAAAAGGGGTAAGACAGCATCCCCTATAATACATTTTAAATTTCTAGTTGTGGTTTCACTAATTAAATTACTCTGATTTTGTAAGAATTTCTGGGGTTGATATTTGGCACTTGACGTATTAAAATTACAAATGTAAAAGAATGTATACCTCCTACAAAATCTGTCGCACAAATATCAAAATTTGTAAATCCTCTTTCTAAACTTTTGCTAATCCATAAGTATACACAAAAGAGTCAGTCTGCTAGTTACGAATCAGGATCAGCCAAAATTAAAAATTCCAATTTCACTCTTCACCGTTCTTCAAGAAAGAAATAACCCTTCGTTATCACAATTCTCACTTCTCCAAACGATTTCGCAGCACCAGAAACTGCAACCAAACGAAGACTAGCATGATGCAACAATTATTTATTTCCCTTTCAGCTGCTCTTATGCACTCGCGGAGAATGCAACACCGCGCGCATCACTTGTCACAAGTTGCGCGAACCTAACTTCCCCGACGCCAAGGGACTCACGTTCGTCCTGGAGGACGGCAACGCGTCCACGCGCCGTCATAACCTAACCGGGCGAGCATTTCAGCATTTAGAAAGTCGAGACTTCGATGGTAGCCCGCAAGAACCGGGCAGGGGTCACCGTTGGGGCGCTTTCTTCCCGGAATTAAAGTATTTTCCCGGGCGATCGATTATCGACGAGTTCCCTTCCGGCGTCGAGCCGGCAATCACGTCGCCGCTCCTCGGACCATTATCTGGAAAGGGTGTCTCCGATAGGAAGCGGTCTAAATTCCTCCATCGCGAAAGGTCTCGTTCAAGGCTCGCCTGCAGCGGGTCAGGTGGCGTCTTCTCTCGAGCCGTCATGGTTGCGACTATTTTCGACGGCCGTGTTTCCGTGTCTCTGGTCAAACGTTAGGCCCCCTACACACGTCCAGGCACGCTGACATGCCAAATAAAAATTGTCCGCAAAAGTTATAATACTAAGAAATAAGGTGGGAATTGATATTTTTGAATCTTTTGAACCTCTACGCCATTTTAGATTACACCAACTCGCTGTTGTCATAAATACGGAAAATCTTCAGTGCGTTCATCACGCATCAGTTTCTTTCCGTATAGATCACCTGATAAGTAGAATGCGGATATTTATGGAAAATAAAAATTGTCTGCAAAAATTAATTATAATAATAAGAAATAAGGTAGGAATTGATGTTTTTGAATCTTTTGAACCTCTGCGCCATTTTAGATTACACCAACTCACTCTTGTCATAAGTACGCAAAATCTTTAGTGCGTTCATCACGCATCAGTTCCTTTGCGTATAGATCACCTGATAAGTAGAATGCGGATATTTATGGAAAATAAAAATTGTCTGCAAAAATTAATTATAATAATAATTAATAAGGTAGGAATTGATATTTTTAGATCGTTTGAACCTCTGCGCCATTTTATATTACACCAACTCAGTTTTGTCGTAAATACGCAAAATCTTCAGTGCGTTCATCACGCATCAATTCCTTTGCATATAGATCTGCTGATAACTAGACTGTGGATATTTATGGAAATTAAAATTGTCTGCCAAAGTTAATAATAATAATTAACATGGTAGGAATTGATATTTTTAGATCCTTTAAACCTCTGCGCCATTTTAGACTACACCAACTCATTCTTGTCATAAATACGCAATATCTTCAGTCTGATAACTAGACTGCATATATTTTTATGGAAAATAAAAATTGTGTGCGTTTGTTGCAAGAAGCAAGAAGCATTTAAGAATTTTTACAACTATATAACTTCATTTCTCAATTTTTTGAAATATATTTTTGAAGCTACTCCTTCTAGACACGTTAATCTTTTCACTTGATGCAGCAGTAGCTAGTTTAATTAATTCGCTTGAAATTGAAACAATTCTGTCACTCCTTCTGCTGTTTTAAATTACAACCACCCACTGATAAATTTATAAAATACGATGAAGACATTAGAAACAGCAAAAATGGTCCAGCGAAGCCTAGATGCCAATGCATCGCAACACGTTTCGACGCGTACACGGGGGTCTTTATGGTGCAACGGGAGCGGAGCCACGCGCGTGCATTCGGCCCTCCTATAAATAGGATCTTTCTGGAGACCAAGTTCAGAGGAACACGGTGGACGCGAGTCGTTTTTAGATTTTCCGGCCGTTTCCGAGTCGACTTGACTCTCGAGTCGGGTCGAGTCGGGTCGAGTCGAGTCGAGTCGAGTCGAGTCGAGTCGAGTCGAGTCGAGTCGAGTCGAGTCGAGTCGAGTCGAGTCTCTCTGCGCGGCTCGGTACGCCCGCGAGCCAGTTATATGCGCTCGTTTGGGAACGCCGTAACTTTGGGAACTTGAACGCTACTTCGGGGTGCCACTTTACGGGGAGCCTCGCCCTCCTGGCGGCGTGTAATTAAATGGGAAAGAGGAGACTCCGTAATGGCGTAGCCTTGAGGATTTTCGTGGTGTTCGATGGATTCGGTTTCCCCGTTCACGAACCAGTCGCTTATGTCAGGGAAATTCGGGGGACTGTGAAGTGTGCCGGAGCCTCGACGTGTCTTCCGGAAACTGGTTTCATTAACCCCCGTGCGCTACCCCCGCTGAAAGTTTACCCCTTTTCGAATTCTGTCCGGACCGGTTCGAAAATTCGGTCTGTTTCGCGTCACTCCTATTTTTGAACAACCGCGATTAACACTAGAACTACCGAACCAGTCAAAATGACTGGTGGATGATTTCTTCTTTCATCATTACTGAAGCTATGAAAACGTTTTCACTAGAAATTTTTTAATATATCTCTTCTTTGGAGTACACGTTACCATAAAAATCGTTTGAAACCCGATCAAATTCAATCTTGCTGTTATTATAAAGGGATAAGTCTAAGTCAAGTTTAGGGCTCGGTAGTTCTAGTGTTAATGTATTACTTTATTAGAGAGTCTTTGGATAATCCACCGGTTTATACACTGCAGAAGAAAATCAGAACGCTCATGTTTTCTGTTATTATCGAATTTAAACTTTAGTGAATGAACTTTTTGTTCAATTTAATGAATATTCTGAAATGTATTTACCGAATATTTTTCCTTTTTCTGTTGTAAAATGTATTTCTGTAAATTAAGAGATTGCAACTGAAATTTTTTTATTTAAAGCGTAAAGCTACAGCAGATCAAGTATTATTGTAGGATTCTCTGAACACAGAAATTAATTTCAGCACGTGATAGTTCAATTAGGGAATTTTAGAGACTCCCGTTGCATCGATCGATGACTATTGAGAAGGAGTCAAGCACATACGTCCGCCTCATAAAAATATCGGACCATTTTGTCGGTATCGGTTCATTGTTGCCACTAGTTTTGGGTGAATTGGCGTTTCGAAATGTCAAGTGAAAGTTTATGCGTCGCGCAGTAACGTAACAGATATCATTGTTGTCCATTTCTACGGGATCGCGGACTTTTAAGCGACCATAAAGCTTTATCGAATAATTTTAAAGTGTAATCGAGGAAAAATTTATTTATCCTGTCGGTGGCTTTATTAGGCTGTAATAAAGCAAAGGCCTCGTTAAATGCCCCTAAACTTTCTAATAGAATGTGTCATACGTAGGCAGTTCGTGCTATAAATGCATAAAACTAGCGATCTACCGATGACATAAACGAATGATGAATTGCACAACGGTAGACGTTTCTTTGTGTTGACACTGTACACATACACGTCACGTACTGTATTGTTTTGGATTGTTGTGTCCAAGATTCTTTAACATTCGAAACCTAAGGAAATTTTTATGCCTATTTTGCTGTTCCAATAAATATGGAATCGAATCTCTTTGTGTCAAAGTGGAAACAGAGGTAGCAAGCAATTCTTAAGAAGAGTCGTCACTATAATTTATAATGTAATTACTAAACTGCCGATTTTATGTATTTATGACAAAAAATGGGTGGGCGTATTTTAAAACAGCAAAAACAATAGAAAAATTTTAAAATGCTGTTACATTATTTTCATCCTATTAAACATACTAAGAAAGAAAATAACATTCTATTTGATTCCAGTTTGTTGCAATTCAGGTAGAAAATTTTTATTTTGCACAAAGATCCGCAGTCTAGTAATTATATTCTCATGATACAATGCAGAAATTAAGCCTCAAATAACTGTCTCTATAGCACCAATACACGTTGAAACCAGTGTAGTTATTTCTTGAAGCCCACTTTTTGTTACTGTAAGTGAAAAATTACATTTTCTAAGTGAAATAGGATATGTAACAAAAATATGTAAAAGTACCTAGAGCTGCCAATTTATTGCTCACATTGATAATGGTTGAAGCTTGCAGGTGAAATACACTTGAAATATACAAATTGAATATACAAATATATACAAATATACAAATAATATACAAATATACGAATACAAACATATTTCATTTTTCAAGAAGTTTTAATTGAGATAAAATAAATAAAAAAATTCGCAAGAATGGAGCTGCCTTCTTGCTGGAATCGCATCAATTGCAAAATAGAAGTGTTCAATTGCAAAATTGAGTTATAATCTCAATTTTGTAGGATTTTCGGAACGACGATTAACGTCTTAAGAATGATTCCAATTTTCTTAGAATTTTTAGTGTGATGGTTTATAAGCGACTGTGTTATCAAAAAAAAGGCTCGACCAATCAGAGACAAAGAAAAATCAGCCGATTATCCGCGGAATAAGGAACTCGCCGAGTGGGTTGCGCAAATCTGGAGGCGCGGTCCACGGTCGTTCTGGAGTTTCGCACCGGAAGCGGAAATGGCGATTCGAGACGCGATTTTCGGGTCACGGCGGCGGCCAGCTCGCAGGATATTTGCTTTGACGAGCGACGGGCACCGAGTAGGTGAAAAGTAACGGGCGAGAGGACGCGTACAATGAGATAAAGGTGACAAAACGCGGGACCGTTCGGAGTCATGTCCGGCCATTGCTGATCCGGAAGTTGAATAAGAAGAAGAAGAAAAACCGGCCGTGGAACGTCGTCAACACGCCTGGGCTCTTTCTCGACCAGTGGCGTGCCGGTTTTCGCTAGTCGTCGTCTGATTGGCCGTCGCCGTTAAAATTGCTCAGCGGGAACGGTTCTCTTCTCTCTCTCTCTCTCTCTCTCTTTTCTTTTCTATATTTTTTTTTCAAAAAAATCCACCCGGGGTTCGGTGGAGAGAGTGGGATTGTCCGAGATAACTCATTGTGCCCGGCTGGACCAATTGCGTGGCCGATCCGCGGGACGCTGCGCGACGGGATCCCGGAGCAACGGTGTGAAAGAAAAAAAAAAAAAAGAAATTAGGAGTCACGAGTTTTTCTGCGATGCCCGCATCGAAGCCCGAGGTCGGCCACGACTGCGACTATGGCCGACCATTTTGACGTTGTCGTCGAGGACGCGGAAAGATGTTGGCTAATTGCGATGAATTATTCATCGGCCCGTGTATCCGAATTCATAATTCATGTGTCTATACATTTTTAATGCTCCTCGTGTGTGTGTGTGAGGAATTAAATTTAAACTGGATGATAATCGGAGAGCCGGAGTTAATTTCGCTTCTTCCTATTTAATCTTCGTAATTGGATGATTTTTCAACCGAGCTCGAGGGGAGGTGTTCGCTGTCTATTGGGAGATCTACTGAAGTAAAAATAATTGTATGAAAATGCAGCATTGAGGGTATAAAATTCTAAAATAATGGCTCATCATCTGGATGAAGTACTTAATAATCTTTAGGAGACTCTGGGCGAGGTTTAAGCAGACAACTATTTTACTCATTGCGTGTGTAAATCTAATTATACAATTTTTATTACGATTTTAAAGGAAAAAATTCAATACATTAACACTAAACCTACCACGGTAAAAATGACCGGTTTTATATTTTACAATTATTGAAGCTATAAAAATTCATTTATAGTGGAAAAATTTAGGGTTGCCATTTTTATAAGGCAATATTTACCACATACTGTTAATGCTCGGTGTAAGACAAGGAGCATTGTGAGTATTCTTTACGGCCCTGAAGCGCTCGATGACAAAGGGATCTCGGGATTGATACGACCTGTCATAGATCAATTTATCGCTTGTGTGATCCTCGAATCGGTGGTTTATCGAGTGGAATGAATTTCGTGTAATCGTGGTGCAGCTCGGGACGCTGCTCCCTGTAAAAAGGGGAAAAAATTATGGTTGCTGCGAGACGAATTGACCTGCAATACCGGCTTTTTTTTCTCCGTGAAACAAGACTGAACCGACATTTTCGACTACAAACTCGACGTCGGTATACCACAAATCCAAAACCAACAAATCCACATAGCATCCATAAACGACTCGATTAACACGTTAAGTGTCAAATATCAACCCCAGAGATTCTTACAAAATCAGAGTAATTTAATTAATGAAACCAAAACTAGAAATTTAAAATGTATTATAGTGGATGCTGTCTTAACCATTTTGAATTCGAGAGGCTCCAATAAAATTCGGGTTATCTGGATATCTCATAATAAAAATGAATTTCTAAACCCAGTCAAAAATCACTGTCAGTCATGTGTCACTTGTCATGTGTGACAATGATCTATATGGAAACAAAAAAGTCTCCCTCGCACCCAATTTTCAATTCCGCCTTCGAACAACGCGTTTCAAACTCAAGTACAGTGAGTTCTCAATTTGTCAATAATCATAGCAACTATGTGGTCGACGGTGCCACCCCCGACAAACAATATATAACTGAAGTGAAACTTGACATCCGTTATGAAAATGATTTTTGTATAGACTTTACAAAACCATCTGATTAATGATAAAGAAAATGTGTTTTGGGAAAATTGACATTACTCGAATAAAGAAAAAATTAGAAACAAGTCTCTCTGACCCCACCAGTACTTCTAGCGTTAAATATTCTCTAATATTTATTTGTGACGCTCAAATAGTTAACTTTTACACTGTAAACATGGTCTTTCGTGTCTAATACGTTCTTTAGCGACTAACAGAAAATCCTAAGTCAAGGTTATCGCAATGACTTTGACAAATAGTTTGTTGAAATATTTCATATCGTGAATACAGTGAATTCTCGATATATGTCAATAGCGCGGGTGTTGCCAGCGACAAGTATCGTCCAGGAGATATATCTAAGCCGTGTTATGTTTACACTCCTCGGCGTCCTAGGCCCCTCGCGGGGTACATCCCGCGGTAGTGGGGATAGTTCCGCGACGTTTATCATGCAGGCGTTGGCGACATATATAAAGAAATCACTGTAGCTTCCTGAATAGCCATTTCCCGTTCTGCGGGCGCCCATCAGATAGCCGGGGAAAACATGTGCTTCCCACGACGCAGTCGATTCTCATTGCAACAGGTAAATTGACCAAGTTGGACGGACAAAGCGAGTCTGGCGGTCAGGTGACCGGTTCCAAACAAACGGATTGAGAGAGAAACAGAGAGAGAGAGAGAAAGAGATCGCGTCGGTTGACCGGGTCCGGAGTTTTCGTGCCTTTATCCATCGGAAAGGATGCACACCGGCTAGAAAAGTGCGAGGCTCTATCCGTTCCGCGGTCGGCCGGACGGGCGGTTATGAGAAATATGAAATCTGGTTCTCACGGGCCGTGAATGGGTATACGGTGCGCGCGCGGCGTCTTTCTCTTTCCCCGTCGGATTCCCACTCGGCCGGGTTAGATCCTTCTCTCTATCGTCGCTCCACATGCGTATCGTGGGAGGATCTCTAGTCCCGGGGGTCCTTTGTGGCCGGGGCAGCGCAGGACATTGTCCATTGAGAAACGGCCAAACAGGTCCTAGAGAGTTTGACCTGTGTCCCGCGTCCCCCTTTTCAATCGCGGCACGGTTTCTTTCAAGGAAAACCCCTTTCCTGATTTTTTCATCAAAATAAATCATGTGGGTACAGTTAGAGGAGGGACGCGCCGGGTCCAGCTGGCGTGCCAGCCAGCGCGCTGCAGCGTCTACCAAATCCACATCGGGACATCCTGTCACGTCCCTGTCGACGTTCCACGACCGTGCGTGGCCTTTGCCAGCCGAGCGAGGCGAGGCGAGCCCGAGCCGAGTTTTCACCTTTCGTGGGAGTCGAAATCTTCGACTCCGGCGGCGGACGCCTGGGAACGTCGCGACGCGACGCGGCCGATCGCGGAAATCGAGGCGCCGCGCCGCTGTGAAACTGAAGTCAAGAACCCGAGGACGGTTAACGTTTTTCGTCGAGTTCGCGAATCGTACTTAGTGAAATTCAACCGGTGAATTATTATTTTTGTCGTCGAACCTTTCGGCGCGCACCTTTGTGTCGCAAAGGGCTTCGCGGAGCGGATCCAAGTCAGCTATTCTCGTTTCCGCGCGCGTAGCCAGAATTTTTCCGGCAACCGCGAAACGGCACGCGTCACTTGCCGTTGTTCCCGTTCCCGACAATGACCGGAAAACAAACGATGAGAACCCGCGATAACAACGGCCGCGCAGGATCGCCAACGGGGAACGCGGCGACGAAACACCATGGAGGCCTGTTTTATTGTCCGGCACGGGCACCATTCGATGCGTGTTTCGCCGTCTCTTTTTCTTCTCCCCTCTGGTCACCCACCCCCGTCGAAACATCCCGAAACCGTTCGCACTCCTCTGTCTTGCTCGCGCTCTTCTCCGGACGCGTTTTCTCTTTCGCCACGGCCGGCCTCGGTTAATTAGAAAGTTCCGTGGTAAAGAGAGGAAAGAGGGGGGAGGCAGGCGGAGGCGGAGGAGCAGGAGGAGGGGGGCCAGAGCTTCGTTGTTACATTATTCAAAACGTCCCCCCGCGAAACTCGCTGCTCGCTCGCCGCAAAACATCCGAATGCAAACTTTTGACAACGCGCGAACGCGCCAAGTGCCGAAGCATGTCACGCGAAATAATTAACGATCGCGCGAATTTTCTCGAGCGAGAATTAACGCGACCGTCCCGCCCCGGGCACACCCCGCCCGCCGCCGCCGCGCCGCCCCTGTTCAGCCATCCCCGCGACCGTTGTTCCGCCGAATTTCTGCCGGCGAAACTCGAGTTTCCGAAAACGTTACCCGGAACCGCGACCGGGCCCGCGAAAGGGCGCTTGTTCCAACTTCGAACTCGTCGGGCTCGTCGGCGAACTCGATCCGCGCCGACGGGATTTTTCGTTCATGCTTTTGCGAATCGTGCGCCTGATGCCGCCCCAGCGACTCGTAATTTCGGCGAAAATTAAACCGCGACAAAACAGTTTTTAATCGCGATGCGACTTCCGCGGCGAAGCAGTAAACCATCTGGGCCATTCATTCCTCGAGCACAGGGACCATATTGTTGAAATTCTGGTCAATTACTTTATCAATGATAATTTTAACACATCTACCAGCGATTACTCCATAATTTTTTCAAGTCTACCGGCCTATGGTTGAGGATTCTTAAATAGGTTCTTCAACAGCAACTGAAAGTTCAGGCATAAGTCAAAAACTGACTCTTACTAACGTAATCGACAGGGTGTTCAAGGATCTCGAGGGCGAAAGAGGGGTGGCGTTTTCAAGGTCATTTGAAGGACAACTTTATTTTTTCAAACGGAAAATCAAAAACTTCTCTTTAAATATTTCCGAAACTAGTGCGCGTATAAAAACTCTTTTTACGTACAGTAACATCCCATAATAAAAATTATAGGTTTCCATTTGAAAAAACAAAGGTGACCTTCGAATGACCATGAAAACGCCACCCAAATAAAAAACTGGTACTGACCCCTCGAAATCCTTGGACACGTGTTTTACACTCTTTTAATATCTTTCATACTTTCCGAGATATTCGGCTGGGAAGTTTTCAAATGAACACCCTGTATAGACCTAATCCATAGTGTATTCTATGGGTTTATGGCAAAAATGCATAGATGCAATTTAAAACAGTGGAAAGGTTAAAATGATTTTGTGAGTGGCAATCTATTATTCTCAGCTTGTTGAAATTTTTAAAATAAAAATAATTTCTTGTGGCTTCAGGCTCTTGCAATTATTTGTGAGCGGCAAGCTATTATTCTGAGCTTGTTGAAATTGTTAAAATAAAAATAATTTCTTCTGACCCGAGTCTCTTGCAACTGGCGCAGACAATTTTTATTTTAAATAAATAATTATTCTCGCTAATGACTATTTAAAAAGAAGCCAAATTCACAATTTTTCTTGACGTCACGCGTCGAAAAATAGGAAACACAACTATCTGCATATCATAGGTTTTCCATCCCTATTTTTAAAGGAACAAAAATCTTTTAAAGGAAAAAATAATTTTTCCGGGCAACAGATCCTGATTCGAATACTGAAATACAAATTTCCTATCGTTCTCCCTCCCCTTGCATTCACCCTGATCGGTCTTATGTGCTATACATCGGTGACCCCGTTTCCATTCGAGCGCCAGTACCCGTTAGGTCTGGTCTCGTGTTCTAAGGACTTCGTAGGAGCGTCCTTTAAAAGAGAAAACGATCAAAGATACGGAAGAAAAGCTTCCGTAAAATAGGCGGGTACAAGAGGAGCGTAGTCCTGGATCCGCATCGCGATCCACAAAACGGCTCTCCGGATTTTTTCTCGATCGCGAAGGGTCAACGTTTTTTTTTTCTCTCTACTCCATCAATCCTCCCTTAGGCGCATCGAGGCGCGCAACGTCCCCGATGCAGGTAAGGGTCGTCGCCGGAAAAAAACCATGTGCACGATCAACGCCATTTTGGATCCTTTGTGGGGTAGGTTCGTTCCGACCGGCCAGCGAACTCGTTCCTCCGGGGTTAAAAACTGTTCACCCCTGGAGGAAAGTCGAAAGGGCCGATGTGGTTTCCGGGCGCGGAGAAAGGGCGCAGGGAAAAAGGGCGAGAGAAAGATCCTGGAAAAAAGTGGGGGTTTCGTATAAAAATTGCCCCCACCACGGAAGAACGCGACGAGCCTGGTAGGTCCTTTCTTTCCTTTGATATCCTGTCGGGGCCCTTGGCCCTTGGCCGGCCCCGTGCGTGCCCCGATGCTCCAGTCAGCATCCGAGCATGGATGAATACAGATCTCGTCGTTGATGCTACCTCATATTCGTGTCTAACCGGGCGAATCTCGGAAATCGGCCAAAATCGTGTAGGATGATCGGTGCTCGGTGAACTTGGATCGTGTACGCTCGCGTTTACGTGATCGTGATCGAAATCGTCGACGATCGGTGCACGTTAAGGGCTCGATGGTCACCGTCGGATTCCAGCCACGCTCAATGGCGCCCGAAGGTAAACAACACGAACGGGAACACTATTGACTGCCGAATAATTCTCCGTGTTTTGAGAACCGTAGACCCGATTGGGAAATCGGCTGCGAACCTGCAGACGCGTTACGAAAGCTCGCGCGATCATTCTCCTTCGAGGTACGCGCAATTGCTATGGAGATCGTTGCAGGCAACCTAATTACCGATTCATGGCGGTTGATGGCTTCAACCCTTAGCGGTGGCGCACGGTTTTTTGGGCGGCGACAGTTTCGAGAGATATTCAAATTAATACTGTATATTAATGTGCTTCTGATGCACTGTATTATTGCATAAAGCGAGGACTATAGAATCTTTCTTTCAATAAGAATCTCGAAAAGAGTGATTAGATCGTGTTACTTCAGGTGGTGTGTTTGTTTAGGACTGAAAATGAGCCAATTTACTTAGATCAATGTCTGGATGTAAATCATAGCTGTGTTTCTGGTCAAAAGATTCACTGAAATAAACTCTTAGCTGCAAACCAAGGCTCTTCAAAAAATTTACTACAATAAGTTCTGTGCTAGAAATCGTAGCTGTTAGTGCCATTTTTATAATGACACTGAATCTGAGATTGTACTTATAATGTACATAGCCAGATTACCGTTTGTTAACAAGCTTCGTGGAGTTTCGATGACTCCAGTCTATTAGTCAGAGACTTTTATGAAGAATGAGTGAAGTCACTGTAGCTGTTAACACTTTACCTGCCAGTGATTATTCAATACTTTTCTAAAATGGATAGCTCACAACTAAGAATTTATTTCAGTAAATGTTCATCTTAGCATTGCTATCTAAAAAGAAGACTTCGGTAAATAAAATGTTAATACATCGATTCTAACCTGCAAATAGAATTTTTCTAAAGTCATGCAATTACGAAGAACGAATTTTATCGTTCTGTTACAAGAAGAAATTTGACAACGTTTTGCTAAATTGTTTAAATTGCCTTTTGCGGAAATTTTGCGGAGCGTTCGAAATGACGGCAAACGAGACGTTTTTCGGTTTTGAAACGATCGGCCGACGCGACGGGCCCCTATCGTCGCACAGTGGGCGAAAATGCCATTTTGGAGCTCTAAAATAATAACTTCTAAACCATTAGAGATAATTGAATGAAATTTAATAGATAAAACTAATCATAGTTTTAACCATCAATGGTCACCTAATCATGGTTTATCACAGTGTAGTCGTCGCTAGGTTCTGTTAGGTTCCGGCTAACATATGCATACTTAAAGTTCAAATTTAGGTGAAAAACTTGTGCTCACTTGAGAAAACTATAATCTTCAAAATGTAATAACAATTACTTGTTTTAACATCGTTTAAAATCCTGGAAGATGTAAGCTTTCGTATTGTCTAAACCCAACTCAGCTATTTCTAATAGTTTTCTTTTAAATTGCATTTGAATATTGAAAAAAATCATGTGAAAGGTGACAATTTCACGTTCTTAATTTGTTCCTCGAACTTTGCCGGCCTCCTGTGGGTCGTGGTGGGGGGATAGAACTTTTTCGGATTTGCTTCCTTTGGAATGTTCCTAAAACACATCCCTATCACTCACTTATTTAAAAACAAAAAAAAATTTTCCATTTTCGAGCGCCGAAATCGCGTTTTCGCCGTCGACGTCGAACGATGGTTCGATAGTTTTGTGACGTGTGCCAGGAATCTATCAGTTTCTTGATCCGTTTCTATATTTCGCGTGGTTCGTCGCTGCCACGTACGGGGCGCGTTAGATACCTCGCTCGGAGAAGGAAATTGCTGCGACCCAATACTAATGGATAATGGAATTATTGGTTACGGTCGGAGCCTCGCCCTGGGGATGATCGTAATTCAATTGCTTCGATGTGTCCTCTGGACGTTTTGACAGGACGGATGTCCTAACAAGGAAACCGCCTCGGGATATCCGTCAGTTTATCAGTGTTGGCCGCGTTTGTATCGCCGCGCCGGTGCGGCTGTGTTTTCGGGAAAAAATCATTCCGCGCCAGCGTTCCTGCCATCCGGGCGCATTTTGTAATTCGATGTTGCCTGATCTTTGATTTCCGATCATTTTCGCGGCCATTTTCTTTTGGAAACTGTTTCGCAAACAGTATTTGCATGGATCTCAAATCTGCAAATTATTATGCTATTGAATGATTTCAGCCAATTCTTTTATAAGGTGATTTATTTGAAACAATGATCTTGCATGATACTTTTGAAATCAGAATATTCTCCGGAGACATTTAACCCTTTGCACTCGGTGCTATTTTCATTCCGAAACTAGATTTTTCTTCCGTCTTAGAATATTTTCATTTTATTCATACGAAACTGATCCGATTATATAATATTTAAATGTTTAGTAATCTATTCAATACAAATTTTGTAACGTAACAAATATTTTGTAATATTTTTTGTAATTTTTTAAAAATAATGTCACAACAATTTCTAGTGGTGGTTCAGAATCACCACTCGAGTGCAAAGGGTTACGTTTAATACTTTCAATAATAAATTTACTGAAATTGGGACCGGAATTCCCAGTTTAATTTCCAGCAGAATATTTTCCAAACTGATACAAATGAGGGGTAATGAGAGCACTAAAGCAGAGTTTAATGAGAACTAAAATACAATAAGGTGAAGAATGTGTTTAGAAATTAATGCAAATGAAGCACATTCCACGCAGTACTCTACTGCGTTAACCCTTGACGGACCAATGCCGTGTATATTGCGGCAGAAATAAAATATAAATATGTATAAAATAAAATATAAATATTTTGCTTTCTGTACTTGACATAAAAATGTTGAGTCCACAGTTTCTCTTCGCATGAAAAATAGCTTCTATCTGGAGGGGAGTAAACTAGAAATATTTCCGGACCGTTAAGGGTTAATAAAATGGAGTTTGCTTGGAACTAGAATAACGGGAAGGGGTGGGGGTGTTTAGAAAAGGGTGCGAATAATCGCGAAGCGGACTGAATTCGGGATTGACGACTCGATGTGAAATCGATACCGAGTAATTGGCGTCCATCGTCAGATTCTCTGTTCCGGACGTTACGTCTTTCCCGGAGAGCGGAGGAAAGAAAATTAATGTGGAGAACTAATAAGCTCGGGACGTGTCCTTGAACGGTTCCCATACGTATCCGCCCCACTCGTAGATGGAAATTACGAAGTCTGTGGGAATAAGGGAGCCACGCGGGTACAGTGATCGAGGCATTACAGATGTATGGGCCAATTTGTAAGCAATCCAACTTACATTCGCGGAGCAATATTGTATTTTTATGTTATCTTTTCCCGGCTATTCGCGGCCTCCTATACGCGATACACTCTACTACCCCCCAACGTATCCCCGTGGCCACTCGGTTTCTGGTTTCTGCCAGATAAGGGAGGAATCGAATCAAAAACAAGGAAATTAAGGAGCTCTCCGGGAGACAGTGCAATTTTCCCGATCTCCCGGAAGCATTGTCGTATCTCGTTGCAGTTTACGTTTTAATCTGGCTACTAAAAACGCCATGATCGCGACGATGCTACTTAATTACAAAACGTTGGAGATTACCGTTCGAACTACGCTCGCCTAATGTGAGACGAGGGTGAAGCTGGCTGAGCTTTTACACATTTATTGACGTGGAGAATTTAAAAAAGGGTTCGAGACAATTCTTTACAGTTTAATTGACCATTGACTTTCGTTAGTTTCAATACACAATACATTATATAATAACTTGTGCATTTATGACAAAAATAGATAAGCACAATTTAAAGCAGTGGACACATTAAAAAGATTTAAATGCTCTAGCTTACCAAAATAATTAAAAGAAGAAAATTATTTCGCTCCGGTGTCTTGCGATCAATGCAAATATTTTTTATTTTGCATAAAGATCCGCAGTCTATATATATATACGATGAACGCACTTCTGACAAAAAGGCTTCTATAAAGTGCATGTTTTTGAAACAGGTTGAAGGAAAATAAATAAGTACATAGACAATTAGTACATAGAAATAGGTACATTCACATAGGTAAATAGAAAGTGATTACAGTTCCTTCCAAATCTTACAGAACAGCTTAGCATACTGGAATAATGAGAGCCATTAAAAATTTATTTCTAACAATTGAACTGTGGGGTTTGTGTTCTTGTATCAAACACAGAAGCTGAAAAATTAATCTAACGTCAATCTAGAACACAGTATAGCTATCTTTTAATATTATTCGTAACTGGACACAACCCTTAATATAGGGAACTATCTTTTAAAATTATTCATAACTGGACACAATCCCTAATATAGGGAACTATCTTTTAATATTATTCGTAACTGGACACAACACTTAACATAGGGAAATATATTGACATAAAAAGAAAATCAATTGTTTCGGTATAAAAATTAAATATAGTATCGTTGGTTGAAGAAATTCTTGCCCCCACCTGAACCTAACTCAAGCCAAGGGTTAACCACCCTCTCCAAGACTCAAATAAGAAACACCCACGCATTTTAACGAAGTCTGCGTCGTGCAAATGCATTTGACCTCGACCACTTCTGAAAGAAAATTAAACGGTGGCGAATCTCGGTAAAGTCTTATCATTAAGGAATTGTTTTGTAGCGAAAGGGTAGCTGGAAGGGGGGACCATCGGTGGGCAAAGCGTATCCACCCCCGCGCCAGGTATCTGCTAAATGCTTGATGGGGAGCAGAGCGTACCGGATTTTGCAACAAACGGGAACGTGCCGAGCAGGAAGCTGCTAAATGAATAAGCAGCCGACGACACCCGATTGGGGCGGCGAGAGTATATCTCCTTTCGACCGGTTTGCGGACAGGTTACAAGGAGGAGAGACACGGTTCGCTCGAGAGCACAAGGAGAGGAGAGGAGAGACACAAGCGCACACGCGTCCGCACACGAGAGGGAGATCGGCGAAGTGACGAGGAGACACGTGTCGGTCCCGGGGTCCTCCTTCGCTCACCTTCGAGGCCCCGCACGGGCCCCGAGGATCTCTAAAACCGGGGGTTGCTCCTCTCTCTCTCTCTCTCTATCTCTGTTTCCCTCTATCTCTCTCTCTCTCCTCTCGTACCCCGTCGCAGCGTCCCGTGCACTCAGATCCAACATCTGCCCCCGAAAAAACAAAAGCCCATTGTCGTTAACGACCGGTCGCGCGTCTCTTGTTTCTAACCGAGCGCTTTTGAATCGTAGGCGAATAACGGACCCGAACGTCCATTCAGAACCGGGTCGCTGTCTCGTTCTTTTTCCGTCCGCGGCCTCTACGATCGCCGTTTTTGCCCCCTCTCTTTCTCTCTTTCTCTCTCTCTCTCCTCGCCTCTTGGACTTTACTTTCCCCCCTTCGCATAAACTGCGACTACCCGAGTTCGTGTACCCTCTGTTTCGGAATTTCTTCTTCGCCGCTACTGTGCACGAACTTACGAGACACCTTGAAATTGTTGGGCTAACGGCTTCGTATTGCATCCAGGCACCCTGAAGAAGTTGCCATTTTCCATGCGAGAAACGAGAGAAACGTATTTCAATCACACACATTCCGAAATTAATCCTCTGTGCTCGTTTTCTCCCTTCTTTCGTCGCCTTCGAATTTTTGCACAGTGTGCCATTTTCGTACAAATACGAATAAAAATTTGTACCATTTTTGCCAGGATCTGTCCAACTTTGACGCTTCGTTTGCACGCCCAGTAGCTTCGAGAAATAAATAAAACTAATCTAATTTATTGAATCAATAAATTTCTCACTAAAATTCTCACCAAATTTTTGACAAACAATTCTGTCCCCCATAATTAATAAGACGATGAATTACGTGAAAAACTTGTCAAATGTACGTCAACGTTTGCAACAATGTGCAGCTTGCATCTTCAACGAGGACGTTTGATGAAACAAAAATCGTCCTTGATTTTTTCTACAATGTATGTACTGTGAAGTATGTACATATGTATGTATGAACTATGTACTGTGTAAATAACAGTAGGTTATTCGTGTCTGGTTCCCATCATAAAAATACTTCAACGGACACTTCTCCGGGTCGTGTTTAACAATTTTGTGCACCGTCGTAGTTTGTTGGCGCTGCGAAGCGTCCCTTTTCTCGCCGATTTTTCCAGATTCGATCTCGCGCTGCATCTCGATGGATCGATCTTTGGACGCAATTGTGTCCGAGGATTTATCTCGCTTCCTGTTGCACCCAGGTACGCGTCCTTCCGGTGACAGGCAGCCCGAGGTGCATAAAACGACGATGCTTATCTTGATTGCTTTTGGGAGATGTTGCTCCATAGAGCGTGCTTTTTTCAGTTATTATTGTGCCACTGGCGATCCGTATCTGTGACTAATAATGGGACACTGTGTGGGATTAGGCTAAAGGACGTGTACCTTCAATTTTCATAAAGGAATCTCTATTCAAATTTATTTTATTAAGGAAATTTTATTGATTTAGGAAATTCCGGTCTCGTGGTCTGAATTTTCTTTTTAGATTGCTTCCAAGAATTTTATTTTTATATTTATTTTTTTTCAATGGAGTGCGAAAGGTATTTCTTGCTGTAAAATTGAGTATCGGTGACTAATAATGGAACTCTGTGTGGGACTAGGCTAAAGGACGTGTACTTTCAATTTTCATAAAGGAATCTCTATCCAAATTTATTTTATTAAGGAAATTTTAGTGATTTAGGAAATTCCGGTCTCGTGGTCTGAATTTTCTTTTTAGATTGCTTCCAAGAATTTTATTTTTATATATACTTTTTCTCAATGGATTGCGAAAGGTATTTCTTGCTGTAAAATTGAGTATCGGTGACTAATAATGGTACTCTGTGTGGGTCTAGGCTAAAGGACGTGTACTTTCAATTTTCATAAAGGAATCTCTATCCAAATTTATTTTATTAAGGAAATTTTATTGATTTAGGAAATTCCTGTCTCGTGGTCTGAATTTTCTTTTGAGATTGCTTCAAAGAATTTTATTTTTATATATATCTTTTTCAATGGATTGCGAAAGATATTTGTTGCTGTAAAATCGAGTGCAAGATTACCACCTAGCGCGTCAAAATAATGGAGCACAGGCCGTCGACAATAGAGGTTTCTAAAATCGCTAATAAATTCCCTTACATTGTACATTTAAAGGGAACGGTAGCCACGCTCGCATTAATATTTCATATTGTTACCGTAATTGCCATCGCCATTCATAAAAACATTTTCCACGACCAATATGCAATTAATTAAACGTCGGAATACAATGCGACGCGTTTACGGGGGTTTCAAAACGCGGGCGGGAGGAAAATTGTGACTCGACGACCGGGATGAAGTAAAATCCGGGGTCCGCGGGACGAGCAGAAAATTTACAAGCGAACAGAGAGAGAGGAGATGTGCCAGAAAGATCGCGGATCCGTTCCCGAATATTTCCCAGCGATACCGGGTCGCCGTTTCATAATGAAATCACGGCTCGCGTATAAATCCGTACCCACGGACTCGATTCGCGACTCGACTCGCTCACCGGCCAAACAACAGAAAGGGAAATTCGGTTAGCTTTCGGAGGAAAGCGCCCGCGGCTGATATAGAGATCTAATTTCCTTCTACGCAAGTCTTATAATTCACCCCCGTCGCCGGCGAACAGGAGTGGGCGAAGGTCCCGGGGTCAGCCGCAGACGTAACAATTCACTTTTAAGTGTCCTCGAGCAGACCTTCTGCCGGAGATTCTTGCGGCTCTTCCGTGCCCCCCGTTCTCATACTTCGGCCCATTAACATAGAGATTGGCATGGTTTCATACATCGATCTTTCCCTCGACTCGAGCCACCGTCAAGATATCGAGACTCACCCCATCAAACAAGAGAACCGTTTATTGTCCTCCTCGTTTCGTCCGCTATCCCCGCCAGAAAATAATCGATAAAAATCATGAATATGCATATAGGACTTTCGTAGCATTTTTTATTCGATAATACTTGGCACGATGTGTAAATAAGCTTCACGAGGTTCTTGTCTTCTTTGGAATATTCTACCCCTGATGAGGTAAAGATAATTTCTTCGGATTGAGATTTCTTTAAATTTGTCTACAGAAGTTTATGTGGGATTTGAATTCTCAGTTAATATTGCGTACAATGAAGATGATAATAGAGATTGCTAAAGGATATTTCCTTGATTTTTGGGGATGATTGAACCCTGCTTAAAATCAGTAAAAAATTATCTCACTTTGTACCTTATAAAAAGGGCAAACATATTCCATTTTATATATAATATTTTTCATGTCAATGACGATTTTTATTTGCATTTGCTTTTATTGGCCAGAAAAACATTTTACACATAAAATACAATAATTATACACCCTTTTTGATTTATTTGCTCGAATAATTTTCACCATACAATTCATATGCATCCGAAAATTCTTGATTTCACTAGATCCACCTAATCTTTTAATCAGTCTTTTCACGCCATTTTGTAGTGCTTCGACAATTTAGAACATATTAGGTTAAATTTCTAAACGTTCCATGCGTCTCTGTTCTCTAATGAGAATTTTTATCAGGGATCGTTTGTATAGATGAATAATCTTGCCCTATGAATTTATTTTTCCTAGTGTTCGTTCCCGTCCATTAGACTGCGGATCTTTATGCAAAATAAGAAATGTTTGCATTGACTGCGAGACGCAGGAGCGAAATAAAAATGTATTTCTTGTTTTCATTATTTTATTAAGTTGAAACCAATACGCTGATATCCTTAAATCTCTTTAATACGTCCACTGCTTTAAATGACGGTTATCCATTCTTGTCATAAATGCATAAAATCCGCAGTCTACCGTCAATATTTGTTTTCCTGCGTCGATTAGGGCGTTCTGTGTGCTCTGTTCAATTTCGACGCGATTTTCCGTGGACAGTTTTCAGTTTGTGCGCGGACTCCGTTCGATTCTTTCGGGGCGGAGCTTGATTGACCAATGGCCAGGCGCGCAAACGCGGGTCCTCTTGACCGTGTAAGCACCGCCATATTTCACGCCGAATCAAAGAATTAGACCCCGGTGTGAATTGTGGAATATTGGATTATCGATTTATCCTGCATTTAATTGTTAATCTACCCCGCCCCGATTCTCATCTGTCATTATCGAATTTCTCACCTTATCCCGTAGGGGTTTATATTAATTATCTTCATGTAATTGCGTCTTGTATATTTCAACGCGGCCGGAAATCGTGGCATTTTATTCATTTCACAATATACCTGATTTATCTCTTAATGAACTACTCAAATTTGATATCTTAATTTTACCCAAGAAATGAAAATTTTACCCAACCCCTTAACAGTCTACCAAATGTTTATGTGTTCGTCAGAAAAATGTTGCCCCGTGATGAGTTGATGAAGATGGTCCATTCGATCCGGTAAAAAATCTTGCATGGAATATAAATTGTTAGTCCCTCGATGCTCACAGCAGACTTTGATTCCGGATAAATAGTTAACATTGAAAGATTGAAAGATTGAAGGCAGGGTTGTCTGAAGAGGTTGTTCGACTTTTCTGGTTGCAGCGGAAACCTCGCAAGGCACCACCTCCCCAGACACCGTCCAATGCGGGGGTTGCAGGGCGTCCTACCCCCTCGGCGAGATCGTGCGGTTCATCGAGCACAAGGTGAACCACTGTCGCAGCACGCTTCAGGGTTGCCATAGTCCACCGGCGACGGCGGCTCCGGAGGATTCCGACCCGGAGGACGCCCTCGCCCTGAAGACCGTGGACCAGGACTCGAAGCTGAACTCGGTGCCGAGCATATCCGCCCCAATCAACAAACGAGGCGGGGGCAGGCTGGAGAGTCCACCGACGCCTCAAGGTTCAGGACCGGATGCTGGAAGTCCGATCGAGCTCAAAGCCAGTGCCAGCTCGACGCCTAAAAGACGGACAGAGACCTCCGACGAGGACAAAGAGGACCTCCCGAAGAAGCCGAAGATAGAGTCCGTCGACGCGGACACGAACACAGTCAATTCTGGTGAGTCCCTGTCTGTCTGTCTACTTCGTTATCTACGCCGAGGTTAATTGCCACCGTGGTGCTTAACCCGTGACCCGTTCGCGTTTCCTACCCCCGACGGAAAATCCTCCGTCCAAATTATTCTCGTGGTCGACTCGCATGCGTCTCCAAAGAACAATCTTTGGTACTCTAAGACGATAGAGCAGTTGATGCTCTTTAAGAAATGTTGACATCGTTTTTATGGTTTTAGAAACCCTTAAACTGTAAAGGTCTTTCGTGTACGGACGATTTTTCTTCATACTGCAATGATTTCTCTGTATATGTCGCCAACATCTAGACGATAAACGTCGCGGAACTATCCCCACTACCGGGGGATGTACACAACACGGCTTAGATATATCTCCTGGACGATACTTGTCGCTGGCAAGACCCGTGCTGTTGACATATATCGAGTATTTACGATATGAAATATTTCAACAAATTATTTGTCAAAGTCATTGCAACAATCTTGATTTAGGATTTTCTGTTAGTCGCTAAAGAACGCATTTGACACGAAAGACCCATATTTACAGTGTAAAAATTTACAGCGTCACAAATGAATATTAGAGAATATTTAACACTAGAACTACTGGTCAGGTCAGAGTGACTTGTTTCTAAGTTTTTCTTCATTCGAGTAACGTCAATTTTCGCAAAACGCATTTTCTTTATCATTAATTAGATGGTTTTGTAAAGTCTATACACAAATCATTTTCATAACGGGTGTCAAGTTTCACTTGAGTTAAATATTGTTTGTCGGGGGTGGCACCTTCAGCTACATGGTTGTTACAATTAAACTGTGGATCTTCGAAATTACGTTGCGTGGACATTTTTGTAAATATTGTGCACGAATTACTATTTCACTAAAAATAAAATGACACTATACAATTGCAATTGGCTTTAGATCGCGAGCACCGTCAACACACAAAGATCCACAGTCTGGTCGTGAATCTGAAATGATTGAAGGGGGTTGGGCAACTACTCACACTACGACCGTTAGTGGTGACATATGCGCCGTGACTATGATTTTATAACGTCCATTAAAAAGTCGAACGAAATTTTACCACCCCGGGGCTTAAAAAGATTAATTAGGAAAAAGTTTTTATCTCTTACGCGACTGTTAGTGCCTGCAATTAGGAAGGGTTGTACCGAATGTTGAAAATCCAACCTATAACAAAGTATTCTGAAAAACGTAAAAACCGCATAAAAACCTCGGTGTATAACCTCCGTTTAAATTTTTATTTCGCTACATTTTGCAAAGTACTTGAGCTGATCCCAAGTGTCCGAAGAGCGAGTGACAATGAAATGACTATGCGGCCCGTGGCTAACGATCAATTAAAAGCTCCAGCATAAAGCGATTGGCTGTTCGGTGTTTCTTGGTACTCCGTAGTTTCGCGATAAGGTAGAGTGCCACGTTACCGACAAAAATAGACGAAAAATGGTTTTACGTTTTACGAGAATGATCTCGCGTTTCTGATGCTACCATTTGTCCACAACAATCCCAGTATCACCTGGAAAAGCTGCAATCGACCGCGTTCGTTGCGCCACGCTTCGCAATTGTAGACTCGAAATCACAAGTTTTGACCAACTGCAATTGCTACTAGACAGTGTATTTGTCATGAATGTACTTTATGGCTCATTTTTACATTCTCGTCTTTATCCATTATCGTTTAAAACACGTCATGTTTAAAACCCTCTTAAAACCGTAGATTCGCGATAAGGTAGAGTGACCACGTTACCGACAAAAATAGGCGAAAAATGGTTTTGCGCGCCACAACTGGTCGTCCTTATATGGGGATATATTTCGCTGGGAAAGGGCTCGTTTGAAAGAGGAAGGTTCGATCTAGCGCGCGCTGGTCACGAGCTGATGAGATTATGCAGATATTTGGTAATATAAGCGTTAGAAATAGGCCAAAAATTGACGATGTGCGTGCCGTGGAATCCAAGCATTTTTATGCCATTGGATGAGTTTTCAGGATGAAATCGAGCGTAGCGCGCGCTAGAAAATATCTCCGGCTACAAATTGAGCTGTATTTTGTCTTGATTCTCTGCGAAATAAAGCCAAAAACTTGAAGCACGTTTCTGGCGTCGGAATTCATAATATCGATAATAAAGAGCAAAAAATGTGACAAGTTTAGTCACAGACTTAGGACCCGTCGGATCAAGACCAAGACGGATCTTAAGTCAGTGGCTGAAGGCTGTGAACGGAAATTATACAGCAGTTAGCGACCTGCTGACTTTGCAAAAGTCACGTGACTACCCTTGGCTCTTGAACGACGAACGTTTTAATCCCCCGCGTGGTCTCTTGAGTTTAGAATTCTCCGGATTCATTGAAGGATCGCGCGTCTGTCCAACCTTTCTCCCGGTTTGAGATCGTTATTTACGTTTCCGCGGACCGGTCCCTCGGCGTTCCATTAATCAGATTCCGATCAATATTTCATAGTTTCACATTCCGCGGGATGAATGAGCGTTTAGCCCCGGAGTACTTTTAATTGCTGCGGGTTGCACGTCGGGAATTTAATTGACGCCGACACGCAATGAAAGCTCCGGGGCACGTGCCACCGAAGCGTTGTCGTGATGTTTTGACATATTCCGCTTTGAGTTCTGCCGTGGGTCTCCCGAGTCAAGGCAACCTCTATAAATATAGCCGGGGTCTGGGTTCCGGCAACAAATGCTCGCCGCGACTTTCATATTCTATGAAGCGTGTTCCGCGGGCCCACGAAACGCTCCCGTGACAGGAACAATTCTCGCAAAAATGCCACCGTATAACGTTCAAACCGTGTTCTAGATTTTACTCGTATATCGCGCCCCTGTCCATCCCCGTTGTTCGTTCGCGTTCTCCCAACGAAACGTTTTCGTAAATTGAGCTACATAGTGAAAAGAAAAAAAAAAAAAAATAAAAAGAAAGGAGAGCGCAGGACACTGTCATCTGCGTCGAGAACCACGGTTTCGAATTCGCTGGGTCGAGAGGGGGCCCGCGACAGAAAGAATGAGAGAAAAGGGAGTTTTTAAAGTACAGTTACTGGCTGCCATCTGATGTCGATCCCGCTTCAACGAGCACGAACAATACAGCGGTAGATTCGATTTTTGAATTTAAAGAGCCCGCTCGGGGATTGGGGTGAACCTGCCCCCATAGTCCACCTACCTCTCCCCTCTCTCCTACCCCCGTGTGTGACCCCTTTTTATCGCCGGCCACATTGTCATATTCCAACGGCGAGAACGTCCAGGCTGCTTTTCATCCTGTCGAAGATTAATAGTTTATTTTTAAATCTCTTTATTGCTCCTTGCTGGACTTTCTGTTCCGCTGTTCTGCTGCGCGCGTACCGCGTACGTATGGTCTCGAAAAATTCGACACGGTCAAGGACGGGACTGATGAGGGTAAAAATAATACCTGCGAACGATCGTAAATCGAACGTAGAGGTCGCGCTTGGGAAAGTCCTGCAGTTACAAGGAGATGCGAAGATTTACGAGGGGAGAAGTTAGGATTACGCGCACGTGGACTTCAAACTGTTTTTTTTTTTCTTGTCATCTTCGGTTGTTCGATTTTTTTCACGGGTCTTGCGAAGGATGTGGCAAGAAGGGGTTGGTCACGGCAAATTCTGGCAATTAATTGAAGAGAAGATGGATGTAGGCTTCACAAAATGAAAAAATTCTTTAGTAATTTTTTGTCTTCAAATTTTTATTTTAATTTATACGAGAGCGGCAACTGTTCGTGAAAAATTCGATTAACAGGAGAGAAATAAAACGAAGCGAATTTATGTTTGTGCGTTACGGTCGTCCAAAATCGATTCGTTAGCCCGTTGTTTGACTCTGCCGCGGTCCAGGAATTTCCGGCAACAATGGCGGCGCTGGGTTTGCCGGTCTGCTCGCGGAATTGCGGCTCACGGGTACATAAAGGTCGAGGGGGGAGGGGGAGGACAGCTTTAATTTCGCACCCACTCGTCGACGAATCGACACCGGAGCGCGATCGCGGCGGTTTACTCCGATTAACTTCAAAGAAACGGCGCCTGCCTCAAACGAAATTCATGCGGCCCGACGCCCTTGATGAATTGAAAGCACAGCCTTTGAGATTCTTAACTCAGTGCTTACCTGTGCAAATTGACGTGGCGGCCTGCTTTGCATCGCAGAGAGGAGAACAGAGAGAGAGAGAGAGAGAGAGAGAGAGAGAGAGAGAAAGCGAGGGAGGGAGAGGGAGGGGGGAAGGAAGAGCGCGACCGCGCTCCAATGAGAGTCACTGCGCTCTCCTCCGCCCCCTCCTTCTTACAATTAGCGTCTTCTCACTTTTGTAAATATTATTACGTTCGCCGGAATGACCCCCTCCCGGTTCTCGAGACTCGTTCAGGCTTAATTGTCTCTCGTTCGAAAAGGTTTTGCCCGGATGATAATTTTATTAGACACTCGGCCTCTCCGGCACCCTTTGTTCCTAGTTTCACACGTTCCGACCACGTTTTCGGCTTGTCCACGATGGAATCCATTTTTTTCCGGTTGTTCAAGGTCTGTCTAATAATTACTCTAAAAGTGATTGTAATACCATATAAAAACGTGGAAGATAAATGAATGGGGCCAGTTCGTTTACTAGAGCAATACTCTTTTATTATTCTTTCAATGTTGAACACTGAACTCACCATCGCCGTTCAAGATGACCGGCCCCAGATTTTTGATCTTACAATTACTGGAATTATAAGATGCTCCCGTGGGAACTGATCAAATAAATTCGATCTCGTAATTTTTATAAGACTACATATATCAGTTACTTTTAAATAGAGCACTTTCATGTAGTAACAATCTAAAATATCGCTAAACATACATCCTCGTTGCTTCTACACTGACATAGACAACAAATTTTTGTACATTTCCGTGCGTACAATTATTCCCCACTTCTAATATTTAGCCTTCTATCTCCATATAAAATATTTATAAAATCAATGGTAACTACAAACAATCCAGCTTGTATCATCGACTCTGACCTGTCCCCTGCAAATCTCCACAGAGGTACCAAAAAATAAGATGTTGAAAAACGTCTGCGTTACTTTAAACTTCTCGCAACTTTCTTCAGTAAATTCCTTTCGATCCGACACACTGAAGAAATTGTAACAACGAGAAGATTGTCCGAACTAAAATAAAAAAAAAAGGAAGATGAATTGTCCGAACACCCCTAATCCATTCTCCGGTGCAAACTTGGCCGCAAACTCAGGCTCGAACGAGCCCCCGGTAGTTAGCCAGCAAAATCGAGTGGCTTGAAGCGTGGATAAACCGTCGAGAGAGTTTCGATCGCGGCCAGAGAGGAAAGCCACTAAAAAGCCGGATAAAGGGCGGTCCATAGGGGTCGCGTACCCCGTGATCCGTTTCTGATCCGTGTTGCTCTACCTGGACACACGGAACGAGATGAGAGAGCAGAAGCAGATATCAACGGCGGTCGCTTACGGAGATCCGGACGGTGAAGCGTCCGTGTGCACGGCTCGTGCGGACCACGTGGCCAGACAATAGGACGATTCTAATTGGGCTTTTGGACGTGGCCGGTCGATAACAAAAAAAGCACGACAAAAAAGGCGACGAAAGGGGCTTATCTGGGGAACAAGCCTGACGCGGAGTCCGGGGGGATGAGAACGAACCATCTCTCTCTCTCTCTCTCTCTCTCTCTCTCTCTATCTCTCTCTATCTCTCTTCCTAGCTGGCCCCGGATGGGGTTAACTGTCGACCCAGCCACCGGGAAAGGGGGGGCGCGGCGACGGCGACGGCTGGAACGAGTTTCACGGACCGTGATGAAATTTTAAAGAGACACCGGTGCTCGCTGCATCAACAATCTGTTACGTAATTATGATCGTTTGCATTAATCACCGGCACTGAAGCGGGTGGCCGTGGCTTCGCCGCGACCCGAATTAACCCGCCGCTCCGGTACCTCTATCGGGAGCTTCCATCTTCTTGCGAGGCTTCGCCTTTACTGCAAAGGAAAATATTGCGTGCCGTTCCCGACGACTTTTCTAGTATCGTCAATTCTTTGTTCATGTTTCTCGGCACGGGCTGTCGCTTTTTGCAAAATGATCCTTGACCGTTGTAATGTCAGTGTCAAGCACTCTCTGGACGAGGCTCTTTTGTTGAAAGAACGAATTATTAACCCTGAGCACCACCAAGGCGCCTCTAAAAATTGCTGTATCATTATTCAACATATTTTTTCCATTATTAACCCTTTGCACTCGGCGCTGTTTTAATTCCGAAATTAAATTTTTCTTCCGACTTAGAATATTTTCATTTTATTCATACGAAACTGATCCGATTTCCGCATACAACATTTAAACGTTTAGTAATCTATTGAATACAAATTTTGCAATGTAACAAATATTTTGTAATATTTTTTGTATTTTCTTTCAAATAATGCAACAACAATTTTTAGTGGCGCATCGGAGTCACCACTCGAGTGCAAAGGGTTAAATTTGTTTGTATTTAATAAATCACTAAACACTTCAGTGTTGTACGAGTGCATTGCACTATGTTCGTATGTATAATATGAAAAAAATATATATATATAGAAATATTCAAGGTCGGAAGGAATGTTTCGTTTTGGAGTTAAAACAGCTTCTAGTGCAAAGGGTCAAATCTCTGCAGTTTCATTTTGCTTTTTTCTTTATTTTGGACAGAAAATAAGAATCTGAAATAATGTCTTTGGTTTCTAACCTTGTCATTTCATTTAATGATTCGCCTTTAACCTCTCAACTTAAAAGCCCGAGAATACTCGGCTATTATAATATAATACACACTTTTACAAACTAATTGTTAAGTTAAGAGGTTAGGAAAGCTGAGTTTGAGTTTACAGAAATAGCAAATGATTTAAATAAACTGCTAGGATCACCTTGTAAAATTTTTGCACAATTATTCGAAGATTTAGATAGATTTCTACTACAGTACACTTCGAACGACATTAATCGAGTGGTCGCAATTTCCGAGGTGCACGCACATTCCACAGAAAAATTGTCCGAGATTGACACGTCAATCGTGACCCCGAAAATTCATGAAACATTCGCGGGACACGGCTTACAACCATAGTCGAACCAGAGCGGCAGTAAAGTTCGAGTCGGAGCAGTTCGCGGCCGCAGTTGTAAAAATTTTTCCATCGACGGGTTTAAAGAAAGGTAATTCTCGGTGTCGGGCGAAATAAAATTCATCCCTCTGGGGGCTAAAGGGGTCGAGAGGAGAGAGGAGGGAGGAGAGATATCATTTCCTAGAGCCACGCGCGCGCGGCTGTCCCGCGAGCAGCTGCGTTAAGACAAAAACGAAAAAATAGAATGGAGAGTGACGTTACGGGAGATCGCGTCAAGGGGGTGCGAAGATAACGGGGGTGAGAAAAAAAGAAGACGAGACGCGAAGCGATAATCCGTCGAAATTGACACCGGCGCTCCCGGTGAGATGCAGATTTGATCTATCTGTCAAGTTTGTCTGGAATATTAATTCTCGTTCGCGGCCGATCCTCTTTCCCCGGACGATTTTCTATGCCCCCCATTTCACCCCCCAACCACCCCTCTCCGTCGTAAACTACTCCTCTGTCGTCTCCTACACTTTCTTCTTTCTTTCATCCCCCGTCCGGTCTCGTCTTCGCGGACCGCCCGAGGCGCGTCGAGAATTGCTTGCGAATTGGTTGTATCTCAGGATTTCGAGGTCCTGCAGCCCTTCCGTCCTTTCTCCTTTTCTCCCTTCACCCCCCCCCCCCCCCGCCTCCCCCTGTCACGTCTTCTTTCCACGGCCCTTCTCGCCCCTGCGGAAGGAAGTCAACGAGGATGACATAAAAGTGATACACAGACCGACCGGGAAAGCCAATACACGTTACTTGCACACACACCCGGTTTCTTGCCGCTTTTCCTCGGGATTTCCGACGTTTCCTTCTTCCTCGGCCTCGTTTATCTCTGCTCGATGAGTCCTGCGAGCCTCTCGGACCTCGGCCGTCGCGGCTTTCGAGGCGGCAACGCGACATATACAGTCCACGTCAACTTCAAAATCTAATGGCGCAAATATTTTCTTTCTGTCCCTTCTGTATTCACTGTTATATATCTCTTCAGCCCGGCCTGCAAAATTCGAAGATACAATTCGATCCTTTTTGTATTAATATTTAAACAGTTAAGAGATTTCAAGTTTATTGTTTCAAAATTTTAATATTGACAGATTGCGATTCATTTGAAGAATCGGTAACTTTCCGAGGTCAGTATTTTCTTTAAATTTTCTTGATAACAATTCAGTTAAAAAATGAGCACACTCGTTATCTACATATTTATTTGTGTTCAATTTTAACACTCCTCTCAATTTTAAAGTTCAGTCTGAATTCAATTATGTTTAAGAGATTTGCATTGTGCGTTAAGAGATTTCAAGTCTGTTTGATGTTTTGAAATTTTAACACACTGCGATTTATTTGAAAAATTAGTAGCTTAGGGAGGTTAGTATTTTCTTTAAATTTTCTTGATAACAATTCAGTTAAAAAATGAGCACACTCGTTATCTACATATTTATTATTGTTCAACCTTCAATTCTAAAACTCTTCTCAATTTTAAAGTTCAGTCTGAATTCAATTATGTTTCAGACATTTCAATTCTGTTTCTTGTTTCGAATTTTTAACAGACTGCGATTTATTTGAAAAATCAGGGGGGTTAGTATTTTCTTGAATTTTTCTCGATAACAATATCCACATTTTTATTTAGTAGACTGCGGATCTCTACGCAAAATAAAATTTGTATACATCAATAGCAATCTATAGAAGCTAAGTAAAAATTTACTTTCCTCATTAATAATTTTTATATGTTAAAAATAGTACCTCGACATTGTTGAACTTTCTTAATCTTTCCACTGTTTTGAATTACGCCTACTCGTTCCTGTCATAAATGCATAAAATCCGCAGTCTATTTATTAGTGTTACCTTCAATTCTAACACTGTTCTCAATTTTAAAGCACAGTCTGCATTTCTGTTTCTATTAAAATTTTACTAAATGTTTAAAAGTGTATTTCTCTTGGATAAACTGTAAGATAGATTGACTGACAATGATTTCCAACTTTTAGCTCCGTAAATGTTTCAAAGACATTTTAAACACACCTTGGGAGGGCACGTTGCCTTCGCACTTCATTTTTCGCAGCTTCCCGCAGCTGCTGAAGAATGTTTTAATTTGTTAGTGAGAAGTTCGACAAGTTCGTTTTTGGCATTTTAACACAGCACTTCGTCGCTGCACGCTTCTCGCTACGCGAAGAGAGCAAGGCTTTTTCGAAAACTAGCTTCAGAGGCTCTCCCATTTGTCTTCTTCTTGTTCGCGGAAGGAGATTCGACGAGGACAATGAAAACGTCGCTCGAAGAGACAAGAGAGAGCCGAAGTTTTAATATACGCGCTCCCGGGACGTTTCCACGCTTCTAAAATGCCAAGACAAATGTATTTTTCCTTTGTTTTTTCCATCCGCTCGCGACGCAATTGGGTTCCCGAGCGAGGATCGGGTCGAAGAGTTTGTAAGATGAAAAACGTGTTCAAGTATCGCGAGGGAAAAATAATAAGAAAATGGATGTTTGTGTGAATATATTTCTCCATTTCGTTGGCTTGGGCGTTTTCGACTCGGTGTTGTCTTTTGTTTGAGATTTAACGGGCAACGTCCAGTCTTGATATTTGCGGTTGAACTGGGCAAGGACATTAAGGATCCTCGAGATCCTTCTGACCAATGCGGCACGGTTTCTGACCACAAGGATTTTGTTCGTTTCGCAATAATCGGACTGCAGATTTTCTTGAATAATATTCCACCCTTTCGATAATAATTGAAATGTACCAGTCGATCGCGTATAAAATTGTAACGCGGTACAGCTCCTTGGTGATACAAAAGAGAGAAAAAATGGTGGCCTTCCTGATCCGGTGATTCCAAGCGAACATAAATTCTGCCCAATAACACGGGTCCATAATTTTAAGAATTCTGTTGCAAAAAGCCCCGCTGGTACTCGAGGGATAATTTTACTGCCGGCAACACCATAAAATTCGGATTCTTGGGAGACGATCATAAGTCTAGGCTTGACCATACGGTCATTCTAACAATTAGCCACCTTTTTCTGACCTCCAGGAAACCCAGGTCAACGCACACAGGGAAGAATGTTTTCTCCCTGAGGCGCTAGGGTAACCCAATCACTGTGGGAGTACTATGGCTATATTAATTATTTGTATTTTTAAATCATAATGGATATTAACTAATACATATAACTAATACATATTGACTTATACAAATGACGATATTGAATTTATTTGGATCTTGTGCGGTTCGTATTATAATACATGCTCTCCTAAATATATCTATTTAATCAATTCCCACGAAAGCATCTGTACAATTTCAGTAATTGTAAAATAAAAAATCTAGAACGGTCATTTTGGCCGGCGGTGGTAGGTTTAGTGTTAAAAAAGAGATATTGCAATTTTTTTCATTAAAATCAGCTAATACGTTACATATCTCTTTCTTCATATTCGTTATGCTTTAAACATAAGTATAAATAATATAGGTACAGTGAATGGGTCCCTTACCCCATTAGAACTTGTGTGAGAATGTTGAGAAAGAATTTTTAGAAACTGCTAAAAACTCATTTTTATAGCCATCCATTGTACAACATTATTTTCTTTATATTTTTCGAGCCTATGTCATAGTGGAGGAAAAATAGTGCATTTATTTCAAAAGAAAAGATACCAACATCCGGGAAACAAATGCTTTTCGTGTGCATGAAAGAAGAGAATTTCAAAGAAGTTCCATCCATCTCACTTTTTTTTCGAACAAAGATGGCGGGGCCAGCGGGGGAAAAAAGATCGAAAAGTTTATCCGCGCGAATTTCGCAACAGCCCGGAATTCCGGCTGGAGTTTCAATCGGTCATTCTCTCGGATAATCTGGCTGACGGGGCTGATTAAAATCGCCCACAATCTAGCTACCTGGATGCGATACATACATCCCGTGCACGTTGTCCCTTTTAAGTGCAACCCTTGTACGTAGGACAAAGTGCATACGCCGCATACGTTGGCTAATCGATATTTTAATATTGTCACACGCCATTCTGGATTAAAGGCCTTTGTGTGTCTCGTGACGTCATAGACGGGGCAGATGTGCCCCGTTGAAAAGCGAAAGAAGAGATTTCCTCGGCGCAACTATCATTTTAATAAACCGCCGGCCGGCACGACGCGGACGCGATCATTCGCCGGACGATTGACTCGATTGCTAACAAATCCTGGATCCCGTTGTTTAAAAAAAAAACATTGTTAAATACTTGATTATTCTTTCTTTTCGCGGACTTTGTCTAAATGCGTCGCCGGAAGTCGGACAACCGAAATATTCGGTTCGATCGGTAATCCGTGTTCGCAACAGTGAAAATAAATCGACGGCTGCCATTTTTAGCGACTTTTAGCTGGATTATAACCAAATTTCGCTAATCGACTTTGCAATTTATTTGGAAAATATCAACCGAGACCTTTTCAATATTTTTGGCGGGTTCTATTATTTCGGATGGAAATAACATCCACGATAATTTTACTTCGAAAATTTTACTTAGAAAATATACTATTTTTCCAAATAGGAATTCCTTTATGTGATAATAGGAGAACAGGAAAGATAAGATTTATAACGGGAATTGTTTCTGTAATCCTTTTACACGTCGTAGAGTTTAACAAAATGTGATGTGCTTAAAAGATTGCACTGAAAATTGACTTTCATGTTTAACCCTTTGCACTCGGCGCTATTTTAATTCTAAAACTAAATTTTTCGTCCGTCTTGGAATATTAGCATTTTATTCATACGAAACTGATCCGATTTCCGCATACAACATTTAAACGTTTAGTAATCTATTAAATACAAATTTCGTAATGTAACAAATATTTTGTAATATTTTTTCCAATTTCTTTGAAATAGTGCCACAACAATTTTTAGTGGCGCATCAGAGTCGCCGCTCGAGTGCAAAGGGTTAATAAAACAATGCTGCCATGCTTTTGCGATTGATGTAACAAAGTGTTGGAGACGCAATAAACGGATTTTATGTTAATACCAGGCGAAAAACAGCGTCTCGGAAAATTCTTTTCCGGAAACTGTCCCCTCGTCTAGGGCGGCTGGGTCTCGTGTGAAATCTCCCGTGAACGGGTTGGAAGGAAGTATCCGTAGGATGACCAAGGCTTGGCTCGTCGTTAAACAATGGCATTCCGAGCGATTTGCCCGTAAACGTCGCGTGGGCCAATTTGACGGGCAATTTCTGAGGAAAATCGTTCGGTCACTATCGCGAGCACCCGGGAGGAGGACCACGATCCGTATGTGGCCATATTGTGCATTCGATCCCCCGATATCCCCGCAGGAATTCAACTTTTGGTCCGTCGAGCACGTCGAAAAATTACGGGGCGATGCATCTCTGAAACACGGGTCGTTCTCTACACGCATCTTCTCTCTTTGTCACAATACTCTCCTTCGCATCGGCGAAACTTTACGTTATCTCCATTGTCTTCGGTCTTCTCTCGCAGCAGCTATGCATTTCACCGTTTCGATATCTCATTTACGACATACTGCTTTTGATTTTGGAAATGCAGGGGAAAGTTATCGAGTCGTTCGAGCTACATGTTTCTTGTAAAAAGCATACTGAAAATTTCAAATGGCTTTCAAAGGACCCTAAATTTCCTAGAGTTAACCCTTAGCACTCGAATGGCGACTGTAAGGCTCCACTAAAAATTGCTGTATCATTATCCAAAGTATTTTCAACATTATTAAATTTATTTTTATTTAATAAATTACTAAACACTTCAGTATCGTATGAGTAAATTGCACAATTTCGTATGTATAACATTCAAATATATATATATATAGAAGGGAAATATTGTAGGTCGGAAGAAATGTTTCGTTTTCGAGTTAAAATAGCTTCGAGTGCAAAGAAGGGTTAACTTAGAAAATACAGTGATTTCTCTGTATATGTCGCCAAGGCCTGGGTGATAAATGTCGCGGAATTATCCCCACTACCGCGGGGTATACCACGTGAGGGGCCAAGGAGCTCTAGAGATTTCGGACGCCGATGTACGTACATGCCGCTGGCAAAAGCCATGTTGTTGACATATATCGAGATCTCAATGTAATTACGAAGCGATAATACAATAGATTGAGGAGAGGCGGCTGATGTTTTCAATATAAATTAACCCTTGCCTGACTATTATTGACCCAGCTTAACACCCATTTCGCAAGGAAATATGCAATAGTAAAAAATATAATTCGTTGTGCAGCCAAAACGGGGATAAAAATTGGTGAAAAAGGTGTGCAAAATTCACGTAATCATTGTTTCCCCAACACTAAACCTACCACGGTCAAAATGGCCGGTTTTCTATTTCACAATTATTGTAATTATAAATTGCATGGGAAATTTCTAAATTAACAATGCAAATCGTACAAAGTTTCAGTAAATTCAATCTTCTCCTTCTATAAGACGTTTCATTTTTATATGTATTGTACTAGGTGGGTTTAGTATTAAAATAACAGGGTGCTATGGTTTTCCGGCAGTACCGCGAAGGTTCATTAATCAGACCGGTTGGCAAAGCAGATTCGCTCGATCGCATTTATCACCGTTCATTAATTTTCGATTCACGGGTTATTCAGCGTGTACGGTGTTCCACTTTTTGCCGTAGGAATTTCGTTCCATAAATCATGATCGATGCGTCCCACTATCGGAGGGGTGTTCCCCCATAGAAGATCGCGGAAAATCTAAAGAAATAATCCTAACGGATGGCCGGCCGCGACGCGTTTGCATATGAAAAGCGCGTGGCGGCCGTGGAATCGATACACCTTTATTATGCTCGGAGCACTTTCTTATCTCGCCGCGGTCTACGGGGTCCCCTTCTTTTTTCCTTTTTCTTTTTTGCCACGAAGAAGGGAAGAACTCGGGCAATATTTTCGGCTTCCGGCCCGGAGGTCGAAGAACGAAGGGCGCCGCAGGGCCCGCAGGACGCCGTGAAACAATATGCCAAATTTTCACGGTTTGCCACTCGATGACCCCCTCATTTGTTGCGTGCGGCTCCGTCCCTGGAGGCCACGGGCTTTCTAATTTTCTTCGTCGGTCAGTCCGGTCCGGAGAGGACCGACTTAAATTTACCGCTCGGAAAGGACGAGAATCGATCGCCCGCTGCGAATTACGTGTTTTTTCTCGCCGGAGTTCCCCGCTCGAACGTCTTTCACTGCCCGGCCCTTTTGTCTCGGCGATCTATTGTCTTCTTAATTCTTACGGGGCCCGGTGGTCTTGCGACGACTCGTGAGATCGCCGGCTGGACCAGCACCAGGATTTTTCACCAATTTCGGAAATTAGCTTGATTGCGATTGACAAAATTAGTGATTACTGTGCTAATTTTTATGGGAAACACAAAGGATTTTCACCAATTTCGGAAATTAGCTTGATTGCGATTGACAAAATTAGTGATTACTGTGCTAATTTTATGGGAAACACAAGGGGTGAAAATTTAAAATGTACAACTGTCTTCAAATTAATTTAACCACTTTACACAATTTATTTTAACACTTTACACTAAATACCATTCGATATTTTTGCACTGTAAAAAGAGCTAACAGAGCATTAAAGGTAAAGAAGTCAAAAAGGATAATTTGAAAAATATTTGGAGGTAGGTTTAATCAATTTCAGGTCTTCTAAATCTCACTACAAAAATGTGAGTCCACGCTAGTCAAGATACAGCGATTTCTCTATATATGTCGCCAAGGCTTGGGTGATAAATGTCTCCACTACCGCAGGGTATACTTCGTGAGGGGCCACGAAGCTCGAGAGGCGTCGGTAAACATAACACGGCTCGAGTATGTCTCCTGGACGATACACGCCGCTGGCAAGACCCCGTGTTGTTGACATATATCGAGAGTTCACTGTATAATAGTTGTACTGCTAAATTAATTACTACCTCCACAGTTTAATTGAAATATGGACCAGCATCTAGCAAAACTTTATATTTTTAATTTTACGTAGAACTCGATAAAGAATTAATACAGTGAAGTGTCTCATTCTCTATTCTAATCTTGTTCAAATAAATGAAATAAATTAATTTTTCATCATCATCGTAGCTGAACCTCAAAGACCTGGAAAGATGAAGCATTGTGTCTAATAATTCGAATAAGAAAATGCGTCCTTTTCGACGGTCCCGAAAAGGATCTTTCAGGTCCGTTTTCATGCCTCTATGATTTGGATTCGTCTCGATGGGATTATGGCATTTTCCCGTCTAATACCGCGCGCGTTTCTCGTCTTGACGCGTAAACGCCGAGCGTAATCGTGGTGAAAGGTCAGCGAGGCGGGGAAGAAAAATCCGTCGCCCACCGTCAGCCTCGTTATTCTACTTAGCACCTTGTTACAACCGGCGATATGTGTTCCATTGTGTATTGTCGCGGTGGTGTCCTATCACTTATAAGCCTGACGTCTCCGACTTGATTCTAATTTAATTTAGGATTCATTGTTTACGTGTCCCATTGTCGCTGGCATCCGAGGAAACGCGTGATTCATGTATCGAGCATCGGTCGGCGTTCTCCAGGTGTCCATTGGAAAAATTCTTCGCCGTGGAATGTCATAATTAGAATCGCGTACTAGAAAAATGGCCACGGTCCCACCGACGATCAGTCCGGTGATTGTTCTCGCGGAAAGCGAACCGTTCCGTTCACGAAGTCGCGGAAACTCGCGTAAACTCCGATTTAGCGGAAGCTCGGCTTTAAGACGTTTCGCTGGTACTTTTCAGGCGCAACAAAGATCTCCCCCCAATCTCGAACAGCCATTTAATTAGGAGTGCTTTATTTTTCCGACGCCCTTTGTTTCCGGTCAATCTTTCTTTTCCGTTTGTTGAGTCACTCCCGGGACGGCATAATGTGGAGAAACGGCCCCGAAACTTTTTAATCTTCGTCGAGACTGCTCTGTTCGCGTCGCTGTGCGTCCGACTCGACCGGAAACTTTTAAACAACGTCTAGACTGCCACGCTCAACGAGAAACTCATCGATTTCGTGATACCTTCTTCTGTGATTTTTAATACCACTTTAACGGAACCTCGAATCCAACTTCCGGCGGGGAAACTTAAAAAAAGCACGCGCATAAATTTTCTGCATCATTCGCTCAAAATCTTACTGTATGGGGACCGATTCTTTTCCTCCGATAACTGATTGTGGTAGACAGCTGGAGAAAACAGAAACCTTTTCAAATTAATAAAATTACGTCTCGACAACTTTCCACAGTGATTTCTTTATATATGTCGCCAAGACCTCGGAGATAAATGTCGCGGAATTATCCCCACCACCCCGGGATATACTTCGCGAAGGTCCACAAAGCCCGAAATGTCTCGGACGCCGATGTACGTCTCCTGGACGATACATGACGCTGGCAAGGCCCGTGTCGTTGACATTAATCGAGTATTCACTGTAATTGCTGTAACAACGAACACAACGGTTCAGAATTAGGGCCGGGGCGCAAGAAAGAAAGTTTCCGGACAAAGCTTGAAATAATCCGTAGCAGTCGAAGGAATCATGGCGGCACTGAAGGCCATAAATTATACAGTCGGCCGTTTCCTTGCGTGAAGTGCGAATGTCGCGGTTACTTGTCCATGACCGCGAGCCCGGGCGACGTCCGAGACAAGAGAAAAAGGAAAGAGGGAGAGCTCTTGAAAATGTGCATCAACCCCGGAACACGTCTCGGGAGCGGTGTTCCTCCCGGAGACGTAAATTTAAGTCACGATCGCCCCCAACGTGTCCGGAAGCGTGGCGGGGTCTGCGAATATGTTCCCGAGGTTACGTTCGACGTCGTTTCCAAGCCGCGAAATAAGGGTCGTTCCTCGAACACATGGCGGGGCCATCTCGTCGGGTCTCCGTCGTATTCTTTCGGCCCTCTTTTCTCGGTGGCTCGCGGCAGAGGGTGGCCTCGAATTAATAAAATCCCACGGACACCCCGCCGTCGGGCGTTCGAATAACGGAGCACCGTGAAAAATGGCCGAAAATCTGATATTCCGGGATTAAAAACATTGAAATTCAAAACCCGTCCCTCTCCGCGCCCCTCGTGCCGCTACCGGGGGAGAAGGTTCGAGAAGTCGTTAAGGGTCAGTTTCAGCAACCGATCCCCATCGACAGCCTGTTCCGTTCCGGTCTCCTCGCGCCCCTCGGGCGAGATCGGGAGATCGCTTCTTCCTCGGGGATATTATTTTTAAGCCCCCACCGCGACCGAGCGGCAATTTGACACAGGCGCGCCGTTTGAATTCCGAATTCAATCTGCGGCTGCGGGCCCGGCCGATTTTCAATCCCGATTCCGCGAAATTAAGGGTGCCACGGAAATTGATAGTGGGGCGGCCTGTCGTTACGTGTCCTACGTGTTCGAACTCTGCGTCTTGTCGCACGATGTCCCCCGTATTTTCGACCATAATAATATATCATCGATCCGGGAGATAATCCGACCGGCTCCAAGCGTTGTCTCGCGGCTTCTGTTCGAGCCGCGACCAATCGAGATGGACGTGTAAATAACCTGACCGTGGGTTTTCCGTTTGTTCCAGAACCGAGATGGCTACAGTGCTCCCAGTGTTCCAGAAGACTGTCCTCGGCGTGGGAGCTGCTGCAGCACGTGCAGAGCGTCCACGGGGCCAGACTGTACACCTCCCCGTCCTCGTCGACGAACTCCTCGTCGAACACGCCGGCACCGAGCCCGCCGACGCCAACCCCGACCCACACCCATCATCTGAGCCCGCCGAATCACCTGAACCTCAGCGGCAAGTCGACCGGAAGCTCGTCCGCGGCGAACTCTTCCGGCGGCACGAACTCGAGCGGCAGCAGCAGCGGTCGTCAACAACTCCAATCGTCCGCGTCCCTGGTCGGCGATCCTCTCCACAGCTTTCTCAGGCTACCGCAACACCTCGAGCGAAGTTTCCCGCCGATGTTCAGGCCGGACTTCCTCGCGTTGAACCCGTTGGCCGGCTACAGGGGCTTGCAGGAGCTCCAGACAGCCACCAGGAACCTACAGAACCTGGGCGACCCGCTGCGAGGCATGGACGGCTTGAATCTCGGGGACCCTCTAGTCCGTAGCTCCCTGGACTCGCTGAACAACGCACGCAACCTGGCGAACCTCGCCGAACTGTCCCACGGTCGTGGCCTCGCCGGACAGGCGCATCCACCGCCGCTTGAGGCCAACCTGGATTTTTACTCGGCGCGCCTAAGGAGCCTCGCTAACCCGTCCTTAGGCGCGGCTCCACCAAGTAGCGGGAACACGACAACGAACTCCAATCCCCCTGCCCCGGTACCGGCGGCTGTACCGGTGCCGAGCACCGTCCAACAGCAACAGCAACAACAGCAACAACAACAACAACAACAACCACCGTCGCAACAACAACAACAACAACAACAACAACAACCGCAACCGGCGCAGAATCACACGCAGTCGGTCGAGTCGCCGAGTCCGGCGTCCAACAACACCGCCATCATAGCGCACGTGAATCATCAGAAGGAGAACTCGCCGCCCTGCTACAACCAGAGCCCGATAGGTCACCACAACAACAATAATTCCACCGACAGCGAGAAGACCAGTCCGCCGGTCGCGTCCACGCCGATCATCGCCGATTCCGCGTCCGAGACGATCTACACCTGCGAGGTGTGCGACAAGAAGTTCCGGTTCCAGTCGAACCTGAACGTTCACCGACGAAGTCACCGGGACAAGGAGAGGCAATACCATCATCAGGACAGCGTGAAGGACGGTCAGACGACGCCGGCCAGGTGCGAGGTGTGCGAGCTCGAGGTGGCCAGCTTCGCGGAGCTGAGGAGACACATGAGGAAGGAGCACCAGGAGAATCTGAACGCTGCGAGTCCTCAAGGCAGCGTGGAGACGGTGCCCGACGACGGGTCCAGCTGCGACGAGAACATGGACCTGGACGAGGCCGACGAGAACGAGCAGAAAACCGAGCGGGAGGACACCGAGGAGAACACGCCCGAGGATCTGAGCACCACTCAAGGTCAAAGCGGCGAAGAGAGCGGCGGCCGAGTCGAGCAGAAACCCGCCAGCCTGGTGGGCGACCTGATGGAGAAGTTCGGGTTGAGCAACATCGCGCAGTACTCGGAAGCGTACCGGCAGGCGTTGCAGGAGAACCATCGGGGCGGGTTCATCAAGACGGAGTCGCCGTCGAACCTGACCAACTCCCTGAACAACAACAAGGAGAAAGACAGCGCGCTGTCGCCCACGAATTTCAATTCCTCGACCACACCTAACATATTCTCCGGTCAGGGTTTTCCCAGGTCCTCGGGGCCGGACTTCGGCGGCCTTTGGCTGCCGAGCCCCCATTACCTGGAGAACAACGAGTTCCGCAAGGCGACCAAGGCCACGACGTCGAGCCTGGCGTTGCAGGGCCTGCCGAGCCCGTTGCTGAAGAAGGAGCGGAGCGGTAGGAACGACACGTGCGAGTACTGCGGCAAGGTTTTCAAGAACTGCTCGAACCTGACGGTCCACAGGCGGTCGCACACCGGCGAGAAGCCGTATAAGTGTGAGCTGTGCTCATACGCGTGCGCGCAGAGCTCGAAGCTGACCAGGCACATGAAGACCCACGGCCGTCACGGCAAGGACACGTACAAGTGCCGGTTCTGCGAGATGCCGTTCTCGGTGCCGAGCACGCTCGAGAAGCACATGCGGAAGTGCGTGGTGGTGGTGCAACAGGGCCCGAAACTCGGCATGCCGTATCCGGGCAGCCAGGACGAGGACTCCTCGCTGAGCACGAAGGACACTTGATCTTGGAACGGAAGCCTACCGCCGATCCCGCCACTGTGGCCGCACAGACCGCCCTACCCGGTGTACTGAACAGAAGGGGATCTTCTTCCTCGGGAGAGAGAGAAAACAGACACACAGGAGTCGGAGAGAGAAGCAGCGAGGCTGGAGATAACACGTGGGTGTCCGATAGAGAGAGACTGGGTCCTAACCGCGGGCCGAAGGACGTATCGACAAGGAGACGCCGCCGCTTCTTGCGCGCGAAGATCTTCTTGGCCATGTCCAAGGTCGCCTCTCGGGATCAAAGAGAGGCGAGATAGGTCGGCGAGGAGGAGAAAAGCCGATCGAACACGGACCTGGAAACGGTCCCAGAAAGAGGAGTACGCGAACAACGAGTGGGCCCCTCGGAGGGCCCAAAACCTCGACGAAGCCGACACGGCCCTGATAACCAGGACCGTACCGTATCGGTGTACGGTCCTTTATCGTGGAGGAGCGAGAAGGTACTCGATAAAAGACCTCTACTTCGCGTTCTTGATTCAACTAGAAACGAAAAAACGAATGGTTACCACTTTGCGAGTCTCAGCACAGTTATTTAAAAGTATATCCTTATACATAGTTATAAATAAAGACGCTATAAATATGAATATATATATATGAAAAATATAAATATATATATATATATAAATATATATATAAATATATATATAAATATAAATATGAGATCTAAAAATGCAAATTATACAGAATATAAATATTATACATAGGTATAATGAACATAGTGACTTTATTATCGCATTTGAAGATTATTTATTTAATGATAAATCTATTAACGCATACTGTGTAACGTAACGGCGCGTACACGCACGCACCAACACACACACACACACACACACACACAAACACACACCACACCCCCGCGCGTGTTTCGCACGCGTCCGCGTGGGAAGCATGCGCGGCGTGTGTACGCGGATTACGTTATGTACTATGGAGACCTGCAACCACTCTGTATGTATTAGAGACAAATGGGAAAAGAGACGCGAAAGGAAGCGCGACGGGGGGTGGGTGGGGAGGGGGAGAAAAACTTTTTGTACATTATACCACGGCGTCGTCGCTGCGCGTCGATCGACATCGACGCGGCTTTTGTATTTTCCTTTCTTTTCTTACCTTTCTTCTTTCCTCTATTTTTCCGTGTTTTCCGGTTCACTCTTTTACTTTTTCCTCTTTTCTACGCCCGCGAAACGAAACGTTTCTATCCGCGATGGGGAGAGAATAATCGGCGGCTCCGACGATCCTGCGTGTACATACTCGACACATCGATAATCCCCGAGGACTCTGTTATCGATGATTTAGGATACCGCGAGCACTCGACGTACGTTTAAAAACCATGTGTAAAAAAGCAAAGCTGCGTTTTAGATTTTAAGCTCTAGCTCGATCCTATGTAAAATGTATTATACCAGTACTTTTATTGACTTTATCGTCCGCTATTAATTATTACCATTTCTATTATCGACTATTAATATTATTCATTATTATTGTCACTATTACTATTATTATTGACACTATTATTATTATTATTATTATTATTATTATTATTATTATTATTACCATGATTATTATTATTATTGCTATTATTCATTGCCACTATTATTAGAGCGGCTCGCAGCGACTGCGAACGCCGCCTTCATTATTTTATCCCGATATTAAATTATTATCGAAAGCTGTTTTAAATGGTTAAGAAGATGCCAAAGTTGTTTAGGTTTATCGGCGCGATGCGGCGTCGCGCGACGTGTCCGTCGACCGTGATTTTCGAGATCCCGTTGCCCGCGTGTAACGCTAAAAACAAACGAGAGTTTAAAGAATAATTACGATGGCCAATCCCGCAAGGGTCGGCGATCATCGCCGACGACAGTGACATGTGAAACGTGCGCGAAAAAGTTCCCCCACTCCGACGGCCTCGAGGATCCATCTCGTCGGCGGGCACCGTCGCGATCGAGCCGACCACACGCTATCGTTACAATTGCGCGTTTGTTCGTTGGTTATATTTATTGCCGCGCGACGCGGGCGCCCGCGCGCGGCTCTCGCGGGATCGAGATCCTTTGATCCAGCGAGAATCGCCTCGCGAGGCGTGCCCGGCCGCCTGCCTGGTTGGTTGACGATTTATTATTTTTTTTTTCTGTTCTTTCCTTTCGCCCAAGACTGAGGTAAACGAAAACGAAAATACGGGCGGGCGCGAACCGTCGTCGACGTCGTCGTCGTCGCGCCTCGGATCGATCGTGTATTTTATTTTTCCTTCTTTTTTTTTTCTTTTTTCGGTTCCACTGACTGTACAGTTTCTGTTCCGACCTGATTTTTTTTTTGTTTCTTCCTTCGACTTTCCTTCGTTCGTCCTGAAACGCCTCGTTGTAAACGTTTTCGAAGGGGACTGTTCCTAAAAAAAAAAAATGATCTAGGCAATAAGATTAAATTAACTTCGGAGACCGAAGAACGATGGAGCGGAAGATGCGCGGCCGACAGCGCGTCTTTCCGTGCGACTGCGTGTCCGTGTATGTGCGTCTGTTTGCCAGTGCGTGTGTATGGGTGCTCGTTAAAAGAGAAATTGCGAAAGAAGACGATGCGTGAAGGTCGAGCGAATGCCGGAAACAAAATGTGTGAATGCGTTCGAGGACGGATTTTTTCTTTCCTCGTGAACCCGGTGCGAGAGAGTGTGAGAGAGTGAGAGTGAGTGAGAGAGAGAGAGAGAGAGAGAGAGAGAGAGCGAAGTACTTAAATAAGAAAAAAAAAGGAAACTCATATCAACATAGTTGTCTCGGTGTTAGACGTGTACGGCCCTAGATAAAAAATCTCGTTATCTAGTTTAATGAAGCGGCGGGGGAGTGCGCAAGTTTGTTAGATCGATTCCGAAAATACGTACATGCAAGGCTCCGTTTATACGATATTGTAAATAATGGCACTGCCCGTAGCGGATGAAAGGGAGCGAGCGAGCGAGCGAGCGAGCGAGTGAGAGAGAGAGAGAGAGAGAGAGTATGAGAGTGAAAGTGAGAGAGAGAAAGAGAGAATAGAAAGGAGAGACACGGTGATGAAGAGGTGGAGAACCGGGCGGAGAATAAAGGCAGACGAATGTCGTCACTATTCGAACACGAGAAATAAATAAATCATCACTACTATCAGTCGCATCAATTTTTTCATCGTAATCGAACCGCTCGAATCCGCGTTCTATCGTCCTCGAATGGGAATCGAGACGCGTGTCTCTCGTCCGACGAGGAAACCACAAAAAAAATCATAATATTGACCATTCTCCATCATGGCCGTCTTCAGTCGCGAGAAACGCGTTGTTACATGACAGAACCTCGATGGATGCGTCTGACACAATTATATCTTGTTTTTCGAAAAAAAAGAAAAAAAAATACCATTCAGATTCATCGACGAACATAATAGCCGTCCCACTACAGTTTCGTAACACAGCGACTGGGAGTGGGGGGAGCAGCTATTGTGACGGACAATCCTGTCGGTCGCAAATAAATGAAATAAAACGTCACTAAAGGGAAAACGTACAGTGACTCCCACTAATATTCGGACGCTCTTAAAAATCGCATAACTTTGTCAATATTGGACTACTTGAATTATTTTTTTTGAGAAGTTAGAACAATTGGTTCGTTACATAACTTGAAGAAAATGTTTGATTAAAATTACAATTTTATAAACAAATTCTATTACAAATTCTATATTGTTGTAGTTGATATATATATCCTTTGGAGAAAACATATACATACAATAAACACAAACTATCTTTTCGTTTGCTATGAAATTCTGAACGATGAAGAATTTCTAATCAATACAATCACAAAATAAATAGCAATGCAAGGGGTCAACCCTCGTATGCTCCACTTTCTTGCAAAATACAACTTTCAGTATTTTCTCTGCAACCTCGACTAATTGCAATTTTTGTAAAAATTTTCTTTCACTTTTTCTAACTTCTTAAGAAAATCCAAGTCGTATGGTCCGATGTTAACAAAGTTACACGATTTTTAAAAGCGTCCGAATATTAGTGGGAGTCACTGTATATTCTAATTTTACTAAAAGCTTGATAAAAAATTGGGTGCTCCGTTGTGTGCAACTATCGAGGTTCTACCGTACACATTGCACGAAAAAGGTCGCTGTTACAGAAGTTGAAGTCAATGTTAAATTTCCTCGTGATCAAAGCAAAAATAGAGTGAAACGAGTTCTGAGTATTTCTAAAAATCCAAGCGCAGTTTCGGTGGACTTCGGCGGCCATGATTTGCCGTAGGATGCTCCGTGGCATCGGAAAGGTTAATTACAGGGAGAAACGGTTTCCGGTTCGCGACGAGAGGTCGAAACGCGGGGAAATATCCCGAGAACACCCGCGGAACGCGCCATCGTTCCAACAGTTTTTTCCCCGCGTCTTTCTTATTCGAATTCATCCTACACAGGACCAAGTTCCCTGGCTGACGAACAGCGAACAAAAAGAGAAGAAGAAACTGAATCACACACGCAAATCTCGCGACGGGCGATCTGGCCGGCTGGACACGGCTGTGGAACGGACCTCGGGAAAGAGATCGATCGATCGAATCGTCCCGCGAGGCTCGGATCCGCGTCCGGTCGGTCGACATCCAACGTTACTACACAGGGTAAATCGAGTTAAAATGAAAACTAAAGACGGTAAAAGATAATCCCAGTTTAATGAGAGAAGAATGTCAGAGGGTATAGCGAATTGAAGTATCTAGACAGTTAAATAAATAAATCTTAAAATAAAGAAGAAGTATTTCCTATAATATAGTAAGCGACGGGGGTGCGTGGGGGAGGGGGGCGAGCCGCGTAACGATGATCGCGGCGGGGATATGGTCGGGGGATGTTGGAAGGCCGACAAAAGACACATCGGTAGCAGGGAAATTGGATTTTTAGAGAAGAAATCTTCTGATCCAGGGTAAAAAGACTAATCCGAAGCTCGGTTTCTAGAGACGGCATCACTGGGTTTTTATTTCGAAAAGAAAGATCAGAGAGAGAGAGAGTGAGAGAGAGAGAGAGAGAGAGAGAGAGAGAGAGAGAGGGAGAAGAGGAGAAAGAAAAAAAGAAAACCTGGCGTTCGGAGCACTTTTAAAACCGAGGATCGACATTAAGGCAATACGAAAACGCTGGCGTCTTCGGGCAAAGCCTGGCCAATCGCGTTTGGCCGGCTTTTCCGCGGGGAAGTCCCTAATTGTAAACATAGCAGATACGGTGTATGTCTTGTGCGATTCAAATAAACCACATTGTTTTTAAATAATCGAAACCAAATCGACTCATTTCCCCCCACCCCCTCCACCGTTGCATTTTCCCTCGTCGAATAAAAATCTCCTTGCATGCTTCATTTTGTTCCCGCGTGGGCGTGTTGATTTCGTTTCTGGTATAACGAACGAAAGGATAATTGATCCTCGGCGGTAATTGATTGATTACTCGGAAAGCGAAAGGAACGATCGATCTTCCGGCGATCTTCGATACGCCTCCGCCGGCTATAGAAAGCTCGTTACATAAATTGTTTAAATCGTTCCGAGGCATTACTATTGGACGCTTATTACGGTCATTGCATAATGCGTTTCGCAATAGGAATCGCGTGCGCGGTACGCGTCCCCCGTTCTCTGATAACGATATTATCTTCTGAATTTACCGATTCCCCTATTGTCTGTTTGGTTTTTCGAGTTACGACCAGCAACGTCATCGTGCTCGGTGCAATCGCGTTTTCGGCGGTACACCACGCCATCTTGCGATGCACAACGACATCAACGATCGGAGCTCAGGTAAGTATAGCGAACGCGATGCTTAGGTGCACGGACGGTTGCGAACGACAGGGGAGCGTCCATTACTATGGCTGTCGAACTGGGGAGCGTTTATTTTGGAGAAAACAATATTTTAGAACGCTATTCATTTTGGAGAAAGAGGAAATAATAAAATGTACAGTGGCACAGTATTTTATGATTTATTTAATTTAATTTTTGTGTAACAACTGATTTAATATTTTTTTAAGGAGCATACAGTATCGTACTTATTGGCCCAAACAAAATTGTCATTCTTTCTTTTTTTATATATTATACATATCACACGTTTAATGCAGAAATATATACATGAAATTAATGCTTACTAGTAGCAAAAAGAATTTGTACAAGTACCTGTTTACAATGTAAAGGTTAGATAGGACTTTTCGAATTTTTTGCATTACATAATTTTGTTCAATCTTTATCTAACAATTCGGAAGCTATAGATATTTTTCTTGACAAATATTTCCTTTAAATATAGCAATAATATATAGTAGCTCTAATTAAAGTTATTATTAAGTTAGAATTAAAGTTAACCGTGTAGCGGACGCGTGACTAAGAATATATTTACAAATTTTATCCAATAATATACATTTTTCTAAACAATTTTTCTAATAATATTTTGAGGATTTTTGCGTAAATGATGACTTCAAGTCACCCTTTGACACGCAGGAGAGTACGCCACTTTAAAAAATACCCCGATAGAAAGAAATAACAGGGTGTCCCACATAACACTTTTCACGATCTTTCAAGTACTTGCGATAATCTGACAAACAAATATTTTCAACAAAAGTTGATCAGTTTTCGATTGGCTATATATTGCAATAAAAAAAACATCGAAAAAATTAGTTTTTAGTTTATTCACTTTGTATTTTTGACTTAACAATAAAAAAAGTTAAACTTAACTTAACAGTTAAAAAAGTTCGAGAAAAATTTTTTTTTAGTATTGTCAAGGTCACCTTCACTTTTTCAAATGGCGCTTCATATTTTTGACTTAACGGTATTATAGCCCGTATCAAGACGCACTCAGCGACCTAGTATGTCATGACCTTCGGATTCATTTGTTTGCCTTCAAGGTCATCCAAAGGTCATGGCATACTAGGTCGTTGAATTCGTCTTGATACGGGCTACAATACTGTTAAGTCAAAAATACAAAATAAATAATAACAATAATAAAAAAAAATTTTTCCCGAACTTATTTTCATTGCAGCCAATCGAAAACTGATCAACTTTTGTTGAAAATATATGTTCGTCAGATTATCGCAAGTTCTTGAACAATCGTGAAAAGTGTTACGTGGGACACTCTGTATATTGGTGGCGTTGAAGCAATTTGTATACTTCAGCAAGAAAAATTTAACCCTTGGCACTCGAATGGCGACTGTAAGCCGTCACTAAAAATTGCTATACCATTATTAGACTGCGGATCTTTATGCATTTACGACAAAAATGAGTTACGTGAGAAAATAAGTGTTACGTGGGAGACCCTGCATTTTCCGTCAAGGTTAAAAGCTCCTCACCTTAGCCAAGAGGTGAACCAGTCTCCTAAGAAACGGACGATGCATTCCGGCGGACCTAATACCGCGGGGGATCCGCGAAGATTTTTCCGCGGCGGAACAAGGGGCGTCATAAACGGGTTCACGTGTCTCGGCAGACTCGTACATCTCCGGAGCCCGTCAAACCCAAAATTACACGTCATAAAGTTCGAAATCCGGCAGTAACGGTCGGGACAATCCGTCGTCGGGCTTGTAATCGAAAGCCGGGAAAGCTCTCTCTTCTGAATGGCAGCGGGGGTACACGCTTCCCTCCCCTCCTCCTCCCCCTACGCCGCTGTTTCGTGGTAATCGACTCGTCGTTGGGCCGAGTGCGAGGCGGGTTGCAGCCAAACAGAGGCGAAAGGGGAGGCGCGGATGGCTCAAAGTTAAGACAATGCCGTTAATTTTTGGTCGGCTCCATTGTTCCCGGGGGCACATTCATCTGTCAACCGGCACCGACTTCTGCCACGTTCCGTAGTCGACCGGAACGAGCGCGATTCGGCCGCGACGATAGATCATCCGCCATGGTTCCCCGGTCGCGTCCGTCGACGGTTCCCGATACCGATCCACCTGGCGGGAGCTCCTCGATCACAGAGGAAAAAGAGATCGCGCGGGTGGTTTGGAAGATGGGTGGACAAAAAAAAATAAGAGAAAGACGGATGCTCGCGATCCCCGCAGCCTGGCTGGTCAATAATTTCGCCAGCAGACTCCCGGACGTTTGAATGCGTGTTAACTATGGTGACGTCACCACAATGGCGGACACTAATCTCCACGTCAGAAGCAGAGGTGTCCCCGTGCTCGCTCGCTGGATACCCCCCTACCCAATCCTTTCCCGTACGCCGCTTTCGTCCCTGATCTGTCGGTTCTACGGACAAAATATGTCAAACGCTCGCCAACCCCCGGCACTTCCGTCTCCGTCGACGACGACGACGACGAGGACGACGTCGTTTCCGTGTCCCATCCTCGCGACCGTGGAAAACAGCTATCCGCCAGCCGGCACGATCGAAAAAAGAACAGGACACACAGCAGAAAGAGTGGAACGCTGCCTACCGTTCCACCCACCCCCACAACACCCCTCCGCCCACCGCCATCTTTTTTATTGTGACGTCTCGCTCTGCAACTATTCCGCCGAATTCCTGGCCCCGTCGTTCCCCGAGTTCCACGGATTTCGCGTGTGCATGTATCTCATAGAGTGCCCCCGGGTCTCTTTGTCCCTACCCCTTTGACCCTCCGAGGGAGGAACTTGCAGTTTTTCTTCTCTCTCTCTCTTCCTCTCTCTCCCTCTCTTTTTTACCGACGGGACGTTCGAGCTTCTCTGTTTCGCGCAAAGACGCGTCTCGCTTCCCGCCGACTTTTGACACAGTTCCCCCGGTGATTAGTTCCCGGTTTTGTTTTATTTGCGACGGTTAAGGCCATTGTCTTCGTGTCTCGCTTCTAGGGAGCCTTTCCGCTGATCGTTCGTATCAGCACTTTTATTACCGCAGGTAAATGGCCTGTTTAAGATTTTTGTATTAACCCATTTGCATCGTAAGGAAATATGAAAAGAAGGCCTTTGTCACCAAACTGTTTTTTTTAAATTATATTTAAATACAAGAATGACTACAAGTAAAAGAACTGCATATTTCAGCATTATAAGAAAAAATCAGAATTTCATCTCCAACAACACCCTCCATTTCTATTTGTTAGCTAACGAATAATGATAGTGACCAACAAAGTTGAGCGTATGCATAAGGCTCCGGAGGAAAATTGAGCGTATATATACGCTAATGATGCGAAACTAGAAATTTATAGAGGATGCTGTCATAAACCGAATTCTAAAGGTCATAATCAAATTCGGTCACAATACAAAAGAATTTTTAAACCTCCTCAAAAATCACTGTCACTCATATGTGACTGACGTGGCAGTGAACCTATTAACTGCTGTAGAATTTTTTAATTTCCCACACTATTTTTGAATTGATTTCATTACTTTGCTTTGAAGAGAATGCTAACACGACCGTATGAAATGTTCTAAGGGAAATGCAATGATCAATCAATGAAAAATAGTAATAGAATAACGAAGATGAATAATAGTAATTATTATTATTAATAATAATAATAAATTTAATCTAATATATTTATTTAATCATTTCCCGTGAAAGCATCTTTATAATTTCAGTAATTGTAAAATAAAAAATCTGGAATCGGTTATTTCGACCGGCGGTGGTAGGTTTAATGTTAAGATGCGTACGGCTGGTTTTTTAGTATGATTTATGCAATAAATGTTCGAATTTACCAATTCTCCAACATGACTTCCTCCGACAATTATACCTTTACAATTATACAATTATATGCAATTATACCAATTATTTCATCTTTCCAATTAGCAACATATTAAATAAATGAAAGAGAATTAAATGAATTAAAAGTAGCAAATATTACAATAGCATTTTTAGCAAAATATTGCCCGTTTCATTGGTTTTTCGTGAACGGAGTTTTTAATCGCATGTCAGCAAATAATCTGCAGGTAGATTAGCGGTGCAACAAATTTTCCCGTCCGACGGTAAACTTCACGCGATGCAACAATCTGGGGTTAGGGGGTGGGGGGTGCTGGTTGGAAATAAGTTTCGGAACTACGGTTCTGATATCGACACGTAGATCTCTACCTTTCGACTTCGTTTCTCGCACCTGGGCCGCCAGAACTGGCTGGGCGCCGATGTAACACACGGTTGCCTACTAATGGGTAGTACACATCCGCACAAAATTTCCTCCCCTGGGATCCGGTTTAAAGGTGGTCTATAGCCCCTGCAGCGAAAGAGATCGCCGTCCCCCGGGAACCCGAACGAGAAAATGATCGTATAGTTCCTCAACTTCGGTAAACGTAATTTTGTGTTTAGAACCGAGACTTGTCGCGAAATTTCGGAAGTTGCTAACTCGGCTACCTGCTTCGTTGTAAACTTGGCGCTCTCGCGAAATTTCGAATTTCAATACCGAAGAAATTAATGAAACAGCCATCCCCATGGTCGGTGCAATTTTCGCTACTTATTTCATACCAGTTTGTCCTACATTTTACCTCGTGTATTTACGTCGCCATTGTGATTTGAATTAATGCGTTTATGATCCGATTTTAATACGAACTTATCTTTCATATTTGTTTGCAAACTATTATGTTGCGAAGTTGTAGAGTTTGAGGCAGACAGGCATTTTTCGAACTTGCTTCTCGATAACTTAATTGGTGGTGTGAATTCAGCATAAAAATTTCTTCTTCCCATAAATAAAACGAAGAATTTATCGAACATTTGTTAATATTGCTAGGTTGTTTATTTGATACGTTTTTGGACACTGCATAAAATACGCAGTCTAATTATATAAATATATTGATTAAAAGATTAATTATGTACTTGTTAATCTCATTACTGCATACCTGTGTGCAAAATAAAAATGACCTGCATTAATAACACGAAGCTGAGGTAGAATAAAAATATGTTTCATTTTGTTCATTTCATCAACAGTATTCGTTAATTCTTCTGATCCTTCTCTATCGCGTGTTTCACCTACTCGTTTGCGCCAAAAATTCTTCAAATCCGCGTTACGAATAGAGAATAAAAAATACTCCAAACTCCTCGGTACTGCGACAAAGTTTAAGGATAAACTGGAAGGTAAATAAATAAATAATGCATACAAAAGGTTGTCTTCGAGTGATGAATATATTTCTATATTTAATTCGATGAGGTTCAACAGACGTACTAAGAATGTAATGATGAACCGTGAACATGTTAATAATGAATATCCAAGTCCTATTACAACGAAGAAGCATATATACGAAAATTGTTCGTTATTTATGCGAGCTTAATTCGGTGGAGGCAGCCGCGGCAGCGGAGCGTTCAGCGATCCCTCATTTGCAAAATGCGCAAACACCGGCGGAGCATTCTTCCCTTATTTCGCAATTACCTGCGGCGGCGTTTATTTCCGGTTAAACGGCCGCCATTCCGCTATCTCCCGGAGACACGTATGATCTCGGCTGCGCTAAGCGATTACGTTGTACGCTGTATCTTAATGTCCGGTGTTCATTTCCCGGAGCCCTTCGCGAGGCGAGCCTGAAAAACTCTCGGCAAACGGGGGTTAACTACCGGGTCGGATGGGTTGGGGGGGAGGGGTTGTTCCGGGGCCGCGGGGGCGCAAGGGCGAGGGCAGCGTGGAAGCTACGAAACTCGAAGTTTGTTAGATCGTGGAATTAGTCGGCTGTTAAGCCAGATAAGCAGTCAACATGGACGAAAACAATTGCGCTGGATTAGTTCGGGCTGCGTTCGCGGCGTCGCGTTGTCTCGTTCCCGGTTAAAAGATTAAGTAATGTTCATTTGTCTTCGGACGAGGCTCGCGTTTAGGGCTCGTATTGCTCCGCGCGAGCATTGTCTCTCGCTGCGAAGCGTTAAATATCACGGAGGAGGAGGAGAGGGAAGAAAAAAAACTCGCTCGCGAGAGAGAAGAGGGTGGCAGTTAGGGGGTGGGTCGGAGAAGAGAGAAAAAAAAAGGAGCGCGTAACGAAGTGGAGGGTAATACGGGCGCGCCGGGCACCGAAGGAAAATCCGAGGCTTAGTTGGGCAAATTTGTTGAATTATCTTATCGTCGAATATCTCGGCGGGCGGCAACGGCGTCGAATTAATTTCAATCTCATTATTGCCGATACTCCGGCGTTCTCGTCGCGGCGCGGCGCGGCGCGGCGGCCGTCCCTCTCGGTTTCCCGATAAAGAACTGGAGAAGTATTGTCGCCCGGAGCCGCAGCCTCCTCTCTCCGTTGCTCCTGGCATTTACAACGGCCGCCTAATTAAATGGATATTCCTAAATCAATTACTCAAACATCCCGTTTATACCGCGAGCACGCGCGCGACTCGCCGCGCCGATACTTTACTTTCGATTTTCCGATCCCGCGGCCGCGCCGACACGCTCGAGGATATTCGTGTATTTCTGGTCTTTAGAATCGAGTGTGTGTCGTTGCCGGCTGTTGAAGCGTTCTTGGCGACGCGTGACACGCTTCTCACGACAACCGACTCGCCTTTGTTTTCTATTGCTCAATTTATTTGTAGGGCTGTCGAGTCGAGCCTGGTTTTTCTCCGTGCGGAAACCGGCGCGGCGGGTCCTTCAAAGACGTTCAGACACCTGCCGTTTTACCCCCGGATTCTTCCTGCGAAATTAACTGTTCCATAAAAAAAAATTCCATATTTAACCCTTTGCACTCGGCGCTATTTTAATTCCAATTTTTCTTCCGTCTTAGAATATTTTCATTTTATTCATACGAAACTGATCCGATTTTCACATGTAATATTTGAATGTTTAGTGATCTATTGAATACAAATTTTATAATATCTTTTGTAATTTCTTTGAAATAATGCCACAACAATTTCCAGTGGCGCTTCAGAGTCACCACTCGAGTGCAAAGGGTTAATTTAATTAGGGGCCCAAGAAAATTTTCTTTAAATATTACTTTGACGCTTGCTTTTTTATCCTTAGATTTTTCGTGTCTGAGATTAACAATTTTATGTGTTAATAGGAGCCGTTTTATGCTTAGTAGTTCTCAATTTTTCAAAATTGTGAAAGAAAGTAATCCCCGAGTGCAGGTGCAGATAGTTTTTATTTTGTATAAATATCCGTAGACCAGTAATAAGGTGTACGATTTTAATTGTGATGCTGTGCAACTGTTGCTGCTATTCAGGGGTTGAATTTTTGGAACATTGTCTACCCTTAAAAATTATATATTTTTACAAAAGATAGAGTGGTTTATTTACCGGGAAAACAATCTGTGACACGGCGTGTTTCTGCTTGAAATTGGGGATGCTCTGTTAGAGGGGGTTAAAATATCAATGACGTGTAACGAATCGGCTCGGGTTCAGTGAAACGTCCGCATACGTTTTACGAACTCACCCCCCTTAAGCGCTCGCTCGCCGCTCGTTTAACTGTAGTGCGAAAGATTGCCGATATTTTTCAAGGGAGAGAAATCCACCCCCGAAGGGTCAGTATTCGTGTGCTGGAAGGGTGGCATTGACCAATCCGACGCGTGGATTTGCCACCCCTTTCTGCTGACCAATCGAGGACAGCTCCGACGTGCCCAGTCAACTGATCTCTTCAGGGGTACGTCGAAGCCTAACGAGCTGGGTACGTGGCCCGACTTGTTCGTTAAAATTTTACGCTTTGAAATTCCTGTAATTTGTCGGGAAATATTGAAATTTTATATTTCCCACCTCGCACGCGATTACGGATTTTATTTTATCGGTGATAGACACGTTTTGGGGAAAAATTTGTGGGCGAGGTAATTCTGTGCGTTCTTTGTTTCCAAATAGGAGAAATTGAAATCGTTCTTTTTAACGTATAAAATTTGATGGAATTAAATATTAACCTAATACAAATTTGTGAAATTTATGGATTTATTTTTTATTTTTGGAGGGTGAAGTATTCGATATAATTGATTGAATAAATTTAGTGCATTGTGATTGAAAGAATAGTTTCAAACGTTCAAAGTTTGTCAGGAAATTATTCTTAAATTGTTTACACATGCCTTCGGCACGTCGAGATTCCGTGCTGTACATTACAAACATTTAGAAGAAGCTTCCCCCAAATATTTGCAAGAAACTTTTCCTAAGTTCGTGCAAGTAGTTCCCTCGAAACTTTTCGTAAACACGAACTGAATATTTTATAGTGGTCTGCGAAGCTTTAAACAGCATAAATATTAATATCGATGCCAGAATAAAATTAAAAGAAGAGAATATTCTCTATGTTCAACAAACTTTCTCGACAAATCCATGGAAACAATTTTTATGTCGTCTGCTCCTGCTGGGAAATTTTCCCTCGTATGATTTATTCATCAGACCTGTCCCTGTCAATTCGACATTGTTAAACTAATGCGACGAAAAATACAAGGAACAAGATTATATACCCTATGCAATCGAATTGTGATTCTGAGGCGTTATTAAACATTATTGTACCATAATATAAGACGAGGTTTACTTTACTAAATTCGTTCAAATTTAATTAATTCTCAAAAATATCGATGTAATGGACATATTGTAATATAGTACAAAATGAGAAAAAAATCATATACACTCAAAATATATTCTAGAATTCTAATATTCTAATAAAAGGACTGGAGTTAAAATGGCTTCGAGTCCGAAGGGTTAATAACAACAACGAATATTACTAGGAATGTAAAACTGCCGTTAGTCTCTGTGAACAAAGGTTAAAATTATGTTAACCCCTAAGTGTTAACAGTAAACAGTGTTTACTCAAATTACGAAGTATAGCACTAGGAGCTTTCTAAAATTCCGTATAAATATCCTCAGTTACCTTTAAGTATATAATTTAAGACTGGATAATCCAAATGCTCTAAAGAAGTTAAAGAACCCTAATTTTTTCTAATTATCGTACACTAGTGGAAGTTGGGGTACAGAAATTTTGTAGGGGTCACGAGAAACCCCAGTCTACCAGTTAAGGGGTAGCCTTTCAAAGGAATTTCAACACTAGATTTACCTGTCAAAATGACGGGTTCTAATATTTTTAATTTAAAATAATTAAGATTCTAAGGACGCATACATGAGAAATTATTCAGCAAATTTATTTCTGTAAAATTATTAAGCTTCTAAGGGTGCATACATGAGAAATTATTCAGCAAATTTATTTCTTTAAAATTATTAAGCTTCTAGGGGTGCACACATGAGAAATTATTTAGCAAATTTATTTCTTTGGGTATATATTATTTTCAAAATATTGCTGAAAATGTGGGTAGCAGGTTCCTGTTACTTATATCAAGTAATGCAAAGTAGTCACTTTTAGTGCTCCGTAAACCTAGTGTTAAGAATATTTCCATTCTGTATAATTTTTTCTTTTTATGGCTACGAAAAGGGGCTACGTAAGGAAGCTTGATAAACAATATTTTTAACATAGCAAATTAAGTTAGTACAGCAAATGTTTATCGGCGTCAGTCGCCGTTCGATTGCCAAGGGTGAAAAGCGTACCGAGCGAACCTACGCCGGACAAAAAGAAAATGAACGCGAACCCCATAATCGGCTCGTGGCATCGTCGCGGAAACAATTGACGGTTCGAGGGGTCGATTCGTTAATTTTCGATCGGCGTGGCCCGTGTTCCGCATCGTCGCCGTTCTCACGTGGCGCGAGGTATCCGTGGCTTTTGCAAAATTCACGCACGCCGGTGAAGGTGGGTACCGGGGCAGCGAGATAATAATGATGAAGTTCGGTGTCCGTGTAGCCGAGTGGATGGCGAGACCAAGGGAGGGTTGAAGCCGGCGGAAGGAGAAAGGCAACTCCGTCCGGAGGGGGTGGGTTATACATTTGAGTACATAAATGTATGTAACTTTGAGTTTGTGTTGGAGTGGGCGTCGGCCATCTTGTCCGGTGGGTATTGACCGAGGCGACCGCCAGGCGAGAGACATGCCATGGCGGGCAAACCACCTCTAGTTACTACCCTCGGCGCTAATTGCTCTTATTAGTTAAATCCGTGCGGTATCGTCGCCGTGCTGCGCCGACCGGGCACAGAAAAAATATACCTTCGACCTCCGACGCGTCGACGCCCGATCCAACGATTTATGTCTACGCCTATGCCTACAGGAACGAGATTTCCCGATTTTCCGAAATCTCGGACCACCTGGAAAAACGTTTCAATTTTTCAGCGAATATATAATTATTTCTCAGTGGTTTCGTCGGTTTTAGAACTCGAAGAATGTTTTTCTTCAGGGACAATCTTTTTTACCCTTTTGCTACCGCGCCATATACAGTTCATTAAAAAATATATACCGACGTATTTGATCGTGTTCTGTATTAAAAATAGTTCATTGGGCTTCTCTGTATTTTTCCGATGACTTTCAAACGACCTTAATTATATTTGGTAAATATTTTTATTATTGTGAAATAAGATTTAGATTCATGTAAATTTTGATTGAATAAAGGAATTTTGTATAATGGTTTCGGTGGGGCATCTTCGAAAATATTTTTGACTCGGCCAGCGTTCTCGCCAAACAAAGCTGCTGGAAATTAGCAAGTGGATTAAGCCGTTTTAATCAATGTCCTTAGCGTGGTAGTTATGGCGAAACTTTTTCTTCGAGTTCGCCCGGCCCCAGCCCACGCATTTGCATTTGTCTCGGAAGTTACTTTCCGCTTTCGAACAATTATGCGGCGCAATTATTTGTGGACGACCGCGGGCCACCGAACAACGCAACCTTGACGATGTCTTCTAATCGGAGGTTCGGGGGCGGGGTGGGAAAAAAACGTTGGAAGGAAAAGGGAGTCCGTAATCCCTATCTTGCCAAAAATCTCGACACCGCCATCGATCGTCCTCCTCAGAACGTGTTAAAATTCAAAGTACGCCTTTGATTCGCGACGTAACCTATTTGTCTCCGTAACCTGCGCGTTTCTTGGCCCGGCTGAAAGATACTCTCTTGCCAAGAGAAGCTTTTAACTCGGTGAGGAACGAAGAAATATTACGTGTGATCACCGGTGACACCGGCGGTCCCATAAATTGATACGAATTTTTGCTGCTGGGGCAACCGGAAATGGGAGATACGCTGTGGTTTATTAAATTGTAAAACTCGTATCGCGTACGAATAACGCGATATTCAAATCCGAAGAGCTGTCAAGAATTTCACGCTGTCCCCTTACCCTTAAAGTCGCGACAAGGGTAATTAAATTAATTGGGTAGACAATCGTCGCTTTAATTCATTTTCTAATTTTAATAAATGGGACAAATTGTGTTAGTTCTTTGGGGTGCATAGAAATATTTCAAATGATATTCGAGGCAGTAACCCTTTGCACTCGAAGCTATTTTGACCGCAAAATTCGGACATTTTATATAAACTAAAATATTTTCATTACAAATTATCTTCTTCATGTTGTCTATATAAATCTCGAAGCTATTTTTACCGCAGAATTCTTCATGTCGTCTATACAGTCAAACCTGTTTTTGTGCGGTCCTTTTCTATGCGATTTTTTTGTGCGATTTGTTTTGTGCGATTTTTTTTTTTACGCGGTATATGAATGCCAACGGTGTTGGCATTACAACACCCTTGTAATGTTTTCTATCAGTGTACATATGTACACAATTTATATGGTATACAATTCATGTAAATATTGCGTTTACTTAAAATAGATAACAATTCCGAAAGAAGTTTGAAATTCGGATCTGATAAAAAAGAGCTGATAAAAAATAAATCGACTCTAATATCTTCAAGTGACGAGAGCGATTTTGAACCGGTTCTATTGGTAGTATTGAATTATATGCATTTTGAAAATTTCTCTATGTTTAAAAAGAAGAAATTAAAATTTTTTAACGTTTCCATGTGTAATTTAATTATTTATTTTGTTTGGAAAGCACTTTCTATTTCGCAAATCTTTGATATATTTTGAGACTTTTTTTCATGCGGTCCTCTCCACCGCATAAAAACAATTGTCTCCAATATGTTGTCAAAAATTATTTGTTATAGCTATTTATGAAGTTTTTGAATATTTCTTTTTGTGCGGTTTCTTTTATACGGTCCCTATCTACCGCACGAAAACAGGTTTAACTATAAAGTCTATATAAATTATAAAGTATTTAGTCGCACCAAACTTTTAGCAATTTATTAACACTAAACGTATCAACACCGGTCAAATGACCGGTTCTAGATTTTTTGTTTGACGATTTTTGAAATTATAAAGATGCTTTCATGAGCAATGATTCAAGAAATATGTTTAGTAGAGCACGCGTTGCAATAAGAACCGCGCAAACTCTAAATTAATTAAATCTTGTCATTTTTATAAGGCAACATGTATCTGTTACATTTACAGCTCGGTACGTTTAGTGTCAAACACAAGGACATTCAGTAATGAATGGTGTTGAATTGCAGTATAATCATTCTTAATCTGCGAGAGGAGAATCAAGTGCAAAACGTTAATTATTCCAGACATATTCTAATTCTTTCACTCTTTTCTTTTCTCAATGTTACTGCCCACGCGATTTCCTAATAAAATTTATTCAAAATAATTGACAGCTAAAGTTACCTTCCGGAGGATGCTGTAGGGTCACTAGAGACCCAGGCACCGGCCAGGTCCGAGTGTAAAGGCGCCAGAACCAGCGACTTGAATTCCGCGAAAGAACGAAACCACAACGGAGGGAGCATATTTTCCGAAACAATCGAATTTCTCGCGAAGCCAAACGAAGATATTCCGCATCCGGCGAAAGAACAATTTTCTCGGCTGATTCTCGGGCACTTTTGATCGCTTGTCTCTCTCTCTCTTTCTCTCGCTCTCTCTGGAGCGGGAAAGAGCGGTAGCAAGCCGCGCGCAATAAGCCAGAATAATTGTTTGACGCGGGCCGATACGCGGTTCCGTCTGAACGACGTTTAATTAAACAGCGGGAACGGTGTTCGGGTGCCGCGTTCCGCAAACAGCCCCGATGGAAAAAGAAATTGTAAGGCGGGCTGGCGTGCGGAGAGCTCGCCCCGCTCTAATAATCGCCGGGCGGGCAATGAATCGCGGAATGTTTCACAATCAACGGGGTCGTGTCGCGTTGTCGTTGGAATTCAGCTTGTCGCCGGCGTCCCGAGGATGCAGAAGGTCCGTCTCGGCGCGTAACGCGAACGAGCGTGCGAGCAGAAGCGAGTAGAAGCGAGTACAATCGGAGCGGGCATAAGCGAGCAAGTGCGGGGGCGAGAAACGGCGCGAGACGCGTCGTCTTCGTCGTAGTCGTCGTCGTCTTCGTCGTCGGTTTGCGGCTTGCGAAAATTCCGAAGGTTCGTTCGTTCGTTCTTCGGTCGCCGCAGGAGCGTGTATACGCGCGGACTCTAATTCACGCCCGGTATTTCGCGCGGCGTGTATTTTAAGGCTAGCCCCGGCTCTAAAATTCCACCCTTGCCCGTGTGCTCTCACCCTTCCACCCTCTCCCTCTCCCTCTCTCTCTCTCTCTCTTCTACTCGTAGTTTATCTCTCTCTTTCCTTTCTCTCCTCGTTCGTTGTCTGTCCCGCTTCGTGTTTCACTTCTATATACACCGGTCTCTGCCCATTTCGCCACCCCCTCCCATCCTGTTCGAGTGCTCGCGGTCTCTTTCCAACCGTCGGGCCAGCAAACCGCCACGTTTGTTCCTCTCGCTCCTGCCCAGCGCCACCCTCTCTTGCTCTCCGGCCTCTCTCACCATTTCTCTACCACCACCCTCTCCCCCCCCCCCGAACACACGAGTAACCGAGGTAGGTAGTACGTACTCGTGGTGGTGGTGGGTATAGTGGCTGTAGATATAAAGGTTGTTCAGCTGGGAGGTGGGAGGAGGGCGGTCAGAGAGGGACGCCGGGATGGGTACACGCTCGGTAGAGAACGAGACCGGGCGAGGGTTGAAGGGGGGCCGAGGGATCATGGATAAGAGAGAGAGAGAAAGCGAAAAGAGATGAAGACACAGATGTGGAGGAACGTGGAAGCGAGAGAAACGGCGAGGTGAACGTGCGAGGGGTGAGGGAGAAGCGGCGAGGGTGAGAGAGGAGGGGAAGAGACGGTCCTCGGACTCTCCGTGTGGTAGTGCAAGGGTTCGTTCGACCCTTAAGGGGTTGTGGCTAGCATCAGCCCCCCTTTGCCCCAGTCCTCAGCCACCGCTATCCCCTTTACCGACCTCCAGCTTCTCTTCGTACTCCTTCCAGTGCTCGTCGACCACCCAGTTAGCCACCCTCGTAACCACCCCACGACGGGCAAAACTACCCACCGCCGGCGGCCATTTTACTCTCCCTTCGCCCTGGACTCGCCAAATTGTAATCCGAGGCCCTGGAATTCCGGGTAGAGCAACCGTGGTCCGGCCTCAAAGGAGGCTTCCTTCGCCTCTCGACTTACCCCTGGATAATGATTAACGGAGTGCTCCTCTTTCTCGCCCTCGCGGCTTGCTCCCGCACTTCCCAAGACAAACAAAGACCCGCGGCCCGCGCGTCTCGGATCAACGCTGCCGCCACGGCCACCACCTGCAACCCACCACCCAACCTACCCACCCTCTGCAGCAACCCCGTAATAACGCGAAAGGTCGCGGAAATTTTATTCCGAGACGCGCCGGACGCCTCGACGACGACGACAACGACGACGACGACGACGACGAGGACGCGGCTCGTTTCCCGCACTTCAAGGCTCGTGTTTCGCGCGAAACGGCACGTCGCCTTTCAGATTTTCGGAGAATGAAAACGCTTCGAGAGACAAAGAGAGAACGCCGCGAAGAGGAACGCCGAGAAAAGAGCGATTCGCTTTGCCAGGCAATAATGAGGACCTCGGAACGCTTGGATGATGGAGGGTCGGCTTGTGAGATGCTTGTGGGTCGACTCTGACCCGGCGTAACGATTGTTGTCTATTTATTTGTTTCGTTAGAGTGTAAGCTGGTTTGTTGTGACTTGACATCTGAAGGTTCGAATTTTAAGCATTTTTCCCTTGGCAATTAAATTTTTTTTTTTTTTTTTTTGGTGAGAGGATGACCCGAATTCTCTTGTGGATGATTGAAGAATGATTTTTGGCAATTTTGTTTGGCTTCTGACCTGTGACCAGATTTCTTTATTTATATTCGTTGTTGACTAACAGGATTTACTCTTTTCGACATGTTTTCTTGAATTTCAAACGCAATTTTTATTCATTATAGCTTGTAGCACAGTTAAATGGAATTTTGAAAACGTTTTATGTAGTTGAAAATGTGAGACATTGTGCTGCAATAGATCAAGTAACAAAGTCATTTAACCAGAAGCATATGAAGAGTTTTGAAGTATTATATCGATCTGAAGATATGTGTGTGTCTTTTTGCAAGTAAGTATGAAACTGAAATTATGCTTAAATTTTAAACAGTTGACTTTAACAATGTATCGCATACTTAGAAGGTAAGCCATTTTACGCGATCGATTTTCTTGAACAATAACCAACCAACAGATTCTACGCGAAGTCTAATATCTAGGTCATCTCATAATGATAAAGAGGAAGCAAAATTTTTACCGGTGTAGAAAATTATTTATGACAAAATTAGTCCATACGTTTTCTTACATTTTTGCCGGTGAAATAACCAACCAGCAGATCTTATGCGAAGTCTAATATCCAGGTCATTTCATAATAATAAAGAGGAAGCATTATTTTTGAAGAAGCAATTATTTATGGCAAAACTAGTCCATACGATTTTTCGCATTAGTGCCGGTGACTTTGAAAGTGAATTAAGTCATGTCTTTTTTCCTCGAGGTATTTAGATTTTTACGTTTGACTAAATAAAAAAATATTTTACTATGATAACATATATACACAATATGTAACATACAAATATACAATTTTTCACAGACCAATTTGTTTGGAATTGTGACGTACAACTCTTTCGTAATCACAGGCACATTTCATGTTCGTACATGCTATAAGTATAAAATTGTTTAAAATATGTCGGAACACAGATTTGTAACTACTCGAGAAACATTTTCTACGTGAATACAAAAAGGATAGCTTCAAAAATCATTAGAATAAAAATTCTTCGTTTGTTCTTGTTTCAATCACAGACCAAAAAGTACATGCTACAGGTGTAAAAATGTTTAAAATATGTCGATACACAGATTCATAACTACTCGAAAAACATTTTCCACGCGAACACAAAAACAATAGTTCCCAAAAATCATTAGAACAAAAATTCTTGTTTCAATCGCAGACCGAAAAGTACATGCTACAAGTGTGAAACGTTTGAAGTATGCCAAAACACTGATTTATAATGACTCGAGGAGTATTTTCCACGGGAACATAAAAAGAATAATTCCCAAAAATCATTAAAACAAAAATTCTTCGTTTGTTCTTGCTTTAATCGCATCTCACATCCCCGAAGAGCGTGCGAAGAGTAAGCCAACAGCGAGTCCGTGATTCGATGAAAGTTAATTTCCGAATACATTCAATTTAGAGCATTCGAAATCCACTTGGCGATCGTATCAATCCCCGTGTAATCGATTCTTAACAAAATGATCCCCGGCGTGTCCGGAAGAACTGGCGGCTCGCACGATTCCGCTGGCACCCTTTCCATCTTTCCTCAATCTCCTCGCGTCCCATGAATAATTTTAATTCAATTATTACGTCGGGAACGACGATTCCATTCCCCGATTTTCTCTCTCTCTCTCCTCTCCTCTCCTAGTGCAAGTTAGGTTAGCAGCGACTCCGTGGCGGCGGCAGCGGGGGAACGAGCCGAGAATCGCGGAGACAATAATTTCATATCTTGACGGCCGGGTTTATCTGATTGGGCGAGCGGTATCGCCGGGAAATTCGCGATTATCTGTTTATGGTGCGGTTAATGGAGGTCGTGCTTGCGCGGAACGACTCGAACCTCATGTCTGCCCGATATTGGCCGATAATGCAGCACGTACTTACCGTGCGGTGTCTGCGCCGGTTCGCGTCGGCTTCGTCGAATAAAATTAATGTTCGGTGAAGGAGCATGAGCGACGGGAATGCGGGACAGGAGCGCGATGAACCGCGGGTCAACACCTTTCCCTCCCGCGTTTATTTCATCTCTTCGATTGTTCCCAGCCTCGTCTCGGGCTTTCTTTTCTTAACAACCTGACACGTCGACTGCCTCCGGGGTCACTGGCGCCGGTGAAATTAATTGGATGCTAATCCCGCGATGTTTATGGGAAAATGATGCATAGCCGGGGGAGGGGGGAGAGCTCAATGGTGGTCGCTATTGATGGTTGATCGATGTGGGAATTATTTTGTTTATTTTTATTTACAGCTTTCGGTACGGCTTTTAGTATTATACAGCTCTGCTGGGTTTCTGTAGTGAGAATTTATTGTTGTGTACGTTTTAGAGGTTACATGAATATTTATTGACCCTCCTAGAATATTAAATTAGAATTGTTAATCAGTGGAAAAATGTTCCCGTCTTACCCATGACTTTCTCCGTTTGCAATAGGACCAACGAAATCACTCTCCTACCGAACGTGATTCATTTCTATTAAATTAATTAGTGTAATTCGCTGTTAAAAGGCTCTGTTGAAATTCTGGGGATACTATAATTCATATTTCATACATTTTTCTTGCTCAGGTTGTTTATTCTTGTTATAGACGATAGGCACCAGTGGCCCTTTCCGACGTCGGTTGCTACAGGACACTTTCTCAATTTGTTTACACAAAATACTAAAAAGCCTACAAACTATGTTAGGCAGTCAACGTGTTAGGTATCACTCAATCTTTACGCGTACACGCATAGTTTATATAATTTCGAGATTTGTGGCGTTGTTAGTCAACTTTGTACAGGATCTGGGTACTGAAGTCGTCCTCTGCAACACATCTGTAACAAACAAAATGAAAACAACGTGTAAGAATTAATTGTACAAGTTTACTTAAACTAAAAAACACTCAATATTTTAACAGAATGTTTTCATAAAACTAGGGGCACGTACAAAAAAAAAAAGAACGTGTAGAAGAAATAACCAACCACAATTTCAATTCTATTGACCTTCATATTCTGATTCTCTTATTTCTAAAAAATGTATACAAAGTACACAAGTACATAATACATATAGGTTCAATAGAATATTACTGTTCTCTGTACACGCTTCCCGGAATTAATTCATCAAACTTTTTATGGCAAAACCGGTAGACACGAGTGCTAATGTTCGAAAAAAAAAAAACGAATTCGGAAGAGTCTTGTCTAACAACGATCGAAATCAGGAAAGAGGGGTGAGTTGAGCGGAGAGTTCGATCAACAGAGGGGATGAAAGTCGTGTCGTCTTCGAGCGCTATTTGTCTAACTTCCGAATAGATCTTATCACCTTGGATATAATTTGTTGTGCAGCAACATTAGGCGGTCGCCACAACATTTGTCATTCGGAGCGCGCGCCTCTGTGTTGACAGGACTGGCCCCGTTTTGAGGGCGAAGTTCAACGTCGAAACCGGACCGAGAACTGGATCAACGGGTAGCAGGACCTTGCCCCTGCATTGAATGACCACAATCGCTCGTGTAGACAAATTCGTGGCAGTGGTGATCATCCACTCAGCCTCATAAAACTATCGTAGTCTATCAAAGCTCGCCGAAAATTTCAACCCTTAACAATAAACCTACCGAGCCCTAAAAGTAACCGATACATGTTGTCTTATAAAAATGACGAGATTGAATTTATTTGTCTCTACTAAATATATTCATCTAATCATTTCCCACGAAATCAGCTTTGTAATTTCAGTAATTGTAAAATAAAATATCTGGAACCGGCCATTTTGACCGGTAGGTTCAGTGTTAAAGACGCGAAGGTTAGCTTCATTCGGAGATTCTGGCAAAAATTTGTTACAACTTGACGAGGACTCCTACTTTATAAAAAAATGTATCCAAGTGACTAACCAAGCGAGTACATGATTTGATAAAGGTTGCTATAACGAAGGAGAAAATTGTTCTGTTACCTCAGTATAGATTCTTCTACTGAACATCTTCCTAATTAACAGTAGAGGTTTACGGAGCACTAAAAGTGACTACTTTGCATTACTTTATAAAAATAACAAGAACGTGCTACCCACATTTTCATCAATATTTAAAAAATAATATATACCCAAACAAATAAATTTGCTAAATAATTTCTTACGTATGCATTCTTCGAATCTCAAAAATTTTAAATAAAAAATATTAGAATCCGTCATTTTGGCCTAGTGTTAAAGATTTTAGTAGAGTATCGACAACAATAGCAGATGAATCGAATTAGGATTGCTAATAAAAATTTATTGTTGCCGGACTGCAGAATACAATGAATCCTACAGCACAAGAAATTATTCATGCATAGTAACAGTGTATGTTGTTGAAACCATTGCTGAAATAATCACCAAAACCGTGCTTCTACATTTTATTTAAGACTCGAGAAGCATTATAAATAGAATTCGCACGAATGCCTTGAACAAAGTCTAAACCTACGCTATGACCGAAAAAGACACTGTTTAAAATAAATCGAATGTTGCATTAAAATTTTAAGACAGCAGATCCATTTCGAGACGCGGATTCCCGAGATTAGACAATCACGGAATTAAGATGAAACTCGATTACAGGAGAGCCGAACGAGCGAGGCGGCTCGAAATCGGTTTTAAAATTTCGATACCGTTCGACCCATGGATCTCGAGCCCGAGGAAAATGGCTTATGGGATTCCGGCTGATCGTTCATTTGAAGAACGTTCGCCGGGATAGTCAGAGCGATCGCTCTGTCCAATTTTCTGGATTTCTCGTGCACGAACTTCTACAGATCTGAAAACGAATGTGAAACGAAGCCGTGGAGAAGGGTGGCAGGGGGATGGGACAAGATGGGTAGGGGAGGGGGGTAGGTTGGGAAAACCGGAGGACTTTTCCGGTGATGGTTTGCTCCTGAGCGTGTACCGATACGCATATCGACATCGGTCATGCATGGCAGGACGCCTGGCTGGCCACGACAGTAAAAACGAGGAGAACGCGGAGAATACGAACTCACCCCGTTCCTTTCGCGCCATTTCAAGGCTCGCTCAACCCCGCGTCCCACCCCCGTCGGAGAACCCAGGACCACCCTTTTTCTACTCCGACGGAACCGCTTGCATCCACTTTTTTTTTCAGGCCACGTGCAACCGCGAACAACCGGGCAATTGTTGTAAAAACCGCGGACCGTTCGATAAGCTTCGAGATGAAACTCGAGTTTCCCCGCGAAAACAGAGGAACGAGCACTTGACACAGTATCAGCGCAATTCGCGGACATAAAGTCCCCGATAGCCTGCGTTGTGCTAATTTTTTCGTTCGTTGCGAGTGCTCTCTTCCCGCGAAATCGTTGTTTGGATGTGCGTACTATTTTTTTTTTTGTTTTTTGTAACACTACCAGGTCAAACTTCTGCGTACAATTTTGTACATACAACATTATGACATAGCTATTTATCTTTAGGACTTTTCTTGAAGTATGTATGCAATGTATTTTTCAGTATTTATTCTTCGTTTTATTTTTCCTTTTCCAAGAAATATATGTATCTTGTCCTACCCACCGCGGCCGGTCAATTTGACCGCACGAGATAATATGGTATTTACTCTTCTAAACCTAAACAATGAGTATGAAAGAAAGGCTATTCTCAATGTGGCGTGGCCAACTCGAAATAAACGAGCCGCCTTATTGAATGAGACGCTATCAAGTTACGCACGTGCCTGGTTGATAATACTGTTTCATGGCAAATACATCCAAACCGCAAAGGTGGACGACACAGTACAATTTTGTAAATCGAGGAGAGAGCATCGCATTATTTTTTATAAAATTTGCAATTATGGAAGTTGTTCATCTACTAATTCATTCAGCAACAAATCGACTATTATCTACGTTTAATGTATTAACAACTATTTTTAAGGATCGGTCATTTTGATCTTGCACGGTAGGAATAGATACACAAGAAGTGTCGCTAAGGCGCCATTAGAAATTGCTGTATCATTATTCAAAATATTTTTTACATTGTTAAACTTGTTTGTATTCAATAAATTGCTAAACATTTCACTATTGTACGAGTAAATTGCACCATTTTCGTACGTATAACATGAAAAAAAATATATAGACATATTTAGAGTAAAGAAAAATATACAGAATATATAGAACATTTAGAAATATTTCGTTTTGGAGTTAAAATAGCTTCGAGTGCAAAGGGTTGAACACGTTCTAGCGATTAGCAAAGACGCGAAGGGCCGCTACAAATCAAAGTAGAACGCAGATTACGAGGTCTAGGAGTACCTAACCAAAAATTGGGTCCGGTAGCCGCGCATCGATCTCCGTCGAGTAAGCGGAACAATACGCGCGGGCAGAGCCGAGGCAATAATTCGCGGGGGAGCGTAACATAAAAGATTCGATTAAATGCAGGTGCGACAGCCGCCGGAAGCAATGATTACCGATGCGCGAACGTTCGTTCGTCCGAATAAAAATCACATTTCCAGCGTCGAGCATCGCGGTGAAAGGAGCCCCGGCGCGCGGGGGGATGGTCGCGATTCTTGTCTCTATTCCGCGTCGCATCCCTCGAACGTCGTCCCTCGAACGGCGGGGGCGGGGGGATGAGAGGCCCGTGCTCGCGCGCGGGACTCCGGTAAGAAGGAAAAACGAGCTATCTCTCTGTATACTGCCTCTCGTAAAGGGAGGGGGAGGGGGTAGTAATCGAAGCGCAGATGGATGCAAACCCGTGGCGGGCTGCCGCGCGTTACGAGAGGGTTCGCAATCTCTTCGTGCAGTTTTTCAGGAAGGAGCCCGCGACGAGAGGCCGTGTGCCGCGAGCTGATAAGGCCACCTTTATCAAAAAGAAAAAAATCCCCTGCCCGGTGTCTTGACGCTGTCGCGGCTACGTGGCTCGAGGAGGGCTCGAAATTTCGGGGCCGACCCCTGCCCTGATTCTCGAATTTATTGGCCGACGAGCACGGCTATTGCGAACATTCAAACAGCGATTTCGGATTATGTGCAGATCGTGCTCATTAAGGATTCTTCTAAGATCGTTGTAGCGATATCGATCTTCGATTTCGTTTGGATCACGAGAAAATTTGTTAAACATTTTACCAGTCGGTGGAATTGTACGTGATTCTCGAGAGAAGAATCGTTTCAGAGGAAACTCGACGTGGGGTTGTTTATAGACGTAGAGGCTACAAAGTTATGTATAAATGAATTGATGATGCTTCAGACATGATGTACTCCATTAAAATTGCAATGGTTTTTTATGCAGACGTAGAGACTAGAAAGTTATGTATAAATGAATTGATGATGCTCCAGATATGATATAATCCATTAAAATTGCAATGATATTTTTTATATAGACGTGCATGTATGAATACTTTTAGGGGAAGGTTGGAAATATCGTTTCACTTAACGCAAACCCGGCATGTAATTATTTTCTACTTCCTGCTGTTACTTATTACAGTATCTGGTGAATTATGATTTCATTAATGTTCATGAATTATTTCAATTTGGTCCAATCTAAAGACATTAGCGTCACGAATAATTAACATCACGCATTGAAGTTTGTTATATTGCATAAACTAGAGCTACGTAGAAGAGGTCAGCCTCTGGAATGGTCAGCTTCCGGCAGTTGCCAGGTTATCAGACTTCGTAAACTGAATTTGTAGATGTTTTATTGTTCCATACCTTTCTCAAGGTAGCCAGCGATAAAACCCGGGAGCTTTTACGAAGGTCACGAAAAAGTCCATGCAGATTGGCGTTCACGGTGACACGGTGCGTCTACCCGGGCCGATCCAACCCGACCCGACCCGACCCGAGCTGATCGGCTCCGGTGGACTTATCGATGATTCGGTGGCCGGTCGAAATTCGAAAACGAGCGGGAAAATCCAGCGAATTTCCAGAACAGTGCGTCGTATCGATTCGAGTTTCCGTGGGCGTTGCTATGAGATGGACCCTTGTACAGCACCGAGAGACCGAGAGCAAGCGAGCAAGGTAAACGGAGAATGAGCGTGCCAGGGGGCAGGGGGGCGGCCGAGCGAGAGAGGGTAGGAGAGAGAAAGAGAGGAAGAGAGAAACATAGAGAGGGAAAGAGAGAGAAAGAGAATTGCTGGAGGGAGGCAGAGACAGAGAGGGAGACAGAGGTCTTGAGTGTCGCCAAGCTACCCTCCACCTCCTTCGCCTCCTCGCGACAACCCACCTCCGCGTACTCAGCCACGGTCTCTTCCTCCGACCACTCTGTTCCCTGCACCCGTTATTACTTCTACAAATATACAAGCTATCACATTCCGTGATCGAACCGTTGAGACCGGCCCGCCAAGCAAATTCGATGGAATCGGCCGGCTAATGCCGCTTCAAAGAAAAGCGCCGTCGACTTTCGCCTTTGAGACAGGCGCGAGATCTTGCCTACCCGCCGAGGCCTCCTACTCTCTTCACCCCTCCCCGCGACCCTTCCGGATTCTCATCCTCGTTCCACTGTTCTTCTTCTTCTTCTTCCTCCTCGTCGTCGTCGTCGTACACCCCTCCCAACAGCCGACGGCTCTCGTCCTTTGTTCGATCTACGTGTCTCGAGTAGGAAATAATGTGAAAGATCGCGGAGGAACGGAGAATCGGGCGCCGGCGACGCTCCTTATTGTCCTCCTATGCGGAATCTCTGAACCTGACGCGCGCGCCCGGCCTCGGCGCGGGCATGTTAAGATGCTTCGATGAACTTTACACGACCCGCGCTCACGCATCGGCGAAACGAATTTCTTGCGTTCCCGTCGCCCAGACCCGGGACCCGGAGGGCTCTTCGGGCGGAGATTGTTAACCCTTCGCTTTGGACCGTTTAACTTTGATACGCCCTTCTACAACTTTGGGTCCCCGGATTTATCGGGTTTTTCGGGCGAACGACGTCGGTGGACTCTGGCCAAAGTGTTTGGACGGCTCATGCGAAAGAAGCAACCGATCGACCGGAGTAGCTTTCTTTAACTTTGACAACGGTTCTCGAACTTTGAGTCCTAATTTTACAGTGGTTTCTTTGTATATGTCGCCCAGGCCTGCATGATTAACGTCTCGGAATTATCCCCACTACCGCGGGGTATACCCCGTGAGGAGCCGCGGAGCTCGGGAGGCCTAGAAGTGTAAACATAATACGGATCAAAGGTGGATCAAAGAATAATAGTATCTGCTGGGCGGTACATGTCGCTGGCGAGACTCGTGTTGTTGACACGTATCGACAATTCACTGACCAATGCGCTTAGGCGTCTCAGTGACCTCTTGAGAAGAAAGCAACCGATCGTTGACGGTGTAATCGTGACTATTAAGCTCTATCCAGACTATAGACACATTCAGCAACTTTTCTACCAACTTCCTACCGAATATAATAGAATACAAGAAGATGGCAACAAAAGGCGACAAATGGTTGCTCGATGTTGCTTCAGTGTGGACATAGCTTTAGGTTACCGGTTCGTAAACATTGCTAGCAAATTGCGGATCGACGCAGCTGCATCCAATATTCTTTCTGTTACTTTTCAATACCAGTTTTCCCCAAGAGACACTCTGAATGAAGCGTTCTCATTCAATTTTTCTTTCGGTTTTAATTTAATGGTTTTTTTTTCTAGAAAAAAGAATTCTTCCGGAGAAATGTTACGCAAGTCCAGCACAAAGAGACACGAACAAAATCGGAATAAATACGGTCTTGTAGTTCTTACAATATGAAATAGAGGAGGGTGATAATGTTCTGAAGATGATCCATGACAAATGGTGAGCACTTGTTGTCGGATGGAACAGGTTGGAGGGACGCGTCCAGCATCCGGTCAAGCGAGATCAAAGATCATGGGTCAATCTTTGTCCAGGTTGTCCGTCCAGTTCTGGACCAGGCGAATCCTGTTTGGAGGGAAGCTCCCTCCGAATGTTCCTGTCGACGTCCCAAACGAGATTGTACTTAATTCGAGCCATAATTCATTTCTTGCTTCGACCCAGCGACAGACTTCGCAGATTACGCTTGCAAATACCTTCATCGTTCGGTGGAGTGTCTTAAATACAATTATCTCCTCTTTTCTTGCTCCCCGATGCTTTCCGTTTCGTTCTTCAAACAGTTCGCTAAATATTTTCGGCAGAAAAACATTCGATAGCACTGGACCACGAATACTACGAGTTTGTGAGAAAAATGTATAGGTTATGTTCAAAATAGTAAACAACTCGGCGAATTTTAGAACGCTGTTATATTATTTGTTATATTATTATTTTCAAATTACTAAGGAGGAAGGGAGGAAATAAATCTTTACATAAATTTCCGAGGTCTGTACATTACTGGAGTTGACGTAATTTTGACTATGTTACAGACTTGTTCGTTTCAACTAAAAAATACAGTTCTTTATGCTATTATTATTGCTACTCATTTATTGAACACGACAATTCGATTGGAAGCATTAATAGTGAGGAAATACATTTGAAAATTGATAAGCAACGGGAAATATTTTACAAAATGTGAACGAGAAGGAAGTATGACTCAAAAAAGGTTGGAATGGACAAGATAAACATGTCAACGGATGCATAAACATCGTCGACCGGTTGAATGACGTTCTCAGAGCATAATAATCTACTTTTTTTCGAGAAAGTACATCAATATTCGTTTCTTCTGCAATAAGGATCGTTCAACCGGGACCGTCGAACACTTTCACAGACGAGCAAGACATCAAACACGATTTTCCAGCACGAGCGCCAGTGTCTGCAAATTGGAAGACTCGCGACGTCGTGCCGCGCCGCGGTAACAAATAAAAGACATCCGGCGACGTCTGGTGGGAAAAAATAATTGCGAGTCGATGCCAATAGAGGGATCCCGCAGTTCGTCAAGCGGAACGTTGTAACTAGCTACTCGTGGGGGCAAGAATTATGTTCTGTCGTTTTATTCTCGCATCGTTCGCGCAGCAGCTTGAAAAAGGTCAACAAGACGTAAATCCGAGGGTTCGTATCACCGTGGAACGGGGGTTCTTGAGAGCGGCTCGCCACGCGTCCTTTCCGGAGGACTCTCTTCGGGGCTCCTTCTTTCCTCGGCTCTCTCCTCTCACGGTTTCCATGACGCTTGTGCGTCGCGAAATAACGGGTGGCCGCCGCCGCCTAGACTCACTTAATTGGGTCCGCCATTTTCGGTGGCGCGACCCCTCGAAAATCCTCGTCCCTTTCCACCCCCCGCCCGTTTTCCCTGGCAAGCCCGTCGCCGGCCCGCACGAAAGGACTTCAGAAGGGTTGCCCACCGACACAACCCGCCCCCGACCCTCGAATCCTTCCTGCTCGACCCGAGTGGCTTTTGTTTTCGCCCCCAAAGGGTCCGCCATTTTGAATTTATGATATACCCCGGGACTGCCGGGGCTCGGACACCGAAAAACTTCGGTCGTTAGTGAAAGTTAAGAGCCGACCCTCTATCGTCCGTGGCGGAGCGTGCGGAGTCATTTTCTGTAATAGGAGACCGAGAGAGAGAGACGGAAGCGACAGAGAAAGAGAGAGAGAGAGAGAGAGGGAGAGTGACGTTCCTGATGGACGCGCGTTAATGATACGCGCTCCCGCTGATGAACCGCGCGCGCGCTCTTTTGAACAATCCCGCGATGCACCGGCCCCGTCACCTTATGGGATATTAAACCCGCGACGGCGTTCACCGCGGACAGAGTGGTCTGAGCGGAATTAAAATCTTTCGATCCTAGGTTTGATAGAAATCACCGGAACGGAAGGGATTGGTAACCCTTCTGCCGGGCTCGTCTAATTGCTACATTCATTTTGCAAAACTACTAGCTATCAATCTGTAACCACACCTCGAGGCGGTGTATAATTTATTTAGGCGCGTCCTGTCTATTGATTAAAACGTGAAAGGGTCTGAAGACAGTCAGTGTTAGTCCAGCGTGAGACTGAGATGAGTCTGTTAAATCTTAGTTGCACAAAAATATAAGTACACATTAGGCTTGGAAGAATATGTTTATTAACCCCTTGCACTATTGAAGGGTGTCTCAAAATGACCTGACATTTTAATTTATTGATAGAACGTATTTTTTTGTTAAAGTATACATCTGATAAATGGCCGCCTCGTCCCTGCTTGCAAACGTTCACTCTTTTGACGAAATTTTCTTTCGGACCAATTTCGGTAACGCTGCGTCCAATTGCTTCCTTGGGCTCCGGAATGGTCTGTGGATCATTGGCATACACTTTTCATTTCAGAAAACGTCAAAGAAAAAAGTCAATTCACATCGCCGGGGCGGATTTCTTTTTAAAAACGGACTTTTCGAACCGTCTCTCCAAAGTCCACCATTTTCGTAGTGAATTTTCACAATTTCTATGCGTTGCTCGATCGTGTAATTCTCCATGACTAAACCTCAATACTTCCTGGTGCCAGTTGTCAAAGATTAGTACTCTATGTTCGCCACAAAAAAAATGGCGCGCAATTTAAAATGTCAGGTCATTTTGCGACATCCTTTATTTATTTTGTGATTATAATGATTAGAAGTTCTTCATTGTTTAGAATTTCATAGAAAAAAAGATAGTTTATGTTTATCGTATGCCTATGTTTTCTCCAAAGGATATGTATCAACTACAACAATATAGAATTTCATTTCGGTTTAAAGGAAACTAATAACATACATATTTATTAGACTCCGTTCAGAATCTTCATCACTAACTCGATATTGTAGGGCAAGGGATTGACACTAGGTTTACGGAGCACTAAATGTGCTACCCACATTTTCAGTAACATTTTCAAAATAATATGTACCCAAAGAAATAAGTTTGCTATATAATTTCTCATGTATGGAGCCTTAGAGCATTAGTAATTTTAAATTAAAAATATTAGTTATAAAATAATAATAAAACATACAAATTACCTCCAGTACAAAAAGAATAAAACTGAACCACTATGGTTCGCATCAATTCATCTAAATATATAAAACAATTATACTTAGACTACTTGTCCTTTGTGCCCTTCAAATATTTCTTACAATATCATACTGGCACAATTATTGAGGCTTACAATCGAATTTATTGATAGATTGCAGCTAGTCCTCCGACACCATAGATCACATTCCATTAAATAACCACGACAGTTTCTGTCACATCCGGGATTCGTCATCATTGTAAAATAATGGACATTTTCGTTACAGATTGACGATTAAAGGTAAAAATATAATTTTAAGGCTAAATTTTAATGAAATTCAGCATTCCAATAAAATGAGCAACGATGTACACGACCGTAAAATGAAAAGGTTACTTGAATTACGATTCTAATTCAAGAACCTGTATCATGAGATCTCGAGGACGCCTATAGGGGTTGCAAATAATCAGGACTCAGCGTCCGATCTTATCTCGCGATCCCACTCCAGCAAACAAGATAAATGATCCTTGAAACAGGAAAGAAATCCATAGCTATAAACATGTTAATTCTAATTTCTCGGATACCCTGCCCTTCTCTGCTCGTTTTCAACAAGGTAACTAAATACAACGAAACAGTAACAACAGCTTTGCAGATTTTCAAAAAACATCTGAAGTCATCCCTCTACCCCTTCTTAGCACTGCTTCAGTTTAATTAGCTACTAAACTGAAAAAATCGTGTGCTTCAGGGAGAACCAACTCCTCCAACCAATTTTTTAAAATTGAAGAAGCAATTTTTCCGCGACCACTCATTTAACTCTCCGATGGCGGAGCCTGGGTCTACCTTGATCCATAATATCAAAACCATCATTCAATTACTCAGTTTTTGGTGAGTTACTCGGTGAGAACTTTTTTTCATTGGAATGTATACTTGCAAAATCGTGAAAAGTGTTACGTGGAACACCCTGTGTATATATATATAAAATATGTTATATTAAATATGTGTTATATTTTATATAAATATGTATTATTCTTATATCTTATATATTAAATATGTTTTAAACATCGTCCTAAACATCATCAATTATTGTTACAAGTGGAGTGCGGATTTTATGCATTTCAGACAATAATGTGTCTGATGAGTTTAAAAATACTATTACATCACTGTCAACCTACCAAACGTGTTGTGAAACAAATTCAATTTCTATATCACTCCACTGTTTTGCAAATCGGGTGAAAAATTTTCATTTTGCATAAAAATCCGCAGTCTTGCTATAAAATTGATCCGCCGTCTTAGGGTCAACAAATGATCGCGTAACGAGGTCTGATCGGCGCCGTTTATCAGACCGGTACGCGCACATGCGGCAGGGAATATTCGTTTACGACAAATCCGATTTCCTGCGACAAGAGAGACAGAGTGGGAGAGAGAGAGAGAGAAACGAAGAGCGTTTCGGGTTTGCTTTTTCCGCGAGGCCGCCGATAATCCGATATTCCGGGGCCGGCAGATAGTTTAGTTCAAATTCGATGTCCGGAGGAGCGGCTAGGACGCAACTCGGCGGAGATGTCAACTTAAAACAATTGCCAGGGAGGAGGGCCATAGCGACACGCAATATCCTGACTCCTCTAATTTGATTAGAGAACTAACGTAGCCGAGGAACCTGGAATTCCCTTCAACCAGCACGGAGACTCCGCAGGTACCGAGACGTAGGAGACGAGCAGCGTCGCGGATACAGCAGAACGGCCACCGGAGCCGGAGATAGTCACCGAATTATCGGACCCGATGGAGGAGCCGGTTCAATTTACTAAATTAATCCGGTGTACAACTCCCAGCCAGACCGCCAAGCCCCCAGGTTCTCGATAAAAAGTGTCCCGTGACTCACTTTCGCAGACGCAGAGTGACCGCAATTTATTTCGCGGACCGCAGTCGGGTTTGGCTCGTTCGAGGACAGCACCCTTGATTCTCGCTAGAGACACGGTCATTAAGTTAATCACCTCCCCGGAACAATCTCTACTAGAATTTTTCAGCCGAAACACGTGCTCTACTGAAATTTAGTTTTCAGATTCATCAACTTCCTGGGGGTCACTCTTTTACTCCTTCTAATAAAATTGCACACTTGTGTTACACAATGCGCACCACTTGAACCACTCAAGAAGCCCTCGTAAAAGCCAGAAATTTTGAAAGAAAAAATTAACAATTGTTTGTCCTTCGTTATTTTTAGCAGATTACGAATACCTCCGCCAACGAAATGCGAGCTGTTTCAAGTAACCAAATGAACGGACTTCTTGCAGGAAATATAATTGCAAGATTCTTCTGGAAACTGGAACATCAACGTTTATCGGCTTCCCGCAAATGAGGATGAAAATGAGAAGGTTAAAAGAGCCGAAACCCATCGATCCCGCGATTGCTGATTTAGGAACGTATCCATAATTTCGTCGAGATATCGGATAGCGTCGCGTTCCGCGAATAATTCACACGTTCCCCTGAATGTGGAACGAGTCTCGGAGCGAGCACCATTTTCGATCAAATTCATTTCAAAGTTTTATCCAATCTCTATGACCAGTCAATGGCTCCCGTGCCATTTCTGCCCATCCCCCGGCAGCCCAAAAGGGTCCCTCCGCAGTGCCCCTTGTCGCGTCCCTATACCGAACAACCCCTGCTACTAGTAGGGGTTGTTGGACAACCCTGCGACAAGAAGAGGAGGGGGGCTAGAAACTAGATCTAGGAACTAGGCTCGACTGCATTACCGACTACCTTCGCGAATCGCTCGCATCGATGATCTGACCCTGTCCCATCCACAGATGTCGACACCGTCGTTTTACCAACCCCTGTCACACCGTCTCCCGCCTAACAAGCCTTCTCCACGCTCGATAATTTGATCATTCCAGCAAGAAAACGACTCCTCCGAGCACTGAATATTGCATCGGTGCATGAAAACATCGCCGCACGTGGACGGAATTTTCTTGAATCGCCCGCTGCAACTCTAGTGGAGAAAAAAGGCTGAAAAAATCTAAGCAATTTTGCGTTGCGATTGTTTTGTCTTCGACCTCCTTTCCTCCCCCTATTGATTTCAACCATGCTGTAATTCTCTTCGTCAATTTTACATTTCCACTCGTTTGTCATTTAAAAAAACTTCGGTGACCATGAAATCTCAAAAAATATAACCTCGAACAAATTTTTTTGCCTACCATAACATTTGCCCCTCTGAGCCAACTAATGTTTTCCTCTGCAATTTTTTTCTATCATGAAAAACAAGCGAGATATTTTAGATGCTCGAGTTAGGTGAAATACCCTGTATAGGATGAAGACTTGTACAGAAAATTTCAAATCCCGAAGCTTCAAAAGTATTTACACATCACGAGCACAAATGCTGAAATAAAGTATAACGAGAAAATGGAGTAGATATCGCGACAGGATTTCTCGCGTAATTATTTTTGACGTATGCCAGTTATGCACGTTAAATAAATGTTACTTGTCCAGCACTTTTAGGTGCGTTTGCAGATTTATTAAAGGATTTTCGGGAAACAAGAATCCCAGGTATGCATCCGGTAATTTCAGTCGAAAAATTTGATGTTAGGAAATTGATCAGTAAACACGTCCTCTGATGAAGTGCATCTTAAGCGTTGCATTTTGTATGAGCGCCGGATGGAGAAATCTGTGACAGAGGTAGCTGAAAATGTTTGTCGCGTTCTCGGACCGAGATGAGATGGCTTCAAGGACTTCGATCAAAGGATTTTAATATTGACGACGAATCACGTTGCGTCGTGCCCACATTGTCGATGATGTAAATCCATATTTTACATTTGCTATAACAATATCGCATGAATTAAGTGAAAGTCCAGTTACGGAAGTTAATTTCTTCTCTCTAGGGTCAAATTAATTTCTTCTAGGATCAAATTAATTTATTCTCTCCAGGGTCGAGGAAAGAGTAATATGTCTCAAATCAATGGGAAAATTTATCTACTATACTAACACAAAATTTTAAGGGAGAAGAGCACCGGTGGTTTCATTCTTTATCTTTTACGTTTACAAGAAATAAATCTAGATCAAAATGGCACCTTGTGTCCAAGCAAATGTTCAATACAAAATGGTTGACTACTGGACATTGAGATTAAGCTGTAACTCCACGGACAGAAAGCAATACGTAAAAATAAAAAGTCGAAGAACAGGAAAAAAAGTCGACTCTAAATTGAAAATTGCGTTTTCGAAAATTGTACATCAAGCATCGCTTCTCTCTGTGCGAAAACAAAAAATCGATGGAATAAATTGACTCATACCACCCTTGCAATAAGCGACAAAACGAAAGTATAATTTGAAAATGGCCACGGGCCGTCGAATATCAGTCTAATTGCGAGACAACTTAGGAATATAATTAGTGACCTGTATACAGAGGACACAGGAACGCTCGCTATTGACCCAATTACCGGAAGTGGCGTCGACGATGTAACCGATAAATACGTGTGCGGCGGCCCGGTGTGGCGGTGTTATTTCTTCCGGAAGCGATTCGCCCATTGGCTGGATCCGTCGTGGATCGGGAAACGGTGCATGACGGGACACGGGAAGCTGTATTTTGTTTTTATTTTTTTAGCAGGCGCGCGCGCACGCGACGTTGAATAGATTGAATTAGATTGAAGAGATTGTTCGGCTCGGTTGTTCGGTTTGGAAATGAACGGGGACAGGAAGCTCTCGCGAAAGAGAGAGCCTCCGCGAAAACCGTGGAAAGTTGCCTGACGTGGCATACGTGTGCCACACACGGATTGTTCACCCTTCACCTCCTGCCCTCGCGCGCGAACCCAGCCCACCCACGCTTCTCAGACTGAACGTTACCCCGAAACGCGTATTTCCCAAACCCTTTCTCTTTCCCTCTTTCCGTTTCCGGCCGAGGCGGAGAGACGGCTGAGCCGTGAATGGTCTGACGTATCGTCGGCGTGTCTGTGCCTGACACCTCGGATTTTTCCATTAAATTTTCTCGACGCGAAAATCTATCACCGGTTACAGTTCCGGAAAAACCTGCTTCGACTCTGTAAAGCGATTCCCATTACGATTGCTCCGCGGGATCCCGTGAAACGTATCGAGCCGCCATTCAACGATCCCTTCCACCAACGAAGCCTCCGTTCGCCTATCTCGCTATACCGTGGATTAATAAAATTTGTTTGCGGCCACGGGCCCACAGCGAGCCGTGTCCAATGACAAAATTCCCGATTTTTTAACCCCACTGTAAGCATGAGTCGGGGTTCAAATATTTTAATTTTTTACTCCCGTATACAGTCACTTGTACGGTTAATGTAAACGTTTAAGGAAATGCTAATCGAGAATGCTAATTTACAATGTTGGAAAACAAGTCTTCGATTGAATACAAATTTGTTTTTTACATAAAGAGTCTTTGAAAATTGCGAAGGTCACTGCTACTTATGTCACTGATTTTATTCGTCCTTTGTGAAATACGTGTCCTGGTCAAATATGTCACAAATGCATGAATGTTCACGGTTCATAAATCAGTTAGAAGAAAAAAAAGTAATATTTTTTGGAGGCCTTTACGTTATAACCAAACGGCGAATATTTACGCAAAATAAAAATTTTCCATCTGAATCAAAACAAACCGGAGTAAAATAGAAATTTATTTTCTTTCCTAATATGTTTAATAGGTGGAAAATAATATAACAGTATATTTAAATTCCTCTAATATTTTTACTGTTTTAAATTACGCCTACTCATTTTTGTCATAAATGCATACAGTCCGCTGTCTAGTTGCAACTAAACAAGTATTTCCCGTTTTAATAATTTCAGAAATTCTAAAATAATATAACCTCATTCAATTCTCCACAGTTTCATATTTGACCAGCCCATTTTTATTACAAATGCATAAAGTCCGTAGTCTAGTTATAACAAAATTGTGTACAGTTATACAATCACAAATTGATCAATCAAAACAGATTGGATCGCTAACGAGACGCAAAAAATATTTTTTAAAGTCTTGTATTGTCGTGTAGTAAACAGTAGTAGTGTTTTTCGTTTGTCTAGCTTTGCGACATCATAATCGACACACAAGTGGGTTAACAGAGTTATTGAATCGACTGTAATTTTTATAGCCCATTCGTTCTAAAAATTCGCTTTGTGTTTGTCATCACAACGCCAATTAATATCCCTGAAGAATATTCATGCACGTGCATAAACGTATCGCAAAGCAATGCCACTTGCATAAAATCAATAAAGAAGTGATTGATCTCGTAGAAAACGTATAAAATTAAATAGTAACACGATCTGTTTTGCAAGGATCAACCCCACCGGTTTCACAACTTCCTCGAGCAGTCTTTCCGAAGTTCAACGCTGAGAATAATAGTAACGAAACACAGATCGACTTGGTATTGCCGGTGTATCCAAGTGCTTAGCCCTTGGCAGCACACCTCGCATGTAAGTCCCGGCCCAATAGGGTGGCGTCGACTTTGCGTAAATACGGATTTCGCGCGCTTCGTTCAAACAAGGGTCGTTCAAATACAGATGGAGTCCCCGGCCGAGTGTTTACCCGGATAATAAGATCGGCTAATTTATCAATAAGAATCCCGAGGCGTCTCTGCCCGTGCCCGTGCGTTCTCGAATTTCCTCGAGAAATGAAAATCCCGAAAAATCCAGTGCCGTCGTCCACCGCGGCAGATGTCTCGAACATCACAACACGCGATATCGTTCTAAGCGTCATCCATTCAGGCGACACGCAACGACATAACTCAATATTGATCAAGAAATTGAGACACGTCGTAGGGTCGCAAGGGAAGGCGAGCGCGTAAAAAGGAGAGAGAAGTAATGGATAGGGGGGTGGGGGGTTGGTGGTCGAAAGGAAAAGTTTAGGAGCGTTGTCCTAATACCGCAGGAACGGAGAGGCGGAAGCCCTGCCACGGAGGGCAGCTTCATTTTTCAAGGAATCTGCGGGAAAATGCAAATGCGCGGGGCATCTGGCAACAATGGCCGTGGTCTGTGGCCCCTATTTTAAGGGTTGGTTTTTTGGTCGACGGCGGGGGAGCCACCGAGGAAGGGGGAAGAGGATGCAGAAGGAAAAACGAACAGGATAGAGAGAACAGAGACAGAGAAACGTCCCGGTGGAAGAGGGGTTGTTCAGAGCGCAGGGGGGGAGGATGGGAGAGATCGAGGTGGCAGGGGAGGGTCGACCGGGGAGCTTTGCCGGCCATGCAAAGCAGAAGCACAGAGCTCGGCAGCAGCAGCAACCCCCGACCGACCGACCTCGGCTATATACTGGCTCTCCCAACCCCCTGATAAGGGTGGACAGCCACGATCGATTAGAGGGCTACCCACCCACCTACCCATCCATCCCCCGCCCTCACCCTCCGCCCTCGCATGCCCACCCACCACTCACTCACCCTCACGGCATCCTCCACGGAGCTTCTGCCCATATTCTGATTCGCAACACGGCTGGCTAACGATCCCCGGTTTAAAAATACCCGCTCACCGACCCCCGACCACCCCCGAAAACACCCTCGAAAAGTCTGCCGATTCTCGCCGGTTATACTCGACTCTTGCCGGACGCGTGCTCGCACTTTCGCTTTCGCTCTCCTTCGCCGACTGCGTCTCACCGGCTCGTTCGACGCTTCATGAAAATTTATCAGCGAAATTTAACCGCTCCGAAATTTGTTTACCCGCCGCGTCTTAAAGGGGTGCTGCAGTCAGACTGGTCAAGCCGCCGGGTTGCACAAGGTGTGGTTAGTTTGTCCCGATTGAGAATTATTTTACACGGAAGAATCCGTCTTCTCCGTTTGCAATTGTGTGTTTACTATTTTTATTTACATTGGGCAGGGCGAATAAATCACTAAGACTTTTCATTAAGATTAACCCTCAGCACTCGAATGGTGACTGTAAGGCACCACTAAAAATTGCTGTATCATTATTCAAAATATTTTTTGAATTATATAATTTGTTTGTATTTAATAAATTACTAAACATTTCAGTATTGTGGGGGTAAATTTCACCATTTTCATATATAGAAGGGAAATATTCTAGGTCGGAAGAAATGTTTCGTTTTGGGGTTAAAATAGCTTTCTCCAAATGAAAATTGGAGATTACCTGCCATAATTTCTAAAGACCTATATTCCTATTTTATAGTCCATGGCTGAAGACTTTTTAACGAATCCTTCGACACCAGTAGCAATATTAATCTCAAACCAACAAGACTTACTTAACTTAAAAGTAACTTAAAAGAATATTTCTAAGCTTCTTCTTGGCGTAGCACAATTATTGAAAATCCTAATAATTCTGTTAGGAGGTTCACTTTACCAGTCGGGGTCGCTGATGGCAAAAATGCTCGGAGTGCTACGAATTAATTCATCTCGGATTAAGCATCCACATCTTAAAGTAAATTATCTTTGTAATATCTCTCACGATTTCATGCTGATGTTCATCCATTATTGTACACACAAAACGAGTAGAACATTTTAAGAAGCCTTTACCGAACAAACCTGTCCGAATTTTCCAGTTAAAAATTCATGAACACTTAGACACGTGTCTCAAAAGCATCATCCAACTCCGCAGTTCTTATCGAATAAAATTGGACATGCCAAGAAGGCCGAAGAGTCTCGAAAAAGTTCAAAAATATGTCTTCATTCAAAATTAATCGGCGAAGGTTCAAATGGCATTGCTTCTCGCCAGCTTTAAAATTGCTGAAAACGTCCAACGATTGAAACAAGCACTGTGCTCCGGTTCGAATCGGTTCTAAGATGGCCGACGCGAGTCGAAGAATACGCAAGCGGAGATAATTCGCAATATTTTAACCGGTTAACTGTTTCGACCTGTTTGAAAAATGTGTATCTAAACTGAGTCGTAAAAATGAACCGTATAGCTGTTTCGACGAGTATACTCGTCATAACACAAACTATTCCCATTTCTTCATGACGAGTATACTCGTCAAAAATAGCTAACTCGTTAATACAAGTCGTCCCATAAGTTCGTGCGGTGGATATGTTTATATTATTCACCATTGAAAAGTATTTTAATGAAAAACCGCAGAAATTTTATACTGATGGTATGATGTCTTTGCCAAAAAGGTCAGAAGACGTTGTGGAATGAAATGGTGATTACATATTTTATTTTTAGAATTTAAATGGTACAAGAGTAGACGGTACGAACTTATGGGACGACCTAATATATGAAATATTTAAAGAATTCCTTCGTTAGGATATTTTATCGAACGAGAATTGGAATTATCGCGTGCCGTATCGGCGCAATCGATGAGTCGTTCGAGATAGTCGTCCCGCGTTTGTAAACCCCGAGTGGTACAAGAGCGAGGATCGTTGTTGGTCTTCCCCGACGCGAAATATCTCCGGTTTAACGCGTTTACTGTCGCAGTTGTCGGTGTCCAACGAAAGGCTAACAATAAGGAACGATCTCCAACTACTTAGGTTAAGTTCCCGGCGTCCTTGCTCACCAGCCCGAAACTTCGTCCCCGGGATCGTCGCCTTGTACTTCCGCGGGCGAGTCGCACTCGCGCGCGTATCGCGCCCGGCGAGTTCTAAAGTGTCGTAACTGCTAACACCCTGTTTTCCGGCGAACAACACGCGGCCCCCGCCGTTTTTCATTCAACTTGCCGCGGCCGGAAGTTCGCGACAGATTTTTAATCATACGGAACAACCCCTGTCCCCCGAGCGAAACACAACCGTATTCATTTGATACCCACGGCGGCCTCTGCGAGGGACGCGTTCCTACAAATGGATACTGATACTCTGCTCGCGAACTTTCCTCTTCAGGCTTGCCACGTTTTTCGGACAACCGACTCTCCTCGAACTTGAGGCGCAGTTAACGCTCCAACTACCGAACAGTAAAACTGATTACGGGATCTAAATACTGCGGGGGTACCAATTACTGTTTCTATATCAGTTATATTTATATGTAATTTATATATATATATATATATATATATATATATTTCATGGTTTACATACAAAAATATTGGAATTTACTCGTACAGTACTGGAATGTTTAGTAACTTATTAAACACAAACAAATTTATTAATGTCGAAAATATGTTGAATAATGATTAGACTGCGGATCTTTATGCAAAGTAAAAATGTTCTACCTGAATCATAACAGACTGTAATGAAATAGATTTCCTTTCTCGATATGTTTAATAGATTGAATATAATGCAACAGTATTTTAAAATTCTTTTAATGTTTATGCTGTTTTAAATTACGCCTACTTATTTTTTTCATGAATGAATAAAGATCCGCAGTCTAATAATGATATAGCAATTTTTAGTGACGGCTTACAGTCGCCGTTCGAGTGCCAAGGGTTAAAACACCGTCAAACAAAATTAACCCTTGCGCAGTGTTCGAATCAACCCAGAAGCAGATCTTTAATTGTAATTTTTCTTGCTGAAGTATACAAATTGCTTCAACGTCGCCAATATACAGGGTGTCCCACGTAACACTTTTCACGATTTTTCAAGTACTTGCGACAATCTGACAAACAAATATTTTCAACAAAAGTTGATCAGTTTTCGATTGGCTATACATTGCAATGAAAAAAAGTTCGGGAAAAATTTTTTTTCAGTATTGTCAATGTCACCTTCACTTTTTTAAATGGCATTTTGAATGAAATTACTATTTCACTCCAGTTGGTTGCAATTCTGGTATTTTGCATAAAGACCCGCTGTCTAGTCATTAATGTCTGGTTCTACACATGTTTTCTTGTATTTTAAAAATGTATACTATAAATGCAAAAAGGATACACTTATAGAATAGTAAGGCTGCTTTTCTACCCACATTTTATACAATTTTTATTTGTAATATATTCTTGAATATATACTCAGTGGCCTTTGTAGCTAATGATTTTATTTTAATTTTCACTTTATCATTTTGATTGCTGCTTGGCGATAACTACGAAAATAGAATTTATAACATAGAAACTGTCCATTGATCACAATAAAACGCGCAGCTGGCAAGTTCGAATAAGAATTAAAATGCAAGAGCCGGAGCGACACGGCAACAAACTGTCCCGAGATCAATGTCACAGGATTTTTTCACCGAGCCATAAAACTTTCGCAGCGACTTTCCATTCAATTATGCTTCCGCGAGACGTTCGCCGGCAGTTTCCCACACGCGTACACGCGGGCAAACAAAATAATTTGAAATCCCTTGTTGGTTCGACGTCCGTGCAGCAGCCAGTACGGCTGGGAATAAAATCCAGAAGGCTTTTTAAAAAAATTGCCAATAAATCCTCGCGTTAGCTCGGCCCAGTGGGCACTTTCCCCTCGGACTTTAAAATTCCTTAATTCGCTGGAAAAAAAGGGTGACGCGCGGAAAGAGCACGACCGCCTTTTCCCGTTGCCGAAGCCCGCGGGGTCCACCTAGAGCCCTGAAATCGATATCGCCAGCAATGATATCATCCACGTACGACGTGGTTGTTTGCTCGCGAATTTTTTTAGTCTCCCAAAAAAAAAAACAACTCATTTTATTTCCCGAAGAAGTTTCGTTTTACCAACAGGTACAATTACTTGTACGCTTAAAACAATTTCTTTTCAATAAAGTTGCACGACAAAGCTAATTTTGGCAGCATAGAAAAACGTATCCTATTGTTAAAAAACAAATTGGAGAATCACATAAGTGAACGGCTGTGTTGCGGCAATTCAGAGAAAGCGATAGATTAATGCGGAATTTTGTAAAACGTTATGGAAAGATCGGATCAGAATAAATTCATGAGAAGTTATGTAGAAGTCTTGTGCCATGATTGTCGGTATAGTCACTGTGATGTATACATTTTTTCAACTATATTTAGAACTGTATTTTACTAAAAATTGTCTAAAATTATCTGAAACGAGGTTTCTTTAATTTCACCCTACACAAAAAGAGGTTGCACGAAAGAGAACGAATTAAAATATAGTGTTTACTCGATTTATGTCCAAATTGTGGGTCTAGCCGCGGACAAGTATCGGCCAGAAGGTGCTTCTTGAGCTTCTTGGTCCCTCACGGGGCATACTCCGCGGCAGTGGGGATAGTTCTTAGACTTTTATCGTCTAGGCATGCGGGGCATATATCGAGCAAACACTGTACACGTGAACATATTTTTAAATATTTCAAATATTCTCTACCAACTGTTGAGACTATGTCAGCACAGAAGGTACAAAGGTTAGTTCGCATGTTGCAAATTTTGTCAGAGACTACAATTTGGTGTTTCACAGTATCATCCATAAATAAAAGTGTGAGGGTTCGTTCGGGGCCAGAATTTTTGAAAAAATTCCTTGATCGGCGACTAACACAGATATCGGAGGATCGGAGGACGATCGAATTTGTGAAGTCACGCAGTTTAAGCGTTAAGTTGCAAGCGGAGTAATGGCTCCATCGATTAACGGGGCCGATGGCGGGCGGTTGCCGACGCGGGTGTCTCGCTCCTCCTTGTCGCGATTACGGTGGCCTCCGCCACGTACTTGGAAATTATAAATTTACCGTCGAGTAAATGTGCTTAAATGCGGGGCCGTGCCTTGAAAACAGCCTCGTCCCAATAAAGTTTCGCCCCGGCGGGAACGCTAAACAATCGGGACACCCAATACACCGGGAAAGCGGGCGGCCTGCGGGATAGAACCCGCTGCGCGCGGTAAGAAGATACATTGGACGCGGAGGGGAAGGGGGGAGAGGGAGAGCGACGATATAAGAAGAAGCCCCGGCGACGTCGAAGGAAACAGAGAGACGTCGGAAAAAAGGCTGATATCCTTGGAATTTTCATATCGACACAGAATGACAGTTTTTTAATATTAAATTCTTTCCGACCTTTTGACTCCGTTTTTTGCCCCGCGACGACGCCCTCAGACGAACTTCCATTCGACAACCACGTTGCACCCCCCACCCTACCCCCTACCCCCTTCCCCGGGGGGAACACGCCGCCTGGATGGATGAACGGGTAGACAGAGGAAAAACCGAGGGAGAATCACTCGAACGGATGCTAATTTTTAGTCCGCGTTTAGGGCAATCGCTCCGCGTTCCTTGCGACGCTTTTCAATCCGATCCGCTGTAATTGCTCGCGCCGCGAACAATCGCTTGAGTCCGCGAAATGTACGCGGTGGGATGAAATTTCTGGTAGAAATGAAGCTCGAGGGGTAGTTTCGCTCAATATAAGACGAAAATAAAAAATAACGAAATTGTAATGGCTGCTTAACGTTTGGGAAAAATGTGATTGGAGATTGATTTGGAACGAGTACGAAATTCGGTGAACCAAAGACTTGACAACATCGATTTGCTAAACGTATACAGTGATTTCTCTATATATGTCGCCAAGGCCTGGAGTATAGTCCGTGAGGGGTCACGAGAGGCCGAGGACGCCAAGGACTGTAAACATGACACGGCTCGGTTATGTCTCCTGAACGACATATGTCGGTGCCCAAGACCCGTGTTGTTGACATATATCGAGAATTCACTATAGACACTTGTATTTGTGCCGATCACTTGCCAAATCGATTAACTTTGTAAAACAGAAAGTAGAAAAATGTGATGAAATAATATACATATGACTGAACCAAGTGCTTTGACACTTGAAGTTAAAATATTTCAAAAAGTGGAGTTAATCGGTTTGGCTTGTGAACGTCTCATGTGTAGTTTGCGATCATCAATACTTCACAGGAAAAAATTTTTCATACAAAAATTGGTTGTTTCAATTTCGATTGAAAAATTGTTTCGCTCGCTGATTTGTACAAGCAGCTCCAATAATTCGTTAGCAATCGTCCTGTGTAATTAGTAGACTGCGGGTCTTTGTGCAAAATAAAAATTGTTTGCATTAATTGCAAGATATAGGAGCCAAGAACTGGAGACTGGAGTGAAATAGAAATTTATTTTCTTTCTTAATATGTTTAATAGGTTGAAAATATTGTAACAGTATTTTCAAATGTTTCTAATGTATTTACTGTTTTAAAATAAGCCCACCCATTTTTTGTCATAAATGCTTAAAGATCCGCAGTCTAGTAATTACTGTACACGAAAATTTCAGTAAAAAAGGAATAAAATATTATTATAAAATTATAATATAAATATTATTATTATTATATTATAAATATTATTATTATCATATTATAAATATTATTATTATTATTATTATATTATAAATATTATTATTATTATTATTATATTATAAATATTATTATTATTATTATTTTGGATAAATTCCATTCTAGTCTACAAACTCTCACGCAAGCGGTTTTTTTAAACTCCGCCATTTTTTGCCCAATATGAGAATCAACGCACGAACTTCGCCAACGGTGTTCTTTAGAGTGTTCCAGCGATCTAGGCCTAACTAACACAGCCATGGGGGGACCCCACCATCGAAAACCATTCATCATGCAAGAGACGGTGTAAATCTTGGTTCCGCGGCCATTTCTTTCTACGCGACGGCGCGTTATTTTAACTCCCTTCGCAATTCCATTAAATCCGCTCGTATCTTTTTGTCCTTCAGAAATAAAGCTGCGAGCTATACCCGCGAAAATGCTAACAAGGGAAATAGAAATATAAATGGCGAAGAAAATAAAAAAACAAATATGCGGCTAAATGGAGACCGTCGCTTCATCTATTTCGTTTTTTTTCTCATACACTTTTTTTCTGTCTTCTTTCCCTTCTGTATTTTCACTCTTTTCCGCCCTTATCAAGTTATATCTGGGTTAGGTTTTATAACAGCACTTGCCTCGCCGAGACCCGCCTTTGCACGCAACCTTAATTACTTCGTTCCACCTTATTCATATATTAACCAATTTATAGTTTTTCCCGCTTTTTACGTTGCGCCGTCCTTCCTCTTATTTTGTAATCCTTTAAATCCGGAAAATTCCGCTATCCTCAAAACTACAATTTTACTCTTAAAATCATAGTTCTCGGTACACAATTTGATCAACTACTAATCACACGTTTTAGACTCAAAATTTTATACAAAGGATCCAGGCCAAAGTTTGTTTGCGCAGCGGCTCATCCCCAGCTCGCGAGTGTCACTTTTCTTGCCAGCCCTATCGCAACGCTATCGGACTTCACGGCGAACACAATAAAAATAATCACGCCGCCTCACAGTGGTCTAAAACGCGAAATTTAGTAACATTTTTTGAAGTGATATTTGGGGTGTAGAATATTAACAAGTAATCTTTTTCAATAGTACAAACTGTACCATACTTTTGGTTTATTTAATAGCTTTTTTTAGCTTCATTTAGCTTAGTAAATATATTATTCCTCTAAATTTTTGAAAAATCGCTCATTGAATAAAATTTGGTTTAGTGCCTAAAATGTTTTTTAGTCGTCAAAGAGTCCCGACCAAGAACCCGAGAACCTATGCGCATAGCCGCACGGAGGCGGGCGACTTTAAACAATAATAACGCGTGATATTGGACTAAATTGGAAATAATTCTTGCACTATTATATAGAAGAAAGTGTGCTGAAAATACTCCATTTTGTAAAATTCTATGATCTCGTATGATACAGAAGATTTTTAATCGACAATAGTAATTTACAGCTTGAAGATAAACGTTTCATTTGAAAAAAATTTGAAGGAAAATATTAAAAATGATCGTCAGGGCATCTCAAAGAAGAAAAGCATTTTTTCCATGAAAAAGGCTATCTTCAAAACTTCCAACTTTAACCGTTCATTACAGTAATAGTATTTATAAAATTTTATTAATTTTTTCATTTTCTAGGTTGATGGATATTTAGAGAGCAATAAGCATTCAACATAAGTCAATATGAGACAGTTGAGTTTTTGGCAAAATGTCACTTTTCGCGTTTTAGAGTGCGTCCGGAAAACTTCAAAGTACGGACGCCGTTCGGTTTTTGCCAGGTAATCGGCGACGCTCGCGAAACTCGGCGATGCCTCTGTACGGTAACGTGCAGCCGAGACGCAATAAATATCTAATAAATTTCTAGCCGGGTGGTCGCGGAGGTCACGTTCTCGCTGGGGACGGAAGGACGAGAACCGGCGACAATGGGGGTTGCAACGAAAAAAAAAAAAGAAAAAAAGGATGCACCCGGGTGGCCGGATGAAAGCACGGTCGCGCTACAAAACCCAAAACAGTTTCCAGAACGACTGTCATTTATTTCGTTATTTATTCCCGTCGCACTCGCGGCTACAACCCGACGGGAGGGGGAAAGAGAGCCGAAATCGTGACGTTCTCGGGGATCGGCCACCCTTCCGCTCTCTTTCTCATCATCCTCTCGCCTCTCTTTTTTTCTTTTCTCTCTCCTTTTTTTTTTTGCTACCCGCCAGTGTGCGTGTGCGTGTGCGACGCATTGTCGAGTCGAGTGCAAGTTTTTAACCCTTAAAATTTGGCGGAGGGGCACCCGGGACAGCTTTCGGAGACAGACGGGGGGGCACAGAAGTCGACGTTCGGAGGGTTCGATGATGCGGAGAATGAGCGAACCGATGCCTATAGGGAAGGGGGGCTGGGACGGAGGGGGATGCAAAGTGCGGAGAGCGAGCGAACAAGAGTGGAGAAAAAAATCGCAGCCCTGAAAGGAAGGATTACATTGGGGATTTTGGTTTTCGCGTTTCATCTGGACCAAAGCCGATTTCCCGATTTTCCGTCTTTCCGCCGGCGAGAGCCGGTACTCGAATTAGGTGTCCATTGTACGAGAAGAGAGACGAGATCTACCTAACCCCTCCCCCTCCCCCCCATCTCCCTCTGCGATCACCCCTCCTCAGACCCCCTTGTCCTGCACCCGCACGACTTCGTGACGTCGCATATTAAGTCCGCGTTCGACCCTTTAATGGAGTCACCTTGGAACCCCGAAACGCGAAAGACATCTCTCCTTCTAATATGCCCGATAATATCTCCCCGACAGTGGAATTTCGGAAATTCAATAAAAAAAAAAAAGGAACGGTGGTCACACCTTTTCGAGTCGTCGAGGATGAATATTGGATGAGCAACGACGCGAGTTAGGCCGATTCGTGGTTCGGTAGGTAGGGTGGGTCTGGACTGACCCACGCGATGTCTGACCACTGATAATGCGGGTGTCATATGGATTATAAGGAGCAGGAACTAAGATTTATAATAAATTCAATACTAGTGTGCATTTTCTTGATAATCTAACGAAGCGCGTTTCTGGCGTCAGAATTCACGATATCGATAATACAGAGAAAAAAATGTGACAAGTTTATTCACAGACTTAAGACCCGTCGGATCAGGATCAAGACCAAGACGGATCTTAAGTCAGTGTCTGAAGGCTGTGAACGGAAATTATACAACAGTACCGACCTGCTGCCTCTGCAAAAGTCACGTGACTACCCTTGGCTCTTAATCATTTCCCACGAAAGCATCTTATAGTTTCGGTAATTGTAAAATGAAAAATCTGGAACCGGTCATTTTGACCTGCGGTGGTAGGTTTGCTGTTAAGAATACACGGAAACTTGTTTTACCAGCACAAATTTCAGCACAAATTTCAGCACAAATTACACATTTTCGTGACCGAACTACAATTTAGTCAATTGGGAATTCTTTTATCTTTTGAACCCATTTTGTTCATCCCTCAACACCGTTTCTCCGCCTCCCCAAGCGCATCATCCAACGCTCCCATCAAAACAGACGACCGGGAACACGGCGCAAAAACATACTGCCACCACGGACATTCTGTCAAACGGTAACCCATTCTCATCGTGATTACGCGAAACTCACGGACGATCCGTAAGAGTCACGTATCGATGGGTGTGTTTGTTTGGACAACGATCCATTCGCAGCGATCGTGTCTCTCCAGCTCGTGGGAAACCAGGCCCCCGGGTATCGATCAAAAATATATTAGTCCCCGATATGACAGTGCGGAGTGTTTTCATTTCGGGGACACGACCGGTAGGGTCGCCGATTCCGTCCGAGGGGGTCGAAGAGACCCGACAGAGAAAAGAGAGGATAGCTTTTCATCTTTCCCGTAACTCACGAGTACGTTACAAAAGCCGGCATATACCTGCGCGATCGAAAGGGGTTTCCGACTACCTGTATCGTCGCGGGAAAAAAAAAACGGTCCGCGCCGGCCAAATTAATGATTTAGTGTCAGTTGCGTTATTTGGGGTGACGTTGCCCTCTCCTCGCTCTCTTTTTCTGCTCACCCCTTGTATCGTTCCGTGCCGAGCCGTTTCGCGAAACGGAGATCGCACGGCCGGCGATCAAAAAATTTTTTCTCCGCCGTTTCCCGCTGAAGGGAGCCGTTCCCTGAAAAGCGAGACGGGCTCCTTGGGAACCCCTTCCCCTCCCTCCTGGAATTGCCACAGGGAGAGAAAAGGATCTTCGGGCGCGCATCGCGGAAGAGTTGCGCTCGCAGCCAGTCATCGAGATTTACGAGGTATCCACTCGGAGCTCGGAGGAAATGAAGAGACCCGATCCACTTGGCTCCAGAAGGGGGGCTCTCTCGTTCTCTCTTTCTCTCTCTCTCTCGCTCCCTTTCTCGCGAAGAACCCGACCGTCGACGAGGATTTGTTAAATGAGAGGAAAAACGATAGGATCGGCGCGGACCCTCGGCGCAGCCCGTGAGAACCTTATCTCGCCGCGAGAGGAAATTTCAGGAGATTCGAAAAAATTTCAGATCCCCCCTCTCTCTCTCTCTCTCTCTCTCGCGCCCCTCCGTGATCTCTAATTCGTTCATTTCACAGTTTACCTCGGATACTTTCACGGTTATTTTCGCGTGAATCGTCGGGGCCGATACGGGTGGTGGGGGGAGGGGGGGCTACCTCGTAAATAACTCGAAAATGGCGGCCATGCGATGTATCTTTACGGGGTTATTTGGAATTTACAGCGAGGGTGGAGCCACCGTTTCCCGGATAGACACGCGTTGGGGAAAGGTCTTCCCGTTGACGTCCCGCGGGACACCTTCGGCCGATCCTGTTCAAAAATTGAAGGACGTCGAGACCGAAAACTGCATCCGATGGCTGACCAGGGGACTACGGCGCGTCTCGGTTCCCGCGGGACCATATGCCAACTCCGGAATTCGAAATTTAAATTCGCATACACACAGAACCGTCCTTTCTTGCGACCCTCTTTTTTTCCCACCGCGCCGCGCGTTCTCCTTCTTCTCTCTCTCTCTCTCTCTCTCTCTTTCTTTTTTCTTTTCTTTTCTTACTTCCTTCTTTTTTTTTGATCTCGGCGTAACCGTACCCCGCGAAATTGGTACATCGTTTTGATCTACGACGAGGTCGGCGCGTGGGACAGACGATCACACAGGGCCAACAGACACGTAGGACACAAGCGTGTACATATGTGGAGGAGCCGTGTATATATGTACAAGGAATACTCGTGTCGAGGGACGAGTTATGTATCCTACCCGGTCCTCTCGTGGAACGACATGAAACCCCCGTAGCTCTCCACCGTCTTTCCCCTCCGCACCCCCGCGATCCCGTACCTTGCGCTCTATCTAACCCTTTCTTCCGCCAATCCCTCCTTTTCTTCCTTTTTTTTTTCTTCCTTTTACAGCGCCAATATACCGACGATGCTTTTTTCGACATCCTCTCCCGCGGACCGCTTTGATATCACGAAACTCCGACGTCCTTCTCCCCCCAACCCCCTCTCTACGCTTTTGCAGTTTCGAAAAGGTTCCTCGGTCTTGAATGATGCTCCGCTGATGCCGCTCCTGACGAGAGTTGTCTCGGCTTTTCTGTTTTCCTGAATCGCGACCGTTCCGATCGGGTTTGCGAAATTCGTGCGACACGGGATTTCATAATTCGAGGAACTCCCGGGTTTTCAGCTTGCTTTCGACTTTGAATGGCTCCTGGGAAAGTTTGGGGGTTTAAAAACTTCCGACGGGCTCGTGCAGTGCTTGCGCGGTGTTCGCTCTTGTTAATTTTCATTTTCGAGGAAAGTATTTAATCATCCACAGTGTTTATGTATGTCCCAAATTCCTAGACGATAAAAGTCCCAGAACTATCCCCGTTGGTATACCCCGTGAGGAGCCAAGAAGCTCGAGAGACATCGGTCTCCGTATAGTACCTCCTAGCCGATACATGTCAGTGGCTAGACTCGTGTTTTGAACATGCATCGAGTATACACTGCATTCTCTTCTAAATTTGCAATTTTTTGGCTTACTCTTTTTATACCTACTCTATTTAATTTTCTCTATTTCCTATACTTTGCCAAATCATTGAAAAATAACTCCCGAATTTCATGAAACCGACATACGGGAATGTAAATGTACATACAAATCAAACATATATAAGTTTTTATATAAAAATACAAATTTTTATATATTGATTCAAATAGAGAGTTTTGATAAATGAGAATTGTTTCTGCTACTTCCACGTGAAATTCATAATCCAACTGATCAATTTACTTTTATTGGGTTTGTCCGGAAAGTTCGTGCCGATTTTTAAGGCATACTCAAACGCAATACATTTAAATTTCGATGTACATTTGTTGAATTATTACAAGTGCCATTTTGTTCCATAATCTTTCTCCGTCTTTCACGCAGCTTGCGTTTTACGGCGAAAAACTTTTAAATATGACTTTTTACGTCGACCAAAGAGTTTAGAATGAATGGGGTAGCACGTCCCGACCAAGCTCCAACAGCTTTCGGAAGAAAAAAGCATCAAATGCCTATAATTCACTCTGTTTCCATCCATATTTAAGAGCGCATAAAACTAACAAAAATTAATGTATCCTAATCAAACTTTTTTCTAAAAACGCCTGGGAGATCCCCTTTTAGACTATATGCACATACCATTTGTTTTCAATCATTCTGGCATATTCTATCCTAATGCCACCTACAGAAACACGGCACGAACTTTCCGGACAACCCAATATTTACGCTGGACTTTCCAGCTTAAATTAGAGTAGAGTCTCGCTACGACGGTCCATAGTACATATAATTTCTGCACACCCTGTACATTTTTCCCTACCGTACCTTAAACTCTTTCATGATCGCTCGCGAACCAATTCGATGACCACGAGTCAAACGACGCAGGCCGCCGTCGCCGATACGCAAACGAAACCAAGCTGCGCACAGAGTGTCAATAAACTGCGATCCAGCCAAACATTATCCCGCGAAAGCAGTGTCCCCGACAGTCGTCAAAACATCACCGGTCCAAGTATACACATTCGAAAACGTTTTCTCGGTGGTTACCCGGCGCGAAGGAAGCCGAAAGGGGCGGATCACGGCGGTGGAAGGAGCGGACGAAAGCGTCTATCGATACACGTTTTCGCGTAGGTGCGAAAAGAAGCTCGTCCGTATGTATGGGGCGCGATGGCGGAGGCTCCATTAGCGTGTTTGCTTTACGCGAGCCGGGGTTCTCTAAGTGATGTTTTGTGCGCCACTATTCGAATCGTCCTTTATGTCCGGGACGTCCTTGCGTTGCGTGGGGTGGAGAAAGGTGGATCCGCGATGAAAAGAGAACGAGCGGGAGAAAGAGAGAAGGAGAGGGGGACGAGGAGAAAATTTCGCGAAAGACCCGCGCGAAGACATGCATCGCCGACTCGCCAGTTTCCGTGCCGATCGGCAACGAGATGTGCGCGGCACACTTGTTATTCTTTCGAACTGCAACTTGTTATTCCCGCTCGAAAATACCGTGTTAGCAGAGCCCGCTAGCGAGAGCGGAGCGTCGACAACGGTAATGAGAGCGGGCGTTGTTACACAAGCCGCGCGAAAATAACGTAACGGGTTCCTTTGACGGGGTACCGCGGCACGCGTATATACACGTTCGGCATAAAGCGAGCCCGGAAAGCGTCTAAATTCGTTTCGGCGACGTCGACATTGTTAGCGATTCAATTTTCACCCTGGCGAGGCGACGCCCTCGCAATTTTCGCCGCGCCGTTCCCCGTTCCTGCCACGCCGACGTTTCCGACGGCGGACGGGTTTTTCGGGCACACCCGGTGTGCACGCTCCGATGCACTCCGCAGACGGGATAAGGCCACGGTGGAAGAAGGTGTTGGCACGTGGTCAAGAGTTGTCAAAACTCGTTCCGCCGCTACTTGCCGGGCACTTCTGAGGGGTTCTTCGGGGGTGTCTCGGGGTCAGCGGTGACTGCGCGGACCGCTTCCGGGTCAAAAACCGGACCACGCTCGACAACCCCTTCGAGGAGCCGGAACTGAAGACGTTTCGCGTGCGTTCGGACCTACAGATCGGATTAACCCCTGCAATTCATACCCCTGGCCATCGGTGTCCGCCATTTGCCGATTTTACTGTCTTTAACCCTTTGCGGGCCGAAGTGTTTTTTCTCTTTCACTTCAGAACCTGCTTTATAATTATTTAGTTATATTTCCATATGTAGCTTTATTAGCCTATCCAGAACAACTGAGAAACACTACAATTATTTTTAACACCTGTAATTCACACCCCCAGCCATCGGTGTCCGCCATTTGCCGATTTTACTGTCTTTAACCCTTTGCGGGCCGAAGTGTTTTCTCCCTTTCACATCAGACCCTACTTTGTAATTATTTAATTATATTCCCATATCTTTATTAGCCTATCGAACAACTGAGAAATGCTGCAATTTTTGTTAACCCCCACTACGATTTATTTTACGGTTTCAGTGATCAGAACTTTTTTGTAGTTCGTAATTTCTTAAAAAAAAAAGAACCTTTGTGTCTATTTTATGTCTATATGTTCTTCAATAGCTGTACATTAACAACGCCAGAATTTTATTAAGACTAAACCTACCACAGACAGAATGACCGATTTTATATTTTACAATTATAGAAACTAAAAAAATTCATTTGTGGAAAATAGTGGAATAAATTTCTTTGTCCAAGCACCTATTATATTGAAAATTACTTAGTAAATTTAGGGTTGCCATTTCTATAAGGCAACATTTACCAGGTACTGTTAATGCTTGGTAGGTTCAGTGTTTAAATAAAAGGTTTAAAGGAAATTAACGACATACATATTTGTTAGACTCTGTTCGGAATCTTCGTCACGAGTATGACTCGATGTTGTAGGGCAAGGGGTTGAATACTATGAAATTGTGGCATTGTTGACGAACGTACATTAAATCCGTATCGAGGGTATCAGATACTTTCCTAGTAGAATAAAATATAATTGATTCAGCTAAACTATAAAATATTGGCTTCTTCGAATTTCGTTTTTCCCAACAGAGGACGTAACTGTATTTTTTCACAGCCAACTTCACACGTAAGCCTCATTGTCATTATATATTTTGACAGCTGATAGCAAGGCTCGTTTGCAAAAAAGTTTGTTTGATTCTGCGAAATAGTTTTTGTTTGGTGTCCTGTCAAATATGGAAAGTCGAAAGCAGCATTTTCGGCATATTTTACTTTTTTACTATCGAAAAGGTAGAAATGCTGTTCAAGCAAGAAAAAATTATACTATGTGCGTGGATTATTCAATGCCAAAACTGGTTTGCAAAATTTCGTTCCGGCAATTTTGATGTTGATGAAGACAAAATTGGGTAATTGGGTACTTTAGTATTGCACCAAAATGGAGAATATGCAATGAAATAAAATGTTTACTCACTGTAAGAAAATCGCCTTTCATTTTCACCAAAAAAAAGCGAAATTTCCGAACAACCCAATAAGAATGGACGAAGTATTTCTTAGAAACTACCTATAAAGTTTCCTCCCAACGTGTTTGTCTCCTAACATATTTTTTAGTTTTCGTGACTGAAGATAATTCAATTCGAGTACGTCACAATTTACGGAGCATAGTTCTACCAGCTCGTCCAAAAGATCCGAGGGAACGCGAAAATCCACAAAAATAATTTTCGCCCGCAGTGTCAAGCGTTCCCCACGCAAAAATATTTGCGTTGCCCTTGTTCCAGTAGAAGTTCTATTTTCTGAGGAAATAATAGTCGAGTCGACGGTAGATTCGTGTTCGCAAGAAGCACAACGAAGAACGCAACATTCGAGAGTATTAAAGACACTGAAATGATCAAAAATTGTTCGATCCTATTAGAATGAAAAAGAAAAGAAAAGTCGAGAGAGTTTTCCCGAGGTTCGCCAGTCGCAATTTCGCGCTCCGGAACAAAATTCTCGAACGAGCTCGTGAAAACCGATAATCCGCGTTCAACACCGCGGACTCTCGGAGGTTACTTTTGTTATTGGACCCTCATTTCGCGAGAAGGGCGGGCGTGAATCGAACACTTCGGCCGGAAATAACGATGGCAGATAATGTGGAACGCGCGCGCCTAGCTATCTGCGGGATCAAATCACCTTAAGCTTACACTCCGACACCGGAACCTCTTAGCCGTAACAATTTCTATCATTTTTCCACCCTTCACTTGGGGGGTGGGGGGCAGGTTCTACCCCTTTTTCCGTCCCAGAAGGAGGCGATCGCCCGCCGCTCGCGGGGGACGATCTGCGAAGAGGTCAATCCACCGATCCGAGCTGTCTCATCAAGAAAATAGTGTTCTACCTTCCAATCTTTTCCACCTCTCGTCTATTATTCCACGTCGGATTCCATCGAATAACAAACGAGAGATCTGACAAGCAACGCTCGGGACACTCTATTAGTTTCGCAAAGTGGAACGGGGCCCGTCCGATATTTTCGAGAAACACGACGTAATCTCCGAAAGATAAATTATGCGGGATCAGCCGAAAGAAGATCTACCTCGATTTTTGCGTTCCCGGGGAGAAAACATAAGGCGGACGAAAATCGGCACACGATTTTTTAATGAGCCTTTCAAGATTATCTTCGGAACGCTATAGAAAGCGCCACGAAGAAATCAATTTTAATGTTTGTATTCAATTTTAATTTTAAAAATTGACTATTTTACATTACTTGATTGAAATAACGTGAACGTATTTATAGAAATTTGTAGCCATTTTTTTGATAATATATACGCAAAGAAATCGGTTTATTAAATAATTCCTCGTGGATGCATCTTATTATCTCAATATTTGTAAATTAAAAATATTAGAATCCGCCATTTTTGGGATCCCGAAAATCTAGTGTTAAAGTTAATTTAAATCTCGTACATTTCTTGGTAATAGTTGTATAAAAGATGATTGCACGATGAAAAATTTAGAAACAGGAATTCGAAGCTGAAATAAGAAGGAGTATACGAGATATATTAACAATCTTTAACAAATTCGTCCTAATAAACTCCTATAGTCAGCCGAACCTTCAAGGTTCAGCTGGATGTCCCGATATAAAAAAAAATGTAGAAAATAGCGCATTAATAATATCAACAGATAGCTGACTACTGGCCTCAAAAATTGCTGATCGCATCAGATCGCATTAGAAATCAACGGTCAAAATAATTTTATGAATTTTATGCATTTATTGCAAAAATAGGTAACTAAAATTTAAAGCAGCGGACATATTAAAAAGATTTAAGGACATCAGCGTGTTGGTTTCAAACTAATCAAAAGAAGAGAAAAATGTTTGTTTCGCTTCTGCGACTTGCAATCAATACAAGCATTTTTTATTTTGCATAAAGGTCCGCCGTCCACTAATAAGGCAGATCAAATTATACGGTAATAAAATGATGAAAAAAACATTCTATCCGGAGCTGGACAGAATATTCCGATGGACCTAATATAGTTGTTTAAAAAATTGTCTTCAGAGTGCCGAGTAAAATCTGCATTGGTCAAACTAGATCGCGTACCCTAGAATTTTCGTTTTCGCGTACGGTCCCCCGCAAGGCTCGAGGGGGTCGACGTCCGCCATTTTCTCGGCTCCCCCCAGGTCCAACCTCCCCCAGTACGTGGTATTGATAAAAAAAATGCGCTCGTCCCATTGGCCAGCCGGACCATAGGGTGACCTCACCCCTTGAGTGCTGACCAAGCACGAACACCCACTAGAATTCTCGTACTCACACATAGGTGACGGGGGGGCGCGGATCGAATGCATGCAAGTCCCACACTAACGCGTCTCACTCGCACCACCGAACCTGAGAGTGCACCCTCGACATTTTTCCCGGGTCTCTCTCTTCTCTCTCTCGATCCTCGTTCGTCTCCGTCCCTCCGTATCACTGTCCGTCTCCCTCCCGTCGATTTTTTTTTCCGTCCTCGTCCGACGAGTCTCTTACGGCACTCGGTGAATATTGATTAGTAAGGACGTCGCGTTGCAACGGAGACGAACGGTCAATTAGTCGAGGCAAGTCTGATGCGGAGAGCGCGGCCGTTAATTAGACACTCGTCATTGATCCGTCACTTCAATCCGTCCGATCGCGCGTTACGAGGGATTATATTCGTACCGCGGGACGCGGATTTCTCCGCCTTGGAAAACTCGCGCAGGCCGCGCCGACCGGGCTCTGCCTCCAAGAACCGTTTAATTAGTCGAAGAGGAGCTCGGCGCCGCGGTGATCACGCTCCAGCGATATCGTTCGCGGGAAAGTCTTGAAAAACGCGCGGAAAACCCCTGCGACGCCGCGCCACCACCGCGCCGACCACTTTCACCCCCTGCGATTCGTTTCCCTCCGCGATTCTTTATTACTCCTGTTTTAGTCCGGCTCGACAACATTTGCCCCTGTCTAGATTTCAGGACAAAAGTCCCAACCCCTTGCGATTCAATTATCAATTTTTCGGACCAAACTTATCATCCCACCCTTGTACACTGTTCAGAAAATTGGAACGTTTGAGAATTTAATTGGGTCATGGTTCGCGGTTAATTCTGGGAAACAAGTACTAGAGTTGATCAGTTTCCGATTGGCTATACATTGCAATAAAAAAAAGTTGTATTTCAGTATAGTCAAGGTCACCTGCATTTTTTAAAATGGCAATTTGTATTTTTGACTTAACAGTATTATAGCCCGTATCAAGACGCACTCAACGACCTAGCATACCATGACCTTCGGATGACCTTGACGGCAACGAATGAAAATTTCAACGAAAAATTACAGTCTGCTTGAATGGGTTTTCATTGCAATGCATAGCCAATCGAAAACTGATCAACTTTTGTTGAAAATATTTGTTTGTCAGATTATCGCAAGTACTTGAAAGATCACCGTGTATATTGGTGACGTTGAAGCGATTTGTATACTTCAGCAAGAAAGATTACAATTAAAGATCTGCTTCTGGGTTGATTTGAACACTGCGCAAGGGTTAATTTCGTTTCACGGTGTTTTAACCCTTATATATGGAGGCCGTAGAAAAAAATGCCAAACGATTTTCTCGCTTGATCTCGGATTCCAAGCTGTCTTTCTCGAGACTACAGGTTTGTCAGTGCCATTGTAATAAAAAAGAAACGTACGCAACAAGAAAGAGCGACGACGAGCAGGGGTTAAAATTTAAATTTTAAACAATACTTCGCTCACCCCCGAGTGCAACGGCAGCCCGAATTTTTCCAGCGACCACAGTCTTCTTCCTCCTCGCTGATACTCTCTTGCTCGTTCCCGGAGAAGTTGAGGAAAGTATTCAGGAAGTTCGCCTCTTTGATGAACGGCTGACCTTGCGTCCGCGAAATAGAAATTATTTCCTCGAGATACCGGGGAAAGTTTTTCCACCCCCGACTGATCGCGCGAGATGCTTACGTTCTCTTTTTTTCTTTCTTTTTTCAGAGTTTGTTCTCGCGGTGAATGCCTCGAACGGTGAACTTTCATCGGATTTTCATTCGGGAGAAAGGGGGGTGCTTATTTGCTGGAGTACAAAACATCGCGTCGGTAACTACGCGAGAGACATTGAAATTATGTTTTTATTCGAAACAATTTAAGGAGCTACTTAACAGTCCTCTAAATTTATTCCTAGGCCAACAGGTCATCTTGAGTAATATAATGCAATAACTTCTTTACTTTAATTTGTTCAGCCACTTCTAGACATAGTCATTAACAAGCTTGTTGATAGGTTTATAGTAAGCAAATGGTAATGATTAACACTAGGTTTACGGGGTCCCGTCAAAATATTTATAATTGAAAATATTAAATTCTAAAATAATATTTTTATTTTAAAATTATTAATAATTCTTCTAATATTATTCTTTATTATTACTATATTCTTCTTCTTCTAAACTAATGATATTTTTAATTTACAATTATTAAGATTCTAAGGATGCTTACATGAGACATTATTTAGCAAATTTATTTCCTTGGGTGTATATTATTTTAAAAATATTGCTAAGAATGTAGGTAGCAAGTTCTTCTTAATTTTATAGAGCAATGCAAAATAGTCACTTTTGGTGCTCCGTAAACGTTGTGTTAAAAGGGGAGGTTGTCAACCCTTAAATTCCAAAATTAATAGAATCACAATTACAGTAGAGATTAACTAGCACGAGTTCTTCCAACGATCACAATTGTAGTAGATATGAAGTTATGTGTAAATATTAATAATATCACATTGTAAACACGACGAGGCCTCTATCTCGCATCGATCAGTCAGGGTTTGACAGGCAGAAATGAAAGTTGCGGCAATCTTGCTTCCACTGAGCACGAAACGGGACTGTGCTCCGCCGGAAGATTTCGATTCTCGTAAGAGGTGTGATAGGGCCCCGAAAATCTTACCTGAGGCGACCTTTGCGACAGAGAGAGAGAGGGGTGGGGGTCAGGTAGGAAAAAGGGTTTCGCTGCAGGAGCCCCTATTATGCAACACGATTTTTGTTCTCCCTCTCCCGCTTTCTTTTTGATCGCGTTGACGAGGATTCGGATCGTCTACCTGGGATGCAAATGCCAGTTAACCCGGGACACGCTGGTAAGGGGTTACTTAGCCTGTGCGTGTAACTACCTGAGATGCAAATACACAGGAGACCCCGATCCGTCGAACCGTCTGCTCGTGTGCGTATTCAAGAGGGAAGCGTGTGGGCATGCACATTTTATCGGTGCAACTGTCGCCACGCGTGTGCTGCTAAACCGTGTGGGAAATGCATTCTCGAACCACGCTGAAAGACGAACGATACCGTTTTCTTTTCGGTGCCGGATGCTGGTATACTTTTGACACTGGAAAAAACCATTTTTTAATCCTTCGATCTCGTATCAGAGTTGTGCTAATTCAGTTACGTTGTAATTCAATTGCACAATTGAATTAATAATAATTTTAATTTTAATTTAATTACATCGTAATTCGTAATCGATGTAGTTTAATTACAAAGTGTTTTGTAATTGTACTCCATTGCAATTACGAATTACATTGTAATTTAATTGAACGAAGATCTGAATTATAAATTACAATATGATTGAATTACAATGTAATTCAATTACTTTGTAATTATAATTCCTGGAGTAATTCAATTGTAATTCTGCACAACTCTGTCTCCTATTGCGCAATATTTCTTAGAATCTCCATTTTTCTAAGTCCAGCTATTTTCAAATCTTTAAATCGAGTCTTACCTTTTTTTTTTAATATGTAAATTTTCAGCTTATACCAATTTTATGGCTACATAACTCGGAAATGTTTAAACCAACGATATTCAAACCCTACAGCCCTTTAATTCTGAAATGTAGGAATTTTCCAATTTTTAAATTTTAAAATATGGAAATTTTTTAGTATTTTTGTGGGACCTGGAGACCTAGAAATTTTAAATATTCGAACCTGCAGATGCGCTAGCTTCTATTTCCCGGTGACAAGCCGTAGTTTCCTTTAATATTTCATAACGTTACGTCAATATTTATGGAGTACTCTATGGCAACGCGACGTCGTTAACGCCGCCGGAATCTGTTGCGTGAAGAAAATTAATTTCATTTATTTCTACCCTGCTGCGAGGGTTTACGGCCAGGCCGGTCTTCCGGGGAAAGGGTTGCGAGCGGTTCGGAAGGCGCCAGATGACGTTTTCCAATTTCCTGAATGAAAAGCGAAACCGATTCACGGTTTCGTCACCTGGTACATTTTTTTTTCCTCTCACACGATCACTCGCAGTCTCCGTTGTCAGATAAGCCGTCGAAAAAAACCGGTAACGGTTCTTCTTCAACCCTTTCGTCGAACAAAAAAGGTCAATTCTTTTTTCTTAATTACTTCATCAAGTTTTTACGACCGAACCCACGATCCCTACGGTTTCAATAATTAATGAAAGCTCATCGTGAATGATGAACAGACTGCGGATGTTTATGCAATTTTCAATTTTTCTAGGCAAATTTTAGGAAAACGGAAACAAATAAACTCTAATTTTAACTGATAGTGACCTTTGTAGAAATAAATAAAAATCGTACTAAATTCCGTGGAATTTTATATTACAGTATTTTTTGAAAATTTTCAGAAGCCAGGAACGCATAAAGATCCGCAGTCTATTTATTACTAGACTGCTGGATGTTTATGCAATTTTCAATTTTTCTAGTCAAATTTTAGGAAAGCGGAAATAAATGAAATCTAATTTTCACTGATAGAGACCTTTGTAGAAATAAATGAAAATCGTACTAAATTCCGTGGAATTTTGAATTATAGTGTTTTTTGAAAATTTTCAGAAGCCATAAACGCATAAAGATCCGCAGTCTAATGATGAAGCATCGACATTGGAATAATTGCGAAATTAATAGTTATTTGGAGTGGTCAATTTATTGAAACAGTCTCGCCTAAAGTAGTATTAAATTCGACTCGAAACGACACTAAATCAGGTTTGTTGTTGACGGGTGTGCCAGGAGGAGTGTACCTGCAGCGACCAACCTGCTCCACAACAAGCGATAAAGTAGAAGTGCTTGGATTCACCCCTCGTGCCGGATTACGCGCTTTTCAAAAAAAAAGTGTCGAGGGCACAATGGGCCAGGGGTGGTTTTGGGTGAAAAAACGTGAAAACCGACACCCAAAACAGGGCGGGGAGCGAGAAATTGACGACAAAGAACGCAAATAATACCGCCAAAGCAACGATATCCGATTCGTGACCCCAACCGTGTTACACAGTATTTTTTTTTTTTTTGCACCGTGACGTCAAGTTAAATCCGATTTTAATCTGCCCTCGCAGGTTGTTTCCACAAAAATATCACTTCCTTCCGGACAACTTCACTCGAACAATTTTCCAAAACTTTAAACATCAAAAAATGCCGAATTACAAGCAGACAATTGTAAAATCATTGACTTCGAGTGGCTTCTATTCAATCCAAACACTAAAAATTGAAAATAAAAATTCTTTGTATTAATTGCAAGATACAAGAGCTACGCAAACATTTATTTGTTTTTAATCATTTTATTGAGCTGGCAATAACATAACAGTATTTTGAAATTGTTTAATGTTTTTACCGTTTTGCATTTGAAACTGAGTTGAAACTTGAATTGCAAATTGGAAGTAGAGATGCATGTCTAGTTCTCGATATATGTCAACAACACGGATCTTGTCAACGTCGTGTATCGAACTCTCGAGCTTCGAATACCCCGCGGTAGTGGGGATAATTCGGCGACGTTCATCGTCCAGGCCTTGGCGACGTATATAGAGAAATCACTGTATTGAGTAACAAATGATGCCATTTAATTGCAATCGGAGAAGACAATGCCATTTGACGCGGTATGCACGAACAATATCGTCATTGTTTGTTAGGAATGAAAGAACAGGACATTACAAGGGCAAGTATAAGTTTAATAAATATGTAAAAAATATGAACGCTACTAGTATCAGTATGATCTTTCGGTGATCTTCCAATCCGATCTTCCGGTTCAGTATGTGACGTCAAAAATGGCCGTCACGGCGCGCACATAGCGGTGCGCGCCATATTTCGCACTCCGTGCGTCCCCGGCAAATCGTACATCAGAATATTTGCGTATGGATCGCGCGGAGGGGTAGAATAACACGCGGGCCCACCCTTAAATACTCGAAACGCTTTGAATGCCTTATCTCGGGCATCTGTAGAACCCTCGAGTTCGGTCGGACGCTTCTCGGAATTATCCGAAATCTCCGGGAGCCGCGTCCTCGCGACTTCTGGAGCGAATCCTTGTAACCGATCGGGATCGAGATCTTCATTGTGAAACGCAACGAGTTCCCCAACTATTCTCTTTTCTTTTTTTGGTCGGTACGGTGCTCGGGAGGGCCGATGCATCCGAATTGCTTCGAGTGGGTTCACTTTTGCCCGGGGTTAATCTATATCGGGGACAGTCGCGCCCGCACTAGACAGAGGGACACTTAACTTTTTCCTGTTGGACTGCATCGAGAGGCCGGGGATCCGATGCTGCACCTGTTACTCCCATCTAATTAATTATTTCGTCCCTTTGAGGACCGCGGCTGACGGGGCAAATATTCAGAAAAAAAGCCACTCGGTATTATATTTTTGCTCGCAGTGGCGCTGCAGGGTTGCAGATCGATTCGGACAATAACAAAGAGAAAAACCGTCGGGCGATCTGAATAATCTCTGAATATTTATGACGGCAGTGCATTGTCTTATCGAACACGTTCTCAAGATCTTTCAAACTATTCCTGCTGTAATTTCTTAAATGTGACTTTTTGAACCTTGAAAGAAATCTGACTTATTTTCAACCGATATTGATATAACGCAATGGTAGAAAATGTACAAATAAAAAATTGAAAAAAGAAAAATTTTTTAATTTAAAATTAAAATTAACCCTTTGCACTCGAAGCTATTTTAACTCCAAAACGAAACATTTTTTCCAACCTAGAATATTTTCCTTCTATATACTTTTGTTTTCGTGTTGTACATATGAAAATGGTGCAATTTGCTCGTAAAATACTGAAGTGTTTACTAATTTATTCAATACAAACAAATTTAATGGTGTAAAAAGTATTACGAATAATGATACAGTAATTTCTAGTGGCGTCTTACGGTTGCCATTCGATTGTTAAGGGGTTCAAATTTATTTCTAATGGTACAAATTTTGGTAGATGTGCTCAAAAGCCAATTAAAACAATTTATCCAATGAGATCAACCCTTAAAAAAATCTACCTGTAATTAGAACAACAATTTCAAAACGCTGTGGTCTAATATTTTCCCAGTGAGCTCGGAACGAGACGTTATTAAAATACCGACACTACACGACTTAGCAGGTCGCAAAGGGAACAATAAACAATGCAGAGAGGAAGTCGGAGGAGAAGTTTCGCACTCGTTCGGCATTAGGGAAGAATAGAGGCGAACAGAGGGATGCTCAACGTAAGAAGTCTTTCATTTTCCAGAAGCTGCGGTTTCCCAGAGGAAGAGAGCGAGCAAGGGGGTAAGCGAGACCGCGAGAAAAAGAAGGAAAGAAAGGAAGCTAGAGTAACAGGGTGAAAGAGACCGGGGAGAAAAAAAGGAAAGAAGGGTCTTCGGGATTAACCGAAATGAAAATGCAGAACCTAACGGCGCTCGGGTGAGCGCGCGCGCGCGCGCGAGCGCGTTCGGGGGCAAAATCGATAATGCAAGTTTCGGCGCATCCCTAATCCTCTTCACCGATTTTTTAACCCCATCTGTCGTCCCGTGGAACACGCACGCCGTCCCGTAGGCGCGTGGAACGGTACCACCTATATGCGATTCGACCTACTTCCGCGGTTGGGAGGACTGAAAAGGAAAGAGAGAAAAAAATAGAGGAGCGAGAGAAGGAGAAGAAAGAAGCGTTCGTTCGATGGGTAATGTCCCTGTTCTTCCTGCCGACTACCTGGATATCGCGGCGCGCCAACCCCCCAGGATAATCCATTAACATAATTTTACATGGATCGGACGAGAGAGAGAGAGAGAGAGAGAGAGAGAGCTTGGCCGGGGGGGAAACATTATATCGACGGATCCGCCAGATGCAAAAGAGGAGGAGAGAATAAAATAATAGAGGATCCCAGGTATACGGGACCGCGACGCCGCCGCTGTAGGAAGGGGTTAATTCAAATATTTAAAATTTCCTCCTGCGCCGATTTCTCGCGTAACGACAAACCCGCCCGACCCCGGACAACCCTTTGCTACTACCCTTTCCTCTCCGCGACCCGTCTCTCCTTTCCGCTTTGGACGTCGCGCCTTCTTTTCCCCCGTCTCTCGCGCCGGTGTACGTATACCTGGGACTAGTAACACTAGCCATCCGGATGAAATAGTCGTATAACCTAGCGACCCTGCGCCCGGGTACACCGGGTACGCCGGGTACGCCGGGTACGCGCCGTGTCGGCGTGTCCGCCGCGCGCTCTACTCTCGACGATCCTCAAAGGGTTCCATTATCGTTACGGAACGAGCTCGAACCACTCGTTGCCTCGCAGCCTTGGCTAACGAGGGTGCTGACAGCGAGTTCTGCGCTTTCGCCCTGTGATTCCGCAGTGTACACACCCGGGTTCCCGGCGACCCTCTCTTCCGCCCCGCGTTCCCAGCTCCGCTTCCTCTCGCTCGCCTAGACCATCGGCAAGCAGATACGAGCGCGAAAGTCTCGCCGCGGAACTTTCGCTTTGTGCGACAATAAAGGCCGCCAGTTGCGCGGAACCCGCAACTCGGCCGCTCGTGTGATTCGATTCGGAACGCGGCGGCGTTTGATTCTTATGGCGCCCGGTTACCGATAAGGGAAATCGGCCCTATAAGGGGACCCTTGGGTCCTTCGATTTCGAACGCAAGCTTGTCTGACAGGGCATCTTACCACGGCTAGGTAAAATAGTATTTTAAATAGTAAATAGTAGGGGTGTGCGAGAACGAAATTTTTTCGGGTTCTGGACGGGTACCCGAAAATTTCGAGATTCTCGGAAGTGTCGGGATTCCCGAAAAAGTCAGGATTCTCGAAATAATCGGGATTCCCTAAAGAATCGTGAATTATTTTCAAGAATATTGTTATATTCTCGAAATTTTCGGCAAACCCGATTCCTTTGGGGAATCTCGAAATTTTCGGGAACCCGAACTGACCCGACCCGACCTCTCCCGACTCGCCCCGACCATCGGGTTCCCGATATTTCGGGTTCTCGCACACCCCTAGTAAATAGTAAATAATCCTATTTATTTAAAAGTATGCGTACAACTTTGAAAATAAAATATTTTATTTGATGCAATAAGTTTTTAAAATAGCATTTCAAAATAGTATTTTATTTGAAGAATATTAAAGATATTCTGATTTCATCTGAAAATATTTTATTCCTTTTATTTTAAATATTCTTGCTGAAAATAATGGTTCTTATTCAATATAAGTATTTTATTTTATGCCAGATTATTGAAATAAAATATTATATTTTGTGTTTCAGATTGTTAAATAGAAATATTTTATTTCATGGTTTAGATTGTCAAAATAAAAATATTTTACTGTAAAATATTAAGTAGTACTTGAAATATTTATTTCGCCAAATATTGCCCATCTCTGCATCTTACTATAGGGTTTCAATCAGTGCTGGGCAAAATAGTATTTGAAATAGAAAATAGGATTTAATAAAATGAATTGCAATGGGTGCGAATGAGTGGCGCCGCTTATGAACATGTTAATAGAACAGTTTATAGTCAACGTGGTTCCATGGTACAGAGGTTAGACTATGTTCCTGCGCACCTCACTTATGTTGTGTTAACCGACATAGTCCTCCTCCTGCTGCGGCTCCTGTAACGGTAACACCATATATGCGCAATGTCAAATGTACCTCGTATATTAGAGTGTACATTGTTCATTTGAGAGAGTTGAAAATTATGGAAACGTGTTTTCAAATTCTTTATATGTCTTCACTACAGTGTTCACTCCATATATGTCCCAAATGCCTAGCCGATAAAAGTCCCAGAACTATTCCCACTACCGCAGGATATTTCACCCCTTTTCTACGTTCGGAAAAGAAATCAAAGAATAGCGTGGATCAAAGAATAGTATATCCTAGACGATATATGTCAATAGCTAGACCCGAGTTTTGGACATATATCGAGTAAACCCTGTATTTTGAATTTGATCTACCCATTTTTTCTTTTCTTTTCGGCAAGGGGCCAGAGAAGACTTTGTGGACTAATTAACCGAATCAATTGCAGGGCTAACTAAAAATCAGCCAGCAGACGAAACCATTTAAGAATATTTTCACAGAATAGAGAACAAAGAAACTCTTTAATTAGTACGCAACCGAGTACGCATTTTTCCGGGCACGAGTAACGAGATTACCAGGGCACCGTAACGTTTCCCGGCTGTCAGGGAGGGAATCATTAATCCCCGTATAATTAGCGAAATTCGTATCGATGTTTGGCCATTACCGGGGGGGGTCGTCGGGGAGGGGTAGGGGTGGCCGCGCTAATTTTCCCGAGGAAACTTTCGCCGGCGCGTGGTGCGTCCGTTAAGCGGATTATTCCTTCCGCAGAGTGACAGGAGGAGAGGCCAGCGAAACAAGGACTTAGAATCCCGCTACGAGGACCCCGTCCTTTCGGTGCTGAGCCTTGATTTACGAGAGCCGTGACGGGCCATTTGTCGGGGCAGACCCTCGGACACCGGTGCTCGCGCTTCTCCTTATCAGGGAACAGCAGAGCGGCCATTTTCAAAACCGCGTCCTTTTCCCCACACGCGCGGGCGCGGGCTCCACTCGTCCTTCGTAATGGAACCAGCAACGAGCGAAAGGATCCGCGTACTCTCCGGGAAAAAACCTTGAAGGACGGAGGGGAAAAAAAAGAGGAGAACCGGTCGTTTACTTGGCAGTTTAATTCTCGGGTTTTCTCTCGCACTACCTTTCCGACTTTCGCTCCCCCCCCCCCCTCTCTCTCTTTCTCTCTCGCTCTCGCATTCCCTCGGACCGCGTTCATTCAATTCGTGAATTGCCGTCATCGTGGCACGTTATCGAGCGTGCCCCGAAATTACCCAAATCTCCGTGTCGCTCTACTATTTTCACGGCAATGAAAGTTTGTTTCGGTGCGGAGCGGCGCGGAGCAGTGCGGAGCGGCCGCAACGGTTCCGCTCGGCTCGCCGCGGCGTTGAATTGCTGTGCGCGGGCCTCCGCGTAATTACCGCGACTTTTCTTCGCCACTCGACGGCGTTTTCAGGCGGGCAAGAGTGACGCGGCCACGCATACCTGTATCCGGGCATGTACCCGCATACAGGGAGAGAGAGAGAGAGAGAGAGAGAGAGAGAGAGAGAGAGAGAGAGAGAGAGAGAGGGAGCTGGTTGCAGCGAAAAATTCCGAAAACTCCTTTGACGGGGGCCACTCGAGGATTTTTCGCCGAGCGGAGATCGGGGCTAAAGCGAGCGGCGAAGGGACCAGTCAAAGATCACCCGGTGGAGACGGCTCCTCCTCCAGACAGATGAATTCGACGTCGAAATTAAGCCAACCAAAGTCCCGCGGCTCCGCGTGCAACCGAACCGATGCAAAAAACGAACGTGCGCCGCAAAGAAGCCGCGAAAAAACGAACAGGCCGAGAGAGAAACGGAGAGAGAGAGAGAGAGAGAGAGAGAGAGAGAGACCGGTTGTCGCGCGCGGGGGAGAGAGGCTCCGTGGGTCGGGATCGATATCAGCACGAGGCGAGGCTACATTTTTCAGAACATTGGGTACCATCGTGGTAAGCCGGTCGTATGTATTCTTATGGACCACCCTGTTTATGGCGCGCAATTTATTTCGAAATCGAAGGTAATGGCCGCCGGTTTACGCCCGGCATTCTGCCCAACCAACCAACCCTTCGACGCTGTTCCACACACAATCCCCCCTTTTTTTTTCTCCACGAGCCGACACCGCCGCGTCCGCTCGGCCGTCCCGTTCCGAGAGCACATTAAAATTTCAAACAAATACAAAAATGGCTGGAATCAACCCGAATATGTATTGCCCTATTTCCCGGGGCGTAACAAAGGGACCGGGATATTCCGCTGCGAGAACGCACAAAAGCATGCGGGGAGAGAGAGGCCACGCGACGACGACTGTCGGTTCGTGTTTTCCGCGGACCCGGCGCGGCGTCGCGTCGCGTCGTCGCTGCATGCGGAAATTATTCAACGTTCTCGTTGTGTGGAATATTTTTTTTTCCCCGGCGTATATTAACAGTTTTTTTTTTGTGTGTGTCCTCTTTCTCCTTTTTATTATTTTTTTGTTTTTACTTCTCATTATTGTTGCGATTCAGACGGCGTTCCGCGACCCGGTAACGCGGAGTCGATAACCGGGCGCGCGGCGGTCGACGATCGAAGTTTCCCGATTTCCGGTGAAATACACCCGCCATTGTTCCATCCGAAGCCCGGTCAGGCCGAACAGAGAGAGAGAGAGAGAGAGAGAGAGAGAGAGAGAGAGAGAGAGGGAGAGGAAGCGTGACCGTTCGACAGGAAAGAAATCGACAAAACTTTCACCGCACGCGGACACGATATCACACGGAGCAAGGATTTCCCGCGGCTTTGCGGGACTTCGGGAAATATTTCCCGTGTACGTTCGGCAAAAGGAAATTTCCGTGGCGGGATAGGATCCGCACACCGCGGAACCGTGAACGATGCCGCGGATTTTTGTTCGCGTGACCGCCGACCGGAACCGCTTTATTCTACCGCGAAGAGGAACTCGCGAAACGACCCCGGTATTAATCGCGATATTCGCACGATGACGCGAAATCTGCCGCTGGTAATCCATTAACTCTTTCTGCGATCTGCTCCCGAATAGTTACGTCAGTCGTCATTTTTTAGAGAGTATTAGTGTGAGAATTTTCCTGCTTTCTCCTCGAGAGGCTGTGGCGGTGACGCGGAACTTTTAAACGTGTCTTCTTCCTAGCTCATTGTGGACGATTCAGTGTATGAAACTTGGTGACAATGTTATGATTTTAGTTCGTGAGTTTATTTCATGATTTTGTTCATAAGCTTTATGCGTTTATAACTTCTGAAAATTTTCAAAAAATACTGCAATACAAAATTCCTCAGAATTTAGTACTATTTTTATTTATTTCTACAATGGCCGCTGTCACTGAAAATTAGATTTTATTTCTTTTCGCATTCCTAAAATTTTTTTGGAAAAATTAAAAATTCCATAAATATCTGCAGCCTAGTAATAGACTGTGGATCTGTATGCATTTATGGCGTCTGAAAATTCTCAAAAAATACTATAATATAAAATTCCCCAGAATTTATTACGATTTTTATTTATTCCTACAAAGGTCACTACCACCGAAAATTATAATTCATTTGTCTCCGCTTTCCTAAAATTTGCTTAGAAAAATTAAAAATTGTATAAACATCTTCAGTCTAGTAATAAATAGACTGCGGATCTGTATGCAAAATGCAAATTTTCTACGTCAATCGTACATATATTCATACCAGAAGTCGAATAAAAATTTCCGACTCCTTTTAATAGTTGTAACGAATTAAAAATGGTCTTCTGTCGTAACATTTCTAACAATGTGATCATAGTTCTAGAACTGTCAAAACAAAAATTCAAGCACCGCATGTTCTTTAATTTTTGTCGCAAAACTCGAACGAGAAAAGAGGGAGGAACGAAAAATCAACGATCCAGTAGCAATTCTCTAAATTTAAGAAATAAAATCGCACGAGACCAGGGGAATCTGGTTTCGCACGGAGGGTGCTCGCAAGTATCGATTCGGCAGGCAGGTAGAAAACTCTAAATCCGGTGCAACTCGGTTCCCATCTCGGTGGCTCTTTTAATTTCCTGGCCGATTAAGAAGCGCGGCCCGGGTTCCACGTGTCAGTTCACGATGAGATATCGCCGCGAGAAAAATCGTCAGTGGGTCGAGCCACCCTCCCCCTCGCGTTTCTCGGATGGATCATTTTTTGATCGTGCGCCGATGACTCGGCAGTCCCTTTCTCTGTTCCACCTCCGTTCGCGTCGTCGGCGAGAGAAGACGCGCCCGGTTATCTTCGTAAGGGACAGGAGCGAAGGGAATGGACGAGGGGCTTCCCTGAGCCTCGGCGTTATCCAAGGGATTTAAGGGGGGGACGGAGGACGAGAGAATTCGGCCTTCTCCGTGGAGAGGAGCCGACCGCGCGCCGATCTTCCGGGGTGGCCTCCAGTCAATTTTTATCATATATCTCAGAGTTTCGTCGGATTGGCTTCTGCCTGACCTATGCCCAATGGGCCGCGCGAATTCTCGCGCTATCGCGCATGGCTATCGCCTCCGTCCCGAATCTTCCTCGAATCCCGGATTTTTCCTCCGGAAACTCCCTTCGTCGCCGGGTCTCCCCCAACCTAACGAAAATATTCCTGATCTCGTCCATGAAATATACCGAAAAAGAATTATGCTCGGCTCAATCTCCGCGGCGTCGCGTTCTTCAACGTATCAACCAATATAGGGGCCCTAATCCGTTCCCTCGTCATTTATTCCACCGGTACCGATGAGTAGCGATGGCAATTCGAGAATGCGATAAATGTGAATTTTCTTTGCCTTTCAGAAAACCATCGACGACTGGGAATTTTCGAAACTGCGAACTTAGCACTAAAAGCTATTTATGCGTTTATGATAAAACTGAGTCGAACACATAGTGAATTAGAAGAATGTAACACTAGGTTTAAGGGAAAAAATTCACAATTATCGAATTTGTAAAGATGGACGACCGAGAAATTATTCAATAAATTTATTTCCTTGGGTATATACCGTAAAACAAATGGCTAAGGATAAGTACATTTTCGTTAATAGTATAGTAAACCTAGCGTTAAGATCGCTATCACGCCATGTTCGGCTTATTAAAATCATAAAAAGAACAAGTGCGTTTTATTCAAATCCTGCTTCGTAAAATTAACTCGGGCAATCTTCATTTTGCCTAATAATCCGCAGTCTATTGAAATTAGTCGTATTTAATTTGTACCACTCTTAACACGTTCGCTCCACCGTCACACTGTAAAGACAGTCAAATTAATTGTACGCCGTTTCAAATAACAGTGGACAGCACAATGTTCGGTTACAAGAGTCGATTTTCTCTGCCACCGGCCGTACAAATACATAGAAACGGAGATAAATCGGCGCGAACCGGTATACTTGGATCAAGACGGAAAACACGGACACGTATGTTTCCTGGTGGATCGAAGGCGCATAACCTAGATATCGTATTTAATTCTTCGCAGTCCGTGCGATCCGGCGGACGAGCGCGTAAAAGCGTCGGTAAGCGATGAACGTCAGTTATTTCTGAATTTTTCACAGGAAGCATCGGGCAGAGTTACCGTATGCCCGACAGACGAATAGGAAAATGGGGCTGGCATGCATCTAGCAAACAGCATCGGGGGTCGAGCCGGCGAAAACGGGGAGGGATGAGCCGGTTGCCGGGTTGTGTACCTGGCCTATCAACCGGTGCGACCGCCGAACCTGGTCGGACGAAATTTTTACCCCTTTTTTTCCACGGGCCGGAAAGGGGTGCCAGTTTTGGGCCAGACTTCGCACGCAGCGCATCAGGTAAGAGCCCTTTGTGTAATCTGATTTTCGTTGCCCTCCCGCCACTTCAACGGGATCGATACAGTTTCGGAAGCACTTTCGATCGTTAACCTATTTTGTGCACTTACCAGAGAGACCGTAATTCGTCTCTTTTCACCGATACCGTGTTGCGATACACCTCCGGGCCCTGACAGCGAGGGTGAGCTCTGCTGCCAACGGTGTGTTCTGTGTGCCGTGGTTCGTGTGTCGTGGTTCTTAAAGGGTTACATGTCCTCAAATATCCCATCAAATCAAAGTAAGTTATTTAATGGAATAGAAATTGAAAAACTTTCTCGCATTTCACGGATCCAATCGAATTTGGTGCAATGAGTATATTAACGTAAAAATTCATTTTAAAACCTGGAGGAATAATTCCGTCACCCACATATGACCGACATGGCAGTCAACGTGTTAATGAAATGTGCTGGTAGGAAGTAGCATCAAAATTACAATTCTTTTTCGAGCTCTTCGTCTTTCCTGAAAATATCTTTTATCGATTACTTTATAGACTTGCATCCACGTCGAAAATTGTATTTTCTGCGGGAGAGCCAAGTGACACAAAAACGTAAAAATATTTTAACACTAGAACTACCAAGCAATAAATGCGAGTGATGTATATTGCTTTGTAACAGTGACAAGACTGTGTCCATTCAGACTTCACACAACTTCTATTGTAATATCTGCTTCAATGAAGAAGTTCGTTCGAAAATTCCCGATGAAAAGATTTGTACAATTTCAGTCATTGGAAAAGAAAAAATTAGGAACCAGTCATTTCGACTGGTCCGGTAGTTCTAGTGTTAATCTTGTCTTCGTATTACTTTTAACTTTTGCCCGGTGGAGTCCCCGAAAGGGCACGAATCTCAATTAAAAGGAGAGAGGTGGTCCAAAAAAAAGTGGGCAATCCGTTCAAAACGATAACAAACGGGAAGGTCCACCGGAGGAATAATAAGGTATAAGTCGGGGTCTCCGGAAACCCCGAATTTTCCACGTTACAGCTACGTGTGGCTTATCCTCGTCTCTCCGATGCCCGAACTTCGAGATATTTGAGAGAGTGGTCGTCGGATAGAACAGGAGGAGGAGGGAAAAGGGGGTGGAAGGGCGCTCCGGATGGTTTCCGAACAACCGAAGTCTGCGGAATAGTATCGATCTGGCTTGATATATTAGAACCAAGGTCCACCCTGCCGCAGCCCTGGCAGGACCTCGAAATATGTTTTTTATATGCGCCCTCCTGCGGTGGATGTAGCCGCCGTCGCCGCCACCCCCGTCCAAGAACAACGCCACCCCCTATTCAACGACGCCTTTTTTTACCTCGGCATTGCTTTTCGGGAACTCGAGTCAAACATTTATTCGAGACGCCATATTGTCCTCGATTCCCGGCGCGGACCTCCGATCATACACCTGACGCTCCAAATTATAATAAAGAACCAGCAATAGCTAGTATATCACTAGATCAGTTAAAATTTAGCTCATTCGAAGAAAAATTGTGTTCAATATTCACTGTCCCGTTTTTACTATTAAATGACGGTACAAATTACAATGAAGAATTCACAGATTAGAAACTATTTGTTGCTTCCGCCCAAAATTTCATTCGCATAAATGGAAACTGTGGAGACTGTTTTTGTTCAATTATTCATTGCTTGTTTGACTGTAAAATTACAAGCAGTGCACCTGACGCTCGGAATTTCAGCTAGGGACTCACGCATAATCGCTTTTTTCAAGACTCCATTTAAATAAATAGAAACCGTGAAGAAGTTCGTCGTTTTAGCAGTTAAATTACACAGATGTATCAGTTTATAAAATTGCGTTGAAAAATATCGCAACGAATTTTCGGAATGATAATTGTCCCTGGGAATATCAAATAAAAATTTAGCGGTAGGAATGAACTAGTAATTGAACACCCATAACAATTGCAAAGGGGTAGCCTATTCGCGAGAGCAGGCTACACAAAATGGTTACAATTAAAATGGTGACACAGTTCGTTCGGTGATCCATCATTGAAAGTAAAAAGTTTCTCGTAATGAGAATTCACTGTGTAGAGTCTTTTCTCGATATATGTCCCAAACATCTAGCCGATAAAAGTCCTAAAACTATCCCCACTGCCGTGGGGTGTACCCCGTGAGAAGCTCCAAACCTCGAGTGGCCTCGGTCGCCGTATCAGAGAATAGTATCTTCTAGCCGATATAAGTCCCTGGATAGACCCGTGTTGTAGACATATATGGAGAAAACACTGGAATCGAATGTCAGCAAATTTTGCGATGCTATCTTAGGGTGGGTTTGGTCTTAAAATTGTCGGACTTGGCACCTTCCACTTTTTAAAGGTCTTTGAAGCGTCATATGTTTCTAATAACAAACCACAATGGCGAGTAGAACCTCAATGACTCTTAGACGAAATCTGAGGTTGTCGCCGAGCGTCGCATTTGAAATGCACAGGCCACGCTGGAAACCTAAGAGTCACATCCGTCTATAAGTCATAAGCCTATGACTACTAACCGATAGTGACAAGAATACTGAGAAAATGTGTATCTCCGATATAATGTTGCACCGCGGTGGTCTGGGTAGTTACACTGAGACTCCAAATTGTAAGGTTGGCACCGACTCGTAACGAGAATTCACTGTAGCTAGAGAATTCGGGGGTGAGCGGAGGTCCGAGCGCAGTTCTTCAGGAACGACACCGGAAGCAACACAGCAATAAATGGCAGCGCGCGGGCACGCAGGGTCGATAACGGCATAACTCGATCCACACAAAGCGAGCACGGGAGCACTCGGTCTGCGTCGGAGCTCGCGGAGTCCGATTGCTATATAACGTCCTAATTTTCCAAGCGGATGAAAACATATGAAAATCTGCGAGGCAAACGAGTCGACGTTAGGGGGCGCCAAGTCAGAGCCAATAAAAGTCTCTTCGCTCCCCCTTGGCTCGCTGCTTTCCCGGCGCGAGTCGTCCCTTTTGCTTTCGTCTCGCCGCTTCTTTGTCCGTTCTCCTCGGCGGCAAACTCCGTGAATACAGTATCTGCTGCACGGCTCTCTCTCGCGTTCGTATCCCGTGTCTACGCTCTCTCGATGGAAAGAGTCCGTGGACCACCCCGGAGAAAAAACGAGCAGAGAGAGAGAGAGAGAGAGAGAGAGAAAGAGAGGGAAAAAAATGAAGAAAGGCGAGAGAGAAAAGTTGGCAGAAATAGCCAGAGCCAGTGGATTCAGGAAGTTCTCAATCTCGAACGATCTTCGAAACGAAGTCAAATTGGCCGACCGAAAGAAACGAGATAACGCCGGGATCGTTTGCATTTCAATTGGCGGACAGTTGCCCCCCGAAGAGACGTTAATCGGTTACAAGAACCTCCCGGGAAAATAATGAAATTATCGTAAATCAATATGCACCGCGGAGGATCCACTCTGGCCCGGTCCGTGGCACACCGGCTAGAAGCGGTACAGTTGCTCGCAAGACTTACCGCCCCAATAAATCCGCGCCGCAAAATTGCTCGATTTGCAGTCGCCGGACGGGACCCCGGAATTGTTTAAGCAAATCCGACTGGAGTCGCTACGGGGACACTCCGGAGCGCTGCACTCTTAACCCGCGGCGATGTTAACGCGTTATATGCTACCTATTTTGGACGATTGCAATTCAAAAATCTAAAAAGTTCTCTTTGTGGATCTTACTCGCTGCGGACTATAGCTCCCCACTTCTGTCAATAATCTTCTTCAGAAGCCACATATTGCAAAATACTTATGCGGATATTTCAATGAACTACTTTCTCTATATACGTCGCCAAGGTCTGCAAGATAAACGTCGCGGAGTTATCCCCACTACCGCGGAGTATACCCCGTGAGGGTCCACGAAGCTCACGCTTTATTCAATTACCGCATTTAACGGTTTCTTTATCAGTCTTCAAACAGATCAAAATTATTACTTTAACATATTATAGATTTTATCGTGCAACATCTGAGCAACATCAATATACAGTGATTTCTCTATATATGTCGCCAAGGTCTGGATGATAAACGTCGCGGAATTATCCCCACTACCGCGGAGTATACCCCGTGAGGCTTCGGACACCTCGGACTGTAAACATAACACGGGTATGTTTCCTGGACGATACACGACACTGCAGTTGACATATATCGAGAATTCACTGTACATAGTAAAAAGGTATTCTTATGTGCTCCTTACGTAATTCGTAGTTATTAGATTTCATGCATTTAGGAGAAAAATATAGAGTATATAACCTTAAAAGAGTTAGAGAATATTGATATGAAATTTTCAAATTTTTTTAGATTGCTGAAGAGACAAAAAAATTCCCAAGTGCCTTGCAATTGATGCAGACAAATTTTTATCTAGTGATTTATACTCCACAGACATTTTCTCCTTTATTATCCTGGTCACTGGTCACAGGCAAGCGAACCAATGGAAATCTTTCGTTCACAGTGTAGAAAAGTCTTCAGAGCATTTGTGAGAATTTTTTCAAAATTATGCTCCCAATTTTATTTCTTGTATTGATGGTTCTATCGTAGCGAGGCGTTGAATGAATATTTTTATTTGACTGGATTTTATTCAGCAGGGAAAGGAATAAGTGAATAATAAGTGAAAATAAGTGAATAAATATTTATTGATTTCTGAACAAACACTCTTTTTGTTGTACCAGTTGTGGAAGATCGGACATCTTAATAGTAACAATGCTGTTTGGGCGATAGATTTATCAAGATAACGTATTCCTTTTTCGTAAGGGAAACATCGAACGAAGGGATTTACTTTACATTTAGAACACAACAATTTAAATTTGTAATGAGAAAAATGAGTAGATCAAATACAAAACAGTTATATTATCATCAGCCTATTAAACCGACTAAGGGATGAAATAAATTTCTATTTTACTCCGGTTGGTTGCAATTAGTCACGAATATTCAAATTTTCTGATAAACATACATTAACCCTTAGTACTCGATTGGCAACTGTAATGCGTCACTAAAAATTGTTGTATCATTATTCAAACTATTTTCTACATTATTAAACTTCTATTGTATTTAATAAATTACTAAACATTCCAGTACTGTACGAGTAGATTCCAACATTTTTGTATGTAAACCATGAAAAAAAAATATGTAGAAGGGAAATATTTTAGGTGGGAAGAAATGTTTCGTTTAGGGGTTAAAACAGCTTCGAGCGCAAAGGGTTAAACACCGAACCAGTAATTTCGTGTCTTATATTTCGAGATTAACACTAAACGTACCGAGCTATAAATGTAACAGGTACATGTTGCCTTATAAAAATGACAATATTTAATTTATTTAGACTTTGCGCAGTTCTTATTGCAATGCGTGCTCTACTAAAGATATTTATCGAATCATTGATCATGAAATCATCTTTATAATTTCAAAAATGGTCAAAATAAAAAATCTAGAACCGGTCATTTGGCCGGTGGTGGTAAACGTTTAATGTTAAAGCAAATACCGTGAGCCCGGAGCGAATAAATCACGCCTCCGGTTTTCAATTCTCGCCTGTTGTCCGGATCAGCGTGCAATTTCTGGAGCAACAATAACTCAACAATTTTTATTGGCCGTTCCCGGAGTTTGAAGCGAATATCCTGGTATCGGAAGCAGGCTCGCCGCGAAAATATCGATATCAAGAAGGGGTCGCGCTCGGGGGGGTGGGAGAGGGTGGGTGGCCGGGACAACGACCTGCGCCCATGTAAGAAAACACGTAAAATGACCCCATATTGTTGGGAAGCTGTTGCCTGGCCCCTTGGACAAACAGAAATATATGTCGGGGGGAAAGATGTCTTTCCACCCCAGGACTCGAGGCGTTCCTTTTTTAAACGACGAAACAGTTGCGGCCACGAATCGATGGTAACTACGCCGACCGTACCGGACCCGAGTACAGTCCGTGGAAAATGTACCGTCGACCTCGACCTTCGACCCGCCTCGAAACCAGTCCGTCCCGAGCCCGTAACGAGCGCTCGGGCATCCAAAGAGAGCGGCGAGGTTCCGCCGTCGTGCTCGTTACTTCTCGTTCACGGTGATAAAACGAAAGGACGAAGGGTCGACGAAAAGAAAACGATCGGGCAGGTAACACCGGCGATTTTCTCCGGCGTGTGTACCGTGTTAGGATGCGCGGGGTGCTCCGGTCTTTTGCATACATTTTGAAACGCGGAGCCGCCACCGCTACCGCCGACGCCGACGCCGACGCCGACGCCGACGCCGACGCCGACGCCGCAACCGCGCCGAATATGCTGGCCGAGCAAGAAAAAAGAGGAGACCACCAGGAGGGAAAACAAAAATCCTCGTCTCTCTTTCGCGCGCAGACCGCTGAAACGAGAAGGAGAGCGTGAGGAGAAATGCGAATGCGAGCTGCTGCTGCTGCCGGTGGTGGTGGTGGTGGTGGTGCGGCGAGGGGTGCACGGACAGGGGATGAAAACGAACGAGTAAACGAGAACCGCGAAAAATCAGGGACCGTCGCATATTTACGAACGCACGAATATACGGTCCACCCGAAAACTCTTTCCCGCTCGCTTTTTTCGCCCCATTGTTTCTGATTAGAACCAACCTATAGAAACCACCCCTGCGAGCGAGCCGCCATTGTTTTGGAATTTGGGACGTGCGTGGGATTGATGAAACTGCGCGATGGGTATTTAATGTTTAATATATCCCCCCTACAGCGAATTCTCGATATATGTCAACAACACGGGTCTTGTCAGTCTTGTATCCTCTTGGTCCTAGAGTCTAGGAGACATAACCGGGTTATGTTTACGGTCCGAGGCGTCCGAGGCCTCACTTGGTATACCCCGCGGTAGTGGGGGTAATTCCGCGACGTTTATCATGCAGACCTTGGCGACATATATAGAGAAAAAATCGTCGATTACCCTTTTCAAGCCAGAATCATCCCTTGAAACAGTTCTAATCGAAAATTTGTCCTTGTTGCTTCTGTGAAATCAGTTGTATTATTTCCTTGAGACAAAGAATATTACATTTATTTGTAGAATCTTACGACCCTTTCCACTCGACTGTGACCTCAAACGTATTACTAGAAATTACTATTCGAAATTTTAACCCTCGGACCTGCGCGGCGCCCGGGTCTGTGTTGACCCTATGGCAACGGCAATTTTAACCATCGATTGTTTTTAGAAAATTTTATAAGCCGATCGCGTAGTAGAATCTTTAAAAAAATACACTTAAGACTATAAATTGATAATATTAATAAGATAGTGTAATTAATAATATTAATTAGATAGTATATTGTAGCGTAAAAATTTATTAACTTGAGACTAGTGATAGAGATTTCGAGCAGAATCTACTTTGCTATTAATTTCCTTTGAACCAAAATAAAATTCTCTTTAAATGTTGTCGATATACGTATAACTAGACTGCGAATTTTGTGCAATTACAACAAAAATTAGTGGATGCAATTTAAGACAGCGAAAGTATTAAAAGAATTTAAGGATATCAGTGTGTTATTAAAAAGGACAATTTTATTCGGCTTCTGTGTCTTACGATGTATCCAGACAACTTTTATTTACCATAAAGATCCACAGTTAACAATTCAACATTTGAGAAATACGTAGGCATAAATATCAATTTTCTTTTCCTGCTAAGAAATTGTGATAGATAAGTCATACAGACAACTTTTATTTTGCATAAAGATCTGCAGCCGACAATTACAACAATTGGGGAATACGTAGGCATAAATATAAATTTTCTTTTTCTGCTAAGAAATTGTGATAGTCAGAGAAGTTCTAGTTCCTGTAAAGTAAAAGTGCAAGGGGTTAATTGGATTGTGAAAATGGCACTAGAATGGATTCCAATATTGTGCAAAACTTTTCACGTAAATTTTCCTCGTTAGTCTTAACACTAGAACTACCGAGTAATAAATACAACTGATGTATACCACTTTGTAATAACGACCACACTACATCTGTTCAAACCTCATAGGGTAAGGGACCCAATTACTGAACCTACATTAATCATACTTATTTTTAAATCGTAGTAAATACTAAAAAATAAATATTACATTTTTTCGATAAAATGAGCTAAAATATATGTTATATATCTCTTTTTTAATATTCATTATGCTTTTAAAACAAGTATAATTAATATAGCCACAGTAATTGGTACCTCCACGGTAATTGGATCCCTCACCATTTTCATTCAACGATGAAGTCCAGTCAAACATTTCTGACGAAAACATTTTTACCATTTCAAAGAGAATGGTAAAAAATTCCATTCTGAACATGGTAAACATTTCTCAATTCTGAAAGAAAAAATTAGGAACCAGTCATTTCGACTAATCCGGCGGTTCTAGCGTTAAACAACGTGTTTTAGAAGTTTTGAATGAAAAGTCTGGACACTTGGCATCTTTTATCTTTTTATCTTTATTTCCAGGCGGCCGTTAAAACGATGCAGGAAGATGATCCAGAGGAATATCGGAGGGCGAGAAAGGCCGAACGGCGTCCGCTCGACGCGGACAAACAGCGTTCAGCCATTGGTCAACACGGTAAAGATCGGAACAGCAATTTCCCGGGGTTCCGAGGCGAAACAAGCGACAAAAGCTCGTCGTGCAGACGGGCGGTAGGATTTTGCAGCGGACTGACGCGGAGGGTTATTCCGGCGCTATCGGAAAAATGTTATTTACGCAGGGCAGGAGCGAGCTACAGAGGCTCTGTCCTTATTTACATGTGGTAAGTCTCCTACGGGACCAAATCCCGGACCGCGCTCGGAACCCTGATAATTCTTCCTTTGATCCCAGTCCCGTGGGCTTGAGCCCCGGCCCAGCCAGTCCTGTCTGCGCCGGGGAACGAGTAAAGACCCGCCAAAGAAGGCTAAAAAAAAATAATCAGAGAAATACCTGTCGCGCGGAAAAGATTGCGAAACGTCTCGACCATCAATTTTTGGACACCTTGCTCCACGAAAAATTCTAGAACCTCCCAAAACTAATCGCGCTCGAAAATCTCTATTTCGTCCGGGGCATAAAGATAAGTCCGCGATCATTCTTTTCCAAGAGACGGGGGTGTCCGTACGAGAGGAGACCGTTGCGAATTTTATTCATAAAAATGGAATCGAGGTTTGCAAAACGCGATTTCGGCGCTCGAAAATGGAACACTTTTTTTTTTGTTTTTAAATAAATGAGTGATGGGGATGTTTTAAGAATATTCCAAAGGAAGCAAATCCGAAAAAAAATTTTCACCCCCTCACCACGACCCACAGGAGGCGGGCAAAGTTCGAGGGAAAAATTAAGAACGTGACATTGTCACCTTTTACATGATTTTTCCAATATTCAAGTGCAATTTAAAAGAAAACTATTAGAAATAGCTGAGTTGGGTTTAGACAATACGAAAGCTTACATCTTCTAGGATTTAAAACAATGTTGAAACAAGTAATTGTTATTACATTTTGAAAATTATAGTTTTTTCAAGTGAGCACAAGTTTTTCGCCGAAATTTGAACTATAAACATGCACGTCTCACCAAGAACCTAATAGAACCTTACACCGACTATACTCTGATAAACTATGATTAGTTGACCAAACAATGCAAAAGAATTCATTTGCGACAACTTCCAACAAATCTACTAGAAATTACAGATGTACTTCAGGAATATTAATGCAGAAGAACAGGCATATTAATTCCACTTATTCTAGAATTTGTTTAAAACCTGTGTAATTAATAAACACCGTGTAAATTCAAATTGATTTTTGTTGCAATTTGAAGCTATAAATGTTACCTTTTTACCTATTAAATTTCATTCAATTGTCTCGAACGGTTCCGAAGTTATTATTTTAGAGCGCCTAAATGGCATTTTCGCCCACTGTGCGGCGGTACGCGAGAACTCTCGAGAGCCGAGGACGTTTGACTGCCTGTTCCCCGCGGAGTGTTTGTTTCTTAACAATAACCTCGCGCCGGCTTGCTGAGGCTCGTGTTTTTTTTTCTGTCGCGAGACGTATCTCCGAAGGGGACAGGGAATTTCCAATACGCCGATAAACAGCCGCCCGGCCGGAAGTTCAAAGAGGAAAACGCGATCCGCCGTGGTAACCGCGCGGTCGGAAATCGATCGAAATTAACCCGCGACGTCATTTCCAGCGTGAACGCCGCGCCGCGGCACGAAATTTCCGCGCCGCTGTTCCATCAGCTGGGGCGGAGAGATACTAGCCCGGGGGTTGGAGGTTTCTGTCCATTTTCCCCACCCCCACCCCCACCCCCCACCCCCTGTCGCGCTCCTAGGCCGTCCGGCACTCGTCCCGGTGCTCGGTTGCTTTAAGGTGTCTTTAAGTCGGCGGCTTGATCTGAATTTTGGCAGGGTTTCAAGTCCCATTTGCTTTAGTAACGGCGGAACCTAACGAAAAGGAGAGACGCCCGATATCATCTCGAGCAAACTAGCGGGACGACCGGTGCCGCTGGACGGGTATAGGGTGTCCCACTATTATGCTGATAACATTCGTAAACACTACGACATACGGCTCGCTGCGACGCCGCGTCCAACGACGCCGGGTTTCCATCTTTCGCTGTCTAGCGGGTGACGCGGCAGGAAATGTCGAACTTTTCCGGAGCGGAATATGTGTATCGAGTTTCCAACGTGTTCGATGTTGCCTCGCCGAGGAGGTACGTATCTGCTCGAACTGACGAACGGTATCCGCTTGGACGCGGATCGAATTTCCATTAGAAAGTGTCCCGCGAAACCGATCCGTCCCGCGATCGAACAGGACAATCGAACGGATTTCTACGGCGGCCCCGAAGGAACGTGAAAATTTGCTAGCTGGCCCGGGAACGTTTACCGAAAATCAATTAGGGAACGCGGCTCGCTCGACCGGCCGCCTGTCTCTCAAGAGTTATTCCGGCAGGGCTCGGCGGAAGATAATCAGGACAGAATTCAACGGTGTAAATTCGTTGTAATCCCTCATCAGAAATTCCTTTGCCAGATGAGACTCCACCGGTAGAATTCCAAGGCCAGCAGCGAATATCTCTTCGGACGGAATCCCCGATATCGAACGTGCCACCCGGTACGTAATCTCTCCTCTCTCCGGTTAGTTAGCTGGTCTCGAGGATTCGGGCCGTGAGTATCCTTGCCGGATAGAGTATCCCTTGGGAGGTTTTCGTCCAATCGGCTGGCTGGTCAGCCGGTCCAGGTGGTGGGGGCCGGAGGACGACCATTGGTCAGTCGAGGGGCGGCTTGGTATTGAGCGACTCGGTCCGGGGGTTGAAAAAACCGCCCCGAACTGACCTCAAACGTCCTACCCTCGTCTCGTCTGGAAACCCTGCCTAATGTTGCTCACCCTCCCCCCGGCCTCCCTTCCCCTACCTCGTCTCTAACCTCGACTTCTCCCCCCGGGTTTTACAGCCGCCCCGTTCCGTTCTCCCCTTTCGCACCCCTTCGCGCTTCATCAGTTACGTTCGCCGCTTACGTGTCCCTCTCTTTCTGTATCTCTCTCTCTCTCTCTCTCTCTCTCTCTCTCTCTCTCTCTATCTCGCTCTCTTTTCTCCTCGTTATGGTGTTCCGTTATAGCGCCCGTACCAATACGATGCAAATTAAACACTACTTCCCATGGAAACCGAAAACATTTTGAATCAACTCGTCTTAAAATTCGATGCTGAACTTGGTTTATTAAATTATTACTGGTGTATGTAGCCAGATATGCAACACAATTTTGCTTCTCAAATACTATTCCTACAAATCAATCACAAATTCCTTATATATCAGCAGCCTTGTATTTCTGACATGAACAACTTTGAATACTGTCGATGATCGAATTATCAGAGCCCATAGTGTGAAAATTATATTTATTTTGAACGTGATGGATTTCCTACAGTGTTACCAAATATATTCCGAGATGTAAATATTTTTCCTATAAAATGTTCTTTAAAAAGAAATGATCAAGCTTCTTTTAGATAGAGCAGAATTATTGAAAAACCTACTAATGATTTTCTGCTAGGCAGAGGTAAAAATATTAATTGACCTAGGTCTGAGTTCTGCGATCTGCAGACTGCGAATTTTTATGTATTAATAGCTTCAATATAGTATAGTATTTATAGTATACTATAGTTAGTATAGCATAGTATCGTATAGTAAGTATAGTATAGTATTTATAGTATAGTATTAGTATAGTACAATACAGTACAGTATAGTATAGCCTAGTATAGCATAGCAAGTATAGTATAGTGTTAAAAAGTGAACAGGTAAGGAAGATTTCCTAAAATATCATCCCTCTCCAAATTATTCCTAACCTCTTGAAATTAATAATACAGACAAATTAATAAATTTGCACATGCTCTACTGCAAGTCTAGCCATTAAATACTCAACGTTGGGCTACCAACTACCATCTAAATGTTGCTATGTTTATAGCGGAACCTAATGTCAAGACTAGTATTTATACACATTAATTTTTCAAAGAGTGCAAAGTTATCTAATCCATATCTCACTGGTACACTCAATTTCTCTCACTTTCTGTTCTTCCCTCTACTCCGTGGCATTGTAACAGTTAAGAGTCTGAAGACCTTAAACAAAAAAACAAAAAAATATTCAACATACAGCTATAACAACGCAAATTTCGAGAACGAGCTGTTTATAAAAATGGAGGTAGCAGAAGATGCTGTACCGAAGTTGAGCATTTTCTAAATTGCAGTACCGGATCCGCAAAACCGCGGACAGCGTGTTAAAATTTCGCGTGGAAGCCCGAGCGTGTGACCCGAGCTACGTTAATGGGAGCAACGTAATTGTGATCCAGGGAGGAAGTTTTTCCGGCGCGAGGCGAGCGGTTACGGGGGGAGGGGAAATACGGCGCGAGGTAGAAAAAGCATTAGCCGGTGCAAGGTTCAAAGATTGCGCGGGAAATTTCGAGGTTCAAGGTGGCCGGGATAGCGTTGCGGCGTTTCGGCCATTCTCACGTAACTCGGCGGAAAGTTTTGCTTAAGGATCGTGCAACGGTCCGTTCGCGGAAGGACTTTTGTCGAACAACGGCGTAACGAGCGACGTCCCGGTGATGGAATTTTTTAAGAGAGTCTGCACACGGGAACTCCATCCCCCACGGAAAATACGATGCGGTCTAACTCGAGCTACGAGCCCTAAAGTATATTCAGCCGGTCTAAGTCCAAAGGCTATTTGCATAGGCGATATTATATCTTCGCCTGGAAACCCACCACCCGCCCCCCCCCACTACCTTTCGTCCTTCTGCTTTCGCTCCCTTTGCCTCCCCCCCGTTCCGACCCCCAATCTCCCGCTCCCTCCGTATCGTCTCTCCTCTAGCCGCCGCCGCCGCCGGTCCTCTTTCACCTTCTGTCTATACCGGCTCTTTCTCTTTCGTCCTCCTCTCGTTCCATCCACCCCCGCCCAACAACCCTCGTGCCACCCCCTACGGCCAGGGACGTCTTGGGATCTCTGGAATTGGATTAGTAGTGGTTCACCCGAGTAAGACTTGGACTATACTCAATTTGAACTAAGATCGCGCGCCCGCTCCGGAATGGGCAAATTGCTAAATCAGTTTTACGTGATCACCTATTCAGAAAGTTATTCGCGATCGAACGTGGGATATTCCTGCCGCGCAGGATGGACCGGCCACCGACCGGGGATTTAACGAGAAAGGATACAGGAAGGAGCCAGAGATGATTTCCACCGATTGATAGGGATTTTCGGCCGCTTAGGATTACGAGACCCCGCGATCCTCGCTCCACGAACCGAGCCATTACACGCCGACGTTACGCCGGCGAATAATTAACCGGGCGTTCGTTTTTAATACTGTAAAATACCCTAATTGCATCAAACACTACTCTATTAATTCGTGGACCGTGTAATTAATCGATTTAAGAAGGATAACTACGAGTCAAGGCTTGTCTTAAAATCGCAAATAAGTAAAGGGTGTTCCAAAATGACCTTGACATTTTAATTTATTAATCCATTTGCATCATAAGGAAATATGAAAGGAAGGCCTTTATCACCAAACTTTTTTTATTATATTTAAGTACAAAAATAACTACAAGTGAAAGCACTTATATTTAGCATATTTTAGCATTATTAGTAGTCTGTGCAAAGTCTTCACCATTTTCGTGGTGAATTCTCACAATTTCTATGCGTCGCTCGATCGTGTAATTCTCCATGACTAAACCTCCATACTTCCTGATGCCAGTTGTCAAAGATTAGTACTGTATGTTCGCCACAGAAAAAATGGCACACAATTTAAAATGTCAGGTCATTTTGGGACACCCTTCAGTTGTCTCTACTTGCTCCAATAAAAACATGTTTGGAATAACGAACTCTTTGCTGCAATAAAGGCTGTACTCCAAGTTTCACCCTAATTTCATTCTGTTATAAGAAAAAGTGCAAAAGGGAGCAAACCCCTTAAGGGGATACTCTAGTCTCGACGTGCATTTGCAGCGCGTGCGCAATAGACATTTTGGAATTAATTTCGAGAAAACCGTCGAACCTAACAGTTTGAAATTTTGCATGTCTGTTCACACATGTTTGAAGTAATGGCACAAATTTTTATAACGCTTTACATAGAAGATTGTAAAAATTATTAATTAATCCGTGGACCATGTGCAGGCCAGAAAATTAAAAAAACGACAATTTCTATTTGTCTTTACTATTGTCGAACCCACAATAAATAATTTTAAAAAAGAGAATTGACTAAATGATAAGTATTGAAAGAAGACCTCTGAATTTAAGAGAACTATAGCGAATTCTCTATATATGTCGCCGAGGCATGACCGATAAATGTCGCGGAATTAACCCCTCCGCCGCGGGGTATACCCCGTGGGGGGCCCAGAAGCTACGCTGGCCTTTTCTACGTTCGGCGGAAAGAATCCTCCTGGACCGTAAACGACATCAAGACCCATGTTACTGACATATATCGAGGATTTAGTGTCCCGGAAAAATTCTAAAGTCTACACACATCCTCCGAATAAAAATTATTTCTGTCGGACAATTCTCGTCAGCAAAAGTCTCCGGTCGTGAGTTCATTTGTCCGAAAATCCGCGACACAAAGACGAGCTCGTTTTTTTTTTGTTCGAGCATGGTTGCCGTTTCTTTGGGCTCGGATTAAAGGATCGTTGTTTCTCACGGCGCAACGCGGACGGCCCGCTTCGTCCTGTTCTCTTTAAGACGTCTCGAACAAAGATTTTGCAAACATTAGCGATTCGATTAAGCCGCCGTCTCGGGCGCTCGCCTTTAAAGTCTCGTCGCGCGGAAGTTTCCCAGTGAAATCGTTACTTAAGTTTCTCGCATTATGCACTTTCACCGCGTTCAAAAAAGCTCCCGGGCGAAGTTGCGCGACTCTCGTGGCCGGAAACACGAACCCCGGAACATCGTATAACGAAGCAGTTAAACCTGAGTTACACGGTCAAACGAGCGTGAAACTTTTTATCCTGTTAATTAATTCCAAATGCTAAACAAATTGAATTCGTGCCCCTTCTTAGCCCCCTTCTGGACCGTGACGAACAAACACAAGCCAGTAAAGATTCGCAAATGATATCGCCTCAGCAATTAACTCGTTGAAGGATCAGCGTGATTCGGTGCAGGACTTTTATCGTAGAGGACAGCTTTTTAGATTGCTCTTAAATTCATAATGTTCCGAAATTTCAATTTTAAAAATTCTCCAAACCGGTATTACATTATTTTTTGGCAAGTTTAAGACATTGGTAAGAGAAAAGTACCAAAAAGACAGTTAAAAGTTTTATGTTTTTTTTTAATTGAAAATTCGGCTAGTTTGCTTTATTTTTGTAATTTGTGAACTATAAAAAATGAAAAGAATTTTCATTAAAATTAAAAGAAGACAACTGAGATACGGGTATAATCATAATAGCTGTCCTCCCCACTCCTGTTATTTTAGACTCGCAACATAGGAACGGAGTGGACAACTATTATGACCACTGGTTTCTTTCGAGTGTCTTCTATCGATGAACGGACTATAATCGTTGTTTAAATAATTCGAAAAATCCGAGTTTCCGAGGAAATCATAGTTTCCGAGTTGAGTATTTTTCGCTTGTCGAATAAACAGAGAAAATTGCATAAATATCAGCGGTCCGGACGCAGGATCGTGAAGAGGACACCCTCGAGTTGAATGCGCTCCGCGGAGGGCAATCAAACGGCAGAAATAAGAAAACAAGGTGCGAGTCCCGTCGCGGGGAGGCCGAAAACCGGGCTTACCGTTGAAAAATCCAGCGTAAAATGGCCGGTCGTAGGTCGTGGAAAGCGTAAAGAATTCCGGGGTCCCGGTCTAACGCAGTTAATTTGGCGAATGGGGCTGTCCCTCCACCCCGAACATGGCCACTGCCGTCGCGTATACACGGGACACCTCCACACGCGAGTTTCGCCCGCGTCTGGGTGCGCACACATCGGCACACGTACGACCACACGAGTATACCGGGTGATCCTGCCGGAGTCTAATAAAAAGCATCCCCGTGAGCCGTGGGATGGTTGGGTCAGAAGTCCATTCGGAAAATGGAGGGACCCGGTCGTCCAACTAAATCTACCCGATAACGCGGACGTATTGTCCACGCGAGGCTCCGTTCGAAAATCGATTGTGTCCGAGCGGGCGCGAGTTAAGAAACGAAACGAGCCTAGGAAAATCGCTGGATGCTGGACCGATGATCGTGGCCGGGGACGGTCGCGGAAAAACCATCGGGAGATTTTCAGGAATTTTTTGTTCCAGGCGGGTCGCCGACCAAACCTATCCGGTCTGTTAGCAAGACGTATGGGATACGGCTAGTCCTGGCCAGGGTTCGACTCGACTTCCGACTTTCCCTGCAGAAAACATTGAGTCTGAGGGGTGGCGGCCTCATCCCTACCCGCCGGGATCGCAAAAGACGCTATAAATTCTGGCCATCCTCTATCCCCCCGGTAAACCCCCTCCTCTCTTTCCTCGCCGTCCCATCCTGCACCCTCCGACTGTCTTTCTCTCTTTTTCTCTTTCTCTCTTTCTCTCTTTCTCTCATCGACTTCCGCGGATAGTAGCCAAAAGTAAGAAGAGTAGCTATATCGATACTCTCCCTTGGAAGTCGCAGTTCCTGGCCTGTACAAAGTGCCGGCGGGACGCTTTCATTTTTGTCGAAACGCTGGTTTGAGGGTAAACTAGCGTGATTCATGGGATGGAAAACAACTTACGAAGAAAGGTGGACTGGGATATTAAAATTTGAAGAGCCCTCCCGACGCCGCAGTCGACTCTGATTGTGTCGAATCGTTCCTCGGGTCGTTCGACATTTTGGACAACCACCCCTGACGCTACCTGGCCTATTAATCGCTTTGACCTTTGTGCAATGTCCGTTTGGGTTCAAAAGTTTGTTCAATTTGAGAATTGAGTCTTCGAACTGTGGTAAATTTCTTCATTTCAAATTGCAATCCTTGACACAGTCAATTCATCGGACGGTTTCATTCTGCAGGATTCATTTTGGATTATTCTTGAATTTTTCACTTTTGAAATATTCGAGTTGCGTTCCTGAAATTGGTCGTGAACAATTATTACTACTATTACACTGGAGATGTTTAAGAAATTATAATTTATTTTCCCTGTACAAAACGCAATAGAGTAAGTGTTAAAATTTCAAATTTTAACCCTTTTTCTTAGCGGATTTGAACATCCAAAAATTTTTAAAACAGATACTCGTGAATAAAATTGCAAATTTTGGATGAAAATAAATTCGACTGTGCATTTCAGACTCCTGTTATCATTAGTTTGATAAATACATTTTAAAGGTGGACTGATAACGTGAGCAATATTATCGCATTTAACGAGATGGAAGCAAACAGACAGGAAAATGTCGGTGCCATGGAAAACCATGGACAAACCCATCTTGCTGGTTCTTCCGGGCAGGAAATCTGTGCCCGCCACGGACCGTCGACCAATTGAATCTCACAGGGAATTTAACACCCCTCCCGTGGACGGAAAAAAGCCGAAATTTCCAATTTTATCGAATCTCCGGTCGTCTGTCCCTTAAACAAATATTATCGTGGCCGTTGACTGATCGATTGGGAAATTGCAATGAAATTTATTACCAGTTCGAGCACCGCCGTGGGGACGCGACAGAACTCGTCCTCTTTATAAACAGCATCCCGTTTCCTAATCTATTCACACCCCGATAAAAATACTTACAATCTCAACACTTGTACGAAACGAAACTTTTTACGGACAATATATGAAATATAAAAGGATAAATAAATATATGAAACAGCCTGTGAATTTTCTCTCGCCAAACATATCCTAACCTAGTTCAATTTTTTAAGAAAATCCACCCATCTATTATGTCTACATACTATAAAATATTTTATATTTTCTGTATGCGTTGCTAGATACGTTTCGGTACAATCTGATACTGTAACTGGAGCTCCAATATTTTGATATTGAAAATAGGCGAACTATTATTCTAGAATTCCTTGCACAACTATTTGGAAGAAATTAACTTAACGCAACTGTAAATACAAGAATTTTAACACTAGATTCACGAGACCCTTCAAAATGACGCTTTCTTTTAATTTGCAATTATTGTGATTTGTGAAAAATAATCATCATCTAGGTTTAGGTTGGCACCCCTGAGTCTGTTTGTAACTGGTTGGTAACTGGTGTGTTGCGTTTTTGTTTGAATCGGTAGAATGAATAGCGTTGTAACGGTCATATTGAACCGAGTGTGTGATCTGGAAACATCAGTATTGTTATTTAGTCCTCGTGTTATATTACTTTGTATTAATTACGTTTATATTAATAAATAAGTGTTAAAGTAGCTCTAGTATATGTTTATTAACAAGTCGAGCGCAAGTGCACCGCGATAAATTCAACATGATTGTAAAACTGCATTTATAGGAAATTTATTTACCACCTTTATTCCTTGGAACATACATTACAGTATAAGCTGCTAAAATCTGGCTGAATATATTCTCGATATTTTTATAAAATAATCCAAACTGGCCACTTTCAGTGCTCCGTGAACCTAGTGTTAAGAACGGACCAGAAACACTAAATAAAACCTGTAGCATAAGAACCAAAGCGCCATCTTCCCCTCTAGCTCTAGCCAGTGTAATTATAAAATCGTCGGAACTCCTTCAACGTAACAGCTCATCAAACCCAGTCACGGTGAGATCGAGTGCAGGCGGAATACAACCGTCATTTAAGCCGCCAGAAAAAAAATCAATCTCGCGGCAACACTTCGCCGCAGCCTATCGTCAAGCCGTGGCTCGACACGGAGAGGAAGAAAAAGAAGATTGAAGAAGAAGATCCATCGGCGCAGGCACAGCATCTGCGTTCACGACCTTATCGGAAAGGCATAAACGCCTGAAATCCCGGCCATAAATTAGGATCGACAGAACGCCGGACTCTTCAGCCGTGTCCTTCCTCCGCGCCCTCTGGCCCAGGTTGTTCCAATATTTTTACCGTCTCGCGGATCGCGCCGCGACTCGCGGAAAACAGAGTCCGTCCACCGCGCGACGACACCGAGAGCCACCCACCGGCGCATTCGGAAATCAGATACACCGTATTGTTTCGAGGGGAACGGCAGGACTGTCGAGGAAGATAAGAATTTTACGATCCGACCGGAGAAAAACGAGCCCGCTTCACCGATTAACCTCGAACATTTATTTACGCTCTTTGCGAGCGCAAACCGCCATCACGCTTTCCTTGTTTGCAGAGGTGGGACTGGACACCGAGGGATCCTGTGATACCACATAAATTAAACCTAACTGGCATAACCTAATTGGCCTAGTCGGTCAACATCATTAACAAAACAGTCCTTTTGTTAGAGTTCAGATATGTAATTTATACATAGTATCTTTTTATTATTTGTGACAAAATTGAGGAAGTGAAACATGAAACCTTGTAATCAAAACTTGTATTTTGCTTAAAGAGTCGCTGTTCATCCTAGGCACTGGTCCGAATTAGTTTACTTTCTCCTGTACATGAAATCTGTTAACATAGAAAAAGACAGACAAGATATTAGACTGTGACAACAACAATTACTGAATCGTTCATTGTGTTTTTAGAATATTTCTCAAATCCTAATACGGTGAAGAAAACTTTGTTTTATTGAATAGTCTGTATATTTGTCTAGCCCCCGCACGCAAGCACATCATGTAACTAAATTTTCCCACAACTTCAGGTATGTAATTCGACTCCACAAAATGTAATCTTTGCCAAGCTGGGAAATACTTAAAAAGACATTTCCAATTCAGCAGCAACTTTAAACATCCAACCGGGTAAGACCGCAGACAAAAGTCCTCCCCATCATTCTCCAGCAATCCCCAGTCATCAAAGCGATCTCCACGGCGTTATTCAAAAATATGGTGAACACGTATGCGAGTGCTCCGCCGTGCTCGTACCGTCTGACCATTACAGGAGTCAAGAATTTTTATGGCCGGGCGAGTATGAGGGGGAAGGATGACGATCCTTCTGTCGATGCCTGGTGTGGTGGTGCTGGTGCCAGCAAAGAAGAGAGAGCCAGGTTGACGGCGGGGTGGACCGAAGGGGGGGGTGGTATGGGGGTGGGCGAGCAGTGGAGAGTCTATGCCGTAACAAGGGTGGCACGATTTCAAGAATGCGGAGCACGTTCTCAACCAATGCCAGCAGCCAGGCAGTAAAACAAATACGCCCTCCCTATATACGGGGTGTCCCGGCAATACCGCACGTACACACACCGCCCTCGCGAAATCCTGGGGGCCGTAGAAGTCGGTCTCGTTACCGATACGAACGGGAGTAATGCGGCGTATACGTATACTGATACCTTTTCATGGCCCGGCCCGGGGAAAACATATGTCCCTGCAGACGGAGCTCGAATTAACCCCCGATGACTTTCCGAAAAATCATGGCTGTATCGGGGACCGTGCTCGTCCTGAACGGTTCAATTAGCAGCTTGACGAAGATCACGCCTACTCTGTGGATCACGTTTGTACTAAATGAGTCAATTAACAGCTTGACTCAATCATGTAGAGGCTAGTTTTCAGCTCGGCAACTACTTTACGCGCCGGTGGTGACAAAGGAGTAGAAGAGAGTGATAACGGGAATCCTGTTAATAGGGTTTTCTACAACTGTGCCGTGCCAAAAGGAAGCTTAAAAATCTTCTCTTAATTATAATCCCAAACGAAATTGATAGCTGGCGTTACTAGCGGAATCGTTGATTCACAATTGGAATTGTTGTTGCTATTGATGGATCCGTTAAGAGTCTTCAACCACGGCCCACAGACTTTTAGAAATTACTTTTAAAAATGTTGCTTGTTTAATTATTCGACACCACTGGTCACCGTGGTTAGAATTGAGTACGGCGGGGGGTGTACGGAAGACAATTGCGCGTCTAATGCGCGATCTCGTGCGTTGATACGGTTATAATGATTCGAGGCGGCTCGCGTGCATCGGCGTAGGGTAAGGCGATTACGTATCGACGCCGGAATCCGGAATAAAGCAGTCAATTATTGTTGGCTCCCTTTTCAAGTATTCTCGACGACGAGCACGAAATCCCCGGTAGAACTGAACGCGAAACGGCCGATAAAAGCGCACAATGACTGGTACGAGCACGGAAACGCAAATGTCCTCTTTCAACGCGCGACGTCGTCTTCTTTGGTCGAGTTTCGGGGGTGAACAAGGTGGGGAGGGGAGGGGGCGAGAGGAAGGCCAGCCTCCTGGATGATGGACAGGTGAAAGAAGTGGCCAATGTGGGCTGGTTTCGGCGTCTCGTGTGACACACACGTCACGGGCCTTTATTTTCCCTTTCTTTTTTCTCTCCTCACTTTTGATCGAGTGCTCCGGCTCTTTTGTCCTTCGCCCCCAACCCCCTTTTTTTCGAGCAGTTCGTTTAGCTGTGACGAGAATTTTCTCTGGGACAAACTCCGCGGAAACAAGACCGGACAGCTCGACAGGAGCCTGTGAGAATGGATTCTATGGCTGCGACGTGGGACGCGGACAAACTATTTGAAAATCGTTCTACGAGACGTATCGTGCACAGTGTGATTGCTCGAGGAATTTCTTCTCTCGTGTAGAAAGAAAACATCGATGTGAGACCGAATATTTTTCTACTTCTAGAAAGTACACGGTCAAATACAGTGATTTCTCTGTATATGTCGCCAAGGCCCGGATGATAAACGTCGCGGAATTATCCCCACTACCGCGGGGTATACCCCGTGGGGGCCGGGAAGCTCGAGAGGCCTCGGCCTACCGGATAAATCTCGGTAAATCTATCTCTCTGGCGTGTCGCAATGGTTCAGAGAAATAGGATAGTCGATAATTCTATGCAGAATAATTTTCCACAACGAAAAGTGATCGCAAAACTGATTGCAACCTGCTCGCTTGATTTCGGGATCAAAGGAGAATCCTGATTGTAAATTGGAGCAAAGAGTACAATAACACGACCTGTTCTCAATTGAATCACGAACCTGCCTCTTTGCTCTGCTTTGATCTCTGATCTTTGCTCTGTCTAGCAGCACGTGGACGCCTCGCTCCCGTTTTTCGAAAGGGTCTTCCAGCGATGGACCAGTTTTCCACCTGATCTGGATCACGATCCATTTTCATTCGTCGACAGAGTCTCGTGCGATCCCTCCGAGAGAAACCTGTTCGCTCGCGTGGCAAGGTTCTGCCCTCGGACACGTCCGCGGATCCTGTTAGGAAACTGGTCCATCCGGATGGGGATGCTGCTGCCTTCCCGGCAACAATGGCCACTGTCCACTCTATTGTGCCCGCAGTCGAACCGCAAAATGCGCCGAGTTACCCTTTGACTCTCATTCGAAAATCTTCTCGGTCAATTTCCGCTGACAGAAAACTGGTCCACCGGCCGGGGGGATGCTGTTGCGTCCCTTTGTTGTCGGTAATGGCCACTGTCTACTTAAGAGCAATAAACTCGAATCACAAAACGCGGAGCCGGTTACCCTTTGACTCTTGCCGGAACGGGACGGGGCAAGCCCTTCTTTACTGTCCCGTTCATAGAATGGGTAAATATTTAATAATACGGTAAGAATATTATAACCAGATTGCGAATATTTAGAAAAATATTTCCATAGGTACTGTTGAAATAATTGCAATTGTGGTTCTAGACAGTCAAAAATTATCATCTGAGAATGTTTGTGAATTTATTTACTCTAATTTCTTTTGTTGCTTTTGGTTCTAGAGTGCAAAGTACTGAAAGTGTCGGCATGAAGGAAAAATTCTGCTCGATACCTGAAACATTTCCTGCTGGAAGAAGCAAAAATATAAATCGGCTGTCGTAATATTGAAGTTATAATATATCATGTTAATATAATTTAGTAAAACAGTGTAGGAGCTTTAGGAGCTTCCCCGTTGTTTGTGCTTCAGTTCGCACTCCTTGCCTACTGCCCTCTGGCGAGTTCTCCTATAATGTACAAAAGAGTAGTCGAAATTACAGAAACCTACTATAACACGACGGGGTACATATTATTGTATACTAGTCACAGTTGCCTTGGGGAGTGTCGTCTGTCGTCACAGACGAGCTGCAGGAGTAGACCAATTACCATATGAGGTTTCGTGTCTCGCAATCTGAATTACCGACATAGAAAAGTTTTTATTTAATTACGCTTTAGGCCGAAACTGATCGACGAGAAGCTTAAACCACAGACGAGGTACAGGAGTAGACTAATCACCCAATGTACTTTTTTGTCTCACGTCCGCGGGGCTCTAGAGCCCCCTTACCATTTTTCTGTCACATCCTACCGTATCGGTCGGAACTAATATTGTGGAACTAATATCACAGACGAGATGTAGGAATAGGCACCGACGAGATATATATAAAGACTGCCAGCACCGACGAGATCGTCGGTGCCGCTGGCCTCTCATATCGAGAGCCAACACGATCTCGCTCTTACCTACAGCCGCAGTGCTCTCTCCCTTAGGTCTACAATATATAAATTTAATGTTGCAAAGTTCTTGGCTAACTTTTATTGTTACCCATAACAATTTAATTTTAAATACAACATATTGTGAGTTTCGTTAAGGTGCACATCCAAGAATACAACACCAGTTCTATCTTAGAGCATCGGGCGACCAAAATCCAGCACCAAGTTTCCGAAATACATGAACGAATGGGTGTAAATATTAAATCTTGTTCCACCGAGCGCAATCGGGCATATATCGTTCGATCTCGCGTAGAAGCATATAGTGTACAAGGCCATTTCCAGTTCGGGCATGGTGCCCACGAATATTGTCGCGTTTGGTCTCACGATTCCGTCGATTGCAAAGTTCAGTTTCAGTAGAGAGGCAGTCTGAAAAAATAAATTATAATAACGTATAAAATCAGTGACAATTTCTACATTCCATTTAATGATATTGTCTACTCGATCGCTTACAGTTCCAAGTTTCAGTTGATCCACATAGTTCATGTAATCGATACGTCTCGAGGACTCTCTGTTCGCAAAGTACAGCCAATCTTGTACGCCTACGACCCCTAGGCCATAATTCTCTGACTCGAAAATGCGTTCGAATCCGCATGTGCTTCCGCTGAAGATCGTGAACCATATGCGTCGAAGCACATCCTTTTTTTCGAAATCATCGGGATCGATAAACCCTCGATCACCTAGCCACTTCATAGCCGTCGCCATCACGTTCGTATTCAGGTAAGTGTCTATCAAAAGGTTCTCATGCTCTCGTATCTCCTGCGTGCGATTCACCGTATCCCGAAAGTCGTGCCCGTACTTATCATACAAAGTATGCGTTATGTAAATCGAAGGGTAGTTCAACAGAATCGGATCTATCTTAAACAATCTGTAAAATCAAGTTCAATACATGCCACCGGATATTCGAAACGGTAAACGGCATACATAATTATCAAACTGCGGATCTTTACGCAAAATAAAGATTGTTTGCATTCGTTGCAAGCCGTAGGAACCAAGTAGGAATTTATTTCTCTCTACTGTGGGTTTGTTAAGTTGTAAAAGATGTATTAATATTCGTTCAATCTTTCCATCGTATGAAATTGCACGATCTATTTTTCCTATAAATGCATAGAGATCCGCAGTTTAAATAATTATTTTGACTTACGGTTTTTTAGCTTCGTCGGTCGCGTTCGGCGACGTGGAACGTATCTGTAAATCCAGCTGGATGTATTTGGATATGTCAAGCGACATGGCGAACAGCTCTTCCGTTATCTTGAAGATGTCGTTGTCAGAAATCTTGTTGAAAGAATCGTCGACGATGCTGGGGCGAGCGGGTGAGTTAGTTTGGTTTGTTGCTGTCTGATTAGACTGCGTTGCTTGATGATGATTATGATGATGTACAATGGTGTGTCCACTTGTACTGGTTCCTTGAACAGTCGACGGATTATTACCAGGAATGGTTCCTTGTGGTACAGAGCCACCTGCTGTACTGTCCGTTCCAGGTGGAGTATTGAAATAGTGATTGTTGTACGTGATGTGAGTTGTGGACGCTGGACTGCTGGCTGATCCGCTTTCAACATTGTGAGTATGAGGATTTATCACACTCTTCACTGCTGCGTTAACCGTTGAATAGATAAGCGCCTCTTTAACAATTTGTCCTACATCCCGACCAGAATCCTGTTGCACTACCAACATGGTTTGACCGGGTACAAATGGTTGCATCGCGGGTTGCGCAAACATTTGCGGTTGTTGCGGATAGTAAGTTGGTCCGGAAGCACCGTGGATATTCTCGGGAGGATGCAGGGAGTACGGATTTCCCATAGGCATCGAACTTGACTGATGAACCGGAGGAATGGGAGATGGATACACGTAGTCTTTGAATCCAATAGGACGATGCGTTTGGCTTGGGACTTTCTGTTGGTTGGTGCCAACGTGAGGATTGCTCCATGGACCGTAATGTGTATTGCCACCTACGACATAAGTATATTTGTTACAGTATTTCATCATATTTTGTTTGATTAATGTGTAATGTCCGTCGAGTATACCTTGACCCGAGTGTGTCTCTGTTGGCGCAGACGGTGCATAACGTGACGCACTTTGTTTCGATTCTGTTACAGTCCCCGGTTTACTATCTGGTTTTCCTACTAGAAAATTGGAAGATATTCAGGCTTATGATTTATGCAATGAATTCTCTATTTCAAATGCATAGAATTTACCTGGTCGTGTAGCTCCACCACCTTCAGCATGCAAGAAATTTGTATTAGCGTTTGTACTTTGCTGATGCTGGGTACGATCACCTAAGATTGGGAAGAACGGTTAAGATCTTTAACAGATTACATAATAACTACATAATAGTATAAAATACCTGATGACGAATGAGACGCAGGCGTTTTGCTCGAGACGGACCCAGAGCTAGTAGGTGTATGATGTACCGGTGTAGGTCCTTGAAAAAAGGGATTATTATGGATTAAAGAACCAAGATCACTATAGGAAGAAATATTGGAGCCATGAGAACTCTTGGTACTATGGGATCTACTACCTTTTGAACCACTGGAGCCGTGAGAATTGGAACCATAAGAACCGGAAGTACGAGAACTAGAAGAACCACGAGAACTAGAAGAACCACGAGAACGAGAAGAACCACGAGAACTAGAACCACGAGAAAAGCTGAATCTCCCTGCAGCAATAGTATCTACAGAAAATAATAATCGTCATTGTTGACAGATAAAACAATTATAAAATTTTTATTTGGTTAAATAGACGCATTGCTACGTTATAAAAACGATACTGTTTGTACTTACCAATGGCAGAGAGGGTGAGAAGTAAAAATAAAAATGTCTGGAATCTCATAGTTACTGGACGTAGTACTGTCGCGTTCGTCAAACTGTTGAAGCCGGAATGCGCGTATCAGGATACGTGCACATGTACTTTAAATGATCAATCTACGATTGCACAACTAAGAATAATGTTATCGTCACAGTTTTCTCTGAAGTCATAATGTGTATATTTTCAGAACACGGGGTCACTGTTGATGACCTCGCGAAAGTATCGTTCCGTGTAATCATAACAACGTAATTCATAATAAATCGTGTTTATTCAAAACAACAATCTTCACCAGTATACGGATATATATAAACCAAAACCGAACCGAACCGAATGAACCATTACCGATGAACCATTTACTAATTTAATTCGTAAAAGTTACTTTGACATGCTTTAAGACATGCTCAACTCTGTATCTCTAGTACTATTAGCCACTTTGACTGAAAAGATTAGGTGGTAAGATAGCCAAGAGGGTATTCGACAACATCATTGGTAAGAGGAATTCTTATAATCGTTAAACAAGCAGAAACAATAAATATATCAGTGTACATTTATTCATGGTTCAAAAGTTATGTATTCTGTACCTTGAGTTCTATCATCTATCTTTGCTAAAAGATTAGGTGACAAGATGGTCAAGGGAGTGCTTGTCGACATCATTTGCGAAAGGAATTGTTATAAACATTTGTTCGGAACTATAGCGACGGAAGAAGGTATGGAAGATGTGATAGGGAAGGACAGAGAGTAAGCGTGGACTGTATGGTATTAAAAAATATATTATAACAGGAGGTGAGGTTTATACAAACGGCAACATGATAAGGCGGTAGATTAAGCGAGCCAAGGACGACGGGCAGCGGATTTGATATTTCGGAATATGGGAAACGATGGCCCACGCGACAAGAATGACAACAAACGTAAACAGAAGGTTTACGTCTGCGTTCGTTCACCCGGGGCCGGCCTCGAGCTCGACCAGCTGAGCTATTGTCAACGCCGGGACACGGTCGCACCGAGGCAGTTCTTATATGGATGCCATAAACTTTTTGTGTGGTAATCCACATAAGAACTGTGGTGACCCGAAATGGTTTTTGCGTTACCGGAGTTACCGGTACGATAAATTAATGCGTGCGAATATTCATGGCTTAAAAGTTATTCTATATCTCGGTTTCTATAATTTATTTTTACTAAATAATTAGATGGCATGATGGTCAAGGGACTGCTTGTCGACATCATTAGCGAAAGTAATTGTTATAAAGATTAAACAGCCAGAAATGATAAATTTTGCAGTGAATTGTATACGATAAATTATTGCGTGCGAATGTTCATGGTTCAAAAGTTACTCTGCATCTCGAGTTCTATTAGGTATTTTTACTAAAAAATTAGATGGAAAGATGGTCAAGGGAGTGCTTGTTGATACCATTACCAAAAGAAATTGTTATAAACATTAAACAGCCAGAAGTAATAAATTTATCAGTGAATAGTGTTCGATAAATTAATACGTGCGAATATTCATGGTTCAAAAGTTACTCTGTATCTCGAGTTCTATTAGGTATTTTTACTAAAAAATTAGAAAAAGAGGTGAACGAGGAACAAAAATAGATACAAATAATTACGTAATGCATATTTTGACGATAGAAGAAAATGCATCAGACCAAACTTGCTTGATATCGAAAATGTATTTTGATATTGTGTATTGCTTGTTAATAGTCGAGCAATTATTGCGAGGAAAAAAACTAAACCAGAGCAGAAGGCTCTGGTTCAAGGGTGACGCGACGCTTACAATGCTTGCAGAGCTTTCTGCCGACCAGTATGCGATACCCGACGCTTCACACGGAGAATGATGACCAGGGACGCCTCCGCCATTTGGTAGATCAACCTAACCCCAACTACCCGCCACGAGCAACGCTGACGCAACAAGGCGACGGTAAGACTTATGGGGAATGAAACCCCTGCTCCCGGCGCGAGTCACGCCAGCGTTGACATGACTTGGGCAGACATTTTACCAAGGAAGAGTTCTCTACCTGGCGAGTACTTCTCCCCGACCATCAATTCTCCGTGCATCCACGCCGAATATCGCAACGTGGACCGGTTCAAAACTAGCAAGCAAGGTGCGACACAGCCTTCTGCTGTGTCGGAGTTAACAATCGAGACGAGGAAGTGAAATTAGGGCAATAATTACTCGACATAATTACAATGACGATCGTCATTCTTACTAGCTAACGCAAGCACGCAAGAGAGTAGATGAAGTCAGAACTTCAATCTACTGAGGTGGCGCTTCGGGTGGCCCCGGGTTCGCCAATACCCGTACTCACCCCTAGCAGTGAGCCCCTGAGGGACCTCCGTTCGGAGGAATACCAATTTATAATCAGATACATACATTTTAGAATAGGAACTTTTCAAAGTTCAGACGTAAATTTCAATGTGAAAGACAAACAATTTCAATCAAAAATAAATCGACCAAAATTAGGACGCAACGACGTACAAGCTAGGGTGGCCCCGAGTTCGCTAACACACGTACTCACCCACGGGCCTCACCCGTGAGTGAGCCCTTGAGCGACCTCCGATTGGAGGAATATCAATTTTATGTCAAAAATATAATATAATTTTAAGAAGAAAAACTGTTGAAAAGTCCCGACGCAAATTCGCATTAGAAATACAGAAACAATAATTGACGGCATTCGTTGAATGAACACTTATTCCAAAACAAAAAGTGTATATTTGAACTGTTACTTACATAGAGCTGCTGAAAGTTGACCAAGGTGAGCGGTGAAGGACCAAGCACCAAGGCACCAAGGAGCACCTTTGTTCCTGCACCAAGGACCTCGCCGTTTCCAAGAAGTCCACCCCGAGCTAGCTTAAGGTGGACCAAGGAAGTGTTAAATGACCGTTGGTCCACCTTAAGCTAGCTAAAGGTAGACCAAGGTCGGCCAGTAATGTCCAGTGCAGCTGTGGAGGATCCCTGGTCAACTGGAAGGCAGGCAAGAGTAGGCCGGGGTGGTCAGGGTGGGCCAGGGCAGCTCCAAGGTCCTTCGGCCTTCTGGTCTCGCAACACTTCCGCTCCCTGCCGAGTGCGCACCTCGACTGACTGACTGAGCGCGGCCGCCGAGATCCGTTGCGAGGTGCGCAACTCCCCCACCCCAATTAATTTCGGTAGATCTCGATCGCCGTGATAATGATTATTGATCAATTTGTTATTTCTGGCTGTTTAATGTTTATAACAATTTCTTTTGGTAATGATATCAACAAGCACTCCCTTGACCATCTTGCCATCTAATTATTTAGTAAAAATAAATTATAGAACTCGAGATACAGAATAACTTTTAAGCCATGAATGTTCGCACGTATTAATTTATCGTACGCAATTCACTGTTAAATTTATTATATCTGGCTGTTTAATGTTTATAACAATTCCTTTCGCCAATGATGTGGACAAGCACTCCCTTGACCATTTTGTCACCTAATTTTTTTTAGTAAAGATAGATGATAGAACTCAATATACAGAATAACTTTTGAACCATGAACATTCGCACGCATTAATTTATTGAACACAATACACTGATAAATTTAATATCTCTGCTTGCTTAACGATTATAAGAATTCCTTAAGGAATTAAGAAGTTAAATTAATCTAATTTAATTTTTTTCCGTAATTCCATAAGGTCACTGGCGTACTCCCACATATCGTCTGTGATATTAGTTCCACATTATTAGTTCTGACCGATACGGTAGGATGACACAGGAATGGTAAGGCAGCTCTAGTGCCCCGCGGCACCGACGAGAATATCTCGTCGGTGATTGGGGCCGTTACCGACCGCTCCCAGTACCCACCTGGGACCCACTTTGAGACTCGCAGTTTAACACGGGGGCTGGCAGTCTTTATATATATATATATATATCTCGTCGGTGCTCGCAGTTTAACAAGGGGGCTGGCAGTCTTTCTAAATATCTCGTCGGTGCTATAGTAAATATCAACTTAAACAGTAACTCGTGGGTAACCTTATCTGTGGTACTAGCGCATTTTCTACAGTCGGTAATTCAGAACCGTAAACAAAAAATGTAATGCATGCAATATCTAATTTTAAGTCTGTGACTCGCATAACAGGCGTACTGGAATTAAAAGAACACAACATCCTTCTATTTGTAGTTTGTATTATTATTTGTATTTTACGGTAGGTTGATACGGTAGGTTGTGACACGGAAATGATAAGGCGGCTCTAAAACCTGTCAAACATGAGAAAAAAAAATACATTAGGTAACTGGTCTATTCTTATAGCTCGTCTGTGATTTTATTAACACAGAACTGATAATAGGAATCTTGAGTTCCGCAGAATCCCCAAAACAGATTAGATCTATTACTACATCTTATCTGAGGCTTCAGAGCTGTATAACCGTGGACAAGAAAATCTATTTCAATATTAACATTAGATTGTATTCTTCTACTAGTTGAAAGTATTCTATAATTCACTGGTATCGTATCGACTGCAGCAAATAATGTTTGCGAGCGCAGCATTCTACGTTACCCGAGGATGACGCAATAAAATTTATCTCGCTGCTCGCTAAGTAACTTCTCTAAATTTAAATAACAAATCGCGTACGATAATTTGGTAACGTATCATACAGTTTCATTACATAAATCTCGATTACACAACTGAAACCTGTCCATATCTATTTCAGTCGATACCGATATAAATATCGTCACACAGGATCTCTGTTCATTAATCGAATATACTATACTATACTTTACTATACTACTGTACTATATATAATTTCACAAATCTATCAAGATCCTCTGTATTTCAATAAAAAGTCTCCGTCTTAATAATTCTAACTACCTTGTTCGGAAACTGCACTCATAGACGTGCTTCGAGTCTCTTCCTACAAAACGTTTGAAACAAAATAACAAAGAAATCGCATAATTCGCTTTCTCAAAGCGGGACGCGGGATCGCGATTGTCGCAAACGCGTGGCGCGCGCGAGCGCGATGGAGCCGCGTTAACAAACGGAAGAACAGACATGCCTGTGAGCTCTCCGACCTACTAAATGTAAATGAGAAAAAGTTGACCGAGCGACAAGCTGGTGGTCTCGAAATAAAAAGATGCTCGCCGCAGGACGAACAAGGACGAACCGATTTCTTTCCGAATCGCTCCATTGTCTTATCTGGTGGCCGGGCGCCTCGCCGGGTGAAAAAGGGCGCGTCGCGAGACGTGAGAAAACGTGTTTCTCGCGGCAGATCGAAGCACTTTTAATTAACAGCGGTATAATCCATTCTCATGTACAGAAAGCCGGTCGTCGGCTGCTCCCCTCGCCCCCGTCCCCTCGGGTTCGTTCAGTATACCGTGAAAAGGAAGGATACTTAGGAAATCAGCGTTACGAAGTAAACCCAGCAGAGCGTGAACGGGGGGTCCTACGACACAGGATGTTCTCCTACCTTCCGTGTCTTTCGCGCTGCCAGCCCTCCTACCGTAATATCGTCTATTCGTGGAAAGATACTGACAGAGTGCCGTTCCGAACAATGGCGGAAACTTGTAAATACGTGTGAACCCGCAGAGAATTCGTCCGACGAACCGGCGACACTGGAAAAACAATCACAAACTCTAATTTGCTCGAACAAACTCTAATTTGCTTTGGCCGTTCAACCACCCACGAAGACACAGCAATTTTGTCACCCCTAACAGATCATTCACCTTTCTCCTTAACACTAACTCTACCACGGTCAAGATGGCCGGTTTTCCGTTTCACAATTATTGAAATTATAGAAACGTTTTCATAGAAAATTACTCAATTGTCTTCTTTATTTAAGTAAAAAGAAGTACAAAGTTTAAGTAAATTCAATTTTCTCCCTTCTATAAGATGTTTCTCTTTTATATGTTTTGTGCTTGGTAGGTTTAGTGTTAATCCTCATACGCTTCTCGGAAATAACCGCGTTAAAGATCCCAGAGTGGTCATCCATTTTTGTTTCACACTGTGCTTCGAACAGCTAATTGTAATTCGATCGTAATTTCACAATTTAAAGAAATCCATCTTGCGACACGGACAGAGAGAAATCAGACGTTTCACAGTATCTGGAAATACAAAATGGCGAATGTTCGCCCTGGGAAACGTGTGAGGATTAAAAGGTAGAAAAACTGATAGAACTTTTCAGAATCTTTCACAAGGTGAATGTAATTGGTCAAAACTATAGAAACAACTACAAAACCGGAACAGGCGGAACAGTGTTAAGGTGCGAATACACTGGCAAGTAGCTTGTGACATTTTTTGCGGGAGCGACTCTCGCGACACGTGTAAACGTCTCTAGCGGCCAGCGAGTCTGACTCACTTGCGACCGTTGCTGTCGAAGGGCAAAACAATGTATCTGTAATATTCGCAAACAAGTGTACACGCTTCGCAGAAAAATGTCAAGAGATACTCGCTAGCGTATTCGCAGCGTCACAGTTCCAGAAGGACTGAAATAGATTGAAAAATATTAACACTAAACCTACCGAGCCTTAAGAGCCAAAAGTAGTCACGTGACTTTTGCAGAGTCAGCAGGTCGGTAACTGAGCTATAATTTCCGTTCACAGCCTTCAGCCATTGACTTAAGATACGTCTTGATCTGGATCCAACGGGTCCTAAGTCTGTGACTAAACTTGTCACATTTTTTGCTCTGTAGAAACGTGCTTCAAGTTTTAGGCTTTATTTCGCAGAAAATCAAGACAAAATATAGGTCAATTTGTAGCCGGAGATATTTTCTAGCGCGCGCTACTCTTGACTTCATCCAGAAAACTCGTTCAATGGCATAAAAATGCTTGGATTCCACGACACGCACATCGTCAATTTTTGGCCTACTTCTAACGCTTATGTTACCAAATATTCCGAACAAGCCTTGTTCCTCTTTCCTCTTTCGAACAAGCCCTTTCCCAGCAAAAAATATTCTCATAAGAGAACGAAAAGTTGAGGCACGTAAAACCATTTTTCGCCGATTTTTGTCGATAACGTGGTCACTCTACCTTATCGCGAATCTATATGTTGTCTTATAAAAATGACGAGAATTTATTTGGATTTGGATTTTGTGCAGTTCGTATTGTAATACATGCTCTACCGAATGTGTATATTTCATCATTTCCCACGAAAGTATCTTTATAACTTCAGTAATCGTAAAATATAAAATTTGGAACCGGTGAAACACAGAAAGAGAAGAACATCCTGGTTAGAAACCACCAGATTCGCCCGGCTGGATTTTCCAGGACATAAGGTGTTAACCGTCGGGACCGCTCCCCATTTGTTCGCCGTTTAATTGCCATTGGGAAAATCTTAATTAATTAATACGCGAGAATAGAGGACCCGGCCGTGTAAAGGTAACAATTACCAGGTTAGAGGGGGCAGACACAATGTGTCATTAAATCTGCCCGTTGAGTTTTATTCCGGCGGCTGGCGTATCTGCGCCGGGTAACGGTACCGTCCAAATTAGGCGACCGTTGCGTGGTACCCTCTAACAAACGCCGGTTTTTGTTAATCGGCCGGTTCTACCATCCTCAAACCGTGACTTTGCGCGGACACGGTTTGCTGGTGCCCATTACCGGAAACAGTAAATCGTTTCCTCCTAAATTACGGAGGCGAGAAACCACGGGCGAAGCCTCTCTCGATGCCGAGGGATAGATTACTCGGAAGAATCATTTACGGGCGCGAGCATCGGCCGCTTATGGCGGCCGGGATTACGTTGGGTAGGGGGGAGAGGCGATGTATCAACCGCTCGGGATCGTAGACCCGATTAATCCAATAATTCGCTATTACAATTGTAAATTCGTATCTGCGCCGGGAAGACGCGGCGCGATCGTCGCGATAATTGGCGCGCACCTCTCCACGCTCGGCGGCGGTGCAATGGCGGCGCTCGGAAAAACGAGCGCGGTCTGGTTGCATAAAGAGTTCTGAATAAATATCCCGGAGAGGGTGAGGAGTAAGAGGGGGGGAGATGGGCGGACAGGCGGACGGAGAAAAAAGGAGGTAGAAGCAAATTAGAACACTTCTTAGGAAAGTGCATGCCGTGACAAAGCCGTGTTCGAGGCACGAGCTATCGCGAGTCGCTTCGGTACCCCCGAGCGGGTACGCGAACCAGCTCCTTAGATAGAAGAGGAGGAGCGCACGGCCGATGCGACGGGAGGAAAAAAAGGCAGAACGAGGACGGAACGAAGGGGCACGCAGAGACGTGGAAAGGAACAATGACTCGCGGTGGTGCTCCGGCGTTTATAGGGCCGTATCGGCCGACAGTGGGGTGAGTCAAGCTCGTAATTAGTCATAGTGCGATGCGCTAACAGCGGCACTCTGCAAGAGTGAGCCTCGCTCGTTCGTTCCTTCGTGCGCTGGCTACGGCTACGGACTAACCTCGGAAGCTCGGCTAAATCATCTATTGGGTGGCACAGAAATACGTCTTCTCGCACACCCATCTGCCTCTCGGGCCTGGCGTCTCCCAGCCTTTACACCGTCCATCACTTGCAATCCAACGAGAATTTTAGGGTTGACTTATTGGGTGACGGTAGTTCATTGACCGTCCACTTAGCAACCAACAACAGTTAGATAAAATCGCAGGAGTTTATTCGATAAAAAAATCTGAAATGTTAAGGTTTCTGATATCAATTACTGTTTTAATCCCCTGGAATTTTGTAGGTCGTAAATCAAATTTGATAAACTCAATTTATCGATGCAAAAATTAATTTTCAGGTCTGGAAAAGTAATTCCGTCACCGAATATGGCTGACCAGGCGGTCCACGTGGAAAAGACCATAAGGCAACTTCTTTACCTTGAAAAATCAAAGTTGTTCTTGTGTGCACCCATTTCTGGAGATTCTTAAATACACTGTACGAAGAACTGTTCACTTCAAGAGTTAATATCACTTAAATCGTGTCTCAGTAATTCTAGTTTCGAAGAAGAGTATATCTGAAATCGTTAAAAAAAATATGTAGGTATAGACAGGACAAGAATGTTAAAGACACGAGAATTTTCTTAAAATTGTTAACTTACCAACATATATATGTAACCGTTTGCACTCGGAGCTGTTTTAACTGCAGAACCAAAGATTTCTTCCGACCTTTAACATATTAAATAAATATTAATATAATATGTGTAAGAGAGGAATGTCTTGGAAGAATTAACAATTATTTATTAGAGCTTACATAGATGCTAATATTAAATGAATATTCCATTATTGAATATTTCCATTTTACGCATATGAAACTAACTGAATACACACATATGTTTGGTAATAGATTAAACAATACTTTGAATAATTGTACAGCAATTTCCAGTGGCGCATCATAGCCGCCATTCGAGTGGCAGAGTGTTAAGAAAATGTTCACGATACAAGGTATTGTTCCGCGGAAAACTATTCTCCGAGAACAGTTTTTTTTTTCCTCTCACAAGTTAATGAGAATGTGCGTCGGAAAGACGTTTCCAGGCTGTTGGAACGCGTAGGAATCGCGACCAACGACCATTCGCGCTATTCTCGGTTCACGTAGACTCAATTATGAAACTCCTAGCGATCCGTTAGTTAGGATAAGCATAAATCAAGCCCCGTTCGCGGCAGATGCGACTGCCGAGGCCCGTTACGCGTGCAGCAAAGTCCTTTGATCGAGGTGTTTCGCGACCGAGCATCTGTCGCGACGCGAACCTGTAAAGTGAATTTCAGCTTGCGACGTTCGCCTGTACTCTTACCGAAACGAATACGCTTATAAATACATGGAACGCGACCATAAGGCCGGTCTAACTTTAGTGCGAAATGCCCGAATCCATTAACTGAAGCGTAATCTTTATTCCCGGTTCGTGCTAGCATAATAGAACGATAACAGTCGCGTCTATGTACATCATGTTAACTGTAAAAATAGCGAACGGGGGGTTCGAATCTCACGATTATTTTATATAACATATTTTTTTCTTAAATGAAAAGACACGTCCGCGTTTTTACGATGGGTTAGTAATCAAGGGTTAAACTTCAGACCAATTTGTAAAATAATCTATCAAATTTTTTCACCAGTTTCGAATTACCTTGTACGCATATTCCTCGTGGCCAATCCGTGAACTTTCATGCATTTATAAATCTATTAATCATATTAAAAAAGAGTATAAATTTCTATTTAGCTCCAGTTTCCTGCAATTTGGGTAGAAAATTTTTATTTTGCATAAAGTCTCGCTCAAGCTATTCATAAGTATTTCAAATTCTTAAAGTTTAATACAGTTCTTTGTTACCGTCAGCGTGCCCATTAACGTTTTACACCCCATGTAATTAGGGTATCCGTCGGTAGTGGACTGCAACGTGGGCAGTCCAGCTGGCCTGAGGAGGGCGGGGGGTTAACGAGGGAATGATACTTCATTCAACCTGCTGTTCTATGAATTTTCGTGAATGTGCATTCTTCGGAATCTAATTTAATTTTGACGTCTTCATGTCGCCCTTCCCCCCGCCCCTAGGTTTTGCTCTAGTTTGTGAAGCGATTGAGACGTCGAGGAGGACGTCTCGATTCCCGACGAAGGGGATAGCCGAGGAGGAAGTCGGCTCGGAGACGTTGCGTTTCCCAACGTTCTTCCCCCCGGTTGGCCACCGGTGGACTTCAAGGACACCCCGTAGACACGCACCTGCAACGTGAAAGACACCACCTCCTCGGCGCATCGTCTCCGGCCACGGAGGGTTGCAGAGCGGCCGGTGGTTCGTCCGAGCGCGGCAGAATCTGACGAAGGGAAGGTGGTAATCGTGGGGGAAGGAGGGACAGAGAGGGAAAAAGAGGTGGACTCGGCTCTTCCCCGGAGAAAAGGAGAGAGAGAGAGAGAGAGAGAGAGAGAGAGAGAGAGAGAGAGAGAGAGAGAACGAAAAGAGCGGCAGAGCGAAGCCACAGGCGGCCAGCCGTGTCTCCGGCGAACTCGGTCGCGGCAGCTCTCTTGCCAATCCCGGCATTTCCACTTCTATGTGTGTTTATGCACCTCCGACATGCCTGTCGTGTACCCATCGACCATGGGCTCCACTTACGTCGAGCACACATCACGCGCGATGTGTGTTCTCTACCAGCGAACAAACGACCGCGCGCGGTGCCGCTGACCTTTTCCTCGCTGCCGATGCCGATGCCGATGGAAAGCACGCGCGGAAAAAAAATCCGCTTCCCGACTTCCTACAACGTCGCCTCCGTCCCCTGGAAATTATCTGTAAATATTTTTAAACCGTCCCGAGGACACTGGGGGAATGAGTTGTCTGGTTTGTGACTTTCCGATGCCCGACGCGGTAATGTAACTCGTGGTAATGAGTCTCCGGGAAAATGGAAACAGTCGCGGATAAACTTCGGGGAAATACGTTCCACACCGTGGCCCGGTCTTTTCCGACTCGCCGGCCCCTTCCACGAAACGGTTTTCGTTCGGGGAAACTCTTTCTGTTGGCACGGCTTCGATGCGTTGTAGTGCGTGCACTTTTTTAATCTTCGATCTTCATGGACGACGTGTGCACGCTGTACCGACGAACATTTCAAAATTCATTGCGCAAGAACTTGGGCAGGGAAATTATCGAAGAGATCGCCGACAGGTTCCTGTAGAGTCGACCCTCGTTCTCTGTTGGTTTCAGGTATTTCTCGTCGATTTTAGAAGAGCAGTATGTTCAATAGTATGCTAATGTCTTATTTTACTGCAGGTAGTTCACAGTTGAGAAGGAGTTCTCTAGTTTAATTGTCTACCTTTCAGTATTCAACGGATAGGTTCACTCTTTGTACTCGAAGCTGTTTTAATTCATAAACCGAGACATTTTTTACACGACTCAGATCCCTTTGAAGTTTATTACTAGTAAAAATAATACAAGTATTTAAATTTTCAACAATTTCTTAGATACAAGCATAGTGATGGAATAATTGTTTTATATAGTAATATGAGAATTTTTAGAGGCGCCTTTGCCGTGCGAGTGCTAAGGGTTCAATTGGGAAAACGTGGGATGAAGGTTGGTTAACCCTCCCTACGCTAAGCCGGGGTCATTCGTGACCCATCGCGGTGGGGAGAAGTTCTTGCGACCGTCAATATGTGCGATTTTATCCCGATATAAGACGACGCTTTTCATTTCGAAATCAGAAAATCTTCCTCATTCGAAATACGACGAAAGCCGGTCCCGAACCATCGCCTTATATCGGAAGAAAACTGAAACATCGGCGTGGGTCGGAAATGACTCCGGCATAGGCCTAGAACTCGCAGGACTCCCAGGGACACCCTTTGCACTCCTTTGTGACTCGACATTTAACACACGTTTACAAAATTCCGGAGTGCAAAGGGTTAAGAGCAGTCACGTGACTTTTGCAGAGTCAGCAGTTCGGTAATTGTTGTATAATTTCCGTTCACAGCCTTCAGCCACTGACTTAAGATCCGTCTTGGCCTTGATAATGTGTAATGCGACTTTTATCAGCCAAGTATGTGCGCCTTATATCGAGAAATGACTATACCACTTATTTTTTAGGCTCGGTAGGTTTAGTGTTCCTACATATCCCCAGCGTCCTCGAATAAACAAAACAACACTGAGAAAATATATTTTACATGATCATTCTAAATCCAACAAAAATTCTGTGTCACCTAATCGTAAGCAATCCATTTAATTTTCAGTATTCAGCGTTAAGAAGGATGCCGAAGAACGTTCTCAAAGATTAACCGCTTATCTCTTCGTTAAACGGACGAACGGGTTTGCCGATCTTGTAGAATCGGAAAAATGTATGGAAAATCTGTAATGATTCCCGATACATCATTCTCGGACCCGACGATTTCACTCGTCGAACCACTTGACTCGGGCTCTCGCAGCCCGGCAGATTAAAAAGCGGCCGCGTTTTTCCGTCCGCGCGAAGACATTTGCGAGGCCGGGATGAAGTTGTTCCATATCTCTGGGGATATCTGCGGCTCTCAGGATCCCTCGAGCTCCGTATATATTTTCGAAAACGACTCGAGAGCGTGCGCGGCGGAGTAAGAGGGAGAAAAAACGAAGGTGCAACCGTGGCTCGAGCAGGCCTCGTCGAAGTAATCGGGTATTGCTAGCACGGTTTCCGCGGATGATCAATCGAAAGCATCAAGCGAGAGCCGGTTTACTGACAAGATTAAGATACACCTCGGCCGCAGGCGTAGTCATTTGTACCGCCGGTAGACGCTTCGGCCGTTGCTAGTATCTGGTAGCTAAGAGGATCGAGGTTATGCGAGTTTCATTGGACAAGTGTCCAGGTAGAGAGATATCGTAAAACGGGCTCCAGGAGGATTCGGGATGAGAATTGTCCAGGTTGTTCTGGTCGATCGAGTCCGAACGAGAACGACGACGACGACGACGTACGGTACCGGCCTCAACAATGGCGCCGAAATTCGCTCGGGCAAGACTCACGGAAAGGACAGCGTGTCAAATAAAGCGATTTCTTTCCCGACCATACTATCTCATTTCGCAGCTGCGGGCTTCACCTGCGGAACGGTCCGTTGCCTGTAAAGCCATCGGCGCGCTGCAGGTCTTACCTGTTGAAGCGAGCCAAACACCGAGCGTCGTCCAACACCTGTTACAGTGGGCCTCCGATGAGTCAGGTTTTCCGTTCGCTGCGGATTGACCCGTGTTGACATTAAACTAACGTATCGTCAGCCGAACGGTCTCATTGATTACTACGCAATTTTTCAAGTCTGACCGATGTTTCTCTGAACGTAGGAATGTTTAATATTACATAATATATTTTTACGATAATTATAACTTAGTCTTTCGCGGAAAGAAACGCCGAAAAAATTGGTTTTTATTTTATTCAACTATGACGCACCAAACGCAGGAATTTGAAAAAAATTGAGTATAATACTTAGGACAATATCTCATTGCTAAATTAATTTTGTTCTAGTGTCTCTTCATTTTCTATATGAAATCTGCATTTTCTCGATTTCTTTTTTCGTGTTTTTCGCTTTTTACATCCAGAGTTTGCAACGGAAAAATCTGAAAACGATTCAAAATATGTGGTTTGGTATCCGAAATGTGTCGGATGTTTTTCCAGAATTTTAAATTGTCATTAAATGGGGAAAATGGGCTAAAAAGTGGATTTTCGATTTTCCTCTATAACCACCCTTACAGATGAGGTATCGGGCTGAAACTTGGCCGAAATTTTTCTCACAATTGCATAAGCAGTCTACAAATAACAATGATTGGTTACTTGGTAACGAAGTTCTCATTTTCCATTATAATCTAGTTAATTTCAGCATTAATACATATTTAGTGGCACCAATTGTGTAAGAACCATTTTCAAGTTGCTCAATTTTCAAGCATTGAACGTGCCAAAGGTACTTTTTTTTTTAAATTATACGGGGCCCGTGATTCGAACCGAACCCATCCAAAAAAAAGATCCACAAGTCTTTCGCTCCCAGTATAGAATATCGTCCGTCCGTTCGAAGTCGACTAAGAGATAACGAAATAATACTAAGTCCACTGGAGTGTTTGCGGATTAAGGAATTTCGCCGACTCGGAATCGGCTTTCGAGGGGCCACACGCGACCGGGCAGGCGAACATGTTTGCCAAGGGATTGAAGGAGTGGTATCGTTGGGTCAGGGTCGGGGACCATCGCGCGATAGCCGACTTCCGTCAGCCCGTACGCTCGACAAAGAGGAATTTGTAATGCGGCGGAAATGTTGTTCCCAGAGGGGTAAAGCTGTAAACGCAGCCCGTCACGTACGTATCGCATCCACAAAGGGAAGTATCCCCTTGGAAACGCATAAATACACGGTGGCCACGGATTCGTCGGGTTCTCCCGGTGTGCCATCGGGAACGGGACTGCTCGACGAACAACGTCTTCGTCGTTGCCGCCGACAGAAATGCGTTAGCATTCGGGCCGCGTCTCTTCGAGGTCATAAAGAAATTACGGCCGATCCACGGAGGTTGTCTCGACCGGTGACCGACCGCACTGTAGTGTATATGGACCTAAAATGTGGTAAAAAGTCTGTTTCATATCCTGAAAATAAAAAGAGATTCTACAGTCATTTGAATTTTTCGAGCATATGTTATAATTTGTTTCACTAAAATTATTATTATTACTTCAATACTAAAATTTTTATTTACAAATTTGCTGTTGAATTTTCTATAAAATGATTTTGTCCAATTATGTTCCCATAAGCACTAACATGCGTTAGGACTGATAAGAAACATTACAATCTTACTGATGTGCCTTGTAATTGTGTCGTTGTCGATAAATGTAATGGAAATCGGTAAAACAAGAAACTATTGACGCAAGAGTTTGAATTGTACCAGATTTCTTTTTTATATTTATTAGTCGTATTTTTGGATGTATATGCAATTACTCCTTGCTACAATGTCATAATCAGTTACCAACACAAAAATGGTACCGATAGGTGTACCACAGTAGACGTACACACGATTTTTCAATGATACGAGGAAAAGACGTTACCGACAAAAGTTGAGTGACATATAAATACCTACAAACTTCAATATATAAAACTTCTGAAAAAAATTCTTTTTAACAAAAAATCAAGGTCAGTTTGATTTTCTTAGACATTAATATTCATTTTTTACTTCAAGATGTTGTAGCTGACGTTAAGACGAGTCCGACGACCTACGATATTACGGCCTTGAACCTGTAAATAATGCTGGAATAGTTTTCACCGTTTCTCAGGGCTAAATACCCCACTGTACACCGGTTGAATCTGACGAGAACCGTGGAACACAGAGGATCCTCCACGAACCGATATTATTTCCAGATAATAGCCTCGCGTGTGCACGGCCGTCGACTCCTAAATTAAACGTACGAGATCCGGCGGGCCGTTAAGCGTCCCGCGAGGTCCGACGTGCTACAGTTAATCAGGGGATGAAGGGATCCGGGGTGTCGGGGATCCTTATCTGACACCGTTAAGAGTTTCGGCCCAAAAACCGACCAGGCCCGGGGCACCGTTCCGCCGCGTTTCCGTCGGTACCGGTGCACCGGTTACCCGTTTTCGGCTCCGCGGCCACGGAATATCAGATGAGAGATAGTCGTTAGATAAGTGGCCGTCACAGGACCGGGAAACCAGTTTTTCGTACGTAACGATTATAGGCCGACGGATGGGATAACGTGGGCACTCGCGAAGATAACTCACCGGACTCAGCATCCTTTTATTTTTTCATCCCGGTGTCACCAACGTCAACCGGACCGAGATCCCGTGGGTTGATGTCGCCGCGACCCCAGGAAACAGATTTCTGTCGCTTCTTATGTTTTAATTTTAGCTTGGCTTCCTTCTGCCGGATAGAGCAGCAGTATTGTGGATGCGTGAGTAAATTGTTTCGTGGTTGCGGTTTGTTTGATCGAGTGTATAGGACGCGCCTTTTAGGAAAGATTCGGTTTGAGATGAATCTACAAATCATATGGAAAAATTGATTACAGGCAAATGTTTCACTGGAGGATAGACAAAAGAGTATAACTCCTACTTTAGTAAAAAGGAATTAATGATTCATTTCTTTAATTAATTAATAATTAAAAGTAAAGGTCACCTTGACCGCATCATATGTTTTGGACATCATAGTATTGTTGCCGACGTCGAGACGAATTCAACAGTGTATCATACTATGACCTTCAAACGACCTCAAACTCGAAAATTTTGTGCAGACGTACTTTCAATGAAAAATTATGTCTTAAAAAATAAATCAAGTTACATCAGATGTTCGAACTGCGATCCATCTTCTATGATACATAACTCCGCTCTTTGTATTAGATACTTCGTTGTCGCCATAATTCTCGACGTCAGCAACAATCCTATGATGTTCAAAACATATGATGCGATTTAAAAAAGTCAAGGTGACCTTTACTTTTTTGCGTAAAAAGCATTTCTTCAAATTTAAGAATATGCGAACATGTAGCTCACCAAGTACCGATAAACTTTTGTCTACGACATTTTTTAACTGCACTTTCGGAAATGCCTAAAAAATGGTGGCAACACTTAACGGGTAGACCCTGCATATGTCGCCGGGATCTGGATGATAAATGTCGCGGAATTATCCCCACTACCTCGAGGTATGCCCCACGAAACTCGAGAGGCCTCGGACGCCGAGGAGTGTAAACGTAACACCCGTGCAAGACCCGTGTTCATGACATATATCGAGAATTCGCTGTAATTGAAACGATTCCTGGCGGTTCGCAAAAACGGTATGTACCGGAGAAAGTTGTCGCAGCACCGGCAAAGCTTTCGATCGCGGTGAAACCGTGCGCAAGAGTGGCAATGTTCGGCGTGCAGGGGACACGAGCACGATAGACCAGTCGTACTTCGTGTTCGTTCTTTTTCGAATCGAATTCGTTTCGCGGCGTCTCGTGTTGCATCCTCGAGCATTAAAGCCGCATTACCCGACTCCCGTGAGTACAGGGACGAAGCCTCGAGAATAGACTCTCGGGCAGAGGAGCTTTCTTCGGGCTCGCGACACGCCGGGTTCCCGAGGTGGTGGCGCGATGAAAACCAGTTTCTCGTGAAAAGCGACTACGGGGCCAGAGGCTGCGCCGCTCCGAGGATAAGGAGTACAGGCCAAGAAGAAGGAGGACTCGTCCAGACATAATATCGCGTCTCGAATTCCCCCGGTTTTATTTATACCGACGCGCCGCTCATCTTGTCGCGCGCGCGCGTCTTCCTCGGCCGCCGAACAGCATATGGCCGAATCGATCAGCCAAGGACCTGCGGCCCGGAACACCTGTCCGAAAACACGAAGCCCGCGTACCGTTTACCTCGACGATCCCTCGCAAGATCCGTCTCGCGTTGGCCAGCGGCCAGACTGTCGACGGTTTTTCCATCCGGCTGCCGAGAGGGTAACGCATCGTGTCGTCCCGGTTCGCCGTTTTGGTGATGCTCCAAACAACCGCGGACTCGCGCACGCGTCCGGACGCCTATCAGCCACCGCCTCGGGTTTCCGCGAACGACGACCAGAGCGACCTTGACTCGTCGTGAACGCAATAACGCGTGTCCAACGACGTCAGACCAGAGATAACCCGCGTGTGTACGTACGTACGCACAACGAATTCGACGCTTTTAATTGCAGGGTGTAACGTTACGCGTGAATCACCGGCGCAGCTGGTACAACGAGGCCGCGACTATTGTTACGATAACACGCGTTCGTCATGGACGGCACTCCTGACGTGTCAGGCTGTTTAGGTGGCGAGAACTCGCGAACGCTTCCGAGACTGGCGTTGCGGGATTACGAGGGAAAAGGGCCCGGTCTTCGTAGATTTGCGATAAGGTGGAGTGACCACATTACAGACAAAAATAGGCGAAAAATGATTTTACGTTTTACGAGAATGGTCTCGCGTTTCTCATGCTACCACTTTTCCACAACAATCTCACTATCGCCTGGAAAAGCTGCAATCGACCGCGATTGTTGCGCCACGCTTCGCAATTGTAGACTCGGAATCACAAATTTTGGCCAACTGCAATTGCAACTAGACAGTGTATTTGTCATGAATGTACTTCATGGTCCATTTTTACATTCTTGTCTTTATTCATTATTTTTTAAAACAGGTCATGTTTAAAACCCTCTTAAAACAAGTTAATGTACGTGGCCCTTGAGGCGCGCCTCCCGCTGATCTGTTTGCCTATCATTTTCCTGAACTTGATCTGTGTCGTGGTATCAAATTCGTACGGAACGATGATGCACTTGTTTTTGAAAATTAGTAGAGGATTTGTCGTATTGGCGCAAGGGATGGACATGGATTTATTGTTGTGGACGTCAATGTTGTATTAGATAATTAAGTGACGCTTTGCTTGTACAAGATAAACCATTGCAATGATCCTGCTAAGTTGTTGATATTTTTTGTGTGCTGTTGTTAAGCCGGGGGTCTTCTTGAAAGATCAAAAATTTTTGCCTTAATTGCAACAAACTGGAGTACAGTAGAAAATTTTCCTTCTTAGTATGTTCAGTAAGTTGAAATTAATATAACGATATGTTTAAATTCTTCTAGTGTTTTTACTATTTTAAATCACACCTGTTCATTCTTGTCGAGGATGTATAAAGTCCGCAGCTTAGTTACCGTAATTAGTCGAACGATGCTTTTAACACATGTTAAACTTTTCTAAAAAGAAAAATATATTAGCACCGGAAGAAAAACGACGGTGCATGATATGAAAACTGCTACGTACAAGCGAATTACTCGTCGGTCGATAATAAAATGAAATATATTACGATCATGTATCGGTCTTTAATCAAAATGTCAAATAACCTGAAGAACAACTCGGCGCGGTACGTGTTAAGCCGCCGAGTCCAAAAGAACCCAGGCATCGCCGCCGAAGGGTTAATAAATGCAGCAGTCCTCGCCTAGTTAGCATAAGATGTACGTTGCAACTGCTATCGAGGGAAAAAAGGTCTAGCAAAATGTCGCTTTCCCAAAGGTGCTGTTCAATTATTCATTCAATCAACAATCGAAGATGATGTAAGCGATCAGTCCCTCGATTTCAATAATCACGGTGGACTCGTGTTGATACAACATAGGGCGCGCGTCGCAACTGTTCTGGAGGCAGCAACCTGTTCTCAGAGTTTCTAGCCGTTGTTTTCAGAATCTCTCGTCTTTCGAATCGACTCTCGAACTGCAGAAGGCATACGCACAAGAAATTTTTATTAAGACCACATTAGCGGTAACCACAATAATTACTAGACTACAGATTTTATGCGTTTGCGAGAGAAACATTTCAAATAGAAAGATTGAAAGAATTTTAGGACGTCTATATGTAATTTTGAACTTACTAAAATTATTAAAGAAAAAAGAAAATTTCCACACGGTTCCTGTGACTTGCATTTGATAAAGAAAATTTTATTTTTTGCATAAAGATCCACAGTCTAGTAATTACATTTCAACGGAATAACGTTGAAACTGCGTACGCTTTTGGTGTGCCAATTTTTTAATATATTTTCAGATCCTTGTGATCGACAGGTACAGTGTTTACTCGATACACGTCGAAAATGCGGGTCTACCCACGGACATATATCGGCCAGGAGAGGGTAATTCATTGATCCACGCGACCGAGGTCCCTCGAGCTTCTTGACCCCTCACGAGGTATATCCCGCCGCAGTGGGGATAGTTCTGGGACTTTTATCGGTTAGGCATTGGGGACATATACACTGTATACAGTCAGTCTCGTAATTAATGGCACACGCTTTAAGTCGGAATTACTTTTTCTCAGACTTCAGCTTTTTTGCCAAGAGAGATGGATTATTTTACTAGATGACGCACGTAATGAAAAAGTTGGAAAAATTGCGTTTAGTCAGAATTACAAAAGAAAAACAGTAACTCGCAACGAAAATTTAAGAAATGTAAAAATAGGCTGAGAATTGCGAAAAACTGTAACATTCTATACAACTTTCCTCTACAACTGTGTTTCATAACGAACCCAAAGCTCCGTCTTCGAAGGGTTAAACGTAAATTGTCTTAGCCAGCTACAAGGACTGTCATGCGAACATCGCATATCAAAACGCCTCATGGTTTTGGGCCCAGAGAGCTGCGGCGGTCGAAGGCTCGGAAAGCACATTGTGCCTCGAAAGAAAATGGAACGGCGAGCAAGATTGGGAGGGCCTGGCGTCAATGAAACGGGGATTACCGTGGTCGAGGTGTCACCGATGCCCGCGCCCTTCCAATTTCTGGCTTCGGCGTGGTTTCCGCTTTTAGCCGGGCGACGCTTGACGTCGGGCTCGCGTTTTCTATATAAATCTGTCTCTCCTGCGCTAACGTCCCGTCGGCGAGCGCGGACATTCCTGGTGTCGCGATCTAAAGCGACGACAACGACGACGCCGACGACGACGACGGCGCTATCCCGCGATCCGAGGCCGGGCTTCGGTTTTAAGCCTCGCGGTTTAGAGCGGAGGAATTCGAGTCCCAACCATCTGCCCTAGCACCGAGCTCTAGTACTCGGATGCTCGTTCCCCCCCGTCTGCCGTTCCCCTCGTCCTCTCCTCCTTCTCCTGGCCGGCTCTTCCCGTTCTTATATACTTTCGTCCTGTCTTCTTTCCGCCAGGATTCCCTCCTCTCTCTCTCCTTCTCCCTCTCTCTCTCTCTCTCTCTCTTGCACTGTTCGTCGCTCCGTTCCCCTGGTATCCTCTCGTCTCTAAGGCCAGCGTTACGGTGCTGAATGTCCGGTTAATGCACCTGCGTACTTCGTGGCTCGCGAGCGGAACACCATGAAGCGGAGAAGACAGTGGAGAAGGAACGGGGAGAATAGAACGTCGGAGGACAATCATGGCGCTACACGTCGCTACCGATCACGAGAGGGAACGAGAGGCGAATCGAGGAGGGAACGTAAGAAGGGCGACAGAACCACGTGGACCGGCCCCCGGGAGATCAAGGCCCAAACGGGACGGAAGGACAAACGGGTCGATTCATCGGTCGCGCGAAGGTACCGCACAAAAACGAACCTTATTTCTTCCTTATTAAACGCGTCCACGGTCAGCATCGGTCGGCCCACAGATGCCGGAAATCGGACCCGAAGTCGGCCCTACCGTTCGGCGCCTATCCCCTTTCGCGGTTTTCATAACTTCCTGGAGTTTTCCTCGGCTACGTGGCAAAGATTCTTCTGCTAATTCTCGCCGCTGGTAACGTCTCGCTCTGTTCTAGCTCCTTCCTATTTCTCTCCCTTCTCTTCTTCTTCTTCTTCCTTCCACCTCTGCCTCGCCGGCTCCACCATGCACCAATTCATAAAATCCCTGGAGCGAGCCTAAGCGCTCCACTAACTCCGTCGACGAGTCGCTGACCTCGGGATTCAGCGGTGCGCATCAGCTGCATTTCTCCGTGCACATAGACCAGTCGCGCTGCGATGGTCATGGTAATCTCGAAGGAACAAGGAACGCTGTGCGCGCGCGCGCACGCGCGAACGCGAACGCGGACGCTAGCGCATGAGCGCGCTGGCGAAACGACGAGACACGCCACTGAAAAAACGACAAAGAAACGCGCCGGAAAATTATGAACCCGCGGGGATTCGCCGATCAATCGGCAAGAAAGCACCGGCGCGAGAGCAGGATGATTAGGAAAATCGCCCCGTAGGCTCGCGTACCTGCCATCTTCATGCCAGGTGACGTCCCCTGCCCGGCACGGGCTATCTTATCGATTCGCCATGATTTTGCACGGATGAATGACAATCTCTTCGCCGGCCACGCTCGAATCCGATTTTTACCGAGCGTAATGTCCTCCTCTATCTGGATATCGGATGGGGACATAGTGGGAAACATTTTCCGATTGGATCTGCAAGAGCCCAGCCTTTGATTGACGACGCCAGGGTCCGTTTTAGAACGCCGTCCATTTCCTGACGATTAGATCAAATTGGTGGCTGTTTAAGCACTCCCGACTCTTCTGCTCGGTACGTTTTTTTATGCTGATGAGCACCCAATTAGGGAAGAAAACTTACCTATAATTCAACTACGATGTCAGGAAACTCCTGATGAACCTACCTAATGAACACTGTGAATGAAGACAACAGTCGAATCGACTCGCTCGATGCGTGAAGGTTAAATATGTGTTTAAGGCACGTCCTCTTGCCAGGTAGCAACCGCAACTGGGAGCGATTATTAATTTGCAATGACGAGACTGCAGATCTTTATGCATTTCTGGCACGTGTCTTGGAAAGCGCAAGGAAATATGCATGCCAGCAAACATTTACGGTACATAAATTTGATTTAACGTGTTCCGCAAGAAACATTCTAATCTGGAAAAGAACATTTTCTATTATTCTCGAAGATATAAATTCCTTGTGAACAACCGGGATATAGAAATAGAGTCTGAAATCCCTTCCGACTGGATCGAAGTCAACTTCTGTAGCCAGATACAGAGATCTCCCTGTATATGTCGCCAAGGCTTGGGTGATAAACGTCGCGAGATTATCCCCACTACCGCGGGGTATGCGAGGGGCCACGGAGCTCGAGCGGCCGCGGACGCCTAGGAGTGTAAACATAACACGAGTATGTCTTCTGAAAGACCCGTGTTGTTGACATATATCGAGAATTCGCTGTATTTGAGAGAAGAAGTTCCACAAGAAGATCAAAGGTTCTCCGAAGGAACTTCTCTACCATCCCGAAGAGAGCCAAAGCAACGAGGTCACCGACCAGGACCACGGTCGAAGACCGGCGAGATCGATCGGGAGAGGCGTTCGTTAAACGTCGCTGATTCGTTAATAACCGTCGCGTCGCGGTGTGATTCCCCGTTGGAACGTGAAACAATCTCGCATCGAGGCCGCTAATTACCGGGACAATTAGCGGCGATGTTAATTCGGTGAAACGTGCGAACATCGTTCCCGCGGACCGAGAAGAATCGAGGATGTTGTGCTCCTTTCAGGATGTTTAACGGCGGCGCGCCTCGAATGAAATAATAACAGCGTGGCGCGGACAAAAAGGGGACGCGGCGGCGTCGGGAATGGTACCTGCGCGCGTCCCGGTACAAATGGGCCGAATGTTGTCCGTCGAGAGGGACACACGGTCAGCCACGGCGAGCGAAGGAAAGAAAAAACCGGGGAATCGGCTGTCGTAATCGGTGGGCATCGGGAGACCGGGCCGCGCGTACATATTTGCGGCCGATTCTCCGCCGTTCCGAAGCCACCGGTGTAAATTCTATCAAAGTCTATCCGAGTCTACGCGGCGCGCGGTGCGATCATGCCCCACTCCTGGGGCCCGGTTACACGTGAAAAGTCACGCTCTGCTGGATTCAAGTATAGTTAGCCTCCGATACACCGGGTGGCTCGTCCAAATCGTTCCGAATTCTTTCTCGAGACAACCGGAAACCGGCCGATCTGGCCATCGCTAGATCTACCCGTGGAAACGAACGGTAAAAATCCAGCTCGCGAGAAGATGCTCGCGAGAGGAGCACGGTCGTTGGGTTCGCGAACCGCGAGAGGATTTCACGGGGCGGGGAGAAGGCAGAAGGGGCTCTCGGGTGAATCGGGCGATCGACATTTTATTGGCAGCGTAAAGCCGCGGGGCGAGCGTTATTAAATAAACCGTGGAAACGCGTTCCCACGAGGAACGCGGCACGGTCGTTCGACCGGCACCGTACTATGGTTCGGTGCACGTGAAATCGTCGGTGCCGCGTAAATAGTCCGCCATATTAATTCCGCCGCAGCGCGTTCCGAAACGGCAGAAATCCTGTGTTGCAATTACGGGAATAGGCGCCGTGAGCGCGGGGCCTTTTCACGGACCCCAGGGCCGAGAGGCCGAGGGTCCGCGTTCTTCGAGCATCCGAGAGGAGCCCGCAACCCTCCGGAATAACTGCGGGCAGACCTCGGGACGGAACGCGGAGCCCCTTTGGCGGGGTCTTTTCGCGTCCGAGGTTCGTCAAAAGGACAAAAGGAGACGTTGCGTCGCATCGCGTCGTGAATGTTGTGAAGCGGCGCGGCGTGGCGGCGAAAATCTGGCGTCGGGCCGGTGCCACGTGCCCGGGCGAGCATCGGGCGCCGAACATTCGTCCGATCGTCCGGGGCCCGTTTCACCGGAAAACCATCGGGGCCCCCTTACTTCTGGATCACTGTGTAAGAGCGTGGACGTGCTCGCGCGTGTACCCTCAACACAGAGACTCCGCTCTCCGCCACGGGTTTCGCTATGGCTTGCTAGCCTATTCGCCCATTCCAAGCCGTGAGTCACACACCACAACACCATCCAGGTACTCTCCTTGTCCCTCCCACCTTGATCGTTCCCCTCCGTTCGCGCTTTGGTTTCTCTCTCTCTCTCTCTCTCTCTCTTTCCCCCTTCCCGGTTCCTTGGCTTCTCCCATCGGTGGAGACCGTTCCCCCCCTCTGTCCCCGTGCCTCACCTGTGGCTCGATCCTGCGGCCGCAGGGGCCGCAGGCTGACTCCCCAGGTCGACTGACTGAGCTGACTGTCTCTACGGCTGGCTGGCTCCGCGTAGCCACCCAGCCGGTCGGCCAGCCAGCCACCTTCCTTCTCCTGCGTGTGTATCGCAGGTCGGCTTCGGAGTTTACCTGGCGTTACCTGCCAGCCTGCAGCCTCAGTTCACTCACGTCACTTCGAGCAACCGGTTCGCGGAGTCCTCCCGGCTGCGCTCCTACAACTTTAAAAGCCTTCCTTCTCTCGAACCTGCCTCCTTTTTTCCTTTATAAGCACGTAACCGCCGCTGTTCTTCTTCATCCTTTGCCAGTCTCTCTCTTTCTCTCTTTGCCGACCCTCTTTGCTTTTCTCCTTCTTCTTCGACATCTTCCTGTTCTTCTTCTTCTTCTTCTGTTGCTGCTCTGCCTTGACTTCTTCCTCGTCTGCTGCCGATTCCACCGCCGCCGCCGCCGCCACCACCGATGCTGCTGCTGATGCTGTTTGCTGCTGGTTCCCCGGTATTCGCGTGACGTTTTCATCGACGGAACGATGTAACCGCCTCGTGGTGACCGGCTACGTATCCGAGAACACACGACCGAGCTGAAAAGAATCGTGCGCCTTCGGTCTAGTTTCGAGCCTGTTCGAGGCAGAGCTCGAATGTGGACGCTGAAACCGGGCAACAGTGCAATGTTGATGGGACTCTCTCGCAGCCGAAGGTATTACCGCTCAGCGAGAGAGCGAGAGAAAGACGGAACCAGAGAACGAGAGAGAGAGAGAAAGAGAGAGAAAGAGAGAGAGAGAGAGAGAAGGGGAGGGACCGGAGAAGAGGTCGTTACCAATGGCGATCGGTACCGAGAGCATCATCCGAGTCCAACGACACTGGTTCAGGTATCAGGAATTATTCTTCTGCAGGTATCGCAACAATTATTATTCTTTCCACGTCGCGTTAACTGTCATTCTTTCGAGGCGGGTTTAAAACTCAAATTCTTTGAAAGGTCACTCGTAGAATTAGACAGCTCGGCGAGCGACCAAGCGGATTATTTTGTAGATCGCTTTCGAAATGCAAGCGGATCGGGTCGGGCTCAGAAATCGCCGGCTAAACTCTGCCTCTCCTCGGATCGTTATTGCGAACCGATCGGTTCCCATTCCCTCTGCGAACCGCGCCGACTCTAAATGTCGCGAGGTTTTTATCGATAGCGGCGATCACCGCGCCGCGGGTGAAATCTATTTGGTTCGAGGGGGCCGGCTCGAGGGGGGCACGGTTCTCAACGGTTTCTCTTTCTTGTGTGTGCCCAAGATTTTCATCGGGTCACTGTCCTCGGCTACGGTCACCGTTATTCCCCGGCTCTCCGACCTCGCCACGAAAAAACATCCGCGCCACGCTCGCCGGATTGCGCAACGACCGTCGATCGGAACGAATTGTTTGCGGAACAGGGCCCCCCCGCGCGAACTTGTTCCAGTCCGCGTCGTCCTCCTCTTCGTTCCTCCTCCTCGTGACAAGAACCCGAAGTCGGCCCGTCCGAGAGTGGATCCTCTTCGGGAGAAGAGGATTAAACAACGGACGCGTCTACCCATCGTCGATCGATCGATCGCGATCGCGTAGGCCAGCCGTCCGTGCGAAGAAATCGATCGCGACCGGTTATTAGCATACCATCGCGCGTTAGCTTTCACGCGGCACGGTATCCCGGAATGCAGAGAGCAAACGATCTATCGATTTATCAGCCGTTAAGAATTCACCCGCGTAACACGAGCAAGGTAGGCGCGATCTCCGAGAGCAAAACTGTGTCATGATTTAATACGGTTTCGAAAGTCCGCGAGCCAAGCCAAGTATCCAGTGGCTCGAGGCTCGTTCGGTATTTTATTGTTTCCAAGCCGGCCTCTCTCAGTTCCCTCTCCGTTCCTCCCCCGCTAATCGTCGCCCTTCTGTCTCGCTCCCTCGGCCTAGATCTCGGTGCCCCCACCCCCTCCCCAACCGTGAAATCTTTCTGTCACGGGGGTCCCACCAATTCTTTTTTTCTTTCCCTACCCTTTTCCTTTTTCGACGAATTTTTCTCGCTCTTGTTCGCCGACCGGATATACCGCGGCCAGCTCTTTTCTTTCCCAACCACCGTGACGCGTGTATCGCGATCGATAAAGCTCGATAAGATACCGCTTCGAGTGGTGGGAACGCAGCCATCTCTCCCTGTTGTCGGTATGTTTCTCGCAGAAACGCCTCTCGGGCCAGCGGAAAACGATCGTCGGAATCGTCGCGTCGCGTCACGTCCCGATCGAATCGGTTATACCTGACCGAAATCTTTGTCTCTCCCGCGGCGTGCGACCGATCCGCGCAGAGTTTTGTAAGCGTTACGCAATGGTGTTGCATGCGGAAAATAACTACCGGCAAGAAACGCTGCAGTTTTGACGAAGGTCAGTAAAAGAAACGGAACGGAGCGTGCGTACTATGCGCGCGAATCGCGATAAACAGGACGCGTGACGAGCTGACGGCACGCTGTAACGCTGCGACGACGGTTTATTACATGGATGACGAAGACGACGCGACGCGAGCCGGCGGTTTTTCTACGGAATCACGTGCCATCGATTCGATCCGGGCGTCTATCGGGAAACGTGCTGGAACGCGCGGCGAATCGCCTAGGCACCGAACAGGGGAATCCATGATCGACGTGGTTCACCCATTTAAACCGGCACGCGTGATCCGGGAACGGTGCCATTTTCCTGGTTTCTCGTGTGGATAGTAATTCACACTTGCGAACCGCTTCCAAACGATTAGGGACCTGAAAATTTAGAACGTTGAACAAACTTTCAACGGGAGTTCTCGCTGTTAAGGCTCTCGGGTGTGAACCGCGTCCTAGAGAAATTATTTTCTGGCTAGTTTATACCCAGTTAGCCAAATGCTGCTTCGAGAAATTTTTGCGCAATGTTTGTATCACACTTTGCGAGCAAAAGGCTTGTCCATTTGGTACCAAACCCTGCTCAGAGCAGAATTTGCTCCTTATATTGTATGAATTTGGCACCAAAACTTGTCGACAAATTCCTAGCCAAATGCGGAAACAGACGGATCCGAATTTCTGTGCAAAGTTTGCAGGCAAAATTCCATGCGAAATTGAAGCCAAACCTTGACTTCGTTATAGAGGCAGGTCGGCCGTACTAAGTTTTTGCTCTACGAGTGCACATCGGGAAAATCGGAGTAAACCTTGCTGTAGGAGGAAAAATAGAATTTTATTTAAACCTCTACATTATATAATTTTAAGTTTGAATAATTTAATTCCGTTTTCCCTCCTACCAGCAAGTTTTACTCTTAGAACAAGGTTAGGTTCGCTCTTAGTGCGACCGATCTGCCCTCTATAACGAAGCCAAGGTTTGGCTTCGATTTGGTCTTGATTTGGCATGGGATTTTGGGTGCAAACTTTGCACTCAAATACCGAGCCTAATGCGGAAACAGAGGGGTCGGAATTTGTAGACAAATTTTAGTAGCAAATTCATAGCAAATTGTTTACTGGGTAATTCCTCTTGGACACGGCCTACACCCGGAAGCCCTAACAGCGAGAAGTGTATGTGAACGGGCCGTGAGAGCCTCGAATCTCCGATTTGAACTCAGATCGGCGAGGCTATAGCGGAGGCTTCCCATGGGCAAGCGAATCTCCGAAGAATTTTTCTGTAGGATGGCGCTGTCCGCTTCGGCAGAGTAGAAACTCGCGTAGCCTGAAAACTTTTCCACCGCCACGGATGAACGGAAAGCCACGATCCTCCTGGGAACAGGTCGAAGGCGCAGGGGTACCAAGTGAAACCGACGGTTTTCTACACGGCTCCGCGGTATAACCAGTTTCGAACACGTATTTATTACAGCTTTTCCTTATTTGCTTTCAGTCACCGGGAGCTAATCTTCATTATAAACGGCGTTTCGCTCGAGAAACCTAGGTTTTGTCTCCTGCGCGTCTTGCTAGAGGCTGCCGGGGCGCACTGCACACGCTCCTCGAAATAATTAGACGATATCACGGCGAACGAAACCCGCCGTCGCGTCCCGTGGCTCGAGAAAGAAAGGAACAACAGGCTTCTGGAAGGAATTACCTGTAATTGCCGGGCAGAAATGTCAACGAATGCCGCGAGTATTCGGTTCGGAGAGCGTCGCCGATCGGTGACAGTCTTCGGAGCATAAATATCGACTGAGCTGGTTGCTCTTATTATTTCATTGGGGAAACACCTCGTAAAAGGTGGCGCTCGGAGGTACATAACGCGGCGAATCACTTTTCAGCTCACTACGATTTCTTTCACGCTGTTTACGATCTTTCTCCTACGGTCCTATTGGAACCAGGGAAAAGATACTACTTTTTCTCAAGGTGTTCCGCTCTCCAGAATATCGAATTGGAAAAGTCGGATCCGTGTTTCTGTGGAAAGTTCGCTGGGATCCGATTATCATTGTTTACTGCTCCCTACGGACCGAAGAGGCAACGCGTGTTTCTAGATGATATTTACACTTGCAAGTTGTACGGCTATTAGTTAGTCCACCACCGATGGTTGCCCTACGATTTGTTCTATGGTTACAGTGATTAGAACTTGTCCATAATTTCCCAGAAGAACATCGTCGACAACGAAATAGAATTTTATTTGGGTTTCAGGGGAATGAATAACATATTTAGGAGATCTCGAACTCGTTGTTTACAAGCTTGATGTCCATAATTTCTTAGAAGAACAAGAAAGTTTGTACTCATTGAACGGCTATGTATTCTCCGGTACATCGAGGACAACGAAATAGAATTTTGTTTGAGTTTCAGGGGAACTAATAACATATTTAGGAGATCTCTTGTTACAGTATAAGGAGATGTCGCAACGCGTAGCGTCTAGGCCGGCGGCCGATCTGTTTCGGGGAACTCGTAAAAAAAAAATAGGTGAACGTAGGAAGAGGTGAAAACAAAAAGCCGCCGCGTGAAAAGTCGATAACGACAGGCACGCTTCGCCGGTGTTCCTCGTTTCGAGGATGATAGCGTCGCCCTTAGCCAATAAAGATAATCCCGGTGACGCTCGGCGGCAAAGAAATCCCGCGTCGTTGGTTCCACGCCTGGCCTGTGTAATTGTTTGGGCCACGTCGTCTAAGCCGTGAAACCAAACGACATTGTGTCCCGGGGCAGAGGGGTGAGGAGGGGATAGGGGGAGGGGGGCTGTTATTTCCATGCCGGCCGTGTCCCGATGTTTCGAATAAGGCGTGAGAACCGGAATGATAGCATGACCGGAAGAGCGGCTTGAGAACTCAACTCGGGAGACTTGCAGATAGTCGGTTGAAGAATCGCAGGTATATACGCCGCGCGCTGAGAAGATTCGAATCGTGAGAACCAGACGGGAAAACGCGCAGGCCGGGTTCCCTTGCATACCAGACCTCTCCGCGTCTTTCGAACGAATCGGCTTCCAAGTCGCTTTTCCGATCGGATTCCTCTCGCATTTCGAAATAACGCCCTGTCGATAAAGCAGCGCTCTACTACGGGAAACGGAGAGGGAAACCGATTCCGAGAGTGAAGAAAAAGAAAGAAACGGAACGAAACAATAATCCGGGCGAACAATAATCCGGGTAATGAGTTTTTCAATGAACCCCTGAACCATGACATAATTGATTGTTTAGCGCAATGACAGTGCGGTATCGGATGGCTCTGCCCGAGGCGCAACCGTGGGAAATCGTGATTATGCTTCGTGGAGCGAGCAGAATCGGCGGGGAAAGAATGTGGAAGAAAATGAGAAGCTTTGGGACGAGAAAACGCGGGGGAGCCTGTCTAATTCGGACCAATCAGGACTCCTGAATGATCCCGAGCAAATCGAAAAATCTGTGCTCTAAGGTAGAGAAGGGATAGAAGAGAGAGAGAGACAGAGAGTGAGAGGGCTAGTGGAACGGTGGGAAATCGGTGGAATCGAAGGACAGGCGTAGAGAACGGTCGGCGAGCAAATCGTGGCAGATCCAGCGGACACGGCTTCCGGGAAGGATCGTCGTTCCGTGACGGAAGAGCAAGAAACGGGGAAGAAACCGTCGACATACCCGAGTCATGAATTATCCTCGAGGAATCTCCTTCTTTTCGTCGGGTTCTTGCATACTCGGACGAGGTATTCGCAAAGTGCCGCGGGTTTTTCAGCCCGGTTGATTTATAGCTCGACACGGTCCGCGAGTCCGCGGGCCTGGGTGTTAACTATAACATTGTATAACCGGCCGTTGACTCCTCGAACGAGCCTGGTAATGCCGGCCCGTCGAACCGATCGGGAGATCGTCGTCCAGCCAGGGGGTCGGTACGGGTTTGGATTCTGTAAATGGCACTGGAAGAATTCACGGGGGATTTTAGTAACGGACCCGTGGAGCTCCCGTGTCATACACAGCGTCCGGCCCTGCAACACGGTTAACCGTCCCCTTTCGTGAACCACCGGGATCGCAGGCCCGCGCCATCGCGCATCGGCCTGGAAACACGAAACACTGAAAGGTCGGAGGTGCTCCGGCGTGATCGACGCGATCCACCGTTCCAGAACGCTTGCCGATTCCGGAAATCACGCTGCTCGGGCATCAACCGCAATCATAAAGTCCTCTGCGCTGGCCTGCGCAAATCTTCGACCGATTCTGCACGTACGTAGACCCACACCACCTCTCGAACTTGCTAGGAACGGTCTTATATTCAGTGAAAGGTAATTCGCCCGAGTACTCGCGGTTTCAGGAAGAAACCGACCATTGTTTAACCCTCTTGGTCCCTCGGGTCAATTCGATACACTTTTCCTACCTTCTTAAACGGCAGAATAGCGCGGAGATTGGTTGCGAGGAATCGTATTTCTCGTTTATTGCAAACAATCGTTACCTTTTTTTTTGCCGTTTTGTCGATTCGGCACCCAGGAGGAAGTTGCTCTTTCACTTTCAGCCTACAGGGAATGATCCCAAATCCGGAAGTTCACTTTAGGCGGGTGAAATCGACCCTTGAAAATTCGGTTTTTTGGGGGGGGGGATAGGAAAAAAGTTAAAAGTTAGCTCCCAGGCAAAATGTTTATCACTTGTTTAGATCATTGGAAAAAATCTAGAAACCCGAATATTAATGGGTCGATTTGACTTCTTTAAAGTGAAATACATGCTTACATATGCACTACATGTCCCCAAAGTTTCATAATTTTTTTAATTTTCAGGTTCGGGATCGTTCCTTGTTGGTATATTAGCCTCCTATCAATCACGTGTCATCTACAAGACTGTTTCGTTCGCCAGCTTTGTAGAAGAAAGTATGTTTAAGTAAGAAATTCTGAGAAGCGCTGCTAATTCCTTTGTTTGTCTGCTCGATTCCAAAGGAGGAGGCTGAAGCTTGCCCACATGGTTAAGATCCAACTTCAGTTCTAAGCTTGTGCTTCAGTTTGCATCTTATTCCCAAAAAACCGACAGAATTGTTCTCGCTTAAAGAATTGGACATTCTTAAAACCACAGGTACGATCTCCGTCGGCCACGTAATTAGAAATTCATAGCACGCCTCCGTAATTTACGGAGCCCCTCGCGCAACGCGGAACGTAATTTATCTCCGGTACGGGTTCCAGCAAGTCGAAACACAAAACGCCTGGCTTTGCCCCGCATCACAAAGTCTCGGCTTTATCGTGTTCCACGTGAACGCATAACATCCGGCCGACCGATTAACCGTTTTATTGTGACTCGTGTAACACCGATCGGAACGGCACCAAACCGGTGCCAATGGCCGAACGACTCGACGATTCTCGAGGCGACGGGCGATCCTCGTCGACGAATCTGCTCGTCCTCGACGATACGGGATCGTTAGGGGTGTCTGAACGTGGCGCATTCCGGGGCCGCAAGAACCGAGCGATACGGAACGGTGAATCAGCGAGGCCGGCCGCGTGGCAAAACGCTTAATGGCCGGGCAGCTTTTTCGCGATAACGTTTACGTTCATGGTTGATTTCTCGCGAACCCGCGAACGGTGCACGTGGCGAGCCTCTCCGCGGCCTGGCAACAGCCGAGGCGACCTTCCCCGACGACGCGAGGATGCGCGCGAGGATGAGGGACAACGGCCCATGGCCGCGCATTTGTCGAGCAAAATGTCCGTCCAGGAAGAGGAGAGGCAGGGGCGGAGTGCGAGGGGAGAGAGAGAGAGAGAGAGAGGCGCGTACCCAACCGGAAACGAAGCCCGAGCCGCAGCCACGAGAAGAAAGTGTCGGGGAAAAAGGCTGCGACGGGCCCTCGGATCGATTCGCGACGCAGCCAAGTACGCAACACCTGTCGCGACACGGCCAGGTAAGCGCATTCTTCCTCTCATTGTCGCCCAGGAAACCCGGGAAACGACGGGGAATTCGTTTACAGCGTGTTCCCGCGCGTCATCCTATTACCGGAGGCATTTGCCTCCTGGAGATTAGGGAGGACGCGTGTAATTGTGCCCGGTGTATAATGGCTGGGTTCCTTCGACCGTAGAATCTGAACTATTGACACGGTCCACGTAGAACTCAGGAGGGGAGGCACAGTGGTCTAAAGCACGAAATTTAGTGACATTTTGCCAAAAAATCAACTGTGTCATATTGACTTATGTTGCATGCTCATTGCTTTCTAAATATCCATCAACCTTGAAAATTAAAAAATTAATAAAATTTAATAAATACCATTAGTGTAATAAACGGGACTCTTAGTCGGGACTCTTTGACGACTAAAAAACACTTTAGGCACTAAACCAAATTTTATTTAAAAAGCCGTTTTTCAAACATTTAGAGGAATAATATATTTACTAAGCTGAATGTGTTTTTAAAAGTTGTTAAATTTGGAAATATACTTAAAAAATAGTAAAAAAAGCTATTAAATAAACAAAAAGTATGGTGTATTGTGCACCATTAAACCCCAAATATCACTTCGATATCTTTAATAGTTCAGAAGTTATACCAAAAAGCCACTAAATTTCGCGTTTTAGACCACTGCCGGAGGGGGTGGGGGGAGTTGGTCATTCGAATCTGTAACGTCATCGTGTTCGATGAAGCCTCTATGATCGTAGAGTTTTAGAGGATAATTAACACTACGAGCGGGATCCTCTTCTTCAGAGTGCTACTAAATGTAGACTCTTGATAATTTTAGTGGATCGAGCTAGCTTAGGATGAAATTGATCATTTGAACTTGAGACGTCATCCTGCCCGATAGGTCTTCTATGATCGTGGACTTTTAGAGTATAATTATTAGACTGCGAGTTTTATGAAAAAATTGAGTCGATGAAATTCGAAATAGCGAGAAGATCGAAAGGATTCAAATATTCTCAATCTAAAGGGTGTCCCAAAATGATCTGACATTTTAATTTATTAATAAAACGTATCTTTTTTTTAAAGTATGAATGGTTTTATTTTAAAATAACGTACAAACATGGAGGTTATGTGTGGAACACAGTATCTGATAAATGGCCCCCTCGTTCCTGTTTGCAAACGTTCGCTCTTTTGACGAAATTTTCGATAACAGTTTGGCATAATTGTGGACCATTTCAGTAATGCCGCGTCCAATTGCTTCCTTGCGCTCCGGAATGGTCTGTGGATTATTGGCATACACTTTTCCTTTCAGAAAACGCAAAAGAAAAGAGTCCAATGGCGTCAAATCGCACAATCTTGGTGGCTAATTCACATCGCCGCGGCGGATTTATTTTTAAAAACGGACTTTTCGAACCGTCTCTGCAAAGTCTTCACCATTTTCACAGTGAATTCTCACAATTTCTATGCGTCGCTCGATCGTTTAATTCTCCAGGACTAAACCTCAATACTTCCTGATGCCAGTTGTCAAAGATTAGTACTCTATGTTCGCCACAAAAAAAATGGCGCGCAATTTAAAATGTCATTTTGGGACACCCTTTATTAAGGCTATTAAAGAAAGACAGAAGTTTCCACCTCGTTACTGTTGGTTGCCATTAACGAAAAACATTTTTATTTTGCACAAAGACCTGCAGTCTAATAATTAGTCTCGGAGACCGTGTCAAGCCTAGCCTGCCAGTAATTTTAGTAGACCGTGTTAAGGAGTAGTGATTAAAATAATTATTTCAACCTGGGACATCCTCGTATCCTGTAAATCTTTTTTTTTTTGAGTAATTATGGTAATATGTGTGCTGCTGCATGAAGACCGCTAGGAATTTTTGTCGGCCGGCAGGGTATCGTCGACGAACGATAATGCCGACGTTTGATTACCTGTTGCATCACACCTGTTGCTGGCCGTGCCCGGACCACGTGACGGCAGTGGCCGTGAAAAGATTTTCTCGATTGTCGCAGCGCGCTGTATCGATCGCGTGGTCAAGCATGAACGGCCGGAAATGTCGGTGTCAATGTATCGTGCCGGCCCGCCGAAGGCATTAAACAATATACCACGCCGCTCTCTAATTTGCATACACGCACGCATCCCAGCTATGGGGGTAGCGGCGTTGGAACGACGGCTTCTAATAAAACTTGTTTCTCCATATCGTGACTCGAGGGAACACGATCGCGGTTTCCGTTAGCGGCGAGGAAGCGGGCGTCCAATAAATCAACCATCGCCTATTCCCATTGATTTTCCAACTTGAACTTGGGGTTGCTTATCGGCCGATGCAGGCGAGGGCATGGTTAAACACGGAACTCGGTCCGTGTCGCGGTATCTCCCCCTCGAATAATTGATACGGTAAAATGCTGGTAAGTCCAGCCACCTGTCCACAGCACATTTTACACCGTTCGGGGGCCCGCGCCATCTTGATCGTTACAAGCCTAAAAGTATCCTACCCGCCGGAACTCTAAACTGTTCTTTAGCCACGAATAATACGTACAAAGCAGCTAAGAATACGAAATTGTTTAACGCGCGCGTTGGAGTAGTCGCAAACAAGATGGCGTCGATGTTATCCGCGTCACGTCATATTGGCGTTAGTCCAACAACTATTTTTCAATGAGTATTATGCTTTCTTCTTTCTATAATTAGTTATCGGAATAAGGAGAGCTGTGTTTGTACAGCTAGAACTTTTTCGAACGACGTTCCAACGGCTTCCGCGAACAAGATGGCCGAACGTCGTGGACAAGTAGGAAAGATGGAATATCGGGGACTCGCAGGGACGGATCTTTGACCCCGAGCAAATAATATTTTCGATCCTCGGTGTCGATAAAGCACCTCGCCGTTTGATCGTGCTCGCGTCCTCCCAGGAATCTCTCGATCTCATTGTTCGTGGCCAGCAGGGCAGAAAGCGGCGCTTCCGGTTTCAAGTTGGCTCGCGCACGACGGACGGACAGGCCTGGTTGCATCCCGACCGTCCAGGTAAACACCTGCGCCATATTTCACGGGTAAAAGGATCAAGGTCGGCAAGAGGAGCGAGACCGTCTCTTTCGGGTGTCCGTTACATTCCTCTGTGTTTTTCGCAGGAGCCGTTCCTCCATTGTGAATACCGGCTTGCCACGGCCGAGCATAATTGGCCGCGCGGATAACCCGAAGGAAACGAGCGAAAATTACGTCTCGGAAAGGTTTCCCGCGCGCGGTCGCCAGGTACGTAACCACGGGAACATAACTGTTCTCTCTGCTCTTTGGTTCTCTCCACGACCGGCAGGTTTACGGTCAATAGTCAACGTCGATTATTTTCTTTTTACAGGGTCGGCAATAATCTTACACGGCGGAAAATTGTCGCGTCACCGGAAGCGGGCAACTCGCCGGGGAACCGGAAGTCGCCGTGGGACCGCTCGGAAACTTGAAAATATCGCGCGCGAGCGAGGAAGCGAATTGCGAGGTTCGCCTCGCATCCCATGGGAACCACAGCTCGACACGCACCTAAACGCGCGTTTTCCGTTTGCGTGCGAACGCCAAGGCTGTCGTAGCAGTCTCTCGCCGCACAGTGGTCTAAAACGCGAAATTTAGTGACATTTCGGGTGTAGAATATTAACAAGTAATCTTTTTTAATGGTGCATAATGTACCATACTCTTTGTTTATTTAATAGCTTTTTCACTATTATTTAAATATTTTTACAAATTTAACAATTTTTAGAAACACATTCAGCTTAGTAAATATATTATTCCTCTAAATTTTTGAAAAATCGCTCTTTAAATAAAATTTGGTTGAGTGCCTAAAGTGTTTTTTAGTCGTCAAAGAGTCCCGACGAAGGACTCGAGAACCTATACGTATAGCCGCACGGACGTGGGCGACTTATACATTATGAACAGTAATTTTTAATCGACAATGGTAATTTACAGCTTAAAGATAAACGTTTCATTAAAAAAAAAAAAAAAATTGGAAGGAAAATATTAAAAAGGATCGTCAGGGCATCTCAAAGAAGAAAAGCAATTTTTTCCATGAGAAAGGCTATCTTCAAAACTTCCAACTTTAAGCGTTTATTACAGCGATAGTATTTATTAAATTTTATTAATTGTTTCATTTTCAAGGTTGATGGATATTTAGAAAGCATTCAACATAAGTCAATATGAGACAGTTGATTTTTTGGCAAAATGTCACTAAATTTCGCGTTTTAGACCACTGTGCGCCGGTGCAGTGACTCGCTCGGAGCGTCGCGTTTCCCGCGAACAATAAAATATCGCGGTTCGCCGGCGAAGGCCAGACGCGAAATTCCACGAACCACCGGTTCTCTCTCGACCGGGTCTATCAACCGTTTCATGCATATTGCATGGAATCGCGAACGCCCTGTACACGCCTCTGCGACGCCGCTTCACGTCCTATGGGAAGTATCGAATGCGCGGCGTTTAATCGCGAAACGATATCTTACGCCGATGATCGAAATTAACTATTCATCGTCTGTTCGCGCCTATCCGCTTCCGAGCACGTGTGCGACCCACACGGGGACCCGCCCATGGCTCGCAGGATAGGTCTCACTTTTATGAATCACGAGAGCTATCTTTCTGGTCAGGTGAGTAACGCGCTGCGCCGCGCCGCGCCGCGTCGGTGCCACGACAATGGAGAAAGGTGTGCGTCAGATGAATCCTTCACCCTTTTATTCCGCCTCGAAGTGCGAGAGGGAAAGGTGGAAGAACGTTCCTTTCGAACATTTTGTCACGCGCGTCTCGCGTTAACGTGTCATCCGCGTGGCCTTTCACCGGCGATCGATCCGAGAACGAAGGATCCTCTCCGATTAGGAAATCATGCGCGCGCCTAGATCGCTCGGCTGAAAATAACAATCGTCCAGAGGAGCGAGACTCCCGAACACACACACACACACACACACAAAATCTCGGCGTCCAAACGCTTGCGCTTGATACGCATCCAGAAGCCGTGGGCGACCACGGACGTCATTCGAACTTGCAGTTTCCTCGTCGGACCGTCCTTGACGGGCCGAGCCGTGTTTCTTGCGGGGGCAAATTGTACGCTCTTCCGTCAGTGTCAATGCCGAGACAGCGAGGTATTATTCGTCCCGCTACCGTCTTACTCCTCGCGGCCTGGAGACAAGCCGGACAGCCATTTTGTACAAGCAATGCGACAGTCACGACGTCTTCTTCGAGACCCGAGAACACTCTGTTACTTCGACCTTGAGGACCTCTGCGTTAATCATTCGGTTACGGGTCGAATCCAGAGGTTTGAGACTTCAACGCGTTCACTGCTACGTCAGTGACATAATCGAAATACAGTTTCATTGAGATATACAGGGTGTCCCAAAATGTTGTACTTCCTTGAAAGGAGCCATTCCCAAGGTCGTTTGAAGTAGCTTTTTCCTTTGCGGAAATGTTCTCCGTGGCTTTGTTGAAGAGTTATTACCGAAAAACACGAACCAATCGGAACGCGACTACGGCGAACGGACTACTACTCGACCAATCCCAGCGCCACGCTCAGAGGGAGCCGCTGTAACCGCGTTCTTATTGGTCCGTGTTTTTCGGTAATAACTGTTCAACGAAGCCACGGAGGACATTTCTGCAAAAGAAAAAATGACTTCAAATGATCTCAGGAATTATTCCTTTCAAGGAAGTACAACATTTTTGGAACGGCCTGTAGATCGTGTTTCATTGGGCTACAGACGAATTTTATTAGATTAAGTCGTTTGAATTAGGGCTTAACACTAAACCTACCGCGGTCAAAATGACCGATTTTCTATTTCACAATTATTGAAATTATAAAAACGTTTTCATAGGAAATTACTGAATTAACTTTTTCATTTAAGCAGATATTGTAATGAAAATCGTATAAAGTTTAAACAAATTCAATCTCCTCCGTTTTGTGCTTGGTAGGTTTAGTGTTAAAACAGCAGTGATAAATCTCAATTCTCCAGTTTCGGTTTTATTGATCAAATACTTTAATTTGGTGGGATTCTTTGGTGTTAAGATTCAACAGTCAACTTGTTGAAAGGTATTTTTTTATTGCGAATTTTTGTCAGCACTGCAGCCGGTTTTATTAAAAAAGAATGCACTGTTACTATTATCAGTCTCTGACGAAGCTGCAGTGCTGACGATACATTGGAAAACATTTTCCGGGCATGAATCAATAGAATTTAATGCATACGAATATTCTTATACTCCGTTTCAGAAAAGAAGAGTACTCTAACGTCATTAATAGATCGCGTAATTTCCACGCAGAATAGAAATGTTGTGCATTAATTTCGAGAAACGAAAGTTGGAGATGCAATAGCAGCCCTCCGATATTTTTTCGGTTTTCACCGACTCAATTTTGTCATAAACAGTTTAGTCATTAACCTTCAACGACTGTGGCAAGGTGGTCGACCATCACGAGCGAATAGTAACGCACTGTGTCTCTTCTTTCGCGGAACAGACGGTAATTAATAAATAATATTCGTCTGAGATTATGCCCAATGAACATTTTCTAATTTATCTTCGAGGAGACAATTAACAGGGAAAAAAATAAATTCGATCAGCGAAGCTGCGAAACAAATTGTACGCGAAGGGATGAAGAAAAATGGACGGCGCACGTGACGATTTATTGCCGGCGGCTTTTTTCCCGTGCAGTAACGTCTATGGAAAACTAAAAACGATTCTTCAATGCCAATAGGGGACAAGCGACGATAAATGGTTTTTTCTCTCGAAATGTTCCTCAAGCGAGAGAGAAAGATAATAGCGTTTTAATGTATTTTCTAACCGGTGGTCTCGAGAAGATCGCGCGTCCCCCACCTTCGGGTCTCTCTAAAGTTAATCTCGAAGCGGATAAATATTGACGTACCGAGCGGAATCAGAGGTCGCGTCGGTAAATATATCAACGACTTCCGAGTGGACAGGGTATTACGAGTGTTGGACGTCTGCAGAGGCGAAAAAAGATATCGCGGTCTGACTGAAATATGGCTGCAATCGCTTCGTCCCGCGTGTCTCCGGCATTAAAGATCAGACAGTGGAAGAGGAGCGAGGCAGCGCCGCGACACGGGACTGCGACGATGTTAACGTTCATCTTTATTTATGCGAGCTGTTGGGAGCGCCTCATTAACCGTGCTCCACCGTCGGTCTCTTCTTGCCGATTAACTTTATGACGAATTACGAGCCTCTCGGTCGCGTCCGCTGCGGAAATAAAGACTCGCTAAGACGAAGTCACTATTTTCAGGCGCAAAAAGTGGAACGCTCGGAGAAACCACGACTTTTTCACACGAACCCGAAAATATAGCACTCGAACAAGGGACCCATCGCGATTCCAGGATCCGCGGACTCGGTCGAGACTGTGGTAAAATTATACCATTGGGTCTTTTACCATTTTGTAATTGAAACCATGTTTATTTGATATTCTGGAAGTAACTTTAATATTTCCTGGAATTTGGGATATTGTCCGGTTCCGTCATGATTCCAGGATTCGCGGACTCGGTCGACACTGTGTTAAAATTATACCATTGGGTTTCTTATAATTTTGTAATTGAAACCATTGTTATTTGATATTCTGGGATTAACTTTGATATTTCGGTGTTGACTAGTTTTCGGGAGCATGACATTTTCCTGGAATTTGAGATATTGTCCGGTTCCGTCATGATTCCAGGATTCGCGGACTCGGTCGACACTGTGTTAAAATTATACCATTGGGTTTCTTATAATTTTGTAATGGAAACCATTTTTATTTGATATTCTGGGATTAACTTTGATATTTCGGTGTTGACTAGTTTTCGGGAGCATGACATTTTCCTGGAATTTGAGATATTGTCCGGTTCCGTCATGATTCCAGGATCTGCAAATCCGGTGGGGACTGTGTTAAAATTAAATCACGAGTCTTTCCTCGTTTTGTACATTTAATATTCTGGGATTTTGATATTTGAGTGCTGGCTACAGTTTTCGGGGGCATATTCCTGGAATTTGGAATATTGTCCGGTTCCATCATGATTCCAGGATTTGCGAATCCGGTCGAGACTGTATTAAAATTAAACTCTAGGTCTTTTGCCATTCCGTAAATTTGATATTTTGGAATTAATTTTAAACATATATTCCGTGATATGGACAATTGTCCGCTTCCATCGTGCTTCTAAAATTTGTAAAACCATTTGAAACTATTTTACAATTAAACCGTAGTTTCGTTACCATTTTATGCATTCGACATTTTCGGATTGACTTCGATATTTGTCGACTGGAATTTTCGAGAGGGTTCTCAAAGCGTTTCACATTCCGCCAAATTGTTGTTGCCGGTTTTCGATTTATCAGGATTGTAACTGTTCGAAATTTAGAGCGGCGACCTATTCGGAGCGGTCGGCGGCACGTTCGCAAAGAAAACAACGAAATTTCAGGAAATTGCATCCAGTTGTTGTACGTAAATTGAAGTTTCGATCTTGGCAACGGACGTGTCTACGAAACGGCCTGCCGGAAGCTATTATTTTCATTTTGGCTGCTAATGACCGACCGCTGCGAAGACCGAGACCGCGTCGAAACGACGTCCTCTGGACACAATAATACCATCGACGTCGACTAGGTTGTGCAACGGGACACGGTCGACCGTTTGTCTCGCGGACGATCAACGATCTAATCAAAATAATAATTGCATAATGGCGCGGATTGACGAGCGGTGATCGCGATCTCCCGCTGGCTGCCGATAATACGACCCGCGCGCCGGTGCCATTATTATTAGAAACGTAAATATTAAAGTACGGGCATCATCGTTATTTATAGCTGTTGCACGATATTCGCTAAGCGAAATACAAGAACCCGCGTCCAGCATCAAGGCTCCTCGATACGGTCCAAGATCGAGGAGATGACGACCCCGGGCCATTTGAATCGACACTGAAAACGAATCAGAGATCATGCGTGCACGTGCAGGGTGCATTTAATGAGCATATTGATTGTCTGTTTCAGCATGTCACGAAACCATCCCCACTTTTCTAATTTGTTTTCCAGAAGTCGTTTTAACCGATTCTTTTTAAATCTATTTGTATTTGTCGGATAAGACACGTTGATAGGTTAATGAGACACATTAACACTGAACCTACCACGGTCAAAATGACCGGTTTTATGTTTTGCAATTATTGAAATTATAAAAATTCATTCATGGAAATTAGTGGAATAAATTTTTTGGTCCAAGCATCTGTTTATATTGCCTTTTTTTATAAGGTAACGTTTACCAAATAGTTTTGATGCTTGGTAGGTTTAGTGTTAATCAGGCACAAAGAAAAATACCGAATAGTACACATTCATTAATTATTTGAATGGCATAAAAAAGATAAATACTGGGGGTCCTGTTATGGAAAGACGGAGTGAATTTACTATAATTTTTAGAGCATTGATAGACCTTCGAAGATTTTTAAAACGATCACTTGGACTAGGAAGAACTTTACAGTGCCAATGCCACGATATAAATCACTCTCGTGTACACAAGGATGGACCGCCTAATGCGTTCATCTAAAATCGTGTTGTTTTTGCTGGATCGATTGAAAATCTTTGAACAATTCTCATGCATTGCGAGAATTCTTCAAAATTATAATGCTAAATTTCTTCAGCTTTTTTTCTAAGTTATCAAGGTCACCTTGAATGATACATTCTGTCTCCACGTGATTGGACAAATTTCCGGTCCAGCAGCAATAGTAAAAAATAATAACAATGAAGAATAATTTCAGGTGATCACGTTGCTGCGATAGGAAGTCTCGGGGCACGTAGCACACGTTTCAACGCACCTTCTCGCTAATGCATTGTTTCGAAAAACCTGGGTAGATTGCGTAACATCAATTAATTCTAACAGCGTGGTCCAAAAAGGTTGAAACTGATTGTGAGTGAAAAACGCCAAGCCAATTTGCCTGAGCCAATTGTTGTAGATGTATTTGGTAATTCGATGCAATTTACAAAGTGTCTTGCAGAGCCATGAGCCTCATTCTTCAAATTATCCGAAACCGCGTCTGTGACAGATAAACTGAAATGTTGTATTAGTTTCGAGCCTTTTGGTGACATGTCTTGGACTAGAGGTTCCGAAGAACAGTGATCGAGGATCATACTCGTTCGGGAATTACGGAGATTAACCCTTTGCACTTGGCGCAATTTTAATTCTAAAACTAAATTTTTCTTCCGTCTTAGAATATTTTCATTTTATTCGTACGAAACTGATCCGATTTCCACATACAGTCAAACCTGTTTTCGTGTGGTCAGTTTCTATGCGAATTTTATTTATTGCCAATTGGCAATAGGCATGATTTACTTATTTCTACACTATGAAATAATAATTTGTGCACTGTAACGGGCATATAGAGCCAAGGATATAAATTTAAATATAAATCTTTTGTTTCGCGAACAAACTTCTCGAAATTTAGGAAATTAATGTTGTGACCTGAAGAAAGAGCAGATAAGATATAAAAACATCGTTCAAGAAGTTCCTTATTAATCCCTGTTGCTTTCGAAGTTTTTGTAATGTTTTTGAAGAAACGTCTAGCCGTGTTACCATCATTTGCGGAGCCACCACGTACGGTGTTACAAAGATTTTCAAAAATTGTGACAGGCAGGTTAGCAGATATTTGCAGATGATTTTTGTCAGAATCCCTTCTAAATAGTTCGAACTTAATGCAATAAAAATTTCAAGATGGAATCTTTTGAGACTTTCTAGTTCTGCTCTATTAAAGTCAGCTAACCGGCATAGAAAACTGGTACTTAAAAAATCTCTAAAAATTATTGTAAAGGACTTTATTAACGAACTTTCTGAACATTAATGCAAATATTTACTTATGTCAATATAGAATATCGTGCATAGAAGCTAAAAGATTTATATTTATTGTCCGACATAATTTTCTTTAGAACAAATATAAACGTACGATTTCACCGTATTACGGTTCGGAGTTTTCACGTATTGATTTCGATACTTGTATCGCTATTAAACGAATCATTATGGGTATAATTAGGCTCAGTAAACATTCCGAAAGAAAAATATATGAACGTTATATCTATTTTTTCCGACATGACTTTTTTCCACCTAAAATGGCCATTCGCGACACTGTGTGCTGGAGCCGTTCGATAGGTGGTGTCCGATAGGTGTGCAGCCGCGGTGCGTCGACAGGGAAATGCATCTGGACTGGGGCCAGGTTCAAAAATACTTCGAATTTCGACGGATCCGCCGATGATCCACGACCACTTCGCGGCTCCCGTGGCTCGAGCCGGTGATTCGTTCTCCCGCGGGTTCTTACGGGAATTAGAGTCGGTCGGGATCCACTGCTCCCGCGGGTTTCCGCGAATCATCACTATTTCTGTTGTTGGCGGTGGTGGGCCACGTGTGTGTCTCTCCGGGTCTCTCCCACGGCGAGTCCCGGCGACCCGCCACCCCCGTCCGATCGAATAAAGCCCGGCGCGTAGTCCACCCACAGCCTCCGGACTCGTCGGGCCGTGTAAAAATTGCGAGCAACGTCATCGCCTCTGGCTGATTCACGAAATCGAATTCGGGGCCGAGGGCGAATCTCGAGCAACCTTCGGACGCGCACGGGTCCCTCGTCGACGACGACGACGACGACGACGACGACGACGACGACGAATCTCCCCGGTACGCCTCTCGGTTCCCCTGTATTTTTAAATCGCCCCCAGAGCCGGCTCGCGAATCTTCCGCGATCGCCGCGCTATAAATCACTGTGGTCTCGCGTCTCTCGGTCGGACGGGGGACCTCGAGTTACCACGCTCGGTCAGAGTTCTCTCTCCGCGAGACCGAGGAAGCTTGGAGCGGCTAGAGAGGTAGAGAGAACGAGCGAGAGAGAGAGAGAGAGAGAGAGAGAGAGAGAAGGAGAGACCGAGTTTGGTGGGAGTGAAACCGCGGTGAAAAGGGATGGAGGGGTCAAGGGAAAGAGAGGAGGGGGCGAGAGAAGGATAGACAGCCTTTTGAGACCCCTCGGTGACCAGTTTAGTTCTGCTTGGCATTCGAACCTAACCGCACGAGAGATCATGTGACAGAAGACACCCGTGGATCCTCTCCGAGCAGATCCAGGATCTCGGGACAGCCTTGCAGGCGAAACCGGCCGCGATCGAGACGTGTCGAACGGACGCGGTACCGACGTGTTACGGTGATCGTCCTCTCTAGATCGTGCTTCTCTCTCTCGTGACAGTGTCTTTCTCTCGCCCGGTGATTGATCTCCGAATCTGACGTTTCCGCGGCCAGCAGGAAGTGGCGCCGTAAAAGGCAGGACAGCGAGCGTAGTTTCCTTATTCCGTGATCACCGTCCGCGATGCTGCATACCCGCCGCTGCCTGGCCCGAAGACACGTTACAGCGCGCAACACGTGCGCCCCGATCTAGATCAACAAACACGACAGCGGTCGCTGCGTGGAAACGGTGCAGGTTGCGTATAGGTCCGCCGGTGGAAAAGCAGGAAAGCGGTGCGCCATTGGGGCCGTACGCGTCGAATGACATTTGTGAAATCCACGCACACATTTCCGCCGGTCGGCGAGCAGGAGGGTCGTTGACAGCGCGGTCGGGTACGCCGACGAAGCGTACACCGGTGCCTCGCTGTGTTGTCGTTGCCACATCGTCGTTTCACCTTGCCTCACCTCACCTGACGTCGCCTCGCCTTGCCTCGCCCCTCGCCGCACCCCGGAAGAAGAAAGAGAGTGTTCCAGTTCGACGGCAGACGGGGTCACCGGGGTTTTCGCGGCCACTTCCGGTTCTATCTTGGTGGTGCTCGTTTCGGGACGGGTCCGCGAGGCCTCCGCGACGGTGGAACGGAACGGGACGGTGTCGGGAAAGGTCGCGAGCAGCCAGATATGAGGTCGTCCCGCCGGTACACGGGCTAAGAATATACCGCGCGAGTGGATCGTTGAACCGGGGCCTTCCTTTCTTTCCACGTGTCTCGGCGGGCCGAGGGAAATAAATCAGAAACTTTCTCCGCGCTTCGGCCCGTCCACTCCGCTCTTCGCCCAGTGCTCTTCGTAAACTATGTCGGGAGACACCACGTCCGACGAGGAGGGATCGCAGGAGGACTCGCCGCGATACGACGTCGACGATCTGGAGATCATCAAGACCATAGGTGAGCACCCTCTACCATGGAAGCCGAGACGCGTTCGATTTCTCTCTCTCTCTCTCTCTTTCCGTGTTCGACGACCCGGCTTTCTATTAGCTCTACAAATTGATTCCTTCGCCTCTCCTCGGCTCTGTTGTTTAATGAAGTTTTGCAATGTAGCTGCAGCAGCTTGTCCCAGAGAGTAGTCGCTGAAAAAGAAGTCAGAAGTCAGCCTTCCTGAAAATAAATTGCTTCGACACTCGGTTCACGGGACGCGTCAAAATGACGCGTTCTAGTATTTTTAATTTTCGATTAGCGAGTTTGTGAAGAGTTTGTTCATGAAGAATTACTCAACGAACGTATAATTTACGATTATCGAGTTTGTAAAGAGTTTGTTCGTGAAGAATTGTTGAACGAACGTATAATTTAGGATTACTGAATTTGTAAAGAGTTTGTTCATGAAGAATTACTCAACGAACGTATAATTTACGATTACTGAGTTTGTAAAAAGTTTGTTCGTGAGGAATTATTCAACAAATATATTCCTTGGGCTATATATCACAAAAATGTCTCAAACATTTGGGTACACGGGTTCTCGTTATTTTTATAAAGCACTGTAAAATAAGCGCTCTTAGTGCTCCGTAAAGCTAGTCTTAAAATAAATCTACTGACAAACTCCAGTAAATTTTTATGAGCACAATAGTCTTTTCCTCGCCAGCTATGTATAGCTCTATGTCCTCGTATGAAATATTCAGAAGATATTAACAATTATACTGCGGATTTTATCGCAAATATGAATAAATGAAATACAGTACTAGAAAGGTATTAGAAGAATTTAAGGATACCGAGTCGAACAATTTTTATTTTGCATAAAGATCCGCTATCCATTGAGAATAATAACGCATTAACCAGTTAACTGCGTTCGACGTGTACACACGTTAATCCAAAACTCTATTGCGGTGCGGTTAATGAATTGCTAATTTCTTATCGAGTAAAAATGTAATTCCTTCTCATTTTGCTTTACTTTTTTCGTAAAATTTATAATAGCGGGGTTTGGCCTGCGTTCAACGTGTATATTCGTCGTTGCTTGATTTTAATTCCGCGCCCCGTGAGAGATTTTTAAAATTAAACTTTGCAGTTAACAATTACAAATTGAAAGTTTGTCCTTTTAAACATATGAAAGGAAAGCTGCATTGCCTGTGGGACGACCCAATATTTGCAAACAATCGGAATAGATTCGAGCGTTGATAATCCACGTCGCTTTCTATGTTTACTCCATTTTAATGTAGTCAACTAATGAATTTGTTGCGTACTCTTATTCAATGTGCACGCTGTATTTTCGGGATTTACTTTTATTAGTTCGTTTTGTTCTGTGTAAACTACACGCACGCGTCTCTACGTTCTGTCTTTTCTTTCGCTCCTTCACACGTATTCACTCATTCTCTCTCTCTCCTTCTTCGCGCTCACTTGTTCATACTCGCTCACTTGTTCATACTCGCTCTCTTTCTTCACGCTCATTTGTTCATCCTCGCTCTCTTTCTTCATGCTCGCTTCACGCGTACTGACACATTCTTTCTCTTTCTCTCTTCACGCTCACTTCACGCCGCTACAAATTGAAAGAAAAGTGGTGATTTTGATTCAGTGAAATTTTCAATACTTTTTTTTTTACTTCTTCGAACGGTCGAAGTTAAGCAAATAGTTGTTGAACGCAACGAAACAGCTGATGATCTGAGGAAGCTAGGTCTGAGTAAACTGCCATAAGGAAACTTTCCAGCTGAACGAATACACGACTTCCTTGCTTGCTTTTGCTGATTTATGCAAGCCATTGGAAATTGTTCGTTGGGCGCCACTCGGTTGTTTGGAAAGCTACTCTTGCATTTGTCAATAATTTCTTATGGGTCATACAATTCCTCGTTTTCAAACGCTTCGGCGCTCTTGAATGTTCTTGATCGAAAAGTTCCGCATTACCATTCTGAAAGTTTTACTGCCAAATTTTACATACTGCATAAATCAGACCAGCTTCTCCTTAAACTAGAGCAAATTAGTTCTTTAACCTCTAGAAATTCTTTTAATTCAATTAGAGAAACAATGCAGGAGTGTTTTATGTTCTTATAGTGTCTTGTAGTGTATACTTTTCTTCATTTGGAGGATTGGTACTTCCAAAGCTCAATAGAGTTGTGGTAAGGGATAAAAGCGGAGGGATTGAAATAAAATTATAAAAATAATGCAATAGGGATTAAAATAAGATGATAAGAATAAAAGGAGAGGGATTAAAATAAAATTATAAGAATAACAGAAGAGGGATAAAAATAAAAGGGGAGGGAGTAAAATAAAATTATAAAAATAAAGAAAGAGGTATTAAAATAATATGATAAAAATAAAAGGAGAGGGGGTAAAATAAAATGATAAGAATAAAAGAAGAGAGATTAAAATAAAATCAGTTGATCAGTTGCGAGAATCACGAATAAATTTGTATACCTAATATTTGCCTTGAGGCTGTGTCGTAGCCTGGCGATCGGAGCATGGAGAATATTTATTTTTCTTATCTCGATTCGTTTTACCGTTGAGATCGGTTTGATCGACGAGCCGCGAGTGGTAAGATTCATTATAAACAACAGTCGATTAAATTTCGCTCGGGATTTCGATTTTTCGAAGACTTTCTCGTCGGAGGATGGGCGCATTGACAAGCGACGCGTATATGGGTCGCGATGATTTTGAAGGAAAAGTTAATTAGAGACTCGACTGAAAGGAACTAGCTGTACGAGTGTAATTGGAGTAGAAATTGTTTTGAAATTATTAGAATCCAATTGAATCCGTGAAAGAAAATCGAATGGTACATCATTATTCTTGGCTCTTCTGATCACCTAACTAGTTTCATTAACATTGCTATCAAAATTGTAGCCGTATCTAATAAAATTCATGGAAAATGTATCTCGTATGAGGAAACAAAATTTAAATATCCTTTGTTATGGCAAACATTAAAATCCTTAAGAATCAATATTGTTATATATATATTTGCATCTACTGCTTTGAGATCAACGTCCATTTCTCTTATTGTACTAAATATAAGCAGCTAATAATTTAGACTGGCTTCTAGAAAATTACAATTTCAATAGAAATCCTAATAAGGCGCTTCGAACCCTGAGTCAAAAGGGTCTCAAGACACTGGGCCCGCAATTTAAGGTTTAAACACGATAGCGCATGTCTTTAAATCCAAACTTGGACTTTCCATCACTAATTTAATCTCCTAAAATTAAAATGCCCCCTTTCCACGATCGCGCGCATTGCTCCGAAGACTGTTGCACTAACGCTAAACCCACCGAGCGTTGAAAATGGCGGTCGTTCCTCGCGAAAGAATTTGTGCAATTCCAAACGGTTCCAACACCAGAAAGTCTAATTAAGGGCCATGTACATTAACTTGTTTTTAAGAGGGTTTTAACCATGACGTGTTTTAAAAAATGATTAATAAAGGCAGGAATGTAAAAATGAGCCATGAAGGACATTCATGACAAATACACCGTCTAGTTGTAATTGCAGTTGGTAAAAATTTGTGATTTCGAGTCTGCAATTGCGGAGCGTGGCGCAACGAACGCGGTCGATTGCAGCTTTTCCAGACGATAGTGGGATTGTTGTGGAAAAGTGGTAGCATCAGAAACGTGAGATCATTCTCGTAAAACGTAAAACGATTTTTCGCCTATTTTTGTCGGTAACGTGGTCACTCTACCTTATCGCGAATCTACGGAGTCTTGACGAACCAAGATGGACTCGACGCTCGCAATTACGGAAAATAAAACGGGTCAGACGGGCACGAGCGGCGTGCGGTCGCAAATTCGTGAAAGAAGGAAGAGGGCTCGCCGGGAGAGAGACGTTAATTCGGTGGAATGAACGTTTCCCACGGCGTAATCTTCTCGCTCGAGGAAAATGTCAGAGACGAGCCGAGAGGCGAACTACCCTCGAAGCGGGGAAGTGGGCCACTGGAGAGTGAGAGGCCACCGAGTGTATATTTAACTGCTCGTTAAGTCAGAGTTACACGAGACTCTCGATCAGTAAACTGCAGGTGTTCCGCTGGTGGTTTTTCAAACATTCCGAGGCCTCTTGCGAAATAATTATTTATACGTCCGGCACCAATGATGGGAGCGCAAACGTTGACGCCGCGACACGCTGCAAAATCAATCCGTTGAAGAAAACGCGAGAGAAAGAAAAACGAAGGTGCCAGAGAGCACTGAGACACAACATTATTAACGCGTTTCCACGATGTTTTCGGGAGCGTCCCGTTTTCCTGAGCTACGGACAAACGCGAGCGAGCTCTCCCGTTAATCCGCGAATAATCGGCGATCTTGAGAACGCGACGGCGAAATAAATCTTCGCCGGTGAACGTTGGTCCTTTATCGCTCCGTTTACTCCGAGCCCGCTTAGCTCGGATCCAATCGTGAAACAGGCACGGCGGCGGAGATCGATCAGGACAGATGCGCTCTGCCAGCTTCTTCGAGACGTAAAACAAGTTTTGGATGCGCACCAAAATCCTCTCGCGTGTCCGACCGTGGAGAAAAAGCCGAACGATCGAGCAGGAAGCGGCTGGCGTTTGTGCGAAATTCGAGCAAAGCCACCTCGACGAAGGGACGAATGAACGGGCTTGCTCGAAGTATCCGAACGAACCAGGTGTCGATACAATGAATTCTCGCTAGAAGTCAGCTGCGCGGTTCTTGCGAGAGACATTTAGACGAAATCTGAGTTTCTCGCCGATTTACACTGTAGATAGGTTCCTTAGAAAGCCCTGTAAATCGAAATCGTAGATTTTTGCACATAAAACCGTGTAAATCGAAAACAAACTAAAATGCGCATAATTCAGTCACTTATTTCAACGTAAGATAAAACTAAATATATCTAAAAAACATAAAAATAACGATCTATTCATAAAATGACAAGAATATAAAGGTATATGTGTGTAATTGATTTTACACATAGAAGCAAGAAATATATATTAAAAAATTTAACCAAAAATTTAATTACTGTTGTCACTTCCACAGACTATTGAACTTTATACACGGTAGTAAGACGGTTGCTTCAGAATAGAATGGAATTCAGAATAGGATGGAATTAAAGAATGACTAGAAATATAAGCGCCAATGTTACCAAGCGAATGGAATTAAAACATGACTGCAGAAATTTTTTGTTTTCTTTTTTTTTATACCATATTTTAAAAATCATGTAAAAGTGAAATCATGTAAATATAGTACCGTGTAAATGTCGCTATCCATCTCTATGTCATAAATCTACGACACAGAGACGGATAATGACAAGAAGGCTGAGAAAATGTCTTTCTCAGGAAAAAGAAAATGACTTTCAACCGCGGATTGACTTAGAACGGGAATTTACTGTACAGTGATTTCTCCATATATGTCGCCAAGACCTGGACGATACATGTCGCGCAATTATCCCCACTACCGCGGGTTATACTCCGTGAGGGGCCACGAATCTCGAGAGGCCTCCTGGACGATATACAACGCTAACCAGACCCGTGTTGTTGACATATAACGAGAATTCACTGTATTTCTCATAACCGAGCCCTCGTCTCTCGTTTCCCCAAGCTAACGATTAAAATTGAGAGGAAAGATCTGTTTCTTTTTGTGGGTCAATCCGGACGAAACAGTCCGTCAAAAACAGCGACCGCGGCGGCTGACAATAATCGGGCAATTACGGCCAATTAAAAAGTTGTCCGAGGATTTCGTGAAATTACGAGCCGCTTCCTGCAGGGTTTCGAAAGAATGGTCGCGTCGTGACAGTTTAACGATAATGGTACCGTTAACACGGGAAGAAATCGTGGCTTCCAGACGCAAACGCGACGCGAAGACCGACGACGTCTGGGACCTTGAGGGGCTCGTAAACGAAGTCGGTTGCAGCAATTACGCAAATTTCGGCCGGCCAGCGGAACGGTTTGAAAACAATTTCAGCCCGGAAACGGCTCCTCCGTCGGTTTTATCATTGACACCTGTTCCCCGATCGTCTGGGAAGCGTCGAGCGGCGTTGGCCACGCTCGCTCGCGCGATTTCCCTCCCGATTCGGCCGTTGCCAATTTCTGCCTGTATGCGCGTGTGCGCGCGGAGAGTGATACGGAGGAGGAGGACACGATGTCACGTCCCTGATAAAACGCGTCGCAACCACGGCCAATTTGCCGGTTAATTCGGGCGGTACGGTGCGACACCGAATGCGAACTATGAGCGGGACCCCCTCCCCTCCCTTAATTGGTCGCGGTACGACGAGCAGAGACCGGGGGTCCCTCAAAGTCACCTGCATTTCGTGGGAAAAGTGCATTAAACAGACCGGGCAGATTGCACGCCGGCTAGAGAGAGCGGCGGTAATTAACGATCGCGCCGAGCGATCTGCGACACGCGTGTAACCCCTTTCCTCGGGACGCGTCACGCCGGAACAATTTGCACTTGACTCCGAACCAGACGCCGATCATTGCGTGATCGGAAGTCTTCGGTACGGGTCGGTATAATCGGTTCGCTCTCGATTAAATTAACTAGCCGATACACTCTATTTCTTTAATGTCGCGCGCCCCTGTTTCAGAAAAACACGGAAACGCTTCGACACTTTGTTAACACTCGGCCTGCCGAGCACTGACAATGTACAGGGTGTTCATTCGAAAACTTTCCAGCCGAATATCTCGAAAAGTATGAAAGAATCAGTTTTTTATTTGAGCGGCGTTTTCAAGATCACTTGAAGGTCAACTTTGTTCTTTCAAATGGAAACCTGTATTTTTTATTACGGGATCTTATTGTACGTAAAAGGACCAGCAATTTTCGTAGGATACTTTTTTTTTATCCGCGCACTAGTTTCAGAGATATTTAAAGAGAAGTAGAGTGAGGCATATTATTGTGTAAACATTTTTGACGCAAATCGTTGATGTTTTCCGACTGTGTGCTAGCACGTACCATTTGAAAACAAAATTGTCCTCTATTGATCTCTTGTTCATGTTGTCTGTCTTTCAATATAAGATTGTACCATTTAGTCAAGTGTGAATCATCGTAATAAAAGATACAAAATCGTAGTACAATTAATTGTGTAAAATGGTGTATTCTTTAGAAGAACGAGTAGAAATAAGTTTTATTTATGGAGCTGATGAGCGTGCTCGTCGAATTGCTGCTACGTTTAATGAGAGACATCCTGATACACGTGTTTCTCATACGTACGTGTTACAAAGTTGCGTGTTAAAGTTGTAATTAGTTGCAAAGTTTAAGAAAACAGGATCGGTGAAAAATTTAGAAAAAAACCAGCCAAAATTCCTAAAAGAAGCTGATCAAATCGAAATTATAGGACAGTTTACTGTGAATCCTGCTAGTTCAATTCGACAAGTTTCAATGGTCACTGATGTATCAGTGGGATCTGCGCACAAATTACGTGAACATAACAAGTTTCATCCTTATAAAATGCAGTTGCATAAAAAATTATTGGAAGACGACTTTGACAGGCGGACTGAGTTTTGTGAGGAATTAACAAATATGATCAACGTCACTCCTAATCTAATTAAAAACATTTGTTTTAGTGACGAATGCACTTTTTTCTTAAACGGTGCTGTAAATCGTCATAACTGTCGTTATTGGAGTGACGAAAATCCACATCTTATTAGAGAAAGTAATACTGAATGGCCAGAAAAAATAAATGTTTGGGACAGGCATTTTAGGAAATGCTATTATAGGTTCTCTATTTTTCAAAGAGAATTTCAATGGCAATCTGTATTTGTTCAAAATCGTTGCAGGCGTCACCGGTAACGCAAAAACCATTTCGGCAATACAGAGGCCATAAAGTTTTTGCGCTAATCCGCAGACGTGCGGCCTCGGTGCTTGGGTGACGAAACCTTGTGTTTACGTCTGCCGGATTAGTTGTCGCGTGGGCCATCGTTTCCCATATTCCAAAATATCAAATCCGTTACCCACCGTCCTTGTCTCCTGTGCAGCAGCGGTCGTTAGGGCATTGCCCTCGTGCCCTAACTAACGGTCAACACTGCCAAATCCTTTGTCATTTTCAAAAACCCCACTCCTTATTCCTTCCGCTGTCGGTGGCCCCGCACAGTATAAATAACCCGCGATAACCCTAGCGTTACCCCTAACCCTTTGCTTTGGCAAATTCTATGATCGACTGATTACTGTATCTGGGACGTCTCGGCACACCGTTCCTTTGTACTCAACCACTATTTTGTTAATATATTTAATCCTCCGTTACACGCGTATTTTGATCTACCAGCACCTTTCCCGCATCCATTTTCCAGTCACCTGCCTACATCTCTTTCCGTTCGCTCCTGAGTCACTCTGTGCCTCATTCGCTTGACTATATCCTCAATAGTATTTAAAACTGGGAGACATACTTTTCGAGATATTCTGCTGGAAAGTTTTCAAATGAACACCCTGTATATTGCCTTGTAAGTAGACTCTATGGATCTCTATGCAAAATAAAAATTATTTGGCTCGGAAAAGAGAAATTTATATCTTTAATGATTTCAATGAACTGAAACTAATACATTAATTTAGATTTTCCGCAATTTTTATTGTAATTTGCGCTTGGGTAAAACAACGTATTCATTCCGTTCTCATGAAAGCTCCGCAGCAGTTATAATTAATGTAAAACAAAAAATTTGAAACCTGTTATTCGATCGGCGATTATCGTTTAATCACTAGCAAAAAGAGGAGATGCTTGAATCCTCAACTCACGTGTTTCAGCTGGTTTTATAATTATCCTTATTTCCTAAATGATTATTTTTTTTTTATTTATGAAAGATGCATGGAGTAAAAGTGACTTTTACACAGCATTATTATGCTGATTCAATTTCGTTAAATATCTTCAAATATTTTATTTAATAAATTTATATTTACTAAGTTTGGAACGTTCAAAAAAGGTTTTTATTATGCGATCTAAAAAATGATTTCTTGTGGTCTATGCTCAATAAATTGAACAATCTGTGATCAAAATGATAGTAGTAGCAAACAAGAAAATGCAGCTGCATAAATAGCAGTATCATGCCATTTATCATGCATAATGTTAATTATTTCTAGGTGTTTTGCTAGCGTATAAGCTAGCGCACCAATTAATAATGTTGCCTCGAATGGCAAAGTAGGATCTAGATCCATCTGATTAAAATTGATGAGCTTCGAAAAGGTCGAAACACTTAATACTGTGATAAATACAATTCCCATTTGTTTAAATGCGTTGTTCTAATCCGGTAGAATATTCAGAGAGCTAATGCAAATTATTAGGCACAACAAGAAAATCAATATTAACCCCAAAGACGTAGGTTCAAAAATATATGAAAGAAAATTGATCTGACCATGTCTGTAATGAAATTATCCCCATAAGAATCAAGCAACTATTAACAAATTCAATCTATAGTAGAGTATGATTAAAAACTAGTACATCCAAAAATTTTCTCATTGGGATAATAAAATTAACGACGTGATACCTTTCCAGGGACCGGTACGTTCGGCAGAGTGGTGCTCTGCAGGCACCAAGGGACGCCATTGGCCCTGAAGATCCTCTCGATGGTGGACGTGATCAGGCTGAAGCAAGTGGAGCACGTGCGCAACGAGATCACGGTCCTCAAAGAAGTGAATCATCCCTTCATCGTGAACATGTACGTGTTAACATCCTCCTTTCTCCGGACTCGAGATCCGATAAACCTTGATTCAGAAAATTATATTCCTCGGCAATAAATCGCCGGGATTTCGCCCCGCGCACACCGCGAGAGGAAACGAACGTATCGACTCTACGCACGCCTAATTAAGAAAGTGCCGGGTTTCTCGGTCGAACCGAAGAAATTGTGGAAAAGAAAGCGTAACAAAAAACGACGAGAGTGATTTCGTACCGATCTGCTGCGAACGATTTGCGTCATTTACCGTCCAATTAGCGGCCGGTTGGGTCGCAGAGAAACCGTCGAGGTTTCCTTCGAGGTTCGGAAAAATCGTTGGACGATTGTAGCGAGCGCTCGATCCTTTTCAGGTTGTGGAGCGGAAGGGACGAAGCGAGAGTGTACATGCTGCTGGAATTCGTGGCCGGAGGCGAGCTTTTCTCCTACCTGAGGGCAGCCGGCCGATTTTCTGGGCCCACCAGCTGTTTCTACGCAGCGGAGATCGTGTGCGCGTTGGAATACCTTCACAGCAAACACATCGTTTACCGGGATCTGAAGCCCGAGAACCTCCTCCTCGACAGCCAAGGCCACCTAAAAATCACAGACTTCGGCTTCTCGAAGAAGCTCACCGACAGGTAGAACGGACTACGCGTTCTCTCGGGAACACCGTCGACTTAAGGGCCCGGGATAGTCACGCGACTTTTTAATTAATAATTTCCATTCACAGCCTTCAGCCACTGACTTAAGATCCGTCTTGATCTTCATCCGACGGGTCCTAAGTCTGTGACTAAGCTTGTCACATTTTTTGCTCTGTATTATCGATATTATGAATTCCGACGCCAGAAATGTGCTTCAAATTTTTTGGCTTTGTTTCGCAGAGAATCAAGACAAAATATAGCGCAATTTAGTGCATCGAATAAAGACAAGAATGTAAAAATGAGAGCCATGAAGCACATTCATGACAAATACTATTTGCAATTGCAGTGGGTCAAAATTTGTGATTTCGAGTCTACAATTGCGAAGCGTAGCGCAACGAACGTGGTCGATTCCAGCTTTTCCAGGCGATAGTTGGATTGTTGTGGAAAAGTGAAACGTAAAACGATTTTTCGCCTATTTTTGTCGGTAACGTGGTCACTCTACCTTATCGCGAATCTACGAAGACCGGGCCCTTAGCGATAGTCGACACCGTTGTCTACCGGTTCTCGTCGCGCCGCCGGGAAATTGCCATTGTTCGCACTATCGCGACACGAGCTATGCACGCGATAAAGCGATAACAGGATCGATGTGAACAGGCTGATATTTTTTCATTGCTCCGTTACCGTTCACCTTGACATTCGAAACGGAATGTACACTGTACCGATAAGTACTTGACACAGGCCGCGAACGTATGACCGATCGTATCGGTTCGAAATGTCGCGTCCGGACGTATAATAATTTTATTCGTTACTCGCCGCACGATAGGCGGCGTTTCGCGTGTAATTACAGTCTTCTCTCGATATATGTCGCGAACGCCTGGCAGATAAAAGTCGCGCAACTATCCCCGCTACCACGGGCTATACCCGCTGAGGGGCCTCGAAGCTCGAGAGGCCTCGGACGCCGAGGGGACCACTACTAATCCAATAACAAAATTTCTTTATTTTTCATTATTTTTTTGTGGAACTTTCGCCAACGTATTCGTGGCAATTTTGTAATAAAATGATACCAAATATGATATAATTCCGATGATATTTACATAGAAAAGATCGCATTGACATGCATCGTATAGGACTGGTGTGTTTACTCTCCTCGGCGACCGAGGCCTTCAGAGCTTCGTTATCTTTTTCCATGTTCGGCGTGGATCAAAGAGTAGTATTTCCTGGACGATATATGTCGCTAGCGCGACCCGTGTCGTTGACATATATCGAGAAAACAGTGTATAGCGAAAAAAGAAATTATTTTAAAGCGTCATCCTCTTCGCAGAACATGGACCCTGTGCGGGACGCCCGAGTATTTGGCGCCGGAGATCATTCAGAGCAAAGGGCACAACAAGGCTGTGGATTGGTGGGCCCTGGGGGTCCTCATCTACGAGATGCTGGCTGGATTTCCGCCATTTTTCGATGACAATCCCTTCGGCATCTATGAGAAAATACTGAGCGGCAGGATAGAGTGGCCGAAACATATGGACCCCATTGCCAAGGACCTCATCAAGAAGCTCCTGGTCGCAGACAGGACCAAGAGGTTAGGGAACATGAGGCAGGGTGCTGATGACGTGAAGAGGCACCGGTGGTTCAAGCTGGTCGAGTGGCCATTGGTAATTTATCAGATTTATGTGTACAAATCAGTTCCATTTCCGTTTGCTCAGGGTTTTAGAGGCTACTCCATATCTTCTTTGTTTCTCTTCAGTTTTTCAGTCTTCAGTGAAACCTGTTTTTGTGCGGTAGATAAGGACCGCATAAAAGAAACCGCACAAAAAAAAAATATTCGAAAACTTCAAAAATAGCTATAACAAATAATTTTTCACAACATATTGAAGAAAATTTTTTGACGCAGTGGAGAGGGACTGCATAAAAAATCTCACTTAGAAAATATGTCAAAGATTTACGAAATAGCGGGAAAGTGCTTTCCAAACAAAATAAATAATTAAATTACACATGCAAACATTTGAAAAAAAATTTAATTTCTCATTTTAAACATGGAGAAATTTTCAAAATGCATATAATTCAATACTACTCGTAGTAGATCAAAACGCGCACCTTCTTGTGATGAAAACATTACAAGGGTGTTATAATTCATACAGTAAGGAGCAAAACTGAGTCCACACTATTTGAAGCAACATAATTTTTTTTAAAATTAGCGATTCCGACCAATTTAAATTTTTTTCAAAAATTTTGTACACCTCGTCTAATAAACTAATCCTTCTAACTTCTCAATAACATTCAAGTCATTTGATCTAATTCTAAAAAAGTTATGCTGTTTCAAATAGAGTGGACTCAGTTTTGCTCCTTACTGTATACCGTATAAAAAATCGCACAAAAAATCGCATAGAAAAGGACCGCACAAAAACAGGTTTGACTGTACATATTTAATTTACTAAGTAAGATATTCAACTTTTATTTACTCGAGCTGGTAATGTGCTAGAAAGCTGTATAAATATAAAATTTCTAAGAACATGATTTATGCAACTTGATTTAATAGAGAGAAACAAACTACTACACGTGACTAAATATTCGCTGTATTAACAATGTTAAATGAAATCAATTTAGTTGAATATCATGGAATATTCAATTTGCTGAATTAATATATCATGACTACTAACAACTACTCGAGTTAGAAAGCTGATGTTACAAGGGAATACCTTCTAACATCTATAAAATGGAGGACGTCCACAAACAAGAACCTGGAGACTACTAGCAGAATGTTTAGAATTCTATTTCATTTCCAGTGAAGTACAATATTCTAATTTGTATTGTTCAATGTTAACAGGTAACTCAGAGGGCCCTAAACCCCCCAATAAGACCCCGAATCAAGGCTCCAGGCGATGCGAGCTGTTTCGACGACTACCCGGAAACCGATTGGCGATCGCAGCCTCCATTGCCGCCGGAGCAACTAGCACTGTTTCAAGACTTCTGATGAATCGTTTTAAATATTTCTTTTTTTCAACCACGAACTATCTCTTGTAAAACACTGTGAATCGGACACAGGAGCGTATCGAGATCGCGTCAACGGCGTCTGTACAAAATGGCGGTCGCGCGCGTCAGTTCTACGTTCTATACTTTGTACATAATCCTTTTTTCTATTTCGTTCTGCGTTATTTATTTGTACGCGGTGCGCAGCGTAGGCGTCTCCGTTGTTTTTCTTTCGAATTGTTGAGACGAGGCATACTGTAAATAAAAAATTGAAAGCAGGAGCGTGACGGACCGCAGGACAGAACAGGGTTCTATCTCGATGGAGACGTTTGATACGTATGTTTCTTTCTAATGCCTAAGCGACAAAGAGTGTTAACAGATCCATATATATATATACATATACATATAATTTTGTAAGACACGCGTGTGTCTAGTATTGTTACAAACGTGTACATGTGATACAGATTGTTAATAATTAAACCGTGCACTTTTTTCCAATTTCAAGCCTGACGTTCCGTACCGCCGGCGCTGAATCACGGTGCGCGCCGGAAAATCGATGTCCCTTCCTGCGTGCAAAGCCGATCCAAGATCAGATCTGACCGTGCAGACGTGCGAGGTCACTCTGTGATTAATTCGCAAAGAGCCCCGTGAATTATTGATACCGAAACCGGACACGCGACGCCGTCGAGTTCCCGCGAAACGCAGCTTTCTGCGTCGACGGAAGTCGTCAGTCGACTCGCGATTTTTACCTCCAAAGGTGGTCTTTGACGTGTGGTCTCCAAAGATGCCGAAAAAATTCTCCAACAAAAATCATAGGGTCGTACATTTCAAGGGCGACTTCAAACGACGAATCGGCGCGACGGTCAACGTCATCGACATCGAACCCGCGAACGAAACCGATTCGTCGAAGAACCAGGAGAAAGTGCCCACGAACAGGGACATCCTGAACGATTTTCTGGAGAGCACCTCCATCCACGGTCTGCAATACTTCGGGAAAACGGACGTGAAGGTCGGGGTTTTCGGGAAAAGCCTGTGGACGTTCACCATGCTCCTCGGATTCGCGTGTACGCGACGATCAGTCCCCAGTCGACGATTCTCCGGGGGAAACGATTAAGCGAACGCGTTCGTTTCAGGTTCCACCGTCATGGTGATACAGTTCCTGAACCGTTACAACGAGAACCCGACCAACACGTTCATAAAAGCGTTCAACAACCCGATATTCAAGGCGCCGTTTCCTGCAGTCACGCTGTGCCCGTTCTCGCCGATCCCTCAGGAAAGACAGAAGAGGATCCTCGACGGCATCAACATACCCGCGAACATGTCCACCAAGGTTGTGCTGGATCTTCTGAAGTATGTACAGGGTGTGCAGGAACGTTCGCTGCCAAGACTAACACGCTCACTGCCAAACTCGCGCCCCGAAACATCTCCGGAAGTAAATAAAAGTAATTTTGTCTGTGGGACTGGAAAGTTCGAATTCGTCACAGCGTTTTTAAAACCTCGTCGGATATTATAAATCCTAGTGAAATTATATTTACGCAAATAGATGAACACTATTTTTTAAAAAGGAACGAAGAACTGCGTTTGTCGTGTACGATCAACATGGCGGTCAACGTGTTAGGAAAATTGATAGCTGGACTGTGGATTTTATGCATTTATGGGAGAAATGAATTAATATCAAAATGTCATTTTCACTTTATTAAAATTATTATGAAAAAGGAGAAGTTTTGCAATTGATGTAGACAATTTGTATTCTGCATAAAGATCCACTGTCTACTGACGGCTAAAATTCTTTTTAATCAGATGCCATATGTGAAGTGGCCATATGTGAACTGTTTGTTTGTGGCCTTCTTTTCATATTTGCTTATAATGAAAATGGGTTAAAAGTACAGTGATTTCTCTATATATGTCGCCAAGGCCTGGATGATGTCGCGGGGTTATCCCCACTACCTTGGACGCCGACGAGTGTAAACATAACACGGCTTGGGTATGTCTCCTGGACGAAACACGTCGCTGGCAAGACCCGCGTTGTTGACATATATCGAGAACTCACTGTATCGCCAATTACGACTCGAAGCTGAAGCTCAAAATTGTGGTCTTAATGATTGTGCTCAATACAGATACGGTCACCTTATTACGTTTCCGTATGCGATGCGAAGTTACGAGGACAATGACCTGGCTGAACTGTTGAAGGCGAATCATTGGACCCTCGCGGACTTCTTGAAGATCCTTGAGCCTTGCGAGGACATTCTCGACTCGTGCTGGTGGAGCAGCGAGCGAATCGATTGCGGGAAAGCGATAGTGCTCTCTCACAGTTCTTACGGACTCTGTTGCTCCTTTAACTATCTTCTTGAAGAGTTCGTGGGCCGTGACAAGCAAGTATCTCTGAGACAGCCGTACCTCTGACCGGTTGTTTCGAGCGATCAATTTTTAAATGGCCCGCTTCTTCTTTGAGTTTTGCATGTTTCACAAACAAATCATTCTCTTTGTGGACGTTCAGGAACCAGCCAACCCCGAAACCCATTCGATCCGTCGACTATGGACGCAGAAGCGGTCTGAAGCTTTTGATAAACAAGCGGATACTTAATAGCGATAGCGATACATACGAATCGTCTCGATCCTCTATGTCGATCTCGAACAGCGACGGCATAGCGGTACGAGGAAATAATGTTTTAATAATTATAATTATCTCGAAGAAATGTGAAAATTGATGGGACACCTTCTTTGATCCCTTGAACAGGTGCTGATCCATCACAGCCTCGATTTCCCAGGACTCAACACCAACTCGTACATTCTCCAGAAGAACAACGAGCTGCAGGTAATAATCGGATCACACGGTAATTACTAGACTAATCTTTATACAAATTTCCATTTTCAGAATTTTAGTGAAATTAAGACAAGGGAGAAAAATCATTTTTGCTCTTGGTAAAAATAGAATAAAAATAGTATTGACCCTGTGGTTTAGCGTATGTCATAACTAGACAGCGTATTTTATGCATTTACGGCAAAAATTAGTAGATGCAATTTGAAACAGTAAACATATTAGAAAAATTTGGAGACACTTTTATATTATGTTCAACCAACTAAACATATTAAGAAAGGAAATAAATTTCTATGTCACTCCAACTTGTTGTAATTCGCGAACAAGAATTTTTATTTTGCATAAAGATTGCGCAAAGCAGTCGGCTAATTAGAAAAGAAAGTTCGAATTTCAATCAACACTCCAGCCCCCTCGTTTCGTGAGATCGAGGAAACTGAAAAAAGTTTGATCAGGATACATTAATTTTTGTTAGTTTTATACACTCTTAAATATGGAAGGAAACAGAGTGAGTTATAGGCATTTGATGCTTTTTTCTTCCAAAAGCTGTTGGAGCTTAGTTGGGATGTGCTACCTCATTCGCCCTATTAACCAGACCCTCAGATTTTCATCTCTTAAGGTCAATACAAAATTCCCATAATGACAAAAACTTTAACTCTTTGGTCGACGAAAAAGTTTCTCGCCGAAAAACGCAAGTTGCGTGAAAGATGGAGAAGCATTATGGAACAAAATGGCACTTAGAATAATTCAATAAATGTATAGCGAAATTTAAATGTACTGCGTTGAGTTTCCCTTACAAATCGGCACGAACTTTCCGGACAACCCAACAAAATGTTCTGCCTAGATCAGCGTGAGTCCGACCATAAGCACGGCACCGGCAGGCCTGTATCATCGCAACAGGGAAGGCAAAGTCGCCTCAATTTGCGTCAAGGACAGCGAGGCTCTCGAATACTTTCCCGTCTACACGTACTCGAACTGCTACGCGAACTGCAGAGTGAAGGCGATGATCAGGATTTGCGGATGCCTGCCGTTCATCTACGAACACTTGACCAAACACTATAACATCGCCGTAAATGCTCGCTGTGTACAGTGACTTCTCGATATATGTCAACAACACGGGTCTTGCCAGCGTCATGTATCGTCCAGGACCCGAGCTGTGTTATGTTCACACTCCTCGGCGTCCGAGGCACCTTGCGGGGTATGCCCCGCGGCAGTGGGGATAATTCCGCGACATTTATCCTCCAGATCCCGGCGACGTATATAGAGAAATCACGGTATTTCCTCCCCGGATAACTTCCGGACCCCATACAACAGCGAAATGAATTTCAGTCGTGCGAGCTCGAAGGCTTGATCTGCATCCAAAGGAACACCAAGCAGATAAGCATCATCAGGGACGTTCGGACGCCGAATGTGACCTGCACCTGTAAGATACCCTGCGAGCAAGTCATCTACAATGGCTTTCCCAACTCGATCGATCTCATGCACCCGCAGACCGCGACCAGCTAGTGAGTCGAAAGAAAACATTACAATTTTGAGGACTCTTTCAACTTGACCTTGAACTCTTTGAACTTGAACTTGACCTTGGGTGATCAAAATGTTGGAACCAATTCGATAAGTCGACGATTTTACATTGAGACAATGAATTTTTAAACGGCAGTCAAGCTACACCGAATTTCTATCATTTTTGTGTGATGTATTGACGTTTCAAAATTATTAGACTGCGGATTTTATGCATTTATGAGAAAAATTGGTAGGTGTAATTTCAAGCAGCAGACAAATTTTGAAAAATTAACTTTTATACATATATATATAACATATACAGTGTTTACTCGATATATGTCCAAACCACGGGTCTAGCCAGGTAAATCCTGGCTAAATCCTATACCAGAGGGTTTTGCACAAATGACAATCCGACATTGAAAGATCTTTTTATTGCACCGTGTACTACAAATTCAACGTCCACAGTAAAAGCTGTTCAGCGTGGACCGCCGCGAATCGAATTTCAGCGAACAATAACGCGATTAGAACATCTAGTACGTCTGTTCCAGTAAAAACGTGACGAGCGACGACGCCATTTTGCGGGTGTTCATGCACGCGCAAGTTTTCGTGACGATGGAGACCGTGTCGGCGGCCGACGAGGTTTATCTGTTGGGTAAGGAACTTTCGAAGCCGTCTCTCTATCCGGTTGTGGTTGACTATGGTTGTCGGTTCCAGCGTCGATAGGCGGGATATTCAGCCTGTTCCTCGGCAGCAGTTTCCTCAGCGTCGTGGAGATCCTCTACTTCGTCAAGCTGTTCTGCCACGCTGTCTATCGGCGTCGGAAGAACGGCTCGACCGCGAAGAAACGGAAACGGAGGAGCTACTGGGACTACGAGGACTACGAGGACTACGAGGACACCAGACGGAATATTTATTGATCGACAGGAAATCGATAGAAACGAGTTTCTCCCACGGACACACTAAACGCCGCCGCCTTTCCCTTCCCTCGCCGCCATTTCAACGACGGCTGTTCCGTTTTCGCGAGCCGATCGAATCGGATCGACCCGTTACGCGAGTTCGGACAATCTATTGTGTAACGCCGGCCGGTGTACGCGGCCAGGCAAGAATCTGGAGCAATTAGATCTATTTCGAGCGATTACTGGAACGCCGCGGAGGCGTTCGCGCCCGTAAAAATATTTACTGATCCCGTGTTTCCGCTTTGAAGCCCGACGCATCGACGACCTTCCCCGTCACCCGCTGACGACGAACCCTTTGACTAGATCCAAGAACTATGAATGCAGCGAGACCGACTCATTTATCGGAACCGTCGTCATCAGAATGCTCAATTTACATCGCGTACTCGTTGCTGAGCTCCTATTATGCAAACTAACTGCTCGCTGTATATCGTTTATCCGAGCTCATAACATCCGGAAAAACAATCGCAGCTCGCCTGTTACTGATACTGATAATTTTTACTATTGATTTTAATTAATAATAATTTTTACAAGTGTCGCGTATGGATCGCCTTGATACCGAAGACTTCAGATATCGGAGGTTCGGATAGTCGAACTCTTGTCCCCTGAACGGCCCCGATAAATAGAATCCTTCCGTGCCGAGAAACTGGTTTATTTATTCATCGCTAACTAGGTGCAGCGTGCGTTTCTTCCGATCGCGTCGAGACCGGAAATGGACGTTGTTCCTCGCCGCTCAGGATAGCGCAACGGTGCCTCGGTGTTCAATTCTCGGCTGGCGCACAGTGTCGCGAATGGCCATTCTACGTGGAAAAAAATCATAGATCGTTTCACGCTTCTTCAAATCGATTGAAATTTTCTGTTAGGTCATGAAATGAGATTCAACATGTGTAGAACCTTTAAAAATAATATTTATATTGAAAAATATTATATAAGTTATGGAAACAAATATAAAAATAAATAAAAAATATGATATTAAATAAGTACAACAATAATATCTAAATATAACAATATAAAAATAATTCTTCGCTAATATCGATGTCGCTAACAACTAAGTTACTTATGGGATTAGACGGAAGTTCTTGTTAAGAGTAGATCTAACACAGTTGTCGGTAGCGAATTTGTATTTTTTTGCGGTATCCCCCTGCAATAATTTATGATGGGAAGTAATTAACAGCATTGCTATTAAGTCGTAGTTTATAGATACACGCGAATTCTTCCTTGTGTGGCCAATCCTAAACCTTCTTATGTCTTTGTTGCGAGCTTCTTGAGCCTCTTCAGACATCATGCCAATTGGCAATAGGCATGATTTACTTATTTCTAGGTTAGCAGATATTTGCAGCTGATTTTTGTCAGAATCCCTACTATATAGTTTGAACTTAATGCAATAAAAATTTCAAGATGAGATCTTTTGAGACTTCCTAGTTCTACTCTATTAAAGTCAACTAACCGGCATAGGAAACTGCTACTTAAAAAATCTCTAAAAATTATTGTAAAGGACTTTATTGACGAACTTTGTGAACATTAATGCAAATATTTACTTATGTTAATATAGAATATCGTGCACAGAAGCTTAAAGATTCATATTTACTGCTCTGACATCATTTTCTTCAGAACAAATATAAACGTACGATTTCGCCGTATTACGGTTCGGAGTTTTCACGTATTGATTTCGATACCTGTATCGCTATTAAATGAATTATTATGTGTATAATTAGACTCAGTAAACATTCCGAAAGAAGAGTATATGAATGTTATATCTATTTTCTGACATGACTTTTTTCCACCTAAAATGGCCATTTGCGACACTATGCGGCGGCGCCGTTTCTCACAGGAAAATGGAGAACGAGTGTAGCACTTTGTCGCGGTTTATTTTTAAGCGGGCAGATATTCGGGGCATTCGGAGTATCAAATAAATCGGTAATCCGATCCCCGGTGTGTACCAGCTACTAGTCGATTGCGTAACGGCGAATCTGTTGGTTTTTACTCGGCGTGCAGCGGCCGGACGATAGCGAGATAGAGCCGCGATCCTCATAACGTCTATTTTCGGGGCTGCTATCGAAAACACCGATTTAGTTCTCCGTGTACGCCGAATGTTGCAGACCACCGATCAAAAGAGCTGGAGGAGCACCGTCTATTTTCGACGGGACGCCCACACACGCTCCTGACACGATCGGCCCGTCGCGTCGCCTCGCGTCCTCGCGAGACACCTCCATTCGCTTTTTTAACTCCAGACCTTAAATCGTGACCGCGAGAAGCGGTTTTTTACCGCGTTTATGACAGCTTGACGGCCGTGCCCGTTACTTCTGCGAGAAAACGTCCACGCCAGATGGTTGGAACGCGACTCCGCGTATTTATGAAAAACGAGCGGCGTCCTTTCATCTTCCGACGTCGATTCGTCGTCCTGTAACTTCTATTATTTTTGATGATCTTACACGTTCACTCGGCCTCGGTTTTTCTGCGCACGCTGGCGAAACTCGGCGATCCGCTTGGTAGATTGGCGAAATTAAAAGTGGGTTAGTCGACACAGGTGAAATTGCATCCACGCTCTACTTAACGGTGGTGACTTTGAAAATCAAAGATTGACAATCGAGAATTTTTTTATAAACTCTCGGATGCTGATGGCTAGACAGCGGATGGCTTCATGCGGAATAAAAAATTTCTACCTCGACTGCAACTCGAGTGACATAGAAATTTATTTTCCTTCTATGTTGGATTGGTTGGAAATAATATAACAGTATTTTTAAGTGAATCTAATGTTTTCACTGTTTTAAATTACACCTATTTGTTTTTGTCGTAACTGCATAAAATCCGCTGGCTAGCCTTAGCAATTTCATTCGTGATCCGGTAAGTTTATATACCTCCTCTTAAGATTGTTATTTGGAACTGTTATTTGGTTTCACTGCCGCGTCGGTCACACGTGGATGACACATTTCTTCGGCCATCTTTAAAAAATAATTTTGTCGCTTGTACTGCAAAGTCGCTGTACTGAATTTCAGGAAGTAGACTGCGGATTTTTATGCAAAATAAAAATTGTTTGCGGGGTATAGGAGCCACGTGGACGTTTAGTTCTTTTTTTAATCATTTTAAGGGGTTGAAAATAATACAAATATGTTTCTAAATTCTTCAAATGTCTTTACTGTTTTCCCATTTTTATCATAAATGCATAAAATCCACAGTCTAGCGATAGGCTTTAACTCTACAATTTTTATGTAAATGTCTAAATTACTTCGATTTTGTAGGATTTTTTTAGGATGGTTGTTCGGCAGGGAACGTGTTAGATATGCATAGTTAAAAAGCTTACTAGCCGGCTTTCGCTAAATTTTTAGTCCACAAAAGTTAAATTACTTCCAGTAGCTAAAAAATTCTAAAATTAATTACTTTTCTATTTTCTAACAATTAATTGTATAAGATCTTTTCAAAAGCCAAATCTTTCAAAAAAAAAGAACACACGCTATGGAACACTATAAAAAGCATTGTCGTTGTCCGCACAGAAAACACACCGAACTCCGTCCAATTCGCAAAACGATGGACAGGTAGAAAGCAAATAAGCTTCGCGATCATGCGACCAAGTTGAAAAACAGCCGAGAGCGCGGATGTTTGTACGGAGTACACCAGTTTCGTTCATTTCGCAGACTCTTTAATAGAAAATTGTGGAATCAACGCGAACAGATTCAAACATGAGGAGGAAGAGCCGGCTAAGGTGTGTCCCGAGGACGTCCGTACGTTCGCTAGCTCCTCTCGTGTCTCTTCACTCCTAAAACCAAACAAGAATAATTACGCTTTCCGACGGCGGTGAACGGTCGACGTGGTGGTGCACGTGAACGCTCGTGTTTTGTCACGGGGATTTCAACGTGGAGCGTCGGAATAAGAAGCGACGCGTCGCGACGCCGAGGAAGCTGCCAAAAGAAGGAGAGGGTCGCCGGAGCCTCGAACGTACCATTGCAAGGAATGTACTCTGAAGTTAAAACAGCCCCGCGTACAATAGCCAGAGAGAGATCAGCAAAAGGATCAGGATGAAGTACGTGGTGAGGATGTTCCTCGTCTCGTGGGCCGGCTGCGGCATTTTTCAGGGGGTTCACGGCACTGCGAATGACAGAAAATTACGCGTCATCAGGGTCCTCCACTTTGACGCATTGTTCGCCGGCCATTTTACGCGGAAGCTATCTCGTGTCACCAGCTATTATTTCGTAATTAAATGTGGAAGCAAAACAATCTAAAGAAACTTCAATGAACTTTATTTATACATAATGCATGGAAATGAAACTTTGGACATATCTTTTACATAATTTTTTATATTCTTTTTTGGTATGGCATTGTCCCAAGAACGTTTGAACACGAAAACACGAGTTAACTCGTGACCGGTCAACAATGTGTTAACGAACGACTAGCCTGTCAACTGTTTGCGTCGAGTATACTCGGCACCGAAAAGAAGGCATGTTGTTGTCTAACGACGAGTATACCCGTCATGTAGAAAAACATAATTATGTAGAAAAATAAAATTTAAGAGAGCGCGCGCGGTGCAGTATGAAAAAAGGCACAAAAATAGCCTTAGAAACAATTAATCAGACAAACGCGTGTTGTTAAAATGAAGCAAAATAGTTAGCAGGTTGAAGTTCGATATATAGTACCCGCACAGACACGAAATGTGTTTGTTCAGCACCGATCAAACATTCTTTAACCTTTCGAGGACGATAGCCTTCTGCACGATAGTACGACGTTACCGATATTTTCCATAACTATGTTCCAATTCTAGAAATAAAACTCTTAAAGTCGACAACAAAGTATGAAAGTGTATCTCGTCCAATAATTTCACCGTGTGCAATCAATTGTTAGATATTTGTCAGAATCGGTATGGTGTACTGAAACGCCGTATCCGTGTGGATAATAAGGATTAGTATGAATAATAATCCCTTGTTATCCTTAAAAATCGGCCTTTAGTCGGAATGGTGATCGCTACTCACAGGACAATGGTCGTTGGTGATTCTCCTGGTAAATTAATTATTACGTCGTCTCTACGAGTTCGAAGCGAGAATTGTGTCGCGAAAGCGTGCAACGATTGAAGATCGATCGGTTCGAGTCGGCTCGAGGGTATCGAGCAAGCACCGCGCCACTTTGCGTTCGATCTTCGACTAGATCACTCAACGCAGGATCCACGATGATCCCGAAATTCCTCCAGGAACCCTGTCGGACCCCCACCCCGGACTGTTGTACGCACCGCGGTTGCACCTTCCCTTGTAACTTCTGCTCCAGGATTGGTAGCCCGGGTCCCACCACCGGTCGCTGATGCGAAACCGACCAGTTCCGCCACCTCGGGTTATATTAAGCACCGTGAATGTTGGTTACAGCTTCGGTGGAAAAAGCAACGCGCATCGATCCGCGATCCACCTTGTCGAGAAGACGGCCGCGGGTTCAGGGTCGTCGGGCTGCGCGTCAACATCTTCTCGTAAACACTCGGCGACCTGCCACGATTCATGGGGTTGCTCGGGCTTCGCCGTTTCCTCGATGACAATGACAAAGGACGATTTCATTAAGCCTTAACGGACCAATGCCGCCAATGGTACTTTTACTTATTGGATCCAATGCCGCGTATATGGCGACAAAAATCAAATTTGAATCATCTTGTTATCCTGTTACTAGAGAATACTACTGAATTTCTCGTACTCAGGGTCACGGGAAGGTCATAATATTACAGGTTGTTGGATTCGTCTTGACCTCGGCTATCGTATAGCGACAACAAAATTATATCATTCCATTTAAAAAAAACTTCGATCACCTTGAAGCCTCAAAAAATATAACCTTGAACAAATTCTTTTGCCTATCATAATATTTGCCCCTCTAAACCAACTTATGTTTTCCTCTGCAATTTTTTTCTATTACAAAAAACAAGCGAGATATTTTAGATGCTCGAGTTAGGTGAAACACCCTGTGTATTAATAAATTCTCACTAAAATATAAATATTTTCCTTTCTATGCTTGATATAAAAATGTTGAATCCGCAGTTTCTCTTCGTGTGAAAAATAGTTTGGACCTGGTGGGAAATGAACTTGAAATACTTTCGGACCGTTACGGGTTAAGAAATGTTTACCCGTTGCCGAAAATGACATGCAGTTTTGTCAGAGGATACTGCGTCTCCGTTTATCGGCAACCAGTACGAAAGTAATTCAATTGTTCGGTCGTAAATTATACGTTCCGTCGACGCACGCATATTTCAGGTCCGCGTGTTTTCTTGCAGTTGTAGGCTGCTCCTAGTTACAATGTAGTCGGCAATAGACCGTCAGGTAACGCCGCTGTTGTTGCTATCTGTTTTCGAAACGGCGTACGATTTCTGAGAAAACAATGGTGGCGCCACGTTGCCACGATTTTAGAAAAGATCGGCAAAGCGCCTTGTACGAGCAACTAGCCCCGGGCAGCGAAGGAGGACGCATCTGAATAAATATTGCTACACGTTACGAGTCAACTGTAAAATCCTGAAAAAATCCGGAAAATACGTTAAAAACTGTGTAGGAGGTTTGGTACCAGAAAAATGACCTTAACGACGTATTTTAGAAAATAAGAGATGACAGGGGAAAAGGAAATATAAGAGATGAACGCCTCGTGGAAGAACGCATCAATTAGTGTAAAGTAAAGTAAAGTAATGTAAAGTAATAAGTAAGTAATGTAATGCAACGTCTGTAAAGTAATTCTCCAATATGATGGTGTAAATTTTTCATTTGATCAACATCCGCCCAGGATGGCCTGGAACGAAACTGTTAAAATTGTTCGTACTCGGAGCAACGGTCAATAAAGAGTAAACGAACCGTGCCTTCCGAGGACGGCTAATTTAATTATAAAACAACACAGGGTCCATCAGTGTCACCGTTAAGAGGCCGAAAGGAATCGCTTCTTATTTTTAAACGAAAAGATGCTCCTGATCACACCCACGCGACGCGTTCGGATCCAAGACAGAGAATTCACGTGTGGCGCCACGATATTTTTCACGTGACCAAATATAACAGTGGAATTCACTTCGAACAATGCCACTCCGAGGACGGGAATTTCAACTTCGGTCGGGAGAGCCAATGTCGGATCGTTTTGGATCCTTTTGTTACGCTCGAACAATGGACTCTATTGTTGCAATCTCGCAACGCTTCTCGACTTCTCTCGTCTCGATCGATCTGTCTAACGAAGCTTTCAATTTATATCAACATGGTGCAATAATCCACGGCAGCATAATTCCAGCACTTTTTTAATTTTATTGTCAACCGCCTCTCCAAGTTGCGCGAGGGCCCAATGGGTATTATAAATAGCAAAAACGATTTGCATCTATTGAGTACCATTATCAGCGTTCAATTCATTACGGTCGTAGCCTTTAAACTCTGTGCTGATTTGCGCTTCGCGCATTTCAGGACCGTATCCACGGTCGTCGGTGCCCTCCCTTTCAATTACAGCATCCAGTTTCGTTCTAGGAAACTGCGTTCATGTTTTACGAATAAAAAATTTCTTTTTGATCCCTAACTTGCCCGAAATCATCGGAATTCGGGGAACCATCGGAATTCGAAAGAGAACTTTCGTTTTCTTGGAGGTCTAATTGACGACTCATTTACACTTTTCTTTTTTTTTTTTTTTAATAAAATCATTAGAAACTGGGGGTGGAGGAAAATCATCCTGGAAAGCTATAGCAGTTTTCTAAGACGTGAAATACTTTTCACGCTTATACATGTTTAGTAGAAGTTACTAATAGTGTCGTCCCTGGACCAAACTCGCAACACGATTCGCAGTGCACAGGAGGGGAGGCGAGCTCGCGTTAGGAACAGTCAAACGTTAGAATTACAAAATCGTCGTGAAAGTGCATCTCTTTCGTCCACCAGTTTCCGGTAAGCCTATACCTAGCGGATATCACACACGCGGCCATTTCCAACTATAAGAATAACCACAGTTTACTGTGCCGTGTTTCGAATGTCAACATTCCGAGCAGCAATAAATTACGACCGTGACAATGTCGGTAACGTGGGAGGATCAATAGGACGGAAGATCGTCTGCAAAGCAACGCGCGGTAGTAAACGGATCGTAATTTTCTTATTTCCGCGTAGTGTGTGTTAACGTTGTTTGAAAATCTATTAAGAACCAAGACACCGTCGATTCGCGATAAGGTAGAGTGACCAGGTGACCGACAAAAATAGACGAAAAATGGTTTTACGTGCCTCAACTTTTCGTCCTTGTAAGACAATATTTTTCGCTGGGAAGGGGCTCGTTCGAAAGAGGAAGGTTCAATCTAGCGCGCGCTGGTCATGAGCTGACGAGATTATGCAGATATTTGGTAATATAAGCGTTAGAAGTAGGCCAAAAATTGACGATGTGCGTGCCGTGGAATCCAAGCATTTTTATGCCATTGGATGAGTTTTCTGGATGAAATCGAGGGTAGCGCGCGCTAGAAAATATCTCCAGCTACAAATTGAGCTATATTTTGTCTTGATTCTCTGCGAAATAAACCCAAAACTTGAAGCACGTTTCTGGCGTTAGAATTCATAATATCGATAATACAGAGCAAAAAATGTGACAAGTTTAGTCATAAACTTAAGACCCGTCGGATCAAGATCAAGAGTCTGTGGCTGAAGGTTGTGAACGGAAATTATACAGCAGTTAGCGACCTGCTGGCTCTGCAAAAGTCACGTGTCTATCCTTAGCTCTTAATGGGACAGTGAAACGAAGCGTTGTCGAAGGAATCGTGTACGGGAACACGAGGATCGGTGTTCGGTGTGGCAAAATGGCCGGCGTTTCGAGGGTCAACGGGTGACCGCGTGTTTCCCGCGTGCCGGAGTGCATTTCGGGGATGTTTACACGGCCGCATAAATCGAACGTTCGCGAGTCCTTCGATCTGATTGATGGACCGGCTATTCTGGTCGGCGACGGAACGCGTTTCCGAACGGCCCGCGTTTGATTAGGCCGCGGGAGCGGCTCTTCGGCCGATGCGCGACGCGAACGTCGTCCATCATTTCCAGGCCTTCGTCTAATTTTAACGACTAAACCAAATATTAGCTGCGATGGACAATGTACGGATCCGCCTCGGTCCGACCGAGCCCGTGTTACGTAATGCCACTTCCGGGACGCGTGGCTTTGAACACCTGTGGAGGATTCTTGGTCGGAGGCCGGTGTTTACTAAATAATCGGAAATAGGATTGTACGAAATATGTGTTTTTTCTTTTCTTTTTTTTTTTTATTTCATTGGATCACACGAGGTTCGCGTCGATGAGATACAGACATAGTCTCTGGGCAGAGACGTCGGCGTCGGCGTCGACGTCGGGCTGGTAACTCGATTGAACCGCATAGACGCGCATTAAAGACAGATCAAGTATTATTAAAAGAATACATTATCAAAGATTTGTACGTGTTCATGGCGCATAGCTGCGCGAACGTGGCGAGCAATCACGATTAACATAAATCTCCGACGAGGCTGCCGACGCATAAATTAAAAATATGTATCGGCGCGTGCAACTATTAAACACTAGGTGGTCTTGCGGAGCTTGGACGCACCTCCTGCTGGCTCGAACGGAAAAATTTCTACCCACTTCTGCGGGTAGAACGTACAGTTCGTTCCATTTTCGTTCCTGGATACATAGATAATTACTAGACTGCGGATTTTATGCATTTATTGTTTATTTAAGGACATCAGCGTATCGGTTTCTTAAAAGAAGAAAGAAATTTTCCTTTGGCTTCTGTGATTTGCAATCAATACAAACATTTTTTATTTCGCATAAAGATCCGCTGTCTAATAATTACAATCGCGTTTTATTTGACCTTAACCCCTCGACCGAGTGACCAAAAACACTATTATTTAACCCTTCTAGGACAGATGCTTTCCACTCAAATTCCTGCACACCAGTTATTATACATACTTTGTTGACACGTCATGCCACTTACAAGCCAAATTGGATTATGACGGGTTAGACTCGTCACGCGATTTTTGAAGCTATTTATGACGTTTACCTTGACATAGGAGGACGGTGGCGAGACGGGGTATCATGAAAAGAAATGATAATTGAAAAATGGTAGAGATTTGTCAAACGTACCAAACGGAAGACATTGTGAAGTCGTCTATGATGATACGAAGTCGTCTATTTCGTGTGCGAACAAGACTTGTATTTATTTAAAAACGGTAAGTCATTTATTTTCGTTACATCATAATCTTCACTCTGTCTCCGTTCATGCACAATATTAAAAATTGCAATATTTTGTATTTGTTGGAAAAATAACATCAGCTTTTGGAAAATGATGTGAGGCAAGATGGTGTTCTTGATGCGGGGAATGATGGGGTACCTCATCGTGCGAGGTTGAACAACGCTAACGTGCTCTATTGAAATTGTAATTATATTTTTACAATTTTATATAATTGTAATTATCACCGTGGATAAACTATGATTCTCACTTCTAATCCTTACAAAAAGGGATTTGTCAAACTATCCGTTTTTGAAAAAATATAGAAAGTTACAAAAAAAGACAGTAGAGAAATCCACAGAATTTTGGGATTACAAATATTTGTATTGCAATGAATGTTGCAGGTATTTGCATCGATTGTGAAAATATGTAGAGGAACGCTATAGTTGTTAGGTACCCCCTCCTACCCCGTGGCAGGTCTCACCATGTCCCAAGTGATGAACGCAGATGTTTATACACATTCATCCAAAAGGGAAATAATTTGTACTTCTAAAACTAAAAGTTTAGAGTAGCCGCGAAGGGGTTAAGAACAACACATCGATCTTCTTACTAGACCCAATATAAACAACTAATAATCTGAACTGCCTATTACAAAATTATAATTCAGATAGCACGTTCCTAACTCTGGGTTAAGACAAAATCCACTCGTCCGCAACTCCATCTCTCGGGTACGGCGCGCTCGTCCGCAACTCCATCTCCCAGGTACGGCGCGCCTAGCCGCGAATGCACAAAAGCCGCTATAGTGGCGTTACCGTCCAAACTGATGCTTCCCACGGAAGCCACTATAGTGGCGTGCAGTGCTTAAGAGGTTAAACAACGTTTTACGTGAACGTTTACAATGGCATGAGCAACATGACGTGCCCGAGACGTCTTTCAGACATCAAGGGGCTAAACTAGCGTTGCTCCAAGCATCGTTCGACATAGAGACAATCTTGAACAAATTATTAGTCTTTTTCTTCCCGAAGGAACTTTCCGCTCGACTAAATTCTTCGATTCTCGGCGCCGAAAACGGAATTTAAAAATGTTAGGCAGCATGAAAGGGAAACGACATCAGGGTACGCGGCGTTCGCTCGACCAACGGCCGGGGCTCGGCGTTTTCCTTATCCTATACCGGTGTTCTAATGACTCAGAGAACAGACAGTTAATATCTGCATCTACCACACAGAGACTCGTTTGAATAAAAGGCGGGGACGCTTGCTTATCTGTAACAGGGTTTGCGTAACTGACAGATGCCGCTGCCGCGTAAACACATAGACCTATTTCCTATACACAACGATTCCGCATAATTACCGTCGCATTCATTAGCCGCCCGAAGCGCATTATCGTATCATTAGGAGTTCTCAGGAAATCGGAGTCATGCCAAGGAAAACCCGAGCACTTCCTCCAGCGAGTAATCGAACAGCTTTAAGTCTAGTTTGTACATGCTCGCCAGCTTTCGGAGTTGTTTGTACGTCAGCGTCGAGTAGTATTTCTCCAGCTTCCTCGACGTTGGCTCGTTGTTCACCGGTTTCGCCGGGAAACTGCAACAATGATCGATATACTGGTTGTTTCTACTAACTCGAGCATCTAAAATATCTCGCTTGTTTTTTATGATAGAAAAAAATTGCCGAGGAAAACATTAGTTGGTTCAGGAGGGCAAATATTATGATAAGCAACAAAATGCAGGTTACATTTTTCGGGACCTCAAGGTGATCGAAGTTTTTTTTAAATGAAATGATATATTTTTATTGTCGCTATACGATAGCCGAGGTCAAGACGAATCCAACGACCTGTAATATTATGACCTTCCCGTGACCTTGAGTACGAGAAATTCATAAAAGTAGGACACCTGATGTAAATCGTGAAATAACGATGACATGATCCCCCTAGGGTTTCAAGAAATGTTCTTGAACCTTGATTAATGACTGTAAACACGCTCACACTAAATTGTAAACACCGATACAAATTCTTCTCGTTTCGGTGACTTTAATCAGTACGTTTCAGAAATTCATCGGGATTTATTCGATTGTGAAAGGTAACGTTGCTTCTCTGAAACGATGGTGTACAGTGATTCAGATAAGATAGACATGTTTTTAATTTATGGTGAGACAAAAAATAACTCGGTACAAGCATCTCAACTGTACGCAGAAAAATACCCTGAGAGAAATCATTCTACTCTACAAAGTTTGGACCACATAGTTTAATTGTTTTGTAACACAGGGAGCATTAAATCACTGAACAGAAAACGATCAAAGCGTGCTACTGGAGAAGATGCCGAAACTTTTGTATTGGCTACAGTCAATATTGATCCTACTACAAGTTGTCGAAAAATTGGACGTCCTTTAGACATTTCCAAAGCAAGTGTGTTCCGAATATTACAATGTTATAAATTTCATCCATACCATATTTCCCTACATCAGGAGCTTCATTGCAATGACTTTGAGAATCGTGTTGCTTTTCGTACATGGACATTGCATTATTGCAATGATACACATTATTGCAATATACACATAATATGCATTATTGGTGCACTGAAAACCCGAAATAACTTCGACAAGTTGAACACCAGCGTCCATGGAGTGTAAATGTACGGTGTGGAATCGTCGGTGATAACAAACTCGAGGTCACATGAAAGTCATAATATTACAGGTCGTTGGATTCGTCTTGACCTCGGCTATCATATAGCGATAATAAAAATATATCATTCCATTTAAAAAAACTTCAATGATCTCGAAATCTCAAAAAATATAACCTTGAACAAACGTTTTTGCCTATCATAATATTTGCCCCTCTGAACCAACTAATGTCTTCCTCTGCAATTTTTTTCTATCATAAAAAACAAGCGAGATATTTTAGATGCTCGAGTTAGGTGAAACAACCTGTATAATTTTAACTAATCGAAAATATTAAACTCCTCGATGCACATTCGCGTCCTCTGTAATCGATGCGTTAGGCGTGCTAAATGATCCAGCGCCTTAGCGATTGTTGTTGAAGAGTAACATGGAGAAATTGAAAATAACGGATTAGGGACCCCATTACTGTGGGGGTACCAATCACTGTGCCTATATTAATTACACTTAAAGAACAATGAATATTGAAAAAGAGATATGTAACATCTATATCAACTAATTTTAATGAAAATGTTTAATATCTCTTTTTTAATATTGATTATATGCTTTAGAAAGAAGTGTAATTAGTATACGCACGGTAATCGGTACCCCCGCAGTAATTGGGTCCCTCACCCTAGTGCTTAATATTGCGAGAATATTTGTCTGACATGATTTACGTCCTGTAAGTCTGAAAAGTTGTTTTCCGGAAATTCGAGACTCACTTGACCGACTCGACGCCCATGCGTTCCAGAACCTCGGTGGCGTCCTCGACCAAACTCTCGTACTTGCTAATGAGGTTGTAATTAACTAAGCACGGCTGACACAGCTCGTAGATCGGGTTCCAATGCTCGTTTCGGGTTTCGTTCGACGAATCGTCCGTGACGAACTCGACGAACTCCCGGAAAGTGACATCGTCGCCGTTCCTCAACGACTGCTCGGTGGCGTTCTGCCTGTACCTCTGAAAACAAAATCCGTCGTTGAAGCATCGTTTCGATTTCGTGGTTAAAAAGGTGAAAAACGTCGGTTCTCTCTCTAACCTTGACGATCTTCTTCCCGAAGCGAGACTGAAAGTACATGGAACTCTTCTCGTGTTTCGCCTCGAGCTTGTTCCTGTAGGCGGACAGCAGCCTTTCCAACGGATGCCTGACCACTATCAGCTTATCGTATGTCGTTAACATTCGTTCGATCTCGGGCAACGTGTAGTTGCTCAGCCTTTGGAAAGTGCCTTGCGAGTGGGCTTGGTCGGCAGGTATCTCCAGGGGATCGTTGCCTGGCCATTTCCCAGTGGCAACCATCAGAACCCGTTTCCAGTTCGTGCAGGCGACCTTACAAACGAGCACGCGGACTCTTAGGCGGCGATAACCAACGAAAAGAAATCTTTCCCGGTTTTTTATTTCGCAGCTAGCCCCGCGGTTTCGCAAACTAAGCGGCACATATCTAAAGTCTCAATCACCTACTCAGCTGTTGCGCAAACGGCTGCCACGGTTCACTCGATTCCGCCGGTCGATAAACGATTCTGCTGCACCGTTCACAAAGAGTCAAGGACTCGCTCGGTTTCCCGTACGTGAGCTGATTCGCAGGTGAATTTTATACAGAATTTTGCGAACAGTCTGGGTTCAACCGATTCGAGAGAAATTACATCGTTCGAGTTCCGCAGCAATGGCTTCCGAATGGCTTAAGTTTACAATTCGTTTCGGTTTAATTCTTCGTCGACGTTACGACGACTTTCGAGGACTCGTGGTAAGCAATTATGTCTCTCCCCTCTCCCCTGTTCGCGCCGCGGCCGAAAACTGCCGACTTCTGAACTTTCGGCAGTAAAACGCTTAATCGCGACAATTAATCCGCAGTTCCCGTCGTGTTCTCTAATTGGAATCGTACGGCTTTAGTACCGTGAAACCGTGGCACCCGGCTTTCGCTTCCCTGGTTTCTCGGTTAATCGTGTCGTACCTTCGGCACGTAGCAATAAAGAAGCTCGTGCTGCTCGTCCACGAGGATATTCCTGAAGGATTCCGGGTCCGAGACCTCGTTAGCGGTGTCCAAATCGCTGAGGATCTCCTCGCAGTTGTACTGCAACCTCTCCTGCCGTTCGACCAGAGCAGACCTCGCCAGAGCGTTCGGCCCTGTCCAGGAGTACATGAAATTCTCCGCCTCGAAGGGTCGTCTTCTATCATCGTTCGTCGAGGTACGCTCTCCTACCGCGTTCCCGATCGCAATCGACACCGACATGCTGAGGATAAGTAGAACTGTCCCCCGAACGCTGCATCCTGTCATCGTCCTTCCTGCCCACCCGGGACATTGAATTATCTTCTTGATGGAGGACAGCTGTTTACGAACCGGTCCTGCGGAGTTCGGACAAACATTGAATTAATAAAACATCCGTAAGAATTAACCCTTGAACAACCCTGAATTAACCCTTTGCTGTCGAAGCTATTTCAACTCGAAAACCGAACATTTTTTCCGACCAAAAATGCTTCCATTCTATAAGGGTTCAATAATTTGTTGAATATGAGCAAATTGAATAGAGTAAAATATATCTTGAATGATTACGTGATTACTTGAGTGCTAAGGGTTAATAGAAAATTGAATTAACAAAACATCCGTAGTATGATAAAAAGACTTTCATTAGAAGGTTTAAAGAGGATTCTCGTGTAACTCGCTCAAAAATCGATATTTTCCATTGTACTTTTTCATAGTATAGAGCCTCGAAAATACTTTCCCAACATTTTTTTCAACCCGGTGGAAAGTGCAACTCAATATGTATTCGACTGAGCTTATTTTTAAAACAATATTATTCATTTAAATGAGTTTTACAGGACAATAACAGTCATCGCTTTTTCTAGAAAAAATCGCATTTCCCTCCGCTTCAAATTTAGAGAAGCAATAAAGAAATTGGATATTTAAAAAACGAATTATCTCGCCGAGGCGTTATCAGAGAAGCGCCGCTCATATCTGGTATATCTTTTCACCGCTTATATCTACATCATTTCATAGTCAATCTCATTTTTTCACTCCTACAAACACTCATCTACGACTGCATAAACTTGCAGATATATTTAATAAATAAATTTTGAATTAACATTCCACGAAAATTGGCTTATTTTTCCCCTTAAAGGAATTCCCCCTTAAAGCTTTAAAAGCAGACATATTTAATAAATAAATTTCGAATTAACATTCCACAAAAATTGGCTTATTTTCCCCCCTTAAAGCTTTAAAAACAGACATATTTAATAAATAAATTTCGAATTAACATTCCACGAAAATTGGCTTATTTTCCCCCTTAAAGTCTTAAAACCAGACATATTTAATAAATAAATTTCGAATTAACATGCCGCGAAAATTGGCTGATTCCCCCTTAAAGCTTCGAAAGCGTAAGAAGCTATTGTTGCCACTCTTCAGCCCACGGAAACTGTCTCCATTATTCGATTCGCTTTACATACTGGTAACGAATGTAAAAAAATGCAGCATGCCTCGTGCCACACGAGGAAAAATCGTACGTATGCAACTCCGTTTTCCTGGTGCATAAAAACAAATACATAGTACGGTCGATCGGTCGTCCATTGATTATTCGCAGGGAAGCCTCTCGATTCACGGTTCGCGTTGACATTAACATAAACAGAGCTTCGTAAATCGATTTCATTCGACGGGGAAACACGAGCGACCGGCAGAGGTCTTTCAATTAAACGTTTATTGGTGTCAATTCGGTCGGCTGGTGGTTACGCGTTCGAGTGACACGAATTCGCGGCTGTTGTGGGAAACTTCTCGGAACGATTTGTAAATTAAAGAACGCGGAGAAAAGAACGGATCGGACAATTGGATCGGGCGCTTATTAAACGCCTCCGAAGTGGATTTTAAACGGACGGAGCGTTTCGAGCTGGGATATGTAGAACGGACTTTTCTTTTAATAACCGAGCGCGATTTCAGGTCAACGATTCGAGCGGCGAACAGATCGGACAATTTCCAGAAGCGCGGCGATACCGGCGACGCGGAAACAAGGAAAACGTTGATTTCCTTGTATATATCATTCGCTTTCCATAAAAAGAAAAAAAGAAAATGGGATTCCATGTCCGCGCGGGAAACGCGACCACAGATGACCGTGATAACAATATCACAACACGCGTTGCGAAACCGACAATCTCCTGCGCCGATCATTGTAGAGGAAACGTCGGGAATTAACGAGATCCAATGCCTGTCGATCCGTATCGGCACAAAGCGGACCAGCGAAAGTGAAATTTCATAGTATAATTTGTAATCGTTCGTGTCGATTTTTGAGGAAAACTCGAACGCAGTACATTTAAATTTCGATACACATTTATCGAATTATTCTAAGTGCCATTTTGTTCCATAATCTTTCTCCGTCTTTCACGCAACTTGCGTTTTTCGGTGAAAAACTTTTAAATGTGATTTTTTATGTCGTCCAAAGAGTTAGAGTTTTTGTTATTATGGGAATTTTGTGTTGACCTGAAGAGATGAAAATCTGAGGGTGCAATGTCTGGTTAATAGGGTGAATGGGGTAGCGCATCCCAACCAAGCTCCAACAACTTTTGGAAGAAAAAAGCATCAAATGCCTATAGTGCACGCTGTTTGCCTCCATATTTAATAGCGTATAAAAGTAAGAAAAATGAATGTATCCTGATCAAACTTTTTTCTAAAAATGCCTGAAATATCACCTTTTAGATTATTCAGACCTATCCTAATGCCACCTACGGAAAAAGCGGCACGAACTTGCCGGACAACCCGATATAATACACTTCACGCCGTTTCATAATACCGGGGAACTGCTTGACAAACATTCGCGCGATAAATATCTTCACGCGGTCTCGGATAAAGAACAAATGTTTGTTTTCGAAACTCACGTGGATTATCTTGGCGAAACGATAGCCCATTGGTACCGCTTTGATTAAACGAATAAAGCCGTGTGTACACGATTACGATACTCCGATCGCTATACAGCAACAACACCGAACTACAGGCACTTTGCAACTACGATGCTCATCAATGACTCGCGCAATCGGCTCGGGAACATGGTCGATGCGGCCGACCTTGTCCGATCGCTAATGAATGAACAACCTTATGGCACATTAGCGTGCCCCATTGCTCTCCTCCAACGGCGCGCCGGACCATCCTCGGTAACCTTCCGACCGACGCGTAACCTCTATCCGCGCGGCGGCCGGTATCAATTCTGTCCGCCAAGAATGGCGTGTAATAGGTGTTTGAGAAATTCAATTCGCCCGATAACGACGTTACAACAACTGAATCGCGATAGCCGGCAATGAAGCCAATTTACGATTGCGTAATACCACCGGGGAATTCGCCGGACAATTGACCCCCTCCTCCGACCCTCGCGCTGGAAGAACGTCCGATAAAGAGGAAACAAGCCGAGACATCGATATCGTCGCCGAGGATCACGATCCGGAAAAACAATGTCACCGAACACGGTCGTCGGTGGACGCGTGACCGGCGCCGCGATCATCCAACCGAGCAGAATCGTGTCCCACTATCCTTGAATCGCGGCCAGACAATGGGAACTCACCTGTTGCGGGCAGCAGAGCGTCGCGTAGGTCCGCCGAGCAGATTGTCAAAATCTACGTGGCATGGTTCGACGATCAGACCTTGCGGTCAGTTCGATAATCGTCCATCGTCGAAACGGTGATCCTCTTCTCGTCGAAGTGTTCCGAGAATCCTTTGAGAAACGGAGACCTCCTTTCGAGCGAGTCCCGGTCCGAAAATGGTGAGGAGTGGGACGACGCTCGATCGCTGAAAATTCCTGGATCAGCCGGGTAAATCGGGCACACGCGCACGTTGGAACACGGGCTGGAGGAACACCGCCGAGCCGATGGCCAGTCCGGCTATTGCCTTGTCTCGGAGACCTTCTGACATAAGAATGGAACGTGGTGCCAGTTTGTAGAAGTGAAAGAAGCTGCGCGCGCCACCGGACATTGCATCTTCGTTTCTTCAGCAGGGACAGGCTCGATCTTCCTTCTCCACCTGTTCCCGCTCCAGAGCCGCTCGTCGACGATCCAGCGCCGGGCAAAATTCGAACAACGACTCGGCCGAACCAGCCTGTCGGGTACAGGCGAGGCTGGTTTTACATATTGTCCCCGAGGTGGCATTCCTGAATGACTGATTAGAGGACACGTCGTCGACCAACTGATTTTCGGCGGCGTTAACGACCGGTTCGTCCGCCGGAAAACACCGGCGCACAGTGGTCTAAAACGCGAAATTTAGTGACATTTTGGTAGAACTTCTGAACTATTAAAGATATCGAAGTGATATTTTGGGGTGTAGAAATTAACAAGTTTTTTAATGATGCATAATGGTACCATAGTATTTTTTTACTATTTTTTAAATGTATTTACAAATTTAACAACTTTTAGAAACACATTCAGCTTAGTAAATATATTATTCCTCTAAATTTTTGAAAAATCGCTCTTTAAATAAAATTTGGTTTAGTGCCTAAAGTGTTTTTTAATCGTCAAAGAGTCCCGACGAAGAACTCGAGAAACTATGCGCATAGCCGCACGGACGCGGGAAACTTTAAACAATAATAACTTGTGATATGGGACGAGATGGGAAATAATTCTTACATGATTGTATAGAAGAAAGTATGCTGAAAATACTCCATTTTGTAAAATTCTATGATCCGTATGATACAGAAGATATTCCTTGCGAAGTCTTAAGAATTTTGAAAATTTTCTACATTGCATTTGGCATAATATGTTTAATACATCATGAACAGTAATTTTTAATCGACAATTGTAATTTACAGCTTAAAGATAAACCTTTCATTAAAAAAAAAAATTGGAAGGAAAATATTAAAAAGGATCGTCAGGGCATCTCAAAGAAGAAAAGCAATTTTTTCTTCTTTGTTTATAAAGCAATAAACATTAAACGTAAGTCAATATGAGACAGTTGATTTTGTGGCAAAATGGCACCAAATTTCGCGTATTAGATCACCGCCGCGGCGGTATAATGACGACGGTGTCCTTCGTCACATCGACTCGAATACAAGAAAAAGTTTCGACGATTTCTCTCTTAAAATTTGCATAATTTGGAAACGTGTTTTCCTTCTATTTTATTTTTCTAATAAACCACGCTGCGCGTCGGATCGCCCGAAAACAGAGATCGTCTCCGAGAAGTAAATAAGAGAGTATCGCAGATTATTCGGAGACTGAGAATTTTACTCTCTTTGATCCTATAGCTATTATTTGTACAAGTAAGAATTATCGGATCTTTTACGAGCACAAAGCCGGAATTTTGCTCGAGCACTTGTAGCACGCGAATGAAACAACGAGGGACTGTTCATTCGAGTTGATCCACTTTTCAAGCGATCGCTGTGACTCCACCAATAGCATAGGTTGCTCATTGTACGGGAACTGTCTGGCGATTGTGCGTATTTTTGCAGCGAGGAAAACAATCAACCGCGTTGTTTTACTGGATTTTCCCGAACCACCGACGAACTGCCCGCGATCTTCTGTTCTACAGATAATGGAACCTTTGGAATCGGGAAAGTCAACTTATCTGTCTCGCGATGCTATCTCTGAAGACAGTTTTCCTTGGGTCATGAAAAAAATCCACTCCGGGAAAAAAAGATAGCACATCACATATTTTTTCAAAAGTTGTAAATTCAAAAGTTGTAAATAGAAGCCGAAAAATAATTATGAACTTATTAAAAAATCCTGAAAATTACGAAAAAAGGAAGAGTTCTGGGCGTCCGCAAAGTTTAACTGCTCGTGAAAAACGTGCAATATTAAGAACAGCATCGAATTCGAGCATGACTGCGATACAAATCGCAGAAAGTGTTGGTGTAAACACTAATGTAAAAAAACAATGTATTCTGGACGAGTGGGAGAATATTACCCAAAAAAAGTATTTAAAAAATGTATAAATCTTTACCAAACAGAACGATTGAAGTCACTAGATGTAAAGGAGGTTCTACAAAATATCAAGGTCTGATTTTTATCAATTAATTGTTTTATATCTCAAGTTTTTCGTTAAGTCTGCTATCATTTTGTCCCATTTGCGGACCACAATATTTACGTTCTCGTTCCTAGAATTCTGATGACGTAAATGTTGCGTATAATACATATATGGACACAATGAGGATGATACAATGTTGCGTACATTATACATATAAGGACATGTCTAAAAATGTCGACATATTAACCCTTTGCACTCGAAGCTATTTTAACTCCAAAATGAAACATTTTTTCCGACCTAGAATATTGCTCTTCTATATATTTTTTTCATGCTATACATACGAAAATGGTGCAACTTACTCGTACAATACCGGAATGTTTAGTAATTTATTAAATACAAACAAATTTAATAATGTAAAAAATATTTTGAATAATGATACATCAATTTTTAGTGGCGCCTTACAGGCACCATTCGAGTGCTAAGGGTTAGAATATTCATTTTCTTCAATTTATGGTATTCAAACGAAGAAAGAATATGCGATGCGCTATCTTTTTGTCCCGAAGCGTACGTGTCCCGCAAAATTGGTGTTGCAAAAACGAATGTCTTCTCGAGAAATCGTTCCGTCGGTTCGAGCGACAGGTCTCCTACTTCATCCTATAATATACACACGAGGTTATTTTTATCGTTCCCAAAACGTATGCAAATCATTCCTGCCGCGACCGCGTTAATAATTCCGAGCCGAACACGCGTTTCGCCCGGAGGTAACGCGGAGCTCGATGTGGCAAATTGCCAGAGGAAGATCGCTTCGCACAATGGGCTGCTTGCTATCAATTAAGGAAGGACGTGAACGAGGCACGGGCACGATCGGCAGGGGACAGATATTCGGTCTATGCGTCGCCGGTCGTCGTTACGTGCGTGTGTACATCCGAAACCGCGCGATCCATTGCCTCATAGCTCGCGTGACGACTAGAGAAAGTACCTTACCTTCGGGCACCATCTGTGCCGTCCGCTTGCCCTGAATGACTTTAGTCTTGCTTTGGCTTTCGTCGGTAAACCATCCTACGAAAACAGACGAGCGGCTGCTGAAAACCGAGCGGGGTGAGCAGAAGCATGAAACGCGCTTCCTCCTGAACACGCCTCCCGTGGTATCGCGATCGAAAACACCACCGCTGGCCGCCGAGACGCGCACGTGTTCGCGCATGCACGAGTGATCCCGCAATTACTGAAAGCATTTAGGTAACGTCTTCTCGCTTCGCCTATATTGGCAGAATTACACCGTCCGCCGATATGATATCGTATCTGTTGATATACACCACTTTGCACGCAACATCGAAAATTACCCGCTAATCGTACTTTCTTGAAATCCGCCGGCCTATGACGACAGAAACGCTTCCTACGGCCGAAGTTTGTCCAACTGTTTGTCGGAAACATTGTACCCGACCCCCGTAATCTCGCGCACCTCCGACAGTTCGTTCGGATAACAGTGCGCGTAGCCCACCGGAAATCGTTAATAACACGGTGAACGCCGCGGAGGTCGTACGACAGTGCAGACAAAAGAAGTTTTGTTTTCGTTGAAGGAAAATGATGCTGCAATTGGTATTGTGGTTGCTGCTGGGCTTGATCGTTCTCTGGCTGTTTCTGAACCTCGCCAGAATCGCCGAGGCCGTCTGGGAGGTTCTTCTGCCGATCTTCGACTCGGCGCCGATCGACCTGAAGACGAGGTTCGGCGAATGGGCCGGTGAGTAGCATCGTATGTACCTTGTTTCCCTGGAGCTTTTCGAAAATCCTCGGTTGACGTTACAGTCGTCACCGGGTCCACCGACGGCATCGGGAAGGCTTACGCGATCGAATTGGCCAGCAGAGGTGTGAACCTGGTGCTGATCAGTCGAACCTTGGAGAAACTCGAGAGGACCAGGGATGAGATCCTGCGGGAGAACCCGGGGATCGAGGTGAAGATCATCGTGGCGGACTTCAGCAAAGGCAGGGAGATCTACGGGAAGCTGAACGAACAGTTGGAGGACATCCCCGTCGGGATCCTAGGTAAATCATGTGCGAGTCCTTTTCGGTGGTCGGTTGGGAAGCGGAACGCGGACGCGTGCGAGAGTGATTTGGCGTGAGTGAATTCGAGGTTGAGGTTTGTTTGAATGGGAATGCAGGCTGGCGGAGAGTAAGAGGTGCGAATTTGCAGCTCGCGAGGATCGCTGAACGAATGATCGTTACGATGTCGGCGCGAGAAAGTGCCGCGACAGCTGATTATCGACCGGCGCGCAATTTCCAGTGAACAACGTCGGCATGATGTACAGCTACCCGATGTACCTCGGCGAGGTCCCGGAGAACGAGCTGTGGGACATCATCTCGTTGAACGTCGGGGCCACCACGCTAATGACGCGGCTGCTCATCGGGAAAATGCAGAAACGCGGGAAGGGCGCTGTCGTAAACATCTCGTCCGGCTCGGAGCTGCAGCCAGTTCCTTTGATGACCGTTTACGCGGCAACGAAAGCGTACATCGGGAGCTTCTCGGAGGCCATCAGGAGCGAGTACTCGAGGTTCGGATTGACCGTGCAACACCTGACGCCGTTCTTCGTCAACACGAAGATGAACGCGTACAGCAACAAGCTGCAGGTAACTCGAAGCCGCGCAAGCGCGCGCGACGCAATTGTTTACCGGCGGTAATTATTGATTCGTCTCGAGAGCGAAATAGGAATTCAATTAGCAGACGAATTAGGTAAACGGAATGTTGGGCGATCAAGGACGGGGCTTTAATCGCTTTTGCTAGTCCGAGTAATTGACTTCTATTTTAATGTACAGGCGATCGATTTACTTGACACAGGCCATCTGCTGGCTCCACTGTTGATAAACTGGAACAAAAGAAAAACTTAAAAATATGTTGAAACGGAACCGTTCCGAAGATACTCAGTAGAATTCATGATCGTTGCAGGTGACCAGCCTTCTCGTGCCGAACGCGACGACTTACGCCAAAAATGCGATCAATACTCTCGGAAAACTGGACACCAGTACCGGTTATTGGGGCCACGGGATCCAGAAGATCATCACGTTGATCCCGCCGGTACATATCAGAACGAGAATCGGATTGTTCATAACTCAGATTTTCAGAAATGATTACCTGAAGGAAAATAAAAATAATTAAAACAGTATGTAAATGCGTGTATGTGTATATTGCATTTCGGTTTTCGTTGGTTATCAATAAACATTTTATTAGTGCTATGCCATGTGACACTGGATTATGCGAAAACATGTACAAAAAAAGAATGCACGTAGACGCTATGAAACAACAACGTATACGATATAAAACGAATAAAACAGTAAGCAATTTATTCTTTAAATTCGTTCATTTTCTCCTCGACTGGTTCACGAAATTGATTCTATAATTGATAAATTGTTTCGCAACCGATTATCCAATCGATTTCATGTGAATTTATTTATTTGCGGTCTATAAAATTCCTGTTTAACAGTTTTTAACGTTTCCGTGATTTTGTATGTGAGAAAGTAGCACGCGAAACGACCGTGATACATGGTAAATTCCAACTTTCACGGTGTCTGCGCAGAAGATCCGCGAAATCGGCTCGAACTGAGCACCCTTGCGTACGCATTCCCGGATCACGTGACCCGAGCGGTCAAATTCTCGGTAGAAGGTGACGCTTATTCTCCATCCATGCTTCGCAAGGGAAAGACGTTCGAATTTTCTACACGTTTCTCACGACGAACAAGATGAGTCAATAGTTCACCGTGCGGCTTGCACACGCAAGTGTGCCGACACAACTATATAACCATGGAGTAAGTATCATTTAATAACCTTAAGGGCTGCGAACGGGTTCTTTTTCGAATGCCAGAGTGTGTGCACGGTGTCGGGTCTGCCATTTTGTGAATCATCATTCCGCAACCAAGCACTTCCTACCGCGAATGACGCTATCACCGAACAATGAATTTCGCTACATTTCATTATACTACGATGTCAGTTTCGCATATTGCTTACGACAAACAGACTTTCAGGGTACTCAAAAAGTGAGTACCTTCGAAAAATTTCACCAGATGACATGGTTCGGTGTTGCGTCATGAGGTTGTAGTTTCTCGTTGTGCTCATACTTTCCGCGAACATTGCTACGATGATGAGTCGCTTGTAAGTTACATAATGAAACTGGAAAAAAACGCGCGTATTTGGTTCGCTTTGAAATTTTCAAGCAGTTCGTTCCGTTTGCAATCTCCAGTTTATGAATTTTATGTGAATAATTCATTTTTCTTTTTTGCATATAGCTTTTTGGTTAACAACAATGAATTGGAGACGTGAATGATTAATACGTTGACTAGCAGCCACAGAAATACCACTAAATTTATTATAATCGTTAGCATTTTATCTTCTTCCATTTTGTTCGATACATTAACTTTTAAATGCAAGCAAATAATTATACACGACTCGTATAGAAATTATACAGTAGTTAACGTGTCACGGACTCGAGATCCTTTTGCTTAGCATAGGTATTTTGTATTTATATTTATCTAACCATAGGTCTTTTGCATTTTCAGAGCCAATATGGCGCTCACTTCGAGCTACGTCGCACAGACGACACAAATTTCTTTTCATTATTTATTGATACCTCTTGATTGGGACCGTGTCAACTATGTTAGCCGGTCAGCACCAAGAGATGTGGACATGGAAGCTGGAGCCGGTGTCCCCTAGTGGGACACTACCGGCAGACGTAGAAGATGACTGGCTTCTATTCGATGATAAGTCTGTAGAGCCTACCAAAAATGTTGAACCTGTTATGTACGAAGAGCACCCTACCCGAGCACAAGTTGCTACAAAACTTTTAGAAGAGTTGGATGAATGGATTAAAGAAGGTAAGCTTCCCAGAATTCTGTAATTAATTGTATTGATATCTGTATATAAATCTTAATGATTTTTTCAAGGATGAAAATGGATATTTTTATTGAGTACTGTTGCAAAGAACTGTTCTATCATACATTATTTGTATATAGATATTAAACAAGCTTCTTAATACTACAAGTAGAAGTTAATTGCAGTAGAAAAACTGACTGGAATTTGTACAACATCAGCAATGTGTTAAGAAATTCATGAAAGGTCACTGCAAATGCAAGAAACATTTATCAGGTGACCTTTCCTATCACAAAGTTCCATTGCCATCCGAACACAAATACAAGAAACAGCAACTGTTGCAGATTTATATACAGGCAGTCAGAATTCATGGTATAGTAAAAAATAAGTATAATTTTACAAGAAAAAATAGGTTAAAGTTTGTTTTCAAGAAACAGTGCCTCGTATAAAAGAATGTATTCTATATTTTTGGCTTAGTTTCTTTCTTGTAAAATCATCCTCCGCCTGGTTGTACCATGAGTACTGAGACATTCTGCACAAATCTTTAACAGTGTATGTGTATATAAGTCTTGTAGAAGCAACGAAAACATAGTTATAAAGTATAGACTAATATTAATGAAAAGGGAACATTAATTCCCTTGACTTTGTTATACTCCCCCAGCTAATTTGGTATCACCATAACTTTTCAATGATCGTAACAAGCGTACTAACATTTCTAAAACATTGTGTTCCATTTATAAATGAAATAATGTTTGCAATAGGCTTGCAGTTGCTCCACTGCAGTACGCATGCATAGGCATCAAACTAGCTGGGGATTTAAAAGTTTGATGTACTCGCGTTGGCACGATTCTAAGATTATCACCGCTGCATGGCGTCCGAGGCGAGCAGTAGATACTGCGGTCTCGATATATCTTTAAATATCAAACTGCGTAAAAGTAGGCGAACACTTGCAGCTCGTTCTTACGCATGCATCGATTAAGTCAGCGTCCCCGGGTTTTCGAAGCTCTACATACGAAAAGGACAGAGGCTAACGTTCAACGCATTTTATCGGACAGCATTCTCGATACTCGGTATCGCTTTCATTCTTCCCGCTTCCTCTAGCGTGTATCTTATTTTTCTTTCTTCTTCTTTTTTTTTCTGAAAAAGAGAGTGGGACAAACTGGTTAACCTCTATACAAACTGCTTTGGTTGAAGGCCGATAGGGGAATGACGTGTGTTTAGCTGCGTTGGAGTAGGGGCGGCAGAGGGGAAAGTCCAAAGATAAGCAGGAGTGGTCTCTCGGCAGTATTGCAAACTGATCGTACGATTCCGTCGATTAGTCTTCGTCACGAGTCGACTTTCTGACGATACGCGATCGTTTTCCGGGCTCGTCGCGCATTGTTGTTGTTTCAAAACGTGCAAATATCTCCGCTCGGCTAATCGTGTCGCGCCAGTGCCCACAGTCGTGACTTCGTTGCCCGACGAAATCTGCTAAATGTAGCAGCTAATGAGCAACTACTGTGCGTGTCAGTGATCCCGACGCTTAAAAAAATCAAACGATCCAGTTGATCTATGGTGAACCGTATGCTGCGTCGCGTTTGACGACTACGTACAGGACTAGTATTGTGAGCACGGTACCTTTACCAGCGATCTATCGGTCTACATTCGGAGCGTAATTCTCGTTCCCAACATACGTTAGCGTGTTTACACGTGTTCACGAGATCTTTATCGATAGCGGGGACCGAAAGCTGCAGCGATCGCTTTGGAATTTCACTCGAAACCGTTACGGGGCCGTCGAGACAATTGCGAACGGGAATTATTCGTCGATAGATCGTGGCCGATTTGTCGATCGATGAAAAGTGATTGGTGAAGTGCGTAACAATTCATGGACATCTAGTTGAAATCGAGTCGCGACGAGAGGAAAAAAGACCGATCGGAGCCAATCGAACGGCAATAACACGATACTGGCATCTTTAAAAGTGTTGCGAGAAAACGACGAATTGTCTCGATGCCCGAGTGTGCTAATGTTGTATGATAGCATGCAGTTCGCATATCGCTACACGTGGAACCGAGAGATCATTGTCAATTCCCAAAAATTAGTAAAAAGACGTTGAACTAGAACGACTCGTCTCCCTACTGGTGGACTTTTGGCTGCTTCACATTGAAAAAATACACCTTACCGTGCTTCAAGAACACTATTTTTCCACAAAAACACACACACACACACACACACGCACATATATATATATATATATACATATACATATTTTTTTTTCTTATTATTATTATATACACATATATTGCTCTTCGAATAAAAAGGTTCACGAAAACACGCTACACGTGATAATGGCTGCTATATGTTACAGCGGTACGTTTCCTTTCGCTTACAAGATTTCCCCTCTCTTTCTAGCATTCACTTCGACTGAAAATATCTTTATTACGCATATCAGAGCACTGTTACCACATTGTTCGCATTATCATACCATGGAACTGGATCGCAACGTTACTAAATATATTACTGTCAAATTATACGCTCGAATTTAAGCTTAACATTTAAATACATCGCGCGCGCACCAAATTGTTCACGCGATCTTCGAACGCGCTACGTATACAGAAACAAATAGAATGACGTATAATGTGTACCAAAAGCTTGGCGAGCCAGTTCTAAAGTTTCGTCAAATTTTCAATTATGTATATACAATGAATTAAAAGTATGCGGAAAAATTAATTCTAAATATATATATCAGATCATGTTAATGATATTATATATTTTTGAAATAAAATTGAACGTTTGCTTTCCCTAGTATTTATTGAATATACTATTAATGGTAATTCGTAACACGCTTGTAGATATAATTGTACTATGTACTTATATAAATCTTTATATTTAAAAAAATTCTTATCTAACCCCTTGCCCTCTGCATTTAAATGCAGATAACTTCCATATTTCAAGTGAAGCCTGATCAAAGTTTCACCAAGAAATAGGTTAGGGGTAGTTTATCAGACATTAAATGTTTAACGTAATAAAACGAATTGCAGTATATATGGAAAAAGTTTTTAAAAAATCAAAGTTAAAATGTTGTAACTAAAATTTCAAAATTACATTACGTCAATGATTCGAACGTTTCTTGAATATATTTTTATTAAACAATTTATTTTCCGAATTTAATCAACACATAGATAGTAATCTGAATTAATTATCTTTCTTTGAATGAAAATTAAAATTTTTGTACAGACTGCAGACTGTGCTTTAAATAATGTACTATACAAGTATTGATTGTAACAAGAGAGTTGGTAGCCAAAGAAATTGCAAATCAAGAACTTGTTTTTCTAGTTGAGCTGGTAATGTCCATGAAATTATATATACATCAATGTACCACTCCTACTTATTGTTCATGCAAGACAAGTAAAAGTACTGTTAACTTCTATCCTGATAAATTGTACAAAATACAGGAAATATTATTTATTCCGTTTCAATTAAATTATCCAATGAAATAAGATTTATCTATAGATCTACTAGAAATATATCATCAGGCTCTGATAATGTGGTATCAATGTTTTGTTTGATATAAAATCTCCGAGCACGTAATTAACAACTGATGTTGAAAACAGATTGTTTTCTGTACTTCCTTATCTTTAAACCTAAACGAATAATTTTTGTTTATATTTAAAAAAAAATCTTTCTTTTTGCAGAACCTTTTTCGGATTGGTTGGAAGAAAAGATAGAATTGCCCATTTTTGAGGAACTACCAGGTCCCGAGAATGTACATCTTAAACCAACCACGTATAACGAAATTACAAAGATCCCTCAGCAAGATGATACCCAAACACTACTGCAAGAGTTTGAAACTGTTCTGGGAGATGTGGAAGCTTGCCATCAAATAGTCCCCACGTCCAGTTCCACGCTAACACCACCTCAATCACCACCGGCACTGCCACCACCGCATAAATCGTTAAGCGTGGACACCCAATTACTCATTACTTTACAACCTGTACAACCATTATACTCCAATCATCAGCCCATGTACGATGTGGTGGTCCCTGAGGAAAAAACGTACACCGATGAAGTTGTACCTGTGCAATGGAATCCAAAAAGTATAGTACTAGATCCATTAAACACAGACGTTGCGCATGATTTAGCTGTGGTCGATGAATATGTACGATTGCAAACCGAGGATATTCCGCCATCTAGTCCATGCACGAGTTCAGGTGGTAGTTACACATCATCGGAAGACTCCGTAGACGATCCAGATTGGACTTCTGAAACCGAGAGGAAATGTACAAAACACTCGACAGGCTCCTCAGCCAGAAGCCGCCAAAAACCATATTCACGCCCGACCGTGGAAGACAAAAAAGTCCGAAAAAAGGAACAAAACAAGAATGCGGCGACGCGTTACAGACAAAAGAAAAAACAAGAAATCAAAGAAATATTGGGAGAAGAACGCGAGCTCGTGGATCACAACGACAAACTAAAGAATCAAGTAAAAGACTTGCAGCGAGAGATTGGGTACTTAAAAGGCTTAATGAGAGACTTATTTAAAGCCAAGGGTCTGATGAAATAATCCATTCACCAACCGCCGTTATGTTTAATCGTTTTTATTAAATTTATTAACCATATTTTTTGACACTAACTATTTTACAATGGTCCTAATAATGTATTGTAATACATAGACTTAGATTACTGATTGTTATTCCCTCTTCTTTTTCTTTTTTTATCTAGCAACGTATTCGAACATAAATCTAAAGTCTATCACAGCTTCTTAGTAGGACTACAGAACTATCATCGTGTAATCCATAAAAGTATGCGCACCATCTCCTGATTTACCGATGGTCCATTTAAGATCAGTAAGTAAGATGCATTAAATAACCAAAGAATTGACGAAGTATACAGCCCTATGAAACTCTGCCGAGTGGAAACTTGTTGTTGCTGAGAATTCTGCGTGTGATCTAATGCATCTTAATGACACAAATCTTTTCATTCCAAGCAATTCTAACCCAATCAAGTTATGAGTTTTCTTACAAAAAATATTGTATTAGAAAAATAATAAATGGGTTATTGTGTAATAAACAACGACGTTATTGTCAAAAACATCCCTGTTTTTTAATTCCCTAACAACTTTAAGAATCGAAACTGTCTCGTCGTGTAAACATTTTTCTACGGAAAATAAAATCAACAACTACCATTGAAAACGACAATTCTGTATAAATTTCTAGTTGGAAAACTATTCCTAATATTTGACTTTGATAACAATAACTGAAATTTGTTCAACTTTCACCATTTATCAGTTGTTTCTCCATGAAAACCGTAAGTATATTTAATATTTTTACGTGAAAAATAACAGAACAGTGTTTATTACGCAAATAATATGAACTTATAAAAATATTGTTAACTAATATAATGTTTAAAGACTCGCAGTGGTTACGAAAATTTAAAAAATGATGAAAATAATTAGATACACTGAAATTTCATTTAAGTTTCAATTATTTCATATCTATGTAAAATTGATTGAATAATTGCTTACGTTTGTGGAGCCTGTAATCTGATCGTACATGTGATGTTTTGAAAAATATTATAGAACATATTGCAGTGGGAAAATTACGTAATAGAATTTCTGTTACGTTAATTACCTAAAGAACTATTTACTAATTTTACGATTGCATACAACTAGGACAATAGCAAACGATTTGCTATCTTAATTTTCTAGTATAACTTTAAACCTGTTACATTTTTTAAGTTATATAATTACGCATTCAAATGACTTCTATGCGTAAATCGCATCAAACAATTACAAGTATTTACATATACATCTTATATGTATAGCTTACGGATCAGTTATCATCGTACGTGTGTGTGTGTGTGTGTGTGTGTGTGTGTGTGTGTGTTTCTGCGTATATATATACACAAATAATATGCGTATAGTGTATGTACATTTACATGTACATATTTACATTATATGAACATATAAATATACATATATATACAACTAAGTCGTTATTTACACACAATTGTTCTGAATAGTACATAATTTAGATACCTGCTCTGAAAACTTGTTATGTCTCACACAGTTTATTTGATTTTTTATTTCCTGTTTTATCACGAGTAAACTATTTATGTATCTTGATTAGACAATTATATTTATGTGTATACACGCTTTCGCTTACAATCAACGAAAAAATATTTTTGTACCATAACATCAAACATGGTTCAAGTTATATGAAGCTTATATTATTCTTCTCCTTTTTTAATAAAGACATATACTTAATTTAGCATAGCGTACGATTATTATCAAAAAATGGTTTGCAGTATATTTCTTAATTATGTAATTTTATTCATTAAACTTTATAACATACTGCTCTTTCGCTATTCTTGATCTATAGCGTATTACGAATTCGAAAAGTTGAATTTCGATAGCATTACAACATGTACAGAATAATGTTCTTTTAAATTAAGTCCTTTATAATAATTTATAATTAATAGTAAATATATTAAATATCGATTAAGAATGGAATTTACTATTACTCTAGATTTTACATTTTTTTGCAGATATCGTAGAACTTACATTCTACTCTATTTTTCGTACATGTCTATAATAATATACATGTAATGTACATGTAATTAATTCTGCAATGTAAAACAACAAGCATTCAAAAAGAAAACAGTACGGACAAGTTGTGCTATGCAACCAATGGTTAATAATTTTTCGTTGAAGTTGTGCCTCTGTCTTGAGGTTTCAGAACAGACATACATATAGATATACATTGTTTAATTATTCGTTTATGCCTGTACTCATGTACTTGCAAAATTGTAATGTTAGGTGTAAAAAAAGAGAACATTAAAAGTACATGAAAATAATGGTTGAGTATAACAATTTTCGTACTATTGAAAGCAAATTATGTAAGTATAAAAAAGAAACTGTACAGTAAAAAAATTATATTTTGGACGTGGCAGTACGTTCGGTGTAAATATAACTTTCTGGAATGTTGTATGTGAAGTTCATGAACATTTGCGATTCAGTTGATCGGGCATGTTTAAATGTAAAAATGTTAGTAATGTCTGATCCAACCAAAAGATCATCATTGACTTTCAAAATCTACCTTAACAACTCCCGAGAAACAATGAAGTATTAAGTAGCTTTCAGTAAACTTTATAAGTTTCTTACTTAACGATAATCACACTATAAATATATACACCTATGTGAAAATATTTCTGTAAACTTAAAAGTCAACACAGTTGAAGTACCCATTAATTAAAAAAAAACAAAACGTAACATCCATAGATAGCAGTACAAAAAAAAGAATGCAAACCCCTCTCACAAAAGTAAAAACGCTTTAAAAATTTATTCGATATTAAGATATATATGTATATATATACATATATATACTATAGAATTTTTCAATTCAATGTATATCTATATAAGTCACCGATCACATTCACATATTGAGTAATATAATTTAACTGTTTATCATACTGAAGAGAAACAACAGGAAATATTGAAAAACTTTTAGAGTTCCTATGTTGCAGTATCACCTTCTTCCTGTTCAAGTCTAGAAGAACCACAAACACGACATTTACAACAGACAATACAAGGCGCAGCCAATAAAAGTAAGGGCGATGCAAGAAGCAAGAGTAACCCAAATCCAGCAAAAATTCCAATGACTTGTGTTCTGTGCCAAATGACCGACGCACGCGAATGACCCAATTTATTTTTACATGGTCCTTTGTCGTAATGTCGCAATAAAAAGTCGTCCTGTTGTATTCATATAATTATGAAATTGAATAATTTTCAGAAAGAATTGTTAATATCACTATGATTCTCAATATATTGTAAATAATTATACTTACATCTAAAGAAGCTAAACAATACCAGCAAAAAACATGTTTACACCTCTTGCACATCATTTGAGCACATCCTTCATCCTTTTCAATAGGTACAGAACACATGGGACAGCATTTAATATGGTCACCATCGAATGGTATACCTAATGAAAGATCAGAACAAGGACCATTGTGCCAAGACTCTCTACATATAGAACAAAAGTCTATAGAGCAATTAGGACAGTGAACAGGCCCAACAGCAGTTCCATTTGAGCCAGGAGCATTTATTGAACATATTGTTTCACAACCGGCACGTGGACACCAGGCACGTGCTTTATCCATAGACACATCTGTACAATATAATAATAAATTGTTAGATTACCTTATCAAAACTTATGCACAGATAAGTGACATCTTGTATATTCAACATTACTCACCTCTATTCAATCGAAACTTATGATGTTTCTCCATAAGTTCGGCACTAACGAGGCTTGCTATTTCTTTCACAGAAAGTATTGCTCCATGGTCGCATTGCGCATCGGGACAACTAATTTCATATGCACCTTCTTCAATTTCAAACTCAACATATGCTTTCATACACTATAACACAACAATATATGCAATATACTCTCTTTAATAACTTTCTAATAAGAGAAGAATAATACTTACATCTTTACAATAGGAACAACCACAGCCTTCTATCTTAAATGTTTTAGAAAGAGAAATTTCAACAAGACATAATTTACAAAAAAGACATCCAAGCACTTGCTGAGAGCCTGCCGGAACAAAATTGCCTGCAGCCAAACTATAACGTGAACTGGAAGCCAGCGACAACAAACTGGAGCAACGAGAACATACTCGACTGCGATTTATAGGTCTGCCCTCCAAAGCAGAAGTGCTCAAACCTACTGCAGTTTCGCATTTCCTCAATACACCTGGACCCAAGCTCAACCAGCTACTACCACGAGCTTCCAAACTTGCACTGCTCTCAGGTCTAAGTAAAGGTGAATCTACCCCTTTTCCCAATGTTGTCCTTTCTGTCAGGGAAAGATTGACGACACTTGCTTCTTTGCGTAATAAAGGTAATCTGACTCCGGTGAGTTTATTGGACTTTTCAGCCTTTTTCTGATTGGTAGTAATTTTGGTAGAAGGGTTTACAGATGTCACAGAGCTGGTAGCAGTACCCATATCCATTAGCGGAGCTCGTCGAACGACGAGCGAATGTAGGCTGGGCATCCCCTAATTATCAATCAAAATTTCACCACCAGTTGCAGACAAGAGCTATGTTTATCAGGTTTTTGTAAACAGTTTGCAACTGTGTTCGCTATGTAACAAGTGACATAGGTAAATCATGAAAACTGGATATGTCACACCCACAAAATTATTTGCCACTGCACAGCTGAATTCATTCATTATGGCATAACTTCACAATATTTGCTATATTTCGTTCTTTTTTTTTCATTATTCTTACGATAGTCTACCTTGTGTAATTTCAAGGTGATTAGAAACGATATCGATTTCTATTAAACAGTTACGACACAACGTTCACAAAATATTTGCATTTCAATACGAAACTGTTGACACACGGAGTTCTTTACTTAATCTTTAAAAATATATGCTTTTTCAATAGTTGACCGAAGAATCGAAATAATAGCGAACAATGTACGAACATATAACTCGGAACGGACTGTTAATCGGTAACGAAATAACTGAAAAATATTCGTCGTTCCCGAGCAATATTTATGTTGTTCTTGTCAATCCAAGATATGTCGCGAAAGTAAGAATATTGCTACGTAATATTTCACACATACTCATTATCCAAAGGAATGTGTATCTATTGACAATTCGATCATTCCGTCGGGATGCGCTTCGATATAATGCTTTTTTTTTCTAATTTCACGGACTATTCGTGTCCTGTGTCACAAAGTGCAGCAAACAGTGTATGTACACAAATTACCGACTAACTACTTCCGCCCCCACTTGCTTCACACTTTTTCTCAGAGTATCGGAAAAAAAGATTATCACTCTTGTACGTCTGCACGGTGATATCTTTACAGAAATCGTATTTGTTTTGTGTTTGACATAATACACGTATCCTTGTGACTCACTTAACGCGTATGAGAAACACAGGATAGAGCCAGTCCAGTGACAATCTATTATACGACATGAAATTAGAAATTGTCACAGATTAAAAATAATTCGAACGCTAGGAAATTTTTGACACGTTTCTGGTATAATCCCGTGTTTATACTAATAAAAGCGACAGTAAGTATCAATTTTGTTAAAACCTTTTATTGGTTGGTTATTTTCTCGCCCGTGTAATCTCGTTTAATTCTAAGCGTGCAGGTATCAGGTTTAAAAACAACACGACAACATTTGATTGCTTGTTTATAATATATATATGTAGTTTTCCCTTTAATTGTTCAATAATGTTACGATGCGATTTATAAATTTAGCAATACAACCGACATTTCAACAGCTATCGCTTTATAAGTCTCCGAGTTGTAGAAGGTTTTGTGCAAATGATAGAAATTATATATTATATATATTCGTTTAGTTTGCAGAATCTGAGGACAGTGGAAAATTTCTCACCGGTTCATGTTTCGTGCTTGCTATACACATTGCAATCTCTAAATTTATTACAACGAAATCAAAATTAAAACTTCACATGCATATATACGTATGCACAATTCACATTCACAGAATTCGATATTCCCGTTGCTACAGTTATGATACAATGTGCACAAAAGAGCGGGAAATTTAATTTTGAACCACGTTAATGACGTACCAAATATTTACATTACTTTTTGATTTATTGTTAAATCTTACTTTATACCAATCATTGAGTTTTATTTAGAAATGCAAAAGCAATCTGATGTCAGTACAATTGTCACATTTTTTAAAATCATGGCATAGGTGTTTTTATTAAAATTTTAATAAACTAGACAACTATAGTATAGTTTTGTTTTTTAGACATATAGTTTTTTTTTGTAAAGAAACTTATTTCTAAACACCTAAAATGTAAGAATTATATTAGGAATTGTTATCCATAAATAATTTATCTAAAAAATGAACAATCACTTTATTATACAATTTTATCACACAAGAATGATTAGTAAAGCTTAAAAATATTGGATAATTACGCTACAGATTGTATATATTCTGGTTACAGATGTTGAAAATCAGAATATATAAATTTTAATATATACAATCACTAATTCATTGCCTTACTTTCTTTCGTATAGTTGAAATCTGCATAGTGTATATTATCGTTCAACACTTAAAATTTATTACAATTGTATCAAAAATTGAGCAAATTATGTATCAGCGAGACTCGTCCACAAAGTAACAAGGAGAGTAAATTAAAGTTATTGAAAAAGTGAGGATAGGCGTTATTCGTATGTAACGTAAGGAAGCAACATTTATGAACACTTTTAGTTAATAATATCAGTATCAGACTTTTAAGCAATTCCGTATTTGTCTTTAATTGTAGCAGTCTTTACAAGTTGTGAGAATGTCAAAATAATTGCTAAAGAAATTCTTGTTGACTAGAGTATTTTATGTACTTTTGTACAGACATAGATTTTTTCCAGCGCGTTACTGCCACTTCTTATTTTTTTATATGTATATATCGTATTCAATACACAAAATTTTAAACATTTATTGTATTCTACTGGATGACACGTGAATAATACTTCATGAATCATGGCACGACAAATTTTATAAAAATTCGTACATTGCAATTTCCATAAGCAAAACAAATGGTGAACTATGTACATTGTGACAAGTAATATTTTTATATTTTTTTGAATTTATAAATAAAGGCGTATAAAAAGGAGCAAGAAAAATATGTTCAGCTACAGTCGCAATCATAATTACTAGTAATTGTAGAACAGTAATCACTTATAATTAAACAAATACTTACTACTAAACAACAAATTCATTTGTATGTATACTCTATACAACATACTTCTAAATTACAAATATTCCTTAAATTTTGTCTTTAAATGTATCTTACATGCTCTAATCGAAATTAAATAATATATGATCAAATTAAATGATAATTTAGAAGGCTGCATAGAATTTGTTGTTATATGAGTCATGACTTGTTATATTATAGCTGTGCGTTAAAAGTAAGGTTGATAACAATAACTTAATATTGGTCGTATATTTTATAAAGAAATATTGCCAGGTGTACTATATTGTCCTTTTCGGGAATGTGTGTCAACTGCTCGAACTGCGAAGTAATAATTATTGCCTTCGGAAAACTGTGAAGATAAATGATGGATATGAAAATTACCAATAACAGTAAATAGAGTAACCGTAAAATAACAACTATTCTAATTACTTGTGTAAGAGTGCACGCCATGGGCAATGGTAAAGCTCGAACATCTCCTACTTTTTTCCATAACGATGTGTTAGGAGGAATACCGGCCACTTCTTGGTATGCATATAGTTGATAACTAACGATATCTGCATACTTATCAGACAAATTCATATTCCAGGACAGTACGATACCTATACGATCAACATGAATATTTATGATTCTCGGAATTTTCTTATTGATCTCCATCATTGTTACATACCATTTGCAACCTTAGAAATTTTCAGAGACGGAGCCGGCGGTGGGAGTTTCCATACAGGATTGTTCATAGCGTAATTTCGTGTATCCGGTAGAGGAGCTGGATGCTGAAACACGTCGGAATCAATGTAACAAATTTATTCATATTCATTTATTCATATAAATAAAATAAAAGAAAATCAGCGATCTACATAAAAAGTACAATACCTTGTTCAATTGTATGTTTGAAGGAGCTGGAGTTGTTAGTACTCTGACTGAACCGTTTGCTACTGTCGATATTCCTATAAAAGTGAGGTATAATTATCTATAATCCATATTATTATATAATATCATTTACATACCTTTGTACGTCAAAGTTGGAAATGTAGTTCTGTTACAGGAAGTTACCGGACGCATCTAGAAATACAAAATCTTGTTATGCGATTACAAAACTATTTTACGCATCGCAACTTTTTAATTCGTTTACATAAAAGATATTGAATTTATTTTACCGTTGTGGGGTTCTGTGATATTTGTAATAGCCTCGGGCCTACACCGCTTTGCATCACGTACGCCAACCGGGGGGCGCTCATATTATTCTAAAAAGAAAATCCATTTATACAAATGTTCATCGTACCGACTGTCAATAACCACATATTATTTGTTTACATACTACTAAGGCAGTAGGTGTCGGTTGGCTAGCAGGTTGTACTACTCTTATACTAGGAGGTTGATTCGTTATAGCTACATTTCCCGGGATAGTTTGGATTACCCTTTGGAAACAGGTTTGTGTTTTTTGTGCTAAACTGATTTGTTGTTCAGTTATTGTAGTTGTAACTACCGGTGTACTGGTGGCACCTACAAATAATGAAGTTTTTCTTAAAAATATTGCGTACATTTAAGACACAGTATTATAGTTTGATGCTTATACATATATATATATATATATCATATATTTATATATATGGTATCTATAAAGATATATGATAGTTATGGTAATTTATTCGGTAATATTTCTTGTACCTTTACTTTTCTCTTCTTCGTCCGTAAGGTCTATCAAATCATTTGTCCTCGGTTTTGTGATATTTACCGAGGTATTCTGACGGCTCAGTTGATTCGTGAACTTCCCATTTAGAACTATAGCTTGTTGTGGTTGTTGTGGCGGCAGTGGCGACTACAATGCGTATAAAAATAGGTGTGTGTGTCACGAAATAAGTGAAATGAGATGCACAAATACAATAAAAAAATTGTAAGTACTTACACCGGATATCATTTGTTGAACGTTAGGTTGATTAGGCAATTGTAAAGTATGCGGTGCCTCCATTGGCTTAGTGACAACTAAAGCTGCAGGAGTTATGGTAGGTATAATGTTTGGAGATTGAGTATGACTTTGCGAAACCGCAACATTTGGAGTCGCTACCGTTTCAACTCGTCTCGGAGGTCTCACTTTGACTCCCCTTCTTGGACTTGTTGAAATGTTAAGAGCAGTTTCAGTAGCAGACGTATTTAATGGGGTATTACTGTTAGTTGGAACGTTCGCGGATTTTATACTAGTGTTCTGTTGTAATTGCCGCAAACACTGCATTCCGTGGTCCTACTCAAAAATGATAGTAATAACAATATCCAGCAATAATTACAAATCGTGTGAAAATAATTATTTTTATATGTACCGTTATAAAATTAACTTGTAATCCGACGGATCTATTGATTTTAATCGGCGGGACAGGTTTATCATTATTAGCACGCCGATCCGCGGCATTACGACTTAAAACCATTTCGAAATCCTTGATTTGCTTGGCCAACTGTTGACATTTTGCACGTGTTACCTCCTGGTTTCTTTCCGATATACGCGCTTGTTCCCTCAATTTGCCAATCTCACCGCGCATTGTAATTGTTTCAACAATTTTTTGTATTAGAAGTTCTTCTAGTTCCTTAAAGAATTGATCAGTATGAGAATATATTCGACTAACATTAGTACCTCTGAAATTCTAATATTTTCAACGTACTTCTTGTGTCAATTTCGGCAATTTCTCCTTCAAATCTCTTTGGAAAAATTTGTGAACATAATCGAGTTGCTTAATATTTTCGGAATCATTCTCTTTCGAAGATAATTCGTCAGATAACGAATCGTTGTTTACTTTGATTTTTTTTACACTACCATTCACTATTATATTATCCAGATCAGAACAGCTACGTTTCAAAGACGGCGGGGACAGAGATCGTGCATCTTGATTTACCTTATGATTAATAATTACAAACTTTTCTGAACTATCGCTAGACTCCACATCACTCTCTTGATTCAAAAATTTCTTTCTTATGATTTCTTCTGCATTTTGGGCAGTTTTTCTTTTTTGCCTTCCACTCTCTTTAACTGTAACAAAATATCGTAATAACAACTATATCATTAAAACAAATATTGTATAAATTACAATTAAATCAGCATAAATCCCCACTTATAAAGAGCAACATAATTTTATTTCTGTCTCAGACATGCATTTTGATTTCCTAAATATTACATATCTTTAAGTTGAAGGAGTGAGAACAAAAAAAATGGATATCAAAGATTTCTTTAAATATAACGATCGTTTGAAAATACATTCGAATTTCTTTTAATGGCAAAGAAGAAGTCAATATTATAATAAAAGAAACATGCAATGTATATTGTATAATACTTGTACAATATAAAGTGGAAGGGAGATGTAGAAGAAAGTAAGCAATATATAAGTAATAATTATTTATAATAATAATTATTAATAATAATTATTTATAATACATAATTATTACGATCAGTCTATAATTATTCGTACAATGCAAAGTATGCCCTACCTTGCTTACCTTCTTCGGAAACAGCTTCTTGTGCTGCCGCGATCATTTTTTTTGTTCGCCTTCTCCTTCTTTGAGTATTTACTGGAGCTTCAACTTTTTTCTCACTAGCATCACTATCCATTACTTTAGTAGTGAGACCTAATGAATCATTTTGCAATTCAACGCTAGATAAATCATTTTCATCCAATATGGATACCTTGTTTTCAGTTTGTGCTGAGAAATTTGTTATAGGGCTTCCTTTGTTTACAGATTTTACGTCTTCCTCGGTGACACTATTATTTCGTTCCTGAAGCTTAGTATTAATTAGACGATCATCAGAAACAAGTAGTTCGAGCAATTTAGAAGTATTTGTACTATTATCACTATAATTTAATCGGTCTTTATCACATTTCTCGCCATTAACAAGTGGCTCAAATATTGTATTATTTTCTTTCACTTCAATTTCCTTACTATCTTCTCTGTTATTTGAATCATCTAGTATACTATCATTCATCTTGGGGGTATGAGTTTCAACGATTTCATTGGATTCTGTATCTTGTATAGACGCGTCATTCTTATCTGTTAAAATTTCTTCTTCATGACATGTTACTTTCTCAATTACTTCTAATTCATCATTATTTTTTATACTCTCTTCGAGTGGATGATTTTCGATTACTTCTATTGTTTCAGTAATTTCTATACACTGCTGATTCATAGTGACTTCATGATCCTCCGCTTGACAAGCCTGTTCAGCTTCTTTGCTTTCACCCAGATCTAAATTGGCTGTTTTAGTTGTGGCATTATCTTTTTTATTATTTTCATTAGCCACTTCAATAAATTCTACGTCTTCGTCATTGAACGAATTTTTTGGGCCATTGGCTAATAACTTTGCCAGTATATTATAATTACTAGAACTCTGTGAACCATTGCAATCTAACTGTGCATTATCTGTGTCAGTATTTTCTTTCTCTTCAATACCTTCTTCAGATTCATCCTGAGCATTTGTTAAAGGACTTGTAATTTCTCTGTTAGAGGACTCATTTAACATATCAGTTTTATCTTTAGATTCTGCATCATTATCTTTAGATTCCGCATCATTATCCTTACATTCCGCATCAGACAGATTTTTCGAATTTCCGTGCGCATTTTTCGTTTCATTTTCCAACTCCAAAGAATCCTTTAAATCTTCAATGTTATTATCTTCCGAAATTTCAATCGGTGATTTACTCGAATCATCGTTATTTTGTTCGCTACCAATTGGAGTTTCACTAACTAATTCACGATTTATTTCAATTTCATTTTTAATAGCACAGCTTTCATCCTTGATGCTGGTGTCAGCTTCAGTTCTTGAAGATTTTGCATCTGAAGGAGACATAACAGTTTGGTCAACATCACTCTTAGTATTAAATCTCTTCATAGGAGAAGGTTTGAAAGTTCTCGTGTCTTCTCTATAATCTTTAGACTTGTTAAATGAATTAAACACTGCGTTGCCTCTTCTTTTTTCAAAAGGAACGAATGCATTGTGAAATCTAGTATTGTAATCATATGGATTTCGAAATTGTCCTCTAGGTGTCGAATACCGATGTCTGATATAAGGAAAATGATTGACATGGGGAAACCGACCGTAAGGGGTACTTGCAAACCTCCATTGAAACTCATAATTTGGCCATGGATAGCGAGGCATGACATTAATCATTTGTGGCCTCATCAATCCATTTAGATTTCTTTTCGTATCCTTTGCATGATGTGTTAATACTTTGTCACCCATGGAAACATTACCTGAACAATGTTCCTCTTCCTGTATTTCCCTCGAAGGAGTTGTGTCATTCTTCGTTTCATTTTTTTCAGGAACAGGAAAAGCTCGCACATCTTCATTTTTTCCACATGTCACCTCTGCAATCCAAGTTTTCAAAAATAAATGTTTTTCTTATTATACAAATTATATATAATCGGTCAGTAAATAATATTGGAGATACAATGCTATATGTTAACGCTTCTATGTTCTATATGAATGTACAGAGTAGGTAACTTACCCATTTTCTCAATTTCTGGCTTATCTCTTTTGTTGTCTAAGATAGATGTTAGAATATCATCTGGTTCAGCCTCATCATCATCCGATAATCTTAAACGCATACTATCATCTGACAGTGCATCTTCTTCATCCGCATCATCACCTCCATATAATAATTCATCTTCTTTTTCTTTCGATAATTCATCAATATGATGTGCATTGATACAAGACAACGAACGTATAGAATCAGTAGTATGTACAGAATCACTTCTTAATGCCTCCATTGTAAAAAAAGGTAAGATATGCAAGAGACAGTGTCACAGGTCACCCATTTATCTCCAAAAATTAATATCTTTTAATCTGTAAGTGATCACTATGTATGAGATAATATTATTTGAAAATATCATGTATTTAAATGTTCAAATACATTAATTTCAGATATAGTAAATATATCAACAACAAATGTCTTCATTTCATTTTTTAATTACTTAATCGATTATACATAGTTGTGAGATTACAAATCATATTTTGTACATAATTTCATACAAAAACTTAAAAATAAAATTAATCTTTTTAAACTAATTGATAACGTTATAAAAGCTTATTACAATTCCATGTTTTGATAAATTATAATAAATTTTAAATATTTTCGAATAAATGATCACGCGAAAGAAAGATACGCTTAAGTAAGCTTAAAGAAATAGATATTCACTATCAAAACAAAGGCGCTAAAAATTATAAACCTACAGAGCTTCCAAATCGATGTAGCCCACTTGATGTCATAACTTTGTTAACTATACAACACACAAACAACAAAATTGTTACGCCGTGATAACCACAATATCCGTTACGATTTAAGTTACAGAATCAAGTTTTCTTTTAACATAGATAAAGTTAATGCAATTTGGGCCCCTCGATGACGCGCCAACATGAGTCGTCCCTGGCCCATAAGTACTCAACTAACAAAAATGGCGGACTGAAGTTGTATATCTAAGACAGTTACTGTATTAAGTAACACGTGTATTCCATTGCCGAATCAATGGATATCAATATTATTGTTTAATTAATCAAAATCAACATCAGCTCTACTTATAGCATATTGAAAAGATATGTAATACAGTAAGTGTCGTACGTCATATCACCAACATATAAAAAGTCAAAAATTTTGAACGGGACAAAAAATTAATGAGTACGAAATCAAGAGTACATATGCACAACACAAATAGTTTCAATGAACAACCACGTTAAAATACTGTAAAAGAAATACAATTTCTACTACGAAGACTTATGTGTGTTCAGAAAGGCGGGATTCTCAGAGAACTAGTCTATTGAACGAGTACAGCCGAACATAGGCCCCGACATGCGTCCTCACGAAAATCTGCGAAAATCAACGAGTGCACACGACGTCGTCCAATATGGCGTCATGATTCGCCCCCAGCTAAACTAATTTTCAATATATTAAAGCGAATAAATTCAAATATATAATGGCCTCATGTTAGAAACACTCGCGTCAGCAGTAAAACCCTGAATGATAATTTTATCTTTAACTTCTAAGCTAATTCGATACTTGAAATCACAAAAAGGTCACGCTTACTGCTTCCCCCACTTCTGTTCTATCCGTACACTACTTAATACTATACGCTGCTAATATTAACTGCAGCACAGTAGAAATATTAATATTTTTGACTGCTACTAACAGTTACACCGTTCATTCGTTCTAAACTAAAAAAATTGGATAGAAAAAAAAATTATTATAAATTTTGCATTTGTGTAATTAAATACTTTTTTCCGCGACTATATATTTACCTTTTACATTATATGTACTTACAAGGATTTTGAAAATTTTTGTATAAAAAATTATGTTACTTGATGTAACATTTTAATGTTAATAATTGTTTTTCAAACAAACTGCGCATGGAAAGTCTAAGTAAATATTCGTTAAAGATTATTTTCTAAATTGGAAGTACTCATATTGAACGTTTGATAAATAGCCCCACCCCTTTTCTTTCTGCGCTAACTGGCAAGGTCAACATGCGTCACAATGGTAATACAAGACGTTTCTTTTCTGAGTGGGAGACTCGTACAACTCACAATACTACTCAACACATAAACTTTATGATGTCAAAAATTGATTCTATCGATCATATTCAGATAGATCGTATCACAGATTTCTTGTTTATAATTATAAAACAATATATTATTTTGTTATGTCGTTCAAATTAATGGAGTTATACACATAAATGTACAAAAAAAAAATAATAATTAGGAAGAATAAATACAAGTCCCCACTTCGAAATGACAATCACTGTATCATAACATTTCCAAAATACAGTACAAAAGGCGTTCAATATTTTTTTAGCTAGATTTTTTTCATTGCATTGTGTGAAATATGTAAGAATCTTTATTATGCACTAAACTAAGTAACAATAATTCAATTAACGTATATATGTGTGTATGCATATATTTATAGCAAAGACTATATATCACACATCTAAACGTTCTTCTGATAGTGTTTAACACATGCGCGGTGAATTCTGCTTATGCGCGAATGCATTGCGTGCGGGACTCAAAAACTATTCAACTCCTATTTCGATTACAGAAGCAGTATTTATACATGAAATTTAAATATTACATTGTTTCAAGCATAACTACGTATATACATAACAAATTCATTAATAAAAATTATTTATGTCATCATAATATTTTCAATTCATATTTTTTCATTTAACCTTATCATACAAATATGATAATTCTTGTGACTCGTTCAAAATGTTTACTTTTCTTTTATTCGATGTAATCTCATCGTCTGATCAGAACAGTGATCAAAATATTTTCTTTTTAATAATTTGGTTATATTTAATTGGGTATTATTCAAATTTAATTTTATTTAAGGTTCAAAATATCTTTTCTATTTCTAAATAATATTAATTTTTATTTTACGTCTATGTCAAATGAAATAAATGTAATGTTTTAAGTTAGCTTTCATTTTGTATTGTGAGACAACAAAATGGCGACGTTAGCTTTATAAAATGGCAGCTTTTCGTATACATATAGTATGATATATATATAACGGCCTTGTTTGTTATATTTGGGACTTCGGGCCCAAAATTTTTAATATGTAAATCACGCCCTGTCAACAGGTTTTTTATTTTTGCTGTTTTTTCGTTAATTGACATGCAATATATCTGACATAAGAGTAGTATAATCTTTAGTTCAAAACAATGAAAATCTCAAATTATTAACCTCGTTTATCTAATGATTAACGGAGAATCTCTTGGCATCGATTTGCCAGATGATTCTGAGTAAACCTGTTTCATTATTTGAACCTTACTGTAACTCGGAGCAGTACAACAAAGTGACCCCACTACTGAAGTGTGACATGTAAATATGTATACACAATTGATGGACTTACGTACAGATACAATCCAGAAGGTCTTCAATCAGTGATGCACATGTTCTTTGACTTACAAAAATACGTTATATTTGCGATAAATGCCAGAAACGAGGATACACTGTGATACCCGTTCATCGAGTATCTGCAACACCGCAACCTAAACAAGCGAAGAGCAACGTTGCCACTTTTATTCGTGGCCGTGAGCATGCACGAGACATTTGGGAAGGGTCAAATTTTGATTTGAGCTGGTCGAATTTTGGATTGCACCATCTTCCGAGACACGAATTGTACGTTAAGCTATAGATTATTAATATTATTAAAACGAAAATGGTAAGAATTATCGACCTACATTGATAGTGTGGTTCGCATTTCAGAAATTTCAGTAACGCATGCGCCGTGATGTAAAATACCTTCAGAACTTGTAATATTAGCTGTAATATGCAAAATACTTCTGTGTAAAGTCGAAAATACACTATATTAATAAAGATATCGACAAGGTGTAAACTCTGTAACGATTAGGCACCGTCGACGTATTTATCGAGCACTTAAAAGTATTTTTCTTCTATTAAGAATTACTTTTATTATTTATTCTGCGTAAATAATGATTACACGACCTTGTAAGAATTGACCTCTCAAGAATTTTAATAAGGTAATATCTACTGTTTACGCAATATGCAGTTTAGGTTCAGATGTAACATATATCGTCGAAACGTGGGACGAGATTATTTATTTAAATAAATTTCGAATAGCTTCGTATAAAAAATTTAAAAAATGGCAGCATTGTAAATATACTTAATTGTTATATTACATGATATTTTCTGTATATGTTTATATCGAAAACAAATATTCAAGGAATTATAATAACATACACACATCTTTCATGATTAAGAAAAAAATTTTAGTTTTCAAAACACTAATTTTAAGTGCAAAAAATTAAGCTGCAGTAAAGCTACAGTAAACAATACTTTTTCCCTTGAAGCGTATTAACAATACAGGAAATAAAGGTATATTTTATGTATTATAATTATTCAGGTATACGCAATTTTATATATAAAACACATGTATTTATTTGAATATAACATTTTTATTGTACATATACACATATTAAATATTTACGACATGAACGTAAACGTGTATTTTTAAAAGAAATCGTATCTTTTTGACAGTTTTTTATAATATGAGTATATTCTGTCAAAGGGATAAGTGCACGTAGATGGCGACACTTACAATAGGTCTGTCCAGTGCTAAGTATCTACTTACATTGTAGGTGCAATTTGTATTAGTGACAATCCTAACATAATACAAAATATATTTAAGTCTCTAGCAACTTACTAATATGCTAATATAAGCTACTCACTGAGCTAGCTCGCCCACCCCCTAGCTAGCCCCTCTAACTCACTCTTACACAGTCAGCCAAACTTATAGCTAATACTTACTGTTTCATTGAATAAAAGATTTCATTTTTTATGCTAATAAGGGTTAATTACATAAATTGTTTAAAAATAGATACTGTATCTAAGATAAACTATTCACAAAATGTATTATTAATACCATCCTATTTATTGTTCAACATATAATCATACCAAATCGTACATATCAAAATCAATCTTACAGAAGTATATGAACACTATACATGTTGAGTAGTAAACAGAAGTATATTATATTTTCAGTATTGGTATATCAATTTTTACGAAACAATTTATTCAGAATGTTCATTGAAAATTGAGATTTTATTTTTAATGTAATGTAAATTGGCGAATTCAGAAAACAAATTTTAGGAGAAGCAATCAAAGAGTGGAGTTATCTTTATGATCTCAGCATAAAGTATTAAAAGCTATTAATAGAAGTTTGTACTGTATTAATTTCAAGATAAAGTTGGTACATACTCGTAAAGAGCTGGTATAGGGCTGCAGTAGAATACTCACACACAACAACTGAATACACTTTACAGAATAATGAGAGCAAGTAGGACTCTGACGATATTCAAGAAAGGGAATACTACCTGTCTGCTACAGTGGAATTCCTTTTATCTGAAATTCATTTATTGGAACAACATTTCTGTGAATATCCAAATAAATGAACTCTAGTCAACCTCTAGCTGAGTAGTACTGAGCGTCACTCCAATTACATGAACATCTGCTACAAACGAAAGGACATAATATAGTAGACTGTAATCCTAAATTATGGTAAAATAATGGTGAAAGTAGCACAACAATATGATAAAATCATAAGAGAGAAGGTGCAAATACAGGAAAAGGAAGAGGCAGAAACAAGACAGATAGCAGATAAAACAGATAGTGAAGATAGTGATAATGAATTAGTTTCTAGACATATTAATGTCCTCCATTCTTTACAAAACAGCTGTAAAATGGTTAAGAGTACATCCAGAAGCAGATTTAATTCATTTATAGTATTTGAGAACTTTGAAAAATTTAGTATCCATAAAACTTTTAAATGAAAATAAATAATTCTGTTTGTAATTAACAAAACACATGTGTATATAACTACTAATTAATATATCATTACATATTTTATATTAATATTTCATGTTTAATAAACCAGAAAAATATTTATCTGTGTTATCTTATTCTTTAAATACGTAAAAAATTAATTTACCATGATTTATCAAATTATTGTTTTTATAAATCACTCCTAAATTCATAAACATTACAATATTGCCATAATCCGCGGAATGAACTAGATATGTGATTGAATCCACTTATCTGAACGTGAACTTCGGTTATCTGAATGAAAAGTCACAAGAAGTGGGGGAAATCAGTGGACTCCTATTATATGAACGTCCTAGGTATATAAACTGTCCCCCGACGGGTTCATATAAATGGAGTTCAAAAGTGTTATTTCAAAAGTATTGACCAGAGCTTACAAGGTTTCTCGGTGAACAATTAGCAAACGACAAAGTTTTCCAAATAGTATATCGGTTTTATTGGAATCTAATACGCCCGCATGCGTATTAATTACTTCTTTTCGCGAACTCGATCGAAATACATTATCCGACGGGAGAGCACTCTTTGGGCTCCAGAGGAAAGAAAAGTTGTTGTAATGGCTGCCGTGTCATGAAATGAAGGTACCAGGACGGTTTTGTCGTTCCACGATGGAGGATAACTCCAGTTCTACATCTCAAAACCATAATGGACAAGAATCTAGTGGTACGAACGTTCCGCTGACAAATAATAAATTTCAAGGCTGTTACAGTGACAGCAGTAGCGATGCCAAGGAACAAAAACCACAATACACTATGCCTGGCATTCTACATTTCATTCAGCATGAATGGGTTCGCTTCGAACTTGAAAGATCGCAATGGGAACTTGACAGAGCAGAATTCCAGGTATAATTTTCACCTGTTTTCAAAATCCTTAAGATACGTTCGTTTGTATACGTCCCTTTAATCCCTTTCCTTCTTATTGTCACTTCATCTATCATGTGACAGAAACATTGTAAAAACAATCAATCTGAATATATAGAAAATATTGTAACACAGTTGACGAACATGTTAAATTATATATTTGCTGTTTACCGAATTAAGTTTCATATAAACATCTTCTCTTTCATTAAAATCTTGCATCTTTTAAAATTGGTTATATTAAATGTCATCGTATAATCATATTAACTTTGTCTCGTTTCAATCAAATTAATTGTAATACCTATATGTTACACAGTTATAAGTTACGTGCGCTGTATGGTAAAATTATTTTATGGTAAAGATTAATTGTACGATACTATTTAATTATATATATAATTTTGCTTTGTCATACGCAAATGAAATGGTATAATGTTTAATATTATTATTTGAAATATATATCATTGCATTAAATTTGTATCATAAATTTTCTTGTATTCTAACTAAAAAATATTTATTCATAGGCTAGGATAGCTTTTTTACAAGGAGAAAGGAAAGGACAAGAAAAATTAAAAAATGATCTAGTAAGAAGAATAAAAATGTTAGAATACGCATTGAAACAAGAAAGGTGAGACATCTTTTTGCATGTACTCATTATGAAATCTTGTTATTAATTGTAACTATGCAGACATGTTTTGCTACTTTTGCAGAGCAAGGTATCATAAGCTGAAATATGGAACTGATTTGGTGATTCAGGGAGATGTAAAGCCCCCTGTTTATGAAGAAGGTAGTAGTACTTGTGTTAACTCCGAAGTTGGAGGAGATGGTGATGGAGAAGCTCCATTTACTTCAGTCAGCAACATTAATTGGAGACAAGGTCGCCAAATTTTGAGACAGTAAGCGTATAGCTTTTAGAAATATTGACAGGAATGAGTAGTACCAACTACGACGCTGCTAAGAATGTATCTGGAATGTTTATTTTAGATATTTACAAGAGATTGGTTACACCGATACAATAATAGATGTACGATCGAACAGAGTGAGATCTTTACTTGGATTAAATAATAACACAGACTCAGAAGATATGAATCCTCCTGCACTAAATGGCAATGAACCAATAGAACCAGATAAACCAATTCGAATGGGAACCAACACCCGCAATTTTCGGAAAACAAAAGATGAGGTAAATTCTTTTTTTTACAAAAACATAATTTAGCTTTCGACAATTCAAAATTTTTCTGTGTCTAAATTCATTTAAGTTAACACAAATAGAAAAGTTAATGAGATCATGTATTGCTTTATGTTAACAGACAGAAGAAATAATGAGAGACACTGAAGCAGCTTTTATGGAAAAATTTGAACTTCTGGCTCGGCAAGAAATGGATATAGAAGAAGAAGAAGGAGACGTAGAGGATGATTCTTATGATACAAACATTGGACTAAAGACAAATAAAGTAATAAAGATTTTTTTATTTTATTGTTCTGTGGTGAAACACTACTTGTTTGTATTAAAATATTATACTTATTTTTAGTCATCTATGCTGTTAAATGAAGATGTTGATGCAGAGGCAGAAGAAGTACTAAATGAATTAAACCTTCTCACAGAAATCGAAGAATCACCAGCAAGTTCTGTTCATTTAGAAACATATACAAGTAATTATAGTCTCTTGACCTTTGAGCCTTGATGTCGTTTATAATTTTATTATGCAACTTTAATTCAATAGATGTGTTATTAAAAATAACAATGCAATAATGTAGTAACCTACTTTCTAGGAGACACAATCTTCACAGACGCATTTCAAAAAAGTTTACAACCAGATCTAAGGTGTCCAATTAAAGAAGGAGATTCCACATTGGAATTGGGGGAATTAGAACTATTGTGCGTTAACAATGAAGCAGAAACATCATACGATGTAAGCTATACTATTTGTCTTTTCGCCTGTTTACTTTATGTAATAAATGTACACACAAGAGATATCTCCTGTCGTTTTGTTAAGTATTAAAATTAGGTATTTATTTATGTAGATGGTAGCCACGACGAAAGAAAGTTTCAGAAAAACTTGGAACGCAAAATATACGTTACGATCTCATTTCGATGCTGTTCGAGCACTTGTCTTCCATCCCACAGAAGCTGTTCTTATAACCGCAAGTGATGACCATACTCTCAAATTATGGAACCTTCACAAGACTTTACCTGCAAAGAAGTATAATACATGGAATTTGATGTGAATTTAATTTTAGAACGATATTCGGATAATCTACACATTATTCATTTGGATTTCAGATCAGCTTCGTTAGATGTCGAACCACTGTATACATTTAGATCGCATACTGGTCCAGTTCTATGTTTAGCTATGTGTAGCACAGGAAATCAATGTTATAGCGGTGGTTTAGACGGTATGATTCATTGTTGGACACTACCATCGGCTAACATAGATCCGTACGATTCCTATGAACCAAGTGTCCTTAGCCAAACATTAAAGGGACACACAAACGCAGTTTGGGGTTTAAGTATGTATCAACCACGATCGCAATTGTTATCGATTAGTGCCGATGGAACTGTAAAATTATGGAGTCCACAGAGCAAGTCTCCCCTGCTTCATACATACATCTCTGAACAAGGTGGGCTACCCTTGTTAATATAAAAATGTACTGTTTTCACCGAGGTTAAGCAACATAATATTTTTAAAAATTGTGTGTGTATATACGTATCGCTTTGTAGACGGCATACCAACTTCAGTAGATTTCATTAGAGACGAGCCCCATAAGTTAGTGGTAGCTTATGAAGGAGCATGTGTGGTGTTCGATACAGAGACTGGTGAAAGCGTGGCTCGTCTCGAAGTCAATGAAACAAAAGGTTTCAATCGTGTCGTGGCTCATCCAACATTACCGTTAGTCGTCGCTGCACACGAGGATCGTCATATTCGATTTTATGATCATCGAACGGCTACTCTTGCTCATGCCATGGTTGCTCATTTGGACGCAGTCACTAGTCTTGCTGTAGATCCTCATGGTTTATATTTACTTTCAGGAAGTGAGTAGTTCAATGTATAAGAAAGTCAGAGTTCGACAGTATTTAATACAACTAATAATTCATGATTGTAGGTCACGATTGCAGTATAAGATTATGGAATATGGATAATAAGACTTGTGTTCAGGAAATAACAGCACACCGTAAAAAGTTTGACGAAAGTATATTAGACGTAGCGTTTCATCCATCGCGACCTTTTATAGCGAGCGCAGGAGCCGATGCTCTTGCCAAAGTGTATGTGTGAGATGTAAATTAAGGTGCACCATTTCTACTATTGACATGCATCAGATGGAACAGATTTTGTACTCATTCTTTCTAGATAGTTTTACCTGCACGTGTTACACTTCCAATTTTGTTGTAACTTATATTGCTCTACTTTTTAAAGTACCATCTTAGAAAATACCAGATCGGGCATATACAATAGATATAGCCGTGTTAACGAAAGATACTGAAATTTGCACATAGCCCTTGTCCGCGTAAATTGATGAGAAAGAACAATAAAAATTCGAATATAAAACGCTGCATATTGATGAGATCTTTATTAAGTAGCTACATTATTTGGAATAGCGGAGGGGGTCTGTCTTGTAGAATATTAGTTAACATAGCTCTGAATAATTAGACAAAGAAAATACCCCTTACCCAGAATCCAGGAAGCATACTGCCGCAGTAGCATAATATTTATCCCTATGTTAACTATTTATTACCAATATTACAGTTACTGTTGCACAGCTACTGGAGATTAATACGTACTACGTGAGGATAAAACTTGTCCTAAAATAAAATATATCAATTAGTCTCCCATTACATAATTTTTATGCCACCTTACATATTTATCAAGGTTGGTATATAGTAACAACAGAAAAAGCAGCAGCAACAACAACAACAACAATAATAATAATAATAACCATAAATTAAATAATGTAAGACATAATATTAATAACAGTAAATTATAACTGTGTGTTTCTCTGTAATATATTGTATTTAAAAATAGATGAACTGTGTAACGTACTATAATTAGCATGTTTTTATTAAAATTTAATTCCATTTCTACATACATATATTCTCCATGAACGAGTACAAATAATAAAGCGGGTGAAGATAATCGGGAACTACTTTACTAGAAAGTTATACTTTAAAAAGGTATACTTTATCGCACTCTTTCAAATAATATGTATCTAACGCGTTTCTTTGAAGCGAAATGCGTTATGTAATAAGATTAAGCAATAATGAAGAAAGAAATTTATTTATTCCTTGCGCGTTTGTAAGAGTTTACAGAACCGTTTGCAACGTGCTTTCATATTGCAAGATGCACTACAAATGTCACGTAGTGTTAAATAATTCTTCCAAAATGTGCATTCATATTCAAATATTGTAATAGTATGTTTGTGTGTAACGCCCTTTAACTGTCCAATCAAAACGAGGCTGGCACTATCATTCAGGTTAAAGAACGTCTATAGACTATTATCACGTTGATTAGCTGAGCAGGCATTCGCAGTGAAATCGCAACAAAAGTTTTCTATTGTGACTAAACCCATGAAATTGTAAAATACGATTATTACAAGAAATATAAATTGAAGTAATATGTACGTCTTTCATTTATTTTAAACATAATTTTAGTTATAAAGTAGTTACAATTTGTTAAACATGTAGTTGATACACGGTTAACAACAATCATTCTTTGATTTCCCACAATGTATATAATACTATAAAGACTGCTCGTAAAAACATTCATATTTTAATGTATAACACATTGACTTTTCTAATATGTTTGTTAGGATTTGTGGTTATGTCGCTTAAGTTGCATTTCTCTTTCGCGGGTATTAAAAAGTGATATGTTCGTTGAATTTCTTAAACGCCTGCATTATTTCGCAAATTGAAAATGGAACGAAATGGTGCACGAGAAATGGAAGAACGAATGTGTATAAGAGACAGTGGTAAAACATTAAAAAAATATGGTAGTACAGTCAAACATGTTATACGAACTGAAAATTTAATAAAGCATGCTGTATCAGCAACCGATACGCTTCAAGGAATTGCTCTAAAATATGGAGTTACAGTATGAATTCATTATCCTATTCTACAATATTTCTACATGTGATAGTAAAAACTATGATTGACTTCTGTATGTTTATTCTTTTATTCTTCTAGACCGAACAAATAAGAAGGGTCAATAGATTATGGGCTTCTGACAGTTTATTCTTAAGGGAACATTTACTTGTTCCTGTCAATTCAGAAAGTCCTTTGTCGCTAAACATCGATAATACTAATGTAACTGAACAAAATGCAGTTCAAAGTGTAAATATCCTTTTTATTAAATTAGTCCTTAAGGTATTACTTTGCTTTACATCGAAATGAGGTGTATTTTCAGGTTTCTAGTCCATCTTCGATAGCATCGTCCATAGATGATGACAGTTCAGTTAATGATTTTTTAGCTAAAATGGATTCTTCAATAGCCAATGCTAAAAGGGAAGTAAGACGTACTCAGGGGAGTAGTGAGTAAGTTGTTTATCAATAATTAATAAGTGTAAAACATAAATTTTTAAGTAGATTAACATGTTGAGTATGAGGACCAGGGACAGATAGTAGACTTTCCGTTTACGTGGTGTCGGTCCTTATGGGCCAACAGTATAACTTTTCGTTCAGGCATTGATACTTTTCATTCCATACACCTACTGAGTACTTGTCGGCGCCTGAACGGAAAGTATAACAAAATCGGTGCCGCGCTCAACGTGTTAATGAAATATAGCAAATTTATTTATTAATCAACTATACTTTTTGTTGCTCTTTAGATTTTGCACAGAGGGTAATGATACCTGTACACAGCGACATAGAGTGCCTACTAAGTTACGTAATTCCTTTCCTATGTCTTCGAATACACATACAATATCCTCTCCATCAGAGTTAGTGAGACCATCATCCTCTAGCGATATGCATAATTTTCCAACTGCTGTGGTTATGACTCAAGGCAGAAAAGTGAAAACATCGCTACAAAGACTTCAACAGCAACAGGACGAAATATTCCAGTTGTAGCAACTAAATGATATTGGACTGTAATATGTTCAAAATTGACAGTGTCATTAAAGAGCTTGAAGAAATATTTATTGGAATACTGAATAACGTGTTGGAAATAATAGAAGATTATTTCATGTGCAAAATTGGTTGATCCAGAATTAATGTAAGTTGTACTCACTCCTTCTTATAAACTGTTTATGATACTTTAACTTCTAACTGAGAACTTTTGTAAAACGTAATGCTGACAATTTTTATTCTTATAGTCTCAGACTATCAACAATGGATCAAATAACTCTCATATTGTCCAAGCATATTTTTGAAATATTTCCACCGGTATTTCTTAGTGGACCATATGTGCCTTTAACCCAAATCAATTGTGCAATAATCCAACATTATTCTTTTTGTAATGCCTATGAAAGTTTACCTTTTTCATAATTTAGACAAATAAATATTTTCCATTTAAAAATTTTATGAAAATGCACATGCAGCATACTATTAAAATTTTTCAGATTATTCATAGTTATTAGAATTGAGTACAATGATCTTTCCTTGTTTGCTAACATTATGCTATAAAATTATGCAAACGAACTATAATTTAATAGATAAACTATAATCGAATGTTAATACTCTATTATACTTTTCTCTGGTCTTCCTAACAGAATGCTCTTAATATAATTTCATTATATACCTTATTTTGTTCCTAAAAACTGAAATAGTAATTTAGGCAAATAAAGACAGCTTCGATATTAAATTAATGTTCAAGATAGTAATAATAAAACCATTGAAATTCGTCCACTTAGTTTAATCATACAGAATTTCTATGTAAAATGAATATGTTCATATGTGAATATTTATAAAAAAATATAACAATTTGAACTATTATTATCTCAATTCAGTTATCAGTTACCATTTTGATAAATAATTTTGTAATTATGTATATGTTAACGATCGTTATGCAAAATTTAATATATTAAAAAATTTAAAGATGTTGCACAAATTTATTTTTGACATAGATTATAATTCTAAATAATTAAGAAATTGTTTTTTATAGTTACAGAAAATAATTTTTTTATTTTCGAGGCTAATAACAGTCTTTGAACGGTTAAGTTAACTTAATAAAAACTTATGAAAATTTGTCGAATTTTCTAGGACAAATATATAACTTTAAATTCTTTGTAATTACTTTTATTTTGAATTATATAAATTTACTGTTATTGCCGTTAATAAAGATTTTATGCAAGAAAGTACAGTACCTGTTAATGTTGTCTATATTTAATATATTTTCATTGTTATATTGTGAATGTTACTTACTGGTAATAAACATTGTTTGTTTTATTATTGTCATATTCCGTACATTATAGTAATGTACTTACATATTATTAAGAGCAGCTAAAGCTACCACAAAGAATTGAAAGAATAAGTTCAATTTAACAAATGAAAAATTTATTTTTAAATACTTTGAAACAAGAAGCAAAGGAAGGAATTTTAAAATTCATCATAAACGAATGCAATATGGTCTAACTTATTTTTTCACTTTGTTATGAATTCATAACAATTAATTCAAGTCAGTTTTAATGCTATGCATTAATAGTTAATTGTAACTAGATTAAGTAGAAATTCTCTTGCGTACATGATATAAATTACCAATTGTACTTTAGTGTAAGGTAGCAACTGTTGTGTGTATATATATATACAATGTACACAGGCAACTTTTATAACCATTTGCGTTATACGCATACATTCATATGTGTATATATAATACATATATATGCATTATAAATGTATAAACTTATAAAAAAATATTTAAACTGTTATGGATATGTATAAAATAAATGTCTATTGATAAAATATACGTATACGTATGCAATAAATAACATTTAAAATCTGGATACATTAAACAAAAATTGCTGATAACTTACAAAGCCGTGTGAAAATGTTCGGATTCATGGTACATATTTATTGTCAAAACGTGTGTTTAATGTTGTCATTATTGTTATATTCATATTCAAAATTTTATATAGATCTACACAAACATACACACATATATACATATAAATATATACATATATATTTCATAAAAATCTCGCGCAATTTAAATAAATAAATATAAAAGATTATAAGAAATAAGCCAATAAACGAAAAACCATTACTATTTCTATTCAATGTTGTGCAAATGTAATATTCCTATCATAATGACAATCTTAATTACATTATTTGTGTAGCAGAAAATTATCTTAAATGTTTAATTTGACTCTTTATTTATTTATATTATTCGATTCTGGCATCTTTTGAACGTTATTTTTTATTATTACTATTATATACTGTTTAGTTGCGTGAAATGTCTACTTTACTATTAGTTATTCTAACAGGGGGTGTTATAAATTGACCACAGTTGCATTTTAGTTCATTTATAAAGTTAAATGAGCCTATGCGATTATTACAATACGGACAATTTAGTCTACCCTTGGTCCAAGATTCCTGTAACAAATGCATATTATATTATGTGGGTTTTTCTTCAGAATTTTGCAAATTGCATATATAATTTTCAAATAATTAACATTTATTCTTTACACGGTGTAGTATTTTTAAACGAATATTTATAAATACTCATGTAGACTTTACTTGATTTACAATATCTGCAATCCATTTTGGCATATTTTCTATTGCTATGTATGAAGAAGATTCTGAATCATTTGTACTGCCACATCCTATATCCACAGAATTCTGTTTTGTTTCGCCATGAGCAGTTAATAGCTGTATTGGTTCTTTGTTGAAAAGATCTTTCCTACAATGTTTGCATTTCATTTCCATTATCTGCAAAAATGTCATAAAATTTCCTTACAAAATAAATTAACAATCTATCGATGTGATTTGTACAGTAAATTATAAACAGACTTTTGGAGGTTATAAAGATTTCAGAAAAAAAATTGAAACTTAACCCTATTTATATATGTACATTATTCGCGTTACCGAGAATGGTCTATACGTGTAACAGAGGATGGAACGTGTTCATTATAAAAAATAAGCCATATATGAAAATAAAACAAGTAATTCATACCAATTAATATTGGAATAGTCTTAATATTTCCGGATGTTTTTTATATATACTATTTTTTGTACTGAGCACGTATTTTTTGTACTGAGCATGTATCATCGAAAACAGTATTAACGTTTGTAATTTTCCGAGAAAATAAAATTATTTTATTAACAGTGTATTTATATTTAAAAAATGTATACTTTGTACGTGAATATCACATAAAAAGCAAAATGTAATTTTATAGTATGACATAAAACCAAGATACATAATTCTGATAATTATAAATATAGTTCTGCATCATCATAAAATATGCAGTAAGTACATATGTCTTATTTTAAATTAATATTTGTTTTCAATTTATCACTCTTATTTACTATTAATTGTAGAGATTAAGCCATTTAATTAAATAAAGATATTTAACTTCATCACAATGGTTTATTGTTTGAATACAATAAGCTTACTTAATCTTCTCCTGCTGGAATGGCATCCTCCAGTCTTTTAATGAACTTCACACGTAATTCATTTGCGGCGTCATTCTTAAGTTGATCCTGTACAAACCAACAGGCAATTTCCATTTGTACCATCTCACAAGCTCCTCTTAAAATTCCAATTAATATATTACAATATTTTAGATTTAAACAATGGTCTGGTAATTCTACAAATTCTGTCAATGGATTCGCATCGAAACACAAAGAGAATTCATCTCCAGCAGCACTCCAGTTTGAAATCGTTGGGGTAATACCCAAAAATATTTTGAAGCCAGTTTGTATTTTCTCAGCTGTGTCTCTAAAATCGTAACATCGACCAGATCCAGTACGAGCTAGGAAGTCTTCAATCAAACGAATCCCCATATTGTAGCCCATTCTTTCTAGTTGTTTATTAACATCTTCTACATTTTCATAATCCTTTAACAACTGGGCCACCAATGCACCATACGTCAATGTAAATAATTCAGAATTCTGAAATGATTACTTTATTTAAACCTTCAACATAGATGATGATCTATTTTTCAATTAAATTTGAAGTTACACGACCTATGTATTTAATGCTATAATTTCAACATAACCTTATTCACATATTCGATAATAACTTTTAAATATTATTGGATAACACAACACAAGTTAGTAATATAAATCTTAACTGAATTGGGAATATTTATAATGTACATTTGTAATAAACTTACAACTTTTTTTGAGTCCAATTTTGTTCCTGTTCGTGACATGTTTACAAATATGAGTACCTCACTATACTATAGAATTGACAGTACAGTATGTGTAATAAGGAAATAATTTATCGATCTACGATGCTGATTGATTACGTTACGTATTATAGTTTGTCCATGACGATAGTATGTAAATATAATTTTATATTTTCCGCTATAACGTATTTTTCAAATGTTAATACATGTTGTAATTGTACCAGCAAATATATTAATAATAAACACGGTAGTTGTTATGACAATAAAAATTTATTCAAACACCATTTAATATAAAACTTATCAACTTTGTTATGTTTATAATATATCTTATAAATAATTTATAAGTATCCTTGAACAATATTGCAAAACCTTCCATCTTGGTTACACGAAAGATGTTGTCTTAATTATTTATACTATATTTTATGTATAAATTTTACACGTTTGTGTATGACTTATGGTAAAATCGGAAACTTAACACAGGACGGAGTCCTTCAACTGATCTTTGGGCAATTATATGAAGTCTATATGTTACAAGTTATTATTCAGACTCTTCCATGGCTGCTATAATGTTGTACAATGCTGTCCTTGCATCACTTTTCTCAAATACACTTAAAACTTCCATTGCCCTTTGTGAATGTCGTTTTTGCAATTGCTTTGTTAATTCGACTCCTGGTCCCATTAAGACGATTTTGTATACCTGCATTTAAATTGTTTATATTTATAGGCTTCATAGAAAATTATATTATCTGAATATTAATATTTATATATCTACCTTCTCATAATCTACATCGTTCACAGATTCTAAACCTTTATCAATTTCAGCTAGAATCGATGGGTCGTGTTCAATATGAAACATAACTGGAGCAGAACATAGACTGAATGTTACACTTTGATCTTTTGTAATGAATGGACTCAAATCCAAATAAGCTTGCCAAGCTAATGCTAAATGTTTTCCAAAGTTGTAACCCTGCTCCTGTATTTCATTGCTATGCCCAGCCAGTTTCAATGTGCCTTTACATGATTTTCCAAGTAATGCACCAGCGCTCAGTACATTTCTTAAAGTCCATTCCTCCACTGCATAATCAGTACGATCTTCAGGTGGTAGAGAAGGCAGAGGATTATTTTGGCTATCTCTGCGTCCTATAAATTCTGCTTCAGCCAGGTCTCTTACAGCACTAGACATTAATTCTACAATCTAAATAAAATTACACTATAATAACAAGCTTACACACTTAAGAATCGTAACATGAAGTGTTTATGCGCATACTTCTTGATTACGAAGATTAGCCAACTCTGCACAAGAATTAGCTAATAAATAATCTCCACTTAGTAATGCAATTTTATTACCAACATTCATATCGTTTAATTCTGAAGTTTCTAAATGAAGACCTGGTCCTATATTTATTAGTCCTTTATGAACAAGATTACTGGTACGTATCATTTCAGTAACTTCAGCCAATGCTCGCTGGCTAAAATATAGTTTGGTAAAAATTTTGTTCGATTTCACTTATAGTTTATTTTAAACATTATACCTATGTAGCACACCAGCAGCCTTGTCTTCTTCCATGTCATCTACATTTAAGTGGCCAGCAGCTTTTGAAATTAACAATACAATAAGTCCCCATGCTTGCATATTATTACGTCCATTAAAGATAACACTTCTATAATAGTTAAGAAGATGTTGTATAAGAAGGAAAGTAAAATTATATTAATGTAGTATATATATATATCTTAAGTCTTACTTGGCTGTCTTTAATACAGGATGATTTGATCCCACTAATTTTCTCAAATGCAGTGCTACATTTGCAATTTCATCGCTTAGAAGCCACCGCAAGCTCAAAAATGATGTTGGATATCCAACAATTTTCTCTGCTTCTGAAACAGCTTTGTTCCAATCGGGCTTTTGGTTTCCAGCAAGTTTAGCTTCTACCTTATTGTATTGTTGTAAACGAAATCTATTTTCCATACAAGTGTGCACATTTCTGTGTGATGCACAGTACACCCTGTGATCAGTGTACGAAACAGATCTGGCAATATTTCCATTTTTTAAAAAAGTAAAAGCAATTCTATTCGTGGACATTTTATACCGTACACACCCGTGGACTATGTTTTATCACAACATTAACATTAGTGACGCATGCAACAGGTATAACATACATGATTGACGTTTCAAAACTTTTACTTTTGACCTTATTTTCTAAAGAAAGCATGCGATTCAACCTTGATCAAAAAGTTAGTTCTCTGTATTACTTTATATTATCTGCGTGAGCTCCATTGTTCATCAATGAAAGTGCTATTGCATTTGCACATGTTTATTTTGGTTGTGTAAAAATTAAATGCATCAACACGAAGTACTTACGAAGATAATATTGTAGATTAATAATTATCTATACAACAGTGCGCGTTTTTATGAACCTTAAGGTCGTAGTAAGAGACAGAGTATTGTCAAAGAAGCGAAACTGCGGCATTTTTCAATGACCAATTTCAGAGTATTTCTAAAATCAATGTGCATGCGCACACCGACTACATCTTGCGATAACATTCTTGTTTCGCTGTTCAAATTCCTTAATATCTACATATAAAATCCATAATATCAAAGATACCTTAGAGGTGTATAAACGTTCAGTTAGATATGCAGTACAATATAAATCATTTTTTTAGTAATATTCAATTGATGAAATCGTGTATATGCGTTACATATCGTTGTCTTTTCGAATATTGCCGCGCTTTCTAACGTTTCAAATTTTTTGTACGCAGTCTATTTGTCCTCTTTCATCCAGAAGGTCGGTGTAAAAGTAAAGGTAAATGTCCAGTGACTTCTTTGAAAACAAAGATTTAGTTTATCATGGCTGCCTCCTTAGCGTCATGCGGTTTCCATAGTGACGTGGATAAGAATGAATAGCACTGCTATTACTGCTATAGATATGCGCTCTCGTAGGGTGATAGTAGTGCCCGTACCATGATCCACTAACCTAATTTGTGAATTTCATTTTTATATCTTCATTTGTGAATAAATATTTCTGATATAATGTTAAGCATTATTTTATGTCGCCGCCTACAACGTCTTGGACATAACGAAAGGAAATTTTGGATCAGATCATATACAACATGCTTGTTTAAATCACGAAGACAAAAAATTTGTTCAGAGGGAGGTTTCCTTTGTGTTTCGACATTTAACCCAATATTTTCAGCAGTTGGAGTTAGGGTAATTCTTCTCACATAATTTTATATACATATTATTTAAATGTTGACTGCAGATTCGTAACAGTGTGATTAACTGCTATCTGTTATCTACTTCCCCTAATTATGTCATAACGGCTTTAATAAGAATGTTTATTGTCACACTGATAACAAATGATAAGAATCCTTAGTTATTAGGTAAATGAAGACAGTGCCAATTAACATAAATGTAATAAAGAATATTTGATGATAACTAACGAAAAATGATTTATCTCAAGACATCTGTTTAATACTTCTACAGATATATACATAATGGGTAGAACATCAAGAATACGTCATCAAAAGAAGAGACTAACTGGCAAAGAATTGGCAGACAAAGGAGATGAAAACTTGACGCATCTAAAATCTTGGCTATTAACAAATAATTGTTTATTGATTGACGATTTAATTCCATTTGATTTTCCTATTACTGGTAGAGGGTTGAAAACATTAAAAGACATTAAAATCAACGAAACTCTAATCAGAATACCATACAAGATGCTAATAACAACAACTACAGTATATCAAAGTGATATTAATTTTATTTTTTCAAAAGACAAATTATATAGTGCACAGTGTGTACTGTCAGTGTTCCTGTTATATGAATTGCATTTGAATAATATATCTAAATGGTATTATTATATAAATAGTCTTCCTCAGGTTTTAACAAACCCAGATTTTTGTACACAGAAAGAAAAAAGTTTGTTACCAACAATTATTATAGATTATATGAATGAACATCATAAAGTTGAAAAAGACTATCAATCATTAATTAGGACAGTAAATAGTTTGAACAAGGCTGGTTACTGTAATCACTGTAATATGGATTTAAAAAAGATATTGACATTTGAAAGATATAAATGGGCATACTACATTGTAAATACAAGAGCTATATACATTGATATAGAACAAATAGAGACAAAAAATGTTACCATCAACATAAAACAACCCAATAATTTAGCCTTAGCACCATTTTTAGATCTTTTTAATCATGATATTGATACTACTGTACATGCATCTTTAGTTACAGATGAGAAGAAAAACAAATTTTATGAAATTACAACATTAAAATCATTTAGCCAAAGGTCACAAGTTTTTATTAACTATGGGTCACATAATAGCTTGAAATTATATGTTCATTATGGTTTTTTCATACCGAGCAATACATTAGATGAAATTTATTTTAATATTTTTGATGTACAAGCTTGTTTTAACATTTCAAAGTTCAAATTAGATTTTATTCTGTCCAATCATTTACAAAAAAATATGGCATTTACACGGGAAGGTTTAAATTACAATGCCAGTTGCACATTATTTATATTAAATACAACATTACAAAAAGAACAGTGGAATGTAAAAATATATGGTAATTCATTTACTTCAGTGGAAACTCTTCAGACATATAATACAGCAAAAAAGATCTTGAATTTAAAAAGGGATGAATTAATAAATCATTTAAGAAATATGCAAGATTATAAGTGCTACACACAATCTTTTTGTATTGCAATTAATCTTGTGGAGGAATATTTAGCAATATTGACAGAATCAAATAATTACATGTGCATGTTCCATTAATAACAGAAATTAAAACTGTATATAAGTCAATGTTACATTATGAAAATGTATATGAAAAATATATGTATTATATTTTGTTTATAATATTTTAATAAAAAATGTTGTTTCTGATTAAAGCTTTCTTAATCATTCTAATACAGAAATTTGACTTCTTACAAAAAGTGACTAATGTGGAAATAATCTTTTGATACTTAATAATGGTTTAATTAAATATTTACTATGAAAATGTATAAACATTTGTTCAAGGTTTGCAAATATTTTACAGTGTTGCAATGGAAATGTTATCGATCGTGCTCAGAAGAAAAAAAGTATATGGCAGTCGAAAACTATTGTACCTCCAGTCAAGTTCCCACTAGTCATTTCTGGATTTACTGGAGGAAAGTCAGGTCAGCCAAAAAGAAATTGTTTTCATCCTGGTGTATCCAGTTTAAATCGTGATGCTATTGATTTTAAAGATAGGGAACCAGTTACAGCTTCGAATATGGTCAAAGCAATGCTTAGATATATTTGGCCAGAAGTGAGTTGTTTGAAGTGTGTAACTTATACAGAATTAGAACCGAGATTTATTATATATGTGCTTTTAGGATGATCCAGACATAAGAAAGAGGGTGAAACTAGCTCTTGGTTTACTTGTTAGTGCAAAAGTTTTAAATGTTGGTGTTCCATTTATTTTCAAATATGCAATAGACACACTCAATGCTCAAAACATAACAGCTGGTGGCAGTGCTATTCTAAGTGTAGAAACTGCACCGGAAACAGTGGCAACAGTAGCAACATCATTACTTATAGGATGTATGTATTTTATATTGGTTTAATTATAATCAAATATATGTATATATATAATATATATGATAGTCATCAATAATTAATTTTTTTCGTCTACAAACTAGATGGTATAGCTCGTGCAGGTGCTGCTGGTTTTAGTGAACTACGAAATGCAGTGTTTGCAAAAGTTGCACAGCATTCTATACGGAAAATAGCCAAAAATGTATTTATGCATTTACACAATTTAGACATGGCTTTTCATCTGTCCAGACAAACTGGAGCATTATCAAAGGTACAGTATTGGTTTTTAATGAATTGATGTATACTATAAAAGATTATATATATATATATATATGTATGTCTGATATATTTTAGACAATAGATAGGGGAAGCCGTGGAATCAATTTTGTTTTAAACGCTATGGTGTTTAATATTGTACCCACCGTTTTCGAATTAGGGCTTGTTAGTACGATACTCTATTTAAAATGTGGTGGAGAATATGCAGCTGTTGCATTAGGCTGTGTTGGCGTCTATGCTATATTTACATTGGCTGTTACGCAATGGCGAACGAAGTTCCGAATTTTTATGAACCAAGCAGAAAACGAAGCAAGTAACAAAGCCATAGATTCACTTATTAATTATGAAACAGTAAAGGTAAGTAACCGTGGTAAGTAACCATGTATGCTATAGTAACTTTAATACACGATAAATACTGTAACTGTGTTTTCTATCTTAGTATTTCAATAACGAAAAATTTGAAACCGAACGATATGATGCATCGTTAAAGAAGTATGAAGCTGCATCCCTTAAAACAAGTACGAGTTTAGCGATGTTAAACTTTGGACAAAACGCTATATTTAGCGGTGCCTTAAGTTTAATCATGGTGTTAGCAGCCAAAAATATTGTAAATGGTACGATATTTATCTTTAAATTTCAACTCTATACATGGCATGAATAATAATATTATTTCGAACAAATGTAGGTACTATGACTGTTGGCGATTTGGTAATGGTCAATGCACTTTTATTCCAATTATCGGTACCATTAGGATTTTTGGGTTCAGTATATCGTGAAGTTAGACAAGCTCTTATTGACATGCAAACGATGTTTACCTTAATGTCAATGGACACAGCCATTAAGGTAGTAATATTTTCTTCTAAAGATATGTATAATACGTTGAGTTATTAATGTGTTTTATAATTTTTTGTATTAGTCCAAGGAGAATGCTATGCGGTTTAATATAAGCCCAAAAAACTCTGACATTGAGTTTAAGAATGTTAAGTTTCAATACTGTGAAGGCAAGCCTATTTTTAATGATATCAATTTTATCATTCCAAGTGGGAAGAAAATCGCCATCGTTGGAGGATCTGGTTGCGGGTACATTTTTATTATAACATGTATAATTTTGATAAAAATGATCACATTTAGATCTTAATGTATATATATTTTTTTCAGTAAAACAACATTAGTAAGATTATTATATCGATTCTTTGAACCACAATCTGGAGGTGTCTATATCAATGGACATAATATTCAAGATTTAGATTTAGAGTCTTTAAGACAATCGATAGCGATAGTACCGCAGGTAATTACGTTTTAATGTGAACAAGATCTGCTAACAAACGTTTAAGTAATAATCGCTTGAATATAATAATTTTAGGACACGGTCCTTTTCCACGAAAGTATCTATTATAATCTCCACTATGGAAATTTGAATAAATCTAAAGAAGAAGTTTTCGAGGCTGCCAAAATGGCAAACCTACATGACAACATCCTTAAGTGGCCAAAGGGATATGACACACCTGTTGGAGAGCGTGGGTTAAAACTAAGTGGGGGCGAAAAACAGCGAGTGGCAATTGCTAGAGCAATCTTAAAAAATAGTCCAATATTAATTTTCGATGAAGCCACGTCGTCACTAGATTCCATTACGGAACATGTGAGTTTATATTTTGTAGTATTTAAAATGATTTTTTATACATATTTAATGATATTCATGAAATGCTGTGTTCGTAGAATATTCTTGAAGCACTACGCCGAGCAACGACAGGACGAACGTCCATCGTCATAGCGCACCGTTTGTCTACTGTGATGGATTCAGATGAAATTTTTGTATTAGACAATGGTAAATTAATAGAGAGAGGATCACACAACTCACTATTAAATATACCAAACTCTTTCTATAATAAATTATGGGAAACTCAACATATAGGAATGCTCAAGTCCAATAAAGGAAAAGATAATAGTAAAAAAGCTCAAGGAGCATAAGTCTAAAGATAGATGTTTTAAACAGGTAATAATATGTGTACAATGTTAAATTTAATATAAATTTAACCATACATTTGAAATGTATTAAAGTAAAGGTGACTGCCACTTCCTAAGTGAACAACGTATTGTAAAGAATGTGATTCTGTAACATGATAGAAATACACTTGAATGCGAGAATTAGTTTCAAGATATACATTTTAATCGAATGGTTAAATTTTCTTTCATTTATTTGTAATAGTACCGAAAGTTAGTGATTCCAGCATTACAACTTCAGCTGATGTCAGCTAATAAACCATTCAAAATGTATGTATTTAGAACTGTTTCATATTTATATTGTTAAAAAAAGTGTATATAACGATACATGTGCGGTGCGCATGTTTATTTATATTTGAATAAATTATATAATAAATATTTGTAAAAAGAGAACAATGAAATAAATTATACTAATTAAAGTAATATTAATCGTAATTTGTGATCGAAGAATGTAAAATAAAGGGATAATTGAATTGAATCATTACTTTTTCTCATTATACGTATATATACATCATACGACCTACATATATATCTTCTATGAAACGCATAAGGTAAACCTTGAACGTTGTAGAAAATATTTTTAGTTTCACGTATCTTATATTTTTAATTTATTTTTGTAAAAGCAGAATGCATAGATCCAAGAATTTCTACAAACTATCTGGTTATAAAAAACATTGATTAATAAAGTGTTTGTGTACATAGATGTTACCTTGGTAACCACATAAAAACAATTATGGAAGCTGATTGGTCTTCAATAAGTTTTTCACAATACCATAACAATTTGTTCCTGCAAAAAGTCATTTTAAAAGCATGAGATGCTAATTGTAATGAAGTGTCCACAATCAGAAAATGCAAACTGAAGTACCTACATTACCTGTAGTACAGTTAAATGTCAACGCAAACTTTGATAGGTAATCACAGTCATACTAAACAACTTTAATTTTAGTTCTCCTAAACACTGTCCTAATTTTACTAAAAGAATATTTGAATAGTAGCACGTTTTCCAAGCAATGCATAACTTTTACCCCATTTTCAATATTTAAACTTTACACTTTTTATATTTTACTATTATGTTATATATGCTGCATTTTCAATTTTTAGAAACCAAAATTCTAATTTAAAAAAATCTACGGATGTGAAAACTACTTTAACACACAAAAGTATAGCTTACAGTTCACCCAGTAAGAGCTTACATCCTTTAATTGGTTTGTATTATAATTTCAGTGAAAAAAATATTACACAGCAAAGTGTGATTAAGTAATTTATTGTTTTATTATCCATAGGACAGCCATACCAAAGTAGTATTCGACAGAAGACATCATTAGATCATTCAAAGGTCAATAAAAACAGTATTAAGCAAATAGTTTTGTCTGCAAGAATGTTACGTATTAAGGAATTACAAAATCAATTAGCTGATGCACATTATCAGTTGAATGTAATTATTTTAACTCTCCTATGCAATGAATATAAATGTACTAAAAATCTCTACCCATTAAAAGTATATGTTAATGACGAATACATTGAATATAATAAATTATATCTTTCTCTATAGGAGTTAGCTAATGAAAATAGACTATTGAAATCATTACAAAAACGACAGGATTCTGCATTGAAACGTTACGAAGGAACAAATGCAGAATTACCACGGATAATTAATTCGCATCAAGAGGAATTACGGATACTTCAAATTAAATATAAAAAGCTAAAAGCTTTGCATAAAGAAACATGTCATTTATTGAAAGAGAAAGAAAATGAGCTTCAACAATTGCAGGTGAAAACGCAGATCGTATAAAATACTGTTAAACAAGATCTAACAAAAATTTCAATGATTTTATATTATTTACAGACTCAAAACAAACACTTATTACAACTTAGTAAAGATCGTAACTTAGGAGAGAGAGAAAAATTACAATCACAAATTTATGATTTAAATTATAGAATACAGCAGCAACAAAATACTATACAGGTAGTTATAGATCTGAAAGATACTGTAAAATCTTTATACCATGTTTATATAAGTTACATTATTTTGTTAGACACTACACAGAAAATTATCTCTTGAAAGTAAAAGTTTAAAGCAGCAATTGTATACAGAAATTTCAAAGAGGAAAGCAACACAAAAAGATTTAGAAGAAACAACACAAAAGTTAAAAAGTTTAGAACATTTATTAGATAGTAGAGAACGCAAATTATATTGTAATGGACAATTATCACTCTCCACTAAAAGCAGACAATTGGGCACACAACTTCTTACTAGTTCAAGAGATATTGGGTATGTAAAAAATGTAACATTAAATTAATTTTTTAAATATAACTTTTTCACATGTTACTATTTGTATTTTAGCACATCAAATTCGTTAAAGTTGTCGGATCAGCCTAAAAAATGTCAAAACGACGTAGAAGAACATAGTTTGGTAAAAACTTAGTCTAAACCAATTTTAAAATGTCTAAAATATATTAAACACTCTATTAACGATATTTTACTATTTATTAGCCTGCTCTGAATCCATCCGATGGAAATGATAAGAACATCAGAGCAGACGAAACAGTTGATTTAAACCGATCTCTAAATTCAATGAAGACAGAAACAATGGCTAATTTGGAGCAAATAAGAAAGTACCGTCTACAAAAGTCTGCGCAGGGAAGAAGTTCATCAGACGATTTTGAAGAGAAGCTCATGGAATTAAGTCAGACCCCAAACAAAGATTCTAAAAATTCAATTTTTTTTAATGATTCGGAAAAATTGGAAGAAAATGATGAAGATAATGAAAGACAGTACGAAATAAGCGCAAAAAATTTTAGAAAAATATATGAAAATCGAAAGTGTCATACTTTCAATGAACCATTAAAAACAGATTATTTGTCTGCAAATGAGGAAAGCGAAGATGAACACGACAATTTTAAGAACAATCAGGATGATGTAACCATTAGTCCTAAAGAATCCCGTATAAGGTTTGGAATATTTAAAGCTATCATTCTTTTACAGTTGATAATTGTTACTGGTTTTCAATCGTAATGTATTTTATTTTAATTACAGATTAAGAAGTAGTAAGGATGAGGCTGCAGGTTCAAAGGAATCAGTATTATCTAATAGTAAATATGGAGATAAATTGAATGTGTTAGCAATGGAAAAGGATGATTCTTATAAGATAGATTTTGAAGCTGACACTGGAGGAAGGAAAGGATCAATTGGATATTATTTTTCGTCAAATCGATCGAATGGTGCTCTTAAATTAGTTGCAACTCCAGACGACAATCAAATCCATTATAACTCTGACCAAGAATCTGAAAAGCTGACAATTTCTCATTTTTTGAATGAATCACAGAAGATGTATCAAAATTTAATTAACGAAATGGGAGCACAGGCTAGAAATATAGAAAATGAAAACTTGTCTGAGCTACAGAATGATATACATATAAATAGTGAACAAGTAGACACCAGTTATTCGATAGATAAATTTTCAGAAGACCTACAAAAGCTTATTGTGGAACAACCTACATTTAAGGAAGAAGCAACAGAAGAAAATATTGCTCATGACTATGAAAGAAAAGATGAATTACAAGATACAGTATTAATGCAACCGGCTTCAGTCAGAGATTATGACAAGTTCAAGACATCATTTGCAGCAGACTCAGTATCACATGTCCCGGAAAGTTTTCCTAATGAGCCACAGGATAGACTTCTTGCACCAAATTCATGTAATGCGTTAATCAATATAGACAAACAACAAACGTTAAACGTAACATATGAGAAAGATACAGACAATTACAGCGTAGAAACAAGAAATAAAATAAACAAACAAGAAGTAAACGAAGAGATAAAAGATACCGATATTTCATTAAGTAATACACGATCCTCAAAATCGGATTCAATTCTCGATGTAATTAATAAAATCAATGTTAATAATATAAATGAGAACGATGCCAAAATAAAAACAATTAGCTATAATAAAGAAAAGTTATTAGCAACAATGAAGGCTATTGACGACAACGAGAATATAGAATATTTAAATCAAGACTACGAGAAAAATAAAGTCACAAGTAGGAAACAAATAACTGAGAATTTGTTTCGCGGTGTGCCTACTCATATGAAGAAAAAACATGACATTATAAAAGATATTTTTAATACTGATGGGTTGAAAAATGAGCCCACAGATAGTTAAATAAATTGCATTAACATAAAAATTAAAGAATAAAGTAATAACTTCTGTAAAGAAACATAATGAAGAGATAAACTGAGTATAAACTTAGTATGTACTATATTCTTTTCATAGCACAGTAATTAGTGTTGCATATCTCAGAAGTTATAAACTTCTATTTTAATGTAATAAAATATTAAAAAAGAAAAACAATCATTATAAGATTTTTTACACCTTTTACTTTAACTTAAGTAATTTAGAATATGTAGACCGTAAGTGAAATTAAAACCATATTTTTGAGACTATTGACATTTTACAAGGAATATTAACAATTTTTGTTACATAATTACCAATTGAAAATGAAATTTCGATTTTTTATATTTAATTCTTTTATAGTTTTTAAAAATCTGTATTTACACCTAGCATTGAAAAGCGAGAAGTCGATTAATTTCAAATTTTGGCGCTTAAAACCAACCATCGCAACTATTTATTTATTATATATTTAATTACCAAAGTTTACAATTGGTATCTTATTTATAACATATGCAAATATAACGTTTCAAATCTTATTAAATTGATAAATATATTAAATAAAATTGTAGTTTGCATCCGGTTGCATTTAGAATAGTGTACTAAATCTTCGTTTCATAGATTGGCAATACTGACTCCAGAATTGACAAGAAAGAAGAACAAACAAGGAAGCAACAAGAAGGAACCTGTTGTGCACAGAAGGCAGTGGAATGAAGACACGCCGCGAATGCGAATGCCATAATGAACACCAAAACAAACCACGAATATACTTCTAATTCGTACAATGGAGGTATTCGTTTATTCGCTTTAAATAACAAAAATTTCCAACTTCCTAACAAACTAGCATTACTAAAAAATATTTAGATATTTAAACATGTTAGTAAAGGCAAATTGAAAAGCCGTCTGCTGGGCGTCCTTATGGCGTCTGCTAGAATGACGCTTGGAAAATAAGTATTTTCATTCTACACAGAGAACAAATAAAAAGTTGTTGTTTCTTAAATATACTTATTTCTTTTTTATGCTTTAGGACTCAATCGAATTCTTTATTATACTTATAAAATTGAAAAATATTCATGTTTCGTAAACTGACTGTCATATGTCATGATGTCAGCAAAGGATCAACATACTTATTGTTGTTGCAAGTTCACTAACACTTAACACAAAAGAAGTATGCGTTAAAATGCGTAACTTGTACTTTTTACAAATAAAATGTTGAAAATTACATATTTTGATTTCTAAATTTTTATATAGTAATACCTTTAAAGAATGCTTATTGCATATATATTTGTATATATGTATATATATATATAGAGATAAATAAAATATATATATATATATATATATATATATATATATATATATATATATATATGTATGAGATAGATATATATATCTGTTTGTATAATTTTAACATTTGTGTACACACACCTTTTTCAATTGTTAATTATTATTCATTTAATGATCATACAATTGTTTCAGGTATTATGGGAACTGATAGTCCTGCTGCTTTACTAGATATGCTGGCAGAAGTTGCATCCCAAACGTTGCACTCAGAAAAAACACACAATAAATCATTATTAACAACACAATGCAAATCAAAAACAGATTATATAAGAAGAAAACCCCAAGAAGTATCTTTCAGTGTACCTCAGCTTTTGTCTATGCCTGCATCGCAATTAGTTAAACAGTTCTCCATTTTTACAAGTGATGAATTGAAAAGACAATATTCTTATACCTGTGCCTTGGTCGTGGGATGTGGTCAGAAGTATACCAGTTTTGCGAGCGAAGGAAGAGCAAGAATGTCTATTAAAGCGCATTTGGCAGAACACTTGGAATATTTAAAAACAAATAAAGAAACTTGTGAGTAAGCGTGATAGAAATGTGTAATTACACCATGATTATAATACATAAAATTGTACATGTTTATCCTTGCATTTGTAGATAAAACTTTTACTGCAAAGTCTGTGAATCATAAAAATAGTAAAACAAATTCTCAAAGTAAAAAGAGTAGACTACAATCATCAAGAAAACCGCAGGAGACATTAAATAAGGAAAATAAGAACATTGTAATAGAAAAATCAACAAATTATCTTCGAAACATTCTATTAAACGATTCCAGTTTTAAAGAATTAGATAAAAATAAAAGTTTCGAGAAACAGGATAAATCTAAAAAACTACATAACACCGAACAAATTGATGTTGATAAAACAGACTTCAAAGTTTATGGAGATCACAGTTACTTTGAGCGCTTGAAGGATGAAAACCCTAGTGGCAAGGAAGCATCTCTTGGTAATGTCCTAGATAACACAGGAATGGATGAAAATGTAAGCATAAATTGTTGTAAATATATAATTCGTAAGTACTAAAGTGAACTGTTTTTTGCAGATTGTACTTATGGTTGTTGGTACTGATACTGTTCACATGAAAGAGTACTCACATATTAATCAAAAACTATCAGAAAAAATCAGTCAAGAACCAGATACCGTCTACATACCTGGTAAGTGTAATTTATAATTTTGCACAGTGGTTCTGAAAACTTTCATACATCATAATGCCGTTTATTTTCAGACATATCGTGGTCAGCTGACAACTGCAGCAAAAATGTAGAAATCACAACAACTAAACCTAAAGGCAAAGCAAAATTTATAGGTACCAGCAAAGAAGAACGGGAAATGGCACTAGCGTTTATGGATCGCATCAAGAAGAAGGGAAACCCAACTGGGAGCAATCTTGAATGTCGAATTTGTAATCCACCAAGAAGTTTTACAGCACCAACAACTTTAGTATCTCATTACCGGAGTCACGCTGGAATAAAACCATATGAATGTCGTATATGTAGAGCAGTTTTTACAAGAAGACACAGTTTAAAGTATCATATGCTAATTCATCAAAATCAAACACGATTTACGTGTGCTGATTGCGGGAAGAAGTTCAGACATCCGTCACACTTCAGGGAACATCGACGTCGACATACTGGAGAAGCACCATTTGGATGTGACGATTGTGGGCAAAGGTAAGATAATCAGCAACATTTGTAAATATAAAGCATGATAATAAATTTATCAGACTTGTTTTATAGTTCTACTTTTTGTAAATTCACTAAAGGTGTGCGAGAACCCGTCCCGATTCTGAATAATATTCTCGACCCGTCCCGACCCGACGTTTTCGGGTTCTCGCACACCTCTAGAATTCACTAAACATTATCAAATCACCAATAACTATTATATTACCAAAACTAGGTTTAAGACCAGAAATACTTATAAACGCCACTTGAAAACAAGACACGGTAAAGTGTTAACAACTACTGGAGAATTATTATATCTCTCTGAAGAAGACTTTCAAAAAGTACGAACTAATAGGAAGAAGAAGAACGATGTAACTAAGGAACGTGTGGTAGATGAGGCTATAACTGCAGCAAAAACATTGATGAATTATCAAAGCGATAACAGTCAATTTCAAAATGTTACGACTGAAAGATATATTATAAATAACGATGATAATAAGAAAAATTGGGAGTCAAACAATGCAATAAAGATTATCAAGAACTGTTTTGACACTTATGAGGTTTGCTCAGAATCTCAATTAAATAAGACTGATTCCATAGAGACTGAAATACCTATAGATAATAGAGTTTCTACTAAAGCCGAGGATAGGTTACCAATGGAATACACGGATAAAGTACAAGAGAGCTTGCCACAATTACAAAATGTTTCTTACAATAAGTTAGAAGTAATTAAAGACGATAAATCTGAGATAATTTATCAAAACATTAACGAACCACCATCATACATTAAAATAGAATATAACACTTCGATTAATGATGAAAATGAAAATAATACAGAATTTCAAGAAAATTTTGAGTTTGCGGGAAAACAATTTAAAAATCGTATTCAAATAGTAGAGCATACCGAGGAACAATTTTGCAACGAGCTCTTGAGTGAAACTATAGATGAACATTGCAATAGGCAGATAATTCTCACTGAAGAAGACGAAGAAGATAATACTATCAACATTCATGATGATAAATCTTATGAAGAAAAACATGAAATTATTTTGGCAAAAGATTTAATAAATACCAACATTTTGCAGCCAGATAATCAAATTGTTAATGAAACTCGTAAAAATATTTTATTAGAACAGAATGAAGAATCTATACTAAACAAAGATAAAACAATAAGTAACCATCAAACTATAGTACGAGATTTAATAAAAAGTCGTGTAATTACCCCATTAAACAACGTTTTTAGAAAGAGTCAGAAACTAATGCATCAAACGAAACAGCGTATATATATTAATAATGAACCATTGACGAGCATAATAGTACAAAATAAATGTGTCAACATTGTTCCACAATTTCAAGCTTGTCACAATGGACAAACAAAATCGAAATTGCAGCCCAATCAAAATCGAAAACTAACGAGTAAACATGTCCAAGAAATCAATATAAATCAAAACGGAAATGAAAATACAATTTTATTATTGACTAACGATACTTTACAGAGCAGCATCCTTAAGATTGAACAAACTAACAGTGTCGACAATTTCGGCGTAAATATTAAAAAGAAGTAAGTAAAATTGAGCGACAAAGACTTCTTAATTTTTTTGTATTAAATTTGAGGAACATCAGATTAAGAGCAATAAACTTTTGAAGTTAAAATAACATTTTTATGAAAGTATAGTTATAGTGTGTAAAATATTAAAACAACACTTTGAGGTTTCGATGTGTAAATATTAGTAGAAAAAAATATATATTTAATATTTTATACTGTCTCAAAAAAGATATTGACCATATAGATAAAAAATTCTATAAAAACGAATTCAATCTTGCAAAATGCACAGTATTAGCATAGCTTTTATATACAATAAGATTGCAAAAAAAAAAATAAAAATGTTCTAATTTCCATCTTGTAAAGTAAGACTATTTTTGCATTGTTCAATATGTATCTCTCCTTTTCTCAAAAGTATAATATGTTACTGATCCTCCATATACGTTAGTCATTCCAATTGTTGAAATAGAGAAACACTTTTATTAAATTTGCAATTAAAAATTGTATATATGTGTTACGAAAGTAAGTAGGTGATATCACGATGAATCAAGTTTACTTAAACACATTATTATAAAACAATTACTTAATAGCAGTAACATTCATTAATGTGCCAAATGTTAAACACGGTGCAAATTTATAATTCGTTTAACAAAAAAAAACTTTAATATTAATACGTTATTTTGTAGATTTATAGGTATATTTCTGCTTGCATAAAATTTAAAAGCATTCATAACATTCAATATTATTTACCATTTATTTCATCATTTTGTTGAAATGTGTATTTTCATTTTATGAAGCTACAAACAACCACGTTCTGTCCACTGTGTCCTTATATTTAAGAATATTGAAAACATACTACAACTATATTCTTTTGAAATTAAAGTACAATTGTTAAACATAGTTAATGATGTATTATTCCTTTCAGAATAATTACATAATGTCTTCCATAAAAATTAATAGTTTTTTTTGTGAAAGTATAAATGCAACAAATATAATATAATTTATAAGTAATAATTATTAATTTTTTATAACACATATTTTAAAAAGTTTAATGAAATATGTTAATATTTTGTTACAACGTACTAGCGATAGTTTGTAAAAATTATTTAAATACAAAGTCTGAACACATTTCATATAACATTAAATATAGTGCCTCTTTTTCTAATTCATAAAGTTTGTATTTTTCACTGCTTAAATTTTAAAAATTGGAAATTAAGGGATGAAAAAAGTTATATTTAATAAGTCGTTTATATTATGGCTATAAAAAATGATTCTAAAGATTATAAAGCAAAAGTGTGAGATATTATACCCAGTAACTATATTTTTCGTACATTTTGCACGAACAATTTTTAGATATAGTGCTCATGATATAGTGTAGATATGTACTCAAGTACTTCTAATAAAAATAAAATAATATAACTATATTTTTTGTTCAAGTCAATGCTGTAAATAATCATCAAAAGTATGTCTACACTACACTGAGTTGCTTATTAGACGATAGTATAAATTTGATTTGAAATAGACATTCCTAAAAAGTCAAAATTTAAAATGCTCTAAAAAAGTTGTTTATAATAAACTCTTTGTATAAAAATTTATATAGCATAATAATTTTTTTAATTTAATATATTGTTTTGAAAATATAATGCAAACATCAATAAATTATTATATCACATTAAAAATCTCTACAAAAATAAATTACTATAGACAGTGTATTCAACATTTTTACATACATTCGTGTTCTCAGATAACACATACTTATATAGCACAAACATTTTGTTATGAACCTAACATAAATAAATAATAAATAATTTAATAATATGTAGTTAGAAGTAAAAACACGGCAATACGAATGTTATATTACAACAAAATAGTAGCTAAAACTGAAACGAAAATTTTAATACTCGAAGGAACAAAATGTATACATTTTCTATATTCTCGTACATATGCAATAACATCTAAACAAGTCAATTTTTTATGTACTGCAGAAAACATAAGGACTGTAATAACTAAGAACTTACACTTTCATATGCATTTGTTCATTGTAAACTATGACGTGCCTTAGGTACATTGTAAAGCTGATTGCTAAATAATATTGTAATAATTATAACTATATAAAAAATAATCACACATATACTTTGTACTACATTTTTTTATTATAATTTGTAATAAACATTACTTAATTGTAATGATGTTAATGTGAACAATAATTTTAGTTACATATTGTATTTTTATACCCATTTTGTACTTAAAACAATAAAATAGTTCGACATTACTTGTTTTTATAATCACAATCAAGATAACCACCCACATATTAAAGTTTTTCAGGACTGGGTTGTTAACATGTGAGTAATGATGTTTGATTACTATCAGAATTCTTTTGATTCCCAGTTTTTTAAATCTATGGAAACTTGGCAGCAGCAGTAAAGGAAATAGAGTAAAATTAGAGTGGAGTACCAGATATCTGTAATAAGTAGTAATAATAATATTTTATTTGATACTTGAACTATAATTAATTCATTTTAAATAATTATAAATGAAAATGATACCGTTTAATATCCTGTAAACATAGATGTGTCCAACTTCTTCACCAGCAAAAAAATAAAAATTGGATATTACTGACATTGCTAGCAAAGGACTTGTTAAAACACAATGAACTCTTCTGGCATTTGTTGGCGACATATATCTTTCCCGTATGTTAGTGCAATATTTAGTTTTCTCAATTAACCTCGTTAAGCTTTCAATGTTCAATCCTATAAAATTAAGGAATGCCCAAATACAAATATTTATTTGCATACCATGCCACACAAAAACGAATGTGAAGCACAGAAACGAAGCAAGTAGCTTATTAAAATTCGATGTTAACAATGGTGTATAAATATATCTGAAAAGCATAATACATTTTCTATTTACTATTTATTATTTTTTTTTAATAATTCGAAGGAAGTATATATTTTCTATGTAGTGTACCTTACAAGAAATTTGTATAAACCCTCATCAAAATATTTCCACATATCAGAATACAAATGAACTCTTGCTACACATTTTGGCTGGGAAGGAGCTTTAATGCGATCAATCGCACACAAAGTACGATTCAGGCCATATACTACAACATATTTAATTAAAAAAAATTGACCCATGCAGTATCCTAATCCATACAAAGCCCATGGATTTAAAGATTCAACAACCTGGTATAAGACATAGAAAAGGATTACTTCAATTATCTTCCTACATTTATGTAAAATGTTATGTTGATTTACCTTAGGATGATAATGCATTGCGTTAAAATAGAGAAAATGTAAGAAAAAATTAGCAAATAGTATCCAGAACACATATCTCACTAAATTCAAAATAAAACATCCGAGTTCAGCTAATTTCCAGGCTTGAAATGGTCTTTTTATCTGCAATAATTCATACATTATTCATATTAATAAATATAATTAATTGTGTGTTTAATAGAAAGACACTTTATACATACAGAATCTATGAATTCATGGTATAAAATCAATGGACCTAAGTGTAATGTGGGCAAATATAAGGAGTATGCTAATGCCCACAAAAAGTTTCTTATAAAATGTGATGTATTGTTGTAATCGTTGTCCACACACATTTGTTTATTATCTATGCTGCAACTGATGCTTCTTAATTGAATCCAACACATTGTAAGAGTTAGAAGATAATGTTCTTCATCACTCAGTTGTAACATACTTTGAAAAATACCATCAGGAATTTTGAGGAAATGTATTAAGAATAAAAATAATGTGTGTATCAACCATATAATATGGCTTTTACGTTTATACGTGAGAATGTACAATATGCCTGGCTGAATTAGTGCACATAATGCACCTAATATACCAATAGAAAAATACAAGAATGAAACAGACATGAAAATATACCAGTAGCATAATAGCTGTAAGAATACATTATTAATTAGTACATAAGAAAGAAACAGATTAGTACACACAAAAATATAAATATGTCAAACCATAGTGTTTGGTAAAGCTTTTATGACATGGCTAACAGAGTGATGAAGAAATAACCATGGCATTAATCTGGCTATCAATGGTATCCATGTTTTCCATTCTTGATCAGAAACATCTTGTTTTCTTCCTAGCCATATCCATCCTTGAGAAAAATCATCGTAGATATCATGATAATCATTGAAGTCTAAAAGTTATAGACAAAATTAGACAGTGAAATTCTTATGTTAACACTTTACCTACCAGAAGCCTATTAATAGAATTTTCAACGATCATTACATTAACAAGAAACTGAAAAATATTTTTTGAAATGATAAGAGAAATTAGTATATTATGTTACTGAGAGATATTTTGGTACACAAATAAAATGATTGTTGCTATTTAAAGATTCATTAAAAAATACTAAGTTATAAATCATAGATTTTGAAAAACTATTAAATATCCACCAGTAGGTAATGTGCGAATGATTAATACCTTTTGATTCTTACAAGTACTAAATAAAGATACTTTATAAATAGAATAGAAGACAGCACTAATCCAACAGATAAAGTAAAACAGACTTTCATATATTGGTAAATTTGTAGCTCTGTTTATCACTGTTGTCATAATTAATTTCAATTGAATTTGCCGCCTTCTTTGTGTGTACAATTGTCACAGTTTGATCTTCAAATATTACACATCCCAATTCAATTACCTTTATATTGAATTTATTAGAACTATTCTTCAATAAAATCGAATATAATTGTTTTCAAAAAATTTGCTCTTTTACTTAAGCATGTGTATCGAAAAACATGATTAAACAAAATTGAATAAAGCGGTAGGGGTAACAGCGAACCATGTGTGATGCAGCAACCAGCCATTCCTCGATTGAGGTTAAATTTGAAAATTAAAACGGACTTGTTAACGGTTGAAGTGTCACATTCGTATTCATTCCTTTTCTCAGCATACATAAGAAGAAAAGAACATTCTTTTACATTCAATCAATTAATGAAATAAAAATGGTAAAATGATTCCTTGTAATTGTAAATTTATTTTTAGAAGCCAGAACATATATTACACATGACATGCATTAAATGTACATCAACTGTAATGACACATAATTTAAGTATAAAAAATGTAATTCCTTTTTATATATTCACATAAAGAACAATAGGGCAATGGTCACTACCATATACCTTATCTCTTATAACATTGTCACAAACTTTATCTTTAATTCGTTGTGACAGTAAAAAATAATCCAGTCGCCTAAAAAAAAAACATACAAAACAAAATGTACACAATTACGTATGTGAATTTAATAATTAATAATTTGTATTCACTCACCATCCAATATTCTTACTACGTGCATTTGAAAAGTATGACCAGAACGTGTATGCACCTGTTTTATCAGGATACAGGGCTCTAAACGTATCCACAAATCCTGAATCTAAAAATTCAGTCATACCTTCTCGTTCTTCCTTAGTGAATCCAGCATTTTTTGTATTTATTTTAGGATTTGTAAGATCTGTGCACAGTCAAATATGTGTTGTTTGTTTACTCTATTAGTACCCAAAAACATCCGTTTATAATCAAATATATATTACCTATTTCCAGATGGGCAACATTCATATCACCACAAATAATCACTGGTTTCTTTTCATCCAGTTTTTCAATGAAGCTCTTAAAAACTTTGTTCCATTGTAATCTTTTTGGTAATGTTACTAATTTCTGACCAGCATTAGGAACATCTAGGACATTGATTAATTATTGAATATTATAAACATCTATGAAAAAAAAACCGATCGGGTCAATCAATAATATATATATAACTTACAAACATTAACAAAAAAAAAGTCTGGATATTCTGCAGTAATCAATCTGCCTTCATTATCAAATTCACTGTTACCCAGACCATACTTTACTTCAATTGGCTTCTCTTTTGAATATAATGCCAATCCACAATATCCAGGTTTCTTACCTATTTGCACGACACAAATAATTTTAATGATTTGTAAATTTTGAATTCTTGTATGGTTAATTTGAAAAATTATTACTGTCGAGAAAATAACGATGATATCCAGTTAATTTTACTTCATCTGGTATCTTATCCTTATCACATTTAGTTTCTTGCAATGCAACTATGTCTGCATCTTCTTTTTCAATGTATTTCATTCCATTTTTCTAAGTAAATCATGATATTAGCATACCATCAAAGTTTTATTAGAACTCAAAGACGAAGCATAGTAAGACTTTTACCTTAAGAACTGCTCTGATTCCAGAAACGTTCCAACTAGAAATTTTAAAATTATATTTATTTCCTTCTGCATTTAATTTTTCACAATCAAAGTCAATCTCATCCAAGTTTGATTCAGTCTTATTCATCATCTGCTTTGGCTCTGTTTTAGCACGCTTTGCCACAGGCTCCTCAATATCAGTGGCATTACGTTTGGACCGCTTAGGAGTTGCATCTTGAGACTTTAATGCTTTACCTTTCTTTTCTTCAACTTTAGCTTTTTCAGAGTCTGTCTAAATATAGATAACAACGATAAATACAAAATACAAAGTGTAACATTCCATACTACAATTAAAATGTTAACAACTTGTATCTGTAAAACTGAATATTACAAATTCACGTTGTTGTAGTATACAATAATAAACGAATTAAAGGAAATAAAATATATGAATGACTAACCTTTCGAGCTCTAACTCGTTTTGGCGGCATACCGGTCGCTTTTGTATACACACGTAGATGCTTAGAAAAATGAAAATAATTTAATATATATGCTACAATAACAACAGAAATACTTTTTGTGTTAAAACTTTTCCATTTCACTGCTCATTGAACGATAAAGTGGCTTGATTAATTACAAACTCTATAAAGTAAAACTTTATAGACACGTTTGGTGAAAGAGTAGCAGTTGCCTCCACGATATTCCGTGAAATTTGAAAACAGCGCCGAACCATAAAGCATCCGCACAAACACAGACTTATTCTGTGGCACACAGCATGCGGAGAAATGTGACTGAATCAGGTTATTGATCTAACATGTTTCATTGGTACTTCTATAATTTTCATTTTTCATTAAATTGAACTAAATAACTAACGCTAATAAATTTTCTAAATTTATGTATATCAATGAAATATCTCGATTTATGTTTGATGCTAAAATTTAGTACGCAATGTATAAATGGAGCAGGAAAAAATTTCTTTTTTTTTATAAATAGGCAATAGATGATTGTAGACCAAAAATATTTTTATAAAGTACAGACAATTTTTTGGGGTACATATTCATGTCTCGATTTGTGACGTTCTGTTTACATATGTATTTGCGTGACAGAAGTGTTCGTACACTATGTTTACGTTACCTTGCGAATTGTTATATAAATATTAATTAATTTATATTTCTTATTAATATTATCATAAACTAACAAAACTTAACTAAACAGAATATGTTTAGTAATAAAAAAAGTATTTTACCACCAAGACCCGGTATTCCTAACCCTGAACATATGTTGGAAGACCTTGACCATGCTGCTGCGGATGATATAGCATTTAAAATAATAAATAAAGGTTTTAACCGATTTTATATTATTATCATATGATCTGATATAACTATTAAAACATTAATTCATGTATATTTCAAGTCATAACCTTATCTTGAAGTTGTCATGTTTACAATATAGCTATGCTATATATCTACGCATTGTTATTTATAAATTTGTTTTTAGACGAAGTTACTGGAGAAAATTTAAGCTCGAACTCTTCTGAATCGTATCAGAAAGTTAAAATGTATTTAAACATCAAAGAACAATTACAACATTTGGAAACTTCCCTTGAAAAGAAGGAAGAACAATTGAGAACTGATAACGAGGAGATAAAAAGGCTGGCAGATGATATTAAGAAACAAGCACAAGCTGCATTAATAACATAAATCTGTTTGTATTTATCAGTTACAGTTTAATTATTTAAACATCATTTCTTTTAAGAAAAGATTTAATGTAATGCATCTATAGTATACATACGAATAAACATTTTGTACAAAATATTTTCACCTACAGGCACATTTGGGCTCCTAATATGCATAGACGAGTGACATAGTTTCTAACATAAAATGTCCATACTATTATAATATACAATCACTTCCAACATACAGTAGTATATACACAATCAACATTGTGGGAAAATAAATGTTGAGATTGTACTTATTGTTTCCATTGTGTACATACATATATAATAATTATGTAAGTCTATACAAAAATTATGATAGACTATAGTATTGTGCAATACTTGAATTATGACCTGAACATGTATAAACTTTTAAGTTGGTAATATATAAAAAGTCTGATATAAACCTTAAAGAATATCTATTACAAGGCACTATAATCGTATAATGAAATGTGATTATTAAGTCTTTTTTGCATATTTGAGTTAATTTAATACAAAGATTTTAACTTTTTCCTTGAGATTCAAGTTATCAAGATTCAATTGGATTGAAATATATATGTTGAAAAATGTAAAAGTAACGCACATACACTTTAACACTTTACCTGCTGAAAGCATATTAGTCAATTTTTTAATGGCTGAATTTTTAATTTTTGATTTTAAAAGTAAGCTAAGTAATTGACCAAGTCATATTGCTGGTAGGTAAAGTGTTCAATGTGACTCCATATAACTTCTGTTATGTTTGTTTTCTACCTTATTTAAGAAGTGTTATTACATAAACGTTTTAATATTGCACATTTGGAATGGTTAAAACATTAGGATATAGAAAAATATGTATATTTTGTGAATGATTTGATTGTTTGTATTATAGTATGTGATTATTAACCACATATTACTAGAATATTGTAATACCAGAAGTACTTTCACTTATTATATGAATATCATTGTGCTTAAGCTTTAGTAACTATATGGCAATAGTCATTGATATGCGTATTTCTTTCAAAATGCCTTAACGAATACTGTTGTACTTTACTTGAAAAATTAAAATTAATAACCAGGGATGCCTGCCATGTCAGACCTAACATCATACCTAACTAGTGGATCGTTAAGATAAGCACACCATGTAAAGCCTGGTGGATATCCTGAAAAAAAATCATGCAAATATTTCGAATTAGTAACACTAGTTAAGTACTGGAAAGGTTTTACACGATTATAATGATTATACGCTTTACAAATGGAATCTTCCTACTACACACACCAAATTCCACCAAATGTGAACGTGTAATGTGAAAAAGCATTGTACCTACTTTACATGAAACACATTTGTTTACATTTGTTATAATACAGTGGCCGAAATTTCTATAAAGTCATCTTCATTTTCATAGATATTTTTAAAATATAACCATTTATGTTGCTTTATCTTATCTGGTCTTGTACTTTGTTGACACTTGGACAAAGTGAATGTGTACTCTCCATTGCTATGCTTACAAAGTATGCTTGATATGGTTTTTTCTGCGTGGTGCAGAACACAAGTGCAAAGTTTCTATAAAGCTAATTACATTTTTGTTTTTTTATAAATAAATGTTATATTTATGTTTTGAAACTAATGTGTATGATTTTCTTTAGGTAATCCCAAAATGCTACCAAATACAAATTTTCCACTGGTATGGTATAATTATAAGAATTCATCACAAAACATAGTGACTTTATAGAAATTTTGGCTACTGTATATGAAGACAAATTGCACAATACTTACACAATACTATTTACTGAATGAGTTTTTTCATGTGCTGACAAAATGTGGTTCAGACAAAATATCAAATTGTGTCCTTTTTTGTCCAGCTGCATGCAAGTAACATCTCTGAATTAGTCAATGGTTAGTGACAAATACCTATATTTTAGAAAAATATACATATATATATATACACACACATAAGGTATACTCAAGTAAATAAAACATGATAATGTGTTTTGCACAGTAGTTATTACTTTAATGAAAAGTCTTTCCTTTATAAAAGAATATGATTATCCCCCACCAAAAAACGTATGTATTATGCACTTATCTTTATTTATAACATATTTAACAGGTAATATAAAAGTGCTTTACATTTCCTTTTTATATAAAAGTAGAACAGCTGTTCAACCCTGTTCACTTGCAGCATTAAGTATCATCAAACATAATATAAAAGTATACAATATATTATATTCTTACATAATATATCAATGTATTGAATTAGGACGGATTAAGAGATATGTAAATATATTATCGTATGGCATTCACAACATTTTTACCATTCAACATTTCGCAGAGATTACAAAAAATATAGAAATTTTTTAATACTAATACTTTTTTTATTATAAGTTATTTCAAATGAATGCAGAAATTATGCTTTTCTCGAAAGAATTGAAATTGTCAACATTGGAACGTTATATATTATTACATATATATTATGTGTATATGTAATATCCATTGTTTTTTTTTAATATTACAAAAAGCAAATATTCAATAACCTACAAATGTTGTAATATAATTCAGTTTACAAATAATAATAATCATAACGGAATGATTACTAAATCACCTACTTTACCTACAGTAATAAACACGTATAATCTAGCTTTCTCTTATGCCTTAGTTTTAACATAATGTGCTGCTATATTTGTAAAATGGAGAATATTGCTTACATATAAGTAAAAGCAGAATACAATGATTGAGCTCAACAAATTTTATGTTGTACATAACATATATAGGCATCAGTCGACTACTGCTGATCGATGATACATGTAATTGATTGAAGAAGCAACAATATAATTAAATCTCAAAATAATTTTCAGGAAATCTGCATCACATAATTCTCTAAGCGATGCGTAGAGCGAGTCATCAAAAGGCCCACAGTAAAATAAGGTAGGTATTAGGAACATAATCAATTGATATGACAAATTGTTATCACATTATCCTTATTAAGTGATCGGCCTTAGTTATTTACCACCAAAGTTTGGTAATACAAAAAACGTACGAAATTTCAACTTGCCTCTAGGCTTGTATTTGAGATGGTCCTCAATGAATTGACAAGGGCAACGGGCGGAGACACAATGACGTGGTGAAACAGAAAGACCCGTGATGTCTCTGTTACGCTCCTGTGAGTCTATAACCAGATCAAGTCTCCGGCGCACAAAGTGATGTGCCCATCGAGATGCATACCTCAGCAACAGCAACTCCGCCCGTTCCTGTCAACACATACCATCATCATTCAGTACCTAGAGCCAAAGTGACAAGAAAGCTATAAAATCCGTATATTACATATATATATATGTATTGATAGTAAACTTATTCTTGAGATTTGGAAATTTCTCATTTGAAAAATACACTTTGCTGTATAAAAACAGCAAACAATAATTTTTAAAGATATTAAGTACTTTCGATCGCTTAAGTAGTTTTTATAGTGAAATTTCTTAAACGCCTACGTGTCATTCACCATTTTACAAAAATAGTTAAGATTGCAGTTCATAATTTTCGAATATTCAAGTACTATATACAGCATGTACTATATGTAATAACATTAAATATTAAAAATGTTCTTGCAAAATATACACATATATGTGTAATTTGTACAATTTCTATACAAATTTCAAATTGTATATTAAATGTTTAGTACTATATTAGTCAACAAAGTAATATAAGCAATATTAAACTTCATTAAAAAAATATTTAATGTCTGGTATATTTGCTACTGATAATCCAAACCACCAATAAAAAGTATGGCTATTAAAATCGTTTACAGTTAAAAACGATTAATAATGAAACGAAGCTTCAATACCTTGCAGGGACTTATTTCTATTAAAACAAATTTTGATTATTCATCTATTTGTAATGGTACTACCTATGTTGTTTATAATCGTAAATAATTATTACTATAAAAAAGTGTAAGTACTTTAAAAATCTTTTAAATTTTTATGCTTCATATCTCTGTCATTCAATTTAGTTTCTATAAAAAACGATATTAAAATAGTTCCAACAAGCTAAAACATAAGCTTTGCGTCAAAATAGCTGCATCACAATACTGCTTTCATGTTTTATAAGCATATAAAACAATCTTAAATGCCTCTATCTTTAAGGAAATTACTCCAACTGGGACAGAAATCTCTGCCTCGAACATGCGGCTTATTACGAAGCCATTCTTCTATATATTGACACGGGCATAAAGCTGATGCTAAGTGGCGAGGTGAAGAAGGATTTCCACCTTCTTCATCGACCGTCCAATCCAATCGTCGACGTAAATAGTCCTTTGCCCAACGTTGCACATAACGGCAGAATACTTGTTCACTCTTATCCTGATAGATTTTATTTTATGTTTTCAGAGAACAAAATAAAATACTATTATAGAAATTTAGAAGTAAAACAAGAGATATTTAATTTTATAAAGAACATAAATATAGGAGACATCGTATTCTCGTACTAAATCAACTCTAATGTTATTAAGTTACACTGTTATGTTAATGAAAAAAAAATTCATACACTTAACTAGAATTGGTAGTTACCTGGTATAAAAGATGCTTACCTGCTTACGAGAGATTCTAGTAGTCGTGCTGCCTTGTATCACAATGTCGCTATCATCGATATCCATTCGTTGCTGTAATTCTCTTTTACGGCGCATTTCCGAATTTCCATCTTCGCCAATCACTCTTCCTTCCCGTTCCTCTCGTTCTATTACTTCTTGCAATTTTTTCTGTTTTAACAAAATGTAACATGTACAAATGTTATAGTTCCAATGAGAAATAATACTTTCACAAGCTGACAATTTAAGGTAAACATAAAAAGACTATTACAAAACATGATCAGCCCTAGAAAATTTAAATCTACGCACACACATCACTAATTGTCTAATAACACTTACGATACAATCTGCAGTATCAAAGTATATGAAGCAGAGATTGACTTTATGACACGAAATCTTCCCTCTATCATCCAATCCAAGCAATATTTTATGTCGAAGTAAATGCTTGTTCACTTGAGCCATACATTTCTCAAGATTATGGTTTAACTTTATCTTGACGAACATGCAAAAGAATATTGCTGCAGCATTGAGGACTAACCACATGACGCCGAGGCCGAATAAAGTAAGACCAGTCACTCCAGAAAATAACAAGCCAAGCAGTACAATAAATGCAGTAAAGATCCAAAGAACAAGAATTCTCTTATAGCATACATTGTACATATTAAAACGTACATCATTTACAAGCAATTCCATTATGTGTACATAATCTTCTACAGTAAGCTGTAAAAGATACATAATAATGCTTAAAAATTCAATGGTTTTTTCAAACAAAAACTATTTTGTAGACTTAAAAATAAATATACTAACATTACCATAATACAATAACATAATATCGATAAATCAGTTAATTAAAAATTTACCGTCAAACCCTGTGCCATTAATTCCTCTGGCACTAACTCTGGTCTAAATTTAGCTGGAGTAATCCATGGCCATCTAGTGTTAACTGGTAAAAGAGTAACAATAGTATCTCCATTGGCAAAACCTTGTCTAATATTTCCAATGGGTGTGCTTATAACATTACTCGTATTGCTTCGGCCATTGGATACATCTCTGAGATCGATAGTCTTCAAAGAAGCACTTTTGGGATCAGAGACTCTTACGTCGGACGGTACATTAAGTTCTGGACTTTCGGATGTAATGGAACGACTTAAACCTGATCTATCTAAGTTAATCTGGACGGATTCTGTTGATATCACAGCACCTCTATATTCATTATTCTTAGTTTGCGGATTATCTGTTTTCTCTATGGCTTTTCCAATCTTTTCGACGTTTACTGTAACCGACTCAGGCTTTATTACAGCTGGTGCATTAGTTTTAGTTTTTTCTCCCGCATCACCATTATCTTTAATAGGCATTTCATCCTCAAATTGGACCCAATTTTTTGTTCTGGTTGATATACTAGGTGAATTTGCTTGCACATTATCGATGGTATCTTGAGAACTCATTTTTGCTGAAGAAATAATACAAACAATAAAATTAAATTAGACATATAAGTTAAAATTTAAAAAGAATCAAATTAAGAATTTTAAATTACTTGTCCATCATTGTCACTACAGTTCATGTCTTTTATTTCTTATAGCGTGAATTCGTATGGATCTATATATTTTCAAACAATATTTTGAAAAAAAAAAAGGAGTGGGAGTGTCCATGAGCGTGCAATTACGGTGCAAATAGAATGCGCCAAAACAAAATAATGGATTTCGAAACTAATAAAACATGAGGTGGACAAATAAATCGTCTAGCCCTTCGTTTGACAAGTGATATATTATTAATTTCCGCTACAATATTTAATCTGAAAAGATTGTTGATATACATATGTAGAAGGCACGGAATATATGCAGAGATTAAACTCGTGACCAATATTTACGTCTGATTCCTATTACCGAAGAAACGAAGATAAAAATCATGATGATAATAGGAATGCCGTATCGACAGCTTTATCCGCATATAAATACGTAACTGAGATATTGTTACCTGTTGTGATATGACCTGTCTCATATCCGTGAGGTGAAAAGGTGCGTAATGCACGAAATCAAGGTGTGCAGCATTGGGATGGAAAAAGACGGGTGGGGTAAAGGGTACCTCACGATACCATAAAATAGTATAGATATACTTTTACCTGTGTAATAATTTACCCCGAATGCGTTAATTTAATCGTTCTTTGCATAGATTTTATTATTTACGTGCTATTAATTTATTATATATAAGTAATAATTATTGTGCGAACAATTATATCGCAATTAATTCGAAGTACATATTAGTGTGTTTGTTGTATCTAATAGAATCACATACTTTTTTGGTGTAGTTCCATGTACGTGTGCACCTATCCACCTAGTACCTATATAGTTATACGTCTAACAATTAAACCAGAGAGGATATGAGAGTGCTCACGCCCGGAGTTTTTCTGCCTCCACTTTTGTCAATATCGTTCATACCCAAATATAGCATGGAACAGAACCTACACCCAGTTTTAGACTGGATCAGAACCCATACCATCTTTTAGCACATACGAGGTACAGGAGTAGACCAATCACCCAATGTATTTTTTTGTCGACCGTCCGCGGGGCTCTAGAGCCACTAGAGCCCCCTTACCATTTTTGTGTCACATCCTACCGTATCGGTCGGAACTAATATTGTGGAACCAATATCACAGACGAGATGTAGGAGTACGCCAGTCACATTATACTGTTTCGTGTCGCACGGTATGAAATACCGAGTAATTAGAAATCTTAATGAGAATCGAGTATCTTGTATACTTCGAATAATCATGCATAAAAGTTACTTTGACATGCTTTAAGACATGCTCAAGACATGCTTTAAAAGTTACTCTGTATCCCGAGTACTATTAGCCATTTTTACTAAAAAGATTAGGTGGTAAGATAGCCAAGAGGGTATTCGACAGCATCATTCGTAAGAGGAATTCTTACAATCGTTAAACAAGCAGAGACAATAAATTTATCAGTGTACATTTATCCGTGGTTCAAAAGTTATTCTGTACCTTGAGTTTTATCATCTTTCTTTACTAAAAAATTAGGTGACAAGATGGTCAAGGCAGTGCTCGTCGACATCATTGGCGAAAGGAATTGTTATAAACATTAAACAGCCAGAAACAATAAATTTATCAGTGAATTGTGCACGATAAAATAATGCGTACGAATATTCATGATTTAAAAGTTATTCTCTATCTCGAGTTCTATAATTTATTTTTACTAAATAATTAGATGGCAAGATGGTCAAGGGAGTGCTCGTCGACATCATTGGCGAAAGGAATTGTTATAAACATTTATATTATAACAGGAGGTAAGGTTTATACAAACGGCGAGATGATAAGGCGGTAAATCAAGCGAGCCAAGGACGATGGGCAGCGGATTTGATATTTCGGAATTTTGGAAACGATGGCCTCGCGACAAGTATGACAACAGACGTAAACAAAAGGTTTACGTTCACCCGAGGCCGGCCTCGAGCTCGACCAGCTGAGCTATTGTCAACGCCGGGACACGGTCGCACCGAGGCAGTTCTTATATGGATGCCATAAACTTTTTGTTTGGTAATCCACATAAGAACTGTGGTGGCCCGAAATGGTTTTTGCGTTACCGGAGTTACCTGTACGATAAATTAATGCGTGCGAATATTCATGGCTTGAAAGTTATTCTATATCTCGGTTTCTATAATTTATTTTTACTAAATAATTAGTTAGCATGATGGTCAAGGGAGTGCTTATCGACATCATTGGCGAAAGGAATTGTTATAAACATTAAAGAGCCACAAATAACAAATTTTACAGTGAACTGCGTACATAAATTAATGCGTACGAATATTCATGGCTTAAAAGTTATTTTATATCTCGGTTTCTATAATTTATTTTTACTAAATAATTAGTTAGCAAGATGGTCAAGGGATTGTTGGTTGATACCATTACCAAAAGAAATTGTTATAAACATTAAACAGTCAGAAATAATAAATTTTACAGTGAATTGCGTACGATAAATTAATACGTACGAATATTCATGGCTTAAAAGTTATTCTATATCTCGGTTTCTATAATTTATTTTTACTAAATAATTAGTTAGCAAGATGGTCAAGGGATTGCTGGTTGATACCATTACCAAAAGAAATTGTTACAAACATTAAACAGTCAGAAATAATAAATTTTACAGTGAATTGCGTACGATAAATTACTGCGTGCGAATATTCGTAAATTAATAGTTACTCTGTATTTCGAGTTCTATAATTTATTTTTACTAAATAATTAAATGGCAAGATGGTCAAGGGAGTACTTATCGACATCATTGGCGAAAAGAATTGTTATAAACATTAAACAGTCAGAAATAATAAATTTTACAGTGAATTACGTACGATAAATTACTGCGTGCGAATATTCGTAAATTAATAGTTACTCTGTATTTCGAGGTCTATAATTTATTTTTACTAAATAATTAAATGGCAAGATGGTCAAGGGAGTACTTATCGACATCATTGGCGAAAAGAATTGTTATAAACATTAAACAGTCAGAAATAATAAATTTTACAGTGAATTACGTACGATAAATTACTGCGTGCGAATATTCGTAAATTAAAAGTTACTCCGTATTTCGAGTTCTATAATTTATTTTTACTAAATAATTAAATGGCAAGATGGTCAAGGGAGTACTTATCGACATCATTGGCGAAAAGAATTGTTATAAACATTAAACAGTCAGAAATAATAAATTTTACAGTGCATTGCGTACGATAAATTACTGCGTGCGAATATTCGTAAATTAAAAGTTACTCTGTATTTCGAGTTCTATAATTTATTTTTACTAAATAATTAAATGGCAAGATGGTCAAGGGAGTACTTATCGACATCATTGGCGAAAAGAATTGTTATAAACATTAAACAGTCAGAAATAATAAATTTTACAGTGAATTACGTACGATAAATTACTGCGTGCGAATATTCGTAAATTAATAGTTACTCTGTATTTCGAGGTCTATAATTTATTTTTACTAAATAATTAAATGGCAAGATGGTCAAGGGAGTACTTATCGACATCATTGGCGAAAAGAATTGTTATAAACATTAAACAGTCAGAAATAATAAATTTTACAGTGAATTACGTACGATAAATTACTGCGTGCGAATATTCGTAAATTAAAAGTTACTCCGTATTTCGAGTTCTATAATTTATTTTTACTAAATAATTAAATGGCAAGATGGTCAAGGGAGTACTTATCGACATCATTGGCGAAAAGAATTGTTATAAACATTAAACAGTCAGAAATAATAAATTTTACAGTGCATTGCGTACGATAAATTACTGCGTGCGAATATTCGTAAATTAAAAGTTACTCTGTATTTCGAGTTCTATAATTTATTTTTACTAAATAATTAAATGGCAAGATGGTCAAGGGAGTACTTATCGACATCATTGGCGAAAAGAATTGTTATAAACATTAAACAGTCAGAAATAATAAATTTTACAGTGAATTACGTACGATAAATTACTGCGTGCGAATATTCGTAAATTAATAGTTACTCTGTATTTCGAGGTCTATAATTTATTTTTACTAAATAATTAAATGGCAAGATGGTCAAGGGAGTACTTATCGACATCATTGGCGAAAAGAATTGTTATAAACATTAAACAGTCAGAAATAATAAATTTTACAGTGAATTCTGTACGATAAATTACTGCGTGCGAATATTCGTAAATTAATAGTTACTCTGTATTTCGAGTTCTATAATTTATTTTTACTAAAAAATTAAATGGCAAGATGGTCAAGGGATTGCTTGTTGATACCATTACCAAAAGAAATTGTTATAAACATTAAGCAGCCAGAAATAACAAATTTATCAATCATTACTATCGCCGCGATCGAAGTCTGGCGAAGTTAGTTTGGGGTGGGGGAGTTGCGCACCGCGCACCGCGCACCCCACCACGGCGTCCGCGCTCAGTCAGTCAGTCGTGGTGCGCACTCAGGACGGAACGGGAGGGCTCCGGGACCAGAAGGACGAAGGGCCTTGGAGTTGACCAGAGATTCTCCAGAGCTGCCCTGGCCCACCCTGGCCTACCCTCACCTACCTTCGAGTGGACCAGGGATCCTCCAGAGCTGCAGTGGACATCACTGGTCAACCCTGGTCCACCTTAAGCTGGTTCGCGGTCGGGCAGCGGTTCCTGGAAGCCGTCTCCGCTCACCTTGGTCAACTTTCAACAGCTGGTAAGTGACAATACAAATATACATTTTCTATTTTGGTATATGTGTTTATTCTACGAAAGCCGTCAATTACACTGTCCAACACCAAAAAAATTTTGCAATATCTGTTGGGTGATTCTTATACACTTTGTCATCCTAAAACCGAATCTGAAAGTAGAATTGCTTCATCACGCAACGTTTTCGAAAAATTTTGGTTTTTGTAAAAATGCCCGATTTTGATACGAAACGACGTGTTACGCAAAAACTAAATACGCGAGAAAGTTCAAATTTGAGTCAAGAGATAGAGGGGACTCTCCTCTACATATTCATATAGTCAATTATATTTTTATGTACTTCCTAATAGTTGTAAATGGTTGTTAAAGTTTGAAAATGTGCCGACGCGAGTACTTTGTACGCTCTATTTTTGTATTTATGTGAAAAATCCTTTATCTAGCAGGAATTTACTATACAGGAATGCATTCTACAGACATTTCTGGTAAAGAAACCATTCACGAAAAGTATTTGGTTCCCTTAATGTACGAGAAGGATCAGAAAATGTTAATTGACAGCGTGTGCGCGACGCGTTCGCGCCAGACGGCCATTGCAGCCTTTTCGCGACTCGCCAGGGCCGTCGCTATGCGTAGTCGACGTTGGTACCACTCAAGTATGTCTTTGCTTACTATGCTTAATTAAATACATTTTTTTTTGTCTTTTTGGGTGCCAATCATTACAAAAGATTATAAAAATACGAGTTATATTCACATTTAAGCATTTCCACAATGAAATGTGAATATAACTCGCATTTTTATAATCTTTTGTAATGATTGGCACCCAAAAAGACAAAAAAAAATGTATTTAATTAAGCATAGTAAGCAAAGACATACTTGAGTGGTACCAACGTCGACTACGCATAGCGACGGCCCTGGCGAGTCGCGAAAAGGCTGCAATGGCCGTCTGGCGCGAACGCGTCGCGCACACGCTGTCAATTAACATTTTCTGATCCTTCTCGTACATTAAGGGAACCAAATACTTTTCGTGAATGGTTTCTTTACCAGAAATGTCTGTAGAATGCATTCCTGTATAGTAAATTCCTGCTAGATAAAGGATTTTTCACATAAATACAAAAATAGAGCGTACAAAGTACCCGCGTCGGCACATTTTCAAACTTTAACAACCATTTACAACTATTAGGAAGTACATAAAAATATAATTGACTATATGAATATGTAGAGGAGAGTCCCCTCTATCTCTTGACTCAAATTTGAACTTTCTCGCGTGTTTAGTTTTTGCGTAACACGTCGTTTCGTATCAAAATCGGGCATTTTTACAAAAACCAAAATTTTTCGAAAACGTTGCGTGATGAAGCAATTCTACTTTCAGATTCGGTTTTAGGATGACAAAGTGTATAAGAATCACCCAACAGGTATTGCAAAACTCGAAAAAAGTTTAATTTTGTTAGACAGTGTTATTATTTCTGTATTTTTAATTCGAATTTGCTTCGGAATTTTTCACAAGTTTCTTTTCTTGAAATTACATTATATTATATTTTTGACATAAAATTGGTATTTTGAAATTTTATTATATTATATTATATTTTTGAAATAAATTTGGTATTTTGAAATTGTATTATATTTTTTACATAAAATTCGTACTCTGAAATATTATATTTTTAACATAAAATTGGTATTCCTCCGAACGGAGGTCCCTCAGGGGCTCACTCACGGGCCGGGCCCGTGGGTGAGTACGGGTATTAACAAACTCGGGGCGACCCGAGCTTGTAGGTCGTTGCGTCCCAATTTCGTTCGATTTATTTTTGATTCGGATTGTCCATCTTTCCGATCGAATATTTATTTCTAAACTTTCAAAAGTCCCCCTTGTAAAATTTGTGTATATGGTTTAAAATTGGTATTCCTCCGAACGGAGGTCCCTCATGGGCTCACTCACGGATGCGGCCGTGAGTGAGTACGGGTATTAGCGAACCCGGGGCGACCCAAGCTTGTAGGTTGTTGCGTTCTAATTTCGCTATATTTATTCTTGATTAAAATTGTTCAACTTCCAAATTAAAAATTATTTCTGAACTTTCAAGAGTTCTTCTTCTAAAATTTATTTATCTGATTTAAAATTGGTATTCCTCCGAACGGAGGTCTCTCAGGGGGCTCACTCACGGATGGGGCCGTGGGTGAGTACGGGTATTGGCGAACGAGGGGCGACCCTAGCCTTTATGTTGTTGCGTCCCAATTTCGCTTGATTTATTTTGGATTGGAATTGTTCATCTTTCCAATTGAAATTTATTTCTGAACTTTCAAAAGTTCTTATTCTAAAATTTATATATCTGGTTTTAAATTGGTATTCCTCCGAACGGAGGTCCCTCAGGGACTCACTGCTGTGGGTGAGTACGGGTATTGGCGAACCCGGGGCGCCCCGAAGCGCCACCTCAGTAGATGGAAGTTCTGACTTCATCTACTCTTAGTTTCTTGTCGGGTAGGCCGTACTTGTGTACGGGGTTTGTTTGGCTCTCGTGAGCCTGTTAGATTTGCACTCTTGTGCATGTTAGGTAGGCCGTACTCGTGTACGGGGTTAGTTTGGCTCTCGTGAGCCTGTTAGATTTGCACTCTTGTGCATATTAGGTAGACCGTACTCGTGTACGGGGTTAGCTTGGCTCTCGTGAGCTGGTCGTAGGTTGGCTCTCGTGAGCCGGTTAGATTCGCACTCTTGTGCATATTAGGTAGGCCGTACTCGTGTACGGGGTTAGCTTGGCTCTCGTGAGCTGGTAGATTTGCACTCGTGTGCATGTTAGGTAGGCCGTACTCGTGTACGGGGTCATCGTTTTGTCTTTATTTCATCGTCTCCTGATACTTCGTTGTTCCTCCATTGTTTTGTGTCTAATCATTACTAATCTGTTTCAGATTGAGTATAACAGTTGCAGAAATGTATCATCGAACGAAGACAACGCATCGTACGAAGACTCGTTTCTTCTTCGATTACTTCTGTGTTCCTCCATTTTGTGTCTAATTATTATTAGTCTGTTTCAGTTAAATCGCAACAGTTCAGCATGGTCATCGTCGAACGAAGACAACGAATAGTAAGAAGACTTCACAGTATTTATAAGTTCGTATTAGTTCTCGAGCAATTATTGTGTTAGATTCACTTTGTTAGTTTCGCTTGTTGATTTGGGTCACAGCCTTCTGCTGTGACCAGTTGGTAACGTCACTCTCGAACCAGAGGCTACTACTCTGGTTCGCTTCTTTCATTTTTCTTTCTCGTAAATCTGAGCCTTCTGCTCCATTTTTATTTTCTCTGGAATTGTTCAGAGACTTGTCAGATTTAGTTTTTTTTTGGCTCACAATAATTGCTCGATTCGATTGCGTGCGTTAGTTATTAAGCTTGTTTATCAGTATTGTATAAATGTCGAGTAATTATTGCCGTAACTTCAGTTTGCTCGGTTCGATTTTTGATTCCGACACAGCCTTATGCTGTGTCGGACCTTGCTTGTATGTACCAGACCGGTTGGTACCGGTGCTCGGCGTAGATCCATTGAGAGGGATGGTTGAGAGACCTGTTCACTCGTGTAAAATCCTCTCTGCTGTAAGGCCACCCGAGTCGCCTCAACGCTAGTCGTTGCCTGGCGACAGGTGGGTGGGGGAAATGGGTATCGTTTGAACGCTTCTCTCGGCCATCGCTCTTCGTGAGGACACGTCGGGTATCGGTGCTGGCTGGAGTTGGTTCTGCAAGCATTGTACGCGTCGCGTCACCCTCGAACCAGAGCCTTCTGCTCTGGTTCGGTTTTGTTTCTCTCTTTGAAAGAATCAGAGCCTTCTGCCTGATTCATTTTTAATCTCCCGTGAATCGGAGACTTCTTCTCCGACTCACACCTTTTTCTCCGCAATAATTACTCGACATACGCTGCGAAATTTAGTTCGTAAAACTCGAAAGCGTCGTTGTAAGAAAGGGAGTCAGAAGGAAGCGTATTGAATTCCTTCTGGCTTCCTTTCGGGTCTCTTGTGCAGCAACCTCCTCGTGGTGAGACCCGGGCAATCGATAATATTCTCTATTTGTTAGATCTTCTATTATCTAACAAATAATGAATAAAATCGAGCTAATAGCTGCTCATTTGTAATTTGCGATAACATTGTGAAATAAAATTTAAGACGTACTGATAATAAAAACTTGTGTATTTAATTGAATTGTGTGTCTGAATTTATTTTAAACTTGCATGGGGTGGGCCAAGGGTCCTTCCTGCTTTCCTTCGCGCTTTCCTTGTTTACCTTTGGCCCACCTACGCCTTCTTGGCACCTCCTATTAATTATTAATCGAAACACACACTTCTTGTTTCGGAATACTTTTTCATTCAATAAACATCGTACATTTTTTCTGGATTTCTAATTGAAATTTGCTTCTGAACTTTTTAAAAGTTCCGTTTCTTAAAATTGCTATGACCCTAGCCTTTATGTCGTTGCGTCCCAATTTCGTTTGATTTATTTTCGATTGGAATTGTTCATCTTTCCAATTGAAATTTATTTCTGAACTTTCAAAAGTTCTTATTCTAAAATTTATATATCTGGTTTTAAATTGGTATTCCTCCGAACGGAGGTCCCTCAGGGACTCACTGCTGTGGGTGAGTACGGGTATTGGCGAACCCGGGGCGCCCCGAAGCGCCACCTCAGTAGATTGAAGTTCTGACTTCATCTACTCTTAGTTTCTTGTCGGGTAGGCCGTACTTGTGTACGGGGTTTGTTTGGCTCTCGTGAGCCTGTTAGATTTGCACTCTTGTGCATGTTAGGTAGGCCGTACTCGTGTACGGGGTTAGTTTGGCTCTCGTGAGCCTGTTAGATTTGCACTCTTGTGCATATTAGGTAGGCCGTACTCGTGTACGGGGTTAGCTTGGCTCTCGTGAGCTGGTCGTAGGTTGGCTCTCGTGAGCCGGTTAGATTCGCACTCTTGTGCATATTAGGTAGGCCGTACTCGTGTACGGGGTTAACTTGGCTCTTGTGAGCTGGTAGATTTGCACTCGTGTGCATGTTAGGTAGGCCGTACTCGTGTACGGGGTCATCGTTTTGTCTTTATTTCATCGTCTTCTTATACTTCGTTGTTCCTCCATTGTTTTGTGTCTAATCATTACTAATCTGTTTCAGATTGAGTACAACAGTTGCAGAAATTTATCATCGAACGAAGACAACGCATCGTACGAAGACTCGTTTCTTCTTCGATTACTTCTGTGTTCCTCCATTTTGTGTCTAATTATTATTAGTCTGTTTCAGTTAAATCACAACAGTTCAGCATGATCATCGTCGAACGAAGACAACGAATAGTAAGAAGACTTCACAGTATTTATAAGTTCGTATTAGTTCTCGAGCAATTATTGTGTTAGATTCACTTTGTTAGTTTCGCTTGTTGATTTGGGTCACAGCCTTCTGCTGTGACCAGTTGGTAACGTCACTCTCGAACCAGAGGGTACTACTCTGGTTCGCTTCTTTCATTTTTCTTTCTCGTAAATCTGAGCCTTCTGCTCCATTTTTATTTTCTCTGGAATTGTTCAGAGACTTGTCAGATTTAGTTTTTTTTTGGCTCACAATAATTGCTCGATTCGATTGCGTGCGTTAGTTGTTAAGCTTGTTTATCAGTATTGTATAAATGTCGAGTAATTATTGCCGTAACTTCAGTTTGCTCGGTTCGATTTTTGATTCCGACACAGCCTTATGCTGTGTCGGACCTTGCTTGTATGTACCAGACCGGTTGGTACCGGTGCTCGGCGTAGATCCATTGAGAGGGATGTTCGAGAGACCTGTTCACTCGTGTAAAATCCTCCCTGCCGTAAGTCCACCCGAGTCGCCTCAACGCTAGTCGTTGCCTGGCGACAGGTGGGTGGGGGAAACTTAGGGTATCGTTTGAACGCTTCTCTCGGCCATCGCTCTTCGTGAGGACACGTCGGGTATCGGTGCTGGCTGGAGTTGGTTCTGCAAGCATTGTACGCGTCGCGTCACCCTCGAACCAGAGCCTTCTGCTCTGGTTCGGTTTTGTTTCTCTCTTTGAAAGAATCAGAGCCTTCTGCCTGATTCATTTTTAATCTCCCGTGAATCGGAGACTTCTTCTCCGACTCACACCTTTTTCTCCGCAATAATTACTCGACATACGCTGCGAAATTTAGTTTGTAAAACTCGAAAGCGTCGTTGTAAGAAAGGGAGTCAGAAGGAAGCGTATTGAATTCCTTCTGGCTTCCTTTCGGGTCTCTCGTGCAGCAACCTCCTCGTGGTGAGACCCGGGCAATCGATAATATTCTCTATTTGTTAGATCTTCTATTATCTTGCAAATAAAGAATAATATCGAGCTAATGGCTGCTCATTTATAATTTGCGATAACATTGTGAAATAAAATTTAAGACGTACTGATAATAAAAACTTGTGTATTTAATTGAATTGTGTGTCTGAATTTATTTTAAACCTGCATGGGGTGGGCCAAGGGTCCTTCCTGCTTTCCTTCGCGCTTTCCTTGTTTACCTTTGGCCCACCTACGCCTTCTTGGCACCTCCTATTAATTATTAATCGAAACACACACTTCTTGTTTCGGAATACTTTTTCATTCAATAAACATCGTACATTTTTTCTGGATTTCTAATTGAAATTTATTTCTGAACTTTTTAAAAGTTCTGTTTCTTAAAATTGCTATGACCCTGACCTTTATGTCGTTGCGTCCCCATTTCGTTTGATTTATTTCCTATTGGAATTGTTCATGTTTCCAATTGAAATTTATTTCTGAACTTTCAAAAGGTCTTATTCTAAAATTTATATATCTGGTTTTAAGTTGGTATTCCTCCGAACGGAGGTCCCTCAGGGACTCACTGCTGTGGGTGAGTACGGGTATTGGCGAACCCGGGGCGCCCCGAAGCGCCACCTCAGTAGATTGAAGTTCTGACTTCATCTACTCTTAGTTTCTTGTCGGGTAGGCCGTACTTGTGTACGGGGTTTGTTTGGCTCTCGTGAGCCTGTTAGATTTGCACTCTTGTGCATGTTAGGTAGGCCGTACTCGTGTACGGGGTTAGTTTGGCTCTCGTGAGCCTGTTAGATTTGCACTCTTGTGCATATTAGGTAGGCCGTACTCGTGTACGGGGTTAGCTTGGCTCTCGTGAGCTGGTCGTAGGTTGGCTCTCGTGAGCCGGTTAGATTCGCACTCTTGTGCATATTAGGTAGGCCGTACTCGTGTACGGGGTTAACTTGGCTCTTGTGAGCTGGTAGATTTGCACTCGTGTGCATGTTAGGTAGGCCGTACTCGTGTACGGGGTCATCGTTTTGTCTTTATTTCATCGTCTTCTTATACTTCGTTGTTCCTCCATTGTTTTGTGTCTAATCATTACTAATCTGTTTCAGATTGAGTACAACAGTTGCAGAAATTTATCATCGAACGAAGACAACGCATCGTACGAAGACTCGTTTCTTCTTCGATTACTTCTGTGTTCCTCCATTTTGTGTCTAATTATTATTAGTCTGTTTCAGTTAAATCACAACAGTTCAGCATGATCATCGTCGAACGAAGACAACGAATAGTAAGAAGACTTCACAGTATTTATAAGTTCGTATTAGTTCTCGAGCAATTATTGTGTTAGATTCACTTTGTTAGTTTCGCTTGTTGATTTGGGTCACAGCCTTCTGCTGTGACCAGTTGGTAGCGTCACCCTCGAACCAGAGGCTACTACTCTGGTTCGCTTCTTTCATTTTTCTTTCTCGTAAATCTGAGCCTTCTGCTCCATTTTTATTTTCTCTGGAATTGTTCAGAGACTTCTCAGATTTAGTTTTTTTTTGGCTCACAATAATTGCTCGATTCGAGTGCGTGCGTTAGTTATTAAGCTTGTTTATTAGTATTGTATAAATGTCGAGTAATTATTGCCGTAACTTCACTTTGCTCGGCTCGATTTTTGATTCCGACACAGCCTTATGCTGTGTCGGACCTTGCTTGTATGTACCAGACCGGTTGGTACCGGTGCTCGGCGTAGATCCATTGAGAGGGATGTTCGAGAGACCTGTTCACTCGTGTAAAATCCTCCCTGCCGTAAGTCCACCCGAGTCGCCTCAACGCTAGTCGTTGCCTGGCGACAGGTGGGTGGGGGAAACTTAGGGTATCGTTTGAACGCTTCTCTCGGCCATCGCTCTTCGTGAGGACACGCCGGGTATCGGTGCTGGCTGGAGTTGGTTCTGCAAGCATTGTACGCGTCGCGTCAGCCTCGATCCAGAGCCTTCTGCTCTGGTTCGGTTTTATTTCTCTCTTTGAAAGGATCAGAGCCTTCTGCCTGATTCGTTCTTGATCCCCCGTGGATCGGAGACTTCTTCTCCGATTCACACCTTTTGCTCCGCAATAATTACTCGATATACGCTAAATGGTAAAGTGACCTTTTCCGTCTGTGGAAAAGTAATCTTTCCCATTTAGCGATCTGCGAAACTTAGTTTGTAATATTGTAAATCGTCGTTGTAAGAAAGGGAGTCAGAAGGAAGCGTATTGAATTCGTTCTGGCTTCCTTTCGGGTCTCTTGTGCAGCAACCTCCTCGTGGTGAGACCTGGGCAATCGGTATTATTGTCTATTTGTAAGAACGTATCTTACAAATAGAGAATAATATTGAGCTAATAGCTGCTTATTTATAATTTGCGATAACATTGTAAAATAGCATTTAAGACTTACTAATTATAAAAACTTGTGTATTTAATTCAATTGTGTCAGAATTTACTTTAGGCTAGCTCGGGATGGGCCAAGGTGGGCCTTCAATGCTTTCCTTGTTTTTTCCCTGGTCCACCTTCAGCTTCTTGGTAAGCTCCTTTGAATTACTAACCGAAAAACACAGTTTTTCATCGTCACCTTTTTTCCTGGATTTCTAATTGAAATTTGCTTCGGAACTTTTCAAAAGTTCCTTTTCTTAAAATTGATATTGTTTGCCTAAAATTGGTATTCCTTCGATCGGAGGTCCTTTCATGTATTATAGGCATATGGTCACCGACGAGATATCGTCGGTGATATGGTCTAAGCTTCTTGTGGATCTAGTTGCAACATTTGTCGTTCGTCAGCGTAGAGGGCGTAAGAAATCTAGTTGTTAACGATGTCGGTATTTCAGATCGTGAGACACGAAACCCCATATGGCGATTGGTCTACTCCCATACCTCGTCTGTGGTAACACTGTCTGTATGTTGATAAAAAATTTCGGAGTCATGAACATCATAGATTCTGACAAGAATTTCGCTTCTATAAAAATACGAATTCTCTGTAATCTCGGCAAAGCAATGCGTCGCTGAGCATCGTGTGCAGTGTCGTACAGTGTCGTACAGTGTCGTACTTGGTGATGCTCACGCGATGTACCACACTGTACCTTTAACGGCTCTACCCTCTTTGAGTGCAAGATGTTGTCATGTCACATTATTATTGTAGATACCGAGTGCATACATACTTGACCACATATGTTACTAATGACATTATATAACAGAGTGTAACAAATACTATTATTTTTGTGTAGTCAATCAATAATATAGTACAATGTTCTGTCGTAATATAATTACAAATGCGCTTAAATATACTCAATTGTTTGCAAGGTCTACTTTAATTGTTACAAAAATGTACCAATTAAATTTCAGTAAAAATACATTGATAATGTGTTTACCACAAATTTATGAAGTCAGAAAAAATTGTAGTCGACAATTTTTTGAACGACAAAAATCAACGCAATCGAAATTCATTTTAGTTTCGGGTAGTTTTCTGTTCACTCTGTTCGGTTCTGAAGAAGAAGAGAAAGATGACGAGTCAGAGTTGATAATGACAATTAAACGATCGATTTTATTGGTTCAGGTTAAGTATAACAGATGATAATATAATACATATTTTAGCTTTCATTGTAACCGACAGCAATGTAATTAGACACTGTTGAGTTAGAGAAAAATGTCTTGTTTTATTGTAGTTTCATCAGTATTCTTTCCCTATTATAGAAGGGAGAATTTAAAAAGGCAGAACAAATGTTGCATATTGCTTTGCGACAAGCACAGACTTTACAGCATTATAACGGTATAACATACATTTATGATGTAATGGCTAATCTTGCAATGAATACAGGCGAATATAAGAAAGCACAGAAACTATTTGTATCAGTTCTACAAAGATTATTGTCTAAAGGATTAGCCCAAGATGACTTAGCAGTTATTCATATTTCTCTTAAAATTGCTAACATGTATAGTAAAATGGGAGAAACAGAGTAAGCAATCTGATTTGATGTTATGTATAATATTTAAAATTATGAAATGTAATACGTTCTTTGTTGACATAGAATGGCTGAAAATGGTTTCCAGTTTTGCTTACAACATTTAAGAGAACATATGGCTAAGGACAGTGAGAATCCAGACATTCTACAATTAATGGGTTTAACTTTAGAATGGTATGGCAGTTTTCTTTTTAACCGATCACAGTATGTTGATGCTCTTAGGTATTTCACAGAAGCATATGACATAGCTATAAGAGTTCTTGGTAAAGATGATGAGCAAATTGTTGTGTTGCTAAACGATTTGGGAACTGTACATTGTATGATGAAAGAGTATGATCAAGCCATTAAATATTTGACTGAGGCTACGGAAATAGGTAATATACATGGAGCAGTTGATTAACACATCTTGAGCGGGAAGCGACTAAAGTCGTTTTTGATGGATTATTGATGGATTATTGTTATCGATGGGTTTTTGTGATCGATGTGTTTTTACAATAAAATCGGATAAATCGTGCGTTGCAAGAATGAATGCAACACGGTAAGACTTTGGCGGCAAAGTGCCCACGCAAGATGTGTTAATAATCCTTTAATTGTTAGTCTCAGAGTGATTTCAACAGCGATTTATTATATTTGTAGGGAAAAAATTGCCTGATATGTTTGATGTAGGCTCTATTTATGTTAATTTGGGAAATGTATATATTGAAAAAGGATTATACCAGGAAGCTAGAAAAAGCTGTAAAGAAGGAAAACGTTTAGCAAAAGAACAAAATCATGATAATTCTATAGATGTAGCTGAGAAATGTCTTGAAAGGATAAAAAAGATGATGTCTTAGTATGAAAGCGTCTGTAAAAGAGCTATATTATGTATTAAGGTATACAAGGTTATATTAACAAACAAAAAGATAGTGAACAAAATAAATGTGTACAGTAGCTAATAATTATTTAACTTAATTAATGTAATAATTGTGATTATTCACTTGTACCTTTCTTTTTTAAAGAATAGACTATGTATTCATCTATTATAAAAAACATAGATTTTTTTATTTTACAGTAGCTATATGTAAAAATCTTTTTACTAATGTATAAATATATCATCTCATAATATAAATGTTATATTGAATATGAATGTTATTTTTACTGATTTCATAATTAGCTCATTAATTTTTATATGTTAATGTTTGTTGTAAATACATAGATAACGTTGTTGTCACTGGAATTCATTTTATACAATTAAAATTGTTACTAATATCACTCATCACTGAACACAAGTGCAGCTTTGTAAAAATACAACTTCTAGTTTAAGGATCTTATTATAGCACTCAAAACAGATTCTTAGTAAATGATCACAATATATTTGTAAAGAAAAGTATTATATGCTTCTATTCATATTCTGCTATAAGTACCATCATATATACACCTAAGAGAAGTGCAATGATTTCTTTCACAGACTGTCCAAATTTAGTATCAGTCAAAAGTTCTGGTATTACAGATACTGTTGCGATGTAAATAAATCCACCAGCTGTAAATGGAAGAATCCACTTGGTTGCAAGATCACCTATAAGTTTAAATGAATGTTTTAATTAAAATTGTGAATAAATTTATTAGAAGTATACATATATCCATTAATATTAGAATTCTACTTTACCCATGCCTTCAGCGAGTAATGATACGCAAGTTCCTAATAAAGCACCTACTGCGGTAGTAAGCTGAAGCATCATAGCCTGTAATAATAATAATAACAATAATAATTTAATAATGTGTTCTAACAATAGTCTGCTTAATTATTCATCTCTTTAGTATCTTACTTTTCTTTTACTATAACCACTTTGTATTAAAATAGCAAAGTCTCCTATTTCGTGAGGTATTTCATGTAGTAAAATTGTGAAAGTGGTAACGAAGCCAATACTGCTACCAGCCAAATAACTAGCTCCTATAGCGAGGCCATCTGTAAAGTTGTGTAAAAAGTCTGCTACTAGATTTAAACAACCAGTAATTTTTATTTCATTCTCAGAATCGTCCATAGATTCCTTAGAAGTTGGATCAGTTTCGTCTGCATCTTTATTCGAGATATCATCTTTCTTTTCTTTCGATGCATTTTGTGTGTCACTAAGTGCATGTACATGAGTATGATCAGTTTTTATAAGTCTTACTATTTTCTCCACAACTAGAAACATGATTATACCTAATAATACACATAGGCCAACGGACATATCATGAACATGATGAGGTTCTTTGTCGTCGTGGCTATGAGAATGTTGATGGGAGTGTGTTGCTCCCGATTCATGTGAATGAGGTACCAAAGCGTGAGGTATTAAGTGTAGAAATGCATCTCCTAACAATCCACCGGACGCAAAACTTAATAATATCTTTAGTAGAGGCTCGTGTTCTTTTGTCTTGTCCAATGGAATAAAAAATAATATAAAGAATGGAGCTGCCGATATAATTAAGGTGGATGTAATTGCTTTGAGAAATACATAATCCTGTGAATCCTCAGGCAAAATCGGCTTTTGTTGATGTACGTGCTTGTGTTGATGCTGAGCTTCATGGTGATGTGAGGAATGTTCACTGTTTAGATGCGCTTGATTAGCCTCTTTGGTGTATTTGAAACTTGGTGATTCATCGTGACTGTGGGCTTGACACAAGGTCGGCAAGTTTAAAAGTATAAGCAACAGAAATGTCGTGAGCACAACTTTTGATATCCATTTATTCGCACAACTCTGTTGATTACCCTCTGTCGTGGTCATTATTACAACTTTGCACAGACTGTCGAAAATATAACTTATTCGCGCACTCTCGATGGGGTATTGTTAACATCCATACATGTTATGTATATGTTATATAGGAATTTGTGAATCTCAATATTGCAGTTATGGTATTTGGAAACAAGATAAAAATACTGCCACGTAAGATATTCATTAAATGTTATCAAAATGTGGTTCGGTTCATTTCTTTGAAAATATCACAGTAACGTTGGCAATACTGGTTTGCAGCGTTGACCGGCTTGAAGTACATTGAAGTATGAATTTGAAATTTAAAAGATCGTTACAATTACTTATTTGAGGATCAAAATTTGGTGCAATTGGTAATTTTAAGATAGTATATTGCTTAGCATAAACATGTAGTTGCGATAGATATTAGAGAAAGTAATGTGCAATTGATTATATGGAAAAATATTGGCCCAGTGCGAAAATTTGTTGCTCGATAGGATGGCTAAAATTGCGATTGGTTGAAATAAACTGTAGTAACTACGCGCATCTGTCACACGGCGGGCTTTGACAAGGTTAGATTACTGAAGACAAAATTTTGAACGCATAAATGTCTTTTATTTAAAAATTTGTTACACGTAATACTATCATGGCACATAATACTTTGAAAACTGTGAGACATGGATTTTGCGATGCTATTTTCTCAAGTTCACCTATTAATTTCGACAAGGAGAATACAAATTCCTTGAATAAAATGTAAGTGTAATTTCTATACATGGTTTATTGTTTGTCTGCATATTTATTATATCACTGTCTATAGATAATAAATATTTATTTACGATTAACATTGTCATTTTTTAGGGAGAAGACATGCTCTGAAGCATTTGAAACACCTTGCAAACGAATCCAAAGTCAACATGAAAATAAATGTCTGAAACTTGAGAAACATAAAATATTTTTCGATACTGGTTTAGCCGGGAATTCTAAATCAACAAATACACCTTCTAGTTCAAACCTTACCCATTCGAAGTCTATAAATACGTTCCAAAGGAAACAGGTCTTGTTTCCTGAAAATATTTTATCCAATGACAAATGCAAAACCACAAAGATATCGTCGACAACTTCGTTAAATGACAAAACACAGACAGTGTATTTCTGTACTCCCAAACAGTATAGAGCCCGCACTGCTATAAGCAATACAAAAATAAATGTTCCATCTATAAACAAAACACCTATAAAACGTTATTTTAGTGACAATATTTTGTCTGAAGCAACACCTGACTGTTTTACTGTAGTTCAGGTGGAAACACCATGTGTTAAATCAAATGAAATTGGTATAGAAGACCAAACAGTGTTTGAAGGAGAAAATAGTAATTTAATTGTGGGTATACGTGTGAGGCCCTTAAATGTAAAGTAAGTTGCAAAGTTATTTTATAAATGTTCTAAGAGAATGCTATCTTTGAATATAATGATTTTTATCTTGTTAATATAGAGAACAAACTGATTCAAAAATTGCCTCAGTTGTGCAAGTGAATGGCCAGAATATTACTGTCAAGTGTGAATCTATCCAGCATACTTTTATGTACGATCACTGTTTTATATCGTATGAAGATTCAACCAGGATTGGTCATGCTAGTCAAGAAACTGTATTTACAAATATGGTTCTACCACTAATACAGAATGCCTTCGAAGGCTATAATGTTTGTCTGTTTGCTTATGGGCAAACAGGATCTGGTAAAAGTTATAGTATGATGGGTCAAGAATCTTCACAAACAAATTCAACAATACTTGACGAGGCAACTGGTATTATTCCGAGATTTTGTCAAGAAATATTCTCGAGAATACCTACAAATATAAACAACACAACCACTGTAGAAATTAGTTATTTTGAAATTTATAACGAGAAGATACACGATCTTTTGACGAATGTTAATAACGGAATGAAAAGAGCTCCTCTTAAAGTCAGAGAACATCCTGTTTATGGTCCATACATTGTTGATTTGAGTCAACATTGCGTACAGAATTATAAAGACTTGCAGGTATCCTCGTACTTTTAACGTATAATATGAAATTGTATCACAGTTGTGCAGAATTACAGTTAAATTCCTCTATGAATCGAAATTAGAAAGTAATTCTATTACATTGTATTTTAATTACATCCATGATTACAGAAATTAGCGATTAAATTAATTCAGAAGTTCGAACTACGTAATTCAATTAGCATAACTGTGAACTATATTCATCGTTTAGACAATTGTTTAATTATTTACATATTTAATTACGAATACACGTATTTTAGACTTGGCTTAAAGTGGGCAATTCTCAACGGGCTACTGCAGCAACAGGAATGAACGAGAAGAGCTCAAGATCGCATAGTATATTTAGTATTATATTAACGCAAACACAAGCCAGTAGCCAATTAAACAAGGAAAACGTTGATCCTAGTCGTCGAAGTAAAATTAATTTAGTGGATCTCGCAGGCAGTGAGAGACTGAGCCAAACTTGTGCCAGTGGCGATAGGCTGAAGGTTTGTTACATTATATTTCAATGTATAATTATATTTTGTAGTAACTCGTCTATACATAATAGTATATCGAATTGCAATTTATAGGAAGGTGTGTCCATTAACAAATCGCTGCTCACCTTGGGAAAAGTAATCGCATCTCTTGCTGAAAACACGAATAATGGCAAACGAGGTTTTGTTCCATACAGAGAGTCGGTTCTCACATGGCTGCTGAAGGTAAGTAATATTAAAGCAAGCCTAAAAGGTATCGTTTATTTTAGCTGACTTTTTTTTTATTATTAATAAAGCATTCTTTTCTTAACAGTCTGTACGCTTCGTGATAATAATATTTCTTTATCATTTTATATTATTCCTACAAGGATACAATAATTTACAAACTAATTACAATATCATTATCGCTAGATAATATTTCTTCCAATATAGTTTTGCGTGTAAAATCAGTCTTATAGATGATTCAATCTTCCATTGAATATCCCCTTAATTCTAATTTTCTTGACGCTAAAGAACTTCTAAAGCTAAAACAATCTAAAGAACCCATTGTCTTCTGAAGGGTAAAGGCACGCATTTATCTTTCACGCTTACGACATAAATGCAGTTGTTGCCATGGCGAATTGTAAAATATTCTATTTTTTTCAATGGTTTCGACGGTGTATTGGAAGAAATTAATACATTCGATAATGCATAAATTGATCTCATGCTTGTGACTCGTTGTGAAAACGTTCTTCGATTTGATGTACGATCTAGATGAGATTGGCCCCATCATCGTACACTTCTATTTCAATGAAAACTTAGTAAGCGTTCTTTGCCTTTTATGTTGTTTTCGCGGACGCAATGCTAAATCTAAAACTCTAAAGTAAAAGTGAAAGAAAGTAAACGGCGATTTAGAATCCTATTGCCGTCTTACACGTTTTTAACGTATCGTGTTTTACACGTAAAAGTAGATCGATATCAACGAAAATCTAACCGTGGTGTTTTAGAATTATGCGACGTGTGATTATGCAGGGGCGGCTCGAGCTATGATTGCGTACCCTTCGTCTCTTTCGATTCTGCGGGTTTCATTGAGCTTTCCTTTACCAGATTAGCGCTGTTCACAACATTGTCCTGCCTGACATCCTGCTCTTCCTCTTCCTCGTGGATCTCTTGGCAAGAGCTCCGCCGCGATTTGCCTCTTATGTAAGCCGCAAGTCTTCTTCTTTTGCTCTCTCGGCACAAATGGCAGCTCTCTCGCGACAGTTGTTTCTGCTCGTGTTGTTGCTGCTGCGACAATCGCTGGCAATGATTCTGCGACGATCGCCCTGGAACACAATCGTATCCCGCCATTGGAATCACTGCCTTTTAAATAACCGCTGCTTTACCCTTTCTGTCGCGATAACGAATTCTTTTTTTCTCTTTTCCGGACACGGCTGTACGCGCGCTTTTTATTTGCTCCGCCTTTGTACGCGAACGCGTGCAAATTGTTAGGTGCATAACAGAAAACCGGCAAAACAGAGAACCGTCAAGAGATTGTTTCAACTCTAGAGATCAATACGTTTCCACCGGATTATGGCACAGGCGTTAACAACTTATAAAAGACGTTTCGTCATGAACATTTTTGGGAACTGACGGTGCTTTCTCGCACGTACACGATTCGATTACTCAACTCCCCCTCGATCCAATCCATTGCGGCATTTTACTATTTTATTCAAATTATTTGCTTGCGTATACTTCATCAATTTTGAACTGCAGGCTTACAATGAATGAATCTTATTAAATCATGCATTCCTCATTTTATTCGGCGATTTTCTTATTTATTCATAACAAAGAAAAGACGGGTGGACTTTTCACCAACGCAATATATTTATTCTACTCTTTAAAAAATAATTTAATTTCGCTAATCACACCTCGGTGCTAGTAACTAATGCAATTATAGAACAAAAGGGACATGCAGTAGTCCGCCGAGTAAACAATTCTAGCGTTCATGCTCAAAATAAATCTACCTCATTCGCTCCGTTGTGGACAGGCGGTGCACGTGATGGCTCGCACGTACGCATCTTGGAACTGGTTTCACGGGTAGGATACACATGATTGCTCTTAGATCAAAGAATGATTAAGAGAACGCTCGACGCGGCAGATAATTGGGGATCACGACGATAAAAATCCGTGTTTTAGCGAGTACTATTTCCGGTGTTCGCGAGTATCGCGATCGCTTTCTGTATTCGGAACAAACAATCAAAAAATCATCATAAAATCTTGATCGCGTTCTCCAATGCCATTGTTACAAAGTATGCGAACAGAACGGAGTCACCGGGACATATTTTGCAAATCGGTCAACTAGAAATAGACTGGCGCGCATCGCTGAAAGCACGTGAGTTTACAGAGTCCAGAAACGGATTTTCAAGTTCCTTCAGCGAGCATTAAATTGGAATATCTGTTGCAGATTTTATCAGCGATGGAGTTTCCTTTTTCTTTGACGAAATGAGAAGCGCGTGAAAGCAGTCATAGACAGATATTTTGCACGAGAAATTGCTACTTGCCACGCAAGACTCTGAGAAAATTATTCCAGCGACAATTGTTCGTCAGCGAGACATACAGTCGGTGTAAAAAGTATTCGTACACATTTAAAAACGAATAACTTTTTTAAAATTGGAGCAAACAGCTTGTATTTTTTAGAGATGTTAGAAGGATTAATTTACTAAGTAATGCATAAATATTTTGTTTTTAATCTCTATTGGTCGTAACTGCGAACAAGAAAGTAGAGGTCACGATTTTTAAGTTTTTTACCTGTATCTGTAATGAAAATTTAAAAGGTGCCTTTTGTAGATCTAAGCAAGTTATATACATGCACAAAGTTTCATCGAAATTGATCAAGGCTGCTAGAAAATATAATTGATTAAAAATAGCAAAAACTGTAAAAAAACTGCGATTTAAACTCTAAATTCAAAGATTTTTACATCTTACAATGCCCATAGTTTTTTTATGCGTCAACCTATTTCAATGAAACTTTGTGCATCTATGTAACTTACTTAGACCTTCAAAAGGTACCTTTTACATTTTCATTACAAACACAGATAAAAAAACTTAAAAATCGTGACCTCTACTTTTTCCTTCGCAATTACGACCAATAGCAATTTAAAAAAGAAATTATTTATGCATTTATGCATTACTTAGAAATCATTAAATTAATCGTTGCAACATCTCCAAAAAATTCAAGCCGTTTGATACAATTTTTAAAAAGTTATTTGTTTTCCAAGAGTGTACGAATACTTTATATACCGACTGTAGAAACTCGCAAGTATCACCGTTTCAACGAATTATGTTCAATTTTCTTTCTGCAACGGGCAATTTTCTATCCCATCGCGAATAGGCGATGGCGATTCATACACAGCGCCTCATTATCGCGCGATATTTTTAGGCCTGTTTACCCATCGGTAGTATGTCACGCCGGTAACGGAAGTATTTATAGACCAAGTTGCATATTCTTTTAGCTTCGTATACAAATATAGAGGGGAGAGGCGGCTCTCCTACAAACGACGGACATCCATCTGCAACGGAATGCTTGTTCGCGGATCATTAGCATGTCTCATTACGAAACTCGGGACGAACAGCGATCCACGATCGTAACCAGTCGTAAATATGTTTTCTTCTTTTGATGTCTAGAGTATCGTGTTCTGTTTTGTTTACAGACACGCCGAGTCTTATGCAACGATCCCGGCGCGAATGATTTATCTCGTTCGAAGGCGCGAAGCCGACGAGATCCGAAATATTTTGGGAACCCGAATGGCGGTTTCCGAATGTGACCGGTTGATAAACAACGCGGAAAAAACAGCTTTTTGCGGGCAGTTCCCGTCGACGATAAATCGAAATGCGTGGCCCCAACTACATAGGAATACCTGTCAAACACGCCCAACAGAATGATCAATCGCACACGTCTTCTAAATGCGAACACGAGGATTAATTTTGATTCGATTGCTATTGGACTTTGCGTCGAAACGTAGCGCGCGTACACACACCTCTGTGACGTTCCAAAAGTTGACCTACCGTCTTCGTTAACCGTTTAATTGACTCGATAAGAGAGAAATCAATCGAACTTAGCGATCAGGCGTTTCATGGTTCTTTCTTCCTGGAAAAAAATACGTTTTTTGTAGTAGACCGAAACGATAATTACAATTCGATCGAGGAGGTGATTAAACCGGTTCTATTCGCCCTTTCTTTTTTTATTCGGATCGCAGTTCCGTGATTATTGTTACTCCGTAGCTGAAGAGCAACGGCTTCATGGAAAACGGATTTGTACTGCGTCATTCTGATTGTCGGCCGGAAGCGAATTTCGTCGGCGCATATTTCAATAATCTTTGCGATTGCGAAGTATGACTATGACTCACTGGATTCGAAAATCGAATGTGGTTTAATTGTCTTTTCGACTTCAAACGCAGGAAGAGATAAGGAAACAAAAGTATTGCGACTTGCAAACATTTAGCGAACAACCGACATGGTTGTTTCCGATTCGCTGGAACAAACAGCTATTAATTATCGTTGACCCCAGTATTCCATTTTACAAATCGTACATGCTGCAAATGATCCGGACCTTTTGAGCGAAGAATGAAATCGTCTGTTAAAGGTACCCAGGGGGAAATCATGTTCCTTAAACGGCGATCCGAGGCTCGTGCGTGCTTTCACATCGAAGAATCCTCGGTAAAAACGATTCATAAAATTCGCTCAGGGGAAAACAACAAACAAACTAGGATGGAGCGGCAAATTGTACAATCTGATGAAAGCTTGAAATGTTCGTGGATACTTTTGTTTAACCCATTTGCATCATTAGCGTATATATACGCTCATCTTTGTTGGTCACTATCATTATTCGTTAACTAAAAATTAGGAATGGAGGCCGTTATTGGAGATGAAAGTAGTAATTCTGATTTTTTCTTATAATGCTGAAATATGAAGTTCTTTTACTTGTAGTCACTTCTGTACTTAAATATAATAAAAAAAAAAGTTTGGTGATGAAGGCCTTCTTTTCATATTTTCTTATGATGCAAATGGGTTAACACCAGATTGCCGGAGCGAAAAACGTAAATAATTTTTTTTTTCAACATATGTTGCTTTTTAATAGAATTACAAAGGTGGATCGCCCTCGTTATCATACAATACCACCAATCTGTCAGAGGGAATCACCAACTGACCAGACACCCTCTTTTTCATCCGGCAATCTAGCAATCATCCGAGCAAGATTCGAGTCACCTCGAAGCGCATAAGAAGAAAGCCGAATGCGTCGTAAACGTTCGTCGCCTTCGTAGCAACACTAAAACGGAGTACGAAGGCTGTTCAAACGAACTTGGCGTGCAGTCAGAAGTCCGTACATTACAAAATCTAACCGCTTTCTCACGATTGAAAACACATTATCATTCGAACAAGATTAGACTCATCTCAGACGAGAAAAGAAAAGAAAGTTGAACGGACTACCAATATTATCGTAAGAGATCTGAGACTGTGCCTATATTAGTTATACTTATTTTTAAAGCATAATGAGTATTAAAAAATATATATATATTTCTCTTTTAATATTCACCATGCTTTGAAATTAAGTACAATTAATATAGGCACAGTAATTGGGCCCCTGTACTAAAAGGGAGTACGATACGAAGACGGACTTGCTACGCATTTTCGCGGTGAAAAGATGCCGCTAATTATTCAGCGACCAGTTACGAGTAGATTAATTACAAAATCTAATGGACGTTTAAAACGGATCCAAGGATGAGTCGTTGCGCGTCATTATCCGGATGAAATTCCCCACAGCGAAGCGAGATAGGAGGAGAACGCGACCGCGCGACAGAACGCCGTCGCGACGTTCATGCGAATTATACCGGAGGACGCGGAGACTGACACGTGCGTTTGCTGCGAATGCACGGCCTGTTATCTGCACATAGAGATACCGTTCGCCGAAGAATATGTAAAGCGAGGAACAACAAGACCTCTGGTCGCAACAATATACACCAGTTCGCACAGAAATCGGAAAACGTCGTCCGAAGGATCTCGCGGATCCCGAGACACGGTGGACCGAGGAGAGTTCTCACGCGAAATTTGTTTACAACGCTGAAACAAGACTTACACGTACCGTTGTTGTTGAAATAGTTTGTGTTCCAGGGTTGCTCGTAGTCCCTGTACGAGTGGCCCCGGAGGAACCCGTAGTTCAGAACCTCGGGGACGTAGACTAGATCCATGCTCGATCCTTGGCTGTCTGTTGCTCGTCTCTTATTGCAGAGGATCTATGCGCATCTCCACACACGTGGACAACCTCGGTGTGTTTGTTCTGCGAATCCTCTAGAGAGTGAATGAGAAAGAGAGAGGGAGAGATAGACAGAGAAAGAGAGTCCCTGGATCCTCTGTTGGTAGCGTTTCAACTGGCTTGATATCTCGGAACGGTAGATATCCTCTACTTTGGTTCCCGTTCTTGCGTCGGTGCGCGAGAATCGGCGATGTCGGCTAGCTCTTCCCTCGCCTTTCTAAAGCGACAATTTCTTCGGTCGGCCTGACGGGTCGATCGACGCGGCGCTTCTTCGTCTTCGTCTTCTGCTGCTATCCGACCAAGGACAACTCATTGGTAAACAACCAGATCCAGTTTGGTGTCACGGGAGTCACCTCGGAACGAATCAAGCGGTCTGGCAAATCAAGTGCGATGATCGCGCGTCCCCGCTCTCGAATCGCCACGATGTTTTCCTTTGAACTAAACGAACGTGCGTGGACGCTGCGCACGTAATGTTTATCCGCCGGCTCGCCCCTCTACTTCGGCCACCGGGCTCACCGCTTCCCCCCGTATTCCCGCGCGCCCCCGCGTCCCCCTACTCCGACCAGCGATCACCTTCGCGAATTGCGGCGCGGATTTTGCGACTTCTAAATGCGTTTTCCTGGTTCACCTTCGCCTTTTCTCTTTTCTCGGCTCGCGTTATCTCGGGCGGATTCAACGTTTCGCTATCTCTGCCGGAACTTATCGGCCGGTCACGGATTTCTCGCTATTTCTAGCTTACCCCGCCCCTTTACGTCAGGACATTTACCCTTACCGCTCGAGCGACGACTCACCTCGGCATTCAAGATTGCTAGCTTATTGTTCGAAATCATTTTTACGTTGCTACAGTCGTTTTTAGTGAATTACTAAATATTCAAGTATTGTATGTAGGGAACCCGAATTCTCGTAAATTCTATGTAAATTCTCGACACGACATTGTCGTGACCTCGCACACCTCTGAGTAAATTACATCGGTTTCATATGCATGAAATGCTATCATAGAAGGAAAATATTCTAGGTCGAAAGGCAGGTTTTGTTTTCGAGCTAAAATAGTTCCGAGCGCAAAGTGTCCGTCGCGGCCCTCGGATCAGTCATGCGGTATAATTATTAGGGGGGGGGAGGGGTATAAAAAAGAGGGGTTAGCGACGATTTTGTTGTAGTTTTTTCAGATAAAATTTTCGCTTTGTCAAAACAAGATAAAGTGTGATTAAAAGGGGACTCAAAAAGCGGAGCAGACTTAAGGGGGCCGGCATGTTTTGAAATCCATATACGTATGCAAGGGTCAAAATCTAGTCAAACTGCCGCTTCAATATTGCAATGAGCAGTTCAGAAGTGGTCAATTGTGTTTCCTAAAAGTCCAATCTACGTCTGTATAGAGCCCGAATTGCGAATTTCTACCTCATCGTGGAGTAATTTGTAATATTCGGCAGAAAATTCGAATTCTGAAGCAAGTATGACGTCACAAGATGGCTGCCGCTGAGAGATTCTCTTAATTTCGGGAGATTTAGTGTTCGTATCGAAAAAAAGGCTGTATACAAACGTAGCAAAGACATGTACAAACACGGTGGTATGCATTTTTAATTGATTACTTACTTATTTAAGACGTAAAATGTCTAGAAAAAAAGGCACAGCGTAACATAGCGTGACAGTCAAGGCCAAATGCCTGCAGGCCCCCTTAAGGGTCGCTTGCGCTTCGAGGGGGTGGCAGGAAGTAGGGTTACCTTTGGAAATTTTTCCGTACATGAAATTACTGTTTAAAAATTAGTGAAATGTGATTAAATTTTAAAAGACTCCAAAAGCGCAGCAGAGTTAAGGCGTACTGTCGCTTGCGCTTCGAGGGGATGGGTGGGGGTAGGAGGAAGTAGGGTTACCTTCGGAAATTTTTCCGTACATGAAATTACTGATTAAAAATGAGTAAAATGTGATTAAATTTTAAAGGACTCCAAAAACGCAGCATAGTTAAGGGTTGCTCGCACTTGCGATACCGAGTTTACCTCTGCTTGAGATAGTGAGAGTAGGTTTGCTCACGGTTGAGACATTTAGGGTTGGTCTGTGAAGATTGTTCTGTGTATAAAATGACTACCTCAATTTAATTTGAGTATTACACCTGTGTTATCCAACGAATTCCGATCTGTCCCCAAAGTTTGATGTTTATCGGTTAGATACTTGAAGAGTTAATCTTGAACATGACCGCAGATACAGATTCACTTATATGAACATTTTGTCGAGTAACAGTCGAGTAATAGTCTTGATAAAAGTAGCTTAAAATTTCATTAAGAGATTGGTCAAGATAGTGGAGATGTGGCAATAGGTAAATACGAGATATTTGTTGTTTACCGTACGTAGGAAAAGCATATTTCTTTCAAGTATATAAATAAACCGGCATTGTCGAAGCCGGTTCTGTGCATTCCAGTGATTCGTCAGATGGTATGAAAAACATGATTTTTTAGTTGTAAAAGTTATCCGTCTCGTATTTTTAAAACATGTTTACTGCACTGACGGTGTTGAAATATCACGAAGATAATATCGATTTTTTTCCCGATACTAGTTTTTGCCGTAGTTCAAGATAATGACTCACGTTTTCATATGCACACATTCAACGTGAAACGCGTGAAGTGGGAGTTCGCGTGCACACAGCACGTGACGTTCAATGAAATATACTAACGTACAGTTTTAGTTAGCACAGTTAATGAGAATAACAATCTTTTACGTATTGTCTTGGATCAAACTTGCGAGTTGGCATAAACAGACAGGGTCTAATCGCAAAAAATTGTACGTCACTATTACCCGCATCTCTACAAAGTATACGATTACTAAATCTTGCATTTGCCAGGAAAAATACACGTCGATATATTCTCGAGTTTGTTTGCGAAGCGTTCTAATTTTCCTCGCTCACAATCGCTATATAAGAACGGTTCGAAGACATTTTTCAATATGCATGCATTCGATATGCACTCGGTTTTCCCCGATCACGGCCACTGTCGACCTCATGCAAATAGTTATTTTCGAAGCTGTTATTAGCAAAGCGATGCGAAATACGTGTGCTCTAGAAACTGTTTACACGCGAGAGGCTCGCTTTTGCGATTGTAAATATCTGCCTCGGGAATCTTGTTGGGTAACGGAAAAGCGGATCGCCCATCACGATAACTATTGTACGTTCGAGTGCAAGTTCAATGATAATTTATGCACGGTCTCCGTAAGTTATCGTGCTCCGCAAGATTACGACCAATTTTCGTTTACGCCGCCGACAAAACCGTCGATCACCAAGGAACTCATTCCAGGTGGTTAGCGCCGCTTCAAGTTATCCTTGAACCACTAAATACATGCATAATATACTCTGAAAGATTTATGGCGACTACGAACCATAAAAATTCCGTTTTCAAGCCAAATTCACAATAACGAGTCTGATATGATAAATAGAAGGATCATATTGCTGATAACGTCACGAAGTCGGGCCGATTGTAGTGAAAAATAAGCTCGCTTCACGTCACGTTGTGGAAACTTCTCTTTATTTATTTAATATTATGCTAAAGAAACCATTACTGCTGGCAACGTGGTCAATGCAAATCGATAATTTGTTTGCGCTCCTAGCCTGCCCTAATGCATTCGTCACGATAAGATATCCGATAAAATGCTTGGAGCATCTTTTATGCATATGCGTTCGGTGTGACTGCATTCGGTGCAGCATCAGCAAACGATCTCTCGTGATCGTAATACTCAGTCACAGCCGCATGATCGACGCCGGTTGAATGTCCAAACGCTATAGATCACGGTGCAAAATCTAAAATCTGAGAACGATATTGGTGATTGGCGATAAGAAAAGAAGCGTACTTGAACGAATGCTGACGTAGCCAATCGCCGCCGATAATGGAAGGCATTTCTTTTCTTCCATTGTTAAACACGCGGCTTAGGCGGCGAGGTGCGCGAGGTTTGCACAAACGAGGAACTTCGCGTTGTATTTGCAGACTTGTCGTTCTCTCTCGGTAGTATCAGGATAAACGATAAGAAAGACACGCCAAGGTGTGATCGATCACAAAGCGAAACTCCACTCGAGAGATTAGACTGCAATCATTCTTTTCGAGGCTCAACTCCTTATCGTCTGATAATGATTATTTATGCGTAACGTCAGATAAACTACGGCAGATAAAACATCTGAGTTATTGTAATGCAAGTACGAGACCCCATGCTTTGCTAAATTACATCGTGAAAGCAATTGTTTTTCAGGCAATCAGTGCTGCCCGTTATCGTTTCTATCAAAACGACCATTGTTTGATGTAACCTCGGATCAACAATTAATTATCGGTAATCTATAATCGATTCTGCCATTACCCACTGTTCATTGTTCCATCAAGCGATAACGAGTCGAGTTTTTAAAGGTCACGCGACGTGCCTGACGTTAATTACAATCGTAATGTTATTGCGACAGTGTTTATACGCCTCGATTGCTTCATATCTGTTTACACGTGGACTGTTTACACCTGATATGTATGTATATTGTTCGTCTGAAAATGCATCGAGCGACTCGACCGCGCGTTAAAGTCTCTCGAACAATGGGTTCTTCGGTAGCAATTCGCGCGCAATTCGATGACCTCGACACGATTTTTATGTTCGAAAGTGCCACATTAATTATTTCAACGAAGCCTATTATCCGACGCCGTTATGTTTCACGCTAGAAAAATTCTTTTTGAACCTGTTAGGAGAGCCTCGGCGGCAACTCAAGGACGGCCATGCTTGCGACAGTATCACCGGCTAACGTTCACGTGGAAGAGACGCTCGCAACCCTTCGATACGCCTGTCAAGTGCGAGCCATTATCAACCGGATACGGATCAACGAAGACCCGCACGAGAAGTTAATTCGGTAATTCATTAAACAAAGTATTCTGTTCATCCAGAGATGTAACCTAGATAAGATTGTCACTTGTAGATTAGATTTTCGGCGAACGAAACGAAGTAGATAACTATTATCATTATTAGGGCGGTGATATCGCAGGTTGCAGATCTGTATGCAAACTAAATTATTTTGTATTTTATAGCAACCGGAATAAACTTTCCTCGCCAGTGGATAAATTCCTTACGGTAGAGATAAATCGAAAAGCAGATGCCGCAGGCCAGTTTTAAAATTTCTTCGATCTTTTTTGTTATATTGACTTTAGAAGACCAGGGGACAGGCTTATAATGTCTGCCAGTTATAAATTGTTGAAAGTGTGAGATTTTTTTATCTCGTTCTATATCACAGAAAAATTATTGTTTATCCCTTCCTGGTATCAAGCAATCATTCCTGGTTTCCAAAAAAATGTGGCAAAGTGACTACGCACGTAGATAAGTCTCTTAATATCAGGGCTGAGGCTTTCCAGGGTAAACAGTAAACATAATCGTGATAATTACTGTGGAGTCACATAAAATCTCCGTTACCTTGACGATCGCTAGACTGCGAATTTCTCTGCGTTAAACTTACTGTTTGGTACTGAAATATTAGGATCATCGATACAGGAAACACATTTCTGCTGAACTTCTATTCTGCGAACTATTCTGCGTAGGAAGCCGCAATCTAACGATTATTACAATTTCGATCACCGCTTCGATAAGACCGGATGTAGGGGTATGGATATAGTAAAACGAAAAAGATCTAGGAAGAGAGCTGCGAGCAAGGTGGATTATAATAACGGTGCACCTAGAAACAAAAATGTTCTGGGTAAAGGACCCAATTACTGTGGGGGTACCAATCACTGTGCCTATATTAATTATACTTATTTTTAAAGCATAATGAATGTTAAAAAAGAGATATATAACATATATATTGACTGATTTTAGTGAAAAAATTGTAATATCTTTTTTTTTAATATTTTAATATAAAATAAGTATAATTAATATAGGCACAGTAGTCGGTACCCCCACAGTAATTGGCTCACCGCGCAGCTCTCCTCTCTACGCTACGCTCACCTCGCCGCTCGACCATAATTTCGTGCTATAGACCGTCGCACCGGGTAGAAATGGCGAAACAAAAGAATGCGTTCATGATGTCGCTGCATATATAACCTAATGGTTGTTAACGGGTACAATTATGTTAACGACACTTATTTCGTTTCGTTACGGTAACCGTGTTTCCCTTCCAGCGAGCTTAAAGCGGAAGTTCAACGATTACGCGGCGTCCACGAGGGATACGAAAAACAATTAGGAATCTGTCCCCGAAGACTCTTAGATTCCATTGAACCCCACAGCAAGAATAATGACGAGGTCAAACAGAAGCAGCAGGAAATCGATAAACTGAAGAATCAACTGAAGAAAACCGAGGAACAGCTTACAACCACTCAAATGTAAATCATCCTGGCAATTCGTCAAACCTTTTTTCTCCCGTCTAATTTGATAGATCTGTCAAATTTTCTTCGATCTCGTTAGATTTAACATTTACGAGAAGATCTTTATACAAATTTTCTGAAGCAACTGCAAGTAGCAAAGTAGTTGAATAGTAATATTTTTACTGTTTTGTATTTCTGCAGTTTGAAATGCAATGCTGTAATTATCACTAAAGTTACTTGCTATTGAAGGCCTCTAAATATTTTCTTCATTTAAAATTCTGTTTGCCTGTATTACGAAAACTCGGCACTAGATAACGTTACTAATAATTGAGATAATAGTTGTAAGTAGCTTTTTTCGAAGGAGAATGAAATGGAACGGCACACGAAATCTCAGAGCAGCGGGTCGCTGAGAATAAAAAACAAGTCAAGGACGAAAATATGCGGAATTTAGTTATCTGTAATTGCAGGACATGGTCAAAAAGGCTACAGGAAACGGAGCAGAGGAAAAACTCTGAGTTAAAATATTTGCGTCGCTGTGGGATTGCCATTGAGATCGATTTCCAAGAGAAGGACAAGCAGCCTTGCTTGATAAATCTCGCAGCCGATCCTATGTTGTCCGGTACGCTCTTGTACCTGATTCCTCCCGGATTGGTTCGCATCGGCAAAAATTCTGGTCCCGATGGGTTTCCAAAAAATTTGGATATCATATTGGATGGGCCTCTGGTTAGGCCTCTGCATTGGTTAGTTGTCGGACATTCGCAATCTGCTAGTTGAACAGGATGTGAAGATCATTGGAATTGTTCTATTCTTCTATATGCTCTGGCTTTTCTGTTCGATGCATTTTGCATACTTCATTGGTTTGTCGTGTCCTGATTTCTGGTTATGGAGTACACATTCTTCACTCTGCATCCTGCTTTGTCATTTTCCTATCACAATTGCATGTTCCTTGTCTGTCTTGCTAATGCAATACTCTTCCAGCAGTGATTCTGAGCATAATATTGAATAAATTATAATTTTAACAAGATTGTATGTCGTTCTTCTGTGTAACACAGTTCTCTTCAAGCCCGATCATGCTCTTCTTGTTTTAATTGGTTGGCCAGCTGTTTTCATGAGTGACTGTGAGCACGTTTGCAAGATTTCCAGGATACTGTGCACGCAATCAATCTGCTGTGTATATATATATATATCCTCTGTAATATTGATTGTTCTAATGGTTGTTTTACGTCTGTTTAATTTGATCGTTTTTCGTATATTTAACAGCACCATTCAGAACAGTAACGGGAAGCTTTTACTCTCCTCGGAGATGGACGGGGATACTTTCGTCAACGGACAGGTATAACATATTTTATATCCATTGTATTTCATATCTTTATTATGTATTCACTATTTTAAAACTGATCCTATTGCAGATTGTAACAGGAAAAGTAATCTTGAAACATGGTGATCGATTGGTCATCGGCGGCAATCATTACTTCAAGGTCTCAAATCCTCACGACGGGCATAACAATATTCAGATTTCCACGCAAACCGTGGACTATGAGTTCGCTTATCAAGAAATTCTTAAAGTACAAGAGGAGAAGTAAGTGTCTCTTGTAATTTGCTGAAAATCTTGACCCAGCCAAGTATTTCCATATTTAAATATTTAATGCAGTCTTGTATTTAAAGATTGAGAGCCGAACTCGAGGAAAGCAAACAAAAAGCTATAAAGGAATTAGAGAACGCGAAACGCGAAGTCGAAATGCAACTAGGATCGCAAAAGCAATCTTACGAGCGCAAGATTGAAATGCTTGGTTCTACAGTAGAAGAACAGAAGCAGGCATTGGAACAGATTTATCAGAAAAAGAAGGAACTGGAACTAGAGAAAGAGATGCTTGCGAACGAAGTCGAAATAAGTAATAGATTGAAACAGCTGCAAGTGGAGCAGAAGAAAGTTATCGTTTCGCCATATCAGTCCAATTTCTTGGAAGAATTGGAAAATATTTTGAGCGAGAAAGCAGCGGATGCTGAATACGCTCTTAAGATGAAAGCGAGCACCGATGCTATCCACGATGGCGGCATAACTCTGCACGAAATGCAACTATTCGTGAGAGAAGCTACCGAGCGATGCAGGGAAGTCGGTCTTAATTATGTAAGTATTCATTGATACAATACACTTGATATACACGCACCAGTATTCATAAAAATAACAACAGATTAAAATGCTCACTCTTTGTATAATTATGTAATCGATTACTGTATTGTAGGAATTTGATCAACAACAAGTAATTGAGGATAAGAGTCTTAAACCAGTAATTCGTATACGTAACAGAGACTGCATGAAAGAAACGCTGTGGCAGCCAATGCAATTTTTAGATTGGGTTCATCGATTGCGAGATTATGATATAGAGGATTCTATCAAAGAATTGTGTACGACGTTGGACGGGACTTGGGAACCCTACGAGAATACAGAAACTTTTGAAGATTCCTTGAACAATAGTCGAATATCTATTAACATGACGCCAGTAAAAAAGCACTTGAATGAAAGTTTACAACAACTTTCGATGGACGCGACGGCATTGGAGGCTACAGTCGACAATCAAACGTTAGATGATACCAAAGAGCAGGAGAGCATAAACAAGTGTCTTGTACAGATGGAGCATGCTATAAAAACCCTGCGTAGATTATGCGAGAAAAATAAAGAAAATAAAATGGTTGTAGACTCTCTTAACGGTATAGAGAATAACATTGACAGGTTGCGCAAAGCATTAGAAACCCAAAACTTGTGTGAACGCACACATGAAAGTACAAATCACAGTCAAAATTGTGACAGCACTGTACCGCTTGAGAAGTCTGATAAAAATATGAGTCCTTCACAAGATTGCCATAAGGATTGTACGAAGTCTGTTAAATCTCCGACAAAGGCCACTTTACGCCGCAATAATAGACTGTTCGATAAAATAATTCAAAAAAACGTGAGATTCAATGATAATTTAAGGAAAAAACTAACTTAATTTAATAAGATACAATGTGTAGATTACTTTAATTTTTGCAGGGTATTATTCCTAATGTAATTGAACAAACTCTGTAAGTACCCTTGCCAGGATAAAGAATATACCATTCTTTATAATAACATAGAGGTTAGTTGAAACGTTAAATGGTGCTAAAAACATAATTAAGAATGAATCACACCATTTTATTTTCTATCACCTGTATATTTATCCATAGGAAAGACTTTCTATTGCCTGGTATATGATATAAAATAATATTTCTAACGTTACAAACTGCGTTAACAATTTTTTTACTTTCATATATTTGGTTCTTGTATACTTTGTACAATAATTACGAAATAATAATAAAAGAAAACTGTAATTAAAGTCTTGCATATAACGTGGAGTTCGCACACTCTTTACAGCGTGATATTATATCCGATATTGTAAGACTATAGAAATGCGGTAACAACAAAAATTTATTGAATTCAATTCAAATATACAGTTAATCGAAATAATCTTCGATGTCAATATCAGGATTTAATAAATCTTCGCCGTAAATACTTAAATCTAATTGATTCAGTATTAAGTTCTCACACATTTCTTCCAAATCAGTGTCTCCAATTAAAACTGCTCCTTGCATTTTACCATCTTCTAGTACCAGTTTTATATATTCGTGTCCTTTAGTCATACGTAACAGAATCTCGTATTTATTGTTTAGCTTTTGACCATTGTACAGACCAAGCAAAACTACTTTATAACCGAAAAATTTTGTTACATGAGTAAAAAGTTCGAAACAAAAATCTTGCAAAAAATCCTCGTTCTTTAATGCAGAAACCATAGATTTTGCTGCATAACGCCCCATTTGGAGAGCCTGGGTCCACAGTCTCATTTGAAACCAGTGCTTCGCTATCTCCCAGTCTGCACTGCACACATCTCCTGCAGCATATATATCTTCCTCCGAGGTTTCCAGTTTCCAATCTACTAATAGTCCTCTGTCATCTCCTTTCTTGAGGCTCTCTAAACCCTCTATATTGGAGCTCGGTATAACACCTGTTGCTGACACAATAAAATCACACCCAATAATTTTTCCATTTGTTAATTTAACGTACACAGGCCACTGCTCTGCAGGGTCCAATTCCTTCTTCTCCGATTCATTAAAAACCTTCAATATTTCACATTCGTATTCAACTTGCACTTTTGCTGATTTTAAAGCAGTGCCTTTTATTTCAATATTATTGTGCCAGTTTGGACCTAAGGCTGGTCCATCTTTTACAAGTTTTCTGTCAGATATTGTGTACCTCATCGTCTTAGTTATACTGCTCGCACGAGTACTTGAATCTGCATCTGTTTTTTGCACTTTATCCATGAAAAACTCTGCAGCTCCAGGATCAACAAATGTTGCAGAAATATGTTTGTCTTTGATTACCCATATTATTTCGATACCATCAATTTCATGTACAATCTCGGTGGCAATGCCACCATTTCCAACTATTACTATTTTTCGCGAATTTTTAATTTTTTGAGAAAATTGAACAACTGACTCGGTGTCGCGAATTCCTAAAATAAAATCGTTATTCTCTGCTATAAGTTTCGGTCTAGCGCCGTTACAAAGGCATAGTTTTTTATAAGTTATAATTCCTCCATTTTTTGTGAATACTTGTTTATTTACTGTATTTATTTTAACAACAAAATCATGAATAATTTTTATCGAATCATTTGCTTCTGTTAAACATATTGCATCCTTCTCTTCCACATCAAATTGAATTAGCGTTTTACCAAGAGGGACTACATTTGTAACAGCTTTTATCAAAGGACTAGCTGTAATTAAAACTGTATTTTCTTTGGGAGCAAGAAAGCCTATGCCTTCAGCACAAGAAACACCTGCAATACCGCCTCCTACTATTAAAAATGTACAATTCATTTCTTTTTCATTCATTGTTGATCTACACTCTTAGGGCCTTTCCACTCAGAGTAATTGTAATATCTGTAAGGAACACCGAATGTAAGCAAACCATAGTCCTTTGCTTTGAGTATAGCAACAAGCAATTTGGTGTGAGCATTCTGGCATAAGCCAGTCTTTCTGTAATTAACCGAAAACAAAAAAACAAATAAGGTATGCACATGAGTATGTTATATCTCATTAATTCAGAAAAAAATAAAACTTACGTATAATTTATGACCTCTCCACTGTTTTCAGCAATAAACTGTTTCAATAACTCAATATTACGATAATCGAGAATTAGATACTCATCTCTGCATATTGGACAAGGACTGCCAGTAGTAACTACTTTATTCCTCTAAAAAAAAGACGCAGAACCCAAGATTGAAGTTATTATCAATTTTGTTTGAAATTTAAAAGTACTTACTATACAAGTTCTTCGGGTTTTTCTTGGTGGAATTTGTCCCTTGAAATTCCGTCTGTATAACGTCCAAACTGGAGAATTTCCATAGCATTCTTTATAAGCTAAAATAATATTTTTATAAATACATTGAAGTTGTACTATCGATTGTGGTTTAAAGAAAATTACCTTCACTTTGTAAATATTCTATGCTAGTTTCGACTGAAATTATTTGACTTCGATCTCTTGCAGGTGGTACTCTTACGGTTGTTTCTTCGTCAAATCGTATAAACGAAGAGTGCAAAAATCTCTCGGATATAACCTAAAAAAATAGTTTGAAAGGTTATAAAGACTTTAACATAATTGTTTTATGTACTCTTACTTTTCTTGTTAAATTGTTTCGGAAAATTGAACCAGCTAACTGGAAACCATTTAATATTAACGACATTATTTTCCTTTTAACGTAAACTTTCTTTGCAAACTTAGAATACACAACTATTCATGCGACGTACATACTAGTGTTGAGTCGGAAGACCGGAGTAATTCATACTGTAGGAACTCTAAAAAGATATATTTTATCTGTCATTACAAATTATTTCAAATATGAAATATACTTTAAAATCCTAATCATTACGCATTGTTGCAATTTTTTATTTATTTTCTTTTATATCTCAAAGATTTTTGAAGGTATGGAGAGAGATTAACGCGTGAAAATATTTGATTGCCATCGAGATTTAAACTCTTCTTATCAAGAAAATAAAATTTTTTAATCATATAAAAAAAATGTATATTGTACCAAATATACATACTGTGTTGCATCATAAATGTTTTTTGTATAAAAATTGCTGATTTGACAAGAATATTAAGTTCAGCAAATCGGAAACTACTGCAAAAATGTTTTAAGTATTTCTTTACATTAAAACATCGTTTATATTTCAAAAATTGCGTGCAATTAAATAAAATATATTTAAAATTTTATTCTAATGCATGTAAAATCAACGGTAGAAAGTAATAGTATGACATATTACGTAAAATAGATAGACACTTGACTCGTTTCGGGAGAATAAGATGTTTCCGGTTCGGACGTAACAGCAGATTCTACGTAGTTAGGTGAGGATAATTTTACTCAAGTTAAAAGTAAATGTTGGAATTGTTTGACAAGATATTACAAGAAAATCAACAATAAGGTAATCAAAGTAAAATTTAAACAATGTTTGATTGCAGATGGCAGATCAACAGGAAGATTCTCACGGATTCTGGACAATCTTGTAGCATTTGCCGAATGCGTTGTCCATTTCCGACGAAGCATAGGGCTGCGTCGTTTTCGTGTATAAGAAATGCACAATTTCTTATGCACCGCTGTGAACATTTATTTTCCATAAAAAGGATTTAATTATTAATCAAATGTGAGTGGCTTTTCTGTCGTTCAAAAAAGCCGAAGCCTTATATTCTTTTTTAACACCGTTTAATTTTGCAACATTTTATTAGGGGGGTGAAACAGTTCTTTTATTCATTACGCATTACAAAACTCTTTTTAAGTAAACATCCATCGTAATGGATACAATAAATATAGAAGGGACTTGAATCGCAAGCATTAGAGGCCTACAGAAAGGTGAAATAATGAATGTATTAGTGACGTAACATGATGGACATATTGTCGGGCCTGTCGAACTTTTGTACTCAGTAATTGCATGCAAGATACATGTTACATTTCGAAACTGCACGTGTGGTAATGGAATATTATTTGAGAGAGCATTTATCAAAAAGTGTTAGTGACAGTATATGGAAAACGAAATTTTACAATTCGGTATAAAAAAAATATTTCGATGCAGCACAAATGGACGATCATGGTGTGCTATAAATAGAAGTTGCTCGGTGATGATGTCAAGTGATAGGGTGGGGTCGCGGCAATTATTGGTCGACGTTCGGAGGGCCTCGAGACGCGATTGGTCGGTTGTGTAACCATTCTGGGTGGGATATGCGCGGAAGTATTGCGCAGGAAGGAATCCGCCAGTTGACCATCGGGTGAGCACCGTTGACTGGAGGAGCTTGCATCTCGTACCGATAGTTCTCACATTTGTAGCTTTCAGTTATTTAATTTCAGTAATCGAAGTTCTTCCTCGTTAGGGAATGAATAATAACGCAAATCAAATAGACGAAAGATTCGAAACGAAAGTCCTTTCGACATTGCCGTTTCAGATTCGCGACATTAACGATTTCCGTATAGTATAATGAAAGGACGATGAGGATAGAAAAGCGTTTCGAGAGATTAGTAGTCGCGAGCGATCTCGGGTGAATGTAATTCTAGGCCTAGGTAAATCATTTATTTTCAAACGTAATCATTTTTCACTCTTTCATCCGTAGAAGTACAAGGCTTTTCTTACCTATCTATATTCGTTCGTGCGAATGTTCGACAATATGGCGGTGTAACGGTTACGCTCGGCCTTCGACAAACTTACCGTTCCGATTTCTACCCACAAAAAAAAAACACGAGTATCTTTGTGTTTCATTACAGATTTTCGACATGATCCTATCTTTGTACTTCGATATGCGCTAAATCGTCCAGAATAACGTCAAAATGGTAAGTCGAATTTATTAAAATTAATTTACTTTCCCTGTGCTTCGCGAGTTTTTTGAGAGAGGGCGCCATGTACTAAGAATTGCGATAGACCGCCAAGGGAGGGGGAAGAGCGGTAGGATCAATAACCTTCACTTAACATGACCTCGTATCCTATTTCTGGCATCGCGAACTTTCAATGATCGTACAATTCGAGCATTTTCGTACTGCAATGTCGGCTTTTCTAAAATTAATTTAACATGCACTTATGATACACATGTTTGAGTCTCGAAATGGGGAAGGTAATCGATCCTAATGCTTCTGAATTAGTTTCCGTTTCTACGCGATGCATATTTACGTTTCCGTTCTTTACGATCGAAAATTGTGCTCGTTGATTTAATTTTTGCAACGCTTACATAAGATTTCTAATTCATATAATAATTTCCCGTGGATCTAAAATTTATATGAAATTATACGTTTTGTAATAGAGGTTAAATTAAAAAATTGTTTTATTTTTAAAAAATTGCTTGTTCTATGTGAAGTTATCGCGTTGTCTCCAACAAAGTTAAAGTATTAAATTGGATAACTTTACGAGTTAATTTTTCGAATCATTAATACAGTAGGATTTTTTCGAAATAATAGTTATCTGATAATTGGAAAGTATTTAAGACTGTGTATATATTTTTCAGCCACGTATAGATCCACTTTCTTTACTAAAATGTCTTAGTGTTTTATTGGGGCCAACTGGAGGTATTAGGAGTAAAGAAGAAGTTCATCGGTTAGCTAATTTAATGACGAAGTTCTCAAAAAAGCTAGTTTCGAAATGCATATACATACAGATATTGAAAACTACAAACACGGATTTACTTAGTCAGTGAGTATAAATGTCAATTTCATCATATCGCAAATTAATATAACACACAAAATAAGGCAATACTTCTGAGAGCCGTTCATACCCGATTTACCTGAAATTTTGATGATACATACTCATTTTGTATACAAATAATGTTTATAAGAAGGATTCTTTGACGACTCTAGAATTATGATCTAAAATTTTTGAAAACCCAAACCAAACCAAGATCAGAAATTCTTCTCACAAATACTGTTTTTATCTAAGAGAACCTGTTTTCAGAATTTCAGTGATATTGAAGCATAAAAGTTTTTAAAATTACAGGGAGTGACACTAAAATGATAAAAACATTCTTTGTAAAATTTTGGACCTTAAATATTGAATTGCCGAAAATCCTTCTTGCAAACATTGTTTTTATATAAAATGAAGCTATTTGTAAAATTTCAGCCAAATCAGACACTACCGGTTTTTTGGTAGTACAGCTCAAAACAAATTTTACTTTGTATATTGCATGTAGACACACACAGGATACTCGTAATTTGTATTATTGTGTGATATATAAAATGCATGCTAGATCAAAGATACAGGAACTCTGAACCATTGGACGGTTTAAAACATGGACCGTACTCACTGATGCGAGTCCCACAAACTACAGTTGAAATACATTCTATTATCAAATCATCGAAGAATATATTACGCTGTAGGATAGCTTTAAACATGGACCATCTCATGTGCTTTTAGATTTATGGGTGCTGGAGGATGGAATCTCATTCACATGTGGCTTACCGATGGTATACTTGCAAAAAATTGGGCTCTTATTCAGGAATTACTTGAACTTCTGTTGCTATGCCCAGTAGATATTGAAAGATTGAAAAGTAACAATTGTCCAAAATTGGTCAAAGGTCTAACGAAAGAAGGTAGTCATCAAGGGGTCAGAGTGCTGGCCAGTCGGCTGGTAGAACAATGGTTGAAAATAGTGAAGGGAGAAGCTGCACCAAATTCTGTGCCAGCACAAATTATGACTGTTCCAGTGCAAAATGCTGGAACTGTAGGAGCGAATATCGTATCTCAGTCAGTGCAGCAGCAACAGCAACAGTATTCCATTCATTCTGGCATTCAACAAGTTTCTGATGGCACAGAAAGTGCAACAGTGCATGTGCAGGATCTACAGTTCACATCGAATTCTACGCCGTCTATTGCAGTATCTCACATTCAGCAACAACCACAAGTACAAGAACAGCAGCAGACACAGGAAAGGACAACTGTGCAACCCTTGCAACTGCAGGTTGTTAGTAAACCACAGCAGGTGCAAATACAACAGCAACTATCGTCGCAGCAATCAAAAAAGCCAGCATTCGTTGTGGTATCTACATCTTCTCAATCTCCAATTCCTGTGTATAAGATCACGATTCGTGAAGGTAAACAGATTCTCACAAAAGTGGAGACCGATGCTGCGAATATTAGTAGTGTTTTAAATGCGAATAGTACAAATGTAGAAATTAATGGAGACGTAGACGACACGCTTCCTGTGAAAGAGATTACAGAAGGAGTAGAGTCTACGGAACTCAGTGATGGTGTAGTCAGTGGTCAAGACTGTAAAACGGACATTGTAGAATCTGAAAAATTAGACCAAGTTTCGAGTGAAGTGAAACAGACTGTAGTAGATTCCACAGACAGTACTGATGTGGACGTTGTTAAAACTAAAGAAAATAAAGACTCTAAAGACACTGTTAGTAGTGATAGTAGTAAATCTAGTAATAAAGAAAATCGGGACTCTTCGAAAAAAGATGAGAAAAAGTCTAGTAGTTCAGACAAGAAAAATCATCATAGTTCTTCTTCATCCTCCAAAAGTTCTAAGCATACCTCGAGTTCCAGTTCGCATCGTTCTAGTTCCACATCAAAGTCTGGTAGTCATCGTTCTAGTAGTAGTTCGAAAAGCTCGAGTTCCAAGGATAAGTCTTCCAAGGACAAGGACAGGCATCATTCATCCAATTCATCCAGTAAACATAGTAGTACCAGTAAAAGTAAATCTGACAAAGAGAAAGAGAAACAGAAGAAGGACCAGGCAGAGAAGGATAAGGCAACATTGGAGAAGGTACAAGGGCAGGCTTTGAGTTCCAAGCTGGGGAAAATACCGAAAAAGAAGTCTGAAGACGAGAAACCAGGGGATGCGGCCGTAAGAAAGTCGTCTACGGATTCTAGGGACAGCTCTAAAGAAAATAAGACTGATTCGAAGAAAGTTGTAGTAATGCCTGAGAAGAAGAATATTTCAATTTCCATCGAGAGTAGGAAAAATTCTCAGGACTCTACGACACGGCCGAAGACTGTGAAAACATTCAACTCGAAATTCAGGTCTACCGGCTTGGAGGAAGAAGTAAAACCTCCACCACCAAGATCGGCAAAAAAACCAAATCCTATCATTGAGAAAAAGGTCATACCTCAAAAATTACCTACTTTGAAGAGGCCGTCTCCGCTCAGAGAAGCTATACCAACAGCAGAAAAACGGGCTAAGTTGTCTTTGGAATCACCAACCACACCTCCAGGCGAAGAAAAGAAGGGAGGCATTAAATTGATACCACCAAAACCAAAACGTAAGTATCGTTCAGTTTTTCAAATACTATGCTTAAAAATTTCTTTTCATAATCTATACATATATATTTTTTTAATAAGTCAATTCTTTAGGGAAAAAGGAATGTATCTTATAATCTTGTTCCGCACTGATGTTCCGAGACTAAACGTTATCGCGATCTATTTATTTTTGTTATTACGGATACCTGCATTCGGTAGAAAATACTACAATAATGAGATTTGCTAAAGCGTGATCTAAGAATACACCATTTTATAGTGAAAATACTTATTAAAACTTTTGAGTTTTTATCATATAAAAGAAGGGAGGATGTACTCATTGGGGATATATTCATTGTTTATGTATATTTAATTTAATGAATACAGTAGTCAAAATACCGCTAATAATATTGTAGAAAAAGCATCATGGAAAGTAGAGAGTCTGTAGAATCTATTTTCAATTACAATAGTTGAAAGTCTTTGAACATCGGTTTTGCTCTATTGTACGTGCTACTACTAACTTCTTAATATTGAGTTTGCAGGTGGATGGCTCCAGGAGAAAGATGAGCAAACTATAATAACTTATATATTTTCTATATATTGTGCAAGCATTGATATTTTACAATTGACGGTATTCGTGCAGATTTTACTTCTCTTATTAACGCAGAATTTCTTCCAGGCCAAAGTTACATTAGTTTGTATTATCATACAATAGAACCCTGTTTGTACTACTTTCCTAAATATTATTAGAAAGCTTATAGAAGGTAAAAGAAAACCTGTATCGTTCGAGCCACGCGGAAGCGGATCGAAAATGGATCGCACGTGCCTAGCCCCGATAATTAATCATCGTGTTAGAAGAACGAAGACAATTAGGATCGTCTCTTTGAACGTCGATTTATTTCCTATATTAAGAAGATTCAGCAGGTAATCTTCGCTATTAATTAAATCGTACGTATCGAAAACTTTTCAAATAAAATCTAGTGCCCGGGTGTGGTTACGGAGTAAAACGTAGACTTATCTCGGCTAAGCGACATTCAAGAAATCGTGGCAGTTTCTTCGATTGGTAATTTTGTTCTGTTTTTAAAAAAAAAATTTCTTGCATAAAATTACAATACCGGTGAGTTGTTGTCCGATCGAATTTCCGGGGTGTGTGTTTCTTTACCGTTCACCGACGAACGATACACCGAATCGAAGTCACCAACCGGATATTACTAATCTACCTAGGTAAGGAGACAATGCCAAACTCTTGTCTGTCCATACTTCTTCCCTTGTACATGTACACCCTATTAAGCATTTTAAATAAATTGATCAGAAATCTGGAAATATTTAACTCTTGGGTTTCTGCTATACATCTTGCTCACTTGAATGCTTGATCAAAGCAAACACTCATACCGTGGGCCCATCCAGATTTCCATCCTCTCGGTGACTAATCGCACAAACCGGAAGTGCAAGACCATAGTTTTCGCCCGGTCAAAATGGTGTCGTTCATCCAGATCCGTTTTACGTAACGCTGGAACTAAATTGATATCATTAGTTCACGATTTGGCGACGTGTTTTGCATTGGTTGCATGCTTCTTTGAATTGTCATTATGTTCTCGTAAAGACACGACGATGCGAACAGCGTTGTCCCTCTGCTTGTCCTTAGAGTGCATTTTAGATACCCCTTAGGCATTCCCGTTTTCTTCTCCACCGCTATATCACATATACGAGTAGCGTTTAAGAAGATACGCTGGACGATACGACACCATTTCGAACGGCGCCGCACAAGGGAAACGAATTCTTTCAAACGTTATTTTTCAAATTTGTATTTGTTGTTTAGTTCACAGTGGATTTGCAGAATCATTCGAATACGTTCGTGCGTTCATCAGAGAGAATTGAAATTTGTTTCGGGCGCATCAGTCCCGAGATATCCTTGTAAAAGCGAGAAAGAATGTTGATGAGAGCTTGCTAGAGAGATAGAGAGAATGGGAGAACGAGAGCGAGGGAGAAAGAGAGAGAGAGAGAACGGAAGAGGGTGGGTGGGAGAGAGAGAGAGAGAGAAATTGAGCGCGTGAGAGATAGATTAGAGGGAGAGAGAGAGAGAAAGCATAGTGGTATGTTTCGGACGAGTAAATGAAAGAAACGAGGCGAGAAAAGAAAGATATGTGGCACGACGTTCGGAGGAAGTTCAATTATGAGAGAGACAAGTATGGAATCTCGTGGATGAAAAGCGCATCTGAAAAATGCATGAAATGCGACGCTGCGTATCGACTCGACGTCCTCGAGCAAGCCGCCCCTTAGGATCAGCGGGCCTCTTCTTACACGACACGTAATCGTCTATTTCCGGTGACGACGTCGACACGGCGAAGAAGTTACCTTCCTTGCCAGTGGTCGCGGATTTCGCAATCGGGGGTGAAAAGGGAACGTTTATTGGAAATCATAGAGAGGAAGACATGGGAAACGATAATAATCGTGGTTGTCCTTGGCGCAGCCTAAGACGGTACTTATACCGCCGTTCCGTAGAATCGAGTACCCTAATGCGCGAATAATCGCGTCCGTTTATCTTGGAAAACAGCTGAGAGAGAATCATTAAAAACAGAGACAAGAACAGCTTATCGAAACTTGCTCGAAAAAAGTATATCTACAGGCTCAGGCTTCGATTTTTAAAAAATAAGACGAAAAAAAAACTCCGATCGTATTATGATAATTTTCCGCAACCGATCCGCTTAGTATCGTGCGGCGCAGTTAACGAAAACAGGTACGCGGCTGATTCCTTTGCTTTGCAAACAAGTTGTCAGGGAGCAATTATTTAATCTCGTGTAAATATCTTTTTGAATTTAGGGGCTCGGACCGTTCCGTTCGACAAGAAAGACTGGATTTGAGAATCGCCGGTTCGAATTTGACGCGAGAGGAAGGATGGACGGGAATTACGAGACGGAGTTGCGCAACGACGCACTTTTCCGCTCCACTCCGCGCGGAGTGCCGGGGCCGATGTTTTTGCGACGGTGTCTGTGTCGGCAATCGCGTACGGGACCCAGTCTCTCTGTTTCCCGTAGCAGTTGCATTACGCTACGCGTGATGTATTAACCGTTCAACGTAATCAGATCCGCGGCGCAACGCGAGAACACCGTATATTCTATCGTCATGCGGTCCCTGATCTTCCCGTTTGAATTTCGATGAGGGATTCGAACATGAAACGAACTCCCCGCGCGCCCGTAACTCGCCTTACTGTTAAAGCTACTTACTATCCTATCGTTTTGTTACTATTTTTTCAATTACTTTTAACAAATAGAAACTTAATGATAGCCGAGATTACCGTTTGAAACGGAACAATGAGTTACTTATCGTTCTCATCAGTTTTTATAATTCTGTTGATTGTACGATGAAAGAGAAGGCTCTCTCTTTTGTTTTACTGTTTTTTTCTTTATGAAATTGAAACACGCTAACCCGTTTCCTACAATCGGAGATAGTAGAGACGTTGTTTGAAACAGAGGAAAGAGAGATTATTTTCATTTCTGTTAATTTTTATAGTTTCACGATTGTATCACGAAAGAGAGAAAGGATTTAAATTAGTCCGATGTTAAGTCCGATGTACTCAAATATACAGCTTTGGTACTTGTAAATTTATTTCTTGTACACATTTAGCGTCGATTAAATATAATCTGTGTACTGGTACTTGTTTGAACGAGATAACTGTAGAGTTCGTAGAGTGTTTAACGTTCGAGACAATCAAACATGTCTATACGAAAATAGAAAGAAAGAAACGTACCTGTTTTTATAGCAATATACCATCACACAAAATTGTGTAAATTCTCTGTAACGGTTTGTGCTAATATTTGACGGCACGTTAAATTGCAAAGGAGGGTTTAAAAAAAAAAGAAAAAAAGAGATTGCACGAAAAGTGATATTGGAAAAAGCAAGTACGCTACTATTGTTACACAAAGAAATGCGCTAAAAGTACATTCAATAATTTGCATCGCGTTTAGAGCAAAGTAAACATAACTATTACTCTAGAGAGCTTGATGGAAATAAAATTGGAGCCGTACAATGAAACCCGTATATTATTCCCCAGTTTATTATTATCACTTATCGAATCCGTTAAAAAAAAGAAGAAGAACGTTTTTACACGATTATATTGTAACACATTTATCCATTTGATAAATTGATCTTGCGCTTTCTGTGCATACCAAAATGGTTTTCGTTATTGTTGCGCATCATTTGAAATATCAAGGAACGTTCAAAGAAAGAAGTTGTTTAATCGAAACGATTTGGTCCTCGCATATCGATCCTAAATTTTATCAAACGGTCTGTTTTAATTGTTACTGACGTAGAAACAGAAATATACCGCAGAGATAGATGAACAGAAGAAAATTAACGAGGAAAGTTTGGAGATATCGATTATTGAACGAATTACGCAAAAAGCCTTTGTTCTGTTATCGAAATGCATTCGTGAAGAGACAACTACAATTTACATGGCAATTAATGCGTTGATAAAGAGGCGATCATTACAAGTTGATTCGTAATACGTTTCGAAACGTTCTGGCACAATCCGGTGCCTTCTTCTTTTCTTCTTGGACTCGATCTCCATTTTAACGTTCGGTCAAACGAAACGAATTGTTTGTTTGGCAACGAAAGAACAGTACTATTAGATAGAGACTAAAACATGAATTTACGCTTTTTGAATTGCTGTTTACCGTTCTTATTACTCGCGGTGTCCAGCAACTTTGAACAATGCGGTTCCCGCTATAAACATGCGCGTGCTATTTAGATCATTCTTTCGCGTTCGATCCAAAAGCTGGAACGATCTAATCGATCAAGGAAGTTTGCCTGTTCGTCACGGAAATCGTGTAATAGAACAGCATTTTGCATTCGAGTGCATAATTACGCAATAGCCGAATTTAACTTCGGCATTGAACGTAGTCACTCTGGATCGCGTTAACGGCTCTCGCTTTCTTTATTTTTAAAGATTCACTTTCCCCGATGAATCGATACATCATGTCTTCGTTCTTCTGCATTTTAAAGTGTCGCTCTACCCAATTTTTTTTTTTAACAATGATCCGTATTTTCGGTGTTTACAGTTTGCTGCCTTCCTGGACGCTCTTGCTGGAATAAAAAAATGTTTCTTTTTCAGATTTCTTGAGAATTGCCATCCACCTGTTATTGTTTATCAACTTGCTTCTTAAACTATTTCTTGCAGGTTTAAGCGGGCAGCCTGTGAACGTTAAAGTCTCGTTACAGACGGGCCTGAACTTAAGCGTGTCGCATTCGAATTTAAGAAGACTGCAAACGCAAACTATATTTTCCACTTCTTATTGTTAGACAGATTGTTTTTTTTTTTTTTAAACAAGATTGATCTATTTCGATAATTTATTAATGATTTTACTAGTTGCATTTGCGGCTCATTTGCGTCGATTTTTAATCGAGTAATTGAACTCTTCATCAGAATGAAATGTTTTCCATTTTATTTTTGTCTTGACCATGGGTTTGTTTGAATTGTTTTTCCAGCAATGATACTGCAAGAAAGCGACATGTTTATGGATGCCTTGACGGCGTCGACAAAGAGCAAAGAACCGCGGAAGAGGAAACGTAGGACCTCGATTACAAAGGATGGTCCCACGGAAGCCAAGAAACAGGAGACTGCCACTAACGATAATCGAGATGTTACACCTCCACCCACCTCACCACCAAGTGCCGATGAAAAATCACCTGTAGTTGTCAAGCCTAACTTTAAGGTGCGTGTACTTACGCGCAGGATCAAGCGTTGACGATAATTAATTAAAAGAAACATCTAATATTTTTCTAAATCGCATGTTAAATGTATTTAAATGTATTTATTGAAAATATTCTTTGTCTACAGTTTTATCAAGATACTCTGGAAACGGACGAAGACAAGGAAAAGGAGAAAGAGAATTCGGATGACGAATGTAAAAAAGAGAAAGAGGAGGCGGAAGAGCAGAAAGAGAATAGGATATTCAAATCGGATATCGATGATGACACCGGAAGTAACAGTAAGATTTTATTTAATCTTATTTTATTACTGCGCTTAGATTATGTTTTATCAATTCTGACGTTTATTAAAATTATAGCACCGACGCCCGAAGACGATATGGATGAAAAAACTTCCGATTCGCCGGAAGATTCTTCCGTGTCCGACTCGTCGAAAAAAGAAAATTCCGGTTCGTATCCGGAGATCCGTTATGTCGACGGATTGAGAAGTGTTTTGCTACTTCAGAAACGCAAAGGCCCGAAAAAAGCTTTGAAATGGAAAACGGACTTAGAATCGGTGCGTTACTTCGAGTTGGACGAAACGGAGAGGGTGAACGTGACGAAAACGTTCACCGATATGAAACAAATGGAGAAACAGAACGAGAGAGAAGCATTCCAGATGGCCAGGAAATTAAGTGAGTAGTCCAGCTACGAGTTTAAGGATATTTTAATTATAGGATCGAATTTAATGATACGCGTGACCCACAGGTAACGAGGACTTGATGGAAGAAAGAACGAGATGGAAACCTTTAATTCCGATCGATCTACCTCCAGCCTTGGTAGATCCTGGAAAAGATAGCAGAGAGAAGGATATCCAATACGCACGGGAGAAAGGCATTTTACAAGCATTATACTTCAACCGAAGCATGTAAGATCCTACTTTTAGAACTACGTATTTGATATTAATCATATGATCTTTAATAGAAATTTATTTAAAATATTTTTAAATATATACTTCGCATGTAGACACACACGAGTATTACGGATTTGTGTGGTCGTGTGAATTATACTATGCATGCTACATTAAATAATTAGGAACTCCAAACCATTGAACGGTTTCATACATGAATCGTACTCACTGATGCGAGTCCCACAAAAACACATTTTTCTCTTAAGTTGCTGTCCCGTCTGAAATCATCATAACTAATAAATGTGTTTCGATTACAGGATCCCAGACTCTGCGGCGGAACCCGACGAAGAACGCCACCATGGATATAGCGATCCAAAAATCATTCCTTTAGATGATCTCACCGGAAACAAAGAAAGTGAGAAAGACTTTACTTCCATGGCGTGGCCAGAACCAAAACCGCAGTTACAACCGCCGGCACCAGCAGTTTCGAACTTCCATTATCCGACGTTCCCTCATAATCAACAGCCAGTCATGACGCCTATGGGTCCTCCGACGACGATGAGTCCAATGCCTCAAATGTCTCAACAAATGATGGGACCTGCTCACATGGGACCGATGGGACCTGAAATGGGTGGACCAATGCCTGCGGGAGGCGGAGGATGGAGAACAGGAGACGGGAAAGTTGTTGTACCCGACGCCATGGGAATGAATCCTATGGGAAACATGCCTAACGCTTTTCCACCAGTCATGGAGGGTGGTCCGATGGTACCACCTGGAATGATGGGACCACCGCCAATGTACAATCAACAGCAAGAGGGCTATGGAATGATGGGACCAGAAGACATGGGTTTCAATAACATGAACCCGAACAACTTCCAAGGCCCGCCAGGTCCCATGTACGGACCTGGACCGAACTTTCAAGGTCCCAGAGGTGGTGGCCCGATGCACGGCAGAGGTAGAGGTGTACCTGGGCCTGGTTGGTACAGAGGTGGTGGGGGACCACCTGGAAGAGGGGGATGGAGAGGTGGTGGCGGTGGATGGAGGGGAAGTGGGAAACAGCCGCCGGTGTGCAGACAATTTTCAAAGAACGGCTACTGTCGAGTCGGTGATAAGTGTCAGTACCTTCATCCCGGAGTGAACTGTCCGCCATTTTGAGAGGTGTTCAAGTAACTGAGGAAATCGATTACAATTACGCGATAACGTGATATAGGCATTCATTCTATGCGAACGGACTTTTTAGAATGGATGATCGTATAGAGATATAAGAACGTTTTTCGATCGACACGTCAGACGCGATAATCAATGATAATGTGCAATTTTCTAATAATAATGCTGTCGAAGGAAGGCATGAAGTAATATTTGTACAGTTATATTTTCATGAACTCGAATGATACTCTAATAATTCTTCATTTCTTTGGATTAGGTTTTGTAGGAGATAATATATTGAACGCAGCATAAAAATTTTACTTTCTTGTGAAAAACCTCGGCAGACATGTTCGTTAACGAAAGCTGCTTGAAATTTTTAATGACAATGTAAAGAGAACAATAGGTTCGTCGGCTGCTGGACGGCGAGAGGTTCCTACGATGCGTCACATTTTAGTGCAATGTGGTTCGAATATTGCAACTTTGAAACAACTGAAAAAGTTACTACGGATTTGGACATGTTATCAAAGCGTAAAATTTCGATTAAGTCTTCCTTTTGCGTTTACGATATACAGACAGTAGCCACTGCCGAAAATATGTTGGAATAACAATAATTTTATTTGACCGCATTTTCGTGATTTTTAATCTTATTGGCATGACAACTAGCAAATTCCAACGTGTGTAACGCTACCGATTCAAAAGTGGAGAATTCCAATTTAATAGGCATTTGTCTTTCAAGATTGCCAGACGGGTGTCCACTCGCTTTTCTACTAACGATAACAAATATGTGTGATCGAGAATGCTGTTAAGACGAATTACGCGTAACATACAACGGAACATTGTAACACCAAAAGTTCAAATAACAAGTTAAATAACTTTTTATTAACTTAAGATGTCTCACATTTAGTCGAATATGTAGATCTATTGTAAATATCATAATTGTATCATTTTGTATAAAAAAATGTCGCTAGCTCTAATAAGAAGAGACTGTTTTAGGCTTAAATTGTATGTAATAATATAAAAAGAAAGGCAACAATTTTTAGTAAAAAATGTGTACGTATGATTTGATGAAGTAATTGATGGCGAAGCGATCCGTGAACTATAGAGCGCATTTTCGGTGATATGTTGAATTTGCGTTCCATAATACGGATAGCGGATACACTATTATTGTATTAAATATTTTTTACGAATTAAAGGTAGTGGTTATTTTTTGTATATGATTGATCGTTACGTTTGTATATAACATTGATTGTTGTATAAGAGCTGCTTGATGGAATATATGAATCAATAACTATTTTCTAAAAAAAAAACATGCTGCATTACTGTACCAACATAGAAAGGCTCCCTTTCATTTTACTGTCTTTTTACATAATTTTTAAATCTTCCTGTTCATCTTTCGACTTTTATACAAAAACGGTGGTTTCTTTTTTATGTTTTATAGTTATATTCCTCTCATATTTGTTAAATTCGGCAGAGTTAACGATTGTGTTCTATCAAATTTATAGACATATTGTACTACGTGAAATTATTTAAAGGAAGGACATATACCAGTATTAAATATATATTTATTGTATGCGAACTAAATATATTCATAATGTACAATATACACACAAAGTATATATTATATTTCATATCTTAATTTTAATCTGCACGTAATTGAAATATTTTTGCAAATCAGTCGTTCATTGAATTAATGAATTCAATGTTGCGTATTATGCAAAATTTTACCTCACCGAAATTTAAATAATAATTATGAAATATGTAATGGTAAATTTCATATTTGTCTAAATTTATTTAAATTGTTGTGGTGGAGGACCAAAGATGCTTCCACTTTGTTTGCTTGCAGTTCTGGATGGTGCAAATCCAAGCATTTTTTGGATATTCTGTAAATAATTTTCTCACTGAGTAATTTTATTTCAATGCGAAGTATTGTGTACAATAATAAATACCTGTCTTATGCTCATTGTGCAGAGTATATACAGAAAAATGAATGAACATTCTGTGTAGTCATCGCCAGGTAGATTTCTATGTGACAAACCTTGTATCCAACTGATTGGAACAAAAGGCAGCCTTGCTACGACTCTGCCATCAAAAATGCTGTTAAACATACTCAAAAGAGCTGTAAATGCAAATCCAATTGCAAACATTGATTTCATTTTTACAAGTGACAGGTCTCTGTTGTTATTTTTTAATCGTTCCTCCTCTCGTTCTATTTTTTTCTTTTGCTGTTTATCCAGAGAATCACCATGCGCCTCTTTTCTCTTTTCCACTAGAATCAATTTTATTTAACAATTTATTTAAACACTCGAATAAAAAACAATTCGTTCAAAGCTTTCGGGAACCACTTTATAATTAACATCATCACTTAAAAACTTACACTTTTTACTTTGTTTCTCGACCTCAGCCTTTAATTTTTGATACTTTTCTGTTCGATAAACCATTAGCCATGTTAAACCTGCAAATGTTGAAAATTATGTTGAAAAATAATAACGATAATGTAAGAGGTATAACCTTAATTCGAATAACGTGAAAAATGTTTGTAATTTCACACCTTCTCCTAATAAAGCAGTGCAAATACTGATAAATACTATTAAAATGGTATCTGCCCACATGTTAAATAAACTATTAAATATTGCTTAAATTATTTAGACATGTAATGTAAGTATGTATTGCTGTGTTGGAATTCCCTATCTCATGTTATGCCTGGAACAGCTGTGAATGGGTATCGGTATTTACGTTGATACGTTCTTACGTACATAGAGTATGCGCGTTATTATAATTAAAAATGATAATGAGAGGAGCTTTCATTTTCTCAAGAAATAAAAAAAGCATGGTGGGAAAGAAATGATTCGTTCGAAGACACGAGATTTTGTTATAAAGACTTTATTTCACAATAAATATTCCTTTAATCATTTTATTCGTCATTATCTCTCTTCTAAAACTATGTTGATAAACAATTTTATTTTTAACACATAACTGTAAAAAGGTACAATATATACATACGACGTGATAATTGTTATAAATGAGTCCTTGCACGAAAATAGTTTTCGAGGCGACATGCACATATTTATTTAATATCTCCGATGTAATTTAAAATACTAATTCCCGTAATTAAAAAGTTATGCATGAAAATAAATATTGCTTTTTCTACTGTTAACGTTGCATACTGAATATGCATCACATAATACTTCTGGTCACGTAAATGGTATAAGGAAGCATCTACATACTTTTACTGGACACTTATTGGTAAATTTATATAGATAAAAAAGACATCTATAACATATTGTGCTACCATTAAGATTCAATACAATAGTTTGTCATAAATATCATTACTTTTAACATTGCTATCAGTCACCAAACACGTCTAGTTTATTCTCTAGTTGCTCGGTGCTCTCGGTTGTTAAACATTTTCTAATCTCGAAGCCAAGTGCAGCGCCTAGCGGCGGTGGTACGGCGTTGCCAATTTGGCGATGCTTGTCAAGTATATTTCCATAAAAGCGGAAGGAATCTGGGAAACCTTGTGATCTGGCGCATTCCCTCACGCTCACGACTCTGGTTTGTTCAGGATGTAAAACGCGTCCTTGTTTGCCCATAGGTTCAGGATTAGTGATCGTAGTGCCAAAGAAACCATCCCATTCCAGTCTACCGTACAACCCTGCCCAGTTGTTATGACGATTTCCAGTGTGAGGCAAACACCATGGAATTAAAGTATTGTACTGTCTATCCAACAAGTCACAAGGTTTGCCTGCACAACAGCTGCAAACACCACGAAATGCTCCAGTGGAACTTTTACCAGCCTTTTTATCATGATGAGAATATTCTCTGCAATTGGAACAATTGTTTACTCAATAAATCAATCGCTTTTCTAGGCGATACTAAGAATTAATAAAGGTGAATTATACTTACAATTTTTTAGAATACGTTCCATCGCTTAGACGTACCGCAATGTTTGGTAAATCTCGCCAATCAGATCCGACTGCGATTGGAATGTGTGCTATTCGCGCCTCGATTAGAGGTCCCATGTCTTTGCAAATGTGATCCCGTAGTATAGCATCCGGTTCTTTACGCCTTACCTAGAAACAAATGCCAAACACGTTTGTTGAGAAACTTTTAGATAAAAATCTTACTTACGAAGAATATGACCTTACCTTTCTTTGAAAGTGGGAGATTGGCTCGTCCCCATAGGCCATCTCTTCTTTACTCCAACCGTTTCTAATATTAGGTAAATCAGACATCGCATCGCGGACACTAATTGTCCTGTACGGTGCTGATCCCGTCCAATCACAATTAGACGAATACTATAAAAGACAAAGCAAACATTACCGAATTTGTACGAAAAATTATTGCGGTGTAACCATTACAATAGCTTACTTTTTTATTATCAACAACAACGCTTAATTGACATGCCCGTTTGTTGAACACATGAGTTGGTTCTGGGTAATTTGGCAGTGTTTCTCCAGGTGCAGCAGCTAATATTATTAGCCTATATCCATAAAAGTAAATAATTAAGATCTTATTCGAAGTATACACTTAGCTCATACGAATTAGCTGCACATACCTCCTTCTAGTTTGTGGAATGCCGTAATTACCGGCTTGTAAAATACCAAATGTACATTGGTAACCCATTCGAACAAGACACCGCAATGTCAATTTAAGAACCATACTTCTTTTAAAAGAAACGAAGTTTCTAACATTCTCCATAATAAAGTATTTTGGTCTATAGTAATCACAATAAGACAAACACGATACCACTAACGAGTTTTTAAACAACGAGTATTGCCGTGAATTGAATCGATTCATGCCACTGAAGCCTTGGCACGGTGGCCCGCCACATAATAACTCTACTTCCCCTTTCCGAGGTAAACGTTGACCACTGTTGTCGCAAAGCTCACCCTGTAAACAGCATATGTGAATTTACGAAACGAATGCGGGTCTGATTGGCTATTAGTAGAGGTATGCGAAAATCCGAAAAGGCGGGTACCCAATGGTCGGGAAGGTATCGGGGTCGTGACAAATTGGGTTCACGAAAATTTCGGGATTCTCGAAGATATTCAGATTCCGGAGAATTTTCGAGATTCCCGATATACACTTCTTGTAACTTACATTCATAACTTTCCTCAAAAGCACATTGCAATCCTCGCAAAACACAGTTGTATCAGGATTGTTGAGCCGATAAGCACATGCAGCTGGTTCTTCCCTCTCAATTGCCCAACGATTGTCTGCGATACCAGCTTGTCGCAGACCTTCGGATAATCCTACAACATAAAGTTTACGTTAGAAATAAATATTAAATAAAATGCTTCACATCAATATTCATACTAACCACCGCAGCCAGCAAACACATCCAGCGTTCTCAATTTTTTTGTCACTCTGCAATAGTCCACTGCTTTGTCAATCGCTTTCTTAGCGTCATTGTTTTCAAAGTTCTTATTCTTGCACTTTGATTTTCCTTTCCCCTTTCCTGGCTTTCCAATACTCAAAGCACGATTCGGTGGATCAACGAATGTCTTTTCTGCCGCATTATATGCGTGGGAAAAGTAAAAGCGATTTGGACCACCTGCAGTCCATTCTTCCACAGATTCGTCCAAATTTTCTGAGCATGCCAAGTAACATTTACCTACCACTTCCGAAAACTTTACATCACAAACTGTAAAAATTAAATTGGAATTATCGATCTCTTTATTTTTCCTATATTTTATAAAATAAGATGTAATGGATGATTTTACCTTCGTCGCTCCAATACACCATATTAAGGTCAACTTGTTGCATCAATGTGAGTCCTTTGTGTGTATTCTCTGGTCGATACATCTTATTTATCTTAATCCAGATATCGGACGAAGCAACCAATTTATTGTTAGTTCTTGCGTATATCGAGTTAATGTAACCAATGTGAAATGGTTCAGGTGTGTCATTATTTGAACCCTTCACGTGCTCTGAAGATTTCCTGTAGTATTCTGGATACATATCCTCGTCGACTTTCCCTTTCTTCGTCTTTGAACTAATGTGATATGTGGATGTATATTTGTATTTCAAAGCAGTAGGCAATAAAAATACAGCAGAACCAACTCTAAATTCTTCTCCTTTGTATTTTACAACTCTGTATGTTACTTCCTTGCTACTTTTCTCTTCTTCTTTGTCGAAGACCTAAATCAAACGAGTATTTGTTTTTCATTAAAAGTTAAATACATAATCAAGAAAGAGTTGTACCTTTATTTTTCATACCTTTGCCGTATAAAAGCACTGCAGTGTCGTGAAACGCACACACGCAGCACAAAATCGATGGCTAATTTCTTTCCGTTGGCAGACAGGATCTGGAGGAGGATCTTCGAAACGAGCTGTTTCAGGCGTATATCGCTTTTGATAGAAAAACGTTCTTCCATCTTTATTTTGTATCTCATCTTCCGGTAATAAATCTGCATCTCCTAAAATCACGTCAACATTTAGTAATTTGTTTAATAGTAGTAATGTTTAGTCATTTTTTGGTAATAAATAAAGTACTTACCTAATTCACTCCAATTCTGTGGCCTAGACTTGTAAATAACAGTGGCTTTAGATTTCACAGAAGTGAATGGTACATTGTCGCATTCGTCGAGTAAGAATACTTCTAACGGGTCTGAGGTTTCGCCAAGCACAGTATCACTGCCTCTTCTAAACCAATTCGCGTGACACAATTTTGCCCCATTTCTATCATCCCACATATACATGACTTTAGCGATTTGCAGTGGTACAGTCGGATCGTTCGATTCGATCAATACATAATCATTTATTTTTATCTCTTCGTCAACGACCATAACTGATTTATAAAATGTCCTTCGTCCATCGTCAATAATCGGTTCTCCCACCCATGTAATTTCTTTTTCAACATGCTTGAACTCTTTTAGAATCATTTTCTGTGTAATCTTTGTATTTTCTATTAGCGTGTCGTTGAGCTCATCATCTTCTTGGTCCGAGTCATCAGCTTCCTAGAAGATAAATAAGGTTTTAAGACCAGTTTGTTTTATATGAATGAATATTTATAGGCTTTTCTGAAATTTTATTACTTGAATAGCCATGTTTGGACATCTTCTCCTATTACAAGCTTGTTTGCTCTTCCCAGACCCACTAAACTTGATCATATCTTTGCATGCAGAACATACTCCGCAATCTGGTTGTTGGCACATTTCACAGACTCCGCATCTTTGTCTTTTAGGAGTCTATTAATAAAAAAACATTAAAGTAAATTAAATTAAAATAAATAAATTTAATTAGAAAATATCTAGTAAATTAAATTTCATTTATTGTAGAAGCTCAAGGTACTTACAAATAAATCTTTTTCGTTGTTTGTGGCCAATTGTTCAGAGAAAAATATTTCAAACATATTTTTAACTAATTTTGTAGTTGTAGCTTTTGTCCATCCAATTTTCTTATTCTTTTGATCTCTTGGCTGTATTCGGCGCAATGCAATTCGTTTATTTAAAGTTACACCCGCAAGCGTTACTAATGCTCGCATACATGGACTTGTAATTAATAAAGGATCCTCAGGTCTGGCTGATGCATCAAAGGAAATAACTTGATCACAGATAAACTGAGCATATCTTAGCAAAGAATCTTCTGTAAATCTAGACAATCCCTTTGGAGGGACTACAGTCTAAAAGAGCACAGGCAGAATTAAGAAAGGCCAAACATTACTTGCACATAATAGCCTATTTTTATTTCCGACTTACCTGTAACTTATTCAATAAATCTTCATAGGTAGGATTAATCTCGTCTAATAAGAATTCTGTAACTATTTTGCTCATATAAATTTTTTCTTTCGCCGAGTCCATGAATGGTGTATAAGCTTCGGCAGGTTCCATTAATATATACTCAGCAAATACTGTAGTAAATCCTATAAGAGCTCGTTCTCCACCATCGAAACCAGATACCCACCATTCATTTATTGGTCCCACATCTTTAGTAGGCACACCTCCCTCTGGACATGCATTTTCATCATAAATAGGTTTCATGTAACCCGAAAAATAAAGTACTACATTTTTCTCAACCAGGCCTGCGTCGAAAGCACACAAATGTCCATTCTTATCGTATACGCTATAAATAAAAAGATGAATAATAGACATTTAACGAATAATGCAACTTTAATTGGCAGTAGAGAAGCCAAAAACAAAAGTAATCAATACTTTTCATCTTCTACAAGAATACTTACCAAAAGTCAGTCAATTTATTCTGTGGTCTTTCATCGCCTTCATAAAATGTTGCTTCCTCCCCTGTAAATAAAGATAACTTGGGATCCGTTAGTGCAATGGGTTCTTCTACAGCTCCATTGGGATGACCTGGATATATCTTTAAATCAGGACTGTTTAGTTTCTGACAACAATATTCACACTTCTGGTAAAAATTAATGGATTTCTGATGTAGTGGTTTTGATTCATCCTCATTCACATTGTAATTTTCTGTCTTAGTCTTCTTAAGAGTATTGCTCTCAAGGTCATCGCTTGACTCTACTTGTTCATAGTTTATTTCTTTTTCAGGCATAACAATATTTCCTAACTTTTCTTCCTTTTGCTCCAGCATAGGAGCCTTGGCTTCCAATTCTTCAGCTGCGTCACTTTTTCTTTTGGTGGGTTTCTTTGATTGATTTGTTTGTTTAGGCGATGCATTCTTAGTGGCATTCCCGTTAACTCTATGCAAACTTGTAACATCTGTATGTATATACTTTCCACTGCGAAGCTTCTTTCTATCTTTATTTGCTTCTGGAGGCGTTGTAGCTTCGTTCACTGACAAAAAGCGAATTTCAGTATATGTCAATAATAACATTTTTGTATAGTACTAGTTTTAAGTAACGTTTAAACAATTTACCTGTATTCTTGTTCTCTTTATTAACATGTTCGTTTATAGGTATTTGACGCTTTTCCGTATCCTCGATCTGTGTTTGTTTTCCTGTCTCGTAACTCTCACTTTTTGCTGTGATAGTCGATATCATGTTGAATAAAATGTTATATATTCACTGAACTCTCGAAAATCTGTCTTTCTACCCGAGATACAAGCTCCTTACATCTAAACAATAACAACTCTAATAGGAATGTACTTGTAATGTTAGAGATAATTACAAATGAACACGTTTTCCCATAGTTTCACGGATGCGTTACACACACGCAAGTAACAGGACGTGTCGCTGATACTGTACCGCCAAAATTTGTTAAAGCCTGTTTACATGAAAACGCCATTTCTATATACATGATCATACCACAGACGAGGTATAGGAGTAGACCAATCATCCAATGTATTTTTGTCTCACGTCCACGAGGCTCTAGAGCCCCCCTATCATTTCTGCGTCACATCCTACCGTATCGGTCGGAACTAATATTATGGAACTAATATCACAGACGAGATGTAGGAGTAGACCAGTCACGTTATGCTATTTTGTCCTGTAATTGTAAGAGACGCTGTGAAAAGCAGCGTTCTCATGTATGCCACAATATTTTGTGGCGTGTTAAATTGTAAAATGACTTTTCCGTCATTTAAATACAAAAGTTTACTAGAGAAATAATAATACAGTCGTAATCATATGAAATAGATCTTAAAAAATGTCGTACTTGTTAATGCATTTAAAAGCGTGTATAAAACGTAAAATTTATTTCTATGTAGACACGGTTTAAAATATGTTAAGTGTCGTAGTTTCGGCACTTTGCCGTAGGTGTCACTACGAATGTTCTTCACCATACTTATCGTTAATAAAAAAAATGTAATATTAATTACAATCGCTGCAACCAACAATTCTCATTGTACGTTATTAATTGAAAAAAGTTTAATGAAAAATTTGTTTGTGTATTTTTTTTTTCTTAGGTGTATGATTAAAATACATTGCATAGCATTGAATAACAAGATATAAGAGATAGCTTCCTCTACTTTTGTTATTTATTTCTGTTTGTATTTGATTAATGTAGATTATAATGTAAATTTTCTTATCCGAATAACATATTTAAACATTTTAGGAATGTCTATATAATATTTTTATTTAATCGGATTTATGAGTACATACTTAAAAAATGTCCAAGTATGTATCTTATTGGTTACACGAATTGATGTATTTCATGTGAGAAAATGGTTGACGTACATAGTTGACATTAAGGTCTGCCATTAATGTTTATACAAAATACGTAATGCTAATCACAGTATTAATTACGCATTATCGATAATAGTATATGCAACGTCTTCCTATTCAGCAGGGATATCAATTCAGGAAGCTATATTTGTTGTGGTTAAAAAATTTTTCAAATTGTTCGACTTGGTCTACACAGGAGGAAATCGGTATTGTTTTTAATATACGTTCATAAGAGACAATTTACTTATAATTTTATTTATAACTTTTATTTATAATTTCAGATGGATATGATACACGAATAAAATTGTTTTATTAAACACAAGAAAGATAAGAAGCTTGTAGTCATTGTTTACACATTCTATCAGTGTTATAACAAGTATAATAACTGACCAAACATGGGAAGCATGAATATTACAGAAGAACAAAAGAAATTTTTGGAAGAATGTGAGACTGAGTTTGAAGATCGATTTACAGAGAAAGACAGTGAGTTTATCAAAATTAAAAATATGGAATTGATAACCCCACCAATTATGGATCCTTGGCACAATAAACCTCGAAGATCACAGGATGATTGGTCACAAAATCAAGGCCATGGAAGACGAAATAATTCTTGGGATAGACGTAATAATGACAGAAACAAAGACGGACGTAGCAGATATGACAGAGTAGCTGAGAGAAGACAACAACGTCATTATAGACCATATTAACAATCGTTTTATCAAATGGCTGCATTTTATTTTGTACATAGACTGACACATTATACAAAACTGTAAAATAAAATGTTTGTAATAACACTGACATGTCTTATCATTTAGAGTACGCTATTAATCATTAAAATTTCTAAAATATTAATATTTTTAAAATTTGATTCTGTGATTTTTTCTGTAATTGAAATTATCGAACTACACATACTGATAAGGATGTTTTCTTCGATCACGAGTAAAATAACAAAAAGCATAAGTGCAAATCGGATTACAATTATTGATTTCATTTTTTTTTATAATCGTAATATGTGCAATTGACAACACACAATTAATCGTTTGAGCGACCAATTAGTAATTCGACATTTTATGTCTTACGACTGTTTAAATATTTTTGTAAGGCAGCAAATAAAAGTGCATGAGCATTAACAATAGTTGTGGGCACGCATGAGCAAACACACAACTACGAAATGAGATAATCAGCTGTTGTAATGTGGACAGGAAACATGTGTTTCTTTTGTCTGTTGAAACGTATATCTTTTGTCTCCGTCCGGTGTATAATTAAATTCGATGGAACGGAGACAGAAGGCGTTTTCGCATGCTCGAAAAATATACCTTTTGGCTTGAGCAAAGATTATTTTAGTGTAGCGCGATTACTACAGCGAGATGTACTTACTTTTTCCAATGAATCGAAAAGCTGGTAAGCAGTTTAAATTAATACGCATTGACGCACAAGCGAACGTATGTAATCAATGTTGTGCCAGACAACAGATTCTACATATATTTGTCGCTAAATGAATAAAAGATTAATTCTATAAACGTCACAAAGTCCTTATATTTCCACGAGTCCATCACGAAAGTCGGAAGGTTTGAATCGTGTATTGCTACGTATGTATCGGCAAATGTTTGATAGAGTCCACTTATCTGAACGCGAACGAAAAACCATAGATACATATGTAGTAGGGAGAATTGGATGGACTATCCACTTATAATGAACTGTTTGTCTTCCGACGAGTCCGCGTAAACGAGGTTCTGTTTCGAATAAATAAAGCAGTGGCCGCTCAAAGTGAAATTAATATATTTAAACGCGTGAACGGATTGTAGAGCACGCAGCTTTTGCGTGTGGATTACGTCAATTGAGAATTGAATTTATATAAAATAAGTGATCAATGCTGTACTGCGTTTAACGTTGAGTATATAATTAAACATACACGAGCGTGTTATGGATCAACACAGTAAATGTTCGCAGTGACGCAGAGTTCGTGCAATCATTAATTGGCGAGACATGCATGTGCGCGGACTTTTGAAGATATTTATCAGTTGTAAAATGCTGCGTTCAGATCAATTTTGTTTACAACACATGTGACTAGCCCATTCACAATTATTTCGATTGCACAAACCTTTTAGTAACATATTTTCTCAGTGGTGAGTATAATTTTGTAATATGTTATATCTCTCTGTGTACAAAGCTGTTAGAAAAAGTGGCTCAAGTTTGATAGATATTTCGCGATTAATGTGTCACAGAGCAGTCATACCTACAGACTATAATCATCAGTCTACACACTCGTAAACTCTGGTGAATTTTTTAAAATCTTGCAAGGAAAGAGGAATCAACTGCATCTTTCTGTTATCAGAATGAAATAAATCAAAAAGACACTCATACTTGAAATCACACGAGACGATTACTGCACGGCTGGTTTATACATCACAAATTGGTAAGTTGTATAATATAGAATAAATTAGACAATAAAATATACAGATAAGCAGAACCTGTTTTTGATGTGCTATATTAAGAAGTTGTACTTTGTTCTTGCTTCTTTTAGACTTACTGCACTGCCACTAGAATAAATTAATGTTAGTGTAAAGACATTAAAATTTATAATTAAAATAAATACAATATATTTTATTAAGTCGCATAAGCTTTGTATGATTATTTTTAATGGATTGGATCAAGAAATTACGTGCTAAAAGGTAAGATAAAACAGAACTATAGCTACGTACATACAATTTTATTAAACATTATAATTAACATTATAGATCCATTGTTCCTACGGATGATGATCTAGAAACTGTTGAAGAGAGAAATGAACGATGGAGGAGTATTTATGCAATTTATTTTACTATGTTTCTTATGTCCCTTGGATTCAGTATCATACTGACTGGAGTGTGGCCATATCTTGATAAAGTAAGCACGATGAAGGGGTAATAAAAATGTATACATATTGGTTCAATATGGCCCTGGTCATTGATTAGCATGATATTTGGAACAGTGGGAGAGGAGGGGGAAGGACCCCAAATATAAAATTTTAGCTTCAGGAATTTATTGGTCTCCATGGATATTAATGAAAAACTTTTAGTACTACACATTGAGATCAGTGTATACAAATGTTACCAATACATTTAATGATGCCTACCTAGATATTACTAACACAGCTGTCTTCACAGCAATGACACAGCAATGACAATGACACAGTAGTTTAATGGATTGTAGTTTGTAGTTTTATGGACTTAGTTTTTATAGATTGTAAACGGGACACCCTATACCCTATAGTGGTGTTACAATCCATAAAAAAAAATTGTCACTTGTTCTCAAGGAAGATTAAGAATGATCAAGCTCAAGAGTTTTAAACGGGACACCCTGTATACAGATACTGAGTCACCGGCTATTGAACTTTATGGACCATGGTTATGGACGAATAACTATTAGGTCAGTGCAAAAGTTCGTGCCTGATTCTTTGTTGTATTTTAATACGAAACCGGGCACAAAATTTTGTGCTGATTTAATACTACACAGAATACAATTATGCGTCGCTTAGCAACAGGATTACGATAATGAACTTACAATTGTCTAATTATATTATAAAATGCGATCCATCGTTAAACGAATCGTCGTTAGGCAACGCATGACTGTGTTACACAGAATATCGTGATGATCCAAGACCGCAGCCATATCGACCTTCATCCACATATTATGACATGTAATGATGTATTTGCGTTGCAGTTGGACAAGAATGCAGGCAAAGAATTTATGGGATATGTTGTTGCAGCAAATCCTTTGGCGCAAATGTTATTTTCCCCCTTAGTAGGATGGTGGGGAGATAAAAGGGGCTCTATAAGATTACCCCTTCTATCAACGCTAGCCCTTTTTACATTTGCATCAGGGTTGTATAGTGTCCTTGAAATCTTGCCAGGCGATAGGAAAATGTACATGATAGCTGCTAGATTCTTGGTCGGAGTTAGTTCTGGTTAGTATTCTATTCATTTCTGGTATTATAATTTATGTGCACCTTGTACTTTTATACTTAGACTGCGGATGCTCATGCATATTAATATGTAGAAATTGACATACGAAGACTAGAATTAAGGTGTAACTCGATTTATACTAGGGAACACTATCGTAGGTATTGTGAAATTAAGTGAGGAGCTCTATTTTAAGAATGCTACATTAAGACATTGAACAAAATGTGAGACTGCCAAACTATAGTGAAAAACAATATGTCGATCGATGTTCCCTAGTGTAATTTCTATCTTTTCAATAACGTAGGTCATAACATATGATATTGTACAATTTTTAGTAATAGCTTTAACTTCTTTAGTATAAAATCTTTTTTGTTCTCATTTTTATAAACATTCGGAGGTTTTGCAACCAATTGGAAAAAATTCAATATTTAAATGTTCCTTTAAATATAGCGCTAAAAACCGTACATTTTATATATTACAACTACATATATCATTATTTTATTTGTAGCCAATATTGCAGCAGCAAGGTCTTACCTTTCTGCAGCTACGAAATTTGTAGAAAGAACACATGCGGTTTCTATGGTATCTCTTGCACAGGTAATGTAACTTACTACTATTTTGTTTGTACATAGTTCTATGCGATTGATCGTATAATATCCTAATTTACTAGGTACTGGGATTTGTGGTAGGTCCCGGATTGCAAGCCGCAGTCACACCTCTCGGCGAACATGGTTTCTATTTTATAAATATGCCTTTTAATATGTATACTATGACTGGTTGGATAAATGTGATAATGGGAATTCTTAATTTTTCATTGTTTCTTCCATGGAATTTTAAGGAGCATAGGATTGCCCTACGAGAAGCTATGAAATCTCAAGGAAAAGCGACGGGTAAAAATTACTTTAATTAAGTAGTGTACTGTAAGTAGAAATAGATTCTAATGAACTAACCGAATGGTTGTTGCAAAAACCGCAGAAGAGGAAGCATTGAAGTCTGTAAAACATGATTACCTAGCGAATTGGACATTGATTTGTGCATTCTTTGTCTTGGTATTTAATTTCGTCCTTCTCGAAACGTTAGTATAATCTTTTTGATCTTTTTGATTTAAATTTTTCGCTTTCTTTATCTTTTTGTTCAACATTTGTCTACCTTCTTATTAGTCTGGGTACTTCCTTGACTATGGATCAATTTGGTTGGTCAAAGAAACAGTCTTTGCATTATATGGGTCTATTAATGAGCGTTGGTGCTATTGTATCTTGCATTACATTTGTTATGATTGAACCACTGTGTAAAAGGTATGGATATTTTATAGAAACTGAACTTTGTAAGCGACATGTCTCATCTATTATTTCAACGTAATTAGATTCAATGAACGCAAGGTGATGCTGTGGGGTGGATTTTTCTTTATGATAATTGGGAGGATTTTGTACATTCCGTGGGGACCGGATCCTCCGCCAATCGCGTACGAACCTCGTAAGTGCGAAATTAAATATTCAAGTTCTAATATAAAATAATTTTCCATGAATTTTTATTAATGTTACAGCATTCAATAATGGTACAACAGATATCGATGCAACAGAAGTCTTAGGGTGCCCTAGTAGTCAAAAGTGGTGTCTTTACACACCTCAACTCACGGTCACACAATTCTTTATCGGCTATGCTTTCACCACTATAGGCTACCCGTTGGGGGTTACCTTAATACAAACGATCTTCAGTAAAGTATTAGGACCACGACCACAAGGTGTTTGGATGGGTTTTATGACAGGTGCGGGATGCGCATCTCGTGTTTTAGGTCCAGTATTTATTAGCGTGATATACACACGTTATGGAACGTACCATGCTTTTGGTATCACTGGTCTAATGCTAATATTATCTATGTTGTGGTTACAAATCGTGGACAAGCGATTAGTACCTCCTAAACTTACTTCAAAAGATGACACGAAACCTGATGCAGAAATTCCATTGGTACATCTTAAATCTAACGACACTCAAGCAACGAACGATATTGAAAGAAATAATATAAACGCGGAATGTGATAAGGTGTAGCATTAGTTATATTTTTCGTTTTGTGTAATTTTATCTTCTTTTATATATATATAAAATAATATAAATATATATTTATAATACATATATATATCATATATATGATTATATATATATTTTATATATATACTGTATAGAGATTTATGCGTGAATGCAATTGATGAAAAATACTGATACTACGAAGTACGATATTTTTTATGAATATTTACAAGTTTTTCATACATATTTCACAATGATGAATATGTAAAAAAACGATTAACAAATAAATGTAAAATTAATGGAGGTGTATGGGGAGAAAAGAAAATGGGGAAAAGAAATGTGATTGTCGCGTTTTAAAGGTATTAACGGTATGAAATTGATATAAGTACAAAAGATTTTTAACTGTTTGAACATATTAAAAGGACTACGTATGTTATGAATTTTATATAGATAATTATTCTTGTTTCGCATAGTCTTAAAGTCTAGAAAAATACTTGTAACAGTAAAGACTGATATTTACACGAATTTATTAGTATCAAATTTAAAAGTAAGAGCTTGCATAAATTCAATAGTTTCAAATTACTTCCATTAAACATTCGTGTTCGAATGTACTTAGCAAAATGGAATGAGATTCTACAGAGTTATTCTTCAGCCATGCTAGCAAACAATTGCAATGAATTTTACTTAATAGAATAATTTTGTTCTTAACACAATCTATGCATACCCTCTTGCCAAAATTGAAAGATTGAAAATTTGACAATGTCGAAGGGAAAGAATATATAAAAGAGCAGGAGTGTTATATTTTGATTATTTCCAGTCATACGAATTTTTAAGCACATATTAAAAAAAGCTCGCAAAACATACTCAGTTTATTAATATCTATTATTGGAAGTTTCAATCGTTTATCACTTGTATTTGTCTACACTGCTTATATAAATATTGTAAAAAAAGATGCGAATAAAGTTTCATGGAAAGAGCTACAAAACGAAGTTGTAAATGCATACATCTGTGTCACTGCATGCTTCTGCACAAACATGAGATTGCGGAATTGTTAAAAATTACGAACGGAAAGGACTGTTAACGTATACCCTTAAAACTAAACGACACGAATGCTGACACCTTACTTAAATAACACTTACACTTTACAGTTAGTCTTTCTTCTTTGGTTTTTTAGGATTGCGCGATCGAGATTTAGCTTTACAAAGGGGACAAATCGGGGCGTTTCTATGAATTTGTTGATGGCACGACAAACACGATTTCATTGGCGGTGGCTGTTGCCTGGAAACAAAAAGAGGAAATATAGAGGAAGAAGGAGTACGCTGTACTGCATTTATGTATTTCTGTTATGTATCGTTGTTCCCAATTGATAAGAACTAGACTGCAGATTTTTATGCAAAATAAAAATTGTCTATATCTATTGTAAGAACAGGAGTCACTTATGAATTTCTTTTTTTCTTTAATACTCAAAAGGTCAGTAGGTCAGAAATATGTAATACGTCGATGTTCTTGAATTCTTTGAAAAATTGCAATTACTCATGTGTAAAATCCATAGTCTAATAAGAACTGTTGCAATTGACAGAAGTGATTCGTGTATTACTGTAAAGTAGGAATTAGTATGTGCATGCGTTGTTAGATAAAAATATAATATAAAATTGAGATATACCAGAGGTACCTGAATGTTGCAGCAGGTGGACCTGGTGCTGGGGGTAATGGTCTTGGTTCTGGTTTACTTGGACCTTGAAGGGGTTGAGGGGCAAGGAAAGGTGTGGAACCACCTGGATGACCAGGATGGTGTAAAGTGAGTGGAGGTAACAGATCTTCACCCCGCACTTCCACTCTCCATTCAGCCTTTTGCATAGGACGGTCAAAGTAACTGCGAACAAACCATCTACACCATAAATGTCTAACTTTAGATAATATTATTCTTGAAAAGAAATTCATTTCATTTAGACTTTCAAGGTTGCATACCCCCTTAAGGGGGAAGCCTGGTCACTAAGTTTAACCCATTGCATTCGACTACTATACTAAAAACTACTATACTATAATTCAAAACAATTCCTACATTACTACTGCCTTAGTATTTAACAAATTGCTAAATGTTCAAGCTTGGTGCGAATAAATACATTCAATTTAATGCGGACAAAATGGAAAAGGCTATAAGCAACGAAAATTTTCTAGTTCAGATGAAATGTTGGAATTCTGAAATCAAAAAAGCTTGAAAATGGTTGAAAAGTCGATTATTAGATATTTTCCAATGAGAAAATTAGTACATATTCCTCGAGTATGAAATGAATTATCCTAAAAGTTTAAAAAAGAAAAGCGTCATAGTTTCTCAAGACAAAAATCATCTCATTTTTAATATTTTAAACCAAGCTCCCCCCTTAAGTAACATTTAGGAGATTAATATACTTACTCTGGCGAAATAAGATCAGATTCTGTTTCATACAGTTCTGGTAACCTTTCCAGTCCCAGGAATTCTCTGCGCATACGGTCGATGTCATGTTTTAAGGGCTGATAATCATTATTATGAATCAATTTTGCAGTCTCCCTGGCTTTGTTCCTGGCTTCCTCTGCCTGTTTAATGACAGCCTCCATCTGGAATAGTTATATAAACAATTATACCTTTTATTTCTTCAAGTACATCGATAGACCTATATCTAATCATACCGCATTAATGTCAGCATGTATTTGCCGTAATTCCTCTACATGTGCCATTTTCTCTTGCATAAGGAGGTCCATTTCCTGTTTGTATTCTAATAAGCATTTCTCTTCTTGCTCAGTTTGTTCCACTTCCTGTAGGATCCTTTGTTTCATTTTTTCCAGTTGGAGGGTCTTCGACCTAGACAAACACAAATTACAGGCAATTATTAGATATTTCCTTCTTAACGATCAGGTAGCATAGAGATACACTTATAAATGTACGATACAGGTATGGAATTCCCCTCAGGATGTAATTATTAACTCTGCAAAGAGACATTGTTTCTTGAGTTATCAAATTTTTCTAAAAACACTATAAAAATTTTCTGAAATATTCTTGGGTGTCTAGTTCAAGGCTACAAAATTGAATTGGTCAAAAAAGTTAAAAAAAAGTTTCACATCTACAATTATTTTACGATGTTTTACATTTACGATACAACAAATTCTGCTGGACTATTGCAGAGTCTTAACGTGTGTTTTCTGCATCTTTATCACAGATAGGAATTATTTGAAACATAAAAAAGTTATGTACTGTGCTCTATGCAATTCGTAATTTTCTTACATCGCGTTAGGGTTAACTCTACAAACTTTTTGAATAAGGGTTAAATGTTTACTTGATGTCCTTCAGTGCTTCCAGCTTTGCGAAAATCACAGTAGTTTCCGTGGCGGACATTCTGGTACGTTTCCTCGATATTTTTGTTTAGGGAAGCCCTGTCAAAAGGAAGACAACTTGTTTATGAAATAGATGCAGTTTGATCTGTCGGTGATGCACTCTTCGTCAAGGCATCGTGGATCGAATATTTTTCACGGGATCGAACAACGACACTATACGGTCATTATTTTCATTTAAAATCGAACGAAATAGTCGCGACGTAATCGTACTTCGAAAAAATTAATCAACACCGTTGACGCGCGACACAATGAACCATTATTCATGCCATGAACCATGAGAGCTGTACCATTGTAGATAAGAAACAATCAGCGTTTCTTTTCCTTTGAACAAGCGCCCTACAGCGACTCGTTAAGGAACTAAAATAAAAACCGCGATTTTTTAAAAGCACACGGTGTTAGATACAAGTTTGTTCACTAATAAAAAGTTTATTAGTGGTTATCTTCCTTGTAAAACTTCCTTGCAAATGAGGGATTCTGTATGTAATTTTAATAAACAATTGCAACAGATTCCTGATATGAGCAATTATAAATCAATCGTGATCGGATTAGAAAAATTTTTGACAATTGATTGGATGATAAGATGATTCGATTAGTAAATCGTGTCGCCTATGTCTATAATCTTGTCGGTACTGATAAGTCAGTTTTGTGCGGAGGCAATCATCTACAATTAAAACTTTCCGAAATAGGGTAAGGGACCTAATTCCTGTGATTATGTTAATTTACTTATTTTTAAAGCATAATGAATATTAAAAAAGAAATATATAACATATATATTAACTGATTTTAATGAAAAGAATTTAATATCTCTCATTTAATATTCATTATGCTTTAAAACAAGTATAATTAATATAGGCACGGTAATTGGGTCCTTTACCCTAGTCCCTCATGGAAAGTTAAAATGTTGCAAACTTGATAACCATTTGGGACTCTTTTTGATGCATCCTCTACAAAATACTACAAATATCTAGCGTTTCATTAGACAGATTTATTTTCCATGTTTCACTTATTATCTCTTCGCAGACCTCTCCTTATTATATTTTCTGATCATTTGAGCATACTCATTTCTTTTTATAAAACAAGATTATATACCGAAGAGCTAAAACGAGGAAAATTTATTTGGTGTTATTTGAGAATAACAATTCTTTTACCATCACAGAAGTACTATCTACAAAATACCACAAATATCTAACATATTATACGACAGATTAATTTTCGCTGTTTTACTTGTTACCTCTTTGCAGACCTCTCCTTATTATATTTTCTGATAATTTGAGTACACTCATTTTCTTTTTATAAAACAAGATTATATACCGAAGAGCTAAAACGAGGAAAATTTATTTGGTGTTATTTGAGAATAACAATTCTTTTACCATCATAGAGCGGTATTCGTTCGGAAAGGGTTAATTTTCGTCGCAAATGTATTAAATTCGTAATCTGTTTGCCAACGAACGTCTCGGCAGCCGACGCAGGATGATCAACGAACGCGCGATGGATCGCCAGAAGAATCGATTAGGGATTCCGTCAGATCGGTATCGAACGCGTTAACGAATCTGCCGTTAATCGTGAAATCGTTTAGCGTTGTTCTTCCTATTATTTAACACGAGCTACCGATATGTCCGTTATCAGACGGAGAATGCCGGTATCGTATCCGATCGGGCCGCGTATCAGCCGTTAATAGAGTGCTCGTAGGCAAGCATGGTAAAGGATGCTCGGTCGGTGGATCGTTAGGATTGCAGTCCGTCATGGTTATCGGGCTGGCTGGATCGTGGGTGTAGTTCGCGGTGTCGAAAAGAGTGATTAATCAGTTCTGATCGTGGTCGTGCCGGGCTGTTTATCAGCTCGGTGGCGGGACCGCGTGTACCAAATCGGCGGTCGTTATCTGTGCCGATTTTCAAGGAGGCGGTGAGGGAAGGAAGAGCGAGAGAGAGGGGGGGGGGGAGAGAAAGAGAGTGGTAGAAAGAGGGAAAGATAGCGAGCAAGAGGAAGAGGGACGTCAGCTATGACGTCCTCGCAGAAGAGGACGAAGAGGAAGAGGTAGGAGATGGCCGGAGTAAGCGGGGATTGGCGAAAACGAAAAATCGGCAATCGAGGTTGGTGTTGGGGCTCGCCGCGACGGCCAGTCGTCGGGCCGAACTTTAATGATAATCCAGATAAGGTGGAGAGCTGAGAAAAATCCGCGGCGGATACGTCGCGTTGGCCGACGGCGACGGCCTCGTCTCTCCCCCAGCTTTTCGTCGTTCGCCGCCCGGTTGCACATCAGTCCTCCTCCTACTTAGCGCGGGAGCAGAAACTTGTGCAGTTCGTGTGACTAAGCACCGACAAACTTTCGAGTGTCCCCGAAGCTCTCCGCGGAGCTGTGAATATAGGACAAAGGAGAGTGGCCCGGAGAGGAGAGCCGAGTCGTCGACACCCGGCTTCGACGGCATCCACGGAGGGGAACCATTTTTCCGCTTTAACGGGTCCCATCAGTCTCGACTCGCCTCGACTCGCCGCAACTCGCTACCACTCACCCCGCACCGAGAGAAAAACAGTTTTCTGCACGGCGGCATCATGGGGTCCAGAATGGGCTCTCGAATGTAAGTAAATTCGTAACGACCGGTTTCCCATCGGGCCCCCAGCTGATCCGAGTCGCGAATCTCTGCCGGTCGTCGCGCGAGTTCGCGGACCTCGCGTTCGAGCCGCGCGAACCACGGAATTCGAACTTGTTCCGCACCTCTCGCGGGTCATTAGGCGTACGCTGGTACCGCGTAGAGATCCCGAGTTACCTGTACGAATATACAGTGACCCCTACTAACATTCGAACGCTTTTAAAAATCGTATAACTTTGTTAACATCGGACCATACGACTTGGATTTTCTTAAGAAGTTAGCACAATTGGTTTGCTACGTAAAGTGAAACAAATTTTTTACAAAAATTGCAACTGGTCGAAATTGCAGAGAAAATACTAAAAGTTGTATTTTGCAAGAAAGTGGAGCATACGAGGGTCAACCCCTTGCACTGCTGTTTATTTTGTGATTGTAATGATTAGAAATTCTTCGTCGTTCAGAATTTCATAGCAAACAAAAAGATAGTTTATGTTTATTGTATGCCTATGTTTTCTCCAAAGGATATGTATCAACTACAACAATATAGAATTTTATTTTGGTTTAAATTAATCACTGTACGCCACTATAGTGGTTTCCGTGGAAAGCATCAGTTTGAACGGTAACGCCACTATAGCGGCTTTTGTGCCTTCCGTGGCCAGGCGCGCCGTCCCTGGCAGACAGAGTTGCGGACGAGCGCGCCGTACCTGGGAAGTTCAGTTGCGGACAACCTTTTTACGTGGACTTACATTGAAAATTTAGAAAGTATGGTTTGCAGATTTCTATGAATTATACATATTCTGAGAATTTCAATCAAACTTAGGCAACGTTGCAATGAGCTGCAGATGTTTCAAAATGATCACATAAGGGCGAAATTTCCTGACAAGGCCAAAATTCGGTGACTTTCACTCTTAAGTTTTCATCGTTAAACGTTTGTAGCTCAGTGCAACGTTGTCCGATTTAGATGAAATATTCAGAATATGTATAATTGATACAGATGTACAAAACGTACTTTTTAAATTTTTGGATATAAGCCCGCGTAAAAAGGTTGGAAAATGCAACTGTTAGTACTTTCTCTGCAATTTCGACCAATTGTAATTTTAATCGAACATTTTTTTCACGTTATGTAGCGAACCAATTGGTCTAATTTCTCAAAAAAATTCAAGCAGTATACTCCAATGTTGACAAAGTTATACGGTTCTTAAGAGCGTCCGAATATTAGTGGGAGTCACTGTAGATATTATTATAAACAATCTAGTAGACGAGACCTCCCGGAGGATATTCTCCTCGCTCCTGTGCTGTTCAGTTTGTAGATCCTCGGCAACTCACGATCTCAGTAACAATTTCCGTGGCCGTGAGCGAAGAAATTCCGAAATTTTTGTGTTTACACTCTTCCGAAAGTAAAAACGTCGAAGGCAACGATCAAGAAAACTCTGCCTCACAATCGCAAGCGTATGAGTCTCCGACTTACTCGCTGGAACAGAAAAAGGATTGGTTCTTTATCAGATTATTTAATGATGTTTTCGACGGAGAAGCATGAAAGAATTGTTTTTCTTTCTTTTTGCAGGTGTTTACTTCGTAAGATTGTGTTGGGAGAACGTTAAGCTGTGTCCACACTGAACTGGATTTTATTCATGGAATAAAAGAAAAGGAAGGCAAAATGTTGCTCGATGTTGCTTCGGTGTGGACACAGCTTGAGTATTAAATATTTAAATATTAAACTGAACTTTATATTTTTGAGATACTGTGCTTCGAGGAAAAGCGATAGTATAAAAATTTAACCTGCCCCACGTTCGTCGAGCGTGGAACGATAGTGCGCACGAGACGATCATAATCGGATAGCGAGATTATTGTCCGACTCGTCAATCGATCGCGTAGATCTTTATCGGGAGCTCTTGATTAGAGCGGAGATCGCCATGCTTTGCTTCCTTTCTTTTCACCTGAAATACTTAATTTCACTATCATATTATATCTCCCTCATCTCGAAAAAAGAATATCATAGACGATTTACTTCTTCCTTCAAATTAGAAGATCTTCTGAATTGTTAATGTACATTTTCACTCCGAACCAAGATAACTCAATCCGTTTAATCTCACCGCAAAACGTTTAAGTATAACCTTATCTCCTACGACTGAAAAGGATTTATAAAACGCCTAGCAGAAAATAGCAGACCTTCTGAGTTCGTTTGTGCATTGGAAAATCAAGGACCTTCGACCAGCACAGGTTGATCAGAATTTCTAACAAGCGCGACACAATAGAGTGCAATAAATCTTGACGTTGACCCTCGTACGCTTCTTTATAAAAATGCACAGAAGATTGCACAGACGCAATCATGTTTCACTCGTAATCCTTTATTTTAACCCTCTTGACAATACCTGGATACTTTTTGTCTTCAAACATTTTTTGCTCTTGTTGGCGAATAACAAAATTGTTACAGATTCCTTTCTTGGTTATATAAAGATTGACTCACATTTCTAAAACCTCAAAGCCTACAATTTTATCGAATTTTTTTCTTCTCTTTTATTGGAATTTACATTTAGATTTTTATTACAATACGGATGAACATATATTTAATATTAAATATATTGTATATTTAATATATTATTTATATATTTAATAATTTCCCACAATAAAACAGTGTAATATTTTATTGAACGTGGAAAATATTAGGTATTGACGTAAGGGTTAAACAAGGAGATCAGAGGGGAATACAAAATTGGACAGTATCAAAATCAGAAAGTGGAGCATACGAGGGTTAACCACTGTTATTTATTTTGTGATTATAATGATGAGAAATTCTTCATCGTTCAGAATTTCATAGCAAACAAAAAGGTAGCTTATATTTATTGTATGCCTATGTTTTCTTCAAAGGATATATATCAACTACAACAATATAGAATTTTATTTTGGTTTAAATTAATCTCTTAAGCACTGTGCGCCACTATAGTGGTTTCCGTGGAAAGCATCAGTTTGAACGGTAACGCCACTATAGTGGCTCTTGTGCCTTCCGTGGCCAGGCGCGCCGTCCCTGGGAGATGGAGTTGCGGACAATCTCGCCGTACCTGGGAGATGGAGTTGCGGACAAGCGCGCCGGTTAATAACTAGACTGCGAATCTTTATGCAAAATGAAATTATTTTACCTGAATTGCAACGAAATGAAGTGAAATGGAAATTTATTTTCTTTCTTGTTATGTTTAGCAGATTGAAAATAATATAATAGTATGTTTAAATTTTTCCAATATTTTTGCTACTTAAAATTACACCTACTAATTCTGCCATAAATGCATAAAATCCGCAGTCTATTAATAACATACATATTTATTAGACTCTGTTCAGAATCATTCTCTCGTGGAACAGGGAGGAGCGTGTCGATGGAAGGCCGTAAAAAGTTCAAGCCCTAAATCGTCGATCGTAGTTCGCATAATGGGGCCGTTGTACCATTCGCGGGATGATCGACGAGCGTGCGCGCGCGCGCTCGAGTGAATACTTATCAGCGGTCACGGACGGAGCTCGTCGTGGCTGCGTGTTCCTTTTTATCTGTCGGTCGGTTTTCTCTTTTATAAAACACTGGCGCGCGATACGTGTACACGTAAGCGCTTAATCGACCACGCGACGCTAATAAAGCGTTACCAGGACGACCCCCGGGCAAAAAAGAAGCATAATGCGCCGTCGGTTCGTGTGCCGGTCGATGTCTTTATCCGACGTGGCTCGAGATCGGTCCGCGATCAACGAAACCGAGCCGTTCTTTTTCATTTTCAACGAGCGATCGCGACACAGCGAATTAGTAATTACAGCGATGAGCGCACGCGCGCACAGGACCCCGGGATGAGCGAGTGAATGTCGCAAGAAAATAATTGGCGAGGATTATGTCGCGCCCGATGGACCGCAGACGATCCCAAAGAAAATGGCGGACCGATCGTGCCCGCATAACTCCGGGACCCTTTATCGATCGCAAACGCCACCGCTCTACCGTTCAAATTCCGCGCGTATTCATTTTATTTATCTGTAATGACCGGACACGGAAGAGCATTTCGAACACGGCACGCTTTTAAACTTTTAACGACCCTCTAATATTTCACTCGCGAGCGCCCCGCCCTCTCCCCCTTGATCGCGCTGTTAATTTTCATTTTATTTACTTTCCAATGCGCCCGGCCCCGGACGCGAAAAAACATTAAAATGCCGTTCCCATTAGCGGCGTGTCGTTTTACGTTCGTTTCCGGTGTCGTCCACTTAACATCGCAATAAACAATCGTATTTTTTTTCATATTTCCTTTTTACGAAAGATTTTATTGGGCGATTCGGCCGCGACGGACGTTGTTCTCGAACTTACAGCAGTGTCGAACGTTAAAAAGCAATTAAAGCGGACGACGTCGAGAGGGGCGCGGGTTCATTAGAGCCTCGATGGCGTAAAGTGTGCGGCGAACAGAAGACAGTGACAAGAGTAACGAGGATGAGACGGTAATGGCGCGGGATGGTCGCGCAATAAAACACAGATGCGCGGAAAATGTCGGCGATGTCGAATCGGTCTCCTTCGTGAAGCACTGATTGTTTTTAATCTCCTGTACACACTATTCAGTTCGAACCCATACGCTTGTTTTTAAAAAAAGTTTTGTAATATTCAAGTGTCCGATACTTTATGAACATTTTACATTGCGTTTATATGAGTATTCGTAAAGTAGAATGGAGATACAGTGATTTTTCTATATATGTCGCCAAGGCCTGGATAATAAACGTCGCGGAACTATCCCCACCACCGCGGGGTATACTTCGTGAGGGGCCGCAAAGCTCGAAAGGCCTTGGAAGCCGAGGAGTGCTGTTTAAGAGTGTAAATTGTCCACCTTTATTGTAACTGATAAGTATAAAAATCGACCCCCAAATATAGAAATCGTTAAAAAATAAAATGTGCATACCATGACGTAAAATGTTGCAGAAGAGGTTCTCTTGATCAGCACTTCAGGTATCTAAGAAGAAACATCTCAACTGTCGCTGAACGAATGATCGATTAACTCCTCGATGAACTCTTATGCGCTGCGTCTTATCTAAATTCGCATCTACCGATATCTTGGACGATAGTAATTTCTCAATCGATTTCACCTCGCACAATTAGAATCCTACGCTGTTTTGGTTGAAGCTGAACTTGGATTAATAATCGATTAGAGTTGCAAATCATTTCACTGGAACGGCTTCGGGGTTTTCCCGGAAATTACTGTTCCTTTCACCTTAGGCATTCCTCGCCTCGGGAGACTCGTCATAGTTCTCGTGCCGGCTGAATCGTGATCGCAGTTGTCAGACATTTCGTTCGATGGTGAGAGAATCCGTTGCGCTAATTGCCACGGTTATGAGAACACGAATCCCCAGACCCATAAACAGGCTTTAAAATTCCGCAAACGATTCGAAGGCCGGTTTTGAGATAGCGTTAAACAGTTGCTGGGATTAGTCAGCGAGGTATAACGGCAAGGCAAATTCGCGGAGCCTCGTAATTTTGCTATGATACTAATCGAGACGGTTTAGTGCTCGGTTTAGCGGGCCTGTGCAGGTCAGAAAGAACATTTAACTCATTTCCCTTGCCACAATTATGATTCTATGATCTTTAATTTAGATTTATCAGTACTGGAAAATAGACGTATAATGTTTGACAGCGAAGTATTCACACCTTGCCCTCATTCATCAATCATGAGGAATTTAATATTAATATATCATCCAGAAATTTGCATATCGTTTCCCGCGTGAATCACTCGATTGGAACAACCGAATGTTCGACAATGCCAATAATGTCTATTCGTCCGTCGATATGCAGTGTCGAGTTTAACACGTGTGTAAACATTTTGACTAATATTTTGCACGACGCTTATTGTTGACGATTTCTCTCCTCGCCTATGCGTCCCCTTATTCTTTCTTATTTGCGTATTTCGATCTATGTTTTCTATGCACCCCTTCTATATTTTTTTTCTGTTTTTCTAGTGGGCCCTTTCCTTATTTTTTGTTTACAATACAAACCCTTACCGTCAATAATTTTCTATGGAAGAATATTTTTTCCAGTACTCCCTTACTGTACTTCATTTTTATATTTTTAATCAGTTCTTTCCTTAAAAGAAGGTTAAACTTTCCCAGGTACCTTTAAATATAAAATTTAAGACTGAACAATCCAAATGTTCTAAAAAAGTTAAAGGAATTAAATTTTCGCAATTATCGTACAATACAGGGTGTTCCACCTAACTCGAGCATCTAAAATATCTTGCTTGTTTTTTGTGATAGAAAAAAATTACAGAGGAAAACATTGCTTGGTTGAGGAGGGCAAATATTATGATAGGCAAACAAATTTGTTCAAGGTTATATTTTTTGAGATTTCAAGGTCATCGAAGTTTTTTTAAAGGGAATTATATATTTTTATGATCGCTCTATGATAGCCGAGGTCAAGACGAATCATACAGAAATCTTCAAGATCTTATAAATAACTTTTCTTTACTTCTGCGCACGCATTCGCTGTTTGTGATTTGCACGTTTCCAGCACGTGTCCTCGTTGGGAAAAACTGGATAATAATAATAAATAAACCCAGCCGGTTACGTCAGGATGACTTTCACTCGACTTCAACGTCCCCGACCCTAACAGCTGAATGGTTATCGAACCCTGAACCCCCGCCAGCGTCCTCTCCCCGTTTCTCGCTCGATGCACCGCGGGGCCGTGAAAAATCTGCAAGGCCCCCGGAACGCGTGCGAATGCGAATCACGCTCGGGAATACCAAGTTCGTGGCAGCCTCGATACGTGACTAACTTACTCGCGTTGGTACAAAGTCTCCGCGCCGCCGTCACGGCTTTTGTTCGCTTAGATTAATTTTCGTCCGGTGGGGTGAGACCGGGCAAACTGAATAACCGGCAGGGCGAAGTTAGTTTCGCCGCCATTGAGAATCTCTGGCCGTCGCGAGGCGTGTTTTTATTTATAAACACTCGTTTCTGCTGATTTTCGTTCATTACCCTCGGCCGTGCTCTTTGCTCCCGTTGATAAAAGCGCACGGTGATTTAATTGCCTGACACGTGACAACTATTCGCCGAGATTGTTAACACTGAAGGAAACGTTTCGTGTGTCTTTAGAATGTTTACCAACGGTGAATTTTATTCGTAATTCAATTATTTATGCGCAATAAGAAAGCCTTTCTCGTTTAATTTACGCGTTTCACATAAGTGTTCATACAAGTCTTTGCTTATTTCATTCGTTTAAACGATCAGAGTTATTAACGTTATTATTGGATAATCGATTTTGCACTTTGCACTATCTTTTAGTTCATTTCGGAACAAATGAATTGATATTCAGTAATGTTATGACTAGACTGCGGATCTTTATGCAGAATAAAACTTTTATACGTCAACTGCAATCTATAGGTGCTAAGTAAAAATTTATTTTGCTCATTAATCATTTTTGTATGTTGAAAATGGTATATCGACATTGTTAAACTCCTTTAATCTTTCTACTGTTTTGAATTGCACCTACTCATTTATGTCATAAAATCCGCAGTCTAGTTATGACAATCATTTTTAAATAAGTTAATAGTGGCGGTCACCGGTGACAGTCAATGTGTTAATAGGATTTTCTATCTTTCTGCTGTACCAAAAGGAAGCTGAAAAGTCATGCTTTATATAATAATCCTAAGAAAAGCTATCAGATTAAGTGACACTATGAGCAAGTTGTAGGCTCACGATTGAAATTGTTATTGCTGTTGAGGAGTTATTAACACTAAGCTTATGGGGCCCGTCAAAATGACGGATTCTTTTTAATTTAAAATTATTAAGATTTTAAGGATCCATACATGAGAAATTATTTAGTAAATTCCTTTCTTTGGGTGCATGTTATTTTAAATATATTATATTATATATGAAAATTGGGTAGCACGTTCTTGTTATTTTTATAAAGTAATGCAAAGTAGTCACTTTTAGTGCTCCGTAAACCTAGTGTTAAAAAATTCTTAGCCATGGACTGCAGGCTTTGAAAAATTAGTAAATCGCCTGTTAATGACGCAGCATGGTTAATAATATTTAAATAATTGGTTGTACGATACCCAAAGTTGTGGCAAAATCACGCCCCCAATCTTCCGCCATCTTGGATCTATCGCTTAAAACTGAACCGAGCCGATTTCGCAATATAATCGAACGGTGTTTTCGCAGAGGAATCATGCTCGTTTAACCGGAAGATAGGCCTGTTTGTGCAGGAAAAAGGGAAGCTCGTATTCCGGGGGCACAGTCGTCGTGGAACGATTAGTGGAACGGTGTTCGAGTTCGTGTAAATCTTCGACAAATGTGGTTTATCGTCGCGCAAACAGCCCGTCGTCGTTTCTTATAATGAGGGCAGGCCCCTCTTCGGTATGGCCACGATAACGTCCACCGTATCGTCTGTATTATTTTTCTTCCACTTCTGGCCGAGGCTCGCTTTTTCATTCGAGTCACGAGAGTTATTTAATTCGACGAACGGGAACAGCGGACAAACATTTGCGCAGCGAACAATTGCCGACCTCCTTACATTCTGTTCTTCCCCCGTTGTCCGACGACAAACAATTTCGTCCCCTTGATTTTCGACTTCTCTATTGTCGCTGCTCTCGACCATGAAAATGCCTGTCCGCCCGTCTTTACTCGGAGTTGAAACGCTCGAACGACCCGCGCCCCTCTCGTCTGCGCTCTATACAGTGAATTCTCGATATATGTCAACAACACGGGTCTTGTCGGCGTCGTGTATCGTCCAGGAGACATGCTCGGTTATGTTTACACTCCTCGGCGTCCGAGGCCTCTCGAGCTTCGTGGCCCTATACCCCGCGGTACTGGGGATAATTCCGCGACGTTTATCGTCCAGGCTTTGGCGTCATATATAGAGAAATCACTGTTTTAAACGTTCTACCGTGCCGATTCCGACAGATTCGCGTCCGATACGTGGGCATCGCAATTAAACGATGTCGCGCACATATTATATCGCGGAGTCCTTGCGCTCGGAACAATAGGACAGCCCGACCGTCTCGAGAATTTTCTTTCGTGAGAAAAGGACGATCGAAAATAATGATAAAATTATATAAGTGACGCGAGCGTGTATTCTTCTCCGTCGCAGGTAACACAGTGTAAAAACGCGGGAGTTAATTCACGGCTTAATACACTGCGAGTAACGATGCTCGAATGGTTCACGCTCGGAAGTAAACAAAAACGAAGCCGCGGTCTCGAGATAATTGGTCCGATAATCGAGTTAAGAGATAATTTACTAACAATCGTTCGACGTCGGGACGCTGGCGCGAATTCACGCTCGAGTTGAGAGCGCTAATTGCGAAACGGTTATCGGCGATTAGACGAATCTTTAATAAGATGCGAAGGTGTTCCGTCGCGATTGATACGTAGGTCGAGTGCTTTTTATACGCTAGTTATCACCGGTATCCATTCAGATATTTACATAACACGATTCCGAGCTGTTTGCCCGATCGCGAGAGGCCTCTCGACCACGCGAGAAAGAAAAAAAAAAGTAAACAACGCCTATGTAGCCTCAAGGTCCATTTTTGTCCTATTTTTCACTTATCTCCGGGGAGAAGTATCCGCGAGTATCGAGATAACGGCGATGCAATCGCGATGATAAACGAAGAACGTGTAAATTAAAGCCAACGCTGCGATAGCGTAAACAAACCGGATTTTTCAATCGTGCGCATTTCAAATGAACAACAAGTTCCACTTCCGGTCGACCGACGATTTATTGACAGATCGATACGATTATCCCCGATTTGATAAAACGCGTGCAAAATAGGTCGCGATCGCTCGATGCTGTTCGATGAATTATTATAACGTGATTCTGTCAGGAAATCTATTGTAAAATTTGTCTGAATATCCGTTCTGCCATAACGCCGCCATCCAAAATCCAAAATGGAATCTCACGGATAAAACGACGCGAATAATGCACAGCCTCCGAGTGACACGAAATGGGCTAGTAATCCATAGTCGGCGTTCATGCAAACATAATGAAAGAGTTACTTATTTGAACAGGCTCGAACCGAATCGCTGAAATATTCAGCGCGAGGAGGTTTAAATCTGTCATTACGGGAAGCAGGATAACATTTTCATCTCGCGTGTATTGAAATAATACTAAATTATCGAGCTGGATGACTCTTCGAAACGATGAAGCAGTATTTCCAATCGCAAACGAGACTATAGTGTACAGGGTGTTTCACCTAACCCGAGCATCTAAAATATCTCGCTTGTCTTTTATGATAGAAAAAAATTGTAAAGGGAAACATTAGTTGGCTCAGGAGGGTAAATATTATGACAGGCAAAAAAATTTGTTTAAGGTTATATTTTTTGAGATTTCAAGTTCATCGAAGTTTTTTTAAATGGAATGATATATTTTTATTATTGCTATGTGATAGCCGAGGTCAAGACGAATCCAACGACCTGTAATATTATGACCTTCTCGTGACCTTGAGTACGAGAAATTCACAAAAGTAGGACACCTGATGTAAATAGTGAAATAACGATGACATGATCCCACCTAGGGTTTCAAGAAATGTTCTTGAACCTTGATTAATGACTGTAAACACGCTCACAATAAATTGTAAACACTGATACAAATTCTTCTCGTTTCGGTGACTCTAATCAGCACGTTCCAGAAATTTGCCGTTGACCGGTTTTGGGTGAAATTCCCAGAATATGTATAATATTCATACAGATCTACAAATCGTACTTTCTAAATTTTCAACGCAAGTCCACATAAAAAAGTTGCAAAATACAGCTTTTAGTATGTTCTCTGTAATTTCGATCAATTGCAATTTTTCTAAAAATTTTTCTTTTCACTTTATGTAGTAACCAATTGTGCTAAATTCGTAAAAAAAAAATCCAAGTCGTATGGTCCAACATTAACAAAGATATACGATTTTTAAAAGCGTCCGAATATTAGTGTACTGTACATTTCGTATTGGTGCAACTCGTTCGAACCTCTAGGAATAGGTTCGCCGGATTATTTTGGCCAATCAGGTGAACAGAAATGGTACTTTCCTACCGTTCGATCACGCGAGACAAACTTTTCCGTATCAGCCGGTCATGTATATACGCCATGGAACAATAAACCAGAGCTAGTTGCAACTAAGCTGTGGTATCCGGTCTAAGCCGGTGTAAACCAGTTTTATTTGATTTTTCCCTGGTTGTTTTCGATGAACCGAACGAGACAAAATATACGCGCGCGTTGTACGGCCGCGCATTACGCTCGCCCGTCTTATCTGCTCTGTATGGCGTTATCTGTTGCGTTCCACGGGAAATCTGCTTCAGCCAATCGGCCGTAATGAAACCGTCCGCCGGTTTTCCACGGAAAATCGGAGACGAGACGCGTCCGCGTGGCACGCAGGACGTTTAACTCGCGGTGCACCGACTCGAGGCCGTTATACTTCGCCCATCGGTATTTTCGGAGCACTATTACTGCTTTTTTAGCCGGGCCAATGGTCTGCCAACGACGCATTCGCACGCTTTGTTTCCAAATCCTCCAAACTAGCCCGGCCCGACACAATTCGCGAAGAACATCTTCGCTCGTTGTTCGCCAAACATCCGCCATATTGCTTGTTCCCTGCTTTCCTTGTCCGAAGACGACTTTTAACAGCTGGTTTATATTCAACAATAAAAATTTCCTTACCGTAATTCGAGACAATTTTTAAATTAGTGATTGCATTTTATGAATCAATACAACTTACTTGGACATGCAATATGTATGTAGCCATTTTCAATTTAATCGTTTCATTTTCGAAGAATGTTTTAACAATAGTTTTACGGAACACTAAAGTGACCATTTTACACTACTTTATAAAAATAACGAGAATAAATAAATTTATTGAATTATTTCTCATGGATGGATGCATCTTTAGAATCTCAATAATTGTGAATTACAAATATTAGAATCCGTTGTTTTGACGAGTCTTTTGAGGTACATTTTGAACTGTTTTGAACTGTCTTTTGAGGTACATTTTAAATGAACTGATGCAAAATAAAGAAAAAAGAAACAAAAAATGGAAAAACAAAATTGACAAAATTGAAAAAAATGCAAATTGCAATGTTGTCTTGTCCATATAATGTTCCGGATGCGTTGAAATTATTAAATTCTGAAGGCAAAGTGTAATGTCAGATGGGTGCAAAGATAATGGCCGTGCTTTTCCAGTTTCGAGTTTCGATCGAGTTATAGGATTTCCGAATTAATGTTCGAAATCAGCAATCATTGCGGTCTAATGGATTCGAGCGCAACGGATTAATTTTTGATCCTCGATAAAAGCCACTTTACTTGTTGACCCAATGAATTTTGAAGCTCCGAATTATTTTGGCCGGATGTAGTTGGACCAATTTTATATCCGCTGCGACGTTCGGCTCCTCTTTTATTTTATAAACGTGGAAAGTTGAACCCTTTATTTACTGACGGGACTTCTAAGTGCTTTGAGACTCTTGGGGACTTTGAAGTCCACTTCTGTGAAGTTCGTTCTTCAATTGTTGTATGGCAGCGTAAGTTTATTTCTCTTTGGAAGCTTGCTAGGGACAAGTATATAAGACGACGTAAGATGGATGCTAGGATGGATTCTAGAAGATTGAAAATATTGATTTATTTTGCATTTTGCTGAGTTATAATTTTTAGTTATTATTATTAATTATATATAATGTAAAATTTGATATGTTTTGAACTTTACGAGCCCATATTATAAAATTATATACTATTTCATGGTTCGGACTTTGAAGTGCCAAATGATTTTCCACGTAATTAATAACAAAATTGTGCTATATACTTGTACTTAAATGAAGTATTTAAGAAAGTTAGCACAAGTGTTAAAAACTTTTAAGAAAGTCAGTGAATTAAGGAAAAATGTGTGTTTTCCATTGTTTTCGAGCTAATCGAGGAAACACGTGGTCTGACCTTGGATCGAATTGAAGTAAAAGAGCATCGAGAGCACGAAGTGAACGTCATCGGTGAAAGGAATGCGTTGCATTCGGTGGAATAGTATTTCTGTCCGGCAATCTCGTAATCAATTATGCAACTAGTCGAAGATTATAAAGCGATTCATCAATCGCGGGGATTCCGCGCGTTCTTTCCGGGTGGATCGCAACAGAACGAGAGGAATAAATTCTGTAACAATAACACAGTTTTTCAACTATCGCGATAGTTCGCGCAACGAGCACGTAGTTAAGGAGCGGCGATAAATAATGCTCGTCGCCGGGATTGAGCAACGCCTTGTTACACGATCACGCTCGTTCAATCGTTGAAAATGTTACGCTCGAATCGCGGAATTTTAGTAAATATTCAGCAAACCCGGTAAACCGTGAGGCACGCTTCGATAATATTTTTACGTAACGCAATCGTCCCGGTATCGATGAAATTTTTCCCGTGTCGATGGAAACGGTCGCTGAAACACGCTTTTCATCCGGCTAATTGTAGCTCGTTTGACTTTGCCCCGGAGAATTTTATTTCCCTTTTTCGGTAATTGAAAACGCGAGAAAAAAGCTTGATAATGTTCACTTCCGCACTGTGTATTTATGCTAATTTCCTGTAATCTGTCTAATGTTCTCCAATTACCCCGGACAGCGGTCATTTTTCGCAATTTTCTAATTTCCTGCTTCACAAATAAACGCTCTGAAAAACTATAGCTTTGCTCTTCAAAGTATTATCGCGTTCATTGCCGAATGAAACCTGGGAAACTTAGATTTAAAGTAGTCGTCAAAAAATTTTCTTTTTTACCATATGCTAATTTTTTAAATTACACTCTTCAGACTGCTTCAGTCATCTCAGATGTGGTAAAGAGATAGCAGCAAGCCATCACTCCAGAAAATGTTTTCCCAGGCTGTAGAGTCGTTAAATAATCCGGGAGATTCGGTAAAAATTTTCCAGAGGTCGGAGCAAATATTGACCTCGGCAATAAGTATGCTGAATCATTACAAATTCGTATTCGATACCGTGTTTGAACGTCTGAAAATTGCGTTACGTCGCTTCGGAGCCGATCCTCGAGCGTAAACGTGCTAATGGCGAATATCAACGAATGGTTTACAAAGCTCGCGGCTCCGAATCTTCCGATTCCTGACTCAGATCCCGTGTATAGCAATTGCACGCCGCGTCGCAGCATTGACATACTTGCGGAGAGCGCGCGCGAGACGGAAACTCTAGATGAATATGGACCAAGAACAGGTCTTCCAGGAATCTAGGGGATATAGGTTAAATCACCGTTGTGACTCGATCATGGTCAGACGCGAAATAACACGCATCTAGTGAAGAAAATTGAGAGCACTTCGAGCATTGCATATTTCGCGCTCATTGCAATGCCATGGCAAAGTTCAATGACATATCCAGTCTGTTTCCGAACCCCCACTTTTCGTGAATTAATCTACATGAAATCAGCATTAAGCGTTTTTATTTTTCCCACAGAAAAATTACATTCATTCGCGATGTCGAAGTTCACTACGGAATTGTTTGTCCAGGTTTTAAAATGAATTTCCACGTTAATATACTCATTGCACCAAATTTGATTAGGATCTGTAAAATGTAGTAAAGTTGGAGGACTCAATATCATACATTTAATTTTTTTTCCAATTTTTATTTCATTTTATTTGATTTCTTCAATTTTTGAGGCTTCCAGTTTGGTAGTCAAAATGGTAAAGGTCGACGCGAAATTTTGAATCAGCATTCGAATACAGTGATTCCTCTGTATATGTCGCCAAGGCCTAGGTGATAAACGTCGCGGAGTTATCCCCACTACCGCCGGGTATACCCCGTGAGGGGCCATGGAGAAGGCCTCGGACGCCGAGGAAAGTAAACATAACACGGCTCGGGTGTTTCAATCATTATGCGAATATTGGAGCAAATATAAGAATTATTAACACTCAATTCCACTTGAGCAGAGAACAAAATTTCGTGGTTCGTTTAGCTTCGCTGCATCATTTTATCATAATCGATCGCCATCGGCCGTTCGCAATATTCGGTGTGTTTCGCGTCAGAATTTTAAAAAGCTTCATTAATAATAAATTAGCCGCACCACATTAACTGAAATCGTTGATAGAATGCGCCGAGTTTACGCTGTCATCGTGCGCGATATTTCAGAGGATGGTTCACAAGTGGATACAATTATCCTTTTTACTTTTCTTTTATTCTTTTTTCCTGCACTTCATTTTGACTCACAGTATCAAGTAACGAGCGTTTATTTTCATTTACAGCATTGTCATTCGCGAAACGAGAGGAGCATCTTTTTACGGTTTCCACATTAATCTTTAACGTTACTTTGACTCCCGCATTACGCGGGAACAATGGAACACGTGGAAGAGTTTATTTTTCTCAATACGAAACGGAAAGTATCGACGAAGAGTCGTGGAAAAATTTCTGAACTATTTGCCACCGAAGGTGGCAAAAGACGGATAAAATTTTAAATAAAAATTGATTTGATATTGCAAAGTTGCATTGGAGAGAAATTATTTAATAAATCTGTTTCGTTGAATATACAGGATGATCGGTGAACAGTTGGTACAAGCGAAAAGGCGATGATTTGACATTAAAAAACAAATTCGAAATAGGTACACATAGCGTTAACATATTCGCACCGGGTCCCTTCTGACGCACGTGGCGGACTAATTAGCGGTGCCTCGCGAAGTTACGTTAGGCTACGAAAAACCAATTAATACGACTAACTCCTGAAGCATCTATTATAACACATCTGAACAGAAATGGGAGCATTTGCAACGTTTTCTGCATTTTACGACAGTATTGCGGGGCATATAAAAACTCGTATTTGCGTCATCCGGCGTGAATATTAAGAAATCCTTGGCTGTGAACCGTCGACTTTTAAAAACGATTAAATACTGACAGATTAACATGCAATATACATCTGTTAACATACTAGGTTTAGCGTTAACACTAGAACAACCAAGCACTAAATGCAACTGGCATACTTATAATAACAATAAAATTGCATTTTTTTAAACTTCGTATCAGTTCTGTTTAAATATCTACTTCGATAGAGAAGTTCATTAAACAAATTTCTCATAGAAGCACGTTTGTAATTTTGATATTTGTAACAGAAAAAATTAGGAGCAAGCTATTTTCTATAACTAACTGAATCACATAATTCAAACCTTTCAATTAATTCAATTACTAATTATTTTAATCAGATGTGTAATTGAAGTACAATATAATTGAAATAAAATATAATTGAAATACAGCCAGAGTTAGTTGTACTAATAATTGAATTACATTGTATTTCAATTACATACTAATTCAACTACGTCGTAACTGAATTACATAATTCAAACCTTTCAATCAATTCAATTACTAATTATTTTAATCAGATGTGTAATTGAAATACAATATAATTATTTTACAATTAACTTTGAAGAATTTCCTCGTCCTTCTTCGTAATACGTCAAAGTGATCCGTGATACGTCACAATGAAGATTTGAATGATAAGTTACAATATGATTGAATCACAATGTAATTCGATTACTTTGTAATTATAATTCCTGGAGTATTTCAATTGTAATTCCGCGCAACTCTGAGAGAGAGTCATCGGCGCTGCCGGTCAAGCGAGTGTCAGTCGATGGTCGAGCCCGGAACTTAAGAAGGACCGACCCTGCCCCCTCCGTTTGTTTTGCTTCCCCCACGCTTCCCTTGGTCATCGGGGACAGCGTAGTGTTGGCATACGTTTACCTTCAAAGACAGTTGCTGCAGCAGGAAGGCAACAGGTCGGCGGCGATCATGTATCTGCGTGGCACGCGTCGTCAGTTCGTGGTTCTTTGGTAAACAGTGCTCCTGCTCGCTCGCTCTCTCACTCTTTCTGTCTCAAGAATTAACAAGTTAGTCGTCCATTCGGCGATTCGAAGATGGTGTAGCCACCTCGTGGACACCTGTTCGCGCGTCTGATTCCGTCAGGACCCGAGCTGTTTCGGAGTTAGTGGTCCCGCGAGTGCAGTTTCCGACGAAGGTACCCAGTGGGCCGTGCCGTCGGACCTCGCCAGGTGACCCAGCCGCCAGGTGACCGGAAGTGGTCGCGGAGAACCGATATCCCCGTCGCCAGTCCGCCCGGCCAGACTCAGGTGAATGACTCCCCGGTGCGGCGAAAGTCCCGCGTAACCGTAATCATGATTAATCCGCCTGCAATCCCGCCCCCGGGATCGCGGGCACCGTCGATCAAAGGTCCGGCCCGCGGTTCAGAGTACAATCATTTGTCCGGTTTGAACGAGACGCATCGGCCAGCCTCGCTCGTTAGGATTCTACGCGCGGCGAATTAAGAAGCCGCGTGATTAGACGGCACCGTTTAACTTGATCGTAGCAATTGATCACTTAAACTGGATCGCGTTTCAAGGTGGACAATCCCATTCAATTATGATTGCTCGCCGCCCGCTCCGTATCGCTCGGTTCGCGAAACATGTTCATCGATGTCCCGGTTCGATCCAGGTACCAGGATGTGTGAGACGTGATCCAAAGGATTACGCTCGTTTGGTTTCGTATATAGGGTAAGGAACCCCATTACTGTGGTGGTACCAATGCCTATATTAATTACACTTATTTTTAAAGCATAATGAGTATGGAAAAAGAGATATGTAACATCTAATCTATATTAACCCTTTGCACTCGAAGCCATTTTAACTCTAAAACGAAACATTTCTTACGACCTAGAATATTTCCCTTCTATATATATTTTTTCATGCTATACATACGAAAATGGTGCAATTAACTCGTAGAGTACTGAAATGTTTAGTAATTTTTTAAATACAAACAAATTTAATAATGTAAAAAATATTTTGAATAATGATACAGCAATTTTTAGTGGCGCCTTACAGTCGCCATTCGAGTGCTAAGGGTTAACTAATTTTAACCTAATTTTAACATTAGCTGTCACGATCCCCATTTGGGGATTTTGGAATTCTACGTACACCACTCGGCGCCAGAAATATATTTGGTACGCCTGACAGTTTAGTTTCATTCTAAAATTTGGCAGTTGATGGGCTAATGAAAAAATTTAATATCTCTTTTTTTAAATATTCTTATCTTTAATATTTTTAGTATTGGTACCCCCGCAGTAATTGGGTCCCTTACCCTATCGGTGTCACGGTTTTGGCACATTTTAAATTCTTCCGAGCTTAAATTTAAATTCGCTATTAATTTCATTTAAAAACTAAATTTATTAATTTTAAATTCGCCCGACCGTCTTCATGTTCTCCCGACGTTTTCCTGGAACCGTTTCTGCGACCTCTTCACGTGTCCGACCCGTGGTTTCCATGCTGCGTGTCTCTTCCGATGTTCTTGCACATTTTTGGCAACAGCATCGATCAAAATGTTTGCTATAATTTCGGTAGTTTTGTGTGTGGCTGCCTTCGCGAAGGCGATGAAGATTCTGAAGCTTTCTTTTAATTTGTGTTGAAGATGGTACTGTTGCAATTTCTTCTAAATTTGTACGAATTTGAACGTTCCTAAAAAAGGCACCATGAGTCTTTCCTCCAAATCGAGGAAAATTTGCAGAGACTCAATTCAAATGTAGCAACGTCTAATTAAACACACAGTGGCGCGAACACAACTGGGTAAACACTCTTACGAGCATCTATGTTGGCATAGGTTATGCTACTCTTCGTTTACGTAATACGAAAGCGCAGTCATTCGAATTAACACGGAATAAAATTGTGCTATTCGAGCTGAGCACTAATCGCCGCAAAATTAGAAAAATTCACGACCAGTTCTTTCGAAGCTCTTTATCAAATTCCTGTTTCGTTGGTAACGATACCTCGTAACAGTCCATTGGTCCATTATTCGAAACAATTCGTATGCCGATCCTTCTGAAACACGTTTCAGGAGGACAGGTAACCGTCTGACCTCTGCAGAAGTTATGTCTCTAAATAACACTCGCACTTTAGACCCAGAAATCACAGTTTCAAAGAAAACAACAGAACATATACATTGCGGTGATTCACAAATGAACCACGTATTTTATAAATGTTTCTCATGTAAGAGAGTGTGTGCTCTAGTATACAAGGTGTTTCGTTTATCTGAAAACGGAAATATCTCGTGACGCACTGAAGTTACGGAAAAAATTTGTTCACAAAGATTATTCGGTACCAAGGGAACAATAATATGATGTAATTTTTTTCAGAACTCGAATGGTGATACGGGTGGAAAATTTCAAAGTCAAATTAATTTTTTTAATTGTTATAACACGATAGCATTTTCCGGGACGGATTCAACGACACATTATGTTATTTACTGTTAAAAAACATACTAGTTTATACTTTGCTGGTGTGATGGTCCGTTTAATGTTAGTTCTTGTTCCTGTGATGTGTATCTTGGGTGGGATCGGAGCATCTTCTTTATTCGTTACTTACTGTTAAAAAACATTAGAAATTGTATTATAAATTTGCAACTTCTTAAGTAGGCAATGGTAGTGTCTAGTTACCGGCTATTACCTAGACGCTGTAAACAAAGATCGACCTTCTTACGTCTCCTTAAGCTTCTTGAGTTATCGAAATAAATAAACATAAAATTTATAATTCACATCTTTGTCCGCCTGTTAAGAGCATGTTCTAGAATTAACTAACTTCTAAAGCACCCAAAGAAAATTAATTTGACTTTGAAATTTCCCCCCATTCGAGCCCTGAAAGCAATTACAATTGTTCCCTTCATACCGAATAATTCACGTAAACAAATTTTTTCCGTAACTTCAGTGCATTACGAGATGTTTTCGTTTTCAGATAAAAGAAACACCCCGTCTAAAATAAATAAATTGAATAACGATCTTCACGTAAATATCAATATGGACGTGTCCGGGTCCAGAAAGACCCAGCCGTGCGAGTGTTAATACGCTCGCAGTACACATTTCCCGTCACGAATGTCGTCGGCCATCCTCGTTATCCGAGTTAACGAACGTAGAACAGGAGACCATTTCGGTAACAAGACACTGTCCGCGTGTTTATCGAGGAACTAAAATTCCGCGAGCGGGGGAGTCGGCTTGAAACGTTAATGTATGTTAATTTACCGGGCACTGGGCCTCGAGAAATTGCCCGCGAAGGACGAAGCACGATGGACGCTGCACTATCGCCATCGTCCGGTTCTCTGTACTCGATTTCTGGCATTTTTCCGGCATCGAGGACGCCGGCCACGATGCACACTTGGCCAGCAGCGTCTCGTATCACCAGAAATTATCGTGTTACGTCCCGTGCATCCTCTCTCTCTCTCTCTCTCTCTCTCTCTCTCTCTCTCTCTCTCTCTCTCTCTCTCTCTCTCTCCCTCTCTCTCTCTCTCTCTCTCGGGCAGAGAATAATTGTTACGGAGAGTCTGGGACTAGACTAGAAATTGGTAAACGAGCAATTACACCGGGATTTTCTAGAGGCGCGGATCCCGAATCGTTCGCGTACCTGCGCTAATCGCCGCTGTCAATCCGCGGTGGGAAACGGAAGGAGTCCGGGAACAGCGATAAATTATAATAAAGCAACGATTTACGGCGACGCTCGTGTGCTCGGGTTCCCTGGCCGTTTCCTGTTGATTTACCTGCGGTTGAAACGCAAAACGTCTTCGGCATAGCTGCGGTCTCAGTGGAATCTCTGTTTTCGGAAGAGGAATACGTTCGTCGAATTTCTTCGCTCGGAGACGCGAGTGTAACCGCAGGGGAATATCGGGCATCAACAAAACATAAAAAAAAAACCTCTTAATTGCAAAACTACGGCGTTACCAACGGGTCAATAAGAGGTACGGAATACAGATTTCCATAATTGATCTCTATTTTCTTAAGTTCTGAACAATCTATACTCGTAACATTTGCAGCCAATTATCGTAGTTACTGATGCAGAACTTTTTCATTGAGAACAGTCTACAGTTTCTTGGAAACTTGTTTGCATTTTCTACTGATTTTCAATTGCAATTAGATGGTTATAGTAGTCCATATAGAGTCATACAAATTCGGATAACATTGATACAAGAAACAATTCTTTGAATATTAGAATTTTTGTTCAAAGAATTTCAAGAACAACCTAAACTCGCCTACAGTTTCTTGGAAACTTGTTTGCATTTTCTACTGATTTTCAGTTGCAATTAGATGGTTATAGTAGTCCATATGGAAACGTACAAATGCATCAAATTGATACAAGAGACAATTCTTTGAATATTTGAATTTTTGTTCAAAAAATGTCCAATTTTCTTAAGTTTTGCTCTGAACAATCTAAACTCGTAACGTTTGCAGCCAATTATTGTAGTTACTGATGCAGAACTTTTTCATTGAGAACAGTCTACAGTTTCTTGGAAACTTGTTTGCATTTTCTACTGATTTTCAATTGCAATTAGATGGTTATAGTAGTCCATATAGAGTCATACAAATTCGGATAACATTGATACAAGAAACAATTCTTTGAATATTAGAATTTTTGTTCAAAGAATTTCAAGAACAACCTAAACTCGCCTACAGTTTCTTGGAAACTTGTTTGCATTTTCTACTGATTTTCAGTTGCAATTAGACAGTTATATTCATTCATATAGAGTCATACAAATGCATCAAATTGATACAAGAGACAATTCTTTGAATATTTGAATTTTTGTTCAAAGGATCTCCAGGGCCCCCCAAAAGTATATGTTGAAAAAAAAGAGTTTCTCTAATATCTCGAAGAGTGGAGATTGTAGAAGAAAAATTCCTTTTTCGAATTGCAGATTGGGACCAAGATTCTTAACACTAGATTTAGGGGACCCGTCAAAATACCGGGTCCTACATTCTTTAATATACAATTATTGTGATTGTAAAAATGCATTTGTAGATTTAACACATTTATTCCTTGGAGCATCCATTATTATAAAAGCTGCCAAAAATCTGGCTGAATATATTCTCGATATTTTTACAAAATAACCCAAACTGGCCACTTTTAGTGCACCGTAAACCTATTGTTAATTCTAGCACTCATCAGTTAGCCGTTTATCCTTATCGCGAAACAAATCGAAGGGCTTCTGGCCTCGTCACCAAGCGAAGATACCAATCGGCTGACCGATCCTCGTGGCTCCTCGCGCGCGGTTCGCATAAGAAACTGGTGTTCGACTCTCCGTATGTGTCTCGTGATATTAGAAAGTCGATGACATTCGCGACAGAAGGTCGGCGACGTCCGGCGTCCTTCTCCGCGTCGCGGCGTCTGCTAGCGGACCCTGAAATCCGGATCAAAAACAGACCAGAGCCGTGCGTTTCCGGTTGTCGCGGACAGTCGCAGGCCGCGGATCGAGCTGTCTAGCGACGGCATTAATTATCATAACGAGCGCGTCACGCCGGGAAACGACACGTCAACGTCGACAATCGGCTCGCGGTTTCTCGCCGGCGAATCGGCCGTGACCGATCGAAGCCGGAAAATCGGCATCAGCCGTGAAACGTTCGCGATCACGGCGCAGTCACGCGGCCGATGCAGGCCTCGTTATCGTTGCACTCTGCCCGCCGTGTCACTGATTATTCCGCGTTCGTATCGGCGACTTCCGGCGCGGCGGTCGATCGTCCAAGCGACTTCCTACAGCGCCGTTTTCCCCGCTCGGTTTCGGACAGGTCCGCGCCTCGCGTCGCCGATTTTCGTCCGGTAAAAGCGCGAGATAAACCCGCCTCGCGTAATGCGGAGGATCGAACGATTCGATCCTGGTCGACGAGGCAGGGCCGCTCGTGAACCGGCATAATTTTCGAATCTCTGTGTTCGCAGCCTCAGGGGCGACGAGGAGGACAGCATGAAGCTCTTCTGCTCGAGCGACGACGCTCCGGCCACCACCGCACCGAAGCCTAAGGATGGCGCCAGAGGTATGCAACCGCGGTGATTAGCTCGCATAATCCGCGCGCGCGCGCTCACTCGTTCGCCGCCAACCCACCCTCGACACTTTCGAGCCGGCACCATTTGCTTAAACTAAACGCGATGCACGCCGACAAGCCCGTTGATTAGCCGTAACTCGAGCTAATCACCGGCGCCGATTCCGCCGCGAGACGCGCACCCCCCCCCCCCGCCCCCGTCGAACGGGGGCGAGCGGTTTCCGTTTTCTCCGAGCTCGGGTCAGAGAAACGCGGACGCCCGGCGAGCTTGTTTGAATAATGAACGTGATGAGCCAATCGCGAATGATTAGGCCTCCGCCGAACGTTTTAATCGGCTCGAGTGAATTGCTAGGTGTACTGATTCATTCGTGCCACTTCCTCCGGCAATTTCGAAATAGAGCGATTTCTATACGTTTGCTCCGTCTTATAGATCAGCGCTCCGCAACCTTTTACCTTCCACGGCGCACAGTGGGCAATTTGGACAAAATCGGATTCAAAATCAAGGAACTTTCGATAGGAATGAGGTAGAGCGATGAAATTTTTTTTAAATGAAAGCTGTAACTTTGTAGAATATGGGAAAAATAGGGAGATTATTACCATCCAATCATTTCAACGAAAAAATGACTTCATTAGTTTTTGTCACAAAAATCTATTTGTTGCAAAATCCTGAGGTCGTAGACAAATTTTGAGACCAGATTTGAAATCAGCGTGAAAAAATCTATGGTAAATGATGTATAGCATGTTAAAAAAAAATTTCTGCGCGCGTGGAATTGGAAAAACGAAAATTTTCTTGAATTTGTGCGCGTTTAACGAATTTTCTCGAGGTTAACAAACGTTCGTACCACAATCTCTCTATTTGTCCCATATTCTACAAAGTTACAGCTTTCATTTAGAAAAAATTTCATCGCTCCACCTCATTCCTATCGAAAGTTCCTTGATTTTGAATCCGATTTTGTCCAAATTGCCCACTGTGCGGCGCACCAACGTTTTTTCGACAGTTCCGCGGCACCTCACAAGTAAAAGCTTGCAAACACATAAATTACAATAATACATATATGTGTTTTTATTAGATAAGAAACACTAGAAAATAGCTCTGTAATTATTCTCGAGAAAATACACCCAAGATCACCCGCGGCACGCTACAGTGAATTCTCGTTACGAGTCAGTTGCGCGGTTCTGGCGACAGACTCTTAGACGAAATCTGAGCTTCTCGCCGAGCGTCGCATTTGAAATACACAGGGCACGCTGGAAACCTAAGAGTCATATCCGTCTACAAGTCATAAGCCTATGACTACTAACCGATAGTGACAAGAAGACTAAGAAAATGTCTTTCTCCGATACAATGTTGCACGTAGCTCGAGAGACGGCTCTCGAGCTTCGGCCCCTCATCGCGGTGGTGTGGGTAGTTCCACTGACTCCAAATTGTAAGGTTGGCACTGACTCGTAACGAGAATTCACTGTAGTGTACCGCAGCACAGCGATTGCGGAGCACTGTTATAGGTAACTGACGAATTCCCGCCTAAACACAATTATCAATACCTCGCCTTTCCGGGTATTTAGGTGTCCATTAGATCACGTTGAATAGAATTATTTGCATAGCAAATAAACGACTGAAACTAAAGTTAACTTAGTTACTTTAAAGTAACTAAGTTAGTTACAGCGAAGAAAAGAAAGCTTATGTTTATTATATCTCTGTACATTCTCCAAAGGTACCGACAACAATGAAATAGTATTTTATTCCAGTTTAAAGAAAATTAACATCATACGTATTCTCTATCTGACTCGACGTTAAAGTGCAAGGGGTTAACTGTGAGTGCCACGAATTAATTTGTACATCTGGTGTCTTCTCCCGGGGGAACTTCTCCTGATTAAAATGATCGTGGGACCTATTTGGGGACGTAGACATGCTTCATTTTATGCGAGGGTCATGTGCTATATTAGACTGGCAAGAAAGTTTTTCCTGAAACGATGTGTATGTTGCATGTAGAGCGTGGATCGTTATGGAAATTCCTTGTTGCAGCAATAAAATTAAAATTCAGCAACGAATAACAAATTCCTGAGTGTCAGCTATTGCAAGACACAGAGGCTAATTATAAATTTATATTTCTCATTAATAATCTTAATGCAATGAAAATAATATATTAATACTCTTAAAGTTTTCCAATCTTCTCACTGTTTTAAATTGTACGTACTCCTATTTGGAAAATGGGAAAAATTCGTAAATGCATGAAATTCGGAGTCTAATCTTAAGTGTATAAAGATCCTCACAGTCTGATTATTATAAGTCCTCATCGGCATACGAAGGCGTCGTTGAGAACAAAAATTGTAGGGTTTTACCGTGCTAATTTTCTCGACAAGATAGTTGAGAACGAACTTAAGTAGTCAGTTGCTACCTCGAACAAAAATTCGTAGCTTTCAGTGAACTGCTTTGCATGAAGAGATAATTGAAAACGAACGTTCACAGATAGCTTTTAAGTGGAAACATTCTGAACGCTCTTCGAGGGCTCAAAGACACGCGAATGCGATCTCTTCGTCCATAGAAAAATCCTTGTACTAATTTACCATAAATTTAATAAATTCAATTTCAATTTCATTGCCAGTCAACAATAAAATTGAAAAATCCATCGCAGACGGAAAAACTTTGTTGCCGCACCGATAGACTATAGCAGATTGAATCGTCCTCTTATCTTTCCCCAGCATGCGCGTAATCAAATCAAGAATTAATCTCCGCGTCACCAGTCGATTACGTGAAAATCTCACGCGACCAAAGAAACGAAACGAACACCCCCGGATTCAAACCAGCTCTCTACCCCGAGTTTTTCCAATCACGTGCATCAGGGGGGGGGGGGCAGGGTCGAAAATAATCGACGGACGTCGACGAAATCGAAACCTGGCCCAGCTCGAGCCGATGGGGAAAGTGTCCTTGAGCGAGTAATTGACTTCGATCCGATTACAGGGAAGTTAATCCCGCCGGTGAACCGAAACGTGACAATGCAGCAGTGGCAAGCAGCAACGGCGGCAAGAGCAACCCCTCCCCTGGGGAGGTGGAAAGAGAATCTTCGTTTCGGCGATGACGGATACGGGAAATTGATGCCCGCCGATGTAATTACCTGGCGGACGCACAGTGTCGCGAATGGCCATTCTAGGTGGAAAAAAAAATCATAGATCGTTTCATGCTTCTTCAAACCGATTGAAATTTTCTGTTAGGTCGTGAAATGAGATTCAACATAAGTAGAACCTTTAAAAATAATATTTATATTGAAAAATATGATACAAATTATAGAAACAATTATAGAAATAAATAGAAAATATAATATTAAAAAAGTATAACAATAGTATCTAAATATAACAATATAAAAATAATTCTTCTCTAATATCGCTGTCGCTATCAACTAAGTTACTTATAAATTAGACGGAAGTTCTTGTTAAGAGTAGATCCAACACACCTTTCGGTACCGAATTTGTATTTTTTTTTTGCGGTATCACCCTATAATAATTTATGATGGGATCAGAAGTAATTAACAGCGTTGCTATTAAGTCGAAGTTTGTAGATACACGCGAATTTTTCCTTGCGTGGCCAATCCTAAACCTTCTTATGTCTTTGTGGCGAGCTTCCTGAGCCTCTTCAGACATCATGCCAATTGGCAATAGGCATGATTTACTTATTTCTACACTATGAAATAATAATTTGTGCACTGTAACGAGCATATAAAGCCAAGGATATAAATTTAAATATAAATCTTTTGTTTCGCGAACAAACTACTCGAAATTTAGAAAATTAATGTTGTGACCTGGAGAAAGAGCAGATAAGATATAAAAAATCGTTCAAGAAGTTCCTTATTAATGCCTGTTACTTTCGAAATTTTTGTAAAGTTTCTGAAGAAACGTCTAGCCGTGTTACCATCATTTGTGGAGCCACGTCCTCCTGCTTTCCTAGAATGTCCATTCGGTCCACCGTACGGTATTACAAAGATTTTAAAAAATTGTGACAGGCAGGTTAGCAGATATTTGCAGCTGATTTTTGTCAGAATCCCTTCTATATAGTTTGAACTTAATGCAATAAAAATTTCAAGATGGGATCTTTTGAGACTTTCTAGTTCTGCTCTATTAACCCTTAGCACTCGAATGGCGACTGTAAGGCGCCACTAGAAATTGCTGTATCATTATTCAAAATATTTTCTACATTGTTAAATGTGTTTGTATTTAATAAATTACTAAACACGTCGGTATCGTACGAGTATATTGCACTATTTTCGTATATATAACATGAAAAAAAATATATATATATATATATAAAAGGGAAATATTCTAGGTCAGAAGAAATGTTTCGTTTTGGAGCCAAAATAGCTTCGAGTGCAAAGGGTTAAAGTCACCTAACCGGCATAGAAAACCGGTACTTAAAAAATCTCTAAAAATTATTGTGAAGGACTTTATTGACGAACTTTGTGAACATTAATGTAAACATTTACTTATGTTTCATATTTACTTCAATTCATATTTATTGCTCTGACATAATTTTCTTTAGGACAAATATAAACGTACGATTTCGCCGTATTACTGTTCGGAATTTTCACGAATTGAATTCGATACTTATATCGCTATTAATTATTATGGGTATAGTTAGGCACAGTAAACATTCCGAAAGAAGAATATATGAATGTTGTATCTATTTTCTGACACGACTTTTTTCCACCTAAAATGGCCATTCGCGACACAGTGGGACGGCCGGTCGTAAAATGGGCGCGTGATTTAGGAGGAAATTATCGATTACGTGCACGCGAAGATCGAAACCGTTCGCGCCCTAACCGCTTCCCTTTTTTTTTTCGCGACCGGTGAAACGTCGCGTGTCAACGGAGGAAGGGCTTCAATTTTCACCGTGGCAGAATCTGATAGGTGGATTAAGAGTTTTACGATTGACCCAATTTCGACTTTATCGGGCTCGATCGGTTTCCCCGCGTCCCACACACTTCCGTTTTTTTATCTTTCTCTCATTTTCGCTTTTTTCTTTTCGCGGCTTCCGCCCTTGTTTGCCCCCCACCCACCCACCGATCCCGTTATTATGTACGATGAATAGGATTACCCTCGCGCCTGGGAATATCTCGCTTATCGGTGATCGTCGGAAATCTGTCTTTTGTAGGGGAGAAGGGAGACCAGAGCGGGAAGCAGGACGTGGATCGTTTCGGATACTATCAAATGATCATGTTCTCGATAATCAGCCTGCCTCTGTTCTTGTCAGCAGGATTCACGCTTGCTTACGTGTTCACAGCCGGCGAAGTTAAATACAGGTAACGTCGGTTCGTTCTTTTTTTCAGATTGCATGCCGATTAGTACGCCACTTTTCGTAATCTGCCGCGAGCATCCGCTCCTTTGTCCGCGGTCTCGTTTGTACGTACACGAGATGCTTACGAACAATGGTTCCTCGCTCCGAACACGATCTACGCGAGGATCTACGAGGCGAGATCGAGCGCGCGCGCCGTGCCGATCGGACGATCGATTGTGTAACCGATAGCTCGTAAAAATGATTGCTTTATTGCTCGATTGATTAACCTCTACCGCCACCGCGAACGTTGTTACGCGCGACTATAGGATCTGGATTTATTTCAGCGTTACGTCATCCAATGATGCTTCGATTACTGCGGTTACGATTCGCTGCATACATTTTTTGGGGTTGCGACAAAAATTGGGTTGTTAGAAAAATTTATTATTCCCGGCTAAAGATTTCTTAATCAATTTTTTGGGAGCTATGACAATGTTATCTGGGAACGACAACTCGTTGAAATTTAATTGTTTCGAGGACGATTTTCGAGCTCCGTTTTGACATACAGTGAATTCTCGATATATGTCAACTACAGGGGTCTTGCCAGTGTTATGTTTACATTCCTCAGCGTCCGAGGCCTCTCGAGCTCCGCGGCCCCTCGCGGGGTACACCCCGCGGTAGTGGGGATAATTCTGCGACGATTATCGTCCAGGCCTCGACGACATATATAGAGAAATCACTGTGGTCATTAAAAGTCCTGTTCCGTGTTTGGAAGCAATACTATTCGGATTTAAAAATGAGATATTTTGAGATTTAAAAAATCCCCGCCTCGCCGAGCTTCACGCGGCGCGAAAAGTCTTCCCTGGTAAAAGTTTAAAGCCACGAGCTCCCGGGGAACGGTATTCAAGAGCATCTCGATGAAAACATTAACACAGTTCGATAGTTACGTCATAATGTCGGCACTCGGTCTTGCTCATGCATATTAAAGGTACGCTGCGAGCATTGGTATAAGCACTAGCCCGAATTCATGGGGCGACCTGACGCGAGAAAATTTAATGCATCAATCAATAGCTCGCCCACCGGCAATTTATTAATCGGCTTATTTTCCGCCGTTGGTTAACGACCGACAGTCTATTAATCGGCTTAAATAAAACCGAGACGGTGCCGTCGGCGAGACGCGTCTGTACTATAACCGATCACGGGGGTACATCCGTTTTGACGCGAAGATAGTTCCAGTCTGTGACCTTTGAACCTAAAAGTATCTCCATAATGAAACAGCAACTGGTTGACGTTGCTAGTTTTTGAAAAACCACTTTTTGAACATTTCTTAAAGGATCCTCGTGTTTGCCAGTAACAAATGTCGCCAGTCTGTACATTCTATCCCGTAATTGGCACAATAGGATCGATACCTTGAAGCAGATGTTCTAGGTTCGCATGCATCAAGCGTTCAAAGTCTTAAAGGTGTCGTTCATCTGTTAAGTCGCCATTAGACTGCGAGTTTTATGCATTTATACCAGGGCGAATAAAAATATTGTTACATTAATATTTATAATAATCGATTTCTATTTGGCTCGTGTTCTTTACAATCGATGCAAACCGTTTTTAATTTGAATCCTAGTCACTATGTTTTACTGTATCTGCAAGGTGCATGCCTTTTTTCTGACCGCAATAATAAATGCTGTAGTCGAAAATCTTCAATCTTTGTTAAACTTTGTTAACACTATGTTGGGACAAACCGACTCGTGTATGAAATCTCGTTGTTAGCAATAAGTATAGCTCTAAGACCGGAACAACCCCCAAATGTTTATCATACCGTGTCGCTTCAGTTTAAGGACAATACCTCTACAAGTCCGTGGCAAATGATTAGAAACACTCAGCTACAAGGGTCGACAAAAAGTCCCTTGTTACTTAACACTAGGTTCAGAGGATCCGGCAAAATGACGGATTCTAGTATTTTTAATTTACGAATATTGAGATTGAATTTGATTTTGAATTTGATTTCCTTGGGTACATATTATTCAAAAAATGTCTACAAATTTTGATCGATAGATTCACGTTATTTTTATAAAGTGATATAAAATAGTAATCTTTAGTGCTCCGTAAACCTAGTGTTAACGCGAAGACAGCTTAACCTCTTAGGCACTGTACGCCACTATAGTGGTTTCCGTGGAAAGCACAAGTTTGAACAGTAACGCCACTATAGTAGCTTCTTCGTTCATAAATTCTTCATCGTTCAGAATTTCATAGCAAACAAAGAGATAGTTTATGTTTATTGTATGCCTATGTTTTCTCCAAAGGATATATATCAACTACAACAATATAGAATTTTATTTCGGTTTAAATTAATCTCTTAAGCACTGTGCGCCACTATAGTGGTTTCCGTGGAAAGCACAAGTTTGAACAGTAACGCCACTATAGTGGCTTTTGTGCCTTCCGCGGCCAGGCTCGCCGTACCTGGGACACAGAGTTACGGACAATCGCGCCGTACCTGGGAGATGGAGTTGCGGACGTGCGCGTTAATGTATAATCTTCTGCACAGGTGTCTGGTGCCAGAGTGCGAAGATGCGAACAACACCAGGTTCGACGTGCCGTGGGCCGTCGATTCGGTGCCGGACATCTCGGAGATGTCGAAGTGCGCACGTTACGTGGTGAACAACCATACCGGGCAGTGCACGAATCAGTCTTTCAGCAACGTGACTCGTAAATGCGACTCGTGGGTTTACGATCCGTCGGAGAACACGATACTCAGCGAGGTAAGATCATGTTCCACGGAGGGTCCCGGCTTGCAGAGGCTACAGGTGGACTCTGGATAACAGCAGGTGACTCACGCTTTTCCTTTGTTTCCACGATGTTACAGTGGGGTCTGACCTGCGACGCGAACCGATGGAAGCTCGCGTTGGTCGGCACGATAAATAACGTCGGCCAATTCGTCGGGCTGATCTTCGCCGGATACGTGTCCGACAGGTGAGAAATAATCGCCGGAACGAGCCGGGGCTCTTAATTAGTCTTGCCCGGGCAAGGATCTCGGCCCAGGAAATGGGATTCCTCGTCCGGATCTGGTTGCTAACGACGTTCGATCGATGAAACGGTCCCTGAAGCTAGACCGAGCCTTGATCCACCCTCGAGACGCTTCAGACTGTTGTTGAAATAGCGGAAAATATTCATTCGAATTATTCTAGCAACCGTGGTTTATTCACTGCTCTGTTCATTAATTCCACGTACATCTGAAAATACGAGAAAATGTATACACCAGAACTACCGAGCCCTTTTCTTTCACATTTCTGGAAGTTATAGAAATATTTTCTTTAGAAATTTTCTAGTACACTTGTTTATCCAAGTACGTTACCACAAAAGTCCTATGAAATCTGAAAACATTCGTGAAGGTATAGAAATATTTTCTTGATAAATCTTTTAGTACACCTCTTCATCCCATTACATGTTACCACAAGAATCCTATGAAATCCGAAAAAATTAAATCCTGATATTGTTATGCGGGAATATACATCAGTCTCGTTTAAGGCTTGGTAGTTCTCGTGTTAAGTACGTAAACGAAGTTTTCCGGTTGGAGAAAGAAATTTGCATTGAGGTCTGCATAGTTCATGCCCGAATGCTTCATTATTCTTGCAGCAAGAACGCAGTTGTTTTTAATTACATTCAAAACATTATCGCGCATCCTCTACGGAACTATAACCACCTGAATCATGCAGCCAATGTGTTCAATAACGCTCGCTTCCGAACTGCAACCAAACAATGCGCGCGTGCAAGCTGAACGCGTTTCCGAAGCTGATCAAACTCAAAAACGGAGGTGACCATGTCGCGAACGGAGCCCAGCCTTTGTTCCGAGAGGAAGCTGGAGCAGTTGCCGGGTAAAAATTGTACAAACCGAAGCTGGAAACCGACGCGACGTGGTCGTACGGTGGAAACACACTCGTGGAAGCCGGCGCTTCCGCGAGTAATAAACTTGGTCCCGAGGAAGCTCGGCGAGCTTCCCCGGAATAAACTTTCCCGCTGGTGGCCTACAATTTCCAATTCGGATTCGGTCGGTGCTCGAGATTGTACTTTTCGACGAGCCCCGCGAGCTCCGTGACGATCCTTTAAAGTTACAAATTGTTGGGAGCCGACTCGAGATCGCGGAGGACATTAACGATTCGTCTTAAAACAATTCCGACCGTAAAAGTATTAGGGGGACCCGTAAGTAATCAATTATTTTGATATCTAAAACAAACTTTGTAGTAAATTCAAGTTTCTATTTCTTAATTTATTATGTAATCTCCATCTTTATCAAGGACAGTTTGTCATATCTTGAACACAGGCTGCTTTACCGAAAGCTGTAAAAGAATACGTGTTTCCTCCTCAAGGATCGGTACAGAAGTAAAGGCAGAACAAATTCTTTGCATATAATTGATTTCTTATGGGCACCCCTAATACCTTCTCCTGGGAGCGGAGAATACTTTTTTTTCGGGGTTCGTTGACTACGGATCGAACCGCGTTGTTGACAGTCTGTCGCGCGTCCGCGAGACTCCGTCTCTCTCTCTTTCTCTCGAGGACAATAAAAACGGGGCGTGCCAATGTCGACGAACGCCGGCTGTTTATTCATTCGTCGCGTGTTATTTTCCAGATACGGCAGACGTACGATTTTGACGCTTACCACGTTCCTGAGCGGAATCAGCGGCCTGATACATTCCTTCTCCGTGAATTATTGGATGTTCCTCGCGTGCGAATTTATCGACGCGACTGTCGGGGCCGGTATCTACAGCGCTGGATTTATTTTAGGTGAGTTAATAACGAAGCAAAGTAAGGGAAGATGTTCGACGTGAATAATGCTGATATAAATAACAGCCATGTTTCACGTGTCGACCCGCGCTCGAGCCGGCTGCGCCTCGATATCGAAAAACACCGAGCCAACTCCTATTGCAAATCATCCCCATTAGGATCACCTGCGGCACTATTTCCTTATTCCTCTTTCAATCATTAACCGGCGGGAAGTTTCTCGTCCGATATTGGTGGAACAACTGCCTCCTGGGGACCGACAATATGGCGGACCATTCGTACTATAAATACAGGGAAATACGTAGATACATTCTCGTTACTAATCTGAGTCATCAGGTGTCACTAAATTCACTTGTTCTTGTTTCAATTATTAACCAACAGAACGGTTCTCGTTCAAAATTATTTAATACTCGCCATTCAAAGTGCTGAGGTGACTCCTGGACGCCGGCAAGATGGCGCACCACTCCTTCGTACTATAGATAAAGAAAAATACACAGAAGTACACTCGTGACTATTGCGATCTATCACCAACGACTAAATTCGCTTGTTCCTGATCTAATTATCAGCTTACAGGAAGATTTCTACTTGTAATTATTTAATAATCGTCGTTCAAAGTACTGAAACGATTGTTCCGACAAGATGGCGGACCGGCAGACTTCGTATCACAGTTACGAAGTGTCAATGAAATGAAAGTTACATGTACGTTTAAAAAATCTTCAGTAACAATCGATAGAATGAAGTTCTAGGGGCACATTGCTCAGTACAAAGACTGTGTTACTAACTATAGAATTAAGATTTAGTCTAGTAGCTATTAAATATTAGTATTTCTAATAAAAGGGAAGCAGGAATAATGCAACAAACGCCGGAGAAGTTTCATTTTAGAAAGGGTTGTTCGAACACTGTTTACGGAATTAGTTGAGCACCGAGGGTGTTAATGCGGCGGAATCACGTTGACTTTCAGGGATGGAAATGGCCGGAGTGAAGGGTCGAGTTTTAGCCAGCACGATTACCAGCTGCCTGTTCGCGGTTGGCGAAATGTTGCTGGGATTGATCGCGATGTGGACGAGATCGTGGCGTCTGATCCTGCGGCTGGTGTACGGGCCGGCGTTGCTCGCCATCTTGATGCCCTTCTTGATCCCGGAATCAGTCAGGTAATTTCCGTCGGCGACTATTTAATTCGCATTGCCCGCGGGTCTCGTTAACGATCTCAAAACGATCCGCTCCCCGTAACGGCTGGCGAAGTCGTCGTTGTTACCGCGACATCCGGCCAATTAACCGGCTCTTTGACGTCACCGGTGTATTCCCGTTGATTGGGTCCACGGCTTTAATTAACAGCCGGCTCGATACGAAATCGTTTCCCGTTTGTCGGGCTGCATAATATCTAGGACGCGGACGATTTTTTTCGCAGAAACGTGATTCTCTATTGTACGCCCGTAGGTTATGATCGGTGTATAGTTACTCTATATGCTCGTATCCCCCTTCGAAATAAGCGTAGAAAAACGTACACAGTACACCTGACGATGCCCCGTTTTCAAGGTGGCTACTGGCCAACGGGAAGCAGGATAAGGTCGAGAGCATCTATCGGAAAATGGCGCGCATGAACGGGCTGCGTATCACCGACGAGGCGATCGGACAGTTCAAGGAGTTGAACATGGTGAAGTCCGAGAAGGTGCGATAACGTCGATCGGTTATGTTTTTTTACCAATGTCAGCTATTTTAATTTATAAGGATGATAAGGATGACCAAGCGCGCTCTTTCAGATTGAGCAATTAGCCGCCGAGAAGAAGAGCCCGTTCATGCAGATTCTGGGCAGCTCGGTGATGATGACGAGGTTGGTGGCCTGTTCCTTTTGCTGGCTGACGAACACTTTCGTCTACTACGGCTTGTCGTTGAACTCGGTGGCCTTCGCCGGCGACAAGTACACGAATTTCATACTAGTCGCCATCGTCGAGATCCCAGCCTATTTCATGACTTGGTTCATGACCGACCATGTAGGTCGCAAGCTCACGTTGTCCTCGTCGTTCCTATTGAGCGGGGTCTTCTGTCTCGCGATACAGTTCGTGCCCTCAGGTAATTATCGATCAAAAGTATCCAGTTATTCAGTCAAGGTTTAATTTCATTAAATAGTTACGGGACGTTCAAACGATCCCTCGGGATAGAATGAACACGGTGAAAGATGGCGGTGATTTGTCGTTCCAGGCTCCTGGAGCTTCATCCCTCTGATTCTGTACATGGGAGGGAAATGGTGCATCACGATGTCCTTTTCCACGGTTTACATTTACACGGCGGAGTTGTTCCCCACGAACATGAGACACTCCCTCCTTGGAATTTGCAGCATGACCGGCCGCATGGGGTCAATATTGTCACCGCAAACTCCTCTTTTGGTAAGTCGGCCACCGCAAGAGTCTACATCGTAGAGCCAATAGGAACAGTAACCGCTTGTTGCTCGAGGCTGTATTTCAAACATCAAAGAGCGTCGCACACCGAAAACTTTACGAAACGCCCTTCTGCCTTTTCGCAAAACATTAACCTGTTTGTTCCAGCTCGACGTACCCATTATTCGAAACTGACACGTTACACTTACTACAAAACCGTTCACAATAAACCCTTTCGCGAAACGTTCACCTGTCAATCCCAACTTCAATAGAAAAAAATTGTAGAGGAAAATATTAGTTGGTTCAGAGGGGCAAATATTTTTCAGGGTTACATTTTTTGAGATTTCAAGGTCATCGAAGTTTTTTTTAATGGAATGATATATTTTTATTATCGCTATACGATAGCCGAGGTCAAGACGAATCCAACGACCTGTCATATTATGACCTTCACGTGACCTTAGTTTTTTATAGGTGGCAACATGACTCTGTCAGTGGTAGTGGCCATTTTGTTGTACGTTTGATGAACTAGCCTGTGTTGACCTGTTGAAAGGCATTGTCTCAACAAAGGTCTGTAACAAATTATGTAGTTTTTATTAACGACATGTCAGTACCTCTCAACAGGCCAGCACAAACTAGTCCATCAAACCTACAACAAAATGGCCGCTACCACTGACACAATCACGTTCCCAACTTTAAAAAACTAATAAGACGGTAAAAATATTGGTGTGTTCACATTAATTCACATGCTACTGTATTTCTACTATCCAATAATTTCCTGACTGAACTCTAACTCTAAGAAAAGGTTGCACAAAATGGCCTCCAATAGTTCTCATACATTTTCGTTCTACACTTCAATTCGACCAATATTGTGTTTTATTCGTAACGCCAAATTTTGAACAAGTAGACAATCACGGAAAAATAAATTAAGCTGAACATTCGGCGAGCATTTGTTTATAAAACCGAATAAACATTCGCTACCAGCGTCACACACACACGTGACAACCACAATTTTGTCTTTTACTCAAAGAAAGTAAAATTGATTCAGTTTTCGATGCTACTTAAAATCAATAGGGCACAGTGTGCTGTCCGGCGAACTTTCCAATTTTTAAGCGATATTTTAGGATGTGTATGATAAAATGTTGTAAAGTGCTGGTAGCGAACGCGTTGAGGAGCATAGACGAATGCTCGTTTAAATTTCAATGTCGTCGGAGTGGGGGTAGAACGAGGCGCGTCTAAACGCGCCATTACGAGACAATCAAACAAAAATGTTGGAAACGGAGGGTCTCGCGAGGAATGTCACCGAGAGGAGCGTCGTCGCAGGAGACGTCTCGGGTTAACATGATTGCTCGGATGAAAAATCGCGGTTCTCGCGAGAGTCCTTGCCGGCGGCGCCTCGCCTCGAGGAGGCAACGTCCTATTCCCCGTTTTTCTAACGCAGTTCGTTTGATGTGCAGGCACAAATCATGCCGGCGCTGCCGCTTATTCTTTTCGGCTGTATGGGCCTGTCCGCGGGACTGCTGTCTCTGGTATTCCCGGAAACTTTGGGAACGAAACTTCCGGACACGGTGTGGGAGGCGGAGAACATCGGGAAGCCGCAGCTGAAGCAGGACGCGCAGGATTCGCCGTCTTAGAACGGTACTGGATGCATCGGGACACGTTCAATGCAGGAAGAACGACGGCGTGGGTGGTCGGGGAAGCTTTCAGGAGTTCCCGAAGCGACTATTCGTCGACCTCGAAAGCTTGAAACGCGTGAAAACTTCGTAAGCAAGAGAGAAAAAGAAGAAGAAGGAATCGGGGGAGGAAAAAAGAGGCAATCGCTGTGTTTCTGCCGCGTGGGTTGAAACGGGCGAGGCCGCGGATCAATTCCCCATAAAATTGACTCGTCCGTCGGGTCGACGACTCATTGTTCAACCACCCCCGTCGTCGGCGCGCCGAGGAACCCGATAATTCCGTCGTTTATCCCGTGTTCGACGCCCCGACGGAGATAAGGCACGGCCCGATCGCGTTTCGCCTCCCGCCGCGTGGGCGTAGCCGTTTAATGAATTTTTAACGCGTTTAATTATTCCTCGTTGCTGCCTGTTAGGGCTATCATTCGCGTGTTCGCCGCGTTATCTGTCGTCTGCGATGAGTCAGGCAGTACCCGTGCTGCACGACGTCTCCCGGCGAGGAGAAACCAGACGATTATATACTCAGGTATTTGCACAGTATTGCCGCGTCACGCTAGCGAACCTATTTAGTCCGTTAATTGTATCAGCCCCGTTTGTTTCCGGTAGCAGTTAATCGTCGACGGCGTTACATTATTCCGTAGCTACGTGCCATGATAGAGGATCGTTTAGAGACATACACGTTATTGATATTGTTATCGTCGAAGTCGCAGGAATATTTATATTTATTATTAGAACTTAGATAGCACAACTGTCGCCGAAAACCGCAGCGCGTTGCACTTGTAGTTTTATCGTTAAGAATTACGATGGAAATATTTTCGAAAGCGATTATCTCCATTTTCCGGACGAGCGTAAATCAGTAGGAACACACTACTGTACATACAGAGGAAATAATTATGAAGTTCCCCTTAACGAAGCCGAGGAGAACGTTTTCGCAAAGAAATTACAGTGAATTCTCGATATATGTCAACAAAACTGGTCTTGTCAAGGCCATGTATCGTCCAGGAGACGTACCCGAGAAGTGTTATGTTTACACTCCTCGGCGTCCGAGGTCTCTTGAGCTTCGTGACCCCTCGGAGTATACACCACGGTAGTGGGTATAATTCCGCGACATTTATCATACAGGTCTTGGCGACATATATATAGAGAGAAATCGCTGATTTCAAGGAACAACACTTTGAGAATGTCATGTGAAATTACTTCCTTTTTCACTTGTTGTTACGTAACGTGATAGGAGTGTGTTCTTGCATTTATCGACCATTGCCACCAGAGAGTATTAATCAGACTAGCTCAGACTGTTACCACGCAGAGCATCATTTTCCTACACCAGTTCCTCCGCAGCACCGTTCGTCGACGTAGAAAATGTTTCCATCGCGACGCATGGCGTAATGTCTACGAATAGTTTAAGCAAATATTAAGGTCGCGTGAGGTCGATGTAAGCGCATACACCATTCTGATAATACATACATATACCCTCCCGATGTCCCGGGCTTCGCGTGAAATATTTATGATCCGTGCTTCTTTGTTAACGGCTACTTCCTCGAACTTCTCACGGAATTCTTCATTACGGTGTTTCATCATTCAAGCCACGGTGCTAAGCTCGTTCTGCACGGGATCTGTCCACCGTGGAATCAGACGGAATGGAAGAATAATCTCATCGGTAATTCTCTTCTCAGAGACATAGTCTGCAACAAAAGAGGACACCATCGCCAGCTTCGCAAAGCACAGTTACAACATTTCTACTATTCTTGTGCTTTAAAAGAAGATTGGGTTGCACGTTTGTACGGGGGCCAAAGGGTGATCTAAATTATAAAATATTTAGCGCAGGTTTGAATGGAAAATTCGTTTCTATATGGCGTTTCAGGGTGCAAATAAGAATAAGTGCTTCTGCTTTAGTGGAACTCTTGTGTGGATTTTAAAATATAGTAGATCCCCTTTTATTCGAACCAATTACAGTAAATTCTCGATATATGTCAACAATACGGGTCTTGCCAGGGTCATGTATCGTCCAGGAGACATACCTGTGTTATGTTTACACTTCTCGGCTTCCGAGGCCTCTCGAGCTTCCCGGCCCCACACGAGGTATACCTCGCGGTAGTGGAGATAATTCCGCGTCATTTATCTCCCAGGTTTTGGCGACGTATATATTGTTGATATTTGAATCTACGTTCGAAGAAAATTCTTGTACAGATTGCTCGTTTAATTTTTAGTTTCGGACTGAATCGCGAACAGCTCATTCAGCCCGACGCGACGCGACGCGACGGTTCGCAGAACTCTCTGAAATTCGCCGACAAGACCCGTGTTTGCGCTAGTTGGCTAAACAGCGTCCCGAAATGACAGAAAACAAGGGAGGCAGCAATTAAATGGGAACAAGAACGTGTCTCCGCGCGGAAATATAACAGTTCGGGATAGAGTCCGCCGCGCATGAACGGCCAGCTAAATGAAAGTGCGTCGCCATTATCCGTTCTCGTTCGTAGCGAAATGCAGACATGCCGCGCGTCTGCATTTCGCGTAAAAGTGTTAGGACGGAGCGAGAGTGAGTCGGCATTTCAGCGGCGCGATATCAAAGCGCTAATGCCGTGTAACGCGGCTTCCATCTTCGTTGTCCCGGGGGAATATTTTCCTATCCACGGGGATTTGGATATTTCATTTCGACAAATTCCCGGGACCGGCCTCGGCCACGCGGCTCAAAGGAAATTGAAGCTCGGCCCGGCGCGACGCGACGCGACGCGCGCGCTGCACTAGGGAGCTGCACCACACGGCGCACGCGATGCACCTGGTTATTTTATGTTTACAGATGACTCGGCTGCCCGTAATAAATATCGCCGTCCCGGCCACAAATCTTCCGCGCTCCGCATTCGTCCCCGTTCCTTTTTTCGGCCGGGACGTTTCCGCCTATTGCTCTCGACAGCGCGGTCACCCGTGGTACTCGCCTAATCTGGAAAATTTTAATAATTCGCGGTGCACCGGCTTGTCCGGGACCGTCTGAATTATTTAGGGGCGCGTGCGGTATTCGTTAGAGCGGATGAAAAATTAAGCGGATAAGAGAAAATGAAACCGCCCAGCACGATCTTACAAATGGCAAGCTTCCCTTTTGGGAATACGGGATCAGAGAGTTGGAGATTGTCCGCTGCATCCAGCATCGTCAAGTCTTTGTCTCGTTGCGTCAGTGTAGAAGGTCGTTTTATCAAGCTTGCTACCAGCATCTCGCGTCATGTCACTTTTACAATCTCACAATTTATTTAAACATAGTCAGGCTAATTTTAAACACTTTGCTACTTAACGCTAAACATACCGAGCCTTAAAAGTAATTGATACGTATTGTCTTATGAAAATGACGAGATTGAATTTACAGTGTTTTCTCGATATTTGTCGCAAATACCTGCGTGATAAAAGTCGCAAAACTATCCCCACTACCACGGGGTATACCTCGCGAGGTATACATAGTAACATAATACGGTCGGGTACGGCATCTCCTGGACGATATATGTCGTTGGCAAGTGCCGTGTTGTTGACATATACCGAGAATAACACTGTATTTGGATTTTGTGCTGTTCGTACTATAATTCATGCTCTACTCAGTATATTTATTTAATCATTTCCCATGAAAGTATCTTTGTAATTTCAGTAATCGTAAAATAAAAGATCTGGTACCTGTCATTTTGACCGTCGGTGGTAGGTTTAGTGTTAATACAGCATTCTTAATACAACATAATGTTCATAGACTCAACTTTCCTCTGTTAAATTGTTCGAATGCTTAGTAAAAGTGTTAAACAATTTATTTTGCTACCACTCACTGTGAGAGAGAATTATAATCATTACTTCTTCTAGTATTGATTTTTTTTTGACATTGATGAGCCTTTTGCATTATGTTGTATCATAAAAACTGCTGTTAGGGATTCCATTTTGCTGTTACTACTATAAAAAGCGTTTATAATCGTCATTTCTTCTACTGTTAGTGTCTTTGCTACCGTGGACATTTTTTTTAGAGATTTCGCTTTACTGCTGTTTACTATATCAGGTGCTCATAATCATCTTGTTGCTATGTAACTGTGGAAGAATTTTTTAGAGACTTTACTTTGCCACTAGTCGCTGTAAAAGTGACACATATAGAGGCAACTGTCGGGAATTGTATACTAAAATTAATTCTGTGGTATGATAATTGATTATTTCGTTCAAGGCTAATATTAATCCCATTCTGGCTGGTATTTGGATGGGCATGTTTACTATTGTGTATGTATTGCGGGAGCGATCCTCCAATGATTCGCGGTTTGGTTCTACTCGGCTGTTGTATTGACTACTATACTAGCAGACTCAACACGATCCAGGATTGATCTAATTGCTCTGATTCGCTATAATCTGATGCAGCTCTTATCTGCTGACTTAACTCATTGGCTATCGGCGATTTTTTAATACAGTCCAATGATCAATAATTTTCGCCCAAGGATTTCTTGTAGAAGTTTCTGATAGATATTTCAGTTGTCAATCAACGAGTCACCCTCAGTAATGATCTATAGAGATCATTCCGCGAAAGGAGTAACTTTTACTCATTTCTTCATGCGGTACGATTATTGAGAAATTTTCGAGCCCTTTGCGGTTAAGGATTTTGAAAAATATTAAGAGCTAACACTCCGTAGATTCGCGATAAGGTAGAGTGACCACGTTACCGACAAAAATAGGCGAAAAATAGTTTTACGTTTTACGAGAATGATCTGATGCTATCATTTGTCCACAACAATCCTACTATCGCCTGGAAAAGCTGCAATCACAAATTTTGACAGTGTATTTGTCATGAATGTACTTGATGGCACACTTTTACACTCTAGTCTTTATTAATTATTTTTTAAAACAAGTCATGTTTAAAACCCTCTTACAAACAAGTTAATGTACGTGGCCCTTAAGAGCATTGTCCTCAAAGAACTGGACCGTGCATCAAAATCTTAAATCCTAGGAGGAACGAGAACTATGTACTATTGTTATAAACACAATGAAATTACTCCAAAGCGCGAAACATGCTTCCGGAAGGAAGAGTCGACGCGTTCTCTAACCGAACAAACAATTAATGCATCAAACCTATGTCTCCGAAAATGAAAATTTACCATTATTGGCAACCCCGAAGAATCATCTTTTCCGCCTCGCTGCCAGCCACGCAGAGCGCGATCCGTCTCGGAAAACTCTTCGAATTGGACCTGGGACCCTCACTTTTCCATGTCATCGGCGTCGCCGCGCCGCTTCTTCGGCGTTGAAAAGACGCGGGGTCGCTTTCTCTCCGCTGAAAGCGTATCAATAACCCTCGGCAGCGAGTCTGCTCGGCGTTTCATCGGGCAGGAACACGCACGCTCGAAAGGAAAAAGCCGCGGACAAAGCGAGCGGCGCGGCGCGGCGCGGCGCAGTACGCGTATCACCGTTGCATCGGGCATCAACAGGCGTATCGATGCGCCTTTTCCTTTTCCCCCGGACCATTCGCGTCTGAAGCCGGTCCTCTTTCTCTCCCCCGTTGGTTTTCCCTTTTTTTTCGCCAGGGAACACACGGTGCCGCAGACACGCGCAGCGCGCTGCGAGTTCTGCCGGTCGGATCAGCAGCAGAAGCAGCAAGCCCCGCAGCGCGTAGTTAATCCGGGATAAAGGCGGTACACAGAGACGCCGGCACGATGCCCGTACGCCGAAGATGCGTCTGGTGCATAGACGCATATCCCCGGATTTATAGACTTACACGAGCCCGAACCGGAGGATCCATCTCGTTCGTCCGATCGAGAACCCGGCCGCAGGCCTCGTATCCGCGTGGCCAACGGGATACACCTCCGTACCGATCCGGACGCATTACATTAATTAAATTCTCATTCGACTGGGTACTGTACGGCCAGGTGGATCTGCGAGCCGTCATGTACCGTGATGCTGCACCGACGCGGCGCGGCTTTGAATTTTCATTGTGTCGCTCGCGCGGACTCTGCGGCCGCTTCAGAATCCATTATGGATATTAATAAAGCGATACTCTTCTGCTCGGAGCCCCGCTTCGTTTGTTACGTCTCGTTCTTTGTGCTCGGACGCGGGATTAGGCACCTGTAACTACACGGACACCGCAGAGAACTCTGTGGCGTCGCCAGGTGTGGCGACACGGTGTTACGAAGACCGTTTGATCAGCTTCAGCATCGGGATGCTCGTATCTTGCCATGTTCTTTTTGGACTGTGCTTTACGTCATTTTTCGAGAATTAAAAACGAGGTACTATTTGTTGCTTCTATTAACGCGTTACTCGCCGGCGGCTGTCTGATGGATTTTAAACTTTGACGATACCCGTGACGTAATTCAATTATTTCTTTCGGGATTTGGGATCTTGATGCTAAATAAAACTCGTCGGCGTCCGTTGCAAGAAAAACATGTACAACTTTCTGTTCTTCTTTAACAATATTAGTAAGTTGAGGACTATAATTGACGTTCTTAAGTTCTTTTAATGGTTAAAGTCGCCTCAATTTGGTTGTGTTATAAATGCATAAAATCCGTCTAGTAATGTGATAAGAGTTCTCAAATGTGTTTATTTAAACAATGCACAACGCACAAAGAGTTTCTGGACCTCTATAAAATAATTTGAGTAGAAAAGAGCACAATTCACAATGTAGAAATTTTGTGATTGCTTGGAGGTGGTAGACATACATTATTTTATAAAAATAACGAAAATGTGTTTATCCAAAATTTTAGCCATTTTTCTTTACAATATTTACCCGAAGAAATAAATGTATTGAGTAATTTCTCATTCGTGCATATTTACAATTTCGATAATTGTGAATTAAGAAGTTTAGAACCCGCCATTTTGACGGGTCCCGTAAACCTAGTGTTAAAGCGTGGCAAAATGACAAGAAAGTGACAGAGTAAGGAGAAAATTGAATAAAGCTAAAAAATTGCGAATAATGATTCTGTGATTTTAATATTACACGACATTCTGGAAGTTTAACGAGTGATGTGCTTCCTTTCAATGGCTGGATACTTTTTCCCTAGCTAAAGAACTGAAAAAGCGCGGAAACATTCTGTTCCACTCTAATCATTAAATATAACGACTAAAAACTAGCCGGAACAGTATCTGTTTGGATAAAATCCCTAACGAGGAAGCAGTGGCTGGCATTCATTAAGACGTAGCTGAAAGGAATCCCGCGTTTAGAACCCATGGGGTAGCATCCCCCTTCGAAGTCTACCCTCCCGAAGGGTCAGGAGCATATTCTTCAAATTGAACCGCAAGATGCTGATACCGATGGAAACTTGAATTAATAATATTGTAAGGTTTACCCCCGTCCTCGTGATATTCGAGGATCCACCCTCCTTGTTTCCCCGGCGGATTTTCGAAAGTTTCGTACCGTTCCTTTCATCTGCGTTTTCATTGTGCCACGTCGTAAAAAATGCAACAAGCGTTAAAGATTTTAACGGGTCTCGGGGGTACCTGAACGGATCGGAGCGGAGCAGAGCGGAGCAGCGCGGAGCGGAGCGAGAGCGCACGTACACGCGCGTATCAGCCGGCTGCATCGGAAAAGTGTTTTTCCTCCGATATTTTCCTCGGTATCGATTGAACCGTATCGACGGCAATTTCCCGCAGACGGCGTTCACCGATTCGTTAACACGAATATATGATACGAGTTTTATTAGCGCGTGAAATGAAAACGATTTTGTTTCTCGCGCGCCGCTGGCACACTTTTTCTCCCCCTGTCCGACGGGGCCAGCGCGCCCCGCTCACAATTAAACGCGAGAGCCCGCGCGAGCGCGTTGTTACAACACGCGGGCCGAACAGCTGGCCGGAGAGCTCAATTTTTGTCGGGCCGGAACGGCAACGATTTAATGAAAACACCGGCGAATGTTTTTGTCCCTCCCCGCCGCGCCGACGGAAAAAACGCCTTCAACGCCGGAACAATTCGCGCCGTCACCTGCCAGACACACGCCGCGCGGAATAATCGAGCGAAATTGCCGGAAACTCGGCGACGCCACGCCGACCGGCCCGAAAGATCGACGAAATCGAGAACCCAAACTGCCTCGAGTAGGAACCGGCGAAATCGCGGACACCCGCTTCCAAACTCGCGTTTAATATTCATAGTCCCGGTCAAAGATCGGCGAAACTGCATCGGATTCACATTTTTCAAACAATTTTAAATCTCGTTCCGCTCTCGCGTCTACCCGACACAAGTTTCGCAGCTACTGAACAAACAGAACGCTCTGCACATCGTTTTGTTCGGTGATAATGCGCACAACTTCAAATTTATCGTACCTCATCTTCGCTTTTCGCTGTTAGAACAGGAATTGGCAAAGTATTGGGTCGTTCGGAAAGTTCGTGCCGATTTTTCAGGGAAACTCGAACGCAGTACATTTAAATTTCGATATACGTTTATTGAATTATTATTAGTGCCATTTTGTTCCATAATCTTTCTCCATCTTTCACGCAACTTGCGTTTTTCGGCGAGAAACTTTTATTTTTAAGTGCCATGCCGCTTATGTGACAGCATTGGTCCGTTAACACTAGAACGACCGAGCAATAAATGCGACTGACGTATATTGCTTTGTAACAGTGACAAGACTGTGCCCATTCAGACTTCATACAACTTTTATTGTAATATGTGCTTCAATGAAGAGGTTCATTAAAAAATTTCCGATGAAAACATTTTTACAATTTCAGTAATTGTAAAAGAAAAAATTAGGACGCAGTCATTTTGACTGCTCCGGTCGTTCTAGTGTTAAGGGTTAAGTTATTTTACTTGTTGGATGTCGTTGAAAAGAATGTTCGTAAATAAAATCAACTAAAGTGGATCTATGAACGTAGAATATGTAATTCCGTGTCTTTAGAACAAGCTCGCATTTTCCTGTAACGCGCCGCCATATTGGATAAGACCAGCAGAGGACGTCATCTTTTCAAGACTGTTTTACCACTTGAATAAACCCATAAGTTTACCACTGGAAATATTGATTAAAAAATTAGCAGCGTTTAAATGAAGTTTACGGTCACTTTCTCTAACATTGCTCGGCGCCATATCGGATAGCAGACACAGAGAACGTTATTCTAAAATTTTTAGGACCGCATTACCATGCAAATAGACCTATACTTTTACGAAGACAAACGCGAATGTGAATTAGCACGTAAAATCATGAACGACTGAATATTCAAACTGTAAAAAATGTTTATCCCCGCGCGAGACTGGGGCATTTCGCCAAACTTCGTAGCGATTCTCTTAATTGACACAACAGGAGCTTAACTTTCCATGACAATGAAGCTTGCTCTAATCACAGTAAAATTTTAATGCCGGCAATCGTGAGCAAGGTGGAAGAAACGAAAGCTCTCTCTCTCTCTCTCTCTGTCTCTCTCTCTCTCTCTCTCTCTCTCTCGATGCTTATCGTTCGAGGGTGCAGCTCGCCGTGCAGTCTTCCATTTCTCACAGCAATTACGTCGAAGAGCGATGCGCCGTGCCGGCGAATCGGCGCCCAATAAAACCGTGGAGAAACAGGAAACACGCGAAAACACCGATATCCGCGTCGTTTTCCCAGCTCTCTCTCTCTCTCTCTCTTCTCCGCCTCTCGAAAACATTTCTGATTTATCGCCGGCGCTGGCGCACGCTTAACGCTCGTGTTTATCAAACCTCGCCGCGCTTTATCAATCACGCGGCCTGTGAATGATCCCGCGGCATCATCGTCTGACCGATCCCGTCGGAGGACACTCGACCCCCACGATCCTGACCGCGTTAAGGGAATCGGGGCTATCTGCCCGAGTAAATCAGCCACTGTCAGGATCAACGGGGGTGGCAGAGGGATGACGCTGCCGGATGAAATGATTGGCGTCCGCCGGCCCACCAGGGAACCATTCCGACACAACCCTAATGGATCCGCGATTCTTCCACGGTCACTCGATTTTCGTTCAGTTTTTTTTCAAAATGGTCGACCAGCAACCCCTATTTTGCGACCTCTAGACGGTGGATGTTAACACTAGGCTTACGGGACCCGTCGAAATGATGGGTTCTGATACTTTATATTTCCAATTACCGAGATTATAAAGATGCATTCGTGAGAAATTATTCAACAAATTTATTTCTTTGGGTATGTACTATAAGAAGGAATAGCTGAAAATGTTGATAGATAAATTCTCGTTATTTTTACAAAATAATGTAGAATAGTAATTTATGATGATCCGTAAACCTAGTGTTAACAAATATGCGACGTCCACAGTATCGCAGTTTACCCGAAAATAGTCATATTAATTTGTAAATAAATGTATAAAGTCCCAGGTATTTTTATAATGATTTAGATATGATGACAGCAGAGTATGGAATACATCTTAACAGTGTTGCTTAAAACGATCTACAAAAGCGAAATTTTTGTTCTGTTTTATAATTAATTCGTAATCATAGTCTGCCAGATGTTGCGCCGTTTGCACAAGCTGTACACCGTTGTTGGAACTCATGATTATAATAACTACTTTATTGTTACCCGTAATTTTCCTCCGTTGGAAATTGTAAATAATTTTGCAAACACAATTACAAAGTAATTATAAATCACTTTATCGATCACTGTGCCTCCACTAGTTGATTTTACAAAATGTTATGTTAAAATGTTTGCCGTGTTGATTGCGGTACTAATGAAATACAAATTATGAATTATGTGTAGCATGTTAGCCAATCCAAATGTAATTACCTCCTCGCATCATTTTTTTCTTAAATTAAGCAATATACTCAAACAGCCGATGAAATGGCCCAGACAATGCGTTCAAAATAACTCTGATTCAATGTAGAAAATTAAGCATCTCGTAAAGTTTACTGGAGTCAAGTATAAAATGTGCAAAATGGGGTGCTTTGCAAATTTTTCTGGAGTCAAGTATTAAATCTACAAAATGGGGTACTTTGCAAATTTTTCTAGGGTAAAGCATAAAATGTACAAAATGGGGTACTTGACAAATTTTTCTGGAGTCAAGTATAAAATGTACAAAGTAGGGTGCTTTGCAAATTTTTCTGGAATCAAATATAAAATATACAAAATGGTGTGCTTTGTAAATTTTTATGGAATCAAACATAAAATATACAAAATGGTGTACTGTGTAAATTTTTTGGAGTCAAGTATCAAATGTACAAAATGAGGTACTTTGCAAATTTGTCTGGGGTCGAGTATTAAATGTACAAAATGGAGTACTTTGCAAATTTTTCTGGAATCAAATATAAAATATACAAAATGGTGTGCTTTGTAAATTTTTTGGAGTCAAGTATCAAATGTACAAAATGAGGTACTTCGCAAATTTGTCTGGAGTCGAGTATTAAATGTACAAAATGGAGTACTTTGCAAGTTTGTCTGAAATCAAGTGTAAGCAAAACGTTCAAAATTTGATGTAACATCCTCGTCGCGGGGATGAGCCACCGCCTCTGAAATTAGTCGGAATCAACCGAGCATCTGATCGTTAAGACAAAGACTCGGCCAACCGTCGTGTCCGCGTGCACGAGTCGCCGGACCATCGACAAATAAATTAGTCAAAGCTGGGATTCCGTGTGTCCCGGGTTTCCATTAGGACGAGTTCCACCGAGACGGTAAAGCGGGCGGTATTAGTCCGGCTGTCTGCTCCGTTACGGTCCTCCATTCGTCTCCTCCAGGGGGAAGATGGTTGAAAGTAGGTAATTTCGGGGTTTGCAGGATCTGCCGGAAGCTCGAGCCACCCAGGTATTCGCCGGGCGTCATCGGGTTACCTCGTTGCCAACCTGGTTCCAGTTGCTCCGTGAAAGAAGAGGATTTGCAGTCCCTGCCACGAATTTCGTTGCGTTTCCGAGTACACTCTCGATAACCAGTAACATCTCGGGCTGTGTCGCTGTCGTCCTGCGAAACTTATCGATCGCTTTCCTGTACCTTCGGAGCATTTTTGGCGTCATTTTGGCGTACTGCTGATGCTACCTCGAAATTTGTTATAAAAGTATATATACAGGGTGTTTCACCTAACTGGACCATCTAAAATATCTCGCTTGGTTTTTATGATAGAAAAAAATTTCAAAGGAAAACATTGGTTCAGAGGGGCAAATATTATGATAGGCAAAAAAATTTGTTCAAGGTTATATTTTTTGAGATTTCAAGGTCGTCGAAGTTTTTTAAATGGAATGATATATTTTAATTATCGCTGTATGCCAAGGCTAAGACGAATACAACGACTTGTAATATTATGACCTTCACGCAAAACTGAATGTTTTCCTCTGACATTTTTTTCTATTATAAGAAACAAGCGAGATATTTTAGATGCTCGAGTTAGGTGAAACACCCTGTATATAAATTCTAGATATTTTAATCAAGGATGGTTGAAAATGTTTTATTAGGCGCTACAGTACGGCTATTAAAAGTTCAATGTTTTCAGTCGCAATCCTCGTTTGAAAAAAATTTATTGCAAAAATATGTTTTCCTAATAATTAACGAGCGAGGCGAGGGGTTTGGTGGGAGAAGTATCGTCCGGGCAGTTTCGATGATTATTTAGGAACCGGATAAACTCGCTTTTCAGCGTTCCTCGGAATGCACCGGGGTGCAGTTACTCACAATCAGAGTCCATCTTTATTCGAGTCCATCCCAGCGGACAGGAGCAGATACGGGCTCCCCGTGGCGGCACGTGTAAGCTAAATAACTTAGTAGCCAGTTCCGCAGTAATTAGCGCCGACATTGGCACGATCTTCTTCCCATCAGCGGATCGATAGACACCAAACTGGTCCGATAGGCGAGCAAACAGACGCGACGCTACGGTCAGTCACGTAATTCCGCCGGTATCGATAAAAATAACGGTCGTAACTTCCGCGTCGCGGCCTGCCACGGAAATCGATAGGAACCACATTAACGCTAAAATAAGCCGCCGGCTTTCCAGACTGGAGCCCCTTTATCGCCGGAAATAGCCGCGGCCTCTGATAAAAGTAATCTTTCACCCTATAATAGACAGAATGAAAATCATCGGCCCGTCGCGCCGCGTACAAACAAGTCCCGCGTTTAACGTGCTCGCGCGATACTTTAATTAACAAACGCACCGGTTCATTAGGGGATTACATTATACATCGTTATATTTTATTACAGCCCGCGGCTGCGGTGAAAATTTCAACGACATGCGTTACCACTGCCGCCGAGAGTCTATAATTTACCAAACGAACCGTCACGTGTTATTGAATCGCATCAGCCGCGAAACACGAGCATCGACCAGCACAGGTGACATCGATAGTTCCTCTATTCCGATGGCTCGTGGAATTTCACAGAGATATTCGTCTATTCTACACAAGTGGAGCTGCTTTACAATGCGCTGTCCGCTGGTGTATCATCGCGCGTCACAGGTCTGTTATCCATTTACGTTAAACTTTGCTTTGGGGGGCCAAAAATTGCCAACTTTTTTTCATATAATCCTATAGATTTTGACAAGAAATTACGAAAAATGTAAGCTTCAATGGCCGGAGTCTACTGGTTCCAGAGTTGTACGCGTGTAAAGTTGGCAGAGGGCGTATTAATTCATTGTCAGGACAAATGTGAACAGGATGCAACGTCTCCGATAGTCCACGAAAGCAATGAGCATTTACGACAAAAACGAGCAGACGAAACTTACGATAGTAAAATGATTAAAAGAGGATTGAAACGTAAAAGGATTACAATTTATTTGGCTCTTATAATGGACGTTATTTTTATTTTGCACAAAAATCCGCAGTCCTCGTCATCCCGGGGACCCAGCAACTGCGACCTCGTTAAACCTTCCGTTCCCCAGGGCCACTAAAAACTACCCCTATCTCTCATCTTCCAGATGTCCCGAAACCATGGGAAAGCCGACCTTGAACTGTTAATCCGACCCGCTCCGGTACAACGTTCTCGCCCCGAATCTTGTAGTTCTATCGAGCCCGCCATCTTTAAAACGCGCTCCGGTCCGATAAAGACGAACTCGACAGTAACGAGTAGCCTGTTGGCCCATTTGTCAGGCTTAGCGGAGGGATGCGTACAAATATGATAAGCCAGGGCCGCAAAGCCTGCACATGGCTCATGCGTTCAAGAAAGTTATCGTTCGGGGCACGCGGGGCACGCGAAAGGCCTTCGCGAAAAATCATAAATTTCGCCGCGTAATCCGCAGTGCACGCCCCCTCTTCGGGGGTGTCTGCGATCTGTCGATTCGAATTCGATTATGCGAGGGGGGTGGGCTACGGGGCCCGGCGGTCTCTCCCACGGCGCTGGGGCGGAGACTCGAAAAGCCACGGGTCCCGGTTCCCGGTTAAACAGCCGGCCAGACGGCAAGAATAACGACGGAATAACGGCGTTTGTTATTGGATGAAATATCAGCTCGTGCATTATTCATCGGGCCGGCCCGAGTATCGGCGTTTGGTAATTCAATCGAGATTCTATGTACCTTCGCGGGCCGAGTCACACGGTTCCCGGGCGTTGTTGCCCCGGCTAATTAATACGACGAAGTTGGACATTATATCGGACAGGTTATTGGCGTAATTTCGGAAAACGCCGATGGGTCCCGGCCGATCGAGGCGGCCGCACGTGGAATGGACCGGACCAGGTCCACGTGCGTCACTCAGAAACGCCCCCAACCGGAGGTCTGCGTCACAGGTTAATTGCAGGGAACCTGAGGTGATGGCTCCGGAAATAGTGCAACGCTTCTGGGGAAAACAGTCTTCCCATTACTCGAAACTTTCCCGTCCTCTGTTCCGGAATCCATTTCGGGTCAGATCGCTGGAACCAACATCGACCAACTTATTCATTTGCTGTCGACTTGACGCGATACTTTTAGCATTTACGTCGTATGCAAGAGAAAGTTTTTCCTCTCGATTCGATCCGTAAAAAATTGCTTAAACATCCACAGGGAAAGGGGCCTACCAATTTCTTCAGGGTTACCATTCAACCCTTGCGAGGCAGACGATTTCGTGTGAACGTTTTCATGGCCGAATTCATTTAAATTCTTGCATATGAGTTTTCTTTTACATATTAGGGGTACCCATAAGTAATCAATTATTTGCAAAGAATTTGTTTCGCCTTTAGTTCTGTACCGATCGTTGAAGAGGAAACACGTATTCTTTTACAGCTTTCGGTAAAACAGCCTGTGCTCAAAATATTCTAAAAAGTGAGTCACTTTGAGTCATATTTTGCTTTACGAACCCCGGATTTCTATAAGAGATTGAAAATTTGCAGGAAAGATGGCAAACTGTCCTTGATAATCATGGAGATTATATAATAAATTAAGAAATAAAAACTTGAATTTACTAGAAAGTTTCTTTTATATTTCAAGATAATTGATTACTTATGGGCTCCCCTAATATTTCCCATTTTTCTCCGCGGCTGTACAAACGCGCCCGGTCCGGTGGTATTGATTAAATTGCTTAGAGACTCCGGTTGCACGATCGAATTAATGCGATCGGATTCGAATGCCGTAACGCTGCAGCCTTACGGCGGCTTTAATTAAATTTTCGTTCGGCGCACGCGTCCGGCATTTTCGTTTCGGCCAGTCGCCATTAGCGAGTCTCTCAGCAGCCCCGTGTGCGCGCGATAGTACCGAAGCCGAGACTAATTCAACAATCTGACAAATAATTATTTCCCGGTCGGAATATTTCAAGCGTCCCCGTGCATTAGGGGTGGGGGGGGGGGGGGGGGTGGGGGCTCAACTAATTACGAACGAGACAACGGAAGAGCGGCCGGGACTCGTGGCCTCTTAACGTGTCGAAAGACTGGGACTAACAAAGTTTCCGGGTGTTCACGGCTTTCGTGTGGCTCACGTTTCGCGCCGTTGCACTTTACGAGTGCAGTAATTGGGTCATTGCAACGACATCCCCCCCCCCCTCCCACGTGCCCCCGCCACCCCGGATTACCCATCCAGTACGTTAAATACCAGAGTTTCGTTAAGTAGACATCATGCTAATGAGCAGTCCCGATATTGTTTATACGGAATCGCGCACCGAATTACTCGCCTCCTGACCTTTACGGGCCGTTTTGAAGCGGATTAGGCTCGTATTGTTCACTGTACAACGTCGGGAATCAGTCGGTCCCTCTCCCGGGCGCTCGGCCGACGCAAGATATAATAATAGGATTTCTGTCCTCTAATTGCTTTCTCTTACTTGACAGGTCGAGGTATTTATTCCGACCCTTTCAAGACCGACGGAATAATACGTCCCAAGATGGCTCCGGCAAAATTTCCTGTAACGTTCAAATATAACTATTTAACTACGACCTTTGCAATTGTATTTAACATCGTATTGTTCCGTCACTCCTAAGACCGAACAGCATGCCCCTAAGATAGCATCGCAGCTGTGACATCTGCTACCAAACATATCTATTTATCCACAGATTTTGCAGTTTCATCTTGTACCCTGTCAACGCGGAGACCTGTTTTAATATTTAACACGCGAACGGTGGTACCCAGGTTTATTTTGATCGAGAGTATCAGAATCATTATTTCATCGCTCTGTCTCTGGCGATCCGAATTTGTGGCTGTTCCATATTAAGAATGGCGAAAAGATTGACGTATCTAGAAAAAGTGACAAAATTGATAAACGAAGCTGGAAATGGACCAAAGCATCGTGAACTGTGTAATTAACGAAAAGGTCGTCTATCCGAAAACGAAAACCTTCGTAATGTGTCAAGAAGAAACTATACAGGGTGTCCCAAAACAGACTTCCGAGAGGCGACGAAATCCAAAATTCATGTGCGCGTGTGGTAGTGGTAGTCAAACTCTAAGCATAATATTACAGTTTTTATATGGGTCTACTCCGGGACATATATCGGCCAGGAGATACTATTTTTTTATCCACGCCGGACGTAAAAAAAAAAGGACAGTAAAGCTCTAGAGGCCTCGGCTCTCCCCAATGGGGATAATTCCGCGACGTTTATCACCCAGGCCTCGGCGACATATATAGAGAGATCACTGCAAATACAAACTTCTGTCTTCTTCTAAGAAATTATGAATTATCGGTTAGATATTTGGGACATATATCGAGAAAACACTGTAATCGTTCGTTACAGCACCGTTGAATATTCCGATATTAAAACAGTCCGAGCTGAATTAATTTTAATACCCAAGATCTAGATTTTCCCGGAAGGGGTAGAAATGGTTGCACATTTTTGTGCTGCGAAATAATTGCAAGTAGGTTGCCCCTGCGAGTGTCATCTTGTCCCAGGGACGGGTTAGGCCGTAATGGGCCCGTTACCGTGAAATCGTCGTTTACGAGTTTCCCGCGGGTGTCCGTCACGGGGAAGGGGATGGAATAAGGGTAGAAAAGTTTTCCTTGCCGCGGGAAGAGATTTTCGTCGGGACGAAGGGTTGGAAAAATCTGGGCGAGGCAACGACTCGGCGATTTCCCGAAGGCTGAAGCGTATCAAATCGGGGGTGGATACGGGTACACGGGTACACGGGGGTCGCAGCCCCTCTTGCACGCGACATAAAAGTGTATTACACGTCGCGGGGAAAGGAAGAAGCATCGCGAGGGGTGCCCGGTAAACTCTCGTGGTGCGTTCACGTGTGTGCGCACGTACAAACCGGGCCCCATAATTGGTGGGTCGGTCGCCCAGCCGAAAGGGAGGTGATCCCTGACGGGGAAATAAACTTGGACGTGGCTCGGTGTGGTTCTATTATTTATACTTCCGTCCGGGCGGGTTCTGCACGGTCGTTTCGGTGTTGCGGAATGCGCGCCGGGGGTGGTTTAAGATGCAGCCAGAAATTTAGAATGGCTGCTGGAGAACGCGCCGCTGTAATATCTTCTATGGAGTAATGCGCGCTCTGCTGCTCTTCCTGTCGTACATGTAATTAAGCTGCTACACCACCGGTTAATATTTTACAAAAATATACTCCCCGTTCGCTGCAAGCATGACGTACTTCTGAAATCATTACTTTAGTGGAAAGTTTGAACATTTCGAATTGTCACGTGGTGACGATTTTGTAGGGATGTATAATTATACTCTTATTCAATGCTAGAAATGCTTGTTCACACTTAACCCCTTGCGCTTGAAGCTATTTTAACTCCAAAACGAAACATTTCTTCCAACCTAGAATATCTCCCTTCTAGATATTTTTTTTCTTAAAAAATATGAACCAAAGTGGTGCAGTTTACTCGTACAATACTGAAATGTTTAGTAATTCATTGATTACAAACAAATTTAATACTGCAAAAAATATTTTTAATAATGATACAGCAATTTCTAGTGGTGCCTTACAGTCGCCATTCGAGTGCTAAGGGTTAACACAACCCCTATTCTGTTCTATGACATTCAATAATGCAAGTCATATAATATTGTTACCCTTTTCGAGAGTCATATTCCAAAGAAAGTATTAAGCTTTTTTCAGACACAGTACAGCCATTAAAGAATCTCTTCCTCGCACGTTCCTCAGGGTGGAAATTCTACCACCTTCCATTTCTAAATACTGCAAAATATTCGACTTCTTTCTGAGCATTTCTTTAAATTATGACATTATAAAGGAAACAAAATTTCTTGATTTAGAGTGTAAGGGAAAACTGGGTATCTTTCATATAACTATTTCTGAAAAGTATGTGAACCTTAAAAAGTCTCCAATAACTGAAGTTAACAGGGAACAAACAAACGGTGCTCGTATTTGTCGTGGTTCTTACAGAAGAGGGACGGTAAGGGCCTGAAATATTCAAAGTTAAAACTGTCCCCGACCGCACGATTACTCGTAAACAAACAGACCGCCATTAAACGTAGCCGATTCGGCCCCTTCGGCCAGCACGTGTTGGAAATCATAGACCGCAAGTTTAAGCGAGCAATCCCAAAAATGGCGTCATAAATAAGCTAAAAGCTATTCGTTTTATTCCGCCGGTGGGGGTGATCACCCTATCGCGGGACACACGTACGCACACAGAACGGCAATTATGGAGCGGTCCGGTGCACGTGCAGACGTGCCACGGGGGTGTTACGGGGGTGTTACGGGGGTGTTACGGGGCTGGTCGTAGCCCGTAATTTGTCTGCGTTACGTTACGCGTAAGGTCGGGATTCCAGCGGGTGCCCGGATCCCCCTCTAATATAAAAAAAGCGCAATCTTTCTCGCGGAGCGGCTCGCAGAACGACGAGGCGTCGCGGCGCTGCGCGTCGCTCGAGAGGGATTCGTATTCGTAACGTGACACGCTGGATTACGGGATTTATAGGGGGTTCTAGGTGTTCGCGCGCGGTAACGGACCCTCAAATGGAATGAACCCCACCCCCGCAGTACCGCCCTCACCGCTGAACAAACGGGGCACTTGTCCTGGGCCCTCAACTTATCGTTGGTTATGTTAAACAATTTTTTCCCGCGTTCGTTTCAATGTCATCCTTTGAATGAAACTTTTCCCTTATCAGCGCCCTCTAGAAAATTGATCTGCGATTTTTCGTCGCGTCGTTGTTGAGCCGAGATACTCCATAGTTAAACGTCTGTCATAGTTGTACAATCAATATTCCGATCAGTATTATACCGTGTCGGTGGACTGTATGTATGGTAACGTATATGCCGAGTATGTTTAAAAACAAATATATATCTTCACTGTACAAGAAACACTGCGCAATAAATCTGTGACAAAAAATGGCACATCAACGTTTGAGAGGACGTCATGAAGGGAATCTACTTTTATAAGATCCCATTAAAACGGAGGTGCAACAAAATTTTTTTCACTTCGTAGAATCGACTGAATTTGTAAATCTTTAAATGAAGAAGAACAACTTGAATTTTCCTCTCGGTTTTGTAACAAAAGAGCGACTCCGAGAAGGGAGAGAAAAAAGGGAACTAGGGAGCGTAAAGATAGAGAATTCACCTTATAAAATGATTAATTTTACACAAAGTTACAGGAGTTCAGAGGTCGACGATTTTAGATATATAGAAATCGAGTGAAAATCGAGCTTCAGTGAAGTTTGGGTTTGCCCGGGGCCCCGCGACTTCTAGGGACGGCGATGCCACCCCCGGATGATAGCCAACCGAAAGAGACACTGCATATTTCTTCGCGGGGAATAGACCGCCGGTGTGGCGGGCTTCATTTGTATTTTTTATAGGCCTGCCCGGCCAGAGAAATGCCTTCCACGAAACAGCTCGCGGGCCCGTTAAATGGAACTCTCCGGCGCGCAGCCGAGATGGAAACTGCGCGCGTCCCGGCCTGTAATTCGCGTGTGTTTCCATTGCGGCGATCTTCTTTTTAATTAATCAAAGCGCGACCACCGCGGCGGCGATGTGTCTCGATGATTCACCTTTGATAGGCTGGACCCGCTGATCGGAATTTCGATGGAGATATGAACTCGATTGGTCCAATTACTTTGATTCGTTCTCGATAACGGTGACGTCAATGTTCGCAGAGGATGTGTGTCGCGATGTCCGCGGCCATCGATAGCATCGAGCACGGTATTACGTTCATACACGACGGAAAATTATTCCATCGATTTTCAACGTGCCGTCGTGTAAGATGACCGAGGGGACTCCCCGTCGAAATTGATTTGCTTTTCGCTTGATTTCGTTATGGAAGGCGTTTTAATTACGGAATTGTTTCGGTATGCCCGAATCTGGGACGCTGCTTTCGGTGAGTATACTATTAGCGGATTTATTGATTAACACTAGGTTTACCGGAACCGTCAAAATGACGGATTTTAATATTTTTAATTTACCAATATGCATCCGAGGAATTATTTACCAAATTGATTTCTATGGGTATATATCATTTAAAAAATGGCTACAAATTTTGATAGATACATTAATGTTATTTTTATAAAGTAATGCAAAGTACAGTGATTTCTCTATATATGTCGCCAAGGCCTCGACGATAAATGTCGCGGAATTATCCCCACTACCGTGGGGTATACCCCGTGAGGGGTGCGAAGCTAGAGAGGCCTTGGTCGCCGAGGAGTGTAAACATAACACGGCACAGGACGATACACGACGCTGGCAAGACCCGTGTTGTTGACATATATCGAGAATACACTGTAGTCATTGTTAGTGCTCCGTAATCTGGGAATCTTGACCTTTGTTCATTCTTTAAAGGAATCTGCATTTACAGATACAGTTTATATTAAAGTGACTCAACTGGAAATTGACTTACGTATACCGGGTGTCTGATTGATCCGTGGTTTCTCGTTAATAACTCCGTAACAGAATCGCGGAGAAAATTTTCTTAAAGGAAAAATTAGAATTCAAAAAGGTTAAAACAGCATCCCCTATAATACATTTAAAATTTCTAGTTTCGCTTTCATTAATTAAATTACTCTGATTTTGTAAGAATCTTTTTTGTAAGGGAATGATATTTGGCACTTAACGTGTTAAGCACTGTACGCCACTATAGTGGCTTCCGTGGAAAGCATCAGTTTGAACGGTAACGCCACTATAGTGGCTCTTGTGCCTTTCGCGGCTAGGCGCGCCGTACCTGGGAGACAGAGTTGCGGATGAGCGGCGCCGTACCTGGGAGATAGAGTTGCGGACGAGCGCGCCGTGCTTAGAGGTTAACTTGACCGATGATGCCAATCAATTTCAAGCATTGTATGTCCGATGAACGTTATTTTCCCTTGGTCACATAGCAAGAATAGTTGAAGCTCTATGGAGAAAGATCAGATATTTCCGTGGGAACAAGGTTTTCCCGTAGCAAGGGATACCATACTGGTCAGAACGTTCCGGCTCGGAGAACCTTTAGAAGTTTGAGCCCCAAAGGCTCGATTCCAAAGGGTTGAAGCTGACAAGGGGCACGCTCACCCTGGAGAAAATCCTCTAAACGAGACCGGTCCAAGGCGAGCTTCTTGCTAATTACGCGTGGATAGGCCACGCAGCGCAGGGCAGTTTTTCAATTGCAAACTGCGAAAGGTCGGTTGACGACCAGAAAGCTCCGGTCGGATTAAACACGGGCGAGAGCAGCATTTCGCAGCCGTTTCTCACAGCCCATATTTATTCCCGTTCTTCTTTTCTATCCGCCCCCCGCCCCGCACCCCGAGCCGTGCGACGCCACGGGAAAACGGAAGGGGGCCATTTCTCCGCGGGTCATATTATTGCGAGCCCCAGTTTCGAATGAAATAAACATAGGGTCGTAAGGTAGCGTTCGTTCCCTCGAACAATTCAACGACTGCACGGTAAATGGGTCGGTGTGTCGCGTACAAACGAGCCATCGCCGACCTAATCCGGCGAAGACGGCGAATACCTTTTTTCGCGTTCGCTTAATTGCGAAAGAACTCTGCAATTGTAAATACCGTTTGTATGGAACTCGCTCCCGGGAACTTTGCTGGGGAAAGTTTTGTTTCCTTGCTATGTAATTAATTGCGGAACATCTGGCAGTACTGAGAAATTAATTGTTCAAGTACCATTTTGTCCCTCGTACATTGCTGAAGACATTCTTGCATTCGAATGTTATGAGTTGGGTTAAATTGGATCAGAGATTTCTTGCAATCAAAGATAAAACTATCCCTTTTTTTCATTGTGATGTATGAAATGTTAGAACTAAATTTATTTGTGTACTCACTGGCAATATGATTTTTTACAAACTCAGTAACCTAGTCTGCACAATGAATCTTTCATTTTCTCGTCTATGGTCTTGGACTTTGAAAACGTACACAAAAAATTTCTGAGATACTAATTACAGTTTCCAATTCAACGTGCAACTGTTACCGTAGCTAGATGTTTAAACCAGTTTGTAAGAAAAATGAAAATTCGAGGTAAAGCTATGAAGAAATGAAAGTTTATCTAAAATTCGGTGACCCACTACGCCTGTGGAGATACCATAATTACAATAAATATCTGAGACTAGGTACTCCTCATTTACAGGTGTATGGCGGTGAACTGTACCTACATGGATGGTTCAATAATTTTAATAGAATATTAAAAAATGTGTTTGCAACAAAAGACATTCCCGCCACATTTTTCATTGTATAAAATGGCGTTTTTAAAAACAGCGTTTTCTTCTAATAAAAATTGGATTTCCACGAAACATCAAAGGGAGACTTTCGCAGAACCAATTCGGCCCGGCGTCTATCATTATCGAGCGGCCCGGGGCCGATTCCTTCGGTCCCCGAAAACCTGGCTCAGCGGTCATCCCGGCGATCGTGAGACGCATCGAACACAGAATTTCATCTCCGCGCGTAGATGCTGATCCGCTTAGGCCAGGACGTTTCGGAGCCGCTCGTACATCGCTGGTAATCACCTTGATGCGGCCGCATTCCCTGGGAACGGTGTACTAATTAGTCAGGGTTTGGTGGGGCGGGCAGCTCTGCGCGGGCGGCGGAGGGGCCAGAGGGGATGGGGTGTGTCTTGATGATATGTGCCCAATTATTTATGCAAATCGATCCCCGGTTCGGCCGAATCCGTTTTATAACGTGTCGCGGCGGGTTGCCGGCACACACGGTCGCATTAGCTAGGATGAAATAGAGGGACATTTCGAGGATCGATCGGATCGCGCGCGCGAGGGGCCGATGGTTGCTGGCATCCCTCGAGCTCTTGTGGGGTGTAGGGGTGGTCCGGTTCGGGTGGATGGTGGTGGAAAGTAGGGTCGGATCAAAGCGCTGCAAATGAGGAGGTTAACGGCCTTCGGCTAGTTACTACATTTCTCTGTATTCCGCGTGTGTGTAGACCGGGGAACGGGTCCGGTCGGTCGGCCGCGTCGCCTCGTTAATATTAAGCATAAGGTCAATAAGGCGAGCGTTAAATGGAGCGGACAACGGCGACGTCACTCCGCCCGGACGCCTCGAGACGGTGCTCGTCGACGGTTTTCCACCGACGAGACGTGCATACCACGGACACGTCTGTCACGATGGTGTCGCGAATCTGCCCGCGAATGATCGCATAAAACACCGGGCATCGATCTACAGTGAATTCTCGATATATGTCAACAACACGAGTCTTGTATTGCCAGCGTCGTGTATCGTCCAGGAGATACTCCTCGGCGTCCGAGACCTCTCGACCTTTGAGGCCCCTCGCGGGGTATACCACTTGGTAGTGGGGATAATTCCGCGACATTTATCATCCAGATCTTGGCGACATATACAGGGTCATTTGAAAACTTTCCAGCCGAATATCTTGAAAAGTATGAAGGATATTAAAAAAGTGTAAAACATGTGTCCAAGGATTTCGAGGGGGAAAGAGGGGGCAGTATCAGTTTTATATTTGGGTGGCGTTTGCAAGGTCATTTGAAGGTCAACTTTGTTTTTTCAAATAGAAACCTTTATTTTTTACTATCTGATCTTATTGTACATAAAAAGACCAGCATTTCTCGTAGGATATTTTTTTTTATCCGCGCACTAGTTTCGGAGATATTTAAAGAGAAGTAGAGCAAGGCATTGTGTGAAATTCTTTGACGCAAATCGTTGATGTGTCCCAAAATTGTCCTCTATTGATCTCTTGTTTATGTTGTCTGTCTTTCAATATAAGATTGTACTATTTAGTCAAGCGTGAATCATCGTAATATGAGATTTTATATCGTAGTACAATTATGAAAATGGCAATTTTTTGTTACATGTAGAACTTTTGTACTTCCAACATGATGGTACTCCCCCACATACACGTTACCAGTTCGGTAGAAGATGGATCTGTAGAAGAGGTGTTATTGAGTGGCCACCAAGGTCGTCAGATCTAACTCCAGTCGATTTCTTTTTGTGGGGACACTTAAAGTCTGTTGTTCACAAAACACAACCAAAAAGCGACAGCAATTTGCGTCGTAGAATTGTACAGGAATGTAGAGCTATTCCAACAGATACCTTCAAAAATGTTCGTTCAGAATTTGAGAATCGTTTGTATTACTGTTTAGAAAACAACGGAGAACATTTTGAAAATTTGTTATAGTTATAACGAAATTTCAAACTTTCGTATAAGTATGACTCGCTCTACTTCTCTTTAAATATCTCCGAAACTAGTGCGCGGATAAAAAAAAGTATCCTACGAAAATTGCTGGTCTTTTTACGTACAATAAGATCCCATAATAGAAAATATAGGTTTCCATTTGAAAAAACAAAGTTGACCTTCGAATGACCTTGAAAACGCTTCTTTCCCGCTCGAAATCCTTGGACACGTGGTTTACACTTTTTCAATATCTTTCATACTTTTCGAGATATTCGGCTGGAAAGTTTTCAAACGAACACCCCGCATAGAGAAATCACTGTATTCGGCGACTCGTTAAAAAACGGAGGACGCGCGTTGTTCCTCGGTTTCAAGTGTCGAAAGGCGACGTTTGCCGCGCTCGAACGAATTACACCGCTGGACAAGGACGTTTCCCGGGATCGGCCGGGTTCTGGTGGAAACAAATCCGACACTCCGGGAAATTAATTACTGCTTAGGCGGACGTCGAAATAAAAGGAGCGGCTCGAATGCGACCGCGGCTGTCGGTCGGCGTTGCGGGCCTTCGGGGGGACGGTTATCACAGGAACGGAATTACCCTTCTTCCGGCGGTGAATAGCATTTGGCCCCGATCGGATGAAATTTTAGTTGCAGCGGCGAGCGACCGCAGGCGTCCGCGTTTCCATTTCGAACTTTCAAGTCGTCTAAATCGTTGAAATTCGCCCCGTCGGCAGCCTGGCTCTCGCGGAATAATCCGACGGAGGGGTGTAACCCTCATGTCTATCTCTGTCTCTCCTGCTCGCTCTCCATCCGAAACCGGAAGCGGAAAATGATCGCGAGGCGTTCGCTCTCGGAACGAGGCCAAACGGCACAAAGGCGTCCCGCGATTCGCGCCCCGTCCACGGACAAAAAGCGAATACAGTTTTCATTAGGGGCAGCGAGTATCCCCGCGAACGACCCGGCCTCTCTTTCTCTCTGTCAGCGAGCGACTGACAATGCCGGCGGCGAACGGATGGCGCAAATCACCCGGCCGGTTATTGCGAGCCGGCCGATTCATCTTAACGATCGTTAACGGAGGAATGGAGAACGCGATGTTACACTTGGCGATCGTTAAAACTTAACGAAATCCCCGCGCACACCGGCTGCGGAACGGACCTGCCGCGTTGCCCGCTGGAAAAACGCACCTGGAATCCGGGTCACGCTTAGGAGAGGCGGTATAATTGCACGGACGAGTCATCCGAGCCGCGGCCACCGCACCGCCCCCTTTTCCGTCATTTCCACCGAGTCGATGTAACTATTGCTCGAGAGTTCCCCTATGTGCTCGATGAAATGGCAATTTAAATTGAATGGGACCGCCGCCTTTGTCTGGTTCGCCTTTCTTCCTGATCTCGCATTAATTCGAACTACTGTGCAGCCACGGTTATACAAACTAATCGGACGTAGGCGTTAAATCCTCGTGTATGCGTAACAATAAATTGCAAGAGTCGCTTTAGGTTGAATTGTTCGCCTCAGATACGTAATCGCATAATAGAGAGCTGTACTGATGTTTGGTTGTTGTACAGAAGGAAGCATATAACGGGTTACCAGCTATTTTCCGGAAAGCTGCAACCTACACCGACTCAATACGACTTTTAACACTTTATTGGATGTTAGTGGTAGTCGATGTGTTAAATTAAATGGAAGAAAGATTTAATGTAATACAGATTTTTAAGAAAGGGAATGCTGGGGCCCCCTCCTCTCACTTCTGAGGAAATCATTAAGCCTAATAGACTAAGAGATTAAGCTTAATAGATTAAGCCAAATAGACCTTAAGATTAAGCTTAATAGATTAAGCCTAATAGACCTTAAGATTAATTAATAATTAGTCTTTGCTGCTTTTTTGATTTAAAATATATTTTCCAACTTCGATTTTGAGAAGGTTTCGGGGATGCTAAAATTTGACAATTTGGAGAGCAGAGATATGTACACGAAAGGGGTAGTGACGAAAAAGAACTTGAAGACGAAGCTTTGAAGCTAAAAAATATTGAGAAACTACGCTTTATGAGAGCATTTTCTAACTTAGGCTTCGAAGAGTTTTCAAGAATGTTGAAATCGGAGAATTTTGACAGCTCAGATAATACTACCTCAAAAAGGGTAACGAATAAAAAGAATTTGAAGACGAAGCTGGTAACTTAAAAATATTGAGAAAGTACGGTTTAAAAAAAGCCTTCTCCAACTTTGATTTTGAGGAGGTCTCGAGGATGCTAAAATTCGAAAATTTTGAGAGCAGTGATAATCTACCCCAAAGACGCAGTGACTAAAAAGAACTTGAAGACGAACCGGGTAACCTAAAAAATATTGAGAAACTACGGTTCAAAAAAAGCCATTTCCAACATGGGCTTTGAGGAGGTCTCGAGGACGTTAAAATTTGAAAATGTTGAGAGCAGAGATAATGTACCCAAAAGGGGTAGCGAGTGAAAAGAACTTGAAGACGAAGCGGGTAAGCTAAAAAATACCGAGAAAGTACGTTTTACGAGAAAGCATCTCACAGCAGTCTGTCTCGTTCGTTCCATGCAAAACAGCGGTCTTTAAAATGAAGAGAAGTGTCTGACCCATTTTTTGGCTCGCCGGCGAACTTAAGCTCATCTTTGAGATATGGAAGATCGTCCTTGAGCCACTTTAAGGTGGCCGCAGCCATTCGAAACTCCCGCTGCGATTCGCGAAAAATCCCTCGGCAATTGCGATCGATTTCCCGGAGATCCAGAGCCCCATAAAAGATGGATCTCGGCGAGAATTTATTCGAACGATATCGTAAGTTTTCTGGGTATCTTCCGTCGACCTTCGACGCATACTAGCAGACGGGCGATCGTTTCCAGCTCGTATAAAATTACTCGGTGGTGGTTCTCCCGGCCGACAGACCTGGAAAAATTGTAAAAAGGATCCGATACTGTTAAAACCTTTCTAGAATGGTCTCTAGAGGGAGGAGGGGTGGGGGTGGGTGGGTGGGTGGAAGTTTCAAACCGTGCCGCGGAGAGAAATCAAATGGTCCCTGAATGCTTGCCACGTAATGAAGCCGGTGAATGCCGGGCCAGCGATTCCGGCCGGAAGACTGATGCACGGCCCCAGTATTAAGAAAATAAACTTCCTTAAGCCAAGTCCTGGAATGCCCCCTCGTTAGTTTTCCCGATGCCAAAGAGCTGCGGGGATATATATATACATATATACATACATATATATATTCCACGGTTTGAATGCAGCTTCCTGGACTCCTCCGGCCGGCTGAACTCCAGCTTCTTCTTTCACCGGGGCAAAAAGAGTCGAAAGTAGTTTACCGTCTGCGGATATAGAGGATTCTATGGAATATTCGGATCGATCTTTCCCGGAGGAAAAGCCCCGGTGATGCTTGTACCAGAAACCGTGAGGGGGGAGCATGAAGAGGGACGAGAAAGAAGCAGAAGAAGAACGAACGAAGAAGAAGAAGGAGAAGAAGTGATCGGAGGAAGTCGAAAATGATCTGAAAAATATTGTTCGACCGTGCGACCGAGTTTCCTTGCCCGCCTCTGTCCTTCGCCCTTCCTAGCTGGTTCCCCCGCTCCGCTCGCAGCGAGATTAATTATCATGGTTGTATTAGCTTCCACGGTTAATAGCCGTCCGAGGATTTTTAACTGGTCAATTATTCTGGACCTTTTTAATGGGAGAACTTTAACGATGTTCCCCCAAGTTGTAAAAGTTCATTCTCTCTTTTATTCCGGTCCGGAGGAACGCGTGTACGCGCCGGCGAGCGCGGTCGCGAGCGATTAGCGGGGACCGCCGCGCGGAGGACGGGATCAAATAAATTATCCGTTCGGCTCGTACGCGCGTGCGATAAATTCGCCGAGGAAACTCCGACGACACGCGACGGATTATGCTTTACGATATTCGAATGGTAATTCATGGATTCGGGGCGAGCAGGCTTTCATAAATTATCATATTGGGCTGCGCGCAGGAAAAAAATATGGCGCGTTCCGAGCCGCGCCGTGTAGAGACGCGGGGGCTTGTTTGCCGAGAACGAAAGGTTAAACGTCTGTTGTGCGCGGGAGGAGGGGGCGATGGAAATTAATAGTCCGCCCGGTTGCTTCGACGTAAAGACGTCTAGCTACTAATTAAAATTTCTGTTCCCGGAAGAACCCTCTACAGAAACCTGTAGATAACCGGCAGAGAGCTCCGCGTCCCTTTCCAAAGCGATTATCTCACAAAGAAGAGAGCCTTTAATCCGGCCGGTGTAGCCGGGGCATTTAATTATAAAAAATAATACTTGAAAAATGATTTCGCTGCTTAAAAGGAAACTTGACGGGAATTCTCGCGTTAACGTTCAAACCCTCCACCAACAGCAAATCTTTCCCGTTACCGATGCAACCTTTTTGCCGGTGGAACGCCGGTACAACTTACTCCGCGATATTTAATGAAGCACAGCATCTAATTACCGACTTGTTCTAATCGAAAAAAAAAGTCTGGGTTTATAGACCCGGTTTCACGGCCGGCGCGGCGGCAGCCTCCTGCGGTCGAATTATTTCTATTAATGCCATTAGGTACGCCGGCCCTTCAAATCGGCGAATTATAATTGACCGTTGAACCCTCTTCCCCGGGAATGCTTAAACAAGTAGCAATCGCTCGGGACTACCATAATGGCCTCCGTTTCCTGCAGTCCTCGAGAAAAGTTGCCGGGATAAGAGCTGTCTGCGCAAATTAGTCGTTAACACTAAACCTACCGACAATTCTTGCATACCTGTTCCTACCGTGCGTGGTCAAAATGACCGGTCCTTAAAAAAAGTTATGCTTAATACATTAAACTTAGATAATAGTCAATTCGTAGCTGAATGAACTGGTAGATGAACAACTTCCATAAAACGACGATACAAAATTTTCGTATAATTTCAATTATACAAAAAATACTGCGACGCTCTCTCCTCGATTTACAAAATTGTACTGTGTCGTCCTACTTTGCGGTTTGGACGCATTTGCCATGAAACAGTATTATCAATCAGGCACGTGCGTAACTTGATAGCGTCTCATTCAATAAGGCGGCTCATTTATTTTGAGTTGGCTTTCTTTTATCACTGATTGTTTAGGTTTAGAAGAGTAAATACCATGTTTCTTGGAATATGTTTCTTGGAAAAAGAAACATAAAACGAGAAATAAATATTGAGAAACACATTGTATACATACTTTAAGAAAAGTCGTGTTGTATATACGAAATTGTACGCAGAAGTTTGAAAAGGTCAATTTGACCGGCCGTGGTAGGTTTAGTGTTAAAGACAGGGGAAATGCGATGGGGGGGGGGGGGGGCGACAACATCGGTGAAAAACACAGGCGAAACCGTCGTCGATCCGCTGACCCTCGTTCCATTTGAATTTTATTCGACGGCCGCCGGCAAGGACGCGTTGACAAATTCCATTCCGTTAAACGGAGGCCGGCGGCTGACGTGTCGGGTTTCGTTTCAAGGTTGCACGCGATTCGGCCAAGGGAGCGCACAGGTTGACGACGTGGCGAAGATCCGGCGAAAGTCTCCCTCGGCCGTGTCTTCCTCCTGTTCGGCCGTCTTTCCTATCTGCTTTACACCCCCATGGCTTTGCCCCGTCTTACGGGGGAATCTGCTGAGAGGAGCATCCCTTTTCTGGCTGCCATACTTCACCGATTCCATGTTCCATCCATCCCGCGTCCCTTTCCGGCCCTTTCGCTCCCCTAGCTTTACTCTCGTTACACTTCACCCCTCGCGTAACCCCAAAACGTTACGCTTAGTTTGATTCAGCGCGTGGTACCAGCCACTTGCCCTATCCCTTTCCCTTTCTCTCTCTCTCTCTCTCTCACTCTCTCTCTCTTTCTTTCTCTTTCTCACTCGTTCGCTCCGTCTATCTCTCTGTCCCATCTCCGAGCCCTTTCTCCCTTTCTACCCCCGTGTGATGCCACCCTTCTCTCCGCAGCCCTTCCGCGTTTCGACACCCTACGTGAACACTTTTCACGTTCGCCCGTGCGAATTCGCGCTAATTGTGAGGCGACCTGCGAACGAGGGAATTCTCGCGCGCGCCGGTCGACCGAGTTTTCCGCGCCGGATCGTTTTCGAGGGACAACTTCCTCTGATGGCGGATACGTGTCACTGACCGTTGCCCTTCGCGACGACCGCGACTGCCCTTCATCCCGCTGGCAACCTAAGCAAGCCCTGCGGAGGCTGTTTTTATGAAAACATTACGAGCTCGTATAAAAATAGTGGCGACCCTCCGTCGACGCTCCGGCGACACAGTTTCGCTCTAAAAAGGGTCCCCGAGACGCGCCACGCCGATCTTTACAGATAAGATTTACCAGGTTCTTTCATTAGGCTCCCTCTGACAGCGAGAGTAAGATTATCAGAGAACAATTTCTAGTCGCACATTTTTTTTGCGAATCAAATAGAAAAGATGTTCGAAAGCTGCTTGCAAACACTGTAATTAATGTAGAAAGTACGTGAAACAAAATTTACCAGAATTTTCGGTTAACCCCTTGCATTATGATTCATTTCACGGTTGCAGTGGTTACAACTAATTTGTCATTCATAATTTCTTAGAAGAAGACAAAAGTTTGTATTTACAGTGGTTTCTCTGTATATGTTGCCAAGGCCTGGGTGATAAATGACGCGGAATTATCCCCACTCCAGAGGCCTCGGACTCCGAGGAGTGTAAATATAACACGGCTCGGGTATGGCTCCTGGACGATACATGACGCTGGCAAGACCCGTTTTATTGACAAATATCGAGAGTTCACTGTACTGTATTATATTCCCCAATGGATGCGCATGACAACAACAAAATAGAATTATATTTCGATTCGAAGGAAGTTAACATTAAACCTACCACCTACCAGATATTTTATTTTACAATTACTGCAATTATAAAGATGCTTTCGTGGGAAATGATTAAATATATTTAGTGGAGCATGCATTATAATACGAACCGCACAAAATCCAAATAAATTCAATCTCGTCATTTTTATAAGATGACATGAGTTACTTTTAAGGCTCTTCATCATAAGCCTAATTAGATATTATGGTGGATGGGATTAAGACCCTTAATAGGCGGAATAGAAACGAAATATTCAGCTTGTCCCCAAAAGTTCATCGCATTTTTGACCAATGCGCACACTGCGAAGACCATTTTCCTATGCCAACGACTGGTGCGGTTAAATAAGTAAACATCAGTAAAACAATGAAACGATACAAATGATCACCGGTCGATTATAGTTGCGCAATCTCTTTGGAATTCGAACGAGAATGAGCCGCAGTGAAAATATCTACAACGACGAGAAACATTTTAGCACGGTAATTTGATATTCCGGGACAATTTCCCGCGAGTGTATACCTGGCCGCGCGTTTCCGTATTGTTCGAATTATTGGATTTTCATCTGACCTATCGCAAATTAATATATAACAAGTTACAAATAAATACCGGTCGGTATAATCAAATTTTAATATTAATCTCAGCCGGAGTTGTTAATAAATACTTTGATCGCCGCATTAGCGGCGAAAACTGCCAGGAAAACGAAATAATTTATTCAGCGATACAAAATCTGGAAAATCGAGATTTACCTATTTATTTGTTGATATTATTGCTAATTTCATCTGGCTTGGCACGCTCGAGGCATTCCTGGGACATCGTTTGCCGAACGTTTATTCAAAAATATTTGAATGACAGTATTACATCTGAAGGAAGTTTAACGGAATATTATTATTAGAGAAGATATGCCAGGCAAATAAATGAAAAAGAATAAAAATAGAATTTTAACGGCGTTGTGCTTCGGCGCGTCGCTTGCTCGTATTAAATAAAATATCATTCGAGTTTTCTTCCATAAATAAACACGAAATTAAATTCCCTTAATAATTGGACTTCACTCCATTCGATGCCAAACTTTCGAAAATGAACCTGGTTAATCGATTCGTCAAACGAGCGGCTCGTATGGTTGCGATTTAGAGGTGAAAGCGAAAATTAAACAGCCACAGTAACTTTTTTAGGATACTGGACAGCCGATAGAGGATTGAAAGGGTTAAAAAAGGGTGGCAATTGGAACGTTTACATTTCTGTAGTTTATACGAAATTTCTAGCGAGTGGTGTATCGTCGGGAAAAAAAAAAAACGAAAAAAGGTTTTGATGCGGGCGGCAGGCCGAGAAACAGTTCGCGGGATTAATGTATAGTTAAATACTGGCGGTGTAACGTTTGCCCGGGTAACTGGGTTTCATTTTTAACGACCGCGGTGTTCGGGAACGAGGGGTGGGGGAATCCACGTTAAAATGCAAACAAAATCACGGGAAAAGTGGAGGGTCCTGTGAAACGGGTGGCAGAGAGCCCCGGCGACACCGGGAATCCACGGAATTTCCGGCCGCGGCTGCTTTACATATTAACTAATTCCGCTATCTGGTCCGGCAACTTTGGATTAGACGTTATTCCCCGGTTAGTAATACCGGCGTAACGGGCTGCGACGTTCGTGGCCTGATTGTAAGTCGTCCCCGGGAAATAATCGCCATTATCATTCGCTAACCGGTTGATTAATGGAGGCCCCGAGTCCTCCTGTTCTGTTATTCTATCTCTCTTTCATGATTACTTCTCGCCGCTGGCACCGGGGCTAAATTAACCCCTTAAACAGAGAGCAACTTTTCGTTCGCCGGGACACGCCATGCCACCGCGCACCGACTAGGAAATGACATTCGGAATTTATAGTGGCGGTTGAAAACACGGAATTTGGTTCTGCCGGTACCGGCGCGCAGTGTCGCGAATGGCCATTCTAGCTGGAAAAAAAAATCATAGATTGTTTCACGGCTCTTCAAAGCGATTGAAATTTTCTTTCAGATCGTGAAATGAGATTCAACATATGTAGAACCTTTAAAAATGATATTTATATTGAAAAATATTATATAAATTATAGAAACAAATATAAAAATAAATGAAAAATATAATGTTAAATAAGTATAACAATAATATCTAAGTATAACAATATAAAAATAATTCTTCTTTAATATCGCTGTCGCTATCAACTAAGTTACTTATAAATTAGACGGAAGTTCTTGTCAAAAGTAGATCTAACACACCTTTCGGTAGCGAATTTGTATTTTTTTTTGCGGTATCACCCTATAATAATTTACGATGGGATCAGAAGTAACAGCATTGCTATTAAGTCGTAGTTTGTAGATACACGCGAATTCTTCCTTGCGTGGCCAATCCTAAACCTTCTTATGTCTTTGTTGCGAGCTTCCTGAGCCTCTTCAGACATCATGCCAATTGGCAATAGGCATGATTTACTTATTTCTACACTATGAAATAATAATTTGTGCACTTTATTGACGAACTTTGTGAACATTAATGTAAATATTTACTTATGTTAATATAGAATATCGTGCATAGAAGCATAAAGGTTCATATTTATAGCTCTGACATAATTTTCTTTAGAACAAATATAAACGTACGATTTCGCCGTATTACTGTTCGGAGTTTTCACGTATTGATTTCGATACTTATATCGCTATTAATTAAATTATTATGGGTAGAATTAGACTCAGTAAAAATTCCGAAAGAAGAATATATGAATGTTATATCCATTTTCTGACATACTTTTTGTCACCTGAACCAGCTATTCGCGACACTGTGGGCGCGCGGATCTGGATTTCGCCGTCGAGATTTCGAACCGTGCGAACGTTGAACCGTTCGCCGCTCCTCGCAAAATTCTATTTGTTCCGGTGTCCCGCGTAAAAGTGCACGCAGCTAACTGGCGGTTTAATAGGAAACGGAATTCGAAGCGGAAAAGTTAATCTTAAGAGACGCCCCGTTGATCGCCCCGCGGTGTTCTCTTTTTGCCGCGCGCTTCTGCTAATGAAATCGCAGTAATTGGGTCACACGGCGGAATCACAAAGATCGCGCGGTAATAAAATACTGCTCCGGGCACTACAGGTTAATTTAATGACGCACCGACTGGATTCTAAAGCCTGGCAGAAATGTCTAAAGTCGCTGAATGTTAACGCACACGCTCCGATGCGCGGCGGGATGATTAAAAAGCGGAAGTTGAAAAGGTGTTGCCGGCTCGCGAGGGTTGAATCTTACAGCAGTTTTAATTAAACTTTCCAAATAACGTCGCCGCCTTCAATCCTCCCTCGCGAAACAAATTCATTTCCCGTAATTTATATGGCGCCGGTCACCGGGAATAAATTAGATTAAAAATCCGTGGCTGCGAAATGTGAACACTATCATTAATAATTATTGGTCAACGGAAACGTTAACCTCTCACTTTTACAAAATAATTGTTAAGTTAAGAGGTTACAGAATTTTTAAACAGAAATTCAGAGATGGTGCCCGGTTATTGACGTAAGGGTTAACATTGAACCTATCGCGGTAGGTCACATAATCGGTTCCAAATTTATGATTATTGAGATTAGAAAGATACAGAGTGAGATCTAAATGAATTGAATTTTCCCATTATTATAAGGCAACGTATGGCAACATATTTCGATGGTCGGCAGGTTCAGCGTTGAAGAGGAATGTTTGCTGCGCTGATTAATTAATAGTGCCCGCTCAGCGATAACAGTTCGCAACGAAATATTTTCGTAATGCACGGGGAAATGATTCGGCCGCGCGGACGGCACGGTAAACCGATCCGTTTTATGGACAAATGAATGAAATTGAAATCGCCCCGTGCTTTTTAGCCGTGGATGCGCGCGACTAACGTTACACCGGGATCATTTTTGCGTCGATGTATCTCGCTACGCGTTTGCTCTGGCGAAGTTATTGGAAGGGGGGTGGGGCCCAACGAATATCACCTGAAAACCTGCTGCAGCTCCCAATCGCCCATACCCCAGTCGACTTGTTCAACCCTGGCCGGTCGTTGGGAAATATTTGTTACATTTTCCGATGCTTTTCCATGTAAAAACTTTCATGCGCAGACGATTTTCTGCGCCAATGTCACGGAAATGCGATAAACATTTTTCTACAATTTAAATTCAATCGATATTTAAGTCTCTATGGACTTCAATGTTTGTGTCAACACCTGGATATACTTTTAATTCTTGTTGATAAGTAGCGAAATTACTCACTGTAAGGGGTCAAGGTTATAACTTCGTCAATTTTACGAACTTTGGAAAAAAAGTGTTGGGAGAATATACTTTAAATGTTGTAAAATCGAATAAAAATATTTTTGACCCACCAAGGTGTAAGTATGTAGCTTATTAAAAGAGCCTTAAGTAGAGTCATGATGGAAATGAGTGTTAAATTCACTCGGGCCAGTGCCAGACATATATGGTATATTCCGTATTGTCCTGTATTATCGACCTGCATTATCGACCGTACTCTATCGTGTCGTGCAGTTTTTGCTTGGAAAGTGACAGTAGCGCTAGTAGTGGAAAATGTCGGAACCCCGAGGTGCTGTTTCAGGAGGATTCGGTTCTCGCGTTCAAATAAGTAAGTAATCAACTAAAAATACACAGCACCGTCATTGTACTTATCCTGGCTTAGACTGTTCGGTCTTATTTTTTCGATACCAGTGCTGAATCTTTCGATATTATGAAAATCTGTCAGCGGCGGTCATGTTGTGACGTCACGGTTGCTTCTAACGCCTCGTGACAGGCAGTATGCTGCCGAATGTTACAAATTACTCCACGATAACGTAAAAATAGGCATTTTAGAGACCGCACAGTCCTAGATTGGACTTTTAGGAAACCAAATTAACCACTTCTGAATTGCGGAATTGTTGAATTGAAGCGCCAGTTTGAGTCCCCGTGAACCCTTGCAAGCTCGTATACGCATACGGGCTTTCTTCTATGTGTGTGTACTTTCACGCTTCATCAAAATACCGCCGGGCCTCCTAAGACGTTTCCGATTCTAGATTTCATCGTGCTATGCAACACTGTCGGGAAAGGGTTAAATATGGCTCTCTCGCGCCATATTTTCCCGAGGCAGCTCGACGAAATAAAACGCCGGAGAAATTGGTATTAACGAGGGGGGATTAGATATGACTGGAAGAAAAATCGAGGAGGGAGCCTCCATGGGGAACGAGGATTCCGTAAGCGTCCTCCACCCCCGAATTCTTTCAGCCCCCGTGGAAGACGGCTCGGTAATCGACACGATCCGCAACGTGCCAAACGCACGGCCACGCTCGTCGGGCCGCCGCGGCGCGGCGCGAAGGTTAATCAATTCCAGACGCGGCGTCGTTTCCGCAGACTTAATTCGTGCTCGGCTGCAGCTAGACGGTGCGGGACCCTCGGCAGCCTTTCCCATTATTATCCGACGTACGGGGGGTGGAAGAGAGGGTGGGGAAACGCGCCACCACAAGGGAGTCTGATGCCGCGAGCTGCCTTCCAAGGACGAGGCAAGACCCGCGTCCTGCGTTCTACCCCCGACTACAGACCCTGAGCCAGAGCCCGAGACCGAGACCGAGGCAGACCGCGCCTCTTCGGGATCCAACCTCCTTCTATTTCCGAGAGGCCGGGCTTCGTTGTAGCAACTTTGTTCTCCGGAGAAATTCCCCGTAGCGCTATCTACATATTTGATGTCGCCTCGTCCACTCCGCTAATGCTTCTCGTTAGAAACTTACCGCTTACCCGCGACCTGCGACCCCTGCGGTTTCTCCGGCTCTCTGTCTTTCTCGTCTCCGCGCATCACCCTTCGCCCGCGCGTCTCTCAGTGCTGGAACCATGCTTCCTTCTGACAACGACGGTATGCGTTCGATCGAAATAGTTAACAGGACGGTTATTAGGTCAGTTGCGTCGCTCATCGCACCTCCTGCACGCAAAGTGACTTCCATTAATATTCGGACAGCCTTTAAGATCCGTTAATGTTTAACCCTTTGCGCTCGAAGCTATTTTAACTCCAAAACGAAACATTTCTTCTGACCTTGAATATTTCCCTTCTATATATATATTTTCATGTTATACACACGAAAATGGTGCCATTTACTCATACGATACCGAAATGTTTAGTAATTTATTAAATACAAACAAATTTAATAATGTAAACAATATTTTGCCATTCGAGTGCTAAGGGTCAATTGTTAGATCAAACGATCTGAGGTTTTTGGAGAAGTTAGAATAATAATATTGTAACTAATATTAATGAATATTCTATATTTATTTTGCCTTACCTCTTGGAAAGAAATCCAGTGAATTCTCGATATTTGTCAACAAGACGGGTCTTGCCAGCGTCACGTATCGTCCAGGAGACATACCCGAGCCGTGTTATGTTTATACTCCTCGGTGTCCGAGGTCTCTCGCGATTCACTGCCCCTCAAGGTAGTGGGGATAGTTCCGCGACGTTTATCACCCAGGCCTTGGCGACATATACAGAGAAACCACTGTACCCGTAAACTCGAAATTTGCAATCGAATCTCTTTGGAAAAGCTTTTCAAAATGGGCACTATGCCTCCGATGTTTGAAGGGAGTAGTCGATCCAACGGCTCGCGATACGATGGTTCTTCGTTTAGTTTGTGTTTCAATTGATATTGTCAATCGATATTGCTTGAGCGAATAAACGTACACCATTGTCCGTTCGCCTACGGCTATGGTAATTTAACGATTCTCGTGCTTCTACGCAACAGCTCTTTGTCAGTGCAGCGAATATGCATATTGTCTTTTATGGTATATTCGATACTATCTTTTACGACAAAGCCATTGTAATCCCACTCGAGATAGTTCAATTTTAATAGAACATCGTTCTATCGAGCTGCTTTTGTGATTTACGAACGGTATCGATTCTTGATTTTCCATTTAACTTGTTGACAGTGGCTTTTAACTGTCCCTGAACTTCTTCTAGTGTTATTATTTTTTGTATCCTTGTCCTTTTATCCTCTAAATTTCGTTTGTCTCAAGGCACGCACGCGATTATGTTCTGCCTCACCGACGCGGTTGGATAGATCAAGCCCATGAACATGCAAGACCTTGGGATTCGAAGAAAATGCTACCGGTTAGCAGAAGATAATACGGGAGAACGGAGGAAAAGGAAAACGGCTTGGCGCGGAGAAGATCTCCTCGGTGGTCGTTCAGACAGGATGCGCGGCTGAAGCGCGGCCACTCTTTCCCAGGGCGTCCTGTGTATGACAGAGGATAATTATAAAGTTGCTGTATTCGATTTTCATTATTCTTCCGGTGGCTCGTTCGCTCGCCGTCGAGGAGAAACCAGAACCGCGGCGCAGCAGAACGTTCCGCGAAACAGGATTCCGGGCCGTAGACGGCGGTATCATGACCGTTCCTGATACGCTATTACATTTTTCAATTTGCTTCTCCTAACTCGTTCGATTCTTATTGGACCGTTCACCCGCCTAGTCGAACGCAGGCTCCCCATAAGCGTGCACAGGAAGAACCGATAAAAAATGGAAATACCCGTTGCGATGTAGTTCACCCCGTGCCCGCACCCTCTCCGTCCACGACCCCCCTCTCCACCCCGGTGAAAGTAGATTTTATTTACGTCCTCGAGAGGTTATTAGATTATTCAATTTCATTCTCGTTGCCAATTTTCACGCCGTGTATCGCGGAAATCTTTGATCGGCTGTAAATTCTCTCAGCCAAGCTTCGTTTCACCGCTGTCACGACGTTTTCTACCCTTATTACTACCGGCCCCGAATTTCCTGTTTCCTCTCCAGAACCACGATACCTCCTCAAATATGATCAAGTTTCGCCGCGAGAGCGATCGACGATTTAATTCCTTTCGCTGATTAAAAATTGGAGATCGATCACAGCGCCTCCTTGTTTACGTCTCAGCCAGTTCAAAAAATTTAATTTCAGCGTAAATAAATGCAACTTGTCTGGACACATATGCGTGCTATCAAGTTGGTGGCGCTGTCAATTAAATACAGTGATTTCTCTATATATGTCGCCAAGGCCAGGATCATAAACGTCGCGGAATTATCCTCACTACCGCGGGGTATACCCCATTAGGGGCCGCGAAGCTCGAGAGGCCTCGGACGCCGAGGAGTGTAAACATAACACGGCTAGATCCGTGTTGTTGACATATACCGAGAATTCACTGTAAACAATTATAGCAGCGCTGTCAAAAATTGTCAGTCAGTCTGGAAACTTCCGGGCAGAACGCGAACGCGTCGCTGGAACACTGTCAGAAATCTGGCTCCAGGTTGCGTTCGACATTATGAAAATTTGTTTCACTCTTCCTCTCCCCCCGGCCGCCCCCTCTCCTCGCCTACTACTCGAAGCAAGCCTCTTAACGCATCCTCTGCAGCTAGTTCGCTGGAAGTTGCGGAGAGATTGTTCCACTTAGACCGGCTGAAGACATTTCCGGCGGATTTCCATTTATTCGTATTATTATTTGCATTTCATTTGCTCCGAGTCGACTGACGCGTCACCCGGCTCCGTTGCACTTTGTGCAATTTGTGTCACGTTGACTCCGGTGTTCGGTGATCCTTTAGACGTTCTTGCAACATCCTCGAGGATTAACTAGACATTTGCACTCTTGTGAGCCGAATGTAGCTCTCACAACGATTTCGAAGCTTTCCGTCGATTATACATACGTGAGAAGAACCATAAGTATTGCAACCAGGCTGCAGATTTCATGTAGCATATTTGTAACCTGCGTTACATATTGATAGGTTGCAGAACTATAAGCAAAAACGTACCCAAGTTAGAGTGATTTCTCTATATATGTCGCCAAGGCCTCGATGATAAACGTCGCGGAAGTATCCCCACTACCCACTACTCGAGAGGCCTCGGACCCCGAGGAGTGTAAACATGATACGGCCTGGGTATGTCTCCTGGACGATACATGACGCTGGCAAGACCCGTGCTGTTGACATATATCGAGAATTCACTGTAATTGTACGGAACGGAAGGTAATCGTCTTGAAAAGTCAAAAATGATATAACAACATCCTTCAATTTTTCTAATGTCTCTTCGGTCAAAGTATTTGACCTACTTATTTTTCTTATAAATATTCAGTCTTGCATTTCATCTACTTATTTTTCTTACAAATGGATACAATCCGCAGTCTACTTATTAATGTACGTCGCATATAAAATGTCAAATGAAATAAAATTCTTTGACTTCGAGACTGATATTATTAACAAACCCGACCCCTGGTGATATAAAATTTGTGGTGTCCATGTTGTTGTATTTTTTCTGACCGTCTTAAACGTGTAAGTTTATCAATTGTCAGTGGAGCGTCTCGAAATTCGCCTCGTGGAGAGTAAATTTTCCAGGTGTCTGCGGCGTCTCGTTTCTAAATAAAGGGGAATCCCTCGCGTGACCGCCATTTTTCGAGAACGGCGCGGCCCCATCGTTCCATGAAACGGCAAGTTTTTTATCAAGTTCCGTGGCGGTCTTGAAATTTTACGCAGGCCTTCGCGTGCCCGCCGCCATAATTCACGGCGAATCTCCATAGGGCTCTAAATATCTTAACAAGTTTAATACTTCGGGCGGGCGTGGTAATTTTACCGGAGAGCCCCCGAGGGATGTGAATTATTTTCAGGCCGGCCGCAGACTGCCGTGATACGATTCTGTTTTGCGTAAACGCGCGGTTTCCCTTTCGATAACGCTTCGATTCCAGTTCCCCCACGATCAAAAAGAATTAACTACCCTATAACCCTAAGCTTCGTAGTTCTCCGACCAGCTGGACACTCTTGCTGAAAAGTGTTCAATTAATTTTATTAAATATTTCTTACATTTAACCCTAGAAAACCGATTTGTAAAACGGTTTATTTCAGATATTATTCCCGAGAAAATAATAACTTTACTGACCTGTGAGGAATTATTTAACATTGCAAAATCAAGCAACAGAAGCGCGAACAGAGTGTTAATTAATTATTTGAAGAGTTTTAGCTATTGGTAGACTACTAAGAGCCAAGACTCCGTAGATTCGCGAAAAGGTAGAGTGGCTACGTTACCGACAAAAATCGGCGAAAAATGGTTTCACGTGCCTCAACTTTTCGTCCTTATGTGAGAATATTTTTCGCTGGGAAAGGGCTCGTTCGAAAGAGGAAGGTTCAATCTAGCACGCGCTGGTAATGAGCTGACGAGATTATGCAGATATTTGGTAATATAAGCGTTAGATGTAGAACAAAAATTGACGATGTGCGTGCCGTGGAATCCAAGCACTTTTATGCAATTGGATGAGTTTTCTGGATGAAATCGAGAGCAGCGCGCGCTAGAAGATATCTCCAGCTACAAATTGAGCTGTATTTTGTCTTGATTCTCTGCGAAATAAAGCCAAAAACTTGAAGCACGTTTCTGGCTTATAAATAAATAGCGCGAACTGTGATAGAACTGTGTTAAGATGACTACTTTTCTCAAGAGAGCCATTTATATAGAGTTTCAGATAGAGCCATCTTTGAAAAAACAAGGACACCGCTGAGGTAAAAGCATTATTAGTCGTTTGAAAATTTTTGCAACAAGAATACCTCTGCAGCGATATTATATTTCTGTTTCAGAAGAGTATGTTATTGGACCGATGCGAATTTATTACAGGACGCAAAGAGTTAATGAAACCAGTGAACGATCTCACCGGTCTCCTCTCGCATTTGGATTCACCCTAAGCGTACGGTACGTGCGTCGAATGCCTCGTACGTATTCAAATATACAAGATACTGATACCGGAATATATTTTTTTCATCGTGAAAGTGGAGCGAGGCTATATCAACGGCGCCGAAATCGCAGAGTTCCACATCGTTCGGCCCTTCAGAACGAATACAGGAGTCGGAGGGGAACTGGTCCCTTGACCGAACGCGGAACGTGAGCGAAATCGTAAAACAAGTCGGCCATTTTCGAATATTAGGCCCGTGCCGGGGGAATCCTTCGTCGGATCCCGAACGGCTCAATTCGCGAAACAGTTGTCCGAAATGCAAACGATTCGATTTCGCGCGGTGTCCCTCGATTTTCTTCCCTGATCTCCCGCCATTAGCATAATATTCTCGACCCTGCGAGGGATTTTCTACGTGGAAACCTGATCTTATACCCGACGGTTCACCCTGCGCGTGGACCTCAAGCGTTCGAGGAGATACGTCGGAAATAATGGCGAAAGGAACTCCGATCGAGCCTCATCAACGGGCCGAGCTTGAAAAGCGTGGAAGTGGCGCGCAACCGTTCCTCGTTTCCGACGATAATAACCGTGTAAAGCGACGCAACTGACCGTCCCACCTCTTATTTCCACTTATCACGTTATCTTCTTTCCCATTATACGTTCTTTCCGCGCCACGTCCTATTGTTATTGTCGCTACTTAACGCCGCGTCTCGGCAGTCAGTCGGGCAAGCCTGTTGTTTCCGCTACTTTGCCTCGTAGTTTCCACCCCTGAAATTGCGCTTTTATTGGTCGACGAAATTCGATGTCGTTCCGCGCCCGCCTTCGCGCATCCCTGTCCCACCTTCTCGTTAACGCTCCTCGTTCGCCCGCTATCAGGTGATCGAGAATTTTGGAAATTAGACGAGAGACACACACATTCTCTCTCTCTCTCTCTCTCTCTCGCTCGATGCTTCCCCCGTGAGCTAATGCTGCTGCTTTAATGAGAAAAAAAAAGAGGAAAACATATCGGACACGCTGCTGCACCTTCGGGAAACGCTCGAATGGAATTACCGTAATAATAGCAAACTGCATTCAATTTGCTGCACACACGGTTAGTTATGATTCTTCGAAACTGCAACGTCCCCTAGTTGCGCCTCTTTTCCTCGCGTGCGCGATAGTGGATTTAACCCTTGTTCGGGAATTTTTCTGACATTTTATTTCATTTGTCAGGCTTCGAAATTTTCGATTTTTATAACATTTTCTAACTTAATTTATGGAGCAAAGTAAGCGTCGTTCTAATCGGAATATTCTCTCAACGAATTACGCGTCTCTTGGATGTACTACGGTAGAAATTGAATTTCTTGGTCGTTTATGTTCATCATTTACGAGATTGCCACCTCTGTTTTGTAGTCTTCTTTACCTGTAGTGTGGTAATTTAGACTGCGGATCTTTACGTATTTGTGGCTTATGAACATTTTCAAGAAATACTGGAACATAAAATTTGATAGAATTTAGTACGATTTTTATTCGCTTTGGATCTATGAAGGCTGTTCCCATCGAAAATAGGATTTCATTTCATTCCACTTTCTTAAAACTTGTCTATAAAAATTGAAAATTACATAAACATCCGCAGTCTAGTAATTGGACATCTAAAATTAACATCTAAAAAATAAAACTAAAAAAGTAAAATTGGACATCTGATTAAAAATTGAAGATGAGACCTCAAAGATCAGCTTTGTACCCTAAAATAATCTATAATGAACCTGTAAATTGTAATAATAGTGTTTCTTCATCGAAATGCTTTACAATGAATTACATTCTAAAATCGGACACTTCGTGTGCAACAACCTAATAGAATAAATAGAACCTAATAGCACCAATCATCTTCTTGCTTAAAAATACACCCAGTGACAAGACTAGGTCCTAGGTAATTACCGAAGATCCGACTATTCAGTGGTACATCCGAACCAATCGTGGCCTCGGAATGTCCGCAAAGCATCAAAGCATCCCGAAATTGCCGAGTTTGCGTAAAAGCCGATTTATGCTATCCGCACAGACGCGAAACGGTTCCGTTCAGCATAATAATACCTTAGTTTCCGATCCAGGTCTGTGCTGATCGGAAAACTAAACAAGAAAACAAAAAGTACTATTATACTGAACGAAACAGTTCGGTGTGCGAGTACGAATCGACCTAAATTCAGGCAGTTAGCGACCGAGATACAAATTTGCAGGTTTAATTTCCCGGATAAATGTGGCCATTACGGGCCGCTGAAAAATGGTTCGGTTCACGGACGACTGATCCATTGTGGAGGGACGTCCGGCGAAGCAGGAATCGGTACGCTTATTACATAAATGGAGCCGAAGAATGGAGCAGCCTAACCGGGAGCTCGGCAATATGGAATATGGACTGTGCGCTCGTTTCGTTTCTGAGCGTTCGCGTCCGCCGTAACAGCGAGAGGGTACAAAAGGTGGTGGTTGTTGCGCACCCTACGGGACCCCAACGAGCGTCTTCCCCATTTATGTGTCACTGATTCGCATCGGTAAATCGCGGCGATTCGTTCCGCACATGTGTCCAGATCTAATGTCCCCGGGACCGTGAAAGCTGCTTAACGCGATGATCGATAACCAGGTTCCCGCGCGCGCGCGAAATCCGTGGAACGCGATGCATCATCGGCGATGTCCGACGGAATTTGGCACGCGAGGAGTAACTTGATCCGCAAAGCGGCGACGGGAACTGTTTCGCGGAAACGGGCATCCCCGGAAGTCCGGGGTAGAACGGAACAATACCTCCTAGAATTTTAAAAGAGGAAGGGAAAAGCCTCCGGGGCCGAGCTCCCATTTTCTCCGTTCTCGCGTGCCTCGTGAATTCTTTAACCGGCGTGGGAGCTAATTAACAGACCCTCCAGCCTCCTGCGAAACTATACCGAGACGCTGGGAAACTTGTAGAAGTAATTAATAGGCTGCATCGAGCCGGAAGGCCGAGACTTTGGTTCTATTTTAGCGCCGGCTTTTCCGGAGACCGCTAAGGCCGGATTTATGACACGGACATGTTCAGCGGCGCTGCATTCGGCTGAACGCTGCACTGCTCAGCAGCCGGGGCTGCGCAGATTGTTTAGTTATTGTGCCCCATAAATTATCGGTACTTCCGCAGGTGCAGTTATTTTGGGAAGCTTTACTTTCCCATGGAATCCGAACGCTACGAGTTGCTTGTCGAGACGGACCGGTGGTTAGGAGAATGTGGGACTGAGCGCGGGTTGCTAAGATTTATTGGGTTGATGGTCAAAAAGCGATAAAACACGTTTTTACCACGTCGTTCAGTAGCATTAGTAATTTTAGATGTGTACTCACACTCAGTAAGGAAATCCATTTAAGTGCCACGTACATTAACTTGTTTTTAAGAGGCTTTTTTACATGACTTGTTTTAAAAAATAATTAATAAAGACAAGAGTGTAAAAATGTGCCATCAAGTACATTCGCGAATGAAACGCGAGATCATTCTCGTAAAACGTGAAACTATTTTTCGTCTATTCTTGTCGGTAACGTGGCCACTCTACCTTATCGCGAATCTACTGAGTCTTGGCTCTAAGAATAGTCAAATGAATTGTATAAATTTTGCTGTCGAACGCCAAAGTGCACAGCGTATTGAGAGATTGCGTGATTTTCTTCTGCTAAAATGTCTCAATAATTCGTAAAGAAGGTACGTTGCATTCAATAAACCATTTTAACAAGGAAACAAATACTGGACACTCGAACGTGTTAATATCATTTCAAATTAAAAATTTAGACCTCTTTAAAAGTGCTCCTTTCCACAAGTTTGATTTAAAAATTTAAAAATTGCCGCAGAAGCCACGAAAAATCGCAGTCGAAAACCACGATTAGTGGAGCAAATATGTCCGCTGGAGGACGTTGGGAAAAAAAGGAGGAGATCCGTTGGCCGGTCGATGTATTCCGCAGAGAATGGGACACTTTAACAAATAGAGTTTAAACGTGGACCGGTTTCGCGTATCGCGGACACGCCCGGCCATTTGTCCGGCATTTATTCGGTAACCAGGGGCCTTATGAATATTTATTGAACGCGTCGCGTCGCGTCGCCGAGTGGTCCGTGCCTTCTTTCCGCTTCTCGCTCGTCTTTTTTCCCCTTCCTCCGCTGCCAAACGTTAAATTGTTCCTGGTCGACCGCTCTCTTTCTTTTATCGTAATTTGCGAGGGCCGGGAGCTTCGAGGAAGCGCAAGACTCGGATTTAATGCGGCCACTGGGGACCGTTCGCGTTACGCTCGCCTACCTTCGTCGTCGTTGTCCCGATTGTTAACGCTATCGTCCTCGCGGTCGCAAACGCCTGCGCGAAACCGCGGCCTGCGTACGAATCCGGTCGGGCTATTAAATTCTCATTACGAGAAATGGACTCCGCCTCGGGCCGATTACAGCCCGGAATATTTAAGTGTCACTCGTTGCTTTAATTGATCGGTACTGGTTGTATCGCGAGGGGTGGGGCGGGGGAGGGGGTGGGGAGTGCGCGAGAGCTTATACACTTCAGAATTATCGCGCGGTAAACTGTGTTGGCCGGGTGTACCGCCGGATTTCCACCGAAATATGTACGCCGATAGCTTCTCGTTTTAAACAAAGCGCATTATTACGCGATACAATTAAATCCCGCAATAACAGAGACCGTAGTATCATTTGCATAACGCGCGGTCCCTCGTTCAATATGTACTAACGGAATAAACTTCCATCGGCGAAACGCGATCCCCCCCCCCCCTGATTTTTCTCAATTTCGCCAGTCGATAGCCGCCACCGTCAAAAATATGAACTTCTGTCCCTGTTCCGCGTGTTACGATTCCCGTTGCATTTTCCATTTACCTCCGCTACCCCTTTTCTCTCTCCGCCCTCTCTTCCCACGATTTTCCGAATCGAAATTTCCGGCGACCATTGATATTTCGAAACCGGATATCTTACCGCAACGTTCGCGTTGTGCTCTCTAAAGGTTTGCCAGCCGAACCTCGGCTTCCAAAGTTGCAACGTTCGGTGTACGTGTTCGCATAATCGTGTCTCTTCGTTGTAGCCGGAAATCACCGTCGTCGATGCTTCCGCGATTACAGGTTCCTGAATAATGATTGCCACAGGTATCCACCTGCCAGGGCCACCCATCTTTGCAATCTAAATGCGCCATCACGCGCGCGGCCATTGTTGCCCACCTCTCCGAGAAACGCTTTATCTCACTAAATTTTCTATTCCATGAAGAATACGAACTTCCGGCCTTGTTCCCGCGCAACGGTTCGCCTTGCATTTTTCATTTACCTGCATTCCTCTTTCTCTTTGCCTTCTTTCTATTGTAAATCCCCTTTAAAACCCTGTGAAAACCTTTTCGCAACTGTTTGTACATTTCTAAGGAACACGCTTCAAAGAAGATCGCCCACCGAGGTTCTAAATCCATGCGAAATAATGAAACACAGGACTTAAAGCCGGTCCGGTAAAAAATAGGTTACTTACATGCTTACTCAGCTACAGGTACCCTAAAATAATGATCGATAGAGGTACCGTTCGGATGCACTATCACGTGCCGCGCTATTGTCCTCTATTTTTTTCGAGAAACGCTTCGTCTATCAAAATTGCTTTTTCCATGAGAAATACCAAGTACCACCTCTGTTTCACACAATCTTCCATATTGAATTTTTCATCCAACCATATTCCTCTTCGTTATTCCGCTTTCTCCTTTTTCTATTGCAAGGGTCTCATAAAATCAATCTTCCAGCAGCCTTTGCAGCGTTTCTGACCTTGTGGGAGGCTGAAGGTCATCGAATGACACGTCATTGAATTCGTTTTCAGACACGTCTCCATATAATGTAAAAAAATACACAGCGTTCCATTTAAAAAATTGAAGGTCACCTTCAGCTCTTAAAGAATAGTGTGAATAGAAAAAACGTTCCTATGTAGAATTGCATTATTTATAAATATCAATACAACTGTTTTCTGTTCCACTTTTCCCTAGCACTTACTATGACCAACTATTTGGATAGATACGTTTTCCTTATTTTTATTTTCAGTAATTGTAAATTGGTCATAGTGTTCGGGAAACATTGCTCACAAATTTCCAAACCAATACATCTCAAGAAAGAGCGGTTGCCAGGATGCCAAATCCAGGTGGAATAGTGAAAGGAACAACCCGAGGACACTTTTACAATCACATTTCGCAATTACAGTGAATTCTCGATCTATGTCAACAAAACGGATCCTGCCAGCGTCTTGTTTCGTCCAGAAGATATACCCGAGCCGTGTACACTCCTCAGCGTCCGAAGCCTCTCGAGCTATACCCACGGTAGTGGGGATAATTCCGCAACGTTTATTATCGAGGCCTTGGCGACATATATAGAGAAATTACTGTATCCGCAAAAATCAGTTATCCTGATGCTTCCACAGCTACCTGAATAGCTATCGGTACAGGTGCCTACCTGTCAGAGACACCCAATTTCGCCATTGAAATGCGGCATCACGTACCTCCATCGCCATAAACTCAAGAAATACTTCTTTCCCACCACAGTTAAAAATAAACTGTACCGTTCGCACAATTGGTGCTGCCAGGGGGCCACGTAGGCGCGTGTGGATTTCGAGAAGGACACATTTTCGTCGTGACGGGTGTCCCGGGACACCGGAAGCGGCTATCGCCGGTTGATCGCGTGTACGCAAGTGGTTCCGCTTAATTAGGTTCGCCGGAAAGTTCGCCGCGCGTGAATCATGGCCTTTAAACGACGCTAGGTGGTGGGTTCAGCCATCTGTGGCCACTTAACAGACGACGGGGGTAACCAACCGGTTCGGATTATTATACCTGTGTCACCACCTCGCTGTTAGGGCCCCGGTGTCTCGCCCCTCGACGCCATTGTGCGTCCGCACTATTCCCCTCCTCCCCCTCCCCCGACAGGTTCGCTTCCGTTCCCCGGTCGTGTTGCAACGGCATTTCTCATCCCCTGCTCGACGCGACGTGGTTTATGGCTTTTTATTATGAATGTCTCCCCCTTCGATGGCTAATAGCCCGGAACCGCGGCGGCCCGCGTCCAACGGCCCTGCAGTGCCGAAAACGTTCTCCGGCGGTGTTTTTGTCTTCGTTGGGGGCCATTTCCGTTTGGCCCGTGGTCCCCTCTCGCCCCCCCCCCCATCCCCATACGAGCAAGCATCGCGTGGATAATTCGGATGACTTTCAGATTCGATTGTAATCGCACAATAGACTGGTCAGAACCGAGTTCCGAGTTTCCACGATGATTAATCGTTGTATGCTTAATGGTACTTTGCAGGATACGGATGGCGCTTTGGAAAAATGGCGCCGGGGATCGGAAAACGATAACCAATATCGTTAGCAGTCGAGAATAAGCAACGGAAGTATGGTCTTGGTGGATTGCGTTTTTTCAACGAACGCGACGCCATCTTGAATTTCGTGCAGGTACGTCGCTTTCAATTTTAGAGCTTTGAGCTCTTCTTTCTGGGCAAACGAAAAATACCGAATAGAGAGAGATAGAGAAAAATTTGTTTTTCGTATTGCGTCCCTCAACGATTTTGATGAATCGAAATTGCAGTCTGACCACCGCGTCGACAGTCCCCGAAGAGTTCCCGCGAACTCGGAGCACGTTACATCTGGGAACGAGCGCAGAGTGCGCGTAGAAACGCCGGCTAATATTAACTGTTATTCTTGCGAGCGGTATTATTCTGTTACTATATATGTATGTACCGCGATATTGTGCGTGGCGTATAGGAAAAGCGGGTTTATAATTCAATAATAACACGGAGCGCAGCTTGCCCTGGCACATATTATTTCTGCGGGAATTCGATATCTTCGTGGTTTCCCAGGCAAATGGTATTTTGTTATGTGTCTGTTCTCGGCGTGCATGCAATCGGGCCGAGATTTGGTAAAAGGAGCCGGCACAATGGCCTCTTTCCCCCCCGCCTCGACATACATGATAGCGGCAACAATTCCGGCTACACCGATATTATACCGCACCTATCGTTGAATTAATGGAGTGTTCGTATTATCTAAAATAGATGTCAACTGTGCTTTGCCGACAATTCCACCTTGTTTTCCCGTTACGACGTGGCACCTTGTGTTACCGCTTGTGAGATCATAAAGGCTTGGTTGACATCAATCATGTCACACTGAGTTCAAAAATTTCCTGAAAAGGAAACAAATTTTTTTTCCAATAGGAATTACAAGTTACAACTTTGCGTAATCTTCAGTCAATGTTCAGTTTCATTCAATTAAAGATCGGTGGTGTATCCTGCTTTATTAACATAACAAGCTTCAATTTATTTAGATTTTGTGCAATTTTTATTCCAATGAAAAAACCTGTAGAATCTAAAAAAAAGAGTTAATTAATTTTTATATTTTTGATGATTGACTTTACTTAATATTTTCTTTGCATAAAGATCCACAGTGTAGAGATCGATGACCTATTTTTTGAATGCTAACGAAGGAATCGTCACTTTTGAGGAGTACAGTGATTTCTGTGTATATGTCGCCAATGTCTGGATGATAAATGTCGCGGAATTATCCCCACTACACAGGCCTCGGACGCCGAGGAGTGTAAACATAATACGGCTCGGGTATGTCTCCTGGACGATACACGACCTTGGAAAGACCCGTGTTGTTGACATATATCGAGAAGTCACTGTATATGGCACAGACATGGCAGTCCACGGTGGTTATTCCGCCATCGATCCTGATACACTGTGTGAACCGACGTTTCGATCCGATCTTTAACGTTTTCATCTTTTCTCTCGGGTTTCTCGGATTTGATTTGAAAAATAGCCTCCGGTTGCCAAACGACTTCGAATCCGTGTCAACGACACAGTTTTCCAGATAACAGACGGCACACCTGGCGGATGAGGCATGTATAACGGAAACCGTTCCGCGAGCGGAACCTCCTTTCCGCGTTTATCGCGATCGCGACGCCTTTTCTGGATCGTGGCTGTGCCGCGTGTATTTCATTTCACGGCGCCAGCGGTCGATCGGCCAACATAAAAACGCCCACCATTAGCCTCGCCGGATGCACGATAACGATTATTGTTTCTTTCGAATTACGAGCTGGTGCGCGTTCCAAAAGTCGTCCTGGCGTGCCGTGCCGACCCGTTTTCCAGAAAGCGGATCGCATCGTCCCTGTAATTCCGCCGGGAGCGAGAAATTTCTCGCGTAATTTTTTAAACTGGCCGACCTCCCCTTTAATCGGGAGAGATGTAGAACTGTCAATTAAACCTCGATGCACCTTTTTCACCGTTTACCCGCCGATAATTACGCGTGGGAACCGAACGAGGCCGAATTTTTACGAATTTCACTCGCTTTCCGTGATCCTCCGGTGTGTGTTTTAATTGCGAGGATAGCTTCCACCACGCCACGAAAGAAGTTCGTTTAAAATAATGGTGGATAGGATCTATTCGTGGACACAGACTCGTACGTGTTGTGTTATAATAAGGAAAATTATGGGATAATTTATTTCCTTTATACTTGATGTGTCTCTTGTACCATTTTACACACTGAAGTAAAATATTGTTTAATATTAACAGCAAATATTGCCAGTAACATGTTTATTATCGTTCCAGGAACATTATTTGTTTTCATATCGAGTTCCGTGTTGTATATTCAATTTCATTTCCGCAATTTCAATTCGTGTATCAAGCCGTTCAGAGTTACAAAAAGTTAGTAGAACCACAGTTTATATGATCTATGATCCACATTTTAATGACCTGTAACGCCCACTTGAAAGTTGAAATTACATTCTGTTTGTACCTATATCGGAACGCAATACAGTGAATTCTCGATATATGGCAACAACACGGGTCTTGTCAGCGTCGTGTTACGTTTACACTCCTCGGTGTCCGAGGACCCTCACGGGGTATACCACGCGGTAGTGGGGATAATTCCGCGACGTTTGTCATCCAGGCCTCGGCGACATATATAGAGAAATCACTGTAATAGATTTTTATATTGAAATTTTAAGGTCATTAACCTCCAAAATCTAATGTCACGTGACTAATCCGGTACCGGCAGAGGGAGAGTAACTTTTCCCCTCAATTCGAGTCGATTCCCCTGATCTGGCGACTCTGCTTCCAGGCAGAGCTGTATAACAATGCAGTAAAATCCTGGAAACGGACAGACCCCAGTTTGACCCACGTTTCCTGGAAACGACGGAAGAGTTGAGCGCGCAGTTGGCTCCGTTTTGTTGTCGAATCTCCGACGCTTGTTCTCCGAGAGGATGAAGAAACGACGCTTTCCAGCGGGATCTGGAGTGGCGGCAACCGTAGGAATCCAATCCGCGGGCCGGCGAGAAGTATCTTCCTAAATAACGGTAACAATAAGTCGCCGTTTAAGAGTCTCTCCGGGGCGCGGCGTTCCATTTAATTTCCGTTTCAGGAGGTAATCTCGTCGGCTCCTCGCGCGATATCCTGTTGGCCCCTAAACAACCGGGTAATCCCGCGGCGCTCTTCCCCGCGGAAGAAGCGTGAAGACACTCCGCACCGGTGTGGCTCGCGCGTTCAATTTCACGGCAAATATGGCCGGCCACATCAAACGAGTGGTCCGGCCCTAACAAACCCCCTCCCCCCCCCCCCTTTTGGAGGGAATAGCATCAAAGTGGCCCGGGCCAGGTAAGCTCCGTTTCTCGTGGGATGCGCCACGGTAAACGAGACTTCGAGTGACGTATGTGGAGTCCCATTGAGGCGACCACATCAAAAGCCCGCCCTACCCGTGTGCCTTCAGCTTTCCACGGCTATGTTGGCCATTACCGTGCGAGCTCGTTTTACGCAACTTTCCTTCAGGGTATTCTTGCTGCCTCGAGCCAGCGAACCAGTCAGTCGAGCTAGGGCAGCCAGTCGAGCCTTCACCTGCCATTAAGCGAACGCGAAAATTGTCCTACGTAAATCGTTGCGTCTCCCCGCGGCAGCAAAAGTCACGTATTTCTAGGCTGTTTCTTCCTCCTCCTCCTCCTCCACTTTCACCCCTCTTTTTTCCTCTTTTGTTCTCTCGAGTTCTACGCGCCATCTTCTCGGGGAACGACTGTAGGCAGCGGCTTCTTTTATTTTCAGCCTCTCGCGGAGAAAATCACGGCTCTAGAACGGAATACTTGCGGCTCCCACGGAGAGCTAAAAGATTTACTTAACCGAGCGTTCCTCCGTCTTCCGGCCAGTTCTTTTGATCGCTCAACTCCTTCCTTCCTTCCTTCCTTCCACTTTTACTCTCTCCCCCTTCCCCACCGCCACCCCCGGCTAGAACCGTCGTCGTGGACATTACGCGGAGTCAATAATTACCGGGCTTTGTTGGAATTTGTGCATGGTTTTTTAATCCTTCGTCCCGGGACCCGCAGACGACGCGACGTTCAGAAAAGAAACCGTCGGGGACGGTGAATCGGACCGCGGTTTCCGGCACGAATTGTTCGGCGGTCGTTTCACGTCTGTATGCCAGCGAATGTTAATTTTGTATTAGCTCGGCCGTCCGGTTAAATATTATACGTACCGTTCCACGGTAATGTGCCGCAGCGACACAACTGATCTCGCTGAATTGTTTATAGCCGATGATTCAATTTATTCGATTTGTTTAGGTATGACTGCCTGTTTGCCGACGAAGATCGATAACCGAAACCGACCGGACCCGGCAGACACTAATTAATAGAGCTCGTGGCTTCGAACGGGCATAAGGATAATGGCCAATATAAATGTGTACTCGAAAGGGACCACAAAAGATTTAACTGTCTCTTGTCAGAGTCCTTTTTCCATCCCTGTTCCAGGTTGCGCATTGCGTGTTTGTTGTACATACGTGTACTTAGTAGATCCATTGTTGCGCCATAGTAGATCCATTTATTTTAACCCTTAACGATCCGGAAGTATTTCAAGTTTACTTCCTACCAGGTCCAAGCTATTTTTCATACGAAGAGAAACTGTGGACTCGACATTTTTATATCAAGTATAGAAAGGAACATATTTATATTATAAATTTAAATATTTATATTATTGATTAATTTGATTTTTGCCGCCATATACGCGGAATTGGACCCAGTAAATAAAAGTGCCATGCCGCTTATATGGCGGCATTGGTCCGTTAAGGGTTAAATTTGTTTGTATTTAATAAATTACTAAACGTTTCAGTATTTTACGAGTAAATTGCACCATTTTCGTATGTATATAACGTTTAAGGTTATATTTCCTCTTTAAAAGGGGTTGACACAGTCAAATAAGCAATACTGCGTTTCTGTAACAAAAGATTAATTTATTTTTCTCCTACTTAAGGTTACATTAGCCTATAATTACATTAACTTATCCTACCTGTGACAAAAGAAACGACATTAAAGTTTATTCTCCCCTCAATGTCAATTCCCTTGTATAACGTAACTCTGAATTGTTATACGCCGTAGGCCTTTTGTTTCTCACTACCAACGTTCCAATTCAAAGGAATGCACTTACACATTTTTTACACGTATAACACGAACAAAGAAATATATAGAAGGGAAATATTCTAGGGATTCCAACCAAAAACTGCACGATAGAGTATGGTCGATAATGCAGATCGATCGTGCAGGTCGGTAATACAGGACAACACGGAATATAGGATGATGGAAATCGTAGACGGGCCGTTTGGAAATGGATTCGTAAACGATCCGGATGCCCGAAGGAATCGATTTCTTGTCAGCGGCCGCAATCGATGACCGGAGGAGGCAAACAGTTATAATGATCGATCAGACGTCGATCGAACGCTAATTTCCACGTGTGTCGTGGGGGAATCGGCGCGGTCGAGAATTCGCGGCGCGCGTCGGCTCTGCAAACATCGGAATAGAATTAATTGGATGGTCCAAGGCCAATTAAAATGCCACACTTACGGACGAGGGCGCACGTGCGCGACTTCCTCCTGGATAAATAAAGCAATTACCGGTGCCGGTGGGCCGGCCGAGCGGGGCCGGTTGTCGGGGCGCAATCGAAATAATTGTTAAGCAAAACGCCCCGGAATTTTTTACAGCCAGACAAATTCGACCGGTCGTTTCGCATACATTTCGCCTTAAACACTTTCCCTCCCCGCTCTTTGCTCTCTTTGTGATGGTAATTGAAAAACACGCGACTTTTTTTCTGCCTCGCTCTTTCACTCTCTCGACGGCCATTACGGCCGGTGCAGCTCTCGGAAATTTGTTGCTCGAAAAAGCGTATCAATCGGCCACCGATCTCTCTCTCTCTCTCTCTCTCTCTCTCTTCGTTTTCGACCAACGAAACGGCCGGTTGTTTGTTATATGTATAGTCGCACCGGATTCCTTGTTTCTCCGCTGTTTGTTTTGAATGTTACGGGCAGAGGCCGGTAGCAGAGGCGGAGGACCCCGAGCACAGCCGATTACGTGCAAATCGCGGGTATTTTTCTACCCGGTCCCCGGGCTGCAACCCGGTGCTTTGCGATCGTTATCGTTGCCCCTTTTTATTTATCGAGCTGCTGTTTCCGTTTTATGGGCCCGGTCGCGGGACGCTAAACGTGTAATTCGCGATAAGAAAAGTCTTTCGCTCTTTTTGCTGATCCACCGTGAATTATATACCGGCTTTTGTTACGCCTTTGTGTTCCGCTCGCGACCCTGTATCGGCTGTTTTTGCGCGCGGCCTCGACTTTGCAGTTTAGTATAATGCCACGTTAACGACGTTCGATTGTTCGTTTCTTTGCGGAGCGTTAAAAGAGGCGGCGGTTTTTGATTGGTATATTTATGGTTGCGACGGAGAAAAGCAATTTGCGGAAATGTCCACAAAGTCGGTTCGTTGGTGTCGTCGAATTTGTGCTCCACACATTATACTAAACACTAAACCACCGCCGGTCAAAATGACCCAGATTTTTTATTTTACGATTACTGAAATTATTAAGATGCTTTAAATATAATACGAACCGCACAAAATCCAAATAAATTCAATCTCGTCATTTTTATAAGACTACATGTATCGGTTACTTTTACAGCTCGGTAGGTTTAGTGTTAAATCAAGGTGAACAAATAAATGGACACTTCGAGCGCCATGTCTCCCGAAAATGGGAGACAGAATTATTTGCACATGTTAATAGGGTGACAGAACATTTTTGGAGTCATTCTTCAATTTTTCCATGTATATGTCATCCAATAAATATAAATTATTTACTGGGTTGACTCTGAACGCCGTTAAGTAAACGCAAGCAAATAAATTCGTAAATGTTTTTGACCTTGCCGGGACATGGTCTTCAATTTTTTTTTCAAATATTTGCTGATGGTCGAGAGATGCACGGGATTGGCATGATGGTCTTTTCGAAATGTTTGGCGTTTGTTAAGTCGGTAAGAAGTTGAATGCCGTTGAGGAATGGTCGAGAGATCGGATGGAAGCCATTACGGGCAAGTGTAAAGTTCGAACTGGAATCGCCATATACATCCTTCTGTATACACGAAGTTAATAATTGTAAATAATTACTTTGAACGTTCGCCGGTATATAAGGATTTATTTCTGATTGCTTTTCGGCAGAGCGAATCACGGATAATGTACAGAGAACGATAATTTCGCGTACGTTCCGTGCCGTCCGTACAAAATTAATTGATATTTCCGTTGTTCGGCAAACAATGCATTAATATAACACGCGGCCTTTTCGATTTTTCCGCGTAGCGGGTGAATTATCGCAAATTAAAGAGGACGGGGGGATGGGGGGTGGATGGGGACGGCGGATGCGAGTCTGGTTATACGAAATTATCCGGTAACGATATTTTTGGAGTTGTTCTTGCAAACAGGAATCAAATATTCTGTGTATTTTTCTCGTCGAGCACCGGCTAATATAATTTAGCGTGAAATTATCATTTAATGCGGAATGGCGTCGTCGGTAAATGTTTTCATCGGCCAACGATTTTGCTCTTATCTCGTTCCGGTCGGAAACGAAGATAAAAATGTGCTTGTCGCCGTTCCTCGTTAGTGGAGTAGTTGATAAAGAGGTTGACGCATTTATTAATCGAAATAAGCTAAGCCAATAGAGAGGAATCAACGCGCGCATACTTTGGACTCGACTCTTTGCCATTTTGACCCCAGAAACCGGAGATACTTCCACGAATCTAGAAGTTTTAGTTGATTTAGTAAATTTGATATCACATTTAACAAAATTAGTAGATAAATTAGTACTTTAAAATTTAGTAGCAGTTCTGTCCAAGGTGTTCTCTTTTATTTCAGAACATTTACAATATCATATAATGCAATTATATACAGGGTGCCTCATTTGAAGTTTTGCGCGCAATTATTTCCTAAACTATAGCTCGCTGTGAAAAATATTTCGAACAGAACCTACTCTGTTTCGAGGGAAACATTTTATGGCGGTTTAGCTAAGTTAAATTTTGAAAGGCACTAAATGACCTTGAGTGACCTTCAAGACGAAAGACGAAAGTGTTATAGGTCATTCGTCTCGAGACAGGCTATACGTTTACCTAAATAAAAGCATACAGTTCCGTATGAAGAAAACAGAGGTCACCTTGAAATCATAAGATTTTCCCCCACCCCCTGAAACAAATGTAAATCAGTAAAACAAGCAACTATCGGTGCAAAAGTTAATGTTCAGTCTGGCGCGATGTATGTAGGGATTAAAAATGGTGTGGAATTATTGTATGGTAATTTTTATCGATGTTTCAGGGTCGCCACTCGAGCCCGAAGGGTTGACGGGGACGGAGACCCATGGTATTTTTAATACCACCCAGGTCTATTAGCATTTAAATATTTTTCAAATAGTTTCAGGTGGAGTATGAGGGGTTCTGATAGGATTAATTGGTCCTTTGAATTTTTTTTGTCCAGCAGCAGAATAACGTCAGCTGCGAGGGTTTCGGATCCGACTCGGAAATCTCGGCTAAGCGGGCAGCAAACGTATAAATCGATTCACGGTAATCTGAAGCTATCGACGTGGACAACGACTCGTCTGTATCGATTTCAGCGAGCGTCGGGGAACGCACACGTTTAAATAATGCCGCGCACATTAACAATCGGTAATAACATACGTGCCTCTGAAAGCCACATATTGCGGAGGTTCCGGGGGAGGGGGGAGGGCGATGCAGGGGTGACAAGAGGGGGAGACAGAGAGAAGAGCCAGGGGACGCAAATATTAATGATCGGCCCCCAATGAACTAGGAATACATAATGCTTATTTGCATGACACCCCCGCCGTGCCAGGCTTAGTTAATCATTCGCACGCTCTGATGTTTGCTGAATCGGCGTTGCTTACATACGCGTCCCCACAAATCAGCCGGACCGCCGCTAATAAATCGGTGATCGTTTATTAATTTATGGAATAGCTAAGAACGGATTTGGACGCGATTTACCCGCCATCGGCCACCGCGCCGGTCTCCCGATTCGCCGCCTCGAGTCAACCGATAGTTTCAAACATTGTTCACTTCCTGTCCGTGATTTATCACCCACCGACCTCAAATTTGAACGGACAACACGAATGTTACATTGTTTCCTTTCGCGCGAACTTTCGGCCCCCCTTGCACTTTGCTGAATGATCCATTGGCGTCGCAAATTCCTATTTAACTATATCTGCTCTAGGGGATGGGATGCTGTACGGGTCAGCACAGTCAACTCTCTTGGCAATGTCCCAAATTTTAATTTATAGTAAGCGTTTTTGCAATCTTTCGTAAAAGAAGTTCTAAACTCAAAAGGGTTCAGATTTTCCTCCCCTAAAATTTCCACCCCCATTTTACTCTCTAGAGTAGTCCTTTCATTCTCTTACTGGGGGTTTGTCCCAAGTATAATAAGTAGACTAGCGGATCTTTATGCAAAATAGAAATTGTCTGCATCGATTACAAGAAATAGAAACCAAGTAGAATTTTATTTCTCCATTTGCTAATTTTAATAGATGAGAAATAGTATATTTAGTAATTTTTTTAAATTTCCTACAATTTCAAATTTTATCTACTCAATTTTCTTATAAATGCATAAAGATCCGCAATCTAATAATAAGTTAGCAAACTTAATTTTCATAGTGTTACCCAGAATTTGCACAAATGTGTTCATTGACTTGTAAGTACATTTTTATCTCGATATAAGCAGCTCTCGTTAAAAGTTTGCTCGTTTGAGCTCTCCGTAAACTACTACTACTCTATGGGTTTTAGGGTCGATTTTTACATTCCCGAACGGGATAGAAGTATTACTTACACGTCCGCATCTCCATCGATCTCAATTAACCTTTCTTCGCTCGTACGTTACTGTCACTGCAAGTCCTCCAATTGTTCTCAGCAACCCGCATCCAGTCCGCACCACGGTGGAACAAACGTCAAGCAAGAATCCCAGGACACGTACGCGCCATTATGGTGCCGCAAGCTGAACTAATTCCTCCGCAAGTTCGCCGGGACGTCGCTATATGACGCAATTCATAGTTTCTGCGAGTGACGCCACAGACCCGGCATGGGAGCGGACCAATCATCGTGTGGGGTTCTAAATCGTCACAAGCTAAAATCTAAATGTTCAAATGTTTCGGGTTTTGGGGCAAGAATACATAAACATTGTTCAGACTAGCCGAAGGAGCATGGTTTAAAGCATGTGAAATAAATAATTAAATGATTCAGTGTAGCACTGCCAGTGGACCCATGCTCATAAGAGAACTTCATAATCAGCATCGTTCAAAATACAATGGTAGACATGCTTTTGAGCGGCAGTGTATTTTTATAATCTGTGTACGCGTATATTGACACTAGGTTTAAGTTTTTTTACGGGACACGTAAAAATGACGGGTTCTAGCATTTTTAATTTAAAATTATTAAGATTCTAAGGATGCATAGAGGAGACATTATTTAGCAAATTTATTTCTTTGGGTATATATTATTTTAAAAATATTGCTAAAAATGTGGGTCGCACGTTCTTGTTATTTTTATAAAGTCATGCAAAATAGTCCCTTTTGGTGCTCCGTAAACCTAGTGTTAATACTAAATACCGATACCGATCTTTACCGATCATTTTCCGTATATCGATCATTTGCAATCGGAACTATTTTGACCTTTTTACGCGAAAACTAAACATTCCTTCCGACCTAGAATGTTTCCATTCTATATATGATTTTTCTTCATTTTATGCATATGAGACTGATGCAATTTACTCATAAAATACTCAAATGTTTAGTACTTTATTAAATATGCACAAATTTAATATGTAAAAAATACCTCGAACAGTGATATAGCAATTTTCAGTGGCGCCTCAGAGTCGTCACTGGAGTGCTAAGGGTTGAAAGAGTTACTTTAAGCAGGCAGGTACGTGTCGCGTTGCAAACATTACAAGATTTACTGGTAGCAGTATAGTTTTTCTCAGTGTTTATAATGGCGCGATGGAATTGAGAAATATACACCAAAATTTTCAATAGAAGCACTTACGTAATGTCAATAATCGTGCAATGAAAAAATACGGAATCGGTCATTCCACCTGAACCCGGATTTTCAATACACGTGCACCTCAGTATACGTTCAAAATCGACCTACCACCAATTCGAATACACAAAACGAATAGTGTTTCCGAGGTTACTTTGAGCTCGCAGACCCTTTTCGCTGGAGTACCACGTCGCCGACGCCTTTTTCCGCCGTCTACGGCGTTCAGAACGAATTCCCGCTAATTGCCAGTTGATCGGCCGCCCCGGTGGAAAGGAGAAACGAAGGGGGATGAATAATTTCAACCGGCCTAGGTCGCGGGCCGATCGTTACCCGTTACACGGGTATTGATTTCATTAATAACGCGGACCCCGGTACCTGCGTGACTGCGCCGCGAAACAACCGTCCGTCTCTCGTTAAGCTCGCCCCTCCCCCCCCGCGTTTTATCCAGCTCCGCCGCCCCCCTGTTTTAATCTTTTCCACTTTTATCCGTCGGTGGCCCTCGGCCCTCGGAGCCCTCTGTTCTCCGCTCCGGAAAACGTGGGCCGCTATTGGCAACGACGACGCGTCTACCCGCATTACATACAGTCCGGCCCGGTTTAATCTCATTTGGCGAGGAACCCGCTGCAAGGAACACGCCAGCGCGTCGCTCCGCCGCCTTTTGGATCCGAATATTCCCCGGGATGGGGTCACGCCGCCAGACAAGTATGGTCTGGAACAGGTGCAGTCCCTTGGAAAGGACGGGAAGGTGTGTTAACGTAATTGAGTTGATCGCGACGAGTCCGACGCGACACCGCACCGGCGCGGCGCGGCGCGGAGCGGAGCGGAGCGGCAAAGCGACGAACTCGCCACGGTCTGGCTACGTTTTAGGTAATTCCCCCTGTTTCTTTTCTTTTCTTTTCTCTTCTCGCCGAGTCGACACCCGGCTTTTCGGACCTGCTCCCTATTTGTCATGGGTTTCTTACAGAAACTGTCTCTGTTTTAGTCGGATTGATGCACCGTGGTGGAACAGTTTTTATTCTCTCTGTCTTTTTTTTTTTAGAATTGCTGTTACCGTGAAAGGAAATTAAGGTTTACTTGATTCGATGGGCCAGGGTTCTCGCAGCGACAGGAATTCTTTGTCCGTGCCTTTGACAATATACTCAGCCGCCCTTTCTAACCCCTTGCCTTACAATATCGAGAAAGACTCGCGATGAAGTTTCTGAACAGAGTCTAATAAATATGTATGTTATTAATTTCCTTTAAACCGAAATCAAATTCTATTTTGTTGTAGTTTGTATGCAGTGGCGGCCATATACTTACGCGCACCTCATATTTTAACTTTAAAACCTGACTTATTTCTACGGAACTCCGATAGTAGAATCAACAATTTATTTCTGAGAATTTCCAATCATTATAATCACAAAATAAACAGTAGCGCAAGGGGTTAATTAGATTTTTGCTTATTCAAGGTTAGATCGAATTTATTTCGACTTGGTGTGACAAGAACAAGATTCCAACCCTTACTGAAGAGTTAGAGGAACATTGCATTGTATGAAGATCCACAGTCTGGTGACGTAAGCCATCTGAATAACTAAGTGACTGAATTCACTTATACGATTTAGAAATTAAAGTTTGCAGTGGCAACTTCTGAGAACATTAACTTTCAATCATAAGAAAGCTGTCTACAAAATATAAATGTTTGTCGAGCGCTGCCAGTGCTTAGAGTGTCGTAAGATCCTGTGCAACAGGGATCGCTATGTTTGCGAGTAAAAGCTGGAATAACATGGAACGCGCTATCTCATTTAGCAATTTCCATGCGTCAATTTTTTCGAGATTACGAGCGCACGTGGTCGCGTGCAGCGCACGGGACTAATAACAGGATAGAACGAGCCGGGTCGCGGGAAGGCGAAATTATACGGGACAGAAAAACCAAAGTAATGGCGGCGGACCGCGTCGGCTGTCCAGCTGTCCGTAAGCGTTTCATATTCCGGCACGATGAAAAGATGCCCATTACTCGCCCCGGACTCGCGTTGGAACGGGGGATGGTTTGAACGCGGGGCGCGCGCGAGTCGCGTCGCGTCGGCCTGATTAAGGATAAACTCGCGTCTTGCAATTAGTGTCGCTTGGAAAGGGAGGAATGATTTTATTCGCGGCGCGCGGCTGCTTGTTTTATTACGCGGCCCCAGCTGAAACGTCGCCGGCGCGGGGGTGTATGGCCCGCCGCGAAATACGCACGCGTGCACCACAATTTTAGACATCTGGCGTGGCTGTAACTTAAGCGGCATAGCTTATGATAACTGAATTATGTAGCCGGCGAAACTTGTGTACGCTGCACGCAAAGCCCTCTGTATAATTCAAGGATTGCGTGCAATTTGTCGGCATTTTCTGCGAGGCTGTTCCGTGCAGCTCTCTCTCTCTCTCTGTCTCTCTCTCTCTCTCTATCCATCCCCGCACCCCTGCTGCCACACCACCATGGATTTTGCCACCGCGTGAATGACGATGCGCCACGTTCTGCGGACAATCGCCCGCGGCTTCGATCGCTGTCACACGCAACGTGCGAATTCAATTTTTTCCGCTCGTATCGATGTTTATCGAAGGGACGGATTTTTTTTTTTAAATCCCTTAAAGCGCATCTGTTTCGGAACACGATTTTCACGCGTTCACCGGCAAGAGCACGGCCGTTCGCGGTATAGACTCGATTCTTTGTTCCTCATGTTTTCGACGCTCTCCGCACTGCGCACCCCGTGTTCCGCCCGGTTTTCGAGTAGAACAACGGGGAGGATTTATTTTTTTAATACTGTGTAGATTCGTGAGAATGTTCGCTATTCCGGTAGAACGAATTTCTTTTCTTTTTTTTTTTTCTTTTGTTGTTTTGACGATCGCACCCGAGTTTCTTTTTAAATTTTTGTGGGACCGATAAAAATTGAAGGGGTCGTTTCTGAAATGTGTATTTACTCTTTATAACTGCTCCGGGTAATTTATGCGCGGCCGTTGGTAAAAATAGCAACGAAACGTGCATAATTAAATTTTTCATTGGGAAAATTCCGCACGTTTTTGTGATCCCACAGGCGCCCGGTATGAAATAGTGTACGACATCTGTTACGGGTTTAACTGATAGAGGATTAATCTCTTTTACGTTCGTTGCGGACTTATCCGCGTCATTCTTCTCGGATCTGCGCGACCAAAAATAGTATTTCAAAAATAAATACCGCTTTTTACAGATCCCAGAAAAATTCGTAAAATTCCGCACGTTCGAGAAGTTACAGTTTACGCAAAATGCGTGGAACAATAAATCGAGGAACAGGACTAGAAATGCTTATTACTGTTATTACTACATAATTGGTCTTCTAGCTTACATTTCTTTCCCTTTCTTAATTCCTTTTATACGCTATAGAGATAATACATGCAACGGAGACACCTTGATCCCCTTTTTTCAAATTCGTTGATACCCGATTCCTCTGAAGAGCGTCCGCACAAAGGGTACCGATCGCAAATCCTCTCCAATTTACAGATTCCAGGGATCGCCAAAGAAACAAGGGGTAGCGCTACGAATTACAGTGGATCGCATGTCCGCACCTTGTTTCGAACGCTTAGGGGTTGTGCACCCCAAACGGCCGATGCCTCTTCCGGCACCGGTCGGGGTGCCGATTTCTGGCGGCCTTTCGCGTCAGAAGAAGAACAATCTCCCTGGCATTTGCAATATCACGGTTCCGGCCGAGGAAACAAGAGATTCGCGTCGCTGGGGAAAAGAAAGAGGGCAGGGGGTTGGCCCCGAGTTTCTTTGTCCGGTGTCCGGAGTTCAATCGAGCCGACGACGAAATCCGTGGAGCGTCGACGAATTTTTAATTTCGATTTGTTTGGCGCTCAAGGGGAGGGGGAGGTGACACAGGTCGGTAAAGAAGGTCGTGATTACTCGGCGCGTTGTTCGCCGATTTGTGCCGTATACGTTTCCGATAAGGTGCACAAAGCGGCTCCGAAGCCGCGCCAAGAGGTCCTTTGACGTTTCTTGTTAGCCGGGACCGTCACAAGGCGTTCAACGGACCGCCTACCGGCTGCAGACTGCCGTCTAGACGTTAAGTAAAACCGAATAGATCCCGCGCGCGTTCAGCCCCGGTTTCCAACCCCCGTTCATCCCCCGTGCATCCCCCACCCGACCCCTCGAGCGCTCCCGCATAGACGCTGGCTCCGGTACGTGTGTATACAAGTTGTTCCCGCGTTACTAATGTATCCGTTGAGTACACTGTTAATATTTAAGCGCGCCCGGCCCGGATTCCCGTAGCTGCAGCCACGCCGCCGAGCCGCCCCGCGTTCCTACGACGCGCTGCGCTGCGACGCGACGCGACGCGCCGACTGCCTCCTTCGACTTGCCGAAACCCTTCAACTTCCCTTCCGTGTTGATCGACGCGGACTCACAACGCCAGGTGCTCCACGCCGGAACGCAAACTGCATCCGGCAATTTCGGAAATTTCGATACGACATTCGCGATTAATTAATGACGCCGCGCGCATAACGCCCCGGGCCGGGCGAGGCTGATTTCGTCGCCTTCCAGATCCGATGGATTACTCGCTGCTCCCTGGGACCTGAAAAATCTGACGCGATATCCTCGTTCGTGTGGAAATACAGTCCCGATTTGCGAGGAATTATGTTACGTTACCTCCTAGTAGAAAATAATAGCGAGCAATGCATGCATTTGTAATTAATTTTTTGTGAAACCTGTACCGTCATATTGGCGACATTTTTCTGATTAGTTTGAGTCCAAACACGACACGGTTTGCATCATAATTGCTTGTTTAATCCGCGATGCAGTGAAATCTCGATTATCCGAACTGATCGGGGAACAGACCGCAACTCGAGTGTTACCTAGCTACAGTCCCAGATTAAATCTCTACTGATTTATACAAGGAATTGTTTAGGATGTGGATCTTTTTAGCTTCAACTGTTTACTGTTCGGATAATCGAGGTTCTACTGTATCGTGGATTAAACGGGTAAATATGATGCAAATTCTGTCGTGTTTGGAGTCGTTTTAATCAGAAAAATGTGACGAATATGTCGGTACATATTTCCTAAGAAAATAATTCAAAATAAACAAGTTCAAGTTGAAGCTTATTTTTCCAACTTGAACTTTTTGAAAGCACACTTTCCTCGTTGATGGCTTTTTGAGGAACGTTCCAGACAATTTCGCGAATGAGTCACGCGAGAACAAAATTTCTTTAAAATTGTAACCCGAGTGTCTAATTTCGGATACGGATTTTTCTCTTTCGTATTATATCGCCGAGAACGAAAGAACAAGGTCGCGATGAAACTGAAAGCGAAAGATATTACCGAAGAATTAAATTAAATCGTAGAACGCGAACGAGACGTGTTTCGCGTTTAAACGGGCCGGGAGCCCGGGAGGGCAGGGTGGCAGATCAAAGCTGTAGGCGCCGCCATCAATCATTCATCGTCTGTTTTCTTAGTTCTCCGCAAACCTACTAAATTTCATTGAAATCTGCGCGCACCGCTGGCGTAATACCCGTGTAAATCGAAACGTAGTTTAACAAGCCTGTGTACACGGACGAGAGCAACCCCTCGACATTTCCAACATAAACACGGTCCGTTTGTTTATGGGAGCACGCGGTAAAACACGGAGTCCCGAGCCCCGTAATAATCACCCTCGAAAAGTTAACGGCGCTGGCCGCAAGAAACGGAAGAACGGATATCCGGGGTGGGGGGTAGGAGGCAGTGGTGATGCTCCGAAGGCGTCAACTGTGACGTACGGGTACGTCATCGGGTTCGAGGGGTTGATAGGGGAAAGAAAGGGGACGACGTTTAAGAGGGGTTGCGCGCACGCCCGCGGTGTGCAATCTCCCGAGGATTTTGGATTCGAGAACGATGAACTTTAGACGTTGCCTCGGAATCCCTGATTCGATTATTCTTCGTTAAGAACTTGCGGGCTCATAACTGACGTGCTTAACGCGCTCGCTGCTTGTATTTCCAAGACTGAACTTCCGGTGAACTATCTTTTTTAAAACAATAATAAAAAGTCTTTTACGGGAAAAGTCTTTTTCCCAGAAAATTATAGTAAGGATAAGGTGTCTTCAGGAATTTATTCCATGAAAACCAGACGGCGCAGAACTAAAAAACTTGTTGCTATATATTCGGGCTTGATTTAGTATTGCAGACAAATTTTTGTTTCACATATAGCATGCATTGTTGTATTATGCGTTAACAAATCAATCAACGTCGTCTGTATGAAGCATCAGTGAGGAATAAAAAGGTGACTGTCTATAACATTGAATAGATAGTGTTTACTCGATATATGTCCACAACTTATATTGTATATTTCACTGTATATTTCAGTTATATCCAAAAAATATTTTCAAACTCTGTGTCATTCAATTCATTTAAATTTCTACTAATAGGTCAATGCCCTCAAGCTATGCGTTTTATTCTACCAGTTTTCGCATTGCTTCGACAAAAATTCGAAATGATAGACAATCGTTTATGATTTTATTTCCAATAAAATTGCTAGTGGTGCCATAAAGGTCTGCAGACAGCATTGAAATACAGACCGAAAGATCGTTTTTATCGTACCCGCGGTTAAATCAATATTTCAAAATATGTTTTCGAAATATTATTTTGACACGCTGCAAATGAACATCATATAAATTGTATTCGGCCTGCGTTTGACAAGAATTTTTACGAGTCAAAGCATCCAAGCATGGATCGCGTTCTGCACAATAAAAATATATCGCCCGGAGGGTCAGTTTTTAAATTTAACAAACAGAGCTCCCACTTTCAAACGGTGAATAAACAACCAAGTCATGGTTCTACAGGTAGTTTTTATTTTCATAGAGAGGCACTGTTCTAAAGGGTGCGCGATGCAATAGTGGATAGATGCGGATCTAGGATGCGTACAGTGATTTCTCTATATATGTCGCCAAGGCCTGGATGATAAACGTCGCGGAATTATCCCCACTGCCGCGGGGTATACCCCATGAGGGGTCGTCCCGTGTCGTTGACATATATCGAGAATTCACTGTACTTTAATTTCATGCATTCGTACCGTATGCAAAATTGTTGAATACAGGAAAATAATTAATATTGTCTTTACTTGATCTCTACCATAAGAAATCTTAAATTCAGTGAATCGAAGTGCTCTCGTCCTCCGATTTAGCACAAAGCGTCTATTGCAGAAGCTACAGTTCTTCATTAATTAGTAGCACTTCATTTAGAAAACGTACACCATCGCACGAACTGAATACGATTATCAAAATGATCCTCGTCTCTCGAGACGTCTTGTTCCGAGTCTGCACAAAGAAAGCTCGCCTCCAGGAGCGTCCCGATAAAATATTCTTCTGGAATACGTTGAAAGTTTTCGGAACGCGCATCGCGATCAAGGCGGATCCTCGGTTTGTCGAGTTCATTAAGTCAGACCCGGCATTTCGCAATGATCGAACGGTTAAGGGACACCGTGTAGACAAAGGAACGAGCCGCTCCGACGAGACCATACGGATTGAATAAAACGAAAAGAACCGGGGACAAGTTTTTCTCCGGTCGGAGGGAAAGCTAAATTTTTCAGAGAATGTGAAACCGAAGAGCTCGGGAATTCCATCACGGACGTCCATTACCGAGTTCGGAAAGATTCTCGGAGGTATCGACGATCTTCGAGGAACACCACGCGGGACCGACTGGAAAGTTGCTAGAACAGAAACAATCGAGTTGGGACGAAAGTTCTTGGTCGTCCTTTCGTTTCAGAACTTGGATCCTTTGGATCATTAATACCAATTAATATTATACGTAACCCGGAGCTGACGAGGACCTGGCTCCTCGCCTAACTTCCTCCGATTTAGCGTCGACTTAATGTATTTCCAATTGGGGCTTAAAGCGCGCTCGGAAATTCCATTTAGATCGTTCATGATGCATTCTTAATTTCCTCTGTGGCGCGTCTGGAGGACGCTGGAATTACGTTCGTTTCTTGCGCCAGTGTAAAACTAGATGAAACCAGTGCCGGAGAAAATGGGACACGAGTACATGATTTTTTCAATTTCGAGGTAGCAATTCTCTTGGCTGAATGCGTTTCAAGAGTGAATAGCGGAGAATTTATTTAATTCTTTATTGCATCTGCTGTAATTAATTTTAATAATTGTCGTATTTACCACGCGATGAATATCATTAGAACCGTCTTCAAAGCATCAGAAAAGAATATTTTTAATCGTGTCAGGGGGAGTTCTGGAAGAGCGTAAATTTTACAGAGGGTTGTTCTGGCGATGTACGTCTCGAGTAGCAAGTGCTACCACCCTGAAACTAAAAAGTGTCACAATAAAACAATAAATGAAATAAATCTGCAAGTATCAGAAAATGCGAAGGACAGCTTTGACGCTGAGACGAGGAGTTTCGACAGTGTATAAATTTTATGGGGGTTGTTCCGACAGCCTGATGGCTAAGATACCGGGAGCATGCTTGTCTTCCTCTGTCGGCAGCACGCCTCTACAGCGGGGCAATATTTCCTCTCCTGTCCGCTCAGACAAACCTGTCACGTCACCGGTTACGTCTTCGAATATAATCCGGAACAAGCCGAAACTATGCGTGCTCGTCGAGGCCGGGCCTTAAGCGGGCTGCGATTGTCATGGATGTACGGTTGGTACATACGTTCCGCTCGATTCCCGTGTTACATATGCCGGGCCGGCCCGGCCCGACCCGACCCGGTCCCGGCAGCCCCCCGTTAACACGCGAACAATCAGGTGTACACGAAATTTACACGCGTGCGCTTAATGTGCCCGGGCGAGAGGAAACCAGCGTGAAAAGCTGTTTGCCGAGCCCCATTGTTCGAGACACGGGACCACGCACGTGTTAAATATTACGTGTGCACATGCACACGATGGCACAGGTGTAACATGCACCGATCAGGGCCGAGCGGATAGACGACGTTTTCGGGCAGCTGCTGCCGCACACGCCACCACCACCACCACCACCACCACCACCACCACCACCACCACCAACCACCTCCGATCGCGACCCCCTTTCTCCTCTCCGCAAAGTGAGTTCGCGAAGATGGTCTTCGGGCCACCGCATCCGGGCAATGTGCCACGGGAACTAAACGTGCAGTAACGTTCCTTCGGGAATGCACTCCGGGATTTGTCAGAAATTAGAATCCCCTGGACGTTCGTTTTCTCGGGAAAAATTGAAATCGCTGCGCACTCACGCTGCGCAAACGGGACCGTTATTTTTTGCCAGCCTCAAACGGTTCCTTCTGAAATGGCAGTCCAATTTTCCAGGTCTGAAATCGAAAGAAAATTGTTGCCGTGAAACAGCAGTAATGTAATGCAGTTTGTAATACTGCGCACAATGTTTACCAAATATTAGGTGGACCCCATAAGTAATCAATTATTTTGAAATCTAAAACAATATGATCCTCGGAAGGTACGGACACCGCCATTTTATTACAGGGTTGTAAAAAAAATTATACTTTTTAGAATATTTCGAACACAGGCTGCTTCACCGAAAACTGTAAAAGAATACGTGTTTCCACGATCGGTACAGAACTAACGGCAAAACAAATTGTTTGCAAATAATTGGTTACTCATGGGCACCCCTAATATCGTTGAATGTTCCTCCACGAAGCATAGAAACGAGTGTAAAACGAAACTTTGAAAACCCCCGACGCTTTTATAAGTATCGAGTGTTTCTTGACTTCTTGACTGAAGAGGTGTAGATGAGACAATTTGGACTTGAAAGATGAAGGGTCGTTCTGCGGGCGACTTGAAACTGAACCTCCAGTCGATCTTCACCCCGGAGGAGTATCGAGGTGGATTTCAATTAAAATTATGAGGAAGGGTTGAAGCAACTTCTGAGCCGATGATTGCGAGCAGCCTCTTAAGCAGGCTCATGAAATTGTAAAGTTGTCGGAGCGCTTTCTGCTAGCATTAACCTGCGGATTTCAATGAGCGGAGACCACCGTGGCAGCAGAGTGTGAAAATCGTGATAATTAGGGTCGCGATCCTTCGCCCCCTCTTGCTCCCCCTCACCCGCGTTTATTTTCTTCGTCCCTTTTCCTCTCTGCGAGGGTGGATGCGCTCGGTTTTTGGCGGAGCAGAGTGGCTTTAAAATCGAGAGAGTCACGAATGTGCGCGCAGAAATATTTTCGGGGGGTTGGAGTTAATTTGACGGCTGCGAGCCCTTTGGGGATGCCCATTGTTGCAAGTTGGAGTCGCGACAGTACACATTTCGCTCCTGGCCCCGTGTGCTTCCGGGCTCTCCTTTTTACAAAGTGTTTCTTCGCCGAAAGAGTTTCCTCTATTTTCTGCCCGGAGAATGTAAACTTTACAATATCAGCGGAACGCAACCGACAAAAAACTTGCAGTATTGTCTTCTATAAACACGGCCGAAAAAAGCATCGGGAACTTTTACGGGCGCCATACCGTCTCCGTGATTTTTTATGCGTCTCATCGCAGCTGTTACGCCTCGCGAAAAAAAACACCAGCACGCTGTTTAGCAATTTATTCTTCAATTGTTTGCGCGTGCTTCGGTGAAATGAGATTTTTCTACGTGCATGCATGCACGGCCCGACGCGACGTTGCGTTGTGTAAATACCGGCACAGGATCGATGGATAATTAGCCGCAGCTTCTTTTGTCCTCGTTTCTTGCTGCTCCAACCCTCCTCCACATTCTGATCCATTAAATTGCTCTAATCAAGGCTCGCTTCGAACACACCGGCGCCCTAATGAACCGAATTCACGTAATTAATCGTAATGGCGTATTGTCACTTGCGACAGACATTGATAACTTCGATTATACCGGCGGTTCTCCGAAATCCCGAAAAATTTGTCCACGAGTGCAGATGGAAATCAGTAATGTTACTTGTCTCGTTATGACATTGGCTTGTGGAAATGTCAATACGTTACTATCTATAGAAAATTAATGGCGAATGATGAATCATAAAATCCCGGAGGCAGACTGTGAATTTTTAAGCATTCGTGGGACACGAAAATGTTTAAAATGCAAAGTAACACGTACGTCAACAAATAATTAATAGCATTTGTATATTTATGGGTAGACATAACAAGTTGTTGACTGGAAGATCGTTTGCGGTACAAATAAAATACTAATATTAATATTAATATTAATTCTTGTCAATGTTACTTTCTACTTTTGTAACATTGCGAGAATATTTTCATTGCGTTACAAAAATAACAAAATTTAGTTTTTATTGCAATATGTGCAGGAAGAAATGAATCTATGGAACAATTCTTCGCAAGCGCGTCCCAGCAATCTCAATAATTGTAAATTTAAAAATTTCGAGTCCATCATTTTGACGGGTCCCGTAAATCTATTGTCAAAGGACCGAAATCGTACGTTCCGCGTGGAAATTCACGGAAGACCCGTTATAGATGGCGCGACCCGGCCGAAAGTGTTTTAATTTCGAGGCGTTTCCTTGCGGAGGCCATTGAGTACGCCATTATGATAGTCCAATTACGAGATATTGCCTCTTCGAGTTGAAGTGTTTGAGCAGCGCTGCCCGCGGTGGTTCAATAGCCACTCGAGGAAAGCTGAAGACCCTTTCACCGGTTCGAGTCCTGTCCAATCGTGAGTTATGAAACGCTAAATTTCCTAATTAATTTGCCGACGGTGGCCGCCTCCCCGGAGCCGACGCATGCCCGTCTAATTTCTTTGAATTTCGCGCGACCGGCGAAATTAAACTGTTGCGAAACGATTAAAACGCGGGGTCACCGCGCAAGCAATGTTTCTGCACAACTCCCTTCAGAACCAGTCATCCTTCCGGTAAATATGGAAGTTCTTCAGCGGAAAATGGAGTTTCGTGTCTTTTCATACACTTTTTACAACATTCAAAACTGACAATATTGAATTTATTCAGATTTTGTACGACTTTTTAAACCGTGCTTAACACTACGTTTCGGAGCACTAAAAGTGACTATTTTACATTTCGTTGCAAAAATAAGAAAATTGTAGTTATTTAGATTTCCAGCCATTTTTTTCAGCAAGTGCGTCCTTGTACTCTTAATAATTGTAAATTTAGAAATTTCGAGTCCGTCTTTTCGACGGGTCTCGTAAATCTAGTGTTAATTAATCTTTTACCTGAGTTACTTTGCAATAGTGTTAAGCACAACAATACTTGATAAAATTAAGAGGAAGGGGAAAAATTTCTGAAAGGTGACAGCGAACGAATTAATTCGTCCCTACTTAAAATGTTAGGGAGATTTATTTGACCATTTCCCGAGTTACAGAAATTGTAACCAGCCTTTTGTTCAATAGTGATAGGTTTAGCGTTAATCCATCGATAAAGCTCGTATTTCATTTGGCGAGGAGTCCGGCGAAATTGAAAGTCGCAAAGGCCTAGGTCGTCGAGAAATCTCTAGACCGGGGATCAGAGCATTCCGCAGGAGTGGAGAGTCGAAGAAGCAACAGAATTCAATTACAAAACCTTGAAACGCGGGCGGACGTATCCCGGGAACTTGAAGAACGCCACGTATTTCGATGGGGAGGACGTCGAGAGGTGGATAACGTCGCGGCAGCTTCGCAGACAATCGTGGATCACGAGTGGCTCTCCTACAATTTCGCGCGTCACTTTCAATCTCGAATCGGAAACGAGACAATCCGCGCATCGTCGAGCGCGTAATTCCGAAATCACGATGCTCGGACTTGCCTGAAAAAGAAAAAAAAAAAATCGCGAGGTTTTCTCGAGACGAAAGGGAACGCGAATTCCCGTCGTAGGAACGAGCTTGACGTCACCGGAGCAACCGGGACGAGAGACATAATTTATTTTAGAATCGTTCAAGCTCGCCCGACTTGTTATTACTATTCACACCGGCTCGGCGCGGCGACCGGAAAAATTAATTTTCCGAAGGCCGACCTCTTCGCCTCCGGCGAGTAATTATTGAACAATTTCTTGAGCTTCGTTTAAACGTTTCGCTGCGTCGAATACGACGGACCGGTTGAAGATTGTTCTCTCTTAATGAAAATCGGAATTCGTATCGCCCGGAATTATACGATCCATCGGGGACAATTTCTGTCTTCGCGGAATCTATAATACGCCGGACAGTTCTGCAATTATTACCAAAGTGTGCAATGGGAAATGACAAAGAAAAATCTTTTGATTAAAAAAAGGAAAAGAAAAAGGTACAGACCGAAGTTCTCCGTGACTCGAGAGCATTTTCTGGCTTTCGGTTCTTTAATATAATTAAAGGAAAAGCCATCGGCGTGAACCCGTGTGTTTTTACGGCGGGATTCATGGTCGCCGGGTAAAAGCAGCGCGCCATTGTTCGCCGCGGGAACCGGAACTTTCATAATCACGATGCACAAGCGAGCATTGCCGGAAATTGGCGATAAATACGGTCCGCGAAAGCCCGGGTGCCGAAGAAACGGCCCGGATAAAATTACTTGCGCACGCAACACGCGTAAGAAGCGGGACGGTACGCGCGGAATTCAATCGCGATCGCAGATTGCAACACCTGCTTTTATCGCCGGCACGGGGACAAATTGCGTTCCGCCCGGAAACCAATGGTCCCCTTCGCGGAACGAGAACACGACCCGGATCCGCGTCTGCGTGCGATCAGACTGCGAGCACGAAGAACGCGACGCCGATCGGAACCGGTCAAAACTGCCCCCCGGATCAACAAAAATATTTTTATCTCGAACCGATCCGGCTTTATCGAGTCGCAAAACTGAACGGAAGTGCCGGAGCAGATGTAGTAACGAACGGAAACGACAGTCAGGCGAATGTTTCGACGCGTTCGATGCGCGCGCAAATAGGTACAGTGAATTCTCGATATTGTATATAGAGAAATCACCGTAGTTTGGTACTAAAGAAATTTGTTACTAAAATTGTAACCAATTATGGATGCAAGTACAGTGGCGAGGAAAAGTGTCAGCACACTTCGCTAGTTTTACATGAAACGTGATAATACAACCTATTTTTCAATTAAATGATAAAGATTTGGTACTGATCATTACAAAGTGAATAGGATAAACAAAACACAACTGTTTATTTTCGTTAATATTAACAGTATACGGAATATTTATCGAAAATAGGGATTGAAGACAATTTTTACAGATTTGCACTTTAATTGTGCTCGTCGAAATAGAGCTTTCAATTAATATTTTGTCCATTTTCCTTTACTTTTTTGTACTGCTTCTAGCCTGCGTGGCATACTATCTATTAAATTTTTAATAATTTCCGGCTCAATGTTGTACCATTCTTGTTCTGTCCTTTTCCACAATTCATGAACACCTGAAGGTGGATTGTCATATTTTGCTAGCCTTCTTTTCACAATTGACCACAAATTTTCGATTGGGTTCATATCTGGACTTTGTGCTGGCCACTTCATCATAGAGAACTTTTGATTGCCAAGCCGGGTTTTTAGAATCTTTGCATTATGCTTAGGGTCCCCGTCTTGTTGAAATACTACTTCATCTTCAGTAAATTCAATAGAATTAACAACAGAAGATAAATTATTTTGCAAAATATTTAAATAATGCTCTTTGCACATGATACCTTCTATCCGAACTAAGGGACCAACACCCTTACGAGTAAAACAACCCCAACACATAATTGAGCCACCCCAGATCTTCATAGTTCGTTTTATGCTACAAATCTGTAAACATTGTTTCAAATCCTTATTTTTGAAAAATATTATATATATTGTTAATATTATCTACCATAAACTGTTATGTTTTGTTTTCACGTTCACCATATAATTATTATTACCTAAGCTTTACCATTCAATTGAAAAATAGGTTGTATTATCACGTTTTATGTAAAACGAGCAAAGCGTGTTTACACTTTTGCTCGTCACGAAACAATTTGAGAACTGTTCTAGCACGTCAAAAATAACCTGCAAAAACGTGCCATACCGTTTTAAAAAAGTTCTCGAACGACACACGGAATTACGAAACGTTAAATTCTCGTTTCAATTAAAAAAATGAACAACGGTGGGTACAAGGATTGGAGAACACTTGCAGTCTCTAAAAAATGTGCGTTCGTCGGAGAAGGACAGTCGTCCTGCATTATAAAAGTCCCCGGGGCGAGATGAATTACGTTCGATCGCGGCCAACTTTCGTTCCGCGTGCGATTTAATAAACTGTGGTTTCGTGGCGTGCAATATTTCGCGGTGGCTCGTAACTCGTCGAGTATACGGGACAATTCTCAAGTATTCTTAAGCAAGTATCGAAGTCCCCGGAGCGAGGCGGCTCCACGATCATGTAAATAAGGGACGAAAATGTAGTTTATGCTACGTAGCCAAGACCCAGTTTCGGGTTTCCGCAGAGAACGGTAATGGAGGAGGCATCGTCGTCGTCGGAGGGAAGAATACGTACAGCTTCCGGGGTATTTCCTATCGGAACAAAAGACCGGAATACAATTTCCCAAGCGCCGTCCCCGGCCATGTCTAATGACTTTCGAATCGATGAGGACACGACACCGCTAAACTTCCCGATCGTTCGAGCTTTTCTCCCGCTGCACGTTCCTCTCTCTCTCTCTCTCTTGGCTCCCGTCATCGGAGAGCTCTCCCCCCCCCCTCGATAATTGTCTTCGCAATTACATGCTTCAGAATGTCTGGCAGTTAGTGCCTTGTACCCCGTCCGGTTCTCGGCCGCCGCGGCTTCCATTTTCTTCGCGGACGAGCGCCCGCCGATGAAATTATCCGGGCGACGGTAATGAAACAGCGCTTGACGTTAAACCGATACCGAAAATAGATAACATTTATCCGCTGCCGGCGCAGTTATTACCGTGACGGTACCGAGCAAATTGGACCGGCAGCATCTGACACAGTTCCGTCCAGTTCAGTCTCTCCGACGCGCCGCGCGTCCTTTCGGAAAACCCGCCGCTCGAACCGCCGTCGTTCGAGGAAATTTAAATACTAATTGCGACAGTGATTCTTGCGAACGTTATTAGACTGGATTATTTAGAGCGAGGCCGAACAGCTTCTCCTCTGCTGCCAGGGCAAATTCAGGACTCGGCGATCAGTGCGTGAACCCTCTTTGCACCCTTCACATTAAATCCACCGAAAAACACTATTTTACTTTACAAAAGCGACAAGAGTGTTTATTGGGATTTATAGCGATTTTTGTCGTAATATGTGCGAAATGAAATATAATTTTTGTACAATTCTTCACAGATGCGGCTGTACTATTTCGATAATAGTAAGTGAAGAAATTCAGGACCCGCCATTTTGACGGATTCCTTAATTCTAGTGTTAAAGGATTAAAGCATTCAAAATTCTTTGGCGTTATTTAAAGATATTATACTAGGATGAGTCCTCGCAGACCAGCAAACAATTTCGCACTTTATATTGTTACAAAATTAATTTTAATAATTGTACAGTACTATACCAACATACAGTCTTCGATAAACTGATGACGCTCATTAAAAAAATCTTATTAGAATTTATGAAGGAAAATAAATTTTACTTTTCGGGTTCGATAACTCAGAGAGCCGAAGGTTAAACAAATTAATGCACGCTAAATATTTATCGACACGAATTTACCGAGGGCTCAAGAGTTAAATTATTCGGAAAATTTATGCAGTCAAATTTTGTATTCTAAAATAATTCATATTCAATATGATGCATGGATTTTTATGGCCATAGATCGTATATGATTTTCAAAAAGAATTCAAAGACGCTGATGGGAATTAAGTTAAAAATCGCTCGCGGCGATCGATCGAGAAGAATAGCCGAGCAGCCACGGTCGAAAGACAAAAGCGAATTACCGCGGATACAATTCGATACTATATCGACAGGGAAAACAATGGCCGGCTACGGGAAATCGGTCGCGATCGCATCACGTCCCCTCGTTAACTCGATTGAAAAGATCCAGCCTTCCCTACCCCTACCGGTAATCAGCGGCCGGCCGTTTTTAATCGTCGCGCGTTCACCAATTAAACATTAAAATGCGCGACAGTGCGGCGACGTCATCCTGTTTATTACCTCGTTCCCATGATTTTATATTTAACAGGGGCTGATTGATTTCGGCGTGGATCGATGATCTTGTTTGCTGATGAATATCTTCGTTTTGTTCCCGGCCCCTCGTTCACCAATTTCGGTGGCCTAATAGTTGCTGTTCCAATTAATAAAATATTAAAAAACCTACGGAAATTCTGTCCACGATGTAGCATATATTTTCATTAACAATGTAGAATCATTTTGCTAGGGGGTGAAGTGACCGATCATTTGGATATAATAGTTCGGTGTGACGGTGATAGCAATTTAGTTATTCTATATTTGAGTATTTTTATTCATTCTTTAGTTATTACACTTTTCAAGCACACGATTAATCTTCCAGGAATTTTTCGTTTTATAAATATTGCCTTTGTGCTTCACTGAACCTTGCTTATCGATTTAAGCTCTTGGAACCATATGGGGTGCAGCAATTGGGGTCCAACAATTTCGATTTTTAGTAAACTAGAAGTGGACCAATTATGGTGTTCGAATTTTTTTGTAGGAACTTTTTTGTAGTACATCGTCTACTTTAAAAAAATAAATTTTTGTTTCACTTGGTTCTGTTCTTATTTCAAAAGAAAAACAACGAAACTATTAAACTATTAAACTATTAAACTTCTTTATTTCTAATATTAAATTATGACTATTAAACTATGACGGCTATTTTAAAGTGTGTTTTGATTAAAGTGATATATTCGCGAATGTATAGGTGACGACAAAATTATTAATTTGTTCACCAGAGTTTTTAAAAATTGAAACTGTTTAACCCCCTTCGAGATGAAAATGTGAAAATGTTTGTGCAACCTACCGCGTAGATTTTTAAGTAAATTGCAGCACCGGTTGCCATCGCAGGTATTCCGAGAGCAACGAAGATCATATCGCCAGGGTAGTGCAAGCTCGCTCTCGCCTAACTCGCAGTGAACGCATTCAACGGTGGGTCCCGATACAGTTTCGTTAAAATCGCGGGACCGACGGCCGCGTGCAGTTGATTTTCCAAGTCAACGAGCAATCAGGAAGCCGACACGCAGCTCGCAGCCGCGTCGCGTCGCGTCGCCGCGCGAAGATTGCTTTTTCATTCCATTCGCTGTTTATTTTTTCACCGATCAACGAGCCCGGGAATGTAAATTAATCCGGTATTGCATATGAGATGCGCGCGGATGTGCGAGCACGCGGCCCCCGTATTGAATTCCCGTGATTGGAAACAGGTATTACGTCGACGTCGAGGTGCAGGGTAGAGAGCGCAGTGTGCAACGGGGCTGGGAAAACGCAGGCGGCTGTTCGTTTCTGGCTGTCGTTTTTCCCCCGGTTTGTTATCGAAGGCGTTCCGCCGAGGAGCGAAAATAGGGGCCGCGCATTTAGCTACGGCTGATTTGAAAACGTATCTATCAGCAGGCAGAAAATTATGTGCACGCCGGATCTTCAATACGGAGCCGACTCCGCACTCCGCATCCTTTCCCCTTCGACGCCAGACGCGGCATGATTTAAGGGTTGCGCTGCCCTGATGCTGATTGAACACACAACGTCATTCCCGGCCTTTATTTTACGGGCCCCCGAAAGGAAACTTAAAACGAACCCTCGCCTCGTTTCGTTTTACTTCACGGCGGAAATTCTACGAGTCTGCGAAGCTGTTTGCACGCCGACAGCTGATCCTACAACCCGAAGCGTTCGATGAAGTCGAGGTGATTTGTTCGGTTAAATGAAAACTGAAGAGTCAATGATATTGGCGTGCTCTTACGACGCCCCCGTGTTTCGCAAGATGTTAATCAAATTTGACACAGTCTGTATATCAGCGCGATAAGTAATTTCCTGAGCCAGTGGAAACAATAATGTCAGCTGCAGATGGCTGACACGGCAGTCGACGCATTTATTAAGTAATCGCAAGTGGCTCCGATGTAATCTAGAAGCACATCAACCAATTTGTTAGCTCATTTTCATTTAACTGCACCCTTGTTTTTACGGACATCTGTTTAACAGGTTCGCTACCAGCGTGACAGGAAAATCAAATTAATTTTATGCATGTCGTTCAGTAAAATTGTAATATTTGCAATATTTCCGGATTTTTCAAGAGGATTCATTGTATTTGATAGAATAATGTAACCATCAAGGCCGTTGCTGAAATAAATTCTGGTGGCGATCGTGTTAATGCGTTAGAAATAGAAATACAGTGTTTTCTCGATATATGTCAACAGCACGAGTCTTGCCAGCGACATATATCGTCCAGGATATTTCGAGCTTCGGGGCCCCTTATGCAGTATACCCCGCGGTAGTGGGGATAGTTCTGCGACTTTTATCGGCTAGGTATTTGCGACATACGTCGAGAAAAGACTGTATCGTTGTCGAGTGTCAAGTTTTTGAAGCAAACGGGAAAAATTTCAACGAACCAAAAAATGTTTTGTATTCGATATTTTCTCAAATTGAAAATACAGCGTATTTAAAAAAGAAATTAGCTAAAAAATTGTGCGATGCTAGCGATCGGACATTGTTCCAACCGGAACGTGTTAAACGCCAGTCGGGACAGCGCGCCGCGCGTCTACGTCCGAATTATTTTTGAATAAACAAATATCGCCAGCGGCCGGTGTTGATTTTCAATCGATGTTGTAACAGGAGAATTCTTTCCCAGCCGAAGCCCGCAACAGACATTTCGCCCGCGTGCGAACAACAGCATATGGCGGGGCCAATTTTCCAGCAACTTGGCCGGTTGTAAATTCAGCTGATCCTGGAGGACCGGCCGGACAGCAATTACATTTTTCATGGAAATTAAAATCCCGCCCGGCTTCCTCCCCGGAATTCGTAATAGGCCGCTTAATCATCGCGTTGGATTCAAGCGTTGAGGAGCCCGGGGATCCGAGATGATTCGCCTGCGACCTTCCCAATTAACATCCGCGGGCCATCGTCTCTGAAAACATTTCGTAGCTGGCACCTGTACGCAAAGCGTGCGTCCGTTCAGACCATAATCGTCGCACTCGAGTGTGTGTAGAGAAAAGACAGAACCTTTTTGGTCTCTTCTGGTTATTTAGGAAACTTCGATGGAGATTTATAGGTTAGATTATTAATTAGAGATTCATAGGTTACAGAAGCTAAATCCATCTAGAATTTTTAATAGCGAATCAGAATGGATACATTCGCTCTTCTCGCTTAAGAGGATAAAGAAATTAAAGTTCTGATCCTGTGATCTCTACTGAACACCTTTCTCAAAAAATTGGTTATAACGGGTTCAGAGTCGCTAGAGCTCGGCTCGGCTATCACGATCGAGGGATCGATAAGCCGGGTAAGCTGTCGTGCTCTACGACGTCGGCAACAATTTCCGAGGATGTTGTGCACGACAGGCCGGTGTCGGAAGACCCGGGACGTCAGGAGCCAGGAGAGACTATCGTCGTTTCGCGGCGCATGTCAACGGCACACGGTGATTCGTTGGCAGGCGGCCGAGGTGGAGGACAGGTGAAATATAATGGCAAACAAGCGTGATTATTTTCGGAATGAAATGGTAGCCCCCTCCTGCCCGGTTTATTTACATTCCGGGTCAAGGGCCCACAAAAGAGCCTGTAATTATGAGATGAAAGCGTCCGGCCCCCTCCGGTCCTTTCGTAGGATACACCCCTGGGCTTGGCGCGGCCGACCCCGTAGATCCGAGAAAGAGAGGCGACGCATTGAAAGTTTTCGGCGTTTCATCCCCGTCCAATTACTCATTACACACCGGAACGCGTTCCTTGCTCACGGTCCTAATCAATTACCCGGGTCCGAGCGGAATTTTTCTCGTCGGTATGTATTTTCAAAGTAAACCGCGATACGCATCGAGACAGATGGAGCTTCTGCTAGGGGAAGGACAGTGCAAAGAAGAAAAACCGATCGATGGGAATCTCATTAAACGCGCAGCCGTTCGACGGAACTTTTGCGCTAATAATAACACGACTTTATATTGGCTTTATTAATATCGTATATATGGTTCGTGGGTGGAAAGAAAAGAAAAAGAAGAAGAAGAACCGGGAAGTTCCGCGATGTAAGGGACCGTCAATCGATATTTAATTAAGCCCGAATTTACATGAAAGTTCGCGTGGTAGGGGGAGGGGGTAAGGGAACGAGAAAGGAAGAGGGGAGCGGTTTCACGGGCAGGGGGCGGGCGGGAAAAATAGTGGCATAATTAGGGATAATCTTTCCCCATTTATCTTCTAAGCGCTGCGGATGTACATTGTTAATTACGGCTGACAGTAACGAAGAGAGCTCCACTTAATCGAGCGAAGACTCCGCCGCCGCCTCTCCCTCCCCTCCCGACTTTCTTTCCTTTGATCCTTTGTCCTCTCTTCCTCCCACCCCAGCCTCCCCCTCGCCACCAACCCCATCCCTACTTCTTACGAGAGCCAGCCCCATCCTCCGCAGCTTCTTTTTCCCCTCTTCTCTGTCGCTTCTTCAATATTTATTCTTCGAACCGGTACTAAAGAAGCAGCGTTTTTATCGTTGCCTCGCGGTCAGCGGCGCTCGCTTAAAAGTCGAGACACGGCGGGACGCGACGGCCATGCAAACGATCCCCGTCGCACCGGTTAAGTGGCGAGGTAAATTGTAACCGGGCGAAGGCACTCCTGTCAACGGTGTCAGGCGCGATCAACGCGATACCGCGGCATCGAAACCCCCGAAATATCAATTTCCATTTTATCGGCGATTCCGACGTCCCCGATCGCTGTTGCATATTAGGGGGACCCATAAGTAATCAATTATTTTGAAATCTAAAACAAACTTTGTAGTTGTGTATTCAAGTTTTTATTATATAATCTCCATCATTATCAAGGACAGTTTGCCATCTTTCCTGCAAATTTTCAATCCCCCTCTTATAGAAATCCAGGGTTCGTCAAGCAAAATATGACTCAAGATGCCTCATTGCATCTTCTACAGAAGTGAATGTTTTATTTTTTAAATAATGCTCCAGAGAAAAGATGATAGTCAGAGGGATGTTTTCTCTTTAACGATCGGTACAGAACTAAAGGCAAAACAAATTCTTTGCAAATAATTGATTACTTATGGGTAGCCCTAATACTTTTTAGAAAAGTTACTCGTAACGTGGAACCTGTAGTACCGAACGTGAGCGAAGAAAGGCTGCTCATTATTTCAAATTTTCGCGCCATTTATCGCGAAACTGCGTTTCCAAGAACGATGAGCATCGTAATTTTCCGGCGTATATTTTTACTTCAATTTTACATGAAGCTACAGGACATCATTCTTCATAGAATGCTATCTACAATTTTCAGCCAGAATCGTAAATTTTCATTCGAAGACCCATTTGTCAATTCTGTGTTTTTTCGAGCCTTTTAGGTCCATCGATAGTGTCAGCCAATATAAGGATTAAGAATATTATTCATTCTTTTTGATCTCGATGAAAATGAAACGCTGCGGGTGCTCACCGACAAGATTGTACGTCCATTTGTAATCAATATTTTTTAACGAAAAAATTATCACGCACTCTTCGAACGCCAGATAAACTTTCCCGAAAGTTTCAAAAAGAACCGTCGCATAGTTTCTTACAAAAAAATTGCAAAAGTCGCGAGTTGCTTCGGCCGTCGAAATAAACGGAAGGCCAGAAACCACCCCCTATTAGAATGATTAAATTTTAATGAAGCCTGATCGGTAGTAACTGTTGGCGACGCCACCGTAATTGTTTTCAGTAATGAGCAGCTTAATGGTACCTTAAATTCCCGGGGATATGACCGGCTGCCAATTAGATATCCGATGTCAACCGGATAACGAGCGGCCGAATCGCAACCGGACAAAGGGGCCCCACTGCTTAGTTATTAATCACATTCGGCCCTCGCAACGGGCATAAATATTTTAATTGAATCCCTCGAAGTCAGGTAACGATGATTATTTGATGAACGTCGGTGGGTACCTGTTCCCGGTTAACGATCGGCTCCGGACGAGTAATTAACGATTTCAATCATAAATCGCCGGGCAATAGCGTTCATAAGGCCTCCTTACGATCGGATCGTTGCTCTTTAATATCTCGTTGCTGTTAATGGGCTGTGTTAGCGGGAGATGTGTTCATTAAGCTCCAGTTTAGTGGCGCATCGAGGCACCCCGGTTTCTATCAGCGAAAATATATCGGTTCCTCGGGCCGAGCTGCACGTGACCTAGTCTCTGTTTACCCGATCGTTTAAACTACCCCTGTTTCGCCCGGTTACTATACCCCTTCGACTCTATCCCCCTCCCCTCCCCTTCGCCCCTCCGAAAACTACCGGCGCCCGCCGAATACAAAAGAGACTTGTACACTCGTTTCGGTGATCGAAATGTGAATTGGATTCCCTTTGTTTTACTTTATTTTACTTACCTTCCGGAGTACCGAATGAGGCTTCAGAACCGGAAGACTCATTGTTGTTCGAGGCTCCTTCGGACAACAAAGTTTCTCCGCGGACCCTTTCGCTTTCCTGCCAGATATTAAATATACAATATCATTGATTCATCGCCTTCCAAGTAGCTGCGATTTTCTTGAGACGCGTTGAACGAGGTGATTTTAGGAGTAACTCAAACAGTGTAATTTTTTAGTTATGAAGAGAAGTAGTTTAACCCTTTTTACAATAAGCAAAATTGTCTACGGTAGTCAATGATGTGCTTCATAGTTTAAACGCATATAATTGTGCCGAGAATGTAAATTAATCTAGACTGCGGATTCTATGCATTTATGATAAAAATGTGTAATTTGGGACAGTAAATACGTTTCGAGAATTTAAATATACTATTATAGTATTTGCAACCTGCTATACATACTAACCCTTTGCACTCGAATCTATTTTAACTCCAAAACGAAACATTTCTTCCGACCTAGAATATTTCCCTTCTGTATATATTATTTTTCATGTTATACGTACGAAAATGGTGCAATTCACTCGTACAATACTGAAACGTTTAGTAATTCATTAAGTACAAACAAATTTCATAATGTAAAAAATATTTTGACTAACGACACAGCAATTTTTAGTGACGCAATATGTCCGGCTACTTATTTCAGCTCGCGCGGAGGGTTGAAAGAAGTCAAGGTCCCGGAAATTGAAATTCCATCGTCGTCTGATCTATGAGAGAATGAGACGGTCCCTTTCGGCGGGGAGTAGGGGGGGTGGATTCGTTTAAAATTGGAGCGCTATTTATGCCTCGGACTGTCAGCACGAAGAAAAGAATGTTGCGCCAACTCCGACGCATGCTAATTGCGTCGAGTTTCCCCCCCTTGTCCCGGCAAGACTGCTTGCGAATCTCACTCCCCTCCCCTCCCCTCCCCTCCCCTCCCCATCCCGTGTAAATTTCCGAATCCACTCGTTTGATGGCCGACCAGGAGACTCGGAATAATTTCGGGAGCGTGTTCGCAACAAGTCGGGAATTGCCGGGAACGTATTGCTGCGCGAAACTCCGCCCGAAGAATTTGGCCGCGTAATTCGGCGAGCGGCGCGAAATTGCGCGAAACACACGGCGACCGATTAAACTTTCGGCCCCAGTTCCGCCGGCACAGATCGCAGGCCCTTCGCAATTGCTCCTTTTCTTTCCTGAAACGGTAATGGAGTTGCTGCCTCCTCATCCCTCGCCGCCGTGGTTCCCTTGTTTGCGCTTCGACTGGGAGAGGAATTGGTCCGAACGTAATGCCCGACGGTCGTTTAGCCTGTAAAATGATTCCGGTTAAATTGTTTAAAGGTGATCCGACGGTCTTGTCGCACGACATGGTAACAAATATTGCGGTAGGTTTCAGAGCCTGCTTTTGCCTAATTTTGTCGCATTACCACCCCCTTTCTTGCACACTCCTGTTTCATCTCTCTGTATTTTATTTTTCTCGTGCCCATTCTTCATTCTTAATTTCACATTATTTCGTAAACTTTTACATGTACTGCTAGGAACCCTTCGACGGTGGGGCCTGGGTCTACTTTGACCCAGAATACCAAAATCGTCAATTAATTACTCAGTTTCTACAAGAAGCAAAAATTCATAAATGAAGAATTGAATACAGTGTTTACTCGATACATGTCCAAAACACGGGTCTAGCCACGGACATATATCGTCCAGGAGATACTTGTCAACAATTGCCTAAGGGTGAAAATAGTTGAAACTTTCCCCGGTCTTCCGCACAAACAGTGCAATTAAATTTTTTGTGCAAAAATTATAACAGAAGCTCAAAAAGCAATTTGGCGCCGACAATTTTCGGACGGCCGATTTCGAACGTTAATTAGAATATCGTTTGATAACAGGTTAGGCGGATCAGCCGGCAGAAGCAACGCCCCGGCATGCACCGCGGGACGCTATTAGACGAATACAGTGAATTCTCGATATATGTCAACAAGACGGGTCTTGCCAGCGACATATATCGTCCAGGAGATACTCTTCGATCCACGCTGAACGTCGTACCCGACTCGTATCACGTTTACACGCCTCTCGAGCTTCTTGGCCCCTCACGCACCTGCGGTAGTGGGGATAATTCCGCGACGCTTATCACCGAGGCCTTGGCGACACATATAGAGGAATCACTATATTAATGTCGATGAGCCGTCGGTGACTTTCACCGCGATGTCGGCCGGGGCCGTGTTTATACAAAAAACATTTTAAACCGCAAAACTGGTCAACCCCGACGGGCAACAAAATGAATACAGAGTTTGATAGTAATGTTTACAATTCGCGGGGATTTTTAGTAAATGCCTGGCGGCGGCTTGATATGCAAATGCCCGGGAAAAATTCACCGGCGGTTTCCCGCGAGCCAGTCCCCGTGTGAACGCCGCATTATCATTTCCCGGGCTCGCGTTTTCCCGGCACGCACACGCGCGTACACGTACTCGTGCGCGCGAGCACGCGCCGCGTTTATTCGTACAAAGGACACGGGAACGATATGTACGCGACCCCGACGACATCAAAGTGGAGACAGAATTTTGCTGCGGGGCTCTTTAACTCGATGTTATGCGGGAATCGAAAGGACCGCATTGTGCGAGCACATGGGGAAATTTCGGTGTAAATCGAGAAAACGACGGGAAGAACCGGGAAACGCGGAAATTAAGCCGCGTGCCGCCGCCTTTTCGACGCCGGGAATAGTTGCCATTTTTTTCGGTCATTGTTAGACTGCGGACGCTTTCCGCTAAAGAAGAATTGTTTGCATCGACTGCGGCATACAAGAGCTAAATGCAAATTTCTTTCAACCTCTAATAACGTTCATAAACTAATAAAGCAACCTCCAAGTGAGGGGTTAATCGATTGTCTTTGATTGCGGTCCAAATTATTTTGTCACTAACATTGGGTAATCTATAATTAGTAGACTGCGGATTTTATGCATTTATCACAAAAATGCGTGGGCGTTTTTTAAAACAGTAAAAACAATAAAAAGATTTTGAAATGCTGTTACATTATTTTCAACCTATTAAACAAATTAAGAAAGAAAATAAATTTCAATTTCACTCCAGTTTGTTGCAATGCAGGTAGAAAATTTTTATTTTGCATAAAGATCCGCAGTCTAATAATTAGTATTTAATATGATGACCTCCGATGGGCAACATATCAGACTCTTCTCACATTAAAAAGAAATGTTCTTATGTCTAAGAAAAGTTGAATAAAAGTGTTATGGTTTACACTGTATGTTAAAAATGCAATTTTCGAAGTTCTCTGTTTGACACGTGCTCTAAAGCACGATTTCGTTGTATCGAAACCGATATTTCTGCGACAAGAAAAATGGCGATCACTTCCAAATGTATGTGATTAATCTATACAACTAATAAAATCTTTTAACATATTTATGAAAATTTTTCGACTGGCGAATGGTAAAATCCAGTGGCTACGGACCAAAATACACGGACGTGTGCGTTATGAATCTAAATTGCAAATTTAAACTTTTCAGTAACCATGGCAACGTATCCACAAATATTTTATCAGATAGCCTCTTTTACAGCGTCACAAAACTTTTGACGAGGCAGGAAACATTTTGTCGATACCGATTTTCAGTCGGGAAACATGTTACAACGGTCAAAAAAGGTAACCAATTAATTTTTCCGCGTTTCCTAGTGCTCCTTTACATACAGTTGTAGCACAACACTAACATATCGTGGCGAAGTTGCAAGACGAACGTTGTCGAGCATAATTGCGAGTAATGGAATGCCTTTGATTCCCGTCGGTATCCCGCGTGACCTTCATAAAAATCGCGGAACGTCGGGAATGCGAAACAGCAAAAAGAACCGGTTCATCGTAACGCTGTTGATAACGAATAGAAGGTCGTCCATATTGCCAGCCGACGCGGAAGACGGTCGCGACAAAGCGCGCGGCCCGGTCGAAATTAAAACACAGCAATTTCAGAAAATTATTCGCGTTTAATCGGAACGTCCCTCTCCCTCCCTCTCCCTCTCTCTCCGCCAATCAACGTCGAATCTCGCTTCTGGAACTAATTTACATCCGGCGTCGTGTCATGCGGAAAACAGTCGGCGCCCGGGCGAAACGGTTCAAAGGTGAAAACTCGCATCGTTGAAAGTAATGACAACAAAGGCGATTGTTGATGCAATTAGTGTGCGACATGTACACGCGTTTGCGTTCATATTATTACACGGATCTGTGTACTGTAATAATTAAATAACAGTTAGAGGGGAGGGGACCGGCCAACGAAATGTAAATGCGGAAACATTTGTAACGAAAATAACAAGGGTGATAATAATATTAGGGGTACCCATAAGTAATCAATTATTTGCAAAGAATTTGTTTTGCGTTTAGTTCTGTACCGATCGTTGAAGAGGGAACACGCATACTTTCACAGTTTTCGGTAAAGCAACCTGTGTAAAATATACTAAAAAGTATAATTTTTTTTTACAACCTTGGACTAAAATGGCGGCGTCAATTACAACGGCTGTATTCAGAACTATTGAAAAAGAGGGCATCTTTAGTCCACAGAGAAGGTGTAATACTGCAAATTGACAATGCCCGGCCCCATACAGCAAAACTCGCTCAGGAAAAAATCAAAGAATTGCAATGGCAAGTTTTACTGCACCCCCGTACTCATCGGATATTGCTCCCTCTGACTATCATATTTTCAGATCTCTGCAGCATTATTTAAGTAATAAAACATTCACTTCTGTAGAAGATGCAATGAGGCATCTTGAGTCATATTTTGCTTGACGAACCCTGGATTTCTATAAGAGGGGGATTGAAAATTTGCAGGAAAGATGGCTAACTGTCCTTGATAATGATGGAGATTATATAATAAATTAAGAAATAAAAACTTGAATTACTACAAAGTTTGTTTTAGATTCCAAAATAATTGATTACTTATGGGTCCCCCTAATAATAATAATCGGGCAGAGGGTGAAAGAGGAAACGGGGAGGGCGAGAAAGAGAGAGGGGGAGGGGGAAGAGAAAGGGCGGAGAGAGAGCAGAGAAGAGAGGGTGGAATTATTAGTGTAATTTATGGGTCACAACGGTGCGCGAAATTGAACGAGCCACGGGACTCCGTGCACACTATAATTAGCGAGCCAGAAATAGGATAGGCCATCAATGTTCTTACGGCCATTTGCCGCTAATGCAACGCTACCTATGTATATAAGACGTTGTCAGGAAGTTCGCCGGGCGTTGTGATCGCTCACGCCCGAGAAAGTAAACTTTTCTCCAATGAAAAGCCGCCGCGCCTCTAATGGTCACGCTGCTAAAGCGAGCTTTATCATCGACAGCGTTGTCATGGCCGTCGTTCAAAGGCTGTCTCGTATCGATGACACGAAAGGCGTCGCAAGTTACTTTCGCCTAGACACGATCTATTAACGAAGTTCTCGCACCGTCATGTTTAACGAGGCCTTTCATAAAGACTTTCCGCCGCTAAATTTAATCCCTGATACCTGGTTCTGCAGTGCTGACAATATTCCGGTGTCGTGTTCCGGACGAAACACGGACAACGACACCGTTCCTGGAGGCGATGAGCACGACGCATCCAAAAATCTTTAATAAATCCAAAGGGCTACAGTGTTTCCCGAAGGTGCTCGGAAAGTCCCGAGGTCTAAGGTCTCCCGGAATAATCTCTATTAACTTTCTTGTGCTACGCAGGACTCCAAAGGATTCACAGGTCCCTCAAAATGGCTTTAAGGGAAGCAAAGATTCCCTAGGAACCTCAGTTCCAATTATACAAATTTCTTTCTTTGCGTAAACTTCTCAGATCATCGTGGATTTTCGCAACCGTAGAAACCGGAAATGCACGATCCCCGTGCGACCGCCCGTCGGCAACAGATTAATCGTTTATCCAGTATCAGAATATTAATTGTTTGGAGTACGATTGTCAGTCGAGTAAACCGCGAGACGTGAGCGCGAAATCATTTCCTCGCCCCGGGGATTGAAATTGACGTTCGCATTAAGAAAAAATTTAAACTCTCCGTTCGTTTTTTATCGAGGCGTCTCTCGACGAAAGCTTCCCCGACCACCGAAAATAATGTGCCCCCTCCCCTGCCGAACGACGACGGTGTATTTATTCGGCGAGGCTGCAGAGCACAATGGCGGGGTTATATTACGCGTTAAGCAACCGTCCGGAGGGGTTAAGAAAGCAGCCCGACCCTTTTTTCCATCGCGTCGCCCAATTGAGATCACAGTTGATCTATTTTAATGGCGCACTTCGGCGAGACACTTGAATCGCCTCAAAAGAGGATGCTAAGAGACGCCGGAATCGAGAGGGGTTGAACAGAAAGCCCGGAAGAACGGGGGTGGACTAGGGTGGCACGCTCATCCACGGTTATTTCTTGGCCGAGGACTATACCTCCGAATGCAGGTCAGGGTGCTACGAGCGCGGAGCCCTCGCTGAACACGAACAATACGCTTAAAAATATATTTCATCTCCGGGGATCGAGCTTCGATAATGGCGCAACCCCTTCAGCATCGATGTTCGTGTCGCTGATGCTTCATTTTTGCTGAATTTTAAGTTCCAACGTTTATGATACCTGTAGTTCGAGGCTCTTCCGTTTCTGTGGTATTTCAAGGGTATTGGCCATTTGTACTTTTAGGTTCGTTAATCTTTTATTTTTAGACTATTTTATGATTTATCAGTTTATTCATCTTCAACCCTCAGGTACATGATCCCTAGACTTCGGACCTGTATGAGGTTTGTCATTGATGACGAAAAGGAGTAGATGAAACTTGAAACAGTGGAAAAATTAAAAGATTTCGAGAATATTTATACATTTTTTCAGTTTGTTTAGATTGCTGAAGAAGGAAAGACATTTATAAGGGTTGGAATACAAAAGAGTACATAAAGTCCAGTTTCTATTAATTTTTCGTTGATGCAAGAACTGCCGCGAGCCAAATGGAATATAAAGCCCCAGAATGGTAACTTTGGGAACTTTTCCAGTAAAAATCGGAAAGCCGGGGGATGAATTAAAAAGCGATAAATTAAATCAGCCTCCCCGGCGACTCAAGATAAAACAAGAAACCGCATCGAAGAAAGTTCTCTTCGTTTTCGGGTTCCGAGGTCCTTCCGGTTCGGGGAAACTTGGAGAGCCTGTTCAAGGTGGACTCATCGAGCGCGGTCCCGTTCGTTTGGTTCTCGCAGAGGGCCATGAAGAATTCACGCTTGCCGGGGAGTTGTCGGGGGTGAAAAAAGTTGCGGGCAGCAGCGGGCGGAAGAACCGCAAGTTCGATCGAAAGTTTCCGCGGTTTCGGTGAATTCTTAAAATCGCCGTGGTCCTCGGGGTGCCCTTGCCGGGATGCCCCGCGGAAAGACGGCACTGCCGTCGGCCTGGGTAAGGGAATAGAAGAGTAGGGAAGAGAGAGGAGAAGAGAGGAGAAGAGAGGAGAAGGGTGGTGGTGCGTGTACACGTTGCCACTGTGCGCCGCCCGAGGCCAGGCCATTAGACGGCGACAATGCGCACCCTTTTCCCGACTTTTATACGTATTTCCGCCATTACTGCGCATTCTATGTCGCAATAAATTCTTTCTCCGTCGCATTAAAATTCTTGAAGGGCATTCTGAATACTTGGCGCGGCGCGGCGATATTGATGTCCCTCACTGGGAACAAAACGGCTGCGTTACACCCTCTTCTTCCTCGTCTATCGTTTCCACCCCCCACGTCTCGGCGACGATGGAGAGCGCGACGAACACACCGTTTCGGAAAAGAGTGCACGCACGCTCTCCTCTCTCAGAAGGGGCCATTAGCAGCAGGTATACCGTTCCACGTGTTAACTTTCACCCCCTTCTAAAACCGTTGCACCCTCAGGTGTCTCTCTCTCTCGCTTGCTCTTCTAGCTTTAAGCACCCCACGAGTGCTCGATCCCGGACCGAACTGCGCGCTGAATTTCTAACGTCCGACTCTGCGAAAGAAAACCAACGAAAACGGGTCGCAGGGCTGTTTTACGGGGGGTGAATGAAGGGGGGAGGGGACTCCCGCGGGGGTGCGACACGCTTTCATCGCGACCGAACGTGACGAATTCACTGTTGCGACTCCTTTATTTGGGTTTCGTCCCGAGTTGATCCAGTTAAGCAAAGATGCTCTTGGCTTTCTTATAGTCGTCGAATCGATCGACCTGCGAATACAATCGCTGGCACTCGAGGCGAAAGCGGTTCTCGAATGGAATATCAAACCGTTTTAAAGCAACAAACACTTTCGAGGATTCCGACACCTTCGTTGGATTCCGAAATACCTGTATCCCTTCTACGGAGTGCATTCAGCGCATCGGAACGTTCCACGTATCCACGTTGCACTTTCTTTTAGAACGCGGAGCTTAGCTTGGAAAGAGAGCACGCCCTCCTGTAAACGTATCTGAATAACTTCTTTATCTCTTACGACACGACGATTGTAATTCAAGATTTTTGTATCGGTAGAGAAGCATCCTGAATGGAAAAGAAAATCCTCCAAGGTTGGAGGTAGAACGTTTCGATGTCGTGGCGGTCTTTTTGCAGAAAATGCGTCTCTTCATAAGGAGAATACAAAATTTTTCCGCGGGAACAGTACCGTGATCTTTTTCTTTGATCTTGGAAAACATTTTCCGTTCGTAACACTGCTCGTCCTGAAGCGCTCAAACGATTCGAGTCGCAATCGTTCCGTCGTTTAAAATCAGGAAAATGCAGGGGATGTTGACACGTTCTGCCTTCATCCGATACTTACTCTTCGGGGAAACCATTCTCGCTGTCTAGTTGGTGATGTATAGGACTACAGTTATTTCTCTATATATGTCACTAAGGCCTGGATGATAAACGTCGCGCGTGTAAACAATACATTCAAACAATACAAAGGGTAGTATCTCCTGGACGATATATGTCGCTGGCAAGACCCGTGTTTTGGACATGTATCGGGTAAACACTGTATTCAATTCTTTGTTTATGAATTTTTTCTTTTTGTAAAAACTGAGTAATTAAATGCCGATTTTGGTATTCTGGGTCAAAATAGTCCCAGGCCCCACCGTCGAAGGGTTCCTAGCAGTACATGTAAAAAGTGAGGTTTATGAAATAATGTGAAATTAAAAATGAGGTATGGGAAGCAGCCTTTAGAAGCAAGTAGAAAAACAGAAAATTAGCAAAACTCCTTTGTACTTGTTACAAACAGTTTCTTTGTTTAACCCTGACACATTTCTCAGCATGAAATATTTAAAAATCACCCATCACCTTATTTTGAGTACTGTAAAATGATTTTGACCCTTGATCGCGTCCTGCTTATATTGCAACATGTCTCTGAAATGTGACAATGTGAAAAACAATTAGTTCGTCTGAAGTGCGAAGAAGAAGTGAAGAGGATAAAACTTGTAAATGAAACAGTCTCGTCAAACCAACCGGCTACGGCTTGAAACATTTTGCGATATTTCCCACGTATGAATATTTAAAAAGAAACTCTCGAAAATCATTAACGATTTACCCGACGTAATTTGTAACGTGTTCGCTGAAGTACCCCCTCGCACGGAAATTTTCGAAAGCGTCACCGTGTCGTAAACAGTAATTAATTTATCCAGCGAATCGAGGGGCCGATGTCCTTCGCACTCAGCTATTGTTGTTTCGCTGATGAAGAAGAACGTCAAGCTGCGTAATTCAACGTAGCCGCGTACAATGAATCAATGCATTGTTCGTGATCAGGAATAATTCACCCCGCAGGAGAATAATTCGGGCACAGAAGATCGTAAGCTATTTCTGTGACTACAGAGAAAAACGCCGCATGTCACAATTTCAAAAAATTTAAGTTTGCGCATTAATTGAGCTTATAAAAGTCATGAAAACAAATTCGATAGCCACCCCCCCCCCCCCACACAAAAATGCAGCAAACATTACTAGTACAAAGAATTAGTGATCACAACTTTAAGTATGCCGTTTTTATTAAGTATTAAGTGTCTAGTATTAATATTTTCATTATAACGTTTATATGCCTTCAGTTTTCTATTCTCTAAATTTGTTTTTCTTCTTCTCTAGAGTCTAGTAGTAATCTTCGTTTTGTATTCTTCATCATGTTGTAATAAGTCTCATATGAGATTTTCTATAATAAAAAAAAAAGTGAAAATGTCTGACATGCGGCGTTATTCTTTAGAACCAAAGGTTTCTTCGGATTTTTTCGTGGACGCAGCGTCGCGTAAAATGATCTTTCTCGATCTTCTTTCCAGGCTGTGTGTCGCAGTCGAAAAGAAGGGACCGCGGATACGTTATTTACGACGCCCGTAATTCCCGGCGCTCCGTTGAAAACCACCCACCGGGCCGGGCTCCCGGCAACTCCCGCCGCTTTTAAAATAAATACCGTGAGCCCCCGGCATCCCCCGGACCCGGTTGCAAGCTCGTTCGAATTCCGACCTCCGTTTGATCTCGTTGTGAATGCGGCAGAAAGGAAGACGTAATGCGATGCGGCGCGGTGCGTGACGTAAAACGCGAAAGCTTTTGAAGTTCGACGGAAGGGTCGGTGAAATTGAAGCGATCGGTATGCGTGCCGCGATGATACGTCTACCCTTATTGGCGAGCAACCAGTTTGTCCGGCTACGTATCGAGCATTGTTCGGTATTTTTTTGTTTTGTTTTTTAAATATCGACGCGACCAATCTATGCATCGGGGATGAAAAAAAATTGAGGGGGTGGCGATGAAGACGGGGGATGAAAACGGTCAAAGCGGATTAACGGCATACTACGGGCAGGCAGACGAAAATTAATTTTGATTTTCGAAACGTTTGTGTCACCGCGCCCTTAACCCTTAACGGTCCGGGAAGTATTTCAAGTTTACTTCCCACCGGGTTCAAGCTATTTTTCATACGAAGAGAAACTGTGGACTCAACATTTTTATATCGAGTATAGAAAGGAAAATATTTCTATTTTAGTGAAAATTTATTAATATATATTCAGAGTAATAGGGTAACAAGATGATTTCAATTTGATTTTTGCCGCCATATACGCGGCATTGGACCCAGTAAGTAAAAGTGCCATGCCGCTTATATGGCGGCATTGGTCCGTTAAGGGTTAAAACGTGCCGGACTTTGAAACTCTTTGCAGCTCTTACGGAGCTGTCACTTGCTTTGAAAACGATTGTTGCATGTTTATTTGATTCGGCTTCAAACGATACGGAGGAGGGAAGTGGGATTGGTTCATACCTGAAGAACTGTTTCATTTCATCCCTTAAGGTTCAACTATTCAGGTATTATACAGGGCCCTATATATACAGGGTGGTTGGTAACTGGTGGTACAAGCGGAAAGGGGGTGATTCTACGCGAAAAAAGAAGTCGAAAATATAGAATAAAATGTTTTCATCCGAAGCTTCGTTTTCGAGAAAATCGAGTTTGAAAATGCAGCAAGTACGCATGCTATTCGATAGGAATTGTCTGCTGCGTCTGATCATGACCTACCAATTCTACTTCCTGCGCATACTAAAGCACGCGAACCCGACGGATCTTTAAATTCGATTTTCTCGAAAACAAAACCGCAAACGAAAAATTTTTATTCTATATTTTCGACTTCTTTTTTCGCGTAGAATCACCCCCTTTCCGCTTGTACCACCAGTTACCAACCACCCTGTATATAGGGCGCTGTTCGTTTGCGAATTTTTGTACTACTTTCTATGAGTTTGAACAAATTTGCGTCTGTTAGGGTATCGACGACAGAAATTTAATTTGTAAATTGAGCTTGTAAGAAATTTGAAAAGAAATACAAAGTATTTGCTAAATATTACCGGATAAAAATGGCAGCCCCCAATTTATCGAGGTTGTCCGTAATTTTCAATATAACAGATTCTTGGACAAGAAAATTTATGTTAAAGAGAGTCAGATTAGAAATTCAGTGCAACAGGAATTTAAGGGTCACGTACATGAACTTGTCTTTAAGAGGGTTTTAAACATGACTTGTTTTAAAAAATAATTAATAAAGACAAGAATGTAAAAATAAGCCATGAAGCACATTCATGAGGAATACAATGTTTAGTTGCAATTGCAGTTGGTAAAAATTTGTGATTTCGAGTCTACAATTGCGAAGCGCGGCGCAACGAACGCGGTCGATTGCAGCTTTTCCAGACGATAGTGGGATTGTTGTGGAAAAATGGCAGTATCAGAAACGCGAGATCATTCTCGTTGACGTGGCAAACAGCGGCGACAACCGTGCGCGGAACAGCCGCGGCGGGCACAATTACTCGGCGTTGTCCGCGCGTTCCCCGCCGCGCGTTACGTCTGCGTGTTTAGCGTTTAATTAAATTATTTTGGGGGTTACCTTCATATTCACTTCCGCGGAATGTGATTAAATTATGTTCCGCCGCTGTTTCTGAAACGTCGTAATTTATTTAGTGTATTCACATGAGCAACAATATTCATCCGCGGGATAACAAGCCGGGCGGAGAGTGCCGGGACCCGAGTTTCTGGATTAATTTCACGTAAGTTTAACCCGCTCGGTTTTCACCGCCGCGGCGAACGCTTCGGTGCGCCTTTTGTTTTGCGCGAAACGCCGCGGCGCCGAACCGAGCCGAGCGGTGCTGAGCCAAGCTGAGCCACACGGACCTGCACGCGAGTTGTTCTCGAATTCGCGGTTCGCGCGCGTCTCTTGCAACCCTTGTTCCTTCCCTTCCATTCTATTTTCTCGGCGATTATTCCCCTCGGCTACGAATAAAACTGTTATTACCCGACCGTTGCAACGCACCCTGGCGCAACCTTCCGAAAACGTAACACCCGATCTTTCTGGTTTGATAGTTCCAAGACGAAAATCAACCCTTGATCGAGCAGCGATAACCGATGCATTTTAATGCCCCGCTTCAGATAGCAATATTTTAATAAAAACATTCACACAGTTTTAGTAGAAGAAGTAAGGTTCGAGGCGTTCGAGGCCCCTCACGGGTTATATCCCGACGTAGTGGGGACAATTCGGCGACGTTTATCATCCAGGCCTTGGCGACATACATAGAGAAATCACTGTATTGACATCTTCCTAGTGATATTTACCAAATTTTCTGCCACAGGTGGTAGTTGTCCTCTAAAATGATGTACAATGTTAACACTGGGTTTACGGGACCCGTCAGAATAAGGGGTTCTAATATTTTTAATTTAAAATTATTAAGATCCTATGGATGCACACATAAGAATTTATTTAGCAAATTTCTTTGGGCTTGTATTATTTTAAAAATATTATTAAAAATGTTGATAGCAAGTTCGTGTTATTTTTATAAAGCAACGCAAAACAGTCACTTTTAGTACTCCGTGAACCTACCGTTAAAGACTCCCCGAGTCAGAGACGGTTGGAGATCTAGTGGCGGCGGAAACCGATTCTGAAATCTCAGGAGGTTGAAAAATCTGTTGAAACGACGGCCGAGTATCTCCTTACAGATCGCGGCTCGTCTACGGTGCTCAATCGCTCGAGCAGGGATCGCAGACGGGCATCCGGTGTCCCTGTTGTTTATGAGGTGGCGAAAGAGCAAACGGTGGCCGGGGTTTGAGCATAAATCATGCGTCGCACCGCAGCGTGCTCGTAAACCACGGATCGGAGTTTCGGGTTCGTCGTGACCGAGACAGAGGGAGACAGAGAGAGGAAGAGAGAAAGAGAGAAAGAGAGAGGAGGAGAGAGAGAGAGAGAGAGAGAGAGTGATTGGACGTCTTTCGATCGTGGTACGAGCGAGTCGCGATGCAGTTAGCGCGGGTAAATACCGGGAGCGTGTCCAGATGGATAAAGGCCACGGTCGATCAGCCGTCGAGCACCGGAGACACATAAACTTCTTCGCAGTCCGCCAAATCGAGTAATTCCTGGACGTGTACCGGGGTTCCGCGATCAATTCGAAGTCGGGACGGGTTGTCGGGGGTAAATGGCGGGTGAATAGACGCGGTTCGGCTCGATGCTCTCGGAGAGAGGGGAGGGAGGGGGTGTGCAGCGACGGCGAGGCAGGAATGGTCGCGCCATAGAAACGGATTATAGGCATCGACGAGAGTGGACCGCGACCCGGGATCGCCGCGGTAATTGCAATAAATTTTTCAACGTGATCGGTCGCCGCGCACCGGTCCGCGTCTCGGCCGGAGTGCTCGAACGGCGGTTTACCCCGGCGAGCGGTGCCAGTAAAAGGAGGGTAAAACCGTCCGGCTGACATTGAACATATTTACGATTATTTCCCGGGGCATTAAAGCAGCGACAGCGGGGAGGTTGTGGTCGAGGCTCGCCTGGCCGAAAAGAGACCGTCTTGCTTCGGCCCGGTCGGCCTCGTTTGGCAAGAGAGGAAGACGAGGACCGTGAGGACTCGCTCCCTCCTCACGCGAGCCACCTCTCCGGGAAGAACAGACCCTTTATCTGTTGTGTATTTTCCAGTGAATTAACTTTCTTGCCTTCTGCTGTCCAAGTTTATATGTTTTGCGGCGGAGATAGCGGCGTTCATCCCTGGCCGACGCGGAGCCAAGGGCTGTCAGAGGACTTTTCTTCGCCGTGGAACACGAAGCCTCGAAAGGGGATTTGTGGGCTGGGTGGTTTTTGTTTGCGTCACTGCGCAATATCCAGCCACCGGCTTAACCACCGACCCACCCACTCCTCTCCTCCCCGGCCCTCTTCCTCTTGCCGGGCTCCTTCGACGCTTCTGGATATCCTCCTCCCGTTCCCTTCCGTTCCCCTTTCACCGTCTCGCCCGACGATCTCCTCTCTCCCTTGGCTTTCGGCGGGCCAGACGGTGAGACATTGTTTCAGCGGGTGTCGCTCGCGAGATCTCATTCCGCCGTTATGGTTTCGCACTTCGTTCACGGCACTCAACATTTTTACGTTCGCCCTGGCTTTTGTCCCCCGACCGACCCTTCCTTCTCCTCTTTCTCTCTCTCTCTCTCTCCCTCTTCCTGACTTCTCCTTTCACGGGCACGGTTTTATTACCGACCCCGGGAACCGGATGATGGAACCCGCCCGCAGTCCTGTCGCGTTAACTTTAAACTACAAATGGATTCTCCTTTCCTCTCGCCACCCTACAAACGCCCGCCTAGCCGCGGTGTTTATCTTGTTAGCTGCGACGAGGACGCTTGCCAGGCGATTCGCGACCTCGATCGATTTCGTTAACTCCGCCTGCAAGCTTTCACTCCGGGGGGCGGACTCTTCTCGCGGGGCTGACTTTAATCAGTCCTGGCCCTTTGTGTGTTTTTTTTTGAAAATGCCCGAGGCGAAAATAACATTTTTCAGCAGGAGGACCGAGGTAACGACTTCCCTTAGCCATTAGAAGCGCCGTCTAATTTGTATTTTCATCGATCATCCCTTAAAAGGGTGCATTTACATAATGGTCTTCTGACCGGGAAAAGATAAGGCTTTCTACTGGCTTAGACACGTTCTTCGTAGAATGTCATGTTCTATTTTATATTGACCTAAAATTTCGCTTTGTAATAACCGGACGGCGGATGTTTTGCGAAAATTCTCTACCTGAGTTGCAACAAACTGGAGTGACATGGAAATTTATTTTCATTAACATTAAACCTACAATGGTCAAAATGACCGGTTTTCTATTTCGCAAGTATTGAAGTTGCAAAAGCGTTTTCACAGGAAATTGAACTGAATTGATTTCTTTACTTAAGTACATATTATAATGACAATCGTTCACAGTTTAAGTATACTCAAGTTTAAGTAAACTTTTTCCTTCTATAAGACGTTTCACTTGTACACGTTTTGTGCTTCGTTTAGTGTTACTATGTTTAATAGGTTGGAAATAATATAACAGTATTTGTAAATTCTTTTAATGTCAAAACTGTGTAAAATCCGCAGTCCAGTAATAACATTGAATTGGTGGTGAAAATTTTAATGTTGGCGAGATATGTTTCGATATGTATCGTTAGATACTCGGCAAGGATCGCACCGAACTTAGCGTTAATTAATTGTACGCAAGACTTGCGAGCACGTTGCTAGGTACGTATCAAAATCTGTCGTGGCGGAAGGGTTAAAGTAATATACGCACCAGAAGAAGCTCGATTTGCCCCGTTCGTCGACTGCGCGTTGAGGGATGGTCTTTGTTTGCGCCAATATTTGCTCGCCGACTAAATTACTTCCTTCTATAACTCTCTCCTCTTTCGTGGTCTACGCGGTTTCCTCTCGCTTTAGCCGCGAAGGGAACAATTATCGAAGAAGCTGGCACGGAACGTTCTCGTTTCGAGGTTACTCGAATCCAATGCTATCAGGGGGTGATCTATCAAACGTCTAGACTTGTTCCAAATAAGATCTAATTAATTCGTTTCAACAGTGAAATGATTCTACCGTAATCAACCAAGCGTTCAAAGTATTTGCTAAACATTACCTTATAAAAATGGCAGCGCCCAATTTATCGAGGTTGTCCGCCATTTGCAATATAATAGATTCTTGGACAAGGAAATTTATGTTAAAGAGACTCAGATTAGAAATTCAGTACAACAGGAATTTAAGAGCCAAGGGTGGTCACGTGACTTTTGCAGAGCCAGCAGGTCGGTAACTTGCTTCAAGTTTTTGGCTTTATTTCTGCTTTATATATTTATGAACGAGCCCTTTCCCAGCGAAAAATATTCTCATATAAGGAAGAAAAGTTGGTGCACGTAAAACCATTTTTCGCCTATTTTTGTCGGTAACGTGGTCACTCTACCTTATCGCGAATCTACGGAGTCTTGGCTCCGTCAGATGTTCAATCTAAAAGGGATGTTTTAAATGAATTGAAATTGACTGTATACTAGAGCATCAGTGTGCTTTCAACTCGTTTCATCGTTGGTGATTTCAAAATGATCGTCGGTGATATAAAGGCAACCCGGATAGATTCTATCGAATGATTATCCGTTTCCGTGAGCGTCTTCGCGGCTTCCCCGGGGCCGCAGACTTTACATTCTGCAGGACACTTCCCCGACGTAATACCCTCGGCTCAACGCGACAGACGAGGCTTACAAGCCGTTCCCTTTGAAGGCCACTGGCAGACGTTTAGACAAGGGGATGTTTTTGCGCTGGTCGCAGCAGACGTCTGTACCCCCGGACGTCGCGTCGCGCGCTCCGCTGAGGCAGCCGCTGTCAAACACTTTTTGCGAGCCACTTTCGCCTTTGGGTCACTGACTGTGGACATTGTATTCGGGAGACCCTCCAGGCGAATAGAGTCATCGTGTCCCGGCTGTTAGGGGTTGTTTTGCTACGTCCGGACACGGGAAACGTTTTAGCAATCTCGCAGGTATAAAATTAATTTGCCGGCCGATGATGCGCCCTGACAAAAGCATCCCCCCAAAGGAAGACGTTAGCTTGAAAGCACCACTAATCTGTTGGCAAAGGGTACAAATATTTATGGTTCACTTCCTGTTTTCCTACTTTCTGCACCCCCTATTCCGATATGTTGTGACGAATGGGAGTGCTGAGTATTTGTACAGGTATTTTTTGTGTTGAGCGGTAAAAGTTGCAGAAACCTAAAAGGGGAATATTTGCGTAAGTATTTTTTATAATTAAACGTTTAAATTTGCAATAACCCAATAGGTCGATTAGAGAATGCATAGAAACGAAACGACGAGGGGTGAAACTGCACTATACCTAATAATCTGAGCAACAAAATTTTAAACATTCGCCGGAGTTAGTACGCTTTATAGACATCAATCCGGACGTTGTAATGAACAAAAGACAGTACAGTGATTTCTCTATACAGGGTATTCCTTTTAGCATTAAACCTACCATGGTCAAAATGACCGATTTTATATTTTACAATTATTAAAACTATAAAAATTCATTTAGGGAAAATAGTAGAATAAATTTTCCTTTCCAAGTATTTATCATATTGAAAATTGTGGACAATCTCAATAAATTTAGGATTTCATGTTTATAAGGAAATATTTACCAGATACTGTTAATGCTTGGTAAGTTCAGTGTTAAGTAAGGTCACCTAAATATCTCTTCAGGTTATTGTGATGCAAAAAAAAAATATATGTTAGTTTTTAATAGAATTATGAAGTATCTGATCAGCCTCATCGTACAATACCACCAATCTGTCAGAGGAAATCACTAACTGACGAGATACAGTGATTTCTCCATTCATGTCGCCTGGGTGATAAATGACGCGGAATTATCCCCACTACCGCCGAGTATACCCCCTAGGAAGCCGCGAAGCTCGGGAGGCCTCGGTAAACATAAAACAGCTAGGGTATGTCTCCTGTACGATACAGGACGCTGGCAAGACCCGTTTTGTTGACATATATCGAGAATTGTAATATCAAATGTTTGAAATCGCGCCCGATATCAGATTAGTACAATTTTCGACCCTGCCCACAAAGTCCCTTCGTCAGCTAAAAGGGTGCGAGCGATCGAAAACTTTCAATTCAGCCGTAGCTCCTCGACGAGCCCGAAAAGCGTGGATAATCGTCGCTAATAGTGGTTTCACGGAGCGGTTCACAGAGGAGGATCGTCGGTTAGTTGGAACGGCGGTTTGTCAGGCGCCTTTGGGGGGTCACAAAGATCGAAAGAAGGGGGTAGTTCGTTCGGAAAAGCAGGTTGATCGAATTTTTCGCAGCACTTTAGTTCATCATCCGCGGCACCGGGGGCGAAAACTTGCGGAACGATATTACCGGAAATGTAATACCCATCTTGATTACAGAACGGCCGTGGGGCGTTTCCGTGGTGATGCTTCCTCTGTGCGGCCCTGCCTACGTAATTTCCATCTGACGGCAAAACCGCCGTCTTCTGTGGGGCCTGGGAGTTTTCTCTTTATCTTAGGACGTCGACAGACGCTGACATTGTCCTCGGCACGGCTCTCTCATTGCCGCTACACGCATCGTCGTCCCTCTTCCTCTCTCCCTCGCTCTCTTCCCCCGTTCATCCCCTTCTCGCCCGCGAGCACGCTCGACGAGACGCGCTTTCACGCCCTCGGCGCTTTCCCTCAGCCCACCGTTCCGCTTTCCAATTTATCCCTTTCGCCGGCTCCGTACTTCCGAGATATTAAACCGTAGTCCTCCACCTTTGATCCGTGGCCGGTACACAATGCGAGGTCTTAAGCTGTTCCGGCCTCCGGACCACCCTTCGATTCCGTTAATCGTTCCTCGCCCTCGCCCTAGCCCCTTTACAATCGGACTTATTGCGTAATGCACTTGAATATTTGACCGTGCAATTCACGGATGTAAACACTGCGAACCCGGGCCCGTGGCTTGCGGAAACTCTTCATTGATCATTCATGGGGAATGGAGGCGAGTGGATCGCTCGGACCTCGCGCTGCCTCGACCATTTCAGAGTTTGTCAGTCTAAGCTGATCTTGGGACCCTTAACTGCGTTCTCCAATAACATTTTGTTTACTCGAATTACAATCAATTGAGCTGGAGTACTTTGAACTAAAATGCGGATCCATTACGAAATTCGATAACCAGTGGACACGCGTTAACGAATTGATGCTCCCCAGTGGAAACAAAGCGTCACGTGATAACCCATGGATATATTCAATATAAAAATGTTTATACAAAGCGCGACGTTCAAACGTCCAAAAATTTGGTTGCTAGTTTGAAAGAATAAATTTAAATACAGATTTTTAGGAACTGTCCAGTGACTGCCAGGTATACGTGCTTCAACCCCCTGTCGTATAATATCAGACTGGGGACGAAAATGTCAATAAAAATCTGCTAAATACGTACCTTATCCATTTCGGTTAAATTTGTAATAGCACTGTATTTCTGCGTTATCGATGTTCAATTATTAGTGATAATTAGACTACGGATCCTCGTGCTGAATAAAAATTTTCCAAGTCAATCAATGCGGAACAGAAATTAAATACTGTTGGAAATAACTCGGCAGTAACTAGACAGCGGATTTTATGAATTTACGAAAAAATCAGTAGGTTTAATTTAAAACGGTAAAAACATTAGAAGATTTAGAACATGCTGTTACATTATTTTTAAGCAGTCAAACATGCCAGGAAAGAAAATAAATTTCTATTTCATTCCAGTTTCTTGCAAATCAGGTAGAACGTAAAGTCCGAAAGTATGCGAAAAAGAATTAGCCAGTCAGGATATTTAAAAAAAAAAGCCTACTTCTAGGAGATTAAGGGTAAACTCAACCGCTTTCTCATAAGATAGATTCTCCAAAGTTAAGAAACCATAAAGAATAAACTAAAAGGGATAAGAAGATGTAAATAGGTAGAACATTTTTATTCTGCACAATAAAAATGACATACAGTGTGTCCCACGAACTCTGCCCACTTGAATATCTTGGTTCTTGCAAGTGGAAGCATAGAGAAGAAGAGAAACTGACTGACACTGAGAGACGTCGAAAGCATACCAATGTTTGCATTTGACGTAGTGAGCATATCCTTGAATACGTTCCATAATGGAAGTAATAGAATGAAAATAGTCAAATATCTCAGCAACGAGTGTAGAAATAAGGAGTAGAAATAAAATGATTTTTCTTCCACAAAATCGTGAGAAATGGCAGTGCAGACATTAAACGAGCGAAAAAGACAAGAAAGAATAATTGTTGTGGGATACGTTTGGACACGAATCATAAGTGTTTGGCGAGCTAATCGCGGGCAGTATCGCACGGTGTTCTTGGTAGAGCTCGACGGAGCCTCGAGGAGGGAACGGTTTCCAAGACGAATTTCCTGTTGGCACGTTTTTCTCGGGCCGTTCGGCTAACGTGCTCGATTCCCGGTGACTTTTATCGACACGATGGATTTCCTGAAACGAGCCGGGTCCCTTAGGTTGGAGAATGAAAAATAGAGAACGGAATGGAGCGTCGCCGTCGAATCCGCGACGCGGAGCATCGTGTATCTCGCGTGCAGCCGAACAGATCAAAGATGAATGGCGCTGGAAGTATAGATTCTCGAGACGTCAGGAGCAGCGACCGGAAGAGAATTGTCTTTATACGGATGCTGGGCATTCAATGAGGGGTAACAAGTCAGCCATGCGATCCGACGTCGCCGCTCCATCTCCAAGGGGGTAAAGCTTCTCCCTCCTATCTCTCTCTCTTCCTCTCTCTTTCTCTCTCTCTCTCCCGGTTTTCTCGGATGTATACTTTCCATGCTTTTTATTCCCGGGCTGACATCGACAATGGACATTCTCGTTTCCCTGAATTTGCGTCCGTCGAAAGGTGCACTTTGCGTGAAACATTCGATCCCGTGATACGGACGTCAGCCACGCAGACGTTTGTAGTCACTGTCTCGTTGCAAACGCGACGGCTGAAGAGTATGTGGCTGGAGGCGGAAGTTATCATTGGTGAAATCTCTTCGCGACAGATACATTCGACGAGCGTATCAATTTTCCCTCTCCGAATTCTCCGATTCCGAGGAAAGTACCGATGTCTCCTCGAGCATTTCAATTGCTAGACGATTAAGAAATCCTCGTGGAATGGATATTCCTATTGTTCGAAGTTTCTGTCAGACGTTCTACACGGAGTTTCAAGTTTATCTCTGTACCGGTCGATGCATCGCCGGGCATAAAACTTTTAATTAGTCACCACACAATGCGTGCAGTGAAAAATTAATTTCCTCTGAAGCTGTTACACGGTCGTGGGCGATACCGCCTTCTGCGCTTTCAATAGGCTGTTTCTTCTGAAATCCAATGGTGTCCATCTAATGGTCTTCTTTATCTAAGAACTTTTTATCAGCTACATTCTTCTTATTTAAGTGCATAGCTTTGAACTTTGAACGCGCGTTTGGACGACGAATTTATTCCGGTACGAAACGACAAACTGCAACAACAGTGGAGCGAATTGTTAAAATTGTGTTTCGCAAAAGTAGAATAATGGAACGCATCGTTCGTCGATGTTCGAGAACATTAACACGGGGATGGAAATTTCGCGAATGAAAAACATGGACGGCTGAAAACGATCGCAAATGAAAATGCATTGAGGGCGTTGGTTGAAGGAGTCTTTGTTTCATAAAATTTCAATTAATACTTCGTTAGCGAAAACCTGTAGAGTGTAATGGTACTTTTTCTTACGGGATATCGCTCGGAAAGGAACTACGTCCATAAATAAATAAAATTCGACAATCGCAACAGCATTAGATAAAATATCTAATAAAAATTCGTTAATCGAATTGCGCTTATTAATCCTCCAACTGTATCTCTACATAAAACGATGCCATCTAATTAAAGCGAACATACCATTTTAACAAAATTGTAAAAATCCGCCAAAATTAAATCGAGTAAATTTCACCGATGTGTGCGAACACTTTTGCGGTGCATTTCACGTTCCACGAGCGGTGCTGTAACTGTCCGAACGCGCGTAACAGCGGCGATGTAACAGCCAGACGACGTGAGTTACACGCTTCTTGCGGGCAAAAAGATATTTCTGGCGGATCAATAGTGGCTTAAAAAGGGTCTGAGTCTCCGCCGCCTCGGGAAGCGGAAGTTTCCATCGGAGCGGAATCGCGGGTTTCACGCTCTCCGCCGTAGGAATCCGCGGGGAGCAGGGACGGGTCGTCGATATTCGCGGGTAGACCGCGTGATAACCGTCTGAAAAGCGGCGAAAGCGGTTCGAGTGGCGTCGTTTTATATTGTCGCGCACGTCGGCGCGGAATCCCGAGCGTGACGAAACACGGATATACCGTCGAAAGCCTGTCGTCGACGGCGGCGTCGCGACGGCCACAGGACGGGCGGGGAACGCGGGCGTTGCGGCGTCGTCGGCGTCGAGCCAAACCGGCCACGTGTAATTTTCTACCGACGAAAAATAATTAGAAGGCCTGGCGCGCCGCGTGTGGACCGTCCTCTTCCGTCTGGGCCGGGCTTGATTACTCCTAGCAATACGCCAGGGCGAAACGGCAATTTAAATTAGTGGACAAGCGCAGCTGCGTGCATCGGCCGCGTTTGACGCGTCCCGTCCACTACCCGCTGAAAAAAGAGCCGGTAACGACCCTCCTCTCCACGAAGTTTCCTACCGGAGCCGCTCTCAATTCTTAATCCTCTTGGACGCACGCGTTCCCGGTGTCCTCTCATTTCCGCCCTGAATACCACCGGCTCTGCGCGGATGTCTTTGAATAGCGGAGCCACGCTCCGCCAAAGTCAAGTGCGCCGTATTAATCATCCGAAATGTTGGCTCTTCCTGATTAAGTCCCGCTTGACCCGGAAACTCGCAACTCCATCTTGATCGCCGAAGAGCACACGGAAGTCCCTGCAGGATTCGTGAAGTTCCCCGAATCTTTCACTACCGATTCTCGTTGCGGACTTTGGGGAATTAGGACATCTATCTCGGGCAGCATAGAGAAATTTTGATGCGACTGAGAGGTTTGACTTCGATCAGAGGTTTGACCCAGTGTGACTGTCGACGCTTCCGTAGAATAATCATCACTGTATGACTCCGATCTAGGAATACCTTAAGGGCGTAGTCGCATGACTTTTGCAGAGTCAGCAGGTCGGTAACTGCTGTACTTCCGTTCACAGCCTTCAGCCACCGACTTAAGATCCGTCTTGGTCTTGATCCGACGGGTCCTAAGTCTGTGACTATACTTGTCACACTTTTTGCTCTGTATTATCGATATCATGAATTCTGACGCCAGAAACGTGCTTCAAGTTTTTGGCTCTATTTCGAGGAGAATCAAGACAAAATATAGCTCGATTTGTAGCTGGAGATATTTTCCAGCGCGCGCCACTCTCGATTTCATCCAGAAAACTCATCCAATGGCATAAAAATGCTTGCATTCCACGGCGTGTACATCGTTAATTTTTGGCCTACTGCTAACGCTTATATTACCTAATATCTGCATAATCTCGTCAGCTCATGACCAGCGCGCGCTAGATTGAACCTTCCTCTTTCGAACGAGCCCTTTCCCAGCGAAAAATATTCTCATTCAAGGACGAAAAGTTGAGGCATATAAAACCATTTTTCGCCGATTTTCGTTGGTAAAGTGGTCACTCTACCTTATCGCGAATCTACGGAATCTTTCCGTCGTTTGTTTCGACTACCAAGAAACACCGAACGACCAATCGCTTTGTGCTCGAGCTTTTAATTGATCGTTAGCCACGGGGCGCATAGTCATTTCATTGTCACTCGTTCTTCGGACACCTGAGACGAGCTCAAGTGCTTGGCATAATTTAGCGAAATAAAAATTTAAACAGAGGTTTTATAGCCAAGGTTTTTATGCGGTTTTTACGTTTTTTAGAAGACTTTGTTATAGGTTGGATTTTTAACATTTGGTGCAACCCTTCTTAATTGCAGGCACTAATCATTTTTCGCCGATTTTTGTCGGTAACGTGGTCACTCTACCTTACCGCGAATCTACGGAGTCTTGGCTCTTAAACATCTTCGAGTTTTGATGTTCCAAGATACTTCAGCTTCCCGAACAATGCACAGGCCAGGGATATAAAGTTTCAGGAAACGGATCTCAGAAATCGTTTGGCGGTGGAGCTTGATGAAAGGAAGCTTGGAAATATCGCCAGCCAGCTATTAATTCGAGGGTGTACTATACTTCCATTATGAAGGTTATAAAATGGAGCCGGTTGGAGGCCCTTGGACCGAGCGTGAGCTATCGGCTCCATCAGCCCTATCAGGTCAAATTAATCAGGACGCTCCCCGGCAGCCACGTCACCGAAAAATCCCAAACAATATTATTCATCAGAAAAAGGCATCCGAGAGTCGATCGTTTGTGGCGGCAATTGCTGGTCGACGATAAAGCGATCGGCGTCGCGTGTGTTTCAGGGGACGATCGTATCGGCTCGGATAGAAGTATAGTGGTCCGACACACCCTGTACAGGGTGTCGTTCACGCGTGTCCCACCCGCAACTCGCCCTCCTCGTGTGTCTCCTACCCCCGGCGTTATCTCTCTCTCCGCTTTCCGCCGTCCGTCTGGTCCGCAACGGTTGTACGAGCGTTGCTCGTTTACACGCGGAAAGAAGAAGAATTAATTAATCCCCCGGCGTACCGGGCCGGCTTCTGCTGCATTCTGCATGAACCCGGCTGCGTCGTGTGCGATTCTATGAATTAAAACGTACGCGCGTCGCGTTATCTTCCGTCGGGCTCGATAATGACGGCGTCGGGCACGCTGCCGACCATTTTCGTGTGTCTCGCAAATGTTGTCCGAAATCTGTTTCTATATGTATATTTATACAGGGTTTCCCAAAAATCTTGCAATTCCTTGAAATGGGTGATTCCCGAGGTCATTTCAAGTAACTTTCTCCTTTACGAAAATGTTCTCCGCTGCTTCGTTAAGGAGTTATTAACGAAATACACGGGCCAATCAGAGCGCGGATACAGAAGGTGTACTCGGACTCAGCCAATGCCAACGCCACGCTCACCGGGTGCTGCCGCCCCGCCGGGATACTTCTGCTATAGCTGCGCTCTGATTGGTCCGTGTTTTTTTGTTAATAACTCCTTAACGAAGCCGCGGAGAACATTTTCGCAAAGGAAAAAGTTTCTTCAAATGACCTCAGGAATTTCAATAACAATATTTACAATTTTAGAATATTTTGGGACACCCTGCTTCCACCTGCAAAAAAGCTATTGAGATCTGTTTCTATCCTCATTAGTGGCGAAGTGTAATGGGTTCGTATAGGACCTCATGAGGGATGGTTAATTAAACGAATAAACATTTTAATGTAGTCCAGTCATAACAAATAATGATACGATATAAGTTTTCAATATGTATACTACAGGTTGAACACTTGGAATTATTTGATGAGTTGACAGATACAGAAATGGACAAATGTGCTAACACATTATCCACCGGCGATTATTTCGTAATTTTTAAAAGTCCATGGCTAAGGATTTTTTAATAATTGTTTCAACAATAGAAATAGAAACAGAAATTTTAATCGTGAACGACTTACCTCCAATAATATAATCTAATAATTTAATCTAATAATCTAATAATCTAATAATTTTTAGTGTCACTAAAAAATCCACTTAAAATTTTTGTAAACGAGAATTGAAGGTACGAATGTGTTCTCAATTGTAGGACCTTTTCAATCACTTAAAACTTCGCTACCCACTTCAATAATGAAACTTGTTGTCGCCGATTGCAGAAAGAAGTAGGTTCAGTTGGATTTCGAGGAAAAGGTTCCCGGAAGTCACCTGCCGAAGAGGAAGTTCGAGATTTTCGAAGTTCAAAGTTAGGTCAAAGGATGTTCGGCAGAAAATTTGATTCTCGACCGTGACGGCCGGGCTCCACCTCTTTCTCCTCTTTCTGCCATTAGACAGATCATCCTCGTTACCACCAGCTGTATCGGAAGCGTCGATTAAGGGTTTCGTCGATTAATCAACGTCTCTGTTAACAGTCACGTCACTGAGCCCGGCTCCGGGCCAAGCCGGTGCATCAATTAATCGATGTCTCTATCAACTGACGTCTTGATTAACTCGTGGCTGGGGGTCGAGCCCTTCTTCGTTCGTCTGTGATTTGCATCGACTTCGAGGAGACAGCTGTCCCGCAAACGGAATTTTGACGGCACGGGTTCTCCGCCGAACGTTCTCCAGACCATGTAAGACCTTGAAGCAGACCAACCGAGACCCTGAAATCAAAGCTCCCAGGGTATTCGCCGGAGTTCGCTGTAAAGAAATCCGGAAAATTAATGTCAGTTTCCGCGTCTGCTGAAGACACAGGGACCGTGCCGCAGCGCTACGGCGGGAAACGAAAAGGTTCGAGGCTCGTTTCACTCCGCGCTTTTCGTAGGAATATATAAATGTATATATACATACATATAAAAAAAAAAAGAAAAGAGGAGGAAAGCTCGGGGAAAACTTTAGGCTAGGAGGATGCGGCACGCCGGTAAATAATGAAACTTTACATTGGCGCGAGTTGCTTGCGGTGTTTTTCATCGCATGAAGTGGGACTGTCTAGACGCATTCAGCGCTTCTGCAACACTGCGAGGAACACCTTTATGGTGTACCCTCTCTCGCAATTTCCCGCAACGCGCGCCCGCATCTACGCGATCTTCCTCTCTCCCTCTCTTTTCTTTGCTTTCTCTATCTCCGCCTCTTTCATCGTCTATTTCTTTCCCCACGGTTTCCGCGCTGTTTCCCTCCCCGGTCCAGCTTTTTTTTTTATTCCGCTACTGTTGCGTTCCGCGTTTTCTCCGCTGGGCCTTTTTGTCCGTCGAGCGGTGCGTTACACTTGAAAACGGTTACAGAAGACCGCGAGGAGGGTCGGCGAGCACCGTCGACGGCCCGCGCGGAAAACGCGGCCGCTTTCGATCCGACGAGAGATACGCGCGGAATTCCGCAGCGCTACCCCCCCCCCCCCTCCGTTGCGATTCGACTCGTTCGCGGGGGGAAACGTTTCTGCTTTATTAAAACTAGCGACTCCAAGGACGCCCCATCGCCTTTCAACCACTTCCGGTTCCCTAACGCACGCTCGTTCCGCCAGCGATTTTCTTAATGGCTTTACCCTGCGTCCGGTATTCGAATAATTCGCTCCTCGCCACTGTTCCAGGGAGCTAGACCTTTTTCCCTAATTCAATCGTGGATTCACGGTGTCGGAGTTTAGTCCCCTTGAATCAGTATCGGGCTCATGGTGTAATTTATAATGGACGACCCAGGTGTTCGGAGTTAATGGAATAGGTTCATTGTATTATGCGTTTTAGGATTGAGTGAGTGTGGAATTCGGCTCAAGAAAATTAGACGTTGTCAGCAAGTAGGACGAAAGAGTGGTGGGAATTAGGCGTTGTTGGCAAATGTTACAAAAATGTGTCGGGAGTTTGACACTATGGACAAATTTTATATCGATGTTAAGGAAATTAGACATTATGGACAAATTTTATATCGATGTTAAAAAAAGTAGACGTTATGGACAAATTTTATATCAATGTTAGGAAAATTAGACACTATGGACAAGTTTTATATTGATGTTAAGAAAATTAGACGTTATGGACTAGTTTTATACTGATGTTAACAAAATTAGACACTATGGGCAAATTTTATATCGATGTTAAGACAATTAGACACTATGCACAAATTTTATATCGACGTTAAGAAAATTAGACATTGTGAACTTTGATATCGATGTTAAGAAAATTAGACATTGTGAGCAAATGTTACAAAAAAATGATGGGAATTACATTGTTAGCAAATGTTACAAAAATGTTTGGGGAGTTAGACACTATGGACAAATTTTATATCGATGTTAAGAAAATTGGACGTTACGGAGAAATTTTACATCAAAGTGAAGAAAATTTTACATTAAAGTGGAGTGAATAATGAACTATTATATTCGATTAAATTTAGGCAGCTATGGCAAGGAAGTATATAATGGGATACAAATTATATTAATAGTTTATTCGAAACATAAACATGAAGCGTTGCATTATTATATTAAACAGTTTAGTAATAATGTTAATATCCTCTGCATATTTATGATAATAGAGTATAACGTTGTAAGCACAGGCAAGATAATCAAAGCAAGTTATTGTAAGCTTTGTAATCAATTTTGTTCATGATACAGCTGGGATTTAAAACGTAAAACCATTATATTCTGCGAAATTCATTCAGAAATTTCTTTCACGAGTGCAAATGGAAATGCACCGTAGCCTTTGTTAAAATAAAGCACTGAATTACAATGGAATCTACAGTAACAATGAAATAAAAAAATATTGGCATAGGTCATTTGAAACAAAGGTGTCCCCTAAACCAAATTGAATTTGTAATAGGCCATTTGATTGCTTATCCGAAGGAAATACTTTGTACCAATTTTCAATCCTGTATGTCGACATGGGGGTTAGTAAGGGGGTGGAAAAGAAAATCAGGTTTTTCCATAATTTCTCTTATCCTGTTCAATTGAAAATTCTGAAAAAAATCAGGCATATTTTAGCTATTACAATGCACATCTATAAATTTTTTCAGAATCTTTAGCTTCGAAACCTAATTTTAAAAAATAAAAATAGTTTTCAAATGCCGATTTCTCGTAGAAGTTACAAGATACTAAGTTTATATTTCTACAGATTTAGCATTCAGTTATGGTCATTAACATAGAATTTCTTCAGATTTTTCAAAGTAGAGGCACACAGTTCAAAAAATGAAAAACGGCTATTTTTTATCTTTTCCACGCCCGTACAAGTACCATGTTGATACGATACATATAATTAATTTCTCCGATGGATATTATATCAGATTCTAAATAATATGCACGTAATATCCATGCTTCTAAAATGTCTAAAATGATAAAGTACAAGGAATTCTCGATTCACCAACGACTCTGTCTCCGTAATCAGCGCGGAGACAGAAACCGTGTATCAAAATGGAACGGCGAGATAGGGGGACGGCGAAAGATGGAAAAGATACTCACAATTACGAGAAGTCAGTCAAAACTCGAAGACGGGGCGAGCGAACATGGCTCCGCGGAGCAGATAGCAGCGAGCAGCTGCCTGTGAAACAGAAGTTCGCGAGTTACGTCGCCGAATAACAGTTTCGAGGCGGTTGAACGTGAGCACCGGGAACAGGGAAACGCGACAGAACTGCGAACTTCGTCTGAGAATACTTTGGAAGCATAACCGCGCGACCACCTCTCGCGAATCATTTCCAAAATTTTTATATTTTCACATTGACGAAAAATCACGTCGTTGCGCAACCTTGGCTGGAGCGAGCGGATTCCCTCGATCTTGATCAACAGCTTTTGGCACAGAGGGCTGACTTCGCTCATCGATCGAGACGATCGGTTGAACGGCGATGGACGATCTTCTGCTTCTTCCACGCCCGTTTCCGGTTCTGACGAGAGGCTCCTCGGCGGCTTGCCACCGCAGACAGGAAGTACCCTGGCAGCCATGTTGGACGGTTCCGTCTATGTTACTGTTTGATTTGTTGCAAGATTAATAGTGCACTTATTTGTTTTAGTCTGGAAACTAGGAAATTTACTTATCGTGTTAGTGTTGGAGTGTTTTAATTTTACAAGATCAGTTTTATTTATTCGTCTGTCTCGTAAACTTTTGTATTATTCTCTCATTTATTCTAGGTTGCTATGTTATTCTGTTTTATAACATTGTTCTTTGGTTCCTTTTTGGATTTTCATTTTCTCAGTCTTGGTAATATTTTCTGTTTCTACTGGATTGAACGTGAAGTTCTTTCATTGTTCTGTAATGAACCTAATTGTGCTGGAAAAAAATTCGTACAGTACAAATATTCGTATTATTTTTCTTATTTATTCCAGCGAAATATAAACCGATTCACTTCTCGTTGATTTTGCCACAACTTCACTGATGTTACGAATGTAATATTTAATTATTGGGTCGAAGCGTAAACGAAGATTAAGGGCCTTCTCGAGGGTTGATGGATTCGGAGAGCAAAATCGCCAACGAGAGGATAATTTAGTTGATTGAAACAGGTGTGTATTAAGAAGATGAGCTGATCTCCCGGTTCAGTGATTGATCGATTCTTTTTTTTCCCCCTCTCGCTAAGAGTCTCCCTTAAGGAGGAGCGTTTTATAAGCTGACTCGGGCGAGAACACGGGAGACGATTCCTCCGGTTTCACGTTTTTCATTTAATTTTTCCATGGGGGAACGCTAGGTGGTGGCCGGATCGGATGACGCGGTGAATGCGTGTAAGAGGAGACGAGGTGTCAGGTGTAATTGAGCAGCGAATGATCTTCCATAAAAGCTGAAGCGGAAACGCGAGGACAAGTTCGTTGCTGGCGAGCTTTCGTAATGTCTAATTACAATAAATATTAGTCCACTCAGAAAAGCAACGCACAGATGAAAAATCCGATTCTCAGGAATGAAAACTGGAAGACAGTTTTCTATATCATATATTTAACCGTTGTGTTTCTTTTTTGCCATTAATGCTTTAAACATTCGACGTTCCAACGATCATTCAACATTAAAACAGAATTTGTTCAGATTTTTCGAAAGCCTAGAACAGTAAAAGAATGCAAAGCCGACTTTTCAGTACAATTCTGCTAAACGTAATAGAATCAGCTTTCAATATCTGGACTGGCACGGCTTGCGCGTCAAGTTGTTCAATTTTCATATCGCGTTTCATCGATTGCTATTCTTTGCTCGCGAACGGGGTAGCAGAGAGATTTCTGCCGTCGCGGTTTGTTCCTTCGGAATCGTCGGTTACAAGGCGCACTGTGTATTTGCTCTCCGCCAGCGGGAAAAGCGAGCCGGTCCCCGCGTTCTCGACGCGGCAGTTTTCTTTTAATTTTCCGGCAAATGATTTCGAACGATCGCGCCGCTCGCGCACGATTCGTCCCCGACGCGAGAGGAACCGTGGAGCTGGCAAAACCGAGCCGGAGCCGTTTCCCCGGCCTCGGGATCGAAACGTTTCTCTGTTCCCCCTCCTTTGCGAACCGAATTTTCACGCATCGATTATGAGGTCTCTCGAGGAACGCCGAAAATCTCGCATGAGAACCCGCGATCGACTGTTCGCTGCCGAACGGCCGAACCGATCTCACCAATCCCGAGAACGGATATCCACGAACCGCGAAGGATAAATTAAAAGCTCGAGGGATCGATAATTGAACTTGCAATTCCAAGAATATCTGGGTTATATCGGCGAGCCGGAATATTAAAAATTGAAGTTTCGTAGAGCACCGCGGATCCTGCAATCTCAAGGATAGAAGTATCTCGGCAGATTTGGAGAGGAATCGAAAAGTTCGGCAAGAACTCGCCGCATAATTTCACCGAGGGAAAATATAGGAATTCTCTGGCAATAGTAGTGATGTTAGTATAATTATTATAATGAACCGTCTCAGTTTTCCGATCTGAAACGGCTGGCCCGTTTATAGGAAGATCAGACGATGGAAAGTTCTCGCCGAACGCCGAATCAAATAATAAGACTTTAAAAGAAACTTTACGTTAATTTCAAAATTGTTCGCTCGCGGGGTGCAGATTTTTGTTTGCATATTACGAGCACATCCACTGGCAGCGTTGCACACGCGCGACGACCACGATCTCCTATTTTGCTTAAAGGAGGTCGAGTTAATTTTATGCACGTTGTTATTTACTATTATAATGCATGACGTACTGTTCAGACAGTCCGTTCTGCTTTGTTAATTTTTTCACGCTTCATAAACGGGATTCGTTGCATCTTAAAGAACGTTTTACCTCCGAAATAATTCCAATTACCTTGCTATGGCATGATATACACGAAATTTAGTTTTGTACTCTTTTAAAAATATTTCTGCTACGGAACCGAGCTGTGTTTTAAACTGTCGATGCATGACGTAATCTTCAGTATGTTTTTTGTTAAATTTCTTCTGACTCCAAACCCAGGAACCGGTGCATTTTAAAAGATACTCCAGCTACAAGGAGGTCCTAAATTAGCGAACTAATTGCGATAGCGAGAAAGATAGAAGTTCCCGATTCGTGGAACTGGGTCGCCGAATGAGGGTGCCCGACTATATACTGCAGGAACTATGCTCCCGGTGCGGGATAATTGAAATTAGCGTCGCTGATAAGACGATAATGTGGAATTCGACGGATAGGAACGCGTAAGTTCGGCGAGCGTCGTCGTTGTCAGGGTATATTACAACTCGTGCAGAAGGCTGGTTGTCTCGGACGTGCCTTGTAATTGCCGGAAAATTTGCGAGCCCCCCACGGCTGAACTTATCCGGGCGCCGCCGCCGCCACCGTGGCGAAACTTACTCGGGGCACGAAGTAAAATTTACTTGCGCGAGGACCTGGGTAGCGAGGACTTACGCGTCCCGGTAATAGAGTCGCGTGTGCGTTAGCATGTAGCGGTTTGTACATGGCCCCTTGTACATGCCGTCGCATACTTCTTCCGTATAAAACAATTCCCCTCTGAGCAGGATGTACGTGCGCGCGGAGCTACTCGCAGGAAACGAGAGTTTCGTCGCGGCGGTGCTGCGGATTTCACTCGAAGGCGGAGTAAAGAAAAAAAAAAAAAAAAAAACAGAATCGAGAACACCCCGGAGAAAATAAAAGAATTAAAAACACTTACGGAAGATAGCGTTCCCCGCATCTCCTCGGGGCGAGACGCTCGGCGTCGAAGAAAAATTCTAATTGCCGGGGAAAACTTCCTGGAAGCGCCGCCCCGCGGACGCTTTTCCGCTTCTTTCGATTCTCTCCCCCCCCCCCCGAACCGACGATTGTAATATTCTTCAGCAGGCTGAATCCAAGACGAGGAACGCGTTTCGACAGTGACAACGAGCTGAACGAGGAAACTTCCCCCGGAATATAAGAATTTATAACGATACAACGCGGCGGAGTCTGTCTCGGCGGGATTGCCATCGAGTTTATGAAAATACAGGATCGTTCGTTCTCAACTTTCTCAATTTCTTGAACCGAGCTCCCCGGGTCCGGTTCCTCGGCGACGACGCTGAAATTAGAAAGCCCGTTCGCCGATGATGAACGCATCGTGCGCGCATGAACATTTCCGCGTTTCGCCGTCTCCGAGACTGCTTGTTCGCGAGAATCGCTTTTGGAATGGCGCTAGCTATAGCGTGCGTCGTTCGCAACGTTGCGGTATGCGAAATCCTCGAGCCGTTGCCACGCGACATATTACGGGGACCCATAAGTAAAAAATTATTTTGAAATCTAAAACAAACTTTGTAGTAAATTCAAGTTTTTATTTCTTAATTTATTATATAATCTCCATCATTATCAAGGACAGTATGCCATCTTTCCTGCAAATTTTCAATGCCCCTCTTATAGAAATCCAGAGTTCGTCAAGCAAAATATGACTCAAGGTGTCTCCTTACATCTTCTACAGAAGTGAATGTTTTATTTCCTAAATAATGCTGCAGAGATCTGAAAAGATGATAGTCAGAGAAGAGATGCCCTCTTTTTCACCATCACCAGCAGCAAACCTCTAAACCAACGTTGACACTTGTTGACCTTCAATACATCTGCATAAACATCGCAAATTTTCTTTGTTGTTACCGTTGCATTAAATCCCGCATGAAAATGAAAAAGTATGCAATGACGAATATGATCCTCGGAAGGCACGGACGCCGCCATTTTATTACAGGGTTGTAAAAAAATTATACTTTTTAGAATATTTGTTGTTTAGAATAGTTGTGGGTACCCCTAATATTTTTTCCCTTACTCTTTAAAACATTCAAATTTGATAGATGCTCGTTACTAGCATTGCAATGTTATTTGCTCATTAGTGATACGACATGTTCGCGATATGGGAGATATCAATGGAAATTAAATTAATCAACGGACCGAATACGTTTCGTTATAATTAGACTGCGAATCTTTATGCAAAATAAAAAATATTTGCATTGATTGGAAAGACACAGGAGCGAAATAACAATTTCTTTCTTCTTTTAATTATTTTATCAAGGTAAAACCAATACGCTGGTGCCCTTAAATCTTTCTAATGTGCTTTAAATTGTGCTTACCCATTGTTGTCATAAACGCATAAAATCCGGTGTCTAGTTATAATTAATGACATTTTTGCATAATCAGGTAGGTTATCGACTTTTCAAATGTTCCAACATAATAAATATTGTCGGAGGAGAGAGATGATCTCGAGAAAAATGTTAGAGTCAGATAACTTGCCGACAAAGTCTATTTATAATTAAATTACTGCAATCGCGAGGATTCTTTAAATCGAAATTCCCGGAGACGAGGGTCCATTCCGAAAATCGCAGTGCTTCTACTTAGACCGAACGCCGAGGAAAGGCGGTGGGTATCCTCGACGGGAAATTCGTATTAGAGAAATTACAATAGTTATGGAAATTTATGGAAATACAGGTTACTCTGATTTTCTTCGGATCGAATCCGATAAACGCGTCGACACGGAAGCTCACGGGAAAGAAAATTTTATCGACGTTTCCCTGAACGTTCGAGCGACCGCGTCGAATGGGAATCTGCATTGAAAAGATTGCGCTCGCCATTAAAATTTATGGAGATCTTGATTTCCGATTCGAGGGATCGCGCTGCCGCCGCTTGCTCGCTTGCTCGCTTGCTCGCGCGGTGGTCTACGCCCCGGGATTCGAAGGATGCGATGGAAAAACCGAGCGGAGCCGAGCTGGCCGCATTATATCCGCCGCGCCTTTTGACTTCCCGTGGGCCAATTACCGCGAGCCATCTCGTTCGACAAAAATGGCCGCATTGGGCCGCGATCTCATTTCGCCGGGCCGCCTGCGAAAATTCTTCTCGGACCAATCAAACTCTTCTCGACCTTCGTCTCGTTTTCTCTCTTTTTTTTTTCTTTCCTTTCAATCATCTAATGGATTAATCGGCGGCGGTTTCATTGTAGAAACTCCTCTTTCGAAAAGCTGTGGTTTCAAGCTTTTTTTTTTCTCGAACGTGTATCGCCGATAAAAATTCTACCCGGCGAATGGACCGTCGCGATTTATGGCAGAGATTAATGGCGGATTCCGGTCGACTCGTAACGGACCATTTCTACTGAGCCTACTCTCACGTCCAAGTGATACGAGTCGACGATCGATCCCCGCGAAAGCCAATCGATACGATTTGAAAAGGAGTTTAATGCGGGATTGGAAGACGGCTGGGATTTTTGGCTCTAAAGAGAACGGTAAGAGGCTGTCGGACAGGTAGATTTGAATAATATTTGCACAGCCTCGACAATGTTACGTTGGGATTTACTTCTTAAACTTTTCGTTTCTTTCGTTTACAACTGCCATGACAAGACTTCAACACTAAATCAAAATGATTTTACGTACTCAATATGATACTATGATCGTTTATTATATTTTATTTGGCAAGTTAAACATATTCGCCCTTACCAAAAGAGGTCTAGTTGTGTCAAATTGTAGGTGAATATTGCAATCCGGGAAGGATTTGGAAGGATCTGAAGATAAACTTTAAAATTTCTTTTCGCGAAATATTTTTATATTCGACAGTGAGATCATTCTAATAGTTTCCACAGACTGCTGTTTCTTCTAAAAATCAATCCCGATCGGCGGACAATAGTTAGGGTTCCATTCCATTTCCATTTATCGACGGTTTAAGTAGAAGAAGGATGGCTTGGCCAGACAAGCGGCCCCACTGTATAATGCACAACCACCGAGCAAAATCTTGTCGAAAGGCCGTTCGCATTCACACGATGAAAAAACCATCAGCCCGGTCATCGTCCCTGCGATTCAACGAAGTTATCGGCGCGTTTACGCCCGACTGGTTCTCCACCCCCTTTCTTCCGCATTCGAAATTATTTTCCCGCGACGCATTCGTTGCCTGTTGAATGCGGCGTTGGCGTGCTCGTCCGTCACGGGTAAAGTCCTTTCACGGTATCTGGGACAGCGGAGAAGCACCGAGCCGTTCCTATAAATACTTATAAAGGGTGAGCGTCCCCTGAATAAATAAATAAAGAAACGTCGGGCACTCTTGTACGGCGAGAGGAAACGTCTGGTTACATCTTTCCGTGTCTGCGTACTCTGGACCCGTTGTGAACGCAGGCATCTTATTAAACAATTGAAACCGGCGAAAATATTCGCGGAGGGAACGAGGAAAAATTAACAACATCAGCATTTTATTAAATGGTTGGAATATTTTATATCCGTCGAAAAATTTCTCTAGAACTTTGTTTCGATCAACTTTTGTTGAAAATATTTGTGTTGTCAGATTATCGCAAGTACTTGAAAAATCGTGAGAAGTGTTTCGTGGGACACCTTGTATACGTCGCCAAGGCCTGGACGATAAACGTCGCGGAATTATCCCCACTACCGCGGGGTATACCCTGTGAAGGGCCTCGTACATCGAGGAGTGTAAACATACTAAAACTGCTCGGTTATGTCTCCTGGACGATACATGTCGCTGGCAAGACCCGTGTTGTTGACATGTATCGAGAATTCAGTGTAGCTTGTCGGAAGTTGCGTGAAAAGAAATCATTTCTACACCAAACATTCGTTCGGCATCCGCAGAGGGTTATATGAAATTGACACGGGGGAGGGGTAGAGGGTTGAAAGAGTGACTTCTATTGATTCGGAACCGGTAAATCTTTATTCGGGAGCGTCCTGGGTTCCGTAAAGCAGCGCGTACGGTGGCTGGAGCGGAATGCGGCGGGCTGGCGTGTGCGGCGGCCCTTCACGCGGCAGCCTGCATTGAAATTAACATTTCTCCTTTGAACGGCGTCGATCGCGGGTAACACGAGGCGTCCCGACGAGCCTCGATTGCCGTAGTTGCCGCTAAGCAGAGCCGTGCAGAGCGGCGCGGCGCGGAGCGGAGCGGAGTACCAGCGGATAGACGGCGTGCGACGCTGCGGAATGCTCGCGTGCCTTTGGAATCGCGATACCGAAACGAGACGAGGGTTATTGGCCGTTGTCAAAGGGGCTTGCACGCGGCCGTCGCGACGCCAACGCCGACGCAGACGCTGCCGCCGTCATCGTTGCCAGCGCAGCCGACAGCGGCGGCGACGTCGCGGCGTCGACAACCGAACCCAACCCTTTTACGAGGTGTCGGAATTCACTATAGCTACTCGAGCAAAAACCCCGACGCCAACACCGGCCCGAAATTAAGGGTGCACCAGCCGGGAACCGTCGACGATGAATTTCTCGAGGGCGCCGCGGAGTGGGTCTGAGAGGGTGCCTCGCGTTTCGGGATGCCCACCCTTCAACCCTTCCGTCCCTTCACCCCTTCCCGCAAGCTCCAGTTGCGATTTTTCGGACCAAAACGTAGGGAGAATTTTCCTAGCTCGGGACTCCCAAGGGCTGCATTCAAATACAGGGTGTCTCAGGAGCGGTGGCGTTCACGAGAAGTAGAATTGGTTGGCCATGATCAGACGCGCCATAAGGTTCCCTGGATTATACTTCGACCTTCCTTAACAGTTGTGATTTACGAATATCAGAAGACTATATTTTTCTGTTTGTCCCATTATTTTCCTTAGTGTATCTATTATACAGGGTGTCCCACATAAATGGGAACACCTAAATATCTTTCGTATTTACAGTCCTATCAGAAAACTTCAGAGGACAAAGTGACACTATTGCAGGGGGCAATATAATGGTGAAGAAAAAAATTTTTTATGCCGTGTTTTTTAATGAAATTTCAAGGTCACCGATGTTTTTTTAAATGGAATAGTAACGAACGAAACGCGATTATATAATCGTTCCTCGTTTTGCATCTGTACTATTTTGCGATAGAATAATAATAAGAGAAGGAAAAGTTTCCTATTCGAGAGCAGGCATAACTGCCGAACGTTCAAGCTCGATTCGAAGAAATGTTATTCCTTTTTTTCTTATTTATTTTTGCAAATGGAATCGCCTCATGGCGGCTTGTGCCCCCCGTCCCGTGACACTCTGTACGTCCATTCATTTTCATGTTAAGTCGGTTCAATTTACGTTCGTACACAAATTAAAAAATTCTTGGCCATGTAAAACGACGTCGTGGACCACAGTGCGTCGACGGGCGCAACCAAAAAGCCCTCGCAAAACCACCCCCATGCGGTTCTCTCGTTTCTCCATAACCTGGCCGGGATCCACCGGTGCCCTTTTCCAACGGAAACAACCGTGAACTGGTTTTCATAAAACTTTATGCGCGCGCGCGTTCGCGGATCGCGAGCGCATCTTGTTAATTGCGCAACCTGCGGCTCCTGCCCCCCCCCACTCCTCCCCTCGCCGCTCTGCTGCCTGCGAACTATCCCCTCCTAACTTCTGCTTAATGGTATCTGGAAATTTATCGGGGATCCGGGGGAGCATACCCTCGGAATGCTGCAGCGATCATTTACTTCCGCGCGCGATTTAATAATGCAAATTGGGGGCTCGGGTTTCGTTGTTTGCCTCGTTGTTCGGGGGTTGTTCTTCTTTCGCAGTGTTCGAAGCGCCGATGTGGTGGTTACGATGTTTTAATAAATACGCAGCCGTGCCGGTATTTTGTTGTTAGTTCCAGCGGAAATTTAGGGGTTGGCGTCTATGAAGTTCCTTCGAGGGTTCTTGAGAGTTTTTTTTTTGTGTCTTCTAATGAATTTTCAAGTTTCGTGTCGAGAAATAGATACTGCGTTCTTGCGAGTAGATTAAAAAGTTTGTGCAGAAAATAGAGAAACGATGACGGAAATATTTTATAGTATTAGATAATTTTATTACAGACTGCCACGAATTCTCGATATATGTCAACAATACGGGTCTTGTCAGCGACATATATCGTTTACACTCATCGGCGTCCGAAGCCTCACGACCTTCGGGACCCCTCACGGGTTATACTCCGCGGTGGTGGGGACAATTCCGCGACGTTTATTATCGAGGCCTTGGCGACATATATAGAGAAATCACTGTATCTGCAAAAATCAGTTATTTCCGATCATTCTTTAGGATGGTCCGGCCATCGGCGTTCGTTCGCGCGGATCTCCTTGATGTCCTCGCGCGTCTCAGTCGGGCAAATGTTTATTGTCGACGGGATCCGGGACACCGATGTTTGCGTGGTCGAATATCAAGGTTCCGGGCGGCGTTATTGGTCGGCCGTGACTAATGGTCCTCCGTAGAGATGTTTCCGTGCTGCCCAGGGCTTGGTTTTCGCGTACTGACTGGGGATATGAATATAAATTACCGGGCGTACTGTCGTATTGATTGGTTGTAAATTATGGGGACACCCGCGTTATTCGCGCGTGCTTGTGATTTTGTTGGATTTAGCCAACGGCTGGAGGGTGAGGGGGGTAGGGGGTGGGGGTTTAGGGGAATGGATACCGTGGAAGGGAGAGGGGCAGAGGAGGTGGGGGTATACACGTGGTGGGGGTAATAGGGCTAATTTGATAAGGCCGGGGACTGTGTGTGCGTTTCGATTTAAGCGAGCCGGTGTGCAACAGATCCGTCGTATAAAATATCTCGCAACGGCAAATAATTTTATGGAGATCGCGTTGTCAATCATCAATGGAAATATTTGTTCAATCGATTCAATAATGCGTCGCGCGATAGCGGTGACAATGAAACGTTTCTGGACGCGTTGCCGAAACCTGTTTCTGCGAACTGGAGGGAAAGAACCGGCGATCGTCAACGGTTGCGTGGACATGATTAATAAAATTGATTTGGTAGCGCCAAATTCGACAGAGATCGCTTAGAAACCGACACTGGCATTTTTTAAATAAATGTTCGAGGCTGTGGATTTTGCACGGTCTTTTTTGTTGAATAAATGAAAATTGACCCTGTTATACTCAATCTTCGATCCGACTGTTCCTTATACTCATATTCGATCCTACCATACCGATTGTCTTGAGGACACTGCCGATCGACCGCCCTTTGGATCGATTGGCGTACTTCCGGTTCGCTATTGTTCGTTGTTGACAGAGCTAGCGGTTGTGTAACGCAAAAATATGCAATTACCTTGCAAGTGTATTTAAAATATTCGTTGATGTTACAATCCAGTGTCGAGATTTATTGACCTATCTGAATATCTTTAATTGCAATTGCATATCTGGAACAACTGCTTATAACCGGACTGTGGATTTTATGCATTCATGACAAAAACGAGTGGGCTCAATTTAAAGTCGCAAGCAGATTAGAAAAATTGAAGAACGTCGACATATTAATTCCAGCTCAATAAACGCATTTAAATAAGAGAGGTTTTCCTATTTGACGCCTGTGTCTCAAACAATTTCAATTTTGCATAAAGATCCGCAGTGTACTTATAACTCTTAACATTGACTGTATAGATTATAGTCCTGCCGTATTTTTTACACTAGAACTACCGAGTTAATAAAAATTATAAACTTCAGATCTTTTCTTTTACGACTCATGAACCTATAGAAATACTTTCTTATGGGACATTTTTACTTTATTTCTGTATTCAAGTGCACGTTCCCATAAAAATGAAGTCCGAATAAATTCAATCCTGTTGCTATTATAAAGGAAAATACACGAGTCTCGTTTAGGGTTACTTCTAGCTGGTAAACTATACATCGCAGTGCTATTATCGTTCAGGATCGAAGTATCCGAAACAGTTCGAGCATCCGAAAGCCGCGACGAATTCGCAGTCACTCGTAGCCGCCCTGAAACGCCTCGTTTCCCCGATAATCCCCAATTAGCGTCCCGCGGTATCCCTTCAAGCTCGCTTCTACTTAAAAGCGCATCATCCCGCGAGCTTTCTCTAAGCGCTGCACAAAAGCCTCGGCGTTCTAGGAGCAGAACGAGCAGTCGGCCGGAGAAAAAAGAAAAACACTCGCGACACACAGTCATCGAACGAGGGGCGAGAACGGCGGGAGAATCTGCAGAAGGGGAAAGAGGAGAGCGTGAAAAAAAGAAGAAAGAAAGGAGAGAAAAAAAAATAGAAGAGATCTCGTAATGCGGGCGAGGGTGGGACAAGGGGCTGCTGCGGGGAAGCATCACGCACTTTCGCGTACACATAATTCAGTTTCACGAGTTGGCCGGGCGCTGTAAGCACCGGCGAATATTAACATATGGATGGGGTTGCGCGGTGTGAAGCGCTTATCACACAATGGAACCACCCATTGTCATGCAGATTCCCCTTGGCTAATATAAAATGATCATCAGACAGATCGGGGGAATCCCCTAATGCTTTAACACCCCCCTGGTCCGGCTGAGCTGTTGCATTCGTTCGCAAGTGTAGCCATGCGTGATAGGCCAGATACACGCGATAATTATATGCTAAAGGCATGTAGCGAAGTTAGCTCCCTCTGCCACCCCTTCTCTCTCTCTCACCCCTTGTCTCTCGTCCACCCGGCGCACGATAGGATTTACGTCTCTCTGCTCCGAGTCCCGTATCAGCCGGATTACCCACGAAATTGATCGAACTTAAAAAGCTCCGGAATAGCCCCGGTCTCCTCGTTTTTTTCCCCGTTCTCCGGTTCTCTCTCTCTCTCTCTCTCTCTCTCGAGCACTTTCTCCTCCATCTCCCTTTCTTCCTGTTCTTTTTTCACGTGCCGCGATCGAATACGCGGTTTAACAGGCTTTCCCGTCGGTTGATTGATTGGTGTTTTGCGGCCGCTTCGCGGTAATTGGGGCGGCTGCTAATGGGAAATTTGAATCGCGGTTCCCGAAGTTCACCGGGTCAGGGAGATACTCCGTTAACCATACTCGCGATCGCTGCCGGCCGTATCACGATCTTGTCGGGTTCGCTATTCTATTCATATTCGCAATATCGAACGCCGGAACCGCGCAACACCCACTCAGATAGCCACCGTTCATGGCCCGGCGATAAAGTTTAAAGCGTTTAACGCTCCAAGCCTCCACTTTCGTGGCCCATCATTCATTTTCTTTTTTAGATCCTCGCGATACAGTAGATGGGACGAACGGAAAACTTTTCCTTGAAAGTGCTTCGAAATTCGACGAATTCAAACGTCCCTGAGCACGTAGAAAACTTCTTTTCATGATTCAGTTTACCGTGGATTTGAAGATTGAAGCATCCTCTTCGCAACCAGTCCTTGAAACTTAATGTACGATTTTGGAGAACCGTTTTATTGGGCTTTGAGTGAAACGCGTACTGCCAACTTTGCAGCAATCGTACGAGATGAAAATAAATGTCATAAAATCGAGATACAAAAAAAAATCACAACCTCCAAAAATTACGTTGAACGTCTGTCCCATAGATCGTTTATACCAAAAAACGAATTTAAAATCTCTACTGTAGATACTACAAGGATTATACAGGGTGTTCATTAGAAAACTTTCCAGCCGAATATCTTGAAAAGTATGAAAGATATTAAAAAAGTGTAAAACACGTGTCCAAGAATTCCGAGGGGGGAAAGAGGGCTGTATCAGTTTTTTATTTCGGTGACGTTTTCAAGGTCATTTGAAGGTCCACCTTGTTTTTTCGAATGGAAACCTATGTTTTTTATTATGGGATCATATTGTACGTAAAAAGATCAGCAATTTTCGTAGGATACTATTTTTCATCCGCGCATTAGTTTCGGAGATATTTAAAGAGAAGTAGATCGAGGCATATTATGTATTGTAGTACTAGCACGTACCGTTTGGCAACAAAATTGTCCTCTATTGATCTCTAGTTTATGTTGTCTGTCTTTCAATATAAGATTCTAATATTTAGTCAAGTGTCAATCATCGTAATAAGAGATACTATATCGTAGTACAATTAATTGCATAAAATGGTGTGTTCTTTAGAGAAACGAGTAGAAATAATTTTGGTTTATGGAGTCGACGAGTGTGCTCGTCGAACTGCTGCTACGTTTAATGAGAGACATCCTGATACACATGTTCCTCATACGTACGTGTTACAATTAGTTGCAAAGTTTAAGGATACAGGATCGGTGACAAATTTAAAAAGAAACCAGCCAAAATTCATAAAAGAAGCTGATCAAATCGAAATTATAGGAGAGTTTACTGTGAATCCTACTAGTTCAATTCAATAAGGTTCAATGGTAACTGGTGTATCAGTGGGATCTGTGCTCAAATTACTTAAACATCACAAGTTTCGTCCTTATAAAATGCAGTTGCATCAATAGTTATTGGAAGATGACTTTGACAGGCGGATTGAGTTTTGCGAGGAATTAACAAATGTGATCAACGTCACTCCTAATCTAATTAAAAACATTTGTTTTAGTGACGAATGCACTTTTTTCTTAAACGATGCTGTAAATCGTGATAACTGTCGTTATTGGAGTGGCGAAAATCCACATCTCATTAGAGAAAGTAACACTCAATGGCCGGAAAAAATAAATGTTTGGACAGGCATTTTAGGAAATGCTATTATAGGTCCTCTGTTTTTCCAAGAGAATTTGAATGGCAATCTGTATTTAAATATAACTTATAACTTATAACAGAAAGTCTTGAAACCCAAAGAGATGGAAACGTCAATTTTTTGTTAAATGAAGAACTTTTGTACTTCCGACATGATGGTGCTCCCCCGCATTACGCATTACCAGTTCGCCAGTGGTTAAACAAAAGATTCCCACTAAGATGTTGATTCCCAAAGATGGAAAAGATTCCCACTACTCAGTGGCTACCAAGATCACCTAAAAAGGTACTGCTCCCCTCTTTCCCTCTCGAAATCCTTGGACACGTGCTTTACACTTTTTTAATATCTTTCATACTTTTCGAGACATTCGGCTGGAATGTTGTCAAATGAACACCCTGTGTAAGGTACAAGATTAGTACACTCTGTTCGTTCATTTCGCCACTAGTCTGACTGGTTATTATAATTATAAGGCCGACAACATTAAGGAGTTCGTTTCGCTGTTCCCCGGCTTTTGTTCGGTGGGACCCGCGATAATCGCGGGGCCATCGATCTCCGACGTCTCCGAGGAAATGAGAAGACACTTTTTCTTCGGGGAGGCGATCGCCGGGACGTTACTCTCCTAGTTACACGAAAGGTATTTTAATCCAACCGCGAAAGGCGCACACGGCTGTGGTCCTATCAGAGATCCCCCCCACTCCCCGCGAGCTTTCCAAAGAAACTTTCGCATCGCTATCGCGTTGAAAGCCCCGGATGACTCAGCTCCTCGGGCTCCACCGTTCAATTATATTCGCGGTTTCAGATGGAGTCATTAACCGGGCTTGCTAAGGGCCGCCGTTAAAAAGCAGCCCGAAGTTTCCGCCGATTCTAGCGCTCGCGCGCGGCCCCGTAATTATCACGGCCGATTCACCGCGAGGCATTCTAGCCGCGGCTTGACCTTTTATTCACACCTATGACGCTCGAACACACCCGTGCAAATCATTTCACCCCCACACCTCCCAACCTCGGCCATTGTGCCTCGACACCGGCCCGAGTGCTTTCCAGAACCAGTATCATTTGATTAATCAGCGGACAACTTTCTAATAAGATCTTCTCCTCGGTGTTGATTTCTGCAATCGAGATCACGGGGCTGAGGACATTGTACGAATTTCCTTGGAGCTTGTCAATGACTAAAAGAATCGATATTTTTATAGGTATTGTCTAATCAGACTGAATAAGCACTTGTCATATAGTTGAGCGTTTCATTCAAGGTCATTCAAAGTCTACTTCGATACTCCATGAGAACTGGAACCGTGTCAGGAACATAATGTATACAGTAAACTGCGAATATTTATACGAATGTGTTAATGGGTCCAACAGGTAATATGATAATACGTTAAAATTCGTCGAATATTTTCATCGTTGTATGTCCTTCTACTAATTTTCACCATAAATGCATAAAGATCCGCGGTCTAAATACGAGCCGACGATCCCTTCAGCGTTACAATTTTTACAATAGACACGTCAACGATCGAACAATGTCTATAGCATAAGAATTCCTCGAAAAATACTTCAAACTCGAAGTCTTCGAGATCCTTACCGAAACAATTTCCCGCACAGTGTTTTCAATGAAGCATCCCAGCCGGTACTCAGAAGAAAACGTAGCCGGAGTGAGGCGAGGAGAAAAGAAGCAGATTCAAGAGATTAAAGTTGACTCCTTCTCTTGTAGAGCTCTTGACTGATCGCCTGATCGAAGTAGATTCCGAGATCCGGAGTCGAAGGCACGAAGGCACGAAGGCGCGACGGGAAGGTCCGCGTCCAGCGAAGTCTGCGAAAAGCTCCGGAAGCTCGTTTATCCCCGGACAACTTTGAATTCGAGATCGCGAGTCACGATTCCGGGGGGTAGGCGTCGCCCTCGGATCTCGAACGGGGCACACCGTCGAACCGGCAAAAAGCGAAGCGTCCTCGCCGAGCAATGAAACTCAACGAGCCCCGGGGCAGCGTGTCTTAAATTACAAAGCAACGTCGTTACGAAACGGGAGTTCTCGCGTCGCTAATAGATCCTAATTAGCACCGGGGCGAAAGTATACAACTATGCAGGCTTCCCGGTTTTTTCCCCCCTCCGTCCCTCTACTCCGTCTTTCTTCCGACTCTCTCCGGCCCTTCCCCCCCCCCTCTGTTGGTGCACCCCTCTCTCCAGGGTCGCCGAAGTAATGAAGACAGGGCGCAAAGTTAAAGTGGAATGTTCCACTGCGCGGAAGACTACTTAGTGACAAGTGATCCTTGAGAAGGAGAGCGAGAGGAAAACATTGTTAATTTCCCTTGCAGATTCGAGTGCAACCCCCCTCTCTCCCCTCGTCCCTGTCTGACCCTTCTCGTCTGTCCTTTTTGCGTCCTCTCTCTCTCTCTCCTTCCCCCCTGTACCCTTCTCCGCGTTTCTCGCCCATCCCCCTCTTCCGGCGACTCGATTCAGAATGCCGATTAAATTAACGTCGCTCCGTCACGATGAAACGATTGCCACGGACACCGTGGCAAATCGAATTCGAGCGCCGAGTGGCAAGACGGGTTTCAGCCGCCGAAAAATCGAGCGGCTTCTTCTCCCTTTTTTTTCCCTTTTGTCTCCTTCGCCGGAGATACACCGCCCTCTTGTTGGTCGTCGATGTTCCTCCGCTAACGAGACTCTCGTGAGGCCCGAGTTCATTGAGCGGCGAGGTCGTTAATTCGAGCTGCATCTTATGGCCAAGTGAGCTACTGTAATTACTGCCGAGTGGGTGGTTATCTGCGGAATAGCGAGGCAAATGCTTTCCGAAGGTTTTCCGTCGAAATTTGCCCCGGAGAAAAATTCCAATTTCCGGTTACTTCAGCAGGGATTTTGGTGAGAAGTGGGTGTGTTTTTCGTGAGAATTGTGCTTTGTATTAATTTTGGTTCATTCTTATGCAGACGTGTTGTCTCGCCAGTAAATTCGTCTCGTGATATTTGCTACAAGTAGTAATTTGATAATTCAATAATTGCTATTTGTATTAATTTTTGAACGATCCATTTTCGTGACTACCCTCTTACATACCCTTTTATTTATAACGGTTCACCCTCTTCATAAAAATAAGTAAAACGCCTATAATGATTCCCAAATGAAGGCATTCTGCTGCTCTTAGTTCAACAGATGATTCGTTAATGTTTCGCGATTTTAAATATCTATCTCCAACTCATTTGTAAACCCTCCGGTTTGCCAAAAAATTTCATTCCGCGAGATCTTCAATTGAGAAAATCTAGAAACGTGGGAATTGAAACTGTGTAGAAACACGTTTACCAAAAAGTCAGTTAATCATCTGTTAAAACTTACAGTCTCGCGATCAAAAATTTCTATGAGCGATCCTTGCACAATCTCAAATCTCTTTGTCCAAAAAATAAGCTACGATAAAAACAGTACTTATTACTCGGCAAAACGGAGAAATTTCCGCGTACGATCGAATTCTACCGATTCCGGTCTAATAACCGAGTGGAATCTGGAAAATGTAGGCTGCAAGCTCACGCGACCTCAATTAAAACGAGCGGCGAACCTGTCCGACAGGGATGCCGCGCGAATTTCGCAGCCGAGACGCGTTTTTTCTGTATGTGTGTGTGCGCGCGTGTGTTTTTTTCGCTCGAAAACGTTCCAGGCGTTGCCTATTCCGGATTAACGCCTATTGCCCCGGACGCCATTACTTCGGCGTTGCATATTTCCCACAGGGCTCAACACGCGTTGCATTCCGGCACGCGGGTGAATCGATACCGGCATGCATAACGTATAAATCTGTCTGGTTGATACATAATCACGAGCTGCCATAAAAGTATAATGCCGCGGCCGCTGTGTTGTCACAGGCGGGCATAGGCGTTGGCCTCGGCATATTTTTGCCGTTAGCGCGGGCCGCGACGGGCTTAACGAAACAGAATGGCCGCTCGCCCGGTCAGCCGGCCCCCCATTTTCTTCGCGCGGACCGCGATCCCAGACCCGCAAGAACGCTGACAAGTTCGAAATTGCGCCGGGGATTCGCGATTTTTCGCTCGTCCGCGCCGACATTTTTATACGTCGGCTCGCGCCGCGCCGCGCCGCTCCGTTCCCGGCCGTTAACGCGACGCGATCGCTGCGGATTATGCTCCACCAGCGCGAACATCGATCCTTGTGATCCGACGAACCAGATCTTCGCGTCCACCATTCTCGTCCGATTTGTCTGCAGATTATCCACTGTCGCATCTATTTAACTGTAATTATCTCTAATAAACACACCATTTCAAACTGACGCTCTTCCTTGCAATTTTAGATTTTTCTTTCGATGAACACCTTGCAAAATGGGGATGACAATTTTTATCGCGACGGAGACACTCAATTTTTCATCGAACGGATGATAAAAGGTTCTTTCGCAAGACACTTGAATTCTTATATTAAGTGTCTTGAATAATATTCTTGAATTCTTTTAATTCTTTTATCTTTTTAATTGCACCAACCCGCTGTTTTCGTAAATGAAATCCGCAGTCTAGTTATAACGTATAGCAAAATGTGTGAATTAGCAGCACTTGATGTTACACACAGTGATGCTCCTGAAGGATTGAAGACTATAACGTGTCCGTTTTACAGTTTCAATTGAGAATAGCTTTCGGTACCGTTTCAAACGACATACACCTGATAGTTCTGTAAGAATTGCGTAATAGTCCCATGCAGTTTGAAAGCAATATTTCGGTACGTTGGAATTATTTCACGTGAAAATCTGTTGTCAATATCCTCCAAGTTCAATCCGAGCGTTCGAAGGACGTCGATCCTTGTAAGAATTGCGAGGCCCGTCGTAATTGGGTGCTGATTCCTCGAGTTACGACTTTTACCGTGCGGAAGCGGCGTTCTCGCGATTCCCGCGACAAAGCGGCGATTCGAGATGATATTGCTCGGGCGCGGCGGAGAGACTTTTTAGGGGTGAACTATAATTTGCATTCGTAGCGCTGTTTCGTCCTGGCCGGAGAAATATGAAGATTGCGAAATTTTATGAGAGCTCTCGGCAGATACGGCACGATGTTCCTTAATTTATTGAAAGCCCTAAGCACAGGAGACTTTATTTCGCGCGTTTAAGGGGTATCTGGCCACGCCGATAAAATACGAGGGGGGGGGGGCGATTCTGAAAGCTCTCTCCTTTTCTTCTTCTTTTTTTTTTTTGCTTTCGTCCAGCTCAATCCGAAGCCGGTCGTAAAATCGGAGGCCCCACGGATGGCTGCTACATTACGGACAATCGCGAGACGAATAACGGAACGATAAATATGGACATTACGGCCATACTTTTTAACGGGAGCGGCCGCGGTTCGATTCTCGCGGCGGAAAACACGGTTTGGTAAACGGATCGCGCGGCGAACGGGAACGACGCCACGAAATGGCCCCGGTGTTTGCGAGTAAATTGCATTGATAGCGTGCCAATGTGCAATCGTTTCGTGCCGCGTCCCACGGAACCGATTCCAGGCCGGTCGGATTGCGGAAGCGAAGAAAGGACGATTTCGGATCTCCATTTCCTTATAGAAAGCTGTCATTCCGCCCGGGGAAAAAGACCGTCCGTGGCGGGAATCTTTTTCTTTCCACGTTTTCGACTTCGCACCGACGCCCGCCCGATACCATCTTCCTGTCTACATTGCTCTCGATTACTGTAATCTTCGGCATCTTTCATTTCATTCCGATCGAAAATCTTATTCATTGAACGTTCCTCAGCTTTATGGAAACGGCACCAGCCGCGAAACCGGCGCGCACTATTTTACGCGTTCCGCTTTCGGATCTTGGAACGGCTCTTTTTAGTCAATTCTCAAATCGAACTTCGAACTTCGTTGTACCAGTTCCATCTACAAAGTTTTTTAAACGAAGACTGTATCGTGGAAATTGATCTTTCAGAAGAAACTTTACATTATCGCAAATCTGCGAACAGGAACCAGTAAGCGTTGGAATGGCTAACAGTGAAGGGTCATTTGAATGTATACAATATATTAGGGGTAACCATAAGTAATCAATTATTTGCAAAGAATTTGTTTTGCCTTTAGTTCTGTACCGATCGTTGAACAGGAAACACGTATTCTTTTACAATTTTAGCGATCCATTTCTTAGCAGAATCGTTACCGGAGATGAAAAATGGATTCTTATGATAACAAAAAGCGTTCCCAACAATGGCTTTCTGCTAATCAAATCGCAATATCAACCCCTAAACCTAGCTTATCACTTAGAAAGGTGATACTGTGCATTTGGTGGGACTGTCATAATTCACTTTGAGTTGTTGAAACCTGGAGAAACAGTTACTGCTGAGTTGTATTGTCAGCAATTACAACGGCTGCATTCAGAACTATTGAAATAGAGGGCATCGTTAGTCCACTGAAAAGGTGTAACACTGCAAATTGACAATGCCCGGCCCCATACAGCGAAACTCACTCAGGAAAAAATCAAAGAATTGCAATGGAAGTTTTACCGCACCCCCCGTACTCACCGGATATTGCACCCTCTGACTATCATCTTTTCAGCTGTCTGGAGCATTATTTAAGGAATAAAACATTCACTTGTGTAGAAGATGTAAGGAAGCACCTTCAGTTATATTTTGCTTCACGAACCCTGGATTTCTATAAGAGGGTTGTTAATAGTGGAGATTATATAATAAATTAAGAAATAAAAACTTGAATTTACTACAAAGTTTGTTTTAGATTTCAAAATAATTGATTACTTATGGGTCCTCCTAATGTAAGAATTGTATTTGTGTACAAAAGTGGTTTATATGGAACAGACTGCGGATTTTATGCATTTATGGCAAGAATGAATAGATCAAATATGAAACTGTAGAAAGATAACAAGCATTTAAGAGCATCAATATATTACTATCTTATATTATTATCAATATATTAGAGGAAGAAATATGCAAAAGCAAACCATAATTTATTTTATATATTAATTAGTTAGTATTAATTGAATTTTCAATAATTGTGCTGTACCGAAAGGAAGTTTCAAGCTCTCTTGAAATTATTAGATTACGTTACTGGGGCTGACTTATTGGTTCACAATAAGCTATTGCCGTTAAATGATCTATAAACAAATCCTCAACCGTGGGCCATAGACTTTCAAAAATAATTTCATAATTTTTATCTAGCCGGTAGATATTGTATTAAGACAGAAGATGATAAGACAGCGTGAATTTAGCTGCAAACATCATCTTTATGATTATTTTTCAATTTTGTATATCAAGCGTTTCTCTATCCATTGTATATTTGATCGAATAAGATCTTTGTGATTAGTAGACTGCGGATGTTATGCATTTTTGACAAAAATGGGTAAGAACAATTTAAAGCAGTGGACGTATTAAAAAGATTTAAGGGCATCAGGTATTGATTTTAGCTTAATAGAGTAATTAAAGGAAGAGAGAAATTTTCATTTGCCTTCTGCGTCTTACAATCAATGAAAATATTTTTTGTTTCGCATAAAGATCCGCAATAGAGTGATTAGGTATAATTTTTCAGGGCTCGTACTGGTTTGTCGAATAAAAATTCTCAGCGAATGAGACTCCTCACGGATCGGTGGAGCCGATAATTAAATAAGATTTTTCGAAAGGAAGCAATCTGCTCGCAATCTGGCTCGCATATCTGCACGGTCAGGATGACCAGTGCCTGGATCGAAGTTACGATCGACGAAAGTCGAGAGCGGGCCGCGAACCAGTCGCGTCTCGCGCAATTATCGACGCGGAGCGGCGTTTCATTCAATTCCGTCCGACAGGGTACAGCAGTGGGGTGGAGAGGGTACGAGAGGGTGGAGAGGGGAACAGCTTCGATTCCCATCGAAGAAATAATGTTAAAAGTTCATTCATTACTATCGGTGGAGATAAGGGGAACGAATTATAGACTCCTGATAGTATACCCCGGAGGGGCCCGGTGCCGGCTCGCTTTCGCCCGATATAAATCCTCGAACTGTAATTAGGTCGATAAGACACCATTTACATCTGGAAACGAGCTACGGGGTTTCGCGGCCACCGCGGTTTTTACAATAAGCCCGGCAAGATCGGTGCCGCTCGTAATTGATAGTCCGGTTCGATTCTATTCGGGAACTGTTTTCGCGATAAAATCGAACGTCGGATTCCAGGACTGGCTGATAGGTGTTACGCGATCTCGTTAATTAATATCGTGGCTCATCTAATTCGAATCGACAACCATCGGGATCCGATAAATTGTTTCCTGGAGATTCGCGTCGCCGGATGCAGCATATTTTTATTTATTTATGCCGTGCGATTTATTATGCGATATTTATACAGGAGGGCGTCTAGCCAATTAGGCTAGATGAAGAAGGTCACGCGAAGGTCATAATATTACAGGTCGTTGGAATCGTTTTGACCTCGGCTATCATATAGCGATAATAAAAATGTATCATTCCATTTAAAAAAACATCGATGAGCTTGAAATCTCCAAAAATATAACCTCGAACAAATTTTTTTGCCTATCATAATATTTGCCCCTCTGAACCAACTAATGTTTTCCTCGGCAATTTTTTGTTCTATCATAAAAAACAAACGAGATACTTTAGATGCTCGAGTTAGGTGAAACACCCTGTACAACACTATATATGTTCTATATCATTCCTCACTTTGAAGGTACGTCGAAATGATTCTTGGAACAGCAGCATTTTCGAAAATATTTCACGAAGGGCGGAAGGAATCACAGAAGGCATAGTGACTTTTCATTAAATTTCGTTGCAGCGGGCGTCCGCATTGTTGCTTCTTTTCGCCCGTGTCGTGTCTCCGCGAGCCGAGGAAGCGTTCGCACAATGGTAACTCGATTGTAGACGTCGGTAATGTCGTTTCTGCGCGACGAATCCGTGCCGTTATCGTCGCGCAGCGGGGCAAAGTTTATTAATTTGTCAAACAATTTAATTAATAAACGGCAGTATTCACATCCGGACATTAATTATACAGATGCTCGCCGGGACGGGTCTTGAAAACAGCTTCGTTACGCACTTTCATTTTGCAGAGAGCAACGGCGATGTTGCAATTTACTATTTCATTATTTTACAACGTCGTTCCTGTACGGTTTTAATAATTATCCTGGCAGAGCGGACAGGCGGCGGCTCGGTTCGCGCGTGCTCGACCGGCAAAATTGGTCGTTTTTTGGTCGGCGAATATTTTTTCTTTCTTCTTCTTGCTGGAAACTGGATCCAGCGGGGGAAGTGATTTTGTACTTTTGGAGAATTGCTCGTAGATCGCGGCGGAATTTATGACGCCTCGACGTAGTCTGGCTAAGCCGGAGCTAAGTCACGGTGATTAGTCACCCGAAAAGCGAGTCGTGGCGGTTTTATCCGCGAACAAGTTCCTGATCCGCACAATGGATGGCCTGCAGAATATTAGGATTACAGTTGGACCATCTTCGCGTCGCTTGGGAGCCCCGATATTGACCCAGTGCCATGTTAACCCTGAACATCCCATCAGACAAGCCCATTTTCTTTCCCCCCTCGCGGATCGCGAAATTACAGGAAATTCTACGAAGCAGAATCTTATTATGTAATTACTTTTATTCAATGAAAAAGAATCACCGTCTTACTCCGCGATCTTTCGGAATATTTCATCTCTTAATCGTTCCCCTTTCAACCGGAGAAAACGCTCCGCCTCTGACAGCTCAATCTCCTGGACAAATTAATACTTTAACGAAAGAGACGTTTTTGTTTTCCTCAGCCTTGAATTTCAAAGAAAGGAGTCTATTTCACGATACTGGAAGTTTCGCGGCTGAAAGAACTTTAATGGGAACGGCGGGGCGGGGCGGTCGTGGCAAATATTTTAGACTTCCTTTAGGCAAAATAAACTTCTCGTAATTGAATCTCTCTCGGAATTAGTAATTTTTCAACGAAATATTACGTTTCTTTCATTAAACTTAAGACGGGAGACGGTTCGGTCACTTGGAAACTTTTAGTCGAGCCGCTTTCACGGAAGCAACTAAACATTCAGGACTAAAATTCGTTTGAAACGAATTGTCCGACAACTGTCTTCCACTTGAGTCAACAATTTTCGTGCAAGGAGAGCCTTAGAACGGTTTCCCTTTGAAGCAGCCATTTTTGTAAAAACAGCTGAACGTCGGGGACAAATACTGTCCAGTTTGCTTAGGCAAATCATTCTATAGATGTTCCTGAAATTGTAGAATTAACTCTTCTTCAGTTTACGTAATGCAAATACAAAAATCGAGTATTCAAGCCTGTACTAGGAAGCAGTGGGCAAAGTACAGTCTTCGCTCGATATATGTCCTAAATATCTAGCCGATAAAAGTCCCGGAACTATCCCCACCCCTTTAGTTTACGTAACGCGAATCCAAAAATGGAGTATTCAAACCTGCACTGGGAAGCAATGGGCAAAGTACAGTCTTCACTCGATATATGTCCCAAATATCTAGCCGATAAAAGTCACAGGACGATCCTAACTGCAGCGGGGTGTACCCCCTTCCTTTTCTACGTTTAGCAGAGTATCAAAAAATAACATAGAAAGTTTGTCCCGTTTTGCAACTCACATAATCTGCCTGCAATGATTAACTCCTTTTTATTGTTAAAATTGTTATTAACTCCTTAACGCACAGTTTTTTTGGAAAAAACCGGACAAAAAAAAAATCAATTTTTGATATACTGCGCTTTTGTTCCATGGAAAAAGGCTATATTTTATTCTTGAATAAATAAGTGTTATAGCTTACAATCCCATGTAAATGATAAATATCAATAAAACGATTTTTTTTTCTTTACTTTCACATTGTTATTTTCAATTCTCGATTATATTCGAGTGTGAAAAATTATAGCAGCATAAAATACAACGCCCCTCGAATTATCTCGAGTGTGCACAGTTTGGCCTGTTTAGCGCGCTCGAATTAACTCGAGCGTACAAGTTAAGGGGTTAATTATTATTGTACAATTGATACAATGGAGGGTGCTTGGGATAATTCACTGCCTTACTTGCCAATCTTTCTGAACACATTTTTCAAAGCAGATCAATCGACGAGCTATCTCAAATATTGTGGTTTAATAATTTTTTTGAGATCGTTATCCGCGAAGGAATCTAAAAATCATACTGTATTGGTTCCAGGTCGTCCAAACTATTGGAAAAAGGAATCGACGTGTACCTGCTGTGCCCTGCAGCGAGCGCATACGATTTTTCCTTCGCACTAAAATCCGCGGTCTAATAATTATCCGCGGCCGAAAACGCCAGTCAAAACCGAGCTTCCGGTGCGATTCTAATATTTCACCGGGCCTCGTCGGCGGCCCGACGTCCGCGCAAGAGGGACATCTCTCTCGAGAAGAATGTCTCCGTCGAATTCCTCTCGGGCGACGATTCAAAATTCCGAGAGTGGTCGGGATCCACCTTAACCGACACCGGCGACAATCAATTTCTCAAAATCTCCGCGGCGGTGGCGCGGTTGAAAAACGACGGACAGACAATCCTGCCGGGGGTAGAGAATAGACTCCGAGATTCGCTGGCCGAGTGTCTGAGAGCGCCTCAGCGATTCCATCCCTGTCGGATCCCGTCGGGCTGGCGGGGCTCATCTTCAATCAGGATGCTCTCCTATCGATCACCCGGTCGCTCTTCTTATCTCTCCGCTCGATTCGACCGGCTCATGCACGCGGGCTTCTTCTCCTTGTCGCGGAACATCGCTTCCTCCATTCGGACCCGTCTGTTTTCCCTCTCGCGCACCTCCCGGTCTACCTCTCGACGCCCCCGTTCGCAATCAGCGTTATAAATACGCGAGCGCGGGTTCGGGGGTGGGGGGTGAATAAAGAATCTCTCGCGATCTCATTCACGCGCCGCGCCGCGCCGGAGAGACTCGTTTCCGAGGAATCGCGCGCGGAAATAATCTCGCCCCCATCCCCCTCCCCCAACCCCGGCATCCATTCAACTCTTTCGCTGTCAAGCGTCAACGTTAGCAGCGGTCGCGAGGCGTCCTTTCTATAGGGAGTGTTTACCCGCCACGATGGCTCGGCCGGAAAGATCTTTGAGGCGTTCGACGGAATGAAAGAAAAAGGGTGAAATAAAAGAAACCGGGCCGTCCTCGTTGGCAGCGGAGGCGGGGAAGAGGATGAAGAGGCGGATAAGAGACGAGGACAGGTCGGAACGAAGGCTGAAGGCAGGGCCGCGGAAATAACGGGGGACCGAGAGCCCAGGAATAACAAGGGAACGAGCGGGAGGTGAGGGAAAGGGATGAAGGAGAAGGAGAGCCGCGGAATCGAGATGAGAAATGCGCCGAGCTAGATAAGACAAACCCTCCATTTCGTGCGCGCATAGCCAGAAGAACATCCTAGATCGCAGGAGTTCAGAAATCGCCTGGGGGGCTGCGAGCGAGAGACTCGGCGCCGTCGCGACCCCCTGCCCCTCGGGGGGAGCAGTTCCGAGCGCAAACTACCCCCGAAAAAAAAGTAAGAGGAAAGAAAAGTGCTGCTCCGAGACCCGGGAACTCTAGGTCCTAGTATTGTCCCGTTCCCCGTCGATCGCGAGAAGCGGCGCCGCGAAACGCCGCGTGTTTCGAGCGGAAACGTCGGCTCGCGAGGAGGAACGTGCCGCGGTCGAGGCTCGAGACGCCGCACAGTGGGCAATTTGGACAAAATCGAATTCAAAATCAAGGAACTTTCGATAGGAATGAAGTAGAGCGATGAAATTTTTTTTAAATGAAAGCTGAAACTTAGTACCTTGATTTTGAATCCGATTTTGTCCAAATTGCCCACTGTGCGCCGCACTGAGGGCGAAAATGCCATTTTCGCGCTCTAAAATAATAACTTTGAAACCATTAGAGGTAATTGAATGAAATTTAATAGGTAAAAAGGTAACATTTATACCTTCAAATTGCAATAAAAATCAATTTAAATTTATACGGTGTTTATTAATTACACAGATTTTAAACAAATTATAGAATAAGTGGAATTAGTATACCTGTCCTTCTGCATTAATATTCCTGAAGTAAATCTGTAATTTCTGGTAGATTTGTTGCAAGTTGTCGCAAATGAATTCTTTTGCATTGTTTGGTCAACTAATCATAGTTTATCAGAGTATAGTCAGTGTAAGGTTCTATTAGGTTCCGGCTAAGATGTGCATGTTTATAGTTCAAATTCCGGCGAAAATGTAATAACAATTAGTTGTTTCAAAATCGTTTGAATCCTAGAGGATGTAAGCTTACGTATTGTCTGAACCCAACTCAGCTGTTCAGTGGGAATCACGCATACGGTACGTGCCTTTGGTAGGAGCTACTCGAATGATGAAAATGAAAAAAAAACCATATTTTCTGCAATTTGTTGCAAATGAATTTTTTTGCATCGTTTAGTCAACAAATCATACTTTATCACAGTGTAGTCGCTGCTAGGTTCTATTAGGTTCCGGCTAACATATGCATACTTAAAGTTCAAATTTAGGTAAAAAACTTGTGCTCACTTGAAAAAACTATAATTTTCAAAATGTAATAACAATTACTTTGTTTCAAAATCGTTTGAATCCTAGCGGATGTAAGCTTTCATTGTTTAAAACCAACTCAGCTATTTCTAATAGTTTTCTTTTAAATTGCACTTGAAAGGCGACAATTTCACGTTCTTCATTTTTTCCTCGAACTTTGCCCGGCCCCTGTGGGTCGTGGTGGGGGGATAAAAAATTTTTTTTCGAATTTGCTTCCTTTAGAACGTTCTTAAAACATCCCGATCACTCATTTATTTAGAAACAAAAAAAAATTTTTCCATTTTCGAGCGCCTCGGTCCCTCGATTCCGCGCGCGGGACAAGCGGAATCTGACTGGGAAATCTTCAGGCTTCTCCTTCACTCGAGTCCCAGGGCCGGGTTTCCGCCACGGAGGATATTGAAGGGTGCTTCCCTTCCACTATTTTATATGACGAGATCCGCGCGAGCCACATAGTTAGGCTGATAAGAAGAGAGATCTCGGCTACGTAACGCCGAGCTCCCGACCGAGCCGCGATAGCGACGGCCCGATTTTATTAATATTCCCGGAGAAAAACTCGCGAGAAGGTTCTTCCCCCGAACTAGGTCATCCCTTAAGTAATGCGGTTCTTTTTCATACGTGTGCTGCCCATTACTCGTATCCGAGGAGCTTTGAAACCCGCTTTAGCGGACAGCGAATCGTGAAATAAGGAGATCCCGACTTTTCAGCCGCTGCTCTTCGAGACTGTCGCGCTGTTATTTCTGGAACATCATCGAAATCTCTGCACCGTTCATCGTAATAAGTTTATCGGAACTGTCTGGGAATTTTCTGTAAATTTACATTTTTATGGGCAGAGAAGGATTGGCTGCTAGCTTTATCATAGGTTTTGATAGATGAAAAATAAAATGAAAACGCATAATCATTGTGCTTTGTAAGGAGGCTACGGATATTTATGCAATTTTCAATTTCTGTAGGCAAATTTTAGCAAAGCAAATAAGATCTAATTTTCAGTGGTGGTGGCCTTTGTGAATCTGAAATAAATGAAAATTGTACTGAATTCTGTGGAATTTTGTATTATAGCATTTTTTGAAAATTTTCAGGATCCATAAATGCATAAAGTTCCGCAGTCTATTTATAAGTTTTCGCATAATTTGATGCGCGATAAATTGACAAATATCCAGCAAGGAGCTCACCGTGGCAACCGCGTTTACGAACTTTTCACATAACATTGTCTGAAGGATCCTGTCTAGTCAAAGTTGATGTATGTTTTTGGGTGGAGGCTTGTGTACCGTGCACCGTGTCAACCCCAAATTTGGCATGAATATTCTTCGATACCCCAGAGAAAATCCTGTGAAACTTTCTACCTCTAAAACCCACCCTCTCAAGTGCCCGAGCAATAGCAGACACATGCTAGTTTGCGACAGACAGCAAACAAATACATCCAGAAGATTTCCAATATTGCCACCCATGGAATAACCTAGTGTTGTACATATTAGTTTATGTGAAATATTCCTCCTTTTGTACTTAAAGACAATCGAAATAAAAGGTGGCAGAAAGGAACTAAAAAGCAATTGTCAAGTGTATTGTAATTTATTTTAACGTACACTCTCATCTTTTCTAGTTCTCAACACTAGGTTTACCGGAGCACTAAAAGTGGCCAGGATTATTTTATAAAAATATCAAGAATATATTCAGCCCGATTTTTAGCAGCTTTTACCGTAATACACGTTCCAAGAAATAAATGTGTTAAATAAATGTGTTAAATTTCCTATAAATACATTTCTACTCGATATATGTCAACAGGACGGGTCTTGCCAGCGTCGTGTATCGTACAGGAGACATACTCGAGCTGTTTTATGTTTACCGAGGCCTCCCGAGGTTCGTGGCCCCTTAGGGAGTATACTCCGCGGTGCTGGAGATAATTCCGCGACATTTATCATGCAGGTCTCGGCGACATATACAGAGAACTCACTGTAATTGTAAACGAAAAAATGTAGAACCCGTCATTTTGACAAAACATCACGGAATTAATGTTGAATTAAACAGTGACCACCCCAACGTCACGTAGAAATATTAGCTACTGCACACATTAGAATTGTGTAGTCCACAAATTAGTTCGTACACCTGGTATATCCAGCCCACTAAAAACACTGTCCTGAACTTTAGCCCGAAGAATCCTCGAGGAGATCGAGATTCTAACTTCCTCTTCGATTGAAAGCAACGAGTACAGGAGACTCTCCGACGCAAAAGAAACTTTCGAAAGTCTAACAGATGATTCGAGGAACCACGGCGAATCGATCTCGATCGATTCGATAATTGATCGGCCGTGGCAGACGGGCACCTGTTTCATCGATTCGTCTCGTTGGCATCGAACCAATCGGATAAGCCAGATGGCACGATTTACAGGATCGCGGGGGGGCTCCTCATCTGATTCTGACAACTTCTTTCACTCCCCTATTCCCCACCATCTTGATGTCTCCCGCACTCAGGTGGACACCGTTTTCCGAGCGTGCCCGACCCCACCCTCCGAAGATCTTGCTGTCGGCATACCGATCTCGTTCATAAAAAATTTCCTCTCTACCTTTCATCTCCGCACGGAATCTCTGAGATTACCACGCGCGGCGCATCTGCCTTCTACCGTCGCGGAAATATACTTTAATTTACTGGCTGTCAAAGCGTGCCAGTTCCTTCCGAGTTCCCTTATCAGTGTCCCGTACAATTCTATCCCCGCTCTTCTTCCGGCGCCCTCCCTTCGTTCTCGATCCCTTTTTCTCTCTCGAGGGGGTGTCCCGATCCTCCTTTCGGGCACTGTCTGTCTTTGTTTTCCTCGGAACCGCCGCCGGTGCCAGGACGTCGCCCGCTGTCTTTCGACGCATTTTCTGCATTTTTCCGCCGCCGGAAGGAACGCTTCTCTGCATATAGATTCCCCTCTTGTCCCAGGCTCCGGCCGCCTCTCTGTCTCGCGAGCTAAAGCAGACGTCACCTAACGTCGCCGCGGTAATCTATTTACGTCAAGGATATTGAGATAGCTATACTAGACGAGATTAGCTTCGATCCCTCGGCCAACCCTGTCTCTTGCTCTTTCTAACCTGCAGTCGCTTCCTTCCTCTCTCTCTCTATTCCTGTCGTTCACTCTCGCCTCTAACGATCCTGGTTAATTTCATTTTTGGTATCGTTACTGGCCGATCGTAGCGACGGTCCGGGACAGCCCTCTCAGCGCGATACAGTTTATAATTTGATGGCTGGCAAGGGAATGAAATTACCGTGTCTTTGTGACTGCGAGGGTGGCTACGGCAGACGGAACGCGGAGCGAAAGTCCGTAGAGAAAGAGAGGGTGAGAGAGAGAGATGGGGGGGGGGGGGATAGAGATAGAACGTTCCAGAGATAATTCCGAGAGACACCGAGCTGCCGAGACATACGTTTAGTTCCTTATCTGGTGTGAATACTTGATGAGGTATTACTCGCGAAGAAGCCCGGCCCCGACTTTAAGGATCAGAGAGGAACGCTCGGACGGGGAGATTCGCAGATAGAAAGTAAAATACCCTCCACCGACAAACGAGGCGTCTTCTAGGAGAGCTAGCCAATGGGAATTGAAATGTAGCTGGCAACCATTTACGAATATCACCCCCGAAGAACAGGAATCTTGTCTGATGTCGGCGAACACGAGACCGTTCCCTTCTGGGCTGTTTGCGAGGCTTAGCACGTCCACAGAATATCCCCGGGTACTCGATATTCATCTAAGATCGCGTTCGGTTGCATCGGCGATGAGATCTCTAATGCGGGCCTGCTAATTTTAGGGGCTGCAACTCGCTATCCCCCAATCTGCTACCTGTCCAACATGACTTCTAGCGGGCACTCGCCTTGTGTCGCTAGAGTTTGGAAATATGTTATCAATGACACTACGGGGAGTCTTTTTTAAAACGAGTCTACTAATTTTAGGGGCTGTAACACGCTATAACATAGTTTGCTACCTGTCCAACATGACTTCTAGCGGGCACTCGCATTGTGGAGCTGGAATGTGGAAATATTTTGTTAACGACTCTGTGGGGAGTTTTTTTTTCAGACGAGCTTGCTAATTTTAGGGACTGCAACACGGTATCCCCCAATTTGTTACCTGACCAACATGACTTCTAACGGGCACTAGCATTGTGTCGCTAGAATTTGGAAATATTTTATCAATGACACTATGGGGAGTTTTTTTTTAAACGAGTCTACTAATTTTAGGGGCTGCAACTCGCTATCCCATACTCTGCTACCTGTCCAACATGACTTCTAGCGGGCACTCGCATTATGTCGCTAGAATTTGGAAATATTTTGTTGGTCACACTGTGGGGAAATTTTTTTTTTAAAGAGCCTGATAATTTTAGGGACCGTAACTCGCTGTCCCATAATCTGCTACCTGTCCAACATGACTTCTAGCGGGCACTCACATTGTGTCGCTAGAATTTGGAAATATTTCGTTAACGATACTGTGGGGAGTCTTTTTTAAGCCTGCTAATTTGTGCACAATTGTTATGCGTTTTATGAATAGCGCAAACATGTTTGGCAAGGGATCGTTTAAACAACAATAGCTCTTTTGAGGAACGAAAGCAACCTGTAATATTTTCACAAAAATAAAAGTACAGTGAACTCTCGATATATGTCAACAACACGGGTCTTGCCAGCGTCGTGTATCGTCCAGGAGACATACCCGAGCCGTGTTATGTTTACATTCCTCGGCGTCCGAGGCCACTCGACCTTCTTCGCCCCCCACGGGGTATATCCCACGGCAGTGGGGATAATTCGGCGACGTTCATCATCTAGGCCTTGGCGACATATGCAGAGAGATCACTGTATAACTATAATTCTTCAGAGACAAATCTGTGTAGTGTAAGGGACCCAATTCCTGTGTCTATATTAATTACACTTATTTTTAAAGCAAATGAATATCAGAAAAGAGATATATAATTCGTACATATTAACTGATTTCAATGAAAAAAGTTATATATCAATGAGCAATTGAAATTTAATTTCATTAAAATGGTGCAACCAAGATGAAGCTATATAAACTAGTCATAACTTAAGTTAGGTAAAGTTGCGCATTAAGCTATTATATGTGATATGTTAATATGTTTATGTATTCTATATGCTACATAAATCATACTTAGTTTAAAGCATTAAATAAATAATAATAATCTCTTTGTTAATGTTCATTGCGCTTCAAAATTAAGTATAATCGATATAGACTCAGTGATCGTTAACCCCGCAGTAACTAGGTCCCTTACCCTATAAGTTGCGAATAATCCGCCGATCAAAAACACCTTTCCCACGATGTTGTTCAAACGACCGGGAAGAACCGATCTCGACCAGAAACAGTATCTCGAAGAGCAGTTCCCGGGACTAACATAAATTCGCCGTTGGAGGGCAATAATTCATCTCCCTAACAAATGCTCCCTATACGCCATCAGTCTCCTCGCAGAGAAGAAGAAGAAGAGGGATAGAGAGCGAGACAGAGAGAAAGAAAGAAAGAGAGAGAGAGAGAGAGAGAGAGAAGGAGAGATAAAAAAAAAATAGAAGAAACAGTAACACGCGATAGGAGTCCGGCAAAATGTTTCCCATCTCGAGAGGGCCAGTCGAGTAGGGTCGTAAAGGAGCGGCCTGGGGATACGTTAATGCGGAAAACGCGGCTTTTTTCTTATCCTTACGGGGGTGTGCGGAGGTGGCAGAGGAAGGAGGGGAGGGGGAACAGCGAGACGTAACGACCCGGGACGCATCTCTTCGGGTACTCGAGGATACATAACGCGGACGACGACGACGACGACGACGACGACGACGGCAAGACGATGGCAAGACGACGACGGAGAAGAGGAATGTTCTGCGCAAAGGGTCCGAGATGGTAGGGGGTTGCTCGCGGACCGTGGCAGAAAGGAGTCTGAAAGGCTCGGCTACTGATTTTACAAAGGGATGCGAAACCGTTCCCCGGCTTTTAGGGGGGGACGGGGTGAGAGAGAGAGAGAGAGAGAGAGAGAGAGAGAGAGAGAGAGAGAGAGAGAGAGGAGAAGGTCGGCCGAAGAGGTCCGATCAGTATTCAGCCGAAGACTGTGGGGGTCATGTGACGGGCTGGACATACACAAGATTTGCCGGAGATTCTTCACGGTGTACAGGATACGCCTTGCCTGGCAAACTGACCCTACGTGCTCTGGCTCCTTTATACGTCATTCCCATTTCCGATCCGAACCGTTCCTCGGACACTGCCGATCGTCCGACGGCGCATTTATTCCGTCGCGACTCGTCCAGACCCGCACGTGAGCCTCGAAGTCGACAAGATTTCTCTTCTTCTCTCTCTCTCTCTCTCTCTCTCTCTCTCTCTCTCTCTCTCTTTCTCTTTCTTTCTCCACCCCCGCACGCGATTCTTTTGGTCATTACGAGCCCCGCCACCGAGAGAGATCCGGACCTGATCAACCCTTTCTCTCTCTCTCTCTCTGTCTCTCTCTGTCTCTGTCTCTCTCTCTCTCTCTCTCGCTTTTGCTCCCTCGTTCTCGTTCTCGAGCAGGATGCACCGGCTGCAGACGTGATCCTAATCTTGAGCCAGCCCCGCTACGAGACGAGATTAATTTGTTGTGGCGTGGGACTCCCGTCGATTCTGTATGAATATGTATGGAGGCATTCTGTAATATATCGGGGCCACAGCAGCACCCTGATATGCATGTATGTGAACTACATTCGGCCCGAGGTCGCGTTCTTTTTGAGGGTTCGAGCCTCGCGGACTGGAGGGGTTGCACTCGGCGAGGAATTGACGCGTTGTGTGGTCGCGTGCGATGATCAGATTTTCAGCATTTATAGAAATTAATATAAAATTGATGAATTTTGACGAATGTTTCGCTTGAAGCTTCACGGAACTCTCAACAGAGTGTACCAATTTTTCGTTGACTCTGTCTGGCATGAACTGGTCCATGGAAATTTATATTTGCATAAAGATCTGCAGCGTAGTAATAACTAGACTGCGGATTTTTATGCTAAATAAACATTCTCTGCAGCTATTGCAAGCGGCAGCAGCCAGATATACATTTCATTCTTTCTCCAATAATTTTAAAAATGTTGGAAATGGTACAGCAAATCATTTTGGTCTTTCTACTGTTTTAAATTACACGTACTCATTTTTTCTTTTTGACACACAAGCACAAAATCCGGAGTGTTGTACTGGCACAAGACATCTATCCTATTCTCGCTTTATTATTATACGTCCTACCGATTGTGGAATGAATCGAATCATTTAATAAGTTCAGACAAAATTGTGTTCCACATCAGCTTCGTATATGCAAGAAGTTCGGATGGATTGTTAGATTCTGGACCTCCAGACTGTAAACATTAAAATGTCTTCAAGGGAAACTTGTTTACAGCGAATTCTCGATGTATGTCAACAACACGGGTCTTGCCAGCGTCGTCTATCGTCCAGGAGACATACCCGAGCCGTGTTATGTTTACACTCCTGGGTGTCCGAGGCCTCTCGAGTAGCAGGGATAATTCGGCGACATTTATCATGCACGTCTTGGCGACATATGTATATAGAGAAATCACTGTAATTGTAAATTAAAGAATGTAGAACCCGTCATTTTGACGGGTCCCGTAAATCTAGTGTTAAACAAAACAGCGCGGAATTGAACAATGAACACCCCAACGTCACGTAGAAATAATAACTATGTTTACACTCCCGGGTGTCCGAGGCCTCACGGGGTATACCTCGCGGGGATAATGCCGCGACGTTTATTGTCCAGGCCTTGGCGACATATAAATCACTGAACTTCAGCACATATTATAATAAAAGTCGCCGGGGGTCTAGATAAATTAAATTTTGCCATCATTATATAGCGCATCAATCGTGTTTAATGTTGGTTGTTCAGCGTACTTTCAGCGTAAAATTGAACAAGATTCGTACTGGTGCGCGAATAGTTCCGCGGATCGCTGTATAATACGTGCACGATACTTTCAATAATTGATCACAACAGTTGAACAGAAATCGAATAGCAATACGATCCGTTCGTTCAGTACTAAAACTGTACAGTGAAAACGGGATATGCTCAAGAATGTAGGACGATCCCAGACAGCACTAAAAGTGGAGAAGAATGTGTAAACGATGCTCCGACGCGGTATACTTTTATTATTTTTTTATCTCTTCTTTTATGGACGTACCCCATGGGTTATTCTTTTCAAAAATATAGCAGTTAGACGGGAACTTGTCGAACGAACGTTATGGTCCATAAAACAGTTCTACAGAGCGTGTGTTCAGTGTTTCTTTAAATAGGGAATCCCTACGCGTTGCTTATGTCTCCGAACGTTAAAACCACGCACTTCATGCGCGCGCGCGTTCTTCCCCCATTACTATGACCCAACGATGATGCACGTAACGAAGAAGCACAATCCGAGGAAGAGAGTCATTACTAGACTGCAGATTTTTATGCATTTATGGGTTATGGAAATTTTGAGAAAATGTAATAATATAAAATTCGAGAGTATTTAGTACGGTTTTTATTTGTTTTGGATCTACAGAGGCTGTTCCTACTAAACATAGGATTTCAGTTGATTCGAATTTTTTAAAATTTGTCTATAAAAATTGGAAATTGCATAAACATCCGCAGTCTAGTCATTGTGTTTCAACGTTCGTCTGCTGTGAGCTGCTATACGCAGTTCTGCAAAATGTCGTTTAACCCTGAAAAGTATACACATTCGTATATAAGTATGGAGTTCGACTTACTAATAACAGAGAGAGAGAGACAGAGTGCTTGTGCATGCGATCCTGTGCCTAGAAATATTCATTATATACAATCAGTCGCATAAGTATTCGTACGCTCTTAAAAATCGCATAACTTTGTCAATATTGGACTATACCACTTGAATTTTTTTGAGAAGTTAGAACAATTGGATCATTGTGCGAATCTCCGGAGTCTTGGCTCTGAAGGGCCACGTATGTACATGAACTTGTTTTTAAGAGGGTTTTAAACATGACTTGTTTTCAAAAATAATGAATAAAGACAAGAATGTAAAAATGAGCCACGAAGTACATTCATGACAAATAACACCGTCTAGTTCCAATTGCAGTTGGTCAAAATTTGTGATTTCGAGTCTACAATTGCGAAGCGTAGCGTAACGAACGTGGTCGATTGCAGCTTCTCCATACTATAGTGGGATTGTTGTGGAAAAGTAGCATCGGAAACGCGAGATCATTCTCGTAAAACGTAAAACCATTTTTCGCCTATTCTTGTCGGTAACGTGGCTACTCTACCTTATCGCGAATCTCCGGAGTCTCGGCTCTTCAGTTTGGTTATAAATTCCCCTCAATTATTAAATTAACCCTCGCGCCTTGCTGAGGGTGACATGCGAAGATTCTGTAAAACGTAGTTTGGTATTACTAGACTGCGAAATTGATTTGGACAATTTTTGTTTTGTATGAACCTGCTTGTTCCCGGGGCGTTTACAAAGACCCAATATTTATCTACGAGGCAAACGCTAAAGCTCCATCTTGTAAACCAGCCAAACCCAATAGCACATGAAGCCGAAATCGAGCACGTGTTTCCTCAGACGTTGCTCCAGCGGAGCCCATATCAAAAGTTGTCCCCACCCTCTCTCTCACTCTCTCTCTCCGGCGGCCGTTACCCTAAGAATCCGCCCGCATGTTCGGAAAGGGGATTACGAAGCGTCCGGAGCGAATCGATCGTCGGGCAGCAGCGTCTCTGGAGAAATTTCGTAAGAACCAGCCATTCGTCGAGGACCGACAGGGTGTCTAATCTCCGATCGGCCGGGTTCGGCCATTGTATCGGTACATTCACGTGGGAGGAATGTCTGGAACACGTTTCACGCAGTTCGAGAGTGCCAGAAAGGCGTGCGTTGCTCGAGCAACGACAGAAACTATCGACGGGACGGATTAATTCGTGACGGGGCTATGGATCACCGGCTCTGGATCCTTGAGGAGGAAACGTCATCGTGGCGCGGTCGCAGCCCGTCAGTCGTCCGTATCTTTTCATTTCGGATCGACGGCGTGACAGTCGCGACAGATAAGACTAACTGACTGACACAAATAGCAAGTGCCGGGGCGGGGGGGGGGGGGGGCGAGAGAAAGAGATAGAGGGTGGGGGTGTGGACGACAGGCCTTTCTCCGCTGCCTTGGCCACTCGAGCCACCCCTATTCCATTACGCCGCGTTTCCACTCGGGGGAAACGAAAGAGCGCGATGACAATTTGCCCGCGCGACTCGTCCTGTGCTGATGTCTCTCGTTCTCTCTCGCTCTGCGAATTCCTCTGAGAGAGAGAGAGAGAGAGAGAGAGCAGAGACGAAACGTTCCTCCGGGTGAGAGAGCGAGAGAGAAAGAGTGATGAAGAGGATTCAGGGGCGAATAAGGGGTGGACTGGGTGTTTTGTAGCGAGTTCTTGAACCGTGGCCGCGGCATTAAGGAGGCAGGAAAATGAATGTCAGCCACGAGTGCCACTCTCCCGGCTTCATCAGGAGATTCCATTCATTTGGCTTTCTCTGCCGGCGATGCTTTTTATTGCGCGCTTCCGCGTTACGCTCTTTCACGGCGAATCGAAGCCCGTTCGTTCGGCCGACCGCGGAATACTCTTTCCTTCTCTTTTTCTCTCTTTTGTGCGCGTGTGCGTTCGCGCGCGCGCTCGCGCTCGCGTGCGTTCGCTCTTTGCATACCGGGACGGGGGAGCGTGTCGCGGGGGAGTTTTCTTTGTGCGACCCCGTGTTTGATACTCCTTTTAATCAACGGTAGTGGCCCCGGATCGTGAATACCTTGTTTCCGCGAATTTATTTCGGTTCGACATCGTTCGTAATTGAGATTGATCTGTTGTGTGCTCTCTGGTTTTGATGGCCCGTGAAATGCACCGGGTATACCGTCTGGTGACACTGCGCCCGGGATGTTTATGCAAATATGCCGGATCGTGGTCTGGTTTATGGGAACCCGGGAATATAAAATTGGTCGTCCCATTGTCGGACTTCATCCGAATTAACGACTTATGAACCTTTGTTAGAGGTCAATGAACGTCAATCAATTATTAATCCCATTTCGAAATTAGGATTTATTCTTTCGTAGAAAAATGTTGTTCCAGATAATTCGTATTGTTGAGGACCTGGATATTATTGATCTAAGGACACTTGTTACGAGCAGGAAGGTTTAGGGTATTTTTCGCATCGACTGTTGCATATGCAATAGTATTTCACAAACTCGGACTGCAACCTGCAATTCATAACACCGTGCTGTGATTATTTATGCAGATAGGTTTGCTCGTGGACTGGTTTACGGATAATCGAGTAAAATACAAATTTGTTTATTATGGCTTTGGACAGGTTCCGTGTAAAATGAACACCTCGTGACACTCTGTTACATACTGGCGTATAAATGTCTATCAATCAATTATTAATACAACGAGTTTATTATTCAGCACAGAAACATTGTAAAAATAAAACCGAGACTGTTCTTTTAGAAAAACATGTTGCTCCGGATTTTTCATGCTGTCTAGAAAATCGACATTATTTTTCCAACAAAATTTTCCACAAGCACAAAAACATTTAACCCTTTTCATTCGAAGCTATTTTAACTCCAAAACGAAACATTTCTTCCGACCTAGAACATTGCCCTTCTATATATTTTTTTTTTCATGTGATACATACGAAAATGGTGCAACTTACTCGTACTATAACGAAATGTTTAGTAATTTATTAAATACAAACAAATTTAATAATGTAAAAAATATTTTGAATAATGATACAGCAATTTTTAGTGGTGCTTTACAGGCACCATTCGAGTGCTAAGGGTTAAACTATTTCCTACGTCAATTCTTAGATAATATTGTTTTAAATGAGCTTGTTTCATTCGAATAAAAATCTAAAATGTACGGACAATAGAAAAAGAATACAACTTGTCCAGATCTTTTCTGAAACACACAGTGCAACGTAGCCACCTGAAGGAATTCTAAGCAAACCAGATCAATTAAAATTGTTCGAAAGGACCCAAACTTTCCACTCGGCCTACAACGTTTCAGCCTCTCCATGTTTGAGTCTATGACTCAATCCAGCATACCATCGTTCCAGTTCATCCATCAGTCCAGCTAGCAAATACAGCTTGCCCCACATAGTCCCAAGAAGCGTCTCTCTTATCCCCTGATCTCCCTATCTCCGATCTTTCACGTTTCTCACCGAGACTCATCGGAAGCCGCGTTTCCCTGGAAATTACCATAAAGAAGTGCCCGATAAAGCTAAACTCCGGCTACCAATTAAACGAGAAGCCTCATCTCGGGAGTCATCATCGGTAGAAACAAAGCACCCGGGGGGCACTTAGCCGGGGAAAGTCGTGCGTGGAAACTATCATTGAACGATCAGCTGACAACTCTTTCGAGCGGGTCCCAAGGTTTCGTGGAAGAGAGGGGTGGGGCGCCGCCGAAAAATGGTAGCTCGCGAGATACTGATCGGGCCGGTGAATCCAGCGCCGCGGGAAGCTGTGTCGCGGTGTCCAGATCTATTCCCGCGATTGTTGCGCTGACAAAGAGGGGTTCCGTCCCGACAGCGGGTCGTCCGGCAGGAATGTAGCCGAAATAAGATCGAGAGGCCTCCGGTGACCCGGCCGCGGGTCTCCAGGGCACGGAAAGCGGAGAACGTCCACGAGGTAAAAGAACATCGCCGGACGTTTTCACCTGGACCGAGTCAGCTGCGTCTCCGAGGGGCACGAAGTTGCTTAACACCGGTTAAGCCGATTATTGGGCGCGCGTTTCCCGAAACCGAGATTTCGAGGCGTGGGTCTGCCTCCCATGGCGATCACGAGTCTCTGTGGCCCATACAGACCCTCTCTAAGATCCTGCAGAGTTTTCTGCCGCTGCTTCCTGCGAAAATCCGGATGCTGATGGACAGACACGCTCGAAATGCTCCGAACGCGTGTGTAGGAATACTTTTCCCGGTAGAAATGTCGTTTAGGATACGGTGAAGATGATCTTCATATACAGGGTAGGCCCACACCTTTGTCCGCCTTGAATATTTCCCTTACTTGTAATAATATGAGAAAATGATATATACAAAAGTTACATGGTATGGAGACGGAAGAATATTGTGATGTAAACACTTTTTATGTGCGCGAAGGCGTTTCGGAGATACCAAGGTCACCTTGATTTCTTTAAATGGGAAGACCTGAGAGTGTAAAAATATATTGACCTTCATATGTCCTAACCTTAATAGTTAACGAGAGTTTTACGCAGAATTCGGTGCTCTTTCGATTCATGATACGACACACAGGTCTTTTCAATTAAAAAGAAATCAAGGTGACCTCGAAACGCCTTCGCGCATATGAAAAGTGTTTACATCATAATATTTCCCCGTCTATACCGTGCAACTTTTGCACACATCCGTTCTACATATTATCAGAAGTAACGGAAATATGCAAGATGGACAATGTTATTGCCCCACCCCGTTGTTCGTTGAAGAGATATTAACTATATCGTTATTGTGCAAGTGGAATTTCACTCCGATTCGAAAGAGGCGAACAGCGTACAGTAAATCCCGTTTGAAATCTCCATCGTGGGTCTGACTAATTCACACAGAGGCAAAAGCGACGAGTTCTCGAAACACCAGCATGAAGAAAACAATTCTCACCCGGAAATCGAGAAAATATTTCACCCCTCGATCGCCGGGTATAGCAGTTCGATGTTCCGGTAGCGCGGAAGCGGAGCTCATTGTTAATGGAACGGACGATTGAATATTTTGAGGCGGTACACGGCGGAAAGGGTCGAGCGGGAACGTGTTCCCGTTGCCGAGCGGTGAACTTTTCCGCTCCCGGAATACGATAGAAGCGTGTTCCTCGCGAGGACTTGGCTCCTCGCAAGACTTTAACCCGGAACGTGTCGGCGGGTATCCGGGTTGTCGGTGGATTCCTTCCGAAATTACGAGGCTGCTTCCTGCGGCCAGCGGTCCACTAAACGCGAGGCGGAAGGGCGCGTTTTTTGACCGGCACGGGTCGTTAAAGAACGCGAGTGTTCAATCGGGTAACCGGGGTAGGGGGGAGATGAAGGAGGAGGATCGTGTAGTCGCCCGGTTTACGAGTGGTTGTCTCGGACACTCGAGTTTTATAGTCGCGATAGAGTGTGGTTGTAAACGATAAGGATCCCGTCGAAAAATTTACGGTATGACGAGCTTGCGGCAATCGTAACCGTTAAGGGCGAACGCTGAAAAATAACGCAGCCGACTGGCCGTGCGAGAGGGAGGATTTGCTGGGGTGGCTGTACGAAAACTTACGAAAATTACGTCGGCTGGCGAGCTGGACACGGGGAGGACGGGGCGAGCGGGATCCGCAATATGAGAGTCGTGGAAAAAAGTGCATCCTTGAACGCGCCAACCAGAATTCCCCTTTCCAGGCTCGCTCGCTCTCTGTGTTTATTATTGCCATTTTGTTCTTTTCGCAACGGCCCCGGCTCGACGGCTTCACGTTTACGCTGATGCTACCTTCCTTCCTCCGAACCCGCGTTCACAACCGCGCGGTGGAAGTTGGTCCTACCGCCGGGAAATGACGAAACGTCGCGAAAGTTGCCGAGAAAACGCATTATATACGGCCCGAGCGACGCGCACCGCCGAACTTTGCAAATACGCCGTAACAAATAACGCGGTCGTGACTGTCGCTCGAAACTGGGTGAAATTGTTTCCGCGGGACGAACCACGGCGTCCTACTCGACGCGATGGTTCTTCCGACGTCACGCTTCGTTATGGAGTAATTCATCCGAAATGAACGCGGCGAGCCGGCCGCGAAGCTGAATCTCTCGTCTGTTCCTTCACGGGAAAGAATTAGGGGTAACTTGAGTCTCTAGCTAACTGTACGTCCGGAAGTATTGGGACATTTGCCGGGGGATGTAAACTTGAATCAGTGCTTGAAAATTACTGCAATTTTACTGGTCTCGTGCTCAATTCAGAAATAAAAACTTGAATTTACTACAAAGCTTGTTTTAGATTTCAAAATAACTTATGGGTCCCCACCTGGACGATGAACGTCACGGAATTATCCCCACTACCGCGAGGGCCGTGAGGAGCCACGAAGCTAAAGAGGCTTCGGACACCCAGGAGTGTAAACATGTCTCCTGGACGATTCTCGACGCTGGCAAGACCCGCGTTGTTGACATATATCGAGAAGTCACTGTATTTGGCACAAAGATGAAGTTTTTACTATATAGATGCTGCTTAGCTCTGGCAGGAACGGTTTGAAACATCAGGGAAGTTGTCACGCGTTTTGCGCGTATGGTTCTAGAGGGTCAGAATGGACCCGCGAGTGTTAAAGGGTTGAACGTCGCCGTAGAACGGAAAGCCGCAATTTATAGGAGTAATGCGTTATAGGAAAGGGCTTGTCCCGTTCATACGGGGTGAGTTACGGAACCAATTACAAGCCAATACCTCTTAAATGGAATCAGATATCGAGGAACTGTTACCAGGGCCGCTTTCACGGCACGCCGAGAGGTACATTCTTCGTGAGATTCGAGATTCTTTCGGACGGACCAGTTCTTTCGCTGTCGAACCGTTCGAACGATCTTTCTTCTCGCGCTGTGGATCCTTTTTCCCCCACACTCTATCGCCCCAGCACTCGATATCGACGTTTCTGACGAAGATCCCGCGAAACATGTAAATGGATCACCGTTCTGAATTACTACACGACTTCCGGAATCAGGGATGATCATGTTTCATTTTTTCTTATTTTTTTTTTTGCTGCTGGAAAAATTGATCGCGGAGTTATAATAGTGTTCCGAAGTACCTGCTTTGAAATGATCAGCTTAAAAATGTCTACATATAATAATGCATACTACAACTTCTACGGAGACTGCTCGAAGCGAACAGCGGATCGTCATGCAAATTTGTGTCTTCAAGGACCGGTTGATGAAAGCAGAAACTAAATAGAAACTTGCTACCGTTATGAACATCTTTGTTGAGCAACGGAGAATATTAAATTCCCGATCAATTTGGCTAAAACTTTCATTTCAGTGGACTTTATTGAGCACTAGTTAGAAGCGCACGAAGATCCAAAGTCTGGTTGCGAGGAACGATAGAGAATTCATAGGTTCGAGCAAGTATAAACTGCTTTCAGAAATTAATTTTGTGAAGAACGTACACCGACGAGCAAACGCTCGCCAGTCGAGTATTATAGCGCGCGTCTTCGACAATTATTGCCTATTATCCATCTAACTCGTTACGTCCTATAAAAATTATGGGACTGCGTTAATTGAGAGTTTAAAAAAAAACTTTACTCGATAATTCCCACAAAACACCTTTACAACCTGGCTAACCGTATAACGAGACGCCGTAAACGGGCAATTTTTCACTTAACCGGTAACGTTCACTTTCAAGTTATGTCGTACATAATTACTGTATTATGATTAGCAGACTTAAAGTCTTTACGGGAATTGATCTTGCTCCTGCTGTTTATTTCATAGAGAGTGTTTTAACAGTGTACACTTTCCAATATTTTACATTATTTGTTCATGCAAGAAATGCACACAGGTCCTTTTAATAAAATTCAAGAATTGCATGATTTTTACAATTTTAATAAGATTTTTACATATTTCATAAGATTCAAAAGTTGCATGATTTTTACAATGGTAGCTGTTTTTCTCGAATTGAGTGCAGTCATTGTTCTCCGCTCTCACCGCTTTAGCTCTTTTCATAAAGTTTTCCCTCTGTCTACCCATTGTCCAAAAAATTTACCAAGTCGATCATAACTACAATGCAGGTCATTATGCAAAACCAGGTAGGAATTTATTTTTCTTTTCTTCAGTCGTATGAAATGTTTTGATATTCTTTAATTCTCTCGATCCTTCCTCCGCATGAAATTACGGAAATGGAAGTCAGATAAAAATGTACATCTCCTTCCAATAATTTCAGCATGTCAAAAAAAAAAAGGTAACAATATACTTACATTTTTCTAATACCATTACAATTTTATTTTCCACTTACAGTGAATTCTCGATATATGTCAATAAGACTGGTCTTGCCAGCGTCACGTATCGTCCAGGAGACATAGTGGGGATAATTCCGCGACGTTTATCATCCAGGCCTTGGCGACAAATATAGAGGAATCATTGTATCGCGAAGGTCATAATATTACAGGTCGTTGGATTCGTCTTGACCTTGGCTATCATATAGCGATAATAAAAATATATCATTCCATTTAAAAAAACTTCGGTGACTTTGAAATCTCCAAAAATATAACCTCGAAGAAATTTTTTTGCCTATCATAACATTTTCCCCTGCAATTTTTTTCTATCATAAAAGAACAAGCGAGATATTTTAGGTGCCCGAGTTAGGTGAAACACCCTGTATAGAGAAATCAGTGTACTAATTTGAGGAATTACACTGCACCTTAATTTTCTTCTACTCACTAGAAACAGTAGAAGCAATCGTTATCAATTCTTGTTTTTGCGTTCTCTGCACAGGAAACGGGAAGTTAGGTGATCGCATTATTTGTTGCATCATCTGCTTTCTCTGAAGCTTGATACTTCCCGGAACGAACAGCAGGAAGATAAATGTGTAGCTAGTAAAATAGCATTTCTATCGTCATTTCGAATAGGGAATGACTATCTCCAGGAAGTCAGCAGAATCATCAATATTAATAAAGCAAACGTTCATCGACAGTATCATTAATCCATGCGTAAATAACCATTCGGAATTATCGTTTAAAATCGTCGTGGATATTATGCGTTCGTGACAAAAACGTGTAAATAAAATATAAACCGGCGCCGAGATTCGGAGCGAAATCAAACAAAAATATTTTTCCCATCCGAGGCCTCTTCCCCTCGATTCTTTAAATAATTGCTTACTGTACTCCCCATAATTTTACACTGGTCCCAGGCGGCTTTCCGTTTGAAAATTGTTCGGTACCGAGCCGAGATATTCGAAATCGGGCGAGCACAACTATTTTTCCCATAGACTCCGCAACGAGATTGGGAGAGTGCAAGGACACTTCTTGCGTCGCGCCGTTTCCAGGAGTCGATCCTTTTTTCTCCGTTGGCTAACATTTGCCGTCGGGGATATCGATCCCGTGGCAACCGCAGGACCGGCGCGGCGCGGCCACTGTGCGAAATCAAAATCGGACCGTCATCAGAAGTTCACCGAAGCGGAACTGAGACCGTCGTCGTCTAGTTCCGTGTCCGTTGACCTCGGCCCACGCACGTAGCGGATCCTCCGCGCTATTCACAGCCCGCCCCGAGTACACAATGCCGGTGGAAACGGGGATGGAAGCCGGAGGGGGATGCTGGAAGGAAACGTAACCAGGAAACGCGCCATTCCGCTCGCGGAATCTCCGAAGGACCCGGGCTTGCGGTGAATGGTACTTACTCGATAAAACTATACGTCGCTTAACGTGTCCAGGGATCGTCACGCTCGGACGTACACCGCCCGCTTCCGGGTCCTGGTGCTCGATTCGCGCCCCATAACTGCCAAGGGACTGCACAACACCGTAACTCATCGAGATTCCAGGACATTTTTCGTCGGCGAACAGCGTGGGACCTTCGCGCGATCGCCGAAGGGGAAGTCGACGCGTGGAAACGTCAGTGGACATTTTAAAACGTGACTTCCTCACCCCCTCCCCCCATTCTGAAAATTATTATTGGACTACAACGAAATAGCTACAACGATTCCTCTATATTTGTCGCCAAGGCCTGGATGATAAACGTCGAGGAATTATCCCCACACGATACACCATTCTGGCAAGACCCGTCACGTTGACATATATCGAGAATCCACTGCACAGCAGAAAATCTAAAGAAACATAGAGACAACGACCTACGAATAAGAGTCTCAGTTCTCGTAAAGATTTCAGTCTTCCGCAGACCAGTAGCTTCCATTTTCGCGATCGATCTCGAAACAACAAACAAACAAGATCCACTATTTGCTTGTAAATCCGCAGACCGCCGGCGAAAATAATTTCCATAGGACCCCGTAAAGAATGGTCGAGGACTTTTGGTTGACATGAACGTCGTCAGCAACCGGTTCGAAGCCATCGCTAGATCCGCAGGCCGAAACTTCAAAAATCGCTGAGGCAAGCACTGGACTGGTTTGCACGACCGGCTTTCCCTCTCCATTATGTAAGAACCACGGGGCTGGAAATCGTCTTACTTTTGACACTGAAAAATATAGTCCTTGGATCTCTCTCTCTCTCTATATATATATATATGTAAGGATACCTCGGGGACGGAAGCTGAGGATCCACTTATCAAACACCCTATATAGAGGAGACACGAGGACGTCGGCAGGCAGTATCCGTGACCGACATTTGCAAGGCGATTAAGGGAAGCGACACGATACAGTTGACGACAGGGGTTCCGGCTGACAATCGTTGTTACGCGAAGAAGCCCTTCGTGCCGGAGAGATTACCGTCGAACTGCGGAAATGGCGCTGATGGAGGGACTTGACTTTGTCAAGTGAAGCGCGAGGAAAGCTTCCTCCTGTTGCTGCCGCTATTGTTACGTAAATACGTAATACGGGGGAGGGGAGGTGAATGGCTCGCTTTATTAAAGTTCGGCCCCGCGGTTTAATCGGCGAGCCGGCGCGACAAGACGCGCCCGTCGAAACGTCGCCCTTGTCCCCGTAATTAATAGGGAATTCACCTCGAAAGGCACTCTCCCGCGACTTTCCTTTTAATCCCGGATATCAAAGCGTTCAACCAGCCGGAGTGATTTCGAAACGCGTTTCAACCACTGTGCTCAACCTGCTCCATTTGCCGCGGTTACTTGAGAAAAAAAAATCTTACCGCCGTGTTCCCTCAAGTTTCATATTGTCCATTTAGCTGGGCGTCGAGTAAAAAGTATAGAGAATGCAGAATTTATTTTATCTGGATTTTTCTGACGATTTTCAAGCATTCTTAACCCTTTGCACTCGAAGATATTTCAACTCCAACCAGGAACGTTTCCCTTCTACAGTGAATTCCCGATATAAGTCACTTGCGCGGTTCTGGCGAGTGACATTTAGACGAAATCTGTGGTTCTCGCCAAACGTTGCATTTGAAATACACAGTGCACGCTGGAAATGTAAAAGTCACTATCCGTGGTGGTGTGAGTAGTTCCAGTGACCTTTAAACGCGAGGCTTGCAGTGACTTATATCGGGAATTCACTGTATATATATATATATTTTTCGTGTTATACGTACGAAAATGGTGGAATTTACTCGTACAATACTGAAGTGTTTAGTAATTTATTAAGTAGAAACAAATTTAATAATGTGAAAAATATTTTTAATACAGCAATTTTTAGTGACGCCTTACAGTCGCCATTCGAGTGCTAAGCAGTGAATGATAGCCACACCCTGAACCATGCAATCTTACGTCGACCATAATCGATCTACAAATACATCATTTGAGTACAAACGCATTTCAAAATTAGGTTCACTAAATAAACATTCACAATTGAATATTCGTCATATGTTGTCGTGGGTTCTTCATGGGTTGACGGGTGAATATTGACCAAAAATTCATTGACTTTCTCCTGTCAAGAGGCAAGAATTTGAAAATAAAAATTGTTCGACAAATACAGCGCATGCGGACGGCGTCCATAAATATGCTTAAACAATTAGCACACAGTTAGGTGAAAATATGTCGAGAGCATCAAACGGTCAGGAGACAAAAGCGGGAATTCTAAAGGTGGCTATCTGTCGCAGCCGAAATCCCCATCTGCACCGCTGCCAGCCACAAGCTATCACCGGGCACGGTAATTCACAAGCAGCCCGCAGTTAACTCTTCTAGACAGAAATTACGCTCTGTATCTGCCCGCACAGGTACCGTTGCAGTTTCGTCTTTAGACCGTTCCGAAGGAAAGAAGCGGAGCATCGGACAATGCGGGCGACTGTCGCCTAGGCATCTCTCTCTCTCTCTCTCTCTCTCTTTCTCTCTGATTCTCTAGAAACACGGGCAGATTAATTTTCGTCGCGGCTAGATAACAATAAATACCCGTTACCCTGACTAGTCTTTGCCCATCTTACCGGTATCTTTAATCAGATTTAGGTGCACTCGCCCAGAAAACTGCCCGCCCCAGGAGCCACCATTTTCTTGCCGCTGTTCGTTTAATAGCCGCGGCTGCGTTCTCTAATACGTGCAATTACGATTGTTCGAGTTACTATACAGCTTGATGGTTATCTGGACGCTTTATGTCCGCGCAGGTTCCCGTGGTCGTTTGCCAAAAGGTATTATAGGTTCTCGGACAATTAATCTGGTTTTTAGTTGAGTTATTGTTTGGAGAGTTACGGGTAACACAGTGTAGAATCTACATATAGTTTCGGTGATCTAAGAAAGCAGGATTCAGGTAGACGTTAAATGAACGAGTCCTTTTGATGGATTCTAGTGATTTCTCGATATATGTCGCCAAGGCTTGGATCATAAACGTCGCGGAATGATCCCCGCTACCTGGTTGGCGACATATACAGAGAAGTCACTGTATTTTGTAAAAAAAAAAAATAAGTTAGCAAATATTCAAGGTATTTTAACTGTCAGAAAGAGAAATATTTCAGTTTCGAGGAAATCAATTTTTCCTTCTTGTGTTTTGCAAAACAGGATATGACAATATGCAGTAGTCGTCCAATTAGCCAAGAAATGCTCAAGAGTAAACTCTGCTATGACTACGAATGTCAGTCGAATTTCATAGGACCAAATTAACAAAATGACTGACATAAAGGATAAAAAGCGTGTTCGACTTGCCTCCCAATTTTACGGTATATCAGTGTACAATTTTAATGAACGAATTCCATAGATGCTTCCCAGCCCCGATCCCCACCGAACAACGTCGAGCAGCTTTGACATTTTACTATCTTCGAAGCGTTCGTGCCGCGAGGCATTGTTCTTGGTACTTAATGACCTGTTATCCATTTTATCTGAACTTTCGGCTAGGATCTCTTCGCCTGGCGATTAATATAGTCACTGTATTCCATCATTTGCGAATGTCGGCCGATTTCGAGCATCTGCGGCCCGTCGATCGTCGGTCTAGATACAGCCAGCTGTCTCCCCAAACATTCAGGCCTTTCCCCGCGAGCGTAATTGACACTTCCCCGTTAATTAGCGACACCGTGTAGTCATCGGGCGTCTACCCCGTCATCACCGGCTAATTATCTCGCGTGCGTCACAGATCTAGGCGTTGATACGAGACATTGTCCCTAGCAACGCGCCCGTTAAATTGTCCAGAACCCTCCCGCTGGAACCCGGAGAACAATCAGCAATAAAAATCGTTCGGTGGCTGACGTGGTCGCCGCGCGAGCATCCTCTGCTTGTCTCCGAGAACGCCTGGTATCGCTCCACCGGATCAAACAACAACACCAAATTAACCGAAAGAAGAAGACACCGGAGTAGAGAGAGAGAGAGAGAGAGAGAGAGAGAGAGAGAGAGAGAGAGAGAGAGAGAGAGAGAGAGAGAGAGAGAGAGAGAGAGAGAGAGAGAAGAATGTGAGACTCCGAGGATCGTGCACTGGTGGACAAAATTACAAGACGTTCCCAAAATGATGTAGATAACGGCTAAACACTGTATTTACGTTGAACAGCATTGCGTGCGAAACTGTGCCATTTAATTGTAATTGATGTCTTCATAAATGCAACGTATAGTGCAAGAAATTTTAAATTTAAACAAAGCCTATACAATGTCACGTTCACTACAGATTTTATAAGACATTATTGTTGAAAATGATTTTTGAATAATGTCCCAGATTATTAAAAATAGTCAATGCTAGCAGTGGCTAGGACACCTTAATTTATTTTGGACTATCTTAATTATAGATTAACGCAAACTTACTAGGCATAGTAGCTGTTATCATAGCGCATATAGTGTGTCCCACGAACTCTGTCCACTTGAATATCCTTGAATACGTTCCATAATGAAAGTAATAGAATGAAAACAGTCAAATATCCCAGCAACGGTAAGTTTTGGGACAAATACACTTTAGTAATTTTATACTCAGACTACGCCAATCTATCGAAATCGAGCATAAACAATTGGACATTCCATTTAAAAAAACAAAGGTGACCTCTATATCTTTTCTACGGCTCCACTTGCAAGAATATCATTTATACCATATTATGTAGTTTCTTAAACCCTACAACTTCAGCACGTAACATTTTCTCGTATTGTTTGCAATAACCAAGTTATTCAAGTGGACAGAGTTCGTGGAACACACTGTATTATCGCATTTCTGACAAATTTTTGCGCGTTCGTCATTCTAGAGCCACATAAAAATTTCATTCTCTCTTTAATAAGTTCGAATGGGTTAAAAATAGTGTTCATCATAAATGCATAAAATCCGCAATCTAGTTGTAACATTTTATAGAATGCGACACATCCTTCTATGAAATATTGACAAGAATAAAATCGCATAAAAATTGAAAAGTTCTTCGGGCACCGTACTGTGCATAAAACACACAAAGTAGAATAGAGTAGAACAGAAGGAAGTAAAATACAAAATTGTGTTCGTCACATATGTTTGTCGCTGTCAGCGAATGTGTTAATACGGCACTGCAGGTTGGTTCCTCATCGAGGTTGCTGTCGAAGGATCGATTAAAAAATTCTGAGCCATGGACTATAGACATTCAGAAATTATGAAATTAAGTCATTGTACATTCGATCGCACGGTGTTTCGTCGACTTTCGTCCACGTTGATCTAAAATAGGAGTTCGTAGAACGGCTGCCCCGTGCGAACGGGTTTATGGACCGGCTTGATAGTTTCGTCCACTGGTGTAGGATGGCGGCAACGCGCACGAGGGTCGGATTCTTGGTTAATTGAGACACCGGGAACGATCCACCCTTAGCAGGTCCACGGTGGCTCCCGTGCCGACGATAAATACTCGTCTTGGGCTGCTTTCGTCCGTCGACGTATCTTCATCCAGATTCGGGGTAACGCCACATCCACTGGAACCGCTTCCACGTACCGGGGTCCGGCTAGATGGTGGACAGGGAGGGATGGTGGTGGAGCGGGGTGAGGGGGAGGGGGACCGGTAACCCCGTCTCTCATTCTTTTCGGTAGTAATATCACTGTATAATTACAACTCCTGCGGTTACGAGGGCCGAGGCAGGCCGGCCAGCATTTTTCTTATCTCCTCCGCCGCTACACTCAGCCACGGCCACTTATAGCGAACATAATAGGGTTCTATTCCGGACCAGGCTCTCTTATCTGATGTGCCCTGACCGGCTTCCCCCGGGACCGACACTTATATGGAGCATGTAGCCGAAGCCACGCTACCATCGACCCGGCGCGCGGCGTTTTCCTTATTGGCTCCATCCGCCTGCTCTCCTGCGAGAACGCTCTCCGACGAGCACACCCGAAAAGGGACTCGATGGGATCCTCCCTTTGTCCTCCCATCCCCCTCAAGACCCGCCACGGTGCCCGGCTACCGAAACAATTCGGTTACTTTCTGAATACGTGGACAACGCGGACACGCTTCCTCCTGCGTGCACCGACGGCAGCCATCTTCTTCGAATCGCGGCGGCTACGGTTATCTCGCCCACGGGTAAATTGAAAGGGAATTTCAACCTAGTTTGCTACCCCCGTTTCGCCCTTCCCGCTTCTTAAAGTTCTGATTGGTTATTGGCTGGATTTTCAAAGAATGGGTCAGTGTGCATTTCCATTTGGTTTTCAGTCGATTGTTACACTTTATCTAGCGGTAATGGTAACTAGACTGCGGATCTTTATGCAAAATAAAAGTTTTTTGCGACAATTACAAGGCACTGGAAGCAAATACAAATTTGTTCCTTTTTTTTTTTACTAATTCTGATACGTTGATATTCATATATGAATAATCTTACTACTAATAATATCAAATGTCTAATAATATCAAGAGAAAATTTTATTAGATCGATTTGCTTCGGATAAATTGTTCATTAACATCTGAAATTTACGCTGAAAACTTGAGCAAGATATTCATAATTTGCATCTTGATTATTGGCTTTCAACAGACTGTTATCATTAGCAGATGTAATGGTTATTTGGTTCAGAGGACTGGAAATTTATGATTAGTATTGTTTATGGGTCACTGAATCCGTTAGGAAACCTCTTGGGAGAAAATTGTAATAAGAAGAAGGTTAGTCATCGATTTTTGATGAATGAAAGGGAATGCCTGTTTGTACACGCACGTTAAAAGATGAACATTTCCGCAGATAAATTATGTATCTGGTCTAGAGTAATTTCTGGGATGAAATTTATCTTTTTAAGCAACTATTTTCTTGAATGAAGTTCTTTCATTTTGTGGAAGTTTTATGATTCTCATTTCAGCAACCACGTTCCAGGAAAATTTGTTTTCCTAAAATGGAATACTGTCTGAACCACCGTCCACCATTTTTCGCTAGTCAATGAAAAATATTCGAAAATTATAACGCATCGCCGATGCAAAAACGATGCATAAGAGTTGATTAAAAGAAGCTTGTTCGTAGTTCGTGTTATATTTTCCGTCTCCTGTTTTATCATCGGCTCTTTTTTCGCGCAGATGTTTTTTTTTTTTGGTTTTACGTGCGTGTAGACAATTTTTGCGGCGTCAGCTGTACGATGAAAAAGTCGGATCAACGGCGGTTCGACCGCGAAATTTATACGATTCTCGCGGCAATAATGACGGCGCTTTTCTGTTTACGAATTCAAGGATTGCCGCCGCGGGAAACCGTCGAATTTATGTGTCTCTTGCGTGCCACCGTCGAACAATTTTCCCACAGTGAATGTAACGGCCGCGCGGCTACGCGAACTCGGGATTTTTTCATATTTTGCCTGCAGGCCAATTGGATTTTTTTCCTCGGGGCGACGGCGCGCATCAAAATTCCGCGCGGCGGCAAGATGTGTTGATTCGCATCGGGCCGAGAGAATCATCCGAGCCAAATGTTCATCCCAGAAACACATTCGTTAGAAAAATATGCTGCCATCGAAACCTCGAAACCATTCGCTAAAGAGAAATTTCTCTATTCCAGTCAGAAACTCTTCTCCCACTATTTACAATATTAACACTTTGAACGCCCAACTAGAAACCCCGAAAGTTTCATAAAATCAAAGTAAGTTATTTAATGAAATAAAAATTGCAAAAAATTCAATGTATGATACTGAGTAAGCCTCCAACTTTCTTGCATGTTACAGATCCTAATCAAGTTTAATACAATGAATATATCAACGTAAAAAGTCATTTTAAAAACTGCACAAATAATTCCGTCACCCACGTATGGTTGACGCGGCGACGGACGTGTTAAAATAGAATTCATACCTTATCCTCGTTTCAATTAAGTTTTATTGATCTCTCGAAGGCTTGTGGGAATAGATATATAAAATTTTGTTAGTTTTGATTTTTTAGTACTTGTTAATCGAGGGATAGTTTTCCTAAGAACCACCCTAACACTAAACCTACCGACACTTCACATTCGATAAGGCGGCTCATTTATTTGAGTTGGCCATGCCACATTGAGAATAGCATTTCTTTTATACTGATTGTTTAGGTTTAATAAATACCGTATTATCTCGCGCGGCCAAATTGACCGGCCGTGGTAGGTAGGACAAGACACATATATTTCTTGGAAAGAAAAGAAAATAAAACGAGAAATAAATACTGAAAAATACATTGTATACATACTTTAAGAAAAGTCGTAAAGATAAATAGCGACGATATAATGTTGTATGTACGAAATTGTACCCAGAAAAGGTCAATGTGACCGGTCATGGTGGGAATAGTGTTAAAGAATTATTTTTCTCCATCCTTGAAGAGTGATGAAATATTTTGGAAAAAATGGGCAAATTAAAGCTGATATACAGGGTGTTTCGTCTAACTCGAGCATCTAAAATATCTCGCTTGCTTTTTATGATAGAAAAATATTGCAGAGGAAAACATTAGGTGGTTCAGAGGGGCAAACATTGTGACGAAAAACATTTGTTCAAGGTCATATTTTTTGAGATTTCAAGAGTCACCGAAACTAGAAGAATTTGTATCAGTGTTTACAATTTATTGTGAGCGTGTTTACAGACATTCATCAAGGTTCAAGAACATTTCTTGAAACCCTAGGGGGATCATGTCATCGTTATTTCACTATTTACATCAAGTGTCCTACTTTTATGAAATTCTCGTACTCAAGGTCACGTGCATGTCATAATATTACAGGTCGTTGGATTCGTCTTGACCTCGGCTGTCATATAGCGAAGATAGAAACATATCATTCCATTTAAAAAACTTCGATGTCCTTGAAATCTCAAAAAAATATGTTTTTTCTATCATAAAAAACAAGCGGGATATTTTAGATGCTTGAGTTGGGTGAAACACCCTGTATATTTTCTATTTGCATTGGGGTTCATTTGAATATCTGAAGTAGTTGTTCAGAGAAAATTAATGAACTTTAGGGGGTTGCACTCCATATCACCCTTAAGAAAAGGAGTGGTAAAAATCAGCAAGAAACAGTCGAATACAATAATTTCTACGGACCCAACACTATTCCTCTTCCGCTACCGATTGATTTAATTTATAAAATTAAATTTTCGAAACTTTCCCTTGCTATTTTCGAGCCGAGTAATTTCCCGCGCGAAAATAGTAAAGTCTCTCTGCCGCCTCTTACACAGTGCTCGGCCGCGCAAGGAAATATGTACAATTAGAGGAAGCGCGAAAGCAGTAAACTCCAAGTTAAAAATTAAGGGGCACGAAACGAAGCGTGGAGGAGAGTTCAGCGGGAATTTTTCGGCGGAACATTGGCAACGAGGCACAATGCTGGGAACGCGTGCCAACACAGAGAGGCCATGAAAGAAGTCGAGAAGGGAATTAGCCGGTGGCGTGTTTAATCACCGAAATTTCCCTCGGAAGCGAGCAACCAACTGCTGCGAGGTAACCGTGGGGCTGGTGTTTCCATTTCCGCGAAACTCGCGCACCGTTAGTTGATTAAACAGCTCGAAGCTACTATTCTTATAATGGAGCGTAACCGGGCCGGCGAGTATCGAAGTATCTCTAATTAAAAACGATACTCCACTGCCGGACGACAGTGCCAAAAAGAGCATCGGGTACAAATTCGAAAAGAGATTCGAGAGATACCCGGGGGCGCAAAATTTAGTCAAAGTGGGAAAAGCGTTGCAGCTGCGCGCAGCAGCAGCAGCTCGACTGCAATTAGTCGGCATTTATTAAACCGAAAAATTTATTCGCCGTTCCCCGGCCCTCTCCCCCACTCCCGACGGTTCTCCAGCCAGGAGTCGCTAAATTGTTTCGCATTCTTGGCCGCTGTTAATCGAATTACCCGAGTTTCGGCGCGAAATTCTGCAGACGGCGAACGAATTAAGGTCGGCGAAGGGAGCGGGACGTACGCGCGCGACGGAAAGTCGGGAACCGTTTCGCGAAGGCCTTCCTCACGTTTCCGGATCCGCGCCGGATCAATCGAATTACCAACGGACGAGGAAAACGGCCGAGTAATTGCGGCCCGGCACCGTAAATTTGCCAAAAATCGCGTGCCTGTTAATTAAACCGGACCTCGATCGACCCCGGCGAAGATAGCGCGGCCCCGGCCGCGATTTTACGAGCTTTAATTAACCTTCGGTCGGTACACTGACCACCTTTTTTGTTCTCCCAGCCGAAACCGGACTCTCTACGCCCACCGGGTACACTTTCGATCCTCGTTCCTGTCAGTGCGAGACCCGCGGGAATTGATTCTTTCGACGACGGACACACGCACGTAACCCGGCTCGGACGCTATCTGCGCGAGACAATTTGTTTGCGGGACCCGGGTCCGATAGCAACATTCCCGTTACACAAACCACATTATTTTATTGATAAACGTGCCCGCGCTGCGCAACGACTATTTTGTGCCCGGCTATGCAACGGGAATAATTTAAATGTAAATGTCGATTGGAGGAGACCCGGTTGCATGATTAATAGCGGACGATAATGTTAGCTTGTAACACCGAAACGAAACTTCCCCCGGGTTGGTTAGTTCGATCATTCTTTTTTTAGGCTTTTTGCTTATGAATTTTAACGCGACCTTGTTGACCGAGTTTTTTCCCCGAATAAATGCCATTTTTGGCCGGTGGATCATGTGGAGTCCGTTCTGACGGTTGCTATCGGAATTTCTTCACTAGTTCACTGTGGACTTTATGAATTTATAGTGGACAGTATCGCGTGAACATTTCAACAATCTTTTAGGCGAAAATACGTCGAATTTTTATCTCGACAAATACACTTAGGAATAAAACTGGGCAAGTACAAGTTTTAAAAAACGAATTAAAGGTCGCCTCGTCCAGAGACTTCTATTTGCTAATTAACGGAGTCAGTAAAATTTCCTTCGACTTGCAGTCTAGCCACAGTGAATTCCGAATGAGATATTATATAATTATTCTCCATAAAAAGGTTAAGAATTGCTTAACACTTCATTTGCCTATTAAAAATTGAAATAATTGTACTGTACCAAATGGAAGCTTAAACGTCTTCTTTTGTAAAATAATCCCAAACCAAATTATTAGATTACGCTATTGAGGGTAAGTCGTTGATTCATGATTGAGCTTCTGTTGCTGTTAAGGGATCAATCAAAGAGTCCTCAGTTATGGACCCATAGACTTCCAAAAATTATGGAATTCAGTGAGTTGTCGATATATGTCAACAACACGGGTCTTGTCAGCGTCGTGTATCGTCCAGGAGACATACTCGAGTCGTGTTATGTTTACCGAGGCCTCTCGAACTTCGAGGCCCCTCACAGGATATACCCCGCGGTGGTGGGGATAATTCCGCGACATTTATCATCCAGGCGTTAGCGTCATATATAAAGAAATCACTGTAACTGCCGGTAGATAATATGTTAAGTGGTAAGGTGTTCTCTTAGATTACGAAGTCTGCTACTAGGATCTTTCTAAAATAAATTTTCTCATATATCTTTGAGCATACAATCGAATACTAAATAATTCAAATGTTTTACAAATGATAAAATACAGTTTCGGAAGTTGGTGTACAGAGATTTTATTGATCTCAGAACTACCAAGCCTGTCAAAATGGCGGATTTATTTTTTAACATTCGTGCGGTTATAGAAATATTTACTTGAGAAATTTTTTAGCATACCTCTTCGCTCGAGTACATGTTACCAGAAAAACCCTATGAAATCTGAATAGATTCCATGCTGTTATTATAAAGGGATTAGGGCACGGTAGTTCCAGCGTTAAGGGTCAACTTCGAGGCGAGTTTCGCCAGTATTTGCATGAAATCGAACACGGCGGCGGGCGATTTCGCGGAACGATCTAACAAGGAAGTTCCCGTTTGGCAGCCCATAGGTCCCACAGCGCGTTACATCGTTCGCGAAGATTCCCTCGTCAAAAACAGCCGGCCGTGTCCCGACGCTATCGGGGTGTCCTTAATGTCGAAAGTTTCGCCGGGGCCGCTCCTATCTGTGCCAAATGAACGAATTTGCCGGAGTTAGCCGTGATAATAAAGTTCTTCCTTTTTTTCTTCTTTTTTTGGTCGGCCTCCCGTCCGTCCCCCCTCGGGGACCGGGCGATGGCCAGGACAAACAACAGAACGCGGGAAAAGTTGCGGACAGAGCGGGGCTTGCGGCTGATAACGATTGCTCCGCGAAAATAAAGGGACCGGCCGAGAATAACAGCCCCCGCAGTTGTAAAGTTCCGGCCGAACGAACGTATATCTGGCGATACTTGAGAATTACGGCCCCCCTAATCTGTCGATGTAACGACTCCGCGTATTCCTCCAGAATGGCCGCGATAGAACCGCCGTTCCGCTTGGGAAACGAGGATTTTCAAACTCCCTTCTTGAAAATATAAAAAACCAACCCATTCGACTCCTCCTACGATTCAATACCTTCTCGACTTCTTTTGTCATTGGACGATAGTTATTTCCGTAGACAGCAACTAATCTCCATTCTTCGACCCTCAGCACATTGCACGTAACACTTGTCACAGTGAACTGTCAGTTGAAGCTAGTAGCTTCCATATAAATGCATGTAAATTATACGTAGACTGCTGATCTTTATGCGTTCATAATAAAATTGAGTAGATAAAATTTGAAATAGCAGGAAAATTCTAAAAATTTCGAATGTTAGTGTACTATTTCTCATCTATTATAATCAGCAAGTGAAGAAGTAACATTCTAGTTGATTTATATTTCTCGTAATCGATGCAGACAATTTTTATTTCCCTTAAATATCCGCAGTCTAATTATAAGGTTTGAGTAAAAATCTTCCCAGCATTAACCGCTAGGTTTACGGAGCACTAAAAGTGACCATTTTACACGACTTCATAAAAATAACGAGAATGTGTCAACTCAAATTTTTAGCCATTTTTAAAACAATATAATTCCTCATGGATTACAATCTCAATGATCGTAATTTAAAAATATTAGAACGTAAACCTTGCCCGAGAGTGCACTATAGTAGCTTCAGAAAATTTCCATCGACAGAATGGCTACAGGGAAGATTGAGAATGTTTCCAAGCGCTTAATACAAATTCTAAGAGCGAGATTCTAAAAGATTCTATTGTGCGGGCGTATTAAATTTTACGTTAAGTTTTAACTTGAACGGGGCCATTTCAGAAAAGTGCCATTCGTCACGGGTGGTGCAAGGTCACCTAAAATTCGCATTTTACTGACCTTGTCGGACAATTTTTCTCTTTCGGGGACGAGCAGCACGACGCTCAATCGCTGGCAAACTTCCGCAGGGCCAATCGAAAGTTCGCAAAGCAAAAACGCCGCGACGCTGGCAGCATTTCCGGCGACCTTGCCGGGCCATTTGTCTTCCCGGGCTCGGTGGACGTTTCAATCAAATCGGAGAGCAGCTCCGGAACTAGAGATGACTCTATGTACAAGGATTCGGACGTTTTCCGGCATTGTTCGGGAGACGTGAGCCTTTCCTCGATTTATAACATTTAATAACTACGAATATATGTCGGTAAGATAATGTCTTGAATTCCTACTCTAAAACGTCCCTGAAAAGCAGCAAGGTAATTAAGAAACGTTTAACAAGCTTCTATCTAAAAAGACTCTGTTACTCAATTCATTTTTGACCAAGTTCAATGACAATATGCAGGGTGTCCCAAAAAATGTACACACTGTTTAACGGGTCATAACTATCTGATTTTTCTTTCTTTTCAGGATGTAATTAATTGGAAACAATGAGTGGACCAAGATTCAGGCTGTGTATACATTTTTTAGGACTGTATTAACAAAATGTAGGTTCATTTCAAGAACTATCCCAAAACATCCTAAAAAGCATAAAAGTGGTCCTGAAAGTAGAGGCTCAATTGGTACAGAAAATTTCAATCACTAAAACCGGAGACACAAAAAGTAAGTGATTAAAGAACATTTATTCGACAGAGAAGATCGGTAACAGAATTCTAAAACGACACAGGCTCTCTAAATACGAAAAATAAAGTCTGAGAAGACAGCTGGCGAAATGAAGGTGGAAAGTAAGGCACGGAAACGGCGTCCTCGAGGAATCCTGATTTAAAGAGGACCTCCCAGTCTCTCGACCACAATGATCTCCTTTATTCGAGGAAACGGTGCCTACGAGCATCACAAACTGCTGCAGCGAGCTCCTCGAAGCATTTTTCCCGTGCTTGTTTCCGAGGCGTGCGACAATTAAACGATGCGCCGGGGACAAAGGGTTGCGCAGGATAGGGGACGTTGATCTGGCGAGGACAAAGCGAAGCCGTTCGCAGGATCCTGCCGTTATCCTTCGGCGAATGGAGTCAGCGGACCTTAGAGGCAAGCACAAAAGAGCGCGATCGCTCGGTTAACTTATCTGTCCTTTTGCCCGGGGAACCACCCCATCCTGGCCCAGGTCTCTCTCTCTCTCTCTCTCTCTCTCTCTCTCTCTCTCTGTCCCCTTTCGCGATCAAACGCGCTCAATGGTCGCGTCTTTCGCTCGCGCGAACGTCCACGTGTCCTCCCGGTTTGTCATTGTGAGATGGAAAACGGTCCCGATCGCACGGATACGGGACACCCGTCAGGTGAAGCTCGAGGGTTCCGATTCTTTTTTCCTACCCGAGACCCGGATCCTTTCATAGAGCTGTCCGCACCGTGCAGAGGAGATAGGGACGCAGGAGATCAGCCAGGTAATCCTGTCTAGCGGACGGAGAAGATGCCAATTTTTGATAGCTCGGAGGCGCATAGAGAATTTTGGGAAGCCCCAGGTAGAGAGGGGGCTCCTGAACACATGCAAATTTTTTTAGCACAAGAAAACGTTCACGTGAAGACGGTTCATGCCCCTCCACCGTATTTTTGGGACAAGCAACCCTCAAATCGATCAATCAAAGGAGAATCAAAGGTAGAAAATGGTCAACATTTTTTGATATTTTGATGCCGTTACACTTCGTTGTAACAATAGTTGCAGTGGTCGAGTACAATAATAGAAGAAGCATTAGAACAGTCTCTGAATTTTTACCATAATATTTCTTTCAGAATAAACTCATAAATAACGAGAATGTTTAAGTTCCTGCCTGAAGCTAAACAATTCTGTAGCACCTTCAACCTTCAGAGGGTGGCCACTATGGTGCCGAGGACAAACTTGGTAATTTCGTGTAACATGTTGGTTGCATATTGTATTTTATTTGTATTTGTAATAGAGTATTTATAAAGAAAATTTGGTTTTTCAGCGGAAAAATTCCGGCCCTCCAAAGGTTAAGCCTGCTACAATGTTTTCTAGTGGTTGTGAGGTGTTTGAAATTTAGATTGAATTTGGTTGTCGTTCCAATATGAATCTGATCGTGCGCATCTATTCAATAATTTCCTACAAAGTTGTCGCCACTATATTTTGACTGTTCTGACATCCCTGGTGTCGACACAGTGTCGACGCGCAGAGCCGACATGTAACGCGAGACAGTCGGTCTTTTAACTCGGATATTTGCAGCCGTTAAAATCGCGACAATGTGACCGTCGGCGATTTCGCAGTTTCGTTGATTCCTAGCGAGATCGCGCGGGGTTCCTGCGTGTTAACATCTATGGAAGAGGATTGTGATAAATATTTTGTCGACGATTCAAAAAATTTGATATCGAATGCAGCGAACCTTTGTCAAGTTGTAACGAGGACACTTGTTATTGTGTATGTGAGGAACAAAGTTTTTTATGCAGCTACTCGTCTTGGAGCTCCATATTCTAACAATACTATGCCTCGACGTCTTCTTATGAGCATGGATTTGCCTTTCGTGCCTGTCAGCTCCTGTCCACGACTGTCCGGGCCCGTCCGTGTCCCGTCCGTGTCCCGTCCGTGCCGCGTCCGGGTCCGACCGTGCCGCGTCCGTGTGCGGCCGTTCCGCATGCGACGTGAACACGAGCAACGCGAAACGAACGTCGCGTCATCGCTCAACAACTGATTTTATTAAGTCTCGAATGATGGAACAATGTTCTTACGGCCCCGTTTGTATACAAATTTGAGCTCCCAGACAATTGAGCGTTCTACAACATTCTTGTGCAATTTCTTACTGTCAAATTCGTATAATCTCACGTTCCAAATTCATCATGTTCATTTTCACCCTTCGTGGGATTGAAGAATTCGCATCATTTTTATCGTCGCATATTCGGTGCACAGTGAGGCACCGAATACACACCGAGTATTGTTAATACCTACTTATATGGTTAGTTTATTCAGATACTTTGTATCTAAAAGCAGTCATTTATGTGCCTTCGATAACGATTTCTCGCAGCGTGTTTCGCGACATGTGAACCTGCGTCATCGAAATATTATGACGTGTACGTTGTCCGGTCGCGTCCGATCTTCCATTATCTGAATCAATCAGTTATGCATTCGGAATCGGTCCGCGGGGCTACTCCGCGGTGTTCGCAAGTAGGATCAATACTTGATAACCGGCCGCGCGGACGCTTGATAGAATAATGAATGATAATGCGCGATAATTATTCGGTTAATCGTTCGACTTAATTATTGAAATTGCACGGTCAATCGTTGGGTCGGCAGTGGCGCGATAATTAATGGCGCGTTTCTGCCGGCCTTATCGCGTCGCGGCCGAACTTTATATTCCGCCGGCCAATTCCGCTAATTATCGGCCACTTTTAAACCGAAGGATCGAATCATTTGACGCGGGCCATACGCGCTAAATTGAATCAAAATTCTCGGCCGGAAAGGAGCTCTCGACGCGGACACTGCCGGCGACCAAGCTGTCCGACACAGTAACGAGAGAGAAGCCCGACAAAGAGAAAGTAAGAGACAAAAGGTAGAAAAAGCATCGAGCTCGATCTAATACGGGCCCGAAGCGAAATTGAAAATTAATCGTAATGATCGCTCCGGAAAATTGAAACACCGGCTCCTCTATGAGTCGTCCCGTTCGATCCCTTTGCTCGCCGCCGTCCGCACCTTCTTTTTTACGGCAACGGATCCCTTCTCTTACACTACCGGTTAATACGATTCTTCGGTAATTTCGCGCCATTCCGCGCGAAACAGCCCGCCAACCGAATGGATCGGAATTGTCATTCAAGGTCCACCAGATAATGAAGATGGAAGCTGAGAATTTTCTGGAACACCTAGATGGCGCGATACAGTACGAATCGATTTTCCCGGGCGGAATTGCAGACGCAATCTATTTCGGTATCGGCGATTGTGTCTTAATCTGCCTGGAACTAACGTCTTCGTTCTTCAATTTACTATCGTCTGTGCGAAAGCGACGCACACTGTTCGCACATAGTACTAGCACGTACCGTTTCAAAACAAAATTGTCCTCTATTGATCACTTGTTTATGTTGTCTGTCTTTCAATATAAGATTGTACTATTTAGTCAAGTGTCAATCATCGTAATAAGAGATACTATATCGTAGTACAATTAATTGTATAAAATGGTGTGTTCTTTAGAGGAACGAGTAAAAATAATTTTTATTTATGGAGCCGATGAGTGTGCTCGTCGAACTGCTGCCACGTTTAATGAGAGACATCCTGATACACATGTTTCTTTTACGTACGTGTTACAATTAGTTGCAAAGTTTAGGGAAACAGGATCTGTGACAAATATAAAAAGAAACCAGCCAAAATTCATAAAAGAAGCCGATCGAATCGAAATTATAGGACAGTTTAATAAAATATAAATATATAATATGAAATGGAGTTGCATCAAAAGATATTGGAAGATGACTTTGACAGGCGGATTGAGTTTTGTGAGGAATTAACAAATATGATCAACGTCACTCCTAATCTAATTCAAAACATTTGTTTTAGTGAGGAATGCACTTTTTCCTTAAACGATGCTGTAAATCGTCATAACTGTCGTTATTGGAGTGACGAAAATCCACATCTTATTAGAGAAAGCAATACTCAATGGCCGGAAAAAATAAATGTTTGGGTAGGCATTTTAGGAAATGCTATTGTAGGTCCTCTGTTTTTCCAAGAGAATTTGAATGGCAATCTGTATTTAAATTTACTGGACGACATCGTTGATCCACTTACAACAGATAGTCTTGAAAACCAAAGAGATGAAAACGGCAATTTTTTGTTAAATGAAGAACTTTTGTACTTCCAACGCCACCCAAATAAAAAACTGATACTGCTCCCCTCTTTCCCTCTCAAAATCCTTGGACTCGTGATTTACACTTGTTTAACGTCTTTCATACTTTTCGAGATATTCGGCTGGAAAGTTTTCAAATGAACAGCCTGTATACATCACCAGGTGATAATGTCAACCTTCAGGGGGCTTACGTCTAGCCACGTTCTGATTGGTCCGTTATTTTCGATAATAACTTTTTAATAAAACCACGGAGTATATTTCCTCAAAGTTACGTCAAACGACCTGAGGAATCAGTTCTTTCAAGGACATACAACACTTTGGGGACACACTTATACATCATTTACGACTCTATACGAACAAAGTTCTTGAAGAGCGTACAGTGAACGGATGCAGAACACGACAACGAGAGAGAGAGAGAGAGAGAGAGAGAGAGAGAGAGAGAGAGAGAGAAAGAGAGAGAAGGAGAGAGCAAAGTGAATTCTTCGTGGCCAGACGGAGAGTAGGATTCTGCGCGCTGACGATGGAAAGCTTTGCGGGACAAAGTGGCCGGGGACGAGGGACACTTTCTAAATAAAGTTAACTAAATATCTAATGGACTCGCGGTGTTTCGACTATTTGCGCGGTAGGCGGCACGGAAGCGACGACAATATAAACAGGCGAGCGCCGCGCCGGGCGGCGTCAAAGCGGTCGATGGCAAATTAGACTGCGCTCTAAACAAGGCGCAAGCCTATGTTAAGGCGCACGGTACACTTAACCGGTCGCAATCACGGGCCAGAGTTTACCTTGTCCGGCCTGGAATAGGGTTAATGCGCCACACGAGCGAAATTAGTTTCGCTAATTTAATCCTGATAATGCGCTGATGCCGTTCGATTAATCGTCGACGGACCGGCGAGCTTCGATTCCATGGATCTCACGATCTTCCGACATCGATCCGTCGGGATTCACGATTTATCGGAGGAAAATCGATCCCGGAGATCCCGCTCGGCGATAAACTCGCTTGGATTGCTCCTCACTGACACAATGAACGCGAGATCAGACGTTCCCCTAAGCTGTTCTATTTCTCGATTAGCGTCTTCGGTCCTGAACGCCGCCATCGTGAAACGTCTTTTCGAGAGACAATTGATTTGGCTTTCGAGGTATGCTGTTACACAATCACAGGACACGTAGGATGCAGTAAAACGAACGTTCGAATGCACTTCCGCTTGAGATACTGTAAATGAATAGACGGAAAATTAGCTATTACCAATCGATAAATTGTTTGACAATGATACGACCAGTCCATAATAGCTTTTAAGAGTTAACATAGCGGAGTTGATGTATTTCTCGTCGGCGCACCGTAGAGTACATCAAAACACACCGTAATGGATCATTGCTATTACGAGTATATTATTGTACCGCGGGACATGATGCGCGTATTAATGGAACATATTAATATTAGTTCTGTGCATTTCGGTTTATGCAGTATGCTCAAATATGCGTATTAATAGCTGTGGCATCGCTGATCAGCGGATGCTGCTCTCTACTATTGAAACCCTTATCTCGATAAAATGAAACGCGGAATATCATTAGAAATTATTTTATCCACGATGGAAACTGGGCCATTTTTTGTCTAGTAAATGTCTTGAGAGACGTTGATTCATATTAAACGGGGAAAAATGATATTTAGAATGCCCTCATCATTCATCCATTTATTTATCAGTTGAACGACATCGCGTGTATACGAAGTATCGTTGCAATTTGTATTTTGAGGTGGTTCATTATTAGACATTTAAAATAGGGTGGATGAAATTTAAAAGAATTTTCATACATTATTTCCATCTGTGTAAAATTCTTAGAAGATAAAAGAAATTTGTATCGTGCTTTACAATTGACGAGGAAAATTTGTATTTTGCATGGAGATACGGTGTCTAGCAATTACCATTCACTGGGGAATCCCTGTCCATTTATTAGAAATTGATGATCATTTATCGGTCGTCTGGCGCACGAAGAGGACCTAGAAGATGTAAAAGAAAGCTAAAGAAGGTTTTGGAAAATAAAAAGACGATGTAGAAGATAAAAGATCGCCAATTTGCGGAGCGCTTCGAGGACTCTAAGGGTTCTGCTGCACCGTTCCACAGATTTTTGGGCGATCGAGAGCGTAATCGCACGCATAGTCTGCGGGGTTCCTTGTTCGCCGGCCATCTGTCTTGCGGGAACGCGTCGTAAACGGGGGGCCGGCGTGACGCCTTCTGCCGCATACGAATTTTATTACGTTTTACGGGGCCATTTGTCGTTGGGACCCGTTTATCGGTCGGAACCTGCACGCGAGCCAGTCCGCGCACGTTCCGAACTCGTCATCAAAGAATTGAAACCCGGAACGTGCGCGACGTGCCTTTGTACGCCGCAATAAAAACTGTTCGCGCCGCTTCGCCGCGTCTCTAACGAAATTTTCGATCCTGATAACGTAACGGAATTGCGACCCGAATCACCCAAAACCCCCACCCCACCTCTCGAACCTCGTTAATTCCTGGCTGTCTCTTTACACGTGGATCGATATCCTTTGCCGCCGAACGAAGACACGATTTAACAACGGCGGTGATTGGTTTCCCCGGCGTCTTCGTTGTTGTCAAGAAAAATGCAATTACAATCTCATACGATTCGCCGGCAGAAGCCGCTTACCGTCGTTTTTTGCCGGACACAACCGCGGGATTAGTCTGCGCTCGGTTCATAGCTACGCAGAGTGAGAGAGAAGACATTCATCCAATTCTGAGAAATCAGATTAACAGCATTATTCTGCGAATTTAATCCGCACAGTTTACGGAAATATTAGGGCTACCCATAAGTAATCAATTATTTGCAAAGAATTTGTTTTGCCTTTAGTTCTGTACCGGTCGTTAAAGAGGAAACACGTATTCTTTTACAGTTTTCAAGAAAAAGTATAATTTCTTTTTACAACCCTTTAATAAAATGGCGCTGTTCGTACCATTCGAGAATCATATTCGTCATTGCATACTTTTCCATTTTCATGCGGGATTTAGTGCAACGGTGACAACAAAGAAAATTTGAGATGTTTATGGAGATGTATAGAAGGTCAACAAGTGTCAACGTTGGTTCAGAAGGTTTGCTGCTGGTGATTATGATCTCTCTGGCAGGCCTCGATGTGGACGACCAGTTGAATCTGATAATGGCACCCTAAAATCTCTAGTGTAAGCTGATCCAAAATTAAGTACACAAGAATTATCGAGAAGCCTTGGATCCACATGGTCAACTATACACAGGCACCTACACGAAATGGGAAGGCATATAGGCAAGGAGTATGGGTACCGCATCAATTATCTGAGACCAACAAGATTATTCGTCGGTCAATTTGCACTTCATTGCTATCCAGATTTCGTAGAGATCCATTTCTTAGGAGAGAATGGATCTTAAGATCGGAACTTCCTCATTAGGATGACACTTTAAAGCCTGATCTACAATTTTCATAGTCTTATAATCGCCGCGAAAGCGTCAAACCAAGACGAAAGTGTTTACAACCAGATTTGCTATAAGTCGTTTCGGGAGCGGCTCGAGACTGATCAAACCGACTTCCAGCCGAATTCCGGTAAACGTCTGCTGGAGTAACATACGTGATAGGGGAACGTTCCTGAAGACATTTTTGGACGGTGGACATTTTTGGTTTTTGGCGGCATTACGAGTCACGTTCGTTTGTCGCAGCCGCTCGGCGAGATAAATTGTCGCCAGCGCGTCGCGCCCGATCGGGGAACTTTTTAATCTTACCGCGGCGAGAACGAGCAGATGCTTTCAAGCTTTTTGCTCCGGCAACCCCCTGACACCCCCGTCTAAACCCCGTCGAGCTCCCGTCCGCCGATCGAGCAGCGAATTTTCACTCATCGCCGGCCGAACTTTTGCTCGAGAGATTTCGAGCAGCCCCGTCCGATTTTTCACTTCCGCCTGCTCGCTCTTTCTTCCTCCTTGTCCGGGCCCTTACTCGTCCGTATTAACGACAGGTTAACCGGGAGTTCACGCTTTTTTCCCCCGGCGCCGTTGAATCGCGTCGCGCCACTTGTCTCCCGCAAGAAAACCGACGTCCACGCTGAACGGACCTCCACTTTCCGCGCCTCGACTTTTAAACGGCACCGCCAACCCCGCGCTGCTCTTCTCTTCTTGGTTCTCCGTTGCGGCCCTTTTCCTCGGGAAAAGACCGATGTAAAGGGGGAAAAAAGTTTGCTCGATGATGGTGGCTCGCCGAGGACCGTCAAAGGCAAACCACCCCCCGGCCGGAAGGCGGCCAACTTTAGTTGCGAATGAAACTCTGCGATTTATTCCCATTGATCGTCCCTTGAAACAAATTTATTCCCGACGGCTGCTTGGACACCGGATCCACCTAGGAAATGCTTGGTGTAACGATTAATACTAGGTGTCCCATTCGAAGTTTCGCAAATAATTATTTCATAAACTATAACTCGTCAAAAATATTTCAAATGAAACATAATCTATTTCGGGAGAGACATCTTGTGGTGGTCAGAAATCTTCTGTAAGTGGACGGGCTTCCGTTCAACTAAGCTAAATTTTTAACGGCACTAAATGACCTTGAATGACCTTGGAAGACGTTATAGCGAATTAGGTTCCGTATAGGGAAACATAGGTCACCTTGGAATACCCAGAAAAGATTTGTGACCACCATAAGATATCTACCACGAAATATTTTTTACAATTATAGTTGGGGAAATAATGGGACACCCTTATAGGACATCAAAAGGGACACCCTGTATAGGGGGCCTGCTATTAAACGCTGCCCTACTATTTTTAACCTACTGTAGCTATTAAAAAAGGAAATGAATTTGAATTTTATTTTAGTTGGTTAGAATTGAGGTAGAAAATATCTACTTTCCATAAAGATCCGCAGTATAGTGATCAGTAAACTGCGAATCTTTATAGATATATTTGCCACATAAAAACGTTTTCCTTTCTTTAATGATTATACTAGGTCGAACGTAATATATTGCTGCTATTCAATTCTTTCGACTTTTACATTATCTCAAATTACAGTTACTTTACTTTAGTGATCAGAGGTGGGAGTAGTCAGCTTTTATTATCCGAGCTCATCGGTCGTCCGACCGGTCCCTGCCCCGACGTGTTTAAATAAACGAGGTTAGGCTGTACAATGAGACATCGCTAATCCGGCAACAATGTCTGAAAGAGCGTCGATAAACTCCTTTGTGCGAACGAATGGCCGAAAGAACCGGCGTGACAAGGCCAAAATCAACAGCATAGATCGGGGAACGTGTTCACCGTCGATTTCACGGTGGATTTCTCGATCGTGCGGATCGATTCGATCCTAGACTACGCCGGGCGGCATCGTTTCCAACGAAACGGGGACGTAGAAAAGTTTTTCCTTCGGCTGTTACGCGCCGCTGACCCGCCGACGGTGAACGCCGAAGTTCCTTCGCTGTGGGTCCAGCATCCATTTGCTGGAGGAGAGAGGGGAGGGGGTACACGGGCCACGGTTTTGTTTGACGACTGAAAAAGTTCTCTTCTCGGGCCGATTAAGCCGCCCGCCGCGAAACGAGCGAGCGTCGAGACGCGACGTCGTATCCGGACGGTTTCTTCGAGACGTCGGCGAAGTTTCGTCCCGGGATCCGTGTTTCCCGGAAACGGGCAACGCGCCGTGTCAAGTCGAGGGATCTCTCGCCGTGAAAACATCCAACCCTCGCGTTTCCTCTTTATCGCCCCCTCTCCGCGCCACCCCTTCCGTTCCCCACCTTCTTCGCCGCGGCGTCGACAGATTAAAAAACTTCGCCGCGGTGTGAATGTCGGTTGGAGGGCGGACGAAAGTGTCGGCGAACGAAAAAACCAGACCTCGCGGCAAGCCGCCGAATCAATTTGCGGATCAGCCGGGATGCTCATTTCCGCTGGAAGTAGTCTGGTGGAACCAATTTTTCCTGGAACGCGACGGAATCGTCGGAGAATAATAAATCGTGTCGCGCTTCGACGGGTCTTCCACCATTTAGCGGCAGTTCGTAAATATTAAGCGGCGCCTCGGAGTTGTTACAGTAGCGCGCACTTAAGAGCCAAGGGTAGTCACGTGACTTTTGCAGAGTCTGCAGGTCGGTAACTGCTGCATAATTTCCGTTCACAGCCCTCGGCCACTGACTTAAGATCCGTTTTGGTCTTGATCCGACGTGTCTTAAGTCTGTGACTAAACTTGTCACATTTTTTGCTCTGTATTATCTATATCACGAATGCTGACGCCAGAGACGTGATTCAAGTTTTTGGTTTTATTTCGCAGAGAATCAAGACAATTTGCTCTCGATTTCATCCAGAAAACTCATCCAATGGCATAAAAATGCTTGGATTCCACGGTATGCGCATCGTCAATTTTTGGTCTACTTCTAACGCTTATGTTACCAAATATCTGCATAATCTCGTCAGCTGATGACCAGCGCGCGCTAGATTGACCCTTCCTCTTTCGAACGAGCCCTTTTCCAGCGAAAAGTATTCTCATATAAGGAAACCATTTATTGCCTATTTTTGTCGGTAATGTGTACTCTCTACCTTATCGCGAATCTACGGAGTCTTGGCTCTTAAGTATTTGCACACTTAAGTGTTCGCCGATACCCCCTCATATTAAAGAAAAATGGGACCTTGAACTGAGCTTCGACCGGGCACTCACACACGTTCCCCTTCCTCCCTACAGTGGAATTGATTCGGTCCCGACTGCGGACACTTAAGCGTGCAGGACTGTTGATGTACCGGTTTGTTGTTACACTTCGGATCTTAGTGCGTACGACAGTTCTGGAGGTTGCCTTCTGGAAATTGGAACCGGAGGAAAATTTGTCTTGTAGTAAGAATGAAAGGGACATATAGTTCTATAAATTTATAAAAATGAGCGGTCTAGTTGTGGGTATTTTCAAATTTTTAACACATTAAACGCCAAAGTGAAAAATTAGACTGAGCCTCGAGGCCCATATTTCTTTTCTTATTGAGTCCAGTCCATGGTTGAAGCAGAGTCGCCATATTAAAACTTGTCTTCCACTCTAGCCTTCCCCTTCCACGACGCTGTTCCCCCACGCTTCCGTCACGGCTCGGTCACGTGACGAGTTTCGTCTCCATCGTGTCACAATGTCACGTGACTGATCCGGTACTAGCGTAGAGAGAGGGTAATTTTTTCCCCTGATCTGGCGAGTATATGTTGTAGTTATTTGACGAAACACAGCGCGAGTTACATGTAACTCTTTAAAGCTATTTCTTTGTTTCCTGTAAGTCAAATTGAAGACCATAGTGCTTCGCAAATTGAATCTATGCGGATCTATGGCAGATTTGGTCGGTGAACGTATGAAGAACGCGGTATAGACAGAGTGCGGTATAGATAATCCTTATCTACGTTTTAGAATAGAGATTGGAGCTAAAATTGTGTCTAAAGATTATGGCAAGTTTGTTCGTGCGAAGAACGCGGCGCATTTACGCCGTAATTTGCGATGCCCTGCTTACTTAATTAACGGCCCACTTGCAGACACTCGTCAGTTTCCTGTGACATGTATCACACGGACCTAATTAGGATCAGTTAACAGTAATGCCGGTATTGATTTTACCATAACGGCGCAGAATAACATTAATTACACTGTAGCAACATCTGCAGCGAGGCAACCTGGATAATAGGGAATAGGTGAGATTCAACGTTCAATTAATTCAGCCTGTCGTCATAAAATCTAATGCCGCTATGGGGGGGGGGGGGGCTCCGGTTATGCGCGCGAGAGATTCCTTCAGAATAACAGATACAGCCGGAGCATCCGTAGAATGTAGCGTTCTTCAACCGCCGCCATCAACACGGTAAAACGCAGCGAATGTTTCAAGATCGATTTTCTTCAACAACTTTACCGGTCGTAAAGGCTTTTGTTCCCGGATAACAATAAACTTTTTGTTCTTCGGTGGCTCGCCGGGAAATTGTTTCCACGCGTCCTCACTCTCTGGGCTGGCATTCGCAAGGCGTCATTCGCTGCCTCTATTATGCTCCATCGACAATTAAGCAGCATTATTCCGCCGAAAACGATTCAAATATCATCCCCGCGAAATTAATTAATTGTACACGAATGCTCGATCCCCCGCGGCGAGAATTGTTTATTTAAGGAATATCGGAACGCGAATTTCATGGAACCGGACATTCAAAACCGCTCCGCAAAGTGGCCATTTTCCTGCTTTTGTGGCGCCGTCAATTAGACAGTATTTTCGAGAAACTGATTTTTTAACCTCTCAACTGTTCCACAGTTTCGACAATTCTCAAATCAGGAACTTTTATGCAAAATAAAAATTGTCCGTATCGGTTACAACGAACGGGAGCCAAGTACAGTGAATTCTCGGTATATGTCAACCGGTCTTGCCAGCGTCGTGTATCGTCCAGGCCTTAGCGACATATATAGAGAAATCACGTTTACGTAACATAACTCGGCGTTCGAGGCCTCTCGAGCTTCACGGCCCCTCACGGGGTATACCCCGCGGTAGTGGGGATAATTCCGCAACGTTTATCATCCACGCCTTGGCGACATATATAGAGAAATCACTGTAGAAATCCCGTTGTTTCCTTAATAATTTTAATAAGTCGGGACTTGCTCATCGATGCTCCTAAATTCTTCTAATCTGTCCCCTGCTTAAAAAAAAAACGCATAAACGCCGCTGTCCAGTGGCTACAGACATTTATCATGCGACACTGCCTTCCATGAGCCGATAAATCGCCATTTCTCCGTAACGGGTACGTTCACCATACAAAGCCAACAGGCAGCAGCATTTACTGTCCAAAACGATGGTCGTTACAGTTAACGTAAAATAAAAAAAAAAGTCCGTACAAAAGGCTCAGGCCACAAAGAAGTGTTGTCCAAATGGCACTTTCTCCCGCTCAGCAAACACTGAACCGATATTTCGGGAACGCGAAAACCCAAAATCCGGTCAACGAAACGTTGTCGACGAGACAACGAGCATTTCGAAAACAGAGCTTTGCGTTCGAAAAACAGTTCGTCTTTGACGATCGATGAAGGGATCGCGGGGGTTGGTGGCCGGACAAAAAGCGTCGTTTTCGGTCGGCCTACGCGTAAAGCGCGGGGCTGAGTAAATTCGTCAAAGGCCTTTACAGGGGCGGACGTGTTAAGGGACACACATACTCGCGGGGGTGGGTGGCGTGTTTTGCGGGGGAGAATCTCGCGGTTCGCGGTTACGACCTCTGCACACGGGGAAGTTTTTTAATATTTCGAGCGTACCCTTTCACGGGAACGATTCCCGACTTGACACAGCGCGTCAAGAACTGGCAGCTTGTCAAGGGGCGTTGCGGGGATGGTTTTACTCTCAGGTTTGTTAGTATACTACGGATCTGTGTGCGCAAGACATTCGTGTGGCTCGTCTCGTGGAAATTGGCATTAGAGGAAAGTTTGTCTTGTTACTTGGAAAGTTTCTTGCCACAAAAATACGAGAAACTTGGTTCTGCAAATTCTTAAAGATATGCAGTTTATGAGCAATCTATTATACTGTGCTTAACCTTAGTTATAATAGCATTTCCTAAAATGCCTGCTCAAACATTTATTGTTTCCGGCCATTGAGGCCTCTAGAGGTTCGCAGTCCTTTTTTGCGTTCGAGTGGATCAAAGAATAGTATCTCCTGGCCGATATATGTCCCTGACTAGACCCGTGTTTGGGACATATTTCGTGTAGTAAACACTGTAGAGAAATTTGGAGGTGCTTATGAATCTCCAGGCTTCTGCTTGTTATATCGTTTCGGTTTATTCAAATTCGAATGCGAAAATTATATTTATGAGCAGTGAATTGTCTCCACGGTGATGCCACTTTTTTTTTACTCCATTTTAAATGAAATTGGACGTTTGAATAACCTGTTATATAACAGAAGAATTTTCTAATATTTAACAATTTAGCCACGGACGGAGTTATATGATGTGAATGATTTTATCTCGATTCAATGTTAATGTTTTTTTAAATATACATCGAAACTCTTCGTGTCTCCTTCCAGAATTAGGAGTAAAATTCAGTTAATTGAACGGGATGCGTGTGGCCGGGGATCGCGAAAGGATGAATGCTGGCAATTTTTAAATATTTCGAGCGAGCAGACGGTTTCTCGGGGACGATTCGCGACTCGACGCGGCGCGTAAAGAACTGGCAGCGCGTCAAGGGGTGTTACGGGGGTGGTTTTGCTCTCCGTGTGTCGGCCTTCCCGACGCACACCTCGCCGTCGGATCCTCGGATGGCCTGGACGTTGGAACGACGTGTGACGGTGGAGATTTCGTCCGGGAGATCCACGGGAAACGTTGCCGAGTGGCTTGAATAACCGGCGGGGGAGAAAGGAAGCATCCGCCGCTCCGCGCCGCGAGGAGACGCATCACGCTCGCGAGTACACAGCCTCCATCCCCGTAACTAGGCTACCGTATTCTCGAGGGCCCGTGTCAAGCGTGAAAATAGAATTTTTAGCGCAACCCTCGGCTAACACACTTACAACCGTAAAATTCGTTTCCCACGTTTCCCGGCCGCGCCTCTCCGCCAACGCGCCGCGCCCCCGGGAATCGAAAGAGCGTTACGACGCTTCAGACGGATTCTATGGAAGCTTAACCACTCGCTGGATTTCTTAACCCTCCTCGAGAACGGAACCGTCCCGCTACGCTGGTGCACACAGTCGAAAAGTCTCCGGTCGGAATTCTTCTTTCAAACTCGGCGATGACGCGATTTTTTGATTCGTCGGTCGGCCTAATTAGCGCGAACTCTCTCCTGAAACCTATATTAATTTTCGTCGATTTTGGTACAGTTATTTGCTCGCGACACATATTTAACCCTTTGCACTCGGCGCTATTTTCATTCTAAAACTAAATTTTTCTTCCGTCTTAGAATATTTTCATTTTATTCATACGAAACTGATCCGATTTCCACATATAATATTTAAATGTTTAGTGATCTATTAAATACAAGTTTTGTAATGTAAGAAATATTTTGTAATATTTTTTGTAATTTCTTTGAAATAATGCCACAACAATTTCTAGTGGTGCTTCAGAGTCACCACTCGAGTGCTAAGGGTTAACACTAAAGCTACCACGGTCAAAATGACGGGTTTTCTATTTCTATTTATTTTTTTGTGGGAAATTACTGGATTGACTTCTTTATTTAAGCATACATTATAATGAAAATCGTACAAAGTTTAAATAAATTCAGTCTTCTCCCTTCTATAAGACGTTTCAGTTTTACAGGTTATGTGCTTGGTAGGTTTAGTGTTAATTTTAGTTTAATTTTTAGCCGGTTTTGTACGGCTGACACGATTTTCTAAACGTGTCAAAGAGATTTACCCTTTGCGGACGAAGACTATTGTAACATTAATAATACTTTTATAACATGGCGTCGTTCATCCTGAAAGGGTTAATTCTCAGGAGAGAGACATTTTCAAAAGTACCAGAGACAAAGAAAATCCTAAATCTTTTCCAGGATATATTAAAATTTTTATATATAAATATTTGTAGATATATTTCTAGAAATTAAAATTTAATCATCGAAAATAACCAAATTAACACTTTGACTGCCAAACTAGAAACCTCAAAAATTCCGTAAAATCAAAGTAATCTAATGACATAAAAATCGAAAAAAATGTATTATGACATTGAATAGTCCTCCAACTTTCTTGTATTTTACAGATCCTAATCTTTGGTACAACGGATATATTAACGTAAAAATTCATTTTAAAACCTGGGCAAATAATTCCGTCCGTATGGCAGTGAACGTGTTAAACAAATGCTTAGGAAGTAAAGTGAAAATTTCAGATTGGAACATTGAAATTGTTCGATTAATAAAACTTGAGCTACCTCTTTAGACGGAGAAGAGACGACTACTGTTTGATGAAATCCATTCGAGAATAAGTACACTTTCTTTCTTTTTTTTATGCAATTTTTATGTCGGCCGCGAGTCTGCTGAAGATCCAGGGAGAGAGGGACGCGGAGAAAGTTTAATGTCACTGCTTTGAGGGACTTTTCGTACCACGTCATCCATGATAAAAGAATTTTGATCGGTCTGCTGACGACAAGAGTAATAGGGGTTGGAGAAGATGTATGGTTCAACGTGTACCTAAATATCCAGCCCTGGGTAACGAATTTTCGTTCGGGGTAACGGAACGTTCGATGCAGTTTAATTATTCTTTACAATCTGTATAAAATATAATTTAATTTAACGCTGGACCAAGCCAACATTAAACGCCTGTAAATTCTCTCATTTTATAAAAATGACGAGGAAACATTAATTCAGATTTTCCATGAGTTTACATGACAATAAAAAATTGGAAATGGCGGACATTAATTAATGTACTGGCAACATTGGAGCTACCCGATGAGTGAAAACGGCTAAGCCCAAAAAGATGATATAAATATTTTTACTTGTGTACGTATCGCAACAAAATTCGAGTAAAATCCGATAAGATCGAATGTAGAGTAAGGGGCTCAATTACTGTGCCTAGTATAATTAATATAGGCAATATAGTAATAGTATAGTATAGTACTGTATAGTATTGTATAGTATAGTATAGTATAGTATAGTATAGTAATGGGATCCCTTACCTTATCTATTTTTCTTGTGAAACGGAATTGTAAGATGGAAGAATTTAAAATGTAAAAATTTAATATATAAAAATTAAATAAAGGAAAAGGGGTTGAGTGTAGTAAAAGTTTAATGGATATCTTCTGACAGTCACATAAAATAAAATAAATTAGAGGACTGTTACTTACGTCTGCTAAGGATTGATTATAAATGTTAAAGACCTGAAATAATAAATTTCCAGTGAAGAAATAATAAGTGAATTTTCTATGGAAATTACGAATGGGGTGGTTCGAGGGTAAATCTAGTGTCAAGGAGGTAGCAGCGGGCGAAAGTGTCTCTTTCCGTGTATCCAACGGGGAAGCGGCTGTGGAAAAAGGGTTGTTTGACTGTCTCGACGAGCCATGAATCACTATGACGCGTTCACGGTCCCCGATGACACGAGCAATCGCGCCCCTTCCCCAGGATCGCTTTGCGCCTCCGTTTTCCCAGCCGCCCCCGTCACACAGAGATCGCGACCTGCGACGCATAACAATTCGCGTCTCGGTGGCATCGTTTTATCGCGTTAACGCGACCTTCCGAGCCACCCCCGATTCCACCCCCTTAACCCCCCGGTTTCTTCCCTTCAGCCGGTGACAATGACCTCGTCTAGGCGGTCTCGGCTGGCCGCTAGGAAATTCGAGAGGGATGCAAATTAACCCGGGCAACGGAGTCACGAAGACTTTCCTCGTCCCGTCGAATTACTTTACTTCTGCGACAGTAACCCGCCGGGAACCTCTTATTATAGTTTTATAGAAATAAAACGAGCCGGCCACCGCGCCGCGTCGCAACAATAACAACCATAGAAAAGTGAAACACCCTCCGCCCAAGGTTTATTTGTTTGTTGCACGCGCAAACAGCGGGCCGGCCGGCCGGCCGGCTGGCCGGATCGATTCGAAATGTGGCATGCTGGTAGACAATGGGCCAGATTAACATATAAGCCATCACGCATCCCGAATTTCGACCGTGCTCCCGAGGGAAACTCGATAAACCCCGTAGACAAAACTAGAATACCGGCCGGGGCTATCGACGAGCCGCCAACGTAGAAATTCGTGTAAAATCCGATCGTTTGATATCCCTTTTTGCCTGCGTCTCAGACGATCGTTTATCCGATATTATTTAACGTTATCCGGGGGATAATCTTGCGCGGCGCCCGCCCGACTGAATGGTTGATTAACCATCAACGAAGATACATTACGGCGGCAGTCGCCGTGAATGCGTTAATAGGTTTCAACGGGGTAAAATATTAACCGCGTTCAATTCTCCTCGCAATATAATATCGTCCCGCTCGCAACATTAATATATCACGAGTGCCGTGATCTACGAACAATCGACCAGCATCCATCCCCCGCCGCATCATCTGTCCCGGGGGATGTTCGAGGGGGTGGCCCGAAGTCGCAGGTAGCCGGGATTCGTTGTAGACGGTTCCGGTTTCTCGCAATTTTACCTGAATCCCGCAGAACGCTTCCTCCCGGCGGGGGTTTTCGTCCCTGTTCTTCAACCCCGTGTCTCTGTTCCTCCGGGAGTGGTCGCCTCGTCGGTCGTCTTGCCGTCCTCGTCGGCGCGCGTCCTTGCCAATTTGCTCGTCTTTGTCCGTCCCTTGCCCTTTTGTCTCGTCCGGTGTCCGACCACTCCCCTCCCCCTCGTCCTGTTCACCCTCTGTTCAACCCCCACGGTGTTTCCTGTCCCTGTTCTCCGCTCGCACGCGTATCCGTGCGTCTCTGTTGACGTCATCCCGAAACTCAGAGGGGATACCGGTCGGCCTATCCGACCGCAGGATGGACTGGATGGAGAACGGGATACGGTCAGGCCGGCCTGTTACCGTGGTAACGCGATACAGAAACTAAATTCCGTATGTACTCGGGGCTAAGTGCGGCCCCGGCCAAAATTTCCGTGCCTAAGCAAACGTTACGCTAACACTTAAACGGGATTTTGCAATTAATGCTCCCAGGGCCGGACACGCGACCGCGCCGCGGCAAATAAAACGCGCCGAAGGACCCGGCCGCTGCTTTCCGCATTATCCACCGTCACCCTTGTCCCTTTCTTGTCCGGCCACCGCTGCGACCAGCCCTACGCACACCCCCGCGGACACGCGGACAACCTTTGCATGCGAGTCCTGAATCCTCTTCAACCCCTACCCACGTTTCCGGTCGCCTAAGATTGCCTCGCTTTGAGCGGGAGGTGGAGAGAATGGTGGAACGTAATTCTGCTATCTTTGTTACGAATTGTTGTTATCGGACGATTTTTTTCTCCATGATTTTGTAATTTTGGGGAGCGTTGTTTTTTGAGCGCCATTATTACACGTTTGAGACTTTGAGATAATTGCTGTTGGAGGATTTGTTGTGTGTATGATACTTAGACGGATTTTATGCATTTATGACAAAAATCGGTAGGCGTATTTTAGTCTTTGCACTGTATTTTAACCCCAAAACGGAACGTTTCTTCCGACCTAGAATATTTCTCTTCTAAATATATATTTTTCATGTTATACATAAGAAAATGGTGCAATTTACTCGTTCAATACTGAAATGTTTAGTAATTTATTGAATGCAAACGAATTTAATAATGTGAAAAATATGTTGAATAATGATACAGCAATTTTTAGTGGTGCCTTACAGTCACCATTCGAGTGCCAAGGGTTAAAACAGTGAAAAACGTTAGAAAAATTTTAAAAGACTGTTATATTATTTTCAACCTATTAAACATATTACGAAAGAAAACAAATGTCTATTTCACTCGAGTCTGGTGCAATTCGGGTAGAAAACTTCTATTTTGCATAAAGATCCGCAGTCTAATGATACTGTAACGCAAAGAGGTATTTTTGTGTTTGCTGTGGATGCCGGAAGTCGATTTATTCGATAGTCTATTCGAATTTTATTTTTGCAAGAGTAAGAAATAGCAAGGGAATCTGAACGTTTTCAAAGAAAAATTACGCTTATAATAGCACTCAGGGATTATTTACCAGAGGAGATTTGAAGAAGAATGCTGCGTAGCAGAAAGAGCATAGAAAAACCGCACCGCCTTTGGCCCGACACAACCGAAGTAGCAATTGATGCCCGTAGGATCAATAAAGCATAAAGAGTTCCAGTGAAATTAATTGCGGGAACGGTAGTGATCTACGGAGTCGTCTCGTAGAGACCGTTTAATTCCAGCATCGGCGATCACCGAGGGCAATCAATCTTGCCCGGTCCCCGGAGCATGTTTAAGAATCCCCCATCGACGTTAATTGCTCCCCGGAGCATATTTCCGAGCATTTAAAAATCGTAGCGGGAGAGTTCTCTCGCGAGGACACTCGGCGCCGGCTTGCCGATTCACGGATCCGCCTGGCTGGCCACGAATTGCATACCGGCAGGTGCCCTCGGCGTTCAAGAGCCCGTGAACGCTCCTCGAATGCGAAACGCCTCCTGGCCGAGCAGGGACGAGGTATATATATCCGTCGCGCCTAGTATTTACATTAAATATCAAATCCGGTTGCACCAGAAAGCCTGCAAGAGGCTGATCTCTCGCCGCGACTCTGCTTTCCGCTCGGCTCGGCTCGGCGTGGGCGTGCTCGATGGATTCGTATCGTAATTCAATAACGCTGAGTGCAACGTGAGAGCCAATAACGGAAGGGAGCAGTCGCGAGAGGAAATGCATACCGAACGGTCCACGTTTTCCTGTTTCCTCCCTCTCCCCTCCCCTACCTCTCACCCTCTTTCCCTCTTCTTCTCCGTGCTCCACCATTGTTGTCGTTTCTTCTCGGTCCCTCGAAATGAAGACGGATCGCGCGCGCTACGACGCGGCGCCGGCGAACATTTTTGTAGGATATTTAATTGTGATCAATGAGCCGTGTTAACCGGCCGAATCATTTCCGCTCTCTCCGACCACCCCGACCGTTCTCTCTTCTATTTGTTCCCCGAACAACGGCGCTCGCCTTCGAAGACGAGCGGAGTTTGATGGCCCGGCTAAATGGAGTTATGTAGCGCCCCTGTAATTGGAGCAACTGCAGCATCGTTTCATCCCCCGGATTACTTCCGGCGAGAGCCGTCCTCTGGGTCACTCGCGACTCTAGAGTCCGTAGATCCGCGATAAGGTAGACCGATCACGTTACCGACAAAAATAGGCGAAAAATCGTTTTACGTTTTACGAGAATGATCTCGCGTTTCTGATGCCACCGTTTTTCCACAACAATCCCACTATCGCCTGGAAAAGCTGCAATCGACCTCGTTCCTTGCGTCACGCTTCGTAATTGTAGACTCGAAATCACAAATTTTGACCAACTGCAATTGCAACTAGACAGTGTTATTTGTCATGAATGTACTTCGTGGGTCATTTTTACATTCTTGTCTTTATTCATTATTTTTTAGAACAAGTCATGTTCAAAACCCTCTGAAAGACAAGTTCATGTACGTGGCCCTTAGGAGCCAAGACTCCGTAGATTCGCGATGAGGTAGAGTGACCAGGTTACCGACAAAAGTTGGCGAAAAATGGTTTTACGTGCCTCAACTTGTCGTCCTTATATGAGAATATTTTTCGCTTGGAAAGGGCTCGTTCGAAAGAGGAAGGTTCAATCTAGCCATTTACACAAGGTTCCCCCTTTAAATGGACAGAATCGAGAATCGAGGATTCGAAAATTATGAAATTCACTTTAAGGGGGTCGTCCCTTGGATATTCGGCTATTTTTCGACTTCTTTTTTTAAACAATTGATAAATTGCCAATTGATAAATTTTACCAGACGATAGTTCTCATTAAGAGGAACAACTTTTCTCGGAAAACTTTCTTCCCTTGTCTTATAGTTTTCGAGTTATAACGCAAAATCAAAAATACCGGAATTTTTAAGGGTCGATTTCACCCCCTTACAGTGAATTTGGGCAGCGAAAGAAAATCGCGTAGAACATACTTACATATGCACTACATGTCCCAATTTCGTAATTGTTTGAATTTCCTGGTTCGGAATCCTCCCCTGTTAGGATTGTGAAATTCAATTAACTTTTGTTGCCATTGTTCATCCCCATACATCGTCCATCGATTTTTGCTAGATGAAGAAGATCATGTGCTCAGAACATAATACAAGATTGTACCTAGCAGTAACAAATTCAAGTACATTTAGTTGTCATTGTTCATCCCCTATATTTGTCTCCCATCGATTTTCGCTGGCAACGAAGCTAGAAGGACATCACATACTCGCAATTAGTTCATTTAAGAAATTTCTGTTGCGTTGGTTCAGGTCAATTGCTATCATCAACTCGCGAATTTTATGGCTTCATTATAACATTTTTTATGTTCCAACACTTAAGCTGATTTTAATATCCTTCGAAATATAAGCTCAAGTAATGTGATAAAAATGTTTACGACCTTAACCCCTATGAATTGGTTCATAAAAATCTGCATGAGGATCTGCAGTCTATTCTTTATCATACTGAACGTTACTATTAGGAAAATACAAGGAACAAAAACGGCAGAAAAATAGCAAAAAAAATGTAATCAATATTCTAGCACTTCCAACAATTTATTCATGAAATAATTTGTTCACGATAGGGAAATGTTATTTAAAACGACTAAATAGTCAATATTCCTCCATCCTAGTAATCTGTTCATAAAATAATTTATTCACAGTAGTCGAGCATTATTGAAAAGAAAATCAGGATTCTTCCATCCTAGCAATTTATTTACCTATGTTATTGTTAAACTGCGGATCTTTATGCAAAATAAAAATTGTTCATGTGTGAAGGTTAACAAAAATGTATTTGCAAAAATAATCTAACAGTGACCTTAAATTGTACTACTATCAGTCAAATTTCTTATTCTATGTGTTCATTCTTGTCATAAATGCATAAAATCCGCAGTCCAGTTATTATACATATAAAGTGATAGTTAGATCGTAGTTCGGTGCACTCGCCCCAGTAATCGTTCCAAGTAGTATAACCCCGGTCACGGGTCAGACATATTATAGTTTTACCGATATTCCCGCGCCCCGGCGGAAGCGAAAGAACAAACCGTTTATAACTCAATTTTCTCAAGCCATAAAACAGCATAAAAACCGTTTGCGCAGTGATTTGGTTATCCGGAGACGATAAAACAATAAAATATGCTAAAACTCGGCGAACGGGCGGAACAAGATTTAAAAAATGCAAACAATGAACGCGTGGTTTCGAGGTTACACAACGTTATAGGGGGTGGAGGGGGCGGGGGCGGCGGCAGCTGAAAATATTTCGCGCGACGCGTCGCATAAATATTAAACGGCCGGATATTATTCCTGATTTTCACGTTTCACGTGTCGCGTGTACGAGATGCACGGGCCGTCGAGCAGATTCGCGACTGTTCGCGAATAATTAATACATCTCTGCCGGCTGGTTTTTAATAGCCGAATTGCCGCGTTCTGCCTGTGGGGCAATCGAAGATCAGGATTGTTAATCCGCGGGACACGTTCATTTATTTTTCATCGAGAGATCGTCTCAAGGTGCAATTATATCGACTGCAATTTCCGTGCAATTTTCTCATTCTCTGAACACTCGCGAACTCCTCTTGCTCAGTTCGTATAATCGAGGTTCCACTATACCGTGGATTAAACGATTAAATATGATCTAAACTAGATCGTGTTTGGTATCAGAGAAATGCCACGCATGGTAAAAGATTCATAAAAATTATAATTACCAGACTACGGATTTTTATGCAAAATAAAAATTGTTTGTGTCAACTGTAACAAACGAGAGCCAAATAAATATTTCTTTCATCCTTTAGTAATGTTAATCAGCTGCAACTAACACATAGATGTCCTTAAATTTTTTTAATCTGTCTAGTATTTTAAATTGCACCTTCTCATTTTCGTCATAAATGCATAAAATCCGCAACTACGTCACACCGATACGCTGTGTCAATGTATTGTTTACCCACGTTTTCTATATTTGACGTTTCTACTAGCGGCAATAGATGAAAGGATAACGTTCCTACACGATATAAGCGACATTTCGGTCCCGACGTTCCCAGATGCATGTATCGAGACATTACTGTACATTCGTTTGTTTTATTTCGCCCTCCGGTGGAGGTTGCCACGGAACAACCTACGTATGTCATCGAACAGGGATAATCGGTTGATTGGATACAACTGGGAGGATGAGCAGGACGTCTCGTTAGGGTGGACGTTTTCGCGACACCCTCGGTGGCATCGAGCGGAACGGAGCGTGCTACAGGGGAGGAGAACGCGCGCGGATACGTTTCCGCTTCGCAGCAGTCCATAAAACGCGGAGCTCTATGTACGAGCCGAGAGGGAGGGCTAAGATGCCGCGGCTGTAAAAAACTATATAATATTCTCGGTTAATTTTTAAAGTACCACTTACGCCGAAGGCGAGCTCCAGACTGCCGGAAGTTTCGTTACCCCCACCGCCGGAGCACACCTTTTTTAATAATGCCGTAAAAACCCTCTCAGCTCGCTCGGGAGCCTCTCGGAAAATTACAAATTCTCTCTCTTTCGCGCGTGTATCCGCCGTGTAATGATTTGCCCGTTTCCTCTTTTTTTTTCACCTCCCCGTTTTTCGCGGAAATTCTCCTTCTCTCTCTTTCTTTTTCCCCCCTTTCTCCCGTTTCCCTCTCGCTTTCATCCCCTCGGCCGATCGATGCCGATCAACTTGGCCTCGTTAAGGGTGCATGCCCGACTGTCGATTTTCACCATCCCGCCGACAATTCTATGCCCGTTAACGCTGTCGTTAATCATTGACGATCCGCGCAACTTGAACCATTTAATACGTCCGACAATTAGCTAATAATATATTTAAAACATCATACAAATAGAAGACAAAGAAATTATTTCTAGTCAGACACGATGGAAAGAGTGTTTAAGCGATCGTTAACAGAAGCACCGAGGCGGATTTTTTCATTCAAGTCTGTGTTACCATAAAAATCCAGTGAAATCTGAATAAATTCAATCCTGTAATTACTGTACTCTAATGAAACTGGAATGAAATCATTGTACTGTAAGGAAATTATATGTCGCGTAGCGTGATTCTGCACCCTAAGTTTGGTGGAAATTGATGCAAGAGAGGTGCCGCAAAATTAACTTTGACTTTGACTTTCAAGGTCAAGAAAAGTCAACATTGTTTTTTTATTGCATCGTATTCTACTCGTCGCGAGGATAGAAAGTGCAAAAGGAACCACGGGTCGAAACGCAATCGTTCTCTTAAAAAAATTATTGTAAAGTTTTTCTCATTGTCAAACTGATTTTATTTATGATATATGAGGAAAAACAATTCCAGGTATTACGATTTTAATTTCCTCAGAATCATAGGTGTGGTTGGATATTGTAAAAAAATTCTAAGGAACGTTGGTCATTCTATTGTCGTTCAATTGTCGTTTATACGCATCTCCAAAACGAAACCGTCCTTCTTCTCGCAGAATAATTTTGATGATAAGCGATACAGAGAAAACATACGATAACATGGGAAGAATCACTTCTATTATTGTCAATAATTTCTATAAATTGATGGTTATTCAACATTTTGCGAGAAACGAAGAGATAAGGTTACGGTAAGTTCTACTTTCGTATGACGTATCCAAACGTAATTCCACTTCGACCAGCGCGTCGTTGAAGAAACCTTCAAACGAACATTCATTTATTTTCCCTTTTCCTCAACCTAATTGCAAAACGGAACGAACTCACAGTTCAACCCCATAACGAAACTCACTCGCTCGGTTCCAACAGGGCAGAATATACTAGAGTGCTTCAATTAATTAAAATACATAAAGGAAAAAATGGGTGAAATGTACCTCGGAGGTTCTAATGTAACTGTTTCCGGCGGGCAAAGTGTTTCTATTAATTAAAAGACATCTAGCAAAGTTGTGCGAAACTTCTGCTGAAAATTCTCAATGTAACTATTCCTGCCGAAGAAAGTGTCTCGACTAATTAAAATGTATCAAACGAGAATGCTTCTTGTTAGAACATCTTTCGAAAATTCCCTTGTCAGTGTTCCTAACAGAAACAAAGCAAAACCCATGGTGTCTCAGGATGGATCGTGTAAATACTTTTTTTTTGTGCTATATCCAAATTCCGGAAAAAATATTCCCCATTTAAAAAACTGAAGGTGACCCTCGTGCCTGAAGCAAAGTAACGAAAAGCAGATGGAAACTGTGCAAAATTTGTTTGAAAATTGTTTTTCATAAGACTTACATACAGTGATTTCTCTATATATGTCGCCAAGGCTTGGATGATAAACGTCGTGGAATTGTCTCCACTACCGCGGGATATACCCCGTGATGGGCCTAGAAGAGAGGCTACCTAGAAGTGTAGTTGACATATACAGTCTTTTCTCGATATATGTCCTAAATATCTAGCAGATAAAAGTCCTAGAACTATCCTCACTGCCGTATACCCCGTGAGGGGCCCCAACGCTCGAGTGGCCTCAGTCGCCTTTTCCACGTTCGACAGTCTATCAAAGTATAGTATCTCCTAGCCGATATATGTCCCTAGGTGGGCACGTGTTGTGGACATATATCGAGAAAACTGTAAAACTGAAAAATTCACTGTACCAGTATAACTATAGAATTTAAGAATAAAGAGCGCAATTATTTCTGCAACAGAAAAGGAAACGAGGTTTCCAGTGACCCTAATCGCGCGACCGTGAAGGGGGAGAGGGTGCGAGGTCGAAGGGAACGTCAATCGGCGGGTCGCGGGTGGAAGAATCGAAAAATCAAAGGTCAGCTGGCAGCAGCGGGGGCCGTGTATTAGAAATTGATAAATGTATCCCCGATTTCTCATGGCACGTCGTGGAAACGTTTTTCGTTCTCCGCGGGAAAAACGTGAAGGGGGCGGGAACAACCCGCGAGAGCTCGCGCATTCACGGGCGTGTACACGTCCGAGTGATTTCTTTCTCGAACTGCTACGGCCTGGCCTCGTTGCGCGTTGATGGAATATGAAAGAGTGGCGTTTCTTTGAGAACGATCCCGGTCGAAAGAAGCTTCCCCGGGAGCTTCTGGAGCGTCCGCGATTTCTTCCCGGTGTTCGTCAAGTTTTTACTGGAACGGGCCGGGCGGGTGTTATACGCTTTTTCGCCCCGCCACAAAGGGGCAACGCTTTGTTGTCAACGCGGCGATTCAATGACGGATCCGCGAATGACGACGGGAAAACGTTTTCCGGCTGAAAGAGCTTTTTTTCAGGAACGCTTCACGTGTGAAGCTTCTACCGACTGCCACGGCGGACATGGCGGACATGCCTCGTTAAGAGATGGGTCAAACTGCGATTTTCAAGCGGACGGATTGATCATTCTCGCTTAACAAAGTTTTCTTTTGTCAGACTTTGCTATCGAGATTGGAGACTTTATACTTTAATTTGCTAGTCTGTTCACAGCAGTAAATAGTTCACTTTATTTTTAAAGCATACCTATAATCATGCGAACAAATTATTTTATTTGTAAGAAAAAGTTTTTGAAATACTATTTAGAAATAGTAAAAGGATACACTGTGCTGAGTAAAGAAGCCTTAGTAAACATAGGTCTAAGGGTCTCAAAAGGTCAAAAGGCTTTAACGCTAGGTTCACGGAGCACTAAAAGTGAGTATTTTACATTAGTTTATAAAAATAAGAAGAATGTGTCTATCCAAGTTTTTAGCCATTCTTTAAATGATATAGAGACTTTTCTCGATATATGTCGCAAATACCTGGCTGATAAACGTCGCAGAACTATCCCCACTACCACGGGGGATACTCAGTGAGGAGTCACGAAGCTCGAGAGGAGCGTAAACAAAACACGGCTCGGGTATGTCTCCTGGACGATATATGTCGTTGGCAAGACCAACGCTGTTGACATATACCGTGTACCGGTAGCAAACCGTGTTAATTGTTCGGCTTCTGAGAGCTCAGGAAGGTAATTCAAACAAGATAGTACAGAAGTTCGCCTAAGTACGGATTATAAGAGCCTTCCGAGGTTTGCCGCAGCCATTTCTCCGAAACTGGTCTCTCGAAAAAAGATTTTCCTCCTCGGAAAAGTAACATCTGGCGGAAAGTGTAACTTCGGAGAAGTAAAACGAATATTACCCGAGAGTTCTTTTACAGGGCGGTGCAAGTTTCGAAGATTTTCTAACGTTTCCGCGCGACGATGATGGATATACTGTTGAACCGTTGTCCAACTAGTTTCTTTCGATTTAATGAATTTAAGAACCGAGTGCTTGCTCCTCTCTCAGCAATTAGCCTCGCCAATGAGTCCGCAGGATGGTGGATGGCGGGGGGGGGGGGGGCGTAACCTTTGCGAGTTTCCAGTTGTAGAAACTTTGGCTCGCGGAACGCACAAGAACGCTTAGTTAAGCAGAAATAAGGCTACGAATGTTGCTGCCGGATTAAATATAAACAGCAACAAAGAAGGTACAAACGAGCGCCCGGCAAGGATTTGCCTGTTCCTGCTTAGTATAATGGGACGCCTTTAATTCCGCCCCCTCGGTGAATATTGTCCTTGCGTATAATTGCAGTATATCAACGGTTTATTCGGAAACTTCTAATTGTCATTTGCGTAACATACAGTCGCGCGTTATGCGAATCAGGCGTTCTTGCGAGCGGCTGTCGAAATCCATCGGGGACTCGTAATGAAGTTACATCGCCCCATGAATATCACCCTAAACTTCAACTCAAAATATCAATATTTCATGTCTCGGACGATTACGCTGCACAAAACCCGGAAACCACTCGACGCTGTTTTATTTGTAATTTGTATTTTGTAAAATTCAAGGCTTCCTCGGGTTCTTGACATTTGACACGGGTCATATGCTCGATATATGACACGGGTCTTGTGTCGTGTATCGTCCAGGCCTTGGCGACATATATAGAAAATCACGTTTACATAACATAACTCGGCGTCCGAGGCCTCTCGAGCTTCGCGGCCCTTCACGGAGCATACCCCGCGGTAGTGGGGATAATTCCGCGACGTTTATCATCCAGACCTTGGCGACATATATATAGAAATCACGGTATTTGATTTTTTGGTGCTTCAACTGTTACTATACTGCAGATTTCAGGTATTCATGACGGAAATGAATGATAAATAACGAGTACATGATATTTTCAATTACCTCGAAATATTATCAGAAGAAGCACATTTTTATTTCAACCCCAGCAATTTTTATTGTACAGAAAATGTGGTCTTCAAATTTTTTTAGTAACAATGATAAGGAAAGGAAAGAAGCTATCGCTTGCAGAGCTCGCTATAGACACCGTATATCCTACAAAAATTATAGTCGTACGCGGGGAAGAGTTATCGACTCGGCGGTGAATTTGATCCAATGTGGCCCTGCGAAACGAGCCTACCGAATTTATGCTAAAGCAGCCGTCGAGCGTGAACTACATTCCCGCTAAAATATACATTTTAATCACAATAAAGTGTCCTATCACCGACAGGATCGATGCTCGGATCTAAATCGCCGGAACCGATCCAACCACGTTGATCCGCCCCCGTTCCGCAGCGTCTGTTTAACTTCCCGGCTTTGTTTAACCAATCTCGGTTAAGAATTCTAATCAACGCCGGGGCGAATCTACGGCAAAACTTCCTCCCCTAATTTTCGCGCAACATCATCGGGGACACGGCCGGCTGAAAAATTCACAGGAATTAGGAGTCTTGACGGGCAGATTGGCCGTAATTAAAAGTTTCCTTTCGCTCGCGAGCCTTTTAAAATTAATTGAACAAGTTCCGGGGGCTCGGGCGGCCCGGTTGCCCGGAAAACAACGCGGTAACTTCGCTCCGCGGAATAAATAAATAAACAATCGTTCCCTGCGAGCGGTCGCTCCAGTATTAAAACGCCTCGACCGGGCACGCGTCGCGGAGGGGGGAAAAAATTCGCGCGCAAACATTTTCGAAACGCGACCGGTAATTGCGGCCGAATATTTGCCGCGTGTAATTTCCCCGGTGCGAAATCGAACCCGCGGAATCTTTTGCGCGTAAGCCGGGTTTTATAATTGCCGGGGCGAGTTCCGCGAGCAAAGAATCCCAACAACGCGGACCGGGATGAAAACCGTGCCGGCCGGTTTTTCCGCCCGTATTTTTTTCCGGCCCGCGCCCCGTCGCCATTACGAATTAAATACTCGATCGAGGCGAACGAGCGCGGCAAAAATTTCGGCTATTCCCGTTCGCGAAACAGGTCCCGGAAACCCGAGATCCGATCGACCGCGGCCGATTCCGACGGTTCGCGATTTTCGCTCGCGTTATTTTACTGTGCAACCGGCAAAAAAATTGCTTAATCACAGGGGCTCAGTTTTTACACGATAATCGTACGTTTCACAAAATTCTAACGATAATTGTAGCCAATGTTCTCCCTTTAACCCATTTGCACCGTAAAGATGCATTTTTTTTTCATTATATTTAAGTACAAAAATTACTACAAAAAAAATCAGAATTACTACTTTCATCTGCAACAACACCCTCCATTTCTATTTTTTAGCTAACGAATAACGATAGTGACCAACAAAGTTGAGCGTATATATATGCTAATGATGCAAATGCGTTAAGATCATTCTGAATCGAGCAGCGCAACAAAGGTTAAAATTTGTAACTAGACAAAATTTCCTACCGTGTAAATTAAAGCGGAAATATGTAAACATCTTCACGAGAAACTTTATAATTCTCGATAATTGCACGGTAATAGATAATTGAAAATACGAATCCTTGTTTAATAACAATACTCGAAACTTTTACTCTCGAGTCTACAGTTTTGTTTTCCCCTCCGCGCCGAACAATGGCGCTATTAACAAACATTTGTAATGCTCCTCGTGAACTTTTAAACAAGTTCCTTGTATTGATTCTGAAGCTAAATCCTGATTCGGGACCAGCGCGCGGCAGTGCGAGGAACTTCCGCCGGCAAACTTCCACTGAATCGGAAAAGCGACACGTAATTCCGCCGGGTCGTGTAATTACCTTGCGGAGAAATTTCCGCTTAACGACGAATCGATGATATCCGGCAGACCTGATTAGCGACGTTTCTTTTGCGCGCGCGCGCTCGATTAAACGGGACCGCTCGATTATTTTAATCGGTCCCGTCGACGTCACCGGTTTTTCCCTTCCCGTTCCCGAACCGTCGCACAGGAAAAAAGTCATGTCAGAAAATAGATATAACCTTCATATATTCTTCTTCCGGAATGTTTACTGAGCCTAATTATACCCATAATAATTCATTTAATATCATTTCATTATATTTAAATTTATATCCTTGGCTTTATATGCCCGTTACAGTGCACAAATTATTGTTTCATAGCATAGAAATAAGTAAATCATGCCTATTGCCAATTGGCACGATGTCTGAAGAGGCTCAAGAAGCTCGCAACAAAGACATAAGAAGGTTTAGGATTGGCCACGCGAGAAAGAATTCGCGTGTATCTACAAACTACGACTTAATAGCAATGCTGTTAATTACTTCTGATCCCATCATAAATTATTATAGGGTGATACCGCAAAAAAAAAGATACAAATTTGCTACCGAAAGGCGTGTTAGATCTACTTTTAACAAGAACTGCCGACTAATCCCATAAGTGACTCAGCTGATAGCGACAGCGATATTAGCGAAGAATTATTTTTATATTTAGATATTATTGTTACACTTATTTAATATTATATTTTTTATTTATTTTTATATTTGTTTCTATAATTTATATAATATTTTTCAATATAAATATTATTTTTACAGGTACTACATATGTTGAATCTCATTTCATGACCAAACAAAAAATTTCAATCGGTTTGAAGAAACCTAGAATGGCCGTTCACGACACTGTGGGTCGGAAAACACGGCGGGATCGTTAACGCGCAAATCATTCCCTTGATATTTTCGATGATACACCGTCATGTCAGTCTGAAATTCAATTTACGCCGAGGCCGGGTTAACTATTTTTGCCTTCGAAGAGAACCATAATGGCGCGCGCCCGAAATTATTATGGGATATTTACTCTGCCGGGAATATCGGTTAAGTTGCAGTTAATCTGGGGAAATTGCGCCCGATAGTTGCGAACGTAATTACACGCCCTCAACTTTATACGAATCGACAAAATTTGGAGCGGTTGTGTAGCAGTCACGCTCGTTAAACAAGAATATTAAGTTTGTCAAGTATCGCGCAATTAATCAAGTGGCCCGCGCGCGTAGGAGCACCGGGCAATCTACGACGGGAATATTGGCGAACGCGGAAAGTTTGCGTAAATCTTTCGCGAGATTCTCGTCCCGATTGATCGTCGATACGTCGCGGAACAAAGAGGACGGAAAAATCGAGAAACGATCCGCAGGACTGTCCCATCTGGGTCATGTAAATACCGCTGCATCATTGAAACGATTGCAATTAAAGCTTCTGCGCAATCCTTCTTAGAATCTTCTTACGGGCGGCCGGGCCGAGATCTCCGATCAATATGGCGTTCCATGTCTGATAAAGTATTTCCATTCTGGCCCCATAAAAAACTCGGTAAGAGGTTTGACCTGGATTCTCGACAGCGGGAAAGTACCGGCTCTTTCCTGCGAATCAAAATCGATTTTCCCAAAGAAAATAAAAGCGCGAACTGTGAAATACATACTTTCTGCTACCTGGAACAAAAGTTCTCTCTCGCGGCTCTACCTAACCTACAGAAAGGCTGGAAGTTGTTCAGCGCATTTTACAGTTCCCTTCAATTACAATTTAAAATCTTGGGGCCCTCCGGAAAATTCCTAGATATTTCACGGCTTTCTGTTGTGTTTGGGAGAACCTTAAAAATGCACAGAATCCTTAGAAGTGCCTTCAAGGACCTCGGAGACCTCCAGAGACCTTTTGGGATTCCTAAAAATTCTTGAAGGTCCTCCGAGTCCTCTGGAAGCCTTCTAAGATTCGTAGAAGGTCCTTAAGATCCTGTCTAGGATCTCAAAAATCGTAGAAGGCCACGGGAGGTCCTCAGAGGTCCTTTCAAGGCTTCTCAAGATTTTTGACTTCTGATATTTTTAAAGTTTCGACATCATTTCTGGGTCCTTGAGAGTTGCCCAATTATCCTTTGGAGTCCTTTAAGAGCTTTCATGATTCCTGGAAGTCTCCCAGCGATTCCAATAACCCGACCAAAGAGCTGAAAAACATTAAGAGCGCATTAATTTTACGAAAATATATACATTTCACAGGGGAACGGTATCTAAAAAGTTGCAGCGTCTGCCCGGCCTCTGATTGGAGATCGTTCAACGTGCTCATTAAAGACTCTCCATCAGCCTCCCCCCATATTTCTCTGGAAGCTTTCATTAGCCCTGTCAGCGGAGTCTGTTTTAGTCCTCGGGTCGCGCACTTTGCCGTGGCATTAACGCGCGAAATCCGTCCGCGGTTGGTAGCCATTCCCTTTTCCCTTTCAATTTATAGCAGCCACGGCGTCACGACGTGAGCAATAACGCTAACGCCAGACACACGGTCACGATCGCGCGCCTTCACCAGGAAACCCTGCGGACTGCCAGTTTACTCGTTCAGGAGATACCGTTGAATATCTGTATTCATGGGCTGGCCCCTGCGCTTTGCGTTCGCCGGATACCCGCGGTTCCAGGCAACGACCCTATTTCCAGAACTGCGGGAATTTTGAGTCGACCGTTCACTAATTCAGAAGTCTATCACTGATTCGCCACAAAGATAACTCACGATCCCCCTCTGAGAATGCATCCTCGGTCTCGCGTACGAATACCAAAACGACCATTAGTCTTTTCTGATTTCAACTTGGGCGCCATTGCTTCCGTTCTCCTTTGCCTCATGATCCTCTTTTCAGAGTGATTAGTCTTCTGTGTAGCCGCCTGCTAAATTGTTACTATTATTCGTCTGGTTTTCGGATCTGAAGTTTGTGGATCATAGTCGCATACTGTGCCTAGTTGATATAGGAGCTTGGACGCACGTTAAATTGTACGGGGACAAATATATTAGGAGAAGAGGTCCTGTAAAAAGAATAAATAAAACTTTCAAAGAAATTCTCTTAACACTATACCTACCAAGCACGAAACGTATAAAAGTGAAACGTCGGTCAACTCAGTAATTTCCTATGAAAATGTTTTTGATAATTTCAATAATTGTGAAATAAAGAACCGGTCATTTTGACCGTAGAAGGTTTAGTGTTAAATTTCTATGTTAATCCTAATACTATGCAGCGTCCATTGTTGCGTGACAATCGTGAAAAAGTGTAAGTGACACGACGCACGGTGATATTATGTAAATCAAGTATATTTTTCATTGTCTAGAAAGATTTATTCCGGTAAAAACGAGACGGGGAATAATTTAATTACCATACACGTTTCCTTATGGCGTAAAAACTTGTGCGCGCAATGAATGCGTACAGCGAGCTGATTGTAGTTTTAATGACGGACGCTGGCCGCGTTTCATCGGCCATTTTTTGCGAGGGGCGCGCAGCAAAGCGTCGTGGCGCTTTGACGATGGAATACCAAAGCCGGCCATTCATCTCTTCTGATTTCGCGATGCAGACAGGCATTCGCAGGTACAAAGCCGGGGCGACTTACAGGCCAACGGTAAACACAATTCGCCGGCACGTCTTTTTCTACTGGGTCTAATCTGCTTTGCAAGAGGGATAACGAAGCATCGTCTCAAACGTGTCCAGCTCAGCGAAACGGCGCCGAGCGGAGCGGCGACGCGACGGGACGCTTCGCGTGCGCTGCGCGCGCGGAGGAAACCGTCGGGCGCTTCAAAGCGACCAACAGAGAGACGCCTTCCTCCCTTTTACCAGTTTCGTTGCCCCTTTCGGGAGAAGTCTAGACCCCGACGCTTTCGTTAATTAGCCCGCTGAAACCGCGCCGGGGCGGTATCGCAAGTAGCGTGGCTATACCACGGGCAAAGCGAACGGGCGAACGTGAGCTCCTCTCTCTCTCTCTCTCTCTCCCTCTCCCTCCCCTCTCTCTATCTCTCTCTCTCTCTCTTTCGACCACCTGGATTACACGCTCGCGGGACGAGCACGTAACGGCGGCCTCGTTTTTGGCCCCGCTTCTTTCCGGAGTTCTTTCACGATGCTGGCAAACGATCATCGCTCCTGATTGCGGAGTGGCTTTTCCACGAGGTTTCGGGGTCGCGTTAAAAATAAGAATGAAAAGGACGAAATTGAAGCCGCGGAGCACCGGTTTATGGCCCGGGAATATTAACGCTGCCGAGTTTGATCGCCCCCCCTACCATCGAAATTGGAAAACTCCGCTGGAAACCGGGTGTCCGGGAAATATTAGGGGTACCCATAAGTAATCAATTGTTTGCAAAGAATTTCTTTTGCCTTTAGTTCTGTACCAATCGTTGGAGAGGAAACGCGTATTCTTTTACAGTTTTCGGTAAAGCGGCCTGTATTCAAAATATTCTAAAAAGTATAATTTCTTTCTACAACCCTGTAATAAAATGGCGGTGTCTGTACCTTCCGAGGATCATATTCGCCATTGCATACTTCTTCACTTTCATGCGGGATTTAATGCCACGGTAACAACAAAGAAAATTTGCGATGTTTATGCAGTTGTATTGAAGGTCAACGAGTGTCAAAATTACAAAAAATATTACAAAATATTTGTTACATTACAAAATATTTCCACAAATATTATATGTGGAAATCGGATCAGTTTTGTACGAATAAAATGAAAATATTCTAAGACGGAAGAAAAATTTAGTTTCAGAATTAAAATAGCGCCGAGTGCAAAGGGTTAATAGTAATCTTCGAACGCCATTCTTACGGAATCAGTAGCTAGAAATAACAGTTCCTTGAAGAGCACATATCATTCACATTTTTAACAATTTGTTAATTTATCAGCAATTTTTAAAACGGCAGAGATGGTCCCAAATACGGACTCAAATATAGAATTCTGGTAATGGGTACAATACTTTCATGGAAAAAAACAGACAGAGAATAGTTTCATGCTTTTTCTCTCCTTAGATTAATGCATTGATTGCCCCTTCATTATAAAATCATATTCACAGAACAGGTCATTGGCAATCTACAAAACTGTGTAGCACCATCTTCCAATGTTCATTAGTCTAGAAACAGCTCTCTACAATTCCTAAAAACCATTAAAACATGCGCATTGTTCATGATAAAGAAATTCAATATTAATTTATTATTTTTTCCGTGTTCTTAACGCGTTTTATTCGTCGAGAATAGAACAAATTCGTTTAACCCCAAAAATATCATATGCTATTATCAAATATGTAATATTCACATGCAATTAAAATAAAGTGTCCCATTATTGAATTCCATTGCCCAAGAACTTTTCCTTCATTCAATGTCACAATGATTTAGAACAGCGTAAACGAAATTTAAAACAGTAAGGGGATTACAAGAATTACAGAATACCAACGTACTATTTTCATCTAGTTGAAATTATTAACAGAAATATGATAATTTAATTCAGCTCCTGTGTCGTGTAGTCGACAAGAACCATTTTTATTTCGCACAAAGATCCGCATTTTTGCACAAAGCTCTCCCCAGAACGTTTGAAACAACCACCACGTGATCAATTTCCCAGAATCAATTTCTTACCGCCCAGTGGAGGACACTGTAAGCGCCTAATTCATAACCCATAATGTCGAAGCGTACCAATATACAGCTTCTTGACCCGAAACACGGTCCGGTCAAACGCACCGCGCGGGTGCATCAATGCAGCGATGCGCGTTCCCATGTACCCAGGGCACTTGCGCATATGCACACACGCAGTTCGGTCGGCGAAACATCGATGCATCGATGCACTTACGCACATATGCACCGGTACGTCTCCGTGCCGATGCTTCACGAAGACTGCATAATAGACTGGCGTTGTGCATTTCGAATCGGACGGCCGTAGTGTGTAGGCAGGCGGCGGCTATACGTATAGTATACTATACGCGATACAATGTACACTGCGCGGAATAATTTATTCGGGGGCTGTACAATTGTCGGCGTACAATGCGCGCTGATTCGTATACAGCGGCGCTGTGTGTTACGTGTAGAAAATGTAAATTGTAGCCGGGGTAAGCAACGTTTCGCGACTTATTCTCCGAGGAGCCGCGGAAACAGGTTCGTGTTCGACGAACCGGTCCGCGCGCTCCATTTCGAGGGCGGATCGCGTTACGGCCGATGAAACGTTGCGAACCACCGGTACCGGTTTCCTCGGATTTCCCAGGTGATTTTTAATCGGGCCACCGTTGCCGATGCCACCGGACGTGGTCGCCGCGAATTTGATACGTTCAACGCCGCTAATGGAGCCGCGGACATGCTTGGTGGCCATTCTGCTTCGAGCGGGTCCCGTTCTTCTGGCTTTCGTCTTCGAGGCAGACGGAAGACCAAAAACTTGACGCAACTTCCCAGAATTTGTATCTGTAGATTCTAAGAGATTTTGAATTTTAGATTCTAAATTTTTGTGATTCTGAAATTTGTGTGAGTTGAGAACTTCTTTCTACTCGTTTCTTCCTGGACTACTTTTTAAAAGATTTCGCACTCGTCGAGAATTATACTAATAGCGTTTCGGATTAAGAAGTGAGTCTCCAGTTTAAGTCGCTAAAAGTGGGGCGATTTTAGCAATTTTTTGTTAAAAAACTACGAAGGGGAGCTCTTCGAAATTTTTAAAATAAATTGTATCGTATTCAAGGAATGTGTACGAATTTTTTTGTTGGGAAATATTTGGTAGAAGTTTGTAGCCTTCAATTTTTTCCTGACCCCAATATTATTCATTCCTACACCCTTACATTTCCGACGGACCGAAAATCTCAAAACTGTACAAAATTGACGGATTATTAGGAATATTGAACGACAGTTTCCGATTACGACTAAACAATTTCATTCCCTAATTTAATTCCCACCTCTCAGAAATGTTTCAGATTCATCTACGACGTCTGTACGCATTAAAACCAACCAACAAAGGCAAGCAAATAGTGGGTGAGTAATTTCGAGAAAAGCGCGTCTAAAATTTCCAGTAGAAAAACATAGTATTTGAAAATTTCGAGGACTTTTAGGCGAATCCTTGAAACGTCAATCGCTTCTTTCGCTCTCTGTTGAAGAAATCGTCACGAAACTCGCCCTGGATGCGGTCTCGCCGAGGGTTAAGGTCCGGGTGAGGTCTTGTAGGGAGCAAATAAGAAGGGACTCCATTCGTTTCCATCTTGGACGACAGGGGCGGTAGATAATGGGGTCGAGAGAGGGAGATTTGATTTTCAAGGGGCGCCGGGAGGCGACGGAGGCAAAGATCCCTCGCGTGCCTTTGTTTCTCCCGGGTCCTGCAGCCTGTTTGGTTCCGCAACAGGAAATTAACAGCTCGGTTCCGCTTTCTACGTATCCCGCCCGTATTGTTCGGTCCCCACCCCCCTCCCCGCACGAAGGTAATCAGGGATTTGTCACGCTTCGTGTGCGCGAGCTCCGATATTAGACGACCGCCCACATGACGATCACGCGGCTCGAATGGAAGCCTTCTAACGCGTGTCACGGCCCCGCGAGTATCGACCTCTCGATAAGCATCCGCGGCTAAACGGCAATTAAATCGTGGGGGTGCGACGGGGGTGGTAACCACGGCGAAGACTCGCGTGGTCGACGAGAATCGAGATTATGGCTCCTCGACCTTGGGATGCGGAGACTGTGGTCGGTTCACGTCCGACTTGCAAACCCCTGGAGCGCATGCAAGCTGTACAGTATGTTCAAGACAATCATATTGTTATGGTTATAGAAAATTTGGATTATTTTTCTACGAAGAATTTATCTGTTATTATATACAGGGTGTTCACGTTATTACTGGCCAGCGTTTATCTTGTAAATAGTAAATATTAGAAAATAGTGAAATAGGAAAGAGTAGTACTTCTTTTTATACGCAACACAATGGCGTATGTAATTTTGTTGTGTTTATACTGTTTCGTTAGATGTGAAGGTGACCTTCAATTTTTTCGATGGAATGCTGTATAGTTGTGTATATCGCATGAAAGCGTGTGTCTAGACGAATTTATCCGTACACTGCACAGTGACCTTCGAGGTCGTGCAAGGTCAGAAATGGAAGAAACATTTTGAATATTTCATACCAATGTGAAGCTACTTTTCGTGCCGAAGTTGTCGGATTTTCTTCAAAATGTAAGAGGACTTCCAACTTTTTATCTTCAGAAAGAAGACATTTCCGATCATGACACTTATTCTGGAAAGACCCTGTTTCCTGATCGCTTGGCACACAAAACAAACTGATTTTTATTTAGTTGCACTCTGTCCGGATATTCTTCTGGGCATTTCAATTTACTTCGCCTTTTATTTCCATTGCACTGATAATACATGCATACCATATCGATACATCACTATGTGATACTACTAATCGGTTTCGGAAGCAATACTGAAATTGTCTCGTCACAGTAGAAACTGGAAGTAAACACTCTGAATGTGAATGACAACATCATCCGATTCGTATGAATAAGGGACACTTGTAAACACATTGGTATGAAATATTCAAGATGTTTCTTCCATTTCTGACCTTGCACGACCTCGAAGGTCACTGTGCAGTATACGGATGAATTCGTCTAGACACGCGCTTTCATGCGATATTAAAAAATATACAGCATTCCATTTAAAAAATTGAAGGTCACCTTCATATCTAACAAAATGGTATAAACACAAAAAAATTACGTACGCCATTGTGTTGCGTATGAAAAACAGTACTACTTTTTCAGTGTACATATATTTCTGTTTCGATTTCTAGCCACAATGGAAAGTATCTTGTTCTCGAGAGCATTGTCCTTTCTCAACGCAGTAGAATAAAACAACGCTAAAACAATTCATTAATATAAAAAAAAAAAGAAATTACAGCATCAGTAAAATAAAATAGACCAACGAGTCAATTGGACGCCACCGAACGAAATAAAAATGTCCACCGGTTTAATCGAACATCGTGCCAGGTCCAAGATCTTTTTCCGTTCTGGGTATTATTTTCTGAGTTTAGCTGCAGCTTTCCTCCAGCGGCGAGAGATCATTTTACCGCTTTGATGTCGACTGACCGCGTCGAACGGAAAAATAAGGTCCTGCTCGTGAAATCTACTTGCTTTCTCTCGTCGGGCGCGGCTCGTCTTCCAGCTTCTTGGCCTCCTCTCTTGTTTCGCTCGAGCGACCTGGGATCTCGTGTTTCGCGTGTCTCGCGAAATTCGGAAGGGACCCCCAGACAATTTCCAGCCCCGTTTTCGCAATGATGTCTGCAGAGCGTGGGTGGATTAAGGGGACCCGGGAAACGGAAGAGAAAGAGAGATTTTCGGGGCAACCGTTTCGCGGCATGGCGCGGCGTGGCGGGTCTCTTCAAAGAACAAGCGAAAATCAAGCACGCGTGTATCAATCTCGAGTGCCAATCTCGACGGAGAGAGCCTCTCTTATCTCTCTACCTTTGATATCAGAGGTCCGCGTCGTGCAGACGCTCCCCCTGTCTTTGGACTTTCGTCGGAAACTAGTCGGAGGTTCCCGCATGTAGGAAGCCTCTCTCCAGTTTAATATCCGAGCTTGCAGATCAGATTTCTTGCGAGCGTCTCGGTTGCCGGCGATTTTTCTCGTCCCTTCAACGTTTTCCATTGTCAATGTCTCCGATTTGAATTCTCGATCCTCGCGTAGACGTTCTGCTGCCCATTTTTATATTTTCTTTACAGTCCGCGAAAATACTGGTAAACGGCGCCAGGTATTTGCTCGCCGGTCACTAAAACGCGTAGCGTTAAAGCTTTAGACGTATTTATACGTTTCGCTTGCTCGCGTAAAGGCTAAAGGGCGCGATAAAACCACGCGGGAACAACATTCTTGTCCGAAATGCAACGTACAACTTTTATTGGCTTTGTTCGAAGCCAATCCAGCCGGTCGTTTCTTCTGGGACACATAACCGAGCGAATGTATCGTTTCTTATACGCGCCGAGCCAGATATCCCTGCCAACTAACATCAAATAATTTGTTTCATCGACTGACTGCAACAATTTATTTCGTTTCACCGCGTATCGCGCCGTCTCGATGTTTAATTCTACAACGACAATGAATTTTCCAGTTCCGCGAAATATTTCCGCGCTCGTGGACTTTTCATAAATGAAAAGTTATGGAAAAACGGTCCGGCGGATACGTGTTACTACATTACGGACGGACGGCAAGGTATCTCGCCGTTTTATGCGCAGCTTTAATTCGCGGAAATTCATTATCGATACGCGTTTGAAAATGTACATAATTTAAATGTATATGTATCTCGAAATCGAATACTTAACATGACAACGATTTTTCGCGTGCAGCGGATCGCGTGTAACAGAAAAAAATGTTTGACCGTGCAAAACGGTTGTCGATAAAATGTCTAGACCGCGGCGTAACGATTATCCCGCCTGAATATTTAAATTTGATCTGCGAGAGAGATCGCGGATGTATGCAAATGCCCAACGATCGCGCAAGATAAATCGACCGAGCATTCAAAGTGTTTAAATCTCTCGCATGCAGTTGATAAGGCACGTCAACAGAGCACCGTGAACTTCTGCTTTCTCCCACTCACGGCCCTGAAATCTGATAAGATAGCGGAGCCGGTAATCGGCAAACTTTGCAACTGACCCCGTGTGCAGATGCCATCAACCTGAAATGGAAATTTCCTCCTCGATCGGTGGAAACTTTCTTCGCGGGGAACCGCCTCGAATCGATCGACTCCCATGAATGTTAAAATCAAAAATCGAGTGTGTGTGGCACGCGCTCGAATCCACCACAAACCCCGGCCCAGTCGATTATTATTCAATTCAGTCGTTGCGAATCCTCCTGTAAAGATGACTCGCCCGCAGCGAGTGTAAAACGTGGCTAGATAAATTATCTTTCATTGTTTAAAGAATTCTTGGGATTTATCCCCACGCAAGTATTGATTACGATCATTATTTTTACGAGCTGACCGAGCAAGATTTTCAGTCTCCATCGTGCCTGGATATTCCTTGGGAAGCCCTTGAGAATCATGCGGGTCCATTGGAACCTTTGAACAATTCTGGGAATACTTAGGGAAACCCGAGGAACCCTGAGAGTCTTTGGGAGACTCTGAGAGACCATTGAAATTTATGGGAATTTTCAGTAATCCTGGGAATCCTTGGTAAACTTTGAAAAACCTTGGGAATCCTGAGAATCCTTGGAGAAGCTTATAGAATCTTGGAGACTTTCGAAAACGCTGTGGCGTCTTGAGAAACTTTGGAAAACCCTGAGGTCACCTATGGAACCTTGGGAATCCTAGGAAATCCTACGCAATGTTGAGAAACCTGGGAGTACTAGAGATTCCTTCAGAACCTTGGCTAACTTGGGAATCCTAGGGAATTCTATGGAGCCTTAGGAAACCTGGGAGTCCAAGGGAATTCTATGGAGCATTAGGAAACCTGGGAGTCCAAGGGAATTCCATGGAGCCTTGGGAAACCTGGGAGTCCAAGGGAATTCTATGGAGCCTTAGGAAACCTGGGGGTCCAAGGGAATTCTATGGAGCCTTAAGAAACCTGGGAGCCCAAGGGAATTCTATGGAGCTTTAGGAAACTTGGGAGCCCAAGGGAATTCTATGAAGACTTGGAAAACTTGGGAGTCCAAGGGAATTCTGTGGAGTCTTGGGAAACTTGGGAGTCCAAAGGAATTCTATGGAGCCTTGGGAAACCTGGGAGTCCAAGGGAATTCTATAGAGCCTTGGGAATCCTGGGAGTTCAAAGGAATTCTATGGAACCTTGGTAATCCTATGAAGCCTTGGAAATCCTAGGGAATCCTTAGGAATCCTACGCAGTGTTGAGAAACCTGGAAGTACTAGAGATTCCTTCAGAACCTTGAGAAACTTGGGAATCCTAGGGAATTCCATGGAGCCTTGAGAAACCTGGGAGTCCAAGGGAATTCCATGGAGCCTTGGGAAACCTGGGAGTCCAAGGGAATTCTATGGAGCTTTAGGAAACCTGAGAGTCCAAAGGAATTCTATGGAGCCTCGAGAATGCTACGAATCCTTGTGAATTCTAGACGTCCTAGTGGACTTTTAACAAATGATTGACGCTAATGACCTGTTGCCATGAATAGCTAATAGACCGCTTATACAATGGACTGATAACAACTATATCCACACATTCACAACGTTGTTACAGTATCTTTGACTCACGACTACTTCTACGCCGGCCGGCGATCTCGAGCCAATCGGATAACGAAAAAACTCGCCCGCGAGAATTAATTGCTACGTTCATGTGCCGTTTAACTTCTGCCTGGGGAGCGGACGCGGTTGGCACCGGGACAACCTATCTTTTCGCATATTTCCCGGCCGGTGTTTCTCGGCGACGCGAATTTATCGAGAACCACCGCCACGAATCATTTTTCTCGTGCATCTGTGACATTGTAGGCATTGTACGGCGTACGATTTATCCTTCGAAGTCTGTCAGATTTTAAAGAACACATTGTTTCAAGCACTCCATTAAATACTGCATCTCGTGACGTTCGAGATAGACTGCAATGAAACATTAATACAAGGTATTCGTAAGACACGTAAGACACGCATGCGACTCAATGGATACCAATTAACGTGTCTGTTCATGAGCTACTGTTTCTACTTTCTGTCACAGTAATATTCGGACACTTATGGAAATACAACGACTTTAATTTTTCGAGGTGTTAGAAAGATTAGTTCCCTAGCTGTCGTGAAAAGAAAATTTTAAAAATATATATATATATAATTAATAATAAATGTAATACAATTTAAAAACAAAATTTTAAGAATTGCGATTGGTCAGAATCATGAAGAAAATTTTAATTTTACAACTATCTGCTGCTTTCTTTTCACAACTATTTCATACACACATACTCCAGAAAACGGAGTGTCATTTGAAAAACTGTTATTCCGTACTTTCGACTTACTTTTTCCCGTAGAACCGTCCTTTTTCTAACTGTATCACCAGTGTAAATGCACCGAATAAATTCCCCACAAGTTCGACTTTATACCCCAATAATTGCAGATCAAAAAATGTAATCCCGTCAATTTGTCCCGCAGTACCAGCATTAATAGAGCTCTGCCATCTAATCGCTGGTTCTCCCAGCCACCGGCATAGCAGGTCACGATTTATTCCGACGTAAAGCTCGCGAACATCGGCGTGCCGTAGGAGCCGCTCTCGCTCGCAGGTGGAACACGGTTTTTTCCCGGAGGAGGAACAGATCGGCGTACGTGTTGAACCCGTGGCAGCATCGGGTTCTCGTGTCACGGGGGAACGACGATGTCCGGCAAAAACGGTCGTTCCCAGCCGTGCATTGTGTCGGAAGAACGGGCCGGGGCGTTTTTCAGAACACGGTTGTCGGTGCGCGGGCGTAACAGCCCCGTCATTTTGTCGCGAGCCGCTATCAGATCGTCGCGAGGACCCATTGTCCTTCGGTGTCCTCGTTGACGAGGGTGCTTACGCCATGATCGTTTAGCCTTGGCGGGGCCTGACGGCGCGAGAAGATCGCGGGGCCCCGATTGCTTGGGCACCGGGAACACGGTGTTCCCGGTGCTAAGTAGCCCGCGAATCGTAAAATTACAGGGCGCCGGATCGCGTCCGCGTAATTTCACGGGTTTATGGATCGCGGGCGATAAAGTCGAGCCAGTCCTTGGCTCCTAATGAACGCCGAAACCCGTGGATCCGAGACCTCGATCATTTCCTCTCCCTTTCTCTCTCTCTCTCTCTCTCTCTCTCTCTCTCTCTCTCTCTTCGTTGGCCGATCTTTATTTTTCCCTTTTCCCCGGCCAAACGACCCGGGTCGACGTTCGCCGCAATTCACCGGGAACGGAACTGCGCAAAGGCATCGGGGACGATTGCTTATTTCCGGTTTTGCCGCCGCCCGCCGGCCCGAGACACCGAGACGGAAGCCACACGGTTTTGCGACCGTTCAACAGGACAGAGACCGCGAGACACAGGACCGATTCCGTCCTCCTTCTTGCTCCTTCCTTCCTGTCTTTCTTTCTTACTTCAAACGGGAAAGACCGTTCCAGGGCTTGCTGTAATCGAGGGCGGAATGAGCTGCCGGACACCGGCTGCCTTTTGTCAGCGGTTCTGTCTTCGACCAAGATCGGTTAACGCGTCCTTCGAACGAGTGGGTTCAGATCTTTTGTTCCGGGGGATCTATCCACGACAATTGGCGATGAAATTGTTCCGAAAAATATACTTATTCTTCGTGTCGTGGATAACGGTGCCTAGAGCATCAATTATACAGTGTGTAAACGTGTGTCTAATAAATCTTTCACAACTTTATAGTGGACAGATCGAAAGACTCGATCCCGAAAATATTCCCATAAAATAGTGAAAACACAGTCATGCTTGCAGAATTCTACTGTGCTCCCTCGGGAGTTGGCGAAATGACTAAGGAATTCTTTAAACATTTGTGTTAATTTTCTGTATGTCAAAGTAAAATGTTAGGCTTTTTACCGTACTCTGTGGAAAACCTCACATTCTAGTTTATTGGGAAATACCTGATTCCCCTTCGTTTTATTCAAGGCCGTCCTCCCTTCAGGTATTATGGTACGTACCGCCACCCTCGCGTTTGGGCATCAGTTCTAATTATGCGCCCGTCTTGTAGACACGTCCGACAACGTCTTCTTATAATCAAATATATTTCTTCCACCGTCTTCATATATAATTATTTTCACATAACCCTTCAACACTGTGAAACAACCCTATAAAGCAATCATCTTCGGGAAAGGCACAGGTACATTGTAGAGTCAGTCGAATTGCACAATATTTAGCAAGGTAAGTTTCACGTAAATACTTTGTACTCCTAACAGCTGCCATTAGCCCTTTCGTCCCTGAATATAGAAATTGAAATTTTAACAATTACAGTGATATGTAAGTTGGACTAAAAATAATAGGTTTTCACCCCCAAATTTTTCCTATCATAGTAGGGGTAGGGGGTGAAAGGTGGCACACATGTGTACCACCAGAGCTTTTTTTCAAAAGACAGGTATGGTACAATCGTCATATGACCACAATGCTTTCTTGGCCTTTCAGTAATTTTTGAATCAAGCTGGTACATATGTGTACCGCTCGGGACGAAAGGGTTAATTGTACCCTAAGATAAATGTCTGTTAGTCTTTAGCAAAGTACATAAGACAACTCACCCGCATTCTGACAACGTTATCATTGCTGACAAAAGTCTGTTGATTTGACCAAAACACCGAAAAAATTAGCATCATGATTCCTCCGAGTTTTAGCACTTCCAGTACCGCGTCTCCCAGGAATGTGAAACAGCATTGTTCATCTAAATCCTTAATTCACTTCAATGAAGGGTTACAATCGAAAATATTTTTCTTGCTGAAGAAATGGTATACTAAAAAAGAAAAATCATAACGAAAATGAACAATTATTATTGGTGTGATGAGAATATTATTTTGGTATTAAATTCATGACAGGTTGAGCAGCCGGACAACTTCCTAAACGCTTCCTGTGCTACATGCACAGCAACAATTACTGAAAAGACACGGTGCTTTTGTCACATTCCAGAACCTAATCCCATATTTCATGGCGGAGCCTTTGTTTCGCGGAGCAGGAATTCGCGAAGTTCTTTTTCGGCGTTCGAACTGGCATGTTATACGACTACAGCGAGTAATCAAATTTCCCCATTGTTTTCGCTCGGCAAGGATCGAAGAAACGCGGAATAAAAACTGTTTGCGGAAAGCACGGTCGAGTGGACTCGTTGCAGGCCGGTGGGCGGCCGGTCCATTTCATTAGAGGAGGTCGGGGGCAAAAAGCGTATTTGCTTACGGGTAACACGTCGGTAAGATCGATCATGCCGAGGGGCGAGGGGAGGGACGGGAGGGGATGAGGAGGGTAGCTGGCGGCAGGGTCCGTGGGGTGCATCGGGTGCATCGGTGCGCGTTTCGCCGTCACGGCTGACCCCGATCCGCGAGCCCGTTGGATTAAAGGTTCTCGTTTGGGCATCGACCGTGCCCTCCGCCGGGACAAAACAATTTTATCGGCTGCCGTCTGTACCGGCGAGCATTTTTCTGCATTACGGCGGGGACGCCTCTGGGACAACGCGGCCCAGGAATCCGGGAATCTTTCGACCCTTTCGTCGTGGAGCCGATCGTTTTGTCATCCCGGTTCCCGGGCCGCTGCTACCGGCCATCCCCATTGTCCAATATCTGCGGCACCGTCGATGCTCTCTTTTTCGACGATGCCAAAACCGGCCCCCGCCCGCGCGGAAAGGGAAAAGAGAACGGTTTTACAGAGGGAGGGGCACCGGGAATCAAAGCTGCGTGGTTGTAGTACTCTCAGGACGCTTTTCATCCCGGGGATCCTGATTTTGGCGGCGCTTCGTTCCAGGAAAGGAAGACAATATTGTTCTTGAAGGATCTCGACTACGGGGACGTAAAAGCTCCAGTCGAATGTCTACGCAGCTCCCCCCTCACAGCTTTATCTGCCGGTTGAAACACTGGCGAACGTCGATCTCTACCTGCTCCGCTGCCTTTGAGGTTTAGAATCCGGAATTCTCGGTAGTAAATTCTGTTGGAAAGAGGCAATTATTGTCTCTGCGGTGGGTGGCCCACCCGAAGAACCCACGGGTCCATTAAACTTCGAGCAGCTCCTTCAACGGCGGCTCTCCTGGCCGATTCTGGCTCTAGTCCCGCTTCTTTGTCACGTGCGTGCTTTGTATTCAACTTTTTCGTAGAAGACAGTAATAGTAATACTTGTAGTTCGATTTTACGAATTCATCACAAAAATTTGTAATTCGAAACAGCAGGAAGAGACTGAAAGAATAAACTCTCAAATTCTTGAGAGAAGACAGACACTTCTAAGTGATTCCTGCTTCTTGCAACGGGTGCAGATAATTTTTAGTTTGTACAAAAATTGTCCAAGCCTATTGCAAAAGACTGAAATTAAATAAAATTATATTTTCTCTTCTAATGACCGTGGACAGTCGAAAATAATGCAATTTTTGCAGCAAAAGCGTAAAATTCGCAGTTTACTTACATTAAAGAAAATAGAGGAATTTGTTTTTCTTTTTGTTCTTTAAGCATTTGGAATGAAATTCATTTAGCTATATAGCTAAATATTGCAGCTGTATATTGTAGGTTTACAAACTAATCGATACGTTCGTTAGCACATTAAATTCTTATATTACATTTTAAATAAAATTGACTTTTCATTCATTTTGTTTCATTGAGCATTTGGAATCTCGTATGAAATTCATTTAGCTGTATATTGTAGGTTTACAAAATAATCGATACGTTCGTTAGCACATTAAATTCTTATATTACGTTTTAAATAAAATTGACTTTTCATTAATTTTGTTTCATTGACTTTTCATTAATAGTTAAATATTGTAGGTTTACAAAATAATCGATACGTTCGTTTACACATTAAATTCTTATATTACACTTTAGATAAAATTGACTTTTAATTATTTTTTTTTCTTCGTGCATTTGGAATCTCGTATGAAATTCAATTAGCTATATATTGTAGGTCTACAAAATAATCGATACAATTGTTAACACATTAAATTCTAATATTACACTTCAAATAAAATTCATTTTTTTCATAAATTACCTACTACATTATTCCCTCTAACATCTCAAAGAAAAAAGCTCGAGCTGCTCGAACCAATTTGAAAAAACTCATTCGTTTTTAAACGTTGGCCGGATACTTTTGCGGCCGACTGTAGTCGGAAATACGAGGAAGTTAAGCAACTGTTTTAAGGAATATGGATTTGATTATGCGATGGCGTTCAAATCGAAACCTGCCACCACGATTGCAAAAACCTCGTTAATTTCCGTTAATTGACAGAGAACGTTCACTGTCCGAAACGAAAGTCGAAATATTTGATACTTTGCGAATGGAAAAGAAGAGAGAGAGAGAGGGGGGGAAAAACAGAAATTGGATAGGTACCGTTCGACAATAATTTTCGTGGGAGCCTGCCGGACGCGATTTTATTACACGTATTCAGGCAACGCCCACGCCGACGAGTATTCCGCGGAAATGCGAACGAAACCTGAAACACGGCTGTTACAGGACCGATCCGCCATTTAGCGGGTCCAATTCCCGGCACCTTTTTCCACGTGTATCGAATCGCGGACGGTCGCGCGTTTAATTCACCTCTTTCATCGGCCTCGCGCCGATAAACATCGGGACTCCTCGATTTAATTGGATATCAAACAATAACCGGGGGGCCGAAACGAGCGTCCGCGAAACTATACCCGGGGTTACAGGAAGAACATTTTTTTTCCCCCGAGTGTTGCCGGGTCGAATCGGAAGAGCAGCCTCCGATCGAAAGCCTCGATTTCACCGCGTTTCGCCGTTCGCCGAGCGAAACGGTTAGCCCTTTCCCTCCCTTACGCAACGAAATCTAATAATAACCGCAACATGTGCATATGCATGTGCATCGAATCACATGGCCCTTTAGACACGAGTATGCGAGCACGTACTGGGTGTTCCTGATCGCCTCGAAATGTTTAACATCACGTTTTAGCGCCCGGCCGTAATGAGCAAACCTTCGCTCGTTTGCGAAACATTAAAATTTCTAAAAATTTCATGCGACTTGGAATCTCATGCGATACAGCGCAATTTTCATTTAATCTCAATCATCCACTACCGAGAAGAATTTTTACGTGTCCGAATCCTTTTTTTTTTTTCTTTGCACAGTAAAGTCTGGAAAAATTGTTTAAAAGAGATGGATTAAATTATTAAATGTATGCAGAGCGTTTTAATCTTCTTTTCAATTTTCTTTTGTTCCTACTTCATAGACGATGTTGTTAGTCGATTATGATCTCGGGTTATGTAGACGAATTGTTTACGAACGACATTTCAATTGAACTTGATGCAATTTTTTAACACTGGAACTACCGGATGAGTCAAAATGCTCCCAATTTTTTCTTTTAGGAATATTGAAATTATTAATATGTTTCCATGAGAAAATTCTTTAATAAACTTCAATATTTAAGTTGATATTTAAGCAAAACTGGTACGAAATCTAAACAAATGCAATTGACACAGGAATTAACATTCAGTTGAATTTCCCTTCATCTACGAAAATGCGAGTTTGCACGAACAAGTGTAATTATTAGACTGCGGATCATTATGCAAAATAAAAATCGTTTGCATTAATTGCAAGACATAGGAGCCAAGTATGAATGTATTCCTCTTTCTAATAATTTTATTCAGTTGTAAGAAATGCATTGGCACTCTTAAATTCTAGTAATCTTTTTATTGTTTGAATCGGCGCCCACCAATTTTTGATATTAACCCATTTGCATCATTAGCGTATATATACGCTCAACTTTGTTGGTCACTATCATTATCCGTTAGCTAAAAAATAGAAATGGAGGGTGTTGTTGTAGATGAAAGTAGTAATTCTGATTTTTTCTTATAATGCTGAAATGTGAAGTTCTTTTGCTTGTAGTCATTTTTGTACTTAAATATAATAAAATAAAAGAACGTTTGATGATAAAGGCCTTCTTTTCATATGTCCTTATGATGCAAATGGGTTAATGCATAAAATCCGCAGTCTAGTAATTATGAAATACGAAAGTGTAAAGTGATTCCACGTTGGGTGGAAAATGGAATAAAATTGGAATGCGATCGCATGCGAGTTTTCTGGATGAAAACTGGATTCGAGAAGAAGCGGGACTGTTACGTTTACGGTGCAGGGGATATCGCGATATCAATTTGATTGCTGAACTATAGTTCGAACGGAGATCCGAGATTGTGGGGCAACTGCCTTGGGCGACTGAGTTATCTAGACCATTAGGAGTGTCAGTAATATTCCAGATAGCTGACACCTATAGCCACGTGCTCAAGAATCTATGCAGTTCCGCTATGAAGACTGCATATCTGCTGCGTAAACCTCGAGTGTTTCGATCCGAAAAGATTGATGCATCCAGAATGTTGTTACGTTGTTGCACTTTTTATTTAACCTCTACTACAAATCTCTGGATAAGCACGATATCAATTTTAAGAATGAAAACTGTTATTGTTGATCAGGCAATGAGAATAAGTCACTGTGATAAATATAGGTTTTCATGTTCTCAGACTCGTTCATATCGATTCCGTATCGGATTACCGCGAATCTCGATACTTTGAAATTGTGCGCACGTTGCACGTAAACAGTTGTCAATATGGTGAAACACTCTAATCGATGTGTTCGCGTACCTAATGTACACGAGACGCGGAACAAAAAAAAAAGTAATCTACATCTTTGTTAAAACCAATTCTCGAGACACTAATTCTTTTTCTTTAGTTTTTAACTTTTCTTTTTTTTTGCGATACTAGTTTAAGAGCAAAAATATATTTCTTAAGGTTTGTACAATAGTCTTCGCGATTGTGCTTGTTATTCTGTGAAGAAGTTTTTATATCAAATTATCTTGATTCACAGATAGCATACAACGAAGGCAATGATAAATGTGTCAGAAGTAATCCAGCTTTGTCTATCCGCCCGGCTGTATGGTATTCCTCCACGTCAACGAGAAATAAATTAATTTGCAAAGGATTCGAGAGTCTTAACTTTTATTCAGGATTGTATAATACGCCGCGTTTCCATAAACGCTGGCTACACGGTTTATGAAATAAAATTTTAATATCTTTCGCGGGAACGCAATTTTATCAGAATGTTTAAACCGTTCTGCAATTCTATTTGTCGTAAATAATCCACGGATGTTTATACATTCATATCATTTACGAACGCACGGGACAGTGCGGAGCACAAAGTAGAATTTAATTTAATAATATTTTGATGTCGGCGTTATTCTGCATGGAAATCTGCAGTCTACTAATAAATGTAATCCGATTAACATTGGTTTCGCGAGACTCAATCCTCTTTAAAACTCCATCTCAATAATTAAGAGTTGAATTATTCTTCAGCCTTACGAAATAATAAGTAAAAATGGCTCACGACGAAGAAGGTTCTAAATGACTTGTGCATATATATTATAGTAAAATTATATCTCTGCTCTACAATTTGAATTCTAGTTTGATAATTTTCGTTAATAAAATAATTTCAAAGAGTGGTGATTAACTCTCGAACTCCTGCGAGTTCTAGGCCTGTGCCGGAGTCATTTCTGACCCACGCCGATATTTCAGTTTTCTTTCCGATATAAGGCGATGGCTCGGGACCGGCTTTTGTCGTATTTCGGATGAAGAGGAATTCTTTCGTATTTCGAAATAAAAAGGGTCGTCTTATATTGGAATTAAATTGTTCAGACAACAATTCAGGGAAATTTCAGTGATCCATTAAGACAAGAAACGTTATTTATAATGAACAATGGATTGTAGGATACGAAAGTGACGTTCACAATCATAATTAATGTAAATTTTAATTATTCGAGAAAGGAATATCATTTGTCACGAGCAAAACAGTGATATAATATTGCATGTGGGCTATTTTGGTACGCGCGAGTCATCGATTAGAGCTGATTTAATTTTTATCGCCGATGGAATTTAGGTACGTATTCGGATTATGCATCAGCAGACTTAAAAAACAAACAGCTCGATGCAGTCTGTGAAAAAACGGAAATTGTGAAATGGACATTCCGATGATTCAATTGCCTCGTGCCCTGGCCAGGTAACAAATAGTATCTGAAATAAAGGATAGAAATATTTTCGCGGACTACCCCCATAATTGCATTACATCGATTCACTTGACATAATTCTTTACTGTCGCATTTCTGGAAACACTGCTTAAAACATTTACTCAATTTTAGGACTACATTGAGCATACAGTGACTCCCACTAATATTCGCACGCTCTTAAAAATCGCATAACTTTGTCACTATTGGACTATACTACTTCAATTTTTTTGAGAAGTTAGAACAATTGGTTCGCCACATAACGTGAAAAAAAAATGTTTGATTAAAATTGCAATTGTTCGAAATTGCAGAGAAAGTACTTGAAGTTGTATTTTTCAACTTTCTTGGGCGGGCTTATATCCTAAATTTTTCATGTAAGTCCACATAAAAAATGTGTAAAATACAACTTTTAGTATTTTCTCTCCAATTTCGAGCAATTGCAATTTTTGTAAAAAATTTTGTTCACATTACGTAGCAAACCAATTGTGCTAATTTCTTAAAAAAATTCAAGTCGCATGATCCAATATTAACAAAGTTATACGATTTTTAAAAGCGTCTAAATATTAGTGGGAGTCACTGTACATATTTCAACTACGTATTTGTCATCGTGAACGTCGAACAGTTGCTTAAAATTAATTCTGTTTTCCTTCGTGTATTGAAATTTTGCGCATCGTTTTTGCATACGAACGATATCCTCTTTGCAAGGTACATATGGATATATCCTGGCATTCAGCACGTGTGAATTTAAAAGCAGGGAATATTAATTGAAATAAGAATTTCTCGTCTAGTACAAGGAGTAAGGAGCATTCGCGTCTAGTACATCCTACAAAAAACATCGGCTCAATTACTAATAAATCTGGAAATGCTTCATCATTCGAAATGAAAGCATCACGATTACAATTTCCAGCGCATTTCATTGAAAATGTACCCTGCCGAGATCCTGGGCAATCAACCACGTTTCCAGGCAGGGGATTGTCGAAAAAGGAGGACGCCGGAAGTCCCTGAATCCGTTTCGTTGGTGAGCGTTCGCGAAATCACCGCCGCGAATCTCGCACGCCTAAGTCAAACAAAGGACGGCAGGGGGGCGGGGAAAAAAAAACAGAACCGGAAAAATCCATCGAGCACGGTCGAACAAACGGAAATCGGAATATTTCGCGGACACCGTGTACAGGTGCGGCGCACGCGCCCATTTCCATACGTATACATATAGTTGCACGGTTAGAACTATTATCGGGCCGTGGGTTTGGCCAAGGGCCGTGCGGTCGCGTGGACCAGATAGCGGTTCACGAATCACTGAACACGGAATCATTCAGCGAGAAACGCTGATGCATAATCTACGGTATTTCTCGAAATCACGCGTCTCGGTTACCGGGCCGGGCCGGGCCGACCCGACCCGGCGGACCCGCGCGGAAGGAACCCGCTCGAACGTGCACGTTTGATAAATTTCTATGGCCGAGGGACCGTAAATACTTCAGCCCTCCAAAAACTCCCTTCCTCGCTGATGGAATTGCCCGGAATCTGCTCGGGACCCTCCGAGATTATTTAACTCGGAAACACCCCGACGATTGTCCTCGGGTTCGTCGAACCCGCCACGGGAAACTTTAACCCCTTCGCTGACAATCAGACGCCACTTTTTGCAAAACTGCTGAGACGCAACTGTCCCGACTTAAAAGGATTAAATTTGGAAGTTTCAATCACCTTTCCAAAAGCTACCGCATCTCATCTGTAACATGGATCCCTAAAACGAGTCTTTAAAATCCCAATACAGTGGTTACTCGATACATGTCCAAAACACGGGTCCAACCACAGACATATATCGAACAGGAGGTACTATTCTTTGATCCACGCGATCTTACACTCGGCGACTGAGGCCGCTCGAGCTTCTTGGCCCCTCACGGGGTATTTCCATCGGTAGTGTGGAGAATTCCGCGACATTTATCCGCCAAGCCTCGGCGACATATATAGAGAATTCACTGTATCTCAATATTGATGAGTGATGCCGAACATTTCGTAAACTCTTCAAGGTACAGAGAACAGTGAATTGACTCGTTTCAAATTTTTAGACGAAATCGACGAATTACACGAATTTATAAATGATCTTAAAAAAATTAGTCCGAAGGGGTTGGATTAGAAGTAGCTTTTTATTTAGGTTTTTTTTTTGACAGTGTTATGATTCATTAGATCATTCCTAAAAGGCTAATAGATTTATTATGAAAACGGGTTGTATGAAGCAAATTGTTGCAGCCTCACCGTAAAATTTTGAACAGTTAGAAAGAATGCGTCCCGAAAAAATTGGATAAGTTTCGTTTAGCGTGATCAAAAAATTAAAAAAAAAATCTAGATACAAGCCCGAGGCTGTGTATAAAAGCGAGTAATTTTTTTGCAAATTTTTATCCCAAAAATTATTCCAAATTTCCTCACCAGAGATGAACTCACCCCTTAGTGGCACGCAATGGGAGATATCGAATAATTTGAATTTTTATTAAAATTTTTCAACAGCACCGTAACAACACATTTCGAACGGGAATCTTTTGATGCTTCAGCGAAGAACGAAAAGTACAAAGAGTGAACAATTGATAAGCTGCAGGATTTGTTCGGTGCCGGTTTGTATTCCGGGGGGAAAAAAGCATCCGCAAAGTTGATGATCGTTCTCGGTGCTTGTCAGCTCGATGGAACGAAAATGGAGAGAATCCTTTTTACGCGGAAAATGTCCGACGATATCGAGTCAGTAATACATCAGGAAGTGAAAACGGGAGAGGAAGTATCATACAGGATACGCGATGTACTACTACCAGAGGGAGTAGTATCTCCCGCCTCGACAGTTCCACGGATCTCCGCGAAAATTTAATTTATTTTATCTGCAGAATATATTAGATCCTACAAGCTTCCCCATTTTTACGATATTTCTCGTTTGAAAAAGATGTACAAAACATTTTCCGTTCGATCATACCATTTCCGATTGTTTTCAAACTCCCAGGTTTCTTTTGTGAGAAGATTCAGCGCTTTTAATATCACTAAATTAAAATCGCCAGGGGAAATAACCTAATCTGAATCAGGTCTAGGTTAAATCACCATGTATCGTGACAAAGAAAAATTCTTTTTATACAGCCTAATGGTAGTAATTTGCTATGAACTTTGCTCCGGGTCTGATTTCGCAATGTATCTTTCAGAAAAAATATATTTGCACTGTTATCAATGGTTCTACCTAACCACAAGTGGCAAATTAAGACTAGAACATCCGAACACTAAAAACGACTAATTTACACAGCCCTTTAACAATAAAAAGACTGCATTTATCGAGACACTGCACAATTATTTTTACCGTGTACGTCTGTATAAATAAGTCTATAAAATATTCAATAAATGTCCTAAAAAGCGTCTTTACACTCTCAATTTGACATCTGTTTTAGTGTTAAATTTAGCCAGAATGTAAAAATTGATTTTACAATAAGTCTAGTTTTCCCCTGTGACTCGCGGCGAGGAAAAATGATTAAAAGAGTCGAACAGTGTTCGAATGACAGCGACGGATGACGGAGACGATACATTTGCATAAAAGTCCCCGTCAGCCGTCAACCCTCGTCCCTCGGAACGCGTTAGGGTAGCGTCGTCAGCTTTCGACATTTTTTCGGGCGATTGTAAAGTTCGTGGAACACGGTCCGACGGAAGTATGCGAGTGTAGAGAACAGGTTGAAAAATTATAGATTTCCTAGGAGGAACCCGTGGCGGGCCACTTTCCGTAACAAACGAGGACTCGGGATGTCGAATCGAAATTCCGGCGAATCCCACGTAATCTACCCGTCTCTTTCTCTCGATCGGTCTCGGTGCTACGGGAGAACGCGTGTTATCGGGATTCTCTATTATAGGGGACGTCAAACCGTGACTATCGATTATCCATATTCAAATTCCATCGATTATACCCGGTCAAACGGCTGAACGGCAAAGTACACGCTAACTTTGTTCTGTTTTGGCTTTTCGAGAGCCGTGCCTCTCGATTCCGCATGCATCTGTTTGTCACTTTGCCTAATAGCTTGCTCTTCCGCTTTGTCCCTCGATCAATTAATCCTTGCTCTGTCTAGACTGAAGAGATTCATTGTAGTCCATTCATTTAGCTGACTGAATAATCGTCGATATTGTTCGGTATTTTCTTGATCCTTTGGTTTGTGCACATTCAATGATTCTTCAGTCTGTGTCAATTGAAAGAAATTATTGTGTATCTGCATTCGCGAACAACTTTCAGAGTAAACGTACGTTTACGATGAATATACAATTCTTTCTACCGTTCGGAAATTAATAATAACGGATCCTTGTGATCTTAGAAATAAGTCACGTAATAAATGACAAGGCAATTATCTTCCAATCTCGCCGACGTTTCACAGAAAAGATAATCTACTTTCAGTTTCGTGATAGAGCAGGACAGTAATAAGTATAAATTTTCTCCAGACCATGTCAATTTAAAAATATATATGCTACATTACTTTCAGGAATAACTTTTAAAGTGAACATATGAATGTGTAATTTTGCACTAAGGTGTCAAAGACAATTAAGAAATTCTCACGACTCCAGCCACGAAGCCGGTCGTTTAAGTTGTGCGATTCAAGATGGCGAGTAGTAAATTCTAATATCGCGGACATGTTACGGGAATGATAATTTACCTTTGTTCTCGCGGTATCGGGGGGGGGGGGGGGGACACACCGGTAAAAATGCAGGTTGGCAGTAAATTCGCAGCGTCAACAGAGACCGTGTCAAAGTCAAGAGATAAATGTGTTTACCGGCGGATCGCTAAACAGAAAATGGCGGGCTCCGCGGTGGTCGGGAAAAATTCCGTGAAACTTCTAGCCCGCAATCGTCCCGCGAAACACGCGTCGCCGGTTTAAGGGCTCATAAATATCATTTCGCAAACCGGCCGTTGAAAATTTCATGTATACACGATGCTCTAGCCTGTCCCCTCTCAACCCCTGCTCCCATCTCTCTCTCTCTCTCTCTCTCTCTCTCTCTCTCTCTCTCTCTCTCTCTCTATCGCTCTCTCTCTTTCTCTGGCCTACCGTTTTTCACTTTCCTCCGGTCCGGCGCTCGTAAAAACCCGCTGACCGATATTATCCACTCTAAGCTGGTTTACCGTGTTCCCCGCGTGTTCTGTCAACCCTTGACACCCACCGCCAGCAGTGCCACCGAAAAAATATATCATAGCGGCCACGCGACCCCGAATAATTACCGCGAGCGTCACTCCGCCTGGCCCACGCTAACAAGATTTTTAATAATCCCCCTCCCGAAATCTGCCCGAATACACGCGCACCCTTGGAACACTTTTTACGGTGGCTTTCGGCGATTTTTCTCTGCAGTCTTTCGACACACCGAGTATCGAAAAATGACTTTAACTGGTCGGGGAAAGTAGCCTAATTTGGACCGGATCCTAAATTAAACCATAGTTCTTATTCGTATATAAATTGATTTTGCTGCCATTCTTCAGCAAAATATAGCTAACAGCACTGACGCAAAAGACTGTACAACAAGTTTACTCTTACTAGCAAGTAAATTATTAATTCTGATTGGTAGAATTATTAAGAAAGGTCGTATCTTTAACCCTGTCGAGGCTGAGGCGACATTTAACAGGTGTTTACAAAATTCCAGAGTGCAAGTAACAAGTTTACTCTTACTAGCAAGTGAATTATTAATTCTGATTGGTACAATTATTAAGAAAGGTCACATCTTTAACCCTGTAGAGGCTGAGGCGACATTTAACGGGTGTTTACAAAATTCAATGTGTTTACAAAATTAATGTTATATAATAAGGGGTCAATATTGTACGATAATTGCAAAAATGGTAGATAGCGTACAAAACAATTTGAAATAATTATTATGAACATTATAAAATGATCTACGAGCCTTGTCCACCTGGAATGCCCGTTCACGGGTCAACGGCACGTCCACTTGATGACTGAAATCGATGACCATCTCGACCAACGCGAGCCATCGACTTCGTTCACGGTCCCCGTCCATGCTGTTTATTTTGGCGAGTTTATCTGTCGCAGAGAAAGCAGAGAAACCGGTGTTGACGCGAATAACATCTCGATCAGACGACGTCCGATAATAATATTCCAGAGAAATCCTTTTTTTTTCTGCCCCCGCGTCTGAATGGACGAATGCTCGGGAGAAGTTTACAGAGGACGATCGCGATCGATCTAATCGTAGATCTAGATTGTGTACCGTTTGATAAGCGTGGGAGGATACCTGTCGCACGTACCTTCGATTTTATCTGGTTGGCTAGTCGTGAGGACGGGATTGTTCCCTCGAATCTGGTGTTTGCATTGTTATCCACAAATAGACTGTAGTGTACAGGTAGGCGTATAAAAATAGACACGCTAAGAGGTGCCCAAAGAAATAAAATGAACAATGCAGGATTAAATTGAATACAATTTTGCAAAATATGAAATTTATCTTCAAAGTTCCTTTGTCCGTCTACAAATAATATCGTTATTCACTAACGAAATGAATGATCTGTTTCACCATCGCATGTTTGCATTGCTTTTTAATGGAAATGCGTAAACAATTGAAACTCCTGCCAACGATGCCAGCCAAATAATTGAAACGTATTTTGTTAACTAGTGGTCTGCCAATATATTTGTATTATTAACCGTAACGTTCTCTTTTATATTCAATTGTAATCGATGTGGTCGCTAATGACCTAGCTGTTAATGCGACCACTTTAAAATAAACGATATATAATATATTTTAGGGTGCGGCGATACATGTGTAAATGTAGGTTAAGTTAGGTGTAAGTAGGTTAAGAGCATTTTAGGTTTTAAGTGATTGGAAGGGGATAAATTTGTAACCCTGAGGGGATCAAATAAACTTTTCAATAGCAATATAATACATTTGTATTATGTTTTTCTGCTTTATTTACCATTTCGTTTGTTTCCATCGAACATAATCAGTAAGAGGTACAATCGAATTGTGTGATAAAACAACATATCTGTTATACAAACAAAGTTGATTGACATTTCGAGCAGACGTAGCACCGCTGAAAACTATCTCCGAGCAAAAAAGAAATTTGTTACGAGCCTCGATATCCGTTCGCAACAGATCACCGCTAATTACTTTTTCCATTGAAACAATTTCCAATTCGGGGCACAATGTAAACTCCCTTAATTATTTCAGTATCAATACGCTCACGGACCGATCGAGAAATTTGTTCAATAAGATCAGCGATTCGGCCTCGGGGGCGGGATCATTTCGATCCGTTTCGTTAATTACCCAACGAAGATTGATATTTGCACAAAGATCCGGAGTCGAAATTAATTTCTCCAACTCGGAGCTGCGGCTGCAATTTCAGCTCGACCTTGAACGCTGTTGGATCCGAGGAGCACCGTCACGATGGATCGCTATTCCTCAGCAGGCGGGGATAAGATCCATGGTATCGACGGAAGTGCGAGAGAGCGAGAGAGACGTATGGAGAAGATCGCTCGCGTCACGGGCTGACGATCTCTTCTTTCATTACGGCTCCCTAATTACTGGTCACGGGTCGATGACAGGGGCCGAGGACACCGTCCAGACGGATCGACGGATTAACACCGAGCCGAGTTTTCCCAGGACACCCGGACAATCGGGGGATAATCGCGCAACGCGAGTCCTGCGACCTTTGTTCCCGAAATCGAAGGCTCCTCCGCTGCTCCCTCGGGACCTCGAACATGTCACGTTTGTAGTCTTCAGGGGAACGTTCTGGTGTCAAAAGTACAGTTGCATAGTATTGCGCACAGGGTGTCCCAAAAATGTACTTCCTTGAAATGGGTGATTCCTCGAGTCATTTCAAGTAATTTTTTCCTTTACGAAAATCTTCTCCCTGGCTCTGTTAAGTAGTTATTATCGAAAAACACGGACCAATCGGAGCGCGGCTACAGCGGACAGGTTTCGGGTCAGCCAATGCCAACGCCACGCTTGGCGGGACCTGTCGCCGAACTGGAATCCGTCCACTGTAATTGGACACACAACTAACAATAATATAAACATGGTCAAAACTTCAATATAAAATCGGTAATTTCAAGTTTCCGGATTTATTAAAAATCGATTTTGTAACCAAAAATTCTGAAAAAAAGCACACGCGCGTGCGCCGTTAGGTAAAATGCTCATGAATTTTTTCATAATTTTTTGTTGACCAGAACGGAAGAAACACAGCATAATTCACTAAAATCATGACCACCCTATAACTACCCTTGTGGTAGGGGTTCCGAGTTGAAACTTGCCACGGAGGTTTTTCTTTGGGGGCCCTATCGAATGGTTTGACCAAAAGTAAGTTTGGTGCGGGGACGCTGAATACATAACACAGCGTGTTCTCGATATATGTCACCTACATGTGTCTACCCAGGGACATATATCGGTTAGAAGAAGATACACTGCCGAACGTAGGAAAGGCGACCGAGGACACTCGAGCTTTAGGGCCCCTCACGGGGTATACCCCACGGTAGTGGGGATAGTTCTAGGACTCTTATCGCCTAGATATTTTGGACATATATCGAGAAAAGACTGTGTCGATCGTATTCAAAGTTGGCCTGACTAGAATGTTGTCCAAACCAACCCAGGCTATCCTCGACTTCTATGCGACTGGGGTCCCTCCATACGAGTCTTTCATCTACAATAGCTAATCGTTTCGCGCGACGGCATCGACGAGTGGCGAGTCGTTCGTCATCATTACCGGCGGGCGGGGTAATTAAAACTCGCCGCGTTTTGATGGACGACGAGAGCGAGAGCAGATTTTTCGCGGCGGGTCGGAGATGGATCGCGCGGGACCTCTCCCCCTCCCCCGCAAAAATCGACCCGCGATACTCGTCTCCCTGTGCTCGATTTTTTCGCGTTTTTTTTTTGGTTTTTATTCTGTCGCTCGACGTCGCTCGCATTCGTCAAGGAAATCTGCAATTTTCCGTGAAGTGGGTCGCTCGATTCAGATATATCGCGAGTCGATGACGTTGATCGAATCCTCGGGAAAATTCGGGACACATCCCCACGCCGCACCCCCCTCCCCTGCTCACCCCTACCATGTGGGCCAGATTTCTATCGACGCAGTTTCTCTTCTTGGGGAGAAAAATAGCAAATTTTCCGGGAGCCCGGGGGATGACACACCGCGCGCCGACTTTCACGGAAGCTGCTCGGAGTATAAGGCATCTAAATGCATCGAAGGCATAAGGTCTGATGGGAAGATAGATCAGCTGCTTGATGGGGCTGATACGGGGCGAGCGGAATAATTATGGGGAAAACTGGGTCAGGCTTTACGGTGATGCGAGCGTCCCGGCGGTAGTTTAATTTTTTAAAATCCTCCGGCACAAACAATCCCGTTTTCAGCGTGGCACCCTTTTTCTCCGCCCGAAATCCTGTAAAACCGTGGACAATATTCTTTATTGGGATTCTTTATTTTCGCGATTCCGTTTCGAACGGAAAACATTTCTTTGATATATTTTCCCTCTGCAGGGAAAGATTTAATTTATTTTCACCCTCGCGCGCTTTGCTGAAATTGCTGAACAGACGAATCACCGCGTTGTACATTTCGTTGATTTGCACTGCAGTTTAAAAATACAGTGAATTCTCGATATATGTCAACAGCGTCGATTATCGTCCAGGTGACATGCCCGAGTCGTGTTATGTTTACACTCCTCGGCGTCCGAAGCCTTTAGTGGCCCCGCACGCGCTATACCTCACGGTAGTGGGGATAGTTCCGCGACGTTTATCATCCAGGCCTCGGCGACATATACAGAGAAATCACAGTAATCAGCCATTTCGAGCGGCTTTTTGATACGGTACAAGAAACTAAATGAAAACGGTAGTTAATCGGTGCTAAGAGCCAATTAAGTATGGCCCGTACGAACCAGAGTCTAGATAAACATTATACTCCCAGTTTTCTATGATCATAAATCGCCGCGCGTAACGAAGATAATAAATGCAAAAGGGATGCTGGCATGGTCGTTTTTTCACCGTCGCCAGTAAACCGTGAATCCCGTGAATGATAAAATATTTTTTTAATGCATGTCGTTTCGCCGGGCAGATATATAAAAACGGTATCCGCCGTTCAGAAACAGATGCGTCTGCACAAAAAAGTATAACTTTCCCACGGCTGGGCGAACGTTATTCCGCACTGAATTAATTATCCACGGTAGACTCGACGGTAACGCCCGGGACCGGTGTACGCTGATCGATATTCGATATTCTAATTCGCCCCGCGATGGTGACATGTTTATGGAAACGTTCGTGGCGCACGTGTCATTACACCGTTCGCGCTCATACTCGATCAAGACCATAGGTTCGAAATTAATCAACGAAAATACGAAATAGTTCCAACGGAACGCACCGATCGATTCCCACCGGCGGATGATATATCTCGCTCCTCTATGAACATTAACACCGTCGCCGTCACGCGAAATAGTCAGCCGTACAGTCATCCACCATTCACCGGCACCGTGAAAAATGATTTTCAACACTTCCGCCCGTTTATCGACGTTCTTTCCTCGATTATTCATTCGAATCATTTTACACCCGCAAAATCAACTATTCGGAGTCGAGATCAATTGGGGCAATGTTGCGAGACAATTTGGGGAATGTAAAAATTATTTTTAAAAAATAGACATGTTTTTCGAACACTTGCAGTGCCTAGAAAAAATTCAGCACGCTCACAAAATAAATTATACGAAGCCGGAGTAATATGAAACAGCACCGTGCTGCAGTTCGAGTTTTAAAATTGTTCTTGAAAAACAACAAATGGCAGAAAAGAAATCGAAAGGCAACATTTCTTTCGCACATGTTTGCAGTCATAATTGAAACATAAGTTGCCAGGTGGAAAAATCGGTACACTCAAAAAATAAATTATACGAAGTCAAAATAGAAGCAATACTACAATTTCCAAGTTTTAAAATTGTTCTTGAAAAACAACAAATGGAAGAAAAGAAATTGAAAGGCAACATTTCTTTCTCACGTGTTTGGACTCATGATTGAAGCATACAGTGACCAGAAAAAATTCGGTATACTCAGAAAATAAATTATACGAAGTCAAAATAATATGAAGCAATACTGTTTCCCAGTTTTAAAATTGTTCTTGAAAAACAAGAAATGGAAGAAGAAAGATTAAAAGGTAAAATTTCTTTCTCGCATGTTTGGAGTCATGATTTTTTACAGTGGCCAGGTAAAAAATAAATTGTAGCAATTTAAAATGAAGTGAAGCAATATTGCGACACTATTTGGGAGTCGTAAGACTGTTTTCAAGAAACAACGAATTCGGAGAAAAAGGTCAAAGGGTAAATATCGGCTAGGAATGTTCCCGATTGGAGCACAATGCAGCCGCCGGTCCAGTTACTCGTTTTCAGCCGTGGAGCGGTCGAGAAATCAGGGCAGCGCTTGTTAAAACAAAAATTTACTCCGTCCTTTCCCGATATCCCAGAAATCCGACACTCGACCCAATATTTGCCGCTAATATATTGTTGGAACGTGGAAAATGGAAACCGATTAGAGGAAGTAGAAAGGGAGCACCGTGGTCCGCTGCGCAAGCTATTTTTCTTCAGGGAACTCTGTTTTTGCGACAGAATTTAATTTCTCCGGGGATTCGTGCGAGCGAGCACAATTATGAACTCTAAACTGTGCAATAACGGGATTGTAACATCGATTGCCTTTTTCTTAACGAGTCAGTGATTCGAGGAAATTTTTAAAAAGAATCAGAATACCGAACACATTTCGCACAGACCCAACTTCATCTCGTTTCCCATAAGTAATCAATTATTTTTAAATGTAAAATAAACTTTATCAAGGACTGTTTGCTATCTTTCCTGCAAATTTTCAATCCCTCTCTTATAGAAATCCAGGGTTCGTGAAGCGAAATATGACTCAAGGTGCTTCCTTGCATCTTCTACAGAAGCGAATGTTTTATTTCTTAAATAATGCTCCAGAGATCTGAAAAGATGATAGTCAGAGGGAACAATATCCGGGGTGTACAGGGGGTGCGGTAAAACTTCCCATTGCAATTCTTTGATTTTTTCCTAAGTAAGTGAGTTTCGCTGTATAGGGCCGGGCATTGTCAATTTGCTGTATTACACCTTTTCTTTGGACTAAAGATGCCCTCTTTTTCAATAGTTCTGAATACAGCCGTTGCAATTGCTGAAAACACAACTCAGCAGTAACTATTTCTCCAAGGCAAAACAAATTCTTTGCAAATAATTGATTACTTATGGGTACCCCTAATAGAATCGTGTTCCGCGTGTTTTCCCGAAGAATCACAAAGCGAAAAATTGACGATGCGTAGCTAATTTACAATTTAAAAGTTCTTTGGGAGCGTAGACCCGAGCAAAAGTCGGATCGGCAACTGGAAATTGTTTCCAGCTGTTTCTTTCCAGATTACATTTTATTGATTCCCCGGAGCAGTTGCAGTTGCCCTGTTGCAACGCGATTTGACGAGCGCGGAATGCTTTTATCTTTGAATAGAACCTTCTGGTTATCAGTCACTTCAACGAACCACTTATCATCCTGACTTTTATTCAAGTGCAAGGCTCTCCTCCGTCGCATCGTAGCACGTTCGAGAACCCAATTAAAATTTCTATTTCTACGATTACAATTACCGAAAAGTAAGATAACAATATTTCACTGTCAACCGCTCTTTCTCTGAACATTTTCTGGCTCCTTCGGAATCCGCGTTACGAACAGGTGCGGAAAATTAGTTCGCACCTGAAACTACAGAATCGCATTAATCTCTTATCGATCGTTATCCAAATATTTATTTTCAAACAGTACGGTGTCAGAATTTGTTGGAGGTCTATAAAATCTTCCATTGTGATCCGCAGTGATACGATATCGCGAGTTGTTTTCACCTAGTTATCACGTGATATCTGCGAACGTAAATATGATTGCTGCCGCTTGGTCATCGATTTTCTCACGGACACACTTTTTTCGGTCAACACGATCCACCGCATCTTGTGGTATCGGGCCTTGCCAAGTCCCCAACGCGGTGACGTTCAATGGCCAATGGCATGATGCAGCATCGTCAGCACCATGCGAAACCTAGATGACGGATCCGATTACGTCCGGACACCGATTTCTATGTTAACACTGTTCGTGTGTCGCATTTCCATGGGAAAAATGTGGCCGGTCTCCAACTTCCTACTTTCTTACAGTACACAATTGCAGCGTGCTTTTGTGCATTGCTGACAAAGACGTGGACTTTCTATCTGGCTCATGTTGTTTGCGATAGTAGTCACAGGACTGTTGGTCTTTACGCAAAATAAAATTTGTCTGCATCGATTGCATGAAATAGAAACCACATAGAATCTTATTTTTTCCCTTAACCCTTAACGTACAATTTTATTCCGTTATAAGACGACTTCTTCTTCTTCGTCCGAAATAAGACGAAAGCTGGCCCCGACCAATCGTCTTATATCGAAAGAAAACTGTAGCGAAATATCGGCGTGGGTCAGAAATGACCCCGGCCTAGGCCTAGAACTCGCAGGAGTCCGAGAGTTAGTAATTTGAATAGATGAAAAATGATATATTGACATCTTTAATTTCTTTTAATTCTCCTACAATCGTAATTTTCATGTATTCAATTTTAATTCGATTAAAAGTCACTCTACAGGAGATTATAAAAAAATGAAGCGTTAACTCAAGGACGAACGAATTAATTATTAATTGTGTCGGAATTTGGCATGAGTCGAGGATGAAAAAAAACTAGAATCCCTTTGTCGGCGATATGAATAACCCCTTATCACCAACGGTTTAGAAAGAGCCAGCTAGAGATCCAGATAAAAGATCTAGCAAATTTCCGGCGATCTGGAAGAATCGTGTGGGTCCTAACCGAACGCAAAAATTCTGTTATATCAAAAGAATGATTTACCTCCGCGAATGACGATAGACAAATATCGTTACATAAGATATCGCTGTTGTTTGACGTTTGCGGAACGTCGATCTTCGGGGAACTGTCAGCGGCGATTGATAAGAACATGCTATAAAAGGTATCGAGTAATCGATCGATCAGCAGATCCAAAGCGTCGCGGTTACAAAGCTTGTACGAAAATATTCTTGTGCCGGTGCAAACGAAGATGCGGGCCGCAGTATTTTTGGCCGTGTGCTTTTCCCTCGTTGCGATCGCATGGGGAAACAACCTGATCATGGGCAGACGTCAACCGGGCGAGATTCTCGTTATGGATAAAGTCATCACTAGAGTAAGTAGCACTTTTTTTGTATTAAAAATTCATAGAACATCGTACTCGCTTTAAATGTTAACTCTGAAATGGACTTTTGAAATGGAGCTCGAAAACTCGACTGGCCCTGCAACTCTAAGGAGCTATTGTTTGATCTTCGCGTTACTGTATTTGTATGTAGTAGATCGTGTAACATGAAAAATCGATCTCCAAATCATTCGCAATTCTGGCAAGAAGTTAAGTTAGAAAGCTGTACGTCACTGCTGTCAAACATTCGATCAGAAATTAATTTCAATGATCAGTCAATAATCTGTTACTGAAAATTTAAATGCGTTCATTTTACTTTTTCTTCTTCGAAAAATTTTGTTAATCGGGCGAAAATGGGTTCGTTGAAATATCTAAGTCCAAGAGTCACACGAGACACTTATCAGCAGTTTAAATGGACGACCTGAATAATCCACATAAGAGCTAATTCGTACAAGGTCTTGCCAGAAATCATTCTTTCAGATAGTTATCTCGAGAAGCAAAAAGTATTACTGTTAGACAAAACGTCCTTCGCTAAATGGAACTAATAAAGTTTAACCTCTTAAGCACTGTAAGCCACTATATTGGCTTCCGTGGAAAGCACCAGTTTGAACGGAACGCCACTATAGTGGCTTCCGTGGAAACCATCAGCTCGAACGGTAACGCCACTATAGTGGCTCTTATGCCTTCCGCGACCAGGCGCGCCGTGCCCGGGAGACAGAGTTGCGGACAAGCTCGCCGTATTAAGGAGATGGAATTGCGGACGGGCGCGCCGCACAGTGGGCAATTTGGACAAAATCGGATTCAAAATCAAGGAACTTTCGATAGGAATGAGGTAGAGCGATGAAATCTTTTTTAAATGAAAGCTGCAACTTTGTAGAATATGGGAAAAATAGAGAGATTATTACCATCCAATCATTTCAACGAAAAAATGACTTCATTAGTCTTTGTCACAAAAATCTATTTTTTGCAAAATCCTGAGGTCGTAGACAAATTTTGGTACCAGATTTGAAATCAGCGTGAAAAAATCTATGGGAAATGATATATAGCATGTTAAAAAAAAATTTTTTCCGCGCGTGGTATTGGAAAAACTAAAATTTTCTTGAATTTGTGCGCGTTTAACGAATTTTCTCGAGGTTAACAAACGTTCATACCACAATCTGTCTATTTTTCCCATATTCTACAAAGTTGCAGCTTTCATTTAAAAAAGATTTCATCGCCCTACCTCATTCCTGTCGAAAGTTCCTTGATTTTGAATCCGATTTTGTCCAAATTGCCCACTGTGCGCCGTGCTTTAGGGGTTAACGGAACCGAAAAATGTCGGAGAATTTCGTCGCGAACTTCAGGATTCGTTTAAAATGGAACTGCTTGGTTTCAGCCGAGGATCTTCGGAAGACCACAGATCGCGTGGTGCGAAGCGAAGGCTCCCAAAGGGTCTCAGATCTCGTTCGTCAGTGTTGTGGCATGGAACCCATGGATAGTGAGCATCAGGCCCGTGGCAGGGGGTATAGGGGATGACTCGATAGTCGTGTCCGCTATTGGAAAGCCGAGCTGGGGAATCTCGATGAGGTGCACCGTCCTTGCTGTGCCTAAGAAGACAACCACTGCTGCGCCGACCACTACTCCAAAAACCACTACTCCCAAGACCACCACTCCGGAGACCACTACTCCGGAGACTAGTACACCTCCGAGTACCACAACTTCGCCTCCGAGTACCACAACTGGGCCTCCCAGTACCACAACTGGGCCTCCGAGTACCACAACTTTGTCTCCCAGTACCACAACTGAGCCTCCGAGTACCACAACTTGGTCTCCGAGTACCACAACTGAGCCTCCGAATACCACAACTTGGTCTCCGAGTACCACAACTGAGCCTCCGAGTACGACAAACGAGGAATGGACAACATACATTGAAGAATAGCTCAACTGACGACTCTGATCGCGGATTTTTATGCAAAATAGAACTTGCCTTCATCGATTACGAGAAAAAGGAATTACATACAAATTGATTTCTTTTCTTAATAATTTCGATTGGTTGTAAACAACGTACCAGTAATATTAAATTCATTCGATGTTTTCTCTATTTTGTGTTTCATCCCCTTATTTTTGCCATAAATGCATAAAATCCGCAAACGACTAACGACGAATGGTTTTAACACCTAATTCAACGGAAAGATAATTTTGAAGCGAATAATTTTGTGCGTATGATGGATGTTTAATGCGCTAGGCGAAGCAAAGACGATTTAATGATCGAGTCCTAGATTGCGCATTAAGAATACAGTGATTTCTCTGTACATGTCGCGAAGGTCTCGATGATAAATGTCGCGGAATTATCTCCACTACCGGCTCGGGTATGTCTCCTAGACGATACAAGACGCCGGCAAAACCCGTGTTTTTGACATATATCGAGAAATCACTGTAACTGTTCCCGTCCTTGAAATAACAAGTTTATTCGAGAAAAAGCAGCAAATAGAAATTGAATGATCTTTATGCACCTCGCGAAGATCTACAGAATGTTGCACGTACAGCAACAAAAAAGAATAAGTTTACGGTAAACGTGGGACTGCATAATCCCTTGCATAGAAGACGCCGACAAGACCCGTGTTGTTGACATATATCGAGAATTTACTGTATACGATTTCTATGTTTGTATCTGTCGCTGGTGTTTAATAAATTATTCGATGAATCGTTCATTTTGTTTTAATGTTGATCCTTTTTCGTTAATGGTCAATAAATGATTGAGCGAGCGAGAGTAATTTATTTCTCTAGCTCTTCATTTCTCCATTCATTTCTCTAACTTCTCGTTCTAGAAAAATTTCAAGATGTGATCTTTCGAGACTTTCTAGTTCTGCTCTATTAAAGTCCACTAACCGGCATAGAAAACTGGTACTTAAAAAATCTTTAAAAATTATTCTGAAGGACTTTATTAACCAACTTGGTGAACATTAACGTAAATATTTACTTATGTTAATATAGAATGTTGTGCATAGAAGCTTAAATATTCATATTTATTGCTCAGACATAATTTTCTTTAGAACAAATATAAACGTACGATTTCGCCGTATTACGGTCCGGAGTTTTCACGTATTGATTTCGATACTTATATCGCTATTAATTGAATTATTATGGGTACAATTAGGCTCGGTAAACATTCCGAAAGAAGAATATATGAATGTTATATCTATTTTCTGACGTGACTTTTTTCCACCTAAAATGGCCATTCGCGACACTGTGCGACGGCGGCGGCGGCTGAAAGACGAATGAACGTGGCGCAGCGCGTTACGCGAATCCGAGCTACTCTCGAGCCGCCTGGAGATCCAGAAATTCTCGTCAGGATCGAGAGTTCGGTCCCGTACAAGGCGGAACATCTCTAACAATCTGCTAGGTAGCCAGCCAAGCCAGCTTCTTCCGTCGCCGAACCGCCTTTGGAATAAATTAAAATTCCCGCGAGGAGTTTAACCGTGGATCGTGGCGCGCGCGGAATAACATCGTTCCCGGTTGTCACCGCTTACGTATTTTCAGGTGCCATTGATTCCGTGACGGGGGGATGTAATTCAGTCGTCGCCGCTTGAAAATTCTAAGCACAGACGTTTCGTTGCTAACGCGTTTCTAGGAAATGCTCCCCGGGGGCGATGCCTCTCAAGGCTGCATCGCACGTAAGCCACCACTGTTACTTGATTCGCTTCATCATCCGCAACCGACTTAGAACCGTCTTCCTCTTCTTCTTCTTCTCCGTACCATCTTCGGGTTCGACTTTTTATCTTCCCTGTTACTCGTTCCCTCAGCCGTATCCATTTGTCCCGTTCATTCTTTTTCGGTGAAGCGACTGCACTGACGACTCGTCCACGCGCTCGTGAAAATTGTACTCCAATTTGGTAAAATCCGATTTGTATGGATGGTAGGGATCGCGATATCGAGGACTGGATATCGAGTGCCGGCACCCGTGGAATTTTGATGGCATTTACGGGGGAATCAAGTGGCGTCCGCATCCGCCTCTTTGAAAAATTAATTCTTCCCGTCCCGCTGATCAGCCGGGCTTCGTTAAATATTTCAACGAAAACGGAAACGATCAGCGCAGGCCCTCCCCTCCTCCTACCCCTCCTCCTCCCCCGCCGGTAATCGTTCCGAGCCGTTCGACTGGAAAATATAAAATATCCATTCGGACGAATGGGGAAAACTCCCCCTCCCCATCGGCACGAACGAGTTTGTTGATCGGAATAATTGCCTTTAAATGAGATTATTCCAGCACCGGCGTTAAACAATCTTCCGTTCTTCCGTCGACTTCGCTTCGAAAACGCTTTTTACTCCCCTTCCCCCCTCCAACTCTGTCCGCTATTCCGGTTTCACCGACTGTCGTTCCTGATAAACAATGTCCCGTACTCGATCGCTCGTGATTCACAATCCGGCTGAACGACGTGACGTAACGTAATTAATTTTAACACCGCGACCGGATCCGATTTCTCGCGATAACGAGATGCCACCGTTACGTCACTGATCAAGGAAATGTGACGGGCCGGTAAAATGCGCGATACATCGATCCGATAAGCTCGTTACGAGTGCCACTTTCATTCCGAATCAGTATATTCGGACTGCCGACGGCGTTTCTTCATTTGAGCCACTCGATTCGATTAGATAATCGAATCTGCCCCGTTATCCGACGCACCAAGTACTGATTTGATAAACCAAGCAGCTCTACGTATCGCCGATGGAACATTAAAATTGGCAATTCTGTGGATTCGGTCGCTAATTAGTGCCGTAGTAACGCGGTAATTCAATTAGTGCGAGTTTACAACAGAATTTCTGAAAACCACTTACGGTTTAACCATAAAAAATATTTATGGCATGTTTACACTGCTCGACCACCGAGGCCCCCCAGTGGAGGGGATAGGCGAACTGACTAAGATCGTGTAGATCCGATCGGCTTAGATCGAGACTTTACTGTAGATCCTCCGAAAATTACACTGGCCATTGTCGTCTATAGTTCCGGGGACATACCCGAGCCGTGTTATGTTTGCACTGGTTCGCAACCTCTCACGGGGTATACCCCGCGGTAGTGGGGATAATTCCGCGACGTTTATCATCGAGGTCTCGGCGACATATATAGAGAAATCACTGTGATTCCAATATAAATTATTAATTGACGTTACTGGGGGTGACTGGTTGCTTCACAATTAAAATTGTAGGTGATGTATCAATTTAAAAGAAATTGGAGTCGAATAAGAATGACTTCTCCAACGCCACAGCTCCGGATTTCGACTCGTCGCGAAAGAAAGCTCGACGATTGCCGCGTTAAACAAGAAAGTTACTTAAACGGCCGACCGTCTCCCTCGTTTCCAGCAATAGATTTCATCCCCGTCGGGATTATAGTTGAACAACGGGCGGAATGTCGGCAGTCCCGCGTCACAAAGCGACTCGGACGAACAACTCGGCGAACTTTCAAAGTTATTTATCCATGGAATCGGCGCGTCGAGCGAGCGAGCGAAAAAAACGAGATTATGAGATCAGAGGCGGCTCCGTAGAAATTCATTTAAGCCCCCGGAACGATCGCCGCAAAACTTTCCTTTCCCGGTCAGAGGACAACGAAATTACCCATCGCTCAACAAATTAAGGGTCGTTTTGATCCGACGGAACGTAAGAGATCCCTTTCTTGTCGTTGCAGAATAAACAATGACAGTTTCAGCCCCTGCTATACTAACTGGAGACGTGACGCAAGTATTTTCGTTCGTGACCCGTGCGGAGAACCAGAAATTTGGAATCGGAAAGAAATTAATGTGTATAATTAATTGAAAAAATAGACTGGGAAGCGGGAGCCTTTTAAATGGCGTTATGTCATGGTGTCGTAATGGTGTTATGCTGTTATGTCTGCGACGATGTCAGATCTGAAGAGACTATTGATTAGGAACATTAGTTGTTACAAATATCTGCATTTATAGCACAGTTATTCTTTTCTATTGCTGTACAATGTTTATGCACAGCTTGTAACTTTCAAGACCTTCCTTTTATCAATTTCAAATTTTGTACCTGACAATTCTCAGCACGAAAATTTACCCATCTTGTTAGGTATTATAAGATCTTTTGTATAATTATTTCTGAAGAATGTACGACGGCTAATAACAATTTTAATATCCCTTAATTGAATTAAAAATTGTATTAAACGAAATTGATACAAGCTCTACGACGAAATGGAGGGTGCTCTTCGTACTTCAAAGAATTAATCGCCAAAATCATGATCAGTTTGCAAGAAATAAATTGGACCAAACTGCCATCCAATTTATAAGCAGAATTAAATAATAGTGCTTAAGAATGAATAAAATTTAGGACACGTTCCAATTATTAGAAATGTATTTAACTGTCCGATCAAATTGCACGTGCAACTTCTTTTAGGACAATATTTTAAAAAATGGCTTGTAGATAGTACCAAAATTTCTAATTGTTTTCAGCACCGTCCAACATTTATTTAAAATTATTCACCATATTTATTTCTTTGAGTACACATTATAAAAACAAAATAACTAAAAATTTGAATAGACATATTCTCGTTATTTCGACGAAGTAAAATAATAATCACCTTTAGTACTCCGTAAAACCTTAGATTGAGAAACTTTGAAACAGGTTGCGATCATCAGATTGTTCAATCATCTGACCAAAGTATACAGGTAGGTAGTTTCGTTAGAGAAGATATTTTTAAAAAACGATTTGGAGATTGTTGCAAAGTTTCCAATGGTTTTCGAACATCGACCTGGTTCGGTTCGATCGTCGACCGGACGGTCGACCATACTTTTATTTCGAGCGGTGCGGTGTTCCGTTCGAGCGGCGAAAAATCCTGAAAAGGGAAACGCGGCGATGCCCTTCGCGCGACGACTACAGCAACAAGTGAGAGCCGAAGAGTTATTGGACCCAAAAGCCTGTAATAATAGCCGTCCTCCCTTCGTCCTCCCCGTCCCCACCCCCGCCCCTGCCGGCCGCCTCGAACAGAGCGCCAGAGTCGGAGCGGAATCGAACGTTTCTCCTCCGTTTTATTCCAGTGCATCTCGATGAGAGAAAGTCAATACAAGGGGACAGCTGGCCGACCGGAAAAATCGTCGCGTCTCTCGTACTTTGCGCGGAACCCCGTCCCCCGATTACAACAATATTTTTTTTTCCATCCATCCGCCGACGAGGAACGGCTCTCTCTCCCAGGAGTTCCGATAACGACGACGCAAAAAGAAAACGGTGGCGGACCGTGGATTTTTCTGGCCGAGCGCAGCTGCACAATGATCTGTGCGAAGATTAGGCGGGAGGATCGAACACGATGCACCGCTCCCCGCGAGCATAAGCTTCCAGTCAGTCGTCGTGCACGGCGCATAGCAGATGTATTTTTATTTATTCATACAGTGCCCGCCAAAAGTTCGCCGGTATGTAACTCTTTCCGCGATGCCCGGATAAAATGTTGCCGAGTATGAAACTCCACTTTTATTCAAATATGTGTACGTCTTATTACGTGTATTGTGAGGTTTATTGGAGTCATTGAGGGTTAGGGTTATTGATCGATGTCTTAAAGAAATTGTAATAAGGTGATGAGAATGAAGTACAGTTTTTTTTTTTCAAGAATGCATATTTTTGCAGCAACTGTATTCAGCGAATTTTTACAGTATTCCTCGTTGCATCGAGCACGGGCCAGCAGAATGATTGAAAATATTTTCTACGAATGTTGTGTGGATCTTGTGCATCGGCGTAAATTTTACCACGATTTTTCAGTTTTCTATTTTCCTTAAGCATTTTCTATAAAATATCTACAGGAAATATTAGAGATTTGTGAATTCTCCGAGATTGATTTCTAAAGTAAATTGTCCACGTGACATTGTTGTTTAGTATGTTGATTGCCTAATTACAACCTCGAGGAAATCCACTAAAATCAAAGTAGCTCAACAAAACCAAATTTGCAGACAAAATGTGTCACAGTAAAAATTTCAGAAAATTCTCCGAACTTAAGATTGTAAATATATTAGTTTTAGCTAGGTGAAATAATTGAGGGAAGAATGAAATTTTTATTTCGCTCCTGTCGAAGCCATTAATGTAACAAACTTGTATTTCGCATAAAAGTCCGCATCCTGCTTATTGTCGACCGCGCAACGCCTATAAAACGAATTCCAATTACGAATGTTTGCAGTGTAAACTCATAAAGAATATTCACGGTCCGAGTTTGTTTTCCATCAGTAGTGGATTTGATGCATTTCCGAGAAAAATATGTAGGCGTAATTTGAGACAGTAATTCAGCCTATTAAAAAAGAAAACAATTTTCCACCTTACTCCAGTTTGTTTGCACAGAAAGAAAATTTTATTTTGCACAAAGATCCGCCGTCATCAGCATCGCTAATCCATGCAACGGCTGTTATTCTTTAACGCGACGAGTTCCAGAGTAGCGGGTATTGTCTTACGTCGACAAAGAAATGAAAAAAGGAATAACTGCGAACGTGACGGAACACCGGAAGTTGGATCCGTCGGCCATTCCGCAGCGGCGTCAGGATCTTAATTTCAAGCGCGTTCCTTTTTTTTATCGCGGCACGGTGATCCGTCTTTATGGTTTCGTTATGCGCGCCGCCGCTGAACGCCCTCGGCTCGTATTGTGAGCGTATTTGTAATGCATTAGCATGCTCGCCACGGAACTTTTATCGACGCCCATATACCGGAGTTATTTCCTCCGTGGATGCGGTCTATCGGCGCATCGCATGTAAAACACCGGCTCCTGCGCGCGATTCATCTTTTTCACGCCCGGCCACCGGTGGCTTGTAATTTTTCTCCGGGACGGAAGCTTTCGTTCCGCGTATCTGATCGTCCGCGGTGTCTTTCGGTGTCCGCTTCGTGGTCGGAAACTACCACCGAAACTTTTTCCCGGCACACTCCTTTTTATTTCGATCGCGACGCGTCGATCGATCCCAACCCCGGATCCTCGAAATTGATTTCCCGATGCTGGACGCGACGCTTCAAAGCGACGCGTCCGTGCATTCATCAGCGACGCACTGCCCGCCTGCATTTCAATGCTTTTGACGTCTAACGACGCACCTGGCCTTGTCAAGATTACACGCGCCGATTGGCCGCGCACCATGCCCGGGGAACATGTGTATTCTCTCGTTAAGACACCCCTTTTCTCGATAAATATTCGGACGTTTAATTGAAATTTTATTCGAGCGCTTGTCCGATAAGTGAGAGAACCGGGGCTCCCTACTGGGGATGTGCATTCATCGGACGGCCAATAAAAAGCGCGCTCTTCTTACTGTTTTTGTACTACCTATCAATAGATGGTGGATTTTATGAAAGTAAGACAGAAATGGATATAGAAGAAGAAGTGAAACAGTAAATATACCAGAAAAATTCAAGAATATTGCACGATTTTCAAACAATTAGTAGAATTCAATTTCTGTGCAGCTCCTGCCTCCTGCAATTGACACAGAAAATTTTGATCAACCATTCTTGTTGTCGGACATAATTTTGTCGTATACATGAAATTTGTTGGTTATTAAATATCCGGGGGAAAAAACATAAGAGAATATTGTCATACAAAATTATCATCCGTGAAGGATTAACAAACGTAAACAAATATTATCGTTATTATTACATCAACGATAGTATAGTCAGACATTTTTTGAAAATACCAGCAAAATGGGTACAGTGAAATGAAACTCGATGAACGGCAGCTTTATTAAACATTTCATACAGGAGCATGAAACATTTTGCAGATCTATTAGCTTGAACGAAATGAATTTTCCTTTAAAGACCACATCGTGTTCGATGAATGCCCTAATCCGAAAAAATGTCTATTTCACCGGGATGAAATACGTCTTTTTAAGAATTAGTGCATTTATCGAGCACGATGTGGACTTTAAAATGGAGTTCGTTTTATTCGAGTTATTTCATCAAGATAAAACGCATCGTTCGGAGCCTTTAATCATTCGAAAATCGCTCTCTACCGTTTTCACAAGCGGCACGGTATTATTCGGTAATATAAGGGGTAATCAATTAATTGCAAAGAATTTGTTTTTCCTTTAGTTCCGTACCGATTGTTGAAGAGGAAACACGCATTCTTTTACATAAAACATTCACTTCTGTAGAAGATGTAAGGAGGCACCTTGAGTCATATTTTGCTTCACGAACCCTGGATTTCTATAAGAGGGGGATTGAAAATTTGCAGGAAAGATGGCGAACTGTCCTTGATAATGATGCAGATTATATAATGTAGTCAGAAATAAAAACTTGAATTTACTACAAACTTTGTGTTAGATTTCAAAATAAGTGATTACTTATGGGCCCCCCTAATAATTGCGGTGTTCGATAACATTTTTATTTCTATCATCCCAAAGGGACAGAACGATCCCGTAAAGGGTCGCCGGAAAGAGTCGAGAATGCGACCTAATCGATGGGAACGGCGAGCCGATTCCGCGGCGATTCGATTTCAGCGCGGCGGGGCGTCCGGCAGGAAATCGTGTCGTGAAAAAGCCGGGCGACGAGCATTACAGAATTTCACCGGGTTTCCCAGAAGTGTCGACCAACTTTTTGCCTCCGTCCTCGCGGGAGTGAAACGCGCGCGCGCGCGCGCGCACGGCCCACTGAACCGAAAGATTTTAATTATTACCGTCGAATCTGTCTCGCGCGCCCGTGCCCGTGCCCGCGTTAGGTCGGATGTAATGATAAAATTATAGGAAACGTTGTTCGAGCCCGCGCGCGATTAATTACCGGGCTCGCTGGCTGATGGAAAACTCGACCCGGTGATAAAACGACGCTTAATTGACGCGTCGCCTCCTCCGTTTTTTCTTCCTCTCTTGATCTGCTCCACGAGCGTACTCAAACGCCGAAATTGATAAAAAGGCGACCTGCCATCTTGTGTCGGCGTGCAGTGTCTCGAGTGGGCGTGGCTTCGTTGCTCTCGGCTTTGGGTGGTCCAGCTCGGTGTCCCATAAATGCCTTCGTTCAGCCTGGACCCTATGTACCATAACAATTTAACTCTGAAGAACATAATTTCAACTCTGTATTTTTTTTTGTTAGAAATCACACGTGAGATTTATTATTATATTACATATTGCAAAATAGTACAGATATAAAAGAATGTCACGCAGATATAAAAGAATGCACGCTTTGTCTCGAGTGGGCGTGGCTTCGTTGCTCTCGGCTTTGGGTGGTCCAGCTCGGTGTCCCATAAATGCCTTCGTTCAGCCTGGACCCTATGTACCATAACAATTTAACTCTGAAGAACATAATTTCAACTCTGAATTTTTTTTTGTTAGAAATCACACGTGAGATTTATTATTATATTACATATTGCACACTTACATTACATATACACAAAGGTAAACAATATGACAAAATATTGGCTATAGGAAGCAGATAATGAAAGAGAAAAACGCAGATTGCATTGGCAACGATGTAATTCAATGATGCTCCCTCTCAGGAAGCCATACTTCGACTGACTACGACAGCACAACAAACACAACTACGCGAGAAAGCCCTATTCGAAACCCTTATGTTTGTTTATGTCAGGTATATACCGCACAGGAGTTAGTATGCGGACACGAAGACCTCGGCTCCATCTCAGGTGCCAAAGTCACCGCCAAGTACACTGAGCACAACAATCTAATCTACACAGGATGTACAATATAAGTATAGTACAAAGTATAGTTCTCGGAACAGTATTCATTTTATGCACATACATATATCAATAAATTCGATATCAATATATCAATATATCATTTAATTCTTGTATTCGTAAATTACAATGGTGTACAAAGGCCAAAATATGTATAAAGGCAGTCTTTAATGACGCAGCTATCAATGTAAAAATATCTAACGACAACCGAAAGTGTAGTTCACGAAGATTACAAATTAATTTCGGATGCCATATAACTTGCGCTAGAATAGTACATGATTAAGTGCTTCATCATTTGTGATTCTGACGAATTTGGGATGATAGTGACAGTAACTCTGAACTTTTCTATAATTCTTTTGATGTCCTGCAACAACTGCCTGGACCTATGAATCTAATTCAGGTGAAGGCATCATATTCTCCTCCTTAAAGAGCACTGAATTTCTTCCTGAAGCAACGAACCAAAGGGTGTTGAAGAACCCTCGATTTCGTATCGGAAGAGTGTCTTTAGCTTGATTTATCTCTGGCTCTTTGTTCGGAGACTCTTGAGTGGGCGTGGCCTCGACGCTGTCAGCCCTAGCGGGGCCACAGCGACGCTTCACGGAGCACGCGACACCCATATACCAGCAAAAATATGGTCCACCCTTAGGAGGAAAGCGATACAGTCAACGTTGTACCATTTTTTCCCCGCAAGGGTGCGTTATTCCAAATTTGGTCTCAGTCACCCTCAGCAACGCAACCCGCTGATTTCTCTCGGGATTATTTTTTAAAAGAAGATCCCCAAGTTAAACAATGCTTAAAAAATACCTGTTAATACGCCACGGTGCGGCACCTTGCACGGAGACCAGGGGCGGAACATTCCATAGCAGAATATTATAATTTACGTTTGCTGCGGTCTCCTTCTCCTTTTTGTCCGGGGCCTCGCCCCACGGGGAGAAACGCGATAACATTGTTCGGGATTCAGCGGGTTCGACGCCGGCGACTATTAAAAATCTAGCCGTCCGAGTTTTTCTCGTTGGGGCCCGGGCCTCCCCGGCACCGCCGCCCCGCGCCGGGCCCCGATGGTATTCGATGTAAATGCAGAGGCGACAACGCGGGCCCCATAAAATATTAAGAACGTCCACGGCCCAGGAGCAAAAAGCCGAAGCCGCGGTTTCCTCGCGCGAGCCTATTGAAACGAGCGCGGGGAATGCCGTTTCGCGATCGGTTTACCAATTCCCGGGCCTTTAACGGCATAAATCTCGTCTAATAAACGTGCGCGGGAATCCGGATACGGTACGGCCGGGCCGGCGCGCGTCCGTTTATCATTCAAAGTCTTCGTTTTGCCGTATCAGAGTCATCTGAATCAGCGGAAGAGCGCCGGAGCCGGCGCGGCGGCTGCGCGGCCGAGAGAGATTCGATCGCGCGGACACGCCGCAGCCAGGTGTGAATTAGCTGACGAGGATGTTGACGGTGAAAGGGGGCTGAAATCCCCATGCAAATGCACGCTTACCTACGCAGCACAGTGGGCGAAGACGCGATTTCGGCGATCGAAAATGGAAAATTTCTTTTTGTTTTTAAATGAATGAGTGATGAGGATGTTTTGAGAATATTCCAAAGGAAGCAAATCCGAAAAAAAATTTTTATCCCTCCACCACGACCCACAGGAGACCGGCAAAGTACGAGGAAAAAATTAAGAACCTGAAATTGTCTCCTTTCACATGATTTTTCCAATATTCAAGTGCAATTTAAAAGAAAGCTATTGTTGTTACATCTTGAAAATTATAGTTTTTTCAAGTGAGCACAAGTTTTTCACCTAAATTTGAACTTTAAGTATGCATATGTTAGCCGGAACCTAATAGAACCTAACAACGGCTACACTGTGATAAACTACGATTTGTTGACTAAACGATGCAGAAAAATTCATTTGCGACAACTTGCAACAAATCTATCAGAAATTACAGATTTACTTCAGGAATATTAATGCAGAAGAACAGGTATATTAATTCCACTTATTCTATAATTTGTTTGAAACCTGTGCAATTAATAAACACCGTGTAAATTCAAATTGATGTTTGTTGCAATTTGAAGCTATAAATGTTACCCTTTTACCTATTAAATTTCATTCAATTATCTCTAATGGTTTAGTAGTTATTATTTTAGAGCGCGAAAATGGCATTTTCAGCCACTGTGCGCCGTGAACGGAAGCCTCGGAAATAGGCGAAGTCGAAACACCGGCCCTTGAGACTGCGTCAGTTGCGACGAGACTCGGAGTCACCTCTGGGTTAAATGACAGTTTAAGTGCTAGACACGGGGAATCAGGCTTGTTAACACTTTCGTCGACGTTGGAACAGCGACGAGACGATTCCTCAAGAGTAAAGGGAGACCACGGGCGGATGATGAATGATTTTTTGGGAGGGCGCGTCGGTGGGTGGCGTGTCACTTTGATTGCCTGCGACGGCGAGTGCGTTAGCTGGCGGTTAATGTTTCTTGCGAGTTAGGCTGAAACACTAAGCGTCGTTTCGTTCAGTCAAAGATTTACTACGAAACATCATAATTTGTCAGACTTCCACTGAACGAAAATACCCATGAATCTGGACAGCTACCACTTTAATTGTCACATATATCAATTTATCGTGTATGACTGACACAATTTTTTGACTACATTCGACAATAATTCGTACGGTTGTAAATCAAAATTTCGTTGGGACCGACGAAGTATAAGACAGTAAAAAAAAGGAGTGACACAATTAAAAAATTAATCAGATATCTTGGAACTTTGGTAGCTGCTTAGACTGACAATTAACGTGTAAATTCAGCTCCGCAAGAGTTGAGCACACGCGAAATTTTTCTGGCAGGAGGTTCGAAATTCGCTCTGTGAAATTTGTCCGTGTCTCGTGAAGGGGGTGCGTTACGTTTAACGAGGCATTAGAGTTGGCCAAAGACCGTTGGCAAAAACAAAAAAAAAAAGGAAGAGAGGATAAAGCGTGTTAATGATAAAGAGGGTGGGTTCGTTCAACAGAATGCTGTGGCGTGAAGGGACATTACCACAAAAAAAAAAAAGTGGGGGAGGTGTGGGAAGGGGGTCAAAGCGCGTTAATTTTACTCGCAAGCGGTTCCGTAACGAACCGAGGGTTCCCAATTGGCACGCAGTCATCGACTTCGCTGCTTCGGGGGCCCCGGCCGTTCCCTCCGATGACATATTGCGGGCAGGCGCGTAAACCGTGGAAGTTGGCTCGCGCCTCATATGCGCGGGACATAACTACGCTCGATCTCCGTCGTATTTCAGCGGGCGTGCAGCCGTGCGACAGCCAGTATGCAAAACGCGTGCATGCCCGTAAGCGTGAAATTACACGGCGTACGAGTAAGCCCCGGTTGCAGCGAAAGGAAAATGGGCGGGGGTGTGCGACCGGGGGATGGGGGATGTAAAACGCGCGGAGGACCGACGAGGAAACATAGACAGAGAGAGAGAGAGAGAGAGAGAGAGAGAAGAGAAAGAGGGATAGAGGGATGTGCACGGGGGATGAACGGAGGCCCGACACTCCTGCGATCAGCCAGCCCGGGCACGAGCCGAAAACCCTTACTTTGGAATTCGGTAAATGGATGCGCCGCGCGCAATTAGCGTAATAAAGTGGCTCGATGCACCGCGGGAATCGCGTATTCACGCGTGCCAACCTTGTTCCGCCGTAGACCGTTGCTCGGATAGGCCAGATGCATCGGATACGGCTGCTGCACCAGTTCTGGACACCTTCGCGATTATCCTGTTTCCCGAAAATTTTTGATCGAGCGCTTTCCCATCATTTAATCCTCGTCGTTCTGAACATTTACTCGCTTTCTGTTTCTGGTTGTATCTGTTGCTAGGTTATGTTTGAATAAAGCGACGCGAGCTTATGAGATGATATTTATTTATACTTCTCAGATAAAATTGCAGAACAAAGAAAATAAAGTAGCGATAGAAAATTTTGTACCTATGAAAATAATGTAAAACGGTGAGCATTTCGTAAATTTAAAGCAAAATACGCTAATTTTTCTGTATATGTCGCCAAGGCCTGGGTGATAAACGTCGCGGAATTATCCCCACTGCCGCCACGAAGCTCAAGGAGCCTCGCGAAACATAACATAGCTCGGGTATGCCTCCTGGACGATACTGGACGCTGGCAAAACCCGTATTGTTGACATATATCGAGAATTCAAGGTGACCTACACGACGGGTTCCGACGCTGCCCGACAGTCTACGATTCGCAGCGGACCGCGCGCTGTTTGAACCCCATATGACGCTGCAAAAGAATGTAACCACCCCATAAAGGGTATTTGCGTCAATTGCATGAAAGATTAGTTACATAAAAATTGATTTCTTCTCTGATTAATTTTAATAGGTTGTAACATAACGTACCAGTAATATTAAATTCAAATGTTTCTTGTAATTTGCGTTTCGCCAACTCAATTTTCCTATAAATGCATATAATCCGCAGTCTTTTGTTCGATTATTATTTAGGAACCTGTGAGTTATGGATAGACGGATTTTATGCATTTATGACAAAAATGAGTAGGTGTAATTCAAAACAGTAAAACGATTAGAAAGGTTTAACAGTGTCGATATACAACTTTTGACATATAAAAATGATTAATGAGCAAAATAAATTTTGACTTAGCTCCTATAGATTGCAATTGACGTATACAAATTTTATTTTGCATAAAGATCCGCAGTCTAGTTATGAACGATTGAAGGAAACAAGGATGGTACACACTGTTTTCTAATTTTCATATCTTTTTACTCATATTTTCACACCAGTACCTGTGTCTAGAACAAGTGTACAGGTAACGGTGTTTCTTTATTGCTCGTGCAATTTAAAAAACGATCGTGTCCGAAGTTAGACATGCCCAAAGAACAAATTTTACATTTTGTTTTATAGGCGAAGACAGGATTCGCCGCGTAGAATCGTTTCGCGTAGAATTAACACATTCGCGACCGCTAACGTGAATTCACGTCGTTTTAGATTCTATTCCTAATTGCCGCTGACGTGAATTCGCGTCATTTAAAATTCTATTCTTGATTGCCATTGACGTGAATTCACGTCCTGCAATTTTTGTTTCTGAATGCGGCAACATTAGGCGCATTAATGGGGTTGGATTTAAATTGAAATTATTAAATAATTTCATAAATTAAGTAATCCTTGCTTTGGCGATACAAGTTTGCGGCAACCAGCTTCAGAGTTTCATTATTTTCGCCGGTACACAGTATTCGAAACGGAAAAAATTTGCCGATCGCGAATGTGTTAACAGGTACATTAAAACGATACGCTACAATCTGGCCGGATTTACGATTTCCTCGTCGCATAATTTAGAAAACGGCCGCGCTGGGAGCGTGAAAAGTGTCGAAAGTGGCCACAAACGGTGCATTTACGCGGAGCCGGCGCCGATCGATCTGGCCCCGCAACGTGTCCCCTACTACACTAGTTAAGCTAAATTATTAACGACGTCGCGGAAGCAGTTTCCGAACGAGTGGTGCGCGCACGGGCGTGACAGTTGATTGAAGTTTCCATAACTGGATTTGTATGTTTACAGGAAACTACCGGCGGCAAGTAGCGTGACTATTTCGTAACGCCGTTCCGCGTTGATTGCCGACTGTACCCTCGGCGACGCTCGCCGGCGCTCCGGCGCACTCCAGTCACATTCTGCGGGATTACTTTCGCCCTAAGACCCCGTGTAACCATAATCGTTACCGGGGAAATACAACGTCGCACAGTGTCGCATTCTCGGGCGAGCGAAGCTCGCCGCTTCGGCGAAGGCAAGGATTTCAAAGAGTCATCGATCCCTTTAAAACGTTTCCCACTTTTCATCTGCAGCCTCCACCCTCGCGGTTGTAGATTCGACAACCCCCTTGCGTCCGATAGGGGTGCGCTCCCCGCGAGAGTGACCCTCAAATTTCGCGAGTCGCGATCGAAAGTGCCGAGCTTTTCTTTATCGTCGAAAGTTCGTCCCTCCGGGGAACGATCGCGTGATAAAAAAGTAAGATACTTCCCGGAGTGGAATCTTATGTGACTTTTCAAGTTTCGCTCCCGGAGCTGGTATGGCCGAGGGTGGCCATTCTTATCCGTTATCCTTTCTTTTATCCGCGAGCGGCGTCGCGCTCGGGAACCCAGCTCATTTCCCAATTGCGTCGGGTCGCGAGACCGCTCCTCGGCAAAATCGTCCGGTGATAAATAGATCCGAGGTCCTGCGATCATTCCCAGCCCGGAGGACCCGCGACGGAAAATTGCACTCGCGCAACAACCGACTTATGTGCTGTCGCGCAAATATTTGCGAGCAGCGCGTTCGGCTTGCTTAAAATTCGATTTGCATGCTCGCTGGCTCGTCGGGCCGACTCGGGCCGGGTCGTTTCTCGCGTCGAAATCCCGTTCTCGATCGACTCGAGCCCGATCCAGAGATCCTTGCCCGTTTCCTTTTCGACGGGCTTCTTACCGGACGCACCGGCAAACTCGGCGCTCGTGCAACTTTCGGCTGCTAATTTTCACCTCGCAGCGCAAAAAGGAACGAGCCAAGTTTGCATATTTTAACATCGTCACGCAACCCTCTTCACGCGGCCCGGAAACGCTTGAAACTTCGGCCAACTTCTTCGCAGCCTCGGCTCGATTACCATTTTCGGCAATCGACGGTCCTCGGCCGTTGTTTTTCATTCGTTTTCGGTCCAAATCGCGAAATAAACAGACTGGATAATGGGACACTTAAACTGCTTCCTCAAATGGTGTGTACCGATGGCATTACATGTTTCCTTCGTTGGAAGATTTCGTATTTCATCCATTTGCATATAAAATTGCCCATATAAAATTTTAATGAACCAGTGTCCACAGATATTTGTATACAGTGCATTTTATAATTATTATCAGCGACTGCGACAATAGATAAACGAGTCTCAATTATTTCATTTTTCACAAACATCCAAAATCTGCTGTGATTTCAATAATTGTTGAAAATTCGCCGGAAAATAGACAAAATTGGATTTTGATAGTCCAGATTGACGCATACGTATTTTTTCTTTTTCATAAAACAAGATTATGCGTGCAAGAGCAGGGTATAAATATTAAATGAAGAGAAAGATGTACCGACAGAAAATTAATTTGCTGTCATTCGAGGACGATCATATTTCTACCGTTACAGGGGTGACTTTCATCCGCAAAGGGTTGAAATTAAGTATGAAAAGGACACATGAAGCGACAGTGTTTTTCAATGAATGGTACAGGTCGGATCAAGCTTCTTCATGCAACAAGATCACGCACTGAGGAACTGACTATGAAGATTAAATTCAGGAACAGATGATGTATCGAACGAAAATTTACCCGATGCTCGTTGCTCGATCATGTTTTTGCTGGCAGAGGAGCTCGTCCGCAGGGGAATAAAATTGAATACGAAAAGTAACCGCAAAACAATGGTGTTTTCGACGGGCCCCGACGCTACAGGAAATGGCGGCACGGTCGGCTCGCTGGCGAAAATGGCAGCGGAGGCAACTGGAACGGGCAAATGTTATCGCGGACGATCCGACGGTGGCTGAACGCGAAGACAATCTGTTTTTCGACCGGTGCGCCCGGCGCCCTGCCGCCTAGTTAAATATTTTCCTTTCGGGCAAACATTTCTCAAAACTTGGCCCGTGTTATCCCGACTCGCGATCGGGCATCGAGGTACCATTTCCCGGGCGCCGCGCGCGCCGTATCACTCTCGCTCGGCCGCCAACGAAGAGCCCACAGAGACCCGGGGATAGCAGCTCCCGCAAATGAGTATTCGGATAGTTTCTATTCGGAAACGGTGTTCGTGACCTCCGCGGCTTACAAAGACAGAGTCCCTACCCTGTCCTACAGCACGTAGCCCTCGGCAAGCGAAACTTTCGCCCCGGCCCGCCAGTTACGTCAGACAGTGAACGTCCTGTGGACAGAAGATGATAAAATATTGGATTGTTTAAACGAACTTTACGGATCGGCGGAAATTTCCGACGGTCTCGCTCGGCGAAACTCGGAACTTGCTTCGCGGAACACAAACCGGCGGATGACTCTTTGTGCGGCGAACAATTTCTTTGCGAGCGCGCTGCTTCGCCTTCAAACTTGCAAAATTTTACTGTACATTCGGAAGTTCGTGAAGTCGGATAATAAATCTTTCAACTTTGTGTTTTGACTATTGAATATTTTCGGGATCGAGTCTTTCCATCTGTAGATTGTAGTCAAGCTTGCAGAATTCTACTGTGCTCCCTCGGGAGTTGGCGAAATTATTAATTTTCTGTGAAACAACCCTCTAAAGCAATCAGCTTCGGGGAAGGCAACTCTACTTTATAGAGTCAGTCGAATTGCACAAAATTTAGTAAGGTAAGCTTTACGTAAATACAATGTACTCTTAACAGCTGCCATTAATTACACCCTGTGATAAATTTATTTGTCTTCAGCAAAGTACGTAAGAAAATTCACCCGGTAAGTTTTAGGACAAATACGCTTTAGTACTTTTATACTCAGAATACGCCAATCTGTCGAAATTGGGCCTAAAAAATTGGACATTCCATTTAAAAAGACAAAGGTGACCTCTATATCTTCTCTACGCCTTCACTTGCAAGAATATCATTTTGTCATATTATGTAGTTTCTTACACCCTACAACTTCTGTAAGTAACACTTTCTCGTATGAAACAACCAAGATATTCAAGTGGACAGGGTTCGTGGGACATACTGTATAACCAATATATATATCAGGTTGAGATCTGCTAAATGCAGGAATATTCAACAGTATTACTTTTATTTTATTCAAAGGGGTTAGCACTCACAGTGTTAATAAAATTACATAAAAAAATCACAGGGGGTGAATTTCCCTTCTAAGGTATTCCGAAGCCTAAGTCGAATAAAAAACATTCTGTGTAGCAAAAATTTTACCCGGAGCTCCAGTTTAGTGTCATGTGCAACAAAGTGTCCAATCGAGACAAGGGTTCATTCCGGGCCAAATGTGAGCAGTGGGAAGCGCATGTTAAGTATTATTTTCTGGTGGAAAAATTCCGCCGAAAACGCGAATAAATTCGGCTGGGTCTCCAGAGGTTCTCGCAGGATCGTCCAGTATCTGTTTCATCGTGCACACGTACGAGAATTCAGGGGCGTTCGTGCACACACGCCGGATGCGAGCGCTCGAGGTCCGGTCCGGTCCGTGTTCCCCGCTCCTTCTTGCGGTTTTCTTTCTGACCTTTCGGAACCGCCACGGGGCTGCGAAGATCGTTAACTAAAGTGGGTAATCATACCCACCGGTTTCACGCCGCAGCCGACCGGCCGCTCGGTATACAGGGTGGTGAAATTAGACGGTGCGCTGGCTGATTGCGTTCTGCTTTCATTTTCCGCGCGCACACGTGCGCGGCCACGATGACGATCGTGCTCTCGTACTGCCAAATCCCCTGCAACCGTAACAGACAGCGGACAAAAATTAGCGAGCTCCGAAAATGGCCTCCGCGAAGAGTTCCATTATCGCCGGGGACTCGCCACCAATTTATTAATTGGTATACTTCGTTTCAAGGAACTGATAAAAGTCGACTCTCATTTTGAACAGCTTCCACGGAACCAGCTCTGACATTTTCAATTTTTAATTTTTGCCAACTGGCCTGGAATCTAGGAAATTCCCCTCGCAAGAAATTACACTAATTTGCTGAATCTTATCTAACACGGCGGCCAAATGAAATGGAATTTTTTAATTAATTACTTGGAAGGGAGAGACTATCAATGAGGCGGGCTTAGCATTACCTTGGGCCCAAATTGTACACGGTGTCCCATGTTAATCTACCACTGCTGGCGAAACGACTGACTCTAGATTGTTTGTTTTATATTTACATTTGTCTTTAGTGCTTCAAACATTTTGCGAATCAGCAACCTCAAATCTTAAAACGAAGCGAACCAAAAATTTTATTCTGAGAAAATTAGAGACGTTTGTAAATTCATTTACTTTGATTTCCTTTGTTCCAAGGTAAATAAAAATGGTGCGGCTATTACTATCAACCGATTATGAATATTACCACAGTGGCGCCAGTTGGGTTGGAAAGGGTTGAAACCGCAAAGTATAGTGCCAGAAGGGTACATCTCGTATGATAGATAGAGTCGGGTCAAATTTTTGAATTTGTTTACGGTTCTGGGAAATGTTTAAGACCATCCGGAGTCAGGTTTCGCAAAGGGGAAGGTTTAAGGATGCGAAGAAGGTAGCTTTCAGCATCGAATAAATTTTTATGAATTCCATAGATCCTGTTCGCATGTTGTACTACAGATATTTCAACAAAAAGAATTTTCATGGGGACCGGCAACGGCGTAGGATACCCGCGGTAATGACACCCGTAACGAGGAACAATTTACCGTGGCAATAGACACCGCCTCGGTGCTGCTTTAAACGGGGAACAGCACGCCAGTTCCCGGCACTGCAAATTGTTTTAGAGGCTAATGGAGGAAGCGCCGGATCATTTGAATGTCTTTCGCCGGGACGCTTCGCGCCGGTGTTTGCTGACTCTGGAACGGTTCCCTCCCCTGGATTGGCGTTGTTGATCGACAGGTGTTTCCCCAATCTCCGACTATTAAGTGCGAATCCATAGTACGATTGCCGTAACTCATTCTTCACCGCTTCGCAATGAACCTCCAAACTTTCACTCAAAATAACTATAAATTACCAATACAATTTCTTGAGCAAATTTTCTCATTTCTTTCTCTCATTTGTCATGACAGAATTTTAGCTTCTATATCAAACCATTAACCAAAATTTGACTTTATTGGGTGTGTACAAAAATTTTAGTCTTTTTCTAGTGATTTTTCTGCAAAATAATAATTGTCTGCATTATTTGTAAGTAGCGGGAGCCAAATGAGATTGCTTTACATAATTTCCACAAGACGAAAATAATCGACTGGTAAAATACCTCTTACGTCATGGATATTAATTAGTGAAAACATGGTTCAGGAAATTACGGAATCCAAGATCTGAGAGACCTCCTTGTTAAAAGGTCGATTGAAGCCGGGTGCAGCGAACTCGCATCAGCAACGAGTGCATTGAATAGAATTTTTTCACAATGTAGCGGTCGCCCCGTGTAATTACACACGTGCTAATTCCGAAAGTTTGAAGAAGGCAGTAGACCGAATGAGCGTTATGTACCTTAAGCATGGAAGACAGGCCATTAAGTTCGACGAGCGGACGCTTAGGCCATCGACAGAGAACGTGTGAAGAGTAGGCTATAATCTCGCGATCTACGTTGATCCCGGGAAGATCGATCGGCTAGGAGAGTCGTATATTTAGAATCACAAATATCGACTGTGCCTGCTCGGATCGCGAGGATGCGGCAATTTTCTGAGGATCGAGCGTAATTGGAACACCCTGTAGATAACCGGCTGTATCGGAGCATGCATACGCGTAGGGGAGGCGAGCATATAATTATATGCCTCGAGTCGGCACCTCGAAAATGCCGGCTCGTTAGCAAATCTTGCGAACCGCGCAAACACCTGCCTGATTGTTAATAATTTGCTAGAAGCCGTCCATGTTGCCGCGAGAGAAAGGAACGGGGAGTGAGCGTGTGTGTGTGTGTGTGTGTGTGAGAGAGAGAGGGAGAGAGAAGGAGAGTAGATCTTTGCGATCGAGACACATGCCGGGGCCCCGTCGCGTCGGTGTTAAAATAATGGCGGACCGGGCCCCGATACCGCGGGCCAGTTAACACTTTCGTACAGAGAGGATGTTTAGCCGCCGGTAATTTCGGGCCCAAGCGTCGATCGAGAGATCCCTGTCGCTTCCTCCAGGCCCGCGTCCAACTACGCTAATCGACCATGCTACTCTCGTAAACCTCGCCACGAGCAAAACGACCGGATCGCCGATCGAACGCGGCCTGAATCCCGCGAACGAGATTTAACAGGTTACCGCGATCGACATTTCCTGCTCGTGGAAAATCGATTTAGATCTAGATCGCCGTTACTTTGTTTCGTAGTCTTCGTAATAATAATGAAAACAGTACAGATAGTATTTTTAATCTAAGGGATAAGGAGGCCAGAAGTGCCCCCAAACACCAAATTGAATTTACCATTCGATATATTATCCGAAGAAAACACTTTGTGCCCATTTTCAACCCTACACGTCGACGTGGGGGGTAGTAGTGGGGTAACAAAGAAAATCAGGTTTTTCCGTATTTTCTCTTATCCTCTCCAATTGAAAATTCTGAGAAAAATCAGGTATATTTTAGCTACTAGAATGCACCTCTATGAATTTTTTCAGAATTTTTAGCTTCGAAACCGAATTTTAAAAAATGAACGAAGTTTTGAAATTTCCGATTTCTTGTAGAGGTTATGAGATACTAAGTTTATATTTTTGCAGTTTTATTTTAGTATTATTTTTGTAGTGGAGGCATATAATTAAAAAAATCAAAAACCGCTATTTTTACCTTTCACGTGCCCGTACAAGAACCATGTTCATATGACTCATTGTTATAATTGTAAGAAGAGTTCTACTTATCCGGCTACACCCTTTCAACAAGTTCAATAGGTCAACTAAAATATTGCTTACGATAAGCATACAGTATAGATGCCATTAATGTATGATTACTATACATGTATTCATTGTATTATACATGTATTGTATTTTAAAAATATATACATGCTACAAATGCATAAAGATCCGCAGTCTAGTGATAAGCTTAAAAATTGGAGGACATAATATAATTTTTATTTTACTTGGAACCTGATATAATTAGATCGCGACCCTTTCTCCTTAAGTACGAAATGGAAATTTGCATAAAGATCGACAATCTAGATGTAATTAACCTTTCGACAGCGGAGCCTGAGCTATCTTGACTTTTAAATTAAATGAACAGCTATTACATTAGACACAACAGACAGCCTAATGGGTCTGCGAGATGTATCCTCAAAAATATATTTAAAAATATTGAAAAATAAAGCTTTGCATCTTAATCATCGTCAGCAGTTGTGAAATACAGTGAATTCTCGATATATGTCAACAACACAGGACTTGACAGCGTCTTGTATCGTCCAGGAGACATACTCCAGCCATGTTTTGTTTATGGTACACTCCCCGGCGTCCGAGGCCTCTCAAGCTCCGCTGCCCCTCATTGATTATACCCCGCGGTAGTGGGGATAATTCCGCGACATTTATCATCCAAGCCTTGGCGACATATATAGAGAAATCACTGTATTATGTTTACACTCCTCAGCGTCCGAGGCCTCTCGAGCTCCGTGGCCCCTCACTGGCTATACCCCGCAGTAGTGGGGATAATTCCGCGACATTTATCATCCAAGCCTTGGCGACATATATAGAGAAATCACTGTATTATGTTTACACTCGACAGCGTCCGAGGCCTCTCGTGCTCCGTGGCCCCTCACTGGCTATATCCCCGCGGTAGTGGGGATAATTCCGCGACATTTATCATCGAGGCCTTGGCGACATATATAGAGAAATCACTATAGTTCCGTCATCCGAGGGTTAATATGGCACACGCATCTCAATTTTCTTTAATTTCGTTCTCGCTTGTCCAAAGAAAGCTCGAAAGGGTTTAACACCAACGGCCCCGAATTATTGAACAAAATCTTAATCTCTCGCAGAAACGCGAGAGGGAGGTTTCGGAACGGCGAAAGTCCGAGGTGTAAAAATTCCTGGGATCGCCGAGGCGTAATAACTTCTTCCTATACGATCCCATAGTTTCACCGAGTCGTGCGCTACGGGTCTGCCAATTGCTGGCCGATTGATAGACGAATCGGCCATGAAAGGAATCTGGGTCGCGGGAAGTGGCAATAAAATGAAACTCATATTACTGGATCGGAACGGGGAGCGAAGGAAAAGTACAGTTTAAAGTTCAGAGCTCCGCGGAAAAGTGGCATTTCCGTGGCGGAGTCGTTCTCGAACCGTGGCCCGCCCGCGGCCCTCTCCGGCTTTTCCGAAACTTCTGTTCCCACGGTTCCGTTCGTTTAATCAGCCCAGCAGGTAGCTATTAATTAATTAGTCGCCGGCAACAATTACCGTCACCCTGTCCTTCGTGCACGCGAATTCCCGCCGCGCAATTATTCCGTTCGCATGATCGCAGGATCCCCGACCCCTCGTCGTCTGCGCCTCCGCCGTGTTCGGCTTCCTTTCATCCGCGGCCAAACGCGTTTCACCTCTCAAATGAACGCATATTATTACGCCCACGTTATTCCGGGGCCGAGGTCGCCGCGAACCAGCCGGCGAGTGTCGAACGGCTTTTTCTCTCGATTAACCGTTCCTCGTTATCCGGCCCTCGTTCCTCGAGGTACCTCTGGCCCGTGCAGCCTCCGAAGATCATGGGACAATGGAACCATTCCGCTATCCACCTTGCACAGAACGTAACCTTTCACTTGCAGCACACACCGCGCCGACATCTGCGTCTGAACCCGCAAAGAAACATCCTAGACCTCCAACGACCGTGAAAATGCCACTGGGTTCGTCCGGTATCTTTGCGCACCTTGAGGTTATAACCCTTTCCAGTTCGATGGTCGTGATATACAGTGAATTCTCGATATATTAGGGGTACCCATAAGTAATCGATTATTTGCAATGAATTCGTTTTGCCTTTATCGTTGAAAAGGAAACACGTATTCTTTCACAGTTTTCGGTAAAGCAGCCTGTGTTCCGAATATTCTAAAAAGTATAATTTCTTTTTACAACCCTGTAATAAAATGGCGGCGTCCGTACCTTCCCAGGATCGTCATTGCATTCTTTTTCATTTTCATGCGGGATTTAATGCAACGGCGACAACAAAGAAAATTTGCGATGTTTATGGAGATGTACCGTCAACAACACGGGTCTTGTCAGCGTCGTGTTATGTTTACACTTCGCAGCGTCCGAGGCCTCTCGAGCTTCGAGACCCTCACGGGGTATACCCCGCGGTGGGGGGTATAATTCCGCGACGTTTATCATCCAGGCCTTGGGGACATGTAGAGAGAAATCACTGTTCTTTTTGACTTCGAAGGTACTTTAAGCTTCGAGCTTTGATCATTCGTCAACGGGCTGCAGTAGGCTTCAAATTTTCATTAATTCGGTCCCTTACCCCACTTGAATGTTTGGCAATTGATTAAATGCAGAAAAATGTAATCATGTAAGAATTATTAATAACGCTAGTAGTTTATGGATTTTATCGATTGGTGAAGATCTTATCGCGATCTTCGAAAAGTCGACTAACCCTCGAGTTCACGGCGAGAAGGCGAAGAGTTCACGGCGCTCCAGAATTCTTCTACTTCATTCGCCTTCCGTCGTCTAATTATAATTGCGATCCGAGGTACGCGGGCGGCGCTGTTCAAGAATTCCAGCTAATCATGCTTCGAAGTCAATAAGAAGAGGCCGGCTCGCTGGCTGGAGGCCGCAACCCTCTCGAAATCTCGCTCGAGCCTCCCCTCGTCGGCAATGCTTCGCCGAGAAGCAGCGAAGGAGGATGTAAAAAGGTAAATTACGCTCGTTAAGCGATATTTTAGTGAGCCGCGGATGGAAGCCGGTTGGGAGGGGCTTGATTAAGAGCGACGCCAGGAATTTAATTCGGAAAAGTTCGTCGAACGTCTTCTCTCGTCAATAGTTAATTAACCATCCGGCGACGCTTGATGCCGCTGCATCTGTCGCGCTGGGGACGAACCTAACACGACCATTACTTCTGGTTTTTTGGATATGCCGTGGAAAAAGCCATGGAAAAAGAGGGAGGTCCGTTCGCCATGCTGGATATCGACTGTTCGCCAATAGAATCGCTTAAAGTACTACGGAACTTCAGTAACCTGAAAGAAATAGAATCAGGAACAATCGAAATTGAATCTTTTCGTTTATGGTGTAATTGATAAAAAATTGAGATTTTTATACCGAATGTTAAGCCCCGGTTGAACGCCATTTTTGTATTTTTTAATTACTTAAAATCACTAATTGACAAAGTTGTACAATACAGTGAATTCTCTATATATGTCGCCAAGGCCTGGATGATAAACGTCGCGGAATTATCCCCACTACCGCGGAGTATATCACGTGAGTGTGAACATAACACGGCACGGGTATGTCTTCTGGACGATCCATGACACTGGCAAGACCCGTGTTGTTGACATAAATCGAGAAACCACTGTATTATTTAACTCGGTCGAGTTTTGTCAGCATGCACTCAGTATCGAAAGGGACAGGTATATAAAACATCAACATCGGAATATAATTTTAATCCCGAAGAGAGTCAATAGAATGTTTAGTAACCTGTAAAAATTTCATAGCAATCTGTCACGTAGTTCCCGAGATTTTATCTGCACCAGGTGACATGATCGAAAAGCGTGAATCAAGACAGCACACATTGCATACGTTATGTACGACGAAAAAAGCAACAATTACAAGGAAAAGCGATAGCCTTGGACATACCATAAGTCCGAAAGAATTCATGAAAACTTTCGCCCCGTCCGCGGAAGAATGTCTCCCTTAATTAAATGAAATCGATAGCGGGGTTCGATCGAATTCGAACGGGAAACCATCGGTCGCGTTCTTGTTTTTTTCTTTTGCGATCGTAATGGATTCCTTCGGCGATATATCTTCGGTCGGTAATCGAGGAGGTCGGTTATTATTTCACGTGACAGGCGTAACTCGATTCCGGGACCCGCCGTAGGAAATTCCTTCGCGGTCCTCCGCGCTCGACTAATTCATTCAAATTGCTTTCTCACGACGCCCCTATTTTTCTTCGCGGAAACGATCCTCGCGAGCACCGCGACGACCCTTCCGGATCCCTCGGAGGACCCAGGGATCGAGATATCCCAGACACGCTTGCGGTCGTAAACGTGGATCGCTTTGGATCCAGGGAAGCTGGAAATCTCGCGATACAGTCTGCGATCGCAATGACGTACGGGTTTCCTCATCTAACGGGTTAGCCGTGGCTCTTGCGATTAAATTCTATGCTCGAAATATTATATTCCGTGGTCCAATTTTGTACACCGATGTTCATTAATCCAGAAGTTGTTCGAGGTATTAAATATCATTTGTTTGGAAACTGTCGAAGTTAGATAATTCATGATCATTTTAGTTTGAGACCAAAAATGCCAACATAACAATCTGAATACAATTATGTATAACAGGCCCGGGCAACTGGTGGCTCGCGAGCCACGGCGAGTCTTCTCCCCACTCCTGAGACCCCCCACCTTTTACGGAGTGTGGGAGAAGGGGGCGGGGGCTAGGAATTTAAAGCACGGTAGGGTAACATGGAGAAGCCTGTGGTGGGGGAACCTGTACGCCGGTGGTGGGGGGATCTGTACACCGGTGGTGGGGGTCGTGAAGCGACGGCGGGGAAGAAGTTGCCCAGGCCTGACGTATAGTAATGATTCGACTGCGGACTTTATGCGTTTATGGCAAATATGAGTAAGTGGACCACAAAATAGAAGACTCATCTGATTAATTTAACCTATTGAAATTATTCATAGAAGAAATCAATGTTTATGTAACTCCTCTTTCTTGAAATTGACACAGACAATTTTTATTTTACATAAAGATCCGCAGTCTAAAAATGATGGCCATACCTGGCGAATATAATTTTTATTACACACATCGAAAGTGCGACATATTATACCTACCCTGAGTAGGATATTCTAAACTCAGAAGAATATAATCTTGAAGTACAATCCTTATTATCATTTTAGCACACTTCTTGATATTTAGAGAATTTATAAAAATTTAATTTAAAAAATGAGTTTAAAACCATGAGTGGGCTTTTCTACTGTGCACCATCTTGAATTACAACCCATATTATCATCTCAGTACACTTCTTGATATTTGGAGAATTTATATAAACTTAATTTAAAAAATGAGTTGAAAATCATGTGTGATCTTTTCTACTGTGCAACATCTTGAAGTAGAACCATTATTATCATCTCAGCACACTTCTTGATATTCAGAGAAATTATACAAATATAATTTAGAAAATGAGTTGAAAATCATGTGTGGTCTTTTCTACTGTGCAACATCTTGAAGTAGAACCCTTATTATCATCTCAGCACACTTCTTGATATTCAGAGAAATTATACAAATATAATTTAGAAAATGAGTTGAAAATCATGTGTGGTCTTTTCTACTGTGCAACATCTTGAAGTAGAACCCTTATTGTCACCTCAGCACACTTCTTGATATTCAGATAATTTATACAAATTTAATTTACAAAACGTGTTTAAACGTTCTACTGTGTCTAACATTATATTGCAATAGTTCCAGTTCAATAAACTAATGGAGTTATTTTATTTACGGTTTTCGTGTGGCAGTTACACAAAGAGTATCGACCCCTTCGTGCAGCAGCGGTGGTACACGCTTGCAAATAAATATGCGCGTAGAAATCCTTATTTCATCGCGAGGGAGTTAATGGATTAGCCGGTGAGAGAAGGTCGCGGGATTTTTCGAGCAGGAGGAGCGAAAATTCGATCCAGCGGGAGCGAGTATGGTGCGGCGGCGTCGAGCCGATGCGACGCGCGGCAGCGCAGCTCGCGAAGTAATCAGAAACAGGTGTTGACACTGCTCTATTATGTATTCAAGAGCTCTCCGGTGGCTTTACACAATGCGCGCAATCTTCGCTTAATTTCCATCTTAAAGCATTTAAGATTGTATGCATACTCGCGCGAGATCGCCGGAACAACGCGCGGCCGTCGCTCGTCGGCGTCGTAGTTGGCGTCGGCGTCGGCGTCCGCGTCGGCCGGAACGGACTATAATTTACTAGGGGGGAGAATATTACAGGGCGCCGGCTAACAATTCCGCGTGACGGTTTTCCGTTCGCGGTGTCCAACAGCCTCGCGGAAATGGAGCGGAGGGTTTTTCGAACACGCTCGCACCCGCGGCCTCTATATTTTATATTTTCCGACGGTAAACATCGACCGACGAGAAGGGCAAGGGAGGGGGAGGAGGAGGGCGAGAAACGGTCACTCGGCACCCCCGTCAAAGGGGGTAGGTAGCAGCACCGTCGAAACTGGGTTAAACGTACACTCGCTGACGGTCTATGTAATTTAACAATTTCCTCTTTAAAATGTTTCAGCCGGCGCGGCGCGGCGGCACGATAATTACGAGCGAGCCGGGTCGCGCGAGGGAAACACAATGCGCGCGCGAAACGGCAACAATTGAAGCGTTCGAAACGACCGGCCTTTTAATGCAAATCTGGGCCACCTCTTTTGCTACAGGGCCGCTTTGCAACGGGGAACGATCCGGAAAAAATTCGCGACACCCCGCGGCTCTGCGGGACTCCGCGAGAAATCTATTAATTATTGCGCCACCGGAAATTCAACGCGGTCGTTATCTATTTGTTGTCTATTGTGCGCTGTAACAAATTTTTCAGCTCGTTTACCGCCACCGATCCCCGAGAGCAACGAATTTTTAGCGTATACAATATCGAGACTGTGTTCAGAATTCATTTTTATCACAGTGAGACGTGATAAAATGACGTCAGTATCTCTTCTCATATTTAATCCCGGACACATGTGAATCTTGTAACGTTAAATGGTCCTCTTACATCGTGGATTATATTTTTGTAAATTATTTCAACTAATCAATTCGATAACCCAGACCAACGCGTATCTTTTAAAATTTTGCATTTTAAACAATGTGAAATGTTCCTCGTTAAAGGAAACAAATGCAATTACGTTCCTGTTTCTAATTCGCGTTGTCATTTTCACGAAACTGTTCATTTTCCACGGCTGCTTTTATTCGGGGCGTTGTATAATTTTCATTATACCGAATCCCGACACGATTCTGTAAAAATTCCGCCGTCGCTTGCCTACGTTTATTGCCAGAACAAACGAGTATGAACAAGTTTGTAGTCTCTCATAAAAATAGCAAAGCCGTGTCTAGTCGTACCGGGTGATTTTTATTATATTGAATCGTGAAATAATAGCTGCTACCCTGCAGCGAATCGAGGAACCGGCGAAACGAATTTAGACCAATTCAAGAATGGTTTTCATCGATGAATATTGAATATCAAATAGTAAACGCTGGAATTTATGTGTTCGTTATAAATCGATATTCGTCTGAACTGCTGACAGTGGAAATGTGCTGGATATGTTATTCTCCGCGTGCAGGAGTACTGTCATATATGTATGATTCCACTTATTATGTATCAAACTGACGGTGACTCCGGGCTGCCAGGTGTTTAAGAATTCGTCAATTTAGTCGTTGATGTGGCCAAATTACTTTTAAACTGCCTCGATGACTCAGAAATGTACAATGTTTACTCCATATATGTCCCAAATGCCTAGTCGATAAAAGTCCCAGAACTATCCCCACTGAAAGAATAGTATCTCCTGACCGATATTTGTCACTGGCTAGACCCGTGTTTTGGACATGAATCGAGTAACACTATAATGCGGTGATAGTCTGGGAAATTTGATTATAGTTTGCCAAATGTGAGGGTATTGAAAAAGGAATTAACTTAATTGGATTTTATCCAATTTTGTAACGAGTCAGACTTTTGTTGAAAATTTCAAACAGAATCTACTAAATATTATACCTTTCCTTTAGGCAGAAATAAGATCCTATTTTCCTGTGACGATTATTTAAACATAACAAGAAATATAAATGTTCCTTTTACTTTTTCGAAATTACTAACACGTTAACAGGTTACTGGCGCTATTAATTTGCTAAAATCGATTGTCACGAAATTCGTGGCACTAAAAATCAATGTATTCGTTCCGAAATGAACAAGCTGAAAAAAGGATTAGGTGCAACGTAAAACAGAAAGGTCGAAATGATTTAACACTACCACGGTCAAAATGACCGGTTCTGTATTTCACAATTATAAAAAATTATAAAAAGTTATCATAGGAAATTGCTGAATTGTATTTAAGCACATGTTATAATGAAAATCGTACAAAATTTAAACAAATTCAATCTTCTCCCTCCTATAAGACGTTTCGCTTTTATATGTTTCGTGCTTGGTAGGTTTAATGTTAAGAATGCCGATCTATTGTTCACAGCTTGTTAAAACTATTAGTTCCGGTCTCTTGACGCAGTCTTAATTTTGCATAAAGATCCACTAATAATAATTACAACGAACTTTAATCGTTCACACGAATGACGCGAGGCTTAACATAAAATTCACGCGGCAGTAAACACGTGAAGAAGAAAGAGTACGATCATTGTAGTCTCAAAGAAAATCACACGGCAAGGGGTTAAGGCAGCCAGGTGTCCGCCACGGCCCCGAAGAGTCCCAACGCGGCGAGGAATCCTTTCCCATTAACGCCTACAACATCCCGGCAGAATTATTCTCGTTAAACAGCAGGTTGCAGCCGATTTTTCAGCGGCTGTCTCCCGGACTGTATCCCGGAGGAGCGACATTTATTTATCACTATGGCTTTCAGTGCCGGAGAAACGAGGGCGACGCGAGGAGCGGCTTGAAGTAGTCGGGCCGCGGGGGAAGCCGTATTTTTGAAAACGGGTGGGCCGACGAATGGCTGCTTTTGTCTCGCTTTTCAATGTTCGCGCGAATGGTAGCGGGATAGGGGAGGGGAGCGGGGCAGGGGGGGCTTGGTTTTTGACGGCGGAGACGAGCATTACTCTTCGCGCGGCTGACAACAAGATCAGCCCGTGGACGAGCCCGCGGGGCTGGAAAAAACGGGCGAGAGAAACGCGAAAAAATGGATGCAGAGGGGCGGGAGAGGGAGGGGGCACAACCGGCCGGGGCCGTCGTTAATTTCGCGGACGCGCCAGACAGAAATGTGTGACGCGAAAATTGTCCGGCCCGATTTCACGGGGCCTGGATCGGGATCGAGAGGCCCCGAGGAGCATTCATTTTTTTGCGCCCGTGCCTCTCTCTCCCTCTCTCTCCCTCTCTCTCTCTCTCCCTCTCCTCTTCCTCCTCCTCCTCCTCTTGCCACTGTCAGCGAGAAGGGGGCCCCCGGTCGATTATCGATACTCCGGCGACGATCCTTTGTCGTCGTTCACCGTAACCAGGACGAAGTTATTATCCTGTCCGCTCGTAAATTCCTTCGCGGCCGATCGTTACGCCGCGGCGGCCGCCTCTCCCCGATTACTTTTCGAAGACGTCAACGCTACAGCACGTGACACGAACGATCACGCCCCGCGTTTCCACGTAAGCCGGCCGTGTAATTAACGGGCGGCCCGGTTTATCAACTTCGCAAAAATCGATTTCTCTCACTTTAATCGACGGCGATTATAACCCCGGAGTCTCCGCACGAAAATTCGAGGCGTATCTTAAACCATACCACTCGTGAAACGGTAGCGCGCCCGGCAGAGACACGTGTCGGCTGTGAACTTTGATTTAGACGCGGTTTCTTCGAAACAATTTTTCGCAATTAACAGAGTTGGGAGAAAAGAATCATTTGATATACAGGCAAGACGATAAACGGTGTCCCAAAATGACCTGACATTTTCATCACGTATGGGTGACGTGACCGTCAACTTGTTAAGGATTGTAGGTGTAGAACGATAACTGTAAATAAGAGAGTGAAAATTTGGTTGAAATATTTTATGTCACATAAAATGTTGGACATTTTATCCATCAGAGAAACAATTTTGGACTTTTTCCTGCTCCACGAACTGTGCAGACTGCACCTTTAGGTAAATGCATCTGGAGACATTGATTTGAGCAATACGACGAAGGTCTGATCAAAATTTATACATTCGGATGCTAGAAATTGCTATTTCTTGCAAATTCTATCGATAGAGTTTATAAAAAAAAAAAGAGAGAGTAACTGCATTTTTAATCGGCGCACGCTGCATCGAGCACACAACAGTGCTGCACGTTCCCAGTGAAGTCGCGTGGCTCGCGATGCTTAATTCCCGCCGGTGAGCAGTCTTTCACTTCGTTTTTGCCGACGGTAATAAACGGGACGGTAAGTCGGACACGCGGTTGGGAAAATTGAGGGAAAAAGGTAATTGCCGCCGCGAAGAAAACGCTGTTTATTCAGAAACGTTCGGGCGTTTTTCTTTTCCCGCAAATGCTTGGACGCTGCTTGTAAGCTATTCCAACAAAGATAATCGTGTGATAACTAGGGTGCTGGAAAAAGTATCTATGCTGTTGCGAGGGGTATTAGTGCGACTTACAGGCTGATGAAATAATTACGATTGTGAGCAGACGGTTCCGAAAGATTTTTTTTTTGCGGTGTCTAAGAGAATTTTTGCGTGCATGAAAACTAACAAAATATTCCGTGTGCACATATAGTGAGGTAAGACATTTTTATTATTCAGTGATTTATGATAACTAGACTGCGGATCTTTATGAAAAACAGAAAATGTTTGCATCGATTGCAAGACGCAGGAACGAAATAAAAATTTATTTCTTCCTTTAATTATTTTAGTAAGTTGAAACCAATACGCTGATATCCTTAAATCTTTTTAATATGTCCGCTACTTTAAATTTTGGTTACCCAGTTTTGTCATGAATGCCTAGAATCCGCAGTCTAATGATAACACATTACCTACCGGCGATTAATTCTTAAAATTAAAATTAGTAATTTTTAAAAGCCTCGCCCGAAGACTTTTTAGTGGATTCTCTACCAGCAATCACAGTTTAAATTTTGAATCAATAAGTCACTTCTACTTAGGTCACCTAAGAAATTCGTTTCACAATTATAATGTAAAAAAAGATTACTGAGCTTTCTTGTGGAACAGTACAACTACTCCAAATCCTACTTTAAACTCCCATTCTAGAATTTATAATATTCCTTTCCCCGAGAATTTAATCAATTTTATGGACAAAATTACATAAAATTAATGACATTCGTATTCGGGGGGCCATGTCTAAAATCTCCATCACTGACGCGATATTGTAAGCGGAGACAGCATGCAATGGTAACGAACGGTAACGAAAACCGCTGATCGGGTTTTCGTTGGGAAGTTGTAATGCAAAACTGCATCGGCGCGACTCGTTCGGAATTGCTGGTTCTCGGTTACGTAACAGGGGATCGATCCGATTCCGGTTGGCACCGGAAGATAATCGAGAGCGGGCCAACGGGCGGGATTAATTATTGAGAAGCAAAAGGTTGGACTCGAGAAGGCGGTTCGGGGAAGTCAGCAGTTCGTGAGCCACGGCACGCTCCGAAAGGATGTGCAACGCCAGCAGTTCCGGGGACCGCTCAGGTGCAATTAAATCCGAGGGAGCGCGCGTCGGTTGTCTCGGCCCGATGACGGAACCCAAATATGTGCCGTGTCGCGCGATTTTAAACTGGGACGAGGACACGCCACCTACGAAACCGGGTTGACGACGACAAGTCGCGATTTATCGTCGCCTGTTCCGCGACCCTCCTCCGGAGACCTTGTTCCTCCATTTCGCTACCGCCATTGTGACCAATTTTAACACAATTCACAAAATTCTCAAAGTAATCAATTATTTGCAAAGAATTTGTTTTCCCTTTAGTTCTGTTCCGATCGTCGAAGAGGAAACACGTATTCTTTTACAGTTTTCGATAAAGCAGCCTGTGTTCAAAATATTCTAAAAAGTATAATTTCCTTTTACAACCCTGTAATAAAATGGCGACGTCCGTAACATTCCGAGGATCATATTCGTCATTGCATACTTTTTCACTTTCATGCGGGGTTTAATGCAACGGTAACAACAAAGAAAATTTGCGATGTTTATGGAGATGTATTGAAGGTGAACAAATGTCAACGTTGAAGAACTATTGAAAAAGAGGTCACCTTTACTCCACAGAAAAGGTGTAATACTGCAAATTGACAATTCCCGGCCCCATACAGCGAAACTCACTCAGGAAAAAATCAAAGAATTGCAATATATATACGCTAATGATGCAAATGGGTTAACCCTTACCACTCGAATGGTGACTGTATGGCACCACTAAAAACTGCTGTATCATTATTCAAACTATTTTTTGCATTATTAAATTCGTTTGCATTTAATAAATTACTAAACATTTCAGTATTGCACGAGTAAATTGCACCATTTTCGTATGCATACCAAAAAACAAAAAGATACAGAAGGGAAATATTCTAGGTCGGGAGAAATGTTTCGTTTTGGAGTTAAAACAGCTTCGAATGCAAAGGGTTAAGTTTTGTTTATCGATCTTTTGCCGCCGTCGATGATCGATGGAGGATTTATAGGCGATCGCGGCGAATCCGATTATCTACGTGCAATTTAATACGCGAAATTTATCGAAGTTCGACGGGACTCGTTGTTTCCGATCGTGATAGAATTCTTAATGGAATAAATCAATTTCTGCTTGATTTCGGATTGTAGATAAATTCGCCAGAAAGTTGTGTTTGAGAGAGTACCCGCAATCCGTTGATTAATTGGTGTTTTTCCGTTCGATTGCTTCATTCAACCGGGGGTGGTTTGGGTTTAATCGAACGAGGCGATTACTAGGCAGAGTTAAACGCAGTATACAGGACCTACATACACAGTTTAATTTCTTTTCTTAATAATTCCTCTAGATCTATCTATTTGCATTATAAATTCATTAAATGATCCAGAGACCTACTAACCTCTTCGTCCTCGAGCTTGTAACGAGATTCGCTCGGTCTCAAATCGTCCAACAGGTTCCCTAACGAAATTGCTAATAAAATCGTTCGGAATACTACTATGATCTTCCGACATCAGACGAGTCGCTCTCGCTAGCACTTCGTTTTCCCATTAAAATTAATCCGTCCGCCAGATCCCAGCTCGGAACTCGGAATCCCGAATTGGCGGTGTATTGCTTCGGCGAGCGCGGGTGTATCGCTTCGGCGAGGCGCGGCACGGCGCTATCTCGGTATTTGTCGAGGAACGGATCAACGGCGCGGCACGTTGTAAACGTCTCCGGCAAACACGCCACCAGGTAGAGGAGTGAAGCAGCAGGTTTCCATTCCCCGGGCGTTCGTTCTCGCTCACGAACGTCGCATCGCCCGACGGGAACTTCGAAGCCCGGAGATCTGCAACTTTCCGCGGCAGGGGCCCGAGACACGACTTCTGCCCGGGAGTCGACTGCTCCGTTCAAACTGTCTGAGTTATGAGCTCGATCCGCGAATTCCGTTCCCCTGTCCTTTCTATCTGTTCCACTCCGTTCGTCTCTGTTCGTCCCCCCGCGCGCACGCCGCCATCGCGGAATAATTATAGCGCGGGAAACCGAGCCAGTCCGCCCCCGCGCACACATCCCATCATCCCCCATGGAACTTGGAACGCCTCGAGACGAGATGAACTACCACCACCAACACCACTCCCCCCCCCCCGCCCCCTCGCCAAGGCTGCCTCCTGTATTCCGATCGTTTCGCGGTGTCGGGTGAAAATTTCTAATTACGAATTGTTCCGCGTGAAATGGCTGAGTGACGTGTCGATCGCTACTCGGACTCCGTTGCGACGTATCTCGAATGCCAAGTGGATTCGACGCTTCCCCGTTGCAATCGAACCGCGAAATTTCAGTTTAGAGCTGCCTCTGTTTCCTCGTGTCCTTTGTTATCCTCGAATTATCCTTTTTCGAACTTGACAGGGTCTTTGACGATTCGGAAAACTTCCGTTTTGGAATATTTTGGCTGCGCTAGAATTAGATTACGGATTTTGTGCGTTCACAGCAATTTGGTAACTCGCTTTGGCGAAACGTTTAAAAAAACCGTTTGGAGTAATTTCAGTTATTATTATGGGAGAGGATAAAGAATACAGGGTCAGCAGGTTCGATTTTCGGGGAATTTTATGCGCCGGTATCTAGTAAAAATGTACTGGTATTTTCACTGAAAATAATTGTACGTAATGCCTGAAGTAATCTCAGTTTATGAGACACGAAACTCGGAACGCTTCATGTACTGAAATCTAGTGAAATCTTGCGGCGAAATAATTCGCAGCAATCGGGTAATACAGCATTCGCGTAAGGTGGTTTCGCGCTAATGTGATTAGCGAGTCGTGGGAGCCGTGTAAAACAGCGTTTCCACTGAAAGCAGCGGAAACAGCCAAGCGAAACTGTGCAAAAATGCGCCGGTGCATATTACAAAATTTATAAAGACCTCTCGAGGAAAGGCGAACAAGAAAAGCCAGCAAAACTTCATGAGCACGGCGACGCAAAGAAATAGAAACGCTGCGGAGAGAAACTGAAGAAAGATATGTCGCGACCAAGAAAACGGCTCAATTTTACGGTACTTAGACAAAGAACGGAAAAAAATTAGCGTACGTTATTTCAGTGTAATACGCATTACAAATTAAATTATTAACACTTCTAATCGCTGGTTCTCTCATTCGGAAGCAACGATTCGCGAAGGGTTCTCGCAAACAAGGAAATAAACCCTTTGCTAGAGTGAGAGAGGGGGTAGAGGGGGTAGAGAGGAGGGTTTAGAAGGAGGAGGAGCAGGAAGAAGAAGAAGCAGAGGTGTATCAGAGCTGGCAGCGGCGTTCCCGTGTAATTGAATTCAATCGGAGATTGAAGTGTAAACCGAGGAGGAGATTGAAAGCCAAAGAGTGGCATCGACTGGGATATAGGAAAGTTTTGGCTGAGCGTAGCAGGGATCGGGATTCGTACGAAAGAAAAAAATGTTCTTGGCTCCGGGCAGACAGATTGGCCGACTACTAGGACTGACTGGTGCCCTCCGAGAGCCAGCAAAACTTTTCCAAAAACTTTTCCCACCCCCACCCCCCCCCCCACCTTTTCTCTCATCGGAACCGATCTTCGACAGGCCGAACAGATTACACGAACAAGTTTGGATTGTGCCCGGGATAATTTAAAAGTTCGCGATTCGCGGGGATACAAATGTTTCGGCGTCCGGCTCGCGATCCTCGATCGGACGACGAACATATTAGGGGGACCCATAAGTAATAAACTATTTTGAAATCTAAAAGAAACTTTGTAGTAACTTCAAGCTTTTATTTCTTAATTTATTATATAATCTCCATCATTATCAAGGACAGTTTGCCATCTTTCCTGCGAATTTTCATTCCCCCTCTTATAGAAATCCAGGGTTCGTGAAGCAAAATACGACTCAAGGTGCCTCCTTGCACCTTCTACAGAATGTTTTATTTCTTAAATTATGGTCCAGAGATCTGAAAAGATGATAGTCAGAGGGAGCAATAAAGGTGAGTACGGGGGTGCTGCAAAACTTCCCATATTACACCTTTCCAACTCACATTAAATCCCGCATGAAAATGAAAAGTATACAATGACGAATATGATCCTCGAAAGGTACGGACGCCGCCATTTTATTACAGGGTTGTAAAAAAAATTATACTTTTTAGAATATTTTGAACACAAGCTGCTTTACCGAAGACTGTAAAAGAATACGTGTTCCTCTTCAACGATCGGTGCAGTACTAAAGGGAAAACAAATTCTTTGCAAATAATTGATTACTTATGGGTATCCCTAATATTTCGGGATCGATTCTCATGCGGTGGCCGTTGCTCGTCGAATTTCGAAATTTCCGCTACCCCCCCCCCCTTCTCCGGGAAACTTGCCGCTAACACCGAGGCGCGGGATCCCGAAGCTTTCAGTCTCCAGAATAAACTCGGAATCTATCAAGTTCCGGAACTTGTCGCGCCGGTATAAACCCTCGATTTATCATGCCCGAGAAGTTGCGCCGCCTCGGATAGAATAAACTTCACCGCCGCGAATTTTGGAAATTATATCCAGCACTACCTGACAGCCAGCCGCTCTAAACACGCCCGGTCGAATTTCGCGCTGGAGCAAAATTGTCAGCGATGCTTGGCAGTGTCAGCTTCGAACTTCCCGAACCACGATGGACCTCGATAGTTTTGACAGCGTGATGGCGCGCCGTTCATGTTAGAGGCACTGGTCGTATTTTTGGAAAAATTGAATGTTTATTCACTCATAACGGAAGTATTTCGAGTTTACTTCATGACGTTAACTTCGTGGCATGAATGCGTGAAGATCCACAGTCTACACATCCCTCATGATATGAATTGACAAGTACAGCTAAAAGGATGATGAATAAGGGTGTTAGTCTTGAAGTATGATTGATTTTGTGCTACTAGAGAATGATACGACGAATATTGGAATTAAAATAATGTTACAATTAATCTATCGGAGCCATAGAACTAATTTTAACCGTCGATTCACTGTTACAGATATTGTTCGTGCCAAAAATCCTCAGTCCCCTACTGACACAAATTGTCAAATAAAGCTTGTACAGTGAATTCTCGATATATGTCAACAACACGGGTCTTGGCAGTGTCGTCTATCGTCTAAAAGACATACCCGTGTTATGTTTACACTCCTCGGCGTCCGAGGCCCCTCGCGGGGTATACCTCGCGGTAGTGGGGATAATTCCGCGACCTGAATCGTCCAGGCCTTGGCGACATATATAGAGAAATCACTGTACTTAGCGAAAAAGAACATAAATAGTGAATATTAATTACTTGAATTCCCTAAATAAACGAGAGGACAAAAGTAGCACAGAGAACAGGTTCCAAAATTGGTCCAGCGATCGCAGAAATGAATTTCGTCGGAGCTCAGCCATTAAAGACCATCTTGGAGCTCATCGTGCCAAGGAAAGGTATCATAGTAACCGGAGAAGTATCAACGAACGTCCCCATTGAAGTACAAGAACCGTGTTATTACGCGGTTACGATGTAAATCGCGATTAACACGTAAGAACCGATCCATTGAATCGCTATGGTCTCTCTCTCTCTCTCTCTCTCTCTCTCTCTCTCTCTCTCTCTCTGTTCCCGGCCATTGTTCGGCTAACGACGAGATAGCCCTCGTGGCTTCGTGGCTCCACGACACCGGCGGAGTTTCTTTGTCTCAAAAACCGGTTGGGTGGATCGCGGTGCTTACCGAGCGACTCGTCGTCGTCCGGAATCATAAGTACTATGCATGCTGAAATTAAAACAATGGGAACGGGAACGGTAACGATAGCGCGGTGAAATATCCCCCGGTAAGAATCAGGATGCTAATGGAACTTTGAACTCAACTTCCCCCCCCCCCTTCCCCTCGTTGCAAATCTTCGATCTACAATCCACGAGACGGGGAATTAAAAAGAAATCTGCATCGGGAACGATGTCCATAAAACGGCTGATAAAATTGAGCCCTTGGGACGCTGCGCTCCGAGAATCATTTTATCCTTTAGGTGGATAGACGTTTATCGGAAAATTACACTTTTTTGTTGCTGTATAGGATTATGCAGCACTTCGTTTATTATACACACTTTTTTCCGAAGGTACGCAAGGGATTATGCAGTCCCACGTTTATCGTAAACTTATTCCTTTTTGTTGCTGTACGTGCAGCATTCTGTAGATCTTCGCGAGGTGCATAAAGATCATTCAATTTCGATTTGCTGCTTTTTCTGGAATAAACGACTTGTCATTTGAAGGACGGGAACAGTTACAGTGATTTCTCTATATATGTCGACAGCACGAGTCTTGCCAGTGACAGATACCGTCCAGGAGACATACCCGAGCCGTGTCATGTTTACTCTCCTCGGCGTCCGATTCCAATGGAGCCTCGTGGCCCCTCGCTGTAGTGGGGATAATTCCACGACGTTTATCATCCAGGTCTTGGCGACATATATCAAGAATTCACCGTACAACGATTTGATCCAGAGTTCTCCTGAGAAATGCGGAAACGTGCACCGAATTTTTGCGAGATTTGAGGACGTTTCTGTGAGATCGTCACCGCGTAGATCCGCCGGTGTCCGCGCCGGTAAAAGCAATTCCTCCGGGCGGCGTCGGTTAAACTCGTGGCGGGGCTGACGGGGCCCGGGCCCCGTACACGGTGTTTACGATTTTTGCAGACGGGGACTCATTGTGGTGGCTCGTTGCGCGGCCGTTTCACGAGTCCCGAGGTGTAAATAAGCATTCGCCGAGATTGCGCTTGATTACAGGGAGTCCGGGGCGCATTCGGTTGTCTTATTGCAGAGCCGGGGCTGGCTCGGCCGAGTACATCGCCGAGGCGTGAACCTTTGTCCAAATTTAATAATTCATATTTGCGAGGAGATCCGGTCGGAGGGATCGGCGCGGGATCGTAACCGACTCGTCGATCGTTCCGAGCGCGTCCGAACGAAAACGAAAAAGAAAACGAAAGAGCAAGCAACCACCGGCGAAAATGGGGATATTACGATAAACATTAGCGGCTCGGTTCGTATCTAGTAATTTCTGACCTATGCTTTCGGCGTGTAAGCAGCCTGCGAGACGCGACCTTACACGATCGAGAGGCGTCCGACCGATCGATCGATCGATCGATCGGCGTATTTATCAGCGCCTGTTTTTGCCCCGCGATACTCGCTGCGGGGAATTCGAACGGTTCTCGCGTGGAATGAAGCTGTTCAACGATCCCTTTGAACCGCCTGCCTCCGAAATTCCGCACGGAAAAAGCACCTCTCCCCTCCCCCCCTTGGCTGGGAAACCCGACGAATTCGGTGGAACTCCTCCGGTTTGATTGGAGGGCCTTTCCGGACCTTTGAAAATGGTCAAGGAATCGATTTTTCTTCGCTTGCACCGATCGCTGACGCAGTGTTTTCGCGTCGGCTCCGATAAGCTATTAAATGTTGCTTGTAAATATTTTTGAGATAACGAAATCACATAAGAAACTCAGTTTTCATTGACTACATGTAAATCAAGTTGATGTCAAATTAAATGGTAATTTAATACGTGAAGCGTGCGACAGGCGCGCGATTCTTAAACCTGTTGCGTTTCTCCTTCGAACTACTTTGATATAGCGTTAAGAGCAAAATGATAAGTATATTAGCAACAATTTTTTTACAGATAGAAAAATATTATGCTATTCTAGGTCAGTGATGGCGAACCTTTTTGAGAAGTGAGTCAAATTTTGTTCATTATTGTTTTTAATACTAGCCCGTGGGTCGCTTAGTCAGTGGCGTCATTTGGAAAGGGGGGAGGGGGGTTGAGAGAAAAATGGTACCAATAATTTGGAATCACCGAAAATTTGTCAGAAGAAAATCTTCACCCTTTTTTGGTTCCCACTTTTAAAATCTTCTAAAAAGGTTTACGTTTCCTTTTTGTTTTACAACTTTTACTTTTGCAAGGGGAGAGCAAGAAATAATGGTCGACGTCAAAAAATAAATATCAATGGGGTGATGCCATCAGTTACGTTAAGTGACGATGCACCACATGTGTGTCTGAGCTAAGCTAGATTTTATAGCGTTGTCAGCTTTAAAAATGCAATGTTGCCGCATTGTATTGACCCTTTGCACTCGGTGCTATTTTAATTCTAAAACTAAATTTTTCTTCCGTCTTAGAATATTTTCATTTTATTCATACGAAACTGATCCGATTTTCACGTATAGTATTTGAATGGTTAGTAGTCACCACTCGAGTACAAAGGGTTAATACAAAAACCGTCGATGCTCGCGTAGATACTTATACTTTAATTTCTTAATATTTTCGATTGTCTGTTCTCTCTTTCATGATGTAAAAAATAAGTTTATAAAAATAAACGCGTGGGTCTTTGAACAAGCTTTCGCGGGTCAGTGTTTGACCCCGCGGGTCAGTGTTTGACCCCGCGGGTCATAGGTTCGCCAACACTGTCCTAGATCCAGAAATATCATACGATCATAACAGCCTGAAAGAAATAGAAAATTCGAAAGAAGAACGAAGAATGAAACAAGCCAAGTGCTTTTTAATCAAGCTCCGACCACAGACCTCCCCTAATCCTCCGAACCGAAATTGTTGAAGAGGAAGTCTCTTTCCATCGTCGAAAATTCTGCGAAAAAACAATTATTAATCGTTCCGCGAAGCCTTAAAACGCAGCTCGAGAAGCAGTAAATGAATTTCGAAGAATTTCCAAAGCGAGAATGGAAGCTCTTCAACTTTTCTAACTCGCAGTTCCGGCGAATCATACCCCGGGGAGTTACAGAGAGCGGACCAGCGAGGAATCTCAATGAATCGCGTTCTCGCAGTGTGCGTCGATCGCGAGAGAATTGCAACGCTAATCGATCAATTGTAATTCAACCGATATATCGAGCGCCGTGTGCTCGATATTCGCCCGGCGGAGGCGAAAGTATCGGTTACACTTGCCATAAATGCATAACGATCCATTGAACGCGCTTCCGCTGTGATATAAATTGATAAATTAAAACTAGACGAATGTACATCTGGAAGCTCGATTGTTTTACTAACTACAAATCGACGATAGGACGAAAGTTGAAACATAAAGTAGATTTGCAATTCGTCTATTATACAGAGAGGCTATTTATAGCGTCGACTGACTGTAACACTACGACTGTAGTTACAAACACTGCGGATGTTTATGCAATTTTTAATTTTTGTAAACAAATTTCAAGAAAGTGGTACCTGATAAAATCCTATTTTCAGTGGTAATAGTATTTGTAGGTCCGAAATAAATAATAATTGCACTGGATTCTGTCGAATTTGATACTCCAGCATTTTTCCAACATTCCCATAAGTCATAAATGCATAAAGATCCACAGTACACTAACGACATAAACTGTAAAATAAATCTTGTGGTTAAACCTTGACAATTGATTATTTTAACGCCGCAAAGAAACGATAAGACGATTGTTGAAATTAAAATGTTATTACAAATATGACCATTACGATTGTATAAAAATCCCTAGATAAAGTCCCTAGGATCGAAAATCCCTAGTCAAAGCATCAAGCATCCGAGCAAAGCATCCTGGTCCCGCGTATCAGAGCATGAGTGCTGTTTCATCGCTACAAAGAAACGACAAGTCGAGCACAAAACGAGCCTCAAACCTAATCCTTTGGTTACGGAGCGCGAAGATTGCGACTTCGATCGATCGATTGTAATTCAACCGGTGCCTCGAGAGCCGTTTGGTCGAGATTCGTCCGCGGGGTGAGGGGAGGGGGTGAAATTGGAGGAAAAGTTATCGCGAGGCCGTGATAGTATCGGTTCCCGGCGCGGACCGGAAGCGTATCGCGCGATAAAACGCGCGTTGCGTGCGGTCTCGCGGCGAGCACGGTTGACCCGCACGGATAAAGTAGATATTGCGTAGGTGAGGGAAATTAAAGCCGTAAATCGAGCCACGGTTACGAGGAACTGCTTTCGCCCTGCGGCCGCGACCGCGCCGGAGCCGAGGAACGAAATCGAACTGGCGAATAGAAAAACTTCCCTCTATTCACCTGCCTCTCGCGATGAAAACGACACTCCGGGAACTACGACTGCGTTTTCCTTCGATCCCCCCCCCCTCCCTCGTACACTTCCTCCCCTCTTTCGCCGATTGATAAGCTCGATCGATCGCGAGCGTACAATCCCTTTGTTCGCTCCATAATTTCGCGGGGAAACGGCCTTTTCGATCGCCGCACAGTGGGAGAAAACGTGATTTTTTGTTTTTAAATAAATGAGTGATGGGGATGTTTTAAGAACATTCCAAAGGAAGCAAATCCGAGAAAAAATTTTTTATCCCCCCACCACGACCCGCAGGAGACCGGCAAAGTTCGAGGAAAAAATTAAGAACGTGAAATTGTCTCCTTTCACATGATTTTTCCAATATTCAAGTGCAACTTAAAAGAAAACTATTAGAAATAGCTGAGTTGGGTTTAGACGATACGAAAGCTTACATCTTCTAGGATTTAAAACGATGTTAAAACAAGTAATTATTGTTACATTTAAAAAATTATAGTTTTTTCAAGTGAGCAGAAGTTTTTTTCCTAAATTTGAAATTTAAGTATGCATATGTTGGCCGGAACCTAATAGAACCTAACAACGGCTACACTGTGATAAACTATGATTTGTTGACTAAACGATGCAAAAAAAATTCATTTGCGACAGCTTGCAAGAAATCTACCAGAAATTACAGATTTACTTCAGGAATATTAATGCAGAAGAACAGGTATATTAATTCCACTTATTCCATAATTTGTTTGAAACCTGTGTAATTAATAAACACCGTGTAAATTCAAATTGATGTTTGTTGCAATTTGAAGCTATAAATGTTACCTTTTTACCTATTCAATTTCATTCAATTATCTCTAATGGTTCAGAAGTTATTATTTATTTGTACACAGCAATTTTTCATACTTAATTGTTCCACGGTTTCACCTCACCCGGAGGCGCGTCCAGAGATCGTATCGTTTCAGATAAAATCTCGCACAATCGAATGCTCTGACATTATTGCAGATTGTACGCACAAGATTCGTGAGAAATTGTCGAAGCAATCTCCGGGCTTTGTTTTATCGTCGTGACCGGTTCGGATAGATCTGTAAATCACGCGGCTTGTTTATTAGATAAGAATAAGCTATCCGATTGCCCGCAATGGTTCGGCAACAAGAAAACTAATTAGGATTTAGCGCGCGCGCGCGGGACTTTATTACGCTCGTAATGACACAAGAGTGAACCGAACTTTATTGAAATCTTAACTCCATCGGGTTTCGCTCGCTCATGGCCGAGCACCGCGTGGATTCATGAACGTCAGCGGCCCGTGCATAAATAACATTTTGAATTTCAATTCCGTGGGTTCGCGGGATAATCAAATTTTACGAGCGACGAAAACTTTTACAGGAACGCGGCGACGTGAATTATCGACCTTGGGAAAAAAGACATTGTAAGGTTCCTCCCGGGCGTTGCACCGTCAACGAATGATTACTCGGATGAATTATGTTATTGGTCCAGGGTTAATGTCCAACGGAGAGGGGGGAGAGACAAGCTCCAACGGTTGAAAACACCTGCCGGGAAAATTAGGAATTCCCGATCGATTCGACCGCGTTTCTCGAATCGTTCCGATAAATATTTTTTCGGCTGTCTTACCCCCCGCCGATCCGATTTCCATAAAGCCATAACCGCCGGCTTCGAGCGGCCTCTCCCCCTCGGAAATATTCCATATACAGTAAATTACGAAAAGATCGTTTGTCTAAGAGGTCCGAAGCGGACCGCATTATCCCTCGTTTGTAAATAAATAAATCGCGACCGACTAAATGCCTGCAGCGGGCATTTTTCATCGGCGAACAGCGGTTCTTGTGCCGCGGCCTCGCTATAGTTTACCGGCTGGCTCGAGAGTGGACGAGGGCCGGAGCAAAAACCAGCTCAAAGCCCCCGTCGCTCTATTTCTATCGGGCCGATAGGCCGATAAAGTTGAACGGGGCTGTCGAAGAAAAAGCACGAAAACGAGTCGCGATCGCTGCGCGGCATAATGGATTCTATGGACGGTAATATCTCAGCCGACTGTGTAGCGAAGTTTCTTCCCCTTTTTTCCTATCCTTCTCCCCCCCCTCTCTCTCTTTCTTTCTCTCTATCCTCATCCCCTTCGCTTTTCTCTTCCTCTTTCTCCGAACGACGCGGTTCTCCTTGCTCTCTCTCTTCCCCCTGCTCTCCCTCCATTTCTCTCTCTCTCTCTCTCTCTCTCTCTCTCTCTCTCTCTCGCCTGCGATGCGGTTACCCGTTTCGCTGATACGATCGTTCCTACCTTTTTCGCCTTTCGTTTCTTCCTGCACGAATGTCGACGTCGGAACTGGTTGCCGGGAGGTAACTCCTGCTGGAAGTGTAACGCCGCTCTCCTCTTCGCATTCCTCGTTCACGCCGCTCGATACCTGAAAATCTACAAAGACGAATCGCCTATCGGCCAATGACCATCCGACACTCGTACCAATTAATCCTGAAAAGGCTGATCCGATCGGTGCACTGCGAAATCCCCGCGCAAATGTTTGCCAACACGTCCTAGGCCGACGCAGTAGCTGACTCTCGGTCGGAACCGGCGCGAGTTATTACCGGACTGCGGAATTTCTGCGCTCGCGACGCCACTGAAATTTAGAACTGCTGAATTACTCGGAGAATTTAGGAACATATTAGGGGGGCCCATAAGTAATCAATTATTTTGAAATCTGAAATCAACTTTGTAGTAAATTCAAGCTTTTATTTCTTAATTTATTATATAATCTTCATCATTATCAAGGACAGTTTGCCATCTTTCCTGCGAATTTTCAATCCCCCTCTTATAGAAATCCAGAAAATATGAAAATATGACTCAATTTGCTGTATTACATTTTTTCTGTGGACTAAAGATGCCCCCCTTTTCAATAGTTCTGAATACAGCCGTTGTAATTGCAGACAATACAACTCAGTAGTAACCGTTTCTCCAGGTTTCAACAACTCAAAGTGAATTATGCCACGTCAGTCCCACCAAATGCACAGTACCACCTATCTAAGTGATAAGCTAGGTTTAGGGGTTGATATTGTTTGGAATGTTTGGAACGCTTTATGTTATCATAAAGAATCCATTTTTCATCTCCGGTAACGATTCTGCTATGAAATGGATCTCTACGAAATCTGGATAGCAATGAAGTGCAGATTGATCGACGAATAATCTTCTTGGTCTCAGATAATTGATGCGGTACCCATATTCCTTGCCTATATATAGTGCCTTTGTATAGTTGGTCACGTGGACCCAAGGCTTCTCGATAGTTCTTGTATACTTAATTTTGGATCAGCTTCCACTAGAGATTTTAGGGTGTCATTATCAAATTCTACTGGTCGTCCACTTCGAGGCCTGTCAGAGAGATCATAATCACCAGCAGCAAACCTTCTGAACCAACGTTGACACTTGTTGACCTTCAATACATCTCCATAAACATCGCAAATTTTCTTTGTTGTTATCATTGCATTGAATCCCGCATGAAAATGAAAAGGTATACAATGACTAATATGATCCCCGGAAGGTACGAACGCGGCCATTTTATTACAGGGTGGTAAAAAAAATTATACTTCTTTATTTAGGCACACATTATAATAAAAATAGTACAAAATTTAACTAAATTCAATCTTCTCCCGTCTACAAGACATTTCACTTTTATATGTTTTGTGCTTGGTAGGTTTAGTGTTAAACCATTTTCTTTTAAAGAAATATTATCAAGGGTACAAAAATATTATTTCTCGTGTCTCCCAACCCATAATTTTGACAATATTATATCTAGTTTAATAATTACGGACTGCATCTACTTCACCACCGTTTCAGATTTCGTTAGGGAACTAGATTAGTTTCACGTGCGTTTCATTTGAAGCCGCGACGCATAATTTGCGCGAAGTTAATGAGATTTCTTTGATGTGGTTCTTTAATATTTTGCAAAGAAAGTAATCTGCATTTCAGAAAATGCAGCGTGGTCGCAAAGACCAAGATAAAAATTTCACGTACTGAAAGCAGCTTCTACCGACAAACTCACTAAAGAAAAGAAAATCTTCAACTACAAATCGTAAATTTTTGAAAAACCTTTGCGCAGTCTCCGGCAAACAATGCTTCCGAAAACCGAATCAAAATAAACCAGAGATCCGCTGTCCAAGAGTTAACGAGTTCCATTGACACCGGCGCCAATGCTTTGCCCGACAAACATTTACCATAAGCAACAACTTTGCCCAACATTCAAACTTGCTCACCCGTGCGCCAACAATGCGCGATGATTAAAAGTGTTAAATGCTTCGTCTCGCGTACCAGGGACATGAAAAGGAAACTTTGCGGAATATACCGGTCTACGGGGAAAACCGTGACTCAAAATCGCCTAGGTGCACGGCATTAAAAATAGACAATTTATATTAAAAAAAAAATTCGAAATGAACGAGTTGATTGCACTAAATTTAATTGGGTAAAGTCAAAGCAATTCATTTAACACTAAGTTTACGCAGCATCAAAAATTACTCTTCACACTATTTTATAAAAATCGCAAGAATTTGTCTATCCAAAGTTTTAGCCATTTCTTTTATAGTACATACCGAAAGAAATAAATTTGTTGAACAATTCCTCATGGATGCACCATAAGCAGTAATGAAATATAATCGCAGAAATGAATTTTTTAAATTTCGAGAAATGATCCCCAATATGAGTGAATTGTAGTTATTATAATCAACCTATTAGTATAATAATATTAATAATGTATCAATTTATTTTCTAACTATTAATAAAAATATCAGGACTTTCTCGATGTATCACAATTGTAGAAAAGTGATTAATAGACGCACCTAGAAATAGACGCAATTATTAATGGATGTGTTTAGAGATGGTCGCATTTATCAATTGTTGCGCTCGCATTTCGGGAAAAAAAAACACTTGTCGGCGATTTCAATGCGAGGCTCGGCCGGTCGGCGTCCGAGCGATACCGATGACTTAAAATTAAAACGTAATTACGCGTGAAATTGTCGATTAACCAGTGTAAATAATTGCCGAGCGGCGGCGAATGAAATTGAGTAAAACAAATTACGACCGTCCGGGGAGCCGGTACTTTCGATTCGAAATGGGGTGGGGGTTGGCGAGCGAAATAAAAAGGCCCGGCTGAAATTCGTTCTCCGTCGAATTTCAACGTGGGATCCGGGCCGGCCGGACTTCTCGGAGGTGTGGGATGATAGCCAGAAAGACAACGAGGCCGTCAATATCATTTGAACGAGCTTTTTACTGAGTTTTTATCAAAAGTGCAGCTCCTGAAAAATTGCTCTTAAAATTTTATGGTCGCACTCAAGAAAATAAAGTTACAACCCGTTTAACGTGACCCATTATACCTGTGTAAATGGCATTCGAAACGTTCAAGCACCGTTTTCCGAAATGATTGCCACCATATCTCAAGAACCACTGCACCGATCGATCTCAAATTTTACATACGTCATCAACAGGTACATCTGTAACGAAATATATTTTTTTCTCATTTTCTACAGCCTCCGAAATGAAGTACCTTAAATATATATTATACATGACAGGGAGAAGTGTAGTGCCTTTTTTTGTTAATGACAGAAAATAAGAAACGGACTAATCGATTAGACATGTGTTGGATAATGGTACACAGTGTTACTGTCAAATTTTATCCAAAGTCGACCAGTAATTTGTTTGATATTTCTGTTTCAACCTCCAAAAGTAGGAAACATCTTTCCTACTTCTAAAAGTAAGAAAATATAAAAAGAAAAAATAATAAAGGGAAAAGTAGGGAAAAATATATTAACAAATCTATTAATAAATAGCATATTTAGAGGTCTCTGCAACAGAAGAACACCAGGATTACAAAACTCTTGTATCCTAGCCAAAAATTGAAATTCAGCTGAAATATTTTTGGAGAATTCTCTTCAGCTACGAAATTGTCGAGAAATTCGAGGAAAAATGATTTTCCGAAATCGTCAAGCTGCGTAGAACGCCCGATTCATTGTACGATATCGAACTATATCTGCGGCGCGTTCCGCTTTGCGTCCAGGAATGCCGATGGGTATCCCTTAATAATTTTTTGCCGGGCCGGAGAGGGGCAGAGAGGGAAAGAGAGGAAACAGGCAGCGGTTCTATAACTCTCCGGTGCTCTCGGGACTGTGATGCTTCCGAGAACATCCATTGTCGTCGGTTATCATGGCCGGTCGTGCGTGACGTGGCTAACAGCTCCGCTGAAAGTCACGTTCCCCGTCGTTCTGACCTTGATAATGCAGGAATTTCATATCCGCGACGACCTTAGACCCTTCCGTGCTCTTCATGGTGCCTGCCGTATCCTCTATCGCTTTTATTCTACTGCGTTGGGCGCATTAATCTGTGGCTCTCGCGGTGAATCAATTGCATATTCGAAAATCTAATCCAACGAGCAAAGCAATGAAAACCATATCACGTGATTAGATAATGTTCATAGTGAGAGAACGTACCACACGTTCACACGTAACACACTGACGTTCAGCGTGACGTCAGGTAAGCAAGATTCTTCCAGATCGTTCCTGAAGGCACGATTTCAAGCAAGTCCTACTGCTTGAGATTGTTTCTCTTTATCCAGTTTACTAATCAGACTAATCACTCATCCCTTCAGATCAATTATTTCGGGGTTGTTAACGCCCTTTGACTGGTATTGGTACACTTTAACCCTTTCGCTGCCACGGTGGTCCCGCTTGTCTTTTCATGTGGGCTATGGTGGTCAAGGGTGGTCACCACTAAGAAAAATATACTGTTTGCAAGATTGTACATTAATTTTAATATATTTCGCAGTTCTTTGACGTTAGAAAATTTTTAATATGAAACTTACATTATGGCCCACTGGTGCAAGTTCAAAAATTCGCTTGGCAGCGGAAGGGTTGGAACTCTCAAGGGGGTGGAAGAAGCATCGACGATTTCGTTGCAACCACCCTTGAGATGGAATGTTTTCCCTTACCTAGTTACTCATCAGACCCACCCCCTTCAGACAATCACCTGTTCCGTTGTCTTTAACACTTTGACTGCCAAACTAGAAACCTCAAAAATTCCATAAAATCAAAGTAAGTTATTGAACACGTTAACTGCCACATTCTCAGAGATTCTTACAAAATTAGAGTAACTTAATTAATGAAAGCGAAACTGGAAATTTTATATGTATTATAAGGGATGCTGTTTTAACCCTTTTGAATTCTAAAGATCTTAATAAAATTCGGTTCATCTGGATATGTCACAATAAAAATGAATGTCCAAACCTAGTAAAAAATCAGTCAAATGTGACTGACATAGCAGTTGACGTGTTAATGAAATAAAAATTGAAAAAAATTAAATGTATGACATTGAGCAGTCCTCCAGCTTTCTTGCATTTTATAGATCCTAATGAGTGCAATGAATATATTAACGTAAAAATCCATTTTAAAGACTGGACAAATAATTGCGTCACCCATGCACGGCTGACATGGCAGTCAACGTGTTAACCCATTTGCATCATTAGCGTATATATATGCTCAATTTTCCTGGTCACTATCACCGGAGCGTATATATACGCTCAATTTATTTTTTCTTATAATGCTGAAATATGAAGTTCTATTACTTGAAGAATATAATAAAAATATAATATGCATATAATATAATAATAAGAATATAATAAATATAATAAAAAAAAGTTTGGTGACAAAGGCTTTTCATATTTCCTTATGATGCAAATGGGTTAATACTGTTTGGCTAGTGTACACTGTAAAAATCTATTAAGGGTGCGAGAAGCGTCCACGATTCCATTGTGTCGAAGCCATCGGGGTGGTTGCGATGCTCTTTCGAGCGAAGCATTCGTCAAGTTCATTAACCAGGTGTAAGGCAAAGTGAAAGAGCGACGGAGATCATTTTCGAGACTAAGGATGCATTCAGGTTGTTCGGAGGCGAAAAAGGAGAACGGGGAAAGGGCCGAGTTAATTTGTACGCCTCTGTTTTTCTGGTTCCGGCGAATCATTCCAGGTCGCGGGCATTCCCGGGCCGCGACTTGACAAATTTCGCAATTATACAGCCCAGGCTAATGCAGCGTCGCCGCTCCCTGATTAACTACGGGGTCGGCTAACCTTGCTCGACTGGCCCGGTTGTTCCTCGAACGGATAAAGACGCGCACGAGCAAGCGGATCTGCGGCCCGTGAAACACCGCGAACGATCCTCTCTGTTTTGCGGTGCAATTTTCGTTCGTTTCGTTTCGTCCGCGGGCCGGAAGCGTCTCGGGGCAACTGGAGCGTGCGAGGGAATGCGAGGAATCTTTTTGTATCGGTCGGAATTAATTGGCACGTGATTAACGCTTCGCGCGGCCGCATCGCAAAAGGAATTCGATCGCTCTGTTTTCCTTTTCCTTCTCTCCTCTTCTCGTCTATCAATCGAGCTTCTTCTTTCCTCGCGCAGCGTTTAATGTTTACCCGCGAGCGTAACGAGAGTTACAGGAGGGTGGGGGGATGGGGGGAGAGATCGTTATTTGTTCGAATAATCTCGAATCGATGCTTGCGTAAGGTAATTATCCGCGGGAAGCTGCTTTGGCTCCGCGAGCCATTCAGGAAAATAATAATTCATTGTGCCGCGCGCGCGTTACACCGGCCGCGTCCGAATAAATTGCCGGTATAATTAATCGCGAATTAATGTCACAGTCACCGGCACAGAATCCTCGCGGATGATAGTAATTACTAGACTCGGGAATTCTGAACGGCTCGGGCTTGCCAAGATCTTGGAATGGAGATTACCGGAGAAATTGAACTGATTATTTTTTGATGATGCATTATTTTCTCGGGGCGCTCGCTCCTGCCAATAAATTCTGCAAACATTCGCACGAACCCTTTCTGGCGTGACGTTGGAGGTCACCGGATCCGAATGTGCGAAAGAAGTCGCAGAAATTTACAATTATTCGGCGAAGTGACGAAAAATTTCAGTGTGTTACTACGGGGTTCAAATTCCTGGAAAAATTCTCAAGTCAATTTTAAAGACTCAAATTAAATTCTGAAAGTAAAACAACTTATTCAAATACTTTACTATTGATTTTTATCGAATTTACAAATGATTGAATTTTACTTTGTAATATTAAACAGAATGTGGGGATTGCCTAATCATTTGCACAGTTAAACTAGTGAAATTGAGAATTTTATATATTAACCCTTAGCCCTCGAATCATCGAGGATCATTATTCAAAATATTTTTTACATTATTGTTTGTATTTAATAAATTACATTTTCGTATGTATAACATAAAAAAATATATAGAGAAGAGAAATATTCTAGGTTGGAAGAAATGTTTCGTTTTGGAGTTAGGATAGCTTCGAGTGCAAAGGGTTAATAACAAAACCGAAGAACTTCAAGGTACTGTCACATTATGTTCAACCCATGAATCCTATTAAGCGAAATCAATTTCTGTCCAACTCCTTTTTGTTGCAATTTTATAAATTGAATAGACTCACTTAAACGTCACACAGCTTCGGGGTAAAAAAGGAGAAATACTTTCGTAACTTTTGTGACAGTGTAATAACTTCATAGCTGTCAGAAAATCACCGACAGCTTCGGCGAATGTGACCAAGCATAAAAATCGCCGTGCCAGCAATTACATCGGGGCCAATAGCCGTCTCCTTTAGCGTAACCAGGTTCTTTCGCGAGGAAGAACCGACGGCGGACTGATTTCTTTCCATTTCCCGGCGAAGTACCGTTCGGAAGCGATTTCGCGGCGGCGCGATCGCAGCTCATTTTTCTCACGCGCCCGTTCCCGTAGGAAAGAACCGGTGGCCGAAAAACCGTCGAAAATGGTCACGAGTCACCGCCTCTCCGTTTCCCGGATAGATGCGAAACGGGGGCGAGAAATCGGCCGTGACCGTCTCCCGCGACGGAAAAAGGCGACAGATTTAATCGATTCCCGCGTGCTAACGCGTGTCGGGGACGAAGTGGCAGGGCACGGCTCCCTGGAAACTGTTTCTTTCCGCGTGCCGGCTCTGTTACAAGAAATTACCCGTCGACGCGAGCTACGTGACCGTGCGCGCAACCGGGCGACCATAATTCCCGGGGCTCGGGGGCACCGCCGGCTACGTATTACTATTAAATCGCTTTTACAGCACCTGCGCTCCGCGCGGCTCTGTGTGCCCTTCTTCATTTTTGTGCCCGGGCCCCCGCGTGTTGGGCCCCAACGCTTGCCACGGGAGAGGAAGAAGCTGGTTTCTCTCAACTCGTCTCCTCTCTCGGGATCTGCGCGCGACCGTCGATCTTGATCACCGTGAACCGGACCCGACGTAATTTCGGGCCAATTATCCCGGCTCGTGTGTAACATTTATACGGAGGAAAGTACAGGGTGTCGCTTAAACGTCCGACGAAAAGTGTGCACGGGCACGCAACTCCCGGCATAATTGCGGCCGGAGGACAGCTCTCGACGCTTTCTTTTTGTCCTCGCCTCGCGCGTTTGTTTCAATATCGGATCGTTCCCCGTGGACGCGTCGAATGCTCTCGACTACAATTAGGAATTGTTTTGCTCCTCTCGTCGACTTCCGGAACGCGATGAATGTCTGAAAATGGCTGTTTTCGGAACCGCGAGGACACGAGAGAAGTTCGCAGAATCACGGAGTAATTCGGACACGCGTGTTTGGATTATAAAGTGCCGAGGAAATAATCACAGTGATCAATTTCGCTGTACTTAGAACCGTGACTTCTTTCAATTCTGTGGGAATCGCGTTACCACCCTTTGTATTTTTAAGAATACTTGGAAATTGGTGTGCCCTTTGCATGTTCCATGGTTCTGAATAATTTGCGCTTACTTCGATTTCTGAGACCTTCCGCACTTTTGTATTTTTATGAAACACTTGGGAATTGTGGCACTGTGGAGAAGATTAAGTATTCTCAAGATCTTGAACCTTCAGAAAATTCTGAATGTAATTTTTTGACCCTTCATCCCTCAATTATGTTCACGACGTATGTAAAGTACGATTCCAAACCAACTAACTATCAAGAAAAACCCGCGGTCACCCATCCTAGTCAGGACCGCGAGACGCGTTTGCTTAACCTGTAATACCGAAGAACCAGCGACTTCCCAATCTACCCACGATCAACAACGGTTACACAAAGCAACCTTTCAGTATACATGCAACATCTGTTCCCCTAAAAAGGCTCCCACGAACAATTTATTACCATTTTATCAGTGCCCAACAGTTACGTTTCCCGGCTCGTAGCCCCATTCCAGGAAAGCAAGCTCAAAGCAGCGTTTTCGACAGGGTACACCGCTCGGGCTACCATAACGAGCTACGGTGGCGCGGATTCAATGGTCCCCGGTAAATCAAACCTGGCGTCAAATTCGAAAAACAGTCGGCCCGTGGAACACGGTTCCGCAGCCACGGCCGTCTATGCAAATAACGCGGCGTCCTAGGTAAACACGCGACGCCTAAAACGCGCGAGACGAGCATGCAAACGGGTCTCTCCTTTTCAAGACGGATGAAGGAATTCCTCGGCGTGCACGCGCGTCGTCGTTCGGCCAGGCCATTCGTCTCGAGGAGCGACCGGGGCCGGACACGCCGTATACTTCGCCGTGCCATTCTTCGCCCGGCAAGACGCGAAATAAGGCACGGCCGTGCCGCGCTGCCAATCAATGTTCCCGCCAAGTGACAACAAGGTCCGCCGGGCCTAGGTAGCGGCGGAACGCGAGCCTGCTGGCTTTCATATGCAAATCGGCTCCATCGGAGCACACGTTTCGCGAGCCATCTCCCCGCTCTCCGCTCGGCCCCTCGCTTCCACGGTGAAAAATGATCTCGCCAACAATCAATACGGCCGTTTAACGCCACGTCCAACGGACCTGTTTGCGACCAGTGTTCCATCTTCTCCGGACGTCCTCTTCGCGCTCGCGATCCACCGCCTGCCTTATTGGTCGACCGGCGAGGCCAGCTTGCTGCTAGGAATCCCTTCGGCCGAGAAATGCGCGAAAGAAACTGGTAGCGTTGCCGATTTGCGCGTTGATTGCTGAAAAAGATGATCAAATTCTAGCAATTTAATTAATGACGCGCGGAAACCGGAGACTCCAGGTTTTTGAGCCTGATGGTGGCTCCTGTAACCTGTTGGCGAACCGTGTCTGCGGCATTGTAATTGCTTTTCACCCGGGTTTAATAACTGTGGGATTATAACAGGTGGTCATGGAAGATGGGCTGACGATTATTATGACTCTTGGTGCTTGCAACGACTTTTCTTGAAGATACTTATTGCGAACATCTTTTTCGAAACTGAATCTAATAGAGGCTCGCAGGTTGAAGCTTCCCCTTTACAACGGTCCCATAAAACTTGATGTACGATTTTTTTTGGGGGCCATTTTATTCAGCTTTGAATAGAAAGCGTACTGCCTACTTTACGATAATACAGGGTACATCACGACGGCTTTAACTTCTGTTCCATAAAACGGTAAAAAAAATCGTACATCAAGGTTTAGGGGCTCGTTGTAAAGGGGAGGCTTCAACCTTCAATTCCATGGGAGATTCGGTGGCGAAAAAAATTTTCCAAGGTCTCCAGACATGTTTCAGTTTTTATCATTTCGAGAAAAAATTGTGTCTTCAGCCTTCCATCTGCAATTTTCCATACTCTATCATAAAGAATTTTCTTAGTAAAAAAAACGAACAAGGGTGAATTTTCTACGAAATTATAACAATTCGACAATTTTTCGAAAATGGGGAACGCTGTTTAGAACCACTTGATGGGTCAGAAGACGATTGCACGATTTATTCCACGTGTTTGCTTTCGAACGAGTAATCCTTCGGAGTATTCCTGTCTAATCCAAAAGCCCAATCAATATTTTTTTGACAAGCCCGGGCCTCGATTAAATCATAATTGCGCTGCCAGCGAAAGACTGACGAGGCGATTTTGTTTTTTTTTTTTATTATTATTTTCGCTCCCGCAAAGTTTGTTTTACGCGAAGCGGGAGAATGGAAATTATGGGGAACGGATTTAGCGATTTTAATGATCCGACGCAGGCGCGCCCGACCGGATCTACTATTTTCATTAATTAAGCGGAGACCACAAAAATATTCTGTCAACGCGTAAACGCTGCCGCTCCGAACGGATTAATCGAAAAGTGCACTATTTAACTCCGATTCCGAACAAATCGTCGGGATAAATTTATCGCGGCGAACATACCGGAAGGAGTGGGACGGGGGCGGGAGGGGGAGGGGAGCCGGGGGCGGATAAATAAACTCGAACAGTGATTAATCGCAGTCGAAAATCTGCCCGCATTCCCCGTAATTACAACCTTTTCATTTCCTGGACGTTATTGTTCCAAGTCGACCGATCCGTTAATCGTTAATCACCGCGGCGATAATTGTTCACCGAGCCGAATGATTAAAGTCACTGGTCAGCCAAATGTTTTTGCCCGGCGAAAGAATCTCCCGGTTAATCCGGCTAAACATTTTCGGTTCGAGTCAGTGCTGTGTTGTGCTCGGCACAATTTTTTGCGAGCAGATTCATTAAAAATGTAGGGCGCAGCTTTTTCGCCCGGACGATCCTCTCTGCGAAGAAACAAAATTGCAAGTCAGGCTTGCAGCGAATGCGATCGGGACACGGATTTTTCCAGGATAAACTTCCGCCCCCGAGAATCGCATTCGCTTCATCCAATTTTACCCTTTGCTATCTAAATTATTTCACTTTTTCTAACTAACTATTTCAAAAATAGGTACATTCTCATAGTACTCATAGCAAACCTAGTGTTAAATATAACTTTTCAATGTTTCGTGAGTTACAAGCGTCCCGGTCGTCATTTCACGAAAGGTTAGACACATAGTGTAAAAAATAAATAGTTTTCGGGGAATAGTGATTCAGGGCACAGAGGGTTCAGCATGAGTGACAGGCTCTAAAAGACAATTCCTCAACAAATTAATTTTCGTGGCGGGGATTCCAAGGAGGCAACGGAAAAAAAAATCAATTTGTATCCGGGGCCAATTAAAGCGATCCAAAATTTCGAGTCGAACGGTTCCCCGAGGCATCGTTGGGGTCCGGTGCGAGGGGCAGGTTAATTTCATGGCGGTCGGATCGACGACACGTCGCCGTTCGGTTGATCAATGGTCCACGGCTAATCCCGACTTAATTTATGCTTAACTTCTGCCTTGTCCGAGCGTACTGGCTCCTCTGTGGCAGAGGAACGTGCAGAGGAAAGAAGCGGGACAGGTGAGAAAGCGAGAGACAGAACAAGAGAGGAGAGGAAAATCAATAAGGTCGAAAGGCGAAGAGCCTCTGTCTCTTTCGGTCTCTTCGGCTGTGTCTCGTCCGACTTTCGACGTTCAACACCGGGGTGGCGGCATATTAATCTAAACTAAATCGTTCCGTGCTTCGGGTGCTCGGTGGCAGCGCGGCCGGGCACACGAATTTCACGGAAACACGAGCGTTAGCCGGAGAACGGCGCGCTCGTCCGGGCTGATTATAATTCTGGAGGCAAATACGTCTGTGGCTTATTAATGGGAGGCAATCTTTCTTAAGGTGGTTCGTTCATCGGCAGGAAATTTCTATAATTATTTTCGTCCCGGAGCCGGAGCTCATTAGGTCGGCCGGGGCCCGTGTTGCTCCTCCTCCTGGCCCCTCGGCGTCCTTCGGCATCCCCCGTTCGCCCTTGTTGCTTCTACCTGCGCCATCATCTCACCTTTCTAACCACGGACAAGCACGAGAACCATCGTCGTCCACGTTCTCGTCCTCTACTCTCATTTTTTCTTTCTACCGACCCCTCTTCTTCTTCTTCTTCTTCTTCTTCTTCTTCTTCTGTCTGTCTTTCTCTCTGTAGACGCGTTCCTCGTCTTTCATGTTCGCCGCGGCGAAGAGCGTGAACGAACTGGCAAGTATCAAAACATCTGCATCATATATATCTCCGGGATGCATCTCCTGGCTCTCTGGCACTTCGGTAATTATCGTTCGGCACCTGTTGGAGGTGGGCCCGTGCGTGTTCGTGCACCGGGCAGCAGCGTCGCGACGTCATCTTCCTGGCGAATCGACGTTTCGCGGCCGCATCCCGACGTTCCACGCGCCATTCAACCCGGTGATTGCGGGTTCCGACGTTTATTTCGGCGTCCGGGTTTTATTCGGTCGGCTCCAACGCCGCACAGTCTCTTCTGTCCCTCCCCTCTCTCTCTCTCTCTCTCTCTCTCTCGCATTGTCTCTCTTTCCCCGGGGCTCTCTGTGTACACGCCCAGAGCTTTTGATTGTGCCCGGCCAGTGTACACGCGGGCTACGTGTGTACACACCGCGCTGGTCCTGTCTCCCGAAAGCCTCGTGGCCCGCGAAAACATTTTATCCAGAGCCACGCTCCCGACTAAGAGAGAGAGAGAGAGAGAGAGAGAGAGAGAGAGAGAGAGAGAGAGAGAGAGAGAGAGAGAAACTCGCCGGTGCGCACAGTGGTCTAAAACGCGAAATTTAGTGACATTTTGGTATAACTTCTAAACTATTAAAGATATCGAAGTGATATTTGGGGTGTAGAATATTAACAAGTAGTCTTTTTCAATGGTGCGTAATGTACCATACTTTTTGTTTATTTAGTAGCTTGTTTTACTATTTTTTACGTATATTTACAAATTTAACAACTTTTAGAAACACATTCAGCTTAGTAAATATATTATTCCTCTAAATTTTTTAAAAATCGCTCCTTAAATAAAATTTGGTTTAGTGCCTAAAGTGTTTTTTAGTCGTCAAAGAGTCCCGACGAAGAACCTATGCGCATAGCCGCACGGACGCGGGCGACTTGAAACAATAATAACGCGTGATATTGGACGAGATTGGAAATAATTCTTGCACGATTGTATAGAAGGAAGTGTGCTGAACATATTCCAATTTGTAAAATTCTATGATCTCGTATGATACAGAAGATATTCCTTGCGAAGTCTTAAGAGTTTTGAAAATTTTCTACATTGCATTTGGCATAACATGTTTAATACATTATGAATCTATAATTTTTAATCGACAATGGTAATTTACAGCTTAAAGATAAACCTTACATTTAAAAAAAATTGGAAGGAAAATATGAAAAAGGATCATTGGGGCATCTCAAAGAAGAGATGCAATTTTTGCCATGAGGAAGGCTATTCTCAAAACTTTCAACTTTAACCGTTTATTACAGTAATAGTATTTATTAAATTTTATTAATTTTTTCATTTTCAAGGTTGATGGATATTGGGAAAGCAATAAACATTCAACATAAGTCAATATGAGACAGTTGATGTTTTGGCAAAATGTCACTAAATTTCGCGTTTTAGACCACTGTGGAGCTGCCCGATACAGTTGCGTCCGCTTAATCTTCGGCCGACGAGTTCTTTCGCCGGGCTTCATCAACGATGCTCGAACCCGTTCGAACCGTTGCTCATCAATTTTTTATGGGTGTTTAGGAGCGTGACTCTCCGGATGCGTTTTAATCGTCTTTTAACGGCCGAACCAGCGCGGCGGGTCGAAACGACCTGTTTCGAGTTTCTGGTTTTGCGATTCGCCTGCGTTCCCCTTTTACACGGCGGCAAACGGATTAAAAACCGTGTAAGAGTAAATGAAATGCGACAGAGAGCTTTGTCGAAGTTAATCATGTGAGAACACGCCGCGAAAAGATAGAGCCAGGCGGATTAACCGTTCGATGGTTTTATCTTGGGCGTTTTTGCCCATTCGATTTATTTGGATTGGCAAGTTTTACTCGGTTACGCTCGATTAAAAAGAAAATGCGTGCTTTTGGAGAGACTGGATGTAAAAGTAAGTTGCAAATGATAACAGTTTAAATAAATCTAAGCGTTGCTATCTACTTGATAGTCAACATCGTTCTCCTTGTAATGGTAAAACCAGAGGTGGGCAATATTTGGCGAAATAAATATTCCAAGTACTATTTAATATTTTACAATAAAATATTTCCAGTTAACAATCTAAAACACAAAATATATTTTATTTCAATGATCTGGCATAAAATAAAATACTTATATTGAATACGAACCATTACTTTCAGCAAGAATATTTAAAATAAAAGGAATAAAATATTTCGAGATGAAATCCAAATATTTTTAATATTCTTCAAATAAAATACTATTTTGAAATAGTATTTTAAAAACTTATTGCATCAAATAAAATATTTTATTTCATTATTTTCTATTATTTACTACGTACTATTTAAAATATTATTTTACCCAGCTGTGGGTAAAACACATGAAAGTGGTCCTGCAGACATTTGTTCGGTAAATTGATTCTCCGAAATTTCAATTAATTATATACGATCGTTCACAAGTGACGGCTTGATTATGAACCAATTAGGAATCACAATTTACATCTCTATAATACTGTGCACAGAATTGTACAACCGTATTGACATGCGTGTACGTTAACGCTGGAAATTCCGTATGACGCGAATAGGCGTCATCGGCATTGACCGCGTCAACTAGTCTCGTGAAAGAGTGTAACCACACCAGGGTTATTTTTATCGTATTTTTAAGACTTCCATTAAGTCCTTTGAAGTCCACTATCCACAGTAAATCAACAGTCATGATTAATGTTACAAACATCTGCAAGTTCCGTAATAATTTCTAGGATTTTAAGTGAGCTGTGTGTTTAAATACTAATAAGTAGACTGCGGATCTTGATGTATTTATAACAAAATTGAGTAGATAAAGTTGAAATTGTAGGAAAATTTAAAAAATTTTGAACGTCAATAAACTATTTCTCGTCTATGAAAATTAGCAAGTGGGGAAATAGCATTCTACTTAGTGTCTATTTCTTGTAATCGATGCAGACAATTTTTATTTTCCATAAAGATTCGCAGTCTACTAATAAGATACAAACAAGTGTTTAATACAAATTTAGTGCGACTTCTGGACACACGGAATTAAGGATTGAGTCCAAGAAATGCAAATGACGAATCCGCGACTTAAGAAGAGAACAGAAGACTCGAGAGACATTCAACGCTTTCCAGGCCGCTGTAATCGTCAGCTGAACGATTCTCAGAAATTATGGAAAGAAGATGAGCCCCGTCGAGGGGTTGACAGAGCTGGTAGGGAGATAGAAGTTTAAGATCAGGGGGACCCGGACACTTTGCTCCACTGATATTGTGCTCGAGATTTAATATTTATTAAAGAGTTTCGACGCGGGCGGAGAGCTTCCTATAGATCCCGCTTGAAACTGAAACTCGAACGCAACTAAATTTATGGCCGAGATTGTGAAACTGCCGAGCTATCTCTCTCTCTATCTCTCTCTTTCTCTCCCTCTCCTGTCCCCCGTCCACGCGAAACTGTGTCAGCCGAGGATGGGCGTCGCAAGAAAAATATCGCCGCCGCGGAAAATCCGAGATTGTTCAAAAACTCAATTTCAGTGTCAAAGAGGGCTGAAAGCGTAGAAAAATCGCCGCGACCGCCTTTGCCTCCGGATGAATTTCGCTCGGTAGTCCGATGACGTGCCAATACCTCGTCCCTTTGTGGCGAGAAGTTTCGTTGTTCGAAATTCGCCGGGGACAACTTGACTCGCCTCGGAAAAAGAAAAGACACCGTCCGGAGTAATTGAAATTCGTTCGCGCTCCTCCTCGGTTCGTTACAGTTTTGCAGAAACGGCATAACCTCGTCTCGGCGACCGACTTTTTCCACGTTCGAAGCGGGAAAAACGCGATTGATCCGCGCAAACGCAAATTCCTGTTCCCAGAGTAACGACCGCAATCTATAGCGGCGCTAAGACGAATAAAATCGGAATCACCGTCGAAGCTCGCTCGGATTTCCTGCTTAATGGCCGGCGCGGCGGCCGCGGAAGCACTAAGTAGCCGTAAAAATGGCGTCGGGGAAGGAGCCCGAATAAAGGAACAGGAGCAAAGGGAACGACCGGGCCCTGCTAATCGACGTTCGCGCCCCGTGAAGAGATTTTGATTGCACGTTCCCGGAGCGGGCTGGCCGAAAATGATCGCGCTTGATTGTCGGCCGAGGATCGGGCAACGTGTTACAAGAGTGTTTCGTCAGTCGGGTCTCGTCCGCCGACGAGAAAGAGAAACTCGGTTAACGAACGACCGGGACACCGCCAAATGATACTAATAACGGGCCGGGATAGGAAAACATCGGGCAACTTCGACACCCCCGACAGAATTGGTGTGTCCAGCTTCACAGACACGTTTTTGTCAGTCTAATAACGAAAAAATGGCACGAATAGGCGACGCTGTAGGTACCTCGTCGCGGGAGTCGCTCCTTTGAGGGTAGTCTTTCAGAGTTCCGTTTCAAGGGAGACGAAAAAGCTTGCTCCAGTAAGGAACTTTCTGTTGAACCTCCTAGCTTTTTTTTTTCTTGTTTAGCAGCTTCTTGTTTCCGAGGGGCTACACATGCGAATAGCTATAGCATTTTCCCTAGGTGTACGCTACGCGACGCTCCCGGGGCCTTCTCCAATGTACAGGGTGGTTCCTCGCGAACTATGACCGATGGAATTTTCCTTACTACTTATAAATTCTTCATTGCTTATTTTATATACGGTCAGCGCAAAAAGAATTCGTACACACTTTGAAGACGAATAACTTATTTGCAATTGGACATTTTGACGAATAACTCTTCTAAAATTGGACCTTTTGGAGATTTTTTGAGATGTTAGAAGGATTAATTTAATAGGTAATACATAAATAATTTTTTTTTTAAATTACTGTTTCTCACAATTGCCAACAAAAAAGTAAACGTCACGAGTTTCACGTTTTTTTATCTGCGTCTGTAATGAAAATTTAGAAAGTGCCTTTTGTAGATCTAAGTTGTATACATACACAAAGTTTCATCGAAATCGATCAAGGCCGCTACGAAATATAATTGATTAAAAATAGCAAAAATTGTAAGACCCTAAAAATTGCAAATCCTAAATTCAAATATTTATACATCTTACAATGCCTATAGCTTATAGATTTTTATGAAACTTTGTATGTAACTTACTTAGTTTTACAAAGTGAATGTTTACAATTTTCGTTACAGACAGAGATGAAAAATTTCACAGACGTTTAATATTTTCTTCGTAATTACGAGCAATAGAAAATTTTTAAAAAATTATTTACACAGTAGGTACTAAACTAATCCTTTTAACATCTTAAAAAAGTTCGAGCTGTTTTGTCCATATTGAAAAAAGTTCTTCGTTTTCGAAGAGTGTACGCATACTTTCTGCACTGGCTGTAAACAAAAAAATTGGCTGTGCTAATTAGGAAGTCTCTCCAGGCAATAATAAAAACAACCCACTGTCAATTCTTCCTTTCACAGTCTGGTTATCATTAATAAACACTTCAGATTTAGTACGACGTAATATACACCTATCAGGACAATATTCAATAAAAAGTAGGCGAAGTAGGAGTGTATTAATTACCACTGTGCACTGAGGCGGGGCTTGACAGACCTGTTATTAATCCTAACCCGCGGCACTAGGCTGCACTTTGAGTCAATGTATCGATTAACTTTTTATGATATATCTCGCGACCAGGAGTCACTCTGTTGTTAATAGTTTCGCAGCGTCAAAAGAAATTCTATATACATCGTGAAACGTCAAACAATGTATCGTATTTTCAGAATACAGTTTAAAACCTTCACCGTGTGAACGGTTCAGAATTATTGATCAAAAGGTGAGAAGAACAATTACGAACAGTTTTTCATGTATTTCAAAGCGTTATTGACAAAAATGGCTGACCCTTGAACATTCAAACACCGTACAAACGCTAACGCAAACACCGCGAAAACCCCGGTACACAGAATCAAACTCCATTTAACTTCCCTCTCAAAAATGCAGCTCTAAAACAATCAATTCACATAAAAATCTGCAGTCGCTCGCCGTCCATTTTGAATATAAAAAATTCGTTTACTCAAGGGGGCACGGCACAGCGGTGCAAATTGGCCGGTCTACGATTTGTGTTCGCGTGATTTTTTACGGGCCGCTAGAGGACGATTGTTAATTACCGGCGAAAAATACAGAAAAATCGACGCGGCCAGACCGGTCTGGTCCAATTATCGTGCGCGAAATCGAATTGATAATAATATAGCGTCGGAGCGGCGAAACGCAAGGGTGACGAACGACTCGTCGCGTCGAAGAGCGAGGAAGAAGATTCAAATTCGCAATCAACGCGGTGAATAGCGCGGCGCGAGCTGGGGAACCGTTTGCGACCGGCTCGGAGACTGACGAGTACGCGACCCGCTCGTACCCGCTCGTACCCGGGATTCGCAGGAACGCCGTTCGAGCGTTCGCCCCGCATAGAAAGTAGTTGGCTTAGCCGGCGGTTACCTCTTCTTCCCTCTAATTCGATCGCGGCAGGGTTTAATTCGCGCTTTAAGTTCTTCGTGACGCGAATCCGTGACTGCCGGTCGAGTTCCGTCGCGGGCAATCGTTAACCGGTCGTCGGTGGTCCAATTAATTAGGCCAGTTTCGGCGACGCGACGGGCTTACCTCCAGCTGTGCCGGTCCTCGGATTTTTTCAACGGCGCCAGTTCGTTCTCCGCTCCTTGTGAACACCTGTTTGATCACCAGGCCTACAGGCTGCGAATACTGTACAAGTACAGTGATTTCTCTGTATATGTCGCCAAGGCCTCGATGATAAATGACGCGGAACTATCCCCACTACCGCGGGGGATATCCGTGAAGGGCCTAGAAGCTCGAGAGGCTTCGCACGCCGAGGAGTGTAAGCATGATACAGTGATTTCTGTATATATGTCGCCAAGGCCTGGATGATAAGCGTCGCGGAATTATCCCCACTACCGTCACGGAGCTCGAGAGACCTCGGTAAACATAACACGGCTCGGGCGTGTCTCCTGGACGATACTAGACGCTGGCAGCACCCGTGTTGTTGACATATATCGAGAATTCACTGTATACCAGCAAGTATATTTGTCGCAAGTGAATTCAACTAGTCTCGCAGAAAATGTCGCAAGTTTCTCGCCAGTGTATTGGCACCTTGAGGTTTGCCGTTTTTCTTGGCGCAGAAAAATGATTTATAGCTTCTCGATTCTCACATGGTTCGAGTATGAAGTATTCCATCTAGTATTCCCGAATCTGTAAATTAATCGTAAGACTGACAATTTTATCCGCTGCTTTTGTCATTATTTAATCGAGACCTGACCCGAGTGTCGAAACGCTCCAAGATAGGCTTCCTGAAAATAGTAGGTTTCCTCATTACTGACACAGAGCTAATAAAATGTCGCAGAGCAAACTTCCTCGCCGCCAACAAAGAAGAATCAAGCGAGTATAATGGCCTAGCCACGTGAACCGATTATGGCGATGGCGCAATTTATCTGGCTCGTCCACTCGTGCCAGCGGTTACCTTCTTATTTCACCGTCGGGGACACAAGACCACTCTGCTCCGGGGTAATGCAGTATAGTTAGAATTATGTGTAACTGGGCCTGTACGACCAATTATTTATCCCGTGATTCCCGATCTTCTTCGCGAAGCTCATTCGCTTCGAGAGATAATGATTGTTTATTAAGATTATACGACGCGCGAGAATCGCAACTCGTTCGAGGGATTATTAACCCCGGACAGGTGGAAGCGACGAGCGAACGTGTCGGAACGGAGGACCAGAAATATCCCCGGCTCTGTGTTTGGTGTCACAAAGTGTCCGGGGAACATCTTCGTTCAAGCAGGTAGGCGAAACCTGTTTCGCCACCTTATGCAGCAGACTTCAGATACGCGGCAGATACCGCGGAGCTTTAGGAAGTTCTGGTAGTTCAGCCGCGGCGATAAGATAGCGGCACCAATTAGAGTCACTACCTATATCCCTATATCCCTTCATTTAGAAACAATGTTTCTTCTGGCCGCTTCCAATCCACAGTGTCGCGAATGGCTATTCTAGGTGGAAAAAAATCATTGATCGTTTCATGCTTCTTCAAACATGATTTAAATTTTCTGTTAGGTCATGAAATGCAGAACCTTTTAAAAATAATATTTATATTGAAGAATATTATATAAATTGTAGAAACAAATATAAAAATACATAAAAAATACAATATTAAATATGTATAACAATCATATCTAAATGTAACAATATACAAACAATTCTTCGCTGATATCGCTATCAACTAAGTTACTTATGGGATTGGACGGAAGTTCTTGTTAAGAGTAGAACTAACACACCTATCGGTAGCGAATTTGTTTTTTTTTTTGCGGTATCATCCTATAATAATTTATTACGCGAATTCTTCCTTGCGTGACCAATCCTAAACCTTCTTATGTCTTTGTCGCGAGCCTCTTCAGACATCATGCCTTTACATTTTACAATTGTCGAAACTGTAAAAATTCATTTATGGAAAATAGTGGAATAAATTTTCTGGTCCAAGCATTTGCTATATTGAAAATTAGGGACAATCTAAATAAATTTAGGGTTACCATTTTTACAAGGCAATATTTACCAGATACTGTTAATGCTTGGTCAGTGTTAATGGAGATAGGCAATTAGTGGGACCTATGCATACATATCATTATGTAAAATTGGCTCCGTGTAGTACATTTTGGACGAATTAGAACTAATTCTAGTTTCCCGGGACGCGATATATCTTGTTCATTAATCATTCAGTATTTATTTTTCTGTGTTCATTAATCATTTCAGCCAGCTGAAAATTTCGTTCACTTTATGCCTCCGCGGAACCTTCAATTTCCCTTTGACTGTGTGGAACATTTTAAGCTCTCCAGGAGGAGGCTCAGCCATTTTCTGTTTGTCTATACGGTGAAATATGCCAATCTGGTTGTATTAGGACACGAATGGAAGGTAGTAAATTGAAAGGTTTGTAGAGGCAAAAATTCAAGCTGAAAATAAAGAAGCTTCCCGAATAATAAACAAGAGGTCAGAAACTTCGTCTTGGAACTGGCCGCAACAGATCGACGGATCAGCGGGCAGAATGAAACGGGGCGAAGTGATTGATAATCGCGCGGGGTCCCGATCATTAACTCCCTGGGAATAGGCTTAGCGGTTCCCATATCCGGGCCGGTCAATTATTAACGAATCCCTGGACGCCGGTAAATACGCGTCCTCCGGTTGACAAAATGCTTATTCACTCCTCGGGCGTAGGTGAGCACGGTCCGAAAAGAAACCCTCGTCTGTCGTCCTGCATAATTAAGGATATACGCGGAGGGCCGAGCCGAGCCGGATGTGTTACGGTTTTCCATTGTCCGACCGGCAAACATTGTCCCCCCGCGCCCCTCGGCGCACGGTGCTCACCTCCCCTGGGTGACATTCGTAAGCCGGATTTAAGCAGATGTACGTACACCTAGCGGGCCGCCGCGCCGCCGGTGGATCCTGCATACTAAACGATGATCCTTTGAACAATCAATGATCCGAAACTAGCAACGGAACACGGCTCCTCGTTACGACACGCGTGCACATCGGCATCGATCGTTGGCTCTCGGGATGGCGCATGCTCTCCTATCCGGGGCTCGGAGCGAGATAAATATATATATATATATATATATATATATATATATATATATATATATATAGAGAGAGAGAGAGAGAGAGAGAGAGACAGAGAGATCCGTCGAGTTCCAACGGGCTCGGCGAAAAAGTAATTCGCAAATTCCACGGAGCGTACGCAAACCTTATGAATATCCGTTCCTGGAAAGCGGCGCGGCGCGGACTCGCCTCTCGGCTGTTCTCAGCTCGTCTGAGAGTCCGGCCGCAATTTGTCAGGGTTGACAGCGGTTCCTCGTGAAAAAAGATTTCGCGAGATCGAGAGCGAAGGGATCGTGGAAAAGAGAAAGAAAGCGTAGGAAAGATAGGAAAGAGATCGCTCTCCTCGACCTACGGCGCGCCTCATTAAATGACCCCTGGCTCCCCTCTAATGATTAGACGAGCCAGGCCCGCCGATAAATTTACAAACCGCGGCCCGGCCAATGGAAACACTGGTTTTACGAGGACCCCAGAACCCCGGCTTGCCACGTCCGATTGGCTCGCCGCGGATTCACCTGGCCCGCCGTGCTTTTATTTCGCCACGGCCGGCCAAGGCATTCCTGACGAGGCGATTAGTCCTGTCCGTGTTGCTGCCTTCTCGCAACCCCCCCCCCTCCCCCCACCCCCGATCCCTCCTCTTCCCAGCCACTCTCTGACCTCGCCCTTTCGAATAACAAATGGATCCAGATCTGGAGGAGACGCGGTAGCACGGATTCAGCGGTGCAAGCATTAACGACTGCTCGTGATATCGGCCCCGTGTTGCCTCGTCTTTATTTCCTGTTGCCCGGGGACGATCCTCGTCCGCGATCCATAAATCATCGCCCGACCGGGTTACGCTGATCAAGAAACGACCCCGGGTCCCCGTAATTGTTTACTCGGGACCCGAGACAGGTCGGGAACGAGAGGAGCAAGTTTGTCTGCGTTTCGAATCCGGTCCTTGAAAAGAACAATTTCTTCAGTGTTGTCTTCAGGTTTGTAGTCTGCGGATCGTACGTCTTTACCGAGCACGAAACGTATAAAAGTGAAGCGTCTTGTAGAAGGGAGAAGATGGAATTTATTTAACCGATTTGCATCATTAGCGTATATATACGCTCAATTTTCCTGGTCACTATCATTATTCGTTAGCTAAAAAATAGAAATGGAGGCTGTTGTTGGAGATGAAAGTGGAAAATATGAAGTTCTTTTATTTGTAGTCATTTTTGTACTTAAATATAATAAAAAAGAAGTTTGGCGATAAAGGCCTTCTTTTCATATTTCCTTGTGACGCAAATGGGTTAAACTTTAAAAACGTTTCCATAGGAAATTGCTGAGCTGAATTCCTTATTTAAGCACATATTATAATGAAAATCGTACAAAGTTTCAATAATTGTGAAATACATAGAAAACCGGTCATTTTGACCGTGGTAGGGTTAGTGTTAATAAACGATACACAGGATATTGGAAATAGTAGATGAGATACTAGGTGTTATGTTATTTTTAAGTTATTGAAGTTGTTAAGAGAAGACATACGTTTTTATTGACACCCTGGTTGTAATAATTGACGCAGACAATTTTTATTTCGTGTAAAAATCCACAGGATATTTGTGAACAATGGTCTTTCTACATTAGAAAAGTTGCTTCTGTTTCTAATCTAGGCAATTACTCAAGGTCAGGTGAAGGTCATTGAGAATTTCTTATTATAAATGAAGTCATAGATCTAGAGGTTGAAGCACCTCTTTAGGGGTTGGCTATTGAGCGTGTTAAACTGTTAATATTTTAGAATGTTTTTCATGAAAGAAGAAAAATGTGGAAAAATTTCGAAGGCCGTCTTTGTTACAAAAGTTTCTAGGAATATTCGCGTTTTCCTTCCTTGTTTTTCCAACGAAATGACTGGACTGGAATTTTGTTATTACTGCAGCAATTTGAAGGACGGTTTCCTGGTTTGATCTAACGAAAGTTAAATATTTTTAGTTCGTACGTGAAGTTTATTAGGTAAGTACGCGGGACTCTTTTCAAAATATTGTGTTTTGTGAATATTGTACAGTTTTCAATAGCAAGTTTCATTTTTGTCGAAACATTTTCTGTGAAAAAATATTTGGCTTTATCCTTCAGTCGAATATAAACTAACGAAATAGGAAAATTTCCTTTGGCTCAACTCTTTTGTATGGAAAAAATTAAAAAGATTGATACAAATTTAATATATTTAGAATAGTTTAACGTACGATTTTTTGTCGTCGTTTTATTGAACTCTGTGAAGGAATTTCATTGCTAATATTATATTTCAATTTTTTTGTACCGAAGGGGAAATGGAGATCACGGTGTCATTGATCGAATCTCGGCCGTGACTATTACACCACAATGATGAAAATGTAGTCTGATCAAAAAAATATCGGTGATCTTAAAATTTATGAAAACTGTAGCTTTGGGAAAAATTGTTTCATCAAGGAAACCACCGTGGATTTGAAGATGTTGCATGACGTCATTATCAAATAATTTCACTATCTTGAACTTTCTGAAAGAACGTCAGGTACAAATTCTATTAAAGATTGTTAAATTGACCATGGCCTTCCCTACCGCTCCACCGCAACAAAGGAAAAAAAAATTGTTTACTCCTCCAATCGGAGTCCTATTGTTCTCCAACATTTTGATTTATCGTCAGCAATAAGCGGGCTGTTTAAAGTGGTGAAATTAGCAGTACCGCCCTGTACATTTCGGTGAATAGCAGTTCACCGCCGATTAGGAACAGGGCGGCGTTTGATCGCGACTTCCGGCCGCAGCACGGTCGTCTTGTCAAGAAATGAGGGGGGAGAGGAGTGGAGGGGAAGGGAGGGGCGTGCGGAAAGGCGGACAACAGCTCCGGGAGACGGCAAATTGCGGTGAGCTTCGATTTCAGAGCCAACGAGCCACCGAATGCCCGTGGAATTATTTATCGTTTCGCCACAAGGCGGTTCCGTCCGTGCAATAGACCCGTCGAGACGTCGAAGTCGATTCTCCCCCGATGAATCGGCGCGTCGGCGAACAATGCGACTACGCGGTCCGCGCGTAATTATGTCGATGAGCGAACACTGTCGCCATTGTTTAGTATTTCCGCGATACAACGTCCGCCTGGTTCAACGTTGTTAATGCTCCTGGTTATTTCAGCGGCGGTAAATAAACGATAAATCCATTAGCCGGAGAAAAAAGAGGGCAAAGAAAGAGAGAGAGAGAGAAAGAGAAATGAACGGAGAATGACGCGTGAAAAGGATGGCAGGCGGTGAAGTAATTTAAACGAGCCAGGAAAACGGTGTGCATCGGTCAGGTGACCGCTCCGAATTACGACCGGTCGGCCCACAGTGCTATTTATTAGCATAGTTTCTTATCGATTACCATATTCCAGCAGTAAATTCCGATTAGAAAGCGTATCGTAAATCCTCGAAATCAGGTTATTAACCGGTCCCGCCAACGCTTCCACCCATAAATCGATCGGCAATTTATGTAATCGAGTGCACCGGCTGTGTGCGTGCATGCGCCCGCGCGTGTATATATGCGTCTACGTTGCGTGCATCGAACAGAGACGTGCGGAACGATGGGGGACGAGAGAAAGAGAATGTGTGAGAGAGAAAGAGAGATGTGCACGAGTCTTTGGCGCAGAGGCCTTCTTAATATTCGCAGATAAGACGCGACCGATAAGCCCGATCCCGCGTATCGATGGTTCACGGCCCGTTGGCTCGCGCATGACGAAGATTAATACGAGAGATAGCGCAGCCGGTGAACTGCACCGCATAGAAGCGATCCGGAACTTCGGGACCACGTCGCGTCGTCGTGCCGCAACGCCGAAATTTGCAAATTAATTGTCACGTCGGGAATAGACGATCGGAGCTGTTCCCTTGATCGGCTGTGTCGCGCTCCACCGCCGTCTGCGAGGACGAGGTCTTCCAGACTCGATTAGGGTTCATGAATCCGAGATTATGGCGCTTTGTAGGTATCGAACCTTCCGACGATTCGAAATTGTCCCGCACCCTCGGCCTTAAACCCGGGAAAATCTGATCCACCGGGAACGGACATTCCAGAGAACTTTCTCAACCTAAGCTCCCGCCTGCGAACATCTAAATCTAGTTTCTACGCTAACGGCTCCGCAGACAGCGCCTCGAAATCGACATTCGATCTTCGAACCCCTTTTCCGACGCTTCGGGAGTTATGGTCTAGTATGGTCCATGGCCCTTCCTTCCTTCCTTAACACTTTGACTGCCAAACTGGAAACCTCAAAAATTCCATAAAATCAAAGTAAGTTATTTAATGAAATAAAAATTGAAAAAGATTAAATGTATGATACTGAGTAGTCGTCCAACTTTCTCGCATTTTACAGTTCCTAATGAAATTTGGTACAATGAATATACTAACGTAAAAATTCATTTTAAAACCTGAACAAATAATTCTGTCACCCGCATATGGGTGACATGGCAGTCAACGTGTTAAGGAAGTATGGTCCATGTTTCTACACACTGTGTCTTCCGCTTTATCTCAATTGTTGCTGCGTTTCTTGCGTCCCAACTTAAAGGTCTCGAAGGATTAACCTTTTTACGTACGATAAGATTCCATAATAAAAAATATAGGTTTCCAATTGAAAAAACAAAGTTGACCTTCGAATGACCTTGAAAACGCCACCCAAATAAAAAACTGATACTGCCCCCCTCTGTCCCCCTCGAAATCCTTGGACACGTGTTTTACACTTTTTTAATATCGTTCATACTTTTCGAGGTATTCGGTTGGAAAGTTTTCAAATGAACACCCTGCATAAAGAAAACAGTTGCTACATTACTAAATGTCTTTGTAGACTGTTTCGCCACGAAAGAGTCGATGTTTCCTATTGACATCGAAGCAGCAATAATTCAGGTGTAATTACGAGCGGACGGGCGATCCGGAAGAGCCACAGCAAACATTGTAACGCAGAAGCTGCGAGAACAGCGTGGTGCGGGAGCGCGTTGCCGAATCGGGACTCGTTAGTTAGAGATTCGTGAAACTAGATTAGCCGGCTAATTGTCTTGGCAGAAATCTCCGGTGGGCCGAGGCTCGAGCAGAGGCCTGCCCGTGGGTTCCGCGAGACAAAGGCCGTGCAGGCGATCGTAATAATCCGAGCTATGCGTTTCATTGGCCCCTGTCGTGCAAATTCACCGTTCCGACGCGCTGCGCATCCTTCCAGTCCGGCTAATTGCGTGAACAACGGGTCTGCGGGCCGGTGTGTCCATTAATGGGCAATGAGGGATGAGGGTAAGCGATAAGGGAACGCTAGCGAAATTCTTCGGCGAACATGGGAGTTCTTGCGATTTTTACGGAGGCTGCAACGAGACTGTTGCGTTCTAGCCTGCAGGATGCATTATCGCGGATTTTTCGCCGGCCGTTACCTTTTACGCGGCCGTTTTTAATGATAACTTTTGATGGAACGAGCCGACCGGCGGCGAGGCGCCGCATTCGGATACGCCCCACTGTCGCCCGGCAAAGTTTCCGCAGCGCGACGTTAATGAGAAAGATATTCGTGGACCCTCTCTGTTCATGGCGTAAAATTAACATTTTTCTTTTACGCGCGGCTTTTAAATTCGGCGGCACGAAGGCCCCGTCGCGACGCTCCCGGACACGCGGTTTGCCACCGCTCGTTTTTCATTGGGTTTTTAAAACGCGGCTCCCGCCACCGGAGAATTTAATTCGAGCAATTCGCGATGAACGCCGGAAATTACAATGGCACGGCCGCCGAACGCTGTTCGTTACCGTTAAACGCGGCGCGACGCCGCATTTTTCGACATGGTTTCCCGTGGAATCGAACGCAATTCTGATTTTTACTTCGTTCGCTGTTTGCTTGCGCCGCGGACGCCGTAGAATTTGTGGCGTTGTAACTAGATTACGAATTTGGTCGACCATCTATTTTCCATTAACCCGACGAAAATCTGTCTGTCAGAGATGACAGACGAATTTCGACGGTACTTTTGATCGGGGCTGTTTTAAACGTCGAACATTGTTCAAAATCATTGAAAATTGGGGATTGATTGCAGTGCCCTCTGTTTACGGATGATATCTGGTCAGAGAAATTGTATCCGAGTGTGGGGACAATGTGTTCATGAAAATGGAGTGTATTTTTTTCTACCGTGCGGACTGTTTTTGTCTGCGATGTAACTTTAAATTGTTGTCGATGACTGAACCTTCTGTCGAGTGACGGCGCTATCAGTCATGCGATTATGTCAATCGAGCAGCAGTGGCGAAAGTGTCAGTTCGTCCTGAGCCGCAGGGCTCTTGAGACCTCAGGGGGATCCCGGGGGTCCGGCCCAGGTAGCTCCAGAGGGATAGATGTAAGTTTCCAAGGGTAACTGGTCGCCAGATCCCGGACGGTTCCTAGATTCTTTCTAAATCCTTCCCTAGATCTTTTCCTTTCTTGGTGATTTCCCCATATCCCTCCTTGTCCTAGTCCCTTCTCTAGATCCTTCCACTCTTTGGTGATTTCCCTAGACCCCTCCCCTTCCTTACACCCTTCCCTAGAGACTCCCCTCCCTGGTGACTTTTCTCTAGACCCGTCCTCTTCCTTGTCACTTCCTTGAACCCTTCCGTAGTTCCTTTCCTTCCCTAGTGACTTCCCTAGAACCCCTCCCCTTCCATAAACCCTTACATTCTTTGCCTCCCTAGTGACTCCCCTGGACCCCTCCCCTTCCTTGTCATTTCTTTAAACCCTTCCGTAGACCTTATCCCACCCAGGTGAGTTCCCTAGACCCGTCCCCTTCCTTGTCACTTCCTTAAACCCTTCCGTAGATCCTTTCCCTCTCTAGTGACTTCCCTAGACCCTCCTCTTCCTTGTCACTTCCTTAAACCCTTCCCCAGGTCTTTTCCCTTCCTGGTGACTTCCCTAGACTCTCCCCTTCCATGTCACTTCCTTAAACCCTTTCCTAGATCCTTCCCCTCCCTGGTGACTTTTCTCTAGACCCGTTCCCTTCCTTGTCACTTCCTTAAACCCTTCCGCAGATCCTTTTCTTCCCTAGTGACTTCCCTAGACCCCTCCCCTTCCTTAAACTCTTCCCTAGATCCTTCCCCTCCCTAGTGACTTCCCCCCTTCTTTTCCTAGATGCTTCACTTCTGGATAGTTGGTATTTATAGCATAATTAAGACATAATAACGCTATATATTCCAATGAAACTCGTACAAGACTTTTATATACCAGTTCACAGAAGAACCCGTACAGATTGCGATTGTACAGATACCGACGGTTCAGAATCCTGAATAAACTTCTGTAGCTATTTACCCGCGATCCTGTCCAGTTTCATTTCCTCCGACTTCAAGCTGGCCGTCCGACAATCTCGCCGCAAAACCTCTAATGGCGATCTCGAGGAATCCCGTTCGAAAAAAATATTAATTGCCCTCTTCGTTAGACGAGGGAACTGGCTGAAAAGGATCGAATAACCGCCCCGACAAATTAAATATGACGGACGGACTCGTTCTCTCCCCTCTCTCTCTCTCTCTCTCTCTCTCTCTCTCTTTCTGTATCTCGGCTTGCCGTTGCGGAGCCCTGTTCCGAGTCTCACGAAATAAGTGAATTTCAACGGAAATAATTCAGTATGCCGCGCCGTTGCGCCGGATCCTTGAAACATCTGGACCACACAATCGGGGCCGAGACTCCACGATACGAAAGGAAAAGAAAAACGAGGTGCGTCGGGGGCTAGGAATAGACCGTCGGAGAAACCACCCCTCTGGCGGTGCGACGCGGCGCGGCGCGGCGCGCGGTGTATTAAGAATGAACGTGAATGACGTGAAACGAATTCCTATGCAAAGCGGCACCGGAGAGAAGCCGGTGCTCGTTGGCCGGTCCTGGTCTAACTAGCAGCTCGCATCATTAACGGGTCTTGTTTGTTTTACAGCGGCGCAGAAAGGACACGCCCATTTCCTCGTCATTCTCCTCAGGTCCTGCGGACCCAGGCTCCGGGCGCTCTCCGCTCCGCTCTGCTCCGCTCTGCTCTGCCCTGCTCTCTTGCTCTCCTCCCTTAATCTCCTTCGGAGCCCCTTCGTTCCTCTCTCTATACGGTGTGTCGTTCGCTTCGCGCCGGCTTTAATTTCCAGAGTTCAGAAGGCTGCCCCCGTTGCTCGCGAGCTTCGCCCCGCTTCGGCGACCGGTCTTTGATGTTGTATTATGATTTTTGCCTGGACAACGTAATCACCGAGCGACTTTGTACACGCTCTCTCCCTCTCTCTCTCTCTCTCTCTCCCTCTCACTCGGTCTCTGTCGGACCGAGCATTCCGCCGCGACGGACCACGGGTAAATAGAGGCGCGGCGAAAATTGCTTCGGCCCTCGGTGCTTCTCCCGTAAAATCAGAATCGGCCAGAAACTCGCTAACCAAAGCTTGTTTGGTCAGAACCTCCCTTGTTCCAGATACACGCGTTTCCCCTCACGATCCGGAAAATTGTTGCGTCGCTCCAGTTTGCTCGCCTGCTCTCACTTCCAGCGACTTCCTATAACTCATTTCTCTTCATTTCAACTGTGCGTCATCTGCGTAAAGCGTTGAAGTCGATGTGTCCACTTTTTCTCAACAAATGGTAGCATTCTGTGCGAAACTAGGGGATGAAAGAGACATTTTTGTTCAGGGCTTCAGCCCTTCTCACTTCTAACAAATGGTAGCATTCTGTGCGAAACTAGGGGATGAAAGAGACAATTTGGTTCAGGACTTCACTCCTTCTCACTTCTAGTCTCTTTCATTAAGTCTTATTTCCTCGTTTCAACTTTGTAGCAACATGTGTAAAATCTTGGAGCGAGTGTGTCAGTTTCTATGAAAAAAAAAATTAGTATCGTGTAATAGAGAAGGGGATGAAAGAGACATTTTAGTTCAGGATTTTGCCTGTTCTCGCTTCTAGCCACTTTCAGCAAGTCGTATTTCTTCTTTTCAACTCTGCAACATCTGTGCAAAATTTTGGAGCGAGTGTGTAAGTTCCTGTGAACAAAAATTAGTACTGTGTAAGAGAGAAGGGGGTGAAACCGAGATTTTTATTCAAGATTTTGTCTCTTCTCACTTTTAGCCATTTTCAGCAAGTCGTGTTTCTTAATGTCAACTCTGTAGCAATATGTGCAAAATTTTGGAGCGAGTGTGTCGGTTTCTGTGAACAAAAATTAGTATTGTGTAAAACAGCAGGGGGTGAAACAGGGGTTTTCTGTTTAGGACTTCACCTGTCCCCTCTTTCTGTGACTTTCTGTAACTCATTTCTCTTCATTTCGACTTAATGTATAAAATGTTCGATGTGTCTGTTTCTTTGAACGAAGGGGTAGCGTGCTTTAGGGGAGAAAGGGGTGAAAGTGAAATGTTGGTTTCAGACAGTGCAGGAGAAATATGGGACCGTTCTAGTTTTAGTTGATAAATGAACTTCTCACATTTACCTATCTTTGTACCCCGAACCATTAAAAACGTCACTAGTTTGACCAGAACGAAAAACGGTAACAACAAGCATTTTTCTGAATCCACCCCTCTGTTGCAGCAAGAAAATAATTTAGCAGCATCTCGCAAGCTAATGTCGCCGGTTATTTCCGTCACATCGTTTGTTGGTTAACAAACACGCTGGTCCCGTCGAGATCGATATAACGCGGAGCACCGCATAAATATTTGGACTATGTTTTGCACGTCGATCGAGCATCACTGGAACGAGATTTTCGTCGATCCTCGAGTTTCGTGCAATAATCGAAAGAGATGTAAGCGAAATGAGTAATTTGTGCAAATATCAAATGTACACGGCCGTTTGCGATTTGTCGTTTTTACTCCTGTAAACGGCGCGCTTGTGTGGGTGCAGGTTTCGGTTATTAAAAAGCACTGTCTAAATATTTTCCTGTAGCCCGTATATTGGGTGGCCCCTATTTTTTTCCTGGGACCGACAAATAGAGTAGTAACGAAACTATTAGGGGAATATTAGCAGTAATAGAGGAGACTCTGTGCACTTTAGGGAGAAATAATCCTTAGGAGAAATAATAATAGGGAGAAATAATAATGCAAAAATTGCATTATTCCAGATATTTCTTTGTAATAGTAACAGAATTGAATTTATTCAGATTTCATAGGATTTTTCTCAAGAAAATATTTCTATATCTTCACGACAATTGTAAATGAGAAAATTGGTATTTAACGGGATCGGTAGTTCCAACGTAAATCATTAGACTGCGGATCTTTACGCATTTATGGCTCGTGGAAATTTTCAAAAAATGCTACAACATAAAATTCGACAGAATTTAGTATGAGAAGTCGTTTTTTATTTGTTTCGGGTCTACAAAGGCCATTCCCATTAAAAATAGGATTTCATTTCGTTCCATTCTCTTAAAATTTCTCTATAAGAATTGAAAATTCCATAACAATCTGCAGTCTATTGTACGAGATATACTCATATCTAAGATTGAAAAAAATCGTATAGAATGGAAATATACTAGGTCGGAAGAAATCTTTGGTTTTGCAGTAACAATATCGCCGAGTGGAAACGATTAAGATTTTCTTGTATGAAAAGAGGTGTGGTTGCTTCTTCAATCCAGAGTCCAGCAGTTTATTCCCGGGGCACCCTGTATGCAGAGATAGGGAGAGAGAGAGAGAGAAAGAGAGAGAGAGAGGGGGAGAGCCAGTGAACCACTCTCGCTCTCGTCCACCCCGGTGCGTGTATACATATTCATGGTGTCATTAGCGCCCCGTGAAACATGCTATTGGTAAACGTTTCTGGTGCTCTCTTCTCATAGATGATTGCGGCCACGCATCGCGCCCGGCCTGCCCCGGTCTCCTTATAAATTATTGCCGGCTCGTTTCGCGGAACGTCAATGCCGCCCTCGATGACAAAGTGGTCAGGCTCGTAAAGCTGCGAAACGTGCAGCCATAACACGACCACGCCGAGAGCCACGCCACGGCGAGCACCGCGCCTTGCCACGCCACAGCCACGCCGAACCGAACCGAACCGAACCGAACCGAACCGTACCCGCGGATCCCCGGGATCGTAATCGCCGATCGATCTTCCCCTTAACGCCCGGTTACCCTAACACCACGGCAAGAAGAAAGTTGTCGGTTCGACAGCACCGGGCCCCTCTTTTAACGGCGCGGCGATTTATTAGCCGTATTTAATAATCAACAATGGCGTCCGGCCGCGCAATAAAAACAGCCAACCGGAGCCGCGGCCCGGCAATAAGAAGCCGGTCCGCCATTATCAGGGCCCGTTTATCGTTTCGCCATCACGCTCTCGATCCTCCCATCTCTGCCTGCCACCGTTTATTGATATTTTTCGATCCAATCCGATCCTCCACGTACTATAGATCCCCCTCGCCGAGCGATCGTTAACTCGTAAACAGCGAGACAATTACTACTTTTCGTGGAAAGGTCACACCTGTGATCGTAACATATAATCGCGTAAATTACACGTAGTTTTATTTTAATGATATTCTGCAATGACGCTTAAAGTTTGAAACGTTTATTCCGAATTTATTACGATTTTTCCATGTACAGTGAATTCTCGATATATGTCAGTAACACGCGTCTTGGTGTCGTTTATCGTCCAGGAGACACTACTGATCCGCGTCGAACGTAGACAAGGACAGCGATGCTCGCCGCCGAGGAATGTAAACATGTTCGTTCTATACTCTACATGTCAAAGTCACAGTCTGGCAGCGACAAATACCGTCTAGAAGATCCTACTGTTCTTTGATGCAGTGCCGAACGTAGAAAAGGACAATGAACCCTCACGGGGCATACCCCGCGATAGGGGGGATAATTCCGCGACGTTTATTAGCCACGTCTCGGCGACATATATATAGAGAATTCGCTGCAGTGATTTCAATTTCATACTAAAGTCATGAAACACAAAATAGTATTCAGAGAGTTCATGCTTCTTCTTCCCAAAATTGTTGAAATATTTCACGATGGAGATACAGTATAAATGATAATAGCGACCACGTGGAATAAAATTTATCAAATTAACGATAGCATTTATGAGACTTCATTTGATGAATTACAGCGTGCCCCCTCCGAATGGCGTACCCAATTTCATAATATCGCGTTTCCATGTAAATAAATATGAACGAAACATTTTTGAAATCAGGCCAACCCGACAACGAGTAAATCAACCGGTATCAACAGTGCAAAATCTTTTCTTTAATATTTGATATTTCCCTTACGCGCGCATCGTAAATCTCGAAGTTCCATTTTATTGCCTTCTTATTTCGGAAAGAAAGAATGATTTCGCCGCGGTTTTCGTTCTTTTGCGAGCACGAATGCTATCTTCCAGACCCCGGTTATAATACAGGACGGTTTTCGCGGCGCGGCGAGCGATAAGAACTTTTCGTTTCGTGTTCAGCGAGCGCGTTCAATCTTATTTTACCGGGACGAACGGTTTAGTTTGCATGTTCATCGTGACTTTGAACTCGTGTCGGGGATTTCTTTCGCCGGCTGGTTGTACACGCGGCCGAAGACGAGACGACATTATGATACGTTTTTCCCCAGGGATTTCAATTTGCATCCGCCACTCTTCCGAGAGGGCGCGACGCACAGTGCCCGAAGTGCCATTTTGGCGATCGTCTTAAAATATCTTATAACATGAGGCGATAAAATTTGGCGATCTTATAAAATAATAACTTCTAGACCATTAGAGATAATTTAATGAAATTTAATAGATAAAAAGGTTACATTTATAGCTTCAAATTGCAACAAAAATCAATTTGAATTTACACGGTGTTTATGAATTACACAGGTTTTAAACAAATTATAGAACAAGTGGAATTAATATACCTGTTCTTCTGCATTAATATTCCTGAAGTAAATCTGTAATTTCTGGTAGATTTGTTGCAAGTTGTCGCAAATGAATTTTTTTGCATTGTTTGGTCAACTGATCACAGTTTATCAGAGTATAGTCGGTGCAAGGTTCTATTAGGTTCCGGCTGAGATGTGCATGTTTATAATTCAAATTCCGGCGAAAAACTTGTGCTCACTTGGAAAAACTATAATTTTTAAAATGTAACAACAATTACTTGTTTTAACATCGTCTTAAATCCTAGAAGATGTAAGCTTTCGTATTGTCTAAACCCAACTCAGCTATTTCTAATAGTTCTCTTTTAAATTGCACTTGAATATTGGAAAAATCATGTGAAAGGAGACAATCTCACGTTCTTAATTTTTTCCTCGAACTTTGCCGGCCTCCTGTGGGGCGTGGTGGGGGGATAAAAAATTTTTTTCGGATTTGCTTCCTTTGGAATGTTTTTAAAACATCCCCGTCACTCATTTATTAAAAAACAAAAAAAAATTCTTCCATTTTCGAGCGCCGGAATCGCGTTTTCGCCCACCGTGCGTCGCGACGCAACGGGACGCGCGACAAGAAAACCACGGCCACCGGCCGCCGTGCACCGTCGTTTTATTTATTAACGACGCCGGTTTATTAATTGCGTCGGTATCGGGCCTGGCAGGCTACTAACGCCCGGTTATCAATTGAACCGTGTGCAAGCGAGTCGTTGTCTTACTGCCTGTAATCTTCCGTAATAGGAAACGATAAATTCGTTATTGCGCTCCCGCTCGACCAGTTGTTCTGGGTGTTTAACCCTTTTAAATTCAACAGCGAAGATGTACATACAGAACGAGCTCGTTTACCGAAACGAAACGGACGCGCGAGATTCTTGTGGAATTTGTAATCAACAGAGAAAAATAATTCACGAATAATTCACTCAGAGTCTCATTAGTAATTTTATACTAACGGAAATATTTATCTCATCGGTTCTCAATTTTCCGTTGAACGCGCTATAAATATCGCGAAACGATCGGAAAATACCGGCCCAATGATATTTCCTCGATAGCGAGCCAGGTGTAAATACTTTTTTTCCTTTTTTTTTCTGAAATCGTTAGTGTATAAACGGCGCGCGATGGCGCCGCGAATTAATTTTCTTTTTGTTAAATCGCAGGCTTATTTGCTTCGTGTTTTCATGAAATTGATGCTGTGTTCCGTCGGGGCGCGTGGAAATGTTTGAACGGCGTAATAAATGTTTACTGCTGCCTCCCCATGCATATGCAGTTTCAAAGAAAAAATTATACAAAAAATCCTCGGATAATATTTAGTCCGATTAATGATTGTATATTGCGGACTGACATATTAAAGATCAACACAATCAACAAACAGTCGAGCATTTAGAATTTCCATTTTTTTTAAGCAACGTGTAAATTGTTAAAGCCGCACGTGTGGAGAAACGAGTTTAATATTAAATTGTTTTATACAAAACAGGAGCCAAATAGAAATTTCATTTTTCCTTTAATAATTTTAATCGGCACAAACTAATACAATGATTTTTTAAAATTCTCTTACTCTGCCCACTCCATTAAGTTGCACTTATTCATTTCCTCATTCTTGTTATCCTCGTGAAGCAGTTTATGAAGCACAGAGTTTACTCTATATATGTCGCCAAGGCCTGGACGATAAACGTCGCGGAATTATCCCCACTACCGCGTGGTATACCACGAAGCTCGAGAGACCTCGGTCGCAGAGGAGTGTAAAGTCGCGTGGATCAAAGAATGGTATCTCCTATACGATATATGTCCGTGGCTCGAGTAGACACTGTAACAGGCAATAGTATATGTCACACGGGTAACAAATATATTGTCCGTGCTGTGGCTCTAATAATTTGATCAGCCGGTGTAATTAATGCAATCCCAAGTTGCATCTGGGTAACGAGCGACGGGAAACCAGTATCTCGAACAAAGAGTGATGTTTGATCGATGCAACGGGGATGTCGAGTGGCGTGTGTTTCAATGCAAGACGCTCCGCGTCTCTATAATTTGACTGACCACGATCGTTATTGTTCCAGGTGATTTACAGGCGGGTAATTAGCGCGCGGCTCGTCCGAAGGATGCCGCTTAGAATTCGGCGTAACAGTGACTCACGTCCGATGCATTTCGAGAGGTTTAAGTCGGAGCCATTACGGCTCAGAATTACGCGGCAATCAGACAAGACCGGCGCGACAGATCACTCCGCCGCGCCGCGCCGGTAAGGAATGGAACGATAGAATCCTAATTGGCAATAAATAACGCGGTATGCGTAACGGGGAAGATCAGTAATAACGATCGGCAGCAGCGGAGCGGCGGCGTGGCCGATCGGGCCCGAAGTTCTATTTAGTAGGTAGAGAATTAATTACGCCGTCGGTGAATCTGCCAGGATTTAGAATCGAATTACGTAAATGCAATTACAGGGCGCCAGCGCAACAGAGCGCGATTGTAGGTAATTTGTGCTCGCTCGTCTTTCTTCCATCCTCCCTCTTTCTTTCTCCCTCGGTTTCGCTTTTTCTTCCCCGCTTTTTCGTTTTCACGTTCTCTCTCTCTCTCTCTCTCTCTCTCTCTCTCTCTCTCTCTCTCTCTTTCTCTATCTCTGTGTATGGCCCGCTGTCCTTTTTTTCTTTCACTTTCCTCCCGCTCATTCGCCCAGTCTGTCACAACAATTTCCGCTTAAATGAAACACAGCCGGCATTCGTGGAACACTTTTCATGGTCGCTTTGCGATCGAGCCAGCTCGTTCCCGAGCTCTGAGTTTATTAAAATAAAGCAGTCAAGCCAATCGATCCAGTTCATTATTTATGATCCTTGTGAAATTGAATTTTTTTACCGGTCCGCCTCCTTTTTGCCCCGGCAATCAAGGGCGCACAGAGGATCAAGGCAATCCGTACACACCCGTTTCGCGGATTCGAACAACGGACTTTCTACCGGTTAATTACTAATTAACCCGCGGACTGCAAACCTGTCCCCTGATCGGTGCAGTTCCTCTCATACAAATTTTTACAAAATCCTGTTTCTCTTCTTTCTGCTGTAAACCATTCAGGAACGACGTCCGAATGACAATTTCTTCGAGCACTATCGACGTTGTTTGTTGCAAATGTTACCAAAATCTATCGATCATATTTTTCTATAATCTTTGTATAATAAATTTAAAAATATTTCGACGTCTTCCTCAACCCTTTGCTGCCTGAAATACAGTTCTGTATATATGTCGCCAAGGCCTGGGTGATAAACGTCGCGGAATTATCCCCACTACCGCGGTCTCTCCTGGACGATACATGACGTCGGCGAGATCCGTGTTGTTGACATATATCGAGAATTCACTGTATTGTCTCTCCTCTATTTTAGAACTTGCCTCAACGTTGTATAATGCAATTATATTCAATTATATTTCCTACAATTATTGTTACATACCATGAAATTGTGGAATTATTTATGAACGCACTGTAAATCTATATAATAAATAAAGGTCCAGGTCAAACGTTAATATTGAGTCTGGCTCGACATAGGACCGTAGAGGGTTGAGGGGTCAACTCTTGTTATTAATTAATATAGTACAGGGGACGTTCTTTTGGACATTCAGAACAAATGAAAGTAATTTCATGTATGATCCTTTGGGTCTCCTCAGTTTCTGGTAATTAATTTAAATTAAACGTTGCAAGACAACCAGTTTTACAATATCAAATCTCGACTTATTTTAAACTTTGAAGACTTTCGTAGTCCGCCCAGTTCCACGAAGTGAAATGCTCCGTTATTGTTCTCTGTACTAATTACGGTGAAGTACTAATAACAAATGCATGAAACCTTTCGAAATTCATTAACCCTCCGTATACTATGCAGGAGTTATTCCGTGACCCGTCGCGGTAGCGGTGGGAGTAATATCCAGCGAGATATGTTAATAAAATAAAATATTAATACACAAAATATATTAAAATATATATAGATATATATGCATATATTAAAATTTTAATATATTATAAAATATTAATAAGGTTTCGGCGTGGGTCAGAAATGACTCCGATATGTTAATAAAATAAAATATCAATATATAAAATATATTAAAATATATATAGATTTATACATAAATATATTAAAATATTAATATATTATAAAATATCAATGAGATTTCGGCGTGGGTCAGAAACGACTCCGGCACAGACCCCGCAGGAGTCCGAGGGTTAACGTTCGGAATCAGGCAATTTTTGAACCGCGCTGAAGATTTTATCCGAAGTTTTTGGACTCGTTCGGCGAACGCTCGTATAGAACCGATAGAGACCGCATCGAATCAACGTCGCCGTGTAATTTCCATGGTAAATTCCTCGTCGGGCGAGTTTGTAAAAGTTCCAGGACACCGGTGTTAAATGGTAACTATCCCGGCGGATCCTTGTACGATTCTTTCTGAATGGGACCATTCCTGCTCGCAGTTCGAGGAGAACAGAGATGTCTTACGTTAAGTCTAACCCAGATTCCGCTAATTACCACCGAGACGTTAAAAGACAACTTTCCGGTAGTTGGAAAGACATTCAGCGCTAACGGGCCATTTCGCCCGGGATCCGAGTGTTTAGGGTGGATTCTCCGGGCTGTTCCCTCTCTCCCGCCATCTCTTTTCCTCTCCCTCTCTCTCTCTCTCTCTCTTTCCTGGTTCCGGTGTCTGTTCGAACGATGCTCGCGAGGAAAGCCGAGGGTGATGCATCGGTCTAATGCCACGGACGTTTAGAAATATTCAAAGTTCATTAATTTGCAGATGGTCAGGGATCGATCAGTGCCCGGGCCAGGCCTCGACAGTGCTCGTTGATGGCGGCGTTAAATCAGTGTCGGCGCGGCCTAATTCGAAGCTCAACAGATCGCTCAGATATTCCTGTTAACTCGCGCGCTGATTAAACGAGTCGGGTGGATGCGAGTTAACGAGCCCCGGAGGCTCGTGGTTGCTTTCTTGTAAAAAACCACGGCGAAGCGGAGACAAGGGCGTGGCAAAAATTCGCCGGGACACAATTGGCGAAGCCGTGCAAAAAAGTTGCGGCACCGAGGACGACGACGACGGGAAACCCGTAGCTCGAAGGCGGGGATCGTTTGATAAAGGACGAGGCAACGAGGCAACGAGGCTTACGGAATTCCACGTCTAAGAGAATTAAATGTACCCTCCCGAGGATCGAGATCGATCATTACGATTAGTCGGCATTAATCATCCGCGATATGAAAGGGAACAATGGCGGCCGGGAAGCTGAGGGGCGTAGTCGCGTTGCTAATTACGGTAGAAAGGGATTCCGGAAAGAACAATGCCCGCGCACAGCGTCGTGAAATTTCTCAATGGCTGCCACCTTCTATACAAGGCCGGCGTTCGTCGAGCGTTTTCCCTGAAGCCTGTTTGCGCCCGCCTAACAATTTTATTTAGCCGATTATGCAATAATGAGCGCGGCTAATAGGGTCCCCGGAAACACTCTTTGGTCGAAATATTAAGGGGGCCCATAAGTAATCAATTATTTCGAAATCTAAAACAAACTTTGTAGTAAATTCAGGTTATCATTTCTTAATTTATTGTAATATAATCTCCATCATTATCAAGGACAGTTTGCCATCTTTCCTGCAAATTTTCTTCGTGATTAAATCTACCATGGATTTGAAGATTGAGGCTTTCCCTTTTAAATTTGACGTACGATTTTTTAAAACCATTTTATGACGTTTTGAATGACAGGTGCACCGCCAACTTTACAGTGACGTAAGATGCACTATGAGGGCTTGAAACGATCAAACCGGTTCATCATTTTCATTGCATAAAACAACCACAAAAAATCGTACATCAAGTTCTAAGATGTCGTTGTAAAGAGAGACCTTTAATCTTCAAATTTGTGGTCGAGTTACTTACAAAAAAAAAATTTTCCAATGTCTCCGGAGAGATTTTAGTCAGTAGAATTTTCATGGAAAGACATGTCTTCGAATTCCCATCTGCCACATGATGCACGAACATCTTAAAGAAAAATAAAGAATGGGGTTTGAAAGTAGAGGCCTGAAACTTTGAAATGATTCCAGCGTTATTATTGTCCGATCCTTTTTTACGAAAACATAACAGTTCGGACATGACCGATTTTAAAAAAACGTGAAGTTTACTTTTTTCCAGTCTTCAAGCAACTTTTTACCATGTGTCGCTCGTTCAGGGTCATATTCTTGCGAAAGGTAGTCTAAGCACATCTGGTTGTCCCGCTAAGAAATGCCCATCACGGTAAAAACGAGCCGAAGGAGGCTGGATGCCGGTCTTCGATCTTGTCGAAGCGGGTACGTGCCCGGTAATGCGAATCAGCGATCCGGTGGTTGCGTATCCTCCCTCTCCCCTGGTCCCCTTCGCGGCCTGTCGGTGTTTCATCGCAAAAATCGAGTCAGTTTAGAACACTTACTCTCCCATTAATGCCGTCATCTGCGCGGGTTCGGCCATTAATCGTGGCGAACTGAAGTCTGGCTTACGAGCCAGTTAAACCGTGGCAACGCTGCCCAGTCTGGTCCTTTCTCTCTCTCTCCCTCTCTCTCTCTCTCTCCCTTTTTCTCTCCAGCCATGCTCCTCCCGTGGTCCTCTCTTCTTCGAACCCCACTGAACGCAAGCTGTGTTCCCGCAATTTGTTGCCAAATTTATTACGTGGCCGGAGATAAAAAGTAAAGATCGACCGGCGAAAAAAGGTATAACGAATGACGTATCGTTCCGTTGCTGCTTGCCTTATAACCTCTTCATTCCGACCGGTGCGGAAGGCTAGCAAGAAAGAAAGAGAGAGAGAGAGAGAGAGAGAGAGAGAGAGAGAGAAAGAGAGAAAGACAGAAGAGGGAGGAGAAGACGAAGAAAAAATTAAGAGAGGGGAAAAAGGAAATCCGAGAGATTGTCGGGAAACTAAAAACGATACTCGAGTCGTCGTCTCGAAAACCAGACGACCGGTAACGACGACGACGAGCTCCACCCCCGCAAACCACCCTCCTTCCCCCCCCCCCCGTTACGGTGGTGGTCGCCGCGTAATTATTTCTTTGCAAATATTTAGTAACGAACGTGAATACCAGCGGCGTAATTACGTCAGCGAGATGCACTCTCGTTTACCACTTCTTTAATAATATGTTCTTAATGGTCTACGCCGGCATTCGCTTAATTGCCGGCGTTTATCCGCCGCAATTATACGAGCACTCTCTAATCCGTTTATTACCGTCAGTCTTGCTTTACTCTTTCCGAAGTGGCGTTTATCATGCCGGGGATTAAAAGGAGAGCCTCCCCTTTATTAAGCGCTCGATTAACATCATCGTCTCTGTCATCGTCGCTTTTTTTTTTTCATTTCTTTTTTTTTTTTTTTCTTTACCTCTCTCAGTCGCCCACGCGACGCGTATCGATCCGCGAAATATGAAAAAGTTCGTTGCTTGCGAGCTCGGAAGAGAATGTCGGGGGTACGCGGGAGAACTCCGGGCGATCGCGATTCGAGGAGACGCTGCGCCGGGCTTCGGTGCAAACGTGATTGATACCCGCGCCCGGCTTCCGGTCGAACGAGAGCTATTAATTAATCAATCGGCCGGAGCAGCGCTTCCTGGTAATCAAAACGGAACGGAAATGAACGCGCTCGTTTCTCCGATCGTCTCTTTTCAGCTGGATGCTCCTCCGCTCGCCGTCAGAGGCTGCAGCAACGCGCGAAGCAAATGACGGCTTTTAGTGCCGCGGAAGACTTGGCAAGATCCAAAAAAGTGACGGATGCGTTGTCTGGCGAGAGCGCTATCCTAGCGAGAAAAATATTTGATCGGAATCGCGAGTGAGATTGCTCCGGGAATTATTCAAATGTTGATTAAAAGCGATGAATGATGGTACGCGTGTATCAAGCCTGCTGTGCACTTCGGGTTCCTTCGATCTGTTCTCGTTTCAACTTCTTTGAGAGTTGATCATGATTGTCGTAATTGGACTGCGGATTCTATGCATGTATAAGAGACAACAGCGAGAATGTCTGGTAATTTTAAGAATACGATTTTATTTTACGTGAGTGATTAAAATTATGGAGAAATAAGTGTCTGTGCGATTCTTGTTTCTTGCTTGTTCCAAATCGTACAGTATATTAAGATTATCGAACATTCATAAATATACGCGCAACATAAATTAATTTTCAAAGATGAGGAAAACCGAATACCTGGCAGGATGGAGATAAAAATTGCCAAAATAAATAACTAACTACAGTCCGTGACAGCACAAGGTCAAAGGGGGCGCTCGCTCCGCCTATCCCCACCGTTGGCGCTCCAGTAGGCCAATGCTTAGGCGTTGACGTCACACGCTGTATAGTATGTGCAACCGCCTTTAGCCAATAGAGCTGCCAGAGCCCCCTCCACTCTGACCAATCAACCCCGAGTTTCTTTCGCGAGACTTCTTGTGCGGCACGTACAGTACATAGGAGTAGAAAGGTGATTGAACAGAGATAAATAAATAAATTAAGAAGAATATTCCACACAATTAAGTGTAACAATTTAGTTCTTCCATAATTAAGGAAGAACGATTACAGCCGCGAATAGAAATTCATCGATGTGTTGCACAACTAGAAAAAGATCGAACTACATTTTCCATTTGTTAACAAGCGACGGATGGCCCAGTAGCCCAGTAACGCGAACAACATTCGATAGCACGAACGACCCGGAATCTCGACCGAATCGTATCGATACAGATAGAGCATATGGTGGTTCGCGAAAGAATCTAAAAAGCGCGTTTTTCGGTCGGCTAGGAGCCGCGTAATTTGAAATGAGCTTAACTTAAAAGCATTTACCTGTAACCGTATTATTACGAGCGGCACGATAATTCGTTTCGATGTTGCCCGAAAGAGGATTTACCTGTCCGGGGGATGGAAACGGCGAGACCGCGCGCGACTCGACTCCGAGGCTCCGTAGGTGGTTGAAATCCCTCCCATTCAGAAGTTTCGATACTAATCGCAAGGTCATCGAGGATTCCCCGGGGGAGGCCTGCCGATAATCTCGCAGCAGGACCTTCCCGCGGCGAGTGTTCGTCGGTCTTATCGCGTCGGAGGCATCGAAAGCGCGGGAGACTTTTACTTTTCCGTCTTATTCCAGCGCCGGTTTCTTTCCAAGGACGCGGGGCAGTCAGCCACGTCTCTTCCGGACGCGGTTCTGCGTCAGCTGTTCTAGTCGAAATCCGACGCCATAAATCCGTGGGATTACAAAGCATCGATCGGAGATTGTAGCTTGTTTTGGCTGCCGCGGGACCGAGAGGCTCGCCGTTGCGTTGCCTCTGTAAAAATGAAACGCACTTCATGAATTATTCAGCCGCGTATCGCGCGATCCGTTTCGAAGCGAGGATAATGCGTGCGTGTGTGTGGCTCCTCGGCCGATTTGTCGCTCGATCTTGTTCCACCTCCACGTTAATCCCTCACCGGGACACAGTTGTCTGCCTTCTCTACTCCCTCACATCAGGGATCGCGGTGACGTCACGTGCCGAGAATACCGACGTACCGATAGTGGGGGTACCTGGTGACGTCACGATTTGCACTATAGGGCCGCGATAGGATCCCCATCGTGGGCACGAATCGCGACGTCACTATCTAGGTTAGACTACGCTATAGCAGTACACTACACTGAGCAATCAGTTGCCCAGGCATGCTATAGTTTATGCTCGAGCCGCCACCCCTACCACCGCACTCCGAGCCACAGGAGCGAGAGAGGGAAATACGAAGACGCCTTATTTACTAACAAAACTAGACTACGGATTTTATGCATTGATGACGAAAATGGGTAACAACAATTTAAAGCAGTAGACATATTAAAAAGATTCAGGGATATCAGCGTACCGGTTTCGGCTTAATAAAGTAATTGAAAGAAGAAAGAAATTTTTATTTCGCTCCTGTGTCCTGTAATCGATGCAAAAATTTTTTATTTTGCATAGAGATCCGCAGTCTAGTTATAACTTACTATAGTCTGTCCAACGAGACGAGACTATAGAGCTCCAGCGCGCGTCTCTTGCTAACCATCCTAAAAGTGTAACTTGAACTCTGCCGCACTCGAGCAGCTATATTCAGGTTTACTGCCTCGCCTCGTTGCACAGACTATAGCGCTCGGTCATTATTGTCATCGCCGCTCCTCGGACACGAAACCGACCGCTCAGACTATAGCGCTCGCGCGACTGGGAGCGCGGTGGAGGGGGTAGCGGCTCGAGCGTCCGCCGACCGTGAGCGATCAGTTGCCTGCACTATAGCTTCGTGACGTCACTCAGGTACCGACTATATCGCAATCCCCCCGCCATTTATCCTAGAAGTCTCTCGATCTGGTGACGCTGCTCTCAACTTTCTTCTTTGAAGAATCGCAGCAAAAGGGTTCGCGAGCCAATACGCCGGAGCTAGATCGTATCCCTCGGGATCGGAGCTGCAAACTTCGGGCCATCCACCGATCCAGCCCTTTCATCCGTTCCTCCAGGAGTCTAAGGGTCGCTGCAGACTCCGTTTATCGCGACGGTTACTCGGGAACAATAATTCCAGACGAAACGCGCGCCGGCGACTGGGAAGTTTCCGCGACTGGATTTACCCAGCCCCTGCTTCGCGGTTTCTTTGAGAGAAGGAGAGAGGGAGAGAAGAGAGAGAGAGAGAGAGGGACGAGAGAAAATGTTTTTGCCAGCCGGCTGAGAGAGCCGCAGTCGCGAGACCAGGTAAATGGTATCTTTGTTCGCCGGGCACGGTTTTCAACGGGATTTGAATTTACCAGACGGCTCGGCCGAACAAATTGGCGACGTCCTATTCGCCCGTGTCGCGGAATCAGGAGTTGCCAACAATTTTTCTGTAGCCTCCCCTTCCTCCTCGTTCCTCTTTCTCTCTCTACCATCGCGACTCCAATTGCACGCCCCGCTGATGCAATTGCTTCGGCGCGAAACCCACGGCGGCGTGTAACGCGGAATGGTTTCTTTGGCGAGGGCTCGTCGCCCCGGAAAAACAACTCGCACCGTTGTAAATCTTCCCGCAGCCCCGTTCATCCCGTGCTATCCTGCCCTTCGAACAAGCCATCGCCGGCTGTCTATTAGTCGCGTTTGTTAACTTTAATTGAATCGGCCGCGATTTGAAAGTTTAAACGGCGCTCGGGCTTCCCTTAATCCCCGCTAAACGGTCCACTCGTTACTCCGTCTTTTAATTGAGCGTTTGCTACTGATGCCACCGGATTATGCTGTATCTTACAGCATTCAAGAAATTCTCTTCCCGCCGATTCGCAGACAATCGTGTACTGGCACAAGCAAAATTTGTTTAAAAATTCTGTACAAAATATTTTCTAATATGCGAGTCATATGGAAGCTACATATATTTAAATGCCTTCCAGATGAATTATACTCGGTTGCTCAACAAAAATTCTCTTTCTATTTATAATCATGACGATAATATTATATAGGAAATAACATTAAAGAAGAAATGTTACGAATAAATGCACAGAATGATCGTCGTTGCATTTAAGCTCAAATATTCAATGAAAGTTGCTTTTCAACATTCAAATATTATGAAAATACTTTCTGAACAACCTCTAATGGATGAAACCCTGAAAATCAAGGTCAAAGTGTAGAAAATTTGCGACAATAAAAAAATGTTTTCGACACTTTAACCTTGACTTGCAAGCTCAAGGTCAATTTGGCGGTGCATTTTTTAACAGATCTCCACCGATCCAGAGGTGTAGAATCACGCTATGGTTGTCGCGACGTAATTGCCTGCATCGAGCATGAACCAATACAAAAATGTCTAAAGAACGTGGCCATTTCGGTGACATTCTTCAACTATCTTCTTTCAAAAATGTTTTAACAGAAGTCGAAAGAAATCGGTCTGAATATCCAACTGTCAACAGACGAGCATTTTCCTCAATAGTCTCGTCCAGTTCTTGATTACCATTTCCCACAATTAATTCCCAGTTGATTCATCGTACCTTTTATTCCTGTTCCGGCCGACTTCCCTGATGGTTCAGCAGATCCTCCGCCTTTTCAAGTTCGCCGTTCATATTCAATCCATCCGCAGCATTGTAGCACCGCCAACGCCAAGTATCTCTCGCGTCCATCACGCACGTGACACGATAAAGCCATTTCCACGATCGTTACCATTCTTTGAAACAAGAGGGGTGCACAGCCGGGAATGTCCGAGTCGCCGATTGTCTTCTGGCGGGATTCTCTTAAGACGGGATCACCGCGGGGTTATTTAAAATAACAAATGTGTAATAAAGTAATCTCGCCGGTGTATCTTGTGCTGTCATTTTCCGGCATTCAGGCGCAACGGCGCGTGACGACACGATAGCGCGAGTCGCCGCGGGCCGACTTGAAAGGATCCTGCGACTTCATCTTCATACAGCGGAACAATGATCGTGCAAAGTGCGCCGCTCGAGAGATAACTTCGTCACGCGGCTTCGCCCTTGGATGACCTTGACTGGGCCTCGCCTCCTTCGCAAAACAAACAGAAGCGCGCCGATCGTGCAAATATTACAACCGGTCGATTTTATTATATTAATGGGACCCATGAGTAATCAATTATTTTGAAATCTAAACCAAACTTTGTAGTAAATTCAGGTTTTCATTTCTTGATTTATTATATAATCTCCATCATTATCAAGGACAGTTTGCTAAATAAATTCTACTAGAACTGAAGGCAAAAGAAATTTTTTGCAAATAATTGATTACTTATGGGTGATAACAGATTGCTTATCAAACTGTATTCAAATGGGGACCGGGGTTGAGAAATTCTTTCAGTGGAGAAACAAGCAGAAAGACATTGTCTGGATAATGAGTTTTGTTTGCGGAACTGTTTCGTATCGACAGGAAATGAATTGTCAAATGATCGTTGCGAAGGTTTGAACTCAGCTTCCGTCGAAAAATCTGCTCGATTTTAACTTTGATTTGCGAAAGAAAATTTCATCTGAGAATATTGGACGTCACCTCAGGATTCCAGCGAACGCAGTTTGAAGACCATTGATCTGTATCTATAGCAAGCATCGATTGCTAGCAATCTTTTAAATCGCCGCTCAAAATAGATTGAAGTTGGACGTCGCGTCCCACGAATCAAGAAAGCCTCGTCTTATTGCACTGGAGAAACAAACAGAAGAAGATTCATCTATCAACAATGATCTATACCTGTGTTCTTCAAACATTTTACTGATTTAACGTTGTTCATTTTCTTGTGGAAATTCTAATATCCCCAGAATGACCAAAGAATCATCAAGTTTGTTGCCACAACAGTGCCGATAATAATCACACAAAATCAGAAAAACTTTTTCCACAAGGTATGAATAGAAACAGCAAAAAAAGATGATAGCAATTACGTTCATAATTCTCTTGCAGTTTGAAGATCCCAACGAACGCAGATTTACTTAATCGAGTCTAATAACATAAAAGCATTATATCAGCCGTGTGTGATCAACGAGGCAGTCCAAGCATGAAGCAGATTAGACTACAGCATCTTTTGAAAATTACCACCAAGTTTGAGTCACGCAACACCTGAAGAGATGGCTGAAGAGATTGAAGCGCACTCATCTCGAGGAATCTTTAAATTCCAGGTCCAATTCCGACTCCCGCCGCGAGAAGTCAATCGTCGTGAAAACGGGCCTACGACGGCCATCGCCCGAATCGAACAAGATTACTATAGATCGCATTAACATCTTAGGAGGATCAAGGAGTGGCCCTAGGCGGTGGCGTCGAGGCCCCAAGCCCTTGATCCCTCGGGACTCGCGCGATTATTCCCGGCGAGTCCCGGTGGCGGACAATGCGCGTACCTGGGCCGTCTGGATCGGCGGGTGCGAGGAACGGGTCAGGGATTCATGGAAACGGGGCGTGTGTGCATCCCTTGAGCCCTTAGCCTAATCAGATGAGATCTAATCGCCGATCCGCCTCGGCCGATATTTGTACGCGGGGAAGACGGATGTCGCCCGTGGAATTGAAAAGGTACGACAGCCCGGAGGAGAGAGAAGCGGCTTGAAAAGAGGAGAAAAACCTTCGCTGAAGGGCTGACGGAGGGGTGGGGTGGGGGTACGAGGGATTAGGGCTTAAATCGCCAACGGGGGGAACGGGGTGGGCTCGTCTCAAGATTTCCTCGACTCCCTTAAAAGGCCGTGGGACGATCCCCGCGATGGTGTGCGTGAACGCGCTCATGCAAGCCCGTCGCTCCGCTGAATCGCAGATGCACGCATGCAGATGCGTGTGCGTGTACACACGACGACACCGGAGCCAGATCCGTGGACCCTTTCGCTCTAGAAGAATGCCAGAGATAAAATCGCGCAACCCCTGCGCTGCCGGCACCCCCGACGCGAAGGGTTGTCGGGTCTCGTGTTTTCACGAGTGCACCGTCTGCACGCGTTTGCGTGCACGTACACTGCCCGACAAAAGTTTCCGACCGTTTGCCTATATTGCCTCCTGCACGGCTGGGAAACAATGCGCGCGAGAATCGCGCCGCGCCGGTTCAGTGGCCGCCCTTCTGCGGAGGAATTTCTTCGCCCACGACAATCGATCGGTTTCCGAATTTAAGGACATTGACAAACTAATTGCCACTAATTCGTTTTGACGACACTGTCCTGAATCAAAGATTATTTTGTTGAACAGATACTTCTAGGAACACAGTGGCACTCTTCTTCAGTTTCTGAAAAATCTTCCGAAGATAAAATATACAGTACAAGAGTAAAAAATTGTTAGAAGGAATTAAACTATTGTGATTAGAATGGAAAACAGACGAGGTCGATCGGACAAATAATTACCGAGATAAAAATTCAGAAGTTCGATCCATTTTCTTACTACGTTTTTCACAAGTTGAGTCGCAAACTGCGGACTCCAACAGTCTGTATTTCGTAAACAAATTCGAAGCCGTCGAAACGATGACTTCAACCCCCACTAATTTTACGTCTATTACGTCATACTACGTTTCGAACAAAATCGGTTTTTGGGAAATCGTACAACTTCGCGTCCCTCCGCAATTATTTGCAGGCGCTTAAAGATCGCTGACGCAACGGACGTATCTGCGCGTGTACCGATTTATGGGGCGGTTCGAAACTTTTGGTCGGTATTGTAGGTTGTCTGTGTGTACGAGCTTGTCTCCCTTGTTCGAACAATCGAGCACGCACACGATCAAGACACTTTCGTTGCTCGCTATCGCGGCCGTCCCATTCCTTTTCCTTCGCTTTTATTTTCATCCCCGCTCGGTCTCGCAGCCCTCCCTCCCTCTCTCTCTCTCTCTCTCTCTCTTGCCCTCCCTGTCGCCGATTCTGCCCTCGCGGCAACATAGTTCATCGGTGTTTTTAAAGCTTCTCCCATACGGAAAGTATGTGACAGTTTGTTTTGAAAGGGAAAGAGAGAAAGGGGTGGGAACGGGGGCGGCACTGGATTCCGGCGTTCCGCTGACACAGACGACGACGACGACGAGCTCCTCGGTTGGCATTGTGCGCGATACCTTGAGGACATTTCAAAGTTTAATAGAGTTATGCCCGAGGATGGGGAAACAGTGTATTTGCGGCAGGCAGCCCGGGCCACCGGCTCTCCTTTCCGCCCGAGAAAAGGGACCAAAAGAGAGAGAGAGAGAGAGGGAGAGAGAGAAAGAGAGAGAACCCCGCAACACAACGGTTCTCGGTCGAGGCTCTATAGAGAAATCCGTTTTTCCGACGCGTATTTATAGAATGGATTTGTCAGCGAGCCGATAGGGTTGCTTCGGACACTGGTGTCTAAACTGCACCCTTCATCCCGCGTCACGTATTTCATTGTTGCTAAGCTGGCCCGCGATTGTGCCCCGCCGCCGCGCCGTGAGAACGATCCAAAAGAAAATCTTGGGATTCTGTAATCCTACAGAATCCTGTATCACGAAACGCTTCCGACTATCTCTTGTCACAATCGGCCGCGATCTCTCGGGAGTATTTCTGCACCCTTAGGTCAGCCCGGGTTCACTCTCTTTTCGAGATGCAGGTGTGTTTACTGACTTGCATGCTTCGCCTGAATAATAGAGATCTTTCGAAACGCGCTTTCTAAGGAGAGGGGGTTTAGTTACAGCTACTAGTGTGTCTGGGACAGTGGGATATTGTGGAGAGTGTTTAAGCGTTCATCTTTTATGAAGTACGCTTTTAACCCTTGTACAGGAAATTCGGGATCACGTTTGGGACATACCTAAACTTAAAGTGACGTTCGATTGACGTACCCATATGTTTCAGCAAGATAAATTACAATTAAACGGAGGAGTCCACTATTGTCTTACCCCCTTGAAAAGAAGAGAGCTTTAAATCGAAGTAAAATTCTAAATATAATATATAAGGTAATATAATATAATATAATATAATATAATATAAGAAATATTCCAAATATAATATAATATAAGAAAATAAATACAGGCACACAATAAATATATTCTTCGTCGTCTAACAAATTATGAACAACGAAGAAGCTCCAGCCACTGTAACGGTAAAATAAATCGTAGTAGAAAGGATTAAATTGGGCCAGAAGTTAAGTGCACGAGGATTAAACAAGTTTTTATAAAAGATCCTCAATCTCGTATGCCGACACCACATCCTATTTACAAACATAACCGTGATCTCCCCAGGCAACTTTTCCCAGCGTCCCTATACCGCCTGGGCACTCCTGCACACTAACAATGAGTCCTAAAGCCCTGATGCTCATCTGGCGTTAGATATCGCGCCACCTCGAGTGCATTCTCAGCGGGGGTGGGATCAGTCTCATCCCCGAGTCATTTCCATCCCGAAGAACAGCAGGTCCAGGAAACTTTCAGGATCCAGGCCGAGTCATTGAGACCTTAGGCTTCGAGAAACACGTGTCACGATATTTCTGCGTCTATAGGACACAGTGATTTCTCTATATATGTCGCCAAGGCCTGGACGATAAACGTCGCGGAATTATCCCCATCACCGCGTAGTATACCGCGTGAGGGGTCACGAAGCTCGAGAGCCCTCGGACACCCAGGAATGTAAACATAACACAGTGATTTCTCTATATATGTCGCCAAGGCCTGGATGATAAACGTCGCAAAATTATCTCCACAACTGCGGGGTATACTTCGCAGAGTGTAAACATAAGACGGCTCGGGTTACGTCTCCTGGACGATGCACGACATTGGCAAGACCCGTGACATATATCGAGAATTCACTGCATTTTCGATTTTTCGGTCGAACGTCTCGTGCTCGCCGGTTATTGCCGTATTTCCGTATTCCGGGAACACGCGATTGCGTGCCCGTGTTTCAACGTCGCGCCAATTGCGCCACCTGTTCTTGTCTAGCACCCCCTCCCCCGTGCCCCTGGTTCGCCCCATCTAATATTCTGCAATTATAGTGAAATTATAAAAATAAAATGCACAGAGTTTGGGATTGTTGCAGCCCCGACGGTCAATTCGAAAACGAGAGACGGTCGGCAGCGAGGCAGCGCCGCGCCGCGCTGGCTTCCGTCCCGTCGCCTGATCAATTTTCACCCTCCGTTGATCGACTTTGAACGAGGCTCGCAAGTTTTTTAATTAATTACGCGCCGCCGGGAGACACAGGGGAGACGAGAGAAGGCTCCGAGACGAGCGAGGCCGAAGTTAACGAACACAGCCCGGCAATATCGCGAAGCCAAACAAAATTAACTTTTCACGGCGTTTAAGGCGCGCGCGCGTGGGCTACACGTACTTAGCAAGACGAGACTTTAAGCATCTCCGCCGCGCCGCGGCAACTTCCCCGCCATTCGCACCTGTCAAAACATCAAAGGTATCGCCTCATCGGCTTGGCGCTTTATTGCCGTGAAAATGGAATACCCTTTGCCCTTTTCGTTGGCGAAGTGCGAATCTTTGGCCACGTCTTGTAGCGCGCTTAGACCAAACGGACGACTGCTCGATCCCCCCCTCCCCCATTTTGACAAACTGGTGGTTGTTTAACCGTAGGTTAAACTATTGAAATCGTAACGATGTATCTATGGAAAATTATTAAACAAATTCATTTGTTTGGGTATACAGTGGTTTCTCTATATATGTCGCTAAGACCTCGATGATAAATGTCGCGGGATTATCCCCACTACTGCGGGGTATAACCCGTGAGCGGCCACGAAGCTTGAGAGGCCTCGGACGCTGAGGAGTGTAAACATAACGCGGCTCGGGCATGTCTTCTGGACGCTAGCATTTACTTTACAGTGTTTTCTCGATGTATGTCACCAACACGGGTCTTGCCAGGGACATATATCATTCAGGAGATACTATTCTTTCATCCACGCTATCATGTTTACACTCCTCGGTGTCCGAGGATTCTCGAGCTTCGATGCCCCTCAGGGGATATACGGTAGTGGGGATAGTTCTGTGACTTTTATCAGCCAGGTATTTGCGACATATATCGAGAAAAGACTGTGGTAATAAACTGGATATGCACAAAGGGATGTGAATCGTTTAAAAAATGTCTCGGAATTAAAACAACTTCGAGTGCAGAGAGTTAATATATAATAATGGAGGTTAAAACGAATTCAGCGACGTACAATATGGCCTCCGGGTGACTTCAACTGCAAAGATGTGTCATTACCAGACAGCGGATTTTATGCATTCATCAAAGAAATGAGTAGGTGTCATTTGAAACGGTAAAAACATTAGAAAAATTTCAAGATATCTATATATTATTTTCAGTCTATTAAATATATTACGAAAGAAATAAAAATTTTATTTTAACCCTGCTCGTTGCAATTCAAACAGAAAGTTTTTATTTTGCATGAAGATCCGCGGTCTAGTAATTACCACAATTACGTAGCCAGGAAGTCAACGTAGTATTTTCCGTGTAACGTTTTTCAGAAATCGCGCGCGGAGGATCACGGGATCTAACATTGGCGTGAAACGAGAGCACGTCGGACGGGATCGGGTAAGGGATGGTTTCACGGTAACGCTGAACGATGAACAGTTCCCGGGCCGCCGTGACAGATCCGCCGTTCCATTTGCATGTAAACAGCACGCCAATATCTTCTGGGAGCACCGATCGTTTATGTATTATTCGATTCCCGGCCGACCATTTATCCCGTTTTCCTTGCTCCGCGCGCATTAACACCAGCGGTCGGCTAACTAGATTCGCATATATCTCAAAACGCGCTGGCTGCATGTGTTGTAATTCGATGTGATTAACAGCGCCGCGTGTTCGTAACTGTATGAACAAGTTGGCAATATTACCCACCTGGCCGTTTTAGCCCACCCCCCACGTCCCCCGTTCACCCCTTGGCCCACCCCCGTCGAGCCGAGATATCGCGCGGATATTGCAGCTAGTCTGCATCGGGAAATTTAATAACAGCGAAGCTGATTTCCGACCACGGTTTAAGGCTGTTCGTTTAGCCGCGCGATGCCCGATAGCCCCCCCCCCCCCCTTTAAAATCGCGTTCGCGGACTCCAGGAGTGGAGGAGGAGAGGGGAGCATAATCGATCCTCAGAATCCCCTGACGCGGAATCGCCGGATCGTAACCCGCACGACGAAGGGGATAAAACAAACTTTTCTATTGGTACCTACCGACACTATTACCGCACTGAGACAATACAATGGGAAGGTCGATGCATTCGATGTCGACTCACAATTGATCTGGAATTTTTCTTGTATACGTGAAACGGGATACTTTTAATGGTGCGTGTTATGGAAATCAAATACCCACAGTGATTTCTTTATATATGTCGCCGAGGCCTGGACGATAAACGTCGCGGAATTATCCCCACTACCGCTGGATATACTCTGCGGAGGGTCACGAAGCTCCAGAGGCTTCGGACGTTGAGGAGTGTAAACATAACACGACTCGGAGTATGTCTCCTGGACGATATATGTCTCCTGCAAGACCCGCGTTGTTGACATACATCGAGAATTCATTGTCGTACTCGTATTTAGAACATTTACATTTCTAGCAATTTTTTAGACACAAACATAGTAATGGAATCATTTTTCTAGATAATAATATGGCAATTTTTAGTGGCGCCTTAGAGTCACCGTACGAGAGCTAAGGGTTGAAAATATCCAGCTCCATTTGAAAACATCGACGACGTTGTTTTAACCCAAATTTTTTCAAATGTTACCTTCAGCAAAATTTGCTTGCTTACCACAAGTTTCTGCATTTTCTCAGTGAGAATCTTTAATTTAGGAAAGTAGAAATACGTACGCGTTGATTAATCGTTACAATCACGTATTAACAGATTTTTCTAAGAAAAATTTCTCTTTTTTTATACTTCTTACATTTTCTACAGAGTTTCTAAGAAAGGGACTGTTACTTTTGTCAGACATTTCTTACGATTCTGCTGTGAAAAAGGCGAAAAGCTGTCTAATATACGTGCCAATAAACGAGGCACTCAATTAAGAATTACTCCATTAAGTCTATTAACCCTTAGCCCTCGAATGGCGACTCTAAAGCGCCACAAAAAATTGCTGTATCATTAATCAAAATATTTTTTACATTATTAAATTATATTTAAAATTGTATTTTAAATTGTATTTGTATTAACTTGCATTTTTTTGTATTTAATAAATTACTGAACATTTCACTATTGTACGAGTAAATTCCACCTTTCTCGTATGTATAACATGAAAAGAATATACATATATATAGAAGGGAAATATTATAGGTCGGAAGACCATGATCTCCCCAAATTGTTAATCAGACATAACCCCTCATTAGTTTCGAATGATTATCCGAACATCCGCCCGAAAGAGCAGTCAACGAGGCTAGAAAACAAAGAAGGGCGGTCCAGCGGCAAGTCTGGTGAGCCCTCTCACAAATCAAAGTATATCAGACAGCGGAGAAATTTTATTCGCATCGCGGAATGGCTTCTCGGCGAGACGGGTCGGGGGCGCGATTACGCGTCGAATTTTTAAACAAGCCCCGCGGGAACGGGGGAAGTCGGCTTTCGTCTCGCACGTGTACGGCTTTGGCAAAACAAAACCGGCCTGCTGGAAGTCGATGCTCCGGCGTTAAATACTGTCCGACGGGGGTGGGCCCGCGTCTCATCCTCCGGCGCGTCGAAAAACAAACTTTCACGAAGCTCTCTCGCGTTTCAGCGTTGGCTCTGCTTCTCTCGGCGGCGGCGGCGGCGGCGGCGGCGCATCGATAACAATATTCCCCGCTCGCCTACTCGTGTAACTGTCACGATTTACATATCGGCCGGCTTGGCACGGAGTCGCACGCGAATCTCGCGACCCTCGTAAATCTTCCTCGGCGAGCGTGGAGAGAGAGGGAGAGAGAGAGAGAGAGAAAGAGAGGAGAAATCACAAAAGAAAGACACCGGTCTCTCGCGAACGTCCGGGCACGCGTTACACGCGCCTAACCGATGCGATGGTGGGGCTAATGAGGACCCGGGAGATGCATCAGTCATGACGGCATGCGGTAGGTCACGAACGACGGAGCACCGGCTATTAATAAAAGTGGTTAATTGCGCGGCCGGCTCGGTGATAGCCGACGAGCCGAACTGTGCACGTACCCGCTGCGCGGAACAACGAGCCGAGCGGCCGAGCGCACGCTTTCGCCTGTTCAACCGCGAACCTCCGATGACCAGCTTTGTCTCTGTTCTACGGTTAATTATTTCGCGGGGCCGGTCTCGCTCGGAATGCCAAAAAAAAAAAAAAATTTGGCTTCCATGCGCGTTTTCATCCGACGTCCGCGGAGAATCGCATTGTTCCGAGCAGGCGCGACCAAGACGTTCTTCGAGCCTCGGCTCAGTGAGCGAAAAGGTATTGTAATCGTGCCCCGTGTCTATTTGGACACGTTTCTAGCGAATTTTGAAAGACCGTGTCCCGATACGTTGACCATTGTTATTTCGCGAACAACGCTGCGCGATGTATCCTCGTGTCGTCTTGGTATCGATAAATTCTATTGCAGAGAACAGGATTTTAATAGAGAGGAAATGTCGAGTCGCGCAATAAAATCTTTATATAGAGGGTATAGAGCAAATAAAAATACGGGGACCGGTAAATAATACATTGGAACGTTGTAAGAACATTTAAATCGATCAGTCTTCCGGCGATATTGCGACGGCTTTATCTAAACGGAAAAAGAAAGCTTTGAAGTGGGAGATATCTGCGACGTTTCTACGTACTTCTTCAAGATCCTTCTCAAATATTGATTCGAGTATTACTTCAACCCCTTCTGATCTTACGTCGAGGCGGACCCGATATTGAATTTTATTCCAATAACCACTTACCTCCCTGATTTATTTACTCTCTCAGACTTTCTCATTGCTTCTAATAATAAATATTTATGCAACAGATATTTGTACAAGCACCAATTTTCATGTATCAATTTACAAAAATTGTAAACAAATATTTAACCTGTGAAGACTTCCATTGCATTCCAAAGAAAATAATACATTTTATCTATTTCCAGATAATCTGAAGCGTTTGATTCTTTTTTTCTGTTCATACTGCAAGACCTATTTCTTTAAAATATAAAAATACAGGGGGAACATAGTTCGTTGAAACATAGGAAACGATTATTAATTTTCTGTGTATAATTCCATGGCTTGTAGAAGATGAAGGGAAATATACGCAAAACATTGTCATTATGTTTTAGTGTGTATTATTTATGAAACGACCCAAGAGATTATCCTGGAATCGACGGTGCAACTATCTCTAAACGACAAGATTCCAGGAACGTCATAAATGCATAAAATCTGCTTAACAACGTCCTCAATTTCTTAAACGTCTTAGCCTAGAATCCTTCGTGCAGCTATTTCAGAAGCACAAGAAACGTCATAAACGCATAAAATCTGCAGCGTGCTAATAGCACTCTTAATTCCTCGAGTGCCTCGAATAACTCGGCAAGGAATCAATTAGTATTGCTCATCGCCAGCGGGAGTTTCCCTCGTATCAGCGTTCGCAAACATCTCAAAATAGGGTAACGGACCCAATTATTGCGGGGGCACCAATTACTATGCCTATATTAATCATACTTATTTTTAAAGCATAATGAATATTAAAAATGGGACATATAACACACACACATAAAAATGATGATTTTAATAAAAATAAAATGTATTATCTCTTCTTTAATGTTCATTATACTTTAAAAGTATAGTGAATTCTCGGTATATGTCAACAACACGGGTACTGTCAGGGTCGTGTATTGTCCAGGAGACATAGGGTAAGGAACCCAAATACTGTGCCTATATTAATTACACATATTTTTAAAGCATAATGAGTATTAGAAAAGAGATGTTATATATTTTCCATTACCATCAGTTATTATATATGTCATATATCTCTTTTTTAATTTTCATTATCCTTTAAAAATAAGTATAATTAATATAGAAACTATAGACAGTGTTATGTTTACACACCTCGGCGTCCGAGGCCTCTCTCGACCTTCGTGACCCTTCGCAGGATGTATCCCGCGGTAGTGGGGATAATTCCGCGACGTTTATCGTCCAGGCCTCGGCGACATATATAGCGAAACCACTGTACAATTAATGTAGGCACAGTAATTGGGCCCCTTACCCTAGAATAAAACAAAAGGAACATTTTCAGCTGGAAGGATCAGCAAAAATCACAGCTAATTAGCGAGGAATAAATCCCCGAAAGTGAAGATTATCGAACGGAGCATGGTTCGCTATCGAAGCAGACAGCCTAAACAGCCGAAATAGAAAAAGACGAATCTAATTACCGCTTAATCTAGCAGGATCCTGTCCGGTTGGGAGTAACTGTGCGTGCTTGTTCCGTGCGGACACTTTTCGAGCGGAACCCGTAATTTATCGCCCGGGAGTATATTAACTGGCGAGTCTCCAACTTCTGACGCGGCGAAGGATTTGTTGGGTTTGATACACGCTGGCGCGGTTTCGTAGCCGGATCGCGGGAATAGTTTGCGAGGGGAATTCATGGCTGAGGAGCGGAAAGGTCCTTGGGGTCGGCTCTGGCGAGGGTTGCAGGAAGTAACGAGTATGGATCCTTTTATGGTGTTTGTCATCCGTCGCCAACGCGCGGCGCGGCGCGTCTTCGAGCCGTTGGAAATTAATTCTATTTGCGTGCCGGAATTTAATTGCAGAAATATGCACGCCCAATAAGTCAACGTTATGGCCATGATATATCCGTGACGGACGCGTCACGATGAAACTTACACTGCTTCCCCCTCGGTCTTCCATGTTCAACATGGATATTTCAAATAGCGTCGAGGAAGCGAATTTCAGGACCAAATTCAGAATTCAAAGTGACAAACATTCAACATTATTAATTGCATCCATACTTTATCCTTGGGGTAAAGAACAATACTCTTGACGACCATAAATTATTTTCTTTATTCGTGTTTCTACAAAATAGTTAGCGAAAATTAGAATTCGTATAGACGTTCACAGTTCAGGTATTAGTTTAGAATTTTTTAGCAAGCAGGATATCAAAAATTAACACTAGAAATTAACACTAGGTTTACGGGGCACTGAAAGTAACAATTTTACATTACTTTATAAAAATAACAAGAATCTGCTGCCCAAATTTTCAGCCATTTCTTTTTAATAAAATATACCCAAAGAAATAAATTTGTTGAATAATTCCTCATGTATCTTTAGAGTCTTAATAATTGTAAATTAAAATATTAGAACCCGTCATTTTCACGGGTTCCGTGAACCTAGTGTTAAAGAGTTTCCACGGCAATTTGTATTGATCCTGCTGGTAGAGAGATCCTCGGGATCATTTATTTCTTTTTTATTTCTGTTCACGATCGTTTGAAGTAGTTAAGTGATGCAGAAGATTTTCGAAGTTAAGGTTAACGAAGAGCGCTGGTAACAACGGTGTCGCGTTGACCGCGCGGATTATCGATGAAATGTTAATGGCGGTGGCACGGGGAATAAATCAAATTTTATAACGGAGACGATATGTCGCGGCAGTCATGCTAGATTAAATACGCGCGCGCGGATCGAGGAACGGCGAGTAAGCCGCGCGCGCAATCAGGCACCCGTGAAATAGGACTATGCCGTGATAAAATTCGATGCCGTTTTCACGCGATTAAAATCGATCGACGTTTGATTGATGACGCGTTGCTTGATGACCGCGTGCTTAGAGCGTCCCGAATAATTATGGCGATCCGTTCTTTTATTTATACACAGCGGGGGATTTGTTATACTCGGTCACTGTCGGCGGGCCCCGTCCATCCAGACTTCGCACGGGCACTGTGCCGGACGGTTTATCCCATTTTTTTTTCGCTTCATTCATTTGGAAGTCATGTGATATCCATCGACGACAAGATAAAATCCATTTCGAGCTTTCAATTGCCGGAACGACGCGTGAGTTTCGACGAATTTTCCGAAAATCGCTGAAAGAGAAATATTACGGGTACCCGTAAGTAATCAATTATTTGCAAAGAATTTGTCTTGCTTTTAGTTTTGTACCGATCGTTGAAGAGGAAACACGTATTCTTTTACAGTCTTCGGTAAAGCGGCCTGTGTTCCAAATATTCTAAACAGTATAATTTCTTTTTACAACACTTGTAATAAAATGGCGGCGTCCGTACCTTCCGAGGATCATATTCGTCATTGCAACAACAAAGAAAATTTGCGATGTTTATGGAGATGTATTGAAGGTCAACAAGTGTCATTTTCAGATCTCTGGAGCATTATTTAAGAAATAAAACATTCACTTCTGTAGAAGACGCAAGTAGGCACCTTGAGTCATATTTTGTTTCACGAACCCTGGATTTCTATAAGAGGGTGATTGAAAATTTGCAGGAAAGATGGCAAACTGTCCTTGATTATAGAATAAATTAAGAAATAAAAACTTGAGTTTACTACAAACTTTGTTTTAGATTTCAAAATAAATGATTACTTCTGGGTCGCCCTAATATTACTTAGACTCGAACAATTACCGCGGACATCTAAACGTTCGAATTGAATTAACAGGACCGGAAGTTTGGAGACAATATGAAAGGTTTCAACCTCGACCGGTGAGAATTTTATTGGTATTGCCGGTGGAAAATCCGTTCTTATCAGTACGCGAGCAGATAACAATGAACAATGAAAGTAACGGAGTCCAGGTTGTTTTACAACGCAGCGACGTCGTTGGAACGAGCGCCGATCGCCGCGCGGTGTCGCGTTTATGATCGTCCGATTGTTGTCCTCCGCCGCTCCCGCACGTCCGTGCAGCAATTCAATTGTCCGTTTCGACTGCGGATCTGTACATGCATTCGTGTACACGCGCGATTATGTTTATTAGCGGCTCGCGTGACCGGCGCACGTGTCACGCCGCTAATGTCAGTCCACTAATTCCTGCCGTTGTAACACGCGTAACTGAGACGCGAAACTGTTTTCGCGACAATGTTACCTCGTTAATTGGCCATTCCACGCTCACCGTATTTGTCGTTCCGTATTTATTCTCTCGGTATATCCGAATCTTTACGCGCTTCCCTTTATGTCCCGAACATTTCCGAAACAGCGCCGACCGACGCTTCTAAACAACTCGAACACGCAACAGCAGTTTTATTTAATCGCTCTACCGGTTAAATTGTTTACTACTAGCCGAAACAGTGTGTGAAATTTTTATAAACCCGTAGCGTTCTCGATTGAACCGGTGCATTTTTATTGCTCGGATTTTGGGATCATTAAAGAGCGAGAGGTTCTAGTGAGCTTAAAAAAATAAAAGTAACTTTATGCAATGTTAACTATGTTACTATTATCTGCGAAAGTGTGTACAGTTGTAGAAAGGAGAGTACCAGACTAGGTGACCTAACCCAGACTTAAAGTTTATCGGAGGGTCACTGATTCTTTAATTCACTTGAAATTAATTTCTTAAAGTAAACGTGATAATTTCGTCTACCTCGCATAGTCACACGAAAAAGTGCACGAGGTTGTGTAATTAAAAAGCGATCATAAGAAACAAAGCGCCCGACTATTCAGTTCCGAGTTCATCAGAAGGTCAATTAACCCTTTCGCTGGTCAACGATCCGTTTGACGAATCAATTGGCGTAACTCAATGTCCATAACAGATTCGAAGGATAATTTGTCATTACAAGCAAGCGGGAGCGTAACCGCTGTGTAACTCGGTCGCCGGTTGTCGTTCGCGGCAGTCAATCAAGAGAAACGGGCACGCGTGAATCCGCGTTCCCCGCTTTCCGCGTTCATATTTATGCATGTATCCCGGTGCCTCGGATTTGTAATAAAACTGCGACCGGCATTGCCGTTTTAACGAACTGCGCGCCAGCGTATCTCCATCGACCAGTCGATCCGCGTGCCAACGAACGTATGATTGTTTTCGTAATTCGCAGCTGGCCCCGGCATACCGGCCCGCTCCCCCTCCCCTCTCCTGTGGTTATTTACATAAACGTTGAAAATTTATTTGTTTCAGTTTATTTCGTACGCAATATCCGGCCGCGCGCGCCCGCTAGGCGGCCGACGCGACGCTTCAGGAATCGCCAAACAGGGAACACCGGCGGCTTTGTTTCGGTTTACAATTCAATTCGCAGCCGCCCCCGTCCCCGAACACCACCGAAATACTCCGGCGTCGAGACCACTCCCCCCTCCCCCTTCCTCTGTGGAAAACCTGATAAAATGCCACCGCGTTTATTACCATCAATTCTATATGTTTATCCGGGACATTGATTCGCGAGTTAGCGACCACGTCACGTAGTTCATTATTACTGCGCCACTTTATCGCGAAAATCACACGAACAGACTTTTCGCGATTCACGCGCTTCCGCTGAACCGATCGCGCGACTGTTAAAGCCTTTTGTTGTATTTGACGAATTATTATTAACGGTTGCTCCAAGCTCCAGTAAAAATGCAAGTAGCTTAACCCTTCAGTACTGACTTTGAAGAGTACTTCAAAATTATTAACCCTTAAGTGACCAATGCCGCCGTGTAAACGGCACGGCACTTTTACTTACTGGGTCCAATGCCGCGTATATGGCAGCAAAAATCAAATTTAAATAATCTTGTTATCCTATTACTCTGAATGTATATTAATAAATTTTCACTAAAATATAAATATTTTCCTTTCTATACTTGATATAAAAATGTTGAGTCCACTTGGACTCCGTTTGGACCTGGTCGGAAGTAAACTTGAAATACTTCCGGACCGTTGAGGGTTAATATAAATTAATATTGCAAACCGTGAACGACCAAGAAATCCCGTTTCCATAACAGGCAATCAAGCAAACTTGTAATTCGTTGACAGATTGTGCCGAGTGTGATACATAGTGTCCACCTTGATCGATAAGTTTTACTCAAGTAATGTCACTTTAAGACCCGTCGGATCAAGACCAAGACGGATCTTAAGTCAGCGGCTGAAGGCTGTGAACGGAAATTATACAGCAGTTACCGACTCTGCAAAAGTCACGTGACTACCCTTCTCTCTTAACGTTACTGTAAAAATTCCTGATGAAAGCAAATTGCAAATTAATCGTCACCCCTGAAGAGTTAACCGAACCACTCACGTTGAAATTCTCATACGCGCGAACTCCGCTCGCAATTCACGATACGTGCGCGACACTTGAGCGATTCGCGTGTCTTCGTGTGAAAGGGCCCTAACCCGCTCGATAAACTCGAAATCGGCCGATGTTAATGCTCCGGAAGATCTGACTTGCCGCGATGCGTAACCCACCGGCAGCTTCGTTTTTAGCATTTCGCTGCGACGACGACGTCGACGTCGACGTCGACGTCGACCCCCGTGCCCTTTAAACTTTACGAGGACGTCACTCGTGAACCGGATGTTAGCGTTCCCCTGGTTTACGAGCGCCAGCGGGAAATGGTTTACACAAATGTCCTCCCGGCTGCCGTCTAACCCGACGTTTTTGACACCGTGTTCGCGAGCCAGCCGCGAATCCCATTTACTGGACCCTGTCGTTAGACGAAAGATTGGCTATACCGGCGTTGAGTAGATTCTTCCTTCCAAGGTGACGTAAACTCCAAGATTGCGAATTTAAAATTACAAATTGACACCGGTAAAACCCGACGCACCTTTCTCCGATTCCCCGTACAGCACGGCTGATTTTCAACTACCCGTGCCATTTTACACCGGTTGACAGCGACGTTATTACAGTGAATTCTCGATATATGTCAACAACACGGGTCATGCCAGGGTCGCGTTATGTTTACACTCCTCGGCGTCCGGGGCTTCTCGAGCATCGCAGCCCCTCTCGGGGTATACCCCGCGGTGGTGGGGATAATTCCGCGACGCTTATCGTCCAGGCCTCGACGACATATATAGAGAAATATACCTTGAATTTTATTTTTCATTGATAATTACCGCGGTGAATCGCATTATACCCGGGGCTATCACTCGAAAATATAAATTCCGCCGGGTCGAGGCACGATTTTCCGGTGAAAGAAATTATTTTTAGCGCGGTTCGCGTTGACGTACCACGTCGTACCGTGTCCACCTTGCGTCCTTTAACCGGAATAACCGAAGTCGCGACTTCAAAGCAGCTGGGTCTGTGTGTCACCAACCCCTTCAGCGGAGGAACCATAAATCTTAACGAACAAAACCGGTGGACGCGGTGGAATATGGAACGGCGAACATAGACAGACAAACGGACGGGGAGAAGCACCGTGTACAACAGAACGATCACGCTTGTAACTCTCGGTTTCCAAGTGTTTCGCTTTCGGTCGCCGGGTATCGGGCTCGCCACTTAACGTCAGCCTTTAAATTACTGCGAGCCGCGCGTCCCATATAGAAACGGCCGGAATATATTGTATTATCAACATCGAATCGGTTCATTGGTTTTCCAGCCCCGGTTTCCGACATCCGATCCAATTAGTCGAACACCGAGAGCCGCTCGGAGCGGGTCAAAGTTATTACACATTTGCGCCGAGGGGAGAGGGGGTGAATGGGAACGAGTTCTTTCTGGCCGGGGGATCCTTTCGTCGCGTCTGGTTTTCCGCTGGAAAAATTTGCGGTGAAGAGGTTCAAAGGAGGCTGGAGAGAAAAGGAGAACGAGAGGGAGGGAGAGGGAGGAAGAGAGAACGTTCCCAATCGGTTACATGCCCTGTTGCCTTTCGCTTCACGTCTGATCGCGTTTACGAGTGTCTCGCGATCCCGTTGAGCGCGTGAAAAATTGCCGCGGCCGGGAACAAGGCAGCTTTTCACCGTGAACAATGAGTGACGTTCTAAACGTTGCTTAAAATCACCGGCGGCGATGCGCCGCACCGCTCCTCTCCGCTCGGCGAGTGCTCGCGCGCGATCGAGGACCGCACGTGTGCGAGCCCATCGATCCCGCCAGCCCGTTTTATCCTCGCTACTCGACTTTTATGGACTTCCGTAGCCTTTATTCCCGCCGTTCGAGGATGCGGCTTTGATGTCTTTACGAGGCCGTCTCTCACCGAAATAAACGCGCCAAGAACATATGGAGACGGATCCCGAGCAACGATCGTCTTCGCTTGCTCGCTTGCTCGCTCGCTCGTCGGCTCGCGCGCAGCCATTTCACGTTTATATCCAACGATATCCGCGGGGGCGCCGTACGCTCGGAGTTAAGCGGGGTTAATCGCTCGCCGCTTCCTGTTTTCACAATCCGACGATGGGAGAATAAGACCGAAATAGGAATTCAATGTTTGCACACGGAGGGGGATACGCTGCTCCTCCTACGGCCGCCCGCGAGCAAACATCATCTCCCGGAAACTTACCCCCGACGCGGGGGTGAGAAGTGGCCGCACCGACGAATGTTTCATAATGGATGTTGATTCTCATCCGTGTAATGTCAAACCTTGCTGCTCTGTACTCCTCGGGCAACCGTTTAACGGTTTTAGGGGTGGGTTCCACCCTTAAACTGATCACCGTGAGAAGCACGCTTGGACGTTGGCGAAATCGAGAATCGTTCATAATGTATTGTCACATCTTCCTTCTCCTGTCCTCGGTTTTAGCGGCTTTTAGGGTGGAATCGATCCTTAAATTGATCAGCTTGAAAAACAACATCGACGAAACGTTGATGAAATCGAGAATCGCTTGTGATGGATGTCGATTTTCATTCGTGTAACGTCAAGTCCTCGACTAATCGTTTAATGGCTTTAGGGGACGGGCCAACCCTTAAAGTGGTTCGACGATTCAGATGAACGATAAGTGACCGGTTTCCAGTATGTTTCGTAATGGAAACTTATTAATAGTTGAACAAAATCTTCAGTGTGGTTAATAAAAGAATTATTAGGGAATATATCGAAGATGAAGAACAATATTGTACTAAGAATATTGTACGTGTATAGCAAAAATACTACGCAAGAGTTAACGAAGTTCCATGCCTTGTTTTAAACACACGAATAATAGAATATACATGTAGAAATTAGGATAACGAATGATTCAACAACACAGCATTCCATTCTGCTTTTTCTTCATTATATTTGACGTTACCAGGAAATGTTTGAAATCTACAATATAATAAAAAAATAATAATGATGACTAAAGTTTATTAAATTCTATTTCGCTCAATAGGTAGATCGAACAGAAACAAGGTGAACCATTTAAAAATCTATTGAGAGTACGGAACAATCGGCGGACAATTAACAGGTTGCTGCCATTTTGCTTCGACCTCAGTCCCCGTAAAAGCAACATTTTATTAAATGCCCCTTTTTCTCCACAAAAACCCTTTGGAACACTAAAAGGGTACGAAAAAAATCTCATTAACATGCTGAATATTACGCTACTCGCTGCGGCAGTAAATAAAAGCGCACGCAAAATGGCGGTCGTCGGGAACACGTGACACCGTCGCGTCGGCGAGCTGCATTAATGGCGTACGGTGGACTGAATTTGTTCGGAACATCTAGTGCAGGAAAAATAGCTCTTGTTTCGAATCTCCTCGTAGAATGAATGCCTCGTTAGGATGACCCTATTAACCCTTCGGGGACGACGACCGTTTGTCAATTCATTTCGGTACGGCCCGCGTTGCACGACGTTACAAGCGTTACCGTAATCTCGGGATGATAGAAACTTTTCGAACCCTTAGCGTTCCGAGCACATTCTGATCCCATCATCAACCCTAAATTTCAAAGCAAAGATCTTGGGAACCAACAATTCCGAAAAGAGAAAATTGAAAATGTTTCCTTCTCCTATTACATTTACTGGTTTGCTATTGTGTACTCTAATGGACATAAAAATGACAGTAGATTAGGTCTGTCTCCGTAGTGGAGTCGATGGAGTGGGGGTTTCTTCAGCCACCGGGAATACTTCCTGGTTCCAGATTTTTCATTTTATAATTCTGGAAGTTGTAAAGATGTTTTTAATAGGAGATGATTGAGTAAATATCTTCAGTACAGCATATGTTATAATAAATTGTGATAAGAATCGTACAAAGTCTAAATGGATTGAATCTTGCCATTTTTATAAGGCAAGGTACAGTGATCAGGTTGTATATATGTCACCAAGTCCTAGATGATAAACGTCGCAGAATTATCCCTACAACTGCGGGGTATACCTCGCGCAGTGTAAACATAAGACAGCTCGGGTCATGTCTCCTAGACGATACACGACGCTGACAAGACCCGTGTTATTGACATATATCGAGAATTCAATATATACCACTTAGTTTTAATGCTCGGTAGGTTTAGTGTTAAAAACCGAACAATAATGCATGCGGGAATATTGCTTAATCTGACCTTCTACTAATCTGACCTTCTGCAGCAGATATCGAAATATTCCTCAGCATGATGCACAGACGTCCCTGAGGGGTTAAGAGCACGACGCACCTAAGAAGACGACTGAGGAGGGGCGGGGGTGGCAAGGGGAGGGGAGGGGGATTCTGGAGTGTGCAGCGTGGTTTTATTGAAGCCTAACTAACAAGAATTCATGGGATCCCGGCGTCTGAGCAGACGAAATTTCATTCGGTATTCAAGCGGTTCACCTACGCTCCAGAATTCGAAATCATTCCATTGAATCCCGGAGGCCGGGGCATTAATTTCCCGTACATTTCACCTGGCGCCCTCGCCCTTAAACGTCGGAACGCCCCCTTGGCCCCCTCCGACGGTCATTAAATTTTCTTTTTCTCAGCGGCCGCCTCTGAGCTCTACCTCTCCCCCTCACACTCTCTCTCTCTCGCTCTCTCCGTTCTGCAGGGAACGGTAACGGCGTCGCATCGGGTCCAAGAGTATTTTACAACGACTGTAAATAAAAGCCCGGCGCGAACTGGCGCACTTTCCCCCTTTACTACGGGCATATTATTGCCCCTTTTACGTTTTCCCCGATAGCGGGAAGTCACGGTGTATCCAGCTGCGGCACGATCTTTCCGGCCGAGCACTCCGCTCCCGGCCAATAGTTAGAGCAATACTTCAATCGGGCCGGGGGACGTTTCTCGCGCCGTGCGCCGCTTCGATCACGGTTTGCTTGTGCGCGAGCGCGATTCCCGTTGCCCCTGGGCCTCCCGAGGGAAATTTAAAAAATCCCGGATCCGTGGCCTCCCGGCGCAAAAGGAAACTGCGAGAAGCTGGGCACAACGACGACGACGACGACGCACAGTGTCGCGAAAAAAATCATAGATCGTTTCCGGCTTCTTCAAACCGATTGTAATTTTCTGTTGGGTCATGAAATGATATTCAACATACGTAGAACCTTTGAAAATAATGTTTATATTGAAGAATATTATATAAATTATAGAAACATATATAAAAATAAATAAGAAATATAATATTAAATAAGTATAACAATGATAAAATATATATAACTATATAAAAATAATTCTTCGATAATATCGCTGTCGCTATCAACTATGTCACTTATGGGATTAGACGGAAGTTCTTGTTAAAAGTAGATCTAATACACTTTTCGGTAGCGAATTTGTATTTCTTTGCGGTATTACCCTATAATAATTTATGATGGGATCAGAAGTAATTAACAGCATTGTTATTAAGTCGTAGCTTGTAGATACACGCGAATTCTTCCTTGCGTGGCGAATCCTAAACCTTCTTATGTCTTTGTTTCGAGATGCTTGAGCCTCTTTAGACATCACGTCAATTGGCAATAGGCATGATTTACTTATTTCTATGAAATAATAATTTCTGCACTGTAACAGGCGTATGAAACCAAGGATATCAATTTAAATATAAATCTTTTGTTTCGCGAACAAATTTCTCAAAAATTTAGAAAATTTAGAAAATTAGAAAATTAATGTTGTGTCCTGAAGAAAGAGCAGACAAGATATAAAAAAAAATCGTTCAAGAAGTTTCCTATTAATGCCTGTTACTTTCGAAGTTTTTGTAAAGTTTTTGAAGAAACGTCTAGAATGCCCATTCGGTCCACCGTACGGTGTTACAAAGATCTTAAAAAATTGTGACAGGCAGATTAGCAGATATTTGCAGCTGATTTTTGCCAGAATCCCTTCTATATAGTTTGAACTTAATGCAATAAATATTTCAAGATGGGATCTTTTGAGACTTTCCAGTTCTGCTCTATTAGAGTCAACTAACCGGCATAGAAAACTGGTACTTAAAAAAAATCTAAAAATTATTGTAAAGGACTTTATTAACCAACTTTCTGAACATTAATGTAAGCATGTACTTATGTTAATATAGAATATCATGCATAGAAGCTTAAAGATTCATATTTATTGCTCTGACATAATTTTCTTTAGAACAAATATAAACGTGCGATTTCGCCGTATTACGGTTCGGAGTTTTCTCGTATTGCTTTCGATACCTATATCGCTATTAATTGAATTATTATGGGTATAATTAGGCTCAGTAAACGTTCCGGAAGAGGAATATATAAATGTTATATCTACTTTCTGACATGAATTTTTCCACCCAAAATGGCCATTCGCGATACTGTGCGACGACGCCATTCGTCTCCCGAGGAGAGCGTAGCTTTCCGATGAACCGCGCATTCCTGCGCGAATAAAGAGGGGCCGTGTCGATTATCACTCGCCGGCACTCGCCGATGGAAATAAAATCCTTTAGCCGAAAGTTCGTCATGGCAAATGGCGCGAATAGATCCCCAACAGAGAATGAAAGAGGGAGAGAGAGAGAGAGAGAGTACGCCGATCGACTTTCCCCTCCGCCCAGTTCCATTTCACCGTTCGGTGATCTCGTTAAATTCGTTTAGTGACTGATCGTATTCTTAAAAAGTTCACCGAGAGTGCTCTTCTGCTCGATAGTTCGGCTTGCCCGGAGTTAACGGTTAAACGATTGATGGAATCACGGGGGTAACATTGTAATATACCCCGTTTCCCGATTCCTCGATACAACCGGATGCTGCTGGAGATCGTGTCGCCTGTTGTCGTCGTTGTCGCGATTACTCGCTGCCATTCACACGAGGAATCTTCGGTTTCCCACGGAATGACCTGCCGCTGGCGCAACGTGTAATTGTTGCAATGACACGCGGACTACGCTATCGATCCGCATCGGAACGATCCAGCTGGAATTGCTGGCCGAATCGATTAGGGGCTGACGCGAAACTGTACGGGCCGATGAATGGTGTTGGAGACTTTCGACCGGCTGTCTTTGATTTGGACGATTCAGTTGTGCTCGCTTCTGTAGTAGTTTAATAGGTAGTTTAACGCTTCACTTACCGGCAACTGAGAACTCCTCAGGAAATTGTTTTAAGGTGATTGTAGTTTCACTCATAATTTCAGAAACTTATAGAATTATTATAATGTAACAACTTCTTCCGAAATTATTATTTGAAAGAGAATTATTATTATTAGTTTCTATTAGTTGATATTTTAGTTACTATTATTACTATTTTTAATAGATTATTAGTTTCTTTTGTAAGGAGCCTGTTAATATAGTTCGAATTTGAAAACCTGAATTCAACAAAAATTGTACAGAAAGAAAGAAAAATAAATAAATTTTTTAACATGTTAACCCTTATGTGGATAACCACATAAAAAAGTTCTAATTTTAAATTTAAGTTTAAATTTTCTCTAACTAGAAAGAAAAGGTTGCTCTAGGTTAAAGCGTTAATATAGTTCGAATTTGAAATTCAACAGAAATTGTACACAACAAATCAATAAATGTTTAACACGTTAACCCTTATGTGGATAACAGATTACAGGAGTACCGCTTTCGCTTTCTTTTTAGATTTTCTTTAAAAAATTGCCGAAATGTACATTTTTATGTGCTTGGATGATCACAACTTAATTTGCACCCAAGGCAGAAAAATATGCATCGAACTATAAAGTGCAATACCATCGAATATCTCAGATCATGTTAATTGTTGACGTAAGGTATGAAAGAATCTACTATTTCCTCTATTGCTCACAATGTCAACTTGCAAAGGACAGCAGATAAAAATTTAAAGCTCGCCCATACTCTTTCCGTCGAACACGAGCAATTGCTCAACGATACAACGAGACCGTTTTGCGCAAACGCGAATCGGTAAGCGGCGAATCACGGGACGATGAATAACGACGCTAAGAGCCTGCTGGTCTCAGAATTTCTTTGTCCATCAGCCGCTTAATCATCGTCCGTTTCCGGAACCAGTTGGCCCGGTTACGTAAGTAGAAACGTGGGTATCTAACGTCGCGCGTCGGACAGGCTTGTTTCTCGTTGCTCGCACGTCGCATCTCGTCGCCCGTTGCCCCGGCACGAACGTCTGAAATGCCTCCTCGAACGCATCGCGAAAGTGCATTACACTGCGTCTGGAATACGCAATACGGGCTGTGTCGGGGGCTGCCGGCTCTGTCGCGGATATGCGGCGCACGAGCGTATCTACACACGAGCGTAGCAAATTCGCGTCGCGAGCAAACCACGCTCCCTGGGCTAGACGAGAAACAGAAAGAGGGAGAGAGAGAGAGAAGAGAGACCATAATCGTTGCGGAACTCCCTGCAAGCCACGGTCGTTTCTTCCTCCTCTTCGCCCGATTCGTTTCGCATCGCGACCTTATCCCCCTTCGGAACGAGTACACCTCTCCGCTACCCGATATAGGATCCACGATACGTAAACGGCGCGAGACGCGACAAGACAGTTCTCTCTTCTCGGATACGCTTCGCCCCGTCGGATTTCCATGTGCTCTCGCGACGGTAATACTGTTTTTACCGAGGCGTTTAACATATCCGTGCCCGGGATCATCCCTTCGGAGATCGAATATTAGCTGGCGGTACTCGTGTTTACGCTCCGACGTGCTTCCGGCACGGAATACTCGATTCCAGCCTCCTCTCACCCCTCCTCCCTTCCTCGTGTTCCCAGCTGAAACCGAGCCCACCGTAATGGATTCGATGGAGTTGTTTCCCGGGGACATTCAGGAACACGACAGTCGCTATCGAACCTCCTCCTCAGCGTCGATTGAAACTTTCTTCCGGCTCCCGACCACCGGTTCTTGCGAAAATTTCATTTCCTCCAGCTGGACGATGCGATGGCTGCACCGATGGCTCGCCGAGGACTCTAGGTGCGATCGTTCTGTATAATTATTTAGGTACTGAAGAATTATTGTACTGACGGTTTATTGATACTGAAGAATATTGTACAGGGTGAGTCACCTAACGTTTTCACCGGAAATATCTTTGTTGTTTTCAAAGATACATTAAATGTCTTGAGGAAGGTCACCTTCATGTTTTTAAACGGGACCGCCAATTTTTAAACACCTACGATGATAGTCCCTTTCATTAGGAATTCAGTGACTATAATTACTCGAAGTCAATTCAATGTCACGGACAGAGGAAACTATAAAATTTAAAAAGATTATTCTTGCTAAAAGATAGCGTACAGCTGAGTGCTCCAGCAACAGTTTCCTCTGCGCGTGACCCTGAATAACCTTGAGTAATTATAGTCACTGACTTCCCAATGAAAGGGACTATCATCGTGGGTGTTTAAAAGGGGTAGTCTGGGTTACGTCAGGGTTAAGTATTCAGTTCTCCTATTTTAAATCTTGTACGTTCTCTGTCTGTGACCTTGAATGGCCTTGAGTAGTTATAGCCATTGAATTCCTGATTGAATAAGAGAAAGGGTGGTTCCATTTAAAACAATAAAGTTGACATTGATAATTCTAAAAAAATGACATAAAAACAATATTTTTTTGGTGTCGTGTGAGCCCCATTTTACCATTTAACTTTGTCTTCAAGACATTTAACGTATCTCGGAAAACAACAAAGATATTTTAGATGAAAACTTTAGGTGACTCACCCCGTAGATTTACAGATAGAGAAATCAATTTGATGGGGGAAATTTCGTCCTGATCTGAAATTTCAAATGTCAAAGTAATTAATCTGTTTGAGCAGTTTGTAATTCTGCTTTTTATGTCTGCTTGGATATACAGGGTGTTCACGCTATTACTAACCAGCGTTTTTCTTGTAAATAGTAAGTATTAGAAAAAAATGAAAGAGGAAAAAGTAGTACTGTTTTTCATACGCAACACAATGGCCTATGTAATTTTTTTGTGTTTATACTATTTTGTTAGACATGAAGGTGACCTTCAATTTTTGAAATGGAATGCTGTACATTTTTTTATATCACCTGAAAGCATGTGTCCAGACGAATTCATCTCGTATACTGCACAGTGACTTTGAAGGTCATGCAAGGTCAAAAATGGAAGAAACATTTACCTTAATGGAAGGTACATTCTCCTTATACAGTAATGTAAAATAAACACTTTTAGTGCTCAAACAGGTAACGATGACCAGATGTAATCATCTGACTAAAATATATATCTTTAATTTCATCTTTAAAAAATCATTTGAAGTTGCTAAACCTAGTGTTAAAGTTTGAAGCGACTGAAGCGAATCGAGTGGTGCTTGAAAATAGAGTTCGACGGCACTGCGTCGGGAAAAAGTGGTTTACAGTGCAACATCTGTCCCGTTCTTGCGTCGTTTCGAGCGTCGATAGGTCGACTCGGAATCTCGAGAAGCGTCTTCTAATCATCGGGGGAAGGGCGAGCGGTGCGCGTTCGAGCAAAAGCGAGTATGTCATCTCCGGTGGAGCTCGCGAGCGGATCGAGTGCAGCAGGACAGAAGGGTTGCACGGATAGTGCATCGATCGCGGCTCTCCGGCGATAAAATTTTATTCGACCGGCGTGCATGTGGGTCGAGCAAGGTCGGACAATGAAGAAACGCTAGACAGCCGGGGGTAAATAAATTTAAGACTGGCTCGTTCCCCGCCGTCAGCCGGTTTTCGGTCCACTCTTGGCCCACGGGAAACCCGGCGGATTCTTTTACTGCCCCGACTTTACGAGAGCCCGACGAGACGCCCGCGCCCCGGGCTCCCTCGATTACCGATCGAACACGCTTTTTTATGCGGCCGAGAGCGTCGCGGCCAGTGAATGCAAAGTGCTCGCCTCCTCTATTCGCCTTCAATTTTCGTGTCCCTGATATAACAATAAAAATATGCCAATAAAAGGGACCCGCTCTCCCGTATACCTCGGCGAATGGAAAAATCTGCGGGATATCGACTACGTAACACACTCGCGGCCATAACAACTACCCGGGTCGGTCAATAAGTAGGTTACACCTTTCCTCCTGGTACCAAGTTTCACTTCCCGAAAGCCTGTTTGCACGATTCTCGATGACTATATCGAAACGGAGCTTACCTATCGGATTTTGGGAAATTGTCCTGTATGAAATTGTTAGGTTACGTTCCTGAGGATGGAGCGTGATCAAAATTGTCATTTTTGTTGAACAATCTGACGAGTTGGAACATTTTATTCACACCCAAATAACAGCTCTTTGCAAATTCCTCCCTTGCGATAACCCTTTGTTCGTCAAAGTCGTACAACAGTGCGTATGACGCTTCGTAATTACTGTGACATGGTACGCGATTAGCTGAAGTAATCCAGTCGAAATTTCCCATACGACCACGGCTATACTGCTTCGATAGTGAAACAATAAAATAATTAAAATTGAAGATGAGAGCTTGACACTAGGTTTACGGACCACTAAAAGTAACTATTTCACATTACTTTCTAAAAGTAACATATACCCAAAGAAATAAATTTGTTGAATCATTCCTCATGGACGTATCTTTAGAATCTCAATAATTGTAAATTAAAAATATTAAAACCCGTCACTTTGACGAGCCCCATAAACCTAGCGTTAAAGATCCGCTTTGCACCTAACAGCGATGCATAATAAACTTGTGATAGCTTTGTAAAATCAGACATTTCTTTTGCAACAGTCTAATAAATGGCCACGGATCGAGCAAATTGAGAGAATTGGAGTTACGCCGATTGTCTCCCGAGCTGTTCGCGTGTACCTCTCGAGGAAGGAAAATCGCGGGAGAGGAGTGACTCGGTTATCGATCGATCCTTTATTTTCCGGACCATTCGGGCCATTTCATTTTTCATCGTGATACCGTTCTCGGGCGCGGAGATTTCGATGCAATAGAGCGATCGTCTATAGGTCGAGGAAACGGTGACCTCTTGAACGGCATTCGACCGGGAGCTCAGGCATTTCGTCCCCAGCGAATTAATCTACGTTGATGGTCCCGCTGGCACTTGACGGACAGACGGACAGCAGAATTAAAATTCGCCACTTCGAGTGGCTCTGGACGAGTGCCGCCACTTGACCGCGATACAGAGAGACAGAGCGCAGCGCAGCGTAGCCGAGCGTCATTGCAGAGTCAACAGCATCGAACGACAAGCTCTGCTATCCTACGTTCGCCGATTGATTAGCGACGGTGCCACCGAAAACACTGGTTCCCCGATGAAATTGGATAACAGTCGGTGGCTGTATCGTTTTGGCCTTGTGCATATGTGTATGGCTCCCGGAGATATATAGAATCGATGCTGAACCATGCGAATTTGAACTGTGGCTGCCATTTTGTCATTAGCGATGCACTCTTTGACATTCGAGCTCGGCTGGATTTGACGATTCGGGAATACGGGAACTTTTACTTTTTGAGCAAGTCCACGGTAAATCTTTCTTATGCTATCTCGTACTCAATTCGTGTATCGCACGAGGAAAATAAAATTAATTTTAAGCCAATTTTATTTTATTTAGAACGCATATATATTCGGACAACTTGTAACTTTTCCGTGACAATATCTTTCTTATATTTTACAAGAGGAAACGCTGCATTTGGTAGAGCTTTAACACGTCAAGTGCTAACAATCAATCCCTGAGATTCTCACAAAATCAGTGTAATTTAATTAAGGGAACCGAAACTAGTAATTTAAAATGTATTATAGGGGTTGCTTTCTTAACCTCTCTGAATTCTAAAGATCCTAATAAAATTCGGTTTATCTGGATATGTCACAATAAAAATGAATTTCTAAACCTAGTCAAAAATCACTGTCAGTCACATGCGACTGACGTGGCAGTTAACGTGTCAACTGTGAAAGCTATTGCTAAAATAATACTAACCGCCGAGTTTTGTGTTTCACACAAGTCTTGACTCTTTCATTCGAATAAACGACCAGAGCCATTTATAATTCTTATTAGCTGCTCGGTGATCCCTTTCGCACGTTACTCTATAATCTACACTCTTTTCTCGATATATGTCGCAGATACCTGGCTGATAGAAGTCTCGATAAAAGTCAGATAAAAGAAGCTCGAGAGTCCTGAGTCGCCGAGAAGTCGACTAGGGTACGACGCTCAGCGTGGATCAAAGAATATCTCCTGGACGATATATGTCGCTGGCAAGATCCGTGTCGTTGACAAATATCGAGAAAACGCTGTAGTTAATTTCAGACCGAATAAATTGATATTGCGTGCCACTAATTTAAAGACTGGACAGCGGATCTTTATGCAAAATAAAATGTTCACGCATCGGTTACAGGAAAAGGATTAATAAATAGAAATTTCTTTCTTCTGCTATCAATTTTAGTTACTTGAAAATGACGTGTCCTTCCATTGTTCTAATGTTTTCACTGTTTTAGATTCGATCTGCCCATAAATGCACAAAATCCGCTACCTATTGTGTTTATGACAATCCGCGTAGGGATGCGTATATAAAGAGTATATATATATATATATATATATATATATATATATATATATATATATATATATATATAAATTTCTATTTAGTTTCCTTTTTCAGTAAACGATGCGTGAACATTTTATTTTCCACAAAGATCCGCTGCCTAGTCTTAACATTAGTGAAACTGAATATATCAATTTACTCGGTCCGAAATGAACTACAGTGTTTTCTCGATATATGTCAACAACACGGGTCTTGCCAGCGACATATATCGTCCAGGGGATACTATTCTTTATATATATACATATATATGAGATTCGGTGTTTCACGCGGCAGTGAGCGTGATAAAATTACCAAAAAGAAAGAAATACACACGCATCGAAGTTTCAGCTTTGGAGATCGCCTGGGAAAATGTTAATTTTGCGTAAAAAGCCCGGCAGTCTAGCAGCGAGCTAATAATTAACGGGCTATTTAGCACGGAAAGGGTTAACGGGGGATTAGCGTCGACGGGACGACAAGGGGCCAGTTGAAGGTGCACAGTTGGGTACCTGTCTCGGCGTCGGAGCACCCTGAAAATGTCAAAGGTAGCGCAAACAACAACGGGATAATTTGCCGGGCACTCGTCCGCGTAATTCGTTTACCCTTAATTCCTCATTGAGCCGAGTCGTGTCTATTATTCCGGGCGCATCTCCCGTGCCCGGGGACTTTGTTTCGCATTTACCCTCTCGTTGCTGTATCTGGCCCCGGTTTAGCGTCCAGTAGCGTGGCGTGGCGCGGCGTGGTGTGGCGCGGCGCCGCGAGCTGCAGTACATTTTACGGTTGGCTAGCCAGTAATGCAGTAATTAACGTTTCTTTCATGTACTCTTTTGCTTTCACCGCTTTAAACCAGCTGCGTCCCGCGGTCTGTGTGCGTAAGACCCGCGCGTTCCCTCGCTGCTGTCCACCGTATCTCGTGCTCGCGCGTACACACACGCGCGCGCGTACCGATTTTCTGCACACACGTGCGCAGAGCTAGAGTATTTACAGAGACACAAGAGTACATTCAACCTTTTCCCCCTCCGTCTATTTTCACCCTTGTTCTCCTGCCCAAGCAAAGACCCCCGGCGTTGCGCGCCGCCCCTTTCCGTCCAGTTGAAAAAATAATTACCCCATAAGCCGGACCGTTTCCGCTGCGTCCGTGGACACGCATTCCGCCTCGCGTCTACCAGAGAAATCTGACGGCCAGGGAACCTTTCAACGGGGACCAAGGGCGTGGGCCAGCCGCCCTTCACTATCTTTCAGCGAACTGGTCAGCCAGGGGTGGCCGAGACCTACCCAGGGGTGGAAAATGTGTAAAATAGTATTTAGGTGTGCAGGATATCCTGCAGACTGTGCACGATTCTGTTGCCAGACGTCTAAACGGTGTAGGCCGGGCAAAACCCCCATACAAGTTGAATTTAATACTGTACGTTCTGAAGTAACGAGCACAATTCTTCCGGACACAATAAAGAACTCTACACCTCCCATTGGTTAAACTCCTAACCGGTTCGTGGTCCGAAGTGTGCCCTCCATTTTATTTCAGAGCTTACTTTGTCATCATATAATTTCGTTACACAGTGTTTACTCTATACATGTCACAATTACCTAGCCCATAAAAGTCATAGAATCATCCCCACTGCGGAGGGGTATACCCCGTGAGGGGCCAAGAAGCTCAAGAAACCTCGATCGCCTCTAGAACTTCGCTTTCTACGTTCAGCGTGGATCATAGAATAGTATCTCCTAGACGATATATGTCCTTACATCCGTGTTTTTGACAAATATCGAATAACCACTGTATTCCCATATATAGCTTCGCTAGCCTATATGGAACAGCTGAGAAATACAATCGTCACATATTATGAAATTGTGACAAAAGTTAATGTCTAGTCTGACGGGGATATTCAGGATTCTCGAATTCTACTCCCGAGGATCATTCCGAATCTCAAAATTTTCAAGAACCCGTCCCGACCCCGAAAAAAACTCTCGACCCGTCCCGACACGACATCTTCGGGTTCTCGCACGCGTCTAGGTCGAACGTCCGTCAATCTGATGGACGTTCTTCCCTGACCGGATGTATCGTCGCCCAAAACCGGATTTTTAATTCCGGCCGTAATAACCATTCGTCACAGAGGCTCGTCGGCGTCCCGATGGAGAACAACGGCACTTCGGCACACAAGCGCGGGTCACTTTTCAATTAAAACTCGCCGCGAGCGATCCTGTTGCCCGCAATAAAGCTCCGCCGTAATTGTTTAGTTAGGACCGAGTTAGTACAAAGTGGACTATTCCATTCGGTCTCCCCACCGCGGGCACACTTGACAGCCGCAGGAGGCGCATCCTTTTCGCGGGGAGGGTCGCCGATGTTGACAACGGTTATTAATAAAACAGACGTCGGACGCCGCGGCCGATTATTTAGCCGACGGGATTACCAATCGATTAGCCGTCCGGATATGTTCGGCATCTCTTTTTGAATTACAGTGATTTCTCTATATATGTCGCCAAGGCCTGGACGATAAACGTTGCGGAATTATCCCCACTACCAAGTGATATGCTCTGTGAGGGGCCACACGTCTGGACCAATCCAAGACCTGGACGATGAACGACACCACGACCCGTGTTTTTGACATATATCGAGAATTCACTGTACAAGCTTTATTTGACAATTTGTGTCAGTAGGGAGTTATAGATTAGGGATTTTTGGCACGAACAATATCTGTAATAATGAATCGACGGTTAAAATTAGTTCTATGGCTCTAATAGATTAATTGTAACATCGTTCTTTAGTATCAGAAAATCAGTCATTCTTCGAGACTAACACCCTTATTCATCAACCCCTTAATAGTTAATTCTACTGAATTCTACTGTCTGTAATAGTTAATTCGCACTGAATTTTGCTTCTACGATTAATGTATTCATTGCAGCATTACAGCTGGCTAGTAGGTCTTTCGAAAATGCTAAGACTGTATTTATTTAGATTTGGTATGATTTTTATCAGAATACTGTCATTTCTCTGTATATGTCGCCAAGGCCTGGATGATAAACGTCGCGGAATTATCCCCACTACCAAGGGCTATACCCCGTGAGGGGTCATTCGTATTATGTTTACACTCCTCGCCGTCCGAGGCCATTCAACCTTCGCTGTTCCTCTCGATATGTGTCCCTGGTCAGACCCATGTTTTGGACAAGTATCGAGTAGACACTGTATGTCCATATCCTCAAATTAAATGCATAAAATCCCCAATGTACTGACAAATGTTGAAACATGGAATTCTTTATGGCAGTCTCGACAGAACAGGCTCTGTCCAGAACTTCCTCGAAGCACAAAGATTACAAAACTTTACGAAGCTCACCAGTTTGTCCAATTGTTTCGGACCTCGATTGGCGACTTTCAATAAAAATCGGAAGGATCGCTGGCCGAAACGCCAGCGGTCCGGCGGGGATCGGCGATTCGCAACGGCGCGCGAGAGGGTCGTTAAACCTAAAATCGCGTAAACCGCGGAGAGGGTGGGACGCTATCATGCCGCAATAAAGCCGGCTTTAATAACTCTCTGTTTACCGAGTGGACGATTCCATCGGCACTCGAGTGCCGCTTTTTTCCCCTCTATTTCCCCCGCGAAGGCAATTCGAGTCCCGATGTTTGACCAATTCTTGAACAACGGCCGAAGTAATAACGCGGCTCCGCAGCGGTTCGCGAACCTCGGCGCAAGGGCGACCCTCTGCGAGGAACAAGGAGAAGGAGAGAGAGAGAGAGAGAGAAAGTAGGCGGCCGTGAAACGGTATTAAATTGATACAGTGACTTATTTTTATTTGCCGGGGAAAACTTCGCCGCCGAATTAATTCAAATCTATGGCCCCGTGCCGCGTGCGTATTATGAAAGTTCCACGGAGCGAGGCCCGCGCAACCCTCCCCCAACCCCGCTGCCTTCTCCAGACGACGCTTTCTCTCTCGTTCCAACCCCTCGGTGTTCCTCGGTCCTTCCACTCGCGACCCCCTCGTACACGCGGAAGCTCATAAAGCCGGACTTTTTGTATTCATGTACGTGACTGCAACTTTCAACGGGCCGCGTCGCGGAACACGGGTTAAGTATATTCAAGGACTCGCCCGCCCTCGGGACACTTTTTTGCACGCATCAGGACGCAGCTTTTTCATAACCGCGCGCTCATGCTCGTGCTCGCGCTCGCCAACGCGAGCGGTCTACGTGCTTCGCGGGATAGCTATAGCTACTACTGTATAGCTATACCGCTGCTCCGGTTCCGTTTGATTTATTTATTTCCCGCGGTTCTTCGACGATTCCTTCACCTGGGAGCACAGGATAACCGAGTTACACGCTGCCGAGTTTTATAAATAAAACCGCGCGCGATCCTCTGCGGAGATTCCGTGAGCGGAAAGGCCGCTGTCGGGAGCTGCCCGCACAATAACCGCATACGGACACTGCGGATAGCGAGATTCCCGGGGAACAGCATGATCCGTGTGTTCATTATCGCTTCCGATTTCGTGGGATCTTGTAAAATGATTTCAGGAAGAGTGTTTTGTGGTTGAGCATTTTTGGAGAGAGTCTGTGAGAAAATTAAGTATTAATAGAAATGGAAATGTATGATACATTGTGTTATGGATTGGTCCTTTTGCTGGAAGGATTTTGTTCGTGTTCGAGTATTGACCAAGTGATTTTTTAATGGTTTTATTTACGTGAACACGGGCGGAGGAAAATGTTAACGAAAATTTAATCAAGATCTTTATGCAGTGCACGAACAGGTTTTTAGAATTCCCAGTTATGTCAATCAATCGGAGATGAGGGTGAGCGAAAATTATACTCATCCACGAAGTTTACAGATTTTCACTGAACATTTTACCTGAAATCTAACAAATTTATTTAATGAAGGGTATTGGAAAATTGACGGACAGGATTATAAATTATTTTTAGCAAATTTCCTCCGTAAGGATTACTCTCATTTTAATCCGGCTCTTTACTTAAAACCTGATTGAGTTATTATAAGACGAGGGGTTGGATCTTCTAAGACATAATTAGAAATTTCTTTGAACTCTTCACCCCAAGGTGAGCTTCATCTCTAGCTAGCACTCTTTTGCCTTTATTCTAATTATGCGATAAACAACTGGCTATTTTAAGACAAAGTAAGGAATTCTTAGCAGTTACTTTTGTTTTACCTGAACTTGTCTACAGATCTAGTCAACAATTAAAAAAAAAATTGTGGTACTTGTAAGACTTAAACTTTCCGTTTCACAATATCTATATGAATAATATTGCATGCTAACTCCCATTTAACATGTTGACTGCCACGTCACCCATATCTGGGTGACGGAATTATTCGTCCAAGTTTTCAAGTGAATTTTCACGCTAATATATTCATTGTACCAAATTTCATTAGGATCTGTAAAATGCAAAAAAGTTGAAGGACTACTCAATATCATACATTCAAGTTTTTTCAATCTTTCTTTCATTAAATAACTTACTCTGATTTCATGGAATTTATGAGGTTTCTAGTTCGGCAACCAAAGTGTTAAATAGAATAATTACGCCTGTATAAATAAATGCGCTCGCGTTACTGATAAGCAGTCCGGAGAGAGTCTCCGAGTTTACAGAGATGAAACAAAGAATCGCGAGGTAGACTTGGAAATTCGTTCGACGAGTAACCGAGGATACGAGGCATTATAATTTTCATAAAAAGCCCGACAACTTATTGCAAAGACGAGGCCGGTGGGTTCTCCGAAAAAATGATTTTCGAGAGAGTTTTCAAAGGTTCATTCTCCCGTGGTATCGGTAGGTGCGATCGAAGACCGGAAGCGGAAACCAAAGCGTATTTCCCGAACGGTCCGGCCCTCGAATCCCGTTCCCGAAAAGATATGGCCGTCGTTGGAAATACAATCACGGAGAGTAGTAGCCGGGGTCCCGTGTAACGAGCAGCAGCGATTTACACGATCGTGGAAGATATATTAACGAAGATAAGTAGGGGCGTGAAATGAACGCGGCCGATCGTCCGTCCGCCATCTTGGTCACGGCCCGGGCCCGGCCGTCGAGTCGCATAATTTCCGTGAGAAAGTATGCGCGATCACGCTCTTTCCCTTCGCCGTATCCCTGACGAATTTCGATGCCGTTCTCCGCGCCGGATAGATCTACGGAAAAACAATTTGTCGCGGCGGCAACGGCGGCGGCACCGTGGGTTTTTGGTATTCGTGTCTCGGAAGCTCTCTTCGAGGACCCTTTCCCCTGTTTTTCCGGCCTGGACGGGACGAGGAAATGACAGCGAGATATATTGCCGCGAACAGCCCGCTATTTACGACGCTTCGAGCATTATTTCGACCCCGCGAAAGAGTCTGTGCGTTTGTCGTCGCGTTGGATTTATACAACTGCAAAAAAGCCCCCGTATATACTGGCCGGCCCCTATACGTTAATCGTGACTTTTATGGCTTCCGCTTAGCCAATACGGTCGGTAGATTACAATTTGCACGATATTCATATACACCGTGTTCCACGAGCCCTGTCCACTTGAATATCTTGCTTATTTCAAACTATACGAGAATATGTTACTTACAGAAGTTGTAGGGTTTAAGAAACTACAAAATAAATGATACTCTTGCAAGTGGAGGCGTAGAGAAGATATAGAGGTCACCTTTGTTTTTTTAAATGGAATGACCAATTTTTTATACTCGATTTCGACAGTTTGGCGTATTCTGAGTATAAAAGTACTAAAGTGCACTTGTCCTAAAACTTACGTGTAATCTGACGTACACTGATACGAGGATTATGATGTACCATTGCAACAACATTAATTTCATTATCTTCATCACTGCATACAGGCTTTTCACGATTCATCTTACGAACAGCGAGACTTCCAGTCTCTTTTAATTTTTTTTCACAATCTTCCAAAAATCTTGTGCGAAGGGCATATGCGGTTTGGATATCTTTCACCGTACAAATTTCGAGCCACAATTGCGTTTCTCTTACTTTCTCCATAAGTTAGAAGCATCTCTAATTGTTCTTCGAATGAACATTTCATATTGACTATCTTATGCTCACTAACTGGGAAACTGACTGACACTGAGAGACGTCGAAAACCTACCAATGTTTGCATTGGTTTACATGTTTACATAGTAGCTGAAAATCTATGGCTGCGGTCGAAATTACCCATTTCAGTTCCACGATTCCAATATTATTAACACTTTTCAGCAGTCGTACTGTACCGAAAGGAAACTTCAAAATTTTCTTCCACATTGTAATCTGACACGAAATTCTTAATCGACGTTACTGGATGTGACTTGTTGGTTCGCAATTGAAATTGTTGTTGCCGTTGGAGGGTCTGCTAAAAATTCGCTAGCCATGGACCATTGATTTTTAAAAATTATAGAATAATCGCCACGAAAATTACTGTATGGAAATTTATTGGATAGATTAATTGGTGTAATTATTATATTTTTTTGTACTTACTATATTTTTGCAATTTATGGAATGAAATCAAATACGATCGCTTGAGCTGCTCGATAATTTTACTGTCAAAATTGTGCCTTCAAAGTCCACAACAACGCTTGATTTATTTAATGACGAGTTTCATCGCGGTGTGGCAAATCCAAACAAACACTGTGGGATGATAGAGGATTACCTGAATCTTTAAACAGTTCAAATCCGTTAAATAATTATTAGGTTAAACGTGCATCGGGTCAATAGTCCCCTCAAAGATTAACGTAAATTTTAGATCACGCTTCTATAAGCAGATCCGTAGAGCTTTATACGAATTTCCACTTTGATGGAATAATTTGAAAAAACAAACGAGAGTCGTATAACATTTTCTTAAAGATAAAAATCTAAACACTTCGACAGACCAAACACCGTCGAACGCACTCAGGAGAAACAACTGCAGCGCAATAAACGATCCCCGAACAACATCCTGATTTTACAACTCTACCGAAAAAGGCGGCATCGTGAAAGCAACGGCCGCCGCATGGAACAAGAGATAAATAACATCGGTGTTTAGGCATTAGCGTCATAAAGCTGGAATGAACGTTTGAAGCGACACCGGTTCTCCATTAAGCCGGTTCTAATGCCACGTTTATAGGACTGTTAGTGTCCTGCGGGTTTACAGGCCCTGCTCGAAAGAAAACTATTATTATTATCTATTGGTAGGTGGTCTAGTCCGCCGGAGGCTCGGCCGCACGAATGCAAACAAATTTGCTGGCTGAATGGTCAGTCGCCGAGAGGCTGATTTCCATGAAGCTGCTGAACAACGCTCCCGACAACAAATAGACCAAGGAAAACACTCGTGGCTCGAGAAATCGTCCACTTGGGGCCCGTGGAAAGGGCTCGCGTCGGAACAAGAGAAAAAGAGGGGCCCGAGACTTTACGCCCACTCGAAAAATAATTAGCATGAACCAAGAGGGATAAATTTTCTTGCGAGCTAGCAATAACGAACAGGCCAATTTCGTTGGCATTGAATAATCTTTTCTTAAATTCATTGCTAGTCGAGGGAACGTAAAGTTCACATTGAATTTACAGGCACTTCAAAGAGCAACTCTCTATTTTACGTTCCACGTTCACAAGATAATAGTTCCAGAAGAGTCTCTTGTCAATCAGGGGAGAAGAGGAATATTCACTACCACCGACAAATCCATTCCAACATCCATCGCCATCAAAGGTACATTAACTCAAACCTTGAACCGGATAAAATCGGTCTGTAGCCGTTGGAGAACCGTATACAGTCTTTCCTCGATATATGTCGCAAATTCCTGGCTGATAAAAGTCGCGGATCCCCACTACCGCGGGGTATCGTGAGTGGCCTCGTAGCTCGAGAGTCCTTGGACATCGAGGAGTGTAAACACAATACGGGTCGGGTACGACCTGGACCATATATGTCGCTGGCAAGATCCGTGTTGTTGACATATATCGAGAAGACACTGTACACAATAACTATACACTTCCTTCTTCGTCCAAGAAATTCTGAACGACAAAGCAGCTTTAGTAACCACAAAATAAATCATAGTGCTGGAGGTTAAAGACACTTTTAACACTAAACATACCAAGCACAGAACATATAAAAATGAAACGTCTTATAGAAGGGAGAAGATTGAGTTCACCCAAAATTTGTACGATTTTAATTACAACATGTGCTTCGAGAAGAATCTCCAATGAAAACGTTTTTATACTTACAATAATTGTAAAATAGAAAATCGGTCATTTTGACCGTGGTAGGTTTAGTGTTAAGAACAATGACATTTTCAAGAGCAGTGATTTTAAAAAAGAACTCCGGGGATGCAGCCAGTTTTATTTTTGAGTCAACTAGAGGGAAGAAGCCGCGTCTACTGCCGGCGAAAAAATCATTTAAAAATTTTTCGAAGTCAGCAACATCATTGGTTTTCATGGAGCTGCTGGAGGAGGCTCTGGACAGAAAATAGACGAGCGTAAACACTCGTGACTCGGGGGCCCGTTGTTAAGGAGCCATGTTAGAACGAGCGAGAAATGTGGAGGGGGCACGGGGCCCGAGGGTTTCGCTCGCGGAACAACACCTTTGCTGCCTCCTCGAAAAATCATTAGCACGATGTACGAGAGTAGAATCGGGAGGGGGGCAGGGGAGAAGGGAACATGCGACATCTTTCGGTATTCGCGTCTCGGATCCTTGAAGGACTCTCGGCGCCTTTGTGAGCCGGGCTCCCGGCCGCGACGTCGGGGCATATTGCGGAAGCCGTCGAGTATTTATGGTACTCGGGGCATTATTTGTGCGTGGAGGGGTCCGTTATAGGGACGTCGAGTGCATCGCTAATATTGGCACACAGTGCCGGCGCTTGGCTGAGCACAATTGGAGCGTTGTGTAAGTACAGACTGCAGCCTCATCAATTACCCGTTCAATTAGCCGAGCCCCCCTTCGTCCTCCTCCCCCTCCTCCTCCTCCTCCTCCTTCTCCACGAAACGGGGGCCACGCCATTCCAAGAGGAAAAGGAAAGTGAACACGCGAGCACGCGCGCGCGGCCCGACGCAGTCGCGAAAATCTGCTCCGCTCGGCGCGGCTTACGCTTTCGATGCTTCTGCTTCTGCCGCCTGGTGCTGGTGCAGGCCTCTCTTCGGCTCTTCAGCAACCCGAGCTGCCTCTCGATTTCATCGATTGTTCGCGAACCGCTCGGCTACGAAATTCGCGAAACCCCTGCGTCCTCCGCTTTAAAGTTTAGTCTAGCGCCACGAGACCGTCGCGTGTTTTCCATTCGGTGCATAACGGCTACGCATTCTCCGACGAAAATGAAATTTTATACCGCCGTGTCTCTCGATGCCCTCTGATATACTGGGTGGCTCGGGCACACGGCGGGTCCGCGAGGAAAAATAAGTGGGAAGGGAAGAATAACAGTTTTTTTTTTTTCGTCCGACGCTTCGTTTCCGGGAAAATTGAACCTAAAATAAACACTTTGTCCACTCGATTTTGACGCATGGTGTCCTGGAAAATCAATTTTATATGGAGATGAACTCACAAGCATTGCTGTCAAGCGAACAGATTATTGCATGTAACATAACAATTGCGGTAGACCTTAGTGCACGTAAGAACACAATGAAACGAACATGACCGTGTGCTGAATATGACGGGAAACCAACAATTTTTAAGGTACAGTGATTTCTCTATACAGTCGAACCTCTTTTTGTGCGGTAGATAGGGACCGCGTAAAAGAAACCGTACAAAAAAATATTCAGAAACTTCATAAATAGCTATAACAAATAATTGTTTACAACATATTAAAGAAAATTATTTTCATGCGGTGGAGAGGGACCGCATAAAAAAGAGTCTCACTTAGAAAATTTGTCAAAGATTTACGAAATAGTGAAAAAGTGTTTTCCAAACAAAATGAAGAAGTGAATTACACATGGAAACATTTTAAAAAAAATTAATTTCTCATTTTAGTCATAGTCTAAAACGCGCAACTTCTTGTGATGAGAACATTACAAGGGTGTAATAATACCGCATAAAAAAATCGGATGGAGAAGGACCGCACAAAAACAGGTTTGACTGTATATGTCGCCAAGACCTGAATGATAAATGTCGCGGAATTATCCCCACTACCGATACACCCCGTGACGAAGCTCGGGAGGCCTCGGACGCCGAGGAGTCTCCTGGACGATACATGACGCTGGCAAGGCCCGTGTCGTTGACATATATCGAGAATTTCACTGTAATATGTTTGGTGGAATGAGGGAGCAGTTCGTAAAGGGGTAGTTTTTATATTTGATTGCACCGCTAGAGTATTATTACTTGTGAACGTAGTATCTATCATAGCTCTCATTGAATGTTGGCTTTCTTTTTATTCAACGGAGTTATACGTTTAATTAAAATCGCTTTACCGCAACGTCTCTTTGTAAATCTGGGTCGCATGAAATATTACCAGCACTTGTTACCGCTTTTTCCAACGATTCTCAAGATTGTCGTGAACAATTGATAATTACCTTCGTTACAGCAAAACTTCATTACCAGAGGGTTCATTAAACGAGATATTTCCGCATAAGCTTTGTTCTTTGCTGGTTGAAATAACATACCACCGAACCCTCCATTCTAATTGAAACTTGGCTAACTATTTCACTTTTAGTAACTATCGGAAATGCTTCCCTCCGGAAGAGTGGAATATGAACGGCTCCAAAAATGAATTTACAACAGGAGGACGCATTGTTTGTAACCTTTCAGCGCATGGATCAACACTAAACCTACCAAGCATTAACAGATTCTGGTAAATATTGCCTTATAAAAATGGCAACTCTAAGTTTATCGAGATTTTCCGTAATTTTCAATATAATAAATGCCTGGACAAGGAAATTTATTCCACTATTTTCTATAGATGAATTTTTCAAATTTCAATAATTGTACAATATAAAACCGGTCATTTGGCCGTGGTAGGTTTACAAATTTACGAAGAGAATTTGTGCTCCTTCAATTTCCGATAAATCAACTTGGAATTCCTATTATACATAAAAATACCGGAGTTTACTAGGAAAAATGTAAACAATCAATTGGATTCTTTGGACCCGTAGACCGTGTTAGGGTTGAAGAATTATTTTCGATGAATCATCTTGGGTTTACATTGTTGGACTCACCTACTGCAAAATTGAAGAATAAGGTGAACAAAAATCCACGTGGAAACCAAAGCGGACAGGAAGCCACGCAACCACCATAAAATTTCGGAAAAGTCACTCGCCCGCTCGGTGTCCTCAGAAATGAGCAAAATGGCGTCGTTGCGCGACGAAGTAATAACGAAGAAGAAAAGGAGGCGGGGTGGCGATGGTGGGGGGTCAGAAAGGGTGGAAGAAAAATATTGGGCTGCCGGGGGGGATTAAGCTCTTCGAAACTCGTAAACCATGGTGGTCGGGGTCCTTGCCGGGCTCTCGCGACTCGGTTAAATTTATTATTCTCCTTTCGCTGCGTTCACAAGCTGTAGCTTGATTTAACGGGAGGAACGTGCCCATTCAGCGGAGAGGCTGTTCCAGCGTAGGTTCGCGTAGGTTCTGCGCTCGCCCTTCCGTTGGATTGTACTTCTGTCGGTTGTAAACCCGTCGGAACGTATTCCCAGGCCTCTCTTGGAGAGGGGGCTAATCCGGGGGCATAGGGGGGAGGGAGAGAGAGAGGCTATGAGAGGGCCCACCGTGAGCGCATCAATTACAGCCGGTCGCGGAACAGTTCTCATTAACGTCGCGGTTGGCGAATCGAGGCCGCGCGTCGGGTGTTTTCGCGAAAGAAAATGGAAAAACGCAACCGCTCGCTCGCATCCGGCATGCCCGGTAATCCGAGAATATTAACCGGGGCCATCGGTAACAATATCCTCCGAGTGGCCCCGGGAAGACTGACTAACTGATCAAATACAGCCCCGGGGCTGCTGCTGTTGCTGCTGCTGCTGCTCGAGAGCGATGGGGAGAGCTGAGGCTGGTCCTTTCGAGTTTTTCGCCCCTTGGTAATATCGGCCGATATACCCGCGATACGTACACAGGAAAAGTCTCTCTCTCTCTCTCTCTCTCTCTCTCTCTCTCTCTCTCTCTCACTCACACTCACTCTCTCTCTTGATCTCGCTTCTCACTCGATCCTCTCTCGAATCTCTACGAGCCCCGGATACGGCCACGGCTCCATATTGGTCACGCCGGGACCGGTACGTGTGCGTGGAAACGCGTACGTGTGACCACGTACCTGCGCCAGGAGAATTGCCAATATTGGACGAGCCTCGCCGCGTTTATTATCGCGAGAGCGAAGCCGAAAGTAGTCCTTGATATATTGCCGGCGTTCCCGGTGTCGCGGCTCTACGATCGGGACATTTAAGCGCAATTAGTGCCGGATCGTTGACCCCCGGCCACGATTTCTATCTGCCCGTGGCTACACCCCACCCCCTTTTTTTAGTAACTTTTGTAGGAATCGGTGCAAATTTTGGAGTAAATTATTTGCTTTTTTGGGGGGGGGGGGAAGAAGGATGGTCTTTAGCGTTCGATGTGACGTACGGTTCTGTGCTTGTACTGTTCGTTTACTCTTTGGTTACATTTGTTTGTGTATTGTCACGAGAATTTTACGTTGAAGTAGAATCTGTTAGAAGCGCCACGGTGACTCTGAAGAGCCACTGAAAATTGTTGTGCCATTATTTCCGAGAAATTACAAAAAATATTACAAAATATTTGTTACATTACAAAATTTGTATTTAATAGATTACTAAACATTGAAATATTATGTGTGGAAATTGGATCAGTTTCGTATAAATAAAATGCAAATATTCTAAGACGGAAGAAAAATTTAGTTTTAGAATTAGAATAGCGCCGAGAGCAAGGGGTTAATTCGGCTGTGTTCTATATATGTCGCCAATGCCTCGCTGATACATGTCGCGGAACTATCCCCACTACCGCGGAGTATAATCCTCGGACGCCGAGGAGTGTAAACATAACACGGCTTATATGTTTTGTGCTTGGTAGGTTAAGTGTTAATAAATTGCTAAACTTTCAAGTGTGGTAGCAGTAAATGCCATCCGATTTCATGTGGACAAAAATATTGTAAACATTTTCGACAGATATCGAAAATTAGTTATTGTAAATTAATGATAGGGATTAATATTGTTTCGATTGTGGAACAGTTGTGTCCGATGCTGAACTTTTACCTCCATTCGATGAAATATATTTCCCAAAATAATTGTTTTAAGAAAGAATTTTTTGTTAACCAAACACAGCAAAGAAACCAGTTTAATCGAAAAATCGTTTTCAAAATCCATTGATCGTCGATAGTACATAAAACCTATTCACTTCTATGCACTTCAAAGAACAATGCTCTATTTTACGTTCCAATAAATACATTTTTTGTAACAATCGTTTCGGACAGGATATCTCCTGTCTATGAACGGCAACCAGTTGCTAGCGTCATTGCCATCGAAAAAATTCTTTTCAAAATCCATCCGTCGCCGAAGAAACGAAAAATCGATTCCGTCGAATGCGCCTGCAAGAACAATGCTCTATTTTTCGTTGAAATAAAAAAGATTCTTCTCAATTAGCAACATGTAAGTGGCCGTTGAAAAATCCTTAGCAAGATCCATTGCTTATGACTCCTGTATTTTCTCAAATTTTCTCACTTTACTTTTCAATTTTACATTTTCTAATATAGCGATAACAACATTTCTTTTGACAGTCAGCATCAAAGAAGATGCAATTAACGAAACAACGTTCTAGGGTAAGGAACCGAATTATTGTGGGGGTACCAATTACAGTACCTGTATTAATTATACTTATTTTTAAAGCACAATGAATATTAAAAAATTTAATATCTTCTTTGTAATAATCATTATGCTTAAAAACAAGTATAATTAATATAGGCACCGTAGTTGGTACAGCCCCACAGTAACAGGGTCCCTCACCCTAATTTCCCCAAAAATATGCTTCCAAAAACAACGCTTTCAAAAATGAACTCTCATCAACCAGCAACAAGAAAGAAGCCGGTTTCACAAGCACCAAAAAATCCCTTCGAAAACCCATCGCTCCCAGAAACCGCATAAACTCGATTCACTTAGCGGCCGTCCGAAGAACAACACTCCACTTTTCGTTCGTTCGCAAGGATATTTCCGAAAACACTGTTTTCAAAAAAGACCTCCGGTGAACCGGCAGCAGGGAAGACTCTACTGCGACCGAAACGTCCATTTCAAAATCCATCGCTCGTGAGGAACACGTAAAATCGGTTCGATCGTTAACCAAGTTCGGTAGCGGGCGGGAAGGGGTGGCTGCCGTCGAAAGGAGCGATGTAAAAGCGAGCGAGGGAGGTTTTTTTTAAAGCGTCGCTGATATTTCAGCGCGGCGAACGTTTTACTGCCGGCGTAGCATCGGGAACCACGGGAAACGGGGAACGGGGAGGAACAGGATAGAAAGACTTCCTGACCTGCCGGAGCGCCTTTCGACGGCGTCGTCGGTGGCGTCGCATCGGCAAGAGGAGGAACAGAACGTGGGAGGTGTGTGCTGGGAAAAAAAGAGTGCATTCTGAAATACCACGACTGCCTTTCTGGAATTTTTATTATTGGTTCGTACCTTTGTTACCGCGATCTACGCCCCCGCAAGGAAGAGGAAAACGGGACGAGGAAGGGGAAGAGGAAACGCGCGGCGCAGCCACTGCGCGACGGAAGTACAATTTCCAGCGTGTATTCCGTGCTTCGCCACGTTATTTTGTTTGTTTGTTTTTCTCTCTCTCTCTCTCTCTCTCTCTCTCTCTTCTGCTTTCGCGTTCTCCCGTTATCGTACTTCGTTGAATTTTTTCCTATTTTCCCGGGACCAGTTTTTCCCCCTCATCGAGCGTATATCGGCGATCGATAAATTTAATAAAAGTTTACAGAAAATCGAGTCAAAGGCACCCTCCGACCGACTGTTCTTTCGTCTGTAAACCTCGGATTGACATTGCAACGTTGCGCTCGCGCGCGCGCGCGCGCGAATGAGCGCTGCTCCAACGGTCCGTGACGCGAAAATACGTTTTTAAAAGGGCCGAACCGCGAAATTTCGTTGGCACGGAATTGATTTTTATTCGGTGTAAGTGACGCGGCTCGCGCTACAACATTTCCCGCGGATTTGTTTACACCGATTTACCGGGGCTAATGAAATGTGTCGGCCGGCGCACGGTTTCTCATTTTCGCGCTCGACACCGATCGCCTACAGGGGAAATGCACCGCGTGATTTGTTGTCGATCGCATTCCGCGAAACTGCGTCCCTTCCGTTGTGCACACGGTGGGCCCAAAGTTATCGAAATCGGTCCTGCACAATTTTATTAGATATTGAGGTACACGCACACGGTGGCTCGCGGAATTGTTCGAACGCCCTTTAAAACAGTGTGACTTTTCTAAAATCGGATCAAACGACCTGAACTTTTTTCAGTCCATAGAAGCATTGCCAAATGTTGTGCAAGAAATATTTTTTAACTTTTTTATTTCACCCTGTAATGAAAACTTAGAATATGCATTTTCTAGATCCACGTTAGTTGTACACATGCTGAAAATTTCATCGAAATCGGTTGACGTGGACAAAAACCACACGCATTGAAAGACGGGGATTGAAATATTTTAAAAAATTAATATTAAACTACGATTTTCACCACTTTTAACCGCTTTTATTCTCTCCTTCTTTCAAAATCTATCAAAATCCAGCAAAAAGAACGTCAGGTCGTTCGGTCCGATTTGTAAAAAGTTACACTGTTTTGAAGGGCGTTCGAACACTTTCGTGAGCCAGTGTGCACATAATCTCCTCTTGAAAGTAGCTCTCTTAAAAATCTATATAATACTAGAAACATTGTTCTCACCCCTTCGGACCGTTCAACCGAAACTACATTCAGTTCGCCTGCTATGACAATGTTGTTGCCTTGTCCAGCAGCGTTTCAAAAAAATTTGTTTTCGAAACGGGGAAAGACCACACTGGCTATCTCCTGAATATGGCAGCTGTGGAACCATTCGAATATCTTTTTTGGTCAAAAACTCGGTCACGGAAATAACAGTGTGACACGGAACGTTACTGTGGTATGGTGTCCAAGAAAAAGTTGTTTGCCAAAATATTGTGGACGGTTTGGCGAACAAAATTGAACTCTTTCTTCATCATTCATTCGAATATTGATTTAGAGCTCACGACAGGTCCACTTCAATCAATCTTTGTTTACATTTGAAGTATAAAATCGACTGGGTCATTTTTATTCTTTTTTTTGGGGGGGGGGGGTTATTTTTTAACCGAGAATCATGAGTTGTTTCATTTCAATTTGGTTTTATTATCTATATATGTAAATTACAAAAGCATTTTCGAATGACTTTTATTTTAATAAATAAATAAATATTACGACCGAAGCAGTATATTTACACAGCAGCAGTTTTATAAACCAGAAATTTGGAATGCATCATTTTGACCTGCCTGATACTCCCAATATTAATTCAACGAATAACTTTTTTACGTCATGATACGAATGATCGACGTGAATTGTTTTATATTTACGCCGATTGCAGTGTAATTTTTTCTATATTTTTTTGCGTATATATTTGGCTTTACATTTTCGCTATGCATAATTGAAAAACCACCTTGTTGAACGTATATATGTAACTTACGATTTGATTTCATTTCAAGAACACCCATACACAATTCATTGCTAAATTATCTCATCATACGTCATGTTTTGGCCGCTGAATTAAATTCTATGCTGAACATCTACTAACAAGGAGTACGGTCGCAATCATTCGGTCATAGATTCTGATAAAACTTCTATGTTATACTCATTATTGATGAAGATACTTTTCGTTGAATGTTTCTGCTTTTCACAAACAGTAGATCAATAAAAACGTACCGCAATATTTAACACCGTGCATTTTACAGTATGATCGACGATTTCATTCGGGCCTCGATTCCATTCGTTCCAGCCCGACGGTGTTCGAATGATTCATTTGTACAATTCCGAGCAGGCACGCGAATTCCGTGTTCCGTTGGAGCCGCGGGGGATCCTGTGCAAACTCGGCCCGCGGAACGATAAATAACGAATAAAAACATAATTTTGCCGGTGTGTTATCGCAGTTCCCGGAGCAATTCCTTGAACTTGACCGCGCAATGTTAGCCTCCGGAGCGGCGGCGAGCCGCGATTAGCTCGCCGAGCCGGTCAGCAACAGGTTCTGCGATCGGTATTTGCCAAATAAATATCTCTCCGCGGGAGCTTGAGACAGTTTACAGCACGTTATTAATATTTCGAATGCTCGCGGTGCAGCGCCGTTGTGCGATTGCGAAATCTGGCGGAATTCTATTTATGCAAATAATTTGTCGAATTAATGAGAAGGGCCACGCACATATGCGCGCGCGCGAGATAGCGAGATCGGCCCTGCGAACCTTTCAATTAACTTACGACCTTTAATCAGCAGGCATTGTTGCGCGCTTTTACAATGAACCGTATATCGCGTTCCGTATCCTATAAATTAAAGTTATCGCCGCGCAATAGCGCACAGGTCTTTGAATAATTCCCGCCGCAGAGATTGCATTTCGTGCGCCGCGGGTCGCAACGCTGCGAGGATGCTGAGGAAGCGAGGTGATCTCGCAGGGCGTCAATATTTCCGTGACGCGACGTCGGTTTTTCGCGCGAAAATGACGAGCGAATTTTGGGCGTCAACAAATTTCGTATAAACACACCAGAGCAGACCGTACGCTGTGGTTTTGTATCATGTGTACCCATAAGTAATCAATTATTTGCAAAGGATTTGTTTTGCCTTTCGTTCTGTACCGATCGTTGAAGAGGAAACACGTATTCTTTTACAGTTTTCGGTAAAACAGCCTGTGTTCAAAATATTCTAAGGAGTATAATCTTTTTTTGCAACCCTGTAATAAAATGGCGGCGTCCGTACCTTGCGAGGGTCATATTCGTCATTGCATACTTTTTCATTTTCATGCGGTATTTAATGCAACGGTAACAACAAAGAAAATTTGCTTGATAATGATGGAAAAACCTGAATTTACTACGAAGTTTATTGTAGATTTCATAATAATTGATTACTTATGCGTCCCCTAATATTTACATTTTTGCGCGGGCGATAAAGGCCGGCACTATTATCGAACGAAATTTAATTTCCCTCCGCGATTGCAATAAACCCGAAGCACGGCGGAACCGTATTTATATTGGATTACTTTTCAAAGACTTATTATCAGACTAGGAACATTGTGCAAAGTAAAATTTCCCCGGCGCGCAATTCACCAGGACTCCAGTCAAACAGAAGTTTATTTCCTCTTCCAGCAATTTCAACCCCTTGCCTTATGATTTATTTCCTGACCAGGCCAGCAGGAGTCACTTTGTTGCGAATAATTTCCGAGCTGAAAAAGAAAACAGGCGCGTTCATCGCCGGCGCGTGTTTAATGTGAAAGTTCAATGCTCGTGAACGCAGAGTAATATTTCCCTGGAATTGGTGTAAACAGGGAAACACACATACTAAAAAGTTCTGCTTGAAATTTCGAATACGTGTTTGCGAAAAGAGAAGAGTTAATGGAATATTGTTCAAATAATTATGCCCCCTTGTATCGTCCTGAATAATCCTCTGAAATCGAGATCCGAAAACGTGGCAACTCTCGATCAACCATTTCGAACATTCTGACGAATTTTAGAAAAATACGAATTATTGTAAATGCATGGAATTTAGGTTAATAATGACGGATCTGGTTGCCTGTAATTTATCTTATCGGGAAATTTGCTGGGACACTATATGCATCAAATTTATTTCAGTATGATTCCAGCATCTGTCAAAGGTTCCAAGAAAATCTATACTCGTGTGACATAGAAGTATATGACGTAGTAAATCACTATATACTACGTGCGAAGTGTTAACACAGCGATGCCGCCGCGGATGCGCCGAGGACGAGCATAAAAGAGAAAGATGAGCGTCTAGGACGACTGATCTCTCAAAATATTTTTATAGACGTTACGTCTTGAGTACACAAATATGATTTCACAGATCCATAAACCGAGAACTCTTGCTGTATTATATTTCGTTTAAAAGCCATAAATTGCGCCTATTTTATTAAAGGTGCTCGCATAGATCAATAAATTTTATTTCGGTATACATGCACTCTCGAAACGACCTGATCTTGCAATATATTCTTGTAGATGTTATATCTTCGACATAAAGATGTCGTTTTACAACTCCATAAACTAAAAATGTTGACACTATCGCGTTTCGTTTAACGATCATGGATTGCATCTGTTTTGCCGACGGTGCTCGCTTTGATCGGTAAAATTTTCTTGGGGGATGATGTACGCACATCCAGCACGAGTGACGTTTCAAAATATTTTTGTAAATGTTGCATTAGCTCCAGTGACAATACGATGGCTCCATTATATTTCATTTTAAAATCACAGATTCTCTGATCAATGGTACATCCACTTTGATTAATAAACTTGATTTAAAAATATATATATATATACGAGAACGAGTAATAGTTCACAGTATTTTTCTAGATATGATATTTTCAATATGACGACGTTGACAAAATAAAAATGCATAAACTAAGCGATTCTGGGTCGAATATACTGCGTTGGAAAATCTGAGGTTCGAATAGTGTTTAAAATCATTGTTAAGAATTGTGCGTTTCGCAGGAAGCGAGCAACAAAAGAAGAAATCTCGGAGGAGCAAGAGGATGGTAGGAACGTGTCCGATTTTGCGTACGATGCCGGTCACGGTAACGGGTTAATGCGATCGATGCGTCGCTGCAACTAACCGGGTCGACGCGCGGCGAGTATTGCGAGATCGCGCTCGGTGCATCGCGTTGCAACGCGGTGCAACGCGGCGTGTCGCCGTGGATATTTTTCCGCGGGTATCGCTCGCTGTGTCGTCGCCGGCGCACGATGGAAAAATCGTGTTACCGCGTGTACAGCCGAGGAATTTACATGAGGTGGCAAATAAAACGAAATTGCGTAGCACACTTAAAAAGGTAAACACGTTTTACGAGGGAGATGGGCTCTCGCGACCGCGCTCGGCTCTTTCTTACGCGAAATACGGGGATGAATAAACAACGATATGCATACAATGCCCGGACGCCGAAAGCACGAAGGTTCTTCTCGCGCCGGCCGCATCGGCACGGCGACGTGATAACAAAAGAGAGAGAGAGGGGGGGAGACGGGGAATAGCGTTGCGAATTAAACGGGAATTTGAAATTTAAACCAGTCGCCGGGCACTTACGCCCGCGCGCGCGACATCAGAGCTTCCTGTTGCCCCATAAAATCGAGACCCAGTTATATTTCCAGCGAACCCCGAACAGATTACTCGCATAATTTCGACGACACAAAGTGTTTTCCTGTACGACGGAAATTATGGACGTTCGAACGGTCAAACACAGTGGCTCCGAAAATTGTTCGGTGTTCTAATTCCGTAAAAAAGTTACGCAACAATGGAACTGGACTCGTTTTAAAGCTTGGTACTTCTAGCTTTACAATGCAACGCTTATTTCCTTCTGGAAATTTGTTGCACGATATGAGAAACTGAAGGCGCGACTCTTCTTGAAAATGTTAAAAATTAAAACGTCCCTGGAATCTCATTTTCTTTAATGGATCCACCATAAATTTGAAGACTGGAGCTTTCCCTTTACATTGACCCCCTAGATCTTGATGCACGAATTTTTTAACTGTTCCCTTAAACACAAATCAGGAGTGAAAAATGATGACTCGTGTTGCATTTTGTATTATAGTAACGTCGTAGTATTTTAAAATAGTACCTTTTTTATTTAAAGTAAAGCAACCGTAATTTTAGGATGTTCTAACATTCTTCTTCCGAGGCCATTTTTTCATAATTTTCAAAGAGATATTTGTTTCCATACAACTCTATAGACAACACGCATATTTATTGCAATAACCTTGAAATGTCTTCCCGACCTTGATGTCCAAAAAATCAAAAGTTTTAACTAAAATTTATGTCCATTGAGATCGTACCTTTTTTATTTAAAGCTCAGTAAAGCAACCAAAATTTTAGGATGTTCTACCATTCTTCTACCAAGGCCATTTTTTGATAACTTTCAAGGAGATATTTCCTTGCAAACAATTCTATATATATATCTTATTTCAGTGTATATCTCATAAAAAACATTCAGACATGTTTACTGCAATAACCTTGAAATGTCTTCCCGACCTTGATGTCCAAAAAATCAAAAGTTTTAACTAAAATTTATGTCCATTGAGATCGTACCTTTTTTATTTAAAGCTCAATAAAGCAACTAAAATTTTAGGATGTTCTAACATTCTTCTACCAAGGCCATTTTTTTATAACTTTCAAGGAGATATTTCCTTGCAAACAATTCTATATATTTCTTATTTCAGTGTATATCTCATAAAAAACATTCAGACATGTTTACTGCAATAACCTTGAAATGTCTTCCCGACCTTGATGTCCAAAAAATCAAAGCTTCAACTAAAATTTATGTCCATCGAGATCGCAGGCTATGAAGCAAATCCAGAAACGTCCCGCAACCACGCAACAGTAATCTCCGCTCGAAAAAGTGGTTGTATTTCATGCGCGATGCGATTCCAAGATCCGTGTGTCAGAGAATGAGCCTTGTACGCATTAATTCACTAGCAAACATCCGGGATTTGTAGTTTGGTTCAATCCCGGGGATAGCACTCGTTGCAACCGGAAACTTATGCTTTTCATGGACTCACTTTTTCCTTAGCGTTTGTTACAGTTATAAGCTTCATGGAGTCTTGGACCCAGCAGAAAAATTCTCGCGATGTTAATTGGAAACGTTCTCTGGCGGCACGGAATAAAAAATATCTGTTGAGCTCGTCAAAGGTACCGCCGCTGTAGTTACTAATTCGAATTTGACGGTGAAATTAAACAAACGCGTATTCAATTTTTCGAATTGGTTGAGCATTTTGATTCTCCTCTGCTTTTATTTAAACGTGCCCTGTTGTTCGAGTCGTTTTTCAATCGAATTTTCAGTTCTTTGATGTCGTTGCAATGCTTTTGACCTAGTTGTGACCTCAGTTGCTCGAATATCCTTTTTCGTTTGGTAAAAATAAATTTCTCTGCCGTGTACATTGGAAATAACAATTTAAAAGTCACTCGATGTCAGTTAAAACATTGTTGACGTTTAACCCGCCGTAACGTCGCGGGAAAAAATCGTGTGGCAACCTGCGTGAGCTTTTCTTAAACGGTGGAGCCTCTATGTTCACGTACCGAATTTGTTTTTTCCCCAAAAAATCTTTTCACACTTGAACATTGGCTTAAAACAGACCTCAGCATTTCTTTTGAAAGTCTCGTAAACATCAAAGCCAGTTCAGGTGACTCTCCGCAGTTTAACCATTGTATTTGTAATTACTAAAACTACCGTGGACTCACAGATTAGTTTCTCCGCTTTACAACAAGTGCATTTTTCCCTGCCCCGAAATTAATCTCTACAAAGCTCGATCGACAAGAAGCTGAAAGTATAGTCGAGGCATTAGAAATTGAAGGGCGAAAGGATTAGCGGAACTTCCGTCGGAAATTCGCACGTGTCGTACGAACGGCGCAGTTTATTTTCCCGATGTGGAGAGGGGGCGACTTCTTGGACCAAGACCTGGTCCAGCCACTCGAGAACAAAGTTTTCGGGGACCGGGACTCTCGGCTCGGCGGCGTCGCGTCGAAACTGATTCCGCAGGATCGAGGAGCCGAACGCCCGACTTGGAGAATTAGTCCTGACCGTAGCCGAGCCAGGGCCAACAAGTGGTTGTGTCTAGTTAACTTGCGGAGTCGTTGCTGGAGACAGTTCCGAAAGACACGCTGTCACTGGGGCAGCTCCGAGGGACGGGAACAACTGCGTTTCTGTAGCCGGGATTTAGGGTATTGATCCGTGGCACGGCACCGCGCCGGTTCCGCGGCAAGGATCTGCCAGAGAGTCCGGCCGACTCCGGCCAGTGAAACGGGGAACGTGCACCGCAACATAAATCTTTCACCCTGACGGAGTTTACGAATTGTAATATCAATATCTCCTCTCACCTGTTGCCGGCCGGTCGGACCACGGCTAGCCTGCTCCGATAATTTACACGCATGCCTTTTATTGTCCGAAAGCCTTTGCTCGACATTCTCTTGCGATCGCCGAAGACGTATTTTTAAATGATCGATAATTGTGAAACAAGTTTCTGGTTGTAAACGCATGGTAAACGCGTAGCATGCTGAATTAGTTACCGAGCGATTATTGCACCGAAATTGTAAGTAATGGAGCTTTACAGACAGGATGAACTTATACAATAAGCAAAGCATATTTTAGGAGATGAATACAATTGAATTCTGTATTATTATTTTTGTGCAGTCTCTTTTATCGTTTCTGGATTGTTTGAGTATCTCTATTAGCCTTTGAAAATCCGTCCAAATTAAATCAAAAAGACTGCACAAAAATAATAAGAGCATGCCAGCCTTTGTAGTTGACAGATTACAACGACAATATTCAACATTACGATTTTAATTAATAACCCAATCCTGCATGCCGTACTTTCAATTAGGAACATTCAATATTGTAATGCATTAGGTTTCTTCATTTAATTTGGAAGATCGAATTCAAAGGACTAAGCAGAAGCCCTGGAAATTCCGCACTAATAGCCCTGGTATCGATAAAATGTTTCACGAGAGACTAGTTTACACCGTCAGCGCCGATGACGCCCGATGGCGTCATGCTGGATTTTCGATGCTATAATGCCTACGTGCTTGAATAAATTCCGAGTGTATTTGTGGAGTGTTACAAGGATAACAGCGACTCTTTCCATATGTTCGACATAGCCGAAAAGCATTGTATTATGTTAATTAAATGAACGTGAAGGAGGAAACGAGAAAAGTCTTTCGAGAGTCGTTCGGGCCGCTTCGGTGAACCGGTCTTCGAGCAGGCGACGTGGTTGAAGAGTCCTTTAGCCGACATCAGAAATACGGTGAAACAGACGAGAGGCTCGTTGCTTTGTGTCGCTGCAAACAGAATACGCGCGCGCGCCGGTGCAAACGTAAATCTTCAGCGTTTGCTGTTATTACGAGCGCGTTTTGAAGTGAGAACGCCAGTTTTCGGTAGTCGGGGCTCTCTCGGTCCTCTCGGCGTCGCGGGGAGTCCGTGGGTGAAAGGAATTTGAACAAGCTCTAATTACCAAGCACTATAATTTTCCGTTGAAAGTGGCGGACCGAAAAATATGCTTCATATTTCGCTTTGCCGCCTCGCCGCTCGGTCTGCATTAACCCGCGCGGACGTGAACGCGCATAATTCTCTCAAAATGTGGCGCACACAAGTTGCTCTGTCTCCCGGCGGCAGAGAAAGGGTCAGGAAGGAAGCAGATAATTTTGAATGAATTGAAGCCGCCGCGCAACGAGCGGTCGTTCTCTCCTCTCCGCTTCTCTCTCTCTCTCTCAATTCGCTCTCTGTGTCGCGTGCGACCCACCAACACAGATACCGGCCGGCGAAAATTATGAATGCGGACGGCAAAATATGTAGATGAAACAACGAAAAAGGACAACGCAACTTCGCCGCGCCGTGTCGGGACTAGCGCCGCTCCGCGTCGCGCCGCTTCGCGTCGCATATTATTCGGCCGACCACTTTCTATACAATCCAGACCCACAGTCCATAGGTTATTGATCGATCGAGGGAACGATCCACGACGATCCCTACAACCGGCGTGCCCTGTACCGTGAAAGCTACAATGCTTAAAATTGTTCCCGTTCCCCGAAACGACATGGACGCTCGCGTCGTCGCGGCGTGTCAACAGTAATTAACATTCGACCAGACAAGGTGGAGAGGCGGCCCGGGAACCGGATCACGATCCTCGCCGGTGTATCAATAAACCGAATACTACAAGACCGGCCCGACACTCGGCCCGGCGACCCATCCGCCTGGAAACATGTCACATCGAGCCCGCGTCAGAACTTAAACCTCCGATGAAAAAGTTCGTTTCCGAGATCCATGTTCCAGTGTCGACCGACGCACACTCTGCCCGCAGGAATACCGCGCTCAGACGACGATACCTGCGGCTAACACGATCTACCTGTTCTCTTCTTTTTAGCTGCGCGCAGAGATCTAGAGTTACGCTTTCTGGACATTTTTCTCTCGCAAGAGAGATGCTCGTCTTCGACAGGCTATTGAAAGATTCAAATAAATTATTATGGAAATGTTTGTTGGTGTTTCACTGACTTCTGCAAATGAAAATACTGATGTACTTTTTTAGGGTACCCATAAGTAATCAATTATTTGCAAAGAATTTGTTTTGCCTTTAGTTCTGTACCGATCGTTGAAGAGGACACACGTATTCTTTTACAGTTTTCGGTAAAGCAGCCTGTGTTCAAAATATTCTAAAAAGTATCATTTCTTTTTTGCAACCCTGTAATAAAATGGCGGTGTCCGTACCTTCCGAGGGTCATATTCGTCATTGCATACTTTTTCATTTTCATGCGGCATTTAATGCAACGGTAACAACAAAGAAAATTTGCGACGTTTATGGAGATGTATCGAAGGTCAACAAGTGTCAACGTTGGTTCAGAAGGTTTGCTGTTGGTGATTATGATCTTTCTGACAGGCCTCGAAGTGGACGACCAGTTGAATTTGATAATGACACCCTAAAATCTCTAGTGGAAACTGATCCGAAATTAAGTATACAGGAACTATCGAGAAGCCTTGACTCCACATGGTCAACTATACAAAGGCACTTACACGAAATGGAAAAGGCATATAAGGAATATGGGTACCGCATCAATTATCTGAGACCAACAAGAATATTCGTCGATGAATTTTCACTTCATTGCTATCCAGATTTCGTAGAGATCCATTTCTTAGCAGAATCGTTACCGGAGACGAAAAATTGATTCTTTATGATAACATAAAGCGTTCCAAGCAATGGCTTTCTGCAAATCAAATCGCAATATCAACCCCTAAACCTAGCTTATCGCTTAGAAAGGTGTTACTGTGCATTTGGTGGGACTGTCGTGGCATAATTCACTTTGAGTTGCTGAAACCTGGAGAAACAGTTACTGCTGAGTTCTATTGTCAGCAATTACAACGGCTGTATTCAGAACAATTGAAAAAGAGGGCATCTTTAGTCCACAGAAAAGGTGTAATACTCCAAATTAACAATGCCCGGGCCCATACAGCGAAACTCACTCAGGAAAAAATCAAAGAATTGCAATGGGAAATTTTACCGCACGAAACTGTCCATGATAATGATGGATATTATATAATAAATTAAGAAATAAAAACTTGAATTTACTGCAAAATTTATTTTAGATTTCAAAATAATTGATTACTTATGGTTCCCGCTAATATTATCACAAATATGATGGGATATTTGAAGCTGGAGTGTTCTTTTTGACTATAAACCCGTCGCAACTGTGACAAAACTGTTTGTCATACTAGTTTGTCCCGAGAAAAATGGAGCAGCTTTTTCATTAGAATGAATGTCGCTATGGTTCAAGCCAGAATCAATAAAATACTTTATCATTGTAAAAAATAGTAAACATCGATAGAATACTTCGTCATTTTGAAAAATAGTGACTATTTGTAATTGGGGGTTCGATATTTTTGGACATCTTCTTCGTTTTTGTCATAGCAAAAAATTAGCAGCAATTAAGATTTACTGAAAATAATGGTCTGTGCGGTAATATTTAAATTGTTCTTTATCGGTCTATGAAAATATGATTACTTCGTTATTTTTGCGAATTGGAACAAATCCAATTTTATTATATTTAAAGAAAATATAGCAAAATTGTTTTTTGCAAAGTTCTGAATCGGAGTAGCCAGGAAAGTGTCGCGAACGAATACGAGCGGCGCCGAAGGGCTCGCCGAACGACTGCGAACAAAATTGGAACGAATCAGCGAGCGGAGTTCCCGCGAGTGCATGGTTGTTTGTGCAATTGATTAGTTGTAGAACGAGCGCCATACCTAAATCGTCCCCGGTGGCGTCGAATAATGGCAGGAACAGCGAGCAGCGTCGCGTACCCGCCGACGCGACGGGAGCAAAGAAACGTTCCCGTTCGCGGGCAGATTGGCTTTCATAAACGAATCTGTCTGGGGAATTCGATTTTTGAGTCGCGCACAGCTCGCTCCACGGCCCCGGGAACGTGTAAACAAAGTAAACGACATAAAACTTGTTGACCCGTTTTCGGGATGAAAGAGAGACCCGCCGGGGAATAGAACACGAAAGACTCGACCGACGAGTTTATGAGAGGAAATTTATAAGCGTAACTCGGTTTCCCGCTCTCTCTCTCTCTCTCTCTCTCTCTCTCTCTCTCTCTCTCTCTCTGAAAGGAATGTTATTCAATACGTGGCGCGCGCGACGGTACGTCGAGCAGCGAAAATCAAAATCGCGCGTGACACGCTCGAAGAATGGGAGCAAACGCGCGCCCACGGTTGGTCGATTTATCGTTCCACAGGAGCCGAGGGTCTGTGGATCGCCGCGTACGATTAATCGACCGACGAACAATGTTCCGAACAGTCAACCTAGATAGGCAGAAATCATTTTGGTGATCATTGTATCTCAACTTTTGTTGCGAGTTGCCGAAAAAGGTCTGCAACAACTGAGAAAGCGGCTTTAGGGTATCGTCCTAAAGAGAAAACTTTAATCCCAAAATTCTGTGGTAGATTCAGCCAGGAACGAAACTTTTGTTTCTAGAGATGTTTCAATTTGTAGCATCATTTCGAATAGCTAACGTATTTTCAATTCCCCATTTATTATACATAATTGTCCTAGTCAGGCAAAAATGAAGACTGCGAATCTTTATGCATTTATAACAAAATTGGGTAGACAAAATTTGAAATTGTAGGAAAATTCAGAAAATCTAAAATGTCAATGTACTATTTCTAGTCCATTAAAATTAGCAAGTGAAGAAATAACATTCTACTTAGTTTCCATTTCTTGTAATCGATGCAAACAATTTTTATTTTGCATAAAGATCCGCAGTCTAATGATGGACTATAAAAGTAGAGACTTCAACCTTTAAAATGACATTAGATTTATTTTCGCACGATTCTACGAAATTATAACACATTAACACTGAACAGCTAATCATTCCTAAAAACGACGATTAAGACAATCAAACCTTAATAAATTCATATCATATCATGTTCCTCTATAAATTAAAATATTTTTGTTGCCGAATGAAAAGAGTTTAATTTCATTCGTGCTTTTAATTGGCACTTTTTAGTTTTCGAATATTTTCTGTAAGCACTGCACATTTAATTAACACCGCGAGCAGCTTGAAATATATCGTTTCATTATGAAAAACTAGTTAATTTTGCTGAAACGTGAGTATTATTCATATCCGGAACGGGTCCGAATACACCGATTAATAAACGCGCCAAAATCGGCCAATTTGGAAATTTGTCCAACTAGATTGGCGACTGGTAACGCTGTTCCCGACGATAGATTCCCCGGTTATAACGTCGGCCGGTGATTCGCGGACAAAAGTAACATTGTTTTAAATTATGTCCACGTTTCACCGATTGCCGGTCGTTTAAATGTCTCGCCGGCCGAATGAAATCCCGTTGAAATTAATTCGCTGAAAGCAGCCTGAATGACGGACCCGCCATCAAGCATATTTCACGCGGCACGGTGGCCGCCGTTTGTTTAAACAGAATTACAAAAGGTACGCGCGGCCTGCGACAGCGCGTTGCCGCGCCGTTCGTTAATGGGCTGCTAATAAACCAAGTTGATACCGCCTATTGTGCTGCCGGGGAATCCGTGTTTGCGGAAATCGGAGACTCAAGACGTTAATTGTAAACGCGACAGAGAAACATGGGCAAGCGCTGTCACTTTTCCAAACATTTTATTACGCGTTCGGTGACATATCGCTGCCGTTACTATTATTCGCGTTAAAATCACCTTAATTCTCGCACGAATTAAATTGTCACGGCCAGTGCCGCGTTGCATAAAATAATGTGGCCGCTTTATCCACAATTGACAGACTGCGGATTTTATAAATTAATGACAAAAGTGAATGGGTGTATTTTATAACGTTGGACAGGTTAATAAAAATTTGAAGACATCGATACGGTCCTCTCGTCTTATTAAAATGATTAAGTAGAGAACAAAATTACTGTCTGGCGTGTGCTTCCTGTAATTGACTCAGAGAACTTTCGTTTCGCATAAAAATCCACCAGTCTGGTATTTAAATAACGTTATAAAATCGAGATCGCGCTGCTGCACCACGATTAAAAATGTATCTCGTTCGTGGAACATCGCGACTGTTAAATCCGAGGGACATAGTTCTCGACAGGGTCTATTAGGTCAATTAGAAAAAGGACAAAGTTTCCGCGACGACCGGAGCCCCGGTACAATTTATACCGATGTTGAGTCCTTTCTAAATATTTAACCGGTCCGACGTTCAAACAGACGCGGAGGAGAACTCCGGCGAGCTGCGCTTTGTTAGAAAATTTTCCTCGAGTCTCCCGGCGCGACTTCGCGTTTCCCTTTTTCCACGGAGGATCCTCCTTCCGTGCGCATCGGCAAAGGGATGGGATCTCTCCCGTCGAGGACTATCTACATGTTTTGCTGGTTGAACAGGCCGCAATGGTCGGTGGTTGCTCGAGGTGAAACGATCCCGCGTTCAATGAACTGTTCGAGGACTGGTACGCGTGTCTCTCGTCGATTTCGCCCGACGCAACGCGCCGAAGACGTTTCGTCGGGAAGGGACGCCCTGACGGATAAGCTTAATGTAGTGACTAGAGGTCAGAGGGGATGATCCCGAGCCGTTCCAACGGGAAAGAACGGTCCCCGTAATTTCACGCCAGGCCGCGAACATCGCCCGGATTTGAAGCCTCGATCACCCCGACCGAATTTTTCACTCGATCGAAACGATGAATTGTCCTTTCCACGCCGCCCACGATGCTCCTCCTAAAAGCCGACCCCCATCAAACCCCCATACATCGTTCGCTCGTTCTAATATTAATCCTCTCTATTCTAATATTAATCCGTATTTTTATTATTCACAGTCTCGTAATTAACGGCACACACTTTACATCAGAAAAACATTTTTGTAACTGGATCAAACGACTTCACCCTTCTGCCAAGCTAGGTGGATTTGTGTACTAGACGATATTAACACAATTTTCGTTATTTCGGCTTTTTGGTACTTTTTGTGGGACCTACAGAATCGAGAAATTATAATTTGAAAAGGAAATGGACACTGAGCTTGAAGTAGTCCAGAACTTGCATGGTTCCCTCGTCGACTGGATTTTTTCGAACCCTGCGAGTTTCAAATATAGCGATAATTAACCTCTTAAGTACTGTACGCCACTATACAGTGAATTCTCGTTACGAGTCAGTGCCAACCTTACGATTTGGAGTCTAAGTGTTCTAAGGAGTTCTACGTGCAACATTGTATCGGATAAAGATATTTTCTCAGTCTCCTTGTCACTATCGGTTAGTAGTCATAGGCTTATGACTTATAGATGGATGTGACTCTTAGGTTTCCAGCGTGGCCTGTGTATTTCAAATGCGAAGCTCGGCGAGAACCTCAGATTTCGTTTAAGAGTCAGTCGCCAGAACCGCGCAACTGACTCTTAACGAGAGTTCCATGTATCTTTACGATTTTTCTTAAAGTGTGTGTACAATGTGTGTTTCAGTACATATTTCTCGTTTTATTTTTTAATAAAAATAAATTTTTATCGTCATTTTACGGAAGTTGTTCGTCCACTAATTCATTCAGCAACAAATTGACTATTATCCACGTGAAATTATATTAACAATAACATTTTTTAAGGACCGGTCATTCTGTCCTCGCAAAGTAGGAATAGGTATACAAGCGTCGATAGGTTTGTTGTTAATCGTTCCTGATAGTAATATAAAATTGAAGGAGGTCTGAATTTCAAGGCCGAACGAAGCAGAAACGGTGCCGCACCACGGGAGAAAGTGATCAGGCGAACCCTCGTTCATCAGACCGAGACTCCAGGATCATCGGCGAACAAACTAATTACCAGCGACCCCTCCAGTCACGATTCCCCCATCAAACGAGAGGATCGACTGTGAACGGTGTTTACGCCTATGCGTGACGCGTGGTGTCCTTTCAGGCCGGAGATAGCGCGCAGTCACGTTGCTGCGAGAAGGCCGAAGAATGGAGCGTGTCATTGGTTCCGGGGACCCATTACGGCCGGCCATAAAAAAAAGAACGGTTTGATAATGCCGCGGATAATCTATCTACTCGGTTCCTTTATAGGGAAGAATGGCTTGATAATAGGAAATCGATTTACTGCGTTACGGGAGGAACCGAGTCCCTCCCCTTTCACTTCCCCTCGAACGATCACCGCCATCTTTCCTCTATCTCTCCGCGCGCGCGTTCCTTCTTTCTCCCGCGTGCGGTGGACTTCGTGGCCTAACCGAGACGAAGTATTACAAACGATAACCGATGAGCGGGGGAGAGGAGGAACGGTCGCCGGAAGAGGTGCACAACACCGGGTTTTTTCCATTTTTTCATTTGCGCGTCCGGCAACCGGGCACAATGGCGGACCCCGGCATTTTCATCACCGGGAATAATATTTCCCGCGAAGTCACCCGCCCGCCGCCCACGGTAATCGGTCTTTGTCTCTGGAGGCACGCGATACAATGGACACGGGGCTCTGTATGAGGATCTTTTATGCCCGGCCCCCGGTGGTGATCGGTGCCGTCGAGCGACTCTGTCCGAGCCCGCGCAGTCCCATAAATCGCTCATTGTCGGGATCATTTCCACGATAAGCGATATCGGCGCCGATATTACGCCCCTAATTATCGCTAGACGATGAAAGGAACAATAAGTTGCGGGGCCAACGGCCGAGATTATCTCGCTGAATACCGGGGGGGGGGGGGGGGGATCCTGCAGAGGCTCACGCTCGAACCGCTCCGGACACTCGCCGATTTTCTTTCATTCTTTTTCCGGCCGTAGTGCCCGGCGAAAAAATCGCCAGCAGATCGCTGATCCGCAGCGTCGAACGGCAGCCGATTCATGCGAAACTTACCCGGCCCGGTATCAGAAGGGCTACCGGGAGTTTTATACGAAGATTGTTTCGAAACTATCGAAGATGCAATAAAGCTTTTCGATGGAAATTAAATGGCGCGGAAATTCCTCGTGGATTCTTTTTATTAATTTGAAAGGTACCGGGGTAAAATTACGATCTTTCAAAGGGAACGATGGCGTTTTTGTGAAATCCAACGGTCCAAAGTCTAAGTAGAAGTTCAACAACTTCTACAAGGTGCTACTTGAGTTTCACCTAATTGTCTTTCAAAACCAACATATGTTTAACACGTTGATTGCCATGTCACCCATATGTATCCTCCGTAAGGATTACTCTCATTTTAATCCGGCTCTTTACTTAAAACCTGATTGAGTTATTATAAGACGAGGGGTTGGATCTTCTAAGACATAATTAGAAATTTCTTTGAACTCTTCACCCCAAGGTGCGCTTCATCTCTAGCTAGCACTCTTTTACCTTTATTCTAATTATGCGATAAACAACTGGCAATTTTAAGACAAAGTAAGGAATTTTTAACAGTTACTTTTGTTTTACCTGAACTGGTCAACAAATCTAGTCAACAATTAAAAAAAAATTGTGGTGCTTGTAAGACTTAAACTTTCCGTTTCACAATATCTATATGAATAAAATTGCATGCTAACTCCCATTTAACATGTTGACTGCCATGTCACCCATATCTGGGTGGCGGAATTATTTGTCCAGGTTTTAAAATGAATTTTTACGTTAATATATTCACTATACCAAATTTGATTAGGATCTGTAAAATCCAAGAAAGTTGGAGGACTACTCGATATCATACATTTAATTTTTTTCAATTTTTATTTCATTAAACAACTGGCTTTGATTTTATAGAATTTTGGAGGTTTCTAGTTTGGCAGTCAAAGTGTTGAAACAAATTAATTAAGCTTTTCTACATATAAAATAAATAGAAATAAAATCGTAAAAATTGACTCGTTCCGGCAATCTAGTGTTAGGACATCGACCAGGAAATCTCCACTTTTTCAAAAATGTAGACTTGACATGTTCATCTACAGAGCTTCTCGAATAGCTCTAACATCCCATTAAAGTTACTAATGATCAAAGTCACGCTAATGTGCTGACACTGGCTGGTAATTGGATAACGTCTCTTGTTCATTCCATCACAGTAGCATCCCCGAGCAGAGAGTTCCCAAAATCGAAGCCGCAGGCCGTCAATGAGATAAACTACCCCCGTTTCATAGCCCCCAAAATTCCGGCGAAGATTTCACCGGGACAGGGCTAGAGAGCAGTGTTTACGAACCCTTATCGTCGCGTAGAAACGGTAATTGTCGAGGAATGTTGGCCATGGTCCGCAGACGTCGTCGTACGAATTAAGTCCGCCTTCAATTCTAATCTTGGCGTAACAATCGCGGGCCGCTATTGAACGTGATTAAATTATTGTTAGCTTAGGTAACACGAGGGTGGTCCTCGGCCGTCGTCGCCGCGACGCCGAGTCGAGTCGCGTCGAGTCGCGTCGAGTCGCGTCGCGTCAGCCCGAGCAGCCTGCGAAAGCGCCGGACTTTATCTAACTTCTGCCACCTACTAAATTGACTACTAAAGATTAATCCCCTAAGCCCGTTTAGCCGTATCCACGGGACGGGTTACATTGTCGTCGGAAAACTGGTAATCCCGTCGCGTTCAGAGATCCTGTTATCTGATCAGCCGGGAATTTGTTCCGTGCCTGGAAGCTGCGTGCTGCCGAACGTTCGATTAAACTGACTGCCATTTTCTTGGCAAGCAAATCTTCGATATCGAACACTTCCGGTCTGTATTCTTTAATTTTATATCCTGATTTTCGTTGAAGAGTTACCGTCGTTCTTGACGAACGTTTGGACATATGGTGGAGTAAACTGTACAGTAAACTGATACAGTGATTTCTCTGTTTATGTCGCCAAGGCCTGGATGATAAACGTCGCGGAATTATCCCCATTACCGCGGGGTATATCCCGAGACTGTATACAGTGTGTCCCACGAACTCTGTCCACTTGAATATCTTGGTTATTTCAAACTATACGAGAAAATGTTACTTACAGAAGTTGTAGGGTTCAAGAAACTACGTAATATGGTATGAATGATATTCTTGCAAGTGGAAGCGTAGAGAAGATATAGAGGTCACCTTTGTTTTTTTTTAAATGGAATGTCCGATTTTTTATGCTTGATTTCGACAGATTGGCGTACTCTGAGTATAGAAGTACTAAAGTGTATTTGTCCTAAAACTTACCGTTGCTGAGATATTTGACTGTTTTCATGAAGAATGTTGGAAATGTCGGCCATCTGCAGCGATGCAACGTTGCAGTCTTTCTGAATCTGACGTACACTGATACGAGGATTATGATGTACCATTGCAGCAACATCAATTTCATTATCTTCATCACTACATACAGGCTTTTCACGATTCATCTTACGAACAGCGAGACTTCCAGTTTCTTTTAATTTTTTACATAATCTTTCAAAAATCTTGTGCGAAGGGCATATGCGGTTCGGATATCTTTCACCGTACAAATTTCGAGCCAGAATTGCGTTTCTCTTACTTTCTCCATATGTTAGAAGCATCTCTAATTGTTCTTCGAATGAAAATGTCAAATTGACTATCGAAACGAAATAATGGTTTATTTGTTACCACTGGGTGTTCGATCGAACAGGCTGCTACAAGGACGACTCGGACGCTTCAGAAAAGCGTCGATACAAGCGAAACGACCTGTGTCTCGCGCAATCGGAAACTGTAGCCGCGCCCCAGGTTGCACACCGTCGATCGTGAACGCGTGACCATGCAACTTTCCGCCGTCATCGATCCCGAAGACGCTGCTCACGGCTCCAAATTGAGAGGGCGTTCTAAGAAATTAATTGGCTCCGGTATATCGGCGAGAGGAAAGCGGATCGTCGTCGGGGAGCTAGTGACGACGATCCTCCCTCTGTCCCGTGAATTTAGCTTGGTCATTACGGGGTTTATGCAGATATATTGGTATTAATGACGCCGATGAGCTCGCGGGTTCTACGACCCCGCAAGAAAATTGCACCGGGAGCGTCGAGGGGGGGGGGGTGGCAGACCGGGGGACCGTCGGATAGGGTAATCGGCTTTCGGGCTTGCATTTTATCTTCGGTTCTTTGATTGCAGAGGCGGCCGCGACGCGTCGTGACTGAGATAAATCCGCCCGATATCGGTTACCCTTTAAATTTACGGCGTCCCAACAGTTTATGAAAAAAGCCCACGATCTATCTTCCTCAATTTTTTCCGCCGCGGCACACGGAGGCGGTCCTCTCTTCGGCTTCTGCGGCCGTTTAACTGCCACGGAATCCGAACAGCCGAGGAAATTGCCTTCGGATATTCTTGCCGAATGCCGACGGTCTGCCAGGATCGAGATCGAACTCCGTATCGTGGGGAAAGAGGAGCCAGAAAATCTCGGCCTCGAGTCCCAGCGCTTAACACTAAAGCTAACAACGCCGGTCCAGATTTTTTATTTTACAAATACTGAAATTATACAGACGCTTCCGCGGGGAATGATTAAATAAATACAATGATTTCTCTATATATGTCGCTAAGACCTGGATGATAAACGTCGCGGAATTATCCCCACTACCGCGAGGTGTATTCCGTGATGGGCCACGAAGCTCGAGAGGCCCAAAAATGACAATAATGATTTTATTTAAACTTTCTGCGGCCCCTATTGTAATACACGCTCTATTAAGCATATATCTATACAACCATTTCTTATAAAATAATTTTGATTATTTCAATAATTGTAAAATAACAAATGTTGAACCGGTTATTTTGACTGGTGATGGTAGGTTTAGTATTGAGGATAAAATGATTTAATCACTGATAGCAATTGGTAAGATACTCCAACGATAACCATACTCTTCTGGCTACAGAGAATTATCATTATCTTCTGCCATCATCTTCATTCAATTCTACACGGGACGTCCACCCTTAAAGAATTTATCTTGTGGCTATTTCTCGAAGAAACCACTTGAATCTGCCTGGTAACGTGACGGGTAAAATATGCAAGGCCGGTAAGTGGAACACCGCAAACCTAACAGCGGAAGAATCAATACAAGGTTGAAAATCCGTGCAGCCCGCTGGCTCAAAGTAGGTACAACATGAAGGAAACCAGTCCACGAGCTGTCAGCTTATAGAACGCCCTTTTCTGGTCGCAGAAGAAGGCTCGTAATTAGCGGCGTTGTAGAGCCCGCCCAAGGCATTCGTCTAGCAGCCGTCAGAGGTGTCCTTATCGTTCGGTGGCACCCCGCCGGGAATCTGGGATTGCCGGGGACGACTTTAAGGGGTGCTGGGAGCCTCGAAAAACTGTCTGAGGATAGAGATTCGCCGGGAGTATCAGTCAGAAGCGAGGATGGTTTCGGGAAAAACCGCGATGCCGAGTGGCGATGGTTGGAAGAGGAGGATCAGAAGATCGTCGGGGTTGGCGCGGCGGGGGAGGGGGGGGGAGGGGTGGTTCGAGGGAGCAGCAGGATCGAGAGCAGGGGTTGCGTCGCGTTCGGGGCTTGAGAAGGATGGGATAAGACGGGCAAGAAGGGTGCTCTGGAACGGGCGTCGAATAGGACGGGTAAAGTGATTGCGAAAAGGGGGTCAGAGGGAAAATGGGGTACGCAGGTTTAATAGAGTGAGCCATGATGGATGACTCGGGATCGATATTAGTTCTTCTTTGCCCCGGAGTATCTGCGCGACACGACGCGAGTATCCTCGGCATTTCGGAAGCCGCGATGGACCGTGTACGATATACGAGCCCGCATGCCGGGCATTTTCGCCCGGTGGACAGACGCGAGAGCTTACACATCGCGCCCCCACCGGGGCAGGGGCTGGGGCCGACACGAGTGACTCCGTTATTACAAGTCTTATGGACGATGGATGTCGAGCAAGAATTCCTAATACCGCGCGTCCGTTCGCCCCGCCAGCGCAGCGCAGCGCAGCGCAGCGCAGCGCGCGCGCGACCGGACGGCCACGATTTTCTTCGCCGACGATAATTGTAGCGGGAATGGAATTCCGCCGGGGCAAGAAACACACCGAGTAATGAGTTATGTAATTCCCGTTCGAGCTAACCATAGTCCCCGGCGATCATCCCCCTTTTGCCGAGTTCCCGCTGCTTTCCAGGAACGCTACCCGAGGCAAAAAGAAAGTTTATCGCTCGCTCGGATGGTAATAGGCGTTCTTGCACCGGCCTAGGGTTTGGATTAACGAAAAATTACGGTTCCGCGGATGCTTCGGGTATTGATACGTACACGTCTGCCGGCAGAATCGTTCCTGATTACTCGTTCTGCTTCGTAAGCTGTCGTAATTGTACCTGGCACTGGCCCGAGTGAATTTAACACTTAACCCATTTCCATCATGACTCTAGTTAAGAACCAAGACTCTGTAGATTCGCGATAAGGTAGAGTGACCATGTTACCGACAAAAATAGGCGAGAAATGGTTTTACGTTTTACGAGAATGATCTCGCGTTTCCGATGCTACCATTTTTCCATAACAATCCCACTATCGCCTGGAAAACCTATAATCGACCGCGTTCGTTGCGCTACGCTTCGCTATCGTAGACTCGAAATCACAAATTTTGACCAACTGCAATTGCAACTAGACAGTGTATTTGTCATGAATGTACTTGATTGCTCATTTTTACACTTTTGTCTTTATTAATTATTTTTTAAAACAAGTCATGTTTATGACCCTCTTAAAAACGAGTTAATGTACGTGGCCCTTAAGTATCTGTTTTTAGACATCGAGACGCGAGCAATGTTAAAGAAAGTCGCGGCTCGCGGAATATTCCGCGCTCGGTGATAGAAGACGATCGTCATGCGCGGAATGTTGGATGCAAATTGGTTAAATATACTGATGGGGTCTTTGATATAAGGTAATTATTCTTTAGAAAATGCGGTCGTTTAAAATTTTAGAAGTTTCGAATGTTGAAATGTAAACACACACAATGGGAATCCATTGACCAATATCATATGGCAAGTGTTCTTCCTTTAGCGAGAAGCTTTGAAAGTTTAAAAATTTAACAATCTTCAGTACAGCCGTGAGATATGACTGTTATTAACACGTTCGCGACCGGAAAATTTTTTTCGTTTCTAATACTGAGTACCGGCGATAATAATGAAATTCTGAAGCTGGTTGCCGCAGACTTGTATCGCTAAAGCAAGGATTAATTAATCTATTAAATTAATTAATGATTTAAATTGAAATCCAATCCCATTAATGTGAATAATGTTGCCGCATTCAGAAACAAAAATTGCAGGACATGAATTCAAGTCAGCGGCAATCAGGAATAGAATTTAAAATGACGCGAATTCACGTCAGCGGTCGTGGATGTGTTAAGTACGGCGCGTTCGTCCGCACAAAAGCCACTATAGTGGTTCGCACCGTTCAAACTGATGCTTTCCACGGAAACCACTATAGTGGCGTACCGTTCAAACTGATGCTTTCCACGGAAACCGCAGTGAATTCTCGTTAAGAGTCAGTTGCGCGGTTCTGGCGACTGACTCTTAGACGAAATCTGAGGTTCTCGCCGAGCGTCGCATTTGAAATACACAGGGCACGCTGGAAACCTAAGAGTCATATCCGTCTACAAGTCATAAGCCTACGACTACTAACCGATAGTGACAAGAAGACTGAGAAAATGTCTTTCTCCCATACAATGTTGCACGTAGAAACGTAAAGCGAACCTCGAGAGCGGGGTATACCCCGCGGTGGTGTTGGTAGTTCCACTGACTCCAAATCGTAAGGTTGCCACTGACTCGTAACGAGAATTCACTGTATAGTGGCGTACAGTACTTAAGAGGTTAATTATCGCTATATTTGAAACTCGCAGGGTTCGAAAAAATTCAGTCGACGAGGGAACCATGCGAGTTCTGGACCACTTCAAGCTTAGTGTCCATTTCCTTTTCAAATTATAATTTCTCGATTCTGTAAATCCCATAAAAAATACCAAAATATTTCTCAAATCCAACCAGTCCAAACTGTCAACTTCTTTCCTCCTCACCCCAGTAGAGACGATTCAACGATTCCGATCCTAAATGCTTCCGATTCACCAAAATTCTCCCAACACAAACATTCCAGTGGTCTATTTTCACCAAGACAGCGAGCACCTGGGCCAATTCAGAATAAAATCAGTCGCGCAATCACGGAACTTTTAATAAGCGTAAATATTAGTCTCCGGGTGGCCAGCGCGCAGTGGCGTGGCGCGGTCGCGGCCGTAAAAAAGCTAATTTTGCAGCGGCGGCGGCTAAGAGGCTCGTTCTCGCGAAGAAGGAAGTCTCGGACGAGTCTCGGGGTCCGTTTCGAAAAGACTATAACCGGCCGTTTTTCCGGCTGAGGATGCTCTCGCGGGGGAGTAGCTCTCTCCGGGTGTCGCGTCGCGTCGCGTCGTCGGGACTCGAAGTATCAGGGTTCGTCAGGAAGTTCCGGCGCTCTGGGACACTTGAAGGGCGCGGGGGTGGATCCGGGGACCGGGGGCCGACAACGATATAAAGTTACTCGAAATTACATCTGCATATTATTTCAATTTTGTAGATTGTTTAACTGCAGTAACGCCGGGGATACCGGCGCGCTGGCGCGGGAGGGGGTGAGGGGGAACTCCCCGGGAAAGTTTTCTTAGGATAATCTCTCGTAGGTAGCGCGCGCGCGCGCGGGCGCGCCAACTTGCCGCATCTCATTGACTGTGTCGGAAGGAATTTGTTGCTCCCCGTGCCCGACCGGCATCCACCCTGTCCAAAATTAATTTAGTGGCTGCCGGGCTGGAGGAGGGGGAGGGGTTGGAGGAGCTCAACGAGCCGCGAAGCGAATAAATAAGTCGCGCTGCTGCGCCGGGGCCACGTCGATGGAACACCATTACACGATCCCCGTGGAAAAACCGTGGCGAGAATACTCCCTGCGGTCCCGACGGTGCCACCCTTTCTCTCTCTCTCTCTCTCTCTCTCTCTCCCTCTTTCGGTATCCTCTATCATCCCTTCTCAATCCCCCCTCGCACCCCCCCCGCAATAAACAGCACCGAAAAACAAACCGTGGCCGCGTCGCGTCGCGCGTAAATCATCCCCCAAGTTTACATTGGATCGGGAGATACGCGCTCGCGGTTCCAGAGGAAAAAAAACCTATCGGACGATTCGACGAGCCCGTTCCCGGTGATAGAACTTCCCCGACGGACCTACGCGTCGCCGGAAGTACATTATTCGTGGCCGCAGTCGCGCGCGCGGCTGTCGCGCGGAAAATGCAACAGCATGGATGGAACTTCTCGTGATTCCGAAATGTCCAGTCGTTACGGATGTTGCAGTTTTTTATGGGGACCGAGCACCCAGTTCTCACCCCCCAGAGGCGATTTAACTTTGCGGTACACCAGCTTTCCGATTCCTTGTTTATCAATTTTTTCCCGGATACATGCTCTACACGAATCGAGAGAAATGACCGAACATTTCGCGAGACAATCTCGGGAGCTAAAAAAATAGATGAATTCCTCGAAACGGTGAAATTGATTCGAGCACCGCTTTCCGAGGGCTTGAACTCTTCAGCGAGCTTAGAATTATACCGAAAACCACACAGCGTGACCGCATTACGCAAAGCCGAGTTTATGTAGTCCGAAATTCCTTTCACAGTGGTTAAGCTCCGGATCTTTACACAGACGTATATTTTCGTGCATTAATTTATACATATTAGAGACGGGACAAGAGTCATTTACGCTATTGAGGATATATTCTGAAAGAGAACGGGGACCTCGTGAACATTTTTAAAACATTTTGTCGTAGCCAATTCAATCGTGAAAATACATTTTAACAAATTGTACACATTGTTACTGTATGCACACATCAAACATTGATAGGCTCCCGTTGCCGTTCTATTTTTTCGATTTTCACGTTGTTTGTCAGAACGGACAAAAATATACAACGAAATGAACATACAGCGTGAATAACCAACGCGACCAACGGCGTGCAGGTTTCCAGCGTCCGATGATTATTAACATTTTCCCTTTCCGCTAACCCTCGGACCTCGGTAACCGTAACGGATTAAATATTTGACCTAAATTATTTTAAACTCCAGCTCTCCTCGGCCGCAATAAAGATTTTGCTTGCCCCTTCGAAAGAACCGGAAGAAATTCCGAGAAAGTTGGAAACGAAAGAATAACCGGTGTATTAAAAGCCGGTTTATTATTGTTCCCTGAAGCTTATTGTGTTCCGACAGAGTTCAAACTCGAACACGCACCAGCTCGCAACAAGCACGCTAATTAATATTTAGACGTTCTACGTGTAGAACGGGCTCAAAGGCGGAACCACGGGCCGCGCGGCGAGGATCGTTTTTCGCCTAGGCGGAAAAGGCACAAGGCCGATCCTCAATTTCAATTTGCAGAGGGTACACTTATCAGGGCGTGTCGGGCTGACGTTTGACGGAATAGAAGTACTTCCGAGATTAATTCCCGCGCCTCCCGGCATTTTGATCGGCGGGATACGACGGTGAAATAACTTCGAACACCTTCCGCCCGATCGAATCGTTCCTTGGGGGGTGGGGGTGGGGGTGGAGGGGAGAAAGAAGGTGGGTGCGGTAAGAAGCGATGAAAAAGGAGGAAAACGAACGGAACCCCCGGTGGAAAGAAGAGAAAGGGAGTCGGCGAGGGTGGGCAGCGTGTCGTTTGTATCAATTTACTCGAGCTGCCCTCACGCCCACCGGCTTGCTTCAGATTTAATCTAATGCCGCGTCGAGAAGGGTAATTCATTAAACAAAGACCCCACTACCGAGTCGACGGAGCCAGGTGCTTCGGGCTTCGATTCGCCGAAAATGCGAATATATTACCTGGAAACACCGCGGTCGGCTCTGATGCACTCCATCACGTTTAAAATTATTTTGCTGCTGTTATTTCACCGCGGCTCTTTATGTAAGACATTCGTTTCCATTAATTGCACGTCCCAGAAACCAAGCACGAGTTTGTTCCTCCGTTTGTAATTTTGTGTTAGCATACTGCCAAATTGTTTTTACTTTCTACCGCTTCGAATTACGTTTATATATTTTTATCATTATTATTATCACTATTTATCATTATACTCGTATATATTCTTCTACAATTATATTTCGTCTTAGATTCATCATTTTCATTATTTTTATCATTATACTCGTTGCATATCTTCTTCTATAATTATATTTCGTCTTAGATGTCTCAAGATTTTAACCCTTTGCACTCGAGTGGCGACTCTGAAGCACCACTAGAAATTGTTGTGGCATTATTTCAAAGAAATTACAAAAAATATTACAATGTATTTGTTACATTACAAAATTTGTATTTAACAGATCACTAAACATTTGGATATTATATGTGGAAATCGGATCAGTTTCGTATCAATAAAATGAAAATATTCCAAGACGAACGAAAAATTTAGTTTTAGAATGAAAATAGCATATCTACTCGATACATGTCCAAAAGGCGGTTCCAGCCAGCGACATGGATCGGCCAGGAGATACTATTAGAAAAGGACAGCTCTAGGGCCCTCACAGGGTATACCCATTGTGGGCCTCGGGCCCGGGCTCGGTCTCCCCGCGACAGTGGGGATAGTTCTGGGACTTTTATCGCCTAGGCATTTGTGACAAAAATGCAGCACTGTATTGACAATCATGATGCAAAGGTAGCGGGGTTGTGAAGGGTTAATTGAATGATCGTCCACACCGAATATCTCGGCGATGATCGGTCCTTCGATCGGTCTTGGAGGAATCGGATTACCAACGGCTTAAAGTATCGAATCGAGCTGGACGGCCGCAATACGAGCAACCCGAATGCGATCGCTCGAAAAAGGATATTACTTATGGATACGACCGCTATTTATAGCGCTCGCGATAGAGCCCAGCCACCCGCGTCCGTGGTTTTTATTGCGAGGCCGTTCTGATGATATCACTGCTTTCAGGATTATCCGTATAGGTTCCGGGTATTATCCGTCGGTTTCCATCCTGTCGGTATTTTTTTTTTTTCAAGGGCTTCATTTTTTCCAGACACATTGCCGGTATATTGGATGGACGGCCGGCGGGGGTGGCTCCGAACGGCTGACTGGGGGCGAGAAAAAAAAATTTGATACACCGCCCCCACAGGCCGGGCAAGAAAATATTTCATCCCTTTTGAACGTCTTCGAAAGCCTTTGAGCCGCGATCCAAGAGAGAAAAATATATATATGAAAAACGAGCGAAAAGAAGGAAGAGGAGGACGCCGAATCATAGTGAAGAGCACGATCACCGTTCGTGGGCGTTCGCAGCAAAATTGCGAACGCGTAAGAACGTGAGGTCGGAAAGTTTCGGGAACGACCGCCCTAAATCGCGACCCGTCCTGACTTTTATAATCGCGGATCGTCGATTTATCTGGCGAATTAGAAAACTTTAATTACCCGCCGAGTATTTTGAGACGAGGAGGGGGAGGAGGAGAAGGAGGAGGGCGGTTCCCCCCGGTATCTTCCGCGGAGGGATGATGCCCGCAAGAACAAAATATTCGTTTTGAGTGGCTCGTTAAATTCCGGGGGCGCTTCCGCAACCGCGAAAACTCGGCCAATAGATCACGGGAAAACTTCCGGCACGTTCGTGCTCTCGCGATCCTCCTGCTCTCGGGGCGAACAGGAGGGCGAATTTATCTCTACGAACGGCGCACTTCCTGCCACGGGAAATCTTTGAAATTTGAAGAAACGGAGTTTCGAAGCGATGTGGAACCGCCCCGATTGACCGTGTCCAAGACACACTCTTCGAAAACCTCCCTTAAAGAAGTCATGGGTAATCGGCCCTGGCTCCATTTTTGATGTCCTTGTTCGCGGAGTAGCGTCTCTCCGCTTGATATACGACACCTTTTGAATTTCTGCCTTCTATAGGAGATGTACACAGAAGGGTGGACAACCCTAACCTTCTACATGTTCGTTTCGACTACTGTATAAGACGGTCGAATGAATCATAAAACAAATAGCAACTACACGCTTTGCTATGCTTCGTATATTTTTTTCTTAATTTTAGATCATTCTTTAAGGGCGGAAAAGAATTATTTCACAATGGGGTGGGTTGCGAAGACGCCGACCAAAAGAATTATGGTTGTATCACTGAACGGACATTTATAAAAATGTCGATAGTGTCGTTCTAAATGAAAAATCAATTCAAAATATATGAAATTATAAATACATAAATTCTAATATATATGTATAAAAGTCGAAATATTGTATTGTATTTATTAGTACTAAGTTAGTTAAAAGCTTCTGTAATATATTTGTACAAAGTGTTACATAAATATTGTTCAACATCCCAGAGAAAGTACTGCGGAGATCGCTACCCCAAACACTTCTAAAACTCACCCCCTCAAACATCTAAACAACTCCATGCTGGTTTAACGCTAAAAATGACGAGTTATAATATTTTTAATTCACAATTATTAAGATTCTAGACTCGGGTAGACTGCGGATCTTTGTGCACTTATTGCTTATGAAAATGTTCAAAAAATGCTATAACATAAAATTCGATAGAATGTAGTACGATTTTTATTTGTTTGAGATCTGCAGAGACTGTTCCCATAAGAAATAGGATTTGATCTGATTCCATTTTCCGAAAATTTGTCTGGAAAAATTCGAAATTGCACAAACATCCGCCGTCTACTTATGAGGCAATATTCCAGACAAAGAGGGCCCCGCTTCATACATATGAATACAAGAGCATGATGTTGGGGTTTAATCGAAGCGAGCCCTTACAATTTCGGAAACGCAGCCACCCGCGTTCGGGCCGAATATCTGGTTGTAGAACTGGGCGAAACAGGTAATAGAGTGAAACGCTAAAACGACGACCATTATCGTTAAATAATTTAATGCCTCGGGAAACGTTCCAGCGCGGGGCTCGGCCCGAATTCTCGCATAAATTTCGCAACCGCATAATTTCCGGCGACTAGCTTTCGCAGCCCCATAAAAATGAGCAACGTCCCAGAGCAGCGGTGCGGTCTCGAGAAGCTCACCCCTCCGATATCCTTCCGCGATCCTTAGCGAGCCCGCAAACTACAATGTTTCCAACGCGGACGATAGCCAGCTGCGACGCAAAGAGGGGGCGGAGAGGGGTGGAGGTGGGGCCTCCCAGAAAGTAGGGGTGGGCGGCTCTGCGCCCGCGGAGTTTAATTTCGTATTTGCTTTAATTTTAATTTCAGACCGTTGGAAACCGGGCCCCGGTCGGCGACCGTCGAGGGCTCCAGGCAATTATGATAATATCTTGATCCGATAATGGGACACGGTCTTATTCTTACGAATTGTCGCGGGGCAGCTGGGGCAGGGGGTGAACGGGGAGGGAGAGGGAGGGCGCCGATTTCACGCTCGAGAACTCCGGGAATGGAGCTAGCAAAGAGGAATTAAGATCTCGCGAAGGCTCTCGTTCCGACAATGCAAAGAACCTGGCCGGAGCGAGACCGTAGATCGGAATAAGACGGATCGAGACTGGAACCCGGGGACGACGAGGGGACCGGGGGTGGGAGCGAAACAGAGGAAACCGTTTCTCGGTAGAGGGAGGGAGAGAGGGGAAAGGTGAGCAAGAGGTAGAGATCGAGGAATAAGAAACAGCCTGGACGAAAAGTGCCGGAGGGGGTAGCCGAATCGAGAAGACGCAGGACGAGGAACAAGGAGCAGGGGGTCAGAAGGGACATTATACTTCTGCTTCTGCAGCTCTCTGTCGTCGGCTCTTTGTTTATATTCCCAGGACAGCCGACGGGGACGGACCGTTTGACATGTCGCCGCTCGCAAAGATGTTAAAGGACAAAAGGGGTAGGAACCTTCCGCGTACCTCTGTCCCCCTCCCCTATTTTTCTCTCTGTCTTTCTTTCATCCCCACTCTTCTCCCCTTTCTTTCTCTCTCTATCTTTCTTTCTCCGGATCTACCTCAGCTCTCTCTCTCTCCCGCGTTTTTAGGACCGTTCTCGCGGCCATTGAAACGCCTCGAACGAACGCGGTTGCACAAGCTGCCGGTCGTACGCACGTAAGTGCCATATCATTATGCGGCCGGATAATGAACCCTCGCGAAGTGTTGGTGGGATAAGTAGCTTCCTATATTTCATGAAACGACCCACGGTGGGGGGCTGCGTGCACGTTCTTTTTTTTTTCTTTCTCTCTCTCTTTCTTTTCTCTTGGGGTTTTTTCTTCTTTTTTTCGCCGACCCCGCTCGACGAGGGGAGCTCCGTTTCAAGAAAGAAACACGGAAACGGACTTCGAGGACCATTACGCCGTAATGAATTATAAATCATAAATAGTATTGAATCGTTTTTCACGCGTTAATGCCGCGTTCGACCATCTGCCGCCCCTGGCCGAGTCGCTTTTCACGCGGTCGGCTTTTGCGAACGGTTCCGAGTGACTTCGTGACCCCTTCGAGCGAGACTTTTCGCGTCGGGGATGACTGTTGTGCGGGGCAATTTTTATTTGGGAGGTTTAAATGAGATGTGGACCCTATTTCTTCCCCAAAACAGGTTATTTTCTCCATACAAAAATGTTTTCTTCGTACCATACGAATTGTTGGATTTTTGTACAAGCTACCTGAAATCAGAAGCGTGAGAATAAGGAGTTACCTCAAATAAAGAATTGCGACTAGGATTGTTTACAAGTCAATCATTTGTACAGAGTGTCCCAGAAATGAACTTCCTTGAAAGGGGAGATTCCTCAGACCATTTGAAGTAACTTTTTCCTTTGCGGAAATGTTCTCCGCGGCTTCGTTAAGGAGTTATTAACGAAAAACACGGACCAATCAGAGCGCGACTATAGCACAGGGATCCAGGCTCGGCGACAGGCCCCGCTGAGCGTGGCATCGGCATTGGCCGAGCCAGAGTCCATCCGCGGGTGCCACGCCCATTGGACCGTGATTGGACCGTGTTTTTTCATTTATAACTCCTCAACAAAGCCTCAGAGAAGATTTTCGCAAAGGAAAAAGTTACTCCAAATTATCTCAGGAATCGCCCCTGTTAACCTCTTAACTCAACAATTATTTTGTACAAGTGTGAATTATTTTATATTATAATTCCCGAGTATTCTTCCTCCCGAGAGGTTAAAGAAGTACAACAATTTTGGGACACTCTATATACACGACTACAGCCGTCTCTAATACACTGTATAAGTTCAAAGTAGGGTAACTATAGTCGCCCGTAGACTGCAGATCTTTATGAAACATAAAAATTTTCTATGTGAATTATTAGGAACACAAATTAAACAAAATCGAATTTTTCTTTCAAATAATTTTAGTGAGCATATGCTCATTTTTGTCATAAATGCATAAAATTTTTAGACTTGTCATCTATATCAAATGAAGAATTGATTAACAAGGGAATCACCAAAAATAACAATCTTTTTTTTTAACAGTGTTAAGATCACCCAAGGACGATTAAGATTCAACAAAATCGTCCGACACTTCGAGGAACGAGATAAAAGTGTACAGCAGAAGTCGTGGTATTAATAATTGGTGTTTGCCGGTAACGACATTAATCTCGACGTCGCTACAATTTTCAGTGCGAGAATAAATAATCGTTCGACCAGATATCGTTTGGCCGGGCATCGACAGGTGACAGTAAACTTTCTCTGTCGAGACCGCGCATCGATCACCGGTGACCTACGCTGCCAAATGTACCGAATAGCGATTGATTGCGCGCCGCGAATCAAAGGACAAGCGAAATTAGTTACAGTTAAAATTAATTACCATATGAAATCAGTTACAGCAGCGGACGGCAACTACGCGGGCAATGTTCCTGAACTTTTCAGTTTATTTACTTGTCCAGTTTATCACTGGCAACTAATGATGTAACATGGCGCGGTGACATTGAGCAAGATAAATGCGAGAAGTATGACGACGCAACTCGATTTAAATAACTTCATATAATATTTTACCGTTACACACTTCGCGAAGTCACGTTCTTTGCCGTTCGGGGGGGAAAAAAAAGGAAACGCGAGAAGACCGTTCGGAACTTAACTTATTAATACGATCTTTTTGCAGCTGGATTTTATCAACAACCCTTCCAGCGATGCTTATAAAAAAGAACGGAAATGCTGTGTTATTTAAACGTTGCACGTAGGAAGTTTTTAAAGCGTTAAAGTGGCGGAACATTTTCTAACTTGTTGGCTACGTGTGTAACCCAATTTTTAAAACGTACACTGTTTCATTAGTCACGCTGTGTAACAAACAAGTTTTTCAATTTTCTTCCTTCATTCTTCTTAGTTCACCCTTGTCGAAAAATATTCTAAAGTGTCCGATATTTACGAACTCATTTTAGTTTATTGAAGACATTTCCATTCGAACGGTAATTACTTTCCTCCAATGACGAATGTATTATAAACAGACTGCGGATTTTATGCATTTATGGCAACAATTAGTAGGTGTAATTTTAAGTAGAAAAAATATTAGAAAAGTTTCAAGAAAGAAAATAAATGTCTATTTCACTTTAACAATTCGGGTAAACAATTTTTATTTTGCATGAAGATCCGCAGTCTAGTCATAAAGATCTAAGAGATTAAAAGGAAGATGAAATTAATAAAAATAAAAATAGTTTGGGATTGTATAATACTTTCTGAAACACAGCTTTGCTTTGTCTAAAGGTATGTGTGCAAACTCCTGAACGGTGCGATTTGGGTGCATTTCGACTAAAAATAAAATTACAAACGTTACATCCAAATTTTAATTTTCCAGCAATATAAATTGTGAACTGTATTAAATCCCATAAGAAGATCAGCATTATGTCCAACGTTACGTCCTAATTCCAATTTTCTAGCAATATAAATTGTGAACTGTATTAAATCCCATAAGAAGATGAACGTTCATCTGAAAGAAGCAGGCACAAAAATATGAAAATAAAAATTGATCTGTAACGATACGAACGTATTTCAAAGATTCGAGAAAAGGTTCAACTTTTGGACGGCGTGCACCCTACAACAATTTCCATCCAGATTGATAAACCATCCCCCTAAATGCGAATTGCTTAGCAGCTACGTCGCACAATGTTCTTTTACGTGGCAGGATATCGCGAAGGACGATCGTCGATTTCAAAGGACCACATTCAGAAATCCATAAAAGCGAGTGGACAGGATTCGAGCGGATCAAGCAACGACAGGCATGTGATCGCGAGAATGCTCGGCAGGGTTAAACAACGGCGGCATTGTCGAAGATAGGGATATTCCGAGCAGGGGTAATTTTCGCAGTCCGCGCGGAGGATCGGAGCCGGCGTCGATTACGAGCGTTGTATCGCGATAAGGGTTGCGCGGCCTCCAGCGCGTGGCGTTCTCTATTATTAAAATGACCGATGTCACGCGGGACGCGGCGGCCGGCGGCGCACGGATCGCGCACATTCCCGGCAATTTTCCCTTAATCTTCGGATAGCTCCGATCCCGCGTAATCTACCCCGCGGATCACGCGGGCTCCCGTAATTAGAAATAACTCGCTCTCCCTGCGGTAGTTAGCACGGCGTGCACCCGATGGGCCCGCACTGTTACGCCGGGAATATCTGCCGTCGAATAACTTCGAACAACGTGTCCCCTTCCCTTGACACTTCATTACCCCGAAATAATTAATTCCTATCTGGTAACGAGGTGCCGGTCGTTAAAGTCCGCGACACTCGTAATACGCCCGGTTAATGATATCCATATCGTGTCGGGCAGGTAGCACGGCTCGCGTGCACGTATCATAAGCTGACGTGAGATGTACAGCTTACCTTTAAATATTTCACTCCTCGAACTCGGTTCCCGCCTTCGAACCCTACCACTCTCCCTCTCTCTCTCTCTCTGTCTCTCGTGGCTATAGAGAGGCACGCACTGGTCGGGCGGCCCGTTAAAAATTGACTCGCGTCATTTGAACCGGCCGCTCCCCTTTCTTCGGCTCCCTCCTCGTTTTTTCCTCGCGTCGATAAATTCGCGAAACTGCCTGACGTTTCGCTGTCAAGCCGTCGTTCACGGATTAATCAATATCCCCGCGGACGATCATCGAACTCGTCGTTCCTCCGCCCGTGGTCCCCGTCGCGATCAAACTTTTAATTTATGCATGGGCTTTTTCGCCCGTTTTTCGGGTTACATCGCGCCCGCGCCGCTCGTTATCTTCTTTCGTTTGTCTCTCTCTCTCTCGGTCTGGAAGCAGGCGCGGGGTAAAGGGTAAAAAAGCGGGGGTTGGCTTGTAGCAATTTCGGAGGTTACATCGATTACTCGGGGAGTCAACGCGGGCCAGACCGTTCTCGCGGGGTTATTTTATCTGGCTCTCGGCGCGGTCCGTGGGCTAAAGTTTCTGTGCTCTATCTTCAATCTGTTGTTGAACTTTGCCCGGACCGCGGAAGGTTAATTTTACAGGCGCAACCCCCCCTCCGCGTAACGAGTTCCGAGCGCAATCGCACATTCAATTGAACGAGCCCCGTACATTTCATCTATCCCCTCCTCTTTTTCCCCCCTGCCCCCGCGGGGGACCCTTATTTTCCCGGAACGGTTTTTTCCTTCTTTTCAGCGTTCTGTTTCTTTTTCGAAGCTCTCTCGCGCCCTCGCTATCTCGTGCTCGTGACAACCGCCTCGCTCCCCCCCCCCCCACCCGCCAGATGAGAGTTAATGGAACTCCTTTCACGGTGTTCTCGTTGGTCGGTTCCAATTTACGTTTTTCAGATTAGTAAAACCGAGAGCGCGCGAAAAACACCCGGCCGGCGCCCTTTCCCTTCCTTCCCGCCGCGCCGCCGGTGTAACGTGAATGCGCGCTGCGCACGCGGTCTTATTATCGGCCCGGAATGAGACTGTCTCTTTCGAAAATCAGTTCGCCGAGAACCCGCCGGCAAATTGCAAGTTTCAACGGCCGGCTAGGCGAAACACGCTTAACCGTTGACGAGCCGAGCGCCGCGGTTAGACTCGGTATTAACTACCCCGGCCGCCCTAACGAAAAACCTAAAAGGAACGCTTGCAAATTAGAGGGGCGGAGGGGAGCAACAGCGGGAGACCAGAAAACCCTTGACTCCCCATGCCGCGGCTAAATACCAGTAATTAAAACGTCGAGGTTTCGCGCAGCCGTCCCATTTATTTGATATTTGTTTGCCGCCCGGACCCGAGCGCTGCATTCGCCTGCGCCCCGCCTCGCCCCTCCGTGCAACCCCTTTTCATCCCTCTCCTTCTCTCCCCCTCTTTCGCCTCCGCTTTTTCCGCCCTTCGCAACTGCGATCGTGCTGTTTTGCTTTCTTCGCTTCACCTCGCTCCTAGGCTAACCGTTCTCGCTGTTTTTGTATTTCGTACCGCGGACAATGTAAAGCCAAATCGCGAACGATGTAAAGATTTTAATGGATTCCCCTAATTCTTGCCCGAACGAGATAACAAATATACGCATGCATTTTTTAAAATTGTTTCTTCCTTCCCTTTTTAGTACAAGCATCATTGGATAACACGGGGTGGCATGGATATCGTTAAAGGACCTTTATGCAAAACACATCTTTATGCAAATTCGGAGTTTTATGTCGTATTTTACAAAACCCGTGGGGAACAAGTTTGACTTATCAACCGGAAAATTCTTTAGGTTAAACATTCGGTAGAGATGTCATTAACTCTCTGCACTCGCAGCTATTTTAACTCCAAAACGAAACATTTCTTCCGACCTAAAATATCTCCCCTCTATATATATTTTTTCGTTTCAGGTTATACATACGAAAATGGTGCAACTTACTCGTACAATACTGAAGTTTTTAGTAATTTATCGAATACAGCAATTTTTTAGTGGCGCCTTACAGTCGCCATTCGAGTGCTAACGGTTAATATATGTTTCTTGTTTAAAAACTGGGAGGCCGCATCCGAATATCTCCTTCAAACTACACAGTTTGTTAAAAGTCAATTTTGCGTGATCCAACAGGTTTCCCAGGACCACCCTGCACACGCAGTGCCGTTCATCATGTTCCAACACACGCGCAAATAATCTCCAAAGAATCGAATTACAGGATGCGTCTGAGGGATTCGCCGAGGGAATATTATTAATTAGTTTCGCCGTGCAGTCAGAGGGTTGAAAATCGAACTGTTTCTTTCTCTGTCGGCTGCGGCCGCACAAAGGCAATTTTGTGTACACGCACGTAGCGGGCGCAGGTGAACTCTCGGCGAACAAGAGCGGCGTGTTCGTACGCGTCGGTGCAAAACCGTGCGACAATGGGCTCCGCATGCAACCGCACACGTGCAGTGCAACGTGTGTCCCCGGCGTTGCATCGGTGTGGCCTGCTTTCCGCGGAGGGTGTATCTTTGTTGGCCGGACGGAGGGGAGGGGTAGGGGAAAGGAGGAAGGGAGGAGGGGCGCGTTTCGGGGATACTTTTAACCCTTACAAGCGGTATAAAAAGGGGCCGCGTAAACATGCATGCAGTTTGATATTTTTTTCGGGTCACCTTTGTGTCGGAATCGCAGCAAAACTTGTCGACGAATGAAAAAAAAAAGATACCTTTCCAAAGAGATCCTTCGGCGGCAGCGATACGTTTCTCGGCGTTATTGTGCGATATATCGGGATCGAGGGAGGATTTCCGTTGAATTTGTCCTCCCCCCAATTAGAATCGCTGCTAAGGGTTTTACGTAATTGCTGTCCTACTTTTCGTGCTCGCTCGGCGCGCTGCCGAGCACTCAAAACGACTGTATGTAATTTCTGGGTAAAAATTACAAGGGTCTATTGTTTGAGGTTACGCGCGACTTTTCTTCTCTCTCTCTCTCTCTCTCTCTCTCTCTCTCTCTCTCTCTCTCCCTCTCGGAGATTTTCATCGCTCACCATGGAAGCTCAGGGCGAGATGTAATTCATGGTAAAACCTGAAAGGGAACGTTTGCTCGCGCGCGAGCGATAAAAAGGAACCAGGCAGAAATTGAAATTCGTTTTATCAAGAGCGGAGCTCCGCGAGAAAGGATTTCGTTCTGTTCCGTTCGTTCTTGGGTGAGTAAACATCCCCCTTTCGGGCGTAATTCGAATTAATGCTTAGCTTCCACACAGATGCTCAAAAATACCAAATTCCTGATTGTTAAGATTTTTGTGGGCATTCTTTCAAAAAATTTCTCAACTTCACTCCCACTTACACTGAAGGAATGAAAGTCGTTTTCTATTTTGTTCACTTTTTAGTAATTAAGAACCACCTTTTCTCTATATATTTGCTGTTGAGCACTTGATCGATGCTTAACTTCATCCGTTTATAATAAATATTCTTAATAATCAAGCTCAATAAAATGGAGAAACTTGAGGAACCTCTTCAAAATAAGAGAAAGTCTAAAAGCATTATACTCGATCATCTTGATGAGACCAGAATACTACTTTCACTCTGCATGGTGGAAATGTGGTTTATAAATAAAATTATTCTGCCATGTCTATGGTCGTTCTTCCCAGTACAAGCGATACTGAACAACTTTAAGAACATTGAACGGATTCTAAGTCTTGAATGACACCGAATATCCTTGAACGACCATTGAAGATCAACATACTGCATGTCAATTAGGTCACCTTGAAATGTCCTTGAACGACGTTTGAAGATCAATGTACTATATGTCAATTAGGTCATCTTGAAATAGGCTTGAAAAGTTACTGATATAAAAACATAGAATTCCATATACGAAACAACAAGGGTCTCGAAGACTCGTAACCACTATATCACACCCTTGAGAAACGGGGTATGTTTTACTTGAAACATTTTCAGAAACGCGCCATACACAATTTAGTAAATAACTGGAAACAGAACTTGGACTGGCACACCCTGTACATCGGATCGAGACACGATCGATCAAGTGTAAACCGAAACCGGATGCAAAGAGACGCATACGTAAGAAGAATTCACCACCGGAGAACAACGGCGTCAGATATGTTCGCGACCGCGAATCGAATCATCGACGACTCCCTTTAATAATATCCCACAAATCTCCGTTAAAGTGGATACGCGGCAGAAAATATCGTGTCCGGCGGAGAGCTATTACGGAACGAAACGGCAGCGTCGGATCCATCAGGGGTGGTTTTTCTCTTCCGCGACGCTGATTCCGTTGGATCTCCGATACAAACCGAAGCATTCTGAAAATCTGACTCTCGTCGTTCCGGCCCATCCCGGCCCGTCCCGGCCTGGCCCCGCAGATTTATATGAATGTTCACGTCTCGGCGTGGTGTCTGCGCGCATCCCCCGGCAGCACACAGCCATGCCGGCTACGTGTTCGAGGGTTGGATTCGGCGTGCCTCGGCGCGAGTCAGCGTGAGACGGCGCGCGGGTTTCGAGTTATAGCGGCGCTAGAGCAGGCGAAGAAGGATGGATTGAGCCCCGACGGAACAGAAAGAGAAACGGGGAAACAGAGAGAATTCGGGGGAGGGAGAGAGAAAGAGAGAGAGAGAAAGATGTCGTCGGCGAGCGAGGAGAGAAAACCGCGACTACCACGCGCTTCGTTCCGCAGCTGTTGCCAAGCCTGTGTGTTACGACTGCACGGTTTGTTCATTCGCCGCGCATTCGACTCGAGAGCAGTTAGAACGGGCAAGCGAGAGAGAGAAATAGAGAGAGAGAGAGAGAGAGAGAGAGAGAGAAAGGGAGAGACGAAATGTGGGAGAACGACGAAGCGAACGAACCCGGGGGGCGAGCAAGAGAGAAACAGGAGATGAGTCGGGGGCAGAGAGAGAGACGGTGGTTCTAATGAAAGGAGTTTATTAGGACGCGCGGCGTCGGACGAGAAACGAGACCGAGGAGAAGGGCGCGAGGGTGGATTTGCATCCCTTATGCGTAATTTCGCTTCGATATTAGATTAGTTGGTCCCGCGTTATCCGCGCCTCGGAATTACGACGTAGCTGCGCTGATTAGGCGTCGGGGGACCGAACGCGTCGCCGGGCTCCCTCTGTTTCCACGCTCTCTCCCTTTTTCTACCCCCTTCGCTCCGTGCCCCGCTCACCCTCTCTCTCTCTCTCTCTTTCTCTCTCGCCCCCCTTTTTACCTTACGGGCGAAATAAAAGCTGCCGATGGCCCCATTGTCTCGAAATTAGCCGGCTGAATGTCGCGCACCGGTCGAGAGTCTCTCTTCTCTCTCTCTCGTTCTCTTTCTGTCTCTCTCTCTCTCCCTTTCTCTCTTCTGGGTGGGTAGAATCGATCGTCGCGACAGTGTTTCCATTGTCGCAGCTTCGGCAAGCTTTGCTGCCGGTGTTTCGACGCGGAATCGGCGAAACGGACCCACGCATCTGCCGTGAAGAGTTCCCACTGTGTGCGCCGGGTCCTTTTGGAATTATTACCTCGTTTCGTCAGCATTGCAACCATACTTCGTGTCATCGTGCTTCATGTTCGCGCGTCCTACCGCGGGACCATCAACTCCAACATTTTCTTTTTATTAGAAAAAAAAAACTTACATACTAGTGCGAAATAGCACAGATACAACGTTCCATTACATATATACGAAGTTAAACGGCAGGATGAAAAGAAAAAATATACTCCCTTTATTTTCGTAAATTATAACTTCTGAGCAGGGTCAAAATATAATTAGCATAGCTATCAGTATAGAAACATTTAATTGCCATTTAACGTCCGTGGCCTCTCGAGCTTCGCGGCAGTGGGGATAATTCCGCGACGTTTATGATCCAGGCCTTGACGACATATATACAGAAATCACTGTACAGCTAGTTACGGATGTTATGCGCAAGAACGAACGAAACCACGCGCTATTTACGATTCTGGTCCCTTATAACAGGAAGTATAGCTTGATCAGGACTCGTAGGACAGATTACGCCCGGATCTCCTCAATTACTCACAAATCTCTTAAAAAGGAGTTCCTCTCGCGACGTTGCGATCGGAAACCTCTCTTCCGTCGCCGTCTCCCGGGTCGAAGCTGGTCGAACATCCAACGACTGAACGGTAATTCGAGACTTTTTCCTTCGCGACGCTATTGTGAGACTTCCTCTTCGAAGCTCGTTCGACTGTACTCCATTAGATCCAGGCCTCCTATGTATATAAAGTGAAATTCTTTCTCGCGGCCGCTGCCTACCGGTGCGGTGGCAGGCTGAGAGAGGGAGAGGGAGAGAGAGAGGGGGGAGGGGGAGGAGAGTGGCCTCTTCAGATTTCGTTGAACTTTCGTCGGTCTCTCGTTCCGCGACGGTCGTTTGGATTTGAAACGCGGCTCGGGGCTGGACGGGCGACGACGAGCGGCGCACCGTGTCGTCGGGGCGCTGTGAATTTTAGGACACGGCCGTTTCCGCGACGAAAATGTTCCATTGATGCCGCGTTTATAGGACCGTTTATACGTGACACGTATATCTCCGCGGGTATTCTTGTAAGTCGTAGAAACTTTAACAATATCGTCCAAAGGGGGCGGCGCGATTTTAGAGCCGCCGGTTATGATGCCGGCCGCGTCGTCGTTCGCCCCGTAATGGTACCGTTAGCGTGACCTATGGCCGACGTTGCCGTCGGGGCCATGAGACGGCTGCGAATTTTCTTTAAGAACTCCATTTGCCTTGTCCGGCCACGATCGGGACCGCGTCGATCGCGACTCGCTCCGGAAATTACGTACTGCTGAATCTTTCTGAGAGAGCTTTCCGCTCTTGTCCTCGGAGGGCGTCCATTGCAACCACTCCCCTTCTTTTCCGCATTTATTGGGACGTTCACCGTAAAGCGTTCCCTTCTTTAATCCTAGGAGTACAGAGCCACGAGACGTCGCGCGATAACCTGACGGCGACTAAGTGTAGTATCAGTTTTTTATTTGGGTGGTGTTTTCTAGGTCATTTGAAGGTCAACTTTGTTTTTTCAAATGGAAACCTGTATTTTTCATTATGGGATCTTATTGTACGTAGAAAGACCAGCAATTTTCGTAGGATACTTTTTTTTATCCGCGCACTAGTTTCGGAGATATTTAAAGAGAAGTAGAGCGAATCATACTTACCCTGCGAGAAAGTTTGTAATTTCTTTATAACTGTAACAAATTTTCAAAATGTTCTCCGCTGTTTTCTAAACAATAATACAGACGATTCTCAAATTCTGAACGAACATTTCTGAAGGTATCTGTTGGTGTAGCTCTACATTCCTGTACAATTCTGCGACGCAAACCGTTGACGGTTTCTGGTTGTGTTTTATAAACAACAGACTTTAAGTGTCCTCGCAAAAAGAAGTCGACCGGTGTTAGATCTAGTGATCTTGGTGGCCACTCAATGATACCTCTTCGACCGATCGATCTTAGTGGGAATCGATTGTTTAACCACTGACGAACTGGTAACGTTCTACTTCTCTTTAAATATCCCCGAAACTATTGGGCAGATAAAAAAATGTATCCTACGAAAATTGCCGGTCTTTTTACGTACAATATGATCCCATAATAAAAAATGTAGGTTTCTATTTGAAAAAGTAAAATTGACCTTCAAGTGACCTTGGAAACGCCACCCAAATAAAAAAACTGATACTCGCCCCTTCTTTCCCCCTCGAAATCCTTGTACACGTGTTTTACACTTTTTTAATATCTTTCATACTTTTCGAGATACTCGATTGGAAAGTTTTCAAATGAACACCCTGCATATGTCGCCAAGGCCTGGATGACAAACGTCGCGGAATTATCCCCACTACCGCGAGATGTAACCCGTGAGAGACGTCGGACGCCTAGGAGTGTAAACATAACACGGGTATGTCTCCTGGACGATACACGACGCTGGCAAGACTAGTGTTGTTGACACATACCGGGGATTCACTATAGTAGCAATGTGCTCGTGAAAAATGATCTTCCCTCTACTTTTTCTGTATCAACGTACCCGAATACTATTGTAGCCAACCGTGTGCGATGCTCGAAGTCAAGGAACCGTTTTTCGGCAAATCTCTAATCAGCAGCGGATCGATGCGCCGTTACAATGGGTCGTCTGCGTGCTCTGTCCAGCTGGAAATTAGGAAACGGGCAAAAAGTTAGAAAAAGCCGTAACAGTGTTTCGCGTTCGTCGCGATTCTCTCCGCTAAAGCAGCTACAATGGAGCGTGCTCGTGGGTGTGTAGAGCGTAGCCCGGCGAGTCCGATACTCTTGTACGTGCTCGGGGATCCTAAACAATCTTTCGTCGCGAGCTTCCCTTGTTCGGGGACAGTCCCCGCTTAAACGCATTCGCCGCCGATCCCGTCCCCCGGTTGCAATAAGCAAATACGGGAGCGGGGAGATCGGTCCCTGTGTCCATCGGGCTCGATCATGGCTCCGACTCGCGTGTAGGAGAAACACGAACTGGAGCGAAAAGAAACAAAAAAGAGAGAGAGAGAAAAAATGTGTCCGCGGCCGGGCGTCGAACGCGATTCGATATTTACCGGGCGCCGGGACGGTTTGCTCGCCGCCAGGAAAAATCCTGGACACGTGATCAATCCGCCGAAGTAAATAATAATGAAAGCTTATCGATCGGCAACGAATCGGGCCGAACCGAAACCTGGACCAGCCCGGCCCCGGATACGGGGAATTACGAATCGTATCGGGACGCGGCTTGAATATTCAAAGTGATTTAACATTTTCTGACCGACGCGACGCGACGGCAGCGCGAACGTTGTTCCGGGCCCGCGAGCCACGGCGAAAAATCAGCCCGGTCCGCTCGATAATCTTCCCGTCGGAACGTTCGCGCGTGCACGCACCTCGCGATAACGTTATCAACGAATCTCTGATAACACTCGCCGCGGAACCCGGTCCTTCCACCTGCCGCGGAATTTTAACGATCGGATCGCCGATTTCTTAGAAGCTGCTGACTGGTACTTTCGATTCTTATTGGGTGTTCGTAACATCGTAACTAATTTATTTCTTCTTCGGTGAAAATCGTAAAATTCGTGTCTCACTGGCCGCCGAATGAAAACGCGGGAGGCAAGCGTCCCCACGGTCCCCCGGGACTCTCGTCATGCGATTAAAAAATTTCATGTGAAAAGGGGCGAGCGTTAGTAATATATACAGAAACGTCTCGAACATGTGGGTTCAACGCGTCTAGCAGAGCAGCGCGAGTTGTCACCGATTCCCAGAAGTTCCCTTTTCAGTCGGTTTACGTGCACGAACGTAAATGCTTGGACTGTTAGCAGAAACAAACAGATTCACGGAGAGCGAGGATACGCCCGAGAGAACCGAGTCGGAGGAAAGCTGCGAGTTGCGTCGAAATTCCTGGGAAGTATGACGGTACCTGGTGTGATTCCCGGTTACCATTACCCACAATTATACGGCAAATACCGCCGTTCTAAAAACCGTGTTTCGCGATCCATTCGTCTGGCCTTGCCTCGCCAATCTCTTCCGATATCTCGATCGAGTCATCGAGCGCTTGTTGGCTGAGCTCACGCCGTTTCATCAAATGGACTTTTCTATGAGTCAGTTACGCGTATCGTCTTCCGGTTAGGTTACCAACAACTTGCTGTCGACTTCGGGTTTCAGGACTAGATAGAGATTCAATCACAATCCGTGTTACTCTCGACGTCATCTGTCATGTGTTATTATCACTGTAAAACACTGTTGTCCTTCCGACTAACAAATTGAATATGGTCGCATATATGCCAGAACTTTGGAATCACTTTGTGAACTGATACGCTTGCCGAGTCAACACACTTACGGAATTGCATATTATTTCGTTAATTTGTCCAAGAAGAGACAGTCTCGATCGCTCCTTCGGAAAATGTTAGCTTTGCGTCAGAGATAAGGACAATTACGCTCGCGATTCCGAAAGTCGTGAATCAGGAGTTGCCAATCAGGGGTACTTAGAGAATTAAATGATTAGGAAATGTACGAAAATGCATCAAAACGGTACCCTTACCGTTAACCCTAACCCTTACAGGGCCTATCTCTTAATCGTTTCTGAAAAATGTATATTTTATTTGTAATGTACAATCAGTTCTCGTCAAACAGTTCACTTCAATTTGAGGAACATACGCTTAATTTCTCGTTGTGAAAAAATACTGCAGATTAGACTGCGGATCTTTATGCAAAATAAAAATTTTCTATCTGAATTGCAACAGACTGAAGTGAAATAGCAATTTTTCTTTATTAATATGTTCAATAGGTTGAAAATAACGCAACAGCATTTAAAAATTTTTCTAATGTTTTTACTGTTTTAAAATACGCCTACCCATTTTTGTCACGAATGCATAAAATCCGCAGTGTAGTGATCATTAACGACCAAAAAATTTAAACAATATTATACGAAAGAATGAAGGGGAAAAATATGGAACTTTTCAAACAAACCTGAAAAATGTTTAACCTGACAATTAATTCAATCGATGAATGAACAGCTACTACGCTAGTCCCGAATGATTTCTCCTCGAAAATGACCACCCAAAGATCGTCACCGTAATTTTCTACGACGGTGAATAACGTTTCCTAATGAAGTGCCCAGGCAACTAATATTGCCGGCAGGTAATACCGTGGTCGGAAAATTGATTAAAAAATGCTGTCAATGATCGGTCTTGGAGAGTCGTTAAGGAGGGAAGATTAAAAGCGGGCACAAGATTATCGTTGTCGAGGAGAAGCGGCTTTTGCGAACCGATACGCCGTCGACGATAGTTCGCGCGGTTGAAAATTTTGCTGAAATTCGCTTCGATCCGTGTCTCGGCGGTGGTCGGATCCCGAGGCCAGGTTGGCACAAAGGCGAGGCGAGTTCTACTTGGTTTGTTCGGAGGGCCGGAGCGGTGCTTACTACCACCGTGCACGGCGGTCTACGGTTCTTCGACGTTGTTGATCCTCATTGTCGTGTAGGGCACGATCAATTGAAAGCGCTCGCAGCGGTGAATGTCCACCGATATCAAGTTTCCGGTTAAATGTCGTTCAGGTTGCGCCGGTGCAGCTTGAAAGAGCTCCCCCGTCCCATTGAAACCAGATCATGTACGCTCGTATAGTTGCATTCGGCGTGGATCCTACGCGACAAATTAACAATCTAGAATGGCCGACGGCAAAAAAATCACGGCGTCGCGATGCCGTCGTGGTTCCCCCCGGGGCATACTTGACGAATCCTGAATCGAAGGAAATCGTACCTTTCCATTTCTTGGCTCCCGGTTTCGGTTTCGAGGTTTTTCGAAACGACAACTAGACACCGATAGCGCGGGGACAAACACGCCCCCACGGCCACCGGATCGAATGATATTCCGCCGGGTTCTGTTTAATGATTTTTTCCGTTTTTTTTCCCCTCCCCCACCCCCTTCTGGTAATTCGAAACCGGACGTATCTTTCAAGTGTCCTCGTGGCGCGGGCGTTTGTCGAACGGCCGTCGAAAACGATTTGCCAGCGTTTCAATTAATGCGCCTACGCACCGTTCCCGGACACGGGATAAATAAAAATATATATGTGCACACACGTGTGTGTGTGGGAAGGAACGAAAATTCGAGTGCGACCGAAAACCACCGCCGCGAGAAATCGATTCGAATCGAACCCCGGGCCCCCTTCCCCCTTGCAAAAGCGGTCTCGCCGGAATCCACGGGCGCAGACTCGAACAAAAACGGGGCCCCATTCTTCGTCATCCCCGTGGCCCGACTTCGCATCAATCGGCTTCGAACACGAGTAAAAAATTCCAGCACGCGAGCCCGCCGCAGCTTCTCTTTTTAACTCTGTTCCTCGCGGACGACTTTAACGAGACCAGCCACGAACCAGGCCGGGGGACGTGTTTACAGGAACTTATTGCAATAAGAACGCATCCTACAGGCCGTTCCGCGATTCGATTGGCCGCCGGAGCCATTCGGAAGGTTAAAATGACCGAGGGTTTGCTATTTTGTAGTTACGCTTGCAATTCGCGCTGCTGGATCGCTCGTTCCGCAGCTGAAAAGAGGACCTTCAAGATCCAGTGACTAAGTGGATACAAAGCTTAATCGTGTAAAAATTGTCGGTGTGCGCAAACAGACTATTAAATGCGACGGAAATATTTTTTATTTATTTTTTGAACCTGCTCTTTAGATAAAAATTGCACTCAAAGACGTTTTAGATCAAACAAGGTGCTCCGCTTATAAATTGCGATTGTGTTGTTAAAATGTATGAAATTTTTAATTTAATGCTTGAACGTGTCGCATGTTAGTGACAGCTGCTTGTAGAGTAACTTTACACTGCAGAATTGTTCGGATAGTCTTTTTTGCGTTTCTACCACCAGCAACATAAATTTGCTTTAAGCGACACACGTATAACATTTTCAGTCCTGAATTTTCACAAAGAGCGTATAGCAAAGTGTCGTCTGCTTGCAAAATGCGGAAGAATGTGGTTCTTTTAAAACGGATTAGAGGGGAGACCTTTCAACAAGCTACGGGGACAGTTTTACATTTTATATAAACATATGAATATTTACATTGAGTCGGTTTATGCTTGTAGCTGAATTAAAAACGTGTACACTGGTTGACAGCATTAAGGGATTTCTTGTGTAACAGCTGTAAAAGTAAATGATTCTTAACAAGTTTTTGCAGGAATAAACGCTGCAATAAATATTCCTGGGACGTGTAGATACATCCTGAATCTACAAGAAAACATTTTTGTTTAGTTACATTTGTTTGTTTCTGTATTAGACAACGTACAATCACGTCGACTTGTTTGAAAGCTGTTATTCGCGTGACGTGTAGCACCTGGCATAGTCACGCAAATTTCACAAATGACTAACCTCAAACTTCAGCAATTCACGCTGAAATTATATACCAACTTTCAAAAAGGAATATGAAAAATTGTACGAGTCCTAACGTTTAGACGAAAAATGATCTTTTTTCCCATTCCAGAAAATTGTTTATACACCATTCCAACTAGAATGTTATAAACGAAAAATCATTTTAAAACTTTCAGCAGAGTACCCGGACAAACTTATAACGAGAAAAATGAGCTTCGTTGGAAATGAATCGGTCAATTAATTTTTCAGTTATCCCTCCCACAGCTCTAAAAAATGAGTTGTTTCGAACTCCGCGGCATCGTCGCACCAAATGGCTTGCAACTTCGTTATTTTCGCGAATCCGAGCGCAAAATTTCGGCAGCACATTTTCCGCGTATCCTACTTGTGACTGGTGCAAAAAAAAGGCTTTTCGAAGCTGCCTTGCGAGAATTCCTCCTCGTGTCCCGGCGACTCGCCGAAAATTTTATGGATCGAACCTGGGCGAGCTCTTCGGATCATAGTTTCCGAATAATTTCGCAGTCCACGGTCAATCTTGCCGGGAAGAACAGCTTTTCGGGGGAAGTGGTTGTCTCATTTCCGGCGGCGGGCAGTTCGTTCCTGCCTCGCGCCGCGGAAAATACCGCGTCGAAAACGCGGTTGTTGTTCCTGCGTTCCGCCTTCCGCGGAGAACAGCTTTTCTTGTACTCTTCGAAAGTTTCGCGCGGTAACTGTCCCGCTGTTGTTGTGCACAGTAAAATTTTACTGCGGCACTTTTTCACAATTGCGGCCGAGCTATAATACCCATTAATTTCAGCGTCCCCTCGCGCAAACTCGAAAGAAACGCGCGAGCAACACCGAGACTTATCCCACCCTCGGAACGAACTCTAACGAAATTATATTTTGAAATTCAACCGCCCCGGGGCGAAAGCATGGAGGGGTGGAAAAAGCTCGTCGAAGTCGCGATACGATTGTCCTTTAAATTCCGATACTTCCCCGGCCTCCTTGCCGGAGGTTTTCAATTTTCTTCCCCCCCCCCCCCAACGCCGAACCCTTTGGGCTTGACGTCTGCCAGCGTCTCGATCTTTCAATAAATTGTAAATACTGCCGAGTGTTCCAATATTGAAAGACAGTCGCGGACTGATTGGCAATTACTTTCAGACCAGCGACTCCTACCCCGTCCCCGCAGCACCCCCGCTACAGCCGTCCCTACCATTTATTTTTCCCTTATCCGCGACCCTGCACCGGAACACGTAAACGGCTCCAGTCATTGTGCCAGTGTACCATCGACAGAAATATCCTCGGAATTTTACCTTTGCCTCGGCGCTAAATCCTTGAAGGAGCGCCGAGCCTCGTGGCCATTTTGATCTGGATTGCTCGAAAGCTTGGACGCATCCTGTTCGACGCAGTTTTTTAACGCTATTACTACCGCGGCTGGTCAAATTGACCTTTTCCAACTTCTGCGTACATTTCGTACATACAACATGATCACATCGCTATTTACAGTGAATTCTCGTTACGAGTCAGTGTCAACCTTACGATTTGGAGTCAGTGGAACTAGCTACACCACCGTAGGGTATACCCCGCTGTCGAGCTTCGCTGTCCGTTTCTACGTGCAACATTGTATCGGAGAAAGACATTTTCTCAGTCTTCTTGTCGCTATCGGTTAGTAGTCGTAGACTTATGACTTATAGACGGATGTGACTCTTAGGTTTCCAGCGCGCCCTGCGTATTTCAAATGCGACGCTCGGCGACAACCTCAGATTTCGTCTAAGAGTCAGTCACCTGAACGGTGCAACTGACTCGTAACGAGAATTCACTGTATATAGTATGTATAGTACAGTATAGTAAACAATTTTTGCTAGGATATTTAATCATTCAGGTTACTGATTCCCAAATCATGTATTCAAGCTCATCCTAAGATCCTCAAAAAGGTCCAATAAAATTTATATCCTTTTTAGAATACAATCCAACCCTTAACAGAAAGGTTAAATATTAGTAAATTATTTTTGCTCAGATGTTTAATCATTCAGGTGATTCTTAGATCTCCCGAAGCACGTATTCAAGCTCATCCTAAGGTCCTCAAAAAGGTCCAATAAAATTTTTGAACCTTTTTAGAATACAATCCAACCCTTAACAGAAGGGTTGAATATTTTCTCCTTTCCAATTGTCGTAATCCACAAAAATCTATATTTGCATAAAGACCCGCCGTCGATTAATTATTCTAGCACGTCTCGTGTCCAACTGAACGTGATAAAAATTGTCTAGCATATTGCACAATTGATAACGCGTAGGCGTGGGTCCGTCCAGACCCGGCGTTCGCAGGGTCCATCGAATCAGCGAACTGTCACTCGTATATTCTCTATGACGCAGGAGATTTGCAGCGCGCGGACGAGCCGGCATCGAAATGTTTTTCCAGGCGTTGAAAATGAAAGAATACGGACGGAGGGTATGGATCTGACCAGGTGTTCGCGGTGGTGACACGGTATTCGTTTTATACACTTTACTTTCGTGTCGCGCCGACAATGACAGGCTTGTTTGACAAACACCGATGGACGACGCGGTGGTTGTCCGCCGATTCGCACCCGAGCGCGCGCGCGCATTCGCGAGCGAGTTCCGGGCGGATTTTTCACGACTGAAATACCGCCGCCGCCCGGACAAAAATCCGATGTAAATCAAATCGACGTAAAGCACGCTATTGTCTGACACATTATACCCGGCGGGGCCGGCAATGTCCCGCAGCCAAAAATTTCTGAACGTCATAGATCGAGGCTGTTATACGACCCGTTAAAAGCGGTTCGAGGAGTGTCAGAGGCTGGCGATCCGCAACTCTCTCGCTGCGCCGAATGTGTTTCCACGGCCTTGGCAGTTCACTCTTTCTCCCTTTGTCTCTCTCTCTCTCTCTCTCTCTCTTTTCGCTCCCCTTTTTTCTGTCGAAAACTACGAGGGAATCGATGTACCATGTACCCGCGCAGTTTTTCCCACGCATTCGTTATTTTGCCAAATGGGAACACGCAGCACTTTATACGCTCCGAGGGACGTCGAATAGATGATATTTCGAGAGGACACAGTCCTTGCGCGTGTATAACGACCACTCTATAAATTGGCTGTCGTATAGCCTCTCTGCGTTCGTTACAGGGTTGACGCCAGATCGTTGTGATTACAGACGGCTGCGAATTTTTGGAGGAACTGCGAACTGCTCCTGTTGCCGGCTCCGCGTTCCGAACGTCTTCTACGTGTCTACCGATTTTTATGTCGATCGTTTGTGGCAATCACTCACCAATATTATGATTTATCAGGTTTCAATGATTGATTGATCGCATCTGGTATAGGCACAAGAAGAATTTTTATAAAAATCTGGTTCAGAGGAATTCTTAGAGTAATTTATATGTAGAAAGTTGTACCTGCTCTAGCTCTCGGAGTTCGGCATTGGTTACAATAATTTTTCGATAAACTGTCAGATTATTTTCAATATTTTGCTGAGATGTACCTTTATTAGGGAAACACTGCATTTTAACTCGTGGTCACTCTGAAGGCTCCCTCTGATTCATGGGAATCGGGCAACTATTACAGAGTACCAATCCCTGAAAAATGTCCACAAAATCACAGTAAATTTATTTCATAAAATCATGCTTGAAGGATTAACATTCATCATAGCCATTACTTTGTAAAGTGCCTATCAACTCCTTCGGAACGTAACAAAATTCAGTTCACACGAGTACAGTGATTACTCTATATACGTCGCCACGGCCTGGATGATAAACGTCGCGGAAATTTCCCCACTGCTTCGGGGTCTACCCCATGAGGTGCCATGAAGCTGCAGAGGCCTCGGACGCCGAGGAATCATAACACGGATCGGGAATGTCTCCTGGACGATCTATGTCGCCGGCAAGACCCGTGTTGTTGACAAATATCGAGAATTCACGTCTACTAGAGCTACCGAGACATAAACGAGAGTACATTCCCTTATAGTAATAACAGAACTGAATTTATTCAGGTGTTGTTGATATATATCGAGAGTTCACTGTACATTGAAAAATTCATTTTTAAATCTGACCACGAAGAATCGTGTCACCCAACTTTCAATCAATAAAATGCTTAACCCACTAGAGGTCTCAGAATTCTAATTGGAACTCGAGTTTAAATTGATTCTGAACCAATCGCGATATATAATCGATGTAACGAAAAATCTTGGCGCCCAGTCCGTTACCTCTACAATTTAATTCTCTTGGTTTTTTAAAAAATCGATAATATCAGAAGATTAACAATAAGAGTGAAATTTTAAGCAGCGAGAGGACTAAAAGAATTTATAAAATTGTTAAAAAAAAATAAAGAATTTTCTACTTAGCAAAGTACTTTAAAAAGTAAAGTACATTTCTACTTAGTACTGACTGAAGCAACGCGCAATCTGAAAAAGAATATGATAAATGTGTAATCATTAAGTATGCTCGCAGAATGACCTGGAAATGACCTTGAACGCTAAAACTTGAAGTTTAAATTGATTCTGAACCCATGGCAATGTAAGGTCGATGTAACGAAAAGTCTTGGTGCCCAGTCCGTTACCTCTACAATTTAATTGTCTCTTTATGTGGCACGCCTTGGTTTTTTAAAAAATTAATAGTATCAAAAGATTAACAGTAAGAGAAAATCTAAAAAGGCCGTATATTTACACTTCAGATTGCATACACTTATGAGAAGAACGTATAGGTGAAATTTTAAGCAGCGAGAGGACTAAAAGAATTTATAAAATTGTTAAAAACGAAATAAAGAATTTTCTACTTAGCAAAGTACTTTAAAAAGTCAAGTACACATTTCTACTTAGTAGTCACTGAAGCAACGCGCAATCTGAAAAAGAATATGATAAATGTGTAATCGTTAAGTATGCTCGCAGAATGACCTCGAAATGACCTTGAACGCTAAAAGTTGAAGTTTAAATTGATTCCGAACCAATCGCGATACATGATCGATGCAACGAAAAGTCTTGGCGCAGTACCCGTGCCACGTCGGCCGGTGCGTAACCGTCGGTGGAGGTCGGGTAGCTTTTAATAACATCGATTCCCATCGGGGCGAGTATCGGAGGCGGTGCGGTTTTGTTTGCCGAACGCAAAAAGGGCTTTCAGAGAAGCATTCGCCGCGAGTATTTACGGGGAGGGTGCTCTCCTGTCGGACCGTGGCACTCGAGAACCCGCGGAATCATCGAGCAGTATCGTGACTACGACAACGACCACGACGGCTAGGTCTCTCTTTGAACCTCGCCAGCTCGTCCCCCCTGAACGGCGGCGGCCGCCCCTCGGGGCAATTAATCCGTTTTGCTCGATTAAACTCTTATCCTAGCTTTAATTAAAACTTCTTTTTCGCCGATGATCCCCGACGCGATCCACCGGGCCACGCGGAAGATAGGGATCTTCCTGTCGCGATACGCCTTCTGCCTACATGGAAACTGAATCTGCCCCGCTAATTGATTTTCGAATCGATGGAGGAAGAAGAAAGTTCCGAGTGGACCGGGAAGGGGGGCGGTCGGGGGGCAAGGGGGCAGGGGGTTGGAAGAGGCTGCCGAGTTCTCTTTCAATTGGCTCGAGCAACGAAGGAGATCCGTTTGAGGAAGTTCGAAACGGCGAATGGTGAAACACAGTGTAAATAAGATAAACAACGACCGAGGCGGGGGGAGAACGAAAGTTATCTAGCGCGAACAAGTGTTCCCCCCTCGTGCCCCACACCTGTCCGGAAGACGAGCGTGTACGTGCACGGCTCGCCCACCAACAGCCAGACCTATTTCTGGCTAACGTCGGAGTTTAGGGTGCCACGGTTGACTTCGGTCGGGGGCATTTCTCGCCCCGGAAAGGAAACTTTCTTCGATCCCATCCCCGCCGACATCGTCCCGGGGTTACAACGATCCTTGATCTTCCCCTCCGATCCCCCCACCGCCCATCCCTCGAACAGGTTTTAATTACGAACCGGCGCGGACTGATCCTCCTCGCTCGCCAGGCTAAGAAGTATTAATTACGTTTCGCGACAGTCCGGTGTCTCTGTTTTTCCCGATTTTTATCGGAGCACTTGCGTAATCCGCAGCCCTTGATTATGGCTCGACGGAGACGCTCGCCGGTGGATTAAATAATATCGCTTCTCGAGACTGTTCTGTTGATTGTTCGGCGAATAATCGTTGTTGATTTTCCAGGGAGAAAGATATATGGATGCTTCGATTCAGATAACCGACGTTGCTACGTGTAACGAGATAACGGTGATAAGCATGAGCGTTGGGGTTGTTTTATTCATTTTCTTTTTTGTGGCCAAACATAGTGTCTGATATTGTGTCAGTTAAGGATAATAAAATATTATTTATTCCCTGTCCCCTACCTCAACAATTCAATTGTTCCTTTATGTGGCACGCCTTGGGTTTTTAAAAAATCAATAGTATCAGAAGATTAACAGTAAGAGAAAATCTAAAAAGGCCGTATATTTACACTTCAGATTGCATACACTTATGAGATGAATGTGCAGGTGAAATTTTAAGCAGCGAGAGGACGAAAAGAATTATAAAATTGTTAAAAAAAAAATAAAGAATATTCTGCCCAGCTTTTGCTTCTTGTAATGGATGCAGGCAACTTTAATATTGCAGAAAAATCTGAAGTGTACTCATGAAGAAGAATATGTTACATGTGTAATCATTGAGTATGCTTGCAGAACGACCTTGAAATGACCTTGAACGCTAAAAGTTGAATTTGCGAGACAATTTTCTTCAGCTGAAACGCGGTGTAGAGCAAGGAAATAAATGGATCCCTAACCAGGCTAAAGGCCCAGCCATTTTCGAACAACCGAGTGTGCACGAGAGCGGTTCCCCGTAACAGGTGACACGCACGGTGCTGTCAGGGCAAGCGTCAATTAAGACGGTGATCAATCTTGGTAGCAGGAAGCCCACGTGGAAATCTCGCGTGCCACGGACCTGTTGTAACGAACTTGGTGGATGGGTGAATCGTGGGTGTCTCGTAGCCACGGCATTCGGTCTAGCTAATCGAGCGGCGCGTAATGCCGCCTAATCTTTGGCTCTTTGAAAATCCCGCTTATCGCGGTTGCACCGGTGCGCGCACCGGGTCCCGCGGATTCCCCGAAATTCAATTCACCGTGGCGCGGCGGCGCTGGATAGGCACAATACAAATCATCCTGGATCATCATCGATCAAGCCGGTGGTCCCCGGGGACGGCCGGACAAGAATGAATCAGCGGGGCTTATTCAGAGCATATCGAGGATCCGATCCTGCGGAGTCAGTCGTCGCGTTCCACACAAATCGAAGATCTCGATACAGTCCGCGAAGGGCCCTCGTCGACGTATAAATACGTGTCCGCCCATGGAACCTCTCGGACTCTCTTCTCCGTCCTCCTCCGTCCTCCTCCTCCTCATCCCTTTCGGTCGCCCGCGACCGTAAAGAGAAATAGAAAAACCAAGCCGATCGGTCGGCCACTTAAAAATTGATCGAAACCTTTTTATGAGAAGGGGTGGTGCTCCGAATATCGGCTGGATCGCGATAGAGGAACGAGCGAGGGGAAACACACCGGAAAAAGAAGGGAGAGACCGGTTCGCCAGTCGATTCGCGAACCCCATACCTTTTTTTGCTAGACATGTGAAACCTCATATGAAATTCGCCCCGGCCGCGGATGCAAAGATTAACTTGCTTGCGCGTTCGCTCCTCAAGTTTTTTTTTTATGTTTGGCTTTCTCGGAAATGTTGCACGATTGAAAATCTCGTTCTTAACGGAGTATCAGAATCGTCGCTTAATTGCTCAATTTCTGGCAATCGAATTAAATGAATTGCATCAGGAACAACGGAAATATTAGGGGTACCCGTAAGTAATCTGTGCCGATCGTTGAAGAGGAAACACGTATTCTTGTATAGTTTTCGGTACAGCAGCCTGTGTTCAAAATATTCAAAGAAGTATAATCTTTTTTTGCAACCCTGTAATAAAATGGCGGCGTGCGTACCTTCCGAGAATCATATTCGTCATTGCTTACTTTTTCAAAACAAAAACAAACAAAATCTGCTATGTTTATGGAGATGTATTGAAGGTCAACAAGTGTCAACGTTGGTTCAGAAGGTTTGCTGCTGGTGATTATGATCTCTCTGACAGGCCTCGAAGTGGACGAACCGTAGAATTTGATAATGACACCCTAAAATCTCTAGTGGAAGCTGATCCAAAATTAAGTATACAAGAATTATCGAGAAGCCTTGGGTCCACATGGTCGACTATACAAAGGCACCTACACGAAGTGGGAAAGATGGCAAACTGTCCTTGGTAATGATGGGGATTATATAATAAATTAAGGAATAAAAGCTTGAATTTAGTACAAAGTTTGTTTTAGATTTTAAAATAATTGATTACTTATGGGTCCCCCTAGTATGACCGTACCTCTAAAAATATGTGCAAAAGCGTCAATAAACACAGTCGTAATAGGCCATTGACATTTACATTTTTTAAATGTCAAATAAAGTGATTAACCTCTTAACCTAACAATTATTTTGTAGAAGTGTGATATTATATTACGATACCCGGGTATTCTCGGGCTTTTAAGTTAAGAGGTTAATATTTTTGACTGTGTTATTGTGCGCACGTTTTCGATCATTAACAATTTCCGCGCTGGTATGAGACGCATTTAAATTGTAAAAATCTGTTCCGCGCCGGTTCTAGTCACAATTAGACTGCGAATCATTATGCAAATATAGAGAATGCATTTTTTGCCCGCGCACCCGGATGTGCCTGCATAGTGCATCACAAATGAAGGAAAGAAATTTTCATATCGCAGCGAAACGATCTTCGCGATAGCTGTTTGTTCCGTAATCGTGAATAAGCCGACAGCGTACCAGACGAAATTGAACGATAAACAAATTCTTGTCTTAATCAATCGCGAACAAAGCGTATGGAAATGCCCCGAGACTCCTCTGTATGCGAATTTTAATTATGGCAGCTGTGTCTCGAACGCGACGGTGGTGCATACAAATATAAAATTCTGTCGATCGATTTGCCAAGACTTGAATTAAAGATTCCGCACAAAATGTCAATAATATTATAAAACTTTCCTAGATTGTCTTCAATGAAAGTTGCAAATTTGAACCGGTTTTAATCGACTTTCATAAAATCCCTTGCCGAGCTTCACGGCCACGAATTTCCGATGCAGCAATATTTGAAATAAATTCCTTATCGTCGCTAGCACGAGCGATATCATAATAGATACCGCGAGGTGACGTCACGCGAACAGGTACACGAAAAACGCGAAAAAATCGTGCTTCCTACGAAACCAGCGTTTCCGAGGGGATTCAGATTAACGTTTACGGGCGCTGATATATTTTCGGCAGATGAAATAATGCGAAACATGCGCACGGACGTTGGTGGACGATTTTTAAGTGGGATTTGAACTCGGCGTCGCAATAGACGACTGTGCGATTTCACGACGAATATGGAGCATCGTGATATTAAAAGCGTTCGAGAAAACCGTGATCGATACAGTTTAAAAAGATCGCTTGTCACACCGTGAAAATATTTATCGTGACCGAGTTTATGCGAACATACTCGGGAAGGTGTGCCCGCGGTTATTAAAATTTTCTAATAACATCACCGATATCGTTTCGCGACGCTGATCCGTATAATCGCTTTACGATGATTTCGCTGATCGAGAGCCGGAATTCTGAAGTGTTCGATGACCAAGCATTTTCTCGCCATTGTGTCGGGATTTATTGGACGACCCGTAAGCGCCGTAATAGCGAGAATAACAATAAAAAATGATTGCGAGTAGCAGATAGTCGTAACAAATCTGTCGACGAAAAACTGTTTGCGCGTTGCGTTACCGTGCTCGATGGGATTCCCGGTTTTACTTTTTCATTTCTGGTTTCGGATTAGAAGTAACAGCTTTCGAGACTTTTCTGTCGCCCGGGTAACAACCGTTTTGTATTTTTCTGCGCAAACACCATTTTCAATATTGCGCTCGGTTTTGGCCCTCCGTTCCTCGATTTTACATTTGCGGTATTAAAATGTATCCCGCGAGCTTTGAGCGGGAACTTTAAATTTGCGAAGAGGTGTAAAAATATTCTGGACATTTGGAGAAATAAAATGCAAGATGGATAAAACGGTTGGGAAATATTTCTTTGCGCCCGAAATATATCGAAAATATAACTAAAATCAGTTTTATACTGAAAAAATCTTTATCACAATTTTGTCAGAGAACGGTCGAGCGTCGAGCCACGGTTTCTCTAGCACTTTTTATCCCTGTGACGAGTAGAATAAGACGCTGTGAAAAAAGAATGTTTGACCTTTTGACCTTGAAATTAATTTTGCTGAATTTTGCTCTCCGACATTTTCCGCCGAACCGTTTACAGCCTGTACGTATTTTCGCAGTAATTCACGGGAGAATAAATCGTCTAAAAATATTTTATTAAAATCGGGTTAATTGCGATCGTTTGAAAGGGGCCGGTACTTGGCAAAACAGAGCGAGCTCTCCACTCAGCCGGATGTAACGCGGGTTCGCGTTGCAAAATCAAAATGTGCAAGAAAAATGTAGAATGTAACGCTGAAATGGTATTCGTGGCGGCGGGGGGGGGGAGGAGGAGGAGGAATGTATCGCGAATCACGAGGGAATTGGCGCGTGCACGCTTTCATTTCCGCGCGATCCAAATGTGTCCGATGCAGCTGTAGAAACAAAGGAGGCGATGCAGCGGCTGTGCGCGAGAATGCAGCGCGAAATAAAGAGAACGATCTGTCCGCGGGATCAGAAATAGTGTTTCGCGGTGAGGTGGGGGGGGGGGGGTCGAAGGACAGGGTCTCGCTGGCGAAAGAGGAGGAACGGAGGAACGCTCGGCAATCGGGAATCGCGACCACGGCGAGATACGATCTTCTTCTGGTTCTTCTGGTTCTCCGGGCGGATCGGGGTGGTCGTGGCCGAGCCGGGAGAATAAGATTTCATCGTGTTGGACGAGGGTGGCCGTCTACGTCGAGGTGTTAGGTGTCCCGACGATCTTCTCGGCTCACGCAACATCACTCGGACCCTCGCAACTCTTTCGACCGCACGTGAAGATGGAAACCGGCTACGTGCGGCCGTTTTCCGCGGTGTTTCACCCTTTTTAAACGGACAGGTGTCTGCGCGAGACGTGAAATAGGTAAGACACACCTGGGGTCTTTAGCCTCTCCACGTTTCTCGCAGAGATGCTGCGTCGGTTGTGATATGTTGATTAGAGACCGTGATATTTGAGTCGGATGGGTCCGGAGGCTGTTTTACTGTTTGACAGTCCCGGGAGATTGTTATTCTTTCTGGTAATTTATCATATTTTAATAAATATATATGATACAGCGAATTCTCGATATATGTCCACAACACGGGTTTTGCCAGCAGGGTCATGTATAGTACGGAAGATCCGTGTATGCCCCGCGGTAGTAGGGATAATTGCGCGACGTTTATCATCCAGGTCTTGGCGACATATATAGAGAGATCACTGTATTGAGCAGTGAAAGTAGAGTTTTATGGAATTTACTGTATTCTTAAAATAATTTTTTACTTTTAAATTGACTGGTAGTATTTCTGACATTATTATTAGTAATCTGATCTCATTGATTAGTTCCCTCGCGGATAAACATGAATTTATTTTTAAGAGAAGCAACTTTCATTCCCTGACAAACGATGGAAACCAAAATATGACAATGATAATCGTGTATGTAACTGTAAACTTTGACATCTAAACAATTTTGCCAGTTGAAGCTGTCTCGCTCAGGACAAAGTGTTCGAGTGTTCAACTGTCCAAGTGTTCGATAAAGATGAAATTTTCAAAAAGTTCTGAAACGTTGTAAAGTACAGACGGAACATCCCAAAGGCCCTTGTGTTCAAAGATAAAAGACAGGGAAGAATAAAGAAACAGAGAGAATAAAGCTGGTAAAAGCGTCTGTTCCCTGTGCTGTTTTTTAACAGAACTGTGGATGATGTGAAATAATAAAGTAACACCTGAGTGCCTGAATTTACATTTTCTCCAAAGAGATATAACGTTGGTTAAACAGTTCAGTCGTTGCAGAGATCGTGTGAGTAAATTTCCAGAAGCTGATTGAATGAAATTACACGTCAGAAGGGACTCAGATTTCCCGAAGTCGAGAATAGGAAGAGATAAAGAGAAGCTGAAGAAGGAAAGGAAGAACAGTCCATTTTCTATAATACTCCTGCAACGCATATGCACCTGTGGATGAAGCGAAATACTGAAGTAACACACGAATGTCTGACAATAGGTCTCTTTATTTCCTGAAGAATTCTGTATCGGATAAGGAACGGTATACTTGGCTTAGGTTAGTGCACAAGTTACATAAACCAAGATAAAAGACCCAGATGTCCTCCGAAAAGAAGAATAGAGAAGGAGGAAAAAGGGGAAAGATAGACGAACCGTCTATTGTCAATAGAATTTTTCCTGCAACAGCAAAACGTCTGTGAATGGAATAAAATGGAGTGACACGTGAATAAACTAAATGAAAAACATGTCGTAAAATATTCTCGACTGAGACGAATTTCGCTCCGAAAAACCAGACTCTTTATAATAAAATAAATCAAAGCGAAGAGAGAGAAGAAGTATTGTAGGAAAACACAAGAAAAATCCAGTTCGAATAGTATTTTCCTGCAACAGATAAGCACCCGTGAATAAAGCGAAATCCCTTTCGTTCGCGAACAAATACTCGCTTGATTAGAAAGAACATGCTTGACTTCGAGTCGCTTAACCAAGATAAAACGTTCAAAAACCCGGAATCGTGGAAGAGGAGCGCCAGCTGCCCTCGGATTCGAAAACAAGGGAAGCTCGCCGAGGAAGATAAAAGGGCAAGGAAGGGGTAAAGATAGCAGAAACCTCCGCTTCTGGCGACGTGTATACACGAGGCGACGCACAATGTTTCGAACAGTACGTGCTGGCTGGACAAAATCGAAAAGTTGCAAGAAAACAAGTAAAGTTTTTTCCATCAGAAATTACTCTATACGTACTCAATCTTTTTTGGAACTCATTCGGTGTCTCAATGTATCAAACAATTTTCAAAATCCCATTAACCCATACAGTATGATTTTTTTAACACGTTGACCGCCATGTCATATGTGGGTGACGGAATTATTTCTCCAGGCTTTAAAATAATAATTATACTTGTTTTAATGTTCTGCTTCCTTGTAATAAAATGATTGTAATCTTTACTATTGCATCTGTTGAAGAGTAAAAATTCTCCTTCTCATGTTTAGTAAAATTTTAATCACTACCTGGTCCCAAATACATTTTTAACACGTTGACCGCCATGTCATATGTGGATGACGGAATTATTTGTCCAGGTTTTAAAATGAACTTCATATAATGGATATATATGGATAATGGATTATATGGATATATAATATATCCATTGTACCAAAGATTAGGGTCTGTCAAAAATGCAAGAAAGTTGGAGGACGATATCATACATTTCATTTTTTTCAATTTTTATTACATTAAATAACTTACTTTGACTTTATGGAATTTTTGAGGTTCCAGTTTGGCAGTCAATTAGAACCTTCATGACTTCACAGCCATGCTTATATAATACTGACGAAAGTATAGAATTTTATCACCAAAATTTTCCAACGATATTCAAAGTTCTTGCACAATACAGTTTCAATACATATCTTTATGTTTGAAATACAATTATTAATCTCTGATTACCCAGGAGCATAAAAGTCTGAAATGGTTTTTCTATTTGTTGAGAAAAATATTAAAGGAGACACAAAAAGAAATTGAAAGTGGGTACCAGGTACCCTCATTGACATAAGGGTTAGAATAAAGATGTAAAACTATTTAGTGTGAAATCTTCGTCCACAACTTGTTATACAACGAGCAAGTTATCCTTAGCACTCGAATGGCGTCTTAGGGGTGCCACTAAAAATCATACCACAATTCAAGAAAAGTATTAGCGAAGTCATAAAATTGAAAGTGGGTACCCTTAATGACACAAGGGTTAAAATACAGATGTAAAAATATTTAGTTTTTTTGAAATCTTCGTTCACAACTTATTATACAACAAGGGCTACCCTTAGCACTCGAATAGCATCTCAGGGGTGCCCAAAAAATCATACCACAATTCAAGAAAAATATTAACGAAGTCACAAAATTAAAAGTGGGTACCAGGTACCCTTATTGACATAAGGGTTAGAATAAAGATGTAAAAATATTTAGTTCGAAATCTTTGTCCACGACTCGTTATTATACAGCAAGGGCTATCCTTGGCACTCGAATGTCGTCAGTTTTCACATCATCGAGTTTCTTCGATGAATTGCCAAAAATCTGTCACTTCCAAAAACCACAATTTCCAAGATTTCACTTTTCCCCGCTTACAAAACGTTTCTCGAGATCAACCGTCTAGACACGACGAACCTTCTCGGAGATAGAATAGCTATCGAGGCTAACAGATCCACACTGAAAACTAATTACGATATCGACTCTCTCGAGCGGAATTTAAAGTCGAAAAACATGATACAGTTTCGTCCAGGCAGACTCTATCTTTCGGTGTGCGACGACGCGCGACGGTAGAGCGCGCGATTTCCCAGTCGGCGCGAGAAGGACGAGTAAAGGGTTCCGAGGGACCGTATGCCGTCTTCCTTCCACCATGGGGAGGGCCGCGACGATGGGCGCGTGCTCGACGTGGTAGGATGCCGGTCCTTGCTGCGTTGCGCGCGTGTGTGTGTCCCTTTTTCGTTCGTGCCGGTGACTGTGTGCCGGCGGCTCTGTGTCTGTGTCGGTGCTGCCGCCGTTGGTGGGGGAAGGAACGATTGGTGGACGCAGCGTCGAGTTAGATGCTGAGGAGATCCGAAGCGTCAGTTGCGCGGTGGCCGCCGTACCGAGTGCTACGGTGTTCTCGGTTTCGTACCCTGCCGGTGGTCGGTACCCTACGGTTCAGTCTCCTCTCTCTTGCTCCAGCGAGCGGTGTCGAGCTTCTTCCACGTAGTAGTCCCGCGATGGGATTTCGGTGAACAGAGGACGGCAACCGTCGGACAGTGTCCATCCGTCCCGGCGGATAGTAAAACAGTGCACTGGACACTTCACATCATTTATATCCGGAAGGATTTCGATCCTTCGTAAGATTTTTTTTTTTCGGAGTAACTCTTCTGGATTATCTAATTGCGATTGGAGGACACGATGGAATAAGGAAACAGAACAGTCTCTCGAAAGTAAATAATCGGTCCCGGAAGAGTGTCCAGGAGTCCCGGCCCGTGTGAAGTGTGAAATATTGGAAGTGTTGGGGTCGCCGCGGTTGGAATCGCGGGCGACGGAGCCAGGGTGTTTTGGGGTGCACCCCGGAGCCGGTCGGAAGTCGAGATTGCACCGGATGGTCGGATCTTAGCGGAGGCAGGTGCCGCGGAAAGTTTCGCGTATCGATTGCAGCGGGGGCCACACATGACAGTCGGTCGGAGTAAATACTGGAGGGCGTATACGTGCGACGACAGCGTGCGTTAGTGAAGTCGGGGGACGGCGGGGGGTGGTTTTTGTGTGATGATCGGTAGGTGCGCGACCGAGGGAAGAAGAAGGCACCGAGAACGCTAAAAGATGCGCCGCCCGGTCGATCCCGTGGTCAGGCTCCGCGGTGGATCGGTGTTGTTGTCGTTGTCCCTGTCGTTGGCCTGCTTCTACTGCCTGGTGATCCCGGTGTGCCACGTGCTCGCGGTGACCAGCGAGCTGCCGCCGAGGCTCGACCTGCCGGAGAACTGTTCGTGGGACTCGCGGCAGGATGGGGCGGTCACCTGCATCCACCGTTACGTGGGTGGCGGTAGCCTCAGGACCAACTTTTCCCAGGCGACCAGCGAGTACGTGACCTCGGTGAACGTGGTCTGCGAGGACACCGAGGCCCTGGAGGCGGGCGTGCTGAACGTCGACGGGTTCGTGCAGCTTTGGCGGCTGAGATCGCTGAGGCTGACCGGGTGCAAGCTGGTCCATTGGCCGGCGAAAGTGCTGAACGGTCTGCGGGACCTTCGCAACCTGACCGTGCGCAGCCTGAACGGCCGGAAGGGCAAGTACAGCCTCGAGCTGGAGAGCGGCGCGTTCGACGCGGTCCCGCAGATCGAGAAGATCGATCTCTCGTGGAACAACATCTGGCAGATACCGGAACACTTGTTCTGCCCGCTGTCGAACCTGCTCACGTTGAACGTCTCGTGGAACATGCTGAAAGATATCACCGAGCTGGGATTCCGGGACATTCAAGAGAAACACCCTAGAAGACAACCGGAGTCGACCACGGCGCCGTTCCCGTGCTCGTTGGACGTGCAATCGTTGGACGTGTCGAACAATCAGATCTCGGTGTTGCCCGCGTACGGGTTCTCGTCGTTGAAACGGCTCCGGGTGTTGAACCTGTCGAGCAACGCGATCTCGATGGTGGCGGACGAGGCGCTTCATGGTCTCCGTTCCCTGGAGACGTTCGATCTGTCCGGGAACAGAATCGTTGCGCTGCCGACGGAAATGTTTCGGGACGCGGCGAAGTCGTTGAAGGAGCTGCGGCTGCAGAACAATTCGATCAGCGTGCTGTCGCCGGGACTGGTGGCCGACATGAATCAGCTCGTCGCTCTGGACCTGTCGAGGAACTCGTTGACCAGCTCCTGGTTGAACTCCGCGACCTTCTCCGGGCTTATTCGGCTGGTACTTTTGAACCTGTCGCATAATCGGATCAGCAAGCTGGACCCGGCCCTGTTCAAAGACCTGTACACACTTCAGATACTGAACCTCCAGTACAACGAGATCGAGACGATACCGGCGGACACGTTCGCGCCGATGAGTAATCTGCACACGCTAGATTTAGCGTACAATCGATTAAGTTACCTGGACGCGTACTCCCTGAACGGTCTGTTCGCGCTCTCCCTCCTCTCGCTGGACTTTAATCAGCTCGAAGGAATCCATCCGGATGCCTTTCGGAATTGTTCCAGTATGGAGGACCTGAATCTGTCCGGGAACAATCTGGACAGCATACCGGTCGCCCTCAAAGACATGAGGATACTGCGGACCCTCGATCTCGGCGAGAATCAGATCAGAAGCCTGAACCGGCCAGGCTTCCGCGGCATGTCGAGCCTCTACGGATTAAGGATGATAGGGAACGAGATCACGAACGTGACCAACGAAGATTTCGCGGAGCTGCCCGCGCTGCAGATCTTGAGTTTGGCACGGAACAAGATCGACATGGTCGAGGACTCGGCGTTCGCGGCGAACCCGGCGTTGCAGGCGATCCGGTTCGACTCGAATCTGTTGCAGGACATGTCCGATATATTCGCGAGCGCGCCCGGCCTCCTCTGGCTGAACATGTCCGACAACATGATCGTCCATTTCGATTACAACTTTCTGCCGGGGAAACTGCAGTGGATGGATCTCCATAAAAATCTGATTATGGATCTCGGTGTCGCGCCGCAGGGGATGAGATTGCAGACGCTCGACGTGTCGTTCAACCGGCTAACGAGGATCCACTCGCGATCGATACCGGACTCGATCGAGCTTCTGTTCGTCAACGACAATCTGATACAGACGGTCGAGCCGCAGACCTTCCTCGACAAGAAGAACCTGACCAGGGTGGACCTGTACGCGAACCAGATCGTCAAGATGAACCTGTCCGCGTTCCAGCTGACCCAGGTACCGGCCAACAGGCAGCTGCCGGAGTTCTACATCGGCGGGAACCCGTTCATCTGCGAGTGCACCACCGAGTGGCTGCAGAGGATCAACTCGTTGTCCCTGCGACAGCATCCGAGGGTGATGGACCTGGAGTCGGTCTACTGTCGGCTGCCGTACGACCGTCACAAGTCGTTCATACCGTTGCTCGAGGCGAAATCCTCGCAGTTCCTCTGCACGTACAAGGCGCACTGCTTCGCGCTCTGTCATTGCTGCGAGTTCGACGCCTGCGACTGCGAGATGACCTGCCCGACCAACTGTACCTGCTACCACGACCAATCCTGGTCGGCGAACGTGGTCGACTGCTCCAACTCCGGCTACAAAACCCTACCGGGACGATTGCCGATGGACGCGACCGAGGTCTACCTGGACGGCAACAATTTCGGCGAGCTGAACTCCCACTCGTTCATCGGCCGCAAGAATCTGCAGATCCTGTACGCGAACGACAGCAACATCATCGCGATCCGCAACCACACGTTCAGCGGACTGAAACGACTGCTGGTGCTTCATCTGGAGAACAACAAGATCAGCGTGTTGAACGGCGTCGAGCTGATGCCGCTGGAGAACCTGAAGGAGCTCTACCTGCAGAACAACCTGCTGACGTACATCGACAACGGCACGTTCCTGCCGCTCCGCCAGCTGGAGGTGTTGCGGCTGGAGAACAACCGGCTGGGAACGTTCGCCGTGTGGCAGCTCGGCCAGAACCCGTACCTGGTCGACATCGGTCTGTCCAGCAACCCTTGGAGCTGCGAGTGCTCGTACCTGGACCGGGTGCGCGAGTGGATGTCCCGGAACCGGGCGAAGATCAGCGACTGGAGGAGCGTCACCTGTTCCCTCGGCATGCCGATCACCATGCCGGCGAACGGCTCGGTCGTGAATTGCGCGGCGTTGACCGGCACGACCTCGGTGATCGAGACCCGACCGCTCGAGGCTTATCTGCCGCTCGTGCTGGCCACCGCGGTGCTGATTTTCGCGATGGTGGCGCTGGTGTGCGGCGCGTTCAAGCACCGACGAGCCCTGAGGACATGGGCGGCGAGCAGATGCGGCCTCAGGGCCTGCTACAAGACGGCCGCGTTCGAGGACCAGGAGAAACCGTTCGACGCCTACATCTCTTACTCGGCGGTCGACGAGGCGTTCGTCTCCACCATCCTCGTGCCGAATCTCGAGACCTCGTATCGACTATGCCTGCACTATCGAGACCTCGGGGCCGGCAGCAACGTCGCGGACGCGGTCACCGAAGCCGCGGACTCCTCCAGACGCACCATCCTCGTACTCTCGAGGAACTTTCTGCACGGCGAGTGGGCCAGGTTCGAGTTTAAAGCGGCGCTCAGGGACGCTCTGAAAGGGAAGGGCCGCTCGGTGATCCTGCTCCTGGTGGGCGGTGTGTGCCCCCGGGATCTCGACGCCGATCTCAAAAAGAGGATCTCCTCGCACACCGTGCTGGTGTGGGGGGACAAGTTGTTTTGGCAGAAGTTAAGGTTCGCCATGCCGGACGTGTCCCCCATACCCGTATTCGAGAGACCGCTGCCGTTGCCGCCGCCGCCGCCGCCCCCGGCGCAGCATCAATGGACGTAGAACTGCCATTATTTAGGTAAGAGACATTATTCGATCCTCTTGCGCTTCTTTCGCTCTCTCAAACGTCGCCCGCCGAACGGCGGAACACGGCCGACAGTCCGACAAGGGACTCGTACCCGAGTGACGGTGCGGATCTTGATGAAACTTTCGGGGGGACGCGATGTCGGGCTCCAAAGTCTCCTTAAAACGGAATTACTTCTCCCAAAGTGGCCTAAACGCCTTCAGATTTTTTCGAGAAGTTGGACACGTTCGTTTCCGCTCAACGACGCCGAAACGAAATTTCTTGATAACAGCAAGCTTCGCTTTTTACGGCTTTTTTTTACCTGAATTTTGTCATGGACGCGGGGAAAATTCCTTTTTTAAGAGATTCATGTTCATTACAATTTTCAGCCTATCACTGTAACAAATGATTGTTTAAAATTTCATTATTTGTCGCTTGTTTCTGCATCCGGATCTTAAATTTTTCAAAAAACGCAGGTGATAACGTTTTAGGAAGCTAGGATATACTATTTCATTCACGATTTAAATACAATTTTCACAGACACAACTAAATATGATTCTCACCTTAAATTTTGGGGGCTGTTTTTACACCTTTGCACCTAAAAAACGCAGTTGATAATATTTTTGAAAGCGAGCTTATACTGCTTCATTCACGATTTAAATACAATTTTCACATATGCAACTGAATATGATTCTCACCTTAAAATTTGAGGGCTGTTTTTACACCTTTGCACCAAAAAAAAAAAAACGCAGTTGATAATATTTTCGAAAGCGAGCTTATACTACTTCATTCACGATTTAAATACAATTTTCACAGACAGAACTAAATACGATTCTCACCTTAAACTTCGAGGGCTGTTTTTACCCCTTCAACGGAGACAAAGTCCACTACAAAAAATATAATGTTTCACAAGAACTACGACTTCGCACAGTTTCTTCAAGACCCGGAGACGTCACTTCGGGACGTTCCCTGCTCAGTAGCGGTTCTGAACAATGGTGACGAAAAGTGGGGGCCTGCGTAAAATCGAGGCGGAGCAAGCCCGACAATCGGGAATAACTCTATAGCGATCAATCCGATTCCCCTTTGGTCCCGATTCGATTCGAGAATACTCTTCCATAGCTGGTTTCGCCGTGAATCCGCGGACCGATCGTTTACCGGGCACGCTGGGAAAATTATCGGCCGTTGTCCTGTTTCCTAGGACGATCGGCGCCGGACGAGCGTCTATACATACGCTATTCGAATGACCGAGCATTTTGCAACACGGAATCACTGTCGCGTTAAGTTCGAGATCGGGGTCGTTCCCTAAGTAAAACCCGCTCGATGCCCAAGGGTTCTAACGGGTTTACAGCGGCGCTTAAATGGTTCGATCCGTTCGTAAAGCCGAGCCAGGCCAGGTCTCTTCGAACAACGTGCGCGCGCGCGCGCGTTCCTCGGTAATGTCGACGGTCCGAAATTATATATCATTTCCGACTGACAAACTAACGAGACTACTGTGCTAGCCATTGAACGGGCCGGGCCTCGACCTACAAGCCCGATTTAACGGCAGCGCATTTCGCGCCATTGTGATCGCGCCCGTGAATGGGGTCATCTTCGACGGGCGGGTTTTGCGGGAGCATATGGACGACGGGTCCGAAAGTGTACCGCGGGCCGGATTATACCCGACGCACAAATTTGTCTCGGGGTACCCTCGTCAGAGAGGGTCCGTCCCCGTTGTTCCCCGTTAAATTTGAAAACTCTATCGATCGGAAATCGCCCCACGGTGCGCGACAATTTTCACCCACTTACCAATTAAGTCCGCTTTTATGGGATGGCTCCCTGCCAGCCCGTAAAGGAATATCGCGTCGTCGCAATTGCATCGGCCGGCGCATTACCTTTCATCGATTACCACCGGCCTGCCTCGCTCGTTGTCATTCTTAATTCAATGGAAGCACCCGCGACGCGTTTGCACGACAGCCTATTCAACGCCGTCTAATGTTAACGTGGCCTCGTTACGGCGTCCCGACGCGACGCGACGCCTTTCAACCACCGCGCGTTCCACGATAACAGGCCGATATCTCTATTAAACCGATACGCTTCCTTTCGTTTACACCTTTTTTCTCGCGGACGCCGTTACATGGATAGTAAACGGCGCGACTGATGAGACTCCGCGGATCGAACCGTCCGTTCACAATCTTCGCGTCTCTCCTCGGAAATTCTGCCATTTTGTAACTCTGATGGAATAGCTAGGTTTGGCAATGTTTGGAAAATTGTCGCGTTCTTGTCTTGTACGTGTATTAGGTCCGTTCAAAGTGGTCAATCAGGGACGAAAAGTCCTCGCAGTTAAATCATCACGCGATTATATTGTTCAGAGGAGATTTAATATGTTTTCAGAGTAGAGTCACGCATATGATATTGTGTACACTATGTACAGCATGATTAAATAAAATTAGATTTTCTGTATATCTCTAAGGAGTCTACCAAGAGTCGAGGACTGATCTAGTGTAGAAAGTGAAATTTTCCTCTACGGTTTACAATCTTATTGCTCTAATAAATCGTTTACTCTCAGGCTTTTTATATTTTATATTTGCATATTTTCATTCATGTCCTGTCAAAGTTCAGCAATTTTCTCCCGAGTAAAGTATCAAAACTTTATAAGCAATCGAAGTTTGCTACAATTCCAGCGATTCCGTTCAATTCAATACCATCGTCGGTGCAAATAGCTAAAAAGCTATCACCAGTGCTAAAATAAAATAAAATAAATTTATTAGTAGTTTGAGTATAAAGTGACAGTATTTTGAGAATGGAGAACAGACTTTTCGCCCATTTTACAATACTTTACGGACTACAAAAATTGCTTTGACTCAATTATAGTATCTAACTCACAGCGACAGGTATTCTAAAGGTGTCCTGAAGATACCTATCACGTAATTACCTGCAGTAGATTTAAAATAATATTATTATTAACACGTTAACTGCCACGTCAGTCACATATGACTGACAGTAATTTTTAACTGGGTTTAGAAATCCATTTCTATTATGTGATATTCAGATAAACCGAATTTTATTGGAATCTTTCGAATTCAGAAGGGTTAAGGCCCCCTATAATACATTTTAAATTTCTAGTTTTGGTTTCATTAATTGAACTACTCTGATTTTGTAAGAATCTGTGGGGTTGATGTTCGGCGCTTAACGTGTTAACCAGAAACGACGAAACAGAATTTGAAAACAACTCCAAATTCGACTTTCCGAGCACAGGCTCGACCGACCCCTGACCCAACACGTCGTCTACCATTATGAGCCCCGTCGATAACACCAGCCGACCGCCAATCAGTCCGCTTTCATCTGGCGAGGAAAGAGTCATCATCCCGAATCGGTGAATCGATTCTGTAAAACAATCCACAGAGGGGTGTCGCCCTTCGCATAAAGCGGAATATCGCGACGCGCGCTTTGTCGCGGCGCTACGAGAAAATTAGGAAAGTCAATTGGTCGTTCCGTCCGTCCCCCCACCACAGATTTTTGCGACAACGTTCCCTAGCCCACCCCCCACGTGTCCTGGGCTCCCTTCGGTTCTCGGATCGAATGACCCGGAGGTCCCGAAGAGCAAAACCGGCCCTCGGCGCGTTAACTTCTCGTGACAAGCTTCAGTTTCAGCTGTTCTCTCCTCCGCGGTGGTCACCGGCCTCGATTACCCGGGGGGTGAATCCTAAAGGGCAGCAGGGCCGTGTGTTGCCCGGGACCCTTTTTATATATCCTCGGCAGTGTCGCATTCACGCCACGGGCGTTTCCATTAGCGGCTGATCCGCCTGTGATAAGCCGCACCGATACCGGGCCCAGCTTGCGTCCCACGGATAACCCTCGATCCCGGTCGTCTTACGGGATTACGCAAAAAATATATTAGTCGAACAATGCGTGAATGGGAACTGCCGAGCCATTGTCACCGGAAGATTGTCACGCCGGTGGCGGCTAAAGCCTGTGTCGCGCGGCACACGCTCCCTTGAAGAGGGAAACTCTGATTTGCAAAAGCTATCCTGAAACTCGGCCACGTACCACCAACGTCTTGGAGGAAAATCTCCAGAAAATCGGGAAATACACGTCGAATGTTTCCAATAAAACTGGAACGATTATTTTGACCGTGTGTCACGTGTGCGCAATTCATGTTGCATCTGGTGTCCTCTTGCGTAAATGACACGTTAATCTCCATTGATCTTCTATCGAGCTCTCCGTGGATTTTCGGAACCATGTTTAACGATTTTAATCCCTTTACGATTGGATAATCCTTTTTGGAACTTAAATAGGCATCGATTGAACAAGATGAAATTCAAAATCATTGGGAATGCGTTGAGAAAGGGTAACATTTATTTATGACTTTGAAGCGATGCATGGAAGTAAAATTATATGCATGTGCTCTTTCTTTTAAGAAGTTTAACCCTTAACGGGCCGCAAGTGTTTCAAGTTTACTTCCCACCAGGTCTAAGCTATTTTTCATACGAAGAGAAACTGTGGACTCAACATTTTTATATCAAGTATAGAAAGGAAAATATTTATATTTTATTCTTTTTTTTTATTTTTGCCGCCATATATGCGGCATTGGACCAGTAAGTAAAAATGCCATGCCGCTTATATGGCGGCATTGGTCCGTTAAGGTTTAATGAATAGATAGAAGGAGGGTTCTGCTTCAATTCACAGGAATTTGCAGGAAAATGTGCAAACAATTAATTGCTTGCTCTTTGACATAATTGAAGAAGCAGATAATCCAATACCAGCCTAAATCTAGTTCTTCCTATTTTTTCCGACCCTCCGTGGCCCTATGTTGAGTCAGACTTGACATTGACTTTTGCATCAGTAAATTCCTGTTTTATTCATTCCCATTACGTTCATCAATGATGTTGCATGTGGTACGTACGAACACCTGTAGTATTTCTTAAGAGTTCTGAACAGATTAGTAGACCTATCTATAGAAATACGATTCTATTGTATCAATTTTAACACTTTAACTGCCACGTCAGTCACATATCACAGTGATTTTCGACTGGGTTTAGAAATTCATTTCTATCATGAGATATCCAGATAAACTCCAAATTTTATTGGAGTCTTTCGAACTCGAAAGTGTTAAGACAGCATCTCCTATAATACATTTTAAATGTCTAGTTGTGGTTTCATTGTTTAAATCTTGTAAGAATTTCTGGGCACCGAATCTTTTACCAAGTCCTGAAGAAAAATAAAATTATTCGAGTTCTCAAAAGTGTTCACATTTCCTTGAATTTTGCGGACAATCTAAACTCACAAAGATTCGCAGTCTCGTAACAGCAACAATGAAAAGATTTCGATTACACCTCGCTCGAAGTGGCCGGGTACATTCGCGAAAGTTGCGCGTGATTTACGAAGACCAGAAGGAAGATGTTCTCAGCATCCCCGAGCGGCTGGAAGAGCATAAAAATTCGCGGGGAATCCGAGTCGCGGGCTGTCCCGAATATTTTCAAGGGCGATATCTAGCCCGGAAGAGGGTCGAGTAGCTAGATGGTGGTCTCCGAGTTGTTTTGGTCTCGGAGTCGGAGCGTAGGCGCGCTTTGTAAGATCAGCTCGAAAGGCAGAGACGGTAAAGGAGAAGCTAGGGTTTCTCGTCAGGGTTCTCTCGCAGGGGAGAAAGGATATCGTGCTCTTTTTACCGTGATTTATTACACGCCATACGCCTAGCGGTGGGGTTTTGTTGTCAGTTTCGATTTCGGCTATGATGTACGAGTCGCGCGGCGGGGAGGGCGAGTCGAGCGGAGCGGAGCAGAGCAGCGAGAGAAAAAAAAAGAGAGAGAGAGAGAGAAAAAAAGAATGGGTTTCCATCGATTGGTCCGCTATCAGCCGCTGCCACCCCCTACCCCCCATAACGCACACCACCACCAGTCACCCTCCCACTTCACGTGACACTTTCTGTTATTTTTATTTATTTTGTTGAATGTACCCGGAGCAATTTTGGTCCCCATAATTCCCTTGTATTTATGTGTTTTCCAGCGACACGGATGCGACGACACGGAGGCGTGCGAACCGCGGATAAAAATCGGCTTCGCGCGGTCCCGGCGGATCGGACCGGTGAAAAATGCTTTTCGCCGTCCTCGAACCTCGAATACGTGTCCCGCCTCCTAATTGCGCGGAGTCTCCCGCGTTCGCAACCATACTTTCGACGAGAGAAAGAGAGAGAGAGAAACACAGAGAGACAGAGACAGAGACAGAGGCAGAGGCGGGAGAAAGATCACCGGCCGAAACCGAGGTCCGAACCGGGGGAAAACGAAACAGGAAACGGGAAAAGGGGGCTGTGTTCTTCGTCTCTCGCCTGTGGCCCCCTTCTTCTATCCGTTCTCGAGTCTCGAGGCGTCTGCCGAGGGAACAGGTAGAACCTGCGATCCGCGTACCTGTTACCGCCGGCCTTTACATTTGTACCTGACAACGGCTGGACCGAATCTGGAAGACAAATGGGATTCGCCGTCGACCTTGCTTGCGTTTTTCCCGGGCCGAAGGGACGCTAGAAATTAAAAGAGGATTTGTACCGGTGCTCCCTACCTCCCCCTCTTACCCTCCACCACTTTTTCCCTCCATCTTTCTGCGAGCCCTTTACTCCCTCGATGGGTGGTCGTTCCGGGCTCGAAATCTTAAAGGGTCTCTCTGGCTTGGCGGCTCACGGAATCTTTCTAAAGACGCCTGTTGAATATTCTAATCCCGAACTCGGTGCGCTTTTTACGCAACGCTTGAAGAATGCGCTCAATTTGTTTCGAACGAGAACGTCCGAATTAACCCATTTGCATCATAAGGAAATGTGAAAAGAAGGTCTTTATCACCAAACTTTTTTCTTTTATGATATTTAAGTACAAAAATGACTACAAGTAAAAGAACTTCATATTTCAGCGTATGTTCATATTTGAGCGTATATATACGCTCCGGTGATAGTGACCAGGAAAATTGAGCGTATAGATAAGCTAATGATGCAAATGGGGTAACCCTTTGCACTCGAAACTATTTTAACTCCAAAGGGAAACATTTCTAGAATATTTCCCTCCTACATATTTGTTCTCGTGTTCTACATACGAAAATGGTGCAATTTACTCGTACAATACTGAAATGTTTGGTAATTTATCAAGTACGAACAAATTTAATAATGCAAAGAACATTTCGAGTAATAATAAAAAGCAATATTTAGTGGCGCCTTACAGTCTAACTAAGTGAGTGCTAAGGGTTAATACTTAACACTAGAACTACCGAGTAATAAATACATCTGATTCTGTATTCTGCTTTGTAATAATGACAAGACTTCGTCTATTCAAACCCCATACCATTTTTATTCCGACATGTGCCAGAAGACATTTTTGTAATTTCAGTAATTGTGAAAGAGAAAATTCGGAACCAGTCATTCTGACTGGCTCAGTAGTTCTAGTTTTAAATATCGGTAACACAGACGAATCAAATTTAATATTGGAGTTTAAAAAATTCCGTTTGAAATTTGCATCGCGAGTCGTCATAATGCGGGAAGGGGCGTAAGAAAACGCTTGAAAAGCAGAAAGAATTTTCCGCAGCCGTCAAACCAGACCGACCGTCGCGAACGTAGCGCGAGCGCGTCAGGCGTTTCCCGGATTTTCATTGTCGGATTATGAAAATTAGGCGATGTATCGCGTAGCCGTGCGTCGTCGGGCGGAGTTGATCTCCGCCGTTGTGTAGCGTTTTAGAATAACGACGGCTCGCGATAACGTTTTGAACGGCGCGTGTGCGAGCGGACCAGCTCCGGAGAAAGCTCGAACCGGCGCGTTTCTCTTTTAATTAATTCCCGGTTCGAATACCGGCCGGTCCTTTTCTGTTCGCCGTGGGCCCCGGGAAACGTCTCCGGACGATTTTTTTTTATATTTTCTTTTGCCGGCGGCGAGCGTGTCCAACGCTCGATTATTTATTTAGTCACAGGCGTCAAACGGCGCGCACTCCAGAATTAATTGAAAGAAACCGCGCGGCCGCGGCGATTCTTGCTCATTAGAATTTTCTACGCGCATTACGCAAATTGCGCGCGATAAACTTTACGATCCGTAGTGCAGTGCAGTGCAGTGCGGTGCCGGACCGCGCCGGGACGCTTTAATTACACGCGCACCGCTGGAAACGTCGTCGTTACCCGGAAAAAATTACCGGCCGGGTCCAGATACCGCGGTCGCGGATCTGTAACGATACACGAGACGAAAGCGTTAGGCTGGACGAAATGTACTGTCGGAATTTTCGGGGATGCTTCTCAAACCGGGACTCGGTATCGCTAATTAACCTCGCTGGTATCTTGTTCGATAGCCGGATAATTAGTTGCAATGGAGATTTTGCCGGTGAGAATCTTTGGTAAAAATCTCCGTCGCGGAGCTACATGAACAGACAGCGGAATTTATGCATTTATGACGGAAATGGGTTGGCGTATTTTAGAACAGTAAAAACATTAGAAAAATTTTAAAATGCTGTTACATTATTTTCAACCTATTAAACATATTTAGAAAGAAAATAAATTTCTATTTCACTCCAGCCTGTTGCAATTCTGGTAGAAAATTTGTATTTTGTATAAAGATCCGCAGTCTGTGCATGAACCTTTCATTCAGAGTGTCATCGGTGTGCTCATTAAAAATCATTGGTACTGTTTGCACCGCGTAGTTATCATTGCTCACCGTCAAATATAAAATAGATATTAAAAAATAGAATTTTAAAGTCACAACTGTTGAACTGTTACACACTATACAAGGTCTCGTCAGTATGCAGACTGTGGATCTTTGTGCAAAATAAATGTTCTAAGAAACAGGAGAACCAAAAAGTGTTTCCTCTATTAATTAATTCCTCTAATGTCTCAACAGTCTCGCTGTTGAACCATTAATTCGTACTATAAAAGCAGAAAATCCGCAGTCTACATACGAATTGAAAAAATATATTTCACTCGACCGGAGACGTGCTCCCACAGAAAAATCCGACAATACTTCTCTTCGCCAACTGGATGCAACGATTAAGACTGCGCGCGCAGTTGTGTTCATGCTGAAGCGAGAAATAAAGGAAGAAATATTTGGAAAAGAGTACTATGTTGACGGAAAAGTTGTCATTATTCCATACCTCTCCATAAATGGTGGACCTCCGCGAACTTCCATATCCATGAGAAAGTCGACCTTCGCGAGAGATCCCGCGAAACGCGCGCTCGTCGGAGCCCGATGCATCAATCAGAGACAATAAAACGATGCGTTCGCGCTTGGACCGCCGGGAAACGTTCCTCGATATCCCGGACAACCGTTCCACGTCACCGCGAGAAGACGGCTGGCTCGACGTGTATCCGCGTATCGACAAGCCCCGGTATTACATCCTGAGATTGGCATATCAGTCGTCGTCCCGTCGCCGTTGCATTGTCCGCCAGCCCCGGCGAAATGCACTTCCGCAAGCCCTCGAAACCCACCCCGCCGCGACCCCTCATTGTCAGCAAGGTGTTTTACGAGGCCACCGGGTCTTCTAGCTTCGCGACCCCGCTCGAAAACCGTTCTCCAGCTTTCCTCTCTCCCTTCTCTCTCTCTCTCTCTCTCTCTCTCTCTCTCTCTCTCTCTCTCTCTCTCTCTTGTTGCATTGTCTGCTGCAACCTACATCCTTTCGAATGCCCTCCCTCCCACGCTATAATTGTATCCGAAGCCCTCAGAAAGGTTTATTCCGCTTTCGACGTGGTTTTCTCCGATCAACAATAACTTTTCGATAAGCTGCTCGACGATTTTCGACGCGACGCTGTTACCCGCGTTCCGGTACCAATTATTTCACGATTACTGCGATTCCTTGTCGATTATGACCTCTTGGAAGGAGAAGGAAATTTGTGTTCATTGAATTTTTATTTATTCTCAAATTTTACGTTGATTCTGTCCGAAATCTTCGAGGGCTGCCCTACGACTTATTTTACTAAAAAAATAATAATTTCTTAAAAAAAAGGAGAAAATTTATATCCATCGTGTGCCAATATGTTCTTCAATAGCTGTACATTAGCAACGCTAAAGTAGCATTTTATTTCGGTTTAAAGGAAATTAATAACTAGACTGCGGATCATTATGCAGAATAAAAAATATTTGCATTGATTGCAAGACACAGGGGCGAGATACAAATTTATTTATTCTTTTAAGTATTTTATTAAGCTGAAACCAATACGCTGGTGACTTTAAATCGTACATACTTAAATAACGTACATACTTATTTTAGACTCTGTTCAGAATCTTCATATGACTCGATATTGTAGGACAAGGGTTTCTAACCCTCGTACGGTCGTCGGACAAATTCGTGCAAAGGGTCCTAGAACAATATTCATTTTTGCATGATACTTTAAAATTGCAATTTAAAAAAATTTATTTCTAGGACAGATTAAAATCAAAGTATAACCAGTACAAGTTTACCTTCGAAGTTTGTGTCCTAGAAGTACTTGCACAATATTCCCCCTCCTTTTCCTGGTATAAACGATTATATTCCCCTAAAAGGAACTATTTCCAACATTTTGCCCAACCATCCCCCACAAAGAATTAACAACTTCACCACGGAATAGTACCCAGAACGTTCGCCATCTCATAACATCGTCTCATTTCGTACCTCCAGCGTCAGAATGATCTTTCTCCGACCGGCGACCGAAAAGATCGTCGGGAAGCGACCCGGAGACCCAGAGATCAGCGAATATCAGGAGGATGTTTTTAAAATCATTTAGTTTAACGAACGTTCCATTATCTTCCGCCGCAGAACGCAATATCCTTTCGCGAGAATTGATAACTCGGGGAATGGGAAATGAAGCGAGCGAGCGAGCCCCTTTCCCGGTTTTCCTCTCTCTCTCTCTCCCTCTCTCTCTCCTGTTCTCTCCTCTTCCGGCATGTCTCCGCTCGGGCGTGAACCTCTCCCGGGCTCTTGACGTTTCGACCGAGCGGCAGATCGCGGAAAGTAAAACGCGTGCAGACATCCGCTCCCCTTTCGCTAGCGAAATAGAGAGAGAGAGAGAGAGAGAGAGAGAGAGAGAGAGCCCCACCCCCGCAGATGTGCTCAGCTATCCCGAACGCAACACGCCGCCAGGTGAATCGCGAGGCTCGGAATGAATGGATGAATAACGAGCGACGATCTCGAGCGCGAGAGTCTCCGATTCTACTTTGGCTGGTAAATCGCGAAGGACCCGCCCGGCTTCCGCGTATAGAAATCTGTGCCACCGGGCTAACGACTGTTATGAAATTTCTGGGAACGCGTGCACCGCCATCGCGCCCGGGACTTCCGGCCGAGGATTCGTTTTAACGGCGACTCCATTCGGCACGCGTTGAATTAACGAGTATTGTTCATACACGAACGCGATACTTCGCGGACCGTTCTGTTCTCCAGCGAAGACCTCGAGCATCCTTTTTGTATATATTTTCGAATTACGCCGAGACAGCGAAACAGAGTACCCGTAATTGTTACATTGAATTGTTGAATTCAGCCCGCGCACGCTCCCCGCAAAATGATTGTACGATTGCTCCTGTCTTCGTTCCACTTCTGTTTCATGCTAGAACTACCGAGCAGTAATCGTGATTTTATTCAATGCGTTGTGGATAATATCGATAATCCTCGACGAGTTCGGTAGTTCTGACTTCACTATCGATAGATCAAGCATCGAATCGACGAGTTCTCGCTTGAGGAGCGTGCGAGGGTTGAGATCCTGTTCACTCTATTTGTAAGCTACACGGTATCATAATTTCACGTTACTTTGTACATAGAAGAATAAAAGGGAAGGGCGAGTTGTATATCACTGCTGTAAAATACCTAAAATAATTTAGTCGTAGACATAAGACATTGTATTGCGTGAACCAAGTCCTTTTTCATGGCTGTGAGGCTGAAGAATAATAAAATTCTAATTTAACGTACCGCAAATTGCTCATTATTTCGAACAGTTCTTTATGCACACACAGACACACCTCCAAAGACTCCCACACGAGCCCCTCGGCGCGCAACACGTACTCCTCTTCGGGAAATTAATATATTAAACGCGTCCCGGCATCGCGCAATTTAACGCTAATTATCGTGCAGTATCGCGCAAGAGTTTCTAAAAGCCAGGCTTTATTAGAACAAGCGAAAATAGACTGGGTAACCGTGTAAACGTCAATATTTGCTACTCGTTATCGTCCCGGGGGAAGGAAGGGAGGGGGACGCGTGTGTTTCACCCTCATTAGCAAGATCGTAGTTTCCTGTCGCGCATCGAATCGCTAATGAAACGGCCCCGCGGATCCTTCGCCGTTGGGATGAAAATGATAGTCTGTTAGGCGACGCGTGTTCGTCCCCCGCGATTTTACAACGGCCGGGCGCGGCTTGCTTCGCGTTCTTAGAAGATTCTACTAATCTTATCGGACACCGGGCCGGGCGGGCACCGCGAGCACCTGCATCGCGCAATGTTTGCGCAGCGAACATTTTTATGGCGCTTTTAGCCACGGTCTTGTGCGCGGACTCCCGTCGGTTGTTTTTTTTTTCTTCCATGGCGTGTTCCTCTCTCCCCCATGCCACTCATTCTCGTGCAAGAACACAGACGGCCCCTGCTTCCCGGTAAAGTCGTTAACAGACTTATCTCGGTGGCGTGTTTGGTCAATTTGGAAAGCGTCTCTTCGCTTTAGCGCTCGACGATTCCCGTCCCGTGCCGCGGCTAACTTCGTCATCAGACCGCTTCTTGCGTCTTCCTTAAGAGCTACTTTCCACTTTTAATACGCGCTTCGTGCTCCTTATCTTATCAAGACCTTCTTTTCCCTCTCTCTCTCTCTCTCTCTCTCTCTCTCTCTCTCTCTCTCTCTCTCTCTCTCTCTCTCTCTCTCTCTCTCTCTCTCTCTCTCTCTCTCTCTATCCCGCCCTTTCATCCCCCGCACCTTTTCTCCCCGTTTTATTAGCTCCAGCCGACGCCGCCATTCCTCTTCATTTCCATAGGCCCCGAGGTCGCGTGCACCACGAAAATTTCATACCATCCACGCTCAAGCCACCCACCCTCTTCGATTCTTTTCAATTCGGGGATCCTTCGTTACACACCCCCCGGCTCGCTCAATGATTTTCCGTGGCAGTTGAATTTCTGGCGCGCGGCGAACGGTCTGATCGTCGCGGTGTTTGATAAGTGGACGGATTTTTAGGCGAGAGCAAAATTTCCTGCGTCAGTCAGGCGAATCCGGAGCCAAATAGAATCCTCTTTCCGTGATCATTTTGGTAAGTTGCTAGTAGTACGCTAATACTCTCAAATTCTTTTCTTCTTTTCGTTTTCGATCTGATCGATTTATTTTTCCGTCGTGAATCCATGAAATCCGCCGTCTGGTCGTGAAAATTCTTCAGAAGTTCATACATTCGCTATCATTAGGGATCTTTATGCATTCATAACAAAATTGAGTGGAGAACATTTGAAATTGTAGGAAAATGTAAAAAATTGTAAATGTCGATATACTATTTGTCGTCCATTAAAATTAGCAAGTAAAGGAATAACGTTCTACTTAGTTTCTATTTCTTGTAATCGATGCAGACAATTTTTATTTTACCGCTATCGTTGACATGGGTATTGGCACAGGTAGCTTTCAATTATAGGTAATTATTTATGTATAGAAATGATTACTTCGAGGTAAATGTAAGGAATAAAACGATACTAGGTTAATTTCTTTGAGAATTGTGAGTCTGAAATGCAGATTTTTGAATTTAAGTAAAAATGTGAAAATTTAAACAGTAAACAGATTACAATTATTTAAGAATATCGATAGACCATCTGTTACAAATTAAAATTGTTAAAAATGAAATTTTGGCTTCCGTTTCTCACGATTGATGAATACAATTTTTACTTAACATACCAATCCACAGTCTTGTCATGGTTTACAACAAAGTACACACAAAGTTTTTTGTAAATTGGAGCAATAACATTGTCCTTAAGTTAGGAGTGTGTCGACACTGTCGTTCTTGTAAAAACGGTTCTCAGTGTACACAGACTTGCTTTCGTTTGCTGTGCGATTAGATAAAGTGCAGTACATATAGTATTTTCAAATGTATGCATACTGATTACAATTTTTAAAGAATCTGACAGAGTTTTGTTATTTACATTTATATGCAGATAGATTCAGATATACTCAGTTATACAAATTGAAAATTGAGTTCAAAAATTGTCACACGATTCCGACATGTCTATTCCACTAGAATTCTCATGTGATATATCTATATCAACTTGAACATAAAGTTTTACATACAATTTGGACAAACAGATGTGCAACAGCTGTTAGTGAACAAATCTGCGAGACATTTCTCGCGTAATCGTGCTCGTTTCTACACATTTCTGACATTCGCGATCTTTTACAAAATCAATTTTACACATTGTTATTCAAACGTAGCACAGAGTTCAGAAATGTTTGCCAAATTGTTGCTAGAAACTTCGGCTAAATTGTTTCGGCAATTCACGAAGCACTATGCAGCATTTAATAAAGTTGAAAAACGAGACAGCGATGGCGGGAAACGTTTTCACTTTTCCTCGCACATATTCCAGCAAATCAAATTTGATCATGGCGTGCAGGTACTGAAAGATTGTTTTAAACCATTGACGCTAGCGAACGCATTCGTTTGCGAGTACCGTGAAAAATTAGTGCAGATTAAATTCCATGCAGATGGTTAATTATGATTAAACTTTAATTCCGCAGTTTCGGATTCATCAACTAAATTACTTTGATTTCGAGGATGTGTTTCAGTGGCTCCCGGCCAGTCAACGTGTTCATTGTTCCGGTTCCCGGCGGGAATTGCAGGAATGTTTATCCGCGGCCCGGAAAAATATTACATTAGATCGTTCCGCCCTCCTTTTTCACTCGGCGGAAATTTTTCACTCCGACGTCCCTTGTATTTTTATCATAGCCGGTGTAATACGCCGCCCGTGTATACAGCCTCCGTAAAATATGGTTACGTTGATTATACTTTTTTCTTTTTTTCGCCGCCGCCAACGGTCCCCTTGCACCCCCGCCAGGCCGGGTGTCCTTACGAACCGTTCCAGGATCCCCATTTTACTGCGCTTTTCCCCTCGCGTGTTGTTCGGTTAGCGCGAAGGATCGGATATGAGTCACCAGAAGGGAACGAGAATTTTCGTGGATTCATGCTCGTGCGATATAAATCGATAAAGCGTGCATGTGCCCCCCTCGATGGTCGCCGGTGTCCCTTTAACGCGGTGATCGCCGTCGAACCAGCAGCCATAAAAGTCCAAATTAGAGCAGTTTATTCAATTTATTCTATGCTGATGAAGACGTTGAAAAAGCCACGATTCATTTCAGTCGGGTTTTTCTGCCGATTAACACAGAGAACCACTCACTCGTCGTTTCATAAAATTTTCGTTATAATACAATAGGTGTACAAATGAATTAAAAACGAATGAAACTCAACAGTCGCAAAAAAAAAATATTAGGGGTACCCATAAGTAATAAATTATTTGCAAAGAATTTGTTTTGCCTTTTGCTCTGTACCGATCGTTAAAGAGGAAGCACGTATTCTTTTACTGAACCCTGGATTTCTATAAGAGGGGGACTGAAAATTTGCAGGAAAGATGGCAAACTGTCCTTGATAATGTTGGAGATTATATAACAAATTAAGAAATAAAAACTTGAATTTACTAGAAAGTTTGTTTCAGATTCCAAAATAATTGATTACTTATGGGTGAAACCACAAAAATTCGCAGAGAAATAGAGTCACGTACGCACACCCTTCCAAAGCGGTCAAAGCGATCCCCAATAATTCGTGAGGGGTGTCGGCCACCCCATAAATCTCGCAGAACGTGCAACAAACACCGGCACATCTATAACGGATAAGATTTTAGCGGCGTTGCCGGTGCCGGCAGAGTAAATTGGCTAGAGCGTTCGATTTCGAAGGAACCATCGACCAGTTCCGATCTAGTGGAAAGAAATTGGTGGCGCACCGTAAACCCGACTGGTTAGGGGTTGGAGAGTCACGGAACTTTCCGAGCGGGATGTCCAAGATCGTCGTCGATCGGATAGCTATCGGATGTCGCGGAACGAAACACGGTTTATTTAATAGGGTTTGCGGGAGGGTGGTGGGGGGGTGGAAGAGGACGAAGGAAACCGGGAACCGACGAGGGAAAAGAGAGCAACGCGGTCACCGGAAATAACAGACTGACCTTAACGCCCGGCCACCGGGCGCAAACTTTCAGATGTTATGAGTGTAAACTCGCCACCGGTCTATCGTGGCTCACTGGCGGCTCTCTGATACCGTGTGCCCGGCCCGTTTTATTTATGAAACGAAAGCATTCCGTACCTCGGAATAATTTTCCCCGGGCCGACGTTTCGAATTAGCCACGTCTGGTTACACTTTTCCCGATACAAAAGCGGGATATCCCTGTCGTGTCCGACCGAGACTGCGCGGCCACCGTTATTACGGTTCAAGCACCGAGAGAGAAAGAGAGAATGATGGAGAGAGAGAGAGAGAGAGAGAGAGAGAGCGAGAGAGAGAGAGAGAGAGAGAGAGAGAGAGAGAGAGAGAGAGAGAGAGAGAGAGGATGGTGGTCCGTCGCCTGGCGAATCCGTCGCGAATCCTAGATGTAATTTCCATTTAAATTCGTGTCGAGCTGAGTAAGAAGAATCGCCCCGCCAACGGTCGTTAATAAAACGAAGATCCGCGCGATCCGAAACTTCCCCTCGGAGTTGCGTGTGCAGCGCCTGTAGGGGATGTTTTAACACTTTGCCTCCTGCAGCCTATTAATAGCAATTTTAATGTCTGCACTATATTTAAAAGAAGTGTTTCAAAGAAGAAGAATTTTGTTCTGAATGACAAGCTCAAAAGAAATTAGCATTCTCAATTGTTAGTCAATCATTGTCAATCTTGACATTATTACGTTCTTATCCGGTTTCTATTATTATTTTGAATAAAAAATTATTTTACTTTTATAAACTGAGTATACTTTACGGTGATCGTCAACTGAAGGAACATCTTTACAAAGCTGTCTTTAAATAGGTTTTCTTCGATCGATCGATATCGAAGCAAAAATCGCAATTATTATTATACCAGCCCAGTAAACATGTTTATTTTCCACATGTTCTCCGAGCTTTATTGATACTTCCCCGGGGGAACGTACAGCTGAACGCCTTTAGGAAAGCTAATTATAATCATCAGTGGGTAAATATTTAACTTTTACACATATTTTGGTCTGTCGCTGCTTGCCGCGAACACAATAAACAAGTTAATTACATGCATAAAATATTCGCTAATTTGATGTTCCATTGAGGTAAAATGTAATCATGCCACGGTCTGCTGCCTGGAGAATATAAAATCAATGTATAAATAATTTTGGTGATTAAATGGCCAAAGAAACAATAACAACAATCGTTTCGTTCGATAACAAGAACACGCGTACACAAATAATCGATCAACCGTTCATCTTCTGACTAATAAGCGTCGTTTTGTACGTTCGTGAGGGTGCGTTTGTGTTGGAGCCAGTATAATTGAACCTTCGATATCTGGACTCGTTATTGTCCAAATAAATTACGTATGGGAACAAAAAAAAAAATAATAGCATAAATTTAAGTGGGGCACATCGGCTGCAATAATTCACTTAAGCGTTAAGGAATCAAATGTTAACTGAAAATATATTGGTAATAGCTATACTGAATTTTTATCACAACAGGGTGTTTCCGAAGTCGTGATACCAGTCCAAAAACAAGTCGAAAAAAACGGAATAATATTTTTTTTATGCCTATCACTTTAGACAAAATCGAGTTTTAAAATTCAGCGAATACGCGTGCCATTATAGCAATGCGTCAGTTCATGACCTACCCTTTCGACTTCCTGCAAATATCACAACACGCGAGCCCGATCTTCAAACACAATTTTCTCGAAACCGATGCGCCAAACAAAAAAATACAATCCCCTTTTTCGTCCCGTTTCAATATGTAGAATCACCAGTCGGTGGTATCAGGATTTCAGGAGCACCCTGTACAAGCAAATACAAAGAACAAACTAATCTCCGGCGACTAACAGATTAGCGCGTCCAAGATCACACCGGGAACAAGGGGCTTCGAGCTCGACCGAGTTATCCTCCTCAAAACTCCATAATCCACTTGCACCTGCACTTCCGGCGGCGGCGGCCATCGCGTCGCAGCAGCGCACAATGCTACTTGCATCGTCCGCGAACAATGTCGCGTTCGATAACACGCGTTTCCATTAAAGCGGAGAGGCCATCGGTCGTTTTCCAAGCCCGAAATTGAACAGCCCTGAAAAAAATTACCCATTCACCCCTCGGAATATTTCGCCGTCGCTGTCAATCTCGCGGACGATGGCAGGACGGCGCGTCGCGCTGCGCCGGTTGCGCGCGAGCATTTACCGTATCCATTAATCAGGGACAAAGAAAAAATCGGCGGGCCGCGCCGTTCAAAAACTAGAAAGTAATTAACGGGAAAAGAGGGGTGGGGCGGTGGTGATAGACGTGGGCGTTTCGCCCGGTCGAAACGTGCGGAATCATGCTCGCCGTGGAACTGGCGGCGGTTCTGGGTGAAACCCGAAAACTCCCGGGCACAAAGGCGAGTCATCGCGGGCCGGGCCTCGACTGTCCGAAAAATTTCTCTCCCCATTGAGCGCATTCAGGCGGTCGTGTCGCTTCATTGTCGTGTCGCGTTCGGTTGCAACGCAACCCCGTAACAAATTCGCCGCTGGTGCCGCGCATAATTGGCTTCGTTCCTCTCCTCCTTTCAACGAATCTAGCCCCCGCCCCTCTTTACCCCCTCCCGAGCGTACTCTCGCTATCCAACCTCGTCGCAAGCCGGTTGGCTTTGTGTCATCGCGGAAAATATTCCGGGGTAACCTGTATAATCTCCCGGCGCTACTCGCAGTCATGGATCCAGTTTCCCCGGGCCCGACATCGTTAAATCGGCCATATGCTTAAGTCTAGTCACGTTCGCGTTTCCGTCTGATAAATTGATTGCGTTTCGGAATTCTCCACGGTGCCGCAGCTGTTGGCTCTACCAGTGCTCGAGTCGTTGCGTTCGGGTTGCGTTCAGTTGCGTCGCCCATTGTCGTTTGCGTTGGCCCAATTTCCATCGGCTCGTCGCTTATGGGCTTATGACTCTCCCGCCACACCTAGACGGAAGTGATTTCGTCCTGGCGGCTTGTCCCGCGAACATCAGACGCCTGTCCTTTCGCTTGTTCCACGAATATACCAGCCGATTATTCCGCTCCGAACCCGCGCAACCATCCCCGCGAACGTTGCTCGCTCGAGGACGCACCAGGTGTTCGACTCCGAGCATTACCCTGCGTTCGTGCCATAGCTGCGATCAGGGATTACAGCCGCCGCGAGAAGCGTGGAAATACGAGCTATTGTTTTAGCAGGACGTCCCGTAAGAGCCGAGGCACTTGTTTTTGTTCGCTGATATTCACTTGTCGTTCTACACGTGTTTCTTCGAGTACAGCGGGTGATCGTTAGAGCCGCGGTAGGAAGAATTCATTTTTTAATCGTGAAACGAACAGGCCGCCAAACTTTGCGGAATTAAAATTCTATGCTGCTGTTGCAAAAAATAATAGCCAATGTCTTTGTAACTGCTCATTTTTACCATCGATGTAGACAATCTGCAGTTTAATGATGAATAATAGCGTGCTGCTACATGCGCATTTATAATTTTCTTTAATGATTTGTTGGCTCAAAAGTGACGCGTCGATACTTCGGAGTTCTATTAACCTTCTCACTGTGTCAAATTGTAACTGCTCATTTTTGTCATAAATGTAGAAAATCTGCAGTTTAGTGATGAATAATACTATGCTGCGATGTGCATTTATAATTTTCATACGCCAATAATTCATACAAAAATGATGAGGATCGTATCATCGTGCTAAATGAAGATTGTCCAAGTGAATTGTAGAGAAACTGAAATGAAATGAAAATATATCACATCATTTAACCATCTCAATAAATTGTATAAAATCCACAGTCTATTTATGAAGTACTTCTAATCACTGCAACCGTAACACGGTAGAGAGAGTATTAATATTATTACTACAAAAAATTCTCTAATTTTGGAAATTGCGAATCCCTCGCTCAGATTGTCAGTTCTCCCAAACTATTCCACGAATATAGAGACTCGTACGAACCACCAGCGTGAATACCTCGCCAATAAAAGATCCCCCGTTAACAGGTTAATCGCCTCGACGCTCGCCCCGTCTGATCGCCTAACCCGCCAATAACCATCTATCCAGGGACAAAGGAATAATTCACGGGTGCCTGGAATTTTTGGCAGTGTTTCCAGCCTCGCCTTTACATATTGAACGAGGGCCGTAAACGTCGCGTTGCAGCGACGCGGCGCGACGTTCCGGCGAGATGAGATTCCACCGAGGAGAAGAGGAAAAAAGAAAGGAGAAAAACCGGGAAAGAAAAACGAGAAGGCGGTTTGGTACCTGTTCAAGATTTCCCGCGGAAAGCTTACGGAGCCGGGTAGTATTGACGCGGCCCTCGACGGTGTAGCTCTGAATTATTTACGAGCTTTCGCGGAGCTTGGCCATTTAATTCATACGGAACGAACGATAATATCGTTGGCGGGGGTGGTGGCGGAAACGCATCGGCGGGCACGGGGCATTGTCGCGGCATCGGGGGGACGTGGCTCTCAAAAGGACAATTTTTCTGGCCGCTTTGCAATTCGTCGGAGCCGGGACGGAAGACGAATGCCTCCTCTGCTTGTCGCGTCGCGTCGCATCGCATCGCGCGCGCGGATCCCTTTCAAAGAAACTTTTCGAGGGATTCGGTCGGGCACACCCGGGGCCGAGTCTCTCTCTCTCTCTCTCTCTCTCTCTCTCTCTCTCTGCGGGTGCAGCGGCTTCCTTCTTAACGTTCCGTTGTTATTTCAATTGCTCCGCCACTCTACCTGTCATCGCAGTGTCGGCCGGGGCCCTCTGAAAAGAGCAAAACGGCGACGCGCTGTTTCCTACCTCTTGCGCCCATTCAGGGCCAGATAACCGTGAGAGGGATCGAAGTCTCGGGGGCTGGTCGTGTCTCTGCGGCCGCCTCTTCTCTCTCTCTCTCTCTCTCTCTCTCTCTCTCTCTCTCTCTCTCTCTCTCTCTCTCTCTCTCTCTCTCTCTCTCTCTCTCTCTCTCTGTTCTCTCCGTATCCCTCTGTCATTCCGTCTCAGTCGATCTCCACAGTCGTTTCCCTCTTTTTCTCCTATTCTGTCCGTGAATCCGCAAAACGGGTCGGGGCCGACCTATCATAACATCTTCGCTTTCACGGCAACAATGACGGCGTAACGAGACGTGCGATGGGACGACGGCAGACCCACGGTGCCCCGGGGAAACGGGGCGGGCACGGCGAATCGTGAAATTCACCGGGAAAACCCGAGGTTCTTGAGCGTTATGCAATAGCGATTACAGGCTTCTTTTGTATCGATGCTTAGAAACCCCGGCGCTACCCCTGTCCCGGATATTAAAGCGCTGTTACCGGCGCACGCCTTAATGCGATGTAATGGACGCCCGGGAAAATATAAATTAACAACCGGTAAAGAGAGCACGCCGACCGCGAACCGCCTTCGGTGGATTCTAATTCTTCGCCACGATGTAATCGCTGTAAGCTGCGGGGTAATTGAATTCCCCGCCGTGAGGACAATCAATTTTTTAAGTAATTGACCCGTTGCCTCAGATCATTGTTCGCGCCGTTCCCGTGGCCCAGATGCTGACAGTTTTCTGCGGAAATCGTTTTCTCCATTAGAAAGTACATACCTCGCGAAAGCGGAAGTTTACGCAGTTTATTCAAGTAATTTTGATGTGATTCTTTACACTTTCCTTCTGCAATTCATTAATTTGAAATGTCCGATTTTTGATAGTCATGTTAAATATAAATTTTTCAGAAATAGAACTTGTCCACCGATGCAAGCACAATTGTAGTATACATATTTTGTCGACACTGCCATCTCCAGTTTCGAGTTTCTCTACCGTCGACTTAGTTATTAGTTATTATTTTCTTAAGATGTGTGTTTCAGTTGTGAATTGAATTAGATAATAATACGTTTAATCACGGCAGACATGCGTGTGTCACATGGACAAGCGTCAGTATAGTACAGAGGTTATCAAAATATAGTACCTTAACGAGTACAGTAGATGGCGCAAGGGGTGCGACCTCAGGGCAAATTTCCAGCATTAGTTTTCAGTATGCTAGGAATCAGTTTTAAATTGGGTTAAATAATGAGAAACTTCTAGGCCAGGATGAAGCAGAGATCTTTCATTTTCGAAGTACTTGGAAACTCGTTGAATAAACTCATTATGTGGCCATAGCGCACTGTCTTTTTACGACGCATAAAAATTGGCGGTTCCCACAATAGCAGGCTGCTATAAACCGGTAAGGGATCATAAATCCTTTCATTTACACGAACACTTCCAAAAAGCGTTCACAAGCGCCAAGTTGATAAGCGTTTTCACGTTTTCATAGAAACTCGAGCAACACTTCGTTCCTTCTAAATAGTAATATCCGTCATCGGGAGAATTCGGACAAATTTCCCATCTAAAGGCTAACTTTATAGTGATCGGGTCTCGCAGGATCGCGACAGACCGGTGAAACCGTCCAGATTCGAGCTGCACGAGTCTTTTAAACCTCGCACGATATTCCGAGGCAGTTTCGCGTGTCGTTCGCCGGCTTGGTAAGCAACAATAGGCGAATTGGGCCGCGCTGGATAAAATTTTCTTCGTGGCAGCGGGCGAGCTTATTGATATTCGGAACTTCTATCGCTTGTAGACCGTCGAGGGCGCACAATGGGTCGAGTCGGCGGAAACGGGCGGCGGCGTGGCGAGCCGAGCATTCGATAATTTGCGGGTTTGTGTAATCGAATAAGAAGGGAGAAACGGGGGCAAGGGACTCGGGACTCGGACGGAATCAGGGTAGCCGTTCGCCGGTACGAATTAACGGCGTGCACGAGAAAAAAGGGTAGTACGGGGAAAGGGAAGGGGGGTGGAGAGAGAGAGAGAGAGAGAGAGAGAGAGAGAGAGAGAGAGAGAGAGAGAGAGAGAGAGAGAGAGAGAGAGAGAGAGAGAGAGAGAGAGAGAGAGAGAGAGAGAGAGAGAGAGAGAGAGAGAGAGAGAGAGAGAGAGAGAGAGAGAGAGAGAGAGAGAGAGAGAGAGAGAGAGAGAGAGAGAGAGAGAGAGAGAGAGAGAGAGAGAGAGAGAGAGAGGCGAGTCGAACGGTCCAGCGGGCAAGGTTTCGGGCCACGGGGAACGAGAAACAACGAACGCCCGAAGGCGGAGGTGAAAAATCCGAACGGCGATGCTCTCGCTCGTGTTGGAACCAGCGCGGCCGTCATTAGAGGCTCCGGAGACTGCGCACGAAATTACGCGCGGATCCCCGTATGATCCTCGCTTTATTAAATCTACCGTGTAATTTTCATTCCGTACGTTCCAATTCCAAGGCACCAGCGTGCGTGTCTTTGTTCCATTAGAGCGCGCCGCGCGTCCTCCTTTGTTTTTTCCCTTTTCCTCGCCTCCGTACAGCTTTCTGTTTCCCTTTTAATAATCCTTCCCTCCGTGGACATCGAACGCGATGTTTCGTGGAACATCGAATTTTCCATTCTCGTATCTTCTTCTTCACCGTACAAAAATGTCTCCGTGGTGAAACCACAGACCAGGTATAGGATAGACCTATCATGCAATGTATTTTTGTGGCCCGCTTTTTTTATGTCACGTAACCCCTTCACCATTTTCGTGTCACATCTTGTATTGCCAATTGGAACTAAAATTTGCTGGCAGCATCCTCAGTGGTAGGAATTCAAATTAAAAATAGGTATATATAGTCACTGCAAACCAAAAACCTCTGATTTTTTGAACAGTCGAAAACAGTTGAAAACATGAGACATGAAGTCCCATAAGATGATAGGTCTGTCCTTATAGCTTCGTCTGTGGTGAAACGTCGCATCCGAGGATCGTAAAATTGACAAAGCTGTGCAGGTTCGAAAGTCACATGGCCTGGTGACCCGAGAACTTTAAACGCGTTTTTCTTCGAAACTGCTGGATAGAACCGGTCGCGATTTGCCGTACGTGTTCGGCATATTACGCGCTGCCGGTGGCGGCTACGAGCACTTTTTGTTGTGCAACGTAAATAATTTTACCCGGGACGGGAGTTGGAATTTTTCTGTGGGAGTCGGTCCATTTTATTCGGTTCTCTTGTCAAGGCCATTTGTTCGTTGACGTCTGTTCGTTATAACTTTATGAATTGTTAATGAAAGCGCTTGGCAAAATTCTGGGCGAGGCTTCGAACATTCTGCGATGCGTGTGTGGTACACCGTGTGTCCGAAGCTCTGCATTTTAAATAAATAAAATTCTCCTTAAAAGTGAACACTCAAGGAGACTCGCTCGTCTGCATGTATATCTTTATCAGGTTTTCATAAAAATGGTTAAACAAATTCTGACTGTTACTTCAGTTATGTCCAAATATATGCGCACAATATCATACATGTGAAATGTATAGTTCTTGATAAATAAATTCATCTTTATCTTGTATACCAGCTGTTCTAGTATATTCTAGTATATTCTGGCATATTCTGGAATATTCCGGTATATTCTGGTATATTTTGCGTATTCTATATACTATATGTATTATGTACAAGTATAGTCTGGTATATTCTAGTTGTTCTAGTATATTGTGGTCTATTCTGGAATATTCAGTTATATTGACGTATATTCTTGTATATTCTCATATATTGTAGTATATTCTGGAATATTCTAGTATACTCTAGTATATTCTGGTCTGTTCCGGTATATTTTGGTATATTTTATGTATTCTTGAATATTCTCGTATATTCTAGTATATTTTGGTCTGTTCTGGTATATTCTGGAGTATTCTGGTATATTCAGGTATATTCTTGTATATTCTGGTATATTGTAGTATATTCTGGAATATTCTAGTAGATTCTAGTATACTCTGGTATATTCTGGTACATTCTGGTATATTCTGGAGTGTTCTAGTATATTCTAGTATATTCATTTATGTTCAAGTATAGTTGTTCTAGTATATTCTGGTATATTCTATTTGTTCATCTTAGAAGTACAGCTTAGAAAGAGACTGGTGTGTCAGCTATAACTCTATGAATTTTCTATGAAAGTGCTAACAAAAATTCCGGGTATCGCTTCAACCAGAATATTTGATTACTTCGATCGGAATATTTCAGCCAGAATACTTTCACGGAACACCGAGAATCCGAAGTTTCCAGGCCCCGTTAAATAAATTCGCCAGACGGAAGCGTCCCACTGTCCGAATCGCAGTGCCGGTAAAGCCGGCGCTCTCAAAGCGGCCGAGTCATCAAACCTGTGTACATCTCGTCCGCGTTAATTTATTCGACAAACAGACAGCTCGGAAGAATCGTGCTAAGACAGAGCGGCCGCTGCGTCCGATCGTTCTCCGGATGGCGCATTAACACCGCCGTATAATTCAATGAGCTGGCCTCTCGGATCAACGCCGCGAGAAATCGATAATTTACGGCGGGGATTCGTCGCGCCTTCGTGTTAATTGTTTCGAGACGTGGCCGCACTTTATCCGGCGGATGGGTCAATGAGTGGGTCCCTCTCCTTTCGTAGCGGGTCCACGGAAACCGTGACGGGGATTCCTCTAATTAGCGTTTCCGTGGTTGTCGGGGCGCGGTTAATTAAGAAACGCGGCTGAAAAACGGAGCGAGGCGTTCGAGATCGGTGAGAATATCGGCGCGGAAATCGATTGCGCGCGCCAATGTAAAAAAGCCTGGATAGACTCCGGCGGGATAAAGGTCGCGGGGCGGAAGTTCCGATTGATTTTTCGTGGCGAGTTCGCAGACGCTCGCGATCGGAAGTTGGCTCGCGCGAAATGAGAGCGGGATTCCCGCCGCCGGAACTATTTCTCTGTTTATGCGAATTTCGAACGTACGAGCGAAACCCGGCTGGAAACAGTTCCGCCGCCGCCGCCGCGTCGTTTTAATTAATAAGCGGAAATACGGCCGACAAAACGTACGAGCCCACCGCACCGCGGCGCGGCTGCGCCTCGAATATCTTCGTCCGGTCCGGGCTTTTATTCGAAGCGACGGCGCTCGATAATTCCGAATATAAGCCGGCGCAAATATTTACCGGTTCGGGTAAATAAAACGCTCGTTACTTCGGAATTATTGACGGTGTTTTCGTTGCTCGTAATTCGTCCCGGGGATGGATCGGATCCGATCGGATCGGTAACGCGCCGCTACGGCAACCCAGAGGATGATATCCGCGCGGAATTATGCATCGCGGACTTCTCGGTGTAAGCTCGCTTTTCAAAATCATTCGCACTTTATTCGATTGCCCGAGCCAACTCCACGGGCTATCGCCTACCTGCCTCTGCTCTGCTCTGCTCCGCTCCGCTCCGCTCTGCTTTGCTCGACGGACTCGTTCATTTATTAATCCCCTGTGCAGACCCCTTACGACCAGTCCATCCGCACTGTCATGACCGACCAGTGATAAAGTTCTTCGTCACGGGTCGTTCGATTTTATTTCATTAGCGATGCTAATTAAATTTTATTCTATTTAGACGGCGCACCATTGTTGGCGGAAACGATGTGCTTCGAAGAATTTTTCGCGCCTCTTTCATGGACATACCTTTCGTGCCAATCTAACAGAACGTACCTCCGCGTTTCAATTTCAATAAAATTTTAATACTACTATCTGACCACGAATTTTTATGCAAACAAAGCTTGTAGGAATTTTGGAAGGGAGACGGTGGAATGGAAATGTTCACGAGACTTCGTACCCTTTTGTTTGATTGAAAAAAGAAAGTTTTCTATAAAAATTGAATCTTGAATATACATAGTTCTCAGTGTAAATGTGGCTACTAGCAGATTTTATGCACTTGTAACAAAAATAGGTAGATGGAATACAAAACAGTAGAGGTGTGCGAGAACCCGAAATTAGGGGCGAGTCGGGAAGAGGACGGGTTGGGTCGGGTTGGGTTCCCGAAAATTTCGATCTCCCTGTAGGGAATCCCAATTATTTCAAGAATCCCGACTTTTTTGGGAATCCCGACACTTTCGAGAACCTCAAAATTTTCGGGTACCCGTCCCGAACCCGAAAAAATTTCGTGTTCCCGACCCGACCTGATATTTCGGGTTCTCGCACACCCCTACAAAACTAACAATATTTTATGCCATCTTTACGTCTTTCTTAACTTTTTAAAAACAGTAAGGGACGAAATGTAATTGCATTTCCAATAAAAATTGAAATTGTAGTTTCAATTATTCACGTTCGGCGTATATCGCGCACCACATGAATAGGGAATGATAATTCCAGCTCTAAATGAACCCTCCATTCGCGGTCCCAACGATTAATCCCGCAAAGTTGTTCGCTCAACAATGAATGAACCGAATAACCGACGAAGAAATATATTTTTCCGTGCGGCTCGAATTCGAGAAACACGGGCGGCTCGCGGAGCACTCCCGGCGCGTCGAAGTAATTAATACCGTCCACTAATTACCGAATCATAAAGGGTGGCCGCGGTGATTTGTCGCGGGCAAGCTCAGCGGCACGCAACAAGTAAATTTTAGCGTTAACGCGACGGACAAAAGGGACGCGGCCGAGGAAAACGATCCCCGCCCCCGGTTGAATTTCCTGCGGGACTCTGGGATGCTCCTCTCGCCCCGGAGTGGAAGGACACTCTGCTCGCGAAATTACTTTTCTTTGTCTCGTAACGTCGCGATACTGGCCGTGTCTAAAGGGACCGAAGCCGGAGACGAGGAAAAATCGCCATTGTTCCGCGCGCTGAACGCCTCGCCGAGAGAATGAAGGAGAGATCGTGTTACGCGATACCGTGTGCCTACTCTAATCATCGAAGAACCTTCCACCGTATTGGGATCCCCCATCGACGGAAATTTCGAAATCCATTCTGGTCCCGGAGACCTATTTTTTTTTAAATCCCGCCGCGTTCGTGCAATTTTAAATTACTTTTATTAGAGAATATAGGTACATTTTTCTATCTAAATCAGCGATACTATAGACTGCGATAACTACATTACCTCCTCCGCTTATTCAATTTTTATATAAAATTATTTTCATTGCAGGAGAGATATAATACTTGCCATAAAGGAATGACGTCCTCCACGCCTTCAATTTTCAATAATAATTGCAACAGGGAGATATGCATTTACTCGAAATAAGTAGCTACACTATAACAGCTTCAATTGCAGCAGAGAGGTATACACTTGTGTGGAAGATAGACTACGATAGCGGCACCGTGTCCTCCACTCATTCAATTTTTATATAAAATTATTTTCATCGCACGAGATAAGTACACACTTACTGCGAATTAGTGATAGCCGAGCTGTGACAGCTATGCTGCTGCCTCCGTGCGTTCTATTTTTCGATGAAATCGTTTTAATTGCGATAGATAGGTACACTTACTCTGGATTATTGATAGCTACACTGCGACCTCCGTTCATTCGAATTTCATAGAAAATAACTTTCATTGCGATAGATGGGGACACTTAGCCTGGATCAATGATAGCTAGACTGTGATCCACTGTGCGTTATATTTGTGCGCTGAAACATGAAAAATAATATTATCTCCGCTCCAACATCAGTAAACGGTTTTGCAGTGAACATTGTGCTCGGTAAGATCATTTATACTCATTTTACGCATTTATAAAGCAACTTCTAACGATTGAAAAGCAACCCCATATAATTTTTTAATAGGATTGCGGACTCTAGTGCTAGATTGTGGTTTTACAATAACAATGAGATTGCGGGGCTTTTGTCTAACTCCGTCTTTGCGAACGAGGGAAAATGTTGTTTGGCACGAAGGAATTCCGGAGTCTAGTGCTAACAAAGCGGCACCATAAATATTCCACTCGTATTCGGCGGGAGGCAGAGGTTCTAGAGGGGCATCAAAATTTCAACTTTTAATCCTGAAGAAGTTTCTCTGTTTTGAGGCAGTCGGCCCCGAGATTCCCGACGAGACACTCCAATTAAAATATTAAAGCGTTCTCTCGATGCGGTTCGCGAAAGGCTTCCGCGCGAGTTCTTATTAAAGGATGCGGTGGCTGGGGGATATCCTGGTGGAAAATGGACCGTTTCTCCGGTGGTTTTTCGGCGCGGGCAAAGCCTCGGTCGGGTTCCGGTAGCTGATCGTGGAAAAAGGGGGACGCTTCTTCGTCGGGTTCGAGTTACGTTTTTGTCGATGCGCCGGGAAATTAACTCTTGACCCGGCCGCGGGGCAGTTTTATGAAAGCGATAAATCTTCGCGTGGCTTACGTATTTACCCGGGAACACGCGCTAATGGCGCAACCTTTTTATCTTGTCCAGAAGCCGTCGGTCACCCTGAATCAGGGGCGATTCGTTCCCCCGAAGAGATCGATCTTCCTTCTCCACGAATCAATTGAAAAATCGTGAAGCGTCGACCAAACGAACAGTCAAATCCAACGTTACTTCTAAAAAAAAAACTCCACATAAAAATTCTAAACATTATACAGAAAAAAATGTAAAAATGCTTGCATAATATTATACACAAAATTGCCTTTTAAAATTGTGCTCCATTTATTTACGATTAAGTTCATCACTGGATCTTTGCGTACTTAAGGCACGTGCACACCCGTCAAACACAGGGAAACGTATGCATTAACAGGAACTAATAGCATTCTTATTTATTTATTTGATTTTTATTAATATGAGATACTCCATTTTGCAGCCCCCGTTTTTCAGGGCCTACTCCAGAATGGGCGCACCAAAAAATTGTTGAGAAAATGGATGATTCGCGAGGTCGTTTTCTTGAAGATTTAAGACGAATCTTAGCGGGGTCCCTGATCTCTGCCACGCCTCGCACAGCTCGGTCGGCTTCCCCAGCGCTTGCATACTTAATTAAGTATCGATTAAAATGTATCACTGCCGGACCAGGGGCCCGGAGAACGATAAAGAGCGGGGAGGGGCAACAGTTTTACGTTCCCGTTCGCCGGTTTTACGTCCTTTTTAATTACTCGGAGTTTTAACACGCCGTAACCGCGGCTCGCTGCTGCCTCGTTTTTACGAGCCATCGAAGGATTTGTATTTTTCATAAAAGTCCCGTGGGGAAACTCGACCTGAAGATCAAGCGAAATCGTTTCGGCCGTCCGACGTTCACTGCCGGCACCCCGGTATAATAAACAGCCCAGTGATTCGACCATTCACGGCGAAAGTGCTCGTCAAATGTCGCGCGGCGTTCGACATAATCCGCAAAATCGACGCGTTCATCCTTCGTGAGGTCTTTGGACGGCATCAGTCACCGTTTAAGCCCGCGGAGGAACGGTTTCGCTCGCTATAAACACTCCACCCGATTCGTCATCGTCGAGGATTAACGCCGAGAACTCGCCTGCTGTGGTCGGGCTCGCCGGCCGCTCGATAAGTGCCGATTTCGGGGCTGTGAAGGCTGCTCGAGCACCGTGTCGGTTTCGTAAACGCGGCAAATCTTGAAACGGGGACTTAACCTTCGTGATTAACGCCTTGCTAATTGGAAGCTTAAAATGTGGCTTGTCTTAATGATATTTTACAATCCTCGCGGCAATAATAATTCCAAAAGAAGTAGTCTGTTACTGTAAGTTAACCTGTTGGTTCACGAATAAAATTGATGTCCCTATTAGAAGATGTATTAACAAGTCTTTGATTTCTCAATTATTATTAAATTAGGCAGGCCATGTGATGCGTACATCGTTTGCCTATGATACATGCGCAATACAGTTCTTTTACTAGATTCAAAAATTAATGTGTCTTATGATACGTTCGAGTCATTTTACTAGAGATGTTAGAACAAATTTAACTTGTTAAGTTTTAATTTTTCTTTCGTATAAAAATTTATGCGCATACATGAAGCCTCAACGAAAGTGTCCACCAAAGTCCAATACCCGAACAGCTTTACAGGATGGCGTCAAAAAATCTGAAAGTTTACCCAAAGCCTAAGTTTGTGTTTGCGAACAACCATTCCAAACAGCGTTGGGTGACTTACCAGGCTACAGTCACCGTAGCACAGTGGGCCTTTTCCAGAAAGCGACTATTTATCGAGCAGTTAGTATACCTTCCGTGACGTTGATTTTTGAAAGGTCGAAAATCCCCGAGCGCGTTCCGTCGATTTCCGTGTTTACGTTCCGAAGGAGAGTTGTGCGAAGGGGCGGGTGACGTTTTTTCGTGCAAAAGGCATCGGCGCCAATGTTTCGCGTGCATGATTGGACAGAAAGCAGGCGCGGTAGGTGCAGGGACCGGGTGGGACAGCCGGTGCTGCGAGCTCGGCCAGGCAGATGCTCACTCTGCAGCCTCACGCCCCGACACAATGGGTCCAGAATGCGCGACGAAAATAATGGTGGTCGGCTGTAGTAAACCTATGAACCGATTCAATACGGTCCCACCTTTCCTCCGGCTGCGCTCCTCCCGGGGGCGAGGAAGGAGTCTTCTTTGTCATGCCACTTTTACCTCCATTTATCTCTCGGTGCGCATCCGTCCCCTTCAAGTCTCCCGCCCTCCGCCGTCCACGGCGTATCAGTGTCCATCTCTCTCTTTATCCGCGCATCTATCTACCCCGTACTCGAGCCCGCCTCTCCACCCCCGTCCCTGCCGGATTGCGTATCTTCGCAGCATCTTATTGTGCTCTTTTCTCGGAATTCTTTTCTCTTCGCTCGTCTCCGCGTTTGGCGCAACCCGCGCCCCATCGCGTGCACACACGTGCAACCGTTTGGACACTTGCATGTTCTGCGGAAAATCTGAAATGCGCAGATCCGGTTCCATTTGAAGCGGCGAGTATGTGCGCCGAGTTTCATTTTGTTCGAGCTCCGAGTTACTGTTTTGAAGAATTTAAAGAAATTTGATATTTCGACGTTCGGAGTCGAAGAAAAAGTTTGACGAAGAATCTTGAAACGTAGCTTCCTCGTACGAGGATTTTTAAAATCGAAAGCTGAAAGAGGATATAAAGATTGCTTAGGTCCGAATAAAAGATCCAGATTCCTGGAGAATTCAGCGTTGATAGCCGAGAACCGATCGTCAGATATAATTCAGAGCTCGATCAATCCGATCGGAAATGAATAATAAAATCCAGGGGTGTATAAATATTTATGGACGACGGTGAGACCCGTTCACAATTTTATTCGAAAAGTGGAACACACAGGCTAACGGAATGGCTAACAGGCCACGTGTCTCGTCGTCGGTGTGCACGATCGTACGTCTCGTTCGATCCTCGATACGGTTTTATTAGATACCAGGAATGCTGCTCCGTTTCCCTCTGCCGGCCGGAAACGCGCGTGAAATGGAAAACTGCGCGGACGTTCCCTAGATCCTTCTGTCGTCGTGTTTCTACCTCGATGAATCGTATCGTTCACTCACTTTCTCTCTCTCTCTCTCTCTCTCTCTCTCTCTCTCTCTCTCTCTCTCAAGTCCACGGTTCTCCATTGCAATAGTCATTCGACGACGCGTATTGGCGTGTTCACGGTAAAAAACGACGAAATACGCAATCACAATTTTCTTTAATCCCTCTACGTATTGAGTAACAAGTGGACTATAAATGTTCAGCTATGGAAGCACTCGTAATAAAAATTTTGAGAGATCGAATTTATACAAAAATATATTCTCTTCTCTTACATTCTCCTCGGTTATTCACGGTGTTATATTTGGTCTGTTCATTTGTGTCGTAAATGCAACAAAAAGTCTATAGAAAAAAATAGCTACATCAGACACAACGAGATTTCATTCCTCGAAAATGTTGAGAGACCGAATTTATATAAAAATATATTCTCTTCTCTTAAAGTCTCCTTGGTTATTCACGGTGTTATATTTGGTCTGTTCATTTGTGTCATAAATACAACAAAAAGTCTATAGAAAAAAATAGCTACTTCAGACACAACGAGATTTCATTCCTCGAAAATGTTGAGAGACCGAATTTATACGAAAATATATTCTCTTCTCTTAAAGTCTCCTTGGTTATTCACGGCGTTATATTTGGTCTGTTCATTTTTGTCATAAATGCAACAAAAATTCTGTAGAAAAAACAGCTACTTCAGACGCAACGAGATTTCATTCGTTTTGTTGCTTGCATATTTTTATTCGTTCCGAAGGGAACCTTCCGTTGTACATTTTTCATATAGTTTGAGAAGTTTCAAGACTTTCCTTGGAGCCACTGCTGCATACACAACAACGTATAATTACTTACTTAATAATTGCGGATAATATTTGGGAAGAGAACAACTATCTCTGGAGGGTTCGAGCTACGAAACATAATTCTGTTGTTAGAGAAAGAGTAAAGAAAGGGATCTGAAAAAACTGTCTCAATGCGATCGCTATTGCAGGAGTACTTGAAGTTAGTTTCGCTCTGTTCGGCGACTTGGCTGGAAAACAGCGACGTGCTTCGGCGTTTCACCCATTTAGCAGAGATCAGCAAAGCAATTTTCTCTCGGTCGTAAATATTCCCTTTCGCAGCGATGAAATAAGGGTGGCTAGGTCGAGGGGTGTGGGTCGACGAGAAGAGACGAAGCCATTGTGCTAATCCCGAGCTACGTCTAGAGGTACAATTGTGTCAAGTTTACGGTCGAGTGCGATCCCATTCGGACAACGTGTATCCACCGTGCGCGAGTGTGCCCGTAGAGAGAGAGTGAGCAAGCTAGAACGAACGAGGTATAGAACATGCTGAAGAGCGAGCGAGAGAGAGACGGACAGCAAGAGGAATAGCAAGAGGATGGCAGAGTCGCTTCCCCATCAAAGGAGGAATTACAGGGAACTAGTTTTCTATGGGCTCTCCGCGGACCCACGGCTTCCTTAGGTAAGGTCGGGCCGGCAAGATGATTCCATTATAAGTTCCGCAGTGGCGGCTCGCCGAGTTCCTGCGCTTCTCTGCTCGCTCGGGCCTCTCTGTCTTTGCCCGGCCCGCCTATCCTCCGTCGCTCTATCCTTTCGTATCCGTCTTCATCGGGCCGGCTCCTTCTTCGTTTCCACGACGACTCGACGCCGATGACGTCCGCTCCGTTCTATCCGCGAACTCTCGCAAATCGACGCGCTACTTATTCCATCAGGGGGATGATTCAACTTCCCCAACGAACCGTAATGTATACAGGCGTCTCGGGTAGGGTGGCTAGACCGTTCTTCTTATTTTTCCGACTGCCGCCCTGGGCTCCACACCCTTCCTGCCCGGACCCGGGTACTCGAAAATTTGTAAGCTGCGGATTCGGTCCAGGGGCGGGCGCGGAAACTTTGCCACCGAGGATTTTCCCGAGAGGGTTTAAGCGTCCGGATTTTACTCCTTTCGCGGAGGAATTAGGCGATGCGCGAAGTACTCCGAGACCCTGCGCCGCCGAGGGCACTTCAATTTTCGGAAGGGCGCGAACGATTTTTCAAGCGGCGCCGGCGACGTGGATGCCGGTTGAAAAATTGGTCGAGTCGATTGTGGGAACCGGAAGTTAAATGAGAACAAATTAGCGGTTTTAGTAATTGTAGGAAATCGAGAATGACGTTGCCGTATCGTTCGATTCTTTATTCATCATTCTTCATAGGCAGTAGTTAAGAGTCTAAGCTGAGGATTTATTATTTTGGAAGTAATGATTGTTTATTATACCATTAGAATGGGATACAACTAACAAGTATTCAAGTTATATAAACCGATCTTGATTAAGTTGATGTAAAGTGTGTGCAGTTTTTGGGAAAATATTCGATAGATTTTTTGTCGGGGTGACTGAAGGGATGAAAACAAACTTCACGGTTAAGGGTTAAAATTAAATCTATTTTTAGGCCCCTCCGAGGAAACTGTAGGGTGTAGGGCGATAAAATTGTTTTAAACTGTGAATGGATCTTCCACTCTGAGAAATGTGAAGCCTTTCAAGTGGATCGAAGATTTTGAGTTTAATACTAGTTTTAATTTTTGGCTGTATCGAAGCGTAAAACGGTATGATCATTTTGTAATAAAACTGCTATTTGATGATATGAATCTCGCAGGTTTTCCAAGGAAATTGATGCAACTAGAAAGTGAAATCACTATAGGGTTATTTTCCAAAAATGTTCACCCAGAGTAAAGTGTTAGAGTTCAATATTTCGACTCCATTACATTTTTCAGACATGAGACGGTGAATCCGACGGAGAATCCCAATACGATCGAGATCTAATAGACAGCGAAAATCGTGTGTAGGTTTCGCAATAAGTCGACGTTCGGATATCGAATGGTTCTCAATAAAATCGACGCAGGGGTTGGCCGGGTTTTATCGGAAGTTTTTAGGCTGCCCGTTGGAATTCCACTTAAAAGCGTGCCATCTTAATCGAACGCGAGAAAGAGCACCGATGGCGAGGCATTAAAAGGCGAGGGGCTGAAACTTGGTGAAAGTTTCGTCGACATTTATGGGTTCGGGCTGGCGCGTAACCCGCCGGAAAAGGGAGCACACCGAGAGCGGAGGCAGCCGGCGGATTCGATGAGTAACGGGGGCCGCTTAATCATTTTACGCAACTACCGATTATCTGGCGCGGAAGATAACAGATATATTCCTGACGTATCGCCGGGAGAGATTGATGGCCACGCTACAAAGAAAGAAATCAATTAAATCCTTTATATATATCGGGGGCCCTCTCTGACTGCCGGATGAATCATATCTGTCCGACGTAAAAACGTCCACTCGAGGCGATTTATCTTCCGTCGGATATCTCCTTAATACTTCCGACGATCGCGGGACAAATGTCCGTTGAACCGCCGCGAAAATTAAAGGGAAACGATAATCCGAGGCTTCGGGAATCTCGCCCTTCCACTCCGTCCGTGTAGCAAAATAACTTTCGCGAAGTCAAAAAATATAAAAAAGAAAACCATTCGTTGGTGCAACAAATTTAGATCAACTTGATTAAGATTTGGTTATTGGAATGAAATTATTTTCTTCTAGTGTTCACAATTGTTCCATTTTCTGAGCTTCACTTTAGCTTACCAGTTATCATTAGGCAACCACGTTCTTCGCTTTCGAACCACAGATTACATCTCTATCTCCCAGTGAATGATTTCTATCTTTCGTGATAGCAACTTTTGAATAGCTATTGGGCAACTAACACAGCCGTTGAGAGGGTGTTAGGACCATTTACATTCGTTCATTCATTAAGCCCGTTTCTAAAAACTCTCCTGCAAGATACATTAATCTTTCTGTTGCTTCTAATTCGACAGCCACCACATTAATCACCGAAAAACGAATAATTAAATTGTTGGCAGGCAATTATGGCACGATTTCGAACCGGCGATAGAAAATTCATTAAAATTCTGAGAAGCCTGCATTAATTCTCGTGAATTTATCAAAGCGAATATACCTATGTACATTTTTAATATAAAATGATGTGTTTCTCTACGTTTTAATACAAATGACGATTTTGTCGTAGTGAGTTAAAAGAGAGAACCAACCACCATTAGCCAATGTTTAACACTAAACCTACCGAGTACAAAACATATAAAAGTGGAACGTCTTATAGAAGGGAGAAGATTAAATTTATTTAAACTTTGAACGATTTCCATTATAATATGTGCTTAACCAAAGAAGTCAATTCAGTAGTTTCCTGTGAAAACGTTATTATAATTTCAATAACTGTGAAATAGAGAACCGGTCATTTTGACCGTGGTAGGTTTAGTGTTAACAATAATTCAACGTGACCATTCAATTTTCAATGTATTGACCGCGTCTATAAAGCTCAATAATCCCAAATTAAAAAATTCGTAGCCCGTCATCGGGCCCTGTTAACAAAAGTTTATGACTTGACAGAAGTTTAGGGCGACTATAAAAACTCACAGGACGATCAAGATCGCACATAATGAAGTTCCTATAGTGAGAGGAAGCTGCACAGATGAAGCGGCTAGTTGCTCGCAGCCGGTGCCTCGGCGGCGAGCGATTTTCGCGGCGTTATCCCCCCGCGGTTTCACTTTGGAAGCTCGCCGAAGTCCCGTGTATTTTTCGCCGGGAACGGGGTGGCCCTCGGCGGGGAAACGCCATGAATTTTAACGAACGAACGCAAGGCGGATGATAATATCGGTCGAGGGAAAAGGGATGGGGCCGGGCCCGAGCAGCCACGGAGAACCCGTGTCACCGTTCAAAGTGTAACATCCCCTGGCGTGAACTCGGGGGCGGAATTTCGCAACGAAATTACGGGTGATTTAAAAGCGGCGCGCGCGGTAATGCATCTCAGGGTGCGCAGGGTTTCAAGCGGCGCGGACCTGAGCGGAGCGGAATGGGACGGAGCCGCGCGTGTACACGCGTATATAGATTCCGCGGTTATAGATCGCCGGGAGATTCGGCCAACAAATATTCGAGTATCTCTTTTCCACGGTGGAAACGCGCCCAGGGGTCCAGACGGGACGTGACCAAGATAACGAAACGACCTTCTATTCTACCGGCCCTGAGTTCCCGGGGGGTGACGCAGAGGGTGGAAGTCGACGCTCCGTGTTTTAGCCGCGCAAGCTGGTTTAAGAGCGAGAAAAATCAATTTTCTCGATGCTAAATGCACGCAGATTTTTTTGGACGATTTTTTTGGCTGCATAGTTCGTGCTCAAACTCAATCAAAATTGATCCATTTTTTAAAAAATTGTCTATTGTTGAGTTACTGTGTTTTACCCTGCCGTCAAATGTACAGGTACAGCTCATTAACTCATTTGCATCGTTAGCATGTATATGCGCTCAATTTTTCTGGTCACTATCATTATTCGTTAGCTAAAAAATAGAAATGGTGGGTGTTGTTGGAGATGAAAGTAGTAATTCTGATTTTTTCTTATAATGCTGAAATATGAAGTTCTTTTACTTGTAGTCATTTTTGTACTTAAATACAATAAAAAAAAAAGTTTGGTGATAAAGGCCTTCTTTTCATATTTCCTTATGATGCAAATGGGTTGAACATTAGCTCTTTGAGGATGCACGTCGGAATATTGACGACTGTGTATTTAATTCTTGAAGCTGCAAACATACAGATTAATTATTCACATAACAAAAGATCAGTTCACATTGTTCGTGTCTCTCATTAGTAGACTGCGGATTTCATGCATTTATGACAAAAATGGGTAGGCGTATTTTAAAACAGCGAAAACATTACAAAAATTTTAAAAGACTGTTACATTATTTTCAACCTGTTAAACATTTTAAGAAAGAACATCAATTTAGATTTCACTCCAGTCTGTTGCAATTCAGGTAGAAAATTTTTATTTTGCATAATGACCCGCAGTTATGATATTATGAACGAAAAAGTGATTAAAATGTGTGTGTTCATTTAAAAAAGGACAAAACATTATGAAATTCTAATCTGTGTAACATTATAAGTAGACTGCGGATCTTTATGTATTTATGGCTCATGGAAATTTTCAGAAAATGCTATAATATAAAATTCGAGTACGATTTTTATTTGTTTTTGATCTACAAAAGGCTGTTTCCATTAAAAACAGGATTTCATTTCGTTCTACTTTCTTAAAATTTGTCTATAAAAATTGGAAATTGCATAAACATCCGCAGTCTAGTTATAAGTGTTGGCTATTAAACCGGATGGATTTGTTCTTTCCATAATATAATAAAACAAATGGCAGAAATATTTGTCGCGTTTTTGCTTTAATCGGCTCCAGCTGCAAACTGGTTACTAGGGGTGTGCGAGAACTCGAAATATCTGAAACATGAGGGTCGGGGCGAGTCGGGAAGAGGTCGGGTCGGGTCGGGTCGGGTCGGGTTCCCGAAAATTTCGAGATTCCCGAAAGAATCGGGTTTCCCGAAAATTTCGAGATTCCCAAAAATTTCGATTTCCCTTTAGAAAATCCCGATTGTTTCGAGAATCCCTATAAATACGAGAATCCCGAGACTTTCGAAAATCTCAAAATTTTCGGGTACCCGATATTTCGGGTTCTCGCACATCCTTGCTGGTTACCCGTCACAAACATTTTTCTAATTTGTCGTCTTCCGGCTTCGGATTCATGATCGACGACTTCGGGAATTCCGGATAACAAATTTTTACGCAAATGGTACCAGTTAGATTGATGTTTTCGTGCTATTTTTCCGGATTCGGGGATCTCAGACCACAGCACGGCGCCGAAACCTTCGAAAGCCGTGCCCCGGACGGGGAAACTTTTGTGCCGGTGACTGCCTGGTAACGTTTCCTCGTTCGAGTATATCTTCTTTTATATGATAGAACGTACGCAGCCATTGTGTGTCGGTGTGTCGTGAAAGAGAGAGAGAGAGAGAGAGAGAGAGAGAGAGAGAGCACGTTTTCTTGCGTCCCCGCGCGACGCTCGGGAAAGAAATATTTATTAGATGGCCCGCGCATTGAATTCTTAGGAGGCTGCTTTTGCCCTCGGCGGACGGGAAAGGGGCGGGGTTAACCAACCGTGAACGATAGTGGATTTTTATGATTATTTATCGTTATTACCGGATACGCGAGCTGCTCCGACGACGACGACGACGTCGATCGAGACGCCGCGACGGCTCCCCCAGGCTCCTGCAATCCACGGTCGTAAAATTGTAACTGTGAAATCGGGGCTGCCGTGACTTACATGTCGTCCGATTTCCGATAGAGTGCTCGTTGCGCTGTGGGAACGGTTGCTCAATTTTTGCGACCAAATCGCTGCGCTCTTATGGAATTCAGATAGAGCGATCTCTTAAAATGATCCTGAAAGGTTGCTTAGCAAGGGAAAAATAAGAGATGATAGTGGCAAATTAGTTTTGGCCTTGAAAATATTTTTTGAAGTTGGACTTCCTCAAAGAAGGTTTAGTACGTTTATTGTAACATACGGATGAATTTTTTTTTGGACACGTTACAACTAATTTTCTATAGATTTTTACATAAAATACTGAGAAGGGTCAAAAGGTCAAAGGTTCAGAATTGAGAAAGGTCGATCAATATTTTGAAGGTCAAAACTTATTCGTCAATTTTTCGTATTGCAGAACATTTCAGCTTTAATTTAGAAAAAGTTTTACGACTCTGTCTCGAAGCTACCAAAAATTGTATAATGTTTTTCCAGAAGAGTATAAGAATTATTGCCCAAAGAAATTTTCCGTGCCGCTCTTTCACAAAACATAATCGTTGGGAATTCTATTAACAGGCTGACTAAAATAGATAAAACAGTAAATGCATCGTCAGTAGTACGTCACAGCTTGTAACATTATGCATTAACTATAATGGCCATTCGATCGATAGTGTGTCTCCTATAGAATTGCAAAATCAATCATGTGTTAACACTAAACCTACCAATCAAATTATTAGTTAATGCTGTCTGATAATACTGACAAGATTGAATTTATTTAATCGCCTCCCGTAAAACCATCTATACAATTTCACTGATTACAAAATGGCAAATCACGGCCTGGTCGTTCGACCAACGGGAACACGTTTGGCGTTGAATCGAGGACATTTTGCCTTTTTTTTTAATTACAGTGTAGTGTTACCTAAGAATAAATGTTGAGTTGTTCAGGTTAGAAATTGCAAAAAGTCGAATCGCTGCACAGTGTCGCGAATGAGCATTCTAGGTGGAAAAAAATCATAGATCGTTTCACGCTTCTTAAAACCGATTGATATTTTGTGTTAGGTAATGAAATGAGATTCAACATATGTAGAACCTTCAAAAATAATATTTATATTGAAAAATATTATACAAATTATAGAAACAAATATAAAAATACGATTTCGCCGTGTTACGGTTCGGAGTTTTCACGTATTGATTTCGATACTTATATCGCTATTAATTGAATCATTATGGGTATAATTAGGCTCAGTAAACATTCCGAAAGAAGAAGGAATGTTCTATCTATTTTCTGACATGACTTTTTCCCACCTAAAATGGCCATTCGCGACACGGTTAAAGTGGAAACAGTCGCGACGCGAGGGACAACGGAGCAACATTCTTCGGCTAACTTGAAAATGAATTGCTCCTTGTCTTCCATTCAACGTCGGAGCATACTGCGCGCATAACAAACCGTGGTCGTAACCGTGAAGATCGATTCAGCATTCAAAGGGACGGAATGTGTTCGCGTCTCTTCGTGTCCGTGGCCGCCGAGGCGCGACGTACGGTATCGAGCGTTCGCCGGAAGACAGGTTATTAAAAATTTTCAACGCGTACCGGCGTTATCGCGATTATCGATCGGAGTGATTCATACGTGTCCGTGAAAGTGTTAACACGCCTCCATCGATGTTGTACGCGGAGCGGCGGTGATAAACGTCTGATTAGAATCGTGACGATGCTCCCTGAAACCCGAAAGCGAAATTCAGCCGCACGTTCTGAAAACTAATTACAATTTTCCCGTCACTCCTTCGGCTTCCGAATCATTTTAGGTTCACCCTTTTTCTAAAACTGGTCTCATTAAAACTTCGGAGGATAATTTTTGAAACTTGAAAGATTGCTGTTAAGAACTGAAATTTCAGCATCCTCTGAACCCTAAGCGATAGAACTAATAAAAACAGAGCTTCAGTTTCAATCATATACCTCCAGGCCAGTGTATCTGACGTTCCGTAATGGAAACGAATGTTAACAAAATCGCATGAAACTTGGCTGAGATCCAGGAAGACATAAGTTGTAGCAGCTGTAATAAAGGTCAGCCACCGGACTGCCGTGAGTAAAAAGTTCCAGCCACGGCGAGCTCGGATTTTCTTAAACGAGTCTCAAAGAAACGGGAGAAAATGTACAAGCAAAGCTGAATCGATAAATAGAACGTCGGAGGAACGAAGAAAAAAGAAACGACAAGATACAGTGTGAAAACTAGAAATACGAATGAGAGATGGGACCGAATAGAAGATTATAACCGGTGCACAACGTTCTTCCGGTCTGTTTGTACTAAAAAATCACGGCCATGTATCTCGTTGGCGAAAATAAAAACAGCGAGATTACACCGTGGCGCAACATTCTCGCGCCAGTCGATCCGGATTAATTCTTAGAGGCAATCCAATTAAGAAACACTCTGCGCGAGGATTTATACGGAGCAATAATTCGCGCATTACGCGGCACCGCGTAATTTCCAGCAGGAGGTATAGGGGGGCTTGCGAAAAAAAAAAAGGAGAGAGAGAGAGCGGTGCACCGCGGGCGAACGAATTTCAAGGGAGCGGCGCAGTGGCATCGCGGCCGTTGCAACGCGTTGCACGCGCGCGCGCGCGCGGGGGCTGCAGCGCGGTGCATTTATCTGGCTAACCGCCGCGTGCCTGTCGCTGGGAATTGCGATTCGTGTACCATTGCACTTAAATAGTTCGAAATGTCGCCGGTCAATTTAATTTTCGGATGCGCCAACTATTTCCATTTGCGGGATTTATAACCGCCATTTTGCGCGGACCTCCAGTAATTGCGGATCGTAAAAGAATTCACGGACAATACCCGCGAGATCCTCCCGGCGCACACACGCACACGTACGCGCAGACCACATAATTTCCGAAGATCGCCGGCTCCCCGCTAATAAGAGGCTTGCATATATTATATTGTTATTATCATACGGCTTAATTAATCGCAATTACGTTTGATTAAATATCCTGCCGCCCGCGACCAACGATAATTGTGACGAAACGGTCACGGGCTCCCACCTCCGTCGTCCGCCGCCATGTTGCGTCGCTTCGTTAGAGGCCGGTGATCGCGTGTAATATTTTTCCACCGCTCCTCGAATAATTCGACGAACAATTACTCGCTAATGAAACGACGCGGGGACAAGCTCGTCGGACACGAAAAACACGAAAGTTCCCGCGACTATCGATCCTGTCTGATAGATCGATCGCTAGATGAAAATTTTAGGCAATCGATAGCTCCCGTATAGAAAACTATAATGGTCCGACAAATTCCGGCTAAATATTACCGAATAGAAGTAGAACTCCATTTATCCGAGCGTGTCGGTGGACAAAGTGGTCCGAGTAATTGGTACATTCAAATAATGGAAGCTCAGTGTGTTCTCCTCCTCCTCCACCCCCCCCCCCTCAGGCAATGATTTCTCGCTCGGTTAACTTGATTCGACGATGTCCATTCGTTCTAAACCATTGTAACGTTCTGAGTCGCGCGCTTGAACAGAGCAGCTGGTAATTAAATTTTAGCGTATCGATTGTTTGCGTTTTGCGCACGGAAATCATCGCATTACACGATCCGCGGCACGGAATTAGCATTTCGGGACGAAAAAGCGCGACGACCACCACGCCGTAACTTTCCGGTAATTGTCCTGTCGAAATTTTCGCCAGGAGGTATTTTTCCGTCGTGCAAAATTGAAACTCTGCAAAAATGTTTTCAGCAAAATTGAAAAAACCGAAAAATATATGTGGAACACTCTAATTTGAAACGGTTTCTAGGTTGAACAACAGTGTATTACGGGGAAGAATGAGAAGGAAAAATTCTTTTTGCCTGGTTGATGGCTCTAATTGACAATGAATTTAGCCGAGGATCTAATTTAGCTCTGTGGCTTGCAGAACATAAATATTTGCAGTGTCTAATCTGGACAATGGTTAAAATTCAACTGCTGCCTTTTAGGTAGATCAGTAGCAGTGAACCGTTTTATTCAGTCGATTAATTTTGTAATATAATTGAATTCCTGGGAAAAGCTTGCAACTCGAATTGTCGCAAAGCGAAGTGCTTTTCAGAAGAAAGCTCCGGGTTTCTGCAGATCTGGGCACGCGGCGCAGCTTCCCGGTACCTAATGTCATCCGAAAAGCGAATCCAAGCCTCCTAAGTCCACGCGACTGTTGCAGCATACGTCTCCCGCTTTCATCTCCCCGCTTACAGAAATTCTGCGCAACTTTCGCGCAATCTTCTTTCTTGGGTTGAACGCGTACCCTTTTGATCTTACAGCTTTCCTACCGCTTTGTTCCGTTCCACCGCGACTTCTGCAAACGAATATCCTCTCTCCATTCTCTGTTCTCTCCCCCCCCTCGTCCCTCGCTCCGTTTCGGGCCTGGTCGCACGTTTCCGAGAAATTCTCCTCTGGAGAGTGGTAGCCGGCAGCCGAGATCCAACTTTCAAATTATTAGCTTCCGCGCCGGCCGAGAGTTTCGGGCTGTGCGCGCGGACCGGGGTCCGGCCAGTAAAAATCGCATAACCGATGCAAGGTGCGACCAATCATTTCCGAGGGTCGGCGAGCCTCGAGAAATTACCGGGCGCAGGCTGTGTGTACGCGTTCCTCGAGGAACCACGCGGCCTTGGAGCACCTGCTGCTCTGTTATACGACACCCCCTCTCCCATTCTCTCGTTTCTTTCGCACGGCCCTTGCTCCGCGACTTCCCTTCGTCCTTATTTTCGCCCCTCGTTGCGCCATTGCGCTTAAATATTCCCGAAGAACGTTGCACAACTTCCGAAGGAGCGAACCAACTTTTGGCACCGGCGACCCGGCGAATTTAACGATTTCCCCTATAGCTAACTGCTATCGCTGTGCTTATATCGCGTTCCAACCCCTCCGACACCCTTCCAGGCGATAGTTTCACGTATACTAACCCTCGGTTGATCCCTCGTGGCAATTTCACGCATTCCCCGACGATTCGAAATGAATAGTGTGTCCGACATTGCGTTTTATGAATAATTGTATCGATGCCCTTTGCGGTTTCAAGGGCACCGCCTCCTTTATTTACAAATTCTGCTTCTGAAACGATAGGACGGTATTAAATGCTACATTCCTTCTCTGTAATTATTAGACTGCGGATTTTATGCGTCTATGACAAAAATGGATGTCATTTGAAACTATGAAAAGATTACAATAATTCCGAAAATATGGACACATTGTTTACGGCCAGATGAGACTACAAAAAAGAGAAATGCATTCCTATTTGATCCCTGTATGCTGCAAACAATGCGAACAATTTTTATTTTGCATGAAGATCCGCAGTCTAATAATTATGAACACATACGAACATGTAATTAAGGACAAGCGAATGTGAGATAACAAAAATTTGTTATGCCGGTATGGATACTACGGCACAATTATTAAATAAATTAAGTGAAAGAATTGTCCATTGAATTGAGAAAACACCACATAGTTTATAAAACCCGTCAGAGATCGTCAACGACCAATTACCTCATCACCCCCAATTGAAGGGTTAATGGCAACTCGTCGTTGACCATTTTGGCACAGGAAGCTAATGACCGATCTCTGTTCGTCATTTCGATGGAGGGAGTTGATACCGAAGGGTCGCGGGCCAGATGGCGGTCGCGTTAAAAACTTTTCCTGATCATGATTTTCCAATTTGAATGGTCGGACACGTGCCAGGGACGATTATCGTGGGGTGCACGAGCAGTTTTATGTCTTTTTTGAGGCGGATTACCGGTCGCCTAATTCGCACGTGGCCGCCGTCTTTACCCTGCACGCGACCCGCCTCCCGCCTCCTGTACACCGTCAGTTACTCAGGGACAGACCCGTCGCCACCAAATAATAGAGAGGGGGGCCGCCGAAAACTTTCCTTCTATCTGACCTCCTTCGAAAGTTTACCCCGAATGTCCCCTCTCGTAGCTGTCTATATCTGTAATCCTTATTTCGAAGTTTTACGGAATGCTTAACCTTTAGCGGTCCGACCCGCTGTCTACCCGGCTCGACTCTGGTACCCGTTTATTCTCGTTCGCGGCGACACTTGACGTCGTTCGCCGGGAAAAATAACTTCTCCGGGACGGCTGTTCTGTTCGTCAATTTGTGCACGGTACTTCGTCTCTTATACTATTGCGCTGAATGTGCTCAATTTGTTGTTAGTCTTCCTCTTTCATCCAATAAGCTTTCATTCCTAGAGGAAGGGGGTGGAAATACAGCGATTTCTCTATATATGTCGCCGAGACGTGGATGATAAATGTCGCGGAATCATCCCCACTACCGCGGGGTATACCCCGTGAGCAGCCAGGAAGCTGGAGAGGCCTCGGACGTCGAGGAATGTAAACATAACACGGCTCGGGTATGTCTCCTGGACGATATATGTATGTCGCTGGCAAGACCAGTGTTGTTGACATATATCGAGAATTCACATCTACTGGAAATACCGAGCCCTAAACGAGGGATTCCCTTATAGTAATAAGAGAACTGAATTTATTCAAGTTTTATAGAATTGTCATGGTAACGTGGATAAAGAACTAAAAAATTGTTCAAAACGATATTTCTATAACTTCACGAACTGTAAAAGAAGAAATATGAAATCCGTCATTTTGACGGTAGTTTTAGTGTCAATTCTGCTAAGTGTATTCTTTAGAAGAACGAGTAGAAATAATTTTTATTTATGGAGCTGATGAGGGTGCTCGTCGAACTGCTGCTACGTTTAATGAGAGACATCCTGATACACATGTTTCTCATACGTACGTGTTACAATTCGTTGCAAAGTTTAAGGAAACAGGATCTGTGACAAATTTAGAAAGAAGCCAGCCAAAATTCATAAAATGGCCACCAAGATCACCAGATCTAACTCCAGTCGACTTCTTTTTGCGGGGACACTTAAAGTCTGTTGTCTATAAAAGACGACCAGAAAGCGTCAACGATTTGCGTCGTAGAATTGTACAGGAATGCAGAGCTATTCCAACAGATACCTTCAAAAATGTTCGTTCAGAATTTGAGAATCGCCTGTATTATTGATTAGAAAACAACGGAGAACATCTTGAAAATTTGTTATAGTTATAAAGAAATTACAAACTTTCTCGCAGTGTAAGTATGATTCGCTCTACTTCCCTTTAAATATCTCCGAAACTAGTGCCCGGATAAAAAAAAAGTATCCTACGAAAATTGCTGATCTTTTCATGTACAATAAGATCCCATGATAAAAAATACAGGTTTCCATTTGAAAAACACACAGTTGACCTTCAAGTGACCTTGAAAACGCCACCCAAATACAAAACTGATATTGCTGATACTCATCTTTCATACATTTCATACATATATTTTTTTGTTCATGTTATACATATAAAAACGGTGCAATTTACTCGTACAATACTGAAATGAAAATACAAACAGATTTAACACGTTGAGCGCCACGCCTTTCGATAAAATCCATTAAAATGCATTAGTGATATAATCCTGTAATGAATAAAAATCAAGTAAATTTTAAATAAATTTTCAGTGATTACTTAAAACAATGTACATTTTTCAATTTTATATCATATTTTACATTGTCAACGAAAAGTTACGAAAAGTTAGTGTCAGTCACCGGTGACTCACGCGGCCTAAACGGAAAGTTCAGTGTCAGTCACCGGTGACTGACGTGGCACTCAACGTGTTAATAATGTAAAAAATATTTTGAATAATGCTACAGCCGTGGCTGGTAATTGATGGGATTAAAAAGAGTGCAGGGAGTATCGAGGGTGAACAGAACCATAGTTTCTCGCAGTCAGAGCGCCGTTTTAGATGACAGTGTTCGCGGCTGGGACGATCGGCGACGCGAAACGCGAATTCTACGTCGAAAGGGATAGGCGGCCGGGTCGTGGGTCGATCCCGATAGGGTAGATCGAGTAGAACCTCGCGCCGGTGGATCGAAGTTGGATCGCGTTTCGCGGGATCGCAAACGGTTAATGCCCTCGGATCGAGGGCGGCGAAGAAAACGTTCGCAGCAATCCGGAACGACTGGAGGGGTTATTCGGAGAGCCGGGCGAACGATAGCGGCTGGAATAAGTACCGCTCGCCGGGAAAGCTCTCCATTGGATACGGGAATTGGATGTTCGGGATCGGGGGATAGAATCGACGGCGCGCTCTCAAACAATTCTTCACCGTGTATTGACCGTGGGTAAATCAATCAGAGACAGTCGTTTTGACCTTTACGATCAGATTCCGCTCGGTTGCGCCTCGCCGGCCGGGACGGCTAGAAAACGGCGGGATAGAACCGGGAACGAGTTTCCTCGCCGCTCGAAAATGAACAGGAACAGGACTCGGACACACGGGAAGCAACCGGACAGAAAGCACTCGCGACGAGAGTGGAAAGACGGAAGCGTGTACACAGCTAGGCATTGATTATCCAATCGCAATTACATCGCCCCCCTCCCCCCCCCCCCCCAGGGACTTCATTTGAGTTGAGCCGGGGCACTCGGCGAAAATCTTTTACAGCCGAAATAAAGACCATATGTAACAGTCGAGCTAGTCTGGTTATCTAGTGCGAACGGGCATAAGCTCGAGAAGTATGAGGACCGAATTTATCGTTTCGTGCAACGCACGAAAAGTTCTTCGGTTGCTCGGAGGTGTTCTACGACCAGCACGAAATGTTTCTGTCGGATTTCAACGCAGGTTTCCTGTTGCTTCTTTTCGGGGCTAGACGGGCTCCGCAACGAATTAGACGCGACGCAACGGAGGTGGAGGCAGATTAATCGCGCGCGATTACGGCGCTCGATGATTCGGCTGTTCCACGCTCTCAGCGCGCAGCCTGCCCGTGACCAATCGCGCTTTGTTCCGAATTCTTTCGGCGAACCCGCCCGGTAATTGCTTTCGAAAAGGTTTCAATTCGGCTCTCGACGGAACCGGCCCCCTGGAGAAAGACGTCTCGCTTTCCGGGGGGGGGGGGCAGAGGGCGTGTGGAAATCGCTGGTTGAGTGACATTTGCTGTCTCGAGGAGTAAACACCAGACGTTGCGATACCTTTGAGACGTTCCTCAGAAGCAACCAGCATTTCTTGATGATTGAAACTCAACCCTCGATCGCAATTGCCTTTACGAAGACGACTATTCTGTCGTTGATGGGCCGGGCCTCTTGATCGTTTTGCTAATTAGCCCAACCTGGGGGTGTGAAAATTGCTTTTAAGGTGGAGCTAGTTTGATGTATACGATTTTTTAAACACCTGCTGTGATTACAGCCAGCTTTAACACCGAGAATTTCCTAGAACAAAAGAATTTTATGTGCTGTATAAGCTGTTAAGTGACGCAAAAGTGGCATACACCTCAGTCAAATTGCAAATGATTCGACATTCGGACCGTTTATTTCGAAAGTGGTGCAACTCCATTTTCTGGTGATAAAAACAAATACAAATATACAAATTATGTTATATCTCATTTTGAAAAAAATGGGCTTACTTGATATCTTGTTATCTCATCTTGCAAAAATATCGCAGAAAATTCGCGCTGCGTCCAGAACAACCTGTTACTCTCTTTCAATAATGAATATGTAATAAAGAGGGATTAACATTATTGCCATTGTCGCGAAACTCGTGTTTCGAAAAAGAGGGGTGACCGGCCCAGTTAACTGTCGCTCCACGGCTACCGTTCGCTATCTATGCGTCCCCCTCCCCTACTGTTCCGCCACCCCTGCAGCCGATATCAGTCCTACGCGGTTTGGTCAGGCGTTTATTGTGGTGGCTTTTTTCCCGGCGGCAGATTTTTTCGCGGTCGCGAGATTTATTCGAAGAGTAGCGCGAAAGCTTTGACGCGTCTGCGTATGATGGACGAGGATTCCTGTCCGGCCGGTGGCCAACGGTGCGAGGGTGGTTCGAGCGGGGCGCACCGATACCGGTGAAAAATCGCTCGAGGAATGGAGAGTGTAATCCCCGTGATTTTTATTGTGACGCTGGTTCTCCTCGTTTTGTTGGCGTTGCGATCCGCGACGCCTGCAACGGGGCTCGTTCTGAAAAATTGTGAACACCAGTATCCGCTAGGAGCACCGCCTGGAACAGAACAAACGACTGTTGTGTAAGACCGGTGCGCGTTTATGCTCTATCGACCCGCGTTGACACACGGGACTTTTGTCTCAGATCGCGGTAGAGACGGAGGGACTTTTAACCGGGTCAGCCTTTAATTAGACATTCTTGTGAGGATGTAAAATTAAGTGATTGTAAATGCTTGTAGCCTGATATAGCACCACTAACATTTTTAACAGTTTCGACCTGTAAGAAAATGATTCGGAAAAGCCAATCATATGGTGTGAAAGGGGATTGTAAATAATGGATTCTAGATGAAATTTATTGAAGTTTGTATACATATAAAAGTGCAATTTTGGTGCAGGCTTACTTATGGTGTTGGGGTGCATTCTGCTCCAGTGGCAAGCTGAGCTTAGCTTTTCCAACTGCAAGAACGAATAGTGTTGAGTATATTGGAGTACTTCAAAACCATTTATTGCCTTTTATTCATGCAAACGATGACGATTCAGGGACCCAGCAGTAAGACAATGTTCCAATTCACAAAAGCCAACAGCATGGTTTGAAACGTCTAATATAAATGTATTGAAATATCCTGCATGCTCCCCAGATCAAAATCCAATCGAAAATCTACGGTCCGGCATGTTTATAAAAATAATCGACAATTTTCAAACATTTCGGAGTTAAAAACAGCTGTTATCGAAGCGTGGAATGATATTACTGAAGAAACCTTGAAAAAACTAGTTAACAGTATGAACAATCGTGTTTTTGAGTTAATACATGAAAGAGGAGGTCCTACTCATTATTCAAACTGCTCGCTTTAATAATCTAAATTATAAATTTAACATTTTCTTGACATTAATATTATTATTACGTTGCACATTCATTGGTGCTATAATTATGCACCATTGAAATATTTAATTTATTGTTATAATTCATATTGAATAAATGTTATTTTTGTTCTTTTTTCATTAATTATAATTTATTTCGAGTCCCTTTCGCGTGATATTATTTACATTTAGAAATCACTACTTAGAACTTCAAAACTCTTGAAAATTGTAGCTGTGCTATGGTTACGCTCCGCAGTGTATATCGAGAGAATCGATTTTAAGGATTTCTGCGTCTGATCATGACTGACCGAATCTACTTACTGCAAATACATGTCTTGGACGATAGACGTTGAAGAAATCGCAAAACAGGGGTCAGTGCGAGAGTTAACCCACGATTGTAAATTATAAAACTAGCTTCAACAAAATGAAGATTCGTCCATGTCAAAAAATATTGCACGAGATTTCTCTGTGTGAAGTATTATCATTAAACTGTGGATTTTATACATTTACGATAAATATAAGTAGGTCTAACTTAAAGCAGTAAAGACATTAGAAGAAATTAAAAATGCTGTTGTATCATTTTTATAACTTTCTATTTCGCTCCAGTTTGTTGCAATTCAGCTAACAAACTTTGATTTTGCACAAAGACTCGCACCGTGATTATCATGTTAGGACTTGTCATTTACAAAGATTGCAAGAAAAAAAAATATAATGAAAAATATATTCTCAGAAAAATATATTCTTATTTCATAATTAAATATTATTCTCAGCTTTTTGAAGCCGTTGAAGGACAGAAATTTCTGCTTGGTTGCAATTTTTTGCAATCGATGTAGACAATGTTCATTTTGCATAAAGACCCGCAGTACGCGATTAAATTCTTCTTAGGAGTGCAGGAGTGTGGTAGATTGTATGATCGGAGAAGCACAATCGGGGGTCTTTTTCCACTTATTGTTAGTTTCGCGAGCAGTCCCCGCGATTAAGCTCGCCAGGCTCGTCATCGGTCGCAAATGAACATGTTTTCGTGGAAGTTTCGGGGCGCGGTAGGTTGTCCGCGTCCCTCTTCCTCGTCGAGACAGTAATTATTTGCTCTGGCTCGATGATGGGAAGCGCTGGAAAAGTTTCCGTCGACATCGGTGGAAAAGTTACGGGCCGGGACTCGCGCATAATACCACGGCTGAAAAGTGTGGGTGGTGCACGCTCACCCGGGGCCCAGCTAAGGAACGTCGAGCGCCGGTTGAGTGCACTTCCGAAGTAGTTGCCGGAATGCAACTGCGCGGTGGTGGCTAGAACCGAAAGAGCGAGAGACGAAGATGGAAAGAGAGAGAGAGAGAGAGAGTGTGTGTGTGAGAGTAGGAAGAGAGCGAGAGCACGGCTCTACGATAACGGAAATCGTGACATACGCCATTTTCCCTTGGCTCGTTCCAACCTAACCCCCCGGAGCCATTCTACTTATCGAAATCGAACCAATCGACTGCTCGTCCTCTTACATTCTGTGTACGTAACTGGAACGCCCCGATCACGAACTACCCGGCCCGGTTATTCCGGGTAATACGTGGTCCCCGGCTGCGCAAACTTCCGTTAATTAAAATCGGTTACTTTGGACGGCGAATTAGCGACGATTATAACCGTCTAGCTGTGCACGGACCGAGTATCCTCTCGGCCGAATTCGTTCCGAGAGAATTTTCGGCTGCGTGCGTGTTTCTTCGGGCTAAATCATCCCCCCTCGTTCGTTAATCTCTCGTACGAACCCTCCGCTTTGATCTCTTTGTGCCATCGAATATCTTTTTTCATCCCCTGCACGAGTTCGACCCTCGTATGATCTCCTCGGATGAAAATTCATCCGTTTTCTGCTTTGCGGACCGTGCAATCTTCGGTTGCTCAGCGGTTGGGTTGCAATTTGTTTGTTTAATGTAATACAGCGTTTACACTATATATATCCTAAATGCCTGGCCGATTAAAGTCCCAGAATTATCCTCACTGCCGCGGAGTATACGGAGTAAGGTCGCGTGGATCAAAGAATATCTCCTGGCCGATACATGTCTGTGGCTAGACCCGTGTTTTGGACAAGTATCGAGTAAACACTGTGCTTTAGTCGTTGTTTTCGTTTTTTGAAGTGTAAATTGGAGATTATTTTTGAGGGAATTATTTTTTAGGGTTGTGTGAGGGTTAATGTTTTACCGTACAATTTTATCCCGTTTCATTTCTGACGTGCTCCGATGGATAATTAAATAAATCGTAAATAAAGTTTACTAAATTTAAGTAAAATTGAAGTAAATAAAATTTAAGTAAATCAATGTGAAATGGTTAGTTTGCTATTACATATGCATTTCATAAATAGACAAGCCGTATCGTCTTACTGAAAACACAGATTTATTCAGTCTCTAGCCGGAGATATTTATACAAATTCCTATTATTCTCATAAACTGATGAAAACCGAAGAAAAGCAGAAAATTGTTTCATTTACATAGAAAAGATTCCTCGTGGGGGAAAATACAAAATAAAAACGCTATTAACTTATGTTCAAGAAACGATAGTATTGAAATTAAACTGGACCACAAACATCATTATTCAATTAACTCGATCACAATGTACACCTAATATCACAATTAAATGTACGTCTCTACTCCAAAATATTTGATCGAAGACAAGTTTGCAGAAGTTTCATGTATACTTCAAACACTGGCATGTTCTACGAGCACAATACCTGCAGTTCAACAACAACATTCTAACCCCACCGTCGCGAATGAATCAATCGATCAGTAAGCTTTCGCGAAGACACTGAATGGCAAGGATGCGCGCACCGCAGCGACGAGACAATTTAAATGGACGATAATTAAGGGCCGTGCCGCGGACGGCTTCGATTATCGATGGAACCAATTAGAGCGCTGTTGGAACACTTAGCGATAACAGTATTAAAACGAAATTAAGAATGATCGCGGAGGAGGTCGGCCGGGGAGGCCGCATAATCATAAAGTTCGCCGACACGACATCCGTTACGGTGCCGGGGGCGTTGGTGCCCCTTGAAGAGTGGCCGTAGAAATTCTCGACGTCCGAAACCCGGCATTCCAGGGTCCCTTTAATTCCGATAACGTCATAATCCTGCTCGCTTAATCTCGCCGATCACGTTCGCCGTTTGCAGCTCTCTCTCGCCTGATCTCGAGAGAGAGAGAGAAATTTTCCCGGCGGTGCTTAGCGCTGGATCGTCGCGAAATTGTCCCCGGGTACTTTTTACGTTGGACACGCGTCAAGTAAACTCGTGTCGGTGCACTTGACTCGTCTAGATCAAATACGTGGGCTGCCTGCAGGAAGGATTCGCCGGCGAAAGAAAAAAAAAAAGAAAACGAGAAGGCGAAAAGAGAAGAGGAGAGAAGAACCGGGAGGAAGGAGAAGATGAAGAGGAAGGAGAAGAGACACGGCGGCGCCCGGTAGTCGGGATCCGAAGTTTCCGATTACTTCGTAAGCCCCGATTCAAGTTGGCCCGCGGGCGAATTATGTCGTTCGCCCGTTAAGCGAGAGCCCGGGCGCGGCCGGTCTCGATCCCGGGGCCGAAAAAGCCGGATCGTTTGCGGATCGATCGTCCCGCGGAAAACGAGCCCGCGGAATTAACTGCGACCGAACATTGTTTTTACCCGGGATCCGGTGTCGCGCGAGTCTCGGTTGTTCCAATTACCGACTAATCCCCGCAAAAAAGTCCCCGTCGAATCCCTCCCGACCCGGCCACCGGGCTGCGGGGGCTGGGGGAGGAGGATCCGCGCGCCCGTTCCGAGAAGAGAAAGTTTCACCGACGCGGCGAGCCGAAATCGTCGTGGGCGGACGGTTACCCGGATCGCTATTTAAATTCGACTGCGAGAACTATGTTAATTTGACAGCGGCACGGCCGCGGGAGCAGCCGGGCTAAGCGAAGGGGTTGAAACCGGCAAGGCGAGAGAGAGGGGATTATCGCGAGAGGGATGAAACGGGGAAGAGGAATAGACCGGCAGATAAGAGAGGGCGAGATGGATGATAGACTGCGGGGTGGGTAACGGAGAAATGTCAAAGAGATAAAGGGGAAAGTGGGCGGATGGCAAAGAGGCAAAGAGAGAGAGAGAGAGAGGCGGGAAAAAGAGAGGAGACAAGAAGAAGAAGAAGAAGAGGGACATCGGAGGAGTGTCAAAGGGAGAAAAGAACAACCAAGAGAAAAGGAAATTCACGGAGGCGGTGGCGGCTACAGGGGAAGAAAAAAAGATGGCAAGAGAGAGCAAAGAGAGAGAGAGAGAGAAGAAGAGGAGGCGTCAGGTGAGCCGGAAAATCCGGTAGCAGTTTTCAGGGGTAGATCCAAGGCTCCCGGCCTCCGACGAGGGTTGAAAGGTGAGGAAGAGGGTCGGTGGCGAGCAAGTACAAAGCCGTGAGAGGGTGGGAAAAGTAAAGAGTGCTCGAAAAAATTTATCGAGCGCAGCACTTAACTCCCGCCACGTTTTAAAACAGACTGACGGGGCCGATTCAAAACAGCTACCCTTCGATTCCCAACCCCCGGCCCCCCGGCTCGTACTTGGGGAAAGGGGCGCGGGCGGCGATAGGCAAACATACTTACCGTTCGTTCGACAATCGAACAATTTCCTCGGAGCACCGTAGCCGATTGGCGGACCCATCGGCCCGCCTGTATTCGTAATCAGATTAGACGACGAAGTCGATTTTCCGATCGAGGGATTATATTCGAAGCTTCCTTCCTTCGTGGCACGGCGACGGGGAGAAAACCGGAACGACTGCCAGACCTCTTCTAGCCGAAAATTCCGGCTTCTATTAGACTCGGCAATCTCGCGGAGGCGCCTTGTTATTGCCAAGAACAATACAACCCTCGGTGCAATGGAGTTTGCAGCGTTGCAGCCGGTTTTTTCCTTTGCGAGAAGGGATTCGAGATTCCACCGCTTTCGAAGAATTTTATTCTATTTGAGAGAAACCAAATCGACCCTGTCTTATCCGTCTGTGCAGTTAAACAATTCTTATTATCGGCTTATAGCAACGACAATTTAATATTTTATTCTGAAATTAACGAATTTCTGTTTTAACCCTTAGCGCTCGAATGGTGACTGTAAGGTACCACTAAAAATTCCTGTATCATTATTCAAAATATTTTTTACATTATTCAATTTGTTTGTATTTAATAAATTACTAAACACTTCGGTATTGTACGAGTAAGTTGCACCATGTTCGTATGTATAATATGAAAAAAAAAATAATATATAGAAGGGCAATCTTCTAGGTCGGAAGAAATGTTTCGTTTTGGAGTTAAAATAGCTTCGAGCGCGAAGGGTTAAATGATTGCTATGTAAAAAGAAATTCAACATTACGTTGCGGCAAACTATTATGTCAATATCCCACCACGACTTTTAAGAACGTGATAGATAATATCACGAAATATCCAAGAAAGTAGAAGTTTTCAAAATTTTACTGTTTATCCAGAAGAACATTTACTGAAATTATATACAGTCATTTCTCGATATATGCTCCAAATGCCTAGCTGATAAAAGTCCCAGAACTACCACCACTGCCACAGGGTATATCCCGTGATGGTTCAAGGAGTTCGAGAGTAAGAATAGTATCTCCTGGCCGATATATGTCATTGTCTAAAGCGATCAAAGTTTTCACTTTTGTTTCTAAATGACACAGACTCGACACAGTGTGTATTATAATTATTTTGATTGACACAGACCACGAAACAGCAACAGATGTCCGACTATAAATAATGAAAAGAGCGTGTTCGCTTTAAGGGGTGATTCTCAATTGATACGCAATTCAAAAAATGTTTTCTAGTAGATCAAGGACATAGCTACCTGTACGTCCCGCAAAAGTTCATTCCTATATTGTCAATAGTATTTTTTGTTTTTAGAAAAAAAAAATGGATAAAAATCGCTTTCACTGCTGTCACACGAGAATCCTCCTAAAAAATAGATACCCGAAGCCAGTGATCCAGCAGCAACCGGATTCCGGTAAAACGAGTCGGGCAGCGTTTTGAAGCGTGATAAAAATTGCAAGAAATTTAATCGCAACATTCGCTTCGGCCTATCTCGCCGAGTAGAGCTGCAAACGCACAAACGTCCGCAGCGTGATTACTAATTTCCATTAGCACGGTCTCTAGCGTGGCGGCGTGACAGCGGCGCGATTAAACTTAGCGCCGGTGCTACTAAAAATAATACTCGCTAGCCTAAATTAGCGACGGTGGAAATTGAGCATGCTGCCAAAGAGAGAAAAAAGAGGGGGAAGATAGCAGAACGTCAGGGCAACACAATTCAACATGGGGTAACTTCCCCTTGGCCGAGTGAACATGGTCGCCGGATTTATCGTCCGGCCAATGACGCGTCTGGCCTCTATGTACGAGGCATCATGCTACGAGGCATCGCGCTATGAGCTCGTCACCGGAAGTAGAATGGATGGACAAACTCTTTTCGCGTTTCCCCTGTCGTCGTCGCGCCGGTGGCGGCGCGCTCGCGCGGGAACGAGCAAATGCGCACTCGCGACAGCGTCAAAAGGGACCGAGGGCAAAGTAACTAGCCTGTCTCTCTGTGAAACACCGTGAAATTACGTGTTACGTCGAAAAAACGTAATCCACAATATTTGCATGGCGCTGCTGCTCGTTCCTGCGCGCAGCCGGCGTTATGACGGTGCTTTGAATTTCCACCGGCCTTCCGTCGCGCATACATCAAACCAGTCGCGCGATTGCATTAGCTGTTTAAAACCTGCAACCCCGTCGCTGCATTCCTCCCTATAACGCGGTTCTTCTTTTTTTTCTTTTCTGAAAATGAGATCCTGCATCGACAGCGCTACTCCACTCTAATTAATCTGGCCTCCCGTGAGGATTTACCGAAACTTCCGATCGGTCGTCTTTGTTGGCAGTAATATTTATTAATTTCATAATGGCTGTTGTCCTATCGGTTTTGCTACGACGCGTGGAAAATTTAAGCAGGGCTTTCAAATCACTAAACGATATTGATCGTGGTTCTCGAAATGGTAATGATATGATGAAATGATAATGGAAAACTTCAGATTCCTGGAATCATTTATGGAATATTTCAGATTCCTTAATCTTTACACGATCAATTTTTAGTCTTATCAACTTTTTCGTAACTGTACATATTTTTCAACACTGGATTTACGGAGCACTAAAAGTGGCCAGTTTGGATTATTTTATAAAAATATCAAGTATATACTCGGCCAGATTTTTAGCAGCTGTTACCATAATACATGTTCCAAGGAATAAATGTGTTAAATCAATTTTTAATAAATGCATTTTTACAATCACAATAATTGTAAATGCAAGAATGTGGAACTCGTCATTTTGACAGGTGCCGTAAATCTAGGTCCCGTAAATAAAATCAATCTTGCCATTTTTATAAGGGAACAAGTACCAGTTACTTTTAGAAGTAACCGATACATGTTGTCTTATAAAAATTACGAGATTGAATTTATTTGGATTTTGTGCGGTTCGTATTATAATACATGCTCTATTAAATATACAGTGAATTCTCGATACATGTCAACAACACGGGTCTTGCCAGTGACATGTATCGTCCAGGAGACATACCCGAGTCGTGTTATGTTTACACTCCTCGGCGTCCGATTGCTCTCATGTTTCGCCGCCGTAGTGGGGATAATACCGCGACGTTTATCATCCAGACCTTGGCGACATATATAGAGAAATCACTGTACATACTGTGAAAAAATTATGCATCGCGACTACCATAGCGCGATTCTACACCCTCCTTTTGCCGGAAATTGATGTAAGAAAGATATAGAAAGAAAATAAATGGATAGATTGTAAAATAAATGACTAGATGCATTTATGAGAAGAATGAATAGGTGAGAGACGAATCGGTCAAAACATTTGAGAAATTTATATCTTAATACTGTTGTACTATTTCCAACCGCTATTGGAACCACTAAACAAAGAAATACATTTCTTTCTACCAGACTATCGACACAACATCAAAGAATGAAATTAAATTGGAAAAATAAGGGACGAACAAGAGCGAGCCAGGCTGCACAGAAACATCTTCAGAAATCGTTCCCTTCTATCGTTCAACAATGTCAGCCTCTCGTTCGAACTGGCCACTCGACCCAATGAAACACGGCGTTCCCATTTAGAGAAACAAAGTCGACCGAACCGGAGAGCTCGCAAACACCGTGATTCCGGGATCGCCGGCGTATTAATCTCCGAACGAACACGACCGTCTCCGTTGACAAATAAAGGCTGATCGATCGCGGACTTTGCGGCTCCTTTTTCCCGTGTCGAAGCTAAGTGGGAGCACAGCGAATCGTTCGGACGTGAACGTATGGCGGAAGAAGAACAGTGCCCGGTTCCTCTTTGCTGGAACGGCGATGTCCCGGAAATTTCGGTCCGGCCCGCAGAAATCGTGGCCTCGTGTTCCGATCATTTTGATCCGCCGTTCATCCTGATCCTGATACGAATTGAGCCGTCCGATCCGACACAATGTAAGAGTCCTTCCCGCGCGAACGATCCCCGGGATTTATCGTCGGGACTCGTCGAAACGTCTCCGGCCACCACAGATGGATGGTGTACTACCTCCCTCTGCCCTCTCCCTTTTTATATTTTTCGCGAAAAAGCATTTGTTTCGCGTTTTCATCCGAGTTTTACGACGACCGAACACTGCTCGGCGTTTCGGCTTCCAGCCTCTCTCGTAAACTCGAAATTCGTCCCGGGGAACGTGTCTCCTGGTTCCCAGGGCAACAAGGGAATTAGTTATCCCGTACATCGCAAGATTCTGTGCGGAACCAGGACCGTATCGCGGCTGATCGCTCTTTGATTCGAAAAATCCGGGACACTTTTGGTCGAGTGCTTTTAGCAACAGCAGTTCGGGCCGTACCGTTTTTATATTGCGGCGGGATGGATGGTTGCGGGCGCGGTAATGAGCTTTTTCTGTTCATTAGGTTAATAGGTTCGATGCCGGAAATTTACATAATCAGGCAAAATGGTTGGCAAAATTCTCGGCGGGTGTTGCCGAGAATAGACTGCTGATCTGAAAGAAAAATTTGAGAAGTTCATTTCCAGACGTGGAAGTTAAAAAGCACTGTTTTGACAAATTTCACAAGTTTGAAATAATGTAAGAGTAGTCTTAAATTTTATGTGTTCAAATGCATCAAATCTGTAGTCAAGTTATGATATTTCATCTTGTTCATGAAATAGTTACAAAATAGTTATTTGGTCACATAACGCAAAGATTGTGCAAGGTACAAACACTGTTATTTGTGTTGTTGTAATGTATGCGTTTGTGCTGTATTTTCGTCAGAATGGATTTTCGGACGATGGACGGAAAATTCGTTTTTGTCTAGTGATCATAAAGTTTGCTTTGTAAATGCGAACGATGACCTTCGACGAGCCATACCGCGATGATCTATGGACGCCACCAACTCTGATAGAGGGTCCTGCCGATTCACTGACTTCGAATCAAATTCCCGTGGTGTTTGGTGAGCTGTGTACTCGAAACTGGGCGCCACCGGTCCCATGGATCGAAATGGGGGTATTATTAATATCAGAGGGCGCTCATTGATTTCGGGTCACTGCGTATGCTTATTGGGAAGAGCTATGTGTCTCGGCTAGTATGGTTAATATACTCAATTCGGAGAGCTAATCACCAACTTTGATTCGAAGCTTGACATCTTGTATAAACTACGGTCCTAAAATATCTGGTCATTTATTTGACATTTTTTCTAGAAAGGAAACATATCGTGGACACTTAATAATGTCTATAGCTAAACTTTTGTGCATATAAAATTGAAGAAAAATAAAGAAAAAGTCTTGTATTTTCTTCGGTCTATTTAAATAAAATATCGTAAAATATCGAGATTATGGAGAACCACTAAAAGAGCTAATATAAATAACAATCAATATTTTACGGTCTTCGATTTGGATAAAACTTTGCAAGCACGTGGAAAACAAATATCGTTTATTTAACACCTGATGCAATTTTTCTAGAAAGGAAACATATCGTGGACACTTAATAATGTTTATAGCTAAACTTTTGTGCATATAAAATTGAAGAAAAATAAAGAAAAAGTAAAGTCTTGTATTTTCTTCGGTCTATTTAAGTAAAATATCGAGATTATGGAGAACTACTAAAAGAGCTAATATAAATAACAAGCAATATTTTACAGTCTTCGATTTGGGTAAAACTTTCGAAGCTCGTGGAAAACAAATATTGTTTATTTGACACTTGAAACAATTTTTCTAGAAAAGAAACATATCGTGGACACTTAATAATGTTTACAGCTAAACTCCTGTACATATAAAATTGACGAAAAATGAAGAAAAAGTAGTCATGTATTTTCTTCGGCCTATTTAAATAACCACTAAAAGAAGTAACATAAATAACAAGCAATATTCGACAGTCTCTTCGATTTTGAAGAAACCTTCCAAGCTCGTGTAAACCAAACATATTCTTAGAGGCTCCAGTAACTAACCTCGTAAACTAGATAAAAATGTAATTAGAAGAACAATGTGCAGTCTGTCGTATAAAAACCGTTTCTCAGAATCACGTACACAATTTGTATAAATATCTGAAGAACGTACGTTTGTAAGGAACGTCACGATTCGATTACACAGATTGCCTGGAAATTTCTCTGCTGTTCAAAGCAGACTTTTGTGCTCGATATCGAGGCGAGACCGTGAGAACCGAGAACGGAACAGACGAAACCGAATCGGCGGCGCTCGCTCAAACTAATTTCCATCGGCGGAGCGCGACGGAGCCGGGCGTTTTTGATTAGTATTACGATATCGCGCGCCGCGGGGCATAAGAAACTTCGATTCGCAATTTCCATAGCGTATATCAAAGCGCGTTGTTTGACAAAGGTTTCCCAGCCGAGTCGGTCGCGCGGCGAGCCGCAGATACTGGAATCCACGTTCGGCGAAAGGAGGAACTTTATATAGCCACTTTTATGTCGGCGCACGCGAAAACGTCAACGTGCAGGCGGCCGTCTCCATGATATTGTATGGGAAATTCATACGTTCCAGTTTCCAGGAAGGAGAACGGGCTCGTATCCGGGCCGAACAACAGGAACGCGACAGCGTTCTCGCGCTAAAGGGACTTTTATTATTTTCTTCCAATTTTGTCAGGTTCTGCTGTTTTCTGTTTTTTTTTTTTTGGGGTTCCGCTACACCGCGCGAAATTTCGTAAAACGACAAGGTACGTGTACAGATGGCTGTCCAGCGATAAGGAAAAATTTGTGCCCGCCCGGGCAACCTTGCGCGGACCCCGCCGATATTGGCCGATCGTTATCGGATAGAAACGGTTCGGTCACTATGAAAAATGTATTTTACTCCGGCCGGAGAGTTTTACTCGATAAAATTCCGGCCGTGACGCACCGAATAACGTAAACACGCGGACAGTGTTGCCCGCGGTTATCCGAACGAAAAAACCGACGGAAGATCGTCGATAAAACGCGAATCGCCGGCCGTCACAGATGAATCCACGTGGCAGAATTAATTCTCCACGGGACCGTTTAACCGAGGAATTGTTCTTTTTATTTTCAACAGGGGGCACCGGTGTTTCTGGCATTTTGTTGGAAGAATCAAATTAACTGATCTGCGACTTATTCCAGTTTATCCTGCATGCACAATTTCAACGAAGCTGCGTTTCACGAACATTTCGTTCTGGGTCTATTGTCAGACCCGAAAAATTATTTTTAGGAAAACTGTTCCAAGCAAAGGGTTCAATTTCACCTAAGGAATGAGTAGTACAGTGTATTCTCATTACGCGTCAGTGCCAACCTTACAATTTGGAGTCAGTGGAACTATCCACTCCACCGCGGTCAGGGGCCGAAGACATTTTCTCTAGGCTTTAATAGGCTTTTGTAACTTATAGACGGATGTGACTCTTAGGTTTCCAGCGTTCCCTGTGTATTTCAAATGCGACGCTCGGCGACAACCTCAGATTTCGTCTAAGAGTCAGTCACCAGAACGGCGCAACTGACTCGTAACGAGAATTCACTGTATACTGTTGCCAATGTGAAAATAGAGAAAGCGTAAGAAATGAATTATCACACGCAGATCAATTAGTAACATTAGAAATGTAAAGTAGCAAGTCAAGCATTTTTTGTTTTCTCATAGCAAAAATGATGACATTTTCAGTCACAAGAAAGGCTAGAAAATTGTTCGTTATTATATAGGACTGTGAAAGGGTAAATTTTGTTAATAATATTCAATATTTTTTATTGGAGACTAGCTAAATAACCAACACCTAGATTAGATGAAATGTACACTTCGCAGTCCATTCAATTAGCACCTCAAACAGCACGGTAGAAGCACAAGAACACATTCTTCATTCGCAAGACTTTTCCACACATTTTTCATTTTCAAGTATTTCCCATCCCGAAACTAATCCATGCTTGCTAAAATCAATCACAGATAACTGAATATTCAGAAAAGTCTTGTGCTCGATAGATCCGCAAGGATACTTCGCGGTGCAAGAATCTCGCGGTTAGCAGCGGAGCACAATAGCGCCTTAGCGTCATTAGCGGAGGCTCGTTCCAGCCGGGATTGGCGTAATTATCGTTATAAGAAGGTTCCATTACGATTCCGAGCAGTTTCGGTTGATATTTGAAACAACGGAGGAGGTCGTGCGCGATGGGGTCGGCGCGGCGGGGTTTCGCCGTGGCAAATTACATATGCATATTCGAGATGAATACATTTCGCGCGTTAATTACATGCACGCAATTATCGTTCAGTATGCAGCCCGCGGGTCGATGGAGCCCGCGGAAATGCTTTCGAAAATTGCGCGTTTCGAACCCGCCGGCGAAACAGCCGCGGCCCGGTATCAAAACATTCGTGGAAAAGGGACGGCGTGGGGTCAGTCGTGGGGTCAGGCGTGGGTGGCAGAGGGCTGTGGGGCTGATGATGATGCAAATGCCGGGAGGACCCGCCTTGGGATTCGTTTGCATTCGGTTTTCCATGTGGGTGAAAACCGGGGGAAACGCCGCGAAACAGAGAAAAAATAGAAAAGAGGCGGCGCGACGCGGCGTTCGAGACGTTCGTCCGCGGGAGAAAAAACCGGAAATGATGGCCGGCCCCCGGCGGATAACCGGACGACAAAATCGGAACACGGTACATTCGTTAGCATGAAAAGCGCTCTTACATTCTGCCGGGCCGGGATCGGCACAAATGGCCGAATCGGAACGGGGGGGAACAAGCGTTGCAGCAGGTCGTCATTCCTATGCGTCATTTCACTTTCCCAGAGAGTGGTCGGGAGTCGAACCGAAATTTCCATGCAGCGCACCCCCGTCGTTCACCCTCTCCTCCCTCTCTCTCTCTCTTGCGCGCGCACGCTTTTTTCGCCGGTCCCTTTTTCCCCTCTGTTTTATTCCGCAGCTTTTTCCAGACCGAGGCTTTTCCACCGTGTTCTCGTGCAATTACAAATAGAAATTTAAGGCGGGCGTGCTCGCGCTAAATTCGGTCGTCGTCGATTTGCGGCGTCGATTCCGAGCCCCTCCGTCCTCGTCCCGTCGCGGAACTCTTTTCACAATGGAAAAAGTTCGTGTTTCGGAAATTCTCCCGCGCCCGACGTATGAAAAGGACCCCTTTTCCCCGCACGAGCGTTACACGAACGGAAGAATTCCGCAGCCGGCGAGATCGATCGCGAACGCTTCGTTTAACCATACTGATCGGCGGCTGCGTCGATGAATCACTTTGTCAATATCTGAGGGTAATTTTTGGCTTCTTTGCCGCGAGGTCTCACTCGCTTGTACGGCTCAGTGATCGAAGAGGAACTAATGAGATGCTGCTGGCTGACTTTCGAATTTTTTACTGTGACACCGCGAAAGTTTCTGGTATCGAACTTTTATTGTATAGTGAGTTCTCGATATATGTCAACAACACGGGTCTTGCCAGCGTCGTGTATCGTATAGGAGTCATACCCGAGCGTTATGTTTACCGACGCCTCTCGAGCTTCTTGGCCCCTCACGGGGTATACCCGGGGGTAGTGGGGATAACTCCTTGACGTTTATGGTCCAGACCTCGGCGACATATATAGAGAAATCACTGTACTCTTTCGTCTATGTTTTAACGCAATGTACAAATTTATTGATGCAGGCATAGTCAAAATTGTGCTCCTTGCAAGATAGTGATTGCAACACATACAAGAAGGACAAAGTATCCAAATACTCTGTTTTGATTATGGAAGGTTTGCATCCCTCGAGAAAGGAATTTAGTTTTACAATTTGCACGAGTGTGAACCATGAGCGTAGATCCTAACCCACAAAACTAAATCAAAGAATTCAACTTTAACACTAGGTTTACGGGACCTGACAAAATGGCTGGTCTAATTCTAGTATTTTTAATTTAAAATGATTAAGATCCTAATAATACATACACAAGAAATTATTTAGCAAATTTATTTCTTTGGGTACATATTATTTTTAAAATATTGCTAAAAATGTGGGTAGCACGTCCTTGATATTTTTACAAAGTAATGCAAAATAGTCATATACTACTATTATACTAACTAGTACTAGAATACTAACACTAAACCTACCACGGTCAGAACGACCGGTTTTCTATTTCACAATTATAGAAACTATAAAAACGTTTTCATAGGAAATTACTGAATCGACTTCTTTATTTAAGTGAATATTATAATGAAAATCGTACAAACTTTAAGCAAATTCAATCTTTCCCCTTCTATAAGACGTTTCACTTTTATATGTTGTGTACTTGGTAGGTTTATTGTTAAAGATGCAAGCAGCTATTGGCTTTCTCGTTTGTTAACCTTGCGGCGATTATAAACCTGAAACAAAAAATTGTGCGGATTTTATTATGACACCGATTGCAGCTACAGGTGTGCTGGAGGTGCACAGCGAGTTTGAAGTCGCTCTGTCGAGGACATCTTGAGATATCAACGAATCCGCCGAACTCGAAAAGATTGATCGAGCCACGCGAATTTCAAGGTGTAATTTCGTCAATTTTGAGAACCGTACCGTTTTGCGGAGACGTTTGAACAGCATTGTTTTCAAGCACGGGACCGTGAAAAGATCGATATTTCGGAGGCGGTGGAGCCGAATATCCCTTTAACGCTCGGTATCGAGCGTAAAAATGTTCGAAAAGGGCCGCGGACTGCCGTTCGGGGGGTCTGATTTTCGAAACGCTCGTTACCCGAACGAGGCCAGCGCCTTCCGACCGGATAGATTCGCATTCATAGCCGATCGAACCGAAAAAAACGAGCTATTGCGGCGACGTCATTCCGTCGTGTCATTCCGCTTCAGAAGCCGCGGCGCGCTGTGCAACGAGCCGAAATTTGAATGACGCTTTTCCCGAATCACGCCGCTTTCTCTCTCTCCAACTCTTTCTGCTCTTCATTCCGGCTGGTTTTTCCATCTCTCTCCCTCTCTCTTTCTCTCACATCGGCCGTGTTCGCACGTTCACATTCGATTTCGACGGTTCGAAGCGCGAAACGAGATTTTTGACCGCCTCTGTCCGCTTTGCCAGCTATTCTCTTAGCCGCCTGAAAATCCTTGTACGCTTATCCCCCACGATTCCTACGATTCCTCCTCAGGGTGGCCGAGCGATCGATCGATCAACGTGTGCGCGCGTGTATGATCGACCGTGCAGAAAATTCTGAGCGCAAAAAGATCCGGAAAACAGTCCAAAAGTTTCGTTCGTTTACGGAATACAGTGTACTCGTTTTCACTCGCGAACCATTCGGAATTCATTTCCCTGCTGCCGCGCGCGGTAACCACTGTCATTATTGTTTTACGCGGCGAGGCTCGCGAAAACCGTGTTTATGATGAGCCTTTGAATCATGCAGGAGCTTAAGGTGTAATGGGAGGATGAAATACGTCGCGGCCGGTTTCGGGAGACCCGGTAACCGTCAGATTTTCCCAGGGAAATGGCCGAGAGCGCTCCGCCGGATTGTGGGTCAGCGGAGTCCCTCTTAAACGAGGAACGCGACTGCAATTGCGGCGCCTTTATTATTATCATTTCTCGCTTCGCGTGTAAAATTTACCGTTACCATTGTCTTGGCACTTGGATGCATTAACGCGAATAATCCCACTCGGGCCCGGACCGGCCCGCCAGCTACTACTTTCGAGCCAAACACCATTTGAAAGCGTGCTTGTCTTCTTTCTTCGCTTTGAAAATGAATTTTCCTGTATATTCCTGGCACGGTTGGCGAATGACAATTAGCTTACTTCGAGATGGTCCTTCTAGAATTATATGCACCTTCGTTGGTGTATAATCTACCATCGAAAACAATTTTACACGTGATTATGTGGAATGATCTTTAAAACTGCTGCATTTCTCTATATATGTCGCCCAGGCCTGAATGATAAATGTCGCGGAATTATCCCCACTACCGCGGGTTATACGGGAGTCTTCGGACGCCGAGAAGTGGAAACATAACACGGCTCGCATACACTAGCGCACAAAAGTATCCGGACGCTTGCGAAATATGTAGTAGCATTGCATGAAAGTTATTTCAGTGCCTAAAATAGTGACTAGAATCGATTTTTATTAGTTTCTTATGAAATATCTAACGATTTAAATTTAAAATTGCGTGTGTGGAACTTACCAACACTAAAATTAAATACGAGAGCGGAGTGTCCGGATACTTTTGAACGATAGTGTACATCTCCTGGACGATACACGTCGCTGGCAAGACCCGTGTTGTTGACATATATCGAGAACTGTATACTGATTCACTGTATTCTATTACTTTCCTTGGCATTAATGGCGTTAATCTCTATTGCAATATTTTCTATATTTTTAGGAACATAAATAAGACCTTGGAGGCGTCTTGTTGACTATACAAGAAGTATTCTAACAATATTTATTTTTTCTCATCTAAAATCTTTCTCACAGACTTTAATTTAATTATTTTATTAAAGGTTAATAATATTGCAACACACCTCCACAGTGTAATATCGTCAAGTGACTTTCTTTTGATCTTAAAAATAAAGAAAGTATTAAAAGAAAGGCGCATTAGTGACGCTGATCGCATCAGAAGGGATAAACAATATTAACACTTCCTACGCAAAAAGTTCGCTTTCGAAGGGGCTCCCGACTATGAAAACGATAATTGCGTGAAGATACCTCATCATTAAATCTAATCTCCAGTGACCTTTTTCTCGTCACAAGAATAAGGGGAATATTAAAAGAAAGGTATTTTAGCAACATTGATCGCCGCAGGAGTAACAAGCAAGACTCGCAATGCTTCCGCAAAAAGTTACACAATTTTCCAGACGGTAAAAAGATCATTGTAAAACAATACCTTGCCCACTGACCTTCTCCTACCCCTAAAGTTAAGGAAATTGTTTCGGGAAAGAGATTTTCGCAGCACCGATTGCATAAAGAATGGCGCAGCAGCGTTTCTAAACACCACTTCGTAAAACAATTTTTAACATCGGGATGGGAAGTTCGGAGTAACAAGCAAGACTCGCAATGCTTCCCCAAAAAGTTACACAATTTTCTAGATGGTCAAAATTAACCATCTCCTACCCCTAAAGTTAAGGAAATTGTTTAACCCCTTAACTTGTACGCTCGAGTTAATTCAAGCGCGCTGAACAGGCCAAACTGTGCACACTCGAGATAATTCGAGCGGCGTTTTATTTTATGCTGCTAGAATTTTCCACACTCGAATATAATCGAGAATTGAAAATAACAATGTGAAAGCAAAGAAAAAAAATCGTTTTATTGATATTTATCATTTACATGGGATTGTAAGCTATAACACTTATTTATTCAAGAATAAAATATAGCCTTTTTCCATGGAACAAAAGCGCAGTATATCAAAAATTGATTTTTTTGGCCGGTTTAAAAAAAAACTGTATGTTAAGGGGTTAAAGAAAGACATTTCAGCGGCACCGATCGCACAAAGAATGACGCAGCAGCGTTTCTAAACACCACTTCGTAAAACAATGTTTAACATCATACCGAAGGGAAGTTCGGAGTAACAAGCAAGACTCGCAATGCTTCCCCAAAAAGTCACACAATTTTCTAGATGGTAAAAATTAATATTCTTCTACCCCTAAAGTTAAGGAAATTGTTTAAAGAAAGACATTTTCGCGGCACCGATCGCACAAAGAATGACGCAGCAGCGTTTCTAAATACTATTTCGTAAAACAATATTTAACATCGCACCGAAGGGAAGTTCAGGGTCTGGAGTGAGCACGTAACGTCCCAAGTGGAGCCCTTCGAAGGTGAGCGCCCCTTTAGGCAGTGTGAAATACGCAGCAATTTTCCCGCGACGAGTTCGCGAAGTTTATTGTCAGGCCAGCTCGATATTCGGGGAACCAGCCCGTGGAACTTGTGAGCCTAAGAAAATTCGAAAGTTTCCCGATGTCCCGGGCGATACGGCTCGATCGTTTTCACAGGCTAACCCCGGAGTGGCGTTCTCGGGCGGCAACCCCGGAAAAAAGTTGGTTGTACGCCACTCGCAGAAACACAACGCAGCCGGGGGTGGCGGCAACTTCCTCTCGGACGGGCTGGACCGAAAAAGGGGGAGGACTCGGCCGAATTTACATGTAGACCCCGAATGTCGAAAGGGTGAGAAAGAGAGAGAGGTGAGGGTGGTTCTGGTCCCCTTGGCAAAGTTTCTAGGGGGGTGTGTCCCTCTCTCAGCGCGAGGGTGTTTTCCGTTTCGCGGGGGTGTGGCAGGGGCAATTCCGCTTTCCAGGGTGCAGCGTCGCAACGAAACGAAACGAAACGCGCGCGCGTCACGTTTTGTTACTATCGTCGTTGATATCGGCGTGGGGGTTGCAGGGGGTTGGAGGAACAGGAAGAAGAAGAAGAAGAAGAAGAAGAAGAAGGAGGAGGAGAGGGGAGGATGGTGGATATATCGGACGAGTTTCTGTAGACTTTCGACTTGGCAACGGCAACGACGAGGAACCTTCAATTTTAATGAACCGAGCACGAAGTACAGATAGAGGGGGACGGGGACGCGGAAGGCGGATGTGTTCGGCCGAGGAAAGTTTTCTCTCTCCCCTTGAAATCCCGCCCGGGTGGATTTCGCCGTTCTGCCGTGAATATTGGAGCCGAAGTTTTCGCCGGATGCGCGCGGCCCATCGAAAGAATCCGCGGAATAATGCATCCCCCAAAGCTAGGACAGCCTTATTAACCGCACGCCGGTGGCCCATCAATCCCGCGGAATGTTAATAGACAGGGGACAATAGGGGATTTCAATTTCACACTGCGTTAACGACGATCGCGGAACCGTAATGGCGGTTAATGATGGCCGGCGGTGCATCGCTGTGCGCACGGGCCCCCTCCCCCGGCCCCAGCGATGTCTTAATTGCCGGTCATTCCTATAATAAAAGTAATACGAATCGGAACGCAATCGAAACTTCGTTATTATGCGCGATATTAATTAACGTGCCGGGATTATTAGAGACGGCGCGACGTCGCTGCGGCCCGGCCTCCTCTCCGCGTCTTTGGACGTCGTTTTGCGGGATAAATCCGCCGGGTCCAACCTCTGTTCTTTCTCGATTTTTCTCTTTTCTATATATTTTTTATTTTCTTTTTTCGTTATCTTCCTCGTAGTTCCCTCTCGCTCTTTTTCCTTCCGTCCTTGTCCACCGTCTTCTCTTTTACTTTTTTCGATCCTTCTGCACGCACGATTATCCGCGGCCTCCGCTATCGGCTTTAATTAACACGCTCGCATTATATTCACTCTGTCGTGAACGGTTGAGACAAAGGACAGTGGCTCTTTGTTCATCTCATCGGCCGAGGCTCTTTCACACGCTCGAGAGCCACGGGCTAGGGCGTGTCCACTCTACCGGGCCTCTCTTCCCTTCAGAACCAGTTCCACTTGTTTGTAAACACGGAAGGACTTTCCGCTCGGAACGGGGGTGCTGGCATTTCAAGACCGCTTAGCACGTTTCATTATTTCCGCTGGACTCTCGCCTGTGTGTTGCCACACCGTTGTCGCCGGGCCACCGACCGCCAACAACCAGGCAACCTGCCGCCTTCCACCGTTGCTGATATCTTAATCTAGTTTTAATTCACGACGGGAACGATTACGGATACACCGAACCGCGCGGCTGTAATTCACGGCCACCCCCGACCACCCCCGACATTTATTTCGCCTGTATCTAGTTTCTTTTTTCGCCCGCAACGAAACCGACCGATTAAGGAGAGATAAATACACCCTGATACGCTGATGATCCCCCCTTCTCCGAGCAGCCCCCTCCAACGCGGCTGCCTCGAACTGACTTTGTTTTTTCGGCCACTTATTAACAGAGGCTCTCTCTCAGCGTGATAACGGGCCATGTAGTTTTTCTCGAATTTATTACGAGGAATTTTTTGCTCGGCGAAAAATGTCTTTCTCCGATTTTTGCACAATTATATAGAGTTTTTATTAGGACCGAGAGTTATTGGGTTGAGTTACTGACTAATTTTCGTTACGTTACGGAGCGTTCATTTTATTTCAATCAAATTTGGTACAGTGAATACATTAACGTAAAAGTTCATTTAAACCCTTTGCACTCGAAGCTGTTTTAACTCCAAAACGAAACACTTCTTCCGACCTAGAATATTTCCTTTCTTTACAAATTTTTGCAATACAGAAATGGTGCAATTTACTCGTACAATACTGAAGTGTTTAGTAATTTATTAAATACAAGCAAATGTAATCATGTGAAAAGTATTTTGAATAATGGTACAGCAATTTTTAGTGTACAGTACTTTTTTCCGTCACCCACATATGGGTGACATGGCAGTCAACGTGTTAAACATAAGCGTGCTAACAAATGAGTGTGAGAATTACAATATTAGACCTGGTCCCGTGGGTACAATGAACGTTGATGGATTACTAGAAAATTAGTTACAGTAACCATCCACGAAATAATGGTAATATATCGCTGCAATATTTATTATCTGCCAAGCGAATTGGTTTCGAGCGAAAATATACAATCGCGAAGCTTCTAAAAATAACGATCGAAGTATTTCAGTTGTTCACAATGAATCACCGTAGCTACGCACCATACCTATACCCGAATCAGATTCTAAAAATGTATACCGACGCCGTGGCTCTAGAGCTTGATTACAAAGTCGATTCCTCCGTTCGGAGGAAGCGGCACTATGTAATTTTAAAAACATCGATCGAAGCATTTCAATCTTGATAATGAACAGCTGGTCGTCGTTTTTATACCAGAATCTTATTTTTAAAATGTATGCTCGCGCCGGGGCTGTAGACCGCGTTGATTTGCGAAGATCGATTTCTCTGTTTCGTAGGAGAAGGAGGTATGAAAAGCGCGCGATCGAAGTGGACGAGAACGTGTCTATCCGGTCCGGCACGGCCGTGAGTAATTCACGCAATCCAACCACGATCCTGTCGCATTAAAGTGATCTCCTCCGGCAGCGAAGCGTCTCCCGCCGCGGATCGCTGATTGAAATTCCGGCCGGGAGGAAGACCGCGGAAGAGGGGGCCGCGCCGGTCCGCGCGAGTGTTTGCGCCGCGAAGAAAGTAATATCATTCAAAAGCACCGGAAGTTATTCCCCGATGCGAAAGTTTCTCCATTTTACATTACAGGAATAGTCCGCGGTGGATGTTAGTCGCGGGGAAAACTTCATCTCCGCGATAACTTTTCCAATTATTATCAGATGGCAAATGGACAGTCTTTGTGTTTTCCGTGGGCGGTCTGCGGCAAAGAGAAAGCAAGAGACAGAGACAGAGAGATAGATATAGAAGGAGAGAGAGAGAGAGAGCCAGCAAAGCCGGAAGTTCAAGAAGTCCGTGGAAAGTTGAGCCGCGGCGCACAATACCTCGATGATAAACCCCGGCCGACCGGTGGAAAATCTATTTTTGATCGAACGCTCGATGTTTTCCAAGCACTTGCACGCTCTCTCTCTCTCTCTCTCTCTCTTTCTTTCTCTCTACGGACAAAGATTTCCGCCGGACTATACACACCGAGTTCATCGCGGACGCGTTCTTCTGCCTGATCGAGGCCGAACAATCGCATTAACTTCCTCCGATACCTATTGATACTCGAGGAAACGCTTCGAATAGTCCTGAGAGCAATACGATACTCATCCGCAAAATTGATAATTTATTTTCCCTCGAACCCCCGGCATTGTGTTCCTCCATCGCCGACGCGCTGCTTCGAATTACTGTTAAAGCTCCGATGGGCATTCAATAGACCGAGAGCTATTATCCGCGAATCATTCTGCAAATGCGCCGATTATCTTATGGAAATCACGGAAAAATTCCTCCCGGTCAAACTAAAGTAACAATACCGATTTTCGATGACACAGACGTCCTTTTTTATTCCACTACAGATGCATACAGATTCTCAGTCCGTTCCTCATTTTCCATGAGAAAATTAGAAATGGTTAACCCTTTGCACTCGAAGCCATTTTAACTCCGAAACGAAACATTCCCTCCGACCTAGAATATTTCCTTTCTATACAAATTTTGTCATGCTATAAATACAAGGAAATTTAATAATGTAAAAAATATTTTGAATAATGATACAGCAATTTTTAGTGGCGCCTTACAGTCGCCACTCGAGTGCTAAGCGTTAAAACGATGAATCAAGGCCACTTATCTTCCGAACCGTAATCAGCCGTTGTTTTAAAACAATGTAAATATTGTAAAGCCCATTAGGTCGGCTGCTCAATAATTTGTGCACTGTTTCAAGGATAATGAAATTTTTAACCGCGTTAAAATTAATGACGCAAATCGCCAAAACGGTCTCGCCGGATAAATTGTTGGCTCTTGATTGAATCGGGCAAACAAGATTAATAAAAATCTCGGTTCGGCCCGTGTCGTTGCCGGGAACTCGCTGTAGGGCACTTTCCGGGCTGTATGAATATTGAGAAACCCATTAGCGGGCCCGCAGCCGACCTCGGCCCGGACACAGGGGTTCAATTAGTTGTCGACAACGGGACTCATTGAATGGCCGAAATGACGCGCGACTCGTCGGTCATCAATTCGGTTGGACCGCGGAAGTCCAGGTGAGAATTTTCACCGTCCCGCGCCGCCCCGGCCAGACATACAATTTCGGTGATGACGTCGCATCAACTTGTCGCGTCGTTATGAATGTACCCCGTTGCCGTCACAAAGTGGCCGCGATTGCCGGCGTATTATATTATCAATTAGATACAATCGCGGGCTGCGCTGGCCCGAGCCGCGCCGAGTGATTAATTATGCGCCACGTGCACATGCAAATAAGAGCGGATCGATGCGCGGCCGCTGTCTCCGCGAATCTGCTCGCGTCCCAGAAACAACGAAACGCGACCGTTGACCGCCGGGATTTTTCCTCGTCGATACCATTGTTGCCGATGTTAGCGGTCGTCTGACCCGGGAATGGTTAGACGTGTCTTAATTCGAGTGTCGGGCAACGATCGTTGCAGCCCGTCCGGAGTTGCAGCGTTGCACATGTTGCGATTATACGATGCGTCTTCCTGGTTGGAGTACAACGACATTGTCGCGTTGATGTGTTTTTGCGACACGTTCAATTATAACACAGCCTTCTTATTAAGACTCGTGGACTCATGGTTGTTGACATCCATGTGACAAAACATTTTCTCATTATTGTATACAGTTGAGTAGACGTGCATTCATCTAATGACAACAGGATTAAGTATATCGATGCTGGTCTGATTAACCTCTTAAGCACTGTACGCCACTATAGTGGCTTCCGTGGAAAGCATCAGTTTGAACGGTACGCCACTATAGTAGCTTCCGTGGAAAGCATCACTTTGAACGGTGCAAACCACTATAGCTACATCTGTTGTAGCAGATTATTTTGGATTGAAGCACTTTGTTTACATTTTGAATTGACTCGGTTCGATTGCTTTAATAATAAAGAAAATTCACAGTGAATTTATATTCTTCCTCCTTCTTAACGTTTATGATCTTGAATGACCTTGAATGACTATATCGTTGAAATTGTCTCGCGAAGGGCTACAATCGTAGGAGTTCAAAAATATGTGGTTCCATTTAAAAAAGCAGAGATGACCTTCATATCTCCTTGACGCCTCATTGGATAATCGTAACATTGGATAATCAGCCCCTCGATACCAAATAATTTTGGCCTGATGCGTTTTTTCCTATCATCAATAGCAACCGAGTTATTCAAGTGGCCGGTTTTAAGTGCCTCACCTAGTATACGTCACATATATCCTATATACGCCGACATATATCGAGAATTGACTGTGTGCATTTTCACGCGAAAGGATTCTTAGCCGTTCATACGAAGATGTGCGAACTAAATGTGGAATTTTGTCGTCTGTTTGTGACAAAGCCGCATCCAGTGCCGGAACTATGCGGCCGTGTCTGTAGTTAGTTAACTAAAATGGAAATAAAGCCGGCCCCGGGGCCGATCAAGTAACACAATCGCCGGGAATTCGATTTGTCCCGGTAATGAAAACATCGGATACACGGGGGCGCCCGATTGCGGGCTCTGTGCTCTGTAAACTTCGGTTTCGTTGATTTCCACTGATTCGAGTGGACCCGATCAACCCAATCCGCAGGTTTGTTACGCACTGGGTCACGTTTCGGCGATACTTTGAGACGCGAGCGTCAAAGGACTCGGCGCAAGCGCTCCATCGAGCCGCGAAATGTGCAAGAGTCTCGAAAAATTGGGTCCAACGACGAGAATCGAGCGAATCGGCGAACGACGAAGTTCAAAGTGCTGGGCGAACTCCCGGAGCTCCGAAATAGATTGTATTCCATCTTACAAAAAACTATTTACACAGTCGATTTTCCAGGGAAGATCGCTCGCAATAAATTGATCCTGTCCTACCCATAGTGATCTCTATCTTTTGTTCGTTTCGCTTTTATTCTGTGGATATGTTTAACCATACTGAATGCTGCAGGGAAATTTTTGGAAACCAGGTCGCAACAAGATTGCACACCAATAACGCTATCGTCGCGTTCGCGTTTCGTTATCGGTACGCCATTGATCTATTTAGTTCCAGCGCATGTGACACACTAAAGAGTGTAATCCACTGTTGTAACGATCCACACAATTTTTCTACACGGATTATAAAAGAGACGAACACTCTGTCAAGCGATTTTGTACTCCAATTAGCACGTTCCGAGCTAATTACAGCGCGCTTGTGTCTTAAGCTTCCTGACTCGGAACTAAAAATTGCAATTTTTACATTTAAGAGCCAACGGTAGTCACGTGACTTTTGCAGAGCCAGCAGGTCGGTAACTGCTGTATAATGTCCGTTCACAGCCTTCAGCCACTGACTTAAGATCCGTCTTGATCTTGATCCGACAGGTCCTAAGTCCGCGACTAAACTTGTCACATTTTTTGCTCTGTATTATCGATATCATGAATTCTGACGCCAGAAAAGTGCTTCAAGTTTTTGGCTTTATTTCGCAGAGAATCAAGACAGAATATAGCTCAATTTGTTTTATTTATTTTCTAGCTACTCTCGATTTCATCGAGAAAACTCATCCAATGGTGGAAACACGCTAGGAGTCAATTTTTGGTCTACTTCTAACGCGTATATTACCAAATATCCGCATAATCTCGTCAGCTCATGACCACCGCGCGCTAGATCGAACCTTCCTCTTTCGAATGAGCCCTTTCACGGCGAAAAATATTCTCATGTAAGGGCGAAAAGTTCAGGCACGTAAAACCATTTTTCGCCTATTTTTGTCGGTAACGTGGTTACACTACCTTATCGCGAATCTACGGAGTCTTCGCTCTTAATTCCGAAGACTGCAAACTATCGTGAAAGGAAATTTTTCGAGTTACTCATTTCACAGTAGTCCAACAAGCCCCGACAACGTTCCTTTCCGCAGGAAACGAAGTGCAGTGGAAACACGGTGCTCCAGGTGCAACAGCCCAATCGCGCTAAACGCCCGAGCGGGTCCGGCGTGTGCACCGGGTCAGGAGTGATTTTTCGCAATCAATAACTTCTCTGTTTACGCGCTGTTTCCTCCGTCGTTCGCGGGAGCATCGAGCTAGCTGCCCGGCTGCCGTTATAATTACATTTGCGCCAGCTTTACGGCCGATTCCTCGCGCGAATCGGCTGCGATCGATCCGCCGGAATAATTTTACAAACGACCCGCTCGGTTTCGCTGACAAACGAAAGCAGGAAGCGGCGAGCAAGTTGTCACCGCGTTGATACTGTTTGTCGTATACTTAAAATATCGACATCAATGCGATTGCTGCGCCGCAACAGTATCGACATAATCCGTAAAAAGAGGTACACACAGCGAGACATGAAAGCGTTCGAACACTTTGATAGGAAAAGTTTCGTGCTCACAAAGTGTACGTCGTGTTATGAATTACGAAATGATTTCATTTGTGACTTACAAGTCTCGCGAATATTATTCAATATTATTTCTGAATGATGTTTCAGCAACATCGAGCAAACGAGTCGAGTGATGTGAAATTCGAACGGTGTGAAATTTGAAGTGCAAGACCAGCCTTGTAATTAATTCTATTCCTAATTCCAGTGCTAATGCACAGCGATGCAACGGAATTGTTTTTCTGCGATGTCGTGCGCGGGTTGTTTACCATTCTATGCTTGTTTGTGCTCCTCTTGTGAAATCATTTTTAATAAACGTTAAAACGACTTGTTCTCTATAAAAGTTCGTTTTCATTGTATTCAATTTGTGGAAGAAGAATAATTCATCCCTGAATGGAATTCTTGTCGTATAATTAAGGACGTCTTAAAGTCATCCGAGAAAAACTGGAAGAAAATTTTGTTTAAAGAACCGAACCATATACACTGATTTCTCTATATATGTCGCCAAAGCCTGGATGATAAACGTCGCGGGGTATACCTCGTGAGGAGTGTAAGCATAACACGGCTCGGGTATGCATCCTGGACGATACTCGACACCGGTAAGACCCGTGTTGTTGACATATATCGTGAAGTCACTGTACGTTGTGGCAAATTTAAACGATTCGAACGAAACATATGCAGGGTATTAAAAAGAAACCATTCAATATATATACGGTACATAGAACACACTGTGCTGAGTACAAGAGTCTTAGTAAACATAGGTCAAAAGGTCGACCGTTTCTGAGATATGAACATTTTTGTTTGCCGCCATTACGATTAATTAAACGAATCACGATGTCAGCAAACCAAAATGTGTATATCTCAAAAACGGTTGACTTTTCGACCTACGTTTACTAAGGCTTCTTCACTGAGCACAGTGTACTCTATATACCATATAAATATTGAATGGTTCTTTCTAACACCCTGTATAACCGTTTTAAAAACAGCAGAAGTTTAACTCGATCCCCGCTGTAAATCCGTCGGTCCGGCGCCGTTGAGGTGCTGCTAAGCGGACGGCATCGTTTATTATTAATTTTCCGAGAGCGGGTTCAATTAAATCGGCGTTTCGCGGGGGGTGGGGAAGGGGGGGGGAGGTAGAAAGTTACCGGACATCGGGTCCACGGTTGCCCGTTTCAACCCGCAGCCGTCGTATCCCCGTAATTCGTCCACCTCGACGACGAGCTCCTCCTTTTTCCATTCGACGGCCACCTTTCGTTTTTCTACCGATGCATCTGGCGCTTTACAGCTCGCAGTTTATTGCGGGCCGGGGCCCTGAGCTTTTTGCCCGATTGATCGAAGGCGGTTCGAAAGTTTTAGATCCCCTCCCCCCCCCCCCCTCTCTCGGCCGCTGCTCGCGACTGATGAGACACTGTCACGCTTTTTGCACGATATAGTTACTTCTGCCGGTCTTGAAACAGTAGTTCATCAAGATTCTATGACCGCGATCGTACGTTACCCGTCTCCCCCTCCAACCGACACGTAATCGCGCAACCGTCGGCCGTCCCGACGAAAGAATTTTCATTGCGATGGGTTCCGAGCTCTCTTGCCCGAGGGGCTTCTTTAATAACTCCGCAACCTAGTTAACTCCCGACACATTCCCCTCCCCCTCCCCCTCCCCATCCCTGCCGTCTTGTTTTTTCGAGAGCTGTCGGAGGACAAGGTTGCACGTACGATCTTACACCGAAACGTTTTATCGAGTGCATCGAGGACGGCGGCGATCTCGTTGGAAACGATGGGGACTTTATGCGGACGTTTGTAAAAAGATGTACTGCAAGCACAGGGTTCGTAAAATCTTATAGGCAATGTAGCAGTCTCCTATCTTATCTAACATATTCATTTTACTTGGTAGATCAATACAGGCTCGGTAGAAAACGGTACAAGCACGATGTTGGTACACGAAATAACGTATGAACGAAGTTAAGACTGTCTTAATAATGTGCTTTAATCTCCCTCTCAATGTTCTTGAACTTGCTCAGAAGTTGCTATTTCGGATACTAACACGGACAATAATGTATGCACGAATTTAAGACTGTATTAATACGGTGCTCTGTAATGACTTGCGACATTCTTGAACTGTCTTACTCAAGATTTACTATGAAAATTTAAATTGCGCCTCTCCAACAACTTCCAATTAAAATCTTCGGATACTGTCTATCGATAATAACATTTTACTCACAGTTTAGTTGTCGAAGGTTAACAAAGCTGGGCAATCAGACTATGTAAACTCTAATTTAGAATGAAGCCATACTGCGTCCAACCAGTTAAATACCTACAACAGAGTTTGAGTTGCCTTTTTCACACGATTAACGGAGAAAGCTGACGTTTCGTTTAACTGTCCCGACTTGTCCCCTGTGGTACAGTCAACTGCCTATCTGCGGATCTTTAAAATAAAAATGTTTCGCATTCAGTTCAAGAAACAGAAGCTGAGTAAAAATTTGTGTATTTCGTCCGAAATAGAAAACATCGGAGTTCGAGTCAGCCTCGGCCAGTGCAGAAGGGTTGGCCGAGGAAGGAGAAAACCGGGAAAGATAAGCGATCTAGTAATAGTATGTTGCCAAAACCGTATCCAGCAGTTACAAATCTGAGGCATTGTAGTTGATTTTGAATGGACAGTGGTTCGGGTAGGCGGGGTCCTTTCAGACCCTCGTCAAGCGATCGCCGTTCCTCCAGTTTCCCTAATACTATACGTTTCAGTTCGTCCCCCCTGATCCTCTTTTAGATCAGCTCGGGTACAGGCGGGTACGGGCGACAGGCTCACTCCCCCGCTCGTCGGGCGCGCTTTTAGAAATGCATTTAAACTTCCGCTTGGTCGTGCCCTCCTTCCCCCCCTCTTCTGCGTCAAAACGCGTTTTCACGTTCTCTCACACCGCGGCGGTTGTCGCGTCTAGACAAGGCCTGTCTGGATTTCCGGGGGAAAAAGCTCTGCGGGCTTTTTGGTGTCGGGATCGCGACTCTCCTCTGGAAATGTCCGCGCGCCCCGATTCCGGTTACTTGAACCTCCTTACGCCCCGATGAACGAATATGACGGGCGAGTCCGTTCGGCTACTCGTTACCTCGTCCATCTTCCCGTGGACGCCCGGACAAATTGATACAAGTGCGCGACACGAATCCCAGCACGGGACAAGCTCGATTCGTTACCGGTCGCGTTTTATTGGCTTCGTCGAACTATTCCTCCACGCTGGCTCCCCGGAGAAACCGTCGTCATCCGATGACGCCTTCTGCGATTCGATCGATGGTCGAATTTACTTACAATTAGTTTACTTCAGCGCGTATAGTGATTTCTCTATATATGTCGCAAGGACCTTGACAATAAATGTCGCGGTGTTATCCCCACTATCGCGGAGCCTCGGATACCGAAGAGTGTATATGTTACAGTGAAACACCGAAATCTGGAGAATGTCGACTTTCACCGGTGAATGTCAACATTCACATAGTCGCTTGGTGCATGTCCGAAATATTTGCTAAATACCCTTATTTCTGACTTACACCGGTAAATGTTGACATTCACCATGCACTAATGGTGAATGTTGAACATGTTGGAGATTTATATTTTCTTCTCCGTAATTCAGTCGCTATAAAACGTCACGCCAAGTCGTGATTAATTTCGGGTTACGTGCGTTACGTTACATTTCCTCATAAAAAAGGTTTAGGGTTAGGGTTAGGGTTAGGATTAGGGAATCACTTGGGGGTAGAAGGGGGTGAATCGACTTTCGAGTAGAACTACGGGATTAGGTAAGGGTGGACACCGGACAGGGTCCGAATATACAACAATGTAATAAAATATTCGATCTTTCACCGACGTATTTGGTATCTGTTGACATTCACCGGTGAAAGTCGATATTCTCCAATTTCGGTCATTCACGGTAACATATATACAACATGGCTCGGGTACGTCTCCTGCACGATATACGACGCTGGCGAGACCCGTGTTGTTGACATATATCGAGAATTCAGTGTATTGAGAACAGAGCAACAAGATTTGATGTGAAAGAATTTAACAGTGTTCGTATTTACTGGATCCCGTTTGGAATTTTCATTACACGTTGCAGACCGATGTTGTAGGGCAAGGGGCCAACCCCTGTTTCTCACAATTAATGCAGTAGATGTTTGCTTTGCATAAAGGTCCGCCGACTGGACACTACATTTAACTCGACATTGCCTAGTACATTATTAATAGTGTTTAAAATTTGTATTCTTGTTGACAAATAGCAATGTTACTATAGATACTATTACAATACTATAATAGTACCTATATCTCTATTATGATACTATTATACTATTATAATAGTACTATTCTTTTAGATAATTATCAATTGGTTTACATTCGAGACATAATATATACCTGACGATTGAACGTGAACGTCATAGAAAGCTTCAGGCATTGACATAAGGGTTGATAGTTTTAATAATTTATCAGCAGGCTGCGGATTTTATGGATTTATGACAAAACTGTGTATATGAAACTTAAAATAGTGCAAATAATAAAAAAGTTTGAGGAGACCAACGCATTATTTTTAGTTCATTCAAATGATTGAAAGGAAAAAATTTGGCTCCCATATCTTGCAATTAATACAGAAAATTTTTATTTTGCAAAAGATCCGTGAGTATTGGTAATAGTAATCTACCGGTATCCGTAAATTCTTTTAATATTTCTTTTTTTGTCAGAACTGCATAAAATCCGCAGTGTAACAATATTTTCCCAACACTGATTATTAGCAACAACATTTGATCTTCTAAAAGGAATAAACAATCGCTTTCGCTTGATCCTCTTTCAACCTATTTCTGTAGGTTAATTGACGAACGTGTCTGTTCAGCAGTGTAGTTGGTCTAACGGATTGTCCCGTGTTTTCTGTTTCAGATGTGAACTGTTGCCAGAAGTATTATCGATTCGCATTACGTATGAAGTAATTGGAAATCGCAGTGGGCAAGGTGAGGTTTGCTGCACACCGGTTTTGCCTCTTTTGTTGGACCGCACGCCACACGGGAGCTCCGTGCAACCGAGAATCGCTTCCAGTTGCACGAGCTGGCAAAACTTCGGGGATTTTGCATGAGATTTCGTCGCGTCGGTGGCCGTGCTCGAGATACCGCGTTAATATTTCAAGACAGCGAGATCAAAGAGACGAGATACACGGTTCCTGATATTTTCGAGCGTCTCCGAGGCGGGAACTCTCCAAGTAACTCGACTCGTTTACCGTTCTACGCCGGCGGACACGGTGTAACTCGCTCTTCTATTAATTTCTCGCCAGAACTGAACCGTTCAGAAATTTCAATTTCGCCGGGGACATTTTGTTCTCGCTGCGTTCTCGCGTACACTGCCGCCTGCAAGTATTTGGACAGTTCCGGACACCTAAGACAGCATCATTTTTATTCTCCCTTAGGTTAATTCTCATCTCCAAAGCAAATGCAGCATAGATTCTATTTGAAAATAATTTTTCCCTTGTTTGGTACATTTGTTCTCGTGTAACACGACCCTTAAAATTTCTTTTTACCGGACACCTAAGACAGCATCATTTTTATTCTCCCTTTTTGTTAATTCTCGTCTTCAAAACAAATACAGCATAGAGACTGCTCGAAAATAATTTTTTACTTGTTTGGTACATTTGCTCTCGTGTAACACGACCTTTAAAATTTTTTTTCTCCGGACACCTAAGACAGCATCATTTTTATTCTCCCTTTTTGTTAATTCTCATCTTCAAAACAAATACAGCATAGAGACTGCTCGAAAATAATTTTTCCCTTGTTTGGTACATTTGCTCTCGTATAACGCGACCTGTAAAATTTTTGTTGGTAATATTCGATACGTTATTAGGAGATAAAAAGGATGTGTATTGGGTGAAAAATAAATTCACTGCGAAGTTATTGTCACGGTCCATTATTTGCACTGTTTTTAAAAATGATCATGAACATATAAATGCATCATAAAAATTGATCTCATATTTCATGTGGAAATGTCCAAACGTTTATGGACGACGATGTACACCTGAAAATAGTGTACATATAGATGATTAGACTGTGGATTTTTTTGAGAGAAATGAGTAGACGAAAAACAGTAGAGTAATTCAAGGAATTTAAGAAATGTTTATTTGGCTCCCGTTTGTAGCAACTGACGAAGACGATTTTTATCTCCCACGAAGATCCGCAGTCTAGCGACAAAAAACGATATTGTATAAATAATTTGACGTTGAATTTTCTGTTGCAGGATTCCCGTCTGCCGCGACGTTTCTCTCTACTTATTATCAAGAAGTATTTCTTACTATCGCAATGTACTCCGTAACACGGTGTCCAAACTAAAATAAACGGTTATTCGTATTTTTGAGAATCGTGATAGCTTCGTAGTGTGCAAATGTAATTAGGGCAAAACTAAGAGGAAGAAAAACGAAACACAGAAAAAAAAACAAGCGAGACGAGGTCGACGGAAGGAAAAAGGAAAAGGACAAAAAAAAAAGAACGAAAAGATACTCAAGAAGCGTAATAGAAAAGGAAGACGGACACACGCGATACAGTGTTACACAAACATACATACCCACCCACCCATCTACACACAGACACACACACTGAAGCGAGTACAGGGAGGAACACGATACACACCGAGCATACTACCTTTATTAACTCGTAATTGCAACGAAGTAACAAGTTTTCTCTCTTTCTACTCGACACGATAGTTTAATCCAATGATCGACTATTAAAGAATTGCGGAAGATTAAATTCAACGGGGAGATCCTCCCCGGGCGAAAGATTGTCTCTTGTTTCGTCGGGGCGGAGGTTATTTACTGTACATAGCGAGAGTTTTGTATATTTGTAAAATAGATAGGGCATTTTATTATAAACAATAAAGTTATTTATATATATTTTAATCACAACATCGCTCGAACGATCTCTCCTTTATCCCGTCGCCATTTTAACCGCAGGATCGAACCGCCTGGCCTGCGACGAACGACCAGAACGAGGATGGACGTCATGCACACACCGAGCGGATAACAAGTTCCGCCAATACGGTGCGTATATAAAAATCATTTTCGAGGAGAAATCGTCCCCGCACGTTTATTCAAATTCACATTTTCCAGAGCGCACGAACTTTTCATTTCTGTCGCGCAATTTATTGCAGTCTGAATATTGGAACTTCCTGTCCTGTTATTTTTATTTTATTGTCTATACATTAAACCATAAAAACTGATGAAACACATTCGCGTCCGGCGAAATGCTGCGCTGCCCACAATGCAATCACCGTCTGTCAAAAAATCTGCATATCTATTCACATTCGAACTTTTATTACGTACACTGTACAATAATCTTCGGTGTTAACATGAAATATTTTTCGAAACGTACTGCACTTTCTAATTTGTAATAAATCAATATAAACTGCAATTGCTAAAATATGACCATCAAGCGTACAATGCAAGGTTCACCGTGCGAATTTAAAAAATTCGACTGTAGGAATAAATGCCTCAACTTCTAAAATTTCAATATTTACCAGATACTGTTAATGCTTTGTAGGTTTAGTGTTAAAAAGTACATATGATTCGGAACATCCACCTAGAACATTTTCGTTGTAAGTGATCTTTATCAGTTTGTCCATATAAAATCGTGTGTATTTACATTTGGCAATATATTAAGACAGTCGGTAATGTAGGAATTATTAAAATTTTAATACAGTAATTTTTAAAGCGTCAGAGCACAAGGGGTCAATCGCCAGCTGTAATTGCCAGGATCGAAATGAATTTTCCAGGAAGGGTCCCGGTGACATTTTTCTGAAATAATCCTGGCAAGATCGATGATCGTCTGGCATTTAATGGAACCCGGAATTCCTGTCGTAATTGTCGCGAGACAGGTGGACAGGAAGGGCAGTTTCCCGAGTTGTCAAACGGGATCTCGTTGAAACGGTTGCGTTGCGGGGGTGGCAGGAGCAGAAAGACCGCACGCGCCGGCTATTTGTTTGTTCCAAATTTCCACGGACATTATTAATTCCCGGGCGGCGCGGCGGGGAGAGACGGGGCCGCGCGCGCCCGGCAATGTCCATTACATTACCTTGATTGAGAAACATCGGGGCAACAAGTGCGCGTATTACCGATCGGGCAAATGAAATTCGTATCACGCGGCCCGTCAACACCATTCTCCGGGTATTTTTTTGTGATTCCTCCGTCGTGATTCCTCCGTCGGGAAAAATAATTATTTTCCGATGCCGGTGACGCGTGATTTGGAAACAATTATCGGGTTCGAGAACGTTTCGGCGAGTGACACGCCGACAAACGTACTCGAATAAACGCGCGGCGGCCGAACAGAGGAGGAAACACGGCGACTAGGTTGTCCAAGGAGAGAGAGAGAGAGAGACAAATTTGCACGTAAATTGTCATGAAAATTTGATTCCGCTCGCGGCGCGGTAATGCGAACGGTGACTTCAATCATCCTCCCTTATTCGATTGAAGCCTTACACGTTCCCCTGGGCCGCGGAATGCCGCGAAACGAAGTCACACTCTTGCCGGCAACAGCTAATTACTCGGGGCTCTGGTTCGCGCGCGCATAAACTACGTCACCGCCGCGTCTAAAAAGCCAACCCCGGTTCAAGTCGTGCCACGGGCTTCCACGATTCGCGACGATAATATCTTCCTTCTTCCGCGACTCTTCCCGTAATTCAATTAAAAATTGAAAATTATTCAATTCGTATACAGACGGGATCTATTCAGCTCGCCCCGTTATTCCGAAGTGCGTCTATTTGCACGCGAAACTGATTTTTCTGCAGATTACAGTGTGTTCTCGATATATGTCAACAACACGGGTCTTGCCGGCGACGTGTATCGTCCAGGAGATACTATTCTTTGTTCCACGTGTTATGTTTGCACTCCTCGGCATCCGAGGCCTCTCACGGAGCATACCCCGCGGTAGTGGGGATAGTTCCGCGACGATTATCATCCAGGTCTTGGCGACATATATAGAGAAATCGCTGTATTTCGTCGCGTGGCTATCAATAATTGCTCATTGAGACTCTTATTTGAATATATTTTTCAAAAATGAAGACTGAATTCTTTCACCCTTAAATCTTTTTTCCAATAAATCCGATTGCTTATCAAGCTCTAGAAAAATTATTTAAGTAGATTAAGCAAGAATGAAGATTTTTAAGAATGTATGACAAATAAGGTTTAAGCTTTTACATATAAAATCAAGAACAATTTCGTGGACAAATGTGGTCTTCTTGTGGTCAAATATAAACGAACACGTACAAGTAAAATAACAAGTAGCCATTTATTGTCTGACTTGTTCCTTATTTTATGTCACCTTTTTATTCGAGGGATTCGATTCAATTAAATGAGAAATGATTTGATACGTCTCCTATGTCACTTCTAAAATAAAAATTATAAACTGCTTGCAATAAAGCACCGTTTCGAATGACCATGTTTTATTTTTTTTTTTAAACAAAATGTGCGTAAGCCAGATCCTTAATAACCTCGCATATCGTTTTTCACATCGAGCTACTCGCGAGCAGCTGGTTTGGAATAGGTAATTAATTTCAAATCGAATTAGAAGTTTAGGTCTTTATTGGCACTTTAACTACCGAGCGCCCCTGGAAATCTCATAAAATCTAAGTAGTTGGCTCATTGTCAGTGAAACAAAGACTGGTGTTAAGATTCTCTGTTAAGATTATTTTCTTTCTCTCCCTTTCTCTCTCTCTCTCTCTCTCTCTCTCTCTCTCTCTCTCCTTTTATCTTCTAATGCAATTTGTTTCGCTTCATCAAGTTTCATTCTCGGACAGTGGATAGTAAAATATTTAATCTTGAAAATATTTTCGACCATTTGTAAGCTAATCCGATTAAAACGAAGAACATCAAACCGCATTTTTACAAAAATGTAATACCACTATAACAACTGCCGCATCGAGTTGTTTTACAAGCTTATGGTAGGGAGCGAAAAAAATTCTGAACGAAGGAAAATTTCATTTCAACTACGACTCATTCTTTGAATGCAAAAAATATTGGACATTCGTTTCATTGAAAATTAGTACTTCAATATCGGACTACAATGAGTCATTAGTAAATCAATTTTTTAATGCTTAGTGCAGAGAAACTTTCCGGCATTAAAAAACGAAATTCAGTAAAATGATAATGTCATTCTTAATTATTCATATTTTTTAATGAAAAATTATTGACATCTGCTCGAAGATTCATTCTTATAAATGCAGAAAGATGCAATGCGAAGAGTTCAGAGATTTTCGAGAAAAAATTTCACAAAGTACCCGTTCTACTTTCGGGCCAGGTGCAACCCCTAACTACAGAAGAAGAGGGGCCGCGCTTCTCGATTATTTCCCATCGTTCTGAATTATCAATACTTCTTAAAAAAATTATGAGACCTGCGTGAAGATGCAATTTTTTAGATGCAAGAAGTTACAGTAGAAAAAGTTCACAACTTATTCAGGAAAAAATTGTCAACAATTGTCAAATTGTCCGTTTCCGACCGGATGCCAATCGTCAAGCACAGAACGAGAGGATCCAACGGCCTGTCTGTAAAGATACTAGCGCGAATCATGTTCGTCTGAGGTAGAGGTTAAGTTATTACCTCGCGCACAGTCTAGGATCAGCGGAACGCGACAATTTACCGGTGGGAAAAAATCGCGTTGCCTCGTCGCGAGCGTTTTGTCACGGGTAAACAGTGGACGCGACTTCGTCGAATCCCGCTTCCGAGGTCGAGCCCGGCGCGGGGGTGTTTTCTTGAAATATAGGTTAATATATCTCCGTGAGTCGGGGGCTGAATCGCGGCTCCGTATCGCCGGGCTATCTTTTATGGCGTGCTCTCGCGGAGTGCGGCACTCGCGCGCACTTGCCACATGTCATAAAGGGTAGTTCCTGGGCGCAGTAATTACACGGGCTTTGCTGAAAGCTGCTCGCACATCCGTAAAGGCAGCCCGGGTCCCACTTTTATAATTATTCGCCGTGGACCCGCGACTCGGAAAATTACGAGAAGTCGCCGAGTGCATCGCCGCCGTAATAACAGGTCCCGCCGGGAAACCTTGTTACGCTTAATTCTTTGTCCCACCCCCGCGGCCTCCCGCCCACCGTGCGCTCCCGAGCATCCTCCCCCGGTCACCGACGATGGCTCTTCAACCTCCTAACGATCGAATTATATTTATAATTACGGGATTCTGCTGCCGGGATCCCCTCGGAAATACCCAGAGCAATTAGAGCGTCTCTTGTTCGAATTACCTTAACCTTTGGCCGAGTGTTCGATATTTTGCGCAGCCGGCGGCCATTTCAACGGCCACGGCTGAAGGAGCCCGCTGAATCTCATTTAACAATGCGACGCCGTATCTCGCGCATAAGTCACCGGCATTATCTTCTCGCTGACATCGCCTCGCATAATCTACCAGCTGATTCACGGATTTAATAATTGCAAAGATCGCGGAACTTTGCGACTCTTCTCGTTCACGGAACATTAATTGGGACCCACAGCTTATAGCGAGTTTGAGCAATTGAGTGAAGAGATTAATTTAAATTAATTCAAATTACCTATTTCAATAATAAAGCAACGTGCAAGACGTATCACTTTTTTCGAAATCAATGGAAAATATGTCGGCCTGGCAATACGTCTTTACACGTTTATATTGTAACCTAACGTAGACAATTTTTATTTATTTACTAATCGTCCCCTTACATACAGGGTGTTGATTTGAAAACTTTCTAGTGCACGTATAAAAATAAGTGTCCTACGAAAGTTGCTGGGCTTTTTACGTAAAAAATATATTTCCATTTGAAAAAACAAAGTTGACCTTCAAGTGATCTTGAAAACTCCACCCAAATAAAAAACTGATACTGCCCCGCTCGTTGCCCCTCGAAATCCTTGGACACGTGTTTTACACTTTCTTAATATCTTTCAAACTTTTCGAGATATTCGGCTGGAAAGTTTTCAAATGAACACCCTGTATGAAGAACTATAATAGACGCACTGAAATAGTTTCATTGAATATACTTTAGCTGCATGAAAAAGGATTCCAAGGGAGTCGACTTATCTGTGTCACGTTCATAAGCTCCGGGTAAAATCTTGAAGCATTGATTCCTCGCAGGGCAGTCCACCCTTCCGGCTAATTAAAAGACACAATAATTACGAAAATGATCCCCGGTCGGTCCAGCGAGTCGCATCAGGATGGCGCTGCCGCCGCGCCATTATCATTACTTTCCTCTGGACGCGGAATATTAACAGAGATTCAAACGCAGTCGGATTACCAGATTATGTTTTGTTTGCCGTTGTGTCTGCGCGTTCGTGTCTCAACTGTATCGCGCAACAGTAAAACATTAATACTTCCGAGCACGAAAGCAGTTGGAAAAGCCGGTAGGCGGAGGGAGGAGGAGAAAGATACACGGAGGATCGCGTCTGCGTCGAATTTAAAAAATCGCAGGTAACGGAACCGGGGAATTCGTAACACACAGACATAATTCGTTCCCCGCGGGGTCTGGCCCTCGTTTTCCGTCAGCTCCACTTTTGGTTGCCATTTGTGTCGCGCAATAGAGTGCGCTGCTCCTGACAGCACTTCACGGCACCCCTGCGCCCGCGCGCTTTGTCCGTCGTTGGGCTCTGACAATGAGACACGGGGCTCGCCGATATGAATGAATCCTTCCCCAGCCCCCTCGGCTTCATCCCCCTCGGGCTGCAAGTGCGGATCACCCTCTTGCCCCCGACCCTCCTGTGCACATCCGATTCCAAGCCGAAATCATTTCATCCCTTCCCCTTCCCCCTCCCCCTCGCCGCTCAATTCTCCGCCCCTTGTGTCCCGCTCCCGTTCCCTTTAGGCGTCTCTTTTCCTCTTTTTGGATCGCTCTCCCGGACCGCTCTTATTTCCGCCAATGAAGTCAAAAGTTCTCGAGCTTGCCTAGCACTTCGGGGGCGTTGATCATTGCCCTCTGATTGCAGCTCCCCGTTTATTCTAGCTCTTCCGATAAACGCCGCTCTTTAACCGGTACCCTTTCGACAGCGCTCATTCTCAGGAAGATTGATGATTGTAATCCGCTGATGGGAGCTGAAAAGATCGGTCCGGGGTGGAATGCATATTTTATTGCTCGGAAGATTGACCCCTGCCACCCCCCCCCCACCCCACCCCGACACGCCCCGGGAAAGTGCACAGCGAGCCGAGCAATTCGTACCCCGGCATTGTTCAGCGGGAATCGCGATCCGCCGTCGTTGGATCTCATTCGACGGGAGATTGCTGGGTCGATGTGCGTTCGCTAATTGCTAATTTCAAGGAAGATATATAAAGAAACCTTTTTTCTTTACTACTCAGTTTTTATTGCGTAGACTTTATGAACGTTGCTACGTTGAGTTGTTACCCTTTGCGACCGGAACCATTTTAACTCGAAAACTGTACGTTTCTACCTACCTAGATAATTTTTTTAGATCTTATAAAAATTATTTTCATATAGTAATTATTAGTGGCGCCTCAGAGTCGCCACTCGAGTCCTAAGGGTTAGTGGTATCAGCTATAGATCCTCAAAATTTTGACTGCCACCGCCAATGTCCAGAAGAGTTAAGCAAAATCAGAGCAACTTGTTTAATAACAACAGAATGAAAATGGCGAGGTTTATCGTAAGAATTGCTTTCCTAACCGTGTTGCATCTCGTTTACCGAATAGATCGTAATAAAAAATTGATTGCTAACAAAAATAGTGGCAAGTGTCACGCTTGGGCTCGTAAAAGTTCTTAATGCGACCGTATTTATTACAAATAAAATGTTAACGGCGCTCCTTATTTTGACATGACAGCTAAATTGGTCCACAAAAGCTATTCACCGTACCACAATGCCTCCAGATCACACATGGGTGCTCGAGATGGGGTGAACGGCTATTGTGGCCGTCGCGTCGGTCTGTCTCATTGTTGGTCCCCTTCTTTCAACAACTTTCTGTGTAATTCTGTCCATTAGTGTACTTAAATTGCAGTGTTCATTTGGGAAGTATTATTTTTACTCTTGCTGGAGGCGAATTCGAACCCTCGGGTACATTTGACGAAGCATTTAAACAGATGATGGTATGGTACGGAGCACTATTGACACTGCGAAACGTCACAGACAAATTACTATTTTTATTCTTGTTACAATTGATTGGAAACCCCTGCAGGCGTTTTTGGTGAAGTACTTAACCGGGTTGTGGTACGGAGCACAATTGATGCTTTTAGAAATGTCATAAATGAATTATTATTTCTATTCTCGCTGTAATTGATTGAAATACGAAAGAGAACCACTCGAGACATTTTTGGTGAAGCATGCAACGTAGGGCAGTATGAAGCGCGGTTGACATTTCGAAATGTCACAAATCAATTAATTATCTCTATTCTCGTTGTAATGGATTAGGAGACTAAATAGAATCCTAGAATGAATTTGATGGGGCATTTAAATTTAAGTAGAACGTGGTATGGTATGAAGCACGATTGACAGAAATGTCACAAGAAAACCCCCGGAGACGCCGGTGCCCAAAAATGTCATGAACTAATAACGAATCGGCGACGTCATCGTTCACTTGCTCGCGTTAGCACGGCGGGCAGTGAAGTTGCGGAAGAAATAAAGAATACAGTGAATTCCCGTTGTAAGTCAGTGCAGGCTTCCCGGTCATTAGAAAGTCATTGGAACTACCCACACCACCGCGGGGTATACGATATACATTTCTCTATATATGTCGCAAATACCTGACTGATAAACGTCGTGGAACTGTCCGCACTACCGCGGGGTATGACCCAAGAGGGACCACGAAGCTCGAGAGACCTCGGTAAACATAACACGGCTCGGTTATGTCTTCTGTACGATACACGACGCTGGCAAGACCCGTGTTGTTGACATATATCGAGAATTCGCTGTATCGAGCATCGCTGTCCGTTTCTGCGTGCAACATTGTGTCAGAGAAAGACATTTTCTCAACCTTCTTGTCACTATCCGTCTGTATGTCATATGCACCTATCTTTGTCACCATGTATGTCTCTATGTTTATGACATATAAACTTATGACATAGAGACGGACAGTGACATTTGCGTTTCGAGCGTGCGCTGAGTATTTCAAACGCAACGTCCGGCGAGAACCTCAGATTTCGTCTAAATGTCTCTCGGCAGAACCGCGCGGCTGACTTATAGCGGGAATTCGCTGTACAGGTGGTCGGGGGAAGAAAACGATTGGCATTTGGCAGATCGGGTAACCATCGAGCAAAGGTTCGCGATTACCAGCGAAATTGCGAACGGATTAGGAGGTCCCGTTACAGTGAAAATCACTTCTCCGTCGGCCCGGCAACATCGATGGGGGTTTAATCGTTATTAGTAGCCGCCAACTGTTGCTACGGGCTCGCTCGCGGCCTTGCGATCGGTTTTTAAACAATGAAGAGGCCGAAATAGCTTGGACGGTGTATCGCGGATAGAGAGCCTTCAGGGATATAATGGCACGTTCGAGCGCAATTCTCGGTGTAACCGGCGGTATGCGTTATGCGGATAATGAAGGCTATCGGCTTTGTACGGTTCATACGGATATCCGCGATATTTGGATAATACAAGTGCCATTGTGATTCGGATACGGGCCCGATACGGGCTGGCCAATTTATGCAGACAGAGAGAGAGAGAGAGAGAGAGAGAGAGAGAGGGACCACTGTTATATCCCACCCCGCCACTCGAATATTTTCTTCGGTATTAACCGTCGACGAGCGCGCGGTTCGCCGCGGGGAACACGAGCCAAGCAGTCGTGTAATGCGGCGGATGAAGGAGCACTCGACTGCAGATTATTGTTCGATTCTGAAGTGGATCCGCCCCCGCGATCGTAATTGCTCTACCACAGACAATCCCTCGCAAGGATATTGCTTCCCGATGGTACGTATTTAACGTCTACTTAGCGGGAATATTCTGAAAAGACAATAAAAGCCGCGGGAATAATAACCCCGCGGCATTGGAAACCGTACCTGGACAACGAGCCGCGGTTACCTCCTGCAGGTGGTCTTCGAGATGTCTGCTGCCGCGAAACAACCGACGGCGGATGTTACTTGAAATTGTATATGGTGTAATACAGCCGAAATTAGGGGCAGTTTAAGTCATCAATTTGCTGGATTCCACTTGGTTCGTAAAACGCGCGCCTACGGACCCAGGTGTACTGTAATTTCTGCCAATATTCACTCAACGATTCTTAGCTCGGAAATTGAATCGTCCAATTGAATCTTCTTTTTTTTTTCTTTTAATTTGATCACGAACGTTTGGTCTGCTGTCACATTTTTTATTTTATCATCGAAAGCTCACTTCGGCGGTTGTCGAAATTACAAATCAAGATGTGTATCTTTCTTTGACCTGCTACGGTCAAATGACAAACGACATTTGTCAAGCACACATGATAATTATAACTGTACAGGGTGTAAAGAAATGTTTGGTCTCGGCTGCCATAGACGTATTCTATGTCCAAGGATCGATGAAGATCCGTAAAAAAGAGTTGCCGCAAAATTGTTCTTGATCTTGAATTTCAAGGTCAAGTTTTTGTTTATTGTCACGACGCGTAGAATATAATGCAATAAAAAGATATTTGACCTTGAAATTGAAGGTCAAGGACAATTTTGCGGAAACTTTTTTTACAGATCTTCATCGATCTGAGGATGTAGAATACACCTATGGCAGCCAAGACCAAACATTTCTATACAGCCTGTACAAAATCAAGGTAAGCTCAGTCTTCCCACTTTTATAAGTAGACTGCGGATTTTATGCATTTATGACAAAAATGGGTAGACGTATTTTAACACGGTAAAACCAATAGAAAAATTTAAAAATGCTGTTACATTATTTTCAACTTATTAAATATACTAAGAAAGAAAATAAATTTCTATTTCACTCCAGTCTGTTGCAATTCAGGTAGAAAATTTTTATTTTGCATAAAGATCCGCAGTCTATTTATAAGGCAATACGCACCAGTTATTTTTATTACAGTGATTTCTCGGCATACGTCGCCAAGGCCACGGTGATAAATGACGCGGAGTTATCCCCACTACCGCGGAGTGTACCTTGTGAGGGGCCGCGAAGCTCGCGAGGCCTCGGACGCCGAGGAGTGCAAACATAACTGGCAAGACCCGTGTTGTTGACATATATCGAGAATTCACTGTAGTTTGTACTCCGTTAACACGTGCCAAAAATCAATTCCAGAGATTCTCACAAAATCAGTATAATTTAATTGATGAAACCGAAACTAAAAATCTAAAATGTATTATAGGGGATGCTGTTTTAACCCTTCTGAATTCTAAAGATCCTAATGAAATTCGATTTACCTGGATATGTCACAATGAATTTCTTTACATAAGTCATACGTGACTGACGTGGCAATTGACGTGTTAATACTTCAGCGTTCCCAATCTGTACAAATCGAAATCATTACATCGATATTCTTAAATTCTTCCTGTCTACTGTTCAATGCCCTATCGACACACGTTGTATCCCAAAAATAATACATAACTCGTACTCACCTGACATTCAAACACAGAGTCTCCGACTCCTGGTGTTTGGCGTAAACTAGTCAGTGAACAGTTAGCAAAGTTAAACAGTCAGAGACCGCAGCTCAGGCTCGTCGAGGGGACACCAACGGACGATCGTGCAGAGTCGATCGCCGATCCATGGGAACCCGTAACAGGGGAAGTATTAACGCGACGAGGAGATCGAACAAGCGGTGACCGCGTGGCTGTTCCGCAAGCTCGCCGACTCCCCGTACATTACCATGTAATATAAGAGGACGTGTCGCGCGACGAAATTTATACGGTTATTTGTCCCATAGGTAGGTGTACGCGTCGAGGCGAATGGACTGCGCGAATGGTCTATATATCTTCCCTTCTGCTGGCTGCCTTCCTTCCTTCCTTCCCGCCGCGTCGTGCGTCAAGGTCCAGCCGGCTCACCTATACATAGACACACACACGCCCGTGATACGGATAACAAGGCGGTCATTCTTTCTTATTTCCGAGCGAGCAGCCGCGAATGCTGATTTATTTCGCCGCGCCGGATCATACAGCACCGGCCTCCTCGACGATAATGCGATGTGGCCCGTTAATGACGCTGGAACGCGACCTTGACGGCCACGCGAACGCCAACCATTAGGGAGGCTGCTCTCTCGTGCGGCTTCTCGAGGGATCACGCGGTTCCCGAGGGGTCAAGGACAAATTTCTTTCACAGGTTACTGCTACCAAGAAGAGTGTTGCTCTATTTACGCCCTTTCCGTTCGAAGCTGTTTTAATTCCAAAACGAAACCCGACCTAGAATATCTCCCTTCCATATATTTTTCAGGTTATACGATAATTGTGCAATTTACTCGTACAATATTGAAATGTTTAGTAATTTATTAGGTACAAACAAATGTAACCCTTTGCGGTCGTATTAAGTTTATACGTAGGTGTCTTGTTGGTCGGAATTAATTTTCGTTGAGCGAACAGTAATACATAATATGCAAGATTATGAAGGAAACATTTATTAACTCTTTTTTAATCTTTAGATATATGTAACACAATAATATGTTTTATATTTTTCTTGTCAACTTAATATAATATAAGATCAATATGGTTCTTTGCTATGGTGGCTAAGAGCAGACATACGACCGCAAAGGGTTAATAAGGTAAAAATTTTTGGTGACGCCTTACTTTAGTCGCCGTTCGAGTGCTAAGGGTTAAACAATTTTGTGGGGTCCCAGAAGTCAGAGCAAAAATAAGCAGACCCATGTCCGAGCGTTTCTGACAATATAAAGATAATTAACAATTTAATTTTATGATATCCAGAACATATCTTGACATGCTTAATTTCTTAATCATATCGCAACAGCTATGGTAGCGAAGGTGAAAGAGTACCCGTAACCCAAGGTCACGTGTTCGAGTCTCTGCTTCGATTACTAATTTCTTTTCGCTCTAAAACCGAATGATCCAGAGCCGGTTCCAGGGGGTTAAAAAAATTCATCAGCCGAACGAATCGTTAAACGAATAAAAATAATTCGAAGATCGCCGAGAAATTTGATTCAAACAAACAAATCGTGGTGCCGAGCCCCGGGTACACACCACTTATCTTCCGCTATTTGCGTTCCCCATTCCCCGGAATTTTCGCGCTTTATTCGAAAGTCAAACAAACCCGGATCAAATTGACCTTCCCGGTTCGCGTGTCGACGCGGGTCTCGGGTTTAGGTCTGCGGGTCGCGTGAAACGTCGCCGCGCCGAGGCGGGAACGCGTGTTATCCATCGAGTGCCGGCGACAACTTAACGAGCGCGATATTTGCGACTTTCGCCAGGTAAAACGACCTCGAATCGTGCCAGCCAGCCTAGACGAGGCTCGCGTGACACTCGAACAGCCGCCGCCGGAACTTTTATCGCGGAAAACGCTGTGTCGGTGCAACGAACTCGATCGTCGGGGCTCCGAGTTTGCGGGCTTATTTACTGCATTAGGCCGTCAAGCAGTTGGCAAGCTGAAAAAATTGACTCGAACTTTTTCCCTCAAATACACGGCCGCTTTATCCCGGAAACGTTCTTCTATTCAATAGGATTTACTTCGAGAAGGGCCTCGCAATTTTTCCATTTAAAAATCTTTACCTTCATTTAAGAAACCTCCTCGCATTTCAAAAGCTTCGCTCCAAAGAGTACCTCACAATTATTTTATTGAAAAATCTGCATCGGTTATGGCTGTTCTTCCGGAGCATAACCCCTTAATCGAGGTAAGCTTGTCCGATTTGAACTTATTTGCACATAATATACACCTAATTCTGTCCATTAGTGTACTTAAATTGCAGTGTTCATTTGGGAAGTATTATTTTACTCTTGCTGTACGCGAATTCGAACCCTCGGGTACATTTGACGAAGCATTCAACACTAAACGTACCACCACCGGTCAATTACCGGTTCTAGATTTTTTATTTGACAATTTTTGAAATTATAAAGATGCTTTCACGAGCAATGATTCAATAAATATCTTTAGTAGAGCACGCATTGCAATAAGAACTGCGCAAAATTTAAATAAATTAAATCTTGTCATTTTTATAAGGCAACATGTACCTGTTACATTTATAGCTCGGTACGTTTAGTGTTAAACAGATGATGTAGGGAGCACTATTGACAGTTCGAAACGTCACAGACAAATTACTATTTTTATTCTTGCTAGAATCGATTGGAAACCCCTTCATTTAATAAACCTCCTCGCATTTCAAAAGGTTTACTCCAAAGAGTACCTCACAATTATTTTATTGAAAAATCTGCATCGGTTATGGCTGTCCTTCCGGAGCACAACCCCTTAATCGAGGTAAGCAGAGATTGTCCGATTTGAACTGATTTGCACATAATACACACCTGGATTTCCTTTTACACGGCATAACAAATTAATTTTTACTCAGGTTTCATCTTATTTGCTTTTACATGACTTATCAACTACGTTTTATCTTACGTTTCATTTATTCTAATACGAGGCATTTTTAATACGTTCTTCCCACCGCGTGAAAAGAGAATCAGTGTACACCTCGCAATTTATAATTACCTCGTGCTATCAAGAACGATGCAAATGTTTGATGCTTCCAAGACCCACCATGTACACTACCGCTCAAAAGTATCCGGACACTCCGCGGTGGATACGTCGATGAATCTCGTATTTAATTTTAGTTTAGTATTGGTAAGTTCCATATACGTAATTTTTAATTGAACCCTTAGCTCTCGAATGGTGACTGTAAGGCACCACTAAAAATTGAGGTATCATTATACAAAAAATTTTTTACATTATTATTTCGGCATTGTACGTATGTTTAACATATTAGAAAAATATATAGAAGGGCAATATTCTAGGTGGGAGGAAATGTTTCGTTTTGGAGTTAAATTAGGTTCGAGTGCAAAGAGTTAAAACGTTAGATATATCATAAGAAACTAATAAAAATCGATTGCAGTCACTATTTTAGGCACCGAAAGAACTCTTATGCAATGCTGATACATATTTCGCAAGTGTCCGGATACCTTTGATCGGTAGTGTATCTAGCTCATAATTCGTTTACGTTATCAGCAACGTAACAAGTGCATTACAGTATTTCAGAAGAAACGTCTCGATGTAAGAGTCAGTAAAAATTCGCGAAACGTCAGTGAACCCACGAATTTTTTCGTCGGCGACTGCATCGCGCCCAGGTGCATTTTTAATCAAGAACCCGTCCCTTCCGCGGCGAACTCGCTCCCTCTTGGCGGCTCCTGAAGAGGCTCGCGTTTCGACGGAGTTTATTTACGGTTTTCTGATCTAAAATGGAAATAGGGGCGAGCACAACAAGTCGATGATAGTTGGATGCGAAATTTGTAGCACGCCGGGGAACATGAAAAACTTGTAGCACCACCTGAGCCTCTCTGTAAACGCGCGTGCGCGCGCGCGCCGGAACGTTCTCCGTTGGAATTTTACCGAGCAATTTTCACTTGGAAACCCCCCGCGCGAAAAAAAGAATCGGCGAACTTTGAATATTCACCGTCGCGCGCGCACACGCCATCCTCGCGAACGCTCGAACTTCCGCAATTTCTTCCCCGTAGCCGGAGTGAAAATTGACTGTTAAAATTCCGCAGTAATATTTAGCTCCACTTGCACGTTGCCCGGGGAACCTTTGCTTTCTTCGTTCGTTGCGAACCCCGATGCATCGGACGCCAAATAAAAACGGTTAAACCGAAGGAAAATGCTCGGCCGCGGCGAATCAAGGAGGTACGCTTCCTTTTTAATCCTCGCACTGTGTTTCAATGCGTTTAAAACATGGCTGCTTAACTCTTTTATCAACTCATTTGTCAGAAATCTTTAATGCGATTAAAAGCTGAAACAATCTAACGAACAATTCATTCAACAAGGTTCAATCTACCGTGGCATTATTTTCAAGCATTATTTGCAAACTTCCCATGAATTATTTATGCTATTAAACGTTTCCGTGCCCGGTGTGCGCGTAATTTTTCGATCTTAAGTTTCAGCAACAGCCTTCGTAATATTTTATTAAATGCAGCATATCCCCTAATGAAATATGCGAAAAAGCATTCTCGCAGAAAAATTATAAATCCCCTGGATATCGCGTTGTACGATTGAATATTAAAATAACGACATGCTCGAAATTAATTTGATTCTTTTCGCGTGAAATATAAAATCGTCGCACCTGTTGGCAACGAACGTGCCAAGAAAGCAAATAAAATCATTAAGAACTGAAGTTTCCGACTGTTTTGTAAAATCTTTGAACCTTTAAAAAATAAGGATGAATACATGACAAAATAGGAATCTGGCTAAAATTCGAGAATTTCAAAATGGCAATAACGTCTGACTCGTCAAAACATAATTGAGTCGATGAAGACCCCAAAAATGCAGCAGGATTAAGACAGAACTACGAGAGGTCAAGAATTAACCCTTTGCACTCGGCGTTACTTTAATTCTAATACTAAATTTCTCTTCCGTCTTAGAATATCTTCATTTTATTCATACGAAATTGATCCGATCTCTACATATAATATTTAAAAGTTTAGTAATCTACGGAATACAAATTTTGTAGTGTAACAAATATTCTGTATTATTTTTTTTTTAATTTCTTTGAAATAATGCCACAACAATTTTTAGTGGCGCTTCAGAGTCGCCACTCGAGTGCAAAGGGTTAATATAAAAAGGAAACATAAGACGAATATGGAAGTTGGAGATACGAGGCGAGCACGGAATGCAGATTCGCGCGTGTACGAGCGCACGAATAAAATTTTTTTATTTATTTGCCGTAGAAAAACGCGCGATTTTGTGTGTAACGTGAAGCAATCACGTTCGCAGTTCCGCGAGGACCACCCGGGACACGCGGGATTGATTTACGCGCGGCGGTTCCGCGGCGCGCATAATTAAACATTTTTCCTTCGATCGGAAATTTAATTACCGCGGCGCAGCGTGTCGGGTTCCGCACTTTTATCCGGGCCGCGCCTCCTAATTAAGTTAATTTCGTCGGACCGCGAGAGAAAGAGAGAAAGAGAGAGAGAGAGCGCCGCGTCTCGGCGTCGGAACGGTTTCGCGCGGAATGGACGAATTCTCCGGGCAGTTACGCGCCGTTGCCGGACACTAAAAAGTAGCCTTCCTCGGCTTCCGTGGCGTCCAATTAAACAGCCCTCCACGAAAAATAGTAATTGTCTTGTCTGGCCGGCCGCAAAAACCGGGCCCCGGAGCCGAGGGAACGGTCCCGGCCAAGGCCGGGCCCCGCGCGTTTTTCCCGCGGACGATTTAATCGCGGCCGAGAATGCGGCACACGCACGCGAGCACAGCTTCTAGCCGATCTGCTCGGACGGTTTCACGGCGATGGAGGTGAGACTTTAACGCGCCTATGACGAGAGTGGATGGTAACGAGCATAATCGCCGGTTTCTAGCACGCAAACGGAAACGGGGAAAACGGGACCGGCAACGAACAGATTGCTTCTGAGGATCGGGAACCCAACACTCGATTGCACATTGTTTCTTTGTCCCTTTGTTCCCAGCACGTCGGAAGCCGAAGCTACGTTTCTCAAAACTTCACCGTTGCTTCTCCTAGCACACGGCGTAATAGCCACTATAATGGACTTCTATGTTCCATTAAAAATCACTCAATTTGAAGCGTACGTGGGTTGTCGTCTTCCGCGAAACGTTGTTGCATTTTGCTATTACTGACTCGTTTAACTGTGAAAGTTATTTACTGGACGATCAGGATTTTCAAATGGCAATGTCGGTTATTGATTCAGATAGAGTTAAAAAAAAACGTAAAAGTATTTTCCAGAGAGAGTTAAGATACAGGAGGGAAGGAATAATTTTCTCTTTCAATATCACAGGTGATGAGAGTTGCATATTTTTAATATTTTATGGTATATAGGCTCGTGAAGCCTAGCCCAGCGAAATTAGAGACATTTGGAGAAATTCCTATGATATTTTAATTTTAGCTTGCAATCTCAAGTTTAAATTGAATTTTGGAAGAATTCTTATGGTGAAAATTAATTTAGAGAAATTCTTGTAATATTTTAATAGGCTAGCCTAGCCTCATGATGTTTCGAGAACTAATTCCAAGCTACAGTTCTCAACCAAACAACTTGCAAAGATAATAGGTCGTATGCACCAAAATAACTATGAATGCACGAAGGAGAGCTTGTCAAACTAATAAAAATAATTAACTGCTTCTCGGAGAGCTTGTCAAAACTAAAATGCTTGCAATTTGTCAAACCAACGATTTGCCAGAAGAATGAAAAGGAGAACTATAGAGTAAACTATAACTATTAAGTGTAAGTAGAAGGTACTGGGTTTATCATGTAAGGTATAGTATAGTCGAATAAAAGCTGCTACTTGCCTTTAAATATCATATGTAGATTCGAAGCGTCATATGCATGAAAATAGTATTGCTTGTGAGTGTTAACTGCAAAGAAATAGTATTAATACTAGCTAGTAAACTCGAATAAATATTTCGAGTCTAGAACAACGAATGGATCTTGAAGAGTGGAGAAGAATGGAGAAACAGACGGAATTTCCGTGCAGCTCTCGATAGTCGTTTTCGAGAAAAAGATGGTTGGAAGGAATTTCGCGGAGTAGCACGATCTCCTAATGTATAAATGATGAACTTTATCACGGATCGGAAACGCCCCTCTGCCCCCCCCCCCGGGGGGGGGGGCTGATCGCCAGACAATCCCCCATCCGACAATTAAAGGAATTGCAGGTTCGTTTTTTAGATTCGCGCGTTAACAGGTAATTATTTCCTGTTCGCTTGAAAAGGGGTGGGGGGAAGGGTAGGCTTCGAGCATGCTCCGTGCTGGTTCTGTTCGATGAATCTTGAATTTTTTTCCATAATGCATGTGAGACACTTCATTACCGACTGGTAACTTCGAAAAGAAAGTTTCGCAAGGTGTGCGCGCGGACGAGAGACGACCGGGAACGTCTTCGTCTTCGTCTTCGTCTTCGTCTTCGTCTTCGTCGTCGTTTCTCGTCCCTTTCGCCGAGGGTCCTCTCTCATCTCGTTCGGAGTTTCATTAAAAAAGGAAGCGCGCCATGGCAATATCCCGGCACGTTGGTGTGCGACAAGAAAATTAACGGCGTCGTAATGCAGTCACTTACCCGCGGCCAGGACGAAGTCAATTCACACCGGATTGGGTTAAGCGACTCGTTACGATCTCCCCGCTGCTCCATTACGATTCGCCCGAATCCTGTAATTCCGCGGCACGCGGAATAGGTTTTTCGTGCCGGCGAATGCGATCGTTTCGTGGAACGTCCTGTACGGAAAAAAGCTCCGGGATCCACCGAGCCCGTGTATACAGGGTGTCAATGAACCGGCGAGCTGGTAATGCGGCCGAGGGACGTTGAAATTTCAAGCTGAAAAAACGCGTCGAGTGCATAGAATGGCGTTTCTTTCACGGAACTTTCGCCGGCGGAAACTGTGCCAGAGATTCCCCCGCGATTTTTACGTTCAATTTTACAATTTACAGCCTGACTGTTGTGTTTCGTTCGTGTTTTCATTCTTCAAACAAATCCACGAAATAATTGTATAATTGTACTTCGTACAGGATTGAACATTCTATAGCACAGTGTTTTCTCGATTTGTGTCAACAACACGGGTCTTGCCAGCGACATATATCGTCCAGGAGATACTATTCCTTGATCCACGCTGAACGTCGTATCGGACCCGTGTTATGTTTATACTCCTCCGAGGACTCTCGAGCTTCCCCTCACAGGGCATACCCCGCGGTAGTGGGGATAGTTCCACGGCGTTTATCAGAAAGGTATTTGCGACATATATCGAGAAAAGATATTATTTAACACTAAAACTACGGAGTAATAAATACGACTGATGTGTATTGCTTTCTAATAATGACAAGACTGCATCTAGTCAAACTTCATACCATTTTTATTCTAACGCGTGCTTCAATAAAGAAGCTCATTCAAAAATTTCTGACGAAAACATTTTTATAATTTCAGTAATTGTGGAAGAAAAAATTAGGATCCAGTCATTTTGACTGGTTCGGTAGTTCTAGTGTTAAAGAATGGCTAAGAACTTGGATAGACACACTATTAGACTTCTTATTTTTATAAAGTAATGTAAAATACTCACTTTTAGTGCTCCGTGAACCTAGCGTTAAAGCCACGAACAGTCCCTGTCACCGCAGAAATCAATTTTCGACTAAAAATGAGTCAGTGCATTTTAAAACAGTTTTGAACTTATTAAACTTTTATTTCTTCAGGTATACAATGTTTTCTCGATTAATGTCAACAACACGGGTCTTGCCAGCGACATATATCGTCCAGGAGATATTATTCCTTGATCCACGCTGAACGTCGTATCGGACCCGTGTTATGTTTACACTCCTCCGAGGACTCTTCTGCGACTTTTGTCAGCCAGGTCTTTGCGACATATATCGAGAAAAGACTGTATCTAAAAAAAGAGATGGGGCGAGTTTTCCGTTGAAGAGCCCGTAGGGATAGTTGCAGGAAGTAGAATAGGCATGTATGCACAGACAACAGACTCTTATTCCATATTGCGTGCAGACATACAAAGTAAATGGCACACGTGCCCAGTCTTTTCTCAATGCAAATTAAAGCCAATTAAAGCAAATTAAACCAAATTACAAGTCGATGTGTTTTCTGTGCAAAAGTTCATGATAAAGTTTCTCGTTATTATCTTTCATCACTTTTTACTTCCAACTTTAAAATTAAATTTAAAATATAAACTAAAAATCGATGTCAGCCCTCATTTAGGTTACCTAGTTCTAAAACTTGAAGCGCATCGGCCCTTAGTAAATTATATGGATGTAAAAAACAATCCTCTTCAAGCTTGATGGCGTTTAGCCGTTTTTATATTGTGATCCTGCAGCCCGATAAAAATATTACAAAATCCGTGAAAATCCAAAAAACAATGCAACTAATGCCTATCGAGAAAAGCTGCCAATATGTAAAATTTAAAGCAAAATAATCCTAAAGTTATAGAGAACGTGGAGTGGAGAAAACCTTCATTATCACAATAGATTTTCTCTGTTGCGTGCCTTGTCCATTTTCCTATCACAATTTCCCAGCACAATCAAAGAATCAGTCGGTGCAATTAATGTCAGATTAATAGAGCTACCACTATGCAAAGTTCGAATGACAATTTCAGAGACATTCATTTTCAAAACGAGATTTCTTTCTTGACCATTGACAATGGCCATTTTTCCATCATAACTCCGACGCTAAAGAAATGATTAAATGAAGCAAAAGATAAACTCGTAGGGCTACCAACGTACAAAATCTGCAGTGAATTGAAAGTAGTTCCGCTCGGCATCCCCAGAGAAAGGTTATACTTGCCATTTTTCCGTTTCTCCGTGCCATTTTCCGGCACAGAGTCGCGGTGGTTGGGTCGTACGAGTTCTCCGCCACCCAGTATATGCACGTAGGCGCCTGGAGGTCGTTGCCGTTCGAAGGGCAGCCCTGAAACATGTCGAAAATAATTGAGCCGAACGGCCTTACTTCCAGTTTGTTACACTTGCCATCTCGCCGTGCTGCCGACAGTTGTTGCTCGCGGACCGTGCCGTCGTAAAGGCGACCGCGTCGAGGAAAAAGCGTCGACAACGAAGAAAGCCGGGCCCGGGGAGGCAGGAGGGACACGGAGAAGAGGAGAGGACAGAGAGAGAGAGAGAGAGAGAGAGAGAGAGAGGGAGAGAGAAGGTGGTGGCAGCCGAAAAGGGGACGGGGAGGCGAGGCCGCGTTTTGCTCGAGTCGCTTTCTCGAGCAACGAGAACCGTGCTCCGGGCATTAAGGAAGAGCACAGGAATTCCGAAAGTTTGTTAGTTTGTCCGCGGAGAAAAATGCGCGCTATCAGCGACCGTTGCACCGCCGCGTGTTCCGTATTAGCGTTGTTCACGGCGTCGCCGGTTTTCCCCACCCTCCGCGCGCGCGCGCGCGCGCCCCGCGAAAACTACCCCCGTTTTTCCACGGCCACCTGAGAACTTTGATCTCCGCTCCGCCGCCGCCGACTAATGGACAACCTTGTAAATACTCGGACCGGACCGCAAAGCCGAAGCCCTTCTTCCGCGGCTTCAGGGCGAAACTGCACCCCACCACCCTAAGGGCGGTTTCCACTGTTCTATCCGATTTGCGTTTCTTCCCCGATCCACGGCAACCCGATCCCGCTCGTTTGATCTCCGACTCGGAGGCGACGCGCTCTCGACCCTACATTTAATCCTTCCTTCGTCTAGGCCCTTCGAACCCCGCCCTACTGGTTTCGAGGTTCCCCGTTTGTTTAAATTTACACGATGTCCGTTCCGGAGACTCGACTCGCGGGATTGTTGGGTTGCTCTTGGAAAGGTTAGTAACGCGTTCGAGAGACTAGCTGCACATTTATACAGTGTGTATAAAAATCACACTAATAAAAATCGATTTTAGTCGCTATTTTAGGCACTGAAATGACGTTCATGCAATGCTAAATCATTGACATGTTACGACCACCGTAGCATGATTCTACACCTCTGGATCGGTGGAGAAAACATGCATTTTTTTAACAGCATGTTATTGACAGAGTTATTCGCAGAATTGACCTTGAGCTTGAAAATCAAAGTCATAGTGTCGAAACACATTTTTTTTTACTGCATCGTATAGTACTTATCACTCAAATTTTGCGGCACTATGACCTTGACTTTCAAGGTCAAGATCATTTTTGCGGCGCAGTTTTTTAACAGACCTCCACCGATCCAGAGGTGTAGAATCATCACACTGTACCAAGTGTATCAAAATTGGCTGCTGGAATTTTTCCGACCGTGACGATGTGATCTCCTGACAGATAGTGAATTGAACTCTTTCATAGTAAGTGTATGCTGAGTGGATGAAGCTTGGAAGAGTCCTCGAGAGTGTAGCTGCTCGGGGCAGTTCTAATTTTCAGGATCGATGCATACAAGCTGTATCAGGTGTACCGAAATTGGCTATTAGAATTTATTCAATGATGGTGATAGTAATTTTCTTGCAAAGCCCTATATTGAACTCCTCTTTCATTTTCGATGTATGCGAACAGGCTGAAGATTAGAAGGAATGAAATCCTCGGTTGGTCGCCAGGTTTCTGGTTTCGTTTGGTGTTAGGTGCATTCTGAAAATTGAACTGGTCGCCAAGAGACCTCAGGAACCGAGTCTTTCTGGTTTTGAGGTTCGCTGAAATTCACGTAATGCACGTTCCAAGGACTCGACTCGCAGGTCTGGTCGGGTCTGCAGGGTTGCTCTTGACAAGATTAGCAGCGTATTCAAGATTCCGGCCACTTGGTGCGCTTCTAATTTCGAAGATCGACCCACGTGAGCTGTCCCAAGTGTGTCAAAATTGGATGCTAGGATTTTTCCAATTGGGACGATGTAATCTCCTAACAGATAGTAAATTGAACTCTTTCATTGGAAGTGTAATCTAAGTGGACGAGGAGCCCTCTCGTTGTACAGTGAATTCTCGATAATTGTCAACAACACGAGTCTTGCCAGGGTCCTGTATCGTCCAGGAGACGTTATGGAGTGTTATGTTTACACTCCTCGGTGTCCGAGGCCCCTCGAGCTTCCTGGCCCCTTAAGGAGTATACCCCGCGGTAGTGGGGATAATTCCGCGACATTTATCGTCCAGGCCTTGACGACATATATAGAAAAGTCACTGTAATAGATTAAGGAATTTTTCTATTGAAATTTTAACTAATAGAAGGTCATTAACAAGGTCCTGCAAGATTTCACAGGGTATACTCCGCGGCAGTGGGGATAATTCCGCGACATTTATCGTCCAGGCCTTTACGACATATATAGAAAAGTCACTGTAATAGATTAAGGAATTTTTCTATTGAAATTTTAACTAATAGAAGGTCATTAACAAGGTCCTGCAAGATTTCACAGGGTATACTCCGCGGCAGTGGGGATAATTCCGCGACGTTTATCGTCCAGGCCTTGGCGACATATAAAGGGAAAACACTGTATTCGGCGTATAGCACCATTGAAACTAAACCTACCACGGTCAAAATGACTGGTTCTCATTTTCTCAATTATTGGAATTATAAAAATTTTGTTAATATAAATATATAAAAGTTTTATTTGTTTTGTGCTTGGTAGGTTTAGTATTAGAAAATAGAAAAGGTTGTCCATTAGAAAAATATCAATTTCCCCGTGAGTATTGTGTCATTCTGCACAGTTCTGATCTCAAAAAAGTCTAGCGTGGACTCTAAAAAGAATTAAATTTAATGGTAATTGGCCCTTAGTCTGAAGCACGCGAAAATACACAAAATTTATTTTTTCTATTAGACCTCGTTCGGGGTGTAAACCATGTACCCGCTATACGACAGAAATCAATAGTATAAAAAGCAATTTTTATTTTTTTTTCAAACGAGCCAATATCGTACAAAAATATATCGTGGGGGGGGGGGATGTTGTTCCTCCTGTGTTTTTGTAACAAATGTTTTCATTCGAAATATATACAGGCGGGTGTATGGAATATTTGAAAATAAACCGCGGAAACTTGTATATGCAGACTGTTTTACCGGAATTAATAGTTTCCATGGTAAACTGTCGAGTGTCGTTTACTGCTTCCTACTCCCCGGTGCTTGAATATGAATGATGGCCACTCGTAGAAAAACGCGTGTTGTGCATCCGGGTTAAAAATTGCAAACACGGTTGAAACAAATGAGGGATCGTCCGTGTCCGATCGCGTCCGGATCGATCCGGTTTGACAGTTTCCCGCGATCGTATCGTTTGCACGTCGCGCTCCTGAACGCTTCAGCAAAGTGTCCTTCGAGTTAGATGTCGGCGCGGGGGAACGTCCACGCGGAACGTCTCCATCCGGTGAGAAGGATCATCGTCCGTTATCAGACCGGGAAATGGGAAAAGTGGCTGGCAGAAAGACCTCGGGACGTCTCGATATAAACATCCCGGCTCGCGTATCTCGCATATTAGGGGCGGACGAGGGTGCTAGAGAACGCGTGCCCGGTTGTTCCGCGGCGCGCACGGATTTCCTTCGCTCGAGGAGGAGACTCTTTTTCGAATTTCTCGCGAACCATATCAGAGCTCTCACGGGCGCAAGCCGGTGCGCCGTCTATTCAGAGCGGAGCAAGGCACGCCACTCGAATTCCGGCGTGCACGTCTTTCCGGTGGCTGTTGCCGTAGCCTCGCTTCCGCGTTATCTCTAATGCCCTCGTCGCGCAACCGTACCGCGAAACTGCAACGGCGAAACCCGTCCGTTTTCTTCTCGCCCGAGGAGAAGATCCGCCCCGGAATAATTTATTCGTTAAGAAAACCGACGTGCACGGGAAAAATACCTTGGACATTAACCCGACCACCGGTGCGCCTCCCCACTTTGCTCTCCGCAACCCTTAACGCTTTCACTGCCGTTTCACCCATATTCGGATGATTAGGCGTCTCATCGGTGGACTCTGGATTCTTGTAAAAAATAAAATGAAAAGTTTAATAAGTTCAAAACTGTTTTAAAATGCACCGGCTCATTTTTACTCGAAAATTAATTTCTGCTCTGACAGGGGCTGTGCGTGCCTTTAACGCTAGGTTCACGGAGCACCGAGTATTTTACATTACTTTATAAAAATAAGAAGAATGTGTCTATGTGTCTATGTGTTTTAGCCATTCTTTAAATTGTATACAGTGTTTTCTCGATATATGTCGCAAATACCTGGCTGATAAACGTCGCGGAACTATCCCCACTACCGCGGGGTATACCCCGTGAGGGGACTCGATGCTCGAGGAGTGTAACATAACACAGGTCTGGTATATCGGTGTGAGACCAGGAGACCACTACTGATCCAATAACAAACCTTCTTTATTTTTCAGTATTTATTTGTGGGACTCTCACCAACATATTCGTGGCATTTTTCACATGTGTATAATACGGGTCGGGTACGACGTTCAGCGTGGATCAAAGAATAGTACCTCTTGGACGATGTATGTCGCCGGCAAGACCCGTGTTGTTGACATATATCGAGAAAACACTGTCAAGAAATAAATTTGTTGAGTAATTCCACGTAGATGGGTCTTCGCAATCTCAATAATCGTAAATTAAATATATTAGAACCTGTCATTTTGTGATGTGTTGAAGAAGTCACTCGGGACGACACAGAGACAAGAAGAGACCAAAACTTTTTAATTTTATTTGACTTGCTGATATTGTTGTTTCGACCAATAGCAAAATTATGTGTTCCTAGATGTAAAAACGAGTATCAGCAATTTAAAGCTTTAACCAGAATTGACAATGTGCAAAATATTTTTTAGCAGACCCAGCATTAGTGAATTTTACCTAAAACCCCGCATCGTTAGGAGTCCATTTGATGCTCTTTCGAACGACACGCGTTAAACCACGGACAAACATTCGGTTTCAAATTGTCGCATAAAAAGCGAAGTGATTAAGGCGGATGGAACATTATTTGATCTAGGAAACATCCACTCCGAGCAAAAAACAGTACTCTGTACAGCATAATTACTGCATAATCATGAATTTTATGTCTTGCAACAGCTATACCCGCATACATGCTGCGTCACCATCAAAGATACACTTGAATATCTCCGTTTCGCGTTACGTCCTGCATGCGTCGCTCAGGGCAAAAGATAACCCAATTTCTCTTCGCAAGATGTATCTTTTTGAGGCGTGACGTTATGAACAAAATAATCCTCCTTCCTTAATAATAAAATACTGTATTAACATTCTTCCACGGACGCTCACCGCTGAAACATTGAACGCGTGACACGTTGCAGTTCAGCTTCGGAAAATGAATTTTTCTCATGAAACGGTTCCCAAAATCGAAATTCACTAAGATTCGTATGATGTAGAAAAGTTCAAGGAGCAATCACTGACTAAATTACCTGATTTAACTGAACAATTTACCGTATGTCCAAATTGTAAAGTTTATCGAAGTTATACAGAAAATTGATTTAAATTATTGGGGGGGGGGGGGGGCACGTAAGTAATCAATTATTTTGAAATCTAAAACAAACTTTGTAGTAAATTCAGCATGAAAATGAAAAAGTATGCAATGACGAATACGATCCTCGGAAGGTACGGACGCCGCCATTTTATCACAGTGTTGTAGAAATAAATTATATTTTTTAGAATATTTTGAGCACCGGCTGCTTGACCGAAAACTGTAAAAGAATACGTGTCTCCAGTTCAACGATCGGTACAGATCTAAAGGCAACACAAATGTTTTGCAAATAATTGATTACTTATGGGTACCCCTAATACAAAGCAACACTAGGATGTTCCGTGTAATTACTTTTAAGCAGTATGATGGAGAAACACGTCGACAGGAATGTTCCGGGGCAGACCACGGAAATCAGGGGCGGCGAGGGTTAACGCGGCGCTGAAAAAAAGGACCAGCCCTTCAGATCGGAGGGTGTTAGCCTACTCAGGGAAAAGGTTAAGAGCCGTAGAAGGGTAAGGTGTGCCGGTCGAACGGTGAAACTTAGTCAATTTGTTGGGGCCGCGGAAGTGGCTGCGCCGGGCATCCCAGGCCCCAGAAGTGCTCTTAAAACCGTTCCACGTTTCCAACGGTATTATGTCTGCCCGTGCCCGCGTAGACGCGGCCTCCGCTGCGAAAACTATGCGCCGAATGTCTTCGCGGAATACTTGGGATCCCTCGCTGGCAATTCAAAGTTATCTCGAACGCTTTCCGGCTCTCCGGCGCGCTATCGCCCCGGTGATTGTTGGATGCTCCCGGTGACACCGAGAAAAGAACCGTTCCTGGGGTCGCGTGTTTCACGGCCGGGAGGCCTCTGCTCGGCCAATCCCTGCCCCCCTTCGCTCCGTCCAGGCGATAGAAACGTCGCGAAACTAACTGTATATGATACAGTGAACTCTAAGGCGTGGTCGAGGTTCTATATCTGGAATATACCTCGGCCACGGAGAGGTAAGAACGTCCTCGCAGACTGTCCTCCTTACTCCGGCGCGCGAGCCTCCTCTTCCCGATTCTTTGTGCTGCGGTTAGCACAGCGGTCCGACCACCCTTCTCTCAGACAGAAAATTACCAGCATCTTGTAAGGGCTCCGTGCTGCACGGAATCGGAGAAATTTTCTCCCGCAGTTATCCTCGGTACCCTACCTTTCGGCCTATTTGCGGATAATTCAGCTTTCATTTGGATATTAGTCTCTATATGCCTTCAATAGCTGTTTTACTGAATTAAACGTTCTTTCTGATCTAGGCATAATTACTACTTTTATACTATATTTTTGAACGTCAAAATTTATGAAGGATTAGATTAGGATAGCTAGATTGAGTCCTTTGTTGCAGGCAAAATAATTCTCCACCAAAAATATTGGTTGTTATGTGAATACTCACTTAAAAGACTGATTAACTGCTTCGTGAAATATCTTCATGCGGGATTTTGTTGCAATTGGATCACAAGGCATAATTACTATTTTTGTACCGTATTTTTAGACGTCAAAATTTATGAAGTATTAGATTAGGATAACTACATGGAGTCCTTTGTTACAGGCAAAATAATTCTCCACCAAAAATATTGGTTGTTATGTGAATACTCACTTAAAAGACTGATTAACTGCTTCGTGAAATATCTTCATGCGGGATTTTGTTGCAATTGGATCACAAGGCATAATTACTATTTTTGTACCGTATTTTTAGACGTCAAAATTTATGAAGTATTAGATTAGGATAACTACATGGAGTCCTTTGTTACAGGCAAAATAATTCTCCACCAAAAATATTGGTTGTTATGTGAATACTCACTTAAAAGACTGATTAACTGCTTCGTGAAATATCTTCATGCGGGATTTTGTTGCAATTGGATCACAAGGCATAATTACTATTTTTGTACCGCATTTTTGAACGTCAAAATTTATGAAGGATTAGTTTAGGATAGCTAGATTGAGTCCTTTGTTGCAGGCAAAGTAATTCTCCACCAAAAATATTGGTTGCTATGTGAATACTCACTTAAAAGAGTAATTAACTGCTTCGTGAAATATCTTCATGCGGGATTTTGTTGCAATTGGATCACAAGGCATAATTACTATTTTTGTACCGCATTTTTGAACGTCAAAATTTATGAAGGATTAGTTTAGGATAGCTAGATTGAGTCCTTTGTTGCAGGCAAAGTAATTCTCCACCAAAAATATTGGTTGCTATGTGAATACTCACTTAAAAGACTGATCAACTGCTTCGTGAAATATCTTCATGCGGGATTTAGTTGCAATTGGATCACAAGGCATAATTACTATTTTTGTACCGTATTTTTGAACGTCAAAATTTATGAAGGATTAGTTTAGGATAGCTAGATTGAGTCCTTTGTTGCAGGCAAAGTAATTCTCCACCAAAAATATTGGTTGCTATGTGAATACTCACTTAAAAGAGTAATTAACTGCTTCGTGAAATATCTTCATGCGGGATTTTGTTGCAATTGGATCACAAGGCATAATTACTATTTTTGTACGGTATTTTTGAACGTCAAAATTTATGAAGGATTAGTTTAGGATAGCTAGATTGAGTCCTTTGTTGCAGGCAAAGTAATTCTCCACCAAAAATATTGGTTGCTATGTGAATACTCACTTAAAAGACTGATCAACTGCTTCATGAAATATTTTCATTGCGGGATTTTGTTGCTATTGGATCACAATTTACTAACGTCAGCGCTGAAGGTTTGTACTTATTCTATATGCATTCTTGACTATTAAACTAATTTTTTGAGATTCGAAAATTGATATTAAAACAGAAGTAATTTATCCCAAGCAACAACAAAATGAATTTCGCAGCTACGAACTAGAAAATGTGAGAGAAGGTCTTAACAGTCCAAGGGGTAGGTCTGCGTTAGCTCCTGGAATATTTAGACAGCCTAATAAAGTTGTTTGCTCAGTCCATTTTGACACGAGACTGGAAAAGGATAATTCTGAGTTAGATCTTCAAATGTGTAGACAGTCTACTAAAGTAGACAGTCTATTAAATGTCGAGTTCAAATTATCTCCAGAGAGTCAATCCCACGTCGAATCTGCTTAGCAGTTTAATTTACTGGACCTCCATACGAGAACACCCACCAAAAATACAATTTTAAAGCAAATCTTGAAAAGATATCTTTCTTAGATAAATTATCCAGAGAACGCGCTGAAGAAAAGGAACTTGACGCTCGAAATAATTTTGATAGTCTAACAGGTCGACAGAGGATTTTCGAGGATTATCTCTGGATTAGACCTTGAAATATTGAAACAGTCTAATCAAATTGAATGTCGAATCCAAATCGGTGCAGAATCTCGGAGAAGTAGGTCTTGGATTAAAGCCTGAACTACTTGGATCCTCCAATAAAATTAAGTGCTGAATCTAAATCAGCACCGAATCCCAGAAAGTTAGGTCTTGATCAAATCTGCTTAGCAGATTAATAAGTTGAACCACCAACTCTGACTTCCCACCAAGAATGCTATTTTAAGGTGCAAGAAATATCTCGATGTGCTTTCTACCAATCTTGCTTGCTTGGTCAATCCTTAACTTTAACATTTATTACATGTTTTATACTCGAGTTTCAAAAATTAAAATTGCATCTGACGACGATACATTTTCAGTCTTGAATTCTGTGCATATTCGACTTTAATATTTCAAGTCTTTATTCGTTTACAAAACTATTATAATAAATGTATAGCAGAGCGTCGACCAGAGTCGCCAGATCAAGACTTGTCTCCCCACTCTACCTTCCCCCTCCACGACGCTGTTCCCCCACGCTTCCGCCACGGCCCGGTCACGTGACGCGTTTCGTCTCTGTTGCGCACGTGTCACGGTGCCACGTGACTGATCCGGTGCTGGCAGAGAGGGGGTAACTTTTTCCCCTCGATTCGGGTCAGTTCCCCTGATCTGGCGACTCCGACGTCAACTATCTGAACTAATCGGGAGGACATGGACTACATCATTAACACTAGGCATTAAAAGTGAGTATTTTACATTACTTTACAAAAATAACAAGAATGTGTCTATCCAAGTTTTCAGCCATTTTGTAAATAATATATACCTAAGGAAATGAGTTTGTTGAGTAATTCCACGTAGATGGATCTTCACGATCTCAATAATCGTAAATTAAAAATATTAGAACCCGTCATTTTGACGGGTCCCGTAAATCTAGTGTTAATGATTCCAAATCACTATTCCACCAATAAAGGATAGAAATATTGAAGGTTCAGATAGTCTAGGTTCTACCCTGCTTTTGATTCATATTGCATTTTTCTCCAGACACAATAATTTTTATCGAGATGTCGCCAGTGAGCACACGTGGGACAGAGAGTAGACTTTCTTTGGAGGGATGATGGAATAAAAAAAAAAGAAAAGCGTTCGGAAATCATCGACGCTAAACAGCAGTGGAACCGTTGGCTAGAATCCGGCAGCAAGATGAACTGTTCGGAGCTTGTTGCGCGGCATAAAATATCGCCTATCGAGCGACTGTCGAGCGATTCGCGCGATTCCACGGGAGCGTTTCATTGTGGCCCATCGGCGGCCAGTAAAGCTGTCGAGCAAACCAGTTGCCGCGTAACGCGTCTTCGATACCGGGACACGTTTCAAACCGCGTCGTTTATTTGCCGCACGTGAACGCGACCGAGGAATGTTTTATGGGGCTGATCCCGGGGGCCGTTCGACGCGAGCTCGTTCACCCGATAGATACGCTGGTCCGCGGCGTTCTCGCTAAGGATTCCATCGGTTCTTTATACGGCTGAATATCTTCCGCCCGATTCACGGATGACGAAAACGCTATTCCCCATCGACGGCGGGAACGGTGTACTATTCCTACTTAATACAGAGGCCACTTTGCTCGACGATAAAACAAGCCGTGGCCGCAGCCGCGTAAAAATTTCACCCGCCGCCACGAGATTCGATACCGCACCACACTCTCGGAGACAGTTTCACGGATACAGTGTGTACGGTCGAGCATGCTTCGAGCTGTCGCCGATACTTCAGCAATCCTCGTGGAATACGCTGGATTCTATCCGGTTTCAAACGCTTGTCGAGGAGGTCATTTTCGCATCGAAATGCGCAGGAAATGGATGATCCGATGAGAACGAAAGTGCTAATCGATTTCCCTGAATACGCTTTGTTCATTGTAGGTATACATACGTTCGCTATGGTAAACATATTGAGTGCCATGCCAGCAAACGCAAACCATCCATAAAAATCAGTGTAATCCATTCAATGAAATTAAAATTAAAAAGACACTTCTGCAAAATGAAAATTGTTTGTATCAATTGCAAGAAACGTCACCCACATAGAAGCTCCTTTTTTACTATAACACTAGTTTTAAGGAGCGCTAAAAGTGGCCATTTTGCATTGCTTTATATAAATAACTGTGTTCATCAAATTTTTAGCCTTTTTGCAATGCATACCCAAAGAAATACATTTATTGTATAATTCCTCGTGGATCTTTACAATCTCAATAATCGTAAATTAAAATTATTAGAAAGTGTCATTTTAGTAATTTTACTATCTCAACTTTTAACGCATAAAATCCGCAGTCTAATTATGATCTACCATCTGCGGGATTCATCTCCATTCTCGCAGATGATTTTACCGCCACCAGAACGAGGGAAACGTTTCCCTCCCCAATTAAAAAATTCCCAACATCAAAAACAACTTAAACATATAACTACTACGTTATTACACAACAACTGCGTTTTCCAAATTCAAGTGAAACATACAATGATCCCGGCTCAAATAACACCTCGCACGAACCGGCTCGGTTCTTCCTCAATTGGACACACCGTTTCGATTCCGAAGAATTATATGGTTGCCGGTGGTGTGGCACCCGAAAAGAAATTCCGGCTTATTTATTATCGCGGCTAATCCATTTATCTCCGAAACCACTCCCGCTTCCGAGTTTCCGTGGAAGATAAAAGGCTTCATCGGCTAGAAAGAATTTTTCGTTCTTCGCGAACGTGCATATACATTTTCCTCGCATTTCGAAAATTAACAATTCCGGTCCGGGAAAACTAACCCGCGTTCGCGGGAGTAACGACAACGGTACAGGCACGAAGCATTCGGAAAAGTTGCACGAGCTCGCCCCGGCATGGCATGGCGGCGAGGCGAGGTCGGAAAAATGCGGCGAGCATGGTTCAGAAATATTCGAGCCGGGTCCGGGAAAATCTAGCTTATGTCTCCCGGCGTATCGGTATCTTTTCCGTGGATTCAGTTAGCTCGGCTGCCATGCCGGCATAAACCACGCGAATTGTTATGCGCTCATTCCCCGGGATGCATCTGCGGGATGCTGAGGACGCGCTCCACGGCAATTCAGCGCTATCAGTAACGTCTGACTCGCGGATACGCGTCGTCGTTGACGTCGTCGTCGACGACGACGATGACACTGTATCTCGGGGACCAACGTCTTCCCGGCGGGCGTTTCGCGAATCGATAAAATTTAATTCGGCCGCGACCCGCTCTCTCTCTCTCTCTCTCTCTCTCTCTCTCTCTCTCTCTCTCTCTCTCTCTCTCGCGCGCGCGCGCGCGCGCGAGTTCCCGGTCCCGCTCCGTTGCGTCTGCGAAACGACCCTGTTAATCGACTCCACGGATTTCACGCCACGATCGCCCGGAACCGATTGCCGAGCACGCGAATTTATTCGCCGGCTGCTTAGCCTCCGGAGATCTGCTCCAGTTTGCGCGAGGAGACGCACGCTTCCGCTTTGCCGCCACGCGCGCCGCCCGTTAATCGAGCCGAAGAAGTCGACGATGGACATTTAACACTCCGAAAGCGGTTTTGATGATTGTACTGATGGCAGTCTTTGATTCCATTCAGACGGCTGTTTGTCAATTTGTTTTTTTTTTAATATTTTTAATGGTAGTTTATGCTAGACCAATTAGTCTTTTCATTGCGCCCAGTAGCGCAACTTCTGATTGAAATTTGTCACCAGCAGCTGAATAACTAGCTGAACTAGGTTTACCAGAAGCGACTAAAAGCAGCAAAAGTGACTATTTCGCGTTACTTTATAAAAATAATGAGAATATTTCTATCCAAATTTTCAGTGATTTTTGTACTTCCTGTGAAGAGATGATTCCTGAGGTTGTTCAGTATTATTAAGTAACTTTTTCCTTCAGGAGAATGTTCTCCTCGGCTTTGTTTTAAGAAATAACTTTCTAGAGTTATTATCAAAACACACGGGCCAATCAGAATGCGGCTACAGGGGACAGATTCCGGCTCGGCCAATGTCAACGCCAATGTCAAGCTTGCCATTGAAAATCCATGACGTCTCTGGGACGCCATTTTTTTTTTTTTATTGGGAAATCTCTTACGAGATTTATTGTTACGTAATGTTTAATACAGAGTATTACATAGTGTAATGTATGGTATAACGAAAACGATAGCAACGATATTAGAAGAAACAAAAATTCTTAGGCACGTAGGTTACATGTATTTAAAAAGGCTATTATATAGACGCACGCATTAATATTAGGATCAGCTATTAAGCAACCTATGTCCAATGGCAATTGGAAACCTGCTTTAGAAAGATTTTGGATAAGTTTTATCCTCTGATCATTATACAGGTCACACTGCCATAGAACATGGTTAAGCGTTTCTTGCTCTTGGTTACATTTACATTTAGGGTTATCGATAATGCCAATGCGAGCAAGTGAAGCAGGGACGCCATTTTAATATGGTATACGGGGTTCAGGAAATTTAAAAATCAGCGGAAAAATGAAATCAAAAAATCATTTACTATTATTTCTACCTTCCACTCGACACTAATCTAGATCAACAACATAAAACTGACTTACAACATTTTAACTTACTCGTTCGGGACAAGTAATAAATTCTCCCTAATGAATCGCATCGGTACGGTATGTTTAAACGGGTTAATAATTTTGACAAATGTCTTTATTGCATCGTGTGCGATCTAATTTCACCGCAAACTCATAAGATCCTCGGTTTATCGACGATCAACCGGAAGAAAGAGGCAAATATTACAGCTAGATCCCGCGTCGTCGATGCTTGGGACGGAGGATCCAGAAAGGAGTAAAGACTCTGGCGAGACGGCGTAAATTCCGCGTGGCGAGTCGGCTCGATAATTAAATTAATTCGCCGAGGGAGAGATCGAGTTCCCGAGGCAAGGATCCCGGATAGATCCGGCCGTCGCGTCGTCGGTTCGATTCCGCGGGAGACTCGCGCCATTGTTCTAACGCGCGTTTAATTATTACCGATCATTATATCCGGCTCGCCGGGAGATTAGAGTGATATTAGAGAGAATGCCGGTGTTGCGGTATATCGGTCTGACGGTCGAATATCGGAAAACGATTACAACATAATTCACTGTATCGATAAAATTTAATTACGCTTTATATAATGTAACCGGGGGCCCAGCCCCGCCCGCGGTGCTCTGTCGCGCGTGCTCGCGAGGAAACGCCGAATCCGCTCCGCGGAATTTATACGCGGACGTCACTTTTGCAAAACATCGGGGGGAGAGGGGGAGGAGGTCCCGAAATATCAGGGCAACAAGGCGATTCCGATGGTAATATAATTGGTTATCGTTCGCCGGGCCGTTTTATCATTACCGCGAATCAAGCACTCCGTTTGTATCTTCCCGGCGTGCCTCGCGCGTGACGTTTTCCCGATAACCGGCTGCATAAATCTGAGCGTAATATCGCAAACAAAGCTGCCGCGCATCCACTCTGCCCGTTCCTCTTTTCCGAGGGCAGGAAAAAGAAGGCCGGGAGAACACGCGCGCGAGGATTGAGTAACGCGAGCACCATGATATTTCTCAAATAATCCCGCTGAATATACTGTTTCGCGGAGATACGCGCCATCTTAGAGGGCCCGCGTGTCCGAGGGTCGCTTGATAGCAGAAATTAATTACGGGAACAGATTTTATCGCGCTCGGCACGAACCAGCTCTTTTTCTAGAGGCAACTTCGCTCCGCCTCTAAAGCTCCAGACTTTCGATCTTTGCGAATGAATTCGCCCCCTTTCAACCCTTATGCCAATACCCTGATACCCGCTTTTTAATTTTTGTATTTCAAATTTGTAGTATGTTCTTGTAAATAAATCTTCTCTCTTGGATAGTCATATATACAGTGATTTCTCTATATATGCCGCCAAGGCCTGGACGATAAACGTCGCGGAATTATCCCCACTACCGCGGGGTATACTTCGTGACAAGAATGCTCGAGCATGTCTCCTGAACGATACACGACGCTGGCAAGACCCGTGTTAATGACATATATCGAGAATTCATTGTAGATTGTGAATTTTGTGCAATTGCAAAAATGAACAGATGAAATATAAAACTGTGAAGACGTTAGAAGAATTAAAGAATATTGTCAACGACTTATCGAAATTGTTAGACGGCGAAGAACATTGTCGTTTCTTATAATTATACCACGGATTTTATGCATTTATGACAAAAATGGGTACGCACAATTTAAAGCAGTGGATACATTCAAAAGATTTAAGGGCACCAGCGTATTGGTTTTAGCTAAAAGAAGAAAGAAATTTTTATTTCGCTCTTGTGTCTTGCAATCAATACAAATATTTTGCATAAAGATCCGCAGTCTACATATAATTGACACACAATTTTTATCTTGCATAAATCGCCGCAGTCTAATCATAAATTGTTACATATTTCAATCCTAAAAACATGCGCTGGAAGATTTGTTCTTATATTTTACGTTCCAAGCATACTAGCTGTCCTAACACTCAAAACTAGCCTCCTACATCCGAATAAAAATACCAGAAACAATAATCACGTGGAAATGGCCTCCTAGTCTTCCATTTAATTATTCCGGCGAACCTTGAAGAACGGATCTGCAGTTTTTTAGCAAAGCAGAGACCAATGTCTCCTTATAATTGTCACACAATTTTTATCTTGCATAAATGTCCGCAGTCTGATCATAAACTGATACATATTTCCTTCCTAAAAATATGCGCTGGAAGATTTGTTCTTATATTTTACGTTCCAAGCATACTAGCTGTCCTGACACTCAAAACTAGCCTCCTACATCCGAATAAAAATACCAGAAACAATAATCACGAGGAAATGGCCTCCTAGTCTTCCATTTAATTATTCCGGCGAACCTTGAAGAACGGATCTGCTATTTTTTAGCAAAGGAGAGACCAATGTCCACGCAGATCTCGCACACAACGCGCGGACCCTCTTACAAGACACTGTCAAATCAATTCCAGCGATTCCCAGACAAAAATAATTCACCGGCCGATACGATGGAGTCGTCGATCGGTCCCAGCGGCGACGAAAATGTCGCAACGCTTAGGTGTGGTTCCCGGGCGAAGACAGGAGTAGGGGGAAAGGGGGCAGAGCGTCGTTCACACAGAAAACGTCTGGCTCGCGATCGTTTGTTCCCGATGTCCCTGTGCGCCTTTGTGTCCGCGTGTTCGAGCGTCTCTGAACTGGTTTCGCGATCGGCGTCGTGATTGCAGACACTCGGCCGAACAATATTCTTATGCAACGGCGGGATCGTGCGCGACAAAGCGACGTCCCTCGCGGAGAGAAGAAGGAGCGCTCTCGAAGGGGCAGAGAGCGCAGAAAATGGAGGCACGTTGCGCGATCCATCTTCCGCGTTCAAGTTTATCTCGAGAATTTCATTTCTCGGTGTACGTGGCGGGGCCGGCTCCCACGTGGGACAGCGGTTTTCCGAGCCCGTCTCTCGTCTTCCGACTTCCCTCGCCTCTAATTCCCGTGAAATCCGCCGAGAATTCGGCGGTAAAAATTCCCCAAGAAATTAGAGACGATCGCGCTTACTGTCCCGTTTTTTCCCGTCCCCGAAACTCGCGCGCCGAACCCTCGCAACCCCCAGTCGCCTCTGATCTCAGATTTCGTCCGGAAAACTTGGATCGTGTTTGGATCGTTAATCCCCATTGCTTCATTGCTGGAACAATTAGATCCTCGTGATAAAAATTCCCCAAGAAATTAGAAACGATCGCTCCGCTACCCCGTCTATTCCCACCCGAATTGCGTCCAGAAGAAACGCGTAACATTCGCATTTAGTAATTAGTAGACTTCGGACATTTATGCAGTTACAGCTTAGGAAAAATTTCAAAAATAACATAAAATTCGATAGAATTCAGTACGATTTTTGTATCGCGTGATACAGATGCATAGTGTTTTCGAGCAGTCTCGCTGCCCGAAATTGGGGACGAAGCTTCGGCTATTTTTCGGCAGTTCGAAACTTGGCCACCGAAAGTTTACTATCGCCGTGGCAGCTCGCCTCGGCTTTTGTTCAGGACGAATCGCCGGCTGGGAAGTCTCTGCGCCATAAAGCAGGGATCGCTGCCGCGAGTTACGAATTAATGTGAACTAAATTTCCGACGAACTACCAGTTGGATGAGTCCTTTAGCCAATCCGCGCTCGCGCGGGCGCTCGGTGTGCTCCTCGAGCGGTGCACGCCGGCGAACACAAATTCTACCCCAACACAATTAGCATACTGGAACCGAAGAGTCATGGAGCATTCGTGTGCACGTTAGGTCTCCAGCGTGATAGTGGCAGCGCGGAAGGGATTGAATAGAAGTTGACTCGGGCTGGATGCCTAACTCGGCTAAGGACATTTTCCCCCGATATATTTCCCTGGAAAATATCCCCGGCGACATCTTTCCGTTCGGTTCCCCGAGAACGTGTCGAATTCGAATTTCATTAGGGTTTCGGAGATCTTGGGAGGAGGCGCCCGGGTACAGATTGCTCTCTGCGGCACACCGTTTCTCTGTAGCACTCAAGAGCAACGAATCTACGTCTCCTCGGGGTATTCTGCACAGGAAGAGCAAGATAGACTGCATTCTATCACGAGATCGAGAATAACCCACTTTTCTTTGACTCGGACGCCATTTGCTCCGAACCGGTGCCCCCGGGGCAATCGAAAACGCTCCCAGAGCAAAGAGAGTTTAGTGCTCGTGCTTGCCCCAAACGATCATCGACGTTGCCCGAGCGTCAGAAGGTTAAGGGAGCAATCGCTGTCACGAGCTCTCCGGCTCGGCTTCATTAACCCCTTTCTAGGCTTTCCTTCGTAGTCCCATTCTACATCCACTATTCTTAAATAACCAATAGGACATTTTCATGAACTTTCATGTGCGTAAAAGGATCTCGAAATTGTCCTTCTTTATTATCCCGAGGACTTCAGAAGTTTAATTTTCAGGAACAATGCCAAATTTTCTATTTCAACCCCTTGCCATACTTGTTCGTGGCTACCATTTCAGTTAATTATTATTACACTGCGGATGTTATGCAAAAATTGATAAAATGACAAAAATTACCCATTTATGTCATTATATGACAAAAATTATCTATTTATGTCATTGTGTGACAAAAATTAGTAGGTGTAATTTTAAATAGCTAAATTATTAGAAAAATTGAAACACACTATTATACTATTTTCAATCTTCTAAACATAAGAAGAAAGAAAATAAATGTCTATTTCGCTGCAGTTCGTTACAATTCGGATAGAAAATTCTTATTTTGCACAAAGATCCTCGGTCTAATTATTATTATGACGTCTTTAACACTAAACCCACCGACACTTCTTGTACACCTGTTCCTATCGTGCGTGGTCAAAATGACCGGTCCTAAAAAAAGTTATTGTCAATACATTAAACGTAGACAATAGTCAATTTGTTGCTGAATGAATCAGTAGATGAACAACTTCCATAAAATGACGATACATATCATTTCAATTACACAAAAAATACTGCGATGCTCTCTCCTCTCTCCTCAGAATTCGTCTGAGAGTCAGTCGCCAGAACCGCGCAACTGACTCGTAACGAGAATTCACTGTAATCGTTTCATCGGAGAGAAAAGAAAATTGATATCATGCCTCTTGTATTTCAGAAGGGTTAAATAAATCTGCCCGATTTTGATCGATGTTTCAGCCAAGCCTGTTCGCAGGGAATCGCACAATAGCACAACACGGTGGTCGAAATAAATGCTTGGCAGGGTTCTGGAGATAGAGGATCGTCTGTCGAATTCCCATCCGGAAACTAAAATTTCACCGCTTAACAACGCGTAACGAGGACGGGAATCGGGAATCTAGGCAGATACGGCCCATGGAATCGTATCGGGATCGTTGATCGCCCTCCACCCCCGGGGGCGGCTTAACCACGTGAATTTAATTAACGAGAAAAACAAGCAACAATTCGGCTGCTGGGGCGTTGGTACGATAGGGGCGTATCCTCGGCGAGACGAGTGGGTGGCGAAGGGGGGTGGAAGCGGTATCGGGCCGCGGATGGACGGCCAGGCGGGTCGGCTAGGTGCGTCAGGAGAAGTTCCCTTAGAATTTAATGTCCCACGTGTTCGTAACGATCCGAATGTGTCTGCTCGTACGTCCTGTCCCGGAATTTAATACAGTAACGTACGTGCAATTTAGATCTGGTCCGGCACGGCTAATGCGTTACACCGCAACGGCCGCTCGCGCCCGGAATTTCGCGAGCAAATTATATAGGGGCCGGGCCGGGCCGGGACGGGCACGGGCCGGCGAGTATTAATGGCCGTGTATCACCGTTCATTTTGTTCCGTGGATTCACTTCGCGCCGAGCAGAGCGAAGCGGAGCGGCCCGGAGCGGACGGGACGATTCGAAAAATACGCGGACGTCCGCGCGTCTGCGGTGCACACAAATCTTTCACCGGGGAAATTATGTCGTTACTAGACGGCACCGGCTGAATTCCTGAAACGAAACGACCCGTTCCGCGAGACCTCTGCACCCGTCCGACGAGTACGAAACAAAAATGTGGGACGCATTTCGCACGGCGAAAACCCTGATCCTGTCATTTTCCCACTTTATCTAGCGGCTCTTGTTGCGACGCATTATCGCGGCTTTACTTTATCAACTAACACGTTGTCGGCCGGTCCTCGCTGACTTCTATTTGCGGCGGTGCTCACTTTCCGGATAGGAGGTGTTTTTGTTATTGATAGGCAGAGCGAGTAGGTTTTATTGTTACTAGTGATAAAATAGTGGAGGGACGCGTGTTAGTACGTGTTACTTTGTTCGTTCTTTTTGTGATCATATGCGGATTTTATACGTTTGTGGCAAATACGAGGTAATCCAGTTTAAAACAGTGGACACCTTAAGCGAATTTAAGAATATGTTATTTTCAACTTTTTAAGATTATCAAAGAAGAAATTAATCTTCTAATCCAATAAAAATAATCAAATTTAAAACAGTGGCACCTTAAACGAATTTAAGAATATGTTATTTTCAACTTTTTAAGATTATCAAAGAAGGAAAGAATATTCCAATCCAATAAAGATAATCTTTAAAACAGTGGACACCTTAAACGAATTCAAGAATATGTTATTGTCAACTTGTTAAGATTATCAAAGAAGAAATTAATCTTCTAATCCAATAAAAATAATCAAATTTAAAACAGGGGACACCTTAAACGAATTTAAGAATATGTTATTTTCAACTTTTTAAGATTATCAAAGAAGGAAAGAATCTTCTAATCCAATAAAAATAATCAAATTTAAAACAGTGGACACCTTAAACGAATTTAAGAATATGTTATTGTCAACTTGTTAAGATTATCAAAGAAGGAATGAATCTTCTAATCCAATAAAAAACAATCAAATTTAAAACAGTGGACACGTTAAACGAATTTCAGAATATGTTATTTTCAACTTGTTAAGATTATCAAAGAAGGAATGAATCTTCTAATCCAATAAAAATAATCAAATTAAAAATTTTTAAAACAGTGGATACCTTAAATGAATTTGAGAATATGTTATTTTCAACTTGTTAAGATTGTCAAAGAAGGAAAGAATCTTCTATATGGTCACTTTTACACTCATATTTTACTCACATCATTTCCTACAATTTTATTTTTGGTATCATGTGCTAGCTCCCGATATTTTCTATAATAGATCATTTTCAAAACAGTTCATCGAGGATAACAAAGTCCAATCATTATATTTGTACGAGTCTATCCAAACTCATTCTGAACGCAACACAGTCACCGAGACGCACCTTAATATTTCGTGTCCTGAATTACACTCCTACTTTTTACTACTGTTTTTATACCGGACATTTCGCAACAGTTCACGTAACACGTGCGTTAATTTCGATGCTCGTGGCAGTATTTTAATGGAAGTGGTACTTCCGAGTCCCTTCAGGACATAAAGGGTGGTAGTAGGCTTCCCGTAGGTAAAGTGTTAAGTCAACAGCAGCTTCCTGTATTTATTTCGTTGAGGCCAAGTCTCGGGCGATTCGTTCGGCTAACTATAAAAAGCCCCAAAAATTGTACAAAATGAAAGCAGAAACCAGCGAAAGAAAATAATCTTTCTTAAAAATTTCAAATTCACAAATTCTGCAATAGGCAGAAAAGTCCATCGAGCGAAAAATCGAGCAGATTTTCCGGTTCTTCGGCACACCGATCCCCTAAATCTTTCGCACACACTAGGAGAAACCAATCTCGCCCTCCTTTACACGCAGGAAGCACTAACTGCATTTATTTTTACGGCCGCGGCGAAACTACTTTGGCTTTCGGTCTCCATTTTACTTTTGGTTCGCCGCCGCCGCCGTCGAGGATATTTTATCTCCGAGCGGCCCATAAAGTCCCGCGTCATCAGAATCCGGTACGTTCCGGCTGGTCCGAAATTCTTGACGATCTAGGCGACAAGAGGGCGGATCGATTTAAAGGCGGCGAGGAGAGCAGACGCGGGGGTGGATTCTGCTCGCCCCACGATTTCACGGGGGCGCGCAGCCCCGCGCTCTAAATTACCACTGGCGGCTCTATAGCAACGTGTCGGTGGGATCGTGGTTACGGGGCCCTAAGGACACCGTGGCTTAACGAGACCGGATAGTAGGCGCGTGCGTGCCCACCCACACACGTCGAGGGCAATATTTTTTTACAGCGTCCCAGAGACAGTTTTCACGCGTGTCGTTGGACGGAACGAGATCGTTCCGCTCCCGAGGGTCGCGGCCGACCGTAATCAGCGTCGAAATTGTAACGATTATTTACCAGGAATCCCGTGGATATACGCCCGGGGACAAACTGATGGCGAAGGCGTGGTTCAACCACCGGACAATCTTAGACGGCGTTAGCCGGCGAGCTAATATCCTCGAGTGGGGAGAGGTCGCCTCGCTATAAGCTCGCCAACACGCCTCGGAGACGATCTCGCGTCGACCGACGCCTGTTATTCACCCGAACAGGATTTATAATCCTGTTAACGCCTGTCGATGCTCGTAATTACTCTCCTCTTGACTCGGGGAACGCGATCGCCTCTTTATTCGAACCGTTCCCTATCAATTTAACCTTGCCGAACATCTCCGAGCCCCGCGCATATCAGAAAAGCGAGTATCAACTGTTTCTCAATGTCCATCTTGCTTACTGCTTCGGAATGTACCGTCTATAAACATTTACAGGCTCTTGGTGTCTGTAAAAAGTGGAAACAATAGCTTCGTTAACACCTTTTCGACGGAACAGTGCCTATAAGGTACGTCCTGTATGGTCATTCATTTAGAATTTATCAGAATTAATTTATTACAGCATTTAACGTGTTCTTGTGTAGAGAAAGTTATATGCTCACTTGAAATCAATTATGAGTTATTAGTAGATATAGAAATAGACCTTTATTTTCATTCTTATTATGTTTAGCAGATTCAAAATAATGTGATAGTATGTTCATATTTTTCGAATATTTTTGCTACTTGAAATTACACCTATTCATTTTTGTCATGAATGCATAAAATCCGCAGTCTAGTTATCAGTTTCATTTTTATCATATCTAGTAGAAGCTAACGTATACAATTTGATTGTTCATTCAAGTTGTCGCTTTTTGGTGTTTCATGAAACACCTTACATAGACCGCGGATTTGTATGCAAGATAAATTATTTGCAAGATTATTTATGCAAGATCTGCATTATTTGCAGAATACAGGAGCTACATAGACACGTAGTCATTTTCCTAACAATTTTATACAGAATACAGCGATTTCTCTATATATGTCGCGAAGGCCTGCATGATAAACGTCGCGGAATTATCCCCCCTACCGCGGGGTTTACCCGTGAGGGGCCTCGAAGCACGAGATTCCTCGCACGCCGAGGAGTGTAAACATAACACGGGTATGACTCCTGGACGATACATGACACTGGCAAGACCCGCGTTGTTGACATATATCGAGAATTCACTGTACAACAATATCTTTGAATCCTTTAAATATGTTACTGATATATTAATTCTTGTCATAAATGCATACAATCAACGAGGTTTGAAGATCGTTCTACAAATCGTTCCACCAATTGTTAAACAAATTGGGCCAGGGATTTTGCGGACAACATCTCGCGGTAACAGATGATTGTTCCACCGCAAGACACATCGACCGTTTTCCAGGCTCGGAGGCCGCAGAGATTCAAGGATTGGCGAGGAACGTCGAAGTTAGGCGTCGCGTATTAGCGACAGGCTGTTTCAAAGTTCCGAGGGCCGCGTAGTATATAAAACGTTTCCTTCGCATCGGGAACAGTCGATTTAACCCTCCGTCCCGGATCCGACGCCGCGGAGTTTGCGATCTGGACGTGACAGATCAGGCAAAGTTCGAGAAACCGCAGCGGACGCGGGAATCGAACTTTACAACGCGCGCCGCGTCGCGACGGCCGACATAACCGGTGCGCGGTCCGCGCGCGTTTTCGCAACGCGCGCGCGGTCCACGTACTTCCGAACGATTCGCGAGCATTTCGAAACAGCTGGATCAATACACGCACCCGGCACCCGGCGAAACCCGATATATCGATGCACCGACACCAGCGAACCTCAGAAAACGCAACTTACTTTTAACGAGGAAACTTGTAACTGGACGGCGCATTTTGTGCACTTGCGATTGGACCGCGGATTTTGCAATTTTTAGCAAAAAATGGGACGGCGACGTTCGAAACGGTGGGGAGGTTAAATGAAGTTAGTAATATCGACTTTATTATTTTTCACATATTAATGTAATTAATCCTTGTGGTGAAACTTTGTGCAAGCATGTAACTTAGATCCGCAGAAGGCATATTTTAAATTTTCGTTTTAGGCCCAGGTAAATCAGTTAAAAATCATTACCATCACCTTTCTGTTTCCAGTTTCGACCAAAGTTAATTTTTAAATATTTTTCCCATAAATTACCTTGTATATTAATCCTTCGTATTCCTTCATATGATCCTACTAATTCCTAAAAAAAAAACTGGAGTCTTTTGAACCAATTTTATAAAAGTTATTCGTTTTTAAAGGGCGGCCGGACAGTTTTGCGCCTGGCTGTAGCTCCTACCTTATCGAAACTAAATGATCGAGACACTCAAGCGTTCTGGCAGGTTTATAATATTTTTCCAAGAACCACTTCAGCCGATTACGTTGTATTCTACATTTATTTATTGAAATGAACACACGAAAAAATACCAAGCATTTTCCAAATTAACTGAATGACATGCGGAGGATACGCATCGAGGTCCTCAAGTGGCTCCACATCGTATCCTAAATGTTAATCAAGCGATAATCGCGCCGATAACCATCCGGGTCTCTTTGCCCGCGAGAAACTCGCCTGATCGAATAATTTCTCGTATAAAACGTGTTCGGAACTTTCCCGAAGAAGCCTCGCCAGTCTCCAGGACCACCGACGGTGCAGGTTACAAAGGGCTTGCTGAGCCGTAACGATCTTCGGACACGTATTTAGAGGAATTGTTGAGAAAAGTCTCGCTCGAAGGAAATACGTTCCCCTCTTCGCTCGACGCTCGATTTTTCATTAGCTGGCCCGTGCCGCTTGTTAATTCCCGTGTCAGTGGCAAGCTTCGGCAACGTCCTGTTGCCGAAGAAGCCGGGGAATGAAAGAGCGCGAGAGATGGTAGGACGAGAGAGAAACATCGAGGGGCGGCGAGAGAACAGAGGGAAACGGTTCTTCGTTAAAAGTTCGCCGGAAGAGGAATTTAATTTGGCGCTTAGCTCGCCCGCTTCTCGCTTAGACGCGGCCGCGCGGACCCAGTCAGCCGAGCCCTGTTCCTCCCCCGATAATTGTCAGAGATCGTGGCGCGATGTGGCAGGACCTATGGAACAGAGAGCGAACTGATTGTACAGCCTGTTCCGATGGCAGAGAGGGAGAGAGAGGGAGAGAGAGAGAGAGAGAGAGAGCACCCGGGCCAACGCTCCCGTTTGCCCACAGCATATACAGGGGGATAGTGAAACTCAGGCAGATGCGCCGAGCCGAGCCGAGCCGAGCCGAGCCAGGCCCAGGGCCGGGGGATTGACCGGGGATATAATTGACACGGTCAAACGGTGTGTTCTCCCCGGACACGTGAAATGTGATCGAAGACGCGGCCCCCGTGGTGTACCGTACGCGATGACGAGTTTCGGAACACCGTTGCGATTCCAGCCCCCGTTTGTCGATCAACACCGCGGAACAAACTCGCCGGCTACCCATTGATGAAGCCCGCCCACGCTGCCTCGCAAATATGTCCCGTATAATTGCTTCGCGAGCCGATGTTAGACGGTCCGACGCCGAGATCGACCAGCCGATCTCCTCGCGCGCCCCATTTTATTAGACGCCCGATCGTCCTTTCCGGTTTGAAACCGGTGCCACGAATCGTTTTGGAATACCATTTCAAGTAACCCTGGAAAGACTTCTTTATCTTCATAATATGTTGGTATGAAATATATCGTAAACTATATCTTTATTTTTATAAAGTAATGTAAAATACTGTGATTTTTCTGTATATGTCGCCGAGGCCTGGACGATTAACGTCGCGGAATTGTCCCCACTACCGCGCGGTGTAGCTCGAGAGGCCTCGGACGTCGAGGAGTGTAAACACGGCTAGGGTATGTCTTCTGGACGATACATGACACTGGCAGGACCCGTGTTGTTGACATATATCGAGAATTCATTATATAGTGTTCGGCATTTCAATTTCACTTGTCTTTCATTGCGTCCTCGTTGTTACCGTTCACGATCGAAAAGTCAAAACGTTTTACAGAAGTTAGTTTGAGGTGATCGTAGATGTGTGCATTGGTTGGAACATGCAACGGAGAAAATTATGAAAACAACTGTGGTTATCTATTGACTTTGTTGAATAATGTTTGACAGCAGGTTTACGGAGCACTAAAAGTCATTTTTGTTTTTAATAACATGTACCCAAGGAAATAAATTTGTTGAATAATTCTTCATGGATGTGTCTTTAGAATCTTGTGCTGCCAAAATTTTTCAGCCATTTTTTTTGTAACAACATACACCCAAAGAAATAAATTTGTTGAATAATTACTCACGGATGTATCTTTAGAATCTTGTGCTGCCCAAATTTTTAGCCATTCTTTTTTGTAATAACTAACTTGTAACTAATTGTAACTTTAAGCAACAAAAATATTAGAAAAATTTAAACATACTATTACATTATTTTCAATCTGCTAAACGTAATAAGAAAGAGAATAAATTTCTATTTCGCTTTAGTTCGTTGTGTTTCAGTTAAAAAAATTTTATTTTGCATAAAGATCCGCAGTCTAGTAATAAAATATACCCAAAGAAATCAATTTGTTGAATAATTCCTCATGGATCTTTAGAATCTCGTGCTGCCCAAACTTCTAGCCATTTTTTTTTTAATAATGCATACCGAAAGAAATAAATGTTTTAAATAATTCCTCATGGATGTATCTTTAGAATTTTATGCTGCCCAAACTTTTAGCCATTTTGTTTTAATAACGTATACCCAAAGAAATAAATTTGTCGAATAAATCCTCGTGGATCTTTAGAATCTTAATAATTGTGAATTAAAAATATTAGAGCCCGTCATTTTGGGTCCCGTGAACCCAGTGTTAAGGTAGAATCTAGGCCGAGAGAACCGTCCGATAGCTAAAAATTATTTCTAGCGTCAATGTTTCCCTTTGTCCTCGAACATGTCAGTAGCCCACGCATTAAGTCTTTCATCCTTGCCGCTATATCCAGCAACAGGAAAGTGAAAAACGTGTCGACGGAGAACACGTTGATGCCGACTAACGACGTCGGAGACGGAAGGCTAGGAACATAAATGGTCCACTCCGGGAACAATTTTTCTGTCAACATGTTTGCCTTTTTGGAGGACTAGCGGTGGTGGGAGAGGGAGAGGGGGGATTCCACTGGTCTTGGAGGCAGAAGAGGACAGAGATACAGCGGGAAACGGAGATAGAGGTAGACGTTTACACGGTCCCTTTGAGAAGGGTCGGGTGAAGCAACACGCGCGTACCCAGTGACCGGGTGCATGCACCCGACCGGATGTTAAATGTACTCGGCGGTCTGTTACGCGAGAGCCAGGCGATTTCGCGTCGCTTAATAATGCGATAGGATTGATCCGGCCGCATCATAAGTGCGTGTCTGCGCCGGTGGAGGCGCAATTATGGGATTGCCGGTATCGCGATCACGTTGGACCGCATTTATGAAAATTCAATCTGTCCGGTACCCGTTGATTTTCGACGGGCATTATACCCGTTCCCCGGCTCTCCGGGACGGATGGGCATCATGACTTGAAGCGGTTGCAGCGCCGCGCCGGAGAGAGAGAGAGAGACAAAGAGAGAGAAAGAGAGAGAGAGCCGCCACGTCCGTTCGTTAATTTCCCGCGCCATTGCAAAATCTTGCTCCTTTGTTCCGCGATCCGCGGTGTTATTGAAATCGAGCGTCGGCAAACGATCGTACCGGCCCAGTCGCTCGACTGACGATTTTCGTCACCGAGATAACCCGTTGTCCCACGCTATCACTCACAATGCTCGTCGCTAACGACCAGTCCAAACGGAATCCGCTTCAGAATGCATACACGCGTTGCAAACCTGGACGATCGTCAAGAATTCGAGCGTCAAAGTCGGAACTGTTACAATTCGAAAACGAGTTACAGTGTTTTCTCGATATATGTCCACGGGTCTAGCCAGGGACATAATTGCCCAGGAGATACTACTCTTTGATCCACGCGAGAAAGACAGCGAAACTCCAGAGGCGAAGTTTATGGTCCCTCACGGGGTATACTCTGCGGCAGTGGGGATAATTCCGCCACGTTTATCGTCCAGGCCCTGGCGACATATATAGAAAAATTACTGTTATACATTAAGAAATTTTTCTATTGAAATTTTAACTAATAGGAGGTCATTAACAAGGTCCTGCAAGATTTCACGGGGTATACTCCGCGGAAGTGGGGATAATTCCGCGACGTTTATGGTCAGACCCTGGCGACATATATAGAAAAATTACTGTAATACATTAAGAAATTTTTCTATTGAAATTTTAACTAATAGTAGGTCATTAACAAGGTCTTGCAAGATTTAATGTCACGTGACCAATCCGGTACTGGCAGGGGGAGGGTAACTTTTTCCCCTGAATTCGATTGAATTTCCCTGATCTGGCGACTCAGCTTCCAGGCAGACCTGTGTAACAATGCAGTGAAATCCCAGAATTTTTTTCCCCAATTTGACCCACGTTTCCCGGAAACTGTGAAAGAGTCTCTTCGTTTCATGCTTACAAAATTGATACAACTTACTCGTAGTGTACTTTAATGTTTAGTGATATATTAAGTATAAATAAATTCGATAATGGAAAAAATATTTTGATTAATATATGTTGCAATTTTTAAAGTTGACACTCGAGTGCTAAGGATTAACATATTGCATGCAGGTACATGATTGAATCTGTCTTTTCAGAAACTATACTGTTGCACTTGTAAAAATACGTCAGCTTACTCTCATTTTTCACCTTCTATGCAAGCCCTCAAAAGTTCAATGATTCTTATGGAAACACGTTCTAAAAACGGTCGAAGGATCCCATCAAACCCGAGTAAATTTTGGCCGAGCTAACGGAGCCGGGTTTGTCGATTTTTAGACAAGACTTCGTACTCCCATTTGACCCGAAGAGCGCCCATCATAAAGCGCCATCTTTCATCTTTCATTTACGCTTTCAAATACGCTCGAATTCCTACGGGAACACATTCTAAAATCGACCAAAAAATTCCTCTTAAAATCACGTTAATTTTGTAACAGTTGCCGGATGTGTTTTCTCAATTTTTTCAACAGAATCTCGCATTTCCTTTTCACTCCAAGTCCCGTTATCATACAGTGCCATTTTCCCAAATGAGTACATTTTAAAATTGACTCGAAGGATCCTCAAAAATTCCATAAAATCAAAGCAAGTTATTTAATGAAATAAAAAGTGAAAATAATTATATCTATAATACTGAATAGTCCTCCAACTTTCTTGCATTTTACAGATCCTGAAATTTGGTACAATGAATATATTAACGTAAAAATTTATTTCAAAACCTGGATATATAATTCCATCACCCACATATGGGTGACATGTCAATCAACTTCAAGCTCTCAAAAGTTTCAAAATTCCCTGTTCCCTTTTTCCTCCGTGAAAAGATACGCAGCAATGTTAAAGTAAAACGTTAGGCCTTTTACCGTACCCTGTGGAAAACCCCACATCCTATGGTTATTGGGAAATACCTGATTCCCCGTTATTTTATTGAAGGTCGTCCTCACTTCAGGTATGAATGTACGCATCGCCGCCCTCGCGTTTGGGCATTAGTTCTAACTGTGCGCTCGTCTTGTAGACACCTCCGACAACGGCTTCTTCCGTTTAAATATATTTCTTCCACCGTCTTCCCGTATAATTATTTCCACATAACCCCTCAACAAGCAAAAACCAAATATCACCTTCAGTGTTCTTTAAATTCTTTACATACACCATATCTGTCACAAAAGACATTTTAATCGACGTATTAACACATTCGCGACCGCTGACGCGAATTCGCGTCATTTTAAATTCTATTCCTGATTGCCGCTGACGCGAATCTGACGTTTGTTGAACATTAATTGCAACATTGATATATCAAAGCTTTAGCGATACAAGATTGCGGCAACCAGCTTCAGAATTTCATTATTTTCGCCGGTACTCAGTATTAGAAACGGAAAAATGTGCCGGTCGCGAATGTGTTAATGATAGAAATAATTGAGGCGATCCCGTTAGACGGTCCACCCGGTATATAGCTTGTTTCTCGCGGTTGATGAACGAGCCCGCGAGTCCGCGAATGAAAACTACGAGATTCTATTGAATCGAGAGTGTGCAGCGCCCCATCCCCCGGTTATGGCTGGCAACATCGAATTCCGCGGGAAGATCGGCGAGAGATGAACAAGGTTCTGCGATCCGGGCTCGAGGTAGTTATGGAGGTGTGTTGATAAATAGCGGACAGTTTTTCAACGACGATTTCCTGCGTCGAAACAACGGGCAAGGCGCATCGATCCGATAATCCGATTTGCTAGCTGTAAGTACTGAAATATCACCTTCATCAACCGGGGCTCTCGCTCCTCGCGAGTACCGAATAAAGTAGAATCAATCGCGATTTATTTCGCCGGGCCGCTCTGTGTGTGTGTCATTACCCCCGCTCTGTTTGTGTTTGAACGGATTCCCCCTGAATACCCGAGGCAGGAATTTTTCGAATTTATTCTGTGATTCGTTGTAATTAATAGAACTGCAGTACGGGAAATAGAGGGGTGGAGGGGTGGGGGCGGAGTGGGGGAGGGAGTGTTAAAGCGATCCTGTATGGGAGCAAAAATTTGTGCCGGCGAGGATTATGAGTTATGGGAACGACCATCGCCCACAGGGGTCATTTGTATCTGACCGGTGCAATAGTCAACTGTCCCGGAATCCTGTTTTTACCGGTTTAATATAAACAATGATGCATCTATCCCAATGGAGTTTAACTTTGTCCGTCGGTTCGAAGTTGGTGGTGTACTTTTTTCTTCGTTTTTTGTTTTGTTTTTAGACGGGGGTAAACAATCGCAGCTAACCTCGATTTGATTGCGTTAAAATTTATCGGTGGATTTTCAGGAATTTAACCCTTTATCATTCATCTCGCGACTATACTCGTAAGCTATTTTATCGGCAACGTTTCCCCTGCTGGAACGATATTGGTTTATTTATTGTAAAAAAGTAATATGCAGAACTGTTTATTGATATTTCCTATTGATCGATGCGAATCCCGCGATATACGTGTTTACTATATCGAATTCAATTTGTTTGATACGTGAGTCGCTCGATGTTATTCAAATTGTGAAAAACGCTGTTACATACGTGAAACGGATGTTTATGCGGAGTTCAACATTTCCGACGCTCGTGGTAAACAAGAGCCGATCATTCTGCGGAACAAGTAGAGCCAATCGTTTCGATGATCATGACGAACTAAATGTTTTGGCGAAAAAAGGAGAACCAATCAGTATGGCGAACATGAAAAATCAATCTTTCTGGAGAACAACCAGAACCGATCATTCCGGTGAGAATGAAGAACAAATTAATTCTGGTGATTAGGAAGAACCAATCATTTCGGAGAACAAGGAGAACTAATTATTCTGGTGAGCGAGAGGAACCAATTATTTTTATGAACAAAAAGAACGACAAAAAGACGACGAGTATAACGACAAAATATTTGTACTGAAAATAAAATAAATGTCAGTTGCTGTAGAACTATAGATCAATCCGAGTGCTTTTTATAAAATAGTTTCGAGTTTCGTTCCAATATCCTTAATAATTATTCTTCATAAAATACAGAAAAATACACAATCCACAAGCACGCGAATGGTTTATCTAATCATTTGATAACAAATACTGCTCGCACCGCCCGATAATAACATCCAAATTACAGAGAACTTAATGAACCCACGAAAGAAGTAAAATCCGAAAAAAAATTTGCTGAAGCACGAGAGCCCTTGATATCATAATGGAGGGTGTACGTTAGCCCGGAATCTTTTTATTGAAATAAAAATTGTAGACGAATTGAATGTTATTGTATTGCACTGTGAACCGTAGAATTGTTCGAGAATAAGTTAATGAACCCGCGAACGGAATGAAATCCGAAAAAAGTTCGTACAAAATCCCCGACTAGGTGAGTGTCTTCGTGCGCGTTCTCAATCGAGGCTGCTGCAATCACGGGGCCGAAGAAAAGCTTGGTCCCATTGAAGGCATTCATCGGACGCGGAAGTTGCGTTGAACAAATCTTGCAGCATAACGAAGACGCGTTCTAATAAGGGCCTCGACGGTCCTCGAACGAACGGGGGCCGGGCTTGTAATTAAAAATACTCGCGGATTTGTCAGTGAGAGAGGCCGAGAGCGTTCCTCTGGAGGACCGTAGCAAAGTTTCTTTTCCCGGGCCGTTGAAAAGAGTAACGGTCGCTGGATGAAATTACTGCGCTTCCGCCGAAAACACGGAAGCTCACGGCGTTTCTTTCACGTTGATGGGGGGAGGGGGTGGGTGAAGGTGGCGCGGGGGTGTCGCGGGGGTGGCTCCGGGATTCGAAAAGCCGGGGAAAGAAGGGTCGTCGCGCCAGAAGGCGGTGGTCGGACTACTCGGGCTTGTATAGCTGGTTCCATATCGATCTAGGTGTCGTTATCAAGCAAGTAGGTAGGGGAAGTTATATAGTTATTGGCCCCTGTACAGTTATTGGCCTACCCCACCCCCACGGCTACCGCCATTCGGGGACCAATTTCGTGGTTCATTTTCATCGGGGCGACTTTAATAATAATGAAGATAAAGCCTTTCTCTTTTTTCTCTTTCTTTTTTTTCTTCACCTTTACAGTCGGACCCCGGGGCTATTATCGTTTCACGTGTTATACGGCCGTTCCCGAGCCACACGCCTTCCTCCACCGACCGACACAACAAGTTTCCCTTGGCTGTGTCGCGCGAGCTCGCGCGCGCGATCGCGGTCAAATAAACAACCCCGAAAAATAACTTCGAAGAGTTGCCGCGCGGCCGAGAATCTTCGGGAAAAGTTTCCACACCGGAGATCTTCTTTTCGCAGACGCGATACAAGCCCGAGGATCGTTTTTCGACGGTAGTTCTCGGAATCGGGACGCGCCGGTTTACGTACGACCTTTTCGAAACTTAATTTGTCTCTTGCTATGAAACTGTGACGTCGGCACGATAAGAAACCGTCCGGGGAAACTGCTAAATTCGGACTGTGTACGGCGTGTTTGCATTCGAGTTTTCAAAACTCGCTCTGGGTTTTAAAATTTGGGAAAAATATGATTGGCGAAAATGGCGTCTACAAGGATACACGTATTTTGAGGAAGGATGTTTTTATATTATTCATTCGAGAGGCATGATGAATAGGATTTGTGTTTCAAATGGAACGATATCTTTAGGACCATTTGATAATACGTTTGATGACAAAATGCTATTAAAAAATTCAGTAGAAAACCTGTCGTTAAATACTTGCAACAATTCACCAAAATTTCAATCCTCTTTATTATTGTTCAGGTTACACCCCACTTTACAGATAAAAAAGAGGGTACTAACCTCACATTAGGTTTAATCCTGCACTAATTTGGTGTTATAAAAATCGTTGAGAAATGCTACCAAAAAATTCAGTAGAAAACCTGTCGTTAAATACTCGCAACAATTCACCAAAACTTCAATCCTCTTCATTATTGTTTACAGCCCACTTTACAGGCAAAAGCGTGGGTACAATCCCAAAATTACGTTTAATCCTGTACTAATTTGGTATTATAAAAATCGTTGAGAAATGCTACTAAAAATTTTAGTTAAAATCCTCTCGTTGAATACTCGCAACAATTCACCAAAATTTCAATCCTCTTCATTATCGCTTACGTTACACTCCACATTACAAATAAAAGCGAGGGTACAATCCCCGTATTAGGTTTAATCCTGTACTAATTAGGTGTTATAAGAGTCGTTGGGAAATAATAAAATTATAGGATTTATACCTGGAATAATTTCGTCACAAAATGGAATCTAATATTAATACGATCCGAAGAAAGTTCAATTGATCCACGGACGTCACTCGGCGCGCATAGAGTCCTATCGCTATAGTGCGACTAAAATGGTCCCGAGAAAGTTCATCCTCTTCCTCGGCAGCGTCTGCGTCGGACATTTTAACGAAGTAACTGTTGTTTGTTTCGTGCCACATTAATTCAATTTCACCATTTTCCTCGATAAAAATAAAAGAGAACCGTGTAAAATTGACAGAACGGGTTGTAATTCGACGGAAGACCACGCTTGGACCTTTCACGATGGAAAAACAGAGACTTGCGACAAGCATGGTCGCGGGAAATGCTGTCCGAGGCAGCGAACTATTATTCGATAACCGATCGAAACGCATTAACAGTTGCGCAACAAACTGTGAACGGGTTGCATCGACCGAGTCGGCCGGGGCCATTAATACAAAAGGCCATTTACATTTGCCGAAGAGCCGGCCCCATAACGAACTATTCTCGCGAGTGGGCCAGCGAATTAGAATGGCCGGAACGACGGAGCAATTTTCGATCGAGGCTGAACAACGAGAGAGAGAGAGAGAGAGAGAGAGAGAGAGAGAGAGAGAGAGAGAGAGAGAAGTTTCGAAGCGCAGCGCTCGCGCGCGCTTATAAGTGGATTGCCGTGCGGAAGAAAGTTGCCGGCGAGGCAGGGCGAGGCGAGGCGAGGCAACGGGATTGGAATATTCGCGTCTCGTGGAATTCCGTGAGGAACGGCCGAAAAAGTTGTCGAGCCGCGAGAAAACGGGCGTGGGGGATATCGTTGAAAAGCGGTCGCGAACGACACCAAGACGATCCCGACTGTCGCCGATAAAATATCGCGGGACCGTACAAAACACGCGGCTCAGCGCCGACGACCTTAGAAAAACCCTCTTTGATTCACCGTCAAAACAATCCGCAACCAACGCTTCAAGCTTTATGGCCGCGCAGTTTTCTATAAACTCGAACGGTTTCTTGCTTCGGTTCCATCCAAACCGATCGCCGTCTTCGCCCTCTTCGATCCCGCAGTCGAGAGGGCGAGCACATTTTTGTCGCCTCGATTTGTCTTTCCATTCGTATTCATACCTCGGATCTACTCATGGCAGGCGTCATACTATCTCCTCTTCGCTTTTTAAGCACTATGCCCGCACAATGCATTGTCAAGTTCCAAGCGAGTTCTAATTTTTCTTTTTTGTTCATGGAAGATATTCGATTGATGTTCACTTGTAGTTCACTTGTAAGTTAAGTTGAAGATTGTAGGGAGTCCTCCAAGATTTCATTACATTTTTCTTAAGTTTTGAATAATCAGAAATTAGGAAACGAAAGGTGTGTTGTATAAATAGGAATAAATATTTTTTAACTAAAACTGGAGCGGTTGGACGGCCAACAAAATTGTTTAAAAACACATGCATAAAATCTTTCACGTCAAACCCTTCTCGAATATTTAAACATATTCCAACATTTGGTTACTGCCGCGAGATCCTGCTTCAATCACTCAGCCGTCAGAGCAAAAATTATGAAAATAAATGAAGACCCGGTGTATTGTTAAAATATTCATTGTCAGATTTAAACACGGCGCGTAGATTGAACGAAACCGGGGGAAAGGTAGAAAAATAATTGTAATTTAAATGTTCTTGCCCGAGGGTATGCGTAACATTCAATTCCTGATAAACTACCGTTTCCCTCCGTTTTCCATCTCGAATTTCCAGACACTGCAATCCAAACAACGAAACAAAGTCGATGATCTTCAAAATTGAAATCGAGTGGTGACATTTTGGAGTGGGGGGACGAGGAACCACCGTCATTGTTAATCTTGGAAATTATGAGATTACAGGTTAATTTGACCGCGAATGTCGGACAGTGTTGCTCCCCCGAAATTGCATGTTGACTCATTTCCGGCGCGGTATTTTTCCCTTTGACAGAGGGTGGGCGTCGCCGCCGCCGCCGCCGCCGCCGCCGCGTTAATATTTTCCGTCGGACCGCCCGAACGAACACGAACACGTATCGCGTGTAAAGCAGAAAATTCCCCGGGCAGGTACATTTCGAAAATTCGCGTTAATTCCGGCCGGAAATTGAAGTTCTCGTAAAAAGCGCAATATTCGTATAGATAATATATGACCGGCAAGCAGTGCACGTGTCAGGGGCGGCCGGAGGAGGGCGCGCGCATATAGGTTCGCATCGCGCAGTAACGGTAATAACACTTGGAGCAATAATAAAGATTTAATGCTAGGCATTCCGCCTTTTACGGACGGTTATACAAGCGGAAGGGTGGTGGCCCGGTCAAAAACCGATTCCACCGCGTTTCCGTCGAAATTACATCCTCTCCTACTGCGAGCCAAATTTTTTCCGGTACCCGGACCCCGACGGTTTCTATTACCCGGTCGCACGCGCCCTTCGCATTACGCGAACTCGCACGCGGACAAACGCACCAGCAATTAAGCGTAACGAGCCGCCGAAAGCGACCAATCGGAATCATTCAGTCCGCAGAAATTCGTCTGAGTAATTGACCGCGCCGTTGACCTTCTTCCGGTTTCTAACCTCACTTTCTGCTCCCCTCCTTTCCTACTTCTACTATGTTCATGAATGATTATATCTTAACACTAAACCTACCGGCACTTCTAGTATACCTGTTCCTACCGTGCGTGGTGAAAATATCCGGTTAATACATTGAACGTAGATAATAGTCAATTTGCTGCCCGAATGAATTAGTAGATGAACAACTTCCTTGAAATGACGATACAAATTTATTTTTATATAATTGCAAATTTTTTAAAAAATACTGCGATGCTCCCTCCACAATTTACAAAATTGTACTGTGCCGTCCACCTTTGCGGTTTCGATGCATTTACTAGGAAACAGTATTATCAACCAGGCACGCGCGTAACTTGATAGCGTCTCATTCAATAGGGCGGCTCATTTATTTTGAGTTGGCCATGCCACATTCAGGATAGCCTTTCTTTTATACTGATTGTGTTGGTTTAGAAGAGTAAATACCATATGATCTCGTGCGGTCAAATTGACCTGGTCGCGGTGGGTAGGGCAACATACATATATTTCTTGAAAAAAAATAATAAAACGAGAAATAAATACTGAAAAATACATTGTATACATACTTCAAGAAAAGTCGAAAAGATAAATCATGTGATGATGTTGTATGTACGAAATTGTTCGCAGAAGTTTGGAAAGGTCAATTTGACCGGCCGTGGCAGGTGTAGTGTTAAGTCTTCATGGAGGTCAAATGTCGTCGTATCCCATGGGGAAGCAACTAGGACTAGGAGGTATAAAATAAAGTGATCGTTATAATTTTTTCTATAAGAAATTATGTGTCGGTTCTGTTTGAAACTTTCAGGATAATTTACCTCCTATTCAAGCAATATTTTCTAATTTTTTGTTTAAAAATACGCACTGAAATGGATGTATTTACATAAACTTTTATGGAGGCCCTCGTTGCTTGATTGTACAGAAGGCCTCGTCACTTGGTTGTGGTCTGTGGTTTCTAATTTTTGCCAGAAGCAAAATGTAAAGTACGAAGAAAGTGTAAAACTGAAAAATTTCTAGGACTTTGAATGAGGACTCATTTAAATATCCGCCTGAAACATTAACGACACAATCTCTACACATTCGCTACTGATTGAAGCAATAAAAAATTCGATTTTTGAAATCGGTAAACTAGGCACCTTTTCAACACGGAACGAAGAGCTGCGGATTACTGGAACACACTGTACAGTAATTGCGCGGCCGCGCAGTATGCATTGGTTCGTTAATTCCCTTGTTCCGCTCCTACGCTCCGACGAGACTATTAACCAAATTTGCATTTTAACGAAATTTCTTGGCGCGTATTAATTCCCGATTACAGTCCCGAGCGTCCACGAAAAATGTCGGCGCGTCGTGCTCGAGGAAATCGAAGCTTACGAGTGGCCCCTCGATTACGAGGGCCATTGTGCGGGCCACGGAGTAAATTTGTTAATTTCCTTGCCGCGCTTTCAGCCCGGGTTTCCCGTTGGCGGAGGTCGGAGCGTCACCGCGTCTAAACGCCTTCTAAATTTCGCTGTTTAATATTCCGCGGCGACCAAACCGCTAAGCGGGTGGAACGGCGGATGACGCGGAACTGCCGAAAAGAATCGCGCGATGGCCCCCTTAAAACAATAGGACCGGGGGGAGCCCGGTTATCTGACAGTTTTTCCAAGCGCTGGAACAACGCACTTTGCGTATTAACCCCTTACTTTCGGGGCGTCCACCCCCCGGGGAACAATGCGGGGTCTCGCGCAAAGCCCGGCGCAACATCACCCGATAATAAACAATAATTAAAAACAATCCCGCCGGGACTCGGATGTTTGCGCTCGGGGGATCTGTTTTTCTCTTCGGAGCCTCGCGCCGCCGGTATACAGCTCCGCCAAAATCTCGTGCACCCAAATCGACCCGCCCATTTCAATAAAAAAGGTACATCGATTACGTAAATTATGACAATCGATCATTCTCACACGGGTTCCTAACACGCTTTTCGAATACCTTTTATTGATTTTCACGCATTTTTCCCAGCACATTTTATTTATTTAATTTAAAAAGAGTGTACCTTTGGAATCGTGATGCAAAGTGAGATACGTTATTTTATATTTTAATTTTGCAATTTATTCGAGAGGTTTGGGGAATATTGAATTGCGACGTTGTAAAACAGAGATTTAACTTAATTCCGGCATATATTAATTTTTCGAAGGACAATTTATTTAGTCGGTTTTGACCGAAATCATTTTTGTAACGTATTTAGCGTGATCGTTCAAGAAACTTTTGAAAATCTCTCTGCTTTCGAGTTGAGCTTAATTGCCCCGTAACAGTATTTCAAATATTCGATACGGGTTGAATACGTTAATATTTTAATGCGAATTCGTATTTTGGAGAGAGGGACTGGTTAATGACGAATAAAGGGGAATAAAAAATTGGTTCAAATTGGAATTCCAAAAAACAGTGGTGTGTTACGGTGAAACGTCGACCGACGTTTTTCATTTAATATTTCAGCTGGATTTCGATAAACTTGATTATTTTTACTAATCTTTACATAACAAACCGTACAGCACTCCTATTTTTTAATATTTTTTCATCTAAAAATACATAATGTGTAAGCATCTTTCCATAACGAATCATACAGTACTTCTATTTTTTAATCTTTTTTCATCTAAAAATATATAATGTGTAAGCAGACTACGATATCACATCTTCAAGTACAGAGAAACAATTTTATTGTCTTTCAGGTGGATAAAAATCAATGTTAAGCAACCAGTATCAAGATTTTAATGAGTTATTAGATAAAGATTTCTAACTATTTCATTACCACGTTGCTAGTACTGTGGTAAGTAGAATGTGGATATTTACGGGATTACGTCAAATGCGAATGTAAGAGGTACAATAAAATGTACAGGTCGTTAAAATATATTATTTGTAGCTGAGTGCGGAGATATTAGAATCGGAGACGCAGCGAACTTTTGCACGAGTTCGATCCGAATGAATCATCTCGAAAAAGTAGTTTAGCATGAAGATCCACAGTCCAGCGATAAGACGAGCACGTTGCGGAGGTGGCTCGTCACGAGCACCGTGGAACAATGAGGTAATGAAATCGTACGGGGAGAATAGCTATCAAACAGCCCGGAGCGTCCACCTGATTTTGCCGGAGCTCTATACGTATAGCTGCTCTGTTTCTCCGTCTCGCTTTCCCGTGGTACGAGCCCGCAGGTTCCCGGCGAGCGTGCATCACGGAGCACTCTGTTACACGCTAAAACGTTGCAGTTATGTTTACTGTTAGCGACCAGATGGGAAGGGAGATCTTTATCCGGGTGCATCCAACCTTGCGCAGGGTGCATCGCGAGTCATCGCGAGCTTTGAACACCTTGTAGTCTGCGTTCGCGTCGGGCTTTCCGGTTCCGTGAGCTCGGCTCATATCGAGGGAAAAATGCCATTGTGGGCGACGGGGCAAAGGGGTGGGGGGATGCTTCGCTGACATGTTTGTTTGACGGAAAGTCTCGGGCGTTTCGCCGTCCCGCGCGCGCCATACTCTCCTCGCATAATGGCGACGGAGTATAGTCGTCGGTGTGCAGCTCCTCTGGCGCTCTCGTTCGTCGATCTCCGGTAAATTCCTAGCGATCCAGAACGATTCCGCTGTATCGTTTGCTGAAACAGCCACGCGGAAATTCGTGTTTAGCGTGTCGCGTCGTGTACCCCCGAGTCTGGCCTTGTCATAGAAGTTTCGACGACTTCGGTGCATCTGAAAAATGGCTGTTCGAAAGAATAGTCGGCGGCGGTTCGTCGACCGTGAACATTCCGACGGTTATAAAATCCACGGGAAAATGGAAGTTCGTGCGGGTTTTTGTCTCTACCGCCGCGCGTCCGCCATTAGCCTTCCACGCAGCGCTCGGAAATTCCGAGGACGGAAGAATGCAGTATTTTTACGGGAGATTGTCTCGTCCGCGGTTCTTTCGGCCATAGTATTTTTACAGCGACGTAGCCGCGTAGACGTTCGACATTCCCCGTGTCGGAATCCCGGAATCGCGCCGCGCCGCACCGCGCCGGTCGAGCGTCTTCACATTGTCCGGCTGACAAATGAACGTTCGTTGATTATCGCTCGGTGTAATGCCAGCTTTCCACTTTGCCCGGTTAATTGCGCGTGTAAATAAACGCGGAAAAAGGCGACAAGCATCGATCGGGCCTTTCCTAGATCCCCCTACCTACCCATCTCTTCTCCAAATCCTTCCACCTTCCCTTCCTTTCTTAAATACACTTACTTTCCCGGAACTTCCATCCCTTCTTAGATTCCACTACATTTCTTACATCCTCCTATCTTTCCTTCCCTTCCCTAGCTCACCCTATATTCCCTAGAACCACCTACGTTCCTTAGAAATTCCATACTTTCCCTAAATCCTCCTACCTTCCTTTCCCTTCTCTGAACCCCCCACCCCACCCAGTGCTTAGATCGCCCTACTTTGATCTTTAAATCTTTCCTAGACCCCCTACCTACCCTTCCCTTCCCTTCCCTAGATCCTCCTATTTTCCCTATATCCCCCTACCTTCTGTAGACCCCCTACCCTACGTTCCCCTACCTTCCTTTCCCTTCCGTAGATCCGCCCCCAGTGCATCAATCTCTCTACCCTTCCCTTCCCTAGATCTCCCTATATTCACTATATTCCCCTACCTTCCTTAGGTCCCCCATACCTTCCTTAAATTCCCCTACCTCCCTTTCTCTGCCTATCTTCCCTTGATCTATATATACTCCCTAGACCCCTCTACCTTCCCTTCCCTTCCCTAGATCTCCTATCTTTCTTACGTCCCCCATACCTTTCTTAAATTCCCCTACCTCCCTTTCTCTCCCTACCTTCCCTTGATCTTTATGTCTTCCCTAGACCCTTCCCTTCCCTAGATGCCCCTATTTTCCCTATATCGCCCTACCTTCTATAGACGCTCCTACCTTCCTTAAAATCCCCTACCTCCCTTTCTCTCCCTACCTTCCCTTGATCTTTATATCTTCCCTAGACCCCTCTACCTTTCCTTCCCTTCCCTAGATCCCCCTATTTTCCCTAGATCTCCCTACCTTCCTTAGACCCCCTATCTTTTCTACCTTCCCCGACCTTCCTTTCCCTTCCGTAGATCCGCCTCCAGTGTAAAAATCTCTCTACCTTCCCTAGATCTTCCTATCATATCCATATCCCTTCTAGCTTTCCTTCCCGTCCCTAGATCTCCCCAGCTCAGTCGACGTCCGTCCGTCAATCGGTAAAGCAAAGACCGGACAACGTGAAAACGTTGTCGGCTCTCGCTCCCGAAGATTTTGTATTCGGCGTTCGAGCATAATGTTCAATTATAGCGTAATGAGTGTGCGGAGCCGCCATCCCGCTCTCTCGCCCCCGCTTTTATTTACCTTGCCCGGAACCGTTCGCGCACCGGCGCGGCGCGGCATATTGCCCGGAGCGCGGGCTCGCCGGCAACAACTTCAATATGTCTTTAAGCTCCCGTGTATGACTTCCTCTTTTCGAACGAGCCCGCGAGTTTTGTGTACAGGCGCGGCTCTTATTAAAGCACTCGCATCGGTGCTTTATTAAAACGAGATCTCCAGCTCCGCGAAGCGGCCCGGGGATCTCGCGGATTAGCGGGATCCATGGAAACAAAAATACCGAAAGGAATTCTATCCTTTTTTCGATTAAATCTCTCTCATTTACTTCGTACAAACGAACTTGTTCCCTATATTTTGTGCTTCAATCTCTTTTATCTTGAAGTTACTGTATACGGAGTTCCATTTTGTTTACGGAGAAATCAAAGAGTTTACAGTGTGGACACTAAGGGATGGGTACAGTTCTGAGTGAAACATGAGAAATAATGAGAATTAAAAAGGAACGTGAGAAATATCGTGCGAAAAACCTCACCTATTTTAGACGACACGAAGGGATGGGACAATTAACACGTTAAACGCTACGTCGGTCCCCTGGGACCGACATCAAACTTTCCGTTCAGACGGCGTCGGTCCACCAGGACCGACATTAGGCTTTTAGTTTAGGGGACGCCTCGGTCGACTCGGATAGGTGACCTCTGTTTATATACAAACTTGCGGTTACTCTCAGCGTGAACGGAAAGTCCATAGACATAAGAAACGCGCTTAACGTGTTGAGGTGTTCCTATAAATATTTAATACTCCTCTTGGCAATACAGTCCTGTTTTTGTGCGGTCCTTTTCTACGCGAATTTTCTTTTGTGCGATTTTCTTTTATGCGGTGTATGAATGCCAACGGTGTTGGCATTATAACACCCTTGTAATGTTCTCATCACAAGAAGATGCGCGTTTTGGACTACGACGAGTAGTATTGAATTATTAGGTCGTCCCATAAGTTCGTGCCATGGATATGTTTATATTATACACCATTGAAAAGTATTTTAATGAAAAACCGCAGGAATTTTATAGTGACGGTATGATGTCGTTGCCAAAAAGGTCAGAAGAGGTTGTGGAAGGAAAGGGTGATTACATATTTTATTTTTAGAATTTAAATGGTACAAGAGTAAAGGCACGAACTCATGGGACGACCTAATATGTGCATTTTGAAAAATTCTCCATGTTTAAAATGAGAAATTAAATTTTTTTTAAATGTTTTCATGTGTAATTTAATTATTTATTTTGTTTGAAAAGCACTTTCTCGCTATTTCGTAAATCCTTCTGTCGATCCTTCTCCACCGCATAAAAAAATTTTCTTTAATGCGTTGTAAAATTGATTATAGCTATTTATGAAGTTTCTGAATATTTTTTTGTGCGGTTCCTTTTATGCGGTCCCTATCTACCGCGCAGAAACAGGTTTGACTGTACTTGATTTTGTTCTCTTCGTACATTTTTTAGAAAATTTCCAATACCCCGGAACACATAAAATTCAGAAAGATTGACAAGCAACTCTCGTCGACTAAAAGGTTCCCAGCAGTATAACCGAAACGAACGCGTCACGGACACGGTTCTGTGTATTTTAACAATCCATGAATGTCACAGACACGTGCAGATCAGCAATCCACAAACAATCCCATCGATTCTTCCGAAAAGACGCGTAAACCGCTCGAATTCACCGCGGCCCCGTACGACCGCCTCTCGATAAACCAGAAATTTGATTTTTGCCCCCCGACCACTCGGCGCGACGATGCGGCTCTAAGCTTGTAACGGGGGGTGGGACAAAAAAATGGGGAGAAAAATACAAAAGAATGGTCGATAGTTGCGAAGTCCGTTGAAACCGAACGGGACTAGCAAAATCCTCTGGAAAACACCGGTGGAACGAGCTTGCTCGCGTGTCAGCGTCGGCGGGAACTCGATCGAAAGCAAACACGCGTCGGCGAAAGACGGGTACGAGGGAGAGGAGACAAAGGCTTGTGAAAAAAAAGACCGGGGACAAAGAAGAGAGAGAGAAAAAGGAACAATCGAGCAACAGCGTCGACATAATCGCGGCGCGAGCCGAGGCGTGGCGAGGCAACGGCAACATCCGAGGCGAGCCGTGGTGAAATTGTTTCGGTCGCGCGAGCCGAAAAGTTTCTCGCGCGGCGGAAATAAAGATAAAAGGCGCGGGGAGAGAGAACGCGCGACGCAATTATGAAGTTGGGCAAGTTTAATTGAATTTCCACGGCATATTATTGGACAGCCTCTCGGCGGGCTCTCGGTGTTACCACGCGTCCCCGAGTATTATATAGGGCGACGAATTAAGAGAGCACCAGAGCTTTCCCGTGCCGGGCCGCCTCGTTATTGACTAAACGGGCCGGGAAAGTTCCTTGTCCCGTCGGGAAAACACGTTCCCCGGCCCCCCGGAGAATCGATATTTTCCATTCGAGACACGCCGCCGGGTAACGCGTCAATATTTTGCTACAAGTTCTTTAACGACGGCAGACCGATAATCCCGGGAACCGCTTCCGGTGAACGCGCGCGAGCACCGGCACCCGGATGAAAATGATAACGCTGTTATCCGCGATTGTTTCAGATCGGAGTTCCGCTATAATTGCGGACCTACGTCTACCCGAATACATTCAACGTTCAACGAGTATGCAGCAACGGCACGGTGCTGTGTGCGCGCGCGCGCCACCGGTGTTACCGTACTCTGTAATTGCAGTTTATTGTTACGTATGGAAATGAAGTATTACGAGTCGCTCGAAATACCGGCCGCAGGAAATACACGTTACTCAAGGTCGCCCGGTAACCAGACCCTTTGTCCCATTTCATTTTCGCATTTAGCGCACAGAAGTCGACCGAGACCACTCTACTCCGGCCAACATCGTTTCAATCGGGAACGCCACCGGACTTTTGATTGAAATTGTTTCGCGCCCGTTCATTATCTCACGAACTATTCAACATTCGGTTATTCTGGCTGGTTGTTTTTTATTTTTCTAGTTTAGACGTGTAACTTTCTCCTCTGTCTCCGGACATTATTAAATGTTTGATTTCTTTCTGTGGCGAGATCCACTTCTTTCATATTTTAAAGAGCGAAACTAAAATGAGCGATATATTACTTTGGGCATTTTTATGCAATTACTTTTAATATGGATGTAACTCCTAAATTGCTAAATAAACTAATTTCGTCGTATCAAACGAGCTTGGATCATTCATAGCAAGCTCGATTCTTGTATTTCTGTCGACTAAAAATTTATGGACATCGTTTGAACGTGACCCGAAGTGTACACGAAGTCCAACAATATATGACTTTACAGTTTCATAATAAAAAAATCCCAAAGTTCGTCTGAAGCCAAAGTTAGCATCAGCCTCAACTACCTTCTTACTCGAAGCTATTTTTCCAAGACATCATCGAACTCGGAAATTTAATTGAAATAATTGAATTGTTTGCTGCATTGTGATTGGATATTTTCCGACAGGTCTCCGAATTCGCGACAATGGCGGTTAAGCGGAATTGCTTTACGCGGAGTCGCGCGACTGCGCTCGCCGACGCGTTTCGAGGCCCCCGCGATCCCCCTAAAATTAAACTCCGTAGATTAGCTGTTCGTGACAGTCAATTGTGAAACAATTCCCGTTCCATATCTTGCTCCGAAGTCAAGATATCCCGGAGATATGAATCGTTCCGCAGTAATTAGCGATTACATGCGGGGGAAACTCGGCGCAGCCACGGTGCAGACCGGCTAAATTCGATTCCGGGACTCGAAACACGGCGCGAGTCGAATGAATCCCATCCAATAATCGTTCCCGTTTCGCGAATTACATACTCGAGGCATTACAACGTCGGAGAATTAATGAAATCTTCCTTCTGCCCGGTAATTCCGCGAGCATTACGCGCCTTTAATTCCCGTCTCAGCCCGAGCCCGAAAACCTAACCTCGCCTGTTGCCATGGACTTGGATACGGCACGTCCGGCCTACATCTGCGGCTATTCCCCTCAAAATATTTTATTCTCGACCAAAATATCGTCCCACTTAACAATTTAGTAATTTTAACTTGTAGTAATTTTAGTAGAGTAACAGCCACTTTCATTGAAATTATTTTCTTAAGGACTCTGATACAGTGATTTCTCGATATTTGTCACCAAGACCTAGTTGATATATGTCGCGGAATTATCCCCACTACCACGAAGCTCGAGAGGCCTCGAACGCCAAGGAGTGTAAACATAACACGTCTCAGGTGTGTCTTCTGTACGATACATGACGCTGGCAAGACCCGTGTTGTTGACATAGAATTCACTGTACTCTGTCAATATTTGATTTCGTCTAATAGGTGAACGAAGATTTTCCAGAGAAAATGCAATTTTTATAAAATATTTACATGTCGATTAACGTAAAAATATGATTGTTTAATCATATACTGTCACATGAATTTTTAATTTGGAGAGCACATTCGGGAGGCTGTTACTCGGTCAGTTTTGAAGATTTTGCAACAGAAAATTTACTGCAAGTTGTACAACATATACACTGTTAAGTCACGTAGTTGTTAAAAAGGGTGGTGTGTTAACATTTTCGGAAAAAATTCCTAAAGGTCATGCCTTTTACAGGTCGTTAGAGTATGACGCCGTAATATGACTGCTCCGCGAGCACTTCTGTGTACACTCCGGTATGAAACGAGTTTCCGGTGTGCGGGAGATCGCGCCACCTGCAAACGAAATGGTTAGGGCTTCACGACAATGTCATTCGCCGCCACTCCCTACCCCCCACCCTCCGCCCACGAAGTTTCTGGCTAGTTTTACCCCGGAATTTATATCTGTCTGGCGCAAAGTGTCTACCGTCAGCGAACTTCCACGACCAGCCGTTCTACTCTTCCCGACCGATTTCGCGGTTCGAGGACGTGTTCCGCCTGAGTCATCAGCAATTGAACTAGGTGTCCGCCATGGTGGCCGCTGGTCAGCGAACTATTCCGATTATTACGCTGAAGACTGCTTCCTTCGGACTGTCCAGTTCCTGTTTATTTACAAAGCCTGCTGGCTGTGTCAGTAATCCCCTCCTAAGAGTTAATTTTATTCCTGACACTAGAATGAACCATAATAAATTATAATATAATGTTTAACGATTCTTTGAAACTCGGATGAATATTTGAAGGATTCTTAATAAATTATTCTAAAGAAAATTCTTGACCTGTTTTAAAATCCTTCTTTCATTTTCTTTTTAATGACAGTAAATGTAGAAGAACTAGAACTTTCCTAAAATAATATTTTTCTCGCGGAAATTTCTCATTCATTCCCTTTCAAATGCACAGAGTCTGAAATGAAAATGGCAGCGGCTTTGTCTAAAAATGTATCACGAAATAACGCGATTCTAGAGTCGACGGCTCGACAATGGGATCGCAGGCTTATTAATTGACGGCTCGAAATGAAGAGATCGGGCACGCCGGGTATTAGATCCACTAGAGCGGCGAGTTAATGAGAATCCGATTATTCGCACTCATTTTCTTGGTCGGGCGAAAGCTGGCTACAAAGTAGCCCGACAAATTCCGATAATTATTCGAGCCCAGGTTTTGATAATGATCTCCCCAAGGACACGGTCGGCAGTCATTAGCCCGGCTGCGCAGCTCGTGCAGGTATTATCGTTTCAATGAAGAGCAGAATGCACGGGTTATTAACTCGCGCGTGTAAGAGCCGCGAATTAACATCGTAATTTGATCATCGTTAGAGTTGCCCAATTACGGGTGTCCTCGTTTCGAAGTATAACAACGTCCTATAAGAAGAAGAGACCCTCTCCGTCGCAAGAAACAGGGTTACTTCCTGACGCCAGAGCGTCACGAAACTTTCACATTACACTTCGCGAGGCTTCGCTAATTATTTCCGATAACGGGCCGAAGGAAAGAGAAAAACAAGGATTTCTTCTCGGAACTTTCCGATCAACTTTTCATCTTACGCCGCGTCGGCCGCCATTGGTCACCGGACCGTTGGAATATTGCCATACGAGCCCTTTTGATTTTGGAACTTTTACGGAGGACAAGGGAAAAGTACCTTAACCCTCGTAAAAGAACTTCGTTTGCTCCATGGTCGAGAAAATTCGATCAACCACCAGAGGCAATGGTAATAACACGGGCGTATGGTCAATAAAACATCACCGCGCGCCGGAAAGAAGAATTACGCGGGTCGAACGTGCACCTCTCATTTGCTCAATGATTACTCCATCAACCACCCCTGACCGTCCCTACCCTGCCGAGCCTAATATCGGGCTATGGCTGCCAGCTATATCAATGAGACACATAAAGAACACATAAATCGTATAGACCTCGTAAACGGCGCCGTATTGGACCGTGTCTGACTATGAACGGCCGCTTCTACTTGTCAATATGAACAATCTCAAGAGACCTCCTACAAATGATTGAATTTCTCCATTGAAAATTAAATTTTTACGGTGGAGCAAACTTCTTAGCTCGGAATAAAGAAATTTGCATCGACCAACGATGTCACATAGCGAGTTCTCGAAGTTTGTAGCTTATAAACAAATTAGAAATCGGCAAAGTGATGACGTAAACTTCCCCTAATTTTGCTTGAGCTACGTAATAGTTAATTGCCAAATCACTCAAATTAGAATTAGAACTCTTTCCAGTGACATTTTCAAAGTAGCGTCACTAATTCTTCCTCGTGAAAGATTTTCTGGGGAATTTCAAGTGTATCTTACAAACAAATTAGAAATCAGCAAAGTGATGACTTAAACTCCCTCTAATTTTGCTTAAACTATACAACATTTCATTGCCAAGTCACTCAAATTAGAATTAGAACTCGTTCCAGTAACATTGTCAAAGTAGCGTCACTAATTCTTCCTCCTGAAAAATTCTCTGGGGAATTTCAAGGGTATCTTACAAAAAAATTAGAAATCAGCAAGGTAACGACTTAAACTCCCCCTAATTCGATCTGAGCTACGTCACACCCGACGTTCAAGCCATCCGGTCTAGAACTAGACCCGGTATCGGGGACAATTTCGGCGCTGGTGTTGCTAATTTCTTGCAAAAAAGTTCTCTTCGGGAAATTCGTGTAGCGCCGGTTTTGCGACTAATGCGATCTGATTGAAAAATTTAATCAGCGCCGAGGCGGCCCCAGGACGATCGGAAATTCGAGCATCGGCGGATAGAGAGACGGAAAGGGAGAAGCAGAGGCTGGTGAAAACTTCTCTTTTTTTTTCTTATTTTTTCCGAGCCGAACGAAGGCCGGTCAGGGTTTCCTGGCGGACAGTAAAATCGCGGTCGGTCCGGAACGTTGACGCGAGCAGACCGCAGTTTCTAACCGAGCGGAACGAAAATATCGGTGCGCCGTCCAAGTGCATGGCCAATTAAATATCGTGGATGCGCGTGCACGGTCGGCCGCAGAGCTCGGGCACGACGTTCGTCACTTTTTCGGCGACCTTTCACGGGGGTGTCCTGAAAAATAATATTTTAATAACAGCGCGACGCGTTCCCCGCGCCTCCGTATTCATTCCGACTGGCGAGCTTCAAAGGGCCCGAATTGCAAATGTTCCTCTCGACCCTGCCGCTTAATATACCGCCCACGCGAGCCACGCTCCTTCCCCGGCTAATTATCGATTCCGCGGTGCTTCTTCGCCGCCGTGTCCTCTTCGCAATCGAGCCTCGAAACGAGTTGATGCTCGGCTTAACGCGGTTGTATCCGTCGTGTACCTTTGATACATGCTTCTTAGCGGAAACGGCGGCGTCTTCTTTGTACGGAGTTAATCGTTAGATGCGTGGGCCGGCTGTAGCACCCCATGCAAATACTGTTTTACACGCTCCTGAGAAATATGCAAAATATTCTTACAGACTCAGTCGGCAGAGAACAGAAAGCGATTTTGCAGAATTTTTATCTCAAAAACTTCAAGACTTTTTCTAACCGAATTTCTGTGTCCAAAAGAGTATATTCCAGAGAGTATCTCGTCATTTTTTTATGCAATAATATTTTTCAATTGTGAACTTTTGGGTCATTTCCCGGGGTTCTGATTTTACCGTGCGCAATCATTTTATTTTATAAAAACGAGAATGGGACCATTAGCTTGTTGTCGTATCAGATGGCTCGCCAAATGTTTCAATTAATAAATTCAATACCAAATATGTCTTTTTCCATTCAGTTTATCACGTTGCTTTGTAGAGTAAAACATTTTCGTTGTCCCATAAAGGGTATATTTTTATTTGTGTCTTTAATTGGCGCAGTCATTTCCACGCATGTTGGCGTAGTTTAAAGTTAATTTTATAAACACGGGATAGCTTTCTACACAAATTGCTGTTCCAAAAGTTTTATGAAAACAACAACATTGTGGGAATAATATTCTACACTAAAACTACCTTATGCACGTTTTCTCATAAAAATGGGAATATTAAAATAATTCTAATTTTGTATAATTTTTTACAACCGGTAATTGGACCATGGTAAATGTAGTATTAAAGTACTCTAGGTTACTTTCTACAGGCATGATACCGTTGAAATGGACATTTCATTGCACATCGAAATGACACGGTAACATCGGCACCGCATAAATTAGTCGCAGAAAAATATGGATTAGCTACGGGTATGCTAATACGGTTTTTAAAACCAGAGGAAAGGTTCTCGCAAGGGCAGAGCCGCGGAGTTAATGAAGCTGTTCACTCGTCAAAGGCGACATGTTCGCGGCAAATTAAGACTCCGATAAAACCCGCGATTATGTACATAAGTTTCGCGGTTCATTAGGCGACGCGATGCCTGTAACGTTGATAGATACTTACCGCTGCTGGGAGTAATTTATTTAATAACCGGCCGCGGTGAGCGCGGCACTCTGTCCTTTATTGTCGGCTTTCCCGTCTTCCTTTATGTCTCCTTTCCCTATTATCTTTGCGGCTACTCGTTCGAATTCCACCAGGAAAAGTGGCATAACGATTCCGTCAAACGAGTCTGTTAACTCTTATCCGTTCCTCCGAGCGAAAATTCTCTTATTATCTTTCTTTGAACACTGTGAAATAGTGTTTCTCTGTGTACCTTGCACCGAAGCGTGAAAAAAGATTAACTTAAAAAGACAGAGACTAAGTATTCGAATAAATATTGTTCACAACAATACGTGCGTAGAAGATTGTAGCAGGTAAGTATAATTCAAAGTACAGTGTTTTCTCGATGTATGTCACAAATATCTAGCCGATAAAAGTCCCAGAACTATCGCCACTGCTACGGGGTGTATCTAAAGAATAGTATCTCCTGGCCGATATATGTCTCTGGATAGACCCGTGTTGTGGACATATATCGAGGAAACCCTGTATTTCAGTGGAAAATATAATTTTCACAACCTGCTTTCTTCAAAATCGTCCGTTTCAAATGTTCCCATAGTTAAAACGAAGAACTAAAACGACAGATAAAATTGAAGTTGAGAAATTGAAGAATTATGCTTTCTAAAATCTATATGAAGTGAACCAAATTTTCTTACGACCTTCGAAACGCGAGAGTTTCGAGAACGATTACTGGACTGCGGATTTTATGCATTTATGATAATATTAAAATTTAAGACAGTAGAAAGATTAAAAAAATTTAAGGAGGTTAATAATATATCTATAATATATCAAATAATATATCTTCAATCTGTTGAGACTAATAAACAAGGAAATAACTTTCTATTTGGTTTCTACCTGTAGCAATTGATGAAGACAATTTTTATTTCGCAGTCCAGTGATTGCTATCACGAATATGTCCCTTTTTCTGTTACGAAATGTGCATAAATTGAGCACCTAGATTTTATCTAATTTTTGCGGTTGCTGTTCCGGCGATGAAGCGTTATCCCGGGATCTCTCACGCAATTATTTTGGAGGAGCTCGCGAGGGTTAATTAGCGAATCCGGAGGGACTCACGGCAACGAGAATGATTTCTTACGCGGGCCGCGATACTCTTGTTAGAGTTTTATATCCCGAATGGAGGTTCCACGAGACTCGAATTCCCCGTCGTCCCCGTTTCCTTTCTTTTTGGTCGGTTTTCGGTAGCTGCGCTCGGTCTATAAAGCCCTCCGCCTCGGCTCGACGAGCAAAAAGTGGGAAACAACGCCGCCAATACGCCTTTAAATACAATTTCCCGCGATGGCGGCGGCGGCGGCGGTACGCAATCAGCGAGAAGTATTTGCACGTGTACGGAATACGCAGCCTGTCCCAATTCCGTGGCTACGTTTTGTGGAAAAATTCGAGCGCTCAGGCGGTCTTAATAACGACCGTACGGATTGAAACGTTTCTCACCGCGAGCTGATCTTTTGCCACGGATATTGGTCCTTGTAATCAGCCTCGCTGGCCCGGCTAATTTTCGTTTTGCCAAATTTTATGCCACGTAATAGACCTCACTATTTTATACGAAAAAGGACGTCTACAACTTTGTTTATCGCGGTTTGTTCCAATCTTTTGTTGCTCTCTTAATTTACACATTCATTTACGCGAGAGATGAAAGATAAAATATTAGGTTGTTGCGTGTGAAATTTCCGATTTTTAACAGCAACTTTAAATAAACACAACATTCTTCTAATGGAGCATATACTGTCAATGAATTAAAAGTTTCTTGATTGTAATATGGTAGAAATTTGGACTCGTACAGTCTTTTCTCGATATATGACGCAAATTCCTGGCTGATAAAAGTCGCAGAACTATCCGCGCTACCGTGAGGGGTCTCGAAGCTCGAGAGGCCTCTGACGCCGAGGTGTGTAAACATAATACGAGGATCGAAGAATAGTTTCTCCTGAACGATACATGTCGCTGGCAGGACCCGTGTTGTTGACAAATATCGAGGAAACGCTTCATCTCCATTTTGTACTCCTCTTTACCACCGACTAATAGTTTCTTAATTAATCGATACATTTTAACCAAACACCATATAACGCTATCGTTAATACGTTACTTCTCCACTCATACAAATTCACTGATATCGAAGTAAACTTTAATCAAAATTAAAATTCGATGCCTAAATAAAAACTGACGGTAAACTGTGTTTATTTTTGGAAATTGTTTATCTCTGGATTTAGATTTTCTGTTAAAAATCGTCAGGGTAAATGCGCATTATTTCGGCCCCGTATAAAAATGATAAAATATTCGTCGATAATGTGTTAACGATGACGCAGCCTTGTTAGAAAAACAGCGCTCAGGAAATTGAATAACGATTTGCAAATAGCAATTTCAGCAGACAGGCAGCTTCAGTGTTCGTTCAGTGAACAGGTCACCCTGTGTCTTTCGCAGGGGTGTTCTCAAGGGTTGGAGAAGCGGGGATGTCGGAATGTACGTTGTAGAGTGGCCGTATGCAGCTCGATGCGTTGCATACGCGTGTCTACGGGGGGTGGAATTCAATAAAGTCGGCCGCTGCGTAAACCGGGGTCCGGTGGCGCAAAGTTGTTGATGTCGTTAATTTCCATCGTGTCCTCGCGGGGACGGTGAAAATGGCCGGCATTGTGGGGATCGGAGTCTGCCGGCCGTGTTTCGGGATAACCCGTGCGCGTCTAGAGCACGTTCGCTGCGGGGCTGCGGGGGTGGGGGTGGGGGTGGAGGGTCGCGCCGCGCCGGCAAGAGAAATGAGACGTGAAAGGAGAGGTAGACTGCAGGACACGAGGAGCGAGAGCCAAGAGATCCGTTCACCCGATGTCCCGACAATGTTGTTTTAGACGTCCTCACAGAAGAGACACACGGCTCCCCGGAATGTTATGTCAGCTTCGCGGCTCCCCCGTGGCCCCCGCAAACTGTATAATAATGATAAGCAAACAGCAGAGTGTAGCGGGTGGCCGTGGCCGAGCGACCGGCCAGCCGGATTCATGAAAAATGCATTTCACGGGAGGATCCTCGACGCCGGCCGACGCCGACGCCCGACACCTCGTCGATCACTCTAATCGGTCCGCGAGGAAACGACTGCTCGTCAAATTGTTTCCATCGGGCCGCTACTTCTGTCTTCTTCTTCGTCCTCTTCACCGATATATTCGGGGTACCCATAAGTAATCAATTATTTGCAAAGAATTTGCTTTGCCTTTAGTTCTGTATCCGTTCAAACAATTAAAAATATTCCAAGAATTTAAGAGTGTCGATAGAGAAATAAATATCTATTTTTTTCCGATGCCTTGTAATTCGAAAAAGAACGCTGTGTCAGTAGCGATATATCAGTTTAACCCGTTCGCTACGGCAGACTTTACAGTAGGAATGACCTAGGGTGACCTACGCTGTGAACAGCACCATTTTTTCTTAAAGGTATATTGAAATAGTCAATTTTTACTGGACAGGCCAGGATACCTGGTATTGAATTGAATATTGAATTCTTTATAGTCTTCATAAGAGAGAGACGTGCGTGGTTCCTCTCCTGAATTTCTGAGCCCAGAAGTGTCTGCTAATGTCATTCTTATTTCATGGTTGACCGAACGTCAGCTTCGAATGTCGGATACTTCCTGTCTCCTGTAGAATTTTTGGAGATACACCGTGAGTAGAAAAGTCATCACTCTTTCATACTATCATACTTTCTTGTGTACTTTGCGGATTGTTTCTTATCGTTCTGATTTCTCAATCATAATTTTAAATAAAGATAAATAGTACATTAGGACCATTTGAATTGTGCAATATTTCTTTCTCTTTCTCTGCGAATTAATAATTCTTTCTAAATACATTGTGCTCGATCAATAACGAAAGTCCAGGTTGTATCGATATACTATTGTTCTAGGTATCGGAGTCGATGTAAGAATACTTTTTTGACCCACTGTACTGCTTGTCATAGTGAATATTTTATAGATTCTAAGAAGAAGACGAAAACGTAGCTGTCACGGAAAAGTCCTCGAAAATTTATACTTCACGGATAAATTTCCATCGGCTAGACTTGTTCGCTCCGGAACTGTCTATTTTCGTGCAACCAACATGCTGACCACATTTCACAAACCGATGTCATTGTCTAAAATTTATCGACACGCTGTGGAGAATTTGTTTAAGGTGCTAGATTAGCGTAGCATCGATACAAACTTAAAATTGAATGAATTTTTAAGTCGAAGTAATAATTCAGTCACAGTTGCTTCAGCACTGGCAGAAAAGGTTGAACCTTTCGGATCCACTTGCTATATTTGCTTTACGAGACATCTATGAATAATACTTGGACAGTTTTAAGACTTAGTTTATACTTACTGGCAGCTTAAAAATTGATGATGTCATAAAGTCAATATTCGGACGAAAGTTCACGACGATGTCGTTATTTATGTTCGAACAATCTCGTCGACGTTGGTTTCATTAACATAAATGAATTGAACGAATTAGCATACTTCTAGCAATTTACCAAATATAAATTAGTGATCCAGAAATTGTTCGGCACTATGGTAACCTTTAGTGGCGCTTCGGGGTCGTGAAAAAATTGTTGTGCACTGCCACGAATAAAAGTGTGCACGTAATACCTAAAAGGTTCTGTGGTTTCACGATTAAAAAATCCCAAAAGTTAACTTAAACAACGCCGTTTAAAATTCTATCGCGACAGCAACAGAGAATAAAATGAAAATAATATTCAGAAAAATGACCGACAATTTCCCCGTTCTCGTAAAGGTCCGCATTATCAAAAATCAAGAAGAAATTATTTCGTTCTATCGCGCGTAAATTCGATCGCGAACGTTTAAGTCATCTCGCCATCTCGTCGATTCCGAACGTGTCGGCGCAACGCGGGCCTCTGAAAGCGAATTGAAAACTGTTTCTCGTCCAGACAGGGTCGAAATTGATGAGAAAAGCCTTCGGTTTTCTCTCGCAGCGACATCCGCGCGTTCCCCCACCCCTTCGGAGGGGGTGTATCGCGATATTTGCGGACACGCATCATTTCATTCATTTGCGAGGAGCTATCGGTGTCCACGCACGAGCTGCCGCTTCCATTTGCCCGTATGAATTCGCGCGCTCATGATTGCGTAATAAACGCGCAGGCTTCGAAAATAAAAAAAAAAAAAAGCAATTCATAAATATTTATCGTGGAGCCCGTCAGCCTGGAAAACCGTTTCGAAACGGTCGACGCCGAACGGTATTACGTCGAACCACACGAAAATGGTGGCGCGCGCGTTCGATCGTTGCGCAACACGCGCGGATAATTATAATAATTATCGAGGACGAATCGAACGGCTCGAGGGCGTATAAGGGAGCCCGGGACAATGTTCCGCAAATATTTGCCGAGTTTTACAGCCGATATTCCGAGCGCGGTCGACTATTTTTGTTGACCGTTCGAACTATCGAAGATCGTGCCGGCGTTCCCCTTGCGCACACAGCGAGATTTCCACGGGAAAACAATGCCGAAAAGTTTACAGATACGCGGCCGGCTCTGCAATCGTCGACTCCATGGAGATTTATCGGAGGAGTCGGGTTTTCACCGCGACCCGGCCAGAGAGAACGCTTGCCGGCCCTGGACCTCCCGAGGAAATGAAACAAATTACTCGATAATCAACGGCCGCGGAAAGTTCCGCGAGAACACCGGAAGAACGGCCGCCAACTTCCGGTTCCACCGTCTCTTCCATCTCTTTCGAACTCGGGACGGAAAAATTGCGCGAAAAGCTCCGCACCATGATAAAATCATTTTCTCCGAAGAGTCTCCTTCACGCGTGCCAAGCTTCTTCTACGCGACTTTTCATTCGGGCTACTTGGTGTTTTCATTAACCCATTTGCGTCATTAGCGTATATATATACGCTCAATTTTTCTAGTCACTATCACCGGAGCCGTATGCATACGCTCAACTTTGTTGGTCAATATCATTATTCGTTAGCTAGAAAATGAAAATGGAGGGTGTTGTTGGAGATGAAAGTAGTAATGCTGATTTTTTCTTTAATTTTAAATATCCCTCCCGGGGCGCGAATGAAAATCAAGCAACGACAAGTATACACGTGGGACGCAGGCCGAATGCCGCTATTATAAATTTTACGAGAACAGTAAAGCAAAATGAGAAAGAATTACATTTTTATTCGATAAGAAATGAAGAATTCATTAACGTTAACCGCGCCGCAATAGAGTTTTGGATCGACGTATACACACGTCGAACGCAGTTAACTGGTTAAAGAACGGGACCGAAAATGCGTGCGAGAATCGATGTTGTGCAACGTAACCTCACTTTCTCCTACGCAGCAACCATAATCCCCACCACGAACTTCCCCTCCGGAGCTTCTAACAACTCGTGGTGGGGAGGCGCTAGCGTGCAACGAGCGAGGTTCTGCTGCGTTATCGTAAGCCATGTCACTATAATTGTGTACAATACTTTGGTACACGTGTCACGCAACGTGTTAAAAACAATTGTATCGTATGCCAACGTTGCGTTGGAAGGCTGGACAGTATTTTCCGTCACGTTTCAACCGATGAATTCGAAGCTATTCGCTTCCACGTTCCCTTCACTCGAAAGACAAGTTTACACAGAATTTTACGTCCGACTGTACACGCTGATTTTGTTTACAATAAATTTCCTTTATTCCCCTCTCTCTCTCTCTCTCTCGATTTCCTTTTTATTTCGAAACTCAACCGGCAGCCATATTTGGGCGTCGGAGTTGATCGAATTAGCATACGATCTGCGAAACGCGGAGGACCGAGGCGATAATTAACACCATAAATCCTAGCTCCTCGATTTTTGCCGAACCACAGAAACGCCGAAAATAAAGATAAACTGCCTCGATTTTGTTTAATTCCCGTAGCCGGCGAGTCGTTAAGGAACGTGTTAACGAACACGCCGGTCTACAAGCCGGTCCGACAATGTCGAGATTTATTCTCGGAATCGGGAATTAGCATGAGCGCCTGTGTAAAAGAAAGAAAATAAAAACGTCAGATTGCTTCTCTGTAACTCCGAAGCACACAGACGGCCGTGTTAAGTAACATTCTGTAGCGTTTAAATACCTGTCCGGGCGACAAACATGCAGATTGCCTCGGGACAGGCTGACGGCGAGCCGAACGTTCGGTACAAAGTCAATTTCAAATTTATTAAAAGATAATCACCGGGGAAAGGAAGCGGGTTCTCTCTCTTTCTCTCTCTCTCTCTCTCTCTCTCTCTCTCTCTCTCTCTCTCGGGAGAAATTCCGGCGGGTACGGGGATTGGGCGGGTGCGAAGGGGGTGGGAATGGGGAGGAGGTGGGCAGCGGGTCGTTAAGCCTGCCAGTTTTTTCGGCATCAAATTATCCGTCAGGCTCGCAGCCTGCTAGCTCTCATTAAGCCCTTTTGCGTCGTCTCTCGCGAGAGTGAGAGAGTGAGAGAGAGAGAAGAGTGCAACGACACTCGACCGGCCGCTCTGGCGTGGATTGGATTTTATGAAGATTTATCGGTACACGCCGCGGGAATTCCGCCAGTCCGCAAGGCCGAGGCGGGTTTAAGTCGAGAACCGCAAGAACTGGTCAACTAGGATAGAAGAAAGACAACTCGCGGCACGTTTAGGTGGCAGCCGTTTCGCATGCCCCAGCCAGAAAAATTCGCTGACGACTCAATCAACACGTTCGACGCGAACTTTATTCATTTCCAACAACTTCATAGGAGCGATCGTCGTTATTAATAACAATTCTTAATTATTCCAACCCTCAGCACTCGAATGACGACTCTAAGGCGCCACTGAAAATTGCCACACTGTTATTCAAAGCAATATTTACATCGCCATGTTTGTACCTAAAAAATTGATAAATGTTTAGGTGTTGTCACTGAGAGTAACAGAGATAAACTTCAAATGTATAGAAGGAAATAAATCATGTACGAGGTATGAAGAAATGTATGGCCTTTGCTGCCATAGGCGTATTCCATATCTACGGATCGATGAAGATCCGTAAAAAAGAGTTGCCGCAAAATTGTCCTCGACCTCGAAGTTCAAGGTCAAATGTTTTTTTATCGCATTATATTCTACGTGGCACGGCAATAAATAAAAATTTGACTATGAAATTGAAGGTCAAGGAGAATTTTGCGGCAACTTTTTTTTGCAAATCTTCATCGATCCGAAGATGTAGAACACGCCTATGGCAGCCAAGACTAAACATTTCTTTAGACCCTGTACAATGGAAATATTCTAGGTCAGAAGAAACGTCTCGGTTTTGAAGTTAAAACTGCTTCGTATGCAACCGGTGAAATCTTCCTCTATATTTTAGTTAACTTCTTCAGCTATAACTGCAAGCGATTTCTATATACTTTATGAGATCCAGCTGCATCATAAATGTTTATATATGCACATCCATTTCTACCGAATATTTTTACATGGAAAAAATGGGTACGAGTTCTTAACACTGCCACGTCGACCATACGTGGCCAGGTTTTAAAATGAATTTTTACGTTAATATACTCATTGTACCAAATTTCAGGATCTGTAAAATGCAGGAAAGTTGGAGGAGTACTCAATATCATACATTTTTTCAATTTTTATCTCATTAAATAACTTACTTTGATTTTATGGAATTTTTGAGGTTTCTAGTTTGGCAGTGATAGTGTTGAAGAAATAATTGCAAAATCATATTATTCTCAGCGTCCTAAACCAGATTTCTAAGCAATTTATTTTCAGAAAGCCGGACAACTGGTCGAGGGCCGAAATAAGGCAGATTTGGCCTGCATAAAATTATTTCTAAACTCGTCGCAGTAAACTGTGTTCTAATTCATGCTTGCAGCGAGCCCGGGTTCGCAGTAAACACCGAACCGGCAACCGGATAATTATTCCAACCCGAGTTACGTCTACATCGGCTCTAGATTAGCCCGCGAACTCGCCTCTAGATTCGCCCGGCGATAAGCTCGGATTAAATTTGTGACTCGAGATCGAATCGACCGATTTCCCCCTCGGTCTCCCCGCGGGACACTTGTCGGCGTCTCTCGTTCTCCCCCTTGGCAGAAAGGGAAAAAATGGTATCGCGTTTTAGGGGGTTCTATACAGATAGAGAAGGAGAGGGATGGAGACAGAGAGAGAGAGAGAGAGAGAGAGAGAGAGAGAGAGAGAGAGAGAGAGGGAGTGGGGAGTCGCTTTTGGGTAGAGCTTACGCGGCTCCGATGTAAACTCGCGTCCCGAACGCGCCGGCTTAAGTCGAGGATCGACTCCCGAGCCCTTATTTTAAACACAGAGTGGCTTTACGGGGCGAATACAATGGCGAGAGCCGCCCCATAGAGGTCGTGAATCGGAATTTATGAAGATTTATCGGTACACGCTGCCGGGGAATCCTGAACGCGTGGAAGTCGGTTTTCAAGGCGACAGGGGCTACGCGAGCCGATAGGCGATCGACCAAAACGTTTACGCTCCCCGGAAAATCACGGGGAACTGCTGGGAAACCCGGGAAATCCTAACGCAGAACGCCCACTCGTACGAACAATACACTGCCGAGAACAATTACCGAGAAATTGGATCGGTAATCCCTGATTCTTCTATGCTAGTTTTACTGTGCCGAATCCGTTAAAATTCACATTTTGGCTGTTCGTGGTTATTCAAAGTTTGCGCGGAGTGTCGGGACATCTGCAAAGAATGGAGTAATTACTACATCCACGAGAATTTTTCAGTCACATTTTTCTCGTCTCAAAATACAGTGATTTCTCGATAGATGTCGCCAAGACCTGGATGATAAACGTCGCGGAATTATCCCCACTGTCGCGAGGTATACCCCGTGAGGGGCCCCTTCTACGTACGGCGGGGATCAAAGAGTAGCATCTCCTGGCCGATATATGTCTCTGGCTAGACCCGACAAATATCGAGAAAACACTGTAGAGACAAGATCCGTGTGCATTTCTTTTTTTTTAACTTTTAAAGAGTATTCAGTGGATGAAGTATCAGGGCAAGGGACCCACTTACTGTGGGAGGTACCAATTACTGTGGCTATATTAAATGTACTTATTTTTAAAGCATAATGAATATTAAAGTAGAGTTACATAATATTAACTGATTTTAATGAAGAAAACTTAATATCTCTTTCTTAATATACATTATGCTTTAAAAATAAGAATAAAGAATATAGGCACAGTGATTGGTACCCCCACAGTAATTGGGTCCCCTACCCTATACCGAAGATCGTACGAAGTATAAATAAACGCGAGCTTGTCGATATTATAAATAGACAGCGGGTTTTATGCATTTACTACAAAAATCAGTAGGCGTAATTTTAAGCAGCGAAAATATTAGAAAAATTGAAACATACTATTATACTATTTTCACTCTGCTGAACATAACAAGAAAAAAATGAATGTCTATTTTATTTCAGTTCGTTGCAGTTCAGGTCAGAAATTTTGCACAAAGATCCGCAGTCTAGTTATAAAACAACATCGATAAATCAAGATTAACCCTTAGCACTTGAATGGTAAGGAAAATATTTTTTACATTATTAAATTTGTTTGTATTTAATACATTACTAAACATTTCAGTATTGTACGGGTAAGTTACACGATTTTTGTATGTATAACAGGAAAAAAAATATATAGAAGGGCAATATTCTAGGTCGGAAGAAATGTTTCATTTTCGAGTTAAAATAGCTTCGAGTGCAAAGGGTTAAGTCTCGTCAGTTCTGCCGTTGGTCTTGCAAAATGCAGAATGCATCAGTCCAAATCGACACGTTCGCTGACGAATAAAAACAAGTCGGATACGCGTAAGTCACACACACACGTGTCTTGCATACGCGAATCGGCGCGTCGCATGTCTGGCGCAGAGGCTCGCGTGAAAGGTCTCAAGAGGACGCGATCTTAGATGCGTTTTTCTAAAGGACGACTGCGTTAATAGTGGCAGGGTGAAATTCACTTTCGCCGGGGGTGGGGAATTAAAATTCCGAGGGTGTCCGGTTCGAGCGGACAGCGGTACGGTTAAATCGAGCGCGGTGGTGAGAAGAAAAAAAAATAAGAAAGAACACCGTCGATCCGGGCGAAGTTCCCAGGGTGAAGCTCGACATTATCGTAGGCGAGACTCGCCGGTGGGGGGTGGGGGGTGGGGGGTGAGACCGCTTTCACGGGATCTAATGGAGTTTCTTCGCTCGCCGTCATATCAGCGTAACGAAGGACGAATTACCGAGCGCTCGCCGGCTGCGAATTGTCTCCGCGAAACTGTCGGCGGCTGCGTAGGAATTCCCTGGAAGAAAACGCTCGTTCGCGTGGCCCTCCTCCCTAATCAATTTCAATTCACAGCCACTCTTACCGGGAACGCCAACACGGCCGTCGGGAACTTTTTGATCAATTGGCTTAATTGCGTGGCCGGTGTTTGCAAAATTCGCGGCGCAGCCATTCGGCGGATAGGAGGGGGAGGGGGGCGGGGCGGGGCACCGCGAAGAATCCCTAATGGGATCTTTACAAGTTTCTTACGAGCTACCCCACGGGCAAATCCGCCGGATTTAGGCATCCAATCGGGTTTATACCTAACGCCCTCGCGTCCCGCTTCCTCTCTTTCTCCCCCCTCCTCTCTCTCTCTCTCGCTCTTTCTCCTCGTCCACCTAACGAAATATGCATCGGCCGACGTGGCCCGTTTAATCCGGGAAGCTGGCTTCAACTTCCGAGGATCCCGTCGGTGGGCTGTAAATCTTCATGAGCATCAATTCACCCGCGGCTCACCGCGTTTTTATGGCCCCGAGCAGAAGACGCATGCCCTCCGTCGTCTTCTTTAACGGAATCGTGGCTAACTCCCACGCGACACGCGCTTAGAAACGATCCTGTGGAGCCTGGTCCAATAATAATAGGCTCGAGAGACTCGACGGGAGCACGAATTAGGGGATCCGGAGGGAAACGATGGGGTGGAAGTGGTGTTTCAGCGTTTTCAATTGATATGCCGGTCCTTACAGAATGTAAACCCATTGTTCGCGAGAGCTTTATTAGAAACGATGTCCTCGGAATTGAGTGGTGTGTGTTGTGGCATGCGGCCTGGGGCTGATCTTCTAATCTTCTTTATTCGTTGACAATGATTCATTGTTTTGGGACAAGTCGTTTCTGAAGAGTTATTGCGTTTAGACTGTGTCCTTTAAAAATGATTATCGTGCAACTGGATACTCTCATCTATTCGAATACCAGTCGGTTCGCGGAACAGGAGCTCGTCTACGAGTTCGGTAAATTACGACGCTCCTGCTTCGGATAAACGAAGTCATACTGTATACAGTGGATTCTCGATATATGTCAACATCACGGGTCTTGCCAGGGACATACATGAACCAAGAGATATTATGTTTACACTCCTCGGCGTCCGAGACCTGTTGGGCTTCGTGGGCCCTCACGAGGTATACCCCGCGGTAGTGGGGATAATTCCGCGACGTTTATCGTCCAGGCCTTGGCGACATGTATAGAAAAATCACTGTATGTATTTACCCTACGCGTTCACCCTAAATCGTTAACATCCGAAACAAAATTTCACTCTTATTAGTCGCACGATCTAACATAAAAGCTTGTTTTCTCATTTTTAATTTCTTAAAAAACTGTAAGCTACGCATTTATTTTGGTTTAATGTAGGCTGTGTATATATGAATATGTGTATACCGTACTGTATCTTACTTAGTGCAGCTGAAATAGATCTCAGTTGAGATTTGAAATGCTTAAATAAAATAAAATTTCACTCTTGAATGTTCTTTCTGTCCAATATTCATTTTTTCCCATTGATCTAGAATATTTTCTTTATGTGATCTTTTTCATTCTGCCCATACAAAGTGGATTGTTTTTAGTCGTACCACACTCGATTATAGTATAGTAACCTCTAGGTACGCCCTTGGAGGGGTCAGTCGAGTGAAAAAGAGTAAAATGGGGACTGTAATGAGCATAGATTTTTTAAAAAATTTTCTGAAAGCCTAGAACAGCAAAAGAAAAGTAGTCGTGAACACAAATGACCCAGATTGGAATTATTGCATTTTTGAAATCCCAAAAGCGTAAAGTATCAAAGGTGTGTCCTCAAAGTTCTCCCGCGCGAGTCGGCTAAAACCTTTCTGCCGCGTATCGAGTTCCGATGGAAAAAGTGGCTTAGCAAGCAGCCTTGGGAAATGGTAGACAAAGGGTGTAAAAAGGGTTGGGTCCGAAAATCGGACAAACAATCGTGACCTGGTTCGCGTGGCGCGCTCGATGGAGGTCGCCGCGTCGTTCCGGTGCGGGGTCGGAGGGTGTAGCGGGGGATGAGCCGCCGGAAATCACGGCATTAATCGCAACATTCGCGAGTCGTTGCAGCGGGAGTTATCGCTAATCGAGCAATAAATTGCGGGCCTGGGTTCGCGGGGGTTGGGAGGCCCGCGAAAAACGGATCCCCCGGCGCAGTTACGTCGGAAATTCAATAAACCGCACGGCAGTCACCGGCTTGGCCAAAAGAAATCTCTCTCGACGCCGACGCCGACGCGATCGTCGTTGGAAACTTAAGGCGGCGGGAGCAGCCGCCATCCCTCTGTACACGAGCCGGCTCGACGTCTAATTAATTTTCTTTGTAACTCGATTCTCCCCGCAATCGTCAAGGTGCCGCGCAAAGGTGTCCCCCCTCCCTCCGACCGGGTCCGCTCAAAGACGAAGACGGAAAGAAGTTTCGCCACTGTCGTATTGCGGATTTAATAAAGAGTCGTCCGGTCGAAGTTCCGTCCTCTCGAAAAACCCAGGAGGGGGAGGGGGTCCGCGGGATCGAGTAAAAGTAACGGGGAAAGAATATCCTTCTTCGAAGTAATCAGCGCCGCTTCTGTCGCATGAACTTCTTCGCGAGTTCAGCTCCGAAGGGTCCGGACCGAGGTTCCTTTGGTGTTCGACCGGCCACCGCGACGGAACGACGAATTAGAGAAAAAGGGAACGCTCTGTGGACACTGGGAAATCACCGTGTGGATCCGCTTCCTCCGGAGACCGCATAATCGCGAAATTAATTCGCCCCGATCCCCTACCCTGGAAACAGGCTCGATCCGCTAATACGCGAATTACTGGTAAACTATTTCGCTAATCGCCGGATCAACAGCGGCGGTCTACCGGAGACGAGTTCGCCGAATCGTAAGGGGGTTAATAATAACGTTGAGCTACCGCGAAAGGTCAAAGGGCGGGAAATACGTCGGAAGTTGCGTTCGAACTAACTCCAGTGTGCATTTCCTATGTTCCAGTCAAAAACCGTATTTCGGAAATATTTTACTGGCAAACCGAACGACCGATTTAGGCGAAACTTTAATATCTTATTTATACACGTTCTAACTATAGCCATGAATTTTGATACTTCGCTATGTTCAACATCGCGGAAGTTATGCAGCAAAGAAGCACACCCGACAAGGGGACTTCCAAAAATCTAACTACTTTCAATACAATTATTGTAATTTTCATAACGGCACCGTATAAAAATTATTGAAGATACTACAGACCAGTGGGAACAAGTTTGCAAAATTTCAGCAATCCAAGTTCTTCAGATTTTCCCCAAAAAATTCCCGGAGCGGTCCGTCGGCAAGGTACCCTAAAGATTCGAGCAATCTCGGGGCACACGAGAACCACCGTTGCCGATGAAGTACTTTCTTTCCGTAAAATGCCGTCGTCTTTGTGACGAACTTTTCCACGGGAGAAGGAGAAAGAGATCTGTTCGAGGGAAACCGACGAGGACAACGTTCGAAGGAAAAAACGAGTGGTTCGTGTCACCGGCGCTAGGACACGGGGAGCAGCTGCAACGGAGGACCAATGGGAGGAGGCTGTTGCGTTTTGGAACAATGTCACCCCCGGGTCGCAGTTGGGTAACCTAGCCCCAGGAAATCGTGCGATCGTTCGTTACTTCTTTCCTTGTCGGAATCCAGTCTCCCTCCTCTTCCCTCGTCACCGTTCCGCTGGTTTGCTTCGTGTCCTGTCACTTTTTGATGTGTCGTACACGCCCTGCCGATGCCCCGTTTCCCCAGTTTCTCCGGCTCGTTCTAATGAAATGTGCATCGGTGGGCGTTCCTCGGCCCCCGTCTTAAGCACCGCGTTTTACGTTCCCCGGGATTCCCCGGGAGAGTCGGGCCTCTCTGATAAATTTCAATTCCGCGCTGTCGTTCAACGTTTTCGGGCTTCCCAAACGAATTTTCCCTCTCCCCGGACCCCTCGGCGATGCTTCCCGTACACTGGGCTTTGCGTTCCACGAAATTAATTTCTCGAAAAACCGAAAAGCTGAACCTGAAACTGGTCCCCGTAGTTGTGCGGGTCTGAGCGGAGAGTGTACGGGCAGCAACAATTTTTATCTGAACCAGGTGACCTTAAGTTAGCTAAAATGCCTTCGATTTTCTGCTAGAAAATCATCAATTTGTATGCTTTCGTTTCTCACAGCAAATCTTTCTGTCAATTGTATCTTGACGCACAGTAAACATTATCTTCTCGATTGTAAGAAACAGAATGAGATTGTCATTGTTTCTTTAACAATTTCAGCAAAATGAAAGCGATGCACCGATATTTTTAAATCTTTTGATCTGCCTACTGCTTCACATTTCATCTGCTTATAAATGCATCAAATCCGCAATCTAGTTGTAGAAAGCACGAAATTTTGATTCAAGTAACATATTTAGAGAGAGATTATGTTCGGGTCGAAATTAATCCCACACGGTTCAGAATGTGATTTTTACCCACCCGGTTCCGTGCAGGATTAAAGTTAGTTACACACTGTTCGCTGTTTAGCAGGATTCTGTTCTATTGTTCGGTGAGCTTCAAAATTCTGAATTACCATATTAATGGTGTTTTTTTTTCCAAATCGCATACGATACTGTTAAACAAAGGAGAAGAGGAAAAGTGTAGGATACGTCGACCCCGGTGTCGTCAATACGACGATTATTCGTGGAGTTAATAATCGATAGCAAACATTGCCCTCTCTAATTCGATAATATGATCATATACATATATTACTCGGTGCAATATTAACCAAATTATTTTTCCAATAGCAGGTCACAGAATCAATAGCATCCCACACGACACACCCACAACCGACGGCTCTAAGCGACGCCGTCTGTCACTTTACGAGGCAACGACACGCCGCGAAAACGAAGTTTTCAAATTGGTGGGGCAATTAAGATTCTAGAATGGAGGGGCGAAAAACAGGAGAGTGACATTCCTGGGTTAATAATGACGGTCATCGGCGTTGGGATAAAGGTTAACACGGGCGCGGGCATAGTCACCGATTCATTTCACCTAATTGAATCGTCACGGTTCTCCGATAGTATCGCGATACTCGTCCGGCCCGTGGCCGACCGGTTCATTTATCTCGAGAAAATGGCCGAAGACGACGAGGTTAAGGGGAATCGAAACGGCGCGGAACACCTGTAAAACGCCTCGGGAAGAACCATTTATTCGCGTGGCACCGTAGGAAGATCATTTCGTTTCCAGGAACACGGTTCACCGTCGAGCCCCGCGTTGTTGCTCCGCAGAGGAGGAGGGCCCTCTTCTGGGTCGTGGTGTGTGTTACGGACGCCCTTCACCCGGGGACGAGCTACGACGAGCAGCTGCGCGACGCTCCTATCTCTCGCTGAAACAGTGTTTCCTGTGACTAACGACATTTTTTCGTATCGAAACCCCGGGCCTACGATCCCAAAAGGAGAACGTGTTTTCCAAAATAGTTGGAAAGTGGGACGTGTTCACAGATCCGTATCTACCGCGCGCCAATTAATTTTCCCCGGTTGTCCGGCTTTTTCCGATCCTGTGTTTATTGCGTTCCACATCGGGCGATCGCGCGCGTCCTCTATCCCCTACACGGCACAGGTCAATTTATTATTATGGCGGCTGTTGATTTAAATTATGAACTTTCCGGGGGGAAATGGTTCGCCTCGCGATACACTTCTATTCCCCGCGAAGACCGTCACGTTATTACTACTGTCTCTGCTCTGCCAAGGTACACTTTGAACATTTTTTAATATTCACGATTTTTTATACGCCGGCATTGGCAACACTGTAGACACAGTCATTTGAAAACCATCATGTTACCATTCTTTATTATCGTAAAACTGTTCTAAAGTGTACTTCCGGAATTTATTTTCGGAAAACGAAATAATTGATCTTAATGAAATTTAGCTGGCTTATTTATTGACATCTAAACTATATTCACGATTTTTTATACGCTGGTATTGGCAACACTGTAGACACAGTCATTTGAAAACCATCGTGTTACCATTCTTTATTATCGTAAAACTGTTCTAAGGTGTACTTCCGGAATTTATTTTCGGAAAACGAAATAATTGATCTTAATGAAATTTAGCTGGCTTATTTATTGACATCTAAACTATATTCACGATTTTTTATACGCCGGTCTTGGCAACACTGTAGACACAGTAATTTGTAAGCCGTCATGTCAACATTCTTTAGTATGGTAAAGCTGTTCTAAGGTGTACTTTGGGAATTGCTTTTAGAAAACGAAATAATTCCTCTTCGTGTAATTTAGCTGGCTTATTTGTACACATTTCAGCCGTGTCTGTGACTTTTTATACGTCGCTGTAATCAAAATTGTAGAAATTAAAAAATCACCACGGTGTCATCGCAATGTCTTTATTGCGCTAAGACTGCATTAAGATGAAATTTGACAATTCATTTCTAGTAAACTGAATGGTATATCTCCTTGAAATGTACCTGACATATACACATACATTCGAACTATATCTGTGATCTTTTATATTCTGGTATCATCAAAACTGTAGAAATTGTTCACCAAAGAAGTCGTTCACTAGTACGACGACACCAATTTCAATTTGAAGCGAGCTTCTCAAGAGGATGTACCTAAACAATTTCTGTAAACTAAGTAATTCAAATAATAACAATGTATAAAAATTACTGAACACAGTTCAACCATATACGCAGAGGTTCGCAAAGTTTCCTAAAGATAAATGCTTTCGTTTCCTCAAAAAAAATTCGCGAATTCCAAAAATGTTCCACAAGATTGTACTTTTACAAGGTCGACGTTAGAGTGAATATTTCTGGAATAATTTATACAGTCGTGTTTTTTGAATCCAGCGGACAATTGCGTCACCATGGGAGGGTAGAGAACGTGTGAAGAGCTAGACGATGGTGCCCGAAAATTGTGAAAGCGTGGTATTTATGGGGGACGATGGAAACATGGGCTCGTCAGCGCTAACGACCGATTCCTCGGTACAAAATGCCGGTTGAATATCTATTAGCCTCGAGACAATACGGTCGGCCGCTAATTGCGAGCAGCTGGCCGCATCTCGGCTCGGTTTCCACGCCTCGTAATAACAGGCCGTGAAAATCGGCGTTCCTCTTTCCTCAAAGACGGCCGCCGCGCGGACCCTCGGAACTTGGTCCCACGTGTCCGCCATTCCGCGGTCCCCGAGTCCTCCTCGACTGACCCACTTAATTACCGGACCGGCGACAATTTCCCTGCCTCCGGGAATATTTTACCCGAGCCACGCCAATCCTACAAGGAGAAGAAAAGATTATTCTCCTCTCTTCCACGGAGAAGTTCGCCGTGCTCACGGTTCCAGCCGAGGTAACTCCCGCTCCTCTTTCTTTCTTTCTTTATTTCTTTTTTTTTTCTTCCCATCCTCACCCGATACGATCGAGAGTAAGTCATTCCACGGGTTGTTAACTGGAAAAATAACGAAGACCCTCGTTAACTAGCTGTCAGACTGTTCCGTGTTGCATTTAGCACGGTAAATTATGAATTTTGTAATTCCTCGAGGGGCGGCTTAGGCGTTCTCGGTGCTTCTCGCCGCGACCTATTCGAAAATGTGCTGCGGAACATGTGGAACACGTCAATCCGACAGATCTCCTTCTTAAAATATTTTTCTTTTCGTAGCTCGAACTGGTCTAAAATCCAAATCAATTAATACCCTTGACAACACTTTTTCACATTTCTTTTTCTTCCTAAAGATACACAGTTCAGTCTAGAGATATTCTCCCTACAGACTGTTCAACTTCGAGCAGTCGCATACATTATACTTAAAACTGAAAATTTTAACAATACAGGTCTCTATTTTACCGGCTAGGTAGGCAAACAAAGTCGAATAGTGACTAGTTTAAAAAGTCTTACGAAGATGCAAGTAGCGTGCCTCCATCCCTTAAGGTTTAATTCGCGAAAATAAACAGGTAGCAACCAAGAGGCTCCCAGAGAGGATATACTTACCTTTCGAAACAGAGGACGATCGCGGCGGAGTTTAATCTTTTGGCCAACGGGAGGCAAACAACGGGAAAGTTTCGTTGCAGAAGTTGCAGACGGAAAGTAGCGGTTTTCGAGTCGGAAAAACGAGCCTAACGGCGCAACACGGGACAATCTCGAGCGTCCGAGTAATGATGAGAAAGCGCGGAAAGTTTCGATGTTTCCTTGCATAATTTTCGCCGCTTTTCCACGGGAGCGAGCGGCCCGGTAGCGTAGTCGCAAAGAAAATTAATTAGACGACGGCAGAGCTCTCGGGTTGCTGGCTTAGCGCATCAGCCGTGTTGCTAGGCGCATACAGTGTGTTCCCAAAGTCGTTTCACCCTCCGACATTGTCTGGGCTCGCGAGGGGTCGAGAGCATTGCTTATTATTAGCCGGGAGTTCGGTGTTACCGGCACAATAATCGTTGATTCCCTGGGGGGTGGCCTCGTCGCGGGCGGTCGCCTCCCTAAAATTTCAAATAAGAAGTTACGCCGGCGTTATTTCAAGCTCTCCGCCGCTTCCGGGTACCGTTTCGCGCCCCCGACAACGGAATTCGCGAGGGTGAATTTTAAAATCCACGATTTATTTTCCTAGAGGGAGGTTAAACGATCCGGGCGCGTAAGCCGAATCGAGCAACTTTTAAACCTTTTGTAACTCGGGAATATCAGAACGTAAATATTTCATGAATAACCAGCCGGATAAACTCCATTTCTTGATCGGACAGGTTACGTTCGAACCTTTTACTCGCTGCGATAGCGAAGATCGGAGCGTACATATTTTATCAACCGACTCGGCGGGGCTAAATTAATTAATTTCTTCTAATTCTGGACAGGGAAAATTGGAATATAAATATTTGATTAGCAACTCGGTAAGTTTTACTTCGGCCAGTTTCAGCCTTCCTGATAACTCAAGTATGTTAACCGTTGAGTAATGGTTTTTTAAATTTCATCCGGCGAACTGGGATAGAGGGGAGCTCTCCTCTGTCGACTGAAAAATTTCTCACAGTAGATGGAAAATGAAAATGATAATACAAAGTAAACTTAATACAGAATCTGCTTTGAGGAAGATTCCAGGTCCCGACGACCGGAAACGCGTGTGGTCCGTGTCTCACGTGAAACATCCTTTCCTGTTACTTCGCCAGAAAATACACATAGTACGAACGCTTAAGGATCCACAGTTTGACGACGAGTACGTACGATCCATAGCTTCCACGCTATCCACTCGTCTAATCCAAAGAGCTCAGACGCGAATGGAAATTGAAAACAAAGAGTTAACTCGAGGAAATGAAACAGCCGGGGAGAAGAATCGAGCGGGAACCAAGAAAGCAAGAGGGATAAAACAAGCAGAAGAAAATAAGGAAGAAAATTAAATGTCTCAGAAATAGAGAGGAGAAAAAGGGGGATGGGAGAACGAACGAAATCCTGTGATTCGAATCCAACGAGGCGCGGGAATTTCTTTTCTTTTCGGTGGAAATCGCGTTCCGGTCCGCGAGCGTGCAATTTAATGCGCTTCTTGACAGCGTGCACGCACGCGTGCAGCATTGTGTATCTATCGAGCGGCATTAAACGCGAGAGGCAATCCAGTTCGCGTTTCGATCGTCCGGTGTAACGGCAGACACAACGCGATCACCGTGACAAATATAACGAGTGTATTCATCGCGACGCGCGTCAAATTTCGATCGAGCACGTTAAACGCGTCACCCAGTTGCGAAAGTTCGCCCGCTGGCCCTCGTTAATAATTTCACGAATACTCTCCTCTCGGCGAGTCCCGACCAGCTCTCTCTCTCTCTCTCTCTCTCTCTCTCTCTTTCTCGCGCGCTCTGTCTGCCTCGCTCTTGATGGTCCACTCCGCGATTCAATCGCGTCGCAGTTCCGCCGGTGAAGTGCAAACTTTCTGAAGGGGTGCTCGACGGTAGCCGTGGAGAAAAATAAACCCGGAAAGCGACGGTTTCAACTTTTAATAACCGACCGGAAATCATGCGTGGAGGCCCGGCTACAAGGAGTCGCCTGAATCCTTGACAGATTGACCAACTTCGAGCCGGTAGAACTCCGATCGAACGATACAATTTGTCCTGGATAATATTGTTCCTTTCGGATCCGAGAACCCGGCGGACTTTGATCTTCCAGCAACCACTTTGCAATTCGATGCTTGCTCGCGGTGAACGACTAAGGCCGCGGTTACCGTAGATGCGTTTTCTGAGGAGCTCGCGTTCTGACGAGTACCGCGGAACGACCGAATCAATTGATTCCTATGCGAACGGCTGCGTGCGTTCCTTTCCGCAACGTCGTCGGAACGATCGTACGAAACAGATTGCCGAGATTGCGATTGTCTTCTGCAGAAATACCCGGGCGAGAATTGCTTGGGTTGACTTGAGATGTTGTCTTTGGCCCCGGAATACGTTCCCCGGTTTTATAGATTGATTTATCCCTTGATGAGAAATTGACGAAACGGTAGAAGATCCTGATAAAACATGGACAATTGACGGTCCCTAAAAAAAGTTGTTGTTAATACATTAGACGTGGATAATAGTCAATTTGTTGCTGAATGAATTAGTAGATGAACAAATTCCATAGAATGACGATACGAATTTATTTTTATATAATTGCAATTATATAAAAAATACTGCGATGCTCTCTCCTCGATTTACAAAATTGTACTGTGTCGTGAATGAGGACTACTGTGCCTATTAATATCAAAATAATTGATGATCGATGAACTGTATCTACGTAACTCATTTAAATATCCGCCTGGAGCATGAATGACACAATCTCTACATATTCGTTATTGATTGAAGCAATACGTCGTGGTTCATTTAAAATAATATTACGTCGTTTTTAACCAGACTGCGGATTTTGTGCATTCATGGCAAAAATTGGTGATAAGATTGTAAGAATTTATGTATATAGATATAGTATTTTCAACTGATTAAAAAGACTGTAGAATTTTTGTTCGAAGAAACAATTTTTACTTTGCATAAAAATCCGCAAACTATTCGTAACTAATAAAATGATATGGAGAATGATATCCCGTACCGAAATGTGTCAAATTGACGAATGAGTTTTAACCAAAATTATCATATAATGTTTTAAACGGTTATTTGCGGTCATTTTGAGCCCTGATTTTACGAATGTCCTGTGATCAGTTCCGACATATTCTTGAGAAAATTCATGCACAGTAACCGCCAGCATAATTTGGCAATTATCGTATGGTAAACCGGGCGAGTCTTCGCGAGTTTCGGAACGCGAGAATCATCCGCGGGAACAACAAGCTCCGCCGTTCAATCTCCATTTACCACGGCCGAAAACAAGTTGGCCGCTCGGCGCAGAATTTTGCGCGGCAAACGCTCGACAACTCGAAACCCCCTTTGTGAAAGACATTTCACGTGGAACCGCGTATAACCCTATCGACCCGACGTGCTACTCCTCCACGGGACTATTCAACTTTTTCCCTCGGATATCGGCGAGTGGTTTCTCTCTCCGCTCCTCGACCGCCCCGTAACAGAAAGAAAAGAGGCTGCCCTCGATATAAAACAAGATCCACAGAGCTGGAGGATCCTCCTCCGCGGAGTATCCGATAAAAGTCACGTGCTTATCCAGCCTTTATCTGTCATTACCGATCGCCGGGCGAACCTAATCGCGACGATCGCACGCCGGTACGCGCAAAAACGACAATGACTGGCATGCCTGCGAAGATCCGCGGAAGATAATTACCGGGGCTCGTAGGGGAAAGGCTCCAATTTAAAAAATGATTGAAGTGGAAGCGCGTAGAGGGAGCTATTATTTGCACAGGTGAACGAAGAACGTTCGTGTTCTGGATTTTTATTTCGCGTGGCTTTAAAAATTATGTTAATTATATCAATGTTGTTAGAATGGTAGAACACTATGTACAAGAAGGTATAAGTAAAAATAGCTGGTGAGGGGCCACGAAGCTCGAGAGGTAAACATAATACGACGTTCAGCGTGGATCAAAGAATGGTACCTCCTGGACGATATATGTCACCGACAAGACCCGTGTTGTTGGTATATACCGAGAAAACACTGTACTATCATAATTAAAGATATGTCAAATTCTAATCGTCATCTTTCTTTCCGACTCGACTCTAGCTGTGTAAAAACTAGTTGCAAAGACAACAGAGCGTAGACACCGTAGTTAGATATTGCGTATAATAAATAATACCGAATTTGCATAGACGGATCTGGAGACAGCGTAAACGAATTGAACCGTTTATACGTCGATTTCCGGGCAGAATTTCTACAGTTCGCGGCGCGGCAAGCGAGCCCCGTTCGCTCGCGGTTTTTCCCCCGATTAAGCGGAAAAGTTTCTCGCCGGCGTTGGTACACCGTGTGTCGTGGATGGATAATTTATGGACAAGCCATTTCACAGACAGGCGCTCGTCTGCAGGGCCGAGGAGGGAGGGCGGATGGAAAGGGTGGGCCTCGACGTAAGTGGATCGGGAAGGTAGCTAACGTTGCCTCGCAGCACGTATCGTAAACTGCTAGAACTTTGCCGAGACTTTGGAAGTAGCTCGCAGATATTATTGAAGCCCTTCAAGATTCCGGATAGACGTGTTCCGTTCCCCCCCTCCCCTCCCTCCCCCTCCTGCCCCGTTCCCTCGCGCCTCGAATATTACGCTTTATATGTACAGGCCGTTCCACGAAGTTCGCGTGCCGGGTCGCGGCTGGTGTTTCATTTCGCGGCGGGAATGACGGCTTCTGTCACGCGATAAATCACCCCCGACGCCAGCCCGATGGTCTGAGAAATTAGCAGCCGGGGACTTTCACGGGGAACTTATTCCCGACGCCGACGCCGACGCCGACGCGGCCGCCGCCTCTGCTTCGTTTCAACCCGGGAAAATTGATATTTTACTTCCGCCTCGCTTCGACAGACGACTTGATCATCGTTTTTAACTTTAATCCCACCTTCGGACACCCGGCTTGTTTATTATACCACACGTCCCGCTCCTGCTTCGCCGCGTGTTCTCCGTTCTTCACACGCTCCTCTGGAAAATTGATATTTCACGCAAACCCCTTCACCTTCGCGCTGTATCTAATTCGTCGTGCGCGAAGACGCTTGGAAAGCATAATACAAAGTTCCTCTTCGAAATTGAATAATAATCTCCATGAATGAATGTCTGCAAAAAAATGGTATGTTAGACATTTTCTGAAATGGACCTTTCCGTGTGCCAGTGCGCCGTACAAATTATTTTGGCAAAATTTTTAGTGGCTTTTAGTGATTTCTCTGTATATGTCGCCAAGGCCTGGATGATAAACGTCGCGAAATTATCCCCACTACCGCGGGGTATATCTAGTGGGGAGCCACGAAGCTCGAGAGGCCTCGGACGCCGAGGAGTGTAAACATAACACAGCTAGGGATACGTCTCCTACACGATTCATGACAGTACTCGTATTGTTGACATACATCGGGAATTCACTGTATTCGTTTAACCTTGAGTGTACTGAACATTAAAAGTGACTGGTACGCTCCGTTGCAAAAATGATTGGAATAAAATGAAATTGAGTTCGTTTAGACATTCTCCCCCAGAGAGGGCATCCTCATAATTTCAACAATTGTGGAATAAATATTCCGAAACCGGTCCCCAGATCGTATTAATTGCGAACAACAAACGGGACGGCATCGAGTCCGCCGAGAAAAACGATCCGGCCGGTTTCGATCGCATTCCGGCGGATCGATTTATCGGAGATTATCGATCGAGGGACGGGTATCGCGGCCATATTTAGGGAAATTGCGTGGCAACCGTCCAATTATCAATCGGCCGATCTCCTCTCGCATCGGGACGAGAATCGGGCCAGAAATAACCGGAGAAATTTTGGAAAGGGCCCCGGGGGACATTTACGAGGGGGGGGGGCTTGGGAGTGTCCTAACGCGTTTGGAAAAGTGGAATTCGCGGTGGGACGATCTTTACGAGCCATTCGACTCGTTCCGTCGTGTTCGGAAGAGGCGCGAGCTGCGAACGCTTTCCGCGTCGATTCGAGAACCGGACGCGTTCGGGACGAGAGCCCTACGAGCCGTCTTCTTCTTCTTCTTCTTCTTCGGGCTCCCATTCAATCCTCGACGGATCCCGAGAGCCTTTTGGTGCTCTCCGTTGGAACTTGTTACGTGGGAAGCGGTCCTCCGAGCAAGAATTTTTATATATATTTCTTCCCTGTTTAACGCGTGCAACGGGGACGCTATCGTACGGCCGCGCTCACAAATGGCGTCGTTAAAGCAGCCCGGGGACTTGTACGCGGTGTTAAAATCGAATTCTTGTCTAGCGGCGCTCAATTCCACCGGGGCAGCACCTCGAATTTCGCCGGGCTCGTATGAGAACCCCCGTGGAATCAAAATTTTGCGATGCACTGAGCGGATTTTGGTCGCTAACGTTCCTTTCAAATTCATTTTCTGTCGCTAGTCTAAAGTATTGGCTGTGTCTAATAAGATCAACGTTGATGACAAAGAAGTAGAAAACGAATTTGAATAAAGTTAGTTGTCATAAAATCGTCAAAAGCATGTTTTCTATGGAAGGAAATAGCTAAGAGGAACTTTACTAGACTGGGGATCTTTATGCAAAATAAAAAATATTTGCATTGATCGCAGCGACATAAAAGTTTCCTTCTTCTTTTAATTATTTTATTAAGCTGAAACCATACTCTGGTATCCGTCCACTGCTTCCAATTGTGCTTACCCATTTTTGTCATAAATGCATAAAATCCGCAGTGTAACTATTGCAAATGTATTTTAAATGTGCAAAATTTATACAACTATTTTGTTTCTATAAAAATAGCCGCGTTTTTAATGAATTTATTCTGTAATGAATTGTCCAACAGCAATTTTATTCGCAAAGCAGCAAATTGTCTCGATTAATAATGTGATCTAATAACTTCTTTTGTGATTATCGTTTAAAACGAAATCATAATACAGCGGAGTTATTAAAGTGTCGATTAATAAGCTTTCGGTAGATGAAGTGTTAAACACGTCCATCCAATGTTCCATTTTGGGGTGCAAATTTTCACACAGCACAGTTAATAAAGAGCCGATTAATGGGCTTTCGGTAGGCTAAAGTGTTGAATATGTCCATGCAGTATATCATTTTACAGTGCAAAGCTCGCCCTGCTATGCCGCTTGATATAGTCGAAATTTAAAATGGCGGTCTATAATGGTTTCACGAGACAACATAACCTTGACCGAAAACGAATCAGTCGAGGAAACCGGGAAACAAAAAAACCTAGATCTTAGTATGGTCAAAAATTCAGCAAATTCCAGATATAAAATAATCCAGAGAATTGTCTCAAAGTTAACCAGTCATTAAACCAGGAGACCAACGAACATACCAGCTTACTGATCAAAAATTGAAAAGGTGGTCTCAAATGGTTGTGAAACCAGGAATGAAACAAACCTAGATCTTAGTATGGTCAAAAATTCGACAAATGGTTCCAGACATAAAATAATCCAGAGACTTATCTCAAAGTTAACCAGTCATTAAACCAGGAGACCAACTAACATACCATCTCACTGATAGAAAATTGAAAAGGTGGTCTCAAATAGTTGTGAAAAAAAACTTGAAATTAGCCTCTACGTAGCTTGTCTGAAAATTAGCCATTTATTATGCCAAAGCACAGGTGAGGTACAGCCCGGTACATTAACAAATGAAGAATGTCTGAAACGGTTTTTACAAGAGGCTTGTCCTAAAATTAGTCCGCCATTGGGTCAAGAAGCAAACGTGTACTGTCCGTGCCTCAGAAGAAGTCTCGCGGGACGGTACAGGGGCAAAGGGGACCTATCCCCACCATTGATGCTCCCATAGTCTCAATGTTTAGGCTCTGACGTCACACGCGTGATCGTTTTAACCAATCGTTGGCTAGCGCCGGAAATGCGTGTGAAGCGTGCCTCTTCCACTCTGGCCAATCAGCTCCGCATTCCTTTCGCGGGACTTCTTGTGAGACGCGCACAGTACAGCTCAATCCGTTAAAAATTGAAGAGGGTGGTCTCGAACGGTTCGGGCCGCGGTTATGTTCGCGGAATCCCGATGGTTCCGGCATGTCGGGCGTCTTGCAGTGAAAAGGTTAAAGAACGGCGGAACGTGTGTAGCCGGATGGTTAGATTAGAGGACGTCCAACCGGCTTAAGGTGCGTCCATTAATAATGAGCCGGGCCGAATTTGGAATTTACCGGGGCGGCGCGGGAGGGGGGCAACCGTGAGACTTCATCGTCCATAAGCGGCGCGCGACGTTCTGGAATGCTACCAAGTTGGCGATGGCGGGGGCGGAAACTCGAGCCGACAGTTTCAAAATTCTGCGGCCGTCGAGTCTTCTGGGCGAATCGTAACATCGCCGATGCACGTAGGAACAGTCTAGCACGAATAAAGCAGATCCGGCGAACCTCTCTAAGTAATTGGACCATTCTGCTTCTCTCTCTCCCCCTCCTAGAAGGATATGGCTGAGGAACCCGGGGAATCGCGATCCTAAATACCACGAACGGCGCAGCTCCACGGCTGTCGATTCTTCTTCTTGTTCTCGCAGGAGAACCTACTTTTCCGGGCTTGTTCAGAGGGGGATGGCAATTTCCTTTAAGTGTCCGGGAAACTGTTGTACCGCGTCGGTGTCGGGTAATACCGGGAGATCCTTCATGAGCACTCGATCACGAGTTTCTAATGCTCACTACCCTCGAGTTTTTGAACATGCTCGTGCGGGTCTTCGGTCGGGGAAAAGTTTCCGACTGCGAGAGCTGCGAGAACGTGTTCGCACCTTTGCGAAGTCTGCTGCGATTGCCTCGAGAGGATTGATAAAGTAATAACTAGACCGACGGTCTCTGTGCAACATAAAAATTCTCCGCATCAATTGGAAGAAACAGAAGCCGAATAAAATTGGCATTCTTTGTGTGATAAATCGAACCAGGCGAAAATAATGCATCGATTTTCAATCCTCTTGCCGATTTAAATTTTATCTACTCAATTAAATTAAGTCTACAGTTTGTAATAATTCTTAAAAATTAGATGGAGTCTTAATCCTGAGACTGCTGGTACAATATTGTCTGTTTGTCAGATTTCTTTAAAGTTTATCGTAGAAATTCTTAAACGCACGTAGACACTACGAATTCCTAGTTTACGTATGACACGTTACAACGCCGTTGATTGGAAGAGGTGATATTCAGTATGAGAAGCTTTCATGGATTCCATAAAGCCGAGGAAACAGAATGAAACGTTTTAGAAGTTTCTAAATAAGTACTGTCTTAAAAAGGTTCAGTTTTACGTCTTCCCGTTTTCTTTATAGGGTACTTTAAATAATGTAAGCACCGAAGAAAGGAAGAACAACTTATACTTTCGGTAAACTCCAGCTTAATGAAGTGAAACTTGTCCTTAAAGTTCAGAACCAGCAAGAATACTTTTTGACCAATATTTTAACTTTATTCCACCTTGTAGACCATAACGAAATTTTCTCCTCCTGCGAGTCTGGATGAAGAATCAAGTTGCTCGAAAATGACCCAGGTCGAATAGCGTGACCACCATAGTGGATTAAATCGTTTTTTGCATTAAATACATTGAATTTCCTGTTTAGACTTTTATGTGAAAACCGTGTTCTTTTAAAACAGTCATCTTAGAAATGAGTGAACGAATGTCGAATGACCAAGGAATGTATATTGACTATTAATCTGCACTTTGTACACTAACTACTAGACTGCTGAACCTTATTTAAATTCCCTTTTCTGGAAATTATAAATCACTAAACTAATTTTGTGGAAATTAAAATAAACGAACTATTTCTTTCACCGACTGAAAGATTATTTTCACTAACAAACTAAATAGAAAAATTATGAATTTTTATTCCTATACTTTCTTGTCTTTCAGAAATTTGCTCATACGTAGTCTACTGATTACTATAGTAATTGTGTGCGCTACTCCAGCTGATCGATACGTAATTCACTAGGGTAATCAGTGTCACCTTGCACAATTATAATTATGAACGCACTCAAAAGCAGCAAACCGAGTGCAGCTCCGAGACAGATTCTCCAAAGTGAATAAGAACCGAAAAATGTGTGAACAGCATGACGTCAGGCCGAGAAATCGTCGGCCCCTCGTCCGGCAGAGCACAGTGTTAAGACCATCTGTTCCAGGCAGTATTTTCTGGACCAGTTTGTCGATACGAGCGAGCCTCGATCGCCACCGCCCACCTGACTCGCCGTACTAAAATCTCTCATGAATAAATACTTGATCAACCGGCCAAACTCATTCCGGCTCAAAAGAATCGCCGTTCTAGGATCCGTCAGCGAGGAAGCTTCGGCGAGGCTGCGCCGGAAGCCTGGCTAACAGAAGAGAAGAGAAGAGAAGAGAAGCTGAAAGGTGGGTCCGGGTGCAAAAAGGTCGGCGAGGAACGCGAAGCTAGAAGAAATTTGTAATTAACCGAAAGAAAGAGGCAGCCATGGTTGAAAAATATATTAGTATCGAGGCCGGATCCCGAGCGAAGCTGCGAGCAACGAGTGGTGGGAGGCCGGCGAGTCGGAGTCATGGATTTAAGAGAAAATTAAAAACTCGTTAACAAGAGCAAAATTACGAAACTCGTTAGCGGAAGAAGGAAAAGGGACGCTGTTTCTGGTCGAAGGGGGAACTGGAACGCGAGGGGGAGAGAAGAGGGAGGAGAAAGTTTCCCCAAGGTTCCCGAGAGCATGATGTCGAACAGCGGCGCTGGCTCGCGCGTCTCTTTGTCTGTTCTCGCGTTGTCGAGCGAGGGCAACATTAGGGAAAAAACAAATATCGAGCAACAAAAGGCACCGAGGAGGGGGTGGGGGCAGGGGGGAACCGGAACCCTTCGGCCCACGCAGGTGTCCCCCTGGTCTGGCCGGGCTTACGGCAACGAATGCCAATGTCGGGGCGACGTTCGAGCCGAAAACACGATTTAGGGTGGAATAATCCGTTCGGTAAAGGTCTCTACTCCCCCTCTGCCTCGCTCTACCTGTCCCATATTGCTCTCTTTTGCCCTTCCCCCCTCGCCCTCTCTCTTTATTCCTTTTTCTTCGCTTCTCTGTCGCCCGATTTTTGTCCCCCCACACCGTCCTCCACCCCCCCCCCCCCGTCGATGGCAACAACGTTGCCACGTGTACGACCGCGGGACATCGCACCGGATCGAATTTAATTTAAAACGCTCCCGCCACTTTCTAAACAGAGCGGGCGCGGCTAGGCGCGCGGTTCGTTATGGAATCAAGTTATTAAAAAGCCACTGCGCCAGGATGATTTACCGACACGAATTTCGGCCTAACCAAGGGTTCATAACGAAGGGGAGTTTTGTAGATCCCGGTACACTGCGACCGGTTAGGGAGCTAGCAGCGTACGGGCGTCGATGAGTGAAATTATTTTTGGGGATGAAATTATTTCTGCGGGTGGAGCCGATAGGGGACTGGTGGATTCTTGCGAGGATGACTTCGAAACGATTGATTCTTGCGGTGCTACAGATGGCTGCGGGTACGAGAGCGAATTTTCTAGCATGCTGCGACGTCATGGGCTTCGTGGTGAGTGTAGGAGTGTTGATCTTTATGTTACATCTTCCCTAGAACAATATTAACCCTTAGATGATGCGTGATTCTGATGGTTTCGTGACTGACGTAGCCAGATCCTATCAAATTATACGTATGACCTTGCTTTTATACAGTTTTCAACCCACTTCTTTGAGATCAATGTTAATTTTCTTATTAGACTCTATTTAAATAGCTGATCATCAGGATTTAGTGGCAACGTCTATGTAACCTGCTGATGTAACGCAAAACTTGATACCTCACCTGCTAGTAGCCTCTAATGATTGTACTATAGCAAAGATGGGGCTGGAATATCTTCGTTTAGCACCTTGACCACCATATCAGTCGTATACGGATGACACAGTTTTCTATCAAAGTTAAAAGTGAATTTTCAAAACTTTGTTCGGATCTACGAGATTTAAGAAGTTTGCAAGAGCAATTGCAAGTCAACAATAACAATCTCGAAAGAAATTCTCAGGTGACGTCGCTGAGAGGGACCCGCTGGGCCACAATTAAAATTGCTGCTGCTACTGAGAACTTTATTGACAAATTCTTACGTAAGACTTGTAGCCCATGAAACAATGATGAAAAAAATCACCGGTGAGATGTGCCACGCGACTTTTTCGATTTTTAGCTCCCAGGGCTAGACGCTACGAGGACTCCCTTCGAATGGGATTAACAGGAGTCCCAGCAGCCACCGCTATTTACCCAAAAATACTCGGCAACTCGACGTCAAACAAAGATCCGGCGACCGGGGCTGGTAAGACGCTCCCGAAGAAATTTAATTAACGCCGCCCCCGGGTTGGCCCGTACCGCGTAACTCGGATTCGCAAGTGGATTAACACGTTCGACGACAAAAGGCCGGGAATATCGTAACGAGATTCTTAGGATTCCGTCGACGAGCGTCTTCGCAGACGACTCTCGTCCGCGCCGCGCCGCGCCGGAAAGAAGAGGAAAGACGAGAGGGTGGGGGGGGGGGGGGAAGCTCCGACGAAAGGGAATAGAAGGGCCGAAAAGCTCGAGGTGCGGGAGGGAGGGCTAGCCCGGGACAGAAAGTTCCTTAAGCGCATTTGTACTTTTCGCTCGGAACTTTTGATGTACCCCAGGGTGCTCTAGACTACTGCGTCGTAGGGTGGCCCCGGACTCCCGATGCTATAAGGCCACGCGCCGCTTCTTAAGCTGTGTTTTTGATTGGCCGGTCGTGTTTCAGTCCGGCGCCGACTCGAGTGTGCCCTGGGCCCTCTGGCGATTCACTACGATGGCCACTTGGCGATTAGTATGCCGCCCGACCGCGTGCACTGTGCGGAGTCGCTCTGTTGAAAATGGGAGTAAGAGACGCCGAATTGGAGACGCCTGTAACAGTGAGTTGGACGGTTTATGGATACTGGCGCTGATTCATGGATCTTATATTCATCACTCTTTGCAATCCTGTTGATTTTTAAACTTTCAAAAAATACTCTTTCCGTGAAAGAAGTGCTATAGTAAAAGCATTGTAGCAAGCATTTGGAATCTCAGAGTAAAAGCATTTTATAGGCTACAATATAATGGTAGTTAAAAATGGCACTTACAAAGCTTATTATACTAGGACTTGCAAAATTTTAATCTCTCAGTAGTCAGTGAAGGCATTAACTATTTGTATTGGGTCCAGTAAGGAGATCAACGTTGATCTCAAAGAAGTAGGTTCAAAAATATTCTTATCGAATAAAGTACATTTAATTAAAATATAAAAGTTTGTTACGAGAAAAATTTGACCAAAAATGTTACCAAAAAATCGACTTACCCGGCTTTTGCAGCAAGGTCTTCGAATCGAACGTACATTGATCCCCTGCAAAATGTATAACAGTGACGAACAGAAATTTACCTATAAATACACTATGACCTTGAAATTCCTTAGATTTGACCTTGAAAAATCCTCTTCCATTTACGACGCTCTTATTTCCATTAAAAGAACGTTAACTGAAAAGTACGATACCATTAGAAACGAAGAAGATGCTTAGAGGACAAAAGTAGAGTTCAGTAGTTCGGGTTCAGCAGTTGTTGGTGCAAGAACGCGACAACAAATGGAGCCGGGGCAGCGGCTAGGGAACAGACAGCGCCGTAGCTGTTTTCCAGGGTGTTGTCGGGGTTTCTAATGAACGCGACAGAGTATCGGCAGAGCCGCGACACCCGACTCCGAATGGATTTACGAGGGCGTTAGGGTGCGACGCGGAAACGCCCCCGCGTCTGTCCTCGACTTTCCTTCGAGGTTCGAAACGCGGTGGCGGAACGACACTTGCGAGTTCGAGGAAATGAGAATGTCGCAGGATCGAACGGTGAATGGAGATGCGGCACGTTCTGGTCCAGCTACCGTTGCGGTTCTTCGGGGATTTAGGGTGGCAGCTGCGCTTAACCCTTTGCGGCGCCCGGATCCTCCTGCAGCCATTGCGCAACCACCTCTGACATTATTCCTGCGGAGCGTTCGAGGGATTCTCTGGACCCGGTCAAAATTGCATTTTCTCTCTCGGCGGCGAACTTCTTTCGACGCCGACGACGACGCGACGTTTCTACGTTCGTCTTCCGTTGATCGCGGTCCAGTTTCGCTCCGTTTCGCCGACGGTTTTTCGACGTTTACCGCGGCCCGCCCGTTTTTGACGGCACGACCGCGTAACTCTTCGAAGATTTAAACTCCCGGCGGAGTTGCGCAACCAGGAATCGACTCCGGTTTCAATGTGGATCGCGATGAATATTTTTGACGCCGGTACCGCGATTCCTTGACGAGCCACCGGGCGCCGTTAATCCTCCGCAACCCAGTTCGGTTACTCTTCCGCATCGACGATCTTGCGCATACGCCATCGACGTGTTTTGATACTATTCTTGGTCCTTTCAGGGTCTCTTCGAATTTCAACCTTGACACAGAAGCGTCCTGCAACGTTAACCCACTATGGCTACTTTTTGAAGAGCCTAGTTGCACAGCTGAGCCTGACGTTGGAGTCTTAGACTAGAGATTTTTCTGCAAAATGAAAATTATTTCCATTAATTTACAAGACACATTGACGTCTACTTCTTCTTTTAACAATTTTAATCTGCTGAAAATAAGAAACAAATTTCTAAGTTTCCTAACTGTCTGTCAAATGCACAGAATCTACATATGCTCAGAAAAATCAAAGCCACAGGAACACGATCGATAAAATATTGATCATCACGAAGCAGAACCCGCGCAATCACGCAACAACCACCATTTCGTGGCGTTCGAAAAGTGGCCAGCGCGAGTTCGCTTTTAACGGCTCTTTAACAACTTTCTTTCAAAGTGGAACGTTAACGATGACAGCTGAAACGACTGCGTTTATTTATCGGTGGATGCTCGCGCAACGATCTAATCGCTTTATTAAGCACCTGTACTCGCACTTACAGGTGTTAACATAATTCCACGGAGCGTTAAGCCCGCTACGCCGCCGACCGCGGCATTACTTCATCGCGAAGTAATTACTTCACGCACTGTGGACGCCACGGTAATATATTTATCGCCTTAAGCCGCGGCGGGCCGGGCCTGCAACAATGAATAATTTAAAACCGCGGGCGCAACAATGCCCGCGCAGAAAGAACAACCCGGTGGCCGCCGGTGTGCAGGGGCGACGGCATTCGAGGGAACTCTAAAGATAGAGATTACATTTCCAAGCTCCACTGGACCCGGCTCCGTTGAATTGCAAATATCGTGTACTCTGCGATATTAATACAGTCCCTGGGCGACACCAGCATGCATGGTAATTCGTGGTACCATGAAACCTTGATAGGGAAATTAACCTGCTCGATATCAATATCGTTCGCCTCGAGAAAGCTTATCCGCCCTCTCGTTAGACCCTCCGGAAACTTGCCGTCCTGATCGAGATAAGCTAACCGCACGATGCTCTTGTACGTTGCGCAAAAAAGTTCCAAGGCATCTTTCTTTACGGCTCCTTAAACGCTTTTATCTATTTTTGAATCAGTTTACTGAACCATTGTCTCACTGGGCTCAATGTCTCACGATTCAAAGAAAAGGAGCCACGATGATTTGTACTCGTCAGTGCACGTTTCAGGACCGTGGGATCTCTGAAGATTTATTGTGTAAACTTGCAATGAATTCTTCACGCAACCATCACTGCTTCTGTCGATTTAGAGCAATTCTCTTGTCCTTTATTTATTAAATCACTGCTTCGGTATTCAATGTATTATGTCCATAGGTTCCATGAAGATTCCTTAAGGTTCATTCTAAAATAGTATAAAATGAGAATTTTAAATCTAATACGCCCTTCAGATGCAAAATTCACTGGATTTATATTGGTAGATATCATACAAGTCCTTATTTTTTGTTGATTGAGTTAAAATTCAATCTGTTGAATTAAAATGCAAAGAAAAAGTGGGTGAAGTAATTTGCCAGGACCCTTTCCTTTAATGAGGGTCAACAAAGAGGGGTCATAGAGGGTGTACGAGGGTTAATAAAATTTAGCATTCTGCAGACATTTTCGTGACCTCATCATAAAGAATAATATTACCTAAAACAAGATTAAAAATTATAAAGGGTGAAATAAAGAACTCCTCCTTCCCCTTTTCTCAAACCCATCGTTTCACACAAGTGTTCCCAGTCTAATTACATCTAAAATAAGACGGCTCATTTATCACAGGCCCAACTACTTCCCGAGCTGGAGAAAATGCTCACGGGGCCGGGAAATATGTTAACAATATGTAGTTAACGACCGAACGGGCGATCTCGAATTTCGTTTAGAGTTTCCACCCTCTTTCCGGGACATCGACTTTCCCGCAAACGACATCCTCTACACGATCTTTCATCCAATCAGCCTCGGATCCCACGTCCCCGGCATACAAACTCGCTTGCGCAGCATCCGAGAAGTATCGTTCTTCCTCTCGACGATGCTCCGCCACGATTTCGGACAGAGAGACCTTTTGAGCGGCGCATCGTCGCGTTTCGGCTGTTACGCAGTCCGCGTGCGAGCCCTCGGGACAGGTCGACGAAAGTAGCCGAGGATCCACGAGATCGAGATGCGGCCCCGGGGGGCAGAGGACGGAGCAAGGGCGCCGGCGTGCGCGAGCGCGCTCACGCGAGGAGGATCGCGCAGAAACACGGCTCCGCCAATCTCTAATCTCATTTTCCTGAAAAAGGAACGCTCCGAACGTTATATTCCGTACACATCCTTAAACATGACCGCCTGCAGCGCGCCACGATCATGTATTATGCATTCGCCATCGCGAAGCGCGTACGTGCGCCCCCGACGCGACGAAACACGCCCGCCGAGGCACGCGTGTTCGCATACGTGTATCCCGGCAGCCTTCACTTTCCCTGTCGTACGACGAAAAAAATGAAAAGGACGCGATCGTTAGCGGGGCCCGTCCGAGAATACCATCATTCGCTCGCTACGTCGATCCTGGGCTACTTACACCGATTATCACTAATGGGATATGGGTATATATATAAAGAAAGCACACTCTTTTATAGCACACGGAATAGAGATTATATTTCAACAAATTCTCTAATAGCACGTCGTCAGACACGTCTTTACGGTTTGAGAGAAACGTCGCGAATGAAACAAGAAAACGAAGCAGAGGAGCCACAGTTCAATATGAACATCAGAGGATCGAGGGTCCCATGCCGGGGACAACATACAATGTATATTAACTGCAGATACAATGTATATCAAAAGCCGATTCAAACGATCCTTCCTTCTAAAGAAATAACAGATTCATTTTGTTCTGTTTATGAAATAAATTCCAACAATCACCGTTTCATCCTGTTCATCTTCCCCTTGCAGACGTTTCTCGAACAGGATGTTATCGCTAGGAGCACTATTTTATCTCAGTTTAATTCACTATTTGACATTAATTTATTGAACACAATGAGAATCTATCACTCCGAGATTTGAGCGGACCGAACCGCCCACTGTTTATCAATTTAGGAACTCACTAGCTCTGTCCTCGAGACGTTCTACGATGTTTTTGCGTACCGTACCGAGTACGCACGAGGTACGTTCAGGACCGTAACACGGGCCCAAATATTAGGGGTACCCATAAGTAATCAATTATTTGCAAAGAGTTTGTTTTGCCTTTAGTTTTGTACCGATCGTTCAAGAGAAAACACGTATTCTTTTACAGTTTTCGGTAAAGCAGCCTGTGTTCAAAATATTCTAAAAAGTATAATTTCTTTTTACAACCCTGTAATAAAATGGCGGCGTCCGTACCTTCCGAGGATCATATACGTCAGTGCATACTTTTTCATTTTCATGCGGCATTTAATGCAAAGGTAACAACAAAGAAAATTTGCGATGTTTGTGGAGATGTATTGAAGGTCAACAAGTGTCAACGTTGGTTCAGAAGGTTTGCTGCCGGTGATTATGATCTCTCTGACAGACCTCGAAGTGGTCGACCAGTTGAATTTGATAATGACACCCTAAAATCTCTAGTGGAAGCTGATCCAAAATTAAGTATACAAGAATTATCGAGAAGCCTTGGGTCCACATGTTCAACTATACAAAGGCACCTACACGAAATGGAAAAGGCATATAAGGAATATGGGTACCGCATCAATTATCTGAGACCAACAAGATTATTCGTCGATCAATTTGCACTTCATTGCTATCCAGATTTCGTGGAGATCCATTTCTTAGCAGAATCGTTACCGGAGATGAAAAATGGATTCTTTATGATAACATAAAGCAATGGCTTTCTGCAAATCAAACTGCAATATCAACCCTTAAACTTAGCTTATCACTTAGAAAGGTGTTACTGTCATAATTCAGTTTGAGTTGTTGAAACCGGGAGAAACTGCTGAGTTGTATTGTCAGCAATTACACGGCTGTATTCAGAACTATTGAAAAAGGGGGCATCTTTAGTCCACAGAAAAGGTGTAATATTACAAATTGACGATACCCTCACTCAGGAAAAAAACAAAGAATTGCAATGGAAATTTTTACCACACCCCCCGTAGTCACCGGATATTGCTCCCTCTGACTATCATCTTTTCAGATGTCTGGAGCATTATTTAAGAAATAAAACAGTCACTTCCGTAGAAGATGCAAGGAGACACCTTGAGTCATATTTTACTTCACAAACCCTGGATTTCTATAAAAGAGGGATTGCAAATTTGCAGGAAAGATGGCAAACTGTCCTTGATAATGATGGAGATTATATAATAAATTGAGAAATAAAAACTGTACTACAAAGTTTGTATTAGATTCCAAAATAATTGATTACTTATGGGTCCCCCTAATACTACGATTGTTGCCACATGTCTTGAAACTATCACATTATCGACGAGCAGTGCAGTCAGTACAATAAGAGAAAAACTGAGAAGCTGATTCAAACGACTTGCAACGAATTCGAAACTGGTCCAGTAGAGCTTACACTCCCGGCCTCCAGGGGTCGCAAGGGGGCCCACGGTATATGGAGGAACCTTCCAGGAAACTCGAAGTCGGGAAACGAAGAAATACACCGGCTGGGAAAAGAGCGGCGCGCAGGAAGTTTCGGGTTTCACGGAGAGGACGCGTCTAGAATTCGCGGCCTGGAACCATCTTGGCTCCGGAGAAACCCGAGATACCGGGGAAATTACTGTTGCGGGGAATATTATACTCGGGGTATTGGCTCCCGCTACACGGTCCCCCGCGTCGACGAGACAGGTGCACACGCTCGCGTGTAAGTGCAATTTATTGTGCACTTCGGCCGGGGAATCGCGTTGGGAAACGCGTTACGAATTTAGTAACTTGTTACACCTTCACGTCACTCGGAGATCTCTACCGAGCTATTTTTCAATTTGCAAATCTGATTTTTATCCGATCTTTATTCTGAGCTGTGTTACAAACACAATTTTTGATCACTTTAAATAGAACGTCGACGGGGGTCATTGTCGGCGAGGGCAGGGTTACCTCGTCGACTGACGTCATTTCAATAGTATCTAATCGTTTACGACATTTTTAGCAATTTAGGTCTATCTATTTGGTCACTGTGGTTCTTAACGTTGCAGACATTCAATAAATTTCGCAAAAGCAGACAAAAAGAATTGTAGTTTCAGATAAATCAAGAAAATGTTCGACAAAATTGTGCAGACCTCTAACAATATTTTTCTGTTACTCCTCGATTTGTAAATACGCAGTTTTCGAGTATTTTATGATTTTTAGAGAGCGTATGCACTTTATTGATGTCTTAGCAACAACTTTCGAACGATTATTACGTAATTGACGTATTACGTAATGCAAGGTGGTATTTCCATAGAAGAAATAGTTTCTAAACGTATTGGGCTGTACATTGGAATAGATGGTAGTCGCATTGGGCTTAGAAATGATACGATACGTGCTAACAGCTGTGATACGTTTTGTTGCAGATGTTTTATCTCCTGGGAACGACGAGGGAGAAAAATCTTATCGTCGACGCACCCTCGAAGAAAGAAGGCATACAGCGTTGAACGGGCTTCTTGTTGATCAATTTGCATATGGGGAATTATTCAAGACCACCCCCTCAAAGCAGCTGAAATTGTACCTGAACATCCTCGCCGGTAAATTCCCCACAGTATGCAGATATCGTCTGTTCGTTTCGCAACGATTCTACGGGAAGAATACATCACAAAATATTGTAATTGCCCCGGCGAATCTTTACGATGTCGGGACGCGCGCAAGGAAACGTATAAATTGAGAAGCATTAACCTACATTTTTATTTTGTAGCTTCCAGAAGGAGTGCTCCGACCAATCAGAGAAATTCCTCCTCCGATCTAATGTTTCCAAAGAGATCTACGAATACGGAGGTTCCTCCGGCGATCCGCAGCCCAATTATAAGAGTAAAGCGCAAAGAGTAAGTACCATGATAAATCGTCGACCGTAAAGTCTTATCACGGTAAAATAAAGCGGTGCGCTCCAGGAAGAAGAAATTTTATGAGCAATCGTACGAGATAATAAACGGGTGAGCAAGTTCCACGTGCATTCGACGACGCATCGGCAATCAATGTTTTCGCGTGAAACTGTCGGCGAGAAGGGGAAATATTTTTGCAGAGTAATACTTACAGGAGCTTGATCGTCAACTATCATTTACTATTATTGTTAATAACTTCACGCCACATTAATAGAAACTCGTAACTTACGATCAGAGCGTCACTGTTTTAATAGTGGCATTTATTAAATGTAAAATGATGTTGTAATAACTTAAAGAAATTAGTACCTAATTAGAGGGACCTGTGCTAGATGAATAGCAGCATGGGGAAGGACATTCTTTGATATTTACGTTTTATTTTGTCGTTCACGTTTATAAGATTACGCCAAGGATTTCAAAAACTCTTTCAATACATTCAGTCATTCTTTGTGGTTTTTGTTGCTTAAAAGGCCTGAGGATGCATAATCAGCAGACCATTTACGTTTTATTTTATCGTTCACGTTTATAAGATTACGCCGAGGACTTCAATAACACACACACACCGTTTTATTAATTGTCACGACAACACGTTAAAACTGTGAAACGGCGACAGAATTGCCACTGAAACAACTGAACGACCCGAGCGAAGTTAATTGGAAAGATCTGATTTCTGCAGCTAATGCCGACCGTGATGGAACAAAATGTTCTACGATCGCTAAAAGCAACGTGGAAGCACTTCTCGCCCATATTCTTGTCAAAGTGTCCCCACCCCGAAAGGAAACCGATAACAGTCGCCGGGTCTGAAATCCCCGGATCCCATAACGTCAATCTCTATTCCAGAAGCCGTGAACAAACACGACGAAGTTGCTATAAGTGTACATAAAAGAATGCCGGGGGGAGAAATCGGAGATTCCGCAGAATCCGCGCGGCTCGTCGGCAGTAAACACGCTGGCACGAGCAAGAGGCATGAGAGCTCAATAAATCGCGACTTATTATCTGCGATCGCGTGGATCCCGTGTTGGATCACTGAGAAGGTCGGCGAGAGCCTAGCCTAACGTCCCAGATTTAATCCGGTGTGATCTGACAATTTCGGTGAAGTTCTGATCGACGTAATTCAAGGTGGAAACGGGCTCCATCGAGGGTCATAAATTGTCCGTGGGCGGTGCTCAAAGGGCGTGTGAAAACGAAAGAGAGAGAGAGAGAGAGAGAGAGAGAGAGAGAGAGAGAGCCCGGAGGCCGAGACTCAATTTCGACTCGATTCTACCGCAATTTCGCGAGTCGCCGCGGAATCGATGCGAAACAAGCGCGACACGGAAATAGTAATTTCGCGTTTATTTAATAGGGCCGTGCTGCGCGCGATACGTCAACGTTCGGCCCCCGCGCGTCACGCGGAAATTATTTTCCGTTTCGGCCGCCTCTGTTCCGCGAGGAGCACGCGGGAGCATGCGAACGGCCGCGGGTAATTAATGTAGCTTAACGCGGTCCGTACCGGTTGTTTGTCGGCGGAAATTCTCATTTGAAAAAAACGCGAGACAAAGATGACCCGTGGCGGCAGGGCCCGGCGTCCGCGGTATAATTGTACGCGCCGGTAAGAATGAATAATACACGTCTAATTTCGCTAATAACAATGCGCGCCGTGCGCCCGCTACGGCCGGTCGGCTTTTTAATATTTCACCGGTTTCCCCGTGTTCGTTTCGCGGCAATCGGTCTTTCCACCGCGATTCTGGATTGCCCTCCGCCTCTGTCTACGAGCACTTCCGCCATATTGCCATCGGCCGAGAATCGCGAATATTTTCGCGTTCCTCCGAGACGCTGATTTCCGTCGAACTTCCGACGGATTGGTAAGTTCATCGACCGGAATCTTTACAAGTTCTCCGGGTAATTGAAAATATTCAATTATGCGCGGTCGGCGGACCGTTAACGTCACTCGAGTTCGCGGTCTCTGTTATTATTATTGTTTAATTATTATTCACGAGGCAATAGATTTCCCCGGGGGAAGCCCCGGCTGCTTTGAAGTTATACGCGGAGTCAAGCTGGATCGCGCAATTTCCACACCGAGCACAAGCTGGAAATTTTACAGTTACACCGTTGCATAACCGCGTGTTTTACATTTTCTTACATTGGGCCCGCAGGGGAGAAGCGCGGGGGGAGCCTGAATCTTTTACGTCCTCGCCAGCCCTCGCTGTGCAAAAAAAAAAGGATGTGTTAATACCGCGCCCTTAAAACACCGACGAAAAAAAGGGAACGGCGGTGCCTTTTTCCTACCAGCCCACTATCACCGAATACACTGTCTTGCGAGGGACGATACCGGGTGCGTCAGGAATCATGTTACACCGGAGAAACGCTAATTTTATACGAGGAACAATTTGCGAACGAAATTTTCTCATTTGGCGCCCCGTTGTCCAGAGCATAGCAATATCCGCAGGCAAGTGTCCAAACTTTTTGGAATAACTCGGGCCTAGAATTCGAGAAACGTTCTTTCATACGTTTTAATTGTTTTCATATAACATTTTCGGAGAACGAGGCCGGAAACCATTTATTCCAGATTGCTTGTTTATGGTTTCACGTGGAATCGCCCTTTTTCTATTTGCAGAGCAATTTTCGATACACGCTGGACAGATAGAGGAGAATCATAACGTATAATATATACGCAGCGAGTTGAAAAAGTCGTCAGAATGAGTTATGTCCGGTCAATTTACTAGCCGGATTTCTATTTCAATCGGGCGGGGGTAAATTAACCTCGGCAGCTTCGACGGTTACGTAGCCGGAAGTTGACAAATTGTTGCCGCGTGCTTTTCATAATGAATCGTTTAATTTTTAACACGGACAAATGTTCCACAACGTTGTGTAAAACCACAGGCGTTTATTTAATCAAGTCGGAATTGAAAAGCTACCATTCGTCACAGTAATTAGACAACACGTTGGAAGATCGATCATTGTTCCCACGAAAACGATAAAACGCTATTTAAAGTGTATTATTGTCCAAATGACGTGGGTTTAAAATAATTTCAACACTTTAAATGTCTCAGAACGTGACTCAGTCGCAGCATGAACCTTCATAGTATTTTACTCAACATTTAGTCCCCCATCGTAACATGAAAGAGTAATTATTAGACTGTGGATGTTTATGCTATTTTCAATTTTTGTAGGCAAATTTTAGGAAAGCGGAAACAAAATCTAATTTTCAGTGGTACCTTTGTAGATCTGAAATAAGTAAAAATCGTACTAAATTCTGTGGAATATCATATTATATTTTTTTTTGTAATTTTCAGAAGCCATATACGCATAAAGATCCGCAGAATAAAAAAATTCAAAAACACCTTCGCGTCTCGATGGAACAGCGGAGCACCGAGAATCCAATCAACTTTTGGAATTGGGCATCCATAGAAAGCCTTGGGAGACATTGGGAGACATTAGGAGACATTGGGAAGCTTTTTGGTAGCATTTGGAGATGATGGAAGACATTGATAGACGCTGAGACGAATTGAGAGCCGTTGGAAGATCTTGGGAGACGTTGGGAAGCATTGGAAACCCTTGGGAAATATTGAGAAATCTTGGGAGACACTGGGGGAAATTGGGAGACATTGGGAAATGTTGGAAATCATTGGGAAGCATTGGAAAATCTTGGGGAAATCTTGAGAAATGTTGGGAGACACTGGGGAACATTGGGAGACATTGGGAAATATTGGGAATCTTTGGGAAGCATTGGAAAATCTTGGGGAAATCTTGAGAAATGTTGGGAGATATTGGAAGACATTGGAAAACCTTGGGGAAATATTGAGAAATCTTGGGAGACACTGGGGAAAATTGGGAGACATTAGAAAATATTGGGAATCATTGAGAAGCATTGGAAAACCTTGGGGAAATATTAAGAAATCTTGGGAGACACTGGGGAAAATTGGGAGACATTGGAAAATATTGGGAATCATTGAGAAGCATTGGCAACCCTTGGGGAAATATTGAGAAATCTTGGGAGACATTGGAAGACATTAGGAGACATTGGGAAATATTGTAAAACATTGGGATCCCCCCTTTGGAAGACCTTAGGAGATATAGCAAGGAATTGGGAAGCATTGAGAGAGCTTGAGTAACCTTGAAAAGCTGTGGAAAATCTAGATAAACCTTGAAGAACCTTGGGAATCCCTGGGAAGTTCTGTGGAATATTATATTATATTATTTTTTTTTCAAATTTTCAGAAGCCATAAATACCTTTGAGTCTCGACGGAGCAGCGGAGCACCGAGGAACCAATCAACTTTTATACGAAATATATTTTCGCGCAGCGACCGGTTGACAAGCGAATTAATGTGGCACGGTTAAATGAGCCGGGCCGTATATAAAAACCTTATTTCATCGCTCTGGCCTTAATGGGTTAACAAGTGGAGATAAAACAAGTTTGCCCTCGGTCGTGCCTCGGAGTTGGCAGCGCGGCGGCGTGCCATTGGAACTTTGGAGAAGGGTTGCGCGGGGGTGTAAGTCCTAAAGTCTCGAGCTGGTTGAATTTATTCGGATCCGGCTCGGCTTTCGAGCCTAAGCCTCTGCGAGCCGAATACATCGAATACTCGCGTTTATCGCGCGAACCTTGCGTATATGATAAGGGCTGATAGAGAACGACCGTTGCCGGATACATGTTCGCAGCGTTTGTTCGCTATCCACGCACGCACACATAACACCAGCGCGTAAAAACACTGCGAAGTCGCAGGGCGCGGACCCTTAATGGGATCCTCTTTTATTTTTTTTTCTTTCTTTTTTCGAAAAAGTTTCCGCGGCAACGGCGAAGAATAATCGACCCATATATTTAAACTCCGGCATAAAAGTCGCGGGGCGGAGGATCGTGGCTGCGGGAACCGTTGCCCGGGTAAAAAAGGAATGACGGGAGCAGTTAGTATCGCTACATTTGCGGGGAAAGAATGACTGATCGTAAAAGTCGCGAGGACGAGGCTCTAATATACCGGCCACGAGAAGCTGAAACACGTGCAACGATGAAATTGCCCGGGCGAAGGAAGAGATGGCTCCCTTGCTCTTCCACCGCCGACGGTTTTCGTGGCTCGAATCGATTCTCGGGGCCCTGTGATCTTCGATATCTTTTATCGCGACCCGGCTATCGCGGATTTATCTCCAGGCGGCTAGCCGGGATGGAATTTTATGGAATATCGACGCTCGCCGGTGACTGTAAATGATGGAACGCCCCCGAGAATCGAAATTATTTTTCGACTGCCACCGCACCGTATTCGGCTCCTCTTCCACCTGTTTTACACAATTTAATAGAAATCTCCGCTTTGTACGGATCGTCGTCCGGCGATGGCGACTGCGCAATCGAAAATACTAGGAAACAAAGCAGGAAGGAAAATTTTGTCATCTCCACTTTAGCTGCAAGAGACGACTTTTTGATACAAGAAATTCTCATTTTAATTTGTGTAAAAGTATCTTAAGTTTAATAGTAATCTGCACTTTTTTAGACTACGGATCTCCATCCATTGGTGCCGTCTGCACAGTGTAAAAGTACCAAGAAACAATTACGGTAAGAAGAATTATTGTGATCTCCACTTTAGCTTCAAGAGAAGACTTCTTTTTGATATAACAGATTCTTTCCTCTTTCTAATTTGTGTAAAAGTATCTTAAGTTTAATGGAAATTTACACTTTTTTAGATTACGGATCTCCATACATTGATGACGTGTGCACAGTGTAAGAGTACAAAGAAACAATTATAGTAAGAAAAATGATTGTGATCTCCACTTTCGCTTCAAAAGACTTTTTGGTACAACAGATTCTTTCCTAATTCTAATTTGTGTAAAAGTATCTTAAGTTTAATAGAAATTTACACTTTTTTAGATTACGGATCTCCATACATTGATGACGTGTGCACAGTGTAAAAGTACAAAGAAACAATTATAGTAAGAAAAATGATTGTGATCTCCACTTTCGCTTCAAAAGACTTTTTGATACAACAGATTCTTTCCTAATTCTAATTTGTGTAAAAGTATCTTAAATTTAATAGAAATCTCTACTCTTTATTAGACTACGGATCTCCATCCATTGATGACGTCTGCACAGTGTAAAGATAGCAAAAAACAATTACAGAAAGAAAAATTAATATCATTCCTATTTTACCTGAAGACGTAAAACTCTACTTGGTACAAGGAATCTTTTCCCAATTTTTGTAACAGGATCCACAAAAATGGGAATTTGCATAAAGATCCATAGCCTAATAAATAGACTGTTTTTTAAATCAATGATCGAGGTAAACAGTTGCTAGATTAACTGCAAAACTTGCCTTCTGAAATATTTTTTTTTTTATAACAGACAAAGAAGACGAAGTCTCCAGTTAATACTGCTACAATTTTTATTTTTCCAGATTTGATCCTTCTCTTAAAACTGGACGTAACCATTCAACGTTCGCAATATCTAGTAGCCAGCGTAAAATTCGAGCAACTCCCGTGTCTCAGACCGCGCGATAAAAATCGTCGAACTTGGAAGATTCCGCGTCGCGAGCACTGCCGACAGCCGAGCGTGCTCAAACTTTGCCAATTTTTTCCGCCTACTTGGAGTGAAAACTACCGGTTCCAATTTTACAATAACACTTAGCTTTATCTGCTCCGCGGGATAGGAAGGGCGAGCAACTCCGTGCGACCAACTTCCAAATATTCTTTCGCGAAAGGTGCCTCGCTTCCGGAACGCATAACCGCGCAAACAGAGACAAACACAATTTGAATTCGCGAAAGTCGCTCGCGAATTACTACATAGTTTCGATCCGCAGTAGTTGCAGGGAAAATTCCCGACTAACGTTCCTCCATTTTAAGTTCGACAATTTTACACTCGGATGCCTGGGGATGACGAAGATGAAGACACAGACTGCCGAAACAATCTCTTCGAGATGAAGATGGTGACAGAGATGGTCAGAGAAATTTCTATTTAAGTAACACTTCAAAATGACAGGGTCTAACATTTTTAATTTGGAACTATTAAGATTCTAAAGATACATCCATGAGGAATTATTCAACTTTACCCCTTTGGGTATATGTTATTAAAAAGAAATGGCTAAAAATCTGGGCAGCAAATTCGCGTTAGTTTTATAAAGTAATGTGAAATAGTCGCTTTTAGTGCTCCGTAAACCTAGTGTTGAGTGACAGAGATTGTCAGAGAAATTTCTATTTAAATAACACTTCAAAATGACGGGTTCTAATATTCTTAATTTAGAACTATTAAGATTCTAAAGATACATCCATGAGGAATTATTCAACTTTATCCCTTTGGGTATATGTTATTAAAAAGGAATGGCTAAAAATCTGGGCAGCAAATTCGCGTTGGTTTTACAAAGTAATGTAAACCTAGTGTTAAAAATTGTACGTAGAATGCGTTTTTGGTATAGTAAGTGTAACAGACGCGTCGAACGCCGGACCGGTTCATTATCGATCACCCTCGGATCGCGCTTAATGCTGGGCGGCCGCGCCGCCGCTATCTCGTCGCATTACGATTAATTAATTTACATTTCGCCGCGATACTAACTGGCCTCGGCTCGGTTCGGCTCGGGTCTGCTCGGCTCGGCCCGCGAGCAAATCTTTGCGCGGACGTTTATCTGTGCGGGTCGGGCGGGTAACGCAAATAGCCCGCGCGGTACGGGACCGCGAACGAATCCGTACCCGCCGCGAAATATCGTTCGCGATACGGGGGGGAAAACGCGTTTTCATAAACACCGCGACGAGACCGTATGGAAATTGCCGGGGCGCGTTTACGGGCGCCACGCGCACCGAATCTACGCCCGCTGTTTAGCGGAATTACGAGCGAACGGAGCCGAAACGGTCCCTCTTTCTCTCTCTCTCTCTCTCTCCCTCTCTCTCTCTGCCGTTTTAATCATTGCCACGCGTGATTGATACCGCGGGCACACCATCGGGCTTTGACGTCCTCCTCGATACCGTAGAAACTCGATACTCTTTTTTGTTTTTGTTCCGCCGGGCACAACGCGGAATTCCAATCTTGTCGGACGCTCACTATCTCCATCACGCTCGCGCGGCTCCGATGGCCGAACGTTCGTCCGACTGGATTCGCTAAAATTGCGCATCGCGGTCCCATATTTGAAACAGACACCGCATTGTTCGCGACGCTCGAAATTAATGCGAACGCAACGCGGCCGAACTGTGTAATTTTCTGCCGTGAAGACGCGGTTGCCGAAGGAAGAGCCGCAGTTGATTCGAACCAAAGTTGATCCCAATGAATACCCGAAGAAGAATATTTGGTCTTGCTGGCTGCTGTGTAATCTTAAGCCCTCCTGGTCGTTACTAAACTTTCTGCTGGCTCGTTGCAGTGACCCGGTCGGCTCTACTATAAATCACCGAAGGTCGGCACCGATTCCGGGCTCAATTAAATCGAAGCGTAAGCACGCTGTGACCGGGAAACTTGATCATAGGAAATTTCACAGGGAATCCAGAATTTATGTCCAAGCGCCGCATTTCGGTTCTTTTCTTTCTGTCCAACTTTCTTGGACTCCCATCGCGTTCTTCGGATAAAATGTTTCGTTTCCTTCTGATTGTGGTATGAACCGATGGGTTTCTTTAAAGTATGAGCTCATGAATTAAACACTTGAGCTAAAACGCGAAACAGGAACGAGTGAAATATCACTTAGGAACATTACACTTTCATGCGACTATCGCTGAAGGAACGCGCGAGTATTCGCTGCCTAATAAAATTCATCCTTCACTTGTGGCAGTTTTTGAAAGTTTGAAAAATTGATGAGATAGCCGGGGACTTTAATCTTTAATAATAATTGCTAACATGCAAACGCAAATACTGAAGCAAGCGGTACCAAAAGGTTGAGAGCAGATACTATGTAAAACTTCTTTGAAAAATCGAAATCAACTGTTGCTTTTAATGTATTGTCCCCAGAATTTAGGACAGGAATCGCGTTTCAGATCGTCTCCGTCGAATTTCGCGGCGTCGTAAAATTCGGCCAATCGATCGGCGAACGATCAATTTCGGTCGGGTGGGTATATATATTAAAATTTTTCGATCACTTTGACAGGGCAATTAGGCGGAACGCGGTGCTCCGCAACGATCCCGATTTCCCTGGATATTTATCTGTTTCGTCGGCGCACCCCTGGCTCCGGTTTCTCTTTTTTTTTTTTTCATTTTTCCTCGTCCGTCGATCGGGTTTGTTTGTTTTTGTTTTTACGCGACCGTCTGACGCACGATAATAATAATCGAATTTGACACGATATACGGGCCGGCGTGATGGATCATAATGATCGGCGGAGTTGACGTAACACCGGCTAGAGATCTCGTTCGGCGAGAGACGATGGATAGGCGGTAAATAAATTTCGGGGCCAGGGGTCCGCTGTCGCGCCTTCCACCCGGCTTATCTGAAATAAAATTAACGCGAGGGCTGCTCCGGCCGGCGGAACTTGTCGGATTTTATCTACGCCCCTATACGCGAGTCACGGCATTAATGTTTCTCCCCGTATTATTCGGCTGGTCGTTCCGCGATCCGGTTAATTTTTTTCCACGGAATTTCCGAGCGAAAGATGTTCGATATTTAAGCCGCGCGGCAACGGGGATCTCGTGGAGGGTTCCAATCACTGCGAGCTTTTCGACTTAACGGAAAAATCCCCGAATGTTCTACCAGTTTACGCGGCCGGAAATTTATGGGCTTCCCAGTTCGAGTATCGCTCGTTGCAAGATTCTTTTGTAAAAATTATTTGTGACTGCTATTGATTGGGAGCCGTTAGAAATCTTTACGAGACACTGGAAGACGTTGGAAAACCTTGAGAGACCGTGGAAGAGATTAGTAGACGTTGGTAGGAATTGGAAGACATTGGGAGACATTTGGAAACATTGGGAATCCCGGGGAATCATTGGGAAGTATTGGAAAAGTTCCTGGGGGAAATCCTAAGAAATATTGGGAGATATTGGGGAAAATTGGAAGACATTGGGAGACATTAGGAAACCTTTTGGAAGCATTTGAAGATCCTGGAAGACATTGATAGACGCTGAGACGAATTAAGAGCCCTTGGAAGATTTTGGAGGACGTTAGGAAGCATTGGAAAACCTTGGGGAAATATTGAGAAATCTTGAGAGACATTAGGAAACATTGGGAATCCTTGGGAATCATTGGGAAGCATTGGAAAAGTTCTTGGGGGAATTCAAAGAAATATTGAGAGACATATGGGAGACATTGGGGGAAATTGGAAGACATTGGGAGACATTGGGAGATATTAGGAGACATTGGGAAATATTGGAAAACATTGGGAGGCTTGGAAGACCTTAGGAGGTATAGAAAGATCTTGGGAAGCATTGAGGGAGCTTGAGTAACCTTGGAAAGCTGTAGAAAATCTAGAGAAACCTTGGAGAACCTTGGGAGTCCCTGGAAAACCTCAAGGAAACTTTGAAAAAACCTTGGGATATCTTGACGAACGGTAAGATGCTTCGTAAGCTCTCGAGAGTCGTTTAGAAGCATTAAGGTATCTCAAGATACCTTAGGAAACCTGGGTGAACTTTGTAAACACTATGAGAAACCTCGGGAAACTTTGAGAAACCCTCGACAACCTCGAGACAACTTGACAAATCGTTGAAAAACTTGTGGAAACTGAGAAAATCTCGAGAAACCTCGAAAACCTGTAGGAAATGGCGAGAGCGTGTTTTTAAGCAAATCTCCCGGCACCGTACGGTTCGAATTTCCACATATATTCAAATTTCAGTCGGAAATCTCGAATTCTCGATGGTTCTAATCGTGCGTGAACCCCTCCGCGACAGGTAAGAAGACGCCGCGCGTCCACGATCCGGTTCGCAAACGAATTGGAAAACGATCATTGTACGGGGGTGTACTGCTCGAGCAATCGACCGGCGACTTTTTCTGCGCGGGGAACGCGGGCGGGAGCATCTAGTTTACATAACATCGCTTTCATCGGAATCGCGGGCTCTCCGATCCGGCAATTTCCAGCGTGGGAACGGCTCGCCGGGATCACCGCTTCTTTCGTCGATCGTATGAATACATTCTCCGAAACTGTTATGGAACGGTAAAAAAATGTCAGTAATTCATTCGGAATCTCGTGGACCGGGTATTCGAGGTGGCCGGTTCTCGTTCGGGAATCCCGAAATCTTCGCAATCTGCGTCCCGATAAAACAGAATTCGCGTCGCCGGTTTCATAATCCCCATCCGACATTTTCCCCAAACAATCCCGGGCCAAACTGAAGCTCAACTCGGCCGAGTCTTGAAGCGCTACGATGCAAGAAACAGAGATCCAAGTTCCCGGTATATACCCGACCAGCCCGACTTCGTCAACTTTGCTGAATCGATCAGGACCGTCGAAATCCGACTAGATCCACGATCGTTCTTGCCGCGCGCGTTCGACTCGTCGCCCGTGGTCGTTGCGCCGAGACGCTTCTTAAACATTCCGTCGACCCGACGAAAACGCATAACGCTAATTGCCCCGATTAAGTCTTTAATTAAACCCAGAACGCATTCCGGGCGTTCCATCTTTTCGCTCGCGGCGGATTCCTCGCCCGGACCCCCGAGAATAGCTCGCTATTAAGATATCCGACGAATCCGGCCGAAAGAACTTAATTCTTCGATCGACGTTGGACGAAAGGACTGCCGCGGTTTCTGTAGTCCTGGGCAGGAACCCCGGCCATGGCAACGCGCTCGATTGCCCTGGGGAGCAGAGCTTCGGGGGCAAATTGACCTCGGAGATGCCAGAGACCCTCGATTTTAGGAGCTACGCATCAATAGCTACGGGAGGTATTCTATTCCGATCCGTTTCCGTCTAGAGTGCCCCAAGTGGGCGTGGCGTGTTGCTCTCGGCATAGGCGGGGCCAGTGCCCCACGGGGCAATCTGCCGCGCAGCTGCTTGTTAGCAATTTTCGCCACGTTCTTCATATGGAAATTCAAATCGGCTAATCCTTATGTTTATTCGCTACATCCCAAATTATACGCAACGCTGTTTATTAAATATTATTGTTTTCTTCAGCAAATGAGCGTCTCAGGACCAACCCCACACTTAAATGAGGTACGCTAGTGGGACGATTCAAAAGTTGTTAAAAACTACGAAGAGGTTTCGATAGCAACGTAAGACTACGCTTGTTTCTTTTCTGTGTAGGGAGGGCGTGACCCAATCTAGGCTTAAGTGGGCGTGGCTTTTGTGATCGTGACTCAGCCGAGCCCTAGATCGGTGCTCCTCGAGACGATCTTTCTAGCTTGAACTCTTACACACTTGCACGGTGATCCTTACGTCTACTCGCTAGTTGAAATCTTAAGTTACGTGACACGATATTTATGAAATATTAAAAATTAACCTCTTAGTAAATTACAACGCTCAAATGAAATACACATGTGGGAGGATTTAAAAATAGTATGCAATTGTGATACGTCTTCAATAGCAACAGCGGACTATCTACTTTATTTCTTGTTCATGAGAAGAGTGTACCAAGTGGGCGTGGCCTTATTGCTCCGGACTGAGACACGCTCGCAGCAATGTCCCACGAAGCAGTCTTTCTACCTTGAGCTTTTACACATCTTCTTACTGGTATAAATCTTTAGTTGCATGACACGATATTTATTCAATATTAAAAATTAATCTCTTGCCAACATACAACCCCGACCCGAATGAAATACACGTACATGACAATGTAAGAATGCTAAAGGGATTGTGGTACGTTTTAAGGTGCAGTGGACTCACGGATCGGAATCTGAAGATCGTCACTCCGGTCGCGACGAGAGGAATCGCGCAGCCGCGCCCGAGAAATCCTCTCCGGCGGACAGCAAGGGGCGGCGCGGCGGGGACGCCTTAATTACAGCCGGTCCAGGCCAAGGGATTCGGGTTATCTTATCCGGGCTGAGTCAGTATCGAGGCCGATGTTCTCTTCGCCGGCGTTATTAGCATAACATAAGACGGGGTACGAGCTGGCTGCGTGGGCGGCGCGCGGACCCTCGCGACGACAAGCCGCGCTACGAGAGAGATCAGGACCGAGGCGACTAGCCTGGGGCCGAAGCCGAAGCCGAAGCCGAAGCCGAAACCGGCGACGTTGCCACGGATTCGACCGATATCGCGCCAGCCTGTTCCGATTAGACCTGTCCCCTGGGTCCCGTAGAGAGCCCGGCCGAACCGACTCGAATGCACAAATCGAACCCTGCTGTTGACGCTGCCTCTTGTCAACTATGGATGCGTTTGTCTAATAATGAACACCAGCCCTACGATGTCCAAAGTTTCGGGAAAAAATGCATTCCCCATGCTTTGCTCAGAAATAGTAGCATGAATGATCAAGGGACCCATAAGTAATCAATTACTTGCAAAGAATTTGTTTTGCCTTTAGTTCTGTACCGATCGTTCAACAGGAAACACGTATTCTTTTACAGTCTTCGGTAAAGCAGCCTGTGTTCAAAATATTCTAAAAAGTATCATTTCTTTTTTGCAACCCTGTAATAAAATGGCGGTGTCCGTACCTTCCGAGGATCATATTCGTCATTGCATACTTTTTCATTTTCATGCGGGATTTAATGCAACGGTAACAACAAAGAAAATTTCCGATGTTTATGGAGATGTATTGAAGGTCAACAAGTGTCAACGTTGGTTCAGAAGGTTTGCTGTTGGTGATTGTGATCTCTCTGACAAACCTCGAAGTGGACGGTCAGTAGAATTTGATAATGATACCCTAAAATCTCTAGTGGAAGCTGATCCAAAATTAAGTAGACATCCATTTCTTTGCAGAACCGTTACCGGAGATGAAAAATGGATTCTTTTTGATAACATGAAGTTTCCCAAGCAATGGCATTCTGCAAATCAAATCGCAATATCAACCCCTAAACCTAGCTTATCACTTAGAAAGGTGTTACTGTGCATTTGGTGGGACTGTCGTGGCATAATTCACTTTGAATTGTTGAAACCTGAAGAAACAGTTACTGCCGAGTTGTATTGTCAGCAATTACGACTGTATTCAGAACTATTAAAAAAGAGGGCATCTTTAGTCCCCAGAAAAGGTGTAATACTGCAAATTGACAATACCTGGCCCCATACAGCGAAACTCACTCAGGAAAAAATCAAAGAATTGCAATGGGAAGTTTTGCCGCACCCCCCGTACTCATCGGACATTGCGAACGATGCAATTGAATTTTCTCATGTTGTTGGTATATGCTTGCGTTGCTGACCAATGATCAAGAGTGCGCGTTACGAAACTTTTGGGACGACCTAATATTTTTGTGCTTCATTCTCCGAGTTGTATTAAATGTGCATCGCTTGCGAAACGGCCTGATAAGTTGCAGCGTGGTCTCAACGTTGTGTGTATAAATGGTCGTACGCTCGCAGCGGAGCGTATTGAACACGTTTAATAAACACCTCCCGGTGATTGCGTTTGTTAAAAATAAGATCGGCCGAAAACCTGCAGTGATCCGTGGCAAGATTTAATACGGGAACCATATACGCACCGACGATGGTTGGTCCACGTCGTTACCGGTTGCTTGAATAATGCATGCCGCATATATTGAAAGCGAGCCAGGATTAAAGCGACATCGGGGACCCGGCCGCGGCCCCGTTCGACTCGGGAATCGTATCGGAACATAGGCTCTCCGCGGTACCACGTGGAGCCATGTCGGGGATACACAAGAGAACTCGAAATATGTATATTATACCAGATGACCGCGATCGGCCCGGCCCGGCGTACCGGCAAGAAAATTGCATGATTATCTGTCCCGGGGAATGTTTGTCACGACAGACAAAGGGCCGGGCAGCATAATTACGCTGTAACACAATGTAATGTGACGAATTAAATTCTCAAATGTTGCAACAATGCCACGCGGAACAATAGAATCCTCCCGTAATACCATGTGAAAAGGCAGCGGTCCGAATAACCCGAGATGGAAACGGTGAATAAAAACTGACTAAAGGATTCCCCGGACTCGCGCGGGGATTATCAATAACAATTAGTTGGTAATACAGCGTACTGTACATATCCGCAACGAACGCGCTGAAACGATGATGCAAGTCCTCCAAATTTCCAAGGGCTTTTAAGAATCCCGAGGATACTGAAACATCTTCGAGGACTTTCCAAGAAAGCCAGGAAGTGTCAAGAATATTTTAAAGGCGTTATGGAACCCTTAAAAGTTATGGCGGCACTTCAAAAGTATTTTAAAGGCTCTAGCAGGTAACAGAAATCCTCCAAGGACCTTGCCGAAACTTTCAAAGAATGTGGAGAGTCCTTTCTATGAGTCCAGTAAAATTCTGCAAGACTTTGAAAGGACTTGAGAGCTTCCTAGTACTCGTAAAAGTCCGCGAGAGTCCTTCCAAGATCCTGTCGAAGAACTTAGAAATTCTAGAGTTCTTCGGATTGCAACCTTTTAAATAAGAATTCTGTGGACACTCGAGAGCTTCCTAGAATCTTTAGGAAAGTGTACGAGAGTCCTTCAAGAACCTTTTAGACGTTCATAGGAATCCTGAAATTCCGCAAGGATCTTCGGAACTTTCCTGGTGCCTGCTATGTACTTTTTAATATCCTATGGATCCCTAATAACCTTCAGAATAGTTCATGGACCGTTTTAACGTTTTAGGTATTCAGAGGATCCTTCGAGGACCTTCAGGAGTCCTTCCAGGACCCCCAGGAACCACACAGGCCGCGCTAAGGGTTTTTCTTGGGAATCCTGCAGACCTTCGAAAGCCTTCCGCGGGACCAACGGGATCCGGAGAATCCTCCAGCGACTTCGAAGGCATCCCAAGAGTGTTCGAAGGGTATGCTGGGAGCGGCAAGGGATCCGGAGGGTCCTCGAAGAATCTCGTTGGAGTCGATTGGTATCTCAAAGTTCCCGCGGATAGTGGTCTCATTTTCGAAAGTTGCGTTCAAGGAATTATAGAGCAGGGGAGTAGTTTTCAAGTTGCTCGCGATCCGCTCGCGATCAGCTCGCGATGCGAGGCGTTCCTGGTCGACGGTGGCTGGTCGATACCGAAATCTTCGATCTCGAGCGGTGTCGCGCACCGATGGGCACCGAGTTGCGAGTTGAACCGCGAACGAGTTAAGACTCCGTGCGGCTGATAAGGGGAGATTCGTGGGAGTCGTGGCGGAGAGGAGTCAGTTCGTCAGTTTTCTTGGATCGTGTTTGCGGCGTGGCGCGGCGTGGCGCGGCGCGGCGCGGTCGAGGCGGTTCAGCAGATAAGAAGAAACCGGAGTTTCGATCCCGCGAGCGAGCGTGCGAGCCAGCGGCGACGATAAGCGCGAAATGCAAGCCGAGCAGAATACGAACGGGCCACGGTTCGCGGATCGGCGAGCAGACACCGGAGGATACATGGTTTGCCAATTACGTTTCGAGACCGAGCGGATTCAAAGAAAACCGCTCACGGGGAACCCGAGTTCTCGATATTCTTTGCTACGCGCCGCTGTTTTTCACTTATTCATGGGAAGATTTTATCTCGCTCCTCCCCCCCCCCCCCCAACTATACTTCCCTCGTATAAACCCGCGATCCGCTCTCAAAACCTTCCGGCTTCACCGACTCACAACAATCCATAAACCTTCCAGCCTCGTCTGCTGCTCTCTGATAACGCTCTACATAACCGTAACATTCGTACCTGCAATTAGCTGACCAATTTCTTAATGCAATTTGCTTTATGCGAGCTTGTTCTTCGGCTTCAGTCGCTTCTCAAATTCTCTGGTCAAGATTATTCCGAAATCGAACGAACCGTCAAGTGATACAATGTTTACTCAGACCACGAACATGCTAGGACCTTTTCTACAATTCTGTATTTTACTTGGACACCTCTTTTAATGTATATAATTTCAAACTAAATACTCCGAATATTCTGAAGAAGTTAACGAAACTGCCATTTCAGCGAATTTGCCATTTTATTAGACTGTGGTTTTACGCATTCATGTATAAAAATTATTATGGCAAGAAAGAAATTTCTGATTGGCTCATTGTTATCGATATACTTCAAAACTAAATAATCCGAATATGCTGAAGAAGTTAAAGAAACTATTTGACATTTTATCAGACTGCGGATTTTGTGCATTCATGTATAAAAATTATCAAAGCGAGAAAGAAATTTCTGATTGGCTGATTGTTACCGATACAGACAATTTTTATTTTTCACTATCTATAATTTCCAATTTTTGCAGACAAATTTTAAGAAAATGGAATTAAATGAAATCCTATTTTTCATGGTAACAGCCTCTCTGGATCCAACAGAAATAAAAATCGTGCTAGATTGTACCGAATTTTATGTTATACCATTTCTCCAACATTTTCACAAGCCATAAATGCATCAAGATCCGCAGTCTAATCATAAAATGGCGAGAGTTAATGTACAAAAATTTTGGGGTCACGAGAGGTGTGTACCGAGGCACCGAAGTCGTCCACGAGGGGTTAAATAAGCAACGCGGGGGACATAGATTCAAAATGGCACATCGTCCGCTCGATACACGGAAAAATGTCTCGCACACGTACCGAATTCGACAAGACCCGGAACAGTCGACCTACGCGAAACTCCGTGGGACCGCATTCTCGTGCAGATTGAAATTCGAGGGAAATATCGCCGGGAACCGATCCAACGATTCAGATTTCCGGTCCGCCGGGCCGAGAACTCGGGGACGGGATCGTCAAACGCGAAAAGACGCAACGATCAGACACGGCTTCGAGCGTTTTCGAGAAACGATCTCGCAGGGTGCTCGGCGATCGAGAGCGGTATCTCCCTCGGCTTTGTCTCAGTCGCGTGAGTTATGGAATCGGTTTGCGGTATCGTTTCGAGACGCACCCCCTCCCCCCACCTCCACCGCGTCACACGTGTGCCCTCGCGATATTGCACCGATATTGCATCCTGTCCCGCGCAGCGAAAAACCCCCTTTGTCCTTGGACGTTAGCAAGGTGTCGTCCCTCCCTTCTTCCCCGGCGTTCGACGTCGCCTCTCGATCGCTTCCCGAGAACGTAACCGCGAACTTATGGTTACTTCGGAGCTCCGGCTTTGCTACGGAGTCCGAGTCGATCTTCGCCAGCCATCTACGATTCCTGACTGCGATGTTAGTATCGCGGACGGGATCGATTCTTTCGAACGGTCCGAGGAAATTGGTTTCCATGGTGGGCTATCTGGTTAGGGGAACTACGGGAACGGGATCGGGATGGTTAAACGACCGTGTGCACCGCGATCCGAGTTATAATTTGCTAGGGGTCACTCGTGCCTTTTTTATTTTTTTCGGGCTGGTGGGGATGTTCGTTTTCAGTATCTTAAGTGCCAAATATCAATCCCAGAGATTCTTACAAAATCAGAGTAATTTAATTAATGAAACCAAAACTAAAAATTTTAAATGTGTTATAGGGGAGGCTGGCTTAAGGCTTTTGGATTCGAAAGACTCCAATAGAATTCGGTTTGTCTGGATATCTTATAATAAAAATGAATTTCTAAACCCAGTAAAAAATCACTGTCTGACGTGGCAGTTAACGTGTTAAATATTGCCGGATTATTCTTGGACTATAAATGCTGATGACTTTCTGAAACCAAGATCAAAATTAACAAAGTATGTAAGAAAAGTGGTGTAATCTCTAGACTGTGGATATTTATGCGATATAAACCAAATAAAAATCCTTTCTTATTTTATTTTATTCACAGTGAATTCTCGATACATGTCCACAACACGGGTCTTGCCAGCGTCAAGTATCATCCAGGAGACACACCCGATCCTTGTTTACAGTCCTCGGAGGCCTCTCGAACTTTTTGGCCCCCCACGGGGTATATCCCGCGGTAGTGGGGACAATTCCGCGACGTATATCATCCTGGCCTTGGCGACATATATAGAGAAATCACTGTATATATAGTAAGCTGAAATTAATGCAACGAATTTAGAATACTCTTTCGTATCATAATTCAGAAAGTCCACATTCATGAACATTGAAAATTTGTTAAATTCCAATATCACAAAGAAAGTAAAAAAAAAAACAATTGTTTAAAGATTTATTCCATCACAGATTTAAAGATTAGAGTCTCTCTTTCAGAAAGTGGTTTTAAATATGAATGTACCATTTTTCACCCGTTTTATTGGACCTTTAATAGTGTGTCGCCACGCCAATATATTTTTAGACGTCTGTCTGAAGACAATTGATCGAAAAATCGAGTGTCCCAAACTTGAGGTGAAGCACAACGGATCCTCCTAATTATCAGCTAATGATCCTCGTATCATCCTAATCTCCGCGAAAAATCCCACGCCGGAGAAAATAATGAACCGTTTTGCGCGATGGGCCCGATGGTAACGGTTGAACGGCGAGGCTTGTGTAAAAAAAGAAATAAAAGAATGTCTGGGTTGATTTGCCCATTGCCGGGCTTACCAATCAAGCTGTCATAGCTGCCGGGAATCGTGGCGGCTTGATAATGTTATCGATCCGCGATTCGTCGTCGGTGGGTATCGGTGCGCGCATGCATGCGTCGGGATGCGTGCATGCGGAAGTGCACGCATCGATGCGCAATTCGTGATTGCACGCATATGCCGTCGGACGACTTGATGGTTCGCCTCGAACAAGGCAAATGGTAATTTGAGGTTTCGCGTCGGCGGGTTCGTTCGTTTGCCGGCTGTAAGGGGGGTGGTGGTGATGGTGGTGGTGTGGCGGATGCGTGGGTGTAGCGGGACGGCAAGGTGGCGACATTTAAATTCAATTAAAAATAAAAGGGTTGGCCCGTTGGACAGTTAGGGTTACGTTCGAGGCTCGAGAAATCAAAGGAGGCCTCGGTTCCAGGGAAGCGCAACAATGGAACCGAGTGGGGCTGCGCTCTCGAGGGTTGAAAACGCCCGGGACGCTCTCGGTGCTTAATGTTTTATGCCCGTGTATACATGTATATATATATTAGGGGTACCCATACGTAAGAAATTGTTTTGCCTTTACTTCTGTGCCGATCGTTGAAGAGGAAACACGTATTCTTTTACAGTTTTCGTTAAAGCAGCCTGTGTTCAAAATATTCCCTGGATTATTAACCCTTAGCACTCGAGTGGTGACTCTGAAGCACCACTAGAAATTGTTGTGGCAATATTTCAAGGAAATTACAAAACATATTACAAAATCTTTGTTACATTACAAAATTTGTATTCGATTGATTACTAAACATTTAAATATTATATGTGGAAATCGAATCAGTTTCGTATGAATAAAATGAGAATATTCTAAGACGGAAGAAAAATTTAGTTTCAGAATGAAAATAGCGCCGAGTGCAAAGGGTTAAACCCTGGATTTCTATAAGAGGCGGATTGAAAATTTGCTGGAAAGATGGCAAACTGTCCTGGATAATGATGGAGATGATATAATGAATTAAGAAACAAAAACTTGAATTTACTAGAAAGTTTGTTTTAGATTTCAAAATAATTTATTACTTATGGGTCCCCCTAATATATCCGGCAGCCATCTTCAGACGGAGGGAACACCTTCCATGTCCTCGTCCCTGTTATATTTATCGCTCTGCTCCCCCTCCCGAAGATCCTGCTCCTTTTTCCTGTTATCGGTTAAATGGTTATTAAATGAATCGCTTTGAAACGACCGCGCTTTCACCGGCCGCGTTCCCCTTTCATCCGACCGGGATACGTCCGCGCTCCTCTTCTTCCGCTTGTCCTCCTCGAAATCGGCTGGTTATGATTCGCGACCGACAACATCAATCGGTAAGATATTGCCCCGGGAGCGAGGAAGCTCGCGGGACAACGCCGCCCGGTCCAGATTCGCCGGGGATAAGATTGGTTTAATCGTGTATAAAAGCATTACTCCGGGGAGGGACTTCCATCCGGCATTCTCCTTGACATTTTTCGCAGGAGAATGGGTTGCGATCCCGGAGGGTTGGTCAGCCCGGTCGCCATTCTTGCTACTGGCCCGATCATTTGTCAGGAAATATTGGAGCACGCTTACCCCGGGGGGATTCCCATTGATGGCCAATGATGGACGATTTAATGGATCAATCCGGAACTGATTTTACAAGATTCTCCGTGTTGGCCGGCCGCCGCGCCGCGGCAAATTACCCGGTTCCGCCTCGAAATTTAATTAGAGGATAAGGAATGCAATTCCTTGCGATACTGAAATGTAGGTCCCGTTCACCTGGATGCGCTTCAATTTTGCTTTATTTCCCCGGAATAGCGTCATTGTTCCCCAATCTCCGGGGCTAAGCGGAACGTATTTGGTATTGATTAAATTTCACCCCCCCCCCCGCCCACCTAATTCCAAAAAATTGATCGATGCGCTTCATGTACTGGGTGAGCCACAATTAAATATATTTTAGCCTGTTCTTTAGAAGTTAGCTAGTCACTGTAAGTACTTGAACATTCGCTGGAACGTAATTAACAGCGCCTAGGATATGCATTATTATTATTAGGATTGTGTAGATTTATGGCAAAAATTGGTTAAAAGAATTTTAGAGTATAATTTAGAGTACTACTTATTTTACTACTAGAATACTACTAATTTTAGAGTACCAATTCGAACTATTAATGAGAGGAGGAATTTTCTGTTTGGTTGCCATGTCTATGATGCAAACAATTTATGTTTTGCACAAAGCTCCGCAGTCTGGTTATTATTATATATGAGGCTATTATCAGTAATATTTCATACATTAACATGTTGACTCTGCAATGTTGATCAACGTGTTAAATCCTGCTTGATTAGTATATCCATGTATTTCATAGCAAATACCTTACTGTACCAACATTATCACTAATTTTAGCCAGTTCTAGTATCATTTCGACTCCGCTGTTCTGCTGGATATGTTGCTATTGATTCTGGCCATACATTTTGCTAATATGTATTGAATGTTCTTATTTTTTATTTTTTTATCGATACAGACTGAGATTGATACAGTACAACATTCTGAAGCGTTTCCATGGATACGTGGCCCACTTCATCCCTCGAAAAAATGACACTAATTGTTCATTACCAAACCGTGATGCAGAAATAATGGAATCGTATTCTAAATAAAAATCTAGTATAAAAATTGAGACTTCTCGAAAATCCTTGCGGGAAATATTGGGTTGTCCGGAAAGTTCGTGCCGTTTTTCTGTAGGTGACATTAGGATAGGTCTGATTACGTCAGAATGATTGAAAACAAACTGTATGTGTACATAGTCTAAAAAGGTGATCTTACAGGCATTTTTAGAAAAAAGTTTGTTTAGGATATATTAATTTTTATTAGCTTTATACGCTCTTAAATATGGAAGGAAACAGAGTGAATTATAGGCATTTGATGCTTTTTCTTCCAAAAGCTGTTGGAGCATGGTTGGGATGTGTTACCCCATTCACCCTTAATTAATTAATAAAACATTAACCAGACGTTACACCCCCAGATTTTCATCTCTTTAGGTCAATACAAAATTCCCATAATGACAAAAATTTTAACTCCTTGGTCGACATAAAAAATCATATTTAAAACGCAAGTTGCGTGAAAGATGGATTAATAATTCAATAAATGTATATCGAAATTTAAATGTACTGCGTTTGAGTTTCCCTTAAAAATCGGCACGAACTTTCCGGACAACCCAATATTTCTCTTAATTTCAGTGCATTGCGCCAAAGATTAGGCGTTCCATATCCCGCGAGCCACCCCGTAGGCAATAAAACAGTACATTGGAACGGAATTACCTAGTTGGTGGAAATATGATGGAAGGATATCTAGGTTAGATTCGGTAGGTCGGTTTCGGCGGACGTCAGTGTTTCTGCCAAGAAGCGAGCAGACGAAGAGGGAGGGAGGGGGCGATAAGGGCGGTCCGGTTGAATTATAAATGAAATGCGATATATCAGATTGGCATCAGCGTGGCCCGGGGACGGGGCAGAAAATCAGGGGAGGTTCGGTGTGACGATTGCAACACGTTTTCGCGGACGAGTCGCCGATGCGGACGGGGAATCGATTTTCCTTTCGGCTCGACGGCCGAAATAAATTCGCGGTTAACGTTTGTGCCGTTGCTTCGGACGAGGGTTGCCGCCCTCTGCCAACGTTTCGGGGGGCGGACGGGGGGAGGGGGTGGTTGGCGACTAGGGACGAGGCAAAGGGGAGGGGGACTGTCGTTGGCCCGACATTCTATTTACTCTGGAGACGCCGATATTATGCAATCGACGGCGGTCTCTCCTGTCTTGGCGAGCCGAAGGAAGCGAGAACGTGCGGCGTCGGCATCGGCGTCGGCGGCGGGCGTCGGTCGTCGAAGTCGGCGTCGACGTCGACGTCGCTCACCCTCCCCCTCCCACCGCCGAACCCCTGTTTTTCCACGTTTATTTGTTCGTTGCTTAACCCCTTCGGCGATCGAATTTGAATACGTGTTTTTTCTGCGCCTCCACGGTCGACGGTTAACCGGCCGGCAATCGAATTCGTATTAGCGGCCCGTCTACCACTGTGATTTTTCGCCCCGTGCCGCGCCGGCGAGTCTGATCGCTGCGAAAATATAAAAAATAACCGGCGCGTGAAAAGTTTGCTCGAACAACACGCCCCACGGCGGTGTTTGTCTGAAGGTCCTCGTTTTTTTCTCCGGCGCCGCAGTCTTAATGGCGAGTTTTCGGACACCGCGGCCGACCATTTTCCTTCGTCTTCGTCGATTCGCTGGTTAGAATGTCGTCAGGTAAATTTTTTTACAACTTAACACATTCGTGGCCGGCAAATTTTTACCGTTTCTAATACCGAGTACCGGCGAAAATGATGAAATTCTGAAGCTGGTTGCCGCAAGCTTGTATCGCTAAAGCAAGGATTAATTAATTTATTAAATTAATTAATAATTTAAATTGAAATCCAATCCCATTAATGCGCCTAATGTTGCCGCATTCAGAAACAAAAATTGCAGGACGTGAATTCACGTCAGCGGCAATCAGGAATAGAATTTAAAATGACGTGAATTCACGTCAGCGGTCGCGAATGTGTTAAGATAGTTCGAAGATCAAAAAGATTTAATTATGCAGCTTTTGTTCCTTACGGCAATAAATGCAGACAATTTTTGTTTTGCAAAGATCCGCTGTTCATTTATTACAACACAGACAAGTTACTCCTCTACAATTTGAAAGAAAAGTTCATACAGAATCGTGGAAGAATATCTTAACACGAAGGCAATAAAAATCTTCTGTAGTAAATTTTCTTTTATAATAAAACCTGTTATAAATCTGCATCCACGTGTACAAAGCTCAAGATGACTTTGGAAACTCAATTAGAATCTTCTTAGCTAATTATTAGACAAATACATTTTTTGATGGGTCTATTAGGTACAGAATTCAGTGTTGATTACGTCACTAATTTTCTGTTGTTCTATTCCAGCTAGTATTAACGCAGACATCAAACCAGTAGGAACACTACAGACATGAGCACCCGGAACCATGTTTCTTATTATTCAGGTACTTGAAAAGAATTAAACAATAAATATCGTTTGCTACTGAACTGCTTTGTGACTAATGAATTAATCCAACGAAATTGAACAGAGTTTCAGCTAGAAACGACAGAATGAGCGCATCATATTTAAAACACAATTATACTGATTGTATTTGTACTCTGTGGAATTCTTGTATTTCAATTCTTATACACGCATTCGCATAATAATGAACAATAGGCGTAGTTCGAGTGTATATCAATATTTTTCCTTGCAAAATAACATGAACGCAAAGTAATTAATATACAAATAATGTATAATGTACAATTTACATAATAAATATATATATATATATATATTATTTATTTTTGTATAATTCACTTATTTTCACTATACTAATTCTTTTAAAATTTAATTTTACCTTAAAATTCCCCTAAAATACAAGTCAAAATTTAAATAATATAAGAATGTCTCTTAACTTATTTTCACTATAGTAATTCTTTTAAAATTCAATTTTATCTTAAAATTCCCTAAAATTCAAGTCAAAATTTAAATAATATAAGAGTGTCTCTTCATTTACTTTCACTATAGTAATTCTTTTAAAATGTAATTTTATCTTAAAGTTCCCCTAAAATTCAAGTCAAAATTTAAATAATATAAGAATGTCTCTTAACTTATTTTCACTATAGTAATTCCTTTAAAATGTAATTTTATCTTAAAGTTCCCCTAAAATTCAAGTCAAAATTTAAATAATATAAGAATGTCTCTTAACTTATTTTCACTATAGTAATTCTTTCAAAATGTAATTTTATCTTGAAATTCCCCTAAAATTCAAGTTGAAACGAATGTTAGGTTCAGTATTTAAACACGATTTCCAAGAGATGTTCCCGTAAATAAAACATTTTCTTAGCACAGGTACACCCTAAGCTAAAATAGACCGTAGCCTATTTACCGCTTGAAATAATATTTTACCCGGGCCTGCGAGAAACTACGCAACTGGATGGCGGATGAAAAATGCGTGGAAGCGCGGATGGAAATTTGTTCGTACCACGCTACGTTTCGGAAGAAAGTCGACGGTAAGTAGAAAAGGTGAGTGATGAACAGACATGAGATTCCCATTCAATCCTATTCAATATCGGGAGCGGCCTGCGATCGTTCATATTCGGCGGGGCGCGGTGGTTCGGGGCGTTTCGAAAATTTATTTTCCCGGTTTTTCTGCATCCCTTTATGACCGCGAGCGAGTTTCTGTGTTCGCGCGAAAGGTTAAGGCAATTTCCACCGTTCCGCGACGCTCATAACGCGGCTTCCTTTTTTCCGAGGGGAACGCGGGGGGCGGGGGCGGGGGCGGTAATGGCGAGAGGCGCGAGGCATCACGTAGCCGTCGACGTGGATTAATGTTTCGACGCCGAATGTTTTCCTCCCCGCGTCTCGCAGGGGAGAATACGCGAGCGAGTTGGCGCGGATGGTAACGAGGATCGGTGCTCGGGATTTTTCCGGCGCGGCGGAAGCGGAATCAACGAGGAGCTGACGACGTTTCCGCAATTGTCGCGTTAATTCCGGCGTCGCCGCCGCGCCGCCTCGAGATTAAGGAGATCCGAAGCCGCCCGCTTAATTTGCGAACCCTCGTTTGCCGTCACGTGTAAACACACGACCCTCCAGGCAGATCTCCCATTAGATTACAGAAATCAAAGGCTTACGCGTCTTGCCGCGCCGCGGCTACACCCTCCCCACCCTCCGCCGCCCTCTAAAATATGCGCAAGCCGATCCCTACGCGCTCGCGGAATTTTCTGTTTGCGGACGAGCGAGCCACCCCTTCGCTATGATCGATGCCGCAATTTCGTTAACTCCATTTCGAAGTTTCCGTATTCCCGGCCGCCTTTGTGTCTGCCGCGTCGGGAACCGGGATTGGCAAATCTCTGACGAGCCGGAATCCTGATCGGGATACAGCCGATCTTTATGCAATTATTCCCCGCGCGAATTCCCCGCGCAACCGACGTTTCAAATCAAGCTAATTTTTATTGTTTTTACAGGGAGGTGTCAGGATCGCGGGTAAAAAAGTCTGTGTTTTCTAGGCTGCTTTTTTAATGTTATTGAACTGTTGCGTGCGCGTGCTCCGTAAGCTGTGCTTTTACCGGAATTCATTATCTTTCTGTTTTTAAGGGCACACGCGAGGATGAGAAAAAAGTCTTTATTTTTAGACCGCCTCTTTGCTGTTATTGAAGCCTTGTTTACGCTCCGGGCGAAGTAAGCTGTGTTTTTACTGGAATTCATTGTTATTGTTTTTGAGGGAGAAAGCCACGGTGAGGAAAACAAACTTCATTTTTACATTTTTGAAAAGTGATATTGAACCTTATGTAAAATATCTTTACAATCATTTTGTGGAACGTGTCTTGCCGCAAGTTTCCTGAAAGTTTCATGAAAAAATATTGATTTTTGTAGACACGGAAAATATAAATAGCACGCTATCATTGGAAAAATAGTTTGGGCTATTTATAAGTAGCGTTAATAGTGGAAATTTACTATTTCCAACCGTAAAGTTTTTATCAGTTGAAAATCTTTCGAAAAAGTGTAGACGACACTGTGGACGGATTTTTAACTCCTCAATGAAAGTTCTAAAATAAGACTAATTTTCTGAAACATAACCTTATAGCACCTGTTAAGCATGGGGGATTTCCAGAAACTTGATTTTTCACCAGTGTCGAAGATTAATCATTCTGAATAATTATTAAAATATTTCTGGTTCTTTAAACATCGCAGAAAAATTGAATAAAAAATCCCACGTTTAGTTATAATACTAAATCAAATTTTACAAATAATATTTCAATATAATTTGAATGGTTTAATACAAATAATCTTTTAATCGGTTGAAGTAGTTTCCTCTAGTTTGATTTGCCAACTTATGAAAATAGGTATTTGACGTTTTATAAGATATTAACGAATGTCACTTCTGCAAACGATTTTGCAGAACTCTCTGTGATACTAATTCACGGTTCTCGTAAATACTTGACCAAGAGACGTCCCAATAACACTTGCAAATCGCACGACAGCAAGCTGCAAGCAACATTCGTCACGAAGAACATTTTCCGGCTTGATTTGCAACGACATTTTGGTAAACTCTGACGGATTGAGATTGCGGGTTTGTCTGATAAGTCTGATCGAACGACTTGTGGCATAAACCATGCAACGATACGCAACGAGTCTCACAAAGATGCTAGTCAAGAGACTCTGCCAATTTCGATTAGATTTACGAACATTGCTGGCTTGGTTACAAACTGCCGTCAATTTTCATTTCAATATGCTATTTTCAATCATAAATAAAACACACGCTGAAACGTGACAGAACTTTATCGAATACGAAAATTTAAAGTTTTAATATTTATGAAGCATAATCCTTACTTAAAAGTTGGAACACTTAATCTCTTATTTCGGAACTATGAACCCCTTGCCTAATATATCGAGTCAGACTCGTGATGAAGATTCTGAACAGAGACCAATAAATATAAAACTCTTTTTCCTTGAAACTCTGAACGATAAAGAATTTCTAATCATTATAATCACAAAATAAATAGTAGCGCAAGGGGTTAAATGAGGAAAAATATAAATGCCATAACTACTACTAGTTTTAATGAATGCATTGACTCACGTAATCAGATTCGTCTTAAATCTGCTTAAAAAATCCATTAAGAAATAAATTATACACAGCCTCTTCTTTGAAGTCTGCTCCCACCCTACAAATGCTAACGTAATTAGTCAAATCCTCCCTCCCCTCTTATTTCGTAGATCCTCCCAAGAGACCAAACATGGTGCCAAATATTTTCCCCGAAATTCCGCGTTCCAGCGCGAAACACGTAAATCCGGCGAAAGTTCGTTAAAAAATTAATCCCAAGAGGGACTCAAGAGCGGAATGGAAGTAAATTTTCAGTAACGAAACTGGTCGAAAGGTAACGCGACATTTTCACCCGGCGACGCTTCCAACAGCACCGGCGACCACTCATGCTCGAGAATATTTCCGTCAGAGGTAAATCCAATCGTTTAAAACCCGGCCGGTGACGGATCCAACGCTCTCGACGGTTTACCGATAAATCGGCGAGCTAATTGCACGGCTGAAGATTTTAATTTCGGTCGACTTCCGGGCGCGGGAGGGGCGGCGACAACGTGTTTCGCGAGCCGCGTAATTACGCGAGGGGCGGAAGGGACACGCTGTCGTTGCCGACGCGTCCCAGTTTTGTCGATCGATTAATTAAGAGGTAGAAAGTCGCCCGACGACGACGGTGTTTCGATTGGCCGCGGAATCGAACTCGAATTCGGCGAGGGCCTTCGCGGAACGCACGAAATTTCGCGTAATCGGCGAGCGACCACATTCCCCTAACTCGTTCCCAGAAACACTGACAGAGAATTGGCAGTAATAAATAATAGCACAAATTAGAAATTAGAAATTTAGAAATTTAGAAATTTAGAAATTAGAAATTTTCACCTTTGCTTCCCTGGAAACAAGAATTAAATGCAAAATTTATTTCTTCTCTTAAAGTGACTTAAATCCTCATTGGTTTCTCGGAAATAAGTAGACTGAAAATTCTACTCTGTCATTGCACCAGTTTTTGATATATTCTTTAACTAACAATGTTTTATTCGTAATTTCATATTTTAAATAAATACATCAATTTGAAGTGTAGATAAATTGAAGGTTGCACAGTATCTGGAAACAGGAAGGGGATGAATTGACAATAATGTAAGAACATTCTCAACTTCGTCTGAAATTTTGATTATCTTGTACTTCACTTATCCATCTTTGTTATACATGCAAAAATCTGCAGTTAAGTAAAGCAGATATGATAACAATGACTGATAAAATGCTTCAGTGTCTACTTTCATGCATTTTCACCCTTCAGTAGCACACCATCACTTTCATACTAGTTCCTTCGCGTTTCGGATACGTCAAAGATGCTGCAGAAATTTACTAAAACACTTTCAAGTACGTAGTTCGTATAATTCAACGCGCTTCTCCATTCGAGATCCACGATTCCAACTATTTTAATATGTACTAGCGAAAAATCAGAGCAGAGAGCATTTTGCTGAAGCATAAAAGAGCTCAGTATAACGTTGCAAGTTTAACGAGGGGGAGTTAAAAAAAAAAGTAGGAATCGTCGCAAATGGTCTGAATTTTATTCTTGTTCCGTTGCTTTTTAATTGCGCAAAAAATTCCTGCGCCATCGCAGAAACGACGCGCAATTGAATTGTTTAATATGTTTCTGGTACGAAGCTCTTTTGCCGGGATGATTCCCTCGAATTCGTTTTCTTTTTTCTCCGAAGGAGGGGAATTTCACGAAGTTTCATTGTTCCGGTTATGAATTTTTTTTTTTCGATCGTCCGTCCGGATAAAGTGGATTATTCCAGGTGCTCGGGTGTAACGAATGATCTTTTGATTTTGGGAGTTCCATGCGAGGGGAAAGCGAATTACGGCGGCGGTCATAAAGGGATTCAATTTACCGCAAGTCCCATGAAATTCTATTACCCGTACCCGTGGCCCGCGTAATATTATAATAAACGCATTAAGATGAAAAAGTAATTGGGTAATCCACTCTTCGCCTGGCATTGTGTCGCATTAATACCTGCGGCGAGCGTTCCGCGATCGCAAAGCATAATACGCCGAAACAAAATACGAGACCCGGTCCCGGAAATCCTCGTCGAACTGTAATACGCCGGCAGATTAAATTGCTCATGGTGTCCCGCGAACGAATCAAGGCGCGCAATGACGTCACACCATCTGCCGTATACTGAAATACTCGTACAATTTTTTTCAATTTTTTCCCCTTGCCAGGAAAATGAGTATTAGTGATTTTATCGACGACGAGGAGAAACAGTTGCAAGTGGTGTTCTGATAATAATTCACTACGGACGATACTAAATTGTAATAAAAATAAATAAGAAATACACAAGACTTAGACTTCGGATTATTGTGTAAAATAAAGATTTTCATATATTGAATCGGTAGCAAGAAACAGGAGCTCAATAAAAATTAATTTTTAATTATTTTTATAGGTTGAGGAGTTTTATACATTGATGTCGTTTAAAGATTACAGGAATTCGAATCTCTGTTTTAAACTTCATAAAGTCCGCAGTCTAACACCGTGTGGATTGAATTAGGTTCACTCTGAGAGCCAGTCCAAGTTGAGCAACTCCCCCTAATATTTCATACATTGTATGAACTTCGGAAGTACGATCGAGGTTGCATTAGGGGTGCAATGCGAGTGAACCACCTTCTGTTTTGGTAGGACTATGTTATATGAAATTGAACGAAAAACTATACACATTTTAAAAAGCCTGCAGGGATTCAATCAACAATACTATTTTATTTATTTTACTTTCCAATCAATGTATTTGGAAATGTAATTATTAAGGAATTGTATAGTAGAATATTGTACTACCATCATGACAGTAAATTTAACGTAATATTCTACAATATAGAACCAACAAAAATTTTAGAGGGTGAACCCCTAAACTCCATACACTGACGCCACAACATTAAATATTTCCCAGTACGCTTTTCACCGGAACTAAATTTTTAAAAATCTTTTTCCTCGGTCGAATTTAGCTTTGAAAAGGCACTTAAAATTCTGGAGGGTGAAATCAACCCTCAAATACATGGGCGCCACACATAATATATTTTCTGATACTCTGTTCGGCCCACTAAAATGTTTAAAAGTCGCATGTATTGTCAAAAAAGCACTACAAAATTTAAAGGGTGAAATCATCCCCCAAACGCCATACATACTTTTCGGCCGAGCTAAATTTCGAAAAATCTTTCTACACGTTCGAATTAACCGTGACAAAGCCACGAGACTGAGGTACCAAGTTGATCTTGCCTCCCCAATTTCAATTTTCCCGAGGGCAACAACCGAAGACGCACCCCCGCCGCTGAATCCCGCCCTTGAACCGCAAAAGGCGATTCCCGTCGGAGAAAGTGTGTGTCGAATATTTCGCCGAATACGATACATATGTAAGTGTCATAAAAATGTAGATGACTGGTACGACAGGCCCGGGGCGGTGTAAAGAAGAGGACAATTTTCCCCCCATTATTTCGGATTACTTGGAAGAATAGTTGTCTTACAGAGAGCCCGGGCGGAGGGATGAAAGGATCCGTGGTGGTAAACCGTTGAGCCCTCTTTCCGCACGCACCGGGTAAAAGAGAGAGTTGAGGGAGGGGAAAGGAGAGGAAAAAAAAGTGAAGCGGGGGTGGAAGAAAGCGCAAAGATAGCGGCGTTCTGCACGCACAAAAGGCGGCGGGCTCGGGGCGGGAACTCGAGCGCGAAACGTGCCACTCTGGCCGCGTGACAGAGGTGAAACTTAAGCTCCCCAACGCCGTTCCGACAGAAAGGAAATTCGCGGGAGGTTTTCCCGTGGCGCGTGTTTCGGCTGTCACGCCGTTAACGGTTTTTCCGACCAACCCCCTTAGCCCCTCGCTTTCCACACCCCTCGCACCCGCGCATTGAACCGAGCCGGACGCGACGAGCTCTTCCTTTTTCGGGAGACGTTATTAATCATAACGGGACATGAATCTTGGGATACGTACGGCTCGCTGCGAGGGGGTGAGCCCGTGCGGGCCGAGGGGCGGAAACCAGAGCGAGAGGGCGCGTTCTCGGCGAGGAACGATCGCCGAGCGATAAGTGCGACGCTCGATTTCCCCCGCGAACGTATTGCCTTCTGTCGGCGATTAACAAACGCGGCCTCGAATCGACGCCGACGCAATTTTTCAGCCCCCCGGTTCCTGCCACCGGAAAGAATTGTTTCGCCCGGGAATTTTCATAACTCATATCCAGCGGGAGCGCCGATGTTTCGAATCCCGGAATCCTGCCGCTCCCGTCGCCCTAGATCGATCCGCCCGCGCCGCGCCGCTGCTTCCTTAAGAATTCCGGAAGCTTGTTTTCTTCTTTTCCGCCCTTTCGATTTATTATCTTGCCGCCGGTTTAATTTATTTTCAACTCCGACATTCATACCACCCGGCCCGCGAAAGCCCGCGTCTTATGATTTATCTCGCGAGCGAGTGCTACCCCCGCCACAGGTACTCTGCTGTTAATTGTTTCTACGAGTTCGTGCTATCGATGCAGGCATTATTTATTTTCACTGGGGAACTTCGATGCTCGTTTCCGCGAAGTGTTAGTTCTGCGAGGCGGGGAATGTTTATACTTAGAGCAGGCTGGTTGATGTTTTTGGCGAAGTGGCTGACTCGTAACAGGTGAACTCACCCTTTGAGCAACGGTATTAATTGTACTGGTAGTCTCGAAAGGAAATATTTGTGCATGGAAAGAAGAAGAATATTTAGGTTTTCTTCTGTATTAAAGACGGCCGTGGTTAATTAGGAAAATGTGTTCCACCCAATTGTGGAGCCAAGCGCCTTTTATTTCAGAATCAGGACAATAATCCTGCAAAGGCTACACATGCGTAATGGATCGTAACATTAATCACAACGTCCGTGTTCGATATTCTCTGTTTTTACGTGATTTTTTCATTAACCATACGAATTAAATGAAATTCAATATGACCGAAGATACCAGTTACATTGTAGCACGTGCTTTGTGAATCTTAACAAAGAACTTTCGTGTACATTCAAAATGGATGCGTTGTTGGGATTACAACAGATACGATGTTGTTAATATTTGTCCGCGATATTCGATAATATTTTACATCGATGCGCACAATGGCTGACGGTTGTAATTACAGATGAATGGACGAATCAGTGAAGATAATTATTAGAAGACAATGACATAAAGTACAAATTACTGCTTCAACAATGAAGAGCACAATTTCAAAATTCAATGAATCCCAAAAATAAATAAAGAAATCCCCGGAGGACAGCAAACCAAATATCACGCGTACAAACATCTATTCGAGCGTCTCTAAAAATTTCTTTCATAACGAACAGCCTCAAAATGATTTACCCCCACCCAACGAACACAGCCAGCCCACAGTATCGTCCAATTATTCGGAAGCAGGATCCAGTTTGCGAGAATCAAGGATCGCATTCAATTCCGTGGAATCGAATTCAGATCCAGCGTCCACCCCCGTCCCGATATCTCTCATTAGGATACGCGGGGAGCGAAGGACAAGAGAGAGAAAGAGAGAGAGAGAGAGAGAGAGAGAGAGGGAGAAAGGGGGAGGGTGGTCCACGAGACACCCAGCGGAGCGGGCGCGTTATCAATCAGCCTTATCGATAAGCCCCCCCCCCCCCCGTCTGGAGCGTGCAGAGAGTCTCGCGACGTCGCGATGCCCCCGATAAGCGCGTCGCGTCGCGACGTTACGCGACGCCGCCGCCGTGACTCGCGGGAAAAGATGGGCAGAAGAGGGCACGTCCCTCCTGGCTGCCAGGGGCGGAGTTAATCCGGCGTTAATGCGCCGGGAAATTGGTAACGTTGTTCCTGCAGCGGGTGGTCCCGGGGAGAGCCACTTTCCTTTTTCTTCGCGAGACGTTATTCATCATAGGAAAAAAAAAAGAATGGACGGGGATGGGAGTGTCGAGACTCGTCGAGGGGTGGAGATTCATTTTCGGTACGGATAGAGAGTAGCTTCGTCGAAGGGTTCTGGATAGGAAAAGGTACACGGTCCTAATTATGGTTGAGCATTCGAAAAATTCAACCCCCCCCCCTGTGGCATCCCCTATTTTACTTTGTCTCGAATCTCTCGACTCCCGTGAATGCTGTATCTCTGTCCTCCGATGCTCCTAAAATGCGTCAATGGTAAAATAAAATAATTTGTGTTGCTTTAAAGTCAATGTAAAATAGTTAGAATGAACGTAGAATGTTGAAAATAATCGTGTTTGGCGCAAGTTTTAGGACAAATACACTTTAGTCCTTTTATACTCAGAATACGCCAATCTGTCGAAATCGAGCATAAAAATTGGACAATCCATTTAAAAGAAGAAAGGTGACCTGTACATCTTCTCTACGCCTCCACTTGCAAGAATATCTATCATTTATACCATATTATGTAGTTTCTTACACCCTACAACTTCTGTACCGGATAGAGTTTGTAAGCATAGTAAAACACTAATTAATGTAAAAGTTTTCCAAGTCTGTTCGGCAAAGAACCAAAAGGGCTTGACAAAAACACTTGGGCATCCCCAAGGATACTTTTTCTGAGCCTTTTTAGAAGACTTGCTTACGTGAGACCTGAAATCTTGATGTGGTCGCTATGGGGAAAGCCGTACAGTCAGTCGTTGTATGGGAATTGGTTATATTAACCCCTTTTGTGGCGCGCACCGGTAAATCAGCCGTTGTCGATGAGCAGGTTGCGCCGCGTCGCCGAACCCCGTAAAATATGATGGACGTGGGTTATTTACATTTCGGGGACGAAGGTTTTCGCTTATGGGCCACGGAGTCTCTTATCGTCGGACAGCAGCCTTCGGAATTTATTCGCTGGCTGCGCGAGCCGCCGCGACAAAGGCGCGCTGAACGAAAGTTTATTTAGTAAGTGTTGCGCAAAATTATGCTCCCATTTCTTCTGGAGAACGAGCCCGGAAATATTCTCCTCGTCCGTTTAAACCCTTGCTTTATGACTTCTTTCGCTGCCGGAGCTACGAACTTCCGCGAATAAAATGCAACACAGTTTTTACGAAATTTTCGATATCTTCATTTTGCAAAGTGTAGATCGCGTCCAGGATACAGGGACTTTTCTTGGACCTCTCTTGGAAATTATAAGCAAAAAAAGGACTTTGTTCCGAGTTGCGTATTTTGCAAGAATTGTTGTCGATCACTTCGTTTTTAACCCTCATACGGCCCTCAAAGGGAAAATTCCTCCAAGACAATTATAACAACATACTTGTTATGAGGATTTATTCAAAGATTTAACCCTTGGCACTCGAATGGCGACTGTAAGGCGCCACTAAAAATTGCTGTATCATTATTCAAAATATATTTCACTTTATTAAATTTGTTTGTACTTAATGTACAAACATAATCTGTAGGAGGGAAATATTCTAGGTCGGAAGAATTGTTTCGTTTTGGAGTTAAAGTTGCTTCGAGTGCAAAGGGTTAAATGGACATTTTATCACTCCTATTACCCGTTCGTAAAAGCTGAATGCTAAATATATTAATCAATATTAGTGTCACCTAAGGCTATCCTGTAAAAAGTCAATTGCCAGGAGGCAGAAGTAATTTCGCCAAAAACAGGAAGAAAATAAAAGACGAACTCGATCTAAACGTCTGAGCCGCTTAACCGCAGACAATCCGCGTCGGCGAAAATGAAACGGCGTCGTTCTCCGCGAATCATCGATCACGTTACATCCGTCCATAATTATCCTTGATCGCGAGAAACCGAGCGCGATTGAATATTTCAGTTTCCCCTTGGCTCGCTTCCGTCGCCCGGCCATTTTACCTTAAATCTCGGCGCTATTGCCACGGGTTCTGCATTTTATGCCCGTCGGCTGGCAAGGGGTTAGAATATCGAAGAGTTGTTGCACGGAAATTGGATATATTAAGCTTTTTGCGCGCGAGGCCGAGCGAATCTTCTCCCGCTTGCTAGACAGGTTGTTTCTTCCTCTATTTTTATTAGAAACGGCGAACGGTATCGATCAGCGGTTGCGTGAGACGCATTCAAGTGGACCACGATGTTCCGCTTCGTCGATGCACACTATATCGATTCGCCATCGATTCCAGATACAGAAACGCGGGGTTACAATTATCAGATCGGCGACAATCGAGACGAGCACTGGGGCCATTTCTCTTCCGACTCTCATTTCTTCCGCGTTGTCGCTGGCCATTATTCTTTCCACCGTGAGTCGCGCAGTGAGTTCACCATTTCTACACAAATATTCGTAGCACCGATTCTCCGAATTCAAACAAAAATATTTCTAAATTGGAGGGAAAATTTAGGCTTTATTTTCCATTGACGGTAACCGCAGAGGGTTAATAGATCAGTGGGTTTTACTCAATTTTGGGTCAAAGCGTCCTCGAATCTACCACGCACGGTATCGATTCGCCACGGATCCCAGACGCGGAAACGCACAGCCGCAATTATCAGGCCGGCGAGGATCGGAACGTGTGCTTGGACTATTTCTCTTTGGACTCTCGTTTCTTCCACGGTGTCACCGGCAATTATTCTTTCCCGGCTGGCACGGCGAGTCACGTAGCCAGCGTCGACGGCTCTGCAGCGAACGAGCGCCGAAAACGAGGAGCAATTTCATGGAAATTGGACGTACTTACCCCTTTGTGCGTGGCCGAAGTCGATCAATCTTCTCGAAACGATGGCTTGTTTTTCCTTGGCCGCGGGATCGTTGCCGAGTCTATTGATCAAATATTGCGCGCAGAGCAACATCAAAGTGGCGACGCCGGGCGGAGTAACATCTCGGGAAAAACCGTGGTTTTCGCTGGTTCACCCGGTGAATCGTCGATCGGACTCTTATCGAGCTTATTCATGAATCATCGGGAAGCTGGCATTTTTTTGCTGGCGATAAACGCTCCGGTTTTGTTCGATTAAAGAGGCTCCTCCTCCTCTGAAGAACTTGAAAAATCTATATTCTTCATCGTGTTTTCGAATGTTCATCCCGTTTGCCGATCAACAAAAGATACACTCGTCTCGCGTGTTAGTCGAACGACAAAAAGAAATCTTCGCTTAAAGACTAGGTTTTGTTCGATTAAAGAGGTGTTCTCTGAAGCAGAGAAAAATCGAATTTCTTTATTGCGTTTTCAAAACTATGTACTTTTTTGATAACTAAGGAGAAGGTATAGAATTTATCGACTTGCCTGTGAGCCAAACAATTTATGCATTTATAAAATCATTCACCAATTTGTCACTTCAATAAAACACATAATGTATTATTTACTCTATATATGTCGCCAGGGCCTGGGTGATAAACGTCGCGGAATTATCCCCACTGCAAGAGGGTCAAGAAGCTCGAGTGACCTCGGTCGCGTGGATCAAAGAATAGTATCCCCTGGTCGATATATGTCCCTGGCTAGACCCGAGTATTGGCCATGTATCGAGTAAACACTGTACTAAAAATTAATTAGTAGACTGCGAATTTTCTGCATTTACGTTAAAAATGGTGTAACTTGAAACTTTGAGAAGATTACAAGCATTTGCAAACAAAAACAGATTGTTTACAACTTAAAAGGCCGCACAAGAAAGAAATAAATTCCTATCTGACTTCTATGTGCTGCAATTAATGCGAAGAATTTTTATTCTGCATAAATATCCGCAGCGCATTAATTAGCATTCATTTTACATTACATTTTTATTATAAAGTCAATTCTGAAGGTATCGTGACCCGCTTGTTTGAAGTCGTAGTTGAACGAACACTTATCCCCACCGTTAATCGGTAAGGAGCTCGCCGGCACAATAATGTATTCATCCTAATTCCATAATCGCCGGCGTTAATTAACGGAGAAGAATGTTGCGCTGCTCCGTTGGCTGACAGGGGGGATGAAAAAAGGGGAAAAAAAGCGGGTCGCGGGTTTCGACGTCGATGAGGAACGCGGCGGAACAACGCGTCTTCCCTTGGAACCCGGCTCTCTCGCGTCTAATTATACCTCGCCGCGCCTCCGCTGACCATTGTGCGCCCGATCAAACATTTCTTACGCGCTTTCAACGTGTCGACTGCCAATCAAAGCCCCGGCCATTATCTCGAGCACTCGACGTGCCGATCGTGCCGCGCCGGCACACGAGTCTCTCTCTCTCTCTCTCTCCCGGTCGAAGACACTAGCTGACTCGGTGAAAATAAAGCGAAACCGCGTCGCAATTAACGCGTCCCTGTCCCCGGGACTCTTCGAGCCGCGATCGAGTCACAATGCTCGCGACCATCCTGTTGTCCTGGCTCTCTTCTACCCCTTCCTCCAATCACCAAAAGTCACTTATTTTGCGAATTGATTGCAATTTTTCAGAAGAAAAGTTGCACCTCTAGGGTGATCGGAATGAGTTTACAGTCTTTTCTCGATATATGTCGCGAACGCCTGGTTGATAATAGTCGCGAAGCTGTCCCTACTACCACGGGGTATACCCCGTGATGGGCCACGAAGCTCAAATCAGAGGGAGATCAGAGCAAAGGTGGATCAAAGAATAATAGTGTCTCCTGGACGATATATGTCGCTGGGAAGATCCGTGCTTTTTACATATGTCGAGAAAATACTGTATTAACTTTGTTGCACACGCACAGTGGCTGGAGGATCGTATTTTTGTTCCTTTGCAAAGGTAGCCTTTTCTGATCAGCTGTTTCGTGGAAATTTAGTATGCTCTAGAGTTTCCAATTGCAAGAATTTCCATCTTATAGCGTTCTTTCCAAGTTAGCTGTGTTATATTGTATAAGTAATCTGTAGTAATTGTATATAGTAATCGTGTTTTGAATCTTTTGTAGTAATCTTACTGTAGTGTTTACGCTTTCCAAATAGTCGTTTAACCTGTATTAATTTTTATTCCTGTTGCGTTGTAACATTAATATCGCTCAGGATGTATTATAAAACAGAAGTTGATTAAAATTCTAGAAAATGTACAAGAGCAGGAAACGCATAAATTTGAGCAGAAGCTCAACAGGAATCGTATGGCTTCAATTTAAACAAAACACTGTTCGTCTCCACTAATAGGACATGCTCCGCGAATAGAAGTGGCCGTCCGAAATTAAGAGGAGTCTTTTGAGCAAGGAATGAATTGCCTGAGCGAACGCAAATGGAGTTGCTCGAAGGAAGCAGAAGGAATTTATTTAATTCGCGATGACTAGTTTAAACAGGGATAAATTCGCGACCGAAGAGAGCCTGTAGTTAAAGGTGACTTCCTGCAGTTAAGAAACCGAGTCCCGGGGTAGATGAAAAGTGCTTCCGGTTGCGTCGGAGGAGATCCCCGGCGATTAAAAGGCAAAGACAGTCCTTAATTCCTTTAAATCGGACTCCGCTTTGTGGGAGACCGAGTTCGCCGGATGTCGTTCCGGTACGACCACGGGATTAAAAATAACAAACAGCGAAACAAGTTGTTCCGGGGTAGGGGGGAAGGGTAGGACTCGACTCCGAAACCCGCGATGGGAATGTTAATTAAGGGTGGGTAACGCTCGGGGACCGTGATAATAGGCTGTGGCAGTCGTTGACATTTTTCCTCTTAAAGACGTTGACAAGGCACCGGGGGCAACGAACAAAGCTCGCGACACGAATTCAACGACCAAACAGAAGGGGGAAACAGTGTCGAGAGGGAGCGGTTCTAACGCTGTCAACTGGATCACGCACGATACAAGCCGCTGCCACCCAGAAACACTGAAATTCGGACCGTATTTTATTCTGTCGAACCCCATGGTCGACAAACCCTTTCGCCAAACGCTACAACTGTGAATCAAAATTCTTTCCGTTTCTTTTTCTGTCCATTTTTTTCTATCTTTATTATATATTCTACATTCCATACTCTATATTTTTTATCCTATATTTTCTACTTATTCTACATTCCATATTCTGTATTCTATATTTATTCTAGGTTCTAGATTCTTGATTCCATATTCCAGATTCTTGATTCTATACTCCATATTTTCAATATTCTAAGTTTTCTATATTCTTTATTTTCTATGTTCTATATTTCATATATTCTATATTTTCTATATACTATATTTTCTATATTCTATATTCCCTATATTCTATATTTTCTCTATTCTATACTTTCTATACTCTATATTCTATATTTTCTATATTCTATATTTTCTATATTCTATATTTCCTATATTCTATATTTTCTATATTCTATACCATCTATATTCTATATTTTCTATATTTTCTGCATTCTATATTCCATATTTTCTATATTCTATGTTTTCAATATTCTACATTTCCTATATTCTACATTTTCTCTCTTCTATATTTTCTATATTCTATATTTTCTATATTGTATATTCTGTAATTTCTATACTATACATTTAGAAATACTTAATTTGTGAAGCTGCTTTATAATTTATTCATTCCTTGGCAATTGCGTTCTTGTCATGTTCCTCTTCAAACTTTTTTTTTTTATTATATGTAAGTACAAAAATGTCTACAGGTAAAAGAACTTCATATTTCAGCATCATAAGAAAAAATCAGAATTACCACTTTCGTCTGCAACAAGCCCCTCCAATTCTATTTTGTAGCTAACGAATAATAATAGTGACCAGCAAAGTTGAGCGTATGCGTACGGCTCCGGTGATAGTCACCAGAAAAATTGAGCGTATATATACGCTAATGATGGTTAATGTCTTAATTGCTAACTCAACGAGACTGCTCAACAAAAAGGACATCGTAAAAGTCGCCGAAGCTCGGAAGAAGAAGAAGGTAAAGGTACATTTCCTAGAGGAAAGTAGACAAAATTTAAAAAAAAAAATCCACTTTGCCAGACCCAGCCGAAAAAAAGTCATCGCGCCGCTACAGTTTCAATCGGAACGAAACGGCGGGCTGTGGATTTCTTTTGGAATTGCGACCATCGGGCGGCCAGCGGAACGAAGCGAAACGAGACGAGACGAAACGAAACGAAACGGAACGGAACGGAACGGAACGGAGCGGAAGCCGCGACGATCGACTCCGCAGGTGAATCCGTAGGTGACGTCCCGACGGAACGAGACGAAACGGGGGTGTGGGGGCGGGGTACAAAGGGCGGGTCGGTGGCAAAAACTGTGAAGCGCTCTGTAGAATTTTCAATAAGGCGGGGTCGGAAGAAGAAGATTAATGCAACGCCGCCGGGGGACCTTAGGAGACGACAGCGACATGACTGTCAAAAGAACATCCCCAGAGGCGAAGTCCATTCGCTCCTGCGAGTCCGCAATCCCCCACTCCCCGTCTATCCTGCTCTTCTTTCTCTTCTGCGTCTGGTTCTTTACCCTTCCCTTCTTTACCCCCTCTCTGATCGACTCTCCCTCTCTCTCTCTCAGCCCGTGGTTCGTCCGGTTTTTATCCTCTTCGTATCCGCTTCCCCCGATCTCCTTTTCCCATTGTTCCATTTCTGTATCTCGTTTTCTTTCGTTCGCCGATCGAACGATTCCGCTCCCTCCATTTTTTTTTGACACCCTCGCGATATTTTCTTTGGCCGGGCTTCTTTCCCGTCTGCCCGGGCTCTCGCCATTTTCCCCCTCTCGATTTTTTAATCTTCCTGTTGTTTCCATTATCCGCCGGACCAAGAATTCCTCCGAAGCGTAACCTTTCTCTCGCGTTCACGCCCTTCGCGCGTTGTCATATCCTCGACACCCTCTCCCCTTTATTCTGTCTTAAACGTTATTTTCCTCTCACCGTCAATGAATCCTCGCGGCTTTTACACCACTCTTCTGCTCGCGCGCCCTCCTCGGCCCCTTTTCTCTCCATTCAATTACCCCCGCGCCGCCACTCGATCCACCATCCCCCAGGTTTTTCCCTGGTACCGGATATTTACCCTCTCCGCGGCCGTTCATCCTCGGTTTTTCTCCTTGTTCTTGATCTCCAGACCCTCGTGCCCTCCCCTCGCCGTGTCCTCCGGCACCTGCGAACGTACTCGTTACCCCCGTTCTCTCTCCTCTCTCTCTCTCTCTCTCTCTCTCTCTCTCTTTCTTTGTACGGCCGCAGCAGCGTCGGCCCTTATTACTCCGTGTTCCTCTGCTCTTCCATATCCCGGACGCGGAGAGGAGCGTCTTCGCCGTCTCTTCTTTATTTCCCGTTGTGTCCCAAGCCTCTCCCGAGGCGTCCTCGACGTCTGTCCGCGACTTCGTGCAACGTATGCACTCGCGTGCAGTCGGATGCAGGCCCTCGGGGACCGACGAGTCAGACGCGACGAGCACAGCCACGAAAAGAAAAAAGGTCCTGGCCGTTGCGTCCTCCGGCAGGCCGACTCAAAGCGATCGCCGTTATGACAACTGCAACCCCCGTAGCTGCCTCGGGGTTGCCTCGGGGTGAGCCTCGGCTACCCGAGACAAACCGCAATGCCTCGTTCACCCGTGTTCTCTCCCTCTCCCTCTCCCTCTCCCTCTCCCTCTCTCTCTCTCTCTCTCTCTCTCTCTCTCTCTCTCTCTCTCTCTCTCTCTCTCGATCAATCCGCGAACACCGGCAGACCGAGATAGGCTTGAATCGGCCGACCCCGAAACACAGACCCTTTTAACCCCACTGACAGACAGCCGATCGTTAGGGACGAGCGGGACGCGCAAACGGGAACTGATAATCATCGGTGACAGGGGAGGATCGGTGTTTCCTTTCGGGGAAGGGATTCGAGATTTCTGTGACAGAGCAGTCCCTGCTCCATTGGACACTGCGCCAGTTTAACCCTTGCATTGACAACTAGGTGGTCGGATTGCGCCCCAATGTGACAGTAAATCGATCCGCCGACTCGAATTCGACGACGCCTATCGCGATGCTGATACATTCTAGTTTTTGTTTTTGAATTTCACTGGGGCTTACTTCCTTTGGTGTTTTATTGGGACTAGAAAGGGTTGTTTCGTTCCGCGGAGTCGGGTAATCGGCCGACTTTCGGACGAATTTATTTTCGACTCGAACACTTTTTCAAACTTTTGTACATTCAAACATAAACGATGAGTAGACCGCGGATCTTTATGCATTTACGGCTCGTGTAAATTTAAAAAAAATGCTGGAGTATCGAATTCGACGGAATTTAGGACGATTTTTATTTATTTTGGGAATAAAAATGCTATTACTGGACTGCGGATCTTTGTGCAAAATAAAAATTGTCTTCGTTGATTGTAAGAAACAGGAACTAAATAAAAATATCTTCCACTCTTTAAAAATTGTACAGAATTAAAAATAATGTAACGACATTAAACTTTTTAACTTTTACGTAACTTTAACGTTTAACTTTTTTTTTTGTCTTTTTAACGTTTTAACTTTTACCTACTCATGTTCCCCATAAATGCATGAAATCCGGAGTCTAGCTATTACCAATGAAAATAGGATTTCCTTTGGTACCACTTTCTTAAAATTTCTCCGGAAAAATCATGCGCAGTCTAATGATGAGTGTACACTGATCAAAGAAAAATGTAATCATCACGTTCCAACCGATTTTGCATTCGCCTGTTTCTATTTCTAAAATTCTCGTCGTGGCTCAGCTTTATTGCTAAAATATTTGATTAAACGCAACGTTCCTCCTTTATGAAATATTATGAATCTCGGAATACCGTGGTATGCACTGTGACATTCTGCAACAAAGGGGATAAAATTAATTTGACTTTGAGTAAATTGCAAGATTGTCGGTGACACATATCTGTGACACTGGTAGCGAACATTAACGTGTAGCTTTGTATGCTCGAAACACACGTCGAACAGTCTGCAGTAATTTCCAAAATGCTTTTCAAATCGTTCAAAATGGTAGAAATGGAAAAGTAAGGAGAGGACATTTCTAGGAATGTTTTTGAGCATAATGTTTTTCTATTGTTAACTGGTTTTAGATTTCTGTTCAAACAAGATAAAGTTTCTAATCGGAACAATAAATAGGGGTAGCTTTCTCGCCCCTTTGGCAGCTTTAAAACTTTCAAACAAAATGAGAAATTATAAACGAGCTGTACCAGGTCAAATGTTAATTTTTACACACGTAATTTCCAGCATTTTTTTGCGCCATCTTCAAAGTACCTTTCAAGCACAGTAAAAGTTTCATAACCCTAAATCCGTCGTTCGTTAAAAATGCCTAAAGTACAGATTCCTCGAGCCAGCGTATTTCTTCGCACACAAACTTCTATTAGGGGGGCCCATAAGTAATCAATTATTTTGAAATCTAAAAAAAAACTGTAGTACATTCAAGTTTTTATTTTTTAATTTATTAAATAATCTCCATCATTATCAAGGACAGTTTGCCATCTTTCCTGCAAATTTGCAATCCCCCTCTTATAGAAATCCAGGGTTCGTGAAGCAAAATATGACTCAAGGTGCCTCCTTACTTCTTCTACAGAACTGAATGTTTTATTTCTTAAGTAATGCTCCAGAGATCTGAAAAGATGATAGTCAGAGGGAGGAATATCCGGTGACTACGGGTGGTGGGGTAAAAATTCCCATTGCAATTCTTTGATTTTTTCCTGAGTGAGTTTCGCTGTATGGGGCCGGGCATTATCAATTTGCAGTATTACACCTTTTCTATGGACTATTTTTCAATAGTTCTGAATACTGCCGTTGTAATTGCTGACAATACAACTAAGCAGTAACTGCTTCTCCAGGTTTCAACAACTCAAAGTGAATTATGACAGTCTCACCAAATGCACAGTAACACCTTTCTAAGTGATAAGCTAGGTTTAGGGGTTGATATTGCGGTTTGATTTGCAGAAAGCCATTGCTTGGAACGCTTTACGTTATCATAAAGAATCCATTTTTCATCTCCGGTAACGATTCTGCTAAGAAATGGATCTCTACGAAATCTGGATAGCAATGAAGTGAAAATTCATCGACGAATATTCTTGTTGGTCTCAGATAATTGATGCGGTACACATATTCCTTATATGCCTTTTCCATTTTGTGTAGGTGCCTTTGTATAGTTGACTATGCGGACCCAGGCTTCTCGATAATTCTTGTATACTTAATTTTGGATCAGCTTCCAGGATTTGGATTAGAGATTTTAGGGTGTTCAACTGGTCGTCCACTTCGAGGCTTGCCAGAGAGATCATAATCACCAGCAGCAAACCTTCTGAACCGACGTTGTCACTTGTTGACCTTCAATACGTCTCCATAAACATCGCAAATTTTCTTTGATGGTACTGTTGCATTAAATCCCGCATGAAAATGAAAAAGTATGCAATGACGAATATGATCCTCGGAAGGTACGGACGCCGCCATTTTATTACAGGGTTGTAAAAGAAAATTATACTTTTTAGAATATTTTGAACACGGGCTGCTTTACCGAAAACTGTAAAAGAATACGCGTTTCCTCTTCAACGACCGGTACAGAACTAAAGACAAAACAAATTCTTTGCAAACAATTGATTACTTATGGATATCCCTAATAAAAAATTCGCACAAAGGGTTAAGAAGCAGTCTCTGTTTGGACAGGACTGCGGCGCTGCGCGAATAGGAACGGCACAGCGTTTACGAGAAAGAATAGGCTGTTTACTTCCTCGATTCCTTCGGTTCTAAATAAAGCGAGGCCCGTCGAGCCGCGTCACTACAGTGTCTTGCAAGTTCAAAGAGCCGTTGAGTCGCCGGTAATCGATTAATCGGGTCTGCAGCGATCACACGCAAGAGAAAGAAAAAAAAGAGAAGAACGAAGACGAGAGCAGAGCTCGGTGTGCTCAAAGGAAAAAAAGAAAACCGATAAAAGGGGATCACTGGTAACGAAAGTACGGGGCAGAGGCGCGGTAGTTTTTCCGTCGTTATAAAGATAACCGCGACGGTCGGAATTGCGGCTCGTGTCGCCGGGCATACGTGCCGCGCGTACCGTAATATCTGCGTATACGCACATTAGCATTCGCGGAACAGACGAGCATAACCGTGGAAAAGACCGGCGGGCCGCGAGAACATGCGCGAGTACAGCCGTAGCGGCGACGCCATAACGCGCGAACGCGAACTCTGATCCGTATTCACATTTCAAATTCTGCGTTAAATGGGTTCGACTTCGGAGCGCTTCTCACATCCCCTAACCGCCCCCCGCCACCCCCGCCTTATAACCTCCCGCATCCCCCATTCGGATTCCCACTTTCGCGACAAGATGCTGCGGAGCTTACGCGGATACACGATACCGGCACGAAATTGCGAAATACGCCGGCGAAGCCGAACAGAAATATTTTAATATATCCAGGGACGCGGTATCGGGGATTCAAAAAGAATTTAATACTCCGGCAAATTTATTCCGCGACCAGTTGCTGAAAAGATTATGAGAATTTCTTTCGTCACGGGCCACAGATTATATTATCATCGGCGGATTCGGTTTGGAAACGAGAAATTCCGTGAATACACGGGAATCCAAACGAGCCTCCCACTGATCGCCTAACTGTTCGTTCGTTTTTCTAAACGCCTCTTGGAAACACGCGTTTCCTGGTGAAACGTACTATGAGTCACACGAGATAGCTAGATCATACTCATTAGGAACAGCATACTATTGTAATTTTTGTAGGGTCATTATGAAAAGGAGATATTAATTTTCACATTCGTGATGACGTGAATCGCTTAAAAAATTGTTTAAGCATTCTGGAATTACTTGAATTGTGCGTGATTTTTACGGCAAAAGCATTTTCATCGAAGTCAGTTAACACTGAACCAATCCTAAAAGTAATTGGCTGCCTTATAAGAATGATAAGATTGAATTTATTTGAACTTTGTGCGGTTCGTGTTATACATATGTGAACTACTGATTTATGTAATCATTTCCCACGAAAGCATCTATATAGTTTCTGTAAAATAATTGTAAAATACAAAAATCTGGGACCGATCATTTTGACCGGTGGCGGTCAGTTTAGTGTTAATTTCTATATGACACTAATGGTCACATCAGTTTACATCATCTATGAACCGCCATCTTTGAACGCCAGCAAGTAACCATCCTCAATTATATTATGTTTTGAAGATATGATATTGAAGATATAATATTACTTTTTGATAACTGCTATCTTGATATAGCTATTTTTTAACTGAGATAGCCAAAGTTCTACTAGCCGTGTCCTCCACTCCCACATCGCAATTTTGAAGTAATAGAAGTGAGGGGGGGGGGATAGACCATAACTCAAGGAAGGGAAGAAAAAGAAACCGCGACTCATGGCCGAAAGTTTTCCGATTCCAAGAGCCACGAACTAGGACTCAATCTTTTATTCTTCTATCTTTTTTTTTTGTTTTATTAGCTGGAATGGCCGTTTGGCTGACGGCGAGCCGTTCAGTTTCTCGCGGCGGGGCGCGTCTAATTGCCGAGCCATTAACGGCTGTCGTCGGTAGTCGGACGATTAATTCGTAATTAATTTTTGCCCGGTCGCTCATTAATTCCGCACCCGTTCCCGCGCCCCGGACCGGAGTCGCGTGTTTTCCAATAATCGAACGACCCGGAGGTAATTTACGGTTTCTACTCAGTACCGAGCAAGTTATGCTATTCAATCCAAGTGGAGTGTCAATTTGCACTTCGGACTGGTTCGCCGTGAATTTCAAAGCAATTGCCCGGAGGTGCTGCAAGAGACTCGAGAGTTTAACGTCGCGCTGTAAATACACGCGAGGCACGGGGCCGAAGGGAAAGGGCGAAAGAAGGAATTATCGAGCCGCGGACCTGGCCGACCGAGACGCGTTTCTTTCTGTAAACGAAATAATAAATCGGCCAATGAAAAACGGGAAATAACGCTCCGGAGCACCAGTGCGCCGGCTATCCCCGTAATTATTCCGATCGGCGCGAGTCATTGACGTAATTAGTCCGATCGCGAATTTATACGTCGCCGCGTCACGCGCGACGATCCGCGAACAGCAAACACCGTTTATCGGGCGCGGACGTTTCAGAGACGTGTTTCAAATTGTATTACGGGGCGAGCCGTGAATCATTGAAAACCCTACATTAAATATACACTCCGGACGATGCACTCGTTTCGAGGGTGCTCGAGGTCCTTTTGGAAACCGTCCGCGCCGCGAGGTTTCGCAAAAACTGCAGCCTCGCGTGAAAAAAATAACGCCGTGGATCGATAATGCAACAGAAACCTGCATTACCGACGATGAAAGCGCTCCAGCCTTTGGCAGGCTGCCACGGATGGCGCTTGCGGTACGATCTGCGCTGTAGATCCCCGCGTGGATCCTAGATCCTATCGTCGATCGCAGAAAACTTGGAATTCAAATCCTAGACTTGCGTGATTGAAATAATTTCCCTTCATGGACAAGTAATAATCAAATTGTCGGATTGACTTTACGTAAAAATTAATTTCCTGTCCACGTGGCGGATGATGTGGCGTATTGTGTTTTTGCAAACATCAATACTATATAAAAAGGAACTAAAAATTTATAAAATAGCTACTCTGTATACAACTGGCTGTAATAATTCGATCAGCTACTGTCTGTTTTTCTATTGTTAAATTCAATATCGGTTAAATAATGTTTTATTCTGAAAAAGGTACGAAGATATACAAATCTAGAGTCGCGCTACAACAATGATACAATTGTCCTGTTTGTCTAAATTTTATGAAATCACTCAGCAGATAGAGGAGGAGGGCAGTAGCACTGACCCTCTTTCTCGGCAGCATATCTTGCAGCGCACTCCTTCAGCAGGATCTTGAAAGGATGCGGAGTGATATCTTCGGAAGCCATCATGAGCTCCTCGGTTAGTTTCAGGTACTCCTGCTGGCGTTTCTCTTCCTCCAGGTTCCATCTCTTCATTTCCTCAGCTTCCTTGCGTTGAGCCTCTTTCCCGAGCCTGTGCTGCTCCTCCAGGTCCCGTTTGTACCTCAGCTTCCTGTTTTTAGCTTCCTCCTTCGCGTAAGCAGTCAGCCTAGCCTCCGTCTCTATCGTCTTCTCCAGCTCCTCCTTCTCCAGCCTGCGTTCCTCCTCCTCCTCCTTCTCCCTCTGACGATTCTGCTTCACTTGCTCCTCGAGACCTCGAAGGACCTCCTGAAGACCTCTGCTCCTCGCCTCATTGAACTGTTTCACGGCTAGATCGCGCCTGGCGTCGGCTTCCTTGTTCGATTGCTCGATGATGCGGTCCACTTCGATGTTCCTTACGACCTCCTCTTTCCTGAGATCCTCCAGGTACTGCAAGTAGGCTAACAACTCCCTGCGCAGGATCGCGCTCGATTCTGTGATCTTGCTTCGCTCCCTGGCCAGCTCTGCTGCGACCAGACTGTCTCTCAGATTGTCCATCTCAGCCTCCTGGCGTGCCCTTTCCGCCAGGCGTCTCTTCGCGTTCAACACCTGCTCCTGGAGGTCCCTCTTCAGGGCCTCTCTCTTGACGCGCTCGTTCTCCAGCCTCTCCAGCTCTTCCCTTCGCATTTCTTCCATCAAGCAAGCTACGTACTCTCTGTCCTCTTTCTGAACTTCCTTCTTCTGCTCCTCCAACGCCAGTTGTCCCGCAATTTGCTTCTCCAAGGTCATCACCAGCTCTCGATCAACCAAACAACGACCCTTAGCTTCCTCCACCTCTCTCTCCTTCTTCGCTTCGACTTCTTTCAACATCAGCTTATGCCACAATCTCTCGATCTCTTCACGCTCCTGTTTCCTCGCTTCGTTTTCCGCCATCTGCACCAGGTTGCTCTCCTTCGCCTCCATCGTGTTCCTCTTCACTATGCTCTCTCTAACCTCCGGACACTGCAACAGGTATTGCTGCATCCTCTTCGCAGCCACCAAGGCTAGACGCTGCTCTTCCTGCTGCTTATGCAGCTCGTCCGTTTTTCGACGCATCTCCTCCATCCTGGCGTCGTCGCCGTGCTGAGCCTGGTCCACCACTTCCTTGGTCAGGGTCATCTGTTCCCGCAGAAGAACCTCGCGGAGCTTCTGCCTGCGCGCATTGACAGTGTCCTGATAGGCTGCCAACCCTGGGGGAGCAATTATGGTGTCGGTAAATTGCTTTTCGAACAAGAAAACACCGTTAGAACCACGGACACCTGACGTAGCTCCGAACATAAGTCATCGTCTATCTCGAACAATTATACTTAACCCTTTGCGCTCGAAGCTATTTTAACTCCAGGACGAAACGTTTCTTCCGACCTGAAGAATGTTTCCCCTCTATATATATTTTTTTTTTCATGTTATCCGAAGTGTTTAATAATTTATTAAATACAAACAAATTTAGTAATGTGAAAAATATTTTGAATAATGACACAGCAATTTTTAGTGGTGCCTTACAATCGCCATTCGAGTGCTAAGGGTTAAACCCACTTTAGGAGGACATTCTGATTAAAAACTCGAAGAGAAGCTTGAGTACTTTAACACTTCATCTTCTGGAGGTCTATACATTTTTAATTGAAGAGTTTTCTGATTAAAAATCCCAACAAGGTCGCAAGTAATTTAACATTCTGTCTGCTGGAAGGCTGTTGACCCCTAGTTGGAGAATCTATAGGACCCTGGAAGTGCTTTGATGTATTAGGATTAAAACTGGTAAAGTTAACATAAGAATTTAATCAGAAGTCTTTGGCTATGAAACAATGTGTCCAGCAGAGATGTGTCCTAGCCACTGTATCTCATCTATTAACCCCGTAACCCCTGACCCCCACTTACGTGCAGCTACGTTCACGTAGCATCTCCGTCAGTACCTTGCTGAACATGGTTCCAAAGTTTCTTCTTTCCAATTTTCCTGTCAGTTTCCTTCTCAAAGTCCATGGTTTTGAGCAAGTGCTCGTACTCCTTCATCTTCTCCTGTTCATGCTTCTCGATCAAGGATCTGTCCACATGGGGGATGACAACGCAATCCTCTTGCTCGCGTATGCGGTAGCCTAACTCGCCTTTAGAGTTGCCGATCACCGCGTGGGGATACTTCCTCGGTACTATGCGGCCGCACCGCACCTTGTTCAACGGCATCATGCTCATCTTGAAGAAGCAAACCGAGTCGTTCTCGGTGAAACGGGATCTCAGAGGTTCGGTCGCGCGCCTTCGACCAGTTTCGAGCAGTGTTTACGGTTACTATGACGATGTCTGCTCTATTGAATTAATATCTGAGCACGCGGAGGGAGCTAGGGTTGATTTGCACCGGCGGTCTAGTTACGGGTCGGTTAGGCTGGGTACACTCGGACGTTGAATGCTCCCGGAACGTGACCGGCAGCACGCGACTGGTCTCTAAAAGGACTCCACCGGCCTCGATAAAGCATTCAGCCCTCGAAGAGCTTCCACGAACTGCCCGGGAACGGAATCCGATATTTTCGCGAGCTCTGTCAACCGAAGAATCGCTGTCCGATAACAATTACCAAACGGTTCCCCGAGGGAACGAATTTCATACGTCCCAGAAACTTCGTCGAATCCATCTGTGACTTCTTAAGACTTCCTGAAGAGGATACGCTTCGTTCCATACGTTTTTCGTTCCCAGCCATTGTAAACCGCTCGATATTCTTCTGGTTGTGTTGCAAAAACCATTTTCCTAAAATACGACATTGCAAATGTGCTTCATAAATATGTCTCGTTCCAACTGTTTTATTTATTCAGATACTCTAGAATATTTTATGTCTCCCCGTTTGTACTGCAAAAAGCAATTTTCATTTTACACGATTGATGTTCTCCTGGTGGTGTTGTCAAAACTTGTTCTTAAAATGCGACATTACAAATGAGTTTCAGAAAGAGAATATGTTTTATTCCAGCCGTTTTTATTTATTCAGATTCTGTAAAACGTTCGATGTCGTTTTGCTTGTACTGCAAAAAGTAATTTTTTTAAATGCGAGGTAAAGCAGCAAGGACCGTACGTTTCATTTCAGCCATTTCATTGTTTCTGATACTGTGAAACGTTTGATATCTTTCTGGCTAGGACGGATTTATTTCACACGCGAATTTGTAAATGAAACATAATTTATTGATTTGTGTTTATTAACACTGAACCTACCACGGTCAAAATGACCGGTTTTATATTTTACAATTATTGAAACTATAAAAATTCATTTATGGAAAGTAGTGGAATAAATTTCCTTGTCCAAGCATGTATCATATTGAACATTACGGACAATCTCAATAAATTTAGGGTTGCCATTTAATGCTTAAATGCAGTTAATGCTTGGTAGGTTTAGTGTTAAGATTCTCGGCACGATTTTAACTCGAATAAATCAACTCAGGCCGACTGGAACGTATCTCCCGTTGAAAATAAAAGAAAATGATATTAATTTTCGTAAAACACACAGCTATTTGTATTTTCATTTTCGAGATCTTGTCATCCCGCAAAAATTTCATTTTTATAGCTTCAAAGTGAGTGAATATATGAAACTGAAGGAGAATCGAGTTTCCGTCGAAACGCGTAAGTATTAGGGGTACCCATAAGTAATCAATCATTTGCAAAGAATTTGTTTTGCCTTTGATCGTTGAAGAGGAAACACGTATTCTTTTACAGTTTTCGGTAAAGCAGCCTATGTTCAAAATATTCTAAAAAGTACAATTTTTTTTTACAACCCTGTAATAAAATTGCCCCATCCCTGTGACTATCATCTTTTCAGCTGTCTGGAGCATTATTTAAGAAATAAGTATAAGTAAATAAGTAGAAGCTGCAAGGAGGAACCTTGAGTCATATTTTGCTTCACGAACCCCGGATTTCTGTAAGAGGGGGATTGAAAATTTGCAGGAAAGATGACAAACTGTCCCTGATAATGATGGAGATCATACAATAAATTAAGAAATAAAGACTTGAATTTACTACAAAGTTTGTTTTAGATTTCAAAATAATTGATTACTTATGGGTCCCCCTAATATTTTTGAAAATTCTCAGCGCGAAAATGGTGCGTCTGGGTTAGAGGAAGGATTGACGTGCGAAAAGAGGCTCGTGTAACGATTCGCATGATCGCGGGGATCGTCGCCCCGCCGCGTAATTTGAAACTCGACGCCGCGTGCAATCGCTCCGTCTTCCGGCCCCCGCGAAATTTCCTGCCTAAATCGGGGATATTGTGAGCTTGATTACTTCGATATAGATATTGCGTTACAGGGCCCGTGCCCGGGGGCGTGTAATCGAACTACGCCGAGTCTCGTAAACTCGATGAACTTGAAAGACGAGCCACCTCGTCGTCGAAGTCCCGAAGTTCCCGACAGCGCGCGGCGCGCAATGTTAGCACTTTGCCGTCGAGTTCCCGTTGCTCTTGCTTCTGATCTAACGAATTTTAGGGCCGGTTCTGACGGATAATTACTTCCTTGCGCGCGAAACCACGCCGTGAGACCTATAGCCGGTTCGACAATTTCGCGGAGGACTCCTAAAGCGAACGCTTTCGGAAAATATTGACGATTGCCGGCGGATTTAACCGAACTTTCGCTAAACCTAACGAAGATGGAGGGGCACCCTCTTCCTCCCGGAAGTCGGAATCTATATTAGACGTAAACGCGGGGATTACACTCTTCGAAGTGAAATTGCGCCGCTAATTGAACATCGAATCGATTCTTTGCTATTTCTCTCGCGTCGGCGTGTCCCCCTCGGTCGAGAGCTCGTTCCGAGATAAATCGAATCGAGTTCTGCGGGTTGGCCCGGATAGAACGATCGATCGCAGGGCGGTCGTTAGTCAATTATTGTTGAGCAGTTCGCCGAAAATTCCGATGGATGGAGTTTCGTTTTTTGTCGTTTCTCGCAGCTGAAGATGAGACGTAGAAGACTGATCAGGGGGCCGCAAAGATTCGCACGGTCATACTAACCTCGCGCAGGGGATACCATGATCAACGAGGTGGTTCCCCCGGGCAAGAGGCGTCCAGCTGAAGCCTGTGAGTACTCCTAACGAGAGTATACTCGTGCGTTCAATTTTTGGTAGTGTGGGGCTCGCGCGAGCACTCAGGCCCCACATATTGTAATGCAAAAAAAATAATTCTTCTTTCTGATCTACAAATTGTTAAATTTTCTAGGTGTAAGAATTAATTTTTGGTTTAATGTGCTCGGTCCACGGAACGTGGTTAGGGTCTGCAAAATGTAAAAAAATTTAAAATACCATCTTTCCGTGGTGTACACATATCTACTTTTCAATTTTTATTTCACTAAATAAATTTTTATGGATTTTTTGAGGTTGCTGGTGTGGTAGTCGAAATGCTAAGGATTAACTATGTTCAATATGATTTCCGTCGACTGCACGCTTTTTTCTTAGCTTGGAAGTAGCTCACATCTTTATTAATTACTTTTATTTAATTTTTAGATTTTGGGGAAAAGCTTGCGAAGAAAATATAGAAGACTGAATAGATGAATTCGTACTTTTTTCGTAAGCTACGGGTCACAAGTGACCCAGAACTGTCCGAGCAAGGATCAGGTGCTGCCTGATTGTTCTTACACAAACCTAAGTTCAGAAGTGCAATCGTTACCGCCCTTACATCCAATTCCCAACGTTTCTTGCTATTTGTAACTTACCATGATCTGGGTTATGGTTCCGCAAGTGTTAGAATTGCCAGCGGCAGATGATAAGTTTCTTTGTGAAACGTGTTGTAGGTTAGGTGTTAATAGTTACGGAATTATGCTTAAACTGATCGAACCTGTCTCTGTATTGCAACGTTTCCTTGGTTTTTAATATAGTTACGAAGTTGGCGAACCGAAGAGAGCAAGCACGTAGGAAATTCTTAAAAAATCATCCTTCCCTATAATGATCGCGATCAGGTCCCCAAAGTGTCCCCCATTAACCAGGCTTACTATATCTGGTCCCCATAAAGTTGTAGATAAGCAAAAAGCGGGCAGATCTCGAAGAGGTATAGTAGGAAAGGTGTCGTTAATTCCTCAAACTGTTCGATCCAGTCTCCTCATTAAAAAATGCCTCTGACCTTTGACGAGAGGCTCAAGAAGTTGACGAGCTGAAGAGAGAAATTAAAAATTCTTAAAAAAAATATTCTGCCTTGATAATGGTTACGATCAGGTCCCTAAAGTGTCCCTCATTAACCAGATTTACCATGTCTGGTCCCCAAAAAGTTGTAGATAAGCAAAAACCGAGCAGATCTTGAAGAGGGTATAGCAGGAAAGGTGTCGTTAATTCCTCAAACTGTTCGATCCAATCTTCTCATTTAAAAAAATGCCTACGACCTTCGATGAGAAGCTCAAGAAGCTGGCGAGCTAAAGAGAGAAATGAAAAATTCTTTAAAAAAAATGATTCTGCCTGGATAAAGCTCACGATCAGGTTCCCCAAGTGCCTCTATAGACCAGGACTACCGTGGCAAGTACCCTTGGACAAGCCAGACTCATAAAATGCCCATAAAATGAAAGGCGTCAAAGGGTTCGAGTAGGGCGGCCGTCAAAGAAAATCGATCTTTGGAAATATCCCTCCATCCTTGACGGTCTCGGACAAGTAGCTCGACAAATTCGCGGCTCGGCATGACCTACTTCCTGCCCTAAAGGCTGGTTCGCGTGTGTCGCCGCGCGCGTTCTCTCTTAACCGGGGGTCTCGCACGGAGAAAAGCTGCGTGATTCCCGGTGATCGAAGGGAAAAGGGAGCTAGCTCGGTGAAAGAGGCGTTGGTTGGTGAAAAGAGCCAAGGAGGAGGTATTTTGTCGCGGGCCGAAGTCGGTTCTCGGCGCGAACCATCGTAAGAGGGAAACTGGAGTCGCGGAATTCACCTAGTTCCGCCCGCGAATAGTCGCCAGGAATCCTCTCTTGAGACATTGACATTTCTTATTGCGCAGCTTAGCGTACCCCCAAGTGTTCCTCGGACAACGGTGAGAACGAGGCTCGAGGGTGACGTGCACGCTGGGATTCGAGACGTTCGTCACAATGGGCCCCGTCACTCGATCATCGGCGGATCCTCGTCGAAATGGCTCGAAACGACCACACAACGATCCTATCGAGGCATTACCGTCGGCTCGGCGCGCGGATCCCGTTGGTTGCCTACCGACGTCGGTGGGTAGCAGACTATAAGTCCCAGATTACGATACGGCGGCTGATTCGGCGATTGATCATTCGCAACGGAGACACCAAACTTCCATAGAAACTTCTCATTGTCTTTATTATACATTGTCACGTGCGCTCGGTCTCACAATCTCGACCGACCGCGAGGCTCTTACATCTACAGACGCCGCGCCGACCGACGAGAGTCACTTGGATCCGAAGAGAATCGCCTAACCCTCGGCTCCCGCAGGCTCCTCAGCTAGCTCAGGACCGTTCGAGCCTTTACACGTCTATTTCCTTATCTATCTCTACCTATCCGCGAACTGACTCCGCTTTTCAATTAAATCGCCGATATAACGAAAAATTAACACACCAGCCCGCAGCTTCTGAGAACCCGGGTCACCGTTGATCCGAGGTCTAGAGGATTCGACCGTCGGCTGTGCGTTCACGCGGCGTCATGATCCTGTCGAAACACTCCGAATCGATCGGACTCCTCGGACGGCCACGAAAGTGATTATCGTTGAACGAAATAGTCTCCTAGTCTTCCTCTCCAGGTGTCCCATTGTCGAATCCGCAGGACTTCGTTCTCGGGTCGATCCGCAAACGTTCCAGCTAATGACGGTTCTCGCCAGGACGAGGAATCCTCTGGTCCTGCGGAACGGACCGGATGTCCTCGAGATGTGAAACCCGGCGACGATTCGGAGATCATGTGAGAAGCGACGGAAGCATCGTACCTAGGCCGGGATGTCCGGGCGGGGACGTTTGTGAAGTATGCGTAATAGCGTGAAGCGAGTAAAAAAAAAAGAGAATTCCGGGAACGGAACTGTTCTAGAGCAATGTAAAAACTAGGGGCTCTGGACGATGCGGAATGAAGCACGGTATCTAGTCTAATGAACTTAGCGTACGCTCTTGCTGCGGTCCTCGGTTGCTCTAATCGAGATGATTGGTCAGTTCATGGATTGGTAATCGTTACGCGTATTTTGTACTATTCAGAGTAATTCATTGAATACATCCCGTGGGTCCTGTGAGGTCTATGGCGTCGGTGGGATGAAGGCTGATTGCTCAATACTGATTCTTTTGATTTTAAATCACGCCGAACGAGGAATCTGAATTGTTAGGCTTCGACGATGACGAAATAAAGCAACGGTTTATTCGGATTTCCAATCCTCTTCGAGATTGAACATTATAACTCGGGAAATGTTGAATTAGGACAACCGTTTAGCAGGATTTTCAATCCTTTTTATCACGCTCGAGCAGAAATACGAACAGCAGAACTTGAGCGGTATGAAAATAAATTGATCGTTTACAAGGACCTTCGATCCTTTCGCTTTAAATTTACAATAACTAGAACTCGGGCGATGTCGAAATAAACACAATCACGTCCAGCGCAAGAAACACCCAAGTTTACCGATCCTCCCGAAGGATATCGACCAGCTAGACGCGTGCGATTTATATTCATCAATTTGCTATAATTATTGGCTTTTCGGACTCGCCGTGACTAACTAAGTACTACTTCGACTCCCAATTGATTAAAAAATTGATGAAACCTCAGAAGCCAAGGATTAGCTCTGGGAAATCACAAACTGTATACAACTTTCGCTAGGCTTGAAAGACCGATTGGTTTCCTACATTCTACACCTTTCTACAATAATCAAATCGCCATTAAATTTGGTTGATACCAAATGAAGCATTTATTACATCGTTTCGCTAATTTGTTCATAGTCGAGGACCGCAGCAGAGGATAAAACCCGCGTCGAACGGATCGGGTGGAGGGGAGGGGGTTAGTGGACATTGTCGTACAGTTTTCCTTATCTAAAAATCGCACCCGATCGTTCGTGCGCGGGTTGATTAAAATGAGCGTCGACAGTTAAAATCGTAAGGTGGTAAGTAGCGACCGGGTTTGTCGCGAATGAACGTCTTGGAGGGTTTAGTTTCCCGGGCGCTGCTCTCTGTTCGTCGTCTGAGCGAAGGTGACACGGTCTCGTCGAACATGGTGTTCATTATGGGAGTATTAAGGCGTGGAGCTGGTGGCGGTGGTGGCCGACGGGATGACCGTTGATGGCGGTGCAGCTGCCGGAATTGTTGGCGGTGCATAAGGGCTGCCACAAAGTTGGTCCGCGATGCGTCCACCCTCGCGTAAACCACTCAGAAAGGCTCCGTGCACTGTGGCTGGGTAATTTCGGATGGTGTGCTCACCTGGAACGAGAAAAACCGAGACTGGTCCATCGTTGCTGAGAAAAGTACACTAGCCACCCCTGAGAGCCCAGACAATATGGCTAAATGCGCTTAAGGCTTTTTCCATCAATTTTTCTGAGGACTTACTATTCAGTTGTTTTTTGCAAAAATTTCTATAATCCGAGAAAATTATTATAGCTACCCATGTGGGTGCAGACAATATGGCAAAATGGGCATAAGTCTTTTTGCATCCATTTTTCTGAAGACTTACTATTCAGTTTATTTTTTTCGCAAAATTTCTCTGATCTGAGAAAACTACCCCTGAGAGTCCAGACAATGTGACAAAATGGGCTTAACTCTTTTAGCATCAATTTTTCTAAAGACTTATTGTTCAGTTTTTTCTTTTTTGCAAAATTTGTCTGATCTGAGAAAATTATGCTAGCTACCACTGAGGGCCCAGACAATATGGCAAAATGGGCTTAACTCTTTCTGCATCAATTTTTTTGAAGACTTACTGTTTAATTTTTCCTCTTTTGCAAAATTTGAAGCAAAGAAACAAGGGAAAATGATTTTATAACCAATAATGAAAGACACTTATCTTTAGTATAAGAAACACTTGAGCTGATAAAATCAATGTTTCGTTCGGTCTGGTTTCAGGAAATTATTCTTCGTAGAATAACGTACTTTGTAGCAGAAGTTTGTGTAAAGATCCCCAGTCTACTTATAACTTCCTCGGAAAGTATGAAACCGTTCTGACCATACTTCTCCAATGATATTATGGCTTTTATACTTGTTTCGTATCAACACTTTATCCACTGGTAATTACTTAATAATCCCTCAAGCCGCTGAAGATAATTAACTAAGAAATTCTTAACACACCGTACAATAATAGCAGTACAAGGTTTGAATCATCCTCAATCATTTTAACCGAATAATGCTGTTAATAACTTCTTCCGATATCGCATCTCAAAGCAGAATTATTAAACATATTTTCGACGCAGTAAAATCGTTAAAAACTCTATTAACAAGCTTCTTGTAGCTGAAGCATGAATATACACAGTCGGCATTGGATAATTAAAATTGCAAAAAAAAATAGTACAAAAACTCTGTCAATTAATAATTGCATGAAAATTAAGGTTTCCGGCAGAGAATGAATCCACCCAGTTCTGCTACTGTTGGGTTGGATTTATATTCCAAAAATATTGTGTTCCACATTTTGAATTCCCCTTTCCGCGTTTACTTTTTCCCGTTTTTGGTAACAACCTGGGTAAATTGATTAGATTTTTAAAATCCATTATATTAGGGGGGCCCATAAGTAATCAAATATATGCAAAGAATTTGTTTTGTCTTTAGTTCTGTGCCGATCGTCGAACAGGAAACACGTATTCTTTCACAGTTTTCGGTAAAGCAACCTGCGTTCAAAATATTCTAAAAAGTATAATTTTTTTTACAACCCTGTAATAAAATGGTGGCTCTGACTATCGTCTTTTCTAATCTCTGGAGCATTATTTAAGAAATAAAACATTCACTTCTATAGAAGATGCAAGGAGACACCTTGAGTCATATTTTGCTTCACGAACCCTGGATTTCTATAAGAGGGGAATTGAAAATTTGCAGGAACGATGGCAAACTGTCCTAGATAATCATGGATATTATATAGAAATTAAATTATAGGAATTAATTATTATATAGGAATTAAGAAATAAAAATTTGAATTTTCTACAAAGTTCGTTTTAGATTTAAAAATAATTGATTACTTATGGAACCTCCTAATAATAGCAGGTTCAAAAGTCCATTTGCTATTTTCGTTTCGCAAGTCTGATTTCCCAGCTTGGTTAGAGTTCGGGCGCGAGAAAAACTATTGACCCGCGCGCAACCAAGATGTTTATTGCGATCCCCGGATACTCTAATATAAATTCTTTTCGTATCCCGGGGCGCGTTTGTCCGGCGCCCGTCGGAAAAATCGGAGTACAGAGGATTAGAAACGGCACGCGTTCATCATAGTTTCAGAGCGGGCTTTAATCAACCGCCGACTAGAGGCGGGATTGAACAAGAGCGCGCGCCGAGCGTATACGGGGTGGGCGAACAAAGCGCGCCGAAAGCAGCTAGAGCGCGCCACAATAATTGTTTCATAGAACGATTCAATAAACCCATTGCCGGCCGGTATTTAAATCCGTCGGGTTTCTAAAGCGTCTCGGTGGAGTCGGAGTCGAAAACCAGGCGAAGGAGAGAAAGGACTGGCCGAGAGGGGGGAGAGGAGGAGGAGGAAGATAGAATAGAGAGAAAAGCGCATTCTCTCGGAAACGAAACGGCCTCGGCTCCGGGCCGGCAATAAAACTTGCCACCGAGTTCCGCGGCCGAAACCCACGGAGAACCTGGTTGACTTTGTTTCCCGCAGGAAAAAGAGCCGGAGGAATAAGTGGCCGCTCGGAATAACGCGCTCGCTAAATATTTACCTGCGAAAAAGACTCTCGGCTGCGGGGGTGGGGCGCCGGGGGTGGGCGTCGGCGCGACCGGGGCTGCCAACAGATCGTAATCGCTGCCGGAACTGCCGACCGCAACGAAACTGTACGATCCTCTTGCCCACGGGTCCGCCCTCCATCTCGTCACCACGCTCTCCCGAGGCTGAGGCACCACTTGGTTCCCGAAAATACCCTGAAAAGTCAAACCGATCAGAACCATCCGCAGTTATAACCCACAAATCACTCCTGAGCAGCTGATCCCTCGTGGACAGCCACTGGGAGCTATGCCAATCGAGCTGGACAAATCTCGTTTTGAGCAAACTTGTCTCGTCTTCGTTACTATACACGCGAGAACCTGAAGAAGCAGTGAGTTGTCCCAGGTGGGCCATAGACAGATCATCCTCTTTCGATGAAGAGTAAAGAATAAAATCCGCAGTCCAGTGATCATTGTTCAAGTTTCACACGGTTCAATGTGTATCAGCGAATGGACGTAGCAAAATCATGATAGCAAATTGTTTAGAACTTTGTCCAGCAAGATTGGCAAGTTGCGCGTTCGTGTTTCGACGTTACCTTTAAAACGGCGATGCAACGTCCGACGATCACGTCGTCGCTGACGTTCTCCATCACGCAGGCCGCCTCTCCAGCAACCAGGGCCAGCAACACCGGCGCCTTGTACAAGTTCCAGAAGAGGAAAAGCTCGCCTCGCGACGCGGTCGTGCTGCCCACGTGGCCGAACAAATTGGCGGTCGGGTCCCAGAAGATCCGCTCGAAGCACAGCACCACCTGACGTGACGGATTTAGCGGCGTTACACCTTCCATCCCCTGAATCTCCGAGCGCAAACCTAATGGCTCTTCTCCGCGGAGCCAGCGATTCGACGCGGTACATGGATCTCCGGGTTTCTACGCTAGGGAAACTCGCGAGCGATCGTTTGAAGACATCACTACCTCGACGACTTCAAAAATTCGCTCTCTCGATCGAGCAGTTTGTTGTCATTTCAATCTTTGACGTAGTAATTTTCTAGAGAACTTCGCGAGCGATCGTTTCATGACATTGCTAACTTCGCGACTTCAAAAATTGACTTCTCTGAGCAATAATTTGCGATTTTCATTTTTGGCATAGTAATTAGCTAGGGAATTTCGTGATTGATTGTTTGAGGATGTTGCTAACTTGGCGACTCCAAAAATTGATTTTTCTGAGCAATGCGATTTTAATCTTTGACATAGTAATTGACTGGGGAACCTCGTGATTGATTGTTTGAGGATGTTGCTACCTCGGCTACTTCAAAAATTGGCTTCTCTGAGCAATTAGAGTGAACTCTCGATATATGTCAACAACACAGGTCTTGTATCGTCCAAGAGACATACCCGAGCCATGTTTACATTCCTCAGTGACGTTTATCATCCGGGCCGTGGCGACATATATAGAGAAATCACTGTATTTGCGATTTTAATTTTTAACCTTACAATTAGAGACGAGTTGATTCATCTTTTGTGGTCGCTGTCGTCTTTTTATAACTTTTCATTCCCTTCTTAATTGAAGAATTGATTGAAGAATTTATTTATCTTGTGTCGTGTTCTCAGGAAGGGTTTGGAATGGAAAATTGCTAAGAGGTAGAAGATGCAGAAAAATATTGTGAACAAATTTCTAAAATTGGCAAGTCTACCGACTTCGAAACGGGACCCTTAGTACCAGAAACTTCAAACTTGGCAAGCATCTTCTATAGTTGTCCTACACTCGTGTGAAGTTTTACACTAAGTCGATAGTCGCAAGATTCGATTGCTATGGATTAAGAAAGCGGAGAATCTTTTGCAGAAATTGAAACTCTACCTTTCAGACGGTGCTGTTTTTCTTTTCTGTATCTCTCAATCTTTATCGACTACTTCAATGTAGACAAAAGTAACAATCTTCTGATTAAAAATCTACTTGGCTTTATGTATACCAATATAAATACAATTTTTACATATCCTCCAAAGTTCATTTCCATTAGTTTCCTTTCTAAAAAAATTCTCGAAGATCCATTTTTGGTCGTCAAAGTAGAAAAGACACCTTACGTCTTCTTGATTTCGCACGCTGATTAGAAGTTTATAGGATGACAAGCTCGAAAATTTTTCAGATAAAACGGACGGCGGTTCTCAAGGATCGAACGCGTCAAGAGAAACTTTTTGGTTTCGCCATAACTGGGAACCGTGATGTATCTCACAAAACGCGGAAATATGATTGTAAAGGAGGGACGAAAATGGAAGAGTAAGTTTATCTTCTTTGGAAAGCCTCGATTGGATACTCGGGGATCTGTTTGGAGAAAATATTGCATCCCCGGCAGATGCTCCAAATCCTCGAGTTTAAGAATTGCTCACGTAAACGCGCAACTGCATCGTATTGTTGATCTAGACATTATTATTGTTAAGTACACGAACGACAATCGCCGAGCGAAATACCAGGAATATACTCTTTGCCGCTCGAAAATGTTCCGTCGCTCAGTTGCGAACACGTTCCTACCATTTACCGATATATAATAAACAAACCCACGACACAAGCATTTCATATACTTCTTTACACAAACGAGAATAGTCACCGTCTCTTATAAAAACATTTTATCCCTCTGATTGCAGATCTTATGATCACTGTATTTTTAAGTTCAGTGGTACCGTCTATAAAAATTGTATGCATGGGGCAATCTTACGTAAAAAAACTTTCCGTAGCTGAAGAAAAGTACAGTAAAAATGTGTGTAAAGTTTCAAAGTAGTTACTCCCGCCTTTCTACCTTCACAAAAATATTTTCCATCAAAAAAGAGAAATTCCTCAATTAAGAGCCAAGACTCCGTGGATTCGCGATAAGGTAGAGTGACCACGTTACCGACAAAAATTATATGCGAATATTTTTCGCTGGGAAAGGACTCGTTCGAAAGAGGAAGATTCAATCTAGCGCGCGCTGGTCACGAGCTGACGAGATTATGCAGATATTTGGTAGCATAAGCGTTAGAAGTGGGCCAAAAATTGACGATGCGCATGCCGTGGAATCCAAGCATTTTTATGCCATTGCATGAGTTTTCCGGATGAAATCGAGAGTACATATCTCCAGCTACAAATTGAGCTATATTTTGTCTTGATTCTTTGCGAAATAAAGCCAAAAACTTGAAGCACTTTCTGGCGTCAGACTTCATGATATCGATAATGCAGAGCAAAAAATGTGACAAGTTTAGTCACAGACTTAGGACTGGCTGAAGCCTGTGAAATTGTACGGCAGTTACCGACCTGCTGACTCTGCAAAAGCCACGTGACTACCCTTAGCAGGTACACGCCTCATTTGCGGGATGTTTTTGAGGGAATAAAAAAATTGCTTATTCAGAAAATTCGGCAAGTATTTGGGAAGCAGTTAACCCGTCATTCGTCATGCAAAGATATTGAAGTCAAGGAGCAACGAGTCCTCAAGCGAGCAGCGCTGGTCCCCGAGGACAGGCCCCAAGGAATCGTCGGTTGCGCGGCTCGCCGTTCCCCCGATTCATCCAAATTACCCTCAATTTATTCGGTTTCGCCGGCTATCGGGCGAAAAATCCTGACAGCCGTAGCCCATTTCCTCGGCGCGATGAACCTTTAATTTCGCATACGAAAGTACGGGCTGCGGAGCGGTCGTAAAAGTGGTCGGTGTCCCCGGCACGGGGAGGCCGTAAAAGGAACGTGTCCCCGGCGTAAGAAGCGACACGAGCCACGTCACCGGTCGCTGCTCGCGACGAAAGAGACCGCCGGATCACAATATATCTCATTCGGGGCCGGTCGACAAGTTCGATCGTCGTTTTCGCCGGGCGCATAAATCAGCGGGGCCCAGAGGGGCCCGAAGGCCCGCGCGACGAAAGAGTGCGCGCCGCACAGTGGTCCCGAATCAGGATTTAGTCGCGACTCCGAATCGATATCGGCTGCTTTTCAAACCTCCGAACAAGTGTCGGACAGGTAGATAGACGGCCCGATAGCTTGACAGTTATCATGACTTTCTAAAACATTGCTGTGACATGAATACGTTCGATCGCGAAGATAAACGTTCTAATCTTAACAATTTAGTTGCGACTCTTTGTACATACACGTAGCTGTGATTAAATAGAAGCCATTTAATTGGATGGAAGACTACAGTCAACGATTTTATAGTTCGGTGGTTGTAATTCTTCGTTAGTAAATGGAGGAAGGATGTCGGAGATAACCGAAGGTATTTGTGTTACTGCCGAATACAGTGAATTCTCGATATATGTCACGGGTCTTGCCAGCGTCACGTATCGGCTAGGAGATACTATTCTTTAATCCACGCGACGCCCCTCGAGATTCGTGGCTCCCCACGTGGCATACCTCGCGGTAGTGGGGATAATTCCACGACGCTCATCATCCAGGCCTTAGCGACATATATAGAGAAATCACTGTGATTCACACGTTAGAGAACTGATCTGTTCCTGTGTACTACCTCTACTGTTAGATAATACCTCTACTGTTAGAACATTTTTTACACGGTTCATTTTTTAAATGGGACCTATTAAAAAGTTCCAGGACTCTCCGAATCCCAGGTTAACCCCTTGTACTATAATTTATTCCATCAGAAGCAGAAGAGGAAAGTGTTGTATTTAGTGTATGCCTGTGTTTTCTTTATCTGATGGCTATAATATCCATAGTAACAACATAAATTTTATTTCGACCTAAAAGAAATTAACAACACACATATCTAGTGGATCCTATCTAGTAGATGGTTTCTAGTGACTCGATGTTATAGCACAGAGGGTAAGAAGCCATTTCGTTTTTGTGTATAAATAGAGCTATTGGAAAATTACTACGACGTTGCGGACCACTGTGCGGCGCAAAGACGGTCCCAGAGATAGCGGCACCGTCGGGGCCTATCGGAGGGCCTTACCTTATTCAAATTGCCGAATCCGAGCCTCTGAATAGCCTGAGACTTCCAGTCCGGAAGCGGAGGGTTGAACGCGACCGCTGATGGTGGTGCGGAAGCCTTCAGCACGCCGAGGGGCAGCGTGACCAACACCGCGTCTGCCTTGTACACCGTGTGATTTGTATGGGGGCTGCGAGAGGGTGCAGCCCACACTTCCACGCCATTTACCCCGTACCGGACCGCCCTGGCAGCTGTGTTCAATCGAATGTCGAGGCCTTCCGAGAGAGCAACAGGTACGCAGGAGTAGCCGTTGCGAACTGCAAGGTAACACAGAAAAAAGGCTTGCTACAGTTTCCTCGGAAGAAACGACTTAGGGTTGCTCGCGCACCCCTGGACAAACAGATATCGCGCTCTATTATCATCGAGTTCTCGCAGACGGATCGCCTAAATGTAACCAATGGAATGCGATTTTTGTGGGAACGTGTTTCAATCAAGGTGCTTCAATTATAGAGGCATGGTACCTCGGAGAATAATTTCCAGAAATGATTTATAGTTAAGGATTCTGTAATCAATTTTCTTTGACACTAGGTTCACGGGACCCGGCAAAATGACGGGTTCTAATATTTTTAATTGAAAATTATTCAGATTCCAAGCATGCGTACATGTGAAATTATTTAGCAAGTTTATTTCCTTGGGTATATATTATTTTTAAAATATTGTAAAAAATCCGGGTAGCACGTTCTTGGAATTTTGATAAAGTAATGCTAAATAAACACTTTTTGTGCTCCGTGAACCTAGTTAGTGCTCAGTCATCTCAAAAATTAGGGAAGAATGTTTGAAGGTTGAATATCGCCATTGCAAAATCGACGGATTAAACCCTCAAAACAGTTAATCTTATCTTGTCTAGTCCCCGCTGGTAAATAAATTCCAAAAGCACATTTGTTCCAGATTTCCAGCAACATTTTCGGAGCACTAAAACTGGCTATTTTGGACTATTTTATAAAACTAAGAAGAAAATATTTAGTCAGGCTTTCAGCGGCTTTTACCATAATGTTCCAAGGAAATATTGAATAAATTTCCTCTCCATGCGTCTTCACAATAATTCTAAATTAATAAATTTACAACCCGTCACTATGACAGGTCCTGTAAGGCTAATGTTAATCGTCGTGGGCCCAAAAGTTTGAAACAAACTATTTTAACACTCCAGGTACCCGTTAAGACAGCTCCAACAGTCACAAAACGTCACACGGTGGATCTCAGCGATCTCCAAGCTCTGAATCATCGATGAGATATTAAAAATGATTAACAACGGGCATGATTCGCCTTAGCAAGGCGTGGCCGGCGCAAGAGGTGGCCCGTCGTCCGCAAAATTCCGCGGGCCCCGGGCCGTCACCGGATGCGATAAAGGCTCCATTACCGTTTAATTGGATATTTCGGCATTAACGCGGCCAAATCAGTACACCTGACGCGGCCCTAAATCCTCGTAAGCACACTCGAACCCCATAACATCCGCTGCGCATGTACTAATAATGATACACAGGCGTCTCCACTTAGGAGGTTAATTATGTTGATGGCCGCCGGTGCGCTAACAAGCACTCTCCTATCGGCGCGGGCTGCGTTTCGGGTATTTAAATTTACGCGGCCTGGCCGCGGCGGAGTGCCATTCTAATTTTGAATTACCGAGGACACAGAGGGCGAGAGCAAGAGAGAGAGACAAGAGGGAGACACCTCCCTCGGTATAGCAATCGGAAATCGGCCCCCGCGAATTCCCCGGTGGCCGAGTTCCCGATGGCGTCCGGACGGTCCCCCCTCCAACTGATGGAGCCTGGAAAAGTTTCGGAGGGACACCTTGTCCGACCTGTTCCTCCTAGAAATTTATCGTCGCGTCGAGAACGGGAGCCGCCTCGTCGTTTCGTTAATTCGACCGATTTAAAATCGACGTCGGCCCCCGTTCGTGGGAGCTGCGTGTACGTGTGTTCGCGCGCGCGTCTCTCTTCCTTTTTTCTGTGTTTTATTCCTTTCGGCTGAAGGAAACCGTTCTGGATTCTCGCTCTATCTCCCCCTCGAGGGGGAGTGGGGGAGAGAAGGAGGAAATGATCGGTCGACGGAGGGACACGACGCGCGACGCGGCTCGATCCACGCACGATTATTTGCGACGAAACGGTACGCCGGATTCGTTATTACTTTAATTGGAATCCATTTGACTGGCGGCTATACGCTCTCTCCCGCTCGTGTCTGGCGTCGATTACAGAAACCCTTTCTAATAAGCGAGGGAATATTCAACAGCCAGTCAAGGGAACGATCCGCTCCTACCAAAATTATGGTAAGTCGACCCTCCTCCCCCTCCCACTCTCCCCTCCATCACGGTTCCCCTCGGTCCACTACCGAATGGGAAATTAATTCCTCGCAATGAGACGGCCCGGTTCCGAGTCGATGGAAATTCTACGCGGAGGACTGATCCGGTTTCGGTGGCCGTGTGACAGTTCTTACAGGATCCCCGAACAGATCCATGATCCTTCTGATCGTACTTTACGGCACTGTGCACCTCCATCGAGTCCCGTCACGCGTTTAACGCCGTCCCTTTCGAGCTTCATTTTATGCTTAATTTTAGCTGCTCTTGTCCTTGCTGAAATTCTTTTATTGGCGGATGCACCACGCACGATCTGTTGGAGCTCGCTCTTTCGCAAACTCACGAGTCGTTGTCAACCCTTAATTTTAGTTGTTTTATAATTTTTAGTAGTTATATAATTTGAATTGCTCTTATCCATGCGTTATGCCTGAGAGTCTTTTAGTGTTCGATGTGCTACGACGAGTTCTATGGTGTTGGAACTTGTTACCAACGCTTGTTAGGGTGTTCCTGTTTCTATCATGCCTAATCTTCGTTAATCTTGATCAATTGGTATCCACATTTACTCGTATATTTTAATTATTAGTCGTTGTATAACTGTTCTCTCTACAGGCAGTTCTGAAGTTCTTTGTACAGTACATAATCGAAAATAATTTGTGAGTCTTAAATATGTACAGTGATTTCTCTATATATGTCGCGAAGGCCTGGGCGATAAACGTCACGGAATTATCCCCACTACCGCGGGGTATGCCCCGTGAGGGGCCCCGCAGCTCGAGAAACCTCGGTAAACATAACACGGCTCGGTTATGTCTCCTGGACGATACACGACGCCGACAAGACCCGTGTTGTTGACATATATCGAGAATGCGCTGTATATGAAGGTGCAATGGAGTAGAAAAATATTTTACAGGGTATTATGAAAAAGATAAAGTGTTATTCAGTCGAAAAAGATTTCGAGTAGATACTAGGGATAATTGAAAATCACCGGAAAACTTTCCATTATTTAATTATTTTTAAGAAATCGCGTGCTAACGATTCTAAAAATTGATTTGACACTGAAAAGAAATTTGTACGTTCAGAGTTAAAGTATGAACCAGTCATACGAATTTTTATCGCGTTTTAAGAAAGCCTAAAAAAAGAGAAAAGGGAATTTTCGCAGAGCCTTTTAGAATTTTACATAACCCGAATTGAAAAATACGGTTATCTCATCGCGGAGAAATTTTCGAGAATATGTGCAAATTCCAGCAACAGCGTGGGAGTCCGATGCATAATTTTCGACGCACGTTAGCATTTCTGTAATATTCATTTCGAAGCCGGTCTTTCTACAATAATTGCGCGTCTCATTACCCTGCTTTTAGTTGACATTACCCGTAGAATGTGCATACGTTGCGCAACAGAGAGAATTAATTTTCGGCACATCCATGAAATGCAATTCTACCGGTATATTCTTTGTTACGCGGCGAGCAGTATTTATATAATTATAAATTTAATTAAACGTTGCTACAAGGTTTTTCTCTGTGACCCGTGGTCAGGAAATATTTGAAACGAATTTTTGATTCGGCTGGAAAGGTCAGCGGTCGGCGCTCTGAAAAATTTACCAGGCTTTTTTCGGGATGAACGTAGAATGTGAAGCTCGTTGAAACCGTACCAGTTTAGTTTCATATTCTAGATTTTCCCAACGACTTTCCGATGAAAGTTCCACTGAAAAAATGCTCGGGGAAAATTAGGTGCCGGAAAGCGAGCCAAGTTCCGGGCACGATTTCGCGTATGAATTTCTTTTCATCTTACGGTAGACCTTTCCAAAAATGTCTCGCCTTTCAAATTGCAAGTTGTAATAAATATAATGTGACCATTGATAACTAGACTGCGGATCTTTATGCAAAATAAAAAATGTTTGCATCGATTGCAAGACGCAGGACCGAAAAGAAAATTTAGTTCTCCTTTTGATTGTTTTATTCAGTTGAAACCAATGCGCTGATATCCTCAAATATAAAATCAAATTAAAGGGAAGTAAAGGAAATAAAAATCGTACAACTTCAAAGCAATTTTATGAAGGAATCTGAAATAGGAAAATTCAAATCCATCATAGTAACCAGTAATTTGGCATGCTACGAGTCTTAATAAAATTTAGTATGACTGCAGATCTGATTAAAGGCAATAACAATCTAAGTAATTTTGTGAAAGAAACTGAAATAGAAAAATTCAAATCCTTAAAATTTAATGTGAGTGGAGGTCTTTCTGCAAAATCAAAATTATCTACCTGGATTGCAACAAATTGGAGTGACCTAGAAAGTTACTTTGATATGCCTAATAGGCTGAAAATAATGCAACAGCATTTTTAAATTCCTCTAATGACTTTACTGTTCCAAATTACACTCACTCATTTTTATCAGTGTCTAGTCGTGACACAAAGTGTCCAAACCTAATCAAAGAACGTCATTGATATACGACAAACATGGTAACGTGTTGAAAAGATCACAGAATATAGTGTTACTACGGTCCATTATTCCAAAAGAATACACCTGCAACACGCTCATAGTCATAATTAGCTGTTGTGTCCTACCCCTATGTTGCAGGTGGGAAGTAATTAGGGTGGCATGTGGACAGCCATTATGATTATGGGCGTATTTCAGGCGTCCTCATTCGAGAAACAGAGCATAATATGCGTGTTCTTCTCTTTTTAACATCGCTTGAAATACATGGTTCAACGGAAGTTCACAGCCGAAGGAAACAGGTCAGCGAGGTTCATTATCAATTGAACGTTACCCCCAAATGTCACAAGTCCGAAGATAAAGGGTGTACCAAAATGACCTGACATTTTAATTTATTAATAAAACGTATTCTTTTTTTTTTAAGTATGAATGTCTTTATTTTAAAATAACGTAGAGGAGGTTATGTGTGGAACACAATATCTGGTAAATGGCCGCCTCGTCCCTGTTTGCAAACGTTCACTCTTTTGACGAAATTTTCGATAACAGTTTGACATAATTGCGGGCTAATTTCAGTAACGCTGCGTCCAATTGCTTCCTTGAGCTCCGGAATGGCCTGTGGATCATTGGCATACACTTTTCCTTTCAGAAAACCCCAAAGAAAGAAGTCCAATGGCGTCAAATCGCGATCTTGGTGGCCAATTCACATCGCTGCGGCGGATTTTTTTTAAAAAACGGACTTTTCGAACCGTCTCTGCAAAGTCTTCACCATTTTCGTAGTGAATTTTCACAATTTCTATGCGTCGCTCGATCGGGTAATTCTTCATGACTAAACCTCAATACTTCCTGACGCCAGTTGTCAATGATTAGTACTCTATGTTCCCCACAAAAAATAAATGGCGAGCAATTTAAAATGTCAGGTCATTTTGGGACACCCTTTAGTTGTCACTACTTGCTCCAACAAAGACATGTTTGGAATAACAAATTCTTTGCTGCAATAAAGGCTATACTCGAAGTATTAACCTAATTTCATTCTGTCATAAGAAAAAGTGCAAAAGGGAGCAAACCCCTTAAGGGGATACTCTAGTCTCGACGTGCACTTCCAGCGCGCGCGCAATAGACATTTTGGAATTAATTTCGAGAAAATCATCGGACGCAGCAGTTTGAAATTTTGCATGTCTGTTTACACATGTTTGAAGTAATAGCACAAATTTTCGTAATGAATTTTCACAATTTCTATGCGTCGCTCGATCCTGTAATTCTCCATGACTAAACCTCAACACTTCCTGATGCCAGTTGTCAAAGATTAGTACTCTATGTTCGCCACAAAAAAAAAATGGCGCGCAATTTAAAATGTCAGGTCGTTTTGTAAGAGGATCATCTACAAAACAATAAAATGTATTTGTGCAGCTCTATCATAAACGCACCCTAAGGCGTCAAGGATTGAGAGCCAAGAAGATTAGCTCTAATCAATTATTAAATAAATTCTGCCTCCCAAAGCTGGGAGTTGGGAGACAAAATTTCTAAAATAATTATTAGATACGGGGGTGTTATTATTAAGGGGTGTGAGTAACGTGGTTATTTTATACGCTTTTATTATTAAAGCGGGTGAGTAACGAGAAGATTAGCGCCGCTGCGTCATGGAGAGAATTCTGAATCGGAGCGTTTCGGACGGGTTGACGGTGGGTCACGGTGTCACAGGAGGATCAGAAAAATCCCGGAGCGTAGGCAAGCGTAGGCAAGCGGAGGCAAGCGGAGGTTCGGCGAGCGGAAGAGGGCTCGGGCCACACGTTAACCGGAACCTCCTCTCGCGAGGACGAAGGTTCCATGGTCGTGGTCGCGAGCGGATCGAGGCAAGCGAGCGCGAAGGCAAATATTTAAAGAAGAATTTATCGGCGTAGAGGGGGGAGAGAGTTCCGAGGAGAGAGAGAGAGAGAGAGAGAGAGAGAGAGAGAGAGAGAGAGAGAGAGAGAGAGAGAGAACGATCCAGAGGACGAAGCAGCAGCGTTTCTCTCCGGGCCGGCTTTTCTCGTTCTATCTCGTCCGGATCGGGGGCCCGGTGTGTTCAGCTCGCACGCTCGTGCTCTCGGCTCGCTCGCTCGCTCGCTCGAGCGGACGCTACCCTCTCGCGTCTTGTCTTCCGTTTGATCTTTGCTCGCAGTATTTTTTGACGGCGAGTCGAACAATTTGTATGCCGCGGTGGTTTTCAATTTACATTTAAATTGGTTGCTTATGGCGTTCTGTCGTCTCGACAGGAGTCGAAGTGCAGCCGGGAGCGCAACAGCGAGGGACGAGTCGCTGCCGTGGAACCGAGAGAGGATACGACCCGCAACCGACAGAGACACGGTGTAATGGAGGAGGGCAACGCGGAACAGAGAGGGGGGCAGGGATCCACCGAGAGACCCCCCCTTACGTCGCGCGCGGCGCCCACCGCCTCGCGCGCACCTCTCTCTCCCGAGCGTCCTGCTCGAACAGTCAAATACTGAAACGGCCCCAAGAGAGAGAGAGAGAGAGACTGGCAGAACTCTCTGCCCCGAAAGTTCAACGCACCGACGACGCTCTGCCTCGTTTTTGCGCGCTACGTAAACGTGCCGGAACACCGAAACGGGGAGACGAGAACGCGGGGAGGCTCCCCGGTAACTTTCGCCAACGACACGCTCCTACCTAGGCCGATGATCAAACGTTACTATACCGTGGATACGGGATTTCCATCCTACACGCCGGTCCTGAACGATCCGCAGATTTTTAGTCAGGGGTGGGACAACACCGACCCGCTAGGGGTGGAATGGCGACCGTGAATGAACAAGAACCGGGAAAGACACAGGACTGACGCAGGTTTAACCCTTTGCACTCGAATGGTGACTGTAAGGCACCACTATAAATTGCTGTATCATTATTTAAAATATTTTTTTACATTATTAAATTTGTTTGTATTCAATAAAGTACTAAACATTTCGGTATTGTACGAGTAGATTCCACCACTTTCGTATGTATAACATGAAAAAAATAAAAATAACGTTTCGTTTTGGAGTTAAAATAGTTTAAGTGCAAAGGGTTAACACTAAACCTGCCAAGCATTAAATTTTTCTACAGTTGCATACGTTTACTCACTTTGCAGCTATACAGATAAAATTTTTGCCGGATGACATGAGCTAGAAAATGCACATGCAAACAGCTGTGTATCTTACGAAGATTAATAACATTTTTCATTTATTTTCAACTGCATACATTTTTCTAGTCGGCCTGAGTTGATTTATTCGAGTTAAAATCGTGCCTAGAATCTTAACACTAAAACCTACCAAGCATTAACAGTGTCTGGTAAATATTGCTTTATGAAAATGGTAAATTTATTGAGACTGTCCGTAATTTTCAATATAACAAATGCTTGGACAAGGAAATTTATTCTACTATTTTCCATAAATGAATTTTTATGGTTTCAATAATTGCAAAATATAAAACCAGTCATTTTGACCGTGCTAGATTCAGTGTTAAGGGAAATTAATACTAAACCTACCGAGCCTTAAAGGTAACTGATACACGTCGTCTTATAAAAATGACAAGATTGAATTTATTTATTGCTGTTCGTATTATAATACAAGCTCTACTAAATATTACTAATATTCTCTCCTCTTCTCTGCTATACTAATATTTATTTAAGCATTCCCCACTGAAGCATCTTTATAAATTCAGTAATTGTAAAATAAAAAATCTGGAATCGGTCATTTTAGGTCATGGTAGGTTAAAACTGTGCAGTGTGACTCTGTCCAGTCGAACTTGAGAAACCATACTCTTCGAATGTCAGTGGCTCACTTGCTACCTCCAACACTTTTTCACACCTCAATTCGACTATAGCTTATAAAAATCAGTCCCCATTTTGCGGGCTAATTGTTGCATTTTAATTAGATCCATTGCAGTCAATTCGGCGCGTTTACACAGATTAATTAGACGCTTATTATAACTTTACCTGCAACGCAGACAGACCATCCCCTTGATTGGGCTGCGTTGCGAGCACCCAGATTTTCTTTGACCACTATCGTCCAAATTAAATTGACGAGCATATTAAAATGAATAGCACTATTATAATTTTGTATGCGTTACGTGCGCATCGTCTCTCTAATTGGGCTACACTTTCAGCACTGTAATTAGCTTCCTTTGACGGTGATATTCAAAATTTTCTTTTATATCAACCATTCATTCGGATGCTAAACAAGCCGTGCGCATGAAAGTCAGCTTACATTTTCATTTGTGATGTATTGAATTTCTATAATTAGCCTGCTGTCACAGTACTTTAATCTTTCCCTTCGTTCGAGAACATTCTGTGATCGAATCCGCGCGTTCAACGTGCACGTGAAAATCAGTGGAACGATCGAATTTTTTGCTGCAGCGAGATTCTCGGTAATTGAATGAGCGTCGTAGACCGTAATTCAGCAGTTAAGGGTTGATAATAGTTGAGCGAAAAGATAATGGGCAAACGATTACTCCTTTAAATAGAGTACACTTCCGTCGAGAGTTCAAATATCAGAGTTTGCCGGTTGTTAACAGCCCCCAGCCCCAACCCACCCCCTATCCCCGGCTTGCCCCAGAAACTCCGGGAGTGACGCAGGAATACAGAAATTGGAAGGGTTGCTTTTCTTGTTCAGCCGACCGTTAGGTCAACATTCCGCGACGCGACTCTCGGAAGCATACGGTAAGGCAGAGGAAGTCTCATTTACCTCGGCGAGCAAACATTGATTTTCGGAAATCGGGAGAGAACCGTCCCCGGCGAGCGGGTCCTGCAGGTGAACTTCCACCTTTGCGGCCCTCTCTCCATGTCTCTCTCTCTCTCTCTCTCTCCCTCTCTCTCTCTCTCGCTCGTCCCCGCTTACTGTGCACACGTATCTCTCTTTCCACGGCGAAAAGCTAGGCTCTCTTGCTTAACGGGAGAGCAAATATTTAATAAATAAACAGGCCCGCCAGGCATCCACGGACACGTGGTCTGAAAGAAATTGATTGACCTTTGAGGATACCCTGCTTGCGCAGGAAGATCGTCCCGCCCGTATCCCTTACGTGATATACATGCCAAAGAGAATTCTAGAGTTACCCGTTCTAAGGAGATAGAGCAATTCGACGCGAGGATCATACATCGCCCGCGAGAGAGGCAAGATTTGTTATTCCGAGGGGATCTAGGCAATTCTAATATCGGCGCAGGGTATATTCGAACTTCCGCGCGATCGTTCCCCCGCCCCGATATATTACTTTTCCTCGCACTCCCCTCGTCGTTTAATCAAATTCATGCTTCCACCTCGAAACTGGCAGATCTAAACAAAAGTAATTTATTAAGCAATTAAACGTCCTGATGTGTATACGGATTTATAAGCACACGCAAAATCAGTTTGGACGCTGGGCTCGCGTGTCCTAGTGTGTCCAGGAAGTAGAAACGGTCAGCCATGAACAGACACACCGGCCGATCACTATCTAATAGCACGCGCATTCGCTGAATTTTCGAACTCGATTTTGTCGAGAAGGAGACATCAAGCGGAAAAATATTGTTCTTTCTTTTATTTATTCTTTCAGATAGATTTTTTCCCATAGATAGAATTTCTTCCCATGGTATCGAAAAACATCTTTTAACCCTTTGTACTCGAAGCCCTTCTATTAGGTCGTACCATAAGTTCGTGCCGTTTACTCTTGTACCATTTAAATTTTAAAAATAAAATATGTAATCACCCTTTCATTCCACAACCTCTTCTGACCTTTTTGGCAAAGACATCATACCGTCACTATAATGTTTTTCATTAAAATACTTTTCAATGGTGAATAATATAAACATATCCACGGCACGAACTTATGGGACGACCTAATATATATTTTTTTATGTTATACATACGAAAATAGTGGAATTTACTCGTACAATACTGGAATGTTCAGTTTATGAAATACAAACAAATTTAACCATGTGAGAAATGTTCTGAATGACGGTATAGCAATTTTTAATGACGTCTTACAGTCGCCATTCGAGCGCTAAGGGTTAAAATTTTAAATGAAAATTGATTGAGAGCACAAAGGTACATTAAAGAGAAATTGTGGAACAAATCTATTTCTTCGAATGTACAGCATGATCTGGTGGAACCAGAGTAGTGCAGAATTACAATTGAATTACTCCAGGAATTATAATTACAAAGTAATTGAATTACATCGTAATTCAGTTATATTGTAATGTATAATTCAGAACTTCATTCAATTAAATTATAATGTAATTCGTAATTGAAGTTGCGGTACAATTATACAATATTTTGTAATTAATTTACATAAAATAGCATTACGTCTTATGAACGGGGACGAGGAATAGAAAATACGCCGCGTGAACAGCAGACAAGTATATGAAAGAAAAATATATTGCACTTCTTCAAAGTTCTGGGCTATAATTCGGAGAGCTGTATTTTAATTATATTGTCTTTCAATTACACATCTGATTAAAATAATTAGTAATTGAATTAATTGAAAGGTTTGAATTATGTAATTCAGTTACGATGTAAATGAATTACTATACAATTAAAATACAATGTAATTCAATTGTGTAATTGAATTACAATGTAATTGAATTAGAACAACTCTGGTTGGAACAATCGAAGAAGGAGTAATTCTACTTAAAAAAAAAAATAATTTCTAAGCAGGTAAAAATAAAACCGCGGTAAAAATAGCGTCAATTTAATCGACAGAAATGAGGTAATTGAGTGGTGATTTTTCTCTATTCTGAGTCAAGGTGCATCCTGCCGTGGAAGGGTTGATCATTCCCTTTAAATCGAAATAAAATTCTGTCCTCCGATAATGAATGTTTAAGCGTTACACTGGATGCAGTCTATTTTCTGGGGGAACATTGAGGGTGGAGGAAGTTCTAATCGCTGCGACCATGAAAGAATCATACGGCGAGGGGTGGATAATTGCTAGGACCGTTCGTGTGTGCAGTTAGGACACGAAACGGGGTAGTTTCGGCCGGTTGCGTTCATGTTTGTCCCGGGACGGAGTATCGTCGCGGGAATTAGTACACAGCAGGAGGATGTGCGGTGGGTTGTCTGGCGCAACTCCGTTTCACAAACTCCTCATTACGGCGGCGTGGCGCGGTTAACAATGAACAGGCTCGAACGGCTCGCAATCGAAAATGAAGATCCGCGATAACGGGGAGAGCGAGACCGAGAGAGAGAGAGAGAGAGAGAGAGAGAGAGACCCGTCTTATATTCGCACAGGTGACGCTAAGCGGAGGATAGACGGCGCTTGCCGGGTGTTGACAAGTAAACAGACGCGATACACATAAATTACCGATTACCCGGCTCGTTGTTCCGCGGCCGAAAACGCTGAACTTCCGGGTACGCTAGCAGCGCCCCGGCGACATAATAAGATTAATAGGGACGAAAGTTCGAACGAATGCCGGGGCCCCGCGCCTGTGTTTGTCCTATTAATCATACCTGTCGGCGCGGACTCGTTCCCCGGGCCATTACGTTAACATTCCGAACTGCGCCGAGTCCAAAGTCTGTTTGCCCAGAGGACGTCCGACGGAATTCTCTGGACAAACGACCGCTAAATGAGCGGAAGTGTTCCCGAAGACGGCGACGGGTCCGACGATGGACGTCTTCGGGGTAGTTTGCCGAACGGTTCAACTGCTAGACATTTTTATTGGCCCATTTGCATCGAGTGTTCCACGAGAAATGGCCGGTCCGTGTCGTCGAACAAGGAATAATCGACAGCCGCTGATCGATATCCTGCTAACGGAATATTGCGCAAGCTGGTTCCTGGGTTTTTTTTTTTTTTTTTGTTGCGTGACACCGGCCTGTCGCTAGGCTTTCTGTCATCGTAAATGACGGGTCAGACGGCTACAGCCGTGATGTAATTGTTTAAACGTGACAATTGGGATGACTCGTCCGTTTTTTAACGAAAATATTTTCGAGTGATGCATTATTCGCTGCGACAGCTAGATGCGTGCGTATTTTTAAAATGGAACCGTTGTAAAAGGTAGTGCAAAGTATGTACTTCTTAATGTTAGTAAAATTTCTTAAGACACAAATAATGTGACAAACCGAGTACAGTGATTTCTCTGTATATATGTCGCCAAGGCTTACATGATAAACGTCGCAGAATTATCCCCGATAACACGGCTCGAGTACGTCTCCTGAACGATATATGTCGCTGGCAAGTCCCGTGTTGTTGACATATATCGAGAATTTACTGTACATACTTGAAAATAGTTTTCTTTTTCGGCTAGAGGAACGCAAAGAAAATTTATTGATTATCCAAGGTACCATTAAATTGGAAACATAGTAGAAAGGGGGCGAATTTACAGGGTAAGTACAAAATTCAAGATAAATTTTATATTTATTTTATAAATGTCAGCCAACCAGTCTTGTCACTGCTCACCGTTTCTACTTATGGCAAAAACGAACATACAGTAGACACACTTTTAACATTGATTCATTGCAAAATGGATATTTGTACAGACCTATGAGTCTGGAAACACCCTGTAGATTGTTTGTAATATGGCGCCGATCTACCAAAAGGATGTCAAACGAAATTTCTTGCACAAACGACCACTTAATGAGCGGATGTGTTTCGAAGACAACGGAGATGGTCCAAGAGGCGTCGTACCTCTTACGTTGTATTGTAAATGACGTTGGAAATGGGTTAGTAGACTTTCTTGTCAAAGAGCCAAGCGAAAATGGCGAAGCAACTACTATTACTCTTATGCATTTGCAGCGTAGATGAATGTTTAAATAACATTAAATTCAAACATTAATCAAGAATAAAATTCCTATTCTATTTGCATCCAGGTCAAAATCCCAATAGAAAGCATGATTTAAATTATTTTAATTAATGGAGAATACTCCTAAAAATTTCACTTTACGTGAAGATATACAGTAATTCGACGCGGTGATTGCTGAACAATTATCGCAAAAAAAAAATCCAACAGAAAACTGTAGAGTTTAATGACAGAAATTCGACACGTCACTAATCTTCTAAGAGCAACGATTCCATGATCAATATACAGTGAATTCTCGATTCATGTCAACAACACGGGTCATGCCAGCGACATATATCGCCCAGGAGGCACACCTCTAGCCGTGTTATGTTTACACTTCTCGGCGTCCGAGGCCTCTCGGATATACCCCGCGGTAGTGGGGATAATTCCGCGACGTTTATTATGCAGGCCTCGGCGACATATACAGAGAACTCACTGTAGTATAACATGCTAACCCCATGAAGTCAAAATGAAAACTCGCTAAATTCTTACTGCACAAATTCTCCAAAATTACATTCCGCAGAATGGTACTAATAAAATTATTATCAAAGGTTACGCAGTTCGCCGGAGCACACAGCGTCGGCACGAAAATTAACAGTCTAGATCGCGGCGGTAGGTTAACAATGGCGTCCCTTCCCATTGTGCCGGAGTACTAATACCGGCAGCTTCCCGGGCGCCGTTCCCGATAAAGATATTTTAATGAACGCGGCCCGAAAACGATGCTTGAAATAAGCCGCGCCCGTTCAGCAAACTCTCCGCCAAATTTCGAGCTCGGAGGCCGCGTAATTCCTCTCGGAGGTTGCCATTTCCCGGAGCGTTCATTTTTAATACTCCTCGCAATCAAAAGAGAATCGCGTTTACAGAGTTTGCGTGGAATGAAACGTTCCTCCGGGGAGAGGGAGGGAGAGAAGCCAAGGCCTCCTACGGCTTTAAAATGTTGAACGTCGGCCCGTGGAAATTACGCCGAGACAAAAGGGGTAACGTTCGAATGAATTGCGGGGTGGGGGTGGAGGGTGGGGGGTGGTGGCCCACGCAAGAAGAATAAACGTTCTCCGTTGTCGTTTCGGCGTCCTCGTTTTTCCGCGGCGTTATCTCCGCGGCTGTCCCCTACCTTCATCGGCGGATTTACCATCGGCAGCGTTCTGTATAATTTGTTCAGATTGCGATAAAGTTAATTGGAGCCTTGCGCGGAATTTATGACGCCGAGGAGGGTGAAGGGGGCAGAGAGGAGAGCCGGCGAAGAACGGGGGCCCGTTCGACGAAGAAGAGCCCAAGAGTTTCCTAGATCGCGCTAGTAAGTAACGCTCGCCCCGTAGATCGATATCGAGCGGCGATTTATTACGATTGTCACACATTCTGTGCAAATGAGCTTGTACCGCGGCCCTGGACCCGGTATCCCATGGATAACCGTGGAGAATCCAGCGGGGATCAAAGAAATTCTTCGCGATCGCATTAAGATGCCTGCTCGTTCTATTTTTCTTGCGTAGAAACGATACGGCCCTGCAGGACTCGCCGCTTTTTCGGGGATCGTTAGCGCTAATGGTTTCGAACGGCCTGCATCGCTCGCGTGACTCCGCGGACGGCCAAGAAGCGACATCCGCGGCCGGCGCCGGAAACCGCTGAGCAACGCGTCGGTAAAACAGAGGGGATCGATGGATCTCGAAGGAAACCTTCTACCGCGGGTCTCCAGAATTTTTTGGCATTTTTCCTTTACGGATTTACGGAGATTTGGGGACAATGGAATGTTATGCAAACTGCACTTCGAACTGTCGTTAATTAACCCGTTGAGCACGAGCGTTACTATCTTGACGACATCGCGCTCGCTGGACTTGGTGGATCAAAAAGTCCTTGTGTTTCATTCAATTTTTTGAAACTAGCAATGTCCAGTCGATTGGAAAAAATTCGACTATTTTTCAACGTATACATTTATAAAATCCGTTTTGGAACGTGCAGCCTGTCATCAAAACAGTGAAACTGCTTGAGCAAGTTCACAATTTTACATCAAAAGAATTAATTGTTGAATGGAATTCCAGCTACTGAATTCACACCGATGATCATTTTTGCTGGAAGTATTAATGTTTGTAAATTTCGCAGCACTCGAGAGCACATTCTCGTCCCACAGTTAAAAAATATATTACCCATACAGTGCACCATTAACACCCCAACATTTAAATGACGAAGAGAACCCAACGTGTATTCTTCTTGTCCACGTGCTCAAGACATCGATAGACAAATAAGTTTCCCGGGGGAACCGTACGTGTAAAAAATCTGCAGGGCGTACTGTACTTTCAATTACGCGAATCTGCGCGGAATTAGGTGGCGAAGCCTGGAACTGGGGCCCCGGTAATGCGGATTACGCGTAAGTATGCGAGGAGAGTGCGTAAAAGTGAAAGATCGGTGGCCGAGAGGGAAAGGGGCGGCGGGGAGAGGTTCGAGGAAGGAAGGAAGGAAGGATGACGGATAAAGGTGAAAGAGAGGAGAGATTCTAGAAGAGGGAGGTAGGGGGCGAGGAGGAGTGGGGAGAAGAAAACCGAGAGAACGTGGAAGAAGGGAGAACGCAAAGGGCCCCGGCTCGCAGCAAGAAGATATTTGAATACGACTATATACCGGGAGTAAATCGTATCGTCCGCAAACGAGCAGCGTGCTACACAAGAAATGCATTTGCCGGATGCAGCGCGGTGGGGATAACGGGGCCCCTCCCTGCCGCGCCCGAGGGGGAGCAGGACGCACGCCGAAAGGGGTACGAGTAGCGATGGACACCGGAGAGTCTGGAGGCCGCGAGCTTTCGAGCAATTTCGCCCGAATATTGTACCAATTTGGCGGGACCTGATTGGGATGATTGATGGCCTGGAACTGGGTGGTTTCGAGAGCCGGGGCTTAGACGTTCTTGGGAGGTCGACAATTTTTCGGGACCCCTGGAAATTGGACAGGGCGGACGCGCAACGATCCGCTGCCAACCCCTTGCTGTTCACGTAAATTAGCGCGCTCTTCGTACCCCGTGATGCGTTACGCTTTACGCTGATTAATTCTCCGAGCGTGCCGGCCTAACGGCCCTCTGATTAATTCTTTCGGCTCGGCGAGCATGATTTTTCAGAACCAGACAGAGAACGTTTCGGGTTTCGCGTGGTTACATTAGGGGTACCCATAAGTAGTCAATTATTTGTAAAGAATTTCTTTTGCCTTTAGTACTGTACCGATCGTTGAAGAGGAAACACGTATTGTTTTAGTTTTCGGTAAAGCAGCCCGTGTTCCAAATATTCTAAAAAGTATAATTTCTTTTTAAAACCCTGTAATTAAATGGCGGCGTCCGTACCTTCCGAGGATCATATTCGTCATTGCATACTTTTTCATTTTCATGCGGGATTTAATGCAACGGTAACAACAAAGAAACGTTGGTTCGGAAGGTTTTCTGTTGGTGATTATGATCTCTCTGACGAGCCTCGAAAGCTTGGAAGGTGGCAATCTGTCCTTGATAATGATGGAGATTATATAATAAATTAAGAAATGAAAACCTGAATTTACTACAAAGTTTGTTTTAGATTTCAAAATAATTGATTACTTACAGGTCCCCCTAACATTTTTCGCAATTCAACTGAACGGTCATCGAAGATGATAAAAGAGCGTGACTCTCTGGGGGAATCTGCAGGAGCAAAGGTTAGGTTAAACTTTACACTCTTTCAGAGATTTAAAAAGAAAATCCAGCCTGTCTGATGAACAAAAATTTTGTGAAGCTAAAATGAAGTGTGTACACGTAGGAGCTCGGAGGACATTTAGGGGACATACATGGACACGTGTAATTAAAACCGAGTACTGTAAAACCTCGCAAATTAATTCGTTCATCGTTGATTCATCCCTTGCCTTATAAGATCAAGTCGGACTCGTGATGAACATCTCAAGCATGTTTTTTGATTCCAATGGAATCGAGGAGTTGACGCAGCGATACAGTATGAAGAATGGCCATAAAAAGGCCATTTTGTCAACGAGGAACGTAAATGTCGATCTCCGTTGCTGTAGCTTTTCGATTAAACACGAAGCAATGTGTCAGAAGCGTTCGTTTCTTTCTTCGAGTTAACAATGTGCGATCATTAACTTGAAATCGACAAAATTTCTACCCAAATTAAAAAATTCACGTTGAGACCATGCGGTAACTCAACGATGAGCCCAAAATTATTAAAAATTCGTTACTAGTGTACACACGAAAAGATGTATACATGCTGAAGAGATAAAGGTAACTGACGAAGCTTGCGAAAAATCGCGGATTGTAAATTTGTAAAATTGACTGGAAGAAAGAGGGGGAAGGCGGTGTATTTCGGGGTGACGTGGGGTTTGGACAGTTCCAGTTTTCAGGAACGGTCGCGGAGTCAGTTGAGGCCATCGCTAGGTGGCCGGAGCGTGTAAGGGGCCCCGGTAAGGCCCACGGAAAGTCCCCTTTCGTCTGGCCCAGGCGGAGAGCAAAGGGGCGCTATCGAGCGAGCTATCTCCCACCACCCGTACCAGTTGCGCCGTAATATATAGGCCGTATCTCAGGCCCGCAAATTGCCTTTTTAAACACAACAAGACAGCCGTGCCCCCTTTCAATTTACGCGGGGCCCTTTTTCGCGTGCGCTCTCCATTCCGTTTCCCTTCCTTTCCCTCTCTTTCTCTCTCTCTCTCTCTCTCTCTCTCTCTCTCTCCTCCCACGTCCCTCTTGCACCGTCTTCTCTATGCTATATTCTATCTGCCCTTCATCCCTCCTCCCTCCGTGCCCTCGTTCTTATTTCGAGCGAACTTCATTGTGCCGGCAGACGTTTCAGCGGGTCGATCGACAGCGCTCCCTGGCATTACATCTAAATACACGTTCCTCGAGGAGTTCCACGGAAAAAGCCTGGCCGTTATTCGCATAATTACAAACACGGCGACAGCTCGACGGCTACCGGTGGCCGGCGAAACGAGTCGCCACCGGGGCCCTCTCGCCGAGTATTCAGAAATCGAGATGTAATGAAAATTAGTATCGGCCCTCCTCATCGTAGTCAATGACTCGGGGAAGATGATAGTGCAAGAAACGATCTGATAATCCATATCGGGCGTAGACCAACGCGATGCCCCCCGGGAACGGTGCTCGAGGGCTGGTGACGTCAGACGAAAAAGACGCTGACGATTTTGCCTGTTCTCTGGAGATAGAGGGCCGTTCGTTCTGCTCCCGATTTGTAGTCCGCGCTCGGTGGGCGTGGCCTCGCGGTGCTCCCACGGTGCAATTTTTGCCACCGCGTGCACTATGTTGTTGGATTGGCTAGATATTCTTTTTGGCTGTGTTACAGTTAATGTTTGCAAGTAAGTTCTGTTTTACCAAGTCGATCTGTATGAACTATAAATATGACTGATTTTATTAGGAAGGATTCTGTTATTTTTCGATGTACGCATGTATTTATAATTGTAACTCTGTACCTATTGGTAGTGGTTCCTTAGTATTTCTAAAAATCCCGGATGAACGATCATGGGCTTATCGATCAATTTTTTCGCAGACATCATTCGCAGACACATAAACTATCTCGGGTAACAGAATCTAATAATTTCTATTGAGACCGATGTTTAGAAGGAAATTGTTAAGCTTCTTTCAGACACAGGGTACTCATTAAAGAAGCTATTAAGTGGCTTCCGGTACGCACTATCATCGTTAAATTAAAAGGAAAACATTGTAGCCCGATATATTATATACAGGATCATAAAACTGATCCGTATCTTCAAGGATAAGTAATACCTGCTCGCTAATTGCGAAAAAAGCATCCCCATAAATCTAAGTAAATGAACAAATAAATTCCTTAAAAATCTGCACGTTCCAAAAGGTTCGAAAAGTTGTTTGAATCCTGAACAATGCTGATTATGGATCTATATTTATCAGAACCTTTTCCCCAGGCTTGAACATTCTTCTTTTTTTCACTCGGCTCGTATGGTATTTCCATATTTGCGAAAGTACATAAATAACCAGCGGAGCGTTGTTAAACCGCGTGTACGGTCAAATCAAACAAAGGGAGGAAAAAAAAATAAATATTGGAGATACATGGAGTCCCGAGGTACTACAGAACACGGAGCATTCGCGGGGTTTTTCTTCAAGCAGCTTATTAAAACCATTCTCCGTCGGACGGGATCATAATAACGCTCATACTTCCCAGTTGAACGGTGTACTTAAGTCTGGCGAGACGCGACGCGGCGAACGGGGAGGATAATTTGAAAATGTCTCGCGACGCGCGTCCCGAGGACGCCTTTTTCACCAAGGTGGACCGATTTTTCTGCGTTTTCGCGCGAGTGCGTGAGTAAGTGCGTCAGTGCGTGCCGCAGAACTTGTCCCGCCTCGCGGCGAGGAAATCGTTCCCGGAAAGAACAGTGTTCGCGGAAACGATTACCAATCCTGGCCAAGGATCGAGACAAGTGTTCGGCGAAGTCTCCCGCGATTCTGGAACAACGTTCGCATCACATCGCGGTATCTGGCAACTTAAGCACTTGAGTCATCGAAAGTCTGGGAATGAACTCTCTCAGAATAGATTTTCTTCTATTTTCGTTTCAATCTTTAATTCAAGCAGTTATCTCTTATTCTTGATAACACATCTTAACACGTTGAATGCCACGTCACCCATATGTGGGTGACGGAATTATTTGTGCAGGTTTTAAAATGAATTTTTACGTCGATATATTCATTGCACCAAAGTTGATTAGGATCTGTAATATGCAAGAAAGTTGGAGGACTACTCAATTTTTATTTCATTACATAACTTACTTTGATTTTATGGAATTTTGGAGGTTTCTAGTTTGGCGATCAAAGTGTTAAAGAAACAGATTAGATTCAAGTTAAAGTTTTGACAATGTTTGAAACAAGAAAGGGGAGGATTTTTAACACTAAACCTACCGACACTTCTTGTATACCTGTTCCTACCGTCAAAATGATCGGTCCTTAAAAAAAGTTACTGTTAACCCTTTGCACACTCGACCCTATTCATACGGAACTGATCCGATTTCCACATATAATATTTAAATGTTTAGTAATCTATTAAATACAAATTTTGTAATGGAACACATATTTCTTTGAAATAATGCCACAACAATGTCTAGTGGTGCTTCACTAGAGTGCTAAGGGTTAATACATTAAACGTAGATAATAGTCAATTTGTTACCGAATGAATCAGTAAATGAACAACTTGAAATGGCGATACAAATTTATTTTCATATAATTTCAATTATACAAAAAATACTGCGATGCTCTCTCCTCGATTCATAAAATTATACCGTGTCGTCCACCTTTGTGGTTTGGATGCATTTGCCGTGAAACAGTATTATGAACTAGGCACGCGCGTAACTTGGTAGTTATGCCACCATTGAGAATAGCCTGTCTTTTGTACTGATTGTTTAGGTTTAGAACAGTAAATGGCATATTACCTCGCGCGGTAGGTAGGACAAGATACATATATTTTTTAGAAAAAAAATAATAAAACGAGAAATAAATACTGGAAAATACATTGTATACATACTTTAAGAAAAGTCGTGAAGATAAATAGCGATGTGATAATGATGTATGTACGAAAGTGTACGTAGGTAGGTTTAGTGTTAAGAGTGTCAATCTAAAGTAAGACGAAATAAACTTTAAGACGTCTAAAACACGTCACATATTTCTTATTCTATTGTACATATTCATACAAAATATTGTTTAGTATTAAAACAAATATTACCAGCAACATGTCTGCTATTACTCTAGGTACATGTATATTTTTTGAATTTATACGAAACTTGACTGTTAAAATTATAGAAATGATAAGTTATATAATGGTACCTTCGGTCGTGGTTTACTTAAAATAATATTACGTCGTTTTTAACCAGACTGCGGATTTTATACATTCATGGCAAAAATTAATGACAAGATTGCAAGAATTTATGTACATTATATTATTCTTAACTGATGAAAATGTACGCAGAAGTTAGGAAAGGTCAATTTGACCGACCGTGGTAGGTTAATCGAAGAGCTTGCGAGGGGTGAACAGATGAATTCTTCAACTCAAGCAATTGTGTCTCACTATTTCTACATTGTTATACATAGAAATATGTTAAATGGAAGTGAACGATTTCATAATCTCTATTAACATTAAAAATTGAAAATAGATGTGAATACTTCCTATGTACGGTGGTTTCCAAAATACTCAATATGTTCCTCAGCCTCAACCAGAAGGGGTTGATTTTCAAAGGAATCTTCTACAAAAATAACCTCCCATAAAAATTTCGTTCAAATAAGCTTGCTGCACATGAACAATTCCACGTGAATGATCTATATGTAATAACAATAAAATAACTCACGACGAGCACAGCTTAGAAAATAAATTACGGTGTTATTCCTTGCATATACCAGGGGTTCATTTTGACATTCAAGTTTCCCACCACCAACGACCCTCTTCGTGGTACGAAGCTGCCTATCAAAATGTAACAGCATTAACCAAATCGGTTAATCAGGGCTAGGCGACCGTAGGGCTCGTTTCCATAAGAGGGGGTGGTCGGGATGGGAGGAAGATATAAAGGAGGATCTGCGGAGGAATTTCCAGAGCGTACCTACCGCCTTCAGGGAGAGAAGGGCCGGTGCGCGCAGCACGAGGAGGGTCGGTGATAAGCGGCGGAAGAATGATCTCGGTTGCGAAAGAGAGCAGAAAGAGGATCGAGAAACAGGGTGGGCTCCGGGTGGTTGGTTGCCAGGGGATGGGAGGGGTTGGTGCGGCTTTTAATCGGCGTAATAAGACGTCAAGGACACGCCGCGTTACCGGAAGAAAAATTCGTTCGGCGGCTCTCAGTTAAGCGATCGCCACCGCCAGGTCCCGACTCGACAAGATTGTCGATTTATGTTTACATACTCGTTTTACGTGAGATCTCGATAATTAGAGTAGTTACCCATACAACGGCGCAACCGAAGGGGAGGAGAGGAGAAAAAGGGGGCGAAAGCGCGGGGGGAGGGGGAGGTTGTGGGGCGCGGCCGGCGTGTGTGTGTGTGTGTATGTGCGTGGCGGAACCACCTCTCGGCCCAGGAGGATGATGCCGTGAGAGGATTTAAAAAATGGAAGAAGCACGAGGCAGCGGCGAAGGTTTAAACGAGGGCCGATTAATCCCTCCGAGGGGAACGCGGCCTGAAATTGGCGTATAGTCTTCGGCCGCGTTATCTTCGATCGTAAAGCATCGTCATCGCCCGGCCCCGATACACTTCGAACGGCTGCTTATTCATCCTGCTCACAAGTCAATATAATCCGTCAGGGTCCCGAGGGTCCTCTAGCATTTTTTCCGCGGTTCGAGAAGCCACCGGGGCTCAACCTTGCACCCTGATGCACCTACTTCATCTTACTCCTCATCGGAAAGCACCGGCTCTCCGGGAATTAGCGCCTTCCTCTCGAGGATCTCGCTGGCCACGAATTCTACACTTCATCGAAGATCTAGAACCCGGTGTTTACTACATTTTCTATGATTTATTTGTAGATTGCTCATTATTGTGCGAGATAAAAATGTTCCAATTCGGATATATAAATGCACTCCCTACTTTTAATAATTCCATTGAGTCTAAAATAGCGTCACAATATTTGTTTAAGATCGCATGATACTTGCAGTTGCGTTTTGTACTTGATCGTGATTGTTAAATGCATAAAATTTTCAGTGTAATTATCAGATCAACCCTCTATAACTCTCTGTATCTTTCTGAAGTCACACCCTCGTCCCTTGCGTTCTTCAAGTCTTGTTCCATTCTGTTCCCAGAATTAAATGTTTCACCATCTCTTTTTGTAACCCAAGAATTTTTTAAATTGTCACTTTTGCAGTTCCATCGAATACGCTCCCTCCTTTTAATAATTCCATTGACCTCTAAAACAGCGTCACAATGTTTTTTTAAATTCGCATGATATTTGCAGTTGCATTTTGTACTTGATCGTGATTGTTCAATGCATAAAATTTCCAGTGCTATTATTAGATCAACCCTTTCTAACTCTCTGTATCTTTTCGAAGTCACACCCTCGTCCCTTGCGTTCTTCAAGTCTTGTTCCATCCTGTCCCCAGAATTAAATGTATCACCATCTCTTTTCCTAACCCAAGAATTTTTTTCACTGCTACTTTTGCAGTCCCACCGAAGTACAATCCTGTCGTGCATGTTTCAAGTTCTTGCGTTACGCGCATTCCGTCCAGACGCGAAAAACACCGGAGTTATAAAGAATTAATGAAAAGATTAGAGTGCTGGAGGGGACGAGAAGGTACCGAGAAAGTTCCGAAGGGACCAAGGGCTGAGGGAAGTTCGTTGTGCCTTGACGAGGGGAGCTTAGAGAGATCGAAACGTCGAACAGCAAGTTGTCCCGCGCAAAGCGAACTTCGCCGTGGAAAAAAACTCCCTCGTCTCGTTCGAAGGAGGATTTCGATGCCTCGAACGATCCTGTCTGCGGACCTTGGGCAACGCGGGTCGGAGGTAATGTAAATATTAATCGGTGGGAACGGGAGAGAAGCGAGTGGAAGGGAGTGAGAGGCAGGGAGAGGGCGAGAGAGAGGGAGAGAGAGCAGGGCGAACGCTCGCCGCGGTTGATTTACAACGTGACATCGCGGCCCCTGAACCAGCTATCGCGTATTTGCTCGTAATAACTCGGTTTGCTTTAAGCGCGTTTTGATGGTTCGCGTTATATACGATTCGACTGATGGTGGATGTAAACTGGCCGCGCCACGGCCAAGGATTCGGTCCGGTGGAGAGTTGTTACCCCTGGCTATAGGCAACGCAGCGGGCGTCGAGGGAAGAATGCGTCGTTGAAGAAGGCGCGCGGGATTGGGTTCCGGCCAGCTGAAATCGAATTCTTCGGGAACTTTTTCAGACAACCGAACGTGCCGAGTGTTTTACAAGCGGGCGTTATACCCGCGAATGAATTACCCCGAACGAAAACGATGGGAACGCGACTAGCCACGCTCTCGTTCATCTTGTTTCACGCTTGGGGGCGGTTTTTACTGTTTCTTTCATTCTAACCGCGACATCTTTAATAAATCTAGCTTTATTCGCAGCACCCGTTGACTGGTCGTCTAGGAGTGATTTTCAGCGCTTCCGACAACCGATCATATACAGGGTGTTTCACCTAACTCGAGCATCTAAAATATCCCGCTTGTTTCTGATGATAGAAGAACGTTTTTCATACTCAAGGTTACGTGAAAGTCATAATATTACAGGTCGTTGGATTCGTCTTGACCTCGGCTAACACACAGCGATAGTAAAAATATATCGTTCCATGCAAAACAAATTCTAAACATTTTTTTTTTGCCTATCATAATACTTGCCCCTCTGAACCAACTAATGTTTTCCTCCGACATTTTCTTCTATCGTCAAAAACAAGCGAGACATTTTAGATGCTCGAGTTAGGTGAAACACTCTGTATATTCTAAGTAACAATAAAATGTATAGGTGCATATTTCAATTTGTTTTTGATGCTTCTCGTCGTGTCATGTACTCCTGTAGTAGTTGTACGTCAGCAAATACAATTGTGTATGAAGAATAGGGAAAAATTCTATTATAACTCGACATATACATTGAGCATAACTAATCAGTAGACTGCGGATCTTTATGCAAAATAAAAATTGTCTGTATCGATTACAAGAAATATAAACTCAGTGGAATGTTATTTCTTAAGTGGCTAATTTTAATAGATGATAAATGGTATATTGACATTTGAAATTTTTTTAATTTTCTTACAATTTCAAATTTTATCTACTCAATTTTGTTGTAAATGCTTAAAGATCCGCAGTCTACTAATCAGGGAGGACTGGCTCTTGAATGTGTGTCAGAAGGCAAACCCTACTTCATACGTTATAATATGTCATACCTAGCAACGATGATGAGACTGTGATTTATATTTATTTCCCAAAATCTGGGTGCTCTAAAATTCAGTGTAACGTAAAATTCAATAAATCTTAATTATTTTATTTGATCCCTGATCAAATTCTTAAATTAGCTGCTGGAAAACGAACACTTTGATAATCTATACAATTTTGAGTAGTTTCTTTAAAATCTATTATATTAACAAGATAATTACGAAGCCGATAGTAAACCTAATTCATCCTGAAGAGTTGTTCCAAGATCTGTAGAGAAATGGGCAACGAGTCGAGTCCGAAACCGGCGGGAGTTTATATCGGTGCGTATCGGAGCGAAGTGACAAATGGTTAACTAGAATCGCAAACAGTTTACTAGACAAATAGTTCGGCGCGGGCAGCGTTAAATAACCAATCGATCACTAGATCGGGTCCGGATGTCGGCTCCGTATCGGATGCGCCCTCGATTGGCGCACGTGTTGCCAATTACCTGGCCGGCGTCAAACGGCGTCACAGTTGAGTCCTGGATGGACGACGGACATGGACATCCGCCCGCTGAGGACGCCGGAGGACGGGCAGGAAAAAAAAAGGTTTATCGCGATACATCCCAAACATCCCCCCAGTGTCAGTTCTTGACCCATTTCCGTTGAACAGAAACAACAAAAACTTATCAGCAATTTATTTTTAGAGTACTCAACTAGAAGAAGTTCAAAAGTAAGAAAGAATTTCATGTTTCAGTAATTTGTACATACTTGTTAAAAACAACAATGTACATTAAAAATATTTTACATAAAATCTACCAACGTCCACGTAGCGCAACGCTCAACGTCCTTCTAACCCTCATGTCAATAACCGGACACCTATTTATAATTTATTTTTCAGACGCCTTTATATTCATTGCTGACAAATAGCAAAATTATTGTAGAAGTTTGTGTTCCTAGATGATCACAGATTAATTTACATTTGACTCGTACAAGTGTTCGTTGAGTGACCTTCAATGACCTTGGACAACTTTGGACGACCTTAAAAGACGAACAGAACATAATGAGTCCATTTCAGATCGAGTTACACACCTGGCTAAATAAAAACATAGAAATCCACATAACATATTTTAAATAAAATCTACCTTGTTCCCTACCAACATCCACGTCGCGCAACACTCAACATCTTTCTAACCCTCATGTCAATAATCGGACACCCATTCACAATTTATTTTTCAAACGTCTTTATTTTTACTGCTGACAAATAGCAAAATTATTGCAGATCTGTGTGTTCTTAGATGATTACAGATTAATTTACATTTCACTCGTACAAGTGTTCGTTGAGTGACCTTGAATGACCTTGGACAACTTTGGACGACCTTAAAAGACGAACAGAACATAATGTCTCCATTTCAGATCGAATTACACACCTGGCCGAATAAAAACATAGAAATCCACATAAAAGAAAGAACAACAAAGGTCACCTTGGAATCACGGAAGCACGTTCATATAGAGAAGATTTGCGACCACCACACAAGACCTCCGAAACGAGGTAGGTTTTAATTGAAACGTTTATTCAGATGGGCCACCCTGTCTTCACGGATTCACGTGTGTAACCTCGAGGTGCGTGTCCGGTTCCCTTCGACAATGAGGTCTACGACGCCGACGCCGACGCCCACCTCGACGACGGCGACGGTGTGACGCGTAGCCGGGGATCCGTAGTGTGAAGCGGAGCGAAGTGACGAGAGCCGAAGGGCCGCGAGTAATTGAGTCAAAATTATTTTCAAGCGGCCGGGGCCGCGGTCATTACAGCGGTTAGCCTCAATCGAGGGCGGTCCGGCGGGCCGAACTTTCCGGGTGGCAACTTTTTCTGCTTTGATGATCACTGTCAGTGGGCAAAAGGCCGCTTACGGGGCCTCGCGCGCTCTCACCTCGCGCGTCGCTCCATCAATCTCTCGTAACCCAGCATGCCGTTTTTACCGGGTGAAATTTATTACGCCGTGGCCCACGCTCTCACCCAGACCGCCCCCTCCGCGAGAAACTCGGCGACCGAACGACCGGGCTGAGAAGAACCGACTCGCAGACGAGCAACTGGAGACACCGATCATGCAGGGCGGCTACCCTCTTTCCGTCCGAGTGCCACCCCGGCCTCCCCCGGGAACCAGCGGGTCAATCTCTTCGGTGGAACTTCGGATATCGACAAGATTACCTTGATAAAACCCTCCGACGGGGACTCTGAGATCCTTAGAGTTCCATTCCGAATTTACAGGAGGGTGCGCTACAACGGTCGCGTTGTTCAACCCCTGCGCTGTATAATTCAGGATCCTCTACCTACTTGATCCATTTGCATCATTCGCGCATATATACGCGCCATTTTGCTGCGCAAAAAATGAATCTGCCTTTAACCCCTTGCCGTACCTTTTAGCTCGGAAGAATTCGGGCCCAAGCGCCAATTCATGTTTTGTTCGAACTTTTGAATACGAGTCAGACTCGTTAATGTTTACGTTTGGTCCGAAATTCTCATGACGAGCCAGACTCGTCAAAGTATGGCAAGGGGTTTGTACTCGAAGTTATTTTAACTCCAAAACGAAACATTTCTTCCGACCTAGAATATTTCCCTTTTATATATTCTTTTTTTCATATTGTACATACGAAAATGGTGCAGTTTACTCGTACAATATTGATATGCTTAGTAATTTATTAAATACAAACAAATTTAACCGGTTAGCTGCGGAGTTTAATTTTAAAAATCCCTCACGGCGTGGAATTAAAATCAAGCAATGACAAATATACACGTCGAACGCAGGCCAAATGCCGCTATTATATATTTTACGGAAGAAGTAAAGCAAAATGAGAAAGAATTACATTTTTATTCGATAAGAAATGAACAATTCATTAACGATAACCGCACCGCAATAGAGTTTTGGATTAATAATGGTTAATAATGTAACAAATATTTTAAATAATGATACAGCAATCGGTAGTAAGCATGCACATAACCATCTGTGTAACAAATATTTGCAAATTACCGAAACATGAAATCCTTTCTACTTTTTCTATGTAAATATAATAAAAGAAACTGATGATAAGGACGACATTATTTTTCATATTTCCTTTTGAAACAAATGGGTTAATTTGTTATTGGCTCAGTGGTGAGATACAGATGGTATGAAAACTCAACGCGATAAAAATATTAATTCCAAAAATAAATTAACACGTTCCTGCCAGCTGACGCATATAATACAGTAAATTGAGATAAAAATTTTCCACCTGATACAATCTTAGAAATAAAATAATAACAGTGACAGATTTAGTCATTATTGCTTTACACAATACAGAATTCTCGATAAATGTCAACACGGCTCTTGCCAGCGACACACATCCTCCAGGAGACATAGCTCGAGCTGTGTTATGACGTTTACAGTCCAGGACTTGGCGACATATATAGAAAAACCACTGTACTGTGTTAACGCTAAACCTACCATGGTCAAATGACCGGAAATGTGCTACTATTATTGTTACAAAAGTGCATTAATGGAAACTAATAGAATAATTTTCCTTATTCAAGCGTCTACCATAATAGAAATTACGGACAACCTAAATAAATGTACTGCAGTCATCTTTATAAAATAACACTCATCGGGTACTTTTAACGCTTGGTATGTTTGTTGTTAAGAAACCAATGTGAACTGTACATCGTACACATTAGCGGCAGACGAAACGAATTTACCGTTCAATCTAATCCCTCGCTAGGTTCGCCGAAAACTGGCAGTGTCAGAGTTCCCGTAGATCAGAGATGGACCGGTTAAAGTCAGGTTCCCGGGTTGATGTTCGCCGGTGCGGTAAATCGGATTCTCGCTTGTCGGTTGACTGTCGTCGCGTTACGATCGGGATCGATCGGCGGTGGTTGACGTGCCACGAACGTCGTTCGGTCGGACACGAACGCGTCGATACCGATCGGTCTACGTAAATACGGAGGAGCGTTTGATACGATCGTGGCCGATCGGTACGGGATCTCCGGGTCCGGGACGGTCCGCGCCGGTTGAAATTTATTAGGGGCTCGGCACCGGCCGTATCCGCCGATGAATCGGGTTGCCGATTGAGATCGCGCGGCGCTCGAAAACGTTCGTAATGCGCGGCTTTATCCGGCCGAAATGATTGTGGTTGCGGCGGTAATGGCCGCAGCGTACGAGAGCCGGTGCCGATTTTTCGACGCGGCCGCCGTCGAACGTGCACTTTCCCGGGACCGAGCCGCCGCGATTTTGTTGTTTGTCTTGCGCCAAGGCCTCGCCCGTTGAATTGAATAACGCGTCGTCGCCAGGATCGCGCTCCACCCCGTAAACGATCGCAGACACCCGTCGATCGCGCCGGAGATCTCTCTCGGCCCGCGAACAGCCGTTCTCGCAGCGTGATACGTGCTATTGCCGGCATAACCTGCCCGCGTAAGTTGTACTTTTGGGAGTGGTTATTGCACCTTGCCCGCACGAATTAATGTGCAGGTAAATTGGGCTTGATAAACGAGGCCTCGCGCGCCGCCACTTTCGCACACACACGCACACGCGCGCGCGCACCGAGTTAGGGACAGCTGTCTGACAGAGCGGCCCGTAGACTCCGCGCCGTGTCTCGAGGATATTGGGAACGTCGAGCACACCTGATAACTGCGGGAGTTCTGATAGCGAGTGTTTAATTACGACGCGGTCCCGGCCTCTCTCAAACGCGGCTCCATTGATTAACCAAGTGCCCCACTGACTCGGTCGGAATGCCTCGCAAGAAAACCGTTCTACCCGGGCGGTTGTCGCTCCTTTCTAGACAAACACCGATTTTGTTTTATCTTTATCGCGGTCTATCAACAAGCCTGTTTGTTTAACATTAGTACTACCGTCCCCTCACAATGACGGATTTTTCCTTTTACAGTTTCGTTCGAGACGTTTTTTTAGGATTCTTTATTCCCCTAAAAATCCTATACAGCGTGTGTAAGAACTGTCTAGTGTGGTCCACTCGTCAGACGCTTGTTAAAGAAGGAAAAGTGTCTTAGTCGTTAATTATGTGTGATGTATATTACATATATGTGTATAAACCGAGTAGTTGACGTTTTAACTACTACAAGTCTATAAACAGATTTTTCACTAAGAATCCTCAAACGTTCAAACGCTTAAAACGATTAAAATAATTGGTGCTGGATAGTGTATAAAATGGTGATTTCGACATTCTGCGTTGAAATGGATCTAGACCTAGGTGTCAAGAAATCTTCAGCTACCGAATCATCGCTGAATCTTCAGCATCGATCCTGCATAAAAAGACGATTTTTGCACCCTAGGACAAAATTGATTTAAGAAATCATTCTCTGGGAATAACAAATTTTTAAAACCGGTTATGCTGTAGCATAAAATAACGATTTGGACACTTTCATTCAAAAGGGACTCTATTCACGCTGGTATTAACCCTTCGCACTCGAGTGGTGACTCTGAAACGCCACTAAAAATTATTGTGGCACTATTCCAAAGAAATTACAAAAAATATTACAAAATTTGTATTTAATAGATTACTAAACGTTTAAATATTACATGTGCGAATCGGATCAGTTTCGTACGAATAGAATGGAAATATTCTAGGACGGAGGAAAAATTTGGTTCTGGAATTAAAATATCGCCGAATGCAAAGAGTCAAGAAATGTTTCTCTGTGAGTCATAAATTTCACGAGGCGAATACAATGAAATGATTGTACGAAATAAGGATTTCGGTACTAGATCAAAATAGATCCGAGGACAGGGGGTACAGGTAGCCCGATAGCCTGTAACCCGAGTAGTTGAGAAAATCGGCGAGAAGCTAAAGTTGATCCGGCGATCTGTCCCAGATTCCAGGGTACGTGTTGCATCGGCAAAGAAGAATATTCGCGGAGCGTCCTTATTAGAAGGAACCCGATCCCGAGTGACACACCGGTGTGTACCTGTCACCGGGAGCTTGTACGGCAGCGAGCGTTACAAGCGTTCGCGGAATTCCCGTACGATTCCCCCGGCGTGTGTGCATTACGCTGCGCCACGGTATATAGCGTGCACGGTGCACACGGTGCACACGGTGCAACGCCGTCCCGCGAATTACGAGCACTACCGGCGACGATTCTTTAATAAACCGTTAGGCCGGCTAGCTCGCACAGTAGGTGCACGTAACGGGCGAGCATTGGCCGCGGATAAAAAGGGGTTATACTATACGTTAATATATCAGGTTATCTTCGATCAGCTTTATAACGATACTCTCCCGGCCTGCCCCGGGAGAGCCTCTCTTAACAAGCGGCCGGATTTTTCTGGCAGTTAATGGCGACTTTCTCCTGTTTATTGTGCGCACGATCGTATCTCGTTCGAGAATTAATTAGTGTCAGCCTCTTTAAAAGGTCTGCGCAATTCTCACGAAATGCGCAAATCCTCACGAGAGCGGATTCCGGGAGAGTATCTGTCTCTGTTCATCTCGGGACCACCGCTTCTCCCCTACCATTGACGTTGTCTTTCTCCTGCGCGCGAGAAGCGCATAGTGCTCGCAGCTCGTTTAGAAAGTCCACCCGCTCGTCGTCGTCGTCGTTGTCGTCGTCGTGCAAGATGAGCCGGTGTGCGAGAATAAAATGACCTTTCTCGTTTGATCCGCTCGATATCGGGGCATTCCAGCTCCGTTTCGCGCCTCTCCACGATCAACGGGCACTACCGTGTCCCCAGGTTCCCCGGAACTCGCAGCACCAACCTCGCTTTTATCGCTCGAGTTACCGATCTTCCCTCGAAACCGATCGTCTCTCGCGCCAAATCAGAGATGCATAAATAAAAGCACATTTAAGTGGGAAACAGACTTGGACGTTCTAACTGGAACACTGTTTTATTAAAGAGCACCAAGTGTCTAAGTATCTTCTTTGCTGCAGTATCTCTGTTATCGCTCGAGTTACCGATCTTCCCTCGAAACAGATCGTCTCTCGCGCCAAATCAGAGATGCATAAATAAAAGCACATTTAAGTGGGAAACAGACTTAGACGTTCAAACTGGAATACGATTTACAGACAATGATAGACAGACAAACTGGATTTTATGCATTTATGATGAAAATGAGTCGGAGTAATTCAAAACAGTGAAAAGATAAAAAGAGTTTAACAATGTCGACATACCATGTTTGACATATAAAAATTATCAATGAGGAAAATAAATTTTTACTTGGCTCCTATAGATTGCAATTGAAGTATAAAAATTATTAATGAGCAAAAGAAATTTTTACCTGGCTCCTATAGATTGCAATTTATGTATAAAAATTATTAATGAGCAGAAGAAATTTTTACCTGGCTCCTATAGATTGAACTTGATGTGTAAAAATTATTAATGAGCAAAAGAAAATCTTACCTGGCTCCTATAGATTGAACTTGATGTATAAAAATTATTAATAAGCAAAATAAATTTTTACTTCGCTCCTATAGATTGCAATTGATGTGTACAAATTTCATTCTGCATAAAGATTCGCAGTCTATTTATTAAAGAGCACCAAGGAAGTCTCTAAGCATCACTCTAAGCTGACAATTGTACAGCGAATGGCCAAAGATGTCCTCCGCTGCAGTAATCTCTGTTATCGCTCGAAGTACCGATCTCGCCGCAAAATGGCGGTCCTCCGCGCCAACTCACAGATGTAAAAATGAAATCCATTCCGATTGGAACACATAGAGGGGAAACATACATCGCCGTATCGCTTAAAAATATTTATAAAAATTGCAACTGTAATATATATTTTAGATTACTGATATCCTTCATTTTTACTTTACTCTTACTATTTTAAATACCGCTAACCGCCATTTTATCATAGTTTATCATGGTTTATCAAGGTTATCATGGTTTCACTGCGTCCCATTCATGTCCTGTGCCTATGCCGTATTTAAAAGCCAAGAATCCGTAATTCACGGTAAGGTAGAGTAACTAGGTTACCGACAAAATTCAACTTTTTGTCCTTATATGAGAATATCTTTCGCTGGGAAAGGGCTAATTCGGATCAAACGGATCTTAAGTTAGTGTCTGAAGCCTGTGAACGGAAATTATACAGCAGCTACCGACCTGCAAAAGTCACGTGACTACCCTTAACCCTTAATAGGGGAATAATGTGACGTCACGACTTCTCCTCATGCAGAGAATCGCTAGAGGGGAATCAAGCCGCAATTTCGTGGTAGAAGGGGAAGCGTTTAGCGGGGAATACACGTCGTCTGGTGACCTTGAATTCATAGCCAAGCTGAGGAAAATGTGGACTTCTGTCTACATCTTCGGGGACACTTTTCGACTCACCTTCCAGAGGGGGTTTAGGGTCCAGGATCCAGGATCTTTCCTGGTGGCTGGGCACATTGGAATGGAAAGCCGGGACGGTCAGTCACCCTGTCACCGACGGACCGATCGGCAATGTCAAGTCGAACGAGCCGCGCTTAACGAATCGCAATCATCCCGACTTACTGAATAGGAAAACTCCTGAATAGGAATCCGGGGACCGGTTGTTGTCGGCGACGGGCAAGGCCTAGACGCAAGGTCGAGCGATGCGATTGCAATACGATCTCCCGGGTATTAGCGGAGAGTCTGAATGATCGGGGCCCCGTTGGTAATCGACTGACGGCGGGGAGAGGCGGCAGGACGAAGAAGAGGTAAGTCGCCGGGATTAAGAAAATATATGACGGGCAATTCTAGTTCTCTTTATCACCGGTTGTATCCGGCGAGTGGACATTCCACGGTTGTACCTTATAGATCTTTCGCTATTTATTACACTCGCTCGCTCTCTCATTCTCTTTCACTCCCTTTCTTTCATTTCCACTCCCTGCGAAGCGATAAACTTGTGTAGCGTCGCGAGCGCACGGCGACTGCTGGTGGTCCACCGGATAATTCCACGGACGGATACCTTAGACGTATCGCCTAACAGGAACGCATTGTTGTATCCGTCACTATTTCCATCGAGTACGATCCTTAGCACCGATACTTAATTTCGCGGAACCGGCCGAGTCCATCGCGAACGAGGTCCGAGCTGGATGAATTAACGACCGATGACGCCGCGATGGCGTCTTCCGAATTTTGCGGTCAGTTCTTTTGGTCGACGCATCGCGGTAGCAGATTCCCCAGGAGAGTTTTCGAGAAATCAAGTTGATCATGGTGGAATCGAATCGAGCAGTGAGGTGTATAAAAAGCATGAACTTAATAATGAATTTGTGAACAAGTCGAAGATATCACGATTCGATAATGGAAGCACACAATTGTCGACTTCGCTCGATTTCGATGCTCTTTATTTGCCAACGTGCCGGTGCTTTCGTTCAGGAAATTGTGCGCCAATAATGTATCAAATATTTCCGTAATGGGTTACGCATTTTGTCCATTTGCGATTGAAATTGATGAAAATCATTTTCGGAACAGCGGAGCTGATAATAGATTTAATGTTTGTGGTTGGAGACATTTTATGGTAACTCCAGTAAACTAAATATAACGAGTGTCATTTGTGGTATAAATGATTGGAGATCGTCAATGATTTATCTGTTTGAACGTCAGCTGTGTTCTGTCAGCGTGCGCTTATAATGTTTGTGTTCCCGTTGGTTTGCATATGTTGATAGAAGCACAGAAGTGAGAAACTCAGCTACAAACTAAAAATTGTTAACAATACTAACGAAACTTACAGACGATTTATTGGTTTCTGAAGCATCTGGTTTGACGCGGTTCGATCACGTTTGTGCAACCCGGGGTAATCGCCACGATCTACCCTACCTAGCAGCATGGAACAGTTTCAGCCGGGAGAATGTTTCAACCCCTAGCGCTGCCTAGCATTTTCAACCCCTTGGGCCATTATCTCGCGTAGTGCCAGGGTTCCTACGACTCGCACCCTTCGGGAAGCCAATTTGAGGCGTCGGATAACAGCGGATCGGTGGACCGGGGCGTTTCTTTTAACAAGCCCGAGCCAGGGTGCCCGTTCGCCGACTAATTTGATTAAAGCCGAAGCGTCCCGGTGGCAGGTTATCGCCGGCGGCCGCTCCCGGGGATTCCTCGGAAAACGGAGGATAAGTTTCTGGCGAGGGCCGGGGACAGTGAATTATGGGCGTTATTGTCCGCCCGCGAACAACAGGCCGCCTCATTACATGTGGGAATTATTGACGGCGGACCGCCTCGGTGGCTCTCCTAAGTGCGCTACGCCGAGGCCCGTCTTCCACCTTCGTCGCCTCCACTTTACCTTACCTCTGGGGCCCTCCTCGTCCGTTGGCCCGCCAGCGTCGCGGTTGCTTCCACCGTAATACCCTTCTTTCTTTTCCGTTTTCTCCTTTCCCTCCCTTTTTATTCCTCCCTTCCTCCGTACTCTCCCCCCGCGCGTGTCCTTACTCTTGCTCGCCGTTCGTTATCCCGCAGCTCTCTAGGAACAGCTTCGCTATGTGCTCGAAACTGCCCCTTACGAGAGAGTACATGGTCGTCGGGACTAGATGCTGTCGACGATGCACCGTGGTCAATTTGCTCCGAAAACGTGCATCAAGTTCGCTGTCGTTCATGCTTTGTTCCTTGTTTATTTTATTTCTTTATTCGTTCCTTCTTCCGTTTTTCTTTATTCTTTCCTCGTTGCTCCGCCATAGACACGCACCGCATCGCTTTGCTTACATCTCTTCTCCTCGTACTTATCGGTCTGCTCAGGTGAGTTCCTTCATGCGTGGAATCTGATTTTGACGTTATCTTTTTACTAGGCTGGAGAAAAATACCCTCGTGTTACCTTCGGTGGTGCAGCCTATAGGGGTGAAAATCTGCTGGTGGTGTTAGAATACGATTGCAAGCTATCTTCATTCGTCAATGTCTTATCATGCAATGACAATGTATCCTCCACGTTGTTCAAAATTAATGATGTACACGATCAGCGAGAAGTGTATAAAATTGCCGCGGGGGATGAAAGAGGCCCGAAGGTTGTGCTCTTCAAAGTCTGCTGGGGTCATACACAAGGAGACAATTATTTACAACCATCGTTGTGGACTAAGATCACACATATTCATCAACTCAGCGACAAACACATTTACACTTAAAAAGAACAAATTGGGGATTACCAGAAAGATAACAGCCCTTGCTTGAAGTAAGTCATCACTAGGCTGTGAGTTTTATGCGTTTATGGTAGAAACGAGTGGGAGCAACTTGGAAACAACGCATCCACGAGCAACTCCGACTCAACTATAAAATATTGTTCATTTTGCCCTTAGTTGTTTCAGACTTCCAGTATTAAATTACTTAAGACTCCGATACATAGTCTACTTCTCCGGGGAGAACATTCTCGGCGAGTTTAAAAAATCCCGTCCGCAATTGAGTTAAGCAGTTACCCAAGAGGCTCATGAGTCCAGTGGTTGGGGGGGGGGGGGGGAGGGGGTAGACGCGGAAGTTGAAATAATGTAACTACCCCGCCGGATCTTGTTTATAGACCTCCCCTTCGCGGGAACTTTTAAACGCCGCTCGAACTTACTCGGCCAACTTGCCAACCACGGGATTTAGGGTGGGGGCGGAGAGAGAGAGAAATTGTTGGAATGCGGCACGAGGCCGCTAATAAGATTCCAAGTTGAAAAAATCCTCGGCTGCCATCGCGTCGCCGAGCAGTTTATTTTGAAAGAAACGCCCGGCCTCGTCTCGGTAATCGAGACTAGCTCTGGAATCAAATTAAGGACCCTTTGCCGAGGTTTGTTGCCGGGGTTGGATCGAACGAATCCTTGATTCGGAGGACCTCCTCCTGGCACGGGACGAGTCCTAATTGCTGCCGCGAGCTACGAGGCGGGAGGAATTTTATTCGGAAGTTTCTCATCCGGGGGATAAACCTGATTCTTTCTGACCGACAAAGTATCGATTAATCTACTTAAGTAATTATTGGAACAGTGTCTTGTGACGTGGGTGTTTGAACCCTCGTTTGTACCTTGCTTCAATTTGACGGGTTCTGTCAGTGGTTCTTGGGAGAGTTGTACGTCCCGATGATTTATGTTTCGCGTGGATGTTCGCTTTCGAAGAAGGTATTTATACATTTAATTGTTTCCGTATTTTACCGTATTGACATTTTATCATTTTGGCGATTTCACGTCGAGAGATGAACTAGGTTAACCCATTTGCAACATAAGGAAATATGAAAAGAAGGCCTTTATCATCAAACTTCCTTTTTATTATATTTAAATACAAAAATGACTACAAGTAAAAGAACTTCATATTTCAGCATTATGAGAGAAAATTAATTGAGCGTATATATACGCTCCGGTGATGGTGACCAGGAAAATTGAGCGTATATATACGCTAATGATGCAAATGGGTTAAGAAAATTAATTTCGTTTCATTTGCTTGAGGGTGACTTGTAACAGGAAAATTTTTGATCCAGATAAAGATTTTTGTAGACTCATTACATTTATTGAACTAAAAATTTGGGTGATCGGAAATTTGTTTGACTACTAAACACTGTGTGTTTTAAAAAAGACAAATACTGTGCAACATTTGCAACCATTTTGTTCTACTATAGGAAATCAAAAAAATACTGTACACGTTTTCTCCACCTTCGAGATCACAAAAAGACGTCCATGATCAAAATTGTACTGAGGGGTAGATTGATCACTATTATGGAGGTTGTCAAAGGTGGGTGGTCGATAAGATATTCAGCAACAAGGTGGGCAGCAATTTTGCCGCGACGAGTTTGCAAATTTGATCGTCGGAACTCGTATAATCATAAATGAGTGATTCCAATTATCAGGAACGTGTTTAATAAAGTCTGTTAATTGAGTCGTTCAAAGGCGAGTTTTTTTCTACATTTTACTACAAAACCGCTCGATTGTTACGCGAAACGATTTCCATTGAAAATAAATTTCCTTAATAACCAGACTTGACAATACCGAGTAACAAATATAATACAGTATATCCCGATTTATTCAAACCGTCCGGGGTACAAGATGATTCGGTTAACTGGATCGTTAGGATAATAGGAGTCCGCTAACTCTCCTCTTCACTATCGCTCCTTCTTTCGCATAATAGGAGCTGATGTTCGCATAACTGGATTTACACCTATTTGAATAGCAACGAGATTTCCCTGTTTCTCGTGCATCACAAGAGGACGCATTGCGTTTGTTTTTGTCACGATAAAAAATGTCATAAATGGTGTACCATAGGTTCGCATAATAGGAGCTGAGCAAATAGTAATAATGTAAGATTAAAATATAGAAAACGATACCCGATTCAATTGAAACATACGCGGTTGAATAACATTTATAGGATTTCCGACGATGATTGATTGACCGTGCGTCACCTGTTGACCGAAAAAAGATAATCACAACTGGCACAACAGCCATTAAAGTAATCCAACCATAAAGGCTTAAAAAATGCCGACTAATCGTCGAGTAACGTGTTAAATTGTACGATATTAGCAACTTTCGCCTGTGGAGGTTCGAGAGAGGGAGAGAGGGAGAGAGAGAGAGAGAGATCGTTAAAGGCGACAGGGGCGAGCGATAATACATCACGGGCACAATGCGTGGAATAAGTAAATGAATTAATCAAAATCCGTCTTGTTTGATAGCGAGTCGCTTTGTCCGGCGAGCGGTGCCGCAATTACGCGCCGCGCCAAATACGTCGCACGCACCTGTGCGTCTAAATAACAGCCAATCCAACACCGAGCCAGCGCCGGTCGGCCGGTGTGGCATCGTCGTCGTCGTCGACGGTATTTTCCCCTTCGGGTTAGACGACGACGACGACGACGACGACGAAGCGGACGCGAACTTTCACGCGGCCGCGCGAAGGAGCCCCTCGCTCGCGAGCGGCTCGTTTTGAATCATCGTTTCTCATCAACACGGTGAAAAATCTCTCTAGGTATCGATCGGGCAACTATCGCGTATCGTTATGCCCCGACAGATACATACGGCTTATTAATATTAATGAATAGCCTCTCATAAGTTCTCCTTGATTTATGTCTCCGAGTCCTACGCCAATGTAAGCTTGTTGCCCCGCCGTAAATCTTGCCGGCGTAGCGGGACAAAAGTAATTTCTGTACGTTATTTGTATTTTTAACTGGACCCCTTCTGCCGCCGCCTCGCCCGGTGAGTCCTCGTTTCGTCGCTTCTCCACCTTTCATTTTGAAACTCGTGTGCTCGTGCACACGGCCCGAGCCCGAGCCCGAGCCCGAGCCCGAGCCAGGCCCGCTAACGACGTGCGCGCCGATCGAATTCGCGCGCGGGCTCGTCGACGAGAGGACCATTATCTAGCGCGAGGAATTCAAGCCCGCCGGCGACGAGCCGCGGCGGTTTCGAGGTCCGCGGCACCCGTCTCCGACGTGTCTAGCTGAATCCTCGCTAATGGCTCGCCACGTTCAGCCTCCGCTCCTCGAAATAATTGTCTGAACACTCGCGCGGCCGTTACTCGCCCGGCAAACCCGAGATCGGTACCAATTTTTCCGAAAAACAGTGCCCCCTTCAAAGTTGCCATTGGCTAGCCGCGGCTCGTCTACTCTGAACTCCCCCAATGGCAAGATCAGCCCTGGGAACTGTTTCGATGGATTATTAACACGTTCGCGGACGTGAATGCTATGGCTTTCATTTTCATGGTGATGCAAAATGACATGAATGCTGTAGCATTCAAATTTTAAAGCCAATTTTTATTCATTTCATTTTACACAACCTTAAGCTTTTGTAATTAATATACATTTCAAAGTGATGACCAACTGTCATTGCTAATGACAGTTAACTTAATATTATTGTTTATGGCTAATCAGATTTCGGATGGTACAACTAGTTTCAACAAAAATTGCCTGTCTATTTTTGCAGCTCGCTGACATTTTTACTGTCCGTGAACGTGTTAGGTCGTATACAGGGTGTCCCACGTAACAGTTTTCACGATTTTTCAAGTACCTGCGGATAATCTGACAAACAAATATTCTCAACAAAAGTTTATCAGTTTTCGATTGGCCATATAATATTTCTTTTAGTATTGTCAAAGTCACCATTTTTTTTAAACGGCACTTTGTATTTTTGACTTAACAGTATTATAGACCGTATCAAGAAAAATTCGGCGACCTAGTATACCATGACCTTCGGATGACCTTGAAGGCAAAGAAATGAAAATTTCAACAAGAAATGACAGTCTACTAGAATGGGTGATAACAACTTGTGATTATTATTGAGACTTTAATAAAGAGAGAGAAAAGAAAGAAAGAACATATATTCTTTCATCGATTCATTTATACTATAAATATATAATATAAATTTTATATCAATCTCGAAGCTAAAACGAGCAATTAAGTAGTTTTTCAGAAGCTCTTGGAGCTATTAAATCATTTCGATTTCGATCGAATCAATTTTTGGGTTCCGATCACAAAAAGTAACTAGCGCGTGATGCCCAATAAAAACTCCAAAAATATAAAAATAAATAATATATTCACGGACTTCCCATGCTAAGATTTTAATAATTTAAATAATTTGTAGAATAACGCAAATAAAACCGGTGATTCGATCAATGATGGCAGGCTTAAACCTAGATTATTTAATACAAACGTTAAATAATTTTGTACGAACTTTCAAAGCTCTCGGGGCAAATAAATAATTTTGTAGAATCTCCTAAAGTTACAGGAGCGATCGAATCAATTTTTGGTAGAGTACAGAAATAGAAAAATATCGTTCAAATTTTTTAAATGACGGGAGGAATAGCTTTCGCGTTGTGCGGTGATAATAAATGTTTAATCGAGCAGCCGAATAAAATATGATGCTCGAAGCGTCGTTTAACCCGGTGAAGAGCATTGTTTATTGAAACTCTGCTGGCAAGGCGGTTGTTAATGGCGATAGATCGGCGACCGGTCGCCGAGAATAAGCCCGACAGTGGACGGGCCTAATGTGATTGAAATTTCAGAGCTGTTTCGATGATTGATCGCCCGGCTGATTATTTAGAGGCTCGAACAACCACGGACGGGACTATTTTTCAAGCAGCCTCTCTAGCCGTTCGAAGTCAATCGGTGGGAAAGCGGGCGCCGGTTAAGGAGGTCGTTGTCGGAAACAGTTACTAATTGACCGGCGCGGATAGGCGAGAAATATAACCGGCGGGAACGCAATCATTCTCGAGGGGTGAGAGGAGACAGTTACACGAGCCTCCGCGATAAAGTCTTGCGAGCTTGTCGTGGTAAAATTGCTTACCCTATGGTCACATCCGTAGAGAAATTACACATTAACAACGGAGACAAATTAACCCTTCGGAACTGTATTAAAAATCTTTCTGAGAAATTCCACCATTATATTACTTTCGGACGTCGCAAATCTTTCTTTTGCAACGAGCAAAACCCTGTGTAACTTTCGAGCACGAGTGCCCGTATAAATTACATATGAACGTTAGCTACAGTGACAGATTTCGTCATTATTGATTTACACAATATATGGTCCAGGAGACATACCCGAGCCGTGTTATGCTTACACTCCACGGCGTCCAAGGCCTCTCAAGTTTCCCCTCACGGGGTATACTCCGCGGTAGTGGGGATCACTCCGCGACGTTTATCCTCCAGGCCTTGACGACATATATAGAGAAATCACTGTACTCCTCGGCGTCAGAGGCCCCTCGAGCTTCATGGTCCCTCACGGGGTATACTCCGCGGTAGTGGGGATCATTCCGCGACGTTTATCCTCCAGACCTTGACGACATATATAGAGAAATCACTGTAAACAGTGTTGCGTATGGATCGCTTTAGAGCAACTTAAATTTGAAGCTTGTTGGGATAATGGACACTTCACATATCGAAGGTATCTGCATTTCTCAAGTCTCGTTTCCGTTCATCACCAAAATTTAGCGTAACATTTTATCGCTCCACAGTCGCATTCATTCAGAGTATTTTCAACTTCGGTCGCACTAAATTTTTCAAATCCTCTTCAAGCCACATCGATATGCCGTTCAACCTTAAAAATCGGGCTGAGGAGGAATGAATGAGGATCGATAAAACATCGACGTTTTAAATCCCGTTTCATCGTGTTTCCTCCCCGTTCACTAGGGATCGTAACTTGGACTCCGTGGAAAAAGATCGAGGAGTTGATTGATCGCGAACACGGTTGCCGAGGTTTCCGAGGGGGGTAATTTGAGGGTGACCGAGAAGAGATATTCGATAACAAGGTGCGCGGCAATTTCACGGCGACGAGTTTTGCGAATTTTATTGTCCGGGCTGGTATAATCGTACGCAACCGATTCCGATGAACAGGGGTGGGGGGTGGGGGTGGAGGACGACGACTGCGGGGATTTTTCTGCGGACGGTTTACGAGCTTCCTGGCGACCGGTCGTGTCTAATGAAGACTATTAAATGGAGAACAAATCGTTCCGCCGAAACGATAAGGGACAATAAAACCCGTGGTCCCGCGGTGGATCGGGTCCCGGTCATCAGGAAAGGGGGGGGGGAGGAGGGGAAGAGGGATCAGGACGCGATAAAAAGGGAGCACGGAGGCATCGCCGGTAGCAGAGACAAATGATGTCTAATAGGGAAGAAGGGCCGCGAGGGAATTTGGCGTGCCGGTCGATGCCTATCAGTCAGACGTTTAATTAATAACAACACTCGGCCTGGCTGACATCTCCTGCCGATGTGTGTAATAGTTTACGCCCACCCCGATCGGAAGGCCGTCTCCTCGCATCCTCTGCGCTTCGCCGACTCGCTCCGGCTCGCTCCGACTCGCGCTCGATCCAGCGCCGGAGACCCACCCAAGCCCTCTGCTGATTCATTTCGATTAATCACGAGCGCGGCTGGAAAACTTAACGCGTGGCCCCGCTACACGCGAGCCACGATTATACTCTGCTTTTTGCCTCCTACTCAAGCGACAGGTACTTCCGGTCTTACGCTAGGCTAGATTATAGAGCACCGTTCGGAGCCGAGTTAATGAGCTTCTGCGGTGACTCGTTCCTCGGACGATCCTTAAAAGCGGCTACATAAAAGACTTTCCAGTGGCCTCCGCTCCCGTTCTACCCTCTGATTTGATTTACTTTGTTTTATTCCCTTTTGCGGATTTTATGGGAACGCGCAACCATCAAATCTATTCACTGTTTAGGCTCGTCCGTCTTGTACGATAATAGTCACACGCAATTGTAGCGACGTACTTCGCCATCAATTGTGACGTCGTTGTGAGAATGTTATCGAATGATCAGTACAAAATTACGCGAAATTAATTCCCACAGCGAGCACGCACGCACTTTTGCAGGCTTCTATGCATCCAATTTCACATTTTAACGAATGTATCAAATTGCCTGTTTTAAACGAGCACGTCGAATTTGATATTTTTAATGAATACAGGAAAATGTTTGTATCCTACACGAAAACGTCAAAATTTGTATTTTTTAACGATGGACCATCGAACTGCCCTGTGAAGAGCGTTATTGGTACAGTGATTTCTCTACATATGTCGCCGAGGTCTGGTGGATAAACGTCGCGGGATTATCCCCACTACCGCGGGACCACGAAGCTCGAGAGGCCTCGGTCGCCGAGGAGTATAAACATAAGCTCGGGTATGTCTCCTAGACGATACAAGACGCTGGCAAGACCCAGTTGTTGACATATATCGAGAATTCACTGCAAACATTTGTAAAGAAATGCGACTTCAACGCTAGAGTAAACAATATGATTACAAAATGAAGAATACAAAGAATACTAAATGACGAATTTCAGATTCCGTATTTCTCAATTATTGAGATTGCAAAGATGCGTGTACGGACAACTAGTGTACACATTTATTTATTCAGACGTGTCTTGCAAAACGAATAGAACAATATCTGGATAAATGCGGTCTTGTTATATTTAAAAGGCAATTCAAATGAATCACCCCTGTGCGCGGTTGATCTAGCGTTAATAAAACCTTATTTGGATTTAACCAAGTCTTTCGAGCATCCACAAAAGAGTAGAGTTAAAGACTTACAGTTTAAGTGTCAGTTTCTAAGAACGTCAGGTGCATGACCGTCCACGGCCACGTCCCGAGCGTGGATATGAGTATCCATAGTGTGTTCCGCGTATGTCAAAACTTCAATTCAGGGGTGTACGAATAAATAATCGCTTTCCCATGCAATCCGTTCCGATTGTCACTAAAATTGTATCGTCCCGTACGTTTTCCCGAGAGCATTAGCAGCCGGCAACATAAACAGCTCATTAATCAAACGGTGCTCGAAGCCTATTTGAGCAACAATAAAAGCATCGACAACACCTCGAATCGCCTATAAAATATGATAATTCACCGTTCGAGGCAATCAACGAGCACCTTCGGAGCCTATTAAAGAAAACAGATTTATTTCCACCGGTGGAATCGGAGCCTGGATCGTTCGCATAATAGAGTCAACGTGCGCACAGGTTCCGAGTGAACGATTAATGCAACGACACTTAGTGTCGTATAGAGGGGAAGGGGGGGGGGGGGGATGAGAGGGTTACAGCGTTGGAAAGTCGGCGCGTGAATGGAGAACTATTGTAATTAACCGCGGTTCCACGTCCAATTCGGTAGGCTCGGCTAGGCGGTTAATTTATTCCGTTGCGGCGCTGCACGGCGTGGCGGGACGCCTCTCTCGATCTATAGATCACCGATCGGGGCTCGCGCGTTATAACGAAGAAATTCCGAGATTAAGAGACGCCGCTGGTGCGCGCGGCTCGGCTCGGCTCGGCGCGGCCGCGAGCGAGCAGAGTGGCGAGCAAGCGAACGGAGCGAGCAGCCGAGCAGGCGAGCGCACACGGAGAACAAACGTGGAGATTACATCATAGATTAAGTCACACTATAAATTCTGGCCGGACGCGAGCGATAATGAGCTCCGGACGATACATCAGCGTCGCCGAAAACGCAAAATTAATGTAGTTCATCGTGCATTCCGTCGTTAGGCATAAATCCTTCAATAGGTCGCGACGACGTGGCCGCTCGATCGAGAAAGAGAAACGAACTTGGCGAACGGTGGAGGGAGGAGAAGGGGAGCGAGAGAAAGAGATCCAAGAAAGGGATCGAGCCAGGCAATAAGGAGGAACGCGTGGGCGAGAGGAGGACGAAGCGTCGAAAAGGTGAAAGAAGGGGGGAGGAACGTGGCCGATCCAGGAACGGAGATAACCGAGGGTGGGGGAGGGAGGGGAGAGGTTCAAGGGGGTTCAGGGGAGTGCGAACGGGTGGAAGGAGGAACAGGAAGAACGGCGATATCGGCGTAACGAGAAAACCTGGTGGTGGCACCGCACGCGGTGGAGAGTTCAACGTGGCGCACCGGTAATGATTAAGCGGCTGATTAATTTCAGATTAGCGGCTATGACTGTACACGCGAATGATCATAATGGAGTGTCCGTCGCGATTACAACTCGGTCTATTACGTTGATTAATCGGATACAACTCATATACATATGTATGACATCCAGTGCAAGTCGGGCCCGATCCATTCATTCCGTTTTCTCTCCGTCCCGGGACCCGAGAGCCCGTGGATCACGCGAGCGGAAAGTGCCCACTCGAAAACGATCACTGTTGTTTCCCGTTCGACGCGACGGTCCCCGATTTTGGGACGGGTCCCGTGGAAACTTTTTCCACGAACGGTCCCGTGTTCTCCGGATGGACACGATAAATCCTCGAGATTATCGATCGCCGAGATATCCTTGACGCTTTCACCGTAAACCCCCCCCCCCCTCACTCCTCGGGCCCGGGGCCGGTTGCCTCACGACCGTGGATCATCGTAGATCGTGTCCCTTCGCGTCGAGGCACCGAGTTTCGCTTCATTTTTCTCGGCCCGGTGACACGTGCTCTCGGCCGAACACCGCCGAGGGAATCACGGGTCCCGGTTCCAGCAAATGACCCGGCCAAAGAGTTGGGATCATCATCGAATCGCATGCTCGGGAATGAAGATAATTATCCGGAGGAAAAATCGGAAGGACGTCTGACGACAGCATCTTCCCTGAGACTCGGTTTCTTGGGGAGTTGGAAGACTATAATTGAGCTGTGCAGTTTCGTAAATGTACATTGTCATTTATAAATGTACATTTACAATGTGCATTTACGTTTAGAAATGTTTGTAATATGTAATAAAAAGTGGAAGTGACATAGAAAAAAATGATGGGAAGAGTACGGTGCCATTATTTTCAGAAAAAATGTACTTTGTAGGAGGGAGAAGAAAGTAATGACTCGGGGTCGTTATTTTCGATGCAACTTGTTTTCTTGAAAATTTAGACTGTGAACTATTGACCTGTAGAAACATTTACGAAATGATGGGAAAGATATTGAAACATTGAGAACTGATAAAAAAAATAAGTCTTGACCAGTACCATTATTTTTCTTCAAACTTGTGTTCTTTGAAATTTAGAGTGCTGTGGATTGTAATTTCAATCTCCCTGATTTATTGAAAAAATGAACGAAAAGAGATTGAGACATTCAGAACTGATAAAAACAAAAAAATAAGTCTTGCTTAGTACCATTATTTTTCTTCAAACTTGTGTTCTTTGAAATTTAGAGTGCTGTGGATTGTAATTTCGATCTTCCTGACTTATAGAACAATTTTTAAAGTGAAAAAAGTAGTATCTATTGATGCGGTGAACTAACAGGAGAAGACTGTGATCATTATTTTTTCCTACTGCTTATTCTCTTGAAATGTACCCTGGCCGTACAGTGGATGTTTGTCATAAACTGAAACAATGCCAAGAAATGATATTATAGCATTTTATTTCATTAATATTGCAAACTGCCTGGCAGTTTGCGAAAGAAATTCTTCCTCGGCCCCGGTGTTTATACAATTACCTATGAAAATGGGAATTTGCATAAAGGTCTGCCGTCTAATTGTGGCATGTACCAGTTTTCCACTGAGCCCCACAATTAACCCTCTCTCAACAAGAGCTGGGTCATTTCGACCCGCCTCTCGCGATTTTAACCTCGACGAGGAATTAAGGAGAAGTGCTTTGTTCGATTTCTTAGCGAAAGGACGGCAACTTCACGATAGAATGCAATAAATTTATCGACAACATTGATAACAACACCACCTTCAACATTTAAAAGCCACGGAACATTAATTGAACACAATATTTTATTCTGAATCTACTGAAACCGTTAACGAAACAAATATAATGTCACTTCATTACAATTTATTTAACACTAAACCTACCGAGCCTTAAAAGTATCTGATACATGTTGTCTCATAAAAATGACGAGATTGAATTCACTTGGACTTTGTGTGATTCTTATTATAATACATGCTCTACTAAATACATTTCTTCAATCATTTCCCGCGAAATCATTTTTATAATTTCAGTAATTGTAAAATAAAAAATCTGGAACCGGTCATTTTGACCGGCGATGGTAGGTTCAGTGTTAAACACTCAAACTCGCATACACAGTCCACTTATTTCTCATGGAGAAGTTTCTCCGAATAGGTTTACTTTGTACCGAAAATTGTAAATTCTGATAGTACAGTTTATCCCAATTAGTGGTGTTCGAAGAACAGACACAAGTGATAACAAAGGGAATAAGGTGCAATCCACCTCAATCAAAATCATTATTGTAAGACGATCTGTGCCGTATAAGATTTCCGCGATTGTGATTGAGGAAACATGTGCATCCCATAATTGAGGAAACGGTGGAAATCGATTCGCGAAAGCATGGTGGCCAGAGGAAATATCGGAACCGTAGGAGTTACAGCGTTGTCCCGCAGTCGCGAGATTATCCGGAGAAAAAATGCAAGTCCAGCCGCGGGAATCATTGAAAAATGATAAGTAGCCATAAATTCGTTCATTAAACCGTTAGAGGCGCGCACGGCGAGCGTCCTGATCGCAGGCGTTTGCATGCAAATGCAGCCGCATACCGTGGAACTTAATGATAATACCGCGTTGCGCCGGGCAACGCGTAAAATGTTGCAGCGCCGGCTTAAGATCCTCGAATTGCCAAAATTATTGGCACTCCCGGCGTGGCGCGGGGCCCTCGTTAACTCATTCGGACCGTGTAACGAGTCGGGCTCGTGCCGCGTAATTCGTATCCGCGTGTACGAACAACGGTCCAACAACGAACGAACGTTTCGCTCGGGCTTTTTCGGCCCGCGATCGAGCCTCCCTCTGAAAAACTAAATTGCCCCGTACACCGTTCGCCGGATGTAAAATTAACCTTTATACGAACACACTCCATTTTTCCGGAACAGTTCGTTCAACGCTCGGAACGCGGCCGCGCCGTGGCCGGGTCGTTTCTAACCCGACGTAAAATTTTATTGCGCGCACTGCTTTGAAATGTTTTGCGAAATTGTGCCACCCTCGGGGAATAGGAACAGATAAATGTATGGTTGAAGTTGGAATCAAAGCGATACTGAAACGTTATCATACAGATTGTTACTCTAATCCTGTTGCATTCTGAAGGACCCAATAAAATGCATATGCAATTTACAACTTTGTTAAGTCTCCTAATTTTGGAGCTCTACTTTCCCGTCTGGAACGCCAGAATCCTCATACAACGAAATTTCTTTATCGTAATTGGACGTCCAATTATCCTTGCCGTCGCTATGCATTATGCAAATTTGAATAGGATTGTGCGGTAAAAAGAGTACACTTCTTCCTTATCGGCTTCGAACCAGTAATCATAAAATAAAACCACATGTTTACTTAGCGTTTCACCGGTTTTCGAAGATTGTTGTGCGTAAAAATCGGCTGAATTATACATGACGGTAACAATTCCCGATCGTTAAGAAAATCGCCGGACACAATCCCAAGTGTTCCCGTACCCATTTCCAGTAGCCGGTCGTCGGTTTCCGCCCGTGGAATCAATCACCTACTAGGAAGTCAATGATTTCAGCACCAGATAACGAGTTTCTCTGGTGGACGTGTATAGGAGCCGCGAGTACATCTGCCTGGAACGAATCATTAATTATTGGCCAGCGCTACTGCGTTACACGTTCCATTATTCTACGGGGCGATAAAAAGTGGACCATCCAATTCAGCCGAACCGAAGAATTAGATACGCCTTCGAAAATTTGTATTCCGCAAGCCTACAATTATTGAAATCCTTTTGTTCTATTCCAGCAGCGCCGTCTATCCTTGTTCCCTGAATTGCACCAGGGACCATTTTGATCTAGCTTGGTAAGAAGATCTATCTAAAATCCTGGGTTGAACGGAAGTTCGTAGCGATTTTAAATTAACAAATATATTTGAATTGAAAGATAACATTGATTCAAAGATAAAATTGATGTTTGATGATGTTTGATTCAAAGATAAAATTGTATTCAAAATTAAGATATCTCTTCTTAGATTAGTTCAATAACACATTTTCCATTCTGTTTTATTATTTGTTGCCATTTTTTAGGTAACTTATCATTGTCTAAATCTAAGAATCAATGTCTTAATTTTATCCATTCTGTCCTATTCCTTTTTGCCATTTTCGAAGTAACTTATCACTAGACTGCGATTTTATGCATTTATGACAAAAATCGGTAGGCGTGTTTTCAAACAGTAAAAACATTAGAAAAATTTTAAAAGACTGTTATATTGTTTTCAACCTATTAAACATATTAAGAAAGAAAATAAATTTCTACTTCACTCCAGTCTGTTGCAATTCAGGTAGGAAATTTTTATTTTGCATAAAGATCCTCAGTCTACTTATCACTGAATAAATCTAAGAATAAATATCTTAATTTTATCTTTGAATGTTAATTTAAAAGCGCTACGAACTTTCGCTCCAACCCAATAGTACCTTGATCTAAATTAAATTAAGCTGAATAAAGTACCCTTAAGATCTGCTCAAAAAAATAGACAAATAATTATCTAAGTAGATCCAAGCAGTGCTAATTGTGTAGTCGAAATTGTCCTCCATCCGGAGGACAATTAAAATTCCGCAACCTTCATCAACCACCCGTCCAGGAATATAATTAAACGAACGGCCATAGTTATCAGGATTTTAAATTAAGCTAAATAAAGTACCCTTAAAATGTGCTTCAAAAATTGACAAATAATTATCTAAGTAGATCCAAGCAGTGCTAATTGTGTGGTTGAAGTCGTCCTCCTTCCGGAGGACAATTAAAATTCCGAAATCTTTTTCAATCACCCGTCCAGGAACATAACGAAACGAACGACCATAGTTATCAGGATTTTTCTGCGCAAATTGAAAGACACTCCCCACCAAATTCCGAGCGGTGCGTTTTTATCGGCCAGTACGCATCTCCGATCCATTTTCTGTCCTTTGAGCGCGCGCGGCAGCCGCGAATGACGCAACAATCGAGACCGAGAAAATCGGAGAACGATCATCGCCTCGGCTTCCGACGACCGGGGCCGCCATTAACGAGCAGGTATCCACGATTAAAACGGATTATCGTCGGCCTATTAAAATTCAAGAATCGAACTTAACGTTCGACCAAGGCCGCCGCGGTGAATTTAAATCGGCCCCCTCTCCCTCTCCCCCCCCCCCCCTCTCTCTCTATCTTCTCTCTAACTGTCCGTAATTGAAACGGGTTATCCAGGCCCATAGATTTCAGATACCGTGAAACGGTTGACGTTAAACGATCGCGGAGTCCGTAAATCCCCAGCGCGGTGCGACGACACGTTCTTGTAACCGGGTCTCGTTCTCTCTTCCCGGGCTCTCTCTCTCTCTCTCCCTCTCTCTCTCTCTCTCTCTCTCTCTCTCTCTCTCTCTCTCTCTCCCTCTCCCTCTCTAGGCTCTCGTTTGCCAGCCCGTTACCATGTGGGTCCGCCGCGAGAGAGACCCCGGCAAAGTAAGAATGCTCTCTATCGAAAAGGGGAGAGAATATGGATGGAATGGAAGTGCAAGAAAACGAGCCGCGGAGAGAAAGGAAGAGACGGTTAGGGGCCACGCACCGGTGCATCAACGCGAGCCTAAAGAGAGAGGAACCAACAGCGGGTACCGATCCCGATGCCCATGGTGGTGGTGATGGTGGTGGTAAACCGAGGGCCACGGTGTTGGTGGGTTCCGATGGTGACGACGTACACTACCGTCCAGAAGTATCTGGACACTTCCGAATCTAATCAACGACCCTTCGTTACGATCCTTAACCCTCGTCCGCTGCTCGAACCAATTTGTCCTAAAACCGGGTCGTCGCTTCTAAGGCGTCCTGTTTTGGGACGCATATCAATTAATTCGGTATCACGAGCTCGTACAGAGTGGTCCATTAAATGTATCCCACAGTTGCGATACTGTGTAGAACATTTTGTATGCAGTTTGGTCGCTATTAATGGACAAAGACGATTCCAAGAAAGTTCTGGCGTTTTTAAGGTCATTATTGTGTCCTGAATGTACAGTTGAATTCTGTTGATCGTAGTGAATGATCAATTAACACGTTGTGTGCCACACATCAACCCCAGAGATTCTTACAAAATCAGAGTAATTTCATTGATGAAACCACAACTTGAAATTTAAAATGTATTATAGGGGATGCTGTCTTAACCATTTTGAATTGTAAAGATCCTAATAAAATTTGGTTTATCTGTGTATCTTATAGTAAAAATAAATTTTGTAAACCCAGTCGAAAATCACTGTCAGTCATATGTGTCTGTCAGTTAACGTGTTAATAATTAGGGTTTCATGCATTTATGACAATACAGTGAATTCTCGATATACAGTGACTTCCACTAATATTCGGTTAAAAATTGAATAACTTTGTCAATTTTAGGACTACACTACTTGAATATTTTTGAGAAGTTAGAATAATTGGTTCGCTACATAATGTGAAAAAATTCTTTGATTAAAATTGCAATTTGTCGAAATTGCAGAGGAAGTACTAAAAGTTGTAGTTTGCAACTTTTTTTATGCGGGCTTATATCAAAAATTTAAAAAGTACTTTTTGTACATCTGTATCAAGTCTACATATTCTGTATACATATATTACATATATTTCATCTAAATCGGTCAATGTTGCAACGAGATACAAACGTTTAACGATGAAATTTTCAATGTAAGTCCACATGAAAAAGCTACAAACTACAACTTTTAGTATTTTCTCTGCAATTCGACCAATTGCAATTTTTGTAAAAAATTTTTTTTTACTTTATGTAGCAACCCAATTGTGCTAACTTCTTAAAAAAATCCAAGTCGGATGGTCCAATATTAACAAAGTTATACGATTTTTAAAAGCGTCCGAATATTAGTGGGAGTCACTGTATGTCAACTGTCAGAGTCAGTGTATCGTGAAGGAGACATACCCAGTGTTATGTTTACAGTCCCGGCGTCCAAGGCTCCGCGGTAGTGGGGATAATTCCGCGACGTTTATGATCCAGACCTTGGCGACATATATAGAGAAATCACTGTAACTGGAATTTGACACAGTGTGGAGATTGAGGGAGTTGAATAGCGTCCGTGTCTTACTTTCGACCTAGTGAAATTATTAAAAAAGGGAACACGTTCTTAAATATATTTGATAAAGAATGCAGAAAATTTTTGTTTTGCACTCCAAGATCCGCAGTCTACTGATAACAAACAGTTGTATAAATTGATGAGTTTACATTCAAAAACATTAATGTTCTAATGGTACTACAGCCAGACGAACTCTCATAATTTTCAAACAAAACAATTTAATATATTTTCTTTTACCCCCAAGATTGAAGTTGAACGTGAGATTCATTTCCAATAAATTGCACACCAAATTCGTTCAGTTCGTGAGTCAGTGCGAGAGCGAAAATTTGCACAATCCTCTCCAGAATCTAGCCTAGCATTTCGATAAGAATGAAATAAAGGATTCGAGGTGAACGACGCACGAACGATACTTTTCGAAGAGTCATAAGTGTTCGGATACTTCTGGACGGTAGTGTAGCCGGCGACCGGTGGATGTGCGCGCGGATAGGGGCCAGGCTGGCAGTGGCTGGCCGGGTATAGTGGTGGTATAGTAGTCGTTTCTGACCAGTGTCTGGTCGCCGGTATCCAACTGGAGGGCTCGAGTAATGTGGACTCGAGCCATATTAGGGGACGCGGCTACAACGTGCCGTTTCCTGCCAGTATTCGATGTTATCCGATGCATATTGAGAATCCCGGGACTGCCAATGTAGAGCGATCTCGAGTCAATATGATCCCACGTTAAACCCTATTCGGTCTTGTCTCGGCCGGCTGATCCCGCATCCTTGGGAAACGTGTTCCCTTTGCCGGGGATCCTGGAGGCAACGTTGCGCCAGCCTAACCGGCGCGCACGCTAACTGGACCAATATTCGATAAAATTCATACGGTCGTTTATCAGCCATTGTTTTTGGTCCCGGGGAGGACCACGGGGGAGGCATGTTTTTAAAGGGACGTTATCGCGGGGAGGAATGCGAGAGAGCAATCGCGGAGCGGGTTAAATCGAGCTAATGGCTCGCTAACGAGGAACAACGGACCGCGGTTTTTCGAGCGGAGATTGATAAAAGAATGGGCGGTTCTCGGCCGATTCTACGAGACGACGCCCGGGCGCTGCGTATCCGCCATTATCCCTTGTTTGCTGCATGCAGATCGCAAGGGCCGCCTCGCGTTGCTCCAATAAATTAGAATACATAAATAAGAATAACTTGCCGGGGCGGACCCTGTCGCGGAGTCCTGCCACTCGTCGGAGGGAAAAAGAGACAGTTCCTCTGTCCCTGGACGTCGTAGGAGGAGGAGGAGGAGGAGGACGAGGACGATCCCCGGCGTCCGCGTTTCTGTCAACAATCATTTCGTTCGGCCGGTGTCTCCTCGCGGCGGGCCGGGCTGCGAGTCAATTTACATTACACACACCGATTCCATCTATCGATCTTACAATGTCTTCTGCGCCCGAGTCCCATTCGTCAGTCCTGTCCGCGCGCTGATTATTCCCCGTGCGTTTCTCGACGCTCCTTTTTTCCGTTCCTGTCTCCTCTCCTCTCCGCTCCACTCCGCCTGGCCTGTCCTTCTCCAGTGTTCGCGAGAGCTGGCCAAAGCGAACGGCCCCGGCCCCGGACCCGGTGCGCAAGCATGCACGCTGCATCGCAAGTAGCCGGTCGCCGATCCGATTGCTGTCGCATGGCACCGATAATAAAAGGTACGCGTGTCGTAACCGACCCGTAAAACGCGCCACGGAATTAACGAGCGGCCGGGAAAACCGGGGAAACACGCGGAACCGCTGTCCCAGAGAACCGCGGGGGGTCCGCGGACACTTATGGTGCCAGAAACTGCCTGGAAATTGCTTTATCTCCGCCGGCGATCGGCGTCCCTGACGGCTACGTTACGGAACACAGTTTATCGTCGGCGAAGTGCGAAAGCACAATTTCTTGTGGCCAGAAGCGAAGCAAGACTCTAAAATGCTATAACAGGATACAATAAATGGCAACAAATTGGTCAGATTTTTCTCTGACCTTCTCTTCTACAGGCTTTTGGAGCTCCTCCATGAATATCTCTAGTGAAGATATTTTTTAAAGCTAAGATACAACTTACGCAACCCATGTACACATTGTGCAACCCATACACACAATTCTTCTACCGATCAAACACGGTTAAACCGTCGCAAACTACGGTTTATAGACATCGTATTGAAATGTGCTTGCAATTAATTTGACGCAAGTCGATGTCGTGGAATATCGAAAGGGTTCGTACGCTTTTTCAATAAATCAAACAAGCTAAACGGCAGAATACAAATGGCAACAAATTGATCAGATTGTTCTCTGACGATTTTACACAATTCTACAGGCTTTTGAAGCTCCTCCATGAATGTCTCTAGTGAAGATACTTTTTTAAACTAGGATACAACTTGTGCAACCCATGTACACATTGTGCAACCCATACACACAATTCTTCTACCGGTCAAACACGGTCAAACCGTCGCAAACTACGGCTTATGGACATTGAAATGTGCTTGCAATCAATTTGACGCAAGTCGATGTCGTGGAATATCGAAAGAGTACGTGCGCTTTTTCAATAAATCAAACATCACCAAACAGTTATAATCTGAACACTATACACAAGACCTCAAACACGGTCAAACAGCTGTATACTGAGCTTATCGTGCTCGACGTAAAGGCGCATTCATAGTTACCGCCACGAAATCGACATTTAGGAGTATGAAAACGATGAATTCTCGATATTAGTCAACAACGTGGGTCTTGCCAGCGTCATATATCGTCCAGCTGATACCCCGTCCTAGGGTATGCCCTACCTGTGTTTTGTTTGCGCTCGTCGACGTCCGAGTCGACTCGAGCCTCGTGGCCCCTCACGAGGCACTCCGCGCGGTGGTGGGGATAATTCCGCGACGTTTATCATCCAGGCCTCAGCGACATATATTGAGAAATCACTGTATTTCCATAGATCAAGCTGAGAGATACTGCGATTCTAGTTACATATCATGAAATGATGGCATTATTAATTAATGTAATGTTATTCAGTAAAGTAAGAAACGATTGCGGCAGAAGTTAAGGTCGTGTCTGGTTGGTCATAGGAGCGGAAAGGGCCGAACGCAACAGAATGGCACCGGCGAAGGAGTTTGATTTAACATCATCGGAGCTCGCGTCACAGGTACGGCAAGAAGAGAGGTAATTCATGCGTCTTGCGGAGAAGAAAGGCCGCGAACAGGGTCGAGAGGAGAAGCGAGCGGGCTTACGTGGAGTAAGTCTGCTCGAAAAACGAAAGAGGCCGCGAGCCGAAGAGTAGAAGCTGTCAAAGCCTCCCACGTGACGCGTACCGATACTCTCCGAAGTCGACATATTTTAAAGGCAAGCAAGCTTGCTAATAAGATCGCGTTTTACGACACCTCGTTAGGGGAGGGAAGATTTACAAGCTGACTGGTGTTGGTGCACCCCTGACGCACGGAATGGTATGATGATGATTCCCTGTCTCTCTCCCACTCTCCTTCTCTCTCCTTCTCTCTCTCTCTCTCTCTCTCTCTCTTCTCATCCGTTGGTATGTACGTAGCCGGCCAATATGAAGAGACCGAAGAAGGGTATGAAGTTTTATGAGAAAGAATGGCAAGCAAAGAAGCCAAGCCGGACCAATATAGGAGCGCCGGGTACGGCCACTACAGGGCTTTGTTCCTTCGACAATACGCGTCTATGGTTGCTGTGTGTCCTTCGGATATTAGCCGGTATATACAACGGTCCCGCCGCTGATGAAGTCGTGATATCGCTGATAAAAGCCGCTGGCTGATCGATAGAGGTAGACGACGAGACAACGCCGAGAAACTGCGAGCAAAAATGGTACCCTCCTAAACCCCGGGGACCGTTGCCCGGGCGTCTCCGATGTGGAACCCGGTTTGAACGAGACGCCTGGAAAATCATTGTAGCGGATAGGAAGCTGTAAATCTCGCCACCGTTTATGAAATCCGGCTCTTCGATCCTGAACAGGAGCAAAGAAACGAATAAACGGTTTTATAGAAGCTGTAAAGGACAACGAGCAGAGTACCGGGGCCCCGGGGGACGTTGATGGCGACCACGGGTGAGACACCTGATCTACGTTTCGGTCACTCGATCTGTGATCTCATTACACACGGCCGAAAAAGTCTGATTATGCTTCTGAATCGGCGAGCCCTCCATGCGATTTATATTCATTGTGACTGTGATACAGTGTCGGATGTGATTCGTCCGTGCGTTTCTTCTTGTGGGGTGTGGACACGTGGTATTTTAATATGTTTGCTTTGCGTGATACGATTTTTATGAATTTCCTCGGAAATGAGGGTTTACAAATGTGTTTACAAGTGTATTTATAAGTATTTACTATTATTCAAATGTTTTTATAAGTATTAAGTATTTTACTTTTCGAAGTGTTTTAATCTGTTTGCTTTGCGTGATACGATTTTCATGTATTTTTTCGGAAATAAGTGTTTAGAAATGTATTTGTAAGCATTTATTATTATTTATTATTATTCAAATGTGGTTATAAGTATTATAAGTGTTTATAAGTTTACTGAGATAGAGAATTAAGTTGTATCCTTTCGTGGACTTCGATGTTCTTTTAATTGGATTGTTAAAAATGCAATGGTTGTTAAAGCAATTCAGCGTGGTTGGTATATGTGCAATGTAACTAGAGATTTAAGAAATTATATCTCTAAGGAGTAGGACAATTTTATTGTCTACTGTCGCTCGTTATAGCGAAATGAATAGAATTTTTAAAAAAGCCATTAAAGTTATATATATTTTTGGGACATCGCCTCGACATACAAGGGCTAAAAAATATCCAATCAGATAGCAGAGAATGCAGAGAGGATCCAGACACAAAAATAAAATAGTACCATTAGTTGATTGATTTAAAGTCGGTTTAAAAAGTTCCGAATAATTGCATAGCCTCATGTACCTTCAGTTTTCTCTTGTTCGTAACCTTTGTACCGTATTCTTCAACATGTTGAAACAAATCTCGTACGAGGTTTTCCAAACTAAAAAAAAATTGCACAGTCTGCATTTTTGCAGTCGACTATTAAATACAATCGATCGGAGTGCAGGACCAAGCGGATTTATTAAAACCGTATCTGGTCGAGATGGAGGAGGGTGCAGAAGAAAAGAAAATGTTGGAAAAAAGGGGTCGGTAGAGCGGCAAGAAGGGAGGCCGACGCAAAACGAAACGAATGAAAGTGTATCATCGGAGAGGAGAGAGAGAGAGAGAGAGAGAGAGAGAGAGAGAGAGAGAGGCGAAAGAGAAAAATAAAGGGAGGATCGGGAGTCGCACGGAAAGCTTCGGTTTGGCGTGCCTGGCGTGCTACGACGGAATTAGCGAGATGGCCGAACCGGGGCTTCGGTATAAAAAGAGGCTGACTATGCAGAAGACACTTCATCCCGTAGCGGTTTGCTCTGCGTCGAGAGGCCGACTTTCGGCCGGCCTGACAGACAGACTGCAATAGATAATATCTGGAGAAGACGTTCGTTCGCCTTCCACCTCGGTTCGACTTCTTCCATCCGGCCCACTCATACGACTCTGTTGGGGTGCACGCGTGTTCCACGCACACCTTGATCGATCTCATTCGCCGGTAGATCAGCGGCGGCGGCGGCGGCGGCGACGACGACGACGACGATGGAGGGCCGAGAGCAAAAGAGAAAGAGAGAGAACTGCAGAGAACCCGACCCGACTCGGCCGGGCTCGGCCCGACCCGGGGCCCAGTCCCGATCCTCGACCCGTTTCGCCGTAGTATGAGAACCCTCGCTTGCTAAGCTAACGGCGTGCACTTATCGAGTTAGTTTTTTGTGTCAGCCGGTTATTAGATTATGATTAAACGATTCGAAGGGCAGAGCGAAGATTGGAGGAACGAGGTAAGCCGATGGGGCCCCGGCGAGAACACAGTGTGGGCAGAACAAACGGCTATCGAAAAGGAGGAGCTAATTAAAATACAAATACCTTAACTGGCTCTTCGGAGGATTAGTTCCAGCGGGGGCTTACGACGCCCGGACGTCTTCCTCGTTACTGTCAAACAGCCGGGGAACACGCTGACGCCTTCCCCCTAACCTCTACCCCATCGCTATCACCCTTCTCTTCATCCACCTCCTCCTCGTCGTCGTCGTCGTCGTCGTCGACCTCCTTCCCCGCCTCCTCCTCCTCCTCGAGGATCACTCTTAAATCGTGAATCGAATTGATACGCCGTGTCGCATTCTATTCCACGATAATCGGATTTCGGACGATTTGCGTGGCCGCGATGATGCCTATTTATCAGCTGCGATCGCGATCCAAGACGTTCACTGCCGATATTCAACTTTTTACACTCGTTCAAACGCCTTTTTAGTCCAGCTTCTCGTTTTCTCGCCTTCCGCGGAATTCTAGAGACCGACATCCGCAGAATCTCGGGCTTGGAACGATTCCTTTTCCGATTGCAGGTAGTTATCGTCTTTTTTTTTTTCACAACAGTCGTCATGTTTTTTCACCTAATCGTCGCACTCAATTTTATTTGTTCTCATTACATAGTATATACATGTCCCACGAACTTTGTCCACTTGTATATCTTGGTTATTTCAAACAATATGTTACTTACAGAAGTTGTAGGATTTAAGAAACTACATAATATGGTATCCTTTGGTCACCTTTGCTTTTTTAAATGGAATGTCCAATGTTTTATGCTCAATTTCGGTCGATTGGCGTATTCTGAGTATAAAAGTACTAAAGTGTACTTGTCCTAAAACTTACCGTTGCTGAGATATTTGACTGTTTTCGCGAAGAACGTTCGAAATGACGGCCACCTGCAGCGATGCAACGTTGTAGTCTTTGAACTGTTGCGTCTCTTACACTTCTTATTGTTGGATCGTCTGTTGTAGCACACGCTGCGATAATTCGGTGCATCATATCTTCCGGAGTTGTTGGTGCATCTCGATACACATTATTTTTCAGTGTTCCCCACAAGAAATTTGCAAGAATATCATTTATACCATATTATATAATTTCTTAAACCCTACAGCTTCTGCAAGTAACATTTTCTCGTATTGTTTGAAATAATCAAGATATTCAAGTGAACAGAGTTCGTGGGACACACTGTATATATATAAATATAATAGAATTTTCCAGCGGCTTGGAAGAGACGTGATCTTCTTCGATGCCACTGCAATTTATTCGCAACTCGTACGTTTGGCGTATTGCTTTTCCCATTTTCGCAGAAGGAAAAGTTGCAAGGAAAATTAACCGAAGCGGGCGATTCTTTTTCTCTCGTAATTGTTTTAAATGTATAGCTCGGCCGTGCGAGAGTGTAGTAGAGTGAAATGAATGAATAATTGTAGAAGGAAGACACCGCGGACGAAGGGCAGAGCGATACGCATTCCATTTACACCGTTCAATTTTCTTTCCCGCCGGTGCTCTAACGCGTTGACGTTTATTATGATGGAGGAGAATTCCTCTCGCGATTCGCTAACTACCCTCGTTTTTCCATTAAACATACACGCGATCCACCAACTCGTCCTTGGATTGTGCGCGGCCGTTCGCGCACGCTCGCGCGCGCACTTTCGTGCCTACTCGAAAAACAAAGGGACACTTTTTTTCCGAAACGCAATTACCATTGATGAAGATCGCGGCGTAACGTGGTTCTCGGGACACACGCTCTCCCGGTTACTCACCGAAAAACCATGGGCCGGCAATTGGATCTTCGCGGGGCTGTTACGTACCTGAAACAGACAAGCAAACACCGGGTTCGTTAACTTTTATGTCGGCACTCAAATGCGCAATCAAATATGAAGGCGTTAATATTACGATTTAACTACGCTTCAATGTACCGAGCGATTACAAAGTGAGTGTTAACTGGTGATTTATAGTGTATCAATTCTTGTTATCGTAGAAAACCATCTGCACATTACTTACCGCGGCTACGTATGTGTTTAACTGCTGATGCAAGAGTTAGTACCTACACTAATTAGTACTTTAAACGGTAGTTGGAAAATCAGTATCGTCGGAAATTGGCTATATTTATAGCTTGCACGTTCAATTAACTGTTCAAGACCAAGATAAAACTGCGAATTTCTTGAACGTTGTAATATTTATACTCCGATGGCTACATAAGTACTAAGGGTGCATTTCAACCCCTAAAATCGTTTCCTACTAAAAGGAACGTTCAAGATCACCGACTACTGCCTGGAGAACCAAGATGAAGCTGTGTATCGCTTCAAAATTGCCATATTTGTACTCAAGTGTCTGGACTAGTGTTAAGGGTGTATTTCATCCCCTAAAATTGTTTTTCCACCAAAAAGGAATGTTCAACGTCACCGACTAGTGCCTGGAGAAGACACATGAAGCTTTGTATCTCTTCAACATTGCCATATTTATATTCAGGTTTCTGGATTAATATTAGGGTTGCATTTCATCCCCTAAAATTGATTTTCCACCAAAAAGGAACGTTCGACGTCACCGACTAGTGCCTGGAGAACCGAGATGAAGCTGTGTGTATCCCTTCAAAATTGACATATTTGTACTCTGGCGTCTGGATTAATATTAGGGTTGCATTCCATCCCCTAAAATTGATTTTCCACCAAAAAGGAACGTCCGACGTCACCGACTAGTGCCTGGAGAACCAAGATGAAGCTGTATATCCCTTCATCATGGCTATATTTGTACTCAGGTGTCTGGATTAGTACTAGAGATACATTTCATCCCTTAAATTTGATTTTCCACGAGAAAGGAAAGCTGAACGTGAACAGTTAGTGTTTGATGGACCCAAGATGGAAGGGAACAGCAGTCGAAAGTGTGTTGAAAGCGTACGCAGCTCGGTTTGACAAAGTTCGAAGCCGGAAGCGCGTGGCCAGAGCCGCGAGGAGCAAATTACGACAGCGCGGCGGAAACGGAAAAAGCGCAGCGGGCTGTCGGTCGTCGGACGACGGTCGTATTCTTTCGCGGACAGCGCGCGACATCTTATAAATTTACACCTGCGTTACGATCCGGCGCAAAAAGGGGCCGCGAGGGGCCTGCTGTCCGCTCGGTACCCGCTACTTAAAAGGGTCAGATCGTGCTGCGTCGCTTAACGAACGCTGTCGAACATGCAGGAATAGCTTCATAGTTCCCGGTAAAAGTTTTTGCGGCCTTGTGTTCTTACCCGGTCGCGTAAGGACGGGTCTCTCCCCGCGAGGCAAGAGCGAAAGCGAGACATAGAGAAGATCGCGAGAAAGAGAGAGAGAGAGAGAGAGAGAGAGAGAGAGAGAGAATGACAGAGAAAGATAGATAGCAAGAGGGTGGGAGAGGATAAGGAAACACCGGTGGCTCTCGATATATACCGGGTAAAGAAAAATGTCCGAGGAACGACGAACCCCCGTGTCCGGTAAAAAGTCACGATCCGCCGATCGGCAACGAGTGCCGATGCTCGTTCATCGTGGCCGATCGTTGTTCCGCCGTTGGAAGTCGAATTGATTTGTTGGACGCCGCTTGGCTACCGGCCGCAAAAACTCGTTGCACTGCGACTATACTCGCCGCGGAAAATCTCCGTTAACTAACTCTCCCGACGCGACGGGGCGAACCAGCTTTTACCGATCCCCCCGACCGATCGTTCGCGTTTCACAGCTCGATCCCTATGTACCGCGGTGTCTCGGTTTTGATATTCCACGGCGAATGTTTGATGGATCGGCCGCTTCTTAGACCGGCGGAGAGCTTCTTCCCTTCCACGCCGCGAGAGCTTCGCGCGATGAAAGGAGAGACGCGTGGCTGCCTTCTCCCCGCGTAAAACACACGAACACGCTAATTGCATCCAACGTTGATTGACGCGTTCCTCGGACGAGCTTTCGGACCCGACTTTTTCCCCGCAGTTGTAGAAGCCGCCGTAAGTGGATTATCAGCGGACCCCGCCGGGGGCCTTTTTGGAAAATAGAATTTTATGGGTGTAAATGAGCGTAATGGTAAGCAAGTTTATCTTTTCCGATCACGGGTTTAATGTGTTTTCCTTAATACGGCTAATTTCGAACCGCTTCTAACATTGGGCCTTGAATTTATAATTTATTGGTAACTAATGTTACCAGCAGCATTGTGGAAGTTCCTTTTTCTCGAGCTGCGTAGCCGTTCAATCTAGGAACCGGTTTAGATCGGCGATTATCCGCTAAACGCGCAAACATCCGTCGTTTAAAGGCGTCATCCTCGGCCGGGCATTTTATATTCGTTCAGTATAGAAGCATTTTATAAAAATCGAATTAGAGAGATTATTTCCTCGTAATTCCATGTTCAAGGCGATCGTTTAATTCCCCGCTTAATTGTCGACACATTAATAGCGTAATTGCCTAGACTGGAGCCGAGCAGGACACGAAGATTATTAGTTTAGATACTTTCGTGTAAATTTAATTTTTTTTTTTTTTTCGAATTGTCCTGCCACGATTGATTTTATTGGCTTCAGCGCCGGGCAGCCCAGATGCGTTCAGGTAAATGACGCGATATTGGCCCGATGCTGGAAATTAGCATTCATTGGAGCCGATGAAGAATCGAGAATTGCAATAAATACTGGCGCATAGCAGTTTCGTTTCATTATAGATATTTTATAGGTTCCGTTGGGCACTGAACATGTTAATTGAAGAACTCGGTGCGGAAATCGAGTGGGTTCATTTCTTTTTAGTAAAATTGTACTTGCTGCAGTTCTACACACTTTTATATACAGCTGACTGTTTGTGTTAAGAATTAAACATTTCATATTTTTACCTCTGAATCCTTTCCTGGTAGGAAATTAAATTGACCCTATTTTCACTGGTGTTGAAAATTCATTTCCAAAGGGTTATTTATAAGGATTTTATTTTAATTATTACTATACCGCGGATCTTTATGCAAAATAAAAATGTTCTGCTTGAATTGTAACAAACTGGAGTGAAATAGGAATTTCTTTTCCTGCATATGTTGCACAGGTTGGTAATAATACAAGAATATTTTTAAATTTTTCTAACGTTTTCACTGTTTTAAATCGCACCTACTCATTTTCGTTATAAATGCATAAAATCCGCAATCTAATTACTACTGTGAAATCGACTACCTCGATTTCTGTCTAACGGCAAATGTAAATGGTAAAAGAAGTTCCAGGTAGACGAATAAAAGTGACAGAGAACTTAAAAGATGGCAACCATTCGCCAACATTCGTCCTCATCCTCACCACAAGATTGTTGCAAAGATCTTGTTGGTGAAAATTACAGCAAGTAATTTTTCGGGCCAACGTGCCCAAATTGGCAGTAAACGGATTGGCATTAAAGTCTAAACTTGAACTTGTCAAAATTGCCAGCTTCGAGAGTGCTACCAGCAATTACCTTCGCGTGCTGTACCTATTAACAAAAATTCCACCTGGTCCAAGGACGGTCCGCGAACGGTGGTGGCTGCAGGTATCGCGTTAATCACCGGCGGATTGGACACCGGGGGACAAATTAATCCGGAAAAATGCGGGCGGTTCGATCGGCATCGGCTCTCGGAGCGGTTGAACCGTGAACGGCGAGAGAGTCGGATCGGGTTCGCGCGAACATTTCGAGGTTGCCGATGAAGCAGCGGGGAACAAGAAGCCGGCTAAACCTCGGCACGGCTAACAGGCGGACGGAACGATCGAAAACGAGGCGATCGGCGGTTCCCGGGACGGCCGGAACAAATCAAACAATATAATAAGCGCGTGGCAAGAAGAAGCGACGAGTTGCGAGAGGCATAAAAGAATTTGCGGGGCGATGCTCGTCCGCGTGGAATTTCCAGCGTATGATCATCGGTATCTCCGGTAGGATAAGCGGGAGGGGGGGGAGACCAGAGAAGACAAGGATAGAGACAGAGACAGAGACAGAGAGAGAGAGAGAGAGAGAGAGAGAGAGAGAGAGAGAAACTGGAGGGAAAGAGGGGGGAGGTTGCCGCGTGCAAAAAGACCGAAGAAGGGATCAAAGGGGACCAAAAACAGCCGGGTCCGAAGATGAAGAAGAACGGGAGGAGGAAGAGGACGGAAAGGCGACGGAAGGAAACTCGTTTCTCGAAAAGAGACAACGGGGACCGGGAACCAGCCGTGGATGGCGAACCGAAGGAGACGGAGAGACCTTGCTCGCGCGCTCGCGAGAGAGAGAGAGAGAGAGAGAAAGAGAGAAAGAGAGAGAACGACCGAGAAAAGGTGGGGAGGAACCGCGAAAACGAACTACACGGGCAAACAGGGATCAGAAAAGTGTACTGGCTTTAACGAAACGGTGAACACGAGCGACGAAGCGGCTGAGACGAGCGGTTTCGAGAAAGAGAGAAACGGTGGGGGCGCGCACACCATTCTCCCCGTGCGTGTACCCACGTTGCTGGGTTGTACGTGTGCGCAGGCGGCACGGCCGTATTTCAATCGCGGGAGGAAGGAGGACGGGACCACGGGTGAAGGAAGAGAGTAGAGAGAGAGAGAGAGAGAGAGCCGAAAGTCGAATACCGGTGAAGGCGAGTGTAAGACAAGATATCCTACTCGGTGGTGATAGTCGAAATGCACGTAGAAGTAAGGCATGCAATCGCCGATACAGGACGAAGCAGAGAGAGCGAGAGAGAGAGAGAGGGAGAGACAGTTGAGAACAGAGTACAACGGATGGAGAGAAAAGAAGGTGGGGAAAGGGTAAAAAATGGGGAGTGGGGGGGGGGGGTTAGGAAATGAGAAAAAGAGGAGACAGACGAAACGAGGAGGAAAGCGGGGGAGAGCGGACCCAGAGAGAAAGAGAGAAAGAGAGAGAGAGAGGCTTCAATGATGTTCATCCGCGTGTAGTGAATATCCGGCTCTCTCAGTCGGCGTGCGGGGAGAGGCGAGCGGAGGCCGCCGCGAGTTTCAAGCTTTACTCTCGGCTCTGCGCTGGCTGCATGCTCTCCTCTCTCGGGGTTGAAGAGAGAACGGGCTTGTTGTCCGTCGCGTCGGTGCGCGAGGAGGCGAAGAGAGCGAGGGCCCCGGCTCCGCGGGAGAGTGTGTTGGGTGTCGGGTCGTAGACCACAGCAGAGTCAGCTCTCCGAGCGCCCAACCGGTCGGGCAACTTTTTAACGAGCTGCGGTTCTCTTCTCCGCGAAGAGAAGGAAAGCCGAGACCCTGGCCTGAACCGAGTTGAGCCATCCTCGGCTTCGAAATGCATGCATGCATGCATGCATGCATGTGCGCCATGTGATACCGAAGTGAACCACCGAGAGGACCCGGCGAACGGAGACAGAGAGAAGCGAAGAAGGAAAGAGGAACGCGGGACAGAGCCAGTCGAACGAACGGTGAGAGACGACCGAAGAGAGAACGAGAGGGTAGACGATGTTCGAGAAGGACCGAGGACCGACGAAGGGAGGCGGAGAACAGCGAGAGACGGAGAAAGAAGTTGGCGGAGAGACTCGTTCTTTGGGTCCGCCATGGGCATGCGGTTATAGGGTTAAACGGCCCAAACTCCGTTTTGCCCGAGCCCTTCGAGTTCTCGTGGAATCGAACGCGGCCGATTACCTCGCCTATTTACGGCACTGCGCACCGGACTCTCTCTCCCTCTCTCTTTCTCTCTCTCTCTCTCTCTCTCTCTCTCTCTCTCTCTCTTCTCTTCTGATCGAACTGTCGGCGTAACATAGGGCTTAACGCCGTCGGAGAATACCTGCACGAGGCATCCAGTCGTTTCAGCTACTCGACCGTGAGCCCGTGGCCAGGTTTGCTGCGTGCGGTAACGCCGTCGTTCTTGCTACCCACGAGAGTCAGAGCCCGGCTGTTCCTCTTTCTTCTACTACCCAACGTTCTTCCTCTTCCCTCTCTCCCTTCTCTTCTCTTGCTTCACGGGCATCTCCAGCTCTTTCTACTATCACAGCCACGGTATCGATTCTTATTCGAAGCCCGATTTCGTGTAGTCGACATTGTGCATCCCCGGAGGGATACAGGATACAGGAAACCCCGGACCCCGTAGGTGGAATATCGTCTTTGAGCTCTCGAATCCGGAACGGGCGACCGATGCGCAGCGCATTTCCATCGGTTTCACGGAAATTGCTCCCCGTACACACGAGATTCAAACGGAGCCGAGGGCCGGGGATCCGGTTGGACGTTAAGTCGAAATTTCACACGGCTTGTTCCTGCTCTCTCTCTCTCTCTCTCCCTCTCTCTCTCTTCCTCTCTCTTGGTTCCTCTTTTACGTGCACACATGCACAGACACACATATGCGGGCGCGTGTGTTGGAAATTCCGTTGGACGTGGTTCGCGGATTATCGCCGGCCGAGGCGCGGACCGGAGCAACGCGGAGCGGAACCGAGCGGAGCGGCGTGCCGGACGCGTGTTCGTCATTAATCCCGCGGCGCGCGCAGCCCCGCGAGATTATCGCGTGAAGTATTGGATGTAATATGCATACAAGCTGCAATTTTCCGTGAAGTATATCGCCCGCGTCGATCCTAAGCGCTGTCGCTGTATCACTGTTATTACGCGACGCGCACGGAAGCGCCGCGCCACGCCGCGCTGGCTATACCGCGAGAAACTGTAAGTCGATTTTTACGCCTCCCGTGGAAATGGTTCTATCCCGACCGTCGCTGAAGAGGAATCTTCATCGGGAACCTGGCGCGGGAAATTTGTCAACTTTGCCCGTGATTTTTCATTGCGAGGCACGGCGTTCGTGATTCGAAGCTGTGATACCTACGTTGAGCGAGACTTGCTCTATCGTCGATTCGATTAGGGGCGGTGTTCGTTCATGAAAGGGTTAGAGACGATTAAGTATGACGGTGGTAACTTAGTGTTAGACTGCGGACCTTATGCATTTACGGGTCATGAGAATTTTCAGAAAATGCTGGAATATAAAATTCGATAGAATTTGGGAGGGTTTTTTTTTTTAATTTGCCAAGGCCGTTTTCATTAGAAATAGGCTTTCATTTCATTCCACTTTCTTGAAACTTGTCGGTCAAAATTGGAAATTGCATAAACATCCGCAGTCTACTTGTTATACACCTATCTCCCGATTTACACGGTACTTTATTTACACGATTTCACTTTTGCACGGTTTTTAAATATGGAATTTAGAAACAAAAACTTTCTGCAATCATTTTTTAATTCCGTTCGTTTGGTAACATTGGCGCTTATACTTCTAGTCATCTTTTAACTCCATTCTATTCTGAATTCCATTTATTCTGAAGCGACCGTCTTTCCAGTTTAATAGTCTACGAAAGGGATAAGAGTAATTAAATTTTTGGTTGAATTGTTTAATTTATATTTCTCGTTTCTGTGCCTAAAATGAATTACATACATATACCTTTATATTTTTGTCAATTTATGAATAGTCCATTATTTTTATGTCTCCTAAGATACATTTAGTTTTATTTTATGTTGAAACAAATGACTGAATTATGCACGTTTCAGTTTGTTCTCGATTTACACGGTTTTACGTATAAAAATCTACGATTTCGATTCACACGATTTTCTAAGGAACCTATCTTCAGTGTAAATCGGGGGATAGGTGTATTCATTTTTTAAACATTTGGCTGAAGTCGCCTAAGCATAACTTAAGGTAACATATGCGTTAGAGGTAGGCCAAAAATTGACGATGCGCGTGCCGTGGAATCCAAGCATTTTTATGCCATTCGATGAGTTTTCTGGCTGAAATCGAGAGTAGCGCGCGCTAGAAAATATCTCCAGAAATAATACAAATATCGATAATATCGATAATACAGAACAAAAAATGTGACAAGTTTAGTCACAGACTTAAAACCCGTCGGGTCAAGACCAAGACGGACCTTACGTCAGTGGCTGAAGGCTGTGAACGGAAATTATACAGCAGTTACCGACCTGCTGGCTCTGCAAAAGTCACGTGACTACCCTTGACTCTAATTTTGCTCGAACCGAACTTCCTTCGAATTGTGGGATCCAAGAGAGCTCGAATAATCCACCTAATAAGCTCCAACAGTGCAGTTTTGATTACAATGATTACTTTGATCTTCTGGCTCTTTTTCAGGGCGATTGCTCCCTAGTAACAATCTATTGAACATAATTTGAACATACCCCACGCGGAATCTTCCGCCACTTTCTCTAAAATGATATTTATTCAGCTCCACCGACAACTGCAAAGAAGCAACGTCCGCATTCCTGCGGCCAGTCATCTTTCCGCCATGATTTTTCTGCTCCGCCGTGCATTATATTAATTAAAGCTAGAAAGGTGGTCGTAAGAAACGACGTCTGCATTCCATCGCCTAGCCGTTTCATCTTTTCAGCTACGGCGGCGGTAACGGCGGCGGGGAGGAACGAAGCCGAGCGGAGCCGAGCTCGCTGCATCGAGGAAGAGCTGGTTCTCACGATTGCAAAATCGAGGATCGAAGTGGCCCGGCCACCGGGAGCGTCTCTGGCAGGCTTTGTGCCGCGGCAGCGGCTCGTTTCCAGACTTTATTGAATCAGCGTAAGTCGACGAGCGGAGCGGGTCCAGCTCGCGAGGAGCCGGGGAACTCCTCCGCGCGAACTTCTCGGGCCCGGCGCGGCGCGGCTCGACGCGGCGCGGCGCTGCGCAGCGCGGGGCGTAATGCCGGCATTACTCTCTCGCGGGATTCCGTACGGTTCGGAATTTCGAGACAACCGGCCGGATCCAGCTTTGCGAGTCGAGGAAGTCGAGGCCACCGAGGCAGAGGAAGAGCACATCCCGAGAGTGTATCCCCGGTATATCCCGGCATCCCTCGCGGCAAGAAACGGCCGGCAGCACGGCGCTGAATCTGCCCGTGGCATCTTCGCCGGGTCCGTGGAAACGCACGCGAGTCGCGAAATACCGACGACCAACTCCGTGGGCTCACTCTCCCTCGGTGCTTCATTAACAAAGGCTTGCCTTATAGGATATTCCATCTATTTACGACAGTCACGAACGCAACGGTCAGATCGTTAGTCCCGAGCGATTCCTTTTTGGATCCCGTTGCTGCTCCGACGCGCCGCGCCGGGGCAACCGAGACTTTCACGTAACCTTTTTGCGCCGGCCCACGCGGACCGGGAAAACCTGCCCGGATCGGCGCGAACCCGCCTGGAAACTGTCGCATCTCCGGCAACCAGACGAACAGGACCCCACCGGCAATTTGTTCGCCGTAATATAGTTGCTATCGAACGATTTACGGCCGCCTCGTAGATCAGTCACCGGATCCGCGTGATGCATCGCCGTAATCATCCCTTCTCTTAACCTGTCCTCGATATTTGGCTTCGAGTTTTGCAGAGATACGCGCATCAAAATAGAGAAATCGCCGTCCCGCCGAACGAGATGCTGGCTCGACTTGTTCGCGAACACTTTATTTCTCCTTCGGGTGTACAAGCCCCAACAAGAGAACACAAAATTCCTCGGAAGACCGATGTGGTAATCTCTGTCCGGATAATTGCTTGTCACTTTCGCAGCAGGCAATCTTTTCATTAATTCTTCGGCCACGGTATTGTTTCACACCGTGCGAGGCTCCGCTTGATTGTGCAATTTTTTTCTGAAATATTCTAGGCACTCGGACGGCTCTCTAAACGGGACTATTAATTTGTGACTGAATTCCAACTGCGGATATGTTTACACCTTGTTCCACCGAGCTGGGTGGAATAAACTTTCGTTTTAGGCTCTGGTAAGAAAATTAACGTTTCAGTGGATGAACAGGTATTTGGAACATTTATTTGTAAAGATTAGAAAGTGCGTGACCGCTCCAGTAGCGTGCGTCACGAATGTCGCAAATTAATTCATTAATTAATTTGAATTTTGTCCGGTAGTAAATCCATGTATTCGTAGACGTTCTACGCTAGCAAATAAAATTGACACATTTTTCACTTCAGTTGAAGAAAAGCAGAAATGGTACTCGTTAGCCATTAATTCCCAAAAGATTAATCAATAGATCTCGCGTAGAACATCTAACTGAGAAACTTTGTCTGATGATAAATCTAGGCATTAATAGACGATTAATAGTAGTAATATAGTTTTTCCTAGCATTGAAAATTCTAAGAAACCTACCACTCATCCTCACGAGACAAATGTTTCGAAGATCTGATTTGAAGCATTCGCATATTCGCCTCGAAATTATTCTGCCAACACGCGTACGTGTTACGAGGCGTTCCAGATTGTAAAATAGCATTGAAAGATCGTTCTTTCGACGGAAGATTTTTCTCGCGGGGGTGTTGAACGGAGAAAGCGGGCCCTCGGATCGGAATTTCGTCGAGCGGCCTGCGTGCTCGCCCTCTTCGAGCCCCCTCCGGCCGATTCATTTATCGGGAAGAAATTACCGGGGCCATTTTTCGTGCTTCGATCCCTTTAGCAACGGCCTCGGGATAATTATAATTATCCCGCTTGTTTGGTGGGCCGACCTCGGTGTGCCTTCCAGCCGGCCAACAGCGTCCGAGACGTTTCGAGCCAGTTTCGGAAACGTTGAAAGTGAAATATTTTTCTTACGGGTGATCCGCTCCAACCGACCCAAGCCGGTCTACACACACACACACATACCGATCGCTCGTTAATCGTTTACGCAGGCGATTTATTTGTCCGAGACAAATTACCCGCAGCCATTTTTCGCCGATGTTCCCACAGACAAACGCTCTCTGCGCACCAGATGAAGTCGATATTTCAAACAGTATTCACAAATATTAGACAAAACCGAAAATTTCAGTTGCAAATGGAGAAGCACCAATAATCTCTTTCTCTGTGCAGTCAATTTTCCTGTGAACTCGTTTGTTATAAAACAAACTTTACAATTTTGCGGTACATACTAGTCCCTTGTATCGCATGTAGAATTTTTTGCAATTATTTTAAAAATCCCGTTGATCCTTTGACTGTAAAAGGCGAATATGTATACCGAATGTATTTTTATTACCCACCACATTAATCAAAAATTACTGAAACCACTCTGTCAAACTAAAATGGTAGAAACCACTGTATTAAACTAAAATGATTAAATTCTATACAATCTAAACATGTTTTAACGCTTTCTCGTACCTAACAATGCGATTCTTACTTTCGCCGTGGCAATTATTTAATTGCGAATTGTTTTCGCTAGTCACAAGGATCACCGTGCGAACATCGCGCGGCAAAACGCTCACGGCTTTAAGCTAGCGACCACCGCAGTTAATTACTGTAATTCCGTACCTTTTTTATTACAATAAACGGCAACTGCTTTAAAGACAGTCGTCTGAATACTTTGAAATGAAGATTGAGTCATACAGAAACATAAAATAAAAGATACGCGATAAAATCTCTGGGAACACTGCGTCAAAGGGTTAATTACAACAATTTTGCGTGCTCGTTGCTCTAATAAACGATGATGAGAATTAAAGAGTGAATTCTCTTGATTTCAATTTGAGGTTAAGGAACATCAAAACACAATTATCTCCAGAAACATTGTGCACCGCAACGGGGGTTAATCACTACAATTCAGTGTTTCCCCTGTTCTAACAAATGGCGGCCGCGTTAAAGTGCGTCGTATTGATTCTTTGAATTCAATTTCGAGTGGCGGATCGTAAAAACACGGTTTTGCGCTCGGCTAGATCCTATCTCCGGGAACAGACCGAGGCGTTCGTAATCGTAATTACCCGGTTGTTCGCCGTGATTCTTCCCCCGCGTTTTCATAATAACCGCGGCTAATTTCTCGAAACGGTGGCGGCTGCTTGCTCTCTCTCTCTCTCTCCCTCTCTCTCTCTCTCTCACCGGTGCTCCTGACAGGCTAATCGAAAGCTTCGGCGAGACGTCCGAGACGTCCGCGTCGTTTCGACGTCCCAGCCTATGATTACCGGCTCCTCCTTCCTCCGGGATCTCGGGTGTATCGTTAACGCCGACGGAATTTCCGGTTGTTCGATTCATCAAACCCGACCACCGTTCGGCCGGTGTCAAAACGTGAGATCGTTGATCCTGGATCGACGACGATCCCGGATACAGGGATCGATATCGCGTCCTGTTGCTCCGCTGTCGACAGGATTATTCTTATTTCTCGCTCAAGCACTCGCGCTAAGGATTCTCTGCGGCATTTTTCCGCGTTGCGTCGTTTCTGCGGCTTTATTATCGGATGCGGCGGTGATTCCTATTCGGTGGAAGCTGTTGCGGTGCGCAAACTTACCGTCGTTTCCTTCTAACCCTCCGCGAGGGCTGTTATTACCGTTTCGTCGGCTTTGCGGTGGTAAAAACGCGCAGGAACGTTGCGAATGCAAATGGGCTTAGAAAATTGGTGTATTCGATTGTGGATACGCGCGGAAATTGTTATGAGAGAGCTCCTTTCAAGTTTTTGTGGTGTGATGATGTGTTTAGGGTGCCTACCGTAGATAATGAGGAACGAAAGATTCATTAATGGTAATGCAGTCTGGACGCAGGAATAAATATGAAGTTTTATGGACTGGTGAAGATTCGTTGAGAGAAATAACAATTTCGATTGATAGAGGCTGTGGAAGTGTTCTTTTTAATGTGGCTACTCTCCAGCTACTAATTTTTAACGTGCACCTATCGATGGTTAGCTCGAATGATCCTCAAGTCGATTATTAATAGCTGAGCAAAGATATGCCCACAATGAAGCAACAACGAGCAACCTTTTGTCGCCTTTTTCTTCTTTCTTTACACACTAAAAGTGTTCAGTTTTACGATGGCAATTTCATGCATAAACCAACAATGACGAAACCATAAAAGTACATATCAACATATCGACGTATTATCGTCAACTTGTTCGAATAATCAAAGAACGAAATAAATTTTTATTTAAATCCGCCATCCCGCAATTAACAGTTTGATTGCCAAACTGGAAACCTAAAAAATTCCATGAAATCAAAGTAAGTTATTCAATGAAATAAAAATGGAAAAAAGTGAATGTGTGATATTGAGTAGTCCTCCAACTTTTGCATTTTACAGATCCTAATCGATAGGCTGCGGATCTGCATTTACAACAAAACTGAGTAGATAACATTTGAAATTGTGGGAAATTAAAAAAAATTTCAAGTGTCAATATTCTATTTCTCATCTATTAGAATTAGCAAGTCAAGAAACAACATTCTAGCTGGTTTCGATTTCTTGTAATCGATGCAGACAATTTTTATTTTGCACAAAGATTCGCAGTCTACTAATCAAATTTGGTACAACGAATGTATTAACCCTTAGCACTCGAATGGCGACTATAAGGTGCCGCTGAAAATTGCTGTATCATTATTCAAAATATTTTTTACCTTATTAAATTTGATTGTATTTAATAAATTTCTAAACGCTTTAATATTGCACGAGTAAATTGCACCATTTTCGTATGTACAACATGAAAAAGAATATATAGAAGGGACATATTCTAGGTCGGAAGAAATGTTTCGTTTTGGAGTTCAAATAGCTTCGAGTGCAACGGGTTAACGTAAAAATTAATTTCAAAACCGGAACAAATAATTCCGTCGCCCACATGTGGATGATATGTCAGTCAACGTGTTAATGCAGAACATTTTGCAAAAAGATCTGCAGCCTAACGCTAGCCTATCGCGTTCTAGGATCAAGTACCATCTGCATCTCTCTCAGAAAAAATTTGGCGGTCTCGATTTCGATTTTTCGTTAATCCAAAAAGTTGTGTGCGTTTCTCGAACAAGCGTGCAGAAGGGGAGGGCACTAAAACGTTTGCATAGCTCGCAGCAAAAAATCGGGAAGATAAGTATCGCGTTGTAGAGTCGGATGCCGTTCGGCGGAGCGAGGCTGTTCTCTGTATCGTGAGCGAAGTTTCTCGAGCAGTATTTTTTTCGAGCGCAGTTTCACGGTTCGGGGTGGAGGGGGTCGGGCCGCAAAATCGCGTGGAACGCCGCCTTCCTGTTGGTTTAACGCGATCAACCGCCACCGCGATATCCACGGTATTGCTCAGAGGCCGGATCACGGGGCCGGCACCTATGCATGCGTGGGGGCAGGCTCATTTATTTACCGAGGATCAGTATTGGCAGGTTGTAATTTACAAATGCTGGGACCCGCTGGATTTATCGGCACTCCGCTACCCTCTCATTACAACCCTCTGCCCTCCGTCATCTTCTCTTTCGCCCTTCATCCTTCTCGGCCTCCCCACCTCCTGGCCGCCTCTCCTTCGCCTGACCCCTCGACACCCCCGGCGCATAGTCCCGGGCCCCCTGCTCCCCCTGCTCGTTACATTTTCACCCTCCAATCGGTCGGCCTTGGTATAACTCCGCTCGTGATTATCGTCAATTGACCTACACTCGATTGAAATACGTAATAAAAGAAGGTAGAACGCACGACGACCCGGGGAACCGATCCCAGCGTTCCCTCGATCCTCGCTGGCCACCGGCAGCATCCTCTTACTCTCTCTCTCTCTCCTTCCCCCTTTCTCAACTCTTTCTCTCCCCACCTTCTCCACCCTCTCGGATACTTTCGGCCGAACCTGTACCATTCGCCACCTTATCAATGATAATCGCTTTTCTTTTTCGCTCGTTTCTCCTTCTTCTTTGTTGCTTTATGTTTTATGCAGATCAGCTGACTTTTCTAGCTGCAGACGGTTCTCTACAGGGCTGCATACTGGGTGCACCAGAAACAGTTCCCACTGGAAAATCGCTTTTCCTTTACCTTTGTTTCTTGTTCTGTTATTTTATGTTTTCTGTAGATCGATTCGCTTTTCTACAGCAGGTATTCAAACAGAGCTGTACTCTTCACAGGATTTCATACTGAGTGTGCCAGAAATATACTGGCCTCGTGCATATTCTTCACCCTTCGGGGACATCTGTGCACCGTACTGATTGTGATGAATGTTTATAATTTGATTGCACGAGGACAGATTATTAGATACGATATATTTATTATTGCTTGCGGTCTAGAATACGAGGACAGCTATGAAAAATATCGGACGCTAAATCAGTTACAGATTATTGTAACATTTGCAGCATTTTACAACGTCAATCATACAGGGAGAACCCGATAACCGAGCGTGAGAACACGTTGATATGTACTTGCATTCATGTTTAGAGGGTCCCTTATTTTTTGGACACCCGGTGAACACTGACACGTACATTTAACCCTCGGGTGCACGGGTTGGGACTGTGGGAGCCATGACGAAAATAGTTGCTCACATAACTTCTTGGAAGTACTTAATAGCTGAAATATATTCGCTTTCTTTTTCTGTAGTGGTAGCTTGCGAGAAGGCGACAACCTCGTTACAATAAAAAAGAACAACATCTATTCGTGAAAATGCAAATGAAAGATTTTCTATCTAAGAATTTGCCCAGGTACTGCAGGATTAATTATAGAAGACGGTCCTGTCTACTTGCCCGACTCAAATAACAAATTGAAAATTCTATATCTATTGGTTCTATTGGTTCTATATTGAAAATTCAATATCTATTAATTCTATATTGAAAATTCCATATCAATATTGTATATTGAAAATTCTATATATCTTATTAAGGTGTCTTCAAAATTCGTTTCCTTCTCAATCAGTGCATTCGATGCAAATTCAGCTAATCTTGTGAGGAGGAAAATTGCACGAGTAATTAAGAAGCTTGTGGAAAAAGTAAAACCAAAAAAGGAAAAGTTTTTAGTGTACACAGTGAATTCTCGATATATGTCAACAACACGGGTCTTGCCAGCGTCTTGTATCGTCCAGGAAACATACCCGAGCCGTGTCAGCCGGTAGTGGGGATAATTCCGCAACGTTTATCATCCAGGCTTTGGCGACACATATAGAGAAATCACTGTACTCGTGTTAATTAACAATATGAAACGTGCACATTGCTAAAGAAACTTTCGGGAGAACCCAATAGACAAATTTCTTTAAAAAAACTCTTAGATATCATCCGACGCAACTTGGTATCAATGCTCAGCCCTTTGCGGTCCTTCGTCGAGATTCAACATCGCCCTTTGCACTAGTAGACCCTTACTTCATTGCCCTCCATTATGTTCATCGCTAACGCCACAGTTATGTGTCACGTAAAAGAACAATTACCGTCCCCCCTAACTATTATATTCTAAATAAACAACTCGAGCAACCTCTGGGAATGGAATTGAGTTGCCTCATTTTGTAACGAGTTGCGAAACGAAAAAGAGGGAGCACGTTGGCCCGCAAGGGGTTAAATGAAACAGAAGATCGCCCGGGACTTGCTGCAAGCAGACCCCCGGTCGTACCGAGCGTTTCACCGATGCGGAAATCTCCGTACGTCCGTCGAATAAAATCGTCGAAAACCTTCCGACAAAGAATCCGTCGAATTTCGAATCGGCCGGCTCACGGATTAACTCCGAGCGCAGCTTGCGCGCAGCGCGGAGACAAAGGGCCGCGGAATCGGCCCCGGGAACCGGCGAGAACGTAAAAACCGACAACCGGCCAGTTGTGTTCGAAGGATTCAATAACACTCGGCTGCCGATGTAAAACGCAGGGTCGACGATATTGCCGGTGCGTGTGGGTGCACGTCGGGAGGGTGCACGGCGCCGGGCAGAAAAGAGAGAAAAGGAGAGAGAGAGAGAAAGAGAGCGCGCGCGAGGGCAATGTGTGACCGGCGGCGAAATCGAAAATTGCCGAGCAAAACGACGGGGAGGGGGGCTGGAACGTAAATAAAATTCTGAGCGTTACAAGACCGACGGGAACGGGGAGAAAGAAATGGAAAGAGAGAGAGAGAGAGAGAGATTGGACGAAAACGGCCGAGAAACACAGTCGTCGATAATGCGACCGGGGGATGGAAGGGAGAGGGTGGGAGGGCATCATATTGCACCGGTGGAGTGCGAGGGGGTGTGCAACAGCAAGAAACGCGATTGCACTTGGGCCGCCCCTACCCCGTGTACGCACCTTTGCACACTTTAATTCCATTAAATACGCGGCCCGTAACGACGGGCCGCCATTCTTCAAGGCAATCTGCGGGCCGGGGCCCGGATCCAGGGGCGGACTCCGGCACGCCGAAACGGTTAGCAGATATTTAACTGAATATCGAACTCATTTGTATCACTTAACCGGGCCGCGGTATGAAGAATTTATTGCCGCGAATTAATCTAGCAGCACAATAGCGCGTAACGATATCGCGCCGCGTATCTGATCGGCGCCGCGGCCGGCACCGGCGAAATAAAACTATAAATTTATTAATCATGCCGTCGTCCGGTGTCCGCTCTCTCTCTCTCTCTCTCTCTCTCTTCCTTCCCCACCCTTTTCAACGCACACACACATATACTTCACGTGTCTCTCTTTCTCTCGGCCTCCTCGCCGAGGATAATTACGCGGCCGGCAGCCGCGCCGCGCGGAGCCCTCGCAACTCTCCGTTTCGCTTCTCTCTTTCTCTCGCGAGCGTTTTCTGATGAAAAATATTCCCGCTGAATTCCAATTCCCCTTTCTCTCTCTCTCTCTCTCTCTCTCTCTCTCTCTCTCTCTCTCTCTCTCTCTCTCTCTCTCTCCCGCCGCCCACCGTTCAGAGGATCATTCGTCGAATTAATCGTCGAATCGTTACGGTGTAACGGAATATTGGAAATATTGGAAACGTGCGTCGCCGGTTTCACGGCGAACCGGCAAGATCACGGGAATCCAGAACACAGCGGACCGTGGCAACGGCGGGATGAAGAGAATCAGTCGCAGCCCGACAGGGAATTTAATTTACCGTTCTCCGGCCACCGAGAAAGAGAGGGGGGGGGGCGTGCTACCGGCCGCGTTATTGTATCGTTCGTCACGGATCATTATCGCGATCGGTGCTCGCAATTGTGAAACATTATTTGTCTTCGCCCCGGTATTTTTCTATTCCAACGCACGCGCGGATTAATGATACGATCGGAGACGGTTCAACCGGGTATAACGCGCCGGATGTCTCACTCGAGCGTAATACTGCACACGATCTAATCGATCGCCGCGTAAAGAATCGTCCGAGCGATCCTATAAAGTCTAACGGATAATGAGAACGCCGATCTGATCGATCGCGCTCCGAAATCGCACGTGAATTAGCGCCTGCGCGGAGTCCATGGTGTAATTATTAGCGACAACACTGCCTCGCGATTTAACACTAAACCTACCGAGCCTTAGAAGTATCTGATACATGTTGTCTTATAAAAACGATGAGATTGAATTTATTTAGATTTTGCGCGGTTCGTGTTAGATTACATGTTCTACTAAATACATTTACTTCAATAAGTAAAATTGTGAAAGCACCATTGAAAGCACCATTATAATTTCAGTAATTGTAAAATTAGAAATCTGGAACCGGTCATTTTGACCGGTGGTGGTAGGTTTAGTGTCAATGGAGCTCGCGTTTAAAGTTGAAACCCCAGAAAACAGCGAGACATGATTGTTTTTTTTTTTTTAAGATAGCCTTCATTTTTGGAAGAGGTTCGCAAAAATGCTACTGTTTGGTACATGTGAATATTAATTTTTGGGGAACCTACAATTTGTACGTGTGAACATTTTGTGTACGATCAATAATTTCGGAAATGAACGAATACGTATGATTTTTAACAGAAAGTTTGAGGCTGGGTCGCTTAAGTATGGCAAATATTTTTTTCAAGAGTTTCATATTACACCAGTTGAGCAGTTAACTCATTTGAGTCATGTGCTGTCACAGAAACTGCAGAATATATCATTCAATAAACTCAATAGCAAATGCAACTGTTCCTGTTTGCTTATTTGGTAGACAGCGGATTTTATGCACTTATGACAGGAACGAGTAGACGTAATTTAAAACAGCAGAAACATTACAAGAATTGAAAAATGCTGTTACCTAATTTTCAACCTATTAAACATATTAAAGAAAATAAATTTCTACTTCGCTCCAGTATGTTGTAACTCAGCTAGAAAATATTTATTTGTTCAAAGATCCGCTGTCCATTCCCGAGCCAAAATATTGTTATTATTAAATAAAAATCTTCTTCCAATTTCACCGCAATCCTAGACCAATCCTCTCCCAGCAGACCAAAAAAACCGCGCGTACCATTCTCTGTCCGCGGGTTATTAACGACAAAATTTTAAAACTATAAAAAGATTTGTAGTGAGTGCTCCATAATGAAATTTTGAATTGACAGCACAAGTGCCCGGGAGAGCATTAGAGCGAACCAAGTGGATTACGGGTACGCCATCACGGGAGGAGCGATCTCGAAAATGCGGATTCGAGTCTAGGAGACGGTTCGTAATCGATTGTAGCCGGCGATAGCGGCGAGGCAAAGCGAGATATTAAAAGTTTCAATGGCGCGGCTAACGAGCGCTTTAGCTGTGGCCGGTCGCGGTTCGAAAATTCGGGTGGGAGGGGGCGGTTGGTCCGGTCTCCGATCGGAGACAATTCAAGGCTGCCGAACGAACGTTCAAGGCTCGGTGCTCGGTGAACGAGAAGCGTGTCCCGTCGCCGGCCACCGTGAAAATTAACGGATTCCGCTTGCTCAGCGCACGAGCTTCCAGAGAGACGAGGTCTCGGGTCTCGGGTCTCGAGGCCCGTTCTGTTCCGCTCCGGCGTGACTCACGAGCGCTCGTGAAAAGCCGGGAGTCCGTTGCATAAGTTTCGCGCTTGGAACATCTTAATTGATCGTAACCGGGCGTCCCAGGCCGGGCCACAGCCCTCCCCCCTCCCCCTCCACCGATCATCGTCCGTCGATGATGGTTGTTCCGTCGTTGGCGCACACCAACAGAGGAGACAGCGTACGCCGCGTTGCATCGTCTTCTCGGTCGTCGTCGTCGTCGTCGATCTTTTTCTCTCCCGGCCCGAGTTTCCTGCCGCGATAATACCGCGAGGCGGTCGTTTAATAGCGCGTGAAACTTTGACAAGTTGACTGCTTTTAATAAGCACCTTCGGGCCGACGGCGAAACGACCGGCCCGCCGACTCGCCCCGGCCCCGCGCCTCGCCGCGAAAATAATGTTTAACCGGTAGTTGAAAAGCTTGTTACGGGAACGAGGCGTTTCCGCTTTTTATTCTGCCCGCCGGTGAAGAATCGAAACCCGGACAAAGAGGCGAGCAAACGCGAGGACGCGCAGGAAGTCGCCCCGGCTCTCGTCCGCTCCGCCCTGGCCGACCATCATTTTTCATCGATCACGCCTTCTCCGATCGAACGGCGTTTCGATCGTTAGGTTCACGACGCGACGGTGCGGTTCGCCGGGTTTTCTTCGTTTGAAACCAAGCCGTGTCTACCGTTTCGCTACCACGAACGAGATATCTCGTGCTACCGCGTCGCTGATACGGCGTTATGAACGAGATATCTCGCGTCGCAATAATGTTCGGGCGACGCTGCGGCCGAGATACCCTAAGTCGTAATTATGTCCGCGCCATGAACCGGGCATTTTGCGTCGCTGTAACGCCGAAACGAGGCTATAGATGTATTTGGTAAAATACTAACACGACCGCTATACCCCGCCGGCCTCTCATGACCTCGACAAAATTTCTGTACGCTAACTTTCGCTACTAAATTGTACGATAATTGTGAAAATCAAAATTCTTTAGCTTCCTTAGCACATTTGTATTATTTACGATTAAATTATACACTCAGAGGTGCCCGAGAAAAATTATACAGAATTTTAAAAACGCCCTAGTATGACACTGTATCACTTCAAGGTTAACCGATTTGCATCATTAGCGTATATATACGCTCAATTTTCCTGGTCACTATCGCCAATTCACTATCAATTTATTTTTTCTTATAATGCTGATATATGATGTTCTTTTACTTGTAGTCATTTTTGTACTTAAATATAAAAAAATAGTTTGGTGATAAAGGCCTTCTTTTCATATTTCCTTATGATGCAAATGGGCTAACAGAAAAGAAACAGAGCATGGTTTGCGTAAGGAATGTTCGACGAATGGTCAATTAAAAGAATTAACACTAAACCTACCGAGCCTCGAAAGTAACTGATACATGGTTGTTTTACAAAAATTAATTTTTGAGAAGATTAAATTTATTCGGATTTTGTGCGGTTCGTACAACACGTGCTCTACTAAATGTAAAATAAGAAATAAGTAATTGTAAAATAAGAAATCTGGAACCGGTCATTTCGAGCGGTAGGTTTAGCGTTAAAAGATGTTTACCGACGACTTAATATTGCTTGATGTATGTATTACACCATGTTCTGAATAGTTTCGTAGAAATTAGGATAGGAATAATTTATTTGCGGAACCGTAATGTGTCCTATCTTTACAGACATGTTTACCGACGACCAAACGCCCAGCGACAAATAGATTTCGCATCCTAATAAGACACGCGAGGTATCTCGTGTATAGTGTTGCCGTAGAATATCATTAACGATAACATAGTTACGAAATATCTCGTCTGCAGTATAGGGTTAAACAGTAGATACTGTTTCCAATTTGCCGGTGGCTCGTTAACGTCTCATAGGCGGAGACAAAAGGCAGCGTTATTGATTGCGTCACAAGGTGGTGGGGATAAGAACGCGACACTAACGAGAGAGAGAGCTGTGTGTACGCCACTTGATCGCGCCGGATGTTGAATAAAATATAAAGAAATACATAAAGATATAAAACCTAAATAAATATATAAAATATATTAGGTCGTCCCATAAGTTCGTGCCGTGGATATGTTTATATTATTCACCATTGACAAGTATTTTAATGAAAAACCGCAGAAATTTTATAGTGACGGTATGATGTCTTTGCCAGAAAGGTCAGAAGAGGTTGTGGAATGAAAGGGTGATTACATATTTCATTTTTAGAATTTAAATTATACAAGAGTAAACGGCACGAACTTATGGGGACGACCTAATACAAAGAAATCAAATTCCTTCTACCAATGTGTTTTTACGAAAATAGTGAAACTTTGAATAAACGAATAAACTTTGTATGAACTTTGAAAATTTCATAAATAAAAACGATCGCTCAAACTCCCGCCGAAATTTCGAACGCACCATAATTCATTTCTACCGGAATCCCCGATGCACACAGTAATTAAACTTTAATTTCTCGGTCAGCCGACGAGGCCGCGGCTTATCGCCATAAATCGCGTTTGTTTGCGAATCAAGATACCGAGAGGCGGCCGAAGGCTCTATCAATCATTCCCCCGTCGACATCGAATTTCGAGACCGAATTAAGTTTATGCAAATAATCAAGGACACCGGGGTGATTGACGTAGAATCCGTCGGCGGGTTCTCGGCTCGTTAATCGTCGGCTTGTTCCTTCCTCTTTCGACGGTTTCGTGGATATTTCTTTGGCCGTTGGCCGGATCGTTTCGCGGGGCCTCGTCGAATTCGTTGTTAACTCCGACGTTAAACGAGGATATTATGCGGCGAAGGTGGCGAAGAAAACTCGAGACGCCGATGGGAATTCGAGATATTCCGAATGCGAGGGAAACGAGAGGAGGGGGATAGGAAGAGAAGGAGGAGGAGGAGGAGGAGGAGGAGGAGGAGGAGGAGGAGGAGAAGGAAGAGGAGGAGGATGGTTTCTGCCAGATCGAAAAAGCATCGGGAGGAACCGAAGGCAATCTCGGGTTCAAAGACTCGTCGGTGGGCGAGAGACGAGTGTACACACAACTCGCCGCGCGCGGACCCGAGCGGAGTCGAGCGGAGCCGCTCCGGCGACCACCCGAAAATTAACGACCTCGCGAACCGGCTAAGACTCGGTAAACGAAAACTGGCCAATTTTTTTCGGCCGCTCGTTAAAGCCCCGTCCGCACCGGCCCGGACGAGCGTTTTCGCCGACGGAACGAGCGAGCGGACGCGTGCGCGAGCACGTACGAAACAGGGGCGGATTCCGCGCCATCCTTCACCGTTTTACGAGTCACCTAAGTCCTATAGGTCCCTTCATTATCCCGTAACGAGGAACACCGTGACACCTTCGCCCCGTACACGTGGCGCCATCAAAGAGAAACCGGACTACCTCGGTTTCCGTGAAACGGTGGCAAATGTGACTTACAGGATTTCCAGGACACTTCACCTTTCCCTCGGGAGCTGCGAAATTTTATCGTAGACGCGAACATCCCAGCGGACGACGGGAGCAATTTAATAGAAGCGCGATCACGTGACTGCGTTGCGTTTTTGTCGAACTGCGAATATCCGAGACGTTCAAAATACAGTGAATTCTCGATATATGTCAACAACACGGGTCTTGCCAGCGACATATATAGTTCCGGGAAAGATACCCGAGCCGTGTTATGTTTACACTCCTCGGCGTCCAAGGCCCCCCGAGCTTATATACCCCGCGGTAGTGGGGATAACTCCGCGACATTTATCATCAAGGCCTTGGCGACATATATAGAGAAATCACTGTACTTCGGCATGTCCCTTCTCTGCAACTTCTTCTTACTTTCAAAAGTGAAATCAAAGTTGAAGGATCAACGTCTTGACACTGCAGAAGAAGCTCCTATCGAATGGCAATGTATAAAGCATTGTAAACATTGTTTACAATGTATTTTAATACGTATACCTACTAGTTCGATTTTAATCTTTAGAAAGTTAACGTCAACGCAGGACACCGAAAACAAGACATTTAAGAGAACTATGTCAAGTAACGAGTAATACGATAAAAGATAATGACAACACATTGCTTCGTTAGAATGTTAAATAGCATCTGGTAGGATTAGTGCACCATATTAATAACAAATCGAAAAGTTGACTAGTTACTTCAGGATTTATTGGAACCTCGGTGGCTAGCTGCAGACTATGCCGTTGAGCCTATCAGCAGCTATTGCTGACAATAATCTCCCATGGAAATTCTCAAAAAGCATTCACTAGTCCGTCCTTCCTGTATTTAAATGTGCCGATGATTATGAGAGTGAAGTAAGTCGTGCTGTCATTGAGATGATTAGACTTGGTAAAAAAATATTTTACCATGATAACGTATAATAAATAATATTTTAATACTATTTATTAATAGTATTAATAAATAATGAAAAATCAATCGACGAATGGATACTGAGTAAAAAGATCAGTTTGTTTGGAATTTTGACTTACACCGTATATTGTCCAGGAGACATACCCGAGCGGTGTTATGTTTACACGCCTCATCGTCCGAGGCCTCCCGAGCCTAAATACCCCGCGTTAGTAGGGTTAACTCCGCGACATTTATCGTCCAGGCTTTGGCGACATATATAGAGAAATCACTGTATATGGAAAGAGTTCGATAAATAAATCCTGCCTGTATTTATATATGAACTGGGAAGATCTTGATGTAAATACAGGAAGAGATTGCGTTTTGAAGAATTCCCACGGAAGATTATTCCGCGCAGCAAGAGCTGATAGGCTAAGCGCCATAGTCTGCAGGCAGCCATCGAGGCTCCAATAAATCCCGAAGTCATCGGAACAGGATAAACTGATTAGAAGGTGAAATTGATCCCGGCGGTAGCTCGGGCGTTCGTCTCGCTTAGTTAGAGGTGCAGGCGGCTAAGCAGGCCAGCTGTTCCTCGGTTAACTGTCGACCCCTAAACCATGCTAAACGTCCATTAAAGCTTTAAATATCTCGCATTACTCGGCCATTATCGCGGTGAACAATCGAACGGCGTCTAGGAGTAGCTCGGGCCGAGATCGTATCGAGTGCCGCATTCGATAATCCACGGAACAGGGAGCCACAGGATGAACATATAGCACCGTTGCTCTATGATCGCCAAGGTATATGGACACACGTTCGACGGCAGCAGCAGAGGCTGACCAGTCCGTGAATTCTGGACTACCTTGGCGTTAGCCGTGACGATCGCTCGCAGCCAACTACGCATCCCCAGAGGAGGCCGTGGAGTTATCGTAATCGTTAACGAGACTGCTGTCAGCGTGGTAAGATACCCGGGGGTCCCTCACCATTAACCTTCCGCTAACAAAGGCATTGCCACGTTCTTCGCTCCCGGCGCACCGACCCGCTCCCTTCCTTATTTATATGCATAACTCAGAAAAGGTGTAATGAAAATTTCACGGTCAACTCGATTATAGACGATCGCCGCCGCGTCCGTACCCCCCCCCCCCTCATCCTCCTCCTTCCCGTAACCATGTTCTCGCCCACCATCGGTCGTTTCATCCTTTTTCACGCTACACCTTCACTCCCGTCGCCTCTTACTTCTACCTGTTCTACCAACTCCCACCTAGCCGAGATCTCCCGCCTATCTCCGTTCCACCGTCGAGGTTTGATTTCTCTGTCGCCGGCTCTAATCCGAGCTAACGATCCCCTCGTTACCCCATTCTCCGGTTTTCACGGTCTCTTAGCATCTGCCGGTTTGTTGTAAAATGTATTATTCTTCGGAGTCACCGGTTTTTACCGTAATCTCGCGAGTGAAAAACTAATCTCGCCGGAGAAAACATTTTTCATCGGGCAGCGCGACAGTAAATTGTTGGAAATTCTGATTTATCTTCGCGTTTTTGTTTTACGAAGTGATGATTTACTCGTTCGCGGTTGTTGAGTCGGCGAATAAAATGGATCATCTTCTTGGGAGGATAAGAGAAATCCAGCTGTAAATTACACGAGAAACTCTTTTAACCGGGAAAGGCTTTGGCGAATGGGAGATGCGAAAATAATAATTTATAAATGGAAATGCGGAGTAATAATTTAATGCGAAATAATAGTTTAGTGCGATTGTCGAATCGTGGAATAAAATGGTTCATCATTTTCTCGGCGAGACTTCGCTTTACCAAATTCTTTCTTACGTTTATCTGTCTTCTCGTTTACAGAATATTGTTTGTCGCGCTTGTCACACTAAATTTTCTGTCTTTCAAAATTGAAGATGTGAACCATCTGCTGTCATCCATCTTGGACACTACACATTAGCTGCAAGTTTAAAACTGCAACCCACATGTCCCTAACCCTCATCCCGTTCCACAGAATAAAAATGTACTCGGTCATCATGTTCATCAGAGTTTAAATATGTACCTCATTTGTTTTCAACCCTCATCCGATCCTTAAGTTAAAAAATTACGAAGTCGCTACGTTTTTTGTTGTTTAACTGTGCACCTCGCATATGTCTAACCCTCATACGTTGCATTAACAATTTACTCGGTCGTTGCATGCATCAGAGAGTTGAAATGTGCACTTACAAAGCAAGTTACAAATGACGTACCTTTTATCAATTTTACGTACCAAATGGAAAATGCTGCAGCATCTTTCGTACCACTGTTTCCGAAGACCGTACGAGCGGATACAGTTCCAGAAAGCGTAACACAGTGATCTCTCTATACAGGGTGTTCATTTGAAAACTTTATCTTCATTTGAAAAATGTCTCTCATCAGCTTCACAAATAAAAATTATTTCTACTCGTTCTTCTAAAGAATACACATTTTATACAATTAATTGTACTACGATATAGTATCTCTTATTACGACGATTCACACTTGACTAAACAGTACAATCTAATATTGAAAGACAGACAACATAAATAGGAGATCAATAGAGGACAATTCTGTTTTGAAACGGTACGTGCTAGTACAACTGGGAAACATCAACGATTTGCGTCAAAGAATTTTACACAATTATATGCCTCGTTCTGCTTCTCTTTAACCCCTTAACTTGCACGCTCGAGTTAATTCGAGCGCGCTAAACAGGCCAAACTGTGCACACTCGAGATAATTCGAGCGACGTTGTATTTTATGCTGCTATAATTTTTCACACTCGAATATAATCGAGAATTGAAAATAACGAAAGCAAAGAAAAAAAAATCGTTTTATTGATATTTACCATTTACGTGGGATTGTAAGCTATAACATTTATTCAAGAATAAAATATAGCCTTTTTCCACGGAACAAAAGCGCAGTATATCAAAAATTGATTTTTTTTGGTCGGTTTTTTAAAAAAAACTGTGCGTTAAGGGGTTAAATATCTCCGAAACTAGTGCGCGGATAAAAAATTGTTGGTCTTTTTACGTATAATAAGATCCCATATTAAAAAATATAGGTTTCCATTTGGAGAAACAAAAGTTGACCTTCAAATGACCTTGCAAACGCCACCCAAATAAAAAAATGTCTCTTGGAAGACACACGACGCTGTCAAGACCCGTGTTGTTGACATATATCGAGAATCCACTGTGCTCACTGTCTCAACTTTGAGATCCACTTCGACCCTTAACGTTTCGCATATAAATACGAACGAATCTCGCCGGAGACAATAAGTTTCGATTGATTTTCTCGAATCGCATTTAAACGCGCGCGGGGTTTCGCGAAAACGAGAGGACCGCGCGCAAACGCAACACCGCTCGTTAGTCCGGAAAGATAAAAGTTTCGAGAGTGTGCTCGTCGGCGCGGCGCATCGCGCCGCGGCGGCGGGGATGGAAAAGGGTGAGTTCGATAAGGATTTATAACCGGTTTCCTCGCGCTATTCCGCAGCCCATAGCCGACGGTTCGTTCTCTTTCTGGCTTGTATCGGAGCGGCGCGGACGTTGCGCCGGTTAGACGCGGAAAATGAGTTCTCGGGATCGCGCGCCTCGCTCGGCAATAAATTTTCCACGGCGATTATCGATACGCCGCGATTATCCCCGTAACCCGCGCCGATAATAAACATTGTCGTAACGATCGTTGACGAGCGGCCGTCGAAAGCCGCGATCGGAAGAGGGCGGGCAACGAAGATGAGAAGGTGCGAAAAGATGCGAGCCCGCGTTTTCGCCGGGCTGTCTTCGTACTCGCGGCCGATACCGATACCGTCGCGGATTATATTTGAATACCACCGTGGTTCTACGTACGCACCGTTCCTCCTCCCACCCCGGGCCGATCGGAGATTATATTTATTGGACGGTTACCGTTAACCGGCTAACGCGATTCGACTTTTATCTCTAACGCCGCCGATGTACCGGTCTTTCGTTTGATTTAATCGACGCGATCCGCTGCTCGCAGCTCGTCTTTTAACGCGTAATTGAATATAAACCCGAGTGGAACGAGATACCGCCGGTGGTATATGCCGGTAGGGTACGCCTAATCGACGATAAATAATTGATGACTGTGTTTACTGTGATTACGTGTGTACACTGCTGCACAAAAATCACCGGCGCGAATCCCCTAGTGCCGCATCTTACTTTTTCTACCACATAAATACGTTGCTATTAGCGATATCGCTTCCAATTACAATCGTGTACCGTTTCACTGTCACAGCTGGATTAAGAATATTTATATTATACTAATCCCCCGCGGCTAACCTCGGCGAAATTCCGTTCCGTACGGTTCTCGCGTTATTCAACGACGGAACCACTGGCGAGGTTAAGTTTTTGCGTTGACAGTTATTCGAACCGTCGCCGGTAGCGATCCTGTGAGAACGTATGAATTTCAACGGGTAGCAATTACGGAAATATATTATGCAATGTAAAGCCGTGTCGAATTTAATTGCCGCACAGGGTTCTTTCGATCGCGTTCGACCAGACAGTTGCGGTACAATTAAAATATAAGGTTACGTGAAAATCGGCGATCTTTCCAGGAAATCATGCTGCATCGCGGTCTAGTCGCATTAGAATAACGCTTCGTTCAGCCGGGGATATCTGTATTTGGAAGTCACGCTCGGCGGATATAAAAATCCGAAACAAGGCGTTCCCCCCGGCCCGACGAAAATTCCGCTCGAACGACGCGGAAATCCACGCTCCGAAAACCTGCTCGTCGTCCCTCTCTATTATCCGGCCGGCTGGTTCTCACGCGGTCGAAATTAAAATTATTTCAGGGATACGCGAGGCGGCAGCTATCGTTACGAGCCATTGTTGCCCGGGGAACGGCAATAAACTGCCGCGTAAAAAGCCGAAGGAGACTTCATGCCCGGACGATAAGAATGTAGGACGAAACTAGCAGGTGATCGTCGTGGGCATTGCCTTCTCTCGCTGTTCGTGATTTCGTGCCGGGTCCCGAGACAATAAACAACCTCCGGGACTGCTCCCGAGGCACGAAGAAAAGTTAGGCCCCGAGTGAAAGTGCACGGCATCCTAGTTCGAACGTTCGACATCCTACTTTGCGGTCCACACCGGCTCGCTGGAGCCTCCGCGACGAGGTTCCGAAACTTTCGGTCGTGGAATTTCGTTCGGCGCCACGGAAATCATAGTTTTATCGCTTCCTCGCCGGCGCGGAGGAGAAAACGTTCATTTGCATCTGTCGCTTCCCGAGATTCACGGGAACACCGTGAATATGGCAGTCGGAAGCTTCGATCATTCTTCCTTCAGAGCGGAAAACTCGCAGGAGTCACAAGTATGAACCATTAGGTTCTTATTGTTGTTCTCAATCGGAGCTCATTTGGTCTTATTCATTTTCAACGCTTCCAAGAGGACTTCCTTTACGCATTTGTTTTAACATTCGAGGTACCTAGTTCATCTTCAATACAGTGTTTTCTCTATATATGTCGTCGAGGCCTGGACGATAAACGTCGCGGAATTATCCCCACCACCGCGGCTATGTCTCCTGCACGATACAAGACGCTGGCGAGACCCGTTTTGTTGACATGTATCGAGAAGTCGGTGTATCTCGAGCGTGAATGAAAAGCTTGTACGCGTGTATGCGTACCAATTACTGTGCCTATATTAATCGCGCTTATTTTTAAGATATAACACGTATATTACCTACTTTTAATGAAAAAAATTGTATATCTCTTCTTTAATATTCATTATGCTTTAGAAGGAATTATAATCAATACAGGCACAGTAATTGGGTCCCTTACCCTACTAGAGTCTTCGCTAACGAATTTCCAGCTGTCGACACTCGATAAACACACATAATCCTCACAAACAATTTCGAAGAGCAAAGTACAAAGGGAGAAACAAACAAATTGTCCAGTCTGGTCGCAGGCCCCATTTCGAAAGCGGAGAGCCACGATCTCCGGGCTCTCCGAGAGGGACCTAAGACCCAAGGCACAATCAATCACAATAGTTGTCCACCCCGTACCCAATCACTCCGGGCTCATTATATTTATCTGTTCGGAATGAGGCGAACATTTATTATAGCCGACGCTGTATCGTCGGATTCCACGGAGAAAGGAGACAGTTCGGATTCCGCTTGGTTTCGCCAAGCAGTTGCCTTGGTTTGGTAAGCAGTTGCGAGGTAGCGACCCTAATTGCGTAGCTATCAAAGGAAGCCTAAATCGGCCTCCCGCAGGAACCGCCGTCAGACAAGAGCGTACGATACGCAGGATGCCAAGGCGTCGGAACAGCCACAGAAGTGTCCTCGTCGGACGGCGATTTCCAGCGTACGTGAAGCACATCCTCTCACGCGTGATCATCCGGCATGCATTAGGGTACCGTTGATGCTAATCTTCGGCGAACAATTACCCCGGCGGAACGACAGCCCGCCGAGAGTGTTTGCTTTGCTCACACGGGTGGCTCGCAACAATCTTGCGGTCATGAGAATTAGGTAACCGATCCCGCGATACGTTCATTAAAAGACAACCAGTCTAGGCGGGCTGCCGAGGGAGACAAACCCCATGACTATGACCCCATGACAAACCCCCGATCTATGGCGTTTTAATGCAAAATTCTGTTCCGCTCAATTTTTGTCTCTTACCCTCGCACAGTGTGGTCTAAAACGCGACTGACATTTTGCCAAACAATCGAGTGTCTCATATCGACTTATGTTGAATGCTTATTGCTTTCTAAATATCCATCAACCTTGAAAATGAAAAAATCGATAAAATTTAATAAATGCCATTACTGTAATAAACGGTTAAAGTTGGAAGTTTTGAAGATAGCCTCTCTCATGGAAAAAATTGCTTTTCTTCTTTGAAATGTGTGTGTGTGTGCCCTGACGATCCTTTTTAATATTTTCCTTCCAATTTTAGTTTTTTTAATGAAAGGTTTATCGTTAAGCTGTCAATTACCATTGTCGATTAAAAATTACTATTCGTAATGTATTAAACATGTTACGCCAAATGCAATGTAGACAATTTTCAAAATTCTTAAGACTTCGCAAGGAATATCTTCTGTATCATACGAGATCATAGAATTTTACAAAATGGAGTATTTTCAGCATACTTTCTTCTACACAATCATGTAAGAATTATTTCTCATCTCGTCCCATATCACAAGTTATTATTGTTTAAAGTCGTCCGCGACAGAGATAGCAACATTTGCAACCATTGTTCCTTGGCACAGGCTATTTTAAAATATTTCGTGTTTCTGGAAAAAATCATGCACTTGAGGGTGAAATTTCTAACATATGGCTGTGCTTCCTGGAGAGGATGCTTTACAATTAATAAAGCATTGCAACTATGAAGACTACAGTCGAAATTAATGGTGGTAGATCGAACGTGATCATTTTAAGTTACTGTTCTCTTGTATTCTTCTCTGCTTCGTCGATGCTGGTCCTTAATTTCTCTTAAACCTCTCATTTTTCTCTGTCTACGTGTAACCTTCGAGTACCATCTCGCATTTCAGAGTCCGCGGTAAGATCAAAATATGAAATCTTATAATAATAACTTAGGACCCGTCTCCTTATAAAATTCTTTACTTCATTGTCACCGAATTGCTTCTAAATCCCCCATTTTCCTTCATTTTCATATAATCACCAGGCACTATCTTATCTATCCGAGTATCTGTTGCTAAATCAAACTGTACCCGGCTGTCCGGAGACAGAGATGAAAGGGGGATGGTTCCGATAATAATTTAGAAGCCGTTTCTCCACAAATTATCCACCCCATAGTCGGTGGTCCCCAATAATTCCCAAATTCTCATTTTTCCCCTCCACTTTCCTCGAATCTCCGGGCGCTATCTTATCCGTTCAAATCTCGGGGCCCGTTCGGGCCGAGTGGACGTCGGTGTTCGAGGGGGTCCGGTCCCGGTGAACGATCGTCACGCATCAGTCTTTATCAAACCGGTGAGCGGCCGATCGGAATCCGGTAGTTTCGTGCGGCATTGTGCGTCGGGGCTTGTTTGATCGATTCGCCGTCGGCCGGCTAATGAGGGGGGCCTTGAGGGGGCCCCGGTTTCCGTGGGCCCCCGGATTCGAATCCGCCGGGAAAAAGGAGGAAACCGTGGACCCGGCGGATACGTGTCGGGCCCCGGATTGCGTAATCCGTGAACGCGTGACTCTCGCCGGGGCCTTGTGTCCCCGGTGTCTCTCTCTCTCTCTCTCTCTCTCTCTCTCTCTCTCTCTCTCTCTGTCATCGCGTGCCCCGACTAGGCCCGAGCGCGGGACACACACGCGTGCGTCCGCGGACCGTTCGCATGTACAGGGTGGCCGGTGGATAAACGGGTCCTGGCTTAGTCTTCTCCTGGCGGGGCGTTCTTGTCGCAAGAAACACGGTCGTACTCCGCTTCAATACATTACGAGGCAATTTCCTCTGTTAGAAGCAATTGCCTCGGGTTTCGCCGGGTGCCGTCAAAGAAATCCCATAAAACCGTCCAGTAAAACCGCACCACGATGAAGTCTCGTTGAAAAGATCCGGCTGGCGGCTTTATCCCCGAACGTCCGGCGCGTTTCCGACGGCAGGAGGGAGGGTGGGTGGTTCGGGAGGAAGGGATGGAAGAAGAGGTGTATGCGTGGGGGAGGGGGTGTGGTGGGGTGAAGCCCTGGCACGAAATCGCGGGTAACGCGGTCCGCTTGCGAGAGGTGTGAACGCCATTATCAGGAATGAAAAGGGACGACTGTGGAACCCGTAGGTTCGAATTATGGACGACTACGATTGTCTATCGGGGTACCTGTCAGTCCCGACACCCCATCAGCCATCGACTGGGGGCCCTGTTTTTTTAAACGAGCCTGTCAGCCATTCGGAAACACCCTGTATACATCGGGACCGGGTTCGGTAGTTGATTAGATTTAAAAGAATGCCCCGTCACCTGCACCGTTGAAAGGGGACTAGGCCCAGGGGCGGACTGGTGGGGCATCCGCGGGCTCCAGGAAGGGGAGATGAAGGTAGTGGGGACTGTGACGGAGAAAGGGAACCAAGAGAGAGAGAGAGAGAGAGAAAGAGATAAGGGGAAGCGGGGTGGGGAGAGGCGATCGTGAGCAACGAGGGGCCCGAGAGCATGAGGCCCCAGCGATCACTGACCGCTTTCGCCGATCCCAGCCGCCAGCTAGCCACCTTTCAGCGGCGCAGCCATCGGGGCATCCTCCTTCTTAAGGCTCATTCACATCGCGTCGCTAATCAAACCCGACAACCGGGAGAAAAAAGTGGCGCTGGTAGTTCGGTTCCACGAGAAATCATGGGAATTCGTTCTACCCGACGATCGACCGGCCCCGGGGCCCCAGGGCCCGTTGCGCAACGCCCACGGGCCCAGAATTCCCCCGGTCGATTCTCGTCCACGCCGAAATACTCGGCGATCGTTGCGCGACGCGACGCGACGCGACGTTGCAACGAGATACCCCGGCGTCGTCGTCGCTATCGACGGCCGTAATTAAACCGCGCGCGCTTAGAAACTAGCAAATGAGGCTGGAAGGGAGGAACGGGTTTCCGACGTAACGAGGCAAGCCCGTGAACTTGGGCGGGTAGACTGCCGCCGCGGGTTTCACGTATTACGTGTAATTGAACGGCGTTCCCGACGCCGGGGAACATGGAATGCTGCGTGGATCAAGTGGAAGTTCAAGTATCGCCGCGTCACGTATGGATAATGGCCTGCGACTTTCCTGCGATTGTTCAGAAAAATTCGCCGGCGTAGAAAAGTCGGGGCCTCAACGTCTTGACGCGCATTGTTACCGGCGTCGGACGGTGTTAAGGAGGAGACAGCTTGATGTCAACAATGGTTTCGTGGGAGGTCAACGTCGCTTTCTAAATGGAAACGTGTATTTTTTAATACTGGTTGCATACTGCTCGACCTTCTCTCTCGAATCGGTTTCGTTAACATTTGTGACTTTTCGCGGATAGAAAATATCCTTTGAATGCTTCGACTGGACATTGTACACCAGCGAGGGGATACTTTTTAATTCACACAGTTCCCCGTGATAGATTGTAGAATTTTTGGATTTTGGATCTCCTAGATAGGCCTCCTTCTAGATATACAATTTTTGGAAAGACAATTTGCTGATTTGAGGTGTGAAACGAAAGTGGCTGGTTTGGAGTGTAAGGGCCGGAAGGGCACAGGGACACGTTTGAATAAAATAATTTCGCGAAGAAAGTGCGAACGTTTGTACGCGCGAAACGCGATAAGATACGACCCGGTTTCTGGGACGACCGGGTATTTGCATTTTCGTTTGACGGAACTTAGCGGAGCTTTTCGGGATGCAGATTAATTGGCGAAGCCGAGACGCTCGCGAGCCTTCCCCGGCTTTAATTCGCAGCTGCTCCGAGAGGACAATTCGGGATCACGGAGCCAGACAATCATCTCCGTGGAAGCGCACGACTTTTTCCAGGAAGAACAAGGGAATTCTGTATAATGAGGAAGAATTGTGAGAAAGGGACCCCGAGGCGATCGGGCCAGTTAACTGGTTGCAGTCTCGCTTTACAGCCGGTGATATATGGTTAATTCGCGAAACACCGTGCGCACTCGGGCAATAACGTTACCGCCGCTCATTGACGACTAAAACGCCGGACTATAGGCAATTACTATGGCGCGGGAGAACCGCGCGGAAAGGTGAAATATTATACCGATTTATGCCCACGGCCTTGGCAAAGATCTCGTAATAAGGATCAATGGGCTCGCACGATAAAATACGCCTCTCGTAAGACACACATTCACGCTGCGGTTTATTCTCTCGAACGGCTATTAATGACAATGAATACTATCCGTTATTTCGTTGTCCTACCTTCTCCCTCCCCCTCCTACTCGTCTTCAGTTATACCTATAATTATAAATCGTTTCGATGGACCAACGGGTCTCGGAGGGAATGTAAATACAGCTTAAAGATAATTCGCCGGATGATGGATAGGGCCAGATGCAAGCATACTCGGAGCGAGCCACTTTCTCCTCAACATTGATTTCCCTGTCGCTAAAATGCAAGGAACGGGCCATTATAGTGATCATAGGCGGGCACTGACGGTCTTGGGCAATCGTTATTTTAATTTAAAAAATATTAAAAAGGAATTCATTCTGCGTCGAAATTAATTCCAACGAAGTAGTAAATTTAAGAAAGTTTTTCATAGAATTCTTCCTTCTTCAAACAATTCTTTGAGAAAAATATTTCTTCCATATTCAAAGTATGTTCGGAGAGAAAATACTGATAAAATGGTTTAGAGAAAAATTGTTTCCTCTTTCGAATCGACTGGTACATATTTATTGTAACACTTTAACCACAGAAAGCGAATTTTCATGGGCTTTTTAATGAGTATGCCGAATTTAAGAGAGGCTAAGACATTTTCTGCTAAGTGACAATCTCAGAAGTTATCAGATTATATTACCGAAGAGAATTTGTTTGTTTTTGCAAACGTCCTCCTGCTTTTTAAATCTATCGGTATATATATATATATATATATATATATATATATATATATATAAACTGTTATAAATTTGTTTTTTGCTGTACCCCATCACAATGTAAATATTAACCATAACGCTCTCCTCAAGTAACGTGTAAGACATATTCGATTGTAAACCATGTGGTCGCATAATGACCTAGCTGTTAATGCGACCACTTTAAAATAAACGATAAATAAATAAATAAATTTGTTTGTTTGATTTGAATCGTAAATCTTTCTTTTTTAAAGCAGTCGTAAAGGATTGCTACCGCATTGACCAGAATTCACAAAAGTAATACAGCCGGAAAAATTAAATTTGCGCACAAAAGCTCAAAATTAATTGAAATTGGTGCCTGGAAGAATCCCGGCGGAGGTTTGGCACAGGTTGGGGAAAAGGTTCCGCAGGTGATTCCGTGGCCGAGAAGCTAAATGAGACATGCGCGGGTCCGGTCGGGATTGGAACGAATCGGGGTTGACGACGAGGCGCGGGCCAGCATTCATTTTACTAATGATACTTTTATTGGGCCGATGAAAATGATGTATCCTCCTATTTGAATTTCGATGAGTAAATCAAGGCGGTCCCGGCAGTGGTACGCGGCGGAGAGGACGGCCTGCCAATGCGGACCCCTACTTTGGCCCAGGTAAAGGTAACAAATCACTTTTCAACGACGGGAGATGGAACTACCGAGCACTGTTTTCTGAAAGGAGGCGGACTTCTCTCTTTCTCCGTGGGGAACCACTTGACGTGTCCCTACACACCGCTCCTGACACAATGCGTCCGATCGTTTTACACTGAATGGGACGGGAACGCGCGAATCCCAAACAGACCATAAAGCTAATAATGACGGGGCGAAAAACCGGAAGGCCGCCGAAAGGGAGTCGGGCGTTTTCAAAGCGTGGACCCGTCACGAAGGCGTGGGCGCCGGTCACTTTTCTTTCCCGCACTTTTCCAGCAATTTTCCCAGCGCGATTTCACTAACGAGCGCGTCATCTCGCGATAAAAGTAATTCACTGCGACCGCCGCTCGGCGAGATCATCAGTCTCTCCTCTCCCGGTTTCTCCTCCACCTCGGATATTCAATTCTGCGAAAATCCGCGAGGATCCGCTGAAAAGAACAATGTGCGTCCCGTGTAACATCAGATACACGGGGCCCTCGTGTAGATTATAAATCGACGGGAAGCTGGCGAGAGAAAGGGTACACGCGAGAGAGAGAGGAGAGAGGCGGAGAGGAACAAGATGGAACGAAACGACGGGAGAAAGAGAGAGAGAGAGAGAGAGAGAGAAAAAAATGAGAGGAACGGCTAGTTGCAAAATACTAGCCGGGGACTCGCGACAACTGGAATGCGAATGGGAACGGGATTCGCACAAAGGCATTGAGCAAACATTCTTTTTCGAGGTTTCATTCTTCGTGACAGAATCGTAGAAACGATGTGAGAACAGATGACGGTGAGGCAAGGTTTCACGGACGAATCGAACGGCAATACGGCAAAAGGGACAGAGAGGGGCCGGACGGCGAGCGGGGGAGGGGTGGGGGCAGCAGCAGTACAGAGAAAAAGAGAAAGAAAGAGAGAGAGAGAGAGCGAGAGAACCACGGAGAGAGCCACGGAACACGAGATGCGGGGGGCGGCGAGCGAGAGGGGGAACCGAGAGGGGGCCCGAGGAGAAAGGGGCAAGCAGACACACGGGAGGAACGGGTAGAAGAAGGATAGAGAGAACCGTGGAAGAGCGGGAGGAAGAAGGAGAGGAGAACGTGGTGGATGGAGGCTGCAGATGCTGAGGAGCCACTGTAAGGGCCCGGAGAGTGTACCTGTCTTGTTTTTATAGGCTTGCCAGAACGTCGGGCCCCGGCTACGGAGGACGACGACGACGAACGAGAGAAGGCTCGCACGGTGGGGGAAGGAAGGACGGCCGGGGAGGGCGGCGCGGCGAGGAGAGAGGCTCAGGGTGGGCGGAGGGGCGAGGGTAGCGGTGCCAGTTTGGGCCTTACAACTTGCCAACCAGTCCTCGGAGAACCGTGGGTCTTACCGGAGCCGTATATACGTGTATTATCGCCCGTGACTTTTCGTCGTTCTCGGGATTTTTCTCGCTGGCTGCACACGCATACCTGTGCACACGTATCGATAATCTCCGGAGAGGTCGGTGAACCTGCTCGCTTCTGAAGCGATCGTCGGCTCTCGCGAAGCTCTCTCCTCGTCGCCAACCGACCGACGACCGTTCGGGAATACGGTCCCGAGGATGAAATCTCCGGGAGATTATAGAGCTTAGCGGCCAGAGTGACCGAAAGAGAGAAATCTACAGAGAGAAAGAGAGCGAGAGAGAGAGAGAGAGAGGGAGAAAATAAAAAAGAAAGTGAGACAAGAGATCGGTAAAGAAGGATCGGGCGAAACGTAACCGCGGCTCGGATCGTTCCGCCGATGGGAGCCGAGCCCTCCGCGGATGCCGAGGGGATCGTGTGGTAGTGACATGGACGACGTGAGGTAAAAAGATCGACGTGGGTCCCAGGATTTAAATGGATCGTGGCCGGTCTTCGCGACAGATACGACACGTAATCGCCGGAGGAACCGCGATCGTCGAACGGGATTTGATGGAAGATTGAGGGAGCGAAAGGGAGAGAGAGAGAGAGTGTGTGTGCGAGAGAGCTCCCGCGAGTGTGTGAGAGAGAGAAGAGAGAGAGAGAGAGAGAGAGGGCGAAAAGATGCGGGGCAGTCCTGCGTTCTTCGCCATATTGCTGGGCACGATATTCGGTGTCCTCGGCGCGTCCCTCAGCAAAGCGCTGAGGTACAAAGCGCCGGACGAGTGCAAGTGGGTCGCGACCGGCGACACCGAGGACGACGTGTCGCTGGTCTGCCGATTGAGGACCATCAACAGCGAGCTGGAGAACACGAACTTCAGCGTGATACAGCCGCAGCACACGGTCCGGCTGCGGCTCGAGTGCAGCGACGCGTTGTTCTACCAGAGTTCCCTCAGCGCCGGCAGCTTTCGACCGTTGGTCGAGCTCAGGGAGCTGGTGATCGAGTACTGTAAGATCGGGAACCTCTCCGACGAAGCGTTCAAGGGGCTGAAGGAGCTGCGCAATTTGACCGTGAGAACGCACAACACCGACTGGTCGGCGATGGCGTTGGACGTGTCGGCCGGCGCGTTCACCGACGAGCTCAGGCAGCTCGAGAAGCTGGACCTAGGGGAGAACAACATGTGGAGCATCCCGGAGGGCGCGCTCTGCCCTCTGGTCAACCTCGAGATCCTGAACCTGACGCGAAATCGGTTGCGAGAGGTGACCAGCTTCCGGTTCAACGGCATGGCCAGGTGTCTCTCGAACCTGAAGGAGCTCGACCTGAGCAACAACAGCATCGAGTCCCTGCCGAGCGCCGCGTTCTCCGGTTTGACCAGGCTGCACAGCCTCGACCTGAGGTGCAACGCCATCAGCTTCATGGCGGACCGCGCGTTCGAGGGCCTCTCCTCGTTGGCCATCTTGAGGCTGGCCGACAACCGGCTGGCCAGCCTGCCGCCGGAACTGTTCAGCGACGCGAGGAGCATACAAGAGATCCACCTGAGGAACAACACGTTGAACGTGTTGCCGCCCGGTTTGTTCAGTGAACTGACGCAGTTGTTGGTGCTCGATCTCTCTCACAACGAGTTGACCGCCGAGTGGGTGAACGCGGCCACGTTCGGCGGCCTGGTGCGACTAGTGGTGCTCGACCTCTCGAACAATCGTATCGGCCGGTTGGACCCGACGGTGTTCCGCGACCTCTACAGCCTGCAGATACTCCGGCTGCAGGAGAATCTGCTCGAGAGCTTGCCGGAGAACACGTTCTCCGCGCTCTACAATCTGCACACGTTGCTGCTCAGCGACAATCTGCTGACGGTGATCGACGCGACCACGCTCAGCGGACTGTACGTACTGAATCTGCTCTCGGTGGACAACAACCGGCTGCACACGATACACCCGAGCTCCCTGAGAAACGTCTCGTCCCTGCAGGAGTTCCATCTGAACCGTAACCAGCTGAAAACGGTGCCGGACGTGCTGAAGGCCACTCCCCTGCTGCACACCCTCGACCTCGGCGAGAATCTCATCTCGGAGATACCGACCGGCACGTTCGACCACGTGGCCAAACTGTACGGTCTCCGGTTGACCGAAAATCACATCGGCAATCTGACCAAGGGCGTGTTCGATCGTATCAAGGAGCTGACGGTATTGAATCTCGCGATGAACCGGATACAGTACATCGAGCCGGGCACCTTCGACGAGAACCTGAACCTGCAGGCGATCCGGCTCGACGGGAATCAACTGACCGACATCGCCGACCTGTTCACCAATCTGCCGAACCTGGTCTGGCTGAACGTCAGCGACAACAAGCTGAAATGGTTCGACTACGCGATGATACCGACCAGGCTGCAGTGGCTCGACATACACTCGAACGAGATCCGTGAGCTGGGCAACCACTACGAGATCGAGAGCCAGCTGCAACTGAGCACCTTCGACGCCAGCGAGAACAAGCTCACCGAGATCACCGGGAACGCGATCCCGATGAGCGTCGAGATGCTATACCTGAACGACAATCAGATCTCCAAGGTGCAGAGCTACTCGTTCTTCAAGAAGCCGAACCTGACCCGCGTCGATCTCAAGGGCAACCATATCCGGAACTTGGAACCGTACGCGTTGAGGATCAGCGCGGTCCCGCCCGAAAAACCTTTGCCCGAGTTCTACATAGGGGACAACCGGTACCTGTGCGACTGCACCATGGAATGGTTGCAACGGGTGAACAGGCAGAACCAGAGCAGAGTGCAACCCCGCGTGATGGACCTCGAGAGCATCTACTGCGAGCTGTTGTACGACCGGGAGCACGCGGTCGTCCCCCTGGTCGAGGCGTCGCACTCGCAGTTCCTCTGCAAGTACGACACCCACTGTTTCGCGTTGTGCCACTGCTGCGACTTCGACGCATGCGACTGCGAGATGACGTGCCCGTTGAACTGCACGTGCTACCACGACCAATCGTGGTCGGCGAACGTGGTCGACTGCTCGAACGGCGACCACGTGAACAAGCTGCCCGAGCAGATCCCGATGGACGCGACGCGGCTCTATTTGGACGGGAACGACCTGCGGGTCGTGTCCAGTCACGCTTTCATCGGCCGCAAGAAGCTCAAGGTTCTGTTCCTCAATTCCTCGAACATCGAGATCGTGCAGAACCGGTCGTTCAACGGCCTCCGGGACCTGGAGGACCTTCATCTGCAGGACAACAGGATACGCGAGCTGAAGGGACACGAGTTCGAGGGGCTGGACGCGCTCAGGCAGCTCTACCTGCAACGGAACCGGATCGTGTCCGTCGGCAACGACACGTTCGCGTCCCTCGGGGCGCTCAGGATTCTCCGGCTGGAGAACAACCGGCTGACCACGCTCGCCCTGTGGACACTGCCGACAACGATCGAGATCAGTTTGGCCGGGAACCCGTGGTCCTGCGAGTGCGACTATCTGCAAAGTTACCGCGAGTGGATCCGCAAGCCGAGCGTACGCGTGACCGACGCGTCCGCGTTGCGATGCGTGTACAACGTGACCGAGTTCGAGGCGTTCGGCGACGAGGTGTTCGCGGACAACGAGTTCGGGTTCCCGATGACGGCCGGGGATCGTGAGAAGAACGACAACGAGACCGCGGTGTGCACCGGCGCGGCCAGCATCGACAACGACGCCCACCGGAACTACACCAAGACGATCATCGACAAACAAGTCTTGCAGGATTATCTGCCGTTGGTGGTGGCCACCCTGGTCGGCTCTCTGCTGGTCGTGCTGATTTGCATGCTGGCGTTCGTGTTCCGCCAGGAGCTCAGAGTCTGGTTTCACTCGAGGTTCGGCGTCAGGATATTCTACAGGAACCACGAGGTCGACAGGGACGACCGGGACAAGCTGTTCGACGCGTTCGTCAGCTACAGCTCGAAGGACGAGGCGTTCGTCGCCGAGGAGCTCGCACCGGTCCTCGAGATGGGGAACCCGTCGTACAAGCTCTGCCTGCACTACAGGGACTTTCCGGTCGGCAGCTTCATCGCGGACACGATCGTCCAGGCGGTCGAGTCCTCCCGGAGGACGATCATGGTGCTCTCGGAGAACTTCATCAAGTCCGAGTGGTGCCGATTCGACTTCAAGTCGGCGCACCACCAGGTGCTGCGCGACAGAAGGCGCAGGCTGATCCTGGTTCTGGTGGGCGACGTTCACCAGCGAGACCTCGACCCGGACATCAGGCTCTACCTGAAGACCAACACCTACTTGCAGTGGGGCGACAAGCTGTTCTGGGAGAAGCTGCGGTTCGCGTTGCCCGACGTGCCCAACAACCAGAGGACGACGCAGAGGACGAGGCAGCCGCCGCCGGTCCGACGGCAGCACAACAACAGGACGTCGAACGGCTCGCGCACCGTCTCCGTGCACATATGAGTGTGTCCGGTGTTTCACCCGTGCGTTACCTGTGCCTACCTGTGTGTTGTTGTTGTTGTTCGCGTCTCCTTCGTACGTTCGATGTTGTGCGTGCGTGCGTGTACGCGTGTTGTGCGTGTTGTCTCTCTCTCTCTTTCTCTCTCTCTCTCTCTCTCGGCGGGAATGAGTGCGTACGTTTTGCTCGTGATTCCGTTTCGGAGTGGGCGTCGGTCGCGGATCCAACGACTTCCACAGAGAGAGAATCAAGCGAGCGGACGCTTGCCGGTTACACAGTGCATTTCCACACTGCGTTGGTGCAATAAACGTGGCAGACGACGGATAGAGAGTGTAAATATACAGCAGCGAGGATTTCTATATAATATGGTACATGTATACCGGAAGTGTACCGAGCAGGGAGGAGCAGTGTTTTGTAAATAGATCGCGCGCGAAATGGGAGTGAATATATGGATGTATATGTATAATTTAAGGTGCTTCCTCGTCAGAGAAAACGGGATACACACACACACAGACAAGACTCGGCGATCCCGGTGTTCTGTATATTGCCAGCGAGTCAGTGAGTCGATAGATAGCTTAAACTTCGAAACAAAAAAGTCGTTGTAAATACCCGTGCCGCGTGTATTTGTTACCGCGGCTCGTCCCTCGCCCCCGCCCCCCTCGAATCTTTCTATGGATTCATAGTGCGCGAAAAACGATTCCGTTCCCTCTTCTCGCTCGTCGGACGAGCAGAGGGATATTTATAAATGCCTGCGGCCCCGTACTTCGGCACGCTCTCGCCGTGTGCCATTTTATTTTCGTTTTTTTTTTTTTTTGATTTTCCTTTTCACAGTTTCGCGGATTCTTCTCTTGCCTTTTTCGAACGAGCTCCCGCCAGATCGCGGGAAAGAGAGTGAGAACGGCCGGACAACTCGGCCTCGAGGAATCGAACGAGAACCAGTCGACCGGTCGCGGTGCTTGTTCTCGTTGTCTTTGTTGTTGTCTTTGCTCGGCACTGCCGGAGGAACGCGAAACCCGAACACGAAACGGCGAACACGAATGCGAGTCCGCGAGAATTCCTCGAGAGCCGGGTCGTGCGCACCCGTCGCCGCGAGCAAGCTGACAGTGATACCACTTCCTAATCGTAGCTATCAATGTGTATTTAATTGTATCGGGCCGGCCGAACAGTCCTCTCGGTCGTTCTTCAACGTCGCTTTTGTATTATAACGCTTGCCGAGAGATCTTGAATAAATTGGTGCCGAAAGGCGGCTGAAAGTTGGACCGAGCTGGCTTTGTTTCACCCTTGTGCAGCGTAATTCGACCTTAGTTCATACTCGATTGCAGTAAACGCTACGATCACCGAACGTTCAAAGAGCTTATCGTTTCCTATCGAATTTACTAACTTTACTTGAATTTACTGTAAATTGTGGTTTACAAGTGACACGGTCTCGCGAATGAATGAATTTCTTAAATAACTCTTTAAAGACACGCTTTCGCGATTTCAATAATTGTTGCACGAAGAGAATGTGTACGACCGCTTTGGCACGAGTATGATCTTTTCTATTTCGAAAATGGAAGTGAGAAATGAGGTTCGTTTTTGACGATGCACGAGGGTCGACCCAGTTCAGTTTAACTGTCACTGGAACGGACGAGGAGACTTTTTGACCGACCAAATACCTAGAGACCGGCAGACGGCGAGTCTTCCGATTCCTCGCCGCTGCCGTGACCAATTTGTAAAGTATTATAATGCGTGCGTCTATGGTCTATTTCTCGGAGAAAGACACCTGTGATCCACCGATAGTCAGAATAAAAATCGAAAGTAATCATCCGAAATATATCAACTGGCTTTTTCTTCGGCTACACTTGATTTTAGTATATTTTCCATGATCCATAAGCAAAGACTGCGGATTTTGGCAACGAAACAGAAGCCACTTAGCTATTTCTTTCTTCAATAATTTTTGATTTTTTGTTGGAAGTAATATTTCAATTCTCTCAATCTTTTCACTGTTCCTAACTACTCACTCTTTTGGTCGCAAATGCATAAAATCTGCAGTCAAACATTTGAGAAAGGGTCTAAAAATTGAATTATTATTAATTCGAAGAATTATTTTAGTTGAATTATCAGTATTTAAGAATTACTTGCCAGTCCCCCGCGAAATATGCAACATATTCCGTGCGAAGTTTTAATTACGAGACTATCCGTGCGTCCCGGGTCTTTTGCTCCGAAAAGCAGACTATAATTCTTATTTATTTCGTCCCGGAGCGTCGACAGGGACGTTGGCCGCGTGTACCCGCGACTGAACGCGGTTCGCGAACTCTTTCACACACACACACACATACAAACACACGCACACCTACACACATAATCTGTTTTCACAATTGTTTTCCGTGTGTATACGAATTCGGCGGTCCGTTCTGTTTCTTGTCCACGGCGAACAGATTAATCTGCGCGATCCCGTCGACGGGTGTCGAGAAAATTTGCGGCGACGCGGTTTCTGCGTCCCCTTTCACCCCCACCCCCACCCCACCGCCATATTCGCACGTTCGCCTAACCCGTTGAACGATGAATCAAAAGTTCACGTGCAATTCCGGCACACCCAGTATCCCCCTTTCTGTTCCAGCCGCGACCGTCGAATTCGGAATGCTTGTCACGCAGGGAAACTAAAGTACCGCTATAAATAATTGAAATATAATGTACAAACGTGGAACAATTCTACCCTTTAGCTTTCCTCGCAAGTGGCTACTCATGTTCTCGCAAGACCCACTCCCCTCGACACAACGTGAAAGATTATTATTAGAATAAACATCTGTGACTGAAACAATAAAATGCTCTATTTTTATGTTTTTTAACACCCACGACTCTTCTTCTTCTTCTTCGACGTCACACTCCGGTCCTGTTCTCCCCGATACGATCACGGAACGTTAATTCTTTCGTTGCTGAATCGGTGGCCGTTCAATTTTGTGCAATAAGACGGATAATCATTCGAAGCAATTCTAACAATATGTTTGACACGTTGACTGCCATGTCGTGACGGAATTATTTGTCCAGGTTTTAAAATGAATTCTTACGTTAATATAGTACCAAACTTGATTAGGATCTGTAAAATGCAAGAAAGTTGGAGAACAATATCATACATTTAATTTTTTTCAATTTTTAATTCGTTAAATAACTTACTTTGATTTTATGGAATTTTTGAGGTTTCTAGTTTGACAGTCAAAGAAATAAAAATACCGATAAACATTTGTCTCAATAGACCCAAGCATTGCCATCGTAAGCGTAAAGAGAACAAACTACGAAATTTTAAGTGATTAACATTTTACCTTACTCGACATCGAGTCAAAATCAACTGCCGAAAATTCCTAACAAAATTCAATAAACCTGACTACTAAAATATAAGACTAAAAGATGACGTAAAAAATACTATTTTACCAATATAGAACCGTGATCATAAACGAAGACACATAACTAGACCGTGGATTTTTATACAAAATAAGAAAAACTGTATGAGTTAAAAGATATAAAGACTATTTTACCAATATAAAACCGTGAGCATAAACGAAGACACATAACTAGCCCGTGGATTTTGATACAAAATAAAAACTGTATGAGTTAAAAGACATAAATACTATTTTACCAATATAAAACCGTGAGCATAAACGAAGACACATAACTAGCCCGTAGATTTTTATACAAAATAAAAACTGTATGAGCTAAAAGATACGTGAGCTGCATTCTCCAATCATTTTAACTAGTCGAAAACAATACAACAGTATTTTAAAACCCTTTAAATATTTCTATTCTTCTCTGTTTGATCTACTCAGTTTCGTCATAAAATTAAGTCTGCTCGTAACGAACAGAAAATCCCTCCTTCCAAATTGTTAAAAAATGAGCTACCGATGAAAATCGTCTAGAAGGGGGTTGATCTATGCGGTTTATCTTTGCCACGTGCGAAGCTCCCGAGGAACGTGCAAAATTCCCAGGGCACGGAGCGGGTCAGATTCGTCGCGACGAGGGTAAGCGGACGCCGAAAATCCGCTCGCGTTGAGGCGAGGCTACGAAAGTATGCAAACTTCTGTGTCGCCTCGCCGGCTGCCTTTCACGTGGAATCTCGACGCGAGACAATACCTTATGCTAATCGAGTCACGTCTGTTTACATTGTCATCACGTTTCGTTACCGTTACATCGACGGAATAAGTAATGCCGGGCTCATTGTAATAGAAATCAGATAGTTTGGTGGAAGACCGTCGCCGGGCGAGCACTCGCTGACTTTGATCGTTCCCGTTGCCGGAACAACAACGTTATTTGCGGGAGGCGGCGCCAAACGGAAGTTTTGGTGCATGCGAATTTGAATCCGACGCTGCACTGTTCCCGTGCCGCTCATCGATTCGGAAATAATTGAGCTCGGCTCGGGTTACAAGCGAAAATGCTTCGACGAAATGAACTGTATCGAATGACCGAGACCGAACAGTCGCGGGGAATCTTTAATTTGTTAGAAGTCGCCAGGAGATTCCACGTTGTTGTTGAAATTGGCGAGCAACCGGACCAATCGCGGGCTTGCGACAGAAATTCGATCCTCTTCTAACAAATTATTAGCGTAACAGCGGGGGGAGGAACGTGGCTGTGCGAAACGCTGAAGTAACACGGTTCCTGAACGCGTTGTTGTAAAATAAAAAAAGGTTGCATTTATTGCGAGGCGGAGGAGCCGAATAAAAATTTCTTTCTTTCTCCGATTACGTTGTCAAGCTTGTGCACCGACGTCCTTAAATCTTTTTCATTTTTCCGCTACTTTAACACGTTGACTGCCGTGTTAACCATATGTGGGTGACTACTGAATATCATACATTTAATATTTCACAATTTTCATTTCGTTAACGCTAAACCTACCAAGCACGAAACACGTATAAGTGAAACATCTTGTAGGAGGGAGAAGATTGAATTGATTTAATCGAGTTTTATTATAATATGTGCTTAAATGAAGAAGTCGATTCGGTAGTGTCCTATGGAAGTGTTTTTATAATGTCAATAATTGTGAAATAGAAAACCGGCCATTTTGACCGTGGCAGGTTTAGTGTTAAGTAACTTACTTTGATTTTATGGAATTTTTGAGTTTGGCAGTCATAGTGTTAAATTGCACGGATCCATTCTTGTTTCATAAATGCATAAAGGCTGAAGTCTAGTTATTGAAATTCTTTAAACCTGCCAAGCATTAACAGTATCTGGTAAATATTCCCTTACAAAAATGGCAACTTCACTGAGATTGTCCATAATTTTCGAAACAATAAATGTTTGGAGAAAGAAATTTGTTCCACTATTGCCCATGTGTGAATTTTTATAGTTTCAGTAATTGTAAAATATAAAACCGGCCATTTTGACCGTGGTAGGTTCAGTGTTAAGTAACTCGCTTTGATGTTATGGAATTTTTGAGTTTAGCAGTCAAATTGTTTGATTGTACGGATCTATTTTTGTTTTACAAATGCATAAAAGCTGAAGTCTAGTTATAGAAATTCTTTAATATGAAACCTAAATTTATTTATTACATGGCAACCCTAAATTTATTGGGATTGCCCATAATTTTCAATACAATAAATGTTTGGAGAAAGAAATTTGTTCCACTATTTCCCATATGTGAATTTTTATAGTTTCAGTAATTGTAAAATATAAAACCGGCCATTTTGACCGTGGTAGGTTCAGTGTTAAGTAACTCGCTTTGATGTTATGGAATTTTTGAGTTTAGCAGTCAAATTGTTTGATTGTACGGATCTATTTTTGTTTTACAAATGCATAAAAGCTGAAGTCTAGTTATAGAAATTCTTTAATATGAAACCTAAATTTATTTATTACATGGCAACCCTAAATTTATTGGGATTGCCCATAATTTTCAATACAATAAATGTTTGGAGAAAGAAATTTGTTCCACTATTTCCCATATGTGAATTTTTATAGTTTCAGTAATTGGAAAATATAAAACCGGTAATTTTGACTGTGGTAGGTTTAACGTTAGAATGCAGGCGATTGATGTATTAATGATGATTTCCACGTGAGACGATAATGGACGGACCAAGATTGTCTACCAGGGTCATTAGAAAAATTGCTTCCAGTTTGTGGGATATTTGTGGGTTCGGTAGGCAGCGAGCTAAGACAATCAGGCCCGCTAAGCACCGTTCAGTGCGTCCTAAAGACAACTATCTTTCCAAACGGCCACGTCGCGGGACCGGCAACTAGGCCAGCCGAACAGGCTGAGCAAATTTGACGTGCACACACATTACCCAATCACCGGGCTCGGTGGTGTTTACACAGAGCGGAAACTTCGACAGTGCGGCGGCCATTCGTCATAATTGAATTAGCCTAGGCAGCGTGAAGTTACATCGTCGATCGTCCTCGTCTTGGTCCGAAGTTCCCGAGTTTCGTCGGTAACGGGCACAATCGGGAAAGGGATCGCGGCGTTTCGAAATGTCAGAGGCGCAGATTAGCTATTAACTATCAACTATTGGAGGACGAACGCTGACATATTGTCGACATCAGAGCTATGGATATAATTAGATTTTATGAATTTAAGAGCAAAATCGATCGAGTGCAGAACAGTGAAATATTTGAGGAATTTAAAGCTAGTGTTATATTATTCTGAACGTATTAAAATTATTAAGAGACAAATTTCTATGCAGTTCTCGCAGCTCGCATATTTTATTTCGCATAAAGCTCCGCGGTCTACTTATCACTCCTGAAGTTGCAATTTCATTGCATATTTCGTTTTCCCCAGTGTTCAGGACTTTAACCCCTTGCACTACTATTTATTTTGTGATTAGAACGATCCGAAATTCTTCATCGTTCAGAATTTCATAGAAAAAACAGATAGTTTATATTTATTGTATGTTTTCTCCGAAGGATATATAATATGTCAGCTACGACAAAATAGAATTTTATTTCGGCTTAAAGGAAATTAATAAGATACATATTTATTAGACTCTGTTCGGAATCTTCATCACGAGTCTGACTCGATATTGTGCGGCAAGGGGTTAATACACGACGAGGGAAATATTGCAAATATTTCAAAAAATCCTCGCCCGAGAAAGGTTGGGGGTCCCAGGTGTAGGCTGTGTTCTTTTCGAAATTATTTCCTCCTCTCAATATGTCTTCCGAGCACACTGATGAAGAAACACGGGCATAAAAAACGGTCTGAAAAGGACACAGTTCGCCCGAAAGCCTCGATGGTAAAATCTGTGCGAAATGCCAGAGATTTCGTCGGCGTCGGGAATTCGCGGGGACGGTGTGCATCGGCTCGGCTATGATTGCGCGCGAGAATGCAATTGCATCGATGCGCGCGAGATAGCGAGCGAGAGAGAGAGAGAGAGAGAGAGAGAGAGAGAGAGAGAGAGAGAGCGGCGCCGGTTGCGGCCGCGGCGATATTATGAATAACGCAAATATGTGTCACGGGCCGGGCACACAATCACGATTACGCGAATTATGGAAGAACCAGCCGATGCAGTGTGACCGAGACTCAGAGAGAGAGAGTGAGAGAGAGGGAGAGGGAGAGAGAATTCCAGCCAGTATAGCGCAACGCGGGAGAACGCGTTTTGTGGTTTGCTTAATGGCGTTCGGAGTTTGCATTGTGCGCCCGTCATTTCCAGTAATAATTGTAATCGCGGTTTCCTAAGGTTTCGCCTAACCGCTCCCGGTGGCGCGGCAGTTATGCGCAGCAATCATCCACCAATCAATGAGTCACATCGATGCGTGCGAGATCCATTTGCTGGGAAAGGACACGCGAGAGGGATCGCTCGTCCGATTAGCCGCCGTGAACTTTTCCGCCGACGCGTCGCGTCGCGTAGCGGGATAGAACGCACGCGTTTCGCCCGTTGTGTAACGCCTGTTCAAACAACACCGAGAGCAGGACACTCGAACGCTCGAGTCAAAATATTGGCTCGGCAAACAGGGGTGTGATGTCGCCGATCGCGTCGAGTGTATTTATCACGGGGCTCGAGTGCGTGGCGCCGCTCGCGAGAAAGTAAATCAAATGTGTGAGGTGACAGTTTTTTTCTGGGGAGCTTAGGTTCGTGGAGGTCGATGTTCACGGACCCGGGCAAAGGAGTTATGGAAATTCGTTTTGAGACCTTTATCCAGAAAAAAATGAAATGAATGAAATGAATGAGATGAATTTTTCGAATGCCACGAAAAGTGTTTTGGAAAAAGGTTTCGTTTAAAAAAGATACAAATGATCTTGAAATCTTGTTGAACTTACCCCCCGCGGTGGGGCAAGTTGACAAGTTTTGCAGCTATCGCGTTAACAATTCTTGACTAGTTTGGTACATATTTTTCTCATGCGATACCTGAAGAGGAAGGTTCGAAGAATATTTTTGCATACACTTGTAGCGACTCGACCGCAGAGTTGTGCAGAATTACAACTGAATTACTCCAGGAATTATAATTACAAAGTAATTGTATGACATTGTAACTGAATCATATTGTAATTTATAATTCAGACCTTCGTTCAATTAAATTACGATGTAATTCGTAATTGTAATTGGAGTACAATTACAAAATACTTTGCAATTAAACTACATCAATTACGAATTACGATGTAATTAAGTTAAAATTAAAAATTAAAGAATAATAAAGTAATAAGTAATAAGAGGTTGAAAAATCCATGTGAAAATCAACGTTCAACAAATCGTTGAAAACAACTAAGCTAATTGGCACGTACAGTTATTTTTCTTACTCGTTCCAGGCTGCAGTATGTGCTGTAATTAATGGGAGACGATTCGAAAAAATTTTTATAAAAATGCTTATGACGAGAGGAAATTGTATTTAATGCTTTTCGGGCGTGGGTTGTGAAAATTCATTGTCATGAATGTAGATACAGGCATCGTTCTGAATTAAAATATGGCTAAAAAATGTAGGATAACATTTTTCAACGGAAGGCTTCATTTGAGAGGAAATTGAATTGAATTTTTCATATACCTACATGAATTACATGAATTTGGGAAGTTCATTGTTATAAATATACTTGTTATGAGTAGAAATTCAGAATCTGCTGCAATCAGACAGTGTTTCTACATGAAACATGAGCCAAAAACATAAAATCAAATCTTTTAACAAGAAACCTTTATGTAAGAGGAAATTTAATTTTTCAAATTCATTGTTCTATATGTCCTTGTCATGAGTAGAAATGCATGATATGACATAATCACGCGGAGGATGATTCCCCGAATAAAAGGAAACTGAAAGTGTAGGGTGAAATATTTTTTCCTGAGAAGCTTAGTTTGAGAAAGAGTGATCTTTACAAATTATGGGTAAGAATTATGGAAATTTGTTGTTTGGAATGCTTTTATCTGGAGTATACACGGGGCGTGCGTTATAAACATTCGAGTAGAGAACTGAACATAGAAAAATTAATCGGGAATAAAAGATGGAATTTCTGAAAAGGAAGCTTAGTTTGAGAAAGTACATTTAACGTCTCTCATAAATGAATTGCGAAAATTTATTCTCACGTGTGTGCCTAGTATGTGTATAAATGCAGGATGCGATACGATCACGCAGAGGGCGATTCCCCATGTGAGAAGATGTCAAAAGAGTAGGATGAATATTTTTTGAGGAGCTCAACTAACGAGAAAATTGAATTTAATGAGGCCTCTATGCAAATTATGGAATTTTACAAGTGAACTTATCTAGAGTGCATATACAGGATGTGGTGCAACAAAGCAGGGGGTGATTCTACAAAGACAAGAAAATTGAGAAAACGTTTAACAAAGAGTATACTCTCCTGACAAAATTAATACTTTAAAAATAAATATCAACTCCAAGAGAAGTTCTCTATGTTTTCAAAAACCTTAAATATTGAAGTCAGTCTATATAAATTATGAGAATCCACTCCCTAGAGTATACTGTTCTGACAAAATTAATACTTTAAAAATGAGTATGAACTCTGAGAAAAAAGTTTTCAAAACCCTTAAATCTTGCAATCAGAGTGTCTAAATTACGAGAATCGACTCCCACAATTGGCTCATAAAAAAACGTTGTGCCCCGCAATCAAGTAAAAAGCGATCCGAGAACGAAAAGCAAACAAAAGATCCGCGATAAAATTTTTCCACGGTAAACCCTAGAAAATGGAGCACGACAAGGTTCCCATACGCGACTGACGAGAATGTAGTCGTCCACCTAATTGATCATAAGCATAAACGCAGGATGCATAAACAGAACGAGCGAGAGTAGAAGAACGATACCACACGCGGCGGCGAACAGACGAAAAAGGCACGGCGTAAAAATTGTTGCACAAGTACCGCGGACTTCAATAAAATTGAATTTAACGATTCATGTACATAAACGACGAAAATTAACAGTTGCCGGCCAGTGGAAGTTTAATAAGCACCGGCGCGCTGCGCTTGTTAGCAGTTCAATAAAATTATCTTTACGATACACTTTTTTTTTCTTCTAGATGCGATATTAGCGACTGCTCGGAGACCAATAATTATGCAAAGTGCGCGGTCGAATGACGAAAGTATCATTCGAGACACTCCGCTGGCCGGGGTACAATGCAGAACCCACCGGGTTTCGCGGTGGAACGTGGCGGCCGGATTATGGCAGCGTAGAAAGCCGCTGTTCTCCGTCCGAGTGACTATGAAAATATGAATTGCAAATTTCGCGGGATAAATTCGAACGTGAGTGATCGAGCGTGTGCGTGTTGGCGCGGTGTGTATGCGGGTGAGCCAGGTAGGATCGAATGTATTCGGCACGATTCAATTACTTATCTTATCGGCGGTATTATGAACCGTTTAAGGCTCGCGGTTAGGCGTCCCGGTGGAAATAGAGTCGATTCCCGGGCCGGATCGGGCCTCGGGTATATCGGATCGTCGCGCGAGCAACGAGCCGCGTTATTCTTTCTGCGGCGCTGATCCTGTTCTGCCACTTTCGTAATTAACAACCGCGTAACGACGTATCGAAACGCCGCTCGCTCCCAGCCCGCGGAGCACATCCTCCGTGTAATTTAACGGCCGCGTAAAAATCGCGGTATCGCAACCTGCCGCGCGGACTACCGTTCGCGAAAGAATCGAGAATTATGCGAGCGAACGGACGCGCGGCTTACCACGGCTCTAAATCGAGAGATCGTGCGCGCGGATCGATTCGAACGCCAGAGCGATAGAGGCCGGACTCGTGTGGACGTGGAAAAATCCATGGCGAACGAGAAACATGATTAAGAATACACATACACACACACATATATGCCGGGGAGAGGGTGGAGCAGAGGCGAAAGGGTGCGATTGACATTTCGTTGAATATTCAGATCATAGCTAAGGACGCGGGGCCCGTGGCCGGCCCGAGAATGCCGGGCGACTTTGCGAGAAGCCTGCTGCCCCAGCTACTCGATGACGAATGACTTCGTGATCTTGGCTAGCATTTGCTTCACTTGGCTTTGTTTTTCTCGCTCGCCACGTGCACTATGAAAATTACTCCTGCGCTCGAAGCCGGCGGCGCGGCGATCGAACCGACGATACGTTCACGTGAAAAATACAGATGAAACGGGAACACAGTGAATTCTCGATATATGTCAGCAACACGGATCTTGCCAGCGACATATATCGTCCAGGAAACATACCCGTGTTATGTTTACCGAGGCCTCTCGAGCTTCGCGGCCCCTCACGGGGTATATCCCGCGGTAGTGGGGATAATTCCGAGACGTTTATCATCCAGGCTTCGGCGACATTTATAGAGTAATCAGTAGTAGAGAGAAAGAGTTACTACTCTTTGTAGACAGAAAGAATTACCGCTTCTATAGTTACGGTGACCATGCGTCCCTTATTCAAGAGAACCTTTATTTCACTGCTCAGTCCTTCAGATTTATTTTTCTTTTTAAATATTCATTTTGTCCTGTATTTTGTGAATTGTAATAAAATTGTGTTATGTTTATATCGAAAATCGTAAAGATGCTGTAACGATATTAAATTGAAGAGAATACAGTGTTTTCTCGATATATGTCAACAACGCGGGTCTTGCCAGCGACATATATCGTCCAGGAGATACTATTCTTTGATCCACGCTGAACCTCGTATCCTCTCGACCTCCCTGGTCCCTCATGGGGTATACCCCGCGGTAGTGGGGATAATTCCGCGACACTTATCATCCAGGCCTCGGCGACATATATTGAGAAATCACTGTACTAAGCGCCGACTCCGGTAGTCGATTCACCAGTTGACGGGGAACTGTCAAATTTTTCCTTTTGCTGGACGTTTTCTTACGGTGAAAAGATTTTGTGAACCCGTTTGTTAACGATCGAGCGTGTTATTGATCGTTTACACGATCTCTGATGGGAACAAGATAAGTACACTGTTTGCACTGACCTGTTCTACCGGTTCGTTTAATCTATTTGTATGACACACTTACGGGCTGTTAATGTTTAGCAAGGACTGTCCGGGCTTTATGCTGCCACTATAGATAACAACACTAAATCCAGGATTAGAAATCTTCACTGGAACTTGTACAGTGGTAAAGAGTTAACGATTCGCTTTAGTATGTCGAGTCATGCTCGTGACGAAGATTTTGATACGCAATTTATTAATTACAGGGTGGTCCTTTTAAGTAAGGCCACCTAAATATATCTTCAGGCTATTGCGATGCAAAAAGTACTTGTTATGTGCATGGTGTCAATGGACCAAATATCTGGCAAGAATATTTTTTTCAGAGTTATCAAGGTCATCGGTGTTTTTTGATACATAACTATATTTTTTTTTTCATTGCATCGTGTAACTGATCGAAAAGTATATTCAGATATGTGTAATAACATGACCTTGAAATGACCTTGATCTTCGAAAATTAAAGTTTTACCTAGGCATATATGCTTTACCTACGACATATTAAGTTCTTCAGCCATTAGAGAACATTTAGGCATACAATACATATCAATTTTCCTTTTGTTATAGGAAATTGCATAAAACAAAGAATCACTGTAGGAAAAGCCATAAAGCAAGGGATTAAAGAACTACTTCTTAAGTTAGACTGTAATTTTCTCGTTCCAATTTCAATAAAAAACATTACTTTCAGATATTTTTATAGGTCAAACAGTAACAAAATGTCAACAGCCCGGATAATTTCAAAAAACCAACGAAAGGATGCTACTGAACCATGACAAAAGTGGGAAGAAAAATAAAGAGTTGTTCCGGATCTAGAAACAATGGTGTCTAAAAGATCGCTGGACAAAGTTGGACAATGTAAGACTTGGAATAAACCGCATAAACGCGCACGCGTTCCAGCTAGGCAGGGGATCTTTACGCACTCAAGTTCGCATAAACGGCGAGCGATTGATAAAACATACAATTCCGATGCTCCGGAGAATATATCGCCGTTTAATATCGCCATAAAGTCACAGATCATCGGGACGAGACAGATACGAATATGCAATAAAATATCGATGTCTCGTCCCTCATTTGGCCTAACAGCGACCACCGGGGGGCTAGCGGGAGTGCCGCGAGCACCGTAAAATCGGAGCGGCCGGCACGGAGGAAACCGAACGCGAAGTTTCTCGGGCAGCTTTGAGAAAAGGGCAACGGCGGCGTCGAACGGGGAAATCGAAGGAGGCGCGGTCGTAAAACTAGCAACCGGTGCATTAGAAGCTACCGGAGGGGAAAAAGCTAACAAACGCGGGGGAACGAGAAAACGAGTACCCGGAGACCGGGGCTGCGGCACGTCGAGGAAGCGAACGCGGTGGAATAATCCATAATGGCGGAGCATAAAGCTAAAAGATCGCGGCGCGGAAAACAATGAATTAGGGGCGATAAAATACGGGGAGAAGTGGGTCGACGGCGAAACAGAGAGAGAGAGACGTGGGAGGGGGACGGTAAGGGGGTCGAGTAGCCGTTTATTGTTCGAATATTTCTTTCGGCGGCTCGCCGGTTCGTTTAGCAGCTCGGTAACTCGTTCGCGCAGTAGTTAAGCAGCGCCGGAGAATGCAGCTCTCGCATGCCTGCCAACCTTCTTCGCCGTCTAGCAGCGGCTAGTGGGCCCCGCGATGCTTTATGCAGTATAACGGAATTTCTGTTTGCACTATCCGCCGGCAAACGGCACACGCGACTTCTGCGCTCTTTCCCCCCCTTGGGGGCCCGTTCGCCGTGGCCGTCGTGGCCGAGGCCCATGTTAGGAAGAGGCCGATTGTGATTCGTGGCTCAGATTAAGACCAATGAGCGGAAGGCATCGTTAGTCGAAATCGCTGTGCATCGATGCATCCGCGAGATAGGTTTTGCCCCTTTTCGCCGTAGCAAATGGAGGATTCGTGCGGCCTTTTGTAACCGGATCGCTATACGGCCACGAGAGAGAAACGAGCCGAGCCGAGCCGAGCTGAGCCGCGCGCTCGCGAGCCCACCGCAACAGATTCCGCGCGACGACCGACCCCCCGATTCGTGACTACCGAGATCGTTTAAGACGCTCCGCGACTAGAAAATTGGTTCAATCTCACGATTTTTCTAATACGCCAATTGGAAAATTGCCGTTTTACTACCGACAACGTCAATCTTTTAGATTTCGCAACGATTAAATGTACCGGGCTGTCGTGACCACCGCGGCACCGCTTGTCATAATTGGAGCACGGTTTACATACGTCCGTCGAAATTGCTTTTCTTGTTTGACGGATTGTTTGCACCTTTTTTAGAAAATTGCCGAGCTCTAGAATCGGCGATGGCTTTGTATTATAATTGCTTTAATAGTAGACTGCCGGATTTTATGCATTCACAGCGAACCTGGATGAGTGTAATTATAAAAGTGGTAGGATTAACGCTAAACCTACCAAGCATTAACAGTATCTGGTAAATGTTCCCTTATGAAAGTGGCAACCTTAAATATATTAAAATTGCCCGTAATTTTCAATATAATAAATGCTTGGCCGAGGAAATTTATTCCACTATTTTCCATAAATGAATTTTTATAGTTTCAGAAATCGTAAAATATAAAACCGGTCATTTTGACCGTGGTAGGTTTAGTGTTAACAGAATTTAAGAAAAATAACACATTTCTTAGGAGTCAATAAAAAGGTAAATTAAAGAAAGTAAAGAAACGAATTGATCCACCGTTCATACCGCTACAATACCATTTTTGAACATGAGGTCAGAAAAGTTTTAACTTAGTATACTATTTTCTCTACCTCTGCGACAGTGGAGTAAATAAAGGATTCATTACAGTTGCCCGTCATGACTTTTGAAAAATTTCGCAAGATTTGAAAGATTCCTGTCATCGCAAAACCTGCTCCAGCAAATTCTGGTAAATTAAAGAAGATAAAGAAAAGAATTGTTCGACCACTCGTACCGCTCCAATATAATTTTTGAGCAGGTTGTCAGAAAAGTTTTAACATTGATATACTATATTCTCTATCTCTGCGACAGTGGAGTAAATAAAGGATTCATTACAGAAACGGTTATCCTTCATCATTTTTGAAAAATTTCGCAAGATTAGAAAGATCCTTGTCATCGCAAAACCTGTTCCAGCAAATTCTGATAAATTAAAGAAGATAAAGAACAGAATTGTTCGACCACTCGTACCGCTCCAATATAATTTTTGAGCAGGTTGTCAGAAATGTTTTAACATTGATATACTATATTCTCTATCTCTGCGACAGTGGAGTAAATAAAGGATTCATTACAGAAACGGTTGTCCGTCATGACTTTTGAAAAATTTCGCAAGATTAGAAAGATCCTTGTCATGGCAAAACCTGTTCCAGCAAATTCTGATAAATTAAAGAAGATAAAGAACAGAATTGTTCGACCACTCGTACCGCTCCAATATAATTTTTGTACAGGTTGTCAGAAAAGTTTTAACATTGATATACTATATTCTCTATCACTGCGACAGTGGAGTAAATAAAGGATTCATTACAGAAACGGTTGTCCGTCATGACTTTTGAAAAATTTCGCAAGATTAGAAAGATCCTTGTCATGGCAAAACCTGTTCCAGCAAATTCTGATAAATTAAAGAAGATAAAGAACAGAATTGTTCGACCACTCGTACCGCTCCAATATAATTTTTGTACAGGTTGTCAGAAAAGTTTTAACATTGATATACTATATTCTCTATCTCTGCGACAGTGGAGTAAATAAAGGATTCATTACAGAAACGGTTGTCCGTCATGACTTTTGAAAAATTTCGCAAGATTTGAAAGATCCCTGTCACGGCGATATCTGTTCCAGCAAATTCTCTGAGCAAACAACGTCAGGATTCGACCCCCGCGCGAATAAAGCGTCAGTGACAAAAATTGTCGATAGTTTCTAATAGAACAAATATGCCCGTCAAAGATCGTCGTGTTCCCCGTCATCGAGCCGATTGTCCGCGCGGCCGGCCAGGTGAGTCTCGGGCTCGAAATCGGCGTATCTTCAATTACAAGGGACATCGGCACGTGAACTTTATATTCCCGGGCACGATTGCGTGTGTACGCGACTGTTGCCGCGTAGTTTAGTTATCGCGATTGAGAATTTAGTGTCCGGCTCGCATTGTCTCGCGGAGCGAATGCATATTTCACACGTGCACTATCCTTGCACCGGCCGCCGCGCCGTCGTGTAGTCGGCTGCGCGGCTTGCTGATTATGCGAGCGGGGAGCTCGCGCGCGCGCGCCGTCCCGCACACTATTGTCGGACCGCGGTACACCCCGCTTGCATGTACACCGCTGGGAAGAGCGTTCGCCGCGGACCGGTGCACCGGTACAAGTAACATCATAATAACTCGCAGAAATCATTTGGTCCCTTTGTAAAGGGAACCCTCGAATGGCCGCCGAGTAGAAACCGCCGACGTTAATCCGGCTACGTCGCAACGATCGTTGCCCAGGCCGGGTATTAATTACGAGCCACGCAAATGGCTCCGCGAAAAGAAGACGGAGAACCGCGGTGAACGCGGCTGGGCACGCCGGCATTTTTATTACGACCAATTTTATTAATAACAATGCCGATCCGACGAGATAGCCCACCGGTAAACTGATTTCCGATGTTTTTATAGAATAAATCTCTGAGACGATTATCCTAAAACAATCAGTCGTCTAGACTCCACAATTAAAGTTTACGGTGATGCTCAACGGAGAAAAAAGTTTATCACCGATTAAGAATGTTTATTCTCGAATGCACAATATTTTACTTACAGAGAGGTAATCGTTCGCTGCAGATTAAAACGAAAATAGCGATAAATACGTTTCAGAAATGCCGGGAAGAATATTTAAAAAAATTATTTTTCTGTTGTTCCCCAACGCGAATTCTACCAATACAGCGAATGCTCGATACATGTCAACAGCACGGGACTTGTCAGCGACGTGTATCGTCCAGGAGGCATACAGATCCGAGGCGTCCGAGGCTTCTCGGGTATACCCCGCGGTAGTGGGGATAATTCCGCGACGTTTATCATCCAGGCCTCGGAGACATATATAGAGAAATCCCTGAATCTCCTTTTTTCGCGTTCGTAGCGAAAAAGTGGAGGATTAACTGGCTCCGTGAAAAGAGTTAATTCCCGGATTTCTCCGGGAAAAAGCGTGTTTGCACAGCATTAACCGCCAAGCGGCTGCGAAGTTCTTCGAGACGCGGTTCCCAAAGTTCGGAAAAAGATTATTTCGCCGTGATCGTGCGATTCTTTCGAGGCTCGACGGTGTTTGAAGACGGAGAGCGAAGTCCGTCGAGCAGGATCGGGAGTAGAAAAGAATGTCGAGGATTGGAATTAACGATGTAGCGAACACGGTCTCGACGATTTCATAAAAGCGACTCGTTTACGGCCGGTCCCGGCGTCTAAATCGACTTTTAACGAACCGAGATAAATGTACGATAATTCGATGGATCAACGAGGGGATTTTCTGATCGCGGCTCCGCCGTGCAAACATTGTACGGCGTCTGGAGGAGGTGGATCCGGGTGTCCGCGCGAGACTGACACGACCGGAAGAAGAGGAGAGAGGCCGCTTTGTAGCCGCTCGGCCGTAGGATCGATTACAAAGCAGTTTCGAGGAATATCGAATCGGATCCGGCCTCCCCCGCGCGGGCCCCCGGGTTCGAGAGGTCGGAAATACAAGTTGCTGGGTACCCGGTGGTGACTTTAATCAACTGTTCGCGAGCGCAAACTCCTGCGGAACGAGTCGCGGGGCGTGTCGGGGCCATTCCCCGGTTCTCTCTCTCTGCTTCTCTCGGGGACCGAGGCCCCGGCCCGGTCGACGAGACTTCGCTCATAATAATACCATGGGACCCCGTTGACACGCCTCGTTGCTGGTTAAAGCCGGCCAACGGAGAGCAACAGGGTTTCGGATTTTTTTCGGGCGTGTGTACGCGTCCGATCGTTAAGCAACGCTTATCAGCCCGGGAGGACCGTAATGGACGCGCGGAACGCATCGCGGTGGCTTAAATTAATCAGTCGGAATCATCCGGTGGGTAGAACCCGGCGAAACATTTTATTAGCGACGCTGATTATTTATGCGTAATTAAGCGCGGAATCTTTATGACCCGGCTCCGTGCTGCGTCTCCGGCCCGATACTTTTACGCAAGGATAACTCAATCGTAATCCGTACGCGCTTCGGGGATAGCCTACGAGTTCGATACAGTGAACAAAGGACCGATCCCCGTGGTCCTGTGGTATGCGAATGCTCTTTCTCTCTCTCTCCCTCTCGCTCTCCCCCCACTCTAAAATCCTCGGAACAAGACCGAAAGCTCGCTACAAAAACATAGACACGCGACAAAGTCCGAGCGGACCGCGCAGGAACATCTGCCTCCGCTCGAAGAAAACGGGGCAGCTGCGGACGATATAAATTCTCGGATCGTTCCGGCTCGTTTTCAGGCGATCGTTAACGCCGGCCGAGAAAGAAAGAAAAAAAGAATTAACGAAATTTCGGCCGCACGATTATGCGGCGCGAATATCTGATAAAACTTATCGCGGGATCTGCCGTGCGCGCGTCGTTATGTTTGACGACCCTATTAGGCGAGCCTGGAAGTGTGTATTCGGCTCGTGATGTTTTAATACTCGCTTAATTATGGATTTCTAATCGCCTAAGACTGTGTATTGCTCTTTTCGCCTGGCGCCTGCCGAGCTTCTGGTTTTATGGTGTGTCTGATCCAGATTGCTTATTTCACGGTACAGTGAGTGATTAGAAATTGGCTGCCGAAAAGAAAAGAAATTCTTTTTCGAAATTTTAACATTTTTGTTGAAGACGATTGACGAGAGACAATAGACGGAAGCAGGATACTCTTGTCACTCGTGTCACTAATGCTGCTGTTCAAGACAACTGGAAAAGTACGCTAAGAGGCAACAATTTGAAGACAACGAGTCTTAATATTTTAGTATATGGCCTTGAGATGGTATCCAAAATTTTTAAATAGGTCTATCATTAGACTGCGGATCTTTATGCATTTATAGCGCACAGAAATTTTCAAAAAATGCTGGTGTACCAAACTCGACGGAATTTAGTGCGATTTTTATTTATTTTGAGTCTACCTCTTTCTTAAAATTTGTCCACAAAATTGAAAATTGCATAAACATGATCATAACTAGACTGCGGATCTTTATGCAAAATAAAAATTTTTGGCATCGACTGCAAGCAGCGATAACCATACAGACCTTTCTTTCCTTCGTTAACAATCTTAATGCGTCGGAGAAAAAATATTTAAAAATTTTTTTAACAATTCTACTGTTTCGAGTTGCATCAACACAGTCTGATTGAAGTTGTCTTATTCAACTGCATTTGTCCCTAAGAATTAGTCGCTTAAAGAAGTACTGGCAACATTAATGTTTCTATCAAAGACAATTAAAGAAATACAATAAACAGAAACCAGTTGTATCGTTAACCAAAATTGTTTACTCTATTTAGTTGCAGAGTTGGAGAGTCTCGATTTATATTGATAAGAGTGATAATAGTGATAATGATCATCTGATGTCATAATAGTCATCTAGTCACAATGGTGATAATAGTCATCGATTCCAGTTCGTCCATTGTAAACAAGACAATAAAAGGGAATTGGTTAACTACAAGTCTTCTTTTCTCGTTCAATGCACCAGTAAACTACAACTGCACCGTTCTTTTTCATATAAAACTCCATACATTCACAGTAATCGACACAGTTTTGCATCCTCTTACATTAATTTGAATAATTGCATATCAACACGTTTCTGCGGACACACTTCTTTGCGGCGTAACGAGATGCACAACAATGACAGTAATCAGTCCATGACATCTGGTTGTCTTCCCGGCAAACCGGTGGAAAATCGCGATTTTTATGCACAAGCGAACGCAGCGTTCGCGTTCGAGGGCAACGAGACTGCATATGACGCAGCAAACCGCACAAAGAAGTGCAATACGCTATTACCATGCGAGCGGGTCTACCGGTTCGCCGGCGCTAAACGCCGGTCGCGCGTCGGTTCCGGCTGCATAATTCAAAGTTCCGGCGAAAAGCTTGAATTAAGTTATACATTGATCGAGATAAGTAGAACTCGGGTCAATGATTAATACACGCGTTTACGCGCAGAGAATTTATCGGCTCGCGTCGTAGCCGGGCATTCCTTGGCCGTAATTCTCGCGCGAGTTCACGGCCCGTGAGGACGAGCGGGCGTGCGCCGCGCCGCGCCGCGCCGTCGAGCAAGCGAGCAAGCGAGCGAGTAAAAGCGAGCGTACATCGAGCCGAGCGAGCGACCGAGCGAGAAAGCGAACAGGCCGGGGAGAGCAAACGGTCACGGCCGAACCGAGCAATTTTCTGACCGGTGCGTGTTCGGTCACGGAAAAGAAAAAGGGACAAAACGGTCCGGTCGCGAACTGGGCCTTAGGAGAGGCGTTCACGGTGAAAACGAGACGAGACGAAACGAAACGAAACGAAACGGAGAGGAAGAGGCTAGATCCCCGGTGCCCGTCGCAGATAACCGGCCGAGCATTACAGTAAATCCGCCTGCGCGATTAAATTGTTACAATTATTGCAGATAACGTTTCCACGCCGAGGCAAACGCGGCCGCATTCCTCCCCCCTCCGCCCCGGGGGAGGATGGGAGCTCGGGGACACAAAGCGTCGCGGTGCCGAGCCGCGGCAAAAATTACAACTCATTACCGCTACTTATGCGCCGTATATTTTCGACGCCGTCCGCCCCGCTATCTCGGGCCACAAAGAATTTTCAATTAGCGATTAAGAAAGCATCCGAGCCACGGAAACTATCTGCGACCCGCATTCCCGGCGCTCCACCGAAAACGAGCGTCCCCGTAGCCGCGTCCCGAGCCTCGCGCCACCGAACCCGATCCTTTATCTATTAACTTATCGGCCCTCGAATCTCTCCCGCTGCCCCTTTACGCCATATATGTCATCGGGCTAGAACGTCGAATACCGATCGAGCCGATCTCCCCGCGCGCCGGCTACCCGGTAGCATCCATGGGGACCCATAGAAGCGGTTCGACAGAGGAACACCGGGCCCCACCGGTGCACAGGTATTCCATCGTCTCCTAACTTTCACAGATACACGCTGCAACGCTTGTAGTTCAGAAGCAACCTGCGTCGATGCAGGGATCGGAATACAGTGTTTTCTCGATATATGTTCATAACACGGGTCTACGCAGGGACATATATCGGATAGAAGATACTATTCGTTGGTACACTGCCGAACGTAGAAAAGGGGATATTTCTAGGACTTTTATCGGCCAGATATTTGTGACATATATCGAGAGAAGACTGTATTGGGGCCGGCGTGGACAAAAAATTGTTTCTCTGGATTAAACTTTTCGAGTGCATCGCACTGGCACTGAAGAGTGTTTCAAAATTTATTGCATCTTTCTTGTATCGATACAAGTCGTGTCTGATACCGATTCGTCGATGTCGAAACACTTTATCTACCGGAAGCCTATTAACATGATTTTCGATAATTGTATTCTAACAAAAGTAAACTTAAAAATCTTTCTCTTTTTCGTGATAATACCAGACGAAATTATTAAAATACAGATATAGCAGGTGACTTGTTGGCTTACGGTAGAAATTGCTGTTGCAGTTGAAAGACCTATCAAAAAATCTGTAGCCATGAATCGTAGTTTTGTAAAAATTAAGAAATGAGACTGCCGCTCACTTAACCACACACGAACGACACCAGACGAACGTCAACGCGTTTACATAATTATATGTAGCGCAAATGTGAATGCGTCCACCTAACCGTAACAGCGTAACATTATTATAATGTATAAAATTATTATAATGTATTAAAAAAAAGGGATACTCCCCTTTTTCCTCGTTTTGATAGGAATGTATACGTTGACATTGGTCCGGTGTCGTTCGTGTGCGGTGCTGTTATGTGAGCGACAGCCTATAATCGTCGATGGATAATGTGTTAAAGTAGGAACACACTACTATCACGTCGCACAAGATAGCAAGTGACATCGTGGATAGGATTTACATGTGTAAAAGGAGTGAAAGATAAAAATTTATAAACAGACTGCGAACCTTTATATAAAATAAAAATTGTCTACAACGATTGCAAGACACAGGAACCAAGTGGAAATGTCCTTCTTCATCTAATGACTTCAACAACTTCGAAATAATACTATTAATAATCAATTTTAAATTACGCCTATTCATTCTCGTCTCCCCACTCTACCTTCCCCTTCTACCACGCTATTTCCCCCACGCTTCCGCCACGGCCCGGTCACGTGACGCGTTTCGTCTCTGTCACGCATGCGTCACAATGTCACGTGACTAATCCGGTACTGGCAGAGAGGGGGTAACCTCTTCCCCTCGATTCAAGTCAATTCCCCTGATCTAACGACTCTGAATCGTTGCTTCGGCAACACGTGGCTAGGTAAAGTATAAACGGAGGAGCTTACGCGTCTATTAACACGGTAATTAGTCTCACATACGAAACAAAGTGTGCATTATCACTCGCGCGGGAAACTTATACCTTTGAGGACGAAGAATAATATCGTGCAGAAACTACTTAACGCTAAACCTACCGCCGCCGGCCACAATGACCGGTTCCAGATTTTTTAGTTTCCAATTACTGAAATTATAAAGATGCTTCCGTGGGAAATGACTACCACCGCCGGTTCCAGATTTTTTATTTTACAATTACTGAATGTATAAAGATGCTTCCGTGGGAAATGATTAAATAAATAGTAGAGCATCAATTATAATACGAACCGCACAAAATCATCAGTTACTTTTAAGGCTCGGTAGGTATAGTGTTAATAACAATCCGTCCCTTGTTAGCACTGGAGTGCGAAACCAATGAAAATTGAGTAGATATCGATTGGAAGCAGTAAATATTTCGGAGCAAAAAATTCTTGGATCAGGACCACGGTGCAGCAGTCCTCTCGGCTCGGCTCGGCTCCGCTTAGCTCGGTGTCGCTTCGGATGCCCGTTTGCCCGGTTACCTGGCTCCGAGGCATCGTCGGAGGGGGGGTGAGGACGGTTAGCGCCCCGTCCACCTTCCTTCCAACGGGCTATGACAAGAAACGTGCTCCTCTCTGTCTTATATGCCCTCGAGTTTTCGTCCTGCTCCACGGAGAACGTTGTCCTCTCCGCGCCGCGCCGCGTTTCGCCGCGGAAAGCCAGGCCAGGCCGAGCCGAGCAGAGCCGAGAGCAGCTCGACTTCTCTCCCGCTACCCGTTGGACGCTGCGCTATCATCCTTAAGGCCGGTTTACAGGCGCATAAGCCGCGACGGTAATTAAACGACCCCACTTAAGGCTAATGCACGAGGACAACCGACGCTCCGTCCACCCTTGCCCTGTCACCGGTCGCCACGCTCGCGCGTATTTTTTAATTAACCGTCCCAGCACGCCCGCGACACCGATATCCCTCGCCTCGCTGAACCGTGCTCGAGTCGTTTGGATTTCGCTTATGCAATCCAGAGGCTCGCGGAAACAATGATCGATCTGTTCGGCCTGTGAAATTTGTCGTTTTGCCGTGACAGTTTTGGTTTGCGATCGAGAAGGTTCTACAACACGGTGTGGTTGCGTGACGGAGGTAGAATACACAGTACAGTGAATTCTCGATGTATGTCAACAACACGGGTCTCGTCAGTGTCGCGTATCGTCAAGGACACCCGAGCCGTGTTGTGTTTACACTCCCCGGCCTCTGACGCCTCTCGGGTATACCCCGCGGTAGTGGGGATAATTCCGCGATGTTTATCATCCAGGCCTCGGCGACATATATAGAGAAATCACTGTATAGGTAATAGAGGTAGCACAAATGCTTTAACGAACAAGGGATCACAGTAATCGTTACATTTCCGACGATTAGGCCCGTGAGATATTTCTCCTTCTTTGCTGGCACGTCAAACACTTCCTAAAAAAAATTCATTGATTCCATTTAAGGTAAGATAAGGCGGCGACTATTAGCTGTCGCCCCGATTCCAGACCTGATTCCGGGATAGCAGAGTTAAACTAAGTGAGAGAAAAGGGTGCATACGCTTATGCGACTGTTTATCGGACGCTCACTTATCGAGCTGCTACTGTACTGCAGCCTCTGGGACCATTGAACGAGAAGAAAACGGAGAGGAAGCTTCGTGCAAGAAATGGGAACGCGACTGAACAACGGTCGCAGCTGAATAATAGTTATTCCTCAATAGTTGTTCCTCTAGACTCGTACTTGTTCCGACGACATAAATCCTGGTCGGGAGTAGCTAGACAGATTAGGACGAACTCGGATTTTTCTGAGATTGGAAAATGATTAATCGTCGCTATGGACTTCGAGGAATTAGTTGGTTCAAAAAGACACGGGGCCAGTAACAAGCGCGAGGATCGGGTTCGGGTATCGACCGGCAAGAAGAGGGCCGAGCGAGCCCGTAGCTGCAAAACACGCGAAACCGTGCGGCCGAGTGCAACAAAGACACTTTCTCGGCCGGGGTGAATAATGCAACCGGCTAGCGGTGCATATTTCAAAGGGGCAGGAACTTCTTAATAACACGAAGAAACGAATCAATCCGGCCCAGCGACGATACGTGCATAATGCAATTCCCTGACTTGCATTTCTTTCGCTGTAAGCAACGATCCGACCGGAGAGTGCTCGTTCGCTGGCTCCGGCTCGTTCGCCTGCTTGCTCGCGGGTAGCTCGAACGACCGTCGATATCCAATGTAAAGGAATAATTCAGCGGGCCGTGTTTCTACCTTGCCCAGGTTCTCTCCCTCTCTCTTTCTCTCTCTCTCTCTCTCTCTCTCTCTCTCTCTCTCTCTCGCTCACTCTTTCGCTGCTCTCACAGAGAGCTCTCCGCCGCACCCCGGTACCCCCTCGCCGAACTTTTCTTTCTCGAGCTGCTTGTCTCCGGGCTAATGCCATTCGCTCGCCGATATCGAGAAAAAGCGTCCGAGCCGGAGCACGCTCGTGGCTCCGCGAGGACAGCTCTTAAACCAACGCCGAGCTGTCCTGGAAAAACCGTCTCGGCGAGTTCACCTCGCGGAAGAAACGAGAAGCAACAGCCCAGAAGACGATGAAGAAGCTACACCACGCCGCCGGTGGTAACGGAAAAGAAACTCGGCACTCGGACAGCCCGAAGTCACCGGAACCCACGGTTCCTCGAACAGGTCCCGAGGAAAACCGTGGAAGGTCCTGGTCGAAGGGAAACAGGCTTCCTGTCCTGGCAACTCGACAAGAAGAAGATGTTCCTAGTAGATCGCGTATCGTGTTTCGGAAATTGGATCACCAATCAAGTCTTCGGCTTACACTTAACCCATTTGCATCATTAACGTGCGTATACGCTCAATTTTCCTGGTCACTATCACCGGAGCGTATATATACGCTCAATTTGATTTTCCTTATAATGCTGAAATACAATGTTCTCTTACTTGTAGTCAGTTTTGTACTTAAACGTAATAAAAAGAAAAGTTTGATGATAAAGGCCTTCTTTTCAGATTTCCTTACGATGCAAATGGGTTAACAGAACCGCGCGTGAACGACGTATCGGACCAACGTCGACGCGTTTATTATATCTAGATCAAATGTGGATGCACCTATTCTCCTTTTTCCATTTTCCTCCTTTTGTTAGGAATGAATACGTTGACGGTGCTGTCGTTCGTGTGCGGTGCTGTTAAAGTCGTTTTAACAGGTTCGACACATATTTTTATTCCCAGAATGAACTCCTTCTGACGCCAAATGAAAATCGTTTCTTGCACTTCTATGGTACGTGAAAGTGTCCTGAAAATTTCAAAAGACTCGATCTCGCAGATTACTCAAAAAAAAAAATTCCAAATGGTATATTCAGGGAGTTCGACGAGGCTCTATACCTCTTTAACAGTCGGAAAATTTCTGCTGGGAAAATTCTGACTTAATTTTGCAAGTGAATCTTGAATGCTCATCTTCCAAACCTGCATACTTTATTGTAAAGACTATTTATTCATACTATTTGTTGTAAAGATCATAATTGTAATACTATTATCATACTATGTATTGTAAAGATCACGTTGTACACTTTTTCATGACACCTACGTACACAAATTTAGTATTGCTCACATCACGGGCTCTGAAGAACGTTCAAATTTGTGAGGAATTTAAACAGACGGGAAGCATAAAATCATTTATTAACAACACGTCTTTCTCCGGTATCGGACCTGACGAGACTGCTCGTCCTTTTATCGTCTCGTTCGTTTTTCGTTTTTCGACGTTCGTTTTATCAATAACATGAACATATGAGTATTTACATGAACAATATATACAGTGGCGGATTAAATCTTAGCTTACAAATCTGAGGGATTCATTCTGACGTCAGAGAAAATGTCGTCAGAGTACTATGCTCCTGTCTCTAAGCTTGCACGTAGCCAGGACACCGCAGGAAAATCTGCGCCTATCCCGTAGCGGAAGAATCCTCCGATTCGAGAGAGTGAGAGAGAATAAGAGAGAGATAGAGGATGCAAGACGCGGCTGAGGGGGAGGGGCACGGTTGCACGAAGGGGGAAGAAGAGCCCGGTGTATCCGGTATTTGAGCCGAAGGTGTTGCGTGCAACTTAACAAGCTAACGACGCCGTGCGAGTGCGATTTTCTTTCCTATCAACCTCAATCTGCTTCGCCCTCTCTGCTCTCCGCTTCCCTCCACCCCCGATCCCACCCTCTACTCTCATCCGTCCATTTCATCGTCTTTGTTTCTGTTTCACGTGCTCTCCTCCTACTCCTCCTCCCCCTCTCGCCGTCTCCCGGATCGTTTCTCAGTTCGTGACCGCGCTTTCCGCCCTCTGCTCGCATTCTTTACGTAATTCTCGCAGCTTGTGTCTCCCGGACTCCGGCTCCCCCCGTCGGTTTCCCCCCTGGTGTCCCCCAGGATGGACGTTTTCTGCATCCGCAGTGCCATTTCAGGACTTCGAAGGAAACGGGGGCTCCCAACGACGATGGCTGACGTTTTACGGTACGTCAAATCTCGAATCTCGGTCCGACCACGCTGGATTAACCCTCGTACCTCACTTACGCCAATAGAACGCAATTCTCGCGAATGCTGAAGAATTAGAACGTTCTGCACATCGTTTTATCAGCTGCGCACGACGAGAATCTGAAACTCTCGTCTCACAATCTTACCGTATGCTTTCATTCCCGCAGAAGAATTTTCAAAATTGCTATTATCAGATTATTTGAGGCGGTGTTGTGTCAATTGGACATCGAGGAACAGATTAATCCGTAGAAATAAATAGGCGAGGACCAAAAGAGCTTGTACCAAAATGTGAAGAGTAGAACTGTGCCAAAGTGGCAACATGGAGTCACAGTCGCAAGGAATTATGGAAGACCAAAGCGTCCAACAACAACCAGTTGTTCGAGCAACAAAATTACAAGTTCCTACCGTTCTACGAAACCGAGAAACGTTGAGTCTCCTGCGTAGACGTTATTGCCGCTAAATAAATTGCAGTGCCAAGGGGTCAACTCGGGCCCGCTAATAGGCCTGGGCTCCGCGCGTGGTCCGAGTTTCTCACAAACGAAGGCTGAATTATTCAGGATCGTGTGGCTCGGTGATCCCCCCGTGACCGCGCGCGATCATCGAGGGTAATCGATGTCCCGATGTGCCGAGGATCACGACGTCCCCAGGGTCGAGAAGCGAGAAGTTCGCGGGGAGAGGATTTCGTCAACATCGCCTCCGGGTGACCACGATTTTGCACGCGCACGGTCCTCGTGGCACCCCGGCTGGAATTTTCTCCGGAGAACCAGATTTCGATTAATTATCCGACGCAGCACACGAACCACCGGTGCTCTGCCCTTAATCGTAAATCATTTCTCCGCGATGCGTGCTTCGCTGCCCGGCTGGTTGGCCGCTGTCGGCTCTCTGGGAAAAACTTCTTCCGCTTGTTGTGTTACCATTCACCGTGTAATGCGAAACAACCTGTTTACGTGCCCGCGCGATTCTTTCGACTCCTCGAGCGCATAGAGGAGCGGCCGAGTGAATTAAACGGTAATGACTAGGCGTCACGATTCCAGGACAATTAACTCGCCGCGGGGACGGGGTGGCTCGGTACGTGGGTGGGATCTGGAACTCCGGTCGGAGCTCTGTTTGGAAATGATTGCGCCGGCCGCGATTAGGCCTGGAAACGTTTCAGGCCGGTACAGTTACTGTTCAGTCGGATCTTGGAGCGATTGGGCCCGGTTTAATTGGATTTCGCAGCGATTGGGACCCGGGTGATTAGTAGGCTGCGAATAAGAATTAGCAGTCGAAACTTAACACAGCGAAAACATTAGAAGAATCTAAGAACACCATAACAATGTATTCCTCTGTAATATACTTTATGTTCTAATAAATATCATAAAAGATTAACTTATAAAAAACATATATCATAGCAATGTATTACTCTGTAATATACATTATGTTCTGATAAATCTCATAAGAGATTTCCTAAGAAAAAAGAAAATATCATAGCAATGTATTACTCTGTAATATACATTATGTTCTGATAAATCTCATAAGAGATTTTCTAAGAAAAAAGAAAATATCATAGCAATGTATTACTCCGTAATATACATTGTGTTCTGATAAATCTCATAAGAGAGTTCCTAATAAAAAAAAAATATAGCAATATTGATTAAGAGATTGATAGAATATTTGATTAAACGATTAAGAGTCGAAATCAATTTTTATTTGACTCCTATTTGTCGCAGTCGACGCACAAGATTTTTATTTTGCATAGACATCCGCTGTCTAGTAATTAGGTTTAGGTGCCGGTGAGTTGAGTGTGGTTTGGTTTGGAAGCGATTGAGTAATGTTTGAGTTTGTATGCTGAGCAGTTGAGTGTGAGTTCATTGCGAAGTGCCTGGAGCAGAATATGTTTGTATTTACGTGACGATAAGTTGAGTATGAGTTCGTTTGGAACCGAGTAGAATATGGCAACGAGTTGGATATGACTTGGTTTGGAAGCGATTGAGTAAAACACGTCTAAGTTTGGAAGGGAACAATTTGTATAAAATTAACTCTAGAAGTGATTCTACCGGCCACAATCAAGCCTAGAAGCGATAGCCACCGACGTGATCAGGTTTGTGAACGTTTGAACCGTGTAACAGCAAGTCGGAAAGCTTCCGACGCATCTGCAGACAATTAAATCCCGTTAACCTAACATCAGGAAGCGACTGTAAAGACGGGTACAAGTCGGGAAAGCAATTGGCTCATGTCCGACCAAGTTTGAAGGGGATTGATCCGTGTTGCGGTAAATCTGGGAGACATCTACCTGGATTGTTCCCGTTCTAGAGGCGATCGAGCCAGGCAGAATTGCATTTAGAAACCATTAGAACGTGTGGAATCAGGTTGGAGATCGTTTGCGCCGGTTGGGGTCGAACCTGGAAGCGACGGTTGCCCGTTGGATCGGTCGGAACGGCCATAAAGCCGGCGAGCAGTCTTCTTACGAATGACTTTCCGTTCGCGGTCGCGTGTAGCGATACATCAGCGCGTTAATTACGCGAACGAAACGCGCATTATGCGAGTGTCAACGATCCACGCGTGCACGGGCACCGGAGCGATCCCACCTCGAACCTGAAAATCAAGGTCTGGCCCGTGACTCTCCGGGGTGCGTTCCAGCGTCCAGCGTTACCTGACTCGAAAGAGTTGCGAAAGAGGTCATTGCGCGGCTGCGAATGCTCGCGTCCGTCGAGGCATCGATACGAAAGATTTTCGCGGGCTGGCAATTAACGGGACGGCGGAAGCGGGTGGCTCTCGTCTAGCGGAGGAGTGGGAGGAAGCCCGTATTGGAACCGTCTAAATCAATCGGAGGAGGCGTTATCCGGGAATACACTTAGCGCTCGGACGGTGGGAAAAAATGCCGGGCAGTAATTCAACGCGATAGGCCCGAGAGCCTCGGGAGGGCTCGTCCGACCTCTGGTTGTTGCGGGATCGCGAGGCAGCTAACAACGCGACGCGCAAACAAATCCAGCAACCTGTCCTTCCTGGATTTCGCCGCGATAACGAGGAGAAGGCAGCTTGACGCCTCGCGTCGCCTCGCCTCGCCTCGCCTCGCCTCCTCTCGTAGCAGCTGCTCCACCAGGATTCTCGCCAGGTGAGCACCACTGGCAAGCGCGAACCCGACGGAGAATATGGGCGCCCGATGGTGGGAATACACGTGCACAACGATGCTGCACGAAAATTCATATCCAGCGTGGCAGGCGAGGCAGCAGCGTATAAAGGCGAGCCACGACCGTCCAAATATATTTGCGCATACATTTTTTCCTTCGCGGTTATACAATCCGAGAAGAAGTTACCACCTCGGCCCACCTGACGCACCTCGTTCCCGCGGCCCCTCGCCCTCGTCCTCATCCTTCCCGTTCACCTCTCCTCCTCCTTCACCTCCTCCCTCTTCTCGTGCAACAAAAAAAAGGGATCGTTGCGGCTTGAAATAAACGTACGAGCTTTCAAATACATTATCGGGCGAATTCTTGTTTATGGCATTCGAAAAGGTGGGACAACGCGGATATCGTTTACTTACCGCCTTCCTCGAAATAAGCTCCGAACGGCCGCGACGGGGGAGGACGAGCCCCGCCGAGAAATTTGTACACGTGAATAATAAGCGTCCCCGATATTATTACGAGCAACAAATAAACATTTGCCGACGCGATTCCGATATTTCACCGGCCGGATCGCTCGGATACGCTCCGAGGCTGCGAGCACGGATTCCGCGCGCTAAGCCGCCGAGCGTCGTTGAGCCGCGTCCGCTTTAGCGCCTCGGCGCGGCGCGGCGCGGCTGCGCGATCCTCTCGCCCGACTAGATCCGCTTCTTTAGAGCTCTTAATACGCGCGACGGTCGTCGCTTTTTACCGATTCCAGCTCCTCCACAATGCTGCTGACCGTCCTCTCCGGTACCGTTATAGTTTATGGGGAACGATCGCCCAGCCAACGCGCCGCCGCGCCGATCCACCAGCAACGGGCACGCTCCAGATCATGGGAATCCGAAGGATTATCGATACCACCGATGGTAGCTTGCTGGCATAGCCCCTTAGACGGCTCCTCGCTTTGCCGAGTAGATCCCGATCCAGACTCGCTGGATCTACTTCGGACTACGGGAACGAACTATCGGTTACAAGTCACTCGGATTTGATGACTTTGTCGGTTCCTTGGAAGCGCGTTTTAAGGGCCAAGGGTAGTCACGTGACTTTTGCAGAGTCAGCAGGTCAGTAACTGCTGTATAATTTCCGTTCACAGCCTTCAGCCACTGACTTAAGATCCGTCTTGGTCTTGATCCGAAGGGTCTTAAGTCTGTGACTAAACTTGTCACATTTTTTGGGTCTTTGTTTCAATGGGTCTTTAGGAAACTACCAATTGAAATTATTTAACAGCAACTAAGCAGTGACTGCGTCAAATAGACACAGACTCCTCCGTCCAAGGGTTCAAGTAAAAGACTTCGCAATTATAACCATGTCGGTATAGTGTTCAACTATGGTCCTAAGTTCGTATCTTACTGTACCCGCACCGTTTCTTTCTTTCTTTAGAGTACAGTGATTTCTCTATATATGTCGCCAAGGCCTGGATGATAAACGTCGCGGAATTATCCCCACTATCGCAGGGTATACCCCGTGAGGGATACGACGTTCAGCGTGGATCAAAGAATAGTATCTCCTGGATTATATATGTCGCTGGCAAGACCGGTGTTGTTGACATATATCGAGAAGACACTGTATTCCCTTCAATTTAATATCATTATAGCATCTTTACGATTTTTTATGTAAACATGACGCGGCTCGTGGTATGTCTCCTGGACCATTCAAGTTTATTACAATTTACAAAATAAACGATAAAATGGCGATTTAAAAAGAAAAATAAATCTGAAGGACTGAGCAGTGAAATAAACGATCTCTTGAATAAGGGATCCATGGTCACCGTAACTATAATTTCCCAACATAGATGCTGATAATATCTAGAAGCCGTAAGAGAAGCAGTAATTCTTTTTCTTTTACAAAGAGCAGTGACTCTTTCTCTCTACTAGTGATTTCCCTATAAATGTCGCCAAGGCCTGGATGATAAACGTCGCGGAATTACCCCCACTACCGAATGGTATACCCGAGAGGCCTCGGACGCCGGGGAGTGTAAACATAACAGGGCATGTCTCCTGGACGATGCGTTGTTGACATATATTGAGAATTCACTGTACTCAACTTTTGTCCACGATCTAACGTTATCGATGAATAGCTAATACTAAAGATTAGTTATTGCGAAAACGGTAGCGTTCTAAAGATATGCACAGAAAAAGACACATGTCTTTAGAATCGCAATTAAATGTGATGTCGATAGAATCGCAATTAAATGTGACGTCCACTTCGTCTGTGTTATACGTAACTATTACTGTCTGCTGCTGGAAAGATGGTATGCGGAACGGTGCAGGAACCAGAGAAGACCCTTCATAATTTTATTCATTGACATGTCACTGCTGACCAATAGTAGAATTATGAGCATCTAATAACCAATCAGACCCGCATTCCTACTAGAAACCGTTTTCCTAGCCGTAAAGAATAATACAACCATTCGAGAATTTCAAACTTTCAATTAACGCTTATGCTGGCAACCAAATCAGTAATTCCAAAGCTTCGGTAGGATAAATTCGTTGCATAAATCATTGTGTTGAAACTATAGATTAAAGTATAGCATCCAGCGAGTGGTCAGAATGGTTCGGAGCGGTTTAACGCTTTGCACTCGAAGCTATTTTAACTCTAAAACGAAACTAGAATATTTCCCTTTTTTAACACTTTGACTGCCAAACTAGAACCTCAAAAATTCCATAAAATCAAAGTAAGTTATTTAATGAAATAAAACTTGAAAATAATTAAATGTACGTTATTCAGTAGTCCTCCAACTTTCTCGCATTTCACAGATCCTAATCAAATTTGGTGCAATGAATATATTGACCTACAATGTTCATTTTAAACTGAATATAATTTCATTTATGTTATACAACATTCAATTTCAATTCAACACTCAATTTCAATTTATGTTGTACATACGGAAACGGTACAATTTACTCGGACAATACCGAAGTGTTTAGTAATTTAATCATGTAAAAAATATTTTGAATAATGATACAGCAATTTTTAGTCGCCATTCGGCGAACACAGGAAATCGTTAAAGGAATCATAGCATAAAACGTGCGCTTGCCAACGATGAAACGCGTTCGGTAAATGGCCCGACAAACATCAGTCGGAAATTGAAATGGCGAGTATAAAAACGGTTTCTATAATTATGTAGGCTCGTCGGAGGGAACGTGAGAATTTTGCAACAGCGGCGCAGGCAACCCGTCGCGAGTGTCATTCGAAAAGCGGTTTCCACACCCCGACGGCGTCGAAGTCAGGCACGGTAATCGTTACGGACGATAATTAATACGTCGGCTCCGCGTAACTATCTATTTATGTTCGAGCGGGCATTAACGTCCCCGTGATGGACGGACGCGTGCACCGGCATTGACTATCGGCATCCTGATTGTGAATTACTGTTAATCCTTTAACCTTTCTCTACTTTCGCCTGGCGGCGACCGGTAACCTGTCGTCGAGCCCACGGCGAAGATTCATGAACGACGCTTGTCATCGCTTTCGTGCCACGGGGACGACGCATTGTCCGCGAGAACACTGGGCCCCACGGTGACTTGCAAATGAAGCTCTCCGCGAGAGAGTTTACGCGGCCGGGCACGGGGACCGTTCGCGCGGAAACCATTTATCTCTGTACACCGACACGCCGCGCCGCAGCCGCGGCCGCGGAATGAGAAATCAATTTTCTATTTCGCTCTTGATCGATCAATATTAATCATTAACCCGAGCCGCGAGCCGCGCGGATCACCGCCGCTCGTTTAATAACGCGACGGACTTACTTCCGTTCGAAGCTGCTCCCTGTCCCGCTGCGTCTCGCCGAAAACGACTCAATTTTGCCGACTTTTGCCGATCATCTCGTCAAAAACTCAATATTCTTTTTATCATTATTATTGCTATCGCTCTGGGATCTACGAGGACGATTTCAGAATTGCTTAGCGGAGATTTTTCTGACCAAGTCTGGTCGGTGCTTCAATTTTAGGGAGAATAAAAATAAATAATTTTCTAGCCGAGGTGAAACAAACTGGAGTGAAATATTTTCTTCTTTAACGCGTTTAATAGGTTGAAAATAACATAACAGTATTTTTAAATCCTCCTAAATGCCTCTGTTTGGTGTTATTAGACTGCGGATTTTAGCAATTGGAAGAAACAGGAGGTAAGTACAAATTTATTTCATTTCCTAAGTAAACTGACGACCACGAATTGGATCCTTGCATTGTTCTAATGTTTCTACTATTTTGTACTTCATCTATCCATTCTTGTCACAAATGCATAAAATTTGCGGTCTAGTTATTATTGTAACCCTACGATCTCGTAGACCAGCAGTAAAACAAAGTATTTGATGGTTCTGCTGTGCAATGCAGATACGAAGTTTCAAACGGTAATTTGTACAAACGAACCGTGGGTGTAATTGTGTCTACCATACGGAGGGCCGTATTGTGTTCTCGTAGAGATATATCTTCATTTCGCCGGATTTTATGTATCAGAAAATACTATAAGAGCATAAATGTCTGCATTGAATGGCTCCGCGTAAAATACGTACTTGAATCCTACAGCATACTCATTTGAAACTGCACAGCGTTCCGCTACGTATCGATCTTTTAATCATTTCAATTTAGTGTTCCGTAGCGTTACAAGAGTTGTTCATCTAGGGCTATTCTTTTGAACACACGGTGCTAATGGGATCGGCCCTTACAATAGATTACGTAGGACAATTTACCCCTAAACTCTTACGAAACACAACGGCACATTTTAGCAAAACTTCGACAACGGTTTGCGAGTGGCACACATCCAAACTTCCCGCCGCGTTAAATTTCTATTTCCTGGGAGGGTGGAATAACTTGCCGGTAGTTCCGGGTCGACTGGATAATTTCGTTCAAAGTCTAGTCACCATCGAAAGTTCTGGCCGATAGTCGAGCGATCGCGCGAACCCGGTTGCGGCCGAATTCAATTTCTGACGAAGGAAGCACCTCGACTGTCCGACTCGGATTTTAACGAGCTTTTGTGCCACTTCCCTAATGGTACATGTAGAACATTAGCCGTGGGCGCTTGAAAATTTCGAAGACAAAAACAAATCCGTAACAATTAAACAATTTGTTTTGCCTTTAGTTCTGTACCGATCGTTGAAGAGGAAACACGTATTCTTTCACAGTTTTCGGTAAAGCAGCCTGTGTGTACTGCAGGATTAATTATAGAAGACAGTCCTGTCTACTTTCCCGACTCAAACATCAAATTGAAAATTCTATATTATTAGATTGTCTTCAAAGTTGTTCGTTTCCATTCCAATTGGTGCATTCCATGAAAATTCAGGCTAGTCTTGTAAAGAGGAAAATTGTACGAGTAGAAAAGAAGAAGCTTGGGGAAAAAGTAAAATCAAAAAGGGAAAAGTTTTTTGTGTATAATGTGAATTCTCGATGTATGACAACAACACGGGTCTTGTCAGCGTCGTGTATCGTCCAGGAGACACACCCGAGCCGTGTTATGTTTACACTCCTCGGCGAATATACCTCGCGGTAGTGGGGATAATTCCGCGACGTTTATCATCCAGGCCTTGGCGACGTGTACAGAAAAATCACTGTAATCCTGTTAATTAACAATATCAAACGTGCACATTGCGAAAGAAACTTTCAGGACAACCCAATAGACAAATTTTGTAAAAACACTCTTAGATATCATCCGACGCAACTTGGTATCAATGCTCAGCCCTTTGCGGTCCTTCGTCGAGATTCAACATCGACTTTTGCACTAGTAGACCATTATTTTATTGCCTTCCGTTATGTTCATCAATAACGCCACAGTTATGTGGCACGTCAAATACCAATTACCGTCCTCCTTAACTGTTCTAAATATTAGGGGTACCCATAAGTAATCAATTATTTGCAAAGAATTTGTTTTGCCTATAGTTCTGTACTGATCGTTGAAGAGGAAACACGTATTCTTTCACAGTTTTCGGTAACATTGTATACTTTTTCATTTTCATGCGGGATTTAATGCAACGGTAACAACAAAGAAAATTTGCGATGTTCATGGAGATGTATTGAAGGTCAACAAGTGTCAACGTTGGTTCAGAAGGTTTGCTGCTGGTGATTATGATCTCTCTGACAGGCCTCGAAGTGGACGACCAGTTGAATTTGATAATGATACAATTTGAAAGATGGCAAACTGTCCTTGATAATGATGTAGATTATACAAAATGATGACGTCAATGATGTCAATGATGTAGATTATAATAAATTCAGAAATAAAAACTTGAATTTACTACAAAGTTTGTTTTAGATTTCAAAATAATTGATTACTTATGGCTACCCCTAGTATTACCTAGGTGAATGCTATCATTACGCAAAAAGCTCGTTAAAATCGTAGGTGGGACAGTCGGTTTTCCCCGTGGCGGGTGTCCATAATGTATATATCAGGAGCACGTTGAAGTCGAGCGGCGCTCGCACGCCGCCGGTTTCCTCGAACTAGGCAGGATGTTAGGCTCGCACGGGGTCTTAGGTGAAGGACGCTCGAAGATCGAGGCGCAGGAGGAGGCTAGGCGGCCGCCGAACGACGACGCTCCTCGCGTTTCCTTTCACTGACAACGACCCGGCACGCTATGGTTATCATTTCGCCGGCAAATTACGGTGAGGCCGGTCGCCGCAGTGACTGCTTCTTCAAATCGTTGCCTCCCCGTTTTCCCTCGGGATGGCGCGCACACACACACACACACTCAGACTGGTCATCCCCTAAACGGCCATTCAGGAACCCCGTCGCCCCCGTAATTGCTGTGTAATCGAGCTCATCCGTCGGCATTCTGAGCGGCTCGCGGACCTGAACGAGGAATGTCCCACGAACGCTCGGCTCGTATCGGTGTTCATCCGGCGTTTCGGCGACGTGACACCGTGAAAACCGCTCGCGGATCATCGCCGGGATGAAACGAACCCGCGGACGCACAACACGCTCCGCGAATGCTTTCGACGATGATCGTTATCAAGCTTTGAGCCCGGTCGTCCCACTTTTCTCTAGCCCCCGTATCACGCTTTCGACGAGAGCCGATTCGCTGGATAGGGAAAATGTCGGTCAGAGAACGACCGGCTATCCTCGTCAATGGTGCCGGAGAGGGATAAGAGACCTGGCCACTCGAGGGTGTCATAAGTGCCAACTGGAAAGGGATGAGAGGCGGAGACACTGCAGCACCCCGCAAGTGGAAGCTAGAAAGGGATAAGAGACACTAGAGGACGTCATGAGTTAGACCCTTTCCTATCTTGCGTCAGGTATTGAAGAGGAGGCGCGACGAGACAATGGAACGGATCACTGAACATTCGTTTACGCTTTGATTGCATTCGCCAATGCAAATCTCTAACTCTTTAACACGATTTTGCATTTGCGACGATTGTGCATTTCGTGTGAAGAAAGCCAAATTAATTTGGCGCATGCCGTTACTTAAAATTGTAACGAATGCTCGGAGAACTTGTAACTTCTTGTGCTTCGTGAGAAGACACAGTGAATTCCCGATATATGTTAACACCAACTTCTCGATATATGTCGCTATGTTTCACGAATTTTTATTTTTCTATTCGATCTATAGTGTTTACTCGATTTATGTCCAGAAAACGGGTCTGGCAACGGACATGTATCGGCCAGGAGATGATATTCTTTGATCCACGAGGCCTCTCGAGCTTCGTGGCCCCACAAGAGGTATGACCCGCGGTAGTGGGGATAATTCTGCGACGATTATCGTCCAGGCCTTGGCGACATATACAGATAAATCGCTGTAGATTGTTCGCGGGGAGTGGTACCGGTTTTGTCGTGGTCTCTGCCGAGTGTCCGGGTCGATGATGGAGTTAGAGGAGGGACGCCTGGAGACTATTGCGTTTACCAGTGCATTCTCACGAGTTTTTTCGAATTCCAGAAAAGTGAGATGTAGGATGAGTCCACAGACGGAGCTTGATTATCGGTTGTTCCGACAGAAGTGTCGAAGGTAGACGCGAGCGCGGCTGTTCGATCCCGCGATGCGTTAAGGAGGGAAGGGCGAGGGTTCAGGGGGAGGCAAAAGGACGCGAGGGGCCTTCATAACTTATCTGCCACGTCGGTGGGGAGTTTGCTATGCACGCTTTCTTGAGATAACCTTTCAGGCCGACAATTATTGGTAATATCGATACCGCACGCCCGTCGGCCGAAGAACTCACCTTTCCGTGCCTCGAACTCACGATCCGCTCGAGAGGCTCGAGCTCTCCTTGTAAATTACCCTCTGCCCACCGTACCCCTCGCCACCCGTATCTCCTCTCCGCCACCAGAGGCTCTCTCTCTCTCTCTCTCATTCTCTCTTTCGAACCGGGCGATGTTACACTCCTCTCTTTCTCCTGTTCTTCCTTCAAAACCCTGGTTCCCCTTTCTCTGTTCACCGAGGCGCTCTCTCTCTCTCTCGCCTCTACCGGTCCCGCGTTGTTTACAATGCACCGACCGAGCCTAATGAATTTCCATTCGAATAAAAGCGTACACGATGATAATTATGATTTACGGGCGGGACCGAAGCGGCGCTCCGCGCGAATCAACGCTGGGCCGCGCGTGCAATCGCGCCGGGATTCCGATAATGTTGCGCTCGACGAAACCAGAGCTCGAGCACGGCCGGGGCCGTTTAACATCCCGTGCCGGGAATCGGATTTATACGCAACTGTTGCGCCGCTTCTCACCTTCCTCCCCGGGCCCGAGAGATCCTTTTCGCAATGTTTTTTCGCAACGGCCCGCCCTCCGCCCCGGACAACTGCCAGACGACCGACGGGGAACACCGCGGGACCGGCCGTCTACTCGACAACTCGGGATAACGAGAATCGAGGGTAATTATAGCCTGTCCGAGATCGTCGCAATAATTGTTCATCACCCTTCGATCGCTTCGGGTTTATTATACACGGAGAAGTTTGCGACACGAGTCTCGAGAATTGGATTAAAGACTCCCCCATAGTTTAACGGCTTCGAACAGCTCTTACACGTTTAAACCTCGGATGTCCGAATTAGTCAAACGGTTGTTTAAATAATAGAACAGTCACTTAGTTTCAGGCCTGAAGCAAATTCTTACCTAGTTGCTCAGTTAATCGTGTTATACAGGGGGGGGGGGTGGTAAATGTTGTTACAACCGGAAACAGGGTGATCCTACATTGAAAAATAATTAATCGAAAATGGGGAATTAAATTTTTTCATGAGGCTTTATTTCCGAGAAAATCGAGTTTGAAAATTCGATGATCAGGCGTGCTATTGAATAGGAATCGTCTGAAGCGTCTGTTTATAACCTGCCGGTTCTACTTCTTAAAAATGCTAAAACTTTAACCCATTTGCATCATTAGCGTATATATACGCTCAATTTTCCTGGTCACTATCATCGGAGCGTATATATACGCTCAATTTTCCTGGTCACTATCATCGGAGCGTATATATACGCTCAATTTTCCTGCTCACTATCATCGGAGCGTATATATACGCTCAAGTTTCTTGGTCACTATCATTGTTCGTTAGCTAAAAAATAGAAATGGAGGGTGTTGTTGGAGACGAAAGTAGTACTTCTGATTATAGTGAAGAAGAAATTAGGCCACTGAAACGAAGACGAATTATCGAAATAAGATCTGATAATACACCTGGATAATACATCTGGACAATACACGACGTTTGCAAGACCCATGTTGTTGACATATATCGAGAATTCACTGTATGGATCGTTTGAGGTGATAATATTTGTTAGGTGTACAAATTAATTCGTGACTCTCACTGTCAATCAGTGTGATCATCTTCCTCTTACAAATCCTTCAACTATCATATTGGAGATTCATTAATCATTCATAAGATGGAGTAAATGCACAGACAGTGATGGAAATCAATCTGGAGGGTATAATGAATTTTAATTGGCTGCAAATAATCAATAAATTCGCAAAGAATAAGGCTACGAATTAATTTCGCGTACTTAACACAAATACAACTTGATCTGACAATAAAGAAGAAAATAAGTATCTGAGGTTCGGACAATCCAAATTCTACTGTGTTTTAAAAATGTATATCAGTATATATATCAGTGTATAGTCATCAGTGTACAGCCAGTGTATAGTCTATATAGTATACAAATTCAGAGGAACGAAGTCTCTCTGTCGCACATTAACCCCATCAAGATTGAACTATTATAACAATGGGTAGAGTGAATATTTTTGCATGAAAAAAATGTTGCTATATTCCCTAAAGATTGACGAATGTGTCCACCCAGTTTGAAATTGATACTCTTATCGGTACTCCTCCAAAAAAATCGCAGAAATCGCATCAGTCGTCGATCAAAGTCGACCCTAAAAATGTCCCACTCGGTGATAAAAAAATCCAGGACAGTACCCTGACGGAATACAAACGAGAAATTTTGCGGGGTCTCTAAAGAAGATTCACCTGACCCGATAAAAAATAATGGCGGGCTCTACCGCAGCCTGGAGCGTCGTGAAATATTCCGCGGTCTCTAGCCATTCATGGCATCCAGTCCCTCCATTTCCCGATTCTTCTGAAAGTTTTAGCAAGCCCGTTTCGGTGGCTCGTAAAACTTCCACAAGCTCTAGCCACGGTGCCCCTCAGTGGCTGACGCATGAAACGGCCCTGGAAGAGCCACCCCTATACATATCGGGTTCCCGTGTTTTCGACCTGCCGTCGCATTGTGACCGGTCGAAATGCCTCGTGTCTCTTCAAGAAAGAAAAAAGAAAGACGAAGAAGAGGAAGAAAAAGAAGAGGAAGACGGGGGGGGTCCGCCGGTGATCGAGTGTGTCAGGAGCACGAAAATTTTCAGCTGCGGTTACGGAGGAAGATGGAAACGGCGGTGCCGGAGGCGGGTAGACGTCAGGCCTATCAAGGTCGGCCGGAATGTTCCATTTTTTACCCCGCTTAAGTGGCTTTTAACGCTCGAGTTCGACGACCAGTTCGCGCAAGGCCGATCAAGATCGCGAACACGTAACGAAGCAATCTCGAAAGTACAGCTTGCTCTCGAAGGAGAGTTTCGACCTTCGCCGCGTCGATAAACCGTGCTTTCAACATAATTACACGGTTGCTGTTCGGTCCCGGGCGACTATTTCCGATATGTTTTTCGCGGCACGCCCATAAAACGACCGAGACGCAGTCGCGATACGCTTAGAAAGAAGAACATCGACACCGACGACGGGGTCTCGCGACGTCGCGATCGATGCGCGTTAAAAACAATCGGAGGGAGACTTCGGTGACATTTAAAGAAACGTCCCCGCGCGCGGCGCGATGGACGGTGCCGGGCACGGCCGTTCAACCGGAAAATTATTATCATAATGACCGACGGATGCATTCGTCGATCGAACAGCAATAAGGAAATGCGGATCGGAATGTCTCGATCGAGGCTCTGCTTCCCTCCGTGTCTTGGCCGGGGCCCCGTTCTTCCATTACTCCGCGCAAATAGAAGGCTACGTCCGCCTAGCGCGCATACCTATTTGTCCATGGTCTCGGACGGTATCGATATCCGCGCAGCGCGGAGAGGATCACGCGAACAATTTCGTCTCGCTGTTCGCAACGGTAGGGGAAAAATCAATTAAACGCGAAAGAGATCTCTCGGCTGCCTTGGGCGACAAGATCTACATCTTTCTCGCTCCGGCTGGCCGCGTAAAATCCTCGGCAGAGGAGTCCCTCGAACGCACACCGCACCGGATCGTCGGCTTTTATGGTGGGACACCGTTTAGAGTATCGCTGTTATTACCCGGCGATAGGCGACTAAAGAGTCCATCGAGAAGGCGAACGACGACGAGGACGCGATTCTCGTTCTTCCACGAGCGATCTCGGACCTTTTCTGCAGGGCAATTTGCCTGTTCAGGAGTGAAATTGCCCTGGCACAGAGAGTCTGCGCGGGGACTCGATCGAACAAAGTCTAGCAGCTTTGTGTCGAACGCGTGACGACCGGGGCCCCGGGACGACGTGTTGTAAGCGGACCGCGGGACTTTGAAAAGGGGCCCCCAATTATCCTGCACGCGTTGCGTGCGAACGCGTGTGCAGTCCGGGGGAACAATTTTCCAGCGGCAACCAGAGACGAAAACGAGCAGAACGAGCTGCGTCGAAAACGAAAGAGGAGGCGATGCAAGCAGCGCGGCGCAGCGCGCAAACAGGTAGGTGGGCGAGACGGTCCCGCAACCGGCATACGGAATCGAAATTCACCGAGGATAGCGGTTGTCGTAACCGACTCGCGAGGCGGCCGAGTCGATTACAGGATAATTGGACGAGCGTTCGACCCTTGACTTCTCTAATATCATTTCGGAAACCAATACTGGCCGCTCGCGAATCGAACGTTCCGCTCGCTGCCCCTCAATTAACTCCGAAGATTACGCGTTCCCCTCCGGAACGATTCATCTTGCCTCTCGACAACCGAACAATTTCACTTATCGTTGCCCGGCCACGGTGAGAGCCCCGGCGCGGCGGTGGGGTGTGCGCCCCCTTTTCTTTCTCGAATCGACGGGCCAACGTTCGACCCACGGACTAACGAGAAGACAATCAGCCGCGGACATTGCCAATCGCCGCCGGTGTCCGAAGAGTACACCCACTTAGACAGACTGTAATAGTTTTCGAGCATTTGCACTCGCGGGATTTAACACTCGGTCCGACCCGCGATCACTATTGCCACGTTTACTGCACCGCTCCCGCCGTATATGGAGCCCGAGCTGCTCGCGGGATTTAAAAATCCGTTCCCGTGACGGATTCGGCCTGAGATGAGCGAGGCTCGACCAGCGAGAAAGCTCGATTTTCTAGCTGCTTTCTGCTCGGTTAACTCGATTTTATGGAACTTTAGAAATTGTATCGAAACGTTTGTGCTCAATTCGAATGTCCCGAGGCCTCCAAAAATCTCGTTGATAAATCAGTTTCTTTGCCAAATTTGGAGAATCGAAAATCTTCAGTCCTTGCGAAAGGAACAACTTGTAAAACGCTTGGAGGAAATTGTGGGATTTCTGACCAAACTGAATACAGTGAATTCTCTATACATATGTCGCCGAGCCATGGTGGATAAATGTCGCAGAATTATCCCCATGTCGCCGAGTAAACACTGTAGATCAAATATCGTAGAAAAATAAAAATTCATGAAATGGATTTACAGATTCCGTTATGTGACTCTCGACTTCTTAAAGGTGTTAAAGGATAAAATACAGCCCCATTTGACTTCGAATTTTACGAACTCTTCGAAATCGTCCGGACACGAATGACCTCCCCTAAAGCGTAAGTATAAAGCATAATATCTTTTAGAACACGATCGCGAGCCTTGTGCTCGAGAAGTTTGCACGAGATGAAATGGTAATCAGGTTTGGATTTAACGATTTTCTTGCAAGATTTTATTAAGCACGTCTTATAAAATCAAGCCAGCACATTAAGAGAGTTTAGAACTGCCAAGGTAATTTCCTCGTTAGGAAAAAACATTTACGAACGATAAACTGTGAAATCCACACTTTCGTGTGAAGAATGTGTAACTGTAAAACAGACGGACTAGAAAACCTCTTATATAAGAAAACGAAAGGAACCGCAAACGCCATCGAGGGAGGTATTAAACCGAGCGGAGATAAACAAAGCGTTAAGTGCGTACCGGAAGGCTTGATCGGTTGTTGAACGGTTGCATAGGCAAAGCTGGCGGTTATCCAGTTCGACGTGGACCAATTTCGAATTATAGATTCCACGGCTATGAGGAAACGAGCAATCAGAATCGTTGATGGATAGTGAAGTCCACTCGTCCACGCATCCGAGGAACAAGGTGTTCTTCGAGGTAGAGCTCGCCGAAGCGTATAATTTGACCTATTCCTCGGCCGGTGGAAAAGAACTCGTTTCCGGCTGCATCTCCGTGAGTTGTCTTCGAAAGGACACGCTCGAAGAGGATGGCAGAAAGAGAGGGAGAGAGATGGATTTTCGAGACAGACACCGTTTAAAGTAGGCGATCCGAGTGGCACGCAATGACGTTACCGGGGTCCGCGGGGAAAAAATGCCCTCGGGAAGCCGAGTGCTCGGGTACGCGTACCCGCACGTACCCACACACGACCGGCCAGCGGCCCGTCGAAGCCTTCAATTACCGTAGAGTTCGCGAATGCCGCTATTTTTCTTCGAGGTACGCGCGTCTCGGTCTTCGCGTGTGCGCGCTGCACACGCAGCACTCGCGACCAGACATGAAACGGCTGAAAACCACTCGTGGTATCGGTGCACGGCCAAAGGAAACCATTTTGCATATCTTCGCGGACCACACTTTCGACCTACAACGCCGCGCTCGATGCTAGACTCGCGGAATCCGCGTTACGCGCTCGACCGTCTGCAATAATAACTAGACTGGGGATCTTTGTGATCAAAATAAAGATTGTATCAGTTGCAAAAGATAGGAGTGAGATATATTGACACATTGATTGCCAAAATTAGAAGAATCTATCAAGGAAACTAAAAGTGGAAAGACGAAATTTATCACAATAAGAATTAATTTATTACACTTCTGAAATAACTCAGCATCGTAAAGTAAAGAATGAAATAATAGAACACCGTAATAATAAGAAGCACCGTAAAATAAAGAATGAAATAATAGATTAGTAGGCGGAGCTACTGGAGGCGGAGCTAGAGTACTCCAGGCTGCGATAGGGCCGTTAAACGCCAATCAGAGTCTCTATCCTCCGCCTAACCAGCTCGTCGTCGTCGCACAGTACATTTCCCCCCGAAATCTCGCGCATACTTTCCCCTAATCGCGTCTAATCGTGGCTATTGTCGCTGAAATCGCCCGAGACCACACGCGAAGCCCTCCCAGGCGGTCCACAGCGCATCGCGAAGCTGTGGCATCGCAATCACAACATTGTACAGTCGAGAACGATCCACGCCCAGGGCTAGATCGTGAAAATCACAGGTCACACGAGTCGGGCCACGCTCGTTCACGCACCATGAATTTTTTCCAAGCCTGTAATGGGGACGGTATTGTCGGTTTACTGCGCAATTTCCACGTGGGCGTGGCGGAACGCGGGCTATTTGGTTTTCGATGATACTTGAATCTGGAGCCGAAGGTGGATCGTCGAGGGAAGACAATGGGGACGTGATCGGAAGATCGCGATACGACGATCGGGGTTTTTTTTTCTTGTCGAAGCACCGTTGCTATTATCTTTCGGGATCCTGTTGGCGCGGGTCTCTGATTGCTGGTTTCAATATAGCGGGCTATTATGATTCATTAGATCCCCGGGTCCTGGTCTTGTTAAAGATAACCGGTGGACCGGAGATACATGGTTTCGCATGCATTTGCTAATTTTTTCAAGGATTCTAATAGCGCCTCGAGGATTCCGGATGAAGCTGGATTCTGGATAATTCCACAAATATCAAGGATTTTAATATAACATCGCCGAGACGGAAATTTGGAGAATTTTATACTTTTGTTCACACTGCCAGCATTTTTTCTAGCAATAGCCCACGTAAATGCGATATTCTATTAACCCATTTGCGTCATAAGGAAATATGAAAAGAAGGCCATCATCACTATCGGATCTTATTTCGATAATTCGTCTTCGTTTCAGTGGCCTTTTCTATCGTGTCATTTTTATGCGGCCAGCCATTTTTGGAGCTCGGTAGTTTGGTGTTAAATTCCATGTATCCTCTTGTAAAATAAGAGAAAACACATCGTCACGACAAATAACAACAAATCGATTTAATTTTCTTCTCGAGATATACGAAATCGAGGTCGTCAAACGAGTATGACGCTGTTGCGAACGTGTTAATCGGTTTTATCTTTACGTGCTAGTGGCACGCAACATAATTTGTAAAGTCTCTGAATGGAAGAGAAAATTCATAAAAACCAAGGGTAGTCACGTGACTGTGCAGAGTCTGCAGGTCGGTAACTGCCGTATAATTAACACAGCCTTCAGCCACCGACTTAAGATCCGTCTTGGTCTTGATCCGACGGGTCTTAAGTCTGTGACTAAACTTGTCGCACTTTTTGCTCTGTATTATCGATATCATGAATTCTGACGCCAGAAACGTGCTTCAAGTTTTTGTCTTTATTTCGCAGAGAATCAAGACAAAATATAGCTCAATTTGTAGCCGGAGATATTTTCTGGCGCGCGCTGCTCTCGATTTTATCCAGAAAACTCATCCAATGGCATAAAAATGCGAACGCGGTCGATTGCAGCGTTTCCAGGCGATGGTGGTATTCTTGTGGAAGAATGGTAGCATCAGAAACGCGAGATCATTCTCGTAAAACGTAAAACCATTTTTCGCATATTTTTGTCGGTAACGTGGTCACTCTACCTTATCGCGAATCTACGGAGTCTTGATTTTCAGCGGGTAATCGAGAGATCCCGTGATTGCCGCGGAAGAGGACGCGAACAGAAGAAAAGGATGGCACTTAAATTTCGTGTTTGTGGTTCGGCGTGGTTCCGAGAAGTTGCACGGGAAGAGCGAAATACCACGGCGCCACGGCGGAGCGATCCACAGTCACAAAATTGTAGTGACGAGCAGCTTGGCAAAGGGTAGGTTACGAAAATGACCGGTCTTGCGTCAATCCCCTCGTTTACACGCCGCAAGTTATACGTGTTAAACCGTGAGCTCGGCGTGGCGAGCGCGGGGGCCTGCTACGATTCCTTGTTCACGTAATAAATCAATCCCACGACTACGGAACGCATTTAGCTCCTTAATTCAATTACGAGATGCTTATCCCCCGATTCACGCTGGTTATCTGTTGATTTATAACTGGTTACACGGCATCACCGTGTCGATATCGGTATAAAGTATATCAGCCTCGGCCGATTAAGAGCTCTCTCCGAGGGACATCGAAAACCCTTTGCCTTGGGATCCTAGGGAACGGTCGAAATCTCGCCGGAGACTCATCGAGGACCGCAGGAACCCTTCGTGGCCCGTCAACGATCCCGCAAGGACCTCGAGTAGCCTTCTAAACACCTAGACCCTTGACGGGCCTGTGAATGATACCTAAGCCACCTGTAATAGCTCCCCGTCGAGATTCCTCGTGGCAAAGAAATCTCGGCGAAGGTGCTCCAGGATGCCCAAAGGACCAACCAGCTTCTGTGACCTCAAAGGAGGTCCTTTGGACAACTTCCAGTCCCGCAGGAAACAAATTTCACTGTGGTTGCAGTTTCCAGGTGAAATAATATTCACTCTTTCGTTCTGAAGCCGCGTTTACGTTGCAGCTTTGATACTCGATAGGAGCGCCGATAAAAACCAAGCGTGGAAATAGGATTCGTCGTTTTACCGACAAAACGTTTACGCCGAAGAAACAAGCAGAACGACGATCATACCGATTCGATTCAAAAAGTTTTCCGATAATAGAGGACCGGTTTCTCATTGTCGAAGCTACTGTAAATTTTGCTATGTTTTTCACATATATGTCCGTACTCTAATCTGACGTACAATGATTCCTATTATAATTCTTGAGTGTTGTTACAATTGCCACCGGAATAATGTCGTATTATTCCGTTAATCAAAAATTTATTCGGGCAGCCTGATTTATCTGTCACTGCAACGACAGTCGATTGTAATCGCATTAAATAGCTTTCGCTGCTCGGTGCTTCCAGCGGTAATCCTCGGAGGCGTGCAACGCTAGGACTCGCGACGAATGCCGTAAAACTGTACCCGTAATTTATTGTAATCTGTCGGCAGGATAATAATGCCGGATTTTACGTAACATTACAGCTTCATTCAAGATAAGTGTTCGGAACACGCCAGCCTCGTATATCACTTCAAAGCATTGCTTTAGATCGTGGCTTTAAATGTACGCCATCGTCGACGCGCGTCCAATTAAAGCCGCCGAATTAACGCCACGTAGGACGCGCACGTTCGGATATGAGGGCCAAAAAACCGACATTACGTTCCCGGCCGTCTGACAATTTCATTTTTCCGCGATTTACATAATCAAATAAAGTCCGTCCGATCGGCCGTCGCGTCCAGCGGGTTAAACTCGTTTTGACCCGGCTCTATGAAGTCTCCATCAAAACTGCCCGGCTGTTGGCGATTAACTTAAGCTGTTGCTTATTTCAATTAGGCAAAAAGACGCGTCTCTCTCTCTCTCTCTCTATCTCGCACGCGCGGAGAAACGCGATCGCAAATAAACCCAGAAAAGCTGGTAATTAAAGAGCAGCACACGTTGCGGCGGAGGTTACAGCCTGCGAGAAGAGGCCTCGAGAAGAGAGTTTCCCGCTGATGTGGGTTCGGAGATGCAGGTACAGGTACGCTCGGCAGGTAAATTCCCGACTGCACACGTAGCCGGGGCACGGGGAACGGTTTCACAAGGGCCGGCACCGCGAAAGCGATCGCGGCACGGCCGGCTGTCAGTCAAAAGCTTGTTACGGGAGCCAGCGCCGTGGGCTAGATTACGAAAATCCTCGCGTGCTCGCGCGTTCATGGTCCCGCGAGTATGCGAGCGACCCACGGCGGCGGTTACATAGTCGGCGGAACCCGGCGCGGCCGGGGTGCGCGCGCGCCGCGCCGGTGCAATTTGTTGTCGCCGCGATAAATCAACGCCGGCGAGCGAATAAATATTTGCGCTTCGACGGTTATAGTTGTTGGCCGGGCGCGATTCGAAGATCCTTATCTCCGCGGCCGGGTAGGTGGCGTGTTTTCGCGGCGCGCGGGCCGATTCTCGATCGGGCCTAATCGATCGTAACCGGCGCTCTTAATAACCGGGCGTCCGGTCGAAACGATCCGGCCGGCCGGCCGTGATAAATAAACTCGAACCCGCCATTAAACAACGCAGCCTTCTGTCACCTACCAGCACGACGCGTTTCTACGCGCGCGATGGTGGTGGTCGGGCCACCATAAACGGGGCGTGTCCGCCGTGTCTCGTTTCGCGGTCCTCCAGTAATTAAATCAAAAGTCATGCGAAACCGGGCGCACGCAGCTTGCGACCGACGACGACGCCGCGGAAACGCCGGTCACGTGGGAAGACGAAATATCCCATTGTCCGACCGGCCGATCAATCATCGCCGCCGCCGCCGCACCGGACGCGGCCGCGGCCGCGAATTCGAATGCAATTCCTTCGCGATGCGAATAAATAACGGTGACATTATCCCCGAGAGAGAAAAAGAAAGAGAGAGAGAGAGAGAGGGAGAGATACAACTCCCACGATCCCACGAGCCTCTTTCGAACATCGTCTCAATTACTCCGGCAACAGTGTCCAGGCTATTCGGTCGTGTCACCGTCAAACCTGCACGACGATGTTGCGTCGAAATGTCAGGACCGGTGACACACTGCTGGCCGATCGGACCGATCTCCGGCCTCGGAGTATGTCCATTTAGATTGGCTGAACGGCTCCTTTGCCGTGGATGTATGGATTTGGGTGTGCTTCGAATATTTATGGTAACGAGACGCGATCTGACGCGGAGGACGATCCCCGCAGTACTGTGGAAACAGTTTCTCAACGTTTTATTGGCATTGCAGATTGCTTTGTTCGGGTCCCAAGATGCTGATACCGATGTTGCGCGGTTTTCAGGTTTCTCAGCGAGCATTACTTTCGGACGTGGAGGATTTACTCGATGATACTCGGAGTCTTCGAAGATTAGAAACAGTAGAATTAAAAAGCAGAAACTGGATTTCCGCCCGATCGTGTCGTAACGTGATGCGTTTATTTAACACTTTGCGAAACTAGAAACCTCGAAAATTCCATAAAACCGAAGCAAGTTATTTAACACTAAACCTACCACGGTCAAAATGACCGGTTTTATGTTTCACAATTATTGACATTATAAAAACATTTCCATAGGAAATTACTGAATTCATTTAGGCACATATTATAATAAAAATCGTACAAAGTTTAAATCAATTCAATCTTCTCCCTCCTATAAGATGTTTCACTCGTACGTGTTTTGTGCTTGGTAGGTTTAGTATTAATGAAATAAAAATGGAAAAAAATTAAATTTGTGATATTGAGTAAGCCCTCCAACTTTCTTGTATTTCACAGATTCTAATCGAATTCGGTACAATGTATTAACGTAAAAATTCATTATAAGACCTGGACAAATAATTCCGTCACCCACGTGTCAACGTGTTAAGGTGCATCGCTACGAAGAATGCACGATCGTTGAATCAAATTGTAGGCGACAAGTGTTAAAGAAATTAAGATCTCAATGGGTAATAAGATACAGTGACTTCTCTATATATGTCGCTCTGACCTGGATGATAAATGTCCCTGAATTATCCCCACTACCGCGAGGTATACCCTGTGTAAACATAGCACCGCTAATGTCTCCTGGACGATGGACAACAGTCAGTCCCATAAGTATTCGTACGCTCTTATAACTTATGGGACTGACCGTAAATTCCAAACAAATTGATCAACGATTCCAAACAATTGAATTGTCGAGAGGCCTCGGACCGTGTCGTTGACATATATCGAGAATTCGCTGTACTCCAAGACAGAGTACAGTCAAAAAGCAGAAACTGGTTTGATCTCTGCCGGATGGTGTCGCAACGCGGCGCCTTTGTTTGAAGCACAATGCCACCGGGGGATACGCAATCGTTGTACGGCACTGTAGACGAAAAGTGGGGGTGGGGGGACCTACCGCACAACTATTTTTCAGGACCTGCCGAAGATGAAAGAACGGAGTTCGCGCAAAGTGAAACTTTAATGTCGGGCCTGTGGCAGACACCGTCAGCGATGTGTTAAGACGAGTCGTCTCCGCTCGTCCCGTTCGCGCACGATATTTCCCCCCGTCGCCCGGCGCAGGTTATAAACAAAGTTAACTCCGGCACCGGTTGTCTACGAAAGACAATCCCCGCGACCTAAGTCTCGTTCTAATGCCCGGAGCTATGTCTCGAGAATCACTCGGAGGCCTCTGAATACATTAACCGAGACGTACTCGAACTTACCGGGTCGCGGCGAGGGCGAGGGGAGGGGAAACGAGAAGGTAGAGAGACATACGGATAGTTGGTTAGGCGAGAGAGCAGCCACATGTGGAGGACCAGGACGGAGGAGACAGGCGGTCGCCTCCGTCTCTTTCTCTAGTCTGTTTCTCAGCCTGTTTCTCTCGGCAGCAGAAGCCGGGGTCTCTAGCAACGGCATAACGTACGCTCGATTCCTTTGCCCGGTAATCCGCGAGGGAACTGGAAATTATATGGTAATGAAGTGCTTCTGAGAGAGCATCGTAACGGCGGCGGGTCGACTGGAAAGACAATACGATTTTACTCGGCAGAGAATTTAATAGACCGGTGCAGGCGACGAGGCTGAGAGGCGGGAGAGCTGTTGCACTGGCGCACCGCATCGCGCGATGCAACGACTGCAACGACGACGACGACGACGACGACGACGACGACGACGACGACGACGGGCCGCTCTCGGCGGCTGGCTGAGTGCAGTTCGTGGTATTTGATATCGACATAATCGGCGAGCCGCGGGCTCTCTCGCTCGGTAAATCCGGCTATCTCGCTCCCTCGGCTTTTCCTTTCACGAGAGAAAGAGATTCCGCGTGGCCGGGCGCGCGGAATCGAGCGCGAAACCACGCGCGCACCACCAACCTGCATATCGTTCCGTGTTTCTGCCGGTCGCGTCCCGATGCGCCGAGAGAGCCGCCTCGATCTCTTTCGAACCTCTTCCCTCCTCCTTTCCCTCCCCTGTCCCTCTAACGGTGCCCTTCCTTCTGCTTCCATTCTGTACCCGGCTTGTCGAGTCCCGACGGTACAGGCCACGGTGTTTCTCCCCGTGTTTCTCGATTCCGCGTTCGCCTCGCCTCGTCTTACACGCGCCATCCATTTCGATGCGAGAGGCGAGGCGAGCCGTCGTCAAGATTTTTCGACCGGACGAGAACGTATTGCGACCGAGGGACGGCAGATTTGTACGCGGATCCGCCGTGTCGTCGTAAATTCTACCCGCTCGATGGAAATTCGTAGCGCGAGCCCGGCCTATTGAGCGATTAGACCCCGAGCCTCCACGGACCGGCACGCCGACCCTCCGCTGTAAACACGATTTGTCTTCTGCTTGCACCGAATCACAATCGTTCGAACGCACAGTGTCGCGAAAGACCATTTTAGGTGAAAAAAGTCATGTCAGAAAATAGATTCATATATTCTTCTTCCGGAATGATTACTAAGCCTCGTTATACCCGGAATAATTCCATTAACCCTTTGAGCGCTGAGTTGCCAGACGTTAAGCGTGCGCTGTGGACCGCCCACTCCGTACGAAAAAGACTGAATTTGAATTGCAAGGTGTATTGATTGTAACTGAAATAAATTATGTGGTGACCTCGAAAGCCTTAATAACCATTTATTTCATAACATGAACAATATAATAATTTTGTATTGTGTGGTAAATCTCAAAGCAGGGTTCAATGCACAAGCCAACGTTACATTTGTTGCATTCGTAACGCGAGTCGGATCTGCGATTATTTTTAGCGCAAACGGCGCATCTGCGTCGTAAAGAATGTTTTCCATTTTCATTAGTTACGCGGGAAGTAGCGTAACACATATGTGAGAACGCATATGTGGGTTCATAGCCAAAAACGAATGGTTATGTGAAAACGCATATGTGGGTTCATAGCCAAAAACGAATGGTTGTGTGAGAACCCATATATGGGTTCATAGCGCTCAAAGGGTTAATAGCGATATGAGTATCGAAATCAATACGTGAAAACTCCGAACCGTAATACGGCGAAATCGTACGTTTGTATTTGTTCTAAAGAAAATAATATCGGAGCAATAAATATGAATCTTTAAGCTTCTATGCACGATATTCTATATCAGCACATCTTGCGCGGACACTTTGCCGCCAAAGTCTTACCGTGTTGCATTCATTCTTGCAACGCACGTTTTGTATTTTTGCAACGCATATCTATCCGATATGGGGGTATGCCCTGCGAGGGGCCTCCGAGGAGTGTAAACATAACACGGCTCGGTTATGTCCCCTGTACGATGTACGACACCGGGAAGACCCGAGTTGTTGACATACATCGAGAATACACTGTATTCGCCCGAAATTTGTGAAACTTCCACGCACGATGTTGAGAAACGTAGAACGTTGGGACCGTGTGTAAACGAAACTAAAAGGAATAGAGTGTTTAACAATGTCGATTTCCGGCGGGTTTCTCGCAGTCGCGAAACGGAAAGGGATCGATTAACGCGACACGGGGAATCGATGTCCCCGGGGTGGAGGAGAGAGTCGGAGGGCTCCGGGACCCCGGTGCCGTATAAATAACCGGAGAGGCGTGAAAAATCGCCGGTAATCTCGTACGGCGCGCGTTTTATTTGGTGGCATTAGCGTCTAGGTAATTTTCAGTATGCGCCGCTGATAAATGCCACGAAGACGGTTGGGCATAAATCTCGCGGGCGTCCGCCGGTAGAGATAGGCGAGAAGGCTAAAAATACCGTCCGGGCGCGCGAGTTGACGGGCCCCCTTCGATTGGTTAGAGACTCCCTCCTGTCGTGTTTCACCCGAAAACTGGCCCTCGCGCGCAGGTAGGCACCGAATATATACGCGGGCCGCACGAATTTATAGTGCGCCGGTTAATATGCGTGGTCCCCTTGACCCGCATGTTCTTCTTACCCCATAAATCGTCGCGCGGGAAACGACGCACGGAATACTAAAACACTTCGATATATCCCTCAGCCCCGCAGCTCCCCCATCGTGCTCGTCTCAAAACGAAACGGATCCCGCTCCCCGGAAGAGCATAACCGTTCCGCGCCGAGGCTCTCTTCTACAACATCAACCGGTGTGCGAAAGATATCCGCCGCGCACACCTACGCTCCTCGCTCTCCGCTCCGCTTCCCTCTTCCGCCAACAATGGCCGGCTTCGAGGAACGAGGATCAATGCGAGTGGATATCGCTGTAAGCTCTGCCGTTTCTACCCACCCCCCGCGCCTCCCCCTTTCTCGCTCTCAACCCTTCTTCGCTCTAAATCGGAACGGCCCGGAACCCGGCCCGCCCGCCACCGCCGCTTCTGTCCCGGCGCATTCGGTTTGACTGCTAAAAGGGTTGACTGTTAAAGCGAAAACGACCGATGCAACCCGACGCGTAATCTTCTTAACCTTCTCCGCCGAGACCCCTTTTGACCCCTTTCCAGCGCGCTTCGGTTTGCGGAATTTTTCTTTCCGCTACGAGACTCTCCCCCCCCCCCCCGACACCCACGACTTCCCCTCTCCCCGATTCCTCGACACGCCCTGCCATTGCGAAATTCCACTTTGCCCGCTGGCCCGCGAGAAGCGGATTCGAGACACGTGCTACTTTGCGCCCCGTTCGAGCGGTTTTTGATGCCGCCACTCAGCCTCGAAATTAGCGGAGGGCTGTGCTTTAAGCCACCCCTGCCGCCGAGACTTGTCGAGGAAGTCATCGGTTTCCACGCTGAAAGGACAATCTTCGTCGAAATGATAATTGCTTCTTTCGTCCTCGAGAACGTGCATAAAAATACATAGACTACCGGAAGCTGGACATTTTCTGAGGGGTGCGTTAAGTAGCGAAACTTGTCGAGGAAGTCAGCTGCGTTGCGATTTCAATGGTGGGAAAATAATTTTGTTCAAATTTATGAGCGTCTTTCGCCCTCGTGAGTTCGTATAAAAATCGACCCATTTATTTAGGCCAAGCAAAGACAATGATTCGTCAACCCTTAACTGGACGTGCGAGTTCTAGACTTTCTAGACGTTTCTAGACGTTTGCCACAAACTGAACTTACACATTCTGTCTTCGTTATAAAAATTCGGCCGTTGCAATGAATGTTGATCCCGATGTAAATCAATATGTTTACTGAACAAATTCCTGTGTCCTCAATTATTTTAACACTAAACCTACCACGGCCGGTCAAGCTGACAGGTTCCAGATTTATTTTACGATTACTGAAATTATAAAGAGATCTTTGTGAGAAGTGATTAAATAAATATATTTATCGCACAAAATCCAAATAAACTCAATCTCGTCAGCTCGGTAGGCTCAGTATTAAAACCAACAATCTGAAATTAATCAGTTTGAATCCTCCGTTAGTTCTGGTATTAATCCATAAAAATTGCCACGAAACTTGCTAAGTAACATCATCAGGAAATATAAAAAGAAGGCCTTTATCACCAAACTTTTTTTTTTATTATATTTAAGTACAAAAATGACTACAAGTAAAAGAACTTCATATTTCAGCGTTATAAAAAAAAATCAGTATTACTACTTTCATCTCCAACAACACTCTCCATTTCTATTTTTTAGCTACCGAATAATGATAGTGACCAGGAAAATTGAGCGTATATATACGCTACTGGTGCAAATGGGTTAAACAGTGTAGTAAAAATAACAAGTGGCACATACACGATCAAAAAATGAGGTTCCAGTAAAATAAATTCGTAACATCAATCTTCTTTAACCCTCAACGTGTCTGCTAAACCCCCCAATTCAATCATAACTCCAAAAATGTAATCTGGCGAACAATCATGTGCTCGCATGCCCGTCACTTTTGTTTTTTACACTCTGACAAAGCACTGGCGGGTTTTATTGCGTATCTCGCCATTATATTGGTCAATTTGACACCCGAGAGACAAATTGCAATGGGAACACGTGTCGAATGAGGGTTAACGAGGACTGGTTAACGCCGATGTCTTCGCTGTCCGTCTTTGATCAGTGATTCATGGGTGTTGTAATCCGTTAACAGTATTATTGTCGAGAGGGTATTTATATGGGTGGTAACAATCAATGCCTAGCGCTCGTCACGCAACTGTGCGTTACCTCGAGCACATCCACCGACGCGACGCACACGAACGGAGTTATCGTTGCTGGCGCGTCCGAGAATCATAGAAATAATTAAGCGAAAAGGATTTATCGCGCATTAAACTCGGATTTTAATTAAGCCCTCGGAACGGTTCCATAAATTGCGCGGGTTTACGGCCGATACGAAGCATTAAAGCACTTTCTTCGTGCGTAAATCAACATTCGTACTTTACGTCGAATAATCTCATTTTCTCGTCGTTAAAGTACCACGATGATTCATTGTCCGGCCAAACGGTAAACTGTCTTGGCTCTTGCGAGCTTGGAGTACGCGGAATGCGACGGTGCGCTGTCAACGGTGTCACCGGGATCACTTCTAACCTGCTCTGAAAATCTTAACTATACACTGGAATATTTCAATAGGAAATGAATATTTCAATAGGAAAAAACGCGGCGTGTCACAATTTCAAATAATTCAAGTTTATGCATTAATTGAGCTTTATGATATAGGATTTGCGTATTTACCAGGAAAAAAGGAATGAGAACAAATTTGACAGACCTAAAAAAATTAATGCAGCACGGGAACATGACAAGTACTGTTCGTGCCTCACGAGAAGTCTCGCGGGACGGCACAAGGGCAAAGAGGGCACTCGCTCGCTCCAGTAGGCGAACGCTTAGGCTTTGACGTCACACGCTGCATAGTATCTGCAACCGCTTTAGCCAATAGGCGAGAGGCGTGCCCCTTCCACTCTAACCAATCAGCCCCGCATTCCTTTCACGAGACTTCTTCTACGGCACGCACAGTACGAAGAATTAATGATCAGAACTTGAAACGGCACTAACTAGAAAATAAAAGTATGTGACATGCGGCGCTTTTCCTTAAAACCACAGATATGTCAACATTTTTCGGTACGAAGAGAGCAGAACTGGTTTCGGAAAATTTTAAGAGACTCTGCGTGGAGTTGCTGAAGAATGTAACAGGTTGTCTGCCATTTGAGACACTATAGTCAGCTTAACGGGACGAGTCAGTGTAATACCAGCGTGCGTCCTTTCCTAACTTCGACTGTGTCGCACTTAAGTTGCTACAACGTGCATTTGTTTATCTTTACTGACTCGACCGGTTACACGAGTATAGTGGCCCTGATTATATACTAATTTATATGAGAAAAATTGCACTAATAAATTGTTCTACATATATTGGTTCGAGGGCTGCATGGGGGGACTACAAATTGAGTATGATCTAAACGTACGAAGGCAAGCTACAACATTTTCGCCTGTAATGTAAGAAGTTTTATAGTGTCAACATTTCAGAAGCTTGCTCGGCCGTATTTGCATACGTGAACATGAAACAACATTTTGAGGATAGCGCGCTGACGAGATCCTAGATGATAAGAAATTTAAACGATTCACTGTAGTTACCCTCAAGGTGCAAGAAGCGCACAGGACGGAGATTATGATCGTCTTCGTTAATAAAAGGGTTTCGAAGGAAGTGTTTGATGTCTCCTCTTCTCGGCAGGAAGATTGCAATTTTTTGAGGATGAGAAGGTGCGACATCTGCGAGGTATTGTTCGCCATCCCTTAGCCGGACAGCGGTTCGTCTTCCGGCGTTGGTCGCGGGTTATAACGGTCCGCGGGCCGAGAGCGCAATATGAGGGAGTAATATATTCGCGGGAAAAATGCATGCATGTATAACAATTACGTTAGAGCCCGGGCTGGCAGCGGGACAGGTACGAACGGACGTCGAGTGGCGAAGGTAAGCAGAATTTATTACAAGACGCGTCGCAATAAATTTCACCTATCTCGCGGGTCTCCGCGCGAACACTTCTTTAATTAAAAGCAGGAAGCTGTACTATAACCGAGTGCTAATTAATCGAAAGATTGTTTTATCTTATCGGGGCCTGGGTATAGGAAAGAGAGAGAGAGAGAGAGAGAGAGAGAGAGAGAGAGAGAGAGAGAGAGAAAGAGAGGTGGTCGAACGGTTTCCACGGGACAACCGCCGCCGAATTCTAATAAAACCAAGAGGGGGGCCGTGGCAGGGGCACCGCGGCGCGTGCAAACGAACAAACGACGAAAGCGAGGACGAGAAAAAGACGAGGAGGCAAGGAGACGAAAGTAACGTGGAAGAAGGAAAGTTGGGCAATCCATTACCCGGGGACCGGTCGACGATGCCGACGCGGACGCACCGGCGGCGTTCGAATCTCCCGAAATCCACTCCCGGCTACCCGCGACGCGAATAAATTCGCGGACCGTCCGGCCCGCGCGACAAATTCGTTCCTGCCCGCACCCTCTATGGCCCCTCTGCACGCGCGAATCTTCTGACAAACCCCCATTAATCGACCTTTGAAATCATCTTTGCCCTCCGTAGTATCCGCTTCCTAAACGGTACACTCGAACTCTACAGCAATTCGTTTCGACGGGACTTAAGAGCCAAGGGTAGTCACGTGACTTTTGCAGAGTCAGCAGGTCGGTAACTGCTGCATAATTTCCGTTCGCTGCCTTCGGCCACTGACTTAACATCCGTCTTGGTCTCGATCGGACGGTTCTTAAGTCTGTGACTAAACTTGTCACATGTTTTGCTCTGTATTGTCGATATCATGAATTCGGACGCCAGAAACGTGCTTCAAGTTTTTGGCTGTGTTTCGCAGAGAATCAAGATAATTTGCTCAATTTGTAGCTGGAGATATTTTCTGAAAACTCATCCAATGCCATAAAAATGCTTGGACTCCACGGCACGCACATCGTCAATTTTTGGCCTACTCCTAACGCTTATATTACCAAATATCTGCATAATCTCGTCAGCTCATGACCTGCGCGCGCTGGATTGAACCTTCCTCTTTCGAACGAGCCCTTTCCCAACGAAAAATATTCTCATATAAGGTCGAAAAGTTGTGGCACGTAAAACCATTTTTCGTCTATTTTTGTCGGTAACGTGGTCACTCTACCTTATCGCAAATCTACGCAGTCTTGGCTCTTAGCTACACGGTGCTCGATACCATTTACGGCGTTGGTTGGGTGTTTTTTGAAATTTTATTTTCGTCATACTTTTGCTAAATATGTCGATGTTTCAATGGGTCTTTAGGAAACTACCAATTGAAATTATTTAACAGCAACTAAGCAGTGACTGCGTCAAACAGACACAGACTCCTCCGTCCAAGGCTTCAAGTAAAAGACATCGCAATTATAACCTTGTCAGAATAGTGTTCAACTATGGTCCTAAGTTCGTGTCTTACTGTACCCGCACCGTTTCTTTCTTTTTTTAGAGTAGAGTGATTTCTCTACGTATGTCTCAAGGCCTGGACTATAAACGTCGCTGAATTATCCCCACTACCGCGGGGGATACCCCGTGAGGGGCCCCGAAGGTCGAGAGGCCTCGGACGCCGAGGAGTGTAAACATAACACGGCGCGCGGGTATGTCTCCTGGACGATGTGTTGTTCACATACATCACGAATTCACTGTACTCAATTTTTGTATTTAAAATTTTTCTCCACGATCTAACGTTATCGATGAATAGCTCATACTAAAGATTGGTCATTGCAAAAATGATAGCATTCTAGCGTGGATCAAAGAACAGTATCTCCAGGACGATATTTGTCGCTGGCAAGACCCGCGTTGTTGACATATATCGAGGAAACACTGTATTCTCTTCAATTTAATATCATTATAGCATGTTTACCTTTACTGTCTCGTCTCGTTGGACTATAGTAACTCTGCGGACACCGCTAGCCTGGTGGTCTCGTCTAGAAAATCGTTCAGATTTGTTTGTCGTTATCAGGGAGAAAGCTGTGGGTGGAGACAATCTTCTAGTATCTTGAACGGGGACTGGCGTCACCTAAAATTAACGGTGATCCTCCGGAGGACAGCTACCCAATAAAAGAAAAAGAAAAAGTAGCCCGCGCGACAGATTTGTCCGTCTCGACTGGGACAAGTTGGGTCGATCGCTTATCCGGTGGCCGGTGTATAAAACCATATCCTCTGCCTCTATCCGTTCCCTCAGGTTCCCTTATCGTTGTACCATCGATTACCCTTTGATACCGGTCATATTTCCTGTTGGTATTCGAACGGGAACAAAGGCCGCGATGGGGGCCGCGGCGAAAAGCCCGCGCCGGGCCCGCGAGACCCGCGATGAATGAGGAGACGGCTGAATAAGAGGACAGAGAAAAAGTTGGGCAATCCATTAGCCGGGCTTACCAACTCGCTAGACGTCGGCCGGCTGAAAACCACGGCCGCGTTCGCCAAACTTCCGTCAAAGCTCGACTCCCGCCATGACTAAAGATGCGCGGCGCGGAGCGGCGCGGCCTCTCCTCCGCTTCTTTCTCGTTTTCTTTTTCTTCCTTTCTCGGTTCTTTCTTCCTTGTACTTTCTCCCTATTCCCTCGATCGACGGTGGTGGGTATACCACCATCGTCGCGGTGGAAACTGCACGCGGCGCTGCCCCGCGGAACTTTGGCAATCCATTAAACGGGTAGTCCGTCCCGGCGCGGTGCGGCGCACGAAGCGGTTTCGCAAATCCTGTCCCGAAGTCGAACCGTGGTTTACGACGCGCGATACAACTTTTTCCGCGGATAGGTATGCTCGAATATCGTTTACCGAGTCGGTTACGGGAACCTGGCGAAAGTCGCCGAGGATCTGCGGAAATCCTCCGGAAGGCTCGAGATCGTCTTCGCTAAAAGGTCCTCGGATTTTGGGGAAGCGTGAGTGCGATGACTAGGCTGCGGGTCAGAGTTGTGCTAATTCAATTACATAGTAATTCAACTACATTGTAATTCAAGTACACAATTGAATTACATTGTATTTCAATTATATAGTAATTCGACTACGTCGTAACTGAATTACATAATTCAAACCCTCCAATTCATTTAATTACTATTAATTCAATTACAACTTTAATCATATGTGTAATTGAAATAGAATGTAATTAAAATACAGCTGTCCACATTATAGCCCAGAACTCTAAAAAAGTGCAATATATTTTTACGTTTTTCTTTCATATATTTGTTTACTGTCTGTGCGACGTATTTTCTATTCCTCGTCCTCGTTCATAATACTCCAATTGCAATTGCGAATTATATTGTAATTTAATTGAATGAAAATCTGAATTATAAATTGCAATATAATTATAAGATAAATTATAATGTAATTCAATTACTTTGTAATTATAATTCCTGGAGTAATTCAATTGTAATTCTGCACACCTTACGTTATGTTGTCATTATTACGTTACGTGCAATACGAGTCACCTGGGAATTCCTCTCTTTTTTTAATAATTTTAGTAGGTCGAAAGTGATATATTGATATTCTTGAATTCTTGTAATCGTTTTAATGTTTCAAATTGCAACAACGCATATTCATCATGAATGCATCAAATCCGCAGTCTAGTGATAACATTTTAATATGTACTCTGTGATCCTTGTTATCAATCATCTCACATATTCTGCAGATGACGCTGAATGTTTGGGTTTTGCAAATTGTACGATTATCTGGGAAACTCTTAATGGCACAGAAGAAGTTTCTATATACGAATTGTACGTTCTATAGCATACCCAAGTGAACAGATTTTTTTAAGAAACATATTAAGAAAGAAGTACAATTTTCGCCCCAATTTGTTAAAACTCAGATAGAAAGTTTTTATTGTGCCTAAATATCCGCAGTTCAGTTATAAAAATTATTTCCAGATAAAATCCCAGTTTGTTAAAATTCAGATAGAAAGTTTTCATTTTGCCTAAATATCCGCAGTTCAGTTATAAAAATTATTTCCAGATAAAATCCCAGTTTGTTAAAACTCAGATAGAAAGTTTGTATTCTGCATAAATATCCACGGTTTAAAAATGATTTCCAGATAAAATCGCCTACCTTAATTGAAAGTAGCAGAATGCGAAGCAAGATAGTTCGCCTACATAAGTGAAACGTCAATGCACAAGCCTATAATGGATTATTGTCCACAAAATAAAAAACAAGGACGATCCAAAGAAATCTTCAGACGCGTTTGTTCACACGCCGGTCTCGGAGAGATCGCTTGAGAATCTCGAACGGTATTCGTTGGTAAAACAAGGTCCAGGAACGATCTGTTCGGGCTCGGCAGCGTTTTCCCATGCGAGGAACGGCACCGCGTCGACGAAAGTGTCGTTTCGCTTTCTCGGATAAGGCTCGCGCGTAAATAGTAGGCCGGATCGCTAAAAACACGATCCATAAAGATAGCTCATCGTCCGGCCGAGAGGCGCGGCAGGCCGAGAGGTCTCTATCTGGCCGGGCTGCTTTACGGCCGCGATATTTCAGAAATCTAAATGAATGCGTAAATTTCGCCCGCATCAGCGTAATTGATTGGATCGGTAAAAAGCGTCGGCCTAATAAGGCGGCCCGATAATCGTCGGCCACGCGAGACTTTTATTCGTTACCCGACAGGTTTCGCGAACGTTAACTCCGACCGAACCGTTTCGAATCTCCGCCGAGAGATCTGGCGGGATCTCTGGATCTTCGGGCGGGAAGCGTGGTCGGCTCATTGTCCGCAACGGGACACCAGGACCTACGCACCCGTGTTACTCACCCTGGATGAAACATCTTCAGGGTAGTTATCTGCGCTACCTCCATATTTTTCGCTAATCGTTCCTACTGTATAATATTACTGTACGAACTCTAGGACATTTCTGAATCATGGAAAATTCCTAAATCAGTCTCAAAGCATTCTTAATGCTAGGATTACGGGACCCGTCAAAATAACGGATGAAAATGACCCGTCTAATATTCGTAATTTACAAGTATTGACACTGTAAAGATATGTTCATTAGATATTGTTCAACAAATTTATTTTTTTGGGTATACAGTAATTTATCTATATATGTCGCCAAGGTTTGGATGATAAACGTCGCGGAATTATCCCCACCGCGGGGTATAACCCGTGGGGAGCCACGAAGCTCGAGAAACCTCGGACGAGGAGGAATGTAAACATAACACAGCTCAGTTATGTCTCCTGGACGATACACGACACTGGCGAGACCCGTGTTGTTGACATATATCGAGAATTCGTGCGAGGTAGGCACGTTCTTATTATTTTTATAAAGTAATGTAAAATAGTCACTTTTAGTGCTCCGCAACTCTAGCGGTAAAAGTCACGCAGCATTCTTAAATTAAACATTGAGCATTCCTAACCCCTCGCCCTACAATATACCCCTTGCCCTAGTCATGCTCGTGACGAGGATTCTGAACAGAGTCTAATAAATATATTAATTTTCTTTAAACCGAAGATAAAATTCTATTTTGGCGCTGTTAATGTACAGCTATTGAAAAACATACAGGCGTAAAATAGATATAAATTTTCTCTGTTTTTTCAGGAAATTACGAATTACAAAAAAAGTTCTAAGAACTGAAACCGTAAAATAAATCGTGGTGAAAGGAGTTAATAATTCTTTGGTCGAACCTCTGCCAATCAGTATACGCAGTATATTCTTCAAAAATAGAGTAAGGGGCCCAATTACTGTAGGCGTACCAATTACTGTGCCCATATTAATTATACTCATTTTCAAAGCGTAATGAATACTAAATTTTTTTCATTGTAATCAGTTAATATATATGTTATACATATATCTCCTTTTTAATATAAAGTCAAAGACGCATTCTTCAAATCTCGGCAGTTTGAGACTTGTTTCTTGTGGATTATTATTTTTATATGCTAGAGTAAGGGACCCAATTACTGTGCCTACATTAATTATATTTACTTTTACAGCATAATGAATATTAAAAAAGAGATATATGTATAACATATATATTAACTGATTATAACGAACAAAAATTTAATATTCATTATGCTTTAAAAGTAAATATAACTAATACAGGCACAGTAATTGGTACCCCCACAGTAACTGGGTCCCTATCCTACTTGTAAAACAGAGAAAACGATGAAAGCGCAATTATTACGTGAAAGTGTGTTCGATTCACCCCGGGATCCAACAGCGTGGACGATGATCTCCCGGCACCAGTGTCGAAGAGACTCTCGAAGAGAATCGATCGATGACGAGCGAGCCAAAGAAAGGAACGGGTTGCGGTAATTAAGGCGAACGCCGAGTACTTTGTCCGACCGTACGTTTTACGAGTACGATTGGTCGTCTGTCCCGCTATAACCGTATAAATCTGGAAGCGTAGAAGCCGGGCCGGGCGTGAAAATAATAGATCGAATCGCGGGGAATCCCGGGTCCATAAACGGACCTCATAATCGGCGTATATCGCCGAGGCGAAAACGGCCACACTCGGCTCCTCGAGAGCTGACCGCTTTATCGTCCGGGGATTCTACAGGAAGCGTGACGACCGGGTCCGTACGAGTTCTCGTATCCCCGACGGACACCGCGGGGATACCCGCGTGTACCCGCTGCTCTCGCGCACAAAGAATCGACGAGCGAGCGAGAAGAACGCGACGCGACGGATCTTCTCTGGAACCGGAGAGAGATTCGAGAGAGTCGTGCCGCGGCTCTGCTCTGCTCTGCTCTGCTCGGCTCGGCTCGGCTCGGCGCGGCGCGGCGCGGCTGTCTGATGAAGTGGTTCAATAAAACGTATCAATAAAAACGATTCATAGTCGTGGACGGAGGGCACGCACGCGAGTACGACGCGAGCGGGTCGGCCGCGGGAGGGGTCCCGACCGAAGAAACGTAACCCGTAAGAAGAGGAAAGTTGGGCAATCCATTACCCCGGCTCGAGAGTGCCGAGAGGAGAGCCACCAGGAGAACGAGAGAGAGAGAGAGAGAGGGAGAGGGAGAGTCCCGGAGAGCTCGGCCAGCCTCGAATCCGTGAGTCCACTCTGGAAGTTGCGTCAAGGCTAAATCCGCAGGGGCGGCCCCTTTGTGCCGATGTCCGCGCTTCTGCATACATTCTCGCCCGATAAATATACCCTTTGGCAGTATAATCCAGCTCCGCGCGGATTCCTCCAGCACCGGTAGCTTCTGAGAACCTGCCCGGAGAGCTTTGAGCCAGAACGCCAGGCAGAGACTACTCCACGGCCGTCCGCAGCACACGCTCCTTTTCTCCGCGCTGAGATACACAACGAGCCGGGGAGGACGGGGTTCCTCCCTCGACGTTTTACCCTTCCTCCAACCTTTCCCCATATACGTCACTCTCCCTCTCTCTCTCTTCCTCTCCCCACCGCCATTCTTGTCTATCTCCCTTCTTTTCCGCCCGTTTCTCCCCCTCTCGGAGAGGACCGTGTTACGCGAGCCGCGTTCCGGACCACGCACACCGACAACACGCGAGCCAGGAAATTGTTTCTATTCACTGCCCCGCACCCTTCAACCCTTCTCTCTCTCTCTCTCTCCCTCTTTCTTCTCGGACGTATCCCGCGGACCTACGTACAGATTGCGTACAAATAATCCACCGAATGGCTGCTTTACCTGTCTGCTACCACAACCCTTGCTAACTACTCCCCCCAAAGAAACTGATTTTAGGGGGGTTTGCCGGGGTAATGGGAGTCTTTAGGGTGAGGCGCGCTAAGGGATGCTCGCAGGTTTTTAACCCTTGCAAAGTGCAGTCTGCGGTGTTTTCAACATGGTTTTTAAAAGGTTCTTCTCGGATACCCCCCTTTACCACGCATTGCAAAACAGTTTTCTTTCAAGAATTCCGTTCTGGTTATTTGGGAAGTAATGGTTGAAATTGTTTATACAGGCATTGAAACGTCTATGAAGATTTTGTAAATCCTATGTTTGGAGAAATATTTGTTGGGCATTGTCAGGAAAAGACTGAATTACCATTGCTGCCATTAGTATGTTTGTGACAGGATAAGAAATGTATACGTTATTGTTAGACTGCGGATGTTTACGCAATTTTCAATTTTTGTAGGCAAATTTTAGGAAAGCGGAAACGAATAAAATCTAATTTTCCGTGATAGTGACCTTTGTAGAAATAAATAAAAATGGTACTAAATTCTGTGGTATTTTATATTATAACAGTTTTTGAAAATTCGAGAAGCCATAAATGAATAAAGATCCGCAGTCTAGTTATTATATTTCCGTTGGACTCTGTTAGGAACGGAGAAAGAAACGGATAAAGTGACCAGTTGCTGCTAATGAGCACATTTGTGGCAAGAGATAACCGCATGATATGCAGCTGCTACTGTATCCATTAATAGGTCCACTAGCACTAAGCATTGGTTTTGGACGAATACTTCAAATGGTACTTTCAGATGTTTCTGATATACCACGTGCCCTGGTAAACCATAAGAGGCCAATCGATTTCATGTACCTATAATATCGAAGTGACAATTTTTATTAAAAAAAGTTAGACCTCCTTTTGGAACTATTCAAAAAATAATTAAACTACGGATTTAATGCATGTACAAGTGCAACGAGTAGGGCATGTAATGATAAAGTACAACGATTTCTCTATACAATATATGTCGCCAAGACCTAGATGATAAATGTCGCGGAATTATCCCCACTACTCGGACGCCGAAGAGTGTAAACATAACACTGCTCGGTTATGTCTCCTGGACAATACACAACGCTGGCAAGACCCGTGTTGTTGACATATACAGTGTTTTCTCGATATATGTCAACAAAACGGGTCTTTCCAGCGACAAATATCGTCCAGGAGATACTATTATTCTTTCATCTACATGAACATTATACCTGACCCGTATTATGTTTACACTCGGCGTCCGAGGCCTCTCGATCTTCGAAATCGCTCACGGGTTATACACCGCGGTAGTGGGGATAGTTCTGCGACTTTTATCAGCTAAGTATGTGCGACATACAGGGTGAGTCACCTAACGTTTGCACCTCAAATATCTTTGTTGTTTCTAAAGATACGTAAAATATGGTCAGGACAAAGTTGAATGGTACAATGGGGCTGACACGATGCCAAACAAAATTTTGTTTTTATGTCATTTTTTTAGAGAGATATCAAGGTGACCTTGACTTTTTTAAATGGAACCACCCTTTTTTAAACTCACCCTGTATATCGGGAAATGACTGTATCGAGAATTCACTGTATATCGAACAGATCAAAGTGAGTAGGAATGTTACCAATGAAGACATAACTTTATATAGCCCAAAACAATTGTATGACCAATGCCGCCATATAAGCGGCATGGCACTTTTACTTACTGGGTCGAATGCCGCGTATATGGCGACAAAAATCATTTTATTATTTTTATCACTCTTATTGTTGTCATATTTACATAATGAACGCGTTAAGCATTGTGCCAGGTCACTTCTGCGAATTTGTTTGCGCCTGTTATCCATGTTCCGCTTGGACCTGGTGGGAAGTAAACTTGAAATACTTCCGGACGGTTAAGGGTTAAAAGATTAGTAGTAAAAGGTTAATTGAGAGCCCTGAATCCGGAGTTCATCGGGGTCCGGCTGGACCCAGGCGCGGCGAGCGAAGCCCTCAAGAAAAATGATTCCCCTGCACGGTTTACGGTGTACAGGGAACGTTGATGAAACTGTCTGACCCAGAACCGCCGCCGACACGATCTTTCGTGTCTCGTGGAAAAGTTTCTCAAGAGCAGGCGAGACTGCGAGTCAGCGAGCACTCTGGGAACACGGTCGAGTAATTCGTTCAGCCACGTAACAACGCGGTATTCGACGAATCTCCCGGTTTTTCTGGCGCATCTCGTTGCGCTGGCTGGTTGCCCCTAGCCGCGGTAAATTTTCACCGAAACACTTTCGACGCTAAATAGTTCCCCCGTCCCCCCGCCCCCTCGAAGCTTTTTGCCGTAACCGTACCGCCAGCGCACAGAGGTAGTATAGTAGTAGGCGGGATTACTCGCGGCGAGCAACAACAACAACGTGTTTTTATTCCATATTCGGAGCTAATCGAATATCCATTTCCGTTATTAATGGCATTCCGGTTAACTGGTACGGCCGCTCGCGCGGAGGTCAATAAAGATATAGAATAGAGGGCCGAAACAACAATTTATAGAGCCATAAAGCTTGTCTCTACATGCATTCGCCGGTTATACCCGGGCAACCTTTAAGAGCCCTAGCATTTGCTTTAACGGTCATTCGGCCCCGCCGACGGATATTGGAAAAAACTTGCCAATCCCCTGCTAGAATTCCGCTGCGTTTTTGCGGGTGAACCGCGCGCGGACCGAACCGACAATGTACACGCGGGGCATCCCGCAAGATTAATGGCGATGCGTCTACACCTACGAACCACGTACTTTCTGCTCGTATCGAGGAAAAGAAATCCGCGAACGCGACACCGTCGAACCATCGCGAAAAATCGAAATCGAAATCGAAATGGCAACGCGTCGATACCGGGACGACTTCATTGCTACACCAGTCTGCGAATACGGCTTCTTCGAAACCGCTTCGTTTCTCTCTACGTGATATAGAACTGTCAAAATTGCGAGTAGATTCGACACTTCATCTTGCCTCGAACTTTTTCGAACGCCGCCATATTGGCAATTTCAGGACTCGTCTCTCCGGCTCCTCGAGTAACGAAAAATCGACACGCTTTATTTACAATCGTTATTTTCAAGGATTCAAGGCTATGATCGACGAATTAATGGTCTGGAGAGAATATTTTCAATATTGTAAAAACCCTGTCTTCCAAGGCTTAAAAATACGGCGAAAATTGTCCGAGATTATTCAAAAAGATACTAGCAGCAGTAACAGCAGTAGCACTGATTGAATAATTGCAGTAACTCTGATTGGCGTCGCCTATCAATCTGTTCATTTAACACGTTAACTAACGCGTCAGTCGCATACGAATGACAGTGATTCTTGACTGGGTTCAGAAATTCATTTTTATTATGAGATATCCAGATAAACCGAATTTTATTGGAGTCTTTCGAATCCCCTATAATACATTTGAAATTTCTAGTTGTGGTTTCATTAATTAAATTACTCTGATTTTGTAAGAATTTCTGGGGTTGATATTTGGCACTTAACGTGTTAATCGCTTCTTTGAGCTAACACGTGGAAAAATACGAATGATTCTACAGAAACACTCGTTGAACAGATTAAACAACGATCCGTATTCTTCACAATTTTCGCGATAATCGACGCCGCCGTCGTGTTCTCATTAACCGCCCGCGATATCGAGCGGCGAGGGCCGCAAAGTTTATTAAACAGGAATATTACCAATTTCCCGTGGACCGATATGAAATGGTATTTCACTGTTATCAGTATTTAATCTCGAGGCAAAAGATTTCGCATCGACCGGGCCGGATATGAATATCATCCGTTTCTTTCCGAGCGGAATGAAATGGTATTTCCGTGTTGGTTAATATTATACTTAACTTCTGCACTACAGAAAAATCTCTTTATTACAAAACTGTTTGAGCCGGGAAACAGCTGGACGGTGGGTAGGCAGGCGGCTAATACACACATCGGGTACGACGCGACGCGACGCGGCGCGGCGCGGCGTGGCGCGGTGGAAGGGAAAATTACGGTGTAAAAAAAGGGGGTGTCCGGGGCTATTGTCGGCCGCGGAGGATAAAAATGACAAACGACGAATTTCGTCGGGAGATAACGCGTCCCGTTACGCGGCTCGCACAATCTCGTTATTATCCGGACGGGGCCGGGAGAGTTGAAGAAACGAATGCGTAAATTTCAGATTTCGCTGGACAAAAAGAAGGAACGGCTGAAAGAGGGGAAAGAAGGAAAGAGAGACAGAGAGGAGGAGGAGGACGAGGAGGAGGAGGAGGAGGGAAGAAGGTACGAAGGCAGGGTCGAACGCTACGATGAGCAACGGCATGCCGCGAGGATGTAGCGAGAGGCCGCGCGCGATTCGCACACGCGGCGCGTACACGGTTCCGCGCTCGTCGGTGCGAGATCCTCCCGGCGAGTCTCGTTAAATCCAAACAGGCGAAATTCGACGTACCGCGCGCAATATAATATAGTATTGTAAAGCAATATCTCGTGAAAGGAAGCGATGGTGGTGGTGGCCCGATGGTGGTGATGGTGGTGGTGGTGGTGGTGGCGGCGGTGATGGTGGCGGCAGAGCAAACAGGTTTTTCGAGCGGAGCCCGAAACGACGACGACGTATGCTTTGCAGCGCGGGGTGCAATAAAAATTTTTTAATAAAAAGCCTCACCTGCACCGCGGCCGATTTGTTAGCTTCTTTGTGGGGTCCCAGCGAGTCTGAGAAAGAGAGGATCGACTGTCCGACCAGTGGAAGAGAACGAGGATACAGAGAGAGAGAAAGAGAGAGAGAGAGACGGACGGGCGAGAAAGAGACGGGGACGAAGGGGTAAGCGAGGTAGAAAAAGGAGGAAGAGAGAATGGCAGCCGGGCCGAAACGAAAGAACAGAGGTAGAGAAAGAAAACGGCGCCATTATGACGTGCGATTCGACTTTGCTGCTTGTTTGGTAGGGAACGTATCACGTGTCAATACTTTTCCCTTTCGTTCTGTATGTAAATTCGAGCCCCATGGGGGCGCGAGGGCAGCATCAATCAATGGCAGACGGCAGCTGATTAAAAATTGCGCAACACCATGAATTATTAATGCGACAATAAACGTGCAAATTCCAGTACACCACCCTGCGCGTACTCGGTGCCGTGCGTCCTTCCCTTTGACTCGCGATCATTGGATAGAAATCTGTATATAAAGACGATTTCCTTTACCGAGGGGGTGGTCCGAGCCGGCCGCCGGTGCCCGATACCGAAATTGCCGAAAAAAGATTCGGAAAGATAGCCGGGCGCAGTCTATAATTCGACGATTGCTTGGCGATCGAATTAAGGCGCGACCGGGGCCCGATAACCGGACACCGGGAATCACGGTTTCACGGTTCGTCACGAAGTTCCGCGTGCATTCTGATGCGAGCACGAACATTACCGGGCCCGAGTCGGAGATAAAGACAGAGAGGCCCGGCCATAAACCTCGAAAAAACGCGGCGCGAAGAAATACGCGTTACACGCCTCGAAATCCTGATCGGCTCGCCCGGCCACGGGGCGATGCTTCATATAAATCGGAAAAGGGACACCGGGGGCCTATAAGCACGCTTCCTCGGCGCTTCCTGGAGAGGCCGCTCGTTGACACACGGCAAAAAAAATCCGGATATTTCGTAAAACGAAGAGCAAGCACCGCCGAGCGGCCGACCGCGTCGCCGTATTTTACAGGACGGTCTGGTGCGCGGAACCTCCCACACAGGTAGTTATCTCGGTGACTTAATACCAGGTAATGTGCTCTCCAGTTACATCTCAGCCGATCTGGCTGGCTCGCCATCCCTATCTCTCTCTCTCTCTCCCTCTCCCTGTCTCTCTTCCACGGTGTCTTTACCCTTCCTCCCCTTTTCTCTCGATCCGCGAATCTCGCCTCTACAGTGTGTACCGTTTTCCCTCGTTACCAATCCATCCCCACCACTACAAATTTTCATCCAATAGATCTTCTATTTGTACGTATCCTTCCTACCTACTGCTCCATATCGTTGCCCTCCTTCTCCCTCCCTAGTGTCGCGTCTCTAGTGTTGCGCACAGATGTGTATCTTCTCTTACACGATTAATGTCATTCTGCGCTCGCAATTATTTCCATCCGTCTTTTTCACATTGATTATAATTAGATTTTACGACGAAAACGAGTTGGTGAAATTTAAAACAGTCCCAGGACGTGGGTATGCAGTGTTTTCTCGGTATATGTCGCAAACACCTGGCTGATAAAAGTCGCAGAAGATACGACGTCCAGCCAGGATCAAAGAACAGTATCTCCTGGACGCTATATGTCGCCGGCGAGACCGCGTTGTTGACATATATCGAGATAACACTGTATTCTCTTCAATTTAACACTAAACCTACCGAGCCTTAAAAGTAACTGATAACTGATACTGTCTTATAAAAATGACAAGATTGAATTTATTTCGATATTATGGGATTCGTATTATAGTGCGTGCTCTACTAAATATATTTATTGAATCATTCCCTATAAAAGCACCTGTACAATTTCAGTAATTGTAAAATGAAAAATCTGGAACCGGTCATTTGACCGGCGGTGTTAGGTTCATTGTTAATATCATTATAGCATCTCCTAGCATAGCATTTCCTACGGAAGCATCTGCATAATTTTAGTAATTGCAAAATAAAAGATCTGAAACCGGTCATTTTGACCGGCGGTGGTAGGTTTAGTGTTAATATCATTATAGCATCTTTAGGGGTTTCGATAAATTAAAAATATTAGAACACGTGATCTAGATCAAATTGGAACAGTGAGCGACCACTTGGAAAGCGTTTCGCGTGTTCCAAGGTTTTTACGTGTTTGTTAAATCGGACACACTGTAGAGGGGCCAGATCGAGAGGAAGGTGCGAGCGCCAGGGGAACGAGAGAGAAAGAGATAGGGAGAGGGAGGGAGGCAGGGAGGGGTGCGAAAGCAGAGAAGGAGGGAAGAAAATTGAAGAACAAGAAGAGGAGACGGTGGGAGAGAGGTGTTGAAGTTACTCGATCCCCGTTCCCGTAAACCTACGCGACGCGACAAAGAGATCGGGGCTCGGTGGCGAGGATAGTTTATTATCGACAGGGCCGCGAGACTATTCCCTGTGTACACATTTTCATTGTGGGAACTACGGGAGGCCGGGTAATAAGAATCCGTTCGTACGAGCGAGGCGCCCGACGAACGGGGCTCTTGTTTAACGGGCACGGTACGCGGAATTGTTGCTGGACCCGCGGGAACACTCGCAGATTTCTTCGAATCGGGGGTGGCCGAGATGCGCCGTTGAGAATTCTTGGTGTCGACGATAACGGGCTTATCTTTATTGTTATTTATTACCGGCGACGTAACCTCCTTTTTCCTTCTGCAATCTCTTGACGCGAGGCTTTTCAGCTCTGTCTCCTCGCGGGAAACTTCGCGATGTTAATGCATCACTTGCTGGGTGCCGGTTAAATTATTATTTCAAATGTGGTCCGTTGATGCACGATTGAAATTGGTAACGTTATTGAAACATTCGCTAAAATCAATTCTCAGCTGTGAATGTTAGTCAATACTAATATTGAAAAGGGCTTAAAAATAACCGATACGTAATGTGCTACTAGGGGAATGACTAATATTTATTGGTATGTAACAACATCGATAAATCTGAACCGGAAGGTGTATACAGTTCTCGATTTATGTCAACAACACGGGTCTTGCCAGCGAAGCCTCTCGAACTTCGTGGCCCTTCACGGGGTATACCCAGCGGTAGTGGGGATAATTCCGCGACGCTTATCATCCAGACCTTGGTGACATATATAGAGAAATCACTGTTAAGCGTTAGAGGATGTCTGAAAGAGTAGATGGAGCAAATGCGTATTAATCCGTTCGAAGCTAGAGACTCTACGGAAGAAAATCGGATCAAGGATTATTCACTCGTTTTCCAATACTTGAAGATCAACGGTTCAAGGTTCAACGTTCATCTCATAGAAATGTCTTCCGTGATTGTTCCGCGTGTCCTCCGTGAGAAAAGGAGGGAAGGAAACTCGAGGTGCCGGAAGAAATCCCAGTGATAATTTCAATCTCTTCAGCCGTCTACTTAAGGACTCCTCGATATTCCTGAGCATGCAGAAAGCGTTGATGGATCGAGACGAACTCTCGGAGGGCTCGCAGATCGTCGGAGCGATCTCGCGAGGAAAAGAGGACAGGCACGGGACGGAGGAAAATTGAAGAAGAGTAAAAAAGGAGAGCTCCGGAGAGAGAGACAGAGAGAGAGAGAGAGAGAGAGAGAGAGAGAGAGAGAGAGAGAGAGAGAGAGAGAGAGAAAGAGAGGCGGCGATGTTACTCGATCTCCATTCCCGTGAAGCTAGACGACGCGACAAAGCGATCGCGAGACTCGGTCCCCCAAGGACAGTTTATCACCGACAACCGTCTAAAACCGTTCGGCGTTGGGCTCTAGGCGAAGCTCGAACTTTCAGGCCGTTCGAACCGGTTCGATGTGAAACCCATCGCCTCGAACCGTTCGAATTTCCATGCAGCTCGAACTGCGATCGAGTTTATCGCGAACTGTAAGCTGCGTCGAACTGTGATTCCTAATAAAAAGAGTTGTTGATTTTGTGCATTCGAGACGCGAACGAGTAGATCGAATGGAAGACATAGAGTTAAGACATTTTACAGACGTCTGTAGGTCTTAAAAGTAGGTTTAAAAGTGTCGTTGCATTTCCAAATTTTTGTAATTATTTAGGGAAGGTGTAAATATCTGCTGTGGTTCCTGTGTATTATCTATATCCTGCATACACTCCTGTATATCGAGAATAATTGAGTATTATAACTAGACTATGGATTTTATGCGTTTATGATAAAAATGGGTAGGTCTATAATTTAAGACAGTAAAAACATTTGAAGTATTTAAATATGCGATTATATTATTCTCAACCTGGTAAACATATTTAGCAAGAAATCAAATATTTATTTCGCCCAAGCTTGTTGCAATTCAGGCAGAAAGTTTTTATTTTGCATAAAGATCCGCAGTCTGATTGTAACCGATAAACTCATCGATATATTAGAACAATAATAAAAAAAAAAGTTGAAAAGACACAAATACGGAAAGATATAATGCATAAAGGATGAGAACATAAGGAAGCATAACAAGGAAGCATAATCTAACTTATGATACGATATAAAAATTTATATGGTATAATTATCGACTTAAGACTAGTATTTCGATTTTTTTAAATCCTTTATAGCACCTCCAGAGTATATTATGCTGCTATAAACGCTTGTCAAACTAATCCTCCTTCGTTACCAGTATAACACATCTTCGTGTGGTGAAAGTGTACACAAAAACTGAGATGAGAGCTACAATATTAACAAATCCTTTCGAATTCTGGATTCCAATTATTTCTTTTTTAGTGCTTTTACTCGATTTTAGGCTAAACCGCCCAACAAAAAAGGTTCAATCCCTTGCCTTATAATAACGAGTCAGACTCGTGATGAAGATTCTAAACAGAGTCTAATAAATATCTTATTAATATCCTTTAAAACGAAATAAAATTCCATTTTGCTGTAGTCGATATATATCCTTTGCAGAAAACATAGACATAGAATAAATATAAACTATCTGCTTTTCTAATCATTATAATCACAAAATAAATAGCAATGCAAGGGGTTAAATCGAAGTAATATTTTATTACTATTTCACCACAATTTTGGGCAAGATAAAAATGATCTGTATCAGTTGCAAAGTACGGGAGCCACGTGGACACTTAAGTGTATCTTTCCGTAAAAATTATAAACTTCTTTATTGCTTTGCATTTTCTGGTTATCAATAATTAAGCAGTATGACTGTGGCCATAAAATAAAAATGAACTTCGTTCATGTCCTCGTTCTTCTAAGAAATTGTGAACGAAAAACAAGTTCCAATCACTGTAACCATAAACTATCTTTTAGTGCAAGCGTTTGAAGAGAGGAATAAATTTCCATTTGGTCCCTGTCTCTTACAATCAATGGCAAAGAATTTCTAAGTTGCATCAATTAAAAATTAACGGGCGACTGTAAGGCGCCACTAGAAATTGCTGTATCATTATTCAAAATATTTTTCACATTATCAAATTCGTTTGCATTCAATAAATTATTAAACACTTCAATACTGTACCAAAAAATTGCACCATTTTCGTGTGTATAACGTGAAAAAATATGTATAGAAGGGAAATATTCTAGAAATGTTTCGTTTTGTAGTTAAAATAGCTTCGAGCGCAAAGGGTTAAAAATATTTCAATCAAACTGCTCGCGACGCAAAGACCGAGCAGCATTGTTTCGAATTCAAGTATTTTAATCCCCGGAGGTTCCCGGTGAGCGTCCCGGCGAGGACACGTCTTCGTCTAGATCGTAAATCGCGAAGGTGGGAAACGGGGCGCGTATCAGGAACGGCCGATCCCGATCGGCGGGGCCAATTAATCCAGCAATTTTCCGCTCGTAAATCATGCAATTAGAAGAGGCCCGGAGGAAACAAAGCGTCCCGAAGCGAGTCGTAAACGCGGCGGCGAGCGAGAGCGCGCACGCTTTCGCAGCTGATCGCCGGCTTCGCACCGCTCCGCACCGCTCCGCGCCGCGCCGCGCCGGTTGCCTCATCTTTTTTCGCCCGGGTGCGAGCCGGTGTTCTGCTCTCCGGTCGGAGCGTGTTCGCGGTAGGAAGTTGCGAAACGTTTCGCGAGCAACGTTTCCCTTTCGAATCGTTTCCAGAGGCTCGGCTATCAGCGCGGGATGATCAGCGCGATTATTAGAAGCCCGCCTGCCGGGGGAGATCGGCGAAACGGCGGCCGGGACATATTTTTCGGATGTATCTCGGGAAAAATCTAGACGCGAGAGCGACAGCGAAAAAGAACAAGAGAGAGAGCGAGTCAGGAGATCCGGCGGAGTGTTTACCGGCGACAGTTCGCAGTATTGTTCGTCGGCTCGCGTTCCGTGTTCGGCGGAGAATCGGAGAGAGGATCGCACCTAATAAGAATCGAACCGTACGAGCCAGGAAGCGACACGGCTGCACAGTTTAGCCGGTGCTCTCGCGGATCGCACGGCAGTTAACCTATCGACAGATAGAGTTTCACTTCTCCGGTGTAGCCGGCCGACAACGCGGCCCGGTTGACATTAACCGAGGATATTTATCGTTACGCGGCGGCCGATCGACCGCACGAAAATCCGCCGGGGACGACGCGACGCGAGGTGTTTCCAGGTTTCGCGAAATTGTTAAATAAAACATGAGAGAATCTCGGGTATCGAATTCCGCGCGAGCTGTTTCGAATGTAAATAAGCGACAAATATCCCGCGGGACGGAACGCGAAAACTGTTGCGTCGCCGGGAGAAAAAGGAGTCCCGTTTCGAGGCGAGAAGGGAGAAAAACGCGATGCAAAAAGAGTGTTGGAATAAAACGTGATCGCGAGGGGAGAGTGGACGGGGAGGGGGAGGGGGAGGGGAGGGTGGAAGATTAATGAACGTTGCAATCTCTCGTAATAAATTTTCCGGCGTTCTCCTGTAAATTCATCGTTAAGAGAGTAATTCCCTGGTAAATTTGGCCGCCATTAACGATATTAAGAGCACCCCGTGGCCGCCGGCTTCCGGTTTATGGGCCTTTCGAGGGCCGCGGCGCGCGGTCCGCCTGGGCCGCCTCGAATTCATCATCGAGATAAACATCGGTTTTTCAGCGGATAATGTTTCACGTCCACCGAGATACACGCCGGTCGATCGTTAATTATCGCCGACGCGATGCCCGCGTGCCCCAACTTTTCTATCGCTCTCCGGCCTTTTAATGACCGTCGCGTCGTTAGAACGAGCGGACGGCTAAGTTTTACGAGCCGCGCCGTCAGGACAGCATGGCAGATTGAGAACGGCTGGTCACCAGGTGCCGTTCCACTCTCCTTCGACGAAGAACGCGACAAGCAATCCCTGCCATCTGCTAAATCGGACGCCTCCCGGCTCGCTCCGAATTTTACTCCAATTCAAGGGGGTCCCCTAGTCGAAAGCATCATTTTGCCGGCCTTGTTTGCCAATTTTTCTACAGGAATCGAACGACTACATTGTGCCGAGCTTCTGCACACATATTTTCTATCACTTCAACTATGCGATATAATTTTTTCAAGACAAAATACTCGAAATTGTAGAAGTTATAGCTCCTTGAAGAGAGACACACAAATAAAGTGCCTCGTTGGCAGAAATCATTCCTGTCGATCCAGTAGCTTATTCGTTAGTACGAATGTAGTTGTGGCAGGATGCAAAAGAAATAAAATGTCGGCATTTTGAGTTTCGAATTTTGACGTCAGAAAATAGTTTCGACTATCAGTTATACATACAGTGACTCCCATTAATATTCGGACGCTTTTAAAGGCGTATATCTTTGTTAATATTGGACCATACGACTTGGATTTTTTTTTAGAAATTAGCACAACTGGTTGCTACATAAAGTGAAAAAAAATGTTTAGAAAAATTCCAATTGGTCGAAATTGCAGAGAAAATACTAAAAGTTGTAGTTTGCAACTATTTTATGTGGACTTATAATCAGTGGAGTTGCAATCGTTCACCCTTAAGTTTTCATCGTTAAACGTTTGTAGCTCATGGCAACGTTTACCGAGTTAGAAATACTCAGAATATGTATAATTGATACAGATATACATAACGTACTTTTTAAATTTGTTATATACATAAGTCCTCATAAAAAAATTGCAAAATACGACTTTTAGTACTTTCTCTGCACTTTTAATCAAACATTTTCTTCACATTATGTAGCGAACCGATTGTTCTAACTTCTCAAAAAAATTGAAATAGTATAGTCCAATATTGACAAAGTTATGCGATTTTTGAGAGCGTCCGAATATTAGTGGGAGCCACTGTAGACTGCGGATCTTTAAATAAAAATTATTTACATGAATTGTAGGAAACAGAAACCGAATAAAATTGTCATTCTTCCTTTAGTAATTTGAACAAGATGAAAATGACACGACATTTTTAAATTCGTTCAATATTTTTTTAGTTTAATTTCCATCTGTTTGTTGTAAATGCATAAACTCCGCAGTCTAGTTATACATACGCAGCGAGAACTGCGTTCTTCGAACACTTATAACCTCGTCTTGCGAATTCAAACAAATTCGTATGCAGATACATTGTTAAAGGTATGTAGGCATGTTCCTTGATGCGCAAAGAAATTGATTTTTTCCACGACTCTTCAACTTGACCCACGCCATCCTCCGCCACGCCATAAAGGTGCGCCTCTTCCCGTTGCCTCAGATGGTTCTAATTTTATCAACGGGAAATCTGCAGCTATCTGGGTTACGTTGTAACTCTTCTCATTTTTGCCACTAAAACATCTTTACGCGTGTATTACCATTGCCTCTTTGCCGGCCATTTTTACCGTTAGCTTTATTACCGTTCCTGTATCCTGATACGTATCCACTTATTAACCCATTATTGTCTCACTGTATCGTGTGTTACGTTACTATTTCTTATTGCAATCTGATATCGGTGATGGTCTGCGTTATTACTGGACCGCGGATTTTTATGCAACAGAAAAATTGTCAACGTTACGAGATACTATACCGGATACTATACCGGAGCCACGACATTTCTTTCTTCCTCGAACGATTTTAATTGGCGTAATGCAGTTATTGATATTGCCTTTAGACTTGGGTCCATTTTAACCCAGAGTGACAAAAGGTGTACCTAATTTTTAATTCTCTACTAGCTGAAATCATTAGCTATTTTTATGTATTAGATCGTGCCATAAGTTCGTGCCGTGGATATGTTTATATTATTCACTATTGAAAAGTATTTTAATGAAAAACCGCAGAAATTTTATAGTGACGGTATGATGTCTTTGCCAAAAAGGTCAGAGGAGGTTGTGCAATGAAAGAAATAAATGGTACAAGAGTAAACGGCACGAACTTATGGGACGACCTAATACTAGGCTCAAGAAGATGACCAACGTTGTTCTCAACGAATGAAATATCATAAACGGACACTAACGACGAATTCTTGAAAAATGAAACATCGTGTCTACAAGTGCACGTATCCAATGCAATTTGGAAGAATGCTACTTTCATTCGAAGCAGCCACTAATCTCAAGTGTCAAAAAGCTCCCACGTGCTTTCGATAAGAATGTCTAATTGGTCCCATTTGACAATCCCGTCTTCCCAGGACACTTAAGCGATGTGTACCTAGCGTTATCGCGAAACCAATTACAGCCACGAACATAATAAAATACCGCATCTCGTAAAGAAGCTGTGTAAACAAATTGAAAAAGTGACATTCGATACCGACTGTATTAACTGAAACATTAGTGGACACACCTAGTCCACGTGCAACGATTCGAATGTCCCAATCGCGATTTTTCCGCGATGTTGGTTATCCAGAGTTAAGTGGCTCTCCTATCCGCAGGAAAACTATAATTATTGATGCAACGAGTGGAGGATGCCGGGTGAAAAATGTCCCGGCAACGGAACCGGACAAGATAAACCGAGCTAAGTCTAGAACCACCGGTGGAAAGAGTGTGCGGTGAAATATACGGTTCCAGCAGAAAATATTTAACGAGATAACAAGGTCCGTGAGACGAGAGAGAGAGAGAGGGGGGGAGAGGGAGGTGTATTACTAAGAGGACGAGGCAATGCGAGGCAGGGCGAGGCGAGGCGAGGCGAGGCGAGGCCGAGGCCGCTGGTACGCGTGCGAAAACAGACATCATCATCACGGCTGTTAAGTGAAAAGATAAATACCCGCGAAAACTCTCCGAGGCCGATACTAGTTTTTACGGGTCGCAAATGCGCCGCGAAGGAGCCCGCTGAAAGCCCGGGTAATCGTCGTATGGCGTGTGGCCGGACATTAACATATAATGGTCACCGTCATTCTTCTCTCCGTCACGTTGCCGGGACCCGTTTAATCATTCCCGGTCACCCCGTCACGTAATCCCCTTTTGGAACGATTGTCGGCCGAGATTACCGGGCATTAATTTGAAAAATGTAGCGGCGTCGCCGGCGTGGCCGTGGCGTAAGCTTATTAGCCGAAAAAACACGAACTACGCCACCATCAGTCGACGATTACGCCCGGGTCCTGGTTAAGGGGAACTTTCGCGCTTCGAATTTATACGAGCCCGGGCCCGCCAGTTATACCGTACCAGAAGAGAGAGAGAGAGAGAGAGAGAGAGAGAGAGAGAGAGAGAGAGAGAGAAGCTAACCAGCCGGAAACCGAGTCCGCGAACGACCGGGCGACCAGTCTTCTCTCTGTGTACCCTCGCATCGTCGAATTGCCAATTCGAGTTCTTCCCCCTTTAGGCCAATTTCACCGGGCGGACTCTTCGCCTTCGACTTCCTCGGAAGGCTCGTCCCCTGACACTCGAATTATCCGGATAACTTAAGCCGACCGTTACGACCCGCCACGGACCCGCCGACTAATAAGCGCCGCGGACGCTCGGGGAACCTCTAATCAAAACGGCGGAAACGAGTCTAATTAAAATCGGGTCGCCGCGACCGCGGAGAAACGAATCGCCAATGTATAAGCAGAACCGCGATCTTATTTCCGTGGAACCTTACGAGGGCCGCCGAGACATCGGCTCGATCTCGATCGGACGCGGAGATCCGTATCATAGTTATCGTATGTACCCTTACCTAGCACGCCTTTTTACCCGCAAATTGTTTCGTTATCAATTAGCAGAGATGCGGGGTGGACTGGTACTGTTTCCATACTTTCGTTACTTGTAATGGAAAACTGAACGACGGATGAGATCGGCATTAACATTCTTCGCGTGGGGGAAGAGGAGATTTTATGATTATTTCTGGCTTTCTGAGTGGAATGCCGTGCCTATTTGTTTCCTTGTTATTCTATTAACTTTTCGCCGTCTTCTTCCTTACTAAAGAAACTTTCTTGCTATTTTATTAGTACTAGGTTTACCGGGACCGTCAAAGCGACGGGTTGTAATATTTTTAATTTATGATTTGTGAATTATTCGACAAATTTATTTCTCTGGATATACATTTAAAAAATGGCTGAACATTTGGATAGAAATATTCTCGTTATTTTTATAAAGTAATGTGAAGTAGTCGCTTTTAGTGCTCCGTAAACCTAAGTGTTAGTCACCAGTGAACAGATACAGCGACTCCCTCTAATATTCGGACGCTTTTAAAAATCCTGTAACTTTGTTAATAGTGGACCATACGACTTGGATTTTTTTCAAGATGTTAGCACAATTTGTTTGCTACGTAAAGTGAAAACAAGTTTTTACAAAAATTGCAATTAGTCGACGTTGCAGAGAAAATACTAAAAGTTGTATTTTGCAACTTTTCTATGTGGACTTATATTGAAAATTTAGAAAGTACGATTTGTAGATCTGTATGAATTGTACATATTCTGAGAATAATGAAATCGGTCAACGTTGCAATAAGCTACAGATGCTTCAAAATGATCACATAAGGGCGAAATTTCCTAACAAGGCCAAAATTCTGCGATTTTCACCTTGAAGCTTTCATTATTAAACGTTTATAGCACATTGCAACGTCGACCGATTTAGATGAAATAATCAGAATATGTATCATTGATACAGATGTACAAAACATGCTTTTCAAATATTTGATATAAGTCCTCATAAAAAAGTTGCAAAATACAACTTTTAGTACTTTCATTTATTTCACGTTATGTAGCGAACCAATTGTTCTAACTTCTCAAAAAAAAAAAAAATCCGGGTAGTATAGTCCAATATTGACAAGGTTATGCGAATTTTAAGAGCGTCCGAATATTAGTGTGAATCATTGTAGGTCAAAGGGACAAAAATGTCAAAAAATTTCCTGTTACAAGATTGAATCATAATAGCATATTGAAATCGTCTTAGGCTTTCCACTACACCGTCACAATTGTAGAACAGCATGTTCCATTAAAGAACATATACAACTGCATATGCATATACTACTCTATACTCTAGGTAAATTTTCCAAACATTACACAAATTATACTTAAACTCGACTGGCCATCGTTCAATGGACAGAAAGAAATTCTTGGCTACCCAACAACTAAATATCTTTTAGATGCAGAAATATCGTCAGAATTTTATCGAAACTAGGAGACAGTTCAGAAGCACCCCCAGTCACGGGGAACCGTGAGGGGGATGCAAGGATTTTTGTGCATCGCCGAGAGCCCCGAGACCATCGGCTTAGGGCAGTGACGCTACCCAGCAGGGGACGCCGAGCTAGAAGTTTATTAGGCATCGAAGCTGCGGGTCCGAGCGTCTCGCGACACAGTCGGCTCTCTCTCTCTCTCTCTCTCTCTCTCTCTCTCTCTCTCTCTCCCTCTCGCGGCCGAGTGGGAGAAATATTTCAAAGTAATCACTAATCCATAGCCGCCCACGCGTCCACAGTTTTCCTTGTACCGGCTGTCCTCCTAGATGAATAATCGGATAGGCGGGCGTAACGAGCTGTTTTCGTATTTCTCGTGTAGCCTCCACCCACAGTCTTCGAGGGGACATCCTCGAAAAGCTTGTCGCCGGACCACGGCCGGGGCCGGGCAGGAACGTCTACACGCGGGAATCGGGTCGCAACGATGATTGATGAGCCCGGCTCGCCTAATTGAGAACGAAATTCGGTACGAATAACTCGCACCGGTGACACGCACACACGCGATATATCTGGTACATCGTGTCCGAGGGGGTGAGTTTAACACCGAGGAAACGGACTAGAGAAAGATAGTGAGAAAGAGAGATAGAGAGAGAGAGAATGCTCATGGTTGGGACACGCATAAATACACGAGAGAGCTTGCAGCGCGAGCGGGCACGACCGATGACAGATTGGCAACACGGTTCTACAAAGTACGGAGGGGAAATAATTCGTCGGCTCGACAACTTCATGACCCCTGAAGTTACTCTTTCGCTGCGACCACGTTTACAGTGCAACTATCGCGGGGAGCCCGACGCGACCGGCGTCAAGGAAATCCAGCGAGCGAGCGAGCGAGCGAGCGAGTGCGCGACCGACCCGCCTGGAAATTTAAACGCGTCACGGGGACGATCTACGCGTGTACCCTCGCATAGCTTTGTTATCGGCGCGAATGCATCCAACGGGGCCCTTGCGCATAAATAAGCCCCGGTGTGACGTCGCTCGGAAGTTGATTAACCCACGTGCCGCGCGGCGCAGCGCGAAGATACTTAATCGCGCGCGAGTGACGCGCGTTGTCCGCTCTCAACGCCGCGACCGCTCGGCCGCTCTCGAGGAGAGCCGCGCGCCGGGCTTAAACGGAGCATTTTCACCGGGGCGAATAAAGTTGCCTCGATAAATAAAGCGGATTAGAGGTAATTGAGAAGGACTGAAGGGTGTACACGCCTTTCTCGTTAGCCGGCGGAACGATTCAATTACTACCGGTGCCGGGGGTTCACGATTTTCCAGGCTCTCGCGTTATTAATCAATGGCCGGAGAACCGGCAGCACACCGCTCGGTGCGCGTCGATCTTGAGAACCTCTGCTGGCCCCTCTCTCTCTCTTTCTCTCTCTCTCTCTCTCTCTCCCTCTCTCTCTCGCGCACTATCTCTGTGACCAGGCGTCTATGCTTGATTCGGGGATATCATGATCTAATGCACCGTGGACGACCTAATTACGGTTCGACCGCGAGCAGGCACATTTCATGCTGACACGCGCCGTTCCCGGCTAAGCAGACTCTATCATCCAGTTTGCTGGCCGATCTCTAATTAGAGGTTAGCCTGCAACCGAATTGACCGGGTCCCAAATAAGCGCGATCAAATATTCCGGTATCTAAACAACGAGCTCGCCGCTGCGAGTGCCGGGCAAACGGGAGACGTGGACGTATTGCCCTGTGGGGCACCGGTCTGGCGAGGTCGAAGTCAAGGGCAAAATTGCCACGCCCACTTCAGACTGTCCGCGACGAGAACGAGATTGATTGGCTACTATCGCTTTCTGTGCCGGTATTTTCGTCGGAACACGCTGGCTCCAAGATGGAAAGCACTTGTTGCATTCCGGATGTGGATATTGCTCCGTGGGCCATCGATCCGAAGACCCGCCCACTCGAGGCTAGAGTGACAAAAAGGAAGCGGGGTTAAGATAGGTTCTATCTCGTTTTTTTATCAGTTTTCTAGGGTTATTTTCACTGGAACGCGGGTTCAAAGAGCATTTTGGATGTAGACAGGGGTTGCTCCGAGGAGCACTGGTTCGGCTCTTTTGGAATTTCGAGCGACGAAGACACGCCCACTCGGGGGAAGAGTTGCAAAGAAAAGAAAGAGAGTAAGACAAATAATCTTCTACTTCTTCTTTTTGATATGAGAGTGAAGTAAGTAGTTTTCTGTTGCCAAAATAGTTCTTCGATTTTTGGTATTAGTTTCTCCTAGGGGTAACAAGTGCGATATTTATGTATTTTAGGGATGGTTATTTTTTAAATAACATTAACTGTATTACTGATCCTTATCACAAAAATTGCTGAACTCCAACTGTTGCACCTTTAGCCAGCAACTCCTATCTTCCCTTATCACCTCGGATCATAAATTATTTAAGGCAGTAGTCCTTAAGGATTCAATTAAACTTCACGATGAGCTTCATCTAACTTCTCGACTTCTGTGAACTAACTTAAACCGTTAGCTACTTATATTTGGTGTACCAATAAAATGGGATCATATTGGGTTGTCCGGAAAGTTCGTGCCGATTTTTACAGGATACTCAAACGCAGTACATTTAAATTTTGATATACATTTATAGCATTATTATAAGTGCCATTTTGTTCCATAATCTTTCTCCGTCTTTCACGCAACTTGCGATTTCCGGCGAAAAACTTTTAAATATGACTTGATGTACCATTTGTTTTCAATCATTCTGACATATCAGACCTATTCTAATGCCACCTACAGAAAAACGGCACGAACTTTCCGGACAACCCAATACTTCTTGCAGCGTGAAACTAGGAGACATTCTGATACAGTTAAATATTTCAATTATTACAGTAAAACGCATAGAACCTTTTGCAGTAAAAAATGTTCCCTTCGTTTCAACTGATATTCTCATATGTAACTTTACCGATCTGCTTGGAACAATTGAGAAATATTACAATTATTCTTACATACTAAACAATTGTGCGAAACCAGCAATAAGTGAGTAACTTGTTACTTATTGGTGCAAAAGTCTGTGTCGAATCCGGTTTGACATAGGACCAGGGTTAAAGGGTTAAAATGCACGTCGTATTCCACTCAGACGTGTTCTCCATGTTTGGAAAATGATGATTCTGTGGTGTCTTTAGAAGAGAGTGAGTCAGTGAGGAGAGTAGCCTGCTAATAAGAATAATGATACGTAATGATTGAAACGGAATGAGTGGTAGGGCAAACAATGAGAGAGAAAATTGAGAAGCGATTGGCGACAGGTGCGAATATTTAAAGCTAAAGCGAGTCTCAAGACCAAGTGTTCAAGCGAACAATTCGAAACCACTGTTACTACCCCTACTGGAGTAGAATAAAGTCTATTACACCGAAACTAGAATAATTTATACAACTTTGTCAGATTCGTGACTGTCAGTGGTACTAAAAGCGTGTCGCTGGGCAGAGAGCGTGGCCGAACGGGAACACCGTGGCGCAGCTTAAGAAACACCAAATTTAGGGATTCTGCGGCGCGGTGAATCGTCGCGACGCGTTGCACGGGGACAGGAAGTGTTCGCTTTGTGGCGAAGAAGAATACGGGGTCGGTAGAAAAGAACGAGAGGCCGGGAAGGTTGGATGGGTATCGGTGACGCGGTCCGTCAGGAAGACTTAATCCCGGTGCGCGCGCGCGTGTCGGCGAACCATTTGTTTCGAGGGTGAGGAATGCCCGGCGCTAAGAAATCGGCCGGTCGACGCTTCACCGGCGATAGGTGACGTTAAGAAGAGAAATCACGCGCGGATCGACGACGGGCACCGAGAGGAGCCCGTAGCCCCCAACCCCAGATAGACTATATCGACAAGGTACCCTACCGCGTCGCCGACACGAGGAGCACTGTAAATGGTAAAGGCACAGACACGGACCAGCGGAGAGACCGAGAGAGAGAGAGAAAGAGAGAGGGAAAGAGCAAGAGAGAAGCTGGAAGGAGAAAAAGAGAAACAGAGAGAGAGGGGGGGGGGCACGAGGGGAGGAAGGTGTACGGTGTGTAGCGATCACGGTTGTGTGGTTGCCGAGCCGTGTGTGCACAGATAGGCCGAAAGTGGTCATGGGAAAGGTATCGGTGCGTTAAGGCCAAGACTGGATTCCGCGGGGCGAGGCCGGCTCGTTGGCGGGTAGGAGTGTACAAGGTCTTCGATACCTCGTAAATTACCACTCGGGCCCCCTCTCCGTCCCCCCTCCCTCCCGCCGGTGTGCTGCCATCGAGCTCTCGGCTCAACTAATGTTAAGCTGCCTACGTTTTCGTCCTGTCGGGGAAACACTGGCCGTCCGGAGAGCATCTCTTCTTCTCCTCCTCTCCCCCCCCCCTCTCTCTCTCTCTCTATCCTTCGTTGATTCCAACCCTCTACGAAAAAACACTGGCGACGCGGCACCGCGTTTCGACACATTCTATTTTACACTCTTTTTCGAGGGAACCTCTCTCTCTTTCTCTCTCTCTCTCTCTCTCACGCACACTCTCATTCTCTCCTCGCCAAATGAGCCGATCGAGGCCCGGACCCGTCCACCGTTTATTTCCAGGCCTCCGGTGAACACCGGCCGGAATCGATCGGAGATCGAAAGCGAAAGCTCATTAAGGAGCACCCGGGTTTGTATATTCTTCCCCGAATATTCTCCGGTTCGTAAATTTTCTGACGGCCGAACATTATTGGGAAACACGAGACGCGCGGCGGACCCGGCTACGAGCCACCGCGATCCTTAACAGCATCCTGATTCCTATCTCCGGCTAGGGGAATACGCCCGGGCCTAGATATTCCGGATTCCATTCTTCCCGTTATTGTCCTCCGCCACCGCGGTAAACGTTCGCCCCGGCCGGCTTAATACACGTTCAACGTTCGTTAATACCCCATTCGGTAAACTGAGCGCGCATTTGTCAGCGTCTTTAATCGCCAGCCATACTTTACTTTCGCTTCGACCGCGCGGCTCGTACAGACGTCCGCCAATGTCAGAATATTATATTTCCTCCTGCTTCCCTTTATTTATTTGTTCGCCGCAGCCTCAAGTTGTACATCGTTTAACTCGGTATTCGACTTTCATCTTTGGGATGATGTGTATCTACTCCAAAATTCTTCGGCCGTTCAAACCTAAACAACTATGCCGTCTGTTAGGAACGTTTCTACTACGCCAATGACAACGTCCATCGAAAGCGTGAATGTGAATTTTATGCGACATCAACAATATTTTGATAAACGAAATTGGAAAGTTGTATTTGGTATTGAAGTTATTCGTCGAAACACTTGGAAGAAATGTAGTCAACAACGTCAGTGGTTCATCTACTATTGTAAATTTGAAAGTTCTAGTCAGTTTTATAAAAGCTGTGCAAGGTTAACCGAACGACTTTTCTATACAAACAGCGTTAAAAAATGATTCGGTACGCGTGCTTATGGTTTTACCATTTGCATTCGGAGCTATATTAACTGCAAGGCCAAACATTTCTTCCGACCTAGAACATTTCCTTTCCATGTGATTTTTAAACTGATAGTTGAACTGCGGATTTTATGCAGTTATGACAAAAACGAATAGGTGCAATTCAAAACAGTAAAAAGATTAGAGTTTAACAATGCCGGTATACCATTTTCAACATATAAAAATCATTAATGAGCAAAATAAATTTTTACTTAGCTCCAATAGATTGTAATTGATGTACAAAAATTTTATTTTGCATAAAGATCCGCAGTCTACTGATAATATACAGTGAATTCTCGATGTATGTCAACAACATGGGTCTTGCCCGACCCGTGTTATGTTTACGCTCCTCGACGTCCGAGGCCACTCGAGCTTCGGGGCGTACCCGGCGGTAGTGGGGATAATTCCGCGACATTTATCATCCAGGCCTCGGCGACATATATAGAGAAATGTGCATACCTCGTACAAAACATAAATGTTTAGTATTTGATTAAATACATACAAATTGAATGTATTTACCACTAAAAATTCCTGTATCACTATTCAAACTATTTGTTACACTATTAAATTTATTTGTATTTAATGAATTACTACACATTTCAGTACTGTACAAGTAAATTGCACCATGTTCGTATGTATAGCATGCAAAAATATATATAGAAGGGAAATATTCTAGGTCGGAAGAAATGTTTCGTTTTGGAGTTAAAATAGCTTCGAGTGCAAAGGGTTAAAGAATATTTTCAATAATGGTATGGCAAATTTTAGTGACGCCCGAGAGTTGTCATTCGAGTGCCAGCTTGCCGACAAATAAGAGAATAGCCGAGAGATTCTAGCAAAGTGAATCCTGTCTGATTAAAAGCCCCCCGAGCGAATGATGCTTCTCGTCCATCTTCAGCTCGTCTCGTAGAGTGCCTGTTACGTGGATAGAGCAAAAATTATTGAACAATTTCAGCAACGCCAGCAACGAGCGACCGATTCATCCTTCTCGAGGAGTTTACAGCGGCCTTAAAAGTCGCGGCGGCGAGGACTCAATCGAACATATCCGATTAAAGCCGGCCAGCGTTTCGTAGGGGTTGGGGGAGGACCGAAGAAATTTCCGGAAAAATGCGAGTGGACGAAACGCCGGTGACGTTTATTCGGCCGCGAACGGGCGTAACCATGTTCCGGGCGAGTCGTCGTTCGGTTCGGCGGAGAGCCCGGGATTCGCGCGAAGTCGACTTTACGACAATATAATTTTGGTAGCGACACACCGACGGCGTGGAATGCGACGATCGGAGTCAACGAACGGTATAGAAGTCTTCGATACGTCGTAAATGGCCCATCCCCGGGGCCGTATCCCGGTTCTCCATCTCGGTTCGAGTACAGCGGCCCCGTGCATACATACACGCATAACATCCGTGGACCCTGCCTACGTTTTCGTCGTACCAGCGTATAGGAACGCTCCTCTGGACAACGAACGACCGAAAAACACTGACGACGCGGCCGGGCCCGACGAACAAAGCTCGGTAACTCTCTGGTATACGAGCGAATCGGCCGGTCGGCCGGATGGGCAGGCCTACGACGAGGACGACGGGGACGTACATTCCACGGTTTTAGTACCGAATGTTGACCGACGTGGCCGTGTAGCGGATCCCTCGATCGAGACGAAAACAATATACACGAAATGGAATGATGGCGTTCCCGTGTCAAACACGAGCCAACGAAACGTCGAATAGGAAAGAGGCGGGGAACCGTCGTCCTGTCTCGACCGCGTACGAATCGCTCGGTATCTCTTCGGACCTCTACGGAACAAGGTTCCTTCTTGGAATTGATTTTCTCGGGTTTAGGCGAACTTCGATCCGCCCGGGTCATTCCATAACCGATTATTCATAAAATCACAGATCCGAAGCTTTCGCGGCAACGTGTCGTATAGGTTTTTACTGTCCGGGCTTTTCGCTGAGCCGTGTCCTCTCGGAATTGTTTCCTGGAACACCGTCGGACACGCCGGTACCATGCGGAGGATCGTAACTTGCCGAACACGTACAAATTCTACTAACCCTCGGACAGCGGACCGTTCGTTGCTTTATTTATCAATTTTTTAAAACATATTTTTCGAGGTACTTCTTGTGCACACGTTAGTCGTGTGCTGTTCAGCGAGTCTCGTGGCGGGCAAGGACGCACAACGATGTCCGCGGACAGAGATAAGGACAAAGTTAGTGACGTCATTAGAATTAGAACGGAGTGGGGGAAAAAGAGTGCCATTTGTCTCGTGCGAAACGGGCCTATTATACAGGTAACCCTCCTATAACACGGTAGATAGGTTCCTAAGAAAATGCCGTGTTGTATGAGACCCAGAGCCAGTACAAAAAGGGGGGTTACGTACAGGTAGCGAAACCGTGTTATAAGATGCCGTGTTGTAGGAGGGTTACCTGTATTTCACTCGAGCTCAATGTAATCTGCTGTCGATTGCTGTCACTGTCTTCAAACAATGGCCGAATGGCAAACATTGCCCGAAGAAGCGTGGTTTTTTGCCTGCGGATTTGTTTATGTCGGGAAAAGTAAAATATGCTGCTGATTAGTTTTTCTGTCGTTCCTAATTTAACAGCTGTTCAGTAACTGTGATCGCCAGAGACTGAATAATCCAATTTTCATATTTTCGCGTCCCCTCAATCTCTTCTCCATTTTATATGTCACCTGCTATATAAATTGATCGAATCACTTGTTGCTGAGAGCAGCGTTAACCGATTCCGATGCGACTTTCGGAGCATGCGTGACAGAGTCGAATCTGGAGAACGTATTTTTGAAATTTTTGACACGGGCCCAAATAGAGATCGAGCACTCGCGGTCCACCGCTCGCTACCGTCGCGCCGCTACTCGCCGAGGTAAAATAAAAAAAGGCGACGTAAATAGTCGCAGGGCGTATCGGTCGGCGACACTCAAAGCGAAAAAGTATCTCAAAGAATATTTCAGCCTAAACGGTTTTCGGTCAGCGGCTATTAACCCTGTGCAGCGGGATTTCGTTTGAAACCGAGAAGGAACCGATGGTCCGTAAAGCGGAGCGCAGGACCGCGATGAAGAGAGCCCGGGGAGAGAACGCAACGGGGAGAAGAACCGATTACATCGGCGGATCGGGGCCCCGACTTTCGACCGGGTATTCACGAGAGAGAGCCTATTGTTGTGCTTAATTTAGCGTTAAATTGTTTACATCTCATTAATCGCCGGGAAGAACCTTGCGGGCAGACCGTCATGATCATCGATGCACGTCAGTCATGGACCGTGGGCATCGCTTTAATTTCGAATTGACCACCATGCCCGGGGCCCTGTGTTGTACCTTCTCCTCTTCCCCCTCCCCCTCCCACCTTCTTTCCCCACCTCCCACACCCCTCCTACCGTAGAACGAACTGCGTCTCGCGTGTCTCTTGTTTCACCGTGTGCACCATGGAAAAAGAAGGGAACCGGAGGGGGCCTCACGGGGGCCCCAGGAGTGTTCCACCATCGTCGTCGTCGTCGTCGCCGTCGTCGTTCCGCCGCGGTCCGCTCGACTGCGTCAGCGGGCCCCGACGAACGACAGTGGAGCAATATTGGAACTCGAGCTCGGCCCGACCGGTTCGTTCGTTCACTGTCAGTCGAGTGCACTTCGCGGTAGCGACACACGCAGCCACGTTATTCCGCCGGGATACGGCCGACCGATACAAAACGTCCGGCTCCGTCCACCTTGAACCGCGGTCGCTCTCTCGAGTAGCCTCTCTATTAACCCCGGCGTTTACCGTTCGTTCGCGAGCCGTGCATGTCATTAGACCGACGCATTTTCCTGCTGGAAACCTCGACGCTGACTCCCCGGAGAAAACCAGCCGAGCACGAACTGCGGGAGAACCTCGATTTTTGCACGGAACGCTGCTGGAGTTCGCGGACTGTGAAAATGGGGGAGTTACAAGCACCAGACATTTTTCTTAATACATTATCTGATCATTTCGTAATTTCTGAAAAGGTCTGCGGATAAGAACTGTTTGGCCTGGTTATCTTCTCATTTTGGCACAGTAGTTGTACTTTGATTGTCAAAAGTACAGGCTCTAAGAACACTGACGATCACAAGGAGTATCCTCTATTGTTATGCTGAAAGATCTTCCACTTACAATGGCACGGACCTGACAATTTATACACGCATGTAGACAATATGCACTGTGTACATACTTATGTACCTCCTTTCTAACGATTGCTGCGGATCTTCTATTCTTTTAACCCTCCGCAAACCAGGCGTGGTTAAATTAACCTCGGCGAATTTAAAACTGCTGATTTGGAATATACTAGTAAGAAGACGTTTGTGTTTTTAAAAATAAATCGTTCACTTTCAAAAGATAAATCTTCGTTTTATTTCCAACTTAATCCTACTATAGAATCGACGAAATGCGATTTTAAAGTGTGTTTTTATGCAAATAATGTGTTTGCAGATGGTTAATGGTAAAATTAACCCTCAGCACTCGAATGGCGACTGTAAGGCGCCACTAAAAATTTTTGACATTATTAAATTTGTTTGTATTTAATAAATTACTAAACACTTCAGTACATATTGTAAGAGTAAACTGCACCATTTTCGTACGTACAACATGGAACAAAATATATAGGAGGGAAATATTCTAGGTCGAAAGAAATGTTTCGTTTTGGAGTTAAAGTAGCTTCGAGTGCAAAGGGTTAACCGTACGTGGTTCAAACTTTTATTCGTCTGGTTCGCGGAGGGTTAACATGATTGTTCATACTGTCCATTGATTGTTCCTAGCACCCAACGAAGACGCGTAACGGAAGAAGTTAAGATTTAGGAATATCGAGTTTCAGCTATCAGCAAGGATGGTTTGAAGGTCGCTGATGGACTAACCGCGCACGCTAGTTCACCAGTCGTCCCTATCGCCGGTTTCTCGCGTAACAGTCGCCGCTAATATAGGAAACCGTTCGCGATTAGATACAGCATAGTGAATGGTCCAAAGAAACTTCGACCGCTCCCAACTCGGTTATCGTGTACAATACAGCCCTAATACGAGAGCGCGGGGATTGAATAGGGTCCCGACGCCAGTACGTTTTCCAGCTACCGATGAAACTGGTCGAGATTACACCCGGAAGTGGCTAACAGTTTTAACTGCCGCGCTAGTGGTTCAGGTGGTATCGGAATGCCAATTATTTCCGGGAAGCTTTAGTTTAATGTAAATACTTGAGAGAATCGAGCGATTCGGGGAACGGTTCAACCCGCCGCCGCCGTAAACGTGTAACCGTCGCCGGTCGCCACGGCGACCCGTCGACAGTGTAAAATACGAAACCGCTTGATTATCTGCAGTCATAATTCCTCGTCTCGTTCGTTTTTGTTAGCGCATTAGTAGGCCCGAGCGCAGGCAACACGCGATGATCATAGGTATAATTTCACATAATGAGAACTCCGGTAACCGATCGGTTGGGGGATACACCACCGCGACTATCTACACGGAATCTCATGCTATCGGCTTTCAATAAGGTTGATAAAGTCAACCGCGCGCGCGCACGAGGCCGCGGAGCCTCGACGCCTGTAAAGGAGATGCAACCCGCGAATAATTCACCCGTTATCTAAACCATCTACCGGCTGGTTAAGCAATTTCTCGAGAACGTCGATATAATGCAGCGTTGCACGCGTTTATGTTTCGAGCGGAGGATATTCCGCGAACCACGCACGAAATTAGAATGTCTTCGCGTGTTCCGCCGCGGCGCAACACGTGGCGGCCCGCCGCGATCAATAATAATCGCAGGCAATTTAATCGGCCGCTCGGATCGATCCGAATCACTTTCGCCGCGGCAGCGAGCGCTAATTTAATGGACAGATCTCCGGCGGATTATATAACATATTGTCGAGCGATTTACCTGTTAGATGGCTGCCGGTGAACTCGAAGTCGTCGTCTTGGTCCCAGTGCTTCAAGCTCAGGTTGGACAAGGATGTCGCGTTCGCGAACTCCAGATTCGCGAAGTGCCAGTCGAGTATCTGACGATCCTTCGAGGATAGGTAGACGTCGCTGTAAATCATAAATGTATTCCTCTTGATGGCGGGTTCGCGTGAAACGGTCGCATCAATAATAAAACGAATTACGATTTACCTAGGAGGAGAGGCTTCCAATTCCTGCAGCTTGGCCTCGATCTCCTTTTGCTGCTCGGCCAACTGATCCCACTCCTGAGGCAAAGCGAATAAATCAGCATGCGATGCCTGAAATATTCTAATTGCGTAAATGTTGTTCGTACCTTGCATGCGTTGTGAAGGTCGCGCAACTTCGAACGCAACACGAACTCTTGCGTGATGTCGCGCGTCTGTAGTTTGCTTTCGGTCATCTCTTTGTACTGTTTGTTCAGCTCCACTAAGCGGTCCATGATCGATATCATCTGTAACGTGAACGTAACAACACGATTCATAGAATAAATCCAAAAGGTTTGAATGCAAAGTTAGGGGCGCACACGAAGATGCTTACCCTGTGCTGATTGGTGAGAAGTCGACCCTGAAGCGACAACACTGAACGTAGGTGAGCCACCTGACGTTGTTTCACACCCTGTTCTTGCAAACGTATCACCCACTCTAATGCTTGACCTAATGACACTGGCCGCGTATTGCCGCTCTGGCCTGTAGCTCCGGTGCTACCCACGTAATTAAAATCTAATTGATGCGAAAGGTACGACGTTGCCTCCAGTAATCTGTTAAATTCTCTCTCCACCATTTCATCTTTGTCTTTCGGGACCTAGTCGAAACAATTAGATTTATTATTTTCTAACACATCGCATATGATATACTTACAAATAAATGATTCTATTCACCGTTTGCCCGTCGCTTTCATATAAAGGACACTTTTGACGAATTTTGTGAAGCTCCATGTTAATTTGTTTGCTGAGGGTCGTTACAGGATTTCCGCCTAAACCTGTGACTACCATGGCGCCTAGGTCAGCTATGTACGAAGATTTGCGGAACGTTGCTATACGGCCACCCACTCGATCCTGTAAAATATAAAACATATTTAAATCGCATGTGTACATTTTATAGGTAAGTATTGGAATTGTAACAATTACCCTAGCTTCCAGTACAATTACTTCTAAGCCAAACTGCTGCATCTGCTGAGCAGCAGCTAAACCAGCGATACCTGCTCCTATCACTATTACTTTACCTAGCTTCTTAGTAGGTAGAGGCTGAAAGGAAAATACGTTAGTATATTTTCAGTGTTAATTACTTGTTGAATGCACTCACCTTCAATCGTTTGAATACGCCAAAATTTATAAAACCATGTCTTTCTAAAAAGGCATGAATTCTTCGCGCCAACACCGTATCGCTGTTATAAGGTGGTTCTATCGCCGGCAAAGCATTTTCAACAATTAATTGTTGTTTTGGATTTTCCAGCCATAACTGCAACTGAAAAAACAAAGACAGTTTGTAAGTAAACTAGAAAGTTAGAAATGCAGGCCAGTTATATGCTGTTAAACGACTTACGAGTCTGTTTCTAATATGAAGGAACACCTTCTGTGTTTGTGGTGGACCACCCGAAACGTCTGAGAAACAAGCTGCCTCTGTAGAAGTTAATTTTTCAAAAGGAAGACGACTCTGGAATGCTGCTCCTTCCAATCCATTAAGTAATTCTTTCACTGCAATTACAAACATCCATTAAACATTTTTCATGGGATGAAAACTGTTTTTGTAAAAGATATACCGTGTGGATCTTCGTGATCACTGTCTTGATCATCCTCCTCCTTGACTTCCATCTTTGTTGCCGATGATGTAGGAGCAGTCTGTGGTATGGGAGTTTCAGATTCCTTCTTTACTTCAGGCACAGGTTTTTTCTCTGGTGTCACAAGACCAGTTTTAGATTTCTCCGATGTGTCAGACGCATTTTCGTCTTCCAACTGATTATACTTCTCTTCCATTTCTCTATATTCCACCTATAAACAAATAAACATGACAGACAGCTCTACTAGCATAGTTTTCAATGAGCATACTTCTAATTATTGTTTGTTAATAAACAGAGCTTAACAAAAAAGTAGAAATCTATTTTGACATATAGGTTAAACACCTGAAACTCTATTTATGACATAAAAGTTTCACGAAACACTCGCATTTCGACTTATAAAGATCATGTATAAATCAATTGGAGAAATTAAAACTTATGACTACCTGTCACGCGCATACAAATAACAAATAAGAGGTTTAATCGAAACATAACCTAGTATACTTGTTTACAACATTGAAACGTGTACTCCGGCTATGCACAGACTTCAGATTATACGTTTCCGTGAATGACAATTCGTCAAACATCGTGACAAGTAAACACAAACGTAATATCATAAATAATCTTTGAAAGCAAAGTATTTCAAACATTAAACATCGCAGCGATTTTTGTAAAAATAACCTTCAAAACAATTATACTATTTGAGATCCACAACAAAACAAACCTTCGCCCTTTTCCTTCGACTCATATCGTTGCTGTATTGTAGGCTTTCCACAAAATGTAATTACTGCCGTGCGAAGTTACACAGGTTTGTTTTGACTCTTCAAACCGGCGGCACATACAATTATAAAATCCAGAAACTACAAACAACATAGAACGCAAACTGTCAGAATCATGGGTCGTCACCGACATCTGTAGGGAAACAATATGTACTTTAAATTAACTCCGATTCTAACCTTACTGATTACGGCGTCCTCTTCTCATGAACAACGGTTCGCTAAGAAACTGCTCATTGAATAACTCCTGTCTGTGGTATTGGAAAGTGATTGAACATATACAGGTTGTCTAAAAATGTTATACTTTCTTGAAATTAGTGACTCCTGAGATTATTTGAAGTAATTTTTTCCTTTGCGAAAATGTTTTCCGCGGCTTTGGTTATTAATGAAAATTACGGACCAATCAAAGCGCGGTTACAGTCGGCGGATTCTGACTCGGCCAATGCCAACGCCAATGTACGCTGCAGCCGCGCTCTGATTGGTCCGCAGATTTCATTACTAAACTCCGTAACAAATACAACAGTTCTGTACACAATCTTGTGTACACTCTGTATACAATTATTTACAATTACAGGTTCACTACAGTCTGTTTCCAGGTGCCGTCATCTAACAGGCAATCTGCGGCAGATTTTGCCATGATTTGCCATAAGCTGGCGATACCGGGCGATACCAGGTCGCTTCTCTGTACACAGAACCGGGCCGTCTTTCCTGGAACAGAACCGGGCCACCGACAAGATATATATAAAGACTGCCAGCCTTACGGGAGAATGTGTCGCTCGAAAAATACGTGTGGGGCCGGCGGCACAACCGCGCATGTGCCGCGCAGTAAGCGCTTACTGCGCCTGCGCGACCGCGCGATAGTGGCAACAAGCGCGTTGCCGACGAGTCTTCTTCCTCTCTTCTCGCGACGTCTCTCGTTATATTCAGACACATTCTTTCGTAAGGCTGGCAGTCTTTCTAAACATCTCGTCGGTGGCCCGGTTCAGTTCCAGGAAAAACGGTCCGGTTCTGTGCCATGCTAAGGCTGAGCAGATGTCAGCACTATATCCGGAACGCTGAAAACCCGGGCGTGAGTACTCTCATTCCTCTCTGCATATACCTCGTCACAGAGTCTGTGACTTTGTCTGCCATGTGGGTTGGTCTATCAACTAAACGATTTAGTCTAAACTTGGCTCAGAGCAGTGGTATTTCATCACGTAGAATTTACGTTTATATAACGCAAACATTAATTGCGTCTTAAACTTCATTAACGAAAGCTGAACGAATAACAAAGATTGAAATAAACAACTACGAAAAATGGGAGTTTACGTATGAAACAAAATAAAATAAATACATTCATCACCTGTCCATACACATTTTCTCACTTTGTTTACTTCATTGCAGACTCTGAGCAGATTAAGTACCACTGTATTTCACTGCACGAAAAGTCAGAGCAGACCCTTTTTTTACTGGCTTACTATTGTATTCAATAGGTATCATATAAAATAATTATTAAAAATTTAATTCCATGGAGATTGTAGAATATTTTAGAGATATACAGAAGTCATTTGAAATGTATTGCAGTATTACGTATAGATCTTATAAATGAAACACTATACGCATTAAAAATATTGAACTTTATCAACTCTTGCAGGATTATTGTGCGAGACAATTAATTTTGTAATGTAAAAATTTCTTTTTAAGTGTTGATGAAAAACGTAGAAAGGAACTTGGTCCTGATATTTCTTGTGCAGAGTGGCTCTTGAGAAATGGAGCATATGTCAGGTGGAAAGACTTTGCTAAAGAAGTAAGAGACTATAATGCTCTACCAACAATGTGTACTAATTATTTCATCGAGGATGTTAATGCTATCGATGCTGGAATTACTGATTATGGATTTCCACACTTTGGTGGGTGTTGCTTAGGATTATGCTTGCAGAAAGAGTGTTAACATAATAATGTGAATTATTAATTTAGAGGGATGTAAACATATAAAGAGAGTAAGGCTGGAGAACTGTAAATACATCAATGATAAAGCTATATCAAAGTTATCTATACTGAAAGATTCGCTTACTGACTTATTGATTTTGGATTGCAAAAACATTACTGATGATGGGTTACGGAAATTGAAACAGCTTAAGTATGTATTACGAACGACTATTAATGATTTCTGTTTTTTAATTACATGTATTGTTTTTAGAAATTTAGAGCATCTAAATATTCGATCATTACCATACGTTAAAAATATGGATGCTGTATGTGCAGAAATCAAGGAAGCGCTACCTAATTGTAATATTTATACTTGATAAACATATTATAACACATTTTATATGATATTTATTGTAAAATAGGAGATACTGAATAAAATAAACACACTCACATATTATTTCCAGTTAATGCACTGTATTTTAAATTGTAGTTTAAATTGACATAAAAAATTACACCTATTTAGATGACTGCAGGGACCGGAAATGGTTCGTTCAAATTCCAGCGGCGGAAATTACAAATTTGCCGCTAAAATTCAGTTACTGATGTTGGTCAGCCTGTTTCGTTGAACGTCATTTGCTGTTCGAAGTTTGAAATTGTTTTACAAGTGTTGTGCTGTGACATTCAAGAGTTCGAAGTTCCTTATTTAATTAAAAATTGACGAATTTCGTCAAGATGTCACAGCAAATGAACATTGTATGCTGTTATTCCTGCAACATGTATCAGGCAAGTTTTAGAACTCCCGAATAATGATTGTGGTTCACAATTTCGAACGTTTTATTTATTGCGAAGTTTTCAGGTCCACATAGTTAAGAAAGCAAAAAAATGGCAGTGCAAAATATGTAATGCAAAGCAAGCTTTTAGACGAGTGAGTTTCATTAATTCATTAATTCTTATTACGCTATCGTTTTGTAGTGGACACTGCAATAGGATGCCTTACCTGTTCAATTGCAAAATGAATCTGCTAGAAATTAATGATTAGGCAAAAATTTTAGATTTTTTTCCAAGGATCGGGAAAAGATTGTCGTATTCAGGTACAAAAATTAAATGCCATGAAGGAATATGAGGGTCAATCAAATTCATCGTTCGAAACAGTCACTAATACATACAATAGTGAGCAAGATGGTTATACCAACCGACCTGAGTTAAAGGTGCCTGAAAACAAATGGGCAAAGTATTTGGATAGTTCTGATGAAGCTCTGTTTAGTACTGTACAAGTTTCAGACCACGAACAGGTTAACGAAGAAACTAACGATTTTGTACAGTCGGATAGTGAGATGAAGTCGTATGGATGTTGCCAGAGTAGCCATTCTTACTACACGAGAGATTCTCTACAGAACGTTAGTCTCGATGATGAGGAAGAATCTAATAATCTAGTAGAACAAGAACTACATCATACTGAATTGGATACTAAAAATGGAAGCAAAAGTAATAATTCTAAAGGCAAGGATCTAATAGAGACGGTAGATGTAAAAACTATTTTTGATGATAACGAGGACTTTGACCTTACCATTGATTTTTAAGTTTTTGATGTTTATATTATTTGTATTTAATACAATGATTATTCTGTATCTTTTATTTCGTAAATGTGATTGATTGAAACGCAAGCAATTGTTTGGACAGTATTTATTTGTTTATTTCACATGATTTAAATACATTGTTTTAATTTGAAAATCTTGAAGATATCCTCAGAATACTAACTGAGAGCCTAGTACATAACACAGACATACAATTGTAAAAAAATAAAATGCTAATGGAGACAGTTACGCGACCATTTTATTTAAACAATATACAATTTCTGTCGGGGCAAGATTAAGTATTGTCTAAAATCTCGTTTATTCGTTAAGCGATTACATCCAATTCGATAGAGTGTATAGGTCCATCAGCATTCCATTTTTTTTCTCGTAGAGACTGTTATAACAGAGAATTTAAAAGTATGACAGCTTTACTGGAATAAATCGTTTACGGTCGTACGAAAGTGTAGATAGTTTCCTCGCGAGATTAGGCGAAAGGTGCTTTCTTTTTTTGTTTGGCAGGACAATTTCGCTATTGTGTTTGTTATTTCGTTGTGCGTATCAGTCCACAGTCAAAAAATCCAAATTCGAAGTGCTCTGATTGCGGTAGACTCGAATTCCTTCCTCCCATCGGACAATCTATCGTCCGATAAAATGCCAGCTTCACCTACTTCCGGTTGACCGATAGTTTAAAATTGCTCTAAATTTCATTAGGCAAAGTGTCGATACAAATGATCTGTTTCTCCTTACAAAGAGACCTAAAGAGACGGTGGATAAATAAATTATTATAAAAAATATCTGCTATTAAGTAAAAAAAGGGATCGTCATCGTTCGGATCGTTTCTTTCGTCTTTCCTGTTGTTGTTTTTTTCGTCGCGCGCGTCGACGTGACGCTATAATTTCACGTTGAAGAACAGTTTATTTTTTGTTTCAAAAAATCTGCGCTTCGCTCGTACCGCGAGCTCCGCTTCTAAATGGAATCAAAACATTCGTCAATTAAATATATCACGTTTCCGTTTCCTTTCAATTAAATATCGCTAAATAAATTACGTTCGTTAAATGCATCGCGAGAATTAATTAATTAATATACATCTAAGGCAATGCATCGCGCATTCTTCGGCAACACGTTCGAAAGAGAAACAAATGAACCAATCAGTACTGGTGTCTGTGCCGCCGGTAGTTCATTGTGTCCTGGTGATGCCTCCAACTGCTTTGCCAGCTTCGACTGCGTCGGTTCCAAACACTGCTCAACAAGAAAGCAAACGCTGCAGTCATTCCGTCGAATAATTTCATCCTCTGCTCCACTAACTCTTCTACAACGCCGGCAGAAATTATTGGATCAAATAATTCACACGACAAAGGTGTAGAACTTAAGGTGCAGAATTTAAAAAAAAGATTCGACCATTGCGTCAAGGAAATTTTCTGGACAATCTTCATAATCATTTTCATCGTTTGAAAGGGGTTCTAATGCATTGGCAAACTACCCCATAACGTTGCAACGTGTATACAATATTGTTTCTTGATTAAATATTTTCTGCCAGAGACAGTACTGTTCCTCACAAGAAGACCCCCGACAAGAGGCGTCCTCGCTCGCACCTAATGGTTAGGCTGTGACGTCACACACTTCAGCCAATATTTCAGCTAGAACCGAAAGTCCCTGTGGAATGACCCAATCGGATGGCTTACAGCCTCATTCTTGTCGAATTCCTGACAGAGGACTTCTTGTGAGGCACGCAGAGTACTCTATGCTTAACATAAGCCTGAAGCTCTTGGAAACGGGCTTACTTACTTTTGCAACTTTTTTCGTCTCTTATTAGGCGGGCTACCGAGTTCACTTTCACGAATAATTTGCAAAGCTGACGGTACAAACATATCATCTAGAGAAACGAATAACATGAAATCAGCGATCATGAGAGAAACCTGTTGCCAGAAGATTAGCGTAGCTCCTTACCGAACGTATTCGCGTATTTTCTCTTGGCAATCAATCTCTGATGCGGCTGCGGCGGCGGCATAGCCTCCTTTGCACTGCCAACAGTGCAATCTCTTGTGCCCTTGCATCCTTTCAAGTGTTCCAGCTGGTCGTGAAGGTACGATCGCTCGAGCGGCGTCAACGATGACAATCTGTTCCATTGTTCGAATGGATCTGCGTGAAAAATTAATAAAAATTTCTGTAATCACGATGACCAACTATCACAGTGTTTAAGAAGGCACAGACTAGTTAGACCTCATGGAGGTTATGAACGGTTGAATATTTTTGTACGTGCAGAATACCATTATTTATACAGTGGAACTTGAACAATCTACGGCTGCTCTGCAGGCTTATCTTCACCTCTCCACAACTTTAACAATTCCCAACGACCCTTACAATTTTTGTCCCCCTAAATTACTCGTAGATGTTCGTATGTATTTCAGTTTACTAATTCTGTACCCTCTTGGTCGACCGTCAGAGGCTCGCTTACCGATCCTCAGATTGTAAAACGTGACCAGACCGGTGGTGAACTCGCAGTAAAGGAAATTATGCGTCGCGTTGATCGTACGGATGCACGAGTAGGTATTATTGTTGGCGTTCATACAGAAACAAAACGGGCCGGCGCTCCACAAAGGGGCCGTCCGCCAGTGATCGTTATCGTGCTCGAAACAATTCATTTTCTCGGTCAAGCACTCCTTCTCCAGCTTGGCCTTCTTTCGCAGCTTCCTCTCCTTCTTCTTCAGACGCTCCTTCTTCAGTCTTCTCCTCTCCTCGCGGGCGATCTCCTTCTCGTCCTTCTTCGTGTACGTGTCCGGCTCGCAGTAGCACTTGTGGCGAGCTTCCAGGGGATTGTTCAGCAAGGGCGGCAGGCGTCTGTTGCTCGACAGATCTATAACATCTATTGTTTAAACAAGATACACTCGGTTAACAGACATGTTCAGAGAAGACGTCTTGCTCCACCGAAATCGATCACCAACCTTGCCTGTTCTTCCTGTCGGGGGACTCCAAAATGGTGACGTCTATCCTGGAGGGACCAAGGTTCGCCGTTGTCCTGTTCTTGTGGAGCTTCGGGACCTTCCGCGCTGGGGCAACCGTGACTGGAGTCGTCATCGGTGCCGTGGACAGGGTCGAGGGCAACGACGCTGTTCTGGAACGACCCTCGGTAGCTACTTTAGCGAAGACAGGATTCGTTCTTTGCGGCTCGGTCGACTCTGCTTGACTAGAAGCCTCTGACCCAGTCTGCGAGTCCATTTCCATAGTGGTCTCTCTGCTGAAGTCATTCGTAGTGCCCAGGGTGCTCGAGGTCTCCCTTTGGACCGTTGTTTCCTTCATTGTGGTGGTCGGAAGGGTGGTATATCTGGTCTGATGGAACTGAGTAGTCTGAGCGGTCGTCGTGGTTTGCGTGGTCACGGTGGTCTTCACCGTTTCGCTGACATTGGCCGCAGACACCTCGTCGTGGACGCTATTCGTAAGCAATGTGGTGTTCCTGCGATGATGATGAACCTTCCTACGCCGCTGGGGCTTGTCCTCCTCAGCTTCCGTCCGGTTGATGACGGTCTCCTTTATTTTCTGACGACGGGGCAGCTTCTTCGGTCTGATTGTCGTCGACAGGGTCGTCGCGATCGACTCTGTCGTGGTGAACGGCTCGCTCACGGTTGTCTCCGCGAAGGTGACAGTCAGTCTTGGCTTCTCTGTGGTCTCTGTAGATGCGATCCTCTCCTCGGTGACTTGGTCGAGTTTCAGAGTGGATCGGGCAGTAGTAGTTGTGGGGCTGGTGGTAGTCGTGTGCTCGTGTTTCTTGTGATGACGGTTCGCGTGTGGCTTCGGCGTATGGTGATGCAGCTTCGGAGTGTCCTTGGGCTCCTTGGTGTCCTTGGCGTCCTCCATAGCCTCCTCCGGGTCGGCGATGAAGTGGGGTCGCTTGATCATCAAGTGCCGCTTTATTTCCTAGAAAGAACACCACGATGATAACTGCACGAGATTAAACGGCCGTCGCGAGGACTCACTCTCAGAGTTTCCAGCTGCATTCTCATCTCTCTTATCTGCTGCTCGATCTCCCGCCTGGAGATGCGCCACTCGTTCGGATCCTGATAGACAGTCTCCGAACAGTTCACCCCGCCTTGAGGAAGGACCGAACATTTCGGTGGCAGTGACTTCCTTGTTTCCGAGTGACGAGCTTGCGTTGCCTAAGCGAACAGTGTCGTTTAGTCCCGAAAGATCATTAAAACTTTCCCCTCTTCCCTCTGACGGTGCGAATACACTGGCAAGTAACTCGCGATATTTTCTTGCGAGAGCAACTTGCAGAAGCGTGTACGCTCGCTTGCGAATATCATAATATTACTTGCCAGTTTATTCGCACCGTCAGAGAATATTGTAGTTAAAACATTTATTCGCAAGAGTACCTTCAAGTCATCCAGTTCTTCTTCTATGCTCTCCATGATCTTGGTAACGTGTTCCACGGTGTCCTTCTTAGCCACGCTCCTCCGTATCCTCCTGTGCCTCTTAACGACGTCCTCAATGTTCAGCCGACCCTTCACCACCTGGTCCAAGCTAGGATCAAAGTCATCCATGGAGTAGTCGTCCAAGTTGTCGAATTCAAGCTTCTCATTGGTGAACGAGCGATTATCAAACCTACTCCTGAAGACACGTCCGTCCATTAAACACCGTTAGCGCGCTTATCAAAGTATCAACAGTTTTTTAAACGATCCGTACCCGGCGAGGAAGCTCGCGTATTCCCTCCTCACGTCCCTGGCTAGCTGGTTCAGCTCGTCCAGAAACTCCTCGTCATCTTCTTCGTCTACGGCGCGACGGTCCCGTTCACCGTCATTATAGTCATCCTCATTCTGGCTCGTATCTTCGCTGGCTTCGTCCGACACGTCTCGCTTGCCTGGAAAAATCGTGATCGACCGCGATCGTTGCATTACGAATTTCTTTATTTTTAAAAAGTTACAGTGGCGACCACAGAATTATTATGTTGGAAATATCAAGCTCTAGTTTCACTTTCGTGAGAATGGTAACTGCAGTAGGACAAAATTTTTCAAAATATTTGAAATTATATTTTCCTTAGAGACAATATTTACAAGTCTTAAATACTGTAATAAACAAAATACTGTGTCTTGTACTGTGTAAATAATTAGGCTACTTTTTTGCAATTTTAGGAGTCAGATGCACAGTCCTGATCTCGTCTACACGTGGATTTTCCTTCCCAAAGGGTGAAAACAATTTAGCCGCAACATTCGCCGCCCAAATGTTCAGGAAACTGTTCTTTTACTGGCCTCCACTGTGGTTCCGTTAGGCATGATCGTTGATTAAAAACTTTTAGTACCTCGTCTGGCGAAGTACCTGGCCACGTCGGCGTAGTTCTCCGTTCTCCTGTCTCTGCTAACGCTGTATCGATGCCCATCGTAATCGTTCGACTCCAGCCTGGTGTAAACCACGCCGTTCGGCGTGAAACAGGCACATTTCTTCGAAATCCGTGGCGGAGGAGCTGCATACTTGCATTTGTGTCTTCTCCAACGGTGGCCGTCCCTCTCGCAACGCCATTTTTGACCCATCACGCAGTTCGCCTGAGCTTCGGGTCTTGAACACTCCATCGCGAGTCGTTCGTGCTTTGTCGAGTAACTCGAATGCACCGGATGCACCCTGTTGTCCAGGTGAGGATCCGCACCTGGAAGAAAGTAAATGTTGGATCTCGAGTCACACAAGCTTTGTAGAGAATAACTCTACAGTGATCTAGAGTTTATTGTCCAGACGAGGATCTATATTTATCTCTAAACACTAGGTTTACGGAGTGCTAGAGTGACTATTTAACATTGCTTTATAAAAGTAACAAGAATGCAGCTATTAAAATTTTTAGCCATTCTTTTAATAGTATACACCCAAAGAAATAAAGTTGAATCATTTCTCATGGATGCATCTTTACAGTCTTCATAATTGTAAATTAAAAATATTAAAACACGCCATTTTGACGGATCCTGTAAAGCTAGTGTTAAACGGGTTTAGATTTTAAAAATATAGAAACTGAATTGATATATTTAACGTTCATTTTTACCGAATTAGTATATGGGAATCTATTTCCCTTTGCATTGTTAGAAAGATAGATAATCACAATATGTTGAAATTTACAGACAGCTACACGAATGTACATTGAATAATAATCAACGTGGATTTGTACAAGGTTGGACAGCTCTCATGTGGATCGCTAGAGGCTGGAGGAGTCAAAGGTTATTAATGTTTTGGCCTAAAATCGAATTTGCCTCGACTTCCTGGTTTCACGGCGCAACTTCAGCAGGCAGGCTCCGTAATCTCGAGAATCCGTATCCGAAAGAATTAAAACCGTTTACACCTGGATTTAAAGGGAGTACGTTAGGTGCGCTCTCGGAACGACCTGGTTTATGGCGGCAGTTCGGCGCTGGACTACGAGGACGAAAATGATGGCACGGTTTTATGAAGGGAACACGGGCCAATAAAACGGGATTAGAGCTGATCGTTGCGTAAATCCTGGCCGAGAGCTGGGTCGGTGATTTATGTCCGAAATGGAACCCGGACGTGGACCCCATCAGCCCCTTCCATCGCGATAATCCGTACGAATAAGATTTCAGTTAGCCGTGACCATTACTCCCAAACCATAGAGACCACGGGGTCTTCTACTTCGCCGAATATATAACGTTCATCAAAGTTAATCTTACGCCGAGCGCAAAACAAAACTCGTTCGAACGAACCGTCCATCAAGCGTCTAATTAAACTTTCGTATCCTCCGATCATCAATTTCCTGATACACGAAAACAACTTTCGATCAAAGTCCAGAGATTTTCCATCCGCCCCCGCGGTTTCTAACTTGTCGGAAGCGTCGCAACGCGGCTAAACCAGTTAAGATCCACTTAATCCCTCCGACAGCTTTGCAAATCCGCGCTTAACGTAATTTATTCATTGTGCGATTGGATCGTGGCGTGAGATTGCGGCTCTCGAAGAGTAGACCGGGTTTATTGCCGCGAAAAGGTCAACGCGACAACGGCGTCGAGCGTTACAGGAGTGGAAACGAGGTCTTCGACGGATCGAGGATGCGCGGGAACTTTTACCGTGGAATAATCCACCAAGCTACGTCTTAATCAGATGTCGCATAACGACAAAATTGCTCTGTGACAGATAAAAATGAAATTCATCCTTGCAGCCATATTCTGCATTTTTAACAGTAGGACTAGCAACGACTTGAAACGATTCTCCAACGCTGTTGATCTCGAACGACCTTGAATTAACCTTCATAATACAGATCATTGTATTCACCTTGAAAGGCTCTATCAGACTACAAACACACAAAACATCATTCCGTCCAACAACAAATAGATTGGACCTTTGTATCTCTTCTATGCCTCCACCAATAAACATACCAGATACAGGCTCCTTGTAAACAATTATCTGATGGATTTTTTGTTTATAGGTATCACCAATGGCAAAGCGAGATATTCATTCATCAAGTGAGATGTTACCTTTTGTTCGTGACTGGCAATTTCACACAATTACATCTACCAAGAAAGGGCAACTTTGTTTTTAATGAAGACATCTTGAAGACCAACTTAGTCGCAAACGGCAATCGACAATGCACGAAGGCCGTCAAGTTTCTAACAAAGAAATAACGTTACTTGAATCATCGATGACGGAGTCCTCGAAGTCCTCGTCCTCGGAGATGTCCTGGTCGCTGCCGGTGTCGTTCTCCAGGAACCGATGTTCGGGTTCGTGCTCCGCTTCCAGATCGGCCGCGGCCTCCTCCTCCTCTTCCGGGATCGCGCTCGCGTTCGAATTCGCGTGCTGTTTCGCGAGGGTGGCGTTCATCCTCCTGGCCTCCCTGGCTCTCGCCTCGGCGATCGATTCCGGCGTCTCCCGGCGTCCCGACGACTCGATCAGGAACGTGTCCGGCCATTTGAATTTCGACCTTCGGCCGTGTTTACTAGAACCGAACAACAAACCCGTCTGTACCCGTTCCATCGTCGCCGTTCGCGTGTTCGATCGTTCTGTGGATTTTTCACCGGCCAGCGGTTTTTGTCGGCCGGCACCGGCGAATTGGCAATGTATACTCACTTCTGGAAAAGTTTCTTGAAAGAACGACCGTCCATCTGCGGCGGCGTCTCGACGCCGGCTATGTCCAGGAACGTCGGCGCCAGGTCGATGTTCAAAACTATGTCGTCTACGCTGCAACGTCATATAGATGCTTTATCGTAATCCAATATTGGAGGCTCTTGCTCCCTCAACCCCCACGGAGTAAATACCGAACGGCCATCGCGCCAGCATATTCGACCCGCGAGTGTCCCGACATTTTCAACCCCCTGGATCGCCCCCTGCTTTTTCTCAACGCGCCTCCCCTCCCCCTCTCGACCTGGAACCGTAATATATCCCGCGACTCATGGTACCGCAATATGAAGCATCGCTTACTTGCTCGACCGAAAATCCCGCTGCATTTTATCCGTTTCCACGAAATTCTGCGCGTTGCGCAGTGGACTATACAATTCCATGCGTTTTTACTTAGGGCGCGGTGTGCAGAAGTTCCTGGCTAGAACAATGTTTGTTTAAGTTGCCCAAAATTGTGTACCTCCTTCGTTTACTGGTTCCCGTTACTTGTCATATCTTTTATTTGGCTCCTTGTAAGCTTAGGAAACGTGTGAGCCACCGTACCTTGCAAACGTGGTAGGCATACAACCTTGATTTAATGCATTTGACCCTTTTGTGATATAATTTTGGGGCAACTAGACTGGAAATCTGTATGGTTCGAAAAATCAAAGTGTTTGAGGTTACACGACAGGGGGGGGGGGACGCGTAAAACCAATCCTACAATCAAACCGAAAACGATGTAACATCCCCCTTTTGTAGACAGTGGTCTATCTTCACGAAAAGTGGAGGTAGACTCGTTCGAATAGATTCCACAAAACATTCACATTAACGAAAAGTTACGAGAATTTCTATTCCACTTTACCATGAAGAATCTCCCATCTAACGAAATTTATTTTTCTCTACTTTTGCTATTTGTCTCTAAAGTAATCAATGAAAGTGGAATATGCAATTTTTTAGTGGATTATGGTATGCTGCAAAAGTCCAAAGATTTAACTACAACGAATTCTCGATATATGTCAACAACACGGGTCTTGTCAGCGTCGTGTATCGTCCAGGGGACATACCCGAGCCGTGTTGTGTCTACCGAGGCCTCTCGAGCATCGCGGCCCTTCACGGGGTATACCCGCGGTAGTGGGGATAATTTCGCGACGTTTATACTCCAGGCCTTGGCGACATATATGGAGAAATCGCTGTAATCGTAAGCCGAGACCTCATAATCAAATAGCTGCAACTGTACCGTCCACTGCGGTAAAGAAATCGCTAAAAAGTCGAGCAGACGAGTTTCGCCCCGGTACCAAAAGTAACGGGAATCCATAAAAAAAAAAATGCGAACGGGGGTCCTCCGTTTTCCCGATGGAAACGCGTGGCCGTACGTTGAGTCGGCGGTTCCCAGTCGGTGCGGCCGGGCCGCGGGCAGAAAGAACGGTGCGCGTTGCTTGCACACGGAAGTTGCCCTGTGCGTCATTAATCTAACAGCGATGTTTATAACAGACGTGGCTGGCCGTGCTTCAATTTATACGCGAGTGGTCGCCGGTTCACGTTCACACGGTAGTTTGGCAAACGCGAGGAGGAGCCGGGTCTCGGCCGGCCCGTCTCGGTTTACCAGCTGGTTTTTCGTCGCGCCGGTTGCGAACGCGCGTTTGCGACGGATATAAATTATTGGTTTCCGAGGCTCCTCGTGGCGTCCCGCGGAACCGTAACTCCAGGAGACGGCCAGACAACGGCCACTTACCCGCGAGTGCTCTATTTATTGCCGTGGAGCCGGGGTTAGGGAGGAACGTTGTTCGATGCGGCCCGATATCGTCGCGGTATTTCAATGGAACGATCGCCGGGGCTCATCGTCGAAAATTATCGCCGCTCGTGACTCGTCCCTTTCCCGGGGGAATTTACGGGACGTCTGGTAGTTCGCGGGAGCCGGCGCGGCCGCGTAGCCGGCAATTAGGTGTGCAACAATGTTGACGAGAGCCTCGTCAGACAGAGGGGAAGCAGCGGTTGGATTGCTCCTATGAAACGAAAGCGCCTGGGGAACCCGCGAGGGAGAAACCCGCGAAATCTGGACGCTTAGCGTCGCGATGAATCCTCGTCCGGGTTTCGCGATGAATCAATTTGCCCCGAGTCGTTTGCTACCGGGGACCCGTTCCGTTCAACCGTGTACGCGATTCGTCCGCTGTCACGCCTCTCCTCTCTCTGGCCGCTTAGGCTCTCTCTCGCGATCGTTTATTTGTCCCGTCCGCGGTTCCCTCGCTGGCGGATTAACGAGCCGTTCCAGGAGCACGACATCCTACGCGGAACGAAAGTAATAATAAACCTTGCTTACATGGTGCCGGGTTCGATACCAGGTCCCCTGATCAAAAACGGAACTCTGACGTCGAACTCGAACGGGAAGCTCTTCCCTTTGATTAACCCGAACTGGCCCAAATGGTAGCCGTGGTCCGACGTGTAGATGATGTACGTGTTGTCCAGCTCGCCGAGGTCTTTCAGTTCTTGGTAGATCTGTTTAGAGGAGGGTTCCGGTGAGACATCGAAATAAATTGCCGTTTCACCGAAAGCGGCGTTTAGTCACTAGCCCGACCGGCCCGTGGCAGATGCATCGATTAAACCCCCCCGTCTCTTCTCTCTCCCTCTCCCTCTCCCCCCACCGCCCCGAAAGAGAAACGTTCTTGCCGATCTCATGAATCACGTACCCGGTCCACGGCGTCGTCCACGCTCTGCAGCGTCTGCAGCCTCTTGGTCATCAGCAGATCCGTGAACTGCTTGTGGATCGGCTGCATCTTCTGCGTGACTTGCAAGATCCATTGTTTATCCGGGTTCGGGGCGTAATCGTAGGCGGGCGTGCTGCAACAAAGAATTTCGGCGCATGCCAGTCGGCTTCCGTGCACGGTGGATCATTCAGAAAACACCGTAGACAACCGAAATTGCTATGGCGGTGTCCTCTGCGAGGGGCGGCTAATCGAATAATGACACGTCTCTCAGGCATTCGATTGTTTTACACTTTTCAGGCGTTTGGCATTTTTTTTTGTACCTTTGATGCTTTGCAGAGAGACTGAACAAACATCACAGTTATTTTTAAAATTGTTTAGAGCAGGACTACGACCATACGGATTAGAAAATGTATGATTCCATGGAAAAATATCAAGATGTTCTTCGAATCACCTAAGCACGAATAGAACTGAAGACGCTGAAGAATTCACGGTTTCAAATATGAAGACGTTTTCAATCAGTATATAATAAATTATTATTAATAATCTTGACGATGCTAAGGAGGTTTCCAATATTTTTTACATTCTTCAGGTCCGTGGAAATGATTAAGCTTACCCTTATTTAGACTGTACATTTTTTGCCGACAATATTAGATCAAACAGTCAGCAACTTACTAGCAATGAAAAATAAATTGAATTAGGTGTCTCACTCTGTGTAGAAGGATGATAACCTAGCGGATTTTCTCCTAGCGAGCAAGGGTCTATCAAATATCAAAATTGAAGTTCTCAAAATTGACTCCTCGAGCAAATTACTGCTTCTAAAATTAAACTATGGTTACGGTGACCATGCGTCCCTTATTCGAGAAAACCTTTATTTCACTGTTCAGTCCTTCAGATTTATTTTTTTGTTTTACATAGCCATTTTGTACTTTCTTTTGTGAATTGTAACAAAATTGAATCGCCCAGGAGACATGTTTCGAGGAACCGATCGACGTCCACCTGTCGTCGAGACTCTAATCGGCTGTTAATTGCGACCGGTGCCACCCAGCGTCGTGGATTCCCTATTAGCCGATCAAGTCTCCGCGTGGCTCGAGTATCTAGGATTTAGGTGTGCCCCCGTGCGCGACACGATCCGGCCAAGCAAAATTGAATTAATCTCGAGTACCTAACGAGAACGCGAGAGTTCGATGCAACGAGAAGGTGAAACGCGTTGGACCCTCGAGACACCGTGACCCCCCTTCTCGTCCCTCAAGGCTCCCCGTCCTCTTTCAGCCTAGCTCTCCACCAATTACGCGAGACACGAAATTATGGGTAATTGGCCCTTCACCTTCCTCCACGTCCTTCAGGAACGCTCGCCTCGAACGTGGAGGATCTTTGTCTTATTGGCGGACCTTCGTACGGGATGCAGGAACAGGTTTACCGGGGCCCCGGACATTCAGAATTTCATAGAGTACCGACCGGTCACCTGCTGGAAAACTCGAGACGTCCACGTTGCCTCGTGACCCCGGGCAGTGTCGCCAAATTAGGGGAATTCGCTCGAACTCAGGGGAATACAGTTACCCTGTCTCTGCCAGTGCCGGATTGGTCACGTGACGTTGTGACGCGTGCACGACAGAGACGAAACGCATCACGTGACCAGCCCGTGACAGAAGCGGGGGGAATGGCGTCGTAGAAGGGGTAGGTTGGAGTGGGGAGACGAATGTATCGAAATACAGTGAATTCTCGTTACGAGTCAGTTGCGCCGTTTTGGTGGACGACTCTTAGACGAAATCTGAGGTTGTCGCCGAGCGTCGCATATGAAATACACAGGGCACGCCGGAAACCTAAGAGTCACATCCGTCTACAAGTCATAAAAGCCTATGACTACTAAGCGATAGTGACGAGAAGACTGAGAAAATGTCTCTCTCCGATACAATGCTTGCACGTAGCTCGAGAGACGGCTCTCGAGCTTCGGCCCCTCACCGCGGTGGTGTGGGTACTTCCACTGACTCCAAATTGTAAAATTGGCACTGACTCGTAATGAGAATTCACTGTAAATCCGTCGGAACGAAATCGAGACGTCTACAGTGTGGACTCTGCACGAAGGGACAGGGGTTACCCTGACGTCGCCGACATTTGTTTTCATCGACGCCAAGTTTCGTCGACAATGTCAACATTCACATCGGGTTGTCGACTTCTACCGCGTACAATGAAAATACGAAGCTCGGCGTCGATGAAAACATTGCCCCGGTGATCTCAAGGTGACGGGTATAATACTGTGGGCGATGTTCGGTGTCGATGGAATCGTGACGGCGGAATGTTTACGGATGAAGTGATTTTCGACGAGGTCATGGTAACCCGGAGGGGCGATCGTGAATCCGGGCGGGAGCGAATAAAGTAATTATTTATCGCTGCTCGTGAAACTCCGACCGCAGCTTTATGAAGATTTCGCGGGTACGAAAATGGCACGACTATCCGAGTGGTAATTTATGATTTTAATTCGGAGATATTAGCGGTTTGATCGTTGAAAGCTTAATCTTTCTGTGTAATGGCTTTCGAGAATAGGGGCACTGATGATTCCTGTGTAGAGCAGTTTAAAGTTCACTGCTGGTGACTGATGAAGCAGGAAAGGTCGTACTAAGATGATTCAGCTTGGTTAAGAGTGTATTACTATGATGTTACTATGAACGCATATAATGATTCAGCTTAACTGCAAACACCTAGTCATCTCACAATCAATTTATTGGGTTGTCCGGAAAGGTCGTGCCGTTTTTCTGTAGGTGGCATTAGGATAGGTCTGAATATGTCAGAATGATTGAAAACAAACTGCATGTGTACATAGGCTAAAAAGGTGATCTTTCAGGCATTTTTAGATAAAAGTTTGATTAGGATACATTAATTTTTGTTAGTTTTGTACGCTCTTAAATATGGAAGGAAACAGAGTGAATTATAGGCATTTGATGCTTTTTTCTCCCAAAAGCTGTAGGAGCTTGGTTGGGATGTGCTACCCCATTCACCCTATTAACCAGACAGTACACCCTCATATTTTCATCTCTTTAGGTCAATACAAAATTTCCATAATGATTTAATTTAACTCTTTGGTCGATATAAAAAATCATATTTAAAAGTTTCTCGCCGAAAAACGCAAGTTGCCTGAAAGATGGAGAAAGATTATGGAACAAAATGACAATTATAATAATTCAATAAATGTATATCAAAATTTAACTGTACTGCGTTTGAGTTTCCCTTAAAAATCGGCACGAACTTTCCGGACGGCCCAATACCTCTGTAAGAAGGTTAAGGGTGTCTGTAAACTCGGCTGAATCGTTTTCGAATAACAAAACGTGATTCGCTTGAAGAAAGAACGCGGGTGGGGGGGAGGGAGGTCCAAAAACTGCGGGTTTCGTGGGGCGAGGGGCACGGAACGCGGTCCGCGTTAATTTCGCCGGATAGCCTTTTTTTCGTTTGCCCGGCTGCTGACGGTCGTAAAGCAGCTCGTTCCTTTATGCAAATTTAAAATAAAGCGCGCAATCTGACGGCGGTGGCCCCCGAACGAAGAATACTCCTCCCCGCCGCCAACGCGCCGACGTATTTCGTCTGGACTCCGTAATTGCGGCCTATTCTGCGTACACCGGCTCGCCACGGCCACTTAACTTTCCCGCGAGACACTCCACGATTATATTTTGCGCCCAGACACGTGGCCCCCACCCACCCCCTTGCATTCGTCTCTCTTCCCCTCTCTCCCTCCCCCCTTCTCTTTCTCTCTCTTGCACCCCAATTGCATCCAACTCGTTTGTCTCCGCGCGCGCATCCCTCGAACGCGCTCTCATTCGGCAGCTGTCTCTCGGAACAGCCGCGGATTTAATCGACCGCTTCAGATTAGTCGAGCGAGTCTTAATTAAGGAATCGGGGGATAAGCTGCCTTCAATCTGCCGCCCCACCTGCGAACCTGGTGATGTAACAATCGAGGAACTAAGGTTGTACCCTCTGTCCACCGGGAGACTTTTAAAAATCTTTTTATTTTACGTATAAGCAGTACAACTACAGTGAATTCCCGATATTAGTCACTTGCGCGGTTCTGGCGAGTGACACTTAGACGAAATCTGTGGTTCTCGCCGGACGCTGCATTGGAAATACGCAGTGCACGCTGGAAATGTAAAAGTCACTATTCGTGGTGGTGTGGGTAGCCCCAGTGACCTTTAAACAAGAGGCTCGCAGTGACTTATATCGGAAATTCACTAACCTCTTAAGCACTGTACATAGTGCCATATTGGTTCCCGTGGAAAGCATCAGTTTGAACGGTACGAACCACTATAGTGGCTTTCATGCTATCCGCGGCCAGGCGCGCCGTCCGTGGGAGACAGAGTTGCGGACGAACGCGCCGTGTTTAATAACATTTCAGATATATTCATCAGTAGACTGCGGATTTCTTTGTGCAAAAATTTTCTACTTCAATCCTGACAAACTAGAGTAAAATACAAATTCATTTTCTTGCTTAATAGATTAGCACCTTGACTGCCAAACTGGAGACCTCAAAAATTGCATAAACTTAAAGTAAGTTATTTAATGAAATAAAAATTGAAAAAAATTAAATGTATGATATTCAGTCCTCCAACTTTCTTGCATTTTACAGATCCTAATCAAATTTGGAGCAATCAAGATATTAACATAAAAATTCACTTTAAAACCTGGACAAATAATTCTGTCACCCACATATGGGTGACACGGCAGTGAAAGTGTTAGGTTGAAAATAGTGGGACAATATTTTTTAATTCTTCGAATGTTTTCACTGTCTTGTGTTTCTCCTCATTTTATGCATTCATAACAAAAATTGGTTGGTACAATTTATAACAATACTCAATAAGTTTTGTTTGGAAAGTTTGTCTCTTTCTTTAGAAAGTTATGGTTGCTTGAAGTTTGGCACTTCAAGTGCAATCCAATAAAACACTGAATTATATATTGCAACTGATATCGGACACAACGTTGTCAATGAAAACGTCCAAGAAACGGTTATATGGTAAATATGCTTTTTATTTTCATTACAGTTATACAGTAAAACATATATATAGTAAATTCCCCATTTGCAACAATTAATCAAATTCTTAAAAACTTTCACTTTTCAGCCACTCTCCTCGAATATACAAAGAAACAGTAAACCGAAGCTCATCGCCCGGCAGTTTTCCATAGAATCGAAAGCTATTACAAAAGCATTCACCCCGGCCTCCCAGAAAACACTTCGCGACCCCCCTGGGAGCCCAGCGACCGAGGCCCACGGTGCGTTACCCTATCTATGAAATTTTATCTTACGTCCTATGGATGTTTCCCGGTCTTATCAGAGAAACGAAATTCGCGGAGAACGCTCGACGCAGACGGATGTACGGTCTAAGGATATCGAGTGCAGGGAGGTAATCGATATTTGAGGGAGCCCGAGTGGCTGTCAAGCATCGCCGAGTATCGCGAGTATCAAGAAAAGGGGCCGCGTAAAACGAGGAAAAATAAGTTCTCCGCGGTGATAGCCTGCGTCGACGTCAGCTTCTTCAGCTTTTAGCCGCGGCGAAGACGTCGCAGGAAGATGTGGCCACCGCGTGCACGGTTTCAAACGATCGATTGTTCTCGGTCTCCGGCGAATCCATCAAATCGCACGAAGGATCCGAGCGTTCGGGAGCTGGAACTCCGATCGACATATTTCACGTTCGATAATTAACGATCCCCGGCTGGATCGCCATCCTTCCCCGTCGCGTCGGTTCGGATAGACTGTTTTCTCCTTCGACCGGGAACCTCGGCGGAACTATCCTCCACGGTTGTCCATAACTTCGTCCGGACAGACCAGCCTCGCCAGTTTCTGTCGCCCGGCGTTTGCCTCGTTAATCAATTCCGCCGTTGCCGGGCCGTTATCGCGCGTGATCTACGCGGATCTAACGCGGCAGAAGTCGGCTCTGATGCATGAGCAACGCGCGCGAGATCGATCAGCGTCGAGCGGTTTTCGTGCCGGAAAACCGCGCGGCGAATCCGATCGCAGCTAAATTTCTTTTCCCTCCCTCTCTCCTCTCGCCCCTGGGAGCGGAGAGGCAAAGATCAGCCGCGGTCCCCGGCGTAATTGCCGCATAAATTTCTTCCGCTAATTACCCCGGCGGTAAATTCCGATTATCTGATCGCGGGGAGCAGGGGGCAGCGATATTAACGGGCTCTCTCCGCTCGGAGTTAAAACAAGGCCCGCGGGCGAGCGAACGTCCAGCGCCGAGTTTTGACCGTTCAGCTCGGTGTCGTTGCCTTCGGATTAGTCACGGTGAGGGGCTCTGTCAAAATATAAAGCGGGCTCGTTGACCGCGATAATGGCAACGGGCCCTTCCGCTCTTCCCCACTCCCCATTACGCGCGGACGATCCGCGCACGGTCATTAACGCGACCAGATCTTCGAGCAGATTGACCGGGCTCATCGGCGAACGACCACCAGTTGATTCGATGACGAAACTGCGCCTCCGCGGCCCCTTTAAATCCTCGGATCGAGGACGATTCAGAACCGCCCGGGGACAATAAAGTAGACTGCGGGCTTCCAGCTGCAGGCTTCAAAGCTGATTAACTTCGAAAGAGACAGCAGATCTTTCGCTCTGGATTGACTCTGAGATTTGTGAAAGTATATTTTATTTACGGTGGTTCCTTTGCTATTATTATTATTGTTTCAAATGACGACCGTGTGGGGGTTAAAGGCGGAAGTGATACTAGGGGGCTGTTGATACATTTTTGGATTTCAGCAACCACTTCATTGATCCACCAACGACACAGTCTCTGTGTCCTCTTGCGACACAGCCTCTTGAATTTTCGATGCAATTGTTTTCTTTAATAAAATTATCGAGCTCCTCTTACCACGTTGAATGCCACGTCACCCATATGTGGGTGACGGAATTATTTGTCCAGGTTTTAAAGTGAATTTTTACGTTGATATATTCATCGTACCAAATTTTATTAGGATCTGTAACATGCAAGAAAGTTGGAGGACTACTCGGTATCATACATTTAATTTTTTCAATTTTTATTTCATTAAATAACTTACTTTGATTTTATGGAATTTTTGGGGTTTCTAGTTTGGCGGTCAAAGTGTTAAGCGAAGTTATGTTTTATGCACAGAGAAAACAGAAGAATGCAGTCTATGGAGTTTCCCAGCAACCACAGGATCAACAACTGAAACAGTTGCGGGTCACCGGAGACCCAATGATACCAACTGAGAGATAATATAGATTCTACAACTTGTGGTTGCAATACTTCGATCACTGCATACCCAGTAAACAATTTGCTTTGAATTTTGCACCAAAATTTGTCTCCAAATTCCTATCCATATGTTTCCGCATTAGGCTCGGTATTTGAGTGCAAAGTCTGCAGCCAAAATTCCATGTCAAATTGAAGCCAAACCTTGACTTCGTTCAGCTTCGTTATAGAGGGCAGGTCGGTCGCACTAAGAGAGGACCTAACCTTGATCTGAAAGTAAATATCGGGCAAAATCGGAGTATAATACATTTGTAAACATATTTTATTTGTATACACATTTTTTACGGCGCTGAGTCTTTCACGGCACATTGTGGTGTTTACGCACCACTTTTGCGAACAAGGTTATGTCCGTTCTTAGTGCGGCGGACCTGCCCTCTATAACGAGGGCTGAACGAAGCCAAGGTTTGGCTCTAATTTGACATGGAATTTTGCTTGCAAACTTTGCAGTCTGTCTCCGAATTTGACTAGGAATTTGTCGACAAATTTTAGTGCCAAATTCATATAAAATGAGGACCAAATTCTGCTCCGAGCAGGGTTTGGTACCAAATGGGTAAGTCTTTTGTTCGCAAAGTGTGGTGCAAACATTGCGCTGCTAGAAACAGCATTTGGCTAACTGGGTACATTAAAATCACGACACTATTTTTAGAATCTCTTCTTTCCCCATTACAAGCGTTTCCTGATGCAAATGCGGCAGCTCTTGGACGAAGACAAGATGTTCCACTGTTCTAAAAAGAGATCGCAATTCGAGAACATTGAGACACACAACATTTTAACCGGGGAAATGTGTGTCGCGTATAAACCAATCGCTCCTCTTCCGCATTAGCAAGCCAGCTCGTTAACATTTTAATATCGGCGCTCCTCCTATCAGAATTAATTGGATTCGATAGAAAGTTCCACGAGGGAGATTTCTCATTAGATGACAGATGCCTCCTCTCGTCCCTCCCTCATTCCTCCTGTCTCGTTGGAATGGTAAATCGCGTTTCACGATCCCGGAGAAAAACTAGCGGCTGGTTCTCGGTTTCAATCGGACGATCGATATACCGGTGTCCCGTTGTCGCGTCGAGCTTATCAGATGTTGCACAAAACAGATAAGGATCCGATGTCGCCTGTGGAACGAAATTGCAGGGAAACGAGCCAGGAAAATCGCGGCGCGGTGACACGTCGGTCGTTCCGTAGAAATTACGCGAGTATCGGTTGCACGATCGAGCGCGATCGAGTCGAACGGCCCCTTACGATCGTTCGGTCGAACGTTATTGAATCGCGATCATTGGTCCGGTTGATTCACGAGCGAGCGACCGGCTATTACACGCCGCCTCTGCCGCGTGTAAATTAACGTTAATAATCAGCAAGCGGAAGCAGAGCCGCTTCTCTGGCCCGGGAGAATGAAAAATCGGAGAAGAGAGAGGGAGAGAGAGCGAAAAAATCGAAAAGAAGTAGAATTTATTAATCGAGAGGAGCGGTCTCGCGACGCCGGCCTCCGGCGAAAAATAAAGAAACCCGATCAGGAAATTACCCGGCAGTCGTAAAACTGATTTCGAGCCGGTGTCGCTTTAATCCCATCGCGCCAGCGCGAAAATATTAATTCGAAACCCGGTCAAACGGCAGCTTAAGGGCATTCTGCCGTGTTTCTCTCTGCCCCCTCCCCCCTCATTCGGTAAAAGCGTCGTGAAAGCACATAATTGCGCGTGCCGCGTGGCGCGCATTAATTTATCTCGATTAGCTTTTGAACGACGGCAGCGCGATGCACCAGCCCCGAATCGAAAAAATCCCGATTATGGAATTAAACGGCGACAAACCCCCGCCATAGGTGCCCCATGCAACTCCGTTAACCGCTGTTGCATTATGGATCGCGTTTAATTGGAATTTATTGCGTCACGCCGATACTCGGTTCCGGTCGTAAACACGTCGGCTCATCCGTAAGAAAATCCATTTCGCCCCTGGAATTTCTAATCTTTCTGGACTTCCATTTTCCATTTTCCGGACCGCAACGCTCACGGAATGTTCCGTTGCCTGCAATTGATCTTTGCTTCTGTTGCACAGTGTTTACTCGATACATGTCCAAAACACGGGGCTAGCCACGGACATGTATCGGCCAGGAGACACTACTCTTTTATCCACACGACCTTGCACTCCTCGGCGACCGAGGTCTCTCTGGGACTTTTAACGGCTAGGCACTTGGGACATATATACAGTAAACACTGTATACCGAAAATTGTAACGGCGACGAGGAGGTTCATTTTTCTTATAGGCAGTTTGTGAGATTTATATTGTGGGATGGAGCACGGAAATTGTTCATGGATCATTTCCAATTAAAACTGCCGTAGGTTTAATATTTTTCTGACGATTCCTCAGACTCGCGTTGTTCCTCGTAAGTGACTCAGCAATTACTGCAATACCAGTCATAGATATTTACAGCAATGACTCTTCTCCGAATTTGATTGCATACTCTCTTCAAGGAACACTTAAGTCTGAAAATCGCCGTGCTAGTTCCACCGTCAACGTGTACGAAGCTCATTCGAAGTACAGTGAATTCTCGATATATGTCAACAACACGGCCAGCGTCGTGTATCTTCCAGGGGACATACCCGAGCCGTGTTATGTTTACACTCCTAGGCCTCTCGACCTTCGCGGCGCTTCACGGCGTAGTGGGGATAATTCCTCGACGTTTATCATCCAGGCCTCGGCGACATATATCGAGAAATCACTGCACTTGATTTTGGTAATTCCAAAAAAGTAACAGGACTGCGTGTAAATCGTTCAGACAACAACGACGCCTTCACAATTTCAGGAGTCGCGAAACAGAAACCGCAAAGCTTCGATCCCAGTGTCAATTTCGCCTCTACCGGATCCGCGAAACTGTCAGCGCGTTGTTCGAACAATCGGCTCGCTGTTCGCGCGTTCTACGGGCCGGGACAGCGTCGAGGCGTTCTCGTTTCGTTTTCACAAAGCGATGATGAACGGCGCGGCGTCGGGCATTCTACGGGGAGTATCGGCGATTCTGGCCCAGTTTCGCGGAGAATCCGGTAATGAATGGCTCCCGCGGAGAGAACTCCGTTCGCGCTTTCCCGGGAAGGGGAGATACTGCGAGTAGAACGTCGGCTGTTGTCGCGTTGGTACGGTAACGACCTACATAAAGGAGACGAAGCGGTGGCGCGGCGCAGGGGAGGAAGACCTAGAGCCGAGAACGATGCTCCTCGAGCTCGTGTTTTCTTCGGCCGGGTAATGGCATCATCGGGGGATCAAATCCTTATAAAATTCAGCGACGAAGAGTGAAGAACAAAGGAAGCTGAAAGTCGCATTAGGAAAAGGAGGGAATCTTCTCTGAAAGAGAATGGTTCCTTATATCGTTCACCGATCGGACGTTCTATCGAGCGGATAGCTCTCGCTATCGTGGAAACGGTGTCCAACAAAAATACCAGGCGTACAACGAGGCAATCTGTAGTCCCCCCGGGATCTACAAAAGATCCCTCGCGAAAACGTCACGCGTTTCTCTGCTCGTCGTCTGATTCGCAGTCGGCCAGGTACTCGCGTCCAGCTAGAGGAGAGGACGCAAGACAGGAGGGAACACGGAGAACGCGGCTCTCTTGGTGTGCACACACGTGTACGTCCTCTCTGTCTGTGTGCGTGTGTTTTTTTTTCTTCTAGCATGGAAGAGAGACAGGTGAACATAATACCTGCATCACGGCCGGTACAATGACGGGCGTTGGCTGTGTCCAGAGGGGCGAGACCGAGACTACAGCGAGAGGGGTGCACGCGTTTTTAGTGCTTTTCATCGCTCGCCAGCTCGCTCGCGCACTGCGCCCTGTCTAGGGCACTCCATCACGCGACGATGACACACCGTCGCTGCAGTTATCTATCCGGTTGTCTAGTCTAAAGTGTGCTCTTCTCCGCCTCTCTCTCTCTCTCTCTTTTCGTTCTCTCGGCGAACCCCGCTCTTTCCCAACGACAACACACCCCTCGAACCCGTCCGCGAAACAAAACGGCCATTCGCGGATTTCGAGACTCTAGACACGACACTCGGCGACCTTCTCCGGGTCGCGACGAGCCTCTCGACCCTCGGGAATCGAGCATTGTCGTCCGCAGAACCGCGCCGGACGTCGGACTAGCGGCACGCGTTTGCTCGTTCCGAGAAACCAGCGTTGTTGTCAGGAAGCGCGCGTATGGTACCGTTGCGCGTACGACATTCTGAATGGAAATGAAACGCGGCGTCGTCGCCCCGTCGAGAAACGTACGCGTGCAGAACCATTTCCGACACCTCTCTCGCGAGGAAACGCGGCTTTGAGGCGAGGCACCGTGCCTGAAAACGCTCTGGCGACGATAAATAATCTTTGAAAGACTTCACTTCAAAGAAATGGTACGCTAACGCGTTTGCCGCTACGTGATCCGTGTGTATGTGGGCCACGATGATTTTATACGGGGAAGCGCTGCGAATATTTTTAGCCGGGAAGCTATTTCGAAGCTGGCAGGACGACAGGGTGTCATTCTTGGACGAAGAATGTTTCAAGGCTCTTTGTCTTTTTGTAAATTCATGAGTCGACGTCCTGACAGGGAATGCAACAATGGTGAACCGTTCAAGATAACTGGAGAGCTTGAGGAGCTCTTCTGCCCTAATTTTTCTAGACTCGAGTGGCGTGCATGCGCCAAGACGTTTCGCGATGTACCTATCGACTTCAAAGTTTCGTGAGACTGCATTGGAGGTCGTCTGCGCGTTGCCAATTTTTCGTAAAATATTTCACCATCTATGTGGATTTTATATTATATTAGAAAATTTAGAAGAGAGTAAAAGAAATTGATCCGAGACGTGACCAAGGGAAGCGAACTGATCGAGAGAATCGAAAGCGTCGAAGACACCGATTTGCGACCTGCATTCACGTCCCAAGAGATCGAGTGCATCCCAGCGTGTGCGAGGCCGCTTTACATTCAGACAGCCGTGTGTCTCGAACGCTTTGATAAATTTAATTCACCGTCCGCAGACACTCGAAATGCCTCGGGGCGACAGCTGAATGGCACAGAAATGAGTACAGCGCTGTGTCTGTCTGTTTACCATTTCTTTGGAGAGCCATTGACATTTCACTTGTCCTCGGGTCTCCTCCTCCCCAACCCCCTCCCCACCCCGAGTTCACAATGTCGATACTAATAAGAAGCGTCGCGGACGGACCCTAAAATATTTCATTTGCTTGCCTCGTTTCGCGAGCGCCGTGTGCTCGACTGAAAGGGCTATCGTTATAACGGCGGATCTTTAGAGAGGCAGCCTGATGATACGGTTCCAGCAGCACAAGAAGGTAAATTGCGAGTAACGCGAGTCGGTGAAAAGCTCGTTTAAAGAGGGGCGCGGTACGTGTGTAAATAATAATGCAGCCAGTTGCCTGCAATCGCGGAGCTCCCGAGACCCATTTCGCGAGAAGGAAACGACTCGCAGACGGAGGAATAGCGTCTGGCGTGGGCACCGAGCACGGATTGCCCTATGGGGCACTGCATCCGTCTAAAGAGCGCCAAGGCCACGCCTACTCCGCACACGTTGACTGCCATGTCACCCATACGTGGGTGACGGAATTATTTGTCCAGGTTTTAAAATGAATTTTTACGTTAACCCTTAGCACTCGAACGGCGACTGTAAGGCGTCACTAAAAATTGCTGTATCATTCTTCAAAATATTGTTTTCATGGTTAAATTTGTTTATATTTCATAAATTACTAAACATTTCAATATTGTACGAGTAAATTGCATCATTTCCGTATAACATGAAAAATATATATATAGAAGGGAAATATCCAAAGGGTTAATATATTTATAGTACCAAATTTAGGATTAAAGTATTAAACATGCCACGACAGAAAGTAAATTTCTATTTCTCCCCAGTTTCTTGCAATTCAGGTAGACAATTTTTATTTTGCACAACGATCCGTCCACTAATGACCCATGCAAGTGGATCACGCGACGCTAAATAATTAATGTTAAAATAAATTATTGCTCCCCTTTGCACAGAGGGAGGCACGATGAATGAAACCTTGAATAAGGGTCGACTTGTCTTGAAATATCGAATAAGGGTCTAAGCACTAGAATTTTACATTTAAATCGTCAAAAGGGGACGCGACTTATGGAATGATAAGATAGAAGCAAAACGTCTACGTTGGGATCGATGGATCTTGTCCAAGGAGAAACGAGTCGATGATTTAGCAAAGATGAACGGAACATCTGAGTCGAAGGGTCGATCGGAACGAGTAAAGTCTGCCGGTGGAGACAAGAAGGGCATGATTAACGGCAAACAGATCTCCGATCTTGGGCTAACGAGTTGACCCAGATCCGACTCGACTCGACTCGACTCGACTCGTCTCGGCTCGGCAAGGTACGGCAGTCGAAGGACTGGCCGGTAACGAAGGCAAACACAATGACAAAGTTTCTGGTACTTACTGGTGAGTGGTGACGTTGAAGAAGAGATGGGAGAACTGGGGTGCGGAGTCCTCCGGTCCGTGCGGCGCCGGGAAACTCGCGACGAGCATCACCGGCTTCCGGGCGAAATTGTGTTTGCTCTGTCTGAGAAAAGCCACGCTGTCGTTCGCTATCAGGTCCGGATAATAGTCCTTGCTGTACTCGAAGCCGTGCTTTATCTTCTTCCCGTTCATGTTCACGCTGTAGTTGTAGTACCGTGAATTCATTATCAGGCCGCCCCACTCCCGCCATCCCGGCGGTATGTACAGGCCGTTGTACTTGTTCAGATACTTGCCGAAGTACCCTGAAAACGTGTGTTTGCGATAACGTTGGATTCGATTGCCGCGGGGCGGGGGAGACACGAATCGCTACGGCGAATCGACGTCTCCGTCTGTTACCGAGACCGACTTGCTCTCTCTCTCTCTCTGTCTTTAACCTGTACTAGTAAGGTAATGTAATTGCAGTTGCAACGATTAAAATTGACATCATCTGTACGTGACTTTTGCTTTAAAATATATCGTTACAATAAACGCATGAGCATAAAATAATAGTTTTTTCTCAAGCCCCGATACTTGTAGCTTGGTATCCCCACCTCTGTGTGGGAGTGGCCTCGTGACCCCGCCCCATCTCGCAAATATATATTATAATTTTGTAGTTGCAATGTTTGCTTGATTAAAATGTACATAATATTCGAGCAGCTTTTGCTTTAAATTGTACCGTCAAAGTAAGCGTGTAAATATGGAGACAGTTTTTGTGGCTTGGTATCCCCACCACTGTGTGGGGGTGGCCTCGTGACCCCGCCCCATCACGCAAATATATATAATTTTGTAGTTGCGACATCTGTTTGATTAAAATGTACATAAGCGTGTAAATATGGAGACAGTTTTTGTCAACTACTTTTGCCTGGATAGTTGTAGCTTGGTATCCCCACCACTCTGTAGGAGTGGCTTCGCACCCCCACCGCTGCGTAGGAGTGGCTTCCTATCCCCACCCCACGACTAATAGCCCGTGGTTCTCACTACAGCCTTCTCGAAAGAAATCTGCTATAAACATCTGAGGTTGTATTTTTTCCGCAAAATTGAATTTTGACAGACAATGTAATGCAAACTTGGAGCAAGAATATTTTTTGAATTTTGTTGCACGGCTACAGTTTGGTGCCAAAGGGTGAAATATGGCTGGCATGCAACGAACAGGGCGTGAATAGAGTGAACTTTATTTTTCGCGGATTTAGCCAAAAAATCACGAATCAATGTTCGCTATCGGATGAATAATGACCGCAAGGCGTGGCCGGTTCCCTAAGCCCGGGTTTGACGAGAAAAAAAAAACGACCGCTCTATCCCGGACTATCGCAATAATAATTAATGTGCTACGGACACGCTCGGCTCGTCGCAGGAACTGACTCATGTAACAGATCGATTACCGTCGCTGACGGTATACTTTTATTTCGCGCGGCTCCGGCCCCGGGTTGCTCGATCACCCGTACAGATAATCCATATGGATGTTAACCAGCAGAATTATCATCGAACATTCAATTATCGAATTAAACGTAACCTTCCATTATCGTTACTCGCGAGTTCATTTCCCGGGATTCGTAAAAATCACGGAATGACTGATTGGCCAGCGCGGGGCAGAGGTTCGTTGAAAGTTATGCGAATATGTTGTACCCGATGGTTACAGGTTGTTAGTCAATCAAACCAGCATTCCTACGGTCTCTTATCTCCTCGTTTGTTCATAGTATCTTCGTTTCTCTGTTGACCGCGATTGATGAGATTATTTGTAAAAAAAAGAGTTCTGAAAGTGTTATGTTCTGATTTAACATTTTCAGAACGTACAATTTTCTCGAATTTCTGTCTTCGATTATATATCTTTGTTAACCAATTGAGTTCAGAATATTCCAAGGAATGCTTTCTCATTATAATACTCAATTTATAAGTCGTAATGCCTTTGATATTATTAATCCCTTATTATTAAGCTGAGAGTTTTAGTCGCATACTTTTCAGCTCAATAAAATTAGTACGAATAAAAATAAACCTCTGTTCCACTTTCGTTGGTTAAAGTTAGCAAGAGATTCACAGTCTAGTTATTATATTTCTCCTGAAGTACAAGATTATTACATTATTATTGTTATTAGATACTTCCATTTTTACGTTCGAAAAATTCCGCTGAATTTTCCAAGTTTCCTCGTGCCGCTCGAGAGTTAATGACAATCGATCGACGAGCGGGGAAGTAGCATCGGCGAGGATAAATAATGAAAGTATGCGAGGCGCGGAGGGAACAATAAGGTAATGAAATTTGCAGGTTCCCAGCTCCTCAATCTTCCCCGGCATAGCGGAGAAGAGGAACGGCAGAGGGTACGCGGCTTTTCTTTCCGGAGGGGCTCGATAAATCAAAAGGCAATCCCATTTTCCGGCGGCTACCCCGTACCGTATAAACGCGCGTCGGTCAAGATTCATCTTGCCGGACGTTGAATTATTCATACGGGCAAAATCAAATAATTAATTCAGAAGTACCACCGGCGTCCCTTTCGCCGTCCCTGCGGCGTTTACATACCTGTGCCGGTAGCCGCGGTAGGGCTCGCTATCGAGCCTATACCGCGGGCTTATTTATAACAGCGGCGCGGGCCCGACTCGGGTCCAGTCTGGCCCGGTCTGTGTTACGGCCGAGTCTGGGCCGGAGCGGGCCGGGGCAACTTTTTGCCGGGCCCGGACCACCGAGCCAGGCCAATCGCATTACTCTCGTTTTGCGTTAACCGATGACATCTCAATAAAGGGCCGCCTTGTCCGCTAAATATAAAGAACAGTAAATCTTCCCGGAACCGGGGTCTGCGGAATGGTTCCAGCGAAAATTCCGGCGCGGCGAGACGAGGCGATCTTGCTCGCGGTCTTGCGATCCAGATTCCTCGAGGTCCCGATGAAAATTACTTTTCTTCGAAATCTCCTCCGCGAGCGGGGAACAGGACGAAGCGAAAAAAGTTTCTGCGTTTATTGAATTTCGAGAGCAGAAACGCCGATCGTTCATTCAGGATCGTACGCGTGGATCGATCCTCTCGCTGTCGTGGAACGAAATCGCTCGATCTGGTTTTCTTTTTTCTCTTGGACACGAAGCGGGCACCGGCCCACGGAGAAAAAACGAGTCGCGGATTAATTAGCGGGGTCGTTTAAAAGTTTCCTCGATCGGTCCGGCCAGATACTGTCCGGCCAGTTTTTGAAAGCGGGACACGTTTCTCACGGAACAGGTTTAAAGGATCACGGCTGATCCGCTCCGGGAATTTGCATAAACGACCATCGCCGAGGCTCGGCGGCCGGCCGCTTCCACGATTGCGCTTTAATTGTCGATAATTCGGGTTTATTGAGTGGCGTGCCGTGAATACGTTAGCCGGCGAATACGACGACGTACAGAGTTATCGGTTAATCAAACTAATCGTTCCGGGACAACCCGTGCCGGGGCGTGACTTATGCAAAGTTTCCTTTGAGAATAATTATCGGCTTGTAACCCGTTCCCCGAGCTCCGCGGGGAACACGCTGCGCTGTGTTTACACGTGTTGGATCTTTGCACCGACGAGCTGTAACGTGTCCTCCGTAGCGTCGCGTTTTCATCCGAATTATTACGAGCCACGTGACTTTTGCAGAGTCAGCAGGTCGGTAACTGCTGCGTAATTTCCGGTCACAGCCTTCAGCCACTGACTTAAGATCCGTCTTAGTCTTGATCCCACGGGTCCTAAGTCTGTCACCTAAACTTGTCACATTTTTTGCTCTGTATTATCGATATTATGAATTCTGACGCCAGAAACGTGCTTAAAGTTTTTAGCTTTATTTCACAGAGAATCGAGACAAAATATAGCTCTATTTGTAGCCGGAGATGTTTTCTAGCGTACGCTACTCTCGATTTCATCCGGAAAACTCATCCAGTGGCGTAAAAATGCTTGGATTCCAGGGCATGCGCATCGTAAATTTTTGGCCTACTTCTAGCGCTTATAGTACCAAATATCTGCATAATCTCGTCAGCTCATGACCAGCGTGCGCTAGACTGAACCTTCCTCTTTCGAACGAGCCCTTTTCCAACGAAAAATATTCTCACATAAGGACGAAAAGTTGAGGCACGTGAAACCATATTTCGTCTATTTTTGTCGGTAACGTGGTCACTCTACCTTATCGCGAATGTACGAAGTTTACATTAATTTGTTTTTAAGAGGGTTTTAAACATGACTTGTTTTAAAAAATAATTAATAAAGACAAGAATGTAAAAATGAGCCATGAAGTACATTCATGACAAAGAACACTGTCTAGTTGCAATTGCAGTTAGTCAAAATTTGTGTTTTAGTGAGTTGTGTGTGTAGCGCAACGAACGCGGTTGATTGCAACTTTTCCAGGCGATAGTGGGATTGTTGTGCAAAAAATGGTAGCATCAGAAACGCAAGATCATTCTCGTAAAACGTAAAACCACTTTTCGCCTATTTTTGTCGGTAACGTGGTCGCTCTACCTTATCGCGAATCTACGGAGTCTTCAGTCGCAAAATATTGTCATGTAAGCAGCGAACGAGAACGAGAACGAAGACGGAACAGCTTCTTCTATTCTCGAAGATCTCGCTATCTCTCGAGTTGCGTGACGTTAAAGAGGGAGTCTGTACTTATAGATTCGATTAAGAGTCTTCATACTACTTGTCATGACGAAAGATCGATAACTTTTCCATTTCTCACCAGGAAATGAAAAAAGTTTACATCACACACAGTCTTTACTGTTGTATGTTTCGGGTGTAAACCGTATTTTATTATTTTTTTTAATAACAACATTGTCCAGAAAATGGCAGATATCTAACAAAATGGCTGACATTTGATTTGATCCCATTTTCCGTTCACTTTCCAGGAGAGTCGACAACTTGATTAAACGAGAGAAAAGGCCATTCCATTTCTGACCAGGAAATGAAGAAAGTTTACATCGCACAGTCTCTACTGTCATATCTTTCGGGCGTAAGCCGTGTTTTATTTGTTTTTTTTTTCCTTTTTTGTAATAACAGCATTGTCCACAAAATGGCAGACTATCTACCAAAATGGCTGCCACTTGATTTGATCCCATTATCCGTTCAGTTTCGGCAACTTTCCCAGTAATCGATTAAACGAGAGAAAAGGGATTCGCGGATGTTGCGGATCTTCCGAAGCAATTTCTTCGAAAGTGCCCCGTGTCTCGTCGGAAGAGAGGTCCTTGCGTAATCCTCCGGGTTTCCGTATAAAGATTTCTATCTCCCGAGGTGGCAGTGTTTATATAACGGAGCATTTCATGTGCGTTACCCCCGTATACCGATTTCCCATGGTTCTGTCAGCAAGTTGGTCGCGTGTTGCCCCCGGGGGTCGTTGCTACGGCCGCTTCAAGTGCGCTTTACATGGCGCTGACTTAGCGCCAGCCTAAAAATACCTGGATCCACTAGGCCAGCCGTAAATATCAATTAGATTGTTATCGCGAACCGCGGTGCATGCGAAGAACGCGAGGCCCCTGTGCATGTGTTGCACGGTGTGCTCCAATAACGATCGGGCAGGGTTGGCAACGAGTCTAATTGTCGCCTCGTCATTCCAGTTAATCACCGTCGCCGCGTGTTTTGCCTGGACAGCCTCTCGTCTCCACGAAGGAGAGAAAAAATCTTATCGGAAACTGGATGCTAGATCTCAGCCCCGATCTTTCCTGGTCCCGGTCAAAGACTCTGCGACTTCTTCATTATCCTTCTTCAGGGTTGTAGGCATTTTCTAGCCAACCTTCTTCGCACTGCCGCAAACGAGTACAATCCTTGCTCCCTTCATCATCTTTTGCTAGTTCTTACGACTACTTTCGACTTTAAGTTGTGCAGACTGCTGATTAGTTCTTAGGGATTCCGGGGTTGGTTCCTGCGGACCTGGACCCATTAGCTTCCAAGACTTCATTTAGGTTCTCATTTTCCAGCAGCTAATTTAAACCGCATTCATATTAGGTCTAATGAAGCGGTCCGTGTTTCTTGGACGAGCGAGCTAGAAAATGTTGCTAGAGAACCGGACAAGTGAGAATTTTAATGGAACTAATGAGCCTGGACGTGGCTACCTACATGAAGTTCCGACTTAATATCCCCCGTTTAAAACTATGTCCACATTTGTTTGCGCACGTCGTCCTGTTAACATAAATTTTGCCTGAGCAATAACAGATCTACTCATTACATGGTTTCTTGGTTCGACGCAGGACAAATAATTGGTAGCAAGTGGCAGGTAAATTAAATTAAATTACAAATGGTTTCGGAACCGAACCTCGTTACTGACTCGATAAGATTATAACGAACGCTAACGAAACGCAGTAGCGAATGCGAACATAGCCAAAAATATACAGTGATTTCTCTATATATGTCACCAAGGCCTGGATGATAAACGTCGCGGAATAATCCCTACTACCCCGGAGTATACTCCATGAGAGGCAACGAAGCTCGAGAGGCCTCGGACGCCGAGAAGTATAAACATAACACGACGCGGGCAAGACCCGTGCTGTTGACATATATCGAGAATTCACTGTACATTGCGACAATAAAATCACAAACGATGATTCGGATCTATCAGGATCTCGCGCTTCAAAGTCGAACAAAACATTGTTCGTGATGTCATAAATTAGTTGGATCGCATCGAGACGGGCCTGAACCGAACACTTTCAAGAATTGGTGGACATATATCCGGACATTACCGTACATCACGGTCGTTATCCGTCGTTTCTCGCCGGGAACGGATGCGCATCGGAGGAACAGGCTTTCGAACGTCGTCTTCGATTCCGCGGCGGTTTGTCCGCCTCGGTGCATCCCTCTTTGGTTTTTCGATCGATGCAGCGCGCACTATGTATATCCCGCTGCATCGATCGCCGCCGCTGCAACCTCCCCGTGGTCGACGACCACTCGTTTTGTTTGTTCGGACTGAAGCACGGCCCCGCGACTGGCGCCAGGATATCACGGCTCCTCGGTCGTCCTTTTGTCCCGCTTTTGTCGAACAGACCGACCGACCGACCGAGCGCCTCCCGGCGGCTTTTTACGGTCCTGGCCGCGGCGTCGCCGGGTCCCGAACACGCTTCTGCAGTTTCGCTTGCGCCTAGGCTGATTTTTCCGCGCCGCCGACCGCGACACCGCTTTCCACGCGCCGCCGAAGCAACAGGTAACACAACGTCGCATCGGCCGTGTGCGATTACCCGCACCCCCTTCGCCGCCTCCTACCCTTTCGACGATCACGAAACAATTGATCACTTTCTAGGACCGAGTGCTTCTCCTCTCCCTCCCTCTCCCCCTCTCTGATCCTTTGTCCGATAGGGAAATGAGAAAGAGCTCTGTTTTAGTCGTTTTGGTACCTCCATTCGATCCGTTGTGTCTCATTCCGCACTTCACATTTCAACTCTTTGTAACACCGTTAACTTTGTAATATCTGTTCACCCTTAGTACTCGAATGACGACTGTAAGGCGTCGCTACAAATTGCTATATCATTGTTCAAAATATTTTTTTATATTATTGAATTTGTTTGTAATCTATAGACTAAAATCTAATTTTCAGTGGTAGTGATCCTTGTAGATCTGAAATAAATAGAAATCGTACTAAATTCGGTGGAATTTTATTTTACAGTATTTTTTGAAAATTTTCTAGAAAAGATCTGGTAATCAATAAATTACTAAACATTTCAGTATTGTACGAGTAAATTCCACCATTTTCGTATGTATGACATGAAAAAAGGAGGGAAATATTCTAGGTCGGAAGAAATGTTTCGATTTGGAGATAAAATAGCTTCGAGTGCGAAGGGTTAAATATGTACGCCTTTCATTTCCGTTCAACTGGAATGCAAATTCTATTTCCCCGTTATCGATAGTTAACGCGTTAAATTCCGCGCGAATTTTGTTCGCTTCACTTATTTCGTACATAGTAGCGATCAGCGTTGGTCACTGGATAATGAAGTTCTCACCTTACACTATAATCGAGATAATTATGGAAGCAGTAAATTGATGTTCGATACCATTAATTTTATGATCATTCTTAACCTCTTAAGTACGGCGCGCTTGTCCGCGACTCTCTCTCCCGAGTACGGCGCGCTTGTCCGCAACTCTGTCTCCCAGGGACGGCGCGCTTGGCCGCAGATGGCATAAAAGCCACTATAGTGGTTCGTACCGTTCCAACTGATACTTTCCACGGAAACCACTATAGTGGCTTACACTACTTAAGAGGTTAAACAAATAAAATTGGGGAACATCTACGAATATAAACGAAATGAGTGACCTACTCACTTCAGATATAAACACAATCGTAGTGCAAGGTGTTAAATAAACCGATCATTGAAAAAAGAATTGACAATATCGAGAAACAGAAAATGGAAGATTTTTTTCCCGAAGAATGTAGAAGAATTCTATAAAAATAAAATGGAAGTTATCCGTCCTTAGATTAAAAATCCAAACAGTATGAAATATTGTAAAAAAAAAATACTAAGCGACACGATAAAGCAGCAGAACATTTTTTCAAGCTTTGAACGGAACGATAAAAATCCGCTACTTTATTCTCGTTCATTTGAATATACGTGTTCATTTGCATACATTTGTTTTATACCTGTATTAGAAGACTTTCCATCTCCAACGCGAATTGATTTATTCGATTGAACATCCGTGGGGTGGGGAGGGGGCGAGGGGCGGTTCCGATAAACTATCCCCGCAACATCGAAACGATCTTCAGCCTCCGTTGTAGAACATCAACCCTGGGGACCGCGGCGCGAAGCGTATCGGAGCGGATCGAAATTCGCGACGCCGCGAAAATTAGCATATATCGAGTCGAGCGGGCGGGCGCGCGCGTATTTGGAGCATCGCGATGCGCCAAAGCGGGTAATACGGAATCCCGACTATTTCGGCCGTTGGTTTCGTGCGCAGGGTGTATTAACCCCCTTTTCGCATGTGGACTCGGGCTCTCTGTGTGTCCCGTTTTCTGTGATCACGGGACGGCGACCGCCGGAGGATTTAAGGGTGGATCGCATGTCGGCTTGCAGCCGCGGTCTTAACGAGCCGTTTAACGATCACCGCGTGCCGCCGCTGCTCCGGGGAGCGGAAAAAAAAAAGAAGAGAAACAGCTCGTATAACAAATAGGGGATTTTATGTTCGCCGCGAATCACCGGTTATTACGCGAAAAGTTCGTGATCGCGAGTGGCTCGAGATCGGGGAAAAGTACTCACGAAGGGCCCGGGGTCGGCGAGGATGATGGCCGCACGCGAGCCGACGGTTGCACGAAAAATAGGTAGCCCGGGCATAGACAACGAGCACCGAGTGTTCTGGTAGTGCTCTGATTGCCCCTGGGAGCGACATATTGATGCAAATGACGGCGGGAGCCATTACTTCTCGGTTTTACAACTTAGATTGGCGGTAAAGGACTTAGCTTACACCCTTCCGCTTTACCGAGAACACTGGGTAGGCGGGGCTTCGTTGCTCCTGGTTTTTAAGGAGCCGGAGCAGTGCTCCATTCGATGATCTACCTTGATATCTTAGCGTTCTTTGATGTTAGAGGAAAATATAAAAGAACCTATGCGACTCTGTGTCGCTCTGTGTGGAGAATTCCAAGTGGGCGGGGCTTCCTTGCTCTCGAATTTTAAGGTGACCCCAGATGTGTCGCGGAAGGCAATCCATAATAATATCTGAACGATTTTCAATGTTAGAAAAAAGTAGAAATATCTATCCAGCTCTGTCTCTTTCCATGGCGAATTCTAAGTGGGCGTGGCTTCCTTGCTCTCGATTTTTAAGATGCCCCCAGCTGTGCTGCGGAAGGCAATCCGTCTTAGTATCCTAACGATTTTCAATGTTAGAGAAAAGTAGAAATATTTATCCAGCTCTGTCTCATTTTATGGAGAATTCTAAGTGGGCGTGGCTCTGCTGCTCCCAATTTTGAAGTGGCCAAGACAGTATTGCGCTTGGCACTCTGCCCATGTTCGAACTGAGTTGCAACCTATGATTTCGTAACAAACAAAGCTTCAAAACAGACAGAAGCATAAATTGCTCTGCGGAGCACTGCTCCGGCTCCGGCATAATCGGGAGTAATAAAGCCACGCCCACTCGGCGCACTCTACAGCGATAATAAGCCTTCTGTTCGCCAGTAGCAACATCGAGATTTTCATTGATGTCCTTCGATAAACATCTTTGACGCCCTCTGTGCCGACGCGTTGCCCTCAGGAGCAATCCGGACCACTTTCCGGAGCAAAAAGTAGCACTTGCTCTCTTCAAGACATTTCCACCAGATTGCTCTTCGATTCCCGTGTGTATCCAAGAAATGCGATCGTTCGCAACAACGCGCAGCTAGGTAGGCAATTACGTTGTACGTTCCCGGATGATTTTCTTTGTTCTTCGTTTTGATCGGAGCGGGAGCGAGCGTGCGATTACGTCGTCGTTATGGCACGATTATTTTTCCCGTCGGCTATTATATTCAATCAGCGCGACGCTCTTCTACCGGGCATTAATCATAGGAGCCGTTCCTTGACAAGTTTCATGGTACCGGCCGTTCGTCTCGCGCTGATCCCCTCATTATGCAGTTATCGCGATTATGCAGATAATAGGTCTCGATTTGTCTTATTACCGGTGCGAGCGGTCGTCGTCGGCGAGAGATCTTTGCCTGGTCGTCTTCCGGCTCCTCGTTGATCTCTCGATTGTCTGCGTTTTCTTTTTTTTTTTTTTCACCGACTGTCCACGCTCCTCCGCCAATCCTCGGTCGTGTTATATCGTGCCGTCACCGGCAACGGACGCGGGAAAACCTGAACCGAGCCACAATGCGAGATAAATTTGCAATGAATCGAGACGATCTATCGATGGGAGGAGCTACGATCCGCAGCTGCACCTGCGACAAGCGGACGGCCGATTATCTGTCCGCGACACCCACGCCGAGACGCGCAGAGCTGTTTGACATTTCTTGGAATCCGAGAGTAGGTGCTTCGGAGCGGACACTTTGCACGTGTCCCGTTCCTCGTGTAATCCCCGGGCAGATTTTCACGTAGGTGGCGCGGAATGGCCCTCCGGTTCGATGGGACACCGGCTATGAAATAGGAGAAACAGGAAAGACTCGGGTGTCTGAACGGGAATCGATTTTACGAGGCGAAACAGGCGTTCTATTAGTCGAACGACCAAGAGCGCTCTGTCCGGTCCTGCCGTACACTTTGCCGCCCAATGCACGGTTTTTATCGACCGGAACAATCATTATTTGCGTTATTCTGTAACGTGACGACCGGTTTCAGAGCCAAGAGTCCCGATAAGGTAGAGCGACCAGGTTACCGACAAAAATAGGCGAAAAATGGTTTTACGTTTTACGAGAATGATCTCGCGTTTCTGATGCTACCACTATCGCCTGGAAAAGCTGCAATCGACCGCGTTCGTTGCGCTGCGCTTCGCAATTGTAGACTCGTAATCACAAATTTTGACCAACTGCAATTGCAACTAGACATTGTTATTTGTCATGAATGTACTTCATGGCTCATTTTTACATTCTTGTCTTTATTAATTACTTTTTAAAACAAGTCATGTTTAAAACCCTCTTAAAAACAAGTTAATGTACGTGGCCCTTAATGGAATCGATCAACGTCGGCTATAGTTGTAGTTATACAGTGAATTCTCGATATATGTCAACAACATGGATCTTGCCAGCGTCGTTTATCGTCCAGGAGAAATAGCCGAGCCGTGTTATGTTTACACTCCTCGGTGTCCAAGGCCTCTCCTTGGTAGTGGATAATGGTAGCGGATACCCCGCGGTAGAGGGGATAATTCCGCGACGTTTATCATCTACACCTCAGCGACATATATCGAGAAATCACTGTACACAGGTGGCAAGTGTATACTTTGGACGCGTGTCTTGTTCGAGGGCTAAGAAAAAGAGTGACCACCCTTCTCCTATAAAATAGAGAAGTATAAGTTATTAATGCTAATAAGGACATTGTACGATGTTTGTCAACAACGTAATACCGAAGTGTAGACTAGGGTTGGTGGATAGGTACATCTAGGATTGATGAATATGTACGTGATATGATATACGATTTTATGCACTTATGAGAAAAATGAGTAAGTATAATTTAAAACAGTGAAAACGTTAAAAGAATTTAAAAGTACTGTTACATCATTTCCAACCTATTAAACATGTTAAGAAAGAAAATAAATTTCTATTTCACTGCAAGTTTGTTGTGATTCAAGTAGAAAATTTTTATTTCGCATAAACGTCCGCAGTCTAGTTATTGCCATAAACTCGCAGCAGAGTAGAAAACGAGATTGTCAGGTGTTGAAGACCGCGAGAGACGGGGCAGCTGAAGGTGTCGCTCGTTTTCATCGAATCGCGGGTACGTCGCGGGCCTTTTGACGACGTCGTCGCAGAGGGTCGCCGAGCGCGCCTCGATGAATGCACCGATCTGCAGCGCTGCACCTGCACCGTGGGGGCCCTTTTGTGAGCGGCGTGTGTGCGACCCTCGTGTATCTTGCGGGGCGAACGTGTGGGTGCCCTACGTTAGCCCGGCTCGTCTTCGATCTCCTCTCCTCGTCCTCCCCTCGTTTGCAACCGTGGTCTACTCTCTCTCTCTCTCTTTTTTCTCTCTCTCCCACTCTCTCCTCTCCTCTCGTGTCCCACGAGCACTCGAAAAACTGGCGGCGCGTCCTCTCGAGAGCCGCAACAACCAGGAACAATGCTCTTCCACGGGTCTGCGTTGCGGCGCGATTTAAATTTAGATAATCTCACCTGCACGAACCCTCGCGCTACCTGCACGCCGCGTGCACATCCCGCACACCGATGCGTGGAACAGAAAGGCGCAACCCCTGTCTGAGCGAGCCTCTCGTGTGAAAATTTCGGCTCGCGGCATCAAGATGCAATGCGCAGCAGACTCGATGCTTTCTGATGCACCCGGGAGAACTTTGGCGGTGACGTCTTTTGTATTTGGTGGCAGAGGGTGCCTGAAGACACCTCGTTCCGGGGCGCCTTGTTCAGATTCGTTCGAAAAGTATAGTGCGACTTTTATGCCGACAATATCAAGCGCCCTTTCCCAACGTACACCCTCTCCCTGTCTTCTTTATAACTTTTCTTTTCCTGTCACTTCTTCAGGATAATTTCTTTCAGGATACAATATATACGGGACAAATTCCATCGTAGCAACAATCAGGAACAGCACCCGATAGAACCCTATTGAAAAATGAAGAAAAGAACTATCGACCTCCTTTGAATCTCCTCTATTGTCAGAAGCGCGAGTACAGTGATTTCTCTATATATGTCGCCAAGGCCTGCATGACGAACGTCGTAGAATTATCCCCACTACCGCAGGGTATACCCCGTGAGGGGCCAAAAAGTTCGAGAGGCCTTGGACCCGAAGGAGTGTAAACATAACACGGCTCGGGTATGTTTCCCGGACATATACCGAGTCGTCATATATCGCGAATTCACTTTACTTCGAAGCCTGGATCACGCGAATATTTACTTCAGACTGCCTCCAGATCCACAGGAGGACTTCCAATATCAGAGAACTGTACCACAAAGAACCAACTGGCCCAGTAGGAGCGATCCAGCTTAAAGAAGATCAAAGAAGAAACGGCGAAGGGTCTCTTCGGATTATTAGAAGGCAGCTTATCCGCATCAGATAGGCAGCCTGTTACATCCGAATTTCGGATTACACAGTCAGCTTACATCCTCTATCTCTTCATATCCAGCCGGGCCGGCCGGCGCACCCTCCTCGGTTGCGTCACGTGTTCATGTAGATGCGATCCAATGGATCCTGCGCGATACGCGAGAGCATGCAGTCCACCCGGAGTAGAGTAACGACTACGTCAGCGACGGACGGGCCGCGGCTCAACAACAGGAACCTGGTCATCCTGATAACGGCTGTAAACGGAGAGAGGGAGAGAGAGAGAGAGAGAGAGAGAGAGAGAGAGAGAGAGAGAGAGAGAGAGAAGGGAGGTCAGTCCAGGATCCTGGCGGACTTTCGTGCGATCCGGCCGCATCTCCGCTTGTATCTGTGTTCCGATCCCCTCGCCCTGTTGCATCGTGCGATCGCGTCCATGCAACATAACTTGAATAGCGCGAGATATCGTCTCCGGGACGTGGTTTTTCGCTCGCCCCCCCCTGAGATACTGATGGAATCCCGTGCTGTCCCGGCTCCGTTTCAACGCGGATCGGCATACCCGGCCATATTGGAGCTCGAAATTGCGCGTCCCGATATCCGGTAAAAATTCGACGAGCAGACTCGTCGAAGTCTTCGAATCCCCGAAGAGCAGTCGCGGCGTAAAGACGCGAAGACGCCGCACCGGACAAAGAGGAAATAGACGCAGGCAGATTTATAGAAATATTCGTGCACGGAACGGCGAGCCGCGCGAAGCTAGCGGAGCCTGCGAAGCCCGCGAATTACGAGACAGCGGGCCCGAGGAACGCGGCTCGAACAACGCGATGTATCGTTTACTAGGATCTCCTCGAGTCATCGCCAGAGACCCTCCGTCCGCGATTCATGGAATACCTGTCCGATCGCCATATACGACATCCCGGAACCGTGCGAACTTACAAGCGTATAAGGAGATTTGTTTTATTACCGAGTCGGCTCGGACGTGTCGGCTTCGGAGGTTACCGGGCGCGAGCACGTCGATGCGAAAATACGGCCGCGAAGAATCGGGCGCTCTGCCGGCGCGGCGCGTAAATTCCGCTCGAACGCTGCTGAATTTCCTCCCGTAGCGACCAGGATCCAAGGAAGTGATTTCTAACCCCTGACAGTCGGGAATTTCCTGGGAGAACGCGCTCTTACGGGTAGAACTCGCGAATATGTTCGACAGATTCCTTTTTAGCAATCGTTCGTATTCAGCGGCTGAAAAATGTCCGCGAAATTGAGCATAGTATTACAATCAGTGCGAAAGTTCGCGACCTTTTGCACTGATCTAACAATTTTTAAATCAATAAATTTTTAAGAATCTGCTTAGGCGGCAGGTTTAATAGTAAGAGACGCGCGAACCCTTTACAGTGATTTCTCTATATATGTCGCCAAGTCCTGGGTGATAAACGTCGCGGAATTAGCCCCACTACCGCGGAGTGTACCCCGCGGGGAGTGTAAACATAACAGGGTATGCCTCCTGGACGATACACGACGCTGGCAAGACCCGCGTTGTTGACATATATCGGGAACTCACTGTATTCAATTCCTTTTTCTTCCACTTTTTTCTAGAAGTGTGGTTTGCAACCATAAGAGTGGTTACCTCCAACACTAAACTCATCGAGCCTTACAAGCGACTGGCATGTGTTGCCTTTTAAAAATGACAAGATCGAATGTATTTAGACGTTACACAATTTTTGTTATACTGTGCTTGAATATAAAAATGTACTCCACAATTTCCCACGGAATTATGTCTATAATTTCAATAATAATTGTGAATTACAAAATTTGGAATTGGTTATTTGTTCTAGATCGTTAATATTTTTTCTGAGTTGTGTGTGACAGGCCAGTTTCATAAAAATCAGAATACATTCTTCAAAACAAACAATTATTCGGGCTTAAAAATATTCCGCAATTCTGAGTCCAAACAGTTACGTTCCCGAGCGATTCCGATAAAAGCATAACGTCTCTGTTAATCTAACAAAGACCGAAATGAAACCGAGATAAAGCCTATCAGCGCTCCAAATCTTGCCGAATCATTGGCGTTCGGTTATCATTCAAGGTATCAATTGCCAAACTATATTACCTGGAAGTAGAGATTTACGAACAAATCGAACTTCGGAATGTGATTCTTCACTTTAGATTTACTCCCGCGAACTTCTAGCCCGAAAGCGGCATTGTAACTCAAGGATTTAGGATGTTCGACCCCTACTACCAGCAAGATCCGCGAAATCAGGGGAGCTGATTAAAGCCTGCTCCCTTTTGAACTTTTCTCTTCACCCAAAGAACGTGGATCGAATAGCCTACTTTGCGGAACACTTATCGGCGGACTTATTTCCAAATTACGCTGGTGTTACCTCCACCGGTCCATTATGAGAAATTACGGAGCCACTCGTTCCGTGCATACGTTTAACGCGCGATTCAATAACCGTTGTGGCCGGTGCTGGCGATGGGGAACTGATTGTTTTTTATGGTAATCATCCTCATTAATAATTCTGGAACGGCGGTTCACTCGTTCTTTCATTCGGCTTTAACCGGAAGTTAATTCTACCAACCGGCCATTGCCCACCAATTTTTTAAAGTTGTTCCACTAGCTGACCATTTGTTCTGTTACGTGATAATTTTTTTAAACCCACAGAGTCTGCGATAAACATGCTTTGGACTTTTGAAATCTCTCGTTCCTCGACAAGAGACAAGACTCCGTAGATTCGCGATAAGGTAGAGTGACCACGTTACCGACAAAAAAGGCGAAATATGGTTTTACGTTTTACGAGAATGATCTCTGGTTTCTGATGCTACCGTTTTTCCACAACAATACCACTATTGCCTGGAAGAACTGCAATCGACCGCGTTCGTTGCGCTACGCTTCGCAATTGTAGACTCGAAATCACAAATTTTGACCAACTGCAATTGCAACTAGACAGTGTTATTTGCCATGAATGTACTTCGTGACTCATTTTTACATTCTTGTCATTATTAATTATTTTTTAAAACAAGCCATCTTTAAAACCCTCTTAAAAACAAGTTAATGTACGTGGCCCTCCAGAGCCAAGACTTCGTAGATTCGCGATAAGGTAGAGTGACCACGTTACCGACAAAAATAGGCGAAAAATGGTTTTACGTGCCTCAACTTTTCGTCCTTATATGAGAATATTTTTCGCTGGGAAAGGGCTTGTTCGAAGGAGGAAGGTTCACTCTAGCGCGCGGTGGTTATGAGCTAACGAGATTATGCAGATATTTGGTAATATAAGGGTTAGAAGTAGGCCAAAATTTGAGGATGTGCATGCCGTGGAATCCAAGCATTTTTATGCCATTGGATGAGTTTTCTGGATGAAATCGAGAGTAGCGCGCGCTAGAAAATATCACCAGCTACAAATTGAGCTATCTTTGATTCTCTGCAAAATAAAGCCAAAAGCTTGAAGCACGTTTCTGGCGTCAGAATTCATGATATCGATAATACAGGGCCAAAAATGTGACAAGTTTAGTCACAGACTTAAGAAAAAGATGGATCTTTAGTCAGTGGCTGAAGGCTGTGAACGGAAATTATACAGCAGTAACCGACCTGCTGACTCTGCAAAAGTCACGTGACTACCCAGCGTTTGCACCGGACTGAGAATCAACAATATCTCTCGGAAAGATCGAGTGTCCTTTCGACGAATGGACTATAGGCGTGCTATCGGCTTTCTCTAAATTTTTCTAGACCGCCGAAAAACGGCTTGTCGTCCTTACGTAAAGGCAGTGTGTCGGGCCGGCTATCGGCGACAAGCTATCGTCTCGGAAAAGGCCAGGGTGTGTATACCCGGTGCAACAGGATCTTGTAAATTAGAACCGCCATGGCCCCGTATCTCGGCCGGGGTCCCGCATAGATCCTTGGCGCGCGAGAGCTATCTCTCGGCCACGAAGATTATTCGTGAAAGCGGCCCCCCGACGGGACCGGCCCCCGTGCATTCGAATTCTCTGCGCAACATCGTCGTCGATCACCTGGCGAGGGGAGCCCCATAAGAAAGGAGATCACGACCGGGCGGAGGAACGCGAGCGGCGACAAAAATCTTCTCACGATCGTGACAGGTTCGACCCTTCGACGGCCAGAGACCGGAGACAGGCTCCTGTTGGGCGAGAGAGCCCTTCGAGGCCCTCGCATTCCCTTTAACCACGACACGGGGCCGCGTCCTCTCGTTGTCCGTACGTGTCTCTCCCCGTTGTCCGCACGTCTACACCAGCTTCTCTACGTACGACCATATTCGACGAGAGCCAGGACGTTGCTCCCTGAAAGCGGCCGGCTTCCCAACCTTTCAGGGGGCTGACTCGTACGAACCGTCGAAAAGCAACGAATTTTTCCGAATTTAGTCCAACCAACAAGTCCAACTATTTTCATGGATAGGTATAGGATACTGGGTGGGTCACATGTGCCCTCGAACCAGATACAACAATGTTTGAAGAAGAAAGTTCAAATCTGAAGAGGAGCGTTCAGACTTGAAGTATATCATTGAAGTTTAGAGAGGAAAGGTCTAGAGAACTATGTGCAGATTTTTAAGACAGCGTTGAACAGGATTGGCAGCTTTTCAGAAATTTTACGACCATCCGACAAGATGTCCCGGCCCCACGAGCAAATTGCAAGTAAAATAACAACACCGTACGTTCGATTCTGCCGGTGGGGCAAAATAGACAGCCAATTATCACGATGTTTCGCACCGTCGCGTCGGCGTCCACGCCTTTGATCTTCGCGTCCCAGATGCAAGGACACGTTCGACGAGTATCCGTCAAGGCCTCGAAAAGTGATTCCTCCGAACGCGTCGCTAAAAAGAGCGATAATCAATCAATTTGCCCGATTATTCATCATTCGGACCGGCCACTTTGCTCCCCTAGCGAAACGAGTTCGAATTACTGTCCGGGTTTGCGGCTCTTCCTTGTCTGGGTTCGGAAATTAATATGTTTGACCTGCGGTGAACTTTCGTTCCAGCTTGAACGTTTCAAACAGACATTTAAAGAAAAAGGTTAATTGCAACAGGCTTTAATACAACGACGTAAAAAATTTCTAGGAGAACTTCAACTAATATTGAGTACAACGATGTTGTGACAAACACTATCTATCTTTTGTGTACCCAATAGAAAACTTGTTTAGGCGTCGCACTCTTCTGCGCAAAGCAAAGCTTGAGGTCTTGCGACTAGAACTTGTCAATTTTTTAGCAAATTCCTTTTCTCACGATTTATTTTAAAAAAATTGTATCAGGACGAAATTTCCCCTTCACTAGAAGATTACTTACAAGAAACAATAAATAATAAACGAGGAATGATACTAAGTTTTATCTCCATACACAACTTTCTATATTTCATAAATTGAGAGATACCATTACAAGGATTTACACTGGCATTCTCTGCTAAAGACGTCTAGATCGCAGACCTCGGAAAAAATATCCAATACAAAAAAAAAATATCCAATTTCCATTTTCGCGAATGTCCACAAAAAGGCGAACCAAATCGAAAAGACCAATTTGCCGGCTAATCGGCAAGCGCGAAAAACTGGACGGCAGGTCAAAGGTGTTGAGAGCGTATCGATGAGGGTATCGGATGATGAAGCGTCGCGGCGAGGATTCGCCAGCGGTCGATTCGCGGAGGATCGGTTCGCGAACAATTCTTCGGGCCGGGCGCGGGCGGGTGGGCGCGGAGAAAGAGAACTGGTTTCGTTATCGTCGTCCGTTGTACACCCGAGTGTCCCTGACCAGAATACCGGGGCTGGCAGGCCGGGCGACAAATTTTCTTCGCTATCTTCGCAAGAGGATCTTGTCACGCGCGCATACGTTAGGCCCTGGCCTCGCCTTTAAGCCGCGCTCGAGACCCCACGCCTTACGAGCACGGGCGTGAAACTAGACCTGAATTTGCCGATGCTAATTAGGTCCGAGAAACTAGCCGGCCGAGTGATCGGCGAGCGTTGCACTCGCCGGAGGGTGCACAAGCGTGAATCTTGCCAGCCGATATGAAACGGGGATACGAAACGTGCGCGACCCCGAGCCACGGATCGAGCACGGATCGTTCTCGATCGAAATGCGCGTGATCGAGACCGTTTCCTCGAGACGGTACCCATTTCTTTTTTCCCAGCAGCCTCGCGGAAGTATGACTTTCCCTTTGGAATTAGCTGAGGAGGTACACTTTTTGGTTGTTTTGTGAGTGGAAGTCTGCCGGGACGTTTATAGTGAAGATGGACACAAATGATGAAGAGTTACTAATTAGGAAATTTTTGAACGTAAGAAGTTGTACAGTGTTTGTTGAAACAGTTTCTTTTTTGGGATCTTCCTCTAGCCACTGCGTCCTTCTGATGTCAACAATTTTGCGTCACAAGATACTTCTCTGTCCGTTTACACCAATCATGACGAAGATAAAGGTGAACCTAAACGACGAGCATCATTCTCGGTTTACAAGCTGATTGAAGTAAATTGGAATGTCCTAGTTGTAGGAATCTAGAAATAGCTTCGGTTATTTCTGTATCTCTTATGATTTTGACCGTTTGTTAGAAATATGGAGGACATGTTTCACTCAGCCTCCTTTTATTTATCCGTCTACGTAAACCTCTGGAACGAAGATCCTTACGTTATCCTATTATTTGATTCACAAAAATGTTCCGTCTTAATTGAGCAAGATCCACGGTGGAATCGAAGGGTTAACGACACGTACGAACGTTTAGAGTGTGTGCGCGTTTGAAGGACGTCTCTCGAAGGAATATTTTGCGAAGCCCACGCGGCCACCCCGACGATCGACGATCGATGCCCGCGTCTTTATTAAAGCCGTTTCTCTCCCTGTCCCTCTCTCTCTCTGTGTTCAATGCATAATGCAGCGACAGGAAGTAAACGCAAGACGTAGCCAAGGCAACGGTATTGCCTCGATTGTTCGACTGTCCTTTCGCGTTTCTCTTGTCGAGAGAAACGGCCCCCCTCCGCCTCTATGCAGAAAGGTTTCATAACGATTTTTACTATCGGAACAATGAACACGGCGTGTTGGGTGATTTGTATAATACGATCGATACAATTGTCTCTTGGAACCTTGATTGTAGGGTACATGCTAGATATCGTGGTTTCTCGGTACAGAATGGTTCAAAAGGTGGGGGTTGACGAACTGGGGGCCCGCGGGCCCCGCGTTGTCCCCCCCCCCCCCTTCTTCCCAAGTCTGCTGGGACTTGGACAATGTCCTGTCGCGTACGTCTGTCTTTGTAGTACATAGATCTGCGTTCCTTTACGTCAATTGTCAGCTGACGTGTCTGCTGCATAACTTGTACATCACACTACCCAGAAAGACTGCAGTGGCTGATGAAATTGTTAGAGCCACTTGCACAGGTGGACGACTTCACATTGGAACAATGAAATATTTTAAATAACAGTCCATCTATAGTGGATCTATGCGCACAATAAGTATACACTACCGCTCAAAAGTATCCGGACACTCCGCGGTGGATAAATAAAAATGTTTAATTTAAAACGTTAGATATTTCATAAGAAACTAATAAAAATCGATCTCAGTCGCTATTTTAGGCACTGAAACAACTTTTATGCAATGCTAATACATATTTCGTAAGTGTCCGGATACTTTTGAGCGGTAGTGTATCTTTTAATTGTGGCTCCAATAAGTTGATCCCACCTACTATATTCGATAACTTCCTTAGGCAAAGATCAGGAACATTATTTCCGTGAATTTGGTTGGACATTGGAAATTTAAACACATTATACAGCTAAGAGTTCCTTAAGAAATTTTTTGGTAGCAATTTCAATCGTGAAGCATATATTCCAATAACGTGATTGAATAAGGAACAGTTCTTTTGGAACTGTTAATTTAGAAGAGTAATAGTACTTTAGAGATAGTGAATATCTATTTATAATTTAGAAGTTTCTTCCGATCCAGGAAAATCATATGATACAGTTTTAATAGGTGAAGTGAAGAGACTGTAAGAGGACAATCGTGGATTGTGTGATAAAGATTCGAGCAGGTGATTCGTCGACCTTGGAGAAAGGGTTTCGACAGCGTCTTTAGGCAAACCTTCGCTTTACGAGGCCCTTCGCGGGCCGCAGGGTATAATGATAAGGCCACACACGCGTCGAGAGCCGCGCCAGGTATAGAACAGATTCACCGGGGGATAACAAAAGGACCCATGGTCGTCGATGGTTGGAAGTGTTGAAAGCGAGAACGGGTAGGTAAAACATTCGGTAGCGTTGCTGACACCGGTCTCCGGGACCTGTTAACTGAAAATGCCAACAACGAGACGTGTCGCGCGGCGAAAACGCGCGACGTATTTACAGCTGCATCGGCAGTGTCAAGGACCTCGCGACAAAAATACTTGTCAAGCTGCTCTTGGCATTAATTGATCGAAAGTATGCTTCTGCGTCTGGTTCGGCTACATGCCTCACAGAACAAAATACAATCTTCCTGATTAATACTAACAAATTTTATACTGCTTCTAAAATACTTTTTGTTTCGAAGTAGTGGAATTTAGAATTGACTATTACGCTATTACAATAGATTCCTTACAATTTTTCTGGTAATACTAATAAGTAGACTGCGGGTTTTGTGCATTTATGACAAAAATAAGTGTAATTAAACAAAATAAAAAGATTAAAAGAGTTTAACAAGGTCGATGTATCATTTTTAACATATGAAAATTATGAATGAGCAAAATAAATTTTTACTCAGCTCCTATAGATTAGAATTGATGTGTAAAAATTTTATTTTGCATATAGATCTGCAGTCTACTAATAAGCTATGATCTATAAATTGCGTCCGACCTTGTTGCAGGTAAAAATTCGAAACTACTTTTAGCTTGGATTAAATAAAATACTTTGTTTTCGAAGTAGTAGAATATGAAATAAACTATTACATTATTATAATAGACTCCTTACAGTCTTCCTAGTGATACTAATAAGTAGACTGCGGATCTTTATGCATTTATGGCTTACGGAAATTTTCAAAAAATGCTAGAATGTAAAATCCGATAGACTTTAGTATCATTTTTATATTTTTTTTAAATCTACAATAGCTGTTCCCATTAAAAATCGGATTTTATTTCATTCCACTTAAAATTTGTCTGTAAAAATTGGAAATTCCATAAATATCCGCAGTCTACTAATAATCTATGATCTATAAACTATGTCCGACCTAGTTGCAGGTAAAAATTCGAAACAACTTTTACCTTGGATTAGATAAAATAGTTTGTTCTCGAAGTAGTAGGATTTACACTATAGTCTAGTCACCATTTCCTATATCGAATGGCATTGGCCGTAAACGTTTGTATCGGATCGAGGGTCCGATACGAAAAACAGCTTTCCCGTATCGATCGATCGCGGAGCGTCCCGGCGGACGCGTCGTTGGCCGGTGATATCTTAATAGAATATCTAGATCGATGTTAATGGATCTCGCGGGACCGAGAGTCCGCGGTGATCGACGTCCCGCGGATCCATCTGCTTTCGCCGGGGCAGATATCTTCCTATGCAAATCGATCCCGGCCTCTGTTATACTTATTAACTCCGTGGCTCCGCTCATGGCATCTCGATCTCCGCTTCTCGGAAAAGAGTATCACGCGACCCGACGTGTGCTCCGGCCCGATTCCCGGTTGGCGTGCAACGTAACAGTTCTGAGGGAGAGACCTGGAAAAATCTGCGAACCGCGTAAGTATAGGCTCTATCCGGTTTCTTTAAAACGGGCCGGCCAGTCGTCATGAGAACTGCACGGTATCCTCGGAGAATCACGTCAGCCTCCGCTTTTTCCTGTTTCCTGGGGCCAATTTTACGTTCTCACCCATCGGCGGATTTATTTATGCTGAATTTATTTATTCTTCACCTCTGTGGAAGCATCATATTCTTGATATTGAAAAACGTGGGAAATTAGACCTTTCATCTCTTAGAAGCAGTAGTGAGAGGCCCGAATTCGGACACTTTAATGTAACTCTGGCATAAAAGACAGATATATAGACAAAATTGAAAACCAACGCTTTCCCCTCAATCTTCCTTTAACTCTTCTACGCCTGGGTCCAATTTGATCCAGATTATCGGAATCGTCGTTCGTGAATTCGATTCCTGACGATCCCGGTTACCAAGAGCCAAGACTCCGTAGATTCGCGATAAGGTAGAGTGACCACGTTACCGACAAAAATAGGCGAAAAATGGTTTTACGTAACCCAACTTTTCGTCCTTATATGAGAATATTGTTCGCTGGAAAAGGGCTCGTTCGAAAGAGGAAGGTACAATCTAGCGCGCACTGGTCACGAGCTGACGAAATTATGCAGATATTTGGTAATATAAGCGTTAGAAGTAGGCCAAAAATTGACGATGCGCGTGCCGCGGAATCCAAGCATTTTCACGCTTTGGATGAGTTTTCCGGGTGAAATCGACAGTAGCGCACGCTAGAAAATATCTCCGGCTACAAATTGAGCTATATTTTGACTTGATTCTCTGCGAAATAATGCCAAAAACTTGAGGCACGTTTCTGGCGTCAGAATTCGTGGTACCGATAATACAGAGCAAGAAAGATCTTCTGACCCGCTGACTCTGTAAAAGTCACGTGACTACCCTTGGTCCTTAAAACGCTTTTGTTATTGAATCTGATTCTTACGGGACGAGGGAAACACGTCGGATAATGCACGGCTCGCGGGATCTAGAATATTTCTGGAGAGTTTAGAGCGGCGATTAAAAAGGTTGCCCACCCTCGTGTATCTGGCAGTTTATCTGCGCGGCCATTCGGTCGGTTTATTAACACTTTCAGATAGAGGCCGGGACACTTGGGCGTTCGTCGTGCGACTCGTATCGTTCGAGCACGCAGGGGCGGATACAGCCCTTATCCTAGGGCTATTCTCCAACGTGCAATTTACGCGGCTCCTCGCATAGCCCCGGTTAAAACCTAATTTACCGATATCAGATTTTCGCACGGCCGTGACGGTCGGGTAACATGCGCAGGAAATGGCTAGGCGAGAAATCGTGCGAGAAATACGGGCTCTCTTCTCGTCCCTTCCGGTGGGCAGATATCGTCCCGGGATTGCCCATTGTGAGGCCCGAGATACGACGGCTACTTTTTCTCGAAGAAAATTAACAGGAAGACGCCGCGCCGCGCCGCGCCGCGCCGGCGCGCTTCCCTCGGAATCGGACTCCTAATTATTTTAAATGAAGTGCTGCACGAGGATCCTCTTAACCGCAATAACAGTTTCGAGGTCTGTAATTTTCTACCGAGATGCAACGCTGTGTTAATCGAGTTAGTCGAGTGGACAGTTGTTCTCCCTGTAATCTGTCCAGTGATAATACAATGATACTACTTATGCAGTTAACCCTTCATATTTTCTTGATCATTCCGCCTCTTCTCTGAAATTGATCAGGGATTTTAACCTCTTCAGGCCTACTGGCACACATGTGTACATGTTTAGTTTATTTTTAAATTGAAATTATTCCCATTATAACAAAATTTGTTGGAGAACAACAGGTTCTCTGACCAATGAAAACAAAAAATAATTGACTGATAATATTTTACTCGAACAAGGAATTATTACATATCTCTTCTTTCTGCTTCAGAAATCGTCCCTGAAGAGGTACCCTTCAAGGATATAGAGGTAGCCTCTATTATAATAGACAATTTGAGAAAATATTAGCTGTATAATTTTTTAGTAGTCATTACTTGTATCAGGGGAATGGAAACAGCCTCTACTATCCGAATTAAAATCCTGCGTACTATTCATTCGAACGCGATCTCGGAAGTATTGTATAGAACATGTATGACTTCCCTTTATGGACCAATTCCAACAAAAATGCTTTGAACGAAAACAAATGTTCACATTTTTGAACGTAGAAAAATCATTCTGTCACCTATACATGGACAACATATCAGTCAAAGCTGAATTTGGTTAATACGAAGATTTAAAAAGAATTGTTCCAAATTAAAGGAGCAATTTGTAGAGACTGCTTGCAGCCTATGAACATAGGAGCCGCTACGACTACCTAGTCGAACATTACCAGGAAAGTTTCACCTGAACCGGGGATGGACAGCGCCCCTCGGAGCAACAATAGAAGGGACTATCATTTGATGACAGAGCCCTCGATTCAGCTGTCTGCTCTCGAAGCGTCCATCTCCGAAGTCTCGACAGGCGGCGCGGCGGGCTCTATTAGATCGGTCTACCTGTTCCCGAGTCCTCGACGCGCCTCATAATTGTACCGCGCCGCTGCGATGCAACTTGACGAGAGCGCCGGGCAACTGGCAAACAATGCGAGCAAGAGTCGAGCATCGGATTCAATCGAGATCGGCCCGCGATTCATCCGATCCGCCGACGTTTCCTGAATTATTGTTCCCCGATGATCGATAGCCGCCTCTAAACGCGGCAGAACGCGTCGCGGCCGCTTTTTGGCCGCTCGGAAGCCCTCTCCGTTTCTACGAGCGGAGATTCGCAAGCGAGATTCGCCGGACGGCCGTGACGGAGAGCCAACAATTGCGAGCAGAGGCTCGTCCGAGCCGCGGCAACTACGGCGAGATCGAACCCCGAGGATTCCACGGGAGAACCCATTCCCATATTCGTTGCGGCCGGGATTCGAGTGTCTCGGCTGGCACGTAATTACCGGCCGTGGAACGAGAATCACGGCACCGTGGCACGAAGATAAAATGTGGCCCGGCCAGGTAGCCGCCGTGTTTTCGAAACGACACGCTCCGAGATTTTATAATTGTCCCGGGCCCGTCCCGTAAGCGGTCGCGTCCCGATCGTTTTCGCGCGGTTGTCCGACACGACTGGAACGTAACCGGCTGCCTGCCACGGGGCATGGACCAGCTAATGGCCTCTGATATTCGGTCGGGATGAACCTTCCCAAATACTACTGACAGATTTAATCCTCGACTCTATGATTTATTCACGGTTACGCCGATTACTTTGACACACTCTTGCGATCGAACCGTGTTCCCCTTGTTCGTCACGAACGTTCTTCACGGCGTCTATTGGCGTTTCTAATTCATGAATTTTTAATTAATTTTTAGTTCTTTGACCCTCTTAACTTTGTACTGTCCATGGCACGTGTTGAACTTTTCATTCAGGCCAACATGTGGTGCACTTAAACGCATTCAAAACGTATACAGTGCATTCTCGTTATATGTCAACAATAACTCGATATGTGTCCAGGAGATATACCCGAGCAGTGTTATGTTTACACTCCTCGGCGTCCGAGGCCTCTTGACCTTTGTGGCCTCTAGCAGGGTACACCCCGTGGTAGTGGGGATAATTCCGCGAGGTTTATCACCTTGGCGACATATATAGAGAAATCGTTTTATTTCATAATAAGTTTAACACTCATTCGAAAGAGGGAAGATGGCACATAATGTGAAAACAAGCTGATTACTTTTCGATACTGTATCAGTCTTCAGTCGAAACATCAACTGACCCGAATGAAAAGTTGAACAAACACAGCTTAAACAAAACATGGATCTTTACATGTATACAATGCAAAGTATGTCAAATAAAAATTATCCAAGAGAATCGTACGAAGCAGGGGTTAAATGGAAATGCATTTCCGCTGCTAATAATTTTAACAAGTCAAGAATAATAATATCATTCAGTTTTTCTAATGTCTTTGCAAGTTCATATGTGACCAATCCATTTTTGTAATCTAACGACGAGCAATGACACGACTCATGGGATGACCTGGTATTTCGAAGATTCACTACTTCCTCCTTAGCGTCGCGTTCCGCGAGCCAATCGGAGCGAAGGCGAATACCCTCCACTGCTCCCGAGCGTCTCGGAGTCTCGCGAGTCGCGCGACGGACTAAACGGTCTAATCGTCTGAATCCCCGTCGCCATCTACCATAATCACCGTCTCGGCCCATCGAAAAATCGCGCTTCGTTTCGAATCGGCCGTTTCCACGGTAATTGCTTATGCAACGAGGATTTATCGTGTCGAACGTACTTGACTCCAATTACCCGCGGCGAGTCCGTTGCGCTCGCCGAGAAATAAATAGAAACCTCGACTCAATTGAAGGTGGCCAGATGCTCTTTCTCTCTCTGTCGCGTTACTGCGGTATCGCGCGGTGTCAGAGGTCAGCGAGGCGAGCTCTCGCAGTGGCGTACCCATGTCGGCGAACCGTGGGCTCCCCTCTCGCCCTCCCGTTCAGACAAATGGCAAATTCCTCTCGGACCGCGGGATCATTAAGTCGCAATGAGCGAGACCGCTAACGAAGAACCCGGCGCAATAAATAATCCCAGGGGAATCTCGACGAGGGCTGGACGGTGCTCCGCCGACAACTACAAATTGTCGAAATTATCGGCTCGTACCGATACAGTGAATTCTCGATATATGTCAACAACACGGATCTTGCCGTTGTGTGTCGTCCAGGAGACATACCCAAACAGTGTTATGTTTACAGTCCGAGGCGTCCGTGGCATCTCGAGCTTCGTGATACCCAGCGGTAGTGGGGATAATTCCGCGACGTTTGTCATAGAGGCCTTGCCGACATATATAGAGAAATCACTGTACTTGTTGATCGTGTCGCAACTATACGAAGCAAACAAATTGTACGGGTAATATTGATCAGTTGTGACTAGGAGTCCCATTGGGTCCCATTCTCGTGAAAAATGGCGTCGCTCAAATGGGCCGAACGTGATGTGCCCACAAAGGGGGCAGAGAAAGAGAGTCGCAGCGGTCGAGAAAGGTGAAAGGGGATCGGTACTCACCGGTACGGTATCCAGCGTTGCTCAGGTAAGTGGCGAACGAGTGCGGCTCGTAATCCCGTTGCCACTGGGGGCTGCTGCAATTGTCGTTGTTGGTGAAGACCTCGTGATTGTGAACGTAGCGGCCGGTCAGCAAGGAGCTCCTGCTCGGACAACACATGGGAGTGGTCACGTATGCGTGTCTCAGCTCGGCTCCCTCGTCCCTTATTCGCCGGAGGGTCCGCGGCATGAAGTTCAGCGAACCTGAGGGATCGGACCAACCGCAACAGACGATCAAAAGGTTCGTTCGGCGGATCTACCGGGCTGCGGGCCGCCGAAAACAGCTCGGATCGGATTCGAAGATAGATAGAGTCGGGGAGGAAAGAAAGAAAGAGAAAGAAAGGGGTCCGGCGGCTGGAGATTACTTCTTCGAAGAAAGGGGGGCTCGCCCCCTCCCCGAACCTCGTTTATCGCGGAATTGAATTTTCCCTTTTTACTTTTTGCTCGCTTTCTCGCTGCCTCTAATCTTTCTTCGGGAACGACTAGCCGGATGCAGCGGCTCAAGGTGGAAGGGGATGAAGGAATAGAGATACAATGATGCACGGTTAAATTTACATCGGTTCGGAAGTCAGCACTTCAGTTCTCGCGAGCAGGGCATCTTTCCTTCGAGAGGTGTAATATTTATTCTCTGTACCAGTGTCCTCCAATTATCGTCGATCTTCACGCAAAAATTTCAGTACCGCATTAAGAAACAAGAAAATTGGAGATTAACCCATTTGCATCATAAGGAAATATGAGAACAAGGCCTTTATCACCAAACTTTTTTTTATTATATTTAATTAATTGATTTAAGTACAAAAATGACTAAAAGTAAAAGAACTTCATATTTCAGCATTATAAGAAAAAATAAATTGAACGTATATATACGCTCCGGTGATAGTGACCAGGAAAATTGAGCGTATATATACGCTAATGCTGCAAATGGGTTAAGAAAATATTACAATTCCTGGTTAAACGTGTGCATACTACTGCGCCAGGAGGACACTGATACACAGAATATATGCTACGAGTGACGCTACACGAATAGGTACGAAATTTAATTTTTTTATATCTTAAAAGTATCCACACCTAATATTTGTCATAATATCAATGGGGCGTGCGTTATCGTTCAGCAAAAAGTCTTGGAAGTGTTGGGAGAGGAATGGGGCGGACCCATGTAAATTTAACCGTGCAGATTTTATGTGAACCGTTCAACTATACTGACCTAGTTCGACGTCCTGATCGTCCGTCAATATCAGCACGATGTTCGGCTTCCTCTCCCTGGGCTGCTGGTACGGCAGGTAAGGCGAACTCGACTGCGAGTTGTAATTGTTGTTGTTGTTGTTGTTGTTGTTCCCGTTGAAATTTTTATGGAGGGGACCACGACGTTGTTGAGCGCCCCCGAACGCATCCTCGGCAGGGGTGCCCGCGTCCGTACGCCTGGCGCTGACGCCCAACAATACCACCGCCAAAAATTGCAGTAACTTCCTCATGGTGGATGCCGGTGGCTCGTCGTCGGTTGCAGGCTCGTCCTCTCAATCGAGTGTCATATCATGGCTGCTGCTGTAACAACCGAGGCGTGCCGGACGCGTTAACGAACGTTTGCTACTGACGTTCATCCCGACGAGATCCCGATAAGTCCTTCCCTCCGTAACGGACCGTAATCTTTCGCGGGGCCGATCGCGGAATTGACGACCGAGTCGATAAAATCGCCTATTGCAGGGACAGCCTGTCTTTAGCCGCTGTCAGTCGCCCCTCCCCCCCACCCTTCCCTGCGTCACGCTTTTTTCTTACTAGCAGAAAACCCGCAATTTGAGAACCCCCTTGCCGAGGGTGACCATAGTGAAAGTTTCCTTTGCTTAGGGACCGATTCGACTCGCTTTGCAAGCTATTACGGCCTGCGTTTTCACTTGGGAGTGTTTTCGATCGACTGACACAGGGTGTCGCGAAAAAATGTGTTACACAGTCTAACGGGTCATAACTTTCTGATTTTTCTTTTGTTTTTGAGATGCAATTAATTGGAAATAATGAGTGGACCAAGGTTCAAACTGTGTATACATTTTTTTGGGACACCCCGTATTTGTTCACACCTTGAATTATAATATCGATTATTCGAACAGAATCTGCTACTATACGTCATTAATTTCCTTTGAACCAAAATAAAATTTTATCTGGTTATAGTCGATATTTAGAGAATATAAAAGGTTCCAAACGACGAAGATGTAGTTATTGTAAGAGGAAAAATAAATTGTAAGGGAAGAGGTTAAGACTCTAGAAGCGGCTTTTGATTCTATAAGATCTGTGAAATGCTGTCTGCTTAATTGTTTTGGGATTAGATTGTAACACGACTGTGGTGGTAATTGTGTACGAATTGTATTTTCCTTTATCCTATTTGAGCTTCGGACAGACAGGCCTCGAACGCCGAGGAGTGTAAACGTGACACGTCATAACATAACATAAACATAAACACAACACGTCAAGACCCGAGTTGTTGACGTACATCGAGAATTCACTGTAAATTCTGAAGCAGAATGGATCACGATACCTTTTGGGTATACCAAAGGGTTAAAGAAGTGTCCTTGAACCACCGAAAGCCAAAGTGGGGGCGTTAAGCAGGTGTTAGGGGAGCCGGAATTTCGCGATGCAATTTTCAGCGCCTCCCCTTTAAGCCAATTCGTCGCCATCGGAAACCGTGTTCGTTCCAGGATAATAAAACCGTAGAAACCGGCGATATTATCTCCGCATAAAGCAGCAGACGGTGCGAGTATCGCGCGCGAGGATGCAGGACGTGGTCGCTCGCCACACAGGACGCTCGCATGATCGCGGCGCGGCAGGATCGCCGAAGGGTGAAATTCTTGCAGCGACCGAAACGGATTGGCTAACAACTTAATGGGCCTCGCAGCCGGACAGGATACGCGACCGCTAATTATTGCCGATAACTCGGTAAAACCGCGACGGTCTCGAACGCGACGCGCTAGCACCGTGCGAAACAATTAACCGCGCGGGGAACGCGATCTCGATTCCACCGGGGAGCGTAACTCTGTTGCGCGAATACCACCGGTGTGCCATGTGCAGGACGTGATCCTCGTAACAAAATAGTCTGCGGCGAGCGTGGCCGTGCCCCGGAGAAACATGAAAGACGTAAAAAAGAATCCAGACGGGCTGCCTCTCTCGGCCAGCGCGCAACCATGATCGGCCGAGGTTTTATGGCGGATACCCGTCGCATTCCTCTCGGCGGACATCTCGCGGACGATCGAGGGCCTCGTAAATAGTCGTTAGCACCTGTATTATCCGCGGCCCGATGAATAGCTTATAGTCCTCGCTTAAATCAAACACAGCCTCTCCCTCTCTCTCTCTTTCGTGTTTGTTATTCTTCGTGGCCGCTAATACCGTCGTTCTATACGAACTATGGCGGTCGTAAAGACGATTGAGATTGTGCCCGGTGCCAGCATACTTTATAAATTCATAGACCGAGCGGGATGTTAGCGGTCGTGCGTGATCAATTCCGTCCGAACGTTTACTTTTCTGGTTTTTGCTGGCGGTATGTTATAGTTGCGGGAAACCTTGTCCGACAAGTCCGGAGTTGATCCGTCCCCGATGGAAGAAGACAATTTGTAATTGACCGTCTCTTATTGCCAGGCAGTTGGTTTGTCGGAGGTAGCATTGAATGTTTTATGGAGGAACGAAATGATACGGGTAAGATGATAGTGGTAAACGATGCGGGCAGCAAGATTTTATCTCGACGAATGCATTTGTATAAATACGCGTTCGAGGATTAAGTACACCTCGATCCCATTTCATTCTCAATTTATACAGGGTGTTTCGCCTACCTCGAGCATCTATAATATCTCGCATGTTTTTTATGATGTGAAAAGAATTTCAGAGGAGAAGATTCGATGGTCCGGAGGGACAAATATTATGATAGGCAAAAAAATTTGTTCAAGGCTATATTTTTTGAGATTTTAAGGTCATTTCAAGGTCAAGCTCTGAACCAACTAATGTTTTTGAAATTTTCTTCGATCGTAAAAACCAAGCGAGATATTTTAGATGCTCGAGTTAGGTGAAACACCCTGTATATTACATTGCTTTGCGTTACCTACTGTTACGTTATTTAATGGATTCTGGTTCTAGTATGCCTAGTAATGAATTATCCAGGGCTTATAACTTCCGGAAGTGTCGAAGCTGTGCTCGGAGAGAAATGGCACGGGACGCGACTCCCGCTGGTGGAATCACCTTCGCGTTCGAAATTCGCAGAGGAATATCGGCGAGAGGGATTACAAGATCGGACGGGAAAGCAAGCACGAAGGCACAAAGGGGCGTCGTCTCATGGCAGGAGGAAGCGTGGCGTACACGGCAAAGCAAATTTCTGATGCGGTTCGAACGTTTCCCACGGTGGAACCGTCAAGGAGCGACTTTTTCGCGTTATTCGCGTCGCGATCCTTTCCCCGGCCGACCCATTTCCCCGGGAAACACGGGCTTTTATTAAATTTCTCGGGACGTGCCGTTCTGTTTTCGCCGTTTCGACGACGCGCCGCGAATAGGGAACGATCGGTTCCTGCTCTCGTCGACGCCCGCGTGTTTTCGACGTCGCTTTTCCCCATTTTCGCCGACGGAACAACCCGCGCGGTTCTCTCCTCCCCCGTTCGAACTCGCTTGTGTCCCCGGTGCTCGCTCGCGAAATCACCGAGTCGGCTTTGCGCGGCGTGTTTCGATCGGACACGCCTTAAATACGATCCGGCTCGAGTTATAAGTTCAGCCGAGCGGTCGTGTACACGGGAATACCACCTTCGTAAAGTTCGCGCGAGTATAGCCCCGCGCGCGTACATCGGCGAAAGTGAGATTTCATCGCGGAGTTCGCCACCTGGCGAACGAGAGCTTCACCTGTCCGAACGAAGAGGATAACGAGACGGTACAGGGGGGAGGGGGATGATCGCGCCACGGAACCACGTCTATTCCCATCGGACACGGACTTCCTGGATTTCACCCGCGAAACTTTCGAACGGACACTTCGAGTCTCTCGGGCACGCAAAATCCTCGGAGATCGGTTCGCTCGACTGACGTGGACTTCGTACAAATCGGCCGTTTGGGGAACTGAATGTAAAATGGACGTTGGACGCATTTATGGCTTGTTTAAATCTAGAAAACGGAAGGAAAACGCAGTGCACGGAGACGCGATCACACACAATGGTACCGATCACGGGAAAATTGTTATTCTGCGGTTGCGAGAAGACAACGAGACACATCAATCGATAGAAATATACATTAATGACTGGCCGTTGAACGTGGCACGATTACCCACACGTTTGCACTCAGACATGATGGAGTTGTGATCATTAGAATAGTAAGAATTATCAGTAGCCTATTTACTCTCTTTTCATCGAAGCCTCTTAGTCGGCGGAACAATTTGTTCTCTTATCTTCATTCTCCCTAAATGATTAATGAACAGAGTGAGTCAACCTTTGGAAATTAATCCAGTGGTCGTTCGAGAACGACTGTAAAATGATTTATAAAATAGTTCATGTATGTCAGGAACAGAACCGTTAGACCTCCATCTTTATGCAAGATCGAGAACTTCTGTTGCAATCAGAAGAGACAGTAGTTGATCAGAAATTTACTTCTTTTTCTGTGTACTGTAATAAGTAGACTGCGGATGTTTATGCAATTTATATAGACAAATCTTAACACTAAACCTACCGAGCCTTAAAAGTAACTGATGTATGTCTTATAAAAATGACTAGATTCAATTTATTAGGATTTTGAGCGGTTCGTATTATAATACATACTATACTAAACATATTTATGTAATCTTTCTCACGAAAGCATCTTTATAATTTTAGTAATTGTAAAATAAAAAATCTGGAACCGGTAATTTTGACCGGCGGTGGTAGATTTAGTGTTAAGAGAGTGGAATCAACTAAAATTTTATTTTTAGTGGGAGCAACCTTTGTAGATCCAAAATAAATAAAAATTTTTATAGACTAGCATGTTTTGCAAATTTTCGTAAGCTTTAAACGCTTTGAAGATCCGCAGTCTAGTAATAAATTGACGACAACGTAATAAAAATTTCGCAGCGAAAAATATTATCATATAAGGACGAAAAGTTGAGGCACGTAAAACCATTTTTTGCCAATTTTTGTCGGTAACGTGGTCACTCTACCATATCGTGAATCTACGGAATCTTAAACAGCACTTTTCGAATATTATACTGTAGTAGTACATCGCACACACTCATTGTCGTATAAAATCCGTGAACCATTAATCATAAATAAATGGTAGCCGGCCATTTTTTGTACAACATTGCGTCGCGCCATGAAAAGAACCATTCCAGCAAGAAATGCGCACCGTTAGAACGCAGATTTGACGCGTTTCCAGCACAAGGACCCAGCTTTAATAGACCATTGGATAAAAAGTCGGCGCGGATCCGCTTCCCTCCGGAGCGTAGCGGAGAGGGCAGCGCGAACAAGTTTCTATTTGATCGCCAATCAGATACAAGCCGGGTATCGCCGGAACAAATTCTTTGTGGCCCGCGTACAAGGTCTGACACGGCCGGAGAAGCGTCAGGATTATGGATCGCTAATTAGCGACGCCTAGTCGCGGCGTGGCCGGGTCCGAGTCGGCCCGGAATCGTGTTCAGAGGCGGCTGGGAGGATGTCAGGAAGTGATGTCACGGCCGATCTGGTCGGTCGATCCGGTGGCTCCGGAGGCCGCATTAATTACCGCTAATTGATAATCACCTCTCCTCGTCTCCCGGCGGAGAGCAGGTAGGCAAATAAGAGAGGCCAGAGAAGAGGAAGAACGGTTGTGGAGAGGAGCTCACGACGAAACAATGCGGCGGCCGGTGGGTCCCCACGCGGGACCCGCCGAAAGGATTCCCGTGCGATCGTTGCGCAATTTATCACCTGGTAATTGGCCGCGCGATTAATTCGGGAGGTCGGGCGGAGAAGAAGAAGCTCGGGGAACAACCCCCTCGAACACCGTGGAAAATAAAGAGCGGTGCCGGTAATTAGATTTTGACGGAGGAGCAGCGGGTTCTCTCGCCGATTCTCTACCGGTTCCCCGAATCCTCCGGGACCCTCCTCGGCCGCGCCGATTTGTTCCGGGCTGCCGGAAACTGTCTCGCGCGGAACGTTCCACGAATACACCTCTGATTAAAAGCGCCCCGACGTGGCTCTCTTTCCGAGGTAGCCGTGCCATTTCTTCGTTTCGAGGATGTTATGGAAGCTGACAGGGGGGCCGGGCAGCCAGCGCAGCGCAGCGCCGCGTTCGAGGAATAAATGAATCCTAGATCGCGAGAGTCAATCTTCATTCGGGGCATGAGCATCCAGGAACGTATCTCGCAACGTCTCGCAGGGGGGGGGGCATTGAACCGACTCTCTCAACCATCGAACCCGACGCCGGCTAAGAATAGTAAAACAATAATCCGACGGTCGGTTTCGCAACCGCAGGAATTGAGTAACGTGTCTCCGGTCGCCGCGATTCGAAGCCATTGTCCGCGCGAGAAGCAACTGTACAGGAAGCGAAATTGCCCGGCCGGGAAGCCGGCTAGCCTCCGCCTCCTCTGCTCTCCTTCACCTGAGAACCACCGTGATATCGATCAGTCGTCAATTAGCACTCGATCTCGTTAGCGGGCGCCGCCTAATCCGGACCGAACGGAGACGCAAACATAGCTAAATACCACGGAAGGATGCGCGGAGACGTCGACCGAAACACGATTTTGACGGGCTACATAGTGGTACGTTGAAACTTTAAGAAAATGATCGAATTGTGAACTGGACACTCTGAAACAGTCCACAAACATTTAAGGAGGATCGAGTCTCCAAATTGTAATCGTTTACAGCTGTGGAGTCATCTCTTCTCCGTAGCGTCGCGCTTCTACCCCCACCATTTAGTGGCGCTGCAGTAACCAGCCAATCGGAGTAGACATACGAGCTCTTCCACTGCTTCCAAACGTCTCACTGTATTCCTTTCACCTTCGTACTAATACCCAGGTACTCGGTTACGTGTTATCAATTTGTTTTGAAAATTTCTTTAATTTGTAATATCGACAAATAGCGAGATTACCGTAGATGTCTATTTCCCTTATAAACTGATTTATAAATATTTATGTCATAAAAAATATGCGTTGAAGTTACGCACGGAGTAGAATATCATTAGAGACCTTCACTATAGATTTCTACTTTCACGGAGAAATGTGTAAATTGTCTCGCGTGTTGTAATTACGCAGTAAAATATCATCGACCGTTTTAGAAACTTTTGCGTATTGACATAGTGTTTAATCGCGCGACTGTAGGAAGTGAATGCTGTATTGTAATTTCACCTCGTGGCTCGTCCAGCTAAATCCAGACAAGACCTTGACACCCGAAGGCCACGCAGAGATCAGAATACCGTGCACTAGCTGGTCTCCCAGTGCGAATAAAAATCGAGCCGTTACGGAGACGGTGAGAACGTGACGCAAGGGAGAAGAGAGTACCGAAGACTGAGAGTAAGCGAAACAGAGAGGTCCCGGCAGGTGAAGAAGCGGCGAGGACAATTCCGCGAGCGTTAAGCGGGCAAGGCGCTGTCCGAGCGGCGTGGGTGGCACAGTCCAGCTATCGACAACAGATGCACGCTATATACGGGCCGGAGTAGGTCGCAGGTAAAACGGATGTTACGTATTCGTGGCTCGCGTGTAAACCTGCGATGCGACACGCTCGCCCGGCCCGCGAGTGTAGGTCGATCCTCCGTAGGTCGGGCCTCCGAGTGAATATTCATCCGAGGCGTTTCGCCTATTCGCGCGTGGGAAGCGCCGCGAAATTTACGAGCGGCTAAACGATTCTGCTGTTCGTCACGGTAGCCATCGATCATGCGATACTCCGCTGGAAATCGGGGATCTACGTCGCAGTTAGCGCCGTCCCGAGCCGGGTGCGGAGCATTTCGAGCCTCCATCTGCGTCTTGAAAATGCAGTCAAATCTGGGACCGTGTCGCAAATACAGCGATTGCTCTATATATGTCGCCAAGGCCTGGATGATAAACGTAGCGGAGTTATCCCCACCACCGCGGCGTGTACCCCGCGAGGGACCTTGGACGCCGAGGAGTGTAAACATAACACGGCTCCGGTATGTCTCCGGCAAGACTCGCGTTGTTGTCAAATACCGAGAATTCAGTGTATTATCGATGCAGGAGGATCTTCCGAGAAACTGAAGCTGTTATACATTGTTATGTAGATTTTGTTGCGGGAACATCGATTGCAGGAGAAGTGCAGCAGCCTCTGACGAGGAAGATGCGTCCTAAGGAAACTTCTGAACCAACGTTGATACTTGTTGACCTTCAATACGTCTCCATAAACATCGGAAATTTTCTTTGTTGTTACCGTTGCATTAAATCCCGCATGAAAATGAAAAAGTAGGCAATGTGGAATATGATCCTCGGAAGGCACGGACGCCGTCATTTTATTACAGGGTTGTAAAAACCAATTATACTTTTTAGAATATTTTGAACACAGCCTGCTTTACCGAAAACTGTACAAGAACACGTGTTTCCCCTTCAACGATCGGTACAGAACTAAAGGCAAAATATTATTATTTTGGGTACCCCGTTCGCTAGACTGCGAACGTGAGTTAGATTGCAATTTCTCAATGAAAATAACACGACTTGTATTCTTCTGATGCACTTACTGTCCCGTGTCTCGTCAACTAATATTTTTCTCTTGAACGCATAATATCCCCAGTCTAGTGGTGACATTTAACAAATTATTCCGAGGGTGCCAAAGACGCCAAAGGCCTCTCGACTCGTCCCACCGCAAGAAATTGATCCCCGCTGCATTTCTTAGCCGCATGCATTACCAGACCCCCATCAGAACCCACCGATGCATCCAGCTCGGCAAAAAGCGAGAGCTGCTCTCCGTTCTCCATTTTCGCTACAGCGAAAAGTCACGAATGCAAATGATTTCGACTCCGCGAATGGCGGAGCAGGCCGGCAGGCGCCCGGCGCGTTTTTACATTCCGGCGATATGAATTAGGCGGTTTTTTCACCGGCAAAATACGAGCACGTCCCCGAGGTGCTTGTCTCGAATGGGACCACGGGAGCTGGCAGAGTTACAGTTGCCATTGTTGCCCTCCCAGCGCGGCTCGTCGAGGAACCGAAATGGCACTCGGGCATGATTTACCGTAACGTTGCCGTTCCTATTTCACCATCGGCCACGCTGTAACACGTTAGGCTTGCTCGAGTATGAATATTAGGTGGCCCATTTTACGACTCGTTCGTTCCGCTCGCAGATGCACGCCGTTCTGCCGAAGTGTCGCCGACGCGCGAGCGTAACGAGGTTAACTGCGGATCAATGGACCGCCAATGATCTATCGACCCGTGAGTCTTCGCGGTTACGACTCGACCAGAGCCCGCCGAACTCCGGGATCTTTGTACGGCCGGCATTGTTCGACTCTCGAGCGCTGGGCTCCTATAGAAACCTTTGTTGCCGCGTTCTCCTGATTGAACATAAATTGTTCGCCTCGCGGACAAGCCAGCCAATTCCGAGCCGGGAACGAGGCACGGAAGGGCCCGACTCTCTCGAATCGACATAAACAACGCCCAAGAAAGAATTCTGACAGTCGACAGTTTTAAACTCGTCGAGATGCCACGTTAAACAGACATTAGAACATAAGTGGGCGGCGCTATCGCGTTCTCCGCGGGCCTCGCTCGACCTTCCACCGTCCGAAATTACTTCGTTGATCGCTCCATCGGATCGAGAGGAAGCTGGGCTCGCAGGTGGGCGTGCTGCGCTTCATTGAACCCAGGAAACGCTCATTAAAGGAACCTACTCCGCAGAGAAAGTGACTTGTACATTTCCGAAGAGGACAGCCGCCGTTGAGCTTTCTATTGACTTTGATTGCAGCAACCGCTTCGACGAATCACTTTGCGTAATAATTCCTCGGCAAGACCGTCCAGATACGATCCTTTCGATCTGATCCACGTGGTGGTCCTAGCGTTGATATCGTGCGAATGTAATTTAACAATGCCGGAAGCAATTCCCTTCGAAGATGCGAAAGTTTGCTCGACTTTCGTTCGCAGCGGCGACATTCATCTCTCCATTAGATCGACACCAATCTGTACTCACAAGCAAGCTCACAACGCTCCATTAAACTCGCGAAACCTCTATCTAACACAGACAAAATCTTAATTCAATCAAATTCTTCATTTTCTTCAAAGACGACATCGATTGTCGATTGGAAAGTTGCGTAGTGATTTCTTGCAAGAACATCTAGGAATGATCATTTTATTCCGCGCCAGGTAGTACCCACAGAGTTCGTAATGGCGTGCGAATATGGAAAATCGCGGGAAAGAATATTGATTTTGAAACACCGGGGAGAATCGACCGTGAAGAAGAGAGTTGAATCAATTCCGAGGGAACGGCACGCGGAAAAGTCACGATTTAACACCTTCGACTATAAACCGGCCAGGTAAAAAGCACCGTGGCGAATCGGTTTCCGCGTCGGGGATCCCCGTCCGCGTGTTATTACGATTCCCCGCTGTTAGCACCGTGTCCGAGTCCGAGGCACGAGGTGTTCCCGCCGCGTTTCAGGATCCCAATCGACAGGCTGATGATAGGCTGGGAGAAATCGTCGGGGCTCGTAACGCCGAGTCGCGGATTAGACCATCTGCGGTTTGCAATTGGCCCCGGCTCGTCGAGCAAATAACAAGTCGGTGAACGGTCCCGCGATTATCGCGCGTGTAGACGCGTCTTCTTGCGATCGTACTTCGCCGCCCTTTCAACGAGCCCGGCTCCACCTCGGTTCACCGGCTTTTGATACAAGAATCGTCTGTTTGTCAATCTTCGTCTGCCGACGGTATCAATTTGAGTCTGGGCAATCTTATTTTAATCCTGTATCGTTACATCTCGGGAATTTTTACTTCGAATCGAACAGTTGGCAAAATTATCTGTGCATCTTTTCGTTTAATTGCTCGTGGTAATGGAACTTTTCTATATTCACTTGTCCCTTAGTCTCTGTTTCTTTCACTATTCAGAATCTTGTCTATTCTCTTTTCTAAATTCGCAATTTTCTCTGTTCTCTATTGACTCATATTATTTTTTTACTTGTATTTATTGTTTCGAACATAATAATTTGTAAGTTCAATTATTGTTTCAGAATGTAGCAGAATATACTAGAATGTATCAGAACATACCAGAATTTTCTGGAATATATTAGAATATGCCAGAATATACTAGAATATTTATGAATATACTAGAATATACTAGAATACACTTAAATATACCAGAATATACTGGAATATATCAGAATATACCAGAATGTGCCAGAGTATACTAGAATATTTATGAATATACTAGAACATAACAGAATATACTAGAACATATCATAATATACTCGAATACACTTAAATATACCAGAATATATCAGAATATACCAGAATGTGCCAGAATATGCCAGAATATACAAGAATATTCATGAATATACTGGAATATAACAGAACATACTAGAACATACCAGAATATACTAGAATACACTTGAATATACCAGAAGATACCAGAATATACAACGATATACCAGAATATCTCAGATATAAATTTAGCTATTTATTTTTATTTTCTTTTCACCATTATTATTATATTCACTGTTCTCGATATAAGGTGTAAATTAGTCTACATAATACACAGATTTTGTGGGAAAAAATTGGCAAATTGAACTGTTTAATTCTTGGTTTTTACCATTTTGCCAGTCTGACATGATTGGACAAATGAATTTAGTAGAACGAGGGTCGGACGAGGATTAAAATTGTAACGTTGGAGAGTAGCAGTGATTGTCATCGTCACGAGGAAGAGGTATCGGTACCCTGAATACAAATGACATGTATTAAGGTCAAGGTGGAAGGACTTCGCATCTGTTCAGAATGCGATTCGCATGACTGGTACGTTTAAGAGCAATAGTCCAAGGTTGTATCGTCTCTTACGAGGATAAAATTGAATCGTTTAAAATCGATAGGTTCAATTATGCGATAATTATTGAACGTTATCACAATATCTCGCGAGTTTATTTTCAATCATGCTTGAGACAAATCGAGACCAATTATCCCAACATTTGAACTTAGTATCGGAATTAGTATCGGTTTGAATTATTCCTAGATTTAAGAACAAATACATAAAATTGTATCGTCTATCATTTCTCATTTTCAATCATTTTCGTTCATGGCATCAAGAAGGTGTCTCAACAGAATCTTGTCGATTTTGGAGTCTCCAACTTCGTAAAGATTGTCTAGCTAAATTAGACAAAATAGGTAAAGAAGCTAATGCTAGTCAGTTAAATTTTCCGTTAAATAAGGTTCCGTTCAGTCACACAGAATCTTAGTTTTAATTGATACAGTACGTGTAGGCACAGTTTAATCTCGACAAAACCTAGAAGCTCCCTAAGACCCAGAACATTTCTTCTAGCTAACTGTTCAAAATCGCTGCAGGCGTTACCGGCAACTCCGGTAACGCAAAAACCATTTCGGCAATATAGAGGCCATAAAGTTTTTACGCTAATCCGCAGACGAGCGGCCTCGGTGCTCGGGTGACAATAGCCAGCTGATCGAGCTCGGCGGCGAGACCGGGTCAACGCACGCAGACGTAAACCTTATGTTTACGTCTGACGGATTACTTGTCGCGTGGACCATCGTTTCCCAAATTCCAAAATATCAAACCCGCTACCCACCGTCCTTGTTTCCTGTGCAGCAGCGGCCGTTAGGGCATTGCCCTCGTGCGCTAACTAACGCTCGACACTGCCAAATCCTCTGTCATTTTCAAAAACCCCACTCCTTACTCCTTCCGCTGTCGGTGGCCTCGCACAGTATAAATAACCCGCGCCAATCCGATCGCAGGGTCCTTTGGCAAATTCTCTGATCGACTGGTCACCGTATTTCACGCGTCTTTTCTTACGATCGACTGATCGCTGTATTACAGTCTTTGTGTTCGCGGACTTCGCGCTTCTTCCGTATACTCGTGACGACGTCTCGTTTTATTGTTATTTCCTTTTGTACCCAACCACTATTTTTGTTAATATACTTAATCTTCCGTTACACACGCATTTTGATCCACCAGCACCTTATCCGCAACCATTTTCCAGTCACCTGCCTACATCTCTTTCCGTTCGCTTCTGAGTCACTCTGTGCCTCATTCGCTTGACTATATCCTCAACATTTTGGTCCTTCGAGCCGGATTTCCATCTTATTTTTTTTCTCCTCTCTTTCCGTTCGCTACTGAGTCACTATGTGCCTCGTTCGCTTGACTATATCCTCAACACCAACGTAGGCATTGCTAATAGGCATTGACGAACTCGATGAGACGTCTACATCCCAGAATCCTCTAAACGCAATACAATTAAGCATATTCCAATCGAGCGACGACCCATTATCCCAGGATCCTCGGCCCTGTTCTTGCGCCCAGATGAAGAAGCCCAGGTTTCCGGGCAAGCGACCAAGAGGCACGTTGAGAGAGCAAGTTGAACGGAACAGACGGCCAGTGTTCGGTGGAATTAGCGTCCCCGGCGTTCCACGAGAGCTGGAAAGCACGGAAGCTCGGTAAACTCCCGGCCAGTTAGTCCCGTGGCTGATTTAATCGCGACAGACGTAGACCCGGGACAAGTGGTCGGAACGCGGTGCTTGCCAGAAGGGAGAGGAGCCCAGCGTTGAATCCTGATCGGCCGTTTCGTGTACAAGCACAACAGAACCGGGACCCATGACGTCACACTTCCTGGAGCAGAACAGTAGGAGAACGAGCCCCGCGGACTGAATTCAGCGCAATCAGATAATGCACTCGCACATGTGCGAACGTGCCGCGTTTCAACTCGGAACGCATGCAACGGGAGCAACCACGTCCGTCGACCGGGCTGTGCATCTGTTCGTATGTATCTGTTCGCGTCGCGCCCAGCACGAAGCGCGCACGCTCGTTACGGGCGCGACAATGGGCCCCACCGCGAAGTCACACCGATCGCAGAATCGGAAATTGCCTCGCAGCTGGTCCGACCGTCGTTAACGGTACGCTCCAACGGCGAGAATAGATCATTGATTTTTCAAAGCTGATACAGCCGCGACGGGGAACTGCCCCTGAGAATGACGCCCGGCGAAAGGGGGGCACCTCTTCGCGCCTTGGCCGAAGTCGCGGTTGCATCGGACAGACAGTAGTTGATTCAAAATGAACTTCTAATTGTGTCTTAAGGGCCAAGGGTAGTCTCGTGACTTTTGCAAAGTCAGCAGGTCGGTAACACCTGTATAATTTCCGTTCTCAGCCTTCAGCCACTGAATTAAGATCCATCTTGGTCTTGATCCGACGGGTCCTAAGTCTGTGATTAAACTTATCACATTTTTGGCACTGTATTATCTATATCATGAATTCCGACGCCAGAAGCGTGCTTCAAGTTTTTGTAGCTGGAGATATTTTCTAGCTCGCGCTATAGAGGGACGAAAAGCTGGGGCACGTAAAACCATTTTTCGCCTATTTTAGTCGGTAACCTGGTCACTCTACCTTATCGGCAATCTACGGAGTCTTGCCTCCCGATCGACGTTACTAACAACAACTGTTAGTCACCTGATTACGAAGTTTGCACCTTCTACTATAATTTAGTTTCGCGGATTTTGATGGGAAATAAAAATTTTCGAAATCGATTGTAAGAAACAGAAATTAAGTTCCAAAGTAACCGCCCCTGTTAATCATTTTAACGAACCGAGAATAGTGTAATATTGTTCTTAAATTCTTCTGATGTCCACCGTTTCGCATAAAATGCATGAAATCCACAGTCTATTTATTGCAAATATTATAAATCGATATTGCTAAGAAAGTTTTACAGCACATAGGAGATAGATAGTGGTCCATTAGAATGCACCTCTGTGGTTAAATATAAAATTCAATATTGGAGACACTATACGCATCCTTGGAAAAATGTTTTAAAATAAGCACGATGCTCTGAAGCACCAGTTAGAGCACCGTTCTAATATCGGTAACGTTTCGGAATTGCACGGCATAAACCGTTTACACGTTCGCTCGAAGATCTGGCCGCCACATGTGCACCGGTATTCGACAGAAGGGAAATTTCCTGTCCCAGATCGTGCACCTATGCGCTCGCCAGAGATCTCGTGATAGCCGTTTCCTGCATCCGCCTGGATCGCGCGGATTCATTCGCTAATTAGTTAAACTGGCCGAACGGAGTCACTGGATTGAGCCCTGGCACGCGTGTCCGACACGAACCCCGATTCGCTCGTGACACTGTCGTTCGTTCGTTCGCGGTGATTCAACGCGGAGGATGTTAAAACAATTAATGCGACGGGGGGAGGGGGGAGGAGGGCGAGACAGGCTTGTTCGTTCCGAGAACGAAAAGAAAACGATAGTTAGCGCGACGCTTTTAGACGGTGCTCGTTTCGCTGCCCCTTTGCTCCGTTCCGATTGCTGGATGGCTCGGATCCAGCGAGTTTGTTTGTTGTTTCTGTTCTGGTTTTGTGTGACATGAAACGCTCTTTTTGATATCGTCCCCTAATTCATGCGGAATTTATTAACGCAGGCGTGGCACTGGAGTCGGCGAAGCTGAACAAGATTCTGGAGCCAATCTGTAACTCGTGGTGTACTAATGCCGCCCGTAATTGATTTAGTATCGGGGATACTTTTGCTTTTTGTGCTTGCGAAGAGAAAGTGCAACGAGTCTTTAGAATGTTGTTGATCAACGTCTATGAGTGTAGACTGTTTAACTCTTCCCAATGAAGAATTCTTCTCTCCGCCATTATTTTTGCAGCGTTTCTTGGAAATTGGGCACTGCATCACGGCAATTTTACATTGAACATGTCGCTGGAACAATATTATTACTTGTCACAATTGAACACGTTGAGAACAAACATTACCACTGTTGATTATTTCTTTGAAACAGAAGCGAGACATAATTTTCCCATTACCAAGAAACCGTGTAAAATAAATACAAAATTATAACATTAAGAGAACTTTCAAGAGCTTTTTCCTCCGAACACATCGTTCGAACGAGTTCATTTAAGCTTGTGAAATAATTTATGACGTCAGAGAATCGCTTTTTCTTCGAATGATTAACGCCAAAGTGGTTCGGCAAGCGCGTACCCTAAAAGTTCGAGGCAAAGGGTGAAGCATGGGCGCCCTAACGAAACATTTCAATTGTAGCGAGCGGGAGGGTTCCAAGGCCGAAAGTAAGCGTGGGCGAGGAACAATAAGAAAACAATCTTGGAGTACTTTCTCCGCGGAAGGTAAACGAGCCTGTCCCTGCGCGATAGTCCTCTTGATTCAGATCCTCGATCCGGAATCTCGAGGGACATCAAGCGTGCGACACCCCCGTCGAAAAAAGAAACTGAATAAACGAAGGAGGGAGCTCCGGGGAGAGCGCGATGCTCTCGCGAAAACTGGTGGCTTAGAGAGAGGGAGAGAGAGAGAGAGAGAGAAATTTCGGGGAGCGCGAAAATGAGAAACGACGGGCGCGCCTCGACGCGACGCCACCTCGCACGGCCAGTTATTGTTCTCGGTCGAGAGGGCAGAGATTTCGAGGGAAAGATTTCCGAGGGGGCAGCTTCTCGAGCTGCGAGACGAGATCGAGAGATCGTATCGCAGCGTATTCCACGGAAGCTCGAGGACTCGCCGTATGAATGAGAGCTGTACACCGAGACCAGGGGGGCGAGATAAAAACCGTGGTGTCTCTCTCCGGGGTAAACGTCGTGGCGAGATAAATCAGAAACTTTTCAGGGGAACCTCTCGCGCCGAAGGAAATCGTCAACTTTATTGCCAGCCGTAATTTCGGGAAGTGGGCGCCCTGGAGAATCTTTTACGCGGACGCTCGCCGCGAAACTGTCGGATTTCAGACCACTTTCGACGCTGTTTCTCCGCGCAGTTCGCACGCTGACTGTCTTGGACGAGTGACACAATTCTTTGTCCTTCCAGGATTCATTTTTACGAGATAGTTGTGCGAATCGAGTTTCAGGAGGATCTGCAGGGTCTCAAGGAGATTCGTTATGATCAGACTGAGGATTTTTATGCGGAATCAAACGTTATCTGTATTAATTGCAAGACGCAAGTGTCACTTTTTCTTCATTGAGTTGAAGAAATTGTAAATTATGCATCGATAGCTTCCAATTCTCTGAACCTTCCTACCATTTTGAAGATATTGAAAGAATTCAACACTAACGGCCGGTCAAATTGACCTTTTCAAACTTCTGCGTACAATTTCGTACATACAACATTATCACACCGCTATTTATCTTTACGACTTTTCTTAAAGTATGTGTACAATGTATTTTTCAGTATTTATTTCTCGTTTTATTTTTTTTTCCAAGAAATATCTTGTCCTACCTAACGCGGCCGGTCAATTTGACCGCACGGTGATAATATGGTATTTACTCTTCTAAACCCAAACAATCAGTGTAAAAGAAAGGCTATTCTCAATGTGGCATGGCCAACTCAAAATGAGCCGCCTTATTGAATGAGTCAAATACGCAAAGCTGGACGACACAGTACAATTTTGTAAATCGAGAGTATCGCAGTATTTTTTGTATAATTGAAATTGTATGAAAATAAATTTGTATAATCATTTTATGGAAATTGTTCATCTACTAATTCATTCGGCAACAAATTGACTATTATCTACGTTTAATGTATTAACAATAACTTTTTTTAGGTTCAGTGTTAAGAACGTCATTTCGACTTATTAAAATGTTTTCATTTTTCATATATACCGCGGTCCAGTTACGATGAACTTGAGCAATGCGGTTTCCATGTCATTAACACGTTCGTTACCAGCGTCGCACATGTGTGGCGACCACGATTTATCTCGTAAAGAAAATCACATTAATTTTGCATGTCGCTGTCTAACATTATTCTTGCATATTTTATAACAGGATACACTGCATTCGATGGGATATTGTAACTACGAATGCTATTGCTAAATCTGGTGGGAATGCTACCAATAAGATTTTCAATACTTTTTAACCTGAAACGAAATTCTTGGATGACACTTAAGTTCTTAGATGATTCTTAACCCATTATCCGCCAGTGTCCCATTTTTGGGACACTGAATAAAACGAATATATAATTTTAATTTTGTTTTTTTAGTATACTATAGTATAATACATTCCGTCAATGTCCCAAAAAAGACGGACTTTAGTTTTTATAATTAGATAAAAACAGTAACAATTATAGCAAAAATAGTTCCAGTTGGTTAGCATGAATATCATTATACAGTTATTTTAATTTTCCTTTGTATTTTTGAATTGCGGCGGGTAATGGGTTATATTCTATAATCCTCATTCTTAGATGATTCTTAAATTCTTAGAAGTGACTTGTTGGTTCAGAATTGAAATTACTGTTGTCGTTAAAGAATCCATTAAAAAGTCTTTAGCCACGGACCATGAACAAATGTTGAAATAATCGCCGGTAGGTAATGCGTTAACCGACCGTTTTGATTCAAGTCGGAATGGGCAACGGGTGGTCAAAGGGTTAATCGCGAATGCCACGAATTAATTCGTACACCCAATATATCTTTTCTCTCTCCTTTTTCTTGCTGTTCTTGTCTCTTTCCCCGCGCGTTCGCCGCTCGAGCGAAAGTTAACGCTCGCGATCGCAATCGAGCAACAGCGGGCCCGGGGTTGGCAAGAAGTGAAAAGGTCGCGGTTCGATGCAGCGGATAACGGACAATTAGCGACACGTAATTAACGAGGGAGGGAAGGCGTGGAGAAAGAAGGGCGGCAGTCGGTGCGAGGCGAGGCAGAGCGAGGCGAGTGTTTACTCGCGTGCGTGCACGCCGCGATGCGAAAGGGGGGAAAAGAGTGAAAGACAAAGTTGACAGACGGCCGCGCGAAGGCAGACGAGCTAAAGGGTGAAAGGAGAGACCGATGCCGGCAAGACGAGGACCGAGAGACAGCCGGGGAGGAACGCTAGACAGCTTGGCGGCCGCTTTATCAGCCTACGCGCGTTCGAGTTCCCGCGATTCAGCTTCTAACGCGGCGAATATCGCGGACGTTCGCTTCGTTCGAATGCCTCCGAGCGGGTTTTCACCCGTGCAAACTGCCTCCTTCATGGTCGTAACAACCGTCGTTGGAAAAGCTGCGGTCCCCAGTATGTATCTCGTTCGACGATAAATATAAATGAAATCGCGAAAATGGCTACTTTACATGCGGCTTGTATTTCATGCTCCGACTGCGATCGTAAAACGCAGTCGTAATATTATTTATCCCCTCGCGGCTCGCCCGTACGCGAGCAATCACGTTAAAAGGTTACTTTATTCGCGTTAATAACCATATAATTATACAATAACGCACTGTTACTTCCTCTAACTCCGGAGCGGTCAATTTGGTCTTTTTCGAGAGAAAACAAATTTATTGATAGATTACACTCCGTCTCGATAGGAAGTTCATTAACGCAGCAACGATCCAATGAAGGATTTTATGTCAGGACAAAGGAACGAGGAAGTTCGTGTCAGAGTTCCGTCAGTGAGGTACAGTGAATTCTCATTACGAGTCAGCGGCAACCTTACAATTTGGAGTCTCAGTGGAACTACCCACAACACCGCGGTCAGGGGCCGAATACATTTTCTCAGTCTTCTTGTCACTATCGCTTAGTTCCCAGCGTGCTCTGATTTCGTCTAAGAGTCAGTCACCAGAACGGCGCAACTGACCCGTAACGAGAATTCACTGTAGAACGAACACAAATGAGGAGCATCGTCGAACAGAGCTCAGATTTTGTTTGCTAACGGCATCGAGTGGTCAATTAATTCGCTTCCCTTGAAAAACAATTTTTATTCCTGGTTTATAGATTATTCCTCGCTGGGATTCGATAGGAAATCCATCAACGCGCTAACGATCCAATAATACAAATTTAATAATGAAATACAACGCAAAGAAGTTTGTAGCCAGGGTTCCGCGGAACATAACGAACGCAAATGAAACAGGACGAGCATCGTCGAACAGAAGTCAGATTTTCTGATAACAACGGTACCGGCGCCAATTGCGAATGTTCCTCGAACTCTCTCGCTCGAGGGAAAACTGCGAAACTTTGTCTCGGAACGAAGGAAAACATGAAGGGGGAGGAGGAAGGGGGGACCAAGTTGCTAGCCCAATTAGCCGAACGGGACAGACGCGCTTGGCGAGTTTCTGCGGACTTCTTAACGAGAATTTGTTTGGTTTAATGCGGCAAACAGGCGGCCGAACCGGCTCCGTTTGTCGCGAAAAAGCCGCGGAGTTACGCGCGACGCGACGTTTAAGAGTTTTAATCCGAAGTACGCAAATTGGTTCCCCTCCCCTCGCCCTACCCGGAGGGGCAGTGCATCTCTTGGTAAATACCTGAAATGTTTATCCTCGTCGTTTCCATAGTCGGCCGATTAATAGGCGCGGCGCATTGGCGCGATAACCCCCATAGCACGTGGCCCCTTTCTCGCTTTATAATATTTCACGCGCCCCGGTATGCACTGCATACTATGCAGTCAGTCGCACAATTGATGGCGCACGCTTTAAATCAAACTTTTTTATAAATGCGCCAAACGAGTTTAGTTTTCCGCCAAGCTGGATGGATTAGTTTACTAGACGATAATACAAATTTTGGAAACGTGAGGTTTACTCTGAACTGCCGGAAAAAAATAGTAAAAGTTGCTTTTCGTAACTATTTTATTCCGGCTTGTAACGAAAATGTGAAAAATGCGATTTATAGACGCATGTCAGTTACACTGGAGAGCAAAACTGAATCCACACATAACTTTTTTAGAATTAGATCAAATGACTTGTTATTGAGAAGTTAGAAGGATTAGTTTATTAGACGAGGCGAAAACAAGTTTTGAAAAGAAATTTGAATTAGTCGGGATCACGAAAGAAATAGTAAAAATTGATGTCTCCAACTTTTTTATTCACTCGAATAAATTATATCCATGCTGAAAATTTCACGAATTTTGGATAATTCGTTTATGAGTTATGAACGATTAAAAGTGCGATTATAAATCGAAAATCGTAAAAAAATGGCAATTTTTCTCACTTTTAATCGTTTATAACTCGTATTAACCAATGTTGGTGAAATTTTTCAAAACTTTTAATACTAGCTCAGATAAAGAGGTGTAAAATGAACTTTTACTGTTTCTTTCGCGATTCCTACCAATTAAAGCTTTTTTTTAATACACCTCCTCTAATAAACTAATCCTCCTAACTTCTCAAAAACACTCAAGTCATTTGATCTAATTTTAAAAAAGTTATGCTGATCCAAATGGTGTGGATTCAGTTTTACTCTCCACTGTATATGCAAAAGTAGCATGATACCGAGGGGGGAATATTTTGTGATGTAAACATATTTTACGTGAAGGCGTGTCGGAGGATTCAAGGTCACCTTGACTGCTTTAGAGGGACAGATCTATCTTTTGTATCAGGAATCGAGCATCAAATACCTGTACATATTCATACTGAAAATTTCATCGACCAATGCATCTAGCTTGGCAGAAAAACTGAAGTAGCTTGGTCCGTTCAAAAAGAGTTATTCCGATCTAATGTGCGCGCCGTCAATTATGGGACTGAGCGTATGCCGTTCCCGATTCGTTCCGGCAATTAACACGGCGTTTTTATTAACATTTCTCGGCGGCAGTCGATCCGCCGTTTAATTGCTACACCTGTATCGAGGACCGGTCGCGTCTTTCTCGTTCACCGGCCCGTGCCGCTTGCACCGGCGACGAAACCGTTCTTCGAAAGGGGTTGCACACCCTCGGCGGAACGCTCCTCTCGAGGACACGCCTCCCCCGCCGAAGCGGCGCGGAATAATTTAATAATTCGATCGTTAATTGGAAATCGGTCGCGTCGCGAACAATGCTGCCTTTGCCGGCCGGCCGACTTGACGCGGCGACGCGCGCTGCGCCACCCCCGAGGGGTGAAACATGTTTCTCGATTTAATTAGGCGACCGCCTGCTGCTCGAAATTGTCGAAAGTCGTGGGAAACGCTGGCTCAATACGGAAACGTTTATATTTGATTGCGGGGTGTGGTAGTCTACTTTGAAATAGTAAGAGCCACCCCTGGTCCAAAGGCGGAACGAAAGCTCATTGCTATTCTGTGTCTTAAATTTATGGTTTCGGGGCTCAAGGTATACATAAGAGTTAAAAGGGATCAATAACGTCCTGCATCAACCTGAGCTAAAATAACCCATTTTAACGTGGAACGCTGGATCATCAGAGTGTGATCATTCTGCTTTCTCAGAAACCTCTTAGCAATGTTTCAAAAAATTCGAATAAATATTCGGTGCAGCAGCTCATTCGATTCAATGTAAAATTATTAATCTATGCATACATGTAATATACTCATCGAGTACTGATCTAAATCTGCAGAGCACTAAAATTGATTGATACAAGTTGCCCGATAAGGATCAGCAGATTGAGCGTACAATTTTCATCATAATAATTATTACGCGTAATTATAATGTTTTACTAGAACCGGTCACTTGACCGTGGCAGGTTTAGCGTTCAAACCTGTTAGTAGTACCTACGTTCAACCTCCTCAATGTACAAAAGAAAGCACGGAACTGATACGAATGCTTCTGATCAAAGTCTTCACGGCGAATCAGTTTTGCCATTATGCCGTGCGACTGCATGGTCGATGAGATTCAATATCGTAGAACAAGAGGCAGACGACCATGACACCGACGGGACACCCGAAAAGGGTCCGACGTTTATTCTCGTCCCAAAAGCGAAAGAAATCGCCCTGCCAAACGCGCGTTTCGCAACGGGCCGGGTTGCCGAAGAAAAGCGCGTGTGCACCAAACGGATGCAATCGCGTTGCACAATCTCCGCGCGGCTGCCGTGCACCCGAGAGCCGTGGAGTTGCGTGCTGCGGCCTGTTGCAACCGGCCTCATCCTTGAACGAAGCCGCAAGGTGGATTAATAGCTCGATCGTATTCCCTCGGACCGATCACGATGACATCGAATCGATATCCGAAAGAGAGGGAGAGAGAGGGGGGGAAGAGAGAGAGTGACAAAAAAGCAGGAGCCGTTTTTCGAGCAGGGAAACAGCATGCAAGACGGTTGCAATATCGGCGCGCATCGCCGACGACTTCGGCCGCTGCACTTTAGTTAATGCAGCGGCGGTCTGCGGTCGCAATTTCTCACGGCGTGTACGGAGACACGTAGCACCTAGAATGGGCTGCCATCTGCTCGAATGACGGCGTTTAGCGATCGTGTTCGTGACACGGCAGAGAAATCGGCAGGGAGCCTCGAAACCTGCGGCCGACGCGTTCAATTTTTGTGCGAAAATTTCTGTGCGCCAAGATTCACTTTTTTCTCTTCATCTTTTGATCGATTTAAACAATTTAACTCCGGTTACCGTTACTTTAATCTTACAGAACTTCTTTGATCTCGTTTGTGCAATTCGTTTCTGTCTCCTTTTGGTCTGCGACAGTCACACTCGAATTCTTGCTCAGAACATTATTCCAGGACAGGTAATTTATTGTATATTATTTGTTGTCCTGTTCTTTCCGGTATTGTCGCAGGACAATTTATTTATTCCTTATTGAGGATTTGATTCTATTCAGCAGTTGATTCAAAATGTACTTCTAATTGTGTCACTCTTAAATTCTCCTTCTGTCTTCACTGTTTCGTATTTTGCTTACTAAGTTTTGTTATAAATGCATAAAATCCATCTGTGACCGTGTCCTCTATCTTTTTTTTTCTTAACTCTTCGAAACATCCTTCCGTCTTCTTTCTCTTTTCCTTGCCTACTGTTCCAACGTTCCGAGGTTGTCCTCATATTATTATAAATCGCACTTTCTCTTTCCTTCGTTTTTCGAAAGCTTGTGAAATATTTAAACCTACCAAGCACGAAACATATAAAAGTGAAACGTCTTATAGAAGGGAGAAAATATTACTTAAACTTTGTATGATTTTCATTATAATATGTGCTTAAATAAAGAAGTCAATTCCGTAATTTCTTATGAAAACGTATTTATAATTTAAATAATTGTGAAATGGGAAACCGGTCATTGTGACCGTGGTAGGTTCCGTGTTGAGAATTGTATTGGGGACATGGTATCCATAGAAACATAAAGACGAATACTTGATAACGAACAAAGCACAGAATATTATACAGACTCTCATGTTCCCTGATTACTAGACTGCAGATCTTTATGCATTTACAGCTAATGGAAATTTTCAGAAGATACTATAACATAAAATTCGACAGAATTTAGTACCATTTTTATTTATCTCGGCTCTACAAACGCTGTTCCCATGAAAATAGGATTTTACTTAATTCCACTCCCTTAAAGCTTGTCTACAAAAATTCGAAATCGCACGAACACCCGCAGTCTGCTGATTATTTTATAAAATTCTGAAGAGGGAAACAATGTCTTGCACGGCTCGGAAGATTCCCCGTACTAAACGTGTAATAATAACGTAATTGTGTTTGATCGATCCGCAGATCCGCAGTGCAATAATAACGAAGATTGAAAACAAGTTCTCCGCCAACAGCCGCGAATGTGTTCTCCGTTATAGCAATCGCAAGATTCCGCGAATCATTTGAGAATGGCAATTATAGGCGATATCGAATGGCCGCAGTAATTTCGAGGTAATCCGATCCGGGAATAATTGATAAACGCAAAAACCGGGTCCAATGGGAATGCAGCGCTTGGATGATCAGGAAAGTTGGCGTGCGCTAGGAATGCGGTTATTGGGCTCACGTGTCCCGGTTATTGACAGAGGAGGTAATATCGATGGATTGGATCGTACAACCCACGGAATCGGACCTGTGCCCCTCCCCTCCCGCCCCTCCCGCCCCTCCCTCCCCCACCCCTCTTGCTCCCACGTTTGTGTTCCCACAAGGCAACTTTCCAACTCGGTCTACTCTTCTCCGAGAAAACGAAACCGCGCCGCTATTCTCGGCGGAAAATGAGAGTCGGTTGGTGGTTCGAGCATAAAATTGCTATTTCCGTGGAGAATTAATTAACGTAACAGAAACTGGAGTCGCGTTACCGCGGCGCTCGAGACACACTATCGACGTCTCGTTTGACTTCGCGAAGCCGCGGGTTCCGCGGAACCGTGTGGCTCCCTGTCGATAATTCCCGTCGAAATTTGCAGAATTGATTAGTGTAACGTACCACACAAACCCGAGTGATTTACAAGGAGATCGACGGGGGGTCGGTGCAGAGAACGCGCTCGCGTGAATTCCTTTCGGAAAGTCTAATAACAGGTTGCGCGGCCGATCATAACACTTAGCCGGTTTCCAGCTATCCGTCAGGCCAATTAAATTCATTAGCCTGAAATTACGGGCTGGCCGGACGGCCGCGGAAAGTCGTTTTGCATCGGCCGCGGTATCAGTCTCGCCTGACAACCGATTTTTCCGACGAACGTGTTGACTAATTGCGCTCGGCGCGGCGCGGCGGCGGCGGACCGGACAACTCGATCGTAGCGGAACAGGTTCTCCCGCGTAGATCTCACCTTCTCCGCTCGATTTCCGTGGACCGAGGGAATCGTCAAAGGACGAGAAAGATACCCGGGATTCCTCCCTCTGACGACTCAATCGATCGCCGAGATTGCGAGGAGAGAGACGCGCTCCCTATTACGCAAACCTCTAAAAATACCTCGCGCATAATCGAGGAGCCGTTTGATCGGAACCTGGTCCACCGGTGTTTCGGCCGGGCCGATTAACGCGCGCGCCGTTCCGAATGAATAATTGGCCGCTTTAATAGAGCCAAAACTCATCAATATTAATGGGCCGGCCCGGTGGTGTGTGTCTTTTCTCTCTTTCGGCCGAGCCCGATGCCCGGAGATCTCCTCGAGGTTGGCTCGAGTCTCGATGGCCGTCGAGGAGCACTCCGCTTCGCTGGTCCGAGCGGACCCGAGACTAATTCATTTTTAATTTCCGTCGGTGTCCGTGACGGCCGCCTCGGCTACCTAGACAAGTTCACGCAGAAATACCACCCCGGAAACGAATGATCAAAGAGGACGGCGAGAATCTTTCGACTTTCGATCGGATTATCGAAAAGTTGTTAAACTCTTGACCTCGCTGCTCCGAGCCCTTCGTGGCCTCTAGGACTTTCGGCAGACGGGATCTGCGAGTGCTCTTTGCTCTTGGATTGCTCCCAGTGCCAATGCCTTCGGGCAAATGGCTGTAGAAAAAGAGGCGAAAGAACGGCAATAGCGAATGGTCCGAATCTTCAGAGTCGGGACACTTGTTCTTCGTTTTTGAGGAGATAAAGTCGTGTGTGTGTGTGTGCGACAGTATAATTTGTTCTCGTATCTGCTTATGTGAGTTAATATTTTTAATTTTTTTTGTGGTCTCATGCTCTCCTCAAGTTCAAAGCATGACGCGAAGAAAGAAGAACGTGGCTAGATTAAAAAGTAGTACATAACTACTGTATATTCTTTGGCGTTTGCACGAAGCTACTGACATTTCTACCTTCCTCTAATCTTATTGATTACTTTTTAACCTCTTAACTTAACAATTATGTTGTAAAAGTGGGCATTATATTCTATTATAATACCCGAGTATTCTCTGCTTTTTTAGTCGAGTATTCTCGGCTTTTAAGTTGAGAGGTTAAACGTGTTTGATTCACAGCTAAAGATTGATTCCAGCTAATTTGTCAATGGCGACAGCAATTCAAACGTCGAACCGACAAGTATCTAAGAAACATAATCTAACCGTTTTCTAAAGATCATCGCTCGAAAGGAGTGGCTCGGGCGATCATTAATAACTACTTGTCAGGTAAGGTGTTGAAAACATGCTTTCATATTTAGTCTTTCAATAAACACTACTTTCATTGCGCCTGCCAGCGCAGGTGTGTCCTATTCTTTTACTGACGTCCAGACTGCGGATCTTTATGCAAAATAAGAATTATATGTATTAATCGCAAGATACAGAAGTTACATACAGTGATTTCTCCTCATAATAATTTTATTCTGTTGAAAAGAGTACAACTGTATTCTTCAAATGTTTTCACTGCTTCTTATTCAATCATTTTTGCTCGATCTCTTTTTTCGATCATTTTGCTGTTTTCAGTGTTGTCATAAATAGGTAAAATCCGCACTCCACTGATGTCGCTCGGAAACCTCTCACCCCGACTGGAATACTGTGCCACTTTGCCAAAAATTACAACAGTTTGACGAAAAATTGTCCCTGTTATCAAACAACTGAAAAAAATGATAAGCTTGAGAGCTGAACGGCTCGATCAGAAAGTCAACAAAGTTGATACCAAACCTACCCAGTTATTATTATTAAAACCATAAAAATTCATTCATGGAAAATAGTGGAATAAATTCCCTTGTCCAAGCATTTATTATATTGAAAATTACGGAGAATCTGAATAAATTTATGGTTGCCATTTTTATAAGGCAATATTTACCAGATGCTTGGTAGGTTTAGTGTTAACAGGATAGTAAGGAGTACACGTGTGGACGACGTTTATCGTCCAGGTCTTGGCGACATATACAGAGAAATCACTGTATTTAATCATTTCCCACAAAAGCATCTTTACAATTTCAGTAATTCTAAAATAAAAAATCTGGAGCCGGTCATTTTGACCAACGATGGTAGGTTTGGTGTTAACTTATTATTAGCCGATCCGGCAACGTGTTTCACGAAGAAGCCGAGCAAAGGAGCCGTCGTCGTCGTCCCGAAAGAAAAGCTCCGCCGTTGAAGGAAAGTGTTTCTCGAGCAGATGTCGGGGTTCTCAGGCTCAGAGACGCCGGAGACGACGGTGTACGAACAAGCGCCCGAGGAAATGTGTTGAATTTTCAATACATACTGTACAGCGTCGCGACGTCGCTCGATCCGAGACCGACGAGAATTGGATGTCGAACGCGCCCCGTCGAACGCGGGAAAACCAACCGCGACCGGGGGATCAGGTTATAAACTTCGCTGCTCCGTTGTTCCTCGGAGAAGAATGGACAGTGAGCTTCGATCGTTCCGCGACGGCACGGCGGGCCCCGCGAGATCGGGCCTATTATTTCGCGCGTATCGTCTCGCGATATCGCGTTACCGGGGCCCCCCCCCCGGTTAATGCGCGCCTCTAAATCTCTCTGCCGTGAAATTACTTTGCGGTGGCTCGTCATTATCCCTTCAGGACCGTTCGCCCGATTGCACACGCTGAAACTGTTCGAGCGAGGAGCATCTCTCTCTCTCTCCCTCTCTCTCACACCTTCCTCCCCTTTCTCCCGCGTACCATTAACCGGTGTTCGTAATTGTTAAATGGCAATAACGGACGGTCGACACCCCACGGAAAATTGAACGGTGATGCCCCGAACAGCTGTTTAATGGATCGTAATTATTCCTCGCGTCTTGGGATCGTCCTGTCTGCTGGCGTAGACCATGCGCAGTCTCCGAATTTAGTCTCCATTCTCCTAAGTGTCCTTGTCGCACCGAATTCCAAGAAACTACGGTTTTGATACCCGGACATGTTTATCTCCATTACTCGGCCGCGTTGTCTCGTTCTAAGCTGGGCTCCGTGGTTCTTGGAAGGGAGATCAACTTAGATACTCCTGTTCAGTCTAGGTCCCGTGTTGCCCTATCTTAGAGTTGGTTCTGCAGCAGTTATGACTGCGAGGTAGGTCCGGGTTTTGATAGTCGAACAATTTTCTGTTCACGAGTTAGCAACTCTGTCGTGCTCTAATCTAGGTTCTTCGAAAGTCCCATAGAAACTCAACTTAGTTGCCCTATCTTGAGCTAGGTTCTACGGCACTCACGACCGGGCTCGAAGGAACTTTTGTACTGATAGCTAAACGTGTTCCCTAGCCGCAATGCTTGCGGTTGAGAAAACAAGTCTAAAAGGACCGGGCTTTCACCGAAAAGCCTCTTCGAGAAGTACTGTACGATGTCGGGCCGCGAGACCCTTAATTATCCGATGAGATATGTTTACTTTCACAACCAAGCTGTCTATCATGCGTTAATCCAGGTTCTGCGGTTCTTGGAACGGAGATCAATTTAGCTTCCCAGCCTAGGTTCTATGGCATTTGTAACAGGATTTCAAGGAACTTCCGCGAGAATACCCAAACATTTGCACAACTTGGTTACCATATCTTGCCTTAATCTAGCTCCTGCAATTCTTGGACCACAAATCAGTCTAGCTACCTCATACCAGTCTCGATCCCATATATTTTAAGGTCGAGTGCTAAGAAATCCGAGTTCCAACGCTGAACCCTAGCTACCATAATTTCCCCTAATCCCCAGCCCCGCTGTGTCATTCGTGAGGACTGACGACAATGTTGAGGACTATTATGCAGCGGGTGCATACTTGGATCACAAATCAGTCTAGCTCTACCTCATCTCAGTCCACATTCCACGTCTCTTGAAGCCGTGTGCTAAGAAATCCGAGTTCCAACACTGAAGCCTAGCTACCATAATTTCCCCTAATCCCGAGCCCTGCTGTGTCATTCCTGACGACTGACGACAATGTTGAGGACTATTATGCAGCAGATGCATACTTGGATCACAAATCAGTTTAGCTACCTCATCCCAGTCCACATTCCACGTCTCTTGAAGCCGTGTGCTGAGAAATCCGAGTTCCAACGCTGAACCCTAGCTACCATAACTCCTAATCCTCAGCTCCAGTATCTCATTCCTGACGATTGAAGACAATGCTGCAGACCACTGTGCTGCAGATGCCTACATGGACCACGAATCAGTTTAGCTACCTCATCCCAGTCCACATTCCACGTCTTTTTCTTTTTTCAGAGTCAACAGGTCGGCGACTGCAGTATAATTTCCGATCACAGACTTAACATCCGTCTTGGTCTTGATTCGACGGGTCTTAAGCCTGTGACTAAACTTGTCACATTTTTTGCTCTGTACTATCGATTTCATCCAGAAAACTCATCCAATGGCGTAAAAATGCTTAGATTCCACGGCACGCGGATCGTCAATTTTTGGCCTACTTCTAACGTTTATGTTACCAAATATCTGCATAATCTCGTCAGCTCATGACCAGCGAGCGCTAGACTGAACCTTCCTCTTTCGAACCTTCCTCTTTCGAAAATGTTCTCATATAAGGACGAAAAGCTGGGGCGCGTAAAACCATTGTTCGCCTATTTTTGTCGGTAACCTGGTCACTCTACCTTATCGGCAATCTACGGAGCACTTAGGGCCGCGTGCTAAGAAATCCGAGTTCCAATGCTGAATCCCAGCTACCCTAGTGTAGTTCCCAGCCCCCAACGTTTCATTCCCATCAATTGACAACGATGTTATGGACCACTGTGCAGGAGAAGCATGATGCTTCGACGCGGGGGACCGCGGTGAAGGTGTCGTTAACGAGTCCACTCGATCGGATCGTCGTTCGCCGTCACCGAGTCGTCGTGTCACGGTCGTTCCCGGCATGGTGTCGCGGATACACGGCCAGCGGATTCTTAAGATCCATTCATCCTGGGCCTCGGGTATGTTCACAGTGAATACCATTAAGCGGCGCATTCATCGTGATTCTCCGTCTCCCTCCGGCTCTCGTTCCTTTTTCCGATCGCGCGGTAGGTGAGACCGTCGACCGGTATACATCTTCATGGACCGGTCCAAACGATGTTTGCTCCTAGGCGATCGGGCCTTGCGCTCGCGCGCGCGTCCGGCTTCCGCGCTTCGAAATAAACGCGTCGCCAGAGATAAGGGACAAGCACGCGGAATGCAGGGCCCCGCCGAACTCGTATATGCACGACGTTCTATCTTCATGGCTGACCGGTTCGCCGTAAGTAGCTTATTCCGGCTGTTTAAGAGACCGGGGCCGGCCCGTTCCGCGTGTCCGCTGCTCGTACACCTCGTGCTTACGCGAGAAATACAAGGATGCGGGCACACCGTCGCCAACGAACGTGACAGAAATAACGACGAACCACCGAGACCGCTCGATCCTCGATCCTGCACCTCACCCAGAGCCGTGATCCAGTGTTGAAGCAATTAAAACGTCGACGAGAGTTGCACGCGACGAAATCGTTTGGAAAATTCTACCACCAGATTAACGACCGGTTAAGCGAACTCGGATTTTTATAACACAAGCGATTTAAGCTGCTTGGGATGCGACTTTGAGGCTTTAAACACTTGCAATGACCGGTGTGTACTGCTTTGTAGAAATTCAAGATCGCATCTACTCGCGGTTTGATCTATTCAGATTTGTCAAACGAGATTCCACCTGTTCGCATTTGCATACGCGTGAATACAGAAATTTATTCTGAAATTCTCCTTGAAAGCAGATTTTATAATTAACTGCGAAGAAAACCTGGAATCCTATGCAGAAGTGTGAATAGTTGGATACGAGACGCTCGGGAGCAGTGGAGGCTATCCTATCTTCGCTCGGATTGGCTGAGGCGCGTCCCACGTGACTCGTCGTGGAGCAGTGGGGACAGAACCGCACGCCGCTACGGAGGAGAGTCTATAAATGCTTCCACTAGGAAACTACCGTTTCCCTCCCTTCTCAGGCTATTTCGGAGCGCAGTTCTGAATCCGATCGGAATAAACGGTTTCCTTTTCTTCTTCGGGTTGTCGCATCCACCTACGAAAACGAGTTCAAGCGCAAATAACGCCGATAATCCGGGTCACGGTTACAGTCTCTCGTGCAGTTCGACGGAGACAAAGTCTCGGAACAAAGGGCGAGGGTACGTTTGAAGTTTGCAGGGAGTTGCGTTTATTCCGGACGAATCGCCTCCGGTGATCTCTCTCTCTCTCTCCTCCGTTGAGGAAACAATATTGGGGATGGGCTTGCCGCTTAGTGGACCTTCGGGCTCACATAAGACTCGTTTCAATCCTGAAGCCGGGAGAACTTTGCGGAACAGCGGAATGCAATAGCTGGCCGCTCGCGAAACTTTTTGCTGCATGTATCGGGGACGCGAATTTGCAGAAATTAACTGCAGTTCTTTGTTTATCATATATTCAAATATGTTCTCCGAGTATTCTTCAGTATTGAAGACGATATGACGAAACTGCAGGTTTGTTAGAAAATACCTCCTAAATTTTTGTTCGATTTTTTAAGTCCTCATTTATCCCCCTTTTTCTCAACTTGATTCGACCCGAAAAATTGATGGAGTGGATCAAACGAGAAGAAATTGAGCACAAGAGTGTTTGCATTGCTCGCAAATGAATTGACCTTCTTTTACTTCCCAAAAAGGGTGGAAAAATGGAATCAAACTGGAACGAGGGTATGAGAAGATACACTGTCTAATTACTTTATTGGTTTAACCGAAACTAATGGCACATTTATTGTATTTCAGTCGCAAGAATCTCCGAGTGCCTGAGGGAAATTCTTCCTTCCATTCTAACTGTACAAGGTAATTTCTAAAAATGAAGATTCGCGTAAGGATCTAACTGCAACAGCACAAGAAAGGAGGATTTTGCGGCATGTGGCGCGAAAGGGGGAGGCGATTGGAGGATTCGAGCGAGCGTAAGAGGCAAAAACGGAGGTAATAGCCGGTGATTAGCAGGTCAACGGACTTGATACAGGCAAAGTGTTAAATTTGGCTCGGAATACGACCTCTGACTGGCCGGTAATCCCAGTGACGAGTCGCAGCAGGTCTCCCCATCGAACCAGAGATCTAGACCAGAGCGATAAACTATCGAGCGCAGGCCGGGACCATCAATCATCCGGGCTGACGGGATCCGCAGCCGCGGGTGCAGCGTGCGTGCAGCCGGAAGACACCTAACCGTGTCCGCGGCTCTTTATCATTCGTCGGGGGAACGAATCGATAACAGGTCCGCGCCGTTCGAACAACAATATCGACATTACCATTTTCAATTAGCCCCGTCGGAAGCAGCGTGTCAATTAAGACCGGTTCCAGGAGCCGCGGCGGTCGCAGCGGCGACGGGTATGGCAGCGTTGCGCGACCCGCGGCAACACGTGAAATTCGACGCGTCGGAATCAATTACGCGAAATAATTCAGTGGCTCGCGGTTTATTATACGCGGTGGCCCGGCCGCGCGAGGATTCATTTGTCTCGCGGCCGCGGTCAGCCAGTCGGAAATACGTCGCCGAGTGGCCGTGTCGCGTTGATGACGGCCGTCGATCATCCTCGAGGAGATAAACTCTGCTGACGGATTCGGAACGCCGCCCGGCAAAAACCGGAGCCGGCACGATCCGCGAAACTTCGGACAATAGCGATTGACGGACGCTCGACGCGTTTCATGTCGATCTCGAACAAGACTTTTTCCTGTCCGGCGGACAACGATTGCAAATTTGCACCTGCAGTATTTGCTTCTTCGCGGCACAGTCGTAGAAATGTTAGCATCGATTTTATTGGAGGCTGCACATAAGATATGCCGCAAGTGCTTATTAGCAAGATTACATTCTAGAACCGCGTGCGCTCGCCTCGACGCAAATTGCATTAAGAAATAATTTAGTGTGACAAGAACCGTGATGTAAGTGAGTTCTTGGGAAACAGCATGATGCGGGTACAGTCTCTGATTCAGAGATAATGGGCCGAGCTGCGTACTTTCTTTCCGGTTCAACCGTTTGTACGAATCAAACGTAAAATGGCAGCGTGTTACGTTTGGTTAAATCGGTTCCATTGATTCGTTTTATTTAGAAGTTTGCCCAAACTGATTACATCCTACGAATGGGTGAAAATTCACAGTCTACTAATGATCCAGTGGAACTTGCAATTCAATCTAGCATGAATTCTCGTAGAATAGCAAAAGTACATATATAATCTCCAGTTAATAGAAAATAAGCTTTTGTTTAGAATTGAACTGTTTTTAACACTAGGTTTACGGGATCCGTCAAAATAACGGGTTCTAATATTTTCAATTTAAAATCATTAAGATACTAGGGATGAGAAATTATTTAGCAAATATATTTCTTTGGGTATATATTATTTTTAAAATATTGCTAGAAATGTGGGTAGCACGTTCTTGTTATTTTTATAAAGTGATGCAAAATAGTCACTTTTAGTGCTCCGTAAGCCTAGTGTTAATAACTAAACAGTGGCGCGCTGATTAAAATTGTGCCCTGTCATATTCAGTTAAATGTCGTATTTCACGAATGCCGCGGTCAATTAACGGGCACAGCCGCGAACAGAAATTGGCAATTCGGCTTTCCGCGAAACCGAGAGTGTCAACTAGAACTTCCCAGGATTTCTCGCGCTGTCGTAATTACCCGGCCGCGGTGGCCAGGTTTCTAAAAACCGATTTGCCGGAACACAGTCCGAGAAATCCGCGATTCGAGGAATTGCACCGACCAGGAAGACAATTTCGGTTTCATAATCGGGAAAGAGTCGGCGTGCAAGAGAGACGACGAGCCACCTGAGCTGCGCGTTGCGCAAGGCTGGCGCGTCCCATCCGATCTCGTTAGGCGATTCGAAAATGAACGAAGAGCCGATCGCGATTAGCCTCTGGATTCCAGATTCCAGTGGCGTCGCGATACCGATGCTATCTAGATGTAAATGCGAGTTACAAGCGGGTTTCTCGCATCCGGACTTTCAGAGTGTTCCGCGAATCGTTTAGGTTTTACTTGGATCGTTCATGCTCGCCGATTCTGGTACTATCCTCGTGGAACTGCTAATCGCGGGTACTTATGACGAACATATTAATTGCATTCTCAAGGTTCTCTTAAAGCTTTCTCGAGACATAAGCGAATGGGCCACTGAAACGACTAAAAAAGAGCGATTCGCTGCGATAAGTCTATTTGCTTAACGAATAGAACGGTAATGCGACCGGCTGATACGTAATCGCCGAACAACAAGACCGATGAATTACTTAACGAGGCACCGATCCTGCACGCGAAACTCATTTTTCAGCCGGTTGATCGGTCGCCGCGGCTAGAGAGCCTCTTTTTACGTTGTAATCGATACACGGGCGAACGCGCGTCCCAACACTCGATCCGGTCTTATTACTCGTTCTTCCGTTGCGGGCCCCTCGCGATTAATATTCTATGATCGACCGATCGCGACCCATTCACTTCGGGACGCCCGGTAATTCATTTCAGTCCGATCAGGTGAACAACTTTTCTGCTCGCGAGGAGTCCTCTCTCTCTCTCTCTCTTCCTCCGGTGCGGCGAGACGCCTACGGGGCCCCATGAGAGAGAGAGAGAGACATAAATATCGGGATTGCCCGGATGGATCGTGGGAAAACCGTGGAACGTCCTCGACGAGACGGTCCCCGACTGCCACCGCGGAATGCAACCGGGTTCCTCGCGTTTGCCGCGACTTCTTGCCCGCGCAAAGAACTTCGTTTCGTGACACGGTGGATTCCACCGGGTCGAGAGGAAACCTCTTCTGAACACGCCCGGTCCCGTCGTGGGAACGTATCCCCGTCGACGGACACGAGTCGGAAATAGAATTAGCCGAGGGAAACCCGCGGAGACCCAGAACCAGCTTTCCTCCGAACTTTTTCTTCGTTCCTCTCGTCGTCGAGCCCCGAGGTTCTCGCTCGACCAGCTCTCCGATGGAACACGGTTATGCCAGCCGGCCCGATACCAGAGACCTATAACTCGCAACACGGAATTCGGATGAAGCCACCAGCTGGCAGAACGTCAAAACACTGCTCAACCGACGCGGCTCGCTCCCGGAAGACCCGGAACAGTATTAACTGCAGTTTCCAGGTATTATAGGCTACCAGGAAGACCGCTAAATGGCGGAAAAATAACCGCGACGGCCGTTTCTCCACGGCGATGCGGGATTTACTGGGTTAGAGGGTCTGTCGGCCTGTGTTTCCCTCGACGGAACACGCGTTCCTGTGGGCTTTCTGCTGGCGACGTTGATGAGAACGTTGCTGCAACCAGGATCGAGTCGTTTGCTTCCAATTTTTATGGACGAGACGATTTGAAATGTACGGGACGATTTTGTAAGGCTGATTTTGTGAAGTTTGCGAAGATGTTGCTGCAATGAGGGTTAATTCTTTTACCGGCAATTTTTATATTCAGGATATAATGATGATACAATAACCAATTTTTGTAGACAAGTTTTAAGAAAATAGAATGGAGTGAAATCCTATTTTCCATGGATCGGCCTCTGTGGACATATATGATATTGTAGCATCTGTTGAAAATTTTCATATGACGTAAAGGTATAAAGATCCGCAGTCTATTTATGACACATGGGACCATTTTATAAAATTGATTTTACAGATGAAGTTCGTGAAGATGTTATTGCAATGAGGGTTAATTCTCTTACCGGCAATTTTTACTGTCAGGATGATTTATGACTAGACTGTGGATGTGTATGCAATGTCCAATTTTTGTAGACAAGTTTTAAGAAAATAGAATGAAATAGAATCCTATTTTTCATGGGAACGGCCTCTGTGGATCCGAAACAAATCAAAATCGTACTAAATTCTATCGAATTTTACATCATAGCATTTGTTGAAAATTTTCATAAATGCATAAAGATCCGTAGTCTATTTATGACACGTGGGACCATTTTATAAGATTGATTTTACAGATGATGTTCGTGAAGATGTTACCGCAATGAGGGTTAGTTAATTTTCTTACTGGCAATTTTTATTGTCAGGATGATTTATGACTATACTGCGGATCTATCTGCATTTATGGCTTCTGAAAATTTTCAAAAAATGCTAAAATGTAACATTCTACAGAATTTATTGGATTTTTTATTTATTTCAGATCAACAAACGCTACTACCACGGAAAATAAAATTTTATTTGACTCCACTTTCTTAAACTACCTCTAAAAAATTGCAAATTGCATAAACATCCGTAGTCTATTTATGACACATGGGACCATTTTATAAGATTGATTTTACACATGAAATTCGTGAAGATGTTACCACAATCAGGGTTGATTCTCGGGCTGTAAATTTTAATGTACAGGAAGTTTGGTTTTCGTGTACAGGAAGTTAACCGAATAAAAGACGAAGAAAGCAACACGAGGCGACAAAAAGTTGCCTCGGTGTGGACATAGCTTGACAGCTCACCTACCGTTCATCTCGCGCATAATTTGCCAAGTGTCCTCGCTAATGAATCGTCCATCAGACCCAATATAAATCGTTCCGCGGCTTTCTCTCTCTCGTGCGACTTTCACGTCTCGCGCAGCAAGCACGATCTTCGGCCGAATGAGCGTGAAAAGAAACGAAGCAAGAGCTCGTTTACGGACGTACAGTCCAAAAAGAAGCTGAAACAACGCCGGGGAGCGTGATTTGCATGCCGCGAAGCGTGCCGTGGATGTGTTTGCGTTAAAAATGAGGGAATTAAAGCGCGATCGGTCGGGGAGCTATCGATACCGCGTGGAAACGCGTCGCGCGATCGACGGTCGATCGGTCCAGGTTCGTAAAAAAGCCCGCAAAATGTGGAAATCCAATTAAGATTCCATGGCGCCACCCAGCGCGACTCGGCCGGCGATGCATTAATCAGGGAAACGCGTCGTGTATCGTTGCAGGCGTTCGCCTGTATAATAACAGCCCGGCCGCCGGTTCGCAACTTATAACGCATAAATAAGCTTGCGCAGCGTTTACGACACCGTGCACGTTTCCCTTCGCGACCATCCGTGGAGAATCGAACGACTTCGCGCAGAACGTGTACTACGTGTTCCTTGGCCGTCGACACCGACGACGAAGACGACGACGACGGTGTGTTTCTGTTCTCCGGTCTCCCACGCGGCGCACACCGACAAAAATCTCCTCTCCCTCTCTCTCTCTCTGTCTCTCTCTCTCTCCGTTTCTGGTCTCGCGATCGTCCCGAGCCGATCCCAGAACCATCCATTAGCCGGCCGTTCATCGCGATAACGACCAGTCAGCCAGAAGAGTTCATCCCAATTAGAGCAAGTTCGCTTATTAGTCGGGACAACGTCGCGACGCCGACCACGGGGGATAATCCCCCCTTCATCTGCGTGTTTCTTCCCCGTGCGATCGTTCCGGTGTCCATACGATCTCTATGGTCCCCCGTTCGTAAATCATAGTTCCGTGTCGATCGTAGCAGAGCCGATAAGATTGTTAGCCGGGAAGCTCACGGGCAGACGAATCCCTCCGACCTGCTGCGCTCGAAGGACTTAGCTGTGAGACTATGCTGTGTACCGGCACAATTTGTTACGAAGGAGTGTCCCTTCATCAATGGACCTGTGTGTTCTGATGTCTGGAAGTCGCTCGAGTGTTATAATTTGTTCATAAAGTGCGGAACATGCAACTATTTCTAGCTAACACCGCACAAGCAGATTTTGTGACGAATAAAATAGGTTCACTGATAGAGTTTTCCAGGTACCAGCAGAATTTATTATGAGAATGTATGTTATGTCCCTCTGTTGGTTGTGGAAAAATCTACACTACTGTCTAGAAGTGTTTAGACTGCTACACTTTGTTGATAAAGTGTGGAACATGCAACTATTTCTAGCTAGCACCGCACAAGCACATTTTGTGACGAATAAAATAGGTTCACTGATAGAGTTTTCCAGGTACCAGCAGAATTTATTATGAGAATGTATGTTATGTCCCTCTGTTGGTTGTGGAAAAATCTACACTACTGTCTAGAAGTGTTTAGACTGCTACACTTTGTTGATAAAGTGTGGAACATGCAACTATTTCTAGCTAGCACCGCACAAGCACATTTTGTGACGAATAAAATAGGTTCACTGATAGAGTTTTCCAGGTACCAGCAGAATTTATTATGAGAATGTATGTTATGTCCCTCTGTTGACTGTGGAATTATCTACACTGTTATCTACAAGTGTTTAGACTGCTACACTTTGTTGATAAAGTGTGGAACATGCAACTATTTCTAGTTAGCACTGCACAAGCACACTTTGTGACGAATACAATACGTTCATTGAAAGAATTTCCCAGGAACCAGCACAATTTATAATGAGAATGTATGTACGTCCCTTTGCTGATTCTGGAAGTACCTACACTACTGTCTACCAGTATTTAGACTGCTACACTTTGTTCACAAAGTGTGGAGCATATTTTTATCAAAACCTATCCACGATGCAATAAAATTATTGTCATATCCCCGTCATGCGCAATTTATATGGAACAGGAATGCTTGTGTATGTTCCTGCAGACTATACGAGTGTATGCACTACTGTCCACAAGTTTTTGGATTGCAACCTGTACTTTGAATAGCCTTCTCCATAAAACATATATTTTTAAACACATTTTTATCGAATCTTTTCAATTGAAATAGCGTGATTACATTATTATTCCCGTCTGTAGGATTCGAAACAGTTGACATAACTGGTACATCTCTACGGTACTCGCATCGAAAAAGAAGTGCAATTGAAAGCGGCTGAAAATAAATGTTCCAGATGTTCTATAATCTCGATATGTGTTTTATACTTCGATCACAGACATTCAACGACGATGCACACAAGTTTACGGTGGTCGTCAGTGGACATTAATCGAGCGTGATTTGTAGTCGCAAGAAAAGATGCAATTTCTCTAATAATGGATAAAAGGTTTTGCCGGGCGCAATCCGCGGGTAATTGACTGGAATCGTTATCTCGCGATTAGCCTGTTCCTCGCAGCTCGCGGTCCTGTGAAACTCGAAGGAACCGCTCCGCGGGAGCCATTTTCCCGTGGGAGAGCCAGCTGCGGACGTTTCTTTGCGTTACGTCCCGTGACATATAAAGCGCACTCTTTAAATTTTCAATACGAGCCCAGATGAAAGAAATTCGCTGAGAACCACTCGTCCCACACACGGTCCAGTAGGCTCATGCATATTCAAAAGTTGATCGAGCACGTATCTTAGTACGTCATTCATAATAAAATTGAGTGAACGTCGTGTCAGATGAAAGATTAACATAATCTGAGAATATCAACTTATCAACTATACTTAGTATTACATTCATTTTTAACTTATTAAAGTGATTGAAGGAAAGAAGGTCCTTATATTTGGTCGTTATATTTTTATTTTGCATAAAGATCCGCAGGGTTCACTGACCCTTTGCACTCGAGCCTAATTTCACTTCTTCTGCATCAGAATATTTCCATTCTGTATCTTCTGTGCATATGAAGTTGAGTTTAGTCTTTCGTGCTTGCAACACTTGGATTTATTGCAATTTCTTAAATACAAAGAAAATTAGTTTAAGCATTGTTTCAAATAATAGTATGACCATTTTTAGTGGCGCCCCAAAGTCGCCATTCGAGTGGAAAGGTTTATTAACCCATTTGCATCATCGGCGTATACAGGGTCATCCGTTTTTAAACGGCCAAACGTCAACCAGCTATAGAGGACCCCAAATGGAACAACTTTCACCCCTAACACTCTTTTTGATTCGAAGTTATTTCATTCAGTCTCCACGGCGTGCCCCATGTCAAAAAAACCAAGATCCAAAGGTCATACAAAAAAGTTGACTGAATAAAAAAGATGCCCCTGTTTATTTTAAACCAAACAAAGGAAAAGTCATCAAGATACATAATTGCAGTCCTACTATATTTAATCTTAAATGAACGCAAAAAATGACGGGTTTTTGCAATTATCTAAAAATCAAGACCGAATCAAAAAAAGTGTTAGGGGTGAAAGTTGTTTCATTTGGGGTCCTCTATAGCTGGTTGTCGTTTGGCCGTTTAAAAACGGACGACCCTGTATATACGCTCAATATATTTTTTCTTATAATGCTGAAATACGAAGTTCTTTTACTTGTAGTCATTGTTGTACTTAATAAAAAAAAACAGATTTGTGATAAAGGCCTTTTCACATTTCCTTATGATGCAAATGGGTTAATTGTGAAATAGAGCACGTACGTGGATCGCTCGAACAGTAGCGGTACATTTAAGGTTGACGATGTTGCTGCGTTTCAACGAGTGTCCGCCTATAAATAAGTATCGCCGCAGCTTCCTCGAGCGGGTCTGTTGGTTCGCCGATACCGGGACGACGGTTCTCGCTGCTCGTTTCCTGCCGGTACGGGAGCGGAATAAGCCAATTAGAATTATCGCCGCGGGGACAATAAAACGCGCGCGCTCGCGAGAGAGAGAGAGAGAGAGAGAGAGAGAGAGAGCCACGGACCGAAAGAGTAATAACGGGCCGATAAACGGGCAAAGAAAGCTAAGTGCGATTTAATGTACTTCGCACGGGCAGAGACAGCGGACAAGTTGCTACCGCGCTCGCCTGCCATTGTTCCCATGCGCGGATTTGCCTTACGCGGATTATCGTCCCCTTTATCTCGGCACCCACGTGTCCTTTTCTCCACCCCCTCCCCCGCCCCGTCGCGTTGTCGGCCAACCCTCTTTCTCGGTCCGCGCGACTAATTGCCGGAATGATTTCTCGCGCGTGTTTCTCTAGGCGAGCGCGGAAGCGCACCGCGCAACGCAAACACGCCCGTCGCTCTCGAACGATCGAAACACGGTCGCGCACCGGCCGACATAAATCAAATCGAGGCTTTTATGGATCGTAACGAAAGCTGGGTACACCGCCTCGCCAAAGGGCAAACGCTGGGAAAGAGTGTATTTATGGCGGGACCCCGCGATCGGTATGCTCATATCGCCGGTTCTTTGCACTCTTTGGCCGAATGCGCGCTGATAAATTGCTATCGCGCGTGTTGCGGAATGCGCGTTAATTCGTAATGAGCAGAGAGAAACAGCATACTCGGATCGAGACCGGAGATATTGAAATAAGGCTCGGCTCGGGTGGATCGAACATGCTACAAACACAACGCAATGGTTGGCGAGCAGTTACCACCTAATCAATATTTTATGATTAGTACTTCCATGTCGTTTATCATGCTTTACGCGTTCATGCTACGCAGAAAATTTACTAACGTACATCAATGAGATATTTATTATACGTGTCACCCTCTTGGATGATAAACGTCGCGGAATTATCCCCACTCGAGAGACCTCGGTCGCCGGGGAGTGTAAGGTCGCGTGGGCCAAAGAATAGTATCTCCTGGCCGATATATGTCAGTGGCTAGACCCGTGCTCTGGACATATATCGAGTAAACACTGTGTATCGGGAATTCACTGTAAAAGTGAAACGTCTTATGAATAGAAGAGAGAAGATTGGATTTACTTAAACTTTGTACGATTTTCATTATAATCTGTGTTTAAATGAAGAAGTGAATTCAGTGATTTCCTATGGAAACGTTTTTATAATTTCAATAACTGTGAAATAGAAAACCCGGTCACCTCGACCGTGGTAGGTTTAATGTTAAGCAATAAAATGAAACTGGAATTCGTTGATGCGTTACTTTCTACGCGATTAAAATAATCAATCCCCGAAATCACGTTCGTACCAGCTGTTCAAAGTGCAAGACATTTATGGTTCGAAGCAAGTCCTGCTACCAGGCGTACTTGTTACAAGCAACGTGTAACAAGAACGACAAGTGTTGGTACGTGTACCACAATTAGCCAGCGTTGCTCGTTCTTTTCCGTCATTGTATTTAAATGGGCGATCGATGTGACGCACAATGTACATAAATACCGTGTAACCTTTGCAAACAATGGCGCGACGAACCGGGACACGCGCACTGTTATTACATACATATCATCGACTATATTAAGCAATTCCGAGAAGCACGTTTTTCCGAGTCTCGATTAGGCAGTGTCGTTCTACTGTTAACAGAACTTTGAAGAAACCCCGGACTGCCCTAAAGTATGCCAGTAGACCTTGGAATTTCTTTGTTTCGAGAAAGAGCCCGTGGAAAGCATTGACTGAGGGGTCAGAAGCGAATCAATTTATTCATATCAATTTATTCGAATCAACCTGTGTGCTATTTATTAATAAATATGTCATTCTGAAGCTTTATATGCGCTGGTATTTTTTACGAGTTCTGAAAGACTCAATCATCTCAGTTTTCATGCTCAGGAATTTTATATCTTCTGAAAATCATTATTAGGGTAAGGGTAACCCCATTACTGTGGGGGCACCAATTACTGTGCATATATTAATTACACTTACTTTTAACCCTTAACGGTCCGGAAGTATTTCAAGTTTACTTCCCACCAGGTCCAAGCTATTTTTCATACGAAGAGAAACTGTGGACTCAACATTTTTATATCAAGTATAGAAAGGAAAATATTTACATTATTAATTAATTTGATTTTTGCCACCATATACGCGGCATTGGACCCAGTAAATAATTGGTCCGTTAAGGGTTAAAGCGTAATGAATATTGAAAAAGAGATATATAACATCTAGATTAACTAATTTTAATGAAAAAATTTAGTACGTCTTTTTTAATATTCATTATCCTTTAAAAAGAAGTATAATGAATATACGCACAGTAATTGGTACCCCCGCAGTAATTGGGTCCCTTAGCCTATTAGTTGCCTTTATAGAAGAGCTGTTCTCAATCTCTGCAGGATGCTCTATTCTTCAAATAAAATTGCTATACAACCAGGTTATGCTGCAGATAAATCGCTCAGACGGGAGTTTCAGTTTTTCTAATCGCAGCGGTGGTCGATTAATGTTTTCTCACGCGACGATTGTCGGAATTGCACGTCGACGAGTGTGTATCGAGCGAGCACGCATCGATGGCAACGCAACTCCGATTAAACGAGACGAATAAATCGTGGGATCGGTCGTGTGGGTGGCGGCATCAGCTGATGAGCCATTAAGAAACAAGACGGCGCGCGGAATCCGAAGTGAAATTACAACGAATGAAACGACTGGCAATTAGTCGCGTACATTATGCGAGGCCCCAGCGGGGCGCGCCCGTGCCTGCTGGGTTCCAGGAATGATCGATCGGCCAGGTGAAAACGATTTTGTCGCTCCTCGCCGAGGCTCCCACCCTCGGGTTTCTTGCTGGCTCTCGCGCGGTGCGACGAGATTAACTGGTTCTCCGGTAATTATTTTTTTGCCTCGCCGCCGCAGAATAAAGCCACCGGATTTTTATCAGACGGTGTACCCAAGGCTGCCTCCGTCGTCGGCAATGAGACGGCAGACGCCTGTAAGTATAATATCCGCGGTGAATTTATTTAATCCCGTCGTCGACGCGTGCTCTCTCGCTCGACGGATTAACATAGCTATCCGCGCCGGTTCACCGGCTCCCCTTAATTCCCCAACTACCGTACGGAGTTCCTCCCGTGATCGACTGGCTGCAAGTTTTCGTGAAACCTGTCTGCCCTCGAACGGGCAACGTTCACGGGGAAACCATAAATCCACCCCCGGCCTGATGAACTCGCGTGATCGAGCACGGCCAGCTGTTGCTGAACAGTATTCCGGAGGATCGAACACACCGAAAATAGCGCGATACGTGCAGCGCAATAACTCATCGGCAGACTATTTAGACTCTCTTCCCTTTAATTAGGTGTTGATATACGTCGCTGAGCGAGTGATTTATAAACTCGCCGCACCAATTTAGATTCGTATCTCTCGGAATAAGTGCATCCTCGCCGGGCGCACGCATGGCCCTGACGAGCCTCGGAGAGCCGATCAACAGTTTTTCGTTGCGTAGACGACGCAGGCAATAAACTATCGGGCAGAATGCTTCGGTATTTCCGTTTACGCCGACTCAATGCATCTCTTTAGCGAGACGCTATTAACAAAACGACATTCCCCCGGCAGACCTGTCCGACGACAATTCCATCGACCAACGTCGCCCCCTGTCATAAAACAGGACGTCTGTACGGTATCGTAACATCCCTAGTCACAAAGAAACAAGCTCAGAAGTAAAATCGAGGACAGCGAATCAACGTCTGTCCGTTAGCAAAACGAAACCGCTCAATCCATCTGCGACGGAGGAGTCGATATTACCCGACAGCAGTGACCATTTGTTTGCCTATGACAATTTACTGTCCGACGGAGTCTTCCTCCATCGATTTGTCCACCCCTGTTCACAACGATTCCCGACCACTGGCTGTATCTAGTTTTTACGATCTGCCGGCCGAGCCTGAAGTGACTCATAGACAAGGTCCCCCCAACCTAACCCCATTGTTAGTGGTTTTCCCTGTTATGGGCGGAACGAAGTCAATTGACCGTGCGAGACTACTACACCCGACGTTTAACCATTCGCGGGTCCCTGTTACCAAACTTTACGGGTTCCGGCGATAGGCTCGATCCTTGTGGGCTCTTCAGGGTGAGGAGTCACCAATTTTCTGTCTCGAGATGTTGCGGCCACTTTGGTTTCTATCTGTCTGCGGTCTGACAAACGAATTTCTTCGAAATGCGATGTTGTGAATGAAACACAAGAAATTAAAGCAAAGGAATTTAGCTAATGAAAATGCAGCTTAAATATTAAAATTCGATATAATTACAGTGAATTCTGGATATATGTCAACAATATACCCAAGCGGTGTTATGTTTGCACTCCTCACGGGGTATACCCGCAGCAGCGGGGATAATTCCGCGACATTTATCATCCAGGTCAGGGCGACATATATAGAGAAATCACCGTATCATCCTCTTTAACACTCTTGGATCGTACAAGTCCCACCGCAATTACACCCACTACACAAATATATTACGGGAAAGATTAACATGTTAACTGACTTAAAGTGACAGTTTTTGTTTCTTTTTGCAACTTGCAACAACTCCGTTGGAAATGGAGCCCCGATCCGTCCGAATAATGAGAAAGATTCCGAAGCCAAGAAACCTTGGGAACCTAAAAGCTAGGAAGCGGAAAGCAAAAAGGTACAAAGCCTTATATTAGTCTACCCTTCGTTCCATTATTCCCGAAGAACTTATTACAGTTAAAACAAGAAAGTAATGAAACTGCAGTCAGAAACACAGCTCCGGAGTTGCCGCAGCTCCTGTTAACAGGGTCGCAAGTAAGGCCAATCGCGCCTCGATTCGTCCGGCAATTTTGCACGTCGAGAAGAAGCGAACGTTGCAGACGTTGTTGCAAAAGGTTGCTATTACGGGGCCGTTGCTCGCCGGATAAATTATTCGCTCGCGGAGAAAGAAAAAAGCTTGGCGCGGAGAGACCCGCTGAATCACGTCGCCCGGCGAAACGACAGGAGAGAGAGAGAGAGAGAGAGAGAGAGAGAGAGAAAAAAGCCCGGTTGATCGACGCTCGCAAGCTCTCGGAACACCAATTGAGTCATGTAAACTGATGTGGACTGATGCAAACTGGTGTGGGGTCAGCCGGGGTCACGCAACGTCTTCAAACGTCCAAGTAGCCGGGCCCCGGCTGACGTGAGAATGGCGTGTAATTTTCAAATGAGCCATTGAAAATACATCTAAGCGCACGGCGCCCGTGAAAGCAGCGCGCCGTTTCCGACGCGATCCTTGCACTCTGTCCATTTTTCTCCCTCGTCACACGACATGATTGATTTCCACCGACGGGGAAGAAGCCCCCCCCCCTCTCACTCTCTCGCTGTTTGCCTCTATCAATGGTTTTCAAGGACTTAACCTGCACGCACCGACCTTTTCTTGCTATTCAGCAGCCTGTTACGGCGTTCTTTAACGCTCCGTCTACCCGGCAGCTCAACGAGAACGATCCGGGACTTTTTGTTTCGCCGTTGCGCACCTTACCGGACGCTTTTGTGGAAAATTGTTGGGCAAAGTCATCTGTTCGCGCGCGTTGTAAACTGTTTGACACCGGGTCCATTTAATGGAGTCGAAGCGAATAGGTTTGGTATTTTTTATTTTGTAACTTTGAACGTCGTGGAGGAATTACTAAAGAAATCCGTCTATCCGTGCTGATGTTACAGTGAAAATTGTATCGAGTTTCAATAGCTGTGCTCTTGTACTTTGCACGTCAGAATTTGCATACGCTGATAGAAAAAGATTTGATGAATAGACAAGATGAACGAGCATGTTTACGGTAAACAGTATAAAAAGGAAAGGCGCAGAGTCCTATACAATTATAGTCTGCACGTGCAACTGGATTGAATGTTGCATACACTGCTAAAAAGTGTGTTCAATCGTTTCTTGGGTGACTAGTACGAAAAGAGGGAATGGAAAGAAAATCTCAATAAAAACCATGAAATAATACAGGATTTCTTAGTATTTCTATAGGCTATAGACACAATCAACAATAGAATATTTTTCGACGATAGATACAGGGTGGTACGCATAAAAAGGGGTTACCTAAACCGTCTCTCATCAGTGACCGTTTGAAAACGGTGATCAGAAATCACAGAAAGAGAAACGTTACTTATTCGAACGAATTAAATGCAACAACCCGTAATCGTTTTACGCACGCAAAAATCCACCCCCGCAGCGTACAGACCCTCGGTTCCCGGGAAGAAATTCACCCCCGAATCCCACCGGTTCGATCTTGATTACGGATCGATTGTCAGTCCGGTGGACAAACGGTCTCCGCGAAGCCTCAAATTTTCTATGAATGCGCGGAAAGCAGGGGCGGGGTTGTTGGTCCGATTGAAACGAATCGGATCGGGGGGGAAACGGTTCGCGGGGCTCGGTTTATCGTTCGCAATCGCGACAGATATTGTCCCCCAAGAGGAGGCCGGATTAGTCCCCTTTCACGATGCTCGAAAAGTCGTTCCGTTTCCCTTCCCCCGGACCAACCGGCGCGGAACGCGGCTTTATCGTCCGGCAGGATCGAGAGCCGATACCCGACGATTGATAAATGGACAATCGATGCATCCCCCACACCCTGGATCAGCCGGGAGGGATACCACGGCCGCAGAGCGTCATAAACAGCTGACCACGTTTCGGTAACATATGGTCCTACAATATTCCCGGCGCTTACCGAGGACACACCGGACATTGCCTCTTCTCTGCGATCCTGTTCCTCGTGGACGATAATACCGGCGGGAGAGGGAGAGGGAGAGGAAAGAGAGAGAGAGAGAGAAAGAGAAATGAGAGTGGGAAAAGGGGATGAAAGGGAAAACTCCGGTCAGAGGAAAATAGAGACCTAGAGAGGGGAGTAGGGAGAATGAGAGTAGCATAGAGAGAGAGAGAGAGAGAGAGAGAGAGAGAGAGAGAGAGAGAGAGAGAGATAGGAAGAGAAAAATTTTGGAAAAGAAAAACGGAGAGGGAACGATAGAAACTAAAAAAGATAAGGATACAGAAAAATAGAGACAGAACTCAGTCAGAAAAAGAGAGAAATGAGGAAGTGAAAAATTGAAACGTAGAAAAATTAAGAGTCCTGCAAACGTAGAGACAGAGAGAGAGAGAGAGAACTAGAGAAATGGGTGAGAGAAAAATTGATTTCAAGAAAAAATGGAGGTACGGAGAAGTAGAGCCGGAGGAAGAGGAAAAAATCATCACAGAGGGAGAGAGCAAAATGGAGAACTGTTGGGAGGAAAAAATTGGAATAAATAGAGAAGTAGAAATGTAAAAATATATATAGAGAGAAGAAGAAAAATAAGAGGAGAGATGGAAATAAAGAAAAAAAAATGGATGGAGAGAAAAACGAGGACAGAGGGCGGAACAAAGGGAGAAGAGGTGAAGAGGGAGAGAGGTAGAAAGAGAGGGAGGCAGGGAGGCTGAAAGGGAAAATTGGCTGGACCTTGGCCGAAAGAAAACAGGGATGAGGGGTCTGGGTTAGGTCCACCGAGGAGAGGCGCGCTTTAAACCCGGTCCCCAGACCCACCTTTGTTGCCTGTAATTATGTTAATTCCCGGCAAACGGATCTCGCGCTGGTCCGATGTTTATCAAACACGGTTTAAATATTCTCCACGGCCGGTACGAGCCGTTCGCGGGAACAAAACGACCGGTTTTAGAGTATAATGGCTCCTCCCCGAGCGCCGAAAGAAATTCCTTACAATTGCGCGCACCGCTTCGTTTGCGGTCCACGAAACCTGTGTACGGGAACATGAACGTGCGTCAGGGATCGCCTGCGAATTCTGCGCGTGATTGAACCTTGTCTAACCCATAGGGAGATTAACCCTTTTGGATGGGATACACCTTTAACGTTTCTAAATCGTTCGGTGAATAAATCTTTCGGCGAACACGGTTGCCCAACGTTTATTGCAGCTCCGAAAATATGAGGGACGATGTATAATTTCTTTTTCAATCCTTTGGACAGGAGATTTAATAATATACCGAGCTCCCTGGTCAGACGGTTTACTATCCGGACGTTCTGTTATGCAAACAGAGCGGTTCCCAGCAACAGATGGTTCGAGCAAACACAGACTGATCATAACAATTTAGTAGGAAACTCTGTACTGGTAAGTATATTGACGTATGGATCAAGATATGGATCCCTAGTTTCGGTGGTCGATGACGTATCCGACAAAGGAATGCCCCTTCTCCCACGAACAATAATAAATATCAATAAACTGTGGTAAGTTCCTAAAAGTTCATATTTTCGAACGTCCAGTTTGTGTACCTTGAAACAAACACTGAGAAGAACAGCAGGGTTAAACAAACTATCGGTCTGCAGTACAGACTCTGTACTGTGTTTATCTAATGGTAAATCTCGTTTGATCCAGATATTTGAAACTACTGTGCTTCATGTTCTAGAAGCTACGCGAAGGATACAATTATTTTCATTAACCCTAAACTTACCAAGCACAATGCATATAAAAGTGAAACGTCTTATAGGAAGGAGAAGATTGAATTTGCTTAAACTTTGTACGATTTCCATTACAATACAGTCAAACCTGTTTTTGTGCGGTCCTTATCTATGCGATTTTTTATGCGGTATATGATTGCCAACGTAATTTAATTATTTATTTTGTTTGGTAAGCACTTTCTCGCTATTTCGCAAATCTTGGACATATTTTCCAATTGAGACTCTTTTTTATGCGGTCCCTCTCCACCGCATACAAATTTTCTTTAATATGTTGTAAAGAATTATATGTTATGTTTATGAAGTTTCTGAATAGTTCTTTTTTTTTGTGCGGTCCCTATCTACCGCATAAAAGAGATTTGACTGCATGCGCTTAAATAAAGAAGTCAATTCAGTAATTTCCTATGAAAACGTTTTTAGAATTTCAATAATTGTGGAATGGAAAATCGGCCATTTTGACCGTGCTGGGTTTAGTGTTAAACGTAGCAAGAAGATTGTATAAATGCTTGAGTAGCTATAGGAATCTGCAAATTAATTTATGATTCTCTGTCTGGTCTGCTTTCGGAGGGTCAAAAAGAAATTGGATAAGAATGTATAAACATTGCCAACCCTATTACCTTTGTCCTCTATCCTACGAGTCAAAAATCGCAAAGAAGAGTAACCCAACGTTTCGGTGGGCAGCGGTATTTCAGAAGAAAGCCACCCCGAAGCGAGAAGTAGGCGGTGCTGTCCCGAGCGCAATAAGCGATAACTCTCGGCGGGACATAATTTCCAGAGGGTGGGTCGTCGCTCGGGCGGTTATGCAAATCGAACGATGACTTCGCGAGCCCGGGCCGTGGTGTTTTCATCGTGCCGTGAATAGACTGATGCTTTAATAAATAGTGGGAACCGGCCGCGCTATGAATCGCGCATTTACACAGCCGCGGGAGGAGCCGAACGCGTTTCGGAGCCGGCGCCGCTTTTCACGGTGCAACGGCCGCTTTCACCGCGATGCAATCAAAATTTCCCATTACGGATCCGACGTTGAGGTCCGGCCGTCCCCGGTGTCCACGGTTCTAAATAGCCGATTTTAAATCCACCCCGGGTGCTACCCCGAAAACAGAAACACCGCTTTGCCCGTCTCGCACCGGGGAACCACCGAAATATTCGCCGGAGGCGGCCGCGCGCGAGTTTTTCTAAAGCGAAAAACGATACCCCTCTGCGACAGCTCGAGCTGCTCAGGCTTAGACATATCGCGTTTCGATGTAAAATTATACTGGCCGTATAGTTTCCCATTACATGTTCCCGTAGTTTCGGCGGCCGCGGGCCTAGGCGGGCTCGGGCCTCGGGCTTTCACGCCTTCTTTAATCATTCCGTTCCCTTTCGTTCATTTGTTCCACTGGATACAGTTCATTGTCCGGTTCGGCTCTTTATGGCAGCTCTGATTGGACACAAAGTGGTCAGTTGGTATAATCAACCCTGCGTTGTAATAATTGATACGCAGACTGCCCGGAGCTTTGTACAAATTTTTACAGACCATTTTGTGAGTATCGGGGCCTTTTATCGGCTAAGACGTGGCTTTGTTAAAATATACACTTCATCATAACGTAAAACTTTGTCAAATGCCTTTATATTATCATTTATTAAATTATCATAAGCTTTACTCTAAATCCACCGCTACCTTTTTCTCATCGATTCACCCCCTGACAACTCATTTCACCAATTTGAAGCGAATCGAAATATTGCTTCGCTGGAGCTTCGGTAATTTCAGGAAGCAATTCATTCATTTGATACGCGATTAGCAACCATGTCCAGGGCTGGTACCTACTTCGGTGTTTCCCATTCGTCATCGTTGAACCACGACCCGCACAATCGAAAACGGACAGCATCCCGCCGCGGCCGCGCAGCGACACGGTCAATTTCACCCTCGACAATGGATCTTAATTGCAGATCCGTTCGTTCACCGAGCCGATCGACCGTCGAGCAATCAACCGGTGCTGTCCGAGTTATCGTAACCTCCTTATCGTCCGGTGTTTATTTATCGTATCGTCGCCGATACCCGGCCACGGACTCCGGGGCTTAATCTGGAGCGGCACACGTCGCGGAGCCCGATAGACTCGCGTAAAATTAGCTTATCGCCGCGGTTCGGTTCCGCCGTTTCAACCGTGCGTTTGCGACTGAAACGCCGACGCTTTCGCCCGCGCCAGAAATAAGCTTTGCACCCTGGCCTGGATGTCCCAGGCCTTATGTCCGATAATTGCCGGGAGCCCGCGAGAATTGCTTTCACTTCGCTATTATTAATTGCCCGGCGTCGTTGCTGCCATCGGCTAGCTCCGCCAGCTGTCTTCTCTCATTCACCTGTGTGCAACGTATTTTACATATTCTCTATGCTCGAGCGTCTAAGTCATCTTGTCAGCTCTCATCCACGCGAAGACTGAACAATTATTAGACTCGCGAGCTAAAGCGCGGATTACAAGAGCCAAGACTCCGTAGATTCGCGATAAGGTAGAGTGACCACGTTACCGACAAAAATAGGCGAAAAATGGTTTCGTGTGCCCCAACTTTTCGTCCTTATATGAGAATATTTTCTATATGACAATATTTGAGGAAGGTTCAATCTAGCGCTCGCTGGTCATGAGCTGACGAGATCATACAGATCTTTGGTAATATAAGCGTTAGAAAACTTGAAGCACGTTTTGATAATACAGAGCAAAAAATGTGACAAGTGACAAGTTTAGTCACAGACATAGGACCCGTCGGATCAAGACCAAGACGAATCTTAAGTCAGTGGCTGAAGACTTACTGACTCTGCAAAAGTCACGCGACTACCCTTGGCCATTAAGGTAATTCGAACAGCGGTGAACTTAGAGGCAAGCTCCGTCGATCGCAAGGTGTCGTACCCGGTTTCACTTTTGAACCGTCGTCCCCGGTGTTCGCTTCCAAAGTTCAAAGTTGTCCAAACATTTTGCGATTCCATTATGCGAGTCCGACGCGCCGAAGAGGCCAAAAATTTGTCTTCCCGCTCCGGGGGACCGTCAAACATTTGCCCGGGGCCCGGTCACTGTGGACTCAGGCGACCGGTTCTTGAACGTACCGTTTCAAAGCGAACATTTTTTTGGATATATCTCGAACCTGATAAGAAGACCTTCAAAAGCCGCCCCGTCGTATCGTGGGTCGTTGAACCGGCTCCGGAGAGAACCGGGGAACCTCCGGACCGCTAGAAGAGGTGGAGGGAGCGCACACCGTCGTTATCGCGACATTAGCAGGCTTATCAGCTTTATCGTGTCGATCGACGGGCCCGCGAACGGAACACCTCGTATATATCGGACGTCGTCGCGGGCGAGATCGAAATGCCACCGGGCTCGTTAAACGACAGAGGATCGCCGCATGCCTCGATGGACGTCCAGCCGGCTCGATGAAGTTGTCGCCGATGTGGGTCAGTCTCATTTACGGGATCAATCTTGTCGCGAGCAGTCCCGCGGCCGAGCGGATGAATAACAAATCCGCGAGATTCGATCGCGATACGCTCACCGGGGAACTAACGAGCGATTAAGGGAAGTCTCGATCGGACAGGCAGCTTACAGGAAACCGCATTCGCCTTGGATCACTCTACGCTGCTTTAGCACGTTGACTGTCGTGTCACCCATAGGGGGAGACGGAATTGTTTGTCCAGGTTATAGAATGAATTTTTGCGTTAATATATTCGTTGTACCAAATTCGATTAGGATCTGTAAAATGCAAGAAAGTTGGAGCATTTCAACAATTTTTATTTTATTAAATAACTTACTTTGATTTTATGGAATTTTTTAGGTTTCTAGTTTGGCAAAACTGTCGGGGATTCTACGAGTAGGCGTGGCTTCCTTGCTCTCGATTTTATCGGCGTGCTCCGTGGGGCAATTAGTGTACTTGTTGGACCTGGACATTCTCTAAAAATCTAACTCCGATAATCTCCAGGGACTTCAGGCTGAATTTTTGTCCTTCATCCTAGGACAGCTCTGAATATCTTCAACAACAGGCGTGATTCTCTTCAATTTTGCTGAACATCCTCTAAAAATCTAGAAGACGACACAACGATTCTCTACATTGAATCTTTCCTCGTTCTTTATCAGAATAATTGTATTTTCGCTTCCAACGATGATCGATTGGCAACCAGCAGCCATAGATCATGTGCGACGAGTATTCCGCGACATTGTCCCCTGGGGCAAGGCTTTCAACCACGCCAGAGAAAGAAGATTCTCAATCCTGTAATAGAATTTCGTCATTTGTCCTTAAACAATGATAGCCTCGCTCCTCCCACTTTCAAGGCAGCCAGGTCCATGCCCCATAGGGCACTCTGTACCCCAAACTTGTTCACACCCTCCGAGAACGTTCGGTATCGACTACAAAGATCAAATCGAGGGAACAGGGGGGGGGGGGGCAGTATCGAATATCGGTGAAATCCTGGCCCCGAGGGGAATGTTAATGACCTAACCCAGACGCGCAGTCCTCTATAGCTTGGCGAGCATTAGCCTTAACACTTTCAAGCTTCACGGTCGCCGTCGCCGGTGCATGGCACGAGAATTGGACGATTGCCCAGCGACAGTGTTCCCCCGTGCCGCCGCCCTGCCGCGGTATTAACATTCAACGCGGCGTAAATGAGTTGGGCGTATATATTTATCTTCGGTTGGTGCACTTCCGCGAAAAACCTGCGGCCGGAGGTGGCCACTGGTCGGGATCGATCGTAAAACGCTTTATATACCGGCGCATACCTCAGCGGTTTCTTCCACGAGCGCTTCTTCGGTCCACACGACGGGGAGACGCCCGTTGATCCCTGGCTCCGGTTCGCTCCAGAACAAGACACCGTTCACCTCTCTACGGTCACGCGAGTGCGGAAAAATCCCCTTTGCATAATCGGCGTCCTCGGTTACCGGGAGTGGCTGCATCGGTTGCGCAATCGAGCCGCCAGTTTTGAGGCTTTCGCGACTCCATGGTGTCTGGAAGTCCTGTGTCTCTATCACTGCTAAGACTTTAGGGTATGCGGTATGATCTTCCGAAGGAGTTGCCGCAGGAATTAATAAAATCGTAGAACCGTTGCTTGGAACTCGAGTGTTCCGTTCGTGAGATTCGCAAGCATGAAATTGTGCATTCATATTTGTGGACCACGGTGGTTGTTGGCTAGAAACCTATTTCGGAAGAGGACAATATTTTATGTAATATTTTTATAATATTATAAGATTTTATAAGAGGACATTCTTGTTCGGTCGTTTTCCACAATTCAAGAACACCTGAAGGTGGATTATCATATTTTGCCAGCCTTCTTTTCACAATTGATCACAAATTTTTGATTGGGTTTATATCTGGACTTTGTGCTGGCCACTTCATCACAGGAAACTTCTGATTTCCTAGCCAGGTTTTTACTATCTTTGCAGTATGCTTAGGGTCCCCATCTTCTTGAAATACTACTTCATCTTCAGCAAATTCAATAGAATTAACAACAGAAGGTAAATTATTTTGCCAAATATTTAGATAATGCTCTTTGCACATGATACCTTCTATCCGAACTAAGAGACCAACACCCTTATGAGTAAACCAATCGCAACACATAATTGAGCCACCCCCGAACTTCATAGTTTGTTTTATGCTACTTGCTTGATTACTATTTTCGGATGAAGTCCAGTACCAAGACCTTCCATCAGATTCAAATCTATTAATTTTTGTTTCGTCAGACCATATAACTCTTTTCCAATCTTCTGTTGTCCACTCTTTGTATGTATGAGCTAATTTTTTTCATAGTTTAATATTTTTGTCCGAAAGAGCTGGTTTGCGTTTCTTTTCTTTCGCTTTTAACCAGATTCTCTTTAAAGAGCGTCGAATGATCCATTCACTTGTATTTACTCCAACGTCTTGAGCCGCGATTTTTGGAGTTTTATGACTTTCAGACCGAAGGCGATTTGCAATTACTACAGTTGGCTATCAGTGTTTGTTGACAATTTCATTTCCCCAGCATTTGTGTACCATCTTAACCGTTTCTGATGAAACGTGCAAAACTGTAAACATTGCTTCAAATCCTTATTTTTGTAAAATATTATATATATTGTTAATATTATCTAACATAAACTGTTGTGTTTTGTTTATCACATTCGCCATATAATTGTTAATACCTAAGCTTTATCATTCAATTGATAAATAGGTTATAAATAGGTTAATTGTTATTACCTAAGCTTTATCATTCAATTGATAAATAGGTTATAAATAGGTTAATTGTTATTACCTAAGCTTTATCATTCAATTGATAAGAAGGTTGTATTATCACGTTTTATGTAAAACTAGCGAAGTGTGCTTACACTTTTGCTCGTCACTGTATCAAACTTAGATACTCGACTAATTCCTAGAATTTAATTTAATCGTATTGAATGCTTAATACTCCAGGATATTTTCTCAGTACGTCCAGGTGTATCTATTATTTTATCCGACCCCTCTGCATCGTTTGTAACAACTTCGAAGACGCGGATAATAGATGGGACCCTAGACGGACGGAAGAGTGAAAAGAAGAGGACCATTTCTATTTACGATCTCCCCGGAGTCCCATCAATGAGGCAACCTATCAGGCCCTGGACACATCTCCGGTAATCGATTAAAGAAGCTATCTGCATTAAACGGAGAAGCAGCTTCTGAAAGGATATCAGCTTAGAACTTTTACCGTCATAAGCACAGCAAACTCCGCAGCGATTCGCTCCTAAAAAGTGACATTAGACTTCAGACTTGAGAGCCCGGATGAAGCCATGATCGTCGGGCAGAGCGGCTCTTTAGGCGAGTACGCGTCTCCACATCGTGGGAATCAGGAATCGGATAGACTGTAGCCGGCCCGATGAACGTTCTTGCCGCATAAACAAGAGCATTAAATTCGCGCACGGCTTTTTGCGGTGTCGACGCTAGCAAAACGACGATTTTTCCTCTCGCCCGGCCAGAAGAGGCCTGGGGAAAAGTAAACAGCAAAAAGCCGAGCTATCTCGCGATCGATGGTCACGCGGACGCGGAAACGCGCGGACGAAGAGGACGAAGCAAAAAGGATCCCACTTGCGGCCGGTAGAATCGACTTCGAGAATCGATTCTCGCGTGCCGCACGTTTCACGGCCTGGCCGCGAAACGAACGTGACACACCTGGCCGATACGCTGCACGCAATTACCGCTTGAATTATGCGATTCTCACCGGGTAACCTTTTTTTCTTCACCGCGGCGAATACCAATCAGCCGGCCGCGTACAATTAAAACGCCGGATTTTTTTCGAACGACCGCGAGCCATCGGGAGATAAGCGCCGAGCGCCCCGTCAGCAATTGCTTGCCTCGAGACTGGATACCGTGATAACGTTGCGCAGGGATATTAATTACCGTGATAATGCGCAATGAAGCCCGAGGTCGGCCGAGTCTGCCGTCTTCGAGAAAATAACGATACTCGAGGTTCCAGTCGATTGCATTCGACGCGAGTCTGTACTGTCATTATCTCGCATATCGTTGAGCATCTGCCGATGGTTTGCAATGCTTGAAGACTGCGGTCTTTTTTTTTTTAAATGAAGAACATATCTGCCCATATTTGCTGTTATTTTGCTATTTATTGTTACCATAGACTTTGTACAATTGATTTCGATGCTTTCTACTGAATAGGAAAGTCAATGTCATTTTCTAAAAAGATCTTGTAGTACTTCAGGAGGTACTCTATTGGTTAAGGGTTGAACAATGCGAATTTCGAAGATGAACAAATAACGAACACAGTCTTAGCAACATTAATTATTTTTAAAACGTTGCCATCTAAAAGAAAATTAACATACATCAGCAATCATCCCCTCGGTTAAGGGTTGAACAGAGTGGCAATAATTATTTTAATGTACCTATTGCGTACTACACATCAATGTACTGTCCATCAATGTACATCAAGAACTACGATCGAACAGTGCGGATTTGAAAGATGGATAAACACTAAGTAAGATGTTAGTAACACGAATTGTTTTAATATTGCAACTAAATTGACCTGTCTGCTTCCCACTAGAGAAAATAATAAAATGTTACCTACCAAAAGGAAATACAGGTACATATACCCTTCAGTTAAAAATTGAACAGAATGAACGTCGGAAGAGGATGAATAGCAAATAAAATTTTACAGACATTCATTATTTTAATATACCGACTAGACTGACCTAACTGCGATCCACCGAAGAGAGAACCACCCCGTCAGTAGAGAGTCGAACAGTATTTAGGTGGATAAATATGGAGTAAAATTTTATAGGCATTCGTTCTTTTAATATAGCAACTAGACCGAGTTAACTGCTTTCCAGCGAAGAAAATAATACGCAGTAAAAGGAAACGAGTCTGCATCGCGAACCACCCCATCTCTCGAAGAGTCGAACAGTATTTCGAAGGTGGATAAATACCAAATAAAATTTTACGCGGCATTCATCGCGTCGATGAACCAGCTAAATTGACCTGGCCGCCTTTCCCGGAAGAGGGTTATAAAGCGTAGCCCCGCGAAGACAAATTATATCGCCTCGGCAGCCGCGGCATCAGTTAAGGGTTGAACGGTGAGGCTTCAGAAGGCGTAGGTACAGATAGGTTTCTGTTAAACACGCGAGCAAACGGGAGGCTTATTTTTTATTCGCTATCATCCCTGTCTGCGGCGTGCATCGGTCGATTATCGCCAGACGCACGAGGGCGTTTTCCTCTTCGATACTTCTTTATCTGGTTTCCTGAATGGGCGTATTAGGGGACGATTACCTTTGCCGGAGGAGACGTCGGGCAAAAGGAGATATCATTAAAGATATTATCGCGACACGGCCCGTAAAGCAATCTCGATCTCCCGGCCGAAGAGGGGGAGGGGGGTTGGGCCCGCACAAAAGCCTCGGTGAGTCACACGGCGTTTGTATATCTAACGCGTCTGTATCTGGCCTTCCGTGGCCCCGGCACGACGAAGAAATATGCGGCCGAAGGCAGATGCACTCTCCCCGGTGCAACCGGGGTTGCCGTTGAAGCGCCATTACGCTCGATTAACTTATAAATCTGGCCGGGAACGAGCGTTTGCCCCCGCCCACGCGCGACTCCATATATCTGAATACGCTCCGGTCTTTCTAATCGTGTCCGCGTAAACGCCGAGACAACCCCGCCACAATTTGTCTTCGCGTTCAAAAGGTCGGGAGAAAAAAGGGCCCCGGGCGTCCTCCTCCTTCTTCTCCTCCTCCTCCTCCTCCTCCTCCTCCTCCTCCTCCTCCGTCCGAGCGTCGTCGTAAATCTCAGTCGACGCCGGGAGGAAGTGAAAGTTTTCGTTAAAACTTGCTTTATTACCATAATATATCTGGGTGCCTGGAACGGCGACGACCCAGCCCGTCAGTCTCATTCGAGAACCCTGGCCACGTTTTAGTGGCATCGTTTCCGTGACGATCACAGCTGCCACTCGGCCGAACCTTCGTCCACCGAGACAATAAAGTGCCGCGCTAACTACGGTGCCGGTGGACTCTGATGCCAGTCCACCCAGACAGCTAAATCTTGCGCGAGGAGGAGCAAAAGAGGACAGAGAATATCGAATGCAAATAGATCCCGGATAATGCCGGGACCCGGGACACTGTCATCTAGCGTGTCGTGATTGTTGGACTTCCTTCGTTCCAGATAAGGAAATTTTTTAAATTTTTATCTCAAGATAAGGGACCGGGTTCAACGTACACACTCTGTGACTCGCGCGTTCGTTCGCCGATATCGCTGAAAAATATTTTATCGGCGACGATCGTCGCTGTTTCCAGAAAATTGCAGGGACTGGCGTGTCTCTTGAACTGTGTGCGACAGGTTCGAGAATGCGAAACTTTGCTGCCTAGAATTTAGATTAATTACATTAATTCATTCAGTCACATTCATCAAAGAAACACATAAACTTCAAAAATCATAATTTCTAGCAATGTATGTTTCTAATACGAATATGGGACAGGGAGAAGACATACGTTATCAGTTTCCATGTCCAAAATCTAACACCTGATGTTACATTGCAGTTTAAAGGCTCTCGCCCACTTAACATTGCCGCACATGAACGACACCACACCAACGTCAACGAGTTTATATTGTTATACGTATAGCTCGAATGCGGATGCGTTTACCTAATCGTAGCAGCACAGTATCGACACTCTTCCTGTTTTTCTTTTTCCTCCTTCCGATAGAAATGAGTACTTTTAAATATGTTATTCTGCTGTCGTTGTGCAGAGCCTGTACATTTTTTACTTGTACACCCTTTCGCTCGCCCACTAAAGAAACATTCAATGAACACTCATGTTTTATTACCAAGTAAATATCGTACGATTCCTGTTTGCCCGAATCTTAACCAAGTAAAGCATTGTCCGAGCGACTAAATGTCTCGAAAGGAGAGAGTTGACAAGTACATTGATTTCTCTATATATGTCGTCAGCGCCTGGATGATAGACATCGCGGAATTATCCCCACTACCGCGGGGTATACTGAGAGGTCTCGGACGCCGAGGAGTGTAAACATAACACGGCTCCGGTATGTCTCCTGAACGATACGACACTGACAAGGCCCGTGTTGTTGACATATATCGAGAATTCGCTGTGATGAGTCACGTGGAATTTTCGGATAATAGATCCATTGTGATGCTGGGTCTCGATTAGGCTCACGGGCTCGTTGAACAGAGTTTCTGGAGCTTGAACGGAGGCCGCGTGAGACGGCGACGAGACTCGTTGTAACGCGGCCAGTCTGGGAAAAATGAATTACAAGGCCAGTTACGAATTAGTCACGCGTGCGGAAGGCGCGCTGAATCGTTGCCGGTCCCTATTATTATTCCGCGTTGAACGGTCACCGTTGCCGCTCCGCGTATCCATTACTGTCCGGCTTGTAATACGCGCGACAAATAAACAAGTGTCAACACGGCGCGGCCAGATCTGTGAAAGGGCGAACGGTATTAAGCGAACTGGAGAAGAAAAGGTAACGCGAGGAGAGAACGACTTATTGCCGTCAGCGGCCCGGAGACAATGGCCCATAATTCACGGGCAGTGTCGCGAAAACGTGTGAAACCATGTGGACGATGCCATGGGTGTACGGTTCTGCATTGTTGTGGCTAGATAGCTGAACCCGTTCGAGCGTCAAACAATCCTCAACGACGACCTAATCACGGGAAAACTGTCGGTACAACCGCCACCGCCGCTAGTTGATCGAGAGCGGATTCGTTTCGAGGAATCGTGGTCCTGTGCCTTCGATCTTTCGGGTGTCGGCATGCGATCAGGTATGCTACCTGGACGAGGGTGGTTACGCCAGTTGGCGCGTAGCCACGACATTTGACGCCCCTCGAAGAAAACACGGTCCCCAGGCTTGCTTTTGTCCGAGCGCGCAGGACCTTTGAATACCTCGATGAAAATTCCACGCCGGGAACTATTCCATCTACCTGGTAAGATCGCCGTCGGGGACCCGAATAACTTAAGCGAATACTCATAATAGGGGCCCCGACTATGGAAGGGTGGCGACCAGTTCGCAAACCGTATCCTACCTCTGAGTTTTTGGGACGATATAGAGCCTCGGTTATACCAGCTCTTAGCCTCCATTACATTGTATACTAACGGGTTCGGATAAACGAGGTTATACTGTACTTGTTGCGCGCGAAATTCCGGATGAAAAGGGCTGTTGCTGCGGAGCGACGTCCCAGTATGCCACTTAGTGTCTCCATAAAATATACGGCGCACAGTGGTCGATTTTTCTAAAAAGTGGGACAAAAATCTATATGACTTGAAACTTTAATTGATTCGCAAATAATAGAATCGAATACACCGTTAACCTTACTGTACGCCACTGTAGTGGTTTCCGTGGAAAGCATCAGTTTGAACGGTACGAACCACTATAGTGGCTTTTGTGCCATGCGCGGCCAGCCGCGCCGTCCCTGGGAGACAGACTTGCGGACAAGCGCGCCGTACTTAAGAGGTTAATGTTCCTAGGTAGATGATGTATCTTCCTTGTCGTGTAAACAACCGGACACCAACACATTAATAGTCTAAAATATTTTGAACCTCTTCATTGCTTCAAATTGCAACCACTCATTCTTGTCACAAATGCATAAAATCCGCAGTCAAGCAATGACCCAACATCGCCGTCGGTCACGATGGACTTTTCCACCGAAAATCCCAGAAAGATTCTAGAAGACTGTTTCGTTCAGTTTCGCTTTACACGTTAAATCAAGAGGTTATACTTCAAGTATCTTGAAAGCTGCTCGTTGGCAAGGGGTTGAGAGTAATTGGTGCGACCACCTTGCGAGCCTGTCCAACGTCGCCAGGTTCTGAAAGAGCCTTCTCCGTCATCGCGATGCCGAGAAGGTCGATAAGGTGACCGTTTTCCCGGGAGAGAAACGAAGCAGATGCGCGACAGGTTTTTGAGGAGGGCGGGTCGCCGAGCGTTCCCAGGCGAAAAGCGCGGCCGTCCCCCCCATTCGGCTCGTGAAAGACATTTAGGCGATATGCTCGCGGCGGCACTCGAGGGCCTCGGGATTCGGTGGCGGGCACAAAAAGCGGTGGGGGTGCGGTCTCTCGGCGGTTCTGGTGCCAAAATGAGTGCGACGTCGAGTGGCTCGGGCCCCGGGACTCCAGGTACTTAAGATTCTTCCGTCCGAAATGGCTGCGCGACGACGACGAGGCGCGAGACCGAACAGACTAACGACCCGCCTCAATTTACCGAGAATTTTTCGGGTGAAAAACCGGCGACCCGTCGAGACCGCGACGTCGCGGCGTCGGGTCAACGATCGAGAATTACTTGAAATTACGACCGCGATTATACCGCGGTCGCAAGAACAGAATCGTTTCCTCGAAGCTCGCGAAAAGAGAGAGAGAGGGAGAAGAACGCTCCGCGAGAGAATTTACCAAGATGAATCGCGGACTGCCTGTCTGAGCAAGTTTCGCTGGATGGCAGCCTCTGATTAATTGCCATAGCGACGCGTTTCTAGCAATTTGATAAACGTGAATTATCGCGGTCACCGCGGTGATCGATGTCGCATCCTGGCGACCGATGCAGGCTTTCTGCGTGTTGTACTTCGCCTCTATAGCATCGCGGTTCTTCTTTCGCCACCGCGTGGTGCTAAATGTTCGAGCTACGTCCTGTTCTTGCTACTGGATAGTTTCAGTTGGACGATCTTCTTTCGGTTCGTCGTGATTCTGCTTTTAGTGGCTAGTGGCACGACCAATTGGAGGTGCGATGTTGCTACGGGAAGGTTACAGATGGCGCTTTACCCACCTAATATCGCGGTTCTAGCTCCACTAGCTCGTAACACGACTAAATGCAAAGCAATAAATAGTAGTTGGCCAATGAGGGCGAAGGTGATACAGTTTCTACAGTTTCTGGAGGTCGTATTCTATCCCTCGAGTTGTATGAGATTATGAAGGGATATGTAAAATCCGTGCCAGCACCCAGAAAAGTCTTCCAAATGATTTGTAACCTCTTAAACACTGTACGCCACTATAGTGGCTTCCGTGGAAAGTATCAGTTTGAACGTTACGCACCACTATAGTGGCTTTTGTGCAATTCGCGGGCAGTCACGCCGTCCCTGGGAGACGGAGTTGCGGACGATCGCGCCGTATCTGGGAGATGGAGTTGCGGACAAGTGCGCCGTGCTTAAGAGGTTGAGACCCTCCTGCCACTTACAGATCCTAAAATCGGAAAAAACATGTAGACTGGCGCCACTAATGCGACTCCAGAGCAAAGTACTAAGAACGAAACGCTCTTCTTACAGATGTCCTCATCTCTCATTTACAGCAATCGGAGAAAGAACGTCTCGGACATCCACTCGAGAGAGGAGACTTCAACGGCGACACAAGATAAGCCCAGGACAACGGGATAAGCTCAGTTGCAGGACCCTCTTCGACGGCGACCGCGTTCGTCGGGGATTAACGATTGTGAAATAAACCCGTCAAAATCGAGAGGCAGTTCTTTCTACCGAGACGTTCGAGGCACAAAACGGCCCCCGCAAGAACAACGCTATTAAAAACCCATTAAACGTTCGACTTTGGTTAAACGACCGTTCAACTGTCTCGTTACCGTGTGTTTTTCTGCGGAGGAACGGGGCGCGGTTTCCTCCTCTCACGTTCGACCGGTTCGCGCGATCGTTCGTCGCGATTTCTATGCATCGGCGATTTATCGCGCCGCCTAATCATGTCGCGTTTCGTCTGTCGCGCGACACGCGAACCGTGATCGATGTTTCTGCACGCTTGAACGTCGATATATCTCTTGTACATCGGCGTGGGGAGGGGGGGGGGAGGAGAGAGAATTATCGTTTTGAAATATACCAGGCTTCGCGGAACGGAAAATGCTAATCCAGGTCAGCTACGATTCCGCTTCCGGGATCGAGACGAGCCGATCTATACGGGCACGGTGTGTGCCTAACCGGCCGAAAAGCTGATAACACCAGGGAACTGCTATAGCGACGTCGACGACGAGCGGAAAGAATCGCGGGCAACGACCAGCTTCGACGGATATTCGGCCGACGCTCGAGCCACAATGGGTCACCATGGGCGGTCCGAGCCTAAGTTACGAGCATGGGAACCATCCAATGGAATCTAACACCTACCAGGCGCCGTAATACGGTTTTAACCCACCACCGGCGCGCCGCAAATCTGCATAAAATATCGAATTTCGAATCGAATCCGACAGGCCGGATTAGGGGTGGCCCGTGGAAAGGCGTGGTGACGCTTGAGCTTCTAATCTTTAATTCGCTGGCGGGACAAACTTTCGTTGGCAATAGACCATTATCCAATAGGTTATCCTACATATATGACCACTATTCATTTGGGTAAAATTTAGTGTATCAATGTCGCTGCTATTACAGCCTTACGTGGCCAGTCAATTTTTATAAAATCTCCAGACAATCGACTGTGGGGTACCTAAATTGTCCCGAGTTCACTCTGGTCACAGGAACTTCTTTTTCAGAAGATTTTATTTTTAAAATTTTTATTTTACCTTCAATTTTCTAGTTACTAGCCAGACAGTGTACTGCTAGAAGTATACTATGTAAATTTTTCGTAGTATAGTTGCAATGAATACAATTTTACATTGAACATGTGCATACGAGTAGGTCAAATTTATCGTGCAAACATATACCGCATAGATTAATGTTGCATCACAAATATTTCGCAGAAGGAGATTTCATCTGACACTGTAATTACAGGTCTTCTTCAACGTTGCGTCGTAAAGTCTGAGAGAAAAATGGCGGATCGTCCGCAGCTCTGTTTCACAGGGACGGCGCGCCTGGACGCGGATGGCACAAAAGCCACTATAGTGGTTCGTACCGTTCATACTGATGCTTTCCACGGAAGCCACTATAGTGGCGTACTGTGCTTAAGAGGTCAAAGATCATTTGGAAGATTTTTCTGGGTGCTGGCTCAGATTTTACGTATCCCTCTATGATGTCATACAACTCGAGGGATAGAATGAGACCTCTAGAAACTGTAGAAACTGTATAATGGTGGAAGAAGCGTGACTACGTTGAAGCAATGGTAACAGCACCACTGGACAATGAATCCTCGTACAAAATACATACAAATACATCAAATGCATAATACAGGAGCCAGGTACCTATGCTTTACATTCTCTGATGAACTCGGAAGCTACAAATAATGCGTATAGACGCTCTTAAACTCTTTTAAGCCTTCCACTCTTTCAAATCCGATCCGCCCGTTCTCGTCACAAGTGCATAAAATCCGCAGTCTAGTTATCGCGTCTGCTATCGTTTTCTAAATTGAATTTACGCGAAATCTCGTGCCAAACGACTCGGCAGCTCGAATTAAACGTCCGAACCCGACACTAAGAGCGTTCATCGGATGTCGCGACGCGATAGAACGCCGTTCCATTCGGTGAACGATTGCGAACGATCCGGCGTCGCGTAACCGAAAAGATTCCCGGCTTGGCCGTTTATCGGCGCATAACTTCCTCAAGTATGTTAACGACACGGACGGCTAACTTTATACCCTCGTTTCAGATAGAACGATCCGGTACCCCTTTCCGACACGGCGTGGCGGAACAGACTATGGTCGTCTGGCTGCCGTTCGGCCAGGTACTGACTACAACAAGCGTTAAAGTTAATGGCCTGTGTGTACGCCGTGCGTGGTCGATCGCCGATGAGTTTATAGGGTTTTTATGTCACCGGGCCGCGGAAACCGGCAGAAGCGATTCCGTGTCACTCGACGTGGCCATTCGACGGCTGTTCAATTATTCGCGAGCCTTTCCACGGCTCAACTGTTCACAGTGTTGCGTGCATGAGCGAATCAGTTATAAGACTTGTACGTGATTTCGTTTCGAGCTGACTGGACTTTCTGGCGATTCGGGTTACTCGTTGTTTCAAACCTGTTGTCACTGGAACCGTATTGTAAATATTGTCTGCGTTGAATGTAGGCGAGACTTGGAAAATTTGGATTCGCTTCTGGGTCGAACCATTGTTATATGGGAAAAATATTTAGAGTGTTATTGAGTCTAGATTATGCTTTCGAGTCCTTAGATTTTCTTGAGTCAATCTATCTTAATAAATTTCCTGAGACAATTTATCGATGGTATTAATTGACTATGAGTAAGAAATTCAGTCCAATCTATATTAGGAGCTCGTGCAAATTTATCAACTCCCTCGTACGAATAGTCTAACTGACAGAGGATTAATTTATTTGATTATTTTTTCCCAGGACTGCATATTCGTCCGTCAATATTTTATATTAATCCTTTCTTCCGAGACGTTTCATTCAACAAAATGAATTTCATTCACAATTCCCTATTTTATACATATTCATTGACTGCGAACACAGACAGAGTGACACTGAATATTTTTTAGTATCAGGGACAGATAAATGGTACGCTTTTAGCTGAGGAATTTTTCACCGTAGTAGTGTACTTCCATTTGTAAAATTGCTCCGAACAAAGCTAACCCGAAATTCGTTTAGAAAGTTTCACACTGCGCCAGAGACCCATCTCACCAATTGAGGACTAACAACCCTGGTCGGGCTTACCCTTAAAATCCGATTATTCTGACATGTTCTTGTTTGTAATCCGTTATATATTAATTTAGAACTTGAGTGAAAATCCAATAATTTGCATAGCAGGGTTAAGCAGCAGATGCTAGATTCAGTTTGGAACAAAGTGTACCGGTGGCTTAGCCTGCCGTAGCCGAGGATTAAATAACTTTGCTCCTAGATTAGGAACATTCTTCGAATCCCGACTCTGGGAACAACCTACAGCGGTCGATGAAAAAATCTACAGCAAGGTACATCCTTAGCACAACGTAACAGGTAACTTACCAGAAAATTTATGCAATTTTGACATGCAAATGTTCTGTGTAAATTCTAATTTCTTTAATAGTCAGTCCAACTCCTTAGCTATTTGTAGTAGGCCCAATAAGAAGATGAACACTGAGTTGAAAGAAGTAGGTTCAAAGATATATACAAATTGATGGAGAAAGGTTTTGAATGAATCTAGCCATAGCATTTGCGAAATCGTCAGAAGTATCCGCCCTGCGAGGGTTAAAAATTGATTCAGAAAGAAATGGTGCTTCCTAAGGGTGGCATAACGCTAGAAATTGCCAATTCCGCCGAATCACTTTTTAAGAGATTCTGAAATGGGAACCATAAACGTTTAAAATCTATTGAAGAGTCGCCGGTGAGCCACATAGATAATCAATTAAAGAGTCTTTTTTTTCCCAGAATCGCATAGCGACGCAAAAGAGTGTGGACCGGAATAAAAAGCGCCAGAGGTGCCGGAATAGAGTCCAGGGAGAAAGGAAGCTACGATTCGATCCAAGATTAGCGCGCGGCTGATCGAGGCCCGTGTCGTCATCGTAATCGGCCGATTAGCCGGACGCATCGGCGGCGATTTCGCGGCCACGAATCGATTCTATTACACGGCCAAGATATTCCGAGTGCCCGGCGCGATATTGCGCGATCAATATTGATAAACCGCGCCGCGCGACCGTGCCGGTCATTATTGAAGCCGGATCTATTTATAGCCCCGGTTAGGTATCTTGATCTTTGGCCAAGTCGCCGGGGCTAAACCGATCGTAAGACTCGTGTTTGCTCATCTCCGTCTGGGCGGCCGGTGCGCTTCGGCGCAGGGTCCATCGAGCTGATTGCATCGTATCGCCCCGGGATCGTTACATTGTCGTAACGAACCTCGGGACGAGTGGACGTCTTTATCATCTTTAGTCGATTGAAAAGCGGATTCGAGCCACTTCTGCCTTCCCCGAGCAGGCTTCTCCTCTTCCTCCCCCGGAGATTATGCTACTGCTTCTTCCCCCCGTTCCTTAATCTCCTGTATCGCTGCTCGACCCGCCGCCGCCTCGGAATTTCCCGGAAGAGCTCGACGAAACCGCCTTCCCCCGTCAAAGCACGCGAAATTGGTATGGTTAACAGCTCGGTACGGAAATAATAGCTCTCTTACTTTATTTTCACCGACTTTTATACCGGAGAATCAAGTTTTTAATGTATCCCGTAAAAGTATCCCGGACACAGAAAAGTTACAGTGATTTCTGTATATATGTCGCCAAGGCCTGGACGATAAACGGCGCGGAATCATCCCCACTACCGCGAGGTATACTCCGTAAGGGGCCGCAAAGCTCGAGGGGCCTCGGTAAACGTAACAGGGCTCGGGTATGTCTCCTGGACGATACATGACGCTGGCAAGACCCGTGTTGTTGACAAGTATCGAGAAGTCATTTAAGAAGTATTTTACATGGGAATTTAATAAAACAACCTGTACGTTATATCCCACTAATTTCGCGTAAAATTCTTTACAGTGCACGGACACGACAGAAAAACACACGAATTCCACCGCCAGCCTGACAACGATAATTAACACACGCTTAGAAGAACGCCGCGACTGTCAGCAATTTCTCGAAACAATGGCGCGTCGAGCTTGAAAAGCACGATCAGCGCGTGCAATTAAAATACCCTCCGAGTCTAGCGGATGGTCTGTTTGAAGATCGGTTAGAGCCTTCCAAAATGTTTGCTCCGCCTCGGGGTCCGTTTCGTCGGGACAAAAACGCGCGTGGGCCGCCGTCGTTCCTCGACGCGATCGCTTTTATCGCGTTCGCGTGTTGTCGCGGCAAAAAGAGTCTCACGCCTCGCGACTTCGAATCGAGAGAGAGAAGGAAAAAAGCAGCATTGATTAATAAATAACGTCGGATCAGCTACGCGTATCGACGGAAGGACTGTCACGTTGAAAAACGAACGGACACTTCACGCGACACCTTCGCTCGCTTACGTAACCTTGTTGCCGACCAGAAGAATGTCCCGACGCCAAACAACGACTGTTTGCGCGTTACATTGTGGTCACGGCGGGCACCCTTTGCTTACGAATGTGTCGAACCAATCAAATAAATTAATTTTTGCGGTGGATTGATACAATCTCAAGAAATTGCAAGAATTCACTAGAATTCGCACGATCGTGGGATCCGGGGATTATCCGGACGAAAATTGTTGGGGCTGTTTAGAGATATTCCCATTCTTCTTATTTAATATATAAGGGTACTGTTCTTTGTTAAGTAAAAATATAAAAAAAATTATATAGCATAATACACGTCCTAACTTCCTATGACCTTATTGTTTATGTGGATGCACCCGCCAGGTGCAATTGCACTCTATTCTGTAATGCAACCCCATGCTTTTCTTAAACCAGTCGATCCCATTTATTGTCCTGCGTATAAAAGTACTAACCCAAGTTCATCAAGATGTCAATATTTCATGTAAGGTGACCTTGCGTTAGTACTTTCACACGCAGAATAAGAAAGGGCTAACAAAAAAATTGGATTCCATTAAAGAATAAATGTGCATCCACATAAAAAAATAAGGTCATAGGAAGTTAGGAGGTATTATGCCTCATAATTGTTTCCTCTATCATTTTTTTATATTTTTACTTGGAAAAAAGCAATAACCTGTCCCAGTTCTCAGAATCACCCTATATAGTGAAGTGTTTGCTTGCTTCTTTCCTCATCGGGAACGAAGATCATAAACATTATTTTTCTCGAATGTTATAAATAGACTGCTGATTTTATGCAGTTGCGACAGGAACGAGTATGTGGTGATTTAAATCAATAGAACGATTAAAATAGTCGAGAGGAATCGATATATCCACAGGTCTCTAATAGGACGATTAATTGACTTCATCAAATTGTCAAAGTTGCCGTGTCAAAGAACGGAAAGGAATTCCTGAACGATTCTCGTATCTCGCAACGGATGCAGAAAATTCGCATTTCGCACGAACATCTGCAGTCCGGTTCTGACAGGCAAGCGTTCCATCAAACGCTTACAGCTCTTTTACATGCACGTTCTATTTTACGCGTACATTCTATAACCAACACTCGTTACGTTTGTCCAATCAGCGGGCCGAACCCATTCGTTAGTCCGTCGGAAAACGCGCATAACAGCAGCCTAAACGAAGCTGGCGTAGTCGGGTCAGGACCGAAGGATCCGATCCGAATGCGAAAATGGCACGCCACGAAGTTAAACGGAAACCGTGTTTAAGAGGTTCCCGGTTGCCAAAGTCGAGTAATACGCTCCGCGGAAATCTCGAGGCCGTGTTCAAACGTGAAACGCCGTTGCCAAACGGAAGTTGATACCGGCCAAGAGTTATCGGATGCCGAAGAAGTTATCGTCGGATTCCGCGGAGACGCGGTTTTGCGCTCCTCCGCGGCTTCGGTAATATCGATCTTGTCTGGCCGGCGATAAAAGTTTCGCGATTTCCTCGCTGCGACTCCGATGTCCCAAAAAACAGGCTATTTACTTAAACTCGCATCTTCTTCCAGAGCCATCCACGTCCTGCTAGTCTCCATTTTCTTGTGGACACAAATTGCGGACGGAGCAGCGAAGACAATTGGGGAACAGCACTTTGACCCCCATATTCTTTCCGGAGCTGTTTATAGGAAACGAAATGGAGTCCTGATCGGTCAATGGGGTGTTCGCTGAAGAGACACCACCGTTTTATGTGTGGCGATCTTTACGGCGAGAGCCCCATTAAAAGGAGAAACAAGGTTTTGCTTTTCAGTGGCCCAATAGTCGTCCTGGAAATTCGCGCCATTTTTCTTTCGGATTCTGGATCAAACATCGTTTGCTGAAGTTTGGAAGACTGTCTTACAAGTATTTCTCCCTTCATCATCGCGGAATTAAACAGCGAGTCTTCCGCAAAAAGAATCAATGGGGATTGTGCTTCAGGATAAAAATCTGTTAAAATAAATGAACAAGGAGCAACCCTCGTACACTCCTCATTTCACACATTTTACAATTTTAAAACGACAGATCATGTTTCATTTAAAGCGTCACATTTAAAAAAAATAAAGCTCACTAGAGAAACAGAAAGAGATTAATTATTTTACAGAGTGTCAAAATAGTAAATAGGTGAATTTTCACTGTGAGGAACGTATGAGGGTTAAGTGAATGCGTAATCCTAGTTGATTCTTGTTGAGGAAACATCATCTTGCATTTTATAAAGATCAAGTCCATGGGCACTCGCTCCCCCTTGAAAATTCGTTGTTTTAATATCTATTTAATATTTGTTTGAATCCAGCAGGCACCAAGTACGAGTCCCTTTTATACGAATAGAACGATCTACGGGAGTGGAATAAAATCCAATATGGCCGGAAGAGCGGGGCGAAGTGTTCAGAAAGCTGGTTGGAGGACCGGCGCTTGTTGTTTCCCGCGGCGAGTGTCTCTGAAAAAGCAATGATCCCGAGGTGGAAGTTTCCCGCCAACCTAATAAAACGTCAGATGTAAATCAATCGACGCGCGGCGCGGTGGTGGGTTCGATTTGGCAGGGAACGTTAATCTTCGTGGACGGCCGATGGCCCCATTTCGCGGGTTCGTTTCTGTTCGTGTTCGCGCGAATCGAACCGGCTGGATATGTGCCGGGGCAGCTCGATTCGTTCCGAACAGCGACGAGGAGGAACTTACGGGCGGAGACGGGAGAGCTTTCGGCCGGCTCGCTAGAAAATGGATTCGAAATTTACTGCCGCTTCGCGCGATGAAACTTTATTATTCGTTTAACGCCGCGCGCCGGCGAGCCAGCGTCCCGGTCGTTTCGCCTTCAATCAGCGGATCTTTAATTTGACGTCGTTCACGGCTCTCGTGGCCGGAAACCGGCGATCGTAAATCGATCTGGCCATTCGAACGCGGCTGCGCCCACTGTTTTACAACTCGTAACGCGCTATTAATTAATTCTACGCTGCGGCTGGACAGTTTTTGCGCGTAAAAATCGCCGCAAACTAATTAAACAAGCATGCGCCCTGTTGCGAGCTGGGAAGGTGCGCGCCGAAGGAACTAGAAACGGTCCATCTGAATTTTATTCTCTTCGGAACCAATTTAACTTGTAATGTCCAGTCTGCGGCGAAGATCCCGAACGAAATATATTGAAGTCGCTAAGTTCTTTTAACCTGGAATAAAATATAGTGCTTTTTTTTGGTCGACGATATTTAACTTAATAGCTTCAATAAGAAAATATAGTCGTACAATGAATGCCAATTTCCTTCTTCTCATGGGAAAGTATGAACGACGAAGAGGTTCTAATCACTGCGGCTGTTGAACACAAATCATAAAGCAAGAGGCAATTGGGGCTATCAACTTTTTATATTAAGTCTAACTTCTAGAATGTTCAGAAGAGAATTGATACGTAAGGATTTTAATGGATCCGGCTATAGCGCCCAAGGAATCATCAAAAACGTCAATGGTTCCGAAGTTCAATGTGCAGTTTGTAGCTTCCGTAGGCAAACTTCCATTTCTATCGGATGGAATTTTGCTTCCAATTACGAGTTGGCAACAGAGATTGAAACTTATCTGTCAATTACAGGGCGAAGTAGAATACATAAAAGGACCAACAATCGAGCGAAGATGAAAACCCCTTCCGACTGGCCGACAGTAAACAACGTGCCCCGTTTCGCGAATCGATTTCGCGAGCAGAAGAGAGCTCTTCCGAAGATTCTGAAACGAAAGTACTCGAGGACGGTTGACCGAAAGAATCCAAGGAGCTCCGGTGAAGAAGCTGAATTTTTAATAGAAACTCTGGCCGCGAGTCGCGCCATTGAATTCGTTGAATGTCGCACCAGGCAGAGAGATGTTTCTTCTCGATTCGCGCGGTGGGCCTGATAATTATATAAAAATTCGATAATTGTCGGCGCGAAAAGGCCTGGGCAGCAACCACGGAGCAGTCGTCATTCCACCCGGAGAAGCATTTAGGCGTGTCTGGTGGCGGGGGGCGAGGGCCGAGGAGCATTTTGCCAAAGAAACAGCGCGGAACAGAATTTATTTCCGCTTTTGATCCGCGTCGTTCTTTCAAAGCAGCCTCTATTTTAAGCTGGTCCGAGTCAAGAGCGAAGAAATAAACATTCCCCGATAGGAGGCCGTGCACCGTGAGAGTCTAGACGGTCCGCAAAGGAGTTTTCGTTGCCGCCGCGACGACAAACGTCGGCGGAATCGCCGACGGGAATAATTCCGCGCCGGGAGTACGACTAATTTATCAGGTGACACGTGTCACCGGTGAAATAATTACACCGGCGCGTATCTCCGGTTACTGCAACGTCCGCAAAACGGTCCGGCGAGAGAAACGGAGGAGAGAACACTGTCGTTGTCGAACTCGCCGCGAAACCAGGCACAACGAGCCCGTTGATCATAGGATCGAGCCCCGGGGATCGATACGCAGGTGTCTGGATCCCAGCCTGGATACCACCGGCGCACGAATTCCTCCGCGATCGACCTTTCGGCTTTATTGCCGGTCTCGCAATACAAGATACCTGCATGTAATCGTTCGCCGGATCGTCTGGTGGGGGGCAACGGGAAATTCTTGGATAATGTAAACACGAGGCAATGGCGCTAATGCGTTATGAATGATCGGCCACGGAAAATTTGCTGTTCGCGGTTATCAGACCGTGAAGCATTTTGCTATTCCAGTTTTTAAGAACTGATCCATGAACCCGGGCATTGTACACATTTTTACGAGTCTTATATAAGGTTATACATCCTTACGATTTCAATGTGTATGCTAGAAAGGATTCTTAAATCCATGTTCGAATCGGTTACAATCTTTCAGCGAATATATAAGTAATTTAGCACAGTTGTTTCAAACTTTCGTTTCTCTGGCTTTCTGTCCGACGAAGAACGCTTTGCAAGAGCCGCGCTGAACTGAATATTTAGTAAATTGATGTAACAGTCATAGTGACAGTTCAAATCAACCGCAGCATAAAATCGATACGATTTTCAACGCCCAGCAGTTGAACAAAATAAAACGATTTTCGTGAATAGCACGAAATACCGAGGAGACCGGTAACAGGAAAAATCGATTGAAAAATTCGCCAGCGTGCTAACGCAATTTCTCATATTTGCGAACCATCGATTCGGCCCCGCAAAGGCAGTAAATACTACAATCTACTGAAAGCTGATTAAAAAGTCAGCCGCGATGCGCGCTCGTGAATCATATCGGCGAACCGTTCGACGGGAGATAAAACCGCGAAAAATCGATCGGTTCCATTTTTAATCGTTTAATCGCCCGACGTTTTTCACGAATCGATCGGCTCGACCGATTTTCGCGTTTCCCGATGCTGAGACAAGATTTCTTCCATGGAACAATGCGGCGGAGGCTGTTGCGCGAACGTCTAGCCCAGCCGAGAGCATCGCGAGCCGGGGAACGCTTTTGTTGTACCGCAGGACTATTTTGAATGCACGGAGGCTAAGCTTTTTTAGAACCCAGTTGGAGGATCGTAAAGCTGGAGCCAAAGCCAAAGCCTTCCTGCCGCGGCGCATGAAGTGGCTCGGTATCGGCCCGCTGAAATAGTTCGAGGGAATAGCGCAATTTCGTCGATGCCAGTGGAAATTCGTTCACCGCGGAGATGATTCGAATGACACCGGTTTACGCTTGGCAGTAACCATGATAAAAGAGGGCCGATCCGGGTGAACATATTCGAGCGTCTTAAAGCTAAATGAAAATGTTCGCGGAGAAATATCTGCAGCGTCCTCGAAGAGGAACCGTAAGTTTCCGGTTCGACTTCAAATTCATCGATACCGTACCTCTTTGAATCTTCACAATTTGTAATAGGTTTGTGGAATTTTTTAATTCGTGGTTGTCGTCGAGTCAATAATAAAAATGTATTACTTCTCTTCTTCCAGCCATTTTTCATCTGTGGAGGACTGCTTTTTTCGTGGTTGTTTGAGTAGGGCAGGGTAACGGACCCAATTACTGTGTGTAATAAATATTAGAAAAGAGATATTAATTTTTCTCATTAAAATAAAAGCGAAACATTTTTTCCTAGCTAGAATATTTCTCTTCTATATATTTTTTTCATGTTGTATATACGAAAATGATGGAATTTACTCCTACAATACGGAAACGTTTAGTAATTGATTAAATATAAACAAATTTAATGTAAAAAATATTTTGAATAATGATATAACAATTTTTACTGACGCCTTATAGTCAATATGTTAATATATTATATCTCTCTTTTTTAATATTCACTATGCTTTAAAACTAAGTAGAATTAATATAAGCACAGTAAATGGAATCCCCACAGTGACTGTGTCCCCCACCCTACTCTAAAAACATCACAAAGTCAGATCTCGTCGAACGAGCCCGACTTGAAAGTAGAAAACCAACAATGGGATAGATCAAACAGTGGAATACAATTATCGGGGACGGAAGAATCGCAGACAGACCCGCCGCAAAAATATTCCGAAGATCCCGTGCGTGGACCTCGACGGGTCGTCGCGTCGGCGCGAAATAAAACGCACGCCCCGCAAAATATTCGAAAGTCGGCCGTCTCGAGCGGGCCGAGTCGGTCCCGAGAGGCCGACTTGCATATATCCCGAGCGACACATGCATTTACCGTTTTTTTGCGATTCTCCGAAGTGACCGGCCGATCCTCAGGACCCGGGCGCCCACACGCAGCAGACGGTCCGCTCCGTTTCCGGCGCGAAATCGCGGATCGAAACGTCGGAAACTCGCAAAGGCGTGCGTGTACCGCTACGAGCAACTGCGCGCGGTTTGCGCAACGCTGAATATACACCGACGAGAAACAGACGGGCCCGATGACAGCGAGATCGTGCAAACACCGACCAGGTCGATATCGCAAGAATGCTTCTGTTTGGAGCGCGAGGAGCTAAATCGCGACACCCGATATCACTGTTTCGAGATTAACCAAACCAGAACTTGAGAACATCCCTAGCACACCTGTTAATTAAAAGTGTCATTCTGAAGATGGAATTGATCAGAGCACGTTTTAAACGAGTACTAGAACACTCGTCATGCATTTTCGCAAATGTTCTCGCCAAATCGATCCAAAACTATTGAAACTATCGACGTCCTCGACAGCACGGATGTGGAACTATTGAAACTGTTTGCTGTTTGGTGATTTCGTGTCAAAACCAGCCGGCGTTTGAATATATATGGTCCTATGAATGCTTTGCAGCCTTACAATTTTACTCTACACTAAAATAAGTAGTGGTAACTAATGATATCTAGGACTCTATTAAACAAGACCTATGTCAGTTCCAAACTTGGTTCATAGCTTCTCTGTTTCAGGCACTGTTCGATCATGAAAACACGAGTGCATTGGTAACCGATCTGTAAACTGTTTACAGCTCCGAGAAACCAAGGTTCAGGACTTTCTGCCGAAACCATGCCGCCGTAAATATAAAAGAAAAACCTAACATTTTCACAATCTCTGAATGAAGAAACTAAGAACAGTTAGAATCCTATTAGAAAGGTAATATCATGTTCAGACTCGATCCGCGATTTTTTTATTTCCTCATCGTTGGAGGATGAAGGTGGTCCACACGATTTCACGTCAAAACCAGCCCGTGCTGGAATGTAAAATTGAAGCTCCGTACTTTTACAAACTCTAAACTATGGGTAACTGAGAACATCCATGTAGAACTCTCTTAGAAATGCCCTGTATCGATTTCAGACACTATTTACAATTTTCAAATTAGGTCCAACAAACTAAGGTGGTTCACGATTTCTCGTTAAAACCAGCCCGCAATGAAACAAAAGCGAGATTATGTCCATAATCTCAGTCTAAATTAAGCTAAGATCGCGTAGAACCCTCTCAGAAAGATCTTCCATCACTTTCAGTCTCAATCCACAATTTTCTGACTTCATCAACGTCCGATTATGGAAGCAAGTCTACTAAACCGAGGTGGAGCAGAGGAGATTTCGTGTCAAAACCAGCCCCCCGCGTGAGAACATAAATTGAAGTGAAATTCGATTGATATTTGACAATCTCGGCCAAAAATTAATAACTACAACTTGCAGAGCTGACAGCGTTTCCTTTTCAGGTCCGTCCGATGACGAAAAGCGAGGTTCATCGGTAACCGATCCGCGGAGCGCGAATAAGCCGCGGTGGTCCGCGTCGAACAAAGACGTTTGGTACTCACAGTGGCGTCTGTAAGATGCTGAAGCCGCGGGTCGTTTCTTCCGGAAGAGGAGCGCTCCCCTCGCCGCCCACGAAAACCGGGAGAACACCGGGGCCGCGGGTTCCTCCGCGGATGGAAGCGTAGCCGGGAGCCGGTTCCGAGACGTGGTCCACGAACGGAGGGAAAAAGAGAGAAAGAACGAAAGAAAGAAAGAGAGAATGAGAGAAAAAGGGAGAGAGAGAGAGAGAGAGTAAAGGAGCGGAGAAGTGCACGTGGCGGGAAGGCTCTGAGCGCGGCCGCAAAAACGGCTGGCTGCGACACGACCTCGCCGACGGTCGCAACGAGACTGAACTTCCAGTCCGCGCTACTCCAGCCTGGAAACAGCTGCTCTCGCCTGCCAGCGCCAGAAAACTACGCTCGCCTGGCTCTGCCTGGCCGTGGGGCCGGCCGGTCGTAGCTGCACGCCGCGCCAAGTGCATCTTTTCTGCGTCCCGATCGCACCGTGGTAGGGGCACCCCGCAGAAAAATCACGTTTCACCCTATTGGGACCGGTGGCCGGGCTATTTGCTGCTCAAGCTCCTCTGCTGCTCCTCGGGAAACTGCTTTTACGTACGGCCAAAGCTAATTACGAGTTTCCATGATCTTGCCCGGGGAATTTCTTCTTCTTCTTCTTCGTTTTTTGATCGGTCGTACACCTGAACGCGGCCGCCCCCTGTGGCCAAGGACACGAGTTTGGTAGATCAGGAAGACTTGTTGTTGTCATAACACCTAGGTGCTGGCTGCTAGAAATGATCCACAGCTGTGTCTTCGTTAATTCTCAGCTCTTTGCACTCCATTACTGCTGTTGTGGCAATATAATTTCTATTTATATTAGAATACAACAAATCAATGAAAGATATCAACGTAGGTAACTAAATTCACAAACGTTTATAATTGTCCTCTGCCAGAATCAAATTTTTGGTTTACAAGAGTCTTGTTTTAATATTCAGGGTTGCTAATGGCAAAATGTTTGGACTGCTAAGAGATTGTACAAATTTGTGTACCGCGCAACACCATTGTGCACCATTGTGACGTACCGTCCATAATTGTTTGTACGATTTTATACGTTGAGAAAATACGACGTTACAAAAGGAAAATCAGAGAATTTCATACGATAGGCTTGCAAGTTACATTGTAACAGTATCTGGTGGAAAATTATTTACTAATCTTTATCTGAGCGGCGCTTATCGATGTCCATCTTCCGCTGCGTGATAATACTCGTATCGTGCATTCTATACATAGAAATGGTGGCACAATGGATCCTCCTATTTTTCAGTGAAGTAATACTATTTATATTTTCTGTATTTGTACGTTGTCTGTATAAGTTCTATAACGTGTTTTACATTTTTATAAACAGCATAGTTTGACCGTGACTACAAACGTTCCATGTAAACATTAATTTTTTAGCAGCCGAGTTAAATTATCTGCTATATATATTGAATCCATTAAAAGGATCATTCAAAAGCAAATTCAAAAATATAGAAGACTGTATAAAAGAAAAATTGACAAACTACAATTTGAAAGGATTTAACCTGCCATAAAATCGTCAAAAACGCCCGTCTTGCAATAAAAAGATTGTGATAAAAATGTATCAGTCGCTTCTATAAAAATTCATCTACACTGCCTGCAATGTGGGACATTTATATTGGCCTCTCAGAAGTAAGATAAAATGTGAAACCTCTTTCAAATAATAATGCTAGGTAATAATGCTAGGAGCATGTACGTGGTTCTTCCCACGAATTCAGAAACTGTATCGAAGAGCTGCCCGCAGTTCAACTGCTCGCGGAATAGAATTTTATGTCCAATTTCGCAGCGTCAGAATAGAGGTGTACGTCATAGACTTCGAAATTCGTGGAAGCGGTAGACACGGTGCTTTCACAGTAAAGCGTTCGGCGGCCATCAGTGCGAAGAGGCCTCCGAAGCATCGGGGATCCATTACCTGAAAAAGGTGAATACTCCCCTTCGCTGACAGCTGCGCTCGCGTGTAAATATTTACATTTCGTGTGAGCCCCCGGGGTCGTTCACACGCGGCCGGAAGCCGGCAGTCCGCGAGGACGGCGGTGCATTCTTCGCCGCGAATTTAGAAACAAGCTGTCTATTATTAAACGGGCCCCCGCGATAGATTCGCGAAATGATACAGTGACCTCTCGATAAATGTCAACAACACGGGTCTTCCATACTCGGGACATACCCGAGTCGTGTTATGTTTACACTCCTCGGCGTCCGAGGCCTCTCAGGGGGTATACCCCGCGGTAGTGGGGATAATTCCGCGACGTTTATCATCCTGGTCAGGGCGACATACAGTGACGAGCAAAAGTGTAAACACACTTCGCTAGTTTTACATAAAACGTGAGAATACAACCTATTTTTGAATTGAATTTTCAGCAGTTTATTTTCGTTAAACTGGATTTTTGGAGTTTTATGACTTTCAGAACGAAGGCGATGTGCAATTTCACGTGCAGCTCTGTCAGAAACAAGTTGCGGTCTACCGTTTCTTGAAGGAGTTGACACACTACCATAGGTTTTCTTTATTCTTGCAACCATCGTATGACTTACACCACATTTTCTGCAATTTGCCGTAGTGAAAAACCTTTATCGCACAATGAAATGATACTGTTTCTTTTATCTGCACTAAATGCTTTCATCTTGACTCACGCGTGTCAACTAACTTTCAAATAGGAGAAAAACTGTGTAAACACCAGTCTAAACGCGTCTTACTACAGTTGGCTATCAGTATTTGTTGACAATTTCATTTCCCTAGCATTTGTGCAAAACTGTAAACATTGCTTCAAATCCTTATTTTTGTAAAATGTTGTGTTTTGTTTATCACATTCACCATATAATTATTACTACCTAAGCTTTATCATTCAATTGAAAAATAGATTGTATTCTCACGTTTTATGTAAAACTAGCGAAGTGGTTCACACTTTTGCTCGTCACTGTATATAGAGAAATTACTGTATATGTTCTGTGCTTGGTAGGTTCGGTCCGAGGTCCTAGGACTCTCAGGCGATATATCCCACGGTAGCAGGGATAATTCGGCGACGTTTATCATCGAGGCCTCGACGACATATATGGAGAAATCACTGTAACCAGCACCGGCATGGAAAGAAATCCATAAACATGTATCGACATCGGAGCCGTATCGTCACCGTTGACGTCTCTCCTGCTATCTCAGGGTCGTAAAGCTCTCCTCGCGGGTGGAAAAACGCGGTGCCGGCTGGTCTTAGACGACAGACTCGGTAAATTTCGTGCCGTGTGCGTACGGGTCCGAGGGACTGGCGCGTAACAGTACCCTGTCTTTTATTGGCCGAGTGCTAATGCCCCTTTACTACGTTCACCCCGTCATTTACTTACCGCGCCGTGTTGTAAACCGGCACCTGTGCCAGAACGTGTTGGCCGCGGCTGGGGACCTAGGGGCTTATTACCGAACGTATCATTTTGTGACCCGCGGCGACGCGTCCCTCGCCCTTGCCGCATTCCAGGGGAAAGTCCGAACCGGCACTCGCAAGGGTAGTTTAAACTCAGCGGCTCGCCGATAAGGCAAACTCGGGGGCAAGCGGTCCGAGTACACCCGTCCAGCCTTATCGCCTTTTGGGGATGATTTACCCCCGCGTTCTAGACATCTGTCTGGCATACCGTGGCACACACTAACTCCGCTTGTATCTTCCTCGAGCCCATCGGAACCTGGCGAACGTCCTTCATCGAGTCCGTTAGTGCTCTTTTTGTGAAGAAGATAAGTACGCCCGAGCGTCTGGATCTTCTTATCGTTTCTTTATAATGTCTTCTGGATCTTGTCCTGCGAAGACGATACCGGGTGTGTGGACACGTTAGACGCGGAAAAAAGGGTAACATATTCCTCTGCTTCGACAGAGTCTAGTGTCCCAGGAGCGTCTGCCAACATCCTAAAATCCAAATCAGCCTGCAATCGTTATCGCTCGGGCCCTTTCGTCGAGTCGACTCTACGGTTCACGAAGCGGCCCACTCGAAGTCCTCGTCGGCCCTTTCACTTCAGGAGCCGGCCAGTTTTTTCTCGCGCGTCCCAGCCACTTCGATCAACAGTCCCTCGCGTCCACTCGCGAGAAACAAATCGCAGCGCTCTCTTGAAAAGAGCCAGAAGCCACTTGTTCCGGCGCGGACTCACGCGAGCAGAGCGCGACGACCACGTTCGCTCCTGCGCTCTCCTCTCGGCTCGGTCGACGGAGCATGCATAAGTAAATGCTGGCCGAACGCGATCGGCTATTTATTTAGACACCGGGGCCCCGGAGTCGATGGCGCCAGAATATTTGCGATATTACGGAGACCGCTTCGAGTGGGCGGGAACGGTTCAGGTGAAATGTTTACGAGCTTCGTAGAACCTGCCCGGCAGGCTCTCCTCTTCCAGCCGGGGCGAGGAAAGTCCGCGAACCGTGCTGCAACACGTGAAATATGCTTCTTGCGTCTTTAATGTCCTCGGCTGCACTTCCACGCGGAGAATTTTGGTTTGGAAGCTCGCCGAGAAAAGCAAACTTTGGTCCTAATATCGTACTCTTAATTACTGCTTAACGGGGGGGGGGGACTCTGTAACATCGTGAAAAGCGGGTGTACCTTCCGGAATTATTTTCAGACGGGTGTTGCGAGCTAATCAATTTATTGCTTGGCGGAGTTAATATGTATCTTTCTCGGAGTGTGTACAAAAATTTTCAGCCAAATTCGACTACCCGTTTCCAGTCCAGATATTTAGAAATTAGAAGCCTTCATTGGAGAAGCTGTTATATTTATCTGTTCACTGAATCGACCAGGATTTCTATAAAATTGGGAAATATTGTTCAGCAATTTTCTTTTTCCCCCATTTCGGTGAGTTTAGTCGTAGAAGATAAATTTCGAAATATTTTTGATCTTCAAACGCCAGGTCAACGCGGTGCACATTTCTGAAGAACGCTACACAAGAAACGAGCCGCTGAATTTGGTTAAAAATTTTCCATACACTCTGCAATAGATATATATTAACTGTAATGAAAAATAAACTGATTTACTCGCACTGTTCGCCCAAAATAAATTCCCGAAAGTTTTGATGAATAAGATTTTCGCAGAGGACGCAACTGCGTGCATAATTGCGTGTTACCTGGCGGAAACCGGGCGACCGACGTTCAACATTCTAATTTAATAACGTTTATGACCGTGCTCGAGCCAAGTAAAGACAATGTGGCAAGGAAATAAGAAGTTACGGGGCTGTAATGTGTTACGGGGTGCGGGCACGCGTATTTGCATGCTAATCCCGCGACAGCGCTCGCTGACGAGCAAAAATGTTTCTGCTTGCTTCACGATTATTATGTTCTGGTTAAACCAGCGAGCTGTCAGCCGGACACGCTCGCGCGAACGCTTTCGTCCATCTTGCGTCCGCGTGTAGTCCGCCGACATCCCCCGTGGGCATAATTAGGGACTCGTAGATCATGCGTAAATGCACCCCGACGGCGTGTAACGACGATGCATGGGCGCCCACCGTTCTATCAACGTTCTACGCGTTTCCTTTGAGCAAATCAATTTCAACCCCTTCGCGCGCAATTCTTTCCAACTTGCGTTCCCGAACTTCAATTTCCAGGCTTGTTCGCAATTGATTCCCCAGAGAAAATCGACCTTGTTCGAATTCTTGCAGCGAACGCTTCTTCCTTCTCTCAAATAAGGGAGACTAGTCAATTTTGGATCTAGGTTGCACCACTATTAATATAGGTACCACTATTGACCCTTAATGGACCAATGCTGTCATATAAGCGGCATGGCACTTTTACTTACCGGGTCCAATGCCGTGTATATGGCGGCAAAAATCAATTAAATTATTTGTATCACTCTTATTGTTGTCGTATTTACATAATGAACGCGTTAAGCATTGTGCCAGGTCATGTCTGTGAATTTGTTTTCGCTTGGACCTGGTGGGAAGTAAACTTGAAATACTTTCGGACCGTTAAGGGTTAATATTACAAGTATTTTTCTTTCTGAAGATACGTATTAGGGGGATCCGTAAGTAATAAATGATTTAAAACTCTAAAACAAACTTTGTAGTAAATTCAAGTTTTTATTTCTGATATAATTTTTTTTTATTTTTTATATAATCTCCATCATTACCAAGGACAGTTTTCAAATGTTCAATTCCCCTCTTACAGAAATCCAGGGTTCGTGAAGCAAAATATGACTCAAGGTGTCCCCTTACACCTTCTACAGAAGTGAATGTTTTATTTCTTCAATAATGCTCCAGAGATCTGAAAAGATGATAGTTAGAGTTAAACTTCCCATTGCAATTCTTTGATTTTTTCCTGAGTGAGTTTCGCTGTATGGGGCCGGGCATTGTCAATTTGCAATATTACACCTTTTCTGTGGACTAAAGATGCCCTCTTTTTCAATAGTTCCGAATGCAGCCGTTGTAATTGCTGACAATACAACTCAGCAGTAACTGTTTCTCCAGGTTTCAACAACTCAAAGTGAATTATGCCAGGACAGTCCCACCAAATGCACAGTAACACCTTTCTAAGTGATAAGCTAGGTTCAGGGGTTGATATTGCGGTTTGATTTGCAGAAAGCCATTGCTTGGAACGCTTTATGTTATCATGAAGAATCCATTTTTCATCTACGGTAACGATTCTGCTAAGAAATGGATCTCTACGAAATCTGGATAGCAATGAAGTGCAATTTGATCGACGAATATTCTTGTTGGTCTCAGATAATTGACGCGGTACCCATATTCCTTGCCTATATGCCTTTCCCATTTCGTGCAAGTGCCTTTGTATAGTTGACCATGTGGACCCAAGGCTTCTCGATAATTCTTGTATACTTAATTTTGGATCAGCTTCTACTAGAGATTTTAGGGTGTCATTATCACATTCAACTGGGTCGTCCACTTTGGGGCCTGTCAGAGAGATCATAATCACCAGCAGCAAACCTTCTGAACCAACGTTGACACTTGATGACCTTCAATACATCTCCACAAACATCGGAAATTTTCTTTGTTGTTACCGTTGCATTAAATCCCGCATGAAAATGAAACAGTATGCAATGACGAATATGATCCTCGGAAGGTACGGACGCCGCCATTTTATTACAGGGTTGTAAAAAGAAATTATACTTTTTAGAATATTTCGAACACAGGCTGTTTTACCGAAAACTGTAAAAGAATACGTGTTTCCTCTTCAACGATCGGTACAGGACTAAAGGCAAAACAAATTCTTTGCAAATAATTGATTACTTATGGGTACCCCTAATATATGGTGGTTTGAGTACACAACATGATTCATTGCCGATAGACTGTGGGTCGTTACGCAACACAAAAATGTTCTACCTACTTAAATTAAATACTTTATATGGTACCTCATTAACCACTTTTTTGTAGGTTGAAAATGACAGGACAGTAGAAACAGTCTACTCATCATTTCGGCGTGGCATTAAAAAGTGAAGCTGGCACTCGGAGTAAATCTGCGACAATAAAACGGAGATTTTCAGCCAGCGTATATGAGAGAAGGTAAAGTGCTTCAAGGTAAAAGCTGTCTTCGCAAGCGGGCACGACCTCGTCTGCGAAATTATACCGGTCCACGTGGCCGACGTGGCGCGGCGGCCCCCCCTGCCCCCATAAATATATTCTTTTCTCATTTAAAGAGCGCGCGATGCGGACGCAAGATACCCTCGGTCGCGGCGAGAGACTAAATTCTTTGTGGAAAAGAAAAATTCGTAGGCCGGTAGAACCGATCGGGCGTTTCTGCGTGAAATTTGCATCGCGGGTTCAGCATCTCCGTTACCTGCACCCGTTCATCTCTACTTTGTGCCTGCATAATGCATGAGCGAGCAGCGAGCTTCTTGGCTGCAGTGTGTTACAGTTTCGAGAGGGGTCGCAGACTGCTCGACACACATTCGCCTATCCGACATTCTCAAACGTTATCTTGCGTGCCACCTTTTAGCGAGCAGCATTCCTGCGTCTTTACGGGCAATGATAAAAGCAGGAGCCATGGATCTCGTGGGAACGTGGTCTCGTGTCGCCATCGTTGCCCCCTGGGGGCATTCAGTTCTCCGGCAAATCCTCCCGAGCGATGCAAAGGGTACACGTAGACGAGTTTTCCTGTCCGATTGACGTTTCTGGGCCGTCAGCGAGAGGCGGCACGCTTACGAACACCGGTATCATCGCGTAAACTTTAATCGATCGCGTCCTCCTCGATTAAGCACCCCCCTTTTCCCATGGTGGTCGCAGGTAAGAAAGTGGCTGGTTGCTGTGCCCATGTTAGACGAGCAATCCCCGTCTCGTTTACCAATAGATAGATCGGATTACCGGCGGACCACCGGCGGACAAAGCGATGCCTAGTTGCTGCTTCTTCACGGTGAATTGGGTCACCTGTTCCTCCTCCGGAGAGCCTCTCGCTACAGACAGGAAGTCGTTCAAGTTCCTCGATTACAGCCCGGTGTACTCCGGCGGCGTGCATCTTTAACGAGCTCTCTCGAGTCGGGTCGGACAAAACGCTCGCGCCCCTAACCGCCCTACCGACGACCAATCTTCGTCCGGCTACTTACACCCGCGTGAAATTAAACCGTGGCTCGATTAAAACCGACCGCAACCGGTCGTTATGCGAAATCATAACGGCGGAGGAGCTTATTTCCTTCGGTTGCCGGACCAACGATTAGGTCATCTTCACCCTGGCGGCCACGACAAAAGCCGCAGCATATCCCGGATGCGATGATTATGGTTAAGAATCCGAGCCGGGTCTTACTGTCCCCTTACTATCGCCAATCTGCCCGGTTTTCTCTTTCTCTCCGTCCTCTTCACCGGTGGCCACGATGATTCGTTCTCTTTCTGCGGAGACAGGACGACCACGTGCGCCCTGTCAGGGCCCACGCGACACCCATTTAGACCAATCGGCCCTTCAAATACGCTTTAAACGGCCCCGGCCGATTCTTCAATCTCGCCGTGGAATGCGTCTTCAGCAAGTGGTCACGCTTTGCCGGAATTATAATATTATCTAGTTGGATTGCAACCGGACAAGAAGAATCATCAGCTCGTTATGCAACAATGTGCGCCCTTATGACTCGCCGGTGACTCGTCGTCGCTGGCACAACGGTCCATTTGTTGCTGGTAATTGCTCCCATTCCTTCTTAGGCAACCGCATCGCTTGGAAAAATTCGCATGCCGGAGGTTTCTTGAAATACAAAGACTGTGCTGAACTGAATTATGTTTCTTTTTTTTTTTTTGCTAATTTTCTCTTCGATCTACCAATGACCGGAAGTTTGTTCAAATTACGCTGCCAGACACTAGAATTGCATAAAATTTTATTTCCTTTGCGAAACATTCCAACAAATTATAAATTGAAGAAAACTATATCAACATATATCCTTAAGTGGACCATCGAGGTAGCTATGGCTCTATAATAATGATTCAACATCTATTGATGTAATTATTTAATGATTTAAATAATCCTTTATTATCTCACTAGGTTTACAATGTTGAAAATTGAAATTGATTTTTACAAAAATGAATGTATCGAGTCGCTCGTATTTCAAGTCCATATTGAAAGCCCACTTAAGGATTGAATTTGATTCGAATGCAGTTTTTTGATTTCAGTACAAGGAAGTGGAAACATGGTTTGCAGTGTAAACATTCATTTTGTATTGTATGTCTGCGTAGGGTATGCAAGCCACATCCCCGCCGGATTATTGGTATATAAATTAAATCCGATAGAACTGCCTACGAACGACGAGAATACGTCTTCACTAAGCTGTTCACTCTGTTACCCACATATAGTTATTCATAAAGTATAAAATTACTTTCCTGTTTACACGCTCTCGAATATTACAGTTGCGGCACACGTGTACCGCGTACACATACACATATACATATCACACAGTACGAGTACTATTATAATACAAACGTTCGAGGTTCCCCGTTTCGTAGAACGGGAACGACTGAGTACCACTGTTTCCTATGTCTCTAAAAAAATTCGATGACGAAAAACATTCCATAAAAATTGACTAATCGCACTGGTGCACATTGATTACGTATCTACGATACAGGAATTCAATAAAAGAAATTCGATGAAACACGATGAACATGTACAGTCCGAGGAGGATCGGTTTACATAGAAACATTTAAGTAAAAACAGCACGATATATCGAATGTTCGTAATAGTTTATCCTAGTTACTCGCGAAAAGTCGAAAGGATATGAACAACTTCCACCAGCACCGGCGAGCGATCATACGAGGCTTTTTTTTCTCTCATTTATAACAAAGTATTGCGAGCCTGTTACGCGATCTAGACATTTCTACGGAAAAGATACACGATGTCGGAAACACGATTATTATTCTCCATTCCGTCGTGAAATAAGTAGCGATCTGTGGCCATTCAAGAGAAATATCGGTACGCGACAACTAACGAAAACAACGGACACAACTTGACGGACACAGTTTTAACGAGGCTGAAATAAAATTAAGAAACGTAAGTATGAGACATAAACGTCCCCGACGTTTAAAAAACGAGGATCATGTACCAGTCGATGTAAAAAATTATACGGAATTCAATTTGGACGGGGAATATTTTGGCACATAGTGGTCCATAGCTTAATGGCACTTTCAAGCCACTCTTAGAAGTGGATCAATTAATCGTGTTAACTTTCTATTCTCTCTACAGTTGTTCTACTATGTCATGATCGTTCTTGTACGACGTTTGCATGAAACTAGCTCTCTGCGAGTGTTTCGTTCTCTGCAGCTCTTTAGCGAAGTACATGATCGTTTTCTTAAGTCCTTCGGCTAAAGGAACCTTCGGCTCCCAGTTCAGATATTTCTTGGCTCTCGTTATGTCCGGCCTTCTTCTTTGAGGATCGTCCTCGACTGCGGCAAGCTCGACTACTTTACTATTTGTACCGACTAAATCTTTAATTATAAGAGCAAATTCTGAAACAACCGAATGAAATGATCAGTGTGATATTCTATTTCAGAATTAATTTTGCACTGCAATGTTTATTCACCTTCTATCGTATGCTCTACCGGATTTCCGATATTCACAGGCTGGCTGTAGTTAGAAGCCATCAAGGCTACTAGTCCGTCGACTAGATCAGATACGTACTGGAAAGACCGTGTCTGTTTTCCACTACCGTATATCGTGATCGAATCATTCTGCAATGCTTGCAGTATGAAGTTGGAAACCACACGACCGTCGTTCATGTGCATCCTAGGCCCGAATGTGTTAAAGATTCGCGCTACGCGTACCGAAACACCTTCCTGTCTCATGTAAGCATAGCTTAGTGTCTCTGCTACGCGTTTGCCTTCGTCGTAGCAAGCTCTCGGCCCTGAAACAGTCGCGTTAGATTTTTTGTTTTATAGAAATAAATTTTTATATAACTTTTGTATATACCTATGGGATTGACATGGCCCCAGTAGGTTTCCGACTGAGGGTGTTCATTAGGATCTCCGTATACTTCAGATGTACTAGCTATTAAAACTCTTGCTCCTACTCGTTTTGCAAGACCTGAGTCAAAGGTTATAAATTTAATCTCTGTACGTTCCAATAGGCTATACCTACTGAAAAGGTATTACACACCTAATATATTTATTGTGCCTAAAGTATTGGTTTTAATCGTCTTTACTGGATTAAGCATGTAGTGTGGAGGACTAGCTGGGCTGGCAAGATGGTAGATTTCATCTACTTCTAGATAGAGAGGTCTAACAATGTCATGGTGAACTAGCTCGAAGTTTTCGTGGCCAACCCAATGTTCCACATTGCGTTTTCTCCCAGTGAAAAAGTTATCTACAACTATTACTTCATGGCCAGCTAGCATTAAACGGTCGACCAGGTGCGAGCCTACAAAACCGGCTCCGCCAGTGACCAAAATTCTTTTCCGGTTTTTATAATTTAGAAACTTGACTGTCGGGAAATCCTTCGACACGCTGTTCTCAATTTTAGTCTCCAGATGCTGCAGTTTTCCCTCCAAATCTCTAATCCTTGTCTTTGCTTCTTCGATGTCTTTGATGTCGTTAAAAGTTGCATCTTCCTCGATGTCTTGCACCTTTTCATTCTCAGGTTCAATGTCATTTACATCTCCTACACCAGGTTTACGCTCCCTTGGGTGTACTCTATGAAAAGATTGTTCTTCTTGCGGATTAACTACTGTCTTGTAGAATCCTAACACTGAAATGTTTACACAATGTAGCATTTAGAAAGTATAGAAAATACTGACAATACTGTTCAAAACTTCCTGGTTACGCATAGCTGATCAATGACAGAAGCAAAATATAATATCGTTCTTGTTGTAGTGTCATGACACTTACCTATTATTATACAAATCACGGAAAAGGCAACCTGTTTCATCTTTCGTGGAGTGACAACCATGCTTTAACGTTGCACATGTCTTGGATAAAGGAACTTGTGTAATACCTCCCCTCTATACACCGCAGATTGTCAACATAACATTGTGCGGTGAAAGCGGTATCCAACAGTTGACCATATCAAGTGTGTCATTTTTTGGAGAGCACAATTAAAAAACATAACCTATCACATTGCGACTCTTGACACGATACATTGCGATACATCGCGTTTCCTATGCTCCCTTTCGTTTATTGACGTGAACCGGTGCTGCCATCTAAGCAGGGCAACCCGAAACATCCCGCGGATTTTGTTCCTTGGATCATAGAGGCAGAGAGGAAATGAGAGTGCTCACGCCCGGGATTTAAATGATTATAAATAATCAATTTTCGACGAGTATCGAATAAATAATTTTATTCGACGAGAATTTATCCGACGAAAAAAGATAATTTTTTTTATTCGATGCGGATTTATTCAAACTTCGAATCATTTTTTCATCTTTTATCTGTATTTTCTATTCGAATAAAGCTTCGAATTACTTTTACCGAGCGCCGAGATTCAAAGACCCATCGACGACAGACAACATACAATGTAAGCGGATGGAGAATCGCGCACGAATGAAAGTTTAAACTTTTAGATTTATCAATATATCCTCATAAAATTGTGACGAGCGAATGGAGGGGATTTTTCTGATTAAAATGTGGTCAAATTCGAGTGTAATCGAACAAGTTTCATTGATACGTAATGTTACGATAAAAATTACAATTTCATTAAAGACAGTCCAAATGATGTCGTGTTTGGACTCATTTTTGAGTGTTTTTTACTACGGATCACAATAAGAACGATTGAATTTTGTCATTACTTGTATATTGTATTTTTTCTTTTTTTTAATTCTATAACTATTACAGAATATATTTTATTGAATAATCATTATTTTATAAATATCGCAATAATTTCCAAATTAATTAATTTCACCTATAAACTATCGATTATAAAATAATGATTACAATGGTGAACAATATGGAAAATAAGAAGGCAATTAGAGTGTGTTAGAAAAATCGAAGTAAACAAACGGTCGAGGCAGACCATGTATCTTTTGTCAGAGCGTTGCCCCTCGCAACTGAAACAGAGGCATACTGTCGAGCGCGTCCTCACGGCTGCGGATTTTTGGGACGGCGGTCATGCTTATTCTGACTGTCGTCGTGTACGTTTGTCGCGAATAAAGATTCATAGCATATTGTAATACGCCCACATTTATTTAAGTTAACGATATCGCGTTATCTATCTCTTCGTACTTTTCTTACAAGTGTAATGAAATTATACAATAAAAGATAATTATTTTCATTCTACGCATTATACGTTCATTTATTGCCTCTGTCACTGACGTTTTTTCCGTAATTCGCAAATGTTCTATTTAGGTAGCGAGCGCGGCATCTTTAGCGATACTGGTATTTGAGATCAGTGTTAGTTCCACGTTCTTAGTTCCACAACCGACGAGAGTATCTCGACATTGGGGCCGTTACCGACCGATCCCAGCACCCACCTGGCACCCACTTTGAGACTCGCAGTTTAACACAGGGGCTGGCAGTCTTTATATATATCTCGTCGGTGCTCGCGGTATTTCATTTCGTGCGACACGAAACAGGATAAGATGAGATGACTTAACTGGCCTATTCCTACATCTCGTCGGTAATATTAGTTCCACAATATTAGTTCCGACCAATACGGTAGAATGTGACACAAAAATGGCAAGGGGGCTCTACAGCCCCGCGGACGTGGGACAAAAAAATACATTGAGTGGTTGGTCTATTTCTATACCTCGTCTGTGTTTATATTGATGATGGATCTACTTACGAACGCCTGCGCATTGGACACTGATTTTCGAAAAACGGCGAGGTTTCGCCTCTGGTGTAGTCAGCGCTAGTGACAGTTTGCTCTAACCTATCGTGAGCCGATAACTTAACCTCAAAATTTGAAGTGTACACACGCACGCAGGCGCAGATCCTGTCTTTTGATTGATATATAAGGCTGTGGCAGTACAAAGGAAACATCTCAAATAGTTTTTCTGGAGTCACGGTGGCAGTGGCATTTGAAACATGGCCGACGTCATTGATTGTAATTTTCCTGTTTGGGGGCTTCTGCCTAAAAAAGAAACGGGTGTCACTCAATTTCTTACCAAATACCCCGAATATGACGGCCGAGGAGTCATCATCGCAATTTTCGATTCAGGAGTTGATCCTGGGGCTCCTGGTATGCAGGTACGTTGGCTTTTACCAGACACGCCTCACGACTGTTCAAATCATTGGTTTTTTTCCCTTTCAAATTTGAAAAAAATTTCACCATTTTCTCGGACATTACATGACTGCGAAAGAATTCGTTCAATACTTACAATCGTTTTACCGTCAATACTCAGATCATTTTTCCTCATACATAAAATATAAAACTTTTTATGATTCTGATTACAATTCAAAAATATCTGTTCTATGAATTATTCTTTTTTTAATTTTTTCTTTAATTTTTAATTTATCCAGACAGCGTCTACTGTATTACAAATTATTGATAGTATTCCCTTTGCTACAAATTGGTGCATTTGTTGAATACTAAAATGGAATGCAATACTCATTTGATTCTTTTATCTAAGTATCTGGAAATTAGTATTTGTCATTATGATATCATTTGGAAGATGACATTGCTGTTTTTCATTGCTTATTAAAAAAACAATATAGCAACATTAATATAATAATATGATGTAGTAAATGACAAATCTATTTCGTATAGATAACTACAGATGGAAAACCAAAAATTATTGAAAGGTATGACTGCAGTGGAGCTGGAGATGTAGACACCAGCAAAGTTGTACAAGCACCCGATGGATACATAATTGGCATAACTGGTCGTAAATTAAAGGTATATTTGAAGCAGAAATAACAATTAAATTAAATGATCTATATTAAATTAACAATGACCAGTGGACATTTAGCTAATATATATTCTGATTGTTTAAGAAATATTATTCTTTTCCAGGTTCCAAGTAATTGGAGAAATCCTAGTGGAGAATATCACATTGGCGTAAAGAATTTGTATTCATTATATCCAGGGAAATTAAAAGAAAGAGTCTTATTAGAACGAAAAAAACGACTTTGGGATAGTTCTCAAAAGACTGCACTTGCAGACGCATCTAGAGAATTACAAGTATATAATTGCATTAATTTTGATGCTATCATATCCATTTTTCATATAAAATACTTTGCCACACATACAAATCAATATTGAAATTAATATTAAATTCTATTTATTATCTTTAATTATTTTCTTGAAATTTAAAATTCAATGCACAGTTTATAATGACCTGTTTAAATTGTACACTTGGGAGAGACATTGTATGTAATTAGGATTGTAGATCATGTGATCCAAAGATAGGGTTGTTGTGGGTACGTTAAACCATTCAATCAAATGAGGCCGGTTTCACAATGTGTCACAGTGATCTCTATCTAATGCTATATTTATATTTGGCAGTTTGATCTACTGTAAAGCCATTGATTCATTACATAATAGCTCTTCTATAAAACACCTACACTGATTATATTTTTTAATATTTTGTAATCCGATTTATACGAAATGTTAGAGCAGTGAAATATCTTGCACATTGCAATATTTCTAGGAACAATCAAGTTTATTTATAAAACAAATTAAACTTCTATGGATATGTAATTTTTAATTAAGCCTAAACTAATATAATTTTTTGCTCTATAATTATATTTAGGAATTCGAAGCAAAGAATCCACAAATAACGACTTTAGAAGAAAGACTAAAGAAAGAAGAACTTGAAGCAAAAGTTGAAGTTCTAAATAACATTGAAAAAAAATATTCTGATGCAGGACCAACATATGACTGTGTTCTTTTCCATGATGGTGAGGTGTGGAGGTAAGGATACATGGAGGATCTACATTCAAATTTGCATGGATGTTTACAAAAATTCAACAAACGTTAATCACTATACGATCTTTTTAATTATCTATTGTAGGGCGTGTATTGACACTTCTGAGGAAGGTAATTTAGAAGCTGGCGTGTGTCTGGGAGAATATACTTTGACAAGAGAATTTGCACCACTTATACCAGAAGATCAGTTAAATATTAGTATTAATGTTCACGATGACGGGAACACATTAGAGATTGTTAGTTTATGCTGTAAGTTGCAATAGCATGAAACCGCTTCTTTCTAAACGCGTAAAGCCAGCGTTGAAATAACAGAAAGCTTCAATTTATTTCTGTATGTTACAGCCAGCCATGGCACGCATGTAGCTTCAATTGCGGCAGCGTATTTCCCAGATAATCCAGATTTGAATGGTGTTGCACCGGGTGCACAGATTATTTCACTGACCGTCGGAGATGGCCGCATTGGCACAATGGAAACAGGGACTGCGGTGGTGCGAGCAATGATACACGTGATGAAACATAAAGAGAAAATAAATATAATTAACATGAGTTACGGAGAACACGTGCACTGGTCAAACACAGGAAGAATAGGAGAATTAATGAACGAAGTGATCGATAAATACGGAGTTACGTGGGTGGCATCCGCTGGAAATCTCGGGCCAGCTTTATGTACCGTTGGAACACCTCCAGACATTAGTTCTAACAGCATAATCAGTGTAGGAGCTTATGTCTCGCCTGACATGATGGTGGCTGAATATTCTTTAAGGGAAAAATTGCCAGGTATGCCATTCACATGGTCATCCCGTGGTCCAATGATTGACGGAGGAGCTGGTGTAACTGTGTGTGCTCCGGGAGGAGCTATAACCAGTGTTCCTAATTTTACATTAAGAAAAAGCCAGCTCATGAATGGAACAAGTATGGCTAGTCCGCATGTAACCGGAGCAATTGGTATGTGTAGTCATTATTAAGATTAGTGAAGTTTAGAATTACTACGTGAGAATAAAAATGCCTAATCAAAAGTTTAATCATATTACAGCTGTACTTATATCGGGACTGATTTCTAAAAACTTCCCCTATTCTCCATACAATATAAAAAGGGCTCTCGAAAATACAGCTCTCTATGTACCAAACTTGGATCCTTTTGCACAAGGTTCGGGACTGCTACAAGTTGAGCGTGCATTTGAAAGTCTTATTACTTATAGTAATGCTCCTGAAAGGGACGTAAGATTTTCTGTTAGCTGCGGAGGGTACAACACCAAAGGAATTCACATGAGGACCGGGATCATTGACCGACCAAAAGAGTACACTGTCAACGTTGAACCTATATTCCTGAATACCGAAAATACAGGTACTGTTTTAAATGTCTGTTACTGCAGTGCCGTACGTGTCGATTAAGTTTAATTTATTATCACGTTTGCTTATATAGATCCAGCACTGAAAATTGCTTTCAATTTGAAATTGACTTTGGTGTGCGATGCATCTTGGGTGCAACAACCGGCGCATCTTGATTTAATGCATATGTCTCGCTCGTTTATCGTCAGAATCGATGGCTCAAATTTACCGGAAGGTGTTCATACAACTAGGTATATGTGTTAATAATCAAGAGAATTAATCGAATGTGTTTAAGATACGACATTGTATTGATACGAATCGCGCTTTACAGTATCAGGGCATATGATGTAACAGACATTGCAAAAGGACCAGTGTTCCAAATACCAATTACCGTAGTGCAACCACAATCACTGCCAAGATCTGCCATTCTTCCAGACTTGACGTTTTCAAACATTCTGTTCAAGCCTAATACAATTCGCAGACATTTCATTCTAGTTCCGGAAGACGCGACATGGGCAGGTAAATTTCTCGCAATATATTTTTACGATATATTAGGTATATAATATTGACGAATTCATTCTATTCGATCCAGTTGTTAGACTGAAGAGCACGGAGAAGGATAAAACTGGACGAGTCGTAGTTCAGACTGTTCAGTTGAAGCCCCGTTTGTCTTGCAAGACTCTGGAATTTAATAAAATGATTAACATAACTTCTCAATCTGAGACTGTTCAACCGTTTGCTGTTCAGGTAATGCCCGTTACTATAATAGTATAATTTACTCAATAGATATATAACGACACTAAATCGAACTTGCAAATATCCGTATAGGGAGGATTGATTCTAGAAGTGGTTATTGCAAAATATTGGGCAAACTTGGGTGACATGTTAGTCGATTATTCTATAGAATTTCATGGTATTCATATGATAAGTGGAAACCTTACAATGCAATCCGGGGATGGAATAAACCGACTAGAATTACGAAGTTCGCTTAGAAACGAAGAAGTGGTTCCTAGTATTTGTCTCAAGTCGTCCGTGCAGATCTTGAAGTATGTACTTCTAAAATTGGATGCATGCTTGCTATGTGTTCAACTATAAACTTATCATTTTCTTCAATGTTATAGGCCTACTGACGTGAAGATCGTTCCATTGCGAGAACGGGACATTATTCCACCATCACGACAAATTTACGAATTGCAATTAACGTACACGTTCCACTCTGCAAAAGCAACAGAGGTAACACCGAACGCAGCATTGCTCAGCGATTTGTTGTATGAAAGCGAATACGAGAGCCAAATGTGGACCATTTACGATAGCAACAAACAGCTAATATCTTGCGGAGATGCTTATCCGTCTAAGGTAAATTCATATTGTGAATTAAATTCGATAAACGGAGTTGTAACTTTCTATGGTTTCCACAGTATGTTATACAAAAGTTAGAAAAGGGCGATTACACATTAAAAATGCACGTCAGGCACGAAAAGAAAGATTTACTAGATAAATTAGTAGATATGCCGCTACTTTTAAGTCACAAATTAAGCAATCCAATTACATTGGATGTCTATGCAAATCAGTCGCAAGCGATCATCGGTGGCAAAAAAATGGTATCAGGTTCGATTCCATCTGGTCATATTCTTCCTGTGTACATTGCTCCTATGACGAATGAAAGCAAGTAAGTATTTCACTTGACAACTTTTCATTTATCGAATTAAGTTGATCTATTACACTTATAAGGATACTTTAAATATTTTTTGTACATGTAGCAGCATTTTCTTTTCCTATAAGTAAAAAACTGCACGGATAACTTTACAATTATGATTTTGAAACTGAGTGTAATTACCCAAAAGTTAGGTTGATTACATTCCATAAGTTATACTATTACTATCATTTGAAGAATGTTAGCTCCTCTTAAACTCGTCGTATACAACTTATTTTTCTCGGTACTTTGTTCAAACAATTCTAAATGATTCGCTTTTAAAGTTGCTACTAAGATAACATTCTTTTTTTTTATCCCGCATTGCAGCACTGAAAACAAGTGAGTCTATAGTATTATTTTTATAAACATTTTTGCACATTTACATGCTTTGTAGTTGTGAAAAAACAATAATAATTTGTGAAAGTAGATAATGCCTTCAAATACTAATCTACAATGTTATAAAGTGAGTTTCGAATTTTCCAGCTGCAATTACAAAACAATTTTGAGCATAGATAAACGACTATAGAGTACTACTTTCAAATCATTCTATATCAAGTTTTAGTAAGCACAAGTCATTGCATGAAAAGTAGTTTATGTAATGAAGTGTCTTCCTACAGCTTTTTACGAATCAAGCTTTTGATAACATAGCATAAAACTGATAAAGAAAAGAATCACCTGTAAATGTTCAAATCTGGAAGTGCAAATGTATCTTCTATATGTAATAACTATAATACTTGGCTTACAACATTTGGTACACATCTGTTCATTTCGTAGCACCCACTATGTATGTATATTGAGTTATTTGATGCTTTCAATGCTGTGCGATCATTTTTCCACTTAATAGAGGCTTCGTTTTGTCACTTTTGTTTTCTTATCTTTGGCTTTTTCCTATAACGCGTCATAGTAGTGAAAATACTTAATACAACGTCTGAGAACAACTAACTCAAGACTAATTGATTTTCATCTGTTCACTTCTTTTTAAGAATTTCTAAGGGTGCTACCTTGGGTAGTTACCTGCAGGGTACATTGACATTCTGTAAAGACGATGTCGTAAAGAAAGTGGACTGTCACACGTTCAAATACATTTTATCTGAGCCGGGCAAGAAGAGTAGCAATGCCACAAATAAGACGGACAAGGAGCGGACTACCAAATGGGACGAATACAATGAAGCACTCAGAGACTTAAAATGCAATTGGCTGGGAAAGCTGGGTAATCAAATTTCCACTGAATTTCATATGATTTACATACGATTTACATACGATCGTATTTCATGTAGAAGTATTTTACATCAGCAATTTCATTATTATGTTCATATAAACTTTTTGTTTCTCTTTCCGGTTTCAATTCTACAAATAGCGCCATCCACGAGTAAGTTACAGCTTGAAGGAAAACCATTCCATGGTTTATGTTTTAGACTCCTATATAGTTGAATAATTGGACGACTGTATCTATATTTTCAGCCATTTTATTCCAACGCATGTACATACTGACATTTCTTCCTTGTGACTTATATTCAATATTTATTACAGCTCTTTGTGATACTGAAAGGATTTTTTCCTATGTCCCAATTTTATTAATGACTCATTATCGAATGGTGTACATGTTTTGTCAACTTTTAAGTGCATTTTTGTCAATCGTTTGCAACACAAATGTACGTATTTGTTTTCGATTCGATCAACATGACTAATTTATGTTTTTTAATGATAGAACCTGGGGAATACGCGAATTTGCTGTATGGAGAACTGAAGACTCTATTTTCGGATCATTTACCCGTTCACATTGCCATGTTGACTTCATTGGATTCCCCGGAGGCCCGTCGTCACGTGCCACATGATGATCTTTCAGAAAGCAGTGTTTCTCTCGCGAATCAAATAATAACCGTCGCTGACTCCGTGATCACCAACATAGATCAGGATAAACTGTTAGCGTATTACGGCCTGAAGAACGACCAGCGTGCCGATGCAGCGAAAATCAAAGCTACCATGGAGAAACAGAAGAGCAGTTTGATAGAAGCGTTAGTGAAGAAAGGATGTGCACTGGCACGATTATACGTACACAACATGAAGAAAGGAGAGGGAGACCGTCAATCGTTCGAACATTTATTAGAGAGCGTTACAAATCATTGGCAAGAAGTGCAGAAGTTCGCTGAACCAACCGATAGCAAGGTAAAAAAATAGAATAAACCTATATATAGCCCCCTCCCCCCGATTTACACAAAATATACATAGTTCAGTCAGTTATTTAATTAAATTCATTCATTTCAAAATAAAATAGAAATGAAAAGCGAAAAATATCAGTCCGTTTATAAAATCACAAAAATATGAAGCTATATGTAATTCATTTGATAGAAACTAGAAATACAAAATTTGTAAACAATTAGTCCGAAGTAAAAAAAGTAACCTATAATCGGAAGGTTAGGTGTATTGTTTCTTCTCGATGATTATCTGGAAGGTTCCGAGTGAAAATGAGCAATTTCTTACAGGTCATTATGCTTTCTCTGTGGCATGCCCACGTCAACAATCATTACGGTCGCTACTTGAAGTTACTGATGCGTTATTACGAAGAGAAACCTCTGAAAGAAATCGACGAGAAATGCATAGAAATCGCAAGGAACCTGGGATGGGAACATTTGTCGAATCATATTACCTCAAGTATACCATCGCGTTATCCGACTTCGTACAGATCATTTTGATCACTGGTAAGCATATTGTGCTTCAATTTGAACATTCGTGTAACTATATATAATAATGTATTTCAGATATGATAAGAAAAAATGAAAAAGAATCTGACGTCCTGATGAGAGGAGACTAATTATGTAAAACAGTTTCCAGTGCAGCTCTATGTTGACAGGAGGCATTTCTGTCAAGTTATTCGGATGTATTATACATTTAGGAAAATACAATTTTACTGATACTTAAAACAGAAGAAGAAAAAGAAGCGACTTCAGACAAATATTTTAACTTTTGAACTTAAACAACAAAAACAAATAAATCATATTCGTACTTGCAATATCATTTGCCTTATGAAAACCATAAAATACCGAGACAAACTCTTCAGAGCAATAACATGAAATAATTTGTATTTACCAGAAAAAAGTGTGACGGCGCGTGTACATAAATTTTCAAAAAGAAAAATATCAATCGTTTCGACAAAAGTGTAATTGTTTTGAAACTGCATTTTTACAACGACTATCGCGCGAAAGGAGAGGGACATGTCAGAGTATCACGGAAACTGTTATCAATTTAGAAACTGAATTTTTTAAATAGCAATGTGTTATTCGAAAGCATTCGTCTCAACTAACATGATGAATATCATCCAAATTCATCTAGGTTTTTCCATTTTTACAATATATTAAATGTAAATATATATATATATATATATGCATATATGTATTTTCTTTACACCTGCAGAATATATTTTATTCTATTAGATTCAATTATTTACAACTGTACACGTGATTCAAATCAATGCATAATTTATGTAAAATGTATTTTCGATTTATGTCGTTGTAAGAACAATACATGTGGCGCATGTTTTACGTTATGTGCAATAGCACTGAATGCGCTTATATATATAAAAGTAAAATGAACACATCTAAATTTTTTTAATGAAATAGCAGGTCTTGTTTTCCACAGCAAATTACGTAAACAACAAAATATGGATCACTACTACGTGCACTACAGTTGCAACGTTGCAACTGAAAAGTAATTGTAAGAAGTACACTTAGTTGAACTACATTTTACTATAGAACTTCTATTAGGAAATAAAGCTTGAGTTATTTCTTGACAATGAATTGTACTGTTTTTATGAAATGACTGATTATATCAATAATAAATATACTAATAGAAGCTTATTCTCTCAATCTTATTTTATTTAACTGCTAGATATTTAATTACTTGCTGTGAAAAAATAATGTTTATACATATTTTCTTCTGCTATTTAATTATGAATCGCGTCACGGGGCGGCGTTGCAAAAGAAATTCAAAATTTCTTGGGAGTGTCATCATGGCTCATCCAGTTTCATAAAAAATGTTTTCGAACACAAAATTTACAAATACCACAGTACATTTTTAATAAAACATTGCACAAGGAGTTATGTCCTTGTCATCATCACAATCATCTGACCACAACTACCCTTCGTTTGTAAAAGAATATGTTGATTATGTCACAATCTATTGGTACAATGAAGACTTTTCACAAAGTCGGTATCCCCCAGGACAAAAAGGTAACAAAAAGTTCATGTCCCCCCTATTGACTTTATTAGTGTTCGTTAATATGTTCTATTATTGAACTTTATAGTCAGTAAAGCATGCACTCTGATTTGTCTTCTCGTTGCACAACGAATATCCGAGACAGGACTGTCGATATACGATGTAGAATCTACTCCTGAAATAACTAATTACATAGCCGAGGCTATGGTAGAAGGTAATGCTACTCATGCATGGATAGTTAAAAATGGATTAGTTTCTCATCCATATCTCAGTACAGAAGAAGCGTTAAGACATGGTGGTGACAGATTAAGTATATTGAAAGAATGGGTATATATTTCATGATTATTATTAATTATTAAAAATCCAACATTTCATTTTACAAGTCCTTACAATTCTCTATATGCATTGCAGACCTTTCAAGTGTTTCGTGAAAGAATTGAAAGAGGTTTATATCAAAATATAAATAACTTTTTACATAAATGGTATGCATCCCCAAAATCCAATAACTTGTTCATGCTTCTAATCACTTGTGGCCGCACAGTCTTATTCATATTTCAAGAAAATACCAATACAGTAACATTTTTTGACTCCCATAATCATACAATGAATTCGAGGTCAAGCAGAGGATTAGTTCTTGCACAGGTACATCTTCAAGTGCAGGGTGAGCGGAAATCGTAGTATAGACAGAATAGGGGTGGTTTTATGCGCAAAATATGTAAAAAAGATTTGATATGATTTTTGGAAAAGATTCTTGTTAAAAAGTACTGCACAGCAAATTTTTATTTATATTTTCACATAAAATCGTCCATATCCTAGTTATACTGTGATGTTCGTCCCATTCTGCAAATAAACAAATTTTTAATACCAACATATTTCACAAACCAATAATAAAAATATTTTGCAGACTGCTATAGAAAAGTTGCAATATTTATGCAAGTGGTACGTCGAGGATATACTAAATCAATGTTACAACACAAAATCAGATCAGTATGAGCTAGCTTTTTTATATCCCAAAGATAATAGTGAATGCTGTAGTTGTAATTTTTCTTGCTCCTGTACCAGTTTTTGCAACAAGAATACCCAATGAGATGATTTAATTTCTTCTGCATACATATCTACAAAACATATCTACATAACATTCTACAAAAAGAATGTAATAGATTAAAATAAAAAAATTGCAAAATTTAAACACGCTCAAGTAGTTCATTTTGTTGAAAGAACCAGAGAGGTTTTGCTTAAGATTTATTGTGACTTAATATGACTTGGTGTGATAATTATGGAGTATATCTTTCAATCAAACATCTTTTGTAGATTAAGACTGATAAATTTATTTACATTATGTACAATCTGTTTCTAAAACTATTACAATTCTTTGTTTACGCAATGCTAAAATAGAAAGCTGCAGCTTAAAACTTCAAAACGTATACTATAGAGTATTATTTAAATGAAGTATAAGTTCTGTGATTATGGATTATTTTGTTGCATTGCATAAACGTACTTCTGACATTATATTGAACTTGTTTTATAATGAATAGATTAGTCAGAATCTTTTTCACTTTATCTATTACAATTCTTTATAAAATATAATCCGAACTTTATGGACGACGCATCTTCGTGTTGCTAATTTTCTACTTTGCACAAAGGTACGTCAGTATACCTACGTGCGCATAATTGTTTTTGATTTCTTAAACATTTTCTAGAAAGTTCAGATATACATATATATCTTTTGTATCTTTACATTATATTTCTTCAATCTCTTTGTATCATATATAAATTAAAGCGATTAGTAGCTTCGAAAATTCATTGTGTACTTGACTAAAACTACACAAGCATTAATCACACATTGTACTTTGTCAAATGAAATAACAACAAGAAAATTCAATCGATTCTGTATGAAATTTGTTGTCGAAATCACAAGCTAAAAATATCGTAATGTTTCTTCAACTTATTAAAAACACAGACATGTTTCATTTGTAACAATCATAAATGAAACTCATAACTTAAACTTGTAAAAAAATTCTTAATTTATTTTTCCTAACATCTATAGTATCTCAGAATTACAATATAAATATTTCTCTGTAGCAGTAAAACAGAAACAAATCTTTCTCCATGAAAGAATAAGTATAGCGGTGCCAAAGTTTCGTTATGTTTAAAATACAGATTTGTTTTTCTCTTCGTGTTTTTTTGTATTTATGTTACAAGTGTTATGTATATCGTAAAATTCATTTAATAACAATTTTCAATAATGCAATTTCTAGAAATTACTATCTACAAAAAGGTAGAAACGAATCTTTTTCTGAATTTTTCCTTTCAAAACTAGATTTTTAAGAAGGAACACAATGAGTTATTTCTCCTAATGCTTGCAAATACCGTTGGTAATTGAGCAACGTTTTCAACTGTTACTACGTTTTTTCTTGTTCTTCTTTTCTTTTGGAGAATAAACCGATTATACATCATATTACTTTGTACAGATGAATGTATAATATTGTAGATTTAAACTTACAATAGCACTAGTGAAGTTTTAAAGTTCACATAATTTGGATTTACAATGATTTAATTAGCTTTAACTTTTACATGTAAGAAAGTAATGTTCTTTTCCTTTTAAGCAAAATTTTTTTACATCACGAGGTTATTATACAATATGATCGTATAATACAGTATGATCTGTACACAAAGTAAAATGATGATGCTTTATCAAAAAAAAAAAAAAAATATGTTCAAGTATCACATAATTATACAATTTTATAATTGGATAAGTAAAGCTTTTTTCTGATGAACTCGTGGCTGTGCCCACTCTACAAAATCATCTATCAACACAGGCCAAGCACCCTCTTCGTCATAATTACTCATATCAGGATTGATCATAAGCGCAAAATCTAATAACAAATTCCATGTATCTTTTGGAATTGATCTCTTATGGTGTTCCTAGAAAACAGCATGAAATATATGTAAATTTTCTATTTGTAACTGTGATCTTTTAGTGACTGATTGTCAGTAATTCTTTTGAGATCTCTACCTGTAGAAATTGACACCATAACGGCAGGAACTTGAATTTATCATCTAATACAATATTCCAATAAGCAATTGCCATATCGAGGTCTAAGCCCTTCTGCCCTGGATTTTTTGCATAATTGAATGTAAAATGATAAAAATCCTTAAATTTGTGAGGATCTCTTAATTCATTTTCTAAACTACTTAAACGAGCTTTTAATTTATCTATACTGTCCACACTGAAATAATAATTTCGATTATTTTTTCTTAGATTATATGCAATATTAACTTTGATATACTGTACAAAAGAGGAAAACAAGGAGTTTTTTCAAATTACCCTAAATCCATCATGCCATTCATAAATTCCTCTTTAGTAAATTCACATTGAGTTTCTGCCCTGAATTTCCAAGCAATGATTAGTACTAATTTGCTTTCAGGACTCAAACCCAAATCGTCTAAAAATTTCATTATTCCGTCTGCTGTGATCTTGTCTGGTTCATTTGGATCTACATTAATCGCCGGATCACAATCAGTAAGATGTAAAGTTTGAAGTCATTAGAGAATCAACATCATAACAATATCAACTTACTTGCTAGTAATTAGAAATGTTCCATGCTTACCTTGGTATCGGCTGAACAGTATTTCTAATTTCTTTTTGTCCACAGAAATTCTTGGCTCTTTATAATAAGCCTCGGGATTTTGAAAATAGTTATCACTTGCCAGGTCTAGCTTCCAATCATTCTGCGCCAAACAATATATTGCTGTTTGTTCTCCAGTTTGTGTACAAGTAATGAATTTTTTAACTTTGTCTCTTTGCGAGACCTTCAACTTATTCTGCAACGAGAACGAAACACGAGATTTCAGTACAACAAAACCTTGACACAAATATGACACGGTCAGAGACAAAAAAAAATTATAGTTCATTTTTCGTTTGCACACCATCTTGGACAGAACCTCTCGACGCAAACCTATTTATACGTAATCTCAGGGCTTTCGTTATACTGACGTAGACCTCGAGGAAGATATACAAACAAACAATACTTTGTTACGTGTACAACAGTTACGATACTTTGTGTACGGATCCATCGACGGAATATTTCCAAGTTCAAGGATTTCCGTGTGTCACTGGCGCGTATTACGGACACTCGAGAGGATAGACGAGCATTATCCTCGAATTCTCTCTTAGCGAGATGTGTAGCGACAGACCGATTTGTATTTCGTGCGAAAAGAATCGTTAACGTTAAAATCCGATAGGTTATTGGAACGTTTTCGTTACGTCTTCGTTAACGCCCGTCGAAAAGCAGCGATATCCATTTCGGAGATTAATACGCGAAGATGGTTGCACGATTACGGCACAGAAATTCTTGAAACGCTCACCATTTTAGCTAATTTTAGGCCCCCGAAAGCCAAAATATTATTTCCTTTGCACTGCACTTGACATGAACATGCGCACGTTCTGCGAAGGCTCCGAGAAATGCAAATAGACACCAGCGGAGCTAGAAGCAATGCCACCAGACGTTGTCAATGGAAAACTATTTCGAGGACAATGTCGCGGGTTTTTTGAAACGGTACACGTTTAATTTCTCGGGCCGCGCGTTTGACCGCGGGACTGTCTAAAAGAAGAAATAATCGTCGAGAGCATCACGTAATTCAGCTCGGCGGTCGGTGGCATCGATGCAGTGTTCTTTTTTTATGTGTTGTTCGACTGACAATGAATCGTGATATCCGAGCTGCACCGATACAACAACAACAACAGAGTGTTGTCGTAAACGCTAGACACTGCTAGACCATCGCGTGTAAATAATCGTACCGTAAACTTGAAAGACCGTAGTACGCTGCCAGTCGAACGGATAAACATTAATACGTAATCGGAGCAATGCTGATACCGATGTTGCTTCTGAATTGGTAACCTAAATGTTGTCCGTGAAATGGATGCGATGTTTCCGCGACTCTGACAACTATCGTTGTGTATTTCGATCGGCACACGGATCTTATTGGGTGTGTGTGCACAGAATAAAATGAATTCCTGAAATATTTTTCAATAATGATGCACCTGTAATGAACGCGGGTTATGGTTGCCAGGAAAACGAGCGGAGAGTGATTCTCTTGCGAGGTTACTGATCAGCGATGCCAGTCGAAATTCTCCAGTTATTCTGTTATCGGTGAGAGATACCTTATTGTTTTTATACATAACGCATTGTTTAGGAATCGAATAATCGTTTGTACATACTACAATTATTTTAGGATAAAAGTGGATGTACATTTTAATTGATTTTTTTTCTCTTACAGAAATCTACCAAGTGACTATGAATTATCTTCACTGGATTGAGGTTTAAGTAATCATGAATAGCAGTTTGTAACAATTGCAATGGGGGGAAGCATGTTCGAATTTATTCCATTGTACCATCAAAATGGAAGTGGAAGAGAATTCCGGCATTGGATAACACATATGAAGTTGTCCAGGATCATTTTGCTAACTTCCGCAGTTTTATTTATTGTACCGCTATTTACTCATTATTACTTGTCAAAGGTAACGGTCATTCTTAAATATTCAGAAATATCTAATGCAAGTTGTTACAATATGTTTTGTACTACAGGTAGAGTCTGATTCGCCGGACAGAGATATTTACCGTACATTTTCCACATTGGAGGCTTTCGAAGATTTCACTTCTATGAAAGCTTCTCAGTTGAAAATGCGAATCGAAGAGCTGCTGCGTATTAAAGTTTCTGTAAATAACGAGCTTAGGGACTTGAGTGCAAAGAGACAAAGGCTTCAGGTAGAGATCAATAGTTTAACTCAAAAGATAGACGAATTGAAGCAAGAGCTGCTCCATCAACAAACAGATCTTGATCGATTGAAGATCAGTGTCGAACAGGCACAAGTAGCTCAGAGGGAAGCAGTGGAGAGGAATACGCCGGAATTGGCACCTCCCAAGCGTATACTAATGGATTCTGTTCCTGTTGTATTACCTAGTTCTACATCGTATTCCTGCAAAATGTACAATTGTTTTGATCATAGTCGTTGTGCACTAACAAGTGGATTTCCAGTTTATTTATATGATCCAGATCAATACTCGGTAATAAATCCGGGCTGGGACGTCGACGGCTTTTTAAAAACTACCATAAAACAAACATTGGGTACGCAGTCATATGATCATTAATATTTCTGTACGTTACGAGCTAAGACATATGTTTCTGTTCAATAGGATACAATCCACATCTTACTGCAAACGCAGCTGAGGCTTGTATATACATACTACTCATAGGAGAAGCCCACTCTACTCAACAAAAGGTTGACAAGAAACACAGAAATCTCGTGGATGTAAATAAATTGCACGCACTTCCATATTGGGGTGGAGATGGTAGAAATCACATTTTATTAAACCTCGCACGGAGGGATCTATCCATGGAATCCGGGGATATTTTTAGTGGTGTGGACACCGGCAGAGCTATAAAAGTGCAATCAACGTTTTATAGAAATCAATTTAACGAAGGTTTTGATCTGGTTGTTCCACCCATTTTGGGACCTCCAGGTGGCGATGTTTGGCAAGAATGTGCTCAAATGTTACCAGCAAGGAGGAAATATCTGCTGTCTTTTCAAGGAGAAATGAGACCTCTGAGAGCAACCACCATGGCGAATCAAATAGATGACGCCGATGTGGATCTGGAGAGATTATTCGTCGACGAGAATAATCTTGATTCTTTCATTATCCAGCATCTTAAGGAAATGAGTACAGGAATGACCTTGGACAAATTCTTCATTCAGTTTGAGTGCATACCGGCTTCGGAGGAAAAAAGTGTCAAAATTCTTGATTGGTCTCTCTGCGGAACTGATTCGTCGAGGAAAGCAATTTTAAGAGAGTCTACGTTTGCCTTAATTCTAGCTCCTAGCAACGCTTCGTTTGTAACTACGTCCTACATGCAAGCTAGATTATACGAAGCTCTGCGGTCCGGGTCTATCCCAGTTTTCTTAGGCGGCGATCAAATCGTATTGAGTTACAGCGAAGTAATCAGTTGGCGCAGAGCTGCAATATTTTTGCCCAAGGCTAGAGTAACGGAAATGCACTTCCTGCTGCGAGCTGTGCCTGACACTGATCTGTTGAGTATGCGTAGACAAGGCAGGCTGATATGGGAACGGTATCTAAGCACAGCACAGGGTGCAGTAGATACTATTGTTGCAGTTATCAGGGATCGACTTGGTATACCTCCGTTACCAGCACCACAAACTGCCAGTCCAAGTGTCTTTAACGAAAGCTTTGTGGTAAGCGTTACAATTGCAGTGTCTAGTCGGCTATTGTCTATAAATGTTTTGTATTTCTTCAGCCTTTAAAGTCTGATGCCATTATTTCCGAGCCGGAAGCGGAAGAAAGTTTGGGTCCTTTGGAGCCACCTTATCCGTCTCCTGCTTTTAAGAGAAACTATACCACGATACTACTTCAAGGCCATGAGATCTGGAACGACTGGGTGGACCCATTTTATTTGTACCCGCAGCTGCCTTTCGACACTGTTCTTCCCAGTGATGCCAAATTTCTTGGTAAATAGTAGAGACGTGCGAGAACCTGAAAATGTTGGGAAGACATCAGTTCCCGTCTTGAATAAAATTTTCGACCTGTCCTGACCCGATATTTTCGGGTTCTTGCACATTTCTAGTAAATAGAGCGTTGCTCCTGTTGCAAGAGAAAACCTTCATTGTTATTGATTAAATTATAGGATCTGAAGTGGGATTCAGACCAATTGGCAAAGGTGCAGGTGGCGCAGGCAAAGAATTCAGCGAAGCTTTGGGTGGGAATTATCCAAGAGAACAGTTTACAATCGTGATGTTAAGTTACGAACGAGAACAGGTCCTGATTAACTCTTTGGCGCGGCTTTATGGATTGCCGTATTTAAATAAAGTTCTCGTGGTATGGAACAGCCCAAAACCACCAATGGAAGACTTAAAATGGCCAGATATTGGAGTTCCAATTCATGTAAGACTTGATATTCTACAAAAAAGACTCCGTCGATTTTCATGAGTGAACATTTCTTTATATAGGTCATAAAGGCTTCGAGGAATAGTTTAAACAATAGATTTCTGCCATTTGATGCCATCGAAACGGAAGCCGTTCTTTCAGTCGATGATGATGCTCATTTGAGGCACGATGAGATTATGTTTGGATTCAGGTAATTTATTTGTATGTGGTTATTAGAATTTAAGAGACTAAAGTTAATGATTTTAATATCTGCAGAGTATGGAGAGAACATCGAGATCGTGTAGTCGGGTTCCCCGGTCGCTTTCACGCATGGGACCAGAATTACCATAATGCTTGGAACTATAATTCGAATTACTCATGCGAGTTATCGATGGTTTTAACCGGAGCCGCGTTCATTCATAAACATTACACATATCTGTACACTCATTGGCTACCGCAAGCCATACGAGATAAGGTTGACGAATACATGAATTGCGAGGATATTGCCATGAATTTCCTCATATCTCACATCACAAGGAAACCACCCGTCAAGGTTAGTGAAACACTATCACGCGACTCGTTCTACGTTCCCTATTACGATTGATAAATAATATTCCGCTTTTCTGTATTCTCAGGTTACATCACGTTGGACTTTCAGATGTCCTGGCTGTCCAGTTTCTCTATCAGAGGATGATACCCATTTCCAGGAGAGGCACAAGTGCATTAATTTCTTCTCTCAGGTAAGTACCTTTTATTAGTATCGATGATTGAATTCACTGGAAATGTTTTAAATATATGTTAATTCATAATTTCTGAGTGTCTGTAAGTGGAACTGCATGTGTTTTAGAAATGTGGGAATATTCATTTTTTATTTCAGGTATTTGGATATATGCCTCTCTTAAATACTCAGTATCGAGCTGACTCGATATTGTTCAAAACGAGGATACCACACGATAAACAGAAATGTTTTAAATTTATATAGAGAACTAATTTTTACATAGATAAATACCTAGTAAATGGTCACTTGATAGAATTTACATGTTTTTGATAAAATTTTGACTGAATTGATACACTGTTTCCTACGGGGTATGCCAACACGTGGAGTAAACGTTGTAGACTTTCTTTTTTAACGCCCTCCTTTTTTAATTATATTTTATATTATTATATTAATCAATTTCTCAAATTGCACATTTTAATGGAAAATTCTACACAAATTTATATCTCGTAAGAAGCATAGAGAAAAAATGCAATGGAACTTTATACGTCGTTATACACTTAAGTTATACTACACCAATTTTCACAGTTTATGGTGAACTATGATAAATTTGTGTATATGGAAACTGATCCAGTGAAGATAAAACATCGAGCACGTATACGATGTATGTATAATCCATATTACACACACGTTGACGTGTGTAATATGAAGATCTCAACAAGAGTGAGTTGAATCGCATTTTAATTTATTTAAAATAGGACCAATACGATTAAAAGGTTACAATGGTTACAATGGTTACATACAGTTATGTAACAGAAGCATAATCACTACAATTGTAGATAATAATATCTTATGTAAATACAATATCACAAATTCTGAAACACGACTGGGACAGTATTGATGAACGAGTCACACCTTAAATAAAGTATCAGAAAAATTGTCCTTGTGCTGAAAAACTCATTAACGATTTATAGCTCCGTGTAGATAATTTCATTTTAGAGTCTTATTTATAGAAGTTTGCCAGCGAACGTCACGCCATCGTATCGTGCCAAAATTCTATTAATTACAATCTTTGTTTTAAGTTAACATAATATTCGGCCACACCGCAAGCATTAATATTTAATAGCGTAATACTCTTAAAGACTAATTGTATATATATGTATCGCACACCGTTCGATCTTGTATGATTTAACACGTTTACTCTAACGTAATTAATATAAATAAAACATAATCGTGCGGGTGGATGCACCACGATACAATTGCTGCGTGTAAAATAACACTACTTTGTAAATTTGATTTTATACTAAGAAGCTGTGCAACCGATTGTAAATGGAGCTGGAATCAAAGTCAGGTTCATGTTCAAGGAGACAAATATATGTTATTTATGATTTCACAGTGAAATGTACTTGTCACGCTGAACAAATAATTAATCGGTGTTAATGCCGACTCGCTTAACATTAATTTAAATGCGATACCAAGCGTCCGTATAACCGACCACCGAGCATCTCTGGCGTCGCTCCAGGTATCATTAATCATGCGTGCCCGTACATTGTGTATCATAAAAACGGATACACGAAACAGGCTGGCAGAGTCTACTGGCGGCAGTGGTTGGCAGGATTATTTTAATATTATTGCCTTGATCGATCGACGTTTAATGCGCGAGTAGCCAGCAAAATTAAAATAAAATCGCTAACCATTCTTTGAATAAAAAAATTCCCGTGACAAAGCGACAATTGGATAATACTTTTAATTTTGCAATTTTCATTCTACTGGAAAAATTAAACGAAATTTTATATATATACAATAAAAACACTAAAATGAGATCAAGATCGTCGATCGAGGAAGGGTTCGTGTCTGATCAGAGCGGGCATGTACTACTTTCAGCAGCGCGAGTAGATTCGGGCCGTCTGACCCAGAGCAGACTGATTCTACTGATCCGTCGTGCCCGTATCGTTCTTTTGTTACTTCGAGTGAATAAATTTGCCATAATTTATTTGTGAAACTGAATTGCTGGGGCACCGTTAGACGTGCCGACCGAGTTGTTTTTATTTCTCCAGAAAGCCAGAGACACACACCGCGGTGCAGACCACCGCGATTAATCCAAACGGCCAACTCCTTGTCCCTGACTTTTCATTCAAACTTTCCATATCTCGCGCGAGGGTTGTTTCTAATTTCGAGGCGGAGGGCACGGCCGGGGGCGTCGTGCTAAATTTAAATTGCGGCCAGGAACTAGGTAGTCCGGAAGTTTTTACGAGCGCCGGTTAAACTCCGGATCCCGGGGAGCACGGTCCAAAACTCGGCCGGGGTGCGAGGGGGTTGTTGAATTTTCGGGCAGCGTACCAACTCGGAGAAACTTCGTCAATGTCGTCGACTGTTACGGTTAACGTCCCGGAACCGCGTAACGGAACGGCCCGGGGATCCCCGGCGGTTTTACCAATAAACTAAATACCGTCGGGTGCCATCAAAAGACGAAACGATTCGTCCTGGAGCCAACCGGTGGGCCGGGAAGGGGGGTGTTCACGGAAGAACGGTACAACGACCGGTGATAGTTCATAGTTTCCCGGGTTCAGCGGACAGGGGCGGTCGCTCGATAGCGTTCGAATTCGCCGCCAGAACGAGGCAAGTGGCACCGTTGCGGCGGTGAACCCCATTGGCCTATAGCTCGATCAATACGGGGTTTTCCATGACGTAAGTGCGGCTTGTGGTCCTTATTGGTTCGGACGTACGCCGCATCCCATTATTTATTAAGACCGCATGAATGGGCGCTTCTCGACGCATCTGGACGCTCGAATCGGCCTGGCTCACGGCACGCCGCGCTCCTCGGGCTCGCCTAAGCTAGCTCTAAGTCCCTATCCTAAACGAGGGGAACGGTTCGCCGCGTGTCGCGTGGAAAAATCCACGGGACTGCGCGGCGACCGACCAGCGTCCTCTCGGACGTCTATCTCCCCTACCTTGGGTCCCGGCACGTTCACGAGAAACCAGAATTCGTGCAGGCAGGGTGGTGGTCCGTAATGGACAAACAGGGACGGTGGGAGGGTTAGCGGTTCGCGCAACTGCGGTCGTGGACTAAAACGGGGGAGAGAGACAGAGAGAACGAGCGAGAGGGAGGAAGAGAGAGAGAGAGAGAGAGAAAGCAGGAGAGAGGAGAAAAGGTGTATTCCGCGCGTCGAAAGGCTCGGACGGGTTCTCGGTTAGATTATTTTCCTTTCTTCATGGTCGCCGATAGCCGGGGCACAGGGTTCTCGCCTCGGGCCAGGACTCCGGGATCCATCGCGCGGTGGATTCGAACAGGAAGTCGATTCGCGGCCGGAAATTAGCCCCCTTCGCGGAACGGGTTGTCTCGTTTCAGCCCGTGTTGCGAGCAGCGTAGAGGAGAGGAGTGAAGGAGAGTAGTAGGAGAAGAGGGAGAGGGAGAGGGTCGTGGCGCAGAGAGAGCCGTGGTGTGCGAGCCAGGCGTGGAGAAAGAGAAAGAGAGGGAAGATAGACGTCGGCCGATGGAAGGGCGAGGGTAGATAGGACCAGATATAGAAGCCGGAGGTAGAGGGAGAAAGATGTAGGCGAACGGTGGCGGGTTGCGACGAGTAGAGGAGCGAAGGGTGTACGGACACGGGGTGGCGAGAGAAGGAGAGAGAGACCGAAGGGAACGGGAGCGTGACGGAGAGGCTGAACCGTCAGTGAGAGTAGTACCAATCGCGGAGCGTTGACGGACATAAGCGCGCTAGGGGTGTGGAATAAGCTCATTCGTGTGTTGTTCTTGCGTCGAGCGTACAGAAGGGAAACGCTGGAAACACGGAAGTGAGGAGTATCGTTTCGTTCGGCCATAGTCGACGACTCCGGCCCCCGTTGTTCTGGTGCACGCGTGTGTAATCAGTGCGAGAGGGATATCGGGCAGCCGCCGCAGAGAAAGACAGACACAGACAGATAGACAGGGAGAGGGAGAGACAGAGAGAGAGAGAGAGAGAGAGAGAGACTGAGAGAAAGATAGAGAGAGGCAGAACGAAATAGAACGAGAGAAAGAGAAAGAAAGATAGAACAAGAGACAAAGAGAAAGAGAGGGTTGGAGAGTCCGCTCGCGATAACAGAGTAACTGGCTGTTTGTTAACCTGACGAAAACCGCGAGGATCCATATTCCTCGGTAGCCAGGATCGCCAGAGAGATCGGAGGACGAAGGCGAGCAGCTGACACGGGCTCCGCGTTCGACGGCGGTGTTCGTACGCCTCGGGGAACCTCGAGGACAGCCGGTCAGCTGGGAAAACGGTTCTCGTGGGTGTGGAACGATCCGGTCTAGGGCGATTGATTGTGTGGGTGTCGCGGTCGCTGCAGAGACGTCGAAAAGCGCCATCGTTGTGTCGGCCGCCACGTGAATCGCGGCCAGTATTCGAGTACTTGTGGCGTTAAATATCGTCCGGAGCCGAGGCACGCATACGTGGCGGGTGATCCGCGCGAGTACACGGGCATCCGGCCGTCGAATGGGTCCGTACGGTAGCTAGCGAACACCTGGAACCATCATCGCCACGAGCCATGGTCGCGGACGACAACTGTTGACGAGCTGGACACCTCGTCGGGCAACTCTGATCGATCCGATCTCCCTCGAAGACGCGTTCGATCGTCCGCGTCGATCCCACCAGGAAGAGAGAGAGAGAGAGAGGGATAGAGAGAGAGAGGGCTGTTTTCTTATCTATGGTTCGGAAATAAGGGAAAAGACCGAGCATATACCCAGTGACCCGTATTCCCTCGGAATCGATGAGATTACGAAAAAACGACCGACAGCCGAGGAACACGAACACGTAGCCATCGTTGCACAGCGTCACGGGATTGGTCAGGGTTAGGCGGACCCATCTGGCCCGCGACAAAAGAGGATCACGGTCCGATCGCGCTCTCAGCCTCGGCGAAAGCGTTTTTCACCTGGCGGGGGTGCCCCGGGCGGTGCTGTGTGCGTGCGTGTTCGTCGGGAGTACAGTGTACAGAGGCGGTGTGTTTCCCCCCTGCAAAGTTCAAGAACCCGGGGAAGAGAGAGAGAGAGAAAGAGAGAGATAGAGAGAGAGAGAGAGAGAGAGAGAGAGAGAGAGGGAGAGAGAGAGAACAGAGTTGGTGTGTACGGCAGAAACGAGCGCAGGCAACGTCGGAGTCACCCGTGACCCGTTTTCCTTTTCAATCGATGTATTCGTGAACTGGGCCGCTGGCTCGCTCGAAACCTCGGAACTCGGCTGACGTTCCCGTGAGTGTGACGTGCTCTCCACGGGGCTGTCTGTAGAACGAGGAAGAAGAGAGAGAGAGAGAGAGAGAGAGAGGGAGAGGAAGAGGACCAAGAGGAAGACGAAGATCAAAGGGGCGAGAGAAGGAAACGGCGTGTCGGGTAAACAAAACCGGGGGGGAATCGGCTGGTAAACGGAGTTCGGGGCGACGCGGGGGTGTGGGTGCTCTCTCTCCGAGTGCACGCGTACTTCGGTGGCAGCGAGAGAGAGTAGGAGGTTGCGCGCGTCCTAACCTAGCCGCCGACGCCGCCGACGCCGTCGCCGCCGCAGCCGCCGCCATCATCGTATCGAGGACGCGAGGAGGAACCTCGTCGAAGGTCGCTTTCGAGGAACACCCGGGCACAGCCGAGCGCCGTTCCATGAAGCTGGGTTCGAGCGGAGGACGTGCTACGAGGACGGAAGAGAGAATGCGAGGACCTCCACACAGCCTGTGAACATGATTTGTCATACAGATGCGGCCAGTGGTAATCGTACGACGAGAGACACCGACGACAAGGACGCCGACGGGGACGACGATCACGGAGCCAGCAGCATCGTCGACACAACCAGCATCAGCATCAGCATCATCATCGTGATCGGGCATCGTCATCGCGTCGATGCCACGACGAAGCTGAACACTCGCATGAGAGCCAGCCTCTCCGGGCCCGACGATAACGCGCGAACGATAAAGCCAAAGCCTGCGGTCCGCCGCCGAGCCTCTCTACCCTCGACAGTAGGACAGCGGTGCCTCGTCCTGATCGTGAACGTTGTCATCGTGACCACCGTCGTCATCGCCGTCCTCGCCGTCGACCGACAAACGACAACGCTCGTACCCGGTGGTAGCCGCCGAGCGGACAGGTGCGACAGATCCTCCTCCGAGCACCGATCCAAGGAACGCACGAAACAGCGGACACCGCCGCGCTCAGCGGAGGAGGCCAAACCGTGTTGTCGCGGCCAACTGGTACGATTACCAGGTGTCGGATGACTCCCCCCGTACCACAAAGCATTCCCGTAGTCGTAGAAAGGACGCGATATCCCGTAGGAAGGAGCGTTGCCGCGCGGCGAGCGAACCTCGTCGCGGCATCTCATCGGCGGCGTCGTCGGTGGTGCGCCGGCCCGCGCGTCGCGCTAAACTTCTCGCGATTAGACCTTCCCGTGCACGTTCCTATCTTACGTCCGTGATGGCGGCTGTACCTGATATGTCGCACCTCACCCCCGAGGAGAGGAGCACCATCGAGGAGGTTATGATAAGGCAGAGGCAGGAGGAGGAAAAGGAGAATGAAATTATGAGGTGCGTATCTGATAACCTGCCCCCCACCCCCCACCCTTCTTCTCTCCCACGCACAATCGCCACACACCGGCCGATTTTAATCTGGCCAAGCTCACTCGCTCGCCTGCAGGCTCTTTTACATGTCTGTTTCTTTTTTGTTTATTTTAAGCTTAGGGCATTGCTGGTTTGCCATTCTTCCATGATTTCCTGATTTGTATCGATTCTGTTGCGTTATCCTGTTTTTTACATTCCGAGTCTTTCTTTGCTTTTTAACCATTTGCACTCGAGTGGTGACTCTGAGGCGACGGTAAAAATTGTTGTGGCATTATTTTAAGGAAATTAGAAAACATATTATAAAATATTCGTTACATTACAAAATTTGTATTTGATAGATTACTAAACGTTTAAATAGTATATGTGGAAATCGGATCGGTTTCCGAAGAAAAATTTAGTTTCAGAATTAGAATGGCGCCGAGTGCAAAGGGTTAACACTATACCTACCAAGCATTAACAGTAAATATTGCCTTGTAAAAATGGCAAACCTAAGTTTATTGAGATTACCCGTAATTTTCAATATAATAAATGCTTGGACAACGATATTTATTCCACTATTTTCCATAAGTGAAATTTGTAGTTTTAATAATTGTAAAATATAAAACCGGTCATTTTGACCGTGATAGGACTGATCCAATGTTAATCTACTTTTCTATGATGCAGGGATTTTGTATCTACACTTTGCCCTGTGATATCGAGTACACGAATTTATTATATGAATGTTATTCGTTTCTTTCAAATGACAATATTTCATTTTGTTGTTATTGATGTTTCTTTGTTACGGTACACTTTGGTGTACAATGTATACTTTCCTTGGTCTTGTAGAATGTCTTAAGATAAGGGGTTAATTTTCTTTGTTGTCTACTTAAAAACTTTTCCACGTTTGCCATGTACGAATTCTCCTAGTGCAGATTTATTCCGAATGCTCGTGGTTATTATACCAGACTGCGGAACTTGCAATTAGAGTACCTCCTAACTAGCACAACACAATGAACTAAAGACTTCAGTTAAATAAACTGGATAAAATGCTTGGTACAGAAGTGATTAATAGAATTCTTCTTTTGAATGTATGCATATAAAAATGTTCAATTTACTCATTATTTTATCAGAGGTCTTTGTCTTCTAACGTCAGAGTCTACTTTCTCTGCATATTTCACAGATATTAAGCACTTTGAGGCGCTACTAAAAACTGCTATCTCATTAGTCAAAATATTTTTTACATTGTTAAACATTTAAGCACTGTAGAGTAAATTGTAGGCATGAAATGAAAAGATCTAAGTCGGAAGATCAAAGTCCACTTTCCTCTGTATATTTTACAGATGTTAACCCTTAGAACTCTGAGACGCCACTAAAAATTGCTATATCTTCCTCAAAATATTTTTCACATCGTTAAACATTTAAGCACTGTAGAGTAAATTGTATGCATGAAATGAAAAGATCTAAGTCGGAAGATCAAAGTCCACTTTCCTCTGTATATTTTACAGATGTTAACCTTTAGCACTCTGAGGCGCCACTAAAAATTGCTACACCATTACTCAAAATATTTTTTACATCGTTAAACATTTAAGTATTGCGGAGTAAATTGCAAAGTAAATTGTAAACTCGGAAGAAATGTTTGGTTTTTTAATTAAATCGGTTCCGAGTGCAAAGCGTTAAGATAAAACAGAGATTGCCACATTTAATTAACATTCAAGTAAAAATTTCGAACTGTACCTTACATCCATCTGGTAATTATTTCTCCAATCGGGGTTTCTGGCAATCCCGACGAACTGTCTTGAGCGTCATTTTGATCGAGTCACGTCGACATGTTCGAGATCATTTCTCGTTAACACTTTGACTGCCAAATTAGAATCCTCAAAAATTCCATAAAATCAAAGTAAGTTACTTAATGAAATAAAAATTGAAAAAAGTCAAATGTATGATATATCGAGTAGTCCTCCAACTTTCTTGCATTTTACAGACCCTAATGCTATTTGGAACAAGGAATATATTAACGTAAAAATTCATTTTAACCCTTAACGGACCAATGCCGCCATACAAGCTGCATGGCACTTTTACTTACTGGGTCCAATGCCGCGTATGTGGCGGCAAAAGTCAAATTAATTAATAATATAAATATTTTCCTTTCTATGCTTGATATAAAAATGTTGAGTGCACAGTTTCTCTCCGTATGAAAAATAGATTGTTGGGAAGTAAGCTTGAAATAATGCCGGAGTAAGGGTTAAAACCTGTAGAAATAATTCCGTCACCCATATACGGGTGACCTGGCGGTCAACGTGTTAACGCGATACCGGAGTGTTACGGGCTGATTCGGTGGAATCGGAACGCAATCTTTCGCAGTTTGTAAACAGTAGTCGAAAGGCGTTCCGACCGGAGAAGACTGCCGGCGTGGTTGCCGAAGGGAATGAATAAGTAAGCGACACACAAAGTCAGAGGTGGTCGCGTCGGCTAGTAGTACGAGACCTCAATGGTCAGACGGCAGGGAGTCGGAGCCCACGAAATGTGGACGGACGGTCACGCGTCGGCGATCGGAATTACTGAACGGAGGGAACGATATCCGATCGATCGATCGATCCGGCGCACGTATTTCTTGACCAGCAAATTGCCGTTGCCGCCCTGCCACCGCCGACGTGTTCCACCTATTTTCTGGATTCACCTGCTCGGCCAGTCCTTGACCGCTTTATACCCGACCGCATCTTCGCCTATTTAGGTATTCATCGTCGCGCACACATCGCCGCGGACGATTATCCTGGCGGTTCGCGGCGCGAAATGAGAATTCGTCGTCCCGCAACCCGCGAACGACGGAGCCGCTTAACGATCTTCGTCGTTTCGAAGGCTGAGCACACGGACCGTTCGCTCTGACGGCGAACTGTCGATTCAATCGCCCGGTCCGTCGTCCTTGATAACTCCCCGAGCAATTAGAAACTTTAAGAACATAGTTCGCGACACGTTTCATATTCAAGATTCATTTTCAAGCGGGGAGTCCTTCATTCTTGATTGGCGCGCGTTCGATCTTCAATATTCATCTTCCTGCGGGTGGTGCTCTTCGTCCTCGACGTTACAAACTTCTCCTGTCCTGCTAAATGGTCCTTCAGTTTTTCAGACTTTGAGCTCCGCCACGAGCGATTCCAGCGGAAGACATTCCCTGTCTCTTTCCTGACGTAGGCTTACCCTGACGCTATAAAACTCAAGGAGTAACTTATTAAAGAACCTTCTACGCCTCTCGCACACTTAGCACAACATCCCACACGCATACTTTCATTCGTTCGTTCAGCCGACGAATTTCAAAGGGTTTCGTCCCCTAGACTGCTCAGAAGTCAAATGACAGAGTCAGGATCCTCTTCAGCGCGCGTTACCATCTTTTCACCGTTGCGGTATCGCGGCGTCGTTCCTCTGTGTCGTAATACTGATCGTCAGTCATTCTTCAAGCCTCGGGTGTTATACTTTTGCCAACTTCCGCGTCGCAATGGACTGGAGTCTCGCATTTTTCCATTCGAATCGTCTAGACGGACGATTCCTCAGGATCAGCGACCGGGATCGCAGGAGTTGAAAGCTTGGGTGCACCTGGCCCGGTTGGGAGTAGGTGACGGATGCGGCAGCTTCTCTGTTCGCATGCAATTACGGTTGCCGGATGGTAGGGATGCATAGGCGAGGCCGCGCTAGGCTAGGCTAGGCTAGGCGACGCCGAGGAAAATGGGCGCTGTTCTTCGAGGAAGGCGTTTTATTGATAGGTTGTCGCTGATGGAACACGGGGACGTGAGAGAGCAGCCCGGCCCGGCCCGGTTCCGGGAAAGAGAGACAAAGACACACGGTCGTCGCGGGGTGCACGGGGGTGCGCGCGGGGAGGGAAAACGCGTTGGATCGAGGGAAAACGATAGACGGAGGGAGGGTGAACAGCGTCGGACGGAGAGGGGCGAAACGGAGATAGAGTAATGAGGAAAGCGTGCTTCGCCATACCGATGCGAGATCGTGTAATGTGGACGACAAGTACGTGTAGGGACGCATGTAAAATGCAAGGCGGCGTGGCAAGCTTGACGTGGCTCGGTAACGAGCTGCTGCAGTTGCATAGGGTATGCATAGGGTATGCAGGCTACAAGCCCGTGGATGGAGTGTGAAAGAGGCTGGATTGGCAAGGTAAATTCTTGGATGGTGAAATATAGAGGGTGGTCCGCGCGTTTTCGCCGCGGGAAACTTCCTCCGCAGCCCCGGATCCTACACCACCACTCGTCCTGCGACGAAGGACGACGCGACGCCGAACCCTTTGATATCGCGCCGGTAATTTTAGTTCTTCTATAGAATCGAGTCTCGCTCGCGCATCGGAAGGCGATTCGGGTAAAAATAGACTGTAACCTTTCAATCCCTGCGTGCCGAGGCTATTTCGTGCACGCGTGCAGAACCGGCGCAATTAAACCGAAGCTACCACATCCTTCCAGAACCGGCAGGACCCGCAAAGCTACGCGAGATTTCGAATCACTTCATTTTGGCCACTCGATCTAAAACAGGAGCTACTCGACGTTAAAAAGCGAAGACACCACGGAGATTTTTATGTAAGAGTTGTACGAAGACACATTCATTTCGAGACATCGTCCTCGAGATCCTGAGAACTTTTTGGAACGGAAGATCTATTTCTGATCGCTCACAATTTAAATTTACCTCTGAAATAAAATCAAGATTTTATGTGGAGACACACGAGTGTCTAATGGTCGTGGAAGGATTAAGCGAGATGATTTAACACGATAATTGCCACGTCAGTCACAAATGACTGACAGTGATTTTTGACTGTGTTTAGAAATTAATTTTTATTATAAGATATCCAGATAAACCGAATTTCATTGGAGTCTTTCGAATCCAAAACGGTTAAGACAGCATCCCCTATAATACATTTTAACTTTCTAGTTGTGGTTTCATTGAATAAATTACTCTGATTTTGTGAGAATCTCTGGGGTTGATATTTGGCACTTAACGCGTTAATCATTAAGTTCCAAGTCGAGAGATCTAGCTAGCTAGCGGAAGGAAAGACATATTTCTGGTAGCGCACGATCCAAATTTACTTCTGAGCCGAGATCGATATTTTATATGGAGACACACACGTCTCGCAATAGCGCAACGATGCTTGAAGTAAAAATAGAGAACCGACTACTGGAAACTGTACAAAGGCACGTGTAATCCAACTGATTCCTAAAAAAACAAACGTACGGCGCATTTCGGTAAACTTACAGTTGAAATTTATTTGCGAAACGGCAATCCAGACGTGAAGCGTTAACTGGTCCTCGGGACGGACACTGTTCGCGCGCGCATTGTCAGGAATAATTGTTGGAGGAATCTCTCGGAGGAATGTTCCCTCGGCCTGGTAGGAATATTACGTTCCACGGGGTTCTCTCCCGCGGAGAAATCGCGCAGTATTCCCAAGGATCTCCTTTCCGAATGACATTTATTCTCGCCGGTCGATTGCTCTCTCCCCGGCGCGAAATCCTGCGAGTCGCACAATGACGAACGGTTCCGGCGCAGGGGCGGAAAAATACCGAGGCTGTCGGAAGCTCCGACGCATCGCGGATAAGAAGGATTCTTTGTCGATCGGCCGAGGAGAAGCGTGTGCTTGGGCTTCTAGGCGTGAAAAGCGTTGCCGGCCCGGATTTTGCGGGACAGAGGCGTCTAGCGCGCAGCGAAATCACCGAGGTGTTCGTTAAGTAACCTACATTTCTCCGCTCGGTTCTCCGCTTTTGATCTGCCCCTTTGTCGCGGGGCTATATGCCCCCGGTACATGTATATATTTATATGTACATATTTTCGATATATACACGCGTGCGTATATTATTTTTTTCCTCGCGAGACGGATACCGAGAAGCCGAGTCCCAGCTCTTTCTCTCTCTCTCTCTCTCCCTCTTTTGCTCTCTTTCTCGATCGGTGCTCGCGTGCACCCGCGGCCGATTATTGGTAAAGTAATTAGAGGAACGTAGGCGGACACGGTGTACATTGTGACATGCCGCCGCCGCGACCTTTGTCTCGCGATCGGCAAACTCAAGATTTAGGTTACCGCTTTGCGACTGTTCGATGCAAATTTCCGCCCGCGAACTTCATCCGACCCGCCGCGGTTAATAGGGCCGCGCCGGTTCTCTTTCGCGACCGACAACCGCCGACTTACCCCCCTCCAAAAATTGAATTAGAAAGCCAACCCTCGTCGACCTTCGTCGACGTAATTTCTTACCGTTTAACCCCGCCAATCCCGTCCTGAAACGTCCTGTACTTTCCTCGATATAAACGTGCTCTATTCGGAGATTGTTGCTCATAGCCTGTTCTTGTTAACAGTGTGACTAGACGTTTATGTGACTCGGTGTTATGGGACTAGACGTTTTGTAGAACAGAATCAGTGTTCGAGGAACGTCATGGTTCTAATACAGTTCCAGAAAATTTAGCAAGTGTACATTTTTCTAAATTATTTAAATTAGTCTGAAATTATTCTGCAAACCAAGCCGAGGAGCTTTTTAAATATCAAGTTCATTAACATGTTTTATGGGTCTCTTATCATTGTGTCACAGTGGTAGGTTTTTCACATTTCTCTCCCAGTTTCGTCTTCGTTTTCACGAAGACAGTTCGATGCTTGAGAAGAATGTCGAACACGTGTTTACTGTCAGGTGACCAAGAAAATTTGTGTCAATTGTAGGTTTTGTCTTTGTTAACCCTTCGACGGTGGGGTCTCATTGTTATACTAAGAATATCGTGTCTACAAGAAGTACTTCCAAAAATATGTTTAAAAAAATTGACGAGAAAAATTGATCATCAATTATCCATATAGTTGTAAAAGTGTTCCCTCGTCCGAGGGTTAAACTATACATGCACAGACTGCATCACCTAAACGTGTGTTTTACGTGTGCTCGAACTGAAACTGTTCCTGCAAGACGTCTAGCCTGTAATATCCTGTGGGCGACACAAAAGACGAAGGCAGTAGTAAATCATTCGTTGCCAGACGGTAACATTGTTGCTCCGCATACTCGCATAATTGATCCCGGGCACGACGTCCATACGTTCCGAAACGCCTCGGGTAACTAGCCTCTCGGTAGGAAGTTCCATCTGCCGTCGGGTTGACCCGGTAGATAACGATCAGAAGGAATCCAGCCCGTTCTGGTCGCTTCCTGTAATCCAGGGGCTGCAAGTTTGAACCCTGCCGGTGCCAACAACCCTTCGGTTATAGCTTGGTAGTTCCGTACACGCGACCTAGAGACCGAGACTTCCGGTCGGAGAGGCTCTAGGCCCGTGCCAAGTGTTCCCACATTCCTCCCGCTCCCTCGCTAACCTACTTGGCTTAGGATTCGCGGGTGCCTGGACCTTCTCGCGGTGTCCTTTCCCCTGTGATTACCTCGGTTAACATTGTTTACGAATCCCCTTGGCGGCGGCTTCCGAATGGCGGACGTGTTCCGCGCAATTAGAGCACCGGTTTCTTTGAAGAGCTGTAACACCGAGGGAAGAAAAAAAACGATTCCCTAGCGCACAGGCTTGTCCTGGATTGTGTCTCCTACGGAAAAATTATGTTCATCAGGTTCCGTTTAAAAGTCGACGACAGCCTTTTGATCCTTGACGAGTGTTGATGTTGACGCGGGCATAATTTTCGCGCGCCAAAGTTCCGTCGCTCTCGACGGCCAGCAAGTTCGCCTCGGGCTTCTTCTGTGCCTCGGAGATAATTGGACGTTGATTCTGAAGGATCGATAGGCAAAAGTCTGGAAAGGTGGCGGAATAGCGAGCCTTGCTCGAAAGACGTAGAAATGTCCTAAGCCGGCGGCAGCGGCGGCTAGAATAAATCGATGGCATCGGTCACATTCCATTCCAGTTCAATTACCCCGCCGATAAATTGACTTTCCCCGGTATCAAAGCGTGACCGGTTCCCCGGCTCCGGCCGCTCACAATCCTATCTTCCTGCCGCTAATTAACGAATACTCCGCCGCTTACACCCTTCGAAGGGCCCGCGAGGAATAAACGCGATCTCTGCTGTTGACCTTTCGAGCATTCGATTCCCGCCAGCATGCAAATTGCTGCCTTTTAACCCTCCGTACCCGAAATCTCTTTCGACGTTCAATAGCTTTGCAGTCATTAGACTTCATAATTTTATAACCGGAAAGGTCAATTAACTTACAATCACTTGAGAAAGGAAAAATATATAATACATTTGTCAGTGAGAAATTGGAAGTAGGTGCAAGAGGTATCGACATAAGGGTTGAATAGAAAGGCACTTTTTAATAGTCGGAAAAGTGGGCAGCAAAATTTAAAATTAAATAGTGAAATAGTGTGTTTCCGTTCTTTAAGACATACCTTCGTTTTACCTATCGCATGCAGAGTAAAGAGAGCTGCGGCACAAAAATTGGTATTTCGCGTAGAAAACAGGCAGCGAGATTTAAGACTGCGGGGCGTGTCTTTTATTAATTAGACACGGAGGCTTCAGAAGCGCGTTAATAAGACACTTAAGCGTCTCTGCACGGATGCGAAACACCGGTTCTCTCGGATCTCGGGCTTCTTTTTTTTCCTCCTTTCTTTTTTCTTCTTCGACGAGGTATTTTTTTCCCCCGGGAATATAATTGACGTTCCACGTCGGCCGACCGTTCGATCGTTAAACAGTCCATTTAATGGAAGTCGAAAGGTTGCTAGAGTTGCCGGAGCCTAGACTCTTGAACGTCAAATGGCTCGCTCGTCCCTCGGCTGGCAGACGAGTGGCAGGTTTTTCAGTCTCGGCGCATCGAATTAGTTACGCCGGCGGGATTAAGTAGCTGCGTCTAAACGAAATCATATCGGGGGGACAGATAAGAAGTGGGGCGGGGTGCAACGTGCAGCCGCGCGGCCGCCCGCAATTTGCAGAAAAATCTCGGCGAGAACGAGGCGGCTCCAACCAGCCTCGCCGACCCCGGAGTTAGAAATTGAAACCCGGAGCTTATTACTTTACTTTTTCCCCGTGTACCTCGGCGATCGTGCTAAGTAAATACTTTACAACCCCGTGCGTGGGGATTTTCGAAACTATCCAGCCTCTCGCCGATTTAAAACGGTACATTCTTTCGTCTCTCTGTTTGTTTTGGCGATAAATAGATGAACCTTATAGATGAACCTCATAGTTGAACCTTATACATGAACTTCGTAGATGAACCTTATACATGAACCTCATAGATTAACCTCGTAGATAAACCTTATAGATGAACTTCATAGATGAACCTTATAGATGATCCTTCTAGACGAACCTCATAGATGAATCTTATAAACGAACATCATATATGAACCTTATGCATGAACCTCGTAGATGAACCTTGTATATGATCCTTATAGGTAACCTCACAGATGAACTTTAGAGGTGAACCTCATAGGTAAACCTTATACATGAACCTCGTAGGTGAACCTCATATAAGAACCTTATACATGAACTTTATACATGAACCTCGTAGATGAACCTCATAGATGAACCTCGTAGATGAACCTCATATAAGAACCTTATACATGAACCTGGTAGATGATCCTTCTAGACGAACCTCACAGATGGACCTTATGCATGAGCCTTATACATGAACGTCGTACATAATCCTTGTAGGTACACCTCATAGATGAACCTTATAGATGATCCTTCTAGACGAACCTCACAGATGGACCTCATGCATGAACCTTATACATGAACCTCGTACATGATCCTTGTAGGTAAACCTCATAGATGAACCTTATAGATGATCCTTCTAGACGAACCTCACAGATGGACCTCATGCATGAACCTTATACATGAACCTCGTATATGAACCTTGTAGATGATCCTTGTAGGTAAACCTCATAGATGAACCTTATAGGTGAACCTCATAGGTGAACCTTATACATGAACCTCATAGATGAAACTTATACATGAAGGTCGTAGATTAACCTCGTAAATGATCCTCATAGACGAACCTTATAGATAAAACTTATAGGTGATCCTTCTAGACGAACCTCATAGATGAACCTTATAAATGAACCTCATAGATGAACCTCGGAGATGAATCTCATAGATGAACCTATAGACGAACAAAACTAAGGGTCTCCAATTTTAGACAATTTTAGAATTTTACCTAAGTTGATAAGGACAAAGATGAACCTCATAGACGAACCTAATAGATGAATAAAACTAAGGGTATCCAGTTTTAGAATTTTACCTAAATTGATGAGGACAAAAGATGAACCTCATACACGAACCTTATAGACGAACAAAACTAAGGGTATCCAATTTTAGAATTTTACCTAAATTGATGGAGGCAAAGATGAACTTCATAGATGAACCCTATAGGTGAATGTAATAAATTAACCTTATAGCTGAATCTCTTGGTTGAACTTCCTAGAGACCTAGGGTCCTATAGATGAACCTTATAGGTGGACCTTGTAGATGAATAAAAGTACAAAAGTCCACAGATTTACATCCATTTAAGAAACCCAAAAGGCAAGGGTTCTAGCAGTAGTTTAAAAGAACATCTAAATAGGGATTGCGAACTGGGTATCCGTCGATTGGCGGCAGATTTGAACGCCGAGTCAACGATCTTGGCCTCATGAAACGGTCCGCAATCGTATTCCGAAGAAAAGTGGAGGTTGGTAGGGGTGGCAGGCAGCGTGATTCGCTGGCAATAAAAGTGGCCGAGCCGAAAAAGTTTCTCTCGGGCGTTTAATTTGAGATAGGTTCGCTCTCGGAGGTTTCCCGAGTCGCAGCGAGCGAGTAAGCGAGCGACGATCGAAGTAATTCGAAGCGTCTCGAAGCGAACTGTAGGGGGGTGAAGTGCGGACCGAGGGAGAGGAGCAAGGAACGTCTTGGGGGGTTTATTAGTTGAAATAACGGCGGGGCACGGCGTTGTGCGCGTTCCCGCGAAACTTTTCCCCGTGTTTTCAGTGCCGGCGAAGGTAATCATTGCTCGTTGTTTGCCCGCAGACGAAAGCAGAACGAGGTGAAGGTCCTCGAGGAGACGATACGGGCCTGCTCGGAGTGGTACAAGAAGGCGGGAGTGGAGCTTCATGCCACGTGTCACATATGCATGAAAACCAAGTTCGCCGCCGGCGCCGGCCACACCTGCAACTACTGCAGCATCCGGTGCTGCGCACGCTGCGGCGGAAAGGTCAATCTACGGTCGAACAAGGTACGAGGCCGAGATTCGTGAAAAAGAAGCGACAATGAGAGACGAGGGGCTGTCGGTACAGCGCACCGAACGATCGGGACACCTCTCGGTGCAACGCCGTTCGAGAACTCGTTATTACCGATCGAACGAAATAATATTGTTGCGCCGGAAAAATTGTGACGGTACCGTGGCTGAATAGAATCAGCTCGCGCGCCATGCTTGAAAGCTGCAGCCCCGGTTACGTAACTGCCCTATTCAGCCGGTTGTTTAATAGTAAATTCGCGCGGCTATATAACCGGCAGATTTTTATTCAGACTTGAAAATTTTGTACGGTTTTCGGTTAAATGTTCGGTTGGGAAGGGCGGTTTGCATAGGCTATCTTTAGCTCCTATCTTTATTGATCTGTAATGTGTGTACAGGTGGCTGTTCGAATACCTTCGTCTCTCACGCATAATTTAACACGCCTAACACGCTCGCTGGCACCGTTCGTTTCGAGAAATGTTGCAACTGTTCCGACACGCAAGTGAACGCCTTCTTTGCACAATACTTCAAAAATGGAAGAACCGCGTACGTTCATTCATGTTTTACATGTTGCATCATGTGTTACAACTTCGAGCTGAAACGTGGAGGAGAATTTCAGAGACTTTTTTAATTAATGGACTGCAGGCTTCATGCGTTTGTGACAAAGTTAAGCAGATGAGATACAACACGGTGAAACATACGAAAAAAAAATTTTATACCGTGTTCAAGCTTCTGAAACGATTACAGTTACAAATACGGGTTCGTTCGATTCCTCCCAATTAAAATTCACGAGGATAATTTTTATTTCGCACGAAGATTCGCGGTACGACGATTCATTTAAAATTGAGATTATTACGAACGTGCAACGTTGGCAGCGAGCGCGTCGATTATCGATTTCTCGCACGCGTAGATGCAATTCTCGTAGATTGTGTTGCAATCCGGCGAGAAGGAGAGCAGGAAAGGCTCCCCCCGTTAATCCGGTATTTTTCTTTTAATTAACGGGGGGACCACTTAAATTTATTGAACATCGACACTTTGAGGGATCACCGGTTCTATTTGTCGCCGCGGCGACCAGAGCAAAAAAGATTCATTACCTAAATGAAGGGATCAAAGGAGATCCGTTATGCTAGCGAGAGAGGGTGGGAATGCTTGTGACATTTCGGGGTTTCTTTCCGCGGGGATCAGAAAGAAAAAAACGATTTGATATTTCGAGCACCCGAGGAACGTTCGCGAGCTTTACCAAAGTGAATGCAAGGGGAATTATGCAACAGTTGACGTTTAATCGTCATTTGCTCGAAGAATCGTGAGTAGGGACTGTTATTGGTCGAACATCGAGGGGTCGGTGGGGCTGTTGGTTAACTGGATACGTCACTGATCGATACACACGAGATCGTCGATCGTATAATACACGCGAAGGTCCGCCGCGAGCGATGCAAATCAATGTTTTCATGGCGTCAAAACTGGAGTCAGTGGCTCGCCCTTTGCCGATAACCCTAATCAATGGGGTCTGCCCAGTAATACATGCAGGGTCCGGCTCTGTATAGCCGGAGGAACAGAACTCGACTATTATCGCCTATTTTAGGCTATTACCTCGTGAGTGCTGTTGTAGATTCAACACTACACCTACCGAGCACTAAAAGTCACTGGCATGTACATGAAAATTATAAGACTGAATTTATTTAGACTCTTTGCAATTGTTATAGTAATATTTTCTTCAACGGAGAAATGTAGTAAATAATTCTTAATGAAAGCATCTTCGTTTCCTATAACTGTAAAATTAAAAATATAATTCCGGTTATTGGACAAGCAGTGCGTTTAGTGTTAAAGGTATATTCTGATTCATCCAATAAATTTTTCAGTCGACTTCAAGATTTTTTTTCTCAAGTATTAGAAAATATACAATGTTGGACCTTCGTTCATGGTTTCGCCCGTTATTTGGCAGTCTGGAATTATTAAAGAAAATTTGTAATGTCTACAACAATCGGGGTTATAACATAAAATGGTTGTACATAGCATAACGTAGTACATTACCTTTATGTTAAGTCTCGGAAATTCATGCTGACTTCTCTCAAGCCTGATGGCTTTGTTATCGGTCAGAAAAAATCGAACCAAGTATTATTTAAATCCTCGTGCATGTGGTCATCACCTCTATCACGACTATAGCCAAAATCAGCTTCCTGAAGGCACCCTCTTTGATCTTCAGACAATCTTCTCTGAGATCAACGTTGATCTTATTGGATCTAATAAAAATAACAAGCTTATTTCAATAGCAAATTTATTTCTGCGAAATAAAAACTTTCTACTTGTATTCCAACAAACTGGAATGAAATAGATTTATATTTCCTTTCTTAATATGTTTAATAGGCTAAAAAATAATGTCTTTAAATTTTTCTAATATTTTTACTGTTTTCTATTACTCACTCATTTTCGTCGTAAATAACACATGACTCATTTTGTCTGATGATTTTCGCCTCTCGACAGTTATAAAACATAGTTGAAAGAAGCAGGGGTGCAATCGCCGAGGGTGTTCGAGTCGCAGGTCCCGGATGACCTTTTGAATATCAATGAAACGCAGTTAATTAATATAATTAGCCGGAGCGTCGCTTACGGGGGCGGGCTCGCGGTTCTCAGGAAATGTCAGCAGTGTCGATCGAGAAAGTTCAAAGAGGCCGGGGGTTCGGGTATCGCGAACGAGAATCGGGGGCGAAAACCGTCGCGCGAAACTCGAGCCGGCCGGGTTCGTTTTCGCGGAAACAACGGCGGGTGAACTCGGCTAAACGTCGCGCGGGCCGATCTTAATCGCGAGTTTTCACGAGTTCCGAGGATCCGACGCAATTCCGGCAACGGCGCTCGGGGGAAAAGAGCGTTCATTGGGTTTCACTGCCGCGGGCTTCCGGTGTCCCTTCGAAATTGCGAAAGCCCGCGACGATGGGACTGATTGCGGGTGAATCGCAGAGCCGGCCGCCTGTAAATGTCAACTTCCTGGAAACAATTAAGGGCAGCCGTATCGCGAAAGACGATAATCGGTGGGGGCGAGGGGGTGCGCGTATCGCGGCGCACGCCTGAAATACGTGGAAATAATTGACCTATAGCGAGCCCCAGCCCCTCCCCGGCCACCGCCGCTACACAAATTAACCCTTATCGCGGACGCGTGTACATTACGTTCGTGGGCGTAATGCCGTCGCTAAATAACCATCCGGAACCGGTCGCGATCGCGCCATTTTCAAAGGATTTCCATCAATCGGAATTGGACCGGTGCTTTTTTTTTTATTTCACCCGTTGTCTTTGACGACGGAACGCGCGCTGTGTCGGATTTCAATTTTTTCCACGCAAACCTCCTCTTTTGCTTTCAGCACTACCGAAAATTCAAAGGAACTAGATTCGAATTTTTAATGAAAATTGTGGTCACACGTTTCCTGAGATCCCGTTTCCATTGTAACGGGGGCGAGGGTAGATGAATTTATTTAGTAATTACACGCCAAAGCGCCCGGATAATTGCTGCAATTGCGGAATAAAAATCTGGAGCGGGTCGTTTCGGTCTGAATGGAAGCTGCGGGGCGAATGTTTATATTAACTTGCTCTCCTTTTTTCTTTGTTTTTTCAGCGTGGTTAATTGTATCGAACGCTCGTTAGCGAATGCATGTCGGTGTGGTTATTGCAGTTCCACTTGAGCTCACAACATGTCGGCGAATGAATTTTATTTCTTAAATCATTCTACAAACTTCCATTTTAAACTTGCAAATTTGTAACAGCACAAGTGAGGCGAACATTTTGCTTACTGGAAATATGCTTAATCCAGTAAATCGACGAAAGACGCCATCAATTTTCCCGAATATCCGCGTCGTCTTGCGTTCCACAATCTCACCGGCGCGATGCGCGCGTAAAGATCCGCAGTCCGGTGTTTCTGCGAGTTATCTAGAAAATAAAAAGGTGCAGCTTGCGAGGGTGGTGACGTGTATCGAGATTCGAATCTCTGGTTTTCTCTCGTTCCGCAACGTTACTCGCGTGACGACGTTCTTCTTCAAGTCGGAGCACCGGCGTCCCAGCGCCGGTCCGGGCAATTTAACTTCGTTTTTGAAAGCGCCATGTATCCGTAACCAAGAAATAAGAGCGGCCCGGGACCCGTACAGCGAGTATACACGCGCGTGCTCCAACCGGCAAGTGGCGGTATAATAATAGAAGCAGACGCTCGCGGAACTTCGGCTTACAACTTCCTGCAAGTTTATTGGTTTTCGTCGTACTTTCGCGTGGCTTGAGAAATAGGGGGTTGCTAGTAGCTCGCTCGCTCAGCTCGCCCAAAGGCGAGCCACCGCTTTCATCATCGCGCACAAACCTTGCCCGGTTTTCCCTCCGCGGGAAGAATAACCGGGCGATAACAGTTCAGAACCGTCCGCGGAAATAGTTCTTCTCTGGCCACCTCGCGGAGTCGTCTCGACTCCTGTATCCCGAAGTCGTTGCAGGCACCTTCCTCGTTGTATTCCAGCAGTGATTATAAATCCTGAAAAATTTCCGTACGTTAACCTTTTAATTATACCTGAATATACAGGATCTGATGGTGCAGTGAAAAAGGGGATGACTCTACGAAAACAACCTGGTCATATTCGTCATTGCATACTTTTTCATTTTCATGCGGGATTTAATGCAACGGTAATAACAAAGAAAATTTGCGACGTTTATGGAAATGTATTGAAGGTCAACAAGTGTCAACGGTGGTTCAAGTTGGAATTGGACGACCAGGTGAATTTGATAATGACACCCTAAAATCTCTAGTGGAAGCTGATTCAAAATTAAGTATACAAAAATTATCGAGAAGCCTTGGGTCCACATGGTCAACTATACTAAGACACTTACACGAAATTTGAGACCAACGAGAATATTCGTCGATCAATTTGCACTTCATTGCTATCCAGATTTCGTAGAGATCCATCTCTTAGCAGAATCGTTACCGGAGATGAAAAATGGATTCTTTATGATAACATAAAACGTTCCAAGCAATGGTTTCCTGCAAATCAAACCGAAATATCAACCCCTAAACCTAGCTTATCACTTAGAAAGGTGTTACTGTGCATTTGTTGGGACTGTCGTGACATAATTCACTTTGAGTTGTTGAAACCCGGAGAAACAGTTACAGCTGAGTTGTATTGTCAGCAATTACAACGGCTGTATTCAGAACTATTGGAAAAGATGGCATCTTTAGTCCCCAGAAAAGGTATAATACTGCAAATTGTCAATGCCCGGCCCCATACAGCGAAACACACTCAGGAAAAAATCAAAGAATTGCAATGGAAAGTTTTACCGCACCCCCGTACTTACCGGATATTGCTCCCTCTGACTATCACCTTTTCAGATATCTGGAGCATTATTTAAGAAATAAAACATTCACTTCTGTAGAAGGTGTAAGGAGGCACCTTGAGTCCCTGGATTTGTATAAGAGGCGGATTGAAAATTTGCAGGAAAGATGGCAAACTGTCCCTGATAATGATGGAGATTATATAATAAATTAAGAAATAAAAACTTGAATTTACCACGAAGTTTGTTTTAGATTTCAAAATAATTGATTACTTATGGGTTCCCCTAATGTTTCACTTTGAAAATCCGAAATAAGTGAACGTAACGTTCACTTCATTAACTAGAAGAGAAGCTGTTTCGTTTATAAATCAAATTCTCCGCGAAGACATTTATGACAACTGTAGCATGTTTTTTAATAGAATAGCTGTTATAGAAATAGAATAGTTACTAAATAAATAAATAATAGTTACTAAATAAAATAGAGTAGTTACAATAGATGTTAACCTCATTACTTAATGCAGTACGAGATTGTAGAGGACAGCTTTGACCACTACTTATGTTAATACTCGGACATATCGGGCATATTGAACGTGGAGAATTTTTTAAAAACTGCGGAGCCCTCTCAAAAATCGTCAGAACTGTCCCACTCTGGAGCAAGTCCTCGGAAGGGGATCGGTGAAAAAGTTTCAGCAGGAAATATTAATCGCGCGGGTACGCGCCCTTAACTCGCCGTGCCCGGAGGATTCCAATAACCATCCAGTTCATAAAACACGGCCGAACGAGCGTTCAAACATCTCATTTAATATGCCCGAAAATATACGTCGGGACGACGACGACGCCGAAGAGGACGGGGGCTGGAGCGCGCGTCGTCGCGGCTGGTCCCGCGCGCACCTACACCTACACGCTCCTGGTCCTCCCTCCGGCGCTCTTTGGCCCGTCCCCCCGCCCCGCGGGGCCACACGCAAGTACGATGATAAACGTCACGACGCGCGTTACGACATCATCGATCCGGGCTCGTACGTTTCCTCGCCGGAGACCACAGAGCCCGCCGCGTCGCGACGCTCCGCAACCTTCGCTTAATTACGCCGGTCCGGTCGGAGGTGGGGGTCGTTCGTGAAATTTCAGGGCCCGAACGGACCCCCCCTCCACGCCGCATACACCCCTCCACTCATTTGTCGCTTCTTTCTGCTCGCATCTCCGTAGAATCGCGACATCTCCTAGAGCAGTCTCCCGCAGCAAGCCTCCTTACGCTCTCGCTTCCTCCTTTTTTTCCCCATTTGGTTGTCGCGGTGGCCGCTTAGGCTGGCTGCGTGGCAGCCTATGAATGGGGCGCGTCCCTGCGTGACGTCACCGACCGGTGTAAGGGGAGCGGGCGGCCGGAGGGGGCGGGGAACAGGAATGAAGCGCGCGGGGTGGTCGAAGGTGTGGGTGGCCGTGGATGAATGTTGGGCGGTGTGCGGGCCGCGCGGATGGGGGGGGGGGGGGGCGGTTAGCGATGTGGGGGGAGGGGGAAACGTGACGCAACATATTGATCTAAGTTTCGTGGGGAGGGTTACAGTCCACGATAGGCGGCGGGGCGCAGGGACCGGGAGAATGGAATACAAGGTGGCCGGTGAATTTACGTTTGTTCGTCGTTTGAACGCGGTTGTCCGTTGTTTGCCGCTCGGGGCCACCGATCCGGGAAAGGAGTGGCTCTCGGAGCGGAGCGGAGCCGGGCGTGGGCGGCGCGGGCTCTCGCGTCGTCGTCGGGAGAATACGGCTGAGCGAATATGGATCCCGGTGATGTTGCGTCCGGATTAATGGGACTCGGGGGTGGGGGGGTTGGATTTTATTTTCAGGTGATTCTTGACGAATCACGCGTATCGATCGCCGCCGTATCGGCCACGGGGAGCAGTCCGCGCCACACGGGAATGTCTTGAGAGCGATCCGGAAACAAATATGCCTCGCGATCGTTGTTCTCAAACCGCCGACAGTGGCCGGCCTGTTCCGAAGGCACGCGCGTCACCCGATGCCACGTCGACATAGTTCGCGTCGCCCATCGAATTATGGCAATTTTCGATTAATGACTCGCCGTTCCGAAATTGCTGAAGGTCCGGAAGGCAGCCAGGCACGCGGAGGTGAATAGCTGCAGAGGTCCGTGGGACGCTGCCGTGGCTCGGTCCAAGGCTGCGGCGGCCGAACCATTGTGCGCTCGCCCGTGCACGCGTGTATCTCTGGTATTTATGTCAGGGGAGCACGGACTGACGGCAATTCTAATCGAACGCTGTCCCGAGGAAGTATCTTTCGTTCCAATACAGCATTCCACCTTGTCCCTTCCGCAGGATCGATGCCGCCGGTTCTTCCAGCGAAATGTCATGCGAGGCGGTCAGACATTCACGGAAATCTCGCTCTGCGAGTTTTTACTTGAAAATTTCGACCCACTCAAACTCTCGAACCACCGATTTCAACAAATTGACAACCGAGATTGACAACCTCATCAGTCTTAACTCAATATTTAACCAATATTTTTAGCGGTTCCTTTTGGAAGCAGGTAAGAAGATAAAAGTTGTCAAAAGACGGCCAAATAGTGCTCTCGACCATAAGATTTTAATAGAACTCAATATAGCGGTTTGCACAAACCTCTGCAGTTGTCAAAAGACAGCGAAATAGTACTCGAGAATAATATTTTAATAGAACTCAATATAGAAGATTGCACAAACCCCTGCAGTCTATACGTCAGATGGACGATTAGAGTACAGTAAGTTCTCGATATAAGTCAACAACTCGGGTCTTGTCATGTTTACACTCCCGGTGTCCGAGGCCTTTCGAGCTTCTTGGTCCCTCACGGAATATAGAGAAATTGCTGTATTTAGTAAGAATCCATTTTCAACCTTCATAGACATCGACAAACCCATCAAGAAAGTGTCAGAAAGATTTCCACAGAAAAATGTACCCCAGGAAATAAGAAAGTACCATTTAATTTATCGTACCTCTGACAACCTAATTGAACTTGTAAGTCACTCTTCAATTATCTCCACGTCCGAAAGCTGGAAATCTAAAAGTATCTACAGCCACGTGCCGCTTGATCGACTAAAAAATTAATAATCCGCATTTAGATTGCCGGTAGCACAGTCGGTATATCAGCGAAATCGTTTCCACGGCCGTTCGCTTGACGCATCGCCCTCGCGACCGGTTCCCGCGGTAATGAAGATGGATGACGGAGCAATTATTGTCAACGTAACATACAATTACGAGGCAGCAGCGTATAAAATCCCGTGTCTTCTTGCGGTTTCCGCGACACGGCGGCGGAGCAGTTTCGTGTGTCCCGGGTGGGAGGGATCGCGAGAGTGCCGCAATCTCGAGAATGATTAAACGCGGACTCGCGTGATTTCCATAACGAGTCGCGGTTCACATAAATAAGCCCGGTCGAAAGTTGGCCAAGAGTTTCTGCTACTTGGAGGCATCTGTCGAGGCGGCTTCTTCCCGTTTAGCCGAGACCGGCAATCGGGGGAGCTGTTTCGAAGTGTGTGTGTGTGTGTATGTAGGACGTCGCTCGAAAAGTTCTGGACGGCCGAAGTTCCCGGGGGCTCGTGACGCTAATGCACGGCCGGATTCGAAAAATCGCGAGAGCGGAAAGGTCGAAGCTGTTCAGAGACACGAGCCAGCCGGCGCGTGAACAGGGCCGAGCGATCGCGGAGAGAGCCTTTGCATGGTAATTAGCTGTGTACGTGGGCGTGCGCGCCCACAAACTTCTTTTATGTACGACGGACGTCAACGATCCCCTTGTTAATGGTCCCGAAGCTCGTTCCGGGCCGACGATTCCTGACGCAGCAACCCGTCAGCCGACGTTCCCGCAAATTCCATTATCAACTCGAACTTCTCCCCGCCCGCGGAAATCTCTTCAACTGATATTACCATTTCCCCGATTGTCTTTCAGATTTTCCTTCTGCCCGACCGGATCGCGGCTCTTTGTGAAACTTCGCGGACTTGTTTGTACGCGTTTAGACTCTGTTCTTGAATTTTTACACAGACCTGTTGTCGAAACTGTGGTAATTATTCGACCTGGAAGCTGACTGTCTCTGTTTGTCGGTTTACAGGATAATTGAAGTGTCGTCTGAGATGAACAGTGGATACTGTTGTTAGGTAGTTCTGTTGGGCTTGACACTTGAACAGCGGGGAACTCTGTGGATTATTTGTATATAAGTACAAAATATGACTTAACAAGTGACAAAAGTCCATTCGTTGAGTAGTTTGTACTATGTGTATTATAATTTATTTCGATGTGAACACTTACCACAGTTTTGGCGATAACAGTGTGTCAAAAATCATAAACATAGTTCAGATGTGTATAAATAAGCCTGTAAAGTTTAGTGAAGATATATTATTTTGTTTAGTGAGAAAAAAGTCCTAAAGCGAACTAATTAAGTACGGTTGTTCTACTGTTCACTGGAAGTAGAATTGGTCGTTCATGATCAGACCCATCCATCGCTATCCATGGTCTTCCTCTTCAGTTACCACAGTTTTGGCGATAACAGTGTGTCAAAAATCATAAACATAGCTCAGACGTGTATAAATAAGCCTGTAAAGTTTAGTAAAGATATATTATCTTGTTTAGTGAGAAAAAAGTCCTAAACCGAACTAATTAAGTACGGGTACTCTTCTGTTCACTGAAAGTAGAAATGGTCGTTCCTGATCAGACCCATCCATCGCTACCTGTCTTGCTCTTCAGTTACCACAGTTTCCACGTGAACAACGTACAAAAATTCACGAACGCAGTTCAGATATGTACAACCGAACCTGTAAAGTTAGGTAAGGGTGTATTATTTGGTTCGGCAAAAAAAAAAAGATTGTTAGAGTACACCCTCGGAAATGGGAGCGCCCCTTAGCATTCAACAAGGTTGTCCCCGAATTATTCCCGTTTCGCTCGATCTTGAAAGGATCCCCGATCCGATGCCGGTTAAATTCAGCCGAGGACACGTATACGAGGTCTCCTGCTCGTCAGTATTATATGCCGGAGCATGATTTCAGGCTAGACTTCAAAAGAGTCGGAACGCGACGCGCCCGTAGGACGGCGCGGGCGCTAGTTGGCTTGAAGGGTCGTCTGAGCACTGATGCTACTCGTCGCGCAGACTTTATTATCTGAAAACTGAAACTCTTGTCCACCATTCTGCTTTTCTTTTCTCCCTTTCGGGACGTGCTCCTCCGGTATTCAGGAGAGGCTCTTTTCAATTTCAAACGTCGTCTTGTTTGAAATTAAAGAGCTCGCCGGCGCGAGTGCCGCGATCCGTTGTCTCCGCAGGCTGCCCAGATAGCTTCCACGATCGACAATCGAAAGAAAAAAAAAAACAAAAAACACGAGAATTATAAAACCTCGTTTTATCCCTCTGTGTTACTTTCAACTCCAAAATTTTTATTTTTTGATCCAAGATTTTGATCGATGCTTGTACTGGGAGCTATCGGATGTTGAGCGATATTGTGTCATCGAATTTTGGATGACGTTCGATGAGATGATTGTACTGGGAATGGACACAAGTATGTGAAGAGCATAAGTTTTCAGATGGAATAAGCTATTTTTCTGCATTTTGTAAGTTATGCATTTTGAAGAGCTAGAATGAGTGAAACCAAAATTAAAAATCAATTTGGACTATAGTTTCTACGAATTTTCGACTCCGACAGGACATTGGTAATTAATATTGTTGCCATGAGATTGTCAAATAGAAGAATTATTGCAGGCAGAATAACATTTCCGATTTATGGAAACCGTTATTGGGAGAATGAAAATTCTGCCGCGGAAATGGGAATGTGCATAAATATCCGCGGTCTAATCATGACAATGTCCCCTGTCACACTACATTATCTGTGACCAAATATTTGACTAGAGAGGACATTCTAGTGGTTCCACAGGTACCTTGCTCACCTGGTCTCGGCCCTTGTGACCTCTTTCTATTCCACAGGCTGAAATTATTATATATACGTACATATGTATATATATATTCATGCGTAACCTTCCCAGGGAATTACTTTGAAGGTGACCATTACACTGCAGGTTTCTATTTTTATGCATTCATGTCATGTGAAAATTCATTAAATTGAAAACAGCATACAGAGCAACTAACGCAATTTTAGTTTAATTGTTTCCTTATGGAATATTCTAGCCAATCCAAAAACAAAATAATGTATATTAACACTAAACCTACCACGGTCAAAACGACTGGTTTTCAATTTCACAATTATTGAAATTATAAGAACGTTTTCATATTATAATAAAAATCGTACACAGTTTAAGTAAATTCAATCTTCTCCCTTCTAAAAGACGTTTCACTTTTATAGGTTTCGTGCTTGGTAGGTTTAGCGTTAACAAAGACCATTGACATTTTTATTTTATTGTGCCCGGAAGGAATTTCCTAATCAATGAAAAAAAGTAATACGCGTTAACCAAAATCATTAGCAGTTTCACCAAGGGAATTTTATCAATGAAACAAAATTGTCCCCACTCCAAGTTCCACGAATCACCCCCCCCCCCCCCATAAACCTGAAATTAGCCGGAGACCCTGTAGTCTAGACTCGTATGCACGAGTGAGGAATAAAAAGTTTTACAGCAACAATCCCATTACTCTCGCGCCACGCCCGGCATTCCTTGTTTCCCTGGCCGTCGGTGTCAGGCTCCTGCGGATCCACGGTTAAGTTGGATCGAGCATAGGGAATCGAGGATCCGGCTCGATCGTGGTGGAGAGCGCGATGGCCGGCCTGTTACCGGTGTCGCGGCGAGTTATCGGATTGGCTTGAACGAGCGTATCGATCGTTGCGTTCTGTACTCGAGGCGACGAGACGTCAACGTCCATGCCGATGTCTGTGTCGTCGACGTCGATGTCGACGTCGTAGTTGTCGTCGTCGTCGTCGTTGTCGATTGTCTGGTCTGAGGCCGGGCGTCGGGGGTAGCCTCGCGTTGACACAGGCTGCGTACACACGGCCCGTGATAAAGTAATCTGAATTAATTGGCCTCTAATTAATTAATGCAAATCACCGGGGCAACTCGCCCCCGTAGCCGGCGAACTAATGATCATTTACGTTACACGGCCGTGTACGTAGCGCGCCGCGTTCCCGTTACCGTTCCCGTTCCCGTTCCCGTTCCCGTTCCCGTTCCCTTGGACCAAGCTCCGTTGGCCGGCCGTTCAAGGAGAGGGTGTGAGACAGCTCGAGAACCACCCCTCCACACCTCGCAACCCTTCCCAGCAGCGACACCACCACCACCACCGGCAGGCGGAAGCGTGTCTTCCTTTTTAGGCTCGGGAAAATAGCGCACACGTACCTACCTGTGGGTACGTGGAGGCTCCAACCGTAGCATACGTACGAGACGTAGGTGGATAGGTACGTACGTACGAAATGTTCGGTGGGTGGGCGAAAAGGGTGCCGCCAGAGCGGGGGTATGAGCGAGACCTGGGTGTGGAAGGGGGCCGAGCTCTTGACATATTGCTACCTAGGCAACTCGACGAAGTGCTCTTCAGGTTCCCCCTGCTGCCGCCGCCGCCGCCGCCTATCTTTCCTGCTTCGTTTCTCGGTCTACTCCGGTCCCTTCCCACCGAGACCCTCCTCCTCCTCCCTCCCGCATCACCAGCCCCGTTCCAGCCCTCCTCTGGGTTCTTTCTTCTCTTCTTTTTTTTTCGCCCGTACACCCATTCTCTTCCCTTTCTTGTTCGGTGCACTCTCTGTTCCACGGACGGGCTCCGTTGCCAGTCTGCAACGAGGTTCGGTCGGCGTTGCAAGTCCCTTCCTCTCGCCAGAAAACCCAGCTTTTCCCTCGCTTTTTCTTTTGCTCCCGCGACACGGTACGCATCGGGTTGATCGTCGTCGAAACTCTACCACCGGTGCGCGGGGTCGTTGCTCGAAGTCGCGCGAGGAGACGGATCTTCGCTCGTTGGCCCGTGTTGCCCGGAAATTCTCCATCGTGATCCCACGGCCCAGAAGAGCCACGGCGATGGAGACGATAGAGTCGCGACGACACGTTCGCAGACGTGCGTCCCGTGGATATTTTTAGCGGTTTCCTTCGCCGGAACCACGGCCCGGCTACCACCGACCAACTGCCAACCACCGACCAACTGCCAACCACCGGTGCAGCTGCAGTTTCCCTACGCGAAAAACTGCTCGCCCATTAAACTGCGCGGGCAAGAAGGTAAAAATCAATTCGCCCGTTCGCCGCTTCCGAAACTGGGACGCTTGGCTTCCCGGGAACGAAGTGTCATCGGATTGATGACGCTTATTGTCCGGGAGAGCGGACGGCTCCTCCGACGTCGGCTCTCTCTCTCTCCTCTCTCTCTCTCTTCTCTTTCTCCTCTCTCTCTCGGCCTGCTCGTCTCTGATTTTCATTTAGATTACATTCCTGGGAATTGAAAAATAGGTTGCCGCGAAAATCAACGCGGAATCGCCTACTTTCCCGCTTCGAACGTGTCTCGTTGCTCGGAGCTCGTTCGTAGCTACACATTTTTTCACGACGAGAGACTACCTTAACCGCTTGCTCTACGAGTTAATTTAGGTTTACTGTGATTACAATTTCTTTGTTGTGAATAATTTTCTGGAAGATGAATATTTGTGTCTATTTTATGCCTATGTGTTTTCCAATACTTAGGCACCGATAGTTACAAAATGGAATTTTGTTTCTTTAGCAGAAACCATCGTCATGAGTCTGACTCGGTGTTATAGTTCAAGGAGTTAATTATTCTGGTGGGGAGGGGTCTTGCAGGAGAAACATTTTTAACACTAAACGCACCACGGTCAACATCACCGGTTTTCTATTTCACAATTATTGAAATTATAGAAACGGTTTCATAGAAAATTACTGAATTGATTTCTTTATTTAAGCAGATATTATAATGAAAATCGTACAAAATTTAAGTAAAGTCAATTTTCCCTCTTCTATAGGACGCGTTGTTTTTATATGTCTTGTGCTTGGTAGGTTTAGTGTTAAAGACGTTTTTAGTTCATTCTTGGGTAGTGCAAGTCTGGTTTCGGAGGGGGTTGTGTTTGTAAATGATTGTAGTTGGTTGGAGAGGTTAAAAGATTTACTGAATGAGATGCACTGTTCAATTAATACATTCAATTTCAGTAGGATAATTTGCGAGACTCATAGTGAAAAGATGTTTCAGTCGTTGACTTTTTAAATGAACGTCTAACTGTATTGTTCATTGAAGATCTTTTTCGTGAATGATTGGTTAACCTGCCAAATAGTTTGTGTTGTTCAGATCGAATTTGCTTTTGCCATTGTTGCTCGAACGGCGTAAATTAACAATGCAAAGTGGACACAATTATCCGCATAAATCAATAGAGGAGACTTTGTAGTTTAAACCGCAACGTTACATGAGCTAGATAAATATTGTAATAATGTGGCGTGTTTAATGGGATAAATCCCTTGGTACGTAATTTGTGTAAGTCACAAGAGGACGCTCATGTGATTAACATAACTTTCAGGACGTAAATTGAACTCATTACACGTGTCCCGATGGCAGTCGATTTTCTCAAACGTCTAACCACATGTGAACAAATTTTACTCTGTATCTTTGAGCTTGTTTTTCGACCTAGCATCAATTTGTTCTCAATTGTTCCTCGTATAATGTGCCTATGTTGCTATAATCATCGATCAGACACTTGCAAATTTATCTGACACTACAATTACTTACAGAGATTTATGAAAATTGAAGATTATATTTCTCAGGTGTGGAAAAACACATCTAAAGATTTTTAATATAAACATTGCAAGTGACATATACTTTGGCCCATTAGAAATATATATAATAAAAAATCCAGGAACATTCTTCCTCTTCAGAAAATGGTGATTTATTTTATTTTTGCCCAAAATTCGTCTCGCACTCTTTTGTACGATTTTTCGTTTATATGTACTACTGGGACGGAAGCAACTCATTCAATAGTTTCTCGCGAGGAAAAAATTCGTTTTTGGAATATCGACGCTCGTAAAATAAGAAATTTGAAGCCAGTTTATTTTCGCTTATTCGGAACGATCCGTTGTTAAATGGGGATCGCGGCGAAATCGAGGGTAGGAAAAATCACAACTATTTCCGCCGCGGCCGAATATAGGTTGACACTTGGCGAATCTCATCAGCGAATCAGAGTTACATTATTAACGACGATGTAATTGATCTCGGCGGCGCGTGTCAGCGCGATTGCGCGCAGCCGGGCTCCGCGACTCGCCTCCCGCGAAATGTCCTAAGAACCGGGGCAGGCCGGGTCGGCGCGCGGAATTTCCCTCTTTTCCCTTTTTTCTCGGGCCGCGTCTGTCCACGGAACGGCCTTCGAGGGGGTTGAAGCTCGCTGGCAATCGGTCTATTTGATCGATAAACAGAACTCGGTCAAAATGACCGAACCCGAGGCCGGTCGGGTTAACGCGAAATAAGTGGAACGCGGCAATCAGCCCCCAAGTAGTTTTTTTCTCTTCTCTCTCTCTCTCTGCTCTCTCTTTCTCTCTACCTCTCCATTTCTCTCTCTCTCTCTCTCTTTCGCCTGTCCCGGGGCCGTGAGCAACTTCCGCGGGGAACGTCACGCAATTACGGGACGCGCGGGGGTGGCCGGCTGTTCGCGCGTGAATATCCCCGATGAATCGATACCCACCCGCCCCGGCCACGCGGCGCAGTTTGCACAATTATTGTTGCCCATTATCATTACTCGATGAATCCAATTCGGATCCGCGAGCCCATATTCCCTGGTCCGCTAATCCGCGCGACGAGGACGAAATGAAAACGCAACCCTCCCCCCCTCTCTCTCTCTCTCTCTGTCTCTCTACGTCCCCTGCTGTGTTAGGGGACGCGAATCAAGGGCCAGCAATCGTGTAAACGCGATTCGATTGAAACGTTCGACCTGTTTCATCGCTGCAAAGTAATTAAACCCCCGCCGAAGACGCGCCTCTCCCCGCGACGAAGAGTCCGGCTTAAAAGTAATATTTTTCGGGCGACAATAATCAACGTATCAGGCTGAAACTTTAGGAGTAGGTTTGCCAATCTCCGGAAAGTGGTCAGAATTTTTTTTCTTTTTTCGTTCGATGATAATGGTCGAGGAGCTGAAGTTGCGGAGCTCGAATCGGAGCGAAGAGGCCAAGTGCATACATTGTTCTGTAATGAGCTGCTGCAACAGTTTGAAACTTAGGGACCGGCAAGATTGTTAATCCGAACGAGCATAGTTGCTGCCTGAACTGAAACAGATGACAAGTAGTAATAGCTAGACTGCGGATCTGCATGCGAAATAAAAATAGAAAAGTAGAAAAATATTTTACGGTTTCAGTGATTAGAGCTTTTTTCAATTTCGTAATTTTCTAAAAAAAGGAGAAAATTTATATCTATCGTGTGCATATATGTTCTTCAATAGCTGTACATTAACGAAGCCGAAATGGAATTTTATTTCGGTTTAAGGGAAATTAATGACATATATATTTATTAGACTCTGTTCAGAATCTTCGTCACGAGTACGACTAGATATTGTAGGGCAAGGGTTGTAATAATTTTCTGAGATTCTTTTCGTCGTCCTATTATTTCCAATTTTGTTATCAATGCATAAAATCCGAAGTCTAGTGATGACAAGTAGGTGGCAATTTTCATTTCCTCGCGAGATTCATTGTTCGTTTTCTAAAAATCAAATTTGTGTAAATATTGTCTCAATATTAATTTACATAAGAATGGAATATCTCCTGAACATATCTGTCAAACTTCAAGTAAATCGAATTGGATTGGTTTCCGAAAAAATGCGTTTAAAGTCTCAAATACTGTCAGAGGCATAAGGGTTGCTCCGTGAAACAATGCTTCTTAAAATTGCTAATTTTATAGACTTATCCATGGTACAGAAAGTGTAAGAGAAACAATTTTATTTTATTTTTTGGAACCTTTCACAGTGAAGGGACCTATTAAAAAAAAAAAAGAAGCATAAACAGTACTTCATCCCCTACAGAAAGCACAAGCGTCATTAACACGGTATTGCAGTCCCCTAGCATCTTTCAAATTCCATCAAAATTTTGTTCGCCAATAAATATCGATTTTCCAATTTGGCCGGTGAGATAATGGCAGCGATTTGCGAATTATTGCCTCTTCGTTTCTTCAAGTATCAAGTCCGACACTCCGGCGGATGATGATTCGCAGCTAAGTGGTGCAGTCGATCGCACAGGAAGTTTACACGCTCGTAAACAGACAATTTGTTAATCGGGTCGGTTCGTCGTTGCAGAAATTTCGACCGGCGGATTCGTTGACAGCACGAGACTGGGGGGGGGGGGGATCTTGGCCAATGAAGTTTGCCCCGAAATCGAATGATCCGGTCCGTTGAAAGATCGTTTTAGTCCCCGGCGACTCTCGGCGAGACGCTCGTAATTCAACGGGGTAGGAATCGCGCGCGCGGCCGTTCTTGCGGGGCGTTGCTCACGCCATTTTAGTTCGCGCAATAATACGCGTGAATGGGCATGGAAAGTGTTATCGATGGGAACCGACATGGGCATTGTTTTATGGTTCGCTTCTAAATGGTCCATCCATCACGCTTTATCTTGATGGAGTATTCTGCCCGGCCTATTCATCCTTCAAAACGGCCGAGCGTCGCGGTAGCCCGCTAATTATTAGCCTTCGTTCATTGTACCGCTCGTGAATGGCCGCCGCGAAGAATGTGCTTTTCGATCCGAGACGTTCGATCCCGTTTTGCTCTCGTTCATCCTTGATTTTCGCGCCCCTTCGGGGGGGGGGGCTAAACCTAACCTACCCTACCCTCCTTTGGTCCAGATAACGGATCAGAATCCAAAATTGGGAATCAAATCCGAAATTAGATTTGATTTGCATCGTCGTTTTTACATCGTCAACAAAAAGATGAACAATGTAAAACGAAACTATTCTGTTATAGCAACGAAACGCTGCTCTATTTTAAGAATTATAGTCTCAGTCAGGTTTTAAACGACTCCCTGCTGAACCGCCCACTCGGGCAATATCGTAAAAATTATGTATTTTTAATGCGTCTGTCGTGTGGTTCCGCACAGTAAAAACATAATAATAATAATAATAATAATAATAATAACGGCCTACACGCAATGGATATCACCACCCTACATGCACACCAGTCTTTAAAGATAGGTTATTCTGGATGCATGTTCACTCAGACGAAAGTTCGCAGTAAACAGGATAGATGCTTGATTAAGTGCGCAATCTATCTTAGGCGCGTTAGCGAATCAAGAACACGTAATAATAAAAATATAGTTATTTTCTAGAGGAATAATATAATATGTTACAAAATCTTGAACGATTGGGTGGTTTCTCAAACAATGATGCAACTAAATTAAATGTCTTTATGCCTGATAATAGTGAGTAAGTAATAACTAGACTGCGGATCTTTATGCAAAATAAAAATTTTCTACCTGAATTGCAACAGACTGGAGTGAAATAGAAATTTATTTTCTTTTATATTACGTTTAGTAGGTTGAAAATAATGTAACAGTATTTTTAAATTTTTCTAATGTTTTTACCGTTTTAAAATACGCCTACCCATTTTTGTCATAAATGCATAAAATCCGCAGTCTAGTAATAACATAGTCTTCCCAGCATGATTTTTACCCATTTTCATCTATTCACCTGTATAATCACAATTAATAAATATAAAAAAATTTGCACCTCATTTCTTTCATTGTTCATATATTTCATTTTTATTTTAATATATTCGTACACAGTTATGATATAGTCATATTTTTAGACATACTCTATCGATCTTTCTGCTGTTTTAAATTTCGCCCACTCGTGTCTGTCACAAACACATAAAATCCGCAGTCTAGTAATCAGAGTTCACCTTTTCCCGATCTGAATGACTTCTTGATTAACCATCGTCGTTATCAAAGGAGTGAAAACCGCCCCCGCGATAGAGGTCGATTTTAGAAACTCCTAGACCTAAAATAGATTTAAGATTAAATAGTAGATTTCAGTAAAAGGTCTCTCCAATCCAATAAATTCACTGTCGGTTCTAAGAAGAACGCTGGTCCATGAACGTTCTTCGTTGGTGATTTTCTAATTAAATACCGTCGATATAAAAGGGGTGAAAACAATCCTCACAATAGAGGGCACATCTTTGGACATCTCAAAAGCATCTGAAGAATTACTAGAGCTAGAAGACCAGTGTATCTTTTAACAACAAACCTGTCCAACGGATAGTTTCATTTATCAGATCCGGGAAAAACGCTACTCCGCCATCGTTCTTAATTGGCGATTCTCTAATTAACCACGTGTTGATTTCGAAGGGATGAAAACAACCCTCACAAGAAGTGATCAGACCGATCTTCGGTCACATCGAAAACATCTCAAAAACCGTCAGATCTACAGAGCAAAATATTTTTCACCAAGAATCCTCTCCAATCGACAAAGTTCGCTATCGATTCCAAGAAGAACACGAGTGAACCAGTTCCACCATCTTTCCTTTGACTCGCTCGCCCTTTCCAGCGAACGATAGACCTTGTCAAGGACTTAATCCAAGCGGCACGCTTGTTTCCGCGAGTCCTAGTGCCCGAAAATGTTAGCAACGCGAGCCCTTCGGCAGGGCGGCCACGTAGCAGCCGGATTCCAGCGAGCTATTTTCGTTCGGCGTTGCATCGGCGGCTACGGATCTGCTTGATTTAATTTAACGTAACCGGGGAGCAGCGAGGATTTGCATAAGAATTCAGCCCGAGGCGATGGCCCGCCGCGGAGCCAGGGACTTCGTTAAACGGGATTTTACAGTTTCCCTCCGGACGGGCAAGGCCGCCGGGAGTTTTCCCGCGAAGGCTGACGCCGAAAATACGCTCCCGGACCGAGTTCCCCGGCGTTTTTGGCTCGCCGCACCCTCTCGGCTTCTTGTATTTTTAACACGCTCTTTCCACCTTCGCGATCCGACGGAATATTGGCTCGCGAGAAAAGAAAGAAAATGAAAACGAACGACGTCCCTTCACGAGCATACACGCGTAGAGCACACGCGTGCCCTCCAGTCGTCGGCGCGATCGAACGTCCTAGCCCTACACCGGCTTCAATCTGCGTAGTAACTGGTCGACTTCCTACAGATAATTTCCTAGCAATATCCTCGAAGCAGTCGGTGTGACCTGGATCGCTCGGATCCAGGACTCTTTCCCTCCGACGGCTTGATGTTATTAAAGATTTTAGCTAAAACAAGACACTCGGGACTCGGGCTGGCAAAGACCGCAGGCGCCGGACTACCGAATACACCCCCGACGTCTTTCAGATAACCGGGGGTTTTTCAAACTTTCGGTTTTCGGGACACCGGGGAGCCACCGGGATCCACAGAATCACGAAATTTCGCCAAGTTTCCCGAGCCCCGGCGCCCCGAGCGCTCGAGTTTTCAAAATTCCGGCTCCCAGGGATTCTGCCTCGCGTTTGCGAAGATCCCGTTTAACTATTCCGCCTGAAAATGCGATCCGCGAGAACGTTCGTTCACGCGAACATCTGCAACGTGCTAAATAGAGCACGGGAACACTGCGTTCTGCGAAAATGTGTGCTGGGCACAATGAGACTCGTTCCAGTTCGGTGCAATTTACCTTGATGTCTTGATCCATGAAAATGTCAGATAAAAGTGTTTAAACTTTTAACGCGGTGTTCACTAAAAATCTGAAGCTTTGATGGTTTGCTCGCATCTTCTTTTTAACCTCTTAAGTACGGCGCGCTTGTTCGCGACTCTCTCTCCTAGTACGGCGCATTCGTCCGCAACTCTGTTTCCCAGGGACGGTGCCCCTGACCGCAGACGGCACAAAAGCCACTATAGTGGTTCGTATAGTTCCAACTGATACTTTCCACGGAAACCACTATAGTGGTTTACCGTTCAAACTGATGCACTCCGCGGAAACCACTATAGTGGCGTACCGTTGAAACTGACGCTTTCCACGGAAACCACTATAGCGGCGTACAGTACTTAAGAGGTTAAGGATTGCGCATTTTTCCAGGACTATACGTAAGTTTGAACTTCTCGTTTTTCCTGAGATAACGGGTTTCCTTTGTGGTTGCAGGTAATATGGGTGTGCATCATCTGCCGCAAGAAGCAAGAACTCGTGTCGAGGACCGGAGTATGGATGACGAACACGAGCCTCAGCACCGCGGACAACGCGATGCTGCAACAGATGCAGGACATGCAGGTGGGTGGTCCTCCGGGACTCATGGACCAAACTCAGGATAAAAGACTGAAACTCGAGAGAGCGCACAGCGCCGCTGAGAAGGAGAATCTGCCCTTGTTACAAAGGAGCGCGAGTCAGCTCAGAAGACAGTACTCTCAGCAAGAGCAAGTACGATTTATAATCATCATTCTCATTTATCTGTTCGACCGCGGGCTAGTGTTCCCAGCGGGAGGTATATTTAAATATAGCCGCTCGTGCACGCACTGTTGCTCTGGATGTAACAAAAAGAAAATACCGATACAGATTATTCGCAAAGTAAACACCCCCGCCCCCCACCCCACACCCCCTGCTCAATCCTGTATGCTACTAAGTTCGGCGGTGCCTAAGCCGACGCCCGTTGATATCACCATAATCACACCGCCATCACTCACGAATCCTGACCAACGGCGACACTTTGGACGATTCCGTCTTTCGCGCTAGTACCAGCAACATTTTGCTCTGGCATTTGTAGTTGTGAAGTTTCTAGTTGATGATATCATAGTTTACCAGCTACGTAGCACACTTTGGATTCATGCACTTGATTTGGTTTTTTTTTTTTTGGAAGGGGAACATTTCGCATACTTTGTTTGTGGAACACGTACGTTCAGTTTTTAACGTAGGAACGTATCTGAGAGGTGTTTGTTGGCTTTGGTGATGCTGTCGTAGATAATAGTTTTTAGATTATTGTATTTTTAGATGGAACATTTTTTTAATGAGAGGTGAAAGGAAGGGAGGGACGAAAATGGTCCTCATTGTTGGGATGAGCAACATATTTGATTAATATTTTGGGGACTATTCAGCTCAGGAGAACATTGTACTGGGCACATTTGTGTACCTACTTCTTTATAAAGTGCTAATTTATGTGATATTGTATTTTAAATAGGACTTTTACAGTAGTAAAAATACATAATATTGCTATTTACAATGTCTTCCCAGTTCTAATTTCCAAGGTATTTGATTAAATATGTTTCTCGTCCATAATTTATGGGATGTTTTAACCCCTTCGACATGAACGATAACTGACGCAAAGAAACCATGTGTCAGATATTTTTTTAAACGTACTTTTTACCAAGATGTTCTTTTGTAAACATTGAGAGAACAGCAATCTCTTATGTCTCAACCCTCATACATTTCTCAAGGGTGAAGATTCTACGCCCATTTTCCTTTTTTCAACGGTATAATGTGAGATTTCTTCCTGTTTGTGTTGCAAGATATATTTCTTGAAAATGTGACATAACGAGGAACATTGTAAATGAAACATAATTCATTGATAGAAAGTGTAAAGCAGAGACGGATGGAGCATTAACCCCCAGGATCTTTTGGCAACTATTTTTTAGGAGATGGTAAAAAACATAAATCATTCAATCAAAACCGATCACCAACCAAAAAGCGAAGCTCAATTAAACCCGCAAAAACGCACTCCAAAGTGGTTCCGCGACTATGAAACGCGAGCCTAACAGCTGCAAAGTTAGACATAGAAGCCTAGGTTCCAGCTGACTTAACACATTAGGTACCGGCTATTCCAGAATTTTTGGACGTCTATGGTCCATGGCTAAGGATTTTTTAATAGATCCTCTAACACCAACAGAAACTTTAATCATAAACCAACAACTCACCCTTAATATCGTAATCCAATAATTTTTAAGATTTTTAAGTTCCGGTTTAGTACAGCACAATTATCGAAAAGCCTATTAATAGGCTTCCGGTAGATGGAGTGTAATCACTGTACTTACCGGCAAGTTTCTAACAGTCGTTTTAAAATAAAAATCAGCAGTTGGCAAGTTTGAAAACGATAACGTTTTCATTTAAGAAATTTTTAGAATTAATGTAACAACCTCTTTCGAAATTCTCATTTAGAAGAAGATTATCCAGCTTCTTCTGTAAGCAGCTTAATTATTAAAAAGCCTATGAATAGGCTTCCGGTAGGTCGACTGTGATGAGCCAAGACTCCGTAGAATTTCGAAAGGGCTCATTCGAAAGAGGAATGTTCAATCTAGCGCGCGCTGATCATGAGCTGACGAGATTACGCAGACATTTGGTAATATAAGCGTTAGAAGTAGGCCAAAAATTTGTATGCCATTGCCATGAGTTTTCTGGATAAAATCGAGAGTAGCGCGCGCTTCATTCTCTGCGAGAAAAAGCCAAAAACTTGAAGCACGTTTCCGGCGTCGGAATTCATGATATCCATAATACAGAGCAAAAAATGTAACAAGTTTAGGTCACAGACTTAAGACCCGTCGGATCAAGACCAAGACGGATCTTAAGTCAGTGTCTGAAGGCTGTGAACGGAAATGATACAGTCATCGCCCTGCTGACTCTGCCAAAAGTCACCGTTGGCCCTTAAGTACCAAAAATTCTCTGTTAAAAATCACGATTACCGTGGGGGTGCAGAATGAATCCCGCGTTTCTCGCGAATGGTCCAAAGTCGCGCAGCCCGACCGAATCGCCTAGTGCCACGCCGCAGCAAGACCCTCCGGGCGGATCGCAAGCGGATCGCGGGCGAGAAGCAGACCGCGCGGGTGGTCTCGGTACGAGAAAAATGGAAGTTGCTGGTCGCGATTTCAGGTGCCAGTGCGTCCGCTGTCCACAAGCGATAGAGTGGACATGTCGGTGTCGCCTCACACGAGGACGTTGCCGACGCCGCAAGTATCGTCCGCTCACCAGTTGCAGCAGCCGCCGCGGCATCCGGACGCGTTCGACGAGGACGACCCGAACCTGTACACCGGCGAGATCGACGGTCTTATGAAACAGCAACAAACTTACCAACGCCAACGACAGATCTACCCGGTAAGGAAGCCCGATTCCCTCGTTCGATCGAGCCGTCTCGTCCCGACGATGACGTTAACGCTCGAGACGCTGCGAGACTCTTGGAAAATTAAACATTCAACAAGTACGCCGGCTCTCTCTCTCTCTCTCTCTGTCTGTCCTCTTCCTCCTCATACACACACAAACACACACACACACACACACATACGCTCTTTCTATCTGTCTTTCTTTCTCTCTTCTTGTGAGTCGCCATCGCGTAGGAGCGCCGCTAGCCGATACTCTTGCGTAGGCGATGCTCGAGAGGCCTCTCGAACGACCAGTTTCCGGAAGATCCGAATTTATCGAATCGAAACAAAAGAGGGGACGGCGCTGGACACTCGCCCCCCCCCCCCTCACCCACGGACCCCGTTGATAATCGATTCACGCGCGACTTATCTTATCTATCGCGCCTTCGATCATCCCGCATCGAACATACTCGCCACCGTCATTCTTCGACCGAGCACGTCCCCTTTATCGAACATCGACGACGCATCGTGTTGTATATAGCCGACAGAAAAACACCGCATCTGCCGGCAACGTATACCTTCTGTGCACCGTTTCCGTTCTTAATCGAAGCATCGTTTCTAGTTAGAAGTAACTGAACCCCTGTTTGCCACCGTAAGATCCAGAGTAACATTCTTCGCTTGTACTTTAGAGAATCCTGCAAGAGACCGTAGGTAGAGAATTTAGTACGCTAGCGGAGCCGAAGTATGAGTATAACACGCATAAGCTCTCTCTCTCTCTCTTTCCCGTATCTCTCCTGTTTCTGCTTCTTATTAGTAGAGTCTATACTTTCTCTTTCTACGTCTCTCTCTCTCTCTCTCTCTCTCTCTGTTCGACGCGGACAGCGTTCTCGAGAAGGCTGCTCCACCGAGAATCGTAAGTCTCCCGACGAAAACACACGGCACACGGATTATTCTCTGTTAACGCCTCCCGGATTCACGCTCTCGTGGGATTATCGATCGAGCTACTCTCCGACGAGTTCTTGCGACGAGTTGTGTTGGCCGAGCAGTTGTCGCGCGCGAGATCGCGCTCTCCCGCCTTCGCCCCCGCCCGCCCCCCGACCCCTCGTCCCCCCTGGAACCGTATAGATCCCGAGCTTTTTCGGTTCGCAGGACCAGAACACGGACCTCGCGATGACATATGGCCAGCCGACGGTAGAAGCTGGCCCACCTCGATCCCAGGTCCATCCTCCGCAGCAACATTCGGTGCATCAGATGCAGAGCGCGCGTCCCCCACAGTCCGTGGGCGGGCAGGGCGCTCTTCAACCCCAAAGGAGCTTCAGCAGCAGCGAGGAGGAGCGCAGCACACCCGAGCCTGACGAGTCCGAGAAGGGTGAGTCCACGTTCGATCACTCTATATATTTTCTTCCCCCCCAAACCCCCCTCTTCGACTTACGTCGACCGGCTCTCTCTCCGCTGGTCGGCGTTATCGATCAGCCGAATCCTCGGTCCGACGAGGGTTTAATTATATACAAGCCCCGAAGAGTAGCCGCGAGAGAACACGACGCGACATGTGTGTTAGGCCGTTGTTGCAGTCGCCCTCGCGCGTGTTACGATCTTTGTTCTTTTCTCGAAGCTAACCAATGACCGTCGCGTTACACGCCCATGTAAGTATCTGTTGCGTTCACCTTCTTCCACTCCTCTCTCGATTACACTCAACCTACCTGTAGCGGACACCAAAAAAAAAAAACAAAAAAAGAAAAAACAATCACTATCTTTGCTTCCGTTCAGATGTTGTGTGTCCGTGATATTATAGTAATCGAGAGGCGACCATATGTATATGTATATACAAACACACACGGATCGAAGCGCCGACGAGGATGTGACACTTCGTGGATGGGCTCGTCGTTCTTGCCAGGGCTGTTGTTCGATTAGTGCCCTCTGGTTTTAACGAGTAGATAGGACATAGACCTCGAGGAAGTATTCTGTGTGTGTTCGTTTTTTTTTTTTTCTTAGCGGCCATCGTTCACACGTTGGGAATGAAAATAGCTTCCCCAAGTAAGATTGCTAACCGTAATTGATTGCTTATTTTGGAAACTAGCGGTCCCCAGGGACCGAACGCTTCTAACTTCTACAAGCTCTAGTGCTTTTAATTGCTAATACCTCTACACTGATTCTCCTTCTTACGTTCCTTAGGAATAGCTGCACAGACGTTCAGACGAGCTCCCTTGACCCTCATACGTTCCTTAGATATAGTTACTCGGAAGATCTCGCGATCATGCCTCACCCACATTCATGTCGTTAACTCACGGAAAATGGACAATTTTTAACAGCAGCGCATCCGGCTATGATCAGGTCCATTTCAACGTTCTCGAAGGTGGTACTTCTCGTTGCATCTCGACAGACGACTATTTCAATTATTTGCCGGGACCTGTGTAAGTCGATTTTGTATGACTAAGTCAAAGTGGACCATTTTATTCACAATGTCATATCTGAAACGGTCGTGTAAGTCGACCATGATTTTGTAGTATTGACAATTTCAATCGTTTGCCGGGACCTGTGTAAGTCGATTTTGTAGTACTAAGTCAAAGTGGACCATTTTATTCACAATGTCGTATCCGACACACCCGTGCAAGTCGACCATGGTTTTGTAGCATTAATTACGAGTCTGAACGGACCCGTGTACCATCGTCGAAGAACATGATCATTTTAATTGTACTCACAATGTCACATCTTAAAGACCTAAGTATATCAAAGCGTAAGACAAACAGAGAAGAAACGAAACATTTTGCCCTACTTAGGAACAAATATTGGATAAATTTTTAAGCTGGAAGCGTATGAGGGTTAAAGTATAAGTGCCCCAAAGGGTTACAGAGGGTTAAAGTATAACCCCAACATTGAGAGCTACTTTCACCCCCGAAAATGATGGTAGCTAAAAAAGAAAAATAAATTTGAATTTCCTTAAAATTCATCAAAATCAAAGGGAGCTATTTGATTAACAACCCTAATTCTCAACGAGCCCCAAACAATCCGAGGACAGAGTCTCGAGCAGCGGCCAAGGATGTAAAAAACCGAATCTCGCGAATTTCTCGAATCAGCCCGCGACAGAGCTTGACGAATTCCTCGCGGAGCGGTTCGATGCGGATTTGCCGCTTGTTGCGGCGTCGGCACGGGGCGATCGTTAAAAATGCGAGGAATCTGGAATTCGCGCGCGGATAAAACGCAGCGGGTGGGCGGGGTTTATTTGCTCCGGCGCGGCGAGTCCGGGGCCCGCGGAGTTACACCGTTTAATATCGAAACACGGGCTCGCTCCCCGGCCTGGAATTATGGCAGATAATTCAGCGTGCTTTCCGCGGCGGTGCGGTTGTAGGGTCGAGCGAGAAAATGAGGTTCGAAGTGGCGACCCGAATCTTACGCGGTGTACGTGTACACGTACGCGCGACGGTGCACGGTGTGTTCGATCATGGTATCGGGGCCACGTTAACTTCTATTTCTTAGCTCGGCCGGACAGTTTTTCCCGGAAGTTGATCGGCACTGACAGCAATATTGGCCCGTTACTCTTTCGAGATGTCACATCCTCGCGGCGCCAGTCGTACAATTCAGCGGCGGCGGCGGCGGCGCGGTTAAACGTCAAATCCACCGTCGAATTACCGTCAGTGAGGCTGCTGCCGCGCCGTGGAGGATCGGCGGTAGGAGATGGGGGTATGGAGACATTAGGGCGAGAGAGCTAGCTGGTCGGGAGGGTCAGCTCTGCCCTTGAAACCGCTCGCTGCACGAGGAGAGCCACGGGCTTTCCGTGTCAGCGGATAATTGGTTTACGGAGAGTGTGTGCACCTGTACCGCGGATATTTACAGGCGAGCCGACCAAGGAAAGTGTAATCGACCGATCCGATGCTCATGCAGTCTGAAAAAGCTCACGCGTCGCCGCGTACGCGTGTTCGTAAAGCGATTAAAACCACGCCTCGCCTCCCAGGCGGTCTGCGCGTCGCTCCGAAGACTCGCACGATTTCCTGCGATACCGAGTGTGGAGAAACTTCTCTCTACTGCGATCCAAGAAGTCTCTGGGTCCAAGAAGAGGCTGGTTTTTCGGGGAGGGGGGGGGGGGGGAGAAGAACGTAATACCCTGGGTTTACGAGCTGCTCGGCCGGTGGTTTACGACGGCTGCTGAGCCGAGAGTCCGGCCAGCTCGAACGTATCGGGAAAATGGACCGATCGCGTTTCTCTGTTCGCGAGAGCTAGAGAGAGCGGAGAGAGAGAGAGAGAGAACACCGATCTGAAATACTCGGAACGGGGAAAGTAGGTCCACTCTACGCGCGCAGCCAGAGATCGGACCGAATGGAGTGGCAGATGAAAAGCGATACTGCATTATCGCGAAGGCGTAGGTGTGCGCGCGCTCGCCCAAGCCCGAGCCCGACCCCGAGCCCGAACCCGCGCCCGCGGTGGGATGCGAGAGGGACCGGGTTCATCCTTGGCTAATGAGTAAATTTAGGTTACCGACGGCTGGATCGTCGCTGTGTTACGCCGCGAGCTCGCTCGTGCCGTGTGTTCACGAGATCACTCGACACACCGGCGCGGCGTCGCGCTCGGTCGCTTTTGTGCGACGCATTCGAGCCGGTTTCGAACTGCCCGGGAATAGAGAACACGGCGCACCAGCACACCTACCACACGAGCATCGTCCATCGATGTGCGTGCGTGCGTGCGTGCGTGTGTGTGCGCGCGTGGATGCAGGTACGTGTGGATCACGGTTGATTAGTCACCGGATCGGCGAACTGTGAACCGATTCATCGAGGTGCGCATCACCGGGAGAGAGAAAGAAAGACGGAGGGGAGAGAGAGAGAGAGAGAGAGAGAGAGAGAGAGGAGCTCTTGCAAAATAGGAACGACGCAAAGTCGTCTGGGTATCGGTGTCTCCCGTTTTTCTTCTTCTTCTGCTTTCCCTCGTGAGATAGGTCTCTCTCTCTCTCTCTCTCTCTCTCTCTCTCTCTCTCTCTCTATCGCGGACACCGTTCTCCCTCGATAGTGATCTGTTCTCGCGACCCAGGACGACAGGATCGAAATTGATTTAATACATCTTCGTTTGTAATTTCCAGTGCCCGATCGTCGATGCCGGATCGGGAACGGTCGGGCCGATCGGCGGGGGTTCAATCATCTGGGCACAAAGACCGAGGGACGAGTTCTAGATCTCCGGGATCTCTATAGAAAAGTCGCGAGTTTCCCGGGAGTCGCGCGAGGGGTATCGGGAGGAACGCGGGTAAGCCTGTTTTTTCGTCCGGGAGCGAAAATATCAGCCGGCGGAGGAGAAATCCTTGCCGGTGAATTTTCTTCCAATTTCTCGAATCCTCTTCTCGAGTATCGACTTGGCCAAGGATGCGTGGACGCCTGATCGACATCCTGGCTATCCTCGGAGCCGTTAAATCCTTGATCGGATCTCCGCGATCGTGTTTCGCGGCATATCGCGCGGGTATCCTGCGGGAATTCTCGGGTTCTGCCCTCCCGGTCTCGTCGTTGCATTGATCCTTGGTATCCCTCTCGCTACTCTCTCTCTCTTTCTCTCTCTCTCTCTGCCTCGCCAGCCCGTATAACCACCTCCCCTTCCTCCGCAGCTCGCCAGCCCCGTTTACCGCCCTTCCGTCTCTGTTTTCCTCAATTCTCACCCTCGCCGTCCTCCTCCACCTCCCCCTCTACCCCTCGGCGCTGTGCTTCTTTTCCTTTTTCCCCTCCTACTTTTTTTCTAGCTTGTTCGCCGTTTCTTTTTTAACTGGTAAATGCAGGTACTTTTTGGTTAGATGCGATTTCCCTCGCCCCCATTTCTCAATCCTTCTCGCCTATATTTCTTCCTACCTGGCGTGTTCTATTTTCCCTATTCTAGTTTGCTCTCTCCCTCTTTGTCTACGATCTCTCCTTTTCCCCTCGGAGACGCAGCATCAGCATCAGCATCAGCAGCGTCTTTCGTTCGTTCTCTCCTCGGGAAAAAAAGAGGTTTCTCATACTTCGTTTCCCTCTTCGCCGTTCTCTCCCGACTCTCTCATAATCCTTTTACCTTTGTCGAGCGTTGACCGAAACGTTGAGCACCCGGCTAGGAAAAACTCGGAGGGAACGCTGCCCCGGAAGAAGCTCGGGGAAGAATTTTTCGGTCACGCCGGGGCCGTTTAACTTCCCCGAGCCAGGAATCTTCACCTGGAACTCCGGCGATCCCCGTAACTCTTCAACTATCAACGTTTCAGCATCTTCCAGCGGTGTCTTCACATTTCCCGGCGTATCTTTCCGTTTCTGGTTCGCTTCACGCTGTTTCTTCTGCTCCCACGGAGGACGACGGGTCCTGTGACTCTCCATCCATCCTCTCTCTCTCTTTCTCTCTCTCTCTCTCTGCAAATTAGTCTCTCCCCACAGTGGCTCCCACCATAACCGTGGCTCACCCCCTGGATCCCGGCACTCGCTCGCGACGCCCACACGGCCGACAACGTGACGTCACGCGGCCAACACGTGGGCGAGCTCAAACATCTACCTCGTCGCTATTTCTGGCCTGTGGAACCAAGCTGAACCGAGAGAGAGAGAGAGAGAGAGAGAGAGGGGGGGAGAGAGTGATAGATAGAGAGCGACGCGTCTCTTTTTCTCCGGGAAAGAGGGTCCATTCATCTGCCCCTTTTGAGGCAGCTTGGAGGAGAGATTTTCGGCAGGGTGTCCGCGTCATGGGCTTTGCATAAATACCGGCTCGTGCGTCACGCACCTGGGTAATTTTCGCTTTAATAGTTATCCCCGGCACCGGCGTGTTTACGTTGCCCGACACACCGGTAGCTTCGGATCGATCCCGAGGCCACGCCGCGCCGGGAAATCCGAAGAGCTCCTCTCGCCTCTCTCTCTCTCTCTCTCTCTCTCTCTCTCTCTCTCTCTCTCTCGGCTACCCGGACGCTGACAGAACCGGAAACCTATTAGAAACCGTGGAAAAATTCCGTGGCATCGGCTCGAGGGGGCAGAGCACGGATTTTCGCGAGAGAGCGAGCACGGACCCCGGCAGCGTCGGTGTCACGGGCGTTGCCGGTTTCCGGCTGGATCCGTGACATTTCCCGCGTCGGATCTGTGTCATGGGGATCCGGTGAATTCATGATGAAGCGGCCCGGGTGCAAAGATCAGCCCGGAGACTGTCTCTTGAATTTTGCAGGGAAAGTTTTATTAGAACCCCGTCGCGGCGACCGGCAGTCGTAACAAAAGCGGACCCGCTCGCCAGCGGATCGGCTATACACACGCCGGCGGACGGTCCAGCAATAAATAATGATCGGACGAAACCAGCGACTCGTTGCATCGTTTAATTACGAGGGAACGTTCTATTTTTCTTTTTTTTTTTCTTTTGATAAATTTGGGCAGAATTTAGTTACGATCATCTAGAGATAGGGGCATTCTTTTTTAATCGTCCCAGGGGGACTATGTTTTTAATAGAAATTCGGCGGACATGGTAAATTTGAGACATGCATTCTTTTGCAATCTATTGGACTGTTCACGGTAAAAAAAGATTTCATTCTTTCCCAGCAAAATGAAAACGGAAATTTGGGAAAGCATATTACTAGATAAAAAAGGGATTTCTAATGTGAGACTCAATCTTTGTGCTTCTCAAATTTAGTTCTTCTCTTTCTCGATTAATCTAAAATAAAAGTGAATTTAACAAGATTGAGTGCTCGGTACCAAATGTCAGACATTAAGACTTGTAATAAGAACATTAAGTAGAATTACTAAGTAGCTTTGAAGTTAAATTTGCATTGTTTAACGATGCACTACTAGTGAGCCTTCTTCTAAAACTCCGTTTCATGAACTATACAATAATATTGATAAAAATGATCGTACCAGTTCAACCATTTTCTGTATAAATTTTTCTAAAATGCGCTTGTTAATGAGCACTCATTAAATGTGCTCCGCATTGCATCAAATCCTGTGATAACAAGCTTCATTGAATTGGCAATAGTTACACTCGGTGCTAGTATTGAATCATTACATCCGGATACAGATGATACAGACTATATTTAACATCATTTGCACTGTTAATAAATTCGTCCTGTTTGTAACATTTTAACACTAAATATGATTGGCACGCCTTGTACCATAATACGTGCAGGAATAGGACAATTTATTCAATCAATTCGCATGGAAAGATCTCTAGAGTTTCAATAATCGTAGAATAAAATGTACAAAACTAGTTATAATTCGACTGGTTAAGAGAAATTGATTGTCACCGGACTTCTTTGGCCCGAGTTTCGAGAAGAATCGACTTCGGGTTATCGACGCATTCCTCCATCTTGATACCGGACAGGTATCATAATACGTGCTAGAATAGAACAATTTATTCAATCAATCCGCATGGAAAGATTTCTAGAGTTTCAATAATCATAGAATAAAATATACAAACCTAGTTATTCGACTGGTTAAGAGAAATTGATTGTCACCGGGCTTTTTTGGCCCGAGTTTCGAGAAGAATCGACTTCGGGTTATCGACGCATTCCTCCATCTTGAAACCGGACAGGTCTTTGTGCAGCCAGACCGATCCGCCTACGACACGGAGGTCGATGGTTGGCCTCCGCTGGCAGCTCCATCGAAATTTAATCCGAAGACATTGCAATTTGACGGTCGAGCGACCGGCAGTTGGATCCGACGTCGTCTTTCAGCTGGCCCGGGTTCTTGCCCCGGCATTATCCGCTTCCGGCACCGACTGGCGGGATTGAAATTACTTTGTTTACTGGCGGGGGAGCCGGCACGCCACCGCCCGGATGCAACAAAATCACTCGCTCCGAATACAAAGTTCTCATTCCGCGGAGAACCCCGCGCGTTTCGATCCCGTTCGCGCAGCTCTTCGGAATGCATAAGATATTACCGGAGTGCCGGCCCCGGGAAAAACTTTATAAACTTCGCCCCGTGGCTTCCACTGCGCGGCATACTAACCCTTTCGATGCTGTGCTGGCCACTATGCTGTCGCACCGGACGGTTCTGCTGTGATCTTCGCGATCAATCTTCCGGGTACTTGCCAGCTTTCTTGCGGAAGCCAGTCTTTGCACTTTTGTTCCAGTTTTGTTCCTTGCCTCTAAGGCTGATCATTTTCAACGATGTTCGGTAACGTTCTAATCGATAGACTTCATGATTTCTTATTTTTGTGTCTGTACTGCAATGTCCGTGTAATTGTACAAGGATGTAAATATGTGCCATATGTTGCCAAGAACGTGGACGAAATTTTAGAAACAAATTGAAAGACCTTGAATGATCCAGTTTTAATAGGAAGATCAATGTGATTCTTCGAAGCAGTTCATTATTAAAAGAAATCGAAGTCGACGTTTCCAGTCAGCTAGTTATACTCTGTTCATAATATTATAGTTAGCTGAAATATAATCAGGAAGAAGTGGAACATTTTCTGGTACATACAAACAGAAAAATAATGAAATTTGCTGTCAGAAGTTTATGTGACTTCGTTAAAGGATAACGAAGGGGTTGCTTCAGTCAAGAATGCGATTTTTAAGTGCACTTTAGAATTTCTTTCTTGGGAAACTACATAAGATTTTACTATAAGTCTTTCAAAGTGTCCACGACTTCCTCCTGTTAAATTGTTTGAATACTTATTGGAGAAGGTGCGTTGCATTTGATAAAATATTTGAACAGTGAAGGCAAGCAACGAAACAAACGGTGGTAGTTAAGGAACAAATCGAAGATTAAAACAAAGACTGCATTTTAAAGATTAGCTTAGCACTCCAATAGCATTATTTCAACTTTTATAGCGAAGTTCTTAAAAGTCAGACATATTGTTCCAAGGAAAAGAAAGCAGAAAATGTCTGAGCATTTACTTTGATTAATTCTCTATTCTTTATTTTCTCTATTCCAATTGAAAACGGTATTGCAGACTATAAATGATTAAGTATTGATTTTTGTGCTGGTTTGGAGGTCAAGGTTTGCTTCAGGATCTCAGATTTGCTCAGTGATGGTTGAAAGGGTGTCGCGTTAATTTTATTCCGCGCGAAAGTCGCCGATTAGCACGGTGGAAAATAAATTTTGCCGGCTGTCTCTGGGGCCCGACCTCAACGGGGTCAGATTAGGGGCTTAGAGAGAGAGAGAGAGAGAGAGAGAGAGAGAGAGAGAGAGAGAGAGATACTTGTAGGTACGGGCTAGGCGTCGCGACGCCCGGATTCTGGAACCGCGGACTGTATAATCAAGCGCGTCGCTGGTTTCGCCGTGCACACCTGGTTCCCCCGCATTCACGGACGCACGCCGCGTCGCATACAACGCTAACGTACTGCACGCCGCGCCGGCAGTAGTGCAGCTACGCGTTTGGTGCATACGCGGTGATGCAGATGGCCAGGGCAGCCGCTATGCGGAGATCCCGCTTATTAGGGACGACGTCGACGCGCATTCTCCTCGCGATGCCTCCCGTTTTTCGGCTCGAGCCACCATTATTCCAACAATTGTTCGAAACTCCTGCAACGACTCTGAATCGACAAAACGAATATTTACCGGAGACTTAACCCTGCTGATGTTCCAGCTTAATCTGCCCGATCTGAATAATTTTTGGAAAAAGATGAACGTGTGTATTGGCACAAATTCTTTCATACTTAATTTTGGATCTTGTACGATCTTCAGAAACAGTTCGGATATACGATCCTGAGATAGTATGCCATCTGTTTCAACCAATTATGTTTCATTCGTAATGTTACATTTTGAGGAAATAAATTTTACATAGTGGATTGAAATAAATAAAATGTTTTACGGTACCTATACAACGACAACTTGTGAATCTTCGCTACGAGGAGCGTCTGAGGGTTGCCTGTCATGTCAATCTTGTACGTATGACAGAATTATTTATTTACACGTACGTATGACAGAATTATTTAGACAGAGCATTTAGGAGACAGAATTACACAATTGTAATGTGACGTTTAATAAAATGAAATAGAAATGTGGTTCGGTTGAACAAGGCCTGCAGAATCAGCAGAGTTAAGGGTCGGGCTTCAAAGCAGTCTCTTGCTGCATCTCGTTTTTTAATCATTTTAGAAAACCAGTTTGTTCTAAGAATTAACATACTTCATTCAAAGTTTGTCCTTTGAAGGATATGACAAATAATTGAAAAAAATATACGCTCTGTCCAACCAGTCGAGTCAAGGAGGATAAATTAACACGCTTATTAACAATTTGAGTGCGACAGAGTTGGAGTCCTATTTTCCACATAATTAACAAAGACAAGAGACTAACACGTCTCCTTGGGCTGACAATAGGAATACCGTAGAACGTGTAAAAGAGTGAAAGAAAACAGAAATACAAATGTACGATCGAAGTACATTCACAATAACAAATGAATAGTAAATAATAATAACAATACTTGTCATCATTGTTTCGGAGATACCAATCGTGGAGACGCGATCAATGTCGCTCGAGTGTTAAAACGGTTACATATTCAATGTGTGGTGCTCTCAAAAGTACCCCAGACAAATAATAAGCAAACAATGAAATGTTTAAACATTGTGATCGTCCAGTGTGACTTCGCCTAAATTTTGCGTAAACGAGCAACCGCAACGAAATCTGCAGAGCATCGGAGAGTCGATAGCACGATCCCCCCTCGCCAAATCCGCGAGCTACCGAGAGAATCTTGCTCGATCCGTCGGAAGGATCGATCGATCGACGATCAGCGAGTTTGTTCGCGGGCCCGTTCGCTGTTTCGCCTTTCGCGCGAGAGTAAAAGTGAGCGGCCGGCTTGAAGTCGGACGGCGTTGTTGCTCCCATTCGTAGATGCACACAATACAATTAGTGACTAGAGATACAATTAGTTTGTAGAAGTTCCGAGAGGTAAGTCCGTTACGCGCGCGCGCGCGCTGGCAGCTCGCAGCTCGCGAGAACCATCCCTTTAACGAGGATTTCCAGAGAGGAGCTGCGACGTCCACCGGATACATCCGAGGCGGACGAGGAGAGACGGAGAGGCGAAGGATAAATTGTCACGGCCACGCTTTGGCCTCTCGTCGAGCCTGCTGCCTTTGATTACCGTCACCTTTGACAGTCCTACACCCCCCTCCAGACACCCATCCCCCTCAACCGCCACCCCCTTCCAGACATTCTCCTGGTACCCCTCGTACCTCACCGTTGAAATTCTATTAAACAGATTTTTTAATTCGTTTTCAGGAACTACGTGTACGTTCACGGAGAACGTTTCTCCCCCCGTAGATTAACACAGACACACACAGACACACAGAGACACACGCCTCTGTCTTCCCTGTGTTCCAGTCCCTTCTCTCCACTTGACGTCACGACGCGTCCACGACACAGAAAAGTCTGCGTCGTTTAATATAGTTAATACGTCGGAGTTACGGGCCACGATATCGCCAGGATCGACGACGATACGGTGCCTCTTCCCCGGACCGGATGTCTAATAAAAACCGACGTCCCGGTACCATTAACGCCGACATCGTGGACCCTGGATATCTCCTGGCTCGTGACGTCGCTGTTTCACACCTGGCTCGTCTCGTTCGTCGTCGAAAATCACCGACGATTTTCGTTTTTGGGGACCGTCGGTGGTCAGAAGCGTGGCGTTTTGTCAACGCTGATGGACCATTTTTAATTGTACCTCTCTAAATATTTGGACATACAAGCCTGTTGTTATAGATTGTAATAATATGACTCTGCAGTAGAAGCTGAAGAAATTTCATAATTTTGAGAGTTGGGCACAAGCAGGTTGCTTAGAGGCCATTTTGGAATTCCTTTTGACAATTAATATGCATTGAAATGATGCATTTCAAGATTGAGATTTATGTGAAAGATTGCAGATATCGAGGCTTCAAGGTCATATACTGTGGTTGTTCGTACAGCCATCTCGTTGCAGTGAATTATGTGAAATTATTACAATACTGCACTAAGACAATTTGGAATCACTGTCTAAAATTTGTGACATAACTAAATATTCAGAGAACACTATTTTTAAAGAGTGATACAGTCTAAACTAGTCTATATACTTTTTTTTAATCAATCTTCGTAGGGGTTGATAAATACCGACCCCTTGAACCAACGATCTACAAACTAGTGAATCACAAGACGAACAATAAAATGTATTGGCGGTCACTTTCAGGAAGAAGTCGAGCTTGAAGGGGTTGAAAAATACATGTTCCACCCCTTCGCGGACGATCTAGAAAATCATGAATTAGAAGATGAACAGTAAAATGTGCCTGCAGTACACATAATTTACGAGGTAATTGTTGGCCAGTTTTTTGATGAAATTTATGGAAAGGGTTGAGACGTTTGGAGTCCAGAGGCGAACGACCCATAAAACAACGAATTAGAGAACGGACGGACGAACGATTAGAATTCAGTTAGGCGAGAGTACGATGATGCATGCGGTCCCACGCTTCTGGCCGCGGCGGCGGTGTAAATAGGCTGTTCTACTTAGGGTACATCAGTCCCTCGTAAATTCCGGGATGTTTTTCGCGTGGGCGGTCTGCGAACCAGATACCGGGGGTTGGGAGCGACGGGGCGAGGGTCGCCAGTGGGTAGAATCCCGGAGTGATTTATATGCGGTGAGTCGGTGTCATCTAACTTTTAAATTAAGACTCCGTGTGCCGGATCCGCGCGCCATGTCTGCTCCCCTCTCCTATCCCCTCCATTCCTCTCTTTCTCTTTCTCTCCCTTTTACTCTCCCATCCCCTCTCCCTCTCTCTCACACACTCTCTCCCTTTTTCTCTCGGTTACGCGTTCTATCTTTCTAGCAACTACCCCCGTTGCGCGTGGTGCGCGCGAGTTTTCTATTTATTACGGGCGCGAGAGCATCGTTCAGTAAAAAATACACACACCGGCGCGTTTATGGGATCCGATGGCCGCGGATGCGTGACTATACCCGGCTGCCTTGGCTGCGCTTTAAAACACACCCTTTGACTCTCACCCCCTCGGCCGCCTCGTTTCACGGTATCAACGTTTTCTGCCCGCCGCGCCGCGTAACACTTTGTAGCGGCATTGGGGCCTGATTATGCAAAGGATTCCCGCCTTTCGCGCGGAATACCGATTACCGCTACGGCTTTAAGCTCCGAACGTTTGCCGCCCTCCGCGGCACGGGGGTTGCTAAAATGGGACGCGTTTCGATAAAGGGGTTGCAACCGTACGACCAACACTCTCACCCGGTTTTATTTTTAAGAAAGAGCACCAGCGCGCATCACACGCGCCGATTCACCGAAGATGGCGACTGCGACCGAGGAGGCTCAACTCTTGGACGGGGGTGGCTTTTGGACACCTCGTTGGCAATTATGCCTGGGTCCATTAGAATATATGAATTGACCTACCAAGCACAAAACGTATAAAAGTGAAACGTCTTGTAGAATGGAGAAGTTTGAATTTACTTCAACATTGTACAATTTTTATTATCATATGTGCTTGAATGAAGAAGTCAATTTCCTACGAAAACGTTTTTATAATTTCAATAATTGTGAGATATAAAACCGGCCATTTTGACCGTGGTAGGTTTACTGTTAAATGGCGTTGATATTTGTTATATTGTGCAAGTTCGTGCTACTAGTATGTTTGAAATAAAATTATAAAATGCAGCAATTTGTTTGAAAAGTGATAGAAACGAAACTCGATATTGACTCAAACTCTGACTCAAAAAATCTTCTACACTCATTGAGAGCTTAATATCCATAAAATATGTTCGTAAAGTATTTTTGTCACTGAAATAGTCAAGAAATATCCCGGATAAAATCAGCAACGCAGGAAGTAAAATTACGAATGTATGCTAAAAGTGATTAATAATTACGAACAGCTACAATTCGAGCTGCAAACTACGATTCGAGCCACAAACGATTAATAATTACGATCAGCCACGATCAAAATGCGCAACAAAAAGTAGGATTAACAATTCATGCCACAAATGATTAATAAGTGCGAACAGCTGCAAATAAAATCAGTTGCATTGAGTAAAGTTAACAATTCAAGCCACAAACGATTAATAATTACGAACAGCCGCGAATGAAATCAGTGACAAAACATAATACTAACTATTCGGACTGCAAGTGATTAGGTTTCCGTTTAGAAATAGTAAGTCGAATGAAATTGCCGACAATCAGGATCAAAATAGACCCAGCCACCGCCGTCCGAGGGTAGTTCTCCGTTCTTTTCCACGTGTCGGAAAGACGTTCGGTCACGTAGGGGATGTAAGCCGATCGCGTGGCGATCGTATGGCCAATTTGCCAGTTTTATGACACGGCATCCCCTGCCTTATTTGCAGCGGCGACGAACGAGACGTTTTTCCCCTCTTTCATCCCCTCCCCAGAATCAGCCCCACCATGAAAACCTATTCCTCCCCTCCAGAATCAATCGACCCAGATCGAATTCTCGAGCCGGGGCGAAAAATCATAAAACGAAACGACGACTTACTTCTTGCGCGTAGCGAGAACACCAGACACTGCCTGCAACATTGCGATTTTACCATACTTTAGTACAGTGTTCGATTGTTCCATAGTGCAGTTTATATATACATATATACATATATATACCATAGCAGTGACCGTTTTCTTTTTACTATCTTTTTACATGGAACCCCGCCCCCCTCTGTTCTTTTGCATCGAAACCGAGCATAGCATATAGATGATCCCCAGTGTGTTTTTAAACGACAGTTATACGGGGTGCCGTCAATCTGGCGATACAACTAAACAAACGGAAGTGAATCCGGATGGTAAAATAAATCGAGAATGCGGAAACAAATTTTGCTCTCCGAGGTATCGTTCTCGAGAAAACCAACCCCGTGGGCAACCAGGGTCGTTTATGTCCGCAGCGAAATTTCACTCTTGAATTTCTTCTCCACATTTATTTTTCCCGTTAATGCCTCAAACGCTTGAGGTCCCAAAAATTATTTATTAAAACGGGGACTCCAATACGTATTCCGGAATTTTTTTTAGACATTTCGAAAGCCTAGAACAGTCTAACATAAACGACCTAGTATGCAGACGGCGTCGAAATAAATTTGAAGGTTCGTCAAGCTGCGTGCTATGTTGAATTGGCTGACCATTGCTTGCCGATTCTACTTCTTGTAAGTACCAATGCATGACGAGTCCCGACGAATTGTTTAAAACGATTTTCTCGAGAATGAAAGCTTGCTTGGAACCATTGTTTTCAATTTATTTCTTTCCGTAGAATTCCTTTGTTTGTAGTTGTATCGCTACATTGGAAACAACCTGTGTATATTTATTATTACACTATAACCCCTTCAGAGTTGTGTGAACCAAGTAGCGGAACTGTTTATCTTACGTCCGAGTGATTTTTCTGTCCACGTTCTCTTTTATTTATGAACCGACGTTCGCACGTGTTCGAGAGATTTATGTTTCGCGGCGCGTGCTGTGTGTGTCTCTCGCGTGATCGCGCGTCGCGTCGCGTCGCGTCGTTCGACCAACGGGAATGATGCATTTGTTGCTCTAGCGGTGAACAGAAACGATATATACATATATATTCCTACCCCACCCAAAAAAAAAACAAAAAAAAAATATACAACCGTGCACATAATCATGCAACATGTGTGACTTAAAGAGAGATCGCCTTTTAGGGGAAAAACCGCCGTCCATGGTGGTGACTTCCAGGAGCGTGAGGGAGAAGCCCGGGGACAGAATGAATCGTCAGTTTATCGCGGTACCTACTAATTTTCCAATAAGGCAGTTCGTTTTCCGCTATATATATATATATTTATACATGAACCGATCGCATACATATATATCTACCTAAAAAAAAATATATATATAAATATTATATGTATATCTCTGCGTATGCGTGTGCATGTGTGTGTACGTCATCTGCCGACCGGTCGCGATTCTAACGCGGCACAAAGAATCGCGTCGATCGGACGAATCGGGGGAGAAGAGTCGACGGAGCTTTTTCATTTTCCCTGGGCCCCGTTTTTCGTCGGATTCAATTCGCCATCGGGCTTTTTCCACGAGCCTAACGACGCCCGAAAACGAGCGAACGATTGGCCAAGAGACACGTGGGCGGCCACGTGGCGCTCGTCGGCCATTTCCGCGATATTTCGTTCTTCCATCGGTTCTCCGGAACGTGCCGAATTTCTTTCGCCTTTAGACATCGTGATTTGAATTTTCGAAACGCCGATGCGGTCCTCTGTTTTATCATAGACCCTCGATTTTTCATTTTCCAGCCGTTCGAAATTTCTTGTTGTAATCATTCGTCCTCCTGGTTTTTATAAATTAAAATCGCAGATTGCATCGCGATTGTTAACGCGTCTCGGACGATTACGAGAGGGAAGAGTATATTGATTACGAGTATGTTGATCGATGCGATCGGTCGGCAGAGCTGTAACAGATTTTATTTGTTCTACTTTGGACGGCTACGAATCGTGCACAGGTATACCATATATCGTTTACACCTCACTCACGCCACGTACACGTATCGCTCACCAGATACTCCCGGCATTCCTACATTCCTCGATGTTCGTCTCGAAGATACGTAACGCCCACGCAACGGGCGCCGCGTGTGTTCCGGTGGAGGTTCTCCCGCGGGCGATCCCGCAACATTCTACCCCGTGACCCCGAATTCTCGCACGCTTGTTCTTTGATCCGACAACGTTACCGTCCCATCGATCCCTCCGATCAATACATCGAATGCTGTTCCATGACACGCGGCGCCCGGCCGCGTACAATTTCCAAGCGTGCGAAATTCCACCGAGAAACAACCCCCACAATCCTCAGCCCCGATACGAAAACTTGAAAATCTCGGGCGGTCGCTCCTATTCTCGCAAGCTTCTTCTTCAACCCTTAACCTCCAACATCAATTTCAGTGTGCTCAAACCCCATTTCTGCAATTTTTTAATCTCTAAAAACTTTCGTTTACGCATTAACCCTGGAAAACCCTGTTTGTCTAAAGTCAAACAATGTCCAGAGAATTTGAAATGTTAGTTCCTCCAAATGGAAACTTAACTAGGACACTAATAGTCTGATTTTCTTCAACCTTTATACAAAATTTACTGCATCGATTACAAAGAACAGAACCGAAATTTATAGTTACTTCAACCATTAATGATTTTCATGAATCGAAAATAATAAGACAGTGTTATTAAATTCTGCTTTTGTTTTCACTTTTATTTCTAACCCTCGACCAATGCCGCCGTATAAGCGGCATGACACTTTTACTTACTAAATAAAAAAAAAATATAAATATTTTCCTTTCTATACTTGACATAAAAATGTTGAGTCCACAGTTTCTCTTCGTATAAAAAATAGCTTGGACCTGGTGGGAAGTAAACTTGAACTACTTCCGGACCGTTAAGGGTTAAGTTATGCTCTTTTATAAGAACAGAAAATGATTCTTCCCTGAGCCGACTTTAAACTTATTATTATTCCGTAAAATCGAACCATTTTCCGCTTGGATTCTACTCGGACGTCTAAGGGTTGAAGGAACCGAAATTCACCGATTCTTTCTATCGACATCAATTTTCGCGTAGCTTTGCGAGCGTGCAGAATTCCGATTTTCGTCCCCCGGATAGAATATATCGGGCGGCAGACTCGTGGCCCCGAGGGGACCTGGGAAATCTCGGGCGGTCGTCTTTCGAGAGGTGGCATCGCTATTGTGCACGCACACATACGTACACACACATACAGTACACACACACACACAGCCCTGGCACATGGACGCGAGTATATAATATACCCGGTGGTTCAGCGTTCTCGGCAGCCGTGTTACGGAGGTCCGTGAACGGCTCCCGAGAAGGAAGCTCGAACCGCCGTTCCTCACACTTTTCCCACGAGGGGCGAGCCTGCACCGCTGTCTTAGCCCTGGTTTTTCGGGGCAGGGATGCCGCAGTACACTCGGCACAGTGCTGTCGGTCGCGAAAGACTCGTACACCCACGCGCTGCAAATATTTCGGGAGAAGAGTCCGACGTTTTGCACATTTTGCGACTGATTCGCTGTAGTCAGACGTATCCTGGAAAAATGATTTTTCTTTACCTTTGTCTGTTAGAGAGGGCCAGTAACACGAAGCCAGAAATGCCTGAAAACGTACGAACAACTGCCTCGTACATGCAAAAATTTATAAAACATTATATTCCTACAGTGGTTCTAATTGTAACGACCAAATTCTGCGAGTGTACCAAAAAGGGGTACAGTACACACTTTGCGACTGATTTGCTGTAGTCAGATGGTCCTGGAAAAATGATTTTTCTTTACCTTTGTCTGAGAGAGTGGGCAAGTAACACGAAGCCAGAAATGCCTGAAAATGTACGAACAACTGCCTTTTAAATATTAAAATCTATAAAACATTTTATTCCTACAGTGATTCTAATGATAACGACTAAATTCTGCGAGTGTACAAAAAGGGGTACAGTACACATTTTGCGACTGATTTGCTGTAGTCAGATGGTTCTGAAAAAATGATTTTTCTTTACCTTTGTCTGAGAGAGAGGGCAAGGAACACGAAGCCAGAAATGCCTGAAAATGTACGAACAACTGCCTTGTATATGCTAAATTTATAAAACATTTTATTTCTACAGTGATTCTAATTATAACGACTAAATTTTTGCAAATATGCAAAGAGGGGTAAAGCAAATGTCGATATAAAGGCGCAGGTAAAAATGCGAACATCGGCGAACAGTTACATTGTGCATATTAAAATCCTGTTACTACAATGACGCCAAAAATAACAATTCCATTCTGTAAATACACAAAGGGGGACAATAAACCTCAATCAAAAGGCGCGGGCAAAAATGTATGCACATCCACAAACGGCTACGTTCTTTATATTGAAATGTACAAAACATTCTATTATTATGACGATAGTAACAATAACGATACATTTTATGAACGTAAGAGGTACAAAAGGGGTACATGGGTAAATGGAAATCGTAAAGGGTAGGTTTTGTAAAAATCTGTAAACTATCATACCTTGAGCACATTAACACTAAACCTGTCAAAATGACCGGTTTTCTATTTCACAATGGTTAAAATTATAAATACGTTTTCATAGAAAATTAGTGGACTTCTTTATTTAACACGTTAAGTGCCAAATATCAACCCCAGAGATTCTTACAAAATCAGAGTAATTTAATTAATGAAACCACAACTAGAAAATTAACATTTATCATATGAGATGCTGTCTTAATCCTTTTGAATTCGAAAGACTTTAATAAAATTCGGTTTATCTGGATATCTTATAATAAAAATGAGTTTCTAAACAAAAATCACTGTCAGCCATATGTGACTGACGTGGCAGTTAACGTGTTAAGCACATATTATAATGCCAATCGTACAAAGTTTAACTAAATTCAATCTTCTCCCTTCTATAAGACGTTTCACTTTTGTATGGTTTGTGCTTGGCAGGTTTAGTGTTGAAGTGCATAAAACCTCTCATTGTTACTAACATTGGTCAATTTCAATATAAATGGGACGTAGGCAGCAACGTATGAAAATCTGCAAACAGTCAATTCGAACATATTAAAATTCATAAAACGTCTCATTGCTTCCCATATACTGGGACGGTGCAAGTAGATTTTCAATATTTTCTGTCTTCGATTTCCCAGGAACATCTTCGAGTAAACAACCATAATAGACACTGTCCCTTCATTTTCCCCGGACACGTCGGATCACGCAAGTCCCCGGACGCGCGTAGAACGTGCAAATTCGCGTCTTCTCTTAGAATACTTGTTAATCGGGTGCGCGTAGACTTGGTCGGCCGGCAGCGCGGATCTATGAATGTCAGGGTTCAGATGAGTAAACTGTGGACGTTAGGGATGCCGTGTACCCGGCAGCAGGCATCAGGAAGCGAGTCTTGGGGGCAGAATCCCGAAATTGTGAAACGCCGGGCTGTAAAGCTCGTGAATTTCGTATCGAACGAGGATGCGGGCGTAGCTATGAGAGAAGAGTGTCGGAAAGAATCGCGGGCGGGGAGGAGATTACTATAGCGGCGTTAAGGTTGCCTAGATAGCTTAGTGGCGGGAGTGAGAGGGGGAGAAAGCGAGGGGAAAGGGGAAAAGTCGGAGGGGATATTGAAAGGGAGACGATAGCGAGAGATACGAGAGAAAAACGAAAGAAAAGAAAAAGAAAAACAAAACGTTTTGGATCTACTGTAGGGAAGGGGTACTACCACCATACGGGAGGTCCGATGTCAATGTCCGGCGGTGGACGTAGGCACAACGGACCCCACAACGGGCACCACAACGCGGGCGCGATGACCATCGAATATAACGGTCATCATCCACCGCGAGAGCCGCGAAAAGAGGAGAGCACGCTCGTCAGACGGAGTTTCCGAAGGAGCGGCGACGAGTGGCGCGGCGACAGTAGGAGGTGCGTGTGCAAACGAAAAAAGACAAAAATAAAATCGGCGAAACCGTGTATTGTTTTTACAGTTCGTTCCTCATTCAATTTTCACTTCTCTCGTCCAACCACGGAACACTTTCCCCGCGATTCGCAATTTCGCGTCGTCCCGGGATTGCCGGTCTCTGGCGACGCCCAAGATGCCGAATCTCGTATCGGATCGTTCGCTTCTTCTTCCTCGCGTGATACTCTTCCCGGTGTCGAGCCTCGTGAGCAAGGACAGCCGACGATCATGAACGACGACGCTGACACGGACTCGTCATTTCACTGGCAACCTCGGGAAAAATCCGAAATCCGAAAATCGGCCACGATTCTCGAGGAACGATCCTCCGGCTACGCGGACACCCACGAACAATGAACACCTCTACTCTAACCACAACAAAAAAAAACAAAAAAAGAAAAAACGAAACAGGAACACAATACACACCAGGCACCATAGAGTAGCTCGTTCCGCATCTCTGTGTATGTGGGCGTGTCCACCAGGTTCACGGAGAGGAGGGGGAAAAAGACAGTGCGATTTGACGGTGGGACCAATGTCGGCGGCCCTCACGAGGAGTGGTCCTGGGAGGCCGATCGACAGGGTAGCCAAGACAGCGCGACCAAAGACTCCGGGATAGACACCTCTAGCACCTTCACGAGCAGTGAAGACAGCAACAGGGGCGACCTGCCCAAGGTACGCGCGGCCGTCGATGCATTTTTTCTTTTTCGGGGGTGGGGGAGGAGTCGGTCGCACGCACGTGCAGGGGGTAGAGGGACGGTGTGTGTGGTTCTCGGCCAGGCCAGGCAGTCGCTTCGATTAGAGTACCTTAGGAGGATATAACAGGACACACAAGGTGGATCGAGTAAAAGGGGTCTCTCTCTCGGCGAGATTGATCGATTCCAGTGTTCCACCATTGTACATTGTATCTGTATGACCGAATAACGACACGCTTTTCTTTGTCACGCTTGCACTCTCTGTTCGCGTCGCGCGCAGCCGAGTTTTTCAGGCGCTAAACCGTGGCGGATCTCTGTCGTCCAAAGTGGAATACTACGGTCTACTCTTCCTTGTTCCTTGCTTACTCATAGAGCTTTAGTGGAGAGAGAGAGAGAGAGAGAGAGAAAGAGAGAAAGTGAGCGAGAAAGGGAGAGAGAGAGAGAAAGAAAGATTGTTGACGAGGATTGTCCTTGGCCTTGTTAGTGCCTGATGGTTTGTGCAACCTAGAGTAGTGTTTCTTTAGCAAGTTTTCGACTTGACCCTTTCGTTGCTTCGAGCCTTGGTGCTCTCGAATCCTTTTGGTTTACCGATTCAACGTTTCCCTCGAGTCGCATCTTTCGGTTTAGACGATTTAGATATAGTAGCGAAGCGTACAACGATTTATTCGGTCTGTCTCGGAGGCGCAACGAAAGGGTTAACACGCACCTCGACGCGCGTCGAACGCCAGGTGAGCCGAAGTTTCAGGGAGGCCTGTCCCTCGTCCCGATCGCCTGTCTCTTTTCGTCGCCAGCGACGCTTGTCGAACTTCAAGACACCTCTTTTGCTCGATTTGCCCCCGAGCTTGACGGCTTTCGCGCTTTTGGTCCCGTCTTTTCTCTGGCGGGCCGCTCGCGTTCTCGCGGTGGTCCCGTCGCGCTGTTGCTGTTGTTGTTGTTACCTGTGACTGTGTACACCGTTTTTGCTCCGCCGCGCCGCGCCGCGCCGCGCCGCCTCGGGCGAACGGACGGCGGCGTCCCTGGCCACCCGAATAGATGATCGCACCTTTCGCATGAGTCTTGAGTCTTGTCTCTCACCATCCGACAGGGTTCCCGGGTCTTGGACACCGTAGACATCTTTTAGCCGGTCATCTGTATCGCTTTTTCTTCACGGATCACTCTCTGTGTCACTGGTCTACACAATTCGATTCGCGATCGATCATCAATCGCGTGAATCCTCGTCTCTCTTCATTCGGACGTCTCATTCATCTCTCTCGACGATCACCGCTCGGTTCTCGGACACTTCGCGGTCGCGCGCGCCTGTCTTTTCGGGGTCTTTAGGCGAAAACCGTCAGTGAGATCGTCGGAAATCGTTTGGAGCTCGCAGCAGCAGGCACACCACTCTCTCATCATCCCCTCACCACTCACATCTCACCACTGTTCATTCACCACACGATACATCTCGCGCCGGACGACCCGGGACAATGTATCGTTCCGCGTTATTAAACCAAAAAAAAAAAAAAAAAAACGGGGCGAACCGGCCGCGGGGGAGGAACGCCGGGAAATCGCGCGTTTAATCAACCTTTGACGGCGACGCTCGCTTGACCGGCCGGTTTCACCACCGACAACATTCCGAAACGATATTTCCGGCCCGGAATTGCGAGCGCCCGCGCCGTTAATTGGGAATGTATTTCTTCCAACGAAGCGACTATTACTCCGCCGCGCCGGCCGGACGGAACGGCCGGACAAGCGTCTCCGAACCGGAACCTCCGCGATCCAAAGAGATTTATCGTTACGCCCGATAAATATTTTACTTCGTCTGCCTCCGTCTGGTGGAGCGCAAAAAGAGCGTACTGCTCTTCGTCCGGGGCCGCGCGAATTTGAAAATGATTGGTTGAAAGGGTCGCGGTGAAACTGCGAGGCTCGAAATGCTAGGGCAGAGTGATGTTTTGTACTTTTTTTTTTTTAGGAAGAGTGTGTTTTTGATTTTTAATCGATGCTTTTGCCGTCGAGTTGGACACAAAGTGATTAAGGACATTGTCCGGAAGTCCTATGTGGGTTCTTAAGGAAAAGACTTTTTGTTGAATTCTACACCTTTTTGTTTACGAAAGATTTTGGACAATTAGGGCAGTGTGATGTTTTGTACTTTTTTTTAGGGAGGGGATTTTTTTCATTTTTAATCGATGCTTTTGCCGTCGAGTTGGACACAAAGTGATTAGGGACAAAATTTGCGAATGTCCTATCTGGGTTCTTAAGAAAAAGACAGTGATGATTTCATGAACGTGTAGCTCCGATTCCTTTTGTTGAATTCTACACCTTTTTGTCCACAGAAGATTTTGTACAATTCAATTTACATTTTTAGTTAATCAAACAGTATTGTGTGAGCACATAACAATCTAACTATATTTCTTCGTGCCCTGTTTTGAAGAATTTAGAGCTAGTAGTGGTAGAGTTATTATTATTCTTTTTTATAGGACATTGTATAAATAGCTGATAGTTTAAACTGACTGCTAAAAAGGTAGAATTTAGGAGAAATGTCTGTAACTCTGGCTTAGAATGGTTCCAACTGCCACCGTCCCGGGTTTAATATTCATAAAATGGTACTCTGTCGAGCCATTTTCTATGTCTTCTAAATTGTGATTACCACGAGTAATCATGTATTTTTTAACTGTCCCATGTTCCATTTTTGTACAGCATATTTCTATCTCGTACTATCTACGAGACGTAATATCTTTGTAAAGTGCATTCCTTCTTATTGTCAGCAAATTCTTAACACTAGAACAACCTGGTGCTTGAAAGTAATTGATTTATTCCTCATGAAAATGTTAACAGACTCATATATAGCCTACACGATCTTCAGTGTAATATCTGTTTGCATAAGTTAAATTAATCAATAATCTCCAACTCAAGCATCGTCACAGTCTCAACAATTCTAAAATAAAAAAATGTGGACCCAATTATTTCGATTGTTTCAATTAAGTATTAGCTATGTGACTGTGTTATTTGCAAGGTTTGGAATAATTTCAATGCTAAAAAATAAATTTACGCCCGTTAGAGTATCGGTAACAGAACAATGAATGTCCGAGTTCAATTTATACAAAACTCTGAAACGTTTTGTCAACCGTTTTGATTTTCTGCTTGCCTCTAAAGCAGAATCTGAAAATAAGTTCTCACACCCCCTCGAAAGAATGTGTTTCTAAAACTTTATTTAGAAAAGTACATTGCAAGGTAATTTATTTAGTGAAAAATAAATTTTCCATTGAAAATTTAGAAACTTCTCTCGCACCCCTGGAAACGCTTCCTGGCACCCCCAGTGGTGCACGCGTTAGGTTAAGAACCACCGCTTTATAGGAACATTAAAAATAGAACCTATTAACACTAGGTTTACGCAGCACTAAAAGTGGCTATTTTGGATAATTTCATAAAAATAACGGGAATATGTTCCAAGGAATAAAACTACCGAATAAATGTCCTAGAAGTGCATCTTTCCAGTCCCAATAATCGTAAATTAAAAAATTTAGAACCTGGTCATTTTTACGGGTCCCGTAAATCTAGTGTTGAGAAAACTAAATGTTTAAGATGAACTCATAAGTTCTGGAAAGTTTTTAAAATTTTTTAACTCTCTACCTCCTCTAAAAAAAAAAAGAATACTAACAACCTCATGCCTTGTAAAGACCACCACAAATAAATGAATGAACAGAGCGAATAAATTAATGCAACACCTTGTAGGAAGCAAAACATGCTCAAAATTAATTTATACAGCGAAAAACTGCAGCAGGGTGCAAAACGCGGAGATAAACGGAAGCGTCAGGGACGATCGCGCTCTACCAATGGAGGCAGAGAACCGAGTCAGTCGAAAAATCACGGGGAACTGGTCGGTTTCGTAACCGAGGAGGGAACATTCATGATCATCGCGTGAAAACGGAGCCCGTTGGCGGCACGGCCGGGCATCATCGGTCGTCATTGTTCTTCCGGGCGGGCAGCCTCCATTCGGACGTCAGTTTTCCGATAGCTTCCTCGGCCCCGGGTATATTTGTCAATTTGCTGGCGTCGGAATGGCCGATGCCCGACCACCGTTCGATTATCCGTTATTGTTATTATACGACCTCGTAAATCGGCTTCGAATTTCGATCCGCGGCCCAAGCCCGAGCCCCATTCTTTCGCGAGCCCTTCTCTTTTCTGTCTGTCGTGCTTGTGAAGCCGCTCAAACGGAACCGGCACGGCTATCCGCGTACCATAAACTCGCCTAATCGACGCACTACCTTCTCGGATTAATCGTTCGTTCCTAACGAGTCCTACGAATTCTAAGAAATTAAGTCGGGCTTCTCGAGATGCGAAACGGTCCTTACGGTCGCCATTTTTACGCTTTGGTCGGATAAAAGCTAAACTAATTTCTCAGGTGTCGGTAGTTGATGAAAGGTTGCTGCTGTCTGTAAAAATATATTTTTCTTATTTTCACGAATCGGGAACGTATTGTACATGGACTGAGGATTTATATTATACAAAACATATAAAAGTGAAACGTCTTATAGAAGGGAAAAAATTGAATTTAGTTAACACTAAACCTACCACGGTTAAATGACCGGTTTTGTATTTTACAATTATTGAAATTATAAAAATTCACTTGTAGAAAATAGTGGAATAAATTTCCGTGTCCAAGCATTTATTACATGAAAAATTACGGACAATCTCAATAAATTTAGGGTTGCAATTTTTCTAAAGCAATAGTTATCAGATACTGTTAATGCTTGGTAGGTTTAGTGTTAAACTTTGTATGATTTTTGTTATAATATGTGCTTAAATAGAGAAGTCAATTCAGTAATTTCCTATGAAAACATTTTTATAATTTCAAGATTTGTGGAATAGAAAACCGGTCATTTAGACCGTGGTAGGTTTAGTGTTAAAGAAAAAAGTTGAAACACGAGCATCAGAAATTTTGAAGCTGACTGTTGTACGTATCATGCTGTTTTATTTTCTATCTATGAAATTTATTCAGAGAAGAAGCTAGTTTCTGCTGCGTTTCATTCAAGACAGTCGTCATTCAATTTCTACAGCAGACAATTTTTACTTCGCATAAAGATCCACGGTCTGGTTACAGTAAATGGTTTTTCATGTGGGAAAAATATTACTTATTAAAATAGAATTTAACAGCTTCACTTTTCACATTTTACAATCATTGAAAAAAAAAGAGAGAACTTTTCTATTCGGCTCTATTTTTCGTAATCGATGCGGAGGAGTTTAATTATGCGCAATCGCAATTTATTTCGCCGTCTGTACGCGACGCGTTGATTTTACAAATTGACAGCTGACTTCACGCACCGAAAACATGAAGTTATAAAACGATGAGCCGCGATGTCTTTCGTCTTCGTTCAGGACAATTACGTTCGACTGAATACGTTCGACCGGCCACGTAAGCTGAGACACTTAATTCCACCGAAATCCCGGCTAGGAATTAACGGTCCGGCCAAAGCGAAAAAGCGGTTGCAGATTGCATCTCGAAGAGCGAAGGGGCACGATACTCGAGAGCTGGGAGGTTTCGATAGCGGAGGATACCCGGCTCCGCGGAGGAACGTCCCAGCGGAGTGCCGTCGTGAAAATTCATGGCCCTCCTCGGCAGTCAATGGTCGTTATTTCCGGTTTCGAAAGATCTGTGAGACTCTTTAGCCTCAACTTGGACAATAAAACCCGTCGAAAAGTTTACGAGCCCGGCGACGACGGCTTCGGCGCGCTTCGAGTTCGCGCTGGACACTGCATTTTATCCGGGCAGAGTTCATACCTCCTCGTCTTCTTTTCCGCCACCCACCCCCGGTTTCTTCTCTCTCTCTCTCTTCGGAACGAAACTTTTAATTACACAATTTTTCTGCCGAGCGGGGGGCTAATACAAACGAAAGACGACTTCGGCGCGGCACGGCGCGGAGGCGCGCGCTCCGCGCGAGCGTTCGCGCGAGGAAACTCGGTCTGTAACTCGATCGGCACACCGGCTGACCGAGTTTCCGAGTCCCTCGCCGAGGCTGAAAATATCTCTCGATCGTTCTCCTTTAGTTTCTAGAATTACCTTGCGTCTTGATCCTCGCCGGAGATCGTTTTCCCCCGCAACAGGAACGAACGATTTGCCCCGAAGAGAGAGAGAGAGAGAGAGAGAAAGCGGCTGGCTCCCGGGCTCTCGAAATCGCGTGCACCCGCGATTCCACACGGATCATCGTTCGATAAATGGGAGGAAGACAGGAAGCTTCGGGGGTTTAACGGGAGTGTGGGTGGCCCTCTCTCGGGGGTGAATAGGGTGGATAGAGAGCAGACCGAGCTGGCTGGCTGGCAGGCAGGCCGTGTTCCAATTATGCGAGGCAAATAAGCAAGATTAAATTCGGTCCGAGTAAACGGACGGCAATCGAGCAATTTATCTGCCGACGGATCGTCTTATGTACTCCTCCGACGAAATCAAGATCGACCCTCTTCCGGGGGTGGCGAAGGGGGTGGACCGTCGCGATTAACCGTAATTTTCTTTCCACCCGGACGAACAACCAGAGAGTGAGTGAGAGAATGTCAGTGGGAGAGAGAAAAAGGAACCCGAGTGATTCAGCGGGAAAGTTTTCCATTGACGGACGATCAGTCAAGGGGGGCTGAAATTTTGCCGCAACGATCGAGAATAATGAACACGCGATCCCAGGAAATTGAACCGTGTATTCTTTCGGTCACGCGTGCGAGATCTACGGTGTCGAACGAACCGCGTGACGGTTCTGTAATTATGCGCTGACGGTAGATTGTCGGGTCTGTTGCATAGCTTGCTGGGGCGATTGACAATGGAACTTTGGAACAAAATGAATTTTTTAAGTGCTACCTGGTACGCGAGATTACAACACATTTTCTAAAAATTTGTATTAACGATTAAACGTCGTTAGACTACGGATTTCATGCGCTTACGGCAAAAATGGGGATGTAATTTTAAACGTTAAAAATATTACAAGAATCCAAGAATATCAATACATTACTTACAACTTAATAGAACTGCGAAACAGAGAAATAAATTACCACTTGGCTCGTGTGTCTTGCAATTAATGCATACGACTTTTATTTTGCAAGATCCGCAGTCTAGTCGTCGCGTAGTTATGGTTTCTAAACGTATAGGGAATGTGAAGAAGTGAAACGAAAGTAACAATCAGAAATTGAAGATGCGACGCTATTTCGTATAGTAAGAACGTTTTCGTATATTAAAAATACATTTAATGAAAAATACAAAAATACATTCAATGCCAGCTAGACAATTTTTTAATAATTTGGTTTCATTTTTAGAAGAGTTGTTTCTGTCACAATGAAATGTGTTACTCGAGATGTTTCTTTCAACTTAACCCTTGTGGTCATTGTGACATTTCTGAACATTAAATAAGTTTTTCCATTTTTGGGGCATTTTTATGGATGTTGAATGTGTTGGTAGTATTCATGTCGCGATAAAATTTGATCTCTGATAAATACGGATACTTTGATCTCTGGTAAAAACGTAAGACAGCATTGAACATCGAATAAGTTGCTCGTTTCTGGTGTGTTTTTAAGAGTGCCAAACGTATTAAAACACATTTTAATTTTCTACATTGTACGAGGCTGATCAAGCCGATAAAATTAGATCTATCATAAATGTACTTGACATCGATTAACACTAAATCTACCGAGCCTTAAAAGGCTATAAAAAATATAAAAATGACAAGATTGATTTTATTCAGACTTTGTGCGGCTCCTGCTGTAATACACCCTCTACTAAATATATCTACACAATAATTTCTTACTAAATAATTTTTATTATTTCAATAATTGTAGAATAGAAAATCTGGAACCGGTCATTTTGACCGGCTAGGTTTAGTGTTAAAGTAATTGGAGTTTTCGAAGCAGGATCTCGCCAACAGTGTCGAAAACGCAACGTATTATGACAGCAATGAACTGGGTAGCTTGTTTTTCGGTGGATTTTTTAATTCTCTCGTCGCCGCACGAGGCGAATCGGGGCTGATTTTCACGCGTCCGCGTGACAATTACCGGTCCTCGGGGACCAAGGGGGCGATTCCGTGAACCACTGTCGATCCAAAACGTCCAATTAAAAGGGCCGAAAGGATGCCAGGTAGCCGGGAGAGGCGTACCTGTTTCATAATTAATCGAATTGGAACACGGCCAAAGGATATCCGAAGCGGCGGCGGGGTTCTCGACGACCTCGTTAGCCCCCGTCGATCGGTTTCGCGGGTGTCTTTCGATAAATCCGCGACTTCAGCGCCGCCCCGGAAACCAGCAGCGGATGTAATTGGCTGCGCTCGAGAAACCATCTCAAACTGGCGAAAAAAAAAATGGAAAAGAAAAGAAAGAGGAGGAGGGAAAGAACAGCGTCTCGAAGTGAACACGGTCCCGTTTGAGTTTGCGCGAAACAACCGCTGCGCCGCGCCGCGCCCGGGGAGAGAGAGAAACGAAAAAAGGATAAAGAATCGAAGTAAGAAAAAAAAAAAGAAAGAAACGGGGGTCGGGGCAGTTGGGAATTATGAGCAGGGACCTCGAGCGCTCGAGAGTTCGAGAGAAAACGGAGGGAACAGACGTTTCCGGCGGCTACTTGCCCCGCGAATTTAACGAGAGTTCTTGCACGGAACTTCGGACACGTATTTAACTTCGTTAGGGAAATATTTAATTACAACTATCCCATCCGGGGAACGGAAACCGGGAGAATCGCTCGATTAGAACAAATCGGGAAAGAACGACCGTTCGACAGTCGATTACGGTAATGTCTCGATGGATGGGAAAGCGATGTGCAATTTCCGTTTGTTATTACACCGAGAGACTGCTATTGTCCGGAAACTGTGCAATTTCTCCTCGTTTTTCCCACTGATTTTTTAAAATCCTTCTGCTCGATTTTCCTTCACATTCGTGGCATTTTTCTGATTAAAATGACATCAAACACGACACAATTCGGAATAAATTTGGTTGTTTATTCGATGATTTAATAGAAGCTCGATTATCCGAACCTCTGATTTAATTCAATCCGTATATTACATGATTCAGTCTTACACAGATCAGCAAAGATTTAACCAGTTAACTGCGGAGTTTAGTTTTAAAAATCCCTCACGGGCGCGGAATTGAAATCAACGACGACTATACACGTCGAACGCAGGGCAAATGCCGCCATTATAAATTTGAAGAAAAAAGTAAAGCAAAATGAGAAAGAATTACATTTTTATTCGATAAGAAATTAACGATTCTTTAACGTCAACCGAACCGCAATAGAGATTTGCTCCGATGTGTATACACGTTAAACACGCTTAACTAATAAGTATGATTTAATCTATCATTGTAGCTAGGTAAGACGTACGTTTACACTGACCAGTTCGGATAATGGAGGTTCTAGTGTATCGTGGTTTAAACCGTGATCCAAATCGTATCATGTTTGGTGTCTTTTCGATATGAAAAATGCTGACAAAAGTTTCGCAATAAAAATGATTAAAAAGAACAAAGTATTAAATCACTGAATTAATATTGTCCATCGATAGTTTCGTTGCTCGCTATCTTTTCCACGTTCGATACTAGGTAAGACATCAAGGTATAGCGTCTATAGACAATATAGATGACTGGACGTTTATGACAAAAATTAATAGATCAAGTATACAATTGAAAAAAAATCATTAGAATAATTAAAAAATATTATTGAACTATCTTCGACCTTCTAAAAATTCACTTTTCATTCAACTTTAGTGTCCCATATTCGACTCGGACAATTTTTCTTCCGCTCAAAGATCCGCGGTCTATAAATGACACTTGGGTCTGGAATTTCCGCATGTATCGAGGCATTACTGTACAATGAGCTTAGAAGACAGTATGGTGCGGGGAAGGGAGGGGTAAAACCGCAACTGATAGGCCATCGCCCAAGATCGTGTTCCACGCAGAGTTCGCACCTGTGATTGCCGGTGTGTACGCCACCAAAATGACTCGCTCAGATCGGCCTACGATCGTCTGGGATACCGGAAGGAGGCGACCCCTCTCCCTAAAGTAGATCCACCAAGATCGAGTCGCTGTTCGACAGAGAAAACTTCACTTCCACGGTCTTCTTCTATTTTTTTTTTGTTGTCTCTCTACGCAAGCTCAATTGTGATGATCACGCGCGGCTGTCGCATGCCTTTGAAACCACGGAGACCTCGGACATTGGGCGTTCGATGGGACATTTTTTCGGATTGCTCGCTTTTCTGCTCGTGTGTACACGTTCGACGCATGCGGTCGTAGTGCATGGACTTGTAGCAAGTGTTTCATAATATGTTCGTAGACGACACGCGTTTAGTCTGTGTGACACAGCTTCCTATACCCCGTTGTCGTGCTTGATGATCGTTTTACCATAATTCCACCCACTTAGAACTCGTAGCCATGTTCACGTAGCGGCGAACGCTTTCCACGTTCAGGGTGCTCGAACTTGGATTTCCTATCCTCGGGACCCTGTCCACGATTTTATACTTATGGTCGGTCACCGCTCGCTGTTATGTTATAGTCGATCGAGCCTGGAAATCGTTCGAACACCCTCCGTCACGCTCATCACACCGTCAGGGAAACCATCAACTCTCTTTGTCAGAATTCTCCGCGGGAAGAGCGGTCCGCGGCTGAACATGAAACATTCAGCGTCGTACACAACTGCCCACACGTTTCTTCGCAGGGTCTCTGAATAAATTCCAAAATTATTGTTTACACATACCAGCTCCGAGATTTTCCGTCAGTGTCATCATAAATATCGTTCCTTTGCTTTCTAATGAACGTGCTAATACCGGAGGCGTGCGAGAAACCGGAAATGTCGGGTACCGGGCCGGGACGAATCGGGTTCGAAAATTTCGGGAACCCGTCCCGACCCGATATTTTCGGGTTCTAGCACAGATACACTGTCAATACGTCACGGACACGTGTAAATTGTTCCTCTAATGTTCAGAGAGCTCCACTTTCGGTCAGATAATTGTAGTGATTCGCGAAGAGACCTGTGAGCCAGTGCATGGCCTTCGAGGCCAGCGCGGAACGCTCTTCCAGAGATGTCAGCTTCGAAGTCCATCAATGTCTATTCACGAGCCACATTCCATTGCGATCGATCCTGCTGCGTGCGACGTTCCGAATCCGATCGTCGTTATCGAGACGCGTGTATCGAGAAACGGCTCGGTTTTCGGAACGTCGAGCGTCGACCACACCGCGTTTACTCGACACCCCTCTTTGTCCGCCAGCCCCCGCCCACCCTTTTTCGATCATCTCTCACTAAACGCGACAAATCTCTGATGTCGGAGAGAAAAAAAAAAACAAGAAAAATTTCAAAACGAAAGAAAGAACGAGAAAAAAACAAAATCCATTCTCTCCGCGCTTCGTAGCATCCGTTATCCTGGCAAGTGAGCAGAGATGGCCAGAAGATCATTGGCCACATGGTGTTGCGAAAGCAGCCCGGATCCGGAAGCAGTAATATACTCGGGCTGAAAGTCGTCGGCGGGAAGCTGCTCGACGATGGCTCTATGGGCGCAGTCATCGAGAAGGTCAAGAAGGGTAGCACGGCCGACATAGAAGGTCAACTGAGACCCGGTAAGACGATAAATTTAACTCGACGCCCTTACGAATCACCTTCCGCAACCCGTGCACCCTCTCCAGACTCCGGGTCCTATTCGTGGAATCGCTCCCTCTCTCTCTCTCTCTCTCTCTCTCTCACCTTCGACGCTGCCACCTTGAACCCTGGTAACCCTTCTTCACCTTCGGGGTGTCCCTGAGAAACCTATTCAGGTGTCTTGGATACCGTGGCGTTAGGGAATGGAGCCCTTTGACAGTCGCGTGGCTGAGGACCGAAGGTCTAAAACAGGTAGAAAGTGTTAAAGACAATTGATATTCGAAGATTTCTTTTTCTATCTATTTATTTATCCCTTCTTGTTAGGCCCCTTTCTCGGCCAAGGCTCTGTAAAAATAGACACCCCTCTCCTTTGAAATTATTATTCCGTGGTTTCTGATAATCCATTCGACGAAACGTCTATCCAGCTTCGTAAAGTTCAAGAGAAAGAATACAAATGGCGAGGAAGGAGCTGATCTGGGTTAAGTATTACAGATAGAACCTTTTGATGGTCAGTATAGCTGAGCCAGTGGAATGAACCACATTTGCTAACTTAGGGGAGGATTCTGCTTGATGCAACCGGTCTAAAAGGAGAAGATAATTCATTCCGCGGTTTCCTCTAAGGAAATATTTCTCTGAGAACGGAATAGCGTTCTATTATTAAGATTTACTATTTTTCGATGATTAGGCTCCTTTCTTCGGCCATAGATTGCCAAAGTGGACACCTCTTTCCGTCCGAGTTATTACGAATTCCCTAGTGTTGTACAATGATTTCGATGAGCAGTGTAATTAATTTAAACTGTTATCAAATTCCAATCAAGATGAAAAGAAAGGAGACAAGCAATCCGAAAGTAGTGTGGATTTGGTATTATAGAACGATCATTGTGACAGTAGAAACGCCGAGAAATAATAACAATTGGATTGCAACGACTAGACTGAGGATTTTATGCATTCATGATTTCCGAAAATTTTCGAAAAATGCTGGAATATGAAATTCGACAGAATTTAGTACGATTTTAATTTATTTCAGATCTACAGAGGCCACTACTGGTGAAAACAAGATTTTATTCGATTCAACATTCTTAAAATTCGTATACAGAAATTATAAGTTGCATATACATCCTTAGTCTAGTAATGACCTATAAAAATTGAAGGATTAACATGAGTAACTAAGTGTATTTCAAAATCCTCAGCAAAAGTGTCTTTGTAATTTGAATAATTATAAATACGAGTTGTAAAATCATTATTAATACATACATTATTAACCTTGTTCGTATTCAATAAACTACTAAATATTCACGTATTGCCTGAGCTACTCCATCAGTTTTCTTTGCCTAAAATGAAAGAAATTATATACACTGGAAATATTCTAGCTCGGAATAAATGTTTTTGAGTGAAAATAGCTCCGAGTGCAAAGGGCTAAGTTCTCAAGTACATCAAGTATTAACAGTCAATGTAATCGTGTCACTAAAATGATCTAAACGAGCCATCTCCTAGATTGCCTGAACACGAAACAACGGATGTAAAGTACGAAAGACAATGTGTACTTTAGCCCATCCTTCCGACGAAAATATCTCAGTACCCCCTTCGGAACATGGATCTATATCGGGACTTGATTGAAAGCTTGATCGCTCTCCATTCTGTGTCGCAGTTCTGAAACCTAGTCGTCCTTCCTCCGAACTTCTCGGAGACCAGTTTCCGCCGGGTCGTTCGACAGGACACCCACCCCGCTCTAAAAAAGGATACAATCCTTGGAGCAGTAGCGCGGGCCAATTCCGTCGTCCGCAAACACTCCCGGATCACCGGTCGCGAGAATCACCGCGTCAGGATTTTCCCTCGATCCACAAAAGCGAGGAAGGAACGAGAGCCCCTCTATTCCACCTCGTACCCTCGCCGTAAAAGAGAGAGAGGGAGATCCCGGAGTAAATAAATCCTCTCCTCGATCCCTCCCATACTCTCGTTCGCAGTCTCCTCCCGAGGCGATCGAATAGGAACCGACCGGACACTCGACGATTTCAGGTGACGAGGTGATCAAGTGGAACGGGAGGTCCCTTCAGGGCAAGAGCTTCCAAGAAGTTTACGACATCATCGCGGAGTCGAGGCAGGAGCCTCAAGTGGAGCTGGTAGTCTCGCGGAGCTCGTCGACGACGGGGCCGGCGACGATGCCCCCGGGCCCGACGCAGGTAGCGTCGCGACGCATGGCGGCGCAGACTCAGTGGCGTCAGAAGCACCCGGAGACGATACCCGGGCCCCAGCAACCCCACCACAAAGGTAACTATGTGCTTCTCGCTTCGTACAACTTCTTTCAACCCCCTTTTCAGTACTCCCTCTTTCCAGGTTCTCCGCCCCCTCGCCCCCGCCCGCCCCCCGTCCACTCCTTCCACCTTCTCAGGATTCGTTCACGGCCGTTCCCTCTTTGTCCCTCTCCTCTATTCTCACCCCCGTTGCAGCCCTTTCACACGGACACGCGCGAATCGCGATTCACGTGTCGCGTGAGTATCAAGAACGCGCTCGTATCACGACACGTATGCGACGTGCGAATCCTGATTCGTCCGTCTCGGCGTGAAAGGGCTCTCCCTTATTTGTTAACCTCTTAAGCACGATCGTCCGCAACTATATCTCCCAGGGACGGCGCGCCTGGCCGCGTAAGGCACAAAAGCCACTATAGTGGTTCGTACCGTTCCAACTGATGCCTTCCACGGATGCCACTATAGTGGCGCACCGTTCAAACTGACGCTTTCCACGAGAGCCACTATAGTGGCTTACACCGGTCATACTGATACGTTCCAAGGAAGCCACTATAGTGGCGTGCCGTTCAAACTGATACTTTTTTCGGAAACCACTATAGTGGCGTACCGTTCAAACTGATACTTTTCTCCGAAACCACTATAGTGGCGTACCGTCCAAACAGATACTTTCCACGGAAACCGCTATAGTGGCGTACCGTACTACAGTGCAGTGCTTAAGAGGTTAAGGGACGAAAAGTCTCGAAACCGTTCCCGGGCAGCGTAAACGCCACTCGCGTATAGAAGCCGATCGTAGTCGTCTGGTGGCCGTAGTCTCTGTTCCCGCGCGGAGTTCAGTCGAAACTATAGACCACCCTTAGGGCGAACGCTATGGGACGTTGCTGCGAAGTGTATCGTAGTTTGCCGACGACCGGTTTTCGAACGGCGGCGACGCGAGTTTGTCGCCGTTCGACAAAGCTGTCGTAATATTGTCGTCGTGGCCGTAGTGTTGCGTAGAATAGAGAACTTTAGAACCTAACCACTTTGTTCTACAAAGGAGACCCGTGCGTCGAGATCGAGTATAATGCATACACGTACATACGTGTGTATCGATCCGCGTTTCCCTAGAGTTCCCCTCGCGATTCGATTTCGCTCGCGTAGACTTAAGTAACGTTAAGCCGACTGAAAGCGACGCTATATTGTCACAGATTATATGCTTTTTCGCATTCCAGGTCTTAAGAAATGTATCCTATGGGGTAGGCCTCAAATTTTCTTTAAATCTCGAACCCCAGTAATCGATGTTTCACCACGCCCTCTCCCCTGTTACTGTCTCCGATCACCTGGACACTTTTTGTTGTATGAGATTCGCTCGAGAGTCTCGGGAGATGGTGATACACAGGAGTTATGGTTGGCGTTGGATGACGACGATACCGGTCGATCCAACGCTGAGATTAACAATTTCGTTGTCCCCGCTTTGTGTATATCGTCGATGTTACCATATGTAGAGCGTAGAGAGTAGCGCCAATGCACCCCCTGCTAAAACACCGCCGTATTACGAGCATAGTTTTTATGGGAGCAACAACTTGAGACAAAGTGGATCTCTGTACTGAACGTTTCCTGGTATCTCTTTTTCCCCCTGTAATTGCTATTCTGTGTCGTCTCTCTCTCGTATCTTTAATCCCCCCCACCCCACCCCCCGTTCGAAAGGACCAAGCACTCGAATACCCTGTGTTCTCTGCGTCATTTCGAAAGAACGATCCCCTTCTTCTCGCTCAGGCTCTTCCATTATCATCGCGCGTCACCAGCTGCGTCACTGTAACACTCGCGCTGACGTATTACCATTATCTCGCCAACGGCGACGATCCTAGAGAAAACAGCGCGTCTGCTGTATACGCCGGTTTATGCATTAGGCTCGTTCATCGCCGCGTAGGCCATATGTGGGTGACACGATTCTTTGGACATTTTTCAGAAATGTTGTTTGACATATATATCTTTGCGTAAATGGATTTTTATTCATTAGGTTTTGCAGGGTGTAGAAGGATTGAATAATTACTGCGATAAAAATTAGCAGCTCCGATTAAATTAGCGAAATTATTTTTATTCTGCGGGCCTTTTATTAGGTACATTCGGGATAGTATCAGGTGTGTGCGAAGGTTTTGCTGTGAAAATTGTTGGTATTTAAGAAAACAGGATTATCAAGTGAGAAATGGAGCTAGAGGGTGAAAAGGGGTAGCTTAAATCTACGAATATATTACGGATTTATAAAAATGTCAAGCGCGTAGAATAACAAGATGAACAGAAATAAAATTAGCTAAGATTCTTTAGTAACTTACTAGGATTATTTGGTAAGAGAGGAGGACAGTTTTCTACAATGTTAATTTGCTTTTATAAATATTTCAGAATTCTAGGTGCTTAACGATAAGGATTAACGAAAGAAATGGGTCGAAATAAAAAGAAAAGGTCGCTGGAACAGTTTAACGTGGGGTTGTTGAAGAGGGTGGTTAAACGCAACCGTGCTTCGTGCACACGAAGAAATAGTCTTCCGAAGTGTTAGACTCTTGAAAAAACTAAATTAATAAAAGAAGAAGACTGCTGCTATTTCGAGGAGGGGTAGTTAAATACATTAGCACTATAAATATTTGCTTACTTGCGCAAACATTTTCAAGGCCCATGAAAATTGTGAGGTCTAAAGAAAAAAAGCAGGACGAGCAAGCTAAAGAAATTTGTTAGGACAGCTTACTATCGCGTCACGCCAACGAAATAGAAGAGGATAGCTAAAACTAATTGTACCTTAAAAATATTTTAGAGGCTCTAAACTTAATAGAATAATTCAACGTCAGAATAAAGAAGGGGGTAACAAAATACATGCACATCATGTATAATGAAATGTGTATATGTACCTTTTGTGGTAGTAACTGTACAATCTTTTTAAACAATATTTCGTACATGCACAGTCACAGAAAATACATATACACACGGTTCTTTTATGCGGGGGTTAACTGTAGTACAACGACGCTAACAGGTCACTGAATACTATACCGCAATCCTGAGCGTACACGCAGCTAGAATGAACGTTTCGTGTTTAATGTGTGGTCTCTATTAAATGCCCCGAAGTATATTATATAATGAATCAGCGTCCTCAGGGTGCAAACGATGGGAATACCCGGCGCGTACCCGGCGCGGATGCACTCAAGCGTCGTCGCACGAGGCGGCGACCGCGAAGTTTCGAATGCATCTACGTTAATCTAGCTGCATCTACCCGATGCGTCCCCGGGGGGCCGCGTTATTTCGACTTCGAGCAGCCCGGGAGCACCCCCGCACGTGAATTGTCACATCTCCCGAGGAATGGATGTGTCTGCCCGCAAACGCTGCTGCACCTTGTGGCGAGGGGAAGTGACGTGTACCAGGGAGTCTTACAGCGATTCGACGGTTACATAGAATCCCATCAGCGTCGCCTTTCGCGTCCACATTAAGCCAAATTCACACCTTTGCCTTACGGGCGATCGTGGCCGACGATTATCCACGACGAACGACGAGGATCGAAGTCGAAGATGAACGAAACTACATTCGATTTTAACCCTCTTACTTTTATCCTTTTTTACGCTTTCAACCCTCTCGGAGTAAATATTCGCTCGTTTTCTTTCATTTAGGGATGCCAACCCTTACTTTATTTGTTCAGGAAACACGGGCATTAAAGCGAGCCACAGATAACAGTGAATTCTGGAAAAGATTTGCAAACTGCTGATATTAAACTAGTAGGTAAATACATATACAGGGTGTTCATTTGAAAACTTTCCAGCCGAATATCTCGAAAAGTATGAAAGATATTAAAAAAGTGTAAAACACGTGTCCAAGGATTTCGAGGAGGAAAGAGGGGGGCAGTATCAGTTTTTTTATCTGGATGGCGTTTTCAAGGTCATTTGAAGGTCAACTTTGTTTTTTTCAAATGGAAACCTATATTTTTGATTATGGAATCTTATTGTACGTGAAAAGACCAGCAATTTTCGTAGGATACTTTTTTTGTCCGAGTTTTCAAATGAACACCCTGTATATTTCGACAAGAGCAATTACAATTAAGGACCACGATGAGCTCTTAGGTAAAAATGGCCAGAAGCAGAGTTAAAATGTGACACTATAAATGAGACAGTATGTATGACCTTAAATTTTAAGGCTTAAAAATGTAACGATTCGTATGACGCTACGAATGAAGCATAATTTGTTGATTTAAGTGACGAAGCAAAAATGTGCGCAATGTTATTGGATCTGTGGACCATTTTCTCGTACCTTCGAATCGCTGGGAACCATAAAATCATAATCAACACCATTGTCGCAGTCACCCCAGAAACAAGACTCTCCGCAACGAATCTCTGATACTTCTCCAGGCTAGCCTCGTGTACCCCGCAAGCTTGTTGGACTCCTGAGAATCTTGATCGAAAGCTGTTGGACCCCGTAATTAATCGAGTTCGATCCGTTCGTTTTGGCAACTGTGTCCCCGATGTGTACCCCTGCGACGAGCACCGATCGTGCCACGGCACAAGTCCCACTTTTTTTTCACGTAGCCCGCAAACACATACACACACACACGCGCGCAAACCTACAGACACACATAACTGTCCGAAGACCCGCAGATTACCCAAGAGAGTCTAAAGTCTATCCGGCACTGAACGATCACTTGCAGAGTTATACGACGCGAGGCGCGAGAAACCTTCGGTTTTAGTGACCTCGCCTGGCTCGCCGGATCTCCACAGCCAGGGCAGAGCCAGACACCTTAGACACCCGACCGGAAACGCGAACGTCGGCGGAAGCCTCCAGGTGAAGGTGGGCTTTGATCCTGTCGCGCTGCAGGTGATCGTCACCCTGATCTGCGCCGTCGGACTCATGCCCAGGAACAACGGACAGCCCAGGAACCCGTATGCCAAGATCTTTCTGTTCCCGGACAAGAGGTGAGTGGCCAAATCTCAGCAGAACCTCCATCTTATTCTCATAAGTGATCTCATGCGACACTGTTGATGTCCTCGCTCGATCCTTTTCATTTGGAATTTTTGTATATTTTTGAAAGACGCATTCTTCTTGTCTCGGCAGTTTGACATTTGTTTCTGGTGGATTATTATTTTTGTAGGCTAGGGTAAGGGACCCAATTACTGTGCCTATATTAATTATATTTACTTTTAAAGCGTAATGAATATTAAAAAAGAGATATATGTATATATTAACTAATCATAATGGAAAAAATATATTCATGATGCTTTAAAAATAAGTATAATTAATATAGGCACAGTAATTGGTATGCCCACAGTAATTGGGTCACCTACCCTAGTGTATTACTGTGCCCTCTGAAGCTTTCGAATGCCTTGCTAACGCGAGAACCCAAGAATTTTGTGACCCTCTCTTCTACAGTCCTACCGGCTTTCAATTTGTTTCTAATATACTGTCATTGTTGTAGGATAGTCTATTATTTTTATAGGCTCTTCTATTATTTTATGTAAAAAATTCGTGGCACTGGGGTACTAGAAGATGCCTTCGAAGATTAAAGATACTTCCAAATGCTTTCCTAGCTCGAAACAAAAGAATTTTCCAGCCTTTATACACTCTTCGTTGAAAATTCAACTCTTTTCTATTTCTAGATACCGTAGAATCTTTTCTTACGTTTCGTTTTACTTGAATATTTATATCTCATATTATTTTATTTCATTTTTGAAGGGCGTGCAAAGGTGAAATTGTAGAAATGATTTTTCAACTCGATAGGAAAGATGTAAAAACCATGACATAGTTCGTATCTATCGACGCGGGAAAATTATATTTGAATTTTAACGCGCCAACTCAATCTGACCGGCTATTTATTTCTTACCAATCTAATAGCCATCCACGGGCTCTGAAATGAAACGCGACATATACGACTTATCAGAAAGTTCTGTGCTATTGTTCTTAAACATTTGTACGACCTGTGTAACTTGATCGTCTTACTATCACTCTAATGTCGATGCCTCTGGCAAATCTTTCGTGGAAATCTAAACGCTCAATTTTTTCAACTGGACTGGAGATTCGATCATTATTCGACAGCGAATTTTATGCATTTATGGGATTTTTTTGCATTTTTTAAAGTGGGTCGGCGAAATTTAAAATAGAGAATTTGAAAGCCTATAGTCTTCAGTCTATCAGACATTTTAGAAAATGAAAAATATTGCATAAGCCTATAGTCTTGAAAGCCTATTAGACATTTTAGAAAATGAAAAATATTTCATAAGCCTATAGCCTTGAAAGCCTATTAGACATTTTAGAGAATGAAAAATATTTTTACTGGACTCTTACAATTAAGAGAGACGCATTTTTATTTTATATTAAAGTCCGCAGTGATTATTATGGACTCTACTTGACTCTTGCAATTAAGGGCGACACATTTTTATATTATATTAAAGTCCGCAGTGATTATTATCAATTTCGATATCCCTGTCAGAGTGTTTAAAAAAGTATCACTGCATCAGACGCGTATACCTTACAGCCATAGCTAAATTTAAATTCCCGGATCGTATTCAAACTCCTCTTTCAACCCCGTCACAAGACCCGATCTAAAGTAACAGAGCGGACAACAAACGTCACAAAAACGACAAGTTTCCGATTTCGAAGGTTCTCCCTCGGAGGGGTTCCAATAAATTCCGCAAACCCGTGGCTCTTTAAAAATAAAATCCAATGACTCACCGCGTAATCGATAACCCGTTCCGCCCACGGGTTTTATGAGCGTCGAGCGCCAAGAATTTCTCGGTGTTTCGTCGCGCCGTATCAATTCGAATCGTCGGAGACGAGACCGAGACGGTCGACGCGACGAAACGGAAGCTCGTACGGTGTCGCTCGTGTATACACACGTATTACACAACGGAGCGTTAGTCGCCCGTAAGAGATCCCGGCCGCGACGATGTTGAAGTTAAACCTGTCTTCCCTTAAGATTAATCATTTCCCGAAGAGCCGTTCGCGAGCCAAGAGATAGCCGTCGAGTTTGGCCAGGCTGCCAACAATCTCGTCGCTGGCTCCCGGTTTTATTTGCCGTCGCTCTCCTCTCTCTCCCTCGCGAATACTCTCCGCTTAATGGTCGGCATCGATCGCGAACGACTATCGTTGCATTCGCGACGCTAAGGAGGCATCTCGGTCTGTCGGCTACGAAAAATCTGATCCTGCTCTGATTCAAATCGATAGCGTCGCTCGTCGAGACTTTTGTCCCCGAATTTTCAAGCTATAAGTCTTAATAGTCATTACCAGACTGCGGATTTTATGCATTTATCACAAAAATTAGTAGGCGTAATTTTAAGTAGCAAAAATATTGGAAAAATTTAAACACACTATTATATTATTTTCAATCTGTTAAACATAATAAGAAAGAAAATAAACTTCTGTTTCACTTCAGTTCGTGGCAATTCAGGTAAAAAATTTTTAGTTTGCATAAAGATCCGCAATCTAGTCATTACTAACGTCGCATTAAAATCTTCTGTGTCCATTGTGAAAAGAGGAGAATAAATAGGAAGGTGTTTCAACACCTAACAGTCGTGATATATATATGAAAAATAATAGGGCAGTAAATTTTTATTTTTCTGATCGTCGTACTATTGTAAATTGAATGAAAGAAAATTGAACAAGAACAGAAATTATGTGAGCAAAAGAATAGTCTGAAAAAAAAATATTCAATAGAAAAGTTCTAGGTTCTTCTTATTAAATCTAAATCAGGAACCTAAGAATTTAAATTTAATTCTTAGGTTACTGACAAATTTAGAGGGGGACTTTAGAGGGGGGGGGGGGATAGAGGGATTAATTTAGATTTTTTTTAAATTCTCAATTTAATTTTCAATTTTTTAGAATCTAAAATCTAATTTTTGAGTGAATTATAATAAAAAGATTTGAATATATGTATAATAACTAGACTGCGGATTTCCGTGCAAAATAAAAAATATTTGCATCGATTGCAAGACACAGGAGTCAAGTAAATTTCGTCTTTTAATTATTTTATTAAGCTAAAACCAATGCACTGGTGCCCTTAAATCTCTTCAATATGTCCACTGCTTTAAATTGTGCTTACCAATTTTTGTCATAAACGCATAAAATCCGCAGTCCAATGATACCTTATTGGTCATTGTAGTAATCGAACGTAAAGCTTCGCCGTTCTTACGAATTATAACAAATCCCTCCGCCACAATGTTTTACGAGCGACACGAATAAATCTAGCTGAGAGATTGCAGATTTCTGAAGCCGGCACAGTTGAATAATTAACATTTATTGTGTTTTTCGCCCGGCAGCGAGAAGTCGAAGAGACGGACGAGAACGGTGGCGAACACGAACGACCCCCGGTGGGACCAAACGTTCGTCTACAACGGGATCAGGAGCACGGACCTGAGGAAACGAGCATTGGAGATCACCGTCTGGGACTACCGTAACTACGAGACGAACGACTTCCTCGGCGAGGCTGTCCTCGAGCTAGGATCCGCCAGACTGGAGGAGGAGTTGGAATGGCTCCCGCTGATCAACCACGGGGAGCACTGGCATGTACATGGGTATGTGGCTGCCGGCGATGGGGCGTAGATTAGGGTGTTTCTTCATTTCTTCATGGCTTTGGTATGAGAAAACACGGTCGCTGTTATGCAAATCATGTCTGCCTGTCGAAGCAACCTAGAATGAGAATTTAGAAGGATTGGTGATTGACGAACACTCTCTGCGCTTGTTAGCCGCCTGAATGAACGCTGAAGTATACGGACTCGCCTAGAGCTTTCAGAGAGAATGAGGAAAGAAAGAATGATAGAGAGTGTGTGTGTGTGAGAGAGAGAGAGAAAAAGAATTAGAGAGTGTGTGTGCGAGAGAGAGAGAGAGAATGAGAGAGTAAGAGAGAGGCTAGAGCGTAGGCGGCAAGTCGTTCTCGAACGATTAGGCTTGGGGAGAAGGAATCCGTCGACACGCGATTCCCAATGGATTCTCAATCTCAGGGATCTCCTCGGGATCTGCGCGAAACCGATGAACACTGCTGAATCCGATCGGCCGATTCTTTTTCTCCTAAGGCTAGAGATGAGCGGTAGCGTGAGAGATCTAAATTTCGCGTTACACAGATACTATCAGGAGCCCGATGACGCGGTGATAACGGCGGCGGACCGGCATCGCAGTCCACCGTCGACGACGTCGCGGCTCAGCGACTCCGACACTTCCGACTGCGACGTCTCCAGGGAGCAAAGGAGAACAGCTGACGGTACCAGTATAAGCAGTGTCGGCAGTTCCTCCAGGTAAGAGCCATCCTTCGAAATCTCTCTACGTCGCGTTCCGTTCCATCCAACAACCCCCTCCTCCTCCCTTTCTCTTCTCCCATTCTGCCGTCGACCTCTTCCCCCGTTTCTACCTCCCTGTAACCACCCCGTCGACCACACGCCCCCAAAAGCCGAACGATATACGGGTGTATAGATCGCTCCGGTTGGAGAGCGTGCTATTTTCGCGGCCGATGCGCCGCAAATATCCCCTACGGACAAAGAACATCCCAGGCCGACGAGAACGGCTAACGAGATCCGCTTCCTCTTTCGCCTTCGAGTACGCGACGCCGCGCCCGGTTCCAACCCCCTTCTGGATAGCGGGAAGCAAATGAAGTTACGCTCGCTATCAAACGTAAGTCTGAGACTGAAACCTCGCGATCGCGTTCACTTCGCGCCGCCCGATAGCTCCCATTTTGCCAAGGTTAGTCGATATTAGCTTGACAGTGTTTGAGCAGATACACCTTTCGAGGGGTGTTTTTGGATAATTTAGAAATTGGGAAAATTATTATGGATAGGTTATATAGAGCTTATATGGGGGTACATATTTGATGGGGGTTGAAGAGTTTATCTAGTCACAGTGAGTACCTAAATTGTTGGTGGTTAAAGATTTTATCTAGTCACCGTAAGTACTTAAATTGTTGGGGGTTGAAGAGTTTATCTAGTCACCGTGAGGACCTAAATTGTTGGGGGTTGAAGAGTTTATCTAGTCACAGTGAGTACCTAAATTATTGGGGGTTCAATAGTGTATCTAGTCACGGTGAGTACTTCAATTATTGGGGGTTGAAGAGTTTATCTGGTCACAGTGAGTAAATTGTTGAGGGTTGAAGGGTCATCGAGCTGCAGTGAGTACCTAAATAGTCAGAGGTTAAAGAGTTTATCTATTCACTGTAGGTACTTAAATTGTTGGGGTTGAAAAGGTTTCACGGTGAGTACTTCAGTGGTTGGGGGTTGAAGAGTTTATCTAGTCACGGTGAGTACCTACATTATTCGGGGTTAAAGATCTTATCTAATCACAGTGACTAAATTGTGTAGGGTTGAACGGTTCATCTGGTTGCATTGAGTAAATTATTGTTAGGCTTGGAGATTGCATTTAAACACAGTAAAGAATTTTTCAGAGATGAAGAGTTTTATGCAGACATCTCAGGGGCTGAGTTTATTTGTCGATTTAGTCTGTTACCAATGCATCGCATTTTAAAAGTTGAGGTTTTTATTGGGACATACATATAACCATAGTAAACTTTCCAAGACTTGAGAATTTAATGTGGACAAGATTGTACTCAATTTTTTTCACACTGACAGGGAATTGTTCAAGAATTGGTACTTTTATTTAATCACCATAGATATCTGTACAGAAATTGAGAATTTCATTTGGTCACAAGTAAGATGGTACATTCATCGAACTTTCATTAAAGTTTGCATTTTATTGGATTTGACCTACTCCTTAAGAGTGCATTAAATCTGCAGTTCACTTGTTATTGATCTGAATGGAGAAGCAATGTAGCCTTAGAAGTACTAACCATAAGCCTAGAGGATATACAAAATTATGTGCATAATCATTGACCTCTGAGACTCCTACTTTTAAGAGTGACACGATTGTTCTTTAAATTTGACAGCTGTGTCCATTTTGAACCGAAGATTTCCCAATGTTTCCAGCGTTTGTACATTATTTTTACTAGGTTTCCTAAAAAAGTCAATTGCACCTACCATAAGAAAAATTATATATTTTTAATATCTTGCAAGCGATAGGTTTAAGAATGATCCTCTAGTCTTGCATAGAAGTTAATTCCACAGTAACAGAATTCGTCAGAACAGAGTTCAACCCTCTCCGTTTCCTTTATTAAATTTTTGACGTATTATAATAGGACAGGATCAGTTTTTTAATGTCTCGAAGAAAATAAAAAGATAATAATATTTCGGTAGATTTCTAAAGAATTTATCCCTTAATGCACGAAATCGACTAGGAAGACGTAAAAACGAATTTCTCGTAGGTCTTTTCTCTCAAGGATTAGGCAATTAATAAAACATTCGCAGGACAATAATTTTGGCAAAATATAAGAATGGCAAAATTTTGTCTTTTGACAAAATATTGTGCGATGACATTCTGTCGGTTGGAACGGAAGATAGGGTCGCAGACTTACGGATCGTTAGCGTGCCTCCAGGTCCACACGTGGCGCTAGTGAATTACCCGGCGGTCCACGTGGCAGTGGCGGGCCGGGTCGGGCCGGGTCGGGCCGAAGAATTTGTCGTGGAAGTGCGAAGCTGTGTCGTGCAAGGTTCACGGTTGCCGTTCCTCCGGAATTAATGGTGCTTACCGCGGGTGCAGCGTACCGGTGTCCTTGGCCAATGGGACTCGTGTTACTAATCTGGCCGCGTTACTATTCTCGGCTTGAGATCCCGTTTACAGGGCCCGTAACCGGCATCGTAACGGTCGTCGTAATGGCCTTTCTCTCTCTCTCTCTCTCTCTCTCTCTCTCTCTCTCTCTCGGTGGCGTGCGACGCGGTCTTAATCATCAATAACAACCGGGGGTCGACGTGACGCGACGCGCGTCGTTGCTCGAGACGATTCAGAGGAATCGTCCCGACAATAACGCGGTCCCCGTCCAGCGAAATGTTTCTCTATGCGTCTTTCTTGCATCATTGATTCGATTCCGCCTCATTGAGGAGGCGCGAGCGTTACCTTGTAACCAAGGGACGCGGCCGGCCCGTGCGCGATCGATCGATCGACCCCGCGTCGCTCATCGGCTCGGCTTTTTGCATGGAACCGGTGATCCGCTTCCGTGGCTTGCGACTTGACCACTTGCCTGTCTCCGTTGACACTTAATCCTTCATCGCCAGGCCTCTCTTTCGCCTTGGACCTCAAAGTTTCGCCGGCTTGCCGGTTTTTTGACGGGAGACATCGTGAACTTTAGTGGATTCTGCCGTCACTGGTCAGACGAGGAGACTAAAAGTCACTGTTTCGAGCATGTCGTTGGCCTCCACCCTTAAATTTCGCTTCTTTGCCTATGAACAGGTCTAAATATTTTTTTTTAAATCGTATAAGCGGGGTTTCTTTTGTCTTGGACTTCAAAGGTTCATCAGCTTATTATTTGTGGAGACACTGCCCACATTGGAACTTCAGTAGATTGTACTGTCACTGATCCGACAACCGTACCAAGAAACTCTGCTTTAAGCATACAATTAGTCTTCTTAGATTTCTCATTCTTTTCCTGTGAAAGTATTCAAATGTTAATTCAGACCTTTTAAAAACGGGGTTTCTTTCGCCAACGATCGTAAAGTTTCGACATCTTGACACCCTATAGGCTGAAGAGAGCATCCATCTGGAACTTCAGTAGATTTTACTGTTACTGGTCAGGCAGATAGACATAAAATCGCTAATTTCTCTTCCTTTCTTTGTGAAAGTATTGAAATGTTAATTTGGACCTTACAAAGGAACTTTTTTTTTCATCTCGGGTCCTAAAGTTTCTTCATCTGGTCACTTTCTGGACTGTAGAAAGCACACACACCTTGAATTTCAGTAGAGAATACCGTTACAAGTCAGACAGACGAGCAAGAATATTTGTTTGAATAATATCCTCGCATTTTTCTGCCGGAGCTTTCTTATTTCTCTTCAGCATCGACCTAAACATTTATCCCGGCCTCGCAAAAGGATCTATTCTCGCCTGGACCCACAGACTTCCATCACTTTGCGATTCTGGTAGCTGAAGACGTTCCACACCTCGTGCCTCCGTAGATTTTACCATCATTTATCAGGCATAAGGACCAGGAATATTCGCCTTGCCTTTTTCTTCCTCTCCTCCTCTGTGGAAGGGTTCGAACATTTATTTCGAACTTGCTAGAGTCTGCGCATCGTTGATCGATATTATAGATCAAGAAACTCTGTTCAAATAAAATTATTGATTATCTTCGATCTTTCTTATTCTTCGCTAGAATTCATCCAGATGTCTGTCCCGACTTTCGATCGTCTTCCATCTGAGCCCTCAAGCTTTCATCATCTTTAGAATACATGTAGAAAACTGCATCAGGTTCTTCAGTAGAATGGGGCACACCTGGTCAGACACGGTAAGAAACTTTGCGCAAACAGCATTGTTCATTTTGTTCCTCGGATTCTTCCTCGAAAATTATACTCGATATTTCACTAAATTGTGCCATAACCGACCAGGCAGAATCAGAGTCTCTGTTCAATTAACATCGCTTATTTTTTCCTTGAATTCTTCCTATAAATCGCATATAGAAAATTATACTCGATGAATCAGTGGATTATACCACAACTGGTCAGACAGAGTGAGAATCTCTGTCCAATGAACGTCGTTTGCTTTCCCCCTCGGATTCTCTGTTTGGGGCACACATACAGGAAACTGCACCCGGTGTTTCAGTAGATTATGCCACAACAGATCAGACAAAGAATCTCGGCTGGAGCAGCGTGGTTTACTTTTTCCCACGGATGCCTCCCGACTCACCCGTCGAACGGCTTCGGGCGTTTATTTCGGGCAATTTGAGCGGAGACATCGGCTCTTTTAATTACTCGAGCTCGGTCGAAGCCGATCGTTGGCTCACGAGCGCCGAAGATTACAAAAAGGTGGTCGGGCTTTTTGTCTTCCGCACGGAAGGCGACGTTACCGTGACGTAAGGCTGTCGATGATCAGAGCGTCGCGAAAGAGAGAGAGAGAGAGAGAGAGAGAGAGAGAGAGAGCAACGTCGACAAGGGTGGAGAATACCGGAGTGGCGGTCGGGAAAGAGAATTAGAGAGCGAGAGGGGGACGGTGAGTCCGCGTGAGAGAGAGAAAGAGGAGACAGGGGAGAGGAGAGGAGAGGAGGCCGAGAGCCAAGTTATAAAACTGGGCAACAAGCCAATTGACATGCCAGTTGGCCTGCAACCACCGCTGGCTGCGGAAGCCAGCCCCTGAACCCGTATCCATATTAATATTCCAACGTTGACGTCCGATCGTTATTTGTGAGTGCAAAGTGCTTTCCGCCCGAGCCTTCTGATCCTTTATTTTCCACGTCGCGGATGAAAACAAAAAACACGAAAGATAGACAAAAAACAAAAACATACTAAAAAAAAAGTGGGAGAACGCCGATAAAGAGTGACCGGGGTTGGGGAACTCTCTGCGTGATCGGTGGAAGAGCAGAGAGCAAAACGAGGGGGAAAGAGTAAAAAACAACGTGAAAACAAAGAGAGGAGAACCGAGAATGGAACGGCCACGAACGGCGGTTACCGCGTCGGACAGCGTGTCTAAACAAATCCGACCCGAGTGCAACGGTTAATAAAGTTTTTATCGTTCGCGGCCGTGCTGGTCCCCCGTACCCGGTGCAAGCGCATCGTTGCAGTTCGTGAAATTCCCTCGAATTCCGTGACGGTCCCCCGGTGCATCCTTTTTCGGGATCGCGAGGCCGTCGCGTCGCTGTCCTCGTGACGGGTTAATCGACTGGCTTGAAATTCGAGGAGCCGATCCGTGGTCCGATCCATCGGACACGGTGTGTCGCGATCGCCGATTCACCGCCGCGATCCTGATTCCTCGTACACGCGAGAGTGACCTCGTGATTAGCCTCGCGGAGGTTCGGGAAATCTCCTCTCTGTCTGGTCAGGGAGAAGAGGGAGGAGCAACAAGGAGGAGGAAAAAGTGTTCGACGCGATCACGGAGTCCCGATGCATCTGGATTACTCGTGACTCGAATGCAGAGGGGCGCAGATAGCGGGCGAGAGGATGCAAGGTGCACCGGGATACCATCACCGCTACCCGACAACGCAGGGAACACAGGGAACGCCGAAGACAAGGGGGATCCTTCGGCACAGCGTCCCGGTCGTCTCTTCTCGTCGTCCCCCCGCCCCCCCAGTTACCATTTCCAGGTCTAATTGGTCGAACCTTTGTAAATTTATTCCGCGGATGATGCTCTGAATTCAAGCTTCGCCTCTCGAGAGGGTTTTCTAGTCGCTTCTCCCTAGGAAAGTAATGCGATTGCCGGCCGGAGAATGGAGAGCGGAGAAAGAGGGAGAGAGAGAGAGAAAGATAGGGGTTCTGTCGGGGAGGAAGGAATGGAGAGAGAGAGAGAGAGAGAGAGAGAGAGAGAGAGAGAGACAGCAGCCGCTCTCGCCGGCCGCTCGCTTTCATTTGTAATCAATCGCCTTATCTCCGACCCTCTTCGGTTTCGAGGGTGCTCGAATAATAATAATATCTGAAAGTTGCCGAGCTCGTTGAAAATTGCACGACACAGCCTCGAATCCAGAGGGAAAGTTGCGGATCGCACGGTCGAAACTTCCGCGCCGGGACCCGCCTCCTTCGCGAAACCCCCCAACTCCCCCCTCTCGTGCCCCCCGGCTCGCTTTAAATTTTTCATCGAGCGTCCCGCTCGTCGCGTGAAATCGACGCGGGTCGTTTTGCAGCCGTGTGCGAGAAAGAGAGAACGAACGAGAGACAGGGGAAGGAAGAGGGACGTGAGAAACGTGTGAAAGAGAAAGAGAGGGAGAGAGAGAGAGTGAAGAAGAGATAGAGAGAGAGAGAGAGAGTGAGAAGGAGAGAAAGAGTGTGTGTCGTCGCGCCTCGAGGTCGGGTTTGTCGTTCGACGTCGAGAATCTGTAGAAACGATTCGGAACGACCGCGTGCTTCATTAATCCATCTGGCCTCAATCTGCGTGTGCCAGCTGACCGATTCTCTTTTTTTCACCACCACCACCACCACCACCGACACCGCCAACTACCCCTCAACCCCTACCTTTCTTTCGTTCTTTTCTGTTCTCTCTCCCTTTTGTTCTACGCGCGCGAGAAAACGCGAATAATTGATACATCCCGAGTCCGGGTGCCGGCCCCCTCCTGCGAAGGCGTCCAGATATTTAATAACCTTCAATATCGCTTAACAAGATTCGCCGAAAGGGTTTCACTGGTTACATTAATAAATCCATCGTCGAGGAGCCGAGTCCGGCGGCCGCGACGCGATCAGATCACTCTCCTTTCGTTCACCGGCCTCGTTTTCTTTCGAGGGACCTCAAACTTACCGATACGTCCGGATTTTTGGCCTAAGTGGGTGCTCCGTTTACAGAATTTTGCTCTAGCTCTGAAAACTGTCTCCATTATTTTCTATATACTCACACCATCTCGCGATTAACGAATGAACCCAGAATTTGCATTCAAAACAATTGATCCATTGTAGGAGCTACATCCAAAATTTTGTACACCCAATTTTATGTGTACAATTTTTCGTACACCTAAAAATTGCACAAATCGTAAGATACAGAAGTGAATTGAAAGTATAATTCTTCTAACAAATTTATCAAATTGAATATAGTGTAACAATATCCTTACATTCTTCTAATATCTTCACAGTCTCTCATTTTACCTAATCAGGTGTTAGTCATAAATAGACTGCAGAACTTTCTGCGAAATAAAAAATGTTTACATTGATTTTAAGACACAGGAGCGAGACAAAATTTTCTTTCTTCTTTTAATTAGTTTATTCAGCTGAGAACAATACGATGATGTCCTTAACTCTTCTTAATATGTCCACTGTTTTAAATTGTGCTCACCCATTTTTGTCATGAATGGACAAAATCCACAGTCTAATCCTAAAGTCTAGTACTATTCTTTAAAATTGTGAGACTTTGGAAAAGAGTGCAAAAAAATGAAATATTTTTCGATTTCCAAAGAGACCGTACAAGAATTAAAAGCTACACAAATTGAAAAAATGTTGAAGTTTGTTGGAGCACAGCGTCCTGCTAATAAATCTAGTCATAAATGACCAAAATCCTACAATCTAATTCTAAAGCCTAGTACTATTCTTTAAAATTGTGAGACTTTGGACAAGAGTGCAAAGAAAATGAAATATTTTTCTATGTTTCTTTGAGCATCCATTTCCAAAGAGACCGTACAAGAACTTGGAGCTAGACAAATTGAAAAAGTGTTGAAATTTGTTGGAGCGCAGCGTCCCGCCAAAATCGCGGCTGCTAGATCCAAGTAATTGACATCCCTCGTTGGAGACGATTTCATCACAATTTTGTCGGGATCGCGTCCGGTATTTTGCTGCATCGTTATCGATTTTGTTTTCGAGTCGCCGGACGATCGTCCGGGATCGTCTATGCATTCAGAATCGGTGTGAAAGGAGCGTTAATCGTCACCACCGGGCTGGCGCCGGCCAGCCGTTCTCCGTTGGTTTCATTTTGTAATCGTGTTCTCTGTTATTTATTTTTTAGGTTTCATAATATGCCGTCAAATTATAAGCGGTACGGCCATTACAACTTATATTTTCTCTCCTCTCTCACGAATCACGCAGTCACGAGTCTTGCATCCTCTCACCGCTAGGTTAACCAATTAATAAAATTAGCGTAACCGCGCGTAGATCAGATCGCGCGTTGCGAGTCGCGTACACCCTCGTAGAGAGACCGCCTTGCGAGTTTGGTTCGAGTTCGAGCGATTTCGCAAAAAGGCGTCTCGCAAAAAGCAGTATGAACGGCCGCCGTCAAAGGGACGACCGCGTTCTTTTTTTTTTTTTTATTCTGCCGTGTTGCCTCGCGAACGACGATTTAATGACGGCTCAACCGTGCGTCATCGTTGACGACGAGAAACGACTGTTGTGTGTGCCCCCTAGCCGGTCCCTATTAATGCGCGTTCGCTGGAACATGAGCCCCGCGCTCCCAGCGAAAGAATCCTCGATCGGATTTCCTGCGATTTCCCAGAAAATGAAAGAGTTCCCGGATCTGCGCACAGAAAAAATCAAAGCTCGTGCGCGAATTACTCATTTGCACTTGAATAGACTCACCGAATATCGCCACATCGTAATTCAAAATAGCTTTTAAGTTGCTGCATTTGTTCATATTTAACACGTTCGCTACTACCCTCATAGTTATGCCCACAATTTTCGCAGTTTAGTTAATGCTTTGAATGCCACAATTTCTATTTACAAAACTTGATCAATTTTTACTCCAATCTATTAAGAAAATCAAATTTTATCAGGACCTAAGTTCGAGGGTGTTACAAAAATCAGTGTTACGATAAACTTTGTCTTTCCTGATCTCATATCGTTATTAGACTCCGGATTTTTATGCATTTATGATTTATGGGTAGACTGCGGATGTTTATGCAAAATAAAAATTTTCTATCTGAATTGCAACAAGCTGGCGTGAAATAGAAATTTATTTTCTTTCTTAATATGTTTGAGTGGAAATAATATAACAGTATTTCTAAAATCTTCTAATGTTTTTACTGTTTTAAATTACACCTACTCATTTCTGTCATAAATGCATAAAATCCGCAGTCTACTCATGGGAATGTTCAAAAAATGAGTATCAAACAGTGATTTTTATTTATTTTGGATCTACAAATTCTATTACCCCTGAAAATAGGATTTTATTTGGTCCCGCTTTCTTGAAATTTGTCTAGAAAAATTGAAAATTGTATAAACATTCGCAGTCTAATTATTATTGACAAAGTTGTTTTCAATTTTTGTGGCACTCAATTTATCGACGCAATTTTATCGTTTAGTGGTGAACATGTACATCCCCTCTCCAGATACAGACCTTCAAGTGCACGGGGCAACCTTTATAAGGTGCGAGAACTCTCCTCGTTTGCAATCATGTTTAAAACTGCTGTCATAGTGCTCTAAATCGATTCTATAATATTGAATCAGCTGCCCTTCGTGCCTAACATTTACCAGAGGGATTCGACGAAGTCGGCAAGTGTCGGATCCGATTATCCAATCATTCGAAATGTTACCGGGACTGTTTTACCACACTCCAAATTAAATTTAGCCGCACTTTGCTCTTGAAACACGAAAGAATCGTGGAAAATATTTCGAGCATATTACAGCAAGCAAATAATAAAATAAATTGTGATATAATTAATGTCCAAATTGTAATTTTACTAATCGAGATCAGTGATGAATATACATTATTACAAATAATGTTACTAGGACAGAATGTAAAATGAAAACAGATTTGCTGTTACAGAATGTTCATCAGTATTTACATAAATGACCTAATTGTCAAGTTACGCTTATCTATTACTTTCCGTTGATCAAAGGGTTTGACATATGTAAATATTTCTAGTAAGTGCATAAGAATGAATTGCAACTTAAATTGAAACACTCTCTAACATTCAACAGAAAGTTAGATGTCGTTATATTCATAAGACAAGTGACATAAGTAAAAAAGAAGGAAATTTTATAGGAGAGCCATTTGAAAATTACCGAAAACTGCCAATTTTTCTGACTGTACATAACCAACTTAGAAATATAAAATAATTTGTTGTTATTTAGATACTGGGTTAATTGTCACGTACATTAGTTATAAAGTACCCCACAGTTTATATATTTATCATTATAATTGAGTAGTTGAAATAGAGTTGTGACGTTTTCACTGTGAAAAGTTAGAGTGACTTCAAAGCCAGAGTGCCAATAAAAATAATTAAAAAAAATCTTGAGAGCTGTATCGCTTTTCTTATGAATGAAAAACATGACAAAAATAAAAATCAATTAACTTCCTTCAGATTTTGCTGCTCCCGAAAAACGAAAAATTCCCCTTTCTCACCACAGAACAACTCGCTGAAGAGAATAATAAACCTCTCCCCTCTACACTCAGGCAACAATCTGCAAAATTCGCAGACAGAAGCCCGTGGCTCATTAAAGCCTCCCAACTGATAATCTCTCAGACCTATGCCATCTTCCTCGTCCCCTAACTTCCTCCAGGACGTGTTCCCCTCTGAGCGTCTGAGGGTGGTCTCTCACCCCGTTGGCTCCCTCGTCATCCAGCAGGGGCTCGTTCCAGCGTAACACGCGACTGGCAAAGAAACGGTTTCGGTCTGCTCCGAACGTTTCGGGATCGTGTAGTCGGCAGTTTGTCGTTTCTCGGTCGGGGATCGGGATCGCGGGCAAGAAACGGGGCAGCGGGCCCGGATGCGCGCGAAAACGACGACGACAACGACGACGACGACGACGACGACGACGACGACGGTAGTTCTGGGCGCAGAGATTCAGTAGGTCACCGATCACGTAGGCACACGTAGGCGTCATCATGTCATCGCTTCTTGCATCCTCCCACGTTTACTTTTACGTTTCTGTTCTTTCTTTCTCTGATTTTGGTTTCTTGACGATATGAACGTAGATATTTTTGCGAGAGGACATGGCTTCTAGTTAAAACGCTTAGTGCAACGCGATGCATCGGCCGGGGTGGCTCCAGTTACAGTACTCGAGGCTTGTTGGTAACCGTCTTTGGGCAGCGTCCAGTTTCTATTACACGCGTTTGCTCGCCGGCGCTTTCAGCGCGTTCTCTCGTGTTCCGTTGCCAGGAACCCGGTCGGAACGGCGGACTGGTTCCCCTCCGTTTTTCCCGCTCTTTTTTTCTGTCCCGGTTTCGTCTTGGTCCGCGAATCGTGAGACTTGCGTTCGTTTTTGGCTCGGTTGGATCGCGCGCGGCGAGGGGATCTCTTCATTGTTTCCAGCGCGGGGGCCAGCTCTTCTCTTTTAGCCTGGCCAGCTTCTTGGCAACGGAAACGGTCCTTCCATTGTTGGAGGACACCACCGGGAGAAAACGGTCCAACCTTCTCCGGTCTGGCTTCATTGGCAAGTAAATCGTAACGATAGCTTCGCCGCGGACATGTCGCAGGAATCTATGCATTTGCACTTTGCAGATATCGAGACCGGTCTGCGACCAGTTCTCTGCGGAATGAGGTAATAAGTATTGCCGTTGGAAGTAATTCATTCCACCCCCGTGTGCCTCTGTGTGTGTGTCTGTGCACGCTCTGCCCGGTCTCGTCGATGAAAATTGAACAGTGCCACCCGCGAGAACGAAAAAGAAAAAAAAAAACAAAACAAAAATACACATAGAAACACAGAAATTTTGAACGTTGAGAATTAGTGAAACAGCTTTTCCTGGACACTGTGAGAGATTGTTCAAATTTCGTCCCCCGCGCTCTCGTCCGACGAAAGGAATCAATTGTTCCAAGGGTCAATAGTTAGTGTCTCACTCTGTAACCACTATACATATACATTATGTACATCTCTCTACGCCAAGTAGGATGTAAATACTTACTTTCTGTTGAAGGAAGAACGAGCTTGCTCGCGCGAGAGAATTTTGTTGACTGCGATCAAGGTCCGATCCGGGGCCCGCTCGATCACTATACTACCGTTTATTGTTCTTTCATTTTTTTTTACAATTCTGGCAAACGTAGTAGAAACTCGCATCCCTCTTGTCTTGGTTTGTCCGCTTTCCGAGTTCGTTCGTCTGTTGAACCGAAGAACACGAATCAGCAACGCAGCGTAGTAATTTTTGCATATTTCGTATACATATATTTTGCTATGTACGATACACACGTGTAATATACGTATACCGCCGACGCATATATCGTGGCACCACGGGTGTATGCAACCGGCGTACGTGTGTACGCGTCCGCATATACGCGAGACGTATAGGAGATATATGTATATAAATATATATGAGCATCGCCAATGAGAACCAGCCTGGCCGCATGCACTCTGTAATCTAGCGCGAGATCACAGCACTCGCCCCATTTAACCTGTAAGCCACACGACGATCACTAATCGACGAAAAAAACCATGAACGCATGCCGGAGCAGCCACCATTCTAGCCCCCCGCCGGAAAACGAGCTGTGCGTCGACGGGGAACATCGGAGCCGCAGAGACATGCTGCCACAGGGTCGCAAACGACCCGCCCTCACCATCCGGGAACAGCCCGCGTCCATTTCCGGCTACCAGGCCTATCGCAAGGTGAGTCCTCTGCTTCTGGCACCTGAGACTTGCGGGACAATCGTTAACACCCCGCGTCACAAATTTTCGACTGCTTCAGACACCCTCGATGTTCATCCCTTGTGTCAATTAAACGCGATTTTATTTGTTGAATAGCAGAATGTTCAGCAGAATTTCATTGCTTTGTTATTTGCGAATAACGGGCGTCTCTCTTTATACGCGTGGTACAAGCGGGCATGAGCCGATTCTATTTGCAAAAATGGGTAAAAAAGAACTGGAATAACGTTTTCTCGGTCGGCGTTTCGTGCCAGAGAAAATCGAGTCCGAAAGTTCGAAGGATTCGCGCGTCAATTCACAAGAAGTAGAATTGGTCGGTCATGGTCAGACGAGGCAGCCGATTCCTATTCAACGGCAAGCTCCATCGCTGAATTTTCCAAATGGATTCTCTCTAAAATGAAGGGTGAACAAAAAATATATTATTGGCATTGAATACTTATTTTTGTAAATAGAATCACCCGATGCCCGCTCGTACGTCTTGAGACATCCTCTGTGACTGTTCGCAATTTTGATTGTTTGATATATGGTGGAAGAAATTTGTTGAATATTTTCGAATGGAGGCGTCTCTGAAATTTTAACGATTGTGAATTAGAGAGTATGAAGTCGGTTATTTGGCGGTGCGATTACAATGAAACGATCGGTGTCGAGTGTTCGGCACGGAGGGGTTAACGGTCTCGGAAGCCTAATTGATTCGCCATAGTGTGGGGACGGTGTTGCTAAGTTTCTGCGATTCCCAGGACGACATTCACCGAGGAATGATGAGCCACAGGTCGCACAGTGCAGCGCCTATGGACGCGTCGAGCCTCCGGTACCGCGGTAGGTCTCAGAGTCCCACCGGTCATCGCTCCCTGTCACCGCCGGAGCACAGATCCATGCCCTATTCGCATAGCTACGTATCGACCAGGTATGAGTTATCGCCAGGGCCTCGTTGCCCACAGTCCACCACGAGAATCCAACGATGAAAGAGGGTCGTCCGTGCCCGTTCATCGTTTTCCGCGTTACAGATTCGCCTCGAGATCGGCGACAGCTACACCCACCGGCTCCCCGAAGAAGAGACAGTTGCCCATGATCCCGGCAGTACTGAAGGAAAGGGTCGACCAGGACCTACAGGAGAGGGCCACGTTCATGAGACACCATAATACTAGACACGTGCACACGTCGTACGGCTCGGGTATGACAGGTGAGCTCCCGAAATTTATACGATATTACACAGGGTGTTCGATCAAGGTGGGAGAAAATTTAAGGGGTGGTTCTCCAAGACAACATAAGACGAAAGTGAAGAATAAAAAAATTGCGATTTCGGCTTCGTTTTGTAGTTATTATCGATTATAAATCCGCCTGAAACACGGCAACCCGACCAACAGAGGTGTACGTTGCGTTAGTCATAAAGGCGCGCGACAGTCACGTGTTAAAAGTTGTAAATTGTTGTTAACTACGCTGGATGTCTGACTACGGAATATTGGATCCAGCTGTGTCGTTTTGGACTGATAATGTTCGTTGCGGTAGTCGTTTATGATGGAGGATTTATTTTGGAGCAAGAAAGTGTCTTTGAGATTTATACTCTTTCTGGAGTGTTTCCGTTAATATATCAGGAATAAATATATTTGCTAAAGCGGGATCTCAAAAATAAATATGAATTGAATTCATATAGCCAGTTTGATCGTTAGCTTAATATGCGAGGGCTTTGATAATGTTTGTGAGCCAGAATTTTACACAAAGCATTTGTTAGAAAGATTTTCTAAAAAATTTTACCAATTGCAAGGATGTTTACTTGGTACAAAAATTGAGAATTAATTACACAAATTTACTGAGACTGTTTACTAGGAAAATAGTCCCGCATATTTGACAAAGGACGTCTGAAGGGTATCTCAAGGTTACCTGAAGGGCATCTTAAGGGTATCTCAAGGGCGTTTCATGGGTATCTGAAAAGTATTTCAAGGGCACCTAAACTGTACCTGAAGGGTATTTTAAGGGTGTCCCAAGGGTGTCTGAAAGGTAGCCCAAGAACATCTGAAGATTAGAAGAAGTAGAAAACTGTGCGAAATCTATTTACTAGACGAACTATCTACTAAATTGTGCCGAGTCTGTTCACTAGAAGAGTAGACTAAATTTTCTGAATTGACTATAGGATCTGTCTTAAAATCCTGATATTTGACGGTGAGTTTTTGTGTTTTCCAGGTTGGGATAGGCACTATACCGGGCTGTCGGACTCGGATCTGCCCTCGGTGGGCTACGATCCGTTGTCGTTGCAGCACGGTTATCCTTACCGAATCCACGGGCCGCGTAAAGGACACTTGAGTCCCGAGAAAGACGTACTCGGTGATCACGGTGACTCCGACATGGAGAGTTTAGCGTCCGTGACGAGTAGTGCCTTGAGTACGCAATCGGAGCGTCCACGTGCCTCCAGAGGACTAATGTGAGTATAGTTCGATGTCTATTTGTGAAATAATTTCGGGTCGATGACCTTGCATTATTCGAAGTCAGTGTACAAAGCAAAAACAAGTTCCATAGAGAAGAAATTCACCCTTTAGAGGAGACAGCCATCCATTGTACCGTTTTTACGTGGCACGCGTTCCACCCGTTCCCCACTGTGTTTTCTGTTCTCCCCCCGTTCCCTCTTCTACGTCACAGGCTTTTTCCACCGTCGGCATTCTTTGTTCTCGACCGATGATCACAGGAGAGTCTATCCAATTAACCTCCTCTTCGCGACATCCGACCAAATCCGGTTTCCAATTTGATCGTCGTTGCTGTCCGGGGATGCGCACGGAAAGACCCAATGTACACAGGCGCACAGAATGGAACATTTGATGGCTCACCTTCTCATCGACGAAAATCCCTGAATTAAATGGACATTGCCGAATGAGATGTCACCCCGTAGCTGCACTACTCTCATCCATCCCCCCCACCGCCTTGCTTGATAGGAAATCCCCAGATCCTAACCGCGCTCTCTTCGAGGATTCTGATACTGTTGTCTTAGCGAATAGTTTGCGCACCTCCTATGCACCGTGTCAATGTCCATTTAATGCTGTCCCATTCTAAACAAAAGCAGGGATTAGTGCGTGGCGTTGGTCGAACGGCTAGGTGTACCCACGTTTAAAGCGAGAGCAAAGAAAAAGAAAAAACAAAATGAAACACGTCACCTGAATGTATTGTCTACGCGTTCACCGAGAGAGACCTTGGTCTACAATAATCGTCGCGCTTGTCCACCAAAAAGAGAAACAAATTCTACAAAAAGATACCTGCATTTTTCAAATTGTTCGGCGAGTGACAATGCTCAAAATTCGCAGGTCAAACAAAATCTCGAGACGGGAAGCAAATATAAGCAGAGGAAAACGCGTTCGATCGATCGCGAACGTGCGAGTAGAGTCATTTTTTGAGTGTAGAAAGAAGCATATATATACATATTTATATCTATATATATATATATATGTGTGTATCTATGTGAATAAAAATGAAGAATGGGCTGAGAAATATATGTATTAGCAAAACAAAAAAAAAACGTATTCGTTTTAATGTGACCGTCAGGATGCGTTAAAAACTCTATATGAAAAACATTGTTTGCAGACCGACAGTTAAAAACGTTTTAATACCCGGTGTCATATCCCCTATGCCCCTGCCCCCTAGGCGCAATAGGCGCAGGCACAGACTTAGGGTACCCTGCAGCGAATGTCACTGTCCGAACAACAATCCCACCAAGCCCAGGAGCAACAACCCAAGCAAGCACAATCCCACCCCGCATCCCCTCGTACGGAGCAAGTCCGCAGTGGTGCGCTCGTTGTACAGAAAGATGCGTACGCCGTTCACGAGGTCGCAGACCGTCGACGAGAACATGCTGAGATATTACAGCCCGGAGACCAGCGAGTACAGCGTCTCCGAGGGTTACATGCTCAAGCCCGAGGAGCTAACCGGTAGCTCCAAGAAACGTATACCGGAGATATACGTCGAGGATTGCCTTCATGTCGACTTCAACGATCGCCTCATCGAGAAGTTCCGCGGCCGGTACTCCTCACCATACCTGTTGTTGGACTCCGGCGCGCGTAGACGGTCGCGTAGCTGGCAGGACCGGGCCGGCCGTACGGTCGCGAAGGCTAGACACCAGTTGTTCTCGAGAGGCTTGCACGACATCGCGGACGACGTCGGCATTAGGAACTTAGACGTTAGCTTGCGGCCGCGTAGATCGTTCTTATTCTCGAAGGCTAGGAGCTTCGATTACGACGTCCTACACGACACCTACGCCGATCGGTACGGTTTCGGGATACGCGGGGGTCTGCTGTCGCGTCGCGCCAAGAGCTTCGAGTACGACAACATATCCGGGAACATATTCAGCGACGACAGCCTGCGCACCGCCCGAAGAAAGCTCAAGAAGAACCTGTCGATCAGCGACGCCGGCTACGGCGACAAGATACCGGCCCTCGGCGATCAGAGCAAATCGTACCTGGACTCGAACGGCGACGACAAGATGCCGAACGCGCTGCTCGAACGCGAGAAAAACTACGACTACATGATGAAGGACCACAAGCTGTTCTACGGTGGTTACGACACCGGCTACGTTTGCGGCGGCGCGCAGCTCTACGCGCCACGTTTCGGCAAACAGATCGACCTAGACAGAGCAAAGACTTACCGCTACGACCTATTAGGCGACAATGTGTTCAGCAGCGACGACCAGATCGGTCTGAGGAATGTCCTCGGTAGAGAGGATCCGGGTAAACGAAAGTACATCGACTCGATGTTCCAGGATCACGATCCGACGTTCGCCAGAGACATCTCGGAGAAACGTACGAAGAACCTGGACAGCGACATGTGCGACCCTACCGGCGATCATATTTATTGCAGCATCGACGAGGCGCTGTCGTCCGACAACTACGGCCAGGAGATCTCCGATCTGGATCAGTACGACGATCAGAGGACGAGCAGGAGCGGTCGTAGGAGAACGAAGAGCAGCGAGTCGTACATGGAGAACGGGTACGACGGGTACGACTGGGACATCGAGTACGACGAAGGGTTCGTCGACAGGGGGAAGATGGACGATTACGATCAGAGATTGTACGGATACGAGAACAGGGTCCAGCCGTCGAGGATGGACGAGCAGATGTACGACGACGAGTATTACGATCGAAGGCGACGCAGCGGGACGAGGAAGAAGCGGGCGTCGCATTACGTCGACGACGAGTACCTACAGGACGGGTATTGCGGCTACCGGTCCGCGGACGAGTACGATTATCAAGCGCACAGCGGCGCCGAGACCGTCCGAGCCGATCACTACCAAGACAACACGCTGCCACGACGACGTAGAAGGCGCAGCAGACGCGGAAGCAGGGAGACGGGTGTCTACGAGAACGTCCCGTATCGGGATCCTAGCAAGGACACCCTGGTGGTCCCGAGCTTCTCGGAGAGCAAGCGGATGATGCTGCAGCGTGCGGAATCGTCGCCGGTGCTCCGTTCCGACGAGGAGTTGAGCTCCTCGGAACGGGCGGAGAGAGCGAAACGGTTGTACCGTCGCAGACGGAACAGTAGCTGTCCCGAGGCCAGGGAGCTTCGTTATTACGACCGGAGGAAAGACGAGGATAGAACGACCAACTTTATACTGGACTCGGACGAGGAGTTCGGCTCGATGGAGACGGTCGTGTGCGCTGACTGTTTCCGACAGAAGAACGACACCAGCGGCATGGTAGTTAGCGAGGGGGGTCGGTATTACGAGACGGACAGGGACGGTTACGTTGACTCGAGATACGACTACGGTGACGGACAGATCTGCGATCCGGAGACGTGCGAGTTAGCTAGGTCGGAATCGTTGCGGGCGTACCGCGGTAGGCGTAAGAGTAGTTGCCCGGAATGCCGGGAGATCGCGTTGTCATCGGAGCTAGGTAGGTCCGGGTCGTTGAGGAGCAGGCACGAGGAGAGGCGGCCGTCGTTAGAGTCGCGGCACACGAGTAGGTACCGTAGACGAAACAGCAGCTGCCCGGAGGCTAGGGACCTCGAGCTCCTCGAGAAGAGGCAGCAACAACAACAGTTGCAGCAGCGCAACCAGCCGTCCCACCACGGTCAGCAACACCAGCAGGGTAGTAAGAGGAACGTAGCAATCAGCGACACCCTCGAGTACTACGAGTACTCGATGGAGAGCGAGAGCCAGTGCAGCGAGAACTGCGGATTTGGCCCGTGCGATCCGCGTAGGCCCCGTAACCGAGCACCCCGCCCCGGTAACGCTAATTCAAGTCTCTTTGATTCCCAAACCGCTACCTCCGACACTGCTAAAAACTACCACCCACGGGCCGTCGATCACCACGATACCACCTCACGAAACACGAAACCATCGTCGTCGCGCGACTACAACGACGGACCGGGCCACGGCGTGGCTACGGCGGCGGCCTCGTCGTCGTTCTCACCGTCATCGTCCGTCCGGCGACGATCGCGGAAAAAAACCGGCACCGACGGCTACCACGATACCGCCGGCGACGATACGCGCGGCGGCGACGACCAATCGGCGGGATCCCGGGATCGCCGATCCTCCTCCATGCCCGAAAGCAGCGAGTACACCGGCCAGTCGAGCTCCTACGAGAAAACCTCCAGGAGCCAGGACGCCGACAACGAGACCGACGAGCACGGCAAACGGAGCCAGTTCGCCAGAAGCCTCAGCAACACCGACGCCCCCCAAGACGAGAAAGTCGGTGAGTCGACGAGCCGATTCTTACCGATCGATTCTTTCGTGCACGCGTCATTTTTGTCGACCATCGGCGCGGAGACTTCTACCGGAGGAGCTCACGTTAACCTGAAATCACAGACGCCCGAGTACAGAGTTTCTCGATATATGTCGCTGAGGCCTCGATGATAAACGTCGCGGAATTGTCCCCACTACCGCTGGGTATACCTCGCGAGGGGCCGCAAAGCTCGAGAGGCCTGCTCCCGCTCGGGGTTTTAGTGTCCCCACTTTTCTGCATCATCTTTTTAGCCTGGAACAGAACCTGCATCATCTTTTTAGCCTGGAACAGAACCTGCATCATCTTTTTAGCCTGGATCAGAGCCTACATAGAAGACCCCCTTTTAACATAGAAGTAGCATCCACTCTGGCATTATTTGGAATCCGCTACTAATGATGCAGGTAAGATGATGCAGGTTCTGGTCCAGGCTAAAAAGATGATGCAGGTTCTGGTCCAGGCTAAAAATTATACTGGGGGCAGTACTATACCGGGGACACTAAAATCCCGGGCGTGAGCACTCCCATTTCCTCTCTGGCTCGGGTATGACGCTGGCAAGACCCGTGTTGCTGACATATATCGAAAATTCACTGTATTGTCAATTTTTACGTAACACGTGTGGCGTCAGAGGCTGCCGCATTAACGTTACAATTTGTTACTTTATGCCTAAAGTTTGTGTGGACATTGTTTGCCCCGATTGCAATTCTTTCTGTTGTATCCAAAGATTACTTTAACCCTTAACGGACCAATGCCGCCATATAAGCGGCATAGCGCTTTTACTTACTGGGTCCAGTGTCACATATATGGCGGCAAAAATCAAATTTAAATCATCTTGTTATCCTATCACTCTGAATATATATTAATAAATTTGCACTAAAATATAAATCTTTCCTTTCTATACTTGTTGAGTCCACAGTTTCTCTTCGTATGAAAAATAGTTTGTTAAGGATTAAGTTTGGGTTGCAGACTGTGGCCAGATTATATTAGAGAGACTTGCATGAATTAACAAGGTTACGTTGAAAGAGTCAATTTTTAAGCAATGACCCAACTACACCGAGTTTTTATCATTACCGTAAGAAATATTTGCTAACTACGAACATATTTTTAGCAATATTATCGGCAAAACTAGACAATATTGTTATATTTTTGGTACTGTTTCTTCAATAATTTAGTCACCTACTGTACATAAGTCAAGGTACAATGATTCTACGCATTTTAAATGATTTACAGACTCCGCGTCTGTGATTGTGGGTTAATCTCCGCGAAAGAGCTACTCTCCACGAGAAAGCTATTGTCAATCTCTGCGAGAGATCTAACACTAATTTTGTATTTTGATTCTGCGATCATTATTAGATAATTCTCACAGACTTTGGTACACTGAGGATTCTGAAAATCGTTTTTCTTCTTCACCCTGAATTTTTTTGAACAGGGACACATTTTCAACTTTACCTGTAGCTTTCTTGTGGAGATTGCTATTTTGTATGAGTCGGAAGGAATTCTTGACGGATATGCAATATCTACAACAGTATTTTTAACTGTACCAATTCTCAAGAAGCCAGCAGATGTACCACTAAGTAATTAACTACATTTCGTTGCAATAATATATTTACTTCATGTTGTTACAATAATATCTTCAAACATACCCCAGCACCTAGTGTTCGAAACAAATACGTGAACCATTAGGTTCAAACTTCTTATTTTATTAATAAAAGAAATCCTGCACTTTCGTTGTCCGAGTAGCCATTTTGTGAGAACATCATAGTAAATTTATCATTGCCCCTCCTAAACGATTGTTAACCCTCAATCTGCGAATCCTGTAGCGATCTTTGAATGCAGGGTCCATTGTGTCCCGTAATACCCATCCATTCATATTTTAGTCAAGAAATCACAGTTTATACAGGGTGACTCCGTATTTGGGACAATTCTACGCAAACAAAATAAGTCAATCAAATTTATTATGTAAGGTTTCGTTTTCTGGAAAAAATCGAGTCTCAAAATTCGGCAAGCATACAACCGTTAGTACGTAGACGAAGTAGAAATGGTAAGCCATGGTCAGACATAGTATCCACTACCTATTCTAAACCCCGTGTAGCTCACGAATCTTAAACCTCGTTTTTCTTGAAAATGAAACCTGAAGTAAAATAATTCATGGCAAAATATCGACACATTTTTCCACGCAAAATCATTCTCTTTTCCATTGTACCACCAACACTGAGACATCCTGTAGAATCAGCGAAATCCGTGCTTTTCTATAGGGCAGTAAAAAATTTGTTAAACCATTTCAGAATATAATTATTCTTTTCCTTAAAATAATTTACATTTATTATTTCATAAATAAATTTCGAGTTGTAAACAAGTGACATTTGGATCACCCTGCACTAAATGAACATAACATTTGAATGAATCAGTGAAGCCAAGCAAGAGACTAGGGCCAGATGAACAATATATTTTTATATATTTTTACTGTTGTAAATCGCACCTACTCAGTTTTGCTCATTACCTTGTACGCGTTAGTTCCCTATTATAAAGATTGTTCTTCCGTGGGTCTGGGTGGGCCCTGCATTCGCCAGTCAGAGGTCGTATCCTCCGCCGAGCGAAGAGATCGGTGACCTTTTAACCATTGTTTCCCGAGTTTCAGATCGAAAGCCTATCACCTAGAGCCCCTCTCCCATAAATTCTCGAATGAACGACGGTGAGCCAGGTGTATTCACGAGATTTCTGTTCAACAGACGGTAGCTTGAGCGATACGGCGATCGGTTTGAACGTCGAAGACTCCTCGAGGAGGGCTCGCAAGAGCTCGCCGGGCAGCAAGAGCGGAAGCGGAAGCAGCGGCGGCGGCGGAAGCACGGCGCAGTATCAGCCCGGTCTCGGGAAGAAGAGTAACAGCACCAGTCAGCTGTCCGCCACAGGTAACACATCGTCGCACTAGCCGTTTCTTCCAGTTTCACGTTTATAGACGTTGCGTGCCGTGCATTGTTCTCTATCCGCAGAATTCAAGTGAGAGACTCGTTCTCGGACGCGCGACTAAAAAGCCGAGCCGCGTGTATCACGTGTCATTATTATTCTATCGGGGTTACTATCTCTTAGTCTACCTTTTCTATCTCTCTTCTTTTTACATCAGACTCTACTAGTACCAGTCTCTTTGTAACATGTCTACTATGTCGATAGTCACCCGAGATTATAGCGTAGAGATATTAGTTTAGCGCCATTTAGTCTGTAGACTCGCGGTGTGCTCTCGCTGCGTCGTTTCACGGAACATTTGGACGATCTTCTTGGTCCCAGCACTATGATTATACTATACTCTCGATCATAAGTTACAGGATGTTCGGCTGTTTCAAAGAAAATATTCCATTTTACGTTGTTGCTTTATTTTAATCGAGACTTGGAATGGATGCATTTTAATAATATATTTTGAAAGAGTAGACGAGCAGACCTTCTCTGGCCTGCTATTAATCATGCAAATCGTAAATCGAGGAAGACTTCCTGCAGAATATAACCATGAGTTCGAGGAAGAAATTAATTTGAAGTTCGCTGTTTCCGAACTCCATGAGCAAATGATGTTTAAAACATTAGTTGTCACACCTGTAAAAGAAGCTTGCAAAATCAATGCATAATATTATTGAATGAAACAGGAAGAGAAAAGTCGAGATCTACCTCACTTGAACGTAATTTGTTTCACTCAGGGAAAATGTCCCACCGGTGTGCTGAACTTGTAAGTTTAAATACAGTGATCAGAAAGTGTTAATTGGAATTATCGTTGCCATTTACACGGCACCGGACTGACGATTATTCGATTCGTAAAAAGATTTAGATTTTTCATCGCTAATTCAGCAACGCAACGTTAAAAGGATCGACGAGATGGTAGTTTCAAAGTTTGCTTGACGATAAAAATTGCTTGCACCGGGCAAGAACAGTTTGCGTTCCCTCCGCAGGAAAGGGGACCAACGAGTATTCCGTAAATGTCACCGTTTACACAATTTTATGCAATCCTTTTAGCGTTCCTCGCGTTACAAATGTCCTGCGACTTACACTCGGGAGCGTGCGTCACCCCCTATAAACCGGTTGCAAAAAGAAAATAACGAACAAACCGAGAGGGAAAAGTAGAGCGCGCGAGAAAGAGAACGAGAAGTAGGGAATAAATAAAATTCCGAGGATTCTCCCCGAGCGATGACGCGCGAACGCTACCAAGAGCACACCGTGGAGAAGCAAAAACCAAAAGAAAAAAAAAACCAACTCCCAGTTAACGGGACAGAGTATGTACATTCTAATCGTATTCTTGTTTTCTCCGCCATCCCTCCTCATCTCTGTCCGCCTCTCTTCGACATGAACACATTCACACTTTACTTCTACCAACCAACCATCTCTCGACGCTGGGGACCACCATTCACGTCATCGATCTGCACCCACCTGCACGATTTCTCATCGTGGCGGGCGATCGTCGCTCGCGCGATCGTGTCACGGGACAACACTCGGCGCGGATCACCCCGATCGATCGCTGGAACGATCACCACTGTTACTTGAAACCGAAAAAAAAACTGCGAAAACAACTACGAAACTGACAACATCGAAAACTTTCTACACAAACACACACACACGCACGCACATACACCTCTGCTCGGAGGGCAACAACACACGTCGCACACGTACACGGTTACAACACAACCTGCGACATCTACTCTGCCTGAGAACACAACATCTGCCACTCGAACAACATCGTCTACAACCTTCTACTTCTACTACTGTCGCTACTCTACGACCACTTCTACTGCTACAATCACTCTCTACAATCACGAAAATCAAAACTACTACTACTACTGTGTCACCTCACGCAAAAAACATAACATACCACGTGCGTCTGTTGGTGGTACATGCGTGGGCGACGAAGGACGAAAACGGAGGATAGGCTTCGGGAAGAAGGACAAGTCCTCCTTTACAGTTCATAGGAGCGAGGAGGTATTGCCGGAGGACACTGCCAGCGGGAGGAGCGGAAGACAGCCGAGCTCGGCGAGCAGCGACGGCGAGGGTAGCGGCGACGGGGACAGGTCCGAACACCCTGCAAATTACACCCCCTTTCTCTCCTCCCAGACCCCCACCCCCAGCCCCCAGCCCCCAGAGAACGCCCAATGATTTTCGTTTTCGGAGAACCCCCGGAGAAAAACAAACACGGGGCCCCCTTACCCCCACCCCCTCATGTTGCGCGGGAGCGACCGACGACAGGACCCCGTCCACCGAGTCTCACGCTCTCTTCGGCTTCTTTCTCTTTCGATTCTGCGGCTCCGAGATCTTTTCTCGGCCCTCCACTTATTCTTCTCTTTTTTTTTCTTCTCTTTCTTCTTCTTCCTCTGCAAAGATTCTTCCGATGTGTTCCTTGCAGCGATGTTCTAGTAACCGTAATTCGCGATTCGCTCTCGATTCGCATCGTCGAGAGGACGCCGAACCGAATTCTCTGCCGCGGGGATCGTTTCAAGCCTTCGGCGAAATGTGAGTACAAGCATTAGAGCGAGTGTGAACCAGCGAGAATGGTAGAGAGCTTAGGCGACGCGAGAACGGGAAAGAGAGACACACAGGGCAAGAAGAACCGAGAGACAGCGGGCGTGGTCAGCCGGAAAGACACTCTTGTTACTACTACTACTATTACTACAACAACAACAACAACGAGACACACAGCACATTGATTCTCTCTCTATTATAGAAGAAGTTGTGCTTTAGAGAAACGGGACTGCGCGGGGGACCATTGCTCGCGATTATCGCCGGGAAGAGGTATTATAGTCCAAAAAGTGAGCGCGGTTGCAACGAGCACAGTGATCTCTCTGTATATGTCGCCAAGGCCTCGATGATAAGCGGAATTATCAAGGACTGTAAACACGGCTCCGGTACGTCTCCTCCACGATACACGACACTGGCAGGACTCGTGTTGTTGACAAATATCGAGAATTCGCTGTACACACAGAGAAATAAATTTCTCGAATAATTTCTCATTCGTGCATCTTCACAATTTCGATATTTGTGAATTAAAAACCTGCCATTTTGACGCGTAAACCTAGTGTTACATATATCGTTCGTGTTGACATATATCGAGAATCCACTGTATAGTCTCGTGCTTCTATCCCGGCGAATGGTCACGAGATGGTTCTGCCCGCTTGTCTTCGGTTAAGCTAGATCGTAGAGACTGTTTCTACGTAGTAGCGATGCGTGATCTTTAGAGGAACGTTTGCACGAGTTTCCTGAGCTGTATGACGAGCCTCGATGAGATCTATGGTTTCATCGGGGAACTCTTAGAATCGCGTTGATGAAGAATTCGGGGAACATCCCTTTCACGGCTGATCCCTTCGACACGACGTACTTGCCATACTCTGTTCGGAAAGAGAAATGTTGGTTACTAGACTGTGGATGTTTGAACGAACGTTTCAATTTATTAACGATACAACAATAGCGTTTTAAAGTTACGCAATTCGATCTTATTTGTCTTGTTCATTCTGCTTTCGACTCGATTACACGTTTTAGAGCATCGTTTTATTAGTGGTAGAGATAAATGTTTTCAATAGGAATTATAAATTATCGTCTAGTCGTTTATCTTGCGAATCAGTGTTTATTTGATAGTATTGCTCTCTTTATGTTTATCTTTATATCATTTATAATTACAACGGTCTTAGATTTATTTGTGGTGGAGTGTACACTCTTGTTAAATGTAAATTCGTACTAGATAAAATTCGTACAATGTAAATATAATACGACTCATATTCTGATCATTGGTAGAGAATGTTTTTTGAAAGGAGAAACCGGAAATGCAGTGCCAGTCATAATAGCTGTCCACCCCATCCATTCGTTAGAAGCCTGTAGTTACCGGATTGGGGTGGACAGCTATTATGACCGTCGGTATACCACAGCAGGCTACAATTACTCGACCATTAATGTTTATGGTCATTTAAATTTTAACAGGCGAATTTATCGCACGTACGTTCTTTATCTATTTTCTGTTTTTAGATACTGTACAACGTTTAATCTCTTCCCATTTATATTGATACAGCCGGGGACGAAATTAAGCGGACACCATTTAAGAACTAATCACTTTTTAAAAATTGACCCAACGGATTGAGTTCTTTGAGATGTTAAAATAATTAGTTACTTGGCGATTAAAAATTACCATTGGTCGAAATTGCGAAGAAAAGGAGTAAGAGCCAAGACTCCGCGATAAGGTAGAGTGACCACGTTACCGACAAAAGTAGAAATTATACTGCAGCTACCGACCTGCTGACTCTGCAAAAGTCACGCGACTACCCTTGGCTTTTAAGGTCACAATTTTTAACTTTCTAATCTGTGTCTAGAATGAAAATTTCATACTCACTTCGCAGATCTAAATTGTATATATGCATCAGAATTCATAAAAATCAGTTAAGGTCGCTATGAGCGAATCATTAGAAATGGTGAGAATTTCATTATGGGCACAGGTGAAAAAGTTAAAACTCGTGATCTTCACTTTTAAAAAATATTCTTTTACCTAATAAGCTACTCCTTATACCATCTCAAAACATCTCAAGTCGTTCAATTCAACTCTAAACGAGTTATTAGTTCTTCAAGAAGGTCCAGTTAATTTTGTCACCGACTATCTCTCAAAATATGACATTATAAAGGAGACTTAATTTGTTGATTTGAATGGCAAAACAAAAATGGGTTATCCTATGAGTATGATCTTTTATGCAATCATTTCTGAGCAGTGTATGAGAGTTGAAGAGACTACAATCTGTTTTCTCAAAACAAGACAGGTGAAGTCGCAAGTAGCTGTCCACCCAATCCTTATATAGTAAGTTCGAAGTAGTGGAAATGAGATGGACACCTATTATGACTTCAGCTGTTGTCTTTCAAAGAGTAGACCGTATTCCATAACTCCGAGTTGCATTAAATTTGATTGCTCTGCTTAGCCTTTATACATAAATACATTGAGGTATGTTAGAAAATAAAGATCCACAGTCTTCAGACTTTCCAGAGACTCGTCGGCTTCAAACACAAAAATCCACAATTGAATGAGTTGAAAATGACCTACTGAAAATCAAACGAGTTTTTCCACGACACCGTTGAAGACGAAAAAACTTGATCAGTGTCTAAGCATGCTCAGCCGTGGAACGGAGTCCCCACTGCAACCGATCAGCGGCTCAAGAACCTTAGGTATTAGCTACGCAAGTAACTTTTGTTCCGTGTCGGGCTGTGTCCTGTTCGTGGCAGTAGAAGTGATTGTTAGTGCCGGTTCGACGCGCCGGCGGAGAACGTCGCGTTGTCTGTCTCTGTTTCTGTGCAGCTTTTTTGGACATAGATTGACACGAGTCCGACGGTGGTCAACTCGGTTCCGAGTCCCCTCTTTTCACCTTTAGCGACTCGACGGACTGTTAGGCAGGTAAGAAGCTGGCCACCCGGTTCCTCGTTACTATTTATTATCTTTAGAGGCAGCTGTTGATACGTGCTTGGCGGTGGGAAGGACTTAGGGTCGCGTTCCCGCGACCCTAACACGCTCCTCCCCGCCTTCTTACGGCTTTTACGTTTATCGATGTCTTCAAGCGTTGCAGTGTTCTTATATTGCGCATACATTTCTATATGATGTCTCGATATACATATTTACGTTTACAGTTACCAAAAGCAAAACAAGCTCAATGTAGCACACGACACAAGTACAAACACATATTACAGTCAATTCCCGATATAAGTCACTGCGAGCCTCGCGTTTAATGGTCACTGGGACTATCCACACCACCACGGATAGTGACTTTTACATTTCCGAGCGTGCACTGTGCGTTTCAAATGCAGCGCTCGGCGAGAACCACAGGTTTCGTCTAAGTGTCACTCTCCAGAACCGCTCAAGTGACTTATATCGGGAATTCACTGTATATATAATATATAGATATACATGTATACTAATACACTCAGGTACTCCGGAACACAATCACACGGACATTGTCTTGTACATTCTGCCTGCGGACGCTTCTTCGGCACTCGTCCGGACGCGAGTCTCGGGATGAGCACGCGGAAGAGATAGCTTTTACATGGATGTACACGACGAGATCCCTCCGCCCTGGAGATGCGTGTGTCGCTATAGTACTCGGGCCTCCGTGTACGCACGGACACACACGAGACACACGGTTAGCGATGATTGCAGTTGCGGAGAGACGTCCCGATGCGAGCCGAACACGATTCGACCGCTTGCCCCCTTTTGATTCCAGGTGCCGGGAGAAGCGAGAGGGAGAGAGAGAGAGAGAGAGAGAGAGAGAGAGAGAGAGAGAAAGAGAGCTCGATCATGGCAACTGGATTCTTTTATAGGTCACCTCTAAAAACGTCGAATTGCCTTGTAAAGATCGATCGTTCGTCCACGCGTTTCGTGTGCCCCAGGTGTACGCGTGTCTTCGCGAGAACCTCTTCCTCTCGTTTTCGTTTCGAAGGATCGGACGAGGGAAAGGGGGAGGTAGAGGGTGGTGTAGAACGTGTGGTAACGGTCGTTTTATGGGGATAATTATGAGTGAGAGGGAGAGAGAGAAAGAGAGAGAGCGAGAGAGGGAGAGAGAGAGAGAAAGAGAGTCGTGTCTAGTCGATAGAGAGACTACACGCGTCGGCGACCTGGAGAGAGCTGGATGAAAAAGAGAGAAGGCGGCGCGGCGGCTGCGGCAGAATCGCGGTCTCCGAAGGATCCCCTAACTATTGAAAGATTATAGTTTAGCGGTTGTTTCTTGTTTGGTTTACAACGCAGAGTGCGGTATCGGCTGGTTCTACGGCGGAAGTGGTAGCGCGGATCCACGCGCCGGTATATCAAGCCGGAAACGCAACAGCACGACGAGCACCATACAACGATCCGAAGAGATTCTGCCCTACCAACGCTTTGAACCCGGAAAACCGTCGGGATCGGCGGCCAGTGACACAGCCGGAAGTCTCAACTCGATCTCGAGTTCCGAAGGAAGCTCGTAAGTAGTGGCCAACAACCAACAACGACCGATTCTGCAACCGGAACTGCGAGACTCCTTGCTGTCTCTTCCAACTACTTCTTCCTTTTCTACATCTGACTCTCTCTCTTCTTTCTCTCTGTTTCTCTCACTCTCTCTTTATCTCTCTCTCTCTCTCTCTCTCTCTCTCTCTCTCTCTCTCTCTCGCTCTGTTTCTGTCTTTGCCTACAGAACTGTTCCCCAGACTCCCAGCAGGGTAGCCAGTTGCTGGACAATAGTGGTCAGCCAATAGGGTTTATACTTTATATCGAAACCTGTTAAATCGGTTTTCAGATTTTTATCAAAGGGACGCGAAATATAATCGAAATAGTGAAAAGGCATTTATAGTTATTATTTGTAGTTATGTTGAAAATGGTCGGTTTATTAAATTGTTGGGTCACTACAAAAATATAATAACTAGAGTGCGGATTTTATGCATTTCTGATAAAAATGGGTAGGCCTAGTTTAAGACAGTGAAAGCATCTGGAGAATTTTAATATACTATTACAAATACACTATTACTTATTTAAATATACTTTTATATTATTTTTGACCTATTACACGTATTAAGCAAGAAACTGAATGTTTAGTTTAGCCCAGTTTGTTGCAATTCTGGTAGAAAGTTTTTACTTTGCAGAAAGGTCCGCAGTCTAATGATAACATATATTCTGTACAAAATTAATTAGATAAAACACTCAAATAGAAATCCGTACGACTCTCCACTGCATCTCGTATTTGTGGAACCATAAATATATAATAACACATATTCTGTACAAAATTAATTAGATAAAATGGTACAATAGATAAGCTCCGTACGATTCTGTACCTCGTATTTGTGGAACTACCAAACTATACAAAAGTGAAATGTACTCCAATATAATTAGAACTCATGCAAAATATAAATCATGAGGTACTGTTTCGATTAATATTTTTCTCCAGAAAGTAAGATTTCAGAAAACGTAATACGTCCACTAACGGTTATTTAATCTTGTAGCCCGAGATGTCGGATCAAAATATTAGCGAATTGCATTAAATAGCTAGTTAATTTTTATATATAAAGTCTACTAACTGGATTGTAAAAACCGACAGACCGTATTAGACTGTACGAAGTGAACAACTTTTAAATTGATACTACCCGTTCGTCATGTGACTGTCTAGCAGTAAAAATCGCAAGAAACTTTGTAAAATTGAGGTAATCTCTGTTTGGAGAAAGGAAAAGCGGAGAGCTAAGTTGTAGAACATAACTTTTTCAAACAGAACCCGGTGCACACAGAATGTACGAGCGTAAAAATAAATCTTTAAATCTGAACAATACTTTAGACTACAGAACAAACAATTTGGACTGACAAATGTTTCTATTAAATGTTGCAAAGCTATCAGAATTTTAAGGATGTACCTTTCATTACTGAAATCGTGTCAGAAAAGAATATTAAGGTACTTATTGCTTGCTGCTGCCATTTTTTAAATTAAATTATTATACGAAATAATTCTAATCGCTAGAAACAAATTTCCTTTGAACATAATAACCGAATCCGTTGTTGTATCAAGAACTTTATAAAAAGGAACATTTTCCTTTACGTTTTTATACAGGGTGTCTCAAAAATGTACTTTCTTGAAAGGAGCGAATCCTGATGCCATTTGGAGTAATTTTTTCCTTTCCAAGAATTCTCTCCGCGGCTTCGTTAAGGAGTTATTAACGAAAAAGACGGGCCAATCAGAGCGCGAATACAGCGGGCGGATTCTGCCTGAGCCAATGCCAACGCCACGCTCAGTGGGAGGCGTCGCCGAGCCGAGATCCCTCTGCTATAGCCGCGCTCTGATTGGTCCGTGTTTTTCGTTAATAACTCCTTAACAAGGCCACGGAGAACGTTTTCGCAAAGGAAAAAGTTGCTTCAAATGATCTCAGTAATCATCCCTTTCAAGGAAGTACATTTCTGGAACAGCCTGTATAAATAAACTGAAAGATATTTACCTCGTAAAATTTCCATAAATCGAAGAATTCATAGATTATGGCATCAGATTGACGGGGTTAACATCGGGAATGTCTACAATTCAAATTTCTAGCGGAGAAATTAAAAAACACTCATTTCACGTGTTTTATTCGCGCGCTATTTGTATTTATCTGTCGCACAACCGTGCTAATATGATTATCCCAATGGCTCCTTACTAAATCACGATAAACTCGCAAGCTCTCAAGCTCAACGGCCGTTGAGCTTAACGCGATTTCCAGATTTACGGTTCGAAAAAAAGCGAAACTCCACGCACCGTGTTGCTCGCAAGCGTTAAAACGTTTCCGCGCGGCGCGGCGTATCGAACTCGTTCTTTTATACTTAATTCCGGCGTCCCATTAAGAAGACGCATTGCCCGTTGAATAAAATATTGCAGCACAGGACGCTAACGGACGCGTTGATCAATTATTCCCAGTAGGAGGATAAAACAGAGGTGCCTGGGAACGTTCCGCGAGCATCGCAGAAAGTTCACGATCGAGCAACAATAATTCGTGCAAACTGGCTATCCCTGCTGTCGCCTGAAATTTACCAAAATCCCGTTCCACCTGTTATCCCGTTCGTGAGGAATTTTGACAACGCACAGGAGACCGGGAATCGATCGTTATCGACGTGTGATTGAGTCGATGTGTGCGCATTAATGTCCGTTGTCTTGCTCATTCACGCTTCGTCCCTTTCTTTTCGTACTCCCCGGATTTTCCCGTACCCTTTCCATTCCCCCACCCCCGTGTATCATTTCTTCTCTTTTGTTCCACCTACGCTGTCCCTGAGAAAAAAAATCCCCGACGTGTTCCGTAGCCACGGAGAAGAAGAAGCGAGGGGATTTTACACCGCGAATGCTGCAAAACACACAAGACAATTTTCCCCATTGCCGTTTTTCGTCCTTCTCTGTCACTATGTTTCCGCTATGTTCTACTCGATCCTCTTTCTCTTCTCCCCCTTTCTTTTCGATTCTGTGTGTATATATATATAAAAAAATAATGTACGATCTCTCTCTCTCTCTCTCTCTGTCTCACTATATATACACACATATCTCGATGTGATCTCGATGTTTCGCGTTGCTGCTCTGTGATTCGTCGGTGTTTTGTCGTCGTCTTGGCTTGCTGCTTGGCTGAATGATCGCGCGATGTTGACGATTTGATGTGTCCGAGCACCAGTTACCGTTCTATATGTCTCTCACAAATGTTACACACACACACCCTCTGTCTCTGTGTACATATATATATATACATATACGTATCCGCAGACAAATATTACAATGGAAGATTACTGCGTGTGTGTGTATTGTTCTCGTTGCGAATCTTCTTCAAGATTTCCGTTCGGGTGTGTCCCCGTGTTCTTCCCCCGAGTGTGCGACCCCCACGTTCTACTCTTTTAATCCTGATTCTACAGCCGTTTATATTTATAGATGCCACCCAACCTCGATCCGGAAACGATCACGTTACCACGTCGCACTCGGTGCAACGACCATGACCATGACCCCGACACACCGTAGGTAGATGAATGTACCTGTTCGCGTCGAGTGCGTCGCCCCGAGCCGATCAAATCGAAACAACCCCCCCACCCCCACCCCTCCGCCCCAGACTTTTCGAAATCGTGCGATCGTTATACGCGTTTGATCGGCTCGGCGAGAGTAGTATACCTGTGTCACCCGAATCCCTCGATCCGATATCATGCGGGCGAGACCGAGCACCGCAATTCCGGTGCGCGTGTCGATCGTCCCCTACGATTCTAGATCGTTGAATCACAGTCAACAGCCTCGAGACGAAGATCCCTGAACCGGAAACAAGGTAACCGAGAATAACCGTAAGTCTAAGACCGACGCATGATTACGTAGAACTTCGAACGTAGAACGCGCCGGCGACGATCAACGAGACGCGTTCGATATCGTTGATCACCGATCGAATTGATCGTCGCCGGAGATCCTTACTACTTATGGTACTTGCGCATAGAATGATCTGCATGCCTACCGACCGCCTGCTGTGTCTCCAACCTTACAACAATTCTCTCTGTACACTGTTGTTATATATATATATTTTTACTCGCCACACCGACACACTTGCGGCGTGAGTTCTTCTTGTCGATAACAAAACTGATCAGAATAAGAGAACATGAGTAAAGGAAAAAGAAAAAATACAAAAACACGAACGAGCTGTAATCTCTCTCTGTTTGTCCGGCACTTCCGTCGAAGGCTTGCGAGAGTTATGGTCCCTCGCTCCTGCGGAACGAACCTTTCGATCGACTTACTTTCGAACCCCCGTGTCTGTTCGTTTCTGCCAACCTTGGGATGATACGATTGTAGAAACAGAAAAAAAAAATATGAAAAAGTAAAGTAGCTCGTTGATCGGGATCGTATTACCCTCCGATGAGTTGCCCAGACTGAGCCCCCCCCCCCCCCGCCCAGTATCTTTTGTTTATCGTTTGTTCGTCCCCCCGATGATCCCACGATACCCTAAAAATACCACCCTTTATCCCAGCGTGAGAAGCGTCGGTGTGTGTTCATTAAAGAAACGTCTGATTTTGGGAACTGCAGTTGGTCCCCAAATCTGCGAATGGCAGGCGAAACTGACCAGCTAAGAAACTTCTTCGAAGATCTCGGACCTGGACAAGTGGTCGGCCGACAGGTACTCGGTGCTCGGTGTCTGGGCGAGATTCAGCTGTCGCTGAAACAGAAGGACGGATACCTTGAAGTGGAGGTGATACGTGCCAAAGATCTGAAGCCGAAACAGGGCAGCAAAGCGATACCAGGTACGCCAGGTTCCACGGTTTTTCCTCCGACTCTTCGGCGAAGGAGGCTGGTCCTCCTCTGCGAAACAACAAAGCTGTATTTTTCGATTTAACATTTATTAACGATATAGTGGCTAAATAAAAGCTAAGACGATGTGGACGTGACTTTGTACTGTGCAAAGCCGAAGAACTGGCCTCTGCGAGGAACGCTAAATTGATCGCAGACTAATCTCACCTCCACAGCTACCTTCTCGCGATACTAACAATAAGAGCCAAGACTCCGTAGATTCGCGATAAGGTAGAGTGACCACGTTACCGACAAAAATAGGTGAAACATGTTTTCACGTGACTCTACTTTTCGTCCTTATGTGAGAACATTTTTCGCTGGGAAAGGGCTCATTCGAAAGAGGAAGGTTCAATCTAGCGCGCGCTGGTCACGAGCTGACGAGATTATGCAGATATTTGGTAACATAAGCGTTAGAAGTAGGCCAAAAATTGACGATGTACGTGCCGTGGAATTCAAGCATTTTTATGCCATTGGATGAGTTTTCTGGATGAAATCGAGAGTAGCGCGCGCTAGAAAATATCTCCGGCTACAAATTGAGCTATATTTTGTCTCGATTCTCTGCGAAATAAAGCCAAAAACTTGAAGCACGTTTCTGGCGTCAGAATTCATGATATTGATAATACAAGTTCAGTCACAGACTTAGGACCCGTCGGATCAAGACCAAGACGGATCCTAAGTCAGTGGCTGAAGGCTGTGAACGGAAATTATACAGCAGTTACCGATCTGCTGACTGTGCAAAAGTCACGTGACCACCCTTGGCTCTTAAATCTAACAGGGCGAAATTAACAAGGAATTTCGCTATGCAATAGAACGCTTCTCCCTTGCAATCGCAATAAGAAACGATACGAAAATAGACTAGATCGTTAGGCTTGTTTCCGAGCACAGTATCAATGTTAGCGTCCACATCGGTCCACTAATTACTCACCCTGACGTAACCGCAGCCTCCTACGTGAAAGTCTACCTGGTCAACGGGAAAAAGTGTATCGCGAAGGTGAAAACGTCGATGGCAAGGAAAACGCTGGACCCGTTCTACCAGCAGTCGCTGATCTTCAGGGAAAACTGTCGGGGTTGTATACTGCAGGTACGTCTTCGCAAGATCTGTCGTTCTGCCTTATAAGAAGTACTGTAAACGTCACAGTATCCGGACGCTTAATAAAACCATAACATTCACCGTAATACACCATGAAGTTAAACAAGTTTTGTTTAATGTGGAAGCTAATACAACGTAATTGCTGAAAGTTAGCACAATCTCTAAATCACGTTAGGCGTATTTATTTTAACGATTATACGAGAAGGTACAATGTCCCAGTTAGCAGACAACCTAAGAATGCACGTCCCAGTCTGAACTTTACCTGTTACCTCTTCCGATACTGCTTCAAAAGTTTGTTTGAGTTGATCTTGTGTATATTTTTTTTTCGTTTCTGCCATGCTTAATTTATAAAAGGAAAAGGATAAAGTTCAATTTTATATGAATCTAAAATGTTAAGGTTATGTACAAAATGCTGTGCATATACTTACTTCAAGAATATACAGATGTCAGAAATGAACACTACTTATTATAATTTACTATGTAACATAATTAAATCCTCAATATTTCCACACGAAAACTCACCTGTGCTAGCCACGTGCTGATCGGTCAATTACTGGTACAACACAACTGTCCTTACAATTATATATCATTATATATATCATATATATATCATATATCAATTATTTATATAACATATCAATAACAATAAATCTTACAATTTTATAGTAACAAAAATGAATTTTCTTGCACATTCGAATATTTGGTTTACATATGAAAGTATATCTATTTCATCAATTCCTTGTCGTAACATAAAATATTCGAATACTCGGGTATTATAATACAATATAATACGCACTTTTACAAAATAATTGTTAAGTTAAGAGGTTAATAAATTAGCGAGGTTTCTTAGTAAAAGTTTAAGAAATTCTTCAAGATTTCTTACAGATATGACAGAAATGATTCAAAATAATAATTTTTAACTAATAAGTTTTAATTTTATTAAATGTTTATTTTAATTTACATTAATGAGTGTTTCTACTTTATGCTACTAATTTTTATTTTTCATTATATTAACAATTACGGTAAAAATTAAATGTGTATTACTGTCCGGATACTGGGACATGGTCAGCCACTGGGACGTTTACCTTATATGTCACCTTTCGAAAAAGACTTTTGTTCGCAGAAGAGGAGGAAGTTGCTTAAAAAAATCTCTTGTGATTGCAGGTGACAGTGTGGGGCGATTACGGCCGATTAGAAGGGAAAAAAGTGTTCATGGGTATAGCGCAGATCGTGTTGGACGAACTGAACCTCAATGAGATGGTGTTCGGGTGGTACAAGCTGTTCGGCAACATGTCCCTGGTCAGTAGACCTCCATCCCTAGCTGTGTCCCATCGATCCTCGGCCACGTCCCTAGAGTCCTTTAACGTTTAAGCTGTCCCGAAGTATTATCTCTATCGCGCGCAACAGAGATTTTCTTTACCGACGACGATCGAGATTGATCCGTTCGAAACAAAGCCGCCGTCCGGGGCTTGATCGCGTTGTCCCCCGTTGATCCTCCAACGAACGGAGAGAGCTCCCAAAAATTCTAGCTCGATCTAACGAATTGCAAACCGGAAGCACTCTCTTTCGGCACCGCCGCGCCGTGACAAACGTACTCGCAGGTTCCAGGCTTCGCGATCCGTGTCCGTTCCAGAATCCCTGATTTTCCTCGCGTTCGAATTTCGGGGAAAAAGAGAAGCGAAATTTCGAAGAGATAACGGGGAATTGTGTGAAAAATTGGATCAATGGGTTACGTATCGCCGGGGAACGTTCGGTTAGGCGCGATCGCGCTGTTCGACGAGACAAGAAAAGTGTGTTTTATTTGCAAGGTGATCGCGAGAATGGGAAAAGAGTGAAAGGTCGTACGAGAGGACATGTCTTCCTAGAAAACACCACTAGCACATCACATATCATGTACGGCATATCAGATGAGCCACTAGTCTGTATGTAGACTAGATGTAGAACATAGCGGCCATGTTCCCGGATCGCCAGATAGCTTTAGGTACGCACTGAGATCTAGGCTTCGTTCGTACAATTGTTCGTTCGCATGGTCTCGCGCGAATAATCGCCTTGTTCTTCCATACCTGTCACCCTTTCGCTGCAGCTTCAATATTTTCGATCGGAAACTTACAATCGATCACTTAGAAAATTCGCTTCCGCGTTGACACTAGGTTTACGCGTCAAAATGGCGGGTTTTAGTGTTCTTAATTCACAATTATCGAAATTGTGAAGATGCACGAATGAGAAATTATTCGGGAAATTTATTTCTCTGGGTGTACAGTGAATTCTCGATATATGTCAACAACACGGGTCTTGTCAGCGTCGTGTATCTTCCAGGAGACGTTATGGAGTGTTCTGTTTACACTCCTCGGCGTCCGAGGCCACTCGATACGCCTCGGTAGTGGGGATAATTCCGGGACGTTTATCATCCAGGCCTCGGCGACATATATAGAGAAATTACTGTATGTTGTAAAAGAAACGGCTAAGAATTTGGATAGATACTATTTCGTTATTTTTATACAGTATTTAGAATAGGCATATTTAGTGCCCCGTAAACCTAGTGTTCAAGGACTTTCCTACTTCTTCAGTTCTTTATCAGGTCATCTTGAGTATCTATTTGTTACACTTTTACTGTTCACACTATCATTTACTGATCACACTATTCCTTGACAAGATTTAGAAGTGTTCACTGACTGACGAGGTGGGATTTCTTCGGGGAGGCTTAACAACATTTTTATTATGGACAAAATTTTAGCAGCATTTCTCCTCGTTTTCATTATATTCGCTTGGTATCTTTGCTTAAATGGTTAAATTGAATAGAAAACCTCCTCATTACATAAAGATTGAGAGTGTAAAATTGCTTTCAGCAATCTTTATAATTCCTTAATGTTTTATTCAATTTCCATTGGACCAATTAATGATGCAAAGGCGAACGTTGCTAATGGATTTAAGACTTTCATTGTAAAATACGGCGTAGAAAAATATTGTCATTAGAAAAATTTTTATCGTCATTAGAATATAATGAAACCTCTGAAATGGCTTATGAAAATTGAAGATCCGCAGTGTAATACTCAAAGAGACTTGAACGTACTATACCAAAAATTCGGACAGCCTCTAGATAATTTACCAAATTTCTGATTACATTGTTTTAAACATTCGCACTGACACATAAAATTTGCCGGTCTGTTCGACGACTCCTCAGACAGAAGTCAAGCATAATTATCCGCGTGAGATCATGTTACTACCCTCTTGCCTACGTTTTACGTACAGATGTGCTCTGCCTTGCAAAATCTCTTTCTCGGTGGCAAACTCTTCCTGTCCGGGCCTCGAGGCAACGACCCTCGTCGATCATGATCTTCGACGATCACGATCCTCGTCGCGATCGTGACTCGAAGCTTCGGGGTTCGCGCGCCTATCTTTTTTTTATCCACGTCTACCTCTTTGACTCTCTACCAGTATACATCTGTGTTCCGTTCTTGTTCTCTCTGTCTGAACTCGATGTCGGCTCGCAATAATTCGTTGTTTTCCTTCCTCTTTGTAACTCGTAGACGCCCCTCATGCTGCTTCGTTGCGTGTTAACCTTGTTAACTTTGTTCTCTACGAGTCTGCACAATGAAACGCACCCCCTTTCCGTAATGCAATCCTATCTTCGTCTCGTTCCGAGCGGGAAGCTGTTTCCTTTTTTTTTTTTTTTATTATAATGCGATTTTACACACTGGATGTGTCTGTCTCTTTATTTTCTTTTATTTTTTTTTTTAGAATCGTGTAAGGTAAGTCTCTGTACGGAGTGTGTCCTCTGTTCAAGCGCTCTTCACACTACTGGAACACACACGAAAGATTTTTCAGACACAACACACTACCGACCCTGCAACACCTGTTCCTGTTCGTAGTTACCTGCTGACCTGGCCGGAGCACCTTTTCGCACAGTTCATTGTCCACCGGTTGCGAAGTATTAAAAATATTTGATTTCATCGAGCATCTTTTCTTTTTTATTTAAGCATTTCAAATCTCAACTGAGATCTATTTCTGCTGCACTGAGTATAAAGTATAGAATTTAGATAGTAATTAGAATTGTATAAAGTATACAGTGTACGCATATTCATATATACATAGTCTACATTAAGTCAAATTAAATTTGTGGCTTACAGTTTTTTAAATTGAGTACCTTTTAATAAAAGGGGAACGCCTTTAGTTACAAACTACTTGTTTGATAATCTTCTTGAAAATATTTCTAATGGTACTTTATCTTGGTTCATTGATTTTCTTATCGGATCGAATTAAACAATTGTTATGTGTAATTAATCACCACGAGCTGCGCAAACAGCCGGTGCATTTGAAAATTTATTTATTCGTTTCTGTTTTTAAAATTGAGATTCAAGGATCGCTTTCAGTTTGACAAAAAAGACGTGGAAAATATTATTTTTTCATCGTTGTAAATATTGAAAAAATATAAATAGTCTCGGAAGATGTGAGCTTCTTATAGCATCGTGCCCTTGTTTTATTCAAGTTCTTATTAAACTGTTTAGTTTCTGTAGACATAGTCTTCATGTGGAGACGAAGTGTAAAAAATATGACAATATACCCATACAAAATTAAAAATACTTTGCTGACCTTTCGCCGATTAAAAATAGCGAAAGACGTTGAAGAATCGTTACAAACACACCCGCTAAAAAATATTTGATCAGGTTTCGTGGCTACAGTCTATGAGAAACATGAAATTAAAAAATACAATGGTGCAATGTACACCTTCATGATATCCAGATTACCATTCTTATTTAGTTACATGTGTTAATCTTGTTTGCATAAAATCTGAAGGCAGTATGAAGTAAGATTGTTTGATATTAGCCTTGTACTTGCACAATTAATAATTTTTGAAGACATTTTTATTTCATCTTGGGAAATAAAAGATACAGATCATGCAGATTAAGTATACAAATTTCTCTTTGATTCTAGTTTCTTTAAATTGGAGGATGAAGATCAACGAACAGTCTAATGATCACTAAGATATTAAACAGTGTTAACTAATGGGCACACTGCGGATCAGAATGCCTTCATATAGACAGCACAATAAATTCTAAAATACCATTAGACTGTACGATGCTTCTACATATTTTGTAAATTGGCATAATGGCTAGAAAAATGGACCTTTTGTCTATTTGCACAATATTTTCGGTCTGATAATAACATAAATAAAATGCATTGTGAATCGCTGTCGCCAACAGCTATTTTCCCGAACGATGCACCGGTGCACGGAAAAGGTTCGATTAGGTGTGCTGCTCAGTTCAGGCTCCAGGTGTATTTACTTCTAATCGTTCCTCTTACGTACGATATGTTTCTGTGTGTGTCATCGCGCGCCGGTTTTTCAGCAATCGCGTCTGACCATGACGTTCTCTTTTTCTCTTTCCAGTGAAACCAATACAGAGGCACTCGATGCAAGATCGATGCGAACTCCAACGTGGTGTGCAGTGAGAAAGGCGTGCCGTACGGTGACATAACGTGCACGGGACCCAGTAAACCCAAGTGAAGTGGTGAAGTTGTTCCGCGTTCGCAACCATAAGTCCCAGCAGTGAACCACCGCTTCCGACCCGTGGGTGGGGGAACATAAGAGAAACCGAAAAACCGCAGAACGTTCGTCGTTGGCTACGTAGAAAAGAGAATAAAAGAAAAAGCGGGGAAAAAAGGAACAGAAAAATCGGACAAAAATTTGTACATAACTTAGGACACTCGAGCTGTGCCGGAAATCAGTGCACGACGATCGAGAACGACGGCGATCCGGACGGCGATCGACGACCAAAGAAAAAAACGATGAACCAAACAATCCGGGACAATGTCGTCGAACTTTTTAGCCAAGGAAAAGAAACACTGTCGTCGTCAGAGCGTATAATAATGATCTATTGTAAATACCAATAACGATTATACATATATATATGAATTCGCGATACGTATTGCGCGCAGGTGTTTAAATGAACAATTGCCTTTGACCGTCGCGTCCCCGTTGCCCCGTTGCCGTTCGACCTCGACGACGTTCGGAGCCTCGTTGATTTTTACTAGCACTTCGATCGGCGAACGATCGAACAGTCCGCGTACACGATCCGGCGAATTCGAGCCAACCGGAAGTCGATCGGCAGCCGCGGGAACCGGGACGTAGGATGTATATCGTGGATTAGCGAATTGTTGTTGAACGTTTAAAGTAGCCATGTCAACTATTTTGCGTGTACGTGTGCGAGAGAGAGCGAGAGAGAGAGAGTGAGAGAAATCGAGAGAGAGAGTGAGAGAGAGAGAGAGAGGGGTGAATGCGTATTTAAATAAGGAGGAGACGCGCTGAAAAAAAAAATGAAACTATATCGACTGTCATATATTGTGATTCTGTTAGTTTTATTTAATTGTCGACCTCACGAGTCCGGTGTAACGCGTTAAGGGGACGGGGAGCCGTGTATACAACTCTAGGAGACCTTAATTATTCTCGATACTTGCACTCGACTTTAAAAACGACGCTCGTTTTTTGTAACGTGATATATATGTATAAATATATATCTATATATTTATGTATATATGTATATATATATATACATATATTCACTTGAACGAACCGCCCACATTACTCGCATAGTAAACGAGAGCCCGCGGGGCCGGAGACCTCGCGGCGCGTACCACACTGCTGAAGTTAATCCTTTAATGAAAAAAAATATATATGAGTGCTGTGCATGATACTCTTGATCGCGGGGGTTGCGATCGGGGGGAGAGAGTGTGATTGAGAGAATGTGCGAATGAGAGTGAGTGCGAGACAGAGAGAGAGTGAGAGAGAGAGAGAGAGAGAGGGTGGGAGGGAGGGAGAGAGTGAGAGTAACCGGCGCGCCACGTATATTTCACAATCGAATTTTATATCTCTTAATTCTCATGTTATGTGTTCGATCTTTGTCTGTGCATTCGTCTGGTCACTCGTGGAACACGATACGATGAGCATGCACGTGTACGCGGTTACGTCTAGCGATTATAAACACTTGATTGAATCGTGTACGATTATATACATATATACATATGTTTTTTCCTTTTTTTCGTCGCTGATTGTGCTTGCAATACACGCGTAACCATGCATTTTTTCTCTTCGCGAGACGGAGATTCGAGAGGAACGAGAGGAGCACACATATTATATATTTACACCTACACGAAAACAGGACACGAAGAAACAATATGCGGAGGAGGCGGGGGGGGGGGAGGGACAATCACACGAAAACCCTTTTTCAAGTTGACTGTACATCGAAAACCAAGAAAGGAAAAATACGATCTTCGCGACCAATTAAACCGTAGCCAAGCTGAAAGTTTCTCACGAACACGCGGACGCCGTTTCGCAGCTGAATATTTAGTTCGCGCCCTTCGAAAGGGCCCATGCATTTTACAATTTGTCCCGCGCGAAAGTTGATCGGCGAAACTTTTGCCCGAACGATCCTCGTAAAGTGCACGGGACTCTTCGCGTCGCTTCGCTCCTCGTTTTTGTTGGTCTTGAAAGGTGCTCGCCGGGTATTGATCGACGTCACTGAACCACGATGGACTCCACAGTTCTCTTTTTTTTACGGGGGACACTCGGGAACGTCTTTCTTTCGCTTCATTCACTATTCCGCGCCGCCAAAAATAGGACGACAGCCGGTTCGAATTCGCGGACGAGCTCTGAGACCTTTCTCGGTGACCTCGGGCACATTTTCTCGCAGCTGATCAGCGTTTTTACGGAAATCCAAAGGAGGTCCGAGAGCGAAAATACGTCTCCCAAAAAATTAAATTCCAACGATTATCGGTACCAGTTTTAATTGTGTCAACAATTATCCTTTCTAACGCAAGAAAATGAAGTTTCCTTTTCGTAAATGGCAAGTCGTCGAAACACTTTGCCCACTAATTGTAATCTCCTCGTTTAATCTTCTTTTCACTTTGTGATGATTAGACTGCGGTTCTTTATGCAAAATAAAAACTTTCTGCCTGAACTGCAACAAGCTCGAATGGCGACCGTAAGGCGCCACTAAAAATTGCTGTATCATTATTCAAAGTATTTTTTACATTATTACATTAGTTTGTATTTAATAAATTACTAAACACTTCAGTATTGTACGAGTAAACTGCACCATTTTCGTATGTACAACATGAAAAAAAAAAAAATATATACAAGGGAAATATTCTAGGTCGAAAGAAATGTTTCGTTTTGCAGTTAAAATAGCTTCGAGTGCAAAGGGTTAATTTTTTGCTAAATATGTTTCATAGGTTGAAAATAATCTAATCGTGTATTTAAATACTTCGAATGTTTTCACTGTCTTAAATTAGACCTATCCATTTCTATCATAAATGCATAAAATCCGCAGTCTAGTGACGATCGATTTGAAAGTAGCACTGAAATTAGCGATCGTAGAGTCACGTTTCAATTTTTCGAAAATCTGTTGGAAGATTCTAACGGGACAAAGACGTTTCTTTGAGAGAATCCCGGGTCCAGATCAGTGTCTTCAGCATCGATACCTTCAAGCACCCAGTCCTTCTGTTTCGCATTCTGATTTCTGCTCTGCATTCTGCAAACGCGGCTCGCTATTGCCATGCAAACCGTCACGATGATTTTGCGCAACAATCGATCGGGAGACACGGTGATCCGAGGCTTTGAAAAGACGAACGAAAAATACGAACGGTTATTCGATTTACAGGACGACCAAGCACTGAACGATCATCCGAATCAGATCTCGCTTGCACGCCATTGGTCAGTTCATTTTGCTTCCGTTCTCAACGCTTTACCTACCAGAAAGTTGTTAATAAAATTATTCGACATCGAAAGAGAGCTTGAACATTTTCTGAAAAATTTCCGAGAAGATTTTATTAGATTACGTTTCTGGGCTTTCTTCATACACGATCGAAGTTTATTAATTTATTAAGAAATAGGGTTAGAATTAGGGAATAAAATTTATTAACCCATTTGCATCATAAGGAAATATGAAAAGAAAGCCTTTATCTCTAAACTTTTTTTTTATTATATTTAAATACAAAAATGACTACAAGTAAAAGAACTTCATATTTCAGCATTATAAGAAAAAATAAATTGAAATCAGTAGGTAATGCGTTGTGGATTCATTCTTCCAACTAGGCTGCAGATTTTTATGCAAAATAAAATTTCTCCATACCAATTACATGAAATGAGTGTTGCATAAAAATTTATTTCTTCTCTTAATCTGTTTCTGTCATGCATGCATAAAATCGGCAGTCTAATTATTGCGTAAATGGTACACGTTTTAATGTTCAATTTCAAGTGTGATGTTTCTTGTTTTGTCATGTTTTGAAGCTCGTCGCGACCAAAACGTCACAACCATAATTCCTTCGCGGTGAGTTCGAAGCTGCGCGAGCCGTTCGGTAAACCGGGTGATCGATCGACCATTATTGCCGCGAGGTGTGTAAAAAAAGATGGGAATAGGGAGGGTGGAGGGCGATATCTTATCATATCTATAACGCGCTTGATTTAGAACGAAAAGCTTTTTTACTCGTTCGAGAGAGGAGGTATACACAAACGAACACACGCTCGCGTGCGAAGCGAAGCCGAGAGAGAGAGAGAGAGAGAGAGAGAGAGAGAGAGAGAGAGAGAGAGAGCTGTGCGAGAAGAAGCGACTCACACACGCGGAAACGAACAATTTACTAACTGTAAGACGAATTTCTAAGTAAAGAACAAAAAAAAAAACACTCATTTTGCAAAGTGCATGACTTATAACCAGTAGGCTCTTGGGACGATGACAACGTAATTAACCGAACACGCAGAATATACTCTCTGTACTAGCGGATAACACTCGATTTAAAAGGATATAAAAGAAAAAAATGATAAAAAAATATATACAAAGGACTACGAATCATGTAACACGTTCAGTTTGTAAATTCGCCGGTTAAGCGCGACCCTTGGACCCTCGGCGCGATCCGATCGATCCTGGATCACCGGTCCGTTCGTGTCTCTCGGCGATTTTAACCCCTGAGCGGACTGCGCAGGGCTGTCGCGGTTCTGTTCTAATTTTTGTGCTTTTAATTACGCTGTCCAACACTATGAAATCACGAAGGACAAAGGGTTGGTGTGGAGCAGCTACTCGAAGATTTACATTCAACGTGGATCACCTTGTTACTCTCTGGAAACCGCGGAGAAAGTATCGACTTCATTTCCGAAAGTCCGCTCGAGGGTCAAACGCGATTGCTGGACCGAGTTGTGTAAATGGGACTTCGGGGCACAAAATGGCGGACGCGCGAGGGTCCCGCGATCGCGTCCTGTTAACGCTTAACGATATAAAAGTACCGCATATCCTATACGGACGTAGGACTCTCATAACTTAGTAGCCGGTTCTTAAAGGGATCCCAGGGACGCGAGAGGGTCGGGTTTGCTTTTTTATACTTGTACATCGAGGTAACGAGGCGGTACGGGTGGCTTTGTCCGGGGTTGACACGTCGGTGAGATTCTCGTAGGAAGTTTCGCTAGAATTCTTTTAGGGGATATCGATACCACACACGACGAACACAGAGGTACGACTACACACCGGTGAGCTGGACGACGTGTGAAAAAGTGATAGAAAGAAAGAAAGTGAGAGAGAGAGAGAGAGAGAGAGAGAGAAACGTTTTTGATTACGTTCGACGCGACGTCTATGTCTTATTTTCCGCCTTAATTTTCTTCGCGGTTCCAGCTGTAACACTTGTAAATATCGGATAAATATCGACGAAGAGGAACACGAATTTACTTCGCGTCGGTCGACCCTCGCACGCTCCATTTTCTATTTTGGATACCGTCGAATCGTTTATTTCCCTACGATTGCGTTGTATGTATTCGTTTGGCGTGCGAAGATCCTGTGAACGGAGCACAAGGATCCGGCCGAGGTTCGTAAAAGGGAGGATACTTTGCGCAACTGTTGCCGAAGAGCGGTGTCGGGGGTCGAACGAGTTCGCCAAGGTGACGTCACTGTAAATATTGGGTAAAACGGGGGAGGGAGAGAGGGGGTCGGTGAAATTTCGAGTTATCCTCGTGTAATAATCGAGTAGCGAACTATAGGGATCTCGTTTCTATTTTCTCCGTAGACACAGAGCTTTTTCTAAGCCGAACAACGACGCAACCATGTCTAGAGCCGTCTTTTTCCCATTGTTCCCGCGACGCGACAAAGCGGGGGAAAAAAAAACCATTCGTAACACCGGAAGAACTGAACGCGCGAAGAGAATCAAGGTGACACGCTCTTTTGATTTTTCTCATCCACACAGACACACACGCACGCACATCCACACAGACACACACACACACTCTTGCCATGCCCATCTGTACATAGGCATGCTCAATCTTAGGATCGAACACGCATCGTGAATCACATATATATATATACATACATCTCTATACATATTATATATATATATATACACATATACATACAAGAATAGCATTAACTACGAAAGAGGAGGAGGAAGCCGATAACAAAAAAAAAAAAATGAAACGAACAAATTAATATCCGACTTTGTACCTATATACTTAATAATTAAACGTAAAACGAAGACGAAATGATGGGCGAGATGCGAGAGAGAGAGAGAGAGAGAGAGAGAGAGAGAGAGAGAGAGAGAGAGAGAGAAAGAGAGAGAGAGAGAGAGAGAGAGAGAAAGTGTGAGAGTGATAGAGCGAGAGAGAGAGAAAATGAGAGAGAGAGAGAGAGAGAGAGAGAGAGAGAGAGCGAGAAAGATAGAGTGCGAGGAAAAATACTTTCGGGGACATCAACAAAGTAGAAAGCGAATCGCGGGGGGTGGGGGTCGGAAACAGTTTAATTAGAAGCGGATAAAAAAAAAATAACCGAACGGGGTTGGATCGGGCGGGACAACGAGACGGACAGCTGAATTTTCAAATCTGCACGGGATGTAAGGAATCTGCGAGCCAAGGGGTACCACTTTTGTCAAATTTAGAGAGCCAATTTAGGTTTTACGATTACCGATAATAGGGTGTGCGAGAGAAGAATGCGAGAACACGGAAAAAAGAGAGAATGAGGGCAAAGAGAGGGGGAGGGGGGAGAGGTACGTGGAAGGACACTGTCAACGATTTCTTTACAATGAAACTCATTAATCACTCCGTAGAGGCGATCCAACGTAGCGTAGGTGTCCTGTAATCCTGCGATTGTCCGCGATCGATCGCGTGACTCGAGTTTGTTGCTCCCCCTCGCGATCCCATCAGAAAATCCGCTATATCGTTTCCACCTTGTCGAAGCTAACGGGTGTCTGGAAAAATTCGGCAAAATTCACCGACGCGTAGGTTCGAATATTCGGGAGGATTTTTGTTAAAAAGAAGAGGGGAGGGGATCCAGGGAACCGGGATCGATCGCTAGATCGCGCAGGACACCGGGAGTTTCACGGTACACCGGGGAGGGGTGGGGGTGAGAAGATCTCGTGTGAACCGTTCGGGACGCGGTTCGCCAAGAGGTTTTTTAGCGGCGAGCGACGGTGAATTGTCCGGATTTTCATTTTGAAGAGAGGAGAGAGAGAGAGAGATATTGCGGGCGAGAGAGAAGAAAGAGAGAAAGAACGGAGAGCACGGGCGGAAGAGAGACCGCGTCCTTTTTACGTCGAACGGGACAACGGATAGAGAGAAAGCACGAGAGGAGAGAGTGAGAGAGTGAGAGAGAAAGGTAGAGTGAGAGTGGGAGAGAAAGGAGAGAAGGGACGACGAAATAGAATGGCGAAAAAGAATTTAAGAAAAAAAAATCAATACGATTAGACGACGTTCCGTGGGTGTGCAAGAGAACTCGGCCGCGGACTCCTTCGACGATTTTTCTTGTTTCTCGGTTGTTGTATCTTTTGTTTTGTTCTTCTTTGTTTTCCTCGCGTTCTATCGGTTGTATATATATATATGTGTGTGTGATTTTCTCCCGTTTTCCGTTTCGAGGGCTGGTGACCGTGGTCCAGGATCGACGCGCGAGCTTCTGTAGATCCTCGACGCGAAATCGTTGTTTTCTTTTTCTTTTTTTTTTGTTTCTTTTGCGAATACCTACGGCGAAAATACATATGATATCTCGATCGGGATTCTTTGGTTTCCGCGCCGGTGTTTCGCGGGGGTCGAGGAGTTCACGGCGGGATCTGCACGGAACGATTAATATAAAAAAATAAAAAAAAGCGTTAGTGACTGTATCCAGTATAATATATCTGATAAAAGATACCCCCGATGCCAGACATGGCGTGTGACAATAAAGTGATTCAATGATCTCGTCGCATTTCAATCGCAGCCACCTTTCACGACACGCAAGATCTCTACACACGACGACACGCGACACTCCTATTATGTGTGCCCAAGTACGTATTTATTATGAGGACGTGTGCATACGTACACACAAATATACATAATTACATTCATACACAACAGGGAGAGAGGGAGAGCGAGAGACCGAGAGACCGAGAGAACGAGAGAAATCGAGTGAGAGAAAGAAAGCGAGAGAGAAAGAGAGAGCGAGAGCGAGAGAGAGAGAGAGTAAGAGAGCAAGAGAGAGAGAGAGAGAGAGAGAGAGAGAGACATACACGTTGTACACAGAACGTTTATATTTTAAATGCGAAACGGAGGTTTTTTTTGTAAGTGAAACTGATAAAGGAACGACGTAACACCGCCGGTATTCAATCGATCACAATGCGTAAAAGAAAGTATTTCCATACGTTTTCCGATCGCTCGTTAATCTGCTGTTAATTGATAATGTCAGTAATATTTTTAACAAAATAAAGCAACCTTATTCAAAGCTGAGAGAATATGTCTTTCTGAAAATATCCATTATGCTGTAGAAATATGTGGTACCTGTGCACATCGGGTTCAAGCTTTGTGAATTTTATTTTTATTCGGAATAAAGTTGCAATAATTTCATATTTTCCTTGAATTTAAGTAATACAAATGCAGAGAATTATTTACCTCTACGGATCCGTTTATAGAAGAGTTTTCTCGTACGCAGGTTACAATCACGTAATTTTTCGGACGTCTTGCAGATTATTCTTTACTCGACATAAATTCATGAACACTTGGGCTCTTCTTTTTAGCTCGCCATTTATCTAAATTATTTATAAAAATATGTAAGTATCAACCCAGACGGTGTATACGATCATCCGATGGGGTTTCATGGTCACGGGATCTGAAATACCGGCATGTCTAAAAATCAGTGGTTCTCTCGAGGGAAGAATTAGCCAGAGAGGAAATGAGAGTGCTCACGCCTGGGGTTTTAGTATCCTCTCTTTTTCCTGCATCTTTTTAGCCTGGAACAGAACCTGCATCATCTTTTAAGCCTGGAACAGAATCTGCATCACAAACGAGGTATAGGAGTTAGGCCTGCAGCCAAGCTCGCATATGCGAGCCGAGCTCGGGTCGAGTCGAGTCGAGTACTCGCACCGATAAACAAAAAAATACATTGGATGATTGGTCTACTCATGTACCTCGTCTGTGGTTTAGCGATGTTGGTATTTGAGATCAGTGATAGTTCCACGTTCTTAGTTCCACAACCGACGATAGTATCACAGACGAGGTATAGGAGTAGACCAATCACCATATGGGGTTTCGTGTCTCACGATCTGAAATACCGACAGCGTTAACAACAACTAGATTTCTTACGCCCTCTACTCTGACGAACGATAAATCTTGTAACTAGATCGACGAGAACTTTAGCCCATATACCTATGATAAATGATGAAGATACGACTCTGAACCCAATACACGACCGTTCACGCAAACGGGTGAAAACAGGTGTAAATCTAAACCGCTGAGGACAGCAAACCTAACACTAACCTAACACTTGCTCAACAGGGACAAGCTAACCCTTTTTCATTGAATAGAAAGGTATTCAGAAACAAAAACAGCGTGTTTTGATTAATAATTGAAAGAGAGCTGCCTCGAAGGTGAAGATGGGCCAAGAGTAAACAAGGAGTGCATTGAAGGACCTTCGGCTCATCCCGAGGTAGCCTAAAGTAAATTCAGACACAATTCAATTAAATACACAAGTTTTTATTATCAGTACGTCTTAAATTTTATTTTAAAATGTTATCGCAAAGTTATAAATAAGCAGCTATTAGCTCGATATTATTCTCTATTTGTAAGATTACAAGAAGTTCTTACAAATAGAGAATAACACCGATTGCCCGGGTCTCACCACGAGGAGGTTGCTACACAAGAGACCCGAAAGGAAGCCAGAAGGAATTCAACACGCTTCCTTCTGACTCCCTTTCTTACAACGGCGATGTACGATCTTATAAACTAAATTTCGCAGATCGCTAAATGGGAAAGATTACTTTTCCACAGACGGAAAAGGTCACTTTACCATTTAGCGTATGTCGAGTAATTGTTGCGGGGCAAAAGGTGTGAATCGGAGAAGAAGTCTCCGATCCACAAGGTATCAAAAGCGAATCAGGCAGAAGGCTCTGATTCTTTCAAAAAGAGAAACTGGGTGACGCGACGCGTACAATGCTTGCAGAACCAACTCCAGCCAGCATCGATACCCGACGTGTCCTCACGAAGAGCGATGGTCGAGAGAAGCGTTCAAACGATACCCTAAGTTTCCCCCACCCACCTGTCGCCAGGCAACGACTAGCGTTGAGGCGACTCGGGTGGACTTACGGCAGGGAGGATTTTACACGAGTGAACAGGTCTCTCGAACATCCCTCTCAATGGATCTACGCCGAGCACCGGTACCAACCGGTCTGGTACATACAAGCAAGGTCCGACACAGCATAAGGCTGTGTCGGAGTCAAAAATCGAGCCGAGCAAAGTGAAGTTATGGCAAAAATTACTCGACATAATTACAACGACGATACATAAATCTTAATAACTAACGCACGCACGCAAGTCGAGCAATTATTGTGGACAAAAAACAAAGGAAACTAAATCAGACAAGTCTCTGAACAATGTGAGACAAAATGAAAGTAGAGCAGAAGGCTCCGAGTCGCGAGGCGACAATGAAACAATCAAAGCAGAAGGCTGAGATTTGTGAAAATGAAAAATGAAAGACGCGAACCAGAGCAGGAGGCTCTGGTTCGAGGTTGACGCTACCGACTGGTCACAGCAGAAGGCTGTGACCCAAATGAGCAAGCACATTTAAGAAAGTGAATCTAACACAATAATTGCTCGACGACTAATACTAACTTACAAATAATAAGAAGTCTTCATGTTGTCTTCGTTCGACGATCAATTTTCTCCGACTGCAATACTCACTCTGAAACAGACTAATAATAATTAGACAGGATACGATGGAGGAACCGAAGTAAAAAAAAGACGAAGAAACAAAGATGAGACGATGACCCCGTACACGAGTACGGCCTACCTGACATGCACAAGAGTGCGAATCTAACCAGCTCACGAGAGCCAACCTAACCCCGTACACGAGTACGGCCTACATAACATGCACAAGAGTGCGAATATAACCAGCTCACGAGAGCCAACCTAAGACCAGCTCACGAGAGCCAAGCTAACCCCGCACACGAGTGCGGCCTACCTAACATGCACAAGAGTGCGAATCTACCCGGCTCACGAGAGTCAAACTAACCCCGTACACGAGTACGGCCTACCTAACATGCACAAGAGTGCAAATCTAACAGGCTCACGAGAGCCAAACAAACCCCGTACACAAGTACGGCCTACCCGACAAGAAACTAAGAGTAGATGAAGTCAGAACTTCCATCTACTGAGGTGGCGCTTCGGGGCGCCCCGGGTTCGCCAATACCCGTACTCACCCACAGCAGTGAGTCCCTGAGGGACCTCCGTTCGGAGGAATACCAACTTAAAACCAGATATATAAATTTTAGAATAAGAACTTTTGAAAGTTCAGAAATAAATTTCAATTGGAAACATGAACAATTCCAATAGGAAATAAATCAAACGAAATGGGGACGCAACGACATAAAGGTCAGGGTCATAGCAATTTTAAGAAACAGAACTTTTAAAAAGTTCAGAAATAAATTTCAATTAGAAATCCAGAAAAAATGTACGATGTTTATTGAATGAAAAAGTATTCCGAAACAAGAAGTGTGTGTTTCGATTAATAATTAATAGGAGGTGCCAAGAAGGCGTAGGTGGGCCAAAGGTAAACAAGGAAAGCGCGAAGGAAAGCAGGAAGGACCCTTGGCCCACCCCATGCAGGTTTAAAATAAATTCAGACACACAATTCAATTAAATACACAAGTTTTTATTATCAGTACGTCCTAAATTTTATTTCACAATGTTATCGCAAATTATAAATGAGCAGCCATTAGCTCGATATTATTCTTTATTTGCAAGATAATAGAAGATCTAACAAATAGAGAACATTATCGATTGCCCGGGTCTCACCACGAGGAGGTTGCTGCACGAGAGACCCGAAAGGAAGCCAGAAGGAATTCAATACGCTTCCTTCTGACTCCCTTTCTTACAACGACGCTTTCGAGTTTTACAAACTAAATTTCGCAACGTATGTCGAGTAATTATTGCGGATAAAAAATGTGTGAGTCGGAGAAGAAGTCTCCGATCCACGGTGGGTGAAGAACGAATCAGGCAGAAGGCTCTGATTCTTTCGAAGAGAGAAACAAAACCGAACCAGAGCAGAAGGCTCTGGATCGAGGGTGACGCGACGCGTACAATGCTTGCAGAACCAACTCCAGCCAGCACCGATACCCGACGTGTTCTCACGAAGAGCGATGGCCGAGAGAAGCGTTCAAACGATACCCTAAGTTTCCCCCACCCACCTGTCGCCAGGCAACGACTAGCGTTGAGGCGACTCGGGTGGCCTTACAGCAGAGAGGATTTTACACGAGTGAACAGGTCTCTCAACCATCCCTCTCAATGGATCTACGCCGAGCACCGGTACCAACCGGTCTGGTACATACAAGCAAGGTCCGACACAGCATAAGGCTGTGTCGGAATCAAAAATCGAACCGAGCAAACTGAAGTTACGGCAATAATTACTCGACATTTATACAATACTGATAAACAAGCTTAATAACTAACGCACGCAATCGAATCGAGCAATTATTGTGAGCCAAAAAAAACTAAATCTGACAAGTCTCTGAACAATTCCAGAGAAAATAAAAATGGAGCAGAAGGCTCAGATTTACGAGAAAGAAAAATGAAAGAAGCGAACCAGAGTAGTACCCTCTGGTTCGAGAGTGACGTTACCAACTGGTCACAGCAGAAGGCTGTGACCCAAATCAACAAGCGAAACTAACAAAGTGAATCTAACACAATAATTGCTCGAGAACTAATACGAACTTATAAATACTGTGAAGTCTTCTTACTATTCGTTGTCTTCGTTCGACGATGATCATGCTGAACTGTTGTGATTTAACTGAAACAGACTAATAATAATTAGACACAAAATGGAGGAACACAGAAGTAATCGAAGAAGAAACGAGTCTTCGTACGATGCGTTGTCTTCGTTCGATGATAAATTTCTGCAACTGTTGTACTCAATCTGAAACAGATTAGTAATAATTAGACACAAAACAATGGAGGAACAACGAAGTATAAGAAGACGATGAAATAAAGACAAAACGATGACCCCGTACACGAGTACGGCCTACCTACATGCACAAGAGTGCAAATCTAACCGGCTCACGAGAGCCAAGCTAACCCCGCACACGAGTGCGGCCTACCTAACATGCACAAGAGTGCGAATCTACCAGCTCACGAGAGCCAACCTAACACCAGCTCACGAGAGCCAAGCTAACCCCGCACACGAGTGCGGCCTACCTAACATGCACAAGAGTGCGAATCTAACAGGCTCACGAGAGCCAAACAAACCCCGTACACAAGTACGGCCTACCCGACAAGAAACTAAGAGTAGATGAAGTCAGAACTTCCATCTACTGAGGTGGCGCTTCGGGGCGCCCCGGGTTCGCCAATACCCGTACTCACCCACAGCAGTGAGTCCCTGAGGGACCTCCGTTCGGAGGAATACCAATTTAAAACCAGACATATAAATTTTAGAATAAGAACGTTTGAAAGTTCAGAAATAAATTTCAATTGGAAAGATGAACAATTCCAATCGAAAATAAATCAAACGAAATTGGGACGCAACGACATAAAGGCTAGGGTCATAGCAATTTTAAGAAACGGAACTTTTAAAAAGTTCAGAAGCAAATTTCAATTAGAAATCCAGAAAAAATGTACGATGTTTATTGAATGAAAAAGTATTCCGAAACAAGAAGTGTGTGTTTCGATTAATAATTAAAAGGAGCTGCCAAGAAGGCGTAGGTGGGCCAAGGGTAAACAAGGAAAGCGAGAAGGAAGGCAGGAAGGACCCTTGGCCCATCCCATGCAAGTTTAAAATAAATTCAGACACAATTCAATTAAATACACAAGTTTTTATTATCAGTACGTCTTAAATTTTATTTCACAATGTTATCGCAAATTACAAATGAGCAGCTATTAGCTCGATTTTATTCATTATTTGTAAGATAATAGAAGATCTAACAAATAGAGAATATTATCGATTGCCCGGGTCTCACCACGAGTGAGTACCCGTACTCACCCACAGCAGTGAGTCCCTGAGGGACCTCCGTTCGGAGGAATACCAATTTAAAACCAGATATATAAATTTTAGAATAAGAACTTTTGAAAGTTCAGAAATAAATTTCAATTGGAAAGATGAACAATTCCAATCCAAAATAAATCAAGCGAAATTGGGACGCAACGACATAAAGGCAAGGTGCGCCCGGGTTCGCCAATACCCGTACTCACCCACGGCCCCATCCGTGAGTGAGCCCCCTGAGAGACCTCCGTTCGGAGGAATACCAATTTTAAATCAGATAAATAAATTTTAGAAGAAGAACTTTTGAAAGTTCAGAAATAATTTTTAATTTGGAAGTTGAACAATTTTAATCAAGAATAAATATAGCGAAATTAGAACGCAACAACCTACAAGCTTGGGTCGCCCCGGGTTCGCTAATACCCGTACTCACTCACGGCCGCATCCGTGAGTGAGCCCATGAGGGACCTCCGTTCGGAAGAATACCAATTTTAAACCATATACACAAATTTTACAAGGGGGACTTTTGAAAGTTTAGAAATAAATATTCGATCGGAAAGATGGACAATCCGAATCAAAAATAAATCGAACGAAATTGGGACGCAACGACCTACAAGCTCGGGTCGCCCCGAGTTTGTTAATACCCGTACTCACCCACGGGCCCGGCCCGTGAGTGAGCCCCTGAGGGACCTCCGTTCGGAGGAATACCAATTTTATGTTAAAAATATAATATTTCAGAGTACGAATTTTATGTAAAAAATATAATATAATTTCAAAATACCAAATTTATTTCAAAAATATAATATAATATAATAAAATTTCAAAATACCAATTGTATGTCAAAAATATAATATAATGTAATTTCAAGAAAAGAAACTTGTGAAAAATTCCGAAGCAAATTCGAATTAAAAATACAGAAATAATAACACTGTCCAACAAAATTAAACTTTTTTCGAGTTTTGCAATACCTGTTGGGTGATTCTTATACACTTTGTCATCCTAAAACCGAATCTGAAAGTAGAATTGCTCCATCACGCAACGTTTTCGAAAAATTTTGGTTTTTGTAAAAATGCCCGATTTTGATACGAAACGACGTGTTACGCAAAAACTAAACACGCGAGAAAGTTCAAATTTGAGTCAAGAGATAGAGGGGACTCTCCTCTACATATTCATATAGTCAATTATATTTTTATGTACTTCCTAATTGTTGTAAATGGTTGTTAAAGTTTGAAAATGTGCCGACGCGGGTACTTTGTACGCTCTATTTTTGTATTTATGTGAAAAATCCTTTGTCTAGCAGGAATTTACTATACAGGAATGCATTCTACAGACATTTCTGGTAAAGAAACCATTCACGAAAAGTATTTGGTTCCCTTAATGTACGAGAAGGATCAGAAAATGTTAATTGACAGCGTGTGCGCGACGCGTTCGCGCCAGACGGCCATTGCAGCCTTTTCGCGACTCGCCAGGGCCGTCGCTATGCGTAGTCGACGTTGGTACCACTCAAGTATGTCTTTGCTTACTATGCTTAATTAAATACATTTTTTTTTGTCTTTTTGGGTGCCAATCATTACAAAAGATTATAAAAATGCGAGTTATATTCACATTTCATTGTGGAAATGCTTAAATGTGAATATAACTCGCATTTTTATAATCTTTTGTAATGATTGGCACCCAAAAAGACAAAAAAAAATGTATTTAATTAAGCATAGTAAGCAAAGACATACTTGAGTGGTACCAACGTCGACTACGCATAGCGACGGCCCTGGCGAGTCGCGAAAAGGCTGCAATGGCCGTCTGGCGCGAACGCGTCGCGCACACGCTGTCAATTAACATTTTCTGATCCTTCTCGTACATTAAGGGAACCAAATACTTTTCGTGAATGGTTTCTTTACCAGAAATGTCTGTAGAATGCATTCCTGTATAGTAAATTCCTGCTAGATAAAGGATTTTTCACATAAATACAAAAATAGAGCGTACAAAGTACCCGCGTCGGCACATTTTCAAACTTTAACAACCATTTACAACAATTAGGAAGTACATAAAAATATAATTGACTATATGAATATGTAGAGGAGAGTCCCCTCTATCTCTTGACTGAAATTTGAACTTTCTCGCGTGTTTAGTTTTTGCGTAACACGTCTTTTCGTATCAAAATCGGGCATTTTTACAAAAACCAAAATTTTTCGAAAACGTTGCGTGATGGAGCAATTCTACTTTCAGATTCGGTTTTAGGATGACAAAGTGTATAAGAATCACCCAAAAGGTATTGCAAAATTTTTTTCGTGTTGGACAGTGTAATTGACGGCTTTCGTTGAATAAACACATATACCAAAATAGAAAATGTATATTTGTATTGTCACTTACCAGCTGTTGAAAGTTGACCAAGGTGAGCGGAGACGGCTTCCAGGAACCGCTGCCCGACCGCGAACCAGCTTAAGGTGGACCAGGGTTGACCAGTGATGTCCACTGCAGCTCTGGAGGATCCCTGGTCCACTCGAAGGTAGGTGAGGGTAGGCCAGGGTGGGCCAGGGCAGCTCTGGAGAACCTTTGGTCAACTCCAAGGTCCTTCGTCCTTCTGGTCCCGGAGCCCTCCCGTTCCGTCCTGAGTGCACACCACAACTGACTGACTGAGCGCGGACGCCGTGGTGGGGTGCGCGGTGCGCGGTGCGCAACTCCCCCACCCCAAACTAACTTCGCCAGACTTCGATCGCCGCGATAGTAATTATTGATAAATTTGTTATTTCTGGCTGCTTAATGTTTATAACAATTTCTTTTGGTAATGGTATCAACAAGCAATCCCTTGACCATCTTGCCATCTAATTTTTTAGTAAAAATACCTAATAGATCTCGAGATACAGAGTAACTTTTGAACCATGAATATTCGCACGTATTAATTTATCGAACACATTTCACTGATAAATTTATTATTTCAGACTGTTTAATGTTTATAACAATTTCTTTTGGTAATGGTATCAACAAGCAATCCCTTGACCATCTTGCCATTTAATTTTTTAGTAAAAATAAATTATAGAACTCGAAATACAGAGTAACTTTTAATTTACGAATATTCGCACGCAGTAATGTATCGTACGTAATTCACTGTAAAATTTATTATTTCTGACTGTTTAATGTTTATAACAATTTCTTTTGGTAATGGTATCAACAAGCAATCCCTTGACCATCTTGCCATTTAATTTTTTAGTAAAAATAAATTATAGAACTCGAAATACAGAGTAACTTTTAATTTACGAATATTCGCACGCAGTAATTTATCGTACGGAATTCACTGTAAAATTTATTATTTCTGACTGTTTAATGTTTATAACAATTCTTTTCGCCAATGATGTCGATAAGTACTCCCTTGACCATCTTGCCATTTAATTATTTAGTAAAAATAAATTATAGAACTCGAAATACAGAGTAACTTTTAATTTACGAATATTCGCACGCAGTAATGTATCGTACGTAATGCACTGTAAAATTTATTATTGCTGACTGTTTAATGTTTATAACAATTCCTTTCACCAATGATGTCGATAAGCACTCCCTTGACGATCTTGCCATTTAATTATTTAGTAAAAATAAATTATAGAACTCTAAATACAGAGTAACTTTTAATTTACGAATATTCGCACGCAGTAATTTATCGTACGCAATTCACTGTAAAATTTATTATTTCTGACTGTTTAATGTTTGTAACAATTTCTTTTGGTAATGGTATCAACCAGCAATCCCTTGACCATCTTGCTAACTAATTATTTAGTAAAAATAAATTATAGAAACCGAGATATAGAATAACTTTTAAGCCATGAATATTCGTACGTATTAATTTATCGTACGCAATTCACTGTAAAATTTATTATTTCTGACTGTTTAATGTTTATAACAATTTCTTTTGGTAATGGTATCAACCAGCAATCCCTTGACCATCTTGCTAACTAATTATTTAGTAAAAATAAATTATAGAAACCGAGATATAAAATAACTTTTAAGCCATGAATATTCGTACGCATTAATTTATGTACGCAGTTCACTGTAAAATTTGTTATTTGTGGCTCTTTAATGTTTATAACAATTCCTTTCGCCAATGATGTCGATAAGCACTCCCTTGACCATCATGCTAACTAATTATTTAGTAAAAATAAATTATAGAAACCGAGATATAGAATAACTTTCAAGCCATGAATATTCGCACGCATTAATTTATCGTACAGGTAACTCCGGTAACGCAAAAACCATTTCGGGCCACCACAGTTCTTATGTGGATTACCAAACAAAAAGTTTATGGCATCCATATAAGAACTGCCTCGGTGCGACCGTGTCCCGGCGTTGACAATAGCTCAGCTGGTCGAGCTCGAGGCCGGCCTCGGGTGAACGTAAACCTTTTGTTTACGTCTGTTGTCATACTTGTCGCGAGGCCATCGTTTCCAAAATTCCGAAATATCAAATCCGCTGCCCATCGTCCTTGGCTCGCTTGATTTACCGCCTTATCATCTCGCCGTTTGTATAAGCCTTACCTCCTGTTATAATATAAATGTTTATAACAATTCCTTTCGCCAATGATGTCGACGAGCACTCCCTTGACCATCTTGTCACCTAATTTTTTAGTAAAGAAAAGTGATAAAACTCAAGGTACAGAATAACTTTTGAACCACGGATAAATGTACACTGATAAATTTATTGTCTCTGCTTGTTTAACGATTGTAAGAATTCCTCTTACGAATGATGCTGTCGAATACCCTCTTGGCTATCTTACCACCTAATCTTTTTAGTAAAAATGGCTAATAGTACTCGGGATACAGAGTAACTTTTAAAGCATGTCTTGAGCATGTCTTAAAGCATGTCAAAGTAACTTTTATGCATGATTATTCGAAGTATACAAGATACTCGATTCTCATTAAGATTTCTAATTACTCGGTATTTCATACCGTGCGACACGAAACAGTATATTGTGACTGGCGTACTCGTACATCTCGTCTGTGATATTGGTTCCACAATACTAGTTCCGACCGATACGGTAGAATGTGACACAAAAATGGTAAGGGTGCTCTAGAGCCCCGCGGACGTGAGACAAAAAAGTACATTAGGTGATTGGTCTACTCCTGTACCTCGTCTGTGATAGTATCTCGACATTGTGGCACCGACGAGATATCTCGTCGGTGGCCCGGTTCTGTTCCAGGAAAGATGGCCCGGTTCTGTGCCATACTAAGGCTAAGCAGATGTCAGCACTTTATCGGGAACGCCGATAACCCGGGTGTGAGCACTCTCCTATCCTCTCTGGTGTTGTCTCATCGATGTGGGCCTCTAAGCGGTGCATCCCTCGGTAAGGTGAGTAAATTTGGATACAGGAATCTATTCTAATATTACAAATGTGCACCCCTATACATATTAGTTGCATTCGTCTTTCTATATCAGTGCTATTCCAGAGAGGATATGAGCAGAGAGGATAGGAGAGTGCTCATGCCCGGAGTTTCGGCGTTCCCACTTTCGTGACATCGCCGTTTTTAGCATGGCACAGAACCGAGCAGCTTTTAGCACGGAACAGAACCGAGCAGCTTGTAGCAGGGAACAGAACCGAGCAGCTTCTAGCAGGGAACAGAACCGAGCAGCTTTTAGTATAAAACCGAACCCACATTATATTTCTAACCAGAATCAGATTTAAGAAATTCCTTCTCCTTCGATAGAGTTTTTATAATTTCAACAATTCTAAAGTAGAGATCGGTGAATTCGATCGACGTTGGTATGTTTAGTATGAAAGAAGATTTTCGGGATGGGCACTAATTTTGTATCTGAAAAAGGGGAGGTTGGCCAAATAAATTTGGAGCCCCCTGTTCTACGCTTTACCAAGAGAAAATCGAGGATAGCAATTTTGATGTAAACCGCGGACTTCGTGCTATTTTTCTTAATTGTCGATTCGGCGATTTCGGAGCGGTACGGTCTCCGGTGGTGCGTCGCGACGCCTCGGACGTTCTCGCGTCCCCCGGAAGTTTATTACGGTAATCCGGTGGCGTCGATAAGCCCATTACCGCGTGTCTCCGCCGATGCTGTGTAATGTATGCGCCGGAACGTAATAAAAATCGACTTACACGACCGGCCTGGCTCGCCTCTAGCCGCCACCCTGGTATCGGGGACGCGTGTACGAGGCGGTTCTATCGGGCGGCACGCTTTTAGGTGTCGCTAAAAGTTTAATCAAAGTCAGATTAGCCCGGGAGCCAACCGGGGGACGAAGAGCCGAGAAGGGAAGGGGTGGGGAAGGGGGAGGGTCGGGCGTTTTATTAAACGGGACTTGATTAGGGGTTGCCCCGGGCGGTGGTGGATCCTTTCAGAGTTTGTTTTCGACTGGTTTCTACGGAGCCAGCTTTCATTACGCCAGTTTCGCATAATTGACGCGGAATCGTTTAGCAAACCGGGGAAAAACTTGGCCATTCCATCACGGCCTCTCCGCTCCATTGTCGGACCGGAAATTACGGATTGTTTATCTCCGGCTTGAATCGCCCCCCCCCCGCCCCTCTCTTCTACACTGTCGTCTTCTACGCTTGTTCCACGAGCCGACGATCGAGATGCTTGTCCACCACAGGTGCGGGAAAACCGACGATTTTCACAGAGATTGCATGTCAAAAACTGTTCCGTGTATACTAGAGCGAGACGTACAGGGAGGGGGTAGTGTAGCGTGACAGGTGGGTTTTTTTATCCTCCTTTGGCAATTTTGCAAAAGAATTCGATAGAAGTCGAGAAGCAGCAAAGCAGAGGCAAGCTTTATTCCTATATGTAATTTGGAAGATTTATAATTATTCATATGTCCCAAATGCCTAGCCGATAAAAGTCCCAGAACTATCCCCACTGTCGCGGGGTATACCCCGTGAAGGGGCATGAACCAAGGCCTCAAGTGCTTCACTGTCCCTTTCTAGGTTCGGCGTGGACCAAAATAGTATCTCCTGGCCGATATATGCCCCTGGCTAAATCCGTGTTTTGAACATGTATCCAGTAAACGCTGTACTTGCCTTTGGAAAGTGACTACTAGGTCACGGATTTTATGACAAGAATGAGTAACCGTAACTCGAAGGAGTAGAAAGATTAAAAGAATTAAAGGAAGAATTTTTTAAATCGATAATGTAATATTACTCCGTGGAAACTTCTCGGCTGTTTGTTCGTCAGTCAACGCAACGTTTTAGGCGAACAGGTTAAGAATCGGTAGGCTCGTTAGCGAACGCGCAATACTGATCTCCCGAAATCCGGGCGATTAACAGGCGACTCGGTATGAAACAGATTCAGGCATCCGTGCAGGATGGTTGAAAGTGATTCAGTCTCCCGGTAATCCCTGTAATCCCGAGGGTATGGCCTCGCTTTCCCGGCAAAGTGTCGATCGGGATTCTCACCCTCCCGATGTTTGGATTCTCCCGGCGGTAATAATCGGTTTCGATCATTCTTTCGCTCGCTGTGATCCCGGCTGCTGCTCGAAACGTTATATTGTCCCGATTCAAAGAAAGAATAAACAAGGGGGCACGAAGAAACCGCATTTGAATGGGCCCGAGTGGATCTTGGCATTATTCGTCATACTGTATAGCTTGGATATGCTGTAAATTAACTAACAATTTTATTCACTCTGTTGGGTAAAATATTTTTAGAACGCGCGAGAATCTTCGATCAATACGAAAACTGAAGTTAAAACCGAGCTGTGTCGGTTAATTTACTAAAATAGTGAATTAGTTGTACGTGGACATATCATTTGACTGAAGAACGAGGTAAAGGATTAGGAAGAACATAACGGGAATTTACGGTGGATTTAAACAATAACTGGAATATAATATGTCAGATTGTTATTTGGTCAGGATATAAATGACTTTATACATCGACTTTAGCACACACAGTCACACACAGATCACGCTGCTATCGATATATTTCCTAGCATAATACTATTGGGACAGCAAGCTTTTTCGCCGGAACAGTAAACCAGTAATTGGGAGAAATTATCCGGTCTCAGTGTGTCCTAATTAACAGGAATCCACTGCATCGAACTGCTTATCGCCCGCAGACAAATTCTCTTCGCTCACCTAGCAGTTATCGCGTCCATTTAGCACTCGTCCCGAAAACCCGAATTTTCTCGTAAGCCAATAATTCTCGTAATGCGTTGAATCTCCAATGGCACGTTTCCCGCTGGATCTGTTCGCTTTTTAGTCCGCGAACGAAACCGGGTAAACAGCGTCGTTAGTTATCCCGGTATCTCCCGAAACGCACGGTTGGGGAGGGGGATGGGAGGGGACATTTCGACAAAACAATTGAGGAAATCCGTTTAACCGTCGAGCAGCTAAGTTCTTTAGTTTCTCTCGTATCTCGTTTTCCGCGGGCAACGCGCAAGAAACGCGACGCGGGCAACCGGTCGTTAATTATCCTTCGTATCCTGGCGAGGGGCTTGTAAACGAGAAAAGAGAAACAAAAAAAAAAAAAAAGAAACGGAACATCCCGGAACGATTTGGTCGGTGTACCCCGGGTCTCGAAAATATGCGGCCGTTTTTCCGGCGTTGAACAATAAAACGAGCGACGAGCTTTCGTGTCCGAGCATTATAACGCGGTCGCGTCGGAGGCGGAGCAGCGTGAAAGTATCCGGAGGGCACCCCGCCCATTAAACACGAACCTGTCGTGGAAAGAGGCAACGAGAATCCCATCGGATGGTCGTCGATCTTTTCACGTAAATCTTCCCCGGATCGTGGATTCCGATCCGCCGCGGGCCCGCGCGCTGCTGATGAATATAAATTCGAGCGTGGTTTACTTTCATCTAATTATTCCGTCGTAACTCAACGCCTAACGAGGCTGCGCCTTCTCGGGAGTGGGGCTCCGGGCCGGAATGGTGCTGTTCGCCTTCCTCTTTGGTAACTTTTTCCCTTTTCGGTCTTTACCAGCGCTATTTCGAAATTGTTCTCCGTTCATTGTCAACTTGTCGATTTTTACGAGCACTCTCCGCGCAATATACGAGTCGCGCAAATCTATTAACACTGCAAAATAGGGAAAATTAATGAAACAGCCGCTGGATTCGTCTGTGGGATTTTCTAAAATATAATTTATCCTTAAAGGGGAATTACAATAGATGTTATTCGTTTCACAGTCCGCGAGGAAATGACAAAAATGATGCATGTTTCACACACTTAAATGCGCATCGATAGAAAATAAAATAATCTGTACTACTTCTAAATCGATGCTTAGGTTGACATTGTATATGCCAGCTTATGATGGAACGTTAAAGATAATCGAGTGTGGCGCACGAAGCCCACCGACGTCTCTGAGACGTAATTCTACTTAAAATCTAGTAATGACGCAGTCTAGTAATGACGAATGAAAGTGTATTTAATAATCTACGGTCGTGTAATGAATTTTGGGAGGCTCGGTAGATTCTATAGAGTGCCCACACAACGTTGTTGAACAGTCGAGAACATGTTGTTACTTCTACAATTTTAGATTGCATCACTCCGTAGATTCGCGATAAGGTAGAGCGACCACGTTACCGACAAAAATAGGCGAGAAATGGTTTTACGCACCTCAACTTTTCGTCCGTATATGAAAATATTTTTCGCTGGGAAAGGGCTCGTTCGAACGAGGAAGGTTCAATCTAGCGCGCGCTGATCATGAGCTGACGAGATTATGCAGATATTTGGTAATATAAGGGTTAGAAGTAGGCCAGAAATTGACGATGCGCATGCCGTGGAATCCAAGCATTTTTATGCTGTTGGATGAGTTTTCTGGATGAAATTGAGAGTAGCGCGCGCTAGAAAATATCTCCAGCTACAAATTGAGCTATATTTTGTCTTGATTCTCTGCGACATAAAGCGAAAAACTTGAAGCACGTTTCTGGCGTCAGAATTCATGATATCGATAATACAGAGCAAAAAGTGTGACAAGTATAGTCACAGACTTAGGACCCGTCGGATCAAGATCAAGACGGATCTTAAGTCAGTGGTTGAAGGCTGTGAACGGAAATTATACATCAGTTACCGACCTGCTGGCTCTGCAAAAGTCACGTGACTACCTTTGGCTCTTCATCCGTTTACTAGACGTAGATAGTTGACGATTAAAACTGGCATTTGGAATAGATGTAATCTAACAGCAAGGTTAATCATAATAGAAGTCTAATGTATTTGCCTTGAAACACGATAGGAGAATTCTAAAATAAGGCTTGCCGAATCAATTGTTGAATGGACGTTCTAACGTTGGCCAGCACAATAGGGAATTATTTGTATCGATGACCGAGCAAATCCTTACGGAGCGACGTCGTTTGTAAAACGTCGAGCGCTCGTCTCCCAGGAACGAAATTTCCCTAGGACTTTGCTGAAAAGTGACTGACTCGCTGGCTTTGAAAAAAGATATCGACCTGACCATTTCTCATCAGGGATTCCGTTCGACTCCCTTGGCAGTGGCGATTTGTAAACATTTGTGGAATCAGGAACACAAACGTCGCATTCGAAAAATGTGATTTCACTCTTTGACTGTCAAGTAATCTCAAAAAATTCCTAGAAATCGAAGCGACTTGCTTAATGAAGTAGAAATTGCAAAGTTAAGATGATTTTGCTAAATCGATTATCTCCACAAAATATAAAATACAAAATATTGATGAAATAGTATATATTTGTATATCTTAAAGTTCTTTCAATTTTTATCAGTGGTGTTAACCGTTACTTTATGATAAAGAGAAAAACAAAATCAAACAAAATCTACTAAATATGAAAGAAAATGCTATCTTTTTGTAACCCATATTTAAGAATTAAAGTAAACCTAGTAGTACAACAACTATCAAATTTCTGTTCTCTTCTGTCCCACTATTGATAATTAGTTCTACTCATTGTAGCCACGAAAAAAAAAACGAACAGCGAAGGTGTAAGCCCCTTACATTAAGGAAATTTATTTTCAACGAGAAAAGTTAAATATCCATTAGGTGTTTTGGCATTAAAATATAAAAATTTTGTTTAAAAGCTAATTTGTCTGTTTATACAATACTGCGGACTTTCTCAATCATTCGCGTCACGCAGATTTGTATCACCCAACATACTGGCGCAAAGATTAATGTCTAAACGCTTGCAAACAATTCGGTTCGCCACTGTTGCACCGCTCAAAGTGTTAAGGACACAGAGGAAGATGGCGAACAGAATAAGAACGGTGTGTCAAAATCACCGGCAAGTTTCAAGCCGTTAATGGCGCGAGTCCGGCGCAGATATCGCGTAATTAATCACGGGGTGGCGCGGCGGCGTGTCCTTAAATAATCCTCGAGGGAGGATCGAAGATCGGTCGGGATCAGATGCAAATCAGATTCATTAGCGTTAAGCCGTGCGGGGGCGGAGGGCGGAGCCGATGTCGGCGGACCCTTCGACGTAAACACTGCGTCAACCTTCGACCCGGCTACCCGAGGGTTGTTATTGCGCGGTTACCCCCACCCGTCATCCCCGCGACCCGACATTCGTCTCCTTGGTGAATACGTACACCCTCTCGAGATTCTTCTTTTACGACCTGCCACACGTACCCCCCTACGATCCTCGTCCTCTGCACGAACGTACGGAGAAGCGAGTACGATTCCCTTCGAATAAACGACCATTTATTTCCAGTGGCACCGAGCATGAAACTTTTTACACGCGGAATATTGTTGTCAGGTGTAGAAATTCAAATCAAATCAAACGGGTAAATCAAAATTTTACAGAGCAGTAATCACAAGAGCTATTCTCAGTATCGTCGTTAGTGGTGTGGCATCTGGATCTCTTTTTACACGGCACGGTTTTCTATAAGTAATGTTTATACGGGTTTTTCACGTGTTTTACTTGATTTTACGTGTCTTTTATCGACTTTTATGCGATTTTTAACACTAAACCTACCACCGTCGGTCAAAATGACCGGTTCCAGATTTTTTACTTTACAATTACTGGAATTATAAAGATGCTTTCGTGGGAAATGATTAAATGAATATCCACAAAATCCAAATAAATCCAATCTCGTCATTTTTATGAGACAACATGGCTCGGTAGGTATAGTGTTAAGCACGTTTCATTTACTTTACGTTGTGGTATGGTCAAAACATAAAACTGATTAATTTAAATTTGATACTATTAAATCCCAATTTATCAGTACTGACATCCACGAGATTGGAAAGGTGGAACCTTCGTTACTATTACTAACAATTTTTGTTAATATCGCCTACTGCTTCTGCGAATGAGCTACGTAAAACTTGTGTGAAATGTACAAGGTAAAAAGAGACTTAACCTAAAAGAGACTTTTATAAATTTTAGATGGATTTATAGTAAAAAATTCGTTGAAATATTTTGCGATGAATATTTGCGAAAACATGGTAGATACACGAACAAGTTCAATTTGGACAAATAAGTTATCGGTATACTGTAGATTTTATGTGACAAAAATGAATAAGTGAAATATAAAATTGTGACGACGCTGCATGCATTCAATATTTCCGTCTTATTTCCGATTTATGAACCCTTAGCATTCGAATGGCGACTGTAAGGCACCACTAAAAATTGCTGTATCATTATTCAAAATATTTGTTACATTATTAAATTTGTTTGTATTTAATAAATTACTAAACACTTCAGTATTATACGAGTAAATTGCACCATTTTTGTATGTATAACATGAACAAAAATATATAGAAGGAAAATATTCTAGGTCGGAAGAAATGTTTCTTTTTGGAGTAAAATAGCTTCGAGTGCAAAGGGTTAAGCTTACCCTCAGAAGGGCTGCATCGCATCTCTGTTCCTTGAAATGCATTCTGAAATGTTTGCTCACATATATAAGATCGCGTTGAATTGTCGACAGAGAATGTACTATGAAAATTCGCAGTACAGAGGCCATAGTTACCTTTCGAGGCACGAATCGACGTCAGGCGTCGACGTTGAACAGTTTCCACGGGCAGCCGCGGTGTACTTTATTAAAAAAGGGGTGGTCGGGTCCGATCAGCCTGCCAGGCAACGGTAACCGTGCGCAGTCGATCATTCGTAATTTAATTAAAAACTGAACCGTGTTCCGTTGTTGCGGGTGATCTCGGCGCGGTCCCACCCTCTTCCTCATTTATCGTTCACCCTCGGTCATACTTTCGATATTAACGCGCCGCAATGACGCCGGGGATCAGCCGCACGTGCTACTGGGTAACCACTCGAATTAGAAACTGTTCGACGCGATATGGAATAACGATTCGAAACCCCCTATACGAACGCTAAAACACGAAAACAATGAGGGGGGGGGGGGGGGTTACCAGTCGATGAAATCCTGGAAAACGGCGGAGTCACGGATCTGTACAACCGGGATCGATTTCTCGGTAAATATTTGATCGTGCCCGCGATCGTTAATCCGAACGCAGGATCGTGACCGCGCGTGCTGCCTTCTAAATGGCTTTCGAGGGGCTAAACGAGCGGCTTTACACGTGTTTGCCAGTGGCTTCCGGTTCTGTTTGCTTAGGACCGGCGCGGCGCGCGCGATCCGCTCGGTTTCAGCCGCTGACGGAGACGCGGAAACGCAGAATCCTGCCACGTTCTTAGCACGTTCGATTCTCCGTACGGGGGAGCGTCATGGGGGAACGGAGGGGGCCCCGGGAGCACGTGGCCCCTCGACGATGAATTAAAATCGCGGCGGGTCAACGCCGAATATTCCACACTTAATCACGCCGCTTGACACGCGGGATTACATCGCGTATAATCGGATAGAATGCCGTATATTAGATTTCGTGGAGATTGAAACTATCTTCGGCCTCCCCGCGACGATTATTAGATATTAACCCTTCGCGCGTCTTCCTCGAAGAATATTTAGTAGGCTCCGCCACGGGTAACCCCCCTCCCTCCCCCCTTCGTAGCCTTTCTTTTTACAATTCTTAGGCAAAAACGAATTTTATGTGACCTAAAAATTGGGTCTACTTTTTAAAAAATTGTCGATCTAAACTTGCGTATGTAATTTTATAATTATTCTAGGAACGCCAGAAATAACCCAAAGGAAACGATAAATTTCTCTACATCATTCTATGTGAAAATAATCGATTGGTGGATTGTCTATGTTTAGAGTGTTCCTCCCTGCTGTGGTGTTTTGATTAATAGTAATTAGACTGCGAATTTTAGACTGTGAAACGCAAAACAGAGGAAACATCAGATGAATTTAATATTACTGGCACGTTGTGTCGGATCTGTTAAAATTTTCAACAGGACAAATCAGACAGTCGGCAAAGGAAACGGGCAACGGGACGGATTAATCATACAAAATCAACAACGCGAGTATAAATTTCCACGCCGGTGGCGCGTTTGCACCGTAAAATTCTTCAACAAAGAGCTCGGCGGATCGCTTATTAGCGGGCGCGATAACTCACTCATGAAATATGCGACGCGGGATCGAAAAACGAAAAATGAGACGGTCGGTTGAACACGATTTTCCCCGGGCCCCGTCGACTTTCCACCGTTGAAGAAGCCCCGAACGGCGCGCGGCTACCCGGACGATTATTTAAATTTATGGTCGGCGTCTCGATCCCGTGAAATCGGGATTAAGGATCGCGGCTGCGCTCCGGAGGGATTACGCTTTCACGGTTCGGGACGCGCGTGTGCGCGAGAGTGGGTATTTACTCTCGCGCTTGTTTTTCTTCGAAAATTTGGAATCCGCTCGGCGCGGCTCGGCGCGGTGCGGCGGGGACGAATCAAGTTGTCACGGGTGCGAGATCGTTCGTTTCCAGTTCATAAAGTCCGACGCGGCACAATGCCGGCTAACTAGGCGTGGTTCGCTTTGAAGAGGGTCACCCGGGTACATTATACGGCGGCGGGTACACGCCTGTGTGCGTTGGTACCTTGCGTTTCACACCCGGCAACATCTTTTGACAGGTTGATACCGTGGTTGCGCCCGGGCACGATGCAACGCGTGTCAGGGGCCGCGATCATCTCTGCCTTTCCTGTCCTGGCTGCGCACCGGTCCCCGGCGAGAGACAGTGAACCTTTTAGCCGAAGACTCGCCGAGCGGTTCCCCTGGTTAATTACTTCTTGCCCGATACCTGCTCGAGGAGGTACTCCCTTCTTCGTCGTTAACGCACTCCGCCGCGACCGTATCCTGACGTGCAATCTCATTTTTCCGTGGTCGCGACTGCAAGACCCCCGCGTTTCGGTCAACCTCGGTAGTGTGCACCTTGTTGATTAACCCTCGTGTCGATACCTGTCTATCTCTGCGGAAATAAATTTCCAGAAGTAATTTTATCATCCAAATACAACGTACACGGCAGTCGACGTGTTAATTTGTCTTTGAAGTTCATTTAAAGATCAATAGGAAAATTTGTAGAGATTTCTATTTTCTTGGATAACATTCTTCTTTTTGGTACATCGTTCTTTTTAGTAGTTTTCGGGAAAAAACCGCTGAGCATGTTCGAACGAGCAGAATGATTTAAAAATGTACCGTTCTGTTTGGGATAGACGAATCGTAGAGTGAAGAACCCATTTTGTCTTGAATCATGGGGACTTTTCAGGGTTTTTATTCACTGTCCAGAATTATATTGCAATTTTTATATTTCTGTGTCTTAAAAGCACGGAGTATGAAGCAATGACCGTGATTACTAAAACAAGACCATTAACCCTTTTCACTGCTATTTATTTTGTGATTATAATGATTAGAAATTCTTCTTCAAATTCTAGAGTTCAGAATTTCATAGAAAAAAGAACGATAGTTTATATGTATTGTATGCCTATGTTTTCTCCAAAGGATATACATCAACTACAACAAAATAGAATTTTATTTCGGTTTAAAGGAAATCGATAACTAGACTGCGGATCTTATGCATTTATGGCAAAAATTAGTAGGTGTAATTTTAAGTAGCAAAAATATTAGAAAAATTACTTACATACATACTATTATATTATTTTCAGCTGAAATTCAGGTAAAAAATTTCCATTTTGCATAAAGATCCGTAGTCTATTAATAACTGACTCGATATTGTAGGGTAAGGGGTTACGTTTATTCCACAGTAAAGTTTAAAATGAAATTTTAAGATTAAAATTAAATTCTTGCAAAGCATCGTGACTATCTGAACACCTACTAAAGCAGAGCAACGTCGCAGAAGATCTCCGCGGTTCTACATCTTCGCCCGCGTTCGCTTTCGGAGTTCTGTACACACACGGAGCAAAGTCCGATCTAGAAATCGGCAAGGATGCATTCTGTAACAAAAAATCGCTCGGCGACAAGCAGAAGTGAGGTTCGGGTGCCGTTTCGTCTCCGGATCCTCCTACTTTGCTCGGAGGCCTTATCTCGGCTCTGATCGCCGCCATTCCGCGTTTCCTAGCGCGCATATACCTACACGCGTACACCGACAAAGTGACAAGTTTTATCAGGCCCGGTAGATCTCGATAGCGGGATGATGTATACGCGTGGGCGTGGCACCTCCGAGGACCAAATTATAGTCCTGCGATGGACGCGAGGATGCCGGGATGGCACCGGGTTAGAATCTGCCGGACCCACCCTTTCCATCCCCCGGTCCCCTTTTCCACGAAGTCCTATTTTTCCCCGGCGTGTTCCTCGGCATTGTTTGGCCCGATGACAGGTGTTTGTTCTCGAATCGATCTCGCTCTCGCACGCTCTCTCTCTCTCTCTCTCTCTCTCTCTCTCTCCTGCTCGTTCTCTTCCCCGAGGCTACGGTTACCGTTCGCCGACATCGAGCAACGATTTTCATTGCTTCGACGGCGTTTCGCCATTAGCATCGGCGCCGAATGGCCATCCACGGTCCACCGCCAGAAGCAGACACGCGGCAAAAACCTGCCAGCCTTGTTACTCCTCTCCCGATGACGTACCTCTTCTCTTCATCGTAATCGTCCGCGCGGAGAAAACCCGATGACATTTTTCTTCGCCGTGGCATTTCAACGCCCGTTAAAAGCCAAGACTCCGTAGGTTCGCGATAAGGTAGAGCGACCACGTTACCGACAAAAATAGGCGAAAAATGGTTATACGTTTGACGAGAATGATCTCGCGTTTCTGATGCTACCATTCTTCCACAACAATCCCACTATCTCCTGGAAAAGCTGCAATCGACCGCGTTCACTCGGTCTCGGACTCGAAATCACAAATTTTTACCAACCGCAATTGCAACTAGACAGTGTTATTTGCCATGAATATACTTCATGGCTCATTTTTAGATTCTTGTCTCCATTAATTATTTAAAAAAAAAGTCATTTTTGAAACCCCCCTTAAAAACAAGTTAATGCACATGGCCCTTAAGGGGGCCGGCAGGCATTTGGCCTTGACTGTCATGCTATGTTACGCTGTGCCTCTTTTTCTAGACATTTTACGTCTTAAATAAGTAAGTAATCAATTGAAAATGCATACCACCGTGTTTGTATATGTCTTTGCTACGTCCGTACAGAGCCATTTTTTCGATACGAACACTAAATCTCTCGAACGAACACAAAGCCAAGACTCCGTAGATTCGCGATAAGGTAGAGTGACCACGTTACCGACAAAAATAGCCGAAAAATGGTTTTACGTGCCCCAACTTTTCGTCCGTATATGAGAATATTTTTCGCTGGGAAAGGGCTCGTTCGAAAGGGGAAGGTTCAATCTAGTGCGCGCTGGCCACGAGCTGACGAGATTATGCAGATATTTGGTAATATAAGCGTTAGAAGTGGGCCAAAAATTGGCGTGCCGTGGAATCCATTTTTATGCCATTCGATGAGTTTTCTGGATGAAATCGAGAGTAGCGCGCGCTAGAAGATATCTCCGGCTACAAATTCAGCTATATTTTGTCTTTATTCTCTGCGAAATAAAGCCAAAAACCTGAAGCACGTTTCATGATATCGATAATACAGAGCAAAAAATGTGACAAGTTTAGTCACAGACTTAAGACCCGTCGGATCAAAACCAAGACGGATTTTAAGTCAGTGTCTGAAGGTTGTTAACGGAAATTATACAGCAGTTACCGACCTGCTGGCTCTGTAAAAGTCACGTGACTACCCTTGGCTCTTATTGCAAGGGATTAATATGTTTGATAGGTCTTTTTTACTAGAACTGTTCTACGTTCTCAACACGTCCAAATAACAAAGGGATAATTTCGACTACGTTTGAAGAACAAACAGCCTCTCTGGATTTCCATTGAGCCGTCGTCGTTAGCTGCACGACGAGATCCCAGGGAGAAAGGCGAAGGAACCTGTTAACCAGCACCGATCGCCACGAGTTTTGGCAAACCCTGCTAAGAAGATTAGAAGCATCGGCAGCAGCGTTACAGCTCGGTCCTCGATTCGGCGTGGTGCAACCGATTTCCTGTCATTCACTTTGGATTAGGCGACCAAGAAGGCCTCCCGGCACCCGTGAAAAGCCCTTTCGAGCCAAGTAACCGATCATCCCGGTTCCTCTTCTTCGTTTCGGGTATACGCTTTCGGCCCGCGCCGCTCTCGAGATTTTTGTTTGTTGCTTCTGCGGATTAAGCGCAACCCTACTGTGTTATTCGGCGCTAGGATCCGCGACGACTTTGTCGCCGTGAACGAAAGAATGATCCATTCTGCTTTTTCGGCCGGGATGATCGCGATGACGGTGCACCGGCTTCGTCCCCGTCGTCGTTCGTCGTCTTCGTCGTCGTCTTCGTCGTCGTCTATGTGTTCCCTTTAACGGGATCCGACGAGCACCCGGCCGAACCAGTCCAGAACACTTTGCCCGCGGAATGCGACAATTATTCCGTGTTCCCGGAAAGGAGTCGTTCGCGAGCACAGCCGGCCAATTCCAGCTGCTCTCCTGCAAATGAATCTTTTTATCAATGGTCGCGGTTGGCAGAATAAAAATACAAAACGAGTTTCTCGTTTCTTACTTTTCGCACAGCTGTGTTCGCCGCGCGAGTATTTGCCGCTGAAGATACGCGGCCTCGGGATCGTTTCCCGTCACGGCACGGTCGTCGTCGTTCGACCCACTCGATCATGTGTTTCTCGATGTGTTTTTATACACGATGCAGTAATATTCACGCGAAAGAGAAATTGTGTGTATGTTTAAAACAGGAGAAAAATTTCATTCCACGAGTTCCATGAGTTTCTTACGCGAGTTTAATCAGCTGAAACTGACACGTTGATATTTTTAAATTCTTTTGACCCCTTGCCCACAATATTGAGTCATACTCGTGATGAAGATTCCGTTAAACTGAAATAAAATTCTATTTTGGCGTTGTTAATGTACAGCTATCGAAGATCATATAGGCACACATTTTTTAGGAAATCACTGAAACCGTAAAAGGAGTCGTAGTGCAAGGGCTTAAGCTGTGATCTGCTTCAAATTGCACTTACCTAGCTCGTAATAAATGCATAATGATAGGGTAAAAGTACGAGATTCGTCGCGTCCAACTTGATTGTTCTCAAACATACTGGCCAAGATGAAATGAATCAGAGGTTGATCTCTGAAATTCGATGAAAATTTCTCAAGAACAACGAATATTATATATAATATTTTCTGTCTCAAAAAATTCGCTGAATGAATTATCTTAGCACCTCTTCGGTTAAGGGTTGGAGAACAGGATTCAACGGGACAATGCGAAATTTAACATCAAAGACGAACAGGTAGAAATGATTCTCACCGTGCAGACTAGGTTTACCGTACCTCTGTCGCAAGTTAATGCGAAACATATTCCTCCTGGCTGCTTTCCCTCGTGTCCATCGATGCAAAGGGCGATCGAGGGCGCGGCGGCGGCGGCGGCACGGGCACGAAGAAAGAAATCCATGGAAATAGTTGTCCGTTGAAAAACACGGGATCCAACGAGACCACCCCGAGGTATGCGGTAGCCGGGGCATTCTTGTATCTTCGCAGTATCTCTGTGTTTTACAAGCCAGCTGTGTATCGTCCTGCATTGTTGGTCCTTTATGTACCGCGTGCTCGGTCCGCTCGAGTGGTTCGGCTTGACTTCGCGCTGTTTGTTCTCGGGTTCGTAGAGGAGAGGTTTCCCCGTGTACGCCGTCAGGATCATCCTCCCGCTTGTCGGCTTAGCTTTCCAGGATTACAAGGATTTCTTTATTTTCCTAGCCGCCCCTCTCTCACCCCTCTCCTCTCACTCTCTCTCTCTCTCTCTCTCTCTCTCTCTCTCTCTCTCTCTCTCTCTCTCTCTCTCTCTCTCTCTCTCTCTCTCTCTCTCTCTCTCTCTCTCTCTCTGTGTGTAGTCCTCTCGTCCGTTCCTCATTCCGGATGATCGAGCTTCTTCTTCCGTCGTCCGACCAGATCCTTGTTAGCATTCGACGACCTCGTCGGACAACAATGCGCGCCGCGTTTGACTCCTTCGCTCCGTTTAAGGACACATTTCTCGTCCCACCCGGTCGATTCCTTAAATATCGAAGGTAACGGGTAAACGATCGAGAGGCCAATCGATCCGAGGCTGGCTGGCTCCTCGCGAAAAAAGCGGCTCGGGCTTCGAATGGGATTTCGTTAACGAGCGCAGCTCGTAAAACTGCTCCGCGGTATTTAAATTCCGTTGCTCTTTTTCTTCCTTCCTCGACGATCACCGACGCGCGCACGCGCGAGAGAGAGAGAGAGGACGGAGACCGTAACGATCCGTGGGGATCGAGGATCGACGTCGACGTCGATCCCGTTTTCACGTTCGCGCGCGCAGAAAACGATCGCGGAAGCGAGGCAACGCGAACAGGCTCCTCGAACCAGCCCGAGCGCAGCCTGTGCACGAGATAAACGAGAAACGTGCAACAGGCGTGAATGAAACAATGGCGGGCCACGTGTCGACCAATCGCAGGACAGCCAGGAGTCCTACCCTGCGTGCAGGATCCGTGGCTAGGTGGAGCTTCCCGCGGTAGATCCGCGCGATCCCCCGATCGTTCGGCTCGTGGATCCTCTTCGGACTCCTGCCCGGGACCATTTTATGCCACTTTTCTTTCGTTCTGCGCTATGGAATCCTGCATCCTCCAAATCGACCTCAGATGTCGCAGACGTTTTTCTTTTTCCTGTTAATCGTTGCGGAAACATCTTTATCTCATTAAGTTTTTAGCACCGTATCATCTTCGAAGGGTCCTGTTTCTGCGTTGAAAATTCTTAATTGTTCCTTGGCAGCAGGTCCTGGGGCATTTTCTACTAAGTCTCTGAGTTTTCTACTAAACTAAGTTTCTACTAAGTCTCTAAGTCTCCAAGTCTTCTAAGTTTTCTACTAAACTAAGTTTCTACTAAGTCTCTAAGCTTTCTACTAAACTAAGTTTCTACTAAGTCTCTAAGTCTCTAAGTCTTCTAAGTTTCTACTAAGTCTCTAAGTTTTCTACTAAACTAAGTTTCTACTAAGTCTCTAAGCTTTCTACTAAACTAAGTTTCTACTAAGTCTCTAAGCTTTCTACTAAACTAAGTTTCTACTAAGTCTCTAAGTCTCCAAGTCTTCTAAGTTTCTACTAAGTCTCTAAGTTTTCTACTAAACTAAGTTTCTACTAAGTCTCTAAGTCTCTAAGTCTTCTAAGTTTCTACTAAGTCTCTAAGTTTTCTACTAAACTAAGTTTCTACTAAGTCTCTAAGCTTTCTACTAAACTAAGTTTCTACTAAGTCTCTAAGCTTTCTACTAAACTAAGTTTCTACTAAGTCTCTAAGTCTCTAAATCTTCTAAGTTTCTACTAAGTCTTTTGCAAAACTTCTAGTCGTTTATTAACAAGATCTTGAAAGAACGTTAAGAATATTTTTGCGGAATTGCTGACAGGACACTCGACTGTCAGGACTCATTGTCCTTCGAAGTGGGCTTGTAAAAATGTCTCACGCGTCCTGCATCAGCTGATTCGAGAAATAAGTACAGCTTTTTTATCACAGAATCGATGTATTTGAGAGACCCTTCGTTAGTAAAGATCATCTTCTACAAGTGAGCACAAATGACATTCTTAGAGACAGAGACATCAGACTTCTGAATATATGTATTATTATTTGCTCTGTCTGTAACGTGACAGCACATGATTTTACGTGGCGTGTGGGAGAGTAGTGTGTTCCACCTTTAACTCTTGCTCGTTTATATGAATGAACACCTTGAAGAATCTTAGCAGTTCAACAATGTTAATCCTGTAGATTTTACAGGAAATTGAAGAACTGAATACAGTTTGAATAACTTAATACAGTGATTTCTCTATATATGTCGCCAAGGCCTGGATGGTAAATGTCGCGGAATTATCCCCACTACCGCGGGGTATACCCGAGAGGCTTCGGACGCCGAGGAGTGTAAACATAACACGGCTCACGTGTTGTTGACATATATCGAGACTGCTTACCTGGAAGATGTTGAATCAGACGGATCTTTTCCAAATTATTTCGCATAACCAAATTCCAGTAAATTCGAACTTTTAACAGAGCATAAGCAAGTTTATTCAGATTTTTTGAAGACTCCTAGAGATTCAGCAGGCTTCATCGTCCTCCGATTTTATAGAAACACTGCAGGGTCCAGCTTCTAGGTCACGAGGCAGGAAGCGCAGTTTGACAAACTCATTAGTCGAGCTACCAGTGTTCTACCTGGTCCCAGTTAAGGAATGGCTACATCGTATCTAGCCAGGGAGCGCATCGTTCCGCGTTGCCCGCGATGATGGAACAGATAACGCCCGTAGTCGCCTAAGCTGTGCATGCGTGCACAACGTCCGTGCACGCCGGTGTAATTGATCGACATCAAGGGGGTACATCACCGGCAGATGTTCGAACGCGCCCTCACCTCCATCTGTCTCTTTCATAAAGAGTCTCCCGTTCCGTTGCGTTGCGTTACGTCGCGTCGCATCGCGTTGCGTTGCGTTGGTGCGCGGGGCCCGTTCGACCCGCGACTACGTACCTGTGACCGCCGGCTATACGGGGTGATTTCGGAGTTCCATTCACCGCTGATAACGTAATTGAATTTCGTAGGGGAGACGGTGACAGGATGAAAAATCGCGCCGGACCGCGTGGAGAATCGATGCTCGATCCGTGGGGACCGATTCGCGACGATACGGCCGGATCCTCGGCTACCGCGATCTATAGTGCGGAGATCGTAAGTTCCACCTACGAACTCTGTTGACCCATTAAGTACCAAAATTTTTATTTTTTATTTTTAATGGTTAGTATTTATATATTGAAAACGATTAATGCCAAAAGTATAATTACATTTGAAGAATTAATTCTTGTTATGATCAATTGAAAAAATATCCGCAGCCGAAGATGGCGGCGCTTGAAGTGTATTTAGTTTCTTTTTATTGGAAATTTTAGTGAGATCAATGTGCGTGATCCCAAATGGGGATGTATTGTATTATTGTAGAGAACCTAGCAGCAGATGGTGTAAATTGTATTATTATATACAGGAGGTTCAGTTATTAATTATTTCCCAAACTATAGCTCGCTGTAAAAGATATTTCAAATAAAACGTATACTCCGTTTCCGGTAGAGACATCTTATGGTGGCCATTATTCTCTGTAGGTGGACGTGCGTCCGTTTAGCTAAGCTAAATTTTGAACGACACTGAATGACCTTGAATGACCTTGGAAGGCGACAGTGTTACCTGTTACACGTTTACCAAAATAAACATATACAGTTCCATATAAAAAAACAGAGGTCATCTTGAAATCTCAATGGCCCGACTCGAGTAATTATAACCCAATAGTACCTCCAAACCTCAAAACATGCTTACAAAAAAAAAAGATATTACAGTCCGCTATGAATAAAATTACAACTCCCAACTCTGACAGAGAAAATAACCAGGTGAAAACAAAAACGTACAAAACGAGTATAGCTGAAATTAAAGCGAACAGCGTCCCGGTTTGCGACTTTCTACCCACCCGTTAGATGTTGCAAGTTCGGACGGTGCAGCCGGTGCGCTCGCAGGACGAGTATACCTAATAGGCGGCTTTATACGTGAGATTCAGGCTCGCGATGGGAGGCGTGCCGCGAAAATTGCGTCATTTTTCACGGGCCGCGGGCCCGGGCCGATTCAAAAATTCCCGCGCTGCACCGGGACGGGACGCAACAGCCAAAGAGAGCCAACAACGGGGGAAGTCCCGGAGCGGGCCCGAGGCGTGCACACGCGGCCACGGTAGTGGAGGATGTGTGTCTTGCTGCGCCCGATAAGATCGCGGGTTTATTAATTAAGCTCTGCAGTCGGATGAGCCTTTTGAATTCCGTTGTAAACACGCATCGGGCCACCGATCGGGCTTGTCCGGGTGTTACGCGCGTACACGGGGACGCCTCTAATTCGATGATCCGGCCGGATCCTTCGACGCGTGAAGCGGATCCGCGCGGACAACCTGTCCGTGGCTGTTCCAGGACTCTTTTTCTGCTAAGGAACGGTCGCCCCGGTCGGCAAGAATGCGGGGGTATTAACCGAAACTGGTGGAACCTTCTCGAGAACGTTCGGCCTCTCCTTTTTTTCCACCAGGAAAATTCTCTTCGAGGTTTTAACCCGTGTCGCAATCACCCGTGTATCCAGCGCCTCCATTTTCTAACTTGTATGCTTTCCTGTATTTGGTATTTGGCCGGAAAAACTGTCCAAAATGGGATTTTGAAAAACGAAAAATTTTTGCCAAGATTAGTTGAATACCTGAAGAACAGTATAGGAATGTTGTTTCTTCATTTATTCATTCGTGAGTAATCGCACTTCATCAAAAGTGAAGTTCTTTTTAGGACATGTTGTCGTAAGCGTTCTCTGAAACACCGTTGCTCGTTAGTGATTATTATATGTCGTAAAGAAATAATGTTAATGTCATTTATACAGATATTTTTCAAGTAGATCTGTAGTTTACTTTCCAACAATTTTTAATTCCTTATTACGTGCCGGTCGATGTTAGTATATAATTACATCAGATGATTAACTCTTTAGGGACGACAATTGAGTGTCAGATTGCTCCTAAGTGGTCGACGTTATATGACGTTACAGATGTCACAAAAATCTCTTGCTAATTCGACTTTTTGATGTTTTCTCTATACATCTTCTGTTTTTAGAACAAACTAATCGTCCGACCTACTGGAATCAATTTTGAAATACTCCTCACAGTACGATACAGAGACTGCTAGTACTTTTATGCAACATACAGTGAAGTCTCGATATATGTCAACAGCACCGTGGCACAACACACATATGTCAACAACAGAGCCGTGTTATGTTTACACTCCTCGGCGTCCGAGGCCTCTCGAGCTTCGCGGCCCCTCGTGGTGTAACCCCGCGGTAGTGGGGATAATTCCGCGACGTTTATCATCCAGGCCTCGGCGACATATACAGAGAAATCACTGTAGCAACAATAGGGTTCTGTAAGGAAAGCTCCGACGGATATTTTTGACCCGTGCACTCAAAGGTTAAACAAAAAGCTATTCACTAAGAACTTTTTCGAATTATACTATAGTAATTTTGTAAAGGTTCCACTGCGGATGTTCGGAGATCGGTAGAGCGTTGTTGAGGTTGAGGACGGTTTCGGAGCGGTGCCAAAGCGGAGCACCGTGCCTGTGGATCGAGGCGGATCATTATGAATTTCGTGCGGTTTCCCCGGCGTAATAAATTAGTCAAAGACGCTCATCAATTTTATGACGGGAGTCCATAGAGAACCGATGCCTAAAACATCGGCCGTCCGGGGCACACTGCCACGGCCCTGGATAGCCTCGAACGTGATGGATGATTTTTCTTTCCCATATACGCGTCCGAGAGATCGGGGGCCCCGGTCTCGGCGATCGTCTCTCTGCTCTCTGTGGCTCTCATTTGCGCACATACATACATACCTGCACAACCACCCACGGTCTGTGTAACCGTGCCTGTTCAAGAGTGTGGTTGCGCGCACGCGCTCCGCAAGCCCCAGACACATTAGCGAGCAACGGCCGCGATTCATGAATAATAAGTGGCGCGAACCGACTCTGTTTTGATCCTTGTACCAGTTAGCTTACCCGCGGACGATACCGCAAGCCCGAACCTGCCCGGTTTTCTTCCCATTAACCGGCCCGCGAAGAGTCAATCGGACGGCTCCTCGGCAACACCTCGTCCATCTTGATCTCTTACGCATCCATCGGTTACCGTGACTTTTCGTCTCCTCGAGGGAACACGATTCTTATTTTCCATGGAAGAACATAGACTTTTTAAGACCCTCTTGCTGTCAACGTTTTTGGACACAGCTACTGAATCGTTCAGTAAAATGTCGGATTTCGATTTGAGCACGATGACTGCCATGTCACCCATACCATATGTGCGCGACGGAATTATTTGTCCAGGTTTTAAAATGAATTTTTACGTTCATATATTCATAGTACCGATTAGGATCTGTAAAATGCAAGAAAGTTGGAGGATTACTCAATATCATTAATTTTTTTCAATTTTTATTTCATTAAATAATTTACTTTGATTTTATGGAATTTTTGAGGTTTCTAGTTTGACAGCCAAAGACTACCTTCCTACCTTCCTCGATATTTATTTCATTAATGTCTTTGGGCCTAGGTGGGTTAAAAACTATCCCACCTTTTGCTTAGCTTTTTATGCATGGTGGGATGTATTTTAACCCACATTGAAAAGTTGAAGTTACTCATAGTCATACAGTTTAATATTTTATTTAAAGTTTTTCATTCAGTTGGCAATGCTATGCACCAATGGTAAATGCGTAAATAAGTGAAAAAAAATGTATGCAAATCAAAACGCATTAGTAAGTTGTGTGTCCTGCTGTGATTATGGTTGGCGCGTTGTGTGACGCAGTGAATTCGCAAAATTCTGTGCAACTAAGGATTTTATTTTCTTTAAAAGCGTGTACCCCAAAGAATTAAATAACTTACTTTGATTTTATGGAATTTTTGAGCTTTCTAGTTTGGCAGCCAAAGATTGCCTTCCTACCTTCCCCAATATCATACATTTAATTTTTTCAATTTTTATTTGATTAAATAACTTACTTCGATTTTATGGAATTTTTGAGGTTTCTAGCTTGGCAGTGAAAGTATTAAATGATTTTTTGATTGAACGTCAGGCAGTTGTGTGTCTCAAGGAAAATAGTCTGGAAAATACTCATTCCTGGCAAGCATACATAAAATTCTGGAAGTAAAATGCCTGGAAACAGTCGATTTTGAAAGTTCTGAATCGATGCACTAAACTTGAAGAAGCTTCTCGGTGAACCTTGAAACCTAGAAGCAGCAGGATAAAAGGAGCTAAGCGTACAGTGTCGCGAGACAACCGATTGCGAACCATGCTCCCGGTTCTCGCGTCGAATCGCCGGAATTACACGTTATTTGCTAGGAAGACCACCCATCAGGCTCGTTCAATTATGTGTTCAATTATGGTCGATTCCAGGGGAGGATCGATCTACTTGGCCAGCTAGCGTGAACGGGCGTCGATCGTGCTTTCCAGTGGAACCGGCGTAGCAGGCCGATGGAAGGATCGTTTCCGAAGTATTTGCATACACGTCGATCTCCGGAGCCGTGAGCGGATCGTTATTTTCGGGCCAGTCTCGTGATACAATATTCATAAGCGATCCTCTATCGTTCGCACGATCGCGGGGCCCGATTGTTTTCCGTGTGCCCGCGCGAGCGCGCGCGCACGCGTTCCTTTCCAAAGGACGTAGACAAAGGAGTGGGGAGAAGCGCGGAGAGAGAGAGAGAGAGGGCGAAACGGGCCCTAAAGGACCAACGGAGCGGGACCCCACGGGCCCCGGAGTTTTACACACGTAAGGAGAGGATCGATATATCGGTATACGGGCGGAGGAATGATAAATGGCCGTGTCGAGAGATGCGCGGATAACATAATGAGACGTATTGTGCCGGCGAGGGACCGACGGGGACCGGGCCCCGGTGCTCTCCCGAGACCTTCTGGGGCCTCGAAAATTTCGCCGGGCCACGGAGACGAGCCACCCTCCCGTCTTTCCGGGAACTACGGTTTTCTCGACGGAACCGAGAGATTTCCTGACGCAACCCGACGACTCGACGGGCCCACGGTTTCTGCGAAAACGGGCATGCGTTTCGGGCCTTAGTTTCCCACGCGCCACGATTTTCCGATGAAAAGCAACCGCTACCGATCCGAATTGTTTTCGACCGCTGCCTTCGGACTCGGATAGGGTTCTCAGCTGATTTTCGGAAATTCCGTGGCATGAGAATGGACCCGGAAAATAATCGAAGTTGTATCTACTTTTAATTATTTTTCGCCGGCCTTAGCTTTCAGTGCATGTTAACCAGTTAACTGCGGAATTTCATTTTATATCAACTTTTGTTTAAAATATTTGTTTGTCAGATGATCGCAAGGACTTGAAAAGTCGTGAAAAGTGTTATGTGGGACACCCTGTATATGTCAACTACAACAGAATAGAATTTTATTTCGTTTGTCTGTTCAGAATCTTCATCACGAGTCTGACTCGATATTGTAGGGCAAGGGGTTAATAATGCGTGAGGTTCAAAAGAGTTTAGAATGCTTATGAAAAAAGAGAGAGAGAGAAAGTTTTTGTGAAAAACCGAATTCAAACGTGCATTTCTCTCTTATCGAAACGAATGAAACCTGGTTGGAAACCATTAATACAAATTTTTCAAATGAAAAAGTTTTACGGATGATAGACGACCAGTTGAGGGTTTAATCGAGAAGACTATGCAAACGTAGGGTAAGGATCCCCATTACTGGGGGGAGGGGTCACCAACTACTGTGAGGGTACCAATTACTGTGCCTATATTAATTACACTTATTTTTAAAGCAGAATGAATATTGAAAAACAGATATATAACATCTATATCAACTAATTTTAATGAAAAAATTTAATATCTCTTTTTTAATATTTATTATGCTTTTAAAAGAAGTTTAAATAGAGAAGATTATGCAAACGTAGGGTAAAGGACCCCATTCCTGTGCCTATATTAATTATACTTATTTTTAAAAAATATTGAATACTAAAAAAGAGATATATAGCATCTATATTAACTAATTTTAACGGAAAAAAGTTTAATATCTCCTTTTTAATATTCATTCTGCTTAAAAGGTAAGGATAACTAATATACGCACAGTAATTGGTACCCCCACAGTAATGGGGTCCCTCACCCTATGCGCCATCGCGTTAACGAATAAAATTGAAGCAAGACGCACGAGCAGGACATACAAAGTATGCTGACTTCTAATTATAAGAAGTAAGAGGTAACGAGTGGACGAACATGAAATCGCCGAAAGTGGTACAAGGATATTTTGCTGAATGCGAGTGCTATGCGGACGCGGTTTAGCGGCAGCGTCTCGCGAGCAAGGTGCGCGGAGAAATTGCCCGAGTCACGCGTGAATGCGGAGCTTCCGGTAATTAATAGCGCAGTAGCTTTGTGCGGGGTCGATTAAGGTGAGGCGTGCCGCTGCGACAGATCGGTTACCCCGTCACTCGGCAACCGGGAGTCTTCTTGCGGGCTGACCTATTGTCTTCGCGGCGAGAGGTGTTCCGCGCGCAGTTTGTCATCTCGGGAACCGCGGCGGGCGGCGCAGCGCGGCGCGGCGCGGCGCGGCGGTGTCCTCCCGGCAATGATTTCTATTTGTAAACGTTTTGCCAATACTTTCAGTGCCCGGCGGGTAGTCCGGCCGATACGATCGAAGACACCTTATCCGAGTGACCTCGAAAACACGCCTCGATAATTGCAGCCGGGAGAAAAGGAGCGAACTATCTGCGCCGATCTGTGAAAGTAGTAGAAACCGAGGAAGAAGCTCCGGGGTGATCGGTCACCGAGAGGATGAGAGCCTGGGTCTCGGGCGACCCTCTCCAGGTGGTTGCAGCCTCTGTGCAGTTAGGCTACGTCAAAGTGCGAGCTCTCGCGGTTCGAGAGGATCCGGCCGGTTATCGACTGGTCGTCCCTTTGGGGTATGTCGCAGCATCCCCTGTGACCAAGAAAGATGACAGGTTACGGCACAAGGAGGTCGTGACGGGTCGCTTGTTCCTCGAAGCGATGACAGAGGCTTCCTTGCCCGGCGTCACCTCATCCTTGAAGTACCCTCTCTCTCTCTCTCTCTCTCTCTCTCTCTCTCTTTCATTCCCTCTCGCTCTGTTTTGCGGGGGTGGATGACGAAGAAGGAGGAGGAGGAAGAGGAAAGCGCTGGTCGACGCTGGCCCGAGAGAGGGTTGCCGAGCGCCGGGGTGAAACGTAGAAGTTGGAGGTTAGGCTAGGGGTTAGATAGGATAGGGAGTGTCGTCATGGCTACGCAGCAGGGGGCGGGGCAATCGATACACCCTCGCCTCACGCACTAAGCACACGCAATGCGTTTATAACACAATGAAACAATGACGAGCGCCGCGAGGGAAGGGCGTTAAGGGGCTAGAAGGGAGGCTGCCGCTGCCGTGGGTGCAATCGCGCCTTCTACTTCCGAATGTGCACGTCCACGTACACGCACACGGACACGTGTACGAACGATGTCCTACCCTGTTGCCAGTTTATGCCGATGGTGTTCGGCGATCGTCGACGATCCTGTTTGTTTCGGCTCGTTTTTCACGCGTATCTGTGACAGCGATCTATGCGGCAACGATCGATTCGCGTTCGTCGTTCCCATCCGGGCATATAATTCGTAAATTTTTTCCCCTGTCAGAGAAGACGTTCGCTTAACGACCGTCGATTTCCTTTTAATCTTCTGTTTTTTCCCTTTAGACCTCTCTCTGTCTCTCTCTCTTTCTTTCTTTTCTTTCATTCTTTCTGGCTCTGTCCTTTTTGGCTCCTCTGAGCGTGTCGATCGTGAGAAATCGGCGCGAAAGCGTCCGAGCAGAACGACTTTTAGAAAGCGTGAAGCATAAGGAGCAGCCCGGGTAAATTGGCTAATCGGTAGACAAAAATCGGATCGCGCGCACAGTCATCAGGCCCCGCCATTGTCATTTCCGAGATCCGGGGATCTCGCTAAGCCAGCTCGAAGAACTTTCCACAGGCTCGTGTAACGAAACCGCATTGTCCCTGCCGCTCCGAACAAACCCCCTTTCCTTCCTCACCCCTCTCCTTCTCTTCTGCTGCTGCTGCGTCTTCTTCTTCCTCTTCATCCTCCTCCTTCTTGTGTTTCCTCGTCTTTTCTGTTCCGCCGGACTTCGGGAAGATTTTCGACCGTTTCATCTTGCGGCAGCGAAGCAACAATGCGAACCGGCGCAGCCGACAATGGCCGAGAACCACCTGAAAACTTACTCGGACAATGAGCCCTCGGGAGTGTATCATTCGGCCGTTTATGAGCTCGCGCTCGTTTATCATTACACCGCCAGACATTTTTCATCGCCGCGCCGCGCCGTCGCGGAACGGACAGCGATTTCGGGAATACCAGGCTTTTCCAGTTTCGAACCCGAAAACCGTTTTCGGCTTTCGTGGAAACCAAAATTCATCGAATAATGCACAACTCGATTCGATTCTCGCGCTTCATCAACGTGGACGTTGTCATTATTCCGGATGGACGATCCGAATCCGTAAAATCAGCAGCCTGACAAGGTACAGTTTCATTATGAGCGAACTGAAAGCGCACGAGAAACAATGACATTAGGTTATAACGTGTAGTATTCTTGGGGTCTGTTTGCACGCCACAGAATTTCGAAAATCAGCTGAGATTCGAAATTACTTGAGCTCTTCCGAAACTTTTCAATGTTTCATCCTTTTTCGATGCGAGCACTCGTAGAAAGAAATTGTGTGGTCCTTTCAACTACCCTGAAAACAAGCCTCCGTTTTTAATCCTATTTTTGTTACACGTGGTAAAATGGACACTGGAATTCACCACCGATTTAAGCACGCGAAGCCACTGTATTGTAGCAATGATATCAGACCATCCTTCACGATTGCACATTGTCTTCCTTAACACTAGGTTTACGGAGCACTAAAAGCGAGTATTTTACGTTACTTTATAAAAATAAGAAGAATGTGTCTATCCAAGTTTTTAGCCACTTTTTAGATACTGTATACCTAAGGAAATAAATTTTTAGAGTAATCCCACGTAGATGGATCTTCACAATCTGAATAATCGTAAATTAAAAATATTAGAACCCGTCATTTCGACGGGTCCAGTAAACCTAGTGTTAATAATTTCCCAGCAGAAGAAGGAAGAATGTATTCGTGTACATACACGTGTACGAAAAATCTTCACGCATGTGTAGCACAATATAATAAGGAATAGCATGACAGATGATGTTCATTCCCGAATAACAAACCCAAAAGCTGTTACTCGTATCACTTCACCCTCACAATTTTCTCTCTAGTTGATTTTTGCGACGGATTCTTCGAGGAGCCTGTCTCCGGAGCAAATTCGCGAACGACTATGAGAACAGGGGAGTCGAATGCCCGTTAGTTTCGCGAGGAAATTTCCAAAGTGCCGGTTTCCCAGCGGGCAGACTCCCGCGGGCCGAGTAGCTCGCGTACCAGAAGATCCGTGCTGGTTCGTGATTCATGGGGCAGCGTGCCTTAACCGGTGATCACGATAATAGAAAGTTATCTGGCAAGTCGTAGATTGACTCGAAGATACATTCGTACGTACGATAGGATCGGTTCGAGTGGACGTGGGGGTGGTGGGTCGTCGGGAGCGGAGGGGTTAACAAAGGACAGAAGGTGCAAAGGTGAGGCGGTTCGCACGGTGTGATCCAGCTGGAAGCGTTTTACGCGACTCCGGGGCCCCGGGAGTCGTCTTTGTCGTCGTCGTCGTGGACGATCGTCACGAAAACTGAAAACGAGCGAGAAAGAGAGAGAGAGAGAGAGAGAGTGAGAGAGAGAGAGAGAGAGAAGGGGAGTTGGAGGGAGGGAGAGAGAAAAAGGAAATCATTAGGCGTCGGAGCACAGCGTAGCTCTCGAGGAACGCAATAACTCAGGGGATACGCTTTCTGACACCCCGGAGCAGGGCGAGAGCTGTTGCCCTGGGCCCGAGCGCACCTGTCCAGGTAGGCGGAGTTGCGTGTAGCTGGTGTTCCAGGAATTTGCGGCGAGGAAGGCTCCAGCCTGTCTGCCAGGATCAGGATCATCAGGATCGTCAGTTTTGTCTAGGAGCAGGCCTCTGTGGGGGTCGGCTTAATGAGTTTTTGCTGGAACACCTGAGACCTAGGCTCTCGCTGGCCCCGGTTTTCTTCGCTCGTGAGTCCCCGTTGGACCCGCGACGAGCCTAACTCGCGGGAATCGACGCGGACACCGCGGACACCGGGCCCCGTTGAATCGTATCTATGATCTTCTTCGCGGACGCGAAAGCGTGCCGCGGCGCCGGACGTTTATTACACGTGCGCTGCACTTTTGTGCCGCGTGAAAGATGTCCCGGTACCGTCCCCGTTCTCCTCCTCCACCTCCTCCCCCGCTAATTTTATTATCACCGTATAAATTCAGGGCGACAAAGACTTTACAATTCATTTCGGGGCCCTTACACGACGTAAAAGAGATATTACGAGCGATATCGCGCGGGAACACGCATGGTGTGTGGCCAGATCGCGTTACGATCCGTACCCTGGGACATTCATTTAAAACGTCATCGCTTCATAAATCAAAGCTCGCTAAGTGCGAGATCGCGCGCTCGAATATCCTCCTCCTCCTCCTCCTCCTCCTTCTCCTACTCTTTCTAGCCCCTCTCGTTCCTTCGATCGTTTCGCGATCCCGTCCCACCGACGTCGAACGTTCGCGGCTACCGCGCGTGATTTACCGTATCGTTTAGCCGTGGATCGACCGCGGTCGATCAAATTAGACGACCGCGCCGATCGATGTCTCCTCGTTCGCCGTTTCGATCGCCTCGCCACCGGAGGCACAGCAGTCTCCTGTGGTCGGATTAATTTCGAGCACACGATGCTCTTCTGGTAGCTCTAGCTCTACTAGATACCAATTGTTCTTCCTCTCGTTCAATCTAATTTCTACAATTTTGGAAAACTTTGTGAATTGCTTGGAAAACATTTGCTCAAATTATAATTGGGTCTGTGTCTAGCACTAGAGAATCGATTACGTCATGAAGTCGTCGAATCGAAAGGATTTTTAACACCGAATCTACCGAACCTTGAAAGTAACTGAATCATGTTGTCTTATGAAAATAACCGGATTGAATTTATTTAGATTTTGTGCGGTTCGTATTATTAGTAATCAATTATTTTGAAATCGAACACAAACTTTGTAGTAAGTTCAAGTTTTCATTTCTTAATTTATTATATAATCTCCATCATTAACACGGACAGTCAGAGAGATCATAATCACCAGCAGCAAACCTTCTGAACCAACGTTGACGCTTGTTGACCTTCAATACATCTCCATAAACATCGCAAATTTTCTTTGTTATTACCGTTGCATTAAAGCCCGCATGAAAATGATAAAGTATGCAATGGCGAATATGATCCTCGGAAGGTACGGACCTTCAATTTCATTACAGGGTTGTAAAAAAAATTATACTTTTTAGAATATCTTGAACACAGGCTGCTTTGCCGAAAACTGTAAAAGAATACGCGTTTCCTCTTCAACGATCGGTACAGAACTAAAGGCAAAACAAATTCTATGCAAATAATTGATTACTTATGGGTACCCCTAATATATTAAATACAAAGTTTGCCTTAAACTGTGCATCCTGAAATCGGACTACTTTGGTAGTCGAGAACGGACTCCATCTACGTCGTGAAACCGTCAAATGCGTTATGAGAAGGATTTGCGAAGAGAGGGCAGACCGCCTGGCGCAAAGATTGAAAACATGGCGAATTATCGGCGCAGCAAAGAAACGTTTGCGAGAGGATGAGACGAGGAAAGAAGGGTGGAGGAGAGAGGAGACGAAGCGGGCTCGCATCCAGTCCGGTTTTGGAGGCAGGGCGCGGACATGTGGGCCGCGAGAGTGACGGATGGCCACATCGCATTTCGCGGCTCCATATCTCCCCGATTTCGCGGGTGTAATTCCCGTAAAGTCGTTTCGGGGCCCTGTTTCGCCGCCGCGCCGCCGCAGCACAGAAACCCGTACGTGGACCTTCTTCCTTCATCGTTCACCCGCTCTCTTCGCCCACCCCCACCCCCAGCTCCTCTGCCATTCCGCTCCGCACCGCTCCGCACCGCTCCGCACCGAGCTGTCCGCCTATTTTCTTTTCCCTTGATTTCTGTCCGCGGTCGCCGGCTTTTTATTGGCCGGCGTGCATACCATTAGCCGCCGAACGTTAACAGCCCCGACGACCTCTAGCTTCGTCGGTAATTACCGGATCATAGCCGAAAAGCGCACGAGGAACCGAGAGCCTGCTCGCGGCCGCTGATGCTCTGAGCTCGTGGGAACCCGGGACATGGGACGCGAGACCCTTTCCCATGGGACCTATCCTCGGCTCATGGGTTCCTCTCGGGAGATCCCGTTGTTGCGGGGGAAACCGTGCGTTCGAGCCTGGAACAGTTCGCAGAGGATACCGTGAAGTTTGAAGTCCCCAATTTTAGGGAAGCTTCAAGTTCCAAATTGAATTTGTTCAGCTCGAGGATCCATTGCTGGAGCTATACAGTAAATCCTCGATATATGTCAACAACACGGGTGTTAACAGCGTCGTGTATCGTGCAGGAGATGTACCCGAGCCGTGTTATGTTTACACTCCTCGGCGTCTGAGGCCTCTCTAGATTCACGGCCCCACACGAGATATACCCCGCGGTAGTGGGGATAAATCCGCGACGTTTATCGTCTAGGTCTTGGCGACATATATACAAAAATTACTCTACCTGGAGACCTAAGAGCTGATTTTTTATTTACAACTTCTATATCTTAAAATCGAATACTCCGAGGACTCCAAACTTCGGAGGACCCCCTCTATGAAGATCTCCTGAAATTGTGTCGTCGAAGGATAGACGGAGTTGCGGAGCCTAGAACAGTGCCCAAAAAGACACTACCCTAAAGAGTACCGAAACCACCGAATATTTAAATTTGCGGTACCTAAAGCGTCAAATGAAAATATTGAAACTCGAATCTTGTTTTTCGATTTTATCTGTTCTCGCAGGGAATAATATTTTGGATCCCGAAGGATCGGAACGATTTTGACTCGTGTCCCGTTCGTATAGGGAGAGCGGCAGAAGGAGAAACGAATTCGAAGAGCGGATAATCGATTGTACTTCCTCACGAGTAATCGAGAAGGAAATCGTGCACGAAACACGCGGCCCGCCGTCCGATCGGTGTACGCGTAGGGCGGGGTAGAGGGGAATGAATGTGTCAGAAACAGCCCCCGGGGTCTAATTATGAGTTTGCACAGAGGGTTGGTTAGTCGACTGCGCCGCGTTACGAAGAACCCCATTGACTCATTGACCGAAATATCTTCATTGAGTGACGCATGTGAATTAATTATTGCACCGACCTTTTCCGCCTTGTACAGTTTTCTTTTCTGTTTTTTTTTTTTGTTCAACGAACCCCCTTTGCTAACTCGATTGCCACTTCTTCGAACTGCACCCCTCGAACGAACCCCTGCCACCCCCTCTGTCCCCATTATCTAACTTTCAAAGCCACATGGAAATTATTTTCAAAACTTTCTGCGGCGAACCGATGAGGAGGTTATGTCTTTCTTCTCATTAATATACAACATGCGAATGCAAAGCTGATGCGTCGACTAGGGATATTTATGTAAATATTGCAGGTCGTTTGTAGAAGACACAAATGACGATGTATGTACTCTTTTAACAATTTATACTAAGCCGTTGAGATAGCGTTCCTAAATTCTTCGAACGTCTCCACAGTTTTGTATTTCGTCTACAGTGAATTCTCGATATATGTCAACAACACGGATCTTGTCAAGGTCGTGTATCGTCCAGGAGACATACCCGAGCCGTGTTTACACTCCTCACAGTCCGAGGCCCCTCGAGCTTTATAATCCCTCGCAAAGTATTCCCCGCGGTAGGGGGGATAATTCCGCGACGTTTATCATCCAAGCCTTGGCGACAGATAAAGAGAAATCGCTGTAATTAAATCCATATAAGAAAAATTAAATTTTGCGATCAGAGTGTTACCTGTCCGCGGGAAAATTCATCCCAAATCGAATGTCATCAATGATTCCTGTAATCGTCGTTCGCTGTCGTCAGAAGGAGACGTGGAGACATGTCCCGATGGGGTCGAAAGCCGCGGCGCGAAGGCTATTCTGAAAGTATAATAACGTCTCGAACGTGAGGATACCGGTAACTGGTTTGGTTTCGCCTTCGAACGACAGATTTATTTCGCCGTGGCGCGGGCAGAGCGTGGATGCTAGATCGGTTCCTTGATCCTTCGGAACGTCGTTAGGATCTCGTTGCGCTCGGCAAATAAAGGATGCGTAGCGTGGAATAACGCAAAAGGTAGAAAAGAAGGTGGGCAGGGGTCAGGGAGTCGGCGGAAAGTTCGGCCGGGCAATATCTCGCGGCGTCGACGGACAAAAAGGGACACAATGCCGAGGGCAGGATCGATTCTCCTCGGTCGAGAGGATCACGGGCCGCGGGAGGACGAGGAGAGGGAGGGGGGGGGAGAGAGGCTGAGAGGCTAAGGTTGAGGTTGCGTTGCAAGGAGAGGGCACCGGGCCACATTGTTGTCGAAACGATGCTCACCGACGGGCTTCGGGAAACAACGAGCCACCGGTCTCCAAAGAAGCGTAATTAATCACTTTTTCCTGCGTAAGAAACTACCGCACGGGAGCGAGCGAGAAAGAGAATCCGCTCCGAAAATCGTCCTGCGAGATTCTCCGAGCTTCAAATCGATAATCGCTGTTCAACAAATTAACAAACCCCGAGACCTTTCCGGTTGATGGGATTCTTTCAATTACAAAATACATCGGGACATCTAGGTGTCATTTTCTAAATGAACCTGAAGCCTCGGGGATTTGCATATATTCTCGATATATGTCAAGAACACGGGTTTTGCCAGCGTCGTGTATCGTCTAGGAGACATACCCGAGCCGTGTTTACATTCCTCGGCGTCCGAGGTATACCCCGCGGTAGTGGGGATAATTCCGCGACATTTATCATCTAGGTCTTGCGGACATATATAGAGAAAGCACTGTACCTGCAGACCTAAATTTCTCTCGAGCTGATTTTCAATTTACAACTACTATATCTCAAAATTAAATACTCCGAGGATTCCAAACTTCAGAGGACCTCCTCTTCAATGACAATTGTGAACATAGCCCGCATCAATATCTGCCTGCAATTACAAAATTGAATGTATGACATAGTCTCTACAATTTCGCCAATACTTTAACATCCCATTAGCATGCATAAACGATGACTGCCACTTGTTGCGGATCATAAAATAATTCGCACATACCGCTGTCGATCGTGCAGCTCGGTTTTAACGAGTCGTTGGTCTATTCAGATCCGTGACGGAAATTTTTCCTCACGACGCGAACGGTTTAAAATAACAAATCTGAGACCGGCCATTCGACCCTGGCGCGGCGCTGGTAGTTTTAGCGTTAAGAACCCCGACATAAACGCCTAAAGACAGTATATAAACGGGTAACATTTAGTAACTTATTCCGGCCAAATCGCAACAATTAGCTCAAAAAAAAAAAAAGAAGAGAGAACAAGTGCCGCGTAAATCTCGCTAGAACGATCGCAATAAACATGCCGGAGCCACGCGGAATTCGAAAGAATTCGAGTCTCCCGCGGCGAGTCGCGCGGGAAATCGAAAGCACACGGAACAATCGGCCGTCCATGAATGAACCATTCGCCGACACCTCGACGCACGGACACGTCCGTGAGACGTATGCAAATTTGAGGACTTCATCGTGAATAATCTGCAGGAGGAAAGAGTCGGCCCGGCGAGCGTCGCGGTTCCCGTCGATCGATTAATGTCCGTCGTCGGTCATCGTGCGTATTTCATCCGGGACCGGCGCGGAACGCAGGCGGATCTTCGGAGTTTTCCCGGAGCGGATCGGTCGCGGCCAGCGCGGATTAATTCGAAAAGTGGATTGTCCTCCCGCGCGCGCTCGCACGCGGCCATCGGCGAGCGGTGTAATATAAACGGCGGGACTTTACGATCCGTCGTATTTCACGGCTGCGAGCGGATTCCGTAAGCGGGTTCCCGTAATTGCGCGCGCGCGAGCACGCTCGCGGGCGCTCGCGATAAACCTCGCGGTTTAAGAATCGGCGCGGTGATAACGAGCATTAGCTTACCACTTTTCATCGCGACGGATGCGACCGTCGAGCTATCTCCTGGTAGCCCGCGTTTATGCGACGGGACGCGGGGCCCTGTTACTCGTAACTCGCGCGTTTCCGCTCCGTGTATCGAGTATCGACGATCGAGCTGCCCCACCGATAAACAATCAACCGTATAAAATAATGAACAATTTGTTCCTAGTCCGGTGACCGTGGTTCACGGTCCATCGACGAATTTCTTCGTCCCCCTCCTCCTCCTCGCTTTCCTCTCTGCTTCTCTCTTTTTCTTATCCCGTTCCTATGCTACACCGTGCACATTCGTATTAACGCGCCGAGCCGAGTATGTAACTCGAAGAGAGGATAATATCGGGTGGGTACATCGTCGAACCGAGAGAGACGCGCGAATCGCCATAAATAATGCAAACAATCACGCGATCCCGCGCGTCTCACGTCCCCTATTTTCCACGAGTCGCACGTTAGGCTGCGTCGAGGCGCGAATCCACCGTACAAGGACAAAGGGTGTATCGCCAGGAACCGAGCGGTAACAGTGTAAATCATAGTCTCTCTCTCCCCGTATCGTGTGTTCTCTTCCTCTTCCCTCCCCCCATCATACGCTTCACCCCCACGATAGTACCACTCGGTAGTCATAGTTCGCTGAACGCGGCGACGCGAGAATCGACTCCTGCGGTGGTTGCTGTTCTTATTGTACCCCTTTCTAACGAACCTTTTAAACAAACGTTCCAGCTCGTGGGCGTGCTCACCATTTTCAAGAAGAATGTGATTTACAGATTTACAGATCTACAGATTCTGCTGCGTATCGTTTGTACCGTTTGACGTCACTAGACAATGGACCTCTGGGCGAAATAAAAATTTCCCGCGCCTATCAAGCATCGTAACTATTTGTATTAAATTATAATTTATTCTACGTTTCCGTCGACTAAAACTTCTTTGACTATCATAATTCCTTGGAAGAAAAAGAAAATTTATATTTATTATTAGGGGGCCCACAAGTAATCAGTTATTTGCAAAGAATTTGTTTTGCCTTTAGTTCTGTACCGATCGTTGAAGAGGAAACACATATTCTTTTACAGTTTTCGGTAAAGCAGCCTGTGTTCAAAACATTCTAAAAAGTATAAAAAGCATATTCGTCATTGCATACTTTTTCATTTTCATGCGGGATTTAATGCAACGGTAACAACAACAAAAATTTGCGATGTTTATGAAGATGTATTGAAGCTTGACAAGTGTCAACGTTGGTTCTGAAGATTTGCTGCTGGTGATTATGATCTCTCTGACAGGCCTCGAAGTGGACGACCAGTTGAATTTGATAATGACACCCTAAAATCTCTCTAGTGGCAGCTGATCCAAAATTAAGTATACAAGAATTATCGAGAAGTCTTGGGCCCACGTGGTCAACTATACAAAGGCACCTACACGAAATGGGAAAAGCATATAGGCAAGGAATATAGGTACCGCATCAATTATCTGAGACCAACAAGAATATTCGTCGATCAATTTGCACTTCATTGCTATCCAGATTTCGTAGAAATCCATTTCTTAACAGAATCGTTACCGGAGATGAAAAATTGATTCTTCATGATAACATAAAGCGTTCGAAGCAATGGCTTTCTGCAAATCAAACCGCAATATCAACCCCTAAACCTAGCTTATCTTAGAATTAAAGTCAAACGATGACGAGTATAAAAGTAAAGCAAAATGAGAAAGAATTACATTTATATTCGATAAGAAATTAACGATTCATTAACGTCAACCGCACGGCAATTGAATTGACGTGTATACACGTCGAACGCAGTTAGCTGGTTAATAATTTTAATTGACTGAAAACGACGCAATAGTATTATTAAATTGCTTCAATGTTTCTCCTTATTTTACAAAATTGATCTGCTCGATTTTGTCATATGAAAATCCGCGATCTACGAATAATATACACATTTAGTAAATTCTGTTCAAAATCATTATAACGAGACCGACTCGATGTTGCATCGCAAGGGGTTAATCGTTCGCGGAAGATTAATCAAAGGAACGTTAAAAATTGAATACAGACCGCAACGCACCGATGATCATGCAAACACGAAGAACACGAAGAAGCATCCGCGAAGAATGCGCGCGTGAAAGGATCGCCGATCTGCTTCGAAGCGGGCGAATTAAAAAAACCCTTTAACAAATCGAGGACAGCTGGCAAGGAACTAATTCCAGGATACCTCGGCACAAGCTTACAGAGTCCCGATGCAGATCCTCTCGACCCGTGACGACGATGGCGCGCCGATACCGCCCGATACACTTCATTATTTTCCACATTATTCGCAGCTCATCCGTAACCGAACCGCTCCAGGTTTATAGACCGGCGGACGATCTCCGATTCCGGAAATCGGTCGCGGGCCGGGATAAAAGAGTCGACGAACGACCGGCGATAATTCCAGGCGTGCGTTTTTCTCGCGGGTACACGCGCGTGCTCGCCCACGCGGTCCGCCGAGCGTTTACGAGCTCGGTACACGCACAATCGGAAGCGACTAGATATTATTGCCAGTCTATCCGTGATATACGGGAGCGACGGTTCTTTTATTCGGTCTCCCTGCTATCTCTCCCTCTCTCTCTCTCTCTCTCTCTCTCTCTCTCTCTCTCTCTCTCTCGATCCCCGACCCTCCGTGTGTCTCGCTGTTCCTGGAGATCGCCGGAAATCTGCGATCGGATCGCAAGCGTGCACGTGCGGCATGCGAATCGAAGCGAAAAGGCGAGGCCCCGGGACCCGGGGATAATATATAATCCGGTTCTATCGAGATCATTATTGGACCGGGAACGGAATGGTTATTAAACAATAAACACTTGAGTGTAAGGGAATTGTCGGGGTTGTTTATCGGCCCGCGTTTCCGCGTCTCCGGCCGGCCGCGCGTTGTATATCGCGTACTTAACGCGCGCCGTTTGTTACCCGGGAATTCTGTGGGCCGCGGCCCGATGTCTTCGATCCGCTAAACTGGCCGAGTCTATTGTTCAATCGCCTGCGAGAACGCTGGAATTCCGGGAGACCGATTCCGTCAATTCGAACCTCGCAGAAATTCCATTCAGTAATAGCCTGGCTGAATTCGGTTCATTCACGTCGAGCTGTTTTGTGGGAACGCTGTCGGTAAATTTTTTGCTTCGATACTCGAATATTAGTGTCGGCGGTCTCACCGTTGGTGTTGTTTTATTGTCAGCACTGCCGGAATCAAAACAAAAGGTGGAATGCCATCCTCGAGTGCTGCGTCTCCTAACAATGGGAATTGGAATTATTCGTCCAGATTCATGATTGAATTTCCATTTCAGCGAAATAACTGCTTTCATTTTATGGGATTTTTCGGGCTGCTGGATTGGCATTAAGAGGTTAAGGGATGGGGGAGAGGCTGCTCAAACGCACAGCTTGAAAAATGTTTCGTGAATAGATCAAATTAAAAGCGAATAATTCATGAATTAACAGGCTAGCTCTACTACTTACTACCGAGGATAACTAGCATTTCCAACACAATTAAACAATTATGTACACATTTTTTTATTCGTCACGGACGAATTACGATACTATTTCCTGAGATAGATATTTCTAATTTTCAAAGAAAATGCCTCCATGCCTTGGAGAGAATTGACTCGTCATCGAAAAAAATTATCCGGCCACACGAAGACCACCGAAAGATTATGTAAACACTAGAAAAGCAGTCAATCTCGACAGCGTTCAAAGTAATCGAAGAATCGCGATTGAGCTGATCGAAGGGACCGCCGAAAACCGAGGTGTAACGCTCCCGTTCTAAAACGGTGCACCGGGAAATCCGGTGCAGTTCCCTGGTTTACGGTTCGCGCAAAGTGCAAAATAAAAAAGAGGCATTGTTCGAGGAGCCCGGGGCTCCTTAAAACGGCCGGCGAAGGTGCGTCGGTGTTTCGGCGTTGGCTGGTACGCGCGTGTTCCTTCGCCGCGTATTTTTTCGCCCTGAGTCAACATCCCGAAATACGTGCGCGGTTTGTTTGCGTAGCGGGCCGAGTCGAATTGATATGGTTACAAACACGGTAAAAGCAAGTATGCATCTGCCTAGCGTCAATTAAGTTCAACCAGTTCTCTCGATCGTTCTCTCTCTCTCTCTCTCTCTCTCTCTCTCTCTCTCTCTGGGGCGGACTTAAATAGGATCTAGTCCGTTTTCCCTGCTCATCGTTTGCCCGGGTCCGTTTCGGCGTTCCTTCGCGTGCCAACTAAAGGAACCCCTGCAATTTATTCGCAGGCAATAATGTTTACAGACAAAATTCAATTTGTCTTATTTTTGTGGAGCAGCAGCTCGACATAGACGCTCGCAGTTTCGCTGCTGGGACATTTGATTATTATTGGACTGCGGATTTTATACAATTATAACCAATCTGCGGTAATTTTACATTTCTGGCAATATCGGTGGATGTAATTTCAAAAGATTTTACGAGTGTCAAGCGATTTCTTACAACTTAATTAAACCATTAAAGAGAGGAATAAATTCCTATCTGTTATCTATGTCTTGCAATGAATCCAACCATATTTTTTTTTGCCTGAAGATCCAAAGTGCAATCATGACAGAAGAATTATGATGATGACAATTGTGAGATATTTTCTTTGATTCAATCCTCACACTTAATACTACAGTAGACAATCTAGTTTCATAGAAAAACCATATAATCAGGTTCACAACGGCGCCGGTTGAAAATGAACCATTTTTGTTAAAGCTGTGGGCAGATTAAAAAAATTAAAGAATGTCTGATTCATGCAAAAATGATTAAAGGAGGAATATTCATTTGGTTCCAGTTTCCAACAATGGCCGCACACAATTTTTATTTTCCACAAAAATCCGTAGTTAAACACTTAATTAACTTTTAACAACTGCAGCTCGGCGTCTCCTACAAAGCAATGCCCCCGCTGAAGGAACAACGGGCAACTTTTAGTTGATGTATCTCGAAAAAGTCGCCGCTGATAGCAAAGATAGAAGAGGGTAATGAGAGGCGAGAAAAAATTCAGCGTGGACATAGCTTTAGGCGTAGAAAGCTCGCGGCAACCAGCCACAATCGTCGTTTCGATGGAAGGGGATGAATAGCGAGCCTCGCGGATCTAACGATTCGATCTCGGACCGTTTCGATCGACGAATCCTGTAATCGCGTCGGCGATTGCGAAACAGACTGGAAATGGCGTCCATAGTCCAGAGCAATACGGGACGCAATAAACATCCGCGGTCGCAAGGCGTTCCTTTTCGGACGCGTTGGAAAATCGCGTTCGACATACGCGACGCGTTCGGTCGCCGAAAACGGGGACTTGTCGGGGCCCGCGAGTCGACATTTGCACGGACGGCCGCGCATTTCTGTCCGCCGGGGCCCCCGGATGCCGCGCATACGAAATGCAGATGCGTCCACGGTTTTTCTCGCAGAATTATGGCCGGCGCATCCAACAAATTGGCGATTTTTCTTGCGGCCGCGCCCCTCCCCCTCCCCGGGCCCCGTCGTTGGGTCCCCGCGGCCGGGGGAAAGCTTTATTGATGAGATCGTTAATACGTTCGATCGAACGATGTTTTGCTGACCGTTCGAACGTCTATCCGTCGCGATCGGCGACCACCCGATGCGCCTCGTCTCCTCCAACACGCTGCAAAAAGGACTTAAAGCCCCGTCGCTCTGCGCGATCGCTGTCTACCCGATTATTTAAACGTTACTTTCTCCTTTCTTATCATGCTGCCTTACCGGGCACCAGCGCAGACCCCCCTCCCCCCTTCTTTACCGGTGCACTTCCTCGTTAACGTACCGGGGCCGGTGATCGTCGTTGAAATCGGCCAAAAATTACCCGCGACCGAGTCGCCGAATTTCAGGCCCTTATAAGCGCACCGTCGTCGCACGAGAGCTCAACCTCGAATTTTATCCGGTGGTAACAACGGGGAGGGTAGATTTCAAGAGGCGGAAGCGTTGCGGAATTTTTTGTCAAGTTCCAATCATGGTACGCACCTTGAAACTCCTTTCAAAATCGTTATAACTTCGATCTCCGATTCTAACGAGAGAAGACTGCCCAACCTGGAAATTAAAAAAATTATGAAACTTTGAGAATATGTAGTGTATACGTAAAAAAAGAGGTGAAATCGACCCTTGAGAACTCGACGATTAAAGAGCAACCTACATATGGAAACTTGTTTTGTCCCTACTGCAAAATCGAAAAATGGCCGAATTTTCAACCTTTTAAAATCTACTCATGCAGCGAAAAAAAAAATCGCGTAATACATAATAGACATCGCCGAATTAATTAAGAATTAATTAACCACCACCACCACCAGCACCACCATGGAGTATTGCGTTAATAATCGCAAGCCTATTTCCTGCGAGTGCGTGGGGGACTGTGGAACAAGGACTGGCGACGCGTGTAACGAACGTGGCACAACGACATCGCAGACGTCGATCGACATACGTCAAGGGACGCGAGATAACGACTCGGACGTTCCAGTAGACGTCTCGACCACCGTGGGCCCGGAGGTCCGAGAAGCTCAGGGTATCGATCATCGTCCCGGTGCCGGCGCATTTCGTCTCAATACGTCGACGAAGGGCCGGGTCGCGCGCAACTCCGGGCATCGTTGTTTTTGCTACGAGCCCGGCCCGGCCCGGCCCGAGACGAGAGGGAAGAACACCGGGAAGAAGACAGGGAAGAAGACGAAACAGGGGAAAGGGGTGGGGGGAGAAGGAAGCGGCGAGGGTGCTCGAAGGGGGACATCTCAGGCCTTCCTCTCTCGACGTGGAGAAGAATCGGAGACCCGCACGACTTATCCGCGGATTGGCAGACGCTGACATACATATTGCATGCCGCCAGCGACATATTTATTGGCATCTCTATACACCACCGCCTGAAACATTACTCCCCGGGCCCCGTCGCAAATGAATAAAGTATTTCGTGGTCTCGGTGTGTGCCGCTGATCTGGCCCCTCTTCTACTCTTCGGGGGTTTTTGCGAGGTTGCGCGTGGACGTTTACAGCGCCGACGATTTTTGCGCTGTCGTTCCGCCAATGATCGATGCCGAAATTACGCCGGCGACCGTCGCGACGAGCCTCCTCCGCCTCGGTTTCTACGCGGACCTCCGTCCCTCACCCGCTTTTTCCTGGTCTATGGCGTTCTAGAAGTGCCCTTGACCCCCATGCGCAACTCGAGTAATTCCGAGTCACTGTACCGTACGTTGGAGCCTCGATACTTGAAGAAGTCGCGTCCGTGCGGTTTCGTAACGCGCAGGTCCCTTTAATTGCATACTTTTTCATTTTCATGCGGGATTTAATGCAACGGTAACAACAAAGAAAACTTGCGATGTTTGTGGAGATGTATCGAAGGTCAAGAAGAATGACAAGAATCAACATGAATTTGATAATGACACCCTAAAATCTCTGGTGGAAGCCGATCCAAAATTAAGTATACAAGAATTATCGAGAAGCCTTGGGCCCACGTGGTCAACTATACAAAGGCACCTACACTAAATGGGAAAGGCATATAGGCAAGGAATATGGGTACCGCATCAATTATCTGAGACCAACGAGAATATTCCTCGATCAATTTCCACTTGATAGTTTGCACTTCATCAACCCCTGAACCTAGCTTATCACTTAGAAAGGTGTTACCGTGCATTTGGTGGGACTGTCGTGGCATAATTCACTTTGAGTTGTTGAAACCCGGAGAAACAGTTACTGCTGAGTTGTATTGTCAGCAATTACAACGGCTGTATTCAGAACTATTGAAAAAGAGGGCATCTTTAGTCCACAGAAAAGGTGTAGTACTGCAAATTGACAATGCCCGGCCCCATACAGCGAAACTCGCTCAGGAAAATATCAAAGAATTGCAATGGAAAGACTATCATCTTTTCAGATCTCTGGAGCATTATTTAAAAAATAAAACATTCACTTCTGTCGAAGATGTAACGAGGCACGTTGAGTCATATTTTGCTTCACGAACCCAGGATTTCTATAAGAGGGGGATTGAAAATATGCAGGAAAGATGGCAAACTGTCCTTAATAATGGCGGAGATTATCTAATAAATTAAGAAATAAACACTTGAATTTACTACAAAGTTTGTTTTAGATTTCAAAATAATTGATTACTCATGGGTCCCCCTAACATATCTCTACATTCTTTAAAATCTTTAAATTGTCTTTGTCATCAATATATAAATCCGCAGTTCAGTACTTACCGTCTTGAAGAATATGGAAAATTGTAATTGGACGAACGTCTGAAAGGAAGGGGTAGGTTAAAAATGTTCTAAAATTGACTTTTCCATGCAACGAGTGCCGATGTGCCGAGCGTCTGTGCACTGGTCAGTGCTCGGTATAAGATCGGCTTGAACGCGGAGGATCGAGTTCTTGAAATAGGTAAAGACAGTAGGAGATGTATACCTATCGACTGTGAGACAGGAGCGGAGGAATCGAGACGGGGGTGGTCGGAGGGGGTCAGAGGGAGGATCGAGCTGTCAGAGGCAGAGACGTTCGGGGATGGCCCCCATCCTCGTCCTCATTCTCGTCGTCTGTAATCGCGGGGGCGGCAACGTAGTCCTGTCTCCGACAGGATCACACCGTCACCGAACTGCTACTGTACACCCTACACGTACGTACAACAATGTACGCTTACTCCGGCCCGTCCTATCCTGCCTGCCAGGCAACGTGGACTGCCAATCTCGTTCGCCTAACGCAAAATCAAGTCAGAAATTGTCCCATTGTACAACGTATAACATCCGGCGCTCTTTACCGGGGAGGTCTCCAGATATATACGGCCGCGTCGAGACCGTTCGTCCATCGGCCGACCGGACACCAGCCTCTAGAATCGAACGATGCAACGCGAAGACGCTGCGAATAACAGCCAGAGTTGTCCATTCGAACGAACCGGCTCGTAAACCCAAGGTCCCGGTCCGTTTCGTTTCTGTGCCATTTTTCCATCGCTCTAACGCGCTCGTGTTCATTCGGAAAATGAATCATTGCGGCTATGGGTCGAGAATACCGAAACTTATTATCGGATTGCGGACCTTTATGCGGAATCAGATTTCCATGCACCGTTTGGAAGAACAGTTATTTAATGACATAGAAATTTAAATATTAAGACGTGTGCTACCCAGTACTGTTACAACATTCTTGTATTTTTCAGAACCCCAATTAAATTTCATGTGCTGAATATAATTAGTGCAAATGTTCATTTTTCAATCTGGGCAAATCGTTCCGTGTACCATTTTTGGAAGACGCGGTACTCGAAGCGTTAATAGAAATATATTTCCTTCATCAATCTCAATTATTTGAAAGTAACGTGACTGTATTTGTACAAGCTTGTAATGCTCTCGCTATTTTATGTTTCATCCATTTTTGTCATAAATCCGGGGTCTACGTCCAAAGTTTGAAAATTTATTGTCGAAGTGCGAAAGGATTGGAAGAGTGATTTCTATCTATCCATAGCTTACTTATCGAAACTAGAAGTGGGAGAAAAATTTATTTCGCTGATTAAGAAATCCGTTGGAACGCAACCGAACTAAAAATGCTCCATATTGCTACGAATGCACGAAGACCAGCAATCTATTGTCATAAGTGAGTATAACTAGTCTCCCACCAGATTTTGTCACGGTAACCACTTTCTATTGTACGCAACGTATCGCTTTATAAAATCCAGGGGGGGGGTGGGGGAAGGGAAATGTTATCTCAGGAAAGTCATACTTTCCAGACTATTGCGCAGCGTGTTACTTTAAACGGCTACAGGTGTGCGATTTGATTTTCTTTCTACGAATGACGGCCGGTAGCGAACATGCAAAATAACTGGGTTTTATCGAATGTTTACGATCCGCGGTGAACTTGTTAACGAAGTGCCGATAATTTCGCGACTCGAATGTTCACCGGGTTTGAAAGGAAACCCCCTGGGACGGTTCTTTACGCGGTGTTCTCTTTTTTTTTTTTCTTCGAGCTGGCGAGAGAGCACCGTCGATCGATTAACCTGATGCTCGATTAATTGCGATCCTCCTGGCGGGTTTCTAGTAGCAGCTTTCTACCCGCGCGCGAAATGATACATGCGCGCGTTGTAATTACCGGGCGAAACAGAACACCGGTGCCTATCGATCCTGACGTTGGAAATATCGTCGAAAGTAACTCGATCCGGGATAAGAGATAAATAATAAGTCGACCGGCGCGGTGGACAGTCGGAGAAATGGCCCGTGTCCAGCGCGCTGGTAATAGCTCCAGTCGATTAACCTTGCCTTCTAATACACTGGTATACTCCGGTTACGATTCATCTATCAAGCCCCACGGATTTAGAGGCTGCAGATATACGCCGCGATCGTAACTCATCCGTACGCAAATGGAGCTACCGGTCCCATTAACACCTTTCTACTAATAAATCGGTGAAAAACCTGTGGGCGGGTTGACCGATCAACATTGTCGCTCCCTACTCCGATCGCGGGGCCACTTTGACGGTTCGCGTGAACACGGGGATGAAACACAGTGATTTCTCTATATATGTCGCCAAGGCATAGAGGATAAACGTCCAGGAATTATCCCCTCTACCGCGGAGAATACCTCGTGAGGGGCCGCAGAGCTCGAGAGGCCTCGGATGCCGAGGAGTGGCAGTGGGGGAAGCATTTCTCTATTATGTCACCAAGGCCTGAATGATAAATGTCGCGAAATTATCCCCACTACCGCGGAGTATACCCCGCGAGGGGCCGAGAACCTCGAGAGGCCTCGGACGCCGAGGAGTGTAAACATAACTCGGGTATGTCTCCTCTCCTGGACGATCCATGACGCTGGCAAGACATATTGTTGACAAATATCGAGAATTCACAAATGTGATGTCAAAATCCTACAATAATGCTCGCGATAGTGCTCGAGGTCCGCGTATGGATTCTCTTGAAACATGATTTTATCAACGTTAAATTTGGGACAATAAAGAATAGTTTACCGCGTTCGCTGACCACCACTTCTTCCACTGCTTACCTTTCCAAATGTTTTATTAAATACAACGCACCTCCTACACTAAGTACTAAAAAGAATTTAACAGAAGAAATTAAGAAAGTAATGGAGTCTCTGAATAGTATGCTGTGTACTATGACTTTAATCCTCCGACGGCGGTGGCTGGGTATGTTTTGACCCAGACTATCAAAATAATCATTTATACACTCAATTTTTAGAAATTCGACTAAACGTTGCATTGGAAATAACACAGACTAATGTGTCTGTAACAAGTATCTTTAAAGGTAAATTTAAAAAAATTAATAATCAAAGCTGCAGACGGTCCTAACCATCCTCAATTATATCGTTAAGAAAAAGGTCCACCGTCCAAGGATTAAATAGCGAAGCTAATAAAATTAATTTAACTATGTTTGAGTTCATTTTAAAGGGAACCGTGATGTATTGGAAGATGGTATCGAACGTGTTAAAGTACACAGAATTTAGAATGAGTTACATTTTCCGAGTCGAGAGCGAAGCGGATAAACAATGGCCTCCCAATCTCACCGCGAGCCGTCGATAGACCGGCATTACCTACATTGTTGTCGGGGGACATCTCGTTCATTGTAGCGAGAGGGTTAAACGGCCAATTATCCTCTCGAGTCCCATCCGCTGGGAAGCATCGGAACGTCCGCCAATAATGTTCGGATGTCTACGACCCGCGACGTCTTCCGACTGTTCAAGAATCACCGGGACGCTTCGCCGGCCGATATAAAAGGTATCTGTACTCGGGTTCGAGTGAACGTAATGGCCGGGTGATGCGCGGCAATCATCTCTCCCGGTAACGGTCGACGAACAAATAACACGTCCCGCCCACGCACGGGTCCGAAACTGTCTAAAAGTGTACGCGACGAGCAGCCGTTCATACCCGGGGTCCGGGGATCCCAAATTAGAGGAATGTCTGATTTACATCCCGAGATATCTCGGATGAAGCTATAAATAATTTCGGTTGGTGGAATGTTAATGTGGCCCTAGGCCTCGAACCAGCCGATGGCCCACGGACCCCCTGCCAAACGCAGACGTCCAGTCGACCTTTAAAGAGGTACTACCAACGACTCTTCGTCTTTCCACAAGGGGCCAATGTTTAAACGACGCACACACACAAACACGTTGCGTGTCTCGATTCGATCCTATCGCGTCTCGATGGTGCTGCGGGTTTTCGAACAAAACCGTGTTTCCCGTATCGGGAGCTTCGCTTGGGGACAAATGTCCAGGTCGAATCGGACACTTGGGGCTTCTATGACCTGGCGACATATATTTTTCCCTGGTGAGTCTTCCAGTGCAAGCATTTTCGAGTTATTTTACCAATGTTCCGCAAGCTAGCTTCGTTGATATAGTGGAGCTAGGTTCCTTAGATTCGTCTCGAAAACCGAAAACTCAGGCAAGTTGGATGCAAGCTTAGCTAGAGCATGATACAGTGAATTCTCGATTTATGTCAACAACACGGGTCTTGCCAGCGTCGTGTATCGTCCAGGAGACATACCCGAGCCGTGTTATGTTTACACTCCTCGGCGTCCCGCAATGTCGCGAATGGCCATTTTAGGTGGAAAAAAGTTAATTTTCTAAATTTCGAGAAATTTGTTTGCGAAACAAAAGGTTTATATTGAAATTTATATCCTTAGCTTTATATGCCCGTTACAGCACAAATTATTATTTCATGGTGTAGAAATAAGTAGATCATACCTATTGCCAATTGGCATGATCTCTGAAGAGGAATTGGCCACATAAGGATGAATTCGAGTGTTTCTACAATCTACGACTTAACAGCAACGCTGTTAATTACTTCTGATCCCATCATAAATTATTATAGAGTGATACCGCAAGAAACTACAAATTCGCTACCGAAAGATGTGCTAGGTCTACTTTTAACAAGAACTTAGCGAAGAATTATTTTTATATTGTTACATTTAGATATTATCGTTATACTTATTTAATATGATATTTTGTATTTATTTTTATATTTGTTTCTATAATTTATATAATATTTTTAAAGGTTCTACATATGTTGAATCTCATTTCATGACCTAACAGAAAATTTCAATCGCATGAAACGGTCTATGATTTTTTTTCCACCTAGAATGACCATTCGCGACACTGCGCGTTCGAGGCCTCTCGGGTGCGGTAGTGGGGATAGTTCCGCGACGTTTATCATCCAGGCCTCGGCGACATGTATAGAGAAGTCGCTGTGTTTCGTCCACAATAGCAAAAGGAAGACCTCTTCGACCGTTTCAACCTCTGTCCAGCCCGCGAACGAAGGAGGCAGCCTTTCGCAGGATCCTGGAGGCGCGTTCGGGTCGCGGCAGAACCAACACCGGGTGTCTTCATTACTTGCTACCGCTTGCCAAACGCCGAGGAGTCGATCAATCTCCGCGATAGAGCCCGGCGCGCACCTAGCGCGGCGGTTAGTTAGGCTAAACGCGGTCCCTGCCTTGCTACGCGAATCCGTTTCGCGGCTAGGAACCCACCGGGAGAGGGGTAGGGGGGCAGGAGGAAGGGGGCGAGGAACTGCTTAGTGGTAATTGGCGGGCAAGACGGATGGCGGTACTTATTTGCACTCGGTCTTTCGAATTAAAAGTACCGAGCGGCGTGCTCATTAATCTCGGCGTCCGCGAAGAAAGAGGATTCGAGGACGGGGACGGCGCGGGGGCCCCGGGGGCAGGCTAAAGGAGAGAAAGAAAGGGCCCCGGCTACCGGCGAACGCGTTCTCCGCAGGAAGTAATCGCCGAACAAACTGAAGGTCCGCGGACAATTTCCATCAACAAGATTTACGCGGCTCGGACGCAATCAGCCAGTTCCTCCTTCTTGGGGTGGCCGGGTACTCTTTACCGGGCCCCCTCCCGCTCGCCGCGGGCCCCTCGCCAACCATCTATGTTCCCCTCGTCTCCCCCGGATACTTCTCAGCTCGTGCCTTCCTCAGAGACGAGGAAGAGGGAGCGAGAGAAGAACGGACTCGAAGACGGGAGAAAACAAGTGTTCCTCGTCCGACTTCATCTTTCCCGGGTACTCTCCTCGAGGTTGGTGCGGCTGCTGAAGCTGTTGCTGAAGCTGCTGCGAGAGTCGTTCGTCGAAAGGGAGCAAAGGCGGGGGCAAGCGTTACCCCCGCGTGATATTTTTCTGCCGGGTGTCTTTGTCTTCGAAGACGGAGCGATCTAGACAGAAAAAGAGGATCGGCCGAACCGAGGAGGAGACGGGAGCAACCGAGGGAAAAAGGGGGAAGACCCGAGTTCTGCCCTAAGACTCTTCTTCCATCTTCCCGAGGTTATGGTGCCCGACGAGCCTGACTCCGGACGCAGCTACCATTTCTCGGGCGGTGATTGGCTCCGCGGGGGGTGGCGCATGCGCACTGGCAGCCTGCTCCCGCTGCCCACATTAACATTCCTAACCTCACTTCTTGCTGCGCTCTTTGCGCGTGATAGATTGTGCGAGGCGTTTTTGGATACGAGCTGCCTCTACGGCTCCGTTCCTTTTCTTTTACGGCTTACGCGCTGCCTCCATACCCGGCCCCCGGAGTCTAGCTTCTAAACTCGATGGCCGATCGCATTCTTTCGTCGCAACCCCTGCCTTTCGACCCTAAATGCTCCTGTGACTTCATTATTTTTCCACATTTCAGATTCTGCACTTTCTCGCATGATTCTTCTCATCAATTGTTGAGGGTAACAGTTAGAGGTCTTGTTGAAATTTTAAGCTCGGGGCTTATCATGCTGGGAGGATGGACGGACCTGAACGACACGCTATTAGTGACTTCTGGGGACCATTGTGTCATTTAACCACGAAGTGATATCTGCATTACCTTTTTTCGTAGTGGTGCCCATTTTTATTTTACGTTCCCGACTGAGTAAACTTATTACGTTCCCGAACTTATTACTTAGCACTCGAATTGCAGTTCAGAGGCGCCACTAAAAATTGCAGTATTATTATTCAAAATATTGTTGGCATTAAACACCATTGGCAGTAAACTACTGAATAGTCAAGTAGTGTATGAGGTATTATATTATATCAGTAATCAGAGGAATTATAGAGTAATTATAATATTACTATTAACCCTTTGCACTCGAGTGGTCGGATCAGTTTCGTATGAATAAAATGAAAATATTCCAAGGCGGAAGAATGAAAATAGAATGAATAAGTTTTAGAATGAAAATAGCATCGAGTGCAAAGGGTTAATATATTACTCTCGTTGTACAGGAAAACCCATTTCAGAAAATCTGTACCATACGCCCTTCTTCTAGACGCTGGTTTAACCCTTAACGGTCCGGAAGTATTTCAAGTTTACTTCCCACCAGGTCCAAGCTATTTTTCGTACGAAGAGAAACTGTGGACTCAACATTTTTATATCAAGTATTAATAAAATATTAATATTTTAGTGAAAATTTATTAATATATATTCAGAGTAATAGGATAACAAGATGATTTAAATTTGATTTTTGCCGCCATATACGCGGCATTGGACCCATTAAGTAAAATTGCCATGCCGCTTATATGGCGGCATTGGTCCGTTAAGGGTTAATTATCCTATTTCCTCACGTACACTACCGCTCAAAAGTATCCGGACAGTTGCGAAATATATATTAGCATTGCACAAAAGATATTGTCGATTTTCATTCGTTTCTTATGAAATATCTAACGTTTTAAAAATTACGTATGTGGAACTGACTGATACTACACTAAAATTAAATACGAGATTCATCGACGTATCTACCGCGGAGTGTTCGCACACTTTTGCGCGGCAGTGTGTATGTCATACGTACAACATAACAGTGTATTTGTGCTATTTAGGTAACCACAAATGGTGTACCGATACTTGTACCAATCAGATTTCTCTGGCCAGGGGAAAAACTGATTTGGAAGAGCCCCGAAGTGAAAGCTCTGGACGGAACGGTTCCCGAAGAGAATGATGAAGTCGGCATAGCGGTGCACTCTCGTCGGGTGACAGGAACAGCGCATGATCCGACAAAAATCGCGGCGCGGACGCTCGAAGGGGGAGACTTTAATGCCGTACGACTTAATTGCAGTGCTCGGAATAGACGGACGGCCGTTGATCGGCTCGAGGCTGGTCCGGGCTGGCGCGGCGCACCTTTCTCCCTATATGTTTACCCGTGTACGGAGCATAATCGCGGGACTACTCAGGAAGGTGGGCAACCGTTGATGCGAGGGGCATATTGGCTCTGCGGGGGTGCGAGCTCGAGAGAGCTCCGAAAGCTCTATGGAGATAGAGAGGGGGAGAGAGATAGATAGATAGAGATAGATAGATAGAGAGAGAGGGAGCGACCGCGAGCGTAACCTTGTGAGCCGGTGAAGTGGCCCACGGATTCGTCGCTTAACCACCTGTTTCCCTCTCTCTCTCTCGTTTCAGTCCCCCCCTTCGTGCGGGTCCTCTCGTCCTTGTCCTGCAACCCTTCGGATCGATCGGGTTGTCCTTGTTTCCGCCGATTTTTCGCTCCTCGTTCAGCCTTTTCCGCCGTGTTCTGCGGCTTTCTTCTCCGCGTTGCTTCTTCCCTCCATCTTTCTCTTTCCGTCGGCCGTGGTCCGAGGCAGAGGAGCGCACACACGCGATCACCGCGCACGTGATTTAATGCCTCCCGAGCTGTGCTCCTTATTTATGCACCGAACATGCATACACGCTTAGCTTTAGCGACCGTAGCGACGGTTAAGGCCCCGGTACCTGTACTCCTATACCACGGCCGACAAGCAACGGGGCCCGGGCCCCCAGCCTCGCATATACGGACCTCGCATATTATGGAGTCTGGGGGCCCCGGCGACGATATTAAAAGAAAAAGCAAAAAAGACCACCACCAGCTCCGCTTCACTCCGCTACGCTCGGCTCCGCGCCGCACCGCGCCGAAGCCAGAGGTGAAGCGCACACGCGAGAGACCCCAAATATAGACTGGCTCGAAATTAGTAACTTCTCTTTGTCCGGCTGTGCTCGCGTGTCGTACGATAGCCTTAGCTTAGCCGACCCCCGGCCCCGGATTATGGTAATACCATGATAATGATCTCGTTGGACGATGATGTTCGCGAGAGCAACCGCGGACTCCGAAATTTCGCCCCGCGACACGAACGTCTAGCTCCGCTTCGCGAGTCGAGCTCTTTAACCCTTCCCGGACGAATGAAGGTACACGCCCAGCTGGTTCGAGTTACATTCCTCAGGTAGTTACCAGAGGACACGCTCTAGTGCTATGCTGACCCGTCTCGGTGCATGGACTATAGCTCCTGAGGTTTGGAACAAACTATACAATTCTTTGAACGGCATGAGACACGCAACTTTTGAATCACAATATTTTGAACATCGAAAACAAGAATAAAACAGATCTCTGCGTTACTTTTCACACTAGATTTACGGGACCTGTCAAAATTACAAGTTCTACATTGTTTGATTTATAATTATTGTGATTGTAAAAATGCATTTATGGGAAATTTATTTAACACACTTATTTCTTGGGACATATATTATGGTGAAAGCTGCTGAACCTCTGGTTGAATATATTCTTGCTATTTTTAGAAAATACAGAGCGTTCTCGATATATGTCAACAACAGGGGTCTTGCCAGGGTCATGTATCGTCCAAGAGACATACCCGAGTCGTATTATGTTTACCGAGACCTCTCGAGCTTTGCGGCCCCTCACGGGGTATACCCCGCGGTAGTGGGAATAACTCCGAGATGTTTATCATCCAGACCTTGGCGAAAAATATACAGATATCGCTGTAATCCAAACTGGCCACTTTTAGTGCTCTGTAAAGCAAGTATTAAAATATCAGAGAATCATTTTAACCCCTTAGCTTACAATGACGCCTCAGAGGCGTCGTAAGTCTATCGGGCCAAACATGAATATTACTAAAGTTTTGTATTAAAATAAAAATGTTATTATAAATATATTATTCAATTTGCAACAATAAATCTTTTTTTTTTTGTGTAATAATCAACTCATCATATGAAGTTTGCGATTTGTACAGTATCGAACGCTCAGTCAAGCTGTGTATGTCCCTGCGCGCGACCGACCTTGGTGTCGCTTTTGGCCCGCACAGTTGGAAATTAAATCCTAAGGCAAGGGGTTAACAAGATGAAAATAATAGATTGGCATTCTCGAATCATTTTAACCATTCTACCGTTCTAAATTGCACTTACTCATTTTTTCCACAAATATATACATATATAAAAACAGAAATACATAAACATACGAAAACCATATCGCAATAAAAACAGCCTGCCGATACCACTCGGCAATAAAATGAAAGAACTGCAGCGCGATTCGATAAGAAAATGACAAATTGCAGAAGGCCGATAACGAACTCGCGTTTTTCGGCGGACAGGTGAAAAATTAAGTCGATCGACCCACGCGTAAAATCGACGTGCCCGTTCAACTTCGAGCGTAGAATCACCCGGTCGTACAGCGCGACCCGGGACACGGAAGGCCGGGTTAAAAAGACGCTGAAGAAGAAGCAGAAGACGGAAGGGGAACGGGACAATTTGTCAGGGCAGGTAAAGAGCCATCTGTCTGGCGGCGGGGCTCGGGGAATGCGTGGCACGATTGCCCGGTTATTTTATTCGTTCGTAATCGGCCGCGTATCAGCACGACGAGGCATTTCGGGAATGCGGAGTCCACGTGGAATCGAGGGGTACGGCAATTAGTCGCTGGCTACGACCTCGCCGAAAACGTCCACCTGCTCCTCGGGATGATCTCCCTCGCGATCGCCGATAAACGGCGGAAAAAGGACGCACCGTGTCGCGGCCGATCGCTTATCCGACGCTGAGTGGGGAATGATGGGATTTAAGGGGGCCGGCAGGGTTTGAAATCCATATGCTTATGCATGGGTCAAACCCTTTTCAAACTATCGCTTCAATATTGCAATGAGCAGTTTAAAAGTGGTCACTTGTGTTTGCTAAAAGTCCAATTTATGTCTGTATAGAGCACAAATTTCGAATTTCTACCTCATCGCGGAGTAATTAACAATATTCGCCAGAAAATTCGAATTCTGAAGCAAGTATGACGTCACAAGATGGCTGCCGCTGAGAGATTCTCTTAATTTCGCGAGATTTAGTGTTCGTATCGAAAAAAGGGCTCTATACAGACATAGCAAAGACATGTACAAACACGGTGGTATGCATTTTTAATTGATTACTTACTTATTTAAGACGTAAAATGTCTAGAAAAAAAGGCATAGCATAACATAGCGTGACAGTCAAGGCCAAATGCCTGCCGGCCCCCTTAAGACGCTTTCGAGCCGCTTTGGACTTGTATCGTGCACCATAGTACAGCGATTTCTCTGTACATGTCGCCAAAGCCTGAATGAATATGGGTACCGCATCATTTATCCGAGACCAACGAGAATATTCGTCGATCAATTTGCACTTCATTGCTATCCAGATTTCGTAGAGATCCATCTCTTAGCAGAATCGTTACCGGAGATGAAAAATGGATTCTTTATGATAACATAAAACGTTCCACGCAATGGCTGTCTGCAAATCAAACCGCAATATCAACCCCTAAACCTAGCTTATCACTTAGAAAGGTGTTACCGTGCATTTGGTGGGACTGTCGTGGCATAATTCACTTTGAGTTGTTGAAACCTGGAGAAACAGTTACTGCTGAGTTCTGTCGTCAACAATTACAACGGCTGTATTCAGAACTATTGAGAAAAAGGGCATCTTTAGTCCACAGAAAAGGTGTAATACTGCAAATTGACAATGCCCGGCAACGTATAGCGAAACTCACACATGAAAAACTCAAAGAATTGCAATGGGAAGTTTGACCGCACGCCCCGTACTCACCGGATATTGCTCCCTCTGATAATCATCTTTTCAGATCTCTGGAGCATTATTTAAAAACATTCACTTCTGTAGAAGATGTAAGGAGGCACCTTGAGTCATATTTTGCTTCACGAACCCTGGATTTCTATAAGAGGGGGATTGAAAATTTGCAGGAAAGATGGCAAACTCTCCTGGATAATGATAGAGATTATATAATAGATTAGGAAATAAAGACCTGAATTTACTACAAAGTTTGTTTTAGATTTCAAAATAATTGATTACTTATGGGTCCTCCCAATATTTTCTTTTGAAGCTTTGGGTACCCCAAATTGAAATATTCGTTGGATTCGGCACTCTTTAGGGAAAGTGTCTCTTGGGGCACTGTTCTAGGCTCTGCAACTCCATCTATCCTTCGACGAAACGATCAGAGTAGCACGGAATCTTCGAGCTGAGGAAGTTCAATTTTTAACTCGAACCTTCCGGTATCCTGGTACCTCAATTATTCCCAACTTCCTAGAACCCCCACTGGACACTTGTGAACCATTCTAGGCCATGTCTATCCTCCGTAATCGTAGTACAGTGGTTTCTCTGTAAAGGGTGTTCATTTCAGAACTTTGCAACCAAATATCTCGAAAAGTATGAAAGATATTAAAAAAGTGATAAACGCATAAAGATCCGCGGTCCAGTGATCACTAATATTTCTGGACTCATTAAATCCAGTAACCGGTAAATCAAAAACCGCTTGTGCAGCAACGGGAGCGAAGGATGGCCAGTACGAAATCACTGGTTGCCGCAATAAACAAAATTTATGGAACGCGACGAATCGAAGAAGCAACGCGACGCGACGACGTGTGCTCCGGCGGTCGAGCACGTCGGGGCGGTCGATTTACACCAATTACGGGGCTATCGATGAACCAACAAATCCTGTCTGTCCGCTAATTGATAATAAACAGGATACGGTGCGTCGCTAATTGCCGCATTAATTTATAATTACGCCGGGGTCCGGGCGATCGACGGGTTCCCGAAATCGGGTCGCGCAGCCTCAATTACCGGGCTGTTATCGCGCGGACGGATCGCTGTCCTCGCGTCCGATTCGCATCGCGATAGCTCGCGTTGGCGCGCGCGCGCGAGCGAGCGAGCGAGTCGTAAATTGGAGGAACGATTCGCCCGGCTCCGAAATTACGAAACGAAATCGGTGTTCTGGAGATATAGGCTCGCCGTGAACGAGAGAGAGATAGAGAGAGAGGGAGAGAGAGAGAGAGAGAGAGGGGTAGGAAGAGAGGGAGAGGGAGATAGCTCGACCCATTTCGCCGCGCTACGTGACGCACGGGAAACGTTTTATCGCGAATCAATCGGCTGCGCAAGTAGCACGGTATACTCGAGGAGCAGGTGAACCCCGGGCCGAGCTGACCCGAGGCCCCAGTTTATTCGCTTGCAGTTGCCCCGCGTGTTCCTCTTGCCGTGCATGATCGTTCCACGGTATCGCGGGACCCGGCTCCTCGATCGATCAATATTTTCCCGTCGAGTTACCGGGGCTCGATGACTCGTAAACCAGGTGAGATTGAACGATTTTTCGAGCGCCGCGCGGCGTGCTGTTCGAGTCAAAGGTGCCTGCCGGTAGCGATGGCAGTTGAGACGCTTCGAGTCTCTTAAGCGACCAAATACGAAACTGTTGAAATTGCTGCAGATCTTGAAAGTCTGGATCGTCTTGAATCGTGTGACAGTCGAGTGTCGCGCGTCGATGTCTATAACATACGATTCAAGATGATCAAGACTTTCAACACTTTCAAGTTCATCCAAACGATCAAGACGTTCAAGAGAATCAGGACCTTCGGCGCTTTCACGACACTTATTACGAGCTTCAAGAGTTTTAAACGTGTAGTCGTGTTGAAAGTGATTCGACTTCGTCTACAGTGAATTCTCGATATATGTCAACAACGCGGGTCTTGCCAGCGTCATGGATCGTTCAGAAGACATAACCTTATGTTTACACTCCTCGACGTCCGAGGTATACCCCGCGGTAGTGGGGATGATTCCAGTAAATTTAAGTACAGATTGCCACTCAAATTCTCTTGGAAAAACAGAGGATTATAGCATTTCCTAAAATGCCTGCCCAAACATTTATTTTTTCCGGCTATATAGTGATTACACTGCAGGTCTTTGCACGAAATAAAAAGTTTCCATGCGAACAGAAGACTAAAATGTATTTCTTCTTCCGATAATTCTAATAAGTCTAATGTACTGTGCGAAATAAAAATTGTGTATTTCAATTACTGGAAAAGGGAGTTACATAAAAATTGATTTTCCTCCTTAATAATTTTAATAGGCCGGAAGTAACGTACCAGTAATATAAAACTTATATGATGTCTCTCCTATTTTATGTTTAACCCATTTTTGCTATAAATGCATAAAACCCGCAGACTAGTAATGAAACTCTCACCCTTATGACAATCTTATCAATGTTTGTTATAACTGCACAAAATTCAAAATCAATTCGTAAATCAATGTTTACAACCGCAAAAAAAATCCTTCACAAACCCGATTGTCTCGGCACCGCTGAAAAATCGGCGACAACGTGTTAACGAGCCGATCGCGTTCAGCGGAATCGATTTTCCGCGATCGGACCCCGCTGTTAATTAGCGGAGGGGGCTGTCGTGGCGGCGTCGCGTCGGCTTAATTCATACATTCCGGCCGGCCGTAAATGCGCGACTTTATTAACGGGCTTGTCAATTAAAAGCGCGAGTGGAGGAGAGCGACGATTGTTCGGCGGCTCGCCGGTGGCCGTGGGCAGCGTCGGAGAAAAGTGGCCGGCGCCGGTAAATTTCGCCGGACTGGGTTTAAATGGGGCTTAACGCGGCGTTACGACGCCGTTACCTTAATCCGATTTGCCGTGGGCATTTTTTCCGGCCGTTTCGCCGCGAATCGTTAACGAACCGAGGCGGCGCGCGGCGTCGATCGTCGCTGGGCAGCGTTCCCGACGATAACGGAGATAATAGCTACTCCGGGGTCTGTTGGCCCCTCTTCGGCTCGGAAACGCCGGACATTTCGTATAATTACCCGTTTCCCTTGACCGGCTACTTAAGCCGGTCACGTCAGTTCCCTTAACCCCTTGCGCTACCAGCAGTTAAGGATCGTGTAAACGTCCGGGGCCCCGGGCCGGCCAGTTTTAATTGCTGCGCGCATCTTCCGCGCACCGAGGTGAAGACGATGATGAGAACGAAGAGGAACGATGACGAGGGGGAGCCGCCAGCAGGATCGGACACCGACGAATCCAGGTGTGCGGAGAGGCCGGTAGGGAGGTGCGACGAAGCCGAGACACGGACACGGAATGAAGAAAGAATCGGAGAGAACCTGTGGGACTGGACCACGAAGTAGGAGGAGAAGCAGCTGAAGAGGAAGAAGAAGACGAAGAAGAAGAAGAAGATGCAGGGGCAACCATGGCGGGAGGAGAAAGAATTTTAATTGCCAGAGCAACCGAAGAGCGTCCGGCTTATGGCTATATAGCAACCTCCATAAGGTCCAGGTCGAGCCTCCGCTCTGTCCGGTACAGAGCTGGGAACCAAACAGCTTGGTAGCCAATGGGATCATATATCAACTACTGCTCCGGTAGGCAGAAACAAAATGGCGTCCGCGATTAGATTGTTGTTTCATCTCGGCGGCTGCTGCGGTGTCTGCTTCTTCACCTTCCTTTTTCCCTCGATCCTACGAAATACACCTTGGCCCGGCCGTTCCGCCCAATCGGACGTCCTCTTCGGACCGCCATCGTTCCGTTGCCTGGGAACATGAAGTCTCGAAGTCCCGAGGTTCAGGGGACTCGACCCGGGTCGACGATGGGCCCTTGATGCTTGCACTATCCTGGGCCCATTTCACCTCAGGTGGCCAATGCTAATTATGAAGGACGCATACGGTAATGGTGTGTCCACCGGTGCCAGCGAACAGTCGCACGAAATAGAGAATTCACAATTGCTCTGCTGTCATAAACAGTAATGATACGCAATGAAACAGTAAGTAGTGTGACAACCAAGAACATTCAGAAAGTTCTAGTAAAAAATTTATGAGGTTGGACAACCTCGACAAAATATGTTCTCCATTTTATCTGCGTTTTAAAACAATCTAAGAAAATGGAAATTTGCCTAGGGGACTCTAGTAATGATAATTGAAGAATTTAAAAGCAGAATGACTGATAAGTTTAATGCAAAACCTTGTTTTGGAACGTAAAGGATAGTAGCTCAATTCAAGCCAGCACCTAAATACACTGAACCAGCATGTGTCTTCAGGAAGAACTTGCAGAGTCTCTCAATTTTCATTACTATTAACAATATCAATTGATTATGCTTCGCTTAGCTATACACATTGTAGAATGAAAATACACTGAGAATGAGAATACACAATCTAATCGTTAGCCCAATTCAACTTGTCTTCCTTGCCAAAGAGAATTGTCAGGTTCACCAGCAAACGAGCCCAGAGTCCATCATCGAACTGCAAGATCTGCCAACGAATAGCTCAATAACGCGACTTCTTGATATATGTCAACAACACGGGTCTTGTCAGCGTCATGTATCGTCCAGGAGACATACCCGAGTCCTGTTATGTTTACACTCCTCGGCGTCCGAGACCCCTCATGGGGTATACCCCGCGGTAGTGGGGATAATTCCGCGACATTTATCGTTCAGGCCTTGGAGACATATATAGAGAAGTCACTATACAGTCAAACCTGTTTTTGTGCGGTAGATAGGGACCGCATAAAAGAAAATATTCAGAAACTTCATAAATAGCTATAACAAATAATTTTTTACAACATATTAAACAAAATTTTTTTATGCGGTAGAGAGGGACCGCATAAAAATAGGTACACTTAGAAAACATGTCAAAGATTTACGAAGTAGCGAGAAAGTGCTTTCCGAACAAAATAAATAATTAAATTACAAATGGAAACATTTAAAAAAAATTTAATTTCTCATTTTAAACATGGAGAAATTTTCAAAATATGTATAATTCAATACTACTCGTAGTCCAAAACGCGCATCTTCTTGTGATGAACTGGTTCAAAATCGCTTTCCTCGCTTGAAGATATTAGAGTTGATTGATTTTTTGTTACCATGAAGTCAATGATAAGTTTTTGCGACGACGGTCGTTCGATCAGCTGCTTGTAAACGTCAAGATAGCCAGATATACACGATCGAACCTCTTTTTGGAATTTCAAACTCCTTTCGGAATTGTTATCTATTTTCAGAAAATGCTTTTCCAATTTGTTGCAAAGATGGAGCTCTGCAGGGAATCCCCATTACAAGGGTGTTATAATGCCAACATTGTTGGAATTCATATACCGCATAAAAAAAAATCGCATAGAAAAGGACCGCACAAAAAGAGGTTTGACTGTATTAAGCTTTTGTTATTAATTAAAAACAGAGTTAGACCTCAATCCCATCTATCTCAATGTCATATACACTACCGCTCAAAAGTATCCGGACACTTGCGAAATATGTATTAGCGTTGCACAAAAGTTGTAGTCGATTTTTATTAGTTTCTTACTGTACTGCAAAAATTGAACGGCGCGAAGAATGTGTGTCAGGTTCAGAGAGGTTCCGGGCACACGTTCCCGAAGACTTGACCCACATATTCACTTCCGAACGAACGCAGAATCACCGTCGACTAGCAAAAGCTGACAATAGACGGCTCAATCGTCGTTCGCAAAAATCGAATAGCATAATTCCGGCCACTGGTTCCCGAAGTCTTGACCCGCATTTCCCGGCAGACAACGCTTTTTCCTCGGAGGTGGCCCAAGGTGTTGCACGTGTTGCCCCGAGTGGAGACGGTCGGGCGTAGAGGAGGCGGGTGTTCGCGCGCAATTAAAGCCGGGGGGATGCTAATTCTGACCTATATAACCCCGGCGTAAAAATGCTCGGCGAGCATGTGCAATACAATCGTCCTAAAAACGTTTACCGCTCATGACCTGTCGAGAGGGCCCCGCGCCACCTGCCCCTCCAAGGATTTCGTGCTCTTATCGCGGCTATATCCGTTACGTCAGTGTGCCGATGCGAGAAACGAAATCCGGAAGAGTGATACATGTTTTTTTTTTCACCTCGCCCGGTTTCTACTCCGTGTGTTCCTGTTCCTTGTTGTTCTTTTTTTTTCGGCGATACATAAAGAAACGCAAAGCGAGGAGATAGCCGCTCGATTCGGGAGGAAGTTGTATTTCACGCAGTTAACGAGTCGCGCCGTTATCAGCGACCCGCGTTTCCCTGTGATTCTATCTGCGAGACGACCGGGCTAACGATTTTCCCGGTGCTGCTTCGACGGAGGACAATTTATTTGAAATTTATTTACTGCCCGTTGTAGGCGAAACATATTTTTTTGGCATGTATACGACGAGGATTTATCTAAATCGACCGGGCAGCGAATTTTCTGGAACGACGGAAACGAGGGCGAAGCGTCGTAAATATTGTTGTTCTGGGGGACGTCTTTAATAATTCAGAACATCGTCTGTTGCGATCTCTAGACCGTTATCCTTTAATACGTCAATTGACCTGTCGATGATGGAATTATTTATGCGATTTTAAAATGCTCGACGTGGATTTATCTAAATTGACAGCAAAGAACAGGGAACTTAAGTGATGAGTAGACTGCGGATTTTATGCATTTTTGACGAAAATGAGTAGGTGCAATTTGAAATACTAGACAGATTAAGAAATTTAAGGACATCTATGTATTGGTTGCAACTGATTAACATTACTAAAGGATGAAAGAAATTTTTATTTGGCTCTGGTTTGTTACAGTTGACACAAACAATTTTTATTTTGTGTAAAGATCCGCAGTCTAGTGATGAGATTGAGGGATTCTTTTATATTGCATGTAAATATTGTTTTCTTGAAGGAACGTCTTCATTAACTTACTAGTATATATTCAGTGTTTTTTGGTTATGCTCGGAAAAATTAAAAAACGTAACAGTACTAAACACCTTAGCTTTTGATGTTGCTGGGTTGCCAGTCAAAGTTAGTTAAAACTAGACCTAATCTTTGGAGAATCCAAATTTTTCCATCAAAGTTTAGAACATTTCTTGTGTAAAATTTATGCAATCCACAACTTAGGTTGTGGACTTCAGTTGATGTCTGATGGACTTCAGTTGCGCCGTTCTGGTGAGTGACACTTAGACGAAATCTGAGATTGTCGTCGAGCGTCGCATTTGGAATACACAGGGGGCACGGTGGAAACCTAAGAGTCATGTCTTTCTACAAGTCATAAAAGCCTATGACTACTAAGCGATAGTGACAAGAAGACTGAGAAAATGTCTTTCTCCGATACAATGCTTGCACGTAGTTCGAGGGACGGCTTTCCCCTCACCGTGGTGGTGTGGGTAGTTCCAATGACTCCAAATTGTAAGGTTGCCACTGACTCGTAATGAGAATTCACTGTAGTCACATGCGTTCCTGATCACCTACTAAAATTTGAGACTATGGTTTTAACGCTAGGCTTACGGAGCACTAAAAGTGACAGTTTTGCATCACTGTATAAAAATAACAAGAACGTGCTACCCACATTTTTGGCAATATTTTAAAAATAATGTATACCCAAAGAAATAAGTTTGCTAAATAATTTCTCACGCATGCATCCTTAGAATCTTCCAGAACATGCTACCCCCATTTTTAGTAATATTTTAAAAATCCTACATAACTAAAGAAATAAATTTGCTAAATAATTTCCCATTTATGCGTCCTTAGAATCTTCTAGAACGTGCTACCCATATTTTTACCAATATTTTAAAATCCTATTTACCGAAAGAAATAAATTTGCTAAATTATTTCTCACGCATGCATCCTTAGAATCTTCTAGAACGTACTACCCCCATTTTTAGCAATATTTTAAAAATCCTATATACCCAAAGAAATAAATTTGCTAAATAATTTCCCATGCATGTATCCTCATATTTTTAATAATTTTAGACTAAAAATATTAAAATCCGCCATTTTGGCCCGTAAACCTATTGTTAAAAATGTCTAAAGTATCCGTAGACTACGTGCCGCGTTCTTGTGCGAGTGTTCAGAATGATTGAGCGGAGGACGATCGTGGGATTCCCGGTTCCAATTATCGGGATCGTAATGTCCGGCACTCGATCACAGTCACGAGTCCTCGCGGGGACCACTGGGATAAAGTTTGAACAGGGAAGAGGAGGGCAACCGTGATTGATTCCGATTAACTGTATACGAACTAACAGTACCGCGAGCATTTATTCGAACCTGTAGCCGCCCGCGGTCGGCCACAATGGGCTTTCGAGGATTACGTTATACGGGGGCCTCGTTAAAAGGAGGAAAACAGTGGATGGAGGAGTGCAGCTTGCGCAATGCACCGCGAAACAGGGACACAGAGGTATCCATCAAGGTGTCGGGGGTTTGTCTAGGTGTGCGCGCCGAGGTGTGCATGCACGAGGCTTGTGTGGGTGGTTGGTCGCTCGGACTCAGCTGTTGGTACACCTGCCCCGTTGTCACGGCGCTCGGTGTGTTAGTGTCGGTGGTTGCGCGAGCACCTTTATACGCGCTGTCCACGTCGGCCGCGCGCATTTACATACGCGGTTCGCGCGAACACAATGTAATTGTTACCTCATAATGCGTGTTCCGCGGTGCAGCGCGGCGCAGAGCGGCGCGGAGCGGTGCGGAGCGTCTCGGTGCACCGCGTCCCCCCTGACGTCTCACTCGGCTACCTGTGCGCAACATCCACCAAATTCATTTGAATAAAAATATCGGACGCGCGCTTGCCGCCTTCGAGTCGATACTGTTGCTCGACGACGAAGTATACTCGAAAGTTCAAGATTCGAAATTTTGCGTCGGTGTAACTGTGCTGTCGATGATGGAGCTATTTTTCTCCAGGAGATTGTCCTGGGGGTGAAACATCCCCTAGAAGAAATTTTTCCTTTTAATATCATTTGTTGTCCCCTTAGGAACGATGTCGGTACCGACTCTGTGGAATATTTCCAAATTAATTATAGGAGATTAAATTAGATAAAAGCTAGGTTTTAGCTGGGGAAAATATCAAAACGCACGAATCGCCAAGAAATTATTGTAACATTATGCGGGAGAGCAAACTGACAATCCAACGTCGACCTCGAAGGGTTAATCTTGACTATTCAGGTCGTTTCGTATTTTCTCATACTAAATGTTTCGTGATCTACATCCCAAGAATTGAAACATTAAAGAATCGTGGGTGATCAAGTACACTCTTTGAAAATTTCTCACACCCGCAGTTTTACGCTGATTTATGCGCGTATCTGCGCAAGACTATACATGTAATCATTCTACGTCTACAGTGCAGGATCTGAACTTTTACACACCTTCTCATTATACTTGCAAACTCGTTCTCTGTATATCCTGCTGTTATTGAAACATTCTGTTATTCTCGTAATTATAATAATTGTTTCACACCCCAGGCGAGAAAATATTCGATCAACCAACCTAGCGACTATAATAGTAATTACAATATTCATAGATTTGATATGGAAAATTCTTTCGTTACAAATGCAAGTTCGTTTTCTTTAACGTTCTATTGATCGGTCTAATATTAATTATTAGTACCCTTTACATTATTCATTCTCTCATCGTCTCATGTTTTTCGCCTAACGATCCTCAATTACGCTAAGGTGGCAGCAATAAGAAATTCATTACTCTTGCATTGTATCTTGGACATGCACAATGCATTTTCTAATCGCTGCAGAATCGTGATGCATCTGTGTAGTTGCATATAAAATAGTGCACCCGTTTTTCCTATGAATCGAAAGGAGAACAGAAATGATTCGCTATCGCCAAACCGGCTCACATTCTGACAATTATAAAATTTCCCCGTTTACTACATTCGCATTATTAGAGCAGCTCTAACGAGGCTCATTTATTATTCAATAGGTGATTTGTACGAAACACATTGAACAATGGATGCGAGTTTCTCCTCATCGGGAATTTCCTAGCTCGCGAGGTGGCCACCGACGCGAGAGGGTTGGGAAAGAGAGAGAAAGAGAGAGAAAGAAAGAGAGAAAGAGAGAAAGAGAGAGCTAAGATGCATCCGATATGGAAATGAATCTCTTGCACAAGCGTGTGCGTTCGTTACCCTCGATCTAGATCGCTATTAATTACACGGTGCTCGACGCGCGCGCCAGCTTTCCCATAAAACGTATCCTCGCGGGTGGTTCCCGATTAAATATCTTTCTTTCGCGAGCTGGACACCGTGATTTCACCCAAACCACTTCGGGATCCACAAGATCCACAAGGTACTATAGATTCAATACTTTTGCCCCCATGCACCCTTCTACTTCGTCGAAAAATGGTCACGCGTTAATTTCATATTTGGTGTAGTTATTAGAGGGGCCTAAATCTAAAACAAACTTTGTAGTAAATTCAAGTTTTTATTTCTTAATTTATTATATGATCTTCATCATTATCAAGGACAGTTTGCCATCTTTCCTGCAAATTTCCAATCAACTGTCAAAGAGATCATAATCACCAGCAGCAAACCTTCTGAACCAACGTTGACACTTGTTGCCCTTCAGTACATCTCCATAAACATCGCAAATTTTCTTTGTTGTTACCGTTGCATTAAATCTCGTACACGTAATATAATGATGCATTCAGTGCCGGACAAAACGAACCAATTATCGACCGCCCTCTCACTTCGAGAAAATTCGCATACAGTGTTTACTCGATATATGTCCCAAATGCCTAGTAGATAAACGTCTCAGAACTACCCCCCTGCCGTATACCCCGTGAGGGGCTAAGAAGCTGGAGAGACCTCGGTCACAGGAGAGGTGTCGCAAGAATCAAAGAATAGTGTCTCCTTGCCGATATACGTCCGTGGCTAGACCCGTATTTTGGACATACATCGAGTAAACATTGTGCAAATGCTCAATTGATATTAAAGGAGCATTCGGGCATCGTATAAATGCAACCAAATATCAATTTATGCATACCGAAATTAACCAGATTTAATGCCAATTTAAATTAACCAATTGTACACATTTACGACAAAAGTGGATTGGCAAAATGCAAAATTGCAGAAGAATTGGGCAATGTTGGTATATTATTCCCAACATATTACAATTATTAAAAAGGAAAACGCATTTTCCCCTAATTTCTGTTTCCTAAAATTGACTTGGACAATTTTTATTTGTCATAAAACGAAGTAGATAGAATACGCGTTAAGATAGAATAACATTTTTACACATGGACCAAAGGAGTTCGAGTTTTTTGAGAAGTTAAATGTATTGGTCCAGTAGATGATGTGACGTCACTATTCTTTACGAGCACCAATATTTCGCAACCGTTCCAATACAGTGTCGATACCGCCTAAGTCGAAACAAACGAAGGAGGCGTTTCGATTCGTCGGTTCCGCGCTGGTAGATCGTATTTTCTCGTAAACACGCCGTAGCAAAAGGGTTAATTACGATATCGTTGAAACGCGGCCGATATTCAATTACGCGGGGTTTTAAGCGGAGCCGCGATTTTCGGCGTTCGCTCGTTCTCGGATACGTTGAAACTTGTCCGTTCGGGGTTACTTTACGATTATTGGCGTACATATAAGACGGGGCCCCGTAAGACTGTGTAACAACGGGGATAAAAAGGAAAAGAAAGGGGCACCGGGGCATAAAGTAGGCAGTCGAGAGACAGGAACGGTTCCCGAGGACTCGGTTTCTGGCCGGCTCGCGGCTACGTGGAAACCCAGGGCGATTAAAAAAATATGACGAGCATTCATTTCCACGATCATAAAATCATTAGCATAAGAATTCCTCTACCTGCTCTCTCCGGTCCACGCGGGCTGACTTCGTCCGGGGCCCACGGACGTCTTCAGGGCGGTTAGGGGACCCGGCGAGAGACCAGGCGCCCCCGGACACTTGATTTTCGTCGTGTTTTTTATTCGCCGTTCCTGCCTGATTTATAAACATATAATGTGACGAGGGTGTGGCCCCGCTACCACATAATGATAGGCCAACGTTAATTGCGTTTGGTTAAGTCGTTTAAGACCGCTCGGCCCCGGGAGGACCGAGCCGGCCCGAGCCTGACCCGACAGTCCCCTGCGCGAAAATTACTGCTCGCCAACCGTGCCGCAATATATTAGCGAAAGATTACAATGTTCGACGGTGACGTGCAGTCGTTCCCATTTATGCTCCGGCAATTTTTCAAGCGGAACAACTTTTTCAAATTTGACCCGATTCCGGGAAGTCGTGAGTCGCTGGTCACCTCGATTCTATCGCTTCAGTTAGCTATTCCGGACTATAGAGAACGACATACACTGGTTCACGAAAGTGTTCGAATGCCTTTTAAAACCGTATAACTTTTTTGAAATTGGACCAAACGACCTAACTTTTGTTGAGCGATTAGAAGAATTGGTTTATCGAATTACATACAAAGAAGATTTTTAAAAAATTGGAGTCTCGAGGAAAATAAGTTTATGTCAATAACCCACTTTCAGTTTCTTTTTTTAAAACCTCTTTCTCAATTTCCTTCCCTGTAGAAATTCTCTGATAAAATTCTTTGATAATTTCAATGGGAAAATACATCGATATTCTTAAATTCTTTTAATCCTAATTCCTCTTTCGAATGAGCTCTATCCCAGCCAAAAATATTCTCATATAAGGACGAAAAGTTGAGGCACGTAAAACCATTTTTCGCCTATTTTTGTCGGTAACGTGGTCGCTCTACCTTATCGCGAATCTACGTAGTCTTGGCTCTTAAGTACCATTATTTTTAAATGTTTGCTCTAAATGAAAAGTATTTATATATTCACGACAATTTTCGAAATCAATCGAAGAAATATCCCCATCTGGGTACGGCGGCTCTTGAAATGTATTTAGTTCTTGTTATACCACCCCTTGGTGGAGTCCGTGAGCATGATCCCAAACGGGGATCGTGGTATATAATAGTTTAAATTTGTCTTAGATTCCACCTACTCGTTTTCGTTATAAATGCGTAAAATGCCCGATCCGCTAATTTGTATTCAAGAAGAGAAGAGCCACGTCTTGCCGAGAATGAGGAATGGTTTTAGGCGACGGTATCCTGATTTTGAGTGGTGTGGTTGACATCCGGGTGGATGATTGATTTCGTGGGGCGATTCTGCGGGACGTTCGAATTCCTAGATAATTAAGAGGATCCAATCAGGAGGTCAGAAGGCTTCCAAAGAGTGAGCCACGCCGGGGATCGACTGCCGAAGGATTCCAAGCGAGGAAAGCATTGTTCTCTCTCTGCCGGCTCGGGCCGCAGGAATTCCCTCGGCGGAGGCTGTACGAATCATTTCTTCGCGTTCTACGTGTGTGTGTGTGTGTGCGCGCGCGTGCTCGTGTTCACCGGTGTGTGCGTGCGCGCGTGTGTTTTCTTCGGTCTTTTTGTACAAGGAGAAATGATAAAATATCCCCGGCCCGCGCCTTTCTTTCGAGTCGTGTGGAGATCAAACACCGAAGTGGCTAGACTCCCACAGTCTAAATGGTGAGGCGAGTTGAAATATCGCGCCGGGCCTCCCTATATGTTAATCTCCGCATTAGCATAATACCGTGATTCTTCAAGGATCATTTGGAAATGCAAATAAATAATTTATAATAATAAGAGCAGACGGGCTGTTGTGGCAGCCCGAACGCATCGGTACGTCAGAAACCGGGGGACCACCTTCGGCCCGTAGTTGCGTCGGTAAATCTAATCGAGATATCTGCCGGTTCGTTGCTCCTTTTCTTGTCACGACAAAAACGCTCGACGTGTCGGACGATTGGCCTATTTTCTGCCTCACTACCGTTCCCGTCCTTCGTCCTTCGCCCTTCATCCTGCGAATCTTTAACGGACGCCCGGTCCTACGCATCCTTCCACTTCCTCTGCTTCCACTCGTTCTTGCTCCCGCGAATTTTTTCTTCATCTTAACCAGTTAACTATTTCGACCTCCTTGAAAAATGTATACCTAAATTGAGTCGTAAAAATGTACCGTATAGCTGTTTCGACGAGTATACTCGTCATAACACAAAATGTTGCCATTTCTTCGTGACGAGTATACTCGTCAATAACAGCTAACTGGTTAAGACGACCGCACCGACGACTTTACTGTTTAGTGACATTGTACTCTGAATTTCATTAATTTTAAGACTGTTACCGACGCCTTTTAACACTTTACAATGCAGCAGCGGTCCGTTTAATTGATTCATCTGGAACCGAGTAATTGCATGACGATTCTGATACTCTGGGTCGAACTGGACCCAGACTCTGTCGTCGGAGGGTTAATAGGATAGAATTCCGCTAATTCTGAGCTTCGTATTAATTTTTTGAATGCGTTATATAACCAAATCAATGTCAACAGCAGATTTCGTTAAATTGAAAAGTCAAAATTTATGTATACATTCGTCGGTAAATGCATATTCATGTATTAAAGAGTGGTCGATCAAAACTGGAATTAAATTAAAGTTTAAAATCCCTGTAATTATTTTTGCTCGTTCAATAATAAATCATAACTCTGCGCACGACTTCATTAAAATTTTTATATCGCCAAAACCGAACCGGTAATATTTTTTGCAAGAGTATAAATACCTGGAGACTATTGATTCGTCCATTAACTTTCTACACTAAATCGTTCTTTAAAAATTCGACGGAATTATTTAAAATTTATTTTAAAATGTACATTGTAATCTGCTCTTACACAATGCACAATCAGCCTGTACAAAGTTAAAATAAATTTTGTTCAAGCTATTAATTATCGACGCTTAATTATTTTTATCGACATCGTACACATACTGGGTCGTTTAGGTTCACGACTAATTTTTCGTTCTAGGCTTTCAAAAAATCTCGAAAAATTCTGGAATACGTATCGAAGCTCCTAGTATAATAAATAATTGTTGGAAAGTCAAACGGGGAAAAAGTATCGGAAAAGTAGAAATTCAAGAGTAAGATTTTGGACATAAACAACTTTGATTGAGGGTTAATTATCTTATAAGTAGAAATCCCAAAAAGGACCTTTGACCCTTTGCACTCGAAGCACTTAACTCCAAAAACGAAACATTTCTTCCGACCTAAAATATTTTCCTTCTATATATTTTTGTTCATGTTATACATGCAAAAATGGTGCAATTTGCTCGTATAATACTGAAGTGTTTAGTAACTTATTAAATACAAACAAATTTAATAATGTGAAAAATATTTTCAATAATGATACAGCAATTTTTAATGGCGTCTTACAGTCGCCATTCGAGTACTAATTTCGCCGAGTGTTGTTTGCATTTTCCCACAATTTTCATTGCAAGAAGAACAGCTCCCGTTCAAGGTCGTTCGAAGGAGTAAAACAAAAATGTGCATAAAAATCGCGAACATTGAACTCTAATAAATATTTTTAGTGGCGCCTTGCAGTCGCCATTCGAGTACTAATTTCGCCGAGTGTTGTTTGCATTTTTCCACAATTTTCATTGTCAGAAGAACAGCTCCTGTTCAAGGTCGTTCGACGGAGTAAAACAAAAATGTGCATAAAAATCGCGAACATTGAACTCGGAGCGTCTTCACAACGACCGCACCGGAACGATCAATGACAGCCATAACATTTTTGTTGAAACGTCCATCAAAACCGTCGAAAGCGATAAATCCGTTTATACGATGGTTCGCAATCGAAACGCGGCGTTGGAATGTCGCAGAGGATCGCGGTCGACGGAGGTGTCTGCGGTCGCGGATCGATCGTATAAAAAGCCATTCAAAGCGCGGAGGGATTAAATCGGCGACTTTGTGCAACAAGGACAAATTGTTACGATCTGGGGAGAGCGGCGAGGGTTTTGCGCGTCGAACGGGGCGATCGTAATGACTTCATAAAAAGCAGCGACGACTTCTCGGAACGTCGACGGTTGCCGAGGCGCGAAGAAGAAGATCATGGTCCCGAGGTCTCGGGGCCCGCATAATGGGTGCTAGGACAACCGAACTAGAAGGTGGAACAGTCGAAAGGCGTATTCCGGTATATTAACACGTAACACATCAAAGAGCACGTCGCACGGGCACACCTGCTCGAGGCTTGGGCCCTGTCCCGGGTCGCACACACGCTTATACGGTTATTTATGCCCTGTAAAAGGTTCTGTTTTCGAGCCCGGGACCGGGCTCTACGCGGTGCGCCGTGGAAACCGAAACGCCTCGGTCTCTCCTCGTTCACGTGGCCCGGTTATAAACGTCCGCGTAAATTCGAGACTGGTTAGAGATCGTAAACCCGCTGGATATGCCCGATATGGCCACCGGCTTGCCACAGAAAATCATAAAGTCCGAGAGTCCCGCGCTGCGCGCAACGCTCCGTTCCCGGGGGAAAACGAGGGAGCGGGTTCCCGAGCCTGTTACGATTGCGCACCGACTCCCCTCCCCAAGGAAAGTTTCACGGTGTCCCGCGGAATTTATCCGTTCGGTATCCTTCAGCATCTCGATGGAAATGCCCGAAGACGCGATTTATCGTTTACGCTTCCACGGCCAAGAAACTCGATTTAATCGTCTAAACCTCGATCCTCTAATTGCTCGATCGCTCCTAGAATTGAAGGGAAACCTCAAGAGCACGAGAGTCCACGTTGCCATGCATTATACATGGGCTTTATACAGTCGGGATTTCCATTCAATTATTCGTCTGGATTTTTATATCCACTTGTCCTAGGATTTCTTTCGCAGCTATGGCAATTACAACTTCTATGTTCGCGCACTGCTGCGCAATACAGTGATTTCTCTATATATGTCGCCAAGACATGGATGACAAACGTCGCGGAATTATCTCCCCTACCGCAGTTCTTTCATTTTATTGCCGAGTGATATTGACAGGTTGTTTTTGATTGCGATATGGCTTCCATATGTTTATATATTTATATATTTGATTTTATATAATTGTAGAAAAAATGGTGCAATTTAAAACGGTAGAATGGTTACAAAATTATTTAAGAATGCCAATCTATTATTTTTTACCTTGTTAGAATGATTCTCTGATATTTTAACACTAGGTTCACGGAACACTAAAAGTGGCCAGTTTGGATTACAGTGATTTCTCTATACATGTCGCCAGAACCTGGAAGATAAACGTCGCGGAATTATTTCCCCTACCGCAGTTCTTTCATTTTATTGCCGAGTGATATTGACAGGTTGTTTTTGATTGTGATATGGTTTCCGTAATATTTATATATTTATATATTTGATTTTATATATTTGTAGAAAAAATGGTTCAATTTAAAACGGTAGAATGGTTAAAAAATTATTTAAGAATGCCAATCTATTATTTTTTACCTTGTTAGAATGATTCTCTGATATTTTAGCACTAGGTTCACGGAACACTAAAAGTGGCCAGTTTGGATTACATTGATTTCTCTGTATATGTCGTCAAGACCCGGATGATAAACGTCGCGGATTATCCCTACTACCGCTGGGTATACCCGACAGGCCTCCGACGCCTCGGAGTGTAAACATAACACGGCTCGGGTATGTCTCCCTTACGCTACACGACGCAAGACCCGTGTTGTTGACATATATCTAGAATCGACTGTAGTTTAAATGTCAGCAATCTTTCGACAAAGTGCTTTTGCACGCCAGTGTGTTTGCCTGTGAGAGGAAAGAAAGACTACAGCTTGGAAATAAACCCTGAAGGTACCTACAATAAAATATAATTTTTTGTTCAATTTGTAAGCAAGAAAAAGTAATTTTCTGCGAAATCCTTTCGTGCGTCGTTATTGCGTTACAAGGGGTTAAAACGCGGTATAAGGGTCGCTTTCCTTCACCCAAAGTTGTCAGAAAATTGTAGACCACCCTCCGAATGAAGTTTGAGGGTACACAGCGCGGAACGTAATGTTTACAGCAACGTATATAGTTCTCGTTGCGCGCAGCAGTCGCGTCTTCTTCAAGGACGAGTCGAGCGACCGATCGCGAGGGCTTCAATATTTTTTTTTCCCCACCGGCGTGATCGACGATCTCGCTCTGGTGCGAAGTTCTAGGGCGAAGAATGCGCGGCTGGTCGCTTGAGAAAAGAATTCCTACTGTGCTCTTTTCCCGTTGCGAACGCTGGAATCTCGAAGGAAATTTTTCTTATTACGCCCACCTCCCACGAAAAGAAAGGGGGGCCGCGACACGGACACTTGTACACCCCTAATCACGACGATCGTCCGGGGCTGACAGATGCTCGTGTGTTTTGCATAGAGCGGATTTATAAATCCCTTATCAGCTTATTATCTCGCGAGATTCTCTTCCCGCGTCGGGACGTGGTTGGCAGCGATACGAGAAACGTGGCGCAGCGGTCAAAACAAAAAAAAACGACGAACGGAGAAAGAAAGGGAGAGAGAGAGAGAGAGAGAGAGAGAGAACGAAAGAAGGAGAGGGACGGAAGGTGGGAGTACCTGTACGCATTCGCATTAAGGCAGAAAGAGGAGTCTCGCGGAGGAAGAGGAGCAGAAGAGGGGAAAAAATAGAGGTAGACCGAGAGCGGGGGGAGGGGGATGGAGGGCACGACGAGAAGTGGGGGTAGCAAGGGTGAAATGGTGGGGGTCTGAGGGGGGGCCGGAGGGGGATACAGTGACAAATGAGAGCGACTACAAATTGCACTTTCCGGCTCTCATTCTCATTCGACTCTCGTTCCTCTTTCTTCCTGTCTTTCTCTTTTTCTGGCCCTCTGCCTCCGTTCCTCCCATTCGTCGGATCGGAGCGGACGGGTAAATGTTCGTCTGGCCCTCCTCTTTTATTCCTCTTCCACACGGCCTACCTCCATTTATCCTCCTTCGCGATAATACTTCACGCTCGAATAACGAAAACTACTCACAGCGGGTCGGTGCAATTCCGGTTATTGGTAAGGACCATCGCAATATTCGAGCCCGCTAGCCTGCCAGGTCATCCAGTTCGACGAAGTTTCATTCTCTCGTTTTCCTACGCCGCAACACCCCCCGCCCCACGCCCCCTCCCCGCGCTCCTATCCGCGCCACCCCTGTCCTCGTTTCACGCTGCTCGCTGATACGCGATCCTCGAGAATGAACGCACCGCCTCGCAGTAAATTAAGTTTAATCCCGTCGTCGATTGTGACGGGGAATATTGTGCGCCGATCGTTCGTGAGCCGCCCGATGAAACGCCGCGCCGTCGACGCGTTCTCGCCTGCCAACTCGATGCGACGTTACGTTAGTGCTGGAGCGTTGTCGTCATCGCTGCAACAAATTTTTATCGGGATACTGCTTAATTAAGATAATTATCGACCGCGCGTCTTTTCCTCGAGCCTAGCTGCTTCCTCGCTTACGGTTTGTTGGAAGAAAAAAGAATCGGTCATCTATTATCACGATTTCAGCGGGGAAGCGAGTTCGTATAATAGAACAATTACTTAATTACAATGTTAGAGTCGATCTTGATTGATTTGTGCAATAAATACTGTAGGCAGAGGAAGAAACAGAAAAGAAAGAAAAATGATGACTAGATTTAGATGCGGCAATGAGAGTGATCATAAGCAGCACTGGAGGGGAGGAGGGGAAAGAGAGAGCAGGATTTGTGGAGTGAAAGATGAAACAATATAGCACATTGTAAGTAGACCCGTGGGTTTTTTATGCGGAAGAAAAATTATCTACATTAATTGCAAGATGCAGGAGCTGCGTAGACACCTGTTTCTTTCCTTATAAATTTTATCGAGTCGAAAAGAATATCGCAGTATTTTAAGGTTTTAAAATTTTTTCAGGCGTAGGATTTTTAAAGAAAAGACGGAGCGGGAACACTGAGAAAAATGCTAAAGAAAAGGAAGAACAAAAATGAGACGCAACAAATCAATAAATGGTGTTGTTAAGAGAATTCTCGATATGTGTCAACAACACGGGTCTTGCCAGTGTCGTGTATCGTCCAGGAGATATATCCGAGCCGTGTTATGTTTACACGGTAGTGGGGATAATTCCGTGACATTTATCATTCTGGTCAGAGTGACGTATATAGAGAAATTACTGTATATGTTTTGTGCTGTGTAGGTTTAGTACACCCCGCGGTAGTGGGGATAATTCCGCGACGTTTATCATCCAGGCCTTGGCGACATACATGGAGTATTCACTGTATACGGATCGCTTTAGATTGAGGTACTGAAGACTTAATATTTGATTGATCTACTTAGTGTTTGACTGAGAAAGAATTTGTTTGGCGAATCTTCTCGTGATGTTGCGAGAGTATGCTAGTCCGGAGAGAAGTCGAGCGTCGAGATACGCGACGAGTCTTGGGACCGCGAATGCAGCAGTCGGCCGAGTTGTATTTACTTGAACGATTTCTGGTAGGACGGCGGGGGCGAGGATGTTATATCGTGGCAGGGGCCAAAGAGTAGAGAGAGGCTCTGTATTCTCGGTAAGCACTCGGCGTCGTGGCTTGCTGCCGTTGTAATAACCCCCGTAGATCATACCGGGGCGCACGCACACCATACAGCCGCGGATATCTGGGCTCTCGTTGCTGCTTGCCAACGGTCGTATGTATGGTGTGCATCGCGAAAGGGGGCCCCACGGGCCCCGCACACCGCCGTATTATTCATTGAATGGAGCGCCGCGTTCCGGCTTCGAAATACACGACACAGTTTCACTTCGCGGGAGCAGCCCTTAACCTTTTAACACCGGCCGCCTCGATCCTCTTCGAAATGCTTTATTGAACGACGAGACGAACCGAGTAATCGATACACAATAACGTTTCCGTGCTGGATCCGCTGCGAAACCGCTCAAATACGTGATCTATTTTTTTTTTTTTTTTTGGGCACGTTCGAAAGTGCCTCAAACTGTAACCCAACTTCTCGAAGCTCTAACGATCGACTCTATCGATCAATCGCTTCGCTAATCAATCAGTTCTAAGGATTTTCGTTTGGTGCTCGAGGGGTCCTGGGAGGTCCTCGAAGGATCACGGGTACTCTAGCGAGTCCAAGCAAACGTGGAGGTCCTGGTAGAGACTCTGAAGCTTACAAGATTCTACAGAGGTCCTTGAGTGGTTGCATAGTGGCTTTCAAGGATTTTGCGACGGATCGAAGAGATCACAGGCAGGATTCTGCCGAGAGTCAAAGGATGATAGCAATAGCATACAAATGCTTGGGTTCCACGGCATGCGCATCGTCAATTTTTGGCCTACTTCTAACGCTTATGTTACCAAATATCTACATAATCTCGTCAGCTCAAGATCAGCGCGCGCTAGATTGAACCTTCCTCTTTCGAATGAGCCCTCTCCCAGCGACAAAATATTCTCACATAAGGAGGAAAAGTTGAGGCATGTAAAACCATTTTTCGCTTATTTCTGTCGGTAACATGGTCACTCTACTTTATCGCGAATCTACGGATTCTAACTCCTAGCACTCGAATGGTGATTGTAAGGCGCCACTAAAAATTGCTGCATCATTGTTCAAAATATTTTTTAATATTAAATTTATTTGTATTTAATAAATTACTAAACATTTCAGCATTGTATGAGCAAATTGCACTATTTTCTAGGGAAATATTCTAGGTCGGAAGAAATGTTTCGTTTTGGAGTTAAAATAGCTTGGGTTAAATTCTTTTAATCTTTTTACTGTTCCAAAGTGCACCTCATTTTTGTGAAAAATGCATAAAATCCTCTACTGATTGCTGATGGAAATAATTTTTCGACAGCGCACGATAAACGACGCTGAAGGGCCACTTTACCCAGGATCGTTGAGGTACTTTTCGAGTCGTTTTCTGCGGTCCCTGCCCAGCGACCTTGCCAGGATAAAAATCGGTAGCCACGGTCAACGAGCCACCAACGACAACGCTACCATCTTCGAGGAAGACGCGGCTCTTCGGGTAAACGCTCGGTTTTCAGTGTCCGCGACACCAATAAATCTCCGCGTCGGACCTTCGCGATTGTGTTATTCACGGAACCATCAATAGGGTAATTTATTCGCGGACCTGAACGCGCGCGGGCGCGCGATTCTTCGGGGCCGCGGGTCCCGGGCCGACGATTTATCGCCGCGTAGCCGAAAAATCCGCCGGTTTTTAATCCGGACCCGGTGTCCGGCGCGGCGTAGTCGCGCGAACCTACAATGTTCCCCGTGATTTATCAATCGCCTCCCGGAGGATTAACAGCCACGGCCACGGAACCGGTAATAACCGATCGATCGATATTTACAAGAGCAACACGGCTAGCCTCGTAAGAAAAGAAAGAACAGCCAGTAGGAAAAGAACGAGTTTGCTCGCGAAACGCACTCGGCGCATCGCGATCGGTAAATTAACGAACCGATTCGAGGCGTGCGCGCGTTCGTTAACCGATTATAAAATCGCTCCTCCGTAATCGATGAGCCTTTCCCCGTTCGACGGTTTCCGATTAATCGGGAACCGAGGAGGGCCCTTAACCTCGTAAATAGTTGTTTAGAACGCAACCCGGTTTCCCGTTAAGACTACTCTCTCCCGGGGGAACCCGCTCGGACGCTGCACAGGCCGGTTTCCATTAAAACGAGGTAAAAAGCCGCGCCTTTTGTTGGCGTTTTCGTAACCCGGACCCGGATCGTTAAGGCGAGTCGCGCGCGACCGCGCGATGTTGCACCGTGATTTATCAATAGCTTTATGGAGGATTTACAGCCTGGACGGGACCGGTAATGGAAGCCAATCGGCCGTGCCGTTTAATCCTCTTACATCGTTTTACGTCGTTTCTGCGGAAGTGGCGTCGCCGATCTTGTGTCCGACGGGCTAACGACTTCGGACCCCGCTCCTCTTTCTCTCGATTTTCATTCACGCGCCTCTCTCTCTCTCTCTCTCTCTCTCTCTCTCTCTGTCTCTCTCTCTTTGCCTCTGCACTCCCCCGCCAAGCTTTTTCCATTGACGTTGTAAATCTTCGCCGAGGGCCCCGTCTATCCTCGAGCGTCGCCGATAAATTCCTCTGCGTACCCGCTTGTCACTTGTTACGCAAGCTCCGCTATGAACGATCCCGGGTCTCTCGCTACCCGGCTGACGGGTCGTCAACGGATTGATACTTCCACGTTTCATGCTTCAGGTTGCTCCGCGGTTCGATTCGCCGAGGAAATCTGTTTTTCAGCCGACGCTGTTTCCCTCTTGCGAAATGTTTGCCTGTTCGAACGCGTGGTATTTAGGTGATCGTCGACTTCAAACATCTCTATCGCATGATCAGAGTATGTACCGTCACCCGGCGTCTCCTCTTTGCGTAGACTACAGTGTTTGCGTTCAATTAATGCTAGAACTACCAAGGAATAAACGCAATTGGCATACATTGCCTTATAGTAACAATAAAGTTGCATTTCTTTAGATTTCGTACCAGTTTTATATAAATATTTACGTAGGTAGAGAAGTTTATTAGAAAATTTTTATAGCTTCATTATTTATAGAAGAAAAAATTAGGTGGAAGTCATTTGGTAGTTCTAGTGATATACAGTGATATAGTGTTTATTCAGATTACGAAGTATCATTATAGGAAATGTTTAAAATTCTGCATAAATTTTCTCACTTTTAACCCTCAGACGGCTGACCATTCTTATAACTATACAGGGTGTTCCAGGAATGGTAGGCAAAACTTTAGGAGTAGAGTCCTAATGCTTGTTATATTGACATACTACTTTCGTTATTTATAGCGTTATTTTAAAGTTATAGCGATTTCTAAAAATGTTTAATTTCTTACGCGGCGTAAATGTCCCGCAAACAATCCGTTATTAAAGTTTTTGTGTCACAATTCTCGTCACATCGTCTCAGAAAAAATATTCAATATGTCTCCCTCCTGTTTTAATACAAGCCTTATGCTCGTCGTCTCACTGAGCCCCGTACCAAAACAGTCTAAATTGTAAACAAGAGTGATACACCTCGAAAACATAAAGATAGACCGGCGACTACTTCCAAAACATTGTTGACGGCTCTAAACGGGCCTCTAACACGATGTGACGAGAATTGTGGCACAAAAACTTCAACAACTCAGAAACTAATCTTTCCCGGACCTATGTTGATATACATTTTTTTCTTCTCTAAGCAACAGTCATCTATTCCCATAGTTTCGCCCACCATTTACGAAAGACCCTGTACAATCGATGCTGTTTAGAACCATTCACTGCTTTATTTACCAATTTTCTAAAACATATTTTTGAAGGTACCTTCTCCTAGACACGTCAATCCTTCTGTTTCCCCTAACGCAGCAGCTGTCCATTTAATCAACTCGCCAGAAACTGAATAAATGAATATTTGGATACTCTGAGCGAAATGAGACCAGAACTCCGGTGTCCAAGGGTGAAGCATACGGACTGAGGAACACCTTCGGTCGACCTTGACCCCGTAGAAGTAGAAGTCGAGAATATCCCGGGCCCCTAATTCGTGCGCGGACATGACAGTCTCTGATCATTTCGGTTCGTGTCCGAATCCATCCGCGGTTCGTTTCGACAAGATTCGTTACAGTATATGCAGGTCGAATCGGGGCCTAGAACGCGAATATTATCCGCAACCGTGGCTCGATGTCCGAGCCCGGGACCATCCAATCAGTCAAGTCGACGGTCCAGGGCCGGCAATCAAACTCTCTCCCCCTCTCTCTCTCTCTCTCTCTTTTTCTCTTTCTCTCGTAGTCGTCGTCGTCGTAGTCGTCGTTTCACCCGAAATCACGACGGCTGCATACTGGCCTAGGACCTTCGTCAGAGAACGCCGAATAAATATCGTTCCCGGCGCGAATAGGAGAAACGAAAAATAATAAAGAGAGGGGAAGAGAAAGGAAGGGACGAGGTTGGTGTCGGCGGTGGTCCCCGTTGGCTGAGATTCCATCGCAACGGTGAGCCGACGCGAAAAAATAATTCCGTCGCCGGACACGTCCTTTTGTCTTCGCCTTCTTCCACTTCGTTCCTTTTCTCTCTCTCTCTCTCTCTCCCCTTCCCCGTCTCTCTCCGTCCATATTTCCATCCGCTCATAAAGCCGGGATTCGTATTAAAGGGCACGACACCATAATTAATGCCGGACGGTCACGAACAGTCCGGGGCGGTGATGCGCGCTGGTTTCGCCAGGGCTTTATGAAGAAACGCGTACTTACGCGCGTGCATTACACGCTTGCACGCATGACGCGTGCCGCCAGCCAACCTACCCTTGACCGTGGTGCGCGCGTGCGACGTTCAACACGCGAAAACCGTTGTAATTACCGAGATAATTAGTTGCGAGTTGGCGCGCTTGTAATTGCCGCAAACAACCCGCAATTTCGCGCTCGCTTTCGCACCGGGACGATACGACGCCTTTCCACGAATCTACAAACTGTGAAGACTCCCCTAATCTCCGAGCACCTCGTCAAGCTCTTTTCAACCCCGAAGTGGTACAGTGCTTCTACTTAGATTAAGAAGTGTATCGTATTACTGGCTTTGTAAAATTTTGTAGAAATTTTCTCAGCCCCTTTTCTCGTACCTTCAAGTCTAACCCTTCAGGGTCTGCGTCAGTACGACACACTGACGAATATTTAAAAAATAATTGCACGTGATCAAATATTATTGGATACACTTTCATACTTTATCAATCGTGACAATCGGCCGTCGTCCTCGAAGGGTTAACCCTTTGCACTCGAGTGGTGATTCTGAAGCACCACTAGAAATTGTTGTGGCATTATTTCAAAGAAATTACAGGAAATACTACAAAATATTTGTGCATAACAAAATTTGTATTCAATAGATCACTAAACATTTAAATATTATGAAATGAAAATATTCTAAGACGGAAGAAAAATTTAGTTTCAGAATGAAAATAGCGCCGGGTGCAAAGGGTTCATACTGAACAATGAAAATGTAAGGAAACTTGATATTTGCGATTACAGTAGAATACAGTGGCGGAGGTTATTGTGTAGAAATTTATTAGGGTCATGGGCGACCCCAGTGTACCACTCAAGGGTTAAGGTTTGCCATTTCAGTCGGAGAAACTGTTTCGTACAGAAGTAAATCAGTAAATGATAGACACTGAGCAATCATACTATACTAACACCTCAATAGGCACGAACACTGATCAGTCTACAACTAGATTGCTGATCTGTATACGAATTCGCATTTTTCTAAATTAATTCGCGAGTACCCGAAGAAGGGAAAAATTTCTTGCTTCGACTAGGAGAATAATAATGCAATAAGAATAATAATGCGGATTTATTATACAAACCAATGCAACCACTTATAATACATCATTTGCACACAGTCACAGAACTCTGACTACAGCACCTCGAATACTGTTCCTTTTGGACTGGAAATGAACAAGTTGGAGACGATCGTGGCCCAGTCCGAGCGCAAGAGAGGGGGCGGGGGGGCGTGGAGGATTCATCACACAAAAACCGGGGGAAAATCATCGATCACGCGAGGCGATGCAAAGACACCGGAGAGATCTACGCGTCCCTTTATCCGGGCGAGGATCTGATGCCGGGCCCGTGTCTCATCTCAATCGGTGTCCGGCACTGAAAAATTCCTTGCTCGTCCCTCCCAGAGCGTGCGTGTACGGGGTTCAGCTAATAAAATCATCTGCATCCGGGCCAGGAAATTATCTGACGAATTCATCTGCTTATCGAGCAATAAAATGGCCCGGCGTCCACTCCTCGATCCCGATGCCTATCTCCTCCTTGCCCTTCCACCTCTGTCCCCCCCGAACCCCGTTCTCTCTCGCGTATAGGTGCCTAGACACATTGTGGCGCCATGCCAGAGAGAAACCGTGTGCCTCTCTTCCTCCCCGTATATACACGCGTTTCTTTTCTCGATCGACTTTTTGTATTCCCCTTCCCCCCTAACCCCGTTGGTCGCTCAATACGTGGAGAGAAAGAGAGAGGGAGAGAGGGGAGGGGACGTTGCTTACGTTCGAGCATCGGGGGCCCGTTTAATAAGGACCCACCGTTCCCCCCTACGATATTTATAATCCCGCGGGGAAACTGTTTTTATAATCTCGCCTAGGAATCTCGGAGCCTGCAACAGGCATACCTAGTCCGTCGTTTAGGCGAGCTCTCGACCTCTACAATTTTCTGACTCTGCTCCCCCTATTCGCGAGCACGGACCGTCCTTTGGGGTACCCTTTTTTAGGAGAGCCATGGTTCTCGTTTATCGGCCCTTAATTTTTTAATAAGTTCTACTTTTCAGGTAAGTTTTTCAGGCTCGTTCAACACGTTCACTGCTACGTCAGTCACATATGACTGACAGTGATTTTTGACTAGGTTTAGAAATCAATTTTTATTATAAGATATCCAGATAAACCGACATTTATTAGGATCCTTAGCATTCAAAAGGGTTAAGACAGCATCCCCTGTAATACATTGTAAATTTCTAGGTTCGGTTTCATTCATTCAATTACACTGATTTTGTAAGAATCTCTGGGATTGATTTCTTGCATTTAGCGTGTTAACACTAAACCTACCATGATCAAAATTATCGGTTTTCCATTTCACAATTATCGAAATTGTAACAAAGTTTTCGTAGGAAGTTACTGAATTGACTTCTTTATTTTAGCACACATTATTATGAAAATCGTACAAAGTTTAAGTAAACTCGATCTTCTCCCTTCTATAAGACGTTTCACTTTTTGTGCATGCTCAATTTACTCTTTTTGTGGTTTTCCATCTTTTGTGGAGATTGATATTCGAGTAAAATGAGTTTCATGCAGCCCAACGAGACTTTCATTTTGGGGAAAAAATTGTTTTGTTACACTTTGCGAGGGAAACCGAGCATACCTACCATTTAGATCTTCTATCTACAATTATACAAATTCAAACGTTCGTACAGACGTCCAAAAATTTTGTTGGTGAATGCAACCATCGTAGAAGATTCGAAGATTGTGGTTCCGCCTTTAAAATGACGTGTCGATGGTCTCCGTACGCTTTTTCTTGCCCAAGATATTGCACGTTGAATGACTATGCCGCCGGAAAGCGTCGAGAGTGCAACTACCGAGGTTCTACCGTACAGACGATTCCGAAACTGTAAGCTTGTAGCAGATGGAAAATTTGTCGCAGCTGCGAGGATCGTTTCGACTGTTTAGTACCGTGTAAAGTGGCTGGCAGAGCTCGGTGGTTTATGCAACACGGGTTTCGGAGGACGGCTGATTCCGAGGTGTACGAACAATAAGAGATCTCACCTGTACGTATAGCGGACATCGAGTATGGTCGGTGATCGTTAGGAATACTGGTGGACTCAGCTCTAGCACCGTCCCGGGTGTCTCTGTTTCTCGTAAAGTCAGGTATACGCGGCGCGCACTAAAACGAACGTTAATTTCCACACGTTAAAGTTATTATTTATTGATACGACGTAATCTCGGGCCCGAGATCAAGGCAGACGCTTAGTCGGCCGATATTCACCCGAAACTGCGGCCCGGGCGGATTCCTCGTCGCATTTTATTATCTCGATCGTTCATAAATTCCGTTACAATACAAGTATAAAGTATCCACCGCCTCCGCGGGTACGAAAAAGGTCGTCCACGGGGTCCGTGGAGCTCCTTCGCGTGTAGCATTGTCATCGTTCGAAGCCAGCTTTTCAATAATCAATTATACGACATTAAAACCGTATATTTATGAATCGTTCCATCCGGCGGCCCTCTCCCGAGAAAAGGAAAAAAGAGGAGAGCCGAGAACAAAAAGCAGACGAGAATAAAGAAACAAAACAGAAAAAAAGAAGAAGAAAAGGAAATGAAAACAGCGAACAGAGAGGACGACGACGACGACGACTGCTGGCATAAAATACGAATCTTAAAATCCCGACGAATAGTCCTCGTAATTAAATCCCCGGTTTTTTGTCCCCGGCACCGAGAACAACAAGAATAGGTGGTCGACGCGTCAAATAAATCAGTCAGAGTTTCTCTAATATACCGCATCGTCAATATATTTCCGATCTTTTTTGCAAAACAAATATTATAATATGATACAGGCATGGTCGTGGATCGGGAGCTCTCGCCCCACCGGCAACCTAAGCATATACACAACGAAAAATAATAATTATTACAATAATGTTAGAATCGCCGTGTTCGCTCCCTACCTATCTAGATCTCTCTTTCTCTCTCCCCTCTCACTCTACCTCCTTTCTCCCGCCTTTCATTTCTCTTTATTCTGGCTATTTACAGGATATCACACATCAGAACAAATCCGTAGCACATATCTTACAGGTCGGACGTCTCTCGGGCGACGTCCCCTCGCAACCCTACTCGTCGCATCGCAACTTCGCCTATTAATATATTTACACTAACGTCTCGGCGTTCCTAACTTCGAATTTCCCGCGTTGACCTTCTAGCGGCCATTTTATGCTTCGCTCGCACTGCCGCGTAAATTAAAACTCTTTTCAGAAACTTCGGACGGACCTTCTAGCATGTTTACCCCGTTCTCCTGATAGACGCACGTTTTTACAAATATTTTTCAGAAAATGAGGTTCACAGAAACATTTTCGCGAAATTCTACAAGGGCTGTCCGAAGGGTATCCACCCTTAAGAGGACTGCTGGCGTTAAATAAATATTTGTTCAACCCTCGTCCACCCTTTATGCAAATTCATGTCACCGCTTCCGACGAAGTATAACGTTGTTTCTAAACAAGGGATTTACAAAGCGAATTGTTTATTTTTCCATCGTATCCTTACATTAATTTGATTCTACGAAATGATTCAGAAAACTGAAGGACGACCGAGGGTTGGTGTATTAAAATTTCGATTTTCATTTATCCGATAAAAATCGGTGTTATATAAATCGATAGAGGTGTAGCACTTTTGTAAACCTAGTTCATTTATGGGTTGCGTTACCAAAAGAGTACCAACCCTTAAAGCAGAAGTATCTACGGGATTTTAAATTAATATTTATTTAATGCCTGTGAAAATTTAGATCTTCGTTTATCCAATAAAAATCAATATTATATGAATCGATGAAGGCGGAGTGTATAACTCACCTGGACAGTACATTTAAAGGTTGCAGAATCGAAAGAGCATCAACCCTTAAAGCAATTGCTGAAGTATCTACGGGATTCTAAATTAATATTTATTCAACATCGGTGAGAATTCATACTTCCATTTATCGATTCCATGAAAACCAATATTACATGAACAAATAGAGATGTAAGCTTCCAAGACCCTGCTTGGAAGTCCGCTTAAGGGTAGCAGATTCAAATTCACTGTTTACCGACAGTGTTATGCGAATTATTTTTTTTTTTCCCCGCGAGAAACGAACGGTGGTTTGGTCGGTGGCGCAGGAACAATTACAAAGTGGTGTCCTCGTCCTGCCGGTCCCGTTTCGCTTCGCGAGATTCGATGAGCCGAGGCACGACACCGCCGCCATATTCGAACAAGAGAGACCGTTCCCGGTTGATCCGTAACGATCCCCGACAACGCACAATTTTTTCCGCGATCGAGAACGCGCGTGACACCTCCGGAACGCTCGCGAACAGCCGGCCGGTGATTTAGGTTAATTGTATTTACAGTCGCAGTCCGCAGCGCCGCCTCGATCCGAGGTAACTAAACTTTCTTATTTGGTTTCTCCCGTGTCCCGAACCTCGATGTATTTATGCTAACGCCGTGATGCATTCGTTCCCGTTCGAGCTGTCAGCGATAGAAACCCGTCCCCCCTCCCCTCTTCGTCCGCCCGTTCAAACGAAATTCGAACGTGAAACATGACAATAAATACTAACGTAGCGCGGGCTACCTTTGGTCGCGAGCACTCTTTCTATTCTCTGAACGGTTCCCCCCACCCTCGGGGCTGCGAGAACCCTGAAGCAGCGTCGCCAGATCAAGACTTGTCCCCCCACTCCAACTTCCCCTTCCACCGCGCTATCCCCCACGCCACGGCCCGGTCACGTGACGCGTTCCGTCTCTGTCGCGCGTACTCCGATACTGGTAGGGAGGGGGTAACTCTTTCCCCACGATTCGTGCTCCCTCCCCTCATCTGGCGACACTGCGCTACAGCTTATTCGCAATTGTTAGGGAACTATGAAACGGTTCGAGGAAAAACTTGTTAGATGTATAAATATATATTAGATGTACAAATTACAGTGGCGTCCGGACATATGGTTATCGACCTGGACCTGCCTAACCCCTCCAAGTTAAATCCCAATATGATGCGTGGGCCTTATCTAACAGGGGCGTGTGCCCTGTGTGAGGGCCCTGAGTTGGTGGGGATAACTCATGGCCACGTATTCGGACAAAAATATAGACCAGTACCCGAACCACACTGTAATTCGTAACCCTTTCTTCGTGCACTTATTGATCGCTTGCAACAATTGAGATACACTCTACTCACATGTTAATCAATGAACCTCCAATATGGTGGTTGAAAGACTCAAATTCAAAATAAAATTGTAATTGACTGGAAGAGCTAGCAGAGCCACCAATTAATTTGTACACTTATTTGTTCTTAACCATCGTCCATCCGTCTTTCCCAGCTCCATTTAGCTTTTGTTAAATTGTCATGGTAAACATCGATTTGGTAGAAAGCTGAAGACCTAACTATGCAAATTCGTTTTTTTTTTTTTTTTTAATGAAAACCCAAAGTTAAATTTAATAAAACGATCTGCTGAGTATAATGTTTATTCAGTATAAGAATGAAACGTGTTGAATGAATACGATAGACGGACTAGGGTTAGGGTTTTCTCGTACACATTCATTCTAAAGAGATCTCTAGTGAAGTCATTGTAATGGGGTAAAGGGTCATTGTAAAGTTTAACCAGCAAACTATTCCCTGGAGATGGTCCTAACCCTTATCCACCCTTCGTTTCTATAATTAATTTGTCCTCGAATAATGCTAAAACGTAATGATGCCAAATAATGGAAAAAAATCAATATGACGTCGAATAATGCTAAAAATAAATATAACGTCAAAAAATGCTAAAATTTTGTGAATACTGGAAACTGTGCCAAACTAACGCGACGGACGGATGAAGGTTAAAAGTCTGCTCTGACTAAAGCACAACGGTTCAAGAAAAGACTCGAAGCAAACCTCCGTCGAACGGTTTCAAAGTGAATCCCTGCTCGCAGCCCCGAACGCTTCCCCCTCCGTGTCGCATGATTCGCAACGAGTCAACGTTCCTGCAGTCCGCTAAACGAGTTCGAAAAGAAGTAGCAAAGTCCTTCAGGTTCTTCTAGCATGCTCCTCGAATCCGATGATCCTCTAACGACGAGAACGTCGTTCATCTCTTCCCTGTATCGCATCAAAGCAAGACACTCGACCCATCCTCCGAGGAAGGGAGGATTCATTGGTCGCTGGTGCCCTTGGGATTTAGGCTGGTGTCATCGAGGTCGATTGTCCTCAGGTCCTCTAGATCACAGTCGCTCGTCCGGCCTGTGGCAACGCGGACTTCCATGGAGATCGGTGGACGCAGCGTGAACAATCCATGATGATCCAGGGGGTTGGAACTAGTAGGCGGTCGCTTGGTGGTGCATCAGAGGGTTGAAGTGGTGCGGGCCCAAATGATGCGGAGGCGGCGGGCCTGGCAAAGGGCTGTGCTGGGGCCCGACCGTCGGCGGCTGGCAGACGTACCATTCCGTCAGCTCGGGCCCCCGGTTCGACGGATGACTCGACGCTGGGTTCGTTGTTGACGACGTCGGGACGACCGGTGGTGGTTGAGGAGACTCCGTGTGCCCGGTCACGGACAGGCTACCCCCGCTACTGCTGCTCTCTTCACCCTCGCTCTCGTAGCCCCCTCCTATCTTGCCCTCGCCCAGGGTCATGCCGTGCACCTGGAAACAAGAGGCGGAGCCTAACGTTAGATTTTCGTTGCCTACTCTCTCGCGAGAGCTGCTTGGGGTTGATACTGTTGGAACCCCCCTATGGGGAGGAGTTTGGGGTCGCTGGGGTGACGGGAATTTGCTTAATTATGTAGGAATTACGGAGATTGTTAGAAACAGGGGGCCCGCTTCAATCATCTCGACAGGTCTCGGCGACGACGTTTCCTCGACTTCAGATCTTTGACAGGCCACGTCTTCGACCCCTCGCTTTAACAATATTTCTACCGCGGCTTTATGTATACCTATTTCAACTTCTTCTTTAGGTATGATTACGCCCCTTTTCAGTTGTATCGCCAGAGTTCATTCTGCGTATTCTATCAACTTTTCATTGAACATTTTGTAAGCTGTCTCCTGGCACCTAAGCAGCGCAAATTACTTTGTTTTTCATCATCATCAGACGAAGTGAAGAGTAGTATGTTTCAATCTGAAACGTTGGAATTCAATTTTGAGACAAGGGGTTCAATCGACAACAGATTCGGCTGAATGAAGTTATTAACAAATTATATACCGGTGATTACTTAGAAAAGATGATTGTAAGATAATTTTTAAAAGTCCATGGCCCATGGGTCATTCTTAATGGATATGAGAACACCAATGGCAATTTCTTTATTGTTTGTCAGAGTCCCTATAACAATCCACCGAGGAGTCTCATCCATGGCCTTGAGGACATCAAAGCAAGAGGAGCTAACCCCGGTAGATCTTCCCGGTCTTAATTTCCCTTTCCAAGCGAACCAATACCTCGCGCGGGATGATCCACGGCGATCGCGGATCTCGTGGCCGAAAGCGCTGTAGTGTTTGATCGTCGTAAGTTATCGCATCGGAGATCAACCGGACATCGCGAGCAAAAAGGAACGCGTCGTCGTCGTCGCCGCGTTGGCTGAGCCGAAGTCGCCGGGGATCACGAAGAGAGAAAGATGGTCGAGAAAAAGAGAGAGAGAGAGGAGGGTTCAGGGTGGGGGGATGAGGGAGGGGTGTGGATCAAGGCTCCTTGTCGTTTCCCGTCTCGGTTCCCCGTGGCCGGGGTCCTCTTCGTTCATAATTCAGTGAGCAAATCTCGACGACTGCCTTCCGCGAATCACGGGGCCCCGGCGAAAAGCGTGGAGAACCAAGGAGCCGGCTCCTATCCGAAGAACCTATCGCGCACGTATCTCGGGAGTTGGCTTTTGGACGGTTCTGCCACCCCCTAGCCCCTCCCGTCCGCTCGGTGTGCCACAGATAATTTCCTATTAAGATTCCGTGGCCGTTCGTGCATGAACCTTGCGCCAGGATACTATCCCTGGACGTCCTCTCTTCCCACAAGCCTTTTTCTCCTGCCCCCCCCCCCTCTCTCTCTCTCTCTCTTTCATCGACCATCTTTCTCTGCCCCTTTTTTCTCTCGTGTCTACCAACGTTTCGCCTAGCGTGAAACGAAACGTGGAAATGGCACACCTCGATACGTTCGATGTACGATGCTTCACGGAACGAAGCGAGATAATTTCCGCCTGGAGGGGTGGAAACTATGGGGCGCATGAACGAGAAAATTACTGCGATTCCGTTGTGGTAAGCCCGGGGAGTAATGCTGAAGTAATCAGCATAATTGAAACGGTGGGCAAGCGTTCGCAGGTTGTGCACACCTTTGTGCTCGATAGAAAACGACCGACTCTTTCCCAGCTATAGTACGCGTGTCAGTTGCCATCTCAAACGGGGCGCGGAAAGTGGTACAGTTGTGTGTACTGTACGCAACTGAGAAGAAATCAGCCCGGAGGAGTGCGTATCTGATTGGTCCGAGCGAAATAAGCCCGTCATATGATCCGGGCACACAGAATTGTGCCAAATAGGGTTGTGCCAAAATGGATTGTGCCAAATCGGATTGTGCCATATTCTTCTCGATCACATACAGCATGCACTACTGTACCAATTTTCACTCTGATACTGTTTTCTTGAGATTGTACTTCTACTTGGATTGATCCACTACATATTTGCTAGATGGCACAAATAGTTAGGCAACGGGAACAAAATTTCTACAACATAAACTGAACCGGAAAACAGTGCAAACCTTAAAAGTAGAAGTTTCAGGCTAGGCCTGCGTAATCTATTTTTATTCAATGTCTTTATTCAATGTTTAAAAAAAAAATTCAAAAGAGGTGGATGGAAATGCTTCGAAAATATGTCCCTAGATCCCAAATGTGCTCGGATCTCATAAACGAATCAAACTGTGCCAAATGTGAACCCCAGAAATGAAATGATCAGCATAAGTCTGTACAATCTGTTTCCACTGTCGACACTGTCTAATAATGGGAACTTATGAACAGTAAAAAAGGGGGCTGAAGGTTAATGCTGTCAAAACGTTTCCTAGGTCCCAAATATACTTCCTGTTACAAATGAACCGAACTATGACAAAATATAATTCCCAGGAATGAAAGTTCTGGCACAAGTGTCTGCGCAATCTGTTTCCACTCAATGTCAACGCTGTCTAATAATAAGAACTTATGAACAGTAACAAAAGGGGGTTGAAAATGTTAATGCTTTCAACACGTTTTCTAGGTCCCAAAAATGTTTCCTGTTCCACCAAATGAACCGAACTATGACAAAACGTAATTTCCAGGAATGAAAGTTCTGGCACAAGTGTCTGCGCAATCTGTTTCCACTCAATGTCAACACTGTCTAATAATAAGAACTTATGAACAGTAACAAAAGGGGGTTGAAAATGTTAATGCTTTCAACACGTTTTCTAGGTCCCAAATATGTTTCCTGTTCCACCAAATGAACCGAACTATGACAAAACGTAATTTCCAGGAATGAAAGTTCTGGCACAAGTGTCTGCGCAATCTGTTTCCACTCAATGTCAACGCTGTCTAATAATAAGAACTTATGAACAGTAACAAAAGGGGGTTGAAAATGTTAATGCTTTCAACACGTTTTCTAGGTCCCAAAAATGTTTCCTGTTACAAATGAACCGAACTATGACGGAACATAATTTTCACAAATGAAAATTCTGGAACAAGTGTCTGCGTCTGTTTCCACTCAACGTCGGGAACGACAAAATGAACTTACGAGCAATTAAAAAGGAGGGGGGGGGGTAGAAGCTGTTGAAGCCTCCGAAACGTTTTCCCAGATCACGAATGCGTCTCGTGGATCCCGAGCAGAACGTGTAGGGTTGTCGATAGGATAACGAGCGAGGGAACACCAGGAGATACGGGGATTGTTCGGAGCAGCTGCGGATCGTATGGTTCGACGTACCTTCATATGCTTGCGCAACGAGCTGGGGTGGGTGTAGGACTTGTCGCACCCGGAAACCCGGCAATTGTACGGCTTGTCGGACGTGTGGACGTGACTGTGCTTCTTGCGGTCGCTGCTGTTCGCGAACCGCCTCTCGCAGCCGGAGTACTCGCACTTGAACGGCTTCTCTCCTGCAGAAAGAAAAAGGGAAAAACCCGGGACGTGAATTAATGGCGTTGTAATTGAGACGTGCAATTACACGCGCGTTACACAGCGATAATTGAAAACGGTACTCCCCCCGTATCGGCTGGAGACCGATGCGATGAAAACGTGGACGTTGATCTATGCGCTCTCTCTCTCTCTCTCTCTCTCTCTTTCTCTCTGTCTCGCCGGGCAAAACAAACAATGCGCGAGACACGGCGAAGCCTGTTATCGGCACAGAAACAGCGTACGCTGCATCGATACGCTATGACGCGCCACATAATGGCCCAGAACGAGGCTTTTGACGCTAAACTGGCTTCTTATTTGACGACTATGAAGGTTGCAGTGCCGCTTCTGTGGAATGAACAAGTTTCGCTGTTCGAGTATTTACAATAAATTCTACGAAATTTTCATAAATTTTTGTATTCTTTTAGAAGGTTATACATGTCACTTTTTGTGCACGGTAGATTTAGCGTTACGTGAACACAGGCGTCCATGACTCTTGAATTGGTAAGCTTCATTGTCGCATAATTGATCAGACATGAAAATATATAATACTTATCCAATTTACTCACTTTTAATTTATTTAAGCGAATGCCAGTTTACTTAGAGCCAATCTTACGAAGATAATGAACGCAATAGTGTTTATAGATCCAGTAGACATTAATAGACCGAAAGAAATTGTTCGGTCGTAAAACGAAAATCGTTGGACGAGCATTAATTTTTAATAGACTATGAACAGTGATACCGAACGCAAGGTGTGTGTTTGTAACGTAGAACCGCGTTCTTGATTTAAGAAAATAGAAGGATAGAAAATAGTTTAGCTTGTCACGCGATCGGCAAGAAAAAGGACAGCAACTTTCGTGGCTGGAAAATGGTACCCTCAAAATGGTACTTATGGTCATGTTCACGTTTGTGCTCGTTTCAATTGCAAATTTGACCATTCCCAAATGTGATGGACCTTTCGATACATGAATAAACATCGCCGTGAGAAAATGGATCTTTTTTTAGGGTGAGAGGGGGCGAACTTGAGGTTCCGGACCACCGTGCGCGGTTGCGAACGCGCAGGAGCGTTCGGGCCGTTTCCTGCCGGATGCTTTCTGCGTTTCGCAGCGTGTAATTATCGCGAAAGCGGCGATCGGCGTGGCGAGGAAAGGCCGGAAAAATATTTTCCTCGGGCAGGCCGGTGGAAAAAGGACCCGCGGCGGCTGTTACAATGGGCCCTCGAACGCGATTACATCGTATCGCGGACCGTTTCATCGTGATTCCCGGATATATCTTGATGAGCACCGGTGGAACATTTTCTCCGGAGCTCTCCCACTCTCCCACCCCCGCCCCCCCCCCGTCTCCTCTATCTCACTCTCCTCGTGGCTCCTCTTCGCCTAGGGCGAGGAGCAGAGATATCGAGAGATAAGCTCCCCTGCACACGAATGGCCGCCGTCGTCGGGGCGCAACGAGACCGTGTGGCGTGACTCTTATTTATTTCCACCGGAAGTTGACTGGAATATATTTTACCGTCGGCTCACACCTTCCCCTCCCCTTTCCCCCCTCTCTCTCTCTCTCTCTCTTTCTCTCTAGACACCCTTTTCCGGGACTTCCTACCAGCGCTCTCGCCGAGAAGTGCGGAGACGCGCGAAGCAGGAAGCGCAAACTTGGCGGATTTTTTATGGGTAAAATGGTGGCCAACTTCGCCCTTCTGCCTTCTTCCCTATCTTCCTCCGGCTCTCATTCTGTTTCCCCGTCTGGTTCCACCCTCGTCCCGCGGCCAAAAGAAAAAAGGGAGCAGTTCGCGGCTCGGATCCGAGATCCGCGTTAGCGGAACGTAAAAACGAGGACCAAGATGGAATGGGATCCGTATGTTCGAGAGCCGAGGTTTTACCACCCCCGGGATCTCGCTGCTGCATCGTTTCCTTTCCCCGGGGACTGTCACTTCGGGCGCTTGGAGCGCGTCAGATTTGTCGTAAGTGCCTCGCCAAGAAAATTGTGTTATCTGGATTCTTCTCGTTTCTTCATCTCCAGCCAGGGTCGTTGACGACCGATACAGTGAATTCCCGTTGTAAGTCAGTGCAAGCTACCCGGTTGAAAGTCGTTGGAACTACACCACCGCGGGGTATACGATATACAGTGACTTCTCTATATTTGTCGCCAAGACCTCGATGGTAAATGTCGCGGAACTATCCCATCTACCGCGGTGTATGAGAGGTTACGAAGCTCGAAAGGCCTCGGATATCGAGTGTGAACACAACACGGCTCGGGTGTGTCTCCTGCACGATACATGACGCTGGGAAGACCCGCGTTGTTGACATGTATCGTGAATTCGATGTATCGAGCTTCGCTGTCCGTTTCTACGTGCAACGTTATGTCAGAGAAAGGCTTCTTGTCACTATCATAGGTTTATGACTAGATTGGGAATGTTCATGCAATTTCCAATTTTTGCAGAGAATTTTTCAAAAAATGGAACGAGAAATAAAATCCTATTTTTCATGGGAACAGCCTCTATAGATCCAAAACGAATAAAAATCGTACTAAATTCTATCGAATTTTGTATTATAGCATTGTCTGCAAATTTTCACGAGCCATAAATGCATAAAGATCCGCAGTCTATTTAGGACATACGGACAGTGACATTTGCGTTTCCAGCGTGCTCTGTGCATTTCGAATGCAACGTTCGACGAGAACCTCAGATCTCGTCTAAGAGTACCTCGCCAGAACCTCGCAACGGACTTATAGCGAGAATTCACTGTACATCTACTCTTTGCGGGTCGGAATATCGTTAAATGTTAAGAATCGAGTACTTTTCCAAGTGAACGACGCGATACAAGGAGATCAATCATACGGGCTATTTTGCATTATAATTTCTTCGAACAAATTACAGCGGATTCCGGTTATTCGGAATACATTAGCGTCCCGCGGTCGAATTAATCGGCCGTGTTGATTAATCGAGGTGGACCGAGGCTATTCGATTAGGTTCCGTTCTTCGTGCCTTGTCCTATATAAATGGCGGTTGGCGTAAGCGAACTGTACTACGATTTCACGGTATTTTTTAAGCAGCGGGGGCTGGCAGTCGAGGCGTTAAAGCGTCTCAATCCACTTAAGTCGACGAGGGAACCGTTTCCAAAGGTGCACGCTCGTTGATTTTTCTTTTCTGTGACCGACGGCCGTTAGGCAGTGTATCTGGAGCGAGCTATTTCTTTTTTTTTTTCTTTTTGCCGGCTCGTAGGCTGGTTTATTAATGCGATCGGGCCGGTATCGCGTCGTGGAAAAGTCGACGTCGACGCGAATACCGACAAAGAAGCGTGGTAAGTTTTCGCGCTCGGGCCAGCCCGAGGCCCGACGGTCGTTATTCATCTCACGTGTGAAAAGCGCGATAACATTGCCATGTTCCCGTGACGTATCACCGCGGCACAGATTATATTTAAATCGCTCGGACGTGGACTGCGGGCGCTTATGGCACCGCGCCGTCGTAAGAAGGCGTCTTAAATATTTATGAACCTGGAAAAGATAGCGGTTACCGCGCGCCGGTGTCGCGCCCGCTTATCTGACGTTTCACATGACTATGCTTCAAATTCTCCCGTTGGCTACCATAACGGAGAGCTTTCGCTGCTGCACAATTTGCGGCGGACAGGTTTCATTAGCCGTTTTCCTCGAAAATTAGGCTCGGCTTCGACTGGTACCTGCCGGGTCTCCACGCTTTTGTTCAGATAGAGAACTTTGCAGGAAAATGTATTCTCCTTCGAGGAACGAAAGTAATTTTAACTCTTCGTTACTCAGGTAAGAAATCATCATTACTCAGGTAGTTTCATGAATACGAAATCTCTCTCTGTGCCAGAGTTTTCGCTCCTGGACTATTTGCGGTGCACAAGTTTCGTTAGCCACTTTCCTCGAAAATTAGGCTCGGCTCAAACCTTTGACGGGGCACCTATACCTGCTAGAGACTGAGAGATTTGCATGCTTTTGTTCGTAATAGCGAAATTTGCACGTGCAGCTTTGACTCATTCGTGGGACGCTTCTATTGTTGTGAAACGAAATTGATCAGGTAAGAATTATTGTTCAGGTAGGGTTCCATACACCCCATTTCTGTAAACCATACACAACTCTTGCACTTGCAAGAAATGCTTAACAAGTTAAAGCTTCTGTTAGTGTCCCTAATCAACAGAGTGATATTCAAACTGTCTGTAATGCAAGAGCTATCTGTAATTACACGTTTCCATTGTAATACATCTAATGGGGTTTGCCACACCCCGTCTGAGCAGAGTTAAAGACCCTTATTAGTCTGACTGCCCTATGGTATGTTTGTGTAATTATTAGACAATTACCAATTTACACAGTTGATTTTCTAATAATTAAATTCGAGAAAAATCCCATTCGCTGATTAAACGGTTCATTGTAGGAAGAATGTTGTTATATTTTAATGCTACAAATTCTTCCTTCTATTTCATAAATTTGCAGGTGCCACAAATGCACAAAGATCTGCAATCTATTTGGTTATATTTTAATGCTACAAATGCTTCCTTCTATTTCATAAATTTTTAGGTGTCACAAATGCATAAATATCTGCGATCTATGAATTAACATGCACCTGGATTGCCTCTGTTCATTCATAAAACTTGACTAACAATCATATATTATTAGAATTGCATTCTGGAATGTAAGATAGTCTTAACAACGGTCTTTTTATAGAAATCTGCGAATACGAACTTCAACAGACACACAGCTCAAGTGTTCGTCCACTGAATAGGTCACCCTATACAGTGAATTCTCGATATGTGTCAACAACACGGGTCTTGCCAGCGTCGTGTATCGTCCAGGAGTCATACCCGTGTTATGTTTACACTCCTCGGCGTCCGAGGCCTCTCGGGTACACCCCGCGTGGGGATAATTCCGCGACGTTTATCATCGAGACCTTGGCGACATAGAGAAATCAGTGTACCTCGATGAAAAGACTTCGCGAACTTTGCATTCTAAAACATTTCGAGTGCAATACTTAATATTTTGGGTGATACGGATCCTCGGTGAATCGTCTCCACCGATTCGCATCTTCTCGTTGGCGAATCCTCCCCCTCCCCCTCCTGCAGCCAATTTCGCACTACGGTTCGAATAGCGTGGTGCCAACGACGCCTGGTTATCCGGTGCCGGCACAAAGGCGACACACTCACACGTATATGTGGAGTATATCTGGCGCGCGGTTCGGTCTCCTTCGACCGAAAACGGGACGATTAATAACTTTTCAAATCTGTCCCCGGCAGGGTCGTGAGCCCGCCACGGGGACCGTCTCTTCGGTAGCGAGCACGTTGGCAAATAAATAGCAGATAAATAAAAGCCTCGCGTCTCTCCTACGTCCTGCGTCCTCTGTGTCCTGTGTGTCGTGCGCTGCGTCGGGGTTGCGTGTGCAGATGGCAACAATATGCCGTGAAATATTGCCCCCGGCGCGCGTGTGCGAGGAAGAACGCACGCGTGTGCGTGCCCCCGGAACCCTATAGGAAGACGCGCCTCGATACACGCTTGATACACTCACGAGCCGAGAGCCCCCCTCTCTCTCTCTCTCTCTCTCTCTCTTTCTCTCTCTCTTTTCCCGTCTATCTCTCCTTTACCTGCGGGATTCTTCGCCGAGGGAGACTCCGCTCCGTAGGACTCCCAACCCGGCGGAAGGATTCCCGCAGAATTTTTTGGTGAGGATCCAGACTCGCATAGTACTGGCTATGATCGTTTAACTGATCGAGGGGACTAAGATTTCTGTTTCTAAATTAAAGCGAATTTCCTAATTTTATTCTATCTGCCCTTTTGATTTTTCATTTTGATTTTGATCATATTTTTATGGGGTCTGAGGAAGAATTACATCAATTGGTGTATTAGAAAGTACATGGTTTCGTTAAAAATATTGAAAGTGACCTTCGTATGCCCTCTACTTGACCACCCAGAGAAAAACCATTAACATAGAATTATTCCCCTCTCAAAACCATATAACTTTTATTCAAAACATTTCTCGGTATCGTTAATAATTTCAAAGATATTCGAGTGATTCACTTCAAATGGGACACCCTGTATATTCCTCAAACGAGAACGAAAAGACAAGTCGAAATTGCACTGAGAAATACTTCACAGACGCCTCTGAAGAGTATAATGAATCCTTAGCAAATGAATAAATTTCAAATCGAAGATTTAACCAATTGAAGGATAATAAGTTGATAATTACAGAAGGAACGTGCCGAACAAAGGAAAATCAGCTTGACGAAAACAGGAGGGGTAGCGCGAATCGTTTATTCTCCCGGTCTCTAATCCACCTAATTTTCTTATTAGCCCCGATCTTGACCAGTGACGACAATTCCGGCCGCGTCATCTTATTTCAAAGATCCCCGACAACAATACGTCCATACAAATTCGAAACACAGTTGCGCGTGCGTGTTTCACAGGACGGGATTGTGTTGGTGAGGGGACTGGGAACCGCGAGAGCGCACACAAGGGGAGAACCACGGACGCGTATATAAACTCGAGATTCATGGTGCACCGGGTTGCAGCGTGGTGCAGCGAGAAAGGGAGCCCCGAAGAGCAGTTCCCGAAGGGCAGTGTAGGCACCGTGTTATGACTTTCAGAATGGGGAGGCACAATGGCCCAGATCCGCGCCGGATAAAATAGTTATTATAATCGTTTTGGCTACGGCCGGGATCGAACAGACAGAGAGAGACAGAGAGCAGAGAAAGAGAGAGAGGGAGAGAGGGAGTGAGAGAGACGGAGGAGAGAGCACATGCGCACGGACGCGTGCGTTTGTACGGTATTCCAAAAGCATGCAAAATAAAAAACGATAATGCATGGAACAACCCCGAAACAAATATCTTGGTGTGCACCAACTAAAAGATTCAAAATTATAATTTGATTTACGAACTAATGCGAGGGAAATGTGATACTGAACTAACACATGAAAAAAAAAAATAGTCTCTTGAATAAATAGTCTTGCTTTCTATGTCGTTTATAAATGTCCTTAACACTAAACCCACCACGGTGAAATGACCGGTTTTCTTTGCCGCAATTATTACACTTATAGGAAATTACTGAATTGACTTCTTTATTTAAGCACGTATTATAATGAAAATCGTACAAAGTTTAAGTAAATTCTTTTGTATATTTGTGATTGGTGGGTTTAGAGTTAGTAAATCAAACAGAGCAAAAATTCAGGAATAAAACAAGAAGCCAAGACTCCGTCGATTCGCGATAAGGTAGAGTGACCACGTTACCGACAAAAATAGGCGAAAAATGGTTTCACGTGCCTCAACTTTTCGCCCTTATATGAGAATATTTTTCGCTGGGAAAGGGCTCGTTCGAAAGAGGAAGGTCCAATCTAGCGCGCGCTGGTCACGAGCTGACGAGATTATGCAGATATTTGGTAATATAAGCGTTAGAAGTAGGCCAAAAATTGACGATGCGCGTGCCGTGGAATCCAAGCATTTTTATGCCATTGGATGAGTTTTCTAGATGAAATCGAGAGTAGTGCGCGCTAGAAAATATCTTCGGCTACAAATTGAGCTATATTTTGTCTTCATTCTCTGCGAAATAAAGCCTAAAACTTGAAGCACTTTCTGGCGTCAGAATTCATGATATCGATAATACAGAGCAAAAAATGTGACAAGTTTAGGTCACAGACCTAAGACCCGTCGGATCAAAACCAAGACGGATCTTAAGTCGGTGGCTGAAGGCTGTGAACGGAAATTATACAGCAGTTACCGACCTGCTGACTCTGCAAAAGTCACGTGATTACGCAAAGTATCATACTCCTTCCTGTCGTCCCAATATGCAAGTTTCAATCACGAAATGCGCGTAATAGAATAAGACGCATAATTCGAGAGCATGCGAGCAGCTCGCGCTGGCCATCAACGTCTCAATTAATTACGCGCGGCTTAAAGGAGGCGATTGGCTCTCATTTGCCGCGAGCGGCGCGGTAATAAGGCATTGTTCGCGCAACAATGGCCCCGGGCGGCAAGTGTTGATTCCCAACAAGACAATCATCGAAACGGTCGGTGTTCCCCGTTGCTCGAATTAATAGATCCTCCTCTAGATCGTCTCCCAGAGGAAGGAGCCGGCGAGCGAAACGCGCGTTTAAAGGAAATTCGCGGCGGGCTCCTCGTACAATGTACACCCGCGGAAGATTTATTATCGATACCGCTTCCGTCGGAGCGTGGCCTCGAGGAGCGGCGCGAACAGGCCGCGCCACGGTTCGCACCTTGAAGAGAGCTGCAGCATAAAAGCAATCTAGAATTCCATCTTTCCTTGAATGCCCCTTAGTAGGAGACTTATTGAGCCGCAGTTTTCCGAAAATCTCCGGAGTGATATATGGGCGTTCGCCATTGTGCCGGCCTCACGAAGGCTCGCTCTCCCCGGTTTCCTCGGTCGAAGGATAATGGATGATTTTTCGCGACCATTATACTCGAGCAGGACACCAGGTCCCGGACCGTCGGACATTGTTGCGAACCGTACCAGAAAACCGAGCTGCCCCCACCCTCTTCCCACCAGCTTTCTTCCTTACGAAGACACCCCTGCCCCCTCTATTATCGTCGGGTTCTCGTCTGGATAATTTTCTTGTTATACGTTCGGCATTAGTGAAAACCAAGAAATCATTCCTGCTTCCTCGCGTCGATTTCCCCACTCTTATGGGGTGGTTCCCTCAAGCAGACATTTCTGCACCCTCTCTGAATATGGTCGACTCCCTCCATTGTAGCAGAGTCCTTATGTGGATGATTTTCTTGTTATACGTTTGATATTATTGGAAACCAAGAAGTCATTCACGTTGCTGGAAAACTGAGCCACCTCAGATTTTGGGGTGAACTTTCTTGCATGGAGACATTTCTGCACCCTCTTTGGACCAGGTCTACCACCTCTATTATAGTCCTTGTGTGGATGATTTTCTTGTTATGCGTTTGATATTAGTGGAAATCAAGAAGTCTGTTTCTGGAATACTGAGCCAGTTTCATGCTGAATTTTCTTGCACACAGTCCGTGCATACTTGTGGATCATTTTCTCATTGTGCATTCAGTAGTAGTAAAAGCAGGGCGAAATCATCCCCACGTTGATTTTCTCATTTATTCCAAGATAAAACCGCGCTACCAATACTAGACTGCGGATTTTGTGCATTTCTGACAAAAATTGCTAGGTGTAATTTTAAGTAGCACAAACATTAGAAAAATTTAAACATACTATTATATTATTTTCAATCTGCCAAACATAACAAGAAAGAAAATAAATTTCTATTTGATTTCAGCTCGTTGCAATTCAGGTGAAAAATTTTGCATAAAGATCCGCAGTCTATCACCTTTCTGATCAAACTTCTTGCACACAGACACCCTTGCCCCCTCTCCGAACCAGGCCCCTCTATTGTGTAGGTGTTTTCGTGTGGATAATTTTCTTGTTACACGATCGACATTAGTGAAAACCGAGAAATCATCCCCGTGTCGATCCTCGGCGTCGATCCCGTCCCGCAGCGAGATAAGATCCGAAAATGTTGCCGCAGATCGATCTTGGCACGGATTAGGACCCCGAGATATTGGATCTAGATAAAGACCCTCGGGGAGGCTCGCGTTTTGTAAATTGATTGCACCGTGCCCTCTCTCTCTCTCTCTCTCTCTCTCTCCCACCCTCTCTCTTTCTCTCTTTCCCTCTCAGCGTCCGCCTCCGACGCGATTTTTGTCCCCGTGTGGCAAAAGTCGAGATCCAGACGCTGATAGAGAGAGAGAGAGAGAGAGAGAGAGAGAGAGAGGGGTCTCTCGTGAGATCGGACGATCGCCGGTTATGATCGATGAGCTTTCCGTAGCGGGATAAAAGCGGGATCGAAACGTGAACGTCGCGATTTAATGAAAGCTGCACGAGCACATCGGACACCGTGGCGGGCCTCTCGGGAATTAGAATCGGGGCCCCGGCCGGCAGATCGTGATTGGATAATCATCGCCTGCCCGAAAATGGAAGTGTCTGCTACGCGCAATTCATTGCGTCACGACTCTCTCGCCTTTTGTAATCGCACTATCCCGCTCGCCTTACCTACACTACGAACACTATGTACACTCTGTGTACACGCTTCTGTAATTGTACTCTTCTGGGCACCTCGGGAATCGTGACTTCAATTTTCACGGACGATCTCTACCGATTCTTACCGACGAATTAATTTTATCTCGTCTCGGTACACTAAACCACGGATTCTACGCGTTTATAACAAAAACGACCGGATGAAAACTGTCGAGGTATTAGAAGAACACTATTGCATTATTACCAACCGATTAACCCTTAGCACTAGAATGTAAGGTGTCTCTAAAAATTGCTGTATCATTCAAAATATTTTTTACATTATTAAATTTGTTTGTATTTAATAAATTACTGAACATGTCAGTATTGTACGAGGAAACTCCATTGTTTTGGAGTTAAAATGGCTTCGAGTGGAAAGGGTTAAATTTATTACAGTATGAAATATGTTTTCCTTTGTTGTGTATTTGTTACGATCCTTGTGTCCTTGGTGTTCATCCGAACGTAGGTTCAGAGGTTAGTTTGTAGAATGCGAAAATCTTTCTGTATTTTGTTAAACAATCTTCATTTAATAATCGGACTGAATTTTCTTACGTTTCTACTTACAGAAAATCATTTAACACTAGGTTTACGGGCCGGGATTCTAATATTTTTAAGTTACAATTACCGAGATTGTAAGGATGCATCCATGAGAAATTATTCAACAAATCTCTTTGGGTATACCTATACCATAAAAAAGAAAAAATAGCTAAAAATTTGGATAGATAAATTCTAGTCACTTTCACAAAATAATCTATGATAGTAATTTTTAGTGGTCCGTGAACCTGGTTTTAAAGAATGTAAAAATACTATTATATCAGTCCCGACAGATTAAAATCATGTACGTATGTAGTTTCTGGTGTCTCGTAACTAAGGCACACAATTGTAATTTCGCATAGAAATCCGCAGTCTATAAATTACAAACTGTACGGTAACAAAGTAAGAGTTCCGAGTGGTGAATAAGAAGAGGTAAAACAGCACGGTTATTTATTGCAAGACGGACTTCCCAGTAGCGTAGCTATCCGGAGGAATTCACCGCGTGTATTATTTTCGGCTGTGCTGCTATTTTCGCTGGCGGGAAAATTCCCGTGGAAGGTATAGGGGATGGACGAGGTCAGACGAAAGTTTACACGAGTGTCTGGCAAAGCCGCGCGAACCTGCGCCGGACAAAGCCTCGGAATCAAGGATGATCGGGGGCTGGAAACGCTTCCGCGGCGATGGCTTCGCAAAACGAGGAGGCGAGAGTCTGGCGGAAAACTCGCCCCGGGGAAAAAGTCGAGGAGGCAGGGGTAAAAAGCGTACAACCACCGTCGTCAGAGGAAGAGAAGAAGAAGAAAAAGAAAAAAAGAACCGCAAATCCGTGGGTAAACGTAACTACCGGTTGATGCGCCCGATCATTCCGCCATGTTGGCTCCGAAAGGGAGAGCGCCATCGGCAGATGTTTCCTTTCCCGTGGTAATTCGAGTGTTTGTCCGTGCCTCCCATCCGTTCCGTTCCGTTCCGTTCCCTCGTTCCATTCTGTCCGATGCTGCGCGCCGTATCCTCGCCACGTAACAGCCTCTCGCCGATGATATATCCTCGATCTCCATTGGAAAGTCGGACGGGATCCACCGGGATCTTGTCGAGATAAGACAAAAGGATGGCACGAACGAAACCACGGCGAGATCCGGGCCGGATCCTTCTGTCCGATCGATCTATGAAAGCCTTCGGAAAATCGCGCTGGGATCTGGATCTCGATCCTAGCGCGATACCGGCGAGATGTTCCCCGTGTAACGACCTCGAAGGGCGGAGGATCGATCACGGTGGAGGATGCTCCATGGGAACTTTCGGTTCATCGGATCGGCGGAACGCGGACTCTGTTTTTGACGTGATACGAGGTTCGTTTCTGACAATTGTTAAATTTCGGGCGACGATATAGTTTCTTGCGACAGTTCCACTTCCTTCTTCCTGTGTCTTGAACCTCGAAACTTCATTTTTGAAGGTTCTCAGTCAATTTTCTTTGAGAACAATCGATTTATCCATTGCGCGATTGTGACGTTGCACGGTTAATTAAGGATTTAAGTGCTTACAGATGGGATAAATATTTCCAAAATAGCCGAACTATGGTTTCGTTTTTGAAGAATTTTATGACTTTATTGATCATTGGTTTGGCGAAGTCGAGCTTGTCTTTGAACACTGGTGAACAGGGTGAGGAAGCTTTTCAGTTAATAAGAGTATTAATTAACCCTCTGTGGTCCTATTTTGAGCCAGACTAGATATTGAATTTATAATATAATAATAATTCCTTATTTTACGGACATTCATCAATAATGTCACAATTATTTGTTTTACGTAAGTAAAACTGTAGAGTTTTTTATTTGTTCTGAATAGGAGGTACCCACGGAAATATAAATGAGCCACACAGTAATTTCTCCATATATGTCGTCAAGGCGTAGAGGATAAACGTCGAGGAATTATCCCCCCTACCGCGGAGAATACCTCGTGAGGGGCCACGGAGCCCGAGAGGTCTCGGATGCCGAGGAGTGGTAGAGGGGGAATCATTACTCTGTATATGTCGCCAAGGCCAGTATGATAAACGTCGCGGAATTATCCCCACTATTGCGGGGTATACCCGAGTGGGCCCACAAAGCTCGAGAGGCAGTGTAAACATAACGGGGTATGTCTAACTTCTGTAGAATCACTGTATAATTTTGTAACAAGTTTTGAAGCGAAGGAGAGGGAACACGTTGGACAAGAAAGCAATCGGTCAATGTTGTCCGCCAGTGCTGCATGTTGTCTTCCGTCCAGTCGGTCGTTCCGAAAAATCGCGAGGGTATCTTGATTCTCAAAAATTCGGTAGCCCAGTGTCCTGCACGTAGGTGCAGTTTAGAGTCGTATATCCTTGCCCGTTATCTGAGTCGGGATGCTACCGTTGCGAGCCACTCTCTCGCTCGGGACTCGTCCAGAGATCCTCTCCCTCCCTCTCTCCCTCTCTCTCACTCTCTCTCTCTTTTCCCCATAGCCGTCTCTCTCTGACGCGTCGGTTTACACGACGTTTATACGTGTTTATGTAAACTCCGGCCACGGAGCACACGTGTTGCTGCTGCGGTTGCTGCTGTCGCTGGCAACTAATCTTCCCTTTCCAGCTGGTTCCTCTTTCTCTGTCGTTCTTCGGGGCCGCTGTTCCCTCCGTCCCGGTTCCACCAGCAGCGCGGCCACAGTCAGATCAAACTCGGAGATTTTCAGAAACTGCCGGCATAAAAGATAGGGGCGCCATGGGCCACGGTATGCCGCTCTGCCCATCTAGAGTTACCAGGGTCGGGGTACACCAGAGTTCTCCTCCCGTTTCGGCCGCGTGAAAACAGAAAAACCCCTCCGACGGGGGGAACTTAGGGTCCTCGGGAACCGAGATGATTGCACGGAAATTGATACTTCGATCGGAATTTCGGGTCAACGGAGAATGCCACCGGCTCTGTGGCCGAGGCAGCCGTGGGTTGACGAAGATTCCCGGAAACTCGGCGCAATCCTGTTTCAAAGCGATACAACCAGGGTCTATCAAACCTCGCACTCATGTCCTTATGCTGACCTCTTAACCCTTGTGCCAGTAAAAATCTACGATAAGTTTGCTACTGGTCAATGAAAATATTAAGGGAATGGGTACCCGGTTATTGACATAAAGGTTAAGGTCCACCTCCTTAATACAGCGTCTACTCGATATTTGTCACAAACGCCTAACCGATAAAAGTCCTAGAACTATGCCGACTGGCGCGGGGTATACCCCGTGAGGGGCCATGAACCATGGCCTCTAGAGCTTCACTGTCCTTTTATACGTTCTGTGTGGATCAAAGAATAGTATCTCCTAGTCCATATATGTCACTGGCTAACCCCGTTTCTTGTACTTGTATCGAGTAAACACGTGTAAGTATTACATCCCTTATCGGATACAATTTTTTTTTATTATATACACAGAATTAAAGGTCCTTTCGAAAAGCGTAATAAGCGTTTCTATTGACAAAGAATTGCCCCATTTCTTCATATTTGTCATCGGGAATACTTCAACGGTCGAAATAAATGTTTCCCTCGCTTTAATGTGAGTTCCCTACAAATGAAACTGAACAGACGTAAAAAATTACCGGTCATCCCCTAACTCCGTTACCTTCCAATACAAAATTGAAACTGAAGGTAGAGGTTGAAGAGAAAATGTACAATGATTCTACCTATTACCTTACAGTCCAAAATTGAAATTGAAGTTGGAGGTTGAAGAGAAAGTGTACAACGAATGATTCTACGTATTCCCTTACAACCCAGAATTGAAATTGAAGACAGAGAAGAGGAAGAAGAACTTGAAGATAGGGGTGGAAGAAACATGGTACGCCGATCGTCTCGACGCCAGTAATCAGTAGTGACTGATTAGATAGAGACCGACTAAACACTCTAATCAGTCGTCACGGCGAGCTTTGCATGATAGTGTCCACATTGTCCCATCGAAATGGGATTTCCTAAAAGCGTTGCTCGTTGGGCTCGCTACCGGTACGGCCCTGAGGGTCTCCCCGTATGCAAAGTTGCTCGTTATTTATTCGTGGAAGGTGGCATTTTTTTGGACACTGACCCGCGCGTATATAGTTGTCACGGCGCCGGCTATCTTTGCACCGATCTACCATAATTGAATGTCCCCGCGGCGAAAGGGGCACCGTGGTCGCCCTCCACCGGTCTAGAGGAAGAAGACGAAGAAGAAGAAGACGAAGAAGAAGACGAAGAAGAAGGAGAAGAAGAAAGATCTTCTCGCGGGATGGAAACCGAGAAGTTTGTCGTCGGGCACACGTATCGATCCCTCGTGGCCACTCGTCAGAGAATGGCGTCCGAATATCTGCGGCCATGCTGGCCCCTCCGACACCCTTGCGTGTCCCTCGTATCGGATGGATTCATCTAACCGTGGTTCCGATGGTAAACGGTTTGCGAGCAAGTCGAACGCCAATATCGAAGCGTGCCCCTCGACGCGCAGGTACACACAAACAGCGCCGGAGAGCAAAGCAGAACCGAAGCAGAGAACGCGCGGAGGAGCAGCGTTCTCGAGGGCTCTCGAAGCCCTTATTCAGGGGTAGAGTATTAGGTGCCGCGCCGCGCCCTTATCCCCCATTCAAGGGCCACTGAAAGTCTCGTCAACTTTTGCACGGGCCACAGAGAAAACAGCAAACAGATTTTGCCGGTCCCGGGTCTCCCTCCTCTCTCTCTCTCTCTCTCTCTCTCTCTCTCTCTCCCCCTCCACCGGACTTGAAGAGAAACGAAAGAGGGTTGCGGCCGCTTTGTCGCATCTTTGTGCACCGGTGCTAAACGGCAGAAGAGCCAGCGACTAGGACACCAGTCGGAGGAAGATAGACTTGCTTGTTAGGCCGCCCATTGTCCGGCTCGAGGATTTTTCCGAAAGGAACTTTTCGTTCTCGATTCGTGTCGGCGAAAACGTGGACTTTTCACTGGAGGATAGAGAGAAAGAGAGAAAGAGAGCATGGCGAATAAGAGCGAGAGGATAAGGGGGAGTAATCGGTCAAAGAAAACGTCCGCAGATTAGCATTTCAGGTTTCGAGAACCGGAACGAATTGTGTTTCGAGTGCCGGGCGCACACCGCGCGCGAGTACACGGCTACTTAGGCGCTCTTCTGTCGCTCTCGGGCCCTCGACAGCCTTCGTTTATAAGGGCCTTGTGTGTCGCTGCCCTCTTTGTGCTACGTTTCGGGCCCCGTGTCGCCGCTTTCTCGCCTCTCAGCGTCCTGTCGCCGCTGCATTTTCACACGAACCGCGGACACCGATCCGCCCAACTCTGCCCACGGCAAGAGTAACCTCGTGCTTCGACCAATTTTCGCCTAATTCGCGCATCCCCCACCACTGCCTACCGATCTGACGCGTACGATTAGGCGTCACGCTATCCCCCTACCGGTCTCCCACCGAGTACCGCCCAAACCAAAGACGTCATTGACGACAACGTAAACAGTTAACTAGGGGGTTCAGACATTGTAGCACCTTCTCAGATCCAGTTTTACCAGAAAATATCTGTACGCCCCCTCTCCACATTCCCCTCACATTCCCCTCTCACGCCTACGGTCACATTTGACAGCGGTTGGCTAAGCATACAGTCTCTGAAAGAGAAGCGAGCCACATTCAGAGGGGGAAGCATTTCTCTATATAATATATAATAAGTATGCAATAACGAATAAGATCCTCGGAAGGTACGGACGCTGCCACTTTACAGGGTTGTAAAAAAAATTATACTTTTTAGAATACTTTGAATATTTCGCTTTACCGAAAACTGTAAAAGAATACGTGTTTCCTCTTCTACCATCAGTACAGAACGGAAGGCAAATCAAATTCTTTGCAAATAATTGATTACTTATGGGTACCCCTATGTCGCCAAGGCCTGGGTGATAAACGTCGCGGAATTATCCCCACCACCGTATATAAGCTCGGGTGACCTCGGACGCCGAGGAGTGTAAACATAACAGGGTACGTCTCCTGGACGATACATGACACTGAAAAGCCCCGTGTTGATGACATATATCGAGAATTCACTGTTTACACGTTCGCAGATCGTCTAGTAACCCTGCTCCGATCCGAAGCGAGGTTATTCTTACGGTGGACAGAGTATAGTGTCCCCTCCTCCGTCGAGGAATTTCGAGGTCGAGGGAGTCGATACTCGCGAAGAAGTTCGCACCCCGAAGAGCCGAGAGAGCCCACTCGGCAAACTTTCCTCCGATTCCCCGGAAAGGAGTAACCCCGCAGCCGTCAAGAAGGAAGTTCGTGATTTACGCGCGGCCGGGATTAAGCGGCGGGGAAAGCTTCTCGCGGGCACTTCACCGTGTGTAAAGACCGTCGAGGGGAGGGGCCTAACGAGAGCAGAGGGGGAGGGGAAGATACATCGAGGCACCGCGCACAGCCCCAGACCCGACGCTTTATCGAACATTCCCCGGCTGGCGATGCGGACGTTTCTTTTCTTCGACGCGACGCTTACACGTCCGACAGGATTAAACCTTCTTAAGGGACGGAAGACAGTGACCAGGACCTGCTGCCAGGCACGACGGCAACCGGCCACGATGCCCGGGGTGGGCGATAATTCAGAATCGTTTTAAATCATGCTTACCGCCTCGTCCGAGAGGTACAAGACGCCGCGGATCTTTCACGACGCGGCGGCGGCGTCGTCGCTGGAATCTCAGTCGATTTGCGAGTCTTTCGGCGATTTTTTTAACTGCGTTTTTCGTGTTCACTTTTTTTGGATCGTTTACTTTTTGGTGCTTCGCTGTAAGCTTCCTACGTGCGTGATTTTATTGGCAATTTATTATTGCTGATGAAAATGCTGGTTCAATTGAGTCACGTTTAATAAGATGTTTTATTAGCTTCACGATTGATAAGACATTTTGCATTCAGGGATTACAGTGTAAACGAGTCATTCGATTTTATGGAAAGACACATCGGTGTACTTAAGGACGAATATGATTAGATTAACCAGAACAAGTATGCTATGGTTAGACTGCATGTTTTATACATTTATGACAGCAATTAATGCATATAATACAGAGCTACGAAGACATTACAAGGATTCGAGAGTGCTGTTATATTATTATCGGTTTATTCAAATTATTTTTAGTACAACCCAATAGTACAGCAATGTTATTTATGGGCAACCCAATAGTAAATGTGTTAGAGAGACATTTGCACCTGATTTGTACGCCGCTTGAACAGAGTGCAAGTACCAGTGCTGGTACCAGCGTAATTCTGTATACAAGAGATTGCAATCGTTTCACGATTTCACTGCAAAAGTAAGGCAACGCGACGAACGTGTTCTGACCCATTGGAAACAATGCAGCCGGCGGAGCCGCAGCGCCGAATTAAACGCACTTTAGTCACGGTTAATTTGGTTAGCCGACGTTTAGTCATTAATAGATGCTGGCGCAAGATCGATCGGTATTTATTGACGGCGGATGATTCGACGATTTCGACGCGGCCCGGGCTGGAGGATCGTCGACTACAGACTTTCGTAGTTCCCTCGGCCCTTCGTTTCTCCCTTTCTCTCGTGGCTCCGGTCGCGAGAAAGTCCCGAGGAGAGCCCTCCAGCCCAATGTTGACGTGGCACTCTCCGGCTCGTTTTCGTGTGTGGGCCAGTTTTCAGCTTATTAATGAACAGGCCCCGGCCAGCTCTAACGATTAGACACAGGGCGTGGCGAAAAGATTGCTAAATCAGATCGCGTTCCAGGACTCTAAGAGCTCCGCTATGCAGCGCGTTAGCCTACTAGCTATTAAGCAGACTCGCCTCGACACTCGTCTGTCGATCGATCCTCGTTCTAATCGTCCTCGCGACTCGCAGCCCGGTATCCTTTAGCCTTTTAATTAAGATGTAATCGGCCTCGAACCGGCGTTCCATCGACCGACGAACGATACAAACTCGTCCGAGACCGAGAGATACCAGCCTACCTAGTCCAATGAATCCGATAATCATCCGGAAGCAATTATCCTTGTGTGTACCGAGTGTTAATTGGAACGGTCATGGATTTTCTCGCTGGATCTCGCTTGTTCGAGCGATCCGTCCTTATTTGCTCAGGCGTACGATCCTTCTTGATTAGGCTACTTTTTTGATACAGTCTTCCTCTGCATGAACGTTATAGGATTGTTACTTCCATTTCCTATCGTGTCAATTGATCACTAGATTGCACTGCATTTTACATCATGCTTCACAATTTCGAAACAACTACAGAATTACATGTTTCTGGGGAAACATTTTTGCTTATCGTTCCAAAAACTTTCATGTTATAAACCGATCCGAAATAGAAGATTGTTAGAGAGTAAGATATATAGTATTTCTGGAACATGATGGGGACCAGTAAAATTCCAGAAAATTCCGCTGTCCAAATATAACGATTAATTGTTACACAAACACGAATTTTTGTGAACGAATTGAAAACAGCCTCTATCGAACAGAAACATAATCTCTTCCACCGCGTGCCCTACTATCGCGACAGAAATGTAAAAGCAATTTCAAAATTTACACAAAACTGCTCATTTTCCTCTGTTCCATATAACTAGACTTGATGCAAAGTGAAAATTGTCTTTTATCGTAGACGCACAAAATCCGCAGTCTGACACACACGCGGTCGTGGCAGAGAGTATACTCGGAGATTAGGTTAAAAAATCGTCGAATCCACGAACAAACGCGTACCCCAGAATCGCGGTGCTAACTTTCTGAAGGTCCTGACACCGACGCAAACAGAAGAAAAAACGCGAACTCGGGGCGAATCGCGAGTCGTTGGGGGTGAGAGGCGCGGGCCCCAAGAAAAGGGGTCCAATCGTCGGCTGAAGCGGACGAGGGAGGGGGCGATGGGGCCCGTAGCGCGTGGTGGGGGAGAACATAATGTTTCCCACAGCGCGAGGAGTTGTATATTTTACGATATGGCGAGCAATTTGACATCTCGCGCGAGGCATAATTCACGGCCGTGTGCGTGGCCTGGCCCTCGCCCACCCCCTCGCGTCCGCAATGATAGGGCAGTGTGCGTGCATCGACGCGAGCCCGAACACGCGAGAACGCATGAAGGATAGCTGGCGAACGCGTGCACAACTGCACAACTGCACCGCGGCCGGACAGGTACCCACAGGTACCCGCTCGCGCGCGTCCGAGCGCATCGAAACCATTAGAGGCTGGGACTCTTCGTAAATATAACGCGGACGGCCGCGATTCGTTTCTTTCTCACCCTGCACACGCCCCCGCACTGCACCCCCTTTGCTCACTTAGCTCCCCTTTGTCCCTCCGAACCCCTTCCATCAGAATTTCATACTTTTTCAAAAGCAATCTAGGCCCTCCAATAATGGAGGCTTTATTTTCCTTCAATTTAATGTCGCCTCATCAACGATTATTGTCAGTGATATTTAAGTCTCGATATATTAGGGGGACATATAAGTAATCAATTATTTTGAAATCGAAAACAAACTTTGTAGTAAATTCAAGTTTTTATTTCTTAATTTATTATATAATCTCCACCATTATCAAGGACAGTTTGTCATCTTCCCTGCAAATTTTCAACCCCCCCCCCTTATAGAAATCCAGGGTTCGTGAAGCAAAATATGACTCAAAGTTGTACAAAAAATTATACTTTTTAGAATATTTTGAACAGAGGCTGCTTTACCGAAAACTGTAAAAGAATACGTGTTTCCTCTTCAACGATCGGTACAGAACTAAAGGCAAAACAAATTCTTTGCAAATAATTGATTACTTATGGTTACCCCTAATATGTCAACAACACGGGTCATGTATCGTGCAGGAGACATACCCTCCTTATGTTTACACTCCTTGGCGTCCGAGGCCTCACGGGGTATATCCCGCGGTAGTGGGGATAATTCCGCGACGTTTATCATGTAGGCCTCGGCGACATATAAAGAGAAATCACTGTACTTTACTATCGAAACGTCCTTGTTGTAATTACCCAACTGTTGTTATCGTTAATATGCTATTTCCTAAATGTCTTACAATATGAGCGCAAATTTTATTGAGGGAAATTACAATAGATTTGTTGGATCCCTTCTTGGAGAAACAAACTAAATGCCAGAGGGAAGCTAGAGATCCTGAAGCGAAAGGAGAGTGTTTCGAGCAGGTGAACAAGTCAAGGAGCTGCGGATTAATTGGGAAAGAAACACGGAAGTTTCCCGACACCATCCCCCAACAGGCTTTCCATTTATTCGCGTCCATTCGACACGAGCCTCGCAATCGTTGATACGCGGTTGGCGTGCTCGCACGTCGTTTCATGGCGGAATTTTATTCACCGAGACTTTTCGCTCCCCAACTTCCTGATAGTGTCTTTAAGTGTTTTTGCGATCCCGAATGATTGATGCTTCCGTGATCCTCGCCATGGAAAGTTGTTCTTTATTTACCTGTATGTACTAACCGCTCCGCAATAACAATAACAATTCGGTTTTACTGCTCACGCGAGATCGTTAAAACCACCACGGAAAAATAGTGGTAACAAAGCTCGTGTTGTTAACACGTTGGCGACTATGAAAATTAGGCAAAATCGATGCAATTTACTTATTGGAATCAAAACTGAGAAGTTGAGATTTAGGATCATAGTAGGAGCTCGGTTATCCGAACCGAACGGGGAAACATGACTGTTCGAATATAATTACAAGTGACTGTTCCTAATATTATACGAACTACGATTATAAGACTAGGAATTTTATGCATTTACGACAAAAACGATTCGCTGCAATTTCTAACAGTAGAAAAATTAAAAGTACTGAGAAAAAGTACTAAAATTATTAAAGGAGAAAAGAAATTCCTATGTTACTCCTCCTTCTTGCAACGGATGCAGAACATTTTTATTTTACATAAAAATCCACAATCTACTTATAATTCAATTTTTATTCATTTCTACAATGAATAGTGGATCTCCTTAGATTGAGCTAATCACAAGCATGTTGGGATACCAGAGACTTGAATCGTCTGAAGTTCGGATAATCGAGGTCGTACTGTAATTATTCAGTCCTGTTAAATTTCAATCATTAGAGTACCCTATCCCCACAAAAATGAATTTATCTCGAGAAATAATTTTTCTCCCGGAATATGAGTAACAAGGCGGTCAACGGCGTTAAACGCAGGAGTCCTGCACAGATCGGAACGATTGCGTGGGACATTAAAAAACCTGGCGAAACAGGAACGAGCCTTCCTTTCCCTCAGGACTCGGCCAGGACGGCCGGCACGGCCTCCCGTGTCCGTGTCTTTCACAATTCCCCCGCGAGTTTCGCACGAACCAGCTGTAACTTGGTCGTCCGGGCGAGGCATCCTAATTAGCGGCGAACAATACGCAATCTGCGGCATCTATACGCGCCCGTCGACTGATTCCTGCGCTTTGCTAACAACCCATTCTACTCATTGTACGCCGGCGTGCCATAAATCCTGGCAACGCAAACGCTGACGCGCTCGCCGGTGTTCAAAACACGTGTACGATCTCGCTCTCGATCGTAATCTCCCGGCTTGAGATCGTGTTTTCCGGATCTTTGACTGCCTAAACGGTCCCGAGGATTTCCCGTGACTTCCATGGTCCCCCATCGGTTCGCTGAGGTTGCGCAACATTTTCGACGATGAGTCCTCCGTCGAGGATACGTGTCGGGATCCGGTACGAGAAAATTATAATGCCCGGTCCCTGATAATTTCTCTGTCCGAAGGCACACGGGCGTCGGGTTACGAAATTAAATTAGAATACCGAGGCAGACTTCTGACGTCCCGGTATTCCTATGGTTTTTGACGAGACCCCTCGGGTCAGTCCTCTCTCTCTTCCTCTCTCTCTCTCTCCCATGGAGATCCCCATGGGACGGGAGGCCGTGCACAGAAGGAGCCGCGCTCGAGTTTCTTCTTCGATTCTGCAGATACAGGGGCCCCGGTTCGATCCGGCCGCGAAATTAATTAAACGGCCAGCCCGCCGGACGACAAATTATGCCCGGCGTCGACTACTTACATAATTGATCCGGCCCCCGGCCATAATTCGTACCCGCCGCGATCTAGATAAGCGTGTTCTTTACGAACTAGATTCGTGGCATTCCTCGGATTCCTGCCCTTCTCGATACTCGTGGTATTCCAGCCCCGAACGGTCCCGCGGGAATTATTCCTGTTCTACCCGCCGCCCTCGAAGGTAACGTTCGCTATATTGTTGCACACCGGCCTCGGGAATTTCAGTGGAATTGACCGGCGTCGTAGTGCGTCAGCCCTAATGCACTCGTCTCTCTTGCACTTTGCACTCGGCGCTAAAACTGAATTTTTCTTCCGTCTTAGAATATTTTCATATTTTATTAATACGAAACTGATCCGATTTCCACATAGAATATTTAAATGTTTAGTGGTCTATTAAATACAAATTTTGTTATGTGACAAATATTTTGTAATATTTGTAATTTTTTCGAAAGAATGACACAACAATTTTTAGTGGCGCTTCAGAGTCACCACTCGAGGGCAAAGGGTTAATACGTACACCCGCGGTTTTATTTTGCTTTAAGCAATATAAAAATTATTTGCAGCGATTGCGAGAAGCAGATGTCAAATTGAAGTTTTATTATTCCTTTCAGAATTTTAATAAGCTGAGATCGAATTGTTAGACTGTGGATTTCTGTGGAAAATAAAAATTGCAGACATTGTTCTTTTCATAATTTTGATAAGCTGGGACTTGTATATTCGGACTCTTAGATTATTTTAATCTGTGTACTGCTTTAAATCGCGTCTGCTTATTTTTCAAATGCATAAATTCCGCAATTATATGTCAATTCGGCGAGCAAGATGCATTAGTCTACAGATTTTTGAAAATTTTGAAAATACTGAAAATATTTATGTGCAATATTTTTCTCGATCTCTTGGAAATTTGTTAAATGCACAATAAGTATAAGAAAATTTGCAGTGATTTCTGTTATTCTTTCGAGGGAACGAAAGAAATTCTTCCCTACGACTTTTATTAAATAGATAATATTGGAAGTGTCTTTATTATACAGTTTTATTTAGTTAGATTTAGAACACAGTAAACTGTTTTATGCTACTTGCAACGTCGCAACCTGTTTCCAGTAATTTCTGCAGTGTGCACTATGGTGAGAATGATATTAAATAGGCAAACTTTGTTTGTAATATAATAAATTGATATTCAATATATTATGTGTCCAAAATATATATAATATTCACGAGATAGTGTTTATATAATTTATCCTACATTTCAAAGCGAAACTGATTTTACGTGTAAACAAAATGAGTAGATGCGATATAAAACAGTAAGAAGATTATCAGAATTTGAGAGTATATTAAAATCCTAAATTCTGAGTTTAAAAAAATTAAAAATAATATTGCAACATTCTTGGACTCTTCTAACCGGTTCGCTGCATTAAATTCCACCAATATCCATAATCCATTTCAGTAAAATCTCTATAAAATCAATAAAGAAAGAAAGAAATATTTCTTTCCAGTGCCTTGCAATCAACGCAGAAAAATTTATATTTGTATTTGTATTTGTAATGAGATTATTTTGTCTCGCATATTTTTCAGAACTGTATAAAAGTGAACGCTATGCACTGAACCCAGTCGACGAATCGCCTAAAATTTTTCTATGCAGACGCAAACACAATCGCAGGAACGGTCAATCGACGATCTCGAATTTCCCTGTTTCCCAGGGGATCCCGAAAAATCGAGTTCCCGATAAATCGGTGGCGTCGATCGGTTGAACGTGTCGCGCGGAAATCCGTGCGAGAGGCACAATGGAGGATCGAGGCAGGGGAAGGTCCCACGATCGTCAGAAACAGTGCCAAAAGTCACGGGAGAGAGGACGAGAGAAGGAGAACCTACACGTGAAATCGTCCCTGCGTGCGCCCGCCACTAACGACCTATGTAAATGTTCTATCTGTTATCCTTGTCCCTTATCATTTTATCCTCCTCCGCCAGCGATTCCAAACGCGGAGGAAAAGAGGAGGAGGGTCCCGGAGAGAGAGAGAGAGAGAGAGAGAGAGAGAGAGAGAGAGAGAGATGAAGGCTGGAAAAGGAGAGAGAGGAGGAGAGAAGAGGGTCCAGCATTCCAGAGCCCGGTCTCGACCCGCGACCCTCGCCCCCTAAATCATCCACCGCAGCTAGGCCGCAATTCCGTTTTGTTTTCTCCGCTCTCCTCCTCGTTCCTCCTTCTTCTCCCTCTCTCTCTCTCTCTCTCTCTCTCTCCCTCTCGGTGCCCACTCCCAGCACACGCTCTCTTCCTCTCCTTTTTTATTTATTTCTCCCCCTTTTTCGACCTTTCCTACCAGACCACGGAGACAACCGCCCGAACCCTTCTTGTTCTTCTTGCTCTTCTGCTTCTTCTTCTACTTGACCGTCTCCCCGAGATTTGACGAACGGAACACACTGTGGGAAAAAGGCGCGGCGCGGGGCCCAGTGACAAACCTCCGCCGATCCCGACAACAGAGTAGATACGACCTCTTGACACCATCGACACGGTCTCTCGGCCGTGTCGGGGGACGCGTCGATGTCTCCTCGAACAGGATCGATAACCGTGTCGTGTGCGACCGTGAAACCGAAGAAAGCGCGACCGGAATAACCTCGATAGGCGGAGCGAGCCGCTTTTCGAGAGCGAAACGATCCACCTACTCGGTTCCCACAAGGGATCCCAGCGACATGCTCTGATTTCAAGGTGTCCCGGGGTGCCTAACTCCGCGGCACCTTCGTAGCCTCCTAACTTCAAATGCACTGCGTTTTATTTAAACGCAGTGACGAAATCCCTAGGGCTTGAAGGTTCCCAAATTTTTTGAACTACTGCATCTTTTTTTGGAAAATATTCATCTCCACACCCTGGAGGTCTGGTCCTTGTTGAAACAGATGCGCTGACAAATTGATCTCCATGGATCAGAGGGTCCCAAACGTATAACAATAGCAAAATTTAAAACCTGATAGCAAAACTATGTGTTAGCACCAATCAGACCCGCATTCCTTCCAGGTCACGTCTTTCCAGGAGCGCACAGTACTATGACTGAATAGTGATCAGGTTATTGCAGCCACAGTATGAAAAATATATTGCATATATTGTAAATATATTATATAAAAATATGTAGTGTTGCCAAATCAATACTTTCCACTGCAAACGTGAATATATCACAAAAGAATCAGAATCATTCGGCGTAGCTGTGGTCTTATTTGGAAATTGTTTTAATATAAACAATCTCTAATTCTGAAGACCTACGTATGACTCATTACTAGACTGCGGATCTTTATTTATCTTTAAATAAAATTCGTATACATCAATTGCAATCTATAGGAGTCAAGTAAACATTTATTTTCCTCATTAATAATTTTTACATGTTAAAAATAGTACCTCGACATTGTTGAACTTTTTTAATCTTTCCACTGTTTTGAATTACACCGACTCGTCTTTTGTCATAAATGCACAAATGGGTAAGCACAATTTAAAGCAATGAACAAATTTGGAAAAAAATTTAAGGCCACCGGAATATTGGTTTTAGCTTAATAAATTAATTCAAAGTAGAAAGATATTTTTATTTCGCTCCTGTGTCTTGCAATCGATGCAAATATTTTTTATTTTGCATGAAGATCCGCAGTCCAGTGATTACACTGCAGGTCTTTATGCGAAATAAAAAGTTTCCATAGAAAAGGAAGACCAAAACGTATTTCGTCTTCGAATAATTCTAATAAGTCTAACGAATATAAAAACGCGTCAAGAACCGAACTTAATTTTCGCAAATAAATGAGAAGAAGGTACCCGGAGATAACCGAACAATTTTACAAGCAAACAGGACATAGCAACTAACGGGGACGCAACTGGGCGCTGTTAGGGGAGGAGATTCAGCCAGAGGAGACTCTAGGAGACATCAAGGCTCAAAAGAGGAGAAAAACCGACAAAAACCACGGAAGCTGGGTGTTAGGGTAAACGATACGCCTATTCGCTCGGGGGGAACGGTAGAGGAAAGTTCTCGCGAACTAGATGATCCGGATATATCTGATGTCCCGAGGCATTGAGGTGCGCGCGAAAAGAAGCGCGTGGTCCAACCATACTTCCCCGCCCCTAGGGGCAAGTGGAATCTTTCTATCTTTCTTCTCTCTGTCCCACTCCCCCCTTCGCATGGTCCCCCCAGTTGATGCTGTTGGCATTTAAACCGCTCGAAAGTATAGTGTTACGGACACTCGATATTTTCTCGATGATCGTCATTGTCCGCGCGGACGTCTTCAGCATGCGCGCGCGTAGCGAAAACGCATTATTCCGCGGGTACGCTACCGTTGCTCGGGTACGTACCACGTCGGGTACCGAGTGATTCACCCTGTCTTCGGTTACCCTCATTGTTGGCGAGCTCGAAGCAACTGCTCCTAGCGAAAGCTTCTTCGAAAAATCACGAACGATGATTTCGATTGATCCTTGATGTCGGTGGATTCGCCGGTGTTCAATCAGGTTCAATTTGGTAAATCGGTGGGAAGCATGAGAAGCATGTTATCGATATCTCGTTACCTCTATTCTTGCTTTTTCGAGATCGGTTCGGAGAGGTGCGATTTTAGGGTGCATTCTCGGAGCGGAGGGGTGCTTTGACGTTTTGACATCTGGACGGTGGAGTTAAATTTTACGCTATATTGATATCTAAGAAATTCATAAAAATGTCAGTGTTGTAAGTACGAGTAATAGACGTTATACGCATAACAGAAATATTCTGGGTTAGAAGAAATGCCATGGTTTTAAAACAGCTCCGATTGCAAAGTATTTAACCCTTATCACTCGATTGGCGAATTTGGGACGCCACTAAAAATTGCTACACGATAATTTAAAACAAATTTTACGCTATATTGATATCTAAGAAATTCATAAAAATGTCAGTGTTGTAAGTACGAGTAATAGACGTTATACGCATAAAAGGAAATATTCTGGGTTAGAAGAAATGCCATGGTTTTAAAACAGCTCCGATTGCAAAGTATTTAACCCTTATCACTCGATTGGCGAATTTGGGACGCCACTAAAAATTGCTACACGATAATTTAAAACAAATTTTACGCTATATTGATATCTAAGAAATTCATAAAAATGTCAGCGTTGTAATTACGAGTAATAGACGTTATACGCATAAAAGGAAATATTCTGGGTTAAAAGAAATGCCATGGTTTTAAAACAGCTCCGATTGCAAAGTATTCAACCCTTATCACTCGATTGGCGACTCTGAGACGCCACTAAAAATTGCTACACGATAATTTAAAACAAATTTTACGCTATATTGATATCTAAGAAATTCATAAAAATGTCAGTGTTGTAAGTACGAGTAATAGACGTTATACGCATAAAAGGAAATATTCTGGGTTAGAAGAAATGCCATGGTTTTAAAACAGCTCCGATTGCAAAGTATTCAACCCTTATCACTCGATTGGCGACTCTGAGACGCCACTAAAAATTGCTACACGATAATTTAAAACAAATTTTACGCTATATTGATATCTAAGAAATTCATAAAAATGTCAGTGTTGTAAGTACGAGTAATAGACGTTATACGCATAAAAGGAAATATTCTGGGTTAGAAGAAATGCCATGGTTTTAAAACAGCTCCGATTGCAAAGTATTTAACCCTTATCACTCGATTGGCGAATTTGGGACGCCACTAAAAATTGCTACACGATAATTTAAAACAAATTTTACGCTATATTGATATCTAAGAAATTCATAAAAATGTCAGTGTTGTAATTACGAGTAATAGACGTTATACGCATAAAAGGAAATATTCTGGGTTAGAAGAAATGCCATGGTTTTAAAACAGCTCCGATTGCAAAGTATTTAACCCTTATCACTCGATTGGCGAATTTGGGACGCCACTAAAAATTGCTACACGATAATTTAAAACAAATTTTACGCTATATTGATATCTAAGAAATTCATAAAAATGTCAGTGTTGTAATTACGAGTAATAGACGTTATACGCATAAAAGGAAATATTCTGGGTTAGAAGAAATGCCATGGTTTTAAAACAGCTCCGATTGCAAAGTATTTAACCCTTATCACTCGATTGGCGAATTTGGGACGCCACTAAAAATTGCTACACGATAATTTAAAACAAATTTTACGCTATATTGATATCTAAGAAATTCATAAAAATGTCAGTGTTGTAATTACGAGTAATAGACGTTATACGCATAAAAGGAAATATTCTGGGTTAGAAGAAATGCCATGGTTTTAAAGCAGCTTCGAGTGCAAAGTATTTAAATCTGTTTTCGTCCGTCAGGTTTCTGGTGCGGACTGTAGCGAGGCAGATTCCTGGCGGTTTAGACAGCTCGAGGAAAATATCACGTGTTAACGGAAGCGGGCCGGCGATTATCGGCGACCCGCGGCGGGCGGAGCTTTTTTCGAGTACGGTAACGCTCCGGCCGCAAACAGAATAACACACGGTCACTTAGCAGCGTTTAATTCTCTCGCTGCTGTTTTCCCCCGGTGCCATAATCCACGAGCCTCGATCGGAACCGGCATCGATGCTACGGGAAAAAGAAGCACGGAGCGGGGAGAAGTCCCGGGGAGTTATTTTCTTGTCGAACGGCCCATCCCGCGGAGGATAACCAGAAATGTTTGATTTCTTTTTCCAACCCCCCGCGCCTCGTCTTTGTTCCGCGGACCGTCTCCGTTGCACCTACGCATTTACGTCAGCGAGAGAACCAACGCCAGTGATAACAGATTACAACCCGCTCTGACAGATTTAATCCACTTTTCAGGGAAACTCGAAAGAGAGTGAGTGAGAGAGAGAGAAAGATAGGGAGGGTCGGTGTCTCGACACGGTAAAATAATACTTCCTTCCGCTGTAAAGATCTTTGATCATTCACAGATCCTCGTACGGCCGCTCTGCCGCGTCTATTCGAAGAGTAGTCGCAATTGTTTTCGCCGCGATCGCTGTTTACCCGGGATTTATAGTTCCTTTGTTTGGGAACAGTTTTTATAGCGCGGCGTTCGATGGAAACTGTTTCATGTTCATCGAACTGTTTCGTGTTTTCTATTAACCCTTAGCACTCGAATGGCGACTGTAAGGCGCCACTAAAAATTGCTATCGTTATTCAAACTACTTTTTACATTATTGTTTGTATTTACATATTTGTTTGTATTTAATAAATTACTAAACACTTCAGTATTGTACGAGTAAATTGCACCATTTTCGTATGAATAACATGATACAGAAATATATAGAAGGAAAATATTCTAGGTCGGAAGAAATGATTCGTTTTGGAGTTAAAATAGCTTCGAGTGCAAAGGGTCAAGGCCCCGGCAGTATTCGAACTTTGTCGACTCGAGTATGCGGTTATTTTAAAAAGAATTTAATGCTAATACTGGAATAACTGCAGAAGTTTTCTTAGTGAACGTAACTAGGGTCTACCGGAAGAAGAAGTTCGCACAGGTGAATAGACGAAGAATCACTGTGACTACAGGTACCTTCGAACAACAGACCATAAGTCATAAGTTCAAAGCCGCTCATTCTCAGAATTAACGAAGCTCGTAAGTGTAAACATAAAACAGCTCAGATGTGTCTCCTGGACGATACAAGACCCTTGTGGTTGACATATATCGAGAATTCACTGTAGTCATTTGTAGTGCTTCATAAACCTAGTGTTAATCTACCTGCTGCTTTAAATTTCACCTACTCGTTCTAACCGCAAACGCATAAAATCCTATTGTGCTGAAAAATCTCAATTTTTCTTTCACATAATTGCTCCGATCGCCTCAAACTTGCTGCTAATTAAGCTCCGAAGAAATCTCTGATTTCAGCGATCGAGCACACTGTGGCGTGGCCCCTCGCTTTTCCAATTGTTTCCGGTGTATCGGAGCCCGGTGGCTGGTAGCCGCGTGTCGCGTTAGTTCGTAATTAGCGTCTCGCAGTTTCGAAGGCTTCTCGTCAAACTGCAGCGTTAATGAGAAACCTGTTTGTCACGTCGACCGTTTCGCGAGCCGTTCATTCAGCCCCGGGGACCTGACCGCGTGCGCGCGCGAGTTCTTGCAAGGTCTCCTCTCCCTCTCTCCCTGTGGCTCTCATAAGCGCCCGCGAATAGTCGAAGTGACTTGCGGGAAACGCCGCGGCACGATGATACTCTCGGCAAGTTGGCTCACTTTCTTGTTAACAAACTGGCTACCGGCCACCGAGCGTTCTCGCTGAATCAATTTCCAGCCCCCTCGAATTTCTGATTACGCCGCCACGGAATGCCGATTCACGATATTTCACCGATCATCAACTTTCCCGCATTTTTCCAACTCGATCCGCGCTTGAAAGGACGCTAAAAAAATTCGGCGAAACAAGCTCCTTTGTAAACTAAACCGTTCGGACAGGAACAATTCATTCGAGAGGCGCCTTTCCGTAAATGTCGGCAGTAGTAGACTTCTCGATATATGTCAGCAACAAGGGTCTTGTCAGCGTTATGTTTACACTCCTCGGAGGCCTCTCGAGCATCGCGGGCCCTCGCGGTAGTAGGGATAGTTCCGCGACGTTTATCACGGAGGCCTTGGCGACATATACAGAGAAATCACTGTACAGTGAGCGGTAGAAATCAACCCTTTGCACTCGAAGTAATTTCAACTCCGAAATCAAGACTTCTGAATATTTCCATTGCGCATGATAAACTTTCTGTCGTGCGTTTGTAATTTATTGCTAGACTGTGCATTTCTATGGAAAATAAAAATCGTATGCAAGCATTGCTCTTTTAATAATTTTAATGAGCTCGGACTTATACATTCTGACTCTTAAATTGATCTGTCTTCTGCTTGAAATTGCACCTTCTCATTTTCACCATAAGTGCATAAAGTCTATTTATTGCTTGTACTCGCAGCACCTAAATTTTTACCAATGTCTCAGGTACAAATATACTACAGTAAAAATTGCTTGAAATAATGGTATTTGTTAGTGTCGCCTTAGATTCGTCATTCGAGCGCAAAGGGGTGAAAGATATCAGTGAAACGAATTCGACCGTTCCTCTTCTTATAAATCCTAAAATATATTTCGTTGAAGACTCTAATTAGATGTTTTTCTTCAAGAAAGTTCTTTTTCGTGGCGTATTAATTCCAGCGATTGTTCGTCTCACAAAGCGAACCAAAGCCTCCAATTAGGAGTTCTTCATAAGGCGGCCATTCAGAATTGATCCAGGATCAACGGCGCTCGCTATTAAAATCCAAGAAAGTTCTTCCTCCTGAAAACACCGAGACACGTTTCGTCGACGGTCCTCCACGTAGCGCATTAATTCCGGCGATTGTTCGTTCCCCGAACCGAATCGGGGGATTCCAATTAGGTGTTTTTCGTAACCAGACACGCATACAGTACTTGATCCAGGACGAAAGTCTCGCCCGTAAACCGTCGAAGAGAGTTCTTCTTCTTCGAGGTACTGAAATATCCCCGCGGATCGCTCTTCAGGGAGCGCATTAATTCCATCGATAATCGTTCCGCGAAGCGAAGCGAACGATTTCAGGCTGGTGTTTTCTGTTCAGGAGCCGAAACACCGAGAGGAATCGCTTCTGTCGAGTGATCGATAGCCGGTGGGCAGGGAGCGAAGGAAGCGCGTGGCCTCGTTATTTTTTCAGCTGACTGGCCGGCATTGCCGAACGGGGGGGTGCGCGAGGAGAGTCCACGGGAATAATTAACCGGTTCTGTTTTTGTAGAAGCCAATCAAACGGGCATCTATTATCGTTGTTCCGCGGGTTTCGCGTTTGTCGTTCCATCGGCCCCGCGTGTCCATGGTTCCCTCGTCGCCCGCCGATCGCCATTGCTTGTCTATCAAACCCGACGCGCGCCATTAACTGTATCAACAGTCGCTTCCGGCTTCGGCCGATGGGAGAACGACGTTCCTTGTGATCCGTGTTCATTAACAAGCTGTCCCCCCTCCCTCCCCCCGCTTTCCGTTTATCTGCTCGAAACGATTAACATTGTACGTAACAGCGTGTCTCGTCATCTCCGAGCGCGCACAATTTCCTACCGCGTTTCAGTTCTCGGATGCACGCCGCGATCTCTTCATTAACACTAGATCCACCGAGCGCTAGTTTCACATTAATTTATAGAAATGACAAGAATGACGACTGCGGGTCTTTATGCGAAATGAAAGTTGTCTGCGTCATTTGCAAGGAACGGAAACGGTACAGCAGATTCTTTCTTTCTTTAACACGTTGACCGACATGTCACCCGTATGTGGGTGACGGAATTGTTTGTCCAGGTTTTAAAATGAATTTTTACGTTAATATATGCATTGTACCAGATTGGGATCTGTAAAATGCAAATTTGGAGGACTACAGAATATCAATTTTTATTTCATTAAATAACTTGATTTGATTTTACGGAATTTTTGAGGTTCCTAATTTGGCATGAAGTTTATTAAATAGTTGTCCAAGTAATTTTAAATTAAAAACTTGGTGAGGCGTCGTTTTGTCGAGTCCCGTAAACCCAATCTGAAAAACCGGATCGAGCGATCCTCAGATAAAGAAATGCTCTTTGTTACTTCCTGCTTGTCTGCGATCTCGATCCCCGACCATCCGCGAAGACTTAATTAATTTTCCTTTTATTAGAGCGCCGGTTTTTACGCGTTCGTAACAGTCGTGTAAAGCGCAATTACGCGGACCGCTCCGAACGAAATCCGAACAGGTTCTTACGGTAATATCACTGCGCTCGGGATTAATTAGATTTTGTTGCGCAGCCGACCGTGGATTTTGTGCATTTATCGCGCTCGCGGAGACGTAAAACGCGTTCGAACGAATAATTTGAGCATGCAGAGAGACGAGACGCGTAATAAGATGTTTCCGGTTGCTTCGACTTCATCGTGAGTCTATTAGAATTTTTGTATATTTGTCAAATATTTGTCAAACATTAATTACAACCGTTCGAGCTTCGAAACGACGCGCTAATTTTCCAAATACCTCAAGAAAATTTGTAGTTATAGGTCATCGATAGGAAACCAACCGGACCACCTAATACAGTAGTGCACAATTAAGTGTCCGCAATCGGAACCGAATACGGACACTTAAGCGGTAAAGGTGGCTTCTGTGAATTCAATTGAACGAAGGATAGGGGACGTGCGTGAGTGAGATACCGATACGTATCGAGTTTCAATCGGCCCGCTCGAAACTCGGTCCGAGATCCTATTTTTTTTTTTCTTTGGAATCGGGGGGGATAGTGTCGGACACTTAACCCGTGAATGGGTACTCTAGGGTCTCTGGTAACACCAGCAAAGTTTTCTGTATACTGCTCTTGACAGATGTATTGCAAGATAATTGCAAACATGAAGTTTGCTTCGAACGTTTGACGAGGGGGTGATCCAACATGAAAAAGCAAATGGAAAATAAGGAATAAAAGTTTTTCATCTGAGGCTTCGTTCTCGAGAAAATCGATTTCAAAGATCCGTCGGATTCGCGTGCTTTGGTGTATGCAGAAAGTGGAATTGGTTGATCATGATCAGACGCGAAGGATGATTCCTGTCAAACAACATGCGTATTTTATTCTGTTTTCGAAGCCTCGGATGAAAAATTTTATTCTACATTTTCACCCCCTTCTCGGTTGCACCACCGATTCTAGGACACCCTATATACTTCGAACTATCTCAGCAAATTTTTACAAAATTTTTAGGAAGATTCTCGTGTGACTGGATTCGGGATAAGGTAGAGTGACCACGTTACCGACAGAAATAAACGAAAAATGGTTTCACGCTCCTCAACTTTTCGTCCTTATATGAGAATATTTTTCGCTGGGAAAGGGCTCATTCGAATGAGGATGGTTCAATCTAGCGCGCGATGGTCATGAGCTGACGAGATTATGCAGATATTTAGTAATATAAGCGTTAGAAGTAGGCAAAAAATTGAAGATGTGCATGCCGTGGAATCCAAGCATTTTTACGCCATTCGATGAGTTCTCTGGATGAAATCGAGAGTAGCGCACGCTAGAAAATATCTCCAGCTACAAATTGAGCTACATTTTGTCTTGATTCTCTGCGAATTAAAGCCAAAAACTTGAAGCACGTTTCTCGCGTCAGAATTCATGATATCGATTATACAGAGCAAAAAATGTGACAAGTTTAGATCACAGACTTAAGACCCGTCGGATCAAGACTAAGACGAATCTTAAGTCTGTGTCTGAAGGCTGTGAACGGAAATTATACAGCAGTTACCGACCTGCTGGCTCTGCAAAAGTCATGTGACTACTCTTGGCTGTTAACTGTGCGAAAGAGCAGAGGCTTGAGCGTGTTTCTAATTAATAGGTGAAAATAGTTAGCGAAGTGAAGGGTCGACTGTGCGAGGTAATTGCTATGCGGCAGGATAGAGCCGTCGGATTTTAGCCTCGCTCGCGGACAGGGTCCATCGACAGGTTGAAGGGCGTACACTCCGAAGCGGTTAGGACGGTTACGACGGGTCCGAGAGAGAGTGCCAGCGGCTACGACTGGGCCTGCCCACTCTCGGCAGCTTGCTTTTGCAACAAATCTTTCAGTCTAAATCAGTTTCAAATAATATACCCGGCGCGGGCCGGAGCGGGCCGGCCCGAGGGCGCTCGCGGTGCAGCAAGAACAGAGCCCGCTGATTCGAACGCATGAATCCTCTTTTAATGACCCCGCTACCGTGCCGCAGCGTTCGCAAATCCACGCCCTCCAGAAGGAAACAGGACGCGTGTCCGGTCGCGTGGTGCGCTCTCGGCTTATTATTGATTCGGGAATGAGACGCCGTCCAATCTTGAACAGCTCCCAGGAAACGATTCTTACGAACACCGGGATCAGCTCGCTCAAAATTGCTACCGTCATTGCGGATGTTTACCGCGAATTGACGTTTTTATGGACATCGAGAACCTGGCGTAAAATAGATTTTTGGGATGGTGTCCCTATAGTTTTGGTTGATTTGGAACGATGTATCGGTGGTACGTCAATTTCAGAATTACATCTTTCTTCTCTTAATAAATTTAATCAGTTGAACATTATGTAATAATACCCTTGAATTCTTCTAATACCTTGACAGTTTCGTATTTTATCTGACCTGGATCTTCAATGCATAAAATCTGCAGTCTAGTAATTACGTTATACAAAATAGTGTACAGAATGTTCACAAAAACAATCCAGCAGCACGTCTAATTTTATTCACATCAAGAACACTTTTCACTGTATCATACACTATCAAGATTATACGTAATGTAGTTAAAAGTTTTCATGATAGCATGGTGCTAGGAAAAAGTCCTCATCAACAAAGATTAATATTTCGAGACATTACTATCTCTATCCTGTTCCTTGGGACAAGAAGAATTTCTGACAACGTACAATAAGAATCACATACTCGAGACTTACATACTGCAAGATTCAATAAAGATGCAGATTTTTATGCACGGTACAAATTTTCTACTTGAATTGCAACAGACTGCAGTGAAATACAAAATTATTTTCATTCCGAATACGCTTAATACGACGACAATAATACAACAGTATTTTTAAATTCGTCTAATGTTTTCACCGTTTTAAGTTACACCTAATCTTTCGTCGTAAATTCATAATAATCCGCATTCTATTAATAAAGGACTTGCACTGCCAGGTGAAGGTGTATCTACGCAGTCTTCCGAAACAACTTTTTGATCGTGTTAAAAGGAGATGCACGTCGAAGAAGAACGCAGAAGCACGGAGAAGTCAAGGGGTCCCTGAGGGAGCACGGTGTATCTGTACCGCAGAAATATTCCGGGGCGTGTAATTTACAGGACAGCTTTTGGATCGCGGAACGGCCGGTGATAAACTTGCCCGACCAGCTGACCGTTTAATTATTTTCAACGCGGTTACTTGCAGTCGCGGAGCGAGAATAAATTGAACGTATACCCGATCGAGGCTATCGCGATTCTGCATCTGCGATTTCGCGAGAGAGAGAGAGAGAGAGAGAGAGAGAGAGAGAGAGAGAGAGAGAGAGAGAGAAAGAGAGTGAAGTCCTGTCAGCTGAAGGACCCGTTTTTCCGTCGCGACGGATCCTATAGCACGCATTTCCGGCCGTGTTCCTCGCTGTCGAAGATGAGCGAGCACAAGGTGTCGGGGCCCGATCGATGAAGGTGTGGGCGGCGAAACAACAAAGCCGCCGCATAAACACCAACCCGGGCTGGTTTTTTATTGGCGGCTGGTTTTCGAGGTGCACGCGCGAACGACCATCTCTCGTCCTTATCGACCCGCAAGGCTTATCCTTCGGCTTTTCCCCGCCGTTTCCCGCGGTGACAATTCATACGGACGCCTCGCTGTCGCCTCATCGAAAACACCGCCGTTCGTTCTACTACCCCTCGCGAAAATTATACCGAATCATACGTCTATCGTTGTTATCATTCATATTTTCAACTTTTTCATTCGTATTTACGAAAGTCAACGCAACGAAACAACACGTCATAGGGCAGATTAGAACCACTGGTAACATTGCAAATATTTGTCTTGTTGTTGATATGCCCAACCAGATTCAAAGCATAATTTCTAATCAAGTAATACTGTCATAAATTCTTGAAATATTTTTCCTTTTCAAAATACTTGGGGGTGCAACTTAGGATTCAAATTTAGCTACTCTCTCCTATGTCAAGAAAATAGTAATGTAAAAATGAATGTACAGTCTTTACTCGATTTATGTCACAAATGCCTAGCCGATAAAAGTCCCTATCCCCACTGTAGCGGAGTATATCCCATGAGGGGTAATTAACCGAGGCCTTTAAAGCTTCGCTGTCCTTTTCTAGGTTCGGCGTGCATCAAAATAGTATCTCCTGCCCGATATATGTCCCTGGCTAGACCCGTGTTTTGGACATATATCGAGAAAACCCTGTATTTATTTTATCGCAGCGTGAGCAAATTAGACACTGATTTATGGGAGGGTTTAATTGCCCCCATGCATTCGGCACATTTTTATGGCAATGCTTATTGTCAACTTCACCGGTAGAAATGTTAAAAAGTGTTGTATTACTTTGTGACACTACTGAGATTTCTTTATAATTTTCTCAGACAGATAAACAGCTTGTTATTTAATATTTAGCAGAAAACGAAACAATTCCTATTTTGATTACCATTTTCTAAAAATATCACCTTTTACACGATATTTCTCTAACTTATTTAGTATACTATTATTCATTTTTTATATACGCCCAAAATAATTTGTTTAACAGTCATGTTCAAAATATTGATCGAATATTTTCTAGTGGTTTTGCCAGTGGTGGTACAAACAACTACATTTGCAAAACGCACCGAAAAGGTTGACAAGTTTCTTGTACCATATTGAAAATAATAATCTCAACAGAAATTGTTGTATTATATTACTCCTGATTCATGAATCCACTTGCTGTTAAAAAATATACGGAGCCGACCAAAGAATTTCAGGAAAACGTCAGATCGAGCTCAGCAAATTCCGGATTTCGGACAGGCATAAAACCAAAAAATTATGCGGAATCTCAGCGTAAAGAATTTTATTGTCTTTCTCAACAACGCGTTCTTCTTGAGCCTCGTAAAAATCTTATAAAACTTTATAGCGTTTGCAGTCCGGCAGACGTGAAAGCATGAATATTCGAATAATTACCGCTTCTATTCCATTTCGAAAACAAAATAGCCGGAGTTTTTGTCCGCTGACCGAGAGACGTTATGAATATTTAAAATCCGTCGACGCTAAATTAGGCGAACGACTTTCGTTCGAGAAAGTTACCTCTCGTCCTCGCGAGAATTTCGATCGTCGATAGAAGCGAAACGGCTCTCGATCGAGAGCCGTGACTTCGCCGCGTCGATTTGCAGCCGAGATAATTGAAAGTATTGAACAATTCTATAATAGCCGGGTGTGTCGAAACTTAACGCGCGACGACGTTAAACGCGCACGGCGATCGATCATGCTCGAAAGCGCGAAGAATATTGCGCGCGCGTTGTTGCCCGTCGGGATGCTTCTTCCACGGAGTTTTATCTCCGTGATCGGGGGGCCCTCGATCGGATCGAGAGTTGCGCGGCCTCTGTCGCTCGATCGATCTTCCCGGCCGAGAGATTTCGAGAAGTCGTCGGTACGACTATCACCAGATACAGATTTTGTGTCACGTGACGATCATTGTAACCCTTTCTCGAAAACGGACCCCGGCTGTCGGAGGAACTCTCGTTTCATACGTTCGAACTCCCATACCTACAATATTTCGGTTATTCGAATTTTAATTTTTAAAGTTGCAAATATCTACGAGCGCGATTCGACAAAATTTAAGCTTCTTACAGTGGATTCAATTGTCTCCGCTAATTATAGATAACTAAGGAATTCGTAAAAATGTCGACGAGAATTCTAAGCCTTGTTTTGCCTTCTAAAGAAGCACATGAAATTAAAAAATTATATTTACTGTTAAATATATTGATCAAAATATTAGGTTATCCCAAATATTTCAATATTTCAATATTTGGGGTAACCTAATATCCCCTTTTTAATAGTATACCCAAATATACTCGTTTCAATATTTCAATAGTTCAATATTTCATACTGCTTTTTTATCTATTTTTTTTTTTTTAGGTTTCCCCAATAATTTCCCAATGTGCTTAAAATTGTCAAAAACCGCGAGTATATTTTAATATCTCATTTTCCAAACTCTGTCACACTGATTAAAAACTACACAAACTTTTAGAACAACTTAATATTTTTAACAAATGTGATTCCAAGCGTAACCGGATCATTCGACGGCCCGATGATTCAAACGTTTCTGGATTTCTGAAAAGGTTGGTTGTCCGGAACGTTAAATTGATTGTACAATTGCCGAATGCTAATCGCAGTGGCGCGATTTCCTAAGCGTCCAAACCTGAAAGTTAGGGGGTTCGAATTTAAATTATGGGATTTTTCGGCGTGGTTGTGTTTGAAGGATTTAGCGGTTGTTCGGTCGATGGCTATCGCGATTATATATTGGCCGTGTTACGCTAGGACGGTGCGGTATCGTGGAAAGTTTATCGACGAAATAATTTGTAAGCGCTTTACGCGGAGACCCGATTTCGAGCCGTGGCTCCAGCGTGTTTCTGTCGACGTCACGGGCTTATCGCAATAATGCCACGGGCCCTCCATATTGGTCTCGCATAAATCCGATCATGCATCTCGATTCCGATCGCACGGCCCGCCGCCATTAGTTACCCGGAGACTTACAATGTTCCCCGGAACGGACTCCGGAGCTTTACGGCATTGTCGATCGTCGTCGATTTCCTGCCGGTGGCTGCCCGAGCAAATATCGTCTCGCACTTCCTGGCACCGTTTCCTCGTTTTTCTCCGCCCCGACCCATTCTTTCTTTCGCTTCCTCTGTCACTCCAGATTCCGCTTTTTCGCCCATCCCGAATACGCCGCGCTGCCCGACTTACAAACTGATCCTGCCACTGTGGACTGGATTTTTCTAAACATTTCGTCCCGACTATTCTCGCATATCTTAGGTTTCCCTGCGTTGCTTGCACCGTCCCTGACATACGTGAACAATTTAAAAAATTTGTTATCCTCTTTTGCCTTCGCGTAACCTCTTGGTTTCTTACAAAACACTATATTCCAGTTAGAACTTAATTCTCTTGTAAGCTGTTTGAAATTCGTAAAAAAGAGAAACAATCGTATAATCGTAAATTTGGACTTAGTTTAAAGCTCGAACATTCTACTTTCGCACGCCGTTGTTCATTTTCCTCGAAGATATTTTTACACGATGTAACAATTTTTAGCAGTTCAGTACCCGAACACCCATTTTTCCCACAAAATTCTACAAACTGAAACCTCCGTAAGAACATTGAAAACATTTTTTTCGTGGATGAATTTTTCACAGATTTGGAGATTGAAGCCTCCCCCTTACTACAACCCCTTCAGAATTGATGTACGAATTTTTTTCACTGCTTCATGGAACATAAATGACGGGTGTACCCGATGCCACTGTAAAGATGGCTGTACACCTTCGGTAGACAATAAAACCGACTAAAATATATCACGTATTACGTTTTTTGTATGTCATCGCGAAGAGAAGAGTTCAATCTTCGAATCTACGGAAGATTTATTTACGGAAAAAATTGTTTAATGTTTTTAGAGACGTTCCAGTTGATTTTCGAGAAAAAACTTGTCTTAGCATTTTCCACCTGTCACGTCATGGAAGATTGTCTTCGGCAAAAACGAATGACGGCTGATAAAAGTAGAAGCTCGAAGCTTTGAAACGAGACTAGTTTTATCCTTGCAGACTTCACAGTCAAATTGCGCTTTAGCCTGAACCTAAAATTACACTTCGTCCCTTGTCAGTGCACTTCAGGTCTACATACAGATTTTTTAATCACGCGAATCACATGGACTCGGTTAAACTTTTAACAAACTATTTTCCACGTTGTGTTTCACAGAGAAATTTTACTGGACTTTGAACCACGAATTTCCATGAATTTTTTCTGAGATAAGATTCGCATTGGGTTGAAAAGGTTCAAGCTCCGGAACAGTTGGGGGTCACAGATCTGTTTTAATTCGGGAAGATCGGTTTCTCGGGGGCGGAACAATTGAGCACGCGTTTCGAACAGGACCGGGAGACGTGTCCTGTTAATCCGCAGATGCGACCCGATTCGTAACAGCGTTAGCCATTAGGCATAAATTGATATGCATTATAAAGAGTCCCCCACCTTGGCCTGCGTGCCGAACGAGGATGAGACAAGAGATAGAGAGAGAGAGAGAGAGAGGGAAAAAAGGGAAAGAATCCGAAAGAATAGCGTTGTAACACGTTCAGGACGATCCTCTCTCGCATGTGCGTCGTTCGCGAGAACGTTGACGATTGGTCGGTTTGACAATGGTCTCCCCCAACGGCTCGCGCGCCATTGGCCAGGATTTTCGGAGGGTTAGAGACGCGTAGAATAAGGGGATGATACCGGATGAGTCGGAAAGGGGGTTGTTGTGGAATAAGCGTTAAGTAGGGGCGAGCGTGTCGACGAAGATACAGGAAGGGGACCGTGCGGGTAAATGGCTTCTACGGTGGTGTAACCGGCCGATTGAAAATTTTCCGTGAGAAATGCTCCTTGCCATCGAACAAACCATTCAAACACCTTCCTAGAATGATTCGAATCTGCCCGAAAATAAAGATACAACAATTTAACACTGGATCTACCGAGCAATAATTGCGACTGACGTATATTGCTTTGTAACAGTGACAAGACTGTGCCCATTCACACAACTTTTAATATGTGCTTCAGTGAAGAAGTTCGTTCAAAAATTTCTGATGAAAACATTTTTATAACTTCAGTAATTGTAAAAGAAAAAATTGGGAACCAGTAATTTTGACTTTGTCGGTAGTGTTAATGTAAAGATGGTTGCAAGTCAAAACAGTCAGTCATTTCTTAACACTAAACCTGCCAAGCATTAACAGTATCTGGTAAATATTGCCTTATAAAAATAGCAACCCTAAAATCGAGATTGTCCGTCATTTTCAATATGATAAATGCTCGGATAAGGAAATTTATTCCACTATTTTCCATAAATGTATTTTTATAGTTTCAATAATTCTAAAATATAAAACCGATAATTTAAAAAAAAACCGAATAAAAAACCGAAATTAAGTAAATTTTCTATAGAACCCAATAAAATTCCACGCTAAAATTACATTGCAATTATATTACTGAATGATGATTAAATCCTTACAAATGACTCAAGAATTTGTTGCTTTATAATAACGGTAAGCCTAGATTTGTTTAAGTCGCGAATGAAGAACCTTATTCGAACATTTCCCTATGGAAAGATGTTTCTGACATCGCTAATCGTGGGAGAAAAGATAAAGTCAATTTCATAACAATTATTTTTATTTCTGGAGAGAACCGAAACGCACGTGAAGTACGGGAATGAAAAGTTAGAGCAGAAAACGGATAAATCATGTGGGTTCTCGAATGCCTCGGTTGAAATTCGATTAGGTAAATTAACCTGCTTATTGGGCACCGGCTAAGGACAATGGAGTGGTCGAACGAGCACGGAAATTTCAATTTATTCGATATATAAATTCGAGTTTTTCAACACAAAGGGTCTCGAGCGATCGATGGGATATATTTGCCTTGACGACGGGCTGTTACGAAACACCGGTTAATTCGCGCGAGCCAAAATATTTGTCCTCGCGTTTTTGATAAAACAAAGAATTCCTGTCGGATCGCTATTGTGCGTCGCGCGAACGCTGAAACGCAGGGTGGATAAGAGAGAGAAAGGAAGGGAGAGAGAGAGAGAGAGAGAGAGAGAGAGAGAGAGAGAAGCTGGGGAAACCGAGAAACAGAGAGAAGAGAGGCAATAAAGGGGCATCGTGAGCGTACGAGCGCGTGAACGGGGAACGCCCGGAAACAAAGCGTCAACCCGTGCGTGGAGCGCTTTTTTTGAAAATGCCAATTTATCCAGAAAGGGGTTGCTGGAGGGTTTCTCTCGTTCGCCGACACGCTGCTAAATGGATTTTAATTGATTCCTCTGCCCGCTCTGCCGCCCCCTACGACACTCGATCAAAAATTCCTTATGCCGGCAAACATTGTCAAACATTGCAAACATTGCAAACATTGCCCAACGTTTCGCTGGGATCCTGATCTATTCGATTCGGAAAGCTTCCCGAGCGAGGAGACATTTTCCGAAGACCGAACGAGGTGGCATCACCCCCAAGATGGCGGCAGATCACACGTCGGAATGGCGTGGACTGACAATGTACAAACATTTGCCAACAATTACAGTCGCTTGCGTGTGTTTTTTCCCGTATTTGGAAAGGAACAATTAATCTTTGCGACGGCAAACTGTTACGAATACAATACGTACATACAAGGCGTACATTTAAGGTATGCTCTTCAATATTGTGGTATGTTATTTAATATATGTTCTTCATGTGAATATCTGTAAGTATCACAAAATTATTGTCAATGTTCATTTGTTGGACTCTATTGCATCGAGTTATATTTTCAAGAAGATTTTGGAGGCAAACACTCTGAACTTATTTATGCGTTTTATTTCACTATTAAAATTTAATCTTATTCGTTGTTATTCTTATTTCCGGGACTATAACCTGCAGTGTTATATTATTTCCGGTATTGAATATTTAGGATTCTTTTGAACCTTTGCGGACGACGATCATCGGTTTCCTTCGGTACGAAGAGCGTTGTATGATGTCACGGATGCAACCATAATCTGTTGATAATGTAGACTTTTTGGTATTTTTCTATCGTCAAATTCTAGGAAGCAAAGAATGACCTATGGAACCTCTAATGTGTGTATTACCCCTAATAACAGGCCCAGATGTAATCAATTTTGACATACTCATTAGAGTCATAAAAATGCTACAATTATATGACACATAGGAACAACTACAACTGTTCTACCTATGGCAGCGCTACCTATGGAAAAATAACTGAGCCGTCTACTGCAAAAATACCACAAGTCAAGAAATCACTGGACAATGATGAATAGACTGCGGATGTTTATGCAAAATAAAAATTTCCTGAACTGCAACAAGCTGAAGTGAAATAGAAATTTATTTTCTTTCTTAACACATTCGCGACCGCTGACGTGAATTCACGTCCTGCAATTTTCGTTTCTGAATGCGGCAACATTAGGCGCATTAATGGGATTGGATTTAAATTTAAATTATTAATTAGTTTAATAAATTAATTAATCCTTGCTTTAGCGATACAAGTTTGCGGCAACCAGCTTCAGAATTTTATTATTTTCGCCGGTACTCAGTATTAGAAGCGGAAAAAATTTGCCGGTCGCGAATGTGTTAATATGTTTAATATGGTGGATACTGTTTTAAATTACACCTACTCAGCTTTGTCGTAAATGCATAAAATCCGCAGTCTATTGATGAACTCTAAGTAAAAATTCTATAAGATACAGTACCGTCGAAATGACGGAAAAACGTGACGTTTGTCTTACGCAGCCTAAAATGATATTACTTGGAAAATACTGACACCACTTTCGCACGGGCTCAATCGAATGTGTATCATTCCGCAGGAAGTTCTGAAGTGAGAGGGAACAAGTTGGCCCGCAAGGGTTAAATAAAGCAAAGCTGTACCAATTTCCCTGGAGAGCAAACTCTCCAACTTTTCCAGGATCCTCCATCAAAAGCAGTTGCCGCTAACTTTCCTCGGGAGGTGGGTACGCGAAGACGGGTTCTTTCCTTGGAATCGCAGCTTAATCGCGGCCGGCACACACAGCCCCGGGTACAAAGGGTGGCTGGTTGACGGTTGCAGGTCCGTGTGAACGGAAACAAACCTAGGACCGGCGAGCGATTTCATCGTTCGAAGTGATTAACCGCCTGGGCACGAAATTGCGTTCTCGTTTTTCCGCAGTGCCGATGAAACGGCCGAGGGAAACGTCGGTCTCGGCGCGGTGTTGATTTATATCGATTACGGGCTTATTAAAACCAGAGGCGGCAAAGATCGGCGTAGATCACCGCGGGACGCGGCGCGTCGCCTCGATTTTCCGCGAGGCTGTCCGTGTAACTAGCTTGTAAAGCAGAAACGTACTCTCTCTCTCTCTCTCTCTCTCTCTCTCTCTCTTTCACCCTCTCCCGGCCCGGCATAGAAATGCAAATCGAACGGTCGAGAGCGGAATCGCGCCGCTAAACACTGTCGTTTAACGTCCGAGGACGCGCGAGAGAGCGACAGATGTACAAGCTAATGGATTTACGGGTCCCCCGGTTTTTACTGTCGCCGTTAAAACGGAATCGCGCGAGTGCGCGGTGTGGGTCTCCGGATTCTCGTTGGACAGGGACGGGAAATCGAAAAAAGGAGAAAGGGCCCCGATGAATCTCGCGCGCGCCACCGAGAAGACCGGCTCTGACAATAAAACTACACGGTGAAATTAGTAGCGGACTGTCCCGAATGGAATCTCCTCGGAGCATGGGGCCCGGATATCTTCGGACGCCTGGCGTCTGTCCGTCGCGTCGGGCAATGGGAACGGCGGGCCCCTCTCGGGACCCGGGGCCCCGTGCAACCACGTGAATACATTGTCCGCGCGCGGGGACGCGGGCATAAAACGCCACGATATATGGCCCGGTAATTTCTTAATTGCGTCCCGAAAAATTCTTGTCATCGTAAACAGCCGGTTGATTATATTGAAACGGCTCGAGGCGCCGGGGGCGTTTCGTCGACCGAAAACGGGCCCCGTGCAGCGGATATTCCCGGGGGACGGGGAGGGGGGCAAGCGAATGAAGAACGCGGGACTTGTTTATCCATCCCTTCCTCGAAGCCGACGAATTTCGCGGAGACTCGGACTGGCCCGGAATCGGTCCCCGAAATTGCTCGGGAGCTACCTCGGGGACCGCGGGCACGGGGAGCGTGAGATCTGTCGGTGACGCGCTGCGAAATTTCTAGGATCTAGCCGTTCGAGGATCCTAGGAACGGTTCGGTTATGGTGTTGAACATGTCAGCGGGCCCCCGTTCGCTCGTTCGTTCGTTCGTGGAAACCAGCCTCCGGGCTGATTCAGATCAGTGAGTGACAGGGTTTAAACGGGCCTCGGACGCGAGTTCGAGGGAATTCGTGGCATTCCTCGGGCCTGCTGCCCGCTTGAAAGAAGATATCGCAAGGCGCAGGGGGGGCCTAGGGCCCACCGGCTTGATGAGATGGGAAGATTAACCTCCGTGGACCCGATATTGCGAGCCTTAACTCGCTCCGGAATGGTTTGTAATTTTCGAGCGTGACACTGGAATCCTCTGGACGGTATCGTGAATCAGCGGGCAATTAAACGGCTCTTTTTTCGTGATTTTACCCGGGAACGCTCGAACTCGAAGCGACGCCCAAGTGTCCGTCTTACAGGCCATCCCTTGAAGACTTAATCTCGAAGTGCAATTAAAATGTTCTTCGTTGTTTTCGCTTAGGTCCGAGGAGTGGACTTGTTCAAACTCAACTTTAAGTCAATGTTTATACCTTTATTGAAACATCCCTTGAAACTTCGATTTTAGGATTCTCCAGCGTTATTATGGTTGGGAGTACAATTAAAAAGTTTGTTTGCAGAAATTCGAATTTAAATGGACACCTACGCGCTAAATTATTCTCCAAAGTTTTGTCTAATACTCATTTCGAAACACGGCCATGGGCTCTTCAAGAAATATTCTACACCATAGAGTAATTAACCCCTTGTACTACTATTTATCTTGTGATTATAAAGATCAGAAATTCTGCATCGTTCAGAATTTCATAGAAAAAAGGAAGATAGTTTATATTTATTGTATGCCTATGTTTTCTCCAGAGGTTATGTATCAATTACAACAAAATAGAATTTTATTTCGGTTTAAAGGAAATTAATAACATACATATTTATTAGACTCTGTTCAGAATCTTCATCACAAGTCTGACTCGATAATGCAAGCCAAGGGGTTAACCCTCGCACGGCGAACCATTCCCATAACTGTATAATTGATGATGTTTAGAGTTATTATTCTTACAACCACATAATTGATGATGTTTACAATTTCTCAAAACACATCTTTGGAGCTGTTCTTGTAGATATTTTTCCTAGTGCAGCAGTTGTTCATTTAATTAATTCGCCAGATACTGAATAACGATGTTGATACTCTGGGTCCAAACAGACCCGGACTTTGCTTGTAGAAATTCGAATATATGGGTCTACAAGTCCTAAACAACAGCCTTGGGTTCCCAGAGCCTGGATCTAATTTCGGAGCTCAACTTTTGATCCACAAAGGACATGTCCAAAGATCAACAGAGGACGTCTCATCACTCTATCTACCGGAACTAAATTACATTACTGAGGGTGAGTTGTAGGTTCACTACCGAAGTCGCTATTAATCAATCCTCGTCCATAAACCATTAAAAAATTGCGAAGTAACGTGCTATACGCACCCGGGTCTCTAAACGTCACTTAAACTCTCATTTTAGATATGAAATGCTTAGGACATAGTCCAACCGGCATCGGAGAACTTCTTCGGGGTCATAGCCTCGGACTTGCATCAACGTCCACGTGTTTCTGGGAGCACTTCTACCGCTTAAGCTAGCTTCTAGAAGAGGGTTACTCACCGGTATGCGTCCTCTTGTGGATCTTGAGGTTCTCGGACCTGGCGAACACCTTGCCGCATCCGGGGAACGGGCAGGGGAACGGTTTCTCGCCGGTGTGCACCCTGATGTGATTGACGAGCTTGTATTTGGCCTTGAAGGCTCTGCCGTTCCGCGAGCATCCCTGCCAGAAGCACGCGTGCGTGGTGCACTCGGGTCCGCCCACGTGTTCGACGGTTAGGTGCGTCACGATGTCGTGGAGGGAGTTGAAGAGTTTGCCGCACAGCTTCCTTCCGGGTCCGGGCGCGTCCTGGTCCACCCACATGCAGGACATCTCCTGGCGTTGGCCGCCGGCGACGGCGCCGGTCGCGCCGCCGCCGGTCCCGTTGCTCCTCATGTACCTGAGGAACGCGCCATGGGGATGGTGGCTCGGATGGCTCACAGCCGGATGCTGTTGGTGGTGTATGGAGGCGGGTGTTAGATGAGGAGCGCCGAGGTACTGATGATGGGGCGGCAGCCTCGAGTCCTGGGGATAGTGTCCGGGATAGTGGCTGGCGGCCAGGGGATGCTGGCTCGGATGATGAGGGAATTGCTGCATGGTGGCGGCGGTGCCGTCGTGGTGCAACGGGGTGAACAGTCCGAGACCGCTCTCGGGGGTGGTGGGGTTCGCGGTCGCGTTGAACTCGTGTTCCCTCCTGAGGAGAAAGTCGCGAGCCGCGTATCCGGGATGATGGCTCATGTGGTGTCCCATGTGCGGCGCCATGTGCGACGCCGGATGGGGATGATGGGGCGGGTAACCCTGGGGGTGGAAGTGGTGGTGCTGCTGCGAAGGAGCCTCGCCGGGGGCCGGCTGGACACCTGCGCCAGCATCCGAGGACCCACCGGAGGTACTGGCCCCGCCGGGCGACAGCTTGATGCCGAGACTGGCTAGGTGGTGCGGGTGCGAGGACACGCCGTCCAGGAAAGCGTTCATCATCGTGCGATCGACTGGGTACGAGCTGCTGTTCAACCTTCTACCACCGGAGACGCAACGACCATGTCTCGCGCGGAACGCTTCGGGATTCGATCGAACGCGCTCGCTCTGCTAATCCCAATGAAATGTTTTGCGGATAGTTCGAAGGAATGTCGCGCACTCTATCACTGAACGGCTACACTGTCTATGCGAATACACTGCCCGTGTTCACTGGCCGCCACGGAATACGTGCACCGAGTCCATGTGTTCTGAAACGTGACACCGATAAGATAAGCCACTGCGCGTAACTGCTCGCTGCGATCGGTGTGTACCGCTCCAAAATCCCAATCTGGACGGATGCACTAGCGATAACTGTCTCTGTACGGCGCGACTTTGAACTTTGAAAACGAACCGACGGCCTGGGACACGACCCGGCGTGTGTACCCGCAAATTAACGTCCGCCGCGAACCCGCTCGGAAACGACCGACTGCGTGGCGTGTGGTTCCTGTGTGCGTCCGGTCGTGGCAAACGGAAGACGACGACGATGACGGGCACGACTCACGTCAACGTCTCCAACGCACCGTACAAGGAGGGTGAAACATCCGTGGCGTTCCTTGCTGCGTTCACAGCGGGACTGAGAGCAAGGACTGGGCTCCCGCCGAGGAGCAACTCGGCCGATTTCGGCGTTTACGAGCCGCCTGCCCTCTCTCTTTGACCTGCCCGGCCCGTCCCCGTCTCACTCGCACCAATACGCTCCGCCACGCTTTGCTCCGCTCTGCTCGGCGCTGCCCCGCTCAGCCCCGCCGACCTTCCGTCTTCCCTCTCGCTCGCGCCAACGCACCTGGAACAGCCGCTCGGGCATCCTCGTGCGTCCCCGCCGTTCCCCCTCGTCGACACGCCCACTTCTCCCGCTCCGATCCGAAAGAAACACCGTGGATGGAACCGCAGACTCCACCACTGGCCGACGTTCCCTCGTGGATACCAGCGCTCCATTGGCGACTATGGCACCACCGTCACACCTAAACCAGACACAACAATTGGGAGATCGCCGGCCGATCCTGCAACCCACCAATCCGAACTGGTTCCCATGTGCGGCCTGCCGTACACCGCGCATGTCGCGACTCCGCCCATCCGGACACGCCCAGCCCCGGAGGATGGCCACAGGGGCGTCGCGACGTCGACGCCTGGACGATCTTACTCGACGCGAGTCGATCGGATACGACGCACAGCCTTCCGAGAGACTCGACATAGACCAACTACACTTTTATGCTCTTTCAAATTGAATTCGAAAGAGCCTATACGCTCGTTCAATAGTTGGGCGAAAGATACTCGGACAATCGAAAAATTTTTACAGTTTCTTTATTAGATGACCTAGTCTTCCGAAAAAAATGTTGGTGTTTCTGAAAATCCTTGGCCTCGAAGGATTGTACTCTTCGAGGAGAAATGTCGGCGCATCGCCGACGTCAGCCTCGTGAAGCAAGTAATTTCATTATTCAAAGAAAGTGGAAGCGGAAATTTCTCTGAGGAGAATATTTTTGGTTAAAATTATTGGATCATTTAACTATTGGTAACTTTTAATTATTGGTCTTTTCTATTAACGCAGTCGACATTGCGGGTCTTTCATTCCCAGATCTAAGTGTTTATTATACTAGGTGGTGAGAAAAATCTGTGGCAGCTAAACGAACTGTTTAATCAGTGTTAGAATAAAAGAAATATTTTAAGGAAAAAATTAAACAAATTTTTGCCTGAAGGCCTGTGAACGCAAAGGGTTAGCATTGTCAAGCACGGTCTTCAACGACATAATGTTCATGGAAATAAACTTCCGTTCAACTTCAGCCTTCACAAACGGCACCCAAACGATTCTACCTTGCAAAAATCGGTCCGCAAACTAGAAAATTCCCTTTGAATATTAAAATTGCCCGACCTGCTCCATTTCCGAAGTCCGCGGACAACAATTTCGAAACTCGCGCGAGCCTGTAGGCTAACGAGGATTACCGGTTGAATCGCATTAGAGCGCGCGGGGCAATCAACAGAGACCTGCGACGAAAATCGTACCTAATCTCTGGATTACGCGATTGTCGAGCACCGGGACGACTGCAGTGGTTGCGGCGATAAAGTAGAAAGGATCAGATCGAGCCGCTCGTCCTTAAGCATCGGCGCGGGATCATAATATTTTGCAAGTAGTGTCGCAACGCTCGTTGATCGTGATTTATCACGGTTTTTCCGGGATGCAGCTCGAGGAGGTGTGCAAGTTTCGTGCGTCGCGAGGCCGAGAGCGGCGCGCGATTAGCGGAAAAATATGAAGCCCGGAGCAGAAAGTCCGCGGAGTCACGCGAACCACTCGTTTATAAATTACCGGCCGAGGAAACGAGGTGGAAATTTTCTCGGTTGACGTCTCGGCCCCCACCACCCCACCACCCTCCCCCGGTCGATAACTGGATACGGGCGTAATCACGCGAACATTTATTCGGAGTTTGCTTATCCAATTAACCGAGTTTACTCACTTCCAGCCTCGATTAATAATCGACGACGCGACCGGCAATCCGTGAGAAGCTTTTTCCCGTGTTACCAGCGAGCTTCCGGGTTCGGGGGAACTTCGGGAACCTCTCGGGAACACGGAAGAGTCCGCCGACCCGGTCGCCGATGAATTAAATACTCCGATATTTCACCGTCGAAATCCGCCCGCGCGGGCGTTCATTTACTCCGACGCCCGCGAAAATTATGAAACCCCCGAGGCTATCCTCTTCTTCAGGCGTTTCTCGAATTTTTTCGGTGCCGTAAAACGCGAGCGAACGTTTCCGCTAACAAGCCTTAAAACCCCGTTTCCACTGCGTTTTTATTACGCGAAAGTTCTTTACCGGCGAAATAAATTTCACCCTTATCCCGATCTTTCTGAAATTATTTACGATCGGACGTTCGTATAAAGGCAAGCAACGTAATAGTAACGTATTTTTAGATCGTGCGTGTTTATGCGAACGTACGGTTTTGTACGCGCTCTTTGCGGAAACCGAAACGAAAAAGAAATGAAATGAAAGTAAAAATTAATTGAGCAATCGTTGGACACTTTGTGGTTTCGGCACCGTACTTTCTAGAGAAAAATACTAAACGAAATAACAATTTACATTTCATATTTTGAGTATTTATTTGGTTGGTTGTTACACTTCCAATACTATAGTACTTCAATATACAAGAAAACATGAATATATTAGGGGGACCCATAAGTGATCAATTATTTTGAAATATAAAACAAACTTTGTAGTAAATTCAAGTTTTTATTTCTTAATTTATTATAGAATCTCCATCATTATCAAGGACAGTTTGCCGTAGAAATCCCTCATAGAAATCCAGGATTCGTGAAGCAAAATATGAGTCAAGGTGCCACTTTACATCTTCTACAGAAGTGAATGTTTTATTTCTTAAATAATGCTCCAGAGATCTGGAAAGATGATAGTCAGAGGGAGCAACATCCGGTGAGTACGGGGGGTGCGGTAAAACTTTCCATTGCAATTCTTTGATTTTTTCCTGAGTGAGTTTCGCTGTATGGGGCTGGGTATTGTCAATTTGCAGTTTTACACCTTTTCTGTGGACTAAAGATGCCCTCTTTTTCAATAGTTCTGAATGCAGCCATTGTAATTGCTGACAATAAAACTCAGCAGTAACTGTTTCTCCAGATTTCAACAACTCAAAGTGAATTATGCCACGACAGTCCCACCAAATGCACAGTAACACCTTTCTAAGTGATAAGCTAGGTTTAGGGGTTGATATTGCGGTTTGATTTGCAGAAAGCCATTGCTTGGAACGCTTTATGTTATCATAAAGAATCCATTTTTCGTATCCGGTAACGATTCTGCTAAGAGATGGATCTCTACGAAATCTGGATAGCAATGAAGTGCAAATTAATCGACTAATATTCTTGTTGGTCTCGGATAATTGATACGGTACCCATATTCCTTGCCTATATGCCTTTCCCATTTCGTGTAGGTGCCTTTGTATAGTTGACCATGTGAACCCAAGGCTTCTCGATAATTCTTGTATACTTAATCTTGGATCAGCTTCCACTAGAGATTTTAGGGTGTCATTATCAAATTCAACTGGTCGTCCACTTCGAGGCCTGTCAGAGAGATCATAATCACAAAAAAAAGGTATACATTTTTTAATATTTTGAACACAGGCTTCTTTACCGAAAACTGTAAAAGAATACGTGTTTTCTCTTCAACGATCGGTACAGAACCGAAGCCAAAACAAATTCCTTGCAAATAATTGATTACTTCTGGTCCAACCCTTATATTTTCTATAAAAATGTGAAAACCGGTTTAACAGGTGTTTCGCAAACACGGTAATCCGAAAACCGGCCCCACGAAATGTCGATTGTTATGTAAACCGTGGTGCAGGAAAGATTCTACTTTTCCCCGGATAGAATGCTAAATGGAATTCCTAGGTCCGAGTCGTGCAGAATCCTCGTGAAACTTCATCGCGCCTGTTTATTAATTACAGCGGCCGGTTTGATACCTCGGATCGTTAGCCCATCTCCCACGGGTTCCCTCTCAATCAATATCGAACCGTGCCGGACGTTTCGAAATCCTTGACGCGAGAAAGAAAGTCGGCGAGGTAACGTTCCCATCGCGTTGAATCTAATCGTCGGCGGAGAATTAATCGTGCGATCGGGAATATCGATGGGAAAGGGTTAGGGGACTACACCTGTTCCAGGCCGTCGAGCGTGCCGGGATCGGGTTGGTTATCGGTAAACATCCCGACAGGTAAAACTCAGGCTCGTGGGGGGACATCCGGGGCTCGCTATTCCGGACGGCCGATTAGTGGTTCTCGCGAATTACCAAAATGAATGGTCCTAATCCGGACAGAACACCGAGCGGTCGTTGCGGGCCCGTGTCACGCCAATAAACAAATCACCTGAAAAACCTGCAAGCCAGTTTCCCCGGGCTGTAACCCTTTTAGGGAAAGCTGGGGTTTCCCTCTCGTACTCGGATTCATCAACTCAAGCCCACAATAAATTTCGGTTCGCTCAACGGGACACCTTGGCCCCGGGATAATAGGTAAATGAGAATAAGTCGCTCGAAATTAGGAGAACTCGGTTTACGTTCGCCAGCCGTATATCATTCATCGCCTGTCTCGGCCTTCCCTCGGGACTTCGGTTTTTGCTTTAACGCTAGGTTTACGGTGCACTAAAAGTGAGTGTTTTACATTACTTTATACAAAATTCGAAGAACGTGTATATGCAAGTTTCTAGCCATTTTTTAAACAATATGTTCCTATTGAATAGACAGCGGATTTTATGCATTTATGACAAAAATGAGTAGGCGTAATTTAAAATAGCAAGAACATTAAACAAATTTGAAAGTACAGTTGCATCATTTTCAACCTACTAAACATATTAGGAAAGAAAATAAACTTCTATTTCGTTCCAGTTTGTTGCAATTCAGATAGGAAATTTTGATTTCGCATAAAGATCCGTTGTCTACTAATGAAATAGATGGATCTTCACAATCTCAATAATCGTAAATTAAAAATATTAGAACCCGTCATTTTGACAGGTGCAGTGAACCTAGTAGAACCTAGGGGGTATACCCCGCGGTAGTGGGGATAATTCCGCGACATTTACCGGCCATGCCTCGGCGACATATATAGAGAATTCACTGTACATGCAGCCTTACCGCCAGGGGCATGCAGGAAAATCACTGCCCGTAGGGGCACAGCTTTGTGCTAGAGGAATCGTCAGCAAGGCTAATTAGCAGGCCCTGTCTGAGACGCTCGGTTACCGGAAGGTAATTGTGGACGATTGTATAAGGATCGGTGACGGATTATTAGCGGGAAAGTTTCGCCAATTAGCCATCTGCTGGCGAGAGTGGGAGGTAACCGGCACACTTTCATTGCCGAACGATAAAGTAAATTGTACTCGAGCAACGAAACGAGCATAATAATTTTACAGGGTTTCCGAAGAAGAGTCAAGGGCAAGGATTTATCGATTCTTCGAACAGCGTTTTATGGAGAGCATACTAATAGCACACTGTTTTGCGACGATTGTCCGGCCGGCAATAAAGATCGGATTACTTAGCCATTGGTCCGCGAGCTACCTGCTTCTTGCTTACCTGCGTCGACAGGTTATTTACGGATCCACTGCACCGGAGGCCTAATAATCTCGAGCGACAAACGAACTTACCAATACTGGTCTAATGAAAATAAATGTGGTCGGCCTGAAAACCGGTTGCGGAAATCGACTACTGAAACGTACCTGGCTAGTGCAGCGTTTTTCCTGGAAACGGCCCTCGAAAGGCCGTTGCCCGTGCTCGTTTTCGCAGCGACAATCGGTTGCCAAATACAGAGACGAATAAGCGTGCGTGTGTACGGGAATGTTGCCAAATAACTACCGTGACGGACGATTTAAGTTTCCTCTAATTACCCACGTTGCAGGTCCCGTCTTCGACGCGGTTAAAAATTCCGAGTTTTCGTACTTTTCCGCTTTCGAGGGCTTAGACGAACAGAAAAAGGGAAGATTTTGAATTAATGTAGGGCTGCAGGTGTACATACAGTTTTAAGCAAATTGGTCAAGTCAATTCCAAAGTATCATTGGAATTTTAGAAAGATTGATCTGAGAGAAATGTGTTTACAGTTCGACATACCGAGAATAATTATTTAGATATGTACATAATAAAAATCTAGTCCAGACCTATGAAAGGGGCTTCCTTGCTCAAAGACGCGTCGCTTTGTTAAATCTGTCTGAAGTGCAGCTGATCGTTACGCGCTTTAAACGACCATAACTTCTTTAACCCTTCACTGGGTAGGCAGTACAGTGAATTCTCGATATATGTCAACAACACGGGTCTTGCCAGCGTCGTGTATTGTCCAGTTACATTCCTTGGCGTCCGAGGTCTCTCGAGGGGTATACCCCTCGGTAGTGGGGATAATTCCGCGACGTTTACCACCGAGGCTTTGGCGACATATATAGAGAAATTACTGTATAGGTACAGGTAGTTATTTTCCGTCAAATATTTAATTTTATTGCAGGAAGTAGTACAGAATGAGAACCTGAGAATTTTTTACCAGATTTGTCAAAAACCCAAAACAGCAAGAAATCAGGCCAAGGAACGAGAGACTCGTAAGCACGATAATTAAAAAGTATATTGCCGGGAAATTCGGATCACAGGAATTCTTGCATATATTTTCTGTGTTGTTTAAAAAGTAATACAAAAATGTTGATTCTTTGGAAGAGTAACGGGACGGTACCACCCTTAAGTGGCACGATATTGGCAAGTTTCCTGTACTGTTGGCCGGCCTGACAGGCGATTTACAATATCGTTCGTGATAGCCAGACATTCGAACGGTGCCACGGCTTTGTTTCACGTGTTCCACGTGTTCCACGTGTGTCCCCCGCTTGTACCACGTCCTGCCATCGGATATATTAACAAAGCTTAATCATCCGCGTGAATAATGCCGGCGCATCGAGTGTTTAACGGGGTGCCTCATTGTCGCGGGAAAAAATCGCGTCCCATTATGTCCGTAATGGGCACGGTGGCTGACTATTTGATATTAATAACGATCATAAAGCCGGACTCGTGGCTCCTTCGTGCACTTAGGAGGTACATTCTGAATGATGCTTTCCATCCACCTTCTGTCGCTTACTAACAGCACGACACGACGCTCGTCGCACACAGTCTAGGGCCCGAGCGTGTGCGCACCCATTAAATCCTGCACGAACGAGCACCTCCTCTCTCTCTCTCTTTCTCTCTCTCTCTCTTCTTTTCTCTTTCTCTCCTACTCCTTCGAGTTTTGAACCGAATTCGGCGATCATTTTTAGCCGGAGGGCCGGAGATCACGCCACGAAGCACCAGGTTTTGTCTACGTGTCTTGTTTGAGACGCCAGCTTTCCGAAACCGTTGCTTCAGATATGCTGTTACACATTGTTTTACCACGCAGACTTCTTTTTAATTTTTCCAATTTTGCACTGACCCTTCGTTCTTTTCGTATGCTCGATCAGAAATATTGAACCGAGGTCGGCCACCATCTTGTGTGTGACGCCATAGCTTCTCAAGATCAGTGCCTTAGACAATTCATTGCTGACAGAGCGTGCGTTTTTATTATGGACCGTTTTTGGCTCAGATTTTGTTTATAAATCCTGTTTAACCACGTCTGTTTATTTTCTTCTATTTTTCTTCTCTTGACAATGACTAAAATTGAGTATGAGTATTATTAAGAGTATTATGAGTATTATTTTAGTTAGATTTATTTTAAGTCAGCGAGTAGAACCGTCTATTGGATAAAATGAAATTTTGTTGGTCATCTAATATTTTTTAATGATGTTTTGTATTATTCTTCAGATGAGTGACAAAAAGAGAATTGTATTTGAAGATGCTTCTCAAACAATTCTTGCGAAATGGTTCCTCTTCTGCAAGTACAATTACAACAAATTACAACAGATGCAATTACAATTCAACAAACTCGTGGTTCTATAACATTACAAATTAAATAGGAACAATGGCAGCAAATTATTTTTAACAGGAAGTCACATGTACACTAGGTGTACACTATGTATGTACATCCACTTTACTCATGCACTGAATAAATTCCGTAAACAACATTCTAATTGAAATTCACTCATCCACGCAAAAATCAGAGGACGGATCGAGTGCAAAATTTCACTCAATACGCAAATTACGATCTTCGTGCGGCAACGATTAATTTGAACTTTTTTTTTCTCGAATTTTATCAAGGAGAACGTGAATATGTATAAGCATATCCGCAGGGCAGTAATAATAAATCGAGGTTTGTATCTTGTTTAACAGCCGAAAGGCTTGCGTGTTGGGGTCCGGGCGAAAGATCCAGGATCTACATTGCATCCGCAATAGATATTCCATCGCGGGGGAGAGAGAAATTGCGGCGTTGCGAAATACGGTTCCACACACACACGCACGCACGCACACACGCACGCGCATCGTATGTGCACCTACGCGTGCATTCCCCCCGGGAGGGTCATCAACAAGCCCGGACATTGTTTCGGTCGTTCATCAGTCACGCTCGGCGCAGTCATTGCGTTTAATTAATCGTTAATTTGTAGGATCGTGACGATACGTTCTGACGTCGTGGCCAATGGCACGGTCGTTTTAACTTCCAACTTCTGATCGTGGAGATCCGCTCCTTTGTTAACTTAATAATCACCGTGCAGCCCCATGCCGATTACTATAATTGCGTTACAGTAATTAACGACGTCCATTCTTGAAGAAACGTATTCTTCTCTAGGAAAATAGAAAATAATAATAACAATGCTACTTAATTCTTTCACGCATCTGTCTATTTACTTCTCTTAGAGTATAAACAATTTCGGTTGCTTTATTCGGTTTCGGAAAGTTCAAATGTCGACATTTATTTCTATTAGTTGCACGCGTTTTTCTTAACAGTTTTTAAATGTCTAGAGTAAAGGTAATAATTGAGAATAAGAAAAGGGATGACATGTTGCCGGAGGCACAGACTTTGAAGATATAACGGGAAACTGCAGAAATTTTGAAAATTGTACCTGGATATACAAAATATTCGCTCATCTAGTTTTTCAATGTAAAACTGCATGTAAATGTAGGGAATAAAATTATGGTCGATCAGCTTCTTTAAAAATGGTAGTTACTACATGTATAAGTTTAGAATTCTGTCTGTATTAACCCGACTCGAGTGGCGACTCTGAAGCGCCACACAAAATTACTATAGCAAAATATTTTCTGCATCAGTTTTGCATGCATAAAATGAGAGAAAATTATCTAGGTAGGTAGAAATGTTTTCGAGTTAAAGTAGTTTCGAGTGCAAAGGATGAAGTAATTGCATACCAAGAGGAAATATTAATATAAGAACCATAAGAACCATTAAGTAAGAACCAGCAAGAATTCCAGTAACCATATTTTTTGCATCAGTTACGTATGCATAAAATGAAAGAAAATTATCTAGGTAGGTAGAAATGTTTTCGACTTAAAGTAGTTTCGAGTGCAAGGTAATTGCAAACCAAAGGGAAATATTAATATAAGAACCATAAGAACCATTAAGTATGAACCAGTGGTTAAGAGCCAAGGGTAGTCACGTGACTTTTGCAGACTCAGCAAGTCAGCAACTGCTGTATAATTTCCGTTCATAGCCTTCAGACACAGAATTAAGATTCGTCTTGGTCTTCATCCGACGGGTCCTAAGTCCGTGACTAAACTTGTCACACTTTTTGCTCTGTATAATCGACATCATGAATTCCGACGCCAGAAACGTGCTTCAAGTTTTTGGCTTTATTTCGCAGAGAATCAAGACAAAATATAGCTCAATTTGTAGCCGGAGATATTTTCTACCGCGCGCTACTCTCGATTTCATCCAGAAAACTCATCCAATAGCATAAAAATGCTTGGATTCCAAGGCACGCGCATCGTCAATTTTTGACCTACTTCTAACGCTTCTATTACCAAATATCTGCATAATCTCGTCAGCTCGTGACCAGCGCGCGCTAGATTGAACCTTCCTCTTTCGAACGAGCTCTTTCCCAGCGAAAAATATTCTCATATAAGGACGAAAAGGTGAGGCACGTAATACCATTTTTCGGCTATTTTTGTCGGTAACGTGGTTACTCTACCTTATCGCGAATCTACGGAGTCTTGGTTCTTAAAAAATTTGTTGAAGTTGTTGAAATTTGTTCTGTTCTTGATCAGTGTACCACCGTGTTCGCAGCCTGATAAATGTTTATTTATAAATTTGAAAGACGTCTTCCGGCAGTTTCGGTAGAAATAGCGTTAAATGGTTTTTCGATCGCGTTATACTGTAAACAAGATCGCGTCCTGCTGGTTCGAAAGCGGACCAGATCGCCGGCAGATCGTAGTTGTCGGCCGAAAGAAAGGCAGTTCGAGCTCGTAAAACAAGGGTGGGAGTTAGGCGGTTGTCTGTTCCGGTGCGTGAACACACGAAAACACGAGTAACCGGTGGCCCGCCGCCGCTGCGCCGGTGTCCCTGCGCGAAAACCCACATAATTGGAAATGTCGACGGAATTTACGGGCCACTAAAGCCTTGTTACGATCCGTTTCCACGGAGAAGCGGCCTCCGGGACCAAAGGGGGGCCGACACGCAAAAGTTTGTAGATCCCGCGGTTAGATGGAAAGACACTGGAACCGATCCGAATCCTAGATCTTGTCTCGGAGTCATTAGGGACATGACGATCTCTGTCGGCCGGTCTCAATAGCCACGGCCCGGCTCCACTCGTGGCGACTTCTTCAGCATTCTGCCATCGTGTCGCCCTGTACCTGGTTTACCGCAGGTGCAAAACACTCCCAAGCGAAATGATGCGCAAAATAAACAGTAAAACCGGTAAATGTTCGTATTTTTCGCGAATTCGCAATCTTTGGGACAGTAATGCTGCAACTGGAGTCATTTGATCAAAAAGAGCATAATCTATACCTGTCATAATGATATTTTATGAACTCCTTGTCTTACAATTTAATTGAGGTTTCAGGAACTATTTAATTAAAACTATTTAGTTTTGCCTTAACTGGTTTAAAATCAATGTAAAAATTGTTAAGCTTCTGTTGAATATTTCCAAGCTATTCGGGAAGAGTCCTAGCGCACAATGATAAATACGTAACTCGAAAAGTCAGGTCGCTAGCAAGATGGCAGCGAGGATCAAAGGGTAGCGCAGCGCTCAGATGACAAAGTTAGTGGGCGGCTCGAGGTGGCTAAAAGATAAGATTTCGACGAGCGATGCAAGCCGAGATAATGGCCGATGGGTATCTGTAAGGACGATCGCCGACGGAAATATCGGAGACTGTCCATGTCCGGGGCCCTTTAAACACGATGAGCGGTCCCCCGTGGAAAATGAAAAATCTACGGAATATGATAATAAAATTTATTTATTTTCCTCTTCGTCTCTGGCTGTCGGCCGTCGCGCCCCATAGTCGTCCCATGGGTCAGGACAGGATAGAATAAGCATGGCGGCCTGAACTACGTGTCAGGAACAATGAAATATCTCCTCTCATTTTCCAGGAACGCAGAAGAGAAATTGGGCCTTTGCTCGAACATTTGTCGACATTCGGCCGTGAACGCCTCGATAAATGTCCGATGATTCGTTCCTGCGCGATTTTTCTGTATTTTGCCGCCTCACCCTCCTCTTATCTCACCCCTAGATCAACCTCATCATTCCGAGGTTGATAGAAAACACATTTTGTGGGGAACATCGATTTTTAATACGTGTACACGGCGCACTTTTTATTGGGGCCATTTTTAATATTTTTATTTCGCAAACCTAATATTTGTCAGAGCTACTTTCAGGGACCCCATTACTGTCGGGGTACCAATTACTGTGCCTATATTAATTACACTTATTTTTAAAGCATAATGAATAAAAAAGAAAAAATTTAATATCTCTTCTTTAATATTCATTATCCTCTAAAAAGAAGTATAATTAATATACGCATAGTAATTGGTACCCCCGCAGTAATTGGTTCCCTTACACTAGTCTTCTTTTATTCGGTGATTTCAAAGCTCTCGCTTGAAATTATTTATTAATTTGTATTACATTTGTACGTTCTCAATTTTACTTTCAGTTATTGATATCTGTAAATTGTACTCCAGTTGAGACTAGATTCATCGTGGTCGTTCAACAATAAGGTGTGCTTGCTTTCTTTTACAATAATAATATTATTTTACAGTCAAACACACCCTCTCAGAGTAAATTTTATATTATAGAAAATTCCTGAAAGACCTAAACCTAAGACCTAGTGTTTAATATTTTTGGATAAGTTGAGTGCTACTCTATATTATTTTCAGAACTACCCCTTGTGCTGGATTAACCAATTAGCAAAGTAAGCACGTGCTTAGGGCATCAGAAGAGGGGGGTGGGGCACCATACAAATTCTCTGAATTTTACATCTTTTACATAGTAATAATATCACTAAGTGTTCATTTGCATGTGTGATAGTGAAACGAAGAAAGTCAGTAGAGAGCGAGCAATACTCTAATTTCTTTTAACAATATACCTACCAAGCGTTAACAATATCTGGTAAATATTGCCTTGTAGAAATGGCAGCCCTAAATTCATTAAGATTGTTCGTAATTTTCAATGTAATAAATACTTGGACAAGGAAATTTGTTCCACTATTTTCCGTAAATGAATTTTTACAGTTTCAATAATCGTAAAATATAAAACCGGTCACTTTTACCGTGTTGGGTTTAGTGTTAATGGGAAGTTAAGTAAATTTTCTATAAAACGCAATAAAATTCCACGCTAAAATTATATTGCAATTATATTGGATGACTAAACCTTTCATTTTGACAGTGATGGGTTTAGTGCTAAAAACACTTTTCAATCAAATCGTCGAAAATACCTGAGAAATCGTACAACTACACCCTACATTGCGTCGAAGAGATCTTGTATAAGGGGGCCTCAATATCTATTAAATGCTTAGGGCTTCTGAAGGTGTTAATCCAGCACTGCCTACCCTACTATATATCTTATAGGAAACTCTGATAAGAACAATTTGAGTCCGTAGTATTTATTAAAATAATTTCGGAATACTTCGGGGAATCGTGAGGAAGAACTGCGGGGGTGGAAGTGCAGGGGGTGAGGGTGGGGGTCAGGCCATCGATCCTCGAGCGTTCGAAGGAAGTCGCCGCAGCCGAGAGCAATGTTTCTCGGGACGCGAAAGGGGTTCTGGCATCTAAAACAAACTCTTACCCCCAGCCGCCTTTATCCGCCGTATTTTTCGCTGACAACCTCCTTCTAGCGGCTTGATTTACGACTCGCGTTCTCCGTGGCGGAGGGTGGTGGACCGGGGAGAGGGAGAGAGAGAGAGAGAGAGAGAGAGAGAGAGAGAGAGAGAGAGAGAGAGAGAGAGAGAGAAAGAAGAACGAAGGGGCAGAGAGGAAAACCGTTTTTGGGAAGCATTAATATTTATAGTTCAGCACGTCGCGCGGCATAATTTTACGAGAGGAATTTACAACTGCAGCTCGACGGCGCGTGTTGTCACTCGCCCGGACGTTTTACGGCGCATTAGCCGGCCCAGGGTATCAAAACGCCCTCGACAACTTGTCGCTGCGAAATCAATTCGTGGCCTCTCAACTCGGCCCATTGGAATTAACCCCGGCATTAACCCCTCCGGTTCGTTATTTCCTGCGCGAGTCCGCCGGACGGGTCTATCTCGTCGTAAATATTTTATTACCATTCTATTATGACGCTGCGAGAAACTCTGTAGGAAAACTCTCGAGCCCTGTGCAATTTCAAATTTTTCAAGTCACCCTTCCGGTGAGCACAATTTACTGGAAATTTGTACTCTCGATTGCCGGTTGTTTCTGACCGCTAATAAAATAAGGAACCAAGCAAGACTGGTTCCTTGTTTTAAGCATTTTAACTGGTTTTAGAAAGGAATTTTTATTGTGGCATGTTTGACTAAATTTATTTTATTAGAATTTATAGAATTTAGGAGGGTTACATTAGTGTAGGACATTTTGGTGTTCTGGTGCAGTAGTTGTCGCATGAAGCTTTCTTAACCCTTACTTAATAACTGGGTGCCTAGGTACCCTGTTTCAATTTTATTTTTCACTTTCATAGCAACATTATTCTAGATTTTTATGCTCTCGGATGATCACAGACTAATTTAAATTTGAGGCATAAAAATATGCACTGAAACTGTGAAGTGTAACATCGTTGAATAACAATTCAACATTTTGGTTGTTGAGATAAGGGTTAAAATTCACCCTTTATTACATTTCAATATCTGCAACGCTATGGAGCCAATTGTTGCCGTTATCAGAAACGATCTGTATCATTGGAACCCTCATCCCCTAAAACTAATAATTTCTCAATTCTTTTACTACTCGGTTGACATCCACCCCCACAGAAAAACAAACGCAAGACGAACGGCCGAGTAATTGGAAGATGCAGCTGCGCCAATAAATTCTAATCAAGCGCCCGCCAGATCGATTAACAACTGTATTAATAATTCTCGCAGGCACAATGCAGGTAAATGCGAGGAACGGGGGTGGTTCGATGACGGGCTCCGCTTTATCTTTATCCGATGTTTGTCCGGGTCGCGAACAAAACCGATTCGTTAGGCGACTTACCCCTAAAAAATGATGGTGCACCCCCTAGTGAGCGGCAGATGCAACTTCCCCCGTGCATCCCTTGGACGGCGTAGGTGTAGCCATACGTTTTCCCTCCTCGTATTTCGTGTTTTTCCTCTTCGGCTGGTAGATTCTCCGATTAGCTCACCCCCATGGAAATGAAATAATAACGTTTCTGGGAAATCGTGAAGGATGGAGGACCCGGGTGAAAATAAACAGAAAAAATATTCGGAGAGGTTGTCGAGAGCCGGGTCCGAGGATTTCCATATGCAACGTGGTTTATTAATTATTGATAAAAAGCGAGCGCGCGTGGAGGGGGTGGGGCACGGGTCAGCGCCCCGTCGAGGGGCCCGGATTCTAACACGAGCCCCCGGACCACGGGGTTGGAAAAGAAATGGAAACTATCGTAATTACCGGGATCGGTGGTCCGGGTCGAGCTAAGACAAAAGGGTGCACCGTAACTCATCGTCGGCCGCCACGCCCCACGCTCGTCTTCGACGTCTTGGTCACGTCGGGCCACCTCGTGCACGCCCCTGTCGTCCTCGTCGGCAGGCTTGTTTCCTCTTGTCGAGATCTCTCGCAGAGACAACAGGGCTGATCTTGTAACCGAACGCTCATTACGACCGAAGATGCCAGATAGCTCGTTCCCCGATCATCTGCCGCGGTGACAGTCGCCCCGAAAACTCCTCCACCCGTAATTAACTTAATTATGCAAATCACGTTCGCCTCCTCTGTCCGCGGCCCGTAAAACCCATAATCGCCGTCGAACGACCTCAAATCTGCCCCGACCCTTTTCTTCTCCCTCGATCGGGAGTGGCCCCATTTTCTGCAATTTATTTGGGAACCGCTGGAAATGTTTTTCGTTACGAATTTGGTCCCTTCGAGTGTCACGTTGCTGTGTATTTAATTTTTATAGAGAATCTTGTGGTTTCTGCTTGTAAACATTTTATTTGGCACTGGGATAGTGCTATGATAAAATTCTGGAATTTATTCCACGTCCCCTGGAGAGCTGGAATTTTTTTGGAACCTGGATCCATTTAAAAATTACAGGGCTCTGTGTATTTAATTTTTGCTAAATGCTAATTTTCCTCCTAGACGTTGTTCACCAGTATTAAGACTACCAATCCTGTAATTATTTTCTAAACGCTGGTATTTTTTCTAAAATTGATTTAGAAACCTTTGGAGACCTCTTGAATTTCTTTGAGACGAATTCACTGCGTTCTACTTATTTTATTTATATAATAATTCCATCATAATCTCCGAATGGCGGGGTATGGGTCCACTTTGACACAGAGTTCAAAACGTTGCATCTAAATTCTAATTTTCTAGTCATTTTCTAAGTCCGATAAAAAATGTGTAAAATAAAATTGATAAGTAAAGATTTGAAAGTATCTAGCCAAGCCGCCACGAAATTCTCAAGAAGCGTCCATCTTCCGAGGGTCGAAGGGCTATCATTGTTTCGCTTTGAGAATAATTATCGCGCGGTTCGTCGAAGGAAAATTTCCTCGGCGATTCGAGGCGGTGTTCCGTGGAATTTAATTGTTTGCAAGGCCAAGTGGAATTTAATCGTCTCGAGATTGGCATTGTTACACGATACCGCGACAGGCCCGGCGAACGATGCACAATGACTCGATGATTTTTAATAAAACGTCCGGCCGTGTCCGTCTGTGATCCCGTATCGTTGGCGATCCTTTGTGTCTGGCGAATCAAGAACGAGAGATATTGGGTCGATTGGTACAACAAAGAAGAGTGCACTCAATCAGCTCAGAAGCATTAAGGCTGCGTACACGTCCTACTGGCAAAGAGGACACGTCGCCGCAGGAACAATCTGAATTGTCTGCGGCCTTTCCTAACTTGCATAATAACGAACATGGTCGAGCGCATCTTCGACGGGCCGCAATTACCAATCAAGAGGATTAGGACCGGCCAATTTAGGAAACCGACCGTCGCTTTTCGTCGGCGCGGTTCGCAAATTGCCGTAGAATCGTTGAAATCCTCCATAGAGAAGATGTACGAGTAGAACAGGAAAAATGCATCATAATAGATGCATTAAAAAGATTTAGGGTTTATTTATATTAAAACAATTTAGGATCTATTTATAGTAAAAAGATTTATTTATTTCTCTACTAAATAGGTATATGTATTATAATGAGTCGTCAATCTCGTCATTTCTATAAGACAACAAGTATTAGTTACGATTAAGGATCGGTGGGTTTAGTGTTAAAAGAGACTTACGAAGGTAAGTGAAAAGTAGTATATAAAAAATATTTACATTGATTGCAAGACGCAGGAGCGAAATAAAAATTTCTTTCTTCTTCTAATTATTTTATTCAGCTAAAACTAATACGCCGGTGCCCTTAAATCTTTTGAATATGTCTCCACTGCTTTAAATTGTGCTCACCCATTTTTCTCATAAGTGAAAAGTAGCCTGCGGATCTCTATGCAATATAAAAAATATTTACATTGATTGCGAGACGCAGGAGCGAAATAAAAATTTCTTTCTTCTTTTAATTATTTTATTCAGCTAAAACCAATACGCTGAAATATTTTGAATATGTCCACTGCTCTAAATTGCGCTCACTCATTTTTCTCATAAATGCATGAAATCCGCAGTCTAGTGAAAAGAGAGAAGCAATGTACGGACGTGTAACAATTCTCAAATGCAAATAAAAGTGTCGGAGAAACTTCGTATACGAGTAGAATGGGCAAAATCGATTCGGTGTCCACATAAAGAAGAGAATGTTTGGAGAGGCTTCTTTTAATCGAGTTTTCCTCGGCATTGCTCGGACCACGAAGAACATCGGGCACATCGTTTGGCGCGTCCATTCGGCGTGTCTCCGCGGCGTCCATTAAGGGAGGATCGAATGGATCACCGTTCCGGGCGAAGGACGGAAACGAGGGCTAATTTTCTTAGGAAGAATCTCGTCGCGTTCGTAGCCTCGGGGCCACCGGAAAGACTGCTAATGAGAGAACAGAGGAGGCAGGGCGGACGGCGAATCGGAGATGAAAATGAATTGAGTGAATGGCACTTGAAGTGCTCCCGAGTGGCGGGAAGTGAGCAACTCCCGACGAGAGTGAGGAGCAGAGAAGCGAAACCCCCTCGTTGCTCTCTCGCCGGTTCGAAGCTCGTTCCCGGAACATCCGACGCAATCTAGCCGGCTAACTGGCTCATTTCGAGTCGTTTCTTTCGCTACGTGCAATCTCTGCTCGCCGACACGTTCAATGACGCTACGCATCCATCTCGGGAAGCCGGGGGTGCGCGGATAATCCCTTCGCACCGACCATGAGCTCCGATGGCCGCGTCCCGAGCCGCGTGGAAACCTTGCTTCGTTATCCTCTGCGTTCGCAATTTATCCTGGCCTTGTTTATAGTCCGCGCGGGTTTCTTCTGTATCGAGAACTATGCGGTCTATGCGTTCACTCATTATTGGATTTTGCAATTTCTCCCTTGAAAATTTGTTTGCGAGATCTCTTCTGTCGGCCCCATTTTTAATACCCGTCCAATTTCGCCGGAAACGCATTAGCGGGGACCATTTATTTCACAGCCCTCGCGCATCGTCCATTAATGTATTATCCCCTTGCACTTGAAGCTATTTTAGAGTTGAAATGAAAGAAAACGAAACATTTCTTCCGTCCTACAATATTTCCCTTGTATATATTTTTGTTTTCATGTTGTACGTACGAAAATGGTGCAGTTTACTCGTACAATACTGAAATGTTTAGTAATTTATTGAATACAAATTTAACAGTAGACCTACCAAGCACAAAACATATAAAAGTGAAACGTCTTGTAGAAGAGAGAAGATTGAATTTACCTAAACTTTGTACGGTTTTGTGCTTAAATAAAGAAATCAATTCAGTAATTCCCTATGAAAACGTTTTTATAATTTCAATAATTGTGAAATACAAAACCGGTTATTTTGACCGTGGTAGGTTTAGTGTTAATAATGTAAACAATATTTTCAATAATGATACAGCAGGTTTTAGTGACGCCTTACAGTCGCCATTCGAGTGCTAAGGGTTAACATTCTGTCTAGTAGACGTCACGTTGCTAAAACCTGTGATCATCGACACCAAGAAGATAGCGTAGATCCTATGTGGATCCTCCAGTTTTTGAGTGAAGCGGAGCGCAGTGAACCCGGTGGGTTGAATCCTCAGAAGTGGTTCACCGCAAAATATCGCCATATATGAATTAAATTAATTTCTAAAAAAACTAGAAATCTATAAATTCGTATTACATTTCACATCAAATTGCATATTTCTAATTCTTATAGCATAAAGAAAATTCTAATAATTTTTATATTTCAGTTTTAATAGTCCCTGATACGAAAGGTACAAATTCTAATTGTACAATTTTATAAATATCTTTCACAATACCTTTTATATTAGAAACTTTTATTTTCAGTATTTATTTAAGAAATAAGTTAATTCGGCAAAATATCGCGCATTCGAATGCGCGAAATGTTGCATCCATCGGTGTAATTTTTACCACTAGTCCAATTTCGCGAGTCGACGCACCGTCGTTGCACGGAAACGCAACGGCGGGTACCATTTGTTTCAGGATGCGGCCCACGCGCCTCGTCTATGAACGCATTAACATTCCACGGTGCATAGAGACGCGCGTCGCGATTGGCCGGCCGCAACGACGCCGCGATCGGACGTACCTGTCTGCACCATCGGCGAGAGAAGGGAGACACGATAGGTGGAGGACGAAGAGAGAAGTCCGAGGGGGGAGGTCGGGACGAAGAGAAGGAGAAAACGATACACACCGTGTGGGTGATGACTAATAGATTTCGTGCACCGGCCCATCCATCTCGCGTTCTCGAACTGTCTCGACACAAATCGATCTTGCCGAGGCGGTCGCGTCTACGAAACCACAGCCGGGATATCGGCTATCGATAGATCCTTCGACTTCGACTTCGACCGGTCTCTCCCGGCATCGTTCCCTCCCTCCGCCCCTCTTCCACGATCGACTTTCCGATGCATTTATAACATTGGCCACGGCCCTGAACCGATCGTGCGCGAGGGACGGTTTGTCATTATGGATATTCCACGGCCGATCTTTTGTCAGACAACCACCGAAGACTATAACCCCGCCGATGAAACTAGAGAGACTGTCTTCGGACGGATCGCTTACCGACGCGCGAGATATTTACTGCATCCGCGACCCGAGTCTGATAAATGCTCTTTCATGAAACTGTATACGATGATTTTTCTTTTTTGCGAGACTATGCAGCTTTCGATGGAATTCGTGCAATTTTCGATGCTGTAACTCGCATTATGTAGCTACGAATGCTTCGAGCTTTTTGAACAATTGATCGAATAGGCTTGACTACGGATTTTATGCTTTTATGACAAATTGGGTATGCGACATTTAAAGTGGAAGAACGATCAACAGAAAAACCTCTGATATGTTCATAACGTTGCTTCGACTTAACCCCCTGATGAATCATCAGTCTCGTGATGAAGATTCTGAACAGAGTCTAATAAATGTGTATGTCATTAATTTTCTTTAAACCGAAATAAAATTCTATTTTGTTGTAGTTGATATTATATATCCCTTGGAGAAAACATAGGCATATAATAAATATAAACTATCTTTCTTTTTTCTATGAAATTCTGAACGATGAAGAATTTCTAATCATTATAATCACAAAATAAATAGTAGTGCAAGGGGTTAATCGAGATTATTATGTTCGGAACAAGTGTCTGTGGTTTTCCGAAAAACTTGATCGAACATTAGTCACTGTAGCTTCCTGAGACCTAGTACTATCAATCATTCTTTTCGAGTCGGTTTTCGTATATTCGTGTTAGAATGTATTTAGAAAAGAGAAAGGTTCAATATGTTCTCACTAGTTTTTTTATTTAGTCAGGATCATAATCTCCTACTGGCACCATAATCTAATGCATCATTATCATTAGTTAAGTTCGTTAGAGAATCACAAGCACACTTTTAAGATGTCCCGACCCTCAAACAGTGACGTTAGGAGAGTGTTCCATCTACAATTGAGCCGTTCACAGGCCAAGTCGATGAACTCCACTTTTTGAAATATTTTTAATTTAAGCGTCAAAGCTCTTGGTACCCCTAAGATATTTATCCATTTAACTCGATTTCCTCGAGGCTCGTGCAAAACAGGAAACGGAGACCGTTTAGAACCGTGCTTTTTCCTGCGGCTATGATTTAATAACAACAAACCCGTTCTAGATAAACAGGTCGAAACCATTGCGTCACTCCGTCGAGTTGTACGCGCGATCGTTAACGTGATTATTATTCGCACGACCAGGGGCCAGAATAGAGCAGGAATAAGGTTCTCTCGGCATACCGTCGCAGAAAAAGCCGGCGATGTTCGGGGCCCGAGTCAGGCCCGAGTCGATCTCGCGCGGTTCGCCGGGCACCGGGGCCCCGCTTTAATTTCAATTAGTAAATTCGTCCCGTCTCCGAAGAACAATAAATTACACGCGGTTAGAGCGGTTCTCTCCAGCCGCGACCGGTCTCTCGTCAGACACGCTCCGGAGACGCAAGAAACACGGGCCGACAGCGAACCGGGGAAACGGCCGGTTAAAGGAACGATAAAAATGCCGTGGCAATTTACGGCCGGTCCCCCTATCGCGGAATAATTGTCATCGGCGATGTCCCGTGGCACCGTGGCGCCACTCAGAGCCAATTAGCCGGTGCAATTAAAGAATTACGCGCGGCGGGCCCGCGTTCCCTCTTCTAATCCCGAGGCCCGCGGGCCCGAGGAGAGGTTCAAGGCAGGACGTCTTGAAAACCACGGCGGCCGATACCTTCTTCGTCCTCTTCGTCCTCCTCTTCAGCCTCTCCGTCCTCTTCCTTCCATCCCGTTGCACCGTTGGACCGTTGCATTCCGGAACGGAGGGAACGTCGCGCCACTAAAATCAACCCTTTACGATTCCGTCCGGCGCGTAATGTCCTAGACGTCTCCATGCGACCATTCTCCGAGCGCCGCCATGTTGGAATTTTGGTATTCTCTTGCCCGAGAACCGGGTAACAAGTTTTTAACCCTCCGTCCGCAATCCTACAATTAGTTTCCCCGGCGCGGTCTCCATTGGGTCCGTTGAGTCCATGCAGTTCGCTTTCAAGCTTTCGTGTTTCCAAAACTGCCCAGAAATCCTCGAATACTCTTCAACATTTTCCGTAACGACATCAAATTTTTATTGCCACATGCTACCTTGAATCTTTTAGGCAATTTCTTCTATGAATTTTGACTAATTATTGACCGAATATTTGATCCATATTTTTGGATTTGCACAGTACTAGGCATGAAGTAAGGAGATGTACTTAGAAAGCAACTTGATTCGCGATAAACTGATGCAAAAATGAAAATTAATGAGAAAATGAACTGTGACAAGATTGACGACTGAAATTCCTCTAAAAAGGAGTCAAATAACGAATTATGACGAGTTGTATTGAATTTCAAAGATCCTAAAAATTGAACAGAACCCAAGCGTTTGCTATGGCAATTTTTAACACTAAACCTACCGAGCCTTAAAAGTAACTGATAGATGTCTTATAAACATGACGAGATTGAATTTATTTGGATTTTACTCTACCGAATATATTTATTTAAACTTTCCCACGAAAGCAGCTGTATAATTTCAGCAATTGTAAAATAAAAAATCTGGGACCGGTCATTTTGACCGGCGGTGGTTTAGTGTTAAAAGATCAAAAACGCTACTGTTCGCGTAATGCGAGTACAGTTGACAGCAAGGACGAGCGTTTCAGCCGGAGGAGCAATTAAAATCCTTGGAAAGGAAGCTGACCCTGTTCCCAAGGTTACGATCCGCGATCGCTTAGATCCTCGACGTTGTAGAAGAAATTACGAGGATCGAAGCCGCCCCCGTCTCTCGTCAAGATTTACGTACTTCAGCTTCACGGATACCAATAAATAGTCGATTCGGCGAGCGGGAACAATGCAGCTTTCCTCGCAGAAACGCTTGGCAGAGAGACAGCTCCACGACGAGAGAGAGAGAGAAAGATAAAAAGAGAGAGGGAGAGAGAGAGAGAGAAGCTGGCTTGAAATATAGCCTCGTCGTAAATATTTTCCGATGGAAATATTTTGTCACCTTTATTGCCGCGAGCTTTTTGTTTGATCGTAAATTCGGTGGCGCGTTGTGCCGGCGAGAGCACAGGTACACCACTCTCCTCTTCAGGACGATGATCCTGGACCGATAATTGGACGTTCGCGATTCGAGACGCGGCCTCGCGCTTGTCCCACCATTCCCTCTGTCCCTTTTTTTTTGTCCCCCAGGAATGGTACATTGTCGTCCGGTCGCTCTGAAATTTATAATCACGAGAATCATCGAGCGGGGCACTAAAACATTTTCTCCTCCCGGAAATTTTTAGCTTTTTCTTTTTTATCAGGATCTAGGCACCAGCCAATTTGAAAATCAGAAAATTCTTCTATCGATTTCCCATCGTCTGTTCGTTAACCCCTTCGAGTATTCTTTCGTTCCCAGTTGCAATAACTCGAACTTCTCTGCCCTTAATAATTGGTTAGCAGACAGAGCAAGTTTATACCCGTTGTACGTCCATATTGGTGCAGCAATATTGGCAATAAAAGATGGTAATTGGTAATAAAAGATTCGGCATCCTACGGCGTGCGTTCATGATTCTACGGAGTATTGTTCCTGTGCGTGAGCACCGAGATCTTGTCCGGCTCCGGGATCTTATTTTAATCTTATAGCAATATGTGCTTTAACTGCCGGCACCGGCAACCACAAAAATTAAAACCAACGTAATTTAACCATTCAAGCAATGTTTAAGCATTGTGCACTGGAATTTTGATTCCAGGTATTTATATTTTGATTTTAGCACGATTTATACCGTACGTTTCTGAAGACACCTTTTACAATTTTAAATAAATTGAGACAGTAAGGTGCATTATAGGGAAATTACTCGATGAATGTATTTCTTTGCACGTACAGGGTGATCAATAATATTTGGTACAACCGAAAGTGATTCTACAATGACTCCCACTAATATTCGGACGCTTTTAAAAATCGTATAACTTTGTTAATATAGGACCGTACGACTTGGATTTTTTCTTTAAGAAAGTAGCGTAATTGGCTTGCTATATAAAGTGCAAACAAATTTTTACACAAATTGCAATTGTTCGAAATTACAGAGAAAATACTAAAAGTTGTATTTTTCAATTTTTTTATGTGGACTTATATTGAAAAATTAGAGAGTCTGTAGAAGATTTGTAGATCTGTATGAATTATACATATTCTGAGAATTTTATCAAAATCGGTCAAGGTTGCAATGACCTACAGATGTTCCAAAATGATCGCATAAGGGCGAATTTCCCTGACAAGGCCAAAATTCTGCGACTTTCACCGTTAAACTTTCATCGTTAAACGTTTGCAGCAACGTTGACCGATTTAGATGAAATATTCAGAATATGCATAATTGATACAGATGTACAAAACTTATTTTTCCCATTCTTAATGTAAGTCTAAAAATGTTGAAAAACGCAACTTTTAGTACTTTCACTGAAATTTCGACCAATTGCAATGTTTGTAAAAAATTGTTTTCAGGTTATGTTGTTCTAACTTCTAAAAAAAAAATCAGGTAGTATAGTCCAGTATTGACAAAGTTATGCGATTTTTAAGAGCGTACGAATATTAGTAGGAGTCACTGTACATATAAAAATAAATCGGAATAGATGTAGAAATGGTCCTAAAGAATTGAATAGCATTCGTATTGAATAAATGGACTGCGAATTTTTATGCAAAAATGTTTGCATTGAGTGCAGGACATAGGAGCCGAATAAAAATTAATTTTCTCTTTTCATTCTCTTATTACGCCGAAACTAAATCTTAAGACCCCTAAATCTTTTTGATACGTCCGCTGCTTTAACCCTTTGCCGTCCGAAGTGATTTGAGAAGTTGCTTTAACGTCATCGAATTCAATTACATTCGCGTGCGTAGCTTTGCTGGCCGGTGTAAAATTGCATATAAATAATTGTTCTTGTACATCATTAAATTGTGGCACTGTCGATGAACGTACAGTAAATCAATGAAACTATTGGTTCAAAAATTAATGTCGAGTCTGTCTCGAAGGGGAAAAAGGGTAAAATTGTACGTACCTATTCTTCTCACAAATGCATTAAATCCGAAGTCTATTAACCCTCGGATTCCTGCGAGTTCTAGTCCTACGCCGGAGTCATCTCTGACCCACGCCAATATTTCACTAATCGTATCGACAGTCGTTCGAGCTTATCCCCACTGCTGGCTCCGAAGGAAGGGTTAACAGATGACAGTTATTTATTCGTGATAGGTATTTTCTAAAGATAGCCGGGACTTCTTCCCCGACAACCAAAATACAATTCTTTTGTTTTCTCTCCCTCTCTCTGTATCCGGAGAGCCGTTCGAAACAAAAGCGAAGCTAGTATTCAAATTAACACCGTGGTCCGCATCCCCTTTGTACACTGTTCTCTATCCCCCGTTACTCCCCTTCGGGGTCGAGCGGTTTAAAGCGCATATAAAATATTGATCACGACCAATTAACTTCCAGGCAGAAGTCAAGACGGCCGGGGGACAGGGAAGACACTCGAGGCGCGTCTGACTTTCCTTTGTCCGAGCCATAAACTTTTGGAAAGTATACACCTGGAATTCACTTTCGACCATTTAGCTTACCGATTCCCTGTCGTAAACGCTGTCGAAACTGATGTTCTCCCCGAGCCCTGTCCCGATCCTCTCGTGCCCCCGAACACGCGTTTTATTTACGACCAACCATCCCCGTCCGGTATTTTTATTATTTGCTCGAATATTATCATCGGCCATAAATTGCCGGTGAGATAATAATGCGACACGGACCGAACAGATGTAATCCTTTCTCTTAATCGACGCCCTGGTAACGAGGCAACGATCCACGGAGAGAATCCACGATCGCCAGAACTTGCAGGATCATCCTGTCCCGAATGTTTCTTTTCCGAAATATCCTGGGTAAAAAAAGGACTTCGAGCTTTCAAACGAGTCGAAATTTATTATCGTGCTATATTTTTCTTTTCAACGAAGCTATCGACAATTTCTCGGTAGTCGGAAAATTGGTCAAACAATTTTTGAATCCCCCGTGTACCCAACAGCCATAAATAGTGTCCCTCGGTTACCACTGACCAGAACAATGTTGAAATCGAGCAGGAAATTACGTTCATCATCCGGCCATTCAATTTTCGAGTCCCGGCTTCGGGGGACTCGTTCATCGGAGAAACATTGTTCGTGTCTCTGTTCGGTTATGCTCTTCATTTTCGAGGCACATGCGTCATTCTCGTGTTTACACCGTGCCGTAAATATTCATTCAAACGCTGTCCCGTTCGCTCGATCGTACACAAACTTGTAACCCAAACGCGTTCGGCCGGAGCTGAAATTTCTTATCGAGATATTGTCAGAGTTAATTGTGATGCACGGGTGGTGCGTTCACATAAATTCTTTCGCTTCCTGCACCGAGGAAATTATTCCTAAAATTCGTCTCCTCGACGATTTATAATACACATTGGGCCCATTCGTTCTCGAAAGGCGCTTTTCCATTGAATGTAATGCTATCTCGTTGCTGGAATAAATTAATCTAATAAAACGTGCTCGACGAAACAAGATTAGAGTCTGTAATATTGAGAAATAAATTATGTAGTTAAGGTAGCATTGGTAAATAATCATTTTTTTTTTTAGATTCGTCCTCCTGTACTAATAAATAAAAACCGATAGGTTTAAGTCAATAACAGTTCAAAACGTACTTAACACTAAACCTACCAACGCGCGGTCAAATGACCGTTTTTGAAACTTCGTTTAGAATTTCTTGTATACAACGTTACTGTATCGCCATGTAACTTATTGACTTTTCCTATACCTAATATACATACAACCCATTTTTCAATATTCACAACTTTCTTTATTTACTTTCCGAAAAATTTCATAGCATGTCTTTCTACATTAAGATACATTTTTTTTTTAAGCGGTCAGTTGACCGCACATGGTAGGATTAGGTATACATGAAATGTCGGTAGGTTTAGTGTTAAGTAGGCCAGAGGGAAGAATCGACTCTGATACTGAAAAATAAATTACGATATGGTATTTATTATCCAGCTTCCAGCATCCACAAGATCCTATTTCTTAAAAATTCTTACAAATTGTTGTCCTGTACTACTAAATAACAAACAATGTATCTTCTATGAAACGTGCTAGACAAGACCAGACTAAAGAATCATCCCTAATATTAAAAAATGAAGTCCACGATAGTACAAAATGTGCTTAAGAAGACCAGAGGGAAGAATCGACTGTGACACTAAAAAATAAATTACGATATGGTATTTATTATCCAGCTTCCAGCATCCAGATGATCCAATTTCTTAAAAATTGTTTTCCTGTACCAATAAATAACAAACAATTAATGTATCTTCTATGAAAAGTGCTAGACAAGACCAGACTAAGGAATCGTCCCTAATATTAAAAAATAAATAAGATAATCGTGATGTCGTTGATTGGCAAGATTCCAGAGTGACAGGGAACATAATTTCCCAGCGATTGATGAACCGATGTACTCGACGGGCTGACAGGAACGGGAATGAAGAATGAGGTTATCATATAAAACGGAAAACTCGCGGTTGCTGTTGTTTCATCCCCTCGGCAAGCCCCCGGAGCTGTTTTCGAGGCTCACGCAGTATCGGCAGGACACGGAAGGGTTGCAAACGGATCCAGCGGAAGGAAGGTCCGGGCTCACGCCGAGTGGGAGTGGCGTGGGTGTGTCCAACACACTAGCTCACACGGGGCTCCTATAAACTTTCCAAACACGATGTAACGAGTGCCGTGTTCCGTTCGCACCGTTTTATAGGGACAGGAGGGGGTGATCTCGGTGGCGAAGTTTGGCAGACCGCGAATAACGTTCTTGCTACCCCTTGAGGCGAGGGGAGAAACCCCTTGAAATCGACTCGGCCGGAGAGGATACGACGCGCATCGCCACGGAATAACAGTCGTTTCAATTTTTACTGTTCCGCCCGTTTTCGGAAAAGTTTCTATGTTCCCGTCGACGAATCAAGGTACCGAGATTTTTATTGCCTGAAGGGGATGCCGTCTCCTCCGCGAGAAAATCGTTTCCCTCTTCGGCACTCTGGGAACGCCGAGCTCTTCGAGATCATTCTGAATCAATTTAAAACGCGATATATTTTTTCTGACCATCCCGAAGTCGTTCATAAACCGTAGCGGTCAATATTTACAATATTTACAATATTTACTCTTTTTCTTCTTCATCCGACATACGGCGACAGCCGGTCCCGAGCCCATCGCCTTATATCGAAAGAAAACGAAATATCAGCGTGGGTCAGAAATGACTCCGGCACAGGACTAGAACTCGCACCAGTCCGAGGGTCAATAGACTACGGGTTTTATCTATTTATGTATAAAAAAATGGCCAGGTGAAATTTGAAACAGTAAAAATATTAACTACAGAAATAAATTCAGCTACTATAGTCAAACCTGTTTTTGTCCGGTTCTTTTCTATGTGATTTCTTTTTTGTGCGATTTGTTTTATGCGATTTTTTGTATTGATGTTTTAAAAAATTATTTATTATAGCTATGTATGAAGTTTCTGAATATTTTTTTTGTGCGGTTTCTTTTATGCGGTCCCTATCAACCGCACAAAAACAGGTTTTACTGTACTTTTATTTCGCATGAAGGACTGCAGTTTATCAATAACAATAATAATAATTTTTAGTAATTGTCAGGGAAAAGTAGTCCCTTATAGAGACACAAAAATCGTTTTCTTTGAACCTGCGTCCCCAGAACTAAGGTAGACCTTTCCGGAATAATTTAAAATTGTTATTTTAACCAGTTAACTTTTTTGACCTCTTTGAAAAATGTGTACATAAATTGAGTCGTAACCGTACAGCTGTTTCGACGAGTATACTAGTCATAACACAAAATATTGTCATTTCTGCATGACGAGTATATTCGTCAAAAACAGCTAACTGGTTAAAAAGCGATTCATCGAAGACTTGCGAAAAGTTGAGTACAGTGAGGCGTGCTCTTTCGATTGACTTGTCTGGCAAGAATCGAAGAAACGATTTCGCAGAAGATTGCTAAAGCCCGGAGCTTGCGAACCCGAATATTTTTTTGGCAATTGGCCTGACTCTCTGGAAAATGGAAAGCTGCTCTCCTCGTAGCAGCTCGTCCTCGAGACGTCGCGCATAAATCTTCTCGGTGACCACGCTCGACGGGCACGAAATAGCTTCCCGAAAGTGCCGTTTGCGGAATCCCGTGCGACTGCCGCCCGATTTCACGACGTCTGTTTACGTTTCCCGTGAAAAATCGCTTTCCTATTTCCCCGGGAGCGTGTGTTGAGCACATGGGCGGAAACGGGGCGCACAATGGACGCGCGCGCGCGCGCGCGCGCGGTGGTCTCTCTAGCTAAGAAATCGTATTTCCCTTCTTTTTTTCACGCTTCGAACACGGCTCTGAAAAAATACCGGCAACGACACCAGAAAAGATTTTTAGTAACCTAACGCCACGATGACACATTTGTGCGCCGGGAGGATTGTGAAGAGACACGCACAGGACACACGTGTCTTCCTCTGGGACGCTGGAAAAGCGGAGTAGCCTTATCTTAAGCGGAGTGGTCTTTCCACTGAAAAATAATGTCTTGAATAACGAAAGGGGCAATCTCTTTCTGAATTCTACAAAAGAGGTTTTTTTAAATTGCGTGCACAGTTGTCTGAGCGTCTTGAGAGCCAAGGGTAGTCACGTGACTTTTGCAGAGTTAGCAGGTCGGCAACTGCTGCATAATTTCCGTTCACAGCCTTCAGCCACTGAAGAAACTGGAGAAATCACTGTAATTCTTAGATAATTCTTAAAAAATGTCTCCCTGTGACGCATTACTTCCCAGTCAGGGTGATTTTCAACAACTGCTCTAATATTAACACTAGAACGACCGGAGCAGTCAAAATGACTGCTTCCTAATTTTTTCTTTTACAATTACTGAAATTGTAAAAATGTTTTCATCGAAAATTTTTTAATGAACCTCTTCATTGAAGCACATATTACTATAAAAGTTGTATTAAGTCTGAATGGGCACAGTCTTGTCACTGTTACAAAGCGATATACGTCAGTCGCATTTATTGCTCGGTCGTTTTAGTGTTAAAAAAGAACTCGAAGATAGCTTGTCGGTTCTATACCAAAATTGCCAATTGTTTGAAAAATACTCCGCAGTGATTCCCAAACGTCTTAAGAGCGTAGACACGTGACTTTTGCAGAGTCAGCAGGTCGGTAACTGCCGTACAATTTCCGTTCACAGCCTTCAGCCACCGACTTAGGATCCGTCTTGATCTTAATCCGACGGGTCCTAAGTCTGTGACTGAACTTGTCACATTTTTTGCTCTTTATTAGCGATATCATGAATTCTGACGCCAGAAACGTGCTTCAAGTTTTTGGCTTTATTTCGCAGAGAATCAAGACAAAATATAGCTCAATTTGTAGCTGGAGATATTTTATAGCGCGCGCTACTCTCGATTTCATTCAGAAAACTCATCGAATGGCATAAAAATGCTTGGATTCCACGTCACGCCAATTTTTGGCCCACTTCTAACGCTTATATTACCAAATATCAGCATAATCTCGTCGGTTCATGACCAGCGCGCGTTAGATTGAACCTTCTTCTTTCGAACGAGCCCTTTCCCAGCGAAAAATATTCTCATATAAGGGCGAAAAGTTTGGGCACGTGATACCATTTTTCGGCTATTTTTGTCGGTAACGTGGTCACTCTAGCTTATCGCGAATCTACAGCTAAAAATTCGATTTTCTCTTAAATGCTAGTCGAACGAATAAAATAACGAGTTCCCATAGAAAAGGATCTCCATACCCCATTGATCCGCCGCAAGCAAAGGCGCTCCCAATAAACGACGAACTGTCAGCCAGAGAGAAAGGGGGCGAAGGAATATCTGGCGGCCCGTTGAAAAGCTGGTGTCTCGGGGGATGAAAATATTTGGCTGGCTCGGAAACCGAGACGTTTTCTTCACCGGACAATGGCGTCCCTCTAATTTATAACTCTTCCATCAAAGTTATCCTTCGACGGGCAGCATCTGCTGGCCCACGGACACAGCAAATCGGCAGGTTTTCGTGGGTCCTGGACAAGGACTGGAAAAAGAGGTTGTTCTCGAGACTTAGCACAGCTCCGAGCAAGCCGTAGCCCCGGAATAAGAGGCCGTGTCGAAAAACCGTGGCGAATTCCTGTCGACCTAAACGAATCCGTCAAAAGCTACGGGGGGGTCCCGTTTCTCAAAGTCGCAACGAATCAATGCTCCCCCCCCCCCTTCTTTCCCTTATGTCCATGGGCGAGAAACTGATGGAAATTCGGAAAACCGGCTGCTATGGAACGCACAGTTCGACGGGTACAGAAACGCGAGCTGCATAAAGGGACGTTTCTTCGTCGTTATCGAGGTCGGGTACCAGGGGGGCCCCTAGGCGCGCGCCCCGGGTTCCGCTCTAAATGCCCGTAAATGGCAAACAAATACCGCCGTGGGTTCCGCTTCGACGAAAGTTGAGACGTCACGCGCGACCTGGAGGACCTACGGGGACCTTATGGTTTCTTGCTTTAACCTCATCGAACACCCCGAACCATCCTGTCCCCTCGACTTTCGACGTTTTTTCCCGTCTGCGGCGATCATTCTCTGCAGCTTCCTGTCGGCAAACGTCGAGCATGCTGGCTCAATCCTTTTAACCAGAGACCCGCTCAGAGGACGAAGCTGGGTTAGGTGCTTAGGAAAAATTTGTTGAAAATAATTAGACTGTGGATCAAAAAATGCTGTAATATAAAATTCGATAGAATTTAGTACGATTTTTATTTGTTTCGGATCTACAGAGGCTGTTCCCATGGAACATAGGATTTTATTTCGTTCCATTTTCTTAAAATTTGTCTACAAAAATTGGAAAATGCACAAACATCCGCAGTATACTGTTGCTTCAGGAAAGCTTCCTCTATTGATATTTGCAGATTCATTTCGGTTTCAAAAGTACAAAAAGTCAAAACTAAAAAAGCAATCAAAACCAGTCGGTTGAGACTAAAGAAGCAAAAAATAATTATTTACCACGAATGCACAAAATCCGGGCTGTGATAATAACGCGATAAATATTTCCAATATCTGTGAGCTACCTACAAAACTTGAGTTCGAACGTTCAGGTTACCCAAGGGTTAATTAGCCGAAGGAATGCGCGGAAAGTTTAAGCAATGCGTTTCTTCGTCCGCCGCAGGAAATCGGACCACCGGGAGTCAGGATCGAATAAAGTGACCATCGAGGACATAATAAGCCTCGGGCCGATAAACAATCCGAGACAGCGACAGGGGTGTCCACGTTTTGCGGGTCCCGGTAAACAATTAGGGGGGGGCCGTCGGGCACAATGGCCACTTTGCATTTTCGATGTCCAGGCCGCGCGGCTCTCCCGAAAAACGCAATCGCCCGGATAAATGAAGAGATACCGGCGCATAAGTTTCCACGGGCAAAAAGACGACGAGCCGGCTTTGATTTACGGACGTAATCGTCCTCGGTCGATTAATAAATCCTGGCCTCTCTCTCTCTCTCTCTTTCTCTCTTTCTCCTCTCCTCGTTTCTCGTCTCGGGCCCCGGTGCTCGCTATTAATCGTGATTAATTATCGGACGCCGGGGGAGGGGGGACGGCGGGGAAGCGAGGGGAACGGGTAATTGTGTACGTTATGGTACGCACCTGCTAGTCGTTGCTCTACGTGCTGTCATCACTCACGTCGCAAATGTGAGGCACGTAGAACGGGGACAGCGGAGCGGACGAAGAAAACGGCGGAAGAAAAGCGGAGGACGGGAGCGGGAGACGTCTCCTCGGGCCCGTAAGAAGCCGATCATCGACTCGCTCGAGGATCTCGTTTGCGATCCCGTCGATCCTCGAACCGAGGAATCGGCCGCGGCGATCGCGGAAGTGTCGACGACCTTCTGGAAAATTGTTTCGTTCTGCCAACCGAGGCTTTTAACGCGCCCTGTCGTCCTTGTACGGCTGACGGAACATTTGTCCACGATTCAACAGGAATTTTTACACCGATACACTCACTGTAACAAATTTCATTGGGAACTGCGAAATCGCCACAATGCCCAGTTCGTCTCAACACTGTGGGTTCGGATAATCGAGGTCCCATTATATCGTGTCGTGTTTGGTGTCGTTTCAATCGGGACAGTGGCGCGAACGTGCTGGTAAAGGCTACACGGGAAAACAGTTTTAAACAAAATATTATAGTTCTCGAACTTTTCTACGTTCGACGCTAGGTGCGAATAATGCGGCCTGTGTTGCTATTGATCACCGTACTTACACTTTATTGCGTAATGCGATCAGTGAGTGAACGCTTCAGACGCTGCCTTCCAGTGGCTGGTCACCATTTTGAGCATATTTTGTAGCAGATTACTTTGTATTGAAGCAATTTGTTTACATTTTGAATTGTCCCGGTTCGATTTTATTAATAAAGTCGAAAATATCCCAGTACATAAGCATTCACAGCTAATTTATATTTTTCATTCGTTTTTACGTTCACGGGCTTAAATGACCTTGAGACTTGAGTGACTGTGTCGTTGAAATTGTCTCGAGAAGGGCTACAATCGTAGGAGTTCAAAAATATGTGGTTTGATTTATAAAAAATGTAGGTTGACCTTCAAATCTCCTAAGCATTTCCACCTGGAAAAGAAAGTTATGTACACAAAAAGTTAGGAAACGTTTTCTCCTATCTGAAAAAGTATAGAAGTTGTTCAGGTGGTTTGTTTTAGGTGCCTCACCCTGTACATATTTTTCGGATATTTGTAGAGGGGAGTGACATGGAAGGGACCGGACGAGCCCAAGGGTTGGTTCCATTCGAGTACCAACTTATCCTTTGCTTCATTAATTAATTGCAACGCGTCGGAGTTTGCTAGGCTCCCTCGGATCAGGCAGACCGCGCCAAGCTCTCGGCGCGCGATTTTCCAAAAATGTCGAGGGAAAAAGCTCCCACGTCGGCGGAGCTGCAGGAGATCGCAAGAAGCGCGACAGCGTCCGAAAAGTCGCTGTCAGGCCAATCGGCACCCAGCGTCGCGTCATTAATTTCGCGATCGTCGACGTAGGTAAACGTTCGTCCTGCGTCGAAGGAGATATTTACACGGGGGCGAGGCAGAGGAGACAGGCTTCTTGCCGGGCCCGGGCGTCTTTTTCCGCCGGTGAATCCCGTCCTTGTCCCGCGATGACGTAGAGGAGACGAGCCTCGGGCGAGGAGGACATAAGTCAGCCGGTATTCAATGAGTTCGGGGAAGTTCATCCCCGGTTCTTCGCACGCGAACCATCGAGCGCCGCGACAACAGGCCACAGATCCTGCGGGTTCGCCACCCGAAAAACTGGACCCTGAGGGGGACCAGCGATCCCGGCGAACGCTGGATCCTCCGGTTTCCTGGTAAAAACTGACACCGGCACCAAAATCGCCGAGGTCGACCGTCCTCCAGCTTTTTTACCCCCATTCGTTGGATTCCAGTTTGCACTCGGGGGAATTCGATTACCGCCCGCTAGATCCTCGATCCCCGACCCGAGGAAGACATGCTCAGACCTACCCCCACTAGAATTCTATCGATCCCTTATATCAACCCCCTAACCCTCCAGTTTCTCGAGATATTTCTTCTAAAAGCTCAGAGCTTTAAATCTACTTCCAGTGAAATGGGAGTTCATTGAGGAATTCCAAGATAATTACTAGACCACGGATGTTTATGCAATTTCCAGTTTTTGTAGACTTTTAAGAAAGTCGAATCAAATGAGATCCTATTTTCAGTAGGAACAGCCCCTGTAGATCCAAAAACAAATAAAAATCGTACTGAATTCTCTCGAATTTTATATTATTGCATTTTTGAAAATTTCCATGAGCCATAAATGCATAAAAATCCGCAGTCTAATAATTACAATTAAAAGCAATTTATTAAACATAAGGTTTTCGGTAGTGCAGGAAGTGTTTTAAAATATGGTATAGTAAGTGGTGTTTTCGGAGGGGATGGTCGAGTCCAGAGACTTAAAAATCAAAGATCAATAATTCTGAGGTTTCCAATGAAAATCGTGGTAGCTCATGTAATAAAAACATTATTATCTTCCAGTCTAAAAAAAGAAAGGACAGTGTGTTGTTAACACCGTATTAACTGTGTTTAACTTCTATTACCACACATTCGTATTTTCTACTACTTTCTACAATAAACTTCAATGTCATTGTTCGCAAGAGATAAAGGACCTTTTCTACGTTTTTCAGGACCGTTTCCGTGCCATTTTTCATCGGCCAACTTCCACGAAACCGACTAGAAGTTCGGGGCGTTCGTATTTTCAATTTTATTGTTCCCGGCGGAGGCAATAAAACATTTTTTAGTGGCGGGGGTGAATACAGGTTTAGCCTGTATTTTTATTACACAGGAAAATAAACGTTCCCCGTGCGCAATAATGTACGAAACTAATGAGCCCGTTTTGTCCCCGCTGCTCGCTGTGTTCTTCCGATTTGTTTCCCGAGTCCGTTTCTATATTAAAATTAAAATGGAGATTCTGTTCTTCTTCGCGTCGACTAACACGGTTCTTCGTTTAAGAGTCGGACGCTTCGACACAGTTGTCCAACTGTGGGAGGTTCGATTAAACCCTTCGGGCCCCTCGATCGAAAAACTTCGAGATGGAATCTCGAGAAATCGAATGGTTTCCCTGGCGAACGTGTACGGGCTTCTAAAATATTTTCTGTGTCGCCGCGATGGGGGATCGGGATCCGACGCCCCCGTCAAAGTGATTTTCTATGGCGTACGGTCCCGATAACATGAGAACTAATGCCGTTCACTTGTTCGCTCCCCGACGCGATACCGATCTTTATAGAGGCGATTATTATCGAGAAGCGATGCATTTACTCGATCCTGTTAACGGTTGCTATGATTGTCCTCGCGAAAATGCGAGGGCCCTCGATTGGAGGACCCTTTGCGAATAATGTGCGACCCATAGGGAGCGAGACGATCGATAATCGACTGCGGAATTTTATGCGAAATGAAAATTGTCTGAATTAATTGGAAGGCCAATTCCAATTGAAAATATAAAATTGCTATCATTATATAATACAATGCTACATCAAATGATAATTCGTCGAGGATGATTAAAAGTCTATTTCAGAAAAATGTGTCAGTGTGGAAACGTTTCGAATCCAAATCTTTAAAAGCTCGGTAAAAATGCTAGTCCGCAGTCTAATAATTCTGTGATAATTCAAAAAAATCTGTAGGTTCGAATTTACAGCGTACATGACCGCCTCGTCTTTTCCAGAAGCATGGTTCGTAGAAAAATCCTCGGACAAAGATCATAGGAAAAAGTCGAAGCTTCGTGGTTTATCGAGGGATTCCTCAGGGTGTTCCCCTTTCGAGAAAGCGGGAGGATCCACAAAAGACGATCGGCTGCTTCTCTCCGCTAATCTGAAGCCTGAAAAGTCGCCGGTACAATTAATCCGAGAATTTACGAGCTCGCCGCGGAGGATGCTCTCGGGGCAGGTCCTGGAAATTATTCCGGGGGCCGGGGATGATCTACGGTCTGTTTATATTTCTCATGATTGCGCTGGGATGTCGACGAGGAGAAAGTCCGGTGGCGATCGAGTTGGGGGCAGGTGTCGAATCCCGGGGCCCTATTTTCCATCGAGGTTAACAGATTATGAAGATGTCCGCGAGGCTAAATGCACACGTATACGCAGTCCCACCTGTACGGGGGTCGTTTTCCCATACGCCCTCGCCACGGCCGTTTCCAGGGCGTGACTCTGAAAACCACCGGGACCCCAAACAGGCCTTTCGACGTGTAAGAGGAGAACGAAGAAGATGCCAGGACCGTGGCTCGAGGGACGGAAGGGGCGCTAGGGGGAGATAGAAGACGAGAACTCTACTCTCTCTCTCTCTATATAGACTCGTATAGTCTCCGTGCGGGGACCGAGTCTACCTGACTTATGGGGGCCCAACATTCGGCATTATTTATGGCCGAGAGAGGGACCGAATGCTCCCAAAAGAACTCCTCACGGTCTGTTTCTCGTTCCCCCTCCTCCCCCGCCTCGTTGCATCTCGTTTCATCTTGTTCCCGTCGTTTCTCAGCCTCGCTGGAGCCTCGATCGCTATGGCGTTTTGTCGAAATGCGGAGTCGAGGACGTTCGCCGTGACGAATTCGTCAATGGCGACGCTTCCGTCATTTCCAGCTTGCGAAACTGTTTCGAGGACCGACCGTTTCACGGTCGCCGAGAGCCTGCCTCCTCGGATCCCGCTAGCGGGTACTTCAAGGTCCCAAAAATATTCTTATTTTCACCGAATGAAGGTTTGCAGTTCCGTCTATTGTCCCTTCGTCTGTTTCATCCGTTCTGATCGCATCTATTCTGACGCTTCGAATCATTCACAATTGGATTTCATCGAAATTACTTGTTCATCAGATTTGGCATCCAAGTTGGAGCCAAATCCGAAACGTTCATTGTAATTGCTTAGGAACATGCAGTGACGAGAGACAAGAAATAGTTTCTCGTTGTTGCTTCAATGTTTAGAAAATGTGTTGAATGTATGTGAGTGAATGTTGAAGCTGTTCGTGAACATACAGCAATAAAGGATAGCAAAGAGGCTCCCGTCGCTTCGGTGTAGACGCAATGTGTCTGTATAAGTCACCGTTTATTGGAACCGTTCAGGGACGCGTGACAACAACACGCAACAAAAAGTTTCTCGCTTCGGCGTGGCCAAAACATTTCTACCAGCGTTTGTTAGAACAGTTTCGAAACACGCGACAACAACCAGACGCAGACAATAAAAGTACAGTGAATTCTCGATATATGTCAACAACACGGGTCTTGCCAGTGTCGCGTACCGTCCAGGAGACATAGAGCCGTGTTATGTTTCCTCGACGTGGCCCCTCACGGGGCATACTCCGCGGTAGTGGGAATAATTACGCGACGTTTATCGTCCAGGCCTCGGCGACACATACAGAGGAATAAGCGTACCTCGTGGTTGCTTCAACGCGAACAAAGCGTTTCCGTGAGTTAGCGTTCGTCGCAACAGTTTAAGAACGCGTAGCAACAACCGCAACAAAAGGTTCCTCGTGGTTGCGTCAGCGTGAACACACATATCTCCGCCGTCCGTCTCGGCTTTTGTTTCACCGATCGAAACATCGCAGGTTTGTTTCATTGTTGGCACGGGGGGCTGTCGCTGGATTATCATCGGGCTTAACCGATCGGTTTCCATTTATCATACCGGTACAATGACGATCGCGTGTCCCAATCAGTGTTCGGACGAGAACACAACGCACGATAATTCCCGACGCGGCCTGTCGTTTAACGCTGATTCAATATCTGCGGGATGAAGCAGCGTCGAATGTAAATTGCGGGGCCGGGGCGAGGAATCTGCAGACGCATCCAGCGACACACACCGCGGTCCGATACCCGTTTTCTACCCTCTCTCGGACCCGGGCACGGTATAACAGACCCGCGGGCTCTCTCTCTCTCTCTCTCTTTCGTCATCGCGATCGGAATTCATCATCGGGCCTGGCTATCGATCCAGCCAATTGCCGGCACAATTATTGCCCCGCGTCTCGTCACCGTTCGTCTTCGCGATAAAGGCGGCACTCGTTTTATCGGTACGATCTGGACAACAGAGAACGCTCCGCGGCGCGGAGCGGAGCGGAGTCGGGCCGAGCGGGTTGACACGGTGACGCGCCACCCGGGGCGCGTTTTCTCGCGCGTAGGCGCGAACAATGTTAACGAGAGGGGACTCGCGGTGAAAAAATTTACGCGAGCCCCGCGGCGATCCTTCACCGGACCTGGCAAATTAATTTCGCCACGCTTCTCGTTTCCGCGAGCCGATCCCGCCTTTCGCGGAGGCGGCGCTCTTCCCGGCTACGAGCTTCGCGGAAACTGACGCTGCTAGGAACAGCGAGGCCCTTGCAAAATCGCCGGCATCGAAAGTAATGATTTTTCCGAAATTTTTCCCTTGAAAACTGTGAGGCTGTACGCGGAAAAGGTTTTCGTATTTCAAACGTCGGACTCTAAGGAGCATCTCATAATTTTTATATTCAATAATGTTTATTAGCTACCGAGTTGTGATTTTCTGGAGGTCTTGACGAGAAGTGCGGTGCGACTATTCTCCCTGCTGCTTCGAATGTTTTTTGTTTGCAAGTAAAATTTTCAATTATGTTCTATGCGTATAGAGTAAGGGAGTCCCCCAATTACCGTGGGGGTACCAATTACTGTGGCTATATTAATTCTACTTGTTTTTGAAGCATAACGAATATTTAAAAGGAGACATTAAAATTTTTTTCTGTGAAATGCTTTAAAAATAAGAATAACTAGGCACAGTAATTGGTACCGCCACAGTAGTTGGGTCCTTTACCATATGATGACTTATTGGCCGAAGGACATTTGAAAAAAGCAGCACGATTATTGAAACAATAATAATCGCATCTACCGATTGAAATAAAACACAGTGACTCGCCTGTATTACCCACGTAATTAATGACGTACATGACCACCAGATGGCTATGATTATCGAATCGTAAAAGGCTCGTCCAAATCTTCGCCTCGACCACCGAGCAAATCGCGCGAACAGTTTCTCGAGGCATTTACGTAAAGAGTTACGAAGTGTTCGGTCATTTATCGAGCCCAATATAAAAACCGAACGGCGGCCACGGTTTACGTTCGATAAGTTACGAGCTGGCAAAGGACCATTTCAGTTTTTCATTTGACCGGGCCCGCTGGGGGCTAACGCGTTAGGAAAAATAAAGGTGAGCCTGTCGTTCGTAGAATAATAACCCGCGAAGCGTCCCGTCGAATCGTGGAACGCTATAAATTCCAGGAGGCCGGGCGGAGTTGTTCGCGTCGGGGAAGGTGTAAGTTCTCGAAATTGATCGGGAAGGCATCCGGGGGGGAGGAGGAGGAGGAGGAGGAGGAGGAAGGGCCAAGGCGTCCCTGACCGAGTGGCTTCCACGCAGAATCCGAAAAATGAGCGCTTCCGAACGGGCGACCAGGATCTTTTGGGTCAGGTAGGCATATAACGATCTCCGAAGCCTCATCCTCCGGCCGGAATATAAACTGTTTCTGGGAACAGAGAGTCGTATATCTTGCCGAACGACAATGCCAGAGTCAGTCACCCACTCACCCAGTTGGACCCACGTCGATATAGACGCGTCCGTCGAAGTCCCGAACCGAAACAGACTCCGGAGCGGCTGTACCATCTCTTCTTATTTGTCAATTCGCGTTCCCCGATGTTAATAACAACCTCTCCGCATCAGGATTCTGCTTTTAGGAAAAAGATACCTGAAGATATCTATTACCGCAGGCTTTACTTCGAGTATCTTAAAATCCAGACAAAACTAAAGGACACCGTCGTGTAATAGAATAGTAATGTAATTATATTGCCAGCTTCAATCTGTATTAGTTTGTACAGTAAAATTGAGCTGTTTACGGTGATTTCTTTATATATGTCGCCAAGGTCTGGACGATAAACGTCGCGGAATTACCCCTACTACCGCCGGGTATACCCCGCGAAGGGTCACGAAACTTGGGAAGCCTCGCACGCCGAGGAGTGTAAACATAATTTGAGTATGTCTCCTGGACGGTACACGACGCTTGACCCGTGTTGTTGACATATATCGAGTATTCACTCTAGTTCGTTGGAATGACAGAGAATTCGGATATCGCCGATTCGGATAATTAGGTTTTACTGTACTTGAAAATGCACTATTTACAGAATAAATTCCAAATCGCTCTGATGCGTATATACCGAATTAATAGCAAATAATAGCCAGGTGTATTGCTCCGTCGGCTTTTGGACGAATATTTTTCCAGGTTCCAGCGCCATGATGGAACTTTTTTTAATATCACTGTAATATAGAGAGTTTCTAACAAGAAATGTCACAATTCCAAATCGCTCCGATGTGCATATACCGAATGAATAGCAAATAATAGCCAGGTGTATTGCTCCGTCGGCTTTTGGACGAATATTTTTCCAGGTTCCAGCGCCATGATGGAACTTGTTTTTAATATCACTGTAATATAGAGAGTTTCTAACAAGAAATGTCACAATTCCAAATCGCTCCGATGTGCATATACCGAATTAATAGCAAATAATAGCCAGGTGTATTGCTCCGTCGGCTTTTGGACGAATATTTTTTCAAGTTCCAGCATCATGATGGAACTTTTTCCATAATATAGAGTAGTATAGACAGTTTATAACAAAAAATGTCACAATTCCAAACCGCTCCGACGCGTATAGACCTAGTCATTAGCAAATAATGGTCAGGTGTATTACTCCGTGATACAACTCCAGTATTACTCCAATTAATATACACGGTTGCGCGTTGTTCTCCAGATCTCTGTCAATTCTTTGAAAAATCGGGCTCGCAACAAGTAGCCGCGGCGTTCAACGGCGGCAAAAGGATAAATTCGCAGGATGTGGGCGCAGGTGTCGTAGCAGCACGCCGCAGGATCATCGTTGCCCCAGCATCAGGAATGACTGGTCGAACTTCCCGGCATTTTATCTGGTGGTAAGTATCTTGTCGTTTGGCATTAGCGTACCAGCCAGTCAGCCGGTGACAGATTCTTATCTGGATCCGAGAGGAGACACGCCGTCTCACCGGTGCTCGTTCCCGGTCACACCTATAACCCGGGGATCCATGGATCGCGTTACTCTCCTCACGGATCCCTCCTCCCGATTCTGCTCTTTTTCTCGCCCCCTTTACGCCGGTGGCCTCGGGCTCACGGGAATCCGTGTGACAGGTAGTCGGGAACGGTGGATCCGGAATTCGTGTTCCTAAATCACGGTTGTTCCCGTTCGACGCCAATTAGCATCCCTTTAAATCGTAGATAAGCGTCCGGGGACGCGTGAATAAATTCCTGTCGGCGATAATCTGCCTCGACGTCGAATCATCGGACACCCTTCGAGGCCTCCCGCCTTCTTCTACAATTCCTATCGCGTTTATGACACCCCTGTCCCACGATTTCCTTCGTTCCCATCGTTTTTTGGAAAACTGTGCACAATGCACTTTTCTCCATTTTTCCGAAAGATCGCAGCAGAGTTTACCACTTAGCGGGGACTACACACAAGATATTTAATAATTTCAGCAACAGTACACTGTTAAAATCAGACTGCAGATTTCGAGCATTTATGGCATAAATGAGCAGGCACAATTTGAAGCAGTAGACAGATCTACAAAATTCAAGGATATTTCTGCATTGGTTGCAGCTTATGAACATTATTATTCGCAGTCTAGGCATAATCATGTCAACACTTACATCTTGGTAAAAATGGTTCTTAAGAACCAAAACTCCGTAGATTCGCGATAAGGTAGAGTGACCACTTACCGACAAAAATATGAGAATATTTTTCGCTGGAAAAGGGCTCGTTCGAAAGAGGAAGGTTCAATCTAGCGCGCGCTGGTCATGAGCTGACGAGATTATGCAGATATTTGGTAATATATGGTAAGATGCAAAAAATATTTTGCTATAGTAATTTTTAGTGGCGCCCCAGAGTCGCCGCTCGAGTCCTAAGGGTTAATACACACAGAATTCTAAAATTGTAGACGTGGTAACTACCATTTTTAAAGAAACTGACCGATCATCATTTTATTTCCTACACTTACATGCAGTTTTACACTGAAAAACTAGCTGAGCCAATATTTTCTACATCGAGGTACAATTTTCAAAATTTATGCAGTTTCTGAGCTGGCTATTAATTAACATTTGATCGCGTCGAGGAGATCTAGATCTCGCGGGCGAGGATCTTCGACAATAGCACGCTAATCAGAGTTAAGGGCAGCTGCCTTCACACCCCCCCCCCCTGCCCGAGATCAGGAACGATCGATTCGCAGCCAGTCCGAGAAATTAGACGAGATCCTGGGTAATTACCGCGGCGAAGTACCCGGGGGATTCGATTACAATTAAATCGAACAAGCCCTCGGCCACATTGTAGCATAACATGCGCCCCCGGCCTTGGCTCGCAATGATTCGTACGAATCGGGGGAGTGGAGAGAAGATCAAGAATACGATCGGCGAAGATCTTAATGACCGGTGAGAGGCAATCGTACCTCGGATGTTTCACCAGCGAAAGAAAGAGGGAGAAAGAGAGACAGGGAGAGAAAGCCGGCAGTAGAACGTTTTGAATGGAATAATTAGATGATTATCTTTTATTTATCCGCGGCTTTGATCAGCCGCCCGTCCGGGATAAAGGGACGCCATTTGCAATTATCCGAGGGAAGAGGAAGCGTATCGTTCACTGGAATGATACCTCTATTATAATCAAGCCACCCATTGCGCGTTAGTTTCTTCCCGTCCCCTTCAACCCCTCGCGGAGGATCCTCTGTTTCAGAAATCGAGCCTGTATCGCTATCCTCTGTCCTTTCAGAACAGAAATAGTATAGTAAAAATCCGAGACGAGCCTAACGCCGGATAGTTGGGTTTTATGCAACAATCGAAACGATTCTGCTCGTCCAATGTAACGGGCCTCTAGAAACAGAGAGGTGAAAAACAATAAAATATATATGGGCCTTAACACAGTCGCTACCACTGTCACACATATGTGACGTCCATAGTCTCACAGTTTACTTACAGATAGTGAAATTAGCTTTATATACTTTATTGTTTTCAGTTACAGTACACAGTACAATATTTGTCAGGGAATACCTGAGTCTCTTCTTCTGAATTATTCCAATATTTTATAAAGGTTGTACGTAGATTTAATCAAATATTTTAACGCTGTTCAATCCTGTTATTGTTATAAAGAAATGTATTTCAGTCATGCTCATGGTTTGGTAGTTTCAGTGTTAACATTGTGCACTAAGGTTCGAAAAAGATTTGCGATACTAAATATGTTTCTTCTCAGTGAATTCTCGATATATTAGGTCGTCCCATAAGTTTGTGCCGTTTACCCTTGTACCATTTAAATTCTAAAAATAAAATATGTAATCACCCTTTCATTCCACAACCTCTTCCGACCTTTTTGGAAAAGACATCGTACCGTCACTATAAAATTTCTGCGGTTTTTCATTCAAATACTTTTCAATGGTGAATAATATAAATATATCCACGGCACGAACTTATGTGACGACCTAATATGTCAACAACACCCGAGACATACCCGAGCCGTGTTATGTTTACACTCCTCGGCGTTCAAGGCCTCTCGAGCTTCGTGGTCTCTCAGGGGGTATACAACGCGGTGGCGGGGACAATTCCGCGACATTTATCATCCAGGCCTTGGCGACATATATAGAGAAATCTGTGATATACTTGAGACCTTGTTTCTTACTCGAATCTCTTTAAAACCGTCTACTCCGCATCACCGAGCTGCGATAGATCGATCCACTAACGCTACGATCAGAAAATCAGGGTGGAGACTTTCGGGACAGTTCCGCCGACAATATTTGCGTTTCGGTCTGAAGGCTGTGTCCACCGGAGGAGCAAAGGGCACAAAGGGATCATTCAGAGCGGTCAAAATCGCTCGGGTGGTCAAACCGGGTCCCAAACATTGTTGCGAGACTTCGATTCTGAGCGTCTTCCTCTTTCTGCGGAACGTCTAAATCACGAGGACGACGGAGGACGAGTCCGCCGGTATCGGCTGGGAATCGCGAGGGTCCATTATGTGGCTGTTAGGACGAGAAATTGAGCAGCTTTCGGCGCAATTTTACTGGAACCCCCAGCGCGGTCCCAAACACGTAGACAAACTCGAGGAAACCAAGGGAGCCTCGGCAGAGTGTCCACGGGGCTGTGCGATGTTCTGCCTGCCCGGCGCAGAAAGGCCGAGTCACCGAAAATGGTGGAAAAACGTAGCCGAAAAACGGCCGAGGGCAAAACACGGCGTCATGTGTTGCCCGGTGAAAAGAGGTGCGGAGACACCTCGGGGGCCCGCCAGGTAAAGGGGACCCCCGATCGGTTGAAAGAGACGAGGCCCGATCATTGTCCGGCCCGAGAACTTCGTCCAGCCCTCCGCGGATCGAGAGAAACGAAGCCACCCAGGATGCTGGCCAACAATGATCTCCGCCGAAGTCATCCGACACCGCCGTGGAATCACCGTTAATGGCCCGTGCAAAGGAGGACGAGATCCCATTGTCGACTTATTGCGAGGAAGTCGACTCGCACGGAGACTGCTCACTCCGGACACGCGTGAGACCTGCTCGCCGCTTGTTCTGGTTTGCTCCGACCATCTCCGCCTGGCATCTTTTCGAGGTGTCTTTCGCGATGATGTCTGTGTTTGGTTGCGTCCGAGTCTCTCTCCCCCCGGCAGCTGCGCGGTGGGACGAATGACCCGGTCTAGGCGGAAGAAAGTCATGTAAACAAACAGAGATATTCCCCAACCAGCTATCTTTCATGGTGTTTATACAAGCTAACAAGTGCACGGAGAATCGGTCGACGTGTTTACACGCTGAAATCTGTGCCTCGAAAGTTACAACTAAAAGCCATCGATTTTTCTTTTTGTTGCATTATGAAGAAAATTGTTGTTTTGCACCAGTAATCTCTTTTTAACAGCTCTTTATTGTGGAGGATACTGTGCCGAGTAATTTCGGAAATTGGTGCGAATAATTATTGAACGTTCCTTTCCATAATGGGATTTACACAGATTCAAATTCCATTTTAATTAACATTAAGTAAGTAAAGTATACCAAGAGTTACCACTTTGGAACATCTTTTCGTATCAAGTGTAAACTACGATGATGCTAATTTTAACAAAGACCTACTAACAAGTGCTACCCTGTTTGCGGTGTTTTATTATTAGGTTCGATATATTCCACCATGAAACATTTCTCCTTGCACCTCATCACTTAACAATTAAGACAATACTAAGTAGACTACCAACTCACCGAGTAGATTAACGCATTTTGAAGGAATATCGTAGGAAATGTGTCCAGAAAACAATGAAACAATGGATAATAAGTGTATGGACACAGTGAATACTCGATATATGTCACTAACATCTGGATGATAAACGTCGCTGAATTATCCCCACTACCGCGGGGTATACCCTCTGAGAGGCCTCGAACCTCGGACCTCAGACTAAACCTACCAAGCATATAGATTAATTTCTCTATATATGTCGCCCTGACCAGGATGATAAATGTCACGGAATTATCCTCACTACCGTGTAAACATAACACGGCTCGGGTATGTCACCTGGACGATACGCGACGCTGACACGGCCCGTATTGTTGACATATATCGAGAATTCACTGCAGTCATGTGCAAAGTAACCAAAGGGATAAAAGTTAACATAGACGGCACGGAAGTTAAAATTCTACAAAGACATTGAAGATGTGCAGGATCAATGGAGAAAATAATAGAAGACGGTAATTGTGAATAAGCCGAACGAGGAAGAATCGATTCGGTTTGCTCGTTTTCGCGAATTTCATTATAATTCGCGGTGGAGTTGCCGAAGTGGTCCGGCCCGACGTTCGCTTGGTCGAAAGATCGCGATTACATGGCAGACGGTCTGCGAGGCAACGTCCGCAGACTCGATAGCAGATAAAATATCGCTCGGTCGACACTTATCGATGTAATGAGGCCGAGATACCGCGCGGTTAAACCGAAGCAGAAGCGCGCTGGGGAATAATGCCATTAAATCGCAGCATGAATGTCTACGTAATTACGAGCGGACAAGCGGCGTAACAGGAATCGCTCGAAAATAAACTTATTCGACCACGGGGGAATCCATCAACTGGCCGACGGAACCTTCTGCCACGAAGAAACCATCTTTCCATTTCCCTGCGCGCATTTTCCGTTCGTTTTTACTGGACCTTCCCGGAAACCGACAATCTTAAATCCGAAAACACTCTAAACTCGTCATTTTCCAATAATTTTCCACTGCTATCTGATTCCTCCATTCTTGTTAACAATTTTTTGTGTATAAGTGCAGGTTTCTGTATTTTTTCGTAATGAAGGAAACCTTGTTAATCATTTTTTACGTTTGCTTTTTTTCAATAAAAAGCTGTCATTTACCTATAATATCGACTTTTTCGACCACTTTCTTAATTTTCGCGGATCACTTAAGGGCTTACTATATCCAACGAACCGGGACCGATGTTATCGAAATCATCACCCCCTATTATCCATCGAGCGGTCCACGGGTCCCTAGAAAAATCCATGTAGCCAGTAAATCATCCTAAAAATTACTTTCCCGACGTCAACCTAAACTTACGTTACCCCAGTGACTATTTCCCCCAACGGATTGACTGTTTGACTGGATTTTATTGCGATCCTCGCAGTTAAGGGTTGAAGGAGTCAAATGGTTCTGTCGAGGTCGGCTTCGAAAAGTGAAACTATGCGGTAACCGTGAAGCAAGAAAAACGCGGTGTCTGGGGTGGAAAGGGAGGAAGAGGAGAGAGAAAAAAACAGAAGAGAAGCATCGCAAAAGGAAGGACACTTTCGCGGAGCAGCATTTTCATCCCGGGGCAAGAAATGAGCTGGGCGCGAGACCATAAATCAGGCGGAGGGAAATCCAACGAAACCACTACTGGCTATAAAAGTTTATGGTGTTTGGCCCTTACGGACGCCAACGGAGGACTGTGCGAGAGCCTGTGCGCCGTATATCTCGGTGGAAGTGAAACTCTCTCTCTTCCCGGGACCGTGTCGTGGCCTTTTGCGGACAGAAGACGGAGGGAGGTCAACAGGGACCTCGGCCAAGGTTCTCGGAGGAGGGCGAAAACTGGGGCCCCTTCGATCAGTGTTTCAACAATATTGGTCGTCCGCATTGTTCCGGACGAGGAGCGACTCCTTGCGCGCCAGGAAACGAGGGAAAAGGGAAATCTTCCGGTGATATACGACTTATTACGAGCCTGTGATTTACAGTCCACAATCCTCGATATCTGTGTCACGTGGTGGCTACGGTGTCGTCCAAATTTATTCTTCTTTTTTTTTTTCACGCGCGTCCGACGGTTGCCCTTCGACGCAACTCGCCAGCTGATTAACCCTCTTGCTGCTCAGGGTCGTTTCCGCTCGGCTGGGCTTTTTTCGTTCGTTTCATAGCTCATTTACCCTCGACACGTTTGCTCGTTTAGTTATGCGATTGCCAGACTGCGGATCTTCGCGCGCGATAAATATTTGCTGCGGCGTTTGCATGAATTAGGGGTTGCGGAGGAATCCATTTTGTCTCAATTTTTATATACAACATATACTGTTCTGCACTTCACTTTCTCATCTCTGCCATACATACACTACCAATCTCTTCCCATGAATTAGGGGTTGCGGAGGAGTCCATTTTGTCTCAATTTTTATATACAACATATACTGTTCTGCACTTCACTTTCTCATCTCTGCCATACATACACTACCAATCTCTTCCCATGAATTAGGGGTTGCGGAGGAGTCCATTTTGTCACAATTTTAATATACAACATATACTGTTCTGCACTTCACTTACCCATCTCTGCCATAAGTAGACTGCGAATCTCTATGTAAAATGAAGCTTTTATGCAGTTATCACAAAAATGAGTAGATCAAATTCAAAACAGCGAAAATATTCTAAGAATTCGGAAATGCTGTTTTATAACTTTCGACTTGTCGTAATGATTTAAAAAAGAAATACACGTAACTTCTGCATCTTGTAATGAACGTGAACAATTTTTAGTTTCGAGCCACTTGAGAACCTTTTCCTGCGTTTAATAATTTACTATTCAATTGTTTTACAGTTGTCCGATCGCGGGTATCGCGCGTACTCATATTTTGTCATAAACGCGTACAAAGTCCACGGCGGGGTGATTATTTATTTATCAGCTTTACTATTAACTTATAACGTTCATTTGCTCATTTCTTTGTTCATTTGCAAAACTTTATACAAGATCCTCCAGTCCCGACACCTTCGCAACTGCGTCAACTCTTTCCCGGTGATTCAAAATGAAAAGCTTAATTACCCTGAAGCGTTAAAATCCTCAGGGGAACGGAAGCGAGCAGTCAAATTCAATAAAGCTCAAAACGGAACGGAGCTCCGGGAGTTCCGCGCAAAAAATGGCGCGAAAGAAGCTTCGCAGGGGAGAAAAAAGAAAGAAATGGTACCCTCCGCGCCGCCGCGCCGTGCCGGTAGAAAATGTTCTTTCTCGGCGGAACGGACGGAAGAATGGAAAAGCGCAAGCTGCAGAATCGCGTTACTTTTTTTTCGACAGGCCGGACGTAAATTACTCCCGATAAGGAAGAAATTTACGTTGCCGGGCGGAAAAAAAGGGGGCTCGCCGCGTGTTGCTCGGCGATTTACGGCGAGTGTTGTGCACGTGAAGAATTTACGTCGAACGTGCGTGCCTGCGTCCACGTGTACAATTATTTCCCCCCGTGATGCATTGACGTGAGTCACGTACACTTAATCGGACATTGCACAGTCTCCTTTCTTTTTTTTTCTTTCCCATCTCTTCGCGATATTGCGCTATTACGATTTTTCGCCTACTTCGCCCCGTGGACGATCCCCGGAACGCTTCCAACTGGATCGAAAACGCGAACGCTATAGTACGATAATCGATGTACAATCGACGCTGAATGTACCGTATGTTTTAGCAATTTTTTGGATTTTTTGTTTTGTGTAGGCGGTTTCGTGCAAAGCAGTGATCAATATATTTTTCGCATAATAGTATGTAATGAGTGTATGACAAGACGGTACCGATTAGTTACTGTTAAGATAGCGTTGATCGCTTGGTATCATCGAGCGCATTGATAGCTTTGACAGTCCTGATAGTTGATTGAAAAATAAGAAAATAAAAATTAAATTGTTGGGATGACTGATCTCTTGATTTTAAATATCGAGACATTTTCAGACGCTTTTAGACACTTCTAGATATTCTTGGACACTCTCAGACATTTTTAAACATTTTTAGACATTTTCAGACAATTTTATACGACAGACACCAATCTTTAAAAATTCTGTTGCATATGTAGAAATAAAATTCGACTGTGACCCCTCTCGCGAGGATTTTACGTAGGTCTGAGTAAAAGAAAAATTTATCCGAGTAAAAGATAAATGTATAAAATTGTAAATGAGTAAAAGACAAATTTATAAAATTGTAAATGAGTAAAAGATGAATTTATAAAATTTATATTTATTTTTAAATAGTTGCGCTTGTTTCATACGTTTTTCTTAACAAACAGCGATACTGTCATTCAAATCAACTGTCTTGGATAATTATTAGACTGCGGATCTTTCTGCATTTATACTGTGTGCACATTCTGCAATGACAAGAAAACATGTGCACTACCAAACACGAATGACATCTCTACTGTATGCTTACTGTAAGAAATTATCCATTTGATAAAAACTGAATTTGTTCATCAAACGGGGCATGAAATTTAGAATTTACGTCAAGATCCGCAGTCGAATAATTATAAATCGACGTGCATTCGTACGAAGTGAAATAAGGGTTGCGATGAGGGTTCCTGACATCGGGGTTGAGCTTAACACCATTCAAGTAAAATAGGAAAAGATGGGTTATTCTTTGGCCGGGTACCAGAAATTTCGATTTCACGGTGGTCGTTCATCGTGAAAGGGTTCCCACTCGACGGCGCATCGTCATCGAGGAATCGTTACCTCGGCCGAAATCGATTTTCCACCGACACCTTTGTGCATCGGGCGAGCCAATCGTCGTCGGCGCGCGATCACGCCCCCGCTCGATTTTCGTGGTGGTTTTGTCGCGTTCGCGGGGTCAGGGACCCCGTATCAAGCTGCCCGATCCCTTCGATCGGCCGGCGGCCGCACGCGATCAGCGATCAAGCGATTTGTACACGGCGGAATCGCTTGTAAATCTCAATGCTCTGTTTGCGGTTCGTCGACGCGGCGCACGGGCTCGCGCACGCGACGATACGGGCCTGGAGATTGATCACATTTCCAGGGAAGTTTACCACCTCCCATTGAACCCGCCGAGCCTTTGGTATTTCAATTATTCAGCCCTGGGAGATAAACGCCGGCCGCCATCGGACGTGGACAAAATTTCTGTCGCGGGACGCGTCGGAGAGTCATCATGGCGACACTTTTGCTCCATGCTTCTCGAGATGTTCGCATTGGAAATTTTACAATGGCATTGCACAAGCTACAAACTAATACTCTAACAATACTGGGACAGGAGAACCGAGGCCAAAATCATCGTAGCTGTCACTAACATCATAATGTCAACACTGTATAGATCTAGCGAGCCCTGAACCAGATTGATGTATGTATATTCCTTTATAATAATAAAAGGATTGAATTTATTCAGATTTTATTTTTATCGTAAGATGGACTTGAATGAAGAAGTGTACTAAATAATTTCGCAAGAAAGTATTTCTATAACTTTACGAATCGTACACGAAAATTCTGATTTCCGTCATTTTGACGTTGCCAAGTTCACCCTGACCTTGTCGACGCGATTTCATCAACAACGAATTTCGCCGACAGTATCTGCTCATCGACAGCGATGCTTCGTCGACAGTGTTTTCATTAGACGCAGTAGAGGTCGAATGTTGACATCGTCGACGAAACATGGTGTCGATGAAAACATTGTCGGTGACCTCAGCGTCGATAAAATGATTGTCGAGGTCAAGGTGACCCCGGTGGTTCCAGTGTTTAATAGAATGCTTAGACTTGATTCCCCGTGAACAGAACGAAATAACTCATTTTCAAGAATCCTCGCTATCACATTTTGTTTACGATCGCTGCGACATGGTGACAATTAAAGTTCCAGGCAGCGATGATGATATTTCATAGTCCTCGGGGACGTTTCTCTCGTGCAAGGAACTTGCTGAACCCTCTAAAAACGCCCTTCGAACTGGCCGCGATCAAGCCCGATAAGATCGAGTCCAACCATAACGTCCAGCTCGGCGGTCGCCGTCGACGAAAATAATACCGAAATTTATGCGACGCCCGATTAAAACGCCGATGACATCTTCTCACGAGATTGAAACGCGTTTACATGCGCGCATAACCGCATACAACCCCGGCGCATACTCGTCGCGAGCTCGACCATAAAGCACACGGAAGTTCCGTGCGGGGGGTGGGGGGAGGGTGATTGGTGACCTTGTTACTTTCAGACACGATCGTACCGTGTCCGTGGATTCGAGGATAATCCAGGGTTCGTCGATCCGGGGAAAAGATCGCCGTGTCCGCGTATCGAGGCGTGTCCGATCGATACGGCGCGTTCGTCGATCACAGGGGGTTGTAATGGACGTTTGGAACGGAACCCGGCGAAAATATACCGCGTCAAGGTAATCCTTCCTCTCGATCCTTTTTGCACGGAGATTCTGCGCAGAATTCATTCCTGACGCAAAGCATTCCATATAAACAAATTAAACGTCTATTATTAGAATTATTAGATTGTGGATCTTTAGGAAAAAATTGTCTGTGCCACTTGCTCTAGATAGAAACCAAATAGCAAGTCCTTTCCTTTTTTATTTAACCCTCCGTATGTTATGTAAATACAGTGATTTCTCTATATATGTCGCCAAGGCCTGGATGATAAACGTCGTGGAGTAATTCCCACCGTCGCGGGGTATACCCGGTGAGGGTATGAACATAACACGGCTCGGGTATGTCTCTTGGACGGTACATGACGCTGCAATACACGTGTTGTGGACATATATCAAGAATTCGGTTTTTACGCTTTTTATTTCGGAATAAGAAAATCGCTATCCCCTCTTCTTCTTCTTATTCATCCGAAATACGACGACAGCCTGTCCCGAGCCATCGCCTTATATCGAGAGAAAACTGTAGTGGGCATGGGTCAGAAATGACTCAGGCATAGAACTCGCAGGAGTTCAGGATTAATCTTTACACTTCACCTACAGGAAGCCTATTAACACTATTGTAAACACACACATGTTTATCCAGGTTTAAACACACACACACAATAAGTGGTTAAACAGCCTTCTTAAGAACCTTGTTACCCGACACAGTACTTGACGCGGGCAACCACGAAGAAAAGAAACAGTTCTTCTTTTTCTGTACCCGATGTGACACCTTAAGTGCACTCCACTTCACACCATCGCTTTCCCCAGCTGCTACGACAGAGAACAGTGCAACTTCTTCGGGTACTTAACACTGGATACGCTCAACAATTAATGCGACTAATTTTTCGTTCTCAGAAAAACCATAGTAATGGGACATCTGTCACAGTCTGAAAGGACTTTGATCAAAATATGTGTCTGAATAGACGAGTTATTAAAGATATTATCGATATTATTATAGTCGGCATCCATGCATAAACCTGTGTACAGTGAATTCTCGTTACGAGTCAGTTGCGCCGTTCTGGAGACTGACTCTTAGACGAGGTTGGCACTGACTCGAAATGAAAATTCACTGTATCGAGTGCCGACTATGTGCACACTCTTTGGCACGGTGTCACGTACAGTGGTGGTTCTCCGGCGGAGCAGACTGCCCTAACGAAAGGGTTAAAAAGCCTTCGTGGGCAAGTGTCTGACCCGTGGGTCATAGGTTCGCCACCACTACTCTACGCGATCGTCTCCTACTTAAATCAACGTCATCCAGCAGCGAATAATCAACCACTCCCACTGTGACAAGGGTTTAGAATTGTTTCCCATATAATTGGACCATCTCAAGAGAATGTCATACTCTCTAATTGTCAGATTGAATCCTGGCGACCCGGAGAAAGGTGAAACCAAGGAGGAAGGGTTGGCGGCTGAACCGAGGCGCCAATTTTCAAAAAGACGTTCGCGAGATCGGTGACCAGGTGGAGTGGAGGGGAGAAGGGATGAAAGAGTCAGAAGGATGAAAGAGGTAGGAAGCGGGAGAGAGAGGGAGGAACGGCGAGACAGAAGAGAGCAAGAGGAGAGGAACACATGTCGTTCGGTGTACCCCGCGGTGCCACGGGGTTCGATGCGTGGGATTCATATATTAAGCGCGAGGCACCGGCCGGGGCCGAAACCCGGCGATGCGAACAGGAGGATAAGAAAAGGGCCGGCCTAGGGCCGAGGGAAGGGGCCAGACGGAGACGGCCGACGGAGGACGAACTGGCGAACAGACGAGGAGGGAAGAAAGAGGCAGGAGGACCCGGTGCGGAGGAGCCTCCGTCGGGAAGGAGGACGGCTGCGAGGCGAACCAGAGACAGATGAACTAATGCTCGAAACCGCGGGGGGCACGTGCTTTCGAGCGTCTAATGATTTAGCCGGTGCAACGATGCACCGCGCCACGCCGCGCCAAGATGCACCGGTGTGTGCTATGCGCTGCTGCCCCGGCACCGATGATACCCTAGGTACCGGTGTGGTGTGCGCCCGCGCCCGCGACCGCTGATGCTGGCAGTTATTCTGGTGCCGGCGGAACGATCGCGAACTCGATTCTCGGCCCGGACGCCATTTGTTTTCGGGCTAGAAGACCAGCCACCTCGACTTTAGGACACGTACACTGCGCAGAGATCGTCAGTCGCCGAGCATCTGCGAACTCTGTTAATCCACTGTTCTAAGCAATCTAATATTAGGGGTACCCATAAGTAATCAATTATTTCCAAAGAATTTGTTTTGCCTTCAGTTCTGTACCGATCGTTGAAGAGGAAACACGTATTCTTTTACAGTTTTCGATAAAACAGCCTGTGTTCAAAATATTCTAAAAAGTATAATTTCTTTTTACAACCCTGTAATAAAATAGCGGCGTCAGTGCATTCCGAGGATCATATTCGTCATTGCATACTTTTTCATTTTCATGCGGGATTTAATGCAACGGTAACGACAAAGAAAATTTGCAATGTTTATGGAGATGCATTGAAGGTCAACAAGTGTCAACGTTGGTTCAGAAGGTTCGCTGCTGGTGATCATGATCTCTCCGACAGGCCTCGAAGTGGACGACCAGTTGAATTTGATAATGACACCCTAAAATCTCTGGTGGAAGCTGATCCAAAATTAAGTATACAAGAATTATCGAGAAGCCTTGGGTCCACATAGTCAACTGTACAAAGGCACCTACACGAAATGGGAAAGGCATGTAGACAAGGAATATGGGTACCGTATCAATTATCTGAGACCAACGAGAATATTCGTTGATGAATTTGCACTTCATTGCTATCCAGATTTCGTAGAGATCCATCTCTTAGCAGAATTGTTACCGGAGATCCCCTAAACCCCTAAACCCCTAAACCTAGCTTATCACTTAGAAAGGTGTTACTGTGCATTTGGTGGGACTGTCGTGGCATAATTCACTTTGAGTTGTTGAAACCTGGAGAAACAGTTACTGCTGAGTTGTATTGTCAGCAATTACAACGGCTGCATTCAGAACTATTGAAATAGAGGGCATCTTTAGTCCACAGAAAAGGTGTAATACTGCAAATTGACAATGCCCGGCCCCATACAGCGAAACTCACTCAGGAAAAAATCAAAGAATTGCTCCCTCTGACTATCATCTTTTCAGATCTCTGGAGCATTATTCAAGAAACAAAACATTCACTTCAGTAAAAGATGTAAGGAGGTACCTTGAGTCATATTTTGCTTCACGAACCCTGGATTTCTATAAGAGGGGGTTTGAAAATTTGCAGGAAAGATGGCAAACTGTTGTTGATAATGATGGAGATTATATAATAAATTAACAAATAAAAACTTGAATTTACGACAAAGTTTGTTTTAGATTTCAAAATAATTGATTACTTATGGGTCCCTCTAATATTATAAAGAAAATTGTTGTTTTGCAGCAATAATCTCTTGTCAACAGCTCTTTATTATGGAGGACAATATTATGGTCACAAGTAATTACAGAAATTGGTGCGAAAAATTATTGAACATTCCTTTCAAAACATTTTTTCGAAGAAAGAAATGTTTCGTTTTGGTGTTAAAATAGAAGAAAGGAATTTTTATTTCGCTCCTGTGTCTTCTAATCAATGCGAATACAATATTTTTTATTTTGCTTAAGGATCCGCAGTCTAGTTATAAATAATACAGTAGCTGGAGCGCTCTAGAGGAGATTAGGTTGAGCTAGCAGTCTAGTCCCTGTGCTATTATATTTAGGAATTTTCTTATTGTTTTAATAGCGACGAACAGGTGGAGCACTCTCGTGTGCTTCGGTTCGAGTGTATTTCTTTCTATTGTAAGAAACCAGCAACTTTCTCCGAACGCACCCCCTCCGCAAGGGGTGAGACGGCCGCGCGCCGGCAATATGTCTGAAAGGCGAGCCATTTTTGCGTGCGCACCCCGAGGGAAACGGGCCGAATTGGATTTTCCTTTTCCCACGTGTTCACCATTGTCTCCGCTCGTCTTCCGACAACCGGAACGAAAGGCGTACAACGGTTGAGCAGAAACTCGTGCCGACCAAATGTTGCTCGCACGTTCGCTTTCTCCAGGTGCGAGCTTGTCTCCCGTGTCTCCGGAACTGTTACAGATTCGCTGTTTATTATTCAATTTACGTAAGCATGCGCAATCTGCTGACAAATAAATTAATGCACACAACAGCCAATGTGTCTGACGCCATGCATCGATCGCGTGGACGACAATAGTCTTCCATTCTAACTTTTCCAATGAAATTACTAATACTCATAGAACATTGTCCAGGTATTTACGACGATTACAAATGGAAGATTAATTCCAGTAATTTTAAGCCTTTTCTTATTTTTTTTTTTTTTTTTTCGTTCTTATTTAGTCAATTATCATTAATTCGAGTAAGTTCAAATCTATTCTTCTTTTTTAAACTAAAGAACCTACATATAAAGACGTGTAGCTTAGTCTAATGTTGAACCATTGTGTGTGTGTGTGTTGAGTGTTTTGCAATATTATTGTATTAATTGATTAAGAATAGACTGCGGATCTTTATGCAAAATAAAAACTTTCTACCTGAATTGCGACAAACTGAAATATTTAATTTCCTGCTTCATATGTTTAATAGGTCGAAAATAATATAATAGTATGTTTAAATCCTTCAAATGCTTTTACCGTCTTAAATTAGACCATAGTTTTCATCATAAATACATAAAATCCGCAGTCTAATTATGAAGTATGCTTTTATTCGTCTAGATATTTTGATGGAAACAATATTTACGTTTAACATTACTGAAGAACCAACTACTGCAACGCATCGTTCCAAATTTGGTTAATTTTGTATCAACAACGTGCAGCGCAAGTGGCACGATGATCATTACAATTTTGTACGACATGGGGATAATAGTGATCGTCAGTGGAAAACCGCAGGGTGTGGCGGTCCCGAAAGAAAACCAGGAAGCTTCTTAAAGAGGGTGGAAGCGATCACCGCGAGATACAATCTAATCCCATTCTCCTCGCGATTAAGGAAACTCAGGACGAGGACTCTTGTCGGATATACACGGGACTGGTACACGGGTATCGGTAACAAATGCGAGGCGATATAAAATAATAAGCCTATTAGTCACGGTTCACGGGGATCCGGCATTGTGGGGTGAACACGGAGCACGTGTGTCCGCCTTGAATCCATCATTGTGCTTGAATATTTATGGCGCTTGTTTCCATGAATCACCGCGAGTGAATCTTCCTCTAAACGATCCACGAACGATCGGATTTTCGAGCCTACAACCATTCCAAAATAAACACAGCCTGCCCGTGCTTCGCCCGACCCCTTGTCCTGTAATGTCGTGTCGGACGCGTTATGAAGATGTCGGACAGAATTTACTGAATTTTTTGTGAAGAATCTACTACGATCTTCTATTCAGTGAATCGACATCAAATTTGGACATACGGTGTAAATAACATGGGCACACGACGGATACAGATTTTTGTTTTTTCGCGAGAAATTATTGACGGTAAAATTCAATGGGTAAGAAAGAAATTATAGAAAAAAAAAGAAATTAAATATAGCTCAATTTTTAGCCGGAGATATTTTCTGGCGCGCGCTACTCTCGATTTCATCCAGAAAACTCATCCGATGGCGTAAAAATGCTTGGATTCCACGGCACGCGCATCGTCAAAAAATTTTTGACCTACTTCTAACGCTTATATTACCAAATGTGTGCATGATCTCGGCAGCTCATGACCGGCGCGCGATAGATTGAACATTCCTCTTTCGAACGAGCCCTTTACCAGCGTCAAAATATTCTCATATAAGGACGAAAAGTTGAGGCGCGTGAAACCATTTTTCGCCAATTTTTGTCGGTAACGTGGTCACTCTACCTTATCGCGAATCTACGGATCAATTAAACAATCACCAATAAGTGTGTTAATATCCTGCGAGTTGAAATAAAAAAGTTTCAGTGCATCAACTGTCCACGATCAATTAATTCGTTTAGTTTTATAACGAATGATACGATTGGGGGTTTATGTATCAGTCAAAATGATGAATATTGAGCTTAAAAATGAGAGATGGCTAAGAAACAATGTGTTCCTTCGGGTCGAACTGCTAGAAGATTTCTCTGAATTTATTCCCGATCTAAGAATAGTCCGAGTTCTGTCTCGTCACCGAGTTATAAATTCGAAAGCAATTAAGGAGCCAGTCCGGTCCTGATTAAAAAAGGAGGTCGAAGGTGTAGCCCGGTTCCGTTTCACGAATTCCATCCCTTCGATTATCGTTCCATTGTTTGTCATTCCGTTACACGCTCGATCCGGGAGGATTTAATCCCAGCGCATTAATAAACGGTTTCCATCCCCCTCCCCCCCCTCTCTCTCTCTCTCTTTCTCGTTCTTTCTCCGGTGATCTCGCGGGGCCAGGTCCGCGTGTGCGTTGTGTGGCTGCGTGCACGAGGAACCTTACGCCGGTCCCACAGTATTCACGCGGGGATTTATGGCGCGTCCACTCATTCATAAAAATATTATTCAAATTTAGAATGTCTAGACGGCGGCGATGAGGGACGAGGTGGAGGGAAGGGGTGGGGAGGGTGGGGAGGGGGTTTGGCCGGAGAGATCCTCGCCACTCCGAGGCCGTGTCTCCAACGGTTCATCGACGATCCTTATCTCGTTCATTGATAACTCCGAGATCCCTCTCGGCCACCGTCCCACTTGTACTTTTTATTCCCCGGGACAGGATCAAGCCCCGAGAGGTGGCCGAAGGTGTGGCGTACGCGGACACTGGAATGCTGTCGATTCGATCCCCGCTCTCCGCCTTCTTTTTCTGCCCCCTTTTCCCTCTCGTTTCACAACCCTTTCACTCGAGATTCCTCCCGACACCGGGCGAAATTTGTTCCACCGCTCGGACAATCGAAATTGAAAATTGCGTGTCCAGCCGAAATGTGAAACAAGCACATACAGGAAGTTGAAAAGTACACGCGCGGCCTTTCATCCCCCCTCCCCTCTTTTCCTTCTCGTTTGGCGACCCTTTTACTCGGGATTCCTCTCGACACCGGGCGAAATTTGTTCCACTCCCCGGAGAATCGAAATTTAACCATACTCATCCAAAATATAAAATAAAAAGTACTGTAAGCTTAAAAGTGCACGCGTAGCCTTCCCTTTCGCCATAAAAGCCATAACCCTTTCACTCGAGATTTCCAATTTTCCAAATTTGTTCCATCACCCAATGAATCTACATAGACAATTGCATATCCTTCCCAAAATTAACTTTCAATTTTTATCGTACTTTTCATTTTAATCGTTTTAATCATTTTCAGGCACAGTCCTTTGTGCCTGCTTTTCCATCTCGTTCACTAATCCTTAGGCACGGAGATTCCTCTGGAAACTCTGGAAGCCTCGGAGAGGTCATAGGTCGCGTTATTGGCGTCCGCATGCTGACGTCAACAAGGTACCCTCCTATTCTCGGCCACGCTATATCTCGCAGTTCGATAATTTATGCATCGGCGTGATGCGCGTGATTATTTCGCGAGATAAGAGCGTGGGACGTGAAAATTATGAACTGCTCCGCCGGTTACAACGAACCCGTCTCGTACGAACGGCGCCAGGAATATATCCGTATTACCCTAACCGCCTTCTCCCTTCGGACGAGTCTGATAAATATTCTTTTCCATCCGAAAATTCTCCGCTAAACGCCGATGAGATCCTCTCGAATTTCACATCCATACTGCATATTTTTCATCCGCTATTAAACAAATATTTCGTAACAATAATTTAGTCCATATAAGTTCACCGTCAGGAATGTTCAATCCCTTGGCTTGTAATCTCGAGTCAGACTCACAGCGAATTTTAACATGAACAAATCTTAAATACTTCAAAGCGAAACAATGTGTTAAAATTATGATTACTTAATTTCCAAAATCCATGGAACGACGAAGGCCTTCGTCGAACAAATAAATCAATAAGTGTCTATCTCTTGGCCAATTCACAACAATTTTTAAGGTAATATTAGGTATACAAATTAATTCGTGGTCCTTGCATCAGTGGTACCTTTATTTTAGATCCAGGTCTTTTATCCACCAAATTGAAGATCTAGTAATTACAAGATGGGGTGGATGCAGAAAAAAATGGTGGAGATTATTTTTGACAGTACAATGTACCTAGCTTGATTGTAGATAACCAACAAATTTAAGAAGAAAGGGCTACGAATAATTTTAACTTTTCTCTGGAAGCTGGATATTTCGGTACATACGAACTTTTCTATTTATCAATATAAAATCGAGTGCATTTACTGGTACCACGCTGAAACTACCAACAATTTATTAAACACGAAGACATTCAGCAATGTAGAAACCGTTTCAAATTACAGTGCAGTAATTTTTATCGGTACCTCAGATGGGGCAGTCGAGTGCAAAGGGTTAATAGCTATTCAAAGAGGAAATATAATTACTCGCTGGAACAAAGAAATTTGAAAAAGCCCCGATCCTTTAACAAATACCGCATCACAATTTCGACCTCTTCGAAATGGATCGTGAATCTAGAGATTCCCGTAAACACCCTGAATCCCATTATTGCCAGTGCGAAGTTGCTTTGCGGGGATAAAATGGCACATTCGGTTCGCCATTGTTGGATCGTTGACGTATTCAAGAGAGAAATACTCGACGTCCGTTCGGGACGGTCGGACCGCGTTTATCGGCGTTTATGGCGACGGTCTTTTAGCAGGTTTGCCAGGGCGGACGTATAAAAAGGCACGAGCTCGGTCTCTCTCTCTCTCTCGGGAAGGGACCATTTTTTCGCTTGGTTTCGAGCGACGGTGTCTCGTCGTGTCGCCCACGCTTACATCTTGATTCGCGGGTCCTCGCGCTGTAAATAATGCGCCTCGCCTCGCTCCTTTTTTCTCGCTGAATTTTATGATCGGCCCGCGTATTATGTGGGGCGAAAATTTAATGGCCTAGGCACCGCGTACCTTCCACGGGAAGTAATGGCTGGCCCCTCGAGACAGAACGACCCGAGAGACGAGTCCGTGCTCGAGCCCGATGGAATTTCGAGAATTCGGAGAAATCGGAACAACGAATTACAAATTAAAAATGTCTTCGCCGGCGAACTCACTACTATTCGAAATTTCTCAATTTTAATTCTTTGTTTTTCGATGTATATCATCGCGATTGAAAAGACTGTATATACTCAACCAAGACTCCGTAGATTCGCGATAAGGTAGAGTGACCACGTTACCGACAAAAACAGGCGAAAAATGGTTTCACGCGCCTCAACTTTTCGTCCTTATGTGAGAATATCTTTCGCTGGGAAAGGGCTCGTTCGAAAGAGGAAGGTTCAATCTAGCGCGCGCTAGTCATGAACTGACGAGATTATGCAGATATTTGGTAATATAAGCGTTAGAAGTAGGCCAAAAATTGACGATGCGTCGGATGACTCATTGGATGAGTTTTCTGGATGAAATCGAGAGTAGCGCGCGGTAGAAAATATCTCCGGCTACAAATTGAGCTATATTTTGTCTTGATTCTCTGCGAAATAAAGCCAAAAACTTGAAGCACGTTTCTGGCGTCAGAATTCATGATATCGATTATACAGAGTAAAAAAGTGACAAGTTCAATCACAGACGTCGCATCAAGACCAAGACGGATCCTAAGTCAGTGGCTGAAGGCTGTGAACGGAAATTATACAGCAGTTAGCGACCTGCTGGCTCACGTGACTACCCTTGGCTCTTAATTTTATGCTGTCTAGTAAACATATGCACGGTAAATATATAAAACAATTTTTTGATCGTAGGCAGTCTACCATGCTCTAATTTTTGCTAGCGGAGATTGTTGCACCTAGCGAGCCTGGTTGACGACGAAATGGTAGCGACATCGAGGGAGAGAGGTCGTGCAGCAAGGGTTGAAATCGAGCCGGCAGGAGCAACGTGACGCGATCAAAGCGAATCGAAATCGTGTTATCGCGAGACGTTTGAATGGAGGAGAAATTCGGCGGAAGAGAGGGAGCCCGGAAAGAAGAATGGGAGGGACGAGACAGGGCCCTGGATGGGATCATGGTGAGCGGGCGTGTGCGATCTCTTCTGTAAAACCCCACGGGTCACTAACTAAACCAATGAGACCGTGCTGGGATTAAATAATTCATGCTGGGAGTGTAATCCGCAAATTTGTTTGGGATTACGAGTGGTCCGCGTTTGCGCCGCGTGCGGTCAAACAATGGCTATCTTTCACCCGGGACTCCGCTCTACTGTCCTTTCCTTCTTTTTAAATCTCTCAATTAAAAAACTCCGTTTGCACAACTTCCACGGCCGGGACTAGCTTTCACTTTCCTCTAACTTCCTCGACGCGCCCTTCGTTATATGAAATTAAACGTAACTTCAAGTTTGCGGAAAGATAAATTGGAGCCTGGCCAGGAAGAGAGTCCTTTAACATGTTGAACGCTGGAATTTGGCGAGACTCGAGGAAGCGGAATGGCGAAATTTGTCTCTGTAATTGCTCTTTCGAGTTTGTTAATCTCGCATATTTTATAGATGTTAGTTTCAGATATTTGTTTTACAAAAGTTGGTTAAGCTGGTGCTTGAAGTGTTAAAAACAGGATGAGATAATACGTAACGTTATGCTAGAGTGTAACTAGAAATCTGTGATTTACGTTCTGTGACAGATGTAATTTTAGTGTGTTCACGGTGTACTTAAATGTACTCAAATATGAATATAATATAGTCAGGAGACTAGTGGTGGGGATAACTCCGCGGCATTTATCACTCAGGTTTTGGCGACATATATAGAGAAATCAATGTATACGAAGATACCGGTTGTACTAGTTTCTGCATCTCACATAAAAACATGAGAAAGAGGATGCAACTCAGTTTCGATAAAAATAAGAAGCGTAAACTGTGCATTTCAATAAAATCTATTTAAGTCCACCAGGAGCTTCAGCAAATTTGAACACAGATGAAGAAAACCAGGCTCCTACAGTCATCCCATACAGTTCTTCTTACCATCGATTGAGTCCTCAAAATCATTCGACATAAAGTCCCACAATCCTTCTCCACACGATCCATCATCGAATACCGGAAACGACCGGTCCACCTAAAAATCACGTGACCAAAAATGGCAAGTTCATAGCAGCTCAACGATCAAGTACCGAAGTCCAGTCACCCAGAAGTGGACCAACAGAGACGCAGCCTTGTTTCCAAACCGTCGAACGACCCTGTAACCCCGAGCAAAGCGAGTTAGGCTGGCGTGGTGTTGTTTCGATCGGCTTGGCTGGCCTCTAGATCGCCGGCACGCGATAGCTACTTATGTTCGCTTATGCGAGCGGGTCCGTCGATTCGACGACGAGCGCCAGAATCGTCGAACGAGGGAGAAAGTAACGGAGAAAGAAAGAGAGTGAGAGGGGGGAACAGGAAAGGGGGTCGGGGGGTGAACGAGGGAATCGAGCACGTGGGGGGTACACCGGACGACATACGGAGAACACCGTGTCCCACATACTCTCTGTGCGTCCTATTGCACAGTGCCCGACACCGGGTGCCCCCATTGGTTCTCCGAGCCGTATAAAGGCGAGATGGGGGGTCCTCCGGGCTCCCTTACTTTATTCCAGGCCGCGCTAGGGGGCGCCGTGGACTCTGGGCGGAAACACGAGTGCTAAACGCGTAATGATCGCTAAACGAAACCTCTCCGACTCCCTAAGCCCACGATCCTCGAGACGTAGAGCCGAGCCTCTGGCCGACGCTGCCGCCGCTTTATAGACTAACCCCTAATTAATCGACTGCCGGGCGAGGGTGGAGCGAGACCGACTCCCATGACTCCCATCGGGGAGGACCGCCATCTTGTCGGCGAGCATTGGAGAACGTTCGCGGCCGCAAAACTGCTCGCGAATCTGATCTCTAGGCGGTGATCCTGTTACGGAAGATGGTCTAGATCCTGAAGAGAATTTTCTAGTACTGCAGGAGTGGTCGTTGAAGTTGGAAATTGAGAAATACTAAGAGTACGAGTGACACAATTCATGTTAGTTTGAAGTGTTTGGAGACCAAGGGGACTGATGTTAGAATACATAGTGGTTGACATAATTCTCTTAGAATAATTCTTCTCGGATTCTAGGAAGACCAGGCAGATTTATAATAATTTCTGCAGATTTCAGAGCAAGTTCTTCAAGTTGTAATGCTAGGAACAGTTCTGTTTGGTCGGGGAGGATTCTCAGTTCTTTCGGAATGCTTCGCGATCTGGGTTAGGCTAGTTAAGTTAGTTAGTCTCGACTAATAAGTACTCGACTCTATTCCTTCCTATAAGAATAATTCTTCTCGGATTCTAGGAAGACTAGGCCGATTTAAAATCATTTCTGCAGATTTCAGAGCAAATTCTTCAAGTTGTAATGATAGGAACAGTTCTGTTTGGTCGCGGAGGATTCCCGGTTCTTTCGGAATGCTTCGCGGTCTGGGTTAGGTTAGTTAAGTTAGTTAGTTCGTCTCGACTAATGAGACTCTTCTCCTCTGGACTAATAAGTACTCTCCGACTCTTTTGCTTCCAGCTGACGCAGTTCAGAGGTCCACAGACATTTTCAACGGACCATCAAAAACCGTTTTGGGATCGGAGGTTGGCGCGGTAGCAGGAACGGGAGGAAAATTCGTTGACATTTGGCTGGCGACAGCGCGGCTGGACCTACTCTGGGTGGCTGGCAGCTAGAGACCAAGAAACGCCAAGAGATTTTCTGTTCGATCGGCTTAGAACAACCAGGTGGCCCCGGCCGGCAGTTGTTTGCGAGCAACGGTGCCCGATTGCAGAGCTCGCAAAAAAGGGGGGAAAAAAGAAGTGAAATAAAAAAAACACAGAGAGAGAGAGAGAGCGAGAGCACGAGAAAGAGAGAGAGAGAGAAAGAGAGCAAGAGAGAACGAAGCGCGGAGAGACGAAATCATCGACTCGGCTGTTAAAATTATAGAGCGAAAACGGGCGTCGCGGTGCCTCCCAGGGCGACAGGGCATTCAATCGCGAGGAACCCCCGCGAGGAACCGCGACAATGGCGCCCGCCACGAGCCCCCCGTCCTCCTCCACGGCCACCGTGTACCCCCTTCGCGGGGGGTCTCTCTGTCTGCTACTGGTCATTTGATTGACGCGGCCTTTCCCTATGGATTTATGCGTTCCGCACGGTTTTTTAGCCGCGGTGCTCAAACCTCCACCAAAACCGTTCATCGAACCACCAACGAATCGAACTCGATTCCATAAATTAATCCCGCAAGCACGATCCTGAAAAACGTTTCAATGCACGCGATCTCTTCCAGCGATCAACGTCAGCTCTTCTGCCACCGCGAGGTAGCGCCTCGAGCACGAGCCAAGTTTTGGTGTGGCGACAGAGTCGACTAAAAATATAATTCAATAAGAAGGGTTAATACTTTTGTACGGAGAATCGATATAGAAGAATAGAGAATAGGTATGTAAGAGAATGTACATTTGAAAAATCAAAGTTGACCTTCAAAAGTCCTTGACGCGTCCATTTACAAAAAAGAAGAAAAGAAAATTAATACCATCAGTATGTGCATCTCTCGAAACCATTTAATTTAAATCAAAACATTTCTCGCTGCGAATAATAATAATAATAACAATAATAATAAGACGTAAATCAAGGTGGTAATATCTGGCGAGACACCCTGTATTCGGACAAGATTCAATCTTCCAGAAAAACTGTTGTTGCTCACCGTTTTTGGTGCTAGTTGGTGAAAGCAGGATTTTGTACGGGAGCAATTGACTGCGCGAATATGTTAAGGTGTAATTCTACGGAAGGTAGTCGAAGGTGGAAATCAGGAATGATAATCATAGAGACGCATGAATTACGGAGCATGTTGAAGAGGCGAACAGAGCTGGGATTCCCGTTTCGGCTGGAGCTCCTGGAACGAGAGCGGGTCTCGATGCCACCCTTTTCCGGATCGCCGACGAAATTACAGGGAACAGAGAGAGGCGCGCTCGAGACGACGACCGGGCAGACGCATTGAACGCAGCGCAACGGCGCGAACCCCCGTAAGCAACCGCGACAATGAACGCCCATTCGCGGGGGGTCCCTTCTGTACGTCGCTGCGATTCACTTGGCGTCGGCACACGCATACGTGCGAAATCCGACTTGGTGTGCCCGCTCGACGCGCGTGCCACCCCGAAAAACGTCGCATGCGATAAACCCAACGGTGTCCGCGATCATGTTCGATCGTTCCCCGATCCGGCGTGCTCGGAGAACCGTTCCAGGCGTTGACGTCGAGATGTCCTGACGCGTGCTCGGTCCCCGTATCCGCCGTGGAATTTATTTATCAACCGTAACGATTTTTCGCGACATTTTTATGCCGCCTGTTCATTTATCTAGGATTCGAAAGCGAATTCGCTAATTTTATAAGATTGCCTATTTTATAATGTGCCTTTGGCCTTGTACTTCTCGCACAATTTTTGTGCGGATTCTCAAACGAGATTTCTCAAACGAAGTTCAGTAACGTTGAGTTTTCTTTGTTGTAGAGTGAAAACAGAATGTGCTTAGGTGAACGCTCTTTTCGATTGTCTATTTTGTAATGTGCCCTTGGCCTTGTACTTCTCGCACAATTTTTGTGCGGATTCTCAAGCGAGATTTCTCAAACGAAGTTCAGTAACATTGAATTTTCTTTGTTATACAATGAAAAGAGAATGTGTTAAGGTGAACGTTCATCTTGTACTTTTGGCACAATTTTTATGCGGATTCTCAAACAAAATTCAGTAACATTGAATTTTCTTCGTTGTAGAGTGAAAAGAGAATGTGTTAAGGTAAACATTTCCATAAGTTAATAAAGTAATGTAATCTAGTAATGTATAGACTAGTAATGCATATATAGACTAGTAAATAAGAAAAAATTGTCGGAGTAATAAGTTCATTTACAGTAGTCCCAGTAGCCTTATCCGAAGCCATTGCTTCTTTCGACTGTATTGCATAAACCTATAAGATGAAGGACAGACTAAAGTCGCTTCTCCTTCAATATCAATCAGTCCTTTTTAATTATTGTTTGAGTTTAAACTATTTAGAGATGAACAAACAGAATACAGTGAATTCTCGATATATGTCAACAACGCGGGATTTGCCAGCGTCGTGCATCGTCCAGGAGACATACGTAGTGGGGATAATTCCGCGTCGTTTATCATCCAAGGCTTGGTGACATATATAGAGAAATCACTGTATACGCATTCAAAACAAAGAAGAAATAAATATGAACAACCTACATTTAAGTCACCAGACAAATGGGAAACGATCATAGAACAAAACGGCGCGTGCGTCACAGATTACATAAGTTTTGCAAAAGGTGATACATGTGTAGCAACAATTTTGTAAAGAAAAGCGAACGGACTTATTCCTGAACCTAATACGTCGGAAAAAAGGAAGGAGCGTTTATTAGGTATCTTGAAGCCGGTGAAACGTCAGGGAGCGCACGCTAGAGAGGAGTCGAACAACGGCAGCTTTCCTCTTGCGATTCGGCTGGCTCGCTCGCGAGCGTGGTCGGCCCACCGCGCCGAGGAAAGCTCAAAAGCGCGTAAACGCTTTATTTCGACGGCTCGCTCTTGTCGAGTGGCACTTCGCTCGAGTTTCCACTCGACTCTGGCTTCGAGTGCGAGGCCAGATGTTTCCGAGTGCCCGGGCACTCTCCTTGACGCGCGCGCGTACAGCACGCGCTGACTCGCGCGTGCAGCCCCGGCGTAAAACGCTTAAACGCCTGGTAAACTGGCGACAACACGGTGCGTGTCGCGAGAAACCCTTCAGAACACGGCCGCCTATCGACACGCGTTTCGCTACCTGGAATTTCTGCGACACACACACTGTCACGCGTATTGTTACCGGCCGCCGATGGAAAACGGAGTTCGTCAAACCCCGGAGGACATGCAATAATCTATATAGTATAATAAACTTTCCGGCATGCAAGCAGTCCGTAAATTATTTGTGATTTGGCACAATTTTTACACCCCAAGAGGAGAACCACCCTTGCCGAACCAACCCTTTATTTCCGTGCCGACAACTTGTGACTTATAAGTAGACTGCGGATCTTTGTGCAAACGAAAAAATGTTTGCATCGATTGCAAAACACGGGAGGGAAATAAAAATTTATTTCTTGTCTTAATTATTTTATTCAGTTGAAACCAACACGCTGATATCCTTAAATCTTTTTAATATGTCCACTACTTTAAATTGTACTTACCCATTTTTGTCATAAATGCATAAAATCCGCAATCTATTTATAACTATAATGCAGACTTTATGATTTTTATTATTTTATAAAAGAACTAGTATCGATATGCTACTTCCGCACTGCTGCGTTATTGAACAAAGAAGGAAAGTCATGAATGGTCCTTGAATCTTTTTAATATGTCCACTGCTTTAAATTGTGGTTACCCATTTTTGTCATAAACGCATAAAATCCGCGGTCTAATTGTAAGATACATTGTGTTCTCCCTTTCACAGAGATTTCTCTTCTCCCCGGCCGATTTTCTCGGACTCCTTTGAGTCCTCGAAATCCCGAATTCGATTATCCACCTCGCCCGCCATTTTCCCGACCGATTCTTCCAGTTTCTCGTATTGACGAGTCACGATAAGGCACCCAGAACACCCATCCCGTTCCCGGGGCAAGCTCACCATTCGTTTTTCTATTGAACCGATCGATGCCCGGGCCGATCGAAAGGGGAATCATCCTGGTGCACGAGCATCTAGCCCCGAATCGATCGTGGCCGGCCCATTTCGGCCCGGCCCGGCCCGGCCCCGGGCCCACAATGACTAAAAGCATCTTCGAGCGAAACTCATCTGCTCCCTCGACGGGCAACAATGACCCGATACAATTGATACGCTCCCTCTCCGGCTCGCGAGTTCTTCCTTTTTCATCGCGAGGCCATCGGGACGGTGTTCCCCCGCTAATGAGGATCACAAACGGCGCCGCCCATTCAACCGTTCGACTATCGATATTCGATTGCAGCACCGTCGGCCCCGGGATTGATTTCACGAAAAAACGTGATCGTTCAATGCCACGTCAATCCTTCCACGACCGCCGAAAATCGAGGAGCAATTCAACTCGAGATTACGTATTGTACCGCCAAGTCCTTCCGACTCTAACTCAACGATTTTGCAACCACCATTTTTTCGTAGGGGAGTCATGATCATTCTAATCGGAGGTTTGAGGCTTTCGCGGCCCGGTAACGTTCTCACTGTGAACACTGATACGGTATCACTGTGTGTCTTCGGTCGCCTGATGAAGCTATAGGTGGGGTATACCTCGCGGTAGTGGGGGTAATTCAGCGACGTTTATCATTCAAGCCTTGGCGACGTACAGTGTGAACATAAGATAGTCAATATGAAATTTTCATTCGAAGAACAATTAGAGGTGCTTCTAATTTATCGAGAAAGTAAGAGAAACGCAATTGTGGCTCGAAATTTGTACGGTGAAAAAGATATCCAAACCGCGTATGCCCTTCACACAAGATTTTGGGAAGATTGCGTGAAAAATTAAAAGAAACTGAAAGTCTCGCTGTTCGTAAGATGAATCGTGAAAAGCTTGTATGTAGTGATGAAGATAATGAAATTAATGTTGTTGCAATGGTACGTCATAATTCTCGTATCAGTGTACGTCAGATTCAGCGCGAATCTGAAGTCAGCAAAAGTAGTGCATCGCGAATTCTCACTCGTCGCAAATATCATCCGTACCGCATTAGCCTTCACCAGAAATTACATGACATGGATTATGTAAATCGTGTTAGATTTAGTGGATTGGCTCAAGAGCAGTTGCAAATCAATCCACTTTTTTTTCTCTTTAATACTATTTACCGATGAGGTTACTTTTACCAGCACTGGGCATGTTAATTTGCATAACACGCATTGTTGGTCAGTACAAAATCCTCACTGGCTACGAGAAATTGATCATCAAAGACGCTGGTCCATTAATGTGTGGTGTGGAATCATAGGGCAACAAATAATTGGGCTTTATTTCATTGACGGCACTTTTACTGGTAAAAGATATGATAGGTTCTTAAAAAATGCATTGCCAAATTTATTAGAAAACGTGCCATTAAGCGTTCGTCAGAGAATGTGGTATCAGCACGATGGATGTCCGACATACTACGCTCGAAGGGTGAGAAGTATACTTAATGAAATATTCCGAAATCGATGGATAGGACGCGGTGGCACTATTTGCTGGCCTGGATTTTGTCTTGTGGGGAACATTGAAAAATATTGTGTATCAAGATGCACCAACAACTCCGGCAGATATGAAGCAACGAATTATCGCAGCATGTGCTACAATAGATGCTCCAACAATAAAACGTGTAAGAGACGCAACAGTTCAAAAACTAAAACGTTGGATCGCTGCAGATGGCCGACATTTCGAATATTCTTCATGAAAACATTTTCTCGTATTGTTTGAAATCACGAAGATATTCAAGTGGACAGTGCTCGTGGGACACACTGTACATAGAGAAATCACTGTAACTAGAAATTGTGTGACTCTTCGTGTTTATTTAGGGCAAAGTACCGCGGATTCCAGTTAATTGGGACATATCGGGATAATTTTCTCTAATTAAACAGTTTGCTGTCCCAATAATGTCGTACCCTAGCTTTCGTTTCCTTTCTTCAGTATCTGTCCCAAATTAGCGGCTATCCCGATTAACCAGCGTCCTAATTAAACGGAATCCACTGTACTAAAAACAGAACCCGAAGAGTTCCGCCTAATCGAGTTCTGCACTTACCAAGAAATATTTTAAGAGACCGTAGCCTAAATAAATAATTTGATTATAATGTCCAACATTTTGTAAGCAACGGGCTTGAGGAGACTCACCAGTCGTTCCCAGATTAAAGAATGATACAACCAAACCGAGGATTAAGAGTTATATACGGCGTGCAACGTGGCAATCTCTTATTTACTGCGTCTTACGTCCACCATTATTGTTGCAGATGAGATACTGCGGCCTAGGCTCGATGATAATTTACTATTTTGCCTCCTTCCTCCCACGTGTGTCTCACCGTGGAGGAAACGCGGTCGGGAGGCAATAAAGAGGACCGTAAATTCTTGGTTATGTTTCGTGGATACGGAGCAAAGGCTCGAATACTTCGAAGACCTATTCGTCATACCTCGAACATTAAATGGAACGATAAAACCCAATCATAATTAAAAAATTTCGACCTGACGTGCACCGTGAAGTCGTAATACTTGGCAATCCACCGAATCATCGATATTCCAAGTCGTTCCTTCAGAGTTTTGTAGGTTAGACACGATCTTAGATTCCTTATTTTATATTTAGACAAGTGGACACGAGCAGCCATACTCGATGGAGGGCAGTAAACATAACCCAATCCTAATTTGGACTCCTTCAAATTCCGGTTTTGAAATATGTGTAAAAATCTATTTTTTAGGGGTACTCGTAATGTTGTCTCTTCTTCAGATTGGATAAACATTTTTATCTGGTCTATGTTCTAATTAAATTTATTGACACGGAGCGCGTTTATTGTGAAATTAATTTGTACCGACTGTCAAATAACATGAGATTTTATGAGGACGGAACAGTGACACTACTTGTGGGCACATCTAATAATTTGTAATTTTTAACTCTTCACACTACGTCAGTATGTATACGTGATAGTTGTAGATGATATTTCAGAGTAGAAAGTTCATACTCCGTTATTAATCCCACAGTTTTCCAATTAAATTTGCCCCTTGGTGTCACAAGCAGACACAACGATAAAAACTTAATGCAATATCAAAATAAATAATCAACTCTGCAAGGTTCTTCTTTGAAAAACTAAAACGAGGTAAAATAAGTGTGAAATAACATTCCTGTCGTCAACGACTCACAAAACGACGCCCAAACCCCACGGTTTCTTCAGAATCACAAAAACCAAAATCAAAATGATACGAGAGACGACCGAACCTCAACATTTGATAAATAATAATCATCCACATCAATCTACATTCCCAAGAAAAATCTCGCCTGTTCGTTTGGTACCTTGACAACGGTACATCGCCTCGTTTCGAATCGGTGGTAGTGCCTAAAAACTCGCGAGTCCCACGAAAAATGATCGAGGATCACAGTGACCGACCTACTTCCCTCGGGGCCCGGGTAGTTTCGAAGAATCCTCCTTAGAGATCACAAAAACCAAAATCAAAATGATACGAGAGACAAACGTACCTCAACATTTGATAAATAACAATCGTCCACATCAATCTACATTCCCAAGAAAAATCTGGCCAGTTCGTTTGGTACCTTGACAACGGTACATCGCCTCGTTTCGAATCGGTGGTAGGGCCCAAAAACTCGAAAGTACCACGAAAAATGATCCAGGATCGCGGGGAACCGGCCCACTTTCGTCGCGGGACCGGTGTTTTTTGGTCGCGTATCAAAGTCACCGACCTGTTACGCAACGGGGTCCGTCACGGGGCCGGATCGGACGTTTCGTCGTCGCGTCGGGCCGCCGTTTCGCCGGGGCCTGTCGGCGGGTCCGCATTAAAGACCCGGGGCCCGCGTCCTCGCCGCGCCAAGTCACGCCTCCCGTGGCGCTTGTTGTCATTGTCGGTACCCGCAATCACGCAATGATCACGCACACGCGAGCAACGAACGAGCGGGTCTCCTTGTCGCCGATCGATCCTTTTCGGGGCCCGCGGGCCCGGCTATCAAAGGGGCCGAAAAGTGGACCGACGGACCCGGCGAAATCGTCGCGACGAATCGGGGCCCCGTCGATGACGCAGCCCCTTCCCAACGGTCCCAATATCCCTCTCTCCCTCTCTCCCTCCCCCCTCTCTCACCACCTCGTTTCTCCTCCATTTCTTTTTCCCTATATCGTTGACAGTTTGGTTCCGCGGCTGGGTGTCCCGTGGGTCGTTAGCCAGCTCTCACAGATTTCGAACGCTTCTCAATCGAATCCCATTATTTGCCTCTGGGAATCGAACACGGTTTTCGGACAGTTCGTCGACAAGCTTCCTTTCGAGCCTTAATTCCCGTCGCTTATTAACCAACGACCCCCACTGCGAACCGTCCCGATAGCTGAGAACCCTGGCTCGTGGAAACCCTGTACCAGGTGGTCCGCACTTTCTAATTGCTTTCCACCTCGCTCTAATTGTCGCTTTGATATTTTCAGCCCGGGATTAGTTCGGCTCCAAGGTGCACCGGCTTCCCACCGAATTTTTCACATAAGTGTAACGATTATTTAACCCTGTTTAACACTAAACTTACCACGGTCACAGTGACCGGTTGTGTATTTTACAATTATTGGAACTATAAAAATTCATTTATGGAAAATAGTAGAATAAATTTGCTTGTCCAAGCATTTATTATATAGAAAATTAGGGATCTTGTTAAATTTAGGATTGCCATTTTTATAAGGAAATATTTACTAGATACTGTTAATGCTTGGTAGGTTTAGTGTTAATTGCTCTGGTCCTCGTTTTACTCTTCTTTTTTCAGTTTACGTTTCAGGGAAGGGTAGGAAAATTGTTCCCAATATACTTCTTCTTTCTAATAGTGTCTCCACTGTGTAATTCTCTTCAAGTACTGCGTAAGCAACACTGCATAGTTGTACAATGATATCCTATTTTTTCAAACCACGAAGTACCAATGCAGGATCTTTCTAACATAAAATCAATTATATTATAGAATCTGCAATATATTATAGATCTGTTATAGAACTCAAATATCAGAAAGAAGCTGAAGAAATTTTATAATTACCCTTTAGTACAGTAACAAAAATTAGTGTGTAGAAAAATTTGCTGGGACCACAATTAACGTTGGGTTACCATTTCAGAGTCATTCTCTTCAACGTAAAAAAGCGTCACGCATCAGTTACTGTTGAGTCCAATTCCTAATTTCTAACAAATGAATTAAAGTTAAACGAATTAAATAAACAGTACTGTCTAAATATTGTGGTCATATTATCGTCGCTTTTACCCTCCTTAGGCAACAAGAAAATGTCAGCCAAGTGGGTTTAAAAAATATAGAAATGAATGTGAATATATTTACGGGCCATTTACTTTTTCTTATTTTTTTTTTTTTTTAGGTGAAATTAAGTTAACTTTTTGAGAAGAGTTTGAGAAAAACGCGAAGGTCCCGCGCTCGCGCGGAATGTATAGACGCGGGATCCAGTTAGCTCATCCTTATAGTGATCCTTGTGGCACGGGTGAAAGAGCACGAGACCGTAAAAGTCGATTGTCGAGTTCCCGCCCAGCGGCGCGCCAGCCAATCAGAAGCCCAGCTGCTCCCAGTCGCTTCCTTTTTTCCTCTTTAACGGTCGTTACACCGAGTAGTTTTCTTGTCTCAACGCCATCTTAGCCGGCCGGACATTATCGTCCGCTCTCATTGATTATCCTTCAGCGCGACCCACCGAACCTTAGCCCCCTCTTTCTTCACGCTTCCGTCCGTTCTTTGAAAAATCAATCAATTCCTGAAAATTTCCGTCCTCGATACGAACAATCTCTCTTTGCATCTTCAATTGTTCTTTGAACCCTCTACTAAATCGACTGGTAACAGTGTCCTCGAAATAGACGATCCACTACGACGATCTATCCTTGGATCCATCTATCCTTCGACCTATCCCTATGGTGGATCTATCCTTGATCTACAAATATGAACCTGTGCCAGATCTAACTAGAAAATTGTCACCGCAGAAAATGCTCTTTCTCACGGCGTTGTCTATTCTTTATACTCCCCATTATAATTTAATTGATAAAAGTTAGAGTCGTCGAAATGAATGGTCCTTCACCGGGATTTTTCATCGACGAATACAAGCTTGCCACACCCACTTCATTAGAGAATATTCGCCAAAAGAAATTCTTTTGTGAAAACGCAGATACGTCGAGTTTATAGCCGGGTAACTATACTCTCGAGCAGCTGCTTTGCCAAGCCTCAATAGAGATTGGTCTAACAGGGTCTTAGGACAATGGAGCAGAAAGAAACGGAGTCGTGCCCGTGCGACAGTGCCGAGTAAATACTTCACCGTGAACGATTGCTCCTTCCTCGAGATCGTATCGGATACTTTATAATATCCGAGGAATGTCGGAGCAACACGAGATATCTTCATGAACCTCGCGGAGGCCACAGGTGGAGACGAGCGAGTTTATGGCTACTGTTTTACACCTGTAGCCTCTTCCCTCTCGTACCTGCGTCCTGGGAAAAGTTGCTGTAACACCTAGCCCCCGAGTCCTTGACACTTCCCAAACTCTTTGTCTCAATGAAACATCTGCAGAAACCCCCTAAATATAAATCTCACAAAAGCAATGCAAGATCAAATGACATCGGTACTGTAATCTGTGATTTTCCAGGTCCTATCGAAATCTTTCAGTTCCAATATTTATTAGAAGCTTATCAAACACCTAATTCCTTACCTAGTTCTACCAGAGCAGAAATGAATTTTTTTCTTCTTTCAACGTTCTTTTAACTCCATTGAATTTTAGAAAACTAAAATTCCATGCACTCGACACACGATGGCAAAAATTCAAGCTGTAACAAAATAATTAAAATCCAACTGCATTGTATTTTACAAATTCCGGAATGCGCTCCACTCGGAGCAATATTGCAAAAATTAATTTTCAAGTCCGAAGGAACTTCCACAATTTCAATGCAGTCCACAAATTTCAAAGCTATGTCCACACTGGAACAACATTGAGCAATTTTTGTGGTTTTATTAGGCAAAGCAAGAAGAAAGCAACACCTTCAGTGTGGACATAGCTTAACCTACCGAGGCTTAGAAGTAACAAATATATGTTGTCTTATAGAATTGACGAAATTGAATTTAATTGGAATTTGTGCGGTTTATAATCATTTAACCATTTTCCACGAGAGGATCTTTATAATACCAGTAATTGTAAAATAAAAAATCTGGAAACGGTCAGGATACAATTTTTGAGCGCAAAACTACTTCTGGCACGAAACGAATACTTTTTACAGTGAATTGCAAGATCGAACTGATCGTAGATAGGCAGCCTGGCCGCTATTAATTCCGCGATCAAGGATCCAGAGCAGCCTCGGCCGGCTGACGCCGGGTGATCAAGCGATCAGTCCGTCACCTAGATCCTCGGCAAAAACCGAGCCTCGGGGCTGTCTTAATTCCGGCCTAATGGGCCCGGTTGATTCCGTTCACGTGCATCGGTCGGTTTCTTCGTTTCCCAACGGCCGCGGCATGGCAGCGTGGCGAGGAGAATCGTTCGATCTCCAACGGTCCCGTCGCCAACGGCTGACGCTGATTGTCGTCGCGATGATTGTCCAACAACGTATGTATGCTCGCGTTCACAACGGAACGCACGTCTTTCCCCCATTGATCCGCGAGAGTTCTTTCTCTTTCCGGGCCCGACGACAAACGAGGCCCGCGTCGCTGTCCCGCGGCGTCTCTCGATCGTGAGAAAAATCTTCCAGTCGTGATCGTGGCCGTCGCCGTCATCGTCGTCGTCGCGGGGACCTATAATTTGCACTTCCGTTCTCATAGGATCGGTTCACAATGGCCCGCTCGTGGACCACTGGCGGCCGACGGCGAGCACATGAGTGAAACAGAGAGAGTGAGAGGGGGTCCGGTGTGGCTTTGCGTGCCCCCCAGCGAACATATTTCTCAGGTGTTCGACTTTTGGGCCCGGGGACGCGCAAAAAGGGGAGTAATTCGATGCCGGGCGCAGGTGCCTCCTCCGTTGTGCTCTCGAGGAACAATCGAGGGAAAGAGCTTTTAAGAGTCGCGGAACGGGGCACCGCGGGCTGCCGACTTCCACGGAAACGTTGCATTGATGAGGAGACGGGGGCCGAGCCTGTGTCGACAAGTCCTTTTTCGCTCGCTTTCTTTCTTTCTTTGATCCACGGGCCGTCTCTTTCGTCAGCTCGGTCCGTGTTTAGCCAAAGAGAACGACGACTCCTTTGCACCTCCGGTCTCAACGACTGTTTTCGGCTCTCCAACGTACTTCTGCTAGCACGTGCTCGCCTCGCTTAGAACGCTCTCGAGGACACTTCCCTTCTACGCGCGCGAGCCCAAACAGAAGAAACACGCCAGCAGGAATGCCCCGCGAAGGCTGACTTTTTGCGAGGACAAGATCGAGCCGATGTCGGAGTGAGTCATTACGAGTCAAGACTCCGCAGATTCGCGATAAGGTAGAGTGACCAAGTTGCCGACAAAAATAGGCGAAAAATGGTTTTACGCGCCTCAACTTTTCTTATATGAGAATATTTTTCGCTGGGAAAGGGCTCGTTTGAAAGAGGCAGATTCAATTTAGCGCGCGCTGGTCATGAGCTGACTAGATTATTCAGATATTTGGTAATATAAGCGTTAGAAGTGGGCCAAAAATTGGCGTGCCGTGGAATCCAAGCATTTTTATGTCATTGGATGAGTTTTCTGGATGAAATCGAGAGTAGCTCGCGCCAGAAAATATCTCCAGCTACAAGTTGAGGTATATTTTTTCTTGATTCTCTGCGAAATAAAGCCAAAAAGTTGCAGCACGTTTCTGGCGTCAGAATTCATGATATCGATAATACAGAGCAAAAAATGTAACAAGTCTAGTCACAGACTTAGGACCCGTCGGATTAAGATCAAGACGGATCTTACGTCAGTGGCTGAAGCCTGTGAAAGGAAATTATGCAGCAGTTACCGACCTGCTTACTCTGCAAATGTCGCGTGACTACGCTCTTAAGACGTTTGTGAATCAGTGCCGAGTATTTTTCAAAGAATTGGCAATTTTGATCCTGAACGGACAAGTTATCTCCGAGTTCTTTTTTAATATTAGAGCAGTCGCTGAAAATCGTGCTAATAGGAAAGGGAATGCGTCAAGGGAGTCATTTTTTGAGGACAATCTATAAATTACAGTGATTTCTGTATATGTGTCGTCAAGACCTGCATGACAAACGTCGCGGAATTATCCCCACTAACGCGGGCAGAAGAGCGCGGCAGCCACGTCAACAAAACAACCTATCAGGTGCCAGAAGTATTTTTCCAAGTCTTCTTCTAAGACAATGTTGCCTTTTCCCAGAATTAGTTCACATAAAAATGTGAATAGTTAATAATTTGTTGTGATATTTATAGTAAGTGTAGGTAAGTTTAATGCATATTGCTGATTATTCGAAGTAACACTAAACCTACCACGGTCAAAATGACCACTTTTCTATTTCACAATTATTGACATCATAAAAACGTTTTCGTAGGGAATTACTGAATTGACTTCTTCATTCAAGCACATACTACAATGAAAATCGTACAAAGTTTAAGTACATTCAATCACTGTTTCTGCCGAGGGCCTCGCGGGGCACCTTCTACAATTTTAAATGAAAATTGATTAAGATTGCGAGGATGCATTAAAGAGAAATTATTCAGTAAATCTAGGTTGTTGCATATGTGAAATGACCGATTCATGACAGTAACTTTAAACAATCATAACTTTTCTCGAAATAAAAATTATTGGTTAGAGTAAGCTAGATCTTTCATTTTAAGTTAGATATCTAATCTTACTTTTAAATAGATTTTATTCCAACGCTAATTGTCACGCCAACTGGTGCGTGAGTTTCGTGTGTTTCGCACTACTCTTAACTATTTTATTCGTACAAACGACCAGAGTTATTAACAATTATTATTTGGCAATGAATTTTACAACCTTACTCTACAATTTAGTTCATTTCAAGCCCGACTCAAATTAATACTACGTGACAAGTATAAGGGTCATGATGAGGTAAGACTAAATCTCTTCGTCCACGGTGAAAACCACGTCAAAACGCTTGTAAAACTGTATAAAACTCATAACGTGTAGGAAAATTAAAACGGTACGCTTACGGGAGCCGAATGATTGTGTGAGAAGCTGTTAACCTAATTAATGCTATTAACCTAATTGCGTCCAATGAATTCTTATTTCTATTTATAAAATGCCGTCTTAAATCGAGAAATCTCTGTAAATTAGAGATCGTCCACGTTCGAAATTAGGGTCCAGGACCCCTAACAACGCGGTCCCCGGCGCAGCCACCGTAAATACCGAAACGATAACATTGTCCCCGGTGTACAAAGCGCGGAACCATCGCGCAACCCCTCCCCATCTCGAGAAGAATTCGACTGGCAAAGCCATTGTCAGCGGTCCGCGTATTCCATCTCCGACGAGACTAGCTTTTTGGACCAGGCCCGGCTATATTAAATTCCACGATATACTTGTCAAGGCGTGGTGTTGGCCCACCGTGCTGAAAACTCTTCGGGGACACCGCTGCCGCACACTATGGGACACCGTAACCCTCCCCTCCCCAACCCTCTTCCTGTTCCCTTCAGCTTCCCCCGTGTACACCTCCCCTCCCCCCGCTACCTTCGCGCTCCTGTTGGCTTACGGGGTGCAAAACACACGACCGTGACGCGTACAGCCTAATAACGTCGTATTACCTTTTGTCGGCGAAGCCGCTTTCAAAGACAGCCAGCATAACGGACCTTCCGGGACGCTTTTTGCGAGCTTATGACAGCGTTTCGCGCTCGCGTATGGTTAATTAAACCGTCCCGCGACGGCATCGATTCGAATTTCCTGACATGATGCTGCGCGAGAAGTCTCTGTTCTTCCTAGAAATCCACCTCCAGCGACTTCGATCTTTACGCACAGTGGATCCAAAAAGTGTTTAAACACATTTCTGATTCTCGAAGAATTGTCGATGCTCAAACCGTGATAACTTTGTAAAAACAAAAGAAACTTCTACTTTCGCAAAGCAGTGTTTATTTTCCCTCGAGTTATTTTTACACGATGTAGCAGGTGGTAAACCGAAGATCCATTTTTCCTCGAAAATGCTGCAAATTCAATCGTTTCTGAAAACTTTCAAAAATTTTTCTCGAGAATGAAACTACCATAGATTTGAAGACTGATGCTTCCTCTTTACAACGACTCTGTAAAAATTGACGTACGATTTTTTTTCACTGTTTTATGGAACACAAACGAGGGACCAGTTCGATCGAGTAAAGCCCTCATGGTGTAGCTTGTACTACTGTGAAATTGGCGGGATACCTCTCATTTAAAGCTTGATAAAACGACTAGAAAACTCGTACGTCAATTTTTACGGTGTCGTCGTAAAGGGGAAGCTTCAATCTTTAAGTCTGTGGTGGTTTCAGTCGCGGAAAAAATTTTTCAATCTTTCCACAGTGGTTTGAATGTACAGCATTGATCAAATAGAAGCTTGTGTTTGGTGTCCAAATACTCCTCGGATCCACTGTACGTTAAACTCACCCTCGACTTTAGAAGCCTTAGGGGCCGCTCTAAAAACTACTGCTTAAATCTCTTCTTCCAGTCTCAATTCCGAGGGTTTGAAAATAATCCTGAAATTTTTTCAGAATTTTTTAAAGTCCCACTGAAAAATACATCCTTACAAAACCACCCTGGTTTACCCGGTTTCGGGTTGCCAAAAGAAGTAAGGGTTACAGAGTAAGGGTTAATTTGCGCATCGGATACTTTGCGTACTCGCTGACCATTGTATCCGCACAAATGTCTGCTTATTACAAGGCTGTGACTCGCAGGGGCGTGCACCGTTCCAGCCCTGAAGAGGCCCGACGAACGGGTTAATTACCTCATAGCACCGTGACGCGTCACAAACCTCGCAAGCCTACAATCGATCTGCGACTTTCGTTTACGAGTCCCAGGAGCCCGTCGCGAAAGAGATCACCACCCTCTCGAGGTCTTCGAGAATCGTGGGTCAGCTCGCGGGCGTGGTCCCCAGCATCGGGGGCCCCGTTTCCCTATGCAACCCACCTGACCCGTTCACTCGAGAGACACCGCGGCAACAATCGATGCAATTTGCTCGTCCACGATACTCGATTGTCCACGAACGGAAGAATTTGTCATCGACCGCCGGTGCGGTGGCCCGGGACGAAGCGCGGGGGCGTGGCCGAGATTCTTCCTCCTTCGGCTGTTTCCACCCGTTTTGCATACGATGAAAAATTGCGAGCTCGCCCGGGGACCCAGCAACAGGTAGCCCAACTGTCGATGCTGCCTCTCCTCAGCCTCGGCTCGCCTCGGCGCCCGGCGGCCTTGCGCGAACCGGTGATTTATGGATCGCGCCGATGCAGATTTCCTTCGGCGAAACTTTGTTTCGATCGTGGCCGCTCTTCCACGCTCTTCCGCAGGACTTCCACCACGATGATGCACCGTTTTCCCCGTGTATCACCGTTTGTCTCTTCATGGCCGATCCTGCGGGAATTCGCTCCTCGCCGCTGCCTTTCTGGGAACGATGATGCTAACAAGTGACCTCCCGAGACCGTCGTTCACCTAACTCGAACAGAAAAAAATGTTAGAGGAAAACATTAGTTGGTTCTGAGGGGTAAATGTTATGATAGGCAAAAACATTTGTTCAAGGTTATATTTTTTGAGATTTCAAAGTCATCGAAGTTGTTTTAAATGGAATGATATGTTTTTATTATTGCTGTACGATAGCCGAGGTAGGACCTGCAATATTATGACCTTCGCGTGATCTTGAGTACGAGAAATTCATAAAAGTAGGACACTTGATGTAAATAGTGAAATTAACGATGACATGATCCCCCTAGGGTTTGAAGAAATGCTCTTGAACCTTGATTAATGACTGTAAACACGCTCTCTGAATTGTTCTCTGCAATTTTTTCTATCATAAAAAACAAGCGAGATATTTTAGATGCTCGAGTTAGGTGAAACACTCTGTATAATTACGACAAAAATGAGAAACATAAAATAGGAGACACGTCGGATGAGTTTAATATGTATTACTGCTACACTATTTACAATCTGTCAAAATTATGAACACTAAACCTACCAAGCATTAACAGTACCTGGTAAATATTGTCTTATAAAAATGGCAACCCTATTAAAAGATTGTCCATAATTTTCATTATAATAAATGCTTGGACAAAGAAATTTATTCCACTATTTTCCATAAATGAATTTTTATAGTTTCAATAATTGTAAAATATGAAACCGGTCATTTTGACCGTTTGGTGTTACGAGAAGAAATCAATTTGTACAACACTCCCTTTTCTCGTAATTGATGCAGACAATTTTTATATCGCACAAAGATCCGCAGTCTAATGATTAGCAACGACGACGAAATCCAAGGTCCAAGGTCTTCAGGTTCCCGGACGAATGATCCAAAATGCATCCGCCTCCCCTGTACCGTCGCACGCTCCATCACGCAAGCTATGAGGATGACCTGCAACGAGGACGTCGCTTCCAGTGCTGATCAGGAGGGTAGAATGCAAGGACGGTGCTCTTCAGGGTCCCTCTCGGACGATCCGAAACAGAAACTATTTGTTGTAGCTAAACTGAAAGGAACGAGTCCAAATACACCCCGCAGGAGCCACGGTCCCTCCCCCGCCCCCGGAATGACCATTCATCCAGGCTCGAAAACCATGCCACCCCCTAAGCACGGGGTACCAGGGCCCGCTTCTCGTCCCGTGGCCCTCTTCGCACCCAGGGCCGAAGCAACCGAGTGGTCGGAACGAGCGCAACAAAACCAAGAACCGGTAAGATATGTGAGTAATAAAAGTGGACAATGGAGGGGCAAATTAATATTAAGGTGAAACCGGGTGCTCGAGGGCGCCGGGACACTACGGAGGGAACACAGCGAACACACGGATCAAGAGGAGCTGCTACGAAGAGGGGGCCACGGGTAGGGACAGCAATTTATCAAGACCAGATAAGAATCTCTACGGTCGCGTGTGCCGAACGGGTAAAAGTATCGTCCAACACGACCGTCTTCGTGATTGCGAATTCCTTGAAGAATCCTCCAATTTCCTGATCCGACGATCGTAAGTATTTTTGAACGATTCGTCTCAAGGTGATACGATCTGTTTCAGGTGGAAACGAGAGGACCATGTTCGAAGGCAAGTTATGAGAGAGTCCGGTGTTTTATTGGGGGATCGGGGAACAGGACAACTGTTTCGCTGGCGATCATGCTGCTCACCAAAAATGCCAGACATACCAGACGCTGCGCCTGGAAAAATAATGGGAGATCCGGAGGGAGGAAACGCTGGATTGAGGGAGTAAGGGGTTGAAAGTCTGCGTTGATTGTACACTCGATTCCCCCCGTTGCTTTGGGAATTCTTTTTTCTCTGATTTGTCAATGGCCCGAGTCCAGAAACCGGACAACTCCTGATTTTGAAAGTTGTTTAACCCTTTGACTGCGAAAGGCGTATATATACACCCTCACAAATTTATCAACATACACGAAAGACGTACATATACGCTCTCTACATTTTTCTTACTGTAACACCTTTCCTGTGTTACCAATTGTTTCAACACGGAATTTATCGTTATATAAAATAACAACTGAATATCGGCAATTGTTTCAATATTGTGTAGTCAATTGTCCTCATATTGTTCAGTTCAAATCTCCGGGTACCGTCTCTGTCAGTACAGTGATTTCTCTATATATGTCGCCAATACCTGGATGATAAATGTCGCGGAATTATCCTTACTACCGCGGGATATACCCCGTGAGGGGCCGCGAAACTCGAGAGTCTCCTGGACGATACATGACGTTGGCAAGACCTGTGTTGTTGACAGATATCGAGTATTCACTGTAGTCAGTTAACCAATCTATTGATGGTTCTCTCCCAGAGTGCAACGCTGTCAAAGTGTTAACACTGAACCTACCAATCACAAAACATATAAAAGTGAAATGTCTTATAGAAGGGAGAAGATTAAATTTACTTAAAGTTTGCACGATTTTCATTATAATATGTACTTAAATGAAGAAGTCAATTCAACAATTTCCTATGAAAACGTTTTTTTAATTTCAATAATTCAATAAAGTGGTCAGACCGTGGTAGGTTTAGTGTTACTTCGAATAATTGTCAATATACATTAAAATATGTGTAAGCTATATTAACCTCCTACACTTACTATAAATATCACAACAGATTATTAACTATTCACATTTTTACGTGAACTAATTCTGGGAAAAGGCAACTTTGTCTTAGAAGAAGACTTGGAAAACTATTTCTGGCACCTGAAAGGTTGTTTTGTTGACGTGGCTGCCACGCTCTTCTGCCCGCATTAGTGGGGATAATTCCGCGACGTTTGTCATGCAGGTCTTGACGACATATATAGAGAAATCACTGTAATTTATAGATTGTCCTCAAAAAATGACTCCCTTGACGCATTTACTTTCCTATTAGCACGATTTTCAGCGACTGCTCTAATATTAAAAAAGAACATGAAGATAGCTTGTCGATTCAGGACCAAAATTGCCAATTCTTTGAAAAATACTCGGCACTGATTCACAAACGTCTTAAGATCGTAGTGACGTGACTTTTGCAGAGTAAGCAGGTCGGTAACTGCTGCAAAATTTCCTTTCACAGGCTTCAGCCACTGACTTAAGATCCGTCTTGGTCTTGATCCGACGGGTCCTAAGTCTGTGACTAGACTTGTCACATTTTTTGCTCTGTATTATCGATATCATGAATTCTGACGCCAGAAACGTGCTTCAAGTTTTTGGCTTTATTTCGCAGAGAATCAAGACAAAATATAGCTCAATTTGTAGCCGGAGATATTTTCTAGCGCGCGCTACTCTCGATTTCATCCAGAAAACTCATCCAATGGCATAAAAATGCTTGGATTCCACGGCACGCGCAAAGTCAATTTTTGGCCTACTTCTAACGCTTATATTACCAAATATCTGCATAATTTCGTCAGCTGATGACCAGCGCGCGCTAGATTGAACCTTCCTCTTTCGAACGAATCCTTTCCCAGCGAAAAATATTCTCATATAGGGACGAAAAGTTGAGGCACGTAAAACCATTTTTCGCCTATTTTTGTCGGTAACGTAGTCACTCTACCTTATCGTGAATTACGGAGTCTTGGCTGAAATTTTCAGCAAATGCTACTTAAATGGCATACAACAGGATTGCACATAATCAATCTTTAGTAAAGCATGATTTCATGTCTAAAAAAAGTTTGAATTTACTATATTTTTGCACCGTGTAAATATGAACGAAACGGTCGCAGTAGAAATCAATTTTTGAAGAGGGCCGAAGAATAACAACGTGCGTCAATGAAGAACGACGTGCAATTCGATGCATCGAGGTTCAGCCATAACTATAAAAAATGCTTGTTCCGTTAACGGAACCCAGTTAGCCCATGGTCAGTTAACGACCGTGACAATCCACGGTGGCCAGCGAATTCCGCGACGAAACCGAAGACGCTTCAGTCGGACCGGAAGCTGGCGTCAGCCGGGGGTCCGGAGCCGTAAAAGTAATTTCTGGAAAGCCAGTAGGAGAGAAAGAGAGAGAGAGAGAGAGAGAGAGAGAGCGGGAGAGAGAAAGAGAGAAAGGGAGATGGGCGAGGGGTTGCGAGAGGTAGAAACGTAGCTAGAGTTCGACCCCCGGTGCTCGCGGTGGGACGCCATCTTATTTATTGTTTTAATTATATCAGAATATATCGTTAGAGGCCGTCACGGCGTGCCACGCAGCCGAATACGTGAGATTTATACGATCGAACCGACCGCCACCCCCGTCCCCGGGACTCTCTCTCTCTCCTTTCAGCTTCCTCTGCCTCCGACCGGCGTCCTCTGTGTTGACGCGCGTAATTTGTTGGTCTGCGCGTTGAATGAATTATAAATTTATTAGCGGCGCAGAATCGCGGGCCCCGTGGTACACTTTCGGGGAACCGGGGTTCGTCCACGGCCCCGGTGACTGCTCGGTTTTTCCTTTTTCTGCGACGCGTTCCATTTTTAATCCCCTACTGCCTCGATACTCGACGTTTCTTCGATTCGACGCGCGAGGAACAGGCTCTCGGCTACATCGATCGTCCCTGCTTCGAAAATATACATTTTGGGACTTATGTGGTCACGCCTCTAATCTTCTTGTATGCGGTTCCAATTCTGCTGCGGTTCTTTATCAATTTATATTTACGCCAAATAATCAACTCTAATGCGGTCCGAAGTGTAATTGTTAAGAATGTATGTATTAAGAGATCTCATTTGAATGAGAAAGACTCGCGCGCTTCTTCGTAATTATGATAAGAGGGGATGCGTTGCGCCTATTGGCTCGAGCGATTCGCGAGGAACCGTCCGCACCTTCAGTCCGGTATGAACACGTGTCCAACGCAGTCGCTTTATCAATGTACTTCTCCTTTTTGATTTTTCATCTGTATTTATCTGCTTTCTTATATTAAACCTTTTTTTGATACTCTGTGCTGCAAAACTCTTCACCAAAAAACCTCAACAGTAATTCAATTACATTATATAGTTTTGCTAACCTGTGTAAAATAGCTGATAAATAATACAGTTGTTGTTATACAATATCACAAAATGGCATTATTGGCGAATGTATAGTGAACCAGTCAGATAAGTGGATGTAAATTATCGGTCCAGTAATTGGTGCAAAAGTTAATATCGAGTCTGGCTCTAATACGAATATTGGGGGTGGACATAAGGCTCTCCGTTCGAGGGTTAAAATCATCTAAGAGGTGTAAATGCAATTAGATGAAAAATTCATATACTGTTTGTGTACACTATTCAGATTTTATGTATTTTCAGCATTGTTGGTCTCCCGAAGTTCAGCACCAAAATAAAATTTCCTTCTTTCGTTATCAACATTTAAGCGTCAAGGTTAAAGGAGTTCAATATTTTTTGTTTCAGCTTCCTTGAAATATTTTTACATCAGTCCACGAAAGTCTATCTTAAATTTAATTCTCAAAAACGTATTATAATTATGTTGAAAAATGCTCCAAAATAGTCGCAGGCTTGAACCAAAGATTAGGTCAATGCAAAAATAATTAATATCAACTACAAAATCCTAAAACCCAGCAGAAACTTAAAAATTATTTTAAGAGGGACAGAATTCTTACGACATAATCTTGAAAAATGTTAATCTCTTCAGCTCATAATCGACAGAACAGTCCGGATCGCAGGGATCTAATTGGAGGTATGATGAACTGCTTTCGTCAGCGGCGTCTTGAGATCAGCATAAGCATCCGGGTAATTTTCCTCTCGAAGATGGGTAGAATGATGACGAAGACGGCGGAATGTCGGAGTAACATAGTTTAGAGAGGGTTCGTAGCCGCGGACAGGGGCGATTCGACGCTCGAGTTTCGGGTTTCCTGATAATTTACGGGTCGGGGGCTCTCACGACCAGTTTCGCGGGCCAGAAGAAGCGTGACCGAGGGCGGGGCGAGGCTTAATTACTGCTTAAACGGGAGTCCACTCCGCCTACTAAAGTATAACCCATCATAATCCTCGAGGGCTCCTTCGCTGCCGACCCATTACCCTCCGAGGTATTATAGTTACGGAGGTTGGCCCCCTGGTAAAGCAGGTTAGCCACTGGTAAATTACACGTTTGTTTTAAGGCTGACCCCTTGCCTCGCACCCGTGCATCGATACGCTCTTAATTTATCGTTCGACCGCATCCACTTTGCGGTAAACGAGCCCCGGGAACCTGACTGTTGCCCTGAAATTATGCCACTTTCGAATTCCTGACGTCGTTGTCCTACCTTCCGCAACTCCGCAACCGTTACGTTGTAATCCTGTCAATCCCTCTGTTACATATAGTTATTTTAATTCAAAGTCCGAAGACAATACCATTTTTTCTTTACATTTTTAATCAACAAATTGTGTTTCATTCATAATATCATATTTGAAAGAAACGTGTCTTGAATGCAGAAGAAAGTAATAATAATAATTTAATAATTTACTTTATTGTAAATTATTAATATTATATAATATTTACTTTATTTAATAATTTAATCATTTTTTTGCCTTTTTAGAAACACTTACATACTATATTATGCTCAAGTTTCCATATCACTGCTAATAACCTTAATTTTAATACATATTCCTTCTATGCTTATTACTAGACTGCGGATCTTTATGCAAAATAAAAGTTTTCTACCTGAATTGCAACAGATTGAAATATAATAAGTTGAAAAAATAATGTAAGAGCATTTTAAAACTTTTCTAATGTTTTTACTGTTTTAAAGTACGCCTTTCCATTTTTGTCATAAATGCATAAAATCCGCAGTCTACTTATTACACAAATTGTTTAATAATAACGTCACTATTGCACACAGTGGAGCAAGATGTTTGCTATGAGAAAATATCTTGATGAACAACTAAAAAAAAAAACATGGTAAATGAACTGTATGTTATGAAGTACGAATAGCGTGAAGAAATCATATAAATTAACTGGGGAAAAAACATGAAATAAATACTGGAACGAATGTTACATTAAAGCCGCAGGTAATCGCCCACAGAGGATTTCAGTCTTCTTATTTTTCCATCGCTGGAACATTTAATCTTATCGAAGGAATTATTGGTGCTCGACGATCGTCTCCTCGATTTTCCCCAAGAATAACGATCGCCTAACGAGACTCCGTGAATTGCAGACGATTCGTTCGTCTAGCCGAGCTCTCCCGGTCCTCGTTTTCACCGTGGAATCGCCGTGATTTCTTCTTCGGGGCAATTTTCCGCTCCGCCATTTCACGGAGAAACGAGGAGACGCCGTTTCGCCTCGTTTGCCTCCATTGTTTTTCCATGACGCGGCCGAACCCACGCTCTTCTCACGGTAATCAGCCGTCTCTTCTCACGTTTGCGAAACATTCCGTGTCCAATCCGGTTACACGTTCCTCGGAACGCTCCGAGGACACCATGGAAAAATTCAGAAAACTTTTCGTACCTTCCGAATCGTTAAAAACGCTTTCGCAACCGTCAGCTTGGTTCTTCGACTAAAAATTCTCCAGTTTCCTCTCTGAATCATTACAATTGTTAACCCTTTTACCTTCCTCCACCATTCTCTGGCTCAAAATACTGTAAATTGTTTCGTTCCCTAGTGTTCGCGTCGCAAAATGCATTTCTCGAAAGTGTTAAATTATGAAGGGGACAGAACTCATTGAGTTGAAACGTAAAACCAAAATTGGACGTGTACTTATTACCCTAGAATCTGTTGCAATTATTTTGAAACTGTTGAAATTATTTTGACGGTTATGAAAATCTGACTTTGATTTCTTCATCTGGAATTTCGTGTAACATTGCAATTGTCAGCCAGAGAATTGGTTCTTCGTAATAAGGAAATTTATTCAATTTCAACTTCAAGTTACAGAGGTACGAATAATCGTCATCGTAGCGTAAAAATGAATAATTTATTGCTCGCCGAAGCACCGTTTCGTCCAGACAATTTCTACCCCTATAAACGAACGACAGCCCTCGAGACGAGTGTTCGGTTTTCGTTTGGAGAAAAAAAAAGAGAAACGAGTTGAATAATTTATGAGCGCAGATAATTCTGTGTTTCCAAAACAGACGTTTCTCTCTCGGCGAATTCATGGGTCCCGTGGATGCGGGCTCCTTCGTCCCCTATATGCGCCTGGCGGATTCACCCTCCCCTCCACCTATTAAACGAAAAGCACGGGGCTGGGATGAAGTGATCGCGCGGCAATTCACTAGTAATCGAGTATATGCCCCCGGCAAACTCGATCATCCCGGATAACAGCCTTATCTCGATGTCGGGAATTAGGTGTATTGTAACGAAACTCGTTACGCCGACCATTGAGGTCGAAACAATTAACCCTGGCGCTGGCGCGCGCGCGCGCGCACGCGGGAGTGCCGCCATTAGATAAAATCGAATTGCGAGCACCATCTCCTGTCGGCCAATTGACGCTTCGAAGGAGGCTCTGTCTTTCTCCAAACTCCGCTTGACGACTCAATCTATTAGACGTACAAATTAACTCGTAGCCCCACGCCCGCGAACTTTTCCTATTATTTATGGACAATCGAAATGATATTCTACTGTCGACAATCATTTGCATCACTCTCTACGAATTTACACCATCTTATAAACGATTCCCAGACTGTGGACTTTATGCATTTGTCAAATACAAAACTTCCGCACTCGTTTCAGATCACTATCATTCTAACATTGTTAGAAATGGTTATTGATTGTGGGAAAAAATTCGAGTAAATTCTTCACGCGTTGATTGATAAGCAGGCGAAGTTTGAAATTCTAATGCTCCGTACCGTTTTCGAAAAAAATGTCTAAAAGTAGAGAACGCAGCGACGCTCGGAGTGTCGTCAAAGGAAGGGGAAGGGTGGGGAGGGGGTGGGGGTCGTCCGACGATAAAAAGCGGGGCTCGCTTTAATTACGAACTTATTACCGCGCGGGCCCCGCGCGTACCGCCGCGGAACAAACAGCGACGGTTTATTAATTTATCGTCGGAAGGAAAGATGCTACTTTTAATTATTCGTTAATTAAAAGTTCGCCGTACCGTGCCGGGTGCCCGAGTATTCCACGGGATTAAACATTGTCCTCCCTGTCCCGCTTGTGGACGTCGTCGCCTCTTTTGTCGGGGGCCGCTCTCTCTCTCTCTCTCTTTCTCTTTGACTGTCTCTTTGTGTGGACACTTCATTTCGCACCGCGCAAAATTTTGTTAATCGGGTTAAGAGGCTCCCGAGGGATAAACCGAATTATATGTCGATGGTTCGGAGCATCTGTGCCGAGGACCGGCCGCGCCGGTGTTTCCGGCGAATTCTGCGACGCCGATCGCCCAAAGGGTTCCTCCGGCTAATCACAAGCTGGTTTCGTGACAATGACGAACAGCGAAGTGTGGAAAACGGATTCCGGAACGATCGGGGGCTCGATGTTTGTTGTGAATAGCTCTTAAAACGAGTCTCGGCTCTGCGACACCCCTAATCACTTCGAAGTGCTATGCGGAAGGTCCTCAGCCCTCGTACATCCCACCGGGACAATTGCACCAGAAGATCTTAGAATAAACTCATTTTTGTTCTGCACTGTCAGCAATTCTTCACCGACAGTGTCACAATTTGTTTAAGAGGCTATCCCTGATTCCGCATTGGGTATATTAAGAGAAAACGAAGCGAACTTTTAGCACAACTCAATACAACTATTAAGTCGAGTAAGAGTTTCAGTCTGAAGCCTAAACAGTAAAGTTAACCAATATTTTATTTATTCACAATAACACAGGATTTATTTCAGAATTTCATTTCTTCAGTTCTGAATAATTCCGGAGGGATTTGTCTCGTTGACAATAAATTTGTCAACGTTTTGCAAAGGTTAGGGTAGAAATAATTCATCAAGGAACGGAAGGATTTATTTCAAAATTCCATTTCTTCACTTCTGAATAATTCCGGAGGGATTTATCTCGTTGACAATGAATTTGTCAACTTTTTGCAAAGGTTAGGGTAGAAATAATTGATCGATGAACGGAAGCTCGATCGCCGGGGGATTAAAATCTGTGTCCAGGCACCGTTCGAGATCACTCTGGAGGATCCCCTAATCGAGGATCCCCGATCGAAAGGGCTGGAGCTTGACTCGCTACTGCATAAAAAGAAAGGTGACACGCTATTTGTATCAAATATTCGTCGAAAATTCATCGGGACGCAAGATTGAAAGGGAAGATACGCACGTGGACGCAGCGAACTGCACCCCGGGTCCGTGGCTGGATGCGCGCGAGACTAAATCCGGATTAGACGGATCACACAGCGGGTGCCTAAACATCGGCATAATCGTTGGATCGTTTCTGCCCTCGGTAGCAGCCTCGTCGATATCCGGACTGCGTCCTCCACCCATTAGATCTTGTAAAAATATTATAATTCGCCGGTGGACTCGAGATCTCGGCCGCGAAGGAGATTCTTAGCAACGATGCCTCCAAAGTACTATAGTAATCTCACCTGTTGAACAGTCCTAATTACTATTCGGCAATTTGTTTCTACGGTGGTGTGGAAAACTGGGTGCCCAGATAACCATTTCTACATTTTCTTTGGAAATTCCTACGAAAATATCGCGGAATTGCAGAAAGTTTGCTATTCTTTATACCCTATTACGTCAAATTCGGATTTTTGGAAAATATAAACCTGCGCAAACCAGTGTAATTACTGAAACTTCGAAATCATTTTCACAATTTTGCTTGCTACACAAGACTCGCTTCCATTTTTATTGCAACTATTGGCGCTCGAAGCCAGTTTAATATTTAGAATGCCTTGAAGTATATTAAATAGTAATTTGGTAACCTGAAAATGGTTACAAATTATAGTATGACCATTTTTAGCGACCGCAAAGTCGCCATTTGAACACAGAAATTTAACATGCGAGCCTTTTAATGCAAAAGTGACATAAGTCGATACTTGTCTGTTTGGTTTAATACAACATCCTAAGGGTTAGTCGCCCTTAAATAAAATGATTGTAATATAATTTTCACTCAATTCCTCATTATTTAATGATTAAATTCCGCGTTCTAATTTACAGGTTAAACGCACGACGGGAACGATTTTCGTCCCGTACGTGTCTCTTCATTTTTATTGTTCTCTACAGTGTGCAGTTTCCTTCGGATTTCTAATCTAAATATTTTCCGCAGATCTAAGTACAGTCCGCAAAGACGCGTTCGCGTTCAATTAGGCCGAGTATGGCGCTGCGAAAAGGGATCGGGAGGATCGTCGAGGGTAGAAAGCTCCCGGCTGACCAATTAGGCGAGATATTTATCCGTGCGCGATAGCGAACCGCCGGGACGACTCAATTACGCGAGTCCTCTATCGTCGACGCGAATATAACTGCAATTTCATTGCATCTAACAGCTGTATTTCTTGCGGCCCGTACCGATAAACAGCTCCCTGTCGCTACCCCGAAGCGACAGGGGGATGAAACCCGGCGACACGTAGAAAATTCTACCGCGCCGTGTAGTACTAACACGATTTAATTAACAATTGTACGGTCTGCCGAAAGAAACGTAACTTAGATCGCACCGTGCGCACTCAACCTTTGAGTTTAAACGGACAACCAGGCTCCCCTGCGTCTTTCTTCATGGTCAAGTCGCCAACCTCGTCATCTGTTTATTTAACCCCTTGAATTAAAGGAAGTTCGATGCGAAAAAGTGTTTATTTATTAATTTACGATTTTTCTAAAGACGTCTTCATCGTTTAAGAAATGTTTCAGGGTTTCCAGAATTTTTTTCTTGCCTGATCATTCCTTCATAGTTGCGACATCCTTTTAAGAGTTTTATTGGTGTTTCAATATTGCATCCTTTGCAATTCCAATCGACAATATAATATATAGGACAATCCAAGAAGACATATTAACCCTTAACACTCGAATGGTGACTGTAAGGCACCACTAAAAATTGCTGTATCCTTATTCAAAATATTTTTAAAATTATTAAATTTGTTTTTACGTAACAAATTACTAAACATTTCAGTATTGTAGGAGTAAATTGCACCATTTTCGTATGTATAACATGAAAAATATATATATAGAAAGGAAATATTCTAGGGCGGAAGAAATGTTTCGTTTCGGGGTTAAAATAGCTTCGAGTGCAAAGGGTTAAATTAAATATTGACGTGTTCATTTAGTATAGCCTGTTTTTACTCTGACTAACAGAGATGGCTGTCGAAGCAGAAGATTTTGTCTCCCTGTTTCATGCAATCTAGTATGCTAAGTGTTTATCCACTTTTGGTTCTATTTGACTACTATTTAAATTGTTTTTGAGTGTCCCCTACGTACATGTTATCATCCAAAAATTCGTTAACTTCTTCCTTCGAACGTAATGTGCCCGATCAAACCGTAAGTGGTTACAGAAAGAATTAATATCGGCAGGGGTTTTTCCCCGCGAAGCTCGTCCCCTTATTATGACATAAATTGCGCGGGTGTTTTCCTCTCTCTCTTTTTTGCGAAAAGCATTTTGAAAAACGGCGACCGACTGTCGACGCGAACTCGTTAAAAGACGCGCGGCTAGGGGGCGGGGTTCGGGGGCGCGAGGAGCGGGGATTATAAATTCAAGTTGAAACTTATAATCGTGTTTGTTTTAATTAGAACCGCAGCGTGCGGCTGGTTCATTTAAGACTCGGAGTTTGCGGGGCCCCTGTTTCACTCGGTTCGTCGCCCCTGCCCCCCAAAAGCCGCAGGCCCACAGCTCCAGGAAGCCTGGGGAAAGAGAGAGAGAGGAGGAGAGAGGAGGAGAGAGAGCCAGCTCGAGCCTCGACTCCCGTTAATTTCACGTGAGGCATTAGTACGTTAATAAACCGTTATTTATTGGCACGCTCCTTAAGAACATTTATTTCTCGGTTCCGACGCATTTTCCGCCGCGCCTTTACTGCACACTAAATCAACCACCGATCTCGCTTCGGGGAAGCGGCCGAGCCCGCACGAATAAATCTGCGTACCTTCTTCTTCTTGTTTCCGCGCGTTTCCTCGCAGAGTTTTTGGATACCGCGCGCGGGTATTTCTTTTTCTCCCCGCAACCATTTCTCGAACGGTGCGAGTCTCTTCTTTTTCTCATCTAGACTTCGATCCTGCTCGATCTTTATCGCTCGGACATCTTGTCCGAGAAATCGGTCGCCGATACAAGGAGTTCATAATTTCGCAGACTTCTGCGCGAGGGTTGTAACGATTTTAAATAACCAGTTAATAAGTGGCAGCTGGCACAAGCAAATTTCCCCTCGAAGCCCCTTATGGTTGGCGGAACATCACCGGTGTAGCCTACTTGAATAATAGCTCTTTGTTAATGCTCCTGAAAGAACGATTGTCTTCCTATTTAACAAAAGCGTGGTGTAAAAATTATCTAACTCTGTCGTTCACGATACTATATTGTTATTTATCTGTGTAAAACAAAGCTGGTTTACCTAGTTTTCCTAACCGTCGGACGCTGCTCAGAAATGGTTGTAAAGATTCTAGATAATACTCTTGTCCAAATTATGCTTTCAGCTCCAAGTCGAAAAATTGACAAGAAATAAAAGATTTTTATCTGGAAGCAGAGAATGGACAACTCAATTAGGTTCAAAGTAAGCCAAAAAAGTAGAGCAAGGGTTTTATAGAGTTGGTTGTCGTACCAGCTGTAATTATACAAGATGGCTTCCTGCGCCACGCAAAGCAGTCAAGTATGTTTAAACCGATCCGCGTCTCTTCACAGCGAAAATGACGTGAGACGTTCATCTAGATCGGGGATTTTACGCGGATAAGTTTCGAATCGCGACAAATCCGATCTCTCGCATCGCTCGTCCTGAGATTTCGGTCCATTATCCTGGCCCACGGAAGACTCCGCGTACGAGTCTGCGATGAAAGGAACCCTTTATGCCACCACCCTAGGCCGTCAGGTCGGATAGGAAGGCAAAACGGTGTGTAATCACAATCACCGTCCCCAGATTACAGTGATACTGTTTTTTCGAAGAATGACACCGGCCCTGCACGAGTCCTGCCCCCTTTTTTACACATTCTGCAGGATTTAAAAGACTCGGAGCGACATTGATACGTTCCGCTTTGGTTATTTCCGGCTGAAATCCGATTGAAATATAAAGAGGAGCCTTGAGATGCTGGATTAGGGGATTGGAAGTCGGTGGAAGAAAACTGCTACAATTATAATAATGTCAGGCGAAACCATTTATACATATTCACTATACTGGGCCATTCAATCTTCAGCTTTGTTCTTTCGCAATTAGTGAAACTATAAATGTCTCCTTGAGAAATAATGCAATAGTATTTATAAATTCATGAAATGTTTTTACTGTTTTGAATTCGACCTACACATTTTTGCCATAAATGCATCAAAACCAGTAGTACCTATACAAATCGCATGACATGTGAATAAATTCGGTTCTGTTATTATTATAAAGAAATATATCTCAGTTATATTTAGGGCTCGGTGATTCTAGAGTTAGTAAAGGGCTGTATTAATACTGAAATAAAAATTACTATTTGTTTACCGGTACTTTTGTTTTATATTCTGATATAAACGTAGGATATTAATCAAAATAGTTATTACTGATTTAATTTAATTTTTATTTTGAATTTTACGGTTCGAATCGGTGTAAATCTTCATTACTTTTTTTAAATTAACTTTAGAGCATAGTGGGACATCTGGTGGTAGTTAAGAAAGGCCCTCAACGAAACTGCAGACAAGGTATAAGGTATACCTACATATACCTTGTCTGTGATAATACCACGGATATTACAGAGTGCAGTTGTACCGTCGGTGCTTAAAGCATTGTGTCGTCGGTAAAGTAGAAAACTAGTAACATTGATTACATATGAATCTACATTATCGACATCTGCTACAATTCCTTAGTGCGTTTTTGAACATTTAAATTATATTATATTTTTCGTAAGACAGTGTTAAAGCATAATTTTAGAAAAATCAATTTCTACTTCAAATTTCATATGATTTCACCTTATTATACTGTTTCGTGTCACACGATATGAGTGTCTTGTATACTTCGAATTTATTGTCTCTGCTTGTTTAACGATTATAAGAATTCCTCTTACCAATGATGCTGTCGAATACCCTCTTGGCTATCTTACCACCTAATCTTTTTAGTAAAAATTGCTAATAGTACCTATCCTCTCTGCCCGTAAGTTTGATTGCGTTATACTGTGGCTTAATGTACTTCCCGCCATATTTCTTTCCCACCGCTCGTGGTGCCATCAGTGGTAAGTTACTCAAACTGGAACGCGATTATTATCGACAGATAAGAAAATACGGCAGGTTTCTGTGAAAAGTATTTCCACAGACAAGGTATACAGACACAGACGGTAACTGTGCTGCAAGCAACATTCTTTTGCATCGGCAAGGCAGTCTATTGGACTAGGAAATCCTAGAAGATGTTGTATCTGTTCTTATATCTTATCTGTGGTAAAATAATCTTCCTTAAAAAGACAAACGCATGTATATAGTTGACCACCTCCACTGACCTCCACGCAGCGTTCGTACCTTATGGAGTTTGTAACATAACCTATACGAATATTGTCATTCTAACGTGGAATTGATAACCTGAATTAAAAACCTCAATAAAAACTAAAGGTAAATAACAGTTATTTTCCTCTAGCATCATTATTAATATTCTTTATGAAGAATATTTCATTCCAATTCATTCTTTCTCATAAATTTACACAATATGAATGTTTTTAATCTAGCTTTATGTACACATATACTGAATAAAAAAATTCAAATTTAATAGGTTTAAAAAATGGATGTCTAAATATATGAAATGCACAGTTGACTAGATAAATATATGTTAATGGGAAAAGTTAAATTCAAGCTTTTGTAAATTCCACATGGAATAGAAAATTATATAGGAAAATTTATAATATATACTATACCAAGAAAATATTTTGATCGAAATGGAATAATTAGGAATTCTTTGTAGGGTCTTATATTATATTCATGGGTATAACAAGACGCTTTAAAACATTAATCAATCAATGTTTTTGGGCACGATATCATTCTTGTGACATTAAAATGACTTCTTTGCTGGTTCCTCCTGAATCAGTGCGAGGAATGACATGTCTGGACCGTGCAGCATTCGCATCTCCTACAGAGTTACCATATCTAAAATTTGGTGATATTAAAATATCAAAATTGAAACCAATTGTGAAAAAATATTTACTCAAACTAAGAAAGTTCAAAGCAATTCAAAATGTAGATGACAAAACTATTGCATATTTGAACCCCAGCTTAGTAAAAAAGTTTGAAGACTTGTCGGAAAATGATAGAGAACAACTTTCAGGATTATATGAAGAATTTGGCAAAACAGAAATAATCATAAACTATGATAATTGGCAGACAAATGATATATTAAAAGCTGTTTTGCCCAAAGGAACTGAAGTTCCAACTTCATACAGCTTGGTAGGCCACATTGTGCACTTAAATTTGCGTGATATGCATTTACCATACAAAACGATTATTGGTCAGGTTTTCCTTGATACTATACCAGTTGCTAGAACAGTAGTAAACAAGATAAATACAATTGATACAACATTTAGACATTTCACAATGGAGATACTTGCTGGTGATAAAGATACTATTACAATAGCGAAAGAAAATGGTTTTGCGTACGAGTTTGACTTTTCTCAAGTATACTGGAATCCTCGTTTATCTACGGAACATTCAAATTTGATAAAAATGATGAAACCTAATGATGTGTTGTATGATGTATTTGCTGGGGTTGGACCATTTGCTGTTCCTGCTGCTCGTAAGGGGATTAAAGTAATTGCAAATGATTTAAATCCTGAATCGTACAAGTGGCTTAAAAAGAATGCTGAAACTAATAAAGTAAAATCTAATATCAAATCTTTTAATATGGATGGTAGAGAATTTTTAAGGACTGTTGTAAAAGAAGATATTTTAAACAGACGAATTAGTAAGAAAGATGGTTCGGAACATATAGTAATGAATTTACCAAGCATCGCTGTTGAATTTTTGGACGTATTTTATGAATGTTTCAATGAAGATGAAATAGTAAAGATGAATTCTCAACCTCCCATAGTACATCTGTATTGCTTTGTAAAGGCAAATAAAGGAGAAGATGCTTGTAAAATTGCACAATTATTAGTGGAAGAAAAACTTGGTTGTACATTGCAAGAGTCTTTAGTTAATTTACACAATGTTAGAAATGTTTCTCCATACAAAGAAATGATCCGTGTCTCGTTTCTATTAAACAAAAGAATTTTGAAAGGCGAGGAGCCAGCAATGAAGAAATTGAAAATGGAAAATATTTCTGAAATATCTGTAAGCGATAATATTACAGAAAACAATGGGAAAGAACAAGGGACCGCAAAAGAATCAAAAGAACAAGAATGTGTTCCAAGTGTCTACAGTTCGTAGCATTAAACTGAAAGCCAAAGCACAGAAGGTGGTGTCTAATTTAAAAAACGTAAGTGAATTCTCACAAACAATTAAATAAAAACTAACGAATAATTATAAATATGAGCTTGGTTCTCATATCAGTATTATCTATTATCTGGATTCAATAAACATAAGATCATTGCAATTCTTTATTTTAATAGTTGGATTTGAAAGGAAACAAAGCCATTAAAAAGAGTAAGGATAGAACAGCACAGATAGATCAACAACTTCAGGAATTACGTAAAGAAATACATAAGTCCGAACCTAAAATGAAGGTAAAGAATACCAAACATGAAGGAAAGAAGAAAATGCCCAATAGGACACCAGTGCAGACAGATGTAACAACATCATTAGTTGAACAAATGCAAATTTAACGAATACTTTCATTTAGATAATCTGTTACCACTGTTACCATTTATTAATGAAAATGTATGGATACTATCAATTTATTTTGTATAACATCATTCATATTTTGTGGAAATCTTCATCGGACAAATCTTGTTACATAAAATAAACGTAATCAATAATGAAAGTGTTTCACAGAGTTTATTCTTATCACCTAATTTTTATCTGAAGCGGTTATCTAAGCATAGTTAAATATTCTACATGTTATATTTACACAATGATAGCTACAGCATCGCTCTTAATGACTATTACTCATTTCAAAGTGAAGAACTCATAAGGTGCTATAGCAAATAAATTTTCTTTCATTATTATTCACATAAATTAATTTTATTTTACATAGGAAAATCGTTCGTCATGGAGGTTCATACTGCAGGCTTGATTGTAATAGGAGATGAAATTTTACGTGGACAAATAGTTGACACGAATACGTCATATCTCGCAAAAAGTCTACGTGCTTCTGGGATTAAACTTCAAAGAGTAACAGTGATACCTGATATTGTGCGTATTAATTTATTATCTTTATAGAAAACAATCAAATTAAGACCGTTTCCAAGTATAGATTTTAAATAAAATACTCAACAATTATATACTGAATTTATTATATATGTAGTTTAGTGTTCGAAAAAATTATTTAAATGTATTTTTACATATATGATTTCTTATATTTTATTTAAAATATCTTTTATATTTGAAATTTCACTACGTGTAATGTAGCCTTTGAGAACAGCGTATTAGCTGAGAGAACATAAGAGTAAGAGATACTGATGATCAAAGTTTCGGTGCTTCCAGTACAGTGCTGCACCAAGCGGAATTTTAATACTAAATCGGTGAATATTTTCTCAGCTGACCGTTGTCCATGACAAAAAGGTGCTTTAAAAAATATCTAATTTCCAAATCTATACTCCTGACAACTTATATGTCGTCTGTGCTAAATGGGTTCTGTCCATGCTAACATTGAACTAATTGGGTTCTAATTTATGCTAACGTTTAGTGGATTATATCATTGGCCGCTTGGTGCAGCACTGTTGCTAGAGCAGCAGTTTGGGGCACCGTAATCCAGGAGTGAACACTCGCATCTGAGTCTCACATCGTCATATCTGGTTTTTGAAATTAGGTAGATGATATTGCAAAGACTGTATGCGATGCTTCCAAAAAGTATTCTGTTGTCTTTACATCTGGCGGTGTCGGACCTACCCATGATGATATAACGTATGAAGCTGTGGCTAAAGGTTTGGAATTGAAACTTGAGCCACACCAAGAATTGGTTGACCTGTATGCAAAAATATTTCTCAACCAGAAAGAATTTCGCCGATTTACCATCGTACCAAGACCCTGTGAACTCGTTTACGTCCAGTCGCAAAGTACGTGAATTACTGATAAAATGTTTAAAAACCCTTGATTTCGGCAAAAAATCATCGGTTTTACATTATTACGTTAATTCCTTGTACTAGGTACAATATAGAGTTAGACTCGTGATGAAAACTTCGAACAGAATCTGCCAAATATGTATGTTGTAAATTTCGTTTCAATTGAAATGAAATTATATTTTATTATAGTCAATATGTAACTATTGGAGAATACGTGGGTGTACAATAAATATAAATTTTCTTTCTTTTCTAGTAAATTATGAACGTTAAAGAAGTTTTAATCATTGTACATAATCGCAAAGTAAATCATAGTGCAAGGGGTTAACTATATTGAAGAAAGAAACTTGAAAACAATTTCATAACTTATAAATTGAATAATTTCTAGAAAAGTATGCAGTTATAAAAGCGAAGAATGTATATGTATTACCTGGATCTCCAAAATATTTTGAACCTGCTGTTGACACAATAGTACCACAATTGAAGAGGGGTACTCCTTTATATCTTGAGTTCATAGATGTTAATTTAAACGAATTGTCTATTGTGAACATTTTGGATGAGCATGCTAATCGTTGGAAAAATAAAGTCAATATTGGTAGTTATCCGCAAACAATACCCGACAATTATACAAGAATCACATTGGAGGGAGAAAAGAAGCTTGTTTTAGAAGTGAAAGGGGAACTTTTGAGTTCTTTGCCAGTACAAAAAATACGAAATCTGGAAAATGGATTTACCGATTACCAAGCAAGAATTGTTTTTGAAGATGCTAATAATGAGCCCCACTTGAAATGCGCCTTAGATATTTTACAAGAATGTTATGATAAGTAAGTTTACTAAGTCACAATTAATTGAATCGATATAGAAGAAAACAAATTTATAAACACTGTCTTTTACTGTATATTTTTAGGTATCGACAAGAAGATACTTTTGTAAGTTTCAATGGTGGGAAAGATTGCACAGTGGTTTTACATTTAGCTGCCACTATTGCAAAATTACGGAATTATTCGCCCTTGTTGTGTTTATACGTAACAGCTGAACCCTTCCCAGAGGTAAAATCAGATTGAAAGTAGTCGAAATTATTTTAAATAATTCTAAATATTTTTTATACAAAAAGAGAGAGTAATAATTTTTTTTCATTTGTTTGTAGGTAGATTCCTTCGTGGAAAAGGCTACACAATACTATAATTTGCAGTTGATAAGAAAAGAACGTCCTATAAAAATGGCATTAAGTTCGCTATTGAAAGAACGAAAAAATTTAAAGGCGAGCCTGATGGGAATGCGGATGGGTGATCCTGGTTCAGAGAACATGAAACCTTTCACACCAACTGATCCAAGTTGGCCGGCTATGGTTCGCGTGAATCCTATTCTGAACTGGACATACGACCAAGTATGGAGTTTCCTATTGAAGTATAATGTGCCATATTGCCCGTTATACGATCAAGGCTATACAAGTTTAGGAACGAAGTCATCTACGGTACCAAATCCGCGATTAAAGGATCCTAATAATCCTTCGTCCTACTTGCCAGCGTATACTTTAATTGACGAGTCTGCCGAGAGGCAAGGCAGAGTATAGTGAAATTTATTTATATGCAATTTATAAAATGATGCACATTTTAATAGTGCTTACTGCTAATTAACTTGTCAATATTTTCTACAAAAATGCAAGAAAACTGTTTCGTATGTTATACGACATAAAATTGTATAATGCACGGCTATAGAGTATTACTGTAACATATTTTGACTAATATGTAAGCACAGAACATTAATGAAGTATTAATAAAATAGCATCATTACATTAATTATTTAGTCTCAACAAAGTCAGAAATAGTACATTGTTGCCGTTAACTGCTTACAAAATGTTCGGCGAATAAAATATTTTGCAACAATAACTTCCGTTTCATTCGAAACAAGAAAAGATTAAATTCACATAAACGTAAAACGTTCTTGCATAATTCCTAATGGAAATTCGTCGATGGTTACGAAATTATTTCTGATTTCTCAATAAATACCTGCAGGTACATTATTGATCTCGTGAAATCAAGTTTGTAAAAGACGACATCGGTACGAATGATGCGTCATCAAGCTCGATACTGATCGTTCTATATATTTTTAAGTATCAAAGTATTTACTGCGTGAATAATTAGAGTGAATTTATTTTTCTGCACAGCACAGTGTGTTCACAAAAGTATTAAAGTAATAAGAGACCGTTGATATTATCTTTGAAATTGCTTCGAAATACTGCTTGTTTTTTCTGCAAAAAATAAAACGCAAATTGTTACCGAAACTGGAAATTTTCTTATTTATTATACCCAAGTAAACGCGATCAGCGGCGTCTAGGGTGCTAAACCGACCGTTTTCACGGGGAATGCATCAACAATTTTCCAATATTTTTTCAACAATTGCTCAATATTTTCGTGGCCTTCGTTTCTCGTCGAATTGAGGTCCCTAGATGTTACGAAACAGCCTAGCAGTTCGTCCCAGTTGCGTCACCCTGGTTAATAAGGGTACAGTCGCGCGGCGAAACAACAGAATGTTCCAATTAAGGGTTGGAAATGGCTATGATACCATAACTCCGGTTCTCGGAGCGGTTACCAGAACCGAAATTCCTCGTAACTGGCAGTTCGCCCGTAACCGATCGGGGTGTTTATGTAACGGTTGCTTTTGGATCGAACCCCAGGTCCGATCCCACGAAATCAAGGGTGTCCCGCGCTCGGCAGAGGTTCCTCCAGTCTTTCCAGCCCCGGAACCTCGACTGATGATCCCCGTGACCGCTTCGCATGACTTTGACGCACGTTCTTGCTGACCAAGAGCAACCAGCGGATGATCCGCGGCTGATCCGCCGTGGGAAGCCAGCTAAATCACGGGGATTAGGGTTTCGTCGTTTTAAGGGGGTAGAACGGTATAAAACAGCCGGCTGATCGGCGGTATCAAGGAGAGGGGCTGGCGGACGGTGTGGCCAACATGTCCAACGACAGTATCCACTGGGAGGCGAGATACGGGCCAGCAGGACCACCCCGGCTGCTCGGATGGAACGTTCCACCGGAGGAAATCATTCACATACCGGAGCATTGGCTGGTCTACCCCGAGCCGAACCCCTCCCTTCACTATTTATTAGCCCTTCTGTACATTCTTTTCACGTTTCTCGCATTGCTTGGAAACGGCTTGGTGATATGGATCTTTTGCGCGTAAGTCTTGTCCGATCTCTGCAGCATTACTTCCTCCCCTATTAGCGCGTCGCGTCCGCGTAAGAACAAACCAGTTCGTCTCTTCCGACGTTAGCCAGTGAACGTGATCAGTTTTTTACTAATCAATTGTGTTCTCCAACTTTCGCGTGACTTGCATTGATTCTTGCCTAGTACTTTAGTGTCCGAAGAGCGCGGGACGCTTGGGGACGGTAAAACATCTTGCGTTGTGAAAGTGAACGGCGCTGTCAATTGCCAAGTAATGTTAAAAGTGATTGTGCGAAATGATGAAACGTAATATTGATTTATTCCTCGGGTACGAATCGCGTGAAATGAGTTTTCCTTGCCTTAGAAAGATTTAAAGAAGATGGTATCTTATACGATATCCGAATAATCGTTTACATAAATATTGATAACTGTTCGTTGTATGCTTCGTGTTTCCAGCGCCAAGTCACTGAGAACACCCTCGAACATGTTCGTGGTGAACCTCGCGGTATGCGACTTCTTCATGATGATCAAGACTCCTATCTTTATATACAATTCCTTTAACACCGGGTTCGCCACGGGCCACTTAGGATGTCAGATCTTCGCGGTCATCGGTTCTCTGACCGGAATCGGTGCAGCCATGACGAACGCGGCAATATCTTACGACAGATACAGGTACGATATTCATATCATTAAAACAATTTAAAAAGTACTACGAAATTTATGAAAAGAACGCTAATCGTACCCTTCTCGCGAGCGACGAGCTTCGACGCCATTTTGTCCGCGACCGAACTTTCTAGGCTGATGACTCTCGCATTTCATTCGCGAACTGTACGCAAAATAAAATGTTCTAGGTGCAATTCAATTGAAAAATTTATTTAGTGATATTAAGCTTCGTCGAACTTTATATTTTATAGCTTTTTTTTTTACATTTCTTACGTGAGAGCAGTAAAATCCGGAGTAGTCTCATTAACGTTACCATTATTAAATTTTTGTTGTGAAAACGATTAGATGATTGCAAAGTTCGTGCTAACTTTGAAAATGAAACACAAGCCGTTGCATTTTAAAATTAACGTCCTTTGAGGACGAGGATTTTTTAAAATACCGCAAATATTTTACTCAGAGAACTAGATTATCAAAGTCTTAAATATTGGGAAAGATTAACACAATGTATGTATTGATCTCTTTTTAAACTTATTAAACTTGCAACTTCACATGTCGACATTCGTCTGCAAAGGGTTAATTATATAGTCACCACCATTTTGTACAACTGTCTCCCAATACTTTACTTTAAGCAACCATACCTCGGCCATGACATACCTGATTGCCTTTAGCAATCGTTCAGGAATTTAATATCTGGTTGACCTTGAAATATCTGGTTCACGCTGAAGTGTTCGTTTAAAAGTAGTTAGGGGTTGCTTTCTTTTTCAGCACCATCGCAAGACCTCTGGACGGCAAGTTGTCGCGCGGCCAGGTGTTGCTTTTCATCATCCTGATCTGGACGTACACTATACCGTGGGCCCTGATGCCCGCGATGGGCGTTTGGGGCCGTTTCGTGCCCGAGGGTTTCCTCACCAGCTGCAGCTTCGACTACCTCACCGACTCGAACGAGATACGGATCTTCGTTGCAACCATATTCACCTTCTCCTACGCGATTCCGATGACGCTTATCATATACTATTACAGCCAGATCGTCAGCCATGTCGTGAACCACGAGAAAGCTCTCCGAGAACAGGCGAAGAAGATGAACGTGGACAGCCTGAGGAGTAACGCGGGCACGAACGCTCAGAGTGCCGAGGTTCGCATAGCCAAGGTATGTACTTTTCAACTAGACTTCATCAACATCTTCATCAACGTCTTCATCAACATCGAGTTTCGCCGATACTAAAGTCTTCAGAATCATGTTTACTCTCGATTAGTTTCATTCTCGCACACCTGTCTAGGACTCTCAGATCCGTACCGCAATTCTATGGAAAAGATCAATTTAAATAAATAAACTTTGTTGTCCACTGGTCAGTTTTTGCAAAAATTAATACCTGTCGCAGCGCCTTAAAACATTAAAATATATCCGGTCATTCGGTCTTGCATCTCATGTAAACTATCAATGAAGAACGGAATTTTTAACATTTTAGTCTTAAGTATGAAATATTTAGAAACGCCCGGCTTGAGGATACAGAAACTCGATTAATTCCGGAAAGGTCAGTCGATCTGTGTCGGTAATTCCAGCTCGATCGTTAGTTTCGTAATTGTTTTCTTGATGAGGAAGGTTTGTTCAGTGTTTCCATGTTGATCGGATATGTTGTTAATATTGTGATCGTGTTCGAAGGCTGCCATCACCATCTGCTTCCTGTACATCTGCTCGTGGACACCGTACGGCGTAATGGCGATGATCGGAGCGTTTGGCAACAAAGCTCTGCTGACACCCGGCGTCACGATGATACCAGCATGTACGTGCAAAGCTGTTGCTTGCTTGGACCCATACGTCTACGCTATCAGTCATCCGAGATACAGGTAAAATTTACCAAACGCTTCGGGACGTTCACTGGCAACAGAAAGTTCCCGATTTCGTCTGCTCTCCTTAAAGACACAGCGAGTTCTCGATATATGTCAACAACACGGGTCTTGCCAGTGTCGTGTATCGTCTAGGAGACATACCCGTTATGTTTACACACCTTTCGAGCTTCGTGGCCCCTCACTACACCCCGCGGTAGTGGGGACAATTTCGCGACGTTTATCATGCAGACCTTGGCGACAAATATAGAGAAATCACTGTGTACAGCTCGACAAAGCAGCATTGTACTGTCAAATGAATTGTGGTGTGTCATAAGTAGACTGTGGATCTTTATGCCACATAAAAATCGTTTGCATTCATTGCAAGGCGTAGAAGCCACGTAGTAATTTATTCCTCTTTCCAATAGTTTTATTAAGTTGTAAGAAATGTATTGACACTCTTAAATTCCTGTAATCTTTTTACTGTTTGAAATAACACCCACCCATTTTTGCTATAAATGCATATAATCCGCAGTCTAGTCATAACGTATTAGAAAATTATTAAATTAACCAATTTATTCATACATTTGCTACAACGAAAGCATCAGGAACTATATGTCTAAAATGTTTTATAAGAAACTGAAAATGCGTCATTTTGACTGCTTGGTAATTCGCAATCGAATTAATTGTGACGACAGAGAGGAAATCAGAGTGCTCACGCTCGGGGTTTTAGTGTCCCCACTATTCCTGCATCGTCTTTTTAGCCTGGAACAGAACCTGCATCACCTTTTTGCCTGTATTAGAACCTGCACCATCTTTTAGGCTGGATCAGAGCCTACATAGAAGAGCCTCTTTTAACATAGAAGTAGCATCCACTCTGGCATTATTTGGAATCCGCTGCTAATGATGCAGGTTCTGGTCCAGGCTAAAAAAATGATACAGGTTCTGGTCCATGCTAAAAATGAGCACTCTCATTTCCTCCCTGGTGACGATTGACCAGAGGAAATTAATTAATTATTCTCGGTCACGTGCTGGATTGTCCTCGTTGAGAGATTATATGAATTGAGATCCTGTGTTCTCCGTAGCACTAGAATAAAGTGGGATCTCTTGCTTGCGGCAGGTTAGAACTGCAAAAACGACTACCGTGGCTCGAACTGCAAGAGAAGCCGATATCAGACGCGCAGAGCACCACCACCGAAACTGTGGCACAGCCTCCGGCCTCAAGTTAAATCTTCACCGGGACATTCGTTTTCGGCAAACGAATGTTTGGTATTGGCACTCGCGCGACTCTATGTTTTCACTCCGTTCAATATACACGATCCTTGTATAGCGAAAGCAACTGCAATAAAGCAATTTCCTGGCACGTCTGCAACCTGCTTTCCTCCCTCGACATCTACGTAGATCGATGTGCGAAGTACAAGAGATAATCTAAAAAAAAAAAAAAGAAAGAACAAGCCGAAAAGTTAGACGATCGTAAATTTTGGAACAGGAAAGATTAATTCTTATCAGATTGTTGCACACGAAACGATTTTTTTACAGTCTTGTTGAATAAGCTTAAAATACAAACAAACTCGTGGATCAAAGTAAGCATCATTCTAAGCAGAAATTAAATTTTTTGGTCGTTCTTCGTTTACAAGATCGTCACCACCATTTTGTAATTTTTTTTACCATCAACCAGTGTGTTTATGAATCTGTAAATATTGACTAAACGTCATATACGTCAGGGGGTGACTCTACATGTAAAAATAAATAAGGAAAAAGGAATAATTGATGTGGAAGTAAACTTTATTTGAAAGTAAAATTGGATATCCAAATAAAACGATGTACAACAAATCTATGGATTATAAAAGTGTTCTTGATCGAAACGCTTTAGAACATTTGCATTCTAAAATCGAACTCGAATTGTTTACCACGGGCATGACGATATAAAAGAAAAAACCATAGACACAAAAATATTGAATTTTAGATCGCAGTTGGGAGGGATGCGTGACGAATGAAGAAACTGTTGTGAGGAACAAAAACTGGCAAATTACAACTTTATTCGCTTATGCACACTACTCGCCTTATAGCTACGATTCTAGGCCTTAGAAATCCGAGAGAATCAACGGAAACGTGTGTGATCGACGAAATTCTGAGATCAGCTAGCGCTTGAAACGTTTTGATATCATGGCAGAAGAACCGTTTCTAAGTGTGACTCGAATCGTGTAATCGAGAATTGACTGTGTGTGTGTGCTTGTGCCTGAAATTAAACGAATACAATTCACCGGGTCATTCCGTACGCATCTCTGTGTTAATTGTGGTGTAAAATGAATAGCTACGGTTAACTATAATCACTTGTGTGCCAATACTCCCTTTCCACAATTATAATTCTCTTAATTTTTGAATTCTTCAAAAAGAGACCGAACCTAAAAAGCACCTAAGTTTTAAGTACCTAAAAAAAATGAAGTCAATATTACATATGGAATGACCTGATGCATCGGGCTAATGCATATGAAACCGCCGTTTGCAAAAGAAAACACGTTCAAATAACATTTTTTTTTTCAAATTTGACTAGAGTACATTTCGTCGAACCGATTTCTTTTCGAACTTCGAAATTAATTTGTACCTTGAAATATTTTTTTGAATGAAGGAAACGTGACTGGCGGTTTCGCATGGACCAATCAAACAGTTTCAAAGGCGTAAATCGATGTCGATGAGCAAGGTGTACTCTCGTGATTGTAGAGACGAGAAGGGGCGATCGATTTGCATATAAATCGCTTTCCGATAACATTATATGCGTTAGAAAATTATTTTGCGCTTTTCAGTATCCTTTTGTGCTTTACCGATCGACACGTTGACTGCCACGGTGGTCACCGGCGTCCAGCACCATTGAATCGCTCGAAGAAACGTTCGATTCGTGGACAGTGACGTTTGCAACCTCGTGAATACACAAAACTGGCGACAGAACAACGATGCAAATAATGCGCGTACAAGTCAACTGGTAAACATTCATATTCTTAACAGTAAAAACAACCGAAACAGGCGTATCCTTATCACAATATCGCGTTGGTGGTGCACGTTTGGGCAGCCAACATGCTAATTGGGCCGTTCTGGTCTCACCTGGTGTAAATCTGGTTTTCGAATTCCACTTTAATTTCCAGAAATTATTTGTCCAGATGTAAAAATTAATTTTCTATGCAGCGTACCTTTAGTTATAAAGCACATGTCAACTTTTGATCTGATCAACACTAGATTTACGGAGCACTAAAAATTTCTATTTCATATTATTTTAGAAGAATAACAAGGATGTATCTATCCAAATTTTTTACCCTTCTCGAATAGAAAAACCCAAGGAAATAAATTTGTTGAATACTTCCTCATGGATGCATCTTGACAATCTCGATAATAGTAAATTAAAAATATTAGAACCCGCCATTTTGACGGGTCCCGTAAACCTAGTGTTAAATAAATTACTTAAATTTAGAAGTGACTTTGAAATTCGCAAAATTTTTTAGTTTAGCTTAGTTTAGTTTAGCACCGGTTGGGAATCGGACGGCCCAATTGTCGGATAATTATCGTCGTTACGCCTGGGACCGGTAACAACGAATCAACAAATCTCGAAACGGTATAGTCGGCGTCGAGAAGAGAAAGGGAACATGTCTTTTTGTTTTCGTGTCGTTTCGCCTCCGCGGACTATATTTTCAGTTTTCCCGAACCGCCGTATCATGCTTACTCATTGGCCGACTCCCGCCACGGTCTACCTACGGTCGTGGCTCGCATTTTTGTACTATGGTCACCGCTAAACTGTGCTAAATGTACAATTACGATAATAAACAATAAATCACGTTCTGTACAATTTCTCTAGGAACTTTCTACTTCCGACTATGTTAATTCACAGAAGACATTGATTTACTCCGGAGCGACTCCAAGCGATTACCGAGATACCGAGATCCAGCTTCTCTGCCAGAGTTGGGCAAATTGATCGGCACGCTCTGCGATCGTAAATCATAATCGGCGCGGTGACGTACTAGGACCTTTCTAAAATTCTGTGGACATTTTCTCAGACATTTTTCCGTGTATAATTCAAGACAGAATGATCCAAATGTTCCGAAGAGGTCAAGGAAACGTGATTCAGCAGCGAAAGTTGGTGTACAGAAATTTTGTTGTATTTTAAACAATTGAATTTTCAACCCTCGGTCGAACGCAGTAAGAAAAGTCAGCTTCAAGTGAAACAGATAAATTAAAAGTAAAACAGAAATCTGTACGTTTGGATGTGAAAATAATTTAGAATTAATTGAAGAATTAATGTAGAATTAATGGTAAATAAATTAGAAAAGTGTTCACTGCATCTATCTCGTGATGAATAATTAACAAGTCGATCGTACCTAGTGGCCATATTCGTTTTGATTATTTCTCTCGCTTCTTTTCACTCGTTTCTTTTGATCATTATGCGGATTATGTTTTGCCCAACTCTGTTTCTTATGATACGTACGAAAAAACTTCGGCTACAATGACCGTGTGGGTTTCCCGCGAATAATAAATACAACGCCGTAACAATTAGAAACAATCAATGTTATTTCGTACGCGAGGACCATTCTGAAAGTTTTCTCGCTGGACGATCAAAATTGGTTTCACCATATAATAACATAGCGGAAATTGTGAAACACTTTTACGAAATCGCACATCAGAAACATACTCTGCCGTTCAACGTTTAATATTAATATCACTCAAATAGATTGATCGAAAGCAAATGGCTGATCATCGTATTAACACATGGGAAGCGTTAGATTGTAATTCTGTAATGGTTTTCATAGACATATTTTCATTTGGTGCGCTGCTTGGTAAATATAATAGAAACTTCAATGCTGTTCACGATATAAAAACAATGGAAGAAACGCAACACTGTTCTCTGGTTATACCATGGAGAGCACTTTCATAGAATTATCTTAAACCGTCGTTCATTTTCCATTAGCCTAATGTAGTGACTAGCATTATTATTGAATGACGTTACTAATGACTTATTTAATAATACTATTGAATATTATTACTTAGATATCTGATAAGAGGATATTGATAACAATATTGATAATATTAGTAACTAATCAGCAGCGTCAATAAATGTCAATGGGTTCTCGCGAACTTAGGTTTCGTTGGGAAGTGATCTACGTTCAATAATTACTTTTCAAAATTTAGATTTTCCATTATTTGTTACGAACACAAAACGTCGTGGTAATAATAACAAAATGATCACATAAAGGGTGTAGCCGGATATGGAGGTCAAAAGTGCCACCATAGCAAATTGAATTTACAATAGGCTATTCGATAGTCTATCCAAAGAAAATACTATGTGCCAATTTTCAACCCTACATGTTGACATGGGGGTAGTAATGGGGTGGCAAAGGAAATTAGGTTTTTCCGCAATTCCTCTTATTTTCTTCAATTAAAAATTCTGAAAAATATCATGCATATTTTAGCCATCAGAATGCACATCAATGAATTTTTTCAGAATTTTTAGCTTCAAAACCAAATTTAAAAAAATAAAAAGAATCTTGAAATACCCATTTCTTGTAGAAGTTATGAGAAACTAAGTTTATGTTTTTTAATTAGCATCTCGTTGTGGTTGTTAACATATAATTTTTTCAGGTTTTTCAAAGTAGAGGCACGTCGTTTTTTATTTTCTGTTTATTTTTTAAAATTCAGTTTCGAAGCTAAAAATTCTGAAAAAATTCATAGATGTGCAATCTAATAGCTAAAATGTGCCTCACTTTTTTCATAATTTTCAATTGAAGAGGGTAAGAGAAATTTCGAAAAAACCTGATTTTCTTCGTCACCCCATTACTACACCCCATGTCGACATACAGGGTTAAAAATTGGCACAGAGTATTTTCTTTGGACAAGCTATCGAACGACCCATTGCAAATTCACTTTGGTTTGGGTACACTTTTGACCCCCTTATCCGGCGACACCCTTTACAAGGTTACTCTATGTACAGCCGCTTTAGCTTATTTCGATTAATACTATGTCGTTACGCTGTAAATTATTCTGTTGCTTTAGAAACGGTAAATCTAAGATATGTACACGTTATTACGTTTATTAATATACTATTCGATAAATTAATATTCCCGTGTAGCTAATCGTAGAAACGAAAATACATTCTCAGACTAATGTCATTGCTTTTGGAACGTTCTCACAAAACTCTCGACGAAATTGAACATTGTGCTCCGACGAACAGTGGGCGAAAACGCGATTTCGGCGCTCGAAAATGGAAAATTTTTTTTGTTTGTAAATAAATGAGTGATTGGGATATTTTAAAAACATTCCAAAGGAAGCAAATCCGAAAAAACATTTTTTTATCCCCCCACCACGACCCACCCGAGTTGGGTTTAGACAATACGAAAGCTTACATCTTCTAGGATTCAAACGATTTTGAAAGAAGTAATTGTTATTAATAACAATAATATTAGAATTTGAACTATAAACATGCACATCTCAGCCGGAACCTAATAGAACCTTGCACCGACTATACTGTGATAAACTATGATTAGTTGACCAAACAATGCAAAAAAATTCATTTGCGACAACTTGCAACAAATCTACCAGAAATTACAGAGTTACTTCAGGAATATTAATGCAGAAGAACAGGTATATTAATTCCACTTATTCTATAATTTGTTGAAAACCTGTGTAATTAATAAACACCGTGTAAATTCAAATTGGTTTTTGTTGCAATTTAAAGCTATAAATGTTACCCTTTTACCTATTAAATTTCATTCAATTGTCTCTAATAGTTTAGAAGTTATTATTTTAGAGCGCCAAAATGGCATTTTCGCCCAGTCTGCGACGTACTAGAAATACATAACACGGCGATCGGGCTGCGAATTTCTGTGCACGCGTCGGTGTCCGCTGATATGCAGCGAAAATTTCGAAATTCGAAGAGGGAACAAAATTTTTCTAAAACCTTATCGTACACTTCTCGCTATACGGAATGTCAGATAATCCCGGAACGCTGTGAACGCGCGAAATCCGCAGCACGACAGCGACGCGATCGTTACAAAAGTAAAGTCGACGCTGGAACGTTCGATTTTCAGAATAGTCCTCCCCGCGGCTCGTATACGATGTCGAAAACAACGTTAAACATGTTAAAAAATACTCGAGGCGTGAACATCCGACCACCAGCATAACAATGATCCCCGAACAGCCGCAACCGCGCGGAGAATAAGGTATCAACTCATTTTTCTTTCTTTCCCTCCTCTTCGTATGCTTTAGACTTTTTTTGTTCGTTAAACCCGGCGACTGTACAGTTATTCGATTCCCTAGGTCTACCATAACGATGAATAGAAATGCCGTTTAGAGATATGTATTTCACTGATGACTCGTCGAAAAATATCGGAGAGACCCGTTAGCCGTGAACTTAGACGATCGATCTGCGGCGAGGCTCGAAAGGGGAAACGAAAAAGCGTTCGTTCTTCTCGCACAAAATCATGCGAAAAATCTGTCTCCTCGACAGAGGAGAAGGGGCCCCGCGACTCTTCGGGAACGGGGGAAAAGAAACCGAGGGGAATTTAGTTGAGCACGCGACAAGATCTGTATCCGTCCTAAATGACGCGCGTTAACACTAGAACCACCGAGCAGTCAACCACCTCTTCAACATCTTCTAAACGTTCTACGAGAACGCGTTTCTTTTCCGAGAGACCTGCGACACGCGCGAATAAATCGATTTATTTGCTAGTTTTTCTTTTGTTTTGTTTTTTTTTTTTTATTTGTTTGTTATGTGTCTTGTTCCGCGATGGTGTTGTCGTCTGCAACCCTTGTAGAAGTAGGCGTGCATACGTTGAACGTCGATATTTCCAGTGTTAAAATTCACCTTCTCGCGAGATCGTGTCGGCGAAGAGCAACGAGCCGACAAATTTCTCCTGTCGTTTTTCTCGTCGTTAAAACAGCGGTGTAAAATCTCCTCATGTGGAAAACATGATCGTTGCCTGCGGTTAGAATATAACAAGGGGTTCGCGCGCTCGCGATCACCGCATTGTCTCTGCGCGAAGCTTGCACAGGATTTTTTCTCGGTTGCGGAACGCAGACTGCAAACTCCACGCATTTGTACAACGTACGAACTTTCGAATAATGCAGCTTTTATTTTCATTAACATTTCATTCGGCAAGTTTCTAACAGTCTTTTTTGAACCACGGATCAACAGTTGTGAATTTGGAGATAAATTGTTCAAGAGCGGCAGCGATTTCGTTCATGGTTCGACAAATTTTTCGAATTAATAACAGGCGGACAAATTCGTTCGTGACCCCCACGATTAATCAAATATAACTTTATTATTCTAAACTGCGGATCTTTATGCAAAATAAAAAATTTTTGCATTGATTGCAAGACACAGAAGCGAGACAAAAATTGTCTTCCTCTTTTAATTACTTTATTAAGCTGAAACCAATACGCTGATGTCCTTAAATCTTTTTAGTACGCCCACTGCATTAAATTTACCTTACCCATTTTACAAATTCAAATCTTGTATCCGCCATGTTGGGTTTCATTAATCACTTGTGAGATGAAGCAAATATATAGAAAGTGGCAGAGATTATTTTTTTAAAATATTTTTCTTGTTTGTACGTAATCAATAAATTCACTACGAATGATATTAGATGTACAAATACATTGTAATGTATATATGTATAAAATATTAGGTGTACAAATACGTTATAATTTAACAACTTCTCAAATCATTGTTGAAAAGAAAGTTATTGAGATTCATTTACTTCCGGTAGATAAATTGTTAAGCAATTAATTTTGTTTCAGTGTCCAATAAATCCACGAATATAGTTTACTAAAAATTTATGTGAACTGTATCTGAACTAAAAATGCATTTATGTTATAAATACGTAAACGTTGCCATTGCATAGATTGTTTATGGATTAAATTTTCGAAAATAGAAAGTGGAGATCGGCTGTTTCGATAAACGTTCATTTTTGTCAGGAATGCATGAATTTTGCAGTTTGCTTGTTATGAACAACCGGCACGAACTGTGTGTTCGTGCGTGCGACCGGACTTCCGGTTCTAGAAGAGCAGTCGCGCTACAATATAACTTCCGCTCCGAACTGCGTTTTGCGTGGAGAAACGTGACCAGGTGGATACAACTCTCTGGAATTGATGGCTGGTGTTAATTAAATGAAATTCGAGATAATGTTACGTTAATCGCAACGTGGAAGAAACTCTGTTAATCCGGGAAGAAACGGATGAGTATTAAATGGAACCGGTAGAATATTCAACTGGAATTATTTTTCAGCTAACTTGCAAGGAACATTCCTCAAAAGTTGTCGATCATGATCGGACATGCGTGTCAAAAAATATTTAACATGTATTTTTTTTATAGCTGCTGGTTCTCATACTCGCGAAAACAATTTATAAAGTTGGGAATGGGAAGATTTACTATGTTAATAACCAACGAAAAAAAGTGTTACATACAAAAAAAGTTGCTTAAAAACGATTATTATAAAATAATTTTCCTATCTCTGACTTGGCGGTTTATTTTCAACCCGATTAACAAAATACGTGTTGAATATTTCAATGCCCCTTGTTGGTACAAAGGATGTTTCAAAGGTATCGGTGCAAATGAAATTACAAAATAGATATTAGCAAAACGATTGTTCGCCAGATATTCAATTTTCAATATTCCAAGTGTCCTCCCGTCAACGTTAATATTTGCTATTCTCGAAATAATTCGAAACAAATCGTCCGCTCGATAGATTCCATATTCTACATATGTACATAGAAAAATCATTACAAAACCATGAGTTGCGCATGCTTCTCTAATTTCACGAATTTATTACACGCCTTTGAAACACCCGACACGGTTAAAGTACAACTACAGTTTAATCGCTACCTTGTGTACTCGCTGATGAGTAAAGACTGAGCAGAGAAATGATTAATGTAACAAGGAATACCGCGAGCTATATATACAATGTAAAAAATGATTCTTGCCGCGCGGACCGTACGAAACCCAGTGTCTACCGGCAAGAATTGATTAGAGTAGCGTCCACGAGTCCGAGTTTAATGAAACTTTGCAAGTTCGTAACGGGGAAGAGACCAAAGGGGCTTAGAAGCGATATCGCGTCAACGAAATAGAACGAATCGTTACACTTATTTTAAAAATATATATTTACAATCCTTCCGTTTGAAAATTATAAATCGTGAGATCTACTTACTGAGATCTACGCTAGGACAGAGATCGATTCCTCTAGTCGAAGGGGCCGTATGCTATTTGTTTGACACGTAAGGAAGCGTACTCTACTTGTCCGGCCAAGAAGAGGCTATTCTACTCGCGATATCCACGTCGAATGTTAGGCTACTGTCTGACCCGAACCTACCCTAATCCTCTTATCTATTGGAAAACACTTCGAACTGTTCTAATCGGTGATACGTCGGTCCATTTAACTCCGATCTCGCATGATCGTCCGATCAGAGACTACCATCATCTCCTGCTTCGTCTGACAGGTACGCCCCTACTCTACTCGTCTGCCTGTTACGTCCCTACACTACTGATCCGACAGGCACGCTCCTAATCTACTTGCCTGTCTACGAACGGTATAGTTCTACTCGTCTTGCCGCGTACAATCGTAATCTACTTGTCTGTCCTAAGCGTCTGATCCTACGTTTCCGTCTAAGGGGAAGCCTTTAACACCTCCTTGTGACTATCGTCGAGTCTATTCCGCATGTCTGTCTAGTAACGTCTCTAATCCACTCATCTAAAAGGAGTTAACTCGTATCGCGTTGCTGTCCGTGGCCTACATGATTTATCAAAGAGCTGTATACGTGTACGTATAACGTTATAATACCGGGGCAAGTAAAAACGTTTCAACAGCTGTCTCGCGGTGCGGAGGCGAGACTCTGTCGATTTCGGTGTCGTATAAATCTCCAAAGTTTCATTAAAAGGCTCTACGTGATGACCGACGTGATGGGGGGGGGGCGAAAATAACACGAAGACTGGTGCTTCGGGAACGGCAGTTATCGTCGAGTTGCGGCCACCGTCTACGCGCTTCACGCTCTTCCAAGCCACGTTTCCGCTTCGATTGCGGGGCCAGCCGAGCAGGTCTGACCCATCTAACGCATCCCTATTACAACGATACCATCTAATTGTAATTGTAAGACACTCAGCAAATAAACGAACACTCGCGTCATCGTCGGGGCGGGGGAGGAACCGGCTCCGAACGCGTCCGTGTTCCCTCGCGAGCGACGAAAATTGGTTTCTGACTAACGCGGTTTTGCTTTTTTGGTTTACTCTTTTTTTTTTGTTTTGTTTTGTTTTCGTTTTCTCGCGCGACACGCAAAGCAGCCCCGGGCCTCGGCGAACAGCCAGGCGAACGGAGGACGATGCAAACGGACATCGGTCGGCGGTTTCTGTTTCTGCGCGGGCGTGCGTGCGAAAATCTTCTCGTCGAGGGAAAAGCGTATTGCCTACAGTGCTGCTTGCGCTTACCGTTTACTCTTATCGTTACTACCGATTATTCGTGTCGTTCTCGCGCCGTTCGTTCCTCGATCCCATCGGATCCTCGCAGACGATCCGGACACCGACGTCTTCATCCTCGCCTTCTTCTTGCTCCGCGAAGATCGGTAAGCCGCGCGGTCCCAGCCCGTGTCTCCTCTTCCGGGTTCTCTCGAGTATTTACACAACGGAGGTCGACTCGGCCGTTTTCTGGACGTTCTTTCTCCTCCGGCACGGCGCAGATCCCGAGGAAGTGAACGGTGTCTCGAACAACGACATGTTCATAAACAGCGACTCGATCTCCTGCTGGTACAGCGACGGGAGAAGGATGTCGCGCAGAGACAGACTGCGCTACGACGAGAAACGATGCTCCTGGGGCAGACAGTTCGCGTCGGAGCCTTTGTTGTAACCGTGATTGTTCGACTTCGACCGTCGCTTCTCGTCGCCGCCGGACTTCTTCACTTTGTACTGGCGCAACGAGCGTATCAGCATCGTCTGGCTGTCCTTCGAGGAGTCCTCCTTATCCTGGCTCCGCGTCTTCGGCTTCTTCTGCTCGTCCTTGTTCTTGTTCTCCGTCAGCGTCTCGTCCTGCGTGTGCTTCTCTTCTGAAATCCGAAAAACGTTCACGGTCAAACGATCGGTCTTTAGCAAATCTGGGGTACCTGTCCCAATTACTTGTGCCATCGAGCTAACCTGTTAATTTATCAATTATTTGCTTTTAATTTGACCTATTCAGAAAACATTTTTCGAGCTGTGCGTTTGAGCAGCCCCTCCCCCATCCCGTAACCTCTTAAGCACTGTACGCCACTATAGTGACTTCAAAACGTCAGTTTGAACGGTCGACCCACTGTAGTGGCTTTTGCGCCATCCGTCACTTTTGCAGAGACAGCAGGTAGGTAACTGCTGTACAATTTCCGTTAACAGCCTTCAGACACTAACTTAAGATCCGTCTTGGTTCTTGATCCGACGGGTCCTAAGTCTGTGACTAAACTTGCCACATTTTTTGCTCTGTATTATTTTTGGGTTTATTTCGCAGAGAATCAAGACAAAATATAGCTCAATTTGTAGTTGGAGATATTATAAAAATGCTTGGATTCCGCGGCACGCAGATCGTCAATTTTTGGCCTACTTCTAACGCTTATATTACCAAATATCTGCATAATCTCGTCAGCTCGTGACCAGCGTGCGCTAGATTGAACCTTCCTCTTTCGAACGAGCCCTTTTCCAGCGAAAAATATCCTCATATAAGGACGAAAAGTTGAGGCACCTAAAACCATTTTTCGCCTATTTTTGTCGGTAACGTAGTAACTCTACCTTATCGCGAATCTACGGAGTCTTGGCTCGTACGCCACTATAGTGGTTTTCGTGGAGAGCGTCAGTTTGAACGGTAACGCCACTATAGTGGCTTTTCTGCCTTCAGTAGCCAGGCGCGCCGTACCTGGGAGACAGATTTGCGGACGAGCGCGCCGTGCTTAAGAGGTTAATATTCCTGGGGTTGCACAGCCGAACTAGTCGATAGTTCGTAGCGTATTTAAATTAAAGTTCAAAGTTAAAATTAGGATATTTATTCATAGATTTATTCAATAACTTATATTTTCCATTCTGTTGTATTACGATCGAGTGTCGCCGGCGTATAAAAAGGGAAACGAGTACCTTCGAGGACGTCATCGAATATCGACCTGGTGATCTTGGACACGTAGCTCTTCTCCTCGGTAGGGTCCGCCGCCTCGTCCTCCCTCTCGAGGTTGTTGTTTGTGCGGAAGATCGACTCGAGGACCTGTCTGGAGAGCAACGGCGAAACAGGTTGCTTGGTCTTCGTCGTGTCCGTGCCGCTGCCGGTCTCGTTGTCGCACATGCTGATCGTGGAGGCGTTGTCGGTGATCAGTTTCTCGGTGTCCGAGTCGCAGCCGGTGTTGTAGTAATTGTTGCTGCTCTCGGACTTCTTCAGGATCGACTTCGAGATCGCCCGGTGTCTGTCGATAAAAGGCACTCCCTCGCCGTCGATCGAGTCCGCGGACAGGGAGAGCTTGCTCTCGGTGGTGCCCGTTCCTGAAATTACCATTCGATTCACCTGCCGTGTATACGTATGTATACACCCCGTGCTCACCGGGTTACCCTGAATACCGACTGACCCAGAAATACCACCGGAATCGATAGGGAGGGTGGAATCGACGACCGGACGTGGCCCGAATCATCTCGCAACCACCGAACCAGTTACGGGAGGGTGGCAAGCGCGCGGGGGGTGGAATCGAAACGATGACCGATACCCGCGAGAGGTATCGCCGGGAAAATGGGAAAACGATTACGTCAATCTTCGGGGAAGGTAATTGACCCTTTTAATCGCCGCGTAAAAATGCGATTCCTTCGTGGTAGACGTTCGATTAAATACGCGGGCTCTTTCCGATCCGATGGTACTGTCAGACAGGGGATGATTTTATAGGAAGAAGTAATTATGGCGATGTTAATCCCATTATCTACTGGCGATTATTCCGTAATTTTTTTTAAGTTTGTGCTAAGGATTTTTTTATGTATCCTTCAATAGAAATTTCAGTCGTGAGCCAACGAGTTGTTTCTTTGAGAGAACTAGGTTAAAAAAACATTTTCAAGCTGCCTTTTGGTACATCACAATTTTTGAAAATCAGCCACTTTTCAAGGTCAGATTTCTTTCACATTTTGGAAAGTCAGCCACTTCCCTTTACAGGGCAGTATGCGTTTAACTTATTCATTGGGAACGTCTTCACTCGTGCGTAGGTACATAATCAAACCAATCTTCAAATTTTAATCTGAATTCGGTAAATACTGTTTTTGACCGCTTCCCTCACGATCTCTAATTAGTTTTTTTTTCTTTGTAATGATAGCCACTGCAGTTTTTCTCCCTGCACATCAGCCACGTTCTCTTAAATTTGACAAGAAACTCTAAAGAGTATTCCAAAAATGTTATACTTGAAAGGTGAGATTCCTCAGGTCATTTGAAGTAGTTCTTCCCTTTACCAAAATCTTCTCCGTGGCTTTGTTCAGGAGTTATTAACGAAAAACACGGACCAATCACCGCGCGGTTACAGCAAACGGGGTGCGGCTCGGCGACGGGCCCCGCTGAGTGTAGCGTTGGCATTGGCCGAGCCGGACTCCGTCCGCAGCAGCCGCGCTCTGATTGGTCCGTGTTTTTCGTTAATAACTCCTGAACAGAGCCACGGAGAAGATTTTCGTAAAGGAAAGAATTACTTCAAATGTCATCAGAAATCTCTCCCTTCAAGGAAGTACAACATTTTCAGGACACCTTATATATTATATTAAACCCGAGTGGGTTCAACTATGTTCCGTCTTGCGTTACCTATATTCATGACTGCATAAGTAAAAAGGACGACAAGACGGATCGTGTGTGACGACTTTGATACTTTCTTCTAATTGTTCTTCGAACGTTTTGTCCTACACGTTACTGTAGGAATAAAGCCGTCTGACTGGGTACGCAGATATTTATTGGCAATATAAAATATAATTCACAACCCGTTGACACTGCTATTTGTTTATTTTATTTTCACACACGACTTTTTTACACCAAACACACCTAGGCAGTCACAATCACGACTCTAATCCTAAACTTTACTGACTCGACTATGATTATTTCGACAAAACCCGACTATACGACTCTCACCCTGTATTTCTATCGTTACTCTGCCCCCGATGCCCGTGTGCCCTGCTTTTATAGCGTTCGTCTTATTTGTTTATCTCGCGTCCCCGCCGCTCTCCCTTCATCCATCCACACACACACACACATCCATCCATCCATCTCACATTACTTGGCACGCGAAGCTATAGAAGAGAAATACTTTCGTGGGAAATGATTAAAAACAGTGATTTCTCTATATTTTTCGCCAAAGCCTGGACGATAAACGTCGTCCACGCGTATACTCCCTACTATTCTGTTAATAAAACCTTTTTGTTATATTATATCCGAGCGCGTTACTACAAAAATTGCTTTGTAAATTTTGATGCACGAAGTTGACTGCTTCAGCATTCCACAAACTGGATATTGAAAACAGTGGCTCCGCCCATTCATTCAACAGGACATTAACACTAAACCTACCAAGCACAAAACATATACAGTGATTTCTCTATAAATGTCGCTAACGCCTGGATGATAAACTTCGCGGAATTATCCCCACTACCGCAGGATATACCCCGTGAGGGGCCACGCCGAGGAGTGTAAACATAATACGGCTTGGGTATGTCTACGATACACGACGCTATAAGACCCGTGTCGTTGACATATATCGAGAATGCACTGTACACCGGGGATAGATAGGATGAGTGTTACCTGTGTACTGTTTGGGTCCGCTGGCAGACCCGAAAAGGTGCTGATTCAGTATCCTCGTAGCCGAGACCAGGCTGCTGTTGGTCGCCGGGAACGGTCTGCCCCCTCTCAGGCCCGCGTAATAATTGTTGTTCTCCAGATGGTCCTCTTTCGCGGTGTTACGCGCCGCTATGTTTTCCTGGTCGTTGATAAACTGTGCGCGAAGTCTCACGCTCTGCAATCAGCCGCGTCGAATAACTAATACGCGACACGCACACGCGCGCCAGCCGGCTGTTTTCGTTAGCACACGCAGTTATACACAGATCCGAGGCCGACCCTTTCTCGAAAAGGGCGGGATATGCTCGTTCGATGGAGGGTGATCGACTGAGAAGCAACGATTAGGGGCTGTGAGTGGTTAATGAGGGACGCTCTACGAGTCCTTTCTGATCCTTCTCGGGGATCAGGCCGAGGAGCACGATGGGACCAAGTCTCTTTGCATCACTGTTTTGCGGAAAGAATCCCACTTTCGGTCGACGATGGTGGTTATGTCATCAAACGTTTGAGCATTTTCAGGTTCGTCGGGTGTCACGTGTTCTTAACCAGGCGGGATTTGAATCGTTCGTTTCGTTCTTTGTACTATCTATGGTAGCTCTTAGGTACGTAAGTTATCACGGATTTTCTGTGAGCCTGCTCTTGGAAGATAAATAAAACGGTGTAGATGTTATTTAAAGCTGTACGATCAGCTGTGTTCGCCATTTTGTTTCCTCGACCGAGTACTATCTTCACAACAAAGCAATGGAGTAATGTTCTTGCCCGGAGGGATGAATAAAAAAATTTAATAAAACGCGCAAAATAGTCGGCGTATGAAACTATTTTCATAGACTATTTTCAGAATTAAAGATTCCGCCATTTCCTGTGTCGACGATTCAGTGATTTCTCTGTATATGTCGCCAACACCTGGATGATAAACGTCGCGGAATTATCCCCACTACCGAGAGGCCTCGGACACCAAGGAGTGTAAACATAATACGACTCGGGTATGTGTCCTAGACGATACATGACGCTGGCAAGACCCGTGTCGTTGACATATATCGAGAACTCACTGTACATACTCGATAGAACACTGAATGAGCGATAGAACATTTATCGCCGAAGCAAAATGGAGAACACCGTTCCTTCCGGTTTCGCGTTGCAAATTGGAATAACATCGATCATATGATTTTCCTGCTTGCCTCTCGGAGCTTTTCGAAAACGAGGGGTCGTTTTACAGGATTTTGTACCGTCCATTTACTTGAAGGTTTAAACGTTCAGTCTATTCCTCGCGATCCTCTCCCGTTGAGGATAAGCCTTAAAGCGTGCAGTCACTGTCGTGAATTTGTGAAAGTTCGGAATGCTGTCACCGTTCTCCCCGATCGGATAGAATTGAAGTACTGCGGTCTGTTGCGAAAATGATGAGGCTCTATTTACGAAAGCTTCTCCGAAACTTATTTTTAGCAATCAAGGTGATATGCCTGAAACTAGTTCCCCTGAGACGCGACACATTTCGATGGAGAAATTTCGTTGGCACTGGGCTCGACGTCATCGTCCCTTGGGACATTTACTCTGGCTCGGTTACGGTTTATAAAAAAAAAAGCGGAAACAGCGATTGGAAAAATATTTCACTTAAAAAGTGATCTGTCTCGCTAGTTGAGGATCGCTGTCTGAATAAACACAAAATTCTAGATCAATTAGCGATCACCTTGATTCCTACTATAATAACACAATTAATCACGGATCACAGATGGCATGTAATAATTTTTTTTTTAATCGTTTAACCGCCAAATTGAAGTTTAACCGAGACTGCAGATTTCATAAGAACGCTATGCAAAGACTTTTGGCTTAGCTATCCTCGAAATGTCTTCGGTGAGCAATTAATTATCTAACTAAAGGGCTCAGGGGGTAAAGGTGTTGCGTTAGGAACGGGAACTTCCGAGCAAATCTAGTTTAAAGTTATTTCCAATCTCTGATTGGAAGGACTCAAAGCGTCACCACACGTCGGCTCATACGAACGTTCAGAAAAGCATCTTTCCAGGACGGTTTCGGGTGTGTTCGTGTAAAGAAGACGAACGAGAAAAAAAGAGAAAGAGAGCGTGGACGAAGATGGAAGCGTGATGGGGTGCGAGACAAGCGGAGGCATCGTCGATGAACGTGATCGTGTGAAGCTGTAGCTGTTCTGGTGGCAGGAAAAAGTCAACGATACCGGAAATGAATCGTTCGCCGAGCGAAGCATCAGGCGAGTCGGTTTTTCTAGCTGCCACTCGCCCCACGGGGCCTTTTAATCGGGACTAAGGGCGCCCCTGGGGTGTGTGATCTCGGTCGGGCTATTTCGACAGCCCTGTCCTCTCCCTTTCTCTCCCTTTCTCTCTCTTTCTCTCTCTCTCTCTCTCTAGTCTGTGTGGGATTTTGTCTTTTTGTTTTGTCGGTTTTCGGACGGAGCGCGCGAGAGCAATGTTCTGTGTGTCTGTGCTGTGCTTGGACCCCCTTCTCTCTGGCGAGCAGCAGGCCGTACGATTCGGTAACGCACGATTCGCCCTCGGCGATTCGTTCAACTGTGCTCCGTTTGTGATCCTGACGGTTCGTGAAACTGAAAAAAGCAGTGATGACACGCCGGTCAGAGCTCGTGCGGTTCGGGCAGCCTCGCTATCGGACAAGGACACGCTAAACTCTAGGGCCTAAGTTTCTCGAAAGAAGAGACTCGGGACCCGCCCCGCGGAAACTGGGAGCACGTGACGTCACGTGCCGAGAATTGCCCCACCAACGTACCAATAGTGGGGGCACCCAGTGACGTCACGATCCGCACTGGAGGATCGTGATTGGATCCCCACTCTCCGCACGCATCGCGACGTCGCTGTCTCGGCTGGACTAAACTATAGCTTCGTCACGTCACTCGAGCTCTTACTATAGCATTTCTTCCGTTAGTTACCCGAGAAATCCCTCGATCCGATTGGTGACACTGATAGTCGCAATCAGACTGAGGATTGTATTCAATACTAAAATGAGAAGGTAGAAAGATTAAGTGAATTTAGGAATATTGATGTATGGTCTTCAACTTATCAAAATGATTAACCCATTTGCATCATTAGCTTATATATACGCTCAACTTTGTTGGTCACTATCATTATTCGTTAGCTACAAAATAGAAATGGAGGGTGTTGTTGGAGATGAAAGTAGTAATTCTGATTTTTTCTTGTAATGCTGAAATATCAAGTTCTTTTAGTTGTAGTCCTTTTTGTACATAATAAATTGTATATAATAAAAAAAAAAGTTTGGTGATAAAGGCCTTCTTTTCATATTTCCTTATGATGCAAATGGGTTAAGGAGGAACAAAATTACTGCTTAGCTCCCGTTTTCTACAATTAACCGAATTTTTAAATAATTAATGCTCCTCATCGTTAAAAAGGAGACACAAAATGTTGTGGCTAAAAATAAAGTTTGACTCAAAAATATTGATATTTTTTTGCCACTGTAGAACATTTTTGAAGGGGTCCGTTAATAAATAAGTTATACCGTGTCTCTAACTTTTGTTCTAGGAGATAGACCTCTACCGAGTGGGTAGTTATATAAAAGCAACATTAATGTTGACATATTGTAAGTTTAAACTCGATTGCATCAGTCAATTTTACATTATGCCATAGTAACTACACAGCCTTGTAAAACAGTCCGCTATACTATAGTAGCTCGTGTGTTTCGAGCCTGGAATGATTATTATGACAATCATTCTAACTTTTGCAGTGCGTTAGGTCTCTTCTTTCGAAAAAATAGCTCTAACTATTGGAGCATTGTTTCGCAAGGAGAATCAGGGTCCTCTCGGGCCCATAATAAATTATCTACTTGGTGTAGTCAAATGCTAAAATTAAAGTTGCTAAGACTTTCCTATACAATAAATGTATTTTTTCATGAAACTTCAATTTTCCTTTTATTATAAGTAAATATTTTTATCTCTAATTATACATCTCAATTGAAGATAAACGCAGATCAAAATCATTTACACTCGCAAGAAGGATTGTAATTTTGTTAAAATCATTTGTAGTTGATACTTTATGGTTCAAAAGGAATTTTCGCCTGTTATTGAACGAGCAATTTATACCGCATTATATAAATTATATTGTAGCATTTCAATACGATATTTTATGCAAATTTTGTGTGATAATACGTAGATATAGGTCCAAAAGGACGCTGTATTCGCCAAGGAAGTTTTCAAGGGGCCAGGGGTGCGACGGGGAGGGTCGGGGGCTGCTGGGAATGAGATCAAGTGTGTACACCGAGTGGCATCGATTCTTTTTGTGAGCAAACGCGAACGCCGTCGGAGAGAAATCGAAAGAGTTATGAATTATAGAATAGAAATCGCGAGAAACGGAACAGTTGACTCGTCCTATTCGTCTCGCAGACGTAGCCATGGTCCATTAGTTGTTTATTATGAAATTTACCATCTCGTATGCGTGCACGAGCGTACCTTTGTCACGGAAACTCAACCACCTGTTTATTTTTCTTTCTTATTGCTTCAACAACGGGTTGCAACGGAGGGAAATGTTAAAAAGCTTTATAGCTGTCTGAAGCACTCTTTAATATTTCCTCTACTTTTATGTTATTATGTCTTCACACATTCTCACTATTGTATGGCAACTTTGTAAACGCAACAAAAAGTTTTTACTGTTACGAAGTTTTTCTTTCCTGTATATTTCTCTCTTTGTTTGACAAATGAGTGTAGGGACCCAATTATTGCGGGGGTATCAATTACTGTGCCTGATATGATATTAAGAAAATATTATAATAATAAAAATATTAAAATAAAAAAAATAGGAATATTAAAAAAATATTAAAATATTATAATATTATAGTATTATAGTAGTTAAAAAATATTATACAGAACATTTAAAAAATTGAATACCTCTTTTTTAATATTCAGTATGCTTTGAAAATAAGTATAATTGATATAGTCACAGTAAGTGGTAACCCCTCAGTAATTGGGTCCCTTACCGTAGAGACTATTTCACAATTGATTTAACGAACTTGATCCCATTCCTAGAGTCTTGCGCGTCGATCGAGCCACAAAAATTAAGAAACATATAAGATCAGCCGATGAACTGACAAAGTTATTATTACTATTACTCTTATACTTACTTTTCTATTTTATAACGTGCGCTCAAATTGTATTCTATCCATTCTTAATTAAAAATCAATTACAGTATATTTTCCATCAATTTCATCATTGCATTGGCTGATATTTACTAATGCAAAAAAATGCAACAAGCTCTACATACAAGCGAGAAATCACGTTCTTGAAGTTTGGAGACGCGAAACGTAGTGTGGTCTAATTACTTTATATTTATAAACTGATTATTGTACCGATTATTGTATTGTATAGTAAAAAGAAGTGCAATTATTTTACATTGTCTTCTTCTACAAGTAAACTGATGATCTGCATGTTTGAATTTTGCATATAAGAAAACATCTGTTAAATATTTACACAGTTTATCGTTATTACTCTCAAACATCAAAATCGAAATATTCCAAGGGCTGTTCCTGGTTCGACGATCGAGAAATGAAGCAAGTTTCAGGAACACTATGAAACAAAAGTGACATACGTATCAACTAATAAAAAGTTTGTAGCGTTGTCCATTCTATGCTCGAGGGACATGCAAATATTGGCTTTCTATTTGCCATAAACGAATGAAATCCAGCGAGGACGTACGAAAGAATATTGCGCTACGAAATTTGCGGGTCCTACTGACCTGAAAACTTATCGACGAACAGAACGAAAATGTTTCGTGCGTGCTATCGCGCCGTGTAGGACTATGAAACATAATGATGAATACATTCTCTGCGCGAATAAATAACTGTCTGAACGAACGAAAAGAGAAAAAAGAAAACAGGAGTCGTGCGTTGGAGTTCTAAAATTCGATTACTCGCGGAAGCTTGTTTCGTGTTCTTGACGAATCGAAGTCGATTGAAGTTCGTTTTTATTGTTACCGTACCGAAAAACCTTACGCTCGCCTCGTCGCCTGAGCTTAGGATCGGGTGGCACGAATAGTGGCACGAGAAGTGTTAACAATAAACGCAATATTCGTCATGCACAGTAGCCTGTCGAGTCAAAAAGTTCATAAATATATAATACAGATCCGTGTACACAGAAGGAATCTCGAAATCCTCCGGCTAAATTATGGCAAGGTATCTTCTATGCGACGGTAGAAAATTCCATACAGGGTCCAGTGTTCGTGCGAAAAATCTTGTAGATAGCAAAATATTACAAACAATTTTAATTTACAATTTTTATAATAAAGCTAAATTGTTGATTTTTAAAGACGTTCTTTTTTAGACATTCTGTATACAATTTCCTCGGGACTTTATCTCACAGAACACGGCTGCCATAACTTAACCAGACGCTTTGGAGACACCCTGCAGAATCGTTCGCACCAATTTCCCCGTTCGATACAATTCGCCCTCCGGCAGGAGGTCAATTATAATTGAAACCACCGACAGTCTCGGTCGAAATCAAATCAAATCTATATGTCGATGATACCTGCATCGGTGATTTCAATCGTTCGTCTTGCGAAGCAGAGCAGACAATTTTGGAGATAATGCCACTTTACTGACGTACCAATAAAAGGCCGTTTCGAAAACCAACTTTTAATATTTTGCTGTGAGAAAAACTGGAGAATAGAGTTAACAGCTAATATCACTGTAAAATCCGGAATTTTTCAGATTGATTATCCTTAAAAAAAATTCCCTAAAATGGCAGGGTTTTAGTCAAGATGGTAGCCCTTTGATCCTCTAGATTCCAGGACCTGGGGCCTTCAAAGAAGCCTAGGACCTAGAACCATCTATTCTGCTTGGCAGGACAAGATCCTTCGTCCCTCACACTGAAAGCAGCGTGATATCCTTCGGCGGATAGAACCAGTGTCGCCAGATGAGGGGAGGGAGCACGAATCGAGGGGAAGTTACCCCCTCTCTGCCAGTACCGGAGTACGCGGGACAGAGACGGAAAGCGTCACGTGACCGCAGGCTTCCGCGGGCCCCGGAAGCGTAGGGACTAGTGCGGTAGAGGGGGAAGTTAGAGTGGGGGGACAAGTCTTGATCCGGCGACACTGGATAGAACAGCGATTCCAAATCGAAACGTTGGTACACGCGTGCACAGGTGGACATGGCTCGCATCGACACCGAGGTAGCTAACCAACCGGCGGCCACTCACCTGTTGAATACGAATTTTCCTGTGCTTAGGCACCGTGTCGTTCAGCGTGACCTTGCCGGGCTCGTTCGTGGGACGAATGTCTTTCAAGGACTCGACGCTGGGCGACGCGTCGGACGCGTTCCGAGCCATCTCGCCGGAAACCGACTTCTTCACCCTGTTTCCGCACTTCTCGGCGGCCTCGAGCGGGTTCACGTACAGATTATTGGTGTCCGCCGCCTCCTCGGTCAGATCGCCCTGGGAACCGATATAATTACGTTATCGGCGATCAGCGTCGATTGCCTCTTAATGGCCCGGATGTGCCCCCACGAGATTCAATCGCATTACGGGTTTTAATCCCTTAGCCCCCGCCGTCGCCGCGGCGGGACGCAATTGAAAATCGTTCCCGTCGATTGTGCCACCGCCGTTTACTCGCGGGCCATCGACAAAGTAAATCCGGCTCGTTCGGTCCGCCATGATTCTCCGTTTAACCCCTTGCACTACGATTTATCTTACGGTTTCAGTGACTAGAAATTTTTTGGAATCCTCAATTTCTTAAAAAAAAGGAGAAAATTCATATCTACTGTATGCCTGTATGTTTTTCAATAGCTGTACATTAACGACGCCAAAATAGAATTTTATCTGAGTTTAAAGGAAATCAATAACATACGTATTTATTAGACTCTGTTCAGAATCTTCATCACGAGCATGACTCGATATTGTAGGGCAAGGGGTTATGAGCCAAGGGTAGCCACATGACTTTTGCAGAGTCAGCAGGTCGATAACTGCTGTATAATTTCCGTTCACAGCCTTCAGACACTGACTTAAGATCCGTCCTACGTCTGTGACTAAACTTGTCACATTTTTTGCTCTGTATTATTATTATTATCGATATTATGAATTCTGACGCCCGAAACGTGCTTCGAGTTTTTGGCTTTATTTCGCAGAGAGTCAAGACAAAATATAGCTCAATTTGTAGTTGCAGATATTTTCTAGCGCGCGTTACTCTCGATTTCGTCCAGAAAACTCATCCAATGGTGTAAAAATGCTTGGATGCTACGGCATGCACATCGTCAATTTTTGGCCTACTTCTAACGCTTATATTACCAAATATCTGCATAATCTCGTCAGCTCGTGACCAGCGCGCGCTAGATTGAACCTTTCTCTTTCGAACGAGCCCTTTCCCAGCGAAAAATATTCTCATATAAGGACGAAAAGTTGAGGCACGTAAAACCACTTTTCGCCTATTTTTATCGGTAACGTAGTAACTCTACCTTATCGCGAATCTACGGAATCTTCTTCGTGTCACGGCAGTGACAAGTGATTTTTAAGAATTTTTTTGAGAATGACTATTAAAATAAATAAATAAAATAAAATAAATTAAATAAATTGTGGTTGTTCGCTCTACTACAATTCTCCATTTGGCTGTGTACAAAGATGAACAACGTAACTCGATCACCTTGAACATCTTACTTGCTCTTGATAATGAGTGCAAATGTTAAAGAAACATATTTGGTTCGAAGAGACAAATATTGATCGAATAAATGCGCGTATTGATTTTTGACCAAAGAAATCGTGGTAGTTAACTCTGCTGTAATTTTCCAATTACCTGTATGTATAGGGTGAACTACACGAACAGCGTGAATATTTCAGTTGCTCTTGACGATAGGGCAAAATATTCAAGAGAAATATTCAGAGAAAACATTAAGTGCTTGATGTAAAGAAACGAATATAACGATGAACAGAATATTTTCAATGGGAGTACATACTTTCACAATCTTGCCACAATAAGAACCAATCCGACGATCTACGACACCGTAACCTTGAATTTGACTTTGCATACTAGTAAAATAAACACGAACAACCTCGAAATCTCGGAAAACATTGTTTCGCGACAGATGACTGTAACAGAGCGAGGTGAAACTTGAAACTGTTTACATTTTCAAGAAAGCAACAAATTGTATTCAGACTAGAAGGTCTCGTCTCGTTTCAGAGATCGTTATTCTCATTTGATAGGAAAATCGACAGTTAACATTAGGTTTACGGGGCACGTCTATTCGACATTACTTTATACAAATAACAAAAATGTATCTATTCAAATTTTTAGCCATTTCTTTTACAATATACAGTGAATTTTCGATATATGTCAACAACACGGGTCTTTTCAGTATCTAGGAGACATACCCGAGCCGTGTTATGTTTATACTCCTCGGCGTCCGAGGCTTCTCGAGCTCGCGAGCCCTCATGGGATATACTGCGCGGTAGTGGGGATAATTCCGCGACGTTTATCACCCAGGCCTTAGCGACATATATAAAGAAATCACTGTATACCCAAAGAAATAAATTTTTGTAATAATTCGTGCATTTTTACAATTTCGATAATTAAGAATTCTAGAACCCGTCATTTTGGCGGGTCCCGTAGACCTAGTGTTAGTCAAGATTCTCAAATTTCTCAGAAAAGGGGCGGGCTCGAAAGGATCGATTACCGAACACGGGTAGGCGTGTATCGGGCGGTGAAAGTTAATCGGTGGGTTCGAGGAGGATGCCAATTTCCTAGGGATATCAATTTCAATACCTGAGACGGATGCGTCTGACAGCTGGCATACGTATCGGAGCTGTCCACGCTTCCTTGCTCGTTGTAAGCTCTCCCGTAGCCGGTGATCTCCAACGGTTGAGCCGGTGACGTCTTCGTCTCGGTGAAGATCGTATGCAGGGGCGGCTCCATCAACATCCCGGACCGCATTGACCTCATCTCCTGGCAGATCGGAGTACGAAAGTCGCTGGTCGCCAGCGGCATTATATTTTCCGCGTCACTGAATTCTTTGTATTCCTAGAAACACCGAGCATGGTGAAAAGTCTCGGCTCGTCGAGGACGGCTCGCTGCACAAAGCGCCCCGCCATCAACGCGGCTCTCAGCCTAAAAGTCGCCGGGAAAACGCGACGAGCCTCGTCGCACGGTACAATGTCCTTTTCACCTCGATTTTGTCATTGAATTTCTCATTTTCCTCTCCTTAACGAAGGCCGCGCATTGAATTCGTGTGGAAAAGGATTTTTTCAAATGTAAATTCGGGGCACAGTTGAAAAGCCATGTTTTTAAACATGCAAATTCGCGGCAGAGTTGAAAAGGGATTTTTCTGAAAATGTAAATTCGTGGCAGAGTTGAGAAGGAATCTTTTTTAATGGAAAGAGAAAGATAAAGTAATTGTCTTAGAAGAAAGACATATTCTTGGTTCGTGCGACGAATGTTACAGCCCAACTTGCAGAATTATAAATTACAAAAAGAGAATGCAGTTAATTCTTTTCCAATATAGGAATATTTCTCATAAAAAATAAAAAAAAAAAATAGTGGGAATTTTCTTAGTTGATAAGCAACATGAATTGACATTGTTCCTGGTATTACTACTTTATCTCGCGAATTACGACCGCACACTACGCGACAGTCTGCATAAAAAGATCGTTTAAAAAGAAATTTTAAATTTCGTTTAATCAAGTCCTCTGTAGCTTAATTAAAAAATATAACTTCCGGCTTGTTGGTTCAGAAGAACGGTTGTCCCCGCTGAACTGTTCTTTAATTAGGTCAGCGTCGAGCGGTTGAGCAGTTGTTCAGTGTTGTTTTTTGGAGAACGTATTTCAAAGAGATATTTTTAGAAAAAAAGTTCTTCCTTTTCAAGCGGACAACGAATTCAATGTCGTCCTGTGTACTTCGCCGTAACAAAATTATTAAGCGAACATTGACGTTCGCAAGCTGTTAACATTTACCGACGACGAAACTCGCGCATCGCTAATCGGAAAATTAATCGAGAAAATAGATTTCTGTTCGGGTGCTAGACGCTAAGAGGGGGAGGGGGACAAACAAAATTATTGTGTGCTCTCTAAATACTCGGATCTATTTGATGTGGCCGTTCTACGTTCGTATTGTTATACTCGCCTGATGTGTCCAAAAACGTATTTGCACGGTCATTAGAGCAGATTAGATAGTAGAAGACGGTATATACGGGGTGTTCCATCAAACGGGGGACACGCCTGAACGGTGAACGAGGACAGGAGAAAACTCTGAGAAAAGTTTGACATCGTTTGACCTCTACGTGACGAATTTTTTATCCCCGTACGAGATCAGCCATTGATACGCAACGGATTCATCGTGTTTCCGACAAATAGTTATGCTTTATGTTTATTTTAAATGTACAAGAACCTTAGGTAATTCTGAGAAACAATTATATTTACTCGAAATTTACAAGAATCTAACCCAGACCTCGGCCATTAATATAACTGTGTTCATTATAATTAATTAAACGTCATTTTTTTTTAAACTTGCTAAAACCTAACCCAGCTGTCAGCCACTGATGCACAACGTGTTCTTGACCAATAATTGTACTATACATTTACATGAAACTTACAAGAATAGAAAGAATTGTAGGAATTTTAGAATAACATTATACTTCAATTTCTCTTTTAACATAATTTTAGTGAGCAGTGTGCAAAACAATTTTGAAATGGTTTCAACGATGAACATTTATGTGTACTTTACCGGCGAAGTCAGAGGAGATGCGAACAGTAATAAAATCCCATAATACGAAGTAGACGATGCTACACGAGCAGCGTAGTACGGACCTGTATGCGTGAACATAAACACGATTCTCGACGTATATAGGGTCACATTGTAGTTGGCAGAGGTTTCAATGACATTCTATTGGGCGAGGAGAGTCCGCCGAAAGCAAGTTTGACCGTCACGACAGCAACATTGATCGGCATCAACTTCGAGATGCACGTACACACACGCGGCGAGTCGCATGCATCGCCAACAATGTGTAACGGGTAAGAAGTGTATAAATACCGTGACCTCGTGGTCAGAAAAGTGGAGCCACTGGCAGGACATTGTTGTCTCGCGAATTCTAGCTAGTTGAAATAACAACGGAGAAGCCATTGTCAGATGAATCATCAGAAATATGTTATTTTAACTGGCCCAGGTATCTGTTGCGAAAGTTGTTGCCCGAAATAATGGAGGCATCGTCGCGCACTAAAATAAAAAGGGATGTTTGCAAACACTGCTCACTGTGAGAAAACCTTTCGATGTCATAAGTTGCGCTGACAAGCAAAAAAAGTGGTAGAATCCTTGAGAGGAAGATGTCAAATAGGGTACACGAAGAACTCCTTTTTCATCGTTTGTTGCGTCCTCTGTCTAGGAACGAATTGGGTGTCACGCGTTACGGAACACCCTGTATAGTAACGTGGGCCTGCAATAAGATGCGAAAACATAAGGAAAGTCCGCTACTTGTTATAAAGGTCGTTCTCAAGCTAGCCAGAACCTACCGTAGATGCAGAAATCACGCGCTATATACATGTGTACATACAGAGAATCAATTGCAAAGTATTTTTTGGTTGAAATGCTTGTCTATCGTGCTTGTTACTCGAGTCCCTTTGTTCGCTAAACGAACGCATGCTGATAGGACGAAAAGTGGAAGAAAGAAGCGTTGTACTGCGAAATCCATTACAGGACACTGGAACGACAATGGCTGCGAGGGCTTTATTGGCCGATCACGAGCAGACGCGTCGACCGTTTGATTCGCGCCGTTCCGATAAAAAAAAATAGGGTCGAGTTGGCGTCGATTGAACTCGGACCGTTTGCGAACAAAACTCGTGAATTACTTGTTATAGATTTTGGAATTGCGATTGGGCGACGATCGAGTGCAAGAAAGATCCTTGACCGTCCCAAGCACCATTTTCATCATTGCAAACGAGGACAGTTTATATTTTTACTTCGTTGTAGTTAAAAAATATCGTTTCTCGAGAACGATTAATCAATTTTGTTTTGCTACAGTGCAGAAGTTCGAGGAAAAATTATTTCTCTGATTCGTTGTTCTACAGGCATATCAATGAACAAACTAATGGTATGTAAAATATATCAAACGATTCACGAGTAATTTCGCCGATTTTATAAGGTTTTCCTTCTCGGCCGCCATCTTGTTTCGCTCGCGATCGTGTAATGGACTCGAACGATCCAAGATCGTCGTTCAAGGAAAGCGTACATTCCGTGGTTCGAATTTTCTGTCGCGAAATGAGAGCGATAAATCGATTCTCGATGTTCGACGCGAAACGAAATACATAAAACTGAGAGAAAAAAAAAGAAAATAAGAAGAATTTACCGTAAGAGGTTCGTCAATTCGACGCTAGAACGCTGTACGCTCTGGAAATTGGAAAGTGACGATTGTATGCGTGTAACAATATCCTTCGTCGACGAAATTCGAGCATTGCCTTTTATTCGGCGACTCGTTTCGCGCGGTAACGACGCTCTGCCGCAAGCCGATTTTGTTGGCTCTCGAAAAATTTCAATTTATTAGGCTGCCGCGGTGTTTCTGTCGAGCGGCAAATCTGGGACACTTTTGAATATTTTAAATCGCCAATTAGACCTGTCCTCCAATCTTTTTTCCAAATTTTTATTCATCGCATTCATCCCAGTTGGCAAATCTGAATATTTCTGAACTGCGGAGCCCGGAAAGAGGCGCCAGCGAACAATGGCAGTTGAAGGCAAAAGAGAATGAGCAAGACGCCGATAGTTTACGGAAAAAGGTCAATTAAAATTTTTGGAATGTCGATTAAATTTCTCTGTCTATAATATTTCGTTGTGGTGTTACTTAAATCATCGGAAAATCCGATTTAATTTTAAAATATATGTCGAGGTACCATTTTGCCATTTATGGGACTTCACTTTAAATCGCAAGACTTTATACAACAGGTTAAGAGGTACTATTTTTTTAACTGAGGACAATGAAGCTGCTCTCGCAAAAGACTTTATATGAATTGTTATTTAAATGAACCACAACGAAGCTGCTCCCTTTTCGGAACAGAACGGACGGTCGAGGGTGACTCTAATTCCGTTCATTTCATTTAATTACTCTGCTTCTCGATCGTCGAGGCTCAGAAAATGGCGTTCGCCGCGTTTTTTCAAACCGACGTCGTTTCACGTGCTCTTTGGCGGACGGAACGTACACAGCAGCCTAATAAACCTCGTCACAGGGACTTTGCTTATCCGAATGAGAACTGGGTCGTCGAGATTTAATGGCTCCACAGCGAGAGCAAGTGTCGCAGCTGCGGATTCGCATTCATCATCATCACAGCTGTCGCATTTGCATCGCCGAAATTAATCTCCTCCCGCGTGTTCTAGATCCCGTCTCGAAAAGATCGAGCAAAGTCCCGTCGAGCGCGGTCGCATCGGCTCGTTCAATTCGAGCCTGAATTAACGGTTAAGTCGACGTGGTCCTGGGCATTAATCGATTAGATCGTTAATCGATTAGATCGCATGTCGCACAGCGGTCGGACGAATCGTGCCGCGCTCCCGTACGGGAACAACCGGGGCACGAATCATTCGACGCAACGGTGCGCCGGTGTGTTAGGGGATCGTTCGATCATGCTGTTGATAGGATGAATGAGAGTGTACCGTGCGTGTGTCTCTTGCTCTACGCAGCCAACCAACCAAGGAAAACGTTAAGGATTAGTATGAAAACTAAGATCGTTCTTTAACCTGTTTTTCCGGTGACCTTTCGGTGTTCCACCGATTTGCACGTTCGCGTTACTTTTTCTTTCACATTTCCTCCGCCGCTAATGAGTCTCGCGTTTCACCGAGCTCGCCGTTATAGAATTCGCGTTCATTAGGGCCGAGATCTCGTTAGGCCTCGCTTCCATTCGCTGCGAATCGCGACAATTTCGGTGTTCACGGCCGAAAAGCCACGCGGCGAACAGGTTAACGCATTCGTCGTGTAAATAATTACTGTCTAGAAATAATCTTCCGAGCTTTCTGCATGAGAATGTTCGATAGAGAAAGAGAGAGAGAGAGAGAGAGAGAGAGAGAGTGGAGAAGAGGAGAAAGAGTCTAAGTTCATGTTCGCAGGCAACGGAAGCGGTGTCAGTCTCTTGTCATGCCATACCACTAGTTGGAAAATCGTTTCTGGTGAATTCTCGTTGACACCTAGACTGTCTAATTTTCTCGCTAAACAACTAATTGTACGCAGTGAATGGGTGCGTGTGTTCTCGGTGTGCGGAGCAACGGGGCGAGTCTAGGACTTTCGAACACCGGCCACAAAATTACAACGCACGTCACAGAACTGTGCGCCTTTCTAAAAAAATTAAAAAAATTAAAAAAATATTTATTCCAATTGCAACGGGACCAGTTGGCACATTTTTTATTCCTTATTACATTTTGAGAATATCTAAGCAGTGGCTGCATAAAGTATTTATATCTCAAATAAAATGGCATTTATTTCATTGGTCCTCGGAAGCCGAATTTTCCAAGTTTCGAATCACTCGTATAACAACATATCACTTTCTTAGTATTTTAGAGTTAACGCGAAAATAAATTTCGTTTCGTTTTCGTCGGAAAATGTGCTAAAGAGGGCGAAAACTTGGTTCGCACGAGATTATTTCCACAGCGTGAGCTATGTGACGAAAGGGAACGCTGGCAATGAATTTAGCCGAACCGCTCGAGGGCGAAACGTGTTCCGCTCGGAGCGGCGTGTTTCGTGCAAAGACATTCGTCTCGGCTGTTAGCAGGTTGCAAGCAAATTGCCCGAACACGACCCGTTCGTTTGGACGTGTAGGAGTGGTTCACGGCACCGGTGTAGCATGCGAGCATGGCGTTCGTTGTTAAAATTGAAAGCAGGAAATTGTCCGTCGGCCGGTGTGCCATCGATTTCAATCGTGATACGTAGCGGGCATTTGCGAATTATTCGAAGGTAACCGGATAGGCCCGAATCGGGATAATGGCGTGCTCGAACGCGCCGAAACCAATGGCGAGACCGATTGTGCTCGCGTCGCGGCGACTTTGACGTTGACCTTGCCGCCGATTGTTTACCCCCGATGATGCAGAAGCGAATTCGCAGATGCCTACCACTTGTTGGCGACGGTAAGTGTATCCAGTTTGTAGCATGCTGTTTTATCTTTACATACAACGAATCAAATTCACGTTCCTCAGGAAATGTCTAACTAAAATTGTCCTAACACTTCGTATTCTTTAGTTTCTCAAACGGTTTCTGAACCCCTTACTTTATAATTTAATTCGAAAACTTCGGACTCGAACATACTGAATCATATTGCCTGACGCACAATGGCACGTTTAACCTACTTACACATTAATTACACACTAACCACTATAGTGGTCTCCGTGGAAAGCATCAGTTTGAACGGTACAAGCCACTATAGTGGCTTTTGTGCCCTCCGTGGCCAGGTGCGCCGTCCCTCGGAGACAGAGTCGCGGACGATCGCGCCATACTGAAGAGGTTAAGTAGGCATCGATGGAAAATAAAATAATTTGCTTCAAAATCGATGTACAATGACTAGATTGCTACACTGAAAGTTGAAAATAATTAACTTCGGCGTACGGAACCAATAATGTCCCTGACACGTTAACCGTTCGAATCAAAGATACAAAATCAGAGAAAATAAAGAAAGAGAATAATGCCATGTAAATGGCTTGTAATGAAGCTATAGTAAAAAGTCAAATTCTCAATGACCAGCATCTTCCGACAATAGCCACCGAACGACTGTGATTAGTCAAGTTCAAGGAAAGAGGAGCAGCGAGATCGTCCGGAAGATTGTGATTATCAAAGGGTACCGAACGAACATGCTAACGAACTGGATAGGCTTCCTCGTCGGGCAAAACTATGGCAGTCTGCTTAGGATTAAGAGACAGGGTCAGAGCCGGAGGCGTCGTGTGCGTTCGTGTCTAAATGACGCGAGCTAACGATGCCTGCGCCTCCGCCGAGAAAATGGCCAGCTCGCACGCAATTCGAATTAGTCGAGCCGCGGGGCTCGTTCGCGTTTAAGGCCGAGTCGGTACCTGGCGGAGGAGCATAATCGAGCGCGGGTAAACGAACGCGGAGGAAGAACGCGTGACATTACTATAATGGATACGAACGAATGCAGGTGAACGCGATCCATCATCCGCGCGACGCCTCGAGTCGAGGTCGAATGCTTCGCTCCAATAAATTATTTCTGGACCATTTAGCGCAATTGTACTTTTTCCCATGTCTTTTCTATCTGGTCTTCGCAATTTCTTCCACCGGAAATGCACGACATCCGCAGTCTCAGTAATGACAAAGATAAAGAAAACAGTTCTAAAATTATTGTGTCTTGGCAATCTGTAAATTCAAACTGATTTTGTACTCTGGAGAAGCTCAAAATAAAATTAAATGTAAATGTAAATTATGTTACGCATATGTTCTTCAGGGTACGGTATCGTTTTTTACAGTCACCATTTCAAACTGTATAAACTTTTGCAAAACGATCACGGTTCAGTCTAAATTAGGTATAAATTGAATACAAAATCTACCACAACAGCAACGCAGACTGCGGATCTTTACATAAATATAAATTGTGCTTGAGTCTAAATTAGGTATAAATAAAAAATGTACCACAATAGCAACGCAGACTGCGGATCTTTACATAAATATAAATTGTGGATGAGTCTAAATTAGGTATAAATAAAAAATGTACCACAATAGCAGTGCAGACTGCGGATCTTTACATAAATATAAATTGTGGATGAGTCTAAATTAGGTATAAATAAAAAATGTACCACAATAGCAGTGCAGACTGCGGATCTTTGCATAAATATAAATTGTGGTTAAGTCTAAATTAGGTATAAATAAAAAATGTACCACAATAGCAGTGCAGACTGCGGATCTCTGCATAAATATAAATTGTCACAGATTCGCATAGAACGAAGCCAAGAATTGAAGACGTTCTTCAAGAAGGAGACCTCGTTGAACATTCTCAACAGCGACAAATTATAATTCTAAAGTGAATTCGTGCAGAAGGGCCGCAGTTCAGCAATAATATTCTCCGGCTTCGTTCATGCTGTCTGTAGACAGAAAGCATTCGGCCCGGATGTAGCCTAACTGTTCCGCGTTCGTTCGCGTTTGTTCGTGCTCGTTGGCCAGGTGAGAGACCCGCTTGAAGCTCTGAATGGGCCGGTGTTCGTGTCAATGAGAAAGTTCTGTGCTTCTGGGGGGTTGAAACGGTGGAAAAGTTTGTTGCTGGGGGTGGGGGATGAGAGTGAGAGAGAAAGAGTGAGCGAAAGAACGAGAGAGTGAGTGAGAAAGAGAGAGAGAGAGAGAGAGAGAGAGAGAGAGAGAGGGGGGGGTTATCGGATCGGGGGTGGCAGTGCATACACCCAGTGGACTATACATGAAAACCGTGCATCGGCCGTAAGAAACACGGAAACAGTGGCGGATACAGAGACAACGTATAAAAAAGCCAGGGGACGAGTACAGCGACGGTGGAATTTCCCGTCGTTCGCGCGTCAATTCCGTCGATCGATCTCGATCGGACTGCTGAAGACAGTTTGTGCGAAGCGATAGAGGAAGATCGTCGAGCTTCGCGAGAGAATAAAACAGAACTGTATATACATGTACAAATCATATATATATATATGTATATAATATATGTACGCAGAGATAATCTAATGGAGAAAAAAGGTAAAGTATAGTCGTTCGATCGGTAAATTCCCAATAAATTCTCTGGACAGCCCATTGGTGTATGTAGTGCCGCCTAAGGAAGAACGTTAGTGATCGTAAATACCTTCGTAGTACAAAAGCAACACTCGAATTCGCTAGGTAATTCATCATTTTTCTCGAATTTTCTGCTGTCTTTTTTCTCTTCATCCTACAATGTCACACACACAATGTCCCATTTTACTTGGCGTCAACACACGGCACGCGGTCGGAAGCGGTCGGATCATTTCGCGATCATTTCTCTCCACGATGCTCTCCTTTCAAAAAGGTTCACAGACGCGAACGCGGGTCGGTCGCGTTCGAATTGTTCAGCTCGGAGAGATTTCGCGAGCTCCGGCGAGACAATAGCGTACAGGGACAATATCGTGAAAGCGACAACGAAATCATTCGAACGCTTCTCGAGCGAGCGAACATGTAATTAATCCTTTGAAGCACGCGATCACAAGAGTACACGATCCGATTCCGGTTTCTCTATCCGATCCGAGAGCTGCGTCTCGAGCAAAAGTTTTTCCCCGATGGCGATTCCGTTCGATTAGAATTCTCGTGGGAAACGTGTCGCACCTTTCGCACGGTGCTTCAAAGGCTTAAACGAGGCAACGTATGATCACGTGGAGCCAGAGAGATAGCGAGAGATAAAGAGAGTGAGAGAGAGAGAGAGAAACACACACAGAGAGAGAGAGAGAGAGAGAGAGAGAGAGAGAGAGAGAGAGAGAGACAGAAGGTTCTCGTGTCGAAAAAGGGTGAGAAGGAAAACGTGTCGCGATAGTGTTCATTTGTGTACGTGAATTACTTCATAAAATCGTGGTATTCCTGATACTCTAATTACTATTCCGATAGTCGGTGGTCTTGATACGGATTCAATATCGCAGCTGTTTTTTTCCTTTGTATTAAAATCATATAGATTTGTAAATCGTAAAGAACTTAATAGATTTATATTCTTTGGATGAATTAGAAATTTTGCTAGAAATCGTGGATTCGGTCGTCGCATTGTGATTTTGTTTAATTTTCCTTACCACTACTTATGAACTGTCTAGTGTGTGTACGACAGAACGTGAACTGTGACAAAACGTGTTCGTTTGTTGGTAAACCGTGTGACAGTGAACGCGGTCAAGTGAAGGTCATCTCGGGATGTGTAAAAAGAGTGGAAGAAGGATCGCACAATGTGTTGGAGCGGTGAGATCGGTGAAATGGCCGCTTATACGAATTTGTGTTCGACAATGCACTTAAAAAAATGTTCAAAACTTGTACTTAACAATGAATATTAACCCATTTGCATCACTAGCGTATACATACGCTCAATTTTCCTGGTCACTATCACTGCAGCGTATATATACGCACAATTTATTTTTTCTTATAATGCTGAAATATGTAGCCATTTTTGTACTTAAATATAATAAAAAAAAAATTTTGTGATAAAGGCCTCCTTTTCATATTTCCTTATGATGCAAATGGGTTAATTGCAAGTATGCTTTAATCCTTCTGGAAACATACTACGATGATATTTTCATTGAAAAGCGAATTAGAAAACCAAGTGGAATAAAAAAGATCTGAGTTTATTAAAAAAAAAAACATCCTGAATGTTCATTCATCATTGGCACGAACGTTTAATTTAATCCGAGTGAAAATACGTTGGCTAATAGAATCGGTGTATTTTAAGACGTGAAATGTAAGAAACATTAATAACTAATTTTAGCTTTCTTGTATAAGTTTACGGTGATTTATTTACTGTTAGACTGTGATTTATCGAACACACATTCGTACGAGCATTTTCACATGACAGCCCAACACACTGTCCCATTATTGTGCCAAACTGTTTAGACACCCTGTGTAGCATAATCGTGTGTGGTCGGACGTCACAATTGCTTTTCGTTACTTACACGAATCAAAAGTACGAACAGAAGTTACCGGAATCTGCTGTCCTGTCTATGTCCCCGCAAATAAACTCTTTCGGATCGATGACGTTCGTATAGATCGCTCGCATAGATCTCGTTCGCGACACGTTAATTACTTCGCAGCTGAAACAGCTACTTAACGAAACTCCTTGAAAAAATAAAACGTGAAAGGTACTCGTTTTGGTGGTTGTTGTTGTTGTTTTTTTTTTCGTTGGGTGGAACAGTGTTTTCAGAAATCTCGAAATCGCGTCCAAGTATCATAATTGTCAATTTTAAAAAATTGCTTCTTCTGGTGAGGTGAGAAAAATAAAAAAAAATACAAATTCTTTAACGTTGGACTGTGAAAATCTATGAGTTGTTAGTTTGTAAAACATTTCAGATGTAATGTTGTAGTTAAAAAAAAAATAAAAAGTTATAAAAATAAAATTTCCTGTTGAATACAAGTACCTATTAAATAAATTCGGTTGTTAGTGTGATATAAATATGTTCTTGAAGTTTAAGCATTTAGTTATGATTTCTTATAAATTCAAGGAGCCACACCCTTGCTTTCCTTGCAGACTGTCTGATAAGAAAAGCGGTTTCATAAAAAGATAGTTTAATGAAAAGAAATATCGAATAAAACACGTTTCCTTATTTGTTTCATTTCCTGAAGCAGAACTATCCAACTCAGTGGAACAAAGAAGTGTGGAACGGGCCAAATGTGGCCCGTGAGCCGCGGGTCGGACAGGCCTGTCCTAAAGCAACAAAATAAAATAATTAAAAATTCTAGATAAATTCTAATGTTCGGATTTAGATCGACGGATCAATTTTGAGATTTCATCGAACAGAGAGCACGATTGAATCACAAACCTTTGAATTGAATTCGAAATGGACTTTTTATTCGATTACAAGAAGAACGTTTCGTTTCTAGTGTAAAGAATGGACGTTGAATCGTGTCGTATTACAATCTCAAATACGATCGAGAAGGATAAAAATTCCAACTGCCCGACTGTCCGGCAAGAATGATCTACGCTCGATCCTTCCGGCCGGATTGGACGTGTGGGTACAGTATAATGAGTATGTACAGGCAGTGTTTCGAAGAACCAATGTCAACCGTCATCGTGACCGTAATTAATTAATCTATCGAGAGAGATCGAATGATTACATGAGAACCGCTGAGAAAAACGTTACACGATACTGTTTCTTTTTTTTTTTCTTCTTCTTCTCCTTCTTCTTTTTCTTCTTCTTCTTCTTTTTCGAGAAACTGTTGAACTCTGGTTACAATTGTCCGTTCGAGTATTAAATTGAGCAGCGAAATACGATATCCCGCGCGCGACAAACGCAAATGTTTACCAACGTAAACAAACGCTCGTCGACACGTCCCGATATATATACGTATGTATGTACACTTAATAATTAGTACACGCTATTAGCATGTCGTGGAAAGATTTCGTGTGTTATGTCTCCTCTAGAACAATCTAATTATATCTCGAATAAGTATACACGGTGCGCTCTCGAGTTCATTGGTGCAGCATTGAAGCGGATAACGTTAACGTATATACGCGACAGCATAATCCGGTAGCAGGCATTTGTACGAAATCAGTATGTGAAATTTCGCTACAGAAATACGGCGCAGTGTTCTATTCCCTTTATAATCGTCACTCGATTTTCCTGACGATAGAACTTCGTTATACTCGTTAATCGGGTTTCTATTAACGCTCTCGCAAACATGATTAAACGTTGAGCGTCTATTGGTTTTAGGAAAGAGGTGATATTTCAGTGATATTACGCAACTCTGCCTTTGTTATATATGCGCTCAAAATTATGCACTCGAGAACGTATAGATGCTATTTACGTAATCGTTCCACAGGTCTCTGTTATTTTAAAATGGGCTCCTAAGTATGTTTGAAGTAATTAAAATCTATAAGATTGATATGGCGAATGTTTAAATAATTATTTACAAACAATGAAAATATTATCGACCGCCAAAAACAATCTCCATCACTTTAATTTTAATTCACCACTTATCTTTTAATTTTTATTTTAATCAATATGGCGGGTAAAAGATTTGAATTTAAAAGAAAGTTATAATTGATTAATTGTGGGGACTGTAAATTAATTTTGTACATCTAATGTATTTTATTATGGACAAATAAATATTCTTGGCAAATAGATAATAGAAATTCGTCCTAGAATTATACGAGAAAACTCGTCCTGAATTATAGGGAGCAGTTGGCTTTGAAATCGCTTGATTGGCTGTTAATTGATCCCTTTCCAATGAAAGGAGACAGAGAGGGGTCATGATAAATGAATAAAAGAGAATGGACAACAGAGCGTGACTATAGGGAGGTGTATACTGCATCGGAAACGAGCATAGTAATTTTCACTACGTCTGAGAGGCACGATCTGTCTCGCTCAGTCTTTCATTTTGCTGTCAATCATGGTAGCATCGGCAGCTGTCTGTCACTGACAGAAACGGTTGAGGCAACGAGGCTTCCCTGGAGTGTAAAATTATTTTTATAGAAAAAAAAATAGAAAATTTACTTATTATATCTTTTACAAAGAAAAAGTATTTAAAAATATTCAAAAATATTTTTTATACGAAATAAAACATACAAATAATCCATGAGCATCAACGAAAGATAAAAACATAATTTATTAGAAAATATAAGAAAGAAAGACGTACAGAGAAAAAATGTCGATGGGACATGCGTTAACATCGTTGCGACGCTATGGAGGGAAAAATATGTAATTATTATTCTGCGGATGTTTGTGGACAAAATGCAGAAATTGTCTGCCTTGAATTTAATCATTTGATAATAAAATGACTCTTCTAATATATCTATTGTCTCATGTTTGACTCGTTTGTTACATGTGCATAAAACATGCAGGGTAATAGTTATTAATCGTGGCAAAAGATAGTGATTTCTCAGGTCACTATACGTCTCGAGAGTACACGTTCTCGAGAAAAGATCGATACCATCGTTTCGATCGTAGGACACAAGGTTATCCGCTTCAAGGCCGCGCCAGGAATTTTAGGCCACCCTGTATATATATATGAATCGGCGTGCATAATTTCTAACGAGAGCGTCCTAATCTCACGAAAATGGTCTAAACGCGAACGGGTGAGCCTTAAGCTAAATCGATGCTATAGTGTTCGATGCATAGTCGCCAGAATTAAGACTAGTATCCCCACTCTAATTTCCCCTTCTACCTTCTACTTATTCCCCCACCCTTCGTTCTGTCGTGCGTGTGTCACTATGTCACGTGCCTAACCCGGTACTGGCAGAGAGGGGGTAGCTTTTTCCCCTCAATTCGTGCGCTGCCTCCCCTCATCTGGCGACTATGGTTTAACGCGTTGCCGGTGCAGTTTCGTAAAAGATGCTGAAGAATGTTCTCTTCGTTCTGTTCGTAGTACGTTCCAGCTCGTCTCGCCGAACAGGACGGTATAGCAATCGAGCAAACTGTGGCACAGTGGGGACTTATGCGTAACGTGCACGGAAATCAAACGCTCTTGCTGTGTATTTTTTTTTCATTCTTGATCAAGTTTTTGGAACGTACACTACCGTCCGTACGTGTTTGGACTGTTTTTGTTTTCTATCAAATGCGAAAGAAATGTTTGTTGTCACAGTTCCAAAGATACTCTTATTTTTCCCTTACGCGGCAATGCAAATTTTTTCTTGTACAAATGAAGCATTTTTAACTATACGTATTTCTACTCTTTCTGATCAGTGTCTGTAACGAACACTTCTTTCAATGACAATAGAACTGGGTATGGCTTATAATGGATCAGTAAGTACGGATAGGATTATGAAAAATGTTAGATTATGAAAATTATTAAAAATGTAAAGCTTCGATTTTGATTAAATTCCATCAGGTACCCAAATATTTAAGGACAGTAGCATACGTTTGGAACAGTGCTGTCGATTCATGATATCGTTTACGGTGGGATTAAAAAGGTGATGGATGAACATGATCAAATAAACATGTTTCAAACAGATAGAAAATTATGCATTACACGAATTAAAAAAAAATTACCAATCGTAAAAATGTGTTAAAGGAGAGCTGGAATTTTTTTATGAAAACGTTGCATAAAATTTGTACAGTATATTACAATTGAAGGAAGTACAAATATTTCCATTTGAAAAAAATACGTTCAATTAAACGTGGAACATCGTTTAGTATTTAATTTAATTTTTAATGCACTGTAGTTTGTTCAAATATTCAGAAAGAAATAGTGAAACTGATGGACAAAGGAAACCCATAGAAATGAGAAAATTAACATGAATAGAATGAAGAAATCGACACATGTGTAAGAAATGAGCTCCCACATGTATAGCAATCATGTTAGACAGCACTGATCTAAGTCTACAGAGCAGTAGCGACTACAGCAGGGATATACGTATATATACTAATGTATCAGTAACTATTATCGAACAGTTTTGTCTTTATAAGTACATATATATGTTAATTAGAAAATATTTAATTCTATTATTGATTTATAACTTCCCTCTTATTACTTATTTCATAGTTGTAAATTTCTTTCGATCTTTACGAGTTGGCATGCATACTAAAGTAGTCACTATTGCTCGGCAAACCTGCAGGATACTTCGAAGTTAAACGATTGAAGGTCTGTCAGTCCTTCGAACCATGGCGTAACAAAAATCTTGCATGGACGTAGACCAGAAAACGCTCTATCAAAAAAAAATTCTATTATTCTAAGAAAAATATCTTCAAATCGTTTTGAACGCAACAACGATTATTAGACTGCGGATTTTATGCATTTATGGCAAAAATGGGTAAGCACCATTTAAAGTAGTGGACATATTAAAATGATTTAGGGATATCAGCGTATTGGTTTCGACTTAATAAAATAATTGAAAGAAGGAATGCGTCTTGCAATCGATGCAAACATTTTTTATTTTGCAGAAAGATCCGCAGTCTAATAATTGCTTATTACTACTGATAGCTCAGAGAATTATCATCGATCTATACTATCCGTTATAAATGTTCCAACAAAGCTTTCTCGGGTCTACGTTTGTATAACACGTTCTCTGTTCAGTTTTACAATCAGTCACTGGCAGAGATTCGTCATTTAACTTTGGACCACCCTGCTCGCAATCATTCGAACGTAATCGCAGGAAGGTAAGCGATCGAGCAACGAAGCAACCTACTCATCGCTCTTTCTCTACAGCTCGCATTTCGGATGCACCGCCGGGTATGCAGCGTGATCAATTAGTATACTACTCTTGCGAAAAGTCAAAATTCTCCGATCAAGAAATGAAGTTTTATTAGGATTCGGGCGGGCAACTCACCTGTGCCGGAGCCGGAGCGCTCTTTGCTGCTCCGGGGCCAAGCCGCGAGCAACCTTGAGAGCAAAAGCGCTTCAAATGACAAAACGAAATTGATTTTGTTATGGTGGCGAGCCTACAAATCGGGAAAATCCTTGAACAAAAATCAACGTTTTCGCTCACAGCATCTCCGATCTCGATGCATCGAAATATTTGATTTCTTAACAAAATGAACATGCTAACAAAATGCTAGGTAAATGAGTCTTTCACCTTGCTTGGAATTTCAATAATTTGGTTCGTGAAAATTTTATTCAAATTGAATTGCAACTAAACTTGGATGTTTCATTAGTAGACTGCGGATTTTATGCGCTTATAATAAAAATGAGGAGACCGAATGCAAAACAGTGAAAACATTTGGAGAAATTAAACATTTTCTTACGCAGACAATTTTTAGTTTGCATAAAAATCCGCAATCTATTTGTTAGCTTGTCGTCGTTCTACCAAATTATTAGAATAATACTGGCATGTAAGAAACTTCATTTTCAAAATTTCCTTAAGTAATTTTGTAAATAATAGGAATACCCTCTGTATATGCAATTATAAATTGTGAATTACTTTGAACAGCCACTAAATTATTACGAATTTATGACAATGTACGAATTTGAAAGTATGTTTTATCATTCGCAGACTCGCCACTATCGATTGACAATAGTTAATACTTGTCCGTCGTTGCCCCGGGGGGGGGGGGGCGTGGCGAACATTGCTCCCTGGGGGCGTGGTTAGCGTTGCACCCTGGGGCAACGAGTTGCCCGCGCCTGATCTAAGTAAGATATGTATATCAGCCGAACATAACTGGCAGAAAACGCATCCACGAAAGAATAGAACGGAAAGCGGCATGGCACGATATGGAAAATCGAATAACGAACCGAAATACGAGCGCATAAAGAACGTAAGAGTAATTATGGTGATAACGTATCTTTCGGAGTGTAGCCAAGCGATCCACGTTTTTCTCGGCTCGAGCACGGCAAGGTCCGACGTTGAAGTATGTGGTACTTGGTGGAAGGAATATAGTGAGCTCTAGTAAGTTCATAGTAAACGATTATTTGTTAAATAAGTTTGCAAAGTTATCGTCTTCGCAAGTTATTTCGATATTTCGCAAGTTAGTAATACTAATTACTAATTGACACAGCCGATGCAATTCCCTAAAGCTCTCCTGTTCAAAGGGGATCGCGACGAACTGTCGCAAGGAATGTTATCGAGCGTGGAAAGTTCGAACGGTTCTCGTCGTACTTCAAATCATCCGACGACGAAGAAATATTGGATTGTCCGGAAAGTTCGTGCCGTTTTTCTGTAGGTGGCATTAGAATAGGTCTGAATATGTCAGAATGATTGAAAACAAACGGTACGTGTACATAGTCTAAAAGGTGATATTTCAGGCATTTTTAGAAAAAAGTTTGATTAGGATACATTAATTTTCGTTAGTTTTATCCGCTCTTAAATATGGAAGGAAACAGAGTGAATTATAGGCATTTGATGCTTTTTTCTTCCAAAAGCTGTTGGAGCCATTCACCTTATTATCCAGACATTACACCCTCAGATTTTCATCTCTTTAGGTCAATACAAAATTCCCATAATGACAAAAACTTTAACTCTTTGGTCGACATAAAAAATCATATTTAAAAGTTTCTCGCCGAAAAACGCAAGTTGCGTGAAAGATGGAGAAAGATTATGGGACAAAATGGCACTTAGAATAATTCGATAAATGTGTATCGAAATTTAAATGTACTGCGTTTGAGTTTCCCTTAAAAATCGGCACGAACTTTCCGGACAATGGAATACTTTAGCATTGATCGTTCTCACTATATTTCATCCAGCAAGCGAGTCCGCGGTATCACATCCCGGCTAATCGTCCATCACGTGTTCGTCTGTCACTGTTCTACGCACTTTCGTCGTTCTCACTCTGTCGTTGCCTTTCCCGTGGCTGCCCATCGCTATCGAAATCATGGAATGGCTTCTCTATCGTGTCGGACGTTGCCAGGAAAGACGGGCGAAACTTTCCTCGCGATTCTCTTCACGGTAGATTTTTTGTTTCGTATAACATCATTTTTTTTTTGGTCATTTTCGCTTTTTTTCTCTACTCTCTTTTTCTTATTCAAAATGGACGTTTTGTTTTCTTTCTTAGCAACGAGCATGCACCACTTCCGGGCGTCGCTTCCGGAGAACGTCAAACCCTCGCCCCGTTTCAAGGACGTTTTTCATGGAGTCCGCTTTTTGTTTTTGTTTTTTTTTTTTTTGGTATTTTGAATCGGGTGAGTTTCTGTTTTTTTTTTGTTTTCGGTTTTCTTTCTACGGAAACAGCGACAGAGCACGAGACTCGGCAAGGTCCGACAGTAGCAGGTTAATTCGTGTGTGTGTGAGAGAGAGAGAGAGAGACGAATGTTTCGGCGGCTTTGTTCAACGATGGCGGTTCAATGCGCGCTGTCGGACATTGCCTGTAACATACCGACATGAAATCCGTCAGATCATTACCGCCAATGTGAAATAGGGCGACCATACTCGTCGACATTTCCGCGTTTTCCAACGATTTTTCTATAATTTTTTAATTTCCTCTAATTCTCTAATTCTCGATTTTTAACACGCTCGTTACCGTCGTCGCAAATACGTCACGTCCACAATCTCAAAATGTACTTTACACAGTTTACAGATAATTCAGTTAATTCTATACACTTTGTTGTTTCAAGCATCTTTCCCTTCTCCAAGGTCCACAGTCTATTAATAAACAAGTTGTGTCGAATTTAATGGAACATTTTAATCAGGAAGGTAAGTAGCGAACGTGTTAATTACTAATTGAATTATTTTTTGAAAAGGATAACAGCTCCTATGACAGCATAAGCATTTTCTAGTTAGCATTTTTAGTCAAATAACATTAAATATGAGCATTTATCTGAACAATCCACGAAAACATGTGTCTGAACAATAAATTCTCGTGGTTATTGACACCCATACCTATCGTATAGGAAGTTATTGTTTTTTAGATGCACTCTCGAGATAAGAATGAATTTTAGTTTGTGTTTGTGGAGATTTTCGATTTTTGCCTTTCATATGGTCACCCTATGCGAAGGAATGAGTCTGTACGTATTATTGAGTGGTGAAATGCGAAGCGTTGTAGCCTGCAATAATTCCTCGCTTTCTACTTTCATTTATTGCGTTACGCCACGGTGAAAGTTCGGAATACAGTGGTTTCTCTATATATGTCGCCAAGGTCTGGATGATAAACGTCGCGGAATTATCCCCACTACCGCGGGGTATACCCCCTGAGGGGCTTCGAACGCCGAAGAGTATAAACATAACACGGGTCGGGTATGTCACCTGGACGATACAAGACGCTGGCAAGACCCGTGTTGTTGACATATATCGAGAATTCACTGTAATTGACCCAGTTTTACGTCATCATTTCGAATATGTTCGTGGTTGCTAATTCATTTAACTCTGTAACGATCACGTAGATGGGTAACATTATTGCAGCCAACGAAATGCAAAATTCACATCGACGAATTGTTGTTGCAAGGAATTCGTCGAGCATAAGTAATGCGAATTTCCTTTCATACTTTTCGAACGTAAAATAAAAGGGCAATATTCGTAACCATTAGTATGTTATATATTTTTTGCCCCATTTTCTATAATTATCAACTCTTTGAGGACGAACGGCGACAATTTCACGACATCAGGATTCTACTCTCGAAGTTGCGAACACATAATTTTATTATACTCATTATGTTCATTATTTTATATTCACTTTTATAATCTAGTTCCCCGAGGGAAATGTTCTTCCGAATTTCGAAAAATCCTCGTCCACATACAGTTGGAACAAAGTAATGTTTGCGACTCACCTTCCAAAAGATACAAAAGGAAATTCGCATTGTTCGTGGGACGACCTAATATGCGAAGTAGTTTAACAATATGTTAACAAGATGTCGCGCACGAGTCGTAATCGAATTAACCCCTTCCCGTATTTTAACGAGTCTGGCCCGTGATGAAGATTTTGGTACAAACGTAAACATCACGAGTAGGACTCGTGGCGTGAAAATCTGCCAAACGTAAACATCACGAGTCACAGGTATTTACATTCCGGCTCGTATTGTGACTGTTCTCGAGCCTCACTCGGGTCTGTTTGGGCCCGGATTTCGTCGAGGTAAATAGCACGGGGAGGGGTTAAGAGGGCCGGCAGGCATTTGGCCTTGACTGTCACGCTATGTTATGCTATGCCTTCTTTTCTAGACATTTTACGTCTTAAACAAGTAAGTAATCAATTAAAAATGCATACCACCGTGTTTGTACATGTCTTTGCTATGTCTGTATAGAGCCCATTTTTCGATACGAACACTAAATCTCGCGAAATTAAGAGAATCTCTCAGCGGCAGCCATCTTGTGACGTCATACTTGCTTCAGAATTCGAATTTTCTGCCGAATATTACAAATTACTCCACGATGAGGTAGAGATTCGCAATTTGGGCTCTATACAGACATAAATTGGACTTTTAGGAAACACAATTGACCACTTCTAAACTGGTCATTGCAATATTGAAGCGATAGTTTGAAAAGGTTTTGACCCATGCATACGTATATGAATTTCAAACCCTGCCGGCCCCCTTAAGCGGTCCGCGAGGATTCCCGATCGTCGGTGGAGTTTTCTGTGCCTGGTGTGTCACTGACAGGAAAACGGAAAAAAAAAAACAAAACAGATAGACGGTACACGTTCTCACAAGTCTTTCAGAAGCGGGCATTCCAGGACCGCAGTAACGTGCGAAGGGAGAGAGACATTGTCGTTGTTCTTGTCAAACCGGACGAGACGACGCATTCGCCGACGAAAAAGCATTTGGACGACACGCTGCCTCAACACTCAACACTTTTCTATAGTTCACTGGATTTGTGGGGAACAGAGAAACAGAGATGTCGCCGCATTTCAGACTCTGATTAGTCGAAACGGGCTCGATGGGTCGGGAGAGAGACTCGACCAATAAAAGTATGCGACTGTTGAGAAGGTACAAGGCTAGTTGACTTCAGTTGCCCGTCAATTATCTAGTAAAAAATTGTGGTTCAAAAGGTTTTCAAATATCTTAAAACTTTATCGAAATATTTTACGGAGATCGCAGACACCTAACAAAATGTTCAACATGAATTCCAGCAAATTATAATGCTGAGTTAAGTAAATTATAACGTATCATTGTATAATGTTAAATGGAGTCCATCTTCAGCAATCACTGCATCTTATATCTGACGTCAATGGTGTCTAATATTTAACTAAATTATATTTAAAATCATGATTTGTCCTTATACAATAAATATTGTAATTTTTTTTTAATGAAATTGATTCAATTTTAATTAAAATGTAGTATGCAATGCAGTATCATATACTGTATGATATAAAATGATTTTCTCACAATCGGTAACATTTATTAACATTTTTTTATGCAGCGATGGATGTTCGAAAAATATTTCGACAAAGATCTAAGATTCGAAAGATTTTCTAATGTAATAATGAAATGACTTTCTGAGGTAATGGATCATGCTAGAAGTAATGCAATGTCCCCTGACATTTTGAATAAAGTGAAATATAAAAACATAATCGCATCTAGTATTCTATGTATTCTCCCTGATTTTCTATAATAATTTCTTTATACAAAAGACCAATATTTGCGATTTATCTTTCTGTATATCACCTTTCAAAAATACGAAAGAAAACTCGCATTACTCGTCGTCCAATAATTTCGATTGGGGACAACCTGATAATTTACGTGCAACTTGAAGTCGTTGAGTGAAATACCTGATCCTGAAGAGATCGAACAGCAAGTAAAGAGAGTAAGTCTACGATGGGAGTTAGTCAACACGTTCGGTAGCACGTGGATCACTGATCCAAGTTTTCCCAAGGTAGATTGATCGAAATAAATCAAAGAAGAATTTTCGTCCATGAAGCGCAACATTTTACAATGTTTAATACGTTGCCGGAAGGGAATTCGCGTTCTCGTGCCACAGAACGTGTTAATGTTGTTCTGTCGGGCTCCGCGGATCGTTCGCACGTGGACGAGAAACTGAATCGCGTGTATAGCGATCGATAACGATCATGTGGATCAAGGATGGGCATTTTTGTCTCGATCGAGACAAGACCGTCCCCACCATAGCGCCCACTATCCCCCTTCCAGTAAGCGCCGTTACCGTGGGCCAACGAGGACGCGAGAAAAAGAGGTTGGTGGGGGAAGCAGGCGTTTGAGGGGCCCCTACCGTCTGCCCATCGCTGACGTAGATGCTCGATTGAACGCGGCTGAGACTCGTTTAAAAGAAAAGAAACTCGCGACCAAGTGAACACGAGGTCGAAACGTTGCGCAAACATTTATTCGTGCGCATCTGTACCCTATAGCGCTCGCCTCTTTCGACAATTCTTGGGAAAAGTTAACTAGACACGCGTAACCTATTTCCTACAACAAGACAGCCATAAAAATTGTTGGATTGTTCCTTCTCAATGATTTATATTCTATTCATTATTGAACTGTTGCGCATAGTAGCATAGCTTAGCACTGTTAGGTACAGATGCACTAGTACCAAAGAGAATTTCGTGTTGCACTGGAGAAACCATTCCGGTTGATCTGTATGCATTTGTACGGAGCAAGGTGTGCATCGTCTCTTGCAGAAATTCGTCGAAAGCATACTTAACCAGACAATATAATCGTTCCCGAAATCGTTTACGTTCAAACTGTTAATCAATTCTCCTTTTAAAACCTTGCGTATTATTTTCAATTTGACATCTTGGTTAGTATAAAAATTAATGATCAAACTGCAGATGTCCCTAATTTAAGGAAATTGAAAATAAATCAGATAATATCATGAATCCAGAAGTTTATAATTTAGTTTAATTCTATTAATTAGATTAGATTATCTTTAAAACACCCATTTCTGAGATCGTCTTTTCTTATAATTTTCATTTTCATCGACGACTGACGCAAGGAAAGCATAAAAAGTAAACACTAAGTATAATAAAACGTATTTTTTTAACTATAATAATAATTGACAATACTTTTTCGTATTCCACCCAGCTCCGTGTATTTCTGCACAGATCGTATAACCTCGGTACTTCGTTATATCGAGTAAATATTTTCACAGTGAAATCGATAGAAAGAAATGGGAATGGAACCAAAGAGATTGCCGCAAGAAAGAGCGGAAACGGTCGCGAGATTTCGAAGCGAAAAAAAAAAGAAAGAAACAAAGAAGTACGGTCCTGAGAAATATTTACTGATTCCGCGCTTGTGCCAGATCGAAGATTCTGGGACGCTGGCAACCATCTGGCTGATCCGGAGAAAAATCGCGAACAACACCACGAGATACCACTCGATCGATCATTAGTATACCGACAAAAACAAGCAGGCACACACGGACAAGAAGTTGCACGCCGATCAAATCTATTCTTGCTTCCACAATTGCCAGGACCCGTGATTTATTCCACTTTTTCACTCGAACCCGAGAACTTTTGCAATTGAAACGCCATCTTGGACGACGAAGGAGTCCGCGGTTCGCAGAATAGTTCCCAAAATGTCGATTTCAAAGTTCCTTATTCCCCGTTCTCATCTAAATTCACTTTCGGTCTCTATATTCCTAAAAATTACCCTGCGAACATTAACTTGATACTTTTATTTTCAATTTTATTCCATTTTGCTCGATCACAGGTCCGCCATTTTGAAATCGTTCGCGCCGTTCGGAATCGATTAAACTTTCAACGAAAACAAATTTGAACGGGAATTAAAAGTCGAACAGAACGAAAACCGCAGCTGCGATATAATTTTCGTATCGTTGCGAATTCGTTGGAATTTTGGTGACTATAAAGAGATGTAAAGATATGTTCGACGTGCTTTCCTTCTGTATAACAAATGGACTGCGGATTTTAGGCGTTTGTATTGTCTGGGAAGCAAAATCTATTTACGAGAAATATTGACAATGATGAAATTTCTATTTTCTATTTTCAACGCGAGGAAATTTCCAGGGAAGGAAACTGGAGTTTTGCATAAAGATCCGCAGCCCAACGACAACCAAAAGGGATCAGAAAGAAACGTAACACTGTACACACTAGGCGTGCTTGGGTACATCGTGTCATTCTGCATGATTCGAGTCATCATCACAAGTTGACTCCCACAACGACACGCCGGTGTAGAAACAAAACCGAGGCTATTCGACATCAACACGTTCACATCGACACCATACAGAGACGATGGCATTGGATGCACAGACGGTCCATCAAATACAAAGCACTGTTATCAATTCGACAGAAAAATATAGAACGCTCGGAGTTACAAATAAATCAAATAAATATTGATCGAACAAATACGCCGGCTCACAAATCTGTTCACAGAAAGCTATTCGGTTCCAGCACACAGTTTTATTCCATTGTTATTTATTACTGGAAGAAATGACCGATCTATCTCTTTCCAGAGAAAGTATGTCAAATTAAAATCAATGTAAAACAACAGTCAGTCAGAACAAGGATAAAAATAAAAAAATTAGAAGAGTTCATAAAGTTGATTATCGTTTGACGAATATGTGAACAGATAGGTGAGTCACAGTGGATAATTTTGAAAACAATTTTGAAAGAATTATTCTGTGAATACTGTGGTCACAGGCATGGCAAAGTTTAATTTTTAAGTAGTAGTGCAACTGAGAAGGAGTAATTGTAAACGAACAAATAAATAAAAAATGTAAAACACAAATTCTTTTTCTGGTTGATCTGTTAAGATAAAGACTGAAATTTTTTGGAAAGATGAAAATACATTTTCGACATATTTATTGCACCCCTCTCGAGTTGAACTACCGGTTCAGTGACACCTTATTAAAAGAATAAAATATATACAATAAATAATATAACAAAAATGAAAAAATAGGGTAACCGCTAGACTGCGAGTATTCGTGCAAATCTAATTGTTTGCAGACAATTTTATATACATATAGAGGGCTGAATAAGGATTGATCGATTCTATTAACTGTTATGGATAAATGAGATGATAGGGGAATTGGAATGAGCGAGAGTTGATACGAATATCTGCAGTCCAGTGATCGAAAGTTTCGAATGCGGGACACGTTTCCGTCAGGCCTGACCACAGTCAGGCGTTACTACTAGTTTGCATCCAATGCGACCGCAATAGTGTTCTGGTGGTATTGCCTCTAATAGCCACGTGCGGATACCAAAAAGGGCCGTGTCGTCTCTTAGGAAGACGCGTTGGCCCTAAAATCGTGCAACGATTTCTATAGAATGTCTTTATGTGGCGGGATGGGTCAAACAACCGCGAAGCAGGTGATCCTTCCCTGAACACTGGCGGTGATTCTTTTCCCACAAAATTTAGATAAAGTTCATCAAAACTGCAAAATGCAATCAAAAATATGACACAAACGGCCGTTATACGATTCCCTATAGAAAAACGAATGAAAAATGTAGAGAAAAATTTTTCCATCCGAAACTTAGTCTTCGAGGAAGTCGCATTTGAAAATTCATGGAGCGTGCGCAGACATGTTAACCAATTCTCATTCAAATCCATCACACGCGTGTCGGATCAATTTTCCAACACGAATCCGTGTTCTTGGAAAACAAGTTTTGGGTGAAAAGATCCTGTTCTATACATTTCGTTCATTTTTACGGGAGGAATTGCTTCGCGCATAATTGTAACAAACTTTTGACTGCACTCTGTCTACAAACAATTTTTAATTCATAGGAATGAATAGAAATGACTTAGAGATACATAAGGATATTTCTCTCAAACTATAAATATTTTAGTTTCACTGTAAGATTCCTATACTTATTAATATCTTTAAGGCGAAAAAATTTATTTCTTGAACCGTCAACCCTTCAAACCCTGAATTACGTCAAATTTAATTTTGTATTGCTGATATATTTTATAACTACCGAATTGTACTTCATGAAAATGGTACTTTGACTATGGTACACGTACATAATCGAATCTACAAATCCAAAACTGAAAAGCTAAAATTGATCAGAGCGATTACTTTTTTAATCCTTCTGCATACTACCATCGAAATTATTTTTATTTAATTTAAAAAGGGTAACAATATACTAAACAGATGACCAACTTCATATTTGACAATTACTATGAAAATGCTAATTAATGGAACAAACGTCCTTACTCAAACACCGGTTACAACAAAAACCACAGAAAATCCAAATAATCCCAAAGTTACCATTTCCGTAGGGCAGAATTTACCAATTGCTTCCATGAACAAAGTACCATCAACAGACAAAGACCAACCAAAAGCCACGTCGCCTGCTACTGCATTATCTGAACCAATCCCGCCACACTTCCCGTCCACTTAAGGGTGTTCTCATGACAAATCGAATGGTACCATTATCATTCGCTGACCGGGATAGGTGGTCACCCAGCAAAACGTACACAAACTTCGCAGCTCGAAAGGTGCCGATAACAGAGAGGGGGGGGGTTCGGTGGGGTGAAGAGATAACAACGAGAGGTTGTCGAGGAAGAGGATGTTCGAGTGTACCGGGTGGTGTTATCACCGGAGACAATACAATACAGATGGAAACAAAGTGTTGGTAGATAGATCTGACGGCGAGACTTACGCTAGGTGTGGTATTGCCTTGGTTGACGACGTGCTGGGCCGGCACCTCGTCTTGGAAGTAGTCGTCGTTCTGGGTGCCGGGCACGCTCTGCGCGAAGTCCAGTAGACGGCGATTAGGGCTGTCCGGGGTGTTCGGCGGCAGCTCGTTAGGCAGATTCGGGAAGCAGGATGAGGCGCTGCGACGATGCCGCGAGACACTGTAATGCTCATAGTTACGATAACAGCCGGGCCCGGTTTGCGCTGGGGCCCGGCCGCACACGGACTCCCCCTCGGTGCTGTTACCATCCACCCCTGACATATTGTGACCTGGAAACAGTTTGCCCGTCCGGTTCTCACTTTTAGAATCGCCTGGCACCGTCAACCGTGACGCAAGGGATTCACGATGACTCGCTTCGAAGTTCCGCGCTCGATGTGTCGAACGGTGTAACTCCAATGGAGACGGAGAGAAATAGAGACAGATAGATAGACAAAGAGATAGACAGAGGAGGTAGATAGATAGAGAGATAGAGAGATAGATAGATAGATAGATAGATAGATAGATAGACAGACGCATGCAGCGATGGTTCGATGAGCGGTAGTATTGGTGACAGGGTGGCGAGAGTACGAGTAATGGGAATAGTGCCTCGGTCTGGTCCGGCGTGGTAGGCTGGTCGTTAGGGGGATGAGGAGAGAGCGGGACCATCGAGGAGACTACCAACTGGTGTCTCTCCGTGGGAGAGCATCCCCATCGCTGGCGCTGACTTTCTAAAAAGCGTTTTGACTTCGACTGCGGTGCTCGATGGGATCAGCTATCTCTGATTTAAGGGTACGCTCCACACAGTAGACCCATTATTACCAATTCATAGCAAGACTAAAGAGCTAGCGAATTTATCTCTGTACAACCTGGACCAACATTCGTGGTATCAATCAAGGGTTGGAACGAAAGTTCAAAGCGTTCTTAAATTAAAATTCAAAGATAAAATTAAGATATTTATTCATAGGTTTATTCAATGACATGATAAGTTACCTCACAAATGGCAAAGAGTAATAGAACAGAATGGAAAATATGTTATTGAATAAATCTATGAATAAATATTTTAATTTCATCTGTGAATTTTAATTTCAAAACGCTAGGAACTTCCGTTCCAACCCAATAGAATAATGCTACATCTCGAAATAGAAAATCCAGAATAACGAATTCGCAGTGGTGACTTCGTTTTCGTCAGATATAATTGAGAATCAATCCGGTACACGTGCACCTAACCTTTCACTATAGACCACTTTTAGCCAGTTAGCTGTTGCGACCTCTTTGAAAAATGTGTACCTAAAGTGCGTCACAAAAATTAAATGACGACGGGTATGCTCGTCAAACACAGAGTATGTGTGGCTGTTATAATGTGGAATTAAGTAATATGGAATATATCTTGATGTTTACAATACATCTTGATGATTGAAGTTTACGAACACCTATATTTTAGTTTTCACTAAACTTGCAATTTAAGCTGCAAATTGTAACCACTTTTCACGCATGACGAGTATACTCGTCATAGCACAAAATGTTGCCATTTCTTCGTGACGAGTATACTCGTCGAAAACAGCTAACTGGTTAAAACATTGATTATGAGAAGTGGGGGTTTATATTTTGCAGTGGTTTTTCTAGTTATTATTTTGCAGTGATTTTTCTACTTACTATTTTACAGTCTGGTTTAATTGTTAAACAAAGTTGAAGATTGACAGCAAACTGTGACAGCAAACCTCACATGGTATCACGGCATAGTAATAGTGTGCATAGTGAAATTTATAATGCTAATCAGCAGTTAAGTGCACATTTCAGATTGATTTTTAATTGCACTTCTCTCGAAGACGTCATGCAATTTTGTTATTCTTAATTTTCTGTTGAGCTGCATCATCCCAACCTTATTTATGCCACCAATTTTGTCCCTGATTGTACAGAACATGATTCAACATTGTATACTAATTTGTACTGCATATTGTATTTAATGCTGCTTATTACAGATGACGGTGACTGTGGAAAGACAATGTCGAAAATTAGAATTGTCTAACATTGAAAAACAAAACGGGATTCTTAAAATGTACAAGAATGTTCAAGGGGCCATCTAAATGCATGTTTTATTAATTTGTTTGTAGTTTGTAGAAAAATTGTGACCTTAAATGATCCTATGAACAATCTTCTACACTTCGAACATCCTTTCGTTTTTTAATTTTGGACAATGAGAAGTTATTCCTTTTCGCAGTCTTTTTATCAACAACTGAGTCAACGCTATCTACAATAGGCACCGTTGAACACAACATTCGATAAAAATTATTTTACAATATTGAATCACGCTCGAGTAAATAGAAAAAAAGGATGTTAGCTCTACGTCATTTAATTTTCCTGTAACAAATTTCTAAAAATGATCTACTGTTTGATTCGGTGAGTGGCTTTTATCGAATGGAGCACATGCAAGACCCAGAAGTGAGGCAATTTGAGAACAAATCTCCTCTAGTTTTTTTTTTTTGTTTTAGTGCGAGAAAATAGTGGAGCAGTGATTTTCATTGATTGATCACGGTGCGTGATAAGCATTGACTAATCGACTGGGTCAAGTTTCTGCAGCGGACTAGCGAAACTACGATTTCTCTTATCCAGGCGTAATACTACAGCTCTTAGGATGATCCGGATTTATCGTGACTGATCTACAGCCCCTTTCTGAGGCCAATGATCAATATTCTGGGAGACAATTATTCGGGCAATTATTATCTAAAATTCTTGAATCAAGAAACTGGTACGTGATTAGATCGTGTTCCGTGTAAATTGTGTATTTTATATGTTTCCCTTCAAAATACCATTTAAATGCAAATTGTCCCGAATAATGCACGCGGTTTAACGCGAGAGAGTTACCAAACCCAACACGGTAGATGAAATTATGTCTAAGAATGAAGGGAATTAAGCGTGACTTTAGCCGTTAGCATTTTATGAGCTATTAAACAGTGGCCTCTAAAATGGAGAACTAGCGCTGCGCGAGTATTCCAATCTGCCAAGTGCATGTTAGAGAGTCAGCTGCTTTCTGGGAAGCTTTCTTTATCAGATTCGGATGGAATTTTCAAGTGTCAAGGCATAGATTTGTCCGCGGACAAACTGTATCGAGTTTCTCTCTTGCAAGCTCTTTCGATTTCGGAAAAATGGAAAAACAAACTTTCTCGAAGCAAAGCAAAAATTTGCTACAGTAATCGCTTACTATAGCCGTCCTGCAGTTCGACAATCAATAAACGATAACCTTACCAAGCACAGTCAAGATTTCCAGTTGCAATTAATGAGAAATAGCATTGTAGCAAAATTGTAAATGAGATTTTAGTAATTGTTATACATACATCTATCGATTCTATAAATAAACACATAATTTGATGTAAAACCTTAATTTCGATATATAATTTCGATTAATAAGTTTTCTCTTCCATTTTGTGAAACATAAAAGTCCATTGTAAAGGGAACCCCAATTCAATTTGTACGCGTCTATGCAATAACGAGAAAAAATTTCAACGAAATCTGAGACGCCAGTTGAGCAAGGTCTCCTCGTGAAACGCAAATTATAAATTCTAATTAACTGGTCTACCGAGCGTTCGCAAACGAAAGAGCACCAGCTTAAGGTCTGGTTAGGAACTGCGAGTCTAAGCAAACGGCCTAAATGCTTTTCCAGAAGAATGATTAATTAAACTGCGGATCTTACACATGTACGGTTGCTCCGCGGATGTGATCGTGAATGTTTATGCCGATTCAAACAGGTTTTACACGGCTGGATCAAAGGCGAATTGAATTCAATCGAAAAGATAAAATGGGTAGAAGATTCTTAAAAATTGTGTTTGATTATGCTTCGGACGTTTCATACGTAAATGCATAAAATCCGCAGTCTTCTCGACACACAATGCGCTGGTACAATGAGCGATAAATTAGAAATTCGATGCTGCCGCGACATTTGCATATGCCCGCTCGAACAAACAATAAAAAAAAAAATAAAACATTCTCACGCGTCGATCGTTAATTTTCTAAACGCGAGAAGGATGCTGTGGAAGCAGACAATACCAATTCCATACAATATTCATACTAAACCGGTGCTCTAATTAAGAATCAAATCGAGAACAGACACATAAACGCGAGGCGCGCTCGGAATGAAAAGATACCCGGCAAACAATGGACTACAGATTTTATGCATTTGTAGCAACAACGAACACGCAAAACATCGACCAGAAACTGTAGATCTTTCTCAAACTTAAATAAATCCTTTCGTAGTTGGATCTTTCTGTAAAATGATCTACCGAACTTTGAATTTGCATAAACATTTACAGTTCAGATCGTCGAGAAAGAAACGTTCGAATCGAAGAGAATTCATTGCAGCAAGATAACACCTAAATTTTATTATCACTCTCTCTTTATTATAATCATTCTCGTGTCTCTTTATCATGATCACTCATGATTTTCTTTATCATGATTATCATGATCACAACTGTTTGAGCACAGTTTACAGAATATTCACGGAAAATATTTCGTTTTATCTTGCAAGTGGAAATCGAGTTTGCGGAAAGTTTTTCCAAATTAATTGACTCTGATAAATATAGAATTTTTCTCCCCTGGAGTATTTTTTTTTTCTCGCGGAGCTAATTACACGCGAAGGCATTTCCTCGCCGCAATTAATTCGCTTTTGACCTCCGACGTTCGTTTCTCAGCGATCAAAAAGCCGTTCCGAACCCGCCTCGCTAATCGAACACGAATTTTCGGAATTCGTCAAGGCTGTCGTGCACCACGCCGGACTTCGGCGTCCATTTTGTCGAGTTCGCACGCGTGTCGATAAGTTTATCAGCCGTGACGCAGGAGATTTTCGAATTTCAGCGAATAGGAATCGATTGTGCTGAGTGTGCTGGGTGTTAACGCATTAACGGCCGCCATTTTCGTTCGCCGGATCGGTGGCCTATCGCCAGCAAGTTTCGCGGAAGCTAGTAAAACCGTCCTTTAACAATGCAACAAAGTCATAAAATTGTCTGTTCCATAAATTTGTCTACGCCCGGCTTTGAGGAGATCGAGCGTGCCCCAGTTTTCGGATAAATACGCAAAACTTTTCGTATATGCACTTACTCCGCGAAATTCACAGCGTGTCCGCACAAGGATGCAGAAATCACGATTTATCGACTCCGGCAATGGTTCACTGTCGAAACTTTTTGACCCGGATAATTTTTGAAATCTTGCAAACAGCCTGTATTTATTTTGCTCTTGCTTTCTGTTGTCTGAGGATTTTTCTGAAATTATTTTAAAGAAGAAGTTAGTAGAAACGAAGTTTTCTTAATAGAAATCGATTTTCGGTGGAATATTTGTTTATACTTCCTCAAATAAATTTGCGAATGGTTATGCATTTTTGTTTTTATCCTTCCCCGTTGCTTTTTGTTGTGATTAATCTCTCGAAATAATTTTCCGTGGAGAAATCATTTTCGGGGAGGTCACGCACACGTGACGGCGGCCGTTAACGCGTCAAGACTGTTACATGCTCGACCGACGAAATTTGAATGAAAGCGAGGACGAATGAAAGTCAGTCCGGCGTGGTAGGCTGCTGCTGCTTTTCTCTCAGGCTCTACTAACTGTCAGTACGTAGCAGTAAGCGAGCGTATACTGATCGCATGAACTGGTTACCATCCACGTCGGACATACATCTGTGCTTGCAAGACAATAAAGCGTAGGTCACATGTTTCTTGGAACGTTACCCCAAAGTTTTCAAACCTCGACAACGCACTTCAATATTTCATACACTTACGTTCTACTATGAAAATATATCTTTCATTATTCCCACTGAGAGTCTATTAATGTGAAAGCATATATTCTTCAAATTCGAAATTAAACTGTAAGTAGAATAAAAAGAAATCTTATTTGAAAACTTTGATTAAATTTTTCCACCGAAAGAAAAAACATAAAGCTGCTGTGTCTTTTATTTCTTTAAACTCTAAGTGCGTGTATGATCTCAATGGTTTCAGCATTAGTAAATACAGTGTTTACTCGATTTTTTTCCAAAACATGGGTCTAGCCAGGGACATAGATCGGTCAGGAGATACTATTCCTTGATCCACGCGGCCTTCTTCTCGAGCTCCTTGGCCCGTCACGGACATACCCCGTGGCAGGGATAGTTCTAGGACTTTTATCGGCTAGGCATTTGGGACATATATAGAGTAAACACTGTATATAGATCGTCAACAGCGGAATCTAACGAGAATGGATTTATGATGATTCTAGTGACTGTTAATTCCATATTTTCGAAAATGTGACGTACGCAATGTTGTTTGACGGTTGGAGACATACGTATATTTATACAGGGTGTTCAAAAAGTGATGAAGTTCTTTGAAGGCTCATAGATTTCTCCGAGAAGAGTAGAAAATGCTTAACAGTCTCGCAACGGAGCTGAGTTGACCCGAGTTTGACTTGCCTCGAACAAAAATATTGAAGCATGTCATTTTGTGTATTTATAGATTGTACTGCATAGAAAAACGTCCAAAATAATTGCCGCGAAAGTATTACACGACGGAAATAAGAAGACAGCACTGCAGATATTTGGACTACGGTCAGCCTAACTGAGCTCCGTTCTGCTTTGCTGTCCAACGGTTGACCCTCGAAAAGACAGACGTTCTCGACCACTAGATCCATTCTGACTCATCAACTTTTCTAGATGTATTTGCCAACGCACTTCTCGGAGACGTAACGCAAACAACTGGCAACTCGAGACTACTTCCCGGTCGAATTATCAAAAAACACGAGTTTCCCGTGATTCTCCAGAAAAAGAACTGGACGAGGATGTACGACGAGGAAAGTCGTGATGCTTTACCGTGAAACAAATTTTTCAATTTAAAAGAATTTTCTATTTAATAGCCTTTCTAGTTATAATGCACGAAATATGCAAAATTAGGTATTTCCTTCGATCTGGCCGGGAAGTACACTCGAGCAAAGTACTCTGATGGAAATGGAAATTGGAGGATGATGCTTCTGGAAACCTGCGTCAAAATGGACCCAGGTACCATCGTACGAGGATCAATCAACGTACATTACTGGCCGTAAGTTTGGAATCACTCTGCGAGTTAATGGAAGTGGAGGTGTGCTTGTTGAGTCAATAAACGTAACGCCTACGGGCGGCGACTAAGTAGCCTTTTAAAATTGGTAATTAATGGCTACGAATTTCTCAATTGAAATGACGACGATCGCAATCGCTGTGCAGAATCGTAATCGAATTGTTTCTTTGATTATAAAATGTAGGGCTGATCGAAATTGAACGCTTCAACCATTTCATTTTTGTCACTTATTAATGTAACTTATTATTTTAATTTTCATCGCTTGTACTTCGGTGTACGACAGATATTTATGGCGAAAATTTGTAGCCCGTAATCTTGGCTAAAGTAAACTGTGTACGAACTACTTCGTTAATTGCGTAAACATATCAATGTAAGAGTAGTGCAATAAATATTTCCAGTACTATACGTCGACCAAGCATTTCATAGACTTCTCAGTGAGAAAGCAGATATAAACCCGCAAAGTTTACGAGCAGAGTTATCCAAGTGTTACGAGACGACCTTTTAATAAGTTTTTGGAAGATTGGCAGTCAACGAACCGAGCACGTTCGTATAGGTCACGCCGAACTGAGTCGCGGCAGTTAATAATTTACGAAACAGGAATATTCCTGGCTCCGTCGTAACAAAATTTACGACGGAACTTTTAATTGGGAATCCAATGAACCGACTATACTTCTTTATCAACGTTCTAACTCGTTTGGTAACGTCAGCTGATTTTCTTTAAATGATACCATCAACTTTTCCTGACATTTACCACAATACTTTTTCTCAGCGTTCAGATCCAAAAAAAAAGATAAAAAATTCAATACAACAGTCAAAATCTTAACAAAAAGTTCGCGCAGCACTTGAGCAACGTGTTATATCCTTTTCTTAACCCCTCGCCTTGCAATGTTCATGTACTACATTTCATAAATAATGGCTGTTATTGATTTTCATTCAAGCCCAAAATAAAGTAGTACAGGCAGGACCAAAAAGTATTCTCGTTCTTTTAATATTCTTCGTAAAAGTTTAAACGAACAATACGCGGTTTAATTAATTTTAACTAGTCTCGGCGAGTTAACTCGTCTTCCTCGATTAATTTTTTAGCCACTATACCTGAACTTTCGGTTTATATTAAACCACCCTTCTGGGATGATACTTGTAGTTTTATATCTGTTACACAAGTGACTTTAATCAACTTTCATTGCTCTTCTTATTCACAAACTTGATAAAAAATACTGACCAATTATACTCACAGACAGGAGTTTTTTTAAATAGTGTCACTTTAGCAGTGGGATCGTAAAATATAGTCAAAAATCTGTAACTTCGCTGGTTTTGCGAAATCGGTTAATGTACAAAAGAGATTAATAGGTGTTGTAAGTTACAAAAAACTTTGAATTCAGAATGTCCGATTTGTCATTTTTAGTCATTTGCCATAGGCGTATCCTACATCTACGGATCGATGAAGATCCGTAAAAAAGATTTGCCGCAAAATTGTCCTTGACCTTGAATTTCAGGGTCAAATTTCTTTTTATTTCATTGTATTTTACTCTTCATAACAATAAACAAAGATTTGACCGTGAAATTTAAACTCAAGGACAATTTTGCGGCAACTTTTTTTTACAGATCTTCATCGATTCGAAGATGAGCCCATGGCAGCCAAGACCGAACATTTCTTTACAGCCTGTACATAATACCCTCAGATCTACAAAAGACATCGTGTAAATTTTCATTACAGGCACAGATAAAAAAGTTCCAAATTATGAGCATTACTTTTTTCTCCGCAATTCCGACCAGTAGCAGTTTAAGCAAGATATTATTAACACATTACCTAGTAAACTAATCCGCCCAACAAAAAAATCCTTATAATAAACCCTTCTATTTCCTTCCTCTAATACTTCTCAAAAAAATCGCAATTCGTTTGGTCCAGTTTTCAAAAAGTTATTCATCTTCAAAAGATGTACGAATACTTGGTACACCCGCCAAGACTCCGTAATTCACGATAAGGTAGAGTGACCACGTTACCGACAAAAATAGGCGAAAAATGGTTTTACGTGCCTCAACTTTTCGTCCTTATATGAGAATATTTTTCGCTGGGAAAGGGCTCATTCGAAAGAGCAAGGTTCAATCTAGCGCGCGCTGGTCGTGAGCTGACGAGATTATGCTGATATTTGGTAATGTAAGCGTTAGAAGTAGGCTAAAAATTGACGATGCGCGTGCCGTAGAATCGAAGCATTTTTCTGCCATTGGATGAGTTTTCCGGATGAAATCGAGAGCAGCGCTCCCTAGAAAATATCTCCAGCTACAAATTGAGCTATATTTTGTCTTGATTCTCCGCGAAATAAAGCGAAAAACTTGAAGCACGTTTCTGGCGTCAGAATTCATGATATCGATAATACAGAGCAAAAAATGTGACAAATTTAGTCACAGACTTGAGATCCGTCGGATCAAGATCAAGACGGATCTTAAGTCAGTGGCTGAAGGCTGTGAACGTAAATTATACAGCAGTTACCGACCTGCTGACTCTGCAAAAGTCACGTGACTACCCTTGGCCCTTGAATCGTCGGTTAAATCTAAACCGTCTAACAAACCAGGAAAAAAAAGAACAAGACAAAATCCCCGGAGCTCTCGAAGGAGCGCACAAAATTCCCGTTTGGGGGTTGAAGTAGCTCTCTGATGATGGTAATTCTGGAGGAGATGGCAAGGCGAGGGGTTGAACACCCCGCGTATCGTGATCCGCGCCGTAGCGATTGGGGTGGAAATTAGTTTTCTTGGGTGGAACCTTGGCACAGAACGGGGTGTTGTTTAATCCCGGCCTAAGTGTGCCGGTTAGGTTCCACGCACGGATCGTTAGTCCCGATAGTTCGAGGAGTGTGCTCGGTCTGTCCGGCGTGGTAGGTCGTTCCGTTTGTTCGTTTATTCGTTCGTTCGTTCGTTCGTCCGTTCGTCCGTTCGTTCTTGTTCGTTCGTTTGGCGGAACTGAGGAAGCAGCGGGAGAAAACGAGGCACCGCAACGACGCCACGAGGGACCGTAATGCTCATAGCTAGGATAACAGCCTGACCTGGTCTGGGCAGGGCTGCGTCCGTACACGGATTCCCCCTCCTTGCTGTTACCATCCACGCCGGACATATCGTGACCTGAAAACAGGCTCGGTATCCATTGTGTTTTTTCGCTTCTTCCTTCATGTTTTTCTTTCTTTCTTTCTCTTTCACTTTATATCCTTTTGCTTTTTCCTCTTAGTTTCTACTTTTTCTTTTCTTTTCTTTTCTTTCTTTTTCATCGTCATCCGTTACACGCCACCAATTCATCAACCTTGACGCAGGATTCAGCGGGATTACGATTAAGAAGAACGAACGGATCCAGATCACACGAACACTGGACACATATACGGATGGTGTACTGCCAGCGATGAGCGTGATCAACCGGGATTGCGTTTAATGGTGAAGCACACAGAGTGGCGGGTCTGTGGGAAAGCTCCGTTTCGTTTTGCTTTTGTTTCTCTGTTTAGAAATCGATTTCTCCGATAAAATAATCTGTATCGTTCAGAGTTGAAACAAATGGCTCGACTGTATGATTTTTAGACAGAGTATCCCGAAAATTTTGTACTTCCTTGAAAGGTATTCCTGAGATCATACGGAGTAACTTTCTCCTTTGCGAAAATGTTCTCCGCGGCTTTGTTTAGAAGTTATTAACGGAAAACACGGACCAATCAGAGCGCGGCTATGGAAGAGGGATCCCGGCTCGGCGACTGAGCGTGGCGTTGGCATTGGCTCAGGCCGAAGCCGCCTCCTGTATCCGCGCTCTGATTGGTCTATGCTTTTCGCTGATAACTCCTTAACAAAGCCGCGGAGAACATTTTCGCAAAGGGAAAAGTTACGTCAAATGACCTCAGGAATTACCCATTTCAAAGAATTGCAACATTTTCGGGACACCCTGTATGTTCTATATGGCCCGATATCCTCGAGATTGAAGAAGAGTCTCGACTGTCTCGTTTCCATAATCGTATCGTTTAGGATCGATATCCTTCAGGATGAGAAGACTATACACATCAAAATACTATACAAAATGGGGGGAGGCGGTGATCCTAGTACAACCGGGCGAGTCTAAATAAAAAGAATAAGAACAAAATTTGGTACAGTATTTATTCTACTGCTATTAGAGAGAAATCGGCCGACGCATGACCAACCAATTCTACTTCCCGCATAGTATACTAAAACATGCGAACCCGATTGGTCTTTAAACTCGATTTTTTGGGAACGTTTCAAAAATGTTTTTCTGACTGGGTTTTAAGATTCAGGGTCGATGTCCTCGGGGCTGAAAGAGACGTGTCTCGACCGTTGACATGATCGTGAGACTGGATTTTACTTTGATATTTTTGGAGGAGCTCGTTCAATCTACAGGTGCTTTGCGGAGGAAGCTTTTGCAACGGTGCTTATCAGGAGCTATCACAGATACGGAACAGTTGCATCGCGAGCTTACCTAACAGCGAGCGAGCAATCCCCATCGAGAGCTTCGAAAGAGTACGCGGAGAATGAAAATAGGTCCGCAGTTGACTATGCAATGGCTGTGTAAAAAATCCAATATCTCTGGCGGTCTTTTAGATTGCTCGGAGAAATAGTTGCGAGTTAAAGTTAAGTGAAAATTGGGTACGTGAGATGTTTCGGAAGTTTGTGTACCGTGGAGAACTATAAAAACTCGCGACACTTCGAACGAAACAAACGGGAAATTGAATAACTAATAGAAACCTCGAGCGCGCGATGAGTTGACGAAATACTGGACGGTAGTAAAATTATTTTTCTAGTAATTTGAAAAGAATTGATTAGAAGTAACGAGAATTTTATGAGAGATTTATGAGAAATTTATTTAACTTTGAGTTTTTGTATTTTCTATTTACTTCTCGGCAGAGATTGGAACAATTTTGTGCATCAATGGTTGTAGTAATAATTATCGATCGCATTTCTTACTTGATCGTTTAGACCGCTGTCCGACGATTAATTCCTCTTCATTGACAGAGTGCACTTGCAACACTGTATACTACGCGAGTAACCAGTTGGCGAGCTGCCAACGGTTTGTGTAACGCTTTCAAAACGAATACGGCAACTGCTTGTGAATGTCAAAGATGGCTCGTGAAATTTCGATCTAACGAGCTGTGTCTCGAAAATACACGCCCACGCGTTCGAGGCTTCCAATAATAACTGGAATTATGAAATAACCGCCTATCACGCGGACCTGGCGCTCCTGAATTATCAACAGTTCTTTGAGGAAACGTTAAAATAACAAACGACCCCCGAACTTGTTGGTGCTCTATAAAGCAACAGCACGCGTTACCTCTACAAGCTTTTTTGTATTTGTAGTCTTTCTCCTATCGCCCGCCATTTTTAAAGAGGAAAATAGGAAATCCATTTGCTTAATCGTTAACTCATTATTTGCGCATGAGTATCCGTGTTATTTCGTGAATTCGCATTTTGTCGGAATGTTTATCGTTGCGAAAATTCATTCTTCTTCGGGAAGAAGAAATACATCGCCGAGCAATGATTTTCATGAATGAAAAAGCGAGTAGCAAAAATGACAGAACTTTCCCACATACCCGGTGAGACGGCAAGTTAAAGAGTGATGTTAACAACTCGGTTGCGCAACGATCGTTTCAATGCTGTTTCTCACTGGGACTCGTGTGTGTACATATGAATATGTGCAGTTGCAGTTGCAGTTGCATTAATGAGAAAGTCGATTAGAGAGAGTGAGACGGTGTTTGTGTGCGTGGCCCCACGTACTACCTTGCCCCTGCGCCAGAACTGATAAATTTATCACTCTTGCGTCAGGGTTGATAAATTGTTAACCTTCGTCACGACGAAAATTAATAACATTTCTTTTCTCTTTCCGTTCCAGAAATTGCTCAGACACAGGTGTTAGTCAATTTATGAATGGAAACACATGATTAGAAAATGTCGGTGAACGATGGACGGAACCTCGCTCGTCCCTGGAATTCCAATTGCGATAAGTATCAATCTAGTATCACGCTAATTGGATCATTGTTTACACGGAAACTAGCGGAGATATCGATCAAATTCTTCAATTTGCTCCTATTAACGGAGACCCTGAGATTTATATTCGATTCTTGCAAGCTTGCGATACTATCGATATTTATACGTGACGTTAAACAGCAAAAATATTAAGGTGTTTCCTTAATATTCATTTGCAGGTTACATTTCGTACACTCTAAAGGATGCTCTTTAGAGTTAAACTGAAATTTGTTTCCGAGTTAAACAATTCACTTTATGTGGAACACTATGCGGAAGCAAGAATTCCAGTGGAAGAAGGAAATTCCTGTATAATGAAGACCGTAACGTGCAGTATGCGACACAGAATCTGACTCATTCCGCTCTCCGACCCAGCACGTTTATACCAAATAATGAAACTATCGAAGTACGAACAAAAATATTTAAAAACAAACTAATTTTAAATGCGTTTCAGCTACTCGTCTAGAAGCTTGTGCTGAGAAAGAGAAATGGAAGGAGTCGCTGAAAACCGATCCCGTGTCACGCACCGCGTATACAGAGTGTCCCAAATCACCCGACCATCGGGAATATTTTTAATTATCGTGATCGATAAAATATTCCGCGCACAACCCTATTTTCTTAGACCTCGAGATCTTCGATGTCGAACCACCGCAGGTTCAAATGTTTTATAGATACTTTATCGATCGTGAAATTTCGTTCCTGATGGTATTAATTTTTCTTCATTAAACGTCTCTCCGGAGCATAATTGAATGGTCGATGTTGATTGGCGCACTCTGCATAGGATGAAGAAGAAACACTAAATCTAAAAATCTTAAAGAAGTTCAAGGTATACACGGTACTCGCGTAATTACTGGCCGGCTTTCTTTCCGTAAATGGTGGGAAAAAATCGAGAAAGAATTTTTAATCATTTTTGAAAAAGTAAACCGGGTTTTATAAGATGTTTTCAGAAATATTTGTTTGTTTTCAGATTTTATCAACTTGGAAAAAATCTTGGTAGAAGCTCTCTTATATACCACTGAGAAACTGTAACATTTAAAAAATAATCGTGCTATAGAAATAATTACGTAAAAAATATTTTGAAGACGTGACTCTTAGCTGGACCTGGGAGTCTTGCGCGACTTTAAATTAGAGAAGCAAATGTCTCAAAATTTAACAAACAATGTTGTTTTAACGTCTCGAAGTGGAGGTATTCAATGATATTTCAGAACGTTGAATATTGAAGAAAAAAGTTAGTCTAACGATTCGATTACTTCCATATACAGTTTTCCCTCCGTAGCGTCAGGTATAAGCGACGCCTCCAGCGTTACGTTTTCCCCCCGCTACTGAGTGGCGCGCCAACCGCGAATCAGCGACGAGGTAGCAGCGAATCCCCGGCCAGCGAGGGCGGAGTCGAGGTTCCCCCACTGCTGAACGCGTCGCGCGACGCTACGGAGCAATGTTACCAGACGATGCGTATTCCCCGCTAAATGCTTCCCCCTGTACCACTATACGTGGCTCGATTCTCCTCTAAGGACTCTCTGCACGAGGACGTGACGTCACATTATTCAATATAGTGGAGAGGTGAGAAACCTTCCCCTCCCGCTTTACCAATTCCCCCACCAAGGAAATTAGCCCCCACTCTGAAAGCCTCCCCTCACCATTTCCTCACCAAAGAAATTAGTTACTCTATGCACCTTTCTTTGACAGCTACAGTGAGGAGTAAAACTGAATCCACACTTGAATCAGCATAACTTTTTTAAAATTAGATCAAATGACTTGAGTGTTTTTGAGAAGTTAGAAGGATGAGTTTATTAGACGAGGTGTAAAAAATTAAAAAAACAAATTTGAATTGGTCGGAATCGCGAAAGAAACAATAAAAGTTCATTTTACACCTCTTTATCTGAGCCAGTGTTAAAAATTTTAAAAATGTGTTTTTTTCGCTCGGGTAAATTATATCCATGCTGAAAATTTCACCGACATTGGTTAATTCGTTTACGAGTTATAAACGATTAAAAGTGAGAAAAATTGCCATTTTTTACGATGTTCGGCTTATAATCCCACTTTTAATCGTTTATAACTCGTAAACGAATGATCCAAAATTTGTGGAACTTTTGAGTGAATAAAACACACGTTTTAAATTTTCAATACAGGCTCAGATAAAAAAGTTGGAAAAATCAATTTATTTCTTTCGCGATTCCGACTAATTCAAATTTTTTCTCAAAAATTGTTTCCGCCTCGTCTAATAAACCATCCTTCTAACTTCTCAATAACATTCAAGTCATTTGATCTAATTTGAAAAAAGTTATGTTGTTTCGAACAGTGTGGACTCAGTTTTGCTCTCCAGTGTAAGTGGGAGGGATCAGCAGACAGAAGAAGCGCGATCGAAAAGATCGATGTGGAGGGGATCGCTCCCCTACATCGCTGCAGAGCTAGGTAGTGGGGGCATGGGCCGCTAGTTTGTCGCTTCCGGTGTAGAGAGTCGCTAGAGGGGGAAGCGGGAAGACATTTTTCAGTTAACTCTGCTACGGTGAAAAAGGAGTACGGACCGTTTACGAGAAGAAGGTCCAGCGGTGAATTACGCGAGCATCCTGTAGATGACGGAACGATGGCGTAAAAGACAGACCCGATTGATTGTTAAAGTGTAAGCTCGAGTCGCAGCCGTGTATTCCCGAATGACAAGACAAGATGGGGGTCTGACACGCGGGAATGTAAACGACCGGGGTTGTTATCATCCTGCCTTGTGGTCCGTCGCTTACCAGTGTCGACGATGACGTCGATGAGGTCCATGCTCTTCGCGAAGGCGTCCCTCAGATTGATGTGATGGAAGGACACGATGCTGCCCTCCCGTTTGGCCCTCTCGAGCGCCTCCCGCCTCTTGAGGGCCTTCTCCCGTCTCATCTGGTTCTTGTAGAACTCGGCGAAGTTGTTTACGATAATGGGAATGGGCAACGCGATTACCAGGACACCACATATACAACACACACTGCCGATCACCTTGCCGAGCGGGGTCGTGGGGTAGATGTCGCCGTATCCGACGGTAGTCATCGTGATGCCCGCCCACCAGAACGTCTCTGGAATGCTTACGAATTTGGTCCCGGGCTCCTCCTTCTCGGCGAAATAGGCGAGGCTCGAGAATATGAGGACGCCCATCGCCAGGAAGAGCATCAGCAGGCCCAGCTCCTTGTACGAGTTACGTAGCGTGAAGCCGAGGCTCTGCAGCCCGGTCGAGTGGCGGGCCAGTTTCAGAATCCTCAGGATCCGCATTATACGAAAGATTTGCACTACCCTGCGCACGTCCTGGAACTGGTCGGTCGCGTTCTTGTTCGTCTCGACCAGGAACAGAGATACGTAGTACGGCAGTATCGCCAGCAGATCGATCACGTTTAGACCGCCCTTGAAGAACTTCCACTTGTCCGGCGAGGCACTGAACCTAAGCGCGTACTCGAGGGTGAACCATGTGATGCACACGGCCTCCACGATGGCGAAATGCGGATTGTCTTGAAAGTTCCCCTTCTCATCATTCACTTGCATACTAGGAATGGTGTTGAGAGTTAGTGCGATCGTCGAAAGCACAATAAAGAGTATTGATATCACAGCTATCACCTGGAAAAGCGACGGGTCAACCGGTCAAACGGAGTCATCGCTCGTTTGCGGAACCGCCTGAAACGGCGGTTCGTCTTACGATTCTCTCTCTCTCTCTCTCTCTCTCTCTCTCTCTCTCTCTCTCTCTCTCTCACTCTCTCATTCTCCCTCTCTCTCTCTCCCTCTCTTTCGCTCTCCGTCTAACGATCTCTGTCACGAAATCGTCGCGTCACCCTAGTCCTCGCGCTGTTACGCTATTTCGCGTAGCAATCAATCATCACCGGGGGTCTGAAACTGGCGCGTGGGCGGAAAAGCGAATTGCTTCGACGGCCGTACTACTGAGAACAGAAGGACGATCGATAACGGATCCCGATGCGGAGACGAAGAACATCCTCCAACGATGAATTTTGTATTCCCCCTGTATCGACGACGACACACAGTTCTCCGAAAGACAACCGAGTCCTGCGAGGATAGCCCGCGCTCGTTCCTGACCTTCAACCTGGACGACTCTCTCCAACAACAAGAAAAAAGCCTCGAGCACGAGTCCCTGTTCGAACGAAAACAACTATCATTCGGCTCACGCTGGCCTAAGCAACAACGGCTACCACAACAGAGTAAATAACCAGAAGCTCTCACTTGCACGGAAGCGTTCAAAACACTATAATAATATTGAAACAAAAACGTTATACACCAAAATACAACAAATACTTCACCGACAAAACCAGTAGTAGAAGCGTACGGTAGTCATTATTACTGTTTTTTTTTTTTTTTGTTTTTACAGAGTACGGAAACAATGTAAACAGGAAGCAAGCAACAACTCTGCGTACGTAAAGAAGCTTGTGACAGCTCGAACGGCAACGACGGTGGAGAACAATGCGATTGTCGAGGGGCCTTCTGAGACACGGGACGGGTCCCGACGGTGTCCAACGATGGGCCTTTCTCGGGCCTCGGGTCGACGAGACAAACGCGACCAACGAAACACATAACCTCCCAGCGACGTGAACACCTTTCGTAACGACGTCGAAAAAGAAAAATGAAAACTAAGGAAAGCGTGGAGCAGATATTGCGGACTGCTATAACGTTCTAGAGCACTTTCCGCGAGACTGAAAGCCCGTGACGAACTCAGAGTCGCTGAAAACTGCCATAGAATCGTATAGGACGCACAGAGATTCGCACCAAGGGGTATCTTCGTCGTTTGATGGCAGTCTGCCCGACGTCGCTCGACTCATTTACAAGTTTGTATACCTGGCGGAAGAAACGCGTACAGCGACCCGGCTCGGGATGCGATCTAGGGATCATGTTGTTTGCCGAACGTGGGCTCGGTCAGTGTCTCTCATCGGGCCGTCGAACCGGCTGTAAACCCGTTGGAGTACCGAGACTTGCGCCTGTACCTCCGCCGCGTTGTCGAAGCGAATCAAACAATTCAAATTCTTCTAACATCGTGGGTCCAACATTTTTATATTTTGTTCAGATTGAAGCCTAGAGTCTGCGTAAGAAATTATCTTGTTAAAAAATTACGAGATTCTAAAGGAAGACGTTAAACAAATGCATGTACGAATTTTTTTTACTTGTTTCTTGATTCAGTGCTATTGTTGTCGTCTAGGTGTTAGAAGGGAACTGTAGGAAAATCGAAGAGTTCAGAAGGTGGGGCTTCATAAATATTGAATTTAGAGGTACTTTGCAATATATGGTTTTCTTCCATTTATAATCAATTTAATAATCTGGAATATGTCTTGTGTGAAAATTGTTTCTATTTATAACTTTCTTTCTATTTAAACGTTCAAATAATTAGTGTATATCAACAAGCTCTTCATATCTCGAATTTAAGCTCCCACTAAAACAATTTACTGAATCGGTGCTACTAATATATTTAAAGGTATTGAAACAAAATTCCTATCGTGTCCAATTACTTGCAGCAACACATTTACTATTATTTTAAACCTTTAGTACAACTAGTTTGACTAACATTATATTCTCTGCGTTCAAAAATCAGCTTAAGGGATTTAAAAAATGTTGACACGGAGAGTTCGTTCCCCAAAATCCTGAAAGAAGCCCGAGGGATTGAAAAGATGCCATTGCAGAGAATTTGTTCCTCAAAGTGTCCAAAGAAAAGCCGCAAAAAGGAAGTTCATTCCGACTAGAGGAATTGGGGTCCCTAGGATTCTACAATGGTCGCCGTGTTTCTTCCGCCAAGTACACATTGTTCGGCAAGCGTATTAACACATACTGTTACGTCCCTTCAAAACCCCGCTCCCTTTTTATCCACCCTCGAGCAAACCTACGACGCCCAACAGCTCGTAGACCCTGTACCCTGGCAGGCTGGTTGCAATCGCTACAAAGCGAAATCAATTCGTCGCTTTCGAGATAGTTAGCAAAAAACCTTTCTTTAACAGAAAGAAACAGGCGCTCGCATCGCGTGGTTGGAGTGCGGGTATTATAATTATAACGGAGACCGTAGACTCGGAAGCCAAACGGCGGCAGCGTCGGTGGCGGCCATCTTGGAGATCGATTTTCCGAGACGTTCGATTAATTAGCTTCCCACTGATTTCCGTGGAGATTCGATAGCTCGGCTTCCGAGTGCGTCGGGTCCCGATTGCGACTTTACAAGCGATAGGTGGAGAAGGTAACAGGTAGACAAAATGGCGGCCGTCACGCCCGCAGTCTTCATGCAACGAACTGCTGGTGCGCTCTGCCGCGAGTATACTACCGGTGGTTTCTTTGTCAGTGGAGAATGTGGCTGTACATGATCTAGACTGTCCCACCAATTATCGTCCGAATGACAACATCACATCGAGTGACCAACATAGATTTACAAAAATTGTTCGATGCCGAAGAAACGCATGCGTGCATCTGCAGGCCAAGATACAGTGCAGGTGATGAACTTAATTTTCTTTTGAATTTTCAGAGTCTTTGAAGATGAAGATCGTGTTATTAACACTGTTCCTGGAATCGAACAATTTTTTATTTTAGCTCGGTACTCGGCATGGTGTAGACGCTCATGGTTGCGAGCAGTTGGTGGAACACCCTAATAGGTAAAATTGTAAACTGGTATCGGTTACTTGCGTCGGCGCAAGCTTGTGCAGGACGGGGTTTCTCGTTGCAGAAAGCAGTGTAATGCGGCGTTTCAGTGGGAGCAATTAGTTCTGTCAGGTGGAGGAAAAAAAGGAGGTCCTGTCTCGGGGTGGATCAGAAGGATAGTGGCTATAGTAAATTGCGGGGTAAGCGAAGTCTGGGAGAGATTAGGGGGAATCAGCGGGTGAAGCCATCTTTGCGCACTCTCATAGTCGGATAGAGATTGTACCATACGAAATTATTCACACGCTTCGCTTATTCTCGCAATAGTGTGCCTGATTCGTTCAACAGCGGCAGAAATCGACAATACTGGGGACAGAAGTTACAGGGTTATTTGATTTTAATTCATCACTAGAATTAATTCAGTGCGGAAAAGCGAATTCTTTATGATCAATACTCGTGTAGATTTCCATTTTGTTCGAGACAGTGCAAACTTTGATGGCCGCGAAGTTCATACGACGTTGTCTTAAATCATTTCTAATTTTGTATCGAGGACGCGATACAGCGTAGTATAACAGTGGTCAAGTAAAAATTGATAAAGTTATTACGACATTCTGGTGAATTATTCGATATTCGCAACTTAATGCGGCTTGAATGAAATTCCGACGTTGCCATCGTTCATTTTCCACTTCCCACTTACGGTTTCCTGTTTCCTAAACACACTACGGAGAAAATAGTGTGTAGGAAATAGATGACAGGATTATTAATAGCACTGACTCACTGAGGAGACATTTGAGTGATGATTAAAAGCTACTTTTACTAAATAGTCGCCGACGATCGTTACACGCGTACGTATTAATCATCGAATTAGTAAATGGAGTGCTAAAACGTGTATAGCAATCTTTAAAACGACAATTAACGCGCTTTTTTCTTATGATAAAGTAAAAATAACAATGTATTTATTTTTAATTGCTGTAAGTTGCTAGTCCCGAACACCTTTGAAATTGTATTCATTTGTTCTTGTTCATATAAACATTGCTCCCAGTATTGTTGTTCTGGCTCACGTTCATAATTTTGTGAAAAGGCGTTTCGTCAAATCGACCAGAGCAGTGAAACGTGCGTTTTTTTTGGAAGCGAAGCTGATATCGAAACTACTCAATTATACAGATCCCTTTTTTTAAAGTGGTACGACAAATCCTCTGTTATCGATCGTGAGTATTTCTCTTGTCTTTGTACGAGTTTTTTTTTTTTGTTATGTGTATATTGTTATGTGGAGCAGCAATATGACGAGGAACAAAAGGTGTCGCGCTTCGCTCGGATAACAGAGGCTCCGTCGTATCTTAGAAAGGACTCGGCCAATTACGAACTTGAGGAAATTCATGAAACGTAGCAAACTACTGCACAGTCCGGATTAGTGCATCGAATTGGAACCGGCTTGGATAATGGAGGACCGGGGAGCTTGTTCGTGTCATAAAACGCGTACCATGAAACGGTAATTTACGCGAGTTCCGAAGTCTCGAATGAGAATTGATTTTTAAAAATAAAAACAAACTGAAAGTTTCACCGATTTGCTTCGAAACTTTTGCTCGACTGTACCTTACGCAATTATAATTGCAAATTTGTTTTAAAGCTGATAGAAATAAAAATATTTTTCTTTGAATAGCAGAGAAAGAACAGAAACGAAGAGAGAAGTTATGGGGGTTTGCACTAATCCGGGGTAAAAGGCGCTACTTTGAATTCGACTGCATTTTTTTCCACGAAAAGTTTAGAAACACTTGTGGTTGAAGAAATGATTGCAAACGACGTTAAATAATTTTATACAATTTTGAGAGGAACGTGTTGGATGACGTAACATTGGAATCTTGTAATTCTAAACTTTTGGCTGACAGAATGTAAGTAAACAATTACGTTAACACGCTCCCTACCGGCGTCACAAAATGCTAAGTCTCATGAGAAACCGCCGTCACACATGCGTGACACACTTAATTATGCAATTTACATTAACAATTCGGAAAACTCTGCGTATGTACATTGTTGATCAAAAGCAGACGTCACGTAACAATACCGGCTTAGTTTTTACAGCTTGTAGTAATGTAAACGTGCTGAGAATTTTATTGTTATTAAAGACATCTAGTCAAACCCTACAATTCATTGTAAATAAAAAAAAAATACTAATGTACTAGTGTATTACTTATTTACACATCTAATATTATTTTCTTTTTAATACTTTTTACATAGGAATCTGTCAATGACAAACGGTTTCTGCACAAAATGGTGGAACGTGTTAAAGCAATCGGTGAGAATTTCAGTGAACGGAATTATTGACACCGGAAAAGTACTCGTGTGGTTTCGAACGGAACGGCCATAAATTTTCGTGAGTATGCCGTCGTGAAATATTGTATAAGGTTAGATTTGATTTCTGTCTCGCCAGAAAACGCGAGCCTAATAAAATAATTAGCTGGCAATTAAACTGGAGCGTGGCGCGATGGTATCGCCGTTGCATGCGGAAAACGACCTTCGAGTTTACGCGTTAACTATTACGTGCCCTTTTAATGCCGTGACGGGAAACCCTTGTGAATCTTGAAAAATTAGCCCACATGATGTAAGGCAGAACTGCGGGGGGTGAATTCGAATTAACGATACCCACACCAAAACAAGTTGAAATGCAACCATTTTTAACCTTCAATTCTCCATTTAAAAATAGGTTCAGAACTTTGTAATTAATGTAACAAATGAACATTGAAGGACGCAACGTAATTAACTTGTTCTACATTAATCGATTCGGTTCAGTAATGTACTCGACTTTTTTAAAGAAGATTAATTAACGTTGACTTTCTTCATCCAAAATTATTCGATGACGTAACTTTGACTAGTTCGTCTTAATTGATTCGCTTCTGTAATTTATTTAAATATAGAGACTTGACTTTAACATTATTTAATGACACTGTATTAAATTTCCAAAATTTATTGGGAATGGTTCTCCGCTAAAAATCTATTTTTCTAGCGAATAAACAATGCGGAATAAGAATAAATAAACAGAAACAATGATGATTTCAACTCACTCGAGGGTGTAGCATCGGTCATTCGTTGTTTGCGCCACAAATCTCAACTCGCCGTGCTTCTTACTCGAAATTTCAATGAAGCTACCGAGTTATTTATAAGTCTTCCGAAATAGCTACATTAAAATCGTCCACCATGTTCGTCGTTGCATTTTTCGTTTGTTAATTAACAAAAACCGAAATTGCTTATGCCTCCACAGACGATAAAATGTCAACACAATTTCATACAGTTTCGTTTAGCTTTCGGTAAACTGATTTTATTAAATGAAATAAATTTCTCTCGAGATTTTCATTTCTCGTGAAATCGCATATGAGAAAGTTTAATTCGTTTCGATGAACTTTCGACGAACTCTCTCTCTCTCTCTCTCTCTCTCTCTCTGATTTAATTATTTTTATTATTCTAGTATTTCGTTCCGTGCGAAATATATTTCTGAATTTCTGCGACACATAAAACGTACGAATGACTGTTAAGTTATAGTTTCTTCGTCGACGTTCACCGCTTTCCCAGTATCGTTCGGTTATCCGTATCGTCTAATTGAGTTACGAGTCGCTACACACATAGTCAGTCGCGCAAAGCTATACACACTCGACACGAGGTGATTCACCTAAAACAACAAGCACATAATCGTACTTTGGCAACTTCCTGCAGTGAAAGTTTTAACAAGCATAACTCGCCGGCTATTCACCTTCGAGTGCATCCACCTTACCTACCTTTTTCTGTTTAACTTTTCATCCGCTTCCGGTATCGATTCACAAGTCTAATAGCAACAACAATAATAATATCTGCGTTACGCGCGCTCCCCTTTCAATAATAACCGGCAAAGGAAAAGCGTAAAGAATTCACGAACAACAATGGTGGACGATTATCAATGTCCGTGTGTTATCGACTTGCGCGTCAATCGAAAAATTATTTTCCGAATTGTTCAGAAGTTCGTTTGTTTTGGCCCTTTTATGACGCACGCGATGATTCGCACTATTTCAATGTAAATGGGTCAATAGAATTCGACGAAAGCAAATCGATTCGATCGAGTATAAAGCAACTCGCGAAGTTCTGACACGAATAAATTCTTATGGCACGCAGAGTGACCCCGAACCGCTGCCAGGAAATTCATGATCGTGCCTGATGACTTCAATCGGGAAAGAATTTTACAAAGGTACAGTTCAAAATTAATTTAAGGGTCTAAAACTGTAAATCTAATTCTAATAGTCTTTGAACTGTGGTGGTCTTAAGAACTAAGCAACGTGGCTGATATTAGTAACGATAATCAGTCTTCAGAATTTTATTTACTAGAATTCGTCAAGACTAATACTTCAATACTAATTTATATTGAAGCTCACACTTGCTAATACTTCAATACTAATTTATCTTGAAGTCCGTACTTACTAATACTTTAGTACTAATTTATCTTGAATATCATACGTGCTAATATTTCGACGTTATTTCGAGGTCACTCTGTGCGCAGATTTAATTTAAAAAAGTTCTAAATTTCAAAATACAGTGAAATTTTCCCATACTCAATTGTTTTGTGCTTTTTTAGGAATAGATTGCGGATGATTATAAAGTAACATTTTCGGAAACTGATTTTAACAGCTGCAGACTATACCAATCTTCGTTCAATGAACTTTCAGGAGGACTACAGGACAAATTTTGATTGGCAACTAATTAAAAAACCGCGTTCCGATTCTCTCGCCGATAACTGTACCATCCGCTCTCCGAAGTAGCCGCAGTTATTGACCGACTGAGCTTACGCGGTTTAAATATAGTGGAAAATCAATAGTTTCTGTAATATTGACGCATTAAGGAGAAACCCTTGGACGTATACTTGGAGGTAGCGATCTATCGAGGTGGTGAGCCCAATGAGGCCATAAACAGAGGTCCAGTCAGTCAACGAAAGCTATGATACCTGTCCCAGCTCTAGCAACGAATCTCTCGAAATTAGTTCCTCTAGACTAGATCCAAATATTTTTAAAATGCTCGAGTATATTTTTAAAATGTTTTAGCATGAACTTGGTGCGAGAGATGTAGTATATAAAAGCGATTAGGAATTAAGTTACCATTGCGTCAGCCGTTGTGTCAGTGGAAAAATATCAAAATATAATTTAATATCTATATAACTTCATGATCACATTAGAAGAATTTAAGAGGGCTTTTGTATACTGTTCGATTTATTAAAACTATTAAACGAAGAAACACATTTACATTTCACTTCTTCTTCCTACAATTGACTCGAAACACTTTTACTTCGCATAAATTGTCTATCGTCTATCGTTTTTCGCCACGCGCTATATGTCTTCCTCTAAGTAATGAGAATTTTCTTTCATATTCTGGATATACAAAAACATAAACACAACCAGTACACGTCCATCTACATACTGCACAACGTAGATCTTGCATCTGGTTGTGATTACATTTTTGTACAACCAATTCCAAAGATATGAAAACAAATTCCTTATAGGATGACCTATCATCGATCCACTGAGGTGTCAGAAACCGTAGCAGAAGATTCTGATCCAAAATGGACGCCCGGCTCGATACTGCACGCAACCAGTGTCGCCAGATCGAGACTCGTCCCCCCACTCTAATTTCCCCTTTTACCGCGCTATTCCCCCTCGCTTCTGTCGCTACCGGGTCACGTGACGCGTTCCGTCTCTGTCGCGCGTACTCCAGTAGTGGCAGAGAGGGGGTAACTTTTCCCCCTCAATTCGCGTTCCCTCCCCTCATCTGGCGACACTGCACAGAAGAGTTTCAAAGATGTACTTTCGTGCATTGTTCGCATCAATTAATCGATCAAGTTCTTCTGCGCGCTTTCAGAGTGTCCTAAGTCGACTCTACGCCTTTAAAACAACATGGCTGACGGAAACGATCGTTGAAACAATACAGAGGAACTTGAATCCTAAAACTGATGCTGGATTTGAAGGATTCTAGCTGGGTCAGGTCCGCAATGGAGCACCTGCTGACGGCTCCGGCGAGTTCGCCACCCCGTTAGGTCGTTAGCGACAAGTACACGCTCGAAGGAGGTCTTCAGGGTGCTCTTCTACTGAACTATGGAACTTGCGGCGTCCGTTGAAGCGTTCAGCATGCTGCGGCCGAGACCGATCGCGCGGATCAAGCGATAACTACTGTTTAAAGAGACCGATCTGGAGTCCCGTTCTCCGCGGACTAGCGAAAAGACATTGTCGCAAAGAGAGAAGATTGTGAACAAGGAAGTAGACGGTTGGGGGTTATGAGGTGGGGGGTTGAAAGAGATCTTTGGCTAGCTCGTGGTAAGAGAGAGATTGGTGAACGTGGCGTACGTACATTCTCTTTGTTTTTTTTTTCTTTTCTTTTTTTTTTTATTGGCTGTTTTGTTGAGAAAGGGTGAGGGGTTCGGTGGGGACACAGGTGCTGCTTTCTTTACCCCGCATCATGTTTCATTCACAGAGCAACAGTGTGTGCAATGTGTATTGTCTGTGGTGTGTAAGTATATTGTTTATGAAACTGCGCCGCCTGAGTGCCTTAATCACTGTTAAAGTTACAACGAGCAACCGAGGATCAGCCGAGGAGAGCCGGTCACGAATTCGACGTGTCCGGCCGAAAAGAAATATCATTCTCTAAGAGAACAGAGAGTACTATCGTCTATAACGCTATAGTTGTCTACGGTTAGCGCCACGTGCATCTCTCAGGCTACGGATCGGCTCTATGTTTCGGCTATATTTCTTTTCGAACAAACGTCGGATTCGTTTGCTCTTCAGTATGTACCCGTTTCTTTTTTCGTTTTACTGATTGTTCGCATATGATTTTCGAAAGAAAATTGGTTTGAATCTTCTTTTATGGTTTCGTTCGATTTCGTTTATTATTTTTTTTTTTGTTTTTCTTTTTTGCTCTCGTCGTTCGTTTACTCTATAGAACTCGGTCGGTTAGTCGCGAGGCTTTTCATGCGTATATTACGCGCACACACACATCGAATTGAATTCGCTGGTAGCGAAGTTACTATGACATCTCACAGGGAGCGGTGTCGAGAAAGAATCTTCGTGATACCTGGTAATCGCGTATTATGCACTCCCATTATCATCGACGGCCGAATCACGGCCCCGGCGGGGTGATTTTCTTTTATTTTTGTTTTTTCGTTGTTGTTTTTTTTTTGTTTTTCCGTTTTTCTTTCATTCCGTTTTCTTTTGCCATTCTTTTTTCTTTCCGGCGTGAGACGCACGGTCTGTTATCAAGGGCTAACAACTAAGAAGGAGGATTAGGCGAGAAATGAGATTAGTATACGGGTCGGTTAACACCACCTAGAAATAAAATACACATTACAGACATCGACACAACCGGGCGATTATCGTAGCGATCGCAGCGAGCCACGATTCATGGCGGCTGCTACAATATTGTTTTTATAATCTTGTTGCTGTTTTTTTTTTATGCTTGTAGTAGTTTCTCTTTTTTTTTTAATTCGACGTACGTTCAGTTTCTATTTTACAATTCACGGTCGGAGCATCGGACATCTCTCTTTCTCTCTTTCTCTACGATATTCTGTACATACACACATAGGTACATATAGCTCATATTTACATACATATACATGTATACGTACATGTACATATTTACATGGTACTCTTCTAGCGAGTAGAGCTCGATCAATGGAACGAACCAAATGCATCGGTACTATGTAACAAAATGAGGGTTTCTCTAATTAGAGTCTGGTTAATGAGTAATCGATCAACTATGCTTGGTTCACGTGATTTCGATCTGGCTTTGACGCGAGATAATTGGCCGCGCTCTGGCTTCGCCGCGGAAATCGTGGCGGGTTTTTTTCCCCGTGGAAATTCGTCGAGAACGCAACGAGACGCATTCAGTGAGAAAATTACGGAAATTAATTTCATCGAAGCCAATTTAATTTCAGTAAAAAATTTCTAAACGGGAAAAATAGGTACAGTGATTTTTCTGTATATATACGTCGCCAAGGCCTGGATGATAAACGTCGCGGAATAATCCCCACTACCGCGGGGTATACCGCGGGGTATACTCCGCCGAGGAGTGTAAACATAACCGATCATTTACCGATCTTATTTTAATTTCTTATTTCACGAAATAAATTCGTCTAGATAGAATCGTCTTTGGAAATTATGTGATTATATTCAGTTTTCTTCTATCAAGCCCAACAGCGAACAATTTTCAATACCAATTTCTTCGGAGATAGAAAAGAAAGATTTTGTTGTGTGTCTCGATCGAATTTACCACGATTTTCTCCCGTTCCTCTCTTTTCAACAAATATTGACCACAAACACGCATAATGTGCTGTTAAACACTACGTAAAAACATGTACTGATTATTTCTTGTTATTGTTCACACATCTTTTCACGCAAATCCGGCGCCGAAAAGCGGGAAAACGACGAAAAGCCAGGATCCAAACCCGATCAGACGACTTTCTATCCGAGTGAACGATCTACAGTGAAAATTAATGTCAAAAGATCGCATACGTCGCAAACGTTCTCACTACTTGTCTTTCTCTATGTTAATACGTGAGCTACGTCGAACCAATGTTTTCTACTATCAACTTTGTTAATACCTTTCGTCAAACCGAGGCTCCAGTACGAACTGTAAACGTGGAGACATCGTAAAGTAGATTAGTGGACAGATTCACCAGGATTCTCGCGCGATAAGTGAACGCGAGAACAGTTATCGGTCAGTCGTTCGTCGAGAACGATTCTCGGTAAAGAAAAGAGAGTTCTCGAAACATTCGAAACTAAAAAAAGGAAAGAATCCAAAATAAAAAGAATACAGAAGTCCTTCCGTAACAGAACGAAATCGAAAATTGTTTCACCGATCGCGAGATGAGTGAACTGAAAACGAAACGCAAGGAGCTTAATTATGCAAGAGATCCCCCCTATTTTCGTCGAAACTCGCGTGCAATGTAGTAAATAATTCGTAAATATTCGATGCCTATTCTTTCGGCGCCAGGTTATTTACGTTTGGGGTATAAAAATAGTGTCAAAAGTTGACTGTAATATATTTTCTAATGTTTTTTCGTTTCGAGCAAATCCACTTTTAAAAAGCCTGTTTTCATGGATGAAGTCAGCGATCCCGACTCTAAAAGCTTTTTTTCCCAACTTGAGAGCTATTTTCAACCCTGCATGACTGATGAGTAGGCTGCGGATTTTATGCATTTACGAGCACATTGAGCAGGTGAAAATTCAAGTAGCAGAAAGATCAAAAGAATTTAACGATTTTTCCGGAAAAATTGAAGCTTCTATTTGGTTTCTATTTCTCACTGTAGAAGATTTTTATTTTGTATAAAGATCCGCAGTTTACCGGTGAGTTTCACAAAAATCGTATCAAACCTTTTAAAAAATCCCTTAGGAACTGCTAACAACATTTTTGTTTAAAGAAAGATAATTTTATGGAAATTTCGTGGTCACGCAAAATTAAAACAACTCACTCAATAACACGAGTTCTGTGACATTCTGACAACTCGTAAATCTTAATCAAATTTGATTTACTTAATAACCAGTCAAAGTGTTTCGGACGTGCCACTGGATCCTGGCACTCAGAGTGTCAACAAATGCCAATTCCTTTGTTTGGTTTGCCGCAATTGTCTTTTATTTACTATTACATTTATTTCGTATTATTAGGAACTGTCATCAGTATTTTACCAAAGAGATACGGTAGTTTCCTGAGCATTTGTTCTAAATTGCACGCAAGTTTCGAGGAAATCGATGGGGGGTGACTCGCAGAAGCCGCCGGAATCGACGACCGGTAAAAAATCGTTTGGTTTCGCCGATAGGATTCGAGAACGCGACGATCGAACGGGAAAAGAAAGCGAGAAACGAAAGAAAAGGGTATCGTCGATCGGCGTCGAGCCTGTTACCGAGGAAACTAGGTCTTAACGATGAGGCATCGAAAGAATTTGAGACACGCGATCAACAAGGTCGACCCTCGATGCCGGTACGAGGGTCCGTCAATGCCAACTGACACGCTGCGTTGTTGCGACAACCCGTGTTTTTGGCTCAAGTTCAAATTCCGCTGTCCCGGAGTCCGATCTCAGAATACTATTCCAATTTTTCTCCCACCGGTTTAGCCGCGAGATCGCGGAAGCGAGAGGCCGGGCGCGCGCGCGGTCTCCACAAAAGAGACATCGCTAAAAAACGAAAAAGGAGAGCCAAGGAAAGACACCGGGGGGGGGGGCTTGTGGTGGATGGGTCGCGCGATGATCATTGACGACGCAACTCACCCTGGCGGCGATCGAGGTGGTCGGTTTCTCGAGCAGGTCCCAGAGCCATTTCTGGTATTCGGCGCACTTCCCTTCGCCGAACTCCTCCTCCTCCCTCTGTCGCAGGGACTCGGCCTCCTTGCGCATCTCCTCGTGCACGTGCTCCTTCCTCTGATGGTACTTGTGCTGGCAACAGCTCTCCAGGTAGAGCTCGTCGACGCCCCAGTACTCGAGGTCGTCGCTGAACGCCAGCACGCACATTTCGTCGACGAGATGTAGCTTGCCGGTCCGGTAGAAGTTGAGGATCGAGCTGAACGACTTCGGGTGACGGTCGAAGAAGTACTCGTTGTCGATCAGCGAGTAGTCGTCGCAGAGCTCGGTGATCGCCTCGTGGGTATTGCAGTCCTTGAGACGGCCGAGCCGGGTGTGCGGGAGCCGTTCCAGGGTGCGCCAGAGAACCTCGTGCTTCACACCGCCAACGTTGATCGAGACCCGACGGTTCAGGGCCTTCGATCTCATGATCATGAACGGCTCGGGCGGCAGGGACGTCATCGACCTCGAGAACGCACGCTGCTGTTGCATCTGCAATGGCAGGGGCGGCGGCGGTGGTGGCGGCGGCGGCAACGGCGGTGGCAAAGGCGGCGGCAATGGCGGCGGCGGCAGATTCACCGGCCCGACCGAACCGACGGATCCCACGGTCGTCGAGAACGGGGCATAACGGACCTCCTTGTTCGCTCCTCCACCGCCTCCTACTCCACCTCCCCCTCCACCCACGCCGGGTTTGCCGCCGCCGACTACGGCGATACCTCCGCCTCCGGTCATGCTAACACCCAGTCCGATCACACCTCCGCCGGGCCCTATGGTCCCCGAGCCGACACCGACTCCGAGGGATCCACCTCCAGCACCGGTGCAACTTGGGACAGGTGCACCGGCCCACTGCAGCGTCGTCGGGCCGCCACCCTCGAACACGAAGCCCTGGTCGGTGCCGATGTATGGCACCATGCACGTGGACGACGACGATAGCACCGGGCCCGTGACCACGGCGCTCCCATTACGTTCCCCGTCCGCCAGCGTTGTGTCCTCTTCGAGACGCCTTTTGTTTAGCATCAAACGCACCAGGCCAAGATGATAATAGCACCGCGCTGTTGGCTGCTCCAACCGATCTCTCGGTCTTTGGACCGCGAGGCTTCTCGTTGACGATTCCCTGATTCACGGCAACTTCTTCTTCTTCTTCTTCTTCGTTTCCGGCGTCGTCTTCTGCTTCTTCTTCCTTTGCTTCTTCTTCTTCCTCTGCTTCTTCTTCTCCTTCTTCTTCTTCTTCTTCTTCTTCCTCCTCCTCCTCGTCCTCGTTACCCTTTTTGCGCTTCATCCGTGCCTACGTCTGTCCTCTCGCGTTGGCCCGGCTTAACCGCGCCATAATCTGAAACACAGCCGCACCCGAACCGTTAGAATTAGCTTTGCTAATTGAAAATATTCGATCTCAATTGTGAATACGATTATTGAACACATCATTCGGGCGTATATTTTCGCGTCGACTGCCACGGTGGTCTTTTTGAATTGTTTGAATTGTTTTGAATTTTGAATGCTTCGTACAGGCTTGGTTGTTTCATTCGTGTAGTCTGGCCTGCTCAACAATGGCTCGCGGAACGGATGTGGCTGCTTCTCCTCTTCGCCCGCTCTGCGAGTCGGTCTCCACCATGTCCACTCCGACTCTTCCTTCGGCATGTACATGTACATGAATACGTAGTATTAGTGAATAACCTGCCGGTATAGTGGTCGTGGACCTCGTGCCGAAGGAAAAGACGGAGTGGTGGGGGGGACTGACACCGAGCAGGCGAAGAGGAGAAGTTTTGCATTGTTGAGCAGGCCTGAGTACATGATAAGAGACCCAATTACTGTGCCTACATTAATGACCCTTATTTTTAAAGCATAATGAATATTAAAAAAGAGATATATAACACGTATATTAACTGGTTGTAACCTACCAAGCATAGAACATGTAAGTGAAACGTCTTATAGGAGGGAGAAGATTGTATTTATTTAAACTTTGTCCGATGACTATTGTAATATGTGCTTAAATGAATAAGCCAATTCAGTAATTTCCTATGAAAACGTTTTTATAATGTCAATAATTGTGTAATAGAAAACTGGTAATTTTGACCGTGGTAGGTTTAGTGTTAAGGAAACAAATTTAATTACTATTTTCTAATATTCATTATGCTTTAAAAATAAGTATAATTAATATAGGCACAGTAATTCGGTCCCTAACCCTAAGCGATCAGAGTTATTAGTAATTATTATTAGCTACTTGATAATGCAGTTTACTCTTTACACTATAATTTAGTTTATTTCAGAACGAATAAATTGTGAAAAAAAATAAGCGCACAAAATTCGCACGGCATTCAGCGTGTTAAGTATAAAAACTAGTACTGTACACATTACAGGTGACCCCAAAAATTTCGGGTACCCGACCGGGTCGAAAATTGTTTTAATTGGATCGGGATCAATGAATATGTTAATGTAAGTGCATAAAAGTGGACAGCATTTTTTTGATAAAATATCAATAAAGACATATTTGTAGCAAATATTTGATCGTATAATCTCGGTGATTATTAAATATTGTTGGCACATGTGCAGTTTAGTACCTACACTCGCCAGAAAATGACCAGTCACACACTTTCCTCGTACGTGTTAGTAACGCTTGCGATATTTTAAAGCATGCAATAATTCACGAAGCGTCCGATGTTAACAAATTTGGAGCCGCTAATAAATTCAAGTTTTTTTCCCCCTTCCGCGAAAATAAGGATTCTAGAGCAGCTGTTTGAATATTCATTAGGAAACAATAGACGCTTCTTCGCGAGAAGCGTGCTAGGTTCAACCTATAGGTGGATTATGCGGCTATAAATATACGGCAAAAAAGATCCATCTCCATTGTTTCCTCTAAGAATCAGAATTCTAGCTTCTGGTGCTAGTATTTATTACACCGCTGACCTCATAAAATGTTCACGGGAAAACTTGAAATACTTTAGACGGGCTCCGTCTGTACATTGATAAATAATTTTCACAAGCTATGGTGGTGAATTTATAGTATTATCGTTTTCAGAAAATATCTTCGAACAAATCAATTTTTTAACTTTCCGATTATTCAGTGCCAGTTTCCTCATTGTTCAAATGCATCCTCTTGTTGTGTGAAAAATAAACTCAATTAATTAAAAAAACAAACAGTTGAATATTACACAGTGCAATTTTTATCGTATTTTTTAAAATTTTGTATATTTTACGATCATTCAAATACTTTTATACTTTTACCATCTGCCACGCGTTTACATACATAAACATTCGAATACAGAACAAATGAAAGATCGAATTTCTCAAATTAATTAAACGAAAGACATTTGCCATAAAGTGCTAATTTTCGGATTGGTAGAACGTTGCGATCATTCATCACGTTTCAAAATATATTGGTTCCTGGTGACTTGTGCATTTGCGTTTACGAGCCTAACTTTTAACTATCCTGTGCCGCGAGTATCGTTTCAATGGACGCTTGCGCAAAGACTGTAAAAAGTAACACGCATGTCAACAAACTCTCCTCTCTCTCTCTCTCTCTCTCTCTTTCTCTCTCTCTATCTTCCTCTGTATACTAGGAAAATAAATTAACCGGATAATTAATCTTGTCATTATCGACACTTCGCAAAATGTCATTTTAAGGTAATGCAACTTTTTAACCGACTAATATGTCTAACTCTTGAAACACCAATTGTAACTAGGACTTCGGATTTTACGCATTTATGTCAAAAAAGATCAAAAGAAGAATAGTAAAAAATATTCCAACAATCTAAGAGTATTGTTCCATTACTTCCAACTTAACAAAATAATTAAGGAAAGAGCAAACTGTGTATGCTGTTCCAGCATGCTGTAACGAATGCAGAAAATTTTGATTTTGCATATAAATCTAATTACAACATATTGGACCATTTATAACGGTTTATCCGTTTACTTGAAGGCAGAAGTTTGAAGAATCTAAAAACGCATATATGCGTCACCCGGTGCGAACGTGTTAACGGGTCATTGCAAATAGATTACTGTCTCGGAATCATTTGACCTATATACATCTGAGAGAGGCGTGCCGAACTTCCCCCGAGGACCCAAAATTCGTTAAGTACACGGTATTGGCAGCTCTCCCCCGATTTCTTTCGCGGGAACCCGTTGACTTATTTCCTCGGGAAAACTTGGAGACCGACGGTATCGCGTTCGAATGTCATCCACATATTTACTGCACCCTATGTTCGATTCCATCGGTAAAATTCGGGTCGAGGTCACCCCGGACGAGTTGGTGGTGTGTTGCAACCCCGTTTAAAACGAATGATCGTAGATCAGATGAACCAGGCGGGGGGGGGGGGCTAGTTGCTCAAAAGAAAGGGAAAGAAAGAGGAGCTGTGTGCGTGTCGCTTCTAATGAGGCCGGGGATCTCAAATCTGATATCATCGCACCTATTTTCGTGCGTACGGCGGGCGGGCAGAGACTCTTCCTTTATTACCGAGGCGCGCATTCGCGGGAACGACCACCTCCCTCGGGAGAACGGAGACGGCGAACCGAGGATAGAGGACGGAGAGACGGTCGGCGAAAAGTTCGGAAACGAGAGGGCTGAAAAGTGTTTTTGCCGGGAACATTACGTGTACGACCGGCTATATTTGTACGCGAGGTCAATACTCCCCGACCCAGATACCACGCGAAAAACACCTGTCCTGACCGATAGTCCTGATTGAATCGCACGTGGTTTCGTGCTCGAGGGCTCGAGAGATCAGTATGCAACGGGAGCGATTGCCGTGGCCGAATGCGCCGGGTCTGGGTTAGGTTATTAGCCGTGTTCGATAAGAAAACCCTGGCAAGACCCTTTTGCACTTTCACGCGACCCTTCGGTTTTTTAGGACGCTCCGCCACAGGTCTCGCAGGGTGTCACGTGATCCTACCTTTGGCATACGAAGTGTTTGGGTATTAGAACGTACGTACGTCCGTAGAGCCGGCCAAAAAGGAGAAAGGTCGCTAAGATGGCGCTTTTAGGACCCGGCCAAGTGCATCAGGTGATCCGAAGTTCTGAGCCATTCGACTGTCAGAGCGCCCGTAAAATCTCCGTAAAATTCAAGTTATGCGTCCAATGAAATACGAGCCTTCGAGCGCACGTTTATCATTTATATTTATCTGTGGTTACTCCTTTAACGCTCCGGCGACCGTGTCAGTCTAAACTGCACCAGGACTGCGAATTTACTGCAGGCTTGAGAGTCAGCCTGTACAGCGACGCAAAGATACAGGAAAACTGAAAGTATTTTATGTTTATTTTATTTAACAGGCCGAGTTTACCGAGACTTTCGTTGGTTCGTGTAACAATATGGTAAGTATTTTGACTCCCCTTGATCGCAATTAGATTTACTATATCGAACACGTTATCACTGAAATTGTGCGATCGCATTTTCTAAATAAGGAACTCGAAACTAGAAAAATATCGAACGAGTAAGAGGAATGCATTCTATGCAGTTGTAATGCGCACACACGTCAACGCAAAAATAAATCTGACCTTTATATCAGGCTCACTAACATTTTTCTGCTATTTTTAAGACATTCAGTGCCAAAAGAAGTTTTCCGTTTATTTTAACCGAGGCACAGTGTCGCGAATGGCCATTCTAGGTGGAAAAAAATCATAGATCGCTTCATGCTTCTTCAAACCGATTGAAATTTTCTGTTAGGTTATGAAATGAGATTCAACATATGTAGAACCCTTAAAAATAATATTTATATTGAAAAATATTACATAAATTATAGAAACAAATATAAAAATAAATAAAAAATAGAATATTAAATAACTACAACAATAATATCTAAATATAACAATATAAAAATAATTATTCGCTAATATCGCTGTCGCTGTCAACTAAGTTACTTATGGTATTGACGGAAGTTTTTGTTAAAAATAGATCTAACACACCTTTCGGTAGCGAATTTGTATTTTTTTGCGGTATCACCCTATAATAATTTATGATGGGATCAGAAGTAATTAACAGCATTGCTATTAAGTCGTAGTTTGTAGATACACGCGAATTCTTCCTTCTTATGTCTTTGTTGCGAGCTTCTTGAGCCTCTTCAGACATCATGCCAATTGGCAATAGGCATGATTTACTTATTTCTTCACTATGAAATAATAATTTGTGCACTGTAACGGGCATGTAAAACCAAGGATATAAATTTAAATATAAATCTTTTGTTTCGCAAACAAATTCCTCGAAATTTAGAAAATTAATGTTGTGATCTGAAGAAAGAGCAGATAAGATATAAAAAAATCGTTCAAGAAGTTCCTTATTAATGCTTGTTACTTTCGAAGTTTTTGTAAAGTTTTTGAAGAAACTTCTAGCCGTGTTACTATCATTTGTGAAGCTACTTCCTCCTGCTTCCCTAGAATGCCCATTCGGTCCACCGTACGGTGTTACAAAGATTTAAAAAAATGGTGACAGGCAAGTTAGCAGATTTTTGCAGCTGATATTTGTCAGAATCCCTTCTATATAGTTTCAACTTAATGCAATAAAAATTTCAAGATGGGATCTTTTGAGACTTTCTAGTTCTGCTCTATTAAAGTCAAGTAACCGGCATAGAAAACAGGTACTTAAAAAATCTCTAAAAACTATCGTAAAGGACTTTATCAACGAACTTTGTGAACATCAATGTAAATATTTACTTATGTTAATATAGAATATCGTGCATAGAAGCTTAAAGATTCATATTTATTGCTCTGACATCATTTTCTTTAGAACAAATATAAACGTACGATTTCGCCGTATTACTGTTCGGAGTTTTCGCGTATTGATTTCGATACTTATATCGGTATTAGGCTCAGTAAACATTTCGAAAGAAGAATATATGAATGTTCTATCTATTTTCTGACATGACTTTTTTCCACCTAAAATGGCCGTTCGCGACACTATGCGAGGGTGGGCATGCGATTTGCAGTGAGTCGTGCTCGGTTTTGTGCGTTGTTTATGCAACAAATTCGTTGTGTAGTTTTCATTTCCTGGTTCCTTCTTCCGTGGAATCAATGTTTCACCGATTGCACCGCAATTCAGCGAACCGCCGTATGTATTGTTGTGTACGAAAGGGAAAGAAACGACAGTGGCACGGCACACTTGACTCATTGGGGCTGACCCAGTTTCCCGCGTTAGGCGAACTACTTCCTCCCTACAAGTTCAAAGATCACTATTCCCAAAATGGAATTTTCGCGACGACGGGCTGCCATTGAGCCGATAATTGAAAAGTATTCGATCGAAATCGAAAAGTCGACGTGAGAAATAGATTTTTTTTTAAATGCATTCGGGTACTGTTCATTTCGAGATTCAATTCTGAACACCTGCATTTGATAAATGAAGAATGTAAGTGGAGAAATTGTATGTTGAAGTTAATGTTCCTGTAATGATAGTTTTTAAAAGTTTATGATTTTAAGAGTTCTTGGCAAGTATGGTATTTCCATGGCAATAACCATTTCAGTCGCGTATCAGGACGCCACTCTCGGTAACATAACCTAGAAATATCTTGTGGGGTTACTGTTTAAAAAGATATTTTTAAGACTCTTTTCGATATAATACAGATACTGAGAATCTTATTAAATTTCATTAATAATTTCTGATTTTCTCTTTCAGAGTGATTGAAATTATAAAAATGCTCTTGCAAGAAATTTTTAATGAACTTCTCTGCTGAAGTACATAAAAAATTGTACAAAATCTGAACAAATACAATTTTACTATCAGACTGAGGATTTTATGTATTTTTGGCAAAAATGAGTAGAACACAAAATAGTAGAAACATCAAATGAATTTAATATCACTGATACATTATTTAGAACCTATTAAAATTACTAAGGGAAGAAATCAATTTTTGTGTAACTCCTAATTGATGCAGACAATTTTTATTTTTCATAAAGTCCAGTTATTATTATAAATATGTACCTGTTGCGATTAGTGCTTAATATTGTAACTCGGACTTGTTATCGTAATACTAGAAAGAAGTATTGATAAATTCTGAATGTTGTGGTAGAAAAAAATTTTCGATCGAATGTTCAGTAGCAACAAAGTATATTGTTATGTTCTACCAGTATCACCAGCACACTGTGGCTTAACTGGTATGAAGTTATTTTAGTCATGATATACATATGCGATTGCTTTCAATATAGCCTTGAACCGCGGTTCTGAAAATAATACCCTGAATCGACTAAATGTACCCCAAATGGTGGGGAGCTATCAGTCAAAATAAGGGAGGAGGAGCATCGTCCTTGTGATTAAAATCACCCTAAAGTATCGACCAGCGGAATTACACAGTTTTATCCTCCGTATAGTCAGTCGTTCTAATAAATGAGACGTTTTCAATAAAATAATTTAGCAGTACGCGTGGTTTGAAAATGATCTGAAATAAATATTACAAATACATAAGCATAAATATTGTATTAACATAAATATAATCTCTAAGAAATTGACATGGAAAAAAAAATTTTCAGCAGTTTCTTTTTTAAAAAATAAATCTATTTAGCAGAGACGATGAAATTTCAAATTTGTTTTACTTTGTCGAAGCACAAGCTATTTGTTATAAGCTAGTGATGAAAAACGCGATTGTTGTTCAAGAAATTGCATTCTCCAATCGGGATAAAAGACGTGAACAACAATAGTCGCATCGTGAATCGAGAATTGTAGGAAATTGAGAAGTACCAATTATTATTATCACCGAGTAAGCGACAATAGAAAAGAGTTCTCGTCTTTCATTACCTACACTTCCCAATACAGATTACATCAGGATGTTTACTCATTTTCGCATGCCGTATAAAATTTACGTGAACAACGACTGCCTGTTAAGCTCATTGTATCTCAACACTCAGTGAATGAACTTAATTCAGAAGTCAACATCAAATTCTAGGCCCCCAGGCAGTGCGCAAGGCGTCAATAGTGCCAAACAAATTTAATTACTATTTAACACGTTTCACGCTAATTAACACTGAACCTAGCACGGACGAACGACTGGTATTTTATATCTTCTAGTTATTGAAATTGTCAAAATTCGTTTATGGAAAATAATGGAATAAATTTCAATAAATGTAGCGTTGCCAATTCTATAAGGCAACATTTACCAGATAAACTTTTAATGGTTGGTTCAGTGTTAAGCGTCTCGTTCTGCTTTCCAACTATTAGCGGAGCATAGTAAAGGATGCAGAACGAATAGTGCGGAAGGGATCGCTGCACGGGTTACGAAATGACTTGTTCTTTCGACACTTCCGGTCGGCGTTTCTTCCGATCTAAGTATACTCGTACATACCGATAGCAAAGTGAACGCACGCGGTAGCCCATCTGGATAGCACCCTATCGGCGAATAAACGAGAACTCGCTCCCACGAAGAGGACGACGAGCGAGACGGGAAGAGGATCGATCTCATTCCGGCCGCAGTGACCCAGCCAGTCAGCGTGTCGCAAATACAGTTCGGTCACATGTCATCTCCACGAAGCAGATGAACGGGGAGGACCGCAACGAACGCGACTTTCCACGAGCTTTTCGACACCCGCACCTCTGGAGGACCGTGCTCGCGTACGGCTCAGTATCTACTATGCGCAGATCGATCCGCGTGGGCGGAAGCAACTGCGCGAAACGAAACGTTCCGATCTTCCAGTGACCGTTTGGGTTTCCCGAGGAACGCTCCAGATGAACACGAACGACCCCTTGCGCTGTCATTCACTCGCTGCCAATTCGAAATTCTTCGGACATTTCTACGCGATCATAACGTCCACACTTTACCCCATTCGTATGTACGATTCACGTAATAGACGTTCCATCCTTAACCTCTTAAACACTGCACGCTCGTCCGCAACTTTGTCTCCCAGGTACGGCGCGTTTGTCCGCAACTCTGCCTCCCAGGGACGGCGCGCCTGGCCGCGGAAGGCACAAGAGCCACTATAGTGGCGTTACCGTTCGAACTGATGCTTTCCACGGAAGCCACTATAGTGGCGTACAGGGCTTAAGAGGTCAAATACGAAACATGAAGGGGAACGTGACAGCGGATTTTATGGATTTGTAGAATTGCGGGGGTGAAAGGCAAACTTGTAAGAAAATAAACAAAAATTGGAGATCGGTTATTTTTCATCCAGGGTAAGGGACCCAATTACTGTGCCTATATTAGTTATACTTACTTTTAAAGCAGTATATAAATATATATATATAAATAATAGATAAATATATATATATAAATAATAGATAAATATATATATAAATAATATATAAATATATATATATCTTTTTGAATATTCATTATGCTTTTAAAACAAGTATAATTAATACAGGCACAGTAATTGGTACCCCCACAGCATATAATTGGATCCCTTACCCTATTCAGATCGTTAAGGGAGGAAACAATAATCTAGTTTAAGGGACTCAATTACTGTGGGGGTACCAATTACTGTGCCTAATGTTAAAAAAGAGATATTAAATTTTTTTCATTAAAATCAGTATCTCAATCAGTATCAGTATCAGTATCTCTCAAATCAGTATCCCTTTTTGAATATTCATTATGCTTTTAAAACAAGCATAAGTTTCTATAGAAAAATGTACCCTAACCGCGCGGATCTACCATCATACAGGGTGACCAGGCTCCAAAGGCTTACACTCGAAAACCTCAACAGTCGAAACCTTATGATACCGCACCGTAGAATCCCCCCCCCCCCCCAACCTCTAAGTAGAAACATATAGTTTCGTTGCTAAAAAAATGAATTACTATGAAACGCTTCATTCCTCTATAATTCCTGACAACCACAGCTCGTTATTGCATATTTGGCATAGAAGATTTACGGCAAACTAACCTTGTAATTTCAGTAGAACACGTTCCCAAAATTGAAAAATCAAATGGTCACAGTTTCGACCTCTCAGCGCCTCTATAATCTGGCCAAACTTTGGATCAAACAAATGAAACGTCTATGTTTATAACTATTCGTGTCGCGCACTTTGCGACGCAAGTGACACAACTCGAGGAAACATGTTTTCTGAATAACGAATTGATTTTCTAGCCCGGACATAGAATTGTGTCATCGCGGAGCGCGCGGGAGTCAACGTATTAGAGGTCATTCACAGCAAGGTGTGTACACATTACGCGAACAATCTCTAGATAAGGATTGAGATCGTGAACTCAGCCGAGCGTAACGCTGGATAACGCAGAGAATTTCAAAGCAACGTGCTTATTGGCAACAATTTTAAAACTAATACTGACCATAATGCCAGATTCTGTGCATGGAAGAATACTAAAGTAAATGTCCGAAGTCGAACACAGGAAGTATAAGAAAATAAGTTTGGCCAATGAGGGCGATGCCCCCGCGCATGGGGCGAGATGGTGTGCAATTATTTACACACGACACAGAGCTAAGCGATGCCTGTGTCCTCGTCATCAATTCCGGCAAGTGTACGTGGAACCAATCTTGACATTCTAAACACCGGAGCTGTTCTCCTGTGGACTCTGGGGGCAAATGGCTACAGAAAACACATTCGGCGTTGGCGGCACCTTTCAAGGATTCTCTGATCTGTTAGGGTTGTCCGGAAAGTTCGTACCGATTTTTAAGGGAAACTCAAACGCGGTACGTTTAAATTTCGATATACATTTATTGGATTATTATAAGTGCCATTTCGTTCCATAATCTTTCTCCATCTTTCACGCAACTTGCGTTTTTCGGCGAAGAACTTTTAAATATGATTTTTTATGTCGACCAAAGAGTTAAAGTTTTTGTCATTATGGGAATTGTGTATAATTTAAGAACGTATAAAACCAACAAAAATGAATCTATCCTAATCAAACTTTTTTCTAAAAATACCTGAAACATCGCCTTTTTAGACTATGTACACATACCTTTTGTTTTCAATCATTCCGACATATTCAGACCTATCCTAATGCCAACTACAGAAAAACGGCACGAACTTTCGGGACAACCCAATTATAAGAGACGGTTTTCTTTTGTTTCCTCCTTCTTCGCGCGAGGTACGAATATACGATCATGCCTCTACTTTACCCCGTTAGCACAATCCCTGTAATGAAAATTCTATCTTTACATCCACAAAATAAAGGGAAACGTGATTACGATCGAGGCAAACAAAAATGGCCACCGTACGCGCGAAGAATTGCAAGCCAACTGAAATTGTTCACGCGTTATAGTTCCGAGAAAGGTGACAATATTACCGTGAAATGTACCCTAATCCCGCGACTCTTGACCTTGTTTCCCTACAACATACAGGGTGTCCCAAAAGAATGTGTAAAGACTTTAACAGCTGGTAGTTCATTTAATTTTCTCTCTTTTCAAGTTTAACCGAGAGGTCCGTTCTAACCTGAATAAAAATCGCCATTTTAATGCTCAGTTTCTGGCAAATCATTAACATTGGCAGTTGTTACACTAGGAGCAACAGAAAGTAAGAAAGTACCTGGAAGAATACGTTTCAAAAAATTGACGAACGACGTCATAAGTGGTCTTGAAAATGGTCCGCCATCCGAGGGTTAAAGTATGCACACAGTTTTCCGGGGGCACCCTGTACTCTCCCTCCACCCCCCCCCCCCCAAAAAAGTCTATTTCTCGCCGTTCAAGGAACCACGATTTCGGACATGGTCCAAGCGAGTTGAACGATCGGAATGCCATGGAAAACGACTCTGCGTACAATGACAGGATCCGCCGAACGTTAGCTTTCCGTTCACGTGACATTTTAAAGAGGTATCCGTTTAAATGTCGCCGCACGGCATTTATTCGTGGCATAAATTTCAGAGCGGTTCCTCCCCCTCGGTTCCCGGGGTTAGTCGGTATCCGGTGATGCTCGATGGTCTCGTTATCGATTGAATTATTATGCCTGGTTATTTTGTTCGGGCCCGTTTCGATCGGCGCTGGTCGCCCGACCCGGTGGGTTATGTTGGCAACGGTGTTCCTGGCGGAAACGCACGGGGATCGACGGGCGTATTAATTCCGAAGGTGTATTATTTAAACGCTCCTGGTCCGTGCATTGTTTCGCTGCATCAGGGCCTGGATCTTGGCTGCGCGTCAATGCGTCGCTCTATGGCTAGCGAAAATATTCCCCGGAGTGTCGCAATACCAGTTTCGAGTACTTCGCTTTTAATAACGATCTCCCGGGTCCGAAACCGATGACGCCGCGCGCGCGGGCGCGAATCGAAATCCGGGAAACAACACGACGGCCACAGAGAGACCGATTCGACTTTTCGAACGGACCATTTGTTCGTACGATCGCGGACGACAGTAGTAAAGATGGATGACGAGACTCACCAGGCAGTAGTAACGTGCGACGATTTTACGGCCTGCATTTCAGGATCGAGCGCGTTCTCGCCGAACCGTCGGACGATCGACACTTTTATTCAATTGTTCCCCACTGTTGCACAACTTGTGCCATTGTCACGTTACCGGAGATTAGAGTGGTAAAGTGGAGAAGGTAAACGAAGGTAAAGTGACACGAACGATCATCGTCATTCCTCGCGTTCTAACACAGCTCCCCTTTTTCGAATATCTTCCGCGATTTAAAGAATGCGTAGGGTAAGGGAACCAATTACTGTGGGGGTGCCAATTACCGTGCTTATATCAATCATACGTATTTTTAAAGCGTAATGAATATTACATTATTTCCATTAAAATCAGTTAATGTGTAGGTTATATATCTCTTTTTTAATGTTCATGATGCTTTAAAAGTACAATTAATATAGACACGGTAATTGGGTCCCTCACCCTACCTTGACCAGGCATCACGGTGTTAGTAGATTTTATTAGGCACTGCTGTATTCGACCTAGTATACCCTAACCCCACCACCCCGTTCCCAGACATAGCGCACAATTTTCTTGACCTTTACTTCGTCCGGTGGTTTCTGTTTTCGTAAGCCGTAAAATTTGACCCAGACTGACCTGGAGACCTTATCGATTCTCTCTTCTGAATGAAAGATGCTGTTACAGCCCCCAATTTTGTGTAAACCCGTCAGGTGCGACAGTCTGATCTTTGGCTGGTCTTGATCCATTCCCATTAGTTGACATTATTACTCTGCTCTCTCGAGGGTCAAGTGACACCGATAATAGACATACGGCAATTTTGTAATAAAATCGGTAACCTCGGTGCTGTGATTGAGCACGGAGGCTCTCGCGCATAATGCCGAGTTTTTGCGAATAAACGAACGCAATATCGTGGAACATAATGTTCAATCGACGGAGCGAGTTTTTCAGTGAGACTTCGAGGAACGCGTGGAGACTCGTGTATTTTTGACAGATTCAAGAGCGAGCAGCTGAGAGGTTCAACATATCTGGGTCTGTACGCGCGTTATTCGGGGACAGTATTTGACGCGTGCCGGCACCGTGCTATAACGAAGCAGGCTACTATACGGAAATAGATGTAAGCCAGTAGAAACGTACCGACAACGGTCTCGCGCGAATATTTCTTTTTTTTCTCTCTCCCTCTCCCTCTCTCTCTCACTCTCACTCTCTCTCTCTCTCCCTCTCTCAGCGACTTACCTCTGCTTTATACACGGTCACCATTCGCCCGAGAAGACAAGACGTTGTGCACCACGATGTAGCGCCGCATCTTGTCGTGGCTACCGCGACGAATAATGCACCCGTGACGAGTAGTGACGATCAGTGACGAACAGTGACGAGGGCACCGTACTACCACTTGTTCCACACCAAGCGCTGCAATCGACGTTCACGCGTCTATCGATTAGGAGATGGACAATGTAGCATAGTCACGGGCTTAGATGCAACGCGAGAGGAGAACGGTCCCGAGGTTATTCCCCGTTTCTTCAACGATATCTACCGTGACAATTTGAAATCCGGGCACGACCGCACAGTTCGATCCGTCGGCCGGTTTAATATCGAGCCAGAGAACACGCGAATTACGTTTTCATTCGACGTTCGGGTCGCTCGAGACGGCAGTGGTAACGACGGATGGTAACTGGTAACATCGCCGATCGTGTATCCGGTAGCGATGACGATACGAATTGTACTACTATTATAGCTGGCCCGCGACAGCGGACAGAGGTATTGTTTGGACTACAGCCAGATATGCGCCTGCGTGGGGAATTGCCGTAAAGCTACCCTGTCTATCGCGCGTATGATGAAAACTTGACCTCCGTCTATGCCGTTCGCTTTCCTCTTTTCGCGTACCGATAGCTCGAGATCAATTTTGAATCTGTGTGAAATTTGCGCGTGCGCGCGCTGCGCGCCGCTGCCTGCCAGATGCGCAGAACGCGCGAACAGCCCACGAACACCATACGCATGGTTTTAATCGCCTTTCCATCGAATCGTTCAACGACCACAACAACCGAGCGAGATTTGCAAATGAAAAATAAAATTTTACGTTGACCAATGTGACCTTTTCCAAATTACTCTGTTCTGGTTTTCAGTTATGTCCACGATTCACAACTTTTTAATCGTGCGCAGCTGCATGGAGATGCGCGTAAAATTGTATGTCGATGTACAAACATACGCTTTGTTTATTTGAGTATCGTTGCATAATATAATAGCAACGTGTCTAATTTCGAAGAGTAAAGATTGTCTATTCCATTTTGCTGAAAATTCGTTGAATAACGAAATCAGATGGTGCTGTGCACGAGTGGTTAAATATTTAATAAATGGTTTAATGAGTTAAACGCGAACGGTGGCGCTATCTAGCAACGCAATTAAGGAATTGGAAAAGTCTTTGTAAATTCTTTCAAATAAACCGAAATCAATTTCTTGATAACTAATTTAATTACAGTAGTACTTTTGTATCGTAGAAAAAGCTTTAGCACGCATTACAGCTATTGCTATTATTGTCTGTCGTGAAGTAATAACCACAGGCTACACGCAGTATCAAGAACGATGACGTCAGCGCTCGCTGACATCATAGCTCAATCTTTAAAACGTTCATAATTTTTAAACAATTTTGCGACATTAGTAGAAGACTGTTTCATAAATCCTCTACTAGAAATATCAGGATCTCTGGAAACCCTTCTGAATTTTGTTAAATAATTGCAACTTTGTTTCAATTTGCTTCTGTATTAATTTATTCAATCATTTAAGTATAATTGATTTCTATACAAACCTTAAATAAAAATCAATGTGCAATAAATTAATAATGGATTAATAAGATAACATTAAATATAAATATAAAAAATTTTATTTACAGTGACATTTCTTTGTATATCTCGGACTAAGGCATAAATAGTTTTATCAGTATATAAATAAGTATTTGTATAATGCATGCATCGTTTTGTTAATGTGAATGTCAAAATGTTACACTATATTGTATGAGTCAAAACAAATGAAAGAATTTGTTAATTTCATACATATTTATACACATATTTACAATGTAATCGCCATACTTTTAGTATCTCGAATGAAATAAATAATTAGTTGATCTAAATTTAATGATAAATGTTCATTTTGTACGTAGAGCTACCTTTTTAATAAAACTTGTGATTAATCATTATTTTTCTCTTCAGCAGATTATTTATCAGTGACACTAAAGATGTTTGTATAACAATAAACCAGTCTTTGTACAACGTTTGCTTTATATAGAAATTGCTGTAGCTCTAACAGCTGCACTCAGTAAAGGATTTGGGTCTGGTTCTTCTGTCAAAATATTAACTTTCACCCATTCCCGTCGTTTGTTACTTTGTCGCAGTGCATCGATGACTGCTTGAACGTACAAGCCATCTTCGAAAGTTGATGCAGAAAATACTGGTTCTTTTACCCAACCCTTTTTATCTTCAACAGATTGGAAAGCTTGTCTCAATGCAGAAATCATGTTTCTTAGTCCCTTGACATACGGTCTTGGAATGGAATCGGTGATAGGAAATGGTATATCTTGCAAATCATCTGTATCATGATATAACATTTCTTCTTGCCCGTTACGGTAGCCATATAGATCTCCGCCGCGTGCAAGAAGATGATTACCACCTCCACATATTAATACCTCTTGAGAAAGTTGACCTTGCAAATGGTTGCTTAGGGTTACCGTTACCAATGTACCACCACTCAATTCCATTTGAAAACTACAAAAGTCTGGCGACGTAACGTGCCTTATTCCATTTATATGCTTTGTAGTTTGGGTGAAAGTACGAACCACTGCATGTACTTTGGAGGCGTGTTGACCAGTCAAATGAAAAATTAAATCTATTACATGACTCCCTACTAATGCTAAAATTCCTCCTCCCATTATATCGTCGCACAACCAATCGTATCCTATAAAAATATAGAAAATTATAGTTGTATAAAAGTACAAAATACTTTTCAGAATGATAATTTATTTGAATACAAACCATTGTGTAATAAACTGCCCATATGTACTCTAACTTCTACAACAGTTACAACACCACCTAAATATCCTTCCTCTAAAGCCTTTTTCATGTCAACGAATGCTGGCAAAAATCTTAAACTATGGTTGACAATACTTATTAACGAAGGATAATACTGTGCAGCTCGCACCATTTTTAAAGCTTCGCTTTGACTTAAACCAGCAGGTTTATCACACACAACATGCTTTCCTATGCCTAACGCTTTCACTGCAATTTGTGCATGCAAGCTGGGAGAGCACATAATAAAGATTAAATCAACATCCTTCCTGAGCAATACATCATCTATTCGACTAGTATGAAACGGTATATCTAGGTCAGTCGCAACTTCTGATACTTCTGCCAATGTACGGCCCCAGATAGCTTCAATCCTAAAGCCTTTCTCTCTCAGAAATGGAATAATAATCCTTACAATGCTTCCAGTACCAAAAACTCCAATACCAGGCAATGTCATATTCAATTCTTAAACTTTCCCCTCGCTAGTTTTATCAAATATTAATAATTTAATCTTACTTTCGGTCGAAAAATACTTTTAATACTTTTATACCGTATACTTTCGTATTCGTTTCTATCGATATCCTTTAATTGTTATCTTTAGTATACACAACAAACAAAACATTGTCAAAAGCTATGTATGTATATTACAACCAGGTAAGAACATCACCAAAGATTTCGTCTCTGACATCACATTACAGTTTGTAAAGGCGAAATTTCATGAAAGTCCCTACCTCAGAAGAATAAACCAGTAACCAGAAAACGAATACTGTGTAAGAAAGAATCCTATACTGAAAATTTTTAAATAAGTAAAAATAAACTTACAATGTAACAAACAGTAGTAACAATAAATTATACCACCAGATAACGACAAATATTTTAATCTGTATCTTCATGATAAATTTAGCATTTCAATTTATTAACTCAATTACGATAAAACATGTGCTCAAATATGTAAAATACGTGTGTCAGAATTACAGTCTCATCAAGTTAACATCAAGTATAACATTTATTTTACATATGTATATCGCTTTATGAACTCCGTTGCTTGACACAAGTGTACTGTGGCGTATTGCGAACGAGTCATTAGTTTCCATTCACTTGTCAGTCATTTTTTATCATTGATTTTCCGAAGGTACTCGAAATAAACCGAACATCGACGATGATCGTGCCCTGCGCTAACCTGTCAGTTTGCATTGCGCAAAGATGATAGCCGTTTGTCACGTCCGTTGTATTTAATTAATTATTTAAATATGTAAATATGCAGGTGAACCATATGAACCAGCGGTCACTTTGCTATTTTTTACTTTAAGTTTTTCATTCAAGTGTAAGTGTCGTAAAGCTATTCAACGAATAAAACATGACGGAAATTCGCAAGAGAATAGTCGTCAATGATGATCAGGTAAACGGTTTTTTCCTATTTTACAAGTTTCATTGAGGCCGCGTGACTATTTTTTGCTAGTTTGTTTGTGTCTCCCATTCTGTAATTCACTGTGATTAACTGCGTGTTGACCTTCATATTCAATGTTATACATACATATTAAATGAATTGAATAACGACTATGACAGCTACTAACACTAAATCATTACACCAATGCAATCTGCCACTAATATTATTTTTATGATATAGCTGTAGGAATGCGACTTTAGCTATACGGTGTTTGTCAAAAATACATTCTTTATATACATAATTATACTTCTGGGTGAAATATTTTTTAATAGTATTTTTACATTAATTAATTAATTAATTGATAGTATTTATACGATGTATTCGCTATCTTAATTAGAAGATGAGACACATAAGAAGTTCCAAGCTTAAAAACATTTACATATTCAATCCTTATATTATTGACATGTTTAAAAAGTATTTGTTTTACGTGCTATCAGTAATATTATTTTCATTATGAATTGCAATATTCACTTTATAATTAGGGATGATTGAAATTGTTTTATGTTAATAGAAACATGCTGTTATCTTAAACTTTTAGGTGTTCGTTAGACTTTACACTCTGTTATTTATATGAATATAAATCTGCATAAATACAAATTCTTTCAGCAAAGTCACGTTAATTATAAGTAGTTAATTGTATTTTCTCTATGAACTAAATATTATAATCAAATTTTTATTATATTCATTTTTAATTTTAATTTAATAAAATTTAGTAGTATAAACTCTTTCAAACTCATAATTAATGCGGCAAAGTTAATAAATGATATTTATGTTTTATATTGTATAGAAGGAAGATGTGGAATCTGAAGATGACGCAAAGTTGGAAGTGGAGGAGCTGGCAAAGAGCCTGCCACAGGGAACTGATCATACTCCTCACATTTTGGAATCAGCCCTTTCCGGCTTATCAGATCGGTAAAATTCTCACATGCACTACCTTCGTTGTTTACGAATGATATACATATATTGAATACTGTAAAGATTATTTAATATTTCAGCTGGAAAAACTGGGTGATTAGGACTATTTTTGCACTCTTTATGATTATTGGATTTTGTGGAATTATTTATATTGGACCATTAGCACTGATGGCTACAGTAAGTTTTTTTTTCTGCTAATTGTACGATGTAATTCATAAGGAAATATTATATGTCTTCATATATTTCAATAGACGCTCGTTGTACAAGTTAAATGTTTCCAAGAAATTATTAACATTGGATATGCTGTCTACAGAATTCATGGTTTACCATGGTTTAGATCTCTCTCATGGTATTTCTTAATTACATCCAACTATTTCTTTTACGGAGAAAATTTAATGGATTATTTTGCTGTGGTTATTAACAGAACAGTGAGTACTATCGTGTAATTTTATATCTCGTATAATTGTATAAATGTTGTATAATTTTATTGGATAGCAATGAAAATTTTTCAGTAAATTTGTTCTACTTAAACCTTGATATCATGTATAATATAAAAAGTTTTTTTATCAATCTGCTAACAACAAGAATAATGTAAGTGGCCATGTTATGTAGTTCACCTTGTAAATGTAATTGAATTAAATTGTGAAATATAGTTTTATGAATACATATAGGTTGACATAAAATCAATAGACACCTTTGAGTATCATCTTTATATAGTTTATATGGCTTCCAGTTCTACTTTCTGAGGCTTCCATTAGATCTGTACATATGAAATGCTGTTTTCCGCATTAAACGCCACAAAAAATTTAGAGTCCATAATTTTTTACGTTTTTAATTTTCCAAATATTTCATGAATTTTTATTAATAAGTTTTCTCATCTTTTTAGGAATATTTACGTATACTTGTTACCTACCACCGTTTTATTTCATTTTGTCTATACATCGTTGGTTTTGTATGGTTTGTACTGTCACTCGTAAAGAAATACTATATGAAACAGTTTTCCCTATTTGCTTGGACACACGTTGCCCTACTTATTGTTGTGACACAAAGTTACCTCATAATTAAAAACATTTTCGAAGGTTTGATATGGTGAGTTGTTTATTTATGTAAATTAATATTGCTCTGGAAATACATTTTTTGATTGTGTATATTTACTTTTTTCAGGTTTATTGTTCCAGTTAGTATGATAGTGGCAAATGATGTGATGGCATACATGTTCGGTTTCTTCTTTGGTAAAACACCTTTAATTAAATTGTCTCCAAAAAAGACTTGGGAAGGTTTTATAGGTGGTGGTATCTCAACGGTTATTCTTGGTTTAATGGTAATAGTTTTATTTTCTTAAAAAATATTTCTACAGAGTTACATTCTTGCGAACAGAAGTGAGAGAAAAAGTATTTCAGATATCGTACATCATGTGTCAGTATCGCTACTTTGTCTGTCCCATTGAATACAGTGAAGCATTAGGACGAATGACTATTGATTGCGAACCATCTAGTTTGTTTCAACCTCAGGAATATGGTTTGCCTAGCAGTTTACAAGTTGTATGGAAAGTGGTAATTCATTTGAAAGTCCAGAATTTAGTTTGCATTTTGTAAGAACGTCTGTGGAAACGTTTTACTTTATCTTTTCCAGATTAGTGGAAAATCGACTGTGACGCTGTATCCATTCTTACTACACTCGCTGTCAATGTCAGTATTCAGTTCTGTAATTGGGCCATTCGGAGGATTCTTCGCCAGCGGTTTTAAAAGAGCATTCAAAATTAAGGTAGTTTTTATTGAGTAAAGAGAATTTGATTCGGGATCGGGATGGGTTCTCAAATATATCGAAATTTCCGAATACCCGACTCGTCCCGACTATCGGGGTTCTCACACACCTCAATAAAATACATTTCATTTCATACAGGATTTTGGAGATGTTATTCCTGGACATGGAGGAATAATGGACAGGTTCGATTGCCAGTATTTAATGGCAACATTTGTGAATGTCTATATTTCTTCGTTTATTCAAACTGCTTCGCCTCAAAAACTTCTACAACAGGTAAAGTATTACAAATTTTTATTATTACATTTAGTGTTACTATTTACGACTTCCTATTATTACTTAATAATCAAACTCAACTTATCAGTAAACAAGATATCATTTTTACAATACTATCTTTTTAAAATAACATCTTAAAACTAATAAAAAATATTTTTTTAAATCTATGCAATGTAGGTATACAGCTTAAAACCAGAGCAACAGCTGCAGTTATTCCAAACGCTAAAGGATTCACTAGAAAACAGAGGTTTAATAAATATATATTAATGTTCCACCACCAATTGACATGACTAACTATAAGAGTTTACGTTTAAATTATGCAAAATGTTAGAAAAACTAACTGCTGTTATTTCTAACATTTGTCCGAATATTGTGTGCAATGTACGCTTGCATAAGTTGCAGTAACAATATTAATCGTAACTTCATATTAAATTATGATGGTAAAGTTTATTTTATAATTAGAAGATTAAGAAACATGCCATGCAACATTTGCAGTTTTTTTGCATTCCGCAACAAACAGTCCATTTTTTATCAAGGAAATAATGTTTGTCAAACTGTGATGATGATAGAAATTCAGTTGAGAATTTCTTTTTTATCAATGAAACCAAAGAATGTTGAAGACACTGTGTGTTGTAAAAGGAAAACTTCCAATTTCTTACAGATTTTTTAAGTACATGTTTTCTTTTTCTATACATTGCAATATAATTGTAAATTGGTCGATGAAATCAATGAATTTCTTATACGTGCCCAAAACCGGATCATCAAATTAAATCAGATCTCAATATATTTTTAAATCCTAATTGTGCATTTAAAATCTATAGTATTAGAAGCGAATCTCTGACACAATCCATATATTTCATACATATAATTTTAAAGAAAGCATGACATACAATAGCTAGTTTTATTTGAAAAATCAGCAAGTCTCCATATTTTTTATAATATATTACTAATTGTACAACAGGAATATAAAGAGTATTTCTTTAGCTTGCCTCTATAATCTACTCATTATGTACGTATAATTAATCTGTACAAACTAACGTGGGTATGAAAAATGAACCAAGAGAATTTTGCAATTTTCTTTATGATCAATACTAACTTTGAGATTAATACGTTCGGCGTAATATCTTCTTCACGAAGATACAATAAAAATTCAACAAGACATAGTTCAACGATACCGATACATACTAATAAATAATTGTATCCATATTTTATTAACAAGTACGGTACTTACGAATTTAACAAATGTATGTTTCTAAACAATGTGACTCAGAACATAGCTACGGTTTAATTGTATCTACCAAGTGTAACAATGAAAATAAGATGAAAGAAAGTAACTTCCATATATTTTTAATTTTATTACAAAGAAGGATAAGAAAGTTAAATGGAAATGTAACTGTTTTCCACGATAACTATTTTTTTACTTAGTACTCTTAGTTCTTTCTTATTTAGCATATTACGAATATTTTTCATACCATATACCAATAAATTAAGTAATAAAATAGTCTTAAAATTTAGTACAAGATTGATCAATTTTACTAGATTTACAAATACTGAAAAATATTATTAGAAAATATTTTGTTCCAAGTTATTCTCTCAGATCTACTTAAAATTGTGCCAATTGTTTTTAGAAATAAGAAAATCTTTAAGGGAATGTTATACAATTGAGGAAGGAGAAAAATGTTAAAGTGGCACAACTACAATATTTTTGTGTGATTACATTACATTTCCAATTGAAATTTTATATGCGTTTCATAAAGTTAATTGATGTATGCTTGTACAAGCAAATTACACAATGTACCTAATTCCAAATTAAATATTTGTACTTTCCTTTATCACCAAATGCTTGTATCCTAAGAAATATTTCAATGTTAAAAATATGATGTTAAATATATGTGTGTATATAGAATGAGAGAGAACAGTAATATATAAATAGATAAATGTAAGTATATTTATTTAATAGACACACATAACAAAATATACATACGTGTTTAGATGAAAGATTTATGATGTAATAGATATGTTATTACAACCATAGATTCTTAAATAAAGGTGACTTAAATGTAAATGTATGATAATATATATTTATGTAGTAGCAAAAGGAAATAAAGGAAGTTCTTGTAAATGTTACTCTTGCTGTTGAATTTTTGTCAGAGGCTCCTATGAGAACTTCCCCTTTATCTTCTTATCTTCTCAGCTTCCAAGGAAAGCGTACGACCTTTAAAGGTTACCAATTTAGTTGAAACTCTGAGGACTTATAGATTTCGTTATTCTGTTTATGAAAATTCAAATCCCTTGTCACATTTCCTTTCTTTTTTTTTCATTTATCTGTTCTAATTAATTATATGTTATAAAGTAAACAATCCCATTAGAAAATGGAGGTACATTCCGTATTTCAAATTTGGCTCCTATTTCTATTGGTAATACTGCAGGAATTTAAACGTTGTCGTCTGCTATCGTTTGTTATCGTACCTGATCGTACCTAAGTTCGCGCGGTCGCATAATAGTATCGAGCAATTGTTGGTATACTGTGAAGTGATATTTGACTCGAACTGTGTTCACTCGCTATTAATACTTTGCAGTTGACAGACAGTGATACGGTGATGATATAAATATACATATGTGCCCACATAAACATTGAGTTCAGTTTTTGGAAGTCGGTGATATATTTTATAAAAGCTTCATTTGACATGTCGATTGATCATCACGGTGGCAAGGGTTACGCTCCTTTGCCACAAAGTATAAGTAACACCGATACAGAAGATGAAGATGGTTTGCCCCAACAAAACGAAGCTCCTAAAGAGCATACAGACGATCCACTAGCGGTAAGATCAAATTCAAAAAAATGCTACTAATTTACTATATCGAATGATATAAATGAAGTCTAAAGCATACTAAATCTGGCGGAGAATGTGAAAAACGTAGCGTATTATATGAACGATTACTCATAATATACATATACTTATCGTGGAAAGTACGTTGACGCGCAACAATATATTTGTTTAAACATAGTTCGAATAGGAAACAAATGCTAATTGAGAAGTACGTTAATGGAAACAATAATAAATGACTACAAAATGTTTATAAATACACGCATACATTTATATTTATCTCGTTGCATATGTTTGTCAACTTGTTTCTCACATATAACAATCATTTGTTTATTATTTTCCTTAAGTATATCAGTATATTTTAATACAACTTAGTAATCTATTGTTCTGTTGCATAATAAGAGATTGTTTGACATAGTATTTATTACTCCCTCTGTTCTATATTGTTTGACAAACTTTATAATTATCAGACGTTAAAGAAAAAAGTAAAATGTAAGAAAATTAAAGCATCACCTGGTGCGAAGTTGATACGATTATCATTGCTCTTCAAAATGAAGCAATATAACTACTAATCGACAAAACTATAACTTGCCATGCTTATTATAAAACAAAATTAAAATAAAATGAAGCCATTATTATAAACAAAGCTGTTGCTACATTTGAGGTTACAGATTTAACCACCTTCAGAATTTGATACAGGATCAATAAATAATATAAGTGAGTCATATTAATTGAGTTTAAATTTAATATTATAAATGTTTAACAAAGTTAATTAAGAAACAAATGTAAAAAAAATTATCCATATTCTGTGATCAAATTAAAAGAAGTATGTATTTATTATCATGTTTTGACTTCTGGTATTTTTATGCAAGAGAAAGTGTGTCGACTTACTTTCCACAAAGAATGTAGAAAGTATGTTACGAACTTTAAAAAATTGTAGGAAGCAACCATAGTTCATGAAAATGGAATATATTATCCTTTGGATGAAACAAAAAATGCAACGAATCGTATGAAAAATGGACAGAATATGTTTAAATATTATAGAGATGACATACCAATAATGGTAATCGAGGGAAATGATCAAAATGATTTGTGGAAGCCACGCGACATGTCTCCCCTTCGCCGATTTTGTTTGGTTACGTCCATATTGCTCTGCATTATAACAATAGTTGTATTTTTGTATGTTTTACCTTGCGACAATTCAATGGTATGTCCTACAATCTCTGAACCTAAATCATCAATATCATGGCATAGAACTTTAAATGGACTAGGTATGTTCGATAGAATATCTTGTTTAGTACATATATTTTTTATAGTTATTTAATGAAACTTTTGTTACTTTATTTATGTGTACATTTTCAGAATTATACGGGCCTATCTCTATCATTCAAGATGAACTTCTTTATTATTCATCTAATCTGATATTCTTCGTTCGTGGACAAAAATTCAAAGGGAATGACACATCCGAAGATCCGGGGCAAATATCAGCAGGAGGAGGGATTATGTCATTGCAAGAAAGTAGTGGTGCACCGTTATGGCTGGTCTCATTGAAAAGATCACCTACTGAAATGGATTGTATTTCGGTTGATACTGATAAATCTGGGAAACCAGATTGCATAGTTGCTGGTGATCAAGGCCTCCTAGCTAGTATCGATCCTATTGCAGGCATTATACACTGGAGTTCAAAAATCCATACATTTGAAAAGCTACCTATCATTTTGCCAGATATTGATTCAGATGGAGTTGCAGATTTTTTGAGTATAGAAATAGCAATACAAAGTATGCCTAATCTTGTTCTTTTATCCGGAAAGACTGGTACTCTTCTAGGAAGATATTTACCTGAAAACTGTTCGCTAATTGACATATACGTTTCCATTGATACTATAGCTTACGTTTGCAACGATAATAGCAGAAAAAGTAAGTGATTACTTTCTAGATATTGATATTTTATGGCTTATTTTTATATGGAATTGTTTTTTCTTTTGCAGGTACTGTTAAAACAATGACTTTTGTTGGTTTACTTCATGCTATGAAGCTACCAGAGTCGTATAAACAATCTGTAGCAAAGTCATCATTACCGTTTCGTATGTTCGAAACATTAACGCACGACGACGAGAAACATAGTTGGAGGCCTACATTATATCACTCTTTATCTATCGAAAATGAAGGTTTATGTCCTGGAGAATTTTGCAAAGCTAGTATAAACTTAACGTTGCAAGCACCTGGAAGCCAACCAATAACCATATGGGACCATGTTAGTTCAAATTCTTTTGTATCGAAACCAGCTTTTCTAGTTACACCTGGGAATCCATACACTTCCGGATTCGCCATTAAGTTTTGGCAATGGATCGATTCGATAACAGAACATACAAAGACAGTGTCTGCTATCACAGAGAGAAGGTTGATAGAAAGCGTATTAATAGTTTTTGTAAACTATACAGACGTACAAGTGATGAACGCAAGCCAGAGCGACATTATTCAGTTGTGTCAAGCCGCAGATTGTCAACCAAATTTGAATTTACGTGCCCGTTTTAGTTCAATTAAAATCGATTATACGAGCGAAGACAAATTCCCAGAATTAATAACTTATTGGTCTTCATATAATGTAGAGTCGCAAAAGGAACTTTATCTGACGTCTAACATTCAAGTTGTAAAATTAGATTCCATCATGACTAGTCTACCACGTATAAGTGTTTAATGATTTTTCTGTTTACTTAGCAGCTATACTTGTTTTTAAGTACATTACCCTCAGCTTCACCACTCAAAAGCAAGCATAATAAACAACAACGAAACGAAACGGAAACTTAAGTCCATTTCGTGAATATATTTAAGTGAATTTATTATTGAAGGTGACTGGTCATAAATCTATTAGAGCTAGTCAACACATTAAGAGTAACGGAACAATGATTTTCATAGTTGCCTAATTTAATGTAAAATCATCATTCAAACAACAAATTTTCATTCTAGGAGGCCATTGTTAATGTCTACATATTTTAAATGAACTCTCAATGGTGCCTTGCAAAAGTTATATAGAAAAATTATGAGCATATGTATAAAATTTAAATTTGCAAAAATACTCGCATGTTATTAGAGAACATATTACATATGTATGTTTAACAAAGTCCTGAAAGAGATAGCAAAGTTCCTTTTCTAATATTACTTAACAGTGTGTGTGTGAGATTTTTTTCATGTAAATTTATTATTCATCTCGAGTGAATCATTTCCTACAAGGAATAGAGCTTATTGCACACCAATGCTAGTGCAGCATAATAGAAATTTAATAGCGAATAAAAATCTAATTCTAGTCAAATTTGTATTATTATATTCGTTTTATTTAAAATTTATGTATTTATACATTATTGTAAATTAATTACTCATTATTCCAAAGTGCAATGATGCTTTCCCGATTTCTTTCTTGTAAATGATTTTGCTTCTAAATGAAAGTATACCAACCCTGAAGCAAACGGTACTAATTGTATATGACTCTATAGATTGTATTTTCTTAAATACATTAAATTTTGTTGATTGTTCAAATGTATAATTCTTTCTTGAAATAAAAGAATTCGAATGAAAACAGTCACGAACGTTGTAATAATATTGCAAATCTCAACAAATAAAAAAAAATTTGTAAATTTATGTATGTATATAGAAATCTTGCAAAACCTCATTTCGAGAAATTCGATGAAGTAATTTGAAGTGCTTCGTATGCAAATAAAACATTACACGAAACAATATGCAGTTTTGAATTAATATTTCTACAGAATGGTAGTGGGGATGGCTGACCATGGATGACAGAGCAAATCAGTGTGGGTCACATTTACCTAGTACTACATACAGTGTAAGTTGTACTATTTTAAGTAACGGGTGTGCGATGCAGTGTGTAACTCGACTGATAATTTCTATCAGCTGATCCACAATAATTGATAAATCAAAGTTGTTAACTGTATATGAAGAAAGCAATAAAAGCGGCTGGAATCTAACCTCGATTCGTATAAGAGAAAATAGCCTGACATGCGCCTATGTGACGTGTGTTGGATATACGAATAATACATATGTACGTGCGATAACCTGTACTATACTGGTTACACGATGGCTACGGGGAAGCGAAGAAATGTGCATTCTACGCTTGGCAATTCCACAATGTTTGGTTCAACAGCAAGTAATGTAAGAACGAGCCGTTTGAACTTTCGTCCGAATTCATCTCAGGAGGACAGAGGCGGAACTCGGCCGACCGCTGCTCCCAGTTCCATAGGTCTAATTCTCGTAACGATGTTTTTACATGTTTGTAAAAAATCATTACTGTTCGATACGAGACTTAAGGTTGCTATATATTGTGGTGCGATATTCGTAGTATCGATCATAGCGGACTTTGTTACAATGCCAAGAACATATTTCTCACGTTCGGATAACATGCTGAACCAATACTTCGTGAAGTGGGGATGGGGGTGGCTGCTGACTGTAACCGTTCCATGGGTCGTGTTGACTGCGCATACACTTGGCTGCGGTCGTCGGTCCTTTCTACTGAAACACCTTGCCAGATTGGCCCTGGCAACGATTGCCTGGTTATTATGGATCAGATTATTTAATTACATCGAGACGAATTACGGTCGATGCCTCAACACGAGGGACATACAATTGCAGACGAAAGCGAAATGCCTTCAGTCCGGCAAATTCTGGAGTGGTCTCGACATATCCGGACACACATTTATCCTGATATATTCAAGTTTAATTCTAGCAGAAGAGGGCTCCTCGTTAGTCGGATGGGAGGGTATAAAAGATTTGGTTATGCGGGAGGAGCACTCGCGAACCACTCCGAACGATCCTAGTAGCGGACCACTTCGGAATTTGTCGAACTCCGATTTAGAGTTCTTGAAGAAGGCGCACAAAGAGCTCACCCCCTATCTCAGGGGTCTTTTCGTCGCGATGACGCTGCAACAGCTACTGTGGGACATTATGTTGATATCTACGATGCTCTATTATCATATTATGATAGAGAAATTCATCGGTGGTGTAGCTGCCGTGTTGACATGGTACGTCACGTATCAGTGGTGGTACAAAACGTCGAAAAATTCGCTACCTCCACCTGGTGACGGTTTATTTAAATACAACGAGGTGAAGGTTCATGACAACAACAATACGATTAGATCAAGACGCAGCACTTTAAATGGTACAAACAGATTTATGGGACTTCCAATTCGCACGAATCAAGATAACACCGAAACGAATGGTGTCAATAGACAATCAGACACTGACGCAACTACCTCTAGATTATAAAAATTAAGAATCAGCTTCTTGTTTTTTTATTTTATTGGTTGGATTGGTCGAAGTTTTTGATGGTTTTAGGTAGCTTTCTTAATTATATTTCTTAATACAATTTTCGGAATTGTATATAATAGTGGTATTTTTTAATTATACAATGTATAATCAACAAAAAATTTGCTAAGCGATTCATTGTGTTACTTGGGAAACGGTTTTAGCTCATGTGGTATTTGCCCATTTTGAATACGTATTTGAAGTCGTCGATAAGTTCCACACATTTTTGGTGATATTTTGTCTATATAAAGAAATTACTACTTTTGCGATAGAAATTTAAATTAAATTACGTAAGTATCTCAAACAATTGTTGTTTATGTTTGGTAATATATACAGTATATCAAAACAAAGTACGTATTCCTCATTTACCTATGTATGGATTGTTCAACCAATCAGACTACACCTACATAGTACAATTATTCTTATGGATATATACCTTTCCTGACCTTGTTTTGTAATTTATATTTAATAAACTTTATTGTTAACAAAGTGTTTGTCTCAGTAATTGATTAAAAAAAAAAAGGACTTGTAATACGAATGTAATATAATCTGTTGTCGAAAGTACAAAATACATTGTCACATCCATTTTACGTGTATGCGTGTATTCATTTTCACATATTTATCAGATTTTCTGTACTTTTCTGTACTACTGTTGCATGTAGGATTTAATTCACTAGCCTATAAAAAGTTGTATAAAAGAATACATTTTTCTTAGTAGTTTCCCGCGTCGCTACGTTCATTCAACAAATTTCATTCTTTTAATGTGATAACTACTATTCTAAGGATAGTACCAAATCTGATAGTAGTTACACAGGGTGTCCCAAAATTGTTGTACTTCCTTGAATGGAGCGATTCCCGAGGTCATTTGATGCAACTTGTTCCTTTGGGAAAATGTTCGCCGTGGCTGTATTAAGGAGTCGTTAACGAAAAACACGGATCAATCAGAGCGCAGCTATAGCGGAAGGATTTCGGATCAGCCAATGCCAATGCCAACGTCCACTGTAGCCGCGCTCTGATTGGTCCGTGTTTTACGTTAATAACTCCTTTACGAAGCCTGGGAGAACATTTTTGCAAAGAAAAGTAACTTGAAGGAAGTACAACATTTTTAGGACACCCTGTATACTTGTTTTGAATGGTTGCTGGTGACAGTGTTATACAACTTCACCTGTTTGTGTGCAATAAACATAACATAAAAAGCAGCAATATAAGATAATGCACATTACACAGTGCACTTACGTTTTGTTATATTGAATTCATGTTTCTCCCTTAATTCAAATTGTCCTATTATCCGCTGATGATCTACTTTCAGTAACGGCCATTCTAATTAATATCTAATTTTGAATGCAATTGCTTTTGATGGGTGATGTTTTTTTTTAAATGATAACCTAAAGAATATATACTTAATCGGTTAACAAAATAGAAAAGAAGAGATTATAGATTATTTGTACAGGCGCGACATTATTGTCGTTTAATATCACCAAACTTGCTCGCATATCGTGCTTAAAAATGTTATATATCCGTGACAATAATATACGTTTTACATACTTCAACAAAATCTTTGTCGTTCATACATAAATAAGTTACATGTTTGTTTTATATTTTCGTGCGTTTGGCATTTTTTCACGACGTAGTCCAGCAGTTTATTTACTTTTTTTTATCTTACTTCTACGGATCCCTATACTCAATCGATCCTTAAGAAAAAAAAACTTCAATGCTCGAAATTCTCACATATACAATATATAATATCTTATACGTAAAAAGACGCACGATTTTCTAAGTTCCAGCAATGAAGAAACTGTACAATAATGGCGTTCGTTCAACATTGTGTGTCTGTTTACATAGTATACCAAGAGGAAAAAAAAATCAAAAGATAAAATCTTGATATTGCGATTAGAACAATCTGCTTAATTAGAAACGTTTCTGTTTCTAATACAATGTTCCTGTTCTGATATCACACGTTATCGTTACTGCAGCTAATTACATGGTACATCTACGAAATATTTATGCAAGTAGGTACATATTTACCTTTAAGGCAGTAAGCTGCGTTATTAAACTTTTGATCTTTTACGAGCGATCGCGTCTTCCACCGCTTTGAGCTGTTTCAATAGTTCTTCCCGTCTTGAGCTCGCTTTCTTAGCTGCTTTCGCTGCAGCCGCGGCGACGCTTGCTTTGCTATCGATCAAAGGCGGCGATTCTAATGGTCTCTTCTTTCCAGCCATCATTCCGGACCGATCAATCTTTTTCACAGCCGTGGCATTGCTAGTTGGTTTCAGCGTCAGCTTGATTTGTTGTTTGGTACCGCTTAGCTTCAGAGCATCGATACCCTTCGAATCTTTTCGCGTTATCGGCGGTGTTGAACCTTTCCTGCGGCGTGTCTCGCTGGAAGAAGACGAGTAACTTGATTCGCTGGAGTCGCTGCTGCTACCGCTGCTTTCTGATCCGGAACTGCTGTGCGATGATCTGAAAAATGTGCTTATCAAAGTACCACGCGACAAGATCCCAATGTGTTTTTTAACCGTTGAAAAATGAGAATGGAGAAGCTATTTGAAATGTTTACCTGGATCTTGATCGACTTTTGATAACCTTTGCCACAGCAGCTGCTGCTATAGCTGCTTTGTCTCTTGCCTTCTCGTGGTGACGCTGATGAGACGATAGAGGGCTTGGCGCAGGAGGGTTCAGCCCGGCACGTCGGTGCAACGTACCGGTTGTGGGTGAAATGGAACCTTTCGGTGGACGTGGAGAAGGAGCAGGTGGATTCATTAGCATGGCACCGCGTTGGGGCGCAGCAGCTGCGACTGCCGGAGGATTTGAGGGTGGCGATGTTGCGACTGCTTTTCCTTTGCCAGCACCACGGGCTCTAGAGGGAGGGGATGGTGAACGGGACCTGGATAGGGAGTCGTAAGAACTGTAGCTAGATCGGCTCGAGCTACGGCTAGAACTAAAAAGAGCATACACGATACTCGTACGTTGTTGCACGGAAAAAATATTGAAAAAATTTCAGCCAGACGCGTATCTTTGTAAAAGAAACTAAAAGATCCAATTTTTACGGGTTCTACGATAACTCTAACAGGCTTGGGCATTATTCAAATCACATATTTGGAAAATGAAGATTTGAATAACATATGATCTTACTCGATTATAGATGCTATGTTAAAATGTGAAAATAATTTTTCTCTAGACTATTTCATTATTTCAAGTAAGAATTTTCACGAACTCCAATTCAAAAGAAATTATAATCAAGCCTGAACTCTAAATAGATTATTACCACAACTGATGGTCTTACGAAAATTTGATCATTGTACATCAGGCGAGAATAATGTTAGTTACGAATTCGAGTATTTGTTCTATGTATCAACGTTACAGTTTTTACGTGATCACCATAGTTCTAATTACAACGCCGTTCGTCGAGACTAGAAAATACTACTACCAATAGAGGATGTTTTACTAATAAAGGCGTTACTCAAATGGCCACCGTCGATTTTTATGCGAGTTTCAAGCAATATAGAACTCGTGCCAAAGTTCAAATATACCATTTATGTTTTTAAGATTCAGAAAAATCAAAGCGACCGCTCGAATAACACCTATTACAAGAAAAATAAAATACTGTAATGTTTACCTGGTTGACGAATACGAAGAACCTGATGAATACGATTGCCTTCGCGAACGTCGAGACGACGTATTCCGTCGCACAGTACTCGGAGACTTCCTTCGCATCCAAGGATCCGCCCATTCATCTCCTCTACCCCTTTCCACTGGCGGTGGTTCTTCCTCCCGCCATGGTTTCGTTGGTGGAATACGTTCTACTATAACTTCCCTTGACGGACGCTTATGCTTTTTCTCATATTTCTCATAATACTCTCGCTCCCTGTCGCGTTCGCGTTCCCTTTCCCTTTCACGATCTCTTGTGTGTGGCGGTGGAGAAACGGAATGGGGTGTTCCACGAGGTACAGTATGGTAGTCGATTCGTTCTCGGTATTCCGTAACACGAGAATCAGCTTTGTAATGTACTCTCCTGTAAAAATTAGTAAATTTATCTTTTAAAGTGCAAATTAGAAAAGGAAACAAAGCGTATCGTTTCACAGTCAACAAGAATATTACCTATAATACTCTGGTGGTGGTGCTGCCGGTGGTGCATAGTAAGGATCAGGTTCTTCGATGTATCTTTCAGGTGTAATCCTTGGCGCCGGTATTCTTCGAGGAGCCTCCCTAGGTGGCCACCTTTCGACGGGTGGTTCTGGGCTAGCTGCTCTGACATAGTAACCGGCTTCTCTATCTAATTCATCTTGACCTAAGCTTAAGTTCATTTTCTTCTCTTCGAAGTCCATATCCGATTCTTTACGCTTGTTTGCTTTGCGCATCATCTACGCAAAAATAAATAAACATTAATGAGGTGCTCTTTATTTCAAAATGTATTTATAATTTGTGTATGTATAATAAATTTGCGGTAACGAAAACTGACTTCTTTAGCGTGTCGTAATCCACGTTCCCACGCAGATTCAGTAGGGAGCTCCTCTACTTTAGGTGTATGCGATGGCGCGCCACCATAACCAGGCAACGGTCGTACCATATTTGGTCTATCGATATGCGGTCTGAACTCGTGCTGAGTGGTAGCATGTGGTGGATACGCCATTGGCCTCACCATATCAAACATAGTGTAATTACCCTTATCTGTTACGCCTGGATGTAAAAATCTACAACTGACACCCCACGTGCATTGACCGCGGTTGTAAAAACGGCAAACAGGCCTCGGTTCTGTTTCTTCTGGTCGAGCATCATCACCATCGCTCAATTCGCCTTCCTCTAATTCCGATTCTGCTTTCTCCCCATCTTCTTCTCCTTCTTCTTTGTCGCCTCCATCCTTCAACTTTATTTTATCTTTGTCTTTGTCCTTATCTTTCCTATCTTTGTCATCTTTGTTGTCCTTAACATTTGGCCCATCCGTTTCACCTAAAAGTATCACATTTATTTTTTACTTATGTTCAAATTGCATTTATCCTTTTTTTATGTCTTTGTAACTATAAGATATATATACCTTCATCACGTTCATCCTTCCACTGACCATCTGCTTCAAAGTCCAATTGCTCGCTTTCCTCTGTTAATCCAACTTGTGCATTTTTATCTTCTTTCTCTACTTTATCATCGTGATCTCCTATGCGTCTGTCCTCGTTCTGCTTATTTTCGTTAAGTTCTGATTCATGTTCTGCTGTACCATCAACTCCATCCATGCTTTCGAGATCAGAAACATCTGACAAATCTTCACCGTGTGTAATCGGTGCCGGCTTTGATTTAGCTATAGATTCGGGCTCGTCTTCGATATCTCCATCTGAAATTTGTTCTCCGTCTAATTCGTTAAATGAACCACTTTTCGTCGGCGGCGAATGAGGTGGTGAATGTTTCTCAGATTCTTGATCATCCATTGTAGAAGCTGGATCCGACTTTGGAGAACTTCTTCCTGAAAGTAATGATTTTGCTGAACTATGCCCAGATCTTGGCGATTTTGGCGAGCTTTGTCTTGATTCACTATTTTTATAAGAATAAGATTTAGGAGAATTATCAGCAGATCTTTGCGCGTCAACCTCCAGTTCAAATTGCTTGGGTTCTGTGTCCTCCAAGTGTAAAGACTTTAAGTCATTTGGGGTAGATGGACATGATCTTTCATCTGGTATAGGTGAGCAAGATAAACTTCTATCGCTTCTGGGTGAATCCAAAGAGTTATTTCTCGAACGATACGATTTTGGCGTATTAGGTGGTGATTTTGATATACTACGTGTAGATCTTGGAGAACCTTCTTCACTAGGAGATGCTAGCCCAGACCTTTGAGATTTCGGTGATATTGGTATATATGCTGGAGAGTTTGGTGTGTATGCTGGTGATTGTGAATCCCTTTCAGACATAACAGATGCCGGAGATTTTCCTCTCGAAGAAATAGAACTTGCTCTCGACTTATGACCCGATACAGATGAACGATGCGAGTAGCATGGTGAAGCCACATTGTCAGCAGACGCAACTGCATTTCTTCTTCCATCGTAACCCTCTGAGGAGGAACTTTCTGAACCAGAGTCTGACATGATGAATTATTCTAACCTGTAAACAAGTGATATTTTTACAGTATTTGTAATGAAATTTGATGCAAGACTGGGACCACTGTTCAAACAAGTTATTAATCGCTCTTACTTGAGAGAAGTGAACTTTTTAGCCGTACCAACCGAATGTAGCACTGTAAAATCTGCATCAGTAGCAGCGCATGGCTTACCTGTATCAATAAGAACCTGTGCAGTACTCGCTCTTGAAGGCACAACGCGCGCGCTCCATACCGTGTCGAACATACTTTTTATATCACGTTGAGAACTTTTTTTACTAGCAACTTTTATACTTTATACTTAAACTGAACTTTTTGCACATATACAATACATACTGTTATTTTTCAGGATTTCTTGCCCGGAACTTTTTTGTTTACGTTTTAAACTTTTCGAGCACAACACAAACTAATAAATACCGGTAAACCGCAAACCGTTTTTATACTGCACTAGAAACTATAGCGAACGGACTTTCAACCTGTAAGAATATCTTTTGGGCATATGGAACGATACAGAAAAAGGAAGAAAGGAGAAATTTAGGAAATGATAAATCAAAGTATTGTTTTTACCAACAGATGCAAATAAAACTATGTAACACTAATTTCAATTAGCCTGTTTTCATGGCTATTAGAATATAAAATTTACAAATAAAAAAATACTTCACTATTATTAGGAAAGAAAACAGAAAAATTCAATAATATATTTATAAAAGAATCAATTATGTTTTACATACTGCAATAATATTGGAAAAATCAATATTAATCATGAAAACAACTAATAAACTGGTAATCAATGTATAATTATACAAATGAGATTATTTTTCATTTGAATCAAAAATTAATTATGTGCACCCAAAAAATTTATTATGTTTTCAACTCGAAGAATGATCAATTAAATTGGTAATATAATTTTACTTAATTCATTTAATTATAATATCATAAAAGTTATTATAAAATCTCGGCATATTGTATCAACATGACAACACATTTTCGTTAAATAATATTTCAACTGTAATTAACATACAACTATTAAAGAATTGCAAAACAAAAATAACAGAAATATTTCATTGTGTAAAAACGTTACTGCTACTCGATTACTCAAACCTAATACACGTTAATCGTTACATTGAATACAAGTTCATTCGGGTATTTCCATGGTTGCATTGAGGTTAACACTGCATTGATTTTAGGTATAACTGCAGCTGAACCTGTAAATCTCTGAACGGACGAATTCTCGGAATTTTGTAAAACATTTTGGAAAATATACAAAATATTTGATGAATTTTGCTATGAACGTGTTGTGGGATTCTTACCTTGGTTGCGCTAATGCCTGTAGGCCTGTGGAGACTATAAGGCTCCGAGGCTTTAGGCCGATGGCGTCACCCAGATAAAACGGTTCGACTTTTCAGGTGCGTCCTCGTTTTACCGTTTTTCTGAATAACTTTATCCAATGATGGAACGTTGTTAATTCCAAAACTAATTGGCCACCGCAGAATCAGTCTTAAAAAGGAGAAAGCACAAACGAAAAATTCGTGGAACGTAGGAATCGAAAGTCCTCCATTACTGTAAACGTAAACCACGAATTACCTGTAGATGGTATGTTCCGAAATTATACGAACCCTTTGTTTTGTACTGTTTTGCACCGTTTTGTACGTTCTCAAAACTTTAAGGTTGGTAACCATGACACGTGTACGCAGAGAATTATTCATACAGACTTTTTAAAATATTTTTTACTTGCGATGTATTCATATATGCAATTCAATTTAATCGACAACAACTTTTACGGAATGTAATACATATTATATACATTTAAAAATTCTACCAATCATAACTCAGTTTATGATGAAACATAAACTAACGTGTTCCATTCTTTACAGAAGTTTTATATAAAGTAAATTCCAACGACAATTGTTGATTAATGCATTTATTAATACATACTTAATAGTTACAATGAGTCAAGCGCTTAAAGTATTTACATTGAAATGCTTTTTAGGGGAAAAAGCCATGATCACATTCTACGTAAGACCAGAGGTAAGACATGTTACTTGCTTGAGCGTTTTGCCGTACAGGCGCCACAAGTCTTATAGACCATATATTTTTTTTACACATGAAAAAATTAAATTTATTCTGATATTTCGAATTTGTAGCTCGTGCAGACAAAAGATTACAATTTTTTCTAAAGAAAAACTTAACAAACTAAAAAAGTATATCGACGGTACTAAATAATTGTTTTAACATCGCAGATTTATTAAACTATAATATGTATAGCTAGAAATTGTATATATCATTTGTTCATTGAACAATTTATTTATGATAGCCATGTTGTTCTTTCAAGATTAGAACGATCTGTTAGTAATGCTAAATCGGCACGTCCATCCATTAATAATTGCGTTACTTTTGAAGCGAAAGCTGGATTTGCTTTCATTTGTTGAAGCAGCCATTCTACAGGTATTCTAAAAGCAAAATATTATGTTAATGGAACCTATTATGAGCTATTTGCTTCTTTACATTACTATTAACAACATCAATATTTTTCTTCTTTATATTTGAGTGGAACTAATAATATTTACTTCAAACAGTTCTTAAAAATATTATTTAGTTAACAGGTCAGCTCAATGAGGACCCTTTGATTTAAATCCTGGGCGCCAAAATTGAAAATGAAGAGTATTGTCATGTTCCTCAAATCACGCGGTACATAAAATATTTAAAGTTAATATTATTTGTTTCGAAACGAAAAATTGATACAAACGTTGTACAATTTGTATATTCGTCTGTGTATGTGTATGTGTGTGTGTATAGTTTGAAAATAATTAATAAAAGGCTATTTAAAAATTTCATATGTACGTACCCCTGAGGGAAATATCGTAGAAGTGTAAATAAAATCCGTTCGTTTTTATTAGTATTGGAAACGTCAGCAGTACTTTGCCTTTTCCCAAAGCCGTATGCAGTGGACATAATTACTGGTTTAAATCCACGAATGACCCGCGGCCTCGCAGTATGTTTCACGAAATGAGAGAAATTGCGGTGCCTAGGTGTCGCAGCGATCATTCCGGCGGCGAAAGCCAAAATGATGATTATAGCTGGTCGCATGGTATTCTAATATTAAAAATTGTTACGATTACAAATTCATAATGGTTAATCATAGGTATATTAGTACAAAAAATGATTGTATTTGCCCAAAAGAAACAAATGGATTTGACGAACATCCAGTAACATATGTTTGCATTCGTTTTTTTAAACACTGATTGTAACTTATTTTAATAATTATGACAATATTATCCATATCCTTCTGTTTGGGCCCTTTTTTATATTTTGATAGTATTATAAAATGATAGAGACGAAATGATAATTACACCGAGTAGACTACACTTATGTCAACACTAATCAGGTTTAATAAGTTTAAATTTAAAATATCACAACCATTCTTTCCTTATCCAGATGAAGATACATTAACGGTATAATTTCGTCTCCATTGCTTACGTTAATCTTATACAACTACGCAAAAGATGAACTTGTTACGAGATTATAGAAATTAAAATATTATCGGGTGTGCAGATTTGTATATATATATATATGTGTGTGTACCAAGAATTTGTAAAACTTGTAATGTATTTAATAATTACTTACAATTCAGCAGCGAATTTATTATAAGATGAATATGTACGTTTAAACATACAATTTTCGTATACTTACGTGGACAATTTAACATTACTACGTTTTTCTATTATATATTATATGCAATACTATTATAATTATTGATACTCGCTAAATAAAATGAAAGTGGTAGTAGACTGAATGTACATGACATAATTATTAATCGAACTAAATAGAAGATGCACTTGTTACAACTGAGAAGAAGTTCGAACGTGTAATCTTCCACGAATATTTAAATTTAAAATTTAACGGATGCTTTGAATCCATGATATTGCATTCGAGAAGATTCAACTTAAACTATAGGCGAGCAGAATAGTCTTGTAACGGCACGTAAAAGGGACTGAGCTGGAAATTTATCGCAGTTCCTTTTGTATCAGGCCGCCGACACCGCCGTTGTAGCCGCCGTTGTAGCCGCCTTCGTCGGCGTCAACTGCGTCAATGGCGTCGTGGCCGCCGATACTTCACCTATTTATTTAAATTTTACTTATATTTTAAAACAACTAAGATTCTAAGGGATGTAAAAATATTTTTTCCGATCGCACAATTTTTAGATCCGTAAAAAAAATCTATTAAAGACTTAAACATCATTGTCTAATCATTGTAAAAACGGTGCAGCTTTCGGCGCCTTCAACGTTCTCCCGGCGGCCGTTCTAGCCGACGAAGCCGCCTATGTTTGCTAAAATACGGTATTCAAGCAAATATGTAACGTAAGAGAAGGCGAATACGTTATAATTTCGTACAACGATGATGATTCTCGTAATTCGATTTATTAACATTAGTGTAGATGTAATCTGAAAGGACCGATGTTGAGGAAACCTTTACATAAGCCACACACCACCGCCGCTTGCGGCATATCGCACCTTTAGCCGCCGATGCGTATATCAATTCCCACTGCAGATGTTGACAATAACGACCCACACATTCGCGGAAGTATTGTCATTAAGCCAATGTAATCTTATTAAGTGGTTATAGTCCATTTTAAAGAATTATTAATTCAAGACAATTTGATTAAACATTCTCCAGTTTCTTCAAACAAATAACTCAATAAGAGACAATGTTTATAGTAATAATAGAATTTTATTTGTTATATTACTTAACAATAATTCATACAATTCATACAATTGTATATATATATATATATATATATATATATATATATATATATATACGTACATACGTACATGTATAAAATACAAATTCATATGTGAACATATGTACAAAATAGAGAATATCTATTCTTTTATACGTACTTTAACACAATGTAAGTTGGTTTTATACAAAAGATTATGTTACACAAGAAGTTTTTAGCTACTTGGTAATCTTCATTTGAAAATGATCCATTACAATCACTGGAATTTCTTTAAGTATGAATGAGCGTGGCAAACCGGAAAATTTTGTAAACAGCTCCAAAATATGTAAAGTATTCGAACCTTCGGTATTTCCGTCGCTTCCGGTTTTTGCACTGAAGATAGAATATTAAGAGATATCAATACGAATTTTAATTAATGTTCATAGAGTAGTGTTTTAATACCTGTCAGGTGCAACGCAGGAGGTAACATATGTACAAAGATATTTAACATAGTTGGTCATTGCGGCAAAAGTGAACTGACGTAAAATGGTTTGTACCCCGATCGTAAATATTATAGCATCTAGAGGATCTTGAGATTTTTTACTCAAAAGACTACCTATAATATATTATATTTTTTATTACTTTTGCATTCCGAGAAATTTGCAAATGTAAAATATTGATTACCTGCATTTTTGCAATAGTACACCTTAGGTAATTGCGACACAGTAAGTAAAAACATAATGAGTGCAATACTATTTAAATTTGGTGACTTAATATAGACGTTGTTGTGGCAATTACTTATGCCAGCCCAATCTAATCTGACATTCAATTCTCGCAGGAGTTCGTTTCTTTTAGTCTCATTTTGATCACAGTTGTTTCCTTTACCAATTTCCAATAAAATAGCCCTATAAATTAGAAAAGTGATGCATAAAAATATATTACTAGAATACGAGACGGATTTGTTAAGAAATATTTATATGTACGCATTCAATGTTTGAAGTGCCGCTTCCATGTGTTTAGCTTCAAATTTGCAGGTGGTATTTAATTCATACGCTATCTTTTTTTTAAGAAGCTGATAGTGTCCAATTTTCAATACCCATTCGAGCAATTGAGGACAGAATTTATTTGCATGAGTAGCTACTGCAGTATGAAGTTTTGGCATATTACCTAGGCATATATATTAAAAAAAGTTAGCTTAGTAAATATTTTTAGATATTCAATACGTTGAGTTACAAATACCTTTAAACACATCCGAGGAATTTAAAATTGGTTCAAAGTAGTCTAATGTAGATGCCCAAGTTTTATTGCGAAGATTCCTTTCTATATAACGAATCATACTATCTAATTCAGTGACAATATAAAATGAGATAAGTTTATCAAGTCCTGTTAAGCCGGGTGTGCCTATTGCTTCTACTATTTTTGAAAATATTTTATAATTTAGAACCTCTGCTTGTGTTTTGAGATCATACCATGCAAGGGAATGTTCAATGTAGATAGTTGTTCTAAAAATACATATGTAAATGTAAATATAATGCTGTGTTGGAGAAAGGTAATGAAAGTTACAAGTAGAAAATAATTTACCTAGGATCAGTTATACGAACAAGTTCACGAGCGAGTCTACCAATAAAAGTTGTAGAATTATTATCTAATACAAACGTATGTTTGTCTTCTTGATAAAATCTAGATGATCTTTCTGGAGTCCAAGAAGAACCTATACATTCATCCTCCACTGCATTATTTATAATATATGTTATCTATAAGTAGAAGATAAATTTATATTGCTACAAATATAATTATACATCTCATATTACATACGTACAAATTTACTTACTTCTTCATGCCATATCTTTAAACTATTAATGTTTATATAATCTTGAATATATTGAAAAGATTTACGATAACCATCCATAATTGCCGCTAAATTATTCAGTTTCTGTAGTATTGATACCTAAAACAACGCATTTAAACAAAAACCTTCTAAGCACTGACATTGGAGTAAAAAACTAAATAAATATTATTTAGATCTTACTTTTGATTTTGGTTCGAAAACAAGGCCATTGTCTAATGCTACTGTGACTTTTTTTACCAATTCTTGCCGTATACCATCTTCTAATAAACGATGAGAGTCAACTCTCAATACTCCCAAGGGAACACTTCTCAAAGATAATACACCTTTTGTGAACACTGACACAGCATATGTCAATTTGGCCATCTAAAATATATTCAGATTTTTATTCGATATTTTACATAATAATTAAAAATATAATTTTACTATATTTCAAGCACCAAAAATATTAAAAATTGAAACACACTTTTAATCTATCGTCTAGCTGTGCATATTCTTTTAATTTATCTTTTGGTAATCTAGTAGGAATTTCCTTGAAAGCATTTGTTTCAAGGTGTACAATCTGAGCAAGTAAACCAAACACGGTCTCTGGTATTATTTGTAAAACGCGCCTTGCATATTTTTCTAATTCTCTACTGTAGTACTGAGATACTGATGACAGATCTGCACTACGTGCTTGATTCACTCTCAATAATGGAGTTTCCAATGCCGAAGCCATCTAAAAATTAATAAGATATAAATATTTCTATAATAAAATATACACAGGTTACTAAATAACACTAAATACAAAAATGGAAATTTACTTTTAAAAACAATGCTTTTAATTTAATTACAGTAGGCGGACTTTCTTTTATGCTAGCTTGCATCGTTTCAATAAAAGATTCCATTATATTCCATGCATAGCAACAATCTGTTACTATATTTAAGCTGATCATAGTGTCTTCCGTAATACTTCCCGTGCGTAACATATTGTGTAATATTTCACGTGTATCGGCTAAATACTGAGATATGTGTAAATTACTTTCCAATTGATGAAATTCTGGAATCGTTTCAATACAAATGATAATAAATAATTGTAAATCAATATAACCCTTTGATTTTTTTATTATACATTCTGTTGTTAATTACCTTGGACTTCTTCCAATGCCGGTAATAATTGTACAATTTTCCGTCCATCTTCTTGTTGTAATGATTCGATGTGCTTACTAATTTCCATAAACCATGCGTGTAGATTTTGATTTTTCTCGATACCATCAAAAGATTTATTACCTCCAAATATTTGAGCAAGGTCTGTTATTCTCTCAACGCATATTCCTTTATCTCTAATCCATTTAGTTTCTTTACCAAATAACAACTAAAATTAATTGATGAAATTTATTATACCAGGTATCATTGATTTTATGCATGATATAATACAAAGAATATTGTACTCGTACATCTTTATATAACTGTTTGACATCTTGTTCAATCTGAGCTGTATTTAATAATAGTTGAAGACTATCAACTGTTGTATATTTACTTTCATTCACTACTAACTGTCTGAGCATACGGGTACGTTTTGAATCTTCTAGTGATATAGTTGACATTGCTGTATGTAAAAGTATCCAGTGTAAAGTTACATTACATTCTTTTACTAACTTTACGAGAGATCCTATTGCACTGTCATCTAAAGTGCCTGCTAACTGCACTTCCTCTGTTTCTGATATTAATTTCTAAAATATAATTTTAATGTAAAATATATAAAGAGAAATACAGCTTATTAATTTAAAATGTTCATTCGAAATTTCAAAACATAACTACCTTCATTTTCTGGCCATATTTCTGGGCAATTACTTTAACATTAGACGAGTCAAGTGTATTATTGAGAGCTGTTCTTGCAGCTTTATATGGAGACCACCAATCGCACAAATTTATTACTATTCCCATGTAAATGCTGATCACCCAATTATCAGGGAAGAATCTGTCTACTATCTCTCTCATCATGGCTGTATGTGTATGTAACATGGTTGGCTTAAATAATAAAATAACAACCAACATTGAGGCTTGATTAGAAAGAGCAGTACTGCGATGTTCTGGATGTGGAAAAGCAAGACTTTGGTTATATATTTCATCTGAACGTAAACGTCCAATAAGATGTTCTATTAGAGATTCATTTAATACTATTCTCCTGAAACATACATGTTAATATAAGAAAGTATTATAGACACTGGAGCACCTGAAAGAATTTAAATAACTTACTTAAAATATTCCTCAGGATAATTCGTAGGTTTTTTATTGGAATTTTTAGAAAATCCTGTTGAACGAAGTAACATACATATGTCATCTACACTTGTGGAAGATGATCGTTGAGCATTATATCGATAATAGGATACTAGTAGTCTTTCTCTTATGCATCCTTCGAAATGGTAATCCACCAAAAGAAGCATAACTCCATATAAATATATTGCTTCACACTGTAAATATAAATTATATTCATATATAAGAAAAAGCTTACTGATATCTTACTGAATGTTCCATAATTTTAAATTACTATACAGATATTCATAAATTATTGCATTACCATTAACTGTCGTCCTTCCTCATTCAGCATGATAGAATCTATAGATTGATGAATATAGATTCCATCTCCTAATTCATCTACATACGTGTTTAAATCAGTAACATACTTGTGTATGCTTTCAAATGCTAAATAAAATCTAGAAATTATATCTGAATAATTGTTTCGTAAATCCTCGTCGGTCTCTTGAAGAACCTATATAATTGTTTATTATGGACATTAAAATTAAAGTGTACTTATTTGCACTCATTTATATATCCTATTCTTTTACTTACTGGATCAGTTTCTATTTTTTGTTCGTAAACATTAGCTGATTTGAAATATGCAAAATCAATTATAATTGATCCATATTTTTGTATTATCTGCTTTGAATCTAAACTATAAAGTGGAAGGACAATATTAATTTCAACAGGAAATCAAAATGTAATAACTGTTATAAGAACAATATTTATTTTATTCATAATGAATGATAATAATAAATAACCTAAATACTGGCGGCACATAATCCTTTAATCTCATCAACTCCGCTATAATAGCATTTCCACGGGACACCAAACGCAATAAATTTTGGCCGCAAATATTGTTAGTTGCCAAGAAATCACCCATTTTAAAGGACTGTATATTTTAATAAAAACAACAGATAACTCATGAGCATTTCGGTAATAACAAACGTCAACGCTGACGTTGAAAGGCGGTATCAAAAAGAACTGTCAAGGAAATCCAATTTGTATTCACAATTTACGTATTGAATTTACTAAAGTGTGTAAAATGCTGTAAAAGAAATAAATTAATTCAAATATGTAATGCTTATTTAATTTTTTAAACAATGTTAAAAATTACATTGGTATATACACATACAGGGTGGCCCACATAACTCTGAACAGCTCAATATCTCGAAAACTATGCCATCGATTTTAAAGTTCTTAGTCTTAAATTGCATGGAACTGAAGGGCCTTTCTGACTACATAAACGTGAAGTGGCCTCCCTTCCCCTTTAACGGGGGAGGGGAGGTACCTTTGTAATTTTAAATGGAACCCCCTATAAAATGTTACATATTTAGATTCTACCGGAAAAAACAAGTCAATTTTGTCTGAAACATTTTTTTGTCAGATACTTCCATGATGTGATATAACAGTTTGAAGTTTCGATTTGTAGGTACTTGAAGCGCTCGGAAATAGCGTTATGGAATTATACGCGCTTGAGTCCTTTGCTTATTCATGAAGAAACACAAACAATAATATTTACAATTCTTGAGTTTGACTCACTTATCTATGAAAACGTTTTCAGTTTAGAGCTGTTATTCAAGCAGTAACATTGTGATTATGGCTACTTTTGACACAGAAGTGAATATGTTATTAACGTTAGGTGAATGCCAACAAAATTATCGGCGTGCAGCAGTGATGTTTTTTGAACGTTATGGGATCAAAAAATGTCATGCAACATTTCATAATTTAGAAAAGCGGCTTCGCGAGCACGGCGAATTGTGTAAAACAACCCGCAATAAACCTAAAGTTGTCACTAATGAAAATAATAGTGCCAGTATTCTTGCTGCAATTACATTAAATCCTCATCTTAGTCAACGTACACTTGCACAAGCATCAAATATTAGTCGTTCATCAATTCAACGAATTTTGAAACGGCAAAAGTATCATCCATATGACATGGTTTTATTACAAGAGCTTTCGATAGCAGATTACGATCACCGCGTAAGATTTTGTGAGTGGCTGCAGGGTGTTGTGGATAATGACTTTTTGTGCAAAATACTTTTTTCCAATGAGGCCACTTTTATGAATTCAGGGCATGTAAATAGACATAATATGCATTATTGGGCCGTGGAAAACCCAAATTGGATGCGATGTGTTCCCTTTCAACAATGGTCTTTAAATGTTTGGTGTGGCCTAATAGGAGATTTTGTGATTGGACCTTATTTTTTTCAAGAAACTGTAACATCTGCAAGTTATTGTGATTTCTTAAAAAATCATTTGCCTGCGCTTTTGGAAGATGTGCCACTGCACGTTAGAAGAGAAATGTGGTTCCAACAAGACGGCGCTCCTCCACATTTGGCAATCATCACCAGGCAATTTTTGAACGAAAAATTTGGGAACAAATGGATAGGTCATGGGGGACCTCGTCAATGGCCTCCTCGATCCCCCGATCTAACACCATTAGATTTTTTCTTATGGGGATATATAAAGGACAAAGTTATGTTTGAACCACCGACGACAAAAGAGGATATGAAACAAAGAATACGTGACGCTTGCGCTTCAGTGACTCCTGAAATGTTAAAAAATGTTAGAACAACTTTGATGTTTCGAGTAAATAAGTGTTTACAAGCCTTTGGTGGACATTTTGAACATTTAATTTAAAGTACAACTCGAAACTTCAAACTGTTATATCTCATCATGTAAGTATCTGACAAAAAAATGTTTCAGACAAAATTGACTTGTTTTTTCCAGTAGAATCTAAATATGTAACATTTTATAGGGGGTTCCATTTAAAATTATAAAGGTACCTCCCCTCCCCCGTTAAAAGGGAAGGGAGGCCACTTCACGTTTATGTAGTCAGAAAAGCCCTTCAGTTCCATGCAATTTAAGACTAAGAACTTTAAAATCGATAGCATAGTTTTTTCGAGATATTGAGCTGTTCAGAGTTATGTGGGCCACCCTGTATATGTATATGTATATACTACAAAATACGTTACATGACTTATTCAATTTCACATCTTGTATAAATATAATTCTTTTTATTCATTTAAATATTCTAAATCTTCTTTTTTGTATAAAATAACATTCTTTCAAGAGGTTGTTATTGTTGTAAACTAGAATTCGAATTTGAAGTTACATACACACACACATATACATGTATATGTCAGTATGTATTTATGGATAAATGCATAAACGTATATATACATAGCCACTTACATAAAATTCTGTTTAATTTTTCTGTATTTCTTGGATTGTAGGAAAAATGATACCGTTAAAGATTTTATTTATTAAATAATAAATTCATCTGAACTTGATGAACTGTCATGCGCAAAGTATATTGAATGTTCTGTGGTATAGCGAGTTGCGTAATCATATAATCACGTATTGTTTATGTTGACCGACTAACACTAACCATACATGGTTCATGAAAAGCTATAACCTAAAAATGCGTATAAACAAAAGTAAAATTTTGTGTATATTTATGAAATAATCGGGTAAAGATTATGCGTGTATTAATATAAAAGTCTGCAGACTTTCATGATAAACTTATTTAATTACAGTGAAATATAGAAATAATACACCTATTTAAATAAGAACTATAAAAATGTTCAATCTTTTGTATCTTAAAACCAGTTATACAAGAATAAATGTAATTAACAAGCTACAATTTGTTTATCAAGGAATAAGGGGGAATAGTAAATTTAAAGTTTGTGTATTTCCCAAGTTATATCATACTTCACCTAACCGTACAATTAAAATAACCAACTCAAGGTAGTACAATAAAAACATTTTTTAAACAAAAACTAATTTTACTTCTAATGTATGCAAGACACAACTATTTAGAATATTTTTTATAGATTCAAAGAATCAGTCGAACAATCAAAAGCAGATATAGATTTTATAAATACAAATACAAATGTACAAAATAATGTATTACTATACAGATTGGAAACTAATTATTTCCAATTTATGAGATATTTTTCAATTGGAGCATTGACTGTTTCTGCGTTTATCATGTATATGACCTATGATCCTAAACTTACATTACTTTTCACAACAAACATATCTTTAAAAGAATATTTAAAATGTAATGGATTCTCTATAATATATTTTGTTTATGGAGGATTAATGGGTAATTATGTTTTTATCATGCATATAATTATGTTATAGGTTTTATATAAACTTTTATAAAATACCTGTTTTTTTTTATGTTTAGGGCCTTTAATATGTTGGGCATTATATTTATCAGCCTCACGATATATAAAATATATTATTTTACACAAGGGAGGTCAAGAAGTATCTATAATTACTTATCACTTATATAAAGATCAAATAGTTTTACGAATTCCTTTAAATGAGGTAGTTGTCAAAATGTCAGTTAAATTTTTAAATAAGCTTATACAATTTTAAGTAATTTATAATGTTTAAGGTACAATCTACTATCGCAAGAAAGGATATGAAGAATTATATGCCAATGAAAGTTAAAGGTAAAAGGTTTTTCTACTTATTAGATTTTAGTGGGAAATTTTTGAATGGAAGATTATTTGATAATACGATAGGAACAGAAAAAATATGGCGAAAGTAATGTATTACTTGTATATTGTATTAATAAATTACAATTTGTAGAATTATAAATAAAATGTATATTTATAAAAGCAAGAGAATTTAATTAATTTTATATATATAATTATAAAAGTAAGAGAAGAATTCTTACTTGTTAATCATTTTAGTTATTATATACAATAAGTAATATATTTGTAATTGTTATTTTATTGTTCTTAGATTTATCTGTATAAAATAAATAATTTAGCATTTTATACAAAATACAATTATACATGTTAAGTTCTTATATTATATGTTAATAACAAGGATATACATAATAGGTGATTTTCTTTATCTTGAATTAGTTTGTGTGTAAGTTTCTTATGTAATTATGCTTGTTTGGTCATTGTATGTATAATATAAATATGTTGATTGTATGTACGCTTTGCATTAAACTAGTTTTCAATATCTTTGACGGTCATAATATTTATTTGAGTATTTGCTCAAGCGATCACTGTACCCATCATCTTGATACTTATCCTCGGTCTTGTAATACACTTCAGGTGCTGAACCTACATGACCCTGCCAGTACTTTGTCCAATAAAGATCTTCAGGATTGATATCATGTGGATGTTTAGCATTTCTAAATACATGAACACAGTATATTAAGCTTCCTATCAAAGTTAGAAATCCAAATATAAGAAAGACTATTCCCAAAATCCTGAAACCATAGTAACAGTATATTAATAGCTATGTATGTGTTATTAAATGCTCAATTAAATGAATTGTTATATACTCACCAAACTATTAATGGTTGAAAGAATTGAATTACTATAACAAAACCTAACGCAACAAGAATTAGGCCAAGATTAAGGAGAAGCATAAGACAGCAAACACCCTTGGTATTCGGGCAAAATGGATTAGGCGTTGACATGGTTTCTATAATAATACCGTCCTTTCTGGAAGTGTGAGATTTTACTGATTTTGCAGAACCATAACTGCAATGACTAGGTGCTCGATGACCCATTCTTAAACTTGGAGATAGACTGTGATGCGATACATGGCTGTTGATTGAATGACAACCGTATTTATAACGTATCAATGAGTAAATATTTTATATGTTTATGTATGTACAACCTTATGTCTGATGTTGCTCTATAAGCAGCGCTCGTAACATATATATCTGAGCCATTGTCACATATACTACCATGTGAAGCACTCTTTCTGAGGGGTTGCAGACCTTGTCTGGAAGATCCGGATAATACTGAAACACGACTATTGTGTGCGCTTCGCGATCGTCTTCCTTCATCTTTTTCATATTTTTCTGGGCGGTCTTTTTTCATTGCTTTTACCTATGCAATGCAATACATGTAACATACAAATTGCACATTGTTATTATTCATGTGTGTTATATCAATTAACTATAATGCAAATAAACCATATGTATTTAGTAATTACCATTGTAGCATGATCAGCTGATACAATGTATTCAGATACTGTGCGATCTGATGGAGCACGATGACTTTCATCGCCATCCGTTAAGTAATCTCGATTTGTAGTAGCATGGTATCCTACATATCTTGAAGTATGAGTCATTGTGTATGAGTATGTTGGCTTGTTGTACTTATAAAAATGTCAAGGTTGATGAACAATTTGAATTATGTATATTGATGATGCGTACTTTAACTGAAAAAGGAATTCAGTAAACATTATAATATAAACATTATTATTGAATGTTATTGTTTTATAATTGAAAAACTTACATAATAAATATTGAGTGGTATGAAAGAACATTTCTATTGATAAATAATCTTTATTTTAGACCAAAATATTATTTATTACAATTGCTGTAAACAAATAATAACAAATAATTTTTAACTAGTAAAGGAATTAAAAGTTATCATTTTTATACATAAGAAATATAAAGGATAATAAGCAATTTTGATTTTTAAAGTGATGTGTGGGCAATAAAGTAGGAGTGGCATCCTTTGCAAATGAATTGTAAAATACGTAATTATCATAAAATCTTTCTGTCGTATGTGTATGTTGCAATACGTATGCGCCGGTAAAGAGAGCCTAATATAGTATCGTGATGTCATTTGACAAGGTCGCATATCGTATGCATCTTCGATTAGTGACAAAATTATTGTGAATGCAATTGACACCTTTAGCGCTTACAATTTATACATTTTTCATCTCCATCTAAATTATTTGTGTCTCATCTATTTTTATCTTTAGCATTTTATATTTTACAATCTATTAATTTTGTTCCCGATAAAAATTTCGTTCACATATGTATATTTAGTCTAATATAATTGGAAATAAAAAAGTTACAATAAGATGAAACTGTCATTTTATTCCATTATCGTATTGTAAATGCTTTTTATTTTTTAACTTCACGTATTTGCCATTTCTAATTCAAAAAGGATACGAAATTTCCAAATACATACATACTCAAAAGGATAAGATCGAGCAATTTGCCTGCGCAAGCGCCATAAATCCTGTCAACATAGCATCGAACGCATATTGCCTTTCAATTCGCATCGAATTTCGTTTGTATTTTAGGCGTACGATCAGAATAAAATAGAAATCTAACTAGAAAATTTTTACGAAAAAAAGTGATATGAGATTTAATACGATTATGGCTTTTGCTGAATGGCACAATCACTATAATTATAATTAATCCTAAGATTGTCATACCTGAAATATCCATGTTGAAAGGAACCTGTCGAAAGTAAAGTTGATCTGCAAGCTATCGATCGAGATTTCGCGTAAGAACTTCTCAGGTGGTTGCGTGTGGTTGTTTATGCATAAAACGTGTTTCTTTCACTAGAAAGCGTTGATCAATCGTACACTGATACTGGAACATATCGAGCATTTGATACTGCACGTATTAACTGTAACGGTATTCGGTATATTGTATACCTTTAATGAATCTTTGAAATTCTATTACACAAAAGAGACACACGAAATCATTTTAATCACAGCTCAAAAACTACAGATTTATTCACGATCGATAGATCGATGGAGGTACAGCACGATCGTACACGTTTCTGTGGCTTTCACGCTTTCTGCTGGAGTGAAGATTCCGAGCGAAAGGTGCATTTATTGTAGCTTGCCGGACGAAAACACTCCGTGACGTCTTTAAAAGGCAATGCAAAGATTGCCTGCATTGTTTCACTTAAATGCAAATTTCGCCATTAGAAAATGTTAATTTTTCTAATTTCTAATTAAATTATTAAAAATAAAATTACGATATTTCTGAAATAGTTTATTCCTACTTTCAACAGTTTTATTGTTACATATATCTACGTGATAACTTTTATCGTAGTGCAAAAATTTTGAAAGCAGTTTATATTTAACGAGTTTAATTTTATTAGAATGTATGTATATATATAACAATAATAATTATAACAATAATATATAATATATAACAGTAATTATTGATAGTATTAATAATATATAAATAAGATAATTTTCTTTGTACAATTACACATAAACATTGCATTCACTTCTACACATTCAATTTTGAGTATACATTGACATTTTTAAATCGTAATAATTTCATATTAGTGAGTGCGCATGCGTCGTAAATAATCCTTTTTGAGATCCGCGGCAAAACTGAAACGTTTGTTTAATTGCATGCATGTGTTTGAAATAAATTGTTAGTTAAACTTTTCATGGAATATAATTTCTTTTACTAGATGAACATTGTGATTATTAATTTGTGCATGGAGGGTTTGAAATGTCTCAGCACGGTGCTGCTTTACAAACGTATAATCAAGAACTTGTAAAATGTAATTGGCTATCATATAACCTATACAAACTATATTTAATTATTTATGTACTATAAAACTACACAATGCAAAATTTGGTTAATTTGATATGCATTTTATATTGTAATTTTATCATAATATATTTATTATTTCTAAACAAGTATTTATTTAATCATTTTAATAAAAACGTTTGAGGTTATAAATTAATCTATTTTGAGAGCTCTTTTTAGTAACTTTTTCATTCTGTTTAGGTTTAGAGGATATGAAATCGAAACGTTCCGAGTTGCAAATACAAATTGATTCACAAGAGGATGAAAAAAATAATCTGCAAAGGGAAATCGAAAAATTATCTTATAAATTAACACGATTGAATGACAGTTTATCTCAAAGAATAGCTGTTAGAAATGAATATGATAGAACCATTGCAGATACAGAAACAGCATATATAAAGGTATATTTTTTGTTGATTATATTTCTCCTAAATTTTATAAATATATTAGTAAAAGTTGATAGTTTTAATTATTATAAAACAAATATAAAATTTATTATAATTACAGATTTTGGAAAGTTCACAACTTCTATTGAATATGATTAAAAGGGAGGCTACAAATTTAGACCAGACACTAGTTAAGGCAAATACGGAAAAACAACAATATCGATAAATGTGTAATAATAAATAGGTGGGATAGAGAAATACAAAGTAAAAGCATTTTTAAAAATATACTTATTGAAGTTAAGTGTGAATAAACACAGAGTTGAATAATAATTCAACCAGTACAAAATTGCAAATATTTCTCTGCATACATATATATCTTCTTGAAATTGTTATATTTACAGTCGAATATTTTTTTATATTTTTCTCTCAGCTATTTTCTTATGGCGTACTTATCGACTCTTTTACTTTTATTACAGAAAAATTGTTTTACTGAAGTAATAGCCATTTTTTATTTCTTAGATATGACTACATAATTGTGTGTTAAATATTTAATTGTTTAAAGGTATTTACATGATAGTATTACAATAAATTAGAACTGTCATAGTGATGTGTCACATATGAAGATAAAATAATATATTTAGGTCTATTCCAAATACTTTCTAAATGTATTTTACAATAAAGTAGTTTTGTAAAGTATAATAAGAATACTTGTACAGTTCCCTGAATTTTACCTGCAATTTCTTTTTTACGAGTTTTCGTGATGTAAAAGTAATATACATTGAAATAAAAAATAATAATACTATCGACTTACTCATATAGTTTACGAAGAATTATATGATAATTATATAATTGTTACAAATGTTGATACAATAAGTTGTTTCACAAATCCTAAAATATATAGACAAAATAAGAATGGAGGAATGCTAGACCCACTTAATTGTATAAAATTGGTAACAATGTAAAAGATACACATCTGGCCCTACTACTAAACGAAGGAGATCAAGTAAAGATAATACGAATAAGAATAAATAATACTTATGTAGTAATAAGTAAATGCATATATTTGTAGTTATATATATATATAGTAATTATAAAATAAGTTACTAATATTGTACAATTTCTAAAGCGTACTGCAAACATTTCTTTAAGCATTACCAAGAGCTTTTTGTTCATTCCATACATTCAGTAGTTCAATTGGATTTCCATATCCATGTGATGTTATGACGTATTTGTAATTAAATCTTGTATAATCTTTTTTATAAAAATGAAACTCTTCACAGTGAAAAGGCTCAATTTCTGCTTTTTGTGCAAGCAAGCCTAGATATATATCATCAAATTTGAAATGTTTTGTATAAAAGCTAGTATAGTACATATCAAGTAAAGCTTCTTTTGACAATATATATGCCCCAGCTGTAATATATGGTGGCCATAAGTGATAAGGGTATTCACTAAGAGAAACATACCAAACAGAAGATTTATGACGATGCGGTGACGATATAATCACAAACCCTGCATACAATCTAAGATCTTCTGGAAGTTCTAAATCAAAAATTTGTCTCTTTCTTCTATTCAGTGTAACATTATTTCCTCTAATTTTAGTTTCATTTTCAAGTTTCCTTATAGAAGTGTTCGTAGGTATATATATTCTCTGCGGAGTATTGGTAATCTCATTTTTAGTAAAAGAATATTTGATGTATTCAGAAACATGATTTTTATTCGAACTATCGATATTTCTCTCTGTGATTGCATTATCAATGTATGATTCTTCTATTTTATCAGAATCTTTAATTTCTCTTTTATGAGCTTCAATTTTTTTGGGCTCTTTAAGATAATTCGGATAGCTAGTGGGATTTCTTATGAATCTCAAAACATTTTTTACCGAAACATACATATCATCGTCAACGAACATATAGAATTTTGAATTTGAGCAATGTTCCACTAACCATTTAAAACCCATTAGTGTCTTAATAGTGTTATTATAATAAGCATCTATAAAATCTACTTGAATGATATCTTTATATTTTGCAGCCTCTGCCTCTACTTTTGTTTGAAGATCATTGTCATTTAAGTGTACACCTAATATAAAAACAGTCTTTGAAGGTACATCAAAAAATCTTTTTTCAAAGCCCCAAGATTTTCTAATTGCCAGTCTCCTCTCGAAGTTTTGTATTGCAGACTTCACAACATATACAACACGATAAGTGCTATATGCTGGATCTGTACATTTCTGTTTGTTATTAATTATATACGTGTAGTTGTAGCCATTTATAGGAGCAACTCTTGGTTTTTCATTATGACGTAATGCATTCACAAATTCACGCACTTCTCCTTCGTATGGATAAACAAAATTTGAATCATATGTGACCTCAAAAAAATGCGTGAATGCTCCAAAGAAATCAAGTAACATGATGGCACCAATGCAAACGCAGACATATTTCAACTTGATCTTTTTTATCAGTTGAAAACTTGCATGGAAGCAAACATGCAAGAAGCAATACATTTTATAAAGTATTACATAATTCTTGTACTTTTAATATTTTTGAAGTCTGTAAAATAACATTAAATGTTTAGGTTATATTGGAATACTTTGTTTTGTGTAAGTTAGATACTTACATTGCTATCGTACATACAATTTACATGAAAATTGTTAAAATAATACATAATAATACGTATACATATAGTATAGGTATATGTATATGTATGTGTGCATATAAATAAATGTACTTTTAAATTATATTGAGTAAATACTGTTATATGAACAGAGATATTAAGTACACATGTTACACATAAGACGATATTTACATTTCAATAGCCAGACACTATAAACTGTATCAATAAATAATGAATATATTCTTTGACCTTGCACTCACGGGTTGCCAACTAAACTCAGCAAATATTGTGCGAAATGAAATTAGTTTTACAACAGGAATAAATGTTATGAAAAAGCTTCTATCACGTATCAAATAAATTTAATGACAGTAATTGTGGTATCAATAGTACTGCGAACAATTTATTCAATTTGATGCATACCCCTCGAAAAATTTTAATATTTTAGTTATGTATATAGTACTGACACTGTATATAGATTATATTTTTGTATATTTAGCGCGTTAAAAAATTTCAAGATTCAGCAAGTATGCAAATTAATATCAATAGTGAAAATATGTAGAATTTGTTAAGATAGAGATTTGAACTCTGAATTGCTCTGAATACAGGTATAATGCTTATGTGCCAAAGTTTTGTTCAGTTTGTATGAAATTGACGTTTCTACGGTGTTGGTAGACCTTCGTTCTGAAGTTCGTTGTTCACTTCAAAAGAATCGGAGCAAAGATGGACACCTAAGAAATTTTTATACACAGCAGTCATTCGACTTTGGATTTTCTTCGTTAAATTTCCTTGAAACGTTCGAGATTATTCTTATATGACCAAGCCTACCGTGTGAACGATGATCGTACAGGAGCCAGTGCAGGTAAAATCATTAGATTTTAACGGGAAACTTCCAATGATGTGCGATTTTCTATCGGGGCGCATCCACACTTATTGATACTGACATCAGAATGAAACTGTTTGCGCGTACGTTTCTCTTTCAACTGGAAATTGTTTTCGCCCTTCGCGTGATATCACTCGAAGCTCCATTCCCTTCTCAATAATATACCATTTGCTATGTTATCATAAGTTTACCTAATAGCTCATTAAATGTATTTTTCCGCGAGGGTGTACTTCTTTAGGGTTGTTTGCTTTTGCGAAATGGACGTAAATGGGAGGGGATACGACTATAAATAAGTCCAAATGTTTATGGTGTTTACGATTTCTTTCCCGTATAGTGTACCTAGTTCTACTAATTTTTATGAATTTAATTGTCTACTCTATTAGGGAATAGCTATATAGATACTATGTATTTACTTATATGGTTATAAGAGCAAATGTTTTTATCACAATGTACTCATACATGTTCTGACAGCGATTATGTTTTATACAATTACAGGCAGCCATATGGCATTGTTTAAATCATTATGCTTATCCAGATGCAATATTTTTAGCAGAAAGGTTGTGCGCAGAAGGTAAGTCTTTTGTTTTTTGTTTAGTTATAATTTCTGGAATAATTAATTTTTGCGTGCTATGATTGTAACATTGAGAAAAATATTTTTTAGTTGACACAGAAGAAACGTTATTTCTTTTGGCAACATGTTATTACCGTTCAGGTCAAGTTAGACAAGCATATGCATTGCTTTCGAAAAAAGCTCCAAGCTCAGCGCAATGCAGATTTCTTTTGGCCAAGTGTTGTTATGATTTAGAAAAGTGAGTACAGAATTATTTCTGCTTTAGAATCTTTTTTGTAGATTCGTTATTAACGTGCCATTTCATATTTGAATGTTTAGATATGCAGAAGCAGAGGCAGCAATAATAGGAGGATATTATAAACAGTTAAAAAATTTAGAAGAAATCATAACTCAGTTTGGCGAACATGCATGTTTCTCGCTTCAGATCATAGCCAAGATTTATTATAAAATGATGCGTACTGCAAAAGGAAATGATGCACACAAATTAGCTTTAAAACTGAATCCATTTCTGTGGCATTCGTTCGAAGAATTGTGCAATGTTGGTGATGTTGTAGAGCCTGCAAAAGTTTTTCAACTAGACAAATTAGATAATTTTGCAATGTGCCATGGTAGCATATCTGCTCCCACTTATGCCACAGAGTCAGATATCATTGTACCTACTAACATTTCAAGCGGTACACCTACTACAAATGGCATCAGTGTGTACGTATATGTAAATTAAAGTGATACACCCATATTTAGATTGTACTATTATATTTTTATTTGTGTTTTGCAGTACACCCGCACAAATGACAACAGCGGTGACTATTATGAACGGTATAGGACCTGCTGTAAGATTATATTCTTCTGTAGATGACAGCCCGCAAAATCAACCTACGCATTACAGTAATTGCTCCTCAATATCGCCAAGGGCTAAACTTCCACGATATCGTAGCATGTTCAATAACACGATGAGTCCTCTTACTCCGACTTTTGGTATTTTACCATTGGAAAGCAATACACCTGAACCGACAGTTTTACCATCGCATACCACGCTCACAGAAGCTAATGACCAGAAAAGTTTAGTAAAACGTGTCAGTAGTTTAAGAGCTCATATGGGGGTAAGACTTAAGTAACAATTGTTGAATTTCTAAGTAAATAATATATCTATATCTCACATATTATGAGATGTAAAGCATAATATTATGAATTACAGCAGTTGATGTCGAGGAAAGAAACGCCATTACAACAAGGAAAACCAGTATTTTCACAATCGGGAAATACAAGTAACAGCGCAAATATTGTTACAGTAACACCTGCTACACCAACGCCAACACCACCAACGTTACAAGGTACCAACGTTAGGCGTTCATCAAGGCTGTTTAGTCACAGCTATTCAGTCAAGGTGAGTTAATATTCGTTTAACTTTATAATCGCTACTACCAGTTGAATATTATAAATAACACATGAACGTATCTGATCAATGTACATTCATTATTACCAGGAAAATAATAAATCTCCTAATAGAAATAAATTTGCTACACCTAAATCTCCTTCACGGAAAACAAAAGCGAGGATTTCAAAGAGTAATTTAAATAAAGCAAATTTTAATGAACTAAACGAAAGAAATCGAAACGAGAAGGAGAAATCTGAAACTATTACATCGGAAAAGGCAGTAGCCAACGTGAATGCACTGAACAATCAAAGTAATACTAATTTCTGTGCTATAACACTCCAGAAACAATGTGCTGGTACGCTACTATTGTTACAAAATTATTTAGAGACAAATATTGTTTTTCATTGTGATTATAATCATGTGGTTTATCTGCTTTCAGAGGGTTTAATGTCATTGCTCCGAGAACTAGGAATGGCATATCAATGCTTAAGTCAATATAAGTGTGCTCAAGCTGTTGAAATATTAAGTATTCTTCCAGCACAACATTACAATACAGGATGGGTACTATCGATGCTAGCTCGTGCACACTTCGAGATGATAGATTATAAAAAGGCGGCCAGGTAAAAAATTTAGAAAATTTGTTTATGAATCTACGATCGAGATAAATTGACTTTTCAATTTGCTATTCCTTGGTATGTAGTTATTTTGCTGAGGTGAGACAGTTAGAACCCCAGAGGACTGAACTTATGGAAATTTATAGTACAGTTTTATGGCATTTACACGCTGAAGTGCAGCTCTCTACTCTTGCACAAGAACTGGTCTCTGAAGATCGTAATTCACCGGCTGCATGGTGTGCTACCGGAAACTTATTTTCTGCACAAACGGAACACGAAACGGCAATCAAGTTCTTTCAAAGAGCTATTCAGGTGTGTTGACAAGAACATTCGAATATATAAATATTTATAAAAAAATTATAATCGATTGCATTGTTTGCAGGTGGATCCTAATTTTCCATATGCCTATACGCTACTTGGACATGAATATGTAATGACGGAAGAATTAGAGAAGGCTATTACTGCATTTCGTAGCGCCATCAGACTTGACTCTCGGCATTATAACGCATGGTATGTTAATTCAAATAGATGTGTATACTTCTAGTGAAATTTCTTTAAAACCTGCGCACCATTTATTAAAAATTTGTTTTATGAATTTCTAAATTAAAATATTTGCTGATACTTACAATATACATTTTGTTTCACAGGTTCGGATTAGGAACAATATTCTCTAAACAAGAGCAGTACAGTCTGGCCGAACTGCATTTTAAACGTGCTTTACAAATTAATCCGCAGAACTCTGCGATAATGTGCCACATCGGTGTCGTGCAGCATGCGCTAAAGAAAACCGATCAAGCTTTAAAGACTTTGAATACTGCGATCACGAACGATCCCGACAATACTTTATGCAAGTTTCATCGTGCGAGTATTAATTTCTCAATTGGCCGACACGCGGAAGCGCTTAGTGAATTCGAGGAGTTGAAAAATATTGTACCCAAAGAATCCCTAGTCTATTATTCGATAGGAAAAGTATGAATTATTACTGTTATTTACTCGGATAATTTCTAGTGTTTTTCGTTGTTTTTCTTTTCTTTATGTATTTAAATTTATCTTTTCTCCAGGTACATAAAAAGTTGGGTAATACGCATCTCGCGTTAATGTACTTTAGTTGGGCATCGGATCTTGATCCAAAGGGTGTTAACAGTCAAATCAAAGAAGCTATACTGAATCCAGGTCAAGGGGATGAGGAATCTCCGGCAACGCAGTCAGGTAATTAATTTAATACAAAGGATAGGTCACTGCAACATTGTCGAGGTATATTCAGTACTTGTCTAGTTTCATTATCGGAATATGACGATCTTATTCTCATTCTTCAATGTCTCGCCGTATATATGGTTTCCTATGTATCACATACACTCGATAAAGCCTCAAATTTAATTTTCTCAAACGCGAGTACTCGAATGAAACACGCTTGTTTGTTCTATGATTTCGGTTGTATTACAAGACATCCTGTATGTATCTTCAGCTTCAGCTAGTACTTATCTTCAGCTGGCTCACAATCAAGATAATGAAAAGTCTTGTCTACTGTGTAAACGTACATTATCTTATATTTAGTATGACATATTCCTAGTATTAAGTGGATCATCACTAGACAGCGGATTTGATGCATTTATGATAAAAATGAGTAGATGCGTAGATGAGTAGATTCAATGTAATAGTTTCAACTTATTGAAATCGTTTAAAGTAAGAAGGAAATTTCTGTTTGCCTCTTGTTCATCATAATCAATGCGAACAATTTTTATTTTGCGTAGAGATCCGCTGTCTAATCATCACAATTCAAAAAGAATTAAAGAGGCCGAAAGATGTTTGGTATAACATCAGAAAAAATAGTAGTGTGGATATATTTACTTGTATCTCATCGATCTAATTAGCATTAATATCTATGCGTAGACGAGCAACAGGCGCAGAGTAACTCGATGGAGCAGGAGATTGAAAACAACAGAGAAGGAAGTACCGGGGGTTTGGCCGGGAACGTTGCAGTCGAAGCCCACGCCGACGACAGCGACGATAGTTTATGAAGATATCCTGTCGCGTGCAAGATTGTCGCGGAATGAAGAAGTGTCGTCGAGCGTGTCACTATTTATCTTTTCTATTGATCGGGCCTGATCAATTACTTCTCGGAAACTGGCGTAGCCTCGTTCGAATTCATACTTCCCTCGCGCGCACTCATTGATTTCACCTGAGCAGTGCTTTGTTCTCAAACTTTTAATATTTATAATACTTTCCTTAGTCCCGTAGTACCGCGCCCTCTTCGGTAAACTAAAAAGCAAAGAAACCAGACACTGTCTTTCTATGATCTGGATCGTGACATTTATGTTTTCTTTTTCGTATCCACTTGAAGACGGGAGATGTTTCAAATAATCGATAAACTCCGAGCAAAGAGTGTGTGTGCGAATGTGTCTGAGAGAAAGAGGAAGAAAGAGAGGGAGAGAGAGAGAGAGAGAGAAATTTCGCAATATCTATTTTATCGATTTGTATATTACGCGTTTTGCTCTGTATATTTTTTACGATTACTCATATTATTTTTTATAGATACATAGAGTACGTTCAGGCGTTTAATCAGTTTCATTTAAGAGTTTACGGCTGAGTACAGACTGTATTGCGTTTGAAGGACGGGCGAGTGTACGCGTAAGCATGCCGTATGTAGATAGGGAATATAATTAATTAACTGAGTAAATAAGTACGTGGAAGTGTATATGTAAATTATTAATTATTGTATTATCAATATTATTATTACTATTAGTGCTCTGTCAGTACTATTTATCCATATAATTGCCGTTGTTGATTTACCGAGTCACGGGAATATTTCTTCTTTTCAGTTTCTGTTTCTTTTCTATTTTTTTGTTTTTCTTTTGGCCACCGTCGTGGCCGTATTGGACGATCGTGCAATTCTCGCCGCGAGGCGGGGTCGTCGAGGTGGATCCTTTGAAAAATGGTCCGACGATCATCGCACGGTAGGCGAGTCAAACCAACCCGCACTCACGAACCTTCATCTATCGGGTACCTCGAAAGTCTACAGCATATATTTATTGATGGAGGTCCATCTGTTGTTCGAAATAAAATGCATTCTATGATCACGATTTGACCAAGTAACAGTTTCGTTCTAGCGTGCCTTAAACATCCAACTGCTTCCCGATGTTATCACACAATCTCGTTTGTGTCGCTCGAAAAACAATAACGTGTATTTTAACTCTGTCGCGGAATCGACGATCGCGATTCAGCATTTTCTGGAATGTTTATTCGGGACGACCGGTTGTGGTCCAATGAATTTATGTTCTAGACTTCGGGAGAGCCCGCCGGACTGTTGGATTATTTAATTGTACGCGGAACGATTTATGGATCATGGATACGTTATCCACCGAAACGCGGAGGCGAGCGCGTCGTACGAATGATTCTCGCCGTTCGGCGTCGACCATCGGGACGATAATGTTATTTATACGCGTAGGTTGCATGAATAATTTTGCGCTCGATAAAAAGAGGTAGTAAACATTTTGTATTGTGTGCATATTCGATGGAAATAAGACTTATTTGAGACGCGTAAACGAATTGCCAGCAAAGGACGTGTGTATATATATATACATATATATTATACATAAGTACACATATACATATATGTGATACGGCATCTCGTCCCTCTTATCTTTTCGTATCTTTTTCAATCAAAGCGTATCCTAAGCGTATCCTAGCGTGTTTTAGGCGGTAGACGATTATACATGTTCGCACAAAGAGAGTGATGATTAAAGGAACATTTATATGTTCCTCTTTTTAGGAAAAAAAATCGATTTTACTGATCTTATGTGGTCTTTAACTTTACTGTATCATGTTACCTCTTAATAAACAAGAACAGTCAAGAAACAGTCAAGAAAGGTTATCAATTAAAGCAATGAAGCCAGCGTAGGATAGAAAATTTCACTCGAGAGCTGGAAAAAATTTTTAAATTCACCACTTTTTGTCTTCGTGTTCAGAAGGATGTAGATTTTCTACAACTGAAGATTTACACGATTCTATTTTCTACAACTGAATTTTTATACGATTTGTTAACGAAATTCGAGCTGTTTATGAGCTGCAGCAGTGCAACGATTAAGAGGGATTTGAAATATCGAAATTAAATTTTTCGTCACTCCCGAGGACTCCTGTATACGTCGTACCGGAAGTAGCATGAAACTCTACGCTTTATTCGCCGGGATACGCTTAGCTCGTTTGACCTTTCGTCGTTCACGGTTCTCCCCTTTTTCTTCTCATCGTATTATTTATTTGTTCGCAGTTCATTTTTCTTTTTCTTTTCGTTCAAACAAAAGTGTCGCATAGGAAAGAGTTCCGTACGCTTTTTAGTTGTAAGAAACGAGGCGAACACCGTGCTACGGGCTCGAATGCTGGATGCGTTTATTATAATGTTTCTACATTGAATGAAACGGATCCCGCAAAACAAATTTAACGAGAACAAGAAACCAATGCGGAGAAGGGTGGTTTTCTGTTTCGTCTGTCTGGTTCATGTAATAGTAAATTACTTAAACGAAGATCAGGTTAAAGCAAGTTTATGGAACGTTGTCGTGTTACTCGTTACGAACTGATGTACGTGCAAAAATAAAGGCCTGCACTTTGTATGATACAGTTTGGTTCCTTTTATTCCACGAAGAACGATTCTTATCAACGACAGTCGTTCAATGAAATTCGAAAGAACCCTTACTTTAATTAAAAAAAAATCCATCAAGAACATATATCAGATATAATAATAAAATAAATTGCGATGATTTTTGTCTGATTTTTGTTTTCTGAAATGGAACTGAGACAACCCAAAAAATTACGATCCTTTTTCGCGAATATTGGTCTTTTTTTATAAAAATGAAAAGTTGAAACTTTTTCATATGTAGCGTATTTATACATAGCACAATTGTTTTTTTTTATTTAATTACGCTTTAGGCCGGAACTGGCCTAGCATACATAGAGTGAAACATAATAATGATAGTACTTAACAGGAATTAAGTATAATTAATTATATTAATATAATATAATATATATTATATTATATTATATTATATTATTATTAATTTTATTTATTAATTATATTAATTAATTATACGAATATTACAATTTACAGTACGGGTCGGAGAAGATCGGACGACGATTGTTTACGCGACTATTTTTCACCGAGGTCGTGCGATTGTGTATTATTTTGTCTCGCTGATTGGAAAGAATATTATCTCGAAGACCCAACGAAAACGGTGTATCATATGCAAACAAAATCTTTGGGTTTTTGTTACATAACGTTCGCCTGACACATCAGTTTACGGCGGGTCGAGCCAGAGGCAGGAATCCTCTATAGTCTTCAGCGGCAAAAACAAAGCGATTTTACTTGAGAGAAGACGATTTTCTGTATCATCGGTGATTAATTGTCTACTTTAATTTGCGCTACACTGGCGACAGTGAATTTTAAAACTATTTTCAGTGATCCAGATTGCTGTGATCTATCGAAGGAATTTTAATTGCATCCGCTCAAGGGGAAAATGGCGAACGCAAACAACTACGTACAAACCGGTGAGGACGTCAAACTTCAATTCCAAGTTTCGAAGAGCTAGTATTAATTGTTTGAAATTACTAGAGAATTTTGTTAGTTGATTAAATTTTTAAATTACTCGATTGCAATTGGACTGCGGATTCTCAGTATTCGATGGAAGATGCAAACCGGCAAACTATACGTTGATTGATTAGAAGTAATGAAATAAAGTCATTACATCATGATCAATTATATTAGTTTAACACAGTCTACGTTGGTTGTTGAGTTGGTGGGATCGTTTGTGCAACGAAAAGGTTTTCATTTGACTTGTGTTTTTGCAAATTAGCCTTTTGCATGAAATCTTCGCAGTTCAATTTGCTTTTCATCTATATTTATGGAGAGTAATTTGTATGCTCAGTGCTCGGAGAAAAAAATGCAAACGAGCTTGGCAGGATTCTTACTCACGAGCATATGTCTTTGTCCTTCGACGCGTTTTACGTTCCACCTCCGCATCATCTGAAGCGCTTCTTCGGCGATAAGATCGAGATTGAAAATCTTGGTCTTTTAAGACAATATCCGTGAGTGCAGATAAATATTACCTTCTTCTCTTATTTGATCAATATTAAATTGTTCGAACTGGACAAGTAGACGGCGAATTAAATGAATATTAAAAGTATGCGGCGGCCATATTGAAAAATTCAAACGGCTTTCAGTTTCTTCAATGAAATTTATACGAATATATAGTCTTAACTAAAATATTTAATCCGTTAAATGAAAATTTTTAATATGCCACTTAGAACTGTAAAGAATTAAGAATTAGAAGTAAAACTATGATAGCAATGGAGATGCTATACATTTAATTTTATGCTCAGTATGTAACACTAGTTTCTAACACAGTGGACGATGGATTAATGAAATACAATATTTATTTGCAGTTACAGTAGCAAGTATAATATAAATTTCGAGGACAAGGACACGATAAACGCCGTGTTCGAAGATGTAAAATTTTACGGTGAATTTGGCGGTGGTACCATCGTGGAGAACAGCAACCACGGTCTGAAGCGGGACATTCAATTGATGAAAAGAATCAGCAAAGCAACTGGAGTGAACGTTATTGCCGGGACAGGTACCAATTTCATCAATTTCAATGGATGTTCCATCGTCGTCCATTCAATCTACGTGGCCATTTCCAATTTTTCAGTTGCTCATTATTTTTTGTTGTCCAAGGTTATTACGTTGCTGCCACTCAGAGTGAAATAAATCTCTGTCTATCCAAAGAAGAAATGTATGATACGATGCTGAAGGAGATGACCATTGGCTGCGAGGACTGTCCCGATGTGAAAACAGGATTCATCGGAGAAGTGGGGAGTACCTGGCCAATCGAAGGTACGCGTACCTTGTTTCTAATCATTGCTTTTGTAATAACTCATTTTAATCCTTTGCACTCGGAGCCATCGATTCTAGACTCATAATGTCCCCTTAGAGGGGACATCCGAGTGCAAAGGGTTAATATCTGGCAGTTCAGTTTGATAATCCTAATATCGGACCGTTTGTTTCGAGTAGACTTCGAGAAACGGGCGATACAATCGACCGGGGAACTCCAGGCGCAATTAAAGTGTCCAGTCAGTTTCCATCCTGGACGAAATCCTGAAGCGCCTTTCGAAATAATGAGGCTCTACCAGGAAGCTGGCGGCGACAGTGGGAAAGCCATTCTTTCTCACCTGGATCGTACGATTCAATTATTATCTGATCACCTGTCTCCCTATATTACGTAAATTTTTAACGCCATCGCTGCCGCCAATCTGCCTAGAAACCGTTCTTCGTGAACCGTGTTAGATTATATCTGCGCTCTATTCAGCATTGCCTAATTTACTGTCTATTTCATTCGAAGTACAGTCGTCTACCGTACTTACAAATGGAGGCATAACTAGAAACGAAGAGTACAGCATTTATAACTGATTATGGCTGTGCCACTTAAATTAGAATTTTCTATGCTCCGACACCTACGCTCATTTTCTTATCAATAGACTGCGGATTTTTATGCAAAATAGAAATTTTCGTTGTCAATTGTAAGACACAGAAGCCATATAAAAATTTCTTTCTATTTTTCATAATTTTAATTCATATTGAAAATAATATATGGACGTTCTTGAATTGTCTTTACCGTTTTAAATTACGTCCATCTATTTTTGACATAAATGCATAAAATCCGCAGTTTACGTTATCGGTGCTTGATTTCATTAAATTATACGTTATCTTTTATCTTGAAGCATCGTGTACAGTTGCAACAACTTTCTGATCCGTGTTTTCGCGCGATAGCTGATGTTTGGATGTGAGATAATGTTTTTGATAAGAATGCAACAAGTGTATTTATCATATTTTATCAACGATCAAACACCGTAGATATATCTAACTATCGCAAATTGACCGCTTTGCGAATCATTTTCACTTATTTGGATTGTGTTCACGGATTATACACGATGGACAGTGTCTTATCAATTCATAAGCATTAAAATTATTTTGAGTAATTCTATACGAATATTTAATTTCAGATTAGATTAATATTTTTAGTTTCCGGGATTGGCAAAAGATTAATATCAAATCTCATTTAATCAGTATACATTTTTAAATCAACAATTTATAATTGTTTGGTTTGTATATTAATAGGAACGCTGTCCGAAGAGAAGCTTATGGAGTTTGCCGACGAGACCAACTGTTATTGCCAATTCGATTTGTTTGGAACGGAATGCTCCTTTTATCAGTTAAAACCAGAAGTGGATATGCTATCCGACGCACAACGGATTGATCGCGTTAAGCTCCTCCGAGACGATCAGAAATTGCATCGTGTGCTTCTGAGCCACGATATTCACACCAAGCACAGATTAGTAAGTACATATAGATTTCATACAGACAACATATAGTACATATAGATTATTTAATTAAATGATCTCTATTTTTTACTTTGATATTTCTTGGACTGATTAGTCTCTTTTTAAATGTCTCTAAGTCTCTAATTTGTCCTTTCCTAAAAACAGAGCAAGTTTGGCGGTCACGGATTCTCTCATATTCTGAACAACGTCCTACCGAAGATGTTGCTGAAGGGCTTCACTCAAGACGAAATCGACACGTTGACTATTAAAAATCCTAGAACCTGGTTGTCCTCCTAAACGCATTCCTCTGCAAGAGATACCGAAAAAAATCTTACAAAGACTGCATTTTTCAATGTAAATTCGTAGTTTTAATAGTAGATCTATAATGAATCGAATTTTTACAATGATAATAATTTTTAGAAGATTGAATTTACTTAAAGTGTCTCAGTATTGCTAATTCTACTAACTGGGAAACTAAATGTACGCGTACCTTTATTAAAAGTGAAATTGTAAAAGAATTGTGTGAAACTCCGTCAAAATCTCATTTAGCAATAGTTGAGACTCATCTGATGGCTGAAATGTCAAAACAAGAAAAGATTTACTCATACACTGTTTATTACGATTTACGTCACATTAACTGTATATTAGCCAACTTGATATATTGTTAATTAACATTATATCTACAGGCGACACCTTACTAGTCTTTTAGAAATTAAAGATTGAGGGCTTTTTAATTAATCTTTCAATAGCGATAGCACCTTCGTTTGTGAACCTATAAATTACAAGTAGCAAGGTCTAGTCATCTCTTCCGGGATTGTTACTTAGAATGAAATTGTTAAATAGTGCAGACATTGAAAAACCTCATAATAGACTTGCTGTTAATAGATAGAGTATTAAGTTCAGGAGAAAAGTAATTTGTTTGGCACAAGTCACCAAATGAAAATTCGTTCTGAGGCGAATTATGCGAACGTAGCGGGATAGGAGAAGTAGTATATCACTATAATTACGAAGTATTTGGTATAGCCGCGTACCGAAAAGATAAACCCGACCGAATAACAGCACTCATTGTCGACAACCTTGGCATTATACCGCCACGGAACAATGTAGTGGCGATATCGCGCCGGAGTTAATAGCTTTTCGGGCACACACTTGCGTCCGTCAGATGTTGATTAATCCCCGGCTAAACCGACCGGTCCCACGGAACGATAAACTATCATGAAATATACATAACGTCGAGAGGAAAGCAGCGAGAGCGGAAACACTGGCCGATAACCGTAGTCGAAATTAACGAGATCTCTGGTGTTTACAGTGGTCACCGAATGATAGATAGCACCGCGATGACGATATTTCGGGGGGAGCGAGGGAAGCACGAAGACGATCCTCGAGGTCGAGTCACTTCTTGTCACCCTCGGTTATTTGCAATGAGTCTGCCACCTAACGAGGAACGCGACGCTCGCGTCCAGGGTACGTACCGTCAGTAAACAAATATTTGTGCGGACCGTGTCACCGGAGAGTCAGTTTGCAAGTAGTGGAGTAGTTTATAACAATACGCGTCTCCGCATGCAGGTACCGAAGCCCTGCACAACTATAATCGACCTCCGACCAGTGTTAATATTTATTTAGCAGTCTTAAGATAACTGCAATCTAATGTGAACGTCTGCAGGGATAAAAGGAAAGGAAAACAGTGTACTATTTCATCATTTTCATTCGGTTACGTGCCAGCCTGAATTGTGCAAAAATTCACCAAACAGCAGTAGTACACATATTTATTTGCAAATAACGAAGACGTTCGTATGTACTCGGTGTTCTGACATTACGACTGAAATTTTTCTTTTCTCTTATCCTTGGAGATATTGGTTCAGACACGCCAATCTTTCATCGCAATTTTTTGATTGTTAATACGTGCATCGCGCGTTCACGATAATTTTCAATAAGAAGTTGATAAGCTGCAAGCTCTGCGACTGTTGCTTTGACATCGCAGTAGGATAAGGCACCCAATTACTGTGGGGGCACCAATTACTGTGCCTATATCAATTATACTTATTTTTAAGGCATAATGAATATTAAAAAAGAGATATTAAATTTTCTTTTCATTAAAATCAGTTAATGTACAGGGTGTTTCGACTATAGGAGGACACCTAAATAAGGGGCCTCTATGTCTAATGACACAAAAAATATTTATTGCATAATTTCTACCATAGAAGAAAAATTTATTTTGTCGTGTTATTTTTTGTAGGGAATAAAGGAGATATTTAGATGGCCTCCTTTATATATATCTCTTTTAATATTCATTATGCTTTCAAAATAAGTATAATATTAGTACAGGCACAGTAATTGGTACCCCCACAGTAATGGGGTTTAGTATTGGTTTGAAAGAAGTTGAGAGTATTTAAAAATGGGAGGTGCTTAATTTGAAGAGGAAGTTAAGGATATTCGATTGTAGATTTCATTCAGCTGGATCGCGAAAAGGAGAACGCTAGGAAGAGCGAAATGAATGGCCGCAAGCCGCGGAGGGACTCTGATGTCCTCTTGTCGAAGTTCAGTCAGAAGGAGTTCCTCTTCAAGTTCCTCGTGATAGGCGACTATGGTGTCGGTGCGTCGCGGCTGTTTTATACCCCAATATTCGAAAATTTGCCACCGACTGCGTGCTATGCCACTTCCGTTAGTATACATTTTCACATAAAAATCTATCAAATCCCATGGGACTTACGTGTTTGACTTGTCTCCATTTTTTGGTCATCCAAAAGTGCACAAAGATCCGTCCGTTTGACGACGATTATTGGAAAATACTCGTCTTCGCTTCATTTCATAAACAAACGCGGGTGGTGATTGAATTTTATTTTGCATGACGAAGAAAGTGACAGTGATAATTTATTTCTTTATTTTTTTAGGAAAAACTGCGCTTGTTAGGCGGTACACTGAAGGTAAGCACTATAAGTAAGCACCATCAGCTGGCGGTGATTTCAATTCATCTTCGAGTTTTTATTTTCATATAGTTAACTTTACATTTTTACTTTATTAACGTTTAAGAATAGTAATAGTTTCTGCGTGTTTGTTATTTTACGCTGCACCTGCTATCAGCATTAGCGTGAATAAACGTCCGACTATTTTTATTCTTGACCTAATTCATTCGATCCTCCTCTCCGTCGAAAGATGATAACTTGAAAACATCAACAAACAATATTATCATCTGCTCTTTTATTTCGTTCAGAGGGTCATTTTCAATTAACCGCTTTCATTGTTTGCGTTAACATTCGATTGCTTGTCAACAGGAAAATTCACGTCGAATTACAAGATCACCATAGGAGCCGATTTTGCAATGAAATCTCTCGATTGGGATCCACGCACTAAAATAAATCTGCAATTATGGTGGGTGCACAACTGTTTCGCGCAGTCATTGAAATCACTCGGAATTCCGCTTTTCATTCGTGTAAATTTGAACGTTTATATATTATTTTGTTGAGGACATTTTGGACATGTGTTAAATAAAAATCTTCTCAAATTTTCATGGAAGCATTTATTTCGTTATAAAAATATCGCTTACTTGTATAAAGTATATAAATGCATAAAATCAACAGTCCTTACACATGGAAACCAATATTCCTCGGAAATATAATGGAAGTATAATGCGAACCAGTGTTTACAATTTTTAAGTATACGCGGTAATTACTGTTGTACAAATGATTATTTGCATTTTCAGGGACGTTGCCGGCCATGAACGGTTTGGATACATGACTAGAGTTTATTATAAATATGCGTAAGTGTTTTGTTCGTTCAAAGAAATATGGCAGGTTAATACTGATTAAGGTTTAGAAGAATCGTTATTTTCTTTTTCAAATTCCAAGTGAAAGTTTTTAGCTTGTCTTTTTTGTCTGGTAACATTAATATAAATATTATAACAATACATATATTTTGTACAGAGTGGCAGCAGCTTTGGTATTTGACATATCGCGAATAGCGACCTTTCAGTCAATTAAAAAATGGCTGTCCGATCTAAGGGAGAAGGTCACGCTACCGGACGGTGCAAACATACCGGTAGTCCTTTTGGCGAACAAATGCGACATTCCCCATCCCGTTGTGCCGATAGAGCAAATCGCAAAGTTTTGCAAGGAGAATAACATTGGCGCTTGGTATGTGACCTCCGCGAAAGAAAACACAAACGTCGGTGAGTAAAGCAACGACACGACCTGCACACTTCCATCGTATAATGCAAAACACCGTGAGTCATATTCACACTTTACCTGCCGGATGCCATTGACGGATTTCTTAAATGACTGTGCTGTGTACGTGAAAGCAGCTCAAAAATTCATTAAGAAATTCTCAATATAGTAAACCCCTAAAAATATTTTTCTTAGAGAACTCGATCATACGTCTTCTTTACTGGGTAACAATAAAAAATAGACATATACTGGTCTTAAATTATTTTTTTGTTGATATGTTGACGAGGATTAGTGCTTTAAAGTAATCTCCAGTAGGTAAAGTGTTGACAGTTTGAGTTGAAAGAGGAAAAGAAATTACAGTCGTAGAATTTAATATTTTATACAGGGTGTTCCAAAATAATGACTTCAAATGACCTTAGGCACCGTCTGCTTAAGGAAGTACAACATTTTTGGGACACCCTGTAAATTAATTTAGAAAAAGTCGATCTAGGCAGAAATTTGATGATGAAAAAGATGATTGAAATAATGGTAATGTTTAATATTTCTTTTTTGCAGATGTGGCGATGCGTTATCTAGTGGAGAATGTTTTGAAAACAAGAATTGACGGAGGTATACGGGACTCCGTCCGATTACGAGATAGGCCACCTATTCGAGAAAAAAGCGCATGTTGCAAGTCATGATCGGTATCAGTCATTTATCCTACGATACTCACTTCAGATATACCTTTCTTTACATAAGTTTTACTCGCGAATCATACGTTTCGATCGTATACGACCGTTCCGAGGTCTTCTATATTTTTTAAACACTTAACACACTAATACACACGTTTTTATCAATTAAAAAATGCGGAAACTATTTATTTCCAATCGAACTTACAACGAAGTGACTATAGTTGTCCTTATTCAACTCGCTAATTAATTGCATTATTGAAAGCATCGTTAGATTGACACGTCTTCCATGGAGATTATATAAAATAAAATTTTCGTTCGCAAGGTTTCGCATTCTGGAGAAGAAGAAAGATAAAACGTGAACTATAGAAAAAGTATTTAATTTTGTACTTTTCCCGATAATTTTTTTACATCATGTTCGTTTTTAGATTGTGTGTAAGAAGAATAAATATTACTTTCCAATATAAAATCGCGAATGTTTGACGAGTATATTATAATATATTATAATATGTATACCTATGATTTATTTTTACATTATACTTATAGAGATTAACGAGTGCTTTTATGTGCAAATATATTTGTGTGTAACCTTTGGCAAAAGTTCGACACTTGCGTCTCGAGGATTAAACATGGCGTCCGCTGTGGTCCTATCAACATTTCGCTTATCGATCGACGAATAACTTATTTTACTCTCTATTATACAACAATACTAAAGCCATTTATATGACCACTAGATATGAGAACAGCACTGCTGCATCGTTCTCTTCTTCATTAAATTTTCAATCCTTGCAATGGCTTCACTCATCGAAGGAAGATTACATCGAAGGAGGGACGAAAAGGTTTTCAACGAACCGAGATTTCAAGCTCAGTTTCTGAAAGACAGGGATTCCTAACGAGTAGCACTGAGCAACTTCGGTGTTTCAAATCTGGTCACGTTGGATGACAGCTCTTCTGTGGGGGCGGGGGGGGGGGGGGGGTGAATACTTCGAAGGTAATAATACTCTCGTTATCCGGAGTTGGAGGTAGAGGTTTGAAGATTATTCAAATCGTGCACGTTATGCTACGTCCACCTCTTCCCACGCGCAGTTCAGTCCTAAGTTCACGAGTCCTCTTCGAAGTGAGGATTCCTCACAGGGTTCATAGCGATGGAGACAGTGGAGACCATCGTCTTGCTAAAATCTGCAACGAAAACCGTGGCAGTCGATACGTGAACTACCGGCTCTCTTTCGAACGCTTCAAACAATCGGTACGGTGCACAGCGACAAGCAGGAAACAATTAAAAAAGACAGTCAACGAAGCAGATCACGTGCATGGTTAATTATCATGTGAAAAGTGTATTCCCATTTGAACTTTTTCCTGGACGAAACCAATTATTATAACTAGACTGCGAAACTCAAGCGAATAAAACATTAAATTCGATAAAGTCTTCTACTCACGTTTGAGGTAAAACGATTGGAAAACAAATCAAGTGAAGAAAATATGAATTTACATAACTCGTAGTCTGATTATAATCTAATTGAACGAAAATTGTATTAATCCAAGGAAATATCGTCAATATTAGTTTGTGTAGTCGATGGAATCTTAAAAGCAAGTTATTTTAACCAAACTTTCCCGAAAATGTTAATATAATTTTGGATGTTGAGTCTGTTGAATAAGCGAGTGTGAAAGGTGTTATTGGATTACGATGCAAATACAGTAGAACCTCCTTTATCCGGCTGTTGCCATAGCGGTTTTCTCCCATAAGAGCGCGTGCCACTCACCACGCGGTCTCTGTTACCCGAACGACCTTCTACCTCGACGTGTTCGGATAAACGAGGTTCTACACATGCAGCCTCTGAAGGAAATGTTTCTAGTAATAGTTTATTAAATTGTCTATCGTCGAAAGGATTCGCTTGACAGTGAACAAACCTTAGTGAGAATGATTAACACTACATAGGTTTACGGGGATCCGCAATATTTTTAATTTACGAATATTGTGTTTGTAAAGATCCATGAGGAATTATTCAACAAATTTATTTCTTTGCATATATATTGCAAAAATATTGCTAAAAATTAGAATACACAGATTTTTATTATTTTCATAAAGTAATGCCAGTCACTTTTAGTGCTCCGTAAACCTACTGTTAACAATATCAATAATCAACAGAACAATAAATAATAAGAATAATCAACGATCGAATACAAATGTTTTCTATTCTATTCGACAATGTTCTACCATCATGGAGTATCTCTTTCTTTAGTTTTAATATTTTTCTTGCAAATAATTTCGTCAATGGACCAAAAAGAACAAAGACTTTGGAAAACTAACATAACGTTTGTCGGTCCAAGTTTGCTACCAGAGGTTGCAGGAACGGTTTGCGGAGGTCGTGTGCGTGTCGAGCAGGTGGAACCGTAAGTGAGCGAAAAAAAAAGGCGATCATAGAAAGCAGCGAATTTGTGCCCTGGACTTACGAAGTAAGTGTGGAGAGCGAAGAGTGGTCGCTTAGCTCGCGTTCGGTCAGAGCTTGGTGAGCGATACCACGCGACGGTGCTCGAAGTTACCTTGGCCGTAGTCCTGTTGATGATGATGGCCGGGTGCGCTGCTCCCATAGGGTGTCAGACCCGCCCTCAACCGCGAACAACCGATCACGCCGGCGTACGCTTGTCTGTACTGCTTGTTCATGATCACGTAAATTATGGGATTCACGCAGGAGGCGAAGTACAGAAGAAGGTAGCCCAGCACGTGAAACCCTGCAAAAGAACACTCGAATGTTAAGGGCCCGGGATAGTCACGTGACTTTTTAATTAATAATTTCCATTCATAGCCTTCAGACACAGACTTAAGATCCGTCTTGGTCTTGATCCGAAGGGTCTTAAGTCTGTGACTAAACTTGTCACATTTTTTGCTCTGTATTATCGATATTATGAATTCTGACGCCAGAAACGCGCTTCAAGTTTTTGGCTTTATTTCGCAGAGAATCAAGACAAAATATAGCTCAATTTGTAGCTGGAGATATTTTCTAGGGTGCGCTACTCTCGATTTCATCCGGAAAACTCATCCAATGGCATAAAAATGCTTGGATACCATCGTCAATTTTTGGGCTACTTCTAACGCTTATATTACCAAATATCCAAATCCAGCGCGCGCTAGATTGAACCTTCCTCTTTCGAATGAGCCCTTTCCCAGCGAAAAATATTTTCATATACGGACGAAAAGTTGAGTCGCGTAAAACCATTTTTCGCCTATTTTTGTCGGTAATGTGGTCGCTCTACCTTATCGCGAATCTACGGAGTGATGCAATCTAAAATTGTAGAACTAACAACATGTTCTCGACTCTTCGGGAACGTTGTCTCTATAGACTCTAACGATCCTCCCAAAATTCATTACACAACCCCAGATTACTAAATACACTTTCATTTGTCATTACTAGACTGCGGATTTTTATGCAAAATAAAAATTCTCTTCATCAATTACGAGAAACGGGAATTACCCCTTAATACTCGAACGGCGACTGTAAGCCACCACTAAAAATGGCTGTATCATTATTCAAAATATTTTTTACATTATTAAGTGACCGTCACTACCCCATTTTCCCCCAAACGTGCGAGAACCCGAAAATTTCAGATACGCGATACTCGGGCCAATCCAGAAAATAAAGTTGTATTTAGCTCCAGCTCTGCTAAATCTAGATTTAAAAACGCGAATCCGCATCAACATCCGCAACTATTAATAAATTCTACAATTCTGTGCGAACTGTATAAACACGCTACTCTTCAACTTAGAACGATTACGACTTAGAATGATTAACAAATTATTAATAAGTTCATTCCCCATTTCTTGTAATTCTTGTTTCGCATACAGGGTGTCCCAAAAATTCATTTCCTTGAAATGGGTGATTCCTGAAGTGATTTGAAGTAACTTTTTACTTTGCGAAAACATTCTCCGCGGCTTCGTTGAGGAGTTATTAACGAAAAACGCGAACCAATCAGAACGCGGCTACAGCGGACAGACTCCGGCAGGTCCCGCTGAGCGTGACGTTGGCATTGGCCGTACCGGAATCCGTCCACTGTAGCCGCCCTCTGATTGGTCCGTGTTTTTTGTTAATAACTCCTTAACGAAGGCACGGAGAATATTTTCGCAAAGGAAAAAGTTTCTTCGAATGACCTCAGCAGTTACCCCCTTCAAGGAAATACATTTTTAGAACACACGGTATATATATTAATAATTACCTGGATATAGGACTTCCGGGTCGGCTACTTTAACGATAGTAATTGGCAGGTAACAAGCGACGAAGCTCAGGAAAATGGCGAGGACCATCTTCGTGATCCGCCATTCGCTTCGTTTCTGTTTAATCTCCCTGGTATCCCTTCCGGGGGTGTGTGGTGATTTTATCGCTGGCGCCGTGTGCTTCCGCATCCTTGACTCGGATCTATAAATCACAAGAAGATGTATGCATGTTCCTTTTGAATCGTAATGTAAGGCAATATGTATGATTATTTACCTGTGCACTACCCAGAATATTTTTGTGTAACATCCAACAATCACCACGCAGGGTATCACGAAACCCGTCACAAAAAGAAACGTCTTCGACGTGCGACCTTTGTGATCCTTAACGATCGAGCAGGTTTCGAGATTTGTATCGTAATCGAATGTTCCTGAAAAATTAACAGAAAACGATTACTTATTAAATTACTTATTTTAGGGTCTTCATTGTTAAGTTAAAATTCTGTTTTCCACGACAATGATGTTAGAACGTTTTATAGTTTCTAATAAAAAAGACGGAGTCACCTTGTGAGACGGTGAGTTCTTCAATTCCAATATGAAGATCGACATTTTGTTCGTAATTTAGTCGAACGAATGATTAAATAGATACACGAGTCGATTTAACGGTTTTCCACTTTTTACGAGTGGTTTTGACGATAACAATATGCGAAAATATGCACACTCCGACTCACCCCAAACTCCTAAAAGGGTGGGCAGCTGCATTCCGTAAGAGAAGACCCAACAGAACACGATCATGAACGCTATCCAGTATTTTTTGTACACTTTGCTGTATAAGCCATGATGAGCTATCATGATGTACCTGAAAAGAATGTAAAATGTAAACGATAGCTTTACAAAAAATATATTTTGTTGTTCCCCAAAAAGAAAATAGCATCTTCTGAATTTTCTGATTCCAACGAGTGAAGTAATCACGGTGACCGAACACATTCGAAAGCGTTCTTAAAATAGATCAGATATTAATCGGAAGTTAGATCACTATCTAATAGATACGAATTATGTTTAACTTATTGTTAGTAGTGCACTCGATAGATCACTAATAGACTGATAAGAATTATTTTTAACCTGATGGTACACTTGAAGTGGTATTAACGTTCGAGAAGATTAGAGACGACACATGAATAGTTTTTTTAGCTTGCATAATTTGCAAATTTTAGTCATTGTCGAGAACTGTGCAGATGAGAATCGAGCATTTACCTGTTGATGGTTATGGCTGCGACGGAGAGGAGACTGACGCCAACGTTCCCATACCTCAGGAAAGGCACGAGGACACAAAGAAACCTCACTTTCGCCCAATTAGCGTTGACGAACCGAATCGAATCGAACGGCAATACTAGCAAGCAGAACACAAAGTCTGCCACGCATAAACTGCAATAATCGTAAAAACAAATTATTCATTCATTCTCCACGCTACGCATCTTCGCGAAAATATATACAGTCTTTACTCGATATATGTCCCAAATATCTAGCAGGTAAAAGTCCCAGAACTATCCCCACTACCGCGGGGTATACCCCGTGAGGGGCCACGAAGATCGAGTGACCTTGGACGCCGAGGAGTGTAAACATAACACGGCTCAGGTATGTCTCCTAGGTCCTAGACGATACACGACGCTGCTAAGACCCGTGTTGTTAACATATATCGAGAATTCACTGTATCTTCCAGCCGATAATTGTCCTTGGCCAGACCCGTGTTTTGGACATAAATCGAGTAGACACTGTGATTGAAACATCGAGGAAGCACATACGAACTATTTCAATTTGCAAAATCTTTAGTGCTTTTGAAGATGAAATGAAATTCCCGTTACCTTATAATAAAAGCTGCTGCAACGTTGCGAACTTTGGGATACTTGCAGAGGGCAATGATCGTTAGCAGATTTCCGGCGAGACCAACGATCATTATCAAAGTGGCAACTACCGCCGCGAATGTTTCCAGCGGGAAGAAACGCGGCTGAGGATAACTGCGAACATGAAATGGATCATCCTTTGAACTATGAAAAATAAAAATCACTGACAATAATTAATAACGAAATGGTGAACGAAATGGAAAATGGTGAGCTGATTTCGCATACTTCTTCCTGACCAGGTATAGTAAAAGATTTACATTGTTTGAATTTTAATTAAACCGTTTCCTAGATATATAATAAAAGAAATTATACACTGTATTTCTGAATAAAAAATTTTCTTCTTTCATGGAATGCATATAAAATATAATTTTTGTTTAAAATATGGGCCACGGTTCACGGCTAATGAAAGAGGATATTTTCTTATAATAGTGTAATGACGGCTTAAGGAGCTGGCAGTTAACGTGAATAATTTGCGTTCTATTTTAGACTCGTGCCGCTTGGAATATTAATTACCTATCGCCATCGATGATCTCGGTATTGTTTTCCGAAACACGTAACATCCACGTTGCCGTATTGTCCATTTCGACGGTGACGAGCCTCTGCTTCGTTCTGTGTGAATAATTCGACCTTGATCAACCTCCGAGGCCTGGAAATAGACGAAGAAATAAAGGAAAATTAGATATGTGATTTCATTATTAACAAATTAGTTTTCTTTCAGACAGATTTCTCCATTTTTTGCCAAGTGTCCAGAGTTAAAACTGGAAAGAACTTTTTCAAACAACTACACTTCATTTATTTACATTCTATATTTTATTTTGCAATAATTATACTTGTCGATAACTTTTATCATATACAAATTATGCACGACGAAAGTCCAACTAGTTATATATCACTCATAATTTCAGTTACCAGAGAATAATTTCATTTTGAAGTGAAGGAACATTTTTATATTTTTACATTTATAGTTTAATGACAATCGCTAAAGCTTGCCAACAGTTGCCGCTGTAGGAAATATAAACTGTCTATACGAATCCGGTTTTTGGTGTCCGGGGGAATAATTTGTAAACTCCCACTTACGTCAATTCTCGAAAATCCAGTCGCATAGTTTCGTGGACTTCCTCGATTTGTTTGAGGAAAGTATTCCTAAACAACAATGCGACTTCCGGTCTACGTGACGCACGTCAAGTTACGTCGGTGCTTTGTGGGTTTTTCGCGTCAAAGACAATTATGGTATCCCATGATTAAGACGAATTATGGACACCAATAATCATCTAATTTTATAAATAATCTTTTCCATTTTAATAATCTTTTCCAAATTCAGATTTTAATTAATTCTGCTTTAGTTTGCAGAAATATTAGAGAAATTGATAAGAAACAAATAACTTCTGAATGTTTAGAGAACAAAATTCTAAAAATTGTTCTAACAGAAATAAAATAATTTTGTCAAGAAGTCTCAAAAGTGTTTCACTACAGTTTTCTCTCGATATAAGGCGGCGGCACGAGACCGGCTGTCGTCATATTTCGGATGAAGAAGAGAAGAAGAGGGGATAGCGATTCTCTTATTTCAAAATAAAAAGCGAAATAGAAATCCCCACCGCGACGGGTCACGAATGACTCCGACAGAGCATACGGAGTTAAATAAATGTTCAATGTATGCAATTTGAAAATTCCCAAAATTCCGAATTGTCCAGAAACTGGAAACGAACAAACGCCTGAATGAAGACGCAATTGCGGCAATCTTCGACGTTCGGGAGCAGCATGTCGAAAGCGAATCAAGTCGATATATCTCTTAATTGTCACGGTGAATAAGCGAAATAGGTATTTACTCCGGTACATCGTAGAACACCATATCTTCGATGAAGCGACTATAGGCTCGTTTCGTCCTATGCTGGATTTGGTAAACTAGGGTCAAGCTGCGGTGCATTAACCTCGATTGAGCTTAATTAAGAGAAATTAACGGACACCCAGCGCCGGGCGTTCCCTCGCGTCAAAAAACTCGTCGAAACTTATGGAAGACATGGGAACCGGCCAGCTGGTGTCCTCCTGCCGCGGCTTTATCGTCTCTTTTCACGCCCAGGCCTTCCCTGTTATCTTTACAGAACTGCTCTGTAAGATCGATTCAGTACTCTTCACACGTTTTTTATCCGCTTCGACGACGATATTCTTCCTAAGGATCCACCACTTCTGTCGCTTCGCTTTTTCAAAAATTACACTCTAAACTTATTTGTTATTCTGCGCTTCAAACGAAGTTTCTTCTTCCTTCCTTCTTTTTTAATTTCTGGAAACATCAGGTAATAAGTTTACTCTGATGCTTAGATATTGGATAATTAAGTTGGGGATCGTTATGCAAAATCAAAATTTTCTACCTCAATTACAACAAACTTGAGTGAAATAATTTTAAAATTTTGCTTTTCTTCTTAATAGGCTTAATGGGTTAAAAATAACCCATTTTCTTCACTTTTGTCATGAATGCGTGAAATCGATAATAGATAATATTATTGATAACAGAAGAATAAAATTTGATTTTAATGTAAAAGAAATTAATAACATTCATATTTAGTAGATGCCGTTCGAAATTTTCATCGTTAAGTTAATATTGAAAAAGAAAAAAATTTTTTCACATTTCTGGGGTACAATTTCGCATAGCGTTCTAATAAATGCTATTCTTGTCAGGCATAAGGGAATTATTAATTCGACCAGTGCAAAGAATGTACGCGTTCTTGGATTAAAAGAAGAATAGAAGTAAAATTATATCGAATGTTCTATTGTGTTTTAGTTGAGAGTTATATCGCGGCGCGAACATTTGTGACGCACTAATAAAAAGTACAATGACGGTAAAACGCAAACGAAAACCGCACTGGTACAGGCTCGTCGGTCTAACTGATAAATGAACAAATGAATAAATACAGTTGTGATTCTATGATAGCATTCTTTGTTACTTTTCACTTCCATTGGACACATTACGGCGCGTCGAAACTTCATCGATGATTCAACGAATTCTATTCCAGTTACCCTCCACAAAAGGAACACTCCAGCTAACCGTACTCTTTCAATGCTAATTTATTTCGTCGCTACTAGATTAGGCTCACCCTTCGCGATTTAGGCGGCGCAAATGCGATCACGGCCCCCCTTGCCCCCCTTCCCCCATTAATTGGTATTCATTTCAGACGGCTGTAAGTGATCCAGTTAGCCAATTAAGATCTTTTTCGGTACCTTTGATGACGCGTTGTCCTGGTTTATGGTTTGTTTTCGAAATGACAATTTTTAACGGCACTTTTTGCAAACTACTCCACGCGATCAGGTTTTGAACAAAAAGTAAAAGGAACGAACTAATTCATTTACTGTACTAACAATGTTCGATCTATACATTTCTCATTTAGATCGGCAGCATCATAAACTACCAATGAAACAATCTTCACTTAGGGTAAGGGACCCAATTACTGTGGGGGTATCAACAAGCCTGTATTAATTATACTTATTTTTAAAGCATAATGAATATTAAAAAAGATATATTAAATTTGTTTCATTAAAATCAGTTAATATATATATATATATATTTTAATATTTATTATGTTTTAGACATAGGTATAATTAATATAGGAATATTGGTACGCCCACAGTAATCGAGTCCCTTACCCTATTTAGTATAGCAGGGACTTTCAATAGAATATGTTTTTCTACATTTTACCGGAATGCATTTTGTCAGCCTTGTTTACTTTACCAATGTTAAAAGTCTTAATTAGTGTCACACATATGGTTCCTCGCTGGGGAAAAAATGGGAATTATAGTAATCCAATCATGAGGTACGTCGTCAAGTACGAGTACCAAGGGGTGAGAGCCACCTGTGGATCATTTCGGTAAACAAGAGCATCATCCAGTGACCCATAGTAGTGGATCATGCCACCTCGAATATATTAAAGCGATACTAATTAAAATAAAATTGAACGTCGGGTTCGTCACAGTAGAACTTTGAAGAATTCATCTTCATTTTCGATGATATAATAAACAATTCTGCTTGACCAGACAAATAACATATTAATAATAACTAGATTCTAGATTTTATATATTTATGGCAACAATGAATAGGTAAAACACAAAATATTATTTACAACCGATCAAAATTATTTTAAAAAACCAATTTTCACGTAAATCCTTTTTCTTGTAACACGTGCAGGCAATTTTTATTTTGCCTAAAGATCCGCAAACTAATAATTAGTCTGCAGATCTTCATGCAAAAGAAAAATTTTCCTACATCATTTGCAAGTACTAGGAAACAAATGGGCAAAGTCTTTCTTTCTTCAATACTTGAACAGGTCGAGAATAATAAAATTTTTATGTTCTTCTCGTCTTCCTACTGTTTTTAATTTTCATCCACTCAATTTTGTCATGAATCCATAAAATCCGCAATCCACTAATATAATATCCCATATGTTTACGCATCTGTCTATAAAAAGGTACCGATTCGCATAAACTTCCGGCAGACAAATAAGCCGAATTCACTGCCGAAGTAGGTCAAAAATGCAATAGAATGCGTCAACGCTGGAACAGGGATAGCATGAACGTTCTCGCCATCGGTTTAGTCACCAAGGTGAGAAAAACGGGTCTCGTCCGTGTCGAGAGAGAGAGAGAGAGAGAGAGAGAGAGAGAGAGAGAGAGAGAGAGAGAGAAAAGAAGAAAAAACAACGCGGAGAAACATCAAGATCCGTAGCGATGGAATCCTCCGCGATCGTCTGACGTCACCGAATGATTGCCGAGTTAATCACGCGGCGAATGGCAATGAATGAGTCAAGTTGACTCACGGTGAAAGTACCTAAGCCGCTCAGCAAGACGATCGGCACGCGCGCTCATGCAAATCGGCCCGATCGTCTCGCTGCGCTGCTTTTTGTTCGAACGACGCTCGGCGACGATCGGCTCCATTCATGGAAACGTTGCCGGGCATTTTTCTGTCGCGCTCCGGGATTAGTGAAAGGATTGCAGGAAACGTGACGTCGTCGCCGCGAAGTATACTTTAGAGTACACGGATTACATCACCGATCTTCGTAATCGTGTTGCCAGCAACAACAGGCAATCGAGCACACAAACTCTTCTGCGGTGTAACAAAGCTTTCCCTTATCAACGTTGCATACAAATTCGCAATCTAGGGTAAGGGACCCGATTACTGGGGGGGGGGGGGGTAACAGTATTCCTATATTAATCGTACCTATTTTTAGAGCATAATGAATAGTGAAAAAGAGATATTAAATTCTTCTCATTAAAATCAGTTTGAAAAAAAAAGTATAATTAATATAGGCATATTGATACCTCCACAGTAATTGGGTCTATTACCCTAATAATTATGATTGAAAACGTAAACTACCAACTATGAAGATCAAGGAGTGACAAAATAATTAACATATGGACATAAGATGCATGACAAAAATTAAACCGCTATGGGATTTTTCAGAAAAATTACTTAGTAAACGGCGGATTTTTTAACAAAATTTACTACGTGAAGTTTAAGTAGACACACTAAAGGAATCCAAGATTGTTGTTGTCAGTTTATTAGAATTATTGCAGAAGGAAGGTAAGTTTTATGTTTCCTGTTCGTTGCAATTTTATTTTGCATAAAGATCCGCGATCTAACGAGCATTGGTGCTTTTACAGAGAAGCAAATGGTAGATCGTCGGTACACCGAGCACAATTCTCACGCTATCTGCGTATGTTCGATCACGCGCGTGTTCCGTCGTTGTGTTTACCGGAAAAGTCACAAAGGATCAAGAGCACCGGGTGCAGAGAGTTCGTCGACCCTGGGCAAACGAACCGTGTCGTTTTCGGAGCAGCAGGGAGGGGGAAATTTTTCATCGGTGACGGAGGAAATATTTACATCGAGGAAAAATATTTGACTGGAAGGGACCGCGGTGCCCTGGAAGCCCGATAGCGGTGAAGAACGCGTTCGGTAAACAGATTCAAAGTCACGGGACTATCGGACATCGCTTTGAACCGTATAATGGCCACTGCGCGCCGATACGAATTGTATTCTCAACGTTAAATGCCGCCCGAAGTGGCAATAAAGAATGTGCGCACGCGCGCGTTGAAATTTACAGTCGATCGTATTTTGTGCAGCAACACGTGGACGAGAAGCGAACACGTGCAGGGGAAAGCACACCCACGCGAATGGCACAGCGGGTAAACAAAACAGTGTTCCTCGACTTGCATCCGTTCGCGGGCTGCCACGAAAATCATCGAACGATGATTAATCTTGACCTGACCCAACGGAGAATCCACGTGGGAGACCTTTTTAACGTTTTCTTCGGGAATGAGACACAAAAAGTGGCCTTCTTCTTCTTCTTCGTCGTCTAAATACTGTATTTTAGTTATTTATTTTGTGACATATTACTTATCGTCCACGATTTTTGGTTTTTATACGAATTAACCCTTTCCACTCGGCGCTATTTTAATTCTAAAACTAAATTTTTCTTCTGTCTTGGAATATTTTCATTTTATTCATACGAAACTGATCCGATTTCCACATATAATATTTACATGTTTAACAACTGTTTTGTGATATTTTTTAATTTCTCTGAAATAATGTCACAACAATTTTTAGTGGCGCTTCAGAGTCACCACTCGAGTGCAAAGGGTTAAATGAAAGACACCACTCGTTATTTAATTCACTGTTTGCCGTAAGATTAGCGATAAATTTTCAGAAAAATTAAAAACCGACATGCTCCTGGAGTTTATGCATTTGTAACAAAAATTGGAGGGAGCAATTTAAAGCGGTAGACAGAAAAAGCGACAGAATAAAAAAAAATCTTATTTTTATTTATTCTTGAAACATTTAAGAATATCATCGTATTAATTTTATTAGAATTCTTAGAGGAAAGAAGAAATTTCTGTTTGAAAAAATGCAGTAGGCAGACATTTAATACAAATATTTGCAAATATTCTTTAATTTTTCCTCGTTATTGCCAGCTTGACGAGAGTGCCTCTCCTAGTTTTCGCGGACAGAATTTATGGCATGGGTAATACGGTCATTGTTCCGCAGATTTACGGGTTGCGCGACGCATTTTACCTTGGGCCCAGCCAATCCGGTTATTTATGGTCGCGAACATTTGTACATTCCTAGCAACCGACGCTTGTCTCCTTGAGCTTTCTGAATGGGAATTGCTGTATCGTAAATCCACGGGACCGTTAAACTCGAGACCTGGACCGTAATCTTGCGAGTTCATTTCCCAAATTAATGGCGCATGGGTCCTTGCGTACCTGCGAGACTTATGATGCGGGTCAGAGAAGAGACAATTTTTATCACAGAGGTTTCCGAAATCCTTAAATATTTAATCTCTTGCAACATTCTCAACATCTCACTAATCAGTAGTTTATTCGATGGGAACGTTTCTATAATACACTGTCTACTCGATACACGTCCAAAACACGGGTCTAGCCAGAGACATACATCGTGAAGCTCTAGAGGCCTCGGTTCAAGGTCTCTCACGGGGTATACCCCGCGGTGTTGGGGGTAGTTTTGGGACTTTTATCGGGTAAGCATTTGCGACATATACAGTAAACACTGTACTCCGCATAACTCTCTAACTATGATGCGAGGCTGCAAAGGGTTGATGCGTAGGTCTAACGAAGCATAGGTTCGGAAATGGGACAAACGCTCGTTGCGGTTGAAGATTCCCGCTAATTCCCGAGAATTCTAGATTGCCTTTAATTAGCCGGTACTTGCTGCAAGTGTAGGTGCCACATAAAATAGGCATGCAACTTATATTGCTCTTGACGCAAAGCAGAATGTCGTAAATTATGCGTTCTTCGCTTTGAGATGTCGCACGAGTGTCGAAGGCGCTCGAGAGTCCATTTTCAACCACACTTATGTGCCCAATCCACATTACAACTGTGATCTATAGACTCTGGGATCTTTATGCGAAATAAAAGGTTGGCGCCAATAGCACGGAGCTAAATATGAATTTATATTTTTCACTAATAACCATTTTAACGTCGTGAAAATAATATATCAATACTTTTGAAGTCTTTTAATCTTTTCACTGCTTCAAACTGCACCTACTCATTTTTGTCATGAATGCGTAAAATCCGGAGTCTAGCGATCAATTTATCAGCGGCCATGTGTAAATTTTACTTAAAATATGGATTTCACTTTGACAAAATCAAGCTCTTACTGAAATCGATCAATTTTTTATTGCACCGAGCTGTGCACGCTAAAACTGTATATCGTGACTAACAAGTACAACAACATTTGCAATGGCTAGGACGATTAATCGAAATTCAATGCAAACAATCGTTTGTTTGCCTGCTCGTCGCTATAAATACGTTGCCGTGGACTCGCGCGAGTAAATCGGACTTATGGAAATGAGCAGACGAAGGATAACCTCCAAGGAACCTGACGCGAATAGAAACGGTTTTTGACAAACGATAAGTGGACTGCAACAAACAACAAATCTCTCACCCTTGAGCTACAACATCCCGGGTCCATTTTGATTGAGTATCTCAAAAACAAAATAGTAATACTGTCAAACCTGTTTTTGTGCGGTCCTTTTCTATGCGATTTTTTTTTATCCGATTTCTTTTCTGCGATTTTCTTTTATGCGGTACATGAATGCCAACGATGTTGGTATTATAACAACCTTGTAATGTTTCTCATCACAAGAAGATGCGCGTTTTGGACTACGACGAGTAGTATTGAATTATGTGCATTTTGAAAATTTCTCCGTGTTTAAAATAAGAAATTAAATTGTTTTTTAAATGTTTCCAAGTGTAATTTAATTATTTATTTTGTTTGGAAAGCACTTTCTCTCTATTTCGTAAATCTTTGATATATTTTCTGAGACTTTTTTTATGCGGTCCCTCTCCACCGCATAAAAAAATTTTCTATAATATGTTGTAAAAAATTATTTGTTATAGCTATGTATGAAGCTTCTGAATATTTCTTTTTGTGTGGTTTATCTATCTACCGCAAAAAAAAAACAGGTTTGACTGTAATAGTATAATAATTTCTCGGTCCGTGAGGACAAAATCGATGGTTATTCGGCGAGATCCATTGAGAAGATCATAAATCGCAGAAATTATTAAGAGTCTGAACGGCCAATTGTGCAGAAGTCCTTTTTCCGCTGGGTTAATTATTGCAACTCGCGGAATTGACTTTTCATCACCGTCCTGTTCGCTCATAATTCAATATATCGACCGGTTGACGGGTTAATCGGCTGAGACGTTGCGCAAGCACTGGATTGCCATGTGTTTCACGATCTCTAGATCCGAAATCCCGCCCACGAGACCACGTGCTATGCTCGCTCTCGCTTGTATGCAAAATTGTCGGCGGAAAGAGAGAGAGAGGGAGAGGGAGAGAGCTTGACAGACACAAACAACGGGGAACGAGCAAGAGGAGAATATAGTACGGATGTGTCATCCGTGTTTCGTTTTGTCCTGGCCACTTTTTGTCGCCGATACGTTCGTCGTCGCATGAGACACATACAGCCGTTTTTTGCCGGGATCTTGGCATTGGTCCTCGGAAGGGTGCATGCGCCATACGGCCAATTGCTCGGCCCCTTGGTTCCAGCTCGGGCAACAATTATTCCCGTTTTGGATCGAGGAAACGCCCAATGAGTACTTTCAAATCGTGTAATTAAGCAAAATATTTGTTTGAACGTAAGTAAATTAAATATTCCATTCATTCGTTTAACCCTTTGCACTCGAAGCTATTTTGACTCCAAAGCGAAACATTTCTTTCGAACCAGAATATTTCTCTTCTATGTATTTCTTTTTATGTTATACATACGGAAGTGGTGGAATTTACTCGTACAATACCGAAGTGTTTAATAATTTATTGAATACAAACAAAAATAATGTAAAAAATATTTTGAATAACGATATAGCAATTTTTAGTGACGCCTTATAGTCGCCGTTCGAGTGCTAAGGGTTAATTTAACACGTTAACTGCCACGTCAGTCACGTATGACTGACAATGATTTTTGACTGGGTTTAGAAATTCATTTTTATTATGAGATACCCAGACAACCGAATTTTATTGGAGTCTTTCGAATTCAAAAGGGTTAAGACAGCATCCCCTATAATACATTTTAAATTTTTAGTTGTGGTTTCATTAAATAAACTACTCCGATTTTGTAAGAATCTCTGGGGTTGATATTTGGCACTTGTCGTGTTAAACTTGTGTCCTTTGATCTAAGAGGTTTGAACTTAAACAGTTTTACATTGTAAAAATTCTGTTTTGATAAAAAAAAAATTGTGTAAACTACCTTAGAAATCATGCAACTTATGTACCGTGTTATGTTTCGCACGTTGGTGTAAATACATCAAGATAGAATGTTTATTAACCTTTTGTTGTTACAAATTTGTTTTCTCTTTATTTTCTTACTTTTTGCGAATGCAGAGTTTCAAAATCTTTTTAAACTCGAATCAGCTTTTAGTCTACTAGCCGGACAAGTTATCGCCGATTTTATTAGTCGTAATTCACGGAGTTTACGCGATGAAGAAAGAACAAAAACAGTGTACACAAACCGTGTAAGACTGTGTAAACTGCAAACATAAATGTTGACAGGTCATTTAATTCTCACAGACCATGTAAAAAGCAAGAAAAATTTTATGTTCAAAATAAAGTCTTCGTTAATCCTCATTAATCATTATAAAATACAGTTCTTCGATCAAAATATACTGCAAACTATTTTTAATTTCGTACCACACAGATAATATCATCGATCAAACGAAACGAAAGAAGCAAAAATAAAAAAGAAAATTGGCCTCACAGTTTTACAGAGAAGCGATGGAAAATGAAAATTGAAATATTTAATCACCTGCCCAGGCGGTGAACAAATCGGCACTGTATTGGATCCTAATCGACCCTACACTTTATACATTTCCGGAAACTCGTTTGTAAAAATCCAAATAAGCGATTGGCAATCGGAGAAATTCGTCTCCGCTTCGGACGGATCGAGGAAATCGTTTCCGGAAACAGAAGGTCTCGCAACAACGCCTATCGCTCCCAGCGACAGTGATTAAAACTTCACGGAACCGTCGAGGAAAGAAACATGCGCGGCTGACTCACCGTGTTAATTCCTTTCACGACTCATCCGTCATTGCGATCGGTGGCCATCCGCAACGGCGTCTGCACATCCGGCTTCCGGTTCGCCAGCACGGCCGCGCCAAAACCGAAATCAACGGTTCCGGGGATCTATTCTCGTTCCACTTTGTCTAGTCCCTTTCACCGAATTTTATCTTCGTGGCCTGGTAAACGATCTATACTTTTTTTAACGCACAACGAAAGCGATGGCAACCGAACAGCTAGGTAACAGCGGGTGCGCGTCGGTGAACTATCGTGAGTGGCAGGTTCCGGTGACGCTGCCCGCGTCAGGACCAGGATCCACGGAGATCGATCGTCGACGGAGGGATCTAGACGCGATCCAATGCGACGAGTAACGATCTGTCCGTCACCGTCACCGCGAATGGACTGGTTGCCGCGATAGATACGGGCCCAGTAGACCGCAGGGTGGGGGACGGACGGACTTGAAGCGAATGACGAGGAACGTGGTGAGTAGAGGCCTGCGTCGGTTTTTGGGGCAATCGGAAAGCCCGGGACCACGCCGACAGAAACCTAACGACATGCAGCAGCAACTTTTACGCTGACGAAAAAAAATTTCAAAAATTTCTGTTCAGAATTGACCCACTCGGACCTACCGTACTATTGTATTGGGTTGTCCGGAATGTTGGTGCCATTTTTCTGTAGGTGGCATTAAGATAGATCTGAATATGTCGGAATGATTGAAAACAAATGGTATGTGTACATAGTCTAAAAAGATGATCTTTCAGGCATTTTTAGAAAAAAATTTTATTAGGATACATTAATTTTTGTTAGTTTTATACGCTGTTAAATATGGAAGGAAACAGAGTGAGTTATAGGCATTTGATGCTTTTTTCATCCAAAAGCTGTTGGAGCTGGGTTGGGATGTGCTATCCCATTCATCCTATTAACCAGATAAAAATAATGACAAAAACTTTAACTCTTTGGTCGACATAAAAAATCATATTTAAAAGTTTTTCGCCGAAAAACGCAAGTTGCGTGAAAGACGGAGAAAGATTATGGAACAAAATGGCACTTATAATAATGGCACGAACTTTCCGGACAACCCAATACGTCCCACACAAGTCAGAGGTGGGCAATTTTTGGAGAAATAAATATTTCAAGTACTATTTAATATTTTACAGTAAAATATTTTAGTAAAATATTTTTATTTTGACAATCTAAACCACGAAATAAAATATTTTTATTTGAAAAATCTGAATCATAAAATAAAATATTTCCAGTTAACAATCTAAAACCCAAATTATAATATTTTATTTAAATAATCTGGCATGAAATAAAATACTTATATTGAATACGAACTGGAAGTGAAATGAATAAAATATTTCGAGACGAAATCCAAATATTTTTAATATACTTCAAATAAAATATTATTTTGAAATAGTATTTTAAAAACTTATTGCATCAAATAAAATATTTCATTTTCGAAGTTGTACGCATACTTTAAAGTAAATAGGATTATTTACTATTCACTATTTAACACACACAGTTCATTAAACAAAATTTACTGACGTCGGTCAAGTTCCATATTGCTGATCAGCACAGCGTTGAGTTGAAATTATACAGCAATTTTTGCCTGGATTTATTTTTCTTTTGTATTTTTGTTTCTTTGTTTTGTATTTTTCCTTTGTAGTTTTGACGAAAGCTCCATTTCCTGACTGCATCAGCGTCGCGTTTAAATGGGTCAAGTGCAAGAGTTCACCGGTAGGTACGAATGTAGTGCAATTCCAAAATTTTGAAGAAAAACGATTGAAGAAGAAGTAATTATGAGTAATAATGATTATTAGTAATAATGAGAAATTACGTCGATTATATTATCGAACGTATTTTCAGTGCGCTGTTAGCGACTCCAAATCTGTTGGAATTCCATAAATGCGTGCACGATTCGACTTTAATTTTTCCATAAACGGAGTACAAAACGTGGCCAATCTCTGGATGATTCACCCAAGTTTCAGGTAGATTGTACTTTTGTGTTCCGATGAACACAAAAGTTTCCGTGAAACCCGCATCCGGGCACCTCGAACCAAGGCTACATTAATCTGAGGAAGATCGAAGCGCGAGATTAATCGCTTCTAAGAATCCCCATTAATATGTCCGACTGTCGTCGATTTTCCGATACAATAAACATAAATTATTCTCAAGAAAACCCGGAGCCCGTAGAACGTCTATTAAAAGTCTATTCACAACATATCGATGCAATCATTAACCAGTTAACTGCGGAGTTTAATTCTAAAAATCCCTCACGGGGCGCACAATATACACGTCGAAAGCAGGCCAAATGCCGCTATTTTAAATTTTACGGAAAAAGTAAAGCGAAATGAGAAGGAATTACATTTTTATTCGATAAGAAATTAATTTATTCGCACCGCAATAGAGTTTTGGATAGACGCGCTTAACTGGTTAACAAATATTTATATAAGGCTTTTATTAGAAGATTTATATAAGAATTGTTTATTGATCTCTACCGTTGCCATCAGAGTTGAATCGATACTCGATGATCTCAGTGGGTAAAGCGTTCCATCTGAATTTGTTTCACGTCGATCTAATCGATTGGCTCGTCCAGTTTAGCGATTTAGGTCGAAGTTTTTATAGAAAGGGGACCGGGTAAACGGCCCCTTGACGATAAATCGTCGAACGTTTACTTTTTATTAGAGATGGGGGTGTAACTCTAGGCTTAATCTAGGGCAATATATATCAGCGCAACGAGCGGAGACTGACAACAATTTAGCGACGACAGAGACCTGTCTGATCGCGCGGGCACCGATTGCAAAAATTGGAGCCACCATTTTTGCCAAGCTTGCTTTCGAGAAAATCGAAATAACCGTTTAACTCGCTTGCATCGTTCATTTGCCGCTTGTCGGAACATTCGTTTTCGGAGCCACCCCCCGAATCCGGACGATTTGGTTCTCCCCCAGTTTTTAATTAATCGTATCCACCGACCGGCGGAGCGGGCCGCGTAAATGGCGTTTCCTTCTTGCGAAGAAGGTTGGGCGAAGAAGAGAAAGGAGAAAAAAAGGAGGATCGGTGCCACTTCCGATTGATTAGGGGCGGCGGTGTGTACTCTTCCGTTGGCGGCCGCTTGTAGCCAGCTGGGTTCACTCCCCCTCGCGACCTCGTGTACCCTGGTAACCAAATGTAATTATTTTTAAAAAGGATGTAGGGACCGTCGGGTTTTCAGCGAACGGAACGCGTGGATCGGATCGAGCGTAGGTGCTTCCAGGGCGAGCATCGTGGATAGGTTTGATGTGCGTTTCTGTAAATGAATCTCCGCCGAGAGAGAGTGCGATCACCCCCCCCCCCTACACCTACGTCCCGAACCTTTCCTACGGACCAGGGCCGACGACGTCGCGTAAACCGGAAGTCTTCTCGCGTACAGTGCCACGAAAAAGTATCTGCACGGTCGCTTCTTTGCGACCGCCACAAAATGGCGCATCGCCACGATCTAGATCTTTTGAGCTGTAAAACGGTCCAGTGAACTCAATTCTTGGAAATGCACCAGGAAATAATGGCACCCGTTTTGAAGCAATCAACAGGTTACCGATTAATGGAATCGTTAATCTGAAAAGTATACAGGGTGTCCCAAAAATGTACCTCATTGAAAGGGAAGGTGACCGGGGTCATTTGAAGTAACTTTTTCCTTTGTGAAATTTTTCTCCGCGGCTTTCTCTACTTTGCATTGTTTAATCTTCTAATCATCTTCATATTTTCTAGCTAAAGTGTCGTCACTCTTACCATGAAGTCAACATCTTTTCTTGTAATTTATTATAATTGGACACCCTTCTTGTTTATTCGCAGGGTGTAACCGATTTTCACTGCGCGTCTTGCAGGAAGATAAATTGAAATCGATTTGCTTAATTCTTAATTCTATTTGTTTATTCTCCTCGCGTCACATCATTGGGTTTGAACAATAGTTCATAATATATCTTTATCTGAAGTTTTATTTGTCTTATTCATTAGTGGTCGAACCACCGAACGTGACAAGATTCACCAGCAAAGCTGATTTTCGGGGGGGGGGGGGGCATCCTTCATTAATGTGTCCCGCGCGCAGGACCATCGAAACTTGGCAATAAACGATCGCCAAATTACCGAGTAATAAATCGTTTTATCTTCGCACCGGATCGATATCTCGGTTGATTTCCTCGTACAACGCTTTCTGGCACACGGAGCCGACATCGACGACGGATCTATTTTCGCCGGCAGGTAAACCAATCAATGTCGCCCGTGAAACTGCGTGCCGCAGGTTGTTTTATTGTGGTCACGAGGTGGGAAATCGGGAGATCGAGTTTTTCCCATTGGATCTACGGATAAATTGGCCGCGCGATCGCGTGTCCCCGAAGCTTGCTTGGCGTGTTTTATCAAGCATCGACGCCCCCGCGCGTCTTGAGACGTCTGACGAGTTAACTGATTTCACCGTTAATGTCTCACCGCCCTCGGATTCTGTTAATGTTAACGGTCCGTACCAATTTACCAAGAAATCTCGGCAACCAGCACCGTTCTCTGATTCCTCCTTCGTCGCTGCGTCCGCGAGGGCGGAGACCAAGATAGGACGTTATCGTTAACGTAAACACCGGCACGATGCTCGCCGATGATAACGATAAAAGGTGCGACACGAAAGTACGGGACCGTCCCACGAGAAATGCGAATTTCTTCTCGGTTTTGTGAAGAAATAATTTCAATCGTTAATTCTAGGGACTGTAGAAAATTAAGAAAAATGTACACAGAACGCTAATGGTTGTGATCATGTTTTCACATTTTCTTTTCCAAATATACTACTTATGGAATGACCTAATATATTCGTTATTACCAGACTGCGAATTTTTTTCATTTATGACGAAAATGAGTAGATGTAATTTAAAACAGTAATAATATTAGAAGAAGTTACAAATATTGTTACGTTATTTTCAACCTATTAAATATATTAAGAAAGAAAATAAATTTTTGTTTCACTCCAGTTTATGGCAATTCAGGTAGAACATTTTTATTTTGCATAAAGATCTGCTGTCTAGTTGTTACTAAGGTAATTTTTAGTCATTCTTGTTAACCTTGATTGATATTAATATTAATTCATATTAAGAATAAAGTAAAGGAGACCTACAGGTAAAATTAAATTTCGTGCGATAATAATATTACTATTATAGTATGAATTATTTCCATTCCTCTATTATTTTTATTTCAAGTATATGACGTGAAACATTATTTCAGAAAGCATTTGGTCGACCATTTTCTAATTGCAACGACTGCAACACAATTTTGTTCTGCAATGCAGAATTGATAAATGCGTAGTTATAATATATTCTTTATTAACTTTTCACCCAAATATTATTTTATATGATCACAGCAACAATGTACATACAAATTTCTTTCAATTTCTTTGTGAATACAAATTTATGACCCTTTTCCATCAAGACAGAAATTTCGTCGAATGAATCATGTACAAATACGTCGAAGATACCTCGTATCAATTTCAGATTACAAAAACGCATGATCTCGTTCCGTATTGAATTAAGAAAATAAAATGTACTATCGTGTCTTCGATTTTCATGTTTTCGTTAATAATTCCCACCGAAGTATTCGTGTTAATGTTTATGCGCAAACCTGTGCGGCACATGTAGCAGATGGAAATGAATCTGTTTCAATAGCACCTTCTATACACGCTAAAAAATCATACGAACCTGTATATTTCCCTTATGGTCAGGCTTATTAACCTTCCGTGTGCCATGCCGGAGTCATTCGTGACCCGTCACGGTGGGGATAAGCTCGAGCGACCGTCAATATGTACAGTTTCAGTCCGATATAAGACGACGCACTTTATTTCGAAATAAGAAAATCGCTATCCCGTCTTCTTCTTCTTCATCCGAAATATGACGAAAGCCGGTCCCGAGCCATCGCCTTATATCCAAGGAAAGAAAACTGTAGTAAAATGGCGTGGGTCAGAAATGACTCCGGCGCAGGTCTAGAACTCGCAGGAGTCCGAGGGATAAGCTTTCGACCCTGTTAACTCCAGCAGGTATTATTTTCATCCTGAATTTTATAGTGTGGGTACCAATATGCCTACATTAATTATACTTATTCTTAAAGCATAATGGATATTGAAAAAGAGATATATAACATCTATATTAACTGATTTTAATGAAAAAATGTAATATTGAAACGTAATATTAATGTAATATGCATGTAATATAATATTAAATGTAATATTAATGTAATATTACGTTTATTTTCTTTTTGTCATATTATGTAATGTAATATGAATGTAATATTAGTTTAATATTAAATTTAATATTACTTTTTTTGCTTTAAAAATAAGTATTGTGTGTGTATTGTAAAATATTGTGCTTTAAAAATAAGTATAATTGATATAGGCATATTGGTAGTCCTGTCGCGAATTCGTTGGTAGATATTGAGATATCGGCTCGTAATTAGTGCATATAAAGTATCGTCAAATAAACTCGGCGATCGTGTGTTCTCTGCGTGTTCTTCGTCAAGCGAAGTAACGAACTTCTCTTGAAAATGGTGAAATAGAATTCGACTGTTTCCCCTCAATCCATGAAGGACACTAACCCCACGCCTGCGCTCTATTAGGTTCGAAAGAACGCGTCCGTGTGCGAACGAATTCGGCGGTCCAGTTACTGGACCGGTTTAGTTCGTTTCGCGGATTACGCGAGAAACGTTTCGACTCGTTCTCGCGAACCTGATTTAATTAATACTTATCCGAACCCAGTCGATTGTACTGTGAGCATAAACCAGCTGTCCGCCGTGCGATGTCTTGTGCGTCGTTCGAAATTCTTTCGGAAACCGTAAACCTCGTGGACCAACTTGAAAGATATTCCAGATCTTAAGACACCAATGGAGAATATTTTTTCAATTGTATATAGTCGATTTAGTGCATCACTGTGCATAATGATCTTTTACGGAATCCGGAGATTTGGAGAACGCGCGCGTCCTTCTAAGCTCAGTGTGTCTTCGGTAATCTAAAAGTGTGAACAAAGTTCATGAAAATGTTAGGTCAGCTGAATGCGACAACAATGACACTTGAAGTCTTCGTAGGTTCCACAGGTTGGGACGTTTTGGGTTGAATCGGATAATCCTGGGAAACGACAAAATTGTTTAAAGCAATAATAAGTTGATTTTTAGGTTCTTGAAATTTAATATTACATAGTTTAATATAGGTAATATATTTTATTCTCAAAATAAATATAATATATAATAAAGATAAAGATAAAAACTTTTTTCAACATATACGTATTAATAACGAATTCGAGGGTGAATTCCTACGAAGTTCCTCAACCATAAGTCAGTCAGAACATTCTGAAATAAATCTTGAATCAATCAGAATACAAAGCGTGCTTGTAGCAAATCAGGAAAAGCGACTCGAAGCACTCGCAATTTCCAAATTGAAGGTCACAGCGATCGATCGGGTGGGTCAATTTTTCAACAATTTAAATGATCCGCACAGTGTCCGCAAGGATGGCGTTGAAGAGGAACGCGAGTACGATGTTTGCGTAACGGAACAACGTCGGAGATTGTTCAAACAATTCGCTAACACCGATACGGATATAGAATCGGTATGAAGAAGAAATGATTCCAAGCTGAAATGCTGCATCGCTACATTGTAAATCCCCCGAGAAGAGCGAGCCAAATGTATGGAACGGAGTGTGCGAGTGCTCGTGCGATGACGTGCCATAAATGATTTGCATCAATGAGACCAGGACCGGCAGCCTTTGCTTGTCACGAAGGTAAGTGCCCTTCTATTCAATTCTAGGCAAGGATTCGTGTGAATGGATGGATTGTGCTGACGATAGCACCGGACAACGATTGACATCGCCGATAAAGCGTGCTCGCGCACGTTCATTTTGACCGAAGCTACTCGCCTCGGAGAACGAAACTTTATTAGAGGGAATAGCTCTTTGTTTCCAGTCGTTTTCACCGCTACACAGATCGAAATTTTCATTTTTATTACGAATTTTTTGTTTTAAGTGAAACATTTCTTCCGACCAATGGGAAAAATCTCGTGAAAATAAAATAAAAGCACATACAGTGCGTTCTATACAGACATTTTACAGATTTGTATATACGTTAACATGCTAATTGTTACATTAGACTATTGATGTATGTCTAGGAAAATTTTGTTTCCTCTACCGAGAGACGCCATCAACAAAAGTATTATTAATTGTGTTTCGTAATCGCATAAAATGCTAATTATTATACTCGAAATTCCTTTATGTGCAGAAAATAACATTATATAACATTTTATAATTTGCATATCTGTAATTGCGATCAAACACCGTTTCATTACAATAACAGAATAATATTTTCGATGAAACATTTATTTATTGTAGGAATGCGGTATTTGTTTGAAGTCGCAACGTGCTCCAAATTCGTGAGCGTTAGGCATCTACTGATTTAGTCGCTCTAAAATGTTATTCAATTGCTACTATTGATTTGATTTCCTTTTACTGTACTTTACGGTAAAAAAGAAATCTATCTGATTTGTAAAAAATAATCGTGTTCTGTTCGGCAATGTTACACACAACATTTATTTATTTTTAGGAACCACTAATTCGAAGGTTGGGTTAGTGTCAAAATTAAATTCACTGATCGTGTCAATCACCTCTAAATTCAATATTAATCAAATCGTAACTAGTAAAATTGATAATCGATCAAGAAATCAATGTAATTTTATCACTTAACCCTCTGGACTCGAGAAATTACAAAAAATATTACAAAATATTTGTTACATTGCAAAATTTGTATTTAATAGATTACTAAACATTTAGATATTGTATGTGGAAATCGGATCAGTCTCGTATGAATAAAATGAAAATATTCTAAGACGGAAGAAAAATTTCAAGAGCAAAGGGTTAATTCAAATTCCTTTTTTAAACGATATATTCACGCGCACCGCAGAAATCTCAAATATTTATATTACACGCGTGACGTTATCGATCGTAATTCAGAATATCGGCGCACAGAGACGAACGACTTCCGGTCCCAAACAATTGGATCCGAGGGACGTTCGCACCTGGCCTACGCTACAATGATTTCCAAGCGTCTTTTTAACTGTTCGAGCAGCTTCGCCCGGACACTCGGACGGAATCTAAAAATCATGCTCTTCGCGGTTCCTCTGGAACGCAATTCCGACATAAGATAGAATCGTTCGGTAAAGTTTACTCCCGGTTGAAAGAGTTTATCGTCTCGAGTGGCGAAAATAGATTTCTCTCTTCCTTTTCAACGTACCGCGCGGGAAAAAGAAGAGGTTCCGTGCATTTTCTCGACGCGCGAGAAACAAGAGAACCGTGTGGAGCGCCTACAATGGAAACGGGAAAACAGACAAAGTGGATTTACAATTGCATAAAACAATTGGAAAAGTGAGAGAACAGAAAAGCCTTTACATTTGTCGCGCGGTACTTCAGCCATTTCTTTTTTAATACATTGAGCAATATATTGAATAATACATCTTGAGTAATACATTGGCAACGCGTGTAACACATTCTTTCGTTTGCGTTTATTTGCAATCTTGTGCGATTAATAGGAAACATGTAAAAGCGTTGATACGAAATTCCCGAAGTGTGAAATATTATTCATGCTTCCGCATTTTTTCATTCCTTAACAAGGGTGCTATATTCACCGTGCAATATCTTTCAGTAAAGACCGCGTGCTATAGTGTTAAAGAACATCCGAAGCTTCTAAATTTATTTCACGTGGTCTAGGAACTGAAAATATTTACATGAACCAAAAATGTCGGAGAACAAAACATTTTTGTTGCGCGAAAAGTTAAGCATAAAATTTGGGAAATAAATGTAGAATTTGCCAGCTTGTAGATTCGCATAAATATTTGCTTACCCCCGTTTGTGTCAGTTTATAAAAAGAACACGAGACTTCTCAAAGTAGATCGTGATAAATTCAATGAAATTCGCATAAAAATTGTCGAAAATGTTCATGGCGTTCGATAATAGAGATACACAAAAATTTGACACGGGAGAAAAATTTCTCCAGTTTTATCGGAAACATAGTCGCCGAGTTTTACGGCCCTGTGCAAAACGATAACCGTCTAACATGCTGTCTGCAGATGGAGTACTGGATGGCGAGCAACGATACCGGTCACTATGGCGGAGCAGAGGCCCTCGAGGAGGTCCTACAGGATCCAGGATCGGTGATCCTCTTCGTCGGCTATCCGCGATGGCTGTTACACTTCGCCGCCGGCTGCTGTGTGCTTTTCATGCTCGTCGGGATCCCGGGGAACCTTTTCACCATTGTTGCTCTTCTACGAACCCGAAAGGTCAGTTTTCCTTCGCCATTCACACAATTTTGCAATCGTTCGTGCTCGGATTCGACTCATTTCCGCGCGCCTAAACGCTGTCAGAAACCAGGAAACGTTGCCAAAGCGGAGACTGAGAATTTTGTAACAGTTCTATTTAAACATTAAAAATATTTACTCAACAACTGGAATATATTCTCCTCTCCAAAATAATTTCCATCGCTGTCTACGCGTTTACTCCATCTTACAAGTAATTAATATGGTGGACCATTGGAGTTCGGTGAGAGCCACGAATTAATTTGTACATACGTTTGAGGACATAGTGCACATTGAAGTAAAATATTGTTCAACATTGACAACAATTATTACCAGTTACATTTATATTATCCCAGGAACACATCTATGTTGAATTTATACGAAAATTCAATGCTAAGCTTTCACCGTAAGTTAAATAATAAATCTTTGGTGACACATAATTAAAGTGAATTCGTGTGTCAAGGGGTCAGTTTAAATTTTAAATTGTTTAATACACGAGTGAACACAATGTTCAGCTTTAAATGCACGAACTGGGCTAAACAATGTGCATGATTTGACGATGATAATTGTTCTCTCAATTATTTCAATGTGTACAATAGACAAAACTGCACGCAAAGACGACATAATTATGATGACTCATAATTATCGCACTGCATGTTCTGTGTATTATCCTGTAACTCTGTATGTTTGCTGCATGTACAATAGAACATATGTAGGAAAATATTGCATAACTTCACACGTTAGATTCAATGGTACTTCAACATTGTCACTATGGTGACGATAGAGCGGCCATTATCAAGGAGTTCAGATAATTCTCAGCTCTGTAGGCGGTGGTTGGAAATTTGTGCAACGATAAACACGAAGATAAATGTAACTACGATAGTGTCTGGATTTCCGAGTGACGAATTTCTTACGCGGAACGATCTAGATTACACGTCGCAGTTGCTCAGGTTTCCAGTGCGCCTTACCCGTTGCTATTAAATCCTAGACGGGCCGCTTTGTGAAGTGGTTCACCTCGGTTCTTGTTTTAGAACACAATGGCGAGCCGTGGGGAAATTTTTAGTAAAAGTTCGTAATTCGGTTTTCTTCGCGAAGGAAAGCTGCGAGTGAGCAACTTACGCTGCACTTGTGGAAATCCCAATTACTGTGGGGGGTACCAATATGTCCATATTAGCTACACTTATTTTTCAAGCATAATGAATATTAAAAAAGAGAGATATATATACCATATGCAGGGTGTCCCACGTAACACTTTTCATGATTTTTCAAGTACTTGCGACAATCTGATAAACAAATATTTTCAACAAAAGTTGATCGGTTTTCGATTGCCTATACATTGCAATAAAAAAAGTTACAAAAATTTTTGTTTAGTATTGTCAAGGTCGCCTTCATCTTTTTAAATGGCACTTTGTATTTTTGACTTAACAGTATTATAGCCCGTATCAAGACGCATTCAACGACCTAGCACACCATGACCTTCGGATGACCTTGAAGGCAAAGACATGAAAATTTCATCAAAAAATGACAGTAAAGGAATATAATTAATATAGGCATATTGGCACCCCCATAGTAATTGGGTCCCTTACCCTATGTCGATTTCAATCAGTACGTTCATGTGCGATTTAATCGCTACACGAAACGAAAATGATTCCAAACGTTGTTCGATAGAAATCAGCATTGTTTTATTAATAATCTGTAACAATTTAATAATCTATGTACTTACATTTCTATAATAATTTGGCATTTAGTTTCTTTATCCGCATTTTCTTCATGTAATTGTTCTCGTAGTGTCTGTATCTTTCTCTGTTCCGTGTACATAGGTGCAATAAAAGGTTCGCGAACGGTAATTGGATAAATAAAATTGTTCTACAACGTTGATGTTTATAGGTTTAAAATGGTGATATTTACCGAGCTGCGATCTACGATCGTCAGATAAGACCCGTCGACGCTACGATAACTTCCCGCCATGCATACAAACATTCTCCTTTCTTCGAGTTCCCCGGATTTATGTAGGAGACGATTTTACAACGCGCCGTGCATGCACGATTTATTTTCAGTTCCCGGCAAGCCTTGGAACAGTCATAAAACTCTTCTACCGGTCGCATTGTGCCGGAAAAACCAATTTCTTCCAGTTACCGAGACTTCCAGCGTTCGCTAGAAACCCGAAATAAGGATTACTGCACGCGCGCGGATGTTTAGAGAAATTTATTGTTCGCGAAGCACTTTGCAAATAGCCATAAAGCATCCGTTACCCTTTGTCGAAAATTGTTGTTTAACTTTTAGACATATTTCTTTCGGAAATAGAGTATTTTCAAAATCCACAATCTACGTGGAAAAAAGCAACAGAAAAATGAATCCATTTTTCGAATACTCGGAGAATTTCTGAGATCACAATTAAACTTGGTGTTATTTCACCTACATCTTTTAGCTTGAATTTATAATCTCGGAAACCATTTGTCAGAGTGAGTTGATATTCTCTAGTCCAATCAAGAACGTCTAGTCAGAAAAATACGAGCCTGTTCGTTAAAGTCTACAAAACAAGTTTCGATTCAGGTGTTTTTAAAATTCATATCGCAATCGATCGCGCGCTGCGATCGTGGACGCCATTGTCAACGAGTTCTTTTTGTAAGCGTATCGGCCATTGTTTCGGCGTGGTAATGGCCACCTTATTCCTATAAATACCGAAAATATCGGCGGCGTAATAACGAAAACGAGGCAACGATCGGAAGGTTGTCGGCACCGTTTATTATGAAATCGGACTTTCGATCTACACCTTCGGTCGCGGAAGAGATCAGAAGTTTCGCGTTACCGTGTTTTCGTTGGTCCCGTGAGGGGAGGGGGAGGGGAAGAGGAGTGTATCCGCGCCAATTCCGACGGAGTCGATCCAATCGATGAACTGGAATTAAACCGCGCGAAGAAACAACACCAGGCGGCTTTAATGTTTTATTGCACAATGTCCGAGGTATGCTTAGTAATGCGAAATTCCTGTCGAATTGGTATTTTCAGCGTGGTTCCGTTCGCCGCACGTTTCACCGCGGTGTAACACGTTCGATTTATGAGACCTGTTGTACGCGCGGAACGTGGAAGATATTTATTTACGACTGTACGTCGAACGCCTCGGTTATAGGCGGCCATTTAAATTGTTCCACACGCGCCATCGAAATTAAAAAAGAAGGCTAAATGGTGTTTATGCGATTCGAAGACGCGAGCGTACAGATGATAATAAACAGTTGTGCTATCACCTTGGAGATCACGCCAAGGTCATGCTTTTTACACAGCGACGTCTGTCTTTTAACGCGGAGCCAACGTCGAAACGAGTTCAACGACCCGATTACGATTTTAGATAGATAGTCATAGATGGTCGGAGGTCAATCATAAACGGTCAGGATTTGACCCTTCGTGTGCTATGCCGGAGTCATTCGTGACCCGTCGCGGTGGGGATAAGCTCCAGCGTACCGTCAATGTGTACAATTGTATTATATGTACAATTTTATTCCGATATAAACTTTTTATTTGGAAAATAAGAAAATAGCTATCCACTCTTCTTCTTCTTTGTTCGCAATACGACGAAAGCTGGTCCCGAGCTATCGCCTTATATCGAAAGAAAACTAGTGAAATATCGGTGCGGGTCACAAATGACTCCGGTTAATAGAGGGTTAATATAAAATTTTCTTCGGAAACTTTCTTTCGTTTTCACAGCTGAGAAATGCCACCGCCATCTTCATACTGAACCTATCGGTCTCGGATCTGATGTTTTGCTGCTTCAACCTACCCCTCGCGACGTCGACATTTTGGCATAGTTCTTGGCCGCATGGGGCATTGTTATGTCGTCTGTTTCCTTTGCTGAGATACGGTCTGGTCGCAGTGAGTCTGTTCACGATCCTTTCGATCACGATCAATCGTTACGTCATGATAGGTCATCCTAGACTGTATCCTATGTAAGTAACTTACAATCTCGTACGGTTAATTATAGCTGAAAATGAAAATAATAGTTTATATTTCGAAAACGTACATTTTATTATTAACCTAGGGTTATTTTAAATAATTCATTAAAAAATAAATAGATGAAATAATCACACGACAAATAAAATAATAATAATAAACAAATAATCAACTGGGTATATTCTTTCAGATTTTATAAACAAAAGTACATAGTGCCGATGGTGATAGGTATCTGGATCCTCGCATTTGGCTTTCTTGTTGTTACGTGGTTCGAAAGCTGGGGACGGTTCGGGTTGGACACCGCCATTGGATCCTGCTCGATACTTCCGGATGTACACGGTCGAAGTCCCAAAGAGTTCCTTTTCGTCGTTGCCTTCTTAATCCCTTGCGTTGCGATCGTCGTTTGCTATGCCAGGATTTTCTATATCGTTCGGAAAACGGCCTGGAAGAGGCGGAAACGAAACCTAACTGCGAATACCGACGCCAAGGATGTCAAGCGTGAGGTAAGAATCGAAACGTACAGAAAATGAAGACGTAAGATATTCTAGTATTTATAACGTTTATCGTGGAACTAGTCATTGGCGCTACTATTAAATTAATATTAATATTACTATTATTAATAGCGCTTCTAAACATACGTATTGAAGTGAGCTGCATATTGCAGTCTTCAGATAACAAAATAACATTGCCTGCACGTAGAATTTAACCTTGAGATAAACTTGTAGTTGATTCAGACAATATATCTCGAACAGGCCTGATCCAAACGCCGAGTCTGCGCATGCGTATGCAGTGTGCTGAAAATATTTGATTATTATATTTGCTTTATTATTTAAACCACTCGCTAAAAATGCGATTAATAATTTTTATTTACAAAAATCAACAGTTTCGTTCCAATAAATTGTTCGATTATTGTGTAAAAATAATTTCCATTCCCATGGATTTCCATTTCCATTTCTGGCTCATCGTACCCATACTAATAAATGGCAACGAGTCGTTGCAAGCAATAGTGAATATATATAAGATATAATTATTGTTAATTTGGAAACAAAGATAATAATTGCATTTTCCAGAATCGCTCGGTGTCCCCGAGGATGCAAGAGGAGGAGCTATCAGTCCTGGGTTCGAGTTGCACGGCAAGTGTAATTTGCTCAAATTTCTCTTCGAAACGGGCGATTATGGCGCCCAGCAGGCTGAATTGTTCTCGGACTCCTTCGAGATCGGCGATCGGAGGGTCCCTGTCGGAATTTCAGACTTCCTCAGAGCAGGATCCAACAAAGGAAGACGACGAAGAGGAGGAGGACGAGGAGGAGGAAGAAGAGGAAGAAAAAGAAAAAGAAGAGGCATACAGCTTGGTCAACAAAATGGCTACCGAAGGGACGAACGAATCCAGTACAAAATCTTCGACTCCTGGAGTCCTCGAGGTCTGTGATAAAACGAACCCCGGATTCGGCATAAAAATAGATGATATACCGTACGTCGACGAGCGGGACGACCTGGACGAAGCGGAGGACGTCTTCTCGCGGAACGATTGCGCCATGATGAACGAATCGGCGGCGAATGGTTCCGCTCGAAATAAATTGGAAAGAATGGCGAGCAGGGCTTCGTTCATCATCGAGTCCGCTCTGTGGGTTCAACGATTGAACTCGAAAGTAGAAAGATCGAGCACGCCGGAACAGTCCGCGAAGAGATCGACGATCACCAGGAAAGGATCGAGGTTCCCCAGCCTGGGAAACTTGAGGAAAACGGAGAGTCCTCCGAGGATGTGCAACAAGGACAAGAAGCTGCTCAAGATGATCCTGGTGATATTCTCGTCGTTCCTCGTCTGTTACCTGCCGATCACCGTTACGAAGACGTTCAAGAACGCCATTGATTGGAGGGGTCTCAATATTGCGGGATACATATTGATCTATCTGACCACTTGCATAAATCCTGTGGTGTACGTGGTGATGAGCTCCGAGTACAGAAGTGCCTACAAAAACGTGTTACTTTGCCGAAACGATGTCGGACCGAGGAACGGAGCTAGAAAACCTTGAGGACGATGGACAGACTAGATTCGCGATAAGGTAGAGTGACCACGTTACCGACAAAAATAGGCGAAAAATGGTTTTACGTGCCCCAACCTTTCGTCCTTATATGAGAATATTTTTCGCTAGGAAAGGGCTCATTCGAAAGAGGAAGGTCCAATCTAGATATTTGGTAATAAAAGCGTTAGAAGTAGGCCAAAAATTAACGATGTGTATGCCGTGGAATCTAAGCATTTTTATGCCATTGGATGAGATTTCTGAAATTGTGTAGATTTTGAAGAGTGTAAATAGTTTTATCTGACAGAAATGATCGCGGCAGTTTAAAAAATGTCATTTATTTATAGTTCCATTAAGATCCTTATAATAAATCACAATATAACGACGCTTCAAATTGAACAAAGTACAGAAAATATCGATGAAGTCGTTACTAACTATTCGAACATTACGATTAACCCTCGTAGGCAACTAAAAAATAGTTACACGAAAAAGATTCTCGATACTCTTGCATTATCGTTCGATACTTAAACTCGATATTATCAATAAATGCGACAAATCACAACACAATCGTACAGAAATACAAAAATTTGCACTAAACCGGAGAATAGGTGAATTTTTGCCAGAAAACCATGCGAGGGTTAAAATATGAGCAATCGATAGATAGGAACTATTTGCCGATCTCTTAGCTTAAATTTTTAACGTAAAGTTGTGAAACTTCTTCGCCTTTACAGTATACCATTAGCTTATCGAGTACGTCAACGATCTACGTAGCTAAAAATAAATCGAGAACGAAATATGGCCGCACATGAATTGTACAATATTTATAATACTTGCGAAATAAATAGGTGGCCTGTAACAACGAAACGACATTTCGACTTTGACGGTGGTAGAATCTTTCAGTATCGTTTATTACGCACCGCTTACAGAGCAAACTCGAAATCGAAGGCGAAAGATAGTACACCGGCTTTATTGGTTTTTTTTTTTTGCTAGATTTCGAGCAAGAGAAACTAAACGGGACTCTGTTTAATTCGCGTCCAAATTAGGGGGCACCGCGGCGCTCTGTGTGTGTATTGTACTGATGTTCATCTGCTGCTGCGGCGGCCATTTTTTCTCCTCGTCCTTTCCGTTTCGCGACTCGGGCGTCACTTTGGTCACGTCCATCGAGTTTTTGTCTCGGTTTTTGTAATGAAAATAGCCTGCTGCAGCGCCCAGACCAGCGCCGCCCGCCATCATCAGATATTTCAAGACCCTGAAGAGCAAACGTCCAAACGATGCGTCAGAAATCGTCTCAAAAAATTATATCAATCGTTAGTCTTCGAGCGGACTAGCAAATCTATCAATGATCTATTCAAATTTAGTAATTGTGTGTAAAAAGTTAAAAAGAAAAAAACAGATACATTACCCGACTACCCCTAGCAACATGTACACTTGCTTCACTTGGTTTAACAGTGCGCCGTCGAGCAGGATACCTTCGTCCACCCAGAAAATTGGGAACAGGCATTCGGGGAAAGTCTTCATCAATTTGAATTTTTCTACTGGACCGAGGAACATGTTGAACTGCAACCTCTTGTGAGCTTTGATGGGGGTAGCTGTCAGTGGATCGAAGTCCATGGAGAGATCGTGTAATTCCTGTAAAAGAGACGCGAATATATTCGATTCTATAAATCTGAAATATGTCGACAGTGTTTACTCGATATATGTCCAAAACACGAGTCTACCCAAGGACATATATCGGCCAGGAGATACTATTCTATGATTTTCACGCCGAACGTAGAAAAGGACAATAGCGAAAATAGGAAATCATGAAAAATAAGGAAGTTTTGTTATTGGATTAGTAGTGGTCACCTGGTCTCACACCGATAGGTATATCTGTCACGTATTATGTTACTTCATAGCCCCTCTGGAGCTTCATGGCCCTTCACGGGGTACACCCCGCCGCAGTGGGGATAGTTCTGGGATATTATCGGCTAGGCATTTTTGACATATATAGAGTAAACACTGTATTTCCTATCCGGAAATCAATCGTGAATGCACAACAGAATAATGGCACGACATGTACCGAGAAAATTGAAATCCTCGAATTGTAAGTAGAATATTTTAAATAAATGGTGTATCAGTCGTTAATAGTATTTTGATTTGTTAGTCTTATATCAACGATATTGAGATCCTCGGCTTTGTTGTAAATATCCCTGTGTTTTCTAAACGAATGGAATTCGCAAGCTAAAGGTGCATTAACGACAATATGGTTGCGTACCGGATCCGGATGGAGTCCATGAACCATTTCCAAATACTTCTCCTCGGCTCCAAGAAAGTGCGGTTGAGAGCCGATCATAGGAACGCCAACGCATTTCTCTAAATCCATCAAATCCTTGTCTAAACATGTATCCGGCGTAGGGCAATAGCACTGCTCCTCCGGGTTTGATTTCATGTCACCGTAATCGGTCGAATAATGATAGGTATTGACGCCTGTAACACAATAATAATAATAATAATAATAATGGAAACACAAAATAAGAGGTTGTTGCATACGAAATGTCCGACTTGTAACAGTAACGTTAAAGAAACGTAACTTTTTCCCGAATAAACCCCATTGATCAAAGCAAGCACTGTGAGGGTACCAATATGCCTATATTATTTATACCTATTTTTAGAGCATAATGAATATTTTTAAAAAAGAGATAAATCACATATTAACTGATTTTAATGAAAAAAATGTAATATCTCACTTTTAATGTGCATTATGCTTTAAAAATAGGCATATTGACACCCCCAGTAATTGGGTCCCTTACCCCATTATATTCAACATATTCTGTCAGAAAATTGCGAATTTCTTGATTGTAGTATGGTATTTACGACACTGTCGCATCCAGTTTTGAGATTTTTCTACTATCAGCAAATAGTACTATCAATCTTTACTATCAACATTTACCATCGTCAATATATTTATCTTTCCACTCGTATAAAAAGAATACACGATAATTACATTGGCAGGCATTGAAATAAATTTTATTTGAAAGTAAAATTAAATATGAAGATGAGAACTAACGATAGTCCCTTAAAGACCTTCGAGTCCCTCTCCACCGCATAAAAAAAATTGTCTTTGATATGTTATAAAAAATTATTTGTCATAGCTATTTATGAAGTTTCTGAATATTCTTTTTTGTGCGGTTTCTTTTATGTGGTCCCTATCTACCGCACAAAAACAGGTTTGACTGTAGTTCACTAGGAAAGATTTTTGGCACTCCCCGCTTTTCGTAGTTTGCATTTGTAGCCGTCGTACCTTTGACTTTGCTATCGTAACGATAAGGAATAGAGATACTTCTGCAAATTTCCGGGGAGAAGGAGACGATGTCGTCCTCCCTCGTCATCAACGACGGGAAAATCGTCGAGTCGGTTCCATTGAACGCGTTGCAGTGTTCTCCATCGTAAATGGTTAATGCTGGTAGCCCATCATACTCGATCACACGTCCCACGTCCTTAAAATTTTTCCTCCCGCGCAGCACGCGTATACGTCCAGGATCGACGGTTCCATTTTTCTGTCGGTTCGTAACAACCCAATTAGGATTACGATAATAATTATAACGATAACACCCGAACAAAGGATCGTTATACTAACGACGGTGTCTATTACACAGAGGTGGGTCAAATTTTTCAATTTGACTTTATTTTATTTTGACCTTATTCTCATCAGGTGAACTGAACATAATTATTCTCATTACGTGAACATTTGCACTCATGTACATTTGTTATAAAGTACACCACACTTTATATATTTATTATTATAATTCTTTTTACAAATATATTTTACGTCACTTTTCTTAGGAATGAACGATATCTCTCTGATTTTGAACAAAGTATAAACACGATAGTATACTAGGTACTCGGAAAAATGTATACCTTTCCTAAAAGGTTTCGAAGTCGAACAGTACGACGTGGTATTTCATGCACGAGGGACTTTGAAGTTCGATTAAAAGAGTAATATGAAATTGCGACCCAAGAGAAACGACCCAATTCTCGCGAAATCGCAAGCAGACGTACAGGTTAATTAACTGTTGAAATATACTTGCGTACCGTGCCGAACAAGGACAATAAGTATATATTTTCGCCACCTGGTAGCAAATCCTTCCTCTCCTTCAGAACACCGCAAATCGTGCTTCCAGCGAAGTCCTTCACGTTACAGTCGATAGCCATACCGTCGAAAAGGATATCTTTCGCTTTCACTTTCATAAAGATCGTTTTGGGCTTCTTGAAGATACTGTCCACCCCTTTGTCTGTGATGGAACGTTCGTTAGATGAAAGTGTGGCAACATTTTTCGGACAGCGTGGTTCTTATCGTTCTAAAATAGCTCAACACGGAACGGTTAAGGTCAGCTCGAAACGAAATCAACGGACTACAAAAGTAGCAGGGAAAAAACAAAATGGCCGATCAAACAAATTAAAAGTATTGAAAATAGAACACGGAGATGTGTAGAACCTACGGTAAGGGACCCAAGTACTGTGGGGGTACTGATATGCCTATATTAATAACACCTAGTTTTAAAGCACAATGAACATTAAAAAAGAGATATATAAATATATGACACACACACACACACACACACATATATATATATATATATATATATATATATATATATATATATATTAACTGATTTTAATGAAAGAAATTCAATATCTCTTTTTTAATATTCATTATGCTTTAAAACTAGGTATAATTAATATAGGCATATCGGTACCCCCATAGTAATTAGGTCCCTTACCCTGGGTGTGAGCTTGTGAAATAAAATGACTATGTAGCGGAGTCAATTTTTCATAGGTGATGGATCAAAGCGAAAGGTTACGGAAATCAATTGAATTCTTATTGTCAAGGTAGGATGTAAGTATTGTTTCTCGCGTTAGGTGCCGTACACGTGTTATAAGTAAATCACACCACCGACACGGCTTAGCAGCCTCTAGAATACATAGTAGGTAAGGCCAAGCCAACCTTCGCTTCTGATCGACATGTAGGAATATCCGATCTATGCTTTCCGGGGAAAAAATACGTCAAGAAGATAGCGGACTGGAGGGTTATACTCGGTCAACAATCGATTTCCACGGTGTTGTCGTAGATAAACTTTCTGCGAACGTCGAGATACAAATTCGGAAAGAAAATTGACCAATTAACGGACCTGCGAATTTTCGATGTCGCTGTTATCAATGTATATTCGTACAATCGTTAACACCAAGTGGCACTAAAACGGTGGTTATTGTACATTGTTTAAAAAAATTACGAGAACGCATTCGTTCAGGTTCAAGAAAAAGGCATCGAGAAAATTTTCAAGGAAAGGCACAATTCGTGTAGATTACGATAAATTGTACTCACTGGCGACTCCTATTGCACCTGGTTGTTCCTTCAGGACGAACTTAAGCGTCATTAAGGCTAGCAAATTAGGCATAATGAGTTCCTCGTCGCCCGTAAGCCCGTTGCTCAATTCAGGATTGAAGTACCAGGTAGTCTTCACACGGTACTCTATGCTGTCGTCTTCGTCGCGTTCGACTTGATCCACCTTCTCCTTATACTGGCTGAAAACCGATAATTATTTCGGCGATTAAAGATGTTTTTCTGCTCTCTTTATTTATTTTCGAAGTTGTTACGACGAAAATTGATTGGCTCGTTCGGACGACTCAGAGAGCGCAAGACATCGCGGACATTATTAAATATTTGTTCTGACACGTTTCTTAACGTCTGCTCTAATTTATAAAGAACAGGAAGGCATATTTTTTTTCATTCAGGGTTCGTTGCTTAATGATTCTTTCAAGAAGCGACTTCTTTCAGAAAAATTCAATTGTTCGGGATATTATTCGACTTTGAAGAGATATTTTTCCGGCAGAATCGACGCGTGAACGACTATGAAAACTCCTACAGGAACTCACTCGTAATGATATGGACCCACTTCCTGGAGAATCGGTGTCTGGCCCGCCGTTATTTCTACGGGATTCGTCACGTTGAATAGGTGGACTCTGAACTCCATCGGAACGGGAAGATTCGACCAAATTTCTCGCATCTTGCTACCTTGTTTACCGAGTGATATTTGCTGCAAAGACAAATTGTTGGTCGTCTTTCTAATTCAATTTTCTTTTTATTTGAAAGCTTAAGTGGAACTACCCATTTGGGAGTTATGAAGCTGTACATTTGGGTTAGCATACGGTCTAATATACATTAGAATTTCACCGGGAAATTCACAGGGTAAAATTCACCGGGAAAAACACACAGTGTACCGTAAGAAAATATTTTATCAATTTTACAATGAAGCGATGGCAACGTGAAAGAAAAGTGCGAAAGCAAAATTAAAGGGAAGGAACAATATTTTGTAAAGAAACGAGCGAAGTAGGTAAAAATAAACTAACAGTAAGGGTAATACCATAAGCGGATCTTTACGCAAAATAAAAATTTTCTACCTAAATTTCACCAAACTCTAGTGAAATTAAAATTTATTTTCTTTCGTAATATGTGAAATATTTTTACTTTCTTAAATCGCACCTACTTATTTTTTTCATAAATGCATAAAATCCGCTTATGGCCCACAATTTACGTTTTCCATATTTCGATATCGATATCGAAACTTTTCTATAGAAATAACATAATGAAACAAAAAACATTGCAAAATAATCTTTCAATTGAAATGTTATTTTGAAACGTGAAGCAGAAGCGTGGTTGAAACGTGAAGCAGAAGCAAAAGTATGCGTTGGACAAGACACGTTGAAGGAAACAATTGTTCACAATGAAATAGAAAGAAGACAGATGATAACGAACGAAACAGGACTACGTGACGATTACAAAAGTGAAAATAGAACCGTGTCACTGTAATAATGACTGGGTGCGGGAGAACTGCGGAAAGCAGAGTTACGGTAATGGCGACCATGGACGTGACAATCATCTTTTTCCAATTTATTCAAACGCAGCTCGTTCGAAGTAGTGAAAGGGAAGTAATGATTGATCGAATATTTTCTTTATTGACGTTTTAATTTATTTTACCAACGATTTTAAAGCCTAATCGTTACAATCAACAATAACACGTTGTTTTAGAAGTTCGTTCGCGAAAGAGAAAAACAATATGACATGAACGCCTTTCCGCACTTACTTTCTTGACCTGCGATCTGAGGATGACCGGAAAGGTGAAAGTTAGGAAGAATAGTCCGAAACTGAACATACTCCCGCCGATGATTCCCATTTTTTTCGGCTTCATCGTGGAAAAATACTAGACAGAATCATGAACGTAAATATTTCAATTATTTAACACAGTCGCGTTTGTTATTTCGTAAAATCGTTGAGATTTTCAAGAAAAATGTCAAATTGGAGAACAACGAAGTAACAGGAGTCGCTCGTAAAATTTTAAGGACGCACAGGAGCATATAAAATAATTTTCGTTTTTGGGTGGAAGGAAGAATATCAAATATCTGTTTCATACGTTATTACTCAAATAATATAATCAAATAAAAACTATGAAAATTTAATTATTCGTAAGGACTTATTTCGATAACTGCGCAGCCTCGTTATAGAGTAGAAGACACACGGTCAAAACTGGAATAGCAAGTGGTGCGGCGATTATGTTTATACAAACACCGTTCCAATTTTTCAGAAACGAGGAGAGATAGAAAATAAAAGTAATCGAACAACTTCACCTTGAAGACGCTTCAACGATGGACTCGTCAATACTTTTCCATATTTTCATAGAATTCGGAAAATACACAGTAACAGCACACTAAATAGAAAAATACGCACCAAAAAAACCGAAAAGTAATCGAAAAATAAAGCACTCGAAAATTTTCGATTAATTTTTTTTTTTTTGTTGGGATATGACACTTGCTATTGCATTCGAGCGTGCAATTTCGCTGAAATCCGGTGAACATAATCGATCGGGAGCGCGGTGACCGGTTTTCATCAAATTCCGGAGACCTTGCAATTAGGCAGATTATTCCGGAGCTTTCGGCCGGCTGTTACGAACGAGAGAAGTCCCAGAAACGACGAGTACAGGCCAAGGTTGAGGCCCCGACGAAAAAGACGACCGCCTAGATCGTACGCGTATTTTGCGACACGCATTCTTATGATTGTTTTCTCGCGAAAAAAATGAAGCTTCCCTTCCGGTATCCGGAAACCAGAAGTACTCCGGAAGTACTCCGGAAGGACGCCTCCGCGGCCCTAGCAAACCGTTGATGGGGATTCACATTCTCCGATTATCCGGTTTTAAATCGCTCTCGAAACCATTCGCGCACCTTGATAAGATCACGACTAGTGGAGACGATGCGATCAAAGCGAGCCAGAGTTCTTACGGTGCCTCGATCCAGGCCGGTCAATCTTGGTTTGGCCGCGACAAAAGACTGCGCGATCCGGTCGTCGAGGAACCGGCGCACCAACACCGTCTGTCGTGTCTCCAACCCCCACTTGTGGCAACAATCAGTTTTTCATTTGCTATATGAGATTTAAACGCGTCAACGCATCCGTTGACATGTCGCTATACAGCGGCTCTTATTGATATTCGGACATTACCTAAAAGACCAAGACTTTTTTAATATGGACTTAGATTTTTATTCGATTTGGCTTTTTTTTGAAGTTAGAACAATTAGTTTGCTAGTTAGTTAGTTAGTTTGCTACGTGACGCGAACAACAATTTTGAAAACATTGCAATTGGTCGGAATTACAGAGAGAATACTGAAAGTTGTATTTTATAACTTTTTGTAAAATGTGGGCCTGTATTGGAAATGCAGAAAATACATTTTATGGATCTGTGTCAATTATACAGGGTGTCCCTAAACACTTGTATGGCACTAAATAAGAAAAAAATGTTATGTAAACATAGGTCACATAGAGCTTTATTAAAAAGTTGTAACAAAAATACAGAATAGAAGTAATATAGGAATAGTAACCGACTTGATGTTACTGCAAGCTATTACTGGCGAAAATTACTTTCAATCTTAAGTGACCTCAGGTAGTAAACACAGCTTACATGAACACACTGAATGTAAATATTGCTGATCTATTTGAGCCAATGCAATTGAAAATGTCATTACGTCATCCTCATCTTGTAAGTCTCTGCGAACCACGTTGATGGCACTGCCTCTACCGTGCCATTTTCCACAAATTGTACAATTGTCCACGTCTTCATTGGTTTTGCAAAATATAACATTATTTCGGTTCTTCATAACTGTTTCAATCAGAACAGTAAACAAATAAACAGTTTAAAACTGTTATTTTCATAGCCATCTCACTCCCTGATTTAAAGAAAGTGGGTAGTCCTATCATCCTACAATTTTACTGACTTTACAATTGTCTAGGACAGTTGTAATTGTTATACTTATGTACGTACTAAAAGTGCTGAACTACCTAATAACAACGCAGTTAATGATATTAGCACCGTTATTCGTTATAATTATTTTAAATACTGCGAAATTAAGTTTAATACTCTGAGTCAAAATAGACCCGGGCACCGCCGTTAGAGGGTTAAGAAAAGTGACAAATGTAGATCCTTCATCTTGCTATTAATGCAGACAATTTTTATTTTACGTTAAAGTCCGCAGGCTACAATGTATAACGAATTGCAGTAGATTCTTGCATAACGCGATCAACAAATTTTTTTAACAAAAATAATGGATTATGAAGGATTTAAAGATGATTTAAAGGGGAGAATATATAATATTTTAGAGGAGAATTAGGTAATGATTCGTCACGAAATCTCATTTGCTACAGCTAGACTGCGGATTAGGCAGATTAAAAGATTTGGAGTTTGTATATGTTTAATTTTTTTAATTCTGCAAGAAGGAAAGAAATTGACTTAAATTTCCTGTAACAGAATACTCTTCATTTAACATAAATATCGCAATAAGTATTTGAGTGTACTTGTACAGCACATTTACAGTTTCAGTTCCATGTTGCATTCCAATGATTTCTATAATGTCACGATGACTTTAGATAAGGAGTTACTGAGAATAAGCCACATATAATTAACGACAACGAATGAAAACATTGTCTTGGAAACTAGTAAAATGACTGTAGTCTATTTAGAAGAAGACTACTTATTATACTGCTTTTGAACAAGACTTTTTATTCCTTATTACTTAAGCGAAGATGGCCGAAAAATGAGTAAATTGCCACAACGAGGATCATACATATGAAAATTAGTAATTAAATCTTTTCTGTAGAACTGTAAGACCAGGATGGAACCACAACCATTTTTTGTCATAGTTGTAGAAAATTGTGAAAAAAGCTTTAATACTAAACTGAAATTTATTGTTTATGGGTTTAATGTTCAGTCTATTCAAGTTCTCGAGTTTGTCGAGTGTAAGAACAACGAAAAGAAAGTATTAGCCGGAACAGTTCCTCGTCTGCCTAGCTCATGGTATGGATTTATTCCAGAGACGCTACGTAGTTCTCTGGTGTCAGGTGTAACGCCTATCGAACGAAAAGGTGTGGAAGGATCTATTAAATATGAGGCTACTATAGATCTGCGACTAACATATGATCGAAACATTAGTGATGTTCTCTAGAAATTTCATGTACGTCAATGCTGGTGTACTTTAAAATGCTACGGAAGTTTAAGACTGCAAAGATATGTCACGAGCTTTATTCGTTCAAAAAATAAAACGAGAACAATACCAATTCGATTGATATAGACGCTTCTTTGTTTTGTTGTAATAATAATTCAGCCCTACAGCCAAGGATTAGACTCGGTTTACGGTATCCTATATTTACAAAACTGTCTTATCCATTTATTTTTATTTCTAATGTTTATTTATTTGTATTTGTTCACAGTAAAAAATAGTAAATAGGATCTTTCTTTATCCACGAAGGAAGGCATGTTCGTGATTGACGAGTCTGGGAAATGATAGTTGTCCCGTAAACGCTATGTTCGTGCCTGCAATCATTTCAAGTGACGAAATATTTCGATGATAATTCACGTTAATGTTAAATTCTATGCTATCAAAGAAACTGTAATAAATAGCAATTCATATACCACACATTTAATTATCGTATTAATTAATTCGAAATAATAATTAAATACTAAACTACCGCGGAAAATTGGCTGATATGAAAACAGAAACATGAATAGTGTTTGTGGCTTGCGGAAGAACTTTAAAGGAAGACATAAACGGTATAGTTACCTGTCACAATTATGACCTTCACACCCCGCTGATATTCATAAATGTTTCACGTATAAAGAAGCGTTTAGGCGCGAAAAACTGTATAGTATCCTGTTTAATTAAATAATAAGTAGATTTATGACATCTGCAAGGACATAGTGCGAAGTTGTTGGAATAAACGCTATTTCTGTGACGTCGATGTGGCTGAATATTGTATTAACTGCTCGGTGTGGTACATATTGCTCTTTTGCCGAACAAACGTTCGTTTTTGCTTCATGATAATAATACGTGAAAACCTTTTAAATTATAGTGGGCCGATCGACGTTTCGATCGAACCCATTTGAAAACGGCGTTTCTAGTTAACCTCTTCAAGGACAAATTCTCCGTCCACAGACATAAAGGATTTCTATTTCCGGTTAGCAATACTTCGCGTTGTTCAAATTACATGGAAACAAATAGAAAATGACCAAGGTGGGTGGAAATAATTACAAACGCATTAACAAAAATATTATAGTGGCCATACCACTGTCTTTTAATATCAAACCATAATTAAATATACACATATATGCCGGGTCCTTGGACACGTCGACCCTCGCCCTTCCAGGCTATTTGCGATCCGTCTTTTCAACAAATTTCTGTTATTTTTGTGTTACAAATATCATTAAAAGATGTTTCATACGAGAAGGAAAATATATACATAAAAAATTATAGTAGCGTTTCACGATTTTCAGCTAAATCGTATCACGTAACAAGTTCCCCTCAAAATTGAAGCGTCTATGAAAATATTCGAAAAAACTATTGAGACTCCCAATTTTGATCACTAACCTTTTGCACTCGACCGTCCCCTCCAAATTTCCACTAAAAATGACTATAAGTCGAAACAATTCCTACATTACTAAATGCAAATGCCACTGGATTTAATCAATTAAAATGTTTGGATTCTCGAGTCAAAATAGCTTCGAGTGTAAAGGGTTAATAACAAAGTGGTTCCAAACATTCGATCGATAGTATACAACAAACATTCTAATACGGGTCGAAAGAGGGCCCAGATGCATTGTCATTTTCGTTCAGCTAATGATTAACACTTTACCTATGCGGAAGCCTATTAAAAAGATTTTCACTAATTGTGTTGTGGCAAAAAGGAAGCTTAGAAATCTTCTGTTAGATATATGAATAGAAATTTGAAGGATCCATTTAAAAGTCACGGATTTCTAAAAATTCTGAAATAGTTGTAGGTAATGTGTTGGAATCGATCAACGTAGCAACCAATGGGGGCCTAGGTGATGGGAGTCATCACCATAGGCGCCAGCCATGGGTTTTGTGCGCGTGAATGGCGACGGGCACCGGGTACGGTTTGGGCACGTGATAAGGCACAGCCACGTGGACGGGATACGGTCTGTCCACGTGGATGACCTTCTCGAAGGGCACCGGGTACGGTTTGGGTACCGGCACCGGAACAGCGACGGGTCGATCCACTGGAACGTGGACGGGTCTGTCGACCGGCACTGGTACCGGTCTGTCGACGTGCACCAGCTTTTCCACGTGGACGGGGTACGGCTTTGGTACCGGAACCGCTACCGGCACCGGAACTACACGGTCCACTGGAAACGGAACTGCACGATCAACCGGCACCGGAACCGGCACGTGCTTCGCCACTGGAACCGCCACCGGAAACGGGTGCGGAATCGGCTGCGGCACGGGTACCGGCAATGGCTGCGGAACTGGGTGCGGCACGGGTACCGGAATAGCTGCTGAAACAGCGAATCACAGATCAGGTCCACAGTGATTCCTGCTATTTTGTCTTTCGCCTCCCCAAGATGGCCATAAATGCATAAAACCCTCTGCTTACAGTGAGTGTAAATTATTAGAGTCCATAAATTTGCCATTAAAGCTGAATTCTTGTTATTTTTATAAAGTATTTAATGGGATATTGAAATGCAAATATTCCTGGTAGAAACACTATAGGTAACATTATCCGTCACATGGGTAACATTTTTCATACTGTGGCCCCCATAACTGGGTCGCCATCTGTATGAATATCTTCAATATCGACAAAAACAATTTCATTCTGGTGTTTAATGCATCCCAGTAGATAAGTGGAATATTTTTGTAGAATTTGACAACTTCAATGATTAAACGTCGTGAGTGAAATATCAGACAGTGTTTGTTGAAATTATTAGGTGTAACATCGACCTCAAAAAATTAGATTCAGAATTATGTAAAAAGGTAACGTAAGAATTTTAATGAATCTAATGTAAGTAGCTGAAATAATGCAAAAGTATACTAACGAGCCGAATGCGCTATGGCTGGAGGAGGTAAATGTGGTGCAGCAGCTTCCAGACCTACAGGCACACCTTCAGGAACCGGCGATTCGTAGACAGGTGCTGGTTCAGGAGCCGCGAACAGCTGTTCAGGTGGCAGACCATATCCCAAATTCAAGAGACCTCTCTTGTCATGTTTCCTCGAAGCAATAGAGTTCTTCTTCTCCCGCTTGTCAACTGTGATTGCTGAAGTAGCTACCAGAAGCAGTGACAAAATCTGAAAACGAAACAGCCATAAGATGCAATGAAATTATACAAGTCTGTCGACATTTTACTGATGAAAAGTTAGCAAACAAACTATCGATCATCGCCTGTACATGAACCCCCTCCAATGAAAATGTATAAATTTTCATAAATAATGTAGTATTTTCATACTTAATAAAGAATTAAGGCACATTAGTTTCACCGTGTCGCGAAATGGTCATCGCTGCGCGAACATTAAATGATCAATAAAAAGGCGATTCACGTGTTACCGGTGTGCGCGTTTCTCCACTGTCTCGATCTACTGCACTACATCGAATAGTAAACACACAATTATTACAACGCGATAAAATCGTTATTGAAAAAATTAACGAATTTCTGACATTTCAATAGAAATACCTCACTTCGCAGAGTTTTTAAAACATTAAAATTTTCAAGTTTCCAAAGACTTACGAACTCAACGGTAGACTACGGATTTCATACATTCCGCGGATCTTTGCGCAAAATAAAAATGTTCTCCCTCATTTGCAACACGCTGGTGCAAAATAGAAATGTATTTCCTTCCTCGACGAGTTTCACGAATTGAACATAACATAAAAATATCTTTGTTCCACCGTGTTTACTGTTACTGTATTTCTCACTTTTGTCATGAACACATAAAAAAACCGCAGTCTACTGATTAAATATCTGACGGACGAATTAAATCTGTCTATCTCGTCGAAGCGACCGAAAAATCCGCATTGTCCGTGAGAAGCGAAGAAAATGATGAACGAATGGTACCAGAAGCAACTTCATGACGGCGGCGCCAGTCGGCTCCCGAAATCCTAGTTGGTAGCTACGGGGCCGAAGGAAAACTGCGTTTGCTTCTTGCTTGTGACCCCCATATATATTTATAGGGCACAGGCCGACAAGACGCGATACTATGAAGACGCGCGGCCGTCGTTGTCAATGGACTTTCGCTGCTACCAATCCTGGGTGATGGCCAAATGGCGGTCACGACCGCTTTTCTTTCGTACGCCGGAGGAAGACACCTCCCGCGGCGGTAGAGGACGGCTGCAACGGCGAATACGGGGGAGCATCATCGTTAGAAATGACAGTACGCGTCCCGGAGATCGTGAGATAGCTACCCGGTGAAAATTCTCTACGTGAAGATTCAAATTAATAAGAGCCGTTCCGGTGCGTCCAATCGTGACACGCGTCCGTATAAGCCTGGTTATGCGGCGTCGGCGGTCTCGTTACGTTTTTTCATCTATTTCTCGACATCCTGACGGAAGCATGCCTCCGACAAGCCCGGGAATACTAATGTTCTTTGCGTAAGCGTGAAAAGTGGATTAGTCATGCCACCGTCCCTTCTAGAACTGGACATTTATGCTTATGTTAGAACACTGAATCCGGCAAAATTAATACTGGCTTTGCCCCCGGACATACTGGTCCACGTATCGTTGCCTTGATCACTATGAAACCTACTCTTTTCTTAAATTCTCCTAATTGTTTGAGCCACAGAATTTGTCTTCGTTTTTAGTACATTTTTCTTTCTCTTTTGTGACTCCTGTTTACATTGCAATCATTACGACTCTCTTAATTTAATCCCCAAGAACCACTGGTTTACCATAGCGCAAAGCACGAAATGTTACTACAATTTTACTCATAATATTACTAATTGTCACTGTGTTGACATTAGAAAAATTCTTGGACAGACTCCTCACCAACCAAAGCTGAAAACGATACTGTTAATGTGGATTAAACTTTTAGTAACTTAAAAAATAGATGAAACTTTTTGGTCACAACTAATTTGTGAATTTTGTACAGAAAAATGCTCGAACAAGTGTAATCAAAATGTATTAATGTAATTAATGTAATTAATGTAATGTATGTCTTCTTTGAAAAATGATAAATGATTTGTTTCTATAACTTTTACTAAAAATCGTTTCAGAAACATATTTGCATTCACATAAAAATCGGCAGTCTAGTCACAACGGACCCAGAAGTCCTATAGTCAAGGTGTTGCCAACAGTGTTGGAATTCCATGGTTTTTCCTTATTCTCCGGACAAAAATTGTAATATTTGAGAAGAAATATCGTTGGTATTTTCGCGGAGACAGATTATTTCATCGAAACGATCGTGACTCGCATCGCGATTCTGCGTCCGCGAATGAATCGCATTCTTCGGGCGAGTAACGTCGAGGTGGTGTGTTTGCTCCGTTAACGAGATCAACGAAACCAGCTTCGGCTTTTCTTGCACCAGAGAGGCATTAGCAGGTTTCCGCGTTGGCCGCATCCGCGAACTTTCCTAACTTTCATTTTCTAATACGTCTGAGCCACTTCTAATGCCGGCCGCTACCTGTCATTCATTATTCATTGTTATGCTCCCTGGCGATTCCATAACACGCTCGAACGTGTCGAAGAACGCCCTGTTACAGTGACGAAATATAGCGGTCAAGCCGGACGACTCGAAATTAATTCTTAATTGACTTCCGCTTGAGTCGGCGAATGAATTTCGTTTTTCCGACGATCGATCTTAATGTGGTTCCGTTTTGCATTATTGAGCTGCCACTATAATTTTGCTGTCTTTGTAATCGTTTGTACAATTTCCTGAGTGGTGGCTGTACGAGGAAACCGTTATCGATTAATTATACGGCAATTGAATGTTGCAGTACCGTGATTAATGTAATGAAATATGTAAAACGTTTAAATACGTTTGTGACAGCACTAGTCACCACCTGGACAATACATATCCTCATTAATTAATTGCCTACATGAAGCAAGCTTTTAAGTTTCTACTAACATTTACAATTGATATAAAAATATTTGATATCCACAAAAAGTCAATTCAATTTTGACATGTTTGATATTTTTTCGTCACCTCTTTTCGTACATCTACGAAGTGACGTATAATACACATTTTATTTGAGGTAGACTAAATCGATGAATGACGCCTCCACTAGTGTTCTACGTGTAGGTTACATGCTCGACCTGAAAGAAGGACATTTCCCTTTGAGATGCAAAATTTATGGTCAAGTATGCAGATTATTCTTCCGCCATGAATCAATATATTTTTTATTTGAAGCATCTCTCGATCTTTCTAAAATAAAAATTATTTTAAAATATGATCGACCAATGACGATCCGTCGCGGAATCGCTAAATAATTGCTTGTAATCGTCATTACAATTTACGCCGAAAGCATAAGAGCATTACACACAAATTCCAAGTACAGCATTAAACATGAACCAGATTCATTACGGCTCTTGTGACCACTTTCTTCACCGGAAACGCTGGGCGAACCAATTGACAAGGCCGAGTTCCTGATCCAGTCAAAGACGGGAACCTGACCTGGACCTCCATCCAGATTCATCGATCTGTCTACCAGACTGGACAGCAAATATATAAAGCTACCGTTTTCTCGAGGATTCGAACAGTTTCTTCGCAACGAGAGAACAATGTCCGTGATCCCGGTAAGAACACGCAAACAGAATAAGTACACGGTGCCCGAGTATCGTCTCTTCGTGAAGTGATGCCGTTCTACGTGCAGTTCTTTTTTTCTCCTATTTCTCACTTCGCTCCATTCATTTTCGTTCGTCGTTCGATAAATATCGTCGTTTATCGAAGTTAATTTTAAGTGTAAACGCCGATGTCCGCGCGCGTTCTTCATTGTCATCGTCAGACTACAGGTCTGCGTACAAAATGAATACGAAACGTGGTTGAACCGTTTTAAACATTTCGTATTCGAACACGTTCTCTTAAATTAACACGCCGAATGAAATTAAATATTTTTGGTGAATCAGAAACTGAACTTTGAATATGTAAAAAATTGCGCTGCTCCCTGGGATTGTCGTGTAAACGGGGAGAAAGTATCCGCAGTTTTGTACAGTCATAGAAACAGGTTGTCATTGTCTGAAACAAGAAAATTAAAAATATAGTCAAAACAACATGGTGGCTTCATCCTATCGATTCTGTCAGCATTTATTCTTTAACATCGTTTCATTTATTTAGTTCTTCTGAATATTAATCTAGCAATCAATTATCGAATAAAAAAGTGTGAAAATACGTCGCGTTATTTAATAAGTTACAAATTCCTGATAACGAGTTTGAGATGAATTTAATTCTAGCTATTTCTGATACTTTTTTGCGGTTCCGCGTTCTCGACGGAATCGACCGAATCGAGCGAATCCAAACAAAGTAAACGCGGTATCCTCGACACTGGTGGATGGGTTGGTATACCAAATCCACATGGATACGGTCATGGACTTCCGTGGGTAGGCGATCATGGTTGGAAAGGATTGAAGTTCCCCTCCTTCGATTTAGCCCACGGAGGGTAATAATACAAAACTCTGAAAACCATTCAAAATTAGAAATTTACGAAATTAGAAATATAATTAAACGTCGCGTTGATTTTTATATAGATTGTACGGTAGCATACCATACGGTAGAGCAGCAGCCATTTCATTAAAAACGGTTCCGGTGTACATCACAAAGCACATAGTCTTGGAAAAGCCAGTTCCGGTTCCTGAACCGGTCATCATCGAAAAACCGTACCACGTGCCAGTGGAGAAGGTGATCCCTGTGCCGGTCGAGAAGATCATTCACAAACCAATTCCGATTCCGTATCCGGTACCCGAGGTAAGAGACGGTTCATAACTATGTTCCAAAATCATTCAATTTCTCAAAACAATTAGTTACTCGAACCTTGGCTAATTTCAAAATTGTATAATTTGAACTAACACTCGTTTTACATTAATTACTGGAGTGCATATTTTATGCATTTATAGCATGTGTGACCTTGTAACACTTAACATGGAGGAATGTCTTCTACAATTTTTATCTTCATTGAAATATAAGAAAAATACAATCTGGTATATCTAGTTAATAATTGGACCGTAGGTATAACGTGTACCTAATACACAGGATTGTCTAGAATTTCAGTATAGAATAACGCGTTAACAGTCTAGCTAACATTACAAATAATAAATAATGAAACCAAAATATATTCTACTATTTCTATGCATTTGCTGCGTCTTACTTCATCGAATCGCTTTCATGCATGGAATGCGACGGTATAATGTTCGAATTCACTTGTCCTTTAGGCGGTTCCGATACCGGTAGAACGACCGGTACCGATACCCGTGAAACACCCCGTGGCGGTGCCGGTGCATCAACCGTATCCGGTTCCGGTGAAGCAAGCGTTCCCGGTGCCGGTACCGGTGCCAGTTCCATTTCCGGTGCATCCGCCGCCGATTCCCCTTTACGGCCCTGCTCCGTTCCCAGGAGGTATTTACGCTCGCGGTTATGGCGGCGGTCACTTTTACCCGCCGATCCACGGCGGTCACTTCTCGGGACAAGGGATCCACGGGATCGGTGGTGGTTACGGTCACGGATTAGGTCACGGATTAGGTCACGGATTTGGTCATGGATACGGTCATGGATACGGTCATGTGTTCGGCCACGGACATGGTCACGGGTATGGCCACGCGATCGGCCACGGGTACGGCCACGGGTATGGTCATGGTTATGCTCAACATTTCGGGTACCCGCACATCCCCGCTCCAGCCCACGATCATGGTCACGGTCATGGTCATGATCATGGCCACGGCCATGGCCATGGTCACGGTCACGATCACAAGAAACGAAGCGAAGAGTGAACGCTGGAACTCGGGTAAGAATTGAATGTGTCATCAGACTAAAAGTATGCTAAGCGAAAAAATCAACGCTTAAAACAATATTGGACATCACAAAAAATAAGGTATACTAGTAGACTGCGAACTTTTATGCGTTCATATCATATGATATTCATTTTGCTTCGATGTTGTCACGTTGGAATTGCAGTATATCGTTGAAAACGCTTTTCGTATCTCTCGTTTCTGTTACATCTTTATAGTTTATACGAGGACTTTGTTATACCACAGTAACAATGCAGTTATAGAATATGATTCATATAATGGAGCGATTAAGCTTTTAAATAAGTAAGAACACAATTAGGATTCAAATCTTCCTATTTCCATTGAGTCCAGGAAAACTTAGAAATCGTCAGAAAATTAAATTCGTTGTCTTGGAATTTATTTTAGCGAATACGACTGGAAGAATTAGAAAAAATCGTGGTTAAATCGCGTATTCATTGTTAAAAGCTTTTCTTATTAATAATATACCTCACCTGTCTCTGTACGGTTCGTACACAAGAGATAAATGACAGTAGAAATACGGGTAAAATTCTCGTCTTGTTAGACTGGTTGAAAGCATTTGTTTTTACGACTAAGTATGAATTCGATAAAAATGGAACGAGACACTGTTAAATTTTGTGGTGGATTGGGTTAAATGAATACGCTGCTAAATGTAATTTTAAAGCATTCGACTTTCTTTATTACTGCTCGCAGACTTTCATGCTACAACTGTGTATTTAGGAGATCGTACGATAGATGGGGGTTCCATGCCCCAACCTGCTCGTTTCATCAAGTTTCGGCACCTGCCGGGTGCTGACGCAATTATCGTTGCAATTCTTCGGATATATTTTTTACGAATGAAAAGAATCCTGTTGCTTAAACATCTGATGGTAACTGAACAATGTTGTCAATGTCGATCGTATTATAACGGTAATTGTTTAATTGCAATGAGAATATAAAATACGCCACAATATTTAATAGTATTTCTGGTAAGACAGAGGTATAACTATTTTTGAAAAAAATAGCATGTCAAATGTCTCTGTCGCATGTAAAATGGATGCGTTCAATTTTTTTAACAATACCATTAACATTATTTCAGTAACTGTATTATTACTTCTAAATAGTCGATAATGTCTACAATCTTAATATATATGTGTGTAATGTATCGACAAAAGAATAATTTTTACTTAACTATTAAATCTAGATATAGATCAAGTGCAAAGAATTAGTGATAAGCTTCCGATTGAAAGTCAACTACTGTTATGTATATTTTCGATTGTTAAGTTTTTCAACTGTACCATCTTTTTTATTTGAATATGTGAAATACATATGTTTAACATAAAAATAAATATATTAAAGCCTGATCTTATACTGGTTTTGTATTATATTTGTATGAAACGCGGCCACAAGTGTAAGAATATTTTAATTGTAACACCTACGTGTTCTCATAAATCGCCAAGTCTCCCTATGGCGTGTATGTATACAGTTATACGCCCTGTTCCTGTGAAAGTGTTTCTCAACCTTCCATTGAATGCATAAAAGAGTGGTGGACCTTTCACATCATGTAATGTGGTATGCAGTATCGTGAACAATATTATGCTGCACGGATTCTAATCAATTTTTATTCATAAACAGATTCGAAACGAATTTTTCATGATTCTTTTTTATTTTCGATTGCAAGTACAACTGTGAAATAAAGAAATTTAGAAAGATCAAGTTGAGAGTTACTTTCTGTGTCTCCAGAGACAGGTCATCGGTTGGACGCGCTCCGAAACGTCCTGTCAATTTTGTATAATCTGAAAACAGCTGATCAAAGTTATTCGTGTGTGAATAATTATGAGAAATCGGAGCACTATGGATCACGAGGATTCGGAACATTAAATGACCGATCCCTTTCTTGAGCATACGCTTCTTTCTTCCCGTCTGCCGATGCGTCTTTGAAGAATTCCACGCAGATACAAATCAATGTTTGCTCCACGAAAAGCATCTCACGGAAGAGTCAAATTAAATACCTGTATGTGAGTACAATTCACCTGTCCGGTCACAGACATCGATCAGCGACAATTTTCACGTAATTGTCGTGTATTTACGATCCACCGCCATAAAAGAATATAATGCGGCAAACGAGCGATAAAAAGGTTATGTTCCACTCCTGAGAATTTACTGTGTAAACATTCCATGATTGTGGTAACGTTTTGCTTTTTCTATTGCAGTAATCGTTCAAACAGGTTATAGAAGATCTGCGAATATAGGATGTTAACATTGGAGGACGTGGAATGCAAAGATTTTTCAAAAAATACAATGGAAGATGAGGAAACCAGCGAAAGTAGGATCGACGGAGAAAACTATGAAAAGAACAAATATCAGATAACTAGTGAACAATTACTTGGCACGGCTCTTTTGTCATCAGAGGACGACGATGACGATGACGACGACGACGACGACGACGATATTGAATCTCAAGAAAATGGTGTGTCCTCCGAACTTCTTTCTATGGAAAATGACTCCGAACTTAGAAGCGAATCTTCTATTACAGATTGGAACAATCTGAAAGTTGAGTCACCTCTTTCATGCATGAATTCCGCGCCAAGTAGTAAAGAATTTTTTCTATTAACTCAATTGGAATCGGACAATGCACTGATGACAAAGAAATTGTCCAGCAAACGTTCTTTGACTACTAAGAAGTCTAAATCGCATCATCGTTCTAAACGACGTAACAAAGTATTGTTGTTAAGAAAGTTTCTACCGAAACACGAGCCAATAGTTGAAATAAAAGAGGAAGAACATTCAATCATTTCTCCTGATATTGATGATCACATGTCATCCATGGAAGATATAGATTACGAGGAGTATGCCATGGATGAAAACATGACAGATTCGAAAGGCAACGTCAGCCGGATACAAAATTTTACATCTTTGCCTTTGTATTACTCAGAGGATGGCAAGCCATACCTAAAATGTTCAGCATGTGGTGCAATATTTTTTACTTCTCACTCATTTGAGAAACACTTATATTCGCACATGTACGAGGAAGACGATACTTTTGTATGCTCGTTCTGTGACTACACGAACACTGAACCAGGAATGTTGTTTACTCACTTATCCAAACATCAGAATCAGTGTGAATTTTGTAATGAAAACTTATTGCGTAAAAATAATTTTGAGAAACACTGGGACATACGGGGATCTAATTTTACTATGAAAAGAGATCACCAAGGAAGATTTGTATGTTCAATGTGCAAGTTAGTGTTCGATCTGTTGCCGCAACTGGAGAAACATTGGCTCAAACATGCCTGCAGAAGAGAACGAACCTACCAATGTAAGGAATGCAGCGGACTATACGAAAGCAGAGAGACACTAAAAAATCACAAATGCATGAAGTGTGCAATTTGTGGAAAAGTGTACGACAGTTTACACAGATTAAAAACACACACTATGTGGACAAAGCACAATTTGAAGTGTCCAATTTGTTCATACGAATTCATTCTCGCTATGGACCACGAGAAGCACTTGGCGTTACACAGACAAACATTCAGTACCATGAAAGATTATCTCCACTGTCTGCAGGCAGCGGATGGAAAAACATTCCAATGCAATCTTTGCGACAAAATATTTTATGCCTTACCTTCCCTCGTGCTACATCTTCAAGAAGATCACAGCGTTCCAAACGTGAAGCAAGAAGTCCAGAGCGAAGACGATAACGATGATCGGAAAGAGGAGTCTATTAGCGAGATGTTACTCCGCCAACTGAAAGAGCAGACTGCAAGTTATGCGAACAAAAACAATAATATAAATTCTTCGAAAGCTAAAGTCGAATTCCAGAACGCGCTATGAATTTAAGATACTAATATCGGCTAAAGTAGAAAAAGAAAGATGAATACAAATGAAATGTAAAGGATCTGAGACTAATATTTAAGAGTTATTTGTAATAATAATAAAACGTGCCGTTGATAAGGATCAGTCACTCTGTAGTATATATTAAGTACAATTAAACATGACTGGCGATGAACAACTTATAAATTATTGATAGAGCATATGTATTCGATATTATCTGATCAAAAAGTTCTCGAAATAAACTGTATCACAGTTTCACCTCACTTGACACAGGGATGAACATATATAATTGTATATTTTTTTAGCGGTCGTGTAAGATACAGAATGTCGCTCGCTTAACCGGACACTAAATATTGTCACAGAGTTGATAATATTACTTTAAGAATATAACTAAGAAACTCATGCAAATACTCTGCGCGCTGAACTTTTTCGATCAGATAGCAAGGTAATTTTCTAGCGGTCTGTTGAAGTAATGTAATCACCGTATCATACATTCTCTGTGTTTTGTATTAGTGGGAGATGTAAACGTTAAGCTAAATCTGAAGTTTGCATATTTGGCTGTATCATGTCTGCCCCTATGTATCGAGAAAGCAATACAGAGCTATCAGTCCTGCTGTAGCACCGTCTAATTTTTTATTCTACCTAATGATTAGACTGCGGATCTTACACTTCCATAGAATATTCCAAGTCTGCAGAATCTAGTAAAACGATTGGTCTACTGAATATTCGACGAGATATTTATTTCACTTTTACTGCTTTAGAACTTTTAATAAAAGAAATAAATTCTTATTAAATTTCCATTTCTACAAGATAAGGTAGAATAATCTATGTCTGCATAAAGATCCATGGTTTACTGATTACTCTTCGTTATACATGTCTGAACGTGTTTGTAACATTTTCATGCATTCTCTATAAGATTTTATTTATAAGCGTAAATTTTCTCGTTAAAATTACTGCATAATTGTTCGGGGTAAACATGATACAATGAAAGTTCGAATGGCTGGAAAACGTCTGGAACTCGCTGTTTGTCTTAGTTTTATGCGTACTGATAGAATTTCATAAATACATTGGTAAATCTTACGGGTTACAATCATTCGTAAGTCTGATCATCTTAGGTCTGTGTAATATGCACGATAGCTCGCATAAAGAATTAGATCTCTTAACTATCCTCTGTGAAAAATAAATATTCATGAGTAGTAACATTTTATTTGTACATGTTCATATTTTTTCGTCTTTTTTTCAGTTTTTTATCAAAGCTGAAATAAAAGTCTGCAAGTTCTTGCAATCACGATGTTAGAACTCGGTTAGTATATGACCCGGTCGATTTTTACGAAGAGCAAAAATATCTTGAAACACGCAATTACTTGACATTGCATTGTATGGTTGTTAATACACGTACACATATATAGAATCTGTTGAAGGTACACATACACTTCAATGTATTTCACACCGTTGCTCCCTTTTCCGTTTGTCACTTATTCCTCTATATTGTTTTATACACGGAATACCTGATAAAACTGTCGTGATTTGATCGTGCTAATTCTTTAATGAAAATAACGTCCAAGGAAGTCTATATCCTTCAATAAATAATATAGTAAATGCTAAAGAAATTAATTTTCAAAGAATTAGTACGATCGTACTGATAAGGTTTTGCCAGGTATTGCACAATAGATCATTCAAATTTATATAAATTCAGATTCACAAAAAAAAATAGTTTATTTTTATAGTGCTGGTTACCCGCTAGAATAAACTTGACATCTCCATGCCAAGGAATTTGTAAAAATCACAAAGAAAAGATTTAACGTTATAATTCAATTAATAATAAAATACTCCATTAGCCTAGTTACATTAGCCACATCAAGTTTATTCTGCAAGTATAAGAAGCATCGTGGAAACTAAAATACTGAGATACATTCATAAATCATATCCTTGATTACGGCCGAAATTCGACAACGGTTAGATCATTGCTGTCCCGCAGCCGTTAGTACACGAATAAATACAAAAGAAGTAACGACACACTCGGAGAAGGATGACTGTTTGCTTCACAACCCACGGATGGTAGGGTCCATTTATACCCAGCGTTTTAAACTCTATCTTTAACGTCCCATTTTCTGGCGGTTAACTTATGTTGGTAGTTATTTATATTAGGTCTAACAAGAGAATCGATGTATCTCGGAGAAGTAAGCTCGATAATATTCCTAGAAAAACTGATGAGTAGATTGCGAATCTTTATGCGTATTCCCATTTTGAATGAGAATTTTCTACTTTCAATATTTAGAATATTTTTAATACCATTTTATAAAAATCAGAACAAACATCTCTTTCGAATCGTGTCACAGCTGCCCGTTGCAAACCGGACCCTTGCGAAAAGTTGGGGGAAGTTTTGCAGCAGCGGTGGTGCAAGTCATATTCAGTTCTGTAGTATAATTGGTAAAGGTAAACTCTGTTGCATATTACATAACTGGAACTTAATTACAGACTATTGTACCATATATAAACCAATCTGAAATATATAGTGGTAACCAGCAACAATGAGAGCATTGTTAATGACTTCACCAATCGCCGATCCAATATACCAACGAACAATGAGGAATCTAGAGGAAGGGATAAAATGAATACAGGGAAACTCAGATCGCGAGATCATCAAAGAAGCAGTCTCGACTTTCAGAAACTGAATTTCTTGTGGGAAAAAATAGAAGTACCGTAATCAGCATTTTATAAATTTGCATATACGACAAATGCATAAAAGTCCGAAATCTACTCTGACAAGGATCTGAATGGACTTAGGCATCTCCGCCTCCAAACTCGTTAAACGCATCTGCCATCCGAGGGTTAGCCACAAAATTGTGAAGAAGCAAACATGAGATTAGTAATGTCGAGACATATTAGAAAATCTTTTTAGTACTGAGAAAAAAAAATGGTATCTTTCGTTTTAGTACGGTAAATTTCGTTTCTGGATCGTTCTTAAGCTTTGATCCACTGTTCCACGTACTCGAGCGCGGCTAAAAGAATTTTCTTCTCTGTTACTCTCAACTGGATGGCCAACTTCTTAATTTGCGGTAACGATGTCTCGAGTACTTGAAGATCTTCCTGAAAAAAGACAAAGAAAAGAAAGATTTAATTAGTAAAAGGCAGCGTAACCGCGTTGCAGATTATATTTTCGTTTCACTTTCACCTTCAGAGTCGTCGGGTAATTAGCAATTAGAAGCTGCAGCCGGGTAAGCAGAAATTTCCTGACGTTCTCCTCGACGACCGTCTCTAGAGCGCAGTCCATGTGCTTCAAATCGTTAACCCGGTCCGAGCGGAGCCAATGCGTCAGTTCCTGTTTACGCATGCTGAACACCCTGAGGAACGCTAACAGCAGATCCGAGATTGGCTCCGTTCCTGGCTTTAACAGGAACTCGCCCACCGACGGCAACTCCAGTTTGTTTAGTAATTCGATGCGCTCCCTTTGCAGGGAATCGGCTTTGCTGATTCCCAACCGAAGCTTGAAACCATCCTGAAAGAGCACACATGGTTTTCTAATCACCTCGTTCATAGGTTGCTGTATGTACACATCTTAAAAAATATTTAAAACACAAAGTTGATTGCAATTGAAGACGTTGGTGTAAACCGACTAAGTCTAGATTTTGAAAATTGTGTAATTCTTGCACCGCAATAATCACAAATAGAATTTCACACCAATAGATTTTTACACCAATATCTTCAATTTAACCTCATTATCAACTTAACATATTCCAAAGAAATGTAAAGTCATTTTTACTAAAGTGAAGATTTGGCCAGATAAGGAATAGTGTACAATTATAGTAGTATTAAAGAAAGTGCATTTTTTGTAGAAATAAAATTAACATATCTAATGCTTAAAATTGTTCCAGTCACTGGCCTGAATAAGCTTATTTTCCATATTTTATGTCCTTTATAAAATATTTTTAAGTATCTTCCGAATAAATATTTCTATCTAACATTGACCAATTTAACCAATATCACTAATTCCTTTTCATTTTTCTGCACGATTAATTTTTAGTATTGTAACTTTGAATACTGCATTAACAATGATCCTTTTACGTGTCGAGTACATTCTTAGAAGCGTAGGAAAGTACGTTAAATTATTGTTTTCGCTTAAACGATGAAAGTATTCATTCTCCCCGATGGGAACAGGCTTTGTCTACAAGTAAAAGCTCGTCTATTAGAAGTAGACTATTTAGGACACTTTTTCAGAGTATTCGTCAGCACAATGAGTGGCATTACTTCTTTGTTGTCCATGTACACGAATCCGGAGTGGACGAAGAAGTCAGAATTCGTTCTAGGCCCGTAACTAATGAATATTTGTTCTCCTTTCTTGAAGTTCCTCAGAGCGTAACACTCGCAGCAGTTGGTCGTCGCGTTGAAATCGGTGGTGATCTGAAACGAAAACAAGCGGACATGAAAATGCACGTCGTCATTAGCGATGGGTAGTAGAGACATTCGGGTACTGTAGGCTCAAACTTTTCATTGTATCTTCGAGCTGACGGAGTAGCATTCGGGTGGAACTTCTTCAAACAGAACCCGGCTCTAACGGCTTGAAGGAACCAGCAGGAACATTTTAAAGGCTTGAAGACTTCAGGAACGGAAGAGGACAAAGGTATGAGGCGGTTCAATCTTCAAACCAGTGTCGCCAGATGAGGGGAGGGAGCACGAATTGAGGGGAAAAAGTTACCCCCTCTCTGCCAGTACTGGAGTGTGGACAACAGAGGCCAATTGCGTCACATGAATCCTCAAAGAATGGCGGAATAGCGAGGTATAAGGGGAAATTAGAGTGGGGGAACAAGTCTTGACCTGGCAAGTCTGCTTCAAACCAGTGCCGCCAGATGAAGACTTGTCCCCCCACTCTAATTTCCCCTTATACCTCGCTATTCCCCCACTCTTTTCTCACGGCCCGGTCACGTGACGCATTTCGTCTCTATGATGCATACTCCAGTACTGCCAGACAGAGGGGGGTAATTTTTTCTCCTCAATTTGTGCTCCCTCCCCTCCTCTGGCGACACTAGCCCGAGGTTTCACAAAAGCGAGCTTCTAATTGAATTCTGTTCATAGTTATTTGAATACGTTCGCAGAACAAGCTACTACAGGAAACTCTAATCTCCACTCGACCCCAAAACACTCGAAGACCCATCGCTAGTAGTCGTTGAAACCGCATGTTCGATCATGATCGTGGAAACTCACTCTCCCGTTCACGTGATTGCACATGTCCCACATCGGGATCAAAGCGTGGATCATGCGTGAGTCGTCCTCGCTCGGAATTAGGTTCTGCCTCGTCATAATCGTAGAAACTGCCCAGCTGAAACAACGATTTCGTCGCGGAAATGTTATTTTTCCATCTGCGAACTGGCCGTAGGAAAGCCAGCAAAATTGCGACGATTATTTATTAATCGTCATCGAAACGATTGAAGGAAACGGCACAAATTTAATAGGACAACTGAACTCTCGGGAGTTTATACAAAAAAAAAGAGCTATGCGCCTTTCTAACTTAATTAGAGAATAATTATGTGCGTAAAATTCTATTAAACTCTATTTAATTGCATCTGATTCGCGCACACATTTTTGCAATGATTTCTTAACACGCGTGCTATCACTTTCCAAAATCGCACCCGTGTTAAAAACAGTAAATGCGTGGATGAATGTAATACTAAATGCAATAAAGAAAGTTACTCAAGGAAAGTAGATACCATGGAAATTCCAAGAAATATTTTATCTAACCGTGAGTATAAACCAAGTGCAAAGCAGCATAGCACAAATCTATTGAAAACAGAGAGCATAAGCATAAAATAAAACCGCATTGTTACATTTTATAAGGTACATTAATTGCGTGTAATGAAAAAGCTACCGTTCATTGTACACGTTTCTAAACGTGTTAGTAGGACGCATAAAAAGTCCAGTTTATCGTTCGCATTCTCCATTGTTCATCTATCTACATATGTGTGCGATTAAGTAATTTTGTATGAGCGATGAACGAATGAAAGTTGAATGGTGAAAGATGGGACGACTATCTTGTTAACAATACTAGTTCGCTCTGTGTACCGTTTTATTGTTTGCTGGCGCATCAATTTATCACACGATTGTGTTAAATCGATTATTCATTAAATTATTACTTCAAGCTATTGAGCTTTCTGATTTTGCATTTGTGCATTAGACTGCAGATTTAAAAACATTAGGAAAATTCAAGAGTACTGTTACATCATTTCCAACTTATTAAAATTATTGACGTGTGAAATAATTTTCTATGGAAATCCTGTGTCTTGCAATCAATGCAAATGTTCCATCAAGGTCCACAGTTTGTTCATTATACTTAGAAACCATAGAAAAATTGGAAGGATGCGATGGCTCCAGTAAATGAAAGAAAAATGTAATTAAATTAGAATCTTCTAAAAGAAAAGAATCTTTAATCTTTTAACCTTTTAAATTTTCTTAAAGATGTCATGCGGTATGGGAACAAGTATTTTCTAAAGATTTTACCTAGTACGAGAACATAAAGATCCACAGTCTATTTATTACATTTAAAACAAACAAAATTCGAAAAATATGGCGGCTTCGGGCGAAGTAAAAATAGAATGAATAAATTGGTACGGTTTAAAAAAATTGATGTGCTGCAAGGATACAGCGATTCGCAGCGACTTTGTTGTAGGAGCAGCAGCAAGATTGGAAAGGTATGATTTATGCGACCGGTGCGCGTTAGGCGACTCTCCCGTGGATAGAAATTTGACGAAGAAAGAGAGGCCACGGACCCGTCGTCTGGCGGCGTCGAAATCGTGAAGATGAAAAAAAGAAAAAAAGAAGAAGGTGGAAGTGACTTTCGCCTTCGAGAGAGGCACGCTTAGAGCGGTCGGCCATGGAGTTGGTTTTCGGGCAAGAACTTGACCCACAATTCCGGAAATGGAAGTAAAAGAAGATTCATTGCCATCATGGTCGTCCCGCGACGCGCGGTTCCCGTCGACTTTCTCTCTTCCCGAGGAAGCGTTCGCGTTCGCGTTCGAGGTTTCACGTATGCGTGTACGAGGACACGGTGTCTCGAAGGAAAACATCGTGCGCACGCCGAGAGGAAATGGCGGACGCTCTTATATGGCCAAGTGAACTCGAAACAAAGACTCGTAAAACGGGGAACGAGATGAAGAGAACAGAAAACTATTTAATGTCCATTCACTTTCTAAAATACCTGAAATACGTCGCGGTCCCGGGCATAAGCTTACGGAGTTGTTATTATTTTACGAGTCCTCGAGCACGCTTTCAACTATGATCGTCCGCGATTCGACCGGTAGCGACATCATTTCTTACGGCCCCGACCGCATTGCTTTTTCACCTATTAGCGATCGAAGATCCATGCACGGTGAATCCGAAGTGCTTTCATTCGCTTCTTTTTTCCTCGTAATCACTCGCTTGACGCGATATGCAAATTTAACACTAAACGTACCGAGCTATAAATGTAACAGGTACATGTTGCCTTATAAAAATGACAAGATTTAATTTATTTAGACTTTGCGCGGTTCTTATTGCAATGCGTGCTCTACTAAAGATATTTATTGAATCATTGCTCGTGAAAGCATCTTTATAATTTCAAAAATCGTCAAATAAAACGTGGTGGTACGTTTAGTGTTAAACGGACCGGGTCTACGGCTAACGATGCAACTTTAATGACATTGTTCGCTATTATTCGCGATCGTTATCGCTAATACGAATATCCATCCGTTTTATCGCGAACGGCAATCTCTTGCGGTTTATCGTTTCCATAAATTTTTCGCAGATTTCGTACTGTTTCGTAAATAATTTAGGTGTTGTTACGTGATCGCTGAACAAAAAATGAGCAATTTTTGAGAGAGCATTTCGTGTTAGGAGAAATGTGAATATTTCAGGAGACACGTGACTCGAAGGATGCTATTATTCCAAGAAATTTGGGTCTATCCGTTTTCTCCTTAGAACATAATCCGAAGGTAGCAATCTCGCTCGAGTACACTTTCTTGTCTAGATCACCGCAACAGGACAAGAGTGGACAAACGAAAGCTCCGATCGTATTGTCGAGATCGTTCTGGTTGTCGCGTGGCTATTAGATTACTTCCTCTTACGTAAAGAAGAAAATCTGTCTCCAAAAGCGGACGGCATGATCGATGAACGCGCCGCGACACTGATCGGGATCGTTAATGTATGAAACAATCCAATCCTCCTACTGACAAAAACACGGTGAAATTCTATAAATCTTACAACAATTTTTGCTGCCTTCTACAGGTTGTCCCCCAAAAAATGTATACACTGTTTAACGGACGATAACTTTCTGATTTTTCTTTCTTTTCAGGATGTAATTAATTGGAAATAACGAGTCAAGACTCAAACTTTGTATACCTTTTTCTGGGACACCCTGTATTTTACTCAAGATAATGGGGATTCATAGTCGACGTTCTTCATGGTTTCACTAATTCCGGTTACGTTAGATTTTTTACAATATTTGTAAATGTTGGTACACCGTTTTCGTCTTACTAAAATAATAAAGAAAGAAATTAGCTCTTGCAATAGAAAATATTGATTTCGCATAAAGTACAGTGGTGTAATAATAAATTAGGGATAATTACAAGACTTGGAAGTCTCGGATTTACTTCTTCATCCGACCATTCGTCGTATTTCAGAGGGATTCATAATTTTGTTAATTTTGAATATTCATAAAAGAATAGAAAACCGCGCGTTACGCCATAGTTTTCTTTCAGCTAACGAAACAATTCTACAAGCCAAAGATGCTCATTAGACGCCGCTTTATCGCAGAGGAAGCAACGTCTTAGCAGATTCGCGGTTTACGTAACACTTTTCTCCAATTTTTGCTCGCGCAAGATTCCGTAATAGTCTAACCGCCGGAGCCTTTCGAATTAATTACGCTAAAGGACCGTATATATTTTTCATTCGGATGGGAACAAGTCTCTCCCAGAGAGATCTTCGGCTCCTTCTGGAGGATGATGCTACCTCAGCCGTTTCTATTCTCCGTTTCTTTTTTCTTTCTCCGGCGTTTCCATCAGGATAAATAATGCATCGCGGAGCCGCGGCTGCGAGAAAGAAGGGTAATGCGATACAGCAAATCAGCTGGGAAACTGGAAGCGAGCCGCGCGTTTACGCGATAATAGAAAATTATATTCCGTGAAGAAAGAACGGGAAAAGGGAACGCGCTCGTTTCGTTCCTCCTCTCCTGAGCCGCGCGTCTGTTACCACGCGCAGATAAAACCGTGTATGAAAGTTCGGCCTCGTGTGAAAGTCCTCTCTTGCTTCGAGCGATCCTCCTCTTGCGAGCCTCTGCGAGGATCTCAGGAAGAGGAGATATCGGCTGAGAGACGCGAGCGTAACAAGCGCGTTTAACTAGTCGCGACCGACGTTCCTTTCCTGTACACGTTTTCCTATTTTCCTTTGCGTTAAGCGGACCTCCTAGAACCTCGGAAGCGCGTGTCTTTAAAAATATATCTGAGAAAAGATTTGTTTAAATTCGTATGAATAACGAAATTATACATGTTTCTGAGATGGCTGTGAGAATATCTGAAGATCTAGTTGTGCAATCGACTTCAAATTTGACTAAAAAGTATAATTTCTTTTTACAATCCTATAATAAAATGGCGGCGTCCGTACCTTCCGAGGATCATATTCGTCATTGCATACTTTTTCATTTTCATGCGGGATTTAATGCAACGGTAACAACAAAGAAAATTTGCGATGTTTATAGAGATGTATTGAAGGTCAACAAGTGTCAACGTTGGTTCGGAAGGTTTGCTGCTGGTGATTATGATCTCTCTGACAGGCCTCGAAGTGGACGACCAGTTGAATTTGATAATGACACCCTAAAATCTCTAGTGGAAGCTGATCCAAAATTAAGTATACAAGAATTAGCGAGAAGCCTTGGGTCCACATGGTCAACTATACAAAAGCACCTGCACGAAATGGGAAAGGCATATAGGCAAGGAATATGGGTACCGCGTCAATTATCTGAGACCAACAAGAATATTCGTCGATCAATTTGCACTTCATTACTACCCAGATTTTTTAGAGATCCATTTCTTAACAGATTGTCCTTGATAATGATGGAGATTATATAATAAATTAAGAAATAAAAACTTGAATTTACTACAAAGTTTGTTTTAGATTTCAAAATAATTGATTACTTATGGGCCCCCCTAATAATTGAAACCCCAAATTGGCTCAAAACCGTGAAAAAATAATTTTGCCCAGCTAGGGCCAAGAGTAATCGAACCGCTGTGCTCTGGGTCAAAATGGACCCAGGTCTCTGAAATGTTTAAAAACTCTTTAGATCCACAGTATGAACAGTTTCCCTGTACGAGAACGTTAATGCGGTTCCAGAGAGCAACAAGTCCCATCGACAATATACAAACTGTTTTCTCAGGGTTCCCATCGAAGGATCCAGTAATAAATGTTATTACGTCCTGCATTTTGCCAGTAAAGAACGATCGTTACTTTTTACACGCTTAATAGCAGCCCGGTCTCGGTTTCATCATGGTTTCGTCACCGGTTCCGCGATACCGTCGACAAGCGCCCAGTTACACGACGAGGCATCCGCGAACGAATCAATGGCAACGTCATTAAGAAAGCCGCTCCGACAATTGTAATTGTAATGATCCGGCGGGCAACAACGACCGCGGGGAAAGATCGACGACAGTCTCCGTCGATCTTTCTTGATCTGGTCGCAGCCACGGCGAACCGATTCGCCGTAGAAAGTGCGCGCGGCGGAGATCTCACGATCTTCGATTCATTCCACGACCTTCCCACGTGCAGCGGACTGTGCATCCATCCCCACGGTGCAACGATGCAACGGTTCACGGTGCGCTCGTCTCCCCGATTCTTATCGTCGGCTCGCGATATATTGCGAAACGAACGACGTCGTTTTTATTCTCTTTCTCTCTCTCTCTCTCTCTCTCTCTCTCTCTCTCTCTCTCTCTCTCTCTCTCTCTCTCTCTCTCTCTCTCTTCGTTTTTTCCTCCATGTTCCCAGCGCGTCGCGATTATTCCCCGACGCCAGCGTTCGTTAACCACGCTCCTCGCTGCACTTTCCTCGTTAACCCCCCCCCCCCCCTCCTTCTACCGTGACACGCAATAATTACTCTTTCTTTTTTGCGGTCCACTAACGATATATTTACAGCTTGTCCAACAAGAGCGTACTGGCCATATCTCTGAAAATATTAATATATTTGTACATACACTTCAATATGGATAAAAAATACATCCAAAACACTAACATCTTTCTTAACACGTTGACCTTCACACGAATTTCATACGTTTCATACGAGTTTCATTTGTTTCGTTCGTAGGAACGATCAGCGTTGTTGATGACAATTTCAGTTACTCGATAATGAAGTTCTCACCTTACATTATAAACTAGTTAATTTCGATGTTAATAAATACAGTGGAATTTATTTCAATAATTTTTAAGTTATTCCATGACGTCGGTCGTCGATGACCACCGTGGCGCTCAACATGTTTATAATGGATCCAATTCCTTCCATCATCGATCGTAGTTTAGCAACGTTTTGGTGTGGATTCTACTAATATTTTTCAAGTAGGGCCAATTAAAATTCTGAATTTTGTCATACATATTTCTTTATACGATTTCTTGTACTTCGTAATTAACATTTTTATGGGATTTGTATCTGGTGATTGGGATTGCCAAGTCGATCATAATGATCTCTGTCGTGCACTTTGTGCATCGATCAAGACCAGTCATTATTCCTTTACATAATCCATTTGATGCTGGTTTTATTAATCCCATGTCAGAGCGTATTGCTACTTGCTAAATGTAATTTCGATTAATATTACATTTTTTCTAAATACATTAATTTTCGCAGAGATCTCGCCAACACGTTCTAGTTGGTCGGACTGTAGATAGATCCTAATGGCTCGAATTGGGGAGAAAAATTGATTGGAAGTTTATTGCAATTTTCAATTAGCCACGCTTCTCGCAGCCGCTCTCCTCATTAACCCTCTCCGGGCCGTGTTTCTTCTACGAAGCGCCTAACAATGAGCCTCCGGTTTTTGTTTGTTTTATAACGATACATTTAGGCGGGCCGTAATTGCTCGAATACAAAAGATAAAGTAATCGGGGCTCGCAATTAGCCACGATTTCCGCAATAACCTTTCCAAGACGAACATCTTACAGGAAGCACCCGACATCTTTCACAAAAATTGATCTTCAGCAGAATTATTGCACAATTATTTAAAATCAACAGTTCACTGATAGATCTCGGTACATACGATGTTAGATTTATTCAAAAACCTGTTTTGACCCCGCGAATATTGAAAGGAAGCCAGCAGGATTTTGTGTTGCTTTCATTTTCTGGTTTATACGCTCGATTAGCATATGCATACTACTTCGGCAAACCCACTATTTATGCCCGGATGTTGGTAAACGATGAAACCACAGCTTCACAAAGAGGCTTACACTTTCATTTATTAAGCTAATTATTTAATGTTGCCTATCGACGAAGTAGACTGCGGATTTTTTTTAACCATTTAGTATTTCACCTATTCACTTTTGCTATAAACACATGAAATCTGATAATCTATGTAGATTCATACGCGAAAAAAATTTGTTCATTCAGATGGGGAAACTTAGTGGAACGGGGAAAATTTTTCATTGTTTGTCAAACTCCATCGTCGAACGAATGTTAACGACGAACAGAGGTATAGTCAGTTTCAATACGCCTGCTTACTTATGGAATGCGCGGTTCTTATCGCGTTGATTCTTTAAAGATCGCTTGCGGAGCAAAAAACGTTGTAGAGAAAACTTTGGTGTATTGATACTTTCTCCAGATCTTTAGAAATGTTTTTTAGATTGGAAACATATTCCGAACACCCTATTCGGCGAATAGTATCGCAGAAAACTATAGGATACCAGAGTTTCACTTTTATTGCTTGCACTCACAATCCGCCATTTCAGAAATCGTTCATCCACTTATTCGCAAATTGCTGTGGCTAAAATAAACTTCTATGCCTGATGGTCAACTACTGTGAAATAAACATCTGTCGCCGTAAAATAAAACCCTGTCCCTCGTTTCCCATAAAATAACCAGAATTACCATAAAACTCTGATAATCGGAACTGAGAAGTCATTAAATCTTGGGTAAATTATTCTTAAGTTATTCAGAAGTGCTATCGGCACCGCCTTTTATACAAAGTGCAATAAAACGGCTACAAAAAATCGCAAAAATCTTGTGAGATCGCTGCGGAGAGGAAGCGGTCATCTTCAAATCCATAGTTATCCGAAAAAGTTCAAACCCTGGAGAGACGTTCAAATTTTGATACCAAAATCTCACATAGTTATCCGACATTATTCGGCCGCAGCATCTTCAAGACATGGTAAGTAACGTTCAAGTTATTAATAAAAAATGAAAACCAGAGAAAGTGTTACAACGGTCCCGTATCCCAGGGCGGTACAAGCATGCGTGCAAGAAAGGACTAAATATAAATCAAATTTTTAAAAACATCACATTAATGTTCCCTAATTATAGACTAATCGGTTTCACAGTTGTGACTAACGTATAAATCACGTTGTTCAGTGCGCTCTTCGTGGTTTAGGGCTTTTTTGAAGTTTTAATAAAAAAAAAGTTGTACTAAGCAACGTTCAGTACTTTCTCCGGAGTTTCGACTAATTATTTTCACTTTTCAAAAAATCGAGTCGTTTAATTCACTTTTAGAAAAGTTCTCTTTTGAAGAGTGGGCAAACACTTATGCGTCTGACTGTTCATTCAATAAGTGAGAGTCGAACTGTTTGCCATTGCTATAAACTTTTCCAGCAATGATACTCCAAACATTTTGAATGGGATATTTTCCGCATGAAATGTCGGATTTCTAATAGTAACATTAAACAAATATAACCTTTTGCTAAGTAAATCTTATTGGTCAAAGTAAGCACCATTTTAATTAACATATTCTGCCAATTACAGGTCTCTTGATTCTGTGAGGGTAGAAGTTAAATTTCATCTGCATTTTCCAGTTTTTTTCAAACGTTTTTTTCACTACGTTTTGATCAAACATTGCAGGATCTATGTATTTATTTTTCCACCGGCATAAAAAGATGCGACAATCGTTAAACAATTTAAAAGTAAACTTAGGTATCTAAATAAAATTTGAAGGTGGGACCTCAAAGATTATTTTCGTACCTGAAAATGGTATACAATAATTAAACCTACAGGCTGTAACAGTATTTCTTAATTAATCCGCTTCATAAACTTTTCATTCTAAGTTCAGAAATTTCGTATGCAACAACCCAATAGAAATTTCGGGCAGCGTGCAAGAAATATTCATGGTGTAAAATGTCCGACGCTAAATGCGATCGCAGCTTCCGCTTCCGAGGACGGATCGAGCGTGGCGTGTTGCATGGATCGCGGGCCGATTCCTCCTGAACCTGTCCCTGGATCCGCGACCGATGCGTGCCTCGGAAGATCGGGCACCGGTCGCGGATCGTTACGATGAAACTCATCTCCGATGATCTAGCGGCCGATCGCGATCGGGATCGCGGCGAGGAGATCGTCGTCGGACAGACGCTCCCAGGCAGAGGAGAGACTGACTTGTGTCTGCTCTCGAGTTTCACCGACTTACTTAGGACCGTGCGCGGAGAAAACTGGCGTCAGTTCGCGGGAACGCTTTGCCGAGCGTGGAAGAGTGTTGCCGGTTCGAAAGTAACGAGAGAAGCCGATCGAAAGCAACGATCCTAGAGCAACGCGTGTTCGTGCGCGACCCCTGTGCAACGAAAACAAAATGCTTGCACGGCTTTCGTCCGCGACGGTGATTTAGTGATCGAAGAGGAATTCCGTCTTGATCATATGGGAACGCGGCGGTGGTCGAATTCTGCTCGCCGATCTACGATCCTCACGTTTCATCGAATCGAACAGTATTGATCGTCCCAGTCGACTTCGGAAGCGAGCTTCGAAGAAAGATCGACGAGAAGCGTCCTCGTGCTTCGAAGATCAAGGATAAGAATACGGAACCGATTCCACCGAATCGGTCGTTGTTGCAACCCCTGGTTGTTCCGGTAGAAGACGATTGAAACCGTGCTCTTGGAACCTAATTTATAAATTCATTCTCTCGAAGTTCTAGAGACCCTGAAGGTACCATTTCGGAGACCGCTGAATTTCATTATTCCCAATAAGATACAGAAATAATTTTGAGTCGTGTTCCTTCGAGTTGTGAATCGATTTTGGAAGTACCGTGCGATTTGACCGGTCCGAAGCGAGCGAGGAGAAACTACTTGTAGAACAGAGGATACAAGGAATCGTGCGCTCTGTTCCCTCGAACTGAAAGAGTTTTGAAAGTGGCATTGTCACGAACGTCTGGCCCGATTAGCCGGATTAAGAGAGAATTAAAGGCTCGAAGCGGCTTGAAGATTCGTGGGAAGTACGCTCGTAACGGGCGGAAACGAGCCGCATCGCAATTAAGCCACGCGAAGGGACATAAGAGCGGTTCTGCATGAACCCTGAGGAAATCTTCGGCCTGTGCAACAGGAAGAACGCGATCTTCGTTATTCTGTGCGCGGTGGCGCTGTACGTGCACCTGTTCACAGTGGACCAGGCCGTTCAGAAAGAGGATTACACCGAGACGGAGGAGGATCGAGAGATTTCCTGGTGCATCGGGGACAAGGAGCTGTCCGTGTTTCGATCGCACTGCAACGATGTGGAAAATATTCTGTCCGCTCTTGCTGATGCTTTTCACGTTTGACTACCCCCGCGGTAGATCCGCTCGAGCCGAGCCGATCCGCGCGAACGGCGAGCTCGATCCACGGGACGATGATCAGAATCATCGGGTAAGAAAGAGAAATTTCCCGGATCAGATTAGCCTACCGACTGCGACCGTGATCCGCCGGGGAAACGATATCCTCGATGATCGAGCGATCCCCCGGTTCTGGGTTAATCTGAGCCGCGTTAATTAGAAGCGATTTACGATAAGTCCTTTTTGCTCGCATCGAGGGCACCGGCTACGTTTGCGTGCTCGAGAGAAGAGATACGGAGCGAGGATGCGATTTAAGATCTGAATCATGCTGTCGTTAGCCTTTTATTTTGATTCTAGGGACTTGGAAACTATCCGATTAATCCGAATAAATTTGATTTTACTGATTTTATTGGTTTCATCTAACTAATGAATTCTGCCGAATTTTGCTGACTGTTCTTTGGTCATGCCTAATTATTTTTACAACGAAAGTATGTTACCATTGTGAACGAACACTATTGTGGACCATTTTGTTCTAAAGTAAAAGTACTTTCTTTACTATCATTGCGAATGAAGTAGAACTTAGAGAATTCTCATGACTTTTGTGTCTACCACTTATTCGACCTGTATAAAGTGCGTGCAAAAGTCAACATACAGCGAAAATGCACATACACCAAGAGACAATAATTATACAAATATGTAGATTAATTTTTTGTAACTTTTTCACGAGGATACACTTTGTAATTAGTACACCACGGGCTTCCAAAAGTCAATAAAATGAGATGAAGATATTCAACTAAATTATTATTTGCCCCCTCGAAATCCTTAACAGAATTTCATTTCGTTCCCCATTTTTCGAAAATAACTTTTTCATGTTCTCGACGCAGGTAATTTCATTTAAAAAGTTCCTTTAACTTCGTTTGCATGTCATTGTTACGGCATCATTCAAGATGGCAGCCATGAGAACGCTCGAATATCATCACATTTGCAACATATAATTGAAGTTGAAAGTAGCATGAAGCGTAGCCTCTGAACTATTGCAATGTTTTAGTATTTTGTCGCGGTACAGTTTTTCTTTTTTTAATCATGCGTGCGTTTTCACTTTTGATCATTTATGGTAGAACAAACAACCGATTTCACTTCGGACCAGAATACCCCACATACTTTCGTCATAGAATTTCGTTAAAAAGTTATAGTCGAGCAAAGCGTATCTCGAACTGCTATCCTGGGGATCAGCGCTGGAATCTTGTTGGGAAGGTTTCTCGTTTTTACATAACTCTTTCTTTTATGTGACTTCCTGTTACGTTCTATGGTGCACCTAATTAAATGTTATAATCAGACCGCGAATATTTATGTGAACTCGCATTTTTAAAGGCGAGGTTTTTCTTCGAGAATATTCATATTTCCGTTCGATGAAATTATTTATCAGCGCCGTTGAATTTAATTCCTGTTATCATTTTGCATTTGCAATTTCACTCAACACTCTAAACGCGTTTTGCAAAGACTTTCCCAGACAGTCTAGACAATGTTTTGTTCTTCACTTGGAAATAAGCAGCGAATTAAATTATACATTCAAATATTGAAATTTCGGATTTGAATTCAATCTCAATTTAAAATCGATTTCGAAATGAAACGGAAATGAAACCATAATCGTCATTTAAAAACGCGCCGGCTTGAAATGTCACGAGAGTTGACGAACATAATTTGAAATTCAAAACTATCGTTTGCCCATTATCTGCCGTCACCATTTTCGTCATTCTGTGATCGTGAATTTTTTATCCGCTTCTTTTCTTTGCAAAAGGAGAAAGAAACTTTCGCCTGCACCGCGCGGAAGAAACCACGTTTTTCGCGAATTACGAACCGGAAGAAGCGCCCATATTTCACACCGAAGGGTGAACGTCTCCTTCACGAAAGTGTACGGCGCTCTTTCGACCGGTCGCATTTTTTCTTTCGTTCCTTTTGCTTTTCGTGGTAACAGGTACACGTTGCGAAATCTTCGGGACATTTCACCGACGTATTCGCACGTTCACGAGTCAAACGATAATAACAGGTTGCCGCGAAACAAGGTTCGATTTTCTAGTCACTTCCAGGATGAGTCAGGTGCCGAGATTAACGCTAGGTTTACGGGACCCGACAAAATGGCGAGTTCTAATATTTTTAATCTAAAATTATTAAGATTCTAAGGGCGCATACATGAGACATTATTTAGCAAATTGATTTCTTTGGGTATATACTATTTTAAAAATATTGCTAAAAATTTATTTCTTTGGGTATATACTATTTTAAAAATATTTCCAAAAATGTGGGTAGCACGTTCTTGTTATTTTTATAAAGTAATGCAAAATAGTCACTTTTAGTGCCCCCGTAAACCTAGTGTTAAAAATGAAGCGTAAGCAAAACAGGTCGCCTGTTTCTTGGAAACTAGAGTTACGATAAACCTCGAGAAAAATATCAAGTAATCGTCTACCTTTCGGTTTTTTTAAATAAAAATATCTCTTATATTTTCTGTGTACGTATTTCCCTATTTCTGGTACACCTTGGAAATCTGAAGAACAGAAACAGAACATTTTTTAATATATCTGGCTGTTTATAGTGTTAAGACTATAATTTTGAGCTTTCCAAAATTTTTGGATCCCTTGCTTCTAATATCGGGTCAGACTCATAACATTTCGAGTATATTCTATTTTGTTTATTGTTAGCTGTTACGGTGAATGTAGGCATTCGACATAAATTTTCTTTTCCTTGTAGGGAATGATTAACGACAAAGAAATTTTAGTTGCGGTTGCGAAAGAAATCGTAGAGTACAAAGTCGACGAGTAAACGAACTTTTGTAATTCCGAAAGGCTTCCGTTTATCAGAAACGATCTAGCAAGCGATCAAGAGGGAAATAGCGCGAAATTGCACGGTGTTCGTTAAGTATCTCTGGAACGCTACTGACGACAACAAATGTCAAAATACGCGGCGAGGCCGCCGCGATGAAAAAACAACCGACCGCACGGCAAAGAGAAAGCTACTGCTCAGCAAGGAAACTTCGAGACTTGTACAAACATTTTGTTGCACATTTCGCAATCGACTTCTTGCAAAATTAACGTCTAAAAGAAATTTTAATAAAGCCCCGAGAACTGATATGTAAATAGTCTAGAGCTGCATCCGTACGACCTTTCGGCGTTGTCGCGTCATCTACAGAAATGGCAACCGAAAATGAACTTCGTCTTCGTGCATAAAAAAAGTTCATTAATCATGTCACGTAATCGTAATGCAGATGTCCTCGCAGACCTTATGCAGATGCGTTTATTTTGAAGTAGCTTAAAAGTACCAGAGTTTCGAAAAATCAGTTTTTGAAGATTTACAACTTACTCATTTTTATCTTCGTAGCAATAAATAAATCACACAAATTTACATCGTTACTAACAAGTTCGAAAACATTAAATTGAATAACTTTTTTCATGAATGATTGAAAACGAATAAATTACTGTACGGGATGTTGTCAAGTTGTAAGTGCATAGTCTCGACGGACTGTTAATCATCGAATAGACATGCGATCGTTGTTTTGCTCATGCCCATCGCAGTAATCGCGCGAATTGCGTTTGGGCGATTGCACTTTCCTTTTTTTTACTAGTCATTGAACTTTGTCCAGGCTTCGCGTTCGCACGCATCGCTCGCGAACGGGTATTAATTGAATTTTAATGAACGATACTTTCGCATTAAATAAGCAACTGGATAATAATTCATTCACGAATAATCGCTATCGCGACAGTATAGAATCCTCAACAGATACTGCAACCGCAGCATACCGAAACCTGGGGAATGCGCTCTGGCGCACGTTCGCACAGTGCATTATGCGCTATTATGCGTTTATAAATATTTATGAAATTTTCTTCGCACGAAGCGAATCATTTTGTCCGATCAAGGGAAAGCTTTGCAACCAACGTCGCGATTGCTGAATTTATTCGCGCACAATCTCAATTGCAAAATCATTATTCCGATCGAACTTGTTAATTACCAGGCGACACCGAGTGCTCTTCATTAAATGTCCCAACGATTAATTCAGTATTCTGTCGCACACAAGCAAGGGAGAGGACTTCCATGAAAAATATCGAAACTGTTATAAAAAATGATAAAATTTTCATTATCAGCATTAGCAGTTTTTGTTAAGTTTTCGTACGGTTATGCATTAAGTGGCAAAGGAAAGCGTTTGAGCGTCCAGATGCAACCTTAAGACAGATACAAGTTCTGACGTTGAATAGGACTAAAATTAGAATTACACACTGCTGTTTCCGTACAGTGTTTATTAAAACTGAACTATTTCCAGGAGGAGATTCGGAAGCGAGCAGAGATCAAGAACGACGATCCCAAGTTCCCATTCTACGGGGACGACGAAAATTCGAGCGAGCGGATCGGAAGATGGCGGAAAAATGGCGAAGCCCTGGAACCAAAATGGCGGGATGGCGACACGGTGCCGTTGCTGCCGTTTTCTCAGCTGACGCGGTACACCGCCGGCGATCTGGACAACATCGAGGAAGACGAAGAGGTCTCCAACCCACGGGGACCGAAGTTCAAACAAAATGGAGAGACTCAATTTTCAAGGAACACTGAAAGAATCCCTTACGCCGACCACAGGGACTACGGATCGATCGACCAGAAGCGCGAAAACAGAAATGAGGAGATCCTATCGCGAAAAAGAAACAACCGGCCGGCAAACGCCTTCAAGCCCGAAGCGACTTCGAACGACGAAGAGGAGACGAAGACTGAAGACCTAGCGGAACGTAGAAGAGAATCGACGTCGACAAAATATCGAGAGGCCTTCCAAGTCCGTCCGAACGACTACGAACACGAGCTAGACGACGAAGAATATCTGAAGCCTCGACCAAGGAAGAGGCGTCCTCCTCAGAACTACGAGTTCGCCCTGACATGGAACGAGACGTCGAGGCCGGAAGCCAGCGGGTTCAAACCGAACGTCCAGACAACTTCTTCAGAATCGGAGTCCAGGAACCAGTTCGCGAAGAACGCGATGGAGTTGAAGTCTCTGTTGAAAATGCAACAGGAGGAGGGCCTGAGTCTGTCGGAGCTGTTGCAGAGGAGGAACCTGACGCTGAACGATCTCCTGAAAGGCAGAGCCGATGCGATCAACGCTCTCAGGTCAAAGGACGCCGACACCGACGATTACGTCGACGAGAGGACAACGATCCCGCCTCTCGCGAAATCGACCACAAAGAGACCGTCGCGGACCAGCACGGAAGCGACGAGGTCGAAGAGTTCGCTGAGGGAAGGAATAATCTCGATCGTTCCGGTGGTGGTTGATCTGCATGAAAATGCAAGCGGCCCGAGCGAGATGCGTTTAGGACAATCAACGACCGGAAAATCATTCGACACGGAACTTCCCCGAGCCAGGGGAACGCCTTCGGCGGGCATTCTAACTTTGGTTACGACATCGATGCCGTTCCCCGTCGCCACCAATTCCATGGAATTGCTGCGGTCCGAGGAGAGCACCGCGAGCCTACGGGGCAACGGTGAAATCAGGTTCGACGGTCTCGACGAAGACGAGATCATGGAGTTCTCCGATTTCCCCGATTACAAGAACGGCCGGAACGCGATGTCCCCGGTCTGGTTGACCGTGAAAGATGAAAACGGCGAGTCCCCGGAGCTGCCCCGAGAGAATTACGAGGACAAGGGATCCACGTTGAGCATCGAGCAGCTTCTGAATCCTACGGAACGCTCGAAGTCCACTTCGGAGAACGAGAAACGAATGAATACGGAGGACAGCGTGACTATCGGACGGCCTGGAAAGGAGGACTACAATATGTACATGGATCACGAGTACCAGGACGATGCGTCAGCGGCATACCAAGATCGTAACGTTGAAGTTACAACCTCGACCGACGAGAGCGATCATGGAAAGACTGTAACGAGTGGGATGGAGATTATGCTTGACTCGCCGACCGACGGAAACTCGACGAAGCATCACGGAACAAATCCTGACGACGCTAATTACACCTTGAGACACGAACACGGTGTAAACGCAACCACGAAGAAGAGTTACGACGACATTATATCCGAAGTGGAACCGGAAGCACGAGCGGAGATCTTCGAGTTGTTCGCGTCGGGGTCCGCCGGTAAGCGATTGGAGAGACTTCTGAAGTCCAGGAACATGAGTTTGGAGGAGTTGATCGCGCTCAGACAGAGGGGATCTAGCAAGGTTCACCTGGCCGAAGTGTCGCGGATCAAGGTAACTAAATTGAAAAACGAAAATAAGGAGGAAAACAGCTCCGACGCAGCGACTTCGTCGTTTACAGAGAATGGTACTGGGGAAGGAAGAGCGATCGGCAATAACTATGACAAGAGGGTGAATGGTTATCTGACGGAGTCCTACGAGAATGTGCCTAAATCTGCATCCTATCCGGTGAACTTTATTCAACCGGAGGAAATTACTACCGCGAGATCGGTCTCTACCGTTGCGACCTCGCGGACCGAAGACGGAAGTGTCCTTGATGGGAAAGAGGAGATCGGTGAACGACGCGAAGTGCAAATTGTCGATTTGTTAACGACGTTCGACTCTCTGCCGTTCGCGAAGGACATTCAAAGGAAGTTGGCTGGCGAATACAACAGAGAAGAGAAGAAGAGACTACCTGCAGATGACGACAACCTTCGCATGATAGTTGTAAATAATCGGGAAATTGTTGGAGCCAATGATACCGCGAACACGATTCAGTCCGGCTTCGTGAAAGAGATCGTTAAACACGAACCAAATTCTATCGACATCAGAACGATCTACAGAGAGACAGACGTCTTTACCGACGACGAGGGCAGAAGCGAGAAGGAGAGAACTTTGTCGAAGATAAGGCCGAGCATAATCGCCAGTGGAGCAATTCTTGGCGTAACCATTGTCGTTTTTCTTGCCATATTCATCACGTGCAGGATCAAACAAAAGCAGAAATACAGATACAGAAACACTTTCTCCAGAGCTGTGTTTCAAGGTCCCATGCTGGCTGCGAGGAAATTGTCGAACTCGAGCAGCCTGAGCACTGTCATGGTCAACGTGATTGCCACCTCGACGACCAAGAGGCCAGAGAAAAATGATACGGTGGTACACGCTGGTGAAATGGATTCTAAAAGCGACATCGACAACGATTCCTTGGATGCCAATGATAGTTGGGAAACCATTCCTGATTACATGAAATGATGACTTACTGAAACCTTGGAAAATCAACAGTATTTTCATAATAGCGTTAAATTCAATCTTTCACGTGTACAGAAGCCTGACCATGCACAAAGTGAAAGGCAGATTCACTGCTCTCAGTCAGTCTCTATTAGAGCTACGAGCAACTGTTTCCAACGGTTGCAATTTGTACATATAATTGTATAGAGTTTCCAATCTTGTTTAATCAGTACAGATTAATGTAATTTAGAGTGTTAGGGTTAGTATAATATTCTTGCATAGGATATTGTCTTGGAAGCGTTTTCTGATATTGTAAACGTATTCTTTCAAACTTATACACAATGAAATAAAGTATTTATTTATGTCCAGATCAATCTGGAACCGTCATTATACGATTTAAATAAAGAGAATTATTTTTACTACTTACCAGTATCTTTCATATGTAAAAACATCCCTGAGTATAGCAGACACAGCATTATTGTTACTTTGAAATACTTTACTAAAATAGGAATACTGTCTTGCAATATTTCTACATTGCTTCAAGGCAGCCTCTACAAAAACAGAAGAGAAAATCATAATTGAAATCAGTTTGAATTTCACTTTGAATTAATTTTTGAAGGGAACCTAAGTGATGTACCTAATGTAGGACTGCCTTTCAGTTCGATCATCTCAGCAGCAGTCATGTACAACACAGTCGTGTAGCTTGTAGGGAGAATATCCAAATAAGGTTTCCATTTAGAGTTCTCTTTATGTCTTTCGATCAGAAGCGCAATGGCCAAAGCCACCTGTGGCATGTGCTGTATCAATGGATCATTTTGGAGACAAGCTAGCTCCGGTGCCACGTTATGAATACTGAAAATCAGATCCCTTGGTATCCTTAAAATCAACTCATTCTCAAGGAAATTACGTTCCGCTTTTAATCCCAAATCGTATCCTGGAAATTCAGCCACGCTTGCTCCATCTATACTAGCTCCATTCTCTTTGAGCCAACTCATAAATTGTCCAATTCCATGGGACCGTTTCAATGACTCTGTCTTCATTTCCTCCAACCTTTTAACCTTCTCCAAAACTGATGATATTTCTATATAGTTGTCCCATAGCTGTGTCACGTAAGCTGAATTACTGCTAACTAATTTGAAATACACAAATAAATTATCTTCTATGTCTATTTTGCCAAGCTCCTTGCAAAAGACAGTTTACTACTTTTGAAATAAGTGATAAATGAAGGATTTACTAAACCTCTCAGAATAAAATTATTTGAAACTAATAATTAAAAATGATCTGTTTACAATTGAACGCTCGTCATACAGCTTTTCTCTCGTATTTTATTCAACAGTTTATTACCATTTTTGGAGTCTCGTGGTACAAGTAGAGAAATGCAATTGAGTAATGTATGGTAGTCAAAAATATATTGAAGGAAATGTACTCACGATGAAACAACTTTTCACACAAGGCATTTATTTCGTTCCTTTTCGGTGAAGATAACTGCCTTTGATTCGAAACGTGTTTACTTTTGGATGATGCGTGAGATTTTCTTCTGCCCATGTTTGTACTATCTCACGGCACTTTCGTGACTTCTTCTCACATTTAGATGCATTATAATGTGTGACGTGCGCCTACGACTAGCAAGAATAAACACTTCACCGAAACGAAAATAGAATGTTTGACGCTCTGCGCTTTCTGCGTCTCGACCGACATAACCTCGAAACGGCAGAATGGAGCTACCTTCCTTCCCTGTATACTATTGACTTCACTGCACTTTATTGATTTTCAATTTCTATCAGGGGTCACCTACTTTCGCAATAACGCTAAACCCTCGTCAAAATCATTTTTTTATGAATCTTTCCATTGACCCGCTTTGGACAAACACATTTATAATTCACTGTTGAGTGAATTTCCAATGTACTTGTCATTAAATTCAATATTTTTTCAATTCCATTGACGCAACAGAGGATGTTTATTCGATGATTGAAGGTCAACATTGGCGCGTCATAAGATAACATTTTGAAAATATGTACAAGTTTGTGTACGTATATCTACAAATTTAATAATCTCCCCTATCACTTTTTACATTTCTTGAAAGTTACTTTATGTGCTTTAAGAATTAAATGTACAAACGCTTAATGAAAGAAATGTTTCTTTTGTTTAAAAGCTATATTATACAAAGTAATAAACAAGTGGTTGATATAATTTAATATTTTCTTTATGGATAGATTTGTATTGCCTTTATAGTTTATTTATAAAGTCACATTAAAGGGGATCTAAAAGACAGAACAGTTGAAAAATAATTAGTTACAAAAATAAAATACAAATTTTAAATTACATTTTATATATAACTTTTTGTATGAATATATACGTACATAGATGAGACTTGTAATGAAAAATATGAATTAAGATATGTATTGTGTGTTAGTATCAACAGCAATATTAATTTGTTTAAGTAAAATTATTGAAAACTACAGAAAAAAAAACAAACAAAATAGAGATTATAAAGTGTACAATATGAACTGTAAACAAAGAAAAAAATGAAAACTTGGAGAAAGATGAAAAGATAATTTTCAAAAGTTGTTTCAGTATTAATTTAACATTTATTACTTGCGTATAAAAGTATTTGTAATACTTATATCAAGGCTAAGAGCCATGAAAATGTAATATTTGTTCTTAAATTTAATTCAATAATATTCACAGCTCGTACTTAATCATTTTTTCATACATTTAACGTGTTAACTAGAGTAGTGCACTTATAGATCCCCCTTAATGTTTATAAATTATCCAATTTGTGTACACCTAAAAATAATATAATAAAACAATCAATTGAATTTTCACGCTGCAAAGCAAGGTAACTAATTGTAAAATCTTTTCGTAAAAACCAACGAATTCAAAGTTGCGCGAAAAGTACGACGTCAAATGTAACAAATCGATACAACAATAATTGGAAAAAATCACTTACATACATAGTTCTACTCGCGGTATAATCATTATAACATTATTTAAAAATTATATGTGCGACACACCTATGCTTAAAATTCTTAATGCTCTTCTTTAGGATCAGTTTCAGTATAAAATCTAATTTTGCATTATTATTATACACTACTCTGGAAAATGAAATAGAAGAAAGGAAAAGAAAGAATAATTATAAGATTTGAAAACAAAATTTAAATACCCTGATTGGGAATTTACCGTAATTACGTAATTTGTACTGAGTATAGATAAACCACTACGTTTTTATAATAATATATTTGATTATGAATTGTGCAGAATAGTAAATATATTACACATTCTACAACATTACCCATAAACTTCTTAACTTCTTTGCAGCGGAAAACTCATATCTTAAATATTAAAGATACGCATACAGTTATAGTAGTATATACCGTTATTTATACAGCCTAACCTCTAAGTAGTGCCTTATAGACCACATGATTTTGTTTCTTCTTTCACTGCTACCTCAATAGAATTTTAACGAAGCCCGTTGTATAACATAAAATTAAAAGTATAATTTATCTTGACACAAAGCCCAATAGTTTTATACATTCGTAAAAGAAATCGAAAACTGCATACTTCATTTTTCATTCCCCTTTCAACAAATGTGCGCGACGCTTTTACATCTTAATTTCGTACAGTAATTATTCTAAACATGTACATCTCTCATCCCTCCCGTAGATACACATTACAGTATATCAGATGATGTCAAACCATATTTGAAAACAATATCATATATCATAAACTACAAAATTGGAGACTTTCTTTGTTCAAACGAATTTTACACAAGGATACCATCCTCTCATGGAATTTTGCTTTGTAGCCAAAACAGCACGCGACGCACTTGTGGTCCCCTGTTTTCATCACTAATAACTTCAATGAAAACACTATTTGTGATTACTGTAGAGTGTATCAGTACACTACTCAAGGGGAATTGTTGAAGACTACAAAACATATAGTATATAAATATTAAATTACTTTTTGTCCAATTCACAATGACTGGAATTAAGTTGTGCAAACACTCTGGAGTCGAATTCACAAAATTTCTAATTTTCTCGTAACAGGTTCTTTTTCTTCACTTTGTAGCATACGTGTCTATACATTTTTTGTTTAATTTGTTTCTATTGTGTAGCAGTATCTGAAATGCTTTGCCGCCACGTCGCATGGAAAGGAATTTTTAAGATTTTAACACGTGTTCTGGGCAATGCAGTTAGTAACAGTTTTTGAAGTTGAGGCAACGGTAATATATCCACTTGAGGATTTGTTAAGTTTGGTTGTTTATCATCATCTGAAAAGTAAAGATTTTTCTTGGTTGATAATTGTATACATAACATAATTTGTTGTGCTCACATACACATCTATTTAAAAAAATACTACCTTTTTGATTGTCATTTTCATCTTCAACATCTTTGATTAATTTTAAACAAGGTACTGGCTTGAGAATTGGTATCGAATCACCAGTGACTTGATTATTCATTAAATTACATTGATCGACAAATAATTCTGTAACCCTAAGTAACTCAAGTGTAACACCCCAAACGAAGTGTGTTAAATTACTCGACAATTCAGTAACACCGCCAAGCACCATGTTGTTAGACGTTGCTGACTGCGATATGTAAGTTGGTATAATTAACAGCCTCTTAATATTTTTACAATTTGCAAGATATTTGTCGAAGCCATTTTTCACATCGAAGTTGACCAACTCCAATTGCATTAAATTTTGCAGTTTCGACAAACCCTCCAAAATGTCAAATGTGCAACACGAGCCTTGACCTTTTTCGAGCCTCAGGCGCTCTAATTTCTGCAATTTTATCAAAACGGTAGTACCAAATTTGTCTGGAAAATCGGAACATTCTCCTAATTCCAATGTCTCCAAATTTGCTAAATTTTGTATGACGTCGATTCTCTTCTTCCCAAGTTCCTTAACAGATGTTAAACTCTGTAACACGCGTTAGGTTTCAGCATTAAGAACCACGATAAATGAAATAATGTTAATATAATCTATGTTTTAACTTACAAGTTGCGATAAATGCGTTAATTCTTGTAAAGGCGTGAGATCTACTTGCAGAGACATTCCACTTATTGCTTTCAGCCTCAATTCTTGACAGCGTTTCAGGTTTCCAACCGATTCCAAGTTCAAGGTATCGCATTTTATTGACATTGCACTCAATACCTCTAGCTGAGGACAACTGCTTATAACTTCTTCCACTACCATTACAGGGCATCTGCACAACTCTAGCTTGACAAGACTAGTGACACGTGGTATGACTAACAAGAACTTTTTCCAAATGTCATCGCATTCACCCGCCACAAGCATTTTTCGGAGATCTAAGTGCTGAGTACCACGCCTTTGTAACGTATCCGCTAAACCATCCCAGTCTGTAACCTGACTATTTTTCATTCTCACAGTTTTCCACAAAGAAGGATGTGCGGCCAAGTCCCTCCACATGTTGCACACTCTAGCCGCTCGAAGCAATTCTTGAACTTTAAGGTATTGGAATATACGTAGCAAGGCATGATATCCAGCACAGACTGAATCCATAAAATTTTGTGGTTGTTGGTGATGTTGTTGATGATGTTGTTGGTGGTGGTGTTGTTGTTGTTGCTGATGTTCTTCTTCTTCTTCTTCTTCTTGTTCTGTTTCCTGTTGAGTTTGCTTCATTCTGCAAGCATCAAGATAAAGTTACAATTACAAGCCTTTTTTAACTAATTGCCTAAGATCTATACACTAAGGGTATCGTTCATCGTATATATAAAATTGGTTTATTTCTAAAATAAAAGAGTAAGTGTACATTACTATCAGAACTATTAGCTATTTCCCTTAACATTAAGGCGAGAATATTAATTTTTAAAGAGGCTTTTAAAGGACCAATGATTTACAACAATGACGCCAACGATCTTATACCGTATCGAATTAGTAATATACATGTAAAAGCCTCTGAAAAAAGTTTTACCACTGAGAACTCGACATTTTAAAAAAAATACATTAAAAGTATAGAAACAAAAAACAAACATAAACAGGAGGTATAAATAATGTGGAAAAAGGACTGTAGGATATTTTCGGGAAAACGCACTAAGAGATTTTTGTGTTTCAGCTCGCACATGTCTTTATATCTGTAAATATAAAAAGTAAAAATGAATTAGATTTTTTCCACTGAAGCACTTATCAGTAGCTGTATCAGTAATTGTAGCATGAATGTAAATAACATGTTAAAGAGTTAGCCAATTTTTTTGTTTTAATTAAATTTTTGTTTGTTTTAAGAAAAAAGTCTGAATCTATTGAATATATTCTTTTACGTTGATACTACAATTACACAATACCTGCAAGAACCAACGATATGTGATTGTTTTGTTCATTTTTCCACACGTCTCAAAAATTTGGCCGCATTTCTAAGAAGCTAAGGCAGTGTGCTTCGATCACAAGATAAAATCAAATTCATTTTTCACCTCGAACTTTTATATTTTCAAATATAATAAACATCAGTATATATTGCATTTACAATGGCACTCGCGTAAATTTTGCAGAACTTTTCTCTTAAATACTTTAACAAGACTATGCCAGAAATGTTCTGACATAATTGAAGAAAGAAAAATATTAAAAAGAAAATGGAATGAAATACTTAAACACACTGATGATAATCAATAAATCATCATATAAACAGAACACATATCTTGTAAATACAATATGTACAAAGCAACTGCCAAAACCTCAAAAGAGAGTTGCCTTAATTTATCTGGAGAAAATGTATAAAATAAGGAAGTAAAAGAAATATGTTGGTGTGTTTGAGAAACAAACACTTACTTGCTACTTATTTTAATAGTACCCAAACTACTTGTGATTGACTGTCGTGAATCGACTTTATCGTTATTTGTACTAGCTGTGTTTGAATTATTTACTAACGTCGTCCTCTCAAGTGATTTGCTACGTGCAACTAATTTCTCGGCTGGTTCTGTAAGTTCTGTTTTTGCATTGGATCTATCCTTTTCCGATCTATTAACAGATGATGTATCTATTTGATTGCTGTTATTGCACGTTTCTTCTCTCTGTTCCTCCGCAAGAGATGCAGTAATTTCTGTAAGTGTAATATCTTTCGACATATTTCTGTCACTTGATTTATCGACATCCTTGCCTGAAGAATTTGTCAATGAACGACCATGTGATCTTGCGATTAACGAATTTTCAGCAGTGTTTGAGATATCAGTAAACGAACCATCCTGAAGTATCGGAGGCTTATCACCAATTTTATCAGGTTTCACTGTTATAGCTGGCTGGACAGCCATAGCGTTATTTTTTGGCACAACAATGTACTTTTTGCCACCCATCAATGCGATATTTTGAGCTGGTTTCGGTACAGTTCCATCGTGACTTTGCAAAAATTCATTTTCTGCCTGAGAATACCAACTGCTCTCTTTTTTCTCGGAATTCGATGGGGAATACGATGCCAATGGATGCGCTTTCGAAACTTTAGTAGCATTTCGAGACTGTGAATCTGTACTATCAGATTTTGGAATTCTTTGTAATTTTGGAGGCGTTGAGTTTGCTTGATACTTTGTTTTTGCACCTTGTGTGCCTAGCATACTAATTGGTATTAATGGTGGAGGTGTCATAGACGCATTTGTTTGAGATTGTTGAGATTCATTAGTATCCTGCTGACAGTTCTACAACAAAATAAACGTATTTAAAACTTACAACACTGTCAACTAAGTCATATTTAATATTGAAATGTTGCGTATTTTAACTTTATTCGAGTGTATCTAGTTCATAATATTTACAAAGCTTAAAAATATTCTGTATGACATTACATTTGATATATATGCGTCAAATTATAGTTGGAATTATATTTTTAAACGTATCGATGTAAAAAAAAGATTTAATATTATAATCGTAAATTGAGATGAATTACCTTGCAAACGTAATCGTCACTTCCCGCAAATTCCAAACCATCAACACATTCAGGATGATATAAACAGAGACACACGCTACATTGTAAGCTTGGTATCAATCCCATACTCGTTGAGCATCTTATACTGCATGGTTCTTGAACTTTGGGCCTGTAAGATGTGCGTTGATTGGGGAAAAGGATTAAGGAATGAAACACAAAATTTAAATTAGGGAATTAAGGATTTAAAGGATAAAGAAGGATACAGTCATGAAAAATATAGAAGGAAATGTTTGAACTGCTTCAGAATAAAGTCTCGAACTCTATGATTATGTATACTTATTATACAGCATGCATTTGTATAATTGATAAAATAAAATGTACTTTAATTTCTCCTTTATACAATGCAAAATCTAATTGTTCATATGTCTACTGAAGCACTATTTATGCACGAAATGATTAAAAGAAAATAGGTAATAGTATTTAACTAGCAAAATAAAATATTTCTTATAATTCACTAACTGTACAAAGTCAGCTTTCTTTTTGAAATATTTTCTTTTACTCAATATATTTTGAGACTATAACACTCAAGAATTTTAAAGAGTAAAATATAGTGAATGCACATGCTGTAAATCCTTCATTGGACCTTTTGAAAGCAGGTTAAACATGATTATTAACTATTAATAGTAACTATTAACCATTAATCATGTTCAACTACTAAGCATTGTGGATACCCTCAAATGTTGCAAATTAATCGCGATTATTCTATAGAATAAATATTATTAAGAGAGAAACGATTAGATACTCACGTTAGTTGTCTTTTAGGCTTTGGAGGTAGAGGTTTTTCTACTATCGGCTGACTCCTTCTTGTGCTTGTGGTTCTTTGAGGTGGAAGCATCTCACTTTCTTCAGATAATTTTATTTCTGCTATGCATATATGAAACGTAATTCTTACAAAAGTGATATTTAATGTATAAGAAATTACAAATTAGAAATCCATTTATTAACACGTTCGCTACCATCGTTTGTTTTGTCACCAGTTTTTACAATTAACAATATTTTATTACATGTAACACATCTCCTTTATGAAGTATGAAAATTAGAGGTGTGCGATAACCCGAAGGTGTCGAGTCGGGACGGAACGGGTCGAGAATTTTATTCGGGATCGGGGCAGGTTCTCAAAAGTTTCAAGAATATTCAAGAATCCTCGATGCCTTCCCGATCCGTCTCGACTATGGGGTTCTCGTACGCTTCTAATGAAAATATTTAACTAAGAAAAGTTTTTGAATAACAATGCGTATGGAATCAATTTTAACGAACGTATTAATAAAACGATCTATTCTGTCAATATATCAATGTAAGCTATCATTCAATATCTTAAATAATAACTATGAATGAACTACGTTATAGTACATGGTTCAATAAAATTGCTCATTCATGAGTATATAATTACGTAAAATGAAAAAATATAAAGATAATAAAAAATATAATTTCGTATTTATGTAAATGCATACTTATTTGAGGAGTTCTCTTTCCAGGCACTTTGACTTTAAATCCAGTAAATGGAGTTTTTGGTGATTTAGCAGATTTTGTAGGCACAGATACAGAAGTAGTAGGCGGTGGTTCTGCAGCTCTTCTGCCAGGTGCATTTTTCTTATGCGGAAAGCTTTTCCTGGGTGGAGTTGTTCCCATAGATCCCTGTGATAAAGTAATTATTAAAATTCAATAAGAAATTGTAATCTTTGTATGAACAATAAATAAAATTACATACTCTCATTCTTTTCGCATCCCGAATAATTTCCTTAGTAGGATCTTCAATACCAATTGGTTCTTTGAAGAACGTAAAATTATCAACAGTTAACTCTTTTGTATTAACTGTAAAAACGAGAGTAATATTATCATATTTATTCCCAAATCGTTATTGATGCATGATCCATCATCGTAGATTATACTTACGAAATTCTGCAACTTCTCTAAAACTTCTCACTTTCTTTCCCTTTGGTGTATAATAATATATATCAGCCATTTTTTTGTGATTTATATCGGTACTTGCTCTAAACACTAACTCTCGTTTCCAACCATATTTAAAAGGTTCCTTGAATGCAGGGTTCGATATATCAACAATCATTTTTTGTTTTGTTATACTTCCTGGACTGACTGCACGAGCCACACGACCTTTCGATCGTGGAGTTCTAGCTGGACTACTAGCAGCAGATGAATTTGTTGACTTAGTCGATGTATCTTCTGTTCTTCGTGTATCTGTTTCAGACTCCACAGTATTTGGTAAACCAATTGAATCTGTTTCAGATTTATCAGATTCTTTTTCCTTTTTTATTTTATCTATATCTAAATGTAACGAATCATAACTAAGCATCCTATTGTCATCTGAATCTTCATCGTATCTTCCACTAAACTTTTTCCTTGTACTATACATAAACCGTTTTGCCAATTGAGCTTCCGCCATCTCAGCTTCAGCTGTAATAAATTATACATTATAAATTGCATTACACTGCTACATTTTTTCTACCAAGAATACTATTGTATACAACTAATTACAAGTACAAAAAAGTAATCACTGATTTCTCATAATGAATGTATAGTTTAATTATGTTGTTATGTACTAAAATAACATTATAACAAATCTATATTTTCTATTCAAAGGATTATTTGTTTAATGTAAATACTATGTCGATCAATATAATGTTAACATGATTTTAATGTTTTGAAAAAATCAAATTGGTTGAAAATTAAAATATATAAACATAACGGTAATGTCTCTATTTATAATGGTGAGATTGTTCTTTATAAAAGCATGTAAACTGTTTCAAGATTATATTAGGAATACGGTAAGACTTGATAATAAAGATACTATAATCTAAGTATAGAATACGTTATAACAACAATGATGAATACCAATCAGTTTTCTCAGAATGTGACGTCCTGGTTCCATTTCATTATCTCCCTGGGTATCGAATCCGTTGAATTCCGTAGACTCCTCGGAGCTAACATCATCGGTTTCCGAAAACTTCCGTTTGCGTCCTTTTGTACTTGTATCACTTTCTATAGCACTAGTCGAATTGGCTTTAAATTTCCGTAATTTTCTTTTAACGATTGGCGTCGGACTCTTCTTCGGCGAAGGTTTAAAGTCACCGTTCACTTCTTGACATTCCATCTTAGGAGATATATCCATTTTAATTTGCGTTTCTTGTAACTCCGGCATTTCAGCGATTTCTAGGTTAGGAGTCTCGCGCGCCTCGTCGCCGTTCCCGCCATTCACGTTGGCCCCGTCCATCGTGAGGCCCTTTCGGGACCAAACCCTTATTCTACGTACTTCAACGAGCGACGCGTGAAGAACGTTAATCTTACGTTACCCGACACTTCGTATGAACTCCATTCAACGTATCTTCGCATAAGCACCCGTGCTACAGTCCCCTTGCGTCTGAGTACCACGATCCCGCGCTCATCTGTCTGCGAATGCGCATAACGTACGCGCAGGCACCACTACGCGCTATTTACACAACCGCCAGGTTTTCTCTCGATGGGATGGGTTTTTGAGCTGTCTGTCGTTACTATCATACTACCACATCACACACATATTTCTAGATGAACAAAGAAACCATATAAGAATAAAAATTACTTATCTCTCTATAAATGCGGCTCGGATATAGCCTTCAACTTAAAAACGACAACAACTTCGGAGAGAGACGAAGCGTCTGTAAAGCACACAACCGGAAATGGCCGAAAAAATATGCTAAAGACCCGTTTCCAATACGCATTTATTTCAAAATATTGCATCGCCTGTAATATTTCGAATAAACAACAATACCTACCCAAACAGTATTATCGTTACATAATTATGCAAAACAACTTATTAATATTACAACAAAATAGCTAATAAGCTTGTAATGTTGATATTCAGTCTAGCATGTATATAAATAGATGCATGACATTACACATTTTAAATGGTAATTAATTTTACACAAGCACAAATCTTACATATAGTATTTCACAATTTTACTTAATTCAATATGATTTGCATAGAAAGTTACACTATCGTTTAACAATATTTCTTTCGAATCTGTGTTTCTATGGAGACACTGGCTTTAGACTACACGTTAGCAGAGGTGCTCAATTTTGGGAACACATCTATGGTGGATTATTATAGGTGAACCATGACCAAATTACTGTCTGTGAGAATAAGTGAGTGCACACGTATGCTATACTTTTGCAACTTCGATCTCGCACACCAATCCAAAGTAAAGAAGCAGAGTAGGTCCGTGGCGCACAGTGAAAATAGTTTAGAATTGACAGTTTCGTTCTATCTGTTGGAATTGTTAAACAGGGAAAGCATCAATTAATAATGACATCCAGTTAAAAAAAATCTAGATCTCACACGATTCCCTATACAGGTAAGTGTAAAGTTAATCCGTGCGTCTATCTTGTCAGTTATTTGAAATACGATGTATTCGCGATTTTTTAAGGATGTTGTTATGACAATTAGTATTTGCTACTAATTGTAAGTAACAAGCATTTTGCATTGAGACATTTGTTTTTGTCGTTTTTTTTTCGTGTATTAAAATCCATTATCAATTAGAATACGATAAACAAGATACACATTAGATAAACCATATTATAACTCGTTAAGAAAAGAAGAGCGTTATAAAGTGTTTTTATTAGTTCGTAAAATGTGCAGATCATACCGAAAATAAATTATTGATTTTGTTTCTCTCTAAATTGACGCATATAATAATCAATAAATATTCTGTTATTTTCACTTAAATATAATTAAATATGTTTATAACAATAGTGTTAACATAACAATTTTACTAGATATAGAACATTCTTATAGCAAAATATCAAAATAATTCTTTAATTATCATTTGTTACGTAATAAAATTTTAATATTTTCAATGTCACGTATTGTCATCAATATTATAAATATGGATACATATGAATTTAAATTATATCCACACACATGTAATGTACAGGTCCAAGTGCATCCCTCAAATGGAGCGTGTTCTGAAAGCTGTACCAGCAGACTTAAGAGCAAAAATGGAGGCCCTTGTACATGATTTAACTTTGGCATTGGAGGAAAGCAGCAATGGTACAAATGGTAGACGCCGATGGGGTATCAGAAGGAGAACTCGTTCCACAGGCAATATTCGTAAGTGTGAGGAAGCAAGAAATACGAAGAAATATAATTTATTTTTAAAGAGTTATTTATTTGTATATTTTGTAAATTGACTTTACATAAATATATTTCAAATAGAGATTAACAATGAAGTCAGACACCTCTGTGCTAATCATATTTATATGAAATTGGTTCCAGTCTATTTCTAGAAGGCACACAAGGAATTGTTATCAAGATTGTGTTTATAGAAACCATATTTCATTACACAAAGAAGTTAAACTTTATATATCTTTGAAAGTAATTTTTGATTAAGACATGACAAATAATAAGAATGCTTTGAAGATAATATCTAAGCAAATAGTTTTCATTTCAGCATCCCTGAACGTGAGCAAACACTCAGATGACAGCTCATCTTCCATTTGTGATATTCATATGCCAAAAAGTAACACAGCATCCAAATATCAGTCTGACAGCGAAGATACAAATCAAACAAAACGATTTGCACGTTTTTCAAATTTGAATAATGTTAGCAACATTGAGAGTGATTCTGTTAATGAAAATTTTGTACCAATACGAAATCCAAGACGTAAAAGAAAATTTAAACGGATGGCTACAGATTCAGATTGCAATCCATCAACGTCTCAAACAGTTACGATTATGTCGACTACACTTGGAGATAAAAAAAGAATTCTACGAGGCGATTGTAAAAATAAATATGGAACAATATGGTAATGTATAATATAACATTAACTGTGTATTATTTAATAAAGAAAAACAAGTTTTATATATGTATACAAAAAATAATGTATATACTGAGGCAAGTTTTTTTTATTATAGGTGTGGTAAACGTAAAAGGTCATGCAGGGAACGTTCTACAGATTGCGAAATGAGATCAATAAAACCAAACAGGACTCCAAAATCAAGAAATCGCATTAAAATGCAAACTGAAGATGCAATAGATTGTTCTAGAATATCAAGTTCAAGCATTTCATCCAGCGATTCAGAAGCTGGTTTAATTACAAATGATGAAGATCGTGAAGGTATCAACTTATTTAGCCTTAAACAATCTTTTTTTTTTAAACTATAATTAAGTAATCATTTTCATTTTAGGTGATGATGAACAGTCAGATTGGATTGGGGAATCTAGTTGGTGGGATGATGGCGAAAGCGCTAATGAAGATAAAGTTGCTACAGATGCAGCTTTCCAAATGTTGTTACACGGAAATTTTGAACATATGTCAGATAAGGGAAGAAAAAGTTACAGGCAAAGAATTCAAAGAATGCGAGAGGGTCTTAGCGGGAGAGAGATTCGTGCTGGTCGTCGTCATGTTGATAATAAGCCTGGATATTCGATTATCACATCAGCTAATGAAAAAGTGTCTAGGTTTTTACAAGACCCAACTCAAAGCGAATTGAAATTACATCCTATGCGGCAGCCGGAACGAGAAAAACTTCGCAGATTGGCAAATTTATACAGTTTAAGTTTGAAAGGAGATTTAGGATGTCCGATTTTATACAAAACTCGACATACCACACAAGCTATCTGCATAGATCAAGTCCCATTTAAGCGATTTTCAGATTATAAAAGATTAAGAAGAACTCCGCCAAATACACCGAACCAAGAACCAGGTCATAATCAGGAATATCAAATTTGTAGTACAAGCTTTGGCTCGCAAGTAATAACCCCTACATCAAATTTAGATTCGGTGCAGGGTTTACCAAAATTATCACATGTGGAATGGGATTCAAATAGTATGGATGTAGAAATTCATGGGAAACCAAAATTTCATGATTATGGACATTCAAAATCAAGTTAAATTAAACAAAATTTGTTTATCGTTATTTTGTTTTCTACAATAAATTATTTATATGTATATTTAGATATGATATTTGCATAATATTTTTCTCGAATGAAAATTGCATAACCAGAAGTATGCGACTAGGCAATGTAAAAAGTTACAAACATTCGAGATATATTATTTACTTTAGAATGTTTGTTAATGCGATGAAAATACTTAGCTGAATGAAATGCTGAATTATTTTTATTCCATTAGTTATGTATTCTTGCATTTCGTGGCATATTATTTCAATCATTTACTATCAATTTACTTAACATTAAGATTTTATTTAATATATGTTACATAAAATATCGACATTCAAATGTATTCAACCCATTACATGTAAATATTACATAATAGATGTTCATACCATGAATTCTAAATGAAAATCTATTCCTTGTTAATTTTTATGAAATGTTTATTTTATTCGTACGCTATTTCAATCGAAGACAAAATTATATGATGGTGAAATATTCAAATTACAGTCCATGCTAACCTAATATATCCATGTGATTTCATTTAGGAACAATTTATACATTTAATCTTCTAATTATCTACCTTCTCCCAATTTTTTATTAGCAGCTAGTGCATTTTCATTAGCAATCATTTGGAACTCTTGAAACCGTTGGGACACTCTTTGGTTCATCTTCAAGTATTTTTCCATACAATTCAGAGCACACTTTTCTTCCTTCGTCTTGATATCCCGTCCAGTAAAATCATTTATACAATCAACAAAACAAACTTCTGATAACTTGTTATAGGACGTCAGGAAGTCTCGAAACTAAAGTACAAAAATTTCAATCATTCAAGTTTTTATTATTAACAATTTATTCTTTTAACTTTCTTTTACATTTTTATACTTTTAACTAACTTTCATGTTCGTAAATACATTGTTCAGTCATAAAAATCTGTCTTTTCATAAACAATATTCAATGAGAACATTACAAATACGTACGGCTTTAATCTGCTCTGAATCCACATTTGAAGGAACCTGCATTGTCATTGCAAGAAATAAGTTACTTTTTGATCTTTATATTTACAAACTAACTATACGATCCACCTCGTAAAACTGCAGAAACTTTGACGTGAATAGGTTTTAGGTTAAAGTAAAGCTATGTACTTCTTATACGGCACGTGCGTACTTTACTGTACCTACATATATATACTCGTGCACAAGAGTATTTCTATAGAGGGTGAACCACGAAACGTGATCAGTTTTATGATGCTTACCGAATTCGATTGAATATACACTAAAAGATAAGTGTAAAAAATTTCAAGGTGACCTCGAAAACTCCTGGAAAAAAGAGTTGGTAAAAAATTTACTACAATCGTCTTAAAGCTCTCCCTGATAAAAAATTTTCGATCGCCCTGCTAATAACAGAATAATCTAAACTGATCAGGTTTTGCGGATCACCCTGTAGAAGCGACATTGTTAAAACACTAAAAAATCGTAAAAAATCGTAAATATCGTAAAGTTATAATTTCTTTTAGTAAAGAAAATAAACGAAAACATTATAATTTAAATTCTTCTCTAAGCTCATATTGTATGCATTATAGTTCAATTTCAATAAAATATTTTTTATCCAATGCAGACGAATTTGAAATAAAATATCGAACCTGATGTTCGAATATTTTTCCTAACTTCTCGTTATCGAGTTCTGAAACTATATTCATGATTCGCTACTTCTGTACGCATGCGCACTGAATTTTTTCGGAAAACGCTAGAGTTTCGCTTCTGCAAAACTTTTCTTTGTTTTCAATACAAATCAGTCAAACAGGTCGCAAATAATAGTCTTCTCTTAAAACATCTGATAAAATGTACAAACTGTTAGACTAAAACTATCAAAGTTCAAAACAAAAATGTCTTAATTCACAGCTGTGCATTCAAAAGCTTCTCATCATCATCAATTCTAAATCGTACGTATGTATTTCGGAACGCATTATAACGTCTACTTTTTAAAAATGAATTGGTCTGAGAAACCAAGATGCGAAATAATTTTGTACTTAATGTTAAACAGCTGTAAAATATAGTATAGTGCTGATAGACAATTGTAAAATTTATTCGATGCCGATATACACAATTCGGTTCTTGATATCTTCTTATTAAAACACTTGGTAAACATATTCGGAGTAATAAATTATTCGGAAAAATGATTTGAAATGAATACTGACGATTCAAGTCACAGGTATTGTTATATATGAAGACAGGAACTATTTGTTATTACAACACGCAAATTAGCAGTGAATGAGAATAGAGGACAAAGCTAGTAGAAATCGAGCAGATGTTTCCTGTCGGCAGTTGACCGCGGTGCATGAACATAGTGGGCCGAGTCTTTATTTCGGTTACAAGACCGAAGAAGTTCTTTATCGAAGCGTTCATGTTTTATTTAGAAGGTGAGCAGTAAACAAATACTTTCATTGTCGTATCTCATTGCATAATGTTTACATTGAAATCTCAGTCACTGTAAATGATAATTTATAAATGTTTCATTATTTTGCGCATCGACAATGTTCGATTCGACGAAAAATAAATAATAACAGCGTACGAGATTTAAATATTGTTTACTTGAAACTTTTCAATTTGTTGCTGAATGTAATTGTTAGTTACTGTAACGGCTCAGAAATAAATGACAAACGAGCGTTCATCGAAGCAATGAAAAACTTCAAATACATTGCAGTATGCAAACATCGCCTGAAATGTTCACTCAGTTAGAATACAACTGATAAACATCCTATTTTATTTGCATTATGTTCGGATAAATATATCAAAATTTTTGTAACATAAAATTTCAGTTATATTTCGTAGAAGTTTCAAATGTTGCCTGCGAAGTATTTTCCCTTTTTATTGGTTATAAATTACAATGGTTTTCTTGCACTGTTGCTGTTATGTTTTCTTACTTTTTTAACGGCAATATTGCACGCTGCGCAAATTAATCGATACAATTTCAAAGTAAGTACTTTATTTTTATACATCATCATTTTAAATATTTTGAATACCGATTATGTGTGTCCTCTACGCTACCATAAGTGACTTATTGGAGCAACGAGCATTATTTTCTGTAGATGGCGCACTCTTTCCATTTTTCTCGCTTATTCGTCTCGTATGATCTATTTGCAACTACTTCTTCGGAATATTTCTTATTGTTATATAAGCACAAGCAACCCTCGGTGATATACAAAATTATTATTGTTATTATATGAAATTTCAATAAACAACCATTCATTCCTCTTTTCCATAATTTAATCATTGTCAACTAAAAATTGGTCTTTGTGATTTTTAAAATTTCATTATTTCAGAATATTGATTAAGGATCACTACGCGTTTGAAGTAATCATAATATTCGCAAAGATGCCTCACGATAACCGCAATATTCCTTCCATCGATAGAGCATCGAGTTGTACGCTGGGTAAAAGATCGTCATCGACAAAATCGCATCAGAAAGGGCCGTCCGGAAAAATCACTGCAAAAAACAGAACTCCGTATACTCAAAAAAGAAACGCTTCGAACAATTTGACGATGAAAGAACAAGGTGGCAGGGACGTGTTTCACGAAAAACATTTTACCGAGGAGAAAAGAATCGATTCCAAGGACCAGACAAAGTGTACAGGCAAATGTTCCAATGACACCGATTACGACGATAGAATTGCTGCGCTGCGTAGGGAAATACAAGACTGGAAGATCAACGAAGTTTTAACCTCCAGAACCGAAGAGAGACTTACCGAAACACCAAGCGAACATCGCACATTTAGTTACGGTATTATCAATTGGGATATAAAATATAAACGAGAAATAATTTTGTTAATTTTGCCTGGTCGATTAGGTTCATGTATATTTTTTTTTATTATTATTATTTCCAGTAGCTTCGGACGAAACCACAAAGAGGCAGCGAAGTCCCAATAATCCTCTTAAATCCGTCAGAACGTACATTGACTTCCCTGCTGTAACGTGAGTACTATATGTTTTTTTTTCTGGCGTGGGATTAGAGCTACAGTCGAGTCCAAGAAAGAATCATCCCCCTTCTACAAGCTTTCTTCCGACCTGACAATTTGAAAGTACACGCTACAGCTACGTCAAACTTAATTGGCCGCTCAAGGCCATTGTGAATGGTTACCCCCATTGTTCTGTTTGGTTAACTAGTAGCTCCATCTTCCCCAATCAAGGGCATCATTTACACATAAAAGAAGAAATAATAATGACCTCTACATATGAATGATGGATTGAAACAAATATTATTATTTTCTTAATTAGTGGTCTATTTCCTATGTAATTAAAGATAATCATACCATCAATATTGCATTCGAAAAAAACGGAATGTTTAGATTCCTCCCTACCAAATCGATTCTTTCTTCGACCCGAATGTACCTTTATCGATTATATCGATCACTGTTTGCATTGCGCATGAGCAAGTCTTCTGTTTTCTGCGGAATATTCTGTTAAACCATTTGTTGCAAAATATTTTTGAAACACGCGGCAGCGAAGTAATTACTTTGCGCTAATTTTCGTACAATTTATCGGACAAGTGACCAGGTTTATCGTGTTAGTGTAGTGTTTCTAACAACATGACCAAGGTAAGTGTAATGCACATTTTTATTCGAAAGAAATATGCCAGTAACGATGGATTAAAGAGTACTCTCGAGTACGACGGGGCGCACGTGTGCGTTTCCTTCGCGTACGATAAAACGTGACCGAGTCGATTGTCATGCGTCGAACAGTCAAGAAAGAGGGCCCGGGAGTGTCTTACGTAAGTAACTGTAAATGAAAAACGATGGGAGAGACACAACTGTGTATCTTCACGATGCAAGTACACACGCGGGAAGGACTACGTCATTCTGGAATTTTCGAAAGTTTCGTCTAACCGGTTTCCGATTGCAGACAGTGAGGCTCGTTTAGCTTGTCGGTGGCGCTCGTATCCAGACTAACCTCCGCGGACCATTTACCGTCGTTATCTCGGTTATTTACCCGGATAGTATTTTCAGTCTTTCATCGATATTTCCCACGCTACGCGATTGCCCCCAAAACATCCATAAAATCATGTCTCCACAGGGTGACCCGCATGACCTTGCCTATACCATCTGACCAAGACAGAGTTTATTCGCAAAAATAAGACGATGGACAACGAAATTTTCAAGCGTCGCCAGACGCTATCGAACATTGTAACACTATTGGTTGGGGTATTCGGTGACATCACGTGGTCACAGATAAAGAGAAGTACTATTGGGTGCGCCACGATAAGGCGAAGCGACGACAAGACGGTAACAATGGAAAACTGTGCTGTGCGTTATGCAGGACACCCCGTGTAATTCGATACGATCGGCCGTGTTCGTGTCTTGGGACCTCCACTTTCATTCAATACAACGGGTGCATTTAAATTTTCGCGCCCTGCCGTCGCGCGTACCGCCATGATTAATTAACGTGCACGGCCGCAAGCTTATCGGGAGGCCGGCCGTTGCAACTGTTCGGCAGTGCCGTCACGAATGAAAAATGATAATGAGCACAGTGCTGTAGGTTAGTGAGAACAATAGCCACTTACGCTAATCAACGGCGGCCGCATGCCGCGCGCGTCCAGTAGTAAAAATATTTTCGGCGCACGGCGTCCGTGCGCCGAATGATAAGTCCCCCGAGACATTGCCGAATTCGTCCCCGACCATGAAGTCATTCCTCCGTCGTCGTGACTGAAATTCTTTTTCTTTTTTCTTTTTTTCGCGACGGCGCACGCACCGGCCATCATCGTTTCGCCGATGCGATCGTCGTGCGTGTCGCTGCGAGAGAAGCTTTTGCTGATCGAGTCACGGCGAGTCCCGAGGACATTCGTCTCGTATACCCGGCGAATGTGCATCGGGCGTGTGCTCCCCCCGTCGCGCGTTAATAATGGAAACGAAAAATAAAATCGCACGAGGAGAGCCCAAGGTCCGCGCGGGGAAACGAGACTTCGAATGCGGCCAGCTCATCCGGATAATGATGTAGGTTAGGTTCCCAGCGGTGTGTATCGCAAAAATCAACATTCTTCGCGAAGCCGAGGCTCGCAAAAACCCCGTAAACCGGTTTGCCTCGTAAATGGCACACGAGCGTGCGAACGGGAGGACAGACGGCCAAGAGAAAGACCGAGTGAGAGTAAAGGAGGCGAACGAGAAGAAGCCGATCTCGCAGACGCTGATTTACAGTAAACCAATTTCTCGACGGATATATTCACTGAAAAGGAAAACGAATTATCCCGCCCGTGGACCATCGGCGGCCCTTCTACTATTCTCTTACGTTTATTTTTATACCAGCGAACCATGAAAACCGATGGTATCACACGGATCGGTATCAGTAAATGGAAAACGAATCCCATCTCGGCTAGAGTTATTTCTCATTGTAATGTGCACGCTCGCCGACTTCGCTGCTGTACCGGTACAGCCGATTCATCGTGCGTCCTTAACAGTAATAGACCGACGCGCGTTTCTGATTCATCAGCCATGTTTATTTTTTTTTTTTTCTTTCGCGTACCGCTACGCGCAACGTTGCTCGCGCGAAACGTCAGCTCCGTACGCTCTCAATGCTGTCCGACATTTAGCGTCGCTGTATGTATAGCGATCCATTGATCAACTCCGATTTTTTTGTCCGTGTGCCTAGCTCGAAACAAGAAGGGCGCAGTCCATTGCCAAGGGTAGCCGAGGCGGATAAATTGCACCGTCACTTCTTAATCAGATCATGCAGGCTTTAATGAAGATCTCATGCTTGACCCTTGTTGTCGGCTGAAAGGATGTTTGCTCTCGAGCACATTTTATACTACATAGATACGAGAAATCTGTCAGATGACTAGCTTGTTTTGACAAAGTTGTTTTCCCCGATCTCTATGAGGCGAACTTTGGCCCTTCGTGCCCTCGAGGTTAATCACTCGAGAGAACGTGTTGTCACAATGGTTGTTCGTGTTCTCTCTGCCATTCGATATTTACCGTACAGCTTTATGAAAAATGCCAGAAGAAAGAACGCAGCTTCAAACCTGAACCCAGAGTCCCAAATCCTTGCACCTGAAGAGATGCATGGAATTTAATAAATTTGTACAATCAAGAAAAAGTTTGTTCTCTTCCTCGCTCGAATTCCAACGAGCCCATAAGCCGAACAGTGCCCGAAATGCTGTCAGTATCGTCGGCGGACATGAAATTCCTGTGGAGAAAGCGTGCTCGAGCGCAGCCCAGATTCGAGATGACTGTAAACGCGACGCCAATGCACCGCGAGTAAAAAAAGAATTCATAAGCTTCGTAGCGCGTACGCGCTAGCGTAAGCAACACACCATCGGCACAAGCACAGCCGGTTCGTGTTGCAGAGATTAAATTCGCGCCGTAGACATTACCGCTCGTTTAATCGAGCGCACGAGATACGGTATTCTTTTTTTTTTCTTTTTCGTTGTTACGTAACATCGGTGACCGTGACGTCAGACCATCCACCGAGCGTGGTTCGACGTGCACAGTCGTCGCCAACAGACACGGAAATCTTACCGGAGAAAGCATGGGCTGAGCGTAACCCAGATCCAGAACGACAAGGCCAATGTACGACCAAATAAAAAAAACTACTAACGCACGACGACGTCACATAACCATACCAACGAGTAACAGTATCGTAACGGAGAGTCGTCTGTACGTACGTACAGAATACTCGGCTACGTAGACATTTAGCGGGAAGAAGGGGATTCTTCGCGCCACAGTAACACGAAAATCAAGAGTGGTGAAATTGCGGTAGGAACTGCATTTTCGAATGAGTCACAATTCAAGTCTAACAATAGGGACGCGCGAATCGCTACTCTGCATCCTTTGGGCGTAACGTGTGCGTTCTTTTTCGAATATGTTTAATCGCTAGTACGTTAAACACTTTTGATTTTCGCTCTATTTTGACTCGCAAAAGTATCTTTAATGTCTAGACAGGCGCAGCGTGCGTGTACGTATTTTATTTGTTTATTTCAATTAAGAAATATTCAGGATACAGGGAGGTGATGGCCATTCAGTCATTTTTTTTTTTTTTTTTTTTTTTTTATAGGAGTAGTACTCGAACTACAGTCCGAGATTGCTGTATTTACAGGCGCACGATGCCTGTAATACGAACGTCCCCTACTTGTTTCCTGAAACGTTACGAAACGTTCGTTGGCCTTGTGCGTATTCGCGGTGTTGCGAATGGTTACGGACATTTCGTTCGGGCTTTTCTTTTCTACGCTCGGCGAGCTACGTCGGCGGGCCGGGTGTCTATATACAAGAAGCGCGGACATGTTCGCGAAGCAGTTCAGCAGCACATTTTTTACGTAACGCTATGCGTAACGCCAACCCGTGACGTCAGCACACTTGGCGTCGCGCCAGCCACCAACGACGACGCCGGACGCGGAATTCTTGCGAAGGAAGCGGACGGCGACCGGAGCCGAGCGAAGCCGACCGGTGCCGAGCACAGTCGAACCAGACGACACGGCGTATAGGTGCACGAGGCGGCAACGTTGCGAGCGTCTGTTAGGTTCAAGGGTACGGAGTGGAGGTTGCTCGTCCCGGCGCGGTGGCGGCCGACCACCGACACAGAGCCTGGCCCCGTGAAGCAGTTCGGCGCAAGTCTGCATGCTTTCATCCAACGGGAAACACCTCGAAAGATCCGCGCAAGAAACTCCCTTGCACACGTCACGCCGCTCTGGCTGTTTCGGAGCTGGGCTCGTTTTCGGCTGTATTCCCGTTCGGAATGCGGACCAAGCTAGATGCCCCTAGCGTACCATCCTCCGGGGAATTTAAAAATGTCTCCCCTGCCCATTTCGATCCCTTTCCCCGCAATGTAAACCGACGTCTCCGGTGTCGCCTATCTTTAGACACTATTTTCTGCAATGTTTACCATGCATTTATCGTATCGAGTCGCTCGCCGATGCATAAATTGTTTAAACTCGCGTTCTTGTTAGCTTGCATTTCAGCTTTAGCTAGCCGACGCTTATATTTATCTAAGATTTTTTAAGAAAAGAAATCCGTATTTGGCTCCTGCGATAAAGGCAATTTTTATATTCCATAAAGATCTGCAGTCCGATCACTATATTATGGATTTTAGGCATTTATAAACAAATTGAGTTGATCGAATGCAAAATAGCAAAAACATTTAAAGAATTTGAAAATACTGTTGTATTATTTCGTTATGTTATGTTTATGTCACGATTAATATAAACAATTTGTATCAATTTTTATCCATGTTGAATGTCCTTCTATTAGTTCGTATGTTCTATCCATAATGTTCAAAAAGATGTTGAAAATTATTCGTTGTTCTTTGAAATTATAAATTTTTCTTATGTTAAAAGTTGAGAAATCATGATTACCATTTGGAAAAATTAAAAGTTTACTACATGGAAGAATATTGTCCGCAAAGTGCGAAATATGAATATTTTCAACGATACAGGAGTAATGCAACAGTATTATCGACAGGACAAAGAAACCTTCAGCTACCTGAACGATAATACGCGAACAAAGATTGGCAAAAAACGTACAACGGTTCAGCAGACCCTTGAAATTTTCCGCGACACGGGCAAAACTGAAATAGTTTATTGACCCTAGAATTATACAGGAGGGTGAACTCTCTCGCGGATAAAGATGACCTTGGTGTACAGTTTTAGAGTCGGGTGTTTCTTTGTGCTTTAAAATTCCCATTTTAGGTAGAAGATTCGCTCACGTTTTTAAGCTTACCGTACGTAAATATCACCGAGGAGGCAATCGTTTACACATGATTAAACGGCGTTATGTAAGGTTTCGAACGTGAACACAAATTACATATCAATGTACAAATACGATACTGAGCTTGAAAAGTAGAACCATTGATTAAAAATATTTTGTTACACAAAAGACGATTCTCCGATGTTTTTTTTTTCTCTTTCATTTTTCTCGAAGGAAAGACGTTCGCTTAACAACTTCCTCGATTTTTAAACACGAGAACATTATCCTCCTCGCGTTTCACTTACCGGCGCGAATTAATATTTTTTCAAAACTCGTTCGGCGTCGTTTTGCCTTAATCGAAGTTTTCACTGCACGCAATTCGCAGGTTAATGCACGCCATAAATGCATAAACATCCGCCGTCAACTTATAATTATATCCCGGGTAGTCTCGTCGAACAAACGCGTGCAAAGATTGCCGCCGCTAACGAGGCGAATTTTACCACGATCGGCCGGCGATCTTCTTCGAGGCATAGAATCCGTTGGCAATGATCCCGCCGGTGAATAAAAACAGAAAGTAGAAAGTCACCGAGTTGGGTACGTCCTGCTGCTGGTTGACCTCGGCCCTGACGTCGAGATCGACGAGAAACGGATTTATAACTCTGACACTCGCGCCACCGTAGGACGTGCTGCCGTGATTCACCAACAGACGCTCGTTGTCGTGTCTCTCGTGAAAGCGACCAAAAAACGGGTCCGACTTTCGATCGTCCTTCGTACGAAATATCTTCTATGATGGCCACACGCTAATCAAAAGGATAAAGTAGTAAACATCAGTTTATTACAGCAGCTTCCATTTCCTTCTACAATCCCACCGAGATATTTTCCTAGCAGCTATTTTCTATTTTATATTCGTTGTAAATACCTTATTATCTTTTTCATACGTTCTCGAACCCTTTCTTTGTTCTCGAAGCTTCGCCGTGAGATATTTCCAGGCTGCTATAAAATTTCCCCGTCTAAGTATAACTGCATTTTTCGTAAGGTTTATGAATTAACACGTAGACTACCACGGTGGTCCGGTAACATTCCTGATTTGCTTAGAAACGATTGTTCTGAAATGAACTAAGTTCTGTGGTAAGATGAAAACTTCATGGCCAAGTAGCTGATGATTATTATTAACAACTCTGATCGTTTATAGGAATGAAATAAGCAATATTTGAAACTAGCAAATTTTTCGCTTGAACAGTTCATCATCGAATTGTGTCACTGCTTTGATTAATTGCAGAGGTTGCTGTAACTGACATAGCCTGATTTACTGGTGAAAATCGAGTGCGCTAATTTTTCCTTGCATGCGTATGGTTTATGAATGACGACCGCCCTGCGCGAGTAGAAAGCTCTGTACCACAGATATCGTTATTGACTCTAAAACCGTAACTCGTCTTCCGTGCTGTTGAATGGACGCTGCAACCCTCGACAATCGAAGGGCCGTAACGGTGAATTTTCATCGCTGGTAGACGTCGTTGCCGTTCGGCGTGTCGAGGCCCTAGATCGGGGAAAATGCAAAAATCTCTGCGCTTGGTAGAAAAATCATTCTCTTTGTCCGCGGGTTCATATTATACATTGCGCATTCAGTGAATAACATCTGCTTAATCGGACAATGGGTTCACGGGGTACGTGTTCCGTTGGCTCTTTTATTATATACCGTCTCAAAGAGTACGATGAAGGGTCTGAAAAGGGTCTCTCTCCCCTCCCCCCTCCCGTCCCGGGATCTTTAAGACGGTTCCAACCATCTGCCCTTTTCGGTGTGAAGGAGAGGAGAGGCCCGGGCCCGGGATAGAGAATGAGAAGTTTGCACGTGTCCTTTCAGGAAGGGATCTACGCGCGCGGCTCATTGTGATCGACGCGCAAAACGGGAAGTGACAATTGACATCTGTCTCGCGTTATGCAGGGATTCTGGGTCGAACTATTTTTGAAACGGCATGTGACAAAGGCTTACAAAGATGTTTCCTAGTGATTCAGGGGATGTTGAATATAAATAGACGATCTATTCGATTCGCTTCCACCACGTGTACACGCCAGAAAACAAAAACGCTCGTGCGACGAGAATGGACGAGAATGGAAGATACATTTTCTGCTGTACTAATTGTATTAGCGCTGTCCGATAAAACTTTATGGTCAAAGTTGGTAACTCGTATTTCAGCGCAAAACGAAGGGCGCTGTGAACACCGTGTTCTCCACATTTTTCGCAATTATAAAAACATCGAGTCGAATTAATTAGTACAAGTATTATTTTAATCCTCATCCGTTCATCTCAGTCGAACAAATTCGGATAAATTCGAAATGCAGAATTTAATAAACCGAATTTTAATAAAATGGTTAATTACTAAAGGGTTGAAGCGGTTGCCTGTGCCTGGGAGTAAGAAGTGTCATGGCGCGTAATCAGCAGAAACGTAATTCTGCAGATTTTATTATCGTGGTGCGCAGTGCTTAGGTTATTTTCATTCTGGACTACCGGTAATCTTGCGAGCGATGGCGATGACTTCTAAATCGTATCATTCCGCGATTGAACTGTGACTGCCATTTTGGAAACATACGCCGCGATCGCCAGTAAATAATGACGGCTGATATGCCTAGGATACGCAACCACAAATTACGTAAATTATTGTATCATTCGAACGATACATTAATTATTGCGTGACCATTCACTCGTGTAGGTACGCGACTCTGCTGCATAATCAAGGTGGATACTTTGATATCTTCAAATGATTAATAACTCGCCATCATTTAACCGTAATCATATCCTTACGGATGAATATCAGAACAGTCAAAGTTAATAAGGAATTTAATGTTTTTAAAAATATTAATCACTCTTATTTTTTATATTTTTATACATATGGACTATTGCTAAATGTATGAAATATTTAGGAACTTTAAATACGCTAGTTCACATGTTATCGATTCATTTTTATTTATAACGTTTATCAGAAAATCAAATTTTTAAATAATATTTATCTCAAGGTCTTTCGGTTGTTGTGCGAAAATTTTTCAAACATTTTCGTATTTAGTTAATTCATCATTTTTCAGTATTTATTATAATTGAACGACACGGGAAATCCCATGCCTGATCACTCCTGAGTCTAGAGAGGAAAAACATCAGCCTCTTTAGCTCAGTGGCAGAGCACTGGTCTCGTAAACCAGGGGTCGTGAGTTCAAACCTCACAGGAGGCAAATCTTTTTTTCGTTCGGGTTATTATCTTTTTCACGATCGTAGATATCGAAAAGTGCTAAGAATTCTATTATTAAATTCTTGGTTTGTGTACAACATTTTTTCATACATGTTTCCGCGCTGTCCACAAATTTTTAATTCCGTTACCGATATTGTTCGTGTTATGTATGTTTACTTCAGTTAAATTTGTTTGACCGGCGCTCAATTATAGATGCTATAAATACACTGCTTATAGCGTAGGCTTACAGAAACGTTTTTTTATTCAACTGTTAGTTGCAATTACTTCCTTTATCCAACGACTCAGATAATTGACATACTTCGCTGACGCCAAGTTACATAAATTACAAAAATACTGCTGCTCAGCATGAATAATAATGTTTATTACACAATTTATCTTTTTGTACAATTGTTATGTAAACATGATAAGTCCACTTTCAGTATAATTTTACATTCAGTTACTACATTGAAATGTGGCTTTCAAACAAACAAAATCATACTTTATTCAATAATATATACTATTAATAGGAACAATTTTTTGTCATTTTTAACAAAAAAAAAAGTAAGTAAGAAAGCTATTTTTGTTTTTTAAAAGCGTCTAAGGTTCCTACCTTGGCTGTTTTATCTATTATCAAATAATCTTTGTTACACCTATACCTACTGTTTAAATGGTACAACGAAGATGGCGTCCACTGTCGAATAATCCTCATTTCATACACTATCTACTTTTCATTCATTCCTATTACTGTTTATTAAAAATTTCTCAAGTAATTTAACCGAAGCTATCAAGCTGATTTTACTATCTCTTAAGAGCAACCAACAAAAAAAAATGAAACATTTAATTAAAAATTAAAATACTTAGGCTTTCGATAGCGGCGAATTATTTTTCGCCCGTATTTAAATGATACGTTCGTACACATTTTCAATCATCACTTTCTGTCTCGATTAGATATTTGTGTTTTTGTATAAGCAAATAATTGGTATAGTGTACAAGGGTAACATGGTGAATACTCCATGGGAAAGATTTTAATTTCTTTGGGAAACGTCGGCCACTGCGAAATTACTTTGGAATCTGTTCGAACGTATGGAATGGATACGGGGCGGAGGGATAAAGAAATTAGGCGACGTCAATTATAAGAAATCGGTCTGGAAACGGGGCGATTCGGAATTCAGCTTGCGTGGCGGAGTCTGCGAATGCGTCCCACGTAGCACGAACCTGCGCATTCTCGATATTCAGGAGTTACACCGAGCAGGAGGGCCGTGCTGTTTCCGTAAAATGTCTGTAAAGTAGGAAACCGGAGGTTACCGCATATATAGCGATACTTCGGGGTTTCAGGGTGGATCGTGACAGGGGTAAAAGACGTTTTTCCACTCGTTCCCATGATGAACACTGTGGAACGGCGGCCAGCGGAATCTTAATCCTTGGATTAGACGTTAGGTACACGTGCTGCGCAAAAAAACACCGTGAACCCCGAAGAACCCATAATATACGTGTGTGAAAGATTGATCGCGCCGAACGATTGCATTTTCCAACCATTACACGCATTTTTATAACAATTCTTAATCCACAAATTATCACATACAAATATTGCCTTAAATCAACAAACGAGATCTGCTTATAAAATTTGTTTCAACACACATTTGCATTTTTGGTATTGACAAAAATTTTTAATAAAATCGTTTTCATAATTCTTTAAGAATATTTAAAGAATTCTTTAAAGAATAGCAAATACAATGCGTTAGGTATGACGTTGAAAGATGTAATTTTATTCAGTCGCATGTAAAATCGATATTTATGAACATTTTAGTGTACAAATGGTAAAATTCACACAATTTATGGAAAAAATTTAGAAGCAATATTAATTGATGAATGGTCATCGCAGAAATAATAAAATTGTCTCGGATTAATTAATAATATATCTGTAGAATACTAAGTGTATTAACAATTGTATGTCGGCTGTAGTAATTTATTTATCGTTTCGAGAAAAACAGCAAAACATGCATTAACTTCGACGATACAATTCCGCGAATATTCGCCGATAGCAAAATTCACCGCGAGATAGTTACGGCCCTGCCCGGTTCAAACCGGTTTTACTCGATCACGCGACTTTAGGCGATCGTTTACGACGTGGGCGAGGTAATGGTCCGTTCGACTGAAAATCAAAATCCCTTGCAATTGATGCGCATACCACGGAAAATAAAATCTGCATATTAACATTGGCAGTCCCTCATATTTTCCCTTAGCAATTTTTTATTTATAATAACCGTGGTTCGATTAATATCACGCGCGTCTGGAGTCTCCGACATTTAGGTTTCATTTCGAAAAATCTATTCGACCGCGAAATCGAACAGATTTTGAACAATTTTTAGAAAATTGATGTCGTTTAATTCGTTGATCGGGGAGGAAAGATTTTTCATTTACATCCGACCGTGTGAGCTCCTGACAATATTTCACCGTTCATTGCAACGACTTGTACATTCTATTTGCAAATTGTGAATGACCTAGACCCAAGTCTGGCAAACGTAGTCACAACATAGACCGCGTGTTAAGCAGTTAATTAAAATGTACTGTTTACATTATTATAAGTGGCATCGTTGTCAAGTTTGCTGTAGGGTAAGTCGGATCTTTTTGCTCTTTTCGTTAAGCCTGTATAATTGTTGGTGGGCAGAAACTCGTTCATCTAGCAAAATATAAAATTTGCACGGTTAAAGACTGATCAAATATTAAATATTAATGAAATATTAAATGAACTTAAATTTTAAATCTCGCCGTGCAGAATTATAATTGGCAGGCATACCGAATGAAATGTCAAAGTTTATTAGCAATTCATGCTATCGACTAATCAGAGTAAGGAATTCTATCAATCAGATTGATCAATCGGAACTCGCAGTCTCAGCAATCTATGTTCTAGCTCTGGTCATTCACAGTCCGGACGCAGGCTGAAACAATCCTACTGTCAATTCAGTCGAGACGTTAACCCACATACTTTCAATTGTTAGGGCGTGATTCATCGCACCACCGAGAGTAGTGCTCGCAACCATCAGCTTCCGTAAAGTTAGGGTTTCGAGGATCGATGATTGTTCTGGTTGCAAGTACTTCTCTAGGTATTTCTCATTCGCCCGTGCACGTTCTTTGTCATGTTTAGGGTGAACGAGTTTCGAATGACCGAAACTTCCCAAGATCAAACGAAGTGTCGCGAATGTGCCATTCTAGGTGGGAAAAAATCATAGATCGTTTCATGCTTCTTCAAACCGATTGAAATTTTCCGTTAGGTCGTGAAATGAGATTAAACATATGTATAACCTTTAAAAATAATATTTACATCGAAAAATGTTATAAAAATTATAGGAACAAGTATAAAAATAAATAAAAAATATGATATTAAATAAGTATAACAATAGCATCTAAATATAACAATATAAAAATAATTCTTCGCTAATATCGCTGTCGCTATCAACTAAGTTACTTATGGGATTAGACGGAAGTTCTTGTTAAAAGTAAATCTAACACACCTTTCGGTAGCGAATTTGTATTTTTTTGCGGTATCGCCCTATAATAATTTATGATGGGATCAGAAGTAATTAACAGCATTGCTATTAAGTCGTAGTTTGTAGATACACGCGAATTCTTCCTTGTGTGGCCAGTCCTAAACCTTCTTGTGTCTTTGTTGCGAGCTTCTTGAGCCTCTTGAGACATCATGCCAATTGGCAACAGGCATGATTTACTTATTTCTACACTATGAAATAATAATTTGTGCACTGTAACGGGCATATAAAACCAAGGATATAAATTTAAATATAAATCTTTTGTTTCGCGAACAAATTTCTCGAAATTTAGAAAATTAATGTTGTGACCCGAAGAAAGAGCAGATAAGATATAAAAAAATCGTTCAAAAAGTTCCTTATTAATGCCTGTTATTTTCGAAGTTTTTGTAAAATTTTTGAAGAAACGTCTAGCCGTGTTACCATCATTTGTGGAGCCCATTCGGTCCACCGTACGGTGTTACAAAGATTTTAAAAAATTGTGACAGGTAGTTTAGCAGATTTTTGCAGCTGATATTTGTCAGAATCACTTCCATATAGTTTGCACTTAATGCAATAAAAATTTCAAGATGGGATCTTTTGAGACTTTCTAGTTCTGCTCTATTAAAGTCAACTAATCGGCATGGAGAACTGGTACTTAAAAAATCTCAAAAAATTATTGTAAAGGACTTTATCAACGAACTTTGTGAACATCAATGTAAATATTTACTTATGTTAATATAGAATATCGTTCATAGAAGCTTAAAGATTCATATTTATTGCTCTGGCATAATTTTCTTTAGAACAAATATAAACGTACGATTTCGCCGTATTACTGTTCGGACTTTTCACGTATTGATTTCGATACTTGTATCGCTATTAAATGAATTATTATGGGTATAATTAGGCTCGGTAAACATCCCGAAAGAAGAATATATGAATGTTATATATCTATTTTCTGACATGACTTTTTTCCACCTAAAATGGCCATTTGCGACACTGTGCGTTCTCAGCGAAACATAGCGAAACGATTGGTTCACGGGTCTCCCATAATTTTTCACTAACTTCCGGCGGCTCGAAAAACCCCTGAAAATTATGCCAGCTACGTCGGGTACATAGGACACGTTTAAGTAGATAGATATGTACAGGTATGTACATACGGTGGCGTGTCGAAGCGTGATGAGCATACCGTAGGTCTGATTCGCTCGGTCGCTCGCTCGCTCGCCTGCGACCGGTTACTCACGTTGCGGGTATTCGTCGCGCATTCTACCCACCGCTAGTATTCTAGTATTCCGTGGCGTACTCAGGGCACCCTCGGAACTACGGGGCTACGTGACCGGCATCGGCGCCGCGGCTCTTTCGAGAAAGGCGCCTTCCAATCCACGAATTGCAAAATATTCCACAATTACGGAACTCGCCGGTCGCAAGCGCGACGTACATACGCGACCGTACCCGCTCCAAGCCGCTCCGCACGGCCAATCGATATTTCTACGGGAATCGAACGGACACGCGAATGGGACACGTACTTCCGCTCGAAAATATTTCACGATGGCTGAATTGAAAAATAGCCTGCGCAAATGTTCACCCGCTACGACGCCGTCCGCCTTTCCTACTCTCGTAATTTGCATTTTTTTTTTTTTTTTTTGAAGCGTTGCCTTACATCTTATACCCGGGCACTTTGCTCCATTGTGATTCTTTGAAATTCCATTTATATGAACCTATCAGGAGACAAATTGGTTCACATAACTGTCCATATAACAGGAGTTCATATAAGAGGATTTCGCTCAGCCAGGGTTAACCAGGCGCTGCTAAAATTTAGTCCGCATAAACGGAGTTCCTCCGTAACGATTTTATTCAGGCTACGAGAATGCGCTTTTTCACGTTTTCACGAGCCGTTTCAATTTCGAGGTCCTCGCGAACGTCGTAATTCGTATCCAATACATACAGTGCTGTCCGAGAAAGAAAAAAAAAAAACAAAATACTGTGTCCGTATACATGGCAATGGCTGACGCCACGCGACCGTACCTGCTCGGCCCAACGAGACGTGCCGGGGCGGATAAACAAAACAGCCCAGCGTGCCTCCTGTGTTGATTACCTGAGAAACATAACTCGTACTCTGTCGCCCTCGAGTAGCTGCCACGTGTATTTGCTTGGCTTTATTGACTGGACTCGTTGGACCGAGTATAGTCAAGAATTGTGCAGAAACCGGGGTGTGCGAGTAACTAAAGGTTAACTGGTGTTGGTCAATACTTATTTCTAAATTATTCCCCGGGCGTTCGACGCGCGCGCCAAGCGCCCAGCCGGAGCCGCCCTCGAAAATCGCACAGGGTTTCGCTCTCTCGCGGAGATTTCTGTGATGCGCCGGTTCGAAGAACGACTGTTTCGAGGTACGGTTTCCGCGGCACAGATACACTCGCCTGTAGGTTCTCGCGAGGTTTACTCCAGTGAATCGACTACCGTTACCCGCGTATATTTGGTAACGGTTCGCGCGGACGGGTAATTGCGTGCGAAGAACGTGGCGGCGATGGTTCGAGACGAGCCTGGAAAGTCGAAAAAAGAAGCGGTCCATTACGGGCACGCATGTGCGCGGGGGCTTTTATCGTCGGCTGTAGGTGAAACCGTTCCCTGCGGTCACGTGCCTCCCCCTTCCCCCGGGAGAGGCGACGAGAGACCCATCTCTCTCTCTCTCTCTCTCTCTCTCTCTCTCTCGTTCTCCTTTATTCGCGGCTGTGGACTCTTACGCGCGGTTTTCTGTATCGCAATACACCGATAAACCGCTTATCTTGCCGGCTACGACACAACGCCGACGTCGGGAGAGCGGCGGGCACGGGGTCCGGCCGAATGGCGGAGGTGTTGGGGGGCAGGGGGACTTATCGGTATTGACACGCGAGGGCAACGTGACTTTCTAGCGAGGCAGGATCGATACAAAAGTTTCTTTTACGTGTTGCACGCTCGTAGGCATACCGTACGTATACGTAAGTAGATACGTATGCGCCCAGCTCTGTTGCGCGACGCTTTTCTTCCAGCCAGCTGGAAAAGGGCTGCGAATGAGACTCGGATAACCGATGTCCGCTCGAACGATCGGTCGCTAACCGCCGTTAACCAGTTCGTCACCGCAATAGCCTTTTTTCTTAAAGAATTTTTTGTTTACCGGTCATCGCGTGTACGGTGGCCGCTTATACCCTTTTTCTGTTCCACTGGGTCGTTAGACCCTCGTCTTGCCAATAGGGAAACGGGTTTCGATGGATTTTTTCGAACGGTTATTTCTGTTTACCTTTCGATTCTTCCGTTTCATCGTTGCTAATTTACTCGAAGAAATAATTGATGAAGTCTGTTTTGGAATCCACACGTGTATACCGCAAGGAATTACGATGGTTTTGTTGATCAGAAGCAGAACACGGAATGCCACGTGTATGTAAATAATCTTCAACACTGTCTAGCATTAGAATTGCAAAATAATACAAGCTTCTGTACGTGCAACTGTTTACTTGCTGCGCCGTTCCAAAGAATAGTAGAAACAGGGGCACTAGAACAAGGGTACTGAAACGGGAGTGATAGAGTAGCATGAAAAGAAACCCTGACGGATAAATGTGTGGTTTATTTTCATCACCGACCATTATTGGTTTGGTGAAAATACGGTTCTGGAGGGAAGTGTGCGGCCTGGAGGAAATCATCCCTCGGTCGCACCCGCGCCATCTTAGCGCGCGCTTCCTCGACGCAATCATCAACGTATCGACGTTTTACGTTATATTTAAAAATTCATCTCTCCTTGGTATCGCCGGCTTACCCTGCATCATCGTTTCCACGTACACTCTCGACCCACTTCACTCTAAACGAGATGCTTTAAAATATCCCTGCGGTCGGCTCGCTAGCACACTATACTCATCGATTCAATGATAAATTCATCGTTATTTACAGATAGTTCCGCTTTGGCGAGGCGACATTAGTCGCTAGGCGAGCAATATTTTCGGGATAGTTATCTACGTCCATGGAAAACAACTGCAACTAGTCACGGCAATTGTTGCGCGTTTGAAATTATTCAAAACGACAATGCATAGGCACCCAATGCAGTCACGATGTCTGAACTTTGCCAAACAGAATGTGTATTGAAAATGAAAAAATTATAGTCGTTTCAGAACGTTCGCAATGTTGCTGGATTTTCATTTTATCGGAACAGGAAGTAAACTCGATTATTTATTCATTGCAACACTCGCTATGCAGACAAAGTATTAAAATCGAATAATCATCGAAGAGCTCCGCGTAATCGTATTGAATATTTATAAGCGTGTAATCCGTCTAGCGAGATTGTGTACTATCGCGTAACGTCTCTAATAATCGAGCTACGGCGGCGTAGAACACGAGCCGAGCACCCACGTGTCAATAAACGTATATCAATGACACAAACATAAATCTTAGATAAACTTTGGAAATTTCCTATGACTAGAAATACGATTTCGTGGCGCGCAGCGGACATTATCGACCGAGTCGAGGCGAGAATACTATCTGATAACAGTGCGATATTAACGAGTCGATCTTCCTCATTAGTTTCGTTCGTCTGTGCTCGCACCCTTTGAATATTCTTTAGCCTGTCCAAAATTTCTTGGGATTCTTTTATCGTACAAAAAAAAACCGCATTGTTATTACCTCCAGTGTATTTTCTAATAGCTTGCCCCTATGGTTACTTAATTTTAGTGAATTAGTCAGTGACACCTCCAATCGTCCTTTTTTTCGAGAAAAAATCTTCCATTTCCTCGTTTCATCAAAATTATTAATTTAAATGGTGTTTTTTGTGAAAACACGATTAACTTCTCTGTATGAACGGTTTCAATTAAAATTCAGTAACGGGTATATTGCTTTATGGAGGTACAGTAATATGTATATCGCGCGGAATGAATAATTTTGAAAGAAATTAAACAGTACGTTTTTCCGAATATTAAAAGAATTTTAACGTTCCCTAGAAAGTGCAATATGGACGGAAACCAGTATGGTAAGGGACCCAATTACTGTGAGGGTGTAAATTAAGAATATTAAAAAAAAGATATTCAATTTTTTTCATTAAAATCAGTTAATATATACCTTTATGTTATACACCTCTTTTTCAATATTCGTTATGCTTTAAAAATAGGTATAATTAATATAGGCATATTGGTACTCCCACAGTAATTGGGTCGCTTACCCTGCTTCCTCCCGATCTTTCGTCATGGCTTGTGTACATTTCCGTGAAGAAATTAAAATGGATGACAGCTTGGAGCATCTCGAGGTGACATAAATATTTATCTCCGAGAGCGAAAGCTGCGCTTTTACGCGTGAACTGCTCATTGGCCTCTGATATTACGCGATAAACTCTCCGATACCAATTATGGTCTACACTGATTCGACGTTATTGTGTACAGCAATATCAAAAAATGGTTTAATTGATACCAGCCGAGAACCGGTTTCTTTAAACTAACACATACACAGGACATAATTCCCCGCAAGTGTCCGTACAGCCAAAATAATCAATTATTTCCGAAAATGTGGCCGTTTAATAACGCAACCGTTCTTTGTTGTCTTATTTGTATATTTTCTGCATGAAACGCGTTAGACTGCAAGCATGCATTTATGACGCAAGCGAGGCGTTGATCTTGCGTAAAGATCCTCAGGCATTTAGTCAAATGTTACAATTGCGGAGACTGTTGCGAACAAACGATAGCGGCGGAAGTGTCGAACACGGCCGAAGATTGAAGAGTCGTGAAAATAATCGACCGAACCTCGATCGATTTCTTGTTGACGGTGAAAAGCTGTGTAAGCGAAATTTAAAGTCGGAAGGCCGATTATCCGGTCTCGATCTTCATCAGATAGCCGATCGACAGGAGAGAGGAAAAAGAGAAAAGGAAAAAAAATAGAGAGAGGACGAGGGAAAAGAGAAAACGTCAGTTCGGCGCTCGCACCCTCTTCTTTGTTTCGACGCGCCGTTAAGCCGGCCGAAGAAACACCTGACGTCGCCAGGCGGACGCCCGCCAGCCAGTCCGTGTACGTAAGTACATACCCGTGGCAGGTGAATCGAGTCAGGTGCCCCAGCAGATGGCTACCTTTACTCGAGAAAGCGTTATAAAAGCGGTCTATCATAAATGTGGGTTACTAGCTATGTCTAACGCCCGCTAGAGTAAGCTTACAATTCACGCGTCGTTTCTGATTTCATTCGATGATCCAGGCTCGTCTCCCGCCAGCCGCACCGTATATCCTGGTGTACGGTTCGGATCCGCTACAGTGAAGAACGTAATCGACAATTCACTACAGTTTCTTCAATCCGGCCAACTCGGACGAAACATTTATATTTTGATCAGCTATTCTTTCCTTTTACTATATTCAGGTTCTCATAATCAAAATTAGCAGGTAAGATGTACAACAACAACAAAAAACAACATTTAAAGAATTTGAAAATATTGTTGCGCACAAAGATTCGCGGTATTGCAATTGTATTGCTATGGATGGCTGCTGATTTTAAATTCATATTTTTGTAGAGGAATTGAAAGACGCGGTTGGATAATTGTATATAAACGGTAGATAAAACGAAACTGTCTAACATTTCATGCAAACATGTTTTGTATGAGTCATTAGAAATGTAAATACTGTGTACCATGATTTTACAAACATTTGCATAAAGACTTGCTGCTCGGAAACTAACAAAACCGTCATTGTAGGGGGCAATGTAATTTATTGTGTAGCTTATCGTATAGGAATATTTTTGATTAAATTATTGTTATGTAAGACTGACTAAAACGTCCGAAATCGTGTTTGCGTGACACCGGCCAATAAACGATAGCTGGGAGAAGTCGCAGCGTTGCCAACGTACAGTCCGTACACCTCCCTCTTCGCCATCTGATTCTCCTCTCGCGACGAGGCACGTAACAATGGCACGAGGAGTTACGTGACGTCACATTATTCGCACTACGAGAAGAATCGATAGCATTCAGTGGGAAAGAGGGAAGAGCATTTTGAGGGGAATACACACCGGGCTGGTAACGCTGATCATACGTGACACCTGCCGTCAAAGTGTATACAAAATGTCATTTATACTGAATATGTCTTACACATATCGTATTATATACATATTGTATAATATATACATAAAAATGTAAATAAGACTCGCCAGTGAGCAAAATTGAATTTAAAAGACACGGAGCATAAAGACTGTCCCAAAAATGTTGTACCTCCGTGAAAGGACTGATTCCTGTGGTTATTTGAAGTAATTTTTGCCTCTATAAAAATGTTCTCCGCGGCTTTGTTAAGGAGTTATTAACGAAAAACAAGGACCAATCGGAGTGCGGTTACAGCGGACGGATTTCGACTCGGCCAATGCCAACGCTACGCTCAGCGGGGCCTGTCGTAGCCGCGCTCCGATTGGTCCGTGATTTTCGCGAATAACTCCTTGACAAAGCCGCGGGGAACATTTTCGCAAAAGAAAAGGTTACCTCAAATAACCGCAGGAATTACCTATTCCGAGGAAGTACAACATATTTGTGTCACCCTGTACACATACGTATGAAAAATGCCCATAAATGTTTCTTCAGCTGAACTATGAATTATATAAATTAAAAATAACGCGAAACGATTAATCATTTGGTTGATTCTGGTTGGTTTAATTAAAACGGAACGCTTCGTTCCTTGTATGGGCAAGATTGTTTGGCGCCAGTCTCGCCTTGTTTGCGAACATAACCTATAAAGCTCGCGTGATTCATCTAACGACAGCTACGCCCTCTTCGAACGTCCTAACAGGAAACAGTAATTTTCGCGACCGGATACGGAAAGATTGTACGTCCTTCGGGGCGTTCTCGTCAGACGGACGAATATAACGATTGCATCTTTTTCTATCTGTTTTTTTTTCTTCTTATTGGACACGTGGCGGTGGCCATGCACGTAGTACGCGCCTTGGCTGTATGCAGCGGCGGCGGACGAGAGAGTATGTGCGGTCACGTGTAAGAATGGAATAGCGAAAACGTGATGCGATTATGTATTCTTCCTACGTCGTTATTTCTCGCTTGATATGACCAGCTTCGTCGTTAGATATACATACGTATTAGACTAACGTTTCATGGTAATTCCGTGAAACATTTTCCTTTTAAATGACGCCGGTGGCGAGCCGACCACTTTTTTTCCTCGACTAATAGCGAGATTAACTCTTTACGGTTCATTGGTACACGTGCTACTTCGGTGACGTTTGCTTGACACTTTAATGAAAGGCATTGCTTTTTACCAAGATCATGAATGTTTGTTTTGAATATGCAAAAGTGTTTTAGCTTGTTTCTCTAGTAATTAGGATAGGTGGTATAAAGGTCAGCCGGCTTGGTCTTTTTTCGGACGGAAGATGTATGTGTTGCTTTGACGGGGTGAATTAGAGGGGAGTTTCGGCAAAGACATTCTGTAGTCGAACGTCGACTTCCGAGAGGGTAGCAAGAAGAAGATTTACAACCCCGGGCTTCGCTATCTACCTAAGCCTGAGGTACAAATGTGCTTCCGGCTGATCAGCTCTCTGCTTGTCAATACGTGTCCGCGAGGATTTGATTAACTGCTACTTGCTCTCTGACATTTTCTAAAATACACGACGGAACAATATTATAATATTATGCAATTCTCCATCGGAAAACTGTTTGGAAAATGTTTACAAAAGCGAAGGCACGAAAGTTCAACGTAACTCGGACTCACTTCTGATTAAATTGAGATACATCACAGAATTATCGAAATAGGAGATAGCTAGGTTCTTGTAAATATTAATCCGTGAACCTCGAATCATAAATGAAATCGGCCGACAGCTGCTGCTCGGGTACAATTTGCGGCGACAAAAAATCCTCTAATTCGTTCGACCAAAATTTTCGACGAAGGTAAACAACGATAACGTAGTGGAACATCTGCCGGGACGTCCGATTAGATCTCGCTAAGAAGTTATATTGGGTACGATTTTATCACTTTCAATCACAACTGCTTCCCGTCTCCGGTCTGCTAATAATTCATTCTAATGCGTCGTAAACGTGTTAAAAAAAAGAATGACTTTCCCAGATTTTTTAATGGAAAAAGCCTGTCCACTTGTACCCCTTTGAGAAACATTGAATAAATCAGTATTTTTTATAAAAGTACGTTGTAGTATTATTTTAATGACATTTTTATAAGAATATATACAAGGTACAGTAGCATATCATTTTTGTAATTCATAACAACGAAAGTTAAAAGCCTCCATTGTTTTGTACTAACTAGTATATTCACTAGTTTACACTACTACTACACTTGCGAAAAGAGTTAAATTGTTTTGGCATAGGAAGCATTGAAAGAGGTGGTTCCTGAGGTCATTCGAGGTAACTTTTTCCTTTGCGAAAATATTCTTCGCGACCTTGTTAAGGAGTTATTAACGAAAAACACGGACCAATCAAAGCGCGGCTACAGCGTACAGATATCGGCTCGGCCAATACCAACGCTACGCTCAGCGGGGCCTGTCGTAGCCGCGCTCCGATTGGTCCGTGTTTTTCGTTAATAACTCTTCAACAAAGTCGCGGAGAACATTTTCGCGAAGGAAAAAGTTACTTCGAATGACCTCGGGAATCACCCCTTTCAAGGAAGTACAACATATTTGGGACACCCTGTATATTAATGACTTCAACCAGCCAGCCAAACGCGATCTTATTCACGGTGAAACTTAGGATATTCTGGGCGAAATGTGTACTCGTTTGTACAGCATTTAGACGAAAGGTTGTGCGCTAGAAATACGTAGAGTCATCGAATTCACTGATTGCATAAAAGTGGATTTCGAGAACTCATTATATTTGTCAGTAACTGTGGCAAGGTAATTCGTTGGTGCCGTGTTCGCTCTCACCAAGTCATTCCTTTCTGCGCTGAACACGTATGACCGTGTCATTGTGGAACGCTTTCTCACGAGGTCTTGACAAAAGAACACGTAGACACGCACATACCGGCCAAGTTCACATTCTACAAGTGCATTTTCCCTTCGGGAGATACGCGACGCTGCATCACGTGTATTACAGTAGTGTTAAAAGTACTTACACACTTCGTTGAAACGTTAGAACAGGTTTTTTTATATAAATTTCTTTTAGGAGTAAAACTACCGATTAAAGACAAGAGAAGTCTGCTAAATTGATTAGCGAAAGGAGCATTTAATCTAACAAACCAACCGGAGAAACATGACATAGTGAACCGTTAATGTAGACGTTTCTATTCATATTTGTTCTACGGATCTGCATTAAAAAAAGAACTCGTTTCATAACAGATCATTCATGTGCTCGTGTCCAGATAATTACTCACACAGTAATATAGTAATATAGTAAGAAGTATATAGCGAAACAAAAAATTAGCAGAGCGAACTGAAACATTCAGAAATACGTGAAACATATAGAAATAATTACAAAGCGATGCGGGAAAGACCGAGAGTTGAACAGCAAAATCGCACAAGTTTTTCAGCGTGCAAGTATGCGAAGCTTTCTAGCAAATGTGAAGACATTCCGTTCGGATAACGAGAGTTCGCATACTCTCAGGGCACTCGCTCGCGCCGCGGCTCTCCGTTGTGGTAAATCAAAGATCGAATCGCGGACGCCATTGGCCGGGAAAGCAAGAAGCAATCGTGTCGTGGTACACGGTTTTCCCGTCGCAGTGAAATTTATAACTGTTTGCCGTGCGAGATAAACGTCTAATCTCGAGCGGCGTAAAGTAATAGGAACGTGTACACCGGTATCGGCTTAAGAGAGGTTTAAAGGGTTAGGAATTAGGAGGGAGGGAAGAAGCAAAACGACGCAGCAGCGGCGTTCGTGAGGCAAAGCATTTAGTCGAGAGATCGCGTGTAATACTCGCGACGCACGCGACTGCAACCATGGGACACGCGACATCGCGTTCTAGAGCCGTTTCATTTCGGTTCGTTTCGTTCCGTTTCGTTTCGTTTCGTTTCGTTTCGTTTCGTTTCGTTTCGTTTCGTTCTGTTGGGTTTGGTTTGGTTCGGTTCCATCTGCCCCACCTCGGCGTGCGTGTACGCCGATGTCACGCCATCACGCCATTAACCGTCCGGTGCAATATGCGCTCGGACCGTCGTCTGGCTTAGGTGGCATTGCCCGCGGAAACTGTTAGGGGGACCCTAAGAAAGGAAACGAAACCCGAACGTGACCACCCCTGATTCAATAACTCCGTCGCCATTGTATTGAATATACCACAGAGCACGCGTATTGCGACACTTGTCCCAATATTTTCTTACCCTAAATATCTATTTCGCAACATTCGATCCAATTTCGATGCTTTGCCATTTCTCCTCCGTAACGTCGCGTTTCTATCCCCACCGCCGACTACCAGCCAATGTGAACAAAAACAATTTAGTTTCTACTATGTACTTCTTAACGTCTCGTTGTGCCTCGCGACGTTACAGAAGACAATTGAGTACGAAACACTTTGTACTTATACTGCTTTATACATTTCTGTAATAAAGATGATTCGTATCAAAATCGAAAAATGAGCTGGTTCAGCAGACAAATGGCCACCACAAATTTCAAAGGCATTTGTTCGGAACAATCGTGCGTATCAGCTTTGGAGAGGCTCGGGTAACGCGAGCCGCTAGAAAAACACAACGGAGAAGCCGTCCGTAAATTCTGTATATAACGGGTGCATGACCGGGGCTGATGTAACCTATTCTAAAAACGAGACCGCGAACCGTGCGGCATTAACGCGCACTGCGCGTAGCTGGAGAGTACGATGTGATATTGACCGAGGCAGACAACTGTAGCGTGGCAGAGAATACTACATGTTCGAACAAATCGCGTGGCATGACAGAGACGGAGTAGGATAAAGAGCACGCCCCGCTAGATGACCGCCGGGGATCGGGCTGATTGCGAGTCGAAAAAGAGAAGTTTGCATACACGCGAGCACTGTATTGCTGACGAACGAGAAAGAACGCACATGCAGAACGCAGGGAAGTTGAATGGTGGACGGCGGTGCTGGAAAAATTTTAATTCAGCTGTTCGTACAGTTAAAAATATTTGTGGCGATGAAAAAACGAACGCTCAAATAATTTTCCGCGTTGCGAACATTTCAGAAACATAAATGTGCTCAGGGCCTGGACGCAGCCCCGATTCGAACTAGTCCGTGTGGTTCGGACGTTCGAATAATTCGAACTTTATTTTTGCAGCCTTCGTGCACGGCCAGCGAGGCAGCCAGTCAATCGGCTGGCTAGCTAGGTGGCTAGCCTGGTCTGTTGCATCGTTTGCGCATGGTACCTCGGAGCATGCAGAAAGAGCGAGAATGATGCATAAAAGAAAAGCGAGAAAGAAGAAGTGGGGGAGGTTGGGAACGGTTCGGAAGAGAGATGGGTCTGAAAAAGAAAGGAAAAGAAGCAACTGGAAGGAGGAAGGAGATATAGCCGGGGGGCGCGGGGATGGTAGGACTTTGCACGCGGCGCGTAACCGGTTACGCTACGAAGATATAGGTGCAGTAGGTAGATGAGAGGAGGGCAGAGGCAAAAGCAGTCGACCAACGAGCCAACCAACAGCTACACACGAGCGATGTCACCGCGCTAGTACTCTGCATGCAGACCGCCGTATGCAGGTAACAGTCGATGCATCGACGTTGCAACCCTCCGCGCGCACGCGTATACGTGGCGGTATGTACGGGGTGTCCAATTGCTTGCAATAAATATTCCTGACGCTCGAATCAGATTTCTATAAAAATCAAGAATCACAAAATGGCGGTAGAAGGTTTATTCATAAATTAACAATTCAAAATCTCATCCGGCCAACAATAGCGACACTCGTACGTTGGTCGCGTCGAGCGACAAATATAAGTAATAATTAATTGACACTTCAGTCGCGAACAACTCGGAGAAGAAAGCAAAATTGCAATTTCGTCTTCTTTTCGTTCGTAGAATGTCCGTACGAAACACTTTCGATTCGAACACCCTGTATATATTTTGCGCGCGCGTCTCCCGCCCATTTTCTTCATCCCCACGTAACGTCCCTCTCTCTTGCCGTCGGCCCCCCTCCGCCCCGTTCCTCGGCCGGCTATTCCGATGAAACTTGCAGCATGACGTCACGCTCGTATACGAGAAAACGAGACGAGCGACACTGCGTAGGGAACCTCGACGAAACCGTACGAGAACCGGGCGAGATGCTGCGCAGTTGGAACGGCAAGGTGCCTGACACAAGACTCTTTCTCTCTCTTTCTCTCTCTCTTTCTTTCTTTCTTTCCTCCCCACCCCTCTTTTCTCTCCATCGTTGTTCCCCACACCCCACTCCTGGTTCGCTCCTGGTCCGTCTTTCTGGGCTGTTTCTCTCGTTCCCTCTGCCTGTTTACAAACACGCGTAAACTCGGCCGAATACATGACATCATCGCGCAATCTCGTGAGTTGACGCCGACGTAAGGACGACGTTGGTGAGACGACCGGTCCCCGTTCTCTCGCTGGGGCTGATCGATCTAAAGCGGCTGCTGTACTTTCATTTTCTCACGTCTCTCGTACTTTTCCAGCACGAATCAATGCTGCGGATATGTATGTATAGAGTCGCGCGAGCTAGAATTCGCCAATACAGCAGAGTGCCCTGCATCCAAATGCCCATTACCGAAATGCTCTAACGGCCGCTCCGGGTGCTGTAAATAATTCTCGGTGCTACCTCCTACAGGACACGATCCCCGAAATGCTAGAACAGACTGTTGGGCTTAGAAATTTGTTTTTAAAAAATTTGTAACACGATTTATGTGTCACTGAACTTTTACAGGCTGAATATACGAAATTTTAAACGTGCAACCCATTCCACGCTTGTCTCTTTAAATTCCGCTGAACTTTACTATACCCGCAATGAGTCACACAAGTAGGGGTGTTGAAGTAGTGCTGGCTCTGCACGGATGTTTCTCGACACCATCTTCGCGATCGAATGGACAGCGGACCGGTCGTACGAGAACAAACCGGCCGCGTGTTGTGTCACGAGGAAAACAGCGTAACGTAACGCATAACGTAATGTAGTGTAGCACCATTATCGCCCTGCTCATCTCTACAGTTGGGTCCCGTGTCACGTAGCGTCCGTGACTAGTAACGAGTAGACGAGCTATCGTGACGTCATCGTTATCAGTAGGGTACTGAATTAGGTCGCATATCGCGCGCACATCCTCTTCCCTTGGTCCATTTCAAACGGTCAAGACACGGCACCGGAGTTGATTTAAAGGATCGGCCGTACACTTGACCATTCGCCGTCACGCGAATGCCGCAACGTGAATCGTTGCCCCCCTTACCGTCGTCAAAAACCCACATATTTTCAGGAAACAGATCTTCTTCGTTTCGACGAAACGAATCTTCCAGATATAAATTTGATTACATAACCAAGAAAATGTGGTACATTTATCATTCGAGATAAGAGATATTTGGGGTCCCAGTCATAAGTGGCTATTTGTATGTTTCAATTTATGTAACGGGAACATGCAACAAAAATGTTCTATTTCAATTTATTTGTCAACAGGCTATAATTCGGGTCACATTGTTAGGGTCATGAATTTCCTATAGATAGTAGTTTAAAAATACTGCACGTTATGGCTTGAAATATGTTCGAAACAAGGAGCGCACACGGCGCCATGCATCCACAAGCGTATCACTTTACATTCCACTTGAGCGTGCATAGAAAGGAGTCCGCTGTGTATCTTTTACCTTCTACAGGGCATTGCACACGACGTTTAACCGTTTCGGCCATCGATACGGGGTCAAGGACATGGCCGAATGGCGGCCTACGAGACATAAGCATAACGTACGTAAATATGCTTAACAAATTCTGTCAGGAGGAAAATTCGAATCGCGATCGCGGAAATTCGAACGTTCCACCTGAAAAGGTGCATGAACCCCGACAGAAATAACCTAACGCAACCTCGGGTCAATATCGCAACGGACCCTTGAAGAGCGTGATGTTTTCGAGGCGGATAGTAGCCGGGTGACGGTGTTCCGGCAAAAGGTTAGTAGAGAAGCGCCGGATTGATTTTCCCCGGCTAGCATACATTGTAACGTGACAGAATGATATTATCTGCTGCGAAACGACGCGTTGCTTTTCGCAATTGAACGGGAACGACGAGTTCCCGAGGAGGAATCGCGGCCGAGTTCTTGTACGCCGATGGACTTCTGCGAAATTTCGTATCCGCTGGCTGCGAGTACAAAAGGGACCCGTGCGTGCCCCGTAACGATATGTCGTCACGACCAGCGAATCGTTTCGGAAACAAACAGGGTTTACGTGAATCTACATAGAACCGGGAGAGACTCTGAATTTCCGGCACACGGAGAGCGGCTCGACAACGTCGCGCGATCGTTCGCGATGTTGCCGTTGCCTCGGATGACGTCACGAGACACACGACTCTCGTTCGAGCACGTAAAGCAGCTCGCCGGCAAAGCCAGACTTACGCTCGGAAAAGTACAGCGCTCTCTTTGTTGTTCGATTCGGATCGCACCTACCCGTTTCGCGATTCGTCTGCAAACCTACACATACCATTTTTCTACTGCGTATTCGGATAAAATATGCAAACATATACGGCACTTATCGGGAATAATTTACATGTGCAACTTTTTCTGTCAACAACCGATAGATACTATGTACATGTAATCAGTTTTCTGTAGTCACCGGGTATTTTTAAATTAGTCTTATAATAAATTCAAATGCGAACTTATTAACTAATACGTAGTATTTTTATCCGGTATATTGATTTATATACTCTATTCTTTTGCTATCTTAGGAGTGTATTATGCTTCTATGATTTTTTATTAATTATCAAAGGTTTTGAAAATTCTTTTTAGTGGCAGAGTCAGTAGAAACGTGCTGTACTTGTATAGTTAGAAATTTTTAACGTTCAAACTTCTCCTTAGAAACCTTGATCTACAGTTCCAATTTAAATTAAACAATTTTCTTCTAAGTGTACCGTTGACCAGATAGGTGAGACGGCCTAGCCGTACTTTTTTCGCCGGTTATGAACAGCACAGCGAAATATTCCGTTAAAGAAACTTTAAATTCCGTTACGTAATCGCTCAACCGATGATAACCCTATGACACGTACCAGGTGTGTCCGGATATTTACTGTCAACCCACGTTATCACACATTAACATTTAAAAAATTATCGTACCGCGCGATAGAAATCTTGGCGTTTACAGTAGATACTCGGGCTCATGTTCCGTCAGTGACGATCGGTGAATGATAATATGTCTTTTGCAAGATTGTAAACATAACGTTCTCATTCACGTGACACAGCTCGTTTGTAAAAATCTTCCGTTCCGAATCGATTGCCATCGAACCTGATAATAACTTTGGAAGATAAATTTAATGGCGCAGTCTGTCAATTTCGTTCTTCTCACGGAGAGACTCTAAAGAAATTTTAGCTGTACCTCTAATTGAGTATCTTTGGAAATAAATATTGATTTCGGCTAATTTTCAACAAGTTTTTGCAAAAATATCGCAAAGAACGCACTCGTTTAAAATTTCTGAGCAATAATCGCAACAAAGAGTATAAACGGTCACGGAAATATTCAGAATTCGTCGCTTCGACAGTATAATCCGTGATGTTGAAAAGTGTACGAGAATGTGTCTAATCAGACAAAAACTGCACCTGATTTTTCGACGTGAAGAAGACACCAGCAGGGCAGACCTGTCTACCGCGTGTCTCGACGAAGCGGAAATAATTTTGCAGCGTGTCGCGCTAGATAAAGTTGCCCTATCATTTGCCCCTATGAAATACATATAGTAGCCTGCTGACGTGTGCACATTACGTATACATTTGCCACTTGTACGCGGTGTCTCTTAATAGTTCTCGTTGTTATCAGGATTGATCATCCAGATTGATTCCACCAATACGATCTTAGCTGAACAAAATATAAATTGATTAGTTATAGTGCTCGCTCTTTACAGCATAATACGAATGGTAAACATTCTTATCGCTCTTGTTACCAAACAGTTTAATGAAAGTAATAATATGTGTAACATTAGCTACCTCATAAGCGACAAGATTATCCGAGGTCCTGAGTCGCGAGTTTATGCGCAGGAAACGCTGTATGCAACTAGATGAAACAGCCTGTTTGATGCGTTTGTCGATTTTGTTATTGATACAGCCCGAGAAAGATAACGCCGATTAGGGTTTACGGTTTGTTTCGGCTGCAATTTTCAGAAATTTTAACCGAAGTCGTGAAAATCGTTCAACATGGCCGAACAATGTCGGAGTGCATTTACTTTTCGTGTTTTCAAAATAAATTTCGGACCGACTAAAAATACATAGTGATTCACTTTACCTCTGGAACACTGCCGTTGAAATTGTTTTCTTTGCGCGAAGGACTGCGTCGAAAGCCTGTCGTTACGTATCAAACTATGATGTCAGAGTGATGTCACATCTGTAGATATCCGGCGCACTGTTTAGCGGTAGCACATAAAGCGCGACGAACGTTTTATCAATGAATTAAACGTTTACGTTATTTTATTAGCAAGTAGTAGTAAATACGATCTCAATAGTTGCGAATGCTTATTTCGCTACGTCAAGCGTCGGTCATCTTATCGAAATAATCGAGATACAGATAGAAAACTGTTTGTCATCGCGATAAGAAATAATAAAATATTTACCTATATTTTTTTCTTCATTCCGAGCTTTAGCGCCGATATGCAACGTTTCCCTCGCTGATTGCGTGAACTATTATCAGGCTTTGCCTCGATCGAGATATCAAAATCGGATTTCAACATAGCGCGCGTCGTTCGAGATGACGAAAAGATATTATCGCGGACAGAACAATAATCACGCGATTTAATACGCTTCCTGATAAAAGAAAAAAACGTCCAAACAATCTTATCGCAATCTTTTATTTGTGATGCCGTCTGTAATCTGTTGAGCACACCACGAATTTTTCCTCATTATTCCCTTTCATAGTGTAGCACACCATCTCTTTGCTGATAACGATCAACAATACCGTGAACAGAAAAATTGCGGAGCTACGATACGGATTTCATCAATGAGACTAATTGCATCTGATGCGTCGTTCTCGTGTACCTTGTTACTGCAACGACGGTATAACCGATCATCAAACTGTCCGTTTCTGTATGCCGAGCCTCCTGCGACCGTTATCACGTATTCCCTTATCGTGAAAGAAAACCCGATAAAATGGCACGCGACTATGCGATCACCCAGCCCGTATTATAGCATGAATAGCCATCATTTATGTCATTCGCTCGATGCAATTTCGTCCGAGTGCGACTCGGCGTACCGATTCGATTCCTTTTCGAAATAAAATCTCGTTACGAATTGACAACAATCACGATTAAGATAACACTGATCGTATCAGTGGAACGTCTACGTCGCGAGATTACTGTAAAAAAATCATCAGGAATTCTGAGGTCGTACAAATTGTTACTATAACGTTTGTACAAATACATCATGCGCAACGTGCACTTAAAACCTTCCTCAAGAGAACGTTCCTTATGCCATTCCAAACGTTCTTTTCAAGAAAACGCAAAATGCCTTTGACTTGAAATATTAACACTAAACCTACCATGGCCAAAATGACCGGTTGTATATTTTACAATTATCGAAACTATAAAAATTCACATATGGAAAATAGTGGAATACATTTCCCTGTCGAAGCATTTATTATAATGAAAATTATGGACAATTTCAATAAATTTAGGGTTGCCATTTTTATGAGGCAATATTTAGCAGATACTGTTAATGCTTCGTAGGTTTAGTGTTAAATATAAGATAACGGATCCCGTTACTGTGCTTACATTAATCGTACTTATTCTTAAAGTATAACGAATATTAAAAAAGAGATATTAAATTTTTTTCGTACGGCATTCGAGAAAACGGAGAAAAGTATTATTACGTTTAATTTTATTGGAAGTAAGCACGCTTCGGTCCGACCCAAATGCACCAGCGAAGGATCAATCAAGCCTGCTTCGTAAAGGGAACAGCCAGAAAAATTTTTCTAGCCGTTGTATTTCGTTCTCGGAGCGAAAAATGTTGCACTGAGCGGTAGATCAGAAATGGGTGGAGCCCTTTTCGATTTTTACACGCCGTCAGATACGTATAGCCGAATCGGCTGGATCGGGAAGACCGTGCAAACAGTAGAAAATACCACGGCCATTGAACAGGGAGCTGGCTGAAACAGCGAACAATATAAACAATCGTCGAATTCAATCAACGATACGTCCAGGGGGTTCATGCATATTCAGTAAAAATCGGGGGGAACGTAGTTCGTTAGCAGCATTTTCTCCGGTGTAAAGTGGGCCTCTCGTCGCGAAGAGTGGGCACGCTGATCAAGTGCGCGCGCGTACAATCTCCGTCCTTTTTTATCTCGACGTATCGCCGTCCCTCTCTATCCCGGCTTATCGCTGTCCTCGTCGCTCTCGGGCGTTCTGTTCACGCTCGAGTCCCGGTCGCTGACTACGTGTCCCCCTAGGGCAGCGTTCGCGGCGCATGCGCGGCCTCGCGACTATGACGTCACGCGGCATGACGCCACAACGCCCGATTGGCGGAGCGCGTCGTAGCCGTCGTTGTGTCGTCGTCGCCGTCGTTGTGTCGGACCCGTGGATAGTGTAAGTGGGTAGCGGGGTGAGGGAAAAAACGAGCCAGCGAGCCTGGGGCAGGGCGAAGGGCGACGGGAGGGGGGACCGACACCCGTAGCTCCGCTTTACCGCCGCATTCTCGAGCGTTCGTCTCCGTTCGTCTCCTCGTACGGCAACCAGGCGAGCGAGAGCCGCACGTCGTGTCGCGAGCGCGCATACCATTACTTTGTCTGGTGTCTCGTGTTCAACCTAGAATACGGTTTTCCCGAGTTTTTGTCGTCGGTCGCGTACGTATCTCTCCGGTGCCAGTCGCCGCCGGTACAATTCGATCGAACGAACCCGTCGGTTTTCTATTCAACGATTCTCGACACCGCGAAGGGTAAGTTGCGGCACAAAAATATATCTGGCGTCCCCGAGTGTCTTCTTTATTTTCCGCCGCGGCAGCCCTCGGCTCGGGCCGGCCGTAATTAAACGCGGCGTCGAAGTAATTCACGGCGAGCGAATCGAATCGACAGAACTGAGATTATCTGTCTCTCCCGATCTCTCGCAACCCCGTGTTTCGATCCGGCTGCTGCTGCTGCTGCTGCGTCGTTCCATGCAGCCACGGCACATCGCCGAGTGGAAAGGAAGCGTGAAAATCGCATCGGTGGGAGTACATATCGGAAGTGATAATTATTTTTCGCTAGTGTAAAAAAGAGTTGGTTTTTTGCACCGTGGTGGTTTCTTTTTCTTTCTGTATAATACTTTTCCAACGATCGGTGCCCCCGGCGCCGAATATGCTGTAAACCGAGTAACCGTTTAACTCTGTGCGAAGTTCGACACACCGGAGTGCGTGGAAAAAGAAAAAGTATAGCGTCGAGAAACAGGATACGATCGAGACGTGGTTCAAAAGTGTGGATGTGAGTGACAAAGGTAACGAATCGCCGAATATACACGGACGAACAAATCCGACAAAATGATGGGGAAGAGAACGCAGTGTTACTTGTGCGATCTGCCCAGGATGCCCTGGGCCATGATCTTGGACTACTCGGAACCCGTGTGCCGCGGTTGCGTGAACTACGAGGGTGCGGATAGGATAGATCTGGTATTGGAATCGGCGAAGCAGATGAAGAAGGCGCACGGGTTTCAAGAGGCGAGATCCTCGACGACAAAGGCGTACAGGACAACCGGACACACGGAACACAACGGCGGTACGAATCTGGACGTTCTGCCTATACAGAACACGGGTCAGAGTCATTCGAGGCATCACAACATCGCCGGCTACTCGCAGCTCCATCACAGGAACTCGATCACCGAATTCAATTCCGGTACGTCGAGGCTGACCGCGGCGCGCCAGCACGAGGAGACTCACGAAATACAAAATGGCATAAGGAGCAACAACGTGAGGATCCCGAACGCCCACCTAGCCGCGGTGGCGCATCACGTGAACCTCAGCCACAACAGAGGCATCGCGCAGCTTAAACGCGGGATCGCCACCATCGACGAGGACGAGCACGCGGAGAAGAGGCTCTCGTTGGAGGAACAGCATCCGGTTAGGCCGCCATTGACCAGGGGCGATTCCCTGCCAGCTGTGAGCCTGGCCGTCAGCTACGTCCAGGACAGAAGCAAGGAGAAACACCCGGTCAGGGCGCCCAGCTTCGAGACCGCTACCACGTTCAAATCCAACGGTGAGTTTCACAGATGGCACAGCAACCGATGCTCGTATCGCATTTCCGCCGTCATAAATTCGGGCTGTGTCACGTGACCCCCCATTCTTCGAGTTCGTATCCAGCCGAAGGGTGTCACGAAAGTGGAAGACAGGTGTATATAGATATATCTCCAACTTATTTGACCAGATTTCCTCCGGATCTGTAATTGTTTGGCAAAAATTTCTTATTTTTAGTTTTACAAAGATGGACCATATTGGGGTTGAGTCTTCTCGTTCTTTAATACAGCGCAAAGTTATCTTGGCCAACCCGATGTAGAAATGGATATTATGAACGGGCATGGTCCCGTTAAGTTAACGATGTACAATGTAAAAGAAATTGTTCTCGCCAGTCGTATCCCATGGAGAGAACGTATCTCGGAACGTTTTTAAAGCGAACAGCGTTTCGCGCGGTCTTATCGTTGGATGGTAAAAATAGAAATACGTTTCAGTAGTCCGCGTGGCCATCTGGCAGGAGAAAAGAGCCGCGTGCGTGCGTTAAAAGACGCGGGCTCTCATGCTTTAAGCTTCGAAGAATCGTTCCGGTTAAAGGATATCGCATCTTCGTTCTCTCTCTTCTCCCCCCCCTCTTCCCGCGGTAAACGCATTAGCGCGGCCAGCTCTCTTATGTCCCAAAGCCGGTTCCTTCATTCTGGACGAGAACGGCAGTCGTCCAAACGCGTATAAAGGAGACGTACGTCGAGCACGTGATGGGACGACCAAAAGATACGAGTTGCCGCCGCGTGACGTCCAATCGAATGACGTCACACGGTATATTTAGATACAATGAATGAGATTCAACGTTGTTGCTTTATTACGAATCTCGACGTCGAGAGATCATTTTGCGAGTATAATTTTTATTAGCGAATCCTAACGGGTCCCCGGTTAGGTTAGGTCGGTTTACAGAACACGTTTACCGGCCGACAATAATATTTTTTTACCAGTCGATGCCCTTCCGCGTAGAGTATTGTGTTTCGTGGACTAAGAGACTTTTGTTTACCCATTATGGGCCGCGCGTGAACCGTGTTACTTTCGAATGTCTACACAAGCGTAGAACGGAATTTGAATTTCTGATTCCCGCGCGTATAATAATACGTTTCTACTGTTAATTCGATCGTATCGGTGCAGCACTTTCGTGAAAACCGGTTCGCGGTCTGCGGCACGATACATTTTGCTGCATCGCGAAGCTAACTGTAGTGTGGCCCCCTTTTTCTTGCACTCTTTTTTCGTAGTAGGCACTCATTGACGAGGCAGTTCGAAACGCGCTTCGCGTTTTGCCACCCGTACGTACGCGTACCCTACGTACAGGCGGGATGACCTTGGTCATCGACCGTTATTTCGACACTGGCCACTTTCTAATTCGACCTTAACGCCTGTGTTTACGGTTATAAAATTGCTAGCTCAGTTACATTACGCGCAAAATCGTTTCATTGTCTTTCCCGCTGTTTGTAAATATTTTTGAAAACTCTTGGACACCGCATTTCTTACGACAAAAACCAATTTTTATTATTTTAATATTACCAACTCGACCTGCGATGTGACAAATTTTTATATTTATTTTATCAATTTTCTAAATATTCTTGTAACTTTGTATCAACTGTGAAAGTCACAATAACTTGAGAGCAATTTAATTAAATTTTGTTTAATTTCTGTCCTTGCCGAGAGTTTTATTTCGCACAAAGATTTACAGCCCGTTGTAATTACAATGTCGTCTGTGTTGGGCAAAAATAATACAATATAAAAAGTGAAAGAATCGTAGAAAGGAAAGGATACGTTATTAGGCGAGAACAAGTTGTAAACGTTCAGTGGGTTTGATGCCGTGGTTGTGATAAATTATATTTCTGCGAAGTAACGGAACAGCTATCTGTTTTACCTCGCTCCAGGTATTTTTCTGTTAGCTGACCTTAAACCGTTCCTATCTCACAGTTGGAACGTCGGAGGAGTAATTAATAGTTATTATTATCTGTAAAATCGTCTAGCGAAGAATCAGACGTCGGTAAATCTTATTCGGAAGACCTAACGGCTTTTGAAATCGGTTCCGTTTTAAATGACTATAAGCATCGTAGCGATCGAGGGGCCGAGCCAGGTATTTTAGAAAATGCACGGTCCGTTGTCTGCACGATAAAGAATTTCACTTGTTGCCTTGCAGAGGAGCTATCGTTGATGCATGTTAACTCGGAGAACTGTATTCCGGTACATTAATTGAGAAACTAGTTCTACCATTTTTGTATCTTTGTTTTTATCCTTGAAGATTGTGTTTCCGCTTGAAAGATAGAATTCGCAACTACGTATGCGTGTTCTGATAAAAATAGATTACCGCTGGCAAAGATATTAGGGTCCGGAAATAAGCGTAAGATATGACAGAAAGTTTTCGAAAGTTTTACCGGTTATTTTTCTTCCGTACAGTTCCCACGTTTTTTTTTCTTTTTCGATCAACTGTTGAAGACGACAAACGGAAGATTACGTAGCGAGAAAATTATCGCGCGATAATTCCGTAACTACCTATTACACGTTACGCGGTTTCAGTAAATACGGTGTCATGAGCAATCGCAACGAACATGAACGTTGTCCTCGGTACCTTTATCGCGTGGACGACGCTGCGGTCTGTGATATATGTAATTCCGCGTGCAATCATCTGACTGCGTGCACATGATATTTTCCCCAACCGGCTACTTAAATTTATTGCTCATTTCACGTTATCTGTGCACGTTACACGCTTCTGTAACTCGATGTGCCTCTGTGAAGGGAGTTAACGCGCGAGGCACTCTCATTCCCGCTAATGTAGAGTAACTGCATAAAAGGCTCGCGAAGCGCCAATTTTCTAGATTAATCCGATACAGGGATACATCGAACGAGATCCTCTATACATACCCATACGATTCCTTTCTGTTCATTTCAGGTAAGGGAACCAATTATGCCTATATTAATTATACATATTTTTAAAGCATAATAAATATTCAAAAAGAGATATACATACATATTAACTGAGTTCTATGAGTTATGCTGTAAAAATATAGGCACAGTGATTGGGTGCCTCACCCTGTTCCCATGTTTTTCTTATTTTTTGTTTTTATTTTGTTAATGTTATCCGAACCGAACGTGCCCCCTATGCTGCACGCGGTCACCGGGCTCTCGGAATGACGGGAATCTAGAGCAATTATGCGACGAAAATACGTATCGTTTTACCTCTCGATTGATTGGTCCGATACGTATACGATCCGTGCGCGTGTGTTGGGAGACTGGTGAGAAACGACGGCTGTCAACGGTAGTAACAGAAGCGAAGTCTATTTTGTTTCGAAATGATCGCCACGCTGCGCGAGTTCCTCGACAACACTCCATCGATCGCGTACAGATACAGAGGCACCGCGTATACATCGGTTTCGTGCTACGTCACTGAACGATTATCGCGTTCATCCCGCCACTGGTGCGTGTCTCCTCGTGTCTCTCTATATACCGAGTGTTCGCGAAGTTCCAAAGACCCCGAAGACCCAATTACCGTGGGGGTACCAATGTGCCTATATTAATTACACTTATTTTTAAAGCATAATGAATACTAAAAAAGAGAATGGCCTATTAAAAAAAATAAAATATAAGAATAGAAATATGGAACATTTAGAAGTAACGACAGAATGTCGAACCGACCAGAAAACAAAATTTACGGGTAATTGTTCCAGTAGTCAGCCATCATAAACCTTGTTGTTATACTATTTTCCAAACTTTTTATACGAGGACACGAAGCTAGGAAGTGAGTAATAAGACTGAACATTGTACTCATTCAAGTTTAAGGGAGTTTGTTAATAAATATCTCTGATTTTTATTGATTTATTGATTTTTATTGAAAGGGTAGGGCCCACGGGAACGTGCTCACGGTCTACGACCGCCATGATGCGACCCTGGTAATTCTCACCGATTTCCATCTTGCTACATTCCGAGCGGGGAACCCGTCATTTCGTTTTACGACTCGAACCGTTGTTGTTTCCTCGTTTCATTAACAATTCCCCAAGGTCATCTCGGGATTCCTATGCGCCGCCTAAGAATAGATTTTTCGGGAGCATTGTATAGAGAGAGAGAAAGCGTCAGCCGCGAGCGCGTGTTGTCTGCGGCATGAACGGCGGGGCAGGGCTCACATTGTCGAAACAAGGCCGGTACAGGGGTGTTCACCAAGCCAAAATAACACGCCAATCAAACGTGGCGAAATTATAATAAAAATTCTTCTATGTAATTAAAGAATCCTCCAGTTCCGATCAAACGTTCATTATTGACGGATAAGAGAAATATTTAGTTGCAAACCATCTGAAAACTTTTAGGACCGCAGAATTGATATTACAGTAGTGCACGATTAAATTTAGACGAGTCAACCCCACTCTTCTCCCAATATGTCTCGAGTTCGACGAAGTTATTTCCGTAGAGAAGAATAAAGAATGAATACAATGTAAACAAAGAAGACGGAAAAAGATGTATCGCTTGCGAGAATGTAATTGCTGGTTGCTAAACTTGTGTAAATTTAACCGTGCACTACTGTATCAGTTTTATTTTTGCTGGCAGAACGGCTCCTGGTAATATATATTTGCTGTTGTGGTACACCCTGTATACAGATGACCGGTTAGCAGTGATATACAAAGCGCACAGTGTGACTAAGCCGGCCGCCTACGTGTGCGACGCGATGATGTCTGTTATAAAACCGCGCATGCGTGCTCGCGCTCTGCCGACTGCTCGTCCGGACCCGCGCGTCCACCATTTTTCCTTTGCGTCCTCCGGCCGCTACGTTTCTTCGCACGATTCGAGATAGATATAGAGGGACGCGGCAGCCGGTCCTCGCTCTATCAAAGTCGCGTCACGGAAAAGTACCGGTCACAAGTCTTCTCGATGACAAACCGCACGCACGCACACCCCCTACCTCCGTCTTTAACAGATGCGATTGACTACATTTCTAGAGAATAATGGCGGAATAATAATAATGGAATAATTATATTTTGCCAACGTGAAATATAAATCGGAACTCCTTAAAATATTTAAAGTATTTCCTAATAATACGAGTAAATTTAGAAAGGAAACTACTATATCGCTGAATATTTATCTTTAACCTTTTAAAAGAGATATATAATGTATGGATGTATATTAACTGATTTTAATGAGAAAAATTTAATATCTCTTTTTTTAATATTCATTAAAAACAAGAATTTGGCGATAATAATTATTTGGAAATAATTCTATTTTGGCAACGTGAAATGTAAATCGAAATGCTTTAAAATATTCAAAGTATTTCCTAGTAATACGAGTAAATTTAGAAAGGAAACTACTATATCACTGAATATTTATCTTTAACCTTTCAGCTACGACGAGACTAAATGCAAAAACGACGTTAGTACCGAAACCGGTGTTGGATGCTTTCAACATTTCGATATGTTCATAGAAAAAGTTTAATAGTTAAAATTTAACGGAGCTCTACTGTAATAGTTTGAGATAAACAAGCGAGCCATTATAGCGGCGTACTGTGGCTAAGAGGTAGATTCTCACTGGTGATCACAACACCGATTCAAAGACGTTGAAATATTATAGCTCTACTATTTTCAACGTTCCTCGAATGAAAAAATAATCATTCTATTTCCGAGAAAATCGAAAGCAGGATAGGTTATATACTATGTGAAATAATATTTTATCCAGGATCGCTCTCTGGTCGGGAAAACCTCGAGTGAGTCGTACGTTGGGGCGCGAACGGTGGGGGTAGGAGTACGTGTGCGCGGATGCTGCGTTGTACTGGAATAGCTGGATACGAGATATCGCGTGTCACGGTCCTGTCTCTGCGGAACGTGACGAAATCGTGGGCTTTTAATATCGATTCGTGCTTATCTCGCTGCCAGGGGAACGCGTTTCTCCGTAAGGAGGTTCGGAACCGTGTAAACACCGCAGGGGAAAAATAACGAGACGATAACCGAGAAAGAAATAGCACGTTGTCAGTAAATTCCGTTGCGTAGGATCGATAAAGCTGAATGGATAATATTATCGGCAGGGACGCGTGACAAACGGAAGCCTTCGGAAATTTCTGTTGAACGAACCGCCGGGAGACCGGTTCACAGAAGCCTTGTAGAATTTTTTTTTTTTCTAAATCGCTAACTTTCTTGGGAATTAGAAAGTGGCTCATTGATCGTCCGACGTGAATGAACGTGATTTATTATAGTACCAACCATTTATGTATAAACCCGTCGGGTTTCTTCTCTCGACGGAGAGAAAATACGATGATGGGTTCTGGTGGCACGTTCAAAATGGTTGACGAACAAGATACGTTACTACCACGCATGCAAGAACTGCCCAGGGTCACGAAGATATCTAACACGTGGGACTAGGACAAACACATTTTTTTCTTTCTTCACGAATGTTGACATACGAGTTCAGTAAATTCGAGAAAACACCAGCGCGTTCCCGTTTGTTTGTTGACCTTTCTTAATGTATGATCGATTCGGCGAAGGAGGAACACGCTTTCAACGAAGTCGGCGGACTCGTTTACATGAACTATTAGACGAACGATTCAAATGCATGCATATTATTTTGTTCGTTGAATTTCATAAAATACACAATGTAAAGTGAAATTACAATATTTTCCAAACATTTTATAATTTCTATGTCTACACAATAAAGACTCTGCCACATTATATCGATGATATGATATGATTAGACTGCGGATCTATATGCAAAAATTGTTTGCATCGATTGCAAGCCGTAGAAACCAAGTAGTTTTATTAAGTCGTAATTTATCGATATTCTCAAACTCATTTAATTTTGCCGTTGCATGCAGTTACACTCACCTATGTTTGCCGTAAACGCATAAATCCGCATATATGGTAAATAGAAGATACATTATCGTATTCAATGATATTGTACGATAGTATATGACACTGTATCATAGAACACATACATATCTCAGCATATCATACAATATTGTGTCCATGGTACGTGGTACTCTATAGTAGCATAATGTTAGCCAATGATAGCATATGATATCGTACAGCGGCATATGCTAGGTTGCATTATCCATACGCAGTTAACGCAGTGTCTTACAGTATCAATATAAACGTGGCACACCGTGGTGTCATGCAAATAGATTGATGCAATGTATTTCAATTTGCGCGTGTGTCGCGTGTTAATAATTTTGTCTGCCGGAATGTCCTGAGGTGGGGGGGGGGGGGGCGCCTTCGTAAACAATATCAAAATGCGTAAGCTCGTAACGTCCTGTAGTACTCGGGATCCTAGCAGGATACTCTACATTCTGCGGTGTGTACGCGGCTACGGGTCGTGGTCGTGAAAAGTAAATAAGTCACGAAAAGCATTCCGTACACACGCAGACGCGCGCGCATACACGCTCGTATCCCATGGCGGGAGTCGATATCGAAGGCATGTCGTGTTCCCTCGATCACGGCGTGCTTCCACCGGAATATAAATCCTCCGGGTAATATTGGAATTCGCGCGACTTAACGGACAGCTGATAATTCAACGCGCGACGTTCGAGGAAGTCGGTCGAGCCTGCCTCGCGGAGTTCAGCCCGGAGGAAACCAGGTCCCGGTACCGATGCAACGCGGCGGCGATACGCGTCGATAATGAAGAAGAAAAAAAAGTCCGACGATTTCCTTCGATATATAATCGCGACACGTTCTCTCCTTCCGAAGAAGGCGAGGAATATCTATTTCTGTCTTCCCACTTGAATGGTTGTGAAAAATCGCACGTGCAGAAAATGCTTCGATCTTTCTCGAAGATGGCGTGAAGCCATGATCAATCGCTCGGTCACGTTACATAGCAGATAACGTTTGTTTTTCTTTCTTTTTAGAACGATTCATTGAATTTATTGAATTTCAGGAGCATATGTCGGCCCCTCGATCCCACTGGCGCCAGCAAACGTGGCTGCGAACGGTGGAGGCTCCCCTCTTCGTCCGCGAACGAGCCCGCCGCCGCCGCCACCACCTGCCCAAGAAGGCTCGAACGATAATCCACAATCAAATCACCACCAGGTAATCAAGTTCATATGTCAATGCCTCTGAGCGCATCTGCAATTACAAAGTTCTTTGAAAAGACTCGCGGTCTTCGCGCGAGGCTGTTTTATTTATAGGTGTTTGTAACTGACATGGAAATTGAACGTGTAATTTTATCCCTCAGGGTTCGACGAATGGCCCATCACCGATGGCCGCGCTCATGTCCGTCGCTGACAATCTGGCGTCACCGGAGTCAGTGCCACAACCACCGAACAATCCAAGCCCGACAAGCAGAAGCCCGCCGACAACGGCCACGAATGCTCAACAACGCAGTGCCTCTAGAGGTTCGCAACACAGCCCGAACGGTTCAGGTAAATACGCTTGAAAGAAAAATTGTTTACTAACGTGTCCACATGATTGCGTTTAGAATATTATCGGACGATTTGAGTGTGTTGTTCGATGTTCGAGACGGTCCGTTGTCGGTTTCCAGGTGCGTCGGGTAGGAGGCCCAGTTGTTCAAGGCACGTGTCGTCGACGACCGTGACGACGTCGTCGGAAGGAGCTGTCGCCCAGGTTGCTGGAACGGAACAAGTGTCTGCACCGATTCTGAAATGCACTCTCTGCCAGGAACGCCTGGAAGACACTCACTTTGTTCAGTGCCCCAGCGTGCCGCACCACAAATTCTGCTTCCCGTGCAGCCGGGAGAGCATAAAGCGTCAGGGTGCTGGTGCAGAGGTAGGTTACGTGTCGTCTTCTACATCCCGGCCCCTCGCGGCACTTAACATTCCACTTTTCTGCCGTATAAAAACCTGAGTCCACCTGAGTTAGGCTGACTTCTTTTTTTTTTTCTCTCGTTAACGACTCTTAATTTCACCGGCTCCGATTCCGTTCGTTTCAGGTTTACTGCCCGAGCGGAGAAAAGTGTCCACTGGCGAATAGCCAAGTGCCATGGGCATTCATGCAAGGCGAGATCGCCACCATCTTGGGCGACGACACCACAGGCTCCGGCCTGAAGGTGAAGAAGGAGAGAGAAACTTAAGGGATTCTCGTAAAATGTTTAATCGGGGCTCAAATTTTGCACCCTCGTCAGGAGGGTAAAATATCATGGTGGAACCGTGAAGGTCCACTGAAATTCTACATTTTGGTAATGGTGATGACCGTATGTTGGCCGGTATGTCGGTCAACGTGTCTTGACTCGAGCCAAAGACGTTGTCGGTGTTAAATTGGATTTTCACGAGCGTTGTATGACGTTGTCGGGGAAAGTGGACGATTTTCGTTTCCAGCGATCGTCGTTGAGATTGCACGATCGCTGGGCTGGTTGATCCGTTCACGGAGGCAACGATAATGTTTCGGGATCGAATCGTGTTTTTCGATCGATCGTTTTTTGACAGGCCATGAGAAGAAGTCTTTGGCAATTTTTGCATTCTGGCGTCGGTCTTGCATATACAGAGAGACACACACATCACATACACACAGATACACGCAAGCGTTGTATATACGGGATGATTATCATAGAAACGGTTAACGCGCAAGGATTCAAACGAAGAAACACGTGATTTTTTGTGGTCGTTTCTGTACGAATTATGTAAAGAAACGTTGCGGAGAGAGAGAGTGAGAGAGAGCGAAAGAGAAAGAGAGGATTTGTGTCCGGTTTGGGTTTGTACTTAGGCTCGGTAGCAGCCTTTATTGTTTGTTGTATCGCGAGCGCTGTCGCGTCTCTTTTTCTTTTTCCTTTTTCGAGTACAATGTACCACCAACGGAGACTGCGGAACACTGATCTACTGCAACACGTATACATAAACATTTACACACATATACACAATCACACCCGCAAACATACAAGCGCTTACACACGTATACACGTGACACGATACCGTAAGAATTGTACGGTTGTATTGTACTTTATTTTTAACCACGTTGTATTGCGTGGGATATCGCGGATTGACGGAAAGCCGAACGCGTCCCTTCGGTGATTTGAACCGATCGGTGAGATTCCGACGGTTCGGTCCTTTTCTAATCTTTTATTTGTATACTCTTTCTACTGTTACCCTCGTGTTGTATCATACAAAGAAAGGAAACATGGCGGACATATTTAGACCCAGCGTACGGGTTTTTTTTCTGTACATTGTGTATATGTGTACATACCACATTATTAATAAAACTTATGACTAAAGGAGTAACCATTTTTAAATGTACAAAAGAAACTTACTTTCGTTTTTGCGTGTTCTCTATCGACTTAAATTATTTTTTTTTCTCTCTCTCTTACCGTTTTGTTTTTATTTTCGTTTTTCTCGTTTTTCTAATCGAACAATTCGAGACTCGAATAAGGGAACCGTACGTCTAGATCATTTATTCGCATCGATTCGACATATTTTTCTTTCGACGTCTCGCAAGACGCACGAACGCATATATATATATAATATATATATACACTCTCTGTTTCATTTTCGATCGTTTCCTCTCGAGAATTCTTTGTACACACCGTTTTTCCGTAACGCATCTCTCGCGAGACTCGTCCGGTATTCGAGGAAACATCCGGGGTTAGGGAGAGGAGGGCAGGGCGAGCATCGTTTCTTATCCAATCATGCTTAAAGGAGGAAAAACAAGAAAACTGAAATAAAGAAAATATAAGCGGATTTTGATATAATCCGATCGTTGTAACGTCCACTTTCGCCTTTAGTTAATCGCTAGACTTTAAGTGTGAGGGCCTTTTGGTTTTTCATTTTGCCGATGAAAAAGAAGTACGCCCGTCAAATAGGAACCATACACTCGCTATGTCTAAAAACAAAAAAAAATAAATAAAAAAAGTAAAAAAACGTGTTAAAACGAAGAAGAAATAAAAAAAGGATGAATTTCGACGAGGAGAAAAGGGGGAAAGAAGAATACGAAAAAAATGCAGACAACGCGTTCTCGCTCGCGTTCGAGGAGCCCCCTCCTCTCGTTCCAAACACGGGAGCCGAGAGGATGGTCTCGCACGCTTGCGGTTCTTAATTTTTTTTTTTGTAAATAAATATATATTTGTACAAAACGGATCGGCACAATGATGGGAGATAAGCGGCGATTGAAACGAAAGAGGAGAAGAAAAGAAAAGGAAGAAGAAATGTTCGCGAGACGATCACGTGCTAGCTGTGTATAGACCTCTTTGAAAAGCGGCCGCGGTGTTGGCGCGCCGCAGGAACGCGTTCGATCCGCCGCCATTTTGTCGCGGAACTTGGGATCGGTTTGATCGCGAACCGGCGCTATTTGATTTTTAACGTTGTTTCGCGGAGAAACAACGCTCGTAGAGGCTATCTGCGTAGCGTAAGCAACACTTATGTATCGAACTATCGTGGACAATTGTTTGAGAAACATGGGAGAGAGAGACTGAGAGAGTGCGCGAATGCGAGGAAAAAAGAAAACCGTGAAAATGCGACGACGGAACGACAGTGATGGCGGAGAGAATGGGAGAACAGAGAGGAGAAGAGAGACCGATAACGAAAACGGAGCACAATTGATCGTAGCAATACTTTACAGAGGCTGTACGTGATATTTTTTAGTCCGAGGCAGGTAGTTCCTACCTTCGATGTCAAAGTTGATTACGGCACTCGTTTAGGGATTAATCGCCCCTGTGCAAGAGAATAAAAAAAAAACAAACATATTTCGTAGATAAAAGACGACTTGAAGGAAGAGAGGAAACAAAGCAACTTAATAAGTCGAGACTTTCTCACGCAGATACGACCTCTTTGTTTGTCACACACTGGATCCGTGGAACCGTATCCGCTATTGTCTTTTTTTTTCTGGTTTTTGTACATTTCCGAGACACGGTTCCCGATTTCAACGGGGGTGAACAGGGAATTTGGTTCCTTCTGCCTCCCGTTGGGGTTCAGGTTCCGAAATATATATATATATATATATATATATATATATATATATATATATATATTTGGTCGTCGAACTCGTCGTCTGAGCGCCGATCGTTTCGTTCACACATCCGTTCCGTGTATTCGCCGGTATGCGCGTTGCTCGCGAGATCGGATCGCGTTTTGACGCTTGCTCAATTTCCCGAAACTATTTTTGGACGATGTTTTGCGGATCACGAGAGAATTGGTTCTGGACACGTGCGCGCGTTGATACACACCGTTCCCCCTCCAAGGCAGCGTGTACGCTCTTTTTCGATCAGCGGCAGCGGACAAACTACCGAACAAATTTTTCGGATCGTCGTACAGTGTTCGAGGCAATGCTGAAAAGTCCAATTTTCGAAATACAAAATCTGAACAAAAATTTTGTCGTAAAACACAACAGTAATATAGCTTGTAACACTAATCATCATTTTTACTAAATGTACGAATTTATTGTCGAAACTGAACGCTTAGAGTCGAATACGATACTCGATAGATTCTCTGAAACTCACGTGTTGCTGAATGTTAATTAATTTCATTTTGACAAGTTATCTTTATAAGGCCTGTTGAGCCCCACAACATTTTCTGAAATATTAACAATTTCTGTAAAGTGTTCATCAACTTTGATTCGAGTCTCTGATTTTTCGCACATTTCTGGAACCTCGTAAAAAACTATGAATAAAAGAAATTATCAGAAAGGTTTTCGTTTAATTGAAAAATGGAGTTCGCTTGTGTTTAGCATCTCGTATTCTCTTTTTTGCTAATCTATCTTCCTGCCCTCTTTAAAAAGAGTTTCAGAGCGAAAACGGATTAGTTTCGAAATTTTCTGCCATAAGCGACCGAACACTGTGCGTCGGTCGGCCAGATGAGCGAAATCGGGGAGAATGCCACGGGGAGGAAAGAGTGACGACATCCGGTTCGAGAACGATCCCCCGGGCCTCTGGCAACCGCCGCATCTCCTCGACCCCCGTTGCATTCTGTAGCTTGCATTCGATTTCATTGTCGACGACCAAGCCATTTTCGATGAACTATCAAATACGACACACACTCGTTCTTTCGGACGAAGCGCTCGGAGCGCACAATAAACATTGTACCGAACGAGACAGGATCTGTTTGCGAAGCCAGTCGTTTTACGAACACGCATTAACTTCGTGTCGTTCGTTCCGTTTGTTTGTTGTTTCTTTCTTTCTGTCTTTCTTTCATTTTTTTTTCTTTTTCTCATAGACTCTTATATAGCCACGCAGACTACACACGAAAGAAAAGCGGAAGTACGAGACAAAGTAACGTCGAATAGCAATTGTAGTAGTGGATAATGAAATTTTCTAGTATACCATACCTCGAGGAACGCGTAACACTGTACTGTTTATCGTATGTATGCAACATGCAAAAGCAAAAATATATGTGTTGATGTGTAACAATTGTGTGCGTTGTTCTTTCCCCGTTCCGATACTCTTCCATCTTTTCAGGTACATCGTTTGAAATGTCGTGACCTCCCCTGGTTTCAATTTCAAACGCAAATATATTTTATACGTTTTAATTTGACCTTTACAATGACGAATCTAGTCGGATTTGTTTTTCGCAGTTGATTCGAATTCAGTTAATTGAAAGTTCCATACTTTCACTTTCTGGAACTTTAAGTCGCGAGTTCGTTTGTTATTTATTTTGTAGTACGAGGAATTTAATTGTATCATTTTACGTGCACCATTTTGTTTGATCGTGAACTACCGCTGCCTGCGAAGTTTGCACAGAGGACGGCTTGTTGCGTGAGTAATCTACGAATTAGTCATTGATAAGGAAAATATGAAGTTTCCACTGACAAACGAACAGATAAATAACTGTAGTTGATGATAAAAATGGAACTGAAAATCGTTTCGTACAAAGCAAAAACTATTTTTCGATATGCATTACATTCCATATAGGGTAAGGGACCCAGTTACTGTGGGGGCACCAATACGCCTATATTAATCATACTTATTTTTAAAGCGTAAGGAATATTTAAAAAAGAGGCATTAAATATTTTTCATTAAAATCAGTTAACCCTTGGCACTCAATACTATTTTAACTCCAAAACGAAACATTTCTTTCGACCTAGAATATTTCCCTTCTGTATATTTTTTTTCATGTTATGCATACGAAAATGGTGCAATTTACTCGTACAATACTGAAATGTTTAGTAATTTATTAAATACAAACAAATTTGATAATGTAAAAAATATTTTAAATAATGATACAGTAAATTTTTAGTGGCGCCTTACAGTCGCCATTCGAGTGCTAAGTCGAGTGCTCTCTTTTAGTAGTAATTGTGCTTTAAAAATAAGTATAATTAATATAGGCATATTGGTACCCCCACAGTAATTGGGTCCCTTACCCTACCTGTACACCATTTATTCAAACAGCCGTAGACACGATGCTCAGAGTTGTTTATAGTACGTCACCGTAGTCTGTCCCAAATTTTCAACTTCCCGCTAAATTCGCCGATCAATACCAGACCCGAAGGACAATGTCAATGACACCAAGGGAACTTCCGGCGTTCTAGCTGCCCTGAAACCGATGAACCTTCTAACGCGCGTCCTATAATAAACAGCTCCAATACGGAAAATAACTATCATAAATGTTTTCAGATGCAGCAATTATTACGTAAATCGTGTGTTTTTCAAAAAAATATACTACGATTCCATAAGCAGTTTAACTAGTTCCTCCAAGAGCTGAATTAATTACAACGCATTCTCGGCGAGGCGAACGTTGTTTACAAGTGTACAGTAAATTAATGTAACTTTTCGCCCGTGTGTGTGTCGAAATCGCAATTTTCAAATTTAAAAAAATATTTGAAAACGCGATTGAGAGTCTAGAAATTTCAGTTGGGAACCGTAAGAAAAAAAAACATAAATGCAGCCACAGACACACACAGGCACACGATTTCCCCGTTGCATTCATTGCTCGTGTTTACACGCGTAATAATACACGCAAAACGTCATTCTTAAATTGAGATCCATCGATTTCCTGCGACGAAAGAAAATTCGTTACGTAATCCCCGGTTGGTTACTTTGTTTCTTAACTTTTTCCAGAGAGCATTACGTTTTCATCGGTCGTTGCGTGCCTGCCGGGGAGGTGTGTGCGCACGCGCGCGCGCGCGCGTGTGCGTGCAAGTGCACGCGACACGTAGTCTGGTCACAACACACCCCGGCTCCAGAAGACTTCCTGAACTTTGAAAATCAATGCCAATGTTCAGCTGTTGTGTGATAGGTGGGCCAAAGAGAGAGAAAGAGGTACGGTCCGGGCGGGGGTGTTGGTGAGAGGGGTGAAACGGTGCGGAGAGGGACGAGGGGGAAAACGGGAAAACCGGCATATTGATCTGTCTCTCCCAGACGGCTCGAATGCCAACCACGCTTCGCTGTCTGCGCAACGGGTCCGTGCTTTGAAGAGGATGGACACCGTATACGGGGAAACGTGCTTAATCCGAGGAGACGGGGATTCCGATGGCACGTGCGCGCACGCGGCCTGCCCGATATCGCCATATTCTCGCATACGCGGGGGTCGTTTCGCAAGAAATTGTCGCGGAATTATTCCGCGCGACGCGCGACCGTTCGCTTGAATCGCAGCTGAATTTCTCCGTACCGTCACGTTTCCACTATTAGACTTCCTTTGATCGTCTAATTTGCGTCTGACGTTGCGCTGGTAAATTTTTAAGCGACCAGTCCGCTTTTACTCGCTGCTATCCACTTCTAAATTTCCATTCGAAACCTTTGCAGATTATTTACCAACGTTACTCTGTGACCTCGCCATTTCGTTAAAGAATATATGATTTGAATGAGCGCATTCTTTGAACACTGAGCCATTTATTTCGCGTTATTTGTTGGAGGGAGTTTCTGCAATAAAGGGGTTGTTATTATCATTAGCGTATCACGAGTAATTACGAGAGGAGAGAATGTTAAAGGATCATTAAGGGCTCTTAAAGAGCATGTCGCCTCAACGACTTCCACGCGCTTCCGGTAGCTGCTGTTACAAATCGTTCTACCGTTCATTAACAATTTATATTTATAACTTTTGCTGTGAATCTGAAACGCATGTAAAGGAATAAATTGTATATAAAATAATTTAGAAATTTTTGTGAAACGTATAAGTCACGACCCATCGCGATAATCATTATAGCTTAATGCCCTGATACTCTTACTTCCAAACTAAACATATTTCAATATCAATAATTCGATTAACAGTACAGAAAGAAATCTGAAAATTAAATTTCATTTTATTTTGCAAGATCAAAAAATATTTGACGATTCAAGTGAATTCTCAAAAAATCTGGCAAACTTGTGGAGGGTTCGGCAAAATCGGATTGATAGTGCGTTCCGATTGAATTGTTTAACGATGACTCACCATGTGCGATACATTGGTACACTGATCCATCCTCTTTAAAAGACGCTACGGATTACGTACCTTTGACGTATTGTTATCGATCACGGAGCACGGGGACATTAAAGCAGGAAGCCCGTTGAAGACACGCCGACGTCATCGTTCACGATTTACGCGCTATAAATTACCTAGTAGAAGCCCCTTCCGCCATCTTGTACCATACTGTGGTAGATAATCACTTGAACTCTGCGAACTCTTTGTCGGAAAAAAAGCGGAACTATACGTGCAAAATGCTACCCAGTAAAAAAAACAGCTACCTACTAAAAAAGGTAATTAGATCCCTTACCCTATCTTTGCCAGATCTTATTCGATAAAAATTTTCTTTGTTCTTAATTTCCGTACTTTTGTTCTTAACTGGCGAAAGAGCGGTGTAAAATGGAAGCAATACCTGTCCAAATAATTATTCAATGAAATAAATCCTGCTGTCTGTACTGTTATTATTGGTGTATTAAAAATGTTCTTCAGCTTTTCATTTAGCAGAAAGTGCTGGATGGTAGGCGGGATCAAGATTATGTAATTTTTTGAATGTGATAGACGAACAGGAAGAAAGTAGCGGCTCCCTTTAAGGATCGATATTTACTATACACGTATAGTAAAGATATTCCTTGGCGTATCCATGTTAGAACGTGCAATGGCTGACAACGTAACGCACGGGATGGGTTGATTTTCTACTCGTGAAATAGGTGGTGGAAGCCCGAGGGCAACCACCCCGCCTCGAAGGAAACTCATAACTTTATTGTCATCGGTTCGTGAACTTGTCTTCCCGGTGCGTCTCCCCTTTCATTTTCAATTTTCCTTTTCCGTTTCATCGCCACATCTGTCTGTATTAATATAATTGGACAACGAATGCCCGCGAAATGCGTTTTACTACATGATTCAAGGGTTACTTAGCGCAGAGTTAAAGTCAAAATTTCATTAACCTTCGCCACATTTACTCCTTCACAACCTCTGTCTCATTTTCTTATTAAATTGACTAAATTTGTTTTTAATTGTCACATTTACAATATCGGTCAGAAGATATAATCAGCAAAACAAAAATTTTCGTAAGGTTATAAACAACATATCGTAAATGGACTTAACTGTAAATTAATCATATAAAAATATAATGCAATTGTTAAACTGTGCCTAATAATATTAAACAATTGTTTGTATTTGCGAGTTTGAAGCACTAAAGATCGATGACGTCGAAGTTCACGCGACACGATCTGTAATTGATAAAAGATTTATTAATATATATTCCACGAGAAAATATTTTACAAATGTATCCTACTCGTTAAATTACACAACATATTTTTGTTCTTATTCATTGCAACCTTATGTACTCATTACACTGTTTTGCGGCGCTCAATTGCAACATTACGAGCTCACCGACAGTATCTTTTTTATTGGACCATTAAAAATACAGATACCCCGGTTTCACATTTGATTTGCCGAAAAATTATCTTTAATCTGGTAATAAATAATCGTAATTTATGTTTCAGGAATAAGCACGACGCTTTAGAGTACTTGGACTTACGGAAGGAACCGGCGATTCCTTCGTCCGCGCCTTGCCACTCGAAAATGCATTCTCAGTCCGCGTGCGATTGTTATTGCAAAGTTCGCGAGCCGACACAGAGCCACAAAAACGAAACCCAACCCGAGAGAAGTCGTGTTAAACTTGTGACATCGAAAGCTTCCGCTTCGAAGACGGACGCCATTAGGAGTGCAAGGAAGGTTCCATTCACGCCTGCGAGTCCCGTTAATGATCACCAGGTAACTCATAATTAAACTTAGAATATAATGTATATGAGCAATAACGTAACAGAATGTTTCAACGATTCTGGTTGTACTAAAAATGATTTTTTTTTACCGTAGAATATTTTTAATAATTTTTTTTTCTTAACGTAGACATTTTTTTACAAATTATTATTTATTTACATTATAAGAAAATATTATATAATTCTCAATAATTTGGTAAGTTTGATGTATTTTAAAAATCTGAAAAACATAATGCGGTAAACGTTTCGGGAAAGAAACATCCATTGCGATTCTACTTTTGCGAATAATTTTTTGAATACTTGAGTTTACAATGAAGATTGTTGCTGAGAATTTCTAGCCTTGTTACAGCCGGATACTAAAAGATCCACCGCGATACTTCCGGTCTCCCCGGTTCTCAGTCCGGAAACATCGGCAGCGCTCGAGGACGTAGACAGATTGGTGAAGGATGCGCAGATCCAAATCAAAGCAATTAACATGGTCGCTGATTGCAGCGGTTTGAAAATGCCTGTAAACGCGTGAGTTCTTGTTCAAAAAGGGCAAGGCGTGCCAATTACTGTGTCTATACTAATTATACTTATTTTTAAAGCGTAATTATTAATAAAGCTCTTCTTTAATATTCATTATGATTTAAAAATAAGTATAAGCAAAATAGGCACAGTAATTGGCATCGTCCATCGTAATTGGGTCCCTCACCATATCTATAATCCAATTGCCAGACGTTTCATACACTTAACAAGCTGGGAATTCGAATAACGTTCAATTCTTTGCAGGTATTCGAATGAGATATCCTTAGACGACGAAAATGATCAACTATTGTATGTCCGTGAGCGCGTAGCACATAAATTTCAAGAGGCGAACGGCTGGATTGACGTAAATAACAGGGGCCCGAAGAACGAAGGGATATCATACGAAAGAAGGGTTCCGGATAAACCGAAGAGAATCATCGATTTCTCCGCGGCGAGATTCAAAACATTCGAGGACCGCCACAAGGAATTCCCGCGGTGCGGCCCGTTTGGAATCCATGATCTAGGAATTTCGACCGCGGATACACAAAACAAAGGGAGGGCCGAGGATCCCAGCGAGATACCAAGCAACGAAAGAAACGCGAAGACGAACACTTTTTCCGTTCAAACGTGTCCACCGGTGAACATCGAAAGGCATTTGACGGCTCAAAATTTGGGGAGCATTCATATATCGCCCGATCCGTCTTTCATCCGAGAGAACGCCAACGTTGGAACCTACATAGTTTCCCACGGCGGTTGCGCTAAGAGTCAGGTTCGTAAAGAGAAGTTTGTGAAAATATTCGAAGAGCCTAAGGACGCCGCGAGCAACAAAAGATCGAGTGAAACCCAGAGGAAGAAGAACGGAAAGGCTGCGAACGAAATCGAAACTAGCCCCGAGTCCTCGCGCAGTTCGAAAGGAACATCTTCGGGAAATTTGTTACATGCTGACGAGGAGAAGGAAACAGCGGGGATCAGCGGGGAGAGCAAAGAAAGTCACAAATCGGTGTCACCGGCGGATGTCGCTGATGGTCTCGGCCACCGAAAATCGGAAGATCGGGAAGTCCAAGTGGAAATCGAGACGATCGAGCGACGGACGGAGGACGGAACAACGGAGGCTACTTCGAATGCCAAAAGTGACCAGAAGCAAGTGCGTTTCAACGAAGTGGTTCAAGAAGACACGGAACTATCCTCACCCGGAGAAAAAAATGGCGAAGGAAGGTTTTTGCAACGAGATGCAAAGATATCTGTCGAATCCGACGACGAAAGTATTTTGAAAGAAAATTTTGATGAAATTGAAAGGAGCCAGGACCTTCTGCCACTGCATGATAAGAAGAAAAAGGAAGCTCGCGACAAAGAGGATCGTGACTACGAACATAGTGAAATCATCGATCGACGTTTCGCGAGTCATCGTCGTAAATATTGTAATCAGAATGAACAAAGTGTAGAAGATTCTAGTCTTTTTGGATCCTCGACTATAGATACTTCCGGTGAAGGTTCCGGTCATGAGGATGATGACGAGTTGTATTATCCGTCCATCGACGAATTAGACAATGTACTGCTAGCTTATAATAAGACCATCGACGATGCTTCACGATCGATAAGAACAATCGACAGATATTTATCGCGGCCAGAACTCAAAGAATTTTTGCAAAATGGCGAAATCTCGGAGAGCAACGAGTCCCCAAAACCGACACGACTGGACCGGAAGAAGGTTGAGGTACCAAACGGCGAAGATTCGATTAGGGGTCACGAATATAATAAAACAATCGACAAACATGTATCGCGGCCAGAATTTAAAGAATTTTTGCAAAATGGCGAACTCTCGGAGAGTAACGAGTCCCCAAAACCGACCCGACTGAACCGAAAAAAGATTGAGATGCCAAAGAGAAATTCTTGTCGTTACGTACAAAGTAAACGAAACGCAAATGGCAAAGATTCGATTAGGGATTACAGAGCTGTTACAAACAAACATACAAATGAAGCACACCGATCTAAAAACACGAGACCTGCGCAATTAAACTCGACTCGGCGCAACAAGCTGGATAACAATTCAGAAAATAAACGTATCCTCCCGAAAAACGTGTACAAAACACCGTCACGAGTCGACTCGAGAGTTACAAGAAGACGGTCGGACGCCGATTCGAGAACATTGTCGACAGAGGAGAGAAGATTGACAGAAAGCGACAGCGATAAAATTTTAAGGCACGTCGAGGAAACGTGTGCAAATTTTTTCAAAGTGTCTCGTCCACGAGACGCCATCGTTTTTCCGGCGAGAGACGAAAGCTCGAGCTTGACGTCCTCTGTGAACCCTTCGTTCTCGAGCGCGGACTTGCAGAGCGTCGATCGGGATAAAAACAAAACGATTTCGAGAGTTGCGGATAACAACATTGCCGAAGTTTCGAGTCCGCGATCGAACGCGGCGTTCGTGCAAGACGTCGAAGGGAAACGAACGGAGTCAAAAGTGGGCTTCGAAGAAACGTTAAAAAACGCGTTCAATGTCGACGAAATGATACCAATATTGGTGAAGAACTTGCTGCAGCATTTTCAGAACGGCGCGACCGGTTCGCCGCAGAATCTCGAGCTCCTGATAACGGAGAATCCGTCCGCGAACAATGTTGAATCGAACGTTCACGAGATGGACACCGCGCGCTTGAGAACTGACAACGAATCCGAGAAGGAATGCTCGGTTTTCCAAGCTGACGCAACGGAAATCGTCGAAATCGAGGAAAGGATTACCGAGGAAAATGCTAACGATAAATCCGCTCGTGAAAATATTAACTTCGTCGATAAGCCCGTGAGTCGACCTTCGAGCTCCGAACAAACAGCATCGTGCTTGAAGCAAAAAAGCTCGACCGTGGGGCCGAGAAAAATTGATTCGGACGTTGAATCGTTGAGAGAACTTTCAAGCGTGAGACGTAATAGTACTTCGAACGGAAATGGGAAAAATAACGATGCAAAAAGCTGCGAATATTTGGAGCAGAAAGGAAGTAATAATGGAAGTTTAGCTGCCTCGAGGAACGTTTCGAGCGTTGCCGACAAGAGAACGGACGAGAACAAAACCGATGAAAATATATGTAATTCATCGGTGAATAATTCATCGGCGGAAAGCGAAGGGACCGGAAGTACGCGGCCAAACGATTCATCGAACGATCATTCCTCGAGTAAACCGAATCCCGTAGTTGAAGATGAGAAAATCGAGTCGCGTTTGGACCAGGCTAAATCGAAGAGTTCGGTAGAATGTAATGACAATGTTCGAAGGACATCTGCCGATTCTTTGCTCGATTGCGTGTCTCTTCAATCCTCCTCGAGAAGCGAGCCGAAAGTATTAAACATGGAGTCAACCAGCGAGATAAAGGGCAGCGATCAATTTAGGGAAATAAATAACGAAACACGTTCTCACTGTCGCATGTTTCAAAAAGAAACGATTCTTTCACGCTTGTACGACGAGATGCGTGAACAACTCTTACATTCCACGCACGCCACGAATTATTCGACTCTGGTCCAGCAGGATATTAGGTGCAGAAACTATTCTCTTTTCGTTATCCTTATATTCATCCATTCCGGATTGTTTTATTAATTAGACCAGTAAATTATTGCGTTAAAAAAATGTTCAAAGAAAATATTCAAAACAATACTGTTTAAACTTTACGAATCATAACTAATCTAAATACAATTGAATGAAAAACAGAAGGGTAAAAAACGCAATTACTGTGCTTATATTAATTACACTTATTTTTAAAGCATAACTGTAACCGTAACTGGCTTCCTTACCCTATTTTAGATTAAAACATATATTAATGTAATTTTATATATCAAACTACGATTGAAATTTCTTTCTCATATATTCATTCCATAATTTCCCCGTTTTATTTATTTTAGGACATCCGAAGATATGCCTGCAACAGTCTCAACGAAGGTAAGACATTTTTTCTTGTCTTTTTTTTCATAATGGTTTACATGTAAAAAATTCTTTATGTAACACATTTCATAATATCAGATTGAAACAGTCTCTTCGGACACTTCCCGCTCCGAGGGCGAATTGTTCATGCCGAGTTCCGGTTCCTGTTCCCTGGGTGAAATTAAAATGTTAAATACCGACGAACAGGAGAATATCATTTCAGTTTTCGTCACGAAAGAGACGTTGTCTTTGTGGAGCGAGTCCTCGAAAGTGAGTACAACTTCTCCAGCAGTAATTCTTGTAATTATAACATTGTTCGAAAACGTTGGATTTGAAATACCAGACATAGATTTCTAGAAATACGTATTTATTAATCGTATCAGATTCGTTAAACGTAACAAAGTAAAAACCCAATGAAGATACGATAAGATTGTCGCTATGCATTTAGATAAATAAATTTCTATTTAACTTTTGTATTTCAAAAATAATTGTAAATTATAAATAATTAGATACTGTGTTCATACTCGTAGTACATTTTTATATTTTTAGTCGTTGGTACAAAGTATGGGGGAAATTTGAAGTTGCTGCTTTGACGAAAAGTGCGTTGACGAGTACGCCGCAATTACTTTACCTACGTATTCCACTTGAAGATGCAACGACGGTGACGTACTCGTGCTTCCACATAAACAGGAGAAGATGATTAATAGCTGCACCGATACATTGTAAATAAATTTGTTGTTCGAAGTGTTTGTAACATATACCGGTAAACGAAGAAAGTATGTATGTTTGAGAAAAAATAATAACTCTATAGATTGTGGCCATCACTGTTATCTTGCTAACCTATGATCGTTTATCGCATGTATGGACGAAAATCGTACGAATAGTGTTTGTGCTTCAAGTTTAAATATAGAAAAATGCACATTCTATAAATAAGGAACGTGAGATAGTTAAGAATTGGAAGAACGTAATAGTACCGTGACAGATGATTTTTTTTTAAATGTCACAGACATAACCTCATATTTCAACGAAAATATGACATTACTTATTCAAGGAAGAGTCTTGTAGAAAACGCAATTAATATATTTCACGTAAGGTGACTGTTAAAACAATGTATTGTATTCTCATTAATGGATAAATACTTTATTCGTCGTAAGGGAACAGTAAATGGAAAAGAAAATGTGCGAAAAATATGTCATCGGTTATTGGATATCCGAGAAAAAGCGACAGAAGTTCAATTGGAATCATTTTTATAATTTGTGTGAAGCCGAAGGGTTTCAATTAAAAATGGTAATTAAATTTTATCTATGCTCTATTACTATCAAATGATTGTAACTTCATACACAACTAATCAGCTTTATGAAGAAAAAATATTTGCATTACAACTAACAATATATTCTTGAACTAATGTATTGCTTTCAGATTGACATAAATTCTGATCTAGAATCTCAGGGACCATTTCATGTTTTTATACATAAATTGACACATAAACTAGCGCATGCAGAAAATGGTGATCAAAATGTATGATAAAATTCTTTGAATTTCTAATTGGAACTTGTATAACCATTTCTTTTTGTTGCAGGCCAAAGCAATTATTTCAAAAATTGAGGAATACTTCTGTCGACACCCTAAAATAATAGTTATTGATCCCTTGGACAATATTAAGATTTTAATAAATCGTTATAAATACTATGAACTCATACAAGAACATGTACAATTTAATGGTAAATTGAACAATATGTGTTTTAACTAGTTGTCAAGAAGTTCATTAATTGAATACCTAAATTGTGAACTTAATTAATTTTGTGCTTTTATTTTTTAGATGTATTTACTCCAAAGTTCGTAGAAATTAAAAGCAAAGATACTGTTGAAAATATATCACTGTTGAAAAAGGCAAATATTAAGTTCCCAGTAATCTGCAAACCACTTATCGCTCAGGGTTCTAGTGATGCACATAAAGTGAGTATGTTATTCTTTATGAAAAACTGCACTTCTAATACTGAATGCGTATCAATTTCAATTTCAATTTCAAATTTCAGATGATGGTAATTTTCAATGAGGAAGGTTTGAACAATTGTCAACCACCTTGCGTAGCACAAGAGTTTATCAACCACAATGCAATTGTTTACAAAATATACATAGTCCGTGAACATATTCACGTAGACGAGAGACCCAGTTTCAAGAATTTCTATGAAGAAGACTGTACTTCTTTAAATACTATATTTTTCAACTCGCTTAATATATTTAAAAGTGGTTCTCAATCCAAATGGTCAATCTTATCAGAAGAAAACATTCCATTAACAGTAAAACCAAAACAGGAAACGTTAGAGAAAATTGTAAAAAAAATTACAGAACTCTTTGGACTCCTTTTGATCGGTGTTGATGTTGTTATTGAAAATCACACTGGAAGATACGCAATTATAGATGTAAACGTATTTCCTGGATATGTAGGCTATCCAAACTTTTTTGAACAGTTAATAGGATGCATTAGAAAATTGTTAGTACAACAAACGGATGCACAACAAATTTCTAAAAGCTACTCATTAAAAAAATGTCTAAGCGATGATCTAGATTCTGGTTTTGAAAGTGACGAAAAAAAGAAATGTTCTACAAAAACAATGAAATAAAATATAAAAACAGCAGGTAAATTAAGAGAACGGATAACTATGAAATTGATATCCCAGTTCACTATATTCTATCAAGTACAAAGAGGTATTGTTTGAAGAAATAATACACCTTTTTTTTACAATAGAACATGCTCCATTCATACATATTCAAAGATAGCTGTTGTTTCAGTTGTTGTATCAGATCTCCGTTTTGCAATAAATAATATTTATTTCTTTTGTACATTTTTTTTCTTATTTTTTTACTTCCTTATACTGTTGTTGATTAATTTGTTCATTGTTCACACTGAATCGTTTTAATAAATGTATTCATTGTAGTGACAAATACATGTAATACAAACTGCCAAAAACCAAATACTTTTCACTTAAGTATGCGATGTTTGCAGTGATGGAAAAAACTTCAAGAATGAACATATTAAGGTTACATTTTCATCAGCAAGTCAATAACAAAATATTACGAACATGTAATAATAACAAAGCTATTAATCATTGTAACATTTGTATTTTACTTTACTGATTTTTGTTTGAAATTCATTATATACGATTCATTTTATTATTGGTATGTAAAAGTTCCAAGTACAAATATTATGTATAACAAAGCAAATACGGTGTCATAAATACTGGTTATACTGTAAAATTTTCTAAATATAATTTTTTTTTAAAGTTCAAGGCGTGTTTATTTATTCATAGAAAAAGAAAATATTAATTTATTTACAGGAGTATTAGATAATTTTTACAGTAAAAAAGTACAGTTGGGTTCTAACTGCTAGTCTCTAATTGAGCGGTACTGATGCCCGAATTAGTTTCATATTTTTCACCGAGTTCTTTTTGCTTCATCCAGGCCTTGGCAGATGCAAGGAATTTAAGATTAGGTCTTTGTGACTCATCTTCTGGGAAAACAAAATCGAATACTTCTTCCCAGCCATCGTCATTCTAAAAATCGAAAACAATGTCAATGTTTTATTTAAAAAATATACTACGAAGATACGAAATTTATTTACCCCGTCTTCTCCCACAATACGTCGTCTACGTTTAATTCTTCGGGGCATTTTTTCCATAATTTTAGTTCGAGTTTCGTTATCTCCTTTCTCATTTTCAAAATCTCTCCAGGCTTCTAATAGTAGTGCCCTACTTTCTTTATCTCCGTTTGATCGAAGAGCGTCATTTCCGCGTTCAAAAATTCTTCTTGCCAAAACAACGTTATCTACACCATCTTCTGTTGTAGAATTTGCCAATTCAAATTTGGCATACGCAATCCAGACCTATACACGTTCAATGATGAAAAAAAGGTAAATATCACAATTATGCAATTAAAAATTGAGCGCCGATATGGAACTGTATATTTCTTACTTTCACGTGAAGCGTACGTTCTAGTAATCTTTCAAATAATTGTCTCGCATTTTCCGTGTCATCCTGCGCTATTTCGAAGTCAATATAAGATTTCCATAAAAGTTCTGGCATGTCCAATCTACATATTAAAAACAATAATACATAAGTATAACAAAAGCTTTACCTGAAACACTGGTTAGTTATTTTTAAACTTTTTACCTTGGTTGTGTTATAGCTAATTCATAAATAGCTCGTGCGCGCTCTACATCACCTAATAGTGTTTCCAATTCCGCAAACTGTTGAAATAAAATTTAACACACAATTTATGATTTTGAAAATTAAATTAAATACTAGATAGTTGTGTTTTACATACTTTCATCCATGTAGTGCAGTTTTCTGGACCAAATTCGAGGAACTTTTGATACAAAATTCTACATCTATCAAATTCTCTCAATTGAATTTCCAGGTCAATGTATCCACGATACAATTTGTCTCTAGGACAAATTCCTAATGCCATACCCTAAAACAATTTCAAATTAAATCATTTATACTTCACAAGTTAGATTAATTGCGTAAAATGAAAGATTATTATATTCTGGTAAATCTGTACCAATGTTTTCCTAGCCGCTGGTAAATTCTTTTGTCGTATTTCGAAGTATGCATAAAGCAGCCAAATTTTAGAAAATGTGAAATGTTTATGGGGAATCAGTTCCAAGCATGCCCTGAAAAATCACAATTATGTAAATCACTCATCATTTTTAGAAAAAAAAATCAATTACCTATAAACCTGTCGGCATCTTTCCATATCTTTAGTATCGAGTTCCTCGAAAAGAGCATAATTTATCCAAAGGTAAATGTATCTTCTCCAAAACTGTTTTTCCTGTGTAACATATAAATGCGCTGAGTTTATATTATCCGTATTAATATGCAACATACAAAGTGTTAAAGCGGATAAGAGTTTAATCCTTACTTTAGTTGGAGGCACGTTAGCTATAGCACGTTCATAAGTTTCTCTAATAACATCTACATTTCCTTCAGATTCCACTAATCTCAAATAGTCAAACCAAGCATCATAATTGGAAGGATTTTCTTTTACTTCTTGCTCATATTGATATTTTCTTTTGCTTACTATCACGTCCTCGATACCTATCAATAGCGAAATCATAGAGTCATACTTGTCTTAAAACTTACTTGTAAAATTTTGTTATGACAAAAGAAAAAGTACCTGAACGATCTCCATATTTCTTTTCATGTATAGTATATGCTTTATAAATTTCTTGTGTCTTCTCTTTTGGAATATGATCTAATGCGTATTTGTAAATTACTCTGGCTCGATCATGCTATAAAAGAATATGTTTAGAATACACAATACAATATTTTATTTTAACTTGGGATGGAATCATTTTGTTTTATATATATTTACTTCTCTTTGGCCTTCCTCAAACTTCGCAAACCCAATAAACAATTTTTCATCTAAACTTTCGTCTCCATAAAAATTAATAGCTCTCTCATAAACATTGCGTGCTCCATTTATAAATCCATGAGATTCCTCAAACCGTGCATACTTTATCCAATGTTTAACATCAGGATGAACCATCACAAACCGTTCATAAATTTGTCTAGCTCTTTGTATTTCCTTGTACCTCAATTCAAATTTAATGTAGGTTTGCCAAGCTTGTTCATCAGGCTCCCACTCCATCCATCTTTCGAATACCTGACGAGCTCCTAAATAAATCATTTTTTTGATAAATTTTTTGTTGCTATGCCATTTTGCAATATGAAATACAATAAAATGTTACCTGCAATATTCTCTAACATCTCTTCCATATAAGTATATTTATACCAAAATTGATTTGCTCTGGGCAATATAGTAACAGCACGGTCCCATAAATTTCTTGCATGATTTACTTGACGATTTCGCATTTCCATCTCTGTATATTTTAGCCATAACGTAATATTTCTATGATCAACATCTAACGCTCGTTCATATATAGATCTAAAATTTAAATGTACAGTTTGTTACAAGATATACAATATGTGTAACTCTCTAGAAATCAAGTGCACAAACACACCTTGCTCTTTGTATTTGTTTTTGACTTTCTTCCCACTGAGCATATTTTATCCAATTTGAAATTACCATACGATTTTTACGGATATTATCTTCGAAAGCTTTGCGTTTTCTGTGTTGATAATCAGCTAACTCGTGAGGATCAGAAATTTTTTGTTTCGGTGGCTATAAATAAACAGTAATGATCATATTACAAATGATTCTTCTGATGTTTTTTTTTATTGTCATTTCTCAAAATTCTTACCGGAGGTAAAATCTCAAGGTCTCTCTCTTTAGCCTCCCGTAAAAGCTGCTCTGCTGTTATTTGAATTTCAGCAGGTGCTTTATTCTTGACCTGTAATGAATTTAATAATTTTTTATTATAAAGTGATCTTCGTTTATACAATAGTATGTATGTTTTGTATATATAGTTATAATAGAAATCATAAGTACCTTAGCAACTTTTGGCATTTTCTGAGACTTCTCCATTGTGTCTGAGATAATTAAACTTCTTCAAATATGTAAAACGATTTCAAAAACGAAGTAAGTATAAAGTTACTTAGCAAATGTACAATTGGTCATAAGATTTCTATATTTCTATTTTAATTTGCACATTTTTGGCGGTTAATTAATAATATTAATAAATCACTACAATCTGAAAATAATCACAACATTAATTAATGTTATTACTTTACACTATATCGACAAGTAAATCCTTTCTACAGCTAAAACACTTTATAATAAACAGAAGTACATAGGTAGTACATGTAGATAGGTTAGATTATCCTAACCTATATGTTGCGACAACACTGAATAACACGCTACACACTTATTCAGTTCCTTTTGGTTATTTTATGGCGCTTATCCGCTGCATTTTATTGGCAACTGCATCCTCAACACTTTTTTTATTACAGATTCGATTCAATCCTACCACTATTATCTAGTAAATAAATTTAAAACTGCTATCAAAATTGTACACAAGGATCAACGTTCTACATGACCGATTATGCTTTACGTATTCGATTTTTATTAAAAAACATTATTACAGTTTGAATTTATTCTTTCCAAGAATTTTAAGAATAATATATTCATTTGTATGAAATGTCTTTCAGTAACATTTTGCACAGTAAGATTACTGGCGCTGTAGTACTGTTACGCGCGCGAATCTTATATTTTTTTGAACAAATTGCGCACAATACTGAAAATGCGCACGACAATTATATACTGCTTTTCTATTACTTCTATGAATTCGTATAAGATGAAGAAAGAATTCAATGCCCGTGAAGAAGGTTTAAAATTACTATGAAATCGATGAAACACGAGATACATTGGATGTCACAAGTTAATCTCCTCCTCGGAGTGAAAACAGGCGCGTGACTGGTTTGATAGTGACGTTTGTAGATTCGTGACGTTTACACGGGGAATGTTTAGTTGCAAACAGAAAATTGTTCGAATAATGTCGTTCGAGTGACTTAAACGCAACGTATCCTGAAGCTCTCTCGAAGTTAGTGATCAAACGGTAAGAAATAAAAAGATTACACGAAGTTATGCGAAAATTTTCTTTCACGTGGGTTGCACGAAGCAATCGTGGATGAACGCATCGGTGCAAGAGAAAGATAGAAATAGTACGCAAGAAGGAGAGGTTAATTCGTGCACAGAAAAGAGCTAGAGAAAGAAAACGAAACATAGAGGAAAAGAGAGGGCAGTCAGTGCCGAAGCTTTATCTTTATTATGCGCCGCTGAGTGAATTGTCAAGTGAAATCAGAAATGGCTGCCAACGAGCAACAACGCAAGGTGAGTAGGGAGAAATACATTGCATTTTTCTCGAATATCGAATAACTTTGCAATATGTTCCACCGAATGTTGGATTCATGACATCATCGAAGGACAAGTTTCGCGATCAAAACAGTTGAACGTGCGATCCATTCGTGACGGTTTCGAGTCAAAAAATGAGATTCGTGCGATATCTTGGGGACTAGTCATACTAAAAGAAACAACGTCGTCCTGACTTTAGTTCTGCGTTGATAAATATTTGACAGCAAGGGGGATTAGGGAATGTGGATTGCAAAAAATTGCTCGAGTCTTGCGCGAACAGGAATTGTTTAAAGAGACGTTCTACTTCATTCAAATATTTGCCAGATCATCGATGCATAGAAAGACATATAGATTGCTGTATGCAGTATTTACATTCGCACAAGCAGCTGTCAGTAGACGTTCGGGAAGGTGTCATGAAATCCAGCGAAAAATATGCGATGCAGAATTTCCGTTGACGTTCGGTTCGCTCAAAATGTTCGATAATTTTTGTCACAATTATTAAAAGTTTGTACAAAATTTGCGAGGGATCGCGCGATCTAGCTAGTCAATGTACAATAGCATTAACGAAAGCTGCGACGTATGACAGGCGATGTACCCTAACAATTTTGATAATGCCTCCTCCACCATTTTTCGCGTAGATTTCTAGATCGACGATTATTGTACTGAAATAAGTTGAGATATATAAAACGATGCACCGTATAGCTGAAATAATTTGGACTTTGTGCGCTCGAAGTAATTAGACACAATACGAAAATTAACATATGCCTTCTATGACGACAGATACCTCTGTGTGCCTTTTTTTCTTTCGACAAGATCGACTAGTCGCTTCTACCAATTTTTAATTGGTATCCTATCGTTGTCGATTGAATCGCTAGATATGTATTTAGAGAATACTCGGAATTCAAGATTCTTTTGACATTGAATTTGACTGAAACGAACGTTTGTAAATCGTTCTTCTCGTTGCACCACAAATAGACATGATTTTCATCACAGATTTATCGCGAAATAGTTTGTTTCTTTTTTTTTTCATAAAAATCATTCGTGCATACTCATGAACGACGTAATCCAATTAAATACCTTTATTTCCCTGGCCGTTTATAGATGATACTGCAATTTACATTCGATTTCATAATATTGCACGAAATATAAATTAATGCATTTTCTGCACGTCGCATTTCGCAATAAAGTTGGCTTATCAGGAAGGTAAAAATATTGAATGATAAGAATGAAAAACGAAAAGGCTGTTCTCGACCGAAACTATTATTTTTCTTTTATTTTGTCCTTATGCACGATGTATGTGAATTACGTATGTATGGCGATTGCCGTCTTGTTCATACGTTGATTCACGTTTACATTTCGCGATTACTTGAATAACATTTAATTAAGCATGGAGGTGAATAGAACGACAGTTAGGCCAAGAGATATTTTAAGAAACTTATATCATTTCATTGTGCGCATAACAATAAAGCATTAGCAATGGTATATAATTGCATATTCCTTCTTTTTTTATAAAAATAATATGTTTTACGTTTACATAATAGTGAACTATTTAAATAATTTTATTCAATGTGTTTGAAGATGTGAGGCTAGAAGAAACATATAATATTCTTTGCTATAAATATTATGGTAGTCACAATTGATAAATGCTTTGTTATAAAAATATGACTGAAAAAACATTGACAGAAGATCCTACTGTAATGTCCAGGAAAGGTATAGGTACTTATTGATAACAACAGTACAATGCAGTAATAATTATGCAGAAATTTAGATTTCTTTAAACTTTGTCTGATACAGGTAATAGGTTTTCATGGATTATCATTACATATTGCATATCTATGTAAGCATATGTGACCTTAGAAACTGTCAAGGTATATAATTTTAAGGCTTCACAAGTGCTATAACATAACTATATGTATACATAATGTTATGGCCCTAACATTAATGATACATATTTTACATGTTATTATTAATTGTGATTAATTTTTCGTAAATAATACGATGTATTACGTATCACCTAACATTATATATATGTATATTAGTCTTAGAGTTATGATAGGAAATATTTTAGGACTACAGAATTTGTTTTTATTATCTTATCTGACTGGTTTTATTCATTGTTTTTTTTTTTGTACATGTTTGTTCGATTATTTCATGCAATTTATTTAATAATCAGGAACCACGGGAGTTAAGAGAGCCAGCCCACCATGCAAGGAGACCTATGAATGCATTTCTTATTTTTTGTAAACGACATCGTGGTTCTGTGCGGTCTGGTTTCCCACATTTAGAAAATCGAGCAGTTACAAGAGTTCTTGGTGAATGGTGGGCCACCCTTCATCCAGATCAAAAACGTTCATATACAAATTTAGCACAGGAGGTAAATAATTATATATGTATAATGAAATCTCAATGTGTTGTTAGATATTTGTTTTATATAAATTTTTGTACAGAATTGAATGTATTTTTTAAAATTTTCTGTATTCATATCAATTATAGTTAGAATGAGAGAAAATAATTCTAATTTAATTATCTTTCAGTACAAAGATGCATTCTTGAATGCAAATCCTGATTTCAAATGGTACAAATTACCAGCACCTCCTCTACGTACTTTGAATACTAGGCCTACAAATAAGAAAACAGAAACATGTTCTAATGAGCAACCTATAGAAATCAAGTCCGAGAATGAGTCTTCCGATTATTCAAAAGCTGAAAAGCGAGATGGACAATCAATTCAGCCAGGTAAACTAGCAGATGAATCCCAAATTGGTGGCCTCAGTTCGCTGTTCACACCTCAGAAAATGCAAATAATAGACGAGCAAGTAACTATGAATGGTTCTGTGATTGAAGATGATAATGAAGTTCCGAAACCCCCTAAAAAGAAATATATAGATGCATCTTTTTCCCCTGATCTTAAGAGAGAATGCAAAGCAGATCTTTTTGATGTAAAGAAAAAAAGAAAATCTGAATCAAACAACAATGACCAACAATACGTAAGAATCTTTGCTCTTTCCTTGTATTTTCATGATTGAAATAGTCGGCACGTTTATTTAAGATTAGTATTTACATAATCAATATTAATATTCGATTTTAGGATATAGAAGATGAGAAAATAGATATAAATAATTTTATAACTACAAATATGCCTTCAGAAGAAACTAATTTTAGAAGTGAACGGACATGCAAAGGCTTACGCTATCAAAAGTTCCTTGCAGAGCAAATGAAAAATATTGGTACATCAGGGCAACAACCTAAACGAAAACGTCATACTGGAAATCGTAGGTAAATATTTCAATGTTCTATTCAAAGTAAAATACTAATTCATTCTCATTATTACAAACGATCTTACCAAATTTTTCTCTTAGCACCGATGGACATTCAAACGAACGAAGAAATTCTATTTCATCGAACGTCAGTGAAAAAACTGATTCTTTGAGTAGTGAAGGTGGAAATAGTTCTCGTGGAGAATTAGAACATCTTGTAGAAAGGTAAACAGATTTCTTTGCTTATATTCAGTATTTTCTTTCTTTCATATAAATGTATTTATAAATAAACATAACTAAAAAAATAAAAATTACATTTAAAGTGCTGAAGGAAATATTGAAGCTTCGAAACCAGAAGAAACAGAAACCGAAGGCGCAGAAGGAGAATTAGATTTTGGACCATGGAGCACACGTAAAAGATTTCGAGCTGAGTAAGTTGAATATAATATTTTTGCCAAAATATTCTGTAATGGAAATATATTTGTGGTGAATATATATTATTTTTATGTGATATTTTCTTGTGTAGGGATTTTAATTTAGAAAAGAAAATTGAAGCGTTACCATCCTTAAGTTTAGAAGAATTTCAGGAAAAGAAGAAACAACAACGTACGAAAAAGAAAAAAATAGTACAGAAATTAATGTCAACTTCAAATAACAAGAAAAATCAAAACAATTGTAACGCTAATGGTCAAGCAAATGTTTCAAATAATCAAACAGATCGTGAAAGTACAGAAGAATCTGATAAAGCACTCCTTGTTGGAAGTCAAAAAAGGAAAGCACGGAAACAGAGCATTACGCGTAATGCAGCCGCTACAAGTGATTCCACACAAAATGAAGCAGATGAATCTAATAAACGTAAGTATAGGATAAGCAGTAGTATCTTGTTTATTTACTTCTACACATTTCATTTTACTCAAAATAACACACTGTGAGATATATACATATAATGTTTTATACTTTATCTTCGTTGACTATTATTTTTATTGTCGATTACTTAGAGTTATACAAGCCAAATAATTTCAATTTGACGAGTACAAAATTGATTATTTGTTTAATTTTCGTAACATTTGAATTTTATATATAATACTTCTAATAATAATTTTTAAATGTGTATTCTCAAAAAATTTTAATTATCTATACAAATATTAATAGCGTGGTGTGCATCGCCGGATTTGGAAGCACTGGCATGTCTCGCAACAGTTGCCGCCTACAGAACAAAACTTACCAAAATTAATACATAAGATATATTTTTCGATGTTTAGCGGTTGTTCGCGATACAAACTTGCACTGTGCAAAGCCAAAACTATATTCGTTTATTTCTTTAATATAATTTTTTATTAGAATAATTATTGAAATAATTGCTTTTGATTGCTGTTGAAACATAATAACGTTTCCAAGTGATCGAAACTGTACCACATTATTACTGTTAATATTCATATCGTTAACCGCTGTTTATATAAATATTAATATCGTGACCGCTAAAAGATTATTTCGCAACAAAACATATGAAGATATTTCTTTTATGTTACATAAATATTCCGCGAAGAAGGTCACTGAGAGACAGTTTCCCTTTTTTTTTTTGTATAGTTTGTTAACGAATAATGTTGTTACTATTACATACTGAAGGAAGATTCTAGTTTTCACTTTGCGTTGCGTGTAATTATTAAAATATTGCGTCACACGTTTCTATACTTGTTGATGAACACCTGCAGTGCAGATGAATGATAGCCATTATATATAATTTAAAGAAAAAATGCCCGTATGTATTAATGTTCATTGGAAAATTTGTGAAACTTTTAATAAAAAACAGACGAATATTTTCTTGAAGTAGGACCTGACTAGGAAAAATTATCAATGAACGAAGAGAGAAAAGAACATATATACTAAAAGAATGTTAGTCAGTGTGTATTATATAAGATGATGTTGGAAAGGCAAGAGTCGGATCTTGTAAACTAATTTTTCTAATTATAAAATTATATAAACATAATTGAAAGGTAACACTAATAGAGCCATGAATCTTAAATAAAGCCGTTGAACAGGGCATTTTATCATATCTATGTGTAGTAATGATAACACGTAATAATTGCAAAGTCACTTGTTACTATTTTTGTTATTATCATCGGCATAAGTTTAATCTATATTTCATTATGTTCTGTAAACATTTTATGTACATAGAAATAGGTGCAGTATTATGAAAGATATCCTTCATGATCTGAATATCAAAAAAGGATATAATCAAAAATATACATGTATAAATATATGTATATATATTTATACACATGTGCAAGACCACTATTTATACGTTGTACGTGCGTACATATATACATACGTGATGATGTAATTTACGAGAAAGTATAAAAAATGTAAATTTTATTGTTAGTAAGTGTTTTTGTGTATCAGAAAGCATGTGTATATGTACGTATGTAATTTGATAAGACTACATATATATATATATATAAATGTATATTTATAATATTTATATCGACTAACTATTATTTTAGTATTAAGACCATGAAATTGCGATTCTGTGCTCTGTTTGAGAAAGTAAGGGACTCGTCTGTGATTTTGGCTAAAGGAGTTTTTAATATTTTATATTTTTCTATTGATTTTTCTCTCTCCTTTTCTTTCTCACCTTTTTATGTTCACTGAAGTCTAACTCCAGATACTGTTAGTAAAATGATAGGAGCAACTAATGTTAGTAAATTCCTCTGTAATACGGAAATGAGTATACTGATTATATTTCAAATGTGCCTTGAAGAGATTTGAACATAGATATTAATCAATGACCAATAATATATTTTCGATTCGTTTCGGTATTCTAACTGTTTTCTGACATTTACACTTATACCTTCTACATTTTCTAAGTGTGGTTACGGTATATAATTATAGCGAGGCTTCGTGGCCAATGTCCGAATACGTGGAATTATTGAAAAAATATCAAGGGAAAGTGTTTCGAATTTTACTGCACAAACATCTATGTACCTAGCTTTAAAAATATAATTTACACGAACATATATATTATATTATATATATATATGTATATATATATACATACACTTACATACATATATGTATATGTATATATACTTGTAACATATTGTATACCATTTATATTAATAATAAAGATATAATATTTTGATGTAACTTTGAAGTTGTTGAATTATATTTTGAGACTATATGATATACAACATACAACGACAAATAAATATTTCAATTAAAAATCGATTTATTAAATTTTACTATTCTAAAAATCAAATCATTCTTTAATGTATATATTTATAGTTCTTGCATCATTTTCTAAAAATATGTTATGATGTTTATATATCAAGCTTCGGATTTAACTGTTCGATCCGAGGTTTTTTCGAAGGTTACGCCCCCTTGACCCGACCGCGCGTCTCGCTCCCCGTTACAGTCATAGTTCTCGAGCCATCTCAGGCTCGTACCATATGAACTGCGCGTGGCGCATTAGGGCTCGTATCGATAGATTTCCACATCACGTGTTTTCACGTTTTCATTGCAGTTTGTCTCGCTATCGTCTGCTATGCAAATAGCAACATCCAGCCTTTCCATCAATATTTTGGATCTATCAAACAGATCTAAACGTGCGCGAAAATCTTGTTTTTCTAAATGTTCGTCAAGTTTTGACAATATAATTAAAAGCTATCTTCCAAATTTATTTTCTTGAAATTATCTTGCGACGCAGTGGAGTAGGCCTACAGGGAATACCACTGACAAAACAAAACACATTGACAATAGCACCTCATGGGTGATGTGGAAATTTATCGATACGAGAGTCGCAGTTCATATGGTACGGGCCTGAGGTGGCTCGAGAACTTGGACTGTCACGGGAGCAAGACGCGCGGCCGGGTCAAGGGGGCGTCGCCTTCGAAAAAGCCTTGGATCGAGCAGTTAAATCCGAAGCCTGCTGTATATAATTTAAAATAATAAGAATATTAAGAACAATTTAAAACTTTCATATGCCCATTTTATTTTTCGTTTATTTCAGTGGTTACCAATTTTTTTCTTATTTATGCGCCTCTTGGCAATTCATTTTTTGTATTTCACCCCTCATATTTTTGTAGTTTATATACTTGCAGTTATGTCCAACATGTTGCATAAATAAATAATGAAACCAATCTGCAGCTAAAGTGAAAATTGTACATTTTTTGTATATCTCATTTATCAATTAATAAAATCTTGTTCCGATATTATTAATTTTTTCGCGTACTCCTAAACGATAAAGAGCAAACCCCAGATGGAGAATCGCTTTATGTTAATGGATTGTTAAATATTATTTTTTTACTATTAAAATAAACAGAAATGTTTTGTAATTGTGTTATATGAAAAATAAATGTCTACATTATAGATGCATATTATCAGGGCCCGCTCTAGCGGTTACGACGCCCCGGGCAAAAAAACAAATTGTCGCCCCTTTTTAAGCACTAAGCACCGCGCTGAACAGAATGACCTTTTTTTTTAGCAAAATTGTCTGGCAAGGATAGTCAGAAATTTTCTATTAACTGAATATTTAAAACATCAATATTTTTCTCACACTTACAGCCAAAGCCAAAATGGCGCCCCTAAATTTTGGCGCCCCGGGCTAATGCCCGGGTTGTCCCCCCCCCCTAGAGCGGGCCCTGATATTATTATCGAAAGTCATTTTACTTATTTAGTGACACTGTAAGCTTTTTAAGATTTCTTATTGTACAAAGTGAAGGCTTGCTGTAAGTAATTTCTAATGATTGCTGTCAGTTCTTTTTACTCTTTTTCAAATATATACACAACTGAAACAAAATTTAAAGCAAGACAATTACGTATGATTTGAAGAATCTCTTTGCTAGAGTCGCTTTAGTCGCGATGCTGAAAACTTGGATAAGGTTTACGCTTCTTGTAGTTTGAAATTCATGAAACGCGATTAACTGACTTGACAACTACGAACACTCGTGTGTGTCCATGTATATTATTGTGCGTAGTGTTTATATAGTGCTGTGACGGTAGTGATACCTACGCCAAATTACTTGACTTGCTCGTCCCGCAGAGTCGAAGTAAATTTGCTTGAATTTTCAACCGTTACTATTTCGTGTCAAACTTCTAGGAAGCGATTAACGATATTTCAGGATGGGCGTAATTTTTTTGGAACATATTGGAGGTACTCGTCTATTTTCTTGCGCGTCCTGTGACACCAATCTTACAAACAGAGCTCAGCTGATAAGCACGCGTTTTACGGGAGCTACGGGCCGTGCTTTTCTCTTTAACAAAGTCGTCAACTTAAATTACAGGTACTCATATTTTCGTGACGTTTCTTTTGAACATAGATTCATATTAATTGATTCAATACGTCATATTCTGCCATTACGTTTCGAACATTCTCGTAGTTGACAGACAAAGACAATTGTGCAAGATGGAATATTATTGTTTCCATGTACCTAAGAAAATGGAACTTGTCTACATTTGAACAACATGGGAATTATCTTTCGTGAACAAAAATTCATATGAATGTACACGAGAGAAAAATAATGATCAAATTCGTTTTTCTTCTTTTTTTTTTAAAGTTAAATATGAGTACATGATATAATGTTATTTTTATTTGGTTTAGTGGGTCTAAATGTAGTATACTGACATTGAACTGATATCTGGTACTTGTATCATCTGAATAAAATTATTTACAGAAGCAAAAATATAGTTTTGTTATCTTCTTAACAATACACTGTCAGTTTTTGTGTATTATCCATTTATTCTTAGGTTCATGATTTTTTTTATTGATGCGTGTATTTAGCTTTTTAGCAGTATTTAGCACACAGGATACCATTGTTAAGTGTACAAAATCTCAGAGAAATTGTACTAATGGAATAATCTTATAAAATTATTACATATTCATAATTTAATTCATCTACAATGATATACAGCGAGGTTCAGGATAGAGTGATGCTGACGGGTCGTCACATGGTCAGAGATGTCAGCTGCAAAAACTGTGATGCTAAGCTCGGGTGGTCATATGAATTTGCAACAGACGATAATCAACGTTACAAAGAAGGCCGTGTCATCCTGGAACGAGCTTTAGTCACTGAAACCGATGGAATGGGTGACAATATTTACTACCCTTCAAATAACAGGACTTAGGATAAAAAATACAGAATATCATAGTCAATATATAAGCAGTTGTTCTCCTTTTTGTGTTCCTTCATTATTTGGAATAATTTTACAATTGTTCTGCAAATGTACAACAACTTATACTTGTTATTAAACATTTTTGTAAATTATAGTACATACTTTGCCTTGCAATATAGCATACTACTAATAATTAAAAAAAAATTTTTTCATTCAATATGTACCTATATCACGGTAAATCTGATTGGAAATAAAGATTGTGTGTACTTTACGTTGGCAGTTTGAATATACATATAAAGTAGACATGGATTAGTGACATTAAATAAAACAGCATTAATTAAATGAACGAGTGTCTTTGAATGACATAACTGAACCCACTACAAATACTTAATCAAGTATTCTTTTTCACCATCCTTTTTATAAATTCTTGTTTAGCTTAATATACGGACATTATACATAAAAGATTAGTTTTTATTAGTTTCCACATGATATCGGTTTTCCTAGTTAGCTGTGACAAACATTTTAGTCAAAATATAAAAAAAAATTAATGAATTATAAATTACGATTGATTGTGGAATAAATTCAATTAAAATTTTTGGGCGCATACTGAAAAATTGATAATGCTCGACATATTTGAGACACAAACGAACCGCGCCCCAAACTGTCGTGCGGTTGGTTGATACCGTTCGAGCAAGAACCAATAGCGAAGGCGAAGTTCTGCAACGAGTCGCGACGACGAACCAGTGTGGTCACGTAGGCCCACCATACCGCATGGTGGATAGATGTTTCCTTTAACTCAACGTCGTATAAAATGCTGTAATTGTGTATTATTGTTATTTTGCAAGGGAGACAACGATTCTGTGGAGCAGCCATCTCCAGCCTTGCACACGGTAATTACAACAACGTGTAATTATGTTACATAGCACTAGCGTGTTAACCGATTCGAGCATACAATTTGTTGTTTGCTGTTCGGCTCAATGGCCGAGTACTGGTCGTACAGTAGCGAATATATTCATTACATTTGTAGAATAACTCTATCGATCGTATTAAAATCAGCCAAATGTTAAGTTCTTCGTTGCCCGGCAGTTTTTCCGTATAAAAACGATTAATATTTTTCGCATAGATGAGTTTTTTTAATTCCCTTGTTTTCCTCCCTTCGTTCTTCGTCCTTGCCCCTCTACAGTGTTCCACGCATACAAAGATACGCGGCGGCACCGACGAAAGCGACTTCGAAGTATTCTATGGAAATTTCAAACGGAATTGTACTAGGAAACGTATGAATTTTACTGCGCGAGTGCTTTTCTATTGTCGGCAAGACCTCCGCGACGCCTCTATGATATTTCTGTCCGTGAAAAGAATGAAATCTTATCAATTGCTGTTAGACATGTAAAGTCTCGCACACGGTGCCATTGCACCGCCAAATGGATCGTAACAGGAAAGCTATAAATATACACGCATCGCGGGGTAAACAAACTTGACCTCAGCGGAATTCTTATCGATGTATCTACAGTCGATGCAGTGTACACAGACACTTTCGAGGTTATGTCGAACATCTCCGCTCGTTATTGTGTGTACAAACTGCCTGAAAATCCAACCGCTTTGTACAGCAACCGTAATTATTATTTCGTCAGAGAGAAGTCGAACGGATCCTTACGACATTAGTTTGAAAAAGAAAATACTTTTAATGCGAATTTAGATTACGGCTAGTTAATGTTATTGTTGTCTTTTTTCCTTGTTGGAGTCTTAATTCTTTGCTCCGAACATTAACGAGGTTAATTTAGTATATTATTTTTGGAAAATGATTGATTGATGATTAGTGGCTTATGCGCAGAACACGTTCACTGTACTAGAAAGCTGATATGTTAGTTTATGTTAAATATTAATTCGATAACACTGTTTTATTTTTTACACAATTTTAGCGACGACACAATGTTCCTTATATAAATAAAACAATTTAAATGCTCCAACTCTACATTTTGCTCTTGATATATGTATATACAAATAAATATCCAACTCGTATTAATTACATAAAAATTTTTAAATATTAGAATATGTAGATTTGGTGTTAAACAAAAGATAGACGAATTTTTATGATTTATCCTTTGATTATGAGTTCATACTGCATATATGAAATTTTGTATTTTCATTTTGCAAATAAATCTTCATACAAAAAATACAACTAAATATGTAATTTAAATAGTACATTCTTTTTGCAACAGAATATTGGCACATGTCTGTTACTGTCGAATCATCGTTGGAATACAGATAAATTGTAACTGACAAAATACGACAGAAAGTGGAGCTTTCAATATTTGCTCCTTGACATTGAAACACTGACAAAAATGAAGTGGTCACATGGCCCTTTGTTCTGTGAACAAGTAGGCGAACTCACTAGAGTTTTTTCACAGTGGAATGAGTGCGAACAGACTGTAGTTCTTTATGCTCTACTTCGGCGCATTCCTGCAGTTCAGGCAAGGTTTCTTGCACAAGCAGTGCAACATTCCTTGCACTCAGTTTCTGAGTTAGACACGCAGGAATTAAATGCCAATAATCCAGGTAATGCTTGGTACCTAATATGAACACATTACAGTTGTGTTTAAAGATACTTACTGATAATATTTTACAGCATTTATCAACTCCTTACTCTCCGAATCAACGGAAGTTGCTATCAATCAACTTCTAACACATCTGCCATTATTAAGGCCTGGGAATGTAGAGTGCAAACAATGCTACTTAGTAGCTATACCAGAATTAGTAAGCCACTGTGTAACCACAGGTCAATACACAGAACAAATTCAACAACTATTAAGTTATACTTTGATCCATCCAGCTATTACTAGTCAAGATAGACGTTCTTTGACTCAATGGCTTCGTCATCTTGAAGAACGCATTAGCGGTACACCACCTATACATAGTCTCGAAGAGTACACCAATAGTACTATTAGGTGAGTTAAGAAAATCCATAAATTCAATTTATATATATTGTTTGTGTTTACTTTTATGGAACATTTATCTTCTCTGCAGGTGGGATAATGCATGGCAACGAAATTCTAAACAACAGAACGATCAAACAAATTTATTTGGTACACAACCAGGTACTGCCTTTAATTTACAATTTCCTCCACCTGTAACTCGCCAACGTCGGTCAAACAGTTTAACACCACCAGTTGCTCCACCTCATCATTTAGAAGTAGTCGATCGCAGTAACAATGTAAATTGCACGACCAGGCACAAGCCAAGAAGTTTTAGCATCTCTGGAGACCATACCAGTTAGTTTACTTTAAAGTTATAACACGAGATACCGCGTGCTTTTATAATTACAATTCGGTTTTATTTTGAGTAATTGTGAACTCCTAAACAGGCAATCTTATTGGATTAGGCCCATTGAGCCCTCAAAGCTCGTGTGCAAGTAGTGGCAGCGAAGGACGTTTAGATGAAGCTTCTAATCTATCACTTGCTAGTGGTATGAGAGGTAAGCGCTTGTACAACTTCAAAAAATTCATAGTATATCGTTGGACAATCTGTATAATCTATTTGGTTATATTTACAGATGTACCGTCATGGCTTAAAACCTTGCGCCTTCATAAGTATAGTTATCTTTTCGTTACTCTGAGTTACGAAGAGATGCTTCAATTGACTGAAGAACAATTAGCAGAACAGGCTGTAACAAAAGGAGCCAGGCATAAACTAGCCCTTTCCATTGCGAAGTTGCAGCAACGCTATACTACGCTTGTAAATTTAGAAAAAGACTTGTTGCAGCCAACACGTGATAACACACAGTCAGCATCGTTTTCACAAGGACCAACGATACTGGTCAATACCATTGACGAGTTGAAAACAATATTAGCTACGCCCATGAAACCAAGTCAAGAAAACGATCCTCAAGACATACCTGCGCAATTCACCAAGGTTCTTGGTAAACGTGAGTATAGCATTCCTGTGAGCATGACGTTTAAGAAAAAACAAAAGTTACAATGCACATGGGTAACAACTGTGAAAAACTTTTTTAACGTAACTGTGTTCGTTTATTTCTTAGTGTGTAGCAGATTGGCATTGGATAGCGTGGATGATGGCATTTTGTGCGCTTGTATTAACATATTAGAAAAAGTATTGCAGCATGATTGCTTTACACCAAACCAGAAGGAAAAGGTACAACAGTGGCGTAGTAGACTTGGAAATCCACGACCCACTCCGAAGTAAGGGAAATGAAATAATGATTGTACATCGTTTACAGAAATAATTACTGAAGTTCATTGTTGTCGTTACATCGGTATTGATATAATTTATCAATTATAATTTCAGATGGCAACACAATTATGGATACAATAACAGAAGATATTGTAATCCACAACAGCACAACAGAAAGCCAAGTTTGAACTTAGGTCACATTCACAATGCACATCAGCAGAACAATTCGTTCGTGGTTAGCCCTCACAGGAACAGCATATCCACACCGTACCTACAAAACAATCAGAGCCAAAGTGTAAATCAGAATACCTTACGTTCAGTTCACACAACCGAGAAACGACCCAGTTTACAAGAGTCTAGTTTACAGGTACTTGTACCAAACAAAAATCTCACAGTCTTAACAATTAATCAACCACAGATTCTTTTCTTAAAACTTTGATTTTCTGTACTGCAGCAGTTACAAAGAACGTTACAGCGCACATACAGCGCGCCGAGGGATCATTTTCTTGGTCAAACCGGGAACAACACATCCGAAACAACGGAGCCGGAGATTAACTCTCGTCTGGAATCTCTTTGTTTAAGAATGACAGAACAAGCGATCGGTGGCTTCGGTGAGGCCTAACGAATTCTTCGTTTCGATGACTGGATCTACGCAGTAAGTCCTGTTTGAAAAGAGAAAGGGAAATTTTTATGAAGTGATATATAGATATATATGTGTCCGAGCTCCGTTTTTTCAAAGCCGAAGGCAAGACTGACTCCCATAGATCTTGCAACTAAAGAGATCGACAGCGATGATAGTGCTGACAGTTGTGCGTACTTTGACGCGCATAAATTCACACGCTTTAATAGCCCTACCAAATGAAAAGAAATGTCCGACATTTAAAGAGACATTACCGAGGACACTCAGCTTGCGACGTCTGAACGACTCGTGAGAATTTAAACAAAAAAAAATAATATTTTTTATTATACCCGATGCAATTATACTATTTAATGAAACTGACAGAATTTGGCAAGCCAAATGCTATTAGGAAGATAGATTCTTTCCTTGACTATTTGCTGCATCTATATAAATGTATTATATAAAGAATATATATGTATACACATATGATAGAATTTTATGGGAAGCGGATTAAATCGTTTAACGTATAATATGGAAAAAAAATGGGGGACGAAAAAGGTACACCACATTATTGTGCGATGTTTGCAATATTATTTTTTTTCGTGTTATCCATTTCGGGAAATGGAATTTCGTCTGATTTTAAGCGCCAGGGACACATTATACTAATGTAATGTAATTCATTTTAATGAACTGACTGATTTTACTTCTTTTTATCATTATTAGAATTATCTTTTTTAATCTGCTCTTGTCGCCATCGCCTCTATTGCTATATTACCATGATTGGTTTTTGTAATTGTCGTGAAAAAACAAGCTTTGCCACCATCATCGTCATCGTCGCCATCGTCATTACTATTCACCATATTATTATTGCTAGCATTATAGTTAATGCCATTATTATTGCTATGTAACCCTTATTATCACTGCTGATGCCACCATATCTCTCTGACAACCAACTAACACCAATTATTCGTATGCTTTTATGCTGTTACTATTTGTATCCTCTATCGTTATTGCTGCTTCTACTACTACCATTCTATCATTATGCTATCACTATTCCTACTACTCTACTACTAGTAGCGCCACTATTACTATTACAAGTACTGCTATTACTACTATTATACTATCTCCACTATCACTGTATTATCACTGTAACTTTCCCTAGAGTGGAAGCATACTTAAAAGAAGGAAAAAAGGAAAAGTTTGATAGTTCGTTACATGCATTGAAAAAAAAAGAAAACTGGAAAAATTAATGTAACATGAGAACGTACACGTTTTTTAAATTAGTCTCTAACTGTTCCAAGATGGGGCAATGAACAGCGTGTATGCTTTGTAGTTCTGCGCACAGATCTCGGGAAGATTTTTTACACACAGAGACACACGGACACACACAGACACAAACACTCGAATGCGAGAGTTACCAGGTGTCTCTTCTTTCGGGAACGTGGTTAGGCTGTAACGAGAGGAAAGAACAAAAAGAAATGAAAGCGGAAAAAAAGGCGAAGAGTTTATACAACAAACGGATTTTAAAGGCCTTAAGAATGTATTAAGCGAACGTAAAAAAAAAGGGTATAAGACTAAATATTATATGTAGTGACGTTGAGAGATGCGACGGAGACGCGTCGTTTAATTGCATCATGGTTAGGTGATGCAACATCGAAATCTGTGGCTTTAAATTATAAGCATACATCATTTAATACCTACTCTATTTACGGACTTTAGCATTCGAATCTAAACGTCGCGAGTAAACGTAGCATAATATTTTTCGTGCAAGTCAAGGAAAAAAAGAATTGGATGAAACGATGAAAGAAGTTTAAATTTAATGGTAACGATAATAATAATATTAATAATAAAAAATAATAATAATAATAACGATTAATGTAGTATTAGCGACTAACATACCGATAAACGCGAAACAAGAAAAAAAATATATATAAACGAAAGACTGAATAATTCACGCGCCGGGAGCCGGTTGAATTTTGGACGATTTGCACTCGTTTATTCGTGTAGGATAGTTGCACGCGCGCGTGAATATGAAACAATTGGAAGACTGCGGAAGGAAAAACCTGTCAAAATATTAAGAATTAGAACGAGATGCGCGAGAGAGAGAGAGAGAGAGAGAGAGTGAGAGAAAGAGAGCGAGTGAGAGAGAGCTAGAGCGAGAAACGAAACCAGTTTAAACGAGAATAATGTTTAGCTGTAGTTTGTAGGTTATAACAGTTATATTTTAACGATTATACTCTTACTAGGATGATGAATCTACATAATGGCGCACGGTGATTTCTCGATTAATTAAAATTAGCCTGTTCAAGCGAAACACGTAGGATCGTCTATGCAAACACGGAACGATAGAAAATATTTTAAAGTGACGATTTGTTCCCGGCAACGCGAAACTGGCTTTTACACGTGAATTACACACATACATGTACACACGCGCACACACAGACAAATTCAAAGAGAACATATTTTACACGAACACACTTCGGACAATTCCGTAAATAATTATGTCATACTCGGTTAGCCAAATCTGTTTCGAGCAAATTTTCGAGCAATGTTTGTATCACAATTTGCGAGAAAACGGCTTGTCCATTTGGTACCAAACCCCGCTTGGAGCAGAATTTGGTCCCTATTGTCTATGAATTTGGCAGCAAAACTTGTCAACAAATTCCGACCCAAATGCGGATACAGATGGATCGGAATTTATACATAGACAAATTTTCGAGGCAAATTCATAGAAAATTTCTTACTGGGTATACACACGTGAAAACGCGCAACCAAATCGTTTCACGTACGTGTACAAACATACACGATAAAATTGTACACGACACACGTACATATCGGAACGCATACGCAGAGAATGTACTGTTGTCCGACTAGAATTCCAGAGTTTCGTACACGTATGATTTCAGGAGAAACGGTCAAAAAACTAGTCAAACGATACAATTCTAATTTCTCTACCAGCTAACGTGTGCGTAGATAATTACTTGTACATTAATGAATTCGCGCCGCGATTGAATGAAAACAAATGAAAACACGAACAGAGAGAAAATCCTTGGAAACGCGCGCGCACGCGCGCGCCCAATCGGTAAAGGCAGCAACTCCAGTGAAGAAAAAAAAAAATAAAAAAAAAGAAACGAGAAAAATGATAAAAAGACAGGTGACAGATTGAATTAAAAAAGAGAGGGGGAGGGAGGGACAGAGAGAGAGAGAAAGAAAGACGAAGGAGGGGAAATGTATAACGACGATTTTTTACGTCGAAGCATGCAAAAAGTTGAAAAAGACTGCTTCCAAACGATTTCAGGAAACTCGTTCAACGTAGAATTATTATTTCATACTGAAACGCAGTATCTGAATAGGCGATCGATTTAAAAAAGAAAAAAAAAAACAAAAAAAAACGACGATGAAAAGAAAACGAGAGAAAAAAAGAAAAAGAAAAGGGCAGGACCTGAACTAAGTAACGAGAAACGCAGAGATATTATCCCGCATCGAACAAATGTATATGATGTAAGTAAATAATGTAATTGTGAGTAGCGCGCGATTCTGCCAAAGATCGACGACCGTTTGAACCACGAGCGAAACTTCTGAGCCCGACCCCTCGCGGCGTTCTCTTCGTTGTTAATTCGAATATAGTCATCATCGCATAGTCAAGACGCGTAGAATGGAGTGTGAACACTCTGTGCTTAGTACTTACACTGTCGTTATGTCAAGGGCCGCGGGAGCCATGGGCTTCGTTCAGGATGATGTTCGATCGAAGAACGATCGGTGCGCGCGGGGGCGCGGTATCGGTAGTTTTCAGGCAGAAACCTAGCGTGTGCGATTCGATGGCATCGAATGGATAAGATGGCATCCTCGCGTTGGAATACACTTAAACGGCTCTAGAAACTTGGGCATATGTATGTTGACGCACGGAACACATTTGTTCTGTAAACGGACGTGTTTGATCGACGCTTATCCATTCGTTGCATTTTGCTTTAATTCGCTTTAGAGAAGAGAACTCTGTACCACGATGAACGGTGTAATTTTTAAACGCTAGCACAGGATATTCTCTTTGGCCGGATGCTTGCGTTTCAGGTGATCGACTCGTGGGAAACGAGTAGTCATACACTATGTATGCGTGCCTATGTATACAGGGCGGGTGACCTAAAACTGGAACCCAATGTAACGTCTATACCTTTTAATTTTTAGGAGAAAATATCGCAAGAAAAGAATTTTTAACCACGTGCTTTAACGTATCAGTTAATGCAGCTTGTCATTCTCTATAAAGGAAGACTATTAAGCTATTAATGATGAAAATTTGATTAATTTACTCGGCACTTATGCTAAAGAACCTCTTCAACTTAACTATAATGAAACAGACTTTGTACTATTAGTACCACCTCTTTGCAAGACCGAGATTAGATACCTCCTGAATTAATAAATTTGATCATAATAACTTATTTTTTTATAGGGAGTGATTGATTTCATCCATGACCTTGGGGTCATGAAAAATGTGACATTGGACAAACTAATTGAATCATTGAAAAAAAAATATATTTCTTAAATATTTTTTAGGTTCCAGTTAAGGTGACTTACTTTGTATATATGTATATGCACATACATATGTATGTATCGAATAACATGAAAAAACATAGGAACTTTGTTTCAACTGGGAATATTTTCTCTGATAAAAAAAAGGCAAGTTTCCGGCCGAAAGCGTCGTTGATAACCCAGATAGCAAAACGGTGACACTGTCGACTAATTTGCGTCGGTAGGTTCAAACGAAGAAGTATGAAAGATTCGCGGAACGAGCACAGAAACGGTTAAGGCAGTTAATCATGGCGTGAAACTTGCCACCTCGAACCTCCGAGGGCTTCTGCCCTCTTTATGTTCTTTTAGGCGTGCTTTGGCTGGTGAACGTGAATACTGATGTGTAATAACGACAGTGTACGTAAACCAACGGTCTCTATATAGGTTCTGTGTAATTCTACTCGATTCGAGTGTTCGCACGTTACGGTTCACCGGTCGAACGTTTTTCTCGTACCACGGAAATAGATTTGTGACCTTTCGTATGGGCTCTGTGGGAACGGATCGAACGAGATTAGCGACGATAGCTTGAGAATAAACGTTGGCCAGCCAAATTTAGTGAGCCGTAAGTGAAACACCATTTTTATTCAAACGTAGAAAGAGGAAATTTCGAGCGATGTTCGACGACAGGCGTTTACGTATCTGGATCTCTCGTGTCTATCGATTGTGACGAGGAATAAGAATGGTTTGTCGAGGCTGGTATATTGCGTTGTCGCCAAAGAATGCCTCTGCTACGGCGCCTTCTGTTATTATTGTAAGAGACGTAGCTTTTGAATTATCAGATTGCTAACTGGGATATTTTAGTCACGTAAGCTGGATAACTTGTAAAAATGCAATTTTTGTACTGTTATAACGTTAAATAGACGAAGGTACACTGACGTTGTAGCGTGAAAGAACATTTTTCAATAAAAAATTTTTCATACGCAAATATCTGCGATTTGTCTGCATTATTTATTTTGTTCGCAAATTTCCTATTCCCGGCGTTTTCTCCTAGTACTTACACTGGCAATCCAACATTATTGGCAATTTATGCTTTTATGTTTTTAATCAGAACAATATTGTTAATACGAATGAGTTGTAGAGCTCATCCCGATTAAAATGAGTCCAAACACGACATCATTTGGACTGTTTTTAATGAGATTGTAATTTTTATCGTAACATTACGTATCAGTGAAACTTGTTCGATTATACTCGAATTTCACCTCATTTTCATCAGAAAAATCCCCTCCATTCGCTCGTCACAATTTTATGAGGATATATTGAAAAATCTAAAAGTTTAAACTTTCATACGTGCGCGATTCTCTATCCGCTTACATTGTATGTCGTCTGTCGTCGCTGGGTCATTGAAGCTCGGCGCTCGGCAAAAGTTATTCGAACATTTATTCGAAGCCTTCGAATAAAAGATACAGATGAAAGATGAAAAAATTTCTCGAAGTTTGAATAAATCCGCTTCGAATAAAAAAAAGTATCTTTATTCGTCGGATAAATTCTCGTCGAATAAAATTATTTATTCGATACTCGTCGAACAAAGATACCTTTTTTATTCGAACCTTCGAATAACGAATAAAGATGAAGTATCTTTTATTCGAATCGTTATTTAAATAATGTTTTATCTAAATTGACAATTGGTGTGTCCTTCCCGTCTCGAGTTCGACAGCTTGGTTTTCGCCGCGGACAAATAGATGTGGTTACTAATGTATATGTATTGACAATTACTCACAGAAAATTAAATTTAACAATACAATTAATGATTATACATAAAGTTTATTGCTGATAAAATATAAAGAATATTAAATGTAAAGAAACAATTCTATAAGGTATAAAAAATAGCAAACAATAGAATTATAATTAAAACTTAAAATGACAGACACTTTTCAAAACTTTTATCTCTACCTCTATGTTAGTGATACACAAACTGAAAATTTCATCGAAATCGGTTGACGGAGAAAAAAACAACGTGCATTGCATGATATAAGAATCTGTGTATCTGTGTGTTTGTACAAATAGCAATAATACTGCCACCAAATAGCTTTATATGGATAAGAGCCGTCGAAAGTTAGTTTCATTACATAACACTTTTATTTCGTTACTACCTTTACTTGAATAATTGCAGTCCAGCATTAGAAGTGGTATTATCGGTTAAATAAGTAAAAAAATTAATTTTCTGTTTTTTACTACGGATCACAATAAGAACGATTGAATTTTGTCATTACTTGAATATTGTATTTATTCTTTTTTTTTTATTCTATAACTATTACAGAATATATTTTGTTGAATAATCATTATTTTATAAATATCGCAATAAGTTCCAAATTAATTATAATTACACCTATAAACTATCGATTATAAAATAATGATTACAATGGTGAATAATATGGAAAATAAGAAGGCAATAACAGTGTAATGAAATTATACAATAAAAAATAATTATTTTCATTCTACGCATTATACGTTTATTTATTGCCTATGTCACTGACGTTTCTTCCGTAATTCACGAGCAAATGTTCTATTTAGGTAGCGAGCGCGGCATGTTTAGCGATGTTGGTATTTGAGATCAGTGATAGTTCCACGTTCTTAGTTCCACAACCGACGAGAGTATCTCGACATTGGAGCCGTTACCGACCGATCCCAGCACCCACCTGGCACCCACTTTGAGACTCGCAGTTTAACACGGGGGCTGGCAGTCTTTATATATATCTCGTCGGTGCCCTACGTCATCTTTAGCAGGAAACAGAACCAACGAGGCATAGGAGTAGACTCTACTCCTACCTTGTCTGTGGTATACGAGTAGACCAATCACCATATGGGGCAGAGACTTAAATCTGTGTTTGTGTTGTGATCTAGTTCACCAATTGGTTGGTTTATTCGAGTAGAAGACGCAAAAAGAACCGCTGATTTTTAGCAATGTCGGTATTTCAGATCGTGCGACACGAAACCCTGTATGGTGATTGGTCTACTTCTATCCCTCGTCTGTGGTACGACCAATCGTAAAATAATGTATACTTAACACCGATCAGTCCCATACTCCTTCCATGTTGGTTGCAGGTCTGATACTTTTCTGCTCCTATGTCGACTCTGGTGACTTCTTTCTAGCAGCGGCCAATACAACAGTAGATGTGGGGTAAATATATGTAATTTGCATTTTGTCGGCATTTAGATACAATGTAATCTATAATATTTCAAATAAAGGCCGCGTATCTAGTATCTTCTTCATCTATATTTTAAACATAACCAACTTAGATATGAAAAATAGAAAGTGGGGGTAGATCTGTTGTTCCTAATCAAATAAATATTGTGTGATTGTAAGAGAAAAATTAATAAAAACAATTTCAGGCCTCCACTAGCTAAAAATTTGTTTCAAAATGGGTACCGTAGAATACGGTTTTCCAATGATAGGAGGTCTAATGCCAGTAAGTAATAAGAAATTACGAATTATTCTAACTAGAAAAGTGTTTTTAATGTATAGTTGTAAGAAATGATACTTTTTTTCTGATACTCGTATTTTTAGCAAATTCAAGCGCTTATAGCACCGCCTGTATCAGAGGATTCAAAGGCAGCAAAAAATAAGAAGGACAAAGAAGAAAAGAAACACCCATACTTTAAAAGACGTGGACGAGGTCATAATCGCGATATCTGCGATGCTTGTAGAGATGGAGGAGAACTTATATGTTGTGATAAATGCCCTGCATCGTATCATTTACAATGCCAGTGAGTTTAAGGCTTTTTCGAATAACAAACAAGTCATCGTAGTAGTAATATCATAGATCGTGTTACTGAATAGTGATTATACATTTATTATTCCAAAGTTCTTGGATATTTACAGATCCTATCTTACAAACATACATATATTTTATACATTTCAAGACACGATCAGCTTTTAGTCTCTGATACTTCAGGGTACAACGATTAAACAAAGTATATAGCCAGATAAAATGTTCAATTGATTTTTGGTCACGCATTTTGATAGGGTCCTCAAAGAAAACCAGCCCCTTGTGTGGCAGGTCACAAGTAGATACCCCTACCATAAAGGTACTTATTGAGTGAATGCGCTTTTAATGAAGTATGTGTGGTCCATTTCTTCTGTTCTGCTTAATTAAAAATTATGAAAAAAGTCATGAACATTCTATCTAATAGCCACTATCATAATAATATAAACTTGGTCATCTGATAAATTCAATATAACATCAGCAATTTTAAGTTTCTGGAATCTTTTAAGAATCGATTTTGTGGTAAAAACTTTGAAAAATATTCACAGTCGTGTCTGCTATTAGATAGAAAGTTCATGAATTTTTTTCGTAATTTTTAATGTAATAGAACAAAAGAGATAGAGCATACATACTTCATTAAATCCGCATTCACCTGACAACTACTTTTATGATAGGGATACCGACTTTAAACTTGCCACACAGGGTTTCCTCTGGGAACCCTAAGTAAGTAGATGATAATTAAAAACTTTTAGTGGAAAATTTGATACATTTTACACTTCAGAACTACAACAATATCTGATATCAATAGCTGAAAACCTTCCAAAGGTATGTGGTGCTATTCATACTACAACACCTTTTTAGTTCTGAGGTGTAAGTATACTTATAAATTTTTAAATAAAATTTTTATTAATAAAAGAGTATAATTAAACGAAAACAAAATTTATATAGACAAATAAAATTTATAGTTATCCGGCAGTTGATCCAGCAGACATTCCTAATGGAGAATGGTTGTGTTATGCTTGTCGGTGTGCATCAAAAAGAAACCTTTTGGACAGCAAAGGCAATGAAAAAAATAAGAAGAAATCTGCTTTGGAGGTGCTAGCGTTGGCAGCATCTCTAGTCAATCCTAGAGAGTTTGAACTGCCTAAAGAATTGCAATTACCAATCATGTTTCCTGGTAGTAATAAAGTAGATTATGTTTCCGGTAGAAGAGGAAAACAACAAAGTGGAAATACTAATGGTATGTATATGTGATTCCTTTACAGAAGAGATTGTTATGTATGTATTTGAAAAAATAATACTTTTTTCATTAGCAGGAAGAAATCATTGCTTAGACAGTAATTTAATGGTACCTTTACCAGCACGTTTGTGCTTTGAATGTGGACGTAGTTGCAGAAAAGCACCGTTAATTGCATGCGATTACTGTCCATTGTATTTTCATCAAGATTGCTTGGATCCTCCACTTACAGCATTTCCTATTGGTAGATGGATGTGCCCTAATCACCCAAATCACTTCATAGACCAAAATTTATTGACATCTTGCAGGGTAACAGAACGTATTAAACTTTGGGATAAATATGCCAATCAACGTATAGATCAACATGCTGTAAAACTGGATTTTTTGCGTAAAGCACGCACAACAAACCCACTTTTTCGTACAAAAGTTAGGTTAGAAGGTCGAACGAGAGTAAAAGTTCCATGTTCTGTGAAATTCCAATATGAGCATCCACCAGAATTAGATCCTATACGATTTTATCATGATACTGTTATGCGATCTGTAAATAAAAACACTAAAAAGCAAAGCGCAGAAAGTAATGATTGCAGAACTCCTAAAGTAGAATACACAGAAATTAAGAAATCAGATGAGCAGATGGAGATAGAAAATGATGGTGAACTGAACAATGACGTAAAGGAGGAAAATAATAAGGACGAAATAAGTAATGAATCAAATTGTAATGAAAAAGTAGAAGAAGAAAATATAAATGAAAATAATTGTACAGATGATGGTAGTGTTGAGTATTGTGCAAAACATTTTGGTTATGACATAAAAGAAGGTGTACAGTTACTTGAAAGACCAGTATTGGAAGCATTAGCACTGCAACGATTAGAACAAATACTTGACACAGATGGAGAAAATTACCACTCTATCAATTGTCGTATGATGGCAAGAGCAGCTCTGTTTTCTTTAAATCATAAACCTAAACCACCATTTTTTATGATTCATAAAACATTAACTATAGGAAGTGGCCCAAACTGTGATTTAGTTTTATCCAATTATGGTAATTGCAGCTTTATATCTTCAAAGCATGCAATTATTTTCTTTGACGAGGTAATAATATTTAAAAAGTATTAAATGAATTTTATGCTAAAATTACACATTTAAGACAAATTTCAGATATGTGTAATATAATTATAATCATTTTCACGTTTTTACTTACAGAGTACAAAACGTTACGAACTATTAAACTATAGCGAATATGGAACTTTAGTTGATAACGTACTTTATTCTTGTAATTATAGCGACGTAACTAAAGAACAAGTGAAAGAAGAAATTGACGAGAAAATACAACTGGTAACAAAAGAACAGAAAACAACAGAAGCGGTGAAAGCTATAATAAAAGAAAAAGTATTACATTCTCAAGAACAAATAGAAAGAAAAAGAGTATTATGTAAATGTAATTTAACGAAATATGGAACAAGAAATACGGATCATTTAGAAGAAGGTTGGGAAGGAAGTGCTATTGTCGCTCATGGTTCTACGTTATCTTTTGGATGTCTGTTATTCGTATTTAATACGATGAATGCACATTTGGAGCGGTGAAACCCGCATTGTAAATGTTCCATCATTTTAATGTCCAGATATTTTCTTATGCTAAATACAATTAAATTAATGAAATCTGTTTCATTCAATCCTACTTTCCCGTAGATACTAAAAAATGAATTACGAAGGAGCATTTTATAAAAATAATTTATTAAATAGAATTATTTTACAGATTTTCATCTGCATCATCATTCTCAGGCTCATCAAAATCTCTAATTTTAACATCAGCATCTTCTCCATACTGAATAATATTATCGATAGTTAATTTAATATCCGCCATGTTTTCTTCATCTTTTATGTTTAATGGATAAAAACGCACAAGACTGTAGTCTTCTATAAGTCTTCCTATAGCCTCTGTGAGATTTCTATATTTTTCATTCCAAGAATCTTTTTCCATATCCGTTAATAAACTGTGCGGGTCAGGCTCTAGGTATTTATCTAATTGTTTTCGTGCAGTTTTAGATAATAAATCCATTTTACTAAGGATATTTATATGTGGCAATTCTAAATTAATCATTACGCTAAGAGCAGCCATTGTACCAGATAAAAATTTTGATCCATCAACCATAAACTGACTATCCACTAAAAAAATTCCACATATACGAAAATTGAGATTATGTAATACTGTTATTAATTGGCGAATAACTGTCATATGTGTATATAATTCTATTTGCCCAGGACAATCAAAAATAATATAATCATCGTCCACATCACCTAATTTTTCTTCTAACCATGTTGAATTCTCCAACAAGTATCTACAAACAATATTTTGAAATAAATACAACCTTCATAGTATCTATGACCGTGAAATGTTAATTTATGCACTTACTCCATACAAAATACAAGACCACCATTTGGTCCAAATCGTAATTCATCATCCTCCATAGCATCATCCAGTTGAATTAATTCCCTTATATCAACTAAAGGTTCATAATCAAAATATTCAGCTGCAGGATCTAAGTTTACTATTTCAATCACTTTTCCCTCATTGGCTGTATGTTGTTGCATGGCAGTACAGTATGTAGACTGTTAAAAAATATTTATTATTATATTGTCAAATATTTTTAAATGACAAATAACATTCATTGCAATATTACTACTATTAATTGATTTAAACATTTTTTATTTAATTTCTATATTTAGTAATTATTTACACACATGCAATTTTCAGTTATGTATTTAAATATAAAAAGAAAGAAATACCTTTCCACTGCCAGCTGGTCCCATTATAAGTTGTGCATATCTCATTTTTAATTGTTTGTTATTAATCAAATGTAATACAAGTGAAATAAAACGCACCTGCAAGCGTCGATTGTATTTTCATTTCACCATGTGCAATTCGATGTTGTCAAACCTGATAACTTTAAGTGAGATAAGGTTAGTTTAGTTAGGTTAGGTTCATCACACTTAATATGTAAATAAGTACACACCATATAAATGATATCAGATATACACTGAAAACAGAGAGTATTTCAAAAATATCCATAAGTGAAGGTAAAATGAAAGAGAAAATATATAGAAACTATATTATCTAATTGTAATCATGCATTGTTCATAGAAAATTATATTATTAGAAATAAGTAAGAAAAAGCCAGGATTCATAGGAATAAAAATCATTTCTTATGTTTAAATTTCTTAATTAAAAAAATATATTTAATATTCTAATAAGTGTACAATGTCTATTTAAAACAAACAAAAAAAAAAATTGCGTCAAAATACACATTATTGCTTAACTTATTATTCGAACATACATAAATATAAATACATGTAATCAATACATTTATCATAATTGTGTATGGACTAAAATGTATAAACTGCTATAACTATTATGAAAAAAAAAAGATTTTTGTCTTTTACAAAATTCTCTGTCTGCTATTTTATGCAAACTTTCTTATATGGCTCAATAAATTCTGAGACATATTGAATGAAGAAACGTATAATCTTCAATAACAATACATAAACTTAAGTTGTCTTAAAGTAATCATCTGTACTTGTTGTATATATGTGACCCTCAGAAACTAAGAAATCTAATATATTATCTATCTCTGACAAAACTCTTTTTGGTACTTGACTTTTAATTTCAGATCTTTCAATGCCAGATTCAGTGTTATTTTGGGCATGAATAATTTTATAAACTAAAGTTTGATCTCCTGTCATTCCGTAATAAGGTGAATCTTCACTCGGTCCATTATCTATTGTACTACCATTGTGACGAACCTCTGTCTCATTGCCCTTTTTAGCCATTGCTTCCGCTTTTAATGTAGCATAAGTAACCTCGAGAATATGATTTGTTAACTCATTTAAGTCTTGTAGCGGCCACATGCGCAAAATAAGAACATGTCGTTTATCATTTTGTTCTCGAAGTAAACCGACAATGCGAACGTAAGTATTCATCTGCATAGTCATATCTGATGCTTTTTTATCCGCTTCTAACCATTTCAGTGCTATTATTGTACCTGAATTATATTATATTATGTATATACATAAAACAATACATATAATATCAATAAAACCAACAGAAAATATAAAAGTTATCAAATCGAACCTGTTTGATCTTCAACATCGTAAGATATCTTTGTCGCAGTTTCTTCAACATTTCGTACTATCCCAAGAAACGTAAACATACGCGCAGGAATGCCCCAAAATTTTGTTTCTTCGGTAGAAGACGTAGCAAGCAAATGTCCTATCATAACAGGGACAATAGTTTGTGCTCTTCGCGATTTTGTATCATCCTGCCCATCTTTTCGACTATTGTCTAAAAAGCCACCTTCAAACTTTGCACTAGTATCTAAATTTGATGACCACATGATTACTTTTCGCTAAGTTAATTTTAATTTTCAGAAGCTAACAGAATTGTTAAGTATTTGTCCTACACGAAACGATGTAATGTAATAAAATCAGATAGATTGATAGGTACACCAAATCAAACAGAATTTCCGCGCGAATTTATTGAGTTTTGACATGGAATATTTTTATCGAAGAGTAACTGCATACATATAGAATTTTAAGGTTGCTGTTATGTGGCTCCTCATAGTGATTGAGATTGAGATTGAGATTTTTAGAGTTATTTACATATTTCAAGGTGGCAGTAATAACTTTGATATACGTGGAAAATTGTAGAAACACTATATATAATAATATACGTGGAAACTGATGGAAACGCCAAGGTATAGAATTTATTCTGAACAATTCTGTCGAAACGCGAGAATTAGTATCAGAAAGAAACTAGAATTACAGTTTTGTGAAAAAAGTTTTCTTGTGATTTAGTAACAAAAGTTGGAAGTGTTTCATGAAAACAAATTCTATGCTTAATAATTTTACAGAAGAAAAAGATGATTAAAATTTGTTTTGCAACTGAATTTTGGGTTTCACATAAACAAGACTTTAAAGTTAAGACTACTTATTCATTTGATTTATAAATTCATACAGGATATATTAAAAATATATTTTGTGTACATATATTTACAATTATATAACATTTCTTTGGAACAATTAATTTAAAAATTAAAGATATTTGTAGTTACAATTTCAGGTTTCATATATGATCGTAACATGAGTCACGTATATAACTCATTGTAAATTTGCCTTATGATATCACAATGCACTTGACGAAGGAATGTTTGCTCTTTCGGTTTGTTGATTTAAAATTACCATAAAAAGTATCATGGCGTCTAAAGCCGATGTGGAAAGTATTGTTAACGAACGTCGATTACGTCGGATATATGGCAAGTGTGCTATTTATATTTTTGACATTAATAAAATGCTTCGATTTTTCAAGCTTCGTAAATATTTACTGGAAATATTGAACCGGTGATGAGGTTATGTAACATCATTGTATTACGCATTTCAGATTGGTTGGATAATGGAAACAATAAGAAAGCTCTGCAAGAGGCAGATAAGGTGCTTAAGAAGCAGCCAAGTAATCAATGTGCCGAAATGCTCAAAGCTTTGGCCTTGTTGCGATTGGGTAAAGAAAATGAGTGTCAAGTTATTATGGATAAAGTACGCTCAAAAATACCCTGTGAGGATTCTACTCTACAGGTTATGAGCATTTGTTACAGAGAAATACATCAACGTAAGCTTGATTAGTTTTCAGAATATGGAGTTTATAAAAATATATTATTAAAGTATAACTTTAGATATGGTTGTTTGTAGCAAACAAAATTAGTGAAGTATACGAGGCTGCGACTAAAGCAGATCCAAATAATGAGGAATTATTAACTCATCTTTTTATGTCATATGTACGTCTTGGAGATTACACGAAACAACGACTAACAGCGCTTGACTTATACAAACTAAAACCAAAAAATCCTTATTATTTTTGGGCTGTGATGAGCATAGTTATGCAGGCCATACATGCAGAAGAGAAATTAGCAAAGACAGTTATTTTACCTTTAGCAGAGAGAATGGTTTGTAAATTATATTGAAATTAATAAATTCTTTCAATAAATAAGTTACTAATTATAGTTTTAATAATGAATTAATTTGATAACAAGGTGATGAAGATAATTGAAGAGGGTAAAATGGAAGCAGAACAAGAAGTCCAACTGTATTTAATGATATTGGAGCTTCAAGGTAAAAGCGAAGAAATGTTAAATGTTTTATCTGGGCCTTTAGCAGTGCATCTTTCACCTATTTCTCAAGCGAAAGCAGCTCTTTTGTTGAAGTTGGAACGTTTTCCTGAAGCAGCAAATGCATATAAAGAACTCATCAATGAAAAGTGAGTACAATATATTGTTACAGTTTCTAAACATAATACTCTGGTATTATATATTGTATTTGTATATTATGAGTAGTACAGACAATTGGGTATATTATAAAGATTATCTTTCTGCGGCTTTGAAATTTCAAAAACCTGAAGAATGTTTAGAATTCTTTGATAAGATTATAACTACGTCAGAGAAAAAAGTCAGGTCTCCATACTTGGCTAAGTTCGAATTATTCAAACGCACTCAAAGTAAAGGAACCGTTGAGAACACTGCTGAACCAATGAATATAATGCATCAGTATTTCTCACAGTTTGGAGAAAAACAATGTGTAGTTGAAGATTTACGACTGTACTTAAATTTGTTACCACAAGTGAGCAAGTTGGAATTGCTTCAAAAAGTAAGTAGTAAAATTTTGGAGTATGTTACTTTTCGACTTTTGTTTCTATTTGCAATATATTACTTAAATACTTTCACTCTTTTAGATAGAGAAGGATGTAGGTGTTAAACCAGACGAATTTCCAGTAACTGTGCAGCAAATGCAAAGACATATTCATTTAGAACAGCTACGTCGTATCTGTGGTTTGCATCATTTCCCTAACATATGCGTAGATGAACAAAACCAACTAGTAGAACGATTATGTAAATTATACGAAAAGGGTAATGAGTTGTGCCCAATTCAGGAAAGATTACCAACAGATTTTTGCCCTGCGGATTCTTACATACTTTTAGCTACACATTTACTGCATGAACTGTGGAGCAATACCGATGAAGCATCTTACCTCTACAGGTGATAATATTTCTAATAAAATTTATTTAGACAAGTTACTATTTACATAATAAAACTAAAAAATACTTTTGTAGAGCCATGTCAATATTAGAGCGCGGTTTATTATCAAGTCCTGCAAATTTTCACATAAAAATTTTACTTGTGCGAATATATTTGGAGGCTGGATTAGTAGGTGCAGCAGACCATATTTTTACGTTATTAGATGTTAAACATATTCAATTAGACTCTTTGGGCCATTTACTTGCTCCACTGCTAGCTCCGCTTGGCCATCTTTTCTTGGCTTCTGCAAATTTAGAGATTTCCAATAAGTTTTTCGTCGCAAACTGCAAAGATGTATGTATTAATGTAGCATATAATTTGGAAAATCAAGGAACTCTTTCCAAACCTAATTTATAATCTTATGTATTAATCCCAATATGTAACCAGAGTGCAGATCACCTAACGTTCGCCTATAAATATGGAAGTTTTGTAAAAATCCAAGAATTTGTGGAGTTGCGGGAGCGTTTAGAGAATTCCTTCCATTTTGTTATGACTACAATGGATAAAATGCTCTTGGAATTAAGTTGGTGTGACAGCCCTACATCGCTGTTCTCTACTATAAATAGTATGCATATTCAGCCTGAGGAAGATTCAGTACGTTTGAATGCCTTGCGGGATAATCGCGATTTGAAGGTAATAATAGTGATTATAATATATAATATTTTGTAATGGAAACCTAAGATTTCAATGCGCTACTACGTTTTATGTGATCAGGTTGTTTGCGGATGGGAACCATTGACGGAAAACGAAGTAGATCCGACGATGCAAAACGAAACACGCGAATGTATGTTAAGACTACTTGTGGCAAGGAATTTAATACTGAAAATTTTAGCAGCAAGTGCATCACCGGATTCTTCATCGCTTTTAAGTCGACTATCTAGCGAATTGAAACAGTTAGATAGTGAGCAAATACCTTTGACTCTGCAAGCTTTCGAATCAGAAGGAAAGAAGAATAGGCCGTGTAAAATATTGGTTCCTATGGATGCGGTGGAAAGGTTACGAGAAGCTCATTATTCTGGGCAGTTGAAGATGATTGCTCTGTTGGCGGAATCGCTATCTCAAACAGGTTATCCCGACTTTGAATGTATTAAAATGCTTCGAGCGTCTCCATGCTTGCAGACAATGGATATCCCTAAAAAAGAAATTCCAGTATCCTTTAAACATTTTCTGTTGAGAGCATCCACGTGTAGCGAATCTCTTGCAATTATTAGTGCCATATGTACTATGTATGCAACTCGATTACAACCTCAAGCTTCGAAGAAGAAAAGTAAAAAATTAATTAAGGAAATAGAATCGCTTTCATTGAACGATAACGATAATGTAAGAATGCTCACTGAAGTTTCATACTAATTACTCATATTGTTTTTAATTATTACTAATTTAAACTTTCTTTATACGATTCCAGAGTTGGAAAGATACTTCAGATTTACTTGCAGAAATGATTCAGAATTTAGACTCGGTGCTTACTGAATTTGAAAAGTATCAACTAAATACGGGACTAAATGATAGTGATGATGATGTGCGTGCAACGATAATAAGATACGGACAAGCTAGTCTAGGACAAAGCTGTGGACCTCTGAAATCTCGAACACAAATCACTCTGAAATTGTTGAATAGTTTAAAGAACTGAAAATGTACGAAAATTCTTATACAAAGAATATCCATCCAACTATTTACTAATTTTTAAAATTAATTCATTTATTGTGTACATTATTTTTACTTAGTCCTAACCAATTATAGATACCAACAGAACTGTTTATTACAAATTAAAATCTATATGTAACTTCAATCGCGACAAATCTGTGAACTTTGGTAATTTAGAGACTCCTCTGTTAAATAGTTATGTTCTTTTTATAGATTATTTCACCAACTACCATAAAATTATGTTTCAAAATAGTTGTGGAAATGTCGTCTCTGTAAAGCGCAAGATGAATACATGTTTTATTACTTTGTAGCAAACTATGATGTTGAAAACACAATTTAAAGACAAAACATTTCTTATATGTTTTTCAGATATTTTCGTCTGTATATATTTTGAAATTAGTTTATAATTTCTAACATATTTTAAATGTTGTTACAGATCCATTTAAAATGCAAATTTTTATAATTCACTTAAATTTTTCGTTCTGGAAACAATAGATATCTGTCTAAAAAATGTGTATAAATCATAAATAAAATGTATCACAAATAGTAACACAAAATTAATTTAAAGAAAAATATTATTTTTAGTTGTTTTATGACAAAGCTACTTATTTGTACTTTGCCTTCTACATTGTACATTAATAAATTTATTACTTGTTAATCATGTAATTTAAATAATCAGTTGACTAAAATGTACGAAATTAATAAATTGAATAAATTTATATGAAACTAAATTTCATTTTTTTTATTACACATTCATAGTTATCGAATATTACCATGTTACTTTCGATTCATGACGTATGATAGAACCCCGATTATTCGAACTAGTCAAGGAACATTGGTGTTTGCGGATAAGGTCATTTTAGAATAATAGAGCAGTACATAGAACATAAATATTAATAATAATTATAAATAATTAAATAAAATACGATTCAGTTATGTATATTAAAATTTATAGGTTCAAAATCTATAAATGATTTGTTTACATATGAAATGTGTTCGTATAATAGAACGTTCAAATGATGAAAGTTCTGTTCTATTTTGTTTGTAATTAAATTTTCTTAATGATCAATATATTAAACAATATTGTGTTAATAAAATTATGATATCTACCGTATCTTTTGTATGTTTTATATCGAGCATTATGTATTTCAAATTCATGGCATGTAGATAAATTTTTGACATTGTTTCTGCACAATAATCAACAAAGTGGTAACAAACTGAGAATTATTTAATTGTATCATTATTATTGGCACGATTACTGTTCAAAACTAGAAAAATCAAATGATTCTTATAATTTCGTAGCAGAGTTCATAGCTATTGCGCAGAAGTTACATAGTTTGTTATATGTAGTCTACTGTATTCTCTATAGTGTATCGTATATGATAAACACATACATATGTAGCTATATCAGAGTCAGAGAGGAATTTCCTCTCTGGCTATATGTTCGACTTGTAGATATTATCAGGTATTTCTTGTTTGTATGCTGTTTTATAGTAAGAGATTTGTGACACAACCACAGTTATGATAAATGTCCAAGCTTTCAAATCTGGAGTACTTTTAATTGGATGGACAGCTATTATGACCTACAGTGACAGTATACATCCAAAATAACATTTTTCGTTTAAGGAACAGACCATAATAATTAATGTTACGATGGTAAATGTTACTTATAGTAATCCATGTATTGAGTTTATATGAAATTTTATGTATTCCTAATAATTCATAATCCACGTATCAATTACAGTCAACAAACTGGAGTAACCTTAATGATAGTACGGAAAATGTTCCGGGTGGATTTTTTAACGACAGTCGCAATTCCGTTGGCGGAAGTAAAGGAACTGTTCAAAGAGTGCAAAACAATGTTCCTGTTATGATTAAACATTTAAACAATTCTTACAGCGATTTAAAAATTTGGGGATCGTCTGTTAATATTATCACTTTCATTGGCATTTTGCGACATATTGAAGAAGGCACTACTAAGGAAACTTACGAAATTGAAGATGAAACAAGTAATGAATGTTTATGTATTCTATTTACAGTTTAATTTAAATAAAATTATTTAAAAAATAGAACATAAATTAAATTTAAATATGTAAACAGTATTTAATATATTTTTTTTGTAAATAAAATATTTCTGTAGTAACAAGGTCCTGAAAGATTTTTCATAATTTAGTACAGTAATATGAAGATATAAAGAAAGTATAATATGTATTCATAATTGATTGTCATATTACAGGTAGTATTACAGCTTTTCGTTGGTTGGAATCTGAAAAAACAACTGTAGCACCTACGCTTAAAGTAAATACTTATGTACGAGTGTATGGACACTTACGTGAACAAAATAATAAGAAGCATGTATTAATACTAAAAATGTGGCCTCTAGCAGATTTAAATGAATTGACTAATCACTTATTAGAAGTAACATATGCTATGTTAAAGAGTGAGAAATTAAGCAATACAAATCATGACACTTCTAATGCAATGCAAACGGATGATGTCATGACAACTGATAATCTTATTAGTGGTTTAACAAAAGAACAAACATTAGTTTTTAAGATTATTCAGGCAGAAAACGGTAGTGAAAATGGAATTGAGAGACACATACTTAAAAGTCGAGTATCAAAGAATATGTTATCAACCATTGATGATATAATTGATTTTCTTACAAGTGAAGGACATATATATACAACACTTACTGATGACCATTTCAAAACAACTTAATTAATAATAATACGTCCTAAATGATTTTGATTTCTACATGACTTTATCTATATGAATTAGATATATAAGACTTTGTTACTTTACACATGAACATTGTAAATAATTATGAACAGAGAAATATACCTGAAGTATATTATACAAATTACAATTCTTTTCTTAATTCTTTTTTCTTTGAGCTATCATTGTCTTGTTTTAATTAAATATTCTTAATAATTCATTAAGAACAAAATTGATCTCTTCTAATTAGCTAATATTTATGAATGTCGTGAAACACTTGCTAACACTTTCCCTCAGTTCCTATAAATGTCTATTGAATATTTTTGAAATATTAACTATACTTCAATAATTAATTAATTGATTCATTTTTACAAATACTTTATTAAACACTGTAAAGTGTAGTACATAGTATCACAACATCTGTAGTCTATATGTATTGTATACATAGTAATTATTACATATTTAATTCACAAATATATATAGAAAAGAGCGTTTCAATTATTATGTGCTGAAATCCTGCTTATTATGTCATTTCATAAGTTGATCAACATAATTCGCTTTATATAATTAAACTAATTTATTAGGTAGATAAGTATAATTATAAAAAAAATAACATACATATATTGTAGGTACAGTTTTTCAGTATGCTGTATTTTGAATATTCATTTCTAGTATATGCAAACTAAGTATTCGAACAGTTTCGTTACATACTCACAGCCAACATCTAAAGTAAAAATTCATTATACATAATTTTTATGTTCATACATCTGTATTTGATGGTTTAAATTCTACTGGTAATAAATCATATTTAAATACAGTCGTACAGTATATACATCGAATAGCAATACATGAGAAATTATAAGTTGATGCTCCGTAGTTTTATAAATGTTTTGTAGATTGTCAATAATGACAATATTATGTCTTCCAAAAATAATTAGATTACATTTGCAGTCAATATAGTTTTGTTTGCATTTTTGTAATACATAGTTTTTTTTTTTAACCGAATAATGTATTTGAAAGATATTACATTTTCACTTACAATAGTTTTCATAAAAGAAATACATGACTTTCTTTATAGTTCACATGTGAACTTTTGGCACCTGTTTTATTTGCCATGTACAGAAATTTTTCAAACATATCTTTTCATTTTAGCTGGTATAACTTGCACATCAATTATACATTCTTCATGTTTTAAAAATGCATATACATTTACAAATTATAATATAAAAGTTTTTTCCTGATTATCATAATACATTAAGTGTCCTGCACCCTTAAGGAAAAAGTGTTTGTTCATGTCAGCAAAATCAATTCGCTGAATAAAAAATTAAGTTCTGTGTCCAACTAACTGTTATACAAATGTCTATGTTGATGAAACTAGCGTAAAATACATTTAAGTATAACAATTGAAAATTACAGTATACATATTATCCTTAATAATGTATTAAAGAATTAACATTTTTAACAAAATGGAGTTTTGCCATGAGGATGTCAATTTATTGTCATATATTATGAATGTAAAAATTTTATATAAATATAGTATTTTTGACATAAAAAAATGACTTTTGAAATCTTTTCTTATATCATAGCGATTTTATCAATTAGTATACTCAAATGTATAACGCACACTTAGCAGATGTAAGTTGGTGTCACCATATTGTACCTGATTGAATTTAACATAAATTTGTTTGTTAACAATTGTTTCGAGCCAAAACCTCTGCAGAGTAGTAAATAACGTAGCAACAAAAAACAACAAAGTTACATCAATATTTTCTTTTACATCAAGTATTTTCTTTTTTCTTCTTTGATAAACTGCATGAAATTCAAATTTACAAAACTTAGTACAACCAATAAATGTACATATATTTGAACATGTTACACACATACACGCACACGCACGCACATACAAGCCGATTATTTAAGAATTCAGATATTTATCTAATCTAGTCTCGATGACAATCAAGCAGCAATAAATAATTGAAAAATAAAATTGAACATATATTCATTATAAAGTGAATGTAACAGGAGTTGTATTCATTCCTATGTCAATATAGTTTAGATAAATAATATGTCGATAAAAGAATGTATTTCATAATTACTGGGAAGTATTTATACTAATATAATAAAGGCAGCTGATACTGGGAACATCTTTATAAATCTATGACAGATAGTATTGTATTAGGTATAATAATCTGCATAGACAATAAGCCTTTCAAATAAATACATTTATCAGTTGAACGTACAGTACAATATATTAAGCAATCAATGCAAGTTTGTTTACCAATATAAATTAGTCTTTACAAATGTCTCCCGACCAAACCTGGCAAGGCGACGCGTGTGTGCAGTGGTAGTAGTGGTCCCGGAATAACTTCTCCCATCACAGTTCCCAGCTGCCCCACAAAGTATTAAAAACATCAAGAATCCGTCTCTCGATTCTTACATATTATTTAGTGACATACTAAATACAATTATTAAACTATCAATATTGTGTATTTGGAAAATTCTGGTTAAAGTCATTCATGAAACATTACATACAACATATAAAGAGCTAGACAATTGCGACTAAATATTTCGCAAAAAAATACTATGATTAGAAAAAGTTTGTAAAACAAGGAAAAGGCTTTTTTGTAATCATAAGAATAATTTAAATTATATAAAATATAATAATAGGGTTACCATATTTTAGGAAAGATAATACAGAATACTCCAAAAGAAATTAATTTTAATATCGAAACTCGTTGTACCCAATATACCCTTTATCCTAATTAAAATATTACTAAGATTTCATATTTCTTAATGTTTTCGAATAAATAAATTGATGATTCATTTTTTTCCATTTGCTATATAATTGCACATTTGAAAATCCTACATTTGTTTCAACCAGAAATACAACCTTGTAATAAATTGTAAATTGAAGAACGGTTTGGATTAATCCTGGACTTTTGGTAACCCTAAGTAGTAATGTTGAAACAATTTTATTATTATATACATAAGATTTCAATTCTCAAAAATCTATGTATTGCAATTTTAAAATTTATGAATGGCAATTCTTACTTTACCCTCTCCTTGTTGTCTACTTTCAGTATATATCAATACTTACATCAAAGTTTTTGTTGTTACTGTATTTTTATCTTGTCCAAAATACTGAACAATATTTTTTGAACAAAAGAAACATCAGAAAAATATAATCAACATTTACAGAAACTATATAATATAAAATAGTAATATTGTTGCGAAGACATGAAGTTATGGCAGCTGTGAAGTTGTTTCCCCCTATGACATTCAGAAGATATTGTAAAGGTTTAAATTAAAGCCATCCCTGTGATCGAGAGAAGTCAACTTCCGTATTGAGACTGTGGTTTCTGGACACCAAGGGTGGTTGTGACCAAGACGTCAAAGAAAAGAAACGTTGAACGATAATAGAGATGTAGAATTAATCATTTCTTTATAAATAAATATTGATAAAGTTTTCGTTAAGACTTTCTATAATATATTTGTAAATAAAAAATGTGTTCTCCGGCGAGAAGAAGCCAAAGCAGCCTCCGCAACAATATCGTATGACACCAAGATTGCATATGCACATACCTAGGTCATGATTCACTCACTATCAATTGAGGTATTGCTTACAAAGTACCAAAGAACATACACATACATCTTGTATCATTTTAAGAATTTTAAACTTATCTAGTAACAGGATTACATGGATTAGAAATTAAATACATTCAGAATTCATGAAAGAAACAAGATAATGTTAAACAATACAAACAATTATGGCATGATGTAAAATAAGAAGAATACTGCTTTAATATTAAAAACATAATTGCAGCCAAATCTTCAAAAATGTATACAACTCACTATCAGTAATAAAGTATACGTTAAATTCACTTTTACAAATGTGTTCTGTTTGGGGAGCTCCTTAGATGTGTATCTGGAGAAACCAAATAGAATTAAGCAATAAAAACAAATTAAATGAAAGAATAAAATTAATAGCAATAATAAAATGATAAAAAATGAAAAATCTACATATACCACTAAAAACACTCTATTACAACTGTACAAACAGTCATAAAACATTTATATCTGTAAGAATAAATTGTTTGCCGATTGCACAGTAATTTACTTAATTTAGAGAAAAACTTGAATAGTTCTAATATGACTTATACGGAAATTGAATTGAATTTAAATTTCAGATTTACAAGGGAACATACCAAACCCGCGGACATACCGATTTTAATGAAATTAACATAATCTCTCACTTAACTATACTCTTAGTTAATAGAAAAATATTGGACATATGTTTTTGTACAACCCTTAAAGTTTTAGATGAATGGTATATTTTCTTGAACGACTTGAAAATTAGTGGGTGAGTAGATTAAAATGTTTTATATTCTCTAGTTACAAAGATATTCAAGAAAATATACTTTTCATCCTTAACTTTGAAAGCAATTTCATCCCTCGAATACGGACGACTGTCAAAACAACATTTTTTCAAAATTGGTGTCTCATATAAATTTCATTAAAATTGGTATTCCTGAATTCAATATGTTCTCTTGTTAATTATTTTTTACATTCTAATATACGAATATGATACGTAAAACTTAAGCATAAGGATGTATGCATTAAGCTATTTGCAGGCACTGTGTAAAGAGTATGTCAAGAACTTTACTTAAAAATTAGGGGGAGGTAATAGTACAGCAAGAAATATTTTTAATAATGTGAAGGAAGCTGACAGAATAAAATTATTTTCTTCTCTAAGAATGACTTGTTACTAGTAGTGTAAGTAGTGTGCAAGCGGCAAATTTGAAATAACATTCTTAATAGAAAACATAATGGCTGGAAAGTGATTTGGTTTCTCATGCAATAACATTCAATAAATAACAGACCTAAACTAAACTTTTTGTAAGTACAACTATATCTAGATGAGATGTAGGAAGTGTAAGGAAAAATAAAAAAGAATTGCAAGGGACAATGTCTACTCCCTCAACCTGTTAATAAGTTTTGATGTTACTAAAGTATGAAAGCTTACGGATTCATTGAATACTGAAAATTATGTTTAATGTTCAGTTACAATATTTGTAAGAAGTATGGCAATTTCAATAACATTTTTCTGTACATTATGCCTGTGTCGAGCCTTTTGCTATAATTATTCTACTTTCAAAGAAATCACAATATGTACATATCCTAGGAATTTTTCGTTTACGTCCTATGTATGTATCATCTGGCTTTTGTAAATTGCATTCATACTAAAATACACCACACTATCACGCCAACAAGCTCTGATTACAGAGACAACGAATCAATATTCTTTTGCACCAATATTATCTTTTTACCTTATTGCTAATGTTAAAAAAAGGTACAGTTAACGCAACGTTTCATAACAGCTCCTAATCGTTTAAATAAATATGTTACATAAACATAAATTGTGACTTGAATATGATAAAATGAATAAATATTAAATTTTCTTTGAAATAAAAGAGTTTATATACCATTTTTTTAATCTATACAAAAATATGAGATTGTTAGCTAATAATACAGATCTTGATCCCATGGCAATGAGAACAATTGAAGTGAAATTATTATTAAAAATATTTTATACAAAGTAATTACTTTTAGTTGTTTCTCCTACCCCCAAAGTCTGTATTACAAAGTTTTTTTTCAAAAAATCTTCTCAAAATACTATTTTCAATGGTTTCTGCCCCATTACAATGTTCGTAATGGAATAAATCCTTCCATTCCAATGATTCTTAGGTCTTCATCATCATCATCATCGTCATCATCATCAATCCTTTTTCTCTAAAAAAATCGGTAAGAACGCGATCAAATGTAGACTAGAGAAATTACTTTAAATGGCTAAAGAAAAAGTCGGACAAAAACACAAGTTCTTGGCGCTTAAGTTAAATTAACAGAAATACCTTTTTAACATTCAACAGTACAGCTATATCAGCAGACATTAAACATAATTTTCAAATTAAGAACATAAATTTCAAATGAAATTCTATGCAGAAATCAGAAATAAAATGTGTCTCTTTATATTAATTAGTCTATATTACGTGAACGAGGAAGTGTTAAATTGTAGAGTGTCACATACATGTATATTGATTCTTCAATAAATTCTAACTCATTAATTCTTCATGTATTTATTAAAGATAATCAGTGACTAGAATAGTTGCATACATTTACTGCACTTGTAAAATAACTTTGGTAAGAACACTATATGTATGTAAATTCATGCCTATACAGTAGGGTTTCAACTTTAGTATATTTTATAATTCATTGATATTTTATCAGTGTAGAAGTACTGTTGATATTGTTTAATAACCCATAAAAACTAATTATGTTAAATAGCAATACATAATATCTTTCTCTTGTAAACAAAGTTTACTCGCAAAGGTCTTTGGCAATAGATACGTATGCATATTGACAATGCAAAAGTAACATTTTACAATTGCATATCATGTACGCTATTTAGTATAGATCACGTGTATATCGTCGCCTTCCTACAGTGAAGATAAATGAATTTCTCATGCATATCAACACATTTTATATGAAAGAATTTAGCGTAAGCAATTATTTGTCAAGTTAGGAAAGCATATAATCAATTAGTGAGTTTCCTATAAACTGCTAAGGACATTCACGGGAAGCTTAAGACATCGAATAGAAACGAAAGCGTTACTCTAAACATTGAATTAATACTTTCATATAAAATGGAAAGACTATGTTGTACATGTGTCTTCAAGAATGTTTATATGTAAATGGTATAACAAAGGGGCATTTTCAAGTGACGTGTAAAATATAATTACAGGAAATAGTCAGTTACAAATGATAAATTTATCATTTGTACTAATGTACGAAGTATTCTCGCGTATGGATAAGTTTTGTACAAAAATTTGAGTTTCTCAATTGAAATGTTAACTTCTACCTTCTGTGTAAGTTAAGAATTACATAAGGTTCATCTGGATTAGTGGCATCTGTGTTGTTAGGTTGATAGCACGGGTTAATAGTGTAATTGAGATTAGGTTGATGAAAACTCACCGGTTGAACACTAGTCCTTCGTCGTTCCATTTCACGATCTTCAAGACAAAAATCTGAATCTGAATCTATTTTTCTAATTGCGTCATCCTATGACATTAGAAATCAGAGTATTAATTAGCAGACCATAATTATCTGTTTATGCGCATTCGATATACGTTTATACCTCTGTCATTTGCTGCGTTGTTGTAAGAATCCTTGCCAGAGGACCACAACATACAGGTAGTGTCTCCAGTAACGTAGGTCTGGAGTGTGTAAGGAGCGGCTTCATGTAGCGAGTATCAAAATCACCCCAGATCCTGGCAAGTAATGCTTTTTCATTAGGTTTTGCACTACTGCCTGGTAATGACCCATCCTGCATAGAATTATACTGTGAAAGGTGAAGGATACTTCGATTATCCATCCTGTATGATCATGATACTTTCTTCAAATGTAATCAACTAAACAATTGTTGTTGTTGTTGTTATTATTACTATTATTATTATTAAAGACGCTTTGAGAGGCATTTAGTTTTTTTAAATAATTTAAATTATATAACAATAATGTAAAGATTAAAATAGGCATAAGGCAATTTCAGAAAACATTGATACGAATAATATTTCTTGTGTAAATAAAGTATTTAGTGGTAGGTATTAATGAACATGCGTTGTTGTTCGTCATTACATTCGTGTACCCTGTTAATTATGATTGTATACGTTTTGTTAATGGATACATAAATATGTATAAATATATTTTGTATGCTACTAATTATCAACATACAGAATGGATAACAAAAATGATACGAAAAAATATTTAAGCACATGCTGTTCCCGAATGAAACTTGATAAAAAAAAAATTCATGGTTTAAGTATATTTACAATGTGTAATTGATTAATGTATTAAATATATAAATGTTGCTAAAAATGAAAATAAACATTTGTAAAATTGTTAATACTATAATTTACCAAGTTTCTATTAAGCTGCTTTCAGCAGGTAAATAATTAAACAATTTATTGATATATTTAAAAAAATTAATAATTATTTTAATTATATTTTTAAAAATAATAATTTGCATCATTATAAGAATTAATTTGTAAGCGATAAAGTGTTAAAGAACTCTGATAATATGAAATACGTGTTTTTTATATGTATATGCACCAATACTGGTAATTTGTATAAACAAACACAAACTATTGTTAATAGTTATTGCAAATATTTTAATAAGATGAGATATCCTAGATTTTTCGATTATCTGTCTATTAACGGCAGAAAGCAACTCTTATAATACCAGTCATAATGCACAAAACTAGTAATTTGTATTCTATATTCTATACAATTGCATAAGAAAACATGAAACATATGCTACAAACACAAATGCCAAAATACCGATAATTTTGAATACACAATTTTTTATATGAGACTTATTCCGGACCATGTACATAATAATACTCAATTCTTGAATTAATAAGAAAACATACCGAAGGACTTCGCTCCCTACGTATGTCCAGATCTCCAAAGCCACCTTCGCCTCCAGACTATTAAAATTAGCAAGTTAAAGTTCCTGTACTTACTAGATTAATTATCAAGCGTCATTATATAGAATTAATAAAGCATTCTTATAAATCTCATTATAATGTAATAGACATGCTGGATTCCTCAAAAAGTTAAGTTCTAGTGCAAGCTATAGTTTTAGTAGTTTTTGTGCATCAATAACCCAATATTATATAAGTGTGGCTATAAGAAACAAATGTTAGTGAATATAATCTTTAGAAACAATCAATAAGTACAGAAATTATATTCCTAAAAATTTTCAACCAGATTCCATAATATTAAAAATGCATATCTAAAGACGTCGGGTTATAAAGGATGACAAAATATTAGCAATATTAGAATAATCTCGTTTAAAGCATTCATGCATGAATACCTTTGCACATAAATTATTCTAAAGAAAACACCATTACGCATAAATTTTAAATCAATTTAAATAAACAAAATACTTATATGCGGATTACAAGTAGATGATCAAAAATCTTTTGTATTTACGTTAACTTAATTTTATGTGAATTTATTATCATTAAAATCATTGTTGGAATAAAATAATAATGAAAAACTAATAATGAACCAATAAATAAAAATGAATATATCCTCATACAGTTTCTACTAGCATCAGGTATTAAGTACTTAATGTTAAGTGCTTGTTAAAATACTAAATTATATTTTCGTATCTACTGGGAGATGCTTTCTGTTATAAAATATAAATTTTTGTGTAGAATATTCTAAAGATAATCTTATTAAAATTTTGCTCTCAGAAATTATTTGCATTTCTATACTTCATGAAAATGAGTTGTATAAATTTGTATACTTCTGTTCCTTCTTTTATAGTGCCTACGGTTCTAATATGTTTACATAAAACATTGTAAAAAAGGGGATGATAATTCATATCTTCGCGTAGCAACCAACATTGATAAAGATTATATGTATATAAGCAAGAATTGAAACTTAATTACTAAAGTCACCAACAAAGTGCAGCTTTTTTAAACTAGGTATTAGCAACACACAAGTTATTATACATTCTCATCTTAGAAGGCTGTTTCTAAAAATTGTTATCAATTTGTTTACATTGACATTTTATGAAAAAAAGACAAAATAAATAAATAGATCTAGCACACAAAGTATGTTAATGCAAATTCAATTTCATATTACACTAGTGAATCAGTGCTAACAATTCGAATTTAATATTGAAAAATACCTAAAATACTTACACTACGCATTCCATTATGCGATAATCCTTCTATTTCTTCATCCACCCCGACTCTAAAATATGATCAGTTTGAATGTAATCATTGTAAGCAACTACGTAGTACATAAACGTAATTATTTGAATATTTCTGTAAACTCACGGTATATTAAACCAACTCAAAAACTGAGTTGTTCCTCCACCTTGGAAAATGACTGTCAGAATTACAATTAAGCTTGTTGTTGTCAGCATAGCTTGTCGGGCGTCTGACACAGTATTCCTGATGGCTAAAGCGAAACTCATAGCGCCTCTTAATCCAGCAAAAAACAACATGTGTTGGTAATTTAATGAAATTTTTGGCTTTCGCGCCAAATTTAATATAAACGATAATGGATACACATTTGCTGCACGGCCTAATAGTGCGCATAACTATGAAAAATAAAGTCAAGGATTTATGTCTTAAAAATATGATTAATTGTTAGGTTAAAAATTAATGATATCACTCAAGGATACAAATCCTGCAAAAATAAATCCTGGATCAAAGTGATGTTTCGGAAAGGTAAACATCGAGACACCGATGTAACTGAATATAAAATTTTCAGCTAAAAAATTCAGAAGTTCGAACAATTGTTTTGTTCTTTGACGCGAGTCGGGGCTTAAATTGTTGTAAGTATAATGTGCCTGACATATACCACAAAATAAGACAGCAACCACGCCTGTGCAAAAAATACTTTTTTATTAGGCGAAAATGAATTCCCTTAAAAGATCGGTTGTTAGACTCTCATTATATGGTTTACCTGTAAGATCGGATGCCTCTGCAATTAAGAAGGTGCTATAAGACATTAAAACAAATAATGCTGATTCCAGCAAAGGAAAATCTCGGACTCTAGTAAATTTAGTTAACAAAGCTGTAATACAGCCCATTGTGGCACCAATAAATAATGATAAACTGAATATTCCAACAAAGTCACCAAATGCTTGGAAAAAGGCTACAGTTTCAAATCCACCTGAACCTGATTGGTAACGTTCTCCATAGTTCTGTATAGAACTGCAATAGAAAAGTAGAGTAATATTTAGAAATAACATTGTATATATAGGTACAATGACAAATATAAATTTCCTCATACATACCCACTGAGTACAATAGCAACTGCGTCATTTAAAACACTTTCCCCGAATACCAATGCATACAAATTTACATCTACATGTAAATCATTAAAAATAGAGATTATAGTTAAAGGATCTGTGGGTGATATTAATGCTCCAAAGTATAAAGTATCCAAAAATGTGAATGAGTCAGAAAGGTGTGGTATTAATTGTACAAAGGCATACATCAAAGCTCTGAAAGACAAAGAAAAATACAATGTACACATGACCACATTCTAAGAAAAATAAGAGATAAATTTAATCCAATTGACCTATGAACGGACAATTATCAAAAGATAGTCTCAATACTAAAGCTTTTCAACATCAAGAAAAATATGTATTTCTTAATTGGCTTGTAACATTTCTCGTAAATTATAAGTACATACCCTATAACAAATGCTGAAATTGTTGTTCCAATTAAAGCATACATAAGAATTGCTCCTAAATTTCTAAAGAAATATTTCTGGAATAAAAAGTTTATAAAGTAAATTATATTGTATATTATGTAATATAACATTGTACATAAATGTATAATAAAGTTACTCACTCGTTTTAAGCTATAACCAGCATGAAAAATAATTGGAGGTAAAATAATATTGAAAAATATTTCAGGATCAAAGGTGGCCTGTAACAATCAAGTCATTTTTTAAAACCTTAATACTAATTGAAAATACATTTTATAATTTACTTTATTATAGTACCTTTAAATCAATCTCATTATCCTGTTTGTAAATTTCTCCTCTAAACGAATAAGCAAATGTTTTATTTTTAATAGTGCCACCACCCTTATCTTCTGGGAAGCGTAACCATAATGTGTCTGGAGGAACTGATTGATTGTATTTACTACTGTTGTCTGGCACAACAGGCATATGAAGAATGGTGCTACTTGTTGTAAAGCCATAACGAATTATTGCTCCTATAATTAACCCTGGAATTCATGTATTAAAAATTAATAAGTGTTGTTCAATATATATCGTCCAAAGTACCAATTAATGAATTTTCTTTGTAGAAGAATGTGCCCTTGGAGATTTACATAACTGGAATTATCATTATATAATTTTCTTATAGTCTATGCATTCGAGTTATTCATTGCAATATGCACCATAGAAATTACAATGACCAAAGATTAATAACTATGCAAAGTTTGCATAATATATCAAATCTTTTTAATGCAAAACACCACCACAATCATTTTTTTCAGGATATTTAACAATAAAAATGAAATATTTACTTGTATCTTAAACATAAACTTTATCATTGACCCGAAACAAAAGATTTATTGTTGTTACATGCAACTATGAAATCAGATTTTTCATTGTGATACATATATGTAGATTTACTTTACACCCATACATTTCGAGATATATTCTCAAGATATATTATTTTTATATTCTAAAGAAAATTGGAAAAATGATTTACTATGTCTTTAACAATAAAAAGTATGTGCTAGCTTGAAACAGAAATTGCTTATCATATATGTTTCTACACATGCAATATAAGGATATAACAGCAAATTTGGTGTAGCTACAATTGAAAACTAATATAAAAACTTGCGTAACATGTTTCTATGAATGATTATAACACGTAAAAATAGTAATAGCAGACGACTTACCGTAAATGACAGCTAGACCAGTTTCATGGAGGAATCTAAGTCGACGATGCTTAAATGTCCATATTGTTAAAACAGTTAATATTAATAGAAATGTGTATAGTAGAAGATTCAAGCTATCAAGCCTATGTAACAACTGTGCTTTAGCATCTAATTCAATGTCTGTCGCGGCTCCGTTACATGATTCTAACACGATAATACACAAAATTATAAGGAGAAAAATTCGTGCACCACCTCTCACTGCCATCTTTACTTTACAAGCATTTCCCAATCAAACTGTCAGTTCAGCAGTGTGACCAACTGCGTTAATGATGCAATCGAAAGTAACGCGGAATCACGCGGAATCGACAACTAAATAAATAGTAAAGATATACGTCTTTCTTATAGGAGTAAAATATTTAAATTTTGTCATTCGCGAAGAATTCCATTTTAATGCCGAGTGAATTTTATGTTCAATGTGAATGGAATATATGAATGCTGAACAACGCGCAACATGTCAATTTATGAATTTAAATATGCAAATGCTAAATTGAACGTTGAGTAACACGTGCTTCGCATCTTGAAAGGAATTCTATTTTGTATACACATACGTACGTATATATACATGTCAAATATTTACGTTGTGTTCAAAGTGTCATACATTTCGGCGAAAATATTAAAGAATATTTTGTTCATATAATTCGTGTTTATAATCTGATCCGCTTGTATTAGCAGTCTATATAGGCAATTTATATCTGTTTAATGTATGTATTAACCTAATCATTAGGTCTTAATGAATTCTTGGTTATAGCATTTATTACAAACATGCGGAGTGTTATGATATTATACCAAAGACTATTATCAAAATATCCACTCAGGACTCAGGCTGTTCAAGCTGGTAAAACTATATAAGATATTTTATTGTTATACACTCGTTGTTAATACTGACATTTATTCTGTTCAACAAATAGGTATATTGATGGGATTGGGAGATCAGATTGCACAAAACTTAATCGAACGAAAAGAAATCAGAGATTTAGATTATAAACGTACAGCTCAATTTGCATGTATAGGCCTCTGCATCGCTGTGAGTAATTTTAGTGGAGAAATACTTCTATCTTAATGTTGCACTAACGTTGTGTAATATATTATTTCATAAAATTTTCTTCATCTGAAATTGTGTACTAGGGCCCAGCAACACGAACTTGGTACGGAATATTAGATAGGTACATTGGCTCTAAAGGAGGAATTGTAGTACTAAAGAAAGTATGCTGTGATCAGCTGCTATTTGCACCAACATTTATTCTTTGTTTATTAACTATAATTGGTATTTTACAAGGAAACGATATAGAAGGTCTAAAAGTTAAATTAAAAAAGGAATATTCAGAAATTTTAATAAATAACTATAAGGTAACGTTTATAATTTTAACTTTTATGTATCTTAAGAATCTGCAAGTAATGTTTGTTTCAGGTATGGCCTATGGTACAATTATGCAACTTTTATTTTGTTCCTTTGCAATATCAAGTCTTAGTAGTACAATCGATAGCTCTGTTATGGAATTCCTACATTTCCTATATAACTAGTATAGAGAGGCAAAAATAAGTACATCAAATAATTCAGATTTTTACAGGTGCGTAAGACATAGTTTATTTTTTATTTCTTCTTTTAATATATAGTAAGTGTATTCTTCCTCTCAAAATGTATATCTCAAACATGTCACATAACACAGCGAGAAGAAACTATATTTTTTTTTATTACAATAAGTCAAACAATGACATTGACCATGAATGGTGTAGTAATAGTATTGTAAAAAAATAATGTACAACTATACATACAAACCTTATAACGTGATTGTTTCTTTTGTAATTTTAAGTACAAAGTGTGATGAAAAAGTTCCAGCACCATGATTATTTTGTATCTGTATCGAATAAAGTTACAGAACTGTACAACTCGTTGACAATGTGGCAATAAAAAACACTGATAATATACATCCACATGCCACTACTTCTAGCACATAATGTCAACTATTTTGCAAAATTGCTTAACACTTTGAACGCCAAACTAGAAACCCCAAAAATTCCATAAAATCAAAGTAAGTTATTTAATGAAATAAAAATTGTAAAAAATTAAGTGTACGATACTGAGTAAACCTCCAACTTTCTTGCATGTTACAAGAAAGTTGATCCTAATTAAGTTTAGTACAATGAATATATCAACGTAAAAATTCATTTTAAAACCTGCACAAATAATTCCGTCAACCACATAGGGCTGACGTGGCGTTCAACGTGTTAAGATATTCGCCTGATTTAACTCTAATCATTTTCTTCCATTTCTTTGAATGAAAAAAAAATTAAGTAGACGCCACTTTAAGATATTAAGTAAACGGCATGGAATTGATCACCCATAAAAAGAGGCAGATTCATCATATCTATAGAGAAAGTTATTCCCATAGGGAATGTCATCTCAAACTCTCCTAAAACTACAGGTTTGGAACTTTTTAATCACACCCTACATAAGCATCTCTACAAACGGTTACAAATGCTACAAAATAAGATTGTTCCTTGGAATGTAATTATTTACAAACTTTTAAATTATTGAATGTAAATAACAAGCGTTAAGTATTTGTGTAAGAACATTGATTATTCACACGAAGTATGAAAAATATTCGCAGTGTAGTAAAATAAATGAAAATTTCATCTAAATTATATTGTAATCTACATAAGCATATTACCATTAATGATTAATAGTCAATGGAACCTTTTCTGCTTTTGCAACTGCTGCAGGTATAGTTTCATTAGTTTTTGACGATATACACGTTCCGTGTAACTCTGGACACGATATCTCGTTTGATACAATCTTCTGTATTTTCTTTAGTAAATCATAGTTAATACGTTGTGTTATTACGGAGTCGTTTCTACAATTATATAATATAATAATTAGAGAATAATCTAGTAAGCTTTATATTTCCTGTATGTGTATGACAAGCTAATAAGAAAACACTTACTTGTACTCTGGATGTGAAACCACTTCCTTCCTCAACCATGCAGCAGTTGTTAATAATTCTCCAGAAGCTCTCTTTTGTATTAATTTCATGTATGCCTGTATAGAACAGTGAGTGTCAACATCTACATCCATACTAGTCAAATATGAATTTACTAGTGGCACCAAGCCAGGAAACACATCATCCTAAAAAGTCAAATATATAAATGTATTTTAGTTTTGTATGAAACCCTATAATTTTGTTCATCCAATGAAGGAGGATAGCCACACCTTTCCATTAATAATTTCATCAATGGTATACTCTGTGTATTCTGGTTGACCGTCTTCTTGTTTTCTCGTGTCCGATGTGATATCTCGGCGGAACCAAAACTTTTCGGCCTTGATTGCATCTCTCCTTTGTGCTCTAGCCATATTTTTATCAACTTTACTAATTGGTATCAACAGGTTTAATTTGTAACTTAAGATAACTCTCGTAAGAAGGACAATGAAACAAACTATTGCAGCGTTTTCGAAATCGGTAATTTGTGCCTCGCATGGTCGAAACTCAACGCGCCATCCTATAGAAGAATTTGGTGGAGGCGGCTTAAATCGCATTGTTTGCCAATTGGTAGATTGAATATTCTGAAATTTTATATTTAATATTTATTGAACGAGCTAGTATCAGTTAGTAGTACAATGATTTCTCTATATATGTCACCGAGACTTGGATGATAAACGTCACGTAATTATCCCCACTACAGCGGGGTATATCCCGTGAGGGGCCCCAAAGCTCGATAGGCCTCGGACACCGAAAAGTGTAAACATAACACGGGTCAGGTATATCGGTATGAGACCAGGAGATCACTACTAATCCGATATCAAAACTTCTTTATTTTTCATTATTTTTTTATGGGACTTTCATCAACATATTTGTGGCATTTTTCTGATTAAAATGATATCGGCGCCGATCAATGAATAGTGGACAATAGTGTCTCCTGGGCAATACACAACACTGGCAAGACCCGCGTTGTTGACATATATCGAAAATTCACTGTAATAATAAATAATTACTTCAAAGTGATCGGTGTCTTCTTCATCGTTCTGATATACTTTCTCGGAAAACAAGGACACAGTGTCTCTAATAAATAAATGGGCTATATGTTGTGCTAATAATTTGTCGATTCCATTATCCACAAGTTGATTGTATATTTTGTCGTCGTACGTTAAAGGAACATCATTGTATTTCTCCCCTTGGTCGCTTAGGTACGAGTCAATGGAGTCGTATCTAGATTTACTAATTCTAAATTTGTTTTCCTGTAAAGGTTTCAAACCACGTTCTTCCTGTGTTCTGCAGTCGACAGAGCAAGATATTACATTCCACCGACAATCTACATCACTTATATATCCTCGATAAAATGGGCTAGCAGCGGTTAGAGCCAACTGTCGAATATTAAACAAATGTTCTGTAACGTTTACGCGAAAGAATATGCTAACAGTGGTGGTTATATATTTGAAAATAATGTAATAATAATACTATGTTGTACCTACCATTATCGGACATAGAGGTGTTAATTGATCATACAAAGTTCTAGCTTCTTCTATATTACAAGCTTGAAAAGTAAGCTGCAAGCAACAACACCCCATTCCAAATCCCATTGCATCCATATAAATATGATCTTCTTTTGCCGCATTACTAGATTTATTTTCAGCTAAATTTCCAAAATCTTCTTTAAAAGGATTAGGAACATTTTTATCCTTATATACTGTAAATAAATACTTCGTTTTAATTGTTGTACTATAAAACCTCATAAATCATAAGAACATTAGATGCAATGAATACATACTGGGAATATTTATTGCTACTTTTTCTCCACGTCGTTGTCTTATATTTCTTGTTAATGTTTTGAAGCGTGGGTGACCTGGGTATATAGCTTCATCTGGAAAAAACAAACTTCTTGATACACCAGAATTTGGAGTTGATTGTGTGGGAGGATCTGTGAAATCAGAGGCTCCTGTTCTGCAAGAGGAAATATAAACAGTTAAATTGCTGCATATTATTTACTGTACAACGATATATAATAACATAACTGTTTGACACACCTGGGAAAATTAGTCAAAGACATTAAAACTTCGTTAGGTTGAAGTAATTTCGAAGCTTCTTGTCTTCTATACTTCATATTAGCTTCAACAATATTAAAATGAAATAGTAATCCACCGTATGGTTTCCCTGGTGTTCCTTCTACCATATAAGCACCATATTCAGGTCTCCATAAAGATTTAATATTACTGTGAAAGAAATATATATTGGAAGAATATGATGCTGCTGTTACTAGATATTTAAAAATATCATATAGTCATAACTGTTTTAAATAGAATTTTTATATTATCATAATATCCTTTTTCTTGATATTTAAAGTTTCAATTTGTTACTCAGAAGATAAGGGAAAACACTTACTCTGGATCATTGTATTCTTTCTCATTTAATGTTTTCAATATTTCTTCTGCTCTTAAACTGAGTTTAGCAGTTTTTGCCTCATCATCAAATTTAACGAGCATATATTCCACCTATGTAAAAGGAATAGATACGATCATAGGTACAATAAAAAAACCTGTTTTAAATGTTGTGGTTTAGATAAAAAGTAGCTTAGAGGATGTCCTGATAATCTTGACAATTATATATATCTACTGACATATCAAGACTTAGATAATAGCAAACGAAAAGTGTTGACTCATGGATCAGGATGTATTAAAGTATAATTTAAAAATCTCAAGGTCAGAGCAATTGTAGTTCATAAACTACAATTGCTGACAGCATTCACTGATTAATTCAATCAATACCATGGAACAATAGGTTGATATCACAAAGTAATAAAACAAATGTCTCTACAGAAATAATCAATACAGAAATCAATAAGTGTTGACATAAAATATACATAAATGTAGCTATATAAAATTGCTGTTTCACTATTATACTATACTAATAGAACTACAATATTTTGTTAATGGAAAAAATTACAATTTCCATGTAAACACTCATTGTTTACTTTATAATTATGTAAACTATGTTTCAAAAACACACTTTAAGTAAAATATTGTACAACTTTTACAAATAGTAATGATTTTCGAGAAATATACTTTGCAATAAATTTCATACAAAAATTGTAATGACATAGAAAAACAAGTTTCTAAATAAGCATGAGTCAGAAAAATCAGGAAATGAATATTACCTCATCGCCCCATTTTAACACATCACCCTGACGATCTCTGAGTCTCTTGTACAAATTAATGAATTGAATAATCCCATGCTTTCGCACATGATCGGCAAGATTTTTCGTTTCCTCCCAACTTAAAGGATTTCCCTCGGAGAGTAAACCCATATTTGTACAGGTTAGCCACTATAGTTTTTCAAAGTTTTTACAATTAAAACAGAATTTCACGCAAATTTCGGCCCAATCCGAGTTACGTTAAGCTACACCGTGAGAAGTCACACAGAAATTTCACAGTGAAATGAAACATAGCACTACCGACGCTTTATATACCGACTAGGTACTCTTCTACGAACTATCCCGTCACTTTCAAGGGTATATAAATACAAGGTAACCATACCTCCTACCACCACGTTGTGACGATTGAAGATATAGTCACTCAGATATCAGTTTGAAAGATTGATAAGTCATCTGATGTGTCAAGCTTAGGCAATCAACTAACCATATTTGATCTGTCACATTGTTTAATTGTGTACGTAAATTCCCGATCTTATTCGAAACATTATGTTTCTTTTTACATATATCAATTTAATATCAAATGTTAAAAATCATATATTCCTGGTTATTCTCAATATAAAATAAAAAGATGTCTACTTAGAAAAATACAGTTTGAGTATTTCTAGATTACCTTATCAGATTAATTTGAAAGAGTATCAATATAGCTTTATCAATTACCTTGCAAGAAGTAGCAATTCATTAGATATTACGATACAAACTGTAACTCGCCAAAGTGGGAAATGACGTAATAGAGGGCAAGATACTAGAGGAAGCAATTTATATACCATAGATATCATATAGATTGTTTTATTACAAGTGTCCACATTTTTAAGATTCAGTTTATAAAAACATCATGTGGTCATATGACCATATTTGAACATTTTAAACAATGCATATACATGTACTGATACATGTGGTTTAATCAAACAAACCGAATCCCATATCTTCATCTTCGGATTCAGATTCTTCTTTTTTGTCTTCTTTCTTTTCGGCGGCAGGCGCTTCTGCGACAGCAGTGACCGGTGCGGCAGTTACCGCAGCTGTAGCGAATTTGCTTGGATCCTACAAAATTGTTATTACTTGTTATTTCACACACATAAAACTAACTTGCACGAATGATGTGCTTCAGCTTCTTATCAGACTGCTTTTTATGCATTTATGAACATAAAATTCTAAAGTATCAGTGGGTTCTGCTATCTCTAGCTCTGATACTGTGCTTAGAATTTTCAGACGCGTATAATTATCATCACCTAATATACTCATACAAATTCTAGTTATTAAGCAACAAATATCAACGTACTTTGATGTACTCCTTGATTGTAGCAGCTTCAGCAAATTCGATTTCAGTTACAGCAGCAATAGCCAACAAATTCTTGAATCCATTGACAATGCTATGAGGAACACTTGCTACTGTAGGATAGCCAATAGCCAAACATACTGAAGCCAAGTTTGCAACTCCGCTCATGAATTTTTCACGGAGATCCTCTGGCTTGATGTCCAAAATTTCAGGTGCAAAAATTGTACCAGAATCATAGACTTGTTCCACAATTAAGCCATACGAGAAAGGAGAAATGTTCAACATGTTCAGAAGAGTAGCTTCTGACGCTCCTACTTTGTCACCAGGTTTCAAGATGTGTACGTCGTTCTAAAAAATAATTAAATATTGATTGTATGTAATATAAACATAATAGTGAAAGTACAGAATGAATTCATGTAAAATTACAATTGCAAAATTGAAGTATATTATATACGTACCACAATTTCAATGGTACCCTTGGAAATCTTAGTGGGAATGCTTAAAGCTTGGAAAAACGATGTTTTCTCAGGACCAAGTCCAGTGTTTTGAGCAGGAATAATAACACTCAGTGGTGCAATAGCGCCTGCTCTGGCTGGGGCTCTGACCTTATTTTCCAGAAGCTTGTCTCTTACTTCGATTAAATCTCCACGAGTGAAAACAAACCCGACATTTCCACGAATATGTGGCAGCAGTTTTTCTAATGCTGCGTTACGTTCGATGTGACCACGTATTGCCTTCCGCATCATAGTATTCTTTCCCATCAATACGACAGCATTCCCACGAAGGGACATACGAATTTGTTGCATTTGTTTAGAGCCAACATTATCGGCACCCACAATGAAACATTTAGGGAAATCATCCAAAAGTTGCTATAAAAAAGAAATACAATTTTTATGAAACAATGATATACTAATAAAAGGATATATTTCAATGCAATAAGTATGATAGTTGAAAATACTTACAACAAGTTTGGTGAAGTAATTTGACTTCCATGTTGCCTTGTCCTCCCTACCCATCTTGATGTGTATGTAGGGATACTGAAGTGTTTAAGGACTAAAAAGAACAACAATTTGTTAGGACACGTTACAATATAATCAAGACAATTCTTATTCGTAAAGTTCTAATCAGACAGCACACATGCGATTCATAATCTTCTAAGCCGCACACAGATGGGTTCAGCTATTTCTAGCTTCTGTGTGGTTCTCGGTTTATCAGACGCGTTATATTATCATCATGTAATTCCTATTAGATTTACTACTTTGTTTTGTTACAATAGATACTCGATACAATGCGGAGTTTAACCTTCATAATAACTTCTAATGCAAAATAAACATTGTTTGAATAATTGTATATGTACACTCGATACAATGCGGAGTTTAACCTTCATAATAACTTTTAATGCAAAATAAATATTGTTTGAATAATTGTATACAACGTAAATTCTATATATGTAGATACGTACATAGATCACATGGCAAGCTAACCTTATGGATAGTTTATTTCAAGTTTTATGAAAGAAATACACAAAATTTTCATATTTTTCTTTCTATATTTATGTAATGAGGTATAGTTAATATTGTGAACTAATTTTTGAATGTAAATGGTGAATAACATCTGCGTATTCAAGATAGATGTTACAACAAATTTTACTTACCGTGGCAAGCTTTACGGGTACAATGAAAAAGAAAGAGGAAGTCGTTCCCCTCCATGATGCAGTCCTGACGGCCATATTAGAGGAAGTACGTCATCGAACCGCGAAGTTTTCTTAATTTCAAAAAATTATTTATCAAGTTCTACAATTTCGTTTTATTTGTGTGTCCAATATTTTACATTTATGTCATGAAATTCAACCGTTGAGTTAATACTTACAAATCAATTAAGTGTAGATTACAATAAATTCATAAGCAATTAAATTAAAAATAAATTATAATTCTATATGTACATTCTGTTTTGTACTTTGTATTTATTTGTTTCTTTCAAATTACATATAATATATACATAAACGGTTGGTACAGAAATATTATTAAATTAAAATGCAGAATACAGTGTAACTGTATCAAAACCGCATGATATGAAATAATAAATCAAAAAATTCTTTTCTTGTAAAATTGGTGATAGATCTTATGCATTTGTGCATTGGATGCATATTTGTACATAAGTGTTTATAAATAGTACGTGCATGCAAAATTTGTGTTAATTTGAAAATATTTATTCTTTTTTTTTCAAAAATATTTTGATTGTCTTCTGATTCATAGTGATAGAACTTCTTCTGCACATTTTTTTAATATATTTAGTGCAAAATCGATATCATTTTTGTTTAATACTGTAGAAATACAAAGCCTTAGACTAGGTCTGGGTAATTCTTTTTCGGTTTCCAAGTATGAAGGCATTATAACAGCTAAATTATTTTCAATACATCTCTCAGAGATTTTAGAGAGTAACTTCTCTTCTACATTACGATCTAATCGTTCTTTCAAATAGACATGTTTTATAGGAGATCCTGAAAAACTTGAACAATCTAAACATTGAATCTCTTGAAGTCCACTATTCATGGCTATACAATTCTCTTTTAGCGACTCAAATATTTGTGGATTATTCTTCATAATGTCTAGAGAAGTAATAGCAGCAGATGTTAGAAGAGGTGGAAGGGATGCAGAAAAACAATATCCAAGTCCAGACAAACGTTGATGTTCAATAACAAACGATGTACCCACACAAAATCCACCAATGGATCCTATAGCCCCTTCTAAAGATCCTATAATTTGTATAAATGTTTTCAATAAGAATGAGTGAACATATGTACATATAATATAACATATATCTAGGAATATTACCTACCCATGATCATGTCAATCTCATGTCTAGGAATATTGAAATATTCTGTGACACCTTTTCCATGTGCACCAAGAGTACCGAATGATACTGACTCATCAATGAATATTCTCAATTTGTATTTCTTACAAAGTGCCAGTAAATCAGGTAATGGGCAAATTTTTCCTGTATTCGCATAAACACCTTCAATTATTAGAAATCGTTTGACTTTGCTTGCTTTTTTAGGATTTTGCTCATCAAGTTTTGCTTGTTTCTTTAGTAATTCATGGAGATCATTAGCATCGTTGTGTTTAAAATAATTAACTTTAGTTCTAGATGCATCTAATCCTTTTTGTATGGCGAAATTGACTTTTTCATCTACAAATACAAGATCTCTACGCTTGCAATATGCTGCTATTGCAGATGCTATTGTACTAAATCCGTACGAATATACAACAGCCTCTTCTGTATTTGTGTAGTTTGCTAAAAGCTCTTCTAATTCAAGGTGCACATCTACGGTACCATAGAATCCTCGTGGACCACAGGAACCAACTCCATATTTTCTTACTGTTGCTATTGCTGCTTTTTCTATATCCTCGTTTTCTACGAAACCCAAGTAATTATGCGTACCGAGATTCAAACAATCTCTCCCATTGATTACTATTCGTTTGCCAGCTCTTGATGTTACGCATCTTGGATTTAAAGATGGATGAGTTGTTTGTGGATTGGTTATAAGCGGTTCAGGATTCCACTCCGCGAGTTTCTTTTGGACCTCCTCTTCCGTTGGCACTCTTTCATGCCTGTTGTACCGTCTCTTAGCAATAAACCAAATAAACCAAAAGATCAGGAACGCTACTATTAGCGTATGATATTGAGGTATTGTACTTAAAATGTCCATTGATTCAATGAATATAAATTTTGTGCTCATCTTTTCGTTTGTATGATATTCTTTGTACCCTGTTTCTATTTTTTTGTAGATTAATAAGATCGATCACCTTATATATTATGATATATCTTTACTTCGGCAATGTTACACTAAATAGTATTGTACAACTTGTGCGATGCGTTCACGTAAAATATATGACGTTAAAAAAGCATTTTACGTATTCAAAATTACATGGACTTATGATACCAATAATACTTTAAAAGAAAATTTACATTAAAAAGTAACTAGCAAGCCTTAGACCTCATGGTAGCAAATATGAACTGATAAAGCAAATATTAGATAAAATTATTTGTGACTCAGCCTATGTAGTTACTGCAGTCACCTTTTTTGACCGCAAGACCAGATGGCAGCACCATGAAAAATATAGATCAGTGCGGAATTCTCAAAGTAGAACTTTTCAAATATTTTCTTATATTTAAGTATTAAATTCATTTAGAGTTTGTATCATTATCAATTTTAATTTCAACATATTAATTGAATTAAAATTTTTAGAAATATGTGAAAGAATAAATTCGAATGTACTTACGTAATTACATAAATTGTAATCGAGTTTAGTGATCTGTTACATGGAAAATCTTTCTCATTTTCTACTCAGATTATTGTAAATTTCAAAATGATATTGCTCTAACGCAATATTTAATTTTGAATGCGATGCGCTCGAATGCAGGCGCATGTGCAGTCACGAATTCTAAGCTTTCATAATAGCAAAGAGTAGTACTTCCGGTATCCGGCAAACGCCCCAGTCTGTGTAGTAATGTTGTCAGACTGAATTCGTATCACTTGTGTATCGTGTTTGTTGTGTTATTGTCAAATCGATTGTCATAAAGTGACAGCATACATGGTGCTGAACTTCAGCAAGACGTCATATTGGTGAGTGAGTAATCACATTTTCCATAATAGTGCAATAAAACATACCACAGCCGCTAGGTACATATCAACTGTTCTGAAAACATTTTACTATTTGTGCATTCCCGCAAATTGTATTATTTATACATTTATGTTGGGTACGTATATATATGTGCGAGGTGCGTGGTATAGTTATTACGGGTTTGGAGATATTGAAAACGTAATTCGTCAAAATTAAAGATACAAAAGCGTTTCGTTTGGTTATGAACACGATTATACGTATACAGTTTATGCCTCCTACAGCGTTTCAACTGTGAGTCATACTAGAGTGCACCTGACTCTTGACACCTGGTAATGTATCTCGATATATACTGTAATATCGCATAAATATGTGTATAGTAATCTGATTAAGAGTAATAATTCAATTATCAAAACGTCTCTTTGCATATTCGCACAAAGATTTTTATTTTCGTACTTCTGTGTACACGAATGACATAAGTTTATGTATTGAGGGGAAACGTTCTTCTTTTTACGAAAAAAATGAATTCTCACATTTGAAACAAGAATATTTGGCCTGCAATACAGAAAACTACGAGAAGTTATATATATTTGATTTTCTTATGTCGAGTTTTAATTGTTTCGTAAATGAAATTTTCGTGCAATTAAAAGTTGAGAAAAGCAAGAAATTTCGTAGATGAGATTTTTTACTATTATGTTGGTTATACGATACGGTCCTGCGATCCTGATGCGAGATTAAAATACCATTGTGAAAGCTGACGAAGTGAGTCCGTTATCATCATTCATCAGTTACACGTCGATCGCATCGGCGTATTCATTTTGTGTAGTCTTTTTGTTACGTTAATCAGTCAGAAACGTACAGCTACTAATGCAGAAAAGTATTATTAAAATGTCCGAAGCTCGTAAAGTTGTGGAGGATGATTCCCGAATGGTGCCAGGTGCTTATAAAAAAGTGTTAAACATGTGGAAAAATCGTGAGTATTAAACGATTCTTTTTTTTTTGGAAGGAAACTTGTTATCAACTTTGAGTAACAATTTCATGGTACCTAATATAAAATGTATGTATTGCAGAAATTGTTATTTTATCATTCGTTAACAATAAGCGAACAGGTTTAACGAGATTTTACAAAGCAATTAAAATAATACCATTGTAAATGTTAGATACCGACATAACAAATATCACGAATCTGCCTGGATTCTTATCACTATACTAATTTTTATTATTGTAACGTGTATATTATCCAAAATTAGTTTTAATATTATATTATCCAACTCTTTTTTTACAATATTTTTTCCATATATGTACGAGTTTTTCGTATCTAGGTTACATTCCTGATGAACATTAGATAAATTATCTATTATCGGTGTGTTATTTATACATTATATATATATATGGTCTGAAGACTGATAATGAAAAATTGGATATCGTCACAGTGGAAACAACATGAGTCACAATACGTATGCGTTTGTTCGTGTGTTATTCGTAACTGTTATGACTAATCTGGGAAACTTGTTTTAAAAATCTTGAATCATTATATATTCATATACGATTGCGAGGAAAATTGACGTCGCTTTTAATTGAGGCGTTATTATAATTTTCAACAATATTAATAATAATAATCGCGTCCCCCTCACGTTAATATCTTCTTTGGTAAACGTTATCGCTCGAAGCGTGAATTTTCGAGAGAGACATAGAATTGATTTAACAACTGTGAAAGAAGGTTCTTTGAAGTTGAACAGTCCTGTTAATAGCGGGGACTTAAAACCGGTATGATTTTGATACCGGTATTGCACTAACGAGGCTGTACCGAAACCGCTATAATACCGAAATCGTTACAGCATACCGAAACCGAAATAAACACCGGTAGGGTAAGGGACCCAATTACTGTGCCTATATTAATTATACTTATTTTTAAATGAAAAATTATTTTAATGAACAAAATTTAACTCTTTGCACTCGGCGCTATTTTAATTGTAAAACTAAATTTTTCTTCCGTCTTAGAGTATTTTCATTTTATTCATACGAAGCTGATCCGATTTCCACATATAATATTTAAATGTTTAGTAATCTATTAAATACAGATTCTGTAATGTAACAAATATTGTGTAATATTTTATGTAATTTCTTCGAAGTAGTGCCACAAATAATTTTTAGTGGCACTTCAGAGTCACCACTCGAGTGCAAAGAGTTAATATCTTTTTTTAAATATTTATTATGCTTTAAAAATAAATATAATTAATATAGGCACAGTAATTGGTACCCCCCCTCACAGTAATTGGATCCCTTACCCTATTTCTTCGGTTTTCCTTTCGCCTCGAAATCGCAGCGGCCGCAAGAAAGATTGGCATTGACATCACAACATTATATGCAACTATGATACTTCATATCAGTTTCGGTACTTGCTAACATAATAAAATAATACTGGTTCCAAATTTGTGCTCAAAACTACTTTGCACATTATAATAAATTTTATTATAATTATAGAGAAGCCGAAAAAATTACCGGTATTTTCATATAGTGGTATGAAGTCGTTTTCGTATTTCGGTTTTGATACGGGTTTCGAAGGTAGAGCCGAAAAATATCGATACAATACCCGGCGTTTAACATTTCGGTAGAAATCCAGATTTCGAGAGTCCTTTGGTGCACGTGGCTCCTGCCTAAGAAACTTGCAGCAATTTCGGGTCTCGACCACCCTGCGGCAGCACCGCAGTGTGCCGGTCGAAACCAGAAGCGGCAGAGCATTGCGCCGGTTACTTCCAAAGTAGACTGTTTTTGAGGACACAAACTCCACCCTCGCGGGTCGCACGTAATTCAATTAGAATGTTCTGTTTGTAGATTTAACGAAAATTCGCGGGTCCGCCGAGTGTCAACGATAATCGACTAATAACAAGTGGCAAACGTTCGTTCGTCTCGAATCCTTGAGAATTCTTTCACGACCGTGCGCATTTTGCGAATATTTCAACTGAAATTTTACATTTACATTGATATCGAAGAAGTGTGCGTAACCTCAATGCGCGCTGGAGAATTTTTTCAAGTGATCTCGACGGTTGACCCCGTGCCCGAGTACAAGAATCGTCCCCCGCAACGATGCTCATTTACATAATCAATCACGTTGTTTACAATTGCCAGAAGTGATTCATACGAAATTTCTCTGATGGTCGGTTTATTCATTCACTGGTATGCTCGTTGATCGTCGCATTCTTATACGTTCACATCTAATTACTGAATGGAATATGATGTGATATATATATTTCTACGCGTTTGTCTATCGAGCCTCCGCGAATCATCGAATCGTCGTTTTCTGTACGAGCATGACAAACGTACCTTATATAGTCACAGAGACGTATCGTTCCGGTTAGGAAAGGGCGTGTGTTTGCTTTCCGACGCAAAATTCGTCTCGCCTGCGTTTCCCCATTGATCGTAATTGGAACCCGTACGAATACAGAGAACGAAAAATATTGTCCCGGAACAAAAAGAAAATAATCTGTGAAAGTGTCGAGTCTATGGTCATTCGTTTCGTACACAGTTTTGCCGGACTAATCTCGAAAACCTGGGCGTAGTTAGAATCGATCATCGCGCCATCAACAGAGAATTTCGCGGGGAAAACACGTTACGGATCTTGGTTAGCCGGAGGTCCATCGAAAGTGATTTTTGTTATTACGCCTGTCGTTACGCTGTCAAATATTATTATAGTGTTGTTGAACCTGTTGTTTCATGGTTACAAAGGAGCGGAACTGAATTGTTGAGACGGAAAAACAAACGAAAGTTGCGTAGATATATTTTATCTCTGTTGTATTGAGCTTGGTTTCGTCGATACGCGTTGACGAATAACAATTGATGTTCATATCGAATAATGGAAATAATAGAGGCATCGATTGCTAACCTTATCATTGTTTCGTTAATTCGAAGTTTACGATGTCAGCCCGACCGTAAATACAGAAACCGGCTGTGACTGAACGTAATTGAAATACGTTTGTGTGCTGAGTAATTTATACTGCCCGATTCCCGTGGGAAATCCGGCTGGCATAGAGTATTCGATCGTCTAGTTCCGCCGCCCGGAAAGAGCTACCGGAACGTGTGCTCAAATTAAAATATGCTGGGTAGATCGGCTGTGAGGGGTTAATGGTGTACTTAGCCAAATATATTGAAGCATTGTTACTCGTCGTTATTACTACCGATAATTTCGAATACAACGAATCGTTGGGAAACGTATATTAACTGTTAAAAATAAGCTGCAACCGTGGACTTCGTAACGCAATACCGATTTCCATCGATATAGTTATAATTGTTATTACTGTAGTCGTGTACACAGTTCCGAGCTTATATCCTGTTGAATCGGAGAACGTGTGAGTGATTTTTGACAGACGTAGTAGATCGATCGATACTGATACGAACGGATCTATAGTTGGTACATAAAAAGTACGAAGAAAAAAAGAAAAGAGGAACCGTATTTCGGTCGAAAACCGGCAGAAAGTGTTTATTGCTGACACAACGGAAATCCATAATCGATATTGACGATGTTTAAATGCTGCGTGTGCAACAAGAGCTCGAGGAAGGAGAAGTCGGGCAGCGAGGTGACGAAGCAAAGTCAGAAAGCAACCGACTCGCAGATAGTTCCCGTCGATTCGACGACGGTGCTCGACGAGAAGAGACACCTCGGTAAGGGCGAGAAATTGAACGGCGACGTGCAGAGGTCGGAGAAAGTTTCCCCGTCGATGGAGAACTGTTCCGCGGAAGTGGTCGACGACTTGACCGTCAAGAGTCCGTTGCCTTCCGGTAAACGGGACGAAGCCAACGATTCGTCCCGATCGCGGAACGAATCGATAGCGGAATCGAACGGCAAGCATTGTCACGACGAGAACGGGGACGATCGTACGAAAGGGGATAAGATAAGGCGAGCGAGCGCGGCTCAGGACGAAACCGGAAACCTAGATGTGGATGCGAGCGACAGTATAAGCATGAGCGGCGGCGGTGGAGTGATGACTGCGATACTAAACGCCGGTGTTCCTAACACCGTCAAAACGAACATCTACGATTCCTCCGCCGCGTACATCGAGAGAACGATCGACGACGGCCCGGAAGAAGAAGGCGACGACTCCGTGTTCGAAGCCTGTCCGAACGACAGCAACACAAATAAAAAACCGCCGCCAGGTATATTTTCACTTACGCAATGTTTACATTCTGTTTTCGCCAACTACTCTCAATACGCAATTTCCCTCGACGTTTCTGAGCATCCATTTTAACATTCACTAGGGTAAGGGACCCATTCACCGTGGGAGTACCAATTACAGCGCCTGTATTAATTATAAGTATTTTTACAGCATAATTTTTTCATTAAAATCAGTTAATATCTCTTTTTTAATATTCATTATGCTTTAAAAATAGGTACAATCAAACCTGCTATTGTGCGGTAGATAGGGACCGAATAAAAGAAACCGCACAAAAAAATATTCAGAAACTTCGTAAACAGCTATAACAAAGTAATTTTGTACAACATATTAAAGAAAATTTTTTTTATGCGGTGGAGAGGGACCGCATAAAAAGAGTCTCACTTAGAAAATAGGTCAATTAGAAAACAAAATAAATAATTAAATTGCACTTAGAAATATTTTTAAAAAATTGAATTTCTCATTTTCAACATGGAGAAATTTTCAAAATGCACATAATTCAATACTACTCGTCGTAGTCCAAAACGCGCATCTTCTTGTGATAAGAACATTACAAGGGTGTTATAATGCCAACACCGTTGGTATTCATATACCGCACGAAAAAAATCACATAGAAAAGGACCGCACAAAAACAGGTTTGACTGTATAATTGTTATAGGCACAGTAATTGTGTCCCTTACCCTATTATGCTTTTAATTAAATTGCGTCGTGTAGTCAGAGTTCATTGAAAGCAGAAGGGGATGTTGTAACATTAGAACTACCGAATCAATCAAGATGAGTGGTTATTTACAATTGTTGAAAAAAAAATGTTTTCGAATGAGCTTCTCGAAACGCATGTTACAATGGAAATCGTATAAAGTCTGAATAGATGCAGTTTTGTCATTATTATAAAGCGATTAAACGTATTTATTATTTGGTATTTCTAATGTTAATATCTGGAGCAGTGTCGCCAGATGAGGGGAGGAAGCATGCATCGAGGGGAAAAGAGTTACCCCCTCTCTGCAAGTACCGGAGTATGCACGACAGAGACAAAACGCGTCACGTGACCGTGACAGGGAAACGTGGGGGAATAGCGCGGTAGAAGGGGAAATTAGAACAAGTCTTGATCTGGCGACATTGGTTATAAGACTTGCGTTATTTTCGTAACTGACCGTAGATCTGTACGAAAGCTCGTCGTGTTTACATACTGTCTTTTTCTTTATGTTACGAACCGTACAATCGGATCGACGAAGAGGGGATTTCTAGAGTTTACAAATAACAGACTTCGCTTCCATTTTCCACTAGATTTGTCACCTGTTTACACAGTTTTTTTACGATTTCTTACGAAGTAACATTATCTTTCCAAAATAAAATTGGAATTCGTCAAAGTTTGTATTTTATAATTTATTTTAATTAGATCGTTTTGACTAGATTTTAATTAGACAATCATAGTCTGCCAAAATGATTTTTTCCCTCGACTTGATTGTTTTTAATAAGAAACGTGAAAATTATATTCAATCTGTTAACCGGGGAAATTCATCTACCTTAGGTACAATCTGCGACCAAGTTAGAGTTGACTCGTCACGCTCGTGGTAAATATTAGATTTTTGCATATGAAATGTCCGATCCGTAACTTTAACAGTCTTCTCCAAATAAAACTTATTGATTAAAGTAAGCATCATTGTGGTCGTCATATTCTGTAAGAAATACGACGAGTTTTTCGATTATAATATAGTAAAAACGGAATTTTTTTATTGTTCACCTTCCTCATTTATTAGATTGTCATCCATATTTTTGAGCTCCTTTTTATCGCTGACCAACGGTATCATTTACTACCATATGTTGACTAAACATCGTAAGGGGCCCAGTTACTGGGGGTGCGCCAATTACTGTGCCTATATTAATTATACCTATTTTTAAAGCATAATGAATATTGAAAAGGAGATATTAAATTTTTTCATTAAAATCAGTTAATATATATGTTATACATCTCTTTTTTAGTATTCATTATGCTTTAAAAATAAGTATAATTAATATAGGCACAGCGATTGGCACCCTCCACAGTAACTGGGTCCCTTAGCTTACGTTAATAGTAACTGAAGATAAAAAGATTGTACCTCCAAATGATATGTACAATAAAATTGCAGACAATAATAGTATTTCTTGATTAAAGCACTTCATAAAATTTGCATTTTGAAATCGGTCATTTCATACGCAACGACCAAATACAAAGCTCAATGTTGTACAAGCAAACAAACGGTCTAACTGTAAAATATTGTATCATCAGTGACCGGCGACAGTGACATGGTTCCATCAATTGGAGACAAAGGACATCGGAGAAATATATCGATAGATATTGCGCTCACGCGGCGACAATAAAAAATAAATGACGTATCGATTTTTAGCATACGAATGACATCTGTACAATCCCGTACCGCGTCGACGCATCCTACAGGCGGTTGCAAAAGTATTTTCGAACGACGAGTTAGCTCCGGCGAGCATGTTGCAGAAGCATTTTCCAGCGACGAGTTAACTCGACCAGTTCGTATCTGACTGTTAGATCGTTGTCCCCGGTTAATGGAGTATGGAAGCTTCCATGTAATAAAATGTGAATGTTGTTGGGGCGTATGGTGCGCAGCTTCGTCGGTGCCTCGCTGGCTGTCGGAAGAGGATGACGGCGAACATGATTCGGAAGAGTGCAGCGGAATGCAAGAACCTCCCGCGACACCGGTCGCCCGCGACGAGCTAGCATTAAGACGTCACAGATTCTTCTCTGACTTATTGCAAGCTGCGCAAAACGCGAACGAGCACCGAGTGAGGTTCGACCCCCTAGGACCGACGGTGCACACTGGTCAGGGTTCACCCTAAATCCATTTCTTTCTTTGTACCATTTTTATCGATGCGTTTTCCTTTTGTAATCTCGAACACATTAGAATCGAATGCACCTTGCATTTATTCACCACGATCTGTTTTCCAAAAGAAGACACCCGATACATCATCGTATCTGTGTCCACTTCACTTCTATGTTGCAAGTCCGAAGTAGCAGGAGTGGGGTGGACAACTATTGGGGCGGAGCGTATTTCAGGTGTCTTCTTTCAAAAAATAGACCACAACATTGTGAATATAACGTAATACCACGTATTGTCGTCGCGCGACAATACCTCGACTTTTCCATCTTTTGTTGCGTTCTGTACTACGTCATACTAACCCGGCGTCTTGTATAATCATGGCATCGCCATAGAATTGTTTGCATTCACGGTAATATTCTTGAATTTCTCGTATTTATTCTGGTCACTAATTTTTTAAAATTTGAAGCGTTATAAATATGTATATTGATGTACAGTAAAAATGAAGTAGGGACCCAATTAGTGTGGGGGTGCCTGTATTATACTTATTTTTAAAGCATAGCCAATGTTAAAAAAGAGATATTAAATTTTATATACGTTAAATTTATATACATTATATATCTCTTTCTTAATATTCGCCATGCTTTGAAAATAAGTATAATATAGGCACCCCCACAATAATTGGATCCAAGTTGAAAATGTGGCAGTATTTTGCAATCTACAGTAACTTTGCAACATGGTAAATAATGTCCGTGCAATATGAGCTGAAGGCACACGCATTATGTCGGGAAACATTCTCCACTATTATTTGCTTCCAAGTTCTGACGGAAGCATTCGCGAGTATAACAAGTTTTCAGGCTTTACGCATTGTTTCGAACTTCGTCATTCTATTTTTATCATCTGACCTATTTACCTTTCAATCGGTTGTAATATTTAATGAACTTCGTACAGCGTGAAGCACTATTTCCAATCGAGGAACGTAGTTGCACAAAGCAATTGTAGCGATTTTTATTTCTGATATTTTCTTCTCAACGTATCGTTGCATCGTCACGGTAAAATATACATTTTATAAATATTTCTTGCGACGAACCGATGATTTTTAAACATTTGTTATTTAGTTGTGTTAATGTGTTGTTGAATTACCGCGAAAGATTCACTGGACGAAATAGTGTCTACCCACGCTGGGTTTATAACACTCACGGTCGCGATTCAGTTTTCGCAGATTTCCTAAGAATAGGCCGGCACATACACGCGTTGAATAATGTTAGAACCGCGGTTTAGTTCTTCACCAGCTTCTGAAAAGTCGAGTTGCTGCGGACCGCAACCGTCTCCTTTATAAAAATAATTTTCGGTAAAATAGAGGAATAGAGAGCGATAAACCGAGCGCGATTTTTGTTTTGTGTGTTCTGTTCGGTTCAGACGGATGCGGAAACAATTATTTCAGTTGGTTATTGTTTTAAATTCAATTGTTTATCGTACAAGTTTACCGAATGAATATACTAAAATTCGGATCAATTGCACATTACTTCAATTTTATTTGAATGAATCTGTACACGAACACTTTTAGTATTTCAATGAAAATACCAATTTATTTTTATTACACATGCTTGCAACATAATGATCTAATGGCTGTGGATGTTGATCCAACTATTTATACACTCATTCTATATTTAATTTACATTTCATAAATGCGAACTTTCTGGAATATATCCTTTCAGTTTAGAGATAATTCTGTATTATAGTTATTAAGAGAGCATTACAATATGATCTTGCAGAATACTATGTCAAAATACATTGTGTTCTGACCAAATAATGTTGTTCTCTCTTGAATTTTACGAGTACTAAAATGAAACTTTCTTTTCTTTTGCATGTGTTTTTTAACATTTTGTGAGAAGCTAATGAGTTACATTATTTTGTGTCGATGGTCTTTATTATTTTTAACGATCATTTTGATTATCCTGTATTCATATTAACTCATTCAATTTGTATTGCATTAAAGGCTGCGACTCTAGTGATAAGGAAGAGCATTTGGAAGAACTAGTAAATCGATTAGAAAACGTTACCAAACGATTGGAGAACGTACGAGCACGTACCATAGCTGAGACTCAAGATACTGCTGTTCAAACGAATACACCATCACCGAGAAGGTCTAAGCCAATTGAGAACGGTACATCGGAACAGTCTGCCTCACCTGTTCAGTCGCCTATTAAATCGGCATCAAATCAAATTGTCAGCATGTCAGTCGCAGGCTATGAAGATCTCCTGGCTGGACCTGTAAGTGAATACTTGCAGTTAAGTAATAAAATTGGCGGCGATGTGGCAACCCACAGTAAGCTTGTAGAAAAGGCTTTTCAGTAAGTATTTCTATGTTACACTGCAACACTATTCCATACTTTAAATAGACTTATATAATTTATCGACCATTCCTGACTTTGCCTTGTAGAATTCAGCTTCAATTCATTCGAACCGCAGCAAGTCGACCAGCTCCAGCAAACCAGTCTGAACAGGTTGCTCTCCTTGCACCCACCTCGACGCAAATTCAACAGATTCAAGAGTTCCGCGAGAAAAATAGAGGCTCTCCATTTTTCAATCATCTATCAGCAATTAGTGAAAGTATTCCGGCTCTAGGATGGGTTGCCGTGTCACCCACACCAGCACCATATGTAAAAGAGATGAACGACGCTGGACAGTTTTATTCTAATCGTGTATTAAAAGACTGGAAAGAAAAGTAAGTCGGCTTTACGCATGGCCATAAAGAATTGAATGATATCATTAGACTGTGGATTTTGTGTATTTATAACAAGAATGGAATACAACAACTGTGAAGATATTAGAAGAGTCTAAGAGTATTATTACTCTGTTTTCAACTCATCAAAATGGTTAAAAGACTTCTCGTCACTATTGTCTAATTTCTGTGTCTCACAATGAGCTTAGAACACTTTTATTTTGCATAAAGATCCGCAGTGTAGTTATCATAATTGTCTTTGTAAAGTGTAACTTGCGTTTGTAAAGAAGAGTTTGTTGGTAACTGATGCAGAGTTTAAGTCACCAAGGACAATAGGGATCAAATGACCACCGATGTAGAGTTCATTTTATATTTTCGTGTCTTTTATATTTTCAGAGATAAAGTGCACGCAGAATGGTGCAAGGCTTGGGTACAAACGTTAAGCGATCTTCAGCAATACGTACGTCAACATCACACAACAGGCTTGGTGTGGGCAAAAACTGGCTCTGTACCGGCTGGTATACCACCACCTCCACCGCCATGCATGCCTATTGGGGATGTGGCGCCCGTCAGTACTGCCGATGACAGAAGCGCCCTTTTCGCGGAAATCAATCAGGGAGAAAATATTACGAAGAGTAAATACAACACAATTGTTGGAATGTTAATATTTTAGTTGCTCAAATTGATAAAGTGACGTTTCATTTAACAGATTTGAAGAAAGTAACTTCTGAAATGCAAACGCATAAAAACCCCTCACTGAGGACTGGTCCAGCACCATTTAAGGCCCCAGTAGTCGGTAATGCGGTGCCATTGAAGACAATACCACCAGCAAATGCTCCAATTGACAAACCACCAGTATTCACTAGAGACGGAAAGAAATGGCTCATAGTAAGTACTACTAAAAAATCTAATGAGATCGCTGTTTCAAGCGAAACTGATATGCCGAAATCGGAGTAATTACCAACATGTTTATAATATATATATATATGTACATACTATGTTTGCGAGTGGAAGAGAATACGATATGTATTACAATTCACAATAGTTGATGTATCTTGTACATACAGTTTCATTTAGTTTGAATGTACACGTAATTTTTCATTGTAGGAATATCACAAAGGAAACAAAGATCTGCTCGTTGAAAATGTGGAGATGAACAACGTCATCTACATGTTCCGATGTCAGGATAGTACCTTAGTTGTTAAAGGCAAAGTAAACTCTGTCGTGATGGACTCATGTCGCAAATCATCCGTTGTTTTTGACTCTCTCGTGTCGAGCATCGAATTCGTCAACTGCCAGAGCGTTCAAATGCAGGTGAGTTTTTTTTAAATGTCACCGTACACTTGAAAATAAATTTCTATATCTTCGTCAAAAATACAAAAAGTATATTCATTTCCAAATTTGATCATATATACACAACATAATTACATGGAGTGTTCATCTTATATTAGAAAATAAAAGCACGATATATAAAAAGTATGCCTGCGACCATTATTTATGAATTTAATGGATACAGATATTAAGCAATATCTTTGATCGACGGTTTGCTGGATTTTTAACGCTCGGATACAAGTCTCTTGCAGACATTTTGCAATTCTTGTAGATGCGCCAAATTTGGTTCTTGATAGAGAATTTCAAGTAATGCTACGTATTCATCGTTGCTCAATTCTTTGGGTGTGCCACATATTTGGAATTTATTCAGCACGCTTTCCGATGTTCTCGAAACATTTTCTAAGTCCGTGATGGACGTGCTCGTGTCGGTTACCGATGGTTTAGCAGTAACATCAATTTCTCTTTGCTCCACAGAAAGAAAGCATAAATTTTTTAATTTTGCGTTTGATAAACTATTTGTTAATGATTCACTGTTCGCTTTCGATGCAGTTAAATCAACTGATCGATTCTGACCCAACTCGTTACCATTTATGACTGAAGAAACGATAGTAACAATTTTGTGCATTGCACTTTGTTTCTTTTCGACTGTGTCTGCTGCGAGATCTTCATCTTTTGTATTGGACTCGATGTCAGCAGTTCCTTTTCGCGTATTCGTCTCTCTGTCTTTGATATATTCTAAAAATTTGTTAGGATCTACTATTTTCGTTGCGTTGTGATCATATTTTGTGAATATGTTAACGTAGATTACCATTTGCTCTTGCGCAGCGATTTTGCTATCGGTATTTTCAATTGCACTTTCTGGTACACGCGACGACGCAGTATCGTTTGCGTTTTTGACACATCTTCTTCCTTCCTTCACACACTGATCATTGATTTCCGATGTCCCTTCCAATTTTAGACTTTCTTCCGTCGCGTAATGGCTCTTACTAGATAAATTGTCTCCCCAGAACATCGCCATTGTCAACGGTCCTCTCACCGGACTTCTATGTCTCGACTCATTTTCAGTTTTTCGAGCTCCTTCCAGCCTGCTTTTTAAAATTGGTATGCACGATCGTGAAGAAGTTTTCGGTACTGGTGTTAACGGCTTCGCTTGATTCTTCAATTTCAATCTAGTATCGAGTGACTGGGTGCAATTTACAGAGTTCGCATTACTCGACGATGCGTTTGAGCGAAAACTTATTTGCGATTGTGATCTCTTTTTATCTAACTTAAAAGTATGGTCCGTATTACGTTTAGGTTCAGCGGACAGATCTCTAGTTTTCAACTGGATCGGCGATGATCTATGCTCGGTTCTAGCGTGAGCAGCATTTGTCGAATTAGATTTTAAATTTTTTGGATTTTGCGAAACAGCCGACTTCTTTAATACTTCAGACTTTGGAGTATAGTTTTCTTGACTTCTTGACTGCATTGTCGTATTAACTTTTTTTAGCGTTAGATTCTCGTTTGCGTTCCTCGGAGAAACCTGATGCGGAGATACATCTGATAAAGCTGTAGTTTGATCCACATTTATTATGTTTGTTTTGTTTCCAGATGAATTAGATTGTTCTTCACCATTGAGTTTTATACTTGTTTTTGGTACCAAAGATTCATTGTCCATATTATCGTATGATATTGAAATTTCATTTTTAGAAGTTTCCTCTTCTTTCACTGTTTCTTCTGTTTTGTTAACTGTTTGTATATTAATATTTCTGCTTATATCATTTTCAGAAGGCACGTTCTCTTTATTAGTTTTATCAACACTAATTTCGTTATTTGTAATTTTAACGTAGGACTTTGTTTCGATTTTATTGGTAGTATTATTTGACATGGAGATAAATAACAAATCAGCCTTTTCTGTGTCTTTTAAATTTTCCTCATGGTAGCGTTGCTCTTTGCTAGCTTTTTCTATCTCTGAAGTCGAGCGTACATCAGTTTCTATATTCTTTGAGTTTGTATTGTTTAATTTTATACCAGAGCTCGAAGCTTCATCTGTAAAGTACATACTGCTCTGCGGAGAAATGAGGTTGGAATAAGATTTATATAGATCTGCCTGATTATTTATCTCCTTGTTATCCAGGTTTGCAAATGAATTTCGTACAACTGAATTATCTTTTTTGTTCTTGAATTTACTATCTCCATCATAATGACCTTGCGAGCTTCCGTATTCTACTACAGTTGTAGTTTTATTGCACGTCTCTTTTTTACGACTTTCCGCTTCCATGTAATCATATTGCTGAAGAGTTATAGTGTTTGTTGAAGCAGTTTGTACATTGTTCTCGTCGACGTAGTTGTCCTTAAGAGTAGACCAATTTAGATTTAACTCCTTTTCGTCCATTGATTTATTAGTCAGTGCTGTCGTAGACAGAGGTTCTGGAATGTTACAATCGTTTGAATGATTTACGCTCATCGAATTTTGTAGGTTAACCTCAATAGAATTTTCTTTGCTCTCAGAAGCTGATAATTCATACATTGTATCTGTAACGTTTATCACCGTGTGCACTTCCATTGTATCCACATTTTCTGTTACCAACGTTCGTTCTATTAGTGAACAAGCGCCAGGGTGCCTTTTCAAACTCAAATTTGGTCTACGCATCAAATTTTCGTTCTCTTCGCTGAATTTCTGATTCTGTGACATATTTAATTTTGTGCTTACCAAGTTGCCTACATCTTTAGTAAAGACAACGTTTGTACGTTGGTCTGCAATGTCCGAATCCAGAAAATTGCATCCTTCGTTTTTGTTCAAGTTCGAATTTGGTTCATCTATGAGGGACTCATTCAGGTTTTGTGAAAATATCTCTGTGCTGCTATCGTCGCGGTTCGCAAGCTCGTTTACGTTGGTTATACGTATGAAGTTTGTTTCAGGCTTCTCCTCGTTATTTACATTCCTTGAGCAGCTTGTAGATTTCATATTTTCGTGCTTCTCGTCTGACAACCCTGAGGCGTAACTTTGATGTTTTGCATGTAAATTATCCGACTCCATTTCCGAAGATTTAGTAGATTTAGTTTCATGGAAACTCTTGTATTCTGACATAGATGCTTGGTTCAGATTTGCTTCATTGTTTTCCTGCATTACATTACTGAAACTGAAATATTCAGAGGCAGAAGCAAGATTGCGATTAGATTCAATACTTTCTTTATTTACGGTCTGATCTGTAATCTGATTTTCATGCATGAAGTTCCTTACATTGTTGCTGAACGTCGAAGAATGAGCTAATTGTTTGCCTTGCTTTATGTTGAGAAACATGTAAGTCCGACTACTTCTATCTGTGGAGCTGCTAATTGATTGTTCCTCCGATATGATATCCAACAGTTTAGATTGAAGGTTATTGTTAACGTATGAACACTTGCTGTACTCTGACATACATTCCCTCTCCGTGTTTTCTCTCTTCTCGTCCACGTAGCATATCTTTTCCAGTTCTACGCGTGTCAGCAATGCCCTTTTGATTTGCAATGCCTCTTGAAGCAACACTGCTGTAGATTTATCATCCGATTCACTTCCCTTCGATATCTCTGTGTGACTTGAGGTTGGCGACGTTATTAACAAATCTTCATCAGTGTCCATTGGTACGGTCTGCCTATCCAAGCAATCGAACGACCGTGTCTGAGTATTTTCAATGTATAAGTCTGGTAATGTAAAATTACTTGTTACAGCTGTTCCTCTGGTGCTGTTCTCGTTATCAAAGAAATCAGACGAGATAGTGTAACATATTCTCTCTGGAATTTTGTCATACCTAATAGAAGAATATCCCCTCGTGTCGATTGTATATGACCTCTGATTGTTCAAGGAATGCATTTGATTTTCTGTTTGCTTCGGAAGCGAACAATAAAGATCGTTGACATTGTTCGAATAGTAAGTGCTGAGCACTTGGGAATAGCTTCGAACAGATACATCAGAACTCCTGCCTGTTTCATCGCTGTCATATTGCTCAGAACTGATGTAGACAGTTCGGTGTATGTCATCGAAGTGCTTTCTGCTGACAGTATCGAAGCTAACTCTGTTCTTTTTCTTGTCGTTCCAATTGTTACTTTCCGTTTTAATTGACACAGTCTTTTTGTTAGGAGCGTTGTTCATTATATTTTCACTATCCTGTGGCTTTTCCGCTCCTTTCGTCCCAGAATTTTGTACGTCATACGTTCGCAGCACGTTGTGCAAACTCTCCAGCTTCTTCTTCACTTGGTACAACGCCTCCTGGGATGTTTCTACGAACATCTGACGTTCACACGGTTGCGAGACGTGCGAGGATTGCCGAGGAAACACTTCGTTGCAGAACGTTGTGTTCATTTTTGAGGGCACCAGACGGTTATCGTTCAGCTTCGTGACTGCACGAACTACAGTCGGCTGCTCCAAACAATTTTCCTTATTCTGCTGTCTCGAGTCCTTTCCTTTCATACCTGTTCTTTGTTTCCATGGTGTCTTTTTCGCCGGGTTTTCTCTCGATTTTTCACTCACGCTAGGTGTGTCCTCTTGTCGAATATATTTTTCCTGCTGCAATATAAGTGAGCCTGTGTAACTCGTCTATAGGACTGGACTGAAAATCCATATTTATATTATTACCTGCAACTCCGACCAGTTATTCTTTATCGAGGACTCGTTGCTGCTTTCCAGAGAGCTGCAGACCAGTCCGAAATTTTTATTGCTCTCGTGTAGCTCTTGCAAGAATCGTTTGCACTCGTCCATAGTTCTCGTGAATTTCTTGCAAGGCGTAGTCGCTCTCTCAGGTTTAGGGGGTCTTGATTTGTTGCCTAGCTTGCTCGTCGATTTGCTGTTTCTGTTTCGCTGGGGGATCGGGTTTGAGGTCACAGTTTTGTTCTGTACATCGAAATTTTCGCTTTTCGACACTTTGCGTCGTCTTCGACCGGCTGTCCTCTTAAACACGGAGGAATTTATGCTGCAAGCATTAAAACATCCATGATGCTTGTAAAAATCATGTCGGACAAATGTGGTTGCGTCTTCCATACTGTACGCAGTCCTAAATCTCCTCAGTCAGTATCAAAGTTTTTTTAATGTTACAGTATTTTCTCCTTGTAAACACACTTCTTGAAATTATTTTATCATACGTAACGCATATACGGTATATAATTCATCATCTACTAATAAAATTTGTAACGGTACAAAAAAGAAGAGGTAGATTAAAAGAATTTAAGAATATTTTTTTATTTTGCATAATGACCCGCAGTCTAGTGATCACGTAATACTATATTAATTGTTTTGCAAGTCTTTTAAACGATTCTGTACAAATTCGGAGGACCATCGAGCAGATTTTAAGAGCCAAGAACTGAGTGAGGATAACGAAAGCGAGCAGTATGGAAGTTTGCGCTGTGATTGTACTGTAGGGATCCATCGCTGTCGCTTTTTGAAGATCTACTGATCGGTTCTAGAGGTAAAGTGTTGCGTCTGAGGTAGGGATAAAAGGATTTCTTTTTCGCATCGAACAGCTCCGTTAAATGGTGTTCAGAGGGATAATAATTTCCTTTTGGATACGAAATGAACGACTCGTCTCTTCTGGGGCTGAAAACAGTGATGCTTATTACCCAAATGGTAGCAACGATACTATAGATAGATCATTGTATTAATCCTCGCAACACGGATGCTTTTGACGATTTCGTGGCAGCCCTGATTACATCCATTCAAATCTGTATGTACAACATTTTTCTTTCATATTTATAAACCTTTTTCTTTGAGATCAGTGGTCATCTTCTTATCCAATCTAGTACAATATCTAATGATATGCACTAGGGCACCCCTGGGCAACTTCTTTCTCGCTGTCGCTTCACTGGCCCCCCTATTGATTACTATTTCTTGGTCGAAACGCACCCAAGTTCCGTTATCCGAGGGTTAATATTGAAATTATAAATATTTAGGATACCTCAGAAACACGCGTTTTATCCAGTCGGTGCGGTCGTTGGTGTTCGACAGGGTCAAACGAAGATTTTGGAAATGTTTCTTGAAGCTCGGCTTCTGTATTTGGTGGGGCATAGGCCACGAGCCGTACTGCATTTTGTACGTTAGTATGCTCACTTTCAGCTCGAGGTCTTCTATCTTGTATCCGACCTTGTTCAGGATCTTTTTATCGTCCAGAACCCCGCCCAACCGTTTCGCTTTCAAGTGTATCACACGGAGTAATATGGTACAAGCGAGGAACGTGCAGACGACCTTCGAACATCAATTACATTTCATTTTCTAACTGGATGGGACTACTTAAAAAATTGATTTAAAATTCGGTTAATCGCGGGAGTAAAAATGACCCACTCGGGTTACCATAGTTTGAGTTTTCAAACAGATACCTTCCTTATTACTGTTAAAAATTCGCATCTCGTTTAAACGTGACAAGGAGATTTATTAGGCTGTTTTAATAAGCAGACTCGTTCATGTTCTCGAATCCCTGGACTCGACGCTTGTTCTGAATTTTTAACAATTACGTAGAAGATGTCCGATTGGTTTCAACAAGATCTAAGATTTTTAGCAGGTGATTAAACGGAAAAAATAATGTGCCTTTAGAATGATCCCCTGGGTCAAGCAGTCGACGACATCGGTTACGATCTCGCTCCAAACGTAATTCGCGATCGCTTTCGGGCATTCCATCCAGTCGACTTCGCAGACCATTTGCACTGGCTCCAGATTTCCGCCTGGAAATCGTATTGGTTAATGGGATTTTCGCGAAGCGGTTAGGCTACCTCGGAAAGGGAATAAGCAGGGTGCAAATTGTGGACGTTGCGAGGCGGCGTGAAATTTTACCGAACTGCCACTGCATCCTGTCTGGAAATGGCTAGGTCGGGACCATAGGTTTTAAAAAGTCATCGATTCGTGCCTATTGTTATTATTCAGGAGCCTGTACCCCGTGAAACCGTGAAAAATCGAGAGAAACCGCGACCTGCAGTTGTTCGTCGATAGAGAACGAGAATTTATCGATGTTGCTTACAGGATGGCACGGAAAATAATGTTATTACTAGAATTTTCAATTGTCGGGATATTGGAATATTTTGCTTACTAAAACTCTTAAGAACAGATATAGTTGTCCATCTAACTCCTGTTAGTTTAAATTGCTTCAAGGAATTATGATTCTCTCATTTATGTATTTTATATATTCATTTAATTCGCGAGGTGGCGAACATACATATAATTATGTACACAACGAAAGATCAGTGCATAGTTCATTTTTTTTTCATTATTTAAGACCTAAGCTATCATTTCATTGTTAAAAAAAAAAATGAAATAGAATTCTCATATTCCAAGTATCTACACTGAATCTATTCTCTCTTTGTTTAATCGTAGGTATTAGGAAAGGTACCCACCATCTCCATCGATAAAACCGACGGTTGCCAGATGTACCTAAGCTCGGATTCGTTGGACGTTGAATTGATCAGCAGCAAGTCTAGCGAGATGAACGTTATGGTGCCGAAAGGAAACGGAGATTACGTGAGTCCTTTATACGACAAAATTCCTGGACCGTATCGGAGATAATCCAGCACGTTTGTACATTATTTTTCGATGATTGTAGGTCGAGTATCCTGTACCGGAGCAGTTCAAGACCACGGTCAGTCCAAAAGGTCTCTCGACGATCGCAATCGACTCGCTCGGCTAAGGTCGCCGGGCGGTTCAACAGCATTCATAGCCTAAACTAACTATCCGATTAAGAGTACGGCTCATTAGAGGTATCGTCTTCAGAGGATTCATCGATTTTTTATTTATTGCTTCTTCAAATTAATTTAAGGCGAACCAGGAGAGGGGGCGACGAATTAGCATCGGAATAGACTCATCCGTGCGGCATAGAGTCCCCCGTGTCTGCTCGGCGGACGTTCGATTAGGCACGGTGTGTTCGATTAGACAATTTCACTAAACAACGTGTCCACACAGTCCCATCTCGTTCGATTGTAAACGTTGTGCATTTCGTGGAGATCATCGACTCCGGTTCAGGCGAAAATTGAAAGGAAGAAAAATGTCATTCACAATAACAGGTTAAACGATTCATGCACGGATCCAAACGATTACGCGCTCACGGAATTTGAATACGCGGTTACGACCGTCCCGGTAATCTGCGACATGATATTTTGTAATATAGGATTAATTAGATCTCTAGTGGTTGTGATTCGTTGGTACATGTAGATGGAATTCCGGCATCCCCCACGAAACCGTTTCGGTTCGCACGTTCGGTGCTGAGGCAGGGAGACGGACTGTAGGTCGGATTACAGAGTACATAGGTATGGACAAAAGTTTTGCTACCTTCGGACCGCACTTTTATACATTTACACCGTTTTTCTAACGTGATCGAACTTTTGCCCAAACCGGTCGTCGAGATGACTCGCCAAGGAATTGCCGCTCGACTCCATTTTTGTTTTTCTCGTTTTCGTTTTTCCTAAGCGGGTGATCAGAGCGAGTATCGCCCGGAGAGAATAGAATTGGAAAGCATTTCGGAGCTATTTCTGAAGCGTTTAGGGGACGTCATATCAATAGTTGGATATATCGCCTCTTGACTTTTGCAACAAAGACTATTCACCACGATCTAATTAACAGTTCCGTCAAAATTCGATCCTGTCGCTCTAAATTCTAGTGATTTCTACCCTTAAGGGTAAGTTACTTCGGTTCAGGAGTCTTCCGAGTTTACGTGTATCTGTGGTCTGTAAATAGAGTAATCGAATTTCATTTCTGATTAAAACGGATGTTAGTTGGTTGGCCAAGGACGCTTCCTTGAGAAGAGACTCGTGAACTATCAAATTTTCACCGAGGTAGTAAGAGATCGATTACTTGTTGAAATAGTGGCAAGATGAATGATAGTTGGATATTGCTGCTTGATCACCTTGGCCAGGTAACTGGAACGTAATCTGCTGAACGATTGATTAAGCCGAGAATGTTCGGGGTTCTTGACGTGCACATTGGATTATGTGTGTGAAATGATCAAAATGGTTGTGCAAAAGTCTTGACGGTCCACCGGTTAAGGAGACGGAAGGTATCGCGAACAATGATGGAGGCGAATGTTGTGAAACCTGAGGACTGAACATCAAAAAAAAGCGTGCTGTTTGAACGTGACGTAAATTACATTGTGATTTTTACCACTTGGTATATTGTGCTAATCGTAGGTATAATGTAATAACTAGCGCTCTACTTAAAAGCGGCACGATATAGAGTAACGAGATCGTTTTAGGATTAACAATGGATTCAAACAGTTCGATCCTTTTTTAACGAGCGGATGGTAAGGGGAAACTCGAACGGTCCGATTTCATTTATCTATCGTTTGTCTGGTACTAAACCCGTTTCGCGGCGGAACGACAAATTCATTGACTGATGTTGTTTCACACCCGAGGATCGTACTGTTCTTAACACAGTAGACTTCTAACAGCTTTCATTTTTAATATCGATAGAGTATTGTATCGAGAATAATCAATATTTATTTCCAAATATGATTTTCAGTGCTATTTCTAATTGTCCTAATAAAATGAAATGATATACCGTCTATAATATGCTTGTAACGTTATTACTCGTTCTTCTGAGAAATACATCAACAATGTAACGCCATCATGAATCTTTTCAGGCTTCAAATTCACACACTTCGATAACGTTATTCGCCTGACATTAACCTTTCATTCTGATAATTTTGATACACTATAAACGCTTGTAATTAATTATGTAAAAATTCTTATTTATTAGCATCGGGTTCTTTTTACATAATACATTAGACACGATATATACATATTTCGTTTGTCGAACTTAGGGGAAACTTAAATTGGTAATAGCACGATATGCGTGGCCTAGTGATTCGTTTTGCCGCGACAAAGAATCAAAATGCCAGGCTCGTCTGGAATATTTCTACGTCAAGTATTTCGGAGTCACTTCTGTGGCTCGGAAATACAATTCTCCGCGACTATTTGCATCATCGTCGAACAAGCAATGCTGCAAGCTAGTCTCCTACGGGTCGACATTAGTCGATACTCTGTCCGCTACTCGAACGCGTTAATATTAACGATCAAATGCAAAGGTAACCGCGTAGAAGAGTATATAAATCGTTAAAAAGTCGCCTTATCACCCGATACACTCTTCAACGTTTAGCTTCTTCTTTCAATTCGTAACTAGGTATTGCACATACATTAATTCAACGAATATTTAATACTATACAGAACTGTTCGTTAGTTGCAACATCCTTCTTACCGTCAGGTAAAACCGTCCATCGAACTCTACTTTTGCGTTTTCGTTGCAGTCGGCACGTTCGCTACCACCATTTTGTTTAGAATCAGTTCGTTGCCTTTTTCAGCAGGCGTTAAACAGAATTAAGAATTTTTAAGTGAGCCCACTAACTTGTGGGAATAATACAATTATGCAGACTATACTCAGAATGCGAACAAATCTTCAGAAAATAGTGTTAAGTAGCATTAAAAAGTTAGTATGCTACGTTGGCAGCGAACGTGTAAAACTCGATTTTCTTTGTTCGTTGAGCCGAGCACATAAATTCGTAACGAGTCAACTACAAGTACGATCAGTCTTTGTTCATTAAAGATTAACCGGACAATTACGCTCGTCGCTGCCATCCGAGCATTCCAAGTAGCCATTGCACACCCGAGATTTCGGCAGGCATTCGCCCAAAGGGCATCGATGGCCTTTGCAGGATACCATCATAGATCGGATGTCCTCTCTGGATATCGTGTGCTGGATCCAAGGAAGATAGTGATGAACCTTCGTGTAGACTCCCGGCCTTCCTGGCCTTGCACAACCATAACCGTTCGAAGTGATACCTGATAAATTGAAACACGAAACGTTCAACGATCTATCGTTCGCATAGAGTGCCAAGTAACATTCCGAACAGCTCTCGCTATCCTTCCTTCCTTTTCATTTCAACCAACATTAATCTACCAAATGTCCTTTCTTTTCAAATAATCCGTTTTTCATTGTCGCTTAATTATAATTTACTGGATATTCAAGTTTCGATTGCTTAAACTTAAAACCAACTTAAGTTTCTGACCGTGAAGCGTGTATTTGTTGTCAGATCCCGAGCAAACCAATGGTCCACCGCTGTCTCCTAAACAAGCATCCCTTCCACCATCCTTTAGTCCAGCGCAAAGCATGCCGACCGTAATCCTGTACAAAGGAAGGAACAGCGTCTTTCTTCGACACTCCTCCGTCGAGATCACCGGAAGCTGGACTTCTTGCAAAGTGTCCGCTGTTCAACAACGAACAAGAATTTTTATTAATTCATTCGTGAAAACTGAAATCAAGTGGTAAGTATACATTGTTGACGCTTAACCATTATTGCATTTTACTTAATTTCTTGGTATACCTAATTTCAAGTAACTCTACAGATTGAACTGAAATATGCGACATTCTCACTATTATGCACGTATAAAACAAAATTCTCGAGATTTTTAAATGTCCAGTTTACATATGCATTATATTTTAGATCATTAATTTCTTTTTTTACTTGGATAGGTAACATACACGCATTTAGCTACTATTAACACTTTAAAAATACGTTTCTCGCAAAGTGTTAATATAGTGAGAAAAAAAAAGTTGTTTGAGATAGGTACCGGTCAAGGAACTTTCTTTTGGAGAACAAGATCGAAGAGAAACTCGTACAAAGGATTAATTCTGTTTGCTTGTGTTGTGGGAATGCAAGCATGAGCGCATTGAAGGTATACTTACGAAATATTCGACCTATCTCGAACAGTTGGCCCCATCCTGTCACGGTGCACATAGTGCCACTTTTTGGTTCTGCCTCAGGAAGACATATCGGTCTAACATAGTCGCTGAAGATGACCGGTTTCTCGAGTCTCAGCATTGCTATGTCGTTTATAAATCCGTTATCAATGTACTCAGGATGCAAAGATATGTAATCGAGCCGCAGGACCTGCTCGTACGGGCTCGGGAAGCTTCCTCTGCGAGTTGCTCCGATCCTTGCCACCCAGTATTCATCCTGTGCACTGGAAAAAATAGTTTCGTGTACTTTCTTCTGCTATTTCAAATGCTTCTATTTACTTAATAAGAATGAAAATTACATGATTAGTAGTATTTAATTTGACTAGATTTTTATTTGTACATTTTTGTAGATTGTCATAGTAAGTTAATTCGCTTACTGGTAAAAGCAATGTGCAGCGGACAAGATCCACCTGTCATTGACAAGCGCACCTCCGCATTGATAGTCCCCCTCTTTGTACAGAGCCACTTGCCACGGCCAACTTCCGGCCGAGGAGCTGCCACCGCCGACTATCCTGGAACGTCGAGAAAGATTCGATCTATTTCAATCATTAATCGAGATCAACGACTGAGTAAAATCTTGCTACGCATATGCGATTTTCTATAAATATAACAGCATCTGAAGCGGAGCATTTCAAAATTGATTTACACAAGAAAAATCTCATTTCCAACGTTCATGGAACTCTTTTATATCTTTTATATCCAGTTAAAGTCGTACGATAAATTAATTTCTCAATTCCGGGTTGATACACTAAGGTGTCCAACGACTCCGTGAATAATAAATTTTAGTCTAAAGCATTTTAATATCGTTTTATAACAGGACCGAGATAGTAATGTTATTCGTTATGATATTTTTCCGTGACTGTGGTGGTCGTCGGTGAATCGTGGGAGGGCATCGTCCCCGAGCGCAGTTTGTACACAAATAGTTTTACAAATGTTCCAGCCGGTATATAATTATGAGAAACTGGTTCAGTGAGTATACCTGGCCTGCGATGGAGCCTGCGTTCTTATTCCGCACTCAAGGTTCTTGCACTTGACCCTGAGAATCTCGCCGCTCGGGCACTCGGAAGGTTTGAAAGTCAGGATCGTCTTATCCAGGGGTTTCTCGTTGTATGACAGAGTATAATAGGGACGGTTCGACTCTTGATTTTCGTCCAACACCTTCTCCACAGTCTCGAAATCCCTAGGAAAACGCAACGTATCAGTGCCGCTACGAATCACAATTTTTTACGAACTTTTACACTCCGTTTACATCCATTTCTAGATTCTTGAACAGATAGATTGATCTCATTTAAAGCAATTTTTTAAATAACGTTACAATTTTCCAGTTTTCTATATATTTTTACTTTTTAAAGTAGAATTATGACTATATACAATTTTTGATTGTCAGATTGAGAAAGTCGCAACATGTAAGGATTTCAAAATTCCAATAAACACCTACAGAACAATTGAAAGAGCTTTTAGTGAGTTGAATTTTGTGCCTTTTTAATTCAAAAAATTTTGTGACAATCTTTCTTCCATGCAAGTACACGTAGATTTTATTTTTATCATCAAATGCGTTGAAGCTCCATGTGAAAGAATTGATTTAAGTTCAACTATGAAATATCTAATATTAACGTAGCTCGCAGGAGAAAAATTGTTCGTGGAACGCGATAAACGATAAAAGCTGTTTATTATTCAGCGTGCCAAGTGGGATTATTGCAAGTTACTCACTGATACGTAATCGCCTTGCAGACCGCTCTGCCGAGGTCCTCGATGCTCCAGCTGGCCTGTCTTCCTTGCAGGAGACCGTCCATTCCGCTGAGACATAGCTTCCCCCACTTGCCATTTTTCCGAATGTTTATGTACCCTTTCTCGTTATAATTGTTGATCTCCTTTTTGAAGTTGACGACGGATCCGTTCTTCTTCGTGTTCAAGTGAATCGAGTTTCCGTGGGCCAACATGTCCTTCCCGTTCGAGGAGATTTCTCTGCCAGACACGTGAATCGTGGCATTATGATTGTGATGGTCGAAAGGAGCTTCTTGCTTTGTTAACTCGCTCGTTGAGTTTCTTATCTTCTCAGCTTGGCTGTTGTCTCTGTATAAACTCAGAGTGGTCGATTCCGAAATGGACGATTCGACAGCTTCCTGATCGAAAATCGTCTCCTTGCTGGGACTGGATTCGGTTTTCGGAAAATTTTCAGGATAATCGTCTATACCTACAGACGTGTCCGCATTGTTTGCGCTTTTGTCGGACACGCTTTCTTTTTCGTAATTCAGTATCGCGTCGTCTTCTATCAACGCAGCGCATTTCTTCTCGTCCTCCCCTTCGGGACAATCGGTGAAACCGTTGCAGACCTTGTCCTGGTCCACGCAGGTTCGGCTGTTGCCGCAGACGAATTGACCCTCCTCGCACCAATCTAACCGGATGTTAAGAAATATTCATCAGGTTTAAACAATTGCAGTAATGCCTCGATGCAGGTGAAAGAGGTGTGCACGGTATTTGCAAAAAATATATCCCCTCATTATTTTTTAGAGGTCCTGAAGCTCAATAGCGGTACAGAGGCAATACTGATACAAACTTTGTTGTAAAAAAATAATTTTTTTATGAAAATGATATCCGCATTCTCCTTATCTTCTTCTTAATGTTCAATTTCACATGTGTACAATCAAGCAAATCCTTATCAGAATGCTTCTTTGTTTAAGTAGTATCATTGTTGACTTTGTAGTAGCTATTATAGTTAAGTCACGTTCGTATACCGTATGCTAAAGACCACTCTGAAACGTATTCGTAACTGAATATTACAGACAATAACATGACCTCTATATTTCCTTCTTAAACGTTTGAGAGTCTTTAAAGTCGTAGTACCGGTTAACAACGTTAAACGAAATCAATAATTCAAACAGTGGACGTCTATGCAAATTTATACCGTTACGTTCTACTTCGGAAAAAGCTTGTTTTGCATAACGTTTTTTCGAAATAAACGGTAAGATAGATGGTACCGTTAAATAAATTTTTATTTTGAAATCAGCAGAGACTAACAACAACAGTTTGGAAACGCTTGAAAAGTAATTAATAAATACCGCAGTCGGTCTCGTCGGAGTAATCCCAACAGTCCGCGATCCCGTCGCAAATTTTCTGATGTAGGAGTTGCGCTTTTAAAAAGTCGGCGCACGTACAGTTCGCTTCGTCTTCTGAATTCGGACATTCACCTAACATGTTGCATCTGCCGCTCGAGGGCAGACATTTTCCGTCTCTGCATAGAAAACCGAAACAGTCATCTGCGAAAACGAATTGGACTTTATGAAACCGTTCTACCACTGGACATCATTTTTATTTAGCACGGAGATCCGCTTTTGCAAGAAATTTCGTCTTTTCCATTCTTGTGTTCCGATTTTGTGCGACTTTTATGGATATTGGTATGGCAGCCAACGTCATTTGGTGTTAAGCTTTAATTAACCTCTTGAGCACTGTACGCCACTATAGTGGCTTCCGTGGAAAGCATCAGTTTGAACGGTAACGCCACTATAGTGGCTCTTGTGCCTTCCGCGGCCAGACATGCCGTCCCTGGGAGACAGAGTTGCGGCCAGGCGCGCCGTGTTTAAGAGGTTAAACAAAGTTATTCTAAATGCTTCGACATTTAAATTTATTCCAATTTCGTTCTAAATTTTAAGAAAATGTATCCTAAGTGTTTTGACAGTGAAGTATCAGCAAACGTTGGCGGATTTGACCTGCGAACAGCTGATCTGCAAAAAACACCAATTATACCAATAAAAGTGAGTAATTACCAGTTTCCTTGCTCTTCTCGGTGGTGGAGATCATCTTGTCCGTTCGGTCGTCCATCTTGTTCAGGATCTTCGTGAGTATCTCGACGCCGTCGCGAGTCATCGTGAACCCTGCGCTCGAGTTCATCAGGGTCTGGTTTCCGGTGGCGATGTCAGCGATTTCCCTCAGCTTGTCAAAATCCAACGGTTTCGCGTCGGGTTTCGAGTCCGATTTCGTATTCAGAGTATGAACCATGCTGGCGGCGGGTCTCGAGTTGTTCTTGCTGCTCTTGGCCGGTTTGTCGTCGGTACCGATGTCGGCGAGCTGCTTGAGCTTCTCTAAGAGATAACTGCTTTCCTCCATCGTCGAGATCTTTCTGTCGGACGTTTGGACATTCGAGGACGTCGAAGGAGTCTTCATCACCTTGCTCGACTCTTGACTCGCCTCCGATTCCTCCCTGAAGGATCGATTCTCTTCTTGACCGTCCACAACGAAGTCCTCGGGTATGGAAAACTGCGGCGTCGAAGTCTCCTCTTCATGGTACTCGGACCTTATCACCGGGAGCGAAGTCGAGTTCGTGACCAGCAGCTTCAGCACGACGGGATCGTCACTCAGGTTCGATGACACCTTGGTGCTGATGGACGTCACGACCTCTACTATTTGCTCGATCCTCGCGCGTCCTCCGTGCGGATCATCATTGTTGCTCGACGAATGACGCTTGGTCGTGTTCCTGTCGTAGCTCTGCACACCGAACAGCTGCTCCAGAAGAATAGCGTCCTCCGAGGAACTCCGGTTCGACGTCTTCTCCCTGTCCAACTTCGGTCTAGGTCTCACGGGTCTACCGATACCGGTGTTGCTCTTGGCTGGTGCCAGGGTGACCAAGTTTTCGACCACGTAGGCCTTCAGAGTGTCATTGTAGACCTTCTTCCGAGTGTCCATCGAACTGGAAGACTTGGTGAACGTTCCGTTGGAAAGCCACAGCGACCCGTCATCCGTGCCAGGGAAAGGATTGTCTTCCGAGGCGCTGGAGTCCACGGTTTCGCCAGGAGTGTGCTTCAGGGTGTCGATCTCGATGAACGTGGAGTTCCTCGATATGCTGGGAGTCAGCCTGCCAGGTGGTGTTTTAACGTCTTCGGTCTTCAGGATCAGCTTGTCTATTTTGTTGTACGCTGGCTGGATCAGTTCCGAGTAGACCTCGGTGGTCCCCAGCCTCAGGAACTTGTCCTGGTCTATCACGCCTTGAGTCTCTTTCGGACTCTCACCTTCGGACAACTCAAGCTTCGCGTTCTTCTTGTGCTCGTTGATCATGGGGCCGGAAGTTTCGACTTCAACGACCTCCTTCGTTGCTGTTCCAGCATCCCCAGTCGCGTCGATCATCGAATCGTTCAGCCTGACATTCTCGTCGCTCACTATACTATCCGTGACAGCGTTTATCTCCTGCTTGTCGTCACCGTTTCCACCGAAGCTAACCACAGATGTGATCTTGTCGACAGGTATCGTGTGCCTGAAGGGCTTCAAGGTCCCAGAATTCTCGATCAGACTGGGTCTCAGACCGGCGCCATTCAGGTCCGGTGTTTTGTAGCTGGTGTACACAGGTTCCTGGCCGTTCTTGTCCACCTTTCTGTCCTGCAACGCGTCATTCGGCTGCGCGACAGCTTGGATGTCAGAGTACCTATTCCTCGGCTCTAATTCGACGTCCGTGTCAGGCACTGGTTCCGCTATCCCTATCCTGGACTCCGAGGTGGTCGATTCTACGGGATGGAGCGGCCGTTGCCACGTTGGACTGCTGGTAGCAAACGTCGACAACACGCTCGCGTTTTGGTCTATCCTTTTCCTATTGTCCTTCGACGATCCAGCATTCGCAGCTGCGCCATCCAGACCGCTCGCATCCTCGACCCTAGCTTCGCTCGGGGTGTATCCAGGGACTCTCCAGCCAGTTTCGTTCTCGTTCGTGGATCGATACGGTTTCGTGAACGAGGATTCAATTTTCTCAGCCTGGGGGGATGTCCGCAGCTTCAGGTTGTACGTCTCGGACGGAAGTTGTCCCGACACCTCGATCTCAGGCTTGTCTTCGGGCTCGATCACCGACGGCGCGGTGAATATCTGCCCGTTCTCCATCAAGCCGGGAATCTTGTTCTTGAATTTCCCGTTGACGCGAAAATTCACCATCTCCTGGGGCACGATCCTGTCACGGGGGAAGTCGGTGTCCCCAGGGTCGAAGCCGCTCAGACCGGGAATGTTCATGTAAGAGTTGAGCGCTTCCGGTGTCGTTCTGATCGAGGAGGACTCCGGTGGCCCGGTTTCGACCTTGATGGCCGCGCCCGGGGTGACTTCCCCGGTGTTCGTGTTGCTGTAATTCACCTTGTAATTGGTCTTGATCAGGCTGTCGGGTAGCAGTTTCAATTCGGGGTTCACATAGCCGGGAATGATCGGCTTCCACGGGGACGTCTCGAAATCTGGCTTCCGGAAGTCCTTGAAGAGATCCTCGGCGCGTGTCGTGGACGTCGCGGACGTCGTGGACGTCGTGGACGCCGGCACGATCCTCTTGGCCGGCTCTTCGACCGTGTCATTCAATCTCTCCGCTTGAGTGGTGTGATTCAGCTTCCCTTTGATCCTCAACAGCGTCGACTGCGCGTTGATGTGACTCACTTCGGCGGTTACCGTGGTGGACGGCTTCGTCGTGGTTTGTTCCTGAGGTAACGGTCCTTTGGTACCATTTCGGACGTTCAACTGCGTCCTCACAACTTCCCGAGTGGCGTTCGCCTTCTTCGACGACGTGACGTTCACTTTTGAGGCTTTGTACGTCCCCTGAATCGTCGGTATGTTGCTGAAGTCGATTTCAGGCTCGCTCGACTCCGGCTTGCTCGGTTTTGCTTTCAGCTTGGGACTCGTGATCAGCGAACTGTTTCTGCCCGGCCGCAGCAGACCGTTCTTCGTGATCATCGTGTTCCTTTGTTGCGCCTGCTTTTGATTGCCCGACATGTCTGGACTAATTCCTGAAGTAGACGAAATTTACCTCTGTCAACCACTTTCAGCGTTTTACGGACAAATTTTGGACTAATCTTCGGTTTCGTGAATGCAGATTTTACGAAAATTGACATTGTATGTTACCTGATACGGTGCGTTCTCTTTTTACACGGCACGTTTTTACATGAACAATTTTTATATGGGTCTTGTTTGGTTATCCGTGACTTTTCACGTTTTATTGACTTTTATGCAGTTTTTAAGCACATGTTATTCACCTTTGCGCGCCTTTTAGCACGTTTTTTATCGTCTAGAAAAAGAACCAGATTTTTACCGTGTAAAAGGAGAAGCAGGCGTGTTCTATTTACGTTCTGAGCAAAATAATAAATTTTGCTGAAGGCAATTATTATCATTCTCGCGATGCCACAATTTTTTGCTACTCTCTATAGACTTCCTGTTCTTTAGAACGTGTCTAAGAGATCCGTAAAAACACGGTACAGATTTCTTTGCCTATTATCCCGATTTATTAGAAAAACGGACGTATCAATTTGAGTAGGCTCGATCGAACGTCGCGTCGCGAAGTGTAAAATATGACACGAAGAGTAGCAATCTCGACGTCATTATCTCGTCAGAACGAGACGTAGCTTCTAACGGATACGTACTTTTTACCGAGATCGTGGTGAGGTCCAGTTCCATGTCTTTGAACAAGGAGGACATCGAGTACGTCTCCTTCGCGATAATGTCCTCGATCGTATCCTCGACGTTCGTGATCGATCGCGGTATCTTCCTCTTGTCCAGGTAGATCCTGAAGAACACTTTCAGCACGCCGTTCTCGAACTTGTCGATGATCGTTTTCTGATAAGCGCCGCCTAGCACGCTTCTTCGAAACAACAAGTCGAACTAGAAAACGATAAAGTTCACATTATTTCGTCTGTTAAACAGTTTCGTGCATGAACAATCCCGACACTCACTATATTTTTATATTTTCGCTCTTTCTCTCGGAACACCATACTCGTGTTCAGCTTCAACATGGGGTTGTACTTTTCACCCTTGGCCACCCTGAGGGTGCACGAGAACCCGACGATCGCTGAAATCAGTTTTTCTTGGTTTCGTTAACGCTCGAAAAATGTATGAGAATATCGTGGATTTTTAAGCGAAATCAAAATTCTTAGCGTTAATTGCAGGACACAGGAACCACGGAGAAGTTAATTTCTCTCTTTTGTAGTTTCATTAAGTTGTCAGCATTTAATCTTTCTCCTAATCTTTAAAAGTCTACAATTTTAGTCATTATGCATTTATGACAAAAAAGAATAGGTGTAATTTAAAACAGTATAAAGATTAAAAGGATTGAAGAATATCTTGAAACTATTAAAGATTATTCCTACTTGGTTCCTGGTTCTTACAAATAACACAGACAATTTATACTTTGCATAGAAATCCGCAGTCTAGTGATCGAACAATGTACAGGATTTCTAGGAAATAACTATGACTCTTTCTCTAGTAATTCACGAATATTAACAATCGTCTCTTCTTCGTCCTTCCAGTGTAATTTCTCCAATGGCGTCGTCAAATTCACACGACGATCAAAAATCAGTGTGTTATAAAGGGAAACAATTCTTTAACTCTTTCATCGAAAATAAAAGTATAGACTAAGGTGTCATAAAATTACTATAAAATTGCTTGCATTATTCGCAAGCGATGAGCAAAGTGCTCATCAAGGCGAGAGAGGATTACAGTGATTTCTCTATATATGTCGTCAAGTCCTGGATGGTAAATGTCGCCGAATTATCCCCACTACCGCTAGGTATACCCCGTGAGGTGCCGCGAAGCTCGAGAGGCTTCGGACGCCGAGGAGTGTAAACATAACTCGGGTATGTCTCCTACATAGACGATACACGACGTTGGCAAGGCCCGAGTTGTTGACATACATCAAGGATTCTTATCAATCGATAAGAAGAGCCTGTTAATGTTTTTTTCCAACCGGAAAAATATCGTTGCGCGTACAGCGCCGGCGGAATTATTAAGATGGATTTAACGATCCCGGAGGATGTCCGCTTACCATTTTTCGAGTCCGTCCGAAGGGCTGAAACAAAGGTTCATTATGCGAATGCGAATTGTCTGCGTTGTTTGCGGTTTGTTCGATAGAATTTAACGGCGCACGGTTAACGGCCGATGCGACCAACCGCGTTATAAAGTAGCTACGAACCTCCCATCCATAACGCGAGACCGGCGATCGCGAAGACAGCGATTAATACTAGCATAGCGGAGATAATTAACATTGCGCTGCCCACTTTCCACGTGGTGCTGCTGTTGCTGCCTCTTTGTTTCTTCGTCTGCTGCGGCGAGACCCTCGACCACGTTGACCGCGGTGGCAAGTAATAATCGTTCTGCAATCAGACGCAAAAAGATACGGTATGAGATCGATTTATGAGAATTCTTGCCGGATAGTAAAGCCGGTGCCCGTACATACTAACTACGCCAATTAGTACAATTTAGTAGCCCGACGTTACCATCATTGATTTATCATCTTTATCTTCGAACATGTTAAATCTGGAATAAACGCTCTGGATTACTTTATCGAGCGAAAAAATTCAATCACAAAATGAAAATAGCGAACTCTCCTCGCGCATGTACACGTCGAACAAAATTACTATCCTCTTGTACGTGCTTCGGCAGTATACTAAAAATTACTATGCTCTTAGATAGTCTATTTTATGTGCAATTTGTTTTAATGCTTGTGTATTACGCTTCCTTTACAACTTTAGACTCGATTATCAATAACAATAGTATTATCATATTTGTTTACTAAATGAAAGATATTTTAGTAACTCAGTCTACGGTGATAATTTACTAGAGAACTCTTTTTAATTAGTATATTTTATTTGCTAGTTGTTTCACTATAGCAATTTATATTCTAGTATGGGGATAATTCCAGTGTTGGGCAAAATTAAATAAAGTAGTTATTTAAATAGAATTTTATTTGTTATTTGGGAGTTCAAATGAGGAATTTATTATTCTTTATTTACTAGATAAATAAAATTTTGTGCAACTTAATTCTCAACAGAATCAGAATCGCAATACTCGTTCGACGAGTATAACGCGAACTATTTTAATATTCCAATTTGCTTTGGCAGTTTATGGGCGAACAGACGTTGAAATTAGATCTTTGTCGAATAAAGTATTTATTTTACGATTTTCTACTGCTCCAGACCGGGCCATAAAACAGTGTACTATAATCTGCAAGCGCCCTCGATCTAATGATTATTTGCGGCTAACAGTAAATTCGTCTAATCAATCGCGCTAGGAATGTTTGTTTTCTCGTGTCTCGTTTCCGTGTGGTGTTCGGCCCTGCCTTGGATTCACTGACCAACATAACCGGCGTCGCTTGACGATTCAATAATCCGAACGCGCAATAAATTTAGTCAGCCGTACAGTAATACCGATAACGGTACCGTTGCCGGGACCGAATGCTCGAAACGGAGAACGAAAAAAAAAAGATACACGGCGAAACAGAAACGGCAGAGGATTTTCGAAGCGAGACAGGTGTGGACCGTACAGAAAACCCGTATCATTTCGATCAGCGGTACAAACGAGCACGGGCGATCGATATGGAAATAAAATCTGTTACGTCCCCACGGCGGCTTGGCGGCTGTCTATCGGCAATTCAACTCTCCGCCATTACCATATTTGCCATGGTTCTCCATTGCGAATCGTATCGATTTGATGCATCGCGCGGCTAACATTCTGTTTCGTGTTTTCGAGGCCGCTAGACAGCGGTTTCTTCAGCCCGGACAGGCACATTACGTTGAATTTTTGTTACAGCACTGTCGCCCCGAGCTGTTTGATCGATGATCTTCGCCTTTTTTAGCGGAACCATATGGGAATTGAAATTTTCTACAGTTAGGGGAAACGTGACGTTGCCGGTTTCTTTGCCTCTCGCAAACTGCGCGCGCTGAAGAAGCCTGAATCGCGACAAGTCGAATTTCGATCGCTCGATGGAAAAACGTAAGAGCTTTGATTCCGAAAAGTTTTCTGTATTCGTTTGCATTTATTTTTGCAACAAATACACGAAAGTCTGCGAGCTTGACTTGCTGAAGAGAATAAAATCTATATTTCAGAGGAAGTTCTTCAAGTGTTCTTTTTTTAAAATATTAAAAAAAAATCATACATGTCTTTCGGATCGTTTCTTTGCATTAAAAATTAACAATCTTAAGTATCAAATAAACTTATTCAACACAAGTCTTCTTCAAACTCTGACGTACGATTTCAACGTCTCCTTTGAGTGTCGCCTAATGTTGGACACGTTCAGAATATATTAGTTCCGTTACAAACTTTATCATTACTGTATGAACAAATTATACGTACAGTTTCTTTAACAGTAACATGGAATACTTTAGTTACGAATAATTTTCAAAGCTCGTTTTATTGCTTTTATGTTCTTCATTTTGTGGACCTTGTTAGTTCTACTGGATTCTTTGCTGTTGTTAATATTTCTCCGTATTTTTTTTTTCGTCATGCTTCATAATGAAATTCCAGTGTCCGGCCAGAATAATAATGCGCATGTGTACGGCGTGCCGAATGCTACAATGATATTAACGCATCATTTAGGAGAAGGATAATTATCTCTGCATGCCGAAAATAATAACGGGAGGATGAAAGAACGATCCGAAGGTCGCTGTAAGTTCGATGAGTCTTGATATGTCATCCGCAGTTCTATGAACACGTCGATACATCATTCGGAACGAAAGAAGCTCGGCGACCTTCGAACCGCAAAAGGTACACGACTATTGTATGAAAAAAATGGTCCAACGGTCAATATATCTTCCAAAGGTATAATCTCCGTCATTGTCGCCTATAGTTCTCCAGAAATAATGATCTATCACTCGGTTGAACGCAGTGTCGATGCCTTTGAGATCTCGGAACAAAAGCAACATGGCGGAGTCATTAATTATATCGGATTTTTCTTTTCCCGGTGGCTTCGAGAGAATACGAAAATGAAATAGTGCATTCGTTAGGGTGTACCGTTAAATTCGTGACAATAAATGGAATTTAATCTGATTGGGGATCGCTAGAGAGGAAGTTTCGATAATTAAACATTTTCCAATGCGGCATGTTGAACGCAATTTAATTCACCTGCGTCGCGTAGTCGGTCGGAAGTCGACTACTTGATTAACGGTGAAAAATCATTTTATGCTGGAGTATTACGCTGCGTCGCCAGATGAGGGGAGGGAGCACGAGTCGAGGGGGGAAGACTTACCCCCTCCCTGCCAGTGCCGGAGTATGCACGACAGAGACGGAACGCGTCACGTGACCCGGCCGCGGGGTATAGCGCAGTGGAAAGGGAAATTAGAGTGGGGGAACGAGTCTCGGTCTGGCGACACTGGTAATACGGCCGATCGAGGCTTCATGGTCATGTAATCGGAAGTCGTTGTGTACAAGGAGGTCGTTGACATTGAAAAAGTGGGAACCGAATCATCGAGGTGTACACTGTGACGCAACCCGAATACCATTCACGTTCCGGGTACCATTTGGCAATACCTTTATTACCGTTTCAAACCGCGCACGATTTACGACGTTTCGTTTGTACAATGTGCGTGCGAGGCATTACCTTTTATAATAGATACTCGAACAATGTCGAAGAATCGCAAAATGGTACTTAGAGGTTGACCTGTTACAGGTGTGAAACGTACCAATTTTTAAATTAAAGTGTGTAGACAATATTAACCCCTTCCCGTATTTTAACGAGTCTGGCTCGTGATGAAGATTTTGGCACAAACGTAAACATCACGAGTCACAGATATCACAGGTATTTACATTTTTGCGCGTTGACCCCTACCGCTTGGGCCCGGATTTTTCCGTAATAATAGATAGGAATTTAAAAACTGGTAATACATGCTTCTATACTACTTTAGAAACAAGAAATTATACAGGGTAATACAAAAATGGCATAAATGTCTAGACAGAGGTTTATCGGAAGAAATAATTGTGAGTACACGGACTGTTCTCCAAGGTTCCCATTTTGAAGGATAAGATCCTCAAATGTATAGTTATGAATTATTCCTGATGAAAATGAATGTACATCCACAGTCAGCTTTTGAAGTGGAGTGAAGTGGTGGGACCATAAACGTCGAGTTCAAATAGAAGACTTTAAAAGAATTTCTATTTCGGACCCTCATGGTGCAGCAGAACTTTTTTGTCACTTTTTGCAGAAGATTTATCCTATTTCTCCATTTGCTGTTGTACACGGGCACCGCTCGAAATCGTAACGCAGTCTCGTATAATATGATAAACGATCTATTTACGAGACAAAGAGCTAGCAGGAAACAAGTGGTTCGAATCACTTGGAGGTCTGCGATTTCGTAAAGGTCCATTCATTACAGCGTCTCTTGATTTATTACCGGCCATGTTTTCTCATTAGCATCGTTGAACAAGGAAGAAATGAGAAAAATTAAACCACGAGGAAACTGTATTCAGAGCTGAGGGCATCGGTTTATTTATCTTGAGCGGTATACCCTTTGAATTATTTAATTTGTTTCTTTTTTAACTTAAATTTTAACTTAAATTCTCCTGATCACTTATTAATTTTTACATGCACAAAACCTACAGTCTACTTATACAGGGTGTTCCAAAAATGTTGTACTTCCTTGAAAAGGGCGATACCCAAGGTCATTTGAAGTAACTTTTTCCTTCACCTTGTTATGGAGCTATCAACGAAAAACAAGGACCAATCAGAGTGCTGCTGTAGCAGAGTGATCCGGCTCTGCGGCAGGTCCCGCTGAGCATAGCGTTGCTATTGGCCGAGCCAGAATCCGTCCACCTTAGCAACGCTCTGATTGGTCCTTGTTTTTCGTTAATAATTCCTTAACAAGACCTCGGAGAATATTTTCGTAAAGGAAAAAGTTACTTCGAATTTCCTCAGGAATGGCCCCTTTCAAGGAATTCCAAAATTTTTGGACAGGTTTTTTGACTATTTGATAAGATATATTAAGAAAACATTTTTCTACACAGTTTTCTTCGGTTGTTTAAAAGATATGGGGGAGGGGGGGGGATTAAAGTATTTTGAAATTGTGTTTACGCTTCCATCGCTTTCGTAGTTTACAAATTTACGTGCGCCATAAACGAGCATAGATCTGGAGCCCGGCCATTTACAATTTAAAATAGCGACGCGTAAAAACTATTTAAAGCGAGGATCTCCGTTAGCAACGGATCCGTGGAGAATTGTCGTTAACGAGACGGTTCGGCGCCTTTAAAACTTTATTCGCACAAAAGCTTTGAACGCTTTCTCTAGAGACTGCAATGCCGCAGGTTTATTATTATGCCCATTCGCATAGGGCGCGTCTAAAGGAGCTCGAATTTTACGACCGAATAATAAACGAACGTAGACGCCGCGGCAACGATTCTACGTAAAAGCAAACGGCAAGAGGAGCCGAAATTGCATGTTTTAGTTATCCGCGGATAATACACGGAGTATTGTCATTTGATTTTCAACTTTGAAGTTAATTTTCCCGATTACTGATCACTAGACTGCGGATTTTATGCATTTATGACAAAAATGAGTAGGTGTAGTTTAGTAACAACATTAGAAGAATTTAAAGGTACTGTTATATTATTTTCAATCTATTCAACATAATAAAAAAAAAAAAATAAAATTTTTATTTCAACCCAATTTGTTGCAATTCAGATGGAAAGCTTTTATTTTGCATAAAGATCTTCAGTCTACTGATTACTGACCTTATTTTTAACTTGTATTGAAATTATCAAAAGGAGAAATAAATTTTCATCGAATTTCTGTTCCCTACAGTTGGCTCTGAAATTTCTCATTCTGCACGAACATTGGCCTATCGCATTTGGCATAACAGCGTCCCACAAATTAGCTTAAAAAATAAATTTCTGACAGAGTAAAAATTGGCATAGAACGTTCAGGGTTCGACGCGTCGCAATTACAGTGATCTCGTTCGCGATTCCGCGTCATTATTTGTTTCTATGTCATTGTCGTCGAGCATCGAACGAATTCAGCCTCGAGAAGGGATCAAGCCGTCGATCAGCGATGCTGATTTATGCGATTCTCGTTGACAATGAGTCAGCCCGATTCGGTCAGCATGCACCAGATGATAGTGATCTGCATTCGGGTCAGCCCCTTGATAACCGACACGACGATTCCCTGTCTCATCTGCATAGAACCGCGGAGGGTACGGTTTAGCCTAATCGTCCGATATGTTAATGATTCCTTAGAAGTTTTAGCAGTCGCACGAAATTGCCATCTGACAACGTTCCCTCGCGCGCCGCATTAACGCCCAGCGATAAAAGCCCGTCCGTTGGTTCCCAGAAGGGAATTTTCGTCGAAGGACGCCGCACCGTGTGTGCTTACGCCTTCGTCGATGTTTACTAACATCGTTAGAAGACGCTAGACTATGTCAACTTCTCGGGATTATCTCACGAAAGCCGCGTTTCTCCGAACGTCTCGCGGTTTTTTTATTTCTGTTGTTGCAGCTTTTACATGAAAATCGTTTGGACAACAGTGTTCATCAGACCTGGGCAAAATTTCGAGAAGAAATATTTAAAATACTATTTTAAATAGTATAATTTAATGTGGTTCAAATAAAATACTCCTTTAGATAGAACGAATAAATTTCGGAAAATAAAATATTTTAATGTTGTATTTCAAATATGTATTTCAAATATTTCCTTACAATGAAAATAAGTTGAGCAAAGAGTTCATATTATAAATTATATTTTTTAACATAAGAAACTATAATAGTTAGCAAAGTATTATTTGTAGCTTGACCCCTTCCCGTGCTATTTACCTCGACGAAATCCGGGCCCAAGCGGTAGGGGTCAACACGCGGTAAACAGACCAGAATGATGCTCGAAAACAGTTGAAATACTAGCCGAAATATAAATACCTGCGGGACAGACTCGTGATGTTTATGTTTGGCAGATTTTCAGACCACAAGTCCTACTCGTGATGTTTACGTTTCTGCCAAAATCTTCATCGCGAGCCACACTCGTTAAAATACGGGAAGGGGTTAATTACGAATATTTGCATGTAACATGTTGATAAATTATACGCAACAAAATATCAGAAAAGTATAAGTTACTATCAACTATTTGAAATACTATTTTACACAGTTCTACAAAATAAGTCTCACTGTTTTCAATATTTTCCAAATAAAATACTATTTTTAAATAGTATTTGAAAAACTTTCTCTTATAAATGAAATAATTTATTTGCATATAGGTATTATTTATTTGCATTTATTATAGGTGTGCTTTAAAAATAAAATAAACTATTTACTATTTTCTATTTCAAATACTCTTTTGCCCAGCACTGTTGTTCATTGGTTCAAACTTTTTAGTATAACGTCAATTTGATATAAAGTTTTCAATATAACATCACACGAAGAATTCTTTAGGTACTTCATTGAATATAATAGTATCAGATGTGCAAGTAGTAAATAGAAGTTAGTTCCACCGTCTATGTCCCACTTATTAAAATTATTAAACCAAGAGAGAACTTTTTATTTGGCTATTGTCTTTTGCAATCGTGCAGGTTATATTTATTCTCCATAAAAATCTCCAATCGACCTGCACAAAAATGAGATTTTTATAGACGAACGAATAGAATCGAAACATGAGCAAAATTAAATTCTTATCGCCAACAGTTTCAGCGAACGAAAAATAAAATGAAATACTTATTAAATGTGAGTGTTTTATTAAAAATTATTTATATAGTTAAAGGTGCATAAATATTTTCGATTCATGTACAAAAATGATGAATTTATCGAAGGAATCACAAAATCACAAAGGAATCGGAAATGGCAGTAACGGGGGAGGGGACGGGGGCGTGTGAATGTAGTGATCATTCGAGCGGTGTGCAAGCGTTAATTAGTTGCACAAGTATGATTTATTAGTCACCATTTAGAGAGCGAGAGGGGGGGGTTGACATTTTCCATTAAATGGCTCCCTTCTATCGGATGCACTGGGCCGATCCGTAGATCGTTACAACGACAAAAGAGCCGTCCGACTATGCAATTTCCGTCGAAGGACGAGGGTTTGCCGGCGGCTCGGCCAAGACGTAGAGCCCGCCGTTAGAATCCCCATTATCGTCGACAGTATCGACAGTCGTTTCGCGTAACCCTGAAAAGGCCTCTGCCAGGAGAAACCTGAATGTTTGCCTTATTATAAGACATACGGGGCCGTCTTCGGGAACTTTTGCACCTTCCGCGATGCCTTCCCGACGCCAGAATCGGGGATCGGACGTCTGTTCCATAGTACTTGCTGGCATTCCTCTTTCAACATTTTCAACCATAAGAAGGCTTGAATCCGAATTCCCATTTATATGGGATTTACATCGAAAATGAACTTACAATTACAGTCAGGGACCGAATGAAGCGACGCCTTTTAACAACTAATAATATTTTGAAAATTGGACCAAAAGACCTGAGTTTTTTTTCTTGAGACGTTAGAAGCAGAAGGATACTAAGTAATCTGTAAAAATTTCTTTTTTTAAATTGTTATTGCTCAGAATTTCGAAGAAAAGAGTGAAGGTCACGATTTGTGTCTACAGTGAATTCTCCTTAAGAGTCAGTGCCAACCTTACAATTTGGAGTCAGTGGAACTACCCACACCGCCGCGGCGAGGGGCCGAAGACATTTTCTCAGTCTTTTTGTCACTATCGGTTAGTAGTGATAGGCTTTTATGACTTGTAGACGGATGTGACTCTTAGGTTTCCCGCGTGCCCTGTGTATTTCAAATGCGACGCTCGGCGACAAACTCAGCTTTCGTCTAAGAGTCAGTCACCAGTACGGCGCAACTGACTCGTAACGAGAATTGACTGTATTCGACTCTGACTTAGCAATGAATTTACAATTTCAACGATTGCAAAATCAGAACACTAAAATGTATCACTTCGGTACAAAAAATCGTCTGAACAATTTACAATAAACGTAACTGCTTCCTAGAGCTCAATAGAAATTACGAGATGATACCTTCACCTTATCAGTAGATTTATAATTCCAATAATTTTACTATCAGAAAACTAGAACGGGCGATTGTCGTTCATCTGGTATAAGGTCGAAAAATCTGCAGGAACTCGAGAAAATCGTATGAAACAGAGTGGCCATGGCAGTGCACCATGTGCTATGGAATTCCACGGGTTCCTGCGTTACCAGAACAATGTTTAGAGCTCGCTCGCGAATATTCCGTCGAGAACGAGAGTTCCTAGCGATCGGTCTGTAACAAGTTTGCAAAAAAAAAAGTAAAGCTGCTGGCTCGCGGATTCCTTTGCTCGGCGCGGCGCGCGGTGCGCTCGTGTTTAGCGTTTCAGATCAGCGCGCGCATTAATGGAATCACCGTCGGTTTTTGCTCGGCGTCTTGTTACATTTCTCGAAATATGCGGCGCGCGCCGCAAAAACAATTAGCTGCGTGCACTTAAGCCGCGTTACCGAAGCATATCCAACTATATGGATCAGAAACCGTGGTAACAGCTACGCGGGATCCTCGCGGAGGCCATTAGCTCCGTCATCGTCTTCGTCTTCGGCGCGAGAAAGAGAGAGGGGCTGAGAGCATCGTTGCAACTAAACACTGTTGTGCAGGTATAATAAATCCGGAAGCGAGGACGCGCCATTTCTTTTCGGATTATCGGTAACGACGACGGTTTCGGGAGAAAAGAAGCGGGTTCTCGTTTAACGCGTCACTTGCGACGGATCGCAACGTGTCAGCGGATCGGCGTTCTTTCACGCTTCGGGTAACCCGTGGATTTCCGGAATTAATTTTAATGCTGCCTCCTCTTGGTATCGCGCGAGCGCCGACCGATCGCACGAGATGATTAATGACGCCCGAGGCGCTCGGGCTCGCTGGACCGAATCGGGAATCGGGTACACAGCTTGCGATTCAGAAAATGTTGCTTCGGGTTCCGTTCGACGACGCTCGTTATCACGCTCTTTATTATTGAGTTGTTTAACCGCGCGTTGTATCTGGAAATTTGTTAAACGAAGAAAAATGGTTAATCACTAGAACGTCTCGGATACGTCGTTCTCGTGACGTTGTACACGTCGAAATATTGTTTAATTAATGAAAACTAGAAATTTTAAATGTATTACAGGCGATGCTGTCTTAACCCTTTCGAATTCTAGAGATCTTAATAAATTTCGGTTTATATGGATATGTCACGAAGAAAATGAATTTCTATACCTAGTCAAAAATCACTGTCGGTCATATGTGACTGACGTGGCAGTTAACGTGTCAATATTACCGACAAATAATAATCTTTAACTAACTCCCGATTGCTTGGGCCACAATAAACAAGAAGGTCGGTCACGCGTCGAGCCGTTTACCTGTTTAGTATACTCGCGATACACGCGGTATGTATATCGCGAGTCACGAACTTGACTTGTGTTGTTTACGTTTGGTCGGAACGAGGTACCACGAGCCAGGTTCGTGCTTATTGTTTTTGGCCCAAACTTACGAGTCTCGTTGTAGGACAAGGAGTTAATTAATCTTTATTATATAATAATAATAATCTGTCTTTAATCTGAATCTTTTCTTTTACGGCTTTCCCAGCAAAACTGTATGATCTTTTTGTCCTGCTTTCCACTCACTATTTCTTCTTCTACACTAAAACCTCTGTCGGTTTACAACGTTTAAACGCAGAAATTTGGAAAATCGACGTAGACATTGAAAAGAGGAATAAAGAAGAAAATGCGATCCGTGCGAGGATAGATTTAGCCGATTTGAACGTGTAAAAAGCGATCGCAGGGAAACCGAGATGCAGTGAACGAAAGGGAGAACAGGAAAATTACAGAGTGGCTCGAGAAGCTACAGAAGAAAAGAGAGGTAAAGAAGGACCAGAGATAATTGTAGGAATGAGTGCAATCGGTAGGAGAGTTAGAAAAACAAAAGGAGTGCTTGTGAGGGACAGGGAAAGAGGGAGAGAGTGACCGAGTCGAATGCTTGAATGAGATTGTTTTGTAGATTTAGGTTTTTGTAAACCAACTTCTACGTATGCATCTTCGCAAACGTTTTTCTCTGCGGTGGAATGTTTTCTACCTTTCAAATGTTGAGACTGTTGCACGACACGTAACATATTCGATCAATTAATTTATCCCAAACTATTGTCCTTCAGAGGGCCGGTGTGGTCATTACAATGACCAGGAAAAAACTTGGGAATTTTGCTGGCTGTATTGTTCATAAGGAAAATTCAAGTTTCCAATGAAAAATGCCAACCCCCTAAAGGTTAAACGGCTCGTGTAACCTCGAGTTTAAAAAATGACCAAAATGTGCCATCATTTTGTGCGGGACTGTATGTCAAGGTCATCAGCCTCGCCCGAAGCAAACAATTGCCCAAATAAGTTCTAACCGCTGTAGCTGCGAAATAGATCACAAGGCAAGAAGTTGAACGTTGAATCGATCTATGTTCAGAGATCGAGCTAAGATCGGTAACCCGCATCACAGGCCGGGAGAAGATCGTGTGCGCGCTTATGTACACGCGGTTTCTAAGGAGTCTCATTAAGCGAGACAAGGACGAGAGGGTACCGGTGGCGGCCTTGAGAGATCTTTGCACTCTGGTCTCGTGGTCGCATCTTCGCCTCGCGTTTTCTTCGTGCCGCCCCTTCGAAGGCCGCGAAACGGCTCCGCCCAGGTCACGATCCACGCACCTGCGTGCGGATCGCACCTGTGTACCAGACGCAGCATACGCACTTATGTTAGGCATACTATCTGGCCACGGTGCCGCGTTCAACCTTCTTCCTTCAATCTTTCTTCCGTGACCATCGACGTCACGGCTTTGTGCACCCGTCGACAGAGAAGTTTCGCGGCTATTAATATTGTTACGTTAAATGGTAACTCGCGGTGGTTCCAGCCGCCACTTATCCGCTGCTTTCATCGGCCCGATGATTTATGGCGATCCCGCGACGTCCATTTAATCGCGAAGCCGCCGTGATTCGCCGATAAGCCGTATCAGATCGGGCCCGAGACGTCTTCCTGATTCTCTGTTTCGAGCATTGTCGTTCACCTTCTCTCTCTCTCTCTATCGCGCGTCTGCGAGGTATTTTACCATTAACCCTTTGCACTCCTTTGTCGAGAGTGACTCGACGTTCAACAGGTGTTTACAAATGTCCGGAGTGCAAAGGGTTAATAAAGTAATTAAGACTTAACAAGGAATTCCTTGAAGATTGAATATATTTCACGGTGGAAAACGAGATTGTTGGAGAGGTCGTGAATTATAAAAATGTACGATATGAATATCGTTGTTCAGATTTTTGCGATTTTTGTTGCAACACGTGTCTGAATGATTATATCTATTTATCAATTTTATGCGGAAGAATTTTTGTCACTTCGCTTGTATTTAACCCTGCTGTTCTCCTCTCACGTTTATGGCACTGTAATTGTGGTACTCAATTATACATGGTGTCCCAAAAAAATGTTACAATGTTACACTTAATACACTGTTTAACGGGTCGTAACTTTCTGATCTTTCTTTCTTTTCAGGGTGGAATTAATTGAAAATAATGAGTGGACCAAGATTCAAGCTGTGTATACATTTTTTTGGGGGACACCCTGTATATTAATAGACTTTTTTCTAGAGAGAAAAAGTTTGTCAGTTTTGTAGATGTTTAAACCATCGTGGGGTTAAAAAAAGAATCGGTATTAAATCCATTCCCGAACAATTAACACACTACGTTCGAAACTTTAATGTTTTCACGGTATTTAAAATTTCATAAAAATATAAAAGCTACATAATTTGTGCTAATGGGCGCATAATAATAATATATTCGTTCGAGTGTTGTACCTTCTTGTTGGTACCCGATAACCACTTTAAACACGATTTCCACGAGCTATAACAGGACGTCCTTGAAGATCGCTAAAGGACGGGCAAACATCTAATTTTCGATGCCACCTCGAGACGACGATAGACAAACGTACCATTTGATAAAAGCGTCGTTGACCTTCGTGTTTCGTTGTTCCCTTCCAATAGACAAAATCTATTGCCACATCGACTACTACAAATCTAGGTTATTTACCATCGGAAAGATTTTCATGAAATTCTCAATGCAACAAAAATATTTCAAGCAAACACATCCTGCTTAAATGCAGATTACATGATCGACCAGCTCTAAGCACGAAGTCTCTCGAAACGCTAAAAACTATTGTGCAACAACTACCACATTTCATATAAAATATTCATTACAAGGTTTTGTTGACTAATGCATTGCATAGAATGTGTCTTCCAGAGTCTAGATCATTCGATGTTCTTACATCCCCGTTCTAAACGATTATAGCAATGTCTCTCTAATCGCATAACAAAACTGTCTTGCTTTAAATTATTTTTTTGTGAGACTTTTACCAACATATTTGAAGTTTTTAATCAATATCAAATTTTGTGGAATATTATTGAACATCGCATCGCGTCGCGTCGTCTAGATCTTAGATTCTTGGGCCCACGTTGGACGATCAGAGGCCCCCAGAAAAGGGCTCCGTTTGTGGGAAAGTATCCCATGGGGGCCCTTTACCATCCTGTATTCTCGGAACAGACCCGTCCCGATGCGAAATAAGCGATTCAGGATAAGCTCTGTTAAGATAGCCGGCACTCGGAACCGTATCGGCAATTGCAGGTAGCCTCGGGTCTCGCTGCCATTAGCGTCACCGAAGCCGCTAATTATTTTGTGTAAACGAGTTTTTAGAGAGTCCGAATGATGCATCGCCCTGGATCCCCTCGTGGACGCCGAGAATCAATGGTGGTCCGTGGTTCGTCTGGGTCGCTATCCATGAATAGCCAGGTAGTCGAACTTCAACTTTGACCGCGAGCAATGCCAGTATAATACACATCGAAAATAATAGCATTCTAGAATTCTCGTAAAATTATGGTGCAAATCGAAATAATGAGGAATTACAGTAAAAAAAGGTCTATAGAGCCACAATAACATCGAAGAATGTTACGTTTGTCCGCAAGCTATGCCAAAAATTACAATTATTCTATTTAAAGACAATTAAATCCTTCAGACGTGTTAAACCAGAGACAAATAATTGACTTCGAAGATCAACTTCTTGTTATTTTATTCCGTAAAAAGAGAAGGAGGCAACAAGAAGCGTCAAAAAGTTGCTCGACTGTTGCTTCGGTGTGGACACAGCTTTAAACGCGTAATATCTTAGTAGATCAAGAGATCAATCGCAAAAGAAAGACTCGAAGCAAATTTTCGGGTTTATCCGGCGAGCACGGTGGACGATTAAAAAACGACTAGCCCCAGCACTTTCAATTGATAATTGAGACGTAAAAGACCGCGACAGAAATTTTGAATTTCTCGTACTGTTCGCGGAACCGGGAGATAATGTCGCGACGAGATGCTAAAGAAGCTGCGGCACCGCTCTCGGATGAAACGACTTCGGATTCCTGTTTAAAACCGCGGTGGATCGGCCGGTTGCCTCCGATCGCGGTGTATTAAGTGGCGCCTGCACCGGTAAACGTTTCGCAGTCTCCTGCCGTTGCCTTTTACCTGGTTGGCAGAGCCGATTCTCCGACAAAGAGGAAAAGCAAACGGAAAGGCGGCAAAAAGCAGACCGGCCGCGACTTCGTATTTTTCTGTCGGGATACTTGCTCGTACAACCATTACGAGAACCCGACGCGAATGTAGGCTGGAGACAGTGAATCGTAAACGCTCGTGGAAATGGCGCATTCATGTTTTCCGACGAACATAATAACCTGCGTGCGCCGGACGGATCGCTTGGACGAGATCGTCACTGTTTTCCTTTTTTTCCGTGCGACCATAAATGATACATAAATGTGGGGAATGTTTACACCATTCGATGTCATTCCGTTATGGATTATACTTAAAGCAATTTCGTCGTGTCGATTCGTACGTACATTCGCAATTTGTTCGCGCGATATTTCTGCAGAAAATTTGTCCGTGGCTTTTAGTAAGTTTATAATGTGCATTCGAAGCATTTGCAACGATGTTTGCTACTTGGAGGAAATTGAGGAAGAACTGTTCAACAGAACTAATAAATATTCTAGTGTGTGTACTATATTTTAGTATATTCTAGTTTATACTATAGTATATTATACCTTATTCTAGTATGTTGTAGAATATTCTAGTATATTACAGAATATTCTAGTATGTTATACCATATTCTAGTATATTCTAGTTTATTTAAAAATATTCTAGTATATTCTAATATATTACAGAATATTCTAATATATTCTAGTACGTTATATTATAGTAAATGCACACGTATATAGTATATGTACTATGAATAGAAAGATTCAGGTTCATAATTGTTTTATGTTAAAGTTTACACACAAATGTTCGTCGAGTGACTCTAACTTTCAACTAGAACTTTGTTGTTTCATTTAGCGACTCTAATCCGTACAATTTAATAAAGCGCCGCTTTAATTGGTCACAATGGAAGCACTTCAGCATACGAGTAGGCAAAATGAACACACCAGACGCTTCAATTGTACTTCTTCCGAGTTATCTTTCAAAGAACCAAGCTGAGATGGTATAATTGCTCCCAAATTTTTCAACGCTAGTTTCTTGTGCTCGTGAAAGGGGTTAACGCGCGGCCGTATCCGGCTTTTAAAATAATTATCGCATGGTTTATTAAAAAGAATTCACCTCGGAACAGTTAGGGCCGGGAATTCCGCGGTCCAAGAGCGTTTTCAGGATCCCCTTGGTCGCGACCGATTGCGATCTGCAGTGCTCGCGTGTAATTGCTGTAACCGTTGTTGTTGCTGGCCGTGTGTCCAGCAACAAACTCGGTTCCCTTGGCTGGTAACCTCATCCCTTTCGTCGGGTCCGTGTAATCATCACCCTCGGACCACGAAGAACTCGGAACAGTCGGCCAGATAATATCCACGCCCGGAGACTTCTGCCGAGGAGAGGGCACCCTCTCTTCCCCCGAGAGAGAGAGAGAGAGAGAGAGCCTCCTCATTTTTCCGGAATTCGATCTCTCAGGCCGGTCGGTTATTATGTCCCTGGCTCTTATAACTTCTAATGCCGGCGAACCCGAGTTTTTACGATAGCCTTATCCTATGAACTGTCTATCATTACACCTTACTATTTCATGATGTAATGTAGAGGATGCTCGTTGCGCCGGGCTCTCTCTCTCTTTCTCTCCCTCCTCATGATCCTTTTAAGCGTCCATTACAGAATGATAAGGAAAATATTTTATCGGAAGCTTCAGCGTGTTTACCGGAGTGCTCGTCGAAGGTATAATTATAAACCGGAAGCCCCCCGTCTAACCGGATACGACTCCGCCGAAAGAGGAGGCCGGAAGTGTGAGCCTCGATTGCTGGCTGCCATTTCGAATTTACATTTACGTGACTCCGTATGGCGTCACGTTGCACGCTCCTCGACGTATGGAGGATTTCGACGGGACTCCTTAACGCGTTATCTCGTCGGTGATTTTTGCATCGGTTTTGAAAATCGTACATGGCTAGAGATTTCGTAATGGATCCTGGAAAAATGCATTTCTGTGACCGATCTCGAAAAAATTGTGCACTCGGCGCTATTTTAATTCTAAAACTAAATTTTTCTTCCGTCTTAGAATATTTTCATTTTATTCATACGAAACTGATCCGATTTCCACATATAATATTCAAATGTTTAGTAATCTATTAAATACAAATTTTGTAATGTAACAAATATTTTGTAATATTTTTTGTGATTTGTTTGAAATAATGCCACAATATTTTCTAGTGGCGCTTTAGAGTCACTACTCGAGTGCACGGGTTAATAAGTGTCTTCTCATGCATTTCACCGTGCAAACAGCATTGGATTGGCACACCTGGGATAATCTGTCGGAAGTGAATGGTAAACGCGAAACTGCGTGTCCCGATGATCCCAAGAGAGGTACGCATTGTCTTCGAGGCACCGGAGTACACGCGCGTTCCGTGTTTTTGCGCGCGTTTCGTTCGGTCTCACCTTTCAGAATGTCGTGAGTCTTGATTTCATTGAGGAAGAAAGTGAACTCTCTTGTACGTACTCTGGTTATATCTGTCGCGTGTGCTCCATTTGTTAACGGTCGCGCACGTAATCATTAAAATCGTTGCGTAGCGGCGAAGCGACACGCGATGTCATTGCTTTTTACAGTTCATTCGAGAGTTATTATCGGGCCTTCCGACCAGAGTGACAGAATTTTTTCGATAATTATTATAACGGGAGACTCGGAACTGGTTTAATGCATGCCCGCGAATCGAAATTAATATCCGTTAGCCTGGTTTCAGAGAAAAAAATGCAGAAATACGCGTCCGCCGCGTTGTAAAACATTCCTTGACACAGATACGTTAAATATCCAGTAATCCGATCGATAAATGTTCTTGATCGATAATTTGTGTCTTGTTCATTAAAGTCCGAGCAAATTAATAGGCTGGCTATTTGGTTTACAAAATGTGTAATCTTATTTCATCAACTTTCCAACCTGTTTATCACATTTAAATGATTGCTCTTCAAGAGTAGTGCTCTTCAAAATATTTCAAAGTATTCATAGAATTCGAGATTCTGAAGTTTGAATTCATTTTTCCATGGATTCTTTGTTTTTATGAGCTGCATTGCTTTTTTCATTGTATGTATGCAGTGAATTCTCGATGTATGTCAACAACACGGGTATTGCCAGTGTCGTGTATCGTCCAGGAGATATACTCGACCCGTGTCATGTTTACACACCTCGGCGCGTCCGAGGCCTCTAGTGCTTCGGGGCCCCTCACGGGGTATAGCCCGCGGTAGTGGGGACAATTTCGCGACGTTTATCATCCAGGCCTTGGCGACATATATAGAGAAATCACTGTACTTGTTCTTCAGGAAGTCGTAAAGATAAATAGCGATATGATAAAGTTGTATGTACGAAATTGTACGCAGAAGTTTGAAAAGATCAATTTGACCGGCCGTGGTAGGTTCAGTGTTAATAATTATTATTAGTTACTTGATAGTGAAGTTTGCATCTTACAATGATCTACTTCGTTTCAATACAAATAAAGTGATGCTCAGTGGCAATGTAATTTCATGACAATCACTTTTAACACATTACTTACCGGCGCCTATTTAGTATGTTGTAGATCCTTATGATTCACAACTCAGCATTTCTCAAAAAATTATTGAACAGCGATGGCAATTTTGGTAATGAACCAACAAGTCACCTCCAGGAACGTAATCATTTCCTTCGAGATCATTATTTATAAGAATTTTAAGGTCCTTTTTGATATACGGTCTTTTTCCAGTGAGTAATGTGTTAAGCAAATCAATAATAAATTAATAAACAAACCTAGCTTCAACCCGAATAAATCAGACGTACTGATAAATAATTTACCATCTTCCTCAAATTGATATATTTTTAAAGCAATCAGTGTCGCAATTTCTGTTAACATTTTCGTGCGTGAACGGTACTTGATCTTCCTTTAAAAAAAAAAAGAAAGAAGAGGTTTAATGAGATAGTATCACGATGATCACTTTTGTTCCCATTCGATGAAACGCAGGGCCATTAAACGTAATTGAAAATTCCTTCGGCCAACTGGAAATGGACTCGCCGGGCAACAAGCAGCGATTTCATTCGGAATTTTTCAGGGATCCCTCACGGCGATCGATCCCCCCCCCGATCGATCACCGTATATAACCGTGAAAATTTTTCCGAGCCGTGGGACCGTTATCCTAACCCCGGCGTAATCGTTACCTAACGAGAATTGCAGCCAGTATTAAGGCATCGGTTACGTAAATTTCTCTTGACCCCGGTTGTTTTGAGTCTAATGGAACGCGAAGGTACGATGTACGCAGGAGAGCGTGGATCGTGTAAAGCTGGTTCCACACGCGGCGACCCAGCATGAGCAAACATAAACGGGCACGGATAAACACGGACGATCGCATCCTTGGCAGGTCCTCCTCGCCGATGTGTGTTTACGTTTCACCCGACAATTTTTTTTTTCGTTCTCGTCGTTTAGCGAGGAAGCATAAAGAAAGTACAGAGACATGCCGGGTTCATTATTATTATGGCCGGTTTTATGTTTCCTTTGCAAAGTACTGTGTCATCTGACCGTTCTATCTCCGCCGTAGCGAGCAGAGCTTTATTTATTCGTTAGAAAGCTCGGCGAGTTTTATTAACCTTCGTGCACACTGCTCGGGAATTGTTGTGTAAAAGGTCTTGGGATAATAGTTCACCCATTCATGCATTACACTTTATGAACGAGACACCGCATTTGAGTACGACCTAAGCGATATTATGAACGAAACGACGCGATTAATTTTGCATTATTATAAAATACATCTTAGAACGCAAACAGGAAGAAATCAAACGTTTTACAGCGTGTACAGGCAATCGATGAATTCTCACGCTAATGGAACGTAAGAGGATTATTCTCAAAGAGACACAATATAAAACATTAAACATGTCGTCCCATAAATGGGTATGTTCAGTATTTTTTTTATCTATTAACAAAGTGCACAGTTACATTCAATCAATTATATCATCTTCTCTTCCATCACAGTTATGTACATTCACAATGAGTCATGACCGAATCGTTAGAATCAGAACGATTTTATGAATGTTCAATTTTTAAAAAATTTCACCTACATGTAAAACAGAGATCCTTTTGTTCCCCTTGAACCCAACGGGCCGAAATGTTCATCCACATCTCTGTAAATAAATGGTGTATTTTTTCTCGTGCTCGCAACGGATTGCTTTGTTGCACAAAACCGCAATTAAGAGAGGAATTCATTGAAGCGATTAAGGAATCCCGTGGAGGCTTAAGAAACAAAGGGATAATAATTTTTCTAATGGATTCTCCACGGACCCAATCGCCGGATAGTCGATTCTATGCAAATGCGACGCTCAGCGAAAACTAGGAAATTAGCTTCGCGAGGACGCCGGCATCGCTTGCTGGGACAATAAAGCGTACCGCGAATATAACTGTAACAAAGACGCCGACGACGACGCTTATCCCCCGGTTTCTGGACGACTCGGGCAATCCTGCGATCCGAAGGAGAGCCCGAGAGGTCCTGAGAGACCGAGAAGGTCAATCCGGCGTGGTACATCACGAGCCTCCGCAGTCTCGTTGCCTTCCGGTTCGTGGTAAATCATGAAGAGGCGGAGATCCCGCGCCGCGCCGCCTCTTTGCTTTACTTACAATAGAGACGCCACTAACTCAAAGCCGAGGCGGTTAGGAGCCGGTCCGAGACGCTCGTGTCATGGTTACCGGTGATCGTATTAAGTTGCGTCTACGCCTAACGATACCGGGTGAGTCCCGTTCACGTTCTAGTCCTTCTGATGCGCTCAAATGCTACGTTTACTTAAGAGCCAAGGGTAGTCACGTGACTTTTGCAGAAACAACAGGTCGGTAACTACTGTATAATTTCCGTTCACAGCCTTCAGCCACCGACTGAAGATCCGTCTTGGTCTAAGTCTGTGACTGAACTTGTGACATTTTTTCCTCTGTATCATCGACACCATGAATTCTGACGCCAGAAACGTGCTTCAAGTTTTTGGCTTTATTTCGCAGAGAATCAAGACTAAATCGATTGATATATATATATATATATATATATATATATATATATATAAAATGTTATAAATTTGTTTTTTGCTGTAACCCACCACAATGTAAATAATAACTGTAACCTTCTCTTTTAGATTCAATTGTAACCGATGTGGTCGCTAATGACCTAGCTGTTAATGCGACCACTTTAAAATAAACGTCTACAAAAAAAAAGATATAGCTCAATTTGTAGCCGGAGATATTTTCTAGCGCGCGCTACTTTCGATTTCATCCGGAAAACTCATCCAATCGCATAAAAATGCTTGGATTCCACGGCACGCGCATCGTCAATTTTTGGCCTACTTCGGACGCTTGTATTACCAAATATCTGCATAATCTCGACAGCTCGTGACTGAGCCCCTTCCCAGCGAAAAATATTCTCATATAAGGACGAAAAGTTGAGGCGCGTAAAATCATTTTTCGTTTATTTTTGTCGGTAACGTGGTCACCCTACCTTATCGCGAATTTACGGAGTCTTGCCTCTTGAGAACCATTTCTACCAAGATGCGAGTGTTGACATGATTATGACTAGACTGCGAATAATAATGTTCATAAGCTGCAACTAATACAGAAATATTCCTGAATTTTGTAGATCTGTTTACTGCTTTAAATTGCGCTTGCTCATTTTTGCCCTAAATGCTTAAAATCTGCAGTCTTATTTATTAATATCTTGGGTGTGGTTCCTGCTAAGTGGTAAACCCTGCTGCGGTAGTATCAAAGTGTATTGTGAACAGTTTTCCAAAAACGATGGAGCGCTGGAACGAAAGGATGAACCGCTAGAAGACAGCAAATGCAGGGTGCGAAGGCGACACAAGCTGTGCGCGTGTACGCGTACAGTAAAATAGCCTGACATGAGACACATTTTTCAAAAAAGTCGCAACTCTCGATCAAGAACACACGAATGATCCGATTTCTTAATGATGAAATTGAAAAACGAAAGTGCTAACAAAGCCTGAAACTTTTATATCTTATCAATGGTTGTTCCAGATACATCTCGCTAGTCTTCAGCTATCGCCTTGTTGATCGTTTTACCGATTTGGTTTTCAAATTTTCCAAGAGAATCATATTCAGCGTGAGAACAGCCGTATTTCAGCTCACCCGGAACTTCTAGAGCTTAACGCCTTATTGTTTCTCGAACCAGAACTGCACACTATCAAACGTCGTGGAACGTCATAGGTAAATATTCATGGATATCTTATCTCCAGCAAAGGGCATGGTTTTTCGTTCACCATCGTGTAGCGTTTACGCCAACTATTAATTAACAAACGAACTTCCCTCCTCCTTTCCGCTAACTAATTCCGAGACTAAGAATAGCATCTGTGCAATTAAACAACGATTATGTTGCTTTCGCACCAGTTGCCGACCGTCCGTACAGCCAGGTGTGCTGCTTTGTCTTCGCGCGTTCATGCATTATGGCTCTCCGTGATCCAAGCAATCTCGATTGTAATCGTTAGGAAGGGACAAACGAGCCTAACGGGGAGGAAAATATTGTAATCGTGGTAATAATGACGTTGTTTCGAACACGCTGCGCCGCGCCGCGTTGAGAATGTTTCTATTAAACGCGCGAAACGATTATGCTCGAGCCACGGCTCTCTGTGTTCGAACACGTACATTACAGCGGAGTCCTAGATACCGACGCGGAGCTTCGTTAGAAATGACTCATTGTCAGTAATCATTGTAATCTCGGATCGATCTCCCAGAAATATAATTGAGCTCCATCGATGCCGGGGACGAACCCGTTGATCGTGACTTTCGGAACAGTGCGCGCGGGCGCGCGCCACGCGCACAGTGTTTGGGCATACACATGCAGAGTCACAGACAGTCATAATCCGGGTCCGTTGAACCTAACTGTCCGCCATTATGGTGGCCGGGGCTAGACAAAAAGGAAGGCCATCCGTGCGTTCGCGTTTTTGCGTCGATAGGGATCGTTAACGCCATTTTCTTTTCGCCGGTTAATCGTTGCAAGGTGGCAGCACTATGGCCGCGAGGATTTATCGATCGCGAGCGAAGAAAAATTGCTGAAAAAGGAATAGGGCAGCGCATAAAGTGTGCCGCCCCGAAGCTCGGTTCCGCGTTACACATCGCCGGCATTCTTTCGGGAATCCTTTCCAAAGCCGATCCCGAGCAAGCAAAATAAAGGAAATCGCACGAGCACTATGCGGGATCGGATTCGATGGTATGCAAGGGTGTGTACAAAGAGATGCTTGCCAATTTTCCACGCGAACCGCCACGGGACCCGGCGCAAGCGACCTCGAGCACTGAAATTGGCATTGATCGTTACGCAGGTATGCGGTCACGATCTTGATCTTCGCGCACACGCGATCCACCATCGCCCATTCACGCTCGATCAACGGCGACCGGTACACTTGACGCCGACCTGCGACTCTCGCGATCTCTCGAAGATCAGCGAAATATAAACCAAACGGAGTTTTTCTCTAATTTTTCGATTTCAATGGAGTTTTTTCAACGAGCTATTTTTGTACGTCGGGTAAGGGACCCCATTACTGTCGGGGTACCAATTACTGTGCCTACATTAATTACACTTATTTTTAAAGCATAATGAGTATTGAAAAAGAGATATATGACATCTATATTAACTAATTTTAATGAAAAAATTTACTATCTCTTTTTTAATATTCATCATGCTTTAAAAAGAAGTATAATTAATACGCGCACAGTAATTGGTACCCCCGCAGTAATTGGGTCTCTTACCCTATGTTCTGCTAGAATTTTTGCCACCGGTAGTTTTTTCATTCCAGCATCAACTTCACACAAAGTATACTCTATTTTATCGTCAGACTGCGGATTTTGTGCATTTACGACAGAAATGGGTAGATGAAACTCCAAACAGTAAAAACATTTACAGAAATTAAAAACACTGCTGCATTATCTTCAACTTATTAAAATTATTAAAAGAAAACTAAATGTCTATGTACCTCCTATGTCTTGCAATTAATGGAATTTTGCATAAAAATCCACAGTCTAGCGATAACTCATACTCTCCAAAAATGCATCGCAACTCAGTCCTGCAAAGAACGACTTACAACATTTGATTCGAAGTGAAACGGTTTGAGGAACGACGTACAAAATTTTACGTCATCAAAATTAAAACGAGTGCCACGGTCGAGTAACGATACGATCGGTAACAAGAAAATCACGTTCGCGTGACAGGGACCGGCAACAGTAAACCGAGCGAAGTCACGCACACGCGACACCGGCCGTCCGTGTCGGTAATCTCGTGCGCTATCCTCGAATATCATGGAATGCTTCACGAGTTTTCCTCGAAGGAAGACCGACCGTGTCCTTTGGCGACGCGTGCACGGGGAACGTTAACAAAGAGCCTGATTAAAGCCGTGATAACAATGCCGTCGTTCATCTCCCCGGTTCTGCGGCCATTACGTCGACTGCGTTTCAACGTCGCGTTGTTTACCGGCCCTCCCACCGTTTTCGCTGTCAAGCTTTGCTTCCTCTGGCAACATCCTCCCTTTACCCATTCTTTATCTCCTCTGTTCTATACCTACATCATTCCATATCTGACATTAGAGAGATACCTGGGCTTCCTGTTTTTCAACATTCCAAAATCTTTCGAAAACCAATGATCTCATCCTCGACTTACTCATACGTAATCTCATCCTCGATATCTTTTCTTGACAGTGTCGCCGGTTGAGGGGAGGGAGCACGAATTGAGGGGAAAAGGAGTTACCCCCACTCTGCCAGTATCGAAGTGTGCACGACAGAAACGCGTCACGTGACCGAGTCGCGGCGGAAGAGTGGGGGAATGGCGCGGTAGAAGGGGAAGTTAGAGTGGGGGAACGAGTCTTGATCTGGCGACACTGTTTCTTGATGCATCGTACTCGAACCTTAGCTACGTCATCCTCAGACATTGATCTCGCTATACTGAACGCTATGCTTCCAAAACCCCACCTTTCAAGTTTAGAACCTTCTATTGGGTTGTCCGGAAAGTTCGTGCCGTTTTTCTGTAGGTGGCATTAGGATAGGTCTGAATATGTCAGAATGATTGAAAATAAATAGTATGTGTACATAGTTTAAAAAGGTAATCTTTCAGGCATTTTTAGAAAAAAGTTTAATTAGGATACATTAATTTTTGTTAGTTTTATACGCTGTTAAATATGCAAGGAAACAGAGTGCATTATAGGCATTTGATGCTTTTTTCTTCCAAAAGCATTCACCCTATTAACCAGACATTACACCCTCAGATTTTCATCTCTTTAGGTTAATACAAAATTCCCATAATGACAAAAACTTTCATTCTCTGGTCGACATAAAAAATCATATTTAAAAGTTTTTCGCCGAAAAACGCAAGTTGCGTGAAAGATGGAGTAAGATTGTGGAACGAAATAGCACTTATAATAATTCGATAAATGTATATCGAAATTTAAATGTACTGCGTTTGTACTTTCCGGACAACCCAATATATATAGATCTTTCAAAACTCTATAGAGATTTTCCGTTTTCCAAATTTCGTACACACCCCGTTCGAGTGTCTGAAAACTATTGTAAGGTGATTGAGAATGGTCACCTTACAACTGACATACAAATATATTTTGCCACTAGTGTTTCTAGTGCAGTGATTTCTCACTTTTGTTCCAAGGTGTTGTTGTATGTATTTTGTATACAGAGATTACTGTATATACGTCCCAAATGCCTAGCCGATAAAATTCCCAGAACTATCCCCACTACTGCAAGGTAAAGTTCGAAAGGCCTCGGACGCCGAGGAGTGTAAACATAACACGGGTCGGGTATATCGGTGTGAGACTAGGAGACTATTACTAATCCAACAACAAAACTTCCTTATTTTTCATTATTTTCTATTTTCACTATTGAGCTTTTCTACGTTCAACCTGGATCAAAGAAGAGTATCTCCTGCCATATATGTCCCTGGCTAGAACCGCGTTTTGGACATATAGCGAGTAAACACTCTCCTGTTATTTTATTACTTTTTCGTGATTTTATTCACTTACATTTCACATCTGCTTCGATTACAATTTCATTACTTTGCACTCGGCGCTATTTTAATTCTAAAACTAAATTTTTCTTCCGTCTTAGAATATTTTCATTTTATTCATACTAAACTGATCCGATTTCCACATATAACATTTAAATGTTTAGTAATCTGTTAAACACAAATTTTGTATTGTAACAAATATTTTGTAATATTTTTGATATAATCCCACAACAGTTTTTAGTGGTGCTCCAGAGTCACCACTCGAGTGCAAAGGGTTAATTTCTAATTGACAGTGGAAGTAAAAAGACAACCGTATATGAGAGAAGAAGCGGCAAGGCAATCGTCCTTTGTTCAGCTATACCGAAAGGCGCAATAAATAATTGTCATGGCATGGTCTTACTCTTACCTGGCCACTTACCGGTACGCCCACCATAGTGTACATAAATAAAGCGCCTAGTCGAGTGACACTAAATCCGAGGTGGCACTGACCTAGCAGGCAGCTAGGACCACCAGAGGTGGACCGTTCCACGGTTCTCCTTTGCTCGCCGCTCTGGCAGGTACTGTTATTTCACTGGCATACTTCGGCTGGAATACCAAATGAATCCGGCCGTAGTAAGATACGAGGAACACGGAGGGAAGCTGGGGAACCCACGGGCGGCTTCGGGAATTCCAGCCAGTGAATCAGTCAGGCTCCGCTGCTCCGGTTTATCAGCCGAAATTCCTGACGAGGATATTTTCGAGCGTTCCGCGTTGTTGTTCCGACGAACCATGCTGTATCGTCGAGTGACGTTCGGTTTAGTAACTGGAGCAACACCTGTCCGGCTGACCGCGTTCTCGATGACGCTTAGACGTGTCGCGAATACCTTGACCAGTGATTGACAGCGGACCTGCTGTGTTTACGCCGTTCGCGGAAAACGGGATGGGATAAACGATTTTACTGGGATAACAGCTGTACTGGAAGAGTCTCGTTTGTCCTCAGCCTTTTCTACACCGGAGAGACAAAAGATTTTCCAGTAATTTATCGTAGAAACCGAGTTGCACTCTAAGAGTTGCAGATACAATGTTGTCTGAATTTTGTGCACAGGTTATTTCATAGGAAATCTACCTTACTAATCAGTAGACTGCGGATTTTATGCATTTACGAACAGTATTTTAAAACAGTCAAAACATTAGAAACATTTTTAAATACTGTTACATTATTTTCAACCTATTAAACATATTAAGAAAGAAAATAATTTTCTATTTCACCCCAATCTGTTGCAATTCAGATAGAAAATTTTTATTTTGCATAAAAATCCGCAGTCTACTAATCAGTTTTGCATAGACCTATAAATTGCATATAGATTTGTTAATAAAAACTACACCGATCAAAGTGGTACACTCTGACTAATCTGATCTTGCAGATTCTCCACGTTTTAATGAATTCCTAGGCCAGTATGAGTAAGCATTTCTCTTTTCTGAACTGATATCCATAATTACAGTCACGTTTTATTTACTAAATATTTATTTATTAGAACTTCAACTGTGTACGTGGTAAAAGAAGAACTTGAGCATTTACGCTTTTATTTAAATAATATAGGGTTCTTTTTATGACATTTCAAGTCGCACGACACGGCCGGTGGTCGTTCATTCTTTTTCACACATTCATGAATCAAATGTGTTCTCCAGAAGTGGGTACAATGACCGGCGCATCAGTGAAAGTGTTAATATTGTAAGAGTATACCGATTTGCACCGGTACCTCTCCATTAACAAATAGGTTATATTCCGGACGTGCCAGATGCCAACTGCAAGGTAACAGAGCGGCCATTAGCAAAAGTCTCGAATAATGCTGCGCTCACATTAATTCCATCAGCGCATGTAGCATTCGTACCAAGTAGAGCGTCCCAGGAGAGAAGACCGTTCGATCGACCAAGGCTGAGCATTCCAGCAACACTGTCCGGTTATCGCGTTGCGAAACGATCGACTTTTCTAAGGATCGGGAGGCGCAATCGTCGGCACGAGCAACCGATGCAAAACCGTGGGATCCACGGGCTGGACTAGATCCTTGTTGACCTTGTGTATGCTGCGATCCTAGAAGTTGTCTATATCTGATTCACCGCGACAATGTCAGGGACCTTGAGCGGCCTGGAACGATTCTGTTTACTGTTTCATAAGCGTTCACAATGAATTTTTACTTTCCATAATTTTTGTCGGTTATGACCTTGACTGACCTTGAACGACTATGGTCATTGCCTTCGGAAAGGCTACAATCGTAGGTGTCCAAAACTACACGGTTCGATGTAGAAGTTGTTCAGGTGTCTTGGGTGACTCACACCCTGCATAGAGAGAGAGAGAGAGGAGAATGGTTGACGTGGAAGAAATCGGAAAGAGCCAAACAGTGTTGTCAGGAGAACGCCTTCAAAAGGATCACGTGACGTCACGTACCGAGAATTGTCCCACAACGTATAAGTAATGGACCAACCTAGTGGCGGCACGATATAGGTTAGACTACACTATAGCTTTGTGACGTCACTCAGGTACGATCTATAGCATTTCCCTACTATTTATCCCCGTTGCACGTACCTAACCTAACGAGGCCTTATTTCCGTACCGGCACCGTCTCATTTGGGTGGGATACACTACACTATAGCTTCGTGACGTCACTCAGGTTCTAACTGTAGTATTTTCCCCACTATTATATCAGATATCCCTCTATCTGGTAACGTTGCACGTATCTGGCCTAACGAGACCTTTTTTCCCTACCTTCAACGTCTCATTTGGGTGGGATAAACTACACTATAACTTCGTGACGTCACTCAGGTTCTAACTATAGCATTTTCCCCACTATTATATCAGATATCCCTCTATCTGGTAACGTTGCACGTACCTGATCTAACGAGGCCTTCCTTCAATACCGTCACCGTCTCATCTGGGTGAGATACACTGTACTATAGCTTCGTGACGTCACTCAGGTTCTAACTATAGTATTTTCCCCACTATTACCTCAGATATCCCGCAACCTGGTAACGCTGGGGCCAAATGTCTCTATGAGTGACGTGACTAGAAGAGGCCAAGTGTTCGTTTGACTTTGATGACTAATTTATTTTGCACTTCTTACCGACGCGCTTGCTAGAATCGTAGCATCTAACGAAGCTCCCACGAACGCGCCAGGAGCATAGCGATATCTGATTCACGGCGACAATGTCAGGGACCTCGATCGGGGCTGGCACGATTGTCCTCAAGGTATCACACGGGCCGACAGCCGAAGTAATTACAGGCTGACACGAGCACGGGTTCTGCGTGCACGGGGATCCTCGGCAACGGGATCGACAATCGGACGGGGCAGAGGGTATGATTTATCGATACACCGATAAGCGTACCTCCGATAATCATTTAGAAACGAACGAGCCAGCCGGCGAGGAGCTCACACAAAGCTCCGCGCTGCGCTGGCCACAGAAGGGACGGATCCTTGTCCTTTTGTCGATCCCGGGAGGCCGCAGGAATGCGCCTACCAGACAAATCGCCATCAGACCCGGGCATCGCGCGAGAGTAATGACCATAATCCCCACGGCTGATTTTTCACCTTTGTCAAGCCGCGTCCCCATCGCGTCGCGACGCGCGAGACGCCACCATGCACCCGTGAAACTGTCCGAGGGGACACCGAGTTCCGCGTCCCTCTTCGAGGGTCGTTCGAGCAGGTAACCCCAGCCACGTCAGGCACACCATAAATCCCCCTACTCGCTTGACGATCTTAGAGATTATAACATTAATCAGCCCTCGCTATCGGGATGCTCCTTCCGAACGAGGAAGAGGAGCCTCATACCCTAAGACCTCGGTATGATACTTTCATTAGCCAGGCATATCGGGCTTATATGTTCCTTAGTGTTTGTGCCACCGCGAGTGCCACCGAGCTCTCATGTTTATGCAACTCGCAATATGCGGAGATTATCTTTTCAAAGCTGGGAAAAATTCGGTTCAACTGGGAGGTTGCTTATAGTAACAGCGAAACAGAATGTTGCTAATTCTGCTGCTTCATCAGGAGTTTTATTAACTCGTTCATTTTTTTAATCTCATCGTGGATGTTCCGATACTTTCCGCGTCTCAAGAACAAATTTTTTTATAGAAGAATCAGTACAGTATCGGCAGAAATGTAACTATTGATTTTATTAGAATTTTTACAATTACTAATCATAACTGCAGTTATTTCAAGCACAATTTCAAATCAGTGAATATCGACAATAACAAAAAGTAATGAAATAATGTTTATTTTCATCGAAAAGAAGAAATGAGAGTAAAGAGCAGAGAAAGAAAAATTAGGCCGAACACAAAGTGAAATGAAACACGAGTAAGAGAACCAGTATTATTTTGCCTCGAATAACGTTATTGTTTGCGTTGCATTCGTTCCCGATAGACAATTATACGTTTCCAGAATGTTCTTCACACGGAACGGTGTTTTCATAAAATATTCTTGCTCGCGTTTCTCCGTTCGTTTCTGCGCTCGGAAACGCTATTCTTTCGTAAATGCTGGAATCACCGGCGAGGAATACGCTAAAGCACGGAACAATAGAGCATCTGTTCCTGTAGGGTCAATGGACATCGCAAGGTGAGGTGCTCGCATGTCTTTGACCGGGATGACACGCAGGAACAACGCGGCTCGTCCTGATACCACGGGGGGAAAACGCTTAATTGCATTACAGATTTTAATTGCGCGCGGTTGCTCTACCCGTTCGCAGCCAGCCTGTGATTTTAACGGAATATCGTGCCAGCGAGCGGCCGCACGCCACGGAACAAAGCACGGTTCGAAATTGAAGTATTGCGGGAAGTACGAGCTACTATGAACGCGGGACCGGCCATTTTATGGTAACGACCGTTTCGCATTGCGCCGATCAGTCTTGTCTCGGGTTGCGCTTTAATTTCGCGGATCTTCAACCGGCGTTCCGCGATCCGCCGCGGATAAGTGTCCCATTATCTCGACATCGATCCGTTTCTACGATGATCTCGATGCTTAATGAGTAGACCGCGATCTTTGCGCGAAATAAAAATTATCTTCATTAGTTACAGCACGCAGGAGCCAAACATCTTTCTTTCTTTAACGCTGACTGCGAAATAAAAATTTTCCATTGCAAGAAATTGTACCATCTCTTGTTAACAATCTCAATAGGTTGAAGACAATATATTGCAATCAAATTGCTATAGATCAAGCACAACAACTTTCTACGATTCATTCGAGCATCGGAATGAATTGCACAGGATTTTTCGAGTAGCTATAAATCTAGAAGCAGAAGAGCAGCTTCCTGCAGGCCGTTGCATCAGCTCGTCCGCTTTTCTATCAATTATGAAATATATTTTACGAGTCCCGGCGCGCCGGATATAATATGGAATAACATTTCCAACGCCGAGCGTCCCGCATATCTTCCTCCTCTCCGGTTAGAATAGCCGTCTCTCGACCTTTTACGTCGTCCTAAGTCCGAGCGTATTCCTGTTTTAAGGTCCCATAGAATCACGACGGGGAAGACGTGGGTTAGCGGATAAGGGATCGAAGTAGCAAGGGAAGAAGCCGGCACAGTCGAAGGTAGAGAAAGGGAGACGGGAAAAAGGAAAGAAACGGAGAAAGAGCGAGAGAGGGAGGGCCCGAGGGGGAAGGGGAGGAGGGGAGAGAGAGAGAAAGAGATAGAGGAGGCAGAAGAAAGCCGAAGAATGGCGGATCGTCATCTTCACGCGATGCCGAGCGAGGCGAACTTATGTAACGCTTTCATGCAAGACAAGGCCAAGGTTTCCGCGAGGCAGACACTCGGTACCCGTGTGGTCCCACCGTTTCATATTGTTTTATGCCGCGGAGACGGCGACGCATTTAATTACGTATATCGAAAGAAATGATGTGGCCCTTGTACTACCTTGGACCACCGAGATGGCGGAATTCATGGTCGCCGGACCGCGGGACAGTGCTCGATTGTATAATTTGCCCGACCGTTTGTGCATCTTTTTTTTTTTTCAAGCAAAAATAAGACGGGAAATTGCTGTGCAACTTCCGTTTATTTATACTTGTTCTAGAGCTGAGAGTCATTAGGCGTAGGAATTAATTCCTAGCCCTTCCCCTGCGAATTTGTGAAATATTTACGGACAATTAAAGTACAGTTTATTCTTGAAAATAATCTCTATCGCTTTCTACACTTATGAACACGCATGGGAACGTAAGTTCCCATAATCTCGTTTTAAAAAATTTTTATAAAATCGTTGAGCTTAATACACAAATTTTCATCGCGGCATATTTTTCGCAGCAAGTCTCTTAATAATTGAATATTCGCCGTATGCGAATATGTTAATTTTTCCACTCGGCTATTAAATAAAACAAGATGTAAGAAATGGTTACAGTTTCAGTCAGCATAAACGTGTGAAAGTTTTTCTCTTTCTCTGTCTCTAAAAGTGCAAGTTTCATTCAAATATTTAACTCTTTGTTCCCCAACGGAGTGACTGGAGACATTTATAATATAATGCCTAATAGTAATCATTGCAGTATTTTTTTTATTCATCTTGGAATAAAGAGTGATCGGTAAATGGATTCACAAATGTGTTCAGTATCCTCAGAGTAAAATCCGTGGTTTTTATTTTAATAATTGGTGGCATTAAAAAGTGCACGGAGCATTAAGTGATAAATAAAAATAATTATCAGTGTCTAATCGTCAAGTCAGCGGCTTCCACCATCTAAAGAATAATTTCTTCCATTGCCAAAAAATGAAAAGTTATTTTAATAATTGTTGACATTAAAAAGTGCTCGGAGTATGAAGTGTTAAGTAGAAATAATTATCAGTGTCTAATCGTCAAGTCAGCGGCTTCTACCATCTAAAGAACAATTTCTTCCATTGCCAAAAACGAGAAGTTGTTTTTATAATCTTGAAACGCGCATAATCACGAGAGACCCTCGTTCTATTTTAGTACGTTCAGACTTCTCCGGCTTTTTTCTCAGCTCATTTGGTATTACAATTGCCGTTAACACCATATTGTTCGTCGACTTTTTACCAGACCTCTGACACTGAAAGCATCCTCGCCCGCGAGATCTGTTATCAATGTAAATCGCCGCTTATCTCGCGGGAAGTTTTCCTCCTGTTTTCTCACTTTCGTTGTTCGCCGTCCACGGAATCTCTATTGTGCAGTCTGGCTCGCTAATAACGGGAAACTCAAAGTGGAGTACGAATCGAGAAAACTTTTAACGAGCTTCGCGGAAAAAGGCGAGTGGGAAACGAGCGCGGTCCCGTTAAGCTCGTCACTCTCATTGTCGACGGGCATGTCGATCTTGTCGAACCACCGTCTTTATCTCTCATCGGAACAGTATTTACATTCGCATAATTGTTTCACCCTTGCGGAAAACTTACCGCTATTTTTCAAACACGCACTTTGCGCAACCATGTTGGAAGATAATCATGTAAAAATGTAGGCCTTTCTAAACACAGTAAAATAAACACACAAATAAACATTTGTATTTATACCACTAAAGACAATATTTAGAATAATAAAATAATGCTTCAACTTATAAGTGTAGAAATCAACCCACACAGTATTTGTACCACCATATTTCAAATAATGAAATAATTTGGGTACTTGTTAAAAAATTTACTTTTGTAACAAAATCCAGTAATTAACTACATCATTCAAAAAATGGTAAGGTTTTCCCCACAGCGGAAATTTAACCATTAGCGTTTAATAACATTAAACCGAGGATATTATTACTTAAATGTAATATTCGACGGAGTCGCGCGCGGATTACTGTTATTTAAACCATGACGATCTACATACTCATCGTGAATTAATAAGACATAAATCATAGAGAACGGCAAGAATCCAACAGCTTCCGTTTTTAGTTAACTTCAGCCACGGTTTGACGTTTACGACTTGTTTGCTATGTTCGCGCAATTTCCTCTGCCAATAGAAATACGAAATGATATCGTGACGCATCACGATTGCATAAATTGCAAAGTAATACAACACCTTTATGCCAATACATATTCGTTAGCAACGTAAAGATGTTCAGAGCTCGTAGTAATGGCTGCCATTACGCTGAAACATATACTTCGGCCACGCGGATTCCAACATCCAATAAATCATGTAAACTTGCATGATAAGTGCTATTTACGACTTCCTGGGTCTTCAACTATTTTAAAAGTCTTAATACAAAAATGATTTTCAATTATAAGTGCTTCGGGTAATTTAATTAGAGAATATTCAACTAATGGTTACCTTTCAAAAGAGTGATTGATTATATCAAAAGGTTGACAAGTAGAATGAAACTTCTAGTAAATCGATTATACAGTAAAATTGTAACACTTTCAATAGGGATCTCATGAATGAAAATACAATGGAATTTGAATGAATCTTGTGTTTCGTACATTTATAAAGACTCTTGTAAATTATGAGTATCCCGTAATCATTATTAGATCACGAATTTTAAATATTTATGACAAAAACAAATAGGTGAAATTTGGAACAGTAGAAAGATTGAAATTAAAGAATATCGATGCATTATTGTTAGGGATGGACGAGAACCCGAAAGTATCGGGAACCCTATGGTCGGGACTAGTCGGGTCGAGTCGGGTCGGGTTCCCGAAAATTTCGAGGGCCCGGCTACCGTTCCTCGAACAACTCTGCAGTGCGCTTACAAAATATGTAAATAACAATTTTATGGAAATAAATTAAATAAGTGAAAAGTAAAATAACATAATTTTTCGAAAACACCTAGAACACAAAATCAGAAACCACGAATGTATTTATTAAAAGGAATATAAATGGTCAGTGGGTTGTCGAAATATTCCCGCACGTCCCTAATTACTGTCAATTCATTGAAACTATTAGAGAAATTTCTATTCAGTTCCTGTTTCCAGCAATCAATGCGGAAAACTTTGCATAAACATCCGCAGTCTAGTCATTATGTAATTGCTGTAACTTTGCAAGACCAGTTCAATAACCACACTTGGAAAAACATGAAGTTCGTTTAATAAATAGTGGTAATACTTGTGATGCTATCTCGAATGAATATTTGATGAACTGCGCAGCTCCGAACGTTCGATTATGCGCCGTATCCATTCAAATTAGTATTCCAACGTTAGAATTTTCTTCGGAAGAGGTTCCAAAGCGGCGGACTAGACAATTGATCCCTCCATTATTCATGTTATTTTACCCGTGTCGTGCGTGCCGGCCATAAAACGGGTTTTCCCTCAATACATATATTCACCGGTGTTCCTTGTTCGTAAGCTTAATGTGTTCGCCGCCGACCACGTCAAAATGATTTCCGGTTACAGATCATAACGGAGTCGAAGTGTAAGCATCCGAATATCCGGACTGGGGAGCTAACGAGTGCAATAATCTTTCCTCGATTTTCGACGCGCGATTCGTTTAACCGACCGTTTGGTCAGTTATGACCTCATCATTATGTAACAGCTGAATTTTTCAAATGCCAAACTCCGGCATTTTTATGGATCAATCGAGAAGAAATTCAAAATAGAATGCAGTAGAATTATTAAGTTCACAATTAGTCATTAATCATTTTAGCGGTGTTAGGAAATTTGCAGGTATCAATAGCCAGATCGTTAAAAATTTAAATCAAAACCTATCTAACGTCTTCGGAATTTCTATAGATTAATTGAGAAAGAATTCAAAATAGAACAAGTAGAATTATTATGTTAATAATCAGAGTTATCAATAATTTTAGCGGTGTTAGAAATCGCACATGTATCAGCAGCCAGATCGTCCGGTTGAAAATTCAAGTTCGCCCTATTATTAATTGGAGGTACATCTCAATATGTATTATTTTAGATATATGACTTCCTTTTGCCTTTGTTCATATGAGGGGCGGGGTAAAGATATTTTTTAATCAATGTATTAAGCATTCTCCAGCGTCGTTAATCACTGCTGACTTTTCTTCGCGGAAAACAGATAAAATAAATAATTACGGTTGTAATTACGACGTGTTTAGTTACTCTTACAATTATTTATCTTATCCAATATCATCTCAGCTGGAAACAATACGTTAAAGGATAATATTGCAACAATTATGCCGCAAATTGTATACATTTGAGATCGATGCAATCGTGGCTAGCATAATACAATAAGATACGATATTATAAACTTTTCTGAGAGTCTGCTTTTATTATCATCCCACGAGTCTGTTAACGAAGAGAATAATAGTCTGATTAATTTAGATTCTTCTGAATTTAATTCGTGGAAAATATTGCGTATCAGTAGATGTGATTAGACTGTGAATTTTATGCATTTGTGGCAAAAACTATAAAGATGTTACAAGAATTTAGGAATGTTAAAATACAAATGAAAATTGTTTGTATTAATTGTAAGAAACTAAATAGGAATTTATTGAGCCGTTTATTGTTCATTTTTTTTTCTCTCCGCTGCACTGCTCAAAATTGCACTCACCTATTTTTGTTACAAATGCATAAAATCCTCGGTGTACTTATGGTACCATGACAGAGAAATGGTAATACTTAACAACGTATAATTACAGAATTTTAGACCCAGCAATCAACTGGAAGTTCGTCAGTGTAAAGGATTGAGTTTGACTTAAAATATTCGTATTCTAACATAATAACTGTGGAAGAATGTGTTTGCGACTGGAGCCAAAAGCTCAGACCATTAGACCTATACATAATTATCACACCTACCTGATACGGGTAAGCACCTGGCCTGTAATAGCTGCCGGTGTTGAACGCCGGGTAACTTTTCGTGCTGCCACACATAGAAGCCATCTTTCGTCGATGATTCTTTTCCTCTCACAATCTTCCTTCTTCCCTCAGAAAAATCTTCCAAAACCCTTCGAATCTCAGACAGCCCGAGTCTCGATCATCATCTAGCTTCGCGATCTTCTATTTTCTTAATTGTACAATCGCGACCAATCGACTGTATCCAAAGTTGCGAACTAGTCCGACCCGAATGAAAATTCTTACGTTGTTTAAACGTTCCGAGCTCACACGGCTACACCAGTTCAAAGGCACCGAACAGAGTAAAAAAAAAAACAAAAATCCCACCGAAAAGTCACAAAAATCCCTCGATCGAATCGATGTTACACTCGATCCCCGAACAGCAGGAACAAGAATCGAGAATCGAAATTCCACCACCAGAATTGCGGATCCTGGGTCGCGGCGCACCTCGAACTATGTTTCCATGTCGCCGGTACTCAAGGTCACGGGCAAGCAGCGCTAAATTTTTCAGTGCCCGGAATGGTCCCGTTAAGCGCAGCTCCGAATATATTCATACGCGACAGGCATTCCTTGTTTCGTATCGTTTAACGCGGTGACCCATAAAAAGTAAAAACCAGTCCGCTTCTTTCAGACCAGTTTTAAATGGTTCCCAGTCGGACTCGCGTGCTGGTCCTCGATCATAGCCGCTGTCCTCGGGGTCGATTATTCTCCGCTGACAGTTCGTGTTACTCGGCGATCTTCTGGTCCGGGTGTGAACGTCCTCTTCTTGGCCGGACACACTGTCAACGTCTCGTCATCTCGAAGTCAACGACGAACAGTTGAAGATTTGGCGCGGGTGGCAAGCTTCGCAGGACGAGGTTTTCGCACCGTTTTCGGCAGTCGACGAACGGAGAACGATGGAGGATTGTTCGCCGGCGATGACAGAGAAGCTGACAACGAGTTTCCGTTCGGTTGGCTCGAAGAGGACGAGCAGCACACGGCTCCGGCTCACGGCGAGAACACGAAGCGAGGCGAGGCGAGGCGATGCGAAGCAGAAAGCGGCAACCACGTCCTTCCACCGAGACGGTTGACCACCGACTGACAGCAGGAGATCTTCACGCACCGCCGTTCTTCATCTTCATCCTTTCCGTTCAGCCTAACCCGACGCTCTTTGCCGCTGATTCGGTTTCTTCTGCGGCCAGGCCGAGCTTTGTCGGCCGGCTTTGCTTCACGCCACTTTACTTTTTCGCCGCGTCTCTTCCTCGTGGGAATCGTCGAGCCGCGCTTGCCCGAGCCCAAGTTCAACTTTTCTTCCCCCCCCGGTTTCCGATCGGCGCGACGCAACGCAACGCAACGCTTCCTCCAACATTTCCTCGAATTTTTTCCCCCGGCATGGTCGATCACGGCTCTTCGATTACTCGCGACCGTAGCCCGCTTCGGGGCTACCTTGTTGCGACACGGCCCAGCCTCACGCTCCGGGAACCAATTTGTTCCGATACCTTTGCGAACGGTCCGCGCGATGAGAATCGGCTGATTAGCGCCGAAAAAATCTCTTCCGATCGGTATCTGATCGCCTGGGTCGCGCACTCCGTTCACGGTTGTGGGTGGGATTCAGGATCTTGCCCCGACAATGTTCTATTGTCGACGGAATTTTCTTCGAACGGGCGAGTTTCTGTAAAAGTAATTTATCTGTAGATCTTTGCAAGATCTAGAAGTTGCAACGGGTTGCAGCTGCCTCCTCTTGTGGTCGGAATTGTTTGTTTGATTGAATAATTTTTTGGTAGCTTTCTTGGAAGATCGAACTCTTCCCAGTGACGAAGCCATACTCCTTTTGACTGTAACGAATGTACATGAAATGTTTTTTTTTTTTTTGGAGACATGGAAGAAATAAATACGTACACATACGATCTTCTGAACGAAGCACAAAAATTTCACGAACAAGATATATTTAAATTATCAGACAAACGGGAGACGAGAATAGAACAATATAGCACGTATAGCACGTAACATTCCTGTAAAGAAATGCGAACAAACTTATCACTCAACCGAGTAGTTAACAATTTTATGTTGTAAATTGTGTACAGTATTCCTTCCATGTTTAATATTGTCCTTCAAGCAAATCGAGCAATGCGATTGCAATATGATTTTTCTATTGTATACCTATTGCAGTTCAGAATTTTCAAAGTTACACATTTATTACGTATTCGTCCACCTGTTGGTTAACGGAAATTATGACTCCCGGAGTTGTGTTTTAATTATTTCTTATCGCAACAACAGTTAAAGTTAGACGATTATGCTGGATAATTTATGAACTCATTTAGTACGTGTCTTAATTATTATAAAATTCGTATAATTTCTTAGATCTCTGTTCCAGTAGATAAAATGCATTCCCATATTTAATTACCTAATTACAATGTAAACTATTGGAACCAGTTATAATCATTATCACCATTTACAATAATGCTTATCAAGTTATCAAGTGAAATGAAACAATTGCTAATACAGTGATTAATAGACTAGATTCAAAGAAACGAGAACTGCACAGACATTTACTTCTCCTTTTAATAATTTCAATAAATTATAAATAATACAACTGAATTCTTAAATTCCTCCGGCACCTTAAATTGAACTTGAATTCTTAAATTCTTCTGATATCTATTTCTGTTTCGCGTTTCTCCTAACCATTCTTGTCAGAAGTGCATACTAAAGCCCGCAGTCTAACGTACTAATCTGTTCATGTAATAACGCACAGTCAAGATTAATTTTCCACCAGTGAGCTCCCTGATATGAGAAAGAATTATCGTGCTCATTTAAAGTGAACAAAATTCTTACCGCGTTACTTGCTCCAGCGTTCATTAATAATTCATTCGAAGTCGATGCTTCGACTTGAAGAGAATATCAAAATCGTACAGTTAGAAGGAAGATAAGTACGATGCTTGTAATTTGGTTCTACCAATTAAGGCTCGCAGAAGAATCGGAGGTCGCGGCAGTGTCGTAGCAAAACGATAACGCCGCACCCAGAGACTTCGACGCGTGCTCGGTGATTTCAAGGCGGCACGACTTGCACAGGCGCGATCCTGAGAGAGTTCGATCCGTTACGCCCCTGGATCAGAAATTCCAACGGAATCGCGCAAATGCACCTGTACGCCGCTTGCGCAACCATTGTTTACATCACTACAATTATGTTTTTGGCCCCAGCGTATTCCGACATTAATTTCAAAGAAACAAGAACCACGCGTGACCAAGTGGAGAAACCACGAAAATACTTCTCCCTTAAAATTAATAGCACTTGTACACAGTACGACGTATTAATAACAATATTTGACATATTACGAATGAACAACTGCTTTAATATTCTCCTATTAATTCTTTATGTCACTGCTAATTTTTAGATTTGAACGTAAGGGTGATTAGAAATATTATGATAAAATCAATGGTTAATCTCTACATGTACTGTACGAAAGGAAATATGATATAAATATTTATACAAGTTGATATTCCACAGAACTTAAAATGAAGAATATTTTTAAAAACATGAACAGAGACCGTTCTAGCATTTGCAAAGTCTATTACGTTGTAACACGAATAGGTTCGGTTGCAAGCACACGCGTCTTCATTCCAAGAATATAATTACGATTCATTAAAAATGCGCATGAATAGCAAGAAATCACTGGTACTCAGAAATTACACAATTGATTGACTATGATTCTGTGCTTGGTTAATAAACAAAAAGATATAATGAATACAACCATATTTACGTTGCAGCCCAACATTCGCCGCCACACAATGGCTTCGTCAATCCGCTCTGCAATTAATCTCGCAATTTCTCACAAGAGCTGCCGGTTACCGCATCAGATAATTCGATCAAGTTCCGCGGTTCCCATCCCAACATTTTCCATTTTCCCGAAACCGCCATCAGCGTAATCGCGACTCGCTGAATTATGTAGCTCGCGGACTACAAGGCGCGCGTAAACGGCACGGCGCGTTTCGTTAATGAGATGCAAGAAGCCTAACTGTACCGGCCTGCGAGAGGACTGCGAGATCCAGGATCGTCTTCATTGTATCGGCGTGTGATCAAAGTTGTAGGTTACTATGGTACTCCCTGGTACTCGTTAAAAGCTCGCGGAACCGCTCTAATCATTATCCGCCAAACCCGTTGCTCCGGTAATCCCGCCGTTTGCATTAATGCCACTTATTATTCGACCCTTAATGGAAACGGATCGCCGTGCCCATTGTTATTTTCTGTAACGGCACCGGGAAATCTGCAGCCGCGAAATTTCCCATGATGGACACACACGGCCGTGGAACGTGGACGCGTTCCTGACGACCTGATTCCTACCTGGCGGCCGGCATCTGCGGGTAATTAACGTGAATCATATTCGTCAAGCTGCGGCCACCATCTTCCCTCGGAGATAAACGGTTTTCTGTAACGGGTCTCTGAAAAATTACGCGTCTCCGCCCCTCCTCCCCCGACCGCGAACAAATTTCTTGACACAGAAGTCATTTCAGCCAGTGTCGCTGACTACCTCGTTCACATGATCGCGTCGTTCGTAAATTTTCCTGATCCGCGTGTACAGTGTACGGGTTCATAATGTTTACGTGTGGTAAAAAATCAGACAGCAAAAAAGACGCTGGACACCGCTGGAAATTTTAATTGAACCTTCGAACTGCTTTGCGAAAGTTATTTGCCTCTTATAATGACGTTCCGAAGACGGTTTTGTACGTGAAATTTGATTACTTTTATTTTTCGAATTCAATGAAACAGTGAACGTGTTAACAAAAGTGTCACCTTACTTTAATTACCTGGAAACCCTTTCGCAAACAGGTTACCTCTGCCATGATTATTTGGTAAATAAGAATCCTAAGGCAATAATATATCTGTAGATGTGTAATTAACTAGACTGTGGATTTTATGCATTTACGATAAAAATGAATAAGTGAGTTGCAGAATGTTTATTGCATTACTTTCCAGTTACTAAAATTATCAAAAGATGGAACACATTTGGATTCAACTTCTGTTCCTTGCAATCGACCTGGAAAGCTTTTATTTTGCATAAACATCCACAGTCTAATAATAAAGTATTAATAATAATGAGCTCAGGCCTAAATGCAATAACTATACAATACTATAATTAGACCGCGGATCTTTGTGCAAAATAAAATTTTTATACGTCAATTGTAATCTACAGGAGCTAAGTAAAAATTTATTTTGCTCATCAATAATTTTCATATGTTAAAAATGGTACATTGTTACACTCTTTTAATCTTTTTCCTGTTTTGAATTACACCTATTCATTTTTGTCATAAATACATAAAATCTGCAGTCTATATATAATACAATAATACAGGTTAGTGTATGATAACAATGATTATCATCATACAGTAATAGGCTATGTATATAAATAAAGGTATCGTCGCTCCGGGCGTGCCCCACATTGCCCCGCAGTCAATTACAATTTAATAGTCCCGCGGGGCTGTCCGTTCAATTAATTATAAGCTCGCTAAGCTCGCGAGCCAGAACATTGTATTTACGCCCGTGTGGTTAATTGCCATTTAAAAAAGTGATCAGCGATGCGCCCTTTCACGCTCCGAACCTTCGGACGTTCTTGCGCAAGCAATCAGCGTAAATTGTTCCGGGGAACACGATGACTTTTGGGCGAAATGCTAATTTCGACGCCATTCAAACGGTTTATTATTGCGATTTATTGACGGCAGTTGTTGTTGTCGTTCGTTAGATTTATGAGGAGTCGCGACCGGTTCAATGTTCGTGTGACACCGATCATTTTCGTTGTCCCGTATATTATCCAGCGAATTGTCCGCGGCACAAGAGCACGGTGATTACACAAATTTCTTAATTACCGAGGTTTCAATTAACTCGGTAATTCTCCAGAAAGTGGGATCGTTGGTGTTCGTACAGTTATAAGCTTTCTGTCGTTTTGAACGGAACTTTTTTGTAAAATGAGAAGCAATTTTGGCGCATTTTATTTATTGTTTAGACATTAAACAAACGTTATTTGAAACAGAGAAAAAGTGATAACATTTAGACGGCTGAAGTCGACAGATTAAAGACAAGTTGACCTCAGTCTTGAGCGTCCAAACAGCTTTGTGCAACAGGCTAAAAATAACTCATTTAACGGGTTCTAGTATTCTTAATGCACAATTATAAATATGGCCGAATTATTGAACAACTCTTTGGGTATATATTGTAAAAGCAATGGCTAAAAATTTGGATACATGTATTTTCGTTGTTTTTATAAAGTAATGCGGAACAGCCCTGGACATAATTTCGAGAAAAAATATTTAAAATACTATTTTAAACAGTACAATTTAATGTGGTTCATATAAAATATTATTTTAAATAGAACGAAAAATTTCGACAAATAAAATATTTTTATTTTGATAACCAGATACATAAAATAAAATATTTTACTGTTGTATCTCAAATATGTATTTCAAATATTTCCTTACAATGAAAATAAATTGAGCAAATAGTTAATATTATATATTATAATTTTTAACATAAGAAACTATAATAGTCAACAAAGTTTTATTTTTAGGTTAATTACGAATATTTGCAACTAACATGTTGATAGGCAGACGACATTACACGCAACAAAATATCAGAAAACTAAAAAAATAAGTCACACTATTTTCAATATTTTCCAAATAAAATACTATTTTTAAATATATTCCAAAAACTTTTTCTCACAAATAAAATAATTTATTTGCATGATTATAGGTATGCTTTAAAAATAAAATAAACTATTTACTATTTTCTATTTCAAATACTATTTTGCCCAGCACTGATGTGGAATAGGCATATTTAGTGCCCCGTAAACCTAGTGCTAATATCGAAAATTTCTGCGAACCGCTTGACCGGATATATTCTGAAGACTATAGGGGTTCGGAATGACTGAACAAAATTTGTAACCATAATCTTGCAGGGAACTGGAAAAAGGTTTTCGAATCACTGCTCCGAGTTGGTTTGCATGGTTCGAGGATAATCCGATTGAGTCGTGCGTAACACGACTGCATAGTGGAGTCCACAATTGCGAGAAAAACAAAGCTGTCGCTTGAGAACCCGGTGGATAAGACTCGATTCGCAACCCGGCTTTCCCACAGTAAAGAACGCGACCGCGAAACGTGTACACGCGTACCATAAGCGCGCGCGCGCGCGCTAGATTTAGAACGTTTACGTATGCACACATGCACACAGTCACACACGCGTGCGCGCGCGCGTCTCCTGATTAAGATCGCTATTGGCAAGTCTGTGAACCTTCCTTCCTTTTTTATTGTTCGATTTATTTGCATAAACCTTGCTGCCCGTCGGACGACGAACGAGCGATGCCGGTGACTCAACGATTCTTCGTACCCAAGGATCGAATGACGGTACGCTTTTAACTTTATATTTATTCTCTGCTCTTTATTTGTTTTAGATTTCTACTTGTATTTATTCTTTAATGCATGTGCTGCTCTTATCTCATTGTTTAAAACCATCGTTTCGCGTGGACGGCGAATTCTTCGCGACTTTATCATGCGCAAATGCAACAGGAAATATTGACAGGATTTTTGCAATTCCGATATTTTTTATAAATTTCTTCAATAGATATTTTTGTCTTCTTTTAATGGGTTAGATGTAATGAATAGTACAATTAGGAGATTGAACACGACGAGCGGTCCACCAATGCCCGCAAAAGTCACACAAAGTTGAAATAATTGTTTTGTTTAATAACAGGAAGATAGAAAAGAGGTGTAGTTTATCATACCAATGATTTTTGTAATCGCTGTGACGCGGCACTGAAAGGGTTGAAGAACGTGATGCAATTATTTTAATTACTTCCGGTTCAGTTTTCCGTGCAGAATGATCTATTTTGTTGTTTTTGTTTGGGATTATTTGTAATCGTAGCGAGCTTCTCGTAATGTATGTATCTTCACTCGTTCGCTTCTCGTTCTGTTGATAATTTAAACTGGCACAAAGTAAGCTGATTAGCATGATCCCGTATGCAAGAATGTTTACCCACTAACATTATTTTCTCTAACGAGGCTTTCGCGTGGCAACTTTTAACCTTCGATTTCGTAACACTAAATTTGTAGCGCGTATAACGCTCCGGCAAGAATAAAGCCGTAACGAAAATATGGATTAACAAGCCACTCGTGCTTTCGGTGTTAAATCAAAAGACTCGTGTGATCACGCAATATTAAGATCTAGATCGCGGCACGACGAACCATTATACTGAGGAAAAGTAAGCGTAGAAAGTATTTATGGTTTCACGATTTTACAGCTGAACAAAAATTGCAATGAAATATTAACGGTAATTAACATTACAGTTCAGAATTTAGAAATTAATCTGTCGAAAGAAAAGAATTGAATTGTGAGATATTTAATAATTATTCCGTAATTGCGTTTAATAGTTAATAAAGAATTCCAGCTGAATGACACGCTTGCCTGTCACTCTTAACGAAAAGTGATCTCAGTGTAAATAATATTGTTTTGGCTAGCCCGGCATAATGTGTTGAAGTGATTCACACATAATTAACGTCGGAGCCAAACCTGTTCAGGAAAAAGTATAAGCTCGCGTTAACGAAGTCTAACCGCACGATGAAGCTGTCCGTAATTGCACCATTTCCAGTTAATTAGTAGTCCCTAGTAAATTACAAATTGCTACATATCCTTGGAATTTTAATCGTCCAGTCCATACAGAGTGAACTTTCGTCGCGAATGTCAGCCGATTATGTTGCCTGATAAAGTCGATTAAGACGTCGTTGGCTCTTTAAACGAAGCCCGTACCTCAATTTGCATTGCCACTTCAGTTCACCTTAATAGTTTCGAGCATGGCATCGTATAAATCATCATATTATCGTCGGCATCGTTGACGCGCTAATTTGCCATTCGTTCATTGTTCATCGCGTGTATTACGATTTTATTTCTTAGCGAGTCCCCCAGTGCAGTTTTGAACAACTTTTTCCTCGAGAAATCAGGACTCTTTTCGAAAATGATCGTACACCGTGAAATACATTCTTCCTCGTTAATCTGTTCATTAACGATAGAAAACCATGCAGATACATGGTAACCAATTATAATCTTTCTAGGCGTGGATGTTGAAAGGATTTATTAATATTAACACTTTTTTTTTATTATATTACACGAAAATTACACAGTTCGCGCAATTTAAAGAATTTATCAGTATTAATACTTTTTCTTTATTATATTACACAAAAATTACACAGTTCGCGCAATTTAAAGAATTTATTAATATTAATACTTTTTCCTTATTATATTACACATAAATTACACAGTTCGTGCAACTTAAAGAATTTATTAATATTAACACTTTTTCAAAATGGTATTATATTACACAAAAACTACACAGTTCGTGCAATTTAAAGAATAAATGTTGAAAGGAAAGGCTGTTAATTTTCTAGATATTACTATGCTTTACAATTTTAGGCAATGACGTGCAGATCATTAGAGTCTGACTCGTGATGAAGATTTTGGCACAAACGTTAACATCACGAATACGACTCGTGGACTGAAAATCTGCCAAATGTAAACATCACGAGTCAGAGTCGTGGAATGATTTACAATTTATATTTCGTATTTACATTTCGGCTAGTATTGCAATTGTTTTCGAGCATCACTCTGGTCTGTTTACCGCGCATTGACCCCTACCGTTTGGGCCCGGATTTCGTCGAACTAAATGGCACGGGAAGAGGTTCATTTAACTTTCTATACACAGAGTACAAGGTCATACGAGCATCAGAAAGTAAAGGTGGTAGCAAACGCGTCTTTTATATTTGGTATAAATATTTGTAGCAACAGTCGAACTGCACCAAACAGGATTTTCTGTCTCGATACCACGAATAATGTGCGAACGAACGAGAAACCATCAAGAAACACTGCATTGAAACACTGTTTAAAAATAGCGCTGAAGCAAATGTAAGGGTCAACAACATAATAAAAGGCAAAGTGATAAACTGGTAAATGGAAATCAAGGAGAAAAAGAGAACAACGCGTCACTGTATACAGGACATTCTTGTGTGATTTTCGCACTTTTTTTCCCCGTTACAGAATATCGACACAATGGATCAAGCAGGAGGGGGGGAGGGGACGCATGGTTGGTTCCCTTTGATCGATATCGTCGTGGATGGCGCGAGCGCCTGTCGTCGTTAGGAATTAATTATCGAGCAGCTCCTAAAAGGATTCACGATAACGAGCGCAATACATCCCGACCCCTCTAATTACTTCGTTGAATCGTTGCAGGGAGGTGGAACCGGAGGATGATCGCCGTGCTGGATCGGCGAACCGGCGAACCGGCGAGAGAGGGATCGTTGATCGAGAATCGAGGGGAGTCGCGGGCAGCCGCGCAACGCTCCGCTGGATCCTCAGAAGTCGGGCAAAAAGCTTTTCTCCCCGGCTCCCGTGGTATTTCATTGCCCGTATAATCATATCCGACATATAACCATCGTTATGTGGCCACCGGTACGGGGACCGGGAGCGTCCAACCGCCTGCTTCGGTAAGTGTCAGTTTCAATTTCTTCTTCCTTCTCCGTTTCTTTCTGCCGAACCCCTCCCCCCTCGTTCTCCTCTGCCTCCCACAGCTCTTCTTCTTCGCCAACTACATAGCCTCTCCTCTCCTCTCTTCCCTCTTGCAGTTTTCGCCGTCCTCCGAGTCCCTCTGTGCACCCCTGTAAATATTAGGTAATCACGTACGTAACGGCGAATCCTTTTTCTCAAATACAAATTCCTCGAGCGTACGCGGCGATTATTCCTCGAGCTTGTATTTCATTAGTCAGCCATGTCGAGGGTAAAGCCATTTCAGATAAATAAGTCTGTTTTTTACGGGAACCGTGTAATGTAAGAAATGAGAAATCTATTTACAGCGACTCACGAAAGTATTTGAACCATGAAATAATTTATTTCTTATAATAAGTATATTATACAATACTTGCAGAAATATTATTAACACTTTAAATGGGTATGCCTCTCTAGATTATACAGGTCCGGTTTCGAGTGAATCGAAATATGTATACAATAGTTATGAATTATTTCTTACAAACATAGTATGCGATCCCTCTCCACCGCATAAAAAAAATTTTCTTTAACATGTTGTAATAGATTATTTGTTATAGCTATTTATGGAGTTTCTGAATGTTTTTTTTTGTGCGATTTCTTTTGTGCGATCTCTATCTACCGCACAAAAACAGGTTTGACTGTATTTTCAAAGTTTCTATCGCAGATCTACGAAAAGTGTGTAGACCGAGTCCCACGCGATCCGAAGCATTTGGACGGTCGGTATATCATTTTCGAAATGTCCCCGGTAATTACCACCACTGCCGTCTGGTTCCGAAATGTTTTTTGCGCCGGCCCCGCCATTTTTCCCCGGTGTTTCGCGCGCCCCGCCGTTTTTCTGCGTCCCCTATCCGCGGTATCCGCGCATTCATCTGCCGCGTTCTTACGCCGGGTCTCGTTGAACGTGTCCTTTCCCTCTTCCTTTCCAATTATATACAGCGTGTTTCTCGTTTATTTACTAAGTTCTAAGCGCGCGCCGACTTCCAGTACGTCGGAACGCGCGCCGCTCGGATTCCAGGTGGCATTCTGCCGTTTTTCCCGTCATAATGCCAGACCGCTTTTGTTCCCTCGGCTTCGGGACCGTGGTCCCCGGTATTTCGTAGCTATTTAGCCACCCCCGTGTCCCCCTTGCCCTCCACCATCCTCGCTAAACCCGATCTTCTATCATTTGACCCCTCGAAATCCCGGCGATCGGCCCTCTCTCGCAATTCACGTCTGTTTATAGTTGCTAGCCTTTGTCTTTCGGCGCCATTCTCTCCCCTCCATCTCCCTTTCTTGCCAATTAACACTAAATCTACCACGGCCGGTCAAATTGACCTTTTCAAACCTCTGTGTACAATTACGCACATGTAACATTATCACATCGCTATTTATCTTTACGATTTTTCTTAAAGTATGTATACAATGTATTTTTCAGTATTTGTTTCTCGTTTTATTTCTTTTTTCCAAGAAATATATGTATCTTGTCCTACCCACCGCGACCGCACGAGATAATATGGCATTTACTTTTCTAAACCTAAACGATCAGTATAAAAGAAAGACAATTCTCAATGTGGCATGGCCAACTCAAAATAGATGAGCCGCCTTATTGAACGAGACGCTATCAAGTTACGCACGTGGCTGGTTCATAATACTGTTTCCTGGAAAATGCATCCAAACCGCAAAGGTGGACGATACAGTACAATTTTGTAAATCGATGAGAGAGCATCGCAGTATTTTTTGTATAATTGAAATGATACGAAAATAAATGTGTATCGTCATCTTATGGAAGTTGTTCGTCTACTAATTCATTCAGCGACAAATTGACTATTATCTACGTTTAATTATATTAACAATCACTTTTTTTTAAGGACCGGTCATTTTGACCACGCACGTTAGGAACAGGTATACAAGAAGTGTCGGTGGGTTTAGTATTAAAGGCTAGAATACCGCAGTTGGGTAATAAAGCTTGAAGCCGTCGCGCAGGAAACTCCGGAGGTTAGCAATTTATGCGTATATTTTCTGTTCATTCGATTTCTGCCATCTTTGAGATAATTGCCGTTCGTAGGAGAACTAATGAGTCGCACGTTGTTGAGGATAACAAACGTTCCGAGGACAATTAACCCCTCGCCTTGAGACGTGGAGTCGGTCTCCCCGTGACAGTAAACGTGAACGTAATGCGGTTTTGCTCCCCGTGACGAGTACAATACATCAAAACTGCAAGAAATCGGCACGTCGGTGATCCACCATTTCTAACGTGGACGTTTGGCCAGCTAACAGTAAAGAAATCAATCGTAAATTCTGTATTACCATCACGGATCGAGCCACACAAATCACGGGGACCTTGCAGTCCGCTCGGATAGTGGCCAAAAAGTCGTTTGGGATATCGGATGCTCATTGAGAACGGATCGGAAGGGATCGATAAATCATACATCCCGCACAAACGAACCCCGCCGCGTTGGCCCATCCCGAATAATAAATTTTTACGGCTCGCGTGGATCCTTTCTTGCGTTAACGATCGCGAATTAGGAATTTTCCCTCGGTGCGATTGAAAACGATGCGACATTTGTTTGATTTAATGATTTCCTTGATCCGAAGCTAGAATTACAGATCCATCGAAGTGACGGATTTTTAATTTGTAAGTTTATAATTGTTGTTCTCGGGTTTTTAAAGTCGAATAAAGGTCAAAAGGTCTACTAGAAGAAATTCCCAAGTGATTAACATAAATTATTTTTATTTCTATGTAATTCTAGCTTTGATATACCGACAGAAATTTTTGAAATCATTCTGTGAACCGTTGGAAGCAGACATGCGGTTGTTAAGCAAATAAAATATAATTACACGTAATTTCACGCATTTTAATCATTGCATTCTTTTATTATTTTTGTAGGAAATTGTCTGATTCAAATTGAAGCAATGTATACGTTTTATTCGACGAAAATAATTGTACATGTACAGGGTGTCCCAGAAATGTCCGAAAAACTTGAGAGGGGTGGTTCCTGGCGTCATTTGAAGTCATTTTTTCCTTAGCGAAAATATCCACAGCGTCAGATTTCGCTGAGCGTAGCCTTGCTATTGACCGAGCCACAATCCTTTCATTATAGCCGCGCTCTGATTGGTCCATGTTTTCCGATAATAACTTCTTAACAAACCTGAGGCAGAAATTTTTTCTAAGGAAAAAGATTTTCCACCATTTTCGGGACACTCTGTATATTGTTATTCAATTTTTAATTCTCTTGGTTTGCACGTTGCATAACACGTTTGAAAATTAATGCGTCATTATCTTTGTTTATCAGTCGCGTCGCACCTGAAAGGGAAACAATTTAGCCACTTTGTAATTTAAAGTTCGTAATTGGAGCAGTAGTGTACCGTAAAATTAACGCTTAAAGTAGCGAGGGTCTAATTACGTCTATGTAATCGAGACGTATTTCGAGTTTGTTAATACAAATTTATTTTTACTAGCGTGTACTTTGAATAGATGCAGCGGGAGATAAAATAATAGCACGGCTGGAACTGCTCATTTAGACATTACTGTACTCGTGTTGCATGTTGACCAGACATGATCGAGATCATAATTCGCGGGTCCTTAATCTAACATGCTTTCCCTTGTAATATAATAATAATATAATGCTATATAAATAATTTATGAAACTATAATAAAATTCCTTCAACTTACTCAAAATTTTATATTATGGTATATTTTTAGAAAAGTAAACGGAAAATCTGGGATAGTTCGGGGACTTTTATCGGATAGGCATTTGGGACATATATAGAATAAATACTGTATCTCTTTTTTAAATATTCATAATGCTTTAAAAATAAGTATAATTAATATAGGCACATTAATTGATACCCCCACAGTAATTGGGTCCCTTACCCTATGCATAAATAATTGTAGATTAACCATTCTACGTCGATCCAGACTCGTCATTAACTTCTGCACCAAAATCGATTGTATCGATTCCCATTTCATTCCTCAATACCGTCACATTTGCATGGTACGTAGGAATAATTGTTTAACTGTCTTAAATAGGTTGATAGAACTTACTAGAGGGAATGTAATTGACTCATATGATTTCGTAGCAAGTCCGAAGAAAAATATAGGTTGGCCTGCAACAGGTTTAAGGAATGTTGTACTCATTTCGACAGGTGTCGTAGTTCGGCAAGGCGAGGAGGCGAATTCACAAAATTGTAGAACAACAGATGGTACGTCGTAAATAAAAGTTCGATCGCCGATACCCTCTTTTGCGCTAAACGTGCTCCGAGATAAAGCCCCTGATAGATATACCGCGCGTGTCATAATCAATTCTTTTCGCGGTGGCTGCACCCCTTCGAACGACTTCTCGGTACGTCTCCGCCCCGTTCTTTTCGTCCCCTTCCCCCCGCGGCTCCTCTTGTTCTTGTCGTTATTATTATTATCATTAACTATAAAAGAGGAGGGTAAATGGTAGCGGGGAGCCATCGGATAGAGAGTGGAACAGAGAGAGATAGTGAGAAGGAGGGAGAGAAAGAGGAAGAGTAAGAGGGAGAGTATAGTAGAAGGAAGCTGCTCGTAGGCCTCGTGCATTTGCAACGCGAGAATTATCGATCGCCGGCAAGCATTGCATCATAAATTACTGTTTTTATCCGAGGGGCCCGATTTTGGGGCCCCGGCTCCTTTTATCCTCTTTTTCGCGGTCAGAAGATTTATCTGAAATATTAAAAGTCGCTTCCTGCCATGCGCACCGAGCGGACGCCGGCTCGCCGGTCATTGTTACCTCGCCATTTTTCCGCCGTTACCGTCCGACTGCGAAACCTCGCGATTTTATTGCGAATAAAAGCCCACCGAAAATATCTCCGACGAAATTTGACGAGTTTTGTGGAGTTTCGTCGCGATTTTTCTATACTTAGACACAATCTTTTTGCTTGTCACTTGTTCGGATTATTAAAAAATAAATGAAATATCAATCTAGCTCCTGTCTTTTGTCACTGATGCAGACACTTTATTTTGCACAAAGATCTGAATCTACTTATCACATTATTTTCGACTTAGATAAATTATCAAAAGAAGGGATACAATTTCAGTTAACTTTGTGTCTACGTAATTGACTTGGAAAGTACTTTTCTAGGTCATTATTAGCCTGCGGATCCTCAAAATAAAAATTAATTTCTTTTCTCAATAATTTTAACCGATAGCAAAAAACGTACTAAATCCATCTGATCTTTCTTCCATTTTCAGTTTCATCTACTCATTTCTGCCCATAAACGCATAAAATCGTAAGTCATCGTGCATCAACGTCAAGCGTTTACAGTGATAACACTGCAAATGGCGGTACGGTTTAGACGAAGCTGAGATGCAAGATTTTGAGCTATCGAGTAAAAAAAAAAGGTAATCCGTATCTTAATGACGGCGGTTACTTTCGGTGCGTAACCTCGTCTCAGCTTTGCATTTGATCGTTTACTATCATTGCGCACACCATTACACACCGGCCAGAGGCCTGGGTGCACGAAACACGCGAGAATTATCGATCAACGTTGATGCGCGGCCGCTGTAAATAACAGTTTTTATACCGTTTTTATCCTCTGCCGTTTCCCCTGGTCGTCGGAGATTTATTTGAAAAATTTAAAGAAGAAAAAAAACCCCCAACTGCCCCTTTCTTTCTCCCGGGCTCGGCTGGCCCCTCTTGAGATGCACCCGGCCGCATGAGATCGTCGTACTTTTGCCGAAGGTACCCCTTGCAGCCGGCTACGTGGCGGAATGCGCTCGCGAAGGCGCTGTGGGTGATTTTTGCAGGGCCGTACCGGACCTTTCTTCGGCTTTCCGCCGTTAAATTCTTGCCCGGTTACGAATTTCGATTGCCGACGCCAAATTCGCTCGTTATTCCTGTTAACCCCTCGCACTACCATTTATTTTACCGTTTCAGTGACTAGAACTCTTTTGCAATTCGTAATTTCCTAAAAAAAAAAAGAAGATAATTTACATCTATTGTATGCCTATATGTTCTTCAATAGCTGTACGTTAACATCGCCAAAATAGAATTTTTAAAGGAAATTAACCCTTGGCACTCGAATGGCGACTGCAAGGCGCCACTAAAGATTGCTGTATCATTATCCAAAATATTTATTACATTTTTAAATTTGTTTGTATTTAATAAATTCCTAAATGCTTCAGTATTGTACGAGTAAATTGCACCATTTTTGTATGTTTAACATAAAAAATATATATATAGAAGGGAAATATTCTGGGTCGGACGAAATGTTTTGGAATTAAAATGGCTTCGAGTGCAAAGGGTTAATAACATACATATTTAGTAGACTCTGTTCAGAATCTTCATCACGAGTATGACTCGATATTGTATTGCAAGGGGTTAACCTGTTCAAAATAAATTCCTTAGTTCCATATCAAACACAATTTAATCACTTTTCCATGAATTGGAATTATTCATTTTGCGTTCTGACAGAAATTCTGAATTGCTCGAAATCGATGGCAATATCCAAGTTGTTTTAAATCGGGATAAAATTAAATTATTGGTTTAAGGTCGCAGAAGATGTTATCCAATTCAAGTTCAAATGGAACTACTCAAATTAAAATGCTCATAAGCGTTGTACATTCGTCGAGGCCCGTAGTATTTGAAATAGCTGCGGATGCAGAAAGGTTAGCAGCGACTGGTTTGTTTATATTTCAATAGACGTACAAGAGTCTCCACTTAGCGCGGTAGCTGAAGAAATGAACTCGACCGGTCTCTCAAATAACTGATTTACCACAGAAAGGGCCATTAAAACGCAATGATTTATCCTGCCGCGGCTGGAGGACTAAGCGGTTTAAGCATTTAGTAGATGACGAATGCCCCCGTGCATCAGAGTCGGGTTTTTTGGTCGCAAGATGGCACATCACGGTCCGCTTCTCTCAATCTTCGTTATCATTATGAAGCTATAATATAATTAATACGCGCGCAGCGATAAAAAGGATTCTTTGTCGTAAGGAATTTAACCCTGTCTTTTCCTCTTGAATGAGATCATCGAAAAACTCATAGAATTTTGTACCTGACGATTCATCCGAAGCATAGGCCGCCATCTTTTGTTCCTTCGTGGACCATAAAAATCACAGGATGTCCCCAAAAATTTCTATAAAATAAATACTACAACATTTAATACATCTTTTGACTTTCTTACACAGAAATTATTAATGAAACAAACGATGACTTGATTTTCACTTGCATCAATACCTAAAAACATGAATTTGATGATGCTCTAAAATAATTGATCAGAAACGTTATTCACAGTTGGGAGAATGAAATAAGAAAAATAAGAAATACAAAAAAAGTCAAATAATGTAACAGAAAGATTTTAATAATTTGAGAATATCGATGTAATGTTTCCGACTTATTAAGATTATTAAGTATTATTATATCAAGTATTATTTCTAAAAAAGGTCGAGTCCACAGAAGGGAAGAAGGGGCTATTGTTCGCAGAATCAGTAAAAATTGCATTGAACTTCACAGAGTGTTCAAAAAAAGAACGTTTTTATGAAACACAGTGGCTGATCGAATTATTATGAACAGATGAAAAAATTGGACAAAGACAGCTCTCCCGTCTGTATGATTATTGTACCATGATGTTTATTTTTCTCTACTTTGGCACAAAAGTAGCTCCAATATTTAAATTGCATCAACTGGAACAGCAAAAAGGGTGCAACTTTCATATCCAATGTAAAAATTGATCGAATATTAATTGACTATAAGTTCATAGCACGTTTGAAGCAGCACTTTATTTTTATTTCTTACTGGTTCACTGAAAGTGTTCAAAAGTGAAGCTGCCTCCTTATCGCAGCAGTTTTTTCACTCTGAAATAAAATTGTTGTCATATGCTATTGAAAACATAACAATATGTCCTGTAATAAAAGAGTTATTATTATAAGCACAATATTAATTGTATTTGTCACCAAAGCTACAAATAAGTGGTAATTTCGAAGGCGTTCATAGTAATTCGATCGCTCTCTGTTACAGGACATGTTCCGCGTCTAGTTTCGAATGGAATGGGTTTCTTAGCGGCTCGAATAAATTGATTTATTGGAAAAATGAAGGATCCACCGTAGGTACGCTCCTGCGGTTGCCAAAAAGGTGCTCGAGGACCCCCGTTACGTTGCGCTGTTCGACAAGAAAATTTGCCTCCGAGCTTGAACCGCGCATATCGCGCGCATACGTGTTCACATATAAAGCTCGTATGGACGTCGGCGCATACGTGTTCACATATAAAGCTCGTATAGACGTCGGTGCATACGTACGGGAGCGGGATGGCACGGCTGATTTATCGGTCGACATTTTTTCGGGGGATTTTTATTACGTTTTGATCCTTTCGCGCATACATTTTAGCGTTCGCTACCGCGGCCGGGACCTAATATGGCGCGACCCTCCGATCGGCAACGAAACTTTTCATGGTCTATACTTTTCCGAAATGTTTTACGACCCTCTGCCGCGCGCCTCGTTAACTCGGTAAATTATTTGCGGAGCCGTGCGACTGTAATTTATCATCTGTATCTCTCGATTACCGACGCGTAATCGCGTTTTATGTTAATCGCCCCGGCGCGTTATCAGTTTCTTGCCGATCTTTATGCGTTTATGCGGTACAAAAATCTTCGCGATCTCCTATCCTACGCTGCAGAGTCGAATATAAAAATTAACGCGTTTCTGGTGTACGGTTTAATTTATTTGGAACAATACCGAGGGAAAGAACATTTCCGGTCCGTGTGCTCCTTGGAATTTTTCTAGAAAAATGTACATTTGCATGGAACCTTGCATGGAAATCGTTGCAGTCATATTTATATTCTGTGAACGATATTCTCGTGAAGATTATTCACCGAAGGTTATCCGTTTGTTATACTGACGGCCTTCTTTGTTCTTGATTATGTTAAAGCAGTTTCCGCAGTTTACATATGTGGTGTCGTCAGTTACATTCGAATTGTTTTGTTTATTGATTCACAATTAACTATTTAACTAATAATAAATTTAACTATGTCGATTTTATAATATAAACCTCATAATTTTTAGCACTTCAACGGACAAGTACAAATGTCTATTATTTTATAGGATGATTCTCACGATATGATGATACACGGATGATACAGAAATGTTTATCACTATCTTCGTTATTATTTAATAGTTCTCATATGATTTTATTAATTTTTGAAATATCATAACATAGCCTTGTTGTCCAATTAGTTATTATCGATTCTGGTGCTTTTGAATAATTTTACAAGTAGTCACATTACTGATAGAAATTCTGTGTGTGCGATTTAATTTCTACAAAAATCAAATGTCAAACTGACCGCACAGAGTTATCCACCGCTCAAAATATTTCGAGAGAACAAGTTGTCTGTAATTCAATAACATTCATTAAATTACACACAATATTATTATACATATATACAAATTACATTATATTTCCAGAATTGTAATAAAATTCCGGGTAAACCAACTAATTCTGATAAATAGGTTTTTGCAAGATCAGTAACAAACTGCGAATATCATAAACTTACAAGAAACAAAAACATAAATTAAGAAGATGCCAGATCGTATGAATAAAATCTTTATCTTCAGTATAATTTAGTGGACATTCGAATCGATACCAATTTCTTTTTAATTCCGGTTTCTCTGTGACAGAGATCCAAAGTTTCGTTATAAATAATTGTCCAGGTTTTTGATAAAACAACACCCAATTTCGACAAATCTCACAACGATAGTTCTCGCCGAGAACAGAGGGATTTGTAATTTCTGGTCAGTGCAATTCCCTCGCGAGTGCGTCGATTATCCTTTGAAACGTGGCGCTATCGAGACCACAAAATGGCCTCTCCTGGGGTGAAACAGGCGTCGATCTTCTTCGCCGACGGAATATGTCGTCGAAATCGTCAACGGCGTTCGGAGGATTCACCTTGGCATAGTAAAGCGCGGCGAAACCGCTGTAGATCAGGAGAGCCGCGGTGGCAAGCTGCAAATTATAATTGCAAATTATAATTTGCATTTATATTAGCAAAAATCCCTTTCAAAATTATTTGGTCAAAGTGTCAGTTATTTTTAAGTAATTCTCCTTCCTTTCCACTTAAATTGCTTAATTTGAATACATTCTCCACCCCTTTTTTCTTATAATTTTCATTTCTACCAGTGACAGTCTGACAGAACGTTAACGCATGTGAATGTTAAGGAACATTGATACTAACTTGCTAACGTGCTAACGGAGTACCTACTGTTTAACTTTCAAACTTGGAAATTGAGAAGACATTCGCTATTCTAATGACACGTCTTTCATCCCATGAATTCTCAATTTGTTTCACGAACACTTAATTTCCTCGCGTCCTTAATTTTTAATAATTCAATATTCTTCAATATTCAATATAATTGAAATATTCATGTACTGATTCATCGACTCACTTGAAAAACGGCCCAAAACTTGTAGCTACCCTCGTTGATGAGGAAATCGTAGTAGCCACCCCAATAGTCAACTTTCGAATCCACTATTGCCTTCTCTTTGTGTTCCTCTTCCTCCATGTGATGATCGTGACCATAATCGTCCTCGTCGTGACCACGTCGATATGCCCTCGGATGTCTGATAATAGTAAAAACGGACACTTGTTAATTTTTTACAGGCTACATTGTCGAACAAAGTTGGATTTACAATTGTTCATAGACAAGAAAGAAATGGTTTTGAACAATTTTTAAAGTACCTGTACGTTTGCAGAGCTGTAACAGCTTCAGAATTTTGCGCAGACTCCTCCAACGGTATAGCAATTGCGGGACGATTGTTATGGGCTGAGACGTGGGAGATGCAAACGAGGACCAGAAGACAGTGGCAGACTAAATTTGTTCGTCCTCTGTCTGAAATATTGCACACACGTTTAGGTTTAACATTATTCTAAATAAGACGTTTAGATAATACAGATAAAAAATTTCCGATAAGGAGTTGAAAAATTGAAGAGCAGTTTAGGTGGTAAACAAACTGCTAAACACTTCAGCTTTTAAAATTTTTAACCAAATATATTATTCTTAAAAAATAAATTCCTGTGCAGTTAAAGGGTGTGGCCGGATGAGGAGGTCAAAAGTGCCCCCAAACCAAATTGAAAATACTTTGTGCCAATTTTCAACCCTATATACCGACATGGGGGTTAGCAATGGGGTGATAAAGAAAATCAAGTTTTTCCGTAATTTCTCTTATCCTCTTCAATTGAAAATTTCGAAAAAAGTCAGGCATACTCTAGCTATTAGAATGCACATCTATGAATTTTTTCAGAATTTTTAGCTTCGAAATCGAGTTTTAAAAAATACAAAAAAATTTTGAAATGCCGATTTCTTGTAGAAGTTACGAGATACTAAGTCTATATTTTTACAGTTTTAACATCTCTTTATGGTCGATAATATATGATTTTTCCAGATTTTTCAAAGTGGGGGCACATAGTTAAAAAAATCAAAAACCGCTATTCTTAAACGTTTTCACAGTTTCGTATTTCGTCTAGTCATTGTTGCGATAGGTGCATAGTGACCAATAATTACTAACAAAATGCACAACATTCAAAATTCTCTAGAGCTTGTACAATCTTGGTCTGAATCTCTTATACCGATTAATTTCGAAAATATCATGTTCTTCAGCCTGGTTTTCCCCAAGTTTATGGAAAAAGCCGGGAACGGAGCAGCTCATTCTTCAGTGCTTACCCATAATGCCTCTTCCGCTTGAATCTGATCGATGAACCCTGAGAACTGTCCGGAAAGCGCGTGTCCTGCGCCTCTCATTCGTGAACACGTGTCTCGCGAACACTTTTCTTTTCCGTTTCACCAATTCGCGCGAACCTGTGCTCACCTTTAACCGGCTTCGTTCATGCTTCGTAGTCGATCGAACCGAATTCTCGCAGAACCGGGAATGAAATCGATCGTTGTTCGATTCGATCGGATCTCGGAACGCGCCGACGACGGGAATCCCGATCGAAGGAACCGTCGATGATAAAATCCAAGCAGCGACTGAGAACCGATTCGGGGGACCCAGTTCAAACACACTGTTACGTTTCACGCGTACCGGTAACTGTATCACCAGAAACGTTAAGCAAATCCAGCGTAAGGCGCTAACAGCCCTAATTGTTACAGATCTTACGTATCGTCGCGTCGTCTGCAAAGACTTCAGTCAGGAATTCGCCAATAGGCGACGGACGAGCCCCATTTTCTGCACATTCCGCCTCCTTGTCGCCACGTTGTCTTCGCCGTTCTATCTCGAAAGGTGTTTGTCCTGCGGAAACCGTCGGCCTCTGCCTTTGTTTGCGGAATTTCAAAGTATTTTATAATTCACAAATTCATTCGCATTTGTCACGTCTGGCTTTGCCGTTTCTCTTAACCCTTGCACTGTCAAAGGTTATTGGTGTCTGGACGATTTCGAACAATCTTTAAAATTCACGTACTTTGCTTTATACTATTTACAAGATAAAATATTTCAACAAATGGTTTGTCAAAATCATTGTAATAATCTCAATTTATTATGTTCCAGCGAGAATCTTTTCAATTTTTTTTTTATTTACTTCCTCCCGTTTGACTGCATCAAACGTGGAGGACCCACCTTCACAGTTTGAGGGTACTGTAAAAACGTTTACAGTCCAAGGGTTAAACTATTACCGCTAAGAAAATCGAATTCATTGGTCATTGAACCTAAGTTTCGTTCTTGTTCCTGATTATTTTGTCTTTTTGACGACTTCACTACAGCAAATTACGAAACAAGAAGAAACGCGTAAAGTATTAAAGAAAGCTCAAGGTAAATTGCAATAAGTGAACAGGAAATATTGTACATTTTTTTAAATTTTCTATATTTAATACTGAATTAAATACTATTTAGTACAACCGAGTACAATCAACAAGCTAATTCTTCCGTGCTCGTTAATGAGCTAAACACGCCCTATGTACGGCCACAACAAAATCGCCAGCCAAGCCCGTTTCTAACTGAACTTGCGTCGAGTAGAAACATGTGTAGCAATTATCGCCGGTTTAGAGTATTGTTTCAACGGTACTTGCTGAAGAACACGCTAATCGCCTATCCTAATACCGTAGGAGGATGTACATCGGTTAACCAGGTTGATGTTCGTTGTTGTACATTCGGCTACTGTCTGTTTGCGATACCAGCAACAAAAGTTCCGCCGTCCCCACTGTGAAAACTTTCCATCATTTAGTTAGCCAGTTGAACCATCGTTTCATAAAAGCGGAACGGCTAAACGCTCAAATTGGCCGAAATAAAGACAATCGAACACCGGGGACGAGCTCAAACAGCCCCGAGGTATAGCAACGAGGACGGGCAAGCGTCTAGAAACCGGCGAAAAACGGAATATTACGGTGACCTTTGTGCCGTTTTTCGAAATCTCACTCGCCAATCGTTGCGAGAGGTGACTACATACAGTGAATACCTCGACTCAATCCAGGATCACTTTTGCGAATTTTTTTTAAACAAACGACGCGAATAAATTAATCTATTGTTCACCATTTTTGATATGTACATATTGAAGATTCTACAGGAAATTTTTGAGCCCGATTCGTCGATCCATTTCCGGTGCACACCTCGTTGAAGCATGCATTCCCTCGAAAGCGTTACTCTGGTCTGTTAAGCTGCGTCGACACCGAAGCAACATCGAGCAAATTTTTGTTGCTCCTCACTGATTTGTTCTTCTTTTCTTCGACAAGAAATAAGAGATAACAGATAGTTGCTCGATGTCGTTTCAGTGTGGACGTAGCTTTAGATTTTTGAATCTACTGAATACTCTGGCGTCAGGACAGTGAGAAAAAAAGAAAAACTGTTTATAAAAGTCTCTGTCTATAACTGCGACATGCAGGAAACGGTTATCATCTCGGAAAGCAACAAAATGGCGGATAACTAAAAAATGTAGTGACTCATACGGGACACTTGTTCCCGTTCATTAAATTGCTCATTTTTTATCTAAATGTTGAGTATCGCGAGAACGTTGTGCAAAATTTTACACGATAAAATTGTGGATTTTATGCATTTGTGACAAAAATGTGTAGGTCAAATGTTAAGCAATAAAGCCATTTAAAAATATCGAAATCAGATTGGATTATTTGCAGCTAGTTAAAACTATAAAGTAGTCTGTGAAATGTCTGTGCAGCGCTAATGTCTCTTGCAAATGATGCAAATCATTTTTATTTCACATAATAATCCGCAGTTTATTTATTACTCAGTCAGTGGTATAGTGTTCGCTCTCGTTTAATTATTGTGGGTATTCAAAAATGTGTACAAGAAGGCACTGCCTACAATTGCTATATTTATAATTTGCGTCTTTCGTCGTTAAAAAGAGTCTAATCTCTCTTTCGCGGTATAAATAAGTAAAATGTGGTCCGCGAAACCCTAGGGCGTTAATAAAACAGAAAAAGACCGTAGCGTGTGTCCGGGGGTAATCTGATCGCGGATCGATGGCGATTCTTATGCATGAAATGCATTATGCACGGTCGGAACACGCGAAAGTGTAATATGATGAGACACTTTGTATTCTCGGTACGCGGCGGAACCGAGGGGATCATACCCGAAAAGAAAACCGGGGGATGGGAGCCATGAGAGAGCGGATTGCGCCGGCGTAATTGGTCAATCGGAATGCGGGACCATCAGGGATTCTCGCCCCGTTTCCTGTAATTCTTTCAATTCTGCCGATACTGACAAATTCCACCTCGTTATCCGTCCAAAAAGTTGCGCCGTGACTCTCCGTCGTGGCGGTAAGAAGCGGCCATAACCGAATACGCCGGTATTGCGAGAGGAATTTACGAACCCGACATTGTTCCGACACAGCCGTCGTCTTCATGAGCTTAATCGTGCCGCATGATCGACGGAATATCGTGCCTGTTGATGTACGTAGTCCCGTAGCAACTTTTATATCCCGCCAGTTTCTTTCGTCCTACAAATATTATACAATCGCGATCGCGATATTTTATAGCTCGCGTCGTCGCGATCAAATCGAAGTTGAGGAGAGTTCGCCGTTTAAAATGGGCAAGCAGCTTAAATGGTCACAATGATATCACGTTGAATATTATGCAATTACGATCACAATATTTTATAATACGGGTCATAATGAAATCGAAGAAATTGAGAAAAATTGATCATTTAAAATGTGCAAAAACTTACATGGTCACAATAATGTCGTGGAAATATCATGCAATTGCCGTCACAATATCTTGTGATATGCGTCATAATGAAATCGAAGAAATTGAGAAAAATTGATCATTTGAAATGTGCAAAAACTAAAATGGTTACAATGATATCGTGGAAATATTATGCAATTACGATCAGAATATTTTGTAATGTGCGTCATAATGAAATCGAAGAAATTGAGAGAAATTGATCATTTAAAATGTGCAAAAACTGAAATGGTTAGAACGGTATTGAAGAAATATCATGGAATTACGATCATAATATTTTATACTGCAATGAAAAATCGAATAAGATCGGGATAGTTGACCATTTAAGATGCACCAAAATCAGAATAATAATAATTTCAGTAGGTATCGTAAGATTCGAAAATTAGTTTTATTGAGCTGTTGGGTACATGTTACATAATTATGTTGTACAATTACTTAAACTGTGATTGTCCGAATTCGAGCGATAAAAGATAAATTGTGCCGATTCCTTTTATTAAACAGTTCGCTCTGCATTATCTTACATTTTCGATGATTAAGCTAGTACTCGTTTCGAAATAAATAATCTACTGTCAGGAGAATATATACAAAACTTACAGTTAATATTTACACATGCAAAGTACACATTCAAATTGCATTGTTTCGGTTGTGTGCCCGGTTTTTGCAAGGTGTTCGATCGAAGAGAGTTAGCAAAGGCCACCAATGGCGGACGACGCGTTAACACGCCGCGACGCCGCGTAAAAAAGCGTTCGGCTCTTCGAGTTCCTGAAGTTCCCGGAGGTTCTAAGAAGCCTTCCCATACTTCTCCGCGAAACTCTCGATCCCCTCCAGTATACGTCCTGCGAGATCCCACCAGCTGGCGTCCGCGTACGATCTCGAGTGCTCGACGGCTTCCGCGAGATGAGCCGGGAACGTGATCTTGTGCCTGGCTATGCTCTTCAGCACCAGAGCAGCGATGTAAATGATGAAGTAGATGCTGAAGTACAACGGAACATACCAGAGCTTCTTCCCTATGAAATAGTACGAGTATGGCCTCTTGTCCAGCCTCTGATCGTTCATTTCCGGCTTCTCGGTGTGCTCGTAGTACTCGGGTATGTGATCGTAGATCAGCTCGTGATGGAAATCGTGATCGTGATCGTGATCGTACGTGTGGCCGTCGAACGGCGGATGATCCAGGGGAGCGGAGTACTCGATCGGTTTCGGCGGTGGATCGCTGGGATAGGAATCGGATGGAAAATCGGCATAATCGGAATCATGCGAACCGAACGAGGCGTCTGGCTTGTAGGAATCTGGGGGCTGAAAAGAAATCGTTCGAAATCTCGATCATTTCAAATTCGATTGCATTCAAATTTTTCAAATTCGATTTCATTACATTTCAAATTCTTTTATAAAGTAAAATTGTGACTGCGATTTAAAATTGATATTATGGATTATCTAAACCGCTCTTCTTCGACATTAATGTATAAATTCTTTCACATATATCTTTTACTTTTACTAATTGTAAGCAATTTTTCTCTATGACCTTGAAATTCAAGAACTGATATTTGGCTTTCTGTGTCGCATCGAATTTCAATTAAAATTCTGATTTCGCGAAATCGTTACCCAACGATCGTTCAGCAATTCAAGCAAAATGTCCCAGTACCCGGGTATCAATAATTTAGATATCAACGACGAAAAAGAGTTCCGATTCACGTGAACCGCATTTGCATGAAGAGGCTTCTCTAGTAATCGTTATGGTAAACCCTCCAATTTTTGTTCGACCAAACAAACTACCTCGGTTTAGCGGAACGGTTACGGCACGTCGAATGAAAATTGCGTTCGCTTATGGGCAGAGAATTTTTACCTTGTCGCTGATATCGAAGTCCGAGTAGTCGTCCATGGACAGCGGCTTCGAGATGGGCTTGTCCGCGAGATAGTCCGGTGGTTTCGGCATCGGTTTATCGCCGAGATACTCGGACGGCTTCGAGATTGGTTTGTCGTTTAGGAAATCTGACGGTTTATAGTCGTAGCCGTCTGCGAACGGCTGCTTAGAGAAGTCGAAGCCGCTCGGGGACGGAGGTCCGCTGGGTGGTCCGCTCGGAGGACCATTCGGAGGACCATTCGGAGGACCATTCGGAGGACCATTCGGAGGACCAATTGGCCGTGTCGCTTGTACAGGCCGTGGACTGTCTATCGGGCCCTTCGCAGGATCCTTGTTCTTGAAAGCGTAAATCGGCGACGGATGGTATCTGTCCTGGATCTGCTTCCTGCCGTTCAGCCTCGCCAACATCTCGTAATCCAGTGTCGAGTACCTGCAATCGATTATGATACCCGACTGATTTTTTTACGCGCATACTAGCACCTAAGAAGTTACGGCGGTACCAAGCAATTTTAACCCTTAACGGTCCGGAAGTATTTCAAGTTTACTTCCCACCAGGTCCAAGCTATTTTTCGTACGAAAAATATTTATATGAAATTATTTATATGAAAATATTTATATTATAAATTTAAATATTTATATTATTAATTAATTTGATTTTTGTCGCCATATACGCGGCATTGGACCCAGTAAGTAAAGGTGCCATGTTGCTGGTGGCATTAGACCGTTAAGGGTTAACCTCTCTTAGTGCCCTACAATTTTATATCCCTTAAATCATCTACTATGACATATTTGACGTTAAATTGAACCGTTTATTATTCTATTTATTTTAAGACAGTAGTTCCAAGAATTTAAGAACGATATGCATTGTTAGGAACGAATTGTTAACAATAATACGTTTGCCACGGATAAAGAGAAGCAGTCACGACTTTTTCCTTGTACCTTGAACCAGTTGTGTAGTCGACAGCCTCGCCATTTTGTAATTTCGGGCCCTTCGGCGCGACGTAGACGGGGGATGCAGTGATTGCTATGTTCTTCACGCTTCTGCCCTCGTTCTGCGTTTCGTTGCTGCCCGTTACGATTCTTGAAAATCAGAAATAGTTAGTTTACTCTGGAGTTATTCGAATAGTCAACACGAGTATCATCGAACATGCCATTTTTCTTATCTCTGATGAACAGACTGCGGATTTTGTACGTTTATGACAAAATAGGGTTGAATCTATTGAAACCATTAGAGAAAGAAAGAATATGGTTCCTGCAGTCGATGAGGACAATTTTTACTTTGCGCAAAGATCCGCAGTCTGTACTTAACAATCGAACCTTGTGATCCACGACGTCTGATCTATCCCCGGATCGGTGTCCTGCTGGCCGTTCCTCGACACTTTCGCGTACGACGCAATTTCCGGCAAAACCGAGGTGGCTGACAGATTCGCTAAAAGAAGCGAAATCAATATGCGTATCATCTTCTCCGGCAGCCAAAGATGAATGATCGGGGAGCTCCAGTTTGCGTTGCCTATATAGACTCGTAACTGTACCTTGCCAGTTAGTGCCTGGAAATTTACTGTCCGGCTCTAATTTCGTTCGTCGCGATCTTTAGCGGTATTAATTGTCGTCTGCTTCCTTCCTGCGAGCGCTCCGCGCGGTCGTTTCGGATCGAAGCGACCCGGTTCCCTATCACGAAACCCAATTAATCCGCTTAATTTCTGACAGTCGTCTCCCGTCGAATCCACGTTCGAACAGACAAAAGTTCCACCGCGGACGCGCGTAGCCGCGTTAATTGCTCGAAACGAGCGTTGACAAACTTGTCCTAATGTGTTTCGCAAACTATAAGACACACCGTTACGAGGATACCGAGGAAGGAAACAAAGTCAACGCGACCTTGACCGGTTAATCATCGATCCGAATAGGACGAGGGAAACCTTTTTCCGCGGATTTTCTTCCGTTCGCTGGAAAATGAGACAATAAGGAACACGGTTCTTCTTAATCGTTTGTATCTCCGTTTATTTAGTTTCATTGAGGACATTCCGCGAACAGAGAACAAACTATTACTATCGTCTTTACGACTGTACAATTAGGGAAGTTGCAATTACGCACTATTTCCTGCATAGTTATATCACATTGTTCCTCCGCGGAACCGCCATTGCGTTTTCATTATTTAACAGCGTGTGTCCTATTAGTGCTTACTTCGTACAGGCTTAATATCCGTTTTCTGGGCCGTTAGTCTTTATCGTAGATAATTGAGTCCTTCACGGTATTTCAAGGTCGAATGCACAGTTCCACATTTATGTCGCCCGTAAGCGTCGTTATTTGTTCTCGGGGAATTATTAATATCTATTAAAGTTATAGTAATTGAAATAATGGAATTGGTTCAGAACTTACTTTCTTTTCTAAGTTTGGTACTCATTATGAAAGTTTATCCATTTCCTCAAATCAAAATTTGTTGCGCCAATTTGCCAAAGGTATTCGATTCTTAGCATACGAAATAGTTAAATCGTGAAATTTTATTGACGATAAATCATGGAACAGTAAATTGTCGAGGTCAAGGAACTCAAGAACCTACAAAGATTCACGTTGTTAACCTACAATGCTGATTCATAAACAATTTATACATAGTCGATTATAACAGTACGATGCTGATCTTACGTGTCAATATAAATAACAATGTAATGCCGAATAAATCATACTAATTGGTTTAATAACGCGGTTACTCTTCCTCGTCGTAAAGCGTTCGGAAAAACGCCGAGCCCAGATTTATCTTAACATTAATGACAATTTTTTTACAGAAAGCCTCGACCATTTAACGTGTGCGAAAGAATCATCGATTATACCAGCGAGCTGGTGGAATGAATAATGTGGCGAGTTTTTGCGTAATGAAGCCGTGGACACAATTAAAGCAGACACTACGCCGGTGACTTCAATGCGCGGTGAGGGAACATCCGCGAGTGATTTCAACGCGCGGGAAAGACGTGTCTCCGGGCTTAGAGTTTTAATTTCGTTTTTTTCTACCGGCAATAAAAAAAAAATGTTCATCACTTATCTTACACCTACACTATGGATTTTATGCGCTAGTTAAAGTTTCAATGAATTTTAACGAGCCTTTTGTCTCGCTCAATCAGCGTGCGCGATTTTTTCTTGAAATCCGGCTTTTGTGAAATATTAAATAAAAATCTGCGCGCGTAGAGACGTCCACAGTTGACATACACGTATTATTTATATTCGTACCTTTACATTTATATTACTCTGTCTCGCTGAGAAAATATATGACTTTCATAACAGTAACAAATGTATACATACATACATATATTTGTCGAGCGATTCAATGTACTTACATTAACATTCGCGCTTATTAAAATGATTTCTATCTCTACTTGATCTGTGATCATTCTTCAGCATCTATGCTACATGTTATTCTAAAACGAGAGACAAAACAAAAAAATACAGTGTACAAAATAGAGATTCAGCGTTACGGATTTAAAAAATGTGATACTCATATTTTGAATCGTTAGGTACCTATAATACTCAACGCTAAAGAGGACGTGTGTAATAAAAGTGAGTCGACACTCGATACTGTGTGAAGTACATGCACGATGTTTAATTATGGTGTTCTGGAATGATTTTCCGGGATGATTGAACGTTCGGCACGCGGATAAATAAAATGATCGAAGATCTTGTACGGCAAATTTTACTCGGAAGTATTCGATCGATGTCAATTCCTCGGTACAGAAATTAATTTCTATTGTGTTAATCATTCATTTTCCCACAAATTCGATATTCGATGATGAATCAAAATAATCGCTTATTTTGTAATACATTGCCGGAACTTGTGATAAAATCTACATAGAAAAGCGTGAACTCACATAAATAATGTTTTGTTAAAGTAGTATCACAATTTATCAACGCTCGAATACTTACGAGCGACATAGTCTTCGCAGTGCTACGATTAATTTCCCACGAGTATACAAGACAATTTGTACAAGATCGCGGATCGGTAAGGGTACCGTAACCGAGAGACGGCATTTCATTTAAATTGCTGCAACCTTCGTCTTATGCTATCGCAAAACACATCGCTTCGTTCGTCGTTGATCAGGCTTTTGCGAGCATGAAAGTCTCAAATTTTATCCTTTTAACAATACTATCTCGAATCAAGCTGCGATCCCATTTAAATAATTATCAAGAATCGCCGTTTTGCGAACTCCTCTTCCACGCTAACTTATACTTCATGCTGTAAAAATACTGATTCTCCCGTGAGAATTCCCTCTAACTCAGTGTCGCCAGATGAGGGGAGGGAAAAAGTTACCCCCTCTCTTTGCTAGTACTGGGGAGTACAAATGACAGAAACGGAACGCGTCACGTGACCTGGCCGCGGCGTCAGCGTGGAGATTAGGGCGGTAGTGGGGAAAGTTGACATTGGGCATGTCGCCAGATGAGGGGAGGGAGCACGAATTGAGGGGAAAAAGCTACCCTCTCTCTCTGCCAGTAGCGGAGTACACACTACAGAGACAGAACGCGTCACGTGACCTGACTGGGGCGTTAGCGTGGGGATTAGCGTGGTAGAGGGGGGAAGTTAGAGTGGGGGCACAAGTCTTGATCCGGCGACACTGCTCTAAATTGATAAAAAAAAAAAAAGAAAAAAATAGAAAGCGAGCATCTCGCGCAGAGTTCGCGCGGACGATCGATTCGTTGGCGAGACAACGAAGAAGAGGAAGAGTATCGAGATCTGTGGAGGAACTTGTTCACTTCTTGTCGTCCGGTTGGCTCTCGATGGTGACGTTACATCGATCCTGTTCGTCGTCGAAGCCCGGATTCGTCGTGCCGTTTTGCCGCGAGCATTCTTTCGTCTTCATCCGTTCGTCCGTCTTCTTCGTCTTCTTCGGCTTCTTCCGGCCGTTGTCCTCGGCATTTTCGATTTTGTCGAGGTTCTTCGCGTTGTTTATCGCCTCCATGTTGTTCGTAGATCTATTCCCCTCGTCCCCGAGCTCCTTCGCTATCTCCGACTGGTTCGAGTATGCCTGGTTGTCGATGCCGGACAAATTGTTCGGCTCCTTCTCCCCCGAGTCGTCGCGAGGCTTCTTCTCCTCCATCGCTATCTCGATGATCGCCGGCTCCACGCCGTTCTGATTCTCCATTTTCTTCGGCTTCTTCTTCACGATATCGTTGCCCTCCACCTGCGGACGCTTCTTCAAGTACGCCACATTGAAGATGTAATACATCACACCGGTGATCAATGTCAGTGCCGCGAAGATTCGATACGTCGGACGAGTTCCGAACGCTTTCATCAGGTAGCCGCCGATCAGGCTTCCGGAACCCTTGCCTGGAACAATTGTTGAAGAAGTTGTAGCAGTTTCATTGACGTATGAGGTTAACCTTTTAGCTGGGGTTGGAGATTTAACTCGTGGGGTAACCTGTCCAGTATGTGAACATAATTCTTATTAAACGAAGAAATAACATTTATTCAATAATTCTATTGTGAGTTCACAACCGCCTTGAGCATTATTCAAATAAATTATTTGAGAAGTAATAGTTGAGATAATATATTACCTTATTTGGATACCAGCAAATAATTTTTCTTTAGATTATTTCTTTAGATTATATAGATTATTTAATAATTTTTCAGTTTATTTTTCAATTGATCAAACAGTTTTTTTACGGAATAATTTATATAATTTTTTATGGCAATATCTGCCAATCGTTCTTGTTGAGTCTTGTTTAATGAAGTGCCATTTTCAATTAAATACTTTTTATACGTAAGTAACGTTCTGCAAAACATTTGTTAAATAGTTACTAACCTACTCCATAATAAACACCACCTAACAGTCCTTGTATCGAGGTGTCAGTGGTAGTGGTAGACAATTTAGCGGCGTAAGTAACAGCAGCGGTGAAACTGAGTGACAAAGTCACTGATTCGAGCGCCTCGAAGATGAGCGTGTGCCACGGATTGTAAATAATTGAGTAACCTGTAAAAGAGCATCGTGTTACAAATATTTTCAAAACTTCATATATTAAGATTCCAACAAATAAGACTAGATTATTGCCAATGGAGTGTACTCATACTAGCTGAGCTAAATTAATTCCTTAAAGAAATGATTATATCATTGACAATGGACGTTAAATCAATCTAACAATGGATATCATTTTACTTGTTACCTTGGTGAAACCATACATTAGCCATATATTTTTGTAACTAAAAAACAAATATGGTTACAGTAGAATTTCAATGTAAAGATTGCGGTGTTGAAACTAGTTAGGAAAATTATTTTTTCGAGACAGATTGAAATGGTAAAGCGGCAGCAGAGTTGCTACAGTAGTTTAAGTTAATTAGAAAAGCAATTTCTTGGCGCATTGTAAAAAAAGCGGTTCGGAGGACAGATTAATGCGACCGCGATGGCGACCAGAAAAATAGCAGGGCGTGCTATAATATCAAGGCCGCTGCAATTATCACGGAGTTACTGCAGACGTGCAGGAATTAAAATGGATGCTCACCGCAAAGTCTTATGGCGTAAAAAACGAAGCCTATGAACAGTACATTGGCATGGCCGATCTTTGATATGATTGGGCCAGATAGAACCAGTAATGGTATGCCGGCTATACCGCCTACGGTTATGGTGATACCCATGAGTGATCTTGATCCCCCTAAGTCCTGGATCAGCCAAAAGAGGAACGACTCGATGTAGCCCCAAGCAGTTCCTAAAAAGAAGAAAAACGGTCACTCGTTTCAAACGAGTCTTTTTAATAACCCACCATTAGAATTTATGCGTTTGCGATACCGGTTCAGAGAACATATGAGATATGCAAAAAGCTATCGTTCGCGAGCGAGACCGTTCTTACTTTTATAACAATTCATTTCGATACCATTTCGAAACTTAAGGACTATTATAATTGTTAATTAAAAAACCCGCGAATCTTTATGCTAATTCTGATTCTCATTTCACAAAAAGCAGGTCGAGCGAAAAAGTTTCTTTCGCTGACTAAATGACACTTTGTGGCAAAGATACAGTGTTTGTTGATGCGAACGGCTTCTTGCGTGTCTGCAAAAATCGCATACAAACGCTCTGTGTAATATGTAATCATGAAACAGTAAATACGCGACATTATCGACAACTTTAGACATACTGAAACTAAATAAATCAGAAGCTATCAAGAACTGCAGCGACTATAAAAGCATGACGATCCACAATCCTAAAGCTGAGTACACATTTGTTACCACATCTCGTCCTTTTAGCATGGTACGTTGCCTAAACAATAGCAAATCTAAACGCGTTAATGTTTTATTAAATGCAGCGTACCACCTTTCTGCAATATCAAAACAATTCACCAAAAGGAAATCACGAAGAAAGTAAATTCTCTGTGTATTATGGTTCGATACAACAAAGTATATAAACGACCATCAAAATATTATAAAAAATATATAGCTCGTATAATTTTGGTTATTTCTATTTTAAACAAATCACATGTGTACTTCAAATGCCAATAAATGTGTGTGCAAAATTCTGATGTAAAAGGTTCGACAGTTTTTCTGAAAAAAATTCGTAAATATTGGTGCAAGATGGCGTCGAATACCCCTCTCAACCTTTTAAGGACGGGCGACATTATTGTTTTCCTCGGGGAGACGCGTGCCTGTTATTGAAGCAAAATATATGAAGATGTCCTTGAAGAGTTAAATTCGCAATTTTCGCGTCGACTAAGAGAAGAATAAAATTGCGTTTGAGGTGGTGCGGTGGTGCGAATCGAAGGAGATGCTGGTTCAGGGTCAGATTATACTGGGCAGGTCAGACGCTGAGGGTCTACAAGCGCTAGACACAAAAACAGGGTAAACAAATTCTGCGTCAGAATTCTGTCGACGCCGAAAGACGAGAGTTGTGTTTAATGACACGCGTGAACGTTGTGGCATCGATGTGGAATGTCAATGTCACTGTAATTTCGTTATTCGGCCAACACGCCGAAGATTAGCGGAAGCAGGCAATAACGAGGATTGCGTAACTTATTTCAACGTTCATTTTCGCAATCTCATCGCGTCGTATCGCGGAGAATTTAGGAAATCTATGGCGACTCGCGACCGAGACATTTAAAACTCGTTTACTGTCGCGCCGTCTGCCAGATCAACGTCTAACTTTTACCGACAATCTGAGAATTGAAGATGAAATTACTAACATTGTACAATTAATAATAAACGATATGCTAAGCATACAATAACGTAAAGTGTTGTCCTTAATCGAAATCGATATGGTAACCGAATGGATAGTCACGAAGGACACGTGCAAGCACGTGTTTCTAAATTTGAATTTTTTTCAATTAATTTTTGAATTAATGGAGCACAGTTTACAATTGTAATGAAATATGTAGACCGCGGATCTGTATGCAAACCTTTCCTGCATCCATTATGAGAAGAAGAGAATAAATAGAATGGTATTTCCACCCTTAACATGATACATGGAAAATAATAAGACAATGGTCTTAACGATGGTAGCTTTAAATCGGATCATTTTCTCATTTTTCTCATGAGTGCCTAAAATCCGTAGTCCGAGAGTACGCATACATTACAATTTTATTTGAAATTATTTCCACACGAATAAAGCGTCGACAAGAATTTGGTTATTTATTTTCACCGTTGTAAAAATTGTTTATCTCAGGTAGAAAACTCTCTTACCGAGAATGAAGCATGCGATGAAGAGGGCGGCAGCCTCTATGTTCCTCAGCACAGTGAAAACGTCGCGAATCACGTTCGTCGCCGGCGATTTGAATTCTAAATTAATGGCGAGCATCAGTACTCCCGACATGAGCTTGAGCGCCGCGTACAGGTAGAATGCAGGCCTGAGAAATGGGATTAACAAAATAAATAATAACGATAATGAACCAAAAAAAAAAATGTATACACAATCGAAGATCATCACGACAGTACCTGAAGTCCGTGTAACTCTTGTCACGACTCGCATAATCGATCAAGAGTCCGGAAAGCGGGGAGGAGATCATGCCTCCGATACTCCCGTAGATCCTCTGAAGACCGTAATCGGCTTTCTGTTCTCGCAATATGGCGATAACTGCACCCTCGAACATGGCGAACGTGGTACCGCCGATTACACCTGCGAAGAAGATAATTATGGTCAGAAATTTTATGATAAAACATTCTCACAATTAGAGAAGACTACGAACACTGGAACTACAGGATCCGTCAAAATAACAGGTTAAATTTATTTCATTGCACGTACATTATAATAAAAATTGATGGAGATCTGAGTTGTCATATTTCTCATTTTTATAGAGCAATATAGTCACTTTTAGTTCTCTAACTTGAAAATAAGATTAATTAATCTTCGATATACACGAGTTCTACTGACTAATACTAATCGTTAGTATAATACAAGGATTTTCACGGATAATAATATTCATTCATTTAATGTAGAAAAAACAGTGGCGTTAATTTCCTCGTTATTGCTCTTGAATTACAGATAAGTAGGCAAATAATTTATTATACAGCAAAAATTTAATATACAGTGATTTCTCTATATATGTCGCCAAGGTCTGGATGATAAACGTCGCGGAATAATCCTCACTACCGCGGGGTATACCCCACGAAGCTCGAGAGGCCTCAGACGCCGAGCAGTGTAAACATAACACCGCTAGGGTATGTCTTCTGGACGATACACGACATTGGCAAGACCCGTGTTGTTGACATTTATCGAGAATTCACTGTACACAAGTTTCAATCGACTTCGACAAATTTCAACGAAATTAAACATCATCGCAAAAATAGAATCCGCCGCGTAAAAATTTGTCATTTTTCCATGTCGCGATTTATTTGCAAACAGCGTTTGTACTCACTGATAAAGACTCTGATAACAAAGTAGAGCCAAAAGGTCAACCTAATGTTGAACTCGAGCTCCATGTTCTTGTTGGAGCAAACTTCTTTCCGCGGCGCGGTAACTATACACCTTTTATGACAATCGTCGCTGTTCAGGATCTTATACGGCGCTGCGCTCCGAGAGTAATTGATCAGTGGCAGATCCAAAATAATCTTCTCGGTTTCGAGATCAGGATTGCCGCAAGTTATTTTTTCAAATCGATCTCCCGTCCACGCCATCTCCTCTGATAAATATCTTTGACGTTGCAGTTCGCGATCTTCTTCCGTCACTTCCAGATTTTTCAGCTTCGATTTGAACGAATGGTAGTTTATCGCTTTACTCGCGTTATCCTGTGCAGATTTCATATGGTCGCATGAATAAACAATAACTCATTTTATACGTGTTTGCAATAAGATATATAAATTATGTGCAGTAATATTACAAAGAGTTATTTACTTTTGTCAACGACCACAGTTGATACTACAACATTGCTGTAATAAGGGTGTCCCAAAAATGTTGTATATCCTTGAAAGGAACGATTCCTAAGGTCATTTGAAGTCAGTTTTTCCTTTGCAAAAATGTTCTCCGCGGCTTCGTTAAGGAGTTATTAACGAAAAACGCAGACCAATCACAGCGCAGCTACAGCGGACGGATTCCGGCTCGTCCAATGCCAACGCCACGCTCAGCGTACCCTCTCGCCGATTGGCAATCCGCCCACTATAGGCGTGCTCTGATTGGTCCGTGTTTTTCGTTAATAACTCCTGAACGAAGCCACGAAGAACATTTTCGCAAAGGAAAAAGTTATTCCAAATGACCTCGGGGATCACCCTTTTTAAAGAAGTACAACATTTTTGAGACACCCCGTATATTACCAAACAAAAATCATAAATGCATTAGTAATTCAAAAATTTTCCTGTTGGTAAAAGTTGTAAAATTTATAGGGATTTCAATGAGTACTGTCAGTATTTGTAGGTCATTGATAGGCTGCGGATTTTTATGCAAATTTTCTGAATAGCTTTAATAAATGAAAGATAGTGCAATTCTTAAATTTAAGTTTTTCAGCATATCGGCTGACCTTGAGCGTCAAGATGGGATTGAAACTGCAAAGAGTTCGATTCTCGTAGATTCTGTTCGACATGGCAGTGTTGAAGGTCGATGTCTCGAAGTCCTCGATGAATCCCGACACCGTGCACGCGAATTCGTATAATCGATTCGTCGGGAAGAAATACTCGTTCCTCGAGATCTGACGGATCGACGTCTTGAAGTGTTCGTTATTTGTTAGCCTCCGATACTCCCGGATGTCTTCGTCTTTCGGTTTCTACAAATCAATCATTCAATTGAATCGAACGTCATATACCGGTTCATAGACTCGTCTGCATCATTCTACTAAACTGAAGATTAAGTAGAAAATTATCTCTTTCGTTCGGAGTTCAACATGTTCGTTACCACATTCACACGAATCTATACTAATTAATTTGGTGCACGCTGTTATTTAAAATCATGGAGGCGTAGCATTCAGGAACTCCGTGGCTTTGCTGTTTTAATATTTCATAAAAGACTTGCGTTTAACAAAAAAGTTTTAACAATGAGGATAGGCAACGAAAAAAATGGTGGTAGCAAACGTGTCAAGGAAGCTGAGAATGAAGTAGATGTTATTATTAATTTGAACACTAATTGAACAACAGTAAAAGTAACAATAAAAATTATATGAACTTTCTTATTGTTTAGTTATACGTACCACTGGCATGTCATCCTGAGCAATCGTAAACTTGATCGTGGAGTTGTTACCCGTTTCCAAATTGTGTCGCATAATCGTGTACATCCTCGATGACAAAATGGACTCCACGTCCGTGTCATTGTAAATGTCCATGCGGCACATATAGCTTCAAAAAGAAAATTGAAAAAGTTCAACGATGCGGAGAAAAATATTAAAAAAATGTTGTCGTATAAAATGTAATCAAGATCATGGTATTTATTTTTATTTTCAACTCTCTTATTCCCTTTTTTTTTGCATTTAACGTTTCGCACTCCTGCATCGAGTGTGACTCGACATTTCTAAATTGCCGATTTAGCCATAGATTATATTTTGTAATATTAATTCTTTTTCATCTAGACGTACAATAGCTATTTTCAATATAATTATTAAAAGCAATTGCTGCAAATTACTACCCCTCAAGTAACTGTCTTGTGAAGGACATTTTAAATACAACATTAAAAGTGATAGTTGGTGTCAAAATTGGGAATAAATTCGGCTAAAGCCTATTTTTTGGGATTGAAGAATTTGATCGCAGGTCCAAAATTCTTTGCAGAGTCTAGGGACCGTGTGTAACGGTATGATTAGCGTACCCATAGAAAATTGAATCGGTCGCGATACGAACCCGCATCCTTACCTACCCGCAACTTTCTAGCCTAGTGGAGATCTTTTCTTGTAACTTCGTCTCGCAAGGATGACTCTGGCTCATCGTGTAAAGTAGCCCGTTATTCCCTGTGCAGCCAAGGTCCATAACGACTCTGTTCGGAAATTCCACGGTTATCCTGCCAATCGGCACGAGCAGCAGCAACAGAGCCGCGAATCCGCCAAACGAAGAGAACAGCGACAGTAAAACCTATAGAAACATATCGTTGATATCTTTTTAATTGTTTGCGTCTTCTTATTTCTATCGGTTATGTCACGCGGTAGTTCAACTAAGATAAATCTGGAGAATAATAACGGATCTGCGAATGAAATCTACAATCTTCATTGGATTAAACAATGGCTGGTCACGTAACAGAGTATAATTCGACTAACTAACCCATTTACATCTTTAGCGTATATTTACGCTCAATTTTTCTGGTCACAATTACTTAATATTTTTTCTTATAATGCTGAAATATGAAGTTCTTTTACTTGTAGTAATTTTTGTACTTAAGTATAATAAAAAAAAGTTTGGTGATAAAGGCCTTCTTTTCATATTTCCTTATGATGCAAATGGGTTAAAGTCATTAAAAAATAACTAGAATCAAACGATAGAAAATGGTCAAACTCGAAGTTTACTATTGCTGCAGCAGAACTGTTTATGTTCATACAATTAATTAGCACGATGTGACTTTGACACTGAAATGCTAAAAAAACTCGAAAGGCAGTTGGATTTGTGAACAGGTCATATGTTGATTATATTGTGAGGGGAGTATGTAAAATAAAAGTAAGTGATTGTGAAAAAAGTTTGTGGAGTAGAAAGCAGTTGTTGTGATAAAAAAAAATAGAATTTATTGAAATTTTACTTTGAAATTTCCCACACGATCTGCAAACATTCCGGCTAAGGGTGGCATCACCATAGCGATCACCGGGGTAATGGCACTCATTATGGCTGTCTCCTCCACATTTATGCCAAGCTCCCTCATATGTATCGTCAGATATGGATAAAGTACATAGAGTGCTGGAAACGACAAGAAATTCCTCATTACAGTCGACAACAACAATATTATTATGCTATTATTATTATACTTTTTATTATTATATTATTTACATAAAAGTAAAAGCATTGCAATCTTAAATATAGAAGTTCCAAGTTTAAATATAGAATAATACAAACTTATTTTTTTTTCTGTCAAGGATTTTACCAAAAATTAAATTAAAGTTGGATTAAATTCTATTTTGTATTGTTTTTTCGATGCCGAATACCCGTAGTCTGAAAAGTCCGAATGAAATTTTCGAAATTGATTATAACGAAACTATTTTATTATTAACGATAAAAAGTCAATGGAATGTTACAATTACAAGTTGAATGGATTGTGTTTTACGATAGCGTTTACTCACTGGACGCCTGAACGAAAAAGATCATTTTCAGGGGTAGCAGCTCCTTATGCCGGAAGTCCTTGATGATCCTCCGGAAGAAGCTCTTGATCAACATCATCTTGCCGCCGTTGGAGATCACTTCCAGTCGTGTCGAACGGGTTCGTAAGTAGTGACAATGATAACGTACAGCCGAATATTAAGAATAACACCGATCGCCGGACATATTTTCAAAACTGTTGCGTCACCGGTGCATGGTTCTCCTTCCTGTTGATAAAAAAAATCGCGTACGCCTCGTATCAGACTCGTGACCGTTCGTGATAGACGATCAAAAGTGCAAAAAATTCGCTTTATTACTCGACTGCGGATTTCACCTACATTTTAGTTTTCTTCTTAACAATTTTAACAAGTTAAAGATAGTACAACAGTATTTTTCTATAAACTTTTCAACGTTTTCCGTCCAAACTTCTCCTTTTTGATAAATGCATAAAATCTGCAATCTACTTATTGTGATTTTGTAAATCGGAGAAATAAAACACCTTCTAGCTTTAACATATATAATACTTTGAATTTTCGTAATTTTGGGGTAATCTTAATAGAAGCCAACTTTAAAAAGTTTTAATGTAATTTGTAATCTGTAGTGTAAATAGTTAACCCTTAGCACTCGAATGGTGACTGTAAGGCATTATTCAAAATATTTTTTAAATTATTAAACTCGTTTGTATTTAATAAATTACTAAACATTTCAGTATTGTAGGAGTAAATTGCACCATTTTCGTATGTATAACATGAAAAAATATATGTAGAAGGGAAATATTCTAGGTCGGAAGAAATGTTTCGTTTTGGGGTTAAAATAGCTTCGAGTGCAAAGGGTTAATAAAAAAGAATGATTGTTAGTCTGCAAAAATAAAAAAAAATTGACGGTTCAACAGCCTGGTGGCGATTTTTGACATGACGTCGACGAGCCAACCGTGACACTTTTCGAGGCGATACCGTTGCTTGGTTGCGACCAACTTTGCTTGGTCAACTTCTGTGCATGTCAGCTGATTCTCCATTTATGACCGTCGCATACCGTACATCCGGTTACTGGTACGAGTTTTCAGCAGGTTATTGGACGAATAGGAATATGCCAATTAACCCATAAATGTTTGTTTCGCTTGTCCCGAGGCTCGCGGGATAACCGAACTGTTCTTCGATAATGCTACCGATTCAATTTCTGTCCTTGAACGCGAACGCGAGGACTAGACTGCGAAATGCGTTTATAACAAAAATTCATAGGCATTTGAGACAGTAAAAGAGTTTAAGATCTATGGTAAATTATTTTCAATTTATTAGAATTATTAAAGAAGGGAACTTTTATTTTGTTCCTGTTCGTTACTAACGATATTCAACATTTTATTATTTATTTATTCATTCGGTTCCCGTTCGTCACTAATGATATTCAATATTTTATCATTTATTTAGTCATTTTGTTCCTGTTCGTTATAAATAGTATAGAAAATTTATATTTAGTTCCCGTTCGTTACAAATGGTATAGAAAATTTATGTTCAGTTCCAGTTCGTTATAAATGGTATAGAAAATTTATATATTTAGTTCCCGTTCGTTATAAATGATATCAGAAATTTTTGTTTTATTTTGCCTAAGGGTCCGCAGTCTAGTGATGGCTATCACGAAACAAGCAAAGCCAATACAATTTCATTTGTAACAAATAGACTGCGGTTTTGATGCACTCGCTAATTAAACTGTGATTTTGCGAATGACATAAGAAATATTTCATCTTACATTAACACGACTAGGTAATTCTATTTTGCAAAGACAACTAGACCACCCTGCAACGATTGCGATTCTCGGAATTCGAATTGGCTTCGGTAAAGTTTGTGGTTTGAACGCGTTCGAACACACACATATAAACAAAGCGTTTTAGTACCTGCATCGACATTCGGAGTGTTCCGACCGTGACAGTGGTCAGATTGTCAATATAAATGTCATGACTTTTACATAATGGTTTTACGTACACCGCTCGTAACGTCTGTGATGCTGTTTCCGCTCCGAAGAATCAATCTACCCGCGAATGATTATCGTGTAAACCGGAGTTCGCGGTGAAAACTTAATTGAAATCACAGAAAATAAAATTCATTAGATTCATGAGATCTCCGCAAATAGCAAATCATAATTTGAAAATACTCTTTTCCATTATCGCGGTGGGAAATAAGTATTTTTGGACATCACCGAGGCTGATGAAACTTCGCTGATGAAATTTCTCAGTGACATGACTTCGACTGCTTAATAGATTACTTAATAGATTGCAGATTTTATGCATTAAAACAAAACCGAGTCAATTGTGAAACAACAGAAAAGTTTAAAGAATTTAATGGGAACCTACATCGGGTAAGGGACCCAATTACTGTGGGGGTACCACAATGTCTTTATTATTTATACTTATTTTTAAAAGAAGATAATATTCATTACGCTTTAATATTCTACAGTATTATAACGTTAACTGATTTTAATAAAAAAAATTTAATATCTCAATTTTTATATTCATTAAGCTTTAAAAAAAGGTATAATATAGGCATATTTATACCGCCACAGTAATTGGGTTCCCTAACTTATATTGTACACGTAACCTAGACCTTTACTCAAGGTTACTATTCAACTGAAAAATATCCACGCATTACTTTCGACCTATTAAAATCATTGAAGAAAGACAAAAATGCCTAGCTCCCGTTTCCTGCAAGAAATGCAGGATTTGTTTCGCATGAAGATCCGCAGTGTGTAAATCAAATCGATTGACAGAACAGAATTCTGTAGGTTGCGCGATTGTCTGCCGCTCGTTCGTCCGTTATTATCTATTGTCTAGCCTTCGCATCACGGTCTTCTCGTTCTTCGAGCCGACCTTCCCTCATCTTTAATTCATTCGCGAAGAATCTTCCGCGGCGATTGTTGCGCCGCGCCGAGGGAACTGCACTCCGAATGCGATTCGCGTTTATCGAGCAAGAACCGAACCCGCGTGTTTGGTAGTTTGATCAGCAATTGGATGTTTATCGGCAAACCGGCGGCGGTGCATTGCGATGCAACGCGCACGGTTCGGGTCCAGAAATGTGTCGGAAACCGCAAAGGCTCGCGGCAGTAACTCCGGCGGGGTTATGCAACCTACGTTTGCACGATGAACGCGACTGATAAGCCGAACGTTGCACTTTTTCACTGTCTCCCGCGAGCCATTCATCAATTGTTACTTTGCAAACGTCGCTGGTTAGTTATCGTTCCCAGCGTCGAGGCAACTTCGTGATTACCGTGTTACCATTTTGTTTTTCGGCGACGTCCCTTTATTTCTAATTGAGCCGTTCACGCGTCAAAGCGATTCACTGCAGCTTTGGATTTATTAAATTTTTTTACCACGGTATTCTTAACTGTTTGTCTTTGTTTCTCTTGAAAGCTCGGTCCATTTTCACACAGCGTCCCATTTAAATTCTAATTTTTCAGCAACGGGTAATAAATTATTAGCTATTTCTCGACTAAGATCGATTAACATGTAAATATAGTAAAATGCTAATGTATATTTGACATTCGAAAAAAGAATTGAAGCAACATTTCGGTGAATATTGATAATCAGGACTCATGCACAGCCTTGTCATTAGAACTGATCAAATTGTTTTTAGACTTTAGAGACACGAACATGACAATGGCAAACACAGAAACTTAATAATTTTCAAATATCCGATCACTTTTCACAATTGATTGAAGAATTTAAAAAATGAATTTCAGCTCTAAGATTCCACTGTGTGCACGATAACACCTTCCGAGTGTGCATTCACTTAATTCCAGACTATAGTCATGGCCGCCCACTTCCAGGATTGTTATAAAAAATCACTTCCCTGCACAAGCAACACGCTTCGTTGGATCCCCGTGACTGATCATCGTGCAGAACCGATTTTATAACAATATTTGTACCTTTCATTGCAAACGTCGATACACAGTGCAACTAGTGCTATCTAATCATCCTACCACTTCCTTAGTAATGAAGCAGGGCCTGCGTAAATTGGAGCAATTAACTGGTTCGTTAATAAGGTCGAAACCACCGTTTCGAGATTCCGGAGCTCAAATTTTCCATCAGTTTTGTCCTTAACAAATGGCAATTTCTTTTCCTGAAATCCTGAATCCACACGATCAGAGCGACTGAGAATTCCGCATGGAATGTTCCGTTCGATTAAACAGAAACATGATTTCAGTGTATCGACAATTGTGTAAAGAAAAACGCGGTAAAACGTCATTCCATACCAGAGTTGTCGATCATAGCTGGCGATGCCTTTATCAAATTACCGATTGTTTTCAAAGCTATTGATAACGGAGAACCGGGCGCGCGAAGTTCAAGAAGTATCGGTCGACATTGTTTGACAAACAGGACAACGGACCGTGTTTTAATTGTTTGATGTAAATTGTTTACTCGACCGACCGTAGTCGAAGCTCGAAGGACGCCAGTTGTTGCCACTGAAATCTTCCGTTTAAAAAACCTTCCACACTGACATGTTTCAATAACCAATGGTCTCGGAATATGAATATCACAACTGCATACAAAATCCGCAGTCTATGATCCTAAAATTTCACGTAGTTTTTTTTTAACGTTCTATTTATAAATGTCGCATTAACATCGACGTCATTAGCGACCATATTTCAGTATACAATTATAGATACAGTAGTTTTTTGTAGGCATATACATGAGCGTGGAAGCATTTAGAAAATTTCACGTAGTATTTTATAACAATGCGAACGGCAGTATTTATTTTAAAAACGAAAAATGATCGCCAATTCGAAAGATATAATAAATGGTTTGAAACAAGAGCCACTTGTTAGAAGTAAAATTCAATACATTAATAAAATTTATAAATTTATGCTCTTCGCGAGTATTGATTCGTCTTCCGCCATTTGTGACAAAACGCAGAAAAATGGTTCCAATGTAGATACCTGACAGCCGGAATGATTAATTACGGATATCACTGGAGCAATTTGATTTATCGCGTAGATAAGTTTCTCGCAAGAATTTATTATTCATTAAGCGTTCGAGCGTCCAACAATAACGCGGAAGGCCGACGCTGAACCACTTACGACCAAAAAATTCTTGTAATATTTTCAAGAGAGTTCGATAAGCGTAGAACGCCTATAATTCCGCTCCGCAAGAAGATGGCGGATACCACGCGTCACCTCTCAGTGAAATTACAAAATAGAAAGAGCCAGGGATATTTATACTTTGAATTCCTGATCGACAGGATCATTAACATTCCCTTCGAGATTATAGTGCACGTCGATGCCCGACGACGGAAGCGTAATTGGACCCTATCAATCATTTATCCACACTTCCATGTAAAAAGGATCTATTTCTTTCTCGGATCAATCGAACTCATTTTATACCCGTACATCATCTCGAAACAATGAAGACTGACATTCTACTTCTTCTTTCAACTCTTCTTCCTTTCACGTTCTTCAAGATGCTCAACCATAAATTCCATTACACCTAACTGCGGATTTTACGCGTTTATGACAAAGTGAGAGGCGAGATAGAAAATAAGAAAAGTGTTGGAAGAATTTAGAAATAATGTTAGGACCAATTGAAATCATTAGACTGCGGATTTTATGCATTTATGACTAAATGTTTAACAATGTCGCTATACCACTTTTAATATATAAAAATTATTCATGAGCAAAATAAATGCTTACTTAGTTCCTATAAAATTCTAAAATTCTATTTCTAATCTTGTCTCTTGCAATTGATATATGTAGAACATTTTTATTTTACACTCAGCTGCGTAGTTTAATTACAACTGGACTGCAGATTTTACGCATTTGTGACCAAAATGAACATTATTTCAAACAGTAAAGAAATATTAAAAGAATTTAATAACACTGTTGTACTATTTTCAGTCTACTAAATATATCAAAGAAGAAACTAATTTTCTACTTGATTTCAGTTTGTTGCAATTCAGGTAGATTCTTATTTTGCATAAAATCTGCAGTCTAATTATACCTATAGCAATGTAAAACGAAAGGTCAAACCACCGAGAGAAATCCGATTCGAATTCGAAGTCGAGAGACAGAGAAAAATGCTCGTCGAGTTTTTCGGTGCAAGTCGCGATTCGGTTAAATTATTTTACAGAATCCTCAGGGTGTACAGATGTCTATCGAAATGTTACGCAACGAGCACAGCCGCCGGTAAACACTATGCTTTCTCATAAGACTACTGTGTGCCCATGACTCCTCCTACCCTGTCGCGAATTACAGTAATTCACGGCTCACGCGGCGATTTCAATGTCCGTCGATAGGGCTGCCTTCGAGATCCACGGATCGAGATAATATGCTGAGATACAGGACCCCCTCTTTCCATAAATTCTACCATTTTTTTCTGCTCGCAATGCGGGAGAACAGTGATATAATGAATCGAAGGCACCGGGAATATTTACGAGCGACACATCGTTTCCGCAAGACTCGCACTCAAAATGGCGTGGATACAGTCAAACTTTTCTCGACTGTAGATTCTTCCAACACACGAGTTTCGTTCATTTTTAATTTATTTATTTGAAATCCTCGATGGAAAACAGAAGGGTAAACGCTGCCAAAAAAAACCATTTTCAAGAATTTTTTCGAAATGACGCTGCGTCTTGCTTTATAATTTTTATTTGTAATTGATTTGTCAACTCTTTCAGTGCGCAGAACAATTTTTTATGAAATTTTAACTACTTCTTTCTTGATGCTATCTCGCCCGCAATGAGTACATGATTAAAGATCGTTGTCAATATGGGAGACACATGGACATACAGTAGATACAAATTTTCTTGTTCTTCTAGGTAATTAGGAACGACGAAAAGGTTCGAATTACTGTAACTGTAATATAAATCGCAGTGCAAGGGGGTTACCTTCGGTTTCCGTCAGTTGATCTAAACAATTTTTGTGTCGCGCAAAGACGGTCTAATTACGAGTTCTGAAACTTATCAGAAAAATTGTCTTGGATCTCTGGTATACATGCGTCTCCATTTCCACTTCTTTCTTTCGTGAGACGATGTCTTAGCAGACGACGTGACCCGCAACGGATTACAAGACACGGGCACATAGTAATTACCGCGAATTGCCGGAGCGTTGTCGGAGCTGAATGTTGGCCCATTACAAATGTAATTGCATAACTCGTGCATCGTCGGACTTTGTGGACGAGCCGAGTGCTAAGTATCCTCTTCCTGAAAGATTCCCTGTTTCGTTCCTCCCTCTGCGTATCTAATATTTTTTCTGTTTTTTTTTTTAAAGGTCACAATTTATTCGAACAGCGAGGAAAACCGCGAACCAGGCGTTCGATTTTCGCAACCTTCGATCGTCCGTCTTTCCGCGATATTCTAACCTTCGTCTGCCGCGACACTAACTCGTTTCAAGGAGTTGGAATCAGTATGGAGACTCCATACTCGTCTCGCAACCCGCCATATGTAACCCGCGGCGAACCTTGAATTGGAAACGTGTCCCGGATCATTGAGTTCCGTCGTTTCCGTGACATTTCACTATTGACCTAATTTACAGGTTTACGAGAGCCCCCGAAATGACGGATTCGAATATTTTTAATTCGTTAATTTAATTTTAATTTTTACTAGAAATTTATTTTTTTGGATATGAACTATGGGAAAAATAGAGAAAAATTTGGATAGACACATTCTTGTGATTTTTATAATGTAATGGATAATAGTCACTTTCAGTGCCCCGTAAACCTTTCAAATTGAAGACGATGCTAAAACATTCTAACATAACGTCATAATAGTTATTCAATTACTCAGTTCCTGACGAATAAATTAGATGAAAAGCTACTGTACTAGGAACAATAGAAAGATTAATGTGTCTACAGGAAATACCTCCAAAAATATGTTTTGCAAATTGATAAATAAAGCAGGTGGCTTGCATAAGATAAACGTAACATCCCTCCATATTGTTATGTTTTATAGAACGTTTACTTAATCCCTCAACGTCCAATAATTAGCTGTTTTGTCTTACACCATTTTTAACTCACACTCATTTATAAATAGCACTGCACTGCAAATTTCTATGCGAAATAAAAATTGTCTAAGTCAACTGTCAAAACCAGAAGTTAAATAAAAATGCATTCCTTCTCTTAACAATTTTAATGAATCGAAATTAAAACAAGAAATAAATGCATGTCACGTTTTCCACAGTTCTGTATTTCTTCTAATCATTCTTGTCATAGATGCATAAAATCTATATTGAAATCAATTTTTAAATTGCACTTTCATTAACGTATAATACAATCTTTCTGCTTACGTTACGTAGATGGTCATTAATACAGTTTGTTTGGTCAGTAACACGCCATAAAAAAAAAAGAGTCGCGAAAAAAAGTGAATGAGATAATAAGAGGAGAACAGAAGGTAGGTCAAAATATGATTAAAAAATGGGAATGGGTCGTCGTACCGTAAACTGGACGCAATTTAAAGCGAGAACCAGCCCTCAAGAGCGCCATTACGATATTATCTTATTGTCGCGCGTGAGAATGAAACGACGTAAGCGACTCGAAAAGACATTCGAGTCGCGCGTGCATCAATAATAACAAACCCTGCCCATCGATTATATCGGTTCCCTGGAATTCGAACAATCGAGAAATCGAGTTCGTTTCTTTTTTCCCGTTTCTGGAATTCGATCGTAATCATGGCGTCTTCTTAGCAGTCGAACGATTTTTATTCGAATTCCATTCCTGAGAATTTTCACGCTGGAATCGACAATGCGTGTTTAAATTTAGATTTAAATCGAGTCACAGAATTTGTTCAAAGTATTGACACTCAATATCACGCGATCAGAAAAATATTTTTTAATCTTTTGTAATTAGAAGTTATTTTACTGAGGCGAGCCAGCTACATGAACCATTCATTTTATTTTTTAGTAATGTTCCATTATTGTTACAGTTGTCAAGATATAATATATGTAGAAGATAGACAACGAGCTTACCCCGTTATTAAAAAGTGGCTAAAAAATGCGTCGAGGTCTTTAATAACAGTTTAAAACAGAACAAAAAATATGTTATCTTTCCCGTTGTGAAAGACAGAAGAATTTCGTGAGATCAGAATTTCTTAAACTTTTCCACGTAGATCCGACAACCGGTTGTAAAATGACACCCTCGCTTGCATAATACTGCTCCCATTTACTATCAGCTTTTTTGTGTACGTATACCTGTATCGTTGTTCGATTGGATTACATCCATGACGCGGTCCGGTGCACCGTAACTAATTGCTACATTCGTTTTTAGACGCGAACCAGACGTGGTCTTGCTGGACCTAACAAAAAATCTTGTTTAAAAAATTCCACGGAACGTGTTGGCACGTTGTAAGAATTTTTCACAAAAATCTAAAGACAATATCGATTTGATTAAAAGCATTCGTACAAAGTTGATGAAATAACTGAATACTCGACTAATAAAAAGACAACTTCTTGGAATCTGTACATGTGAAAGGACATTGACATTTCGCAGCATAATTCGAACGTTAGGTTAAGCCACACTTTTACCTTTCGGTGGTCACAGCAATGGCTCAGCACTTTTGACCGATGTTTACTATAACGGTTTAGCATTAGCCACATTTCGCAGTGGGTCATTTCTTTGAAACGATATTGACACTGGCGTTCCACGCGAAGCGATAACGTAAATCGTAATATGTGCGTCCCATCTTCCCTATAACTATTTCTACAAACAATGACTCCGCTAAAACCTAGTGAAAAGATCTGTTATTTGGACTATTCTTTTGAAGTGGCACAGTAGTACTTTAATATACAGGGTTGTCCCAAAAATCTTTTATTTCCTTGAAAGTGGTGATTCCTGTGGTTATTTCAAGAAACTTTTTCCTTTGAGAAAATGTTCTTCGCGACTTTATTCCAGAGTTATTAAGAAAAAACACGGACCTATCAGGACGCTAAAATATACTAGAATATAGTATAGTATACTAAAATATACTAGAATGTAGTATAATATACTTAAATATACTAGAATATAGTATAGTATACTAAAATATACTATAATGTAGTATGATGTACTAGAATGTACTAGTAATATACATGAATATAGTATAATATACTAGAATGTACTGTAATATACATGAATATAGTATAATATACTAGAACGTACGGTAATGTACATGAATATAGTATAATATACAACGAAATATTATAATATACCAAAATATACAATAATATAATCGAACATAATTACTCTGATAAAAATGAATAAATAAAATATAAATCTGTGAAGGCATTAAAGGAATTTAGGAAATTTACTAAAATTATCAAAGGAAGGAATACATTTTCATTAAACTCCTGCTCTCCACAATTGACTTGATGAGCTTTTGCTTTGCATAAAAATCCGCAGCGGAATCAGGCGAATTAGCAAGAAACGCGCTGAAAAATACGGACGAGGTGCAGAAAACTCCGAGAAATCGGCACAATGCATAATGAGCTTGTATAGTAATCGGAAGTTAGTACAGCTATTGAACCCCTAATTAAGTGACTCACACCCCATTTGCATGATCGTTGCGATCATGTTCCTGTGACCCGGCTCGACTCGGTTCGTTCCCATTCGCGATTACTTTCCCTCGCCCTCGGTATCGGTCCGTTGATCTTCGTGACATAGATTTCGAACAATAAGTAAAATCCGTCATTACGTAAACACTCCGGCTGTCGTTACCGAACGGCAGTCGGATTTACGAGTTTCTCCGGCGCGCGAAAAGAAACATCGCGGTCGCCTTTACCCGGTGTCGCGTGCTGCTTGAAAATCTCCGCTCGCAAATCACGAAAAATCGGTTCGCCGTCGACAGTGTTTCTGATCCGATCTATTGTGCAACCGGGGATCGATTGATAAATGACAGAGCGTGAAATGTCGTTTTTACGATCGATCGTGTTGAGGTTCGTAGCCCTCGTCGCGCAACTGTATTTACGCTCACAATGTTTCGCGAAAATCGGTTTCACGAAAACTCCTGTTTCTTTGCGTCAATTTGGAAAAATTGTGCGTGCTTGCTTGCCTATTTTATCCGAGAATTTTATCGTGTAACATTATACGCTGCACGGATTTTATGCACTCATGGCAACTATGCACTGTTGCATAATGTGTCGAGCTTATTGAAATTGTTAAAAGGAGGAGCACATTTTTATGCAAACACTGCTCCCTGACAAGCATTATTTTGCATAAAAATCCTCAAGCTAATTAGTAATGTAGCTACTCAGTTTAAAAATTCTTTTATGGTAACTTCAAATTCACAAAAGTGAAACTTAACGTTTGGTTAATTATGGACATTTTTTGTCATTCGTAAAACATGTATTTAGCGAGACAAAATGTTAATCCAATAATAAAACTCTTCTGTTTTTAACGACTTTTTCAATGAAACTTTTACCAACATATTTGTCACATTCTTCTGATCGAAATGACACAAAATCATTATACAAATCAGTAATCTAACATTGTAACTAGGTAATTGCTGGGATAATCGAGGTTCTACTGTACGTGAATTAAACAAGTAAACACGATCCAAATTGCACCGTGTTTGGTCATTTTAATCCGAAAAATGTCACAAATATATTATAGTAAACGTTCTGTAAAAAAATTATGGAGAACAAACAAGTCAGAGTTGGGCAAAACGTAATTTCAATTACAATTACAATTACGTACCAAATTCCTGTAATTTGAAATTGCAGAAATAAAATTACAATTACATCTAATTGTAATTGGTATTTGCAATTACTTGATGGAATCACTGTAATTGTAATTGTGGTCAGCATATACAACTACTGGTTGAGCCAAATTAATTGCAATTACCAATTACAATTATATGTAATTGTAATTTTATTTCTGCAATTTCAAGTAATTGTAATTGGTAGTTGCAATTACTTGTCCCCAAAATGGCACTAAAAAATGTAATTAGATACCTATTTATTTTTGTACCTATGTATAAAATGCGGCCAAGTCGACTTTTGTTCAAGTACTCAATTTTGTTGGTATTTGTAATTCAATCACTGCAATTACAATGTAATTTTAATTGCTAAGATTTAAATTCCAATTACAAGGTAATTTGAATTACAAATAATTGCAATTACTTACATTCAAGAAGTAATTGTAATCGGCAGCCTCAATTACAATTACAATAATCGAAAGGAGTAATTGCAATTACTTAACACGATTACAGTAATCGCAATTGAGTCTAACAATTACTTCACTGTAATTGTTCTTTCAAACCACTAATTTTTATGTTTTGGACCATTTAACCGTTTTCTTATTGAAATTATAGTCCACTTTTGCTCGTGTAATTGAAGATGTAATTAAATAGTCATATAATTAATTACTGCCCAACTCTGAAACAAGTTTTGTCACTGGATTAGTATCGTCTCACCGATACGCTGGCGTCGATGTTGTATTTACGCGCTGTCCTTTTGAACGTTCTAAGAGATCGAGGAACGGTACCTGTACGCGATACCAGTGACATTTCGGACCCAATGTTTTCGCGTAGACAGCGCTGCGCTGGCGCGCGAGTAAATCATTCAAGGGTACAAGAGATCGCGATCGAACAGCTGGACCAGAAAGTTCTGCCGCCGGGGAGACGGAAGTGAAAAATAAATCGAGTCCCGGGGTGTGTTCGATTTCGATTTTGCTTTCACTGAGCGAGGCGACAGCGACGCCGGCATGGCGAACCGGGTCAAGTGCATTCAGCCAAGAGGAGCTATTCTGTCGTTCCTACGGCGACTCCGGAGTTCCTCCTCCGAGGCGCATTCAAAGGAACTCGCAAATTACTCGTCGTTAGTAGTCAGCGAGACACGCTCGCCGCCGTGTGCGTATGCCAATTCGTATGATCTGCGTCATTGATCAATGCCGGTGAATGATGCACTCGCTCGAAAACAATTAACCGATTACGTTCCCGGAGAGTACGCGATCGTCGGGGATGAAACTGGCGCGAACGAAATCCCGGCTGACCGACGATCGACCTTTTCGCTCGGTTCTACTGTTCATTAGGTTCGCGCAAAAATAATCGCGACTCTCGTCGGTTTAACTCCAGACCCGTCAAAATGACGGACTCAAAATTTTTAAATTCACAATTACTAACCCTCTGCACTCGGAACTATTTTAACTCGAAAACATTTCTATCTATCTAGATAATTTTTTTTTTCATTTTATGCATGCGAAACTGATGCAAAAAATATTATAGTAATTTGTAGTGGCGCCTCAGAGTCGCCACTCAAGTCCTAAAGGTTAAGAGTGAAAGGACGCTCTTGTGAAGAATTGTTCAATAGATTCGTTTCTTTGAGCACATATTACAATAAAAATGGCTGAAAATCCAAATAACTACAATTTTTTTATTTTTACAACGCAATGTGAGTCACTCTTAGTGCTCCGTAAACCTAGTGTTAAACTTCACCGATTTTTCTGGAACCACGTTGTATCTCATCAGATCCGTATAGTAAAATGAAAAATGCGAAGCTTTTAGTCACAACAAATACAGTACAAATTCCCTTAAACAACATATATTTTTTTTTTGTTTCTTTTCTTTGTTTAAAAAGATCCAGGTGTCTTTAAAGCACATTTTTAAATCTGTTTCGATGCTTAGAGATCTGAGGCAAAATTTAATTACACGCATCCTCCCGTTGCGAAAACCGTAAAAAAGTTAAATTATCATTTTCGACTGACAAAATAAAATAGTTTCGCAAGAGACGTTCGATCAGTCGACATTTATCGATGTCGCTTAACGAAGATTTCTAAAGACATTATCTAACTTTCCGTCTTCCAGCGACTAATTCCACATGTTAAGTAATAAGATGACTCATTAGTTAACGAGCGTAGTCGCTGTCGCTATTGTGGGAATCATTAAAAATCCTGAATTATTTATCTTCGATTTATAAAGGACTATCAAGCAACCGACGGTGGACGAATCGTTAAAATGTCAAACGTGCATAAAAGGAGATTCACCTGTCACGGGGAAGAAAACTTGAAAAATTGACAAGTAATGGATTCGACCTAGGCACCGTCGCGTGTCATCAAAAATTCGGCCGCCTTCCGAGAGCTGAACGAGCAAATTGGGCCTATATTCAATTACATCGTTGAAGTGCCGAGGCGTCAGCTCGTTCCTCCAGATGTTGGGGTGTAACTCGTCGTCGAGTGGTATTCACTTCATGTACAGAACCAGGGTGTCGAGGAAAGGAGACTCGACTCTTCGAGAATTTCTCCCTTGCGCAATTCCTAACTAATCTGTAAATGGTTGTAGAGTGTGTCTTCCACAGATGGGCAAACCTATGGCTAGGCATTGGACAGTTCAATGGCGCACGTAACTTAGGGTTGTGTAACGATCCGAGAGAATCCTAACCGTCTCCAGCAGGAGAAAAGAGGAGCGTCGCTTGCCGGGGGTGAGTGACTTTCATAATCACATCATTTGGCTATGTCGTAAAATTAAAACTGTCGATGGATCTATCAAAAAATCCTTAGCCTCGGACCATAGACTTTCAAAAATTACGAAAGAACGTGTTAACGTAGAATTTCAAAATTTACAGATTTTTGGAATCTAAAGAATTAAGTCTAAAGATTAGAATTTAAAGATTTTTGGTGCTTGAAAAGTATGCGATTAAATGGGGGGGGAGGGGGTCGAGACACGGGGGTAGTTGGTTATGCTAGAACTGTAAAAAATCTGTCGATTGGTAAAAATAGCGTATCAGAATTACTTGCAAAGTTGAAAAACTTGCATAGCAACCGATTGGATAGAAATATTGAGGTTCGGTGAATGTCGCAGACATTGATCTCTGTCAGAAGTATCGCTTTATTAAAAATTCTTGCCTATTGCCTCCGGCACGGCTACGAAGGCGGCCGGGAGCATTGAAAGGAACTCACAAATTACATTATTAGTACTCGCAGACACGCGTCGCTGCTGTCTTCGGCATGGAGAAGTTTTGCTGATTCAATACGTCATCGATGAGGACCGTTTTCGTACCTTTTACGCCCGTTCGCGATAAAATACATTAATCGACGAGCCGCGTCGATGAATTGAGACAATAATACGGAAATAAATAAACAATAAATTGCTACATTCGTAATTGCAATACCGGCGTGGGAATTCCATTCTTCGCGTACGGTAAATGACTATAATATTCAGATATAACAGGTTTAGTGTACGACCACTTATTTAAACGGTCGTGAAACTTTAAATTCACAATTTAAATTTTCTTGGCGAGCGTATTAAAGTGCACAACGCAATGTTCGATTAATAAGGCAGTTGCGGTTTTCAATAATAACGTTGTTCTCAATTATTGTTAATTGCTTCGCCCAAACGACTGACTTCCTCGCTTACTTTTAGCGTGACAACGCGGCCGTGGTTTTAATTTGATCTATGCAATTAAGTCTCATTTTCAACGCCACGGCAAAGTGTAGTTAATGTACACAATAGCTCGGATTTGCAGCAATGTTTCCCATTAAATTTGAACGCAGCCAACAACTCTAATCACTAACTCTATCATGGTTTAAGCGAATGATAATCAAAAAATGCTTAATTCAATTGAGGTAATCAACACGAGACACAAAGACTGTTTATAAATCTCGTAATTTTCACTAACGTCGTTCACGCCAATCAGGTGATTGCAAAAACGAAACATAAATTCGAACTAGACTGTTGTTCTCCCTGAAAGTTACAACTAGACTGCGGATCTTTATGGAAAATAAAAAAATGTTTGTATCGATTGCAAGACACAGGAGCGAAATAAAAATTTATTTCTGTTTTTAATTATTTAATTGAAACCAATACGCTGATACTCTTAGATCTTTTTAATATGTCCACTACTTTAAATTGTGGTTACCCATTTTTGTCATAAACGCATAAAATTCGCAGTCCAGTTAAAACTGCCGAATTTATTAACACGCAGAATGGGTCGCCGAAAATTTTCAGCTGCGCAAAAACTCCAAACCCACAGCCTCCCGTTTTTATTTTTCGGATAGCAGACAAACCGGTTTGTCGGAGAATAGGACCGAACAATGCCTCGACTGAAAAAATTTATTTATTCCATACAACACGGTGCAGCACGGTTAGAGCACACGATACTTATTATTATTTCGCCTAAGTCGGAGACCAGAACGGGGACGACTTACTGTGATCGAAGCTCCGGAAGCGACACACGTGCCTGCGGCGTGAATTCCTGTGATCAAGAATTCTTCGCCCACGCGGAGGACCTACTTGTAAAAATGTTCCTGAGATCACCACTGCACCAAAAAAAAAAAAAAAAAGAAAAGCAAAGAAGGATAAACAGAGACGCTACGTTTCCACCGGATTGAAACTTGGATGCGAAAGGCGAATTTTTCAATCGCGAAGAAAAACGATTTCGATCGATCCGTGTCTCGGACCGAAGGTTTCGAGCAAGAACGGTTTTTCGAGAACCCAGAAGAGTGCCGTTGGGTCCGTTCCGCGCGCCGTCGAGCGCACTACTGGTCCGAGCCGATCGTCGCGGCAAGACCGGCACGAAAATAAGCGCAAGTATTCTAATACCGCCAATCGTGTGGACGAGCGTGACCGCGAACCATCGCGCCGATTCGCGCCTCTTCCATTGACAGAAGCGTGACCGATAACGGAAACCGGTTCGGCCATTTTTCCGGGGTTGTTGCGCGCGGGAAAGCACCGTAGTGCTCGCTTAAGGGAGTATTCCGGTTTCTCATTTGCGATTCTTTTTGCCGTTGCAGTTTCTGAGCATCGTTGAATCGGTATGCCCGCGAAACGATTTGTCTGAATTCGTGAAACTTAACATAGGCGTTTGACGAGTGCAACTCGCATTGCTAAACCACTCTTTTTTCGAAGCGGTCGCAAGTTCTAGTTGAGCGAAAATATTTAAAGAATCTTCAGCACATACCACCAACAGTTTTAAAGTCCGTCGGTTTTCTCTTAATTTTTTAAGCTCGACGAAGTAAGAGAATAGATACAGTGAACAAAAGCGAGACAAAAAAAATTTTGTTTTACCTTTCCAATTGTGGTACCAGCGGATTGTTAAGATTCTTCTGGTTAAAATGAGTCCAAACATGACGTAAATCGGTTTACTTTTAAGGACTTCGCACGTAAGACGTACTGTCCGTCCGTCGGATGATGATTAGGCTAAGTGTTTACGTTCTTGCTCTATTCTGGCTCCCCTATCGTTGCACGCATTGTCCGAAGGCGATGACGAAGAACGAAGTTATGGTGGGGGAGCCAGGATAGATTGAGCACGTAAACACTTCGCCTAATCATCATCCGGCGAACAAACAGTACGTCTTATGTACGAAGTCTTTAAAAGTAGACCGATCTACGTCATGTTTGGACTCATTTTAACCAGAAAAATCTCAACAATCCATTGGTACTAAATTTGAAAGGGTAAGACAAAAATGACTGAACACGAAATTTTCTTTATCGCGCATCTTGTCGCCTCCTTGAAGTACGTCTGTCTCCTTTCCATTAACAGTTTCGTTTCCTTTCCTTGTTTTCAGAGACAAGGCTCCGGCAGAGGTCGAGGCGCTAAGCGGTAGCTGAAGAGTGGGGCTGCGTCGTGCAAACGTAAGCGTAACAGATTTAGCAAAATTTAGGCGAGCACTACAGTACTTTTTCTCGAGCGGACGTGGGAAAGGGTGCACCCGATTCGATCACAGAAACGAAGACCTCGAAGATGCTGATTTTCGGGATTGTCAATGACTAAATTATTGGTAATGAAAATCTATAATCAATGTTTCACATTCACTCACACGAAGTAGAACAACTATGTATGAACGAATGCATTTTTCAGTTATTAATAAAATTATGTCTAATCACGTCTCCTATTTTACTGGGTAAAAATTTAAGCAAATTGGTTGCTGCGTTATACGCAGTTATCCGCATCAAGAGAACGTTTTTCTTTATAGGTGTCGAGGCTTTATTGGGTCACGCGTCATAAATTTCTGTTGATTTTGTACGTTGATAACCGAATAAATAGCAAGCAGTTCGCGATTCAGGATATTTCTAGTATCGTAAATAATTTTGCGACTGCGTTAATGGTCCTGGTCTCCAGCAGTCCGTGATTTCCGTACCGCCGCGGGACATTAAAGCGGATTTAATTAGAAGTTTCAACGGTTTCAGTTCGAGGAATTGCGATAAACGCTGAGAAATAAAAGGATCTTTTCACCTATTCGTTCGGGGCAGTCGCATCTTCGCGACTTTTCATCACGAAAGGCGCCGCAGATCCTTGACATACATCATTACGCCGTTATTAAGTCGGGATAAGCACAGGCGCGTGGCGGATTCGGAATGGATGGGCTGCCATTAAAGGCAATCGATTGCAGAATTTTAATATGTGACACCGCTCTGACACTTTCTTCTTCGCCGACGATGGTGCAACCAGATCACTATGAGAAGAGATATCTACGCGTTAACGAAGTATCTTGTGACAGTTACTGTTTAAATATCTCTGTTAAAAATAAGTTAATTTTGTCACGAAACTTATTCGAAGATTTAATTAGTTCTTCCAAAATCTCCTTAATCAGCTCAATCTCCTAAAAGCTGTGAAAGTATCGTAAGTACATTATTAATTATAATGTATTCGACCTAATTTAACAATTAATATTTGTATCTACTACAGTTGAAGCTGCTACAAAACCAGTTTAAAAAAAAACAGGTCGATTATTAATCAATTAACAGCGAAGTTCAAGAAATGCCTTCAATATTTTTTATTATCAAAAAGTGGAAATAACTATTACATTCTGAGTCATTATAAATAATTGGGTCCAAAATTAGTACGGTTCATGTTCCTTATTTAAGGCAAATGGTGGCATTTTCTGTATTATTCGTTTTGTGTTTAACTGTTATCAAGAATCTTGAAGAAGTACTCCACCTGTAAAAAATTAATTAGTTTGTTTAACTAGTATTTCATTTTGCTGTATACGTAAATATATACTTCATTACCTCTAAACTTCCATCTTCGGGTAAATCAGAACAATGTATAGCGTTTTGTACTTTTGTCTTTCCGTATTTAGCTCGAAGGGTGTTCGGTCTAACTTGTCGCGCTATATCCTGCAAACAACAAGACCGTGAATACTATGAATTTAATGAACAGACACGTATACTTACTGGGTCCATAGGACCACACCATTTCCTGAATTCTCCTTGTACATCGAATGTTTGATCTTTGTGCTTTAATTCCATTACAATGCATGGACCAGATTGTAATTCTCCTACCATAGCCTAAAACCATATTTGTTAACAGTGCTTCCAAAACGAGATAGGTCAGTAATATTTTTACACACCCCATAATCCGAGAGCACCCCCTTGTACACTTCTAAAAATTCTTCTGCGTCAAATGGGTTAACATTAAATTGTTGTATGGCAGAAATTGTGTAACCTGCTTTTTGAATGTCATTAATAATGTCCCCTATAACAGAGAAAAAAAAATAATGATACAATACAATGATATACATTATAGTTAGAAATATATTTTTGCACACCTGTTAGCTTAGCTTGCACAGCATGTGGCTTAATAATACAGCAAGTGCAGTCTTTTAAAGTGGCTGTATTTGCCGGGCCCTTCTTTTTGCTTTTTGAATCGGGAAAGAAGAATTGTAATTCCTAAAAAAACAAGGAGGCATAATATGTACATATACTTAAAACAATAGTAAAAGATAATACGAACTTTCTCTGCATTTTCTTCATTCAGAGAACCATGCAAAGCATTGTGAACACTGTCTTTACCGTAACAAGCTCTGAGAGAATTTGGAACTTTAGAACGAGCTTCCTCGCTATCATCTGGTCCAATTACTTCTAGCCAACGTGTAATTGCATGATCACCCAATAATTCTAAAGCTACAATAGGTCCGGAGATAAGATGATTTGTAACATACCTAATTGAAAAATATGAAAGATAGAATTTGCATTTAAAAATTAGAAGCACATAGGAGAATGAATTTATGTATTACGCTGTATCTGTACTCTCTCTGTCTTGATAAAATGTTGTTGCATCGTCTTGTGTCAATTTGACCATTTTAATGTTGGCAATGTGGAAGTCACAGGAGGCTATGCGCTTTAATATCTCTCCTAAGTGGTCCAGAGCATCTGGCTTTACCATTGCAAATGTTCTAAAAAAATTATATCTTACCAATGATAACAACTGATAACATATTTTAAACACCATTTAATATTCAAGGCAATAAAAATACTTCTGCATTTTGGTTTGTAATTTTTTTCGCGTAGTACAATCCGCGTAATCCGTTATTTTTATATTTCGTGAAAAAATGGTTACAATTGCGCCCACGTAAAAATCATCTGCCTTTATACCCTCGCATTTCGTTCTCCTTAGAAACGTTTTCCTTGCTTTTATATCAAACTACAAAATAAAATAAGATCAAAATCTGATTTTTAAGTCATTCAAATAACAAAATCAGGAAACACGTACCAATTCAACGGTGTTATCGTACGGATAATAATACAAATAAAAATTCTTCAAGATACTTGCTATTTTATCATACCACTCAGCCTCGAAAATATATTTTTCGTTATGCTCCACCGACATTATTGCAATCAAAATTTATTTGGTAAGCAAGGTTACGTTCAATATTCGTTTAATTATCGTTTTTACGTTCTATCTACTCATACTTCAATGAAATATATTGTATATATTTAAACAACATAGTAACTGTAGGTATTGTAGCACTCAATGAACAACAAATGTATGTAGCTATGACAACGGTTCGATAGTAATCAATGAACAGCTGAGAGAGAAATCCATTCAGCTCATTGTCAGGATTTTAGCACAGACAAAAGGCATGTTACTAGACCACCAATCGCCCAATGTATTTTTTTATCTCACGTCCGCGGGACTCCAGAGCACAGACATGATATAGGCAGAGAGGATAGGAGAGTGCCCACGCCTGGGATTTTAGTGTCCCCGGTATAGTGCTGCCCCCTAGTCTAATTCTTAGCCTGGACCAGAACCTGCATCACCTTTTTAGCGTAGACCAGAACCTGCATCATCTTACCTGCATCATTAGCAGCGGCACAGACGAGGTATAGGAGTTGACCAATCACCATATAGAGTTTCTTTTTTTTTTTTATTGATAAACCATATAGTATATAGGGTTTCGTGTCTCATGATCTGAAATACCGACATCGTTAGCAACAACTAGATTTCTTACGCCCTCTACGCTGACGAACGATAAATGTTAAAACTAGATCCACTTGAAGCTTAGACCTGTTTTTAGCATGGAACAGAACGCACAACATGGTTCTGTTCCATGCTGAAAATCAGAGTAGGGGGCAGCATTGTATCGGGAACGCCGAACAGAGAGGATATTTTCCTCTCTGTGTGTGTACCTATGTAGTAACCAATGAGACCAGCATTCCTTCTGGTCGCCTTCTTTCACCTTCTTTATAGCCACAGACAATGCATCGTACATGTTTTAACTGTTAAATCAATCTTGATAATTGTTGATCATTGTTGTTGTTCCCATATACATAGAAAGAAATTCATGACATGCAAATGCATCAAGTGTCAAGAATTTATTAATATTAATTTTATTCGTTTTACGAATACAGTAGCTAATTTTTTAGACAATTCTTCGATCGAAATAAATACGATGTCAGCAAATACTTCGCACACAGAAAAGGAGTTAGATTTAAGCAATGCTGGCAGAGGTGTTTGGTTAGTCAAAGTACCCAAATACATAGCTAATAAATGGGAGAAAGCACCTGGCAATATAGAAGTTGGGAAATTAAAGATAACTAAGTAGGTTTCACTCCTGAAATTGCTTTGTTAAATCTTATTAATTTGATGAGAACGCTAAATTTCATGTGTCTGGTTTATGTTAGAAATCCTGGTCAAAAAGCAGAAGTGTCTCTCAAACTGTCAGAAGCAGTTTTAGCTTTGAAGGAGCCAGGAGAGGAAGAAATCCCGAAACAACATAGATTGGATGTTACAACTGTAACTAAACAAATGTTAGGTGTATTTTCGCATGTCACACGTAAGTCACTAAACTTGATTTCTAATACCTTTTGTTCAAATATGTATTTCTAAATCGTACATTTTTTCGCAGCATCAAATAATTCAGATTCCATTGTTCCTGAGACCGAGAAACTTTATATGGAAGGGAGAATTGTACAGAAATTAGAATGTCGACCATATGGTAGTGATTTTATTATACAATACTTATGCGCTGTTAACGTTAAAGGACATGTTATTCATGCGTTTGTTTTACTTTCAGCTGATAATTGTTATATGAAATTAAAATTACAAAGTATCAAAAGAGCTTCTGTGCCGCAGAGACAAGTTCAGCAATTGGATAGAGTAGTTCAAAATTTCAAACCTGTATCTGATCACAAACATAATGTCAGTATTTTATTTGTAGTAATTTGTATAGTATATTTACTTTTATATTAATGTAATTATGTGGTTTATAGATTGAATATGCAGAGAAGAAGAAGGCTGAAGGCAAAAAGATGCGAGATGACAAGGATGCAGTATTAGATATGTTGTTTGCTGCCTTTGAGAAACATCAGTATTATAATATACGAGATCTTGTGAAAATTACGAGGCAGCCAATTGTTAGTTTATTTTAAGTAGTTGAACATGTATACATGTATGTGTATACAGGATATTACCTTTAACACGACGTACGATTTTTCACCCACTTACAGCCATCTGACAAAAAAGTTTAGAACAAGAGGTGTAGAGTATGGAGTGTACAATAAATATCAGTAAAAAAATGTTGGGAACAGTTTGTTTTCGTGGCGAAATCGTGCGTCGCATTAGAGGTAACACTTATATATAAGTTTTTTGTGAATATTAATTTTTATTTTTCAGGTATATCTGAAGGAAATATTAAATGAAGTATGTAATTATAATCTAAAAAATCCTCATAGAAATATGTGGGAGTTGAAACCGGAATACAGACATTACAAAGATGAGGATAGAGCTGCTGAGAATGCTCAAAAGAAAGATGATTCTGATGATGATTAATTTATGGTACTTGTACATACATTTTTTTCACACATTTGATTAATTGAAACATAGGCGAAAATAGAATATTTTATATAATCTTGAAATCAAGGCTGTGCAGAATATATATAATTCTGACAATTTTATACACTTACAATTATCTTTTTCTGGGTTGTACAAAATTTTTGGTAGACATTATGATTGTAACAATTTATTCCTTTACTTTCTCCTGTTAAATACATACAATTTGCAATTGAAAGAACTTACTGTACCATGGTAATAGTATAAATCTTTCATTGTTACATAAGTGAAAATTGTAAATTTATAAAATGTGTATTTATATTTCATAAGAAATTGGATTGTATAGTTTCAATACATCTGTAGATGTTATATGATTTTTTAATATTGCTTAGATTGTGCATTAACAACAACATATTCATTAAAATGTGTTAAACACAAATTTTATTTGTTGATTTGTAAAATAAATTGACATTCTTTTCCATAAACAAAGCAGTATGGAATAATAATTTAAAAATGCTACTTTCGTAATCAGTATTCATACGATAAAATTTTATTGCTTCATTTGAATAATATGTAATAAAATAGGAGACTGTCACTTAATAAGATATTTAGCAGTCTTCCTGTATATGTAACAAAATTAAGAAAGTACTAGCTCGCAAAAATTGACTAGAGTTGATTGCACACTGTCTTCAACTGTTATATCAAAATAGTATGTAAGTACAATATTTTCTACGTATTTTTTTACTATATAAATATATTAAAACTGAGACAAATAATTTTTTCGACATATGTACAAAAATATCACGGCAGAAATAGCAAATTATGCATTAATATTAAAAATATTATACATACAAATCAACTCTATTTTCTATTGTTTATAATAATGTAACCTATGGAATGCCTTTATATGCAAAAGGTACGCAGTCTATTGATAAAAATACAAGATTCTATATAAATGGTCTATTGTATAAATTACTAATGCAACTTCATGGCTATTACTTATATCTACTGGTACTTCATCAAAGATTAATAAGTTACTCACTTTAAACTGAGAAGCATGTAAAAGTGCTATTGAACTAATGATCCTTTTGCTGTGTCATGATCTTACTAAATATGAAAACTATACTTATTGGATGCAATATTGATAAATGATAGCCTTTTGTACAGAACCAGTGCCACATGTATTCGCTTGTTGCTGTATCGGATTACTTCCTTTAAACGTTTACAAAAGCTTGAAACATTAACATCGGATGACATCCACATAAAACCTTAATTCCGATTTTTTCATTTGCTGGAATGAATACGACCGATCCTCTGTACAGAACTTTTGATGGTGAAATCTCACCTTTCCCGTTTATAATAATTAAAATACTAGCTGTACTTCTAGGAATGATATCGTAAGAAGACCTTCCTGGTGGTATCTAAAATGTATATGCATAACAATACATATATAGAAGCCTAGCAAAAATTACTAATACAAAATTCTAATATAGAAAAACCCACTGTAATTTTAGCAACTGCAAAGTCCAACACAGGAGGACGAAACACTTCCGTGCAATCGTCTTCGCGAGAAGGTTGAAATTTTTTCGCGGAAACGGGTTCACAGGTGTACGTTAACATTTCGATCAATGTTGGCACATCTTTCAATTTAGGCGTCAATCCTGCACGTACTACATTATCAGAACACGCCATACATTCTATACAATCTGAAAATATACTTTTAAAACTATATGCAACAGTAAATACGTGATGTACAATGTATAATCAAATATTTACCACCCGACAGATATGCATGGGGTTCATTTGAACCAAGATAAATAGCCTCGCCTGGCTGCATTACTATAAAATTAAAAAAATAAATGCCAAAACATCCAACATCTCCTGGATAATCCAAGTATAGTCTTTCTAACAGGCTAGCGTATAAAGACTGTCGTATAGACTCGTCTAAAATAAAAGAATTTGGTTGATTACAAGGCTTAACTAAATAGGACAGTCAAAGTTACCTGAATTAGATAATCTATCCAATAACTTTCTAAGGTGTAATTCTACTAAATCAGGATCACAGGTCATGAGACTATGGAAACATGTTTTCAAAGCTCTGCTAATGTTTGCTTCATCGGTAGCCATAAATTTAAATACTTTATCTTCTCCTATTATAGCACGCAACTCTGGAAGAACTTTCAAAAATTCTTTTATCTCCCTAACTGGACGGAAGCCACAGAGAGCTTCGAATGGAGTCAAAGCTATTGCAAGCTCAGGCTTGTGATTTGCATCTTTATAAATATTAGGATATTGCTGGTGTAATTCTTTTGCTTTTTCCTAGAATTGTATATTACATTCAACAATACAGTACACAAAGCAAATATTGTTTTGGTAAAAATATATACCTTATTCGGATGGACCTGAATTGACAATGCTTTGTTCACAGATAAAACCTTAAAAAGAAATGGTAAATGTTCTCCAAATATTTTTTTAACATCACTGCCCAAAACATTGCTATTTTCTTTGATATATTTTTCCAAAGAAATATTTAAATCCTTCATATATGAAGGGCCATTGGAGTGTGTACCCATCCATAGCTCAGCATATGGTGTTTTCTCATCCAACGCGAATTCCGAATTAGCAGATTTAACTAATGCTGCAACGGCGCTATCTATTCCATGCCTTCCCCAATCATAAGTTTGTATTTGACATTTAAGTTCCATTGTAGAAATGTATCTGCAGTAGGTTATTGATATATTAAATTTTTATATACAAAAAGGAAACAAAAATTTTAAATTGCACACTCATCTGTTTTCACAAAAATATTATTACATATGTTTTTGATAGAAATATCTTATACAATCATGTCTTTAATTTAGAAACATATGCTTACAATTCCTTATAATGTTTATACGTACGAAACCGAAAACGTGGACGACGTTGACAGCTAACTACTTTGCTAACGTTTACACAAAAATAAGGCAGGTGGAGAACAGATTGTGTACATATATACGTTTCTTATCAATCCTACTGATAACACCTGCAATAATTCGTTTATATAAATGATGTTAAAACTTTGGAATTTCATTTTGCTTTTTCTTTCATTTTTTATGGACTGCATTGATTTCCTAATTATTTCGTAATTTTAATGCATTCCTTTTCACGTTTTTTCATTTAATTTGTGAGTATAGTAGTGCCGCGAAAAGTATGACAATCTCCTACTCATCATGCAGGACACGTATGCTTTGCACTTTACAACCAGAGAGAATATCCTCTCCGTGACAACGTTACAACACAACATTGTTGGATGTTTGATTTCGATTTGATTCTCCAGAAAATCGATTCTGTGGGCGAAAAGATCGATCTTTTGAATCGATTCTCTACACCTCGATCTTTTGGGAAAATCGATTTTTTGCCGAAGAATCGATCTGAAAAGAATCGACCTTTTTTCCGTCCAATAGTGTTCTTCCGTGTAGGGATGTTCGATTGTTCCGCAAAGAATCGATTCTCGGCAATAACCGAATCGATGGTACATGAAAGAATCCTATTGGTATGTTCTTACTAACGCTAATAAAAAAAAGGCAAAATCGATTCTTTGACTATATACATATAAAAATGTAGCTTTTTCAATCACTTTCTAGTGATATTTTAATATTAATAACTGAGTGACACATAATTTGTTACAGATTGATATATTTTTATATTTTTACAGAAATTAAATTTATACAACATGTTATCGATTGCTTTGTGCAGTTGAAGCGAGCTCATAACGTGTGACAGTTCTGTCATAGTGTATCGTTTATAATAAAAATAGTGGACAGAATTTCCTTGTATTCTCTACAATAAACAGACGACACCGATTTCGTTTGAGTTTAAATGACAGAATTAGAAAATAAAATTAAAGCAATCAATAATTTCATCGTCATTCAATTATAGCAGCGAGCTCTTAAAGTGTTCCAAAAGTTAACTACTAATGAGAAGCTGCAACACTTCTTGGTTGCGTAACGGAAGTATCCTTCTCTATACATTTTGTATTTTATGGCAATCTCGGACTCGAACTCGTTTCGAGATTTCCAGGCTCTTTCACGTCCGGCGTGTTCCGTGGCAGTACGCGTGCTGAGAAGGTATCGTAATATTTTAATATTTTAAAGTGATACATTCAATAATTAAGTAAAAACATTGCTAAATTATTTCTAAATATCCCTTCAGACGCAGATTCAATCAACCACAAAAATGGTAGCCAAGAAGAAGCAGGTAAATCATTTCTTCTACTGCACGTGTTTCGTTCACTTTCCTAAGCACATTTTAAATTCCATTATTTATTCGTAATGTTATGTAGTAATATGTAGTATCAAATGTATTTACATTGAAAAGTAATAAGCACGTTATTTTATAATTTTGTTCAGAAGTAATCGTCTTTATTACATTATTTTAATTTGAGGGTTAGTTTTGAAGGAGAAAGGTGTTGAGTGTTACTTCTGTGTTGCACAATGATTTCATGAATTCTTTTTCGATTCAACAGAAGAAGTCCCAGGATGGTATCAACGCCAGATTGGCCTTGGTTATGAAGTCAGGAAAATGCGTCCTGGGCTATAAACAAACGCTGAAGTCCCTTCGGCAAGGCAAAGCGAAATTGGTCATCATTGCCAACAATACACCTCCTCTAAGGTGAGACTGAGATGTAGTACTCCCCCAAAAATAGAAAATTAGAAAAGTTTGAAATCAGATCTACAACTTTTAATAGTCATATTCAATGTATTTTACATTTTGGATGATAATTCATGTATACGTCATGGGAGTTCTACGGAGTAGTCTCACGTCTCTGCTCGTGAGTGCAGAGACAATTTATGTATAAAATAATGGACCAGTGTCTGTAAATTTTTGCATTTTTCTTTTACCAGGAAATCTGAGATCGAATATTATGCCATGTTGGCCAAGACCGGTGTACACCACTATATGGGGAACAACATAGAATTAGGTACTGCTTGTGGAAAATACTTCAGGGTATGTACCCTTTCTATCACGGATCCTGGAAACTCTGACATCATCAAATCTATGCCCATGGGTGATCAGGCATAAATGTATATTTTTTACTTAATAAAAATATAAAAAAACCTATATCAATTTTTACTTAGTACCCTAATAGTCTGAACTAATGGTAAGGGGACTCTAGAGCTCCGCGGACGTGAGACGAAAAAAATACATTGGGTGTTTGGGCTACTTTTATACCTTGTCTGTGCATTTCATGTGGATTGCGCGTCGGTAACCGTGTTATCGCACATGGTAACGTCCAGTAATTGTTGTCGATAATTGCGCATAGCAACAATTAAAAGAACACAACATTCTTTTGTTTGCTCCATTATTTATGGTATCCCCGATAAGAGATTTCAAATTCTATCAGCAACAGCGCCGTTGAAGAATATTAGTTCTGGTCGATACGATAGGATGTACCACGGAATGGTAAGGGGGATCTAGAGCTCCCCGAACGTGAGACAGAAAAATACATTGGGTAATTGGTCTGCTTCTATACCTCGTTTGCGATCGTACGAAGCAGTTTGTGATCGGTGGTAATGTCGCTCGAAGCATGGGTTGGAGCTAGTTTCAATTCATGCCACAAACCACAAAAATGAGATGGGTTCTGTTCCATGCTAAAGTTGTAGGAAAACCCCGGGTGAGAGCACTCTCATTTCCTCTCCGATTCTACCATACTAAGTGTTCAGCTATTAGTTTTATATTATCCACTACTTAATACTATACTATAAGTTACAATTAAATGTTATAAACATTGAAATAAACGGAGCAGGAAAAGTGAGAAAATTAGGAAAGTATCTAAGGTAGGAAACACAGGAAGGATCTCGTGTAGAACGGATCCCTTTGATCCCTTGGACACAAGGATCTTGTGTGAAAAGGGATCTAAGTTTGAAGAGAGATTAGGGAAGGGAAGCCAGTGGATTTCTTTGAGAAGAAACATAAAGCCTATTTTAATCCATCAAACATACTTTCTATTTACCTCTAATATACGAATAAAAATAAATAATTATTTAAAATAATTCCATATTCATCAAGTGATTCTTATTAACGTTTTCTTCTTTATGTAGTTTACGCCGTATATGCATTCGATATTAAAACAGAATCTTAAAAAATTGAAAAAAAAATTAGTATTAATATTTTCACACTTTCATGGAACAGATATTTAATAAAATATTTTAATATACGGGAATCGTTCGAATTCTGGTTTACAATGATTTAAAAAATCCTAGTACATACATATACTTGGTTTTGACCTACAATTTACTTGTGAAGTAAAAGTATAATTGGATACGCGAGAGTGAGAAACCGAGATCAAAGAAGACCCGACAGATTACGCTATCTGGCGGGATGCTGCGAAACCACGAGTTTGCGAACGGAGCAATGGCGTAGGCGGCGATCCATGTGATAAATTAATTTTTATAGCTTCGTGGGTGGCGGCTCTTTCTATTGGTCGCTGATCGGGCGCCTCCCACTTCGAACGATGTAACCTTCTCCTGGTTTATTCCACTCAGCTGTGATACCACGATATTGTATACCATTTGTCTCGTTTTCAATGAGCTGGCAAGGGAACGGCGGATAGGTGTAATTGAAATACATTCGCGGATCTCCGATCCTCAACAAAGGCGCAGCCTGCACGATGCGGTTTTTAATAATGCATCGCGCCGTACCGTCGCTTACGTTTTACAACACTACTCGGCCCGATGAACACTCCAACATAATTACATAAGGCTCGGAGTAACATAGAGCCGAGATAGCTTACGTCGTTTTACAGTTAAATACTTGCTGCATCACTTGGAAATTTCGTTGTTGGTTTTCGCGAGGTCGTTTGCTCGTTTAAGGATTACGATACTGCGAGTGCAACTTCTCATATTAACCCTCTGACGCACAGTGTGGGACCCTTGACAAAAATTGTTGTTTATTTCACTTAATATCTTAAATATATTCGCCTGATTTGTTTCTAGCAGTGTTTTGTCCGTACACTGGGAGGGTTAAGAAGATTTCAGTAATGGGTCACAATTTTTCTATTTTCCGAAGAAAATGTTCAATCATATCAATAATTAAGTCTTTCAACCGGAATCATCTTATACCCGTCAAAATGGATAAATACCAATATCATAAAGGTTAGTTATTGTCTGCAAATAATATTCTATTATATTCACAAATAGCATTTGAATATAATTTGTACAATTTTCCATATGTACTGGGAACGTTGTCGCTTGTCCGAGCATTGAGATCACCGAGGAGATAGGCAGGCGTTGAAGTCTCCAACAGCATAACTGAGATTTCGAGCTGCTGTGTCACAAATTGTAAAATTGTATGTATGCAGTACATACGTAGGTATGTATTACGCGATTTTTTTGCTGCCCAAATTCGCTTTAAGGGGGTGAAATCGACCCCTTAAAAAATTCGGCTATTATTCAATTTTGCGTTATAACTCGCAAACTATAAGGGATAGGAAAAAAGTTTCCAGACACAAGTCGTTCTCTTTAATGAGGTCTATCGTCTGGTAAAACAATTATCAATTGTTCATATCATTGAAGTGAATTTGGGCAGGAAAAAGTCGCGTATTACACACCTACGTATGCACTACATATTAAGAGTGGGGATGGGTCGTGTTTTATTTACTGTAAAACCGATCGGGACAGATATTTATTATAAAAAGGTTTCCATGTTCAATTATAGGAAGCTGATAATCACCGTTTCCCAGTAACTCATAGATACAAATACTGTTTTCGCGATAATTCTACTGCCCCGTCCATTATTCGCAGTTTTATTGCCGAGGAAATTCGCGTAAAAGTGCGAAAGGCTAGGAACGAGGCAGTAAACGAGGTTTTGCTCGATCACAATCGCGTCCGCGGCGGCGGTCCGTGCGGGCTGGTGCTGGCGAGCGGCGACGTAAGAAAAAGGCCTTGGCCAATAAAATATCGTGATAAACGACACGGCAGCGCTTTCCACGATTACGTTTACGAGTCGGAGGGCTGCTATACTTACGCGAATCACCGCGCCGAGGGGAGGAGAAGCGTGTCCCATCGCGGCGAGTTTAATAGTGGGCCGCTTTTCCGCACGTGCTTCGGCATTCGACGCCAGGGAAATCGCGGCGTCCGGCTGAACGGCTCATTAAATATAGATGGTTATCTTGATACTTACGCCGGCACCGACCCCAGGAAAATGTACTCCGGCAGAGTTTTATGAACCGTCGACTTGTTACAAAGGTTAGGAAATGTTTTCGCCGCCGCCGCCGCCGCAGCCACCGCCGTGGAAAGTTTATAATTTTCATTGCCCGGTCATGGGTTCGTGTTTCACGGTTCAAACGTTTCGACTAGCCGGCGCGGTGGTCGTAGTCCCGCAATCAACACGACGCAAAAAGACGTATACACGCGTCAACCGTTTTTATTGGTGAAATTTGTCACTGTTCCGGACTCCGCGGACAGTTTCCATGCTGTTTTTTTCCCTGTAGCGAAAAAATGTCTGCCGGGTATAAACTACGTGTCATCGCCGCAACAGGTTGGCTTCCGCTTGAAAGAAAAGTCACGGATTATCGTGTAACGACAGCCTTGTATCAGATAACGGAAACATTAATACCGAATCCGCTGAAAAGAGGATAATGTTCGCATAACCAGAAAATTATTGACGGAGACTTCTGTAAGTTCTGGCCGTATCTGTCGTTGCGGATCCTCCACGGATTTGTGGATTTAAGAGAAAGTCGAAAGAAGGAAGTAACGCGCAGAGAATACTAATTTCAGCGAATATTTAAGGATTATATCTACTCCTGTTAACGCATAATCAACTACATATTTAAATGATAATCAAGGATGCAAAGACCGTGTCAACCATCGCTGTCAGGACCTGCGTCGAAATGAACTTCGTATTTTATTGAAACTGGTACTTGTTTATCGATCCTTGGTACATTTGCCTACAATCTGTGAGAGCGTTATAAACGTTAACAATTTTTAACATTGTTCGTCACCTCCAGGACTTCACATTTCGAAATTTCTCTAATTACCTACAAAAAAAGTCTTCAACTCTCGACTATCAAATAACAAATGCATCGAGGTACTAGTCAGTCATAAGGAATCATAAGGATTTTCACTCGAAAAGCCTACGAGGCTCCTAACAAATTTCGTTTGTAAGTGACAAGGGTTCAATCATTTAGATGGCATCAATTACACTCATTGCATTTAATGGTTGCACTCTTCCAAAATTTAGAAGTTGGATCTTTTCTTAATACATGACAGTTATTAAAGAAATGATTCACATTAAATCCCAATTTATGTGCCTACTACGATCGATATACATATAATAAACTACTATTTAAACTACATACATCTTTTAAAGATTTCTCAGAACCATGAATTCAAATTATGGAATTCTGCTGGCGTCAAGCATTGGTCACAAGCAAATGAAAGCGAATATACGAAAATGGAGTTTACCATATTATAATACAATTAACTCTGCCTCAAATGACATCAATTTTTTTCTAATTAACGACGTTACGAAAATCGATTTTTGAGATCGATGTCGGATCACACCGTGGTAGATAAGTAGGAAAACTGGGACAAAAAGAACAGTATTTTTCGTTTGAATTTAATTTATAACTAAGAAAATTCAAATGATTGACAATTATTTTAACTTGAACAATTATGTTTCTCTCCTGCCAAAATGAGTGTGCTTCGAATTGTTTAGGAAACTGAAAATATGACTTTAAAGTAGTATAATAGCAAAAAATGATTTCGAAAACAGATGTAATTCGTAATATAGCCTATAATTTGAATATTTGTGTAGAACTTATTTGGAACCTATTCTTTCTTATTGCATACAAATTAGTACTCATTGCTGCAATTGCAGAATCCTAAAGTAGCCGAGACCTCTTGTGGTATGTTGAGATTTACGGGCTGAAAGTCATAAAGAGAGAGAGAGAGTATAAAATTAAAATACACTTTTGAGACAGTAAACTTCAATTTTCAAGGAGCGTGAACATAGAACTCGTTATAACTCAGATGTTTATGCAATTTACAACTTTTGCACACGAATATTAAGAAAGCCGAATCAAAGAAAATCTGATTTTCCGTGACGGTAGCCTTTCTAGATCTGTAGTAAATTAAAGTCGTTTTAAATTCTGTTGAATTTTATATTCTAGCTTTTTTTGAGAATTTTCAGAAGCCATAATTGCAGTCTAGTTGTAACAGACCTGATGGAATTTTCCTAGGAAAAACCAATCACGATTGACGGTGAAATTAAGTCCTGACTGGACAAGAACGATACATCTACGAAGATTAACAGGTGCGTCCGATGTCATTATTCGCGAACAAGTGAAATTTTCGAGTGATACCGATTTTGGTCCCACTTTTTAGGAAAATCGACCACCATGGATCGTTTCGACTCGCAGCGCGTCGTCCGCGTCGTCGGCGGGAGGCGCGTTTGCGAGCAGGTTGCGTGTACGAAGCGGAACGTCGCGTCGAGCGTATCCTGGGATCGCTCGCGCGACCACGCACACTGTGCACACGGAAAGGGAGACGAAGACGCGCTTACGCTTGAGATGAATGCTGCTTGCGGGGAGAGATCGACAAGCTCGGCCGAAGGCCAGGGGAGGCGGACGAAGCCTCGGACGAAGCAGCAGCAGCAGAAGAAGAAGAGGAGAAGTTGCGGAGGAGGAAGAGGACCACGACGACCACGACGACTACGATGACGACGACGACGGCGACGGCGACGACGAAGAAGAAGAGGAAGCGGAGAAGAAGGAAGCAACAGAGGGAGAGGCAGAGGAAGAAGAGGATCCACGTAGCGAGAAGGAGAGGGATCGAGGTGGGGGGAGGAGAGAGAGAGAGATCGAGAGAAGGCCGCGGTAGTCTTTCTCGGTCGACTAGGTAAGATAAGGACAAGGCGGACAAACGGACTGACGAAGGTGGCCGAGGTAGGGGATACTCAGTCTCGCGGCCACGTGCTACACGAGCGCACGCCCCGAGCCGGCCGGTGGTCCAGCCACGTCTCCGTCCTCTTCTTCTTCGTCCCGTTTTGTCCCACGCTTCCCGGTTCCTCCTTCTCCCTTCCATTCTTCTTTTGTACACCGACCCGTGTTCCTCTCTCTGCTCTTTTTTTTCCCTTCCTCTCTCTCTCTCTCTCTTTCTCTTCCTCTCGCTCTCCTCTTCTCTGGTCTCCGCGCGCTTCCGACCGTCCGCTTCCCACCCGAACGTGTGTTCCTTTGCGCGATTCCGCCGCGCGCAAAGCGGATTCCGTGGACGCCGCTCGAGCGCGTCTCGCGGCCCGGGAAATCGCGGGTACGCGGCTGTTCCGCTGTTTCGAGGCCACGTTTCCGACGCGAAAAGGATGCTGGTGTGCTCGCATGCTGTTCGAACAACAGCCGAACCTCGTTGGTGCGTCGTCTTTTCCACGGGATCGGTCGCGGAGTCGCTGGGACCGCGATGCTCGCCGTCGTCGACGGCCACGAATGAACTCTCTCCCGAGTTCCTGTGTTTCGCAAAGTGTCCCGGTCCCACGGAAGAGAGCAATCGGGATCTTCGCTTCGATTGCGGAAACGTTTGAAACCTTGTCTCGCGCAGACGCCGATGACATGTCCGTTCCGAGCGGACCAGTTCTCCACTGATTCTCGTGGACTGATTCACAGTGTCGCGTCGTACCCCTAGTTGAAATACTAAAATTGATCGACAGTGTTCTACGAATTAGTGATTTTCAAACGCATTGTGCGCCGATGGTTGTTCTGCTCCTGGAATAGTTCGGTCAGCGTGAACACTTGACAGTGGTCTCTGAAAGCCTCTGGAGTTTGAGGGATTTTTTGAAGTTCGCAGTGCGAAGTGTACAGTGTGGATTCGATGGAATGATCGGTAGCCTGAATTTGTTTAAGGAAGATATGTCAGTAGGCGGGGAACCTCGATTGTCGTCTGATCACGAAAGGTAAATAGCTAGCCTGCAACGGGTGGGTGGTTGATACAAGAATTTTTTAATACAATAAGTGCAAATATGTGCAAAAGCACAAATCCTCGTCTTCTGCCATTTACCGTTGGTGCACACTCTTCGGGATCTCAAATATTTCAGTCAATGTCTGATAGATCTTCCAGGAAAAGCACTAAATCTCCAGTTTCTATCGATTGACGCGTACGTTTTGAAGCCTCGCATAAGTGTCAGCCACCGAGTATCTGACGTTCGAGGGGAAGCATTAAAAGCGCGTTCCTAAATCCCCGGTTTCCATCGTTTACCATTACTTGCGTCTCTTGAAGTGAGAAATACGTGACTATGTCAGCCACTGGATATCCAGTTGGTCGCGGATAAGGAACGGACTAGCCGTGGACCAGAATTCGAGGAATGTCGACAGGATTTCTCGGGAATCGTCGAACAACCAGATCCGCGGTTTCGTGGCTAGTTTAACGAGGCAGTTGGCCGCTGGCTACGCAGGTCGTACGAAAAACCAATTCGAATTTCTCTCTCTCTCTCTCTCCCTCTTTCTCTCCCTCTCTCCTTCCGTCTTTCTTTCGCACCGATTCGCGGCGCCGACGATTAATTTGTCACGACGTCCGGGCACAACAATTTCAACTGTCTGCAGTCGGTGCCATGATATCCGTGTGACGTGCCGCTCACAACCGGTTCATTAATGCTGCAGCCGCTCGTCACTCATTGGCTGCCACGGGTTGCCAGCGAACGTGATGTTTGCGATAGAAAAAAAAAAGAACAGGAGGTGAGACGATCGGAAGGGGGGGGGGGGCGAGAGGGAGAAAAAGAAGGGAAGAGAACAGACAACGCGCCGCGCCGCTCCGGAACGATACTTTTGACGCGAGTGTTTCACCTTTCAATCATTATTATTGCGAACGCCGATCGCCTCGGAGGACGGCCCCCGGTGCCCGGTCCGGACGAGTTGACGGACAATTAGGATATTAATGATGCGTGACGGCGGCCTGGGAAAGTCGACGAAAAAAAAAAACCCACGGGCACCGATGCTCGCGCCTCAACAATGTAGGTATACACTCGATTTCTTCTTTTCGCCGGTGCGACGCGGCGCTTCGTGTCCCGACGATCGAGATCGGCCCGGCTATTCTTCGAGAGAAATCGAACCGGGCACAGTAGGATGATTGCCTCGAGTATTTGCCTCAAATATTTGCTCGATCGTTAGAGCAGCTCGGAGGAAGCCTAATTTTCGGGAGGCCCGCTCCGGGATTAGCTTCCTCTTCGTTCAATTCGATTTGCAAATAACCTCGTTGACATGTAAACTCGCCTGAGTGGAATGTCTAAGTGTGTATCGCGGTACTCGGTTCTTTTTGCCCTGTCGATGCCAGGAAAAAACAAATTTAACCCATAGCAGTCGAATTGCGACTGTGTCGCTAAAAATTGCTGTACCATTATTCAAATTATTTTTGACATTATTAACCCTTAACGGTCCGGAAGTATTTCAAGTTCGCTTCCCACCGGGTCCAAGCGGAAACAAATTCACAGAAGTGACCGGGCACAATGCTCAACGCGTTCGTTATGTAAATATGACGGCAATAAGAGTGATAAAAATAATAAAATGATTTTTGCCGCCATATACGCCATATAGCGGCATTGGTCCGTTAAGGGCTAAATTTGTTTGGTTTTAATAAAGTACTGAACATGTGAGTATCGTACGAGTAAATTCCACCATTTTCGTATATATAATACGAAAAAAAAATATTTAGAAGGGAAATATTCTAGGTCGGAGGAAATGTTTCGTTTTGGAGTTGAAATAACTTCGAGTGCAACTGGCTAAATGGTTTTATTAACCCATTTGCATGATAAGGAAATATGAAAAGAAGGCCTTAATCACCACACTTTATCACCACAAAAGAACTTCATATTTCGGCATTATAAGAAAAAATAAATTGAGCGTATATATACGGTCCGGTGATAGTGACCAGGAAAATTGAGCGTATATATACGCTAATGGTGCAAATGGGTTAACAACTTAACAATTTAAGTTGCAAATTAGCCGTTTAGCAACCGTACGCTGCCACCAGTGGTTTCCCTCGACGGCTCGCTTTATCTCGCGAATTGATTGTTAAAATGTTCAAGCCTATTGCAACTGTAATTTTACTTGAATGTAAGCGCAAGGAAATGTGTAGCGACGAGTAACTTTGATACTAACTTTGATACCACTCGGAGCTTAAACTTGAATCACAACTGTATTATAGGCGGAATATTTTCATCGCGTCGAAGCTGATTGCAGATTTGACAGAAATGAGTAAATCAAATGCGGAACAGTGAGAACAATTGAAGGAGTTAAAAATACTGCGGTGTTGTTTTCAACTCCATAAAGTAATTAACGCTAGCACTCCCAAGCCTCGAGCCGTCACGCGGATTCCCAAGGGGCATACTCTTTTCACTGATTTTTCCCAGAAAAATTGTTTTTTGAAAAAAGTTTTGTAATATTTAAGCGTGTGAAGCTTCATGAACATTTCACGTTGCATTTAGATGTACATTTATAAAATAGAAAATAGATATAATTTTCTTCTCTCAGAATGAATATTCACTTCTGACTGCGTTGAATTCTTGACTGCAACTGAAAATACTGCACCGTTCCTTGCCAATCAGTTCTGTGATCCGCTTATTAGTTCTGGGATTATTTTTGTCATTCTTTGGAGATAAACGGAGCGTTGGGGACCGCTTCGCGTTATTGCCGCTGTACTCACGCCGTGATGCGTTGTCCGGTTTTTCCATGCAATCTTTTCCTATAACAGCGGGATTTTGGAATATTAAACTTAAACGTACAAACGACAATAGATAATTTTTTGAGAATTTTTCACCGAAGAGAAATAGGCCTTTAAAGTTTTCCAATCTGTAGGTTCGGCGAGCCCAGTCGTCCTTCGGTGTGCTGGGATTAAGAAAAGAAATAAATGTAACTCCTCTGTCTGTCAATTAGTACAATTTTTAATTCATCTGAAAATCCGTTCTCTTGCTACGAAGAACAACAATTTCTTGCACCGTGATGACAGGGCAGTAACAAACTCTACTCTCCTGGGTCCTGCGACGTCGGAGGCCAAATTGTTGTAGAATTCGCTCGAATCTCCGCGTTTTCTCGCAGCATGTGATTCGCTATTGTCGCGCCGGGAAGAGAGGAGCTTGTTCATCGAGAATCCCTCTCGAGCCTGAAGTTTCAATTCAGGTGTTCAGGCTGGCGGAATAACTCGCTGTCGACAGGACTTCGTCTTCAGTTTCTATGTAGGATACGCGGTGCGTGCCGCTAATCCAGTCTCCTGAAGAGTGACGCGATGTATTACGTTTGCATACACGCGGTATAACGCTCGCGCGCGCGCAGGTAAAAGAGCGATTATTTCAAGGACTGCAAACTTGTTGCGGCCGCGCGGCAACGATGCGCGCGGCGTCTTCTCCCCGTTTTCTCGGCGGTTTCGCGGCCGGTCGGCTCGAAAATATCAACGAGGGAATATAATAGTGCTCGCGGCAGTTACGTGCGTTCGCGTCTTCCCCCCTTTCCGTTCCCACCCCGCTGTTGTTGTCGTCTAACGTCGCGGACACGCAGACAGCTTCCGACGATGAGCGATTCGCCGCGGCCGTCGGGACTGTTAATTGCAGAATTTCGAGAATCACCGAAGGATCCCGATCATACGATTTCCCGCGGACGTCCCGAGGGGCGTGTCGCTCGTCGGGTTAGCCATTTAGGAGCCCCGGCACCGTTTACGACTCAATTCGGGCCACGGTAATGGGACTTTATCGGTTTAAGAAACTAGTTTCGGCGCGCAAAACTCTCTAGCCACTTACGCAAGCCGGCGATTCGATAATAAATATTAATACCCTAATTGCGCCGAAACTCTCGGAAACCGGTACCATCCGAGGAGCCTCCATTTGGAGGATTTTGCGGGACCCGAGAGCCCTGGTGATAGATAACGTTTATCTGAACGGTTTAATACCGAAATTAATTCTCGATGGGACCAGTCCGCGTTCTTTTATCGAGTCAACCTTTTAAGAGTCTTTCGTTTCACTGTTATTGAGTTAAGATACCGCATCATTTTTTTTTCCTTTTTCAAGGTGTCCTGCGCCCCGATCTTATTCTCTGATCGGTGCGGGCGTAGAAGTTCCTATGTCCCACGCCGAAGAGCCGCGTTTGCCCGCAGGAATGGCGATTTATAGGATCCGCGGTGGCGAGCGGACGATACATTCAACCGAACCGGTCTTCCGCGGGTACACGACTCTTAATTAATTTGTCATTATTTAAGGAAGACATCCCGCGATAAAATTTACAGACGTCACGGCGAACGACGAGCCTCCTCGTATTTCTCGCCTGTCGGTCATCCTTCACACGTATCGATGCCCACCGAACAAATGGAACCCGGCGGAGACGGGACAAAAAAAGGAGAACACTTCTTCCCGGTTCATTCATCATTTGACGATCGAACTTCGTCGCGATCGATGCAGATAAACGAGCATCCACCGTTTTACATTCGATTAAATATGTGTAACATCTCGAGAACACGAGGAGTCGTTCATTTTGAACAGTGCGAACAGGTATTGCATCTATAAGCCTTATCGTTCATTGAAATCACAAAAATCAAACAAATATTCTACATGAAATAACTACAAATTTAACCGTCACAGACTCCTTAGAAACAATTGAACGAACGATTTACGGTGAATTCATTTTCGTTTTACGCTCCAGTTTCACCAATTGTGCTTGATTCACCATCTCACAGTGATAGATCAACAACAAATTTGACAGTAGCTGAAACAGAAAATCGAATTTTCATCCCAGGATCATGTAAAAAGATTAAATTAATCAATTCAGGCACGGTTTTTATCTTTCCCTTGTGTAGTTCGCTTTTTTTTTTTTAATGATTTCTGTAAGGTTCTGGCTGTTAAGGGCGCCACGGTGATAATTCTCCGAGCGTGACCGGTTCGTGCGAAACGATTTCGCGTGCCGGACAAGTTCCGAACAAAATGGTGGCGTGCAAAGGGCGGCGCTTATTATTTCGAACGCATCAAAAACGGAACCTCGTTACTCGGAAGCGGACACGTTTACACGCGTCGGGATTCACCAGGCGTACACGGGTTCGGTTCCCGCGCGCGGATGAAATTAATACGTGGTCGGCGCCGTAATTAGCGCTCGTATTTATGCGCCTCTTGCGAGGCGGGCTCCGTTAACATGGTAATGGCGTTACACCGCTGTAAACACGACATGTTATCTCGACCGATCCCGGCGAAATCCGCGCAAGAAATGGCGGATTCTGAACGCCTCGGTTTTTCGGGGGAGTTACCTGCAAAATTGATTGAAATTCTCACCTGTTAATTAATTTCCGTAAAAGTCCTCGCAGGCGTACGATCAGAGGGCAATTTTTACAGAACAATTTTTATAGAACTGCGTCTTCGCTTGCTAGAAAAATTACCAAAATTTTCTTTTCTAACAGAATTCACAGACTCTCCGATTATTGTCGAATGAAATACTTATTTTAGATCTTTTGAGTGCTTACTTTTGCATGGGCTTGTATTAAACTTGAAATTATCAGTCAAGAAATTAAATTTTAACATTTTTGCAAGGCATCGAACACACGTCACTTTTAGTATTAAGTTTAGTGTTGAATTATTAAGGAGATCCAACAGTAGCCCAAACAGTTGTGTTTGCCTATCATGCGCTTAGGCTTTATTCGAATTTCCAAAATAAAATCATAAAGATTATGCTCCTAAGATATTGGCCCCACAATTGATACTATAATACCTCTCTTCTCGATAAGAGCTTAACACTAATTGATCTATGAACCTCTCGTTTATACAATATTGGACTATTTTATGCAATTTACGACAAAAATAAGGCGAAATATAAAACTGTGGAAAAATGACAAAACATTAGTGATACATTATTTTCAATATATTAAATTTCAACGCTAGATTTACGAAACCCGTCAAAACGACTGATTAAATTCAGTCATTTAATTTACAATTATTGTGATTGTAAAAGTGCATTTATACGAAATTTATTTAACACATTTACTCCTTGGAACATATATTACGGTAAAAGCTGCTAAAAATCTGGCTGAATATATTCTTGATATTTTTCTAAATAATCCAATCTGGTCACTTTTAGTGCTCCGTAAACCTAGTGATAAAGTAAGAAACAAATTCTTGTCTGGCTCCAGTGTTCGTCCTGTAGTGTAATAGTAGAGTACTCGACTAGCCCGTTTATGGTTGCAGTTGGCACGGGGTCCTGTGAGGATCGAAGAAGAGGCCGGTGGGTCCCGGTTCACCGCGATCCAGTGAATCCGTAGCAGCCGACGAAATTTCGAACGGCTGCGGAGGTTGTCGGACACGCGCGAAAATGTCGGCCCGCGGCATCGAACACGGAACAGACGGCTCGAGGGCCCGGCGCGAACCGTTTACACCGAGAGATTAAAGAACATCGAATGGACGTGGGCGATTTGTCGAGCTCGGCAGGATTGGCTGGGAGCGGATCCATCCCTGGTGCAACGGGTGTTGGTATCATTACAAGTACGACATCCGCCACCGCAGGGTGGTGGACGCCTACGTCGACGATCGCCTCGGCAGCGGCCAACACCGACGTGGTGAGTTCCTCTTGTACCTTTTTACTATCGACAAGCCACCTCGATCCTCTCCGCCGAATTCGCACGGGATTCGGGAACAACTTCATCGATTTTTTTCCAAGCGATTCAAACGTACCTATCATTTCCTATACAGTGCAATTTGTGAACACTTTACCGACCGGAAGCCCATTAACCCACTTTTATCATAAGGAAATATGAAAAGAAGGCCTTCATCACCAAACTTCTTTTTTATTATATTTAAATACAAAAATTACTACAAGTGAAAGACCTTGATATTTCAGCGTTATAAGAAAGAATATATTGAGCGTATATATACGCACCGGTGATAGTGACCAGGAAAATTGAACGTATATATAACGCTAATGATGCAAATGGGTTAACTGCAGAGTTTAATTTCAAAAATCCCTCACGGGCGCGGAATTAAAATCGAGCAGTGACTTAGAACAAGCCAGATGCCGGTATTATAAATTTTACGAAAAAAGTAGAGCAAAATGAGAAAGGATTACAGTTTTATTCGATAAGAAATTAATAATTCATCAACGTCGACCGCACCGCAATAGAGATTTGGTCCGACGTGTGTACACGTCAAACGCGCTTAACTGGTTAATTGACTTTTTCATGACCGAGCTGAATGTAAAAGAAGTTCCACAGTTTTCTTATCAATAATAATTTCAGGAGAAATTGTTACACTATATAAATTCGAAAAATTTGTTGAGCGAAGAAATTCGAAGAAATCCTTGTCACTTTTGAACAATTTATTCAGACGTTCGCATGTTCGATCTAAAAAAGAGTATTGCAAAATTGCTGGTAAGTAAAAAAGAATGATCGACGTATTCGCTCAAGTTTCATGTCATGGGAACAATTTCGTCGATTATTTTCGGAAATTATTCTTCGTGTGATTAACTCATTTAAATCTTCTGTGTCACGTACGGTGCAGTTCATTAAATCCAGTATACTGATGTGCTCGCTCAAGTGTCATATGGTTGATTTAGCTTGGCGGAAGGTATAAACGATACTGTGGAAGTAGCTTCATCTATTTGAAGCAAAATGGTTTCTGACGATTTCCATATGTACTTAGAAGAACCATTTTGCCAAGATGTGAACGGTGACATGATTATGACTAGACTGCGAATAATAATGTTCATAAGCTGCAAATAATACAGAAATATCCTTGAATTTTGTAGATCTGTCTACTGCTTTAAATTGTGCCTGCTCATTTGTGCCCCAAATGCTTAAAATCTGCAGTCCAATTTTAACAGTGTACTGTTGCTCAATTTATTTCATATCTTGGGTGTAGTCCCTGCTAAGTGGTAAACCCTGCTGCGATCTTTCGAAAAAATGGAGAAAAGTGTTTTGTGAACAGTTTTCCAAAAACGATGGAGCGCTGAAACGAAAGGATGAACCGCTAGAAGACAGGGGTGTCATGAACACCTATTTTTGTCGGTAACGTGGTTACCTTATCGCGAATCTACGTGGTCTTGGCTCTTAATCATATTTGCAACGAAACTTCCACGAAATTCTGGCTTAGTCTCGGGGCTAATGTAACGGATTCAGGGAATGGGTCGATTTAGAACATTAAAAATAAGGGGATGTTTGCAGATTTTTTTGTTAAGAGACTATGGGAGGGTTCCTTTCGAAACTTTTAGGATAGTCTGTCTTACATTGAAGGAAGGTGTGCTAATTTTCTCGTTGGTGTGCGGTGTAAAACGGAGGGGTAGACACGGGGTAGACACTCGACACGATGGAGATTTTAATTGAACTGTGCCACTACTGTATCGTGTTGTAAGAAGGTGGACTATTGTAGCGCAGTTTCGCCCGGAGCGTATCTGGGTGAGACGGGCAATGGCTTCTTGCCGTAGGAACGCCGGCAAAAGCGCAGGACGGTGCAAGGTAAAAAAGGTTAAACGTCCAACAGATGACGCGGCTGTGTCACCTCGGTTCTAATCCCCTGCACTCTCGGCCGCTGCACTCTCGAACGGAACTAAATAATGGTCCCCGGTGTCCCGATGCATCTCTCTCTCTCTCTCTCTCTCTCTCTTGCTCTCACGTCGACGTTTTCTTTCTCCCATCGACACCGGCAACCTATCGCGTTCTCCTCTCTTGTTCCACCTTCTCTCCTCGGCCACCGCGATTCGACCCTTCTCGGGCCGCTTAATCGCACACCCGCAACCAAGGAGACGTCTCATTAAGTAACGCGCGAAGGTAATGCCGATGACGAATGGCACTCGACGAAGAAATGAAAGTACCGTGCCAACCGGGGATCTTTTTCCTCGCGTTACACGGCCGATGATTCGCCTTTTGCCAACGCCGCTGCCCGGTTTCACCACTGTCCACCGATTTTTCTTTTTTTTTTAGGGGGACCCAACCGCGAAACGAGGATTTAACCCGTTGAACCGGCGATTTTGTTTCCGTCGTTCCTCCGAGAATAATTAAAAGCGAATAAGGATGTCTCGGGACAACGCGTAAGAGGGCCTTCGCGATGTTATTTTACAGCGGTCTTCAAACTTTGATGACTCGCGAGACCTTTTGTGAAAATGACGCGATTGGAACGTTTGAATCTTTTGACAGTAAATGGTACGCCTAATGTTTCAATTAATAAACTCGACACCGAGTAAGAAACTGTTCAGTTATTTATATTCCTGATTTTATAATCTTTTCTGGGAGTTACACAATCCTCAGAAACTCTTACAAATTAATCGAATTTGTTGCAAATATTGTCGCTCAGTTCACGCGAAAAATGAAAACAAGACCTTCACTACATTACATTTCTCTTTTACCGAACAATTTTAACAGATGTTGCATAGGATCATCCACTATAATTGCATTTCTCGAGCTGTGTAATTAACGCCTGCAGGTTCTGTGAATTTTCATAGTGCAATAGCAAACACCTCGTTAAGTGAAGAATTATTTAATAACCCTTTCGTGATGAGACGAAAAAAATCAAATGTCAGAAAAATTAATTCCTCTTATTAGTCTCTTTCAAAAAAGGCACACACGTATCCCTTGGAGGGTTAAGTAAAAACTCATTCAGACGCAGGGCAAACAAGCGAAATAAGAGATTGTGTTCGCGCTAGCCAGATAATGAAGCAATCTAGAGGAAATATCATCTTCAGCGACGCACAGTTGCCGCATTTCCAAACATATTATTTGAATAATACCGAAGCCAGCCCCAGAGAACCGCGAAAGGTTTCGTCTAGCCGGCTGACGTAACATGATTCCGTCGGTCGACGAACGCCCCTTACATCGGCGATTACTTTCGTTACGAAATCGCAAACTAGAATCGATACACCCTTCTTGCGCCGGGGAATCGAACAACATCTCCGATGAGTCCGCACGCTCTCTCCCGTCCACGATTTACCTTTCCCGTTCGGTCATCCTTTCTCATTTGATCGTCGCGATCCGCGGAGGCCGCAGCCTGGTTCGCCGGTAATGACTAGCTAACTAGGTTTTAATAGGAACACGGTCTCGCAACCGAATCACCGACGGTTCTTGCCTGGCCGGGAGAACGCAAGAAAAGGACCTTTTTACCGTTTTCGAGAGCGTACGAGCTGCGCAGCGTTCACCCGACGATTCTCAACCTACAATAACACTCGACAACGAAACGTCCGAACCGAAGAAAAATAACTCGTTTAATTCGTGCGGGCTACCAATGAGAATTTCAATGCTGGAAACGGAATAATATTACTTAAACAAACAGACAGCCGGAGACACTCGTGTTCCGAGTTGCAATCGATTCGAGCGACACCGCACATCCTAGAAAGATCTTCTGAAGAATTCAAGGAGCAAGGATTGCTTCAAGTTTCAACGACATTTAGCACATGCTCTAGCTTCTGAATCTTCTATTGGATCATTGTTAACACTAAACCTATCACCGCCCGTCGAAATGACCGGTTCCAGATTTTTTATTTTGCAATTACTGAAATTATAAAGATAAATGGTTGCAGTGATTTCTCTATATATGTCGCCAAGACTTGGATGATAAATGTTGCAGAATTATCTTCCATTGGATTATTGTTAACACTAAACCTATCACCGCCGGTCGAAATGACCGGTTCCAGATTTTTTATTTTGCAATTACTGAAATTATAAAGATAAATGGTTGCAGTGATTTCTCTATATATGTCGCCAAGACTTGGATGATAAATGTCGCAGAATTATCTTCCATTGGATTATTGTTAACACTAAACCTATCACCGCCGGTCGAAATGACCGGTTCCAGATTTTTTATTTTGCAATTACTGAAATTATAAAGATGCTTTCGCGCGAAATGATTGCCGTGATTTCTCTATATATGTCGCCAAGACCTGGATGATAAATGTCGCGGAATTATCCCCACTACCGCGGGCTATACCCAGTGAGGGGCTGCGAAGCTCGAGAGGCCCCAGGAGTGTAAACATAACTCGGATATGTGTCCTGGACGATACACGACGCTGTCAAGACCCATGTTGTTGACATATATCGAGAATTCACTGTAAATATATACATTTAGTATAGCATATATTATAACACGTACCGCACAAAATCCAAATAAATTCAATCTCGTAATTTTGATAAGACAACATATGTCACTTACTTTTCAGGCTCGGTAGGTTTACTGTTAATAGTCCATTGAATTGACATAACTTTAAGCAAACGCTCTACCTGCACCCAACCTGAAAATCAGTACATCATTAGGAAATTGTAGAAAAACAGATTCAAACATGAAAAAGACAATTAAAAAGTTGGTTATTATGAATATTCATGCTGGAGCGTAACGTTGACTCCGCTGAGAAAATCCACGGAGTTAATGCACAAACGTTTGACTGTCCGTTTCGAATGAAAACGTTTATCAACTTCTCCTCTCAGCGTATTCCCACTTCTTCATCACTGTAAGAACATGACATGAATGAACCAAATTAATTCGAGAACAAGAGAGACGAACGATGGATCATGACCGCGCTTAGGGCCCATAGAACGGTAACAAACACCGGTCGGCTAACAAATTGCAGCCGACATGAAAGACTCTGGCGGCAGAAATTTTCACGTCGAAATGATATTACGTGTTAAACAAACAGGCACTCGACTAACGCGCGTTAATGACTGTCGATGACTGGCGGCCGAGTTGCGTTCGATTCGAGCGGAACCGCCATGTTGCGATATCGACGCGAATCGCCATCATTCACGGATCTATTCGTCCGATCGCCTATAAATCATGTAAAATCATCGATAGTTTTTTTCTTTTTCGTCGGTTTCCACGGCACGGTGCAGTGTCCGGCGGCGGTTTTAATCGTTTCGGTGTTGCGAGACACGAGAGAACCCAGCTCGGTTGGTAGATGTGTCGTTACGGAGGAGCTTGTTAAGTACTCAATGATTAATCCGACGTTACTAAACGCCTCCCGCGATCGTCGCTGAAATAAATAGCGTTAACAGCGGGAACACTTACTTTACGGCCGTGTCTGCCCATACGTATGTATAGCGCTGGGAGTGGGGATATTTTTGTTGTCGTGATCCGACAAGAAACAGTCTTTCATGATTGGCACGTATTTGAGCGCGATCCTCGCGCCGGCGCGGTGCGGCGTTCCGAGCGTCTTCGGTTTCTTGGCTGAAGCGTAACCACATGTCGCGTCTTTTTGTTGCAGATGAATCAGCTGTGCAGGGTCTGCGGGGAGCCGGCCGCGGGTTTTCACTTCGGAGCCTTCACGTGTGAAGGTTGCAAGGTCGGTATCCGTCGAGCACGTTGCTTCTTCCCAGTCGCCACACCCATCGCAAAAACTGAATAATTTAATAATCATCTACTTGCCTCTAACTAGCCTCTAATGCTAGTTTCGGTGGCTGCTTCAGGAAGTGGTTCGGGCGAAGTTGGCTCTTTGCACTTTTGTGTCATCTTCTTCCAAGTTTTTGTATTATAACCTTGGGCTACTCTTGGTAAAAATCAAATTTCAAGAAAATAGTTTATTCTATACGCACAGGGCACTTAATAAAAAGGTGTTACAGTGATTTCTCTATATATGTCGCCAAGGCCTGGACGATAAACGTCGCGGAATTATCCCCACTACCACGGGGTAAACATAAAACGCCTCGGGTATGTCTCCTGAATGATACACGATACTGAGGAGGCAAATATCGAGAATTCACTGTAATCGCTTTTCCGGAATTTTGTCACGGAGATTAATGATTTGCAACGATGAAGAAGTTGTACAGGCCGAGTACTTAGTCAATACGTCCTAAGGTTTAATTAGCTTGCACAGTACGACTCTCCCCTAAGTATCAGATGCACAAATTAATTCGTGGTCTTCGTGGTACCTAGAATTAAATTGTCAAACAAACGATTCCGTATTGATGGTATTGTATTCGAAAAAATACATTGACAACTCAGTTTTATCAAAGCCCTATTTGACATAAAGATGGAGCAGACAGGATTAGACAATTTTCAAAACGAAGTAAGCGCCACGAATGAATTTGTACAGCCACCATTTCGCGTTTGAATAAGTAATCCGCCATTTTATCGATCGCTAGACTGTCCAATCGAATAGATCCATCGCGCCTTAGCGTATCAGGTTGTACGATCTATGAAACCTGGTGGATTACTTATTATTACAAGCTAATCGGATGATAAACAGCTTAATCGGCAGAGGATCGACGATCCCGTGACCCCAGCGAATCACACCCGCCTGTTTTCTGCCCCGCAGTCGTTCTTCGGCCGCACCTACAACAATCTAGGCAGCATCTCCGAATGCAAGAACGGCGGTGTGTGCGTGATCAACAAGAAGAATCGCACCGCGTGCAAGGCGTGCCGTCTGCGGAAGTGTCTGATGGTCGGGATGTCGAAGTCTGGTTCCCGGTACGGTCGCCGTTCGAACTGGTTCAAGATCCATTGTCTACTCCAGGAGCAGTCGCACCAGGCGCATCAGACGCGTCTGATCAAGGACCCGAAGTCCGCCTACGAGAAGGCGTTCGGTTCGCTGGACGTGGCGAACAATAACAATAACAATAACGAGAACGCGGGCACGACGAGCTCGTCGAACGTAGTCGGTATGGTTACGACAACAACCACCACAGCGAACAGTTACCATCACCATCATCATCAACAGGATAGGTACCCGAAGCGGGAGGAGTCGGTACTGAGGCCGCAGGAGTTGCCCGCGCAATTACGAACGCAGGATATAGCGACGAGACCCGGCCAGGACCCTCTGCTGAGGCCGGTCGACCTGGTGAGAGGGCCGCACGAGTTGCTCAGGCCCGAGGTGTCCAGGTTCCCGATGTGGAGGGGCCCGCCGTTCTTTCATCCGGCCCTGACGCACATGCAGCTACTGAACGCGCCGTTCTTCCCGTTCCAGCAGCGATTCATCGTCCCGTACGTGAACCAGGTCGGCGCGTCCCAGATGGTAGCGAGCCTGACCAGCTCGTCGAGCGACAGCGTCAGTCCCCGGTCGACCCCGTCGCCGAAGAAGGACGAGGAGAACAGAAGCGGTCGGGACGAGTGCAAGGACGACGGGGTCTGCACGAGGAGCCAGATGGAGGTCGCGTACGACAAGAGTCTGGCGTTCCTGCGGTCCCTGGGCCCGGAACAGGACGAGCCGATCGATCTGAGCGTGAAGCCTGGCCCGACGGAGGAGAAGGAGCCGGAGAACGCCAGCACCGAGGAGGAGAGGTCGACGGACAGCGAGGACAACGAGCTCCTACAGGACACGGGGCCGCCGCTCGATCTCACCAGGAAGACATGACCCCGGAGCCACGGAGGCACTCGATAGGAAAACGGGACTTGCTCTGGCCAGAGAGTGGCTCGTCTGGGATCATCGTCGAGACGTCGCCGGTCCACGCACAGAGAGTCACATTGTTGGCCTTCCGCGGAGACTGGGAGATGAGTTACGACTGAAGTGACTCGGGGAAAGAGTGATCCTTCGAGCGAGCGGTTCTCGCGAAAGGAAAACATTTCCGATCGGCGCTGAAGAGAATGAAGAAGAAAGACGACGAAGAAGAAGAAGCAGATAAAGAAGCGGAAGATCGGAGGATAATTTGGTGGCAAGCGAGATACGTGAAGGATTCTTCAGAGGAGTGCGGAGGATTTATTTCTTTTTTAGTTCAATGGAAAAGCGACGCGCGCCTGGATGGGAGACGTCCAGCGGCAGGAAGTGGACGGTCGCGAATGACTCTACGATCAGCGATCGGATCGACGCTTAAAATTGCTCAAGTCCTCGGCATCAGCACACACGGCCTCTTTGGTCAGGCTCGTCGCAGGTGCTCGTCGAAGTGGTCGAAGAAGATCGGCTATAGGGTACCCTCTGCAGCCTTACCTGATGCACGACGGACGATTGTGCCTTCACCGGTGCCCCTTTGAGCTCTCCCAGCCCGGGTAGAGAGTGCCAGTAAAAACCACGTGATAGTTTAACGTTAAATGATAACCGCGTGTGGTCGCACCCTATATGCATAGATTACAAATAAACAGATTTACGATATACAGATTTTGTGCGCGAGAAACCGATCGGGACGGCGACCGGAAGTCTTCTGGCGCTCGGGAATGGCCAGTGTTTTCGTTGATCGTTTCGCGGCTTGATTTTCAACGTTTTATTTATAAACCGAGCTCGGTTTCGTTTAACGAGATCGAGGCATATTCGCGATCGGGGTCTCGTCGAGAGATATCGATCTTCCCGGGACGAGACGATCCGGGAGAGGAGTATGACGGACCGTTCTTCTTTTTTTTGCGTTCGCACGAAAATCGTACGGTTTCTACAAATATTTTCTTACGCCGCCGAGAGACCGGTAGAAAACGATCGAAGTGGAAAAAAAAAGGAGAACTGGTGAGCAGGAGGAGGAGGCGGAGAGAGGCGGCGATCGCGATCGAACGATACGCGGCGCAAGCCCGCCAAGTGTTCGGCGAGGATACGAAGTAAAATAAAGAATATTGTATAGCCAATATGTGGCGCCTTGATCGTCGTTCATTAAATCTCTCCTCGATCATCGTTTCCCTTACGCGAGCGTCCGTAATCACGTACCTCGAACTCGAGATGGTATTCGATTACTTTCGTCTCGCGCGTCTCTCGCATTCCAAGCCGTCGAGTCGGCGCGAGCGCGCGTCGCACACATCCGAGCGATACAGAGAGAATGAGAAAGAAAGAGAGAGAGAGAGAGAGAGCCTCACCCTGTCTATAGGTTTATTTATTCGATAATAAATTTGTCCGTGTGTGATGCACTGCAAGAAAACGCACCGTTTCCGACGATGTCCGCGCTGAAACGCCGCTAATAGGCCTGCCGTGGCGACCTTAGGTTAACGCAAAACCGTTTCGAGGTGCGAGTACGCGCTCGAATGATGAAGGGAATAGGGCATTCGAAAGAACGCCTTGGACGTGTCCTTACCGAGGATCCAGTGACAGGGAAGCTGAGCCGAGTAGTCCTTGGGCGGAGCTTTTACTGCTAATTACCGCTGGTCTCTCCAATCGCGAGAATTTCACGGTCTTCGGGCTATATACCACCCATGGCAGGAAATGCTCGATCGATATCGTGGCTGTGATTGTTGCAGGAACTGGCCGAGCGTCTATAACAAACGAAAAATAGTATTGCTTACCCCCCCCCCGCCCTCTCTCTCTCACTGAACCTGTATTTTCTTAATTCTTAGCCTACTCTTCTTCTTCTTCATTACCTCAGCTTCCAACTTTTCATTTCCACTATCAGTTCATTTGTCTCCTCCTCACTTTTGCTTTAGACTGCTTTCTCCCCTCCCTTAATCTCAAATTCCTCTTTTAAATATCTTTCATCTCCTCCCTTTATATCCTCCTTGTTCACTCTCAACCTTCTAATAATTATATACTATTTTCCCTTGTGATTTTCTTTATTTCTTTTTGCCACTACCTTCTCATCTACTCTCCGCAAGACCTCCCCTAGTATTGCTTACCTATTAGTCAAATGTGATTTTTAGGGAAGTCTCGAAAAATCTATATATATTTGAAAAAACACGTTGAAAAAAAATGTATATACAGGGTGTCCCACATAACACTTTTCACGATTTTTCAAGTACTTGCGATAATCTGACAAACAAAAATTTTCAACAGAAGTTGATCAATTTTCGATTGGCTGTACATTGCAATAAAAAAAAAGTTCGAAAAAAATTATTTTTTAGTGTTGTCAAGGTCGCCTTCATTTTTTTAAATGGCACTTTGTATTTTTGACTTAACAGTATCATAGCCCGTATCAAGACGCATTCAACGACCTAGCATACCATGACTTTTGGATGACCTTGAAGGCAAAGAAATGAAAATTTCAACAAAAAATGACAGTCTGCTTGAATGGGTACTTGAATATATATATTTTTTCAACGTACTAGAATTGTCAAAGAAGAAGCCATTTTCTATCCGGCTCGTGTGTCACGCAATTAACGTAGAAACTTTTTTTTCCGCATAAAGGTCTGCATAGATATCATATTTCAACGCGACTTCGCCTTCTATTCCCGGCTTCTTTAATTATTGTCGCGAGCTTTATGGGTGATCGGTACGAACATCTGGTTAGAAAAAGGACAGGAAAAAACCCGGGAAAGAAATCATTCTCGCGATGCCAGAGATGAGAGAGAGGCGCGCTCTCGTCGATTTATTATCGTTTCTCTTCTGTCGATCTATAAACATCGCGTGTAGATCTCGACCCGTTTTTGCAGCCGCGTTACGCCGCGCCGGTGATTTACGTATCGGCAGAACAAAAATCGTAAAATCCTAATGATCTTCTTAGGCGGACTTTCGTTGCATGCGATTTTTCGGAAAGCGAATAGCCCGTTGGAGACTTCGACGACCGCATGGGCGCGATCGTGACGCTCGGGAAATTTTCAAGAGAGTGTAGAGGCTGAATCATTTAATTGTTTAATGTTCTTTACTTGGGTAAAGTAACTGGGCAATTATTTGGACAACTATTTTTTATGGAAGACGTCTCTGTTGCAGATAAGTTGTTAGAAAATCAACAAGATATAATATTTACATTTCCTTCATCCTTTTCTGCTATTATTAAATTCCATCCTGTATAAAAATTAGCTGCAGAACGGAACAGTTACAATATTCTTACGAGTAAAATAAAATATCGGAGAACCTCAACAAACTGTTGACATATCTTCTTCTGGACAATGAATTCCTTTTCCCGAACCAACAATAATGCCTCGTCTCGTCTGGACTCGAATGTTCCGGTCGTAATTGTTACGAAAGGTCAGGTACTCAGGATTAAAAAAAGAAATGACGGAGAGTACCTAAACACGATCTGAAGCAGAAGCGGCTCGGTACTGTTACCTCGCTAAATTAGCGTAAATACCGTGGATCATTTGCTGGCATCTCTGTAACGCAATTCCGAATAGAAAATTAACGATCGATTGGATTTATGATCCGTTTTATTGAGGCTCGTTCCCCGAGCGAGTTTTTTTTTTGTTTCTCCTCCGTTCCCGAGGCAGGCCGGACGAAACAAGAACTCGTTGATATTGCTCGCAGTAAAATGTTCAAGACGATCTTGAACCTGCGAGTCCGAGGGTTTCCGCGCGCGAGTTCACGAGAAGTGACACAATCGGCGGCGTTCACCTGCGCGCACCTGCGTGTGTGTGCTCACGGCGGAGTCCCGGGGCCCGTAACCCCGGACGTTAAAACGGTCTGGGACCCACTGTTATGTTTGCTTAGGTGGGACGAGGAAGGGAGGGCCCCGGCCACTCGATGTCCTGGCGAACCAGCTCTAGTGGCTTCTCGGGCCCGACGTTTCAGGTTTCCGTGGTTCTGGGTCCACGTGCGTCGGAAAAAGCGCTGCCAACGCACTATGACGCGCGCATCCGCGGGAACCTTCTTCGAGAAGTGTTCCTGGATTACGTAAACTGGCCAAACACCGACGCCTTTTCGGGGATGATATCAACACGGCTGCGCTGGAATCGAGCGTCATCGGAACCAGTTACGAAATCGCTTGGATAATACTTTTTTCCTGGCGCGTATTCCTTCGTAACAACAACAGTATTTATTCAGATTTTATTGGATTCTTATGGCAACGTGTACTGGAATAAAGACGTATACTAGAAAATCCCTCGAGAAAATATTTCACAGGATGTTTATGGTAACCTGTATTAGAATAGAGAAGTATACTAGAAAATTTTTCGAGAAAATATTTCACAGGATGTTTATGGTAACCTGTACTAGCATAAAGAAGTATATTATAAAATTTTTCGAGAAAATATTTCACAGGATGTTTATGGTAACCTGTATTAGAATAGAGAAGAATACTAGAAAATTTCTCAAGAAAATATTTCACAGGATGTTTATGGTAACGTGTACTAGAACAGAGAAGTATACTAGAAAATTTCTCACGAAAATATTTCACCGGATATTTATGTCAACGTGTACTAGAATGAAGAAGTATACGACTTATAAGTTGTAAGAGAAAATATTCTGAAATCCGCCATTTTGACGGGCTCGGTGGTGCTAGTATTAATTAGACGCGCCAGTGCGTACACAAAAGAAATGGCCCACAAAGTCCGCACCAATTTTCATTAATTTTCGACGATTCGTGCTCCCTGTGATTTTTTTTACCACGTTTTTATTAACTCGCTTTCTTGTCTGTCTGTTTGTCTGTTCGATACAAATTTTGCAATTAAACTTTTGCATTTAAACTTCCCGATGAGCTAGAGACTTGAAATTTTAAACATAGCTCAGAACTGGATGACAACACACACACAAGACTAAAAAGCGGAAATAATTATTGAAATGAAAATAAATGAAAGGGATTCTGTCGGCAGAATTTGGTTACCGTTTTTGTGTCTAGCGTTTACAGCGTCTTACCTGCTTAAGATAATCTGACCCTAGAGGGGAATTATTTTGTACTTTTTAGTCGGTCTTGGAAACGTGGTATATTAAAAATTTCTTTTTATTTAAATAATTTCCTGTTATCGATTCGCAGACCTCGCCGAACGTTAGCGGAGCTTGTTACGAGAGATAGACGCGATTCTAAACGTCACGCCTACGTAATACATCCCCGGATGATTTACGATGTTTACGCGGCTGAAGTCACACGCGACTGTTATTAATGTCGAAATTGAAAGGCCGGATTGCTATACGCCACATCGGAGGATTCCTCGGGAACGAAAAAAAAAACTGAAAAATGCACTATTCTGATGCAGGAGAAAACGAAATCCATAAACCCCCGCGTTTATATATTTATATATATGCTTTTTATGATACTTCGTTTTTCCTTGTTCGTCCTCCTTTCGCCGTGCATTCTCGACGCGTTATGTAAATCCTGAAATAAACTCCCTCTTCGAGGACAGAGGAAACGAACTGGGGGTGTCGGAGGAAGACAGAGATCCGACGAGGGACCAGTGAAAAGAGTTAGGCTCGAATTCATGAATGGCATTAGGTCCCCGGTGGAAGCCACTCGGTTTCCCGTCCGGCTTAATTAGTCAATCTTGATTTGCATTCCGTGCGACGATCACGTTATCAATTTTACATCTGAATAGCCGGCTGATTCTTCGACTCATTATGATTTTCTTGTCAAACGAGTACGAGAAATTACGTCAGTTTGCTGTTCCCAGAGGCTGGGAAGGGTTCCACGCTGATGAGTAGCGACATCTTGAACGATCTTCGGCGATAATGGCGGCGAATGAGCTGTCATTCTGTTTCTTGTCGAGACGTTGCACTTCGAAACAACAGCACACGCTATTTTAATTTGTATCTATTTGTAAATAAATTCAGAACGTTGGTGTAGCTAATGGCATCAGCATATGTTTACTGTTTATGATTTTATGGATAACAGTGACAAACTTTCGGTTAGAATGACTCAAATCGACGAGGAATCGAAGGAAGACGTTCTCTGATCGGTCCGCGTTGTTCGTTAATAACAAAGCCACGAGGAACATTTTCGCGAAGGAAAAAGTTACTTTAAATTACTTCAAGAATCACAGCGTTCAAGAAAGTACATTTTTGGGACACCCTGTATAGACATTGGAGACTACACGTATAATAAATACGTATTTTCTTTTTCTTCCAGAGACTATAAACCGTCCAAGAAGTTCCAACCACTGTAACCATAAACTAAATCGTAGCGCAAGGGGGTTGACCTTCGTCTACATTCAATGGAACCAAGTACTTAAAAATTAAAAAAAAAAACGACCGTTCCTGAAAATGTAATCCTCGACGATGTTAGCGGAAGACGGGACGGTTCCGGGTACAGGGACTTTTCTCTTCGGACAGCAGGGAGCGTCCTCGAAGCAGGATTTCTCATTTCCTTTTTTACAATCGTTCCGGAGGAGCGGACAAATTCGTAGCCGGTACCAGAGGTGAAACCTTGGAAAATCGCTGCGAGCGATTCCAAACAAAATACACCGGAACTTTCACCTCTGCCGCCTTTCTCGAAGCAATCTGTTTGCAAAGAAATCGCCGGGGAATAGTAACGCGTACACCCTGCACGAGGTCGGCAGATGCGCGGCACGAGCGTAAGCGGGCCCATTACCTGCGAGTGCGTGAGGTAAGGAGGTTTACTACACCTGTGGCCTGTGGGCTTGGCCAATCAAGCCGTTAGCGGGGCCCGCGATAGAAAATTCCGGTGAAAAGCCACGGTAAAAGAGAGCGAGAGAGAGAGAGAGAGAGAGAGAGAGGGAGAGAGATAGAGAGGAAAGAGAGAGGCCGTGGCCTTAAAGTTGACAATTCGAGGTCAACGCCGAGACCGCGTCGCGATTGGCCGTCGGGAAATTCTGTCCGATTCGAAATGTGTTTTTCGCGGGGAGTCCGACGCGAGGCGTCGCGACGTGTCGGCGCTGAAGGCGGGTTGGGTCGGGTCGAGCGTTTCGCCGGACGTTTACGAGCGTTTGACCCTAAGTAAGTGTGCGCCGGGCGAGCGCGGGCACGAGGAGAGGCGGAAGAGACGGAGAAAGGGAGAGAAGTCGCTCTCTTGCGGTCTCGCTAATTGGGTACGTTGCACACGCACCCAAGTAAGAGGATCCTCGAGTGGACGTAAACCTAATATCGCCGCTGGACGGGAAAGGGATGCTGTCGCGGCCAGATGATGAGGACTCCGCCTGACGCGCCTCGCCGTGCCGCACGGTTTTTCGACGGAGATAATAAATGTTGCTGCATACACGGTGTCCGACCGCAAGACTACCAAAAACGAACCTTAACAGTCGTCTGCAGCCTTTAGAAACGAGAACACTGAACTTACTCAGATTTTCTGCTGTTCTATTCGAATACAGTCTCTACTCGGTAAACGTCCCAAATATCTAGCTTACAATTGTCCCAGAACTATCCCCACCACCGTGGTGTATACCCCGTGAGGGGCCTCGGTCGCCGAGGAGTGTGAACATAATACTTAAATAATAAAAATATAAATAGTGAAAAATAAAGAAATTCTTTATTGGATTAGTAGTGGTCTCACCCGATACGTATTACGTTTGTCGAGCTTTGCTGTGCTTCTTTACATTCGGCAGTGGATCAAACAATAGTATCTTCTAGCCGATAATTGTCCCTGGCCGGACCCGTGTTTTGGACAATTATCGAGTAGACGCTGTATGTGCTTGAATAGCGAAGTCTATTCTCTCATATCGATAAATGTAAAATAGAGAACCGATCAGTTGATAATGTTAGGTCTGATAGTAACAAATTTGTGCAACATTCACTCTTTCCGTTAGGATTCCACCATATGCAGTATTTTCAATATTTTCTTCACACATCATTCAGTAAACGAACTCTTCTACTCGAAGAATTACGCGAGTCACCGTACGCTTGACTGCTTGAGAATCTTTGGGATGTGAGAATTAGGCAACACAGTGCCCATTTTCAGCCGTGAAGCGTTCGTCGAGAGACGAAACTTGTTAAATATTTTCGAACGCACGAGAACGGTTTTGGAGCAATTTTAGACCGAGACTGACGAGTTGTTAATAACGTTTCGGAGCAACGTTCAAATTCGTGTTTCGGAGAAGCGTTCGCGCCTCCAGGCTCGACACTGACATTCGCGGAACGTGTTTAGAGAGGACAAAAATGTTCGAGCCATTATGGTTATGTATTACAATCGTTAATACGTCAGGGGACAATAATAAGGAAGATTAATGAAAAGAGCGGGAACAGGTTCTGCCGAAAGGTCCGCTAAACCTATTATTGACGGCTGCGCGGTGTGAAGACGAATGAAGTTAACGGTGGCCATATTGTCGATGTCCGCACGATTTGTCTTATTCCGTTGGCAACACTTTGTTGAGGAAAATGCGACACCGTTTTCAAATTGCATGTACAGGTATATTGTGAACGAGATAACGGAAGCATACATCTACTTGGAGTGAGGATCTTCAAGGTATTTACGTCACATATAAAAATTTCTGGAATATAAAGTAAAATGTGTATCAAGAAAAATTCATTATCTTAACATTTTATCATGAAGAATAGTTAATGAACGAAATTTCTCCCCTGTTTCCATATTCATAAAACGAAGTATGAAGATGGAAATTTGCACAAAGGTCAAAATCTACCAATTACTATCTTACAAAATCTAATGTAGTAACAAACATCAACGGGTCATTCCTCTCTGTTTAGCGAATAAGTTCTTCCATTTTTGTAAGTGGTTTGATAGAGACATATATTTGCATAAATATTCGCAGTATACTAATTAGTGAATTACTTTCCCAGACGTGTCATAATCTGACACTGTGATAGGCCCATTTTTCGTCTAATCTTTTATGCTACTGTTAGCCAACTGGCAGAATCTTGAATATTTTAAACCTTATCTGTAGATTTTAATAGGTCCCTCAATCACGTTAATTAACCATTTTAGGAATAACGGTAGCATTAGGCTTGCGTATCCAGCTACTAACAGCGCAAACAAAACTATTTAATTACTTAATTCTAAATTGATATCCTGTTCTCTCAGATTACATAGTGTCATGCTGGAATCTGTGTACAAAAATTTTGCAAAATACTCTAAACTATAGGTCGTGCAATGTAAAATGTCCAATTTCACATTATTTGGAACTTGACCGTTCAAATGATTTTTCATTGCATACTGAGAATTGACTGGAATCCTATTAAGATGATTAAGACTACGCTGCCTCAAAAAATTACAGTATACTCAAATAACTGCTAGTGTGAGGTTAAAAAATAAAGTGACAAAAATTCTTTTTCGCCCCAATATTTAAGTATTCGATAAATAATTAATTCCCTGTTTAACCCTTTGAGAAAGCATGTGCACACATTGCTCGCGCGTCTGCAAACAAAACATACAATTATTTTTATTCGTGACAACTATATAAGCCTTTAATGTATGACGTGGTTCTGGAAGAGAGCCATTTCGAAAATTTTCCATAATCCTCGACCGTGAAGGGTTAGGTGAAGCTGGGAGCGTGAGAGCGGGTCCCATCTTCACGAAAACGGCGGCCTTTTAATTATCGCGGCGCGCAATGATCCGTTCAGCTGTGTCATCGGGACTTTCTTGATCGAAAGTTGCTGCGTAGGCGCGGGGCCCGCTTTCGAGAAATCGCGCGGACGATCATTAATAAAAGCCGCATCATCGCGCGGCGTGACCAGCCGGCCCCCGTGACACTTGACAAATATCTTCGTTTCTTTGCTTTTCTTGTCTCGTTTTTTTTATCCCCTCCTCCTCCTCCTCCCCCTCTCTCTCCTCTCTTCCCTGTTATTCCTCCTCGTCGTCTCTCGCGTACCCGGAACGTATCGCGGGCAATTACGCGGAGGAAATCACCAGAACCGGCGCGGCGCGAGCGGGATCGCGCGTGCGCTTTTGCATTGTTGCGCCGGTAATTAATTGACGATCGTGTTACACGCCGATGTCGGGTTCTCTCGCAGGCACACCGCAGAGGGACTTGAAGAAATCGTTCGGACGGACCGGCGAGAGCCGGCGTTCGCGTATCTGCGAATTCTTGTTCCTGAATCGTGGCCATTTATAAAGGCGGAGGGGCCGGCCGCGATAAGGGAATTCTGTGGTAAGCGATGCGCGTCGAGAATGCATATTTTTCGAGGCTCGCGCGCGTTTCATTATGCGAGCCGCGACGGAGGAACGGCGGATCGAAACGGAATCCAATTCCGTGGGAATAACGCTCACTCACGGGACCGCTCCCCCCGGGGGAAAATCTCCGATTACACTTTGTTCTTCGCGGCGTGGTTGTCGCCTAGGGTGCAGATCAGCCTTACAGTAGACGAAATCTCCACGAGAACACCATACAATTCACGGAGAAGTATTAACGTATGGAGCTTTACTACAGTGTCGTAATGAGGAAACGATTTGGTCATCAATAGACTGCGAAGACAGTGACGATATTCCTAAAATTTATAAATACTGTATCATTTTTGACTTGGTAACACGGTCGCTATCACAAATATGTGACGTCCACAATCTCCAATAAAAATTATTTCAATATTTCATAAAGCAGGTACGTTGCATTTGATGGTTTAAGAAAAAGGAGTGCAGGCAATTTTTATTTTGCCAACAAATGCGCACTCCAGTCGTAAAACTTCTTCCGTTGATAATCAATTGTCGAACGTATTGGTAACTGCGAACAATAGGAACGTTTTCGTGGCTGCGAAATAAGGTCCTGCTGCCCCGTCTCCTCTCGTCTAATTCGACGCCATTTTCTTTGGAAGTTGCGCAATCATGCACGACGAATAGAAGAAAGAGAGGAGGGGAAAAAGAACCTGAAACGGATTAATCCATTCCGGTGTTAAATTAAGCGTCACGGAACATCATATTTCACAGCTGTCAATTTAATCCGAACCGAAAAGAGAAATTACTCGGACTCGAAAATTTCTTTGGAACACCTAGCCACGGAGTATCGCTCCGGGACAGCGCGCGGAGAAGAGAAACCTGTGAACGTAAATCTAGGATTACAATAAGTTAAATCCCATAAATTGGTTCGTCTCAAATTGGATCCGCAGGCGTGTCCTTAGAAGTACCGTTTTCGTGGTCCTCGAATTCCGGAGCTACCACGAGCGGATCCGTCATGTGCTTATTGTCTGATAATAGATGGGCTTTTCCACTTGGTTCGTTCGTTCAATATTCGTTGTCTGTTTAAGAGACAGCTGGGTGACTTTATTAATATTTTTGTTGACAAGTAGGAAAATTATTGTAGATTTTTAGGTGACTGAGTGACAAATTAAGGTTACTTAGGTTACAGATTAATTTTCCTAGGCATAAAAATATGCGTCGAAATTATAAAATATAATATCATGGAATATTATAGAAAATTTTGGTATTGACTTTCACGACTATGCTGATTAGAGCTTTTTTATTTTTAGACTGCGGATTTTATGTATTTATGACAAAAATGGGTAGGCGTATTTTAAAACAGTAAAAACATTAGAAAAATTTTAAATTCTGTTACATTATCTTCAACCTATTAAACATATTAAGAAAGAAAATAAATTTCTATTTCACTCCAGTTCGTTTCAATTCAGGTAGGAAATTTTTATTTTGCATAAAGATCCGCAGTCTACTTATTATTAGTGTATATATATATTGCTTTGTAACAGTGACAAGACTGTATCCATTCAGACTTCACACAACATTTACTGTGATATGTGCTTCAATGAAGAAATTCATTAAAAAATTTCTGACAAAAAGATTTTCAGAATTTCAGTAATTGTAAAAGAAACAATTAGGAACTAGCCATTTTCACTGGTTCGGTAGCTCTAGTGTTAACAATTCCACAGAAGAGAAAAGAAAGTATTTATTGTGTACGTAAATTTAGTCTGACAGCCAAATTTTCAGTCGTACAATTTGTTAACAAATCCCGGTCACTATCGCCACAGCAATTAATTGCTAGCAGCTTTTCCACCAGTGAGGGGGATACGCGTTAAACGGTAGAGACATGTTCGCGATTAGGTACGTTTTCGTCGCAGGTCCTTTGATCGTTGACGGAGCCGCGTGTGCCGATCGTTGAAAAATTCGCGTGGAAGGACGAGTTCGCGTGGTGTCGTCCTGGAAACGGGACCATTAATAAAGCGGCGCGACCGGCCACGATAAGGACCCTCCCGCGTGCCGCAAGGAACCGTGCGCCGTTAAGGATCCGTGGTCCTGCGCGGCGGGAATGCCGTGGCACGTCCTTTCGCGCGGACTAAGGTAACTTATTCTCTGTCTTTGTGGGCGCCCTTTTTGCGCGCTCGCTCCGGCCGCGGGATAGGGTTAAGTGGGTGCGACCCCAGGACGCTAAATAATATCGAGCTGTGCCATCTACCGAGCACGTACCGCGCCATCTTGAAATATTACGCCGGCCGGCTTTATTATTCGTTTATGCGCGACTTCCCCGCCGTTCCCCTCTCGCGGACGCCGTTCCGCGCCGATCATTATACCGCGCACTCGGCGAATTCTCGGGCTGGCGGGGTACCGAAGCCACGACGCCGGTCGCGATACTTTCCGGGAGCCATCGGGCTTTTTTAATGCCGGCCAACCCGTAAATCAAAATCCGGACAGACCCCATGTGAAATATTGAATGCCACGAGGACTCCTGCCCAGTCCGCGTTTACCAAACGAGGAGCTCTGCCAAATTAAGGATCCTGGTTCACTCCTTCGCCAAACTCGTCCTTTAGGAACCTCACTTTTCGAATAAATTGTCTTCCGTGCCAACATCCTTAACCTCTTGTCCTACCCGCTAACTCCCGATTGCTGGGCCCACAATGAACAAGGTCGGTCACGCGTTAAGCCATTTACCTGTTTAGCCGTGTGCTCGAATTTGCGTATGCGTCTTATAACACGTATTATATATTTCAGCGCAACGAAAGTAAGAAAATATCGGGAACAACTGAACCACGGATCTGACTCCTGTTGTTTACGTTTGTCCCGAATGAAGTACCACGAGTCAGGCTAGTGTTGTTTACGTTTGGTCCGAACGAGGTACCACGGGGCAGGCTGGTGTTGTTTACGTTTGGTCCGAACTAGGTACCAGGGATCAGGCTCGTGCTTACTGTTTTTGACCCCAGTTTCTTACTACGAGTCTCACTCGTTGTTGTTGGACAAGGGGTTAACGGTGTATTTATGGCACTGTTCGACACTTTTTCACGGAGTTTTCATTTCCTTCGTCTTCCTTGACCGTACCAATTTGGATCTGCTATGTGGCCCGACAACTGACCGACGTGGCCCGTTCAGTGCTCAAAAATTCGGGAAGCGATTCTCTAAAATGCCGTTCTCTTCTCTAAGCTAATTATACTGGCAGAGCAGACGTCTGTGCAGAATCCTGCGCTTTTTGTGTAATCTTCTCGGAGATGGAGTTAACGCGTATAACAATTCGAGAAACGATAATGTCACGCAGGACTGTCCGAAGTCGTGAGGAAGATCCCTTTGATGTGGTTCCGGGTGCTATTTACACGGCAGTTATCTGATTCACACATCATTAGCTGGCTGTGACACATTCCCGGTGAAGTAGCGCGATTGAATTAACACGGGACGAACTCGGGGGGCCCGGGAACTAAGTCGGAAGCGTGGCTACAATAGTGTTCGACGGGGGGAAAAAAGAAGGGTACCGAGGACACGACGGTCGCGATGCGTTTAGCACGATTAACACCGTCGTCGTTCCCCCGGTTGGCGTCCGACCCACCTGTCCGATCTCGGGGACGACAAATATCGGTTTCCGTGGAATCGGCTGTATTACCAGCAATTCTCGTTTCATCTAAAATTCACGAGTGTCGTCGGAGGCGACTAATGGCCGCGAGCGCGACCCGTGCACGCTCCTCCCCGGTCGTTTCGAAAGACGAGGAGAGGAGACTGGCCGGGAAGAGGAGGACGCGACGCGGCGAGCTCATTGAAATTCAAATGTCAATCTCGAGAGTGCGAGCATATATACTAACGAGCCGGCGGACGGGACGGAGGAGCGGAGGGGCGGCCGTGGAGGTGAATGCAGAGTGCTTTTCGTGTCGTGATGTCGAAAACGGTCGCCGGATCGCGCCCATGTTTGCTCTCGAATTCTGCCGGCCGGGGATCTCGAGTTCCAAGGCTGCGTTCGTCTTGTCAATGTTGTTTTACAACCACGCTCTCGGAGTCCCCGTGGACACGGGCCTCTCTCGGGCCTTTAAAACGCGGCCGGGCTGATTCGGCGTTGCTCCCTCGGCACACTCGACGCCCAGGGCCCGGGCAACGAGGACCCGCGCAAATAAGTCCACCGAAGCCCGTACCCGGGCCCTGAAGAGCCTCCGAACTAGGTAGCCTTCGAAAACATTGCGACAGGCTGTTTGATGAAAGTAATTCGGTGGATCGTAGCGGACGGCCTGGGACTTCTAAATTAGCCTATCGCGATTCGAATCGGTTGCAGAAAGCAGCGCGGAAATGAATTTGTTACGCGAGAATCGCCGGAGCCAATTTTCTCGAGCGCTCGCGCGAAGTGGAAGCGTATTTTCTTCGGGAGAAATTACAGAAAATGGCCGCGCACAGGTCTCTCGGTTTCTCCGCGGTGTTTGCTATCGATGAATTATTGAACTCGCGCGTCCGTTCGAACACGGAGAACCAGGTGCCCGGTACGAGGAGCCGGTGCACGGTTGCTATCAGCTTATTTTCCTTCGCTCGAACTGTTCGAGGCCGTCGGACATTCGAGGGATTCAAGCGCGGTGACGCGATATCGCGGGCGAGCAAACGACGAGTCCCGGATTACGGTGCTTATATACGTTTACCTAAATGGCGGGCAATTAGAAAGACGGTAATGAAAGTGCCAGTCGAATAGCGCGTTTCGCCGCTTCACCAATAAACAGGCTGTTTTACGGTGCGCGGACTCCGGGACTCGAGCTCCTCACCTAAATTTCCCACAGTCGGCATTAAATTCGTGCTGGGGCAACCTCGAGAGCTCGATCGTATGCGCGCCCGCGCGCGCGCGCCTGCACGCCCGCTCACGTCCCCGCCACGGCTAACTGAATACTTATTAATTAAGGATAATTGCCGGAATTTACGATATCGCCGAGATTTCGCGGGTTCCCGCCGTCGTCCTGCGGGCTGGCTCGCTTTCGCTCTGCTCCTCGATCCGTGCGACGTGTCCCTGTACTGTAATTTTTATTTTTATCGCCGCATACTCCGACTCGCTTTCAGCCTCGGTCACAGGCGTTCGCTTTTTATGGCACCACGGATGCCGAAGCCTCGAATTCTTTCGGTTGCGACGGCTTTGGCCAGCAAATTTTCGATCTAAATCTCGAAATTGGGATTTTTCAAATACTAGAGTTCACGCAGTTACGAATGTGGTTCTGATCTAGGGCTTGCACCATTTTCCAAATGCTAGATTAATTTTACTGTAAACGCGGCTTTGAATCTAGAACTCAATTGAGTTCACGCAGTTGCGAATGTGGTTCTGATCTAGGGCTTGCACCATTTTCCAAATGCTAGATTAATTTTACTGTAAACGCGGCTTTGAATCTAGAACTCAATTGAGTTCACGCAGTTGCGAATGTGGTTCTGATCTAGGGCTTTCATCATTTTCCAAATGCTACATTAATTTTACTGGAAACGCGGGAGAGCTCTTAGCATTTTCTATATGCTGGGTTCACGAAATCGTAACTATGGTTTTGATCTAGGGCTCTTATCATTTTCCAAGTGCTAGATTAATTTTACTGTAAACGCGGTAGAGCTCTTAGCATTTTCTATATGCTAGCTTCAAGCAATCGTATATTGTGGTTTTGTTTTAGGGCTCTTATCATTTTCCAAATGCTACATTAATTTTACTGTAACCGCGGGAGAACTCTTAGCATTTTCTATATGCTGGGTTCACGAAATCGTAACTATGGTTTTGATCTGGGGCTCTTATCATTTTTCAAGTGCTAGATTAATTTTACTGTAAAAGCGGTAGAGCTCTTAGTATTTTGTATATGCTAGCTTCAAGCAATCGTATATTGTGGTTTTGATTTAGGGCTCTTATCATTTTCCAAATGCTAGATTTATGCGACTGCAAACACGCTTTTGCTTTAGAGTTCTTAGCATTTCGAGCTCTTGCAATTGTAAAAGTGGTTGACCTAGGGCACTTAATATTTTCCAAATGCTGGATTTATTTGATTGTGAACGTGTTTGTGATCTAGAGCTCTCAACATTTTCCACATGCTGGATTTATTCGATTGTGAACGTGTTTGTGATCTAGAGCTCTTAACATTTTCCATATGCTGGATTTATTCGATTGTGAACGTGTTTGTGATCTAGAGCTCTTAACATTTTCCATATGCTGGATTTATTCGATTGTGAACGTGTTTGTGATCTAGAGCTCTGAACATTTTCCATATGCTGGGTGTTTTCAATTATAATGGGTGTCCTAAAATGAGCTGACATTTTCATTTATTAATGAAACGTACTTTTTTGAAAAGTATCAATGTTTTTATTTTATTATAATGTACAAACCTGGAGGTTAAGTGTGGAACACAATATCTGACAAATGGCCGCCTCGTCCTTGTTTGCAAACGTTAACTCTTTTGACGAAATTTTCGCTCACATTTTGGCATAATGGCGGACTAATTTCTGCAATGCTGCGTTCAATTGCTTCCATCAGCTCCGGAATGGTCTGTGGATCATTGGCATACACTTTCCTTTTCAGAAAACCCCAAAGAAAAAAGTCCAATGGCGTGAAATCGCACGATCTTGGAGGCCAATTCACATCGCCGCCGCGGCGCGAGATAACACGACCAGGAAACTTCGTCTGCAGTAACTGCATTGTTTCGCCCGCAGTGTGGCATCTTGTTGGAAGAATATGTCTTCCAAGTCCATGCAGTTCAATTGATTCCATAAAAAGTTGGTTATCATGTCACGATAACGAACACCAGTGACGGTAACCGCATTCCCAGCAGCATTCTCAAAAAAGTACGGCCCAATCACACCTCCAATCCAAAATCTGCACCAAACAGTGACTCGTGGTGGATGCAAGGGAAGCTGTTGAATCACTTGTGGATTTTCGGTCCCTTAAATTCATCACTCATCGCTGAAAATAATTTTGCAAGATGGTACGTTATGATGACCGAAATCCGTGCGGACTATTCGAACCGTCTCTGCAAAGTTTTCACCATTTTTGTATTGAATTTTCACAATTTCCATGCGTTGCTCGATCGTGTAATTCTCCATGACTAAACCTCAATCCTTCCTGATGCCAGTTGTCAAAGATCAGTATTCTATGTTCGCCACAAAAATAAAAAAAATGGCGCGCAATTTAAAATGTCAGCTCTATTTGAGACACCCTTTAAATATGTTTCCCAAAGATCACTTTTTGAGGAATCTAAAGATTTGACGGTTACAGAACCGTAAAATACATTGTAGACGCAAGGGGTTAATAAAGTAGGGTGATCGGTAACGATAGGCCGGAAATCGATCTCTCGCCGAGGCCGTAGCTCTCGGTCGCGATAAAATCGACGTTAAAAAGCTCCCGCTTTCGCCGATAGCCCCGAAAGCGAGAGAAGGAGCGAGAATGAGCGAGCGAGCGGCGTTATCGTGAATTGAGCGCGTTCCGCGGCCGCATAAGCAGCCCCGGGTACACCTGTAACTCCTCTTCTTTATCTCTTCCCCCGGCCTCTCGCTCTCTCCTCAGGGGTATCAGTTGCTGATCGATTCAACCTGTGGGTGGTCTCGGCCGCGGGTACGTGTGCTGTAACCCTACTCTCGTCGGAGGCTACCCGGTGTCTCGAACGTAACCGGTGTTAATCGTCCGCCGTGGAGGAGGGAGGACCGAACGGGGAAGAGCATAGGCGACACACGGTTGCTATAGAGGGACGGGTTAACGGCGATCGAACGAGTCACCGGGTACCGCGTTTACGATTCCCCGTCGCCGGGTGTTTTATGGCATCGTTCCTTACCGCGGAACTGCCCGTCGCGTCGACTGGTAGCTCGCGCGAGAAAAATCACGAGCCGGCGGATTCGGCCGGCTCGATACAATAATTTCCCGTGAATTCATCGTTTCCCTCGTTCGACGAGCACGGACGACAAATTTCGAGGCCCCGCGAGACTCTCGGATATAGTCCCGGCAGGCCTACACTCCTCCAATAGGTTTATCCCTTCAGGGGCGACAGGCGATCCTCGGTTTCTTCCTGTTGGATCGACGTTGCACGATAAACTCCCGTGGAACGCGATCATAAATGGTCTAATACAAATTTGTATCTCTCGTGGTAGAAAGTTTAAAGACTCCTCGAACAATTCTTTGTTAATTCAACAAATAATCCTTTCACCTCTTTGTGTTACAATGTCCATATTAATGTAAAATATTGTTGCGTATCTATATGTAAAGTAGCTCACACGTCATGCGATTGGTATACAACACTATCGTATTTCCGCTGATTGCGGAAAAATACTTATGTCTATTTTAGTTGCCTCATACAATTGAGAAGCCAGTTAAGAGGTTAATTATTTCTGTTTCTATAACATTGACTTTTTACTATTGCGTCGATTTCACATCAAGGGATAGTATTTCGACGAAAGGACCAATTTCATTATTCCGTATATTTTAAAATCACAACCTACGCAGTGAATTCTCGATGTATGTCAACAACACGGGTCTTGCCAGCGTCGTGTATCGTCCAGGTGACATACCCGAGCCGTGTTATGTTTACATTCCTCGGCGTCCGAGGCCTCGTGTACCCCGCGGTAGTGGGGATAATTCCGCGACGTTTATCACTCAGGTCTTGGCGACATATATAGAGAAATCTAGTAATAAGGGTGACATTAAACATCCTCTGTTTTCAAATGTGTTTTTCTCTAAAAATAATAAATATATCCGAACGAATCGAGATGCTGGTGTTCGAAGAGGCTTGTCATTGTAAGTTTTTCGCACAAGGGGCACGGAGCATCGCCTCGAGCCGTCTTTACGTGGTTTATGGCACCGGGACAGCCTCGAAACGGTGAACCTTGGCGCCCGGATTTTTGCGTATCGTGATTTATCCGTTCCCGTTTCGTCCCGCCGTAACGACGCGAGGAAATCGTGATTAATCGTAGCTGCACCTACGAAATATTCGAGCACGTCGCACGGCGGAATAAAAAGTGTTCGGCCAAGGTGTTGTTTCGGACACGGCGCGCTGTCGATGATTAATCGTAGCGATCCGATCGTCGGAAAAAAGGTCGGCTGCGAATTTTGCACCCGGTACGTGGCCGAGGTTGTTCAGCGGCCCGGGATGGGGGTGTAAAAGACCTGGAAACAAATGAGGTACAAGGGTGGTAACCTACACTCGCGCATATCCGATGTGGCTCCCCTAATATCCGTCAGGGATTTTTGATCATGCTAATTTGAGGCGTGTCAACAACCTCGATGGCTCGATGCACCGTCGACTAGCTCGGCCCTGTGGGCGGAATGTCGGATGAAATGTGGCCAAACAAATTTTCCTAATTGAAATAAATGATGGCGGCGAGCTATCCTGTTTCATACCCCGGAATCATGATTGTACTTAGTCGAAATGTTAAAGTAACTTCGTGATTCGCGACAGAAAATAATGAATTATTCCCTAAAAATTAACACCGCCGTGTCATTTTTCGTGTGTGCGTGTCAGTTATAAATTTTTGGGACTGTTTTTTTATATGTCTTGACACGTAATTATCGGGATATGTGTTAACGGAAATTAATTTAAACTCATGCGGCTCTAATTTTGTCGGTGTCAAGGTGGATTGGCTTTTTATTTGGTTGAATACGCAGATTCAATTATAAATGGCTTTGAATGTAAATTGTGGCACAGTCAACTAAAATGTTTCTCTTTTGTATTTGTTGATACACGATTACGCTGAATGGTAATATTAAATTTAAATTCGTGTGACAGATCGATGTATAAATTAATTCGAAACGTAACAGTTTACTTGAAGGATATCACAAGTGCGTTAAAATAATTTTGCTCATAATTTTCTAATGATATTGGTCGACGATAATAAATTCTCGTGACTCCAGTTCAATCAATATCGAATCGAATCGACGTAGGAATAAATCGGAGCCACAGTTTCCTCGATAGATATTACTCAAAAATCGAAACAATTGCTCGAATTATAAACGGCTCTGACTATAAATTGTTAATACCCCGAACTGTAATTTTGCTGACCGGTTTCTCGTTTGCATCTCTAGACTCCAGTCCAATCAATATCAAACGGAATCGATGTACGAATGAATTGGAGCCACAATGGTTTCCGCAATATTGCCGTAGTGTAAAAACTCAAAACGATTGTTCCAATTCTGAACGGTCGTAACTATAGATCGTAATACGGTCGGGGATGAATAATTTACGGTTCAGATGCCCGCGTCTGGAATACCGCGGACGAAAGCACGTCGGTTGCCCGCGCCGAGCGATATAAATTAAGGCTCTCCGGCCTCGCCGGTTACTCACCCGGTGCATTATGGATTGCCGTTGCCCAGAAGATATAGTCTCGCCTTTATCAGGTTTAGATCACTCGCATTGCTCCGCCGGGGCGTATGCAGTTCATTAATTCGTATTTGCGATAGGCGTGTCATGCGTGCAAATCGCGGAACGCTCTCGCTCTTTGAGCACTCACTTTCGCGGCGTTACCGAGGGGGGGAGCACCGCGGCGCGGGTTCCGACCCGTATCTCCGAACGCAATTAGCGCTGTCAGATCTAAATCTGTCACTTTCACTTCGACGATTCAATGGTTTCATTAGTCCGTGGAAAATCCTGCCGTTCCTAACCCGCTCGCCGCGACCGCGGCGTTATGATTTACTCTTCCTGTGTGCCCCGTTGCGAGAAACCGAGGCTGCAGGAAGCTCCAACGCATTGGCCACCGTGCTATCCATAAATCGTTCCCATAACTCTCAGTCCGGCGCAGATATGCTAATCCCTGCTCTGGTCTTAATCATTTAGTCTTAATCAAAGCGAAAAGATTAAGCCAGATCGATTCGAGAGTTTTACCGCCGCGTAATTAGGCTTTTCCACGGTTCCTCGTTGGACAACCCTGTGGAAGATTAACTGTAAACGCTAAAAAGGTTTTTCTTAATAAGTACTTAACAAATCCGAGTCTGAAATTTTCGTTAAGGAGAAACCCGCCTCAAATGACCCAAGGAACAGTCTCGTTCTCCGACATTTTTGGGACACCCTGTGTCTGGACATTTTATACAGACATGAAAACAATTAGCCGACAAAGGGTTACACTTCCATAGTTGGAACAACGATAACGAAACACGCAGTACATCCTGCTAGCGCAGGAGCGGTGCAAGAGGTCGTAGGCTTTCGAGATCGAGCATAATCGTGTTCGGTAAAAATTTGCGACGCCTCGCAACGGCGGATGAGAAACGACGCCTGCAAAACGCGACAGCCATAATCTGCCATAGGTTATGAATCCCCTTGTGAACGTGACGATGCGTACCGGGTGCAGGATCGTCATCCGTGGATATGCGTGCGCGTGTCCACGGGGGTGGTCCGCACTTCTGCCGATGGAAACCAGCTGCTAATCACGGTCCCCGTTATACGCAACGCCGGCGACGTATTCAGCGTCCCTTTTGCCGGCGATCCTCGTACCCGGCAATACACACCTATGTATTACCTGCGGTTCTCTTCTTCGTCTCTCGCGTGGCTACCTACTCGCGGCTGTCAGCCTGCGGCACGTTCTTATCGAATTTCGACGAATCCCCGACGCCTCGTTGAAACCGTTGCCCCCGGGGGAGATCGTATTTAGCGCGGACGGCTTTCTTCCGAGTCGAACAAAATCGCCCTTTCTTTCGCGTGCAAATACGCCGCACTGGCGTGTAAGTTATTCGACACGAAGCCACCGTTCCCAGGTCTGCTTTCCCGCAAAAATCCCGCGGAAATTACAGTCGGAGCATCGCCGGGAAAATGCTTTTCTTCGGTGCAGACTGTTTCGGTTGTTCATATCTCGAGTACTGGAACTGCGAACCTCGTTTCTACTTCTTTGAGAGTCGCTGGTTTGTATCATCTAGGTTCCTAAGCTGTGATGTCCGACTTGTGAGTTAGGCTACCTTAGAAAACATTTTGAAAATTGGTGATTTACTGCGACTTTTATTAACACTAGATTGCCGGAGCGAGTCGATTTGACTCGTTTACGATTTTATCGCTATATACAGTGACTCCCACTAATATTCGGACGCATTTAGAAGTCGCATAACTTTGTCAATATTAGACTATACTGCCTGAATTTTTCTGAGAAGTTAGAACAATTGGTTCGGTACATAACGTGAAAAAACAATGTTTGAAAGCACTAACGGTTGTATTTTGCAACTTTTTTATGTTGGCTTATGTTAAAAATTTAAAAAGTACGTTTTGTACGCCTGTATCAATTATACATATTCTGAATATTTCGTCTAAATCGGCCAACGTTGCTGCAAACGTTTAACTATGAAAGCTTAAGGGTGAAAGTCGCAGAATTTTGGTCGGGGAATTTCGCCCTCGTGTGATCATTTTGAAACATCTGTAGCTCATTGCAACGTTGACCGATTTTTTATGAAATTCTCAGAATATGTATAATTCATACAGATTTACAAATCGTACTTCCTAAATTTTCAATGTGAGTCCACGTAACAAACTTGCAAAATACAACTTTTAGTATTTTCTCTGCAATTTAGATCAATTGCAATTTTTCTAAACATTTTTGTTCACTTTACGTAGCAAACCAGTTGTGCTAACTTCTTAAGAAAATCCAAGTAGTATGGTCCAATGTTAACAAAGCTATACGATTTGTAAGAGCGTCCGAATATTAGTGGGAGTCACTGTATATAGAAAAACTTGAATAATTTTTTTTTTAAACATATACTGGTTTTTAATAGAATTATGAAGGTAGGTATCTGATCACCCTCATTATGATACAATACCATTAATCTGTCAGACGGAATCACTAACTGAGCAGACTCCTCCTTTTTCGTCCGGTAATCTAGTGTTAAAAAAATGATATCTTTTTAAATGTTAGACCATACGATTTCGATTTTTTTTTGTTGAGAAATTAGAACAACTTGACGTGAACTTGTTTACTACTTTTTTATGTGGGCATATATTGAAAATTTTATGAATAAGAAGTTTGTAAAAAAACAACTTTTACTATTTTCTCTGTAATTCCGATCAATTTTTCAAAATTTCTTTTCCATTAGTATATGTCCGAATATTGATAAGAGTCACCGTATGTACATTTTCTGTAAATGGTGTTTCAGTGGTGTTGTCTGTTTTAACTGCTGGAGTAGTTAATATAATATAGTCTTTAAACAACATCTTTAGAACGTCTCTAGCTCGCGATTAAACTCACAGTACATAAAAAGAACAGAAGAATGCTGTTGTATCGTTTTCAGGTTACTGAAAATTGTTAAACGGAGGAATCACTTTTTCCTTAAGACCTGTTCCCTGCAATCGACGTAGAACGTTCATATATTACATAAACATCAGCACTCTACTCGTCAAATAATAATACCTATTTCGAATGATCGCGTTATATCAAAAACGATCATTAAAATCGTCTTTCGAACAGCACTCCCGAACGAAATCATTATATCGCGTTGCTGAGAGTAGCTGGTCGATTCCCAACTGAAATAATCATTGCAATTGAAAGATTGGTTAAGAGCTCGGCAGGAAGTCGTGGATGTTCAAGACGTGTTAAGATTCGTGTCGAAATTTAATATTTCCTCGGCATCACGATCCAATCTGATTGAATTCGATGGGTCAACGAAACACTTCCTGAAAGTATGTTTCCACTTCTCGTATCGTTTCGCGGGCTCGAACGCCGGCAACGTTTCTTCACGCGTTACGCAGTCGCAATCGCCGGAAAAATTCGCAGCGTAATTCGCTCGATAGAGTTTTCATCGGCTGCGAAAGTGAGCGGGATGCGTTTCCGAGGGAGCGGGTAAACAGCTGGGACTACCTCTGAACCGTTGAGTAATCGCGTGTCGTCGAAAGCTTGTTACCTGGTAACGTAATCTTACGTCTTCTTCTTCTTCTCTCGAGAAAACTCACGTTCCCGTAACCACGAACAAGAGAGAGAGAGAGAGAGAGAGAGAGAGAGAGATAGAGAGAGAGAACAATTAAGAACATTGTTGCGCATTCCCGGGGAGGCAGCTCCGCCGATCACAATGAACGGTAATCAAGCTGGCCGGTGAAAAAATACTAGAGGAGCAGGAGGGGAGCTAAAAAGAAAAAAAAATCAGAAGAAGGAGGAGGTTATTCCCGATACTTTTACGAGCCGCGTATCCCCCTACAAATCGCTCATTAAGCGGGTCCGTGTCTCCTATTCTGAGAACACGTTTCCAGACACGGTGAATCGGACGCTGGTCCATCATCTCACCACCTAATCAGAATCTTTCACGATCCGTCCGACGAGTAAATGCAAATGGCTGTAGGTGAAGTCCCGTTGATAGCCGGGACTGGCGTTTCGAATGCAATTAACGGCGCCGATCGAACCGTATCATGGATTACAAAATCAAACGGAGTCCTGTGTACACGAAAACCACAGACCGGACGACACGACCGTCGTTTAGGCCCGTTTCACGCTTACCTGTCGCCTTCGATGTGTGTAACACGCTCCTCGATTCCCTCAGGTAATGTCCCTTCGTTTAGATTAGGTTCTTCCACCAGTTCTTGCTCCGTTTCGCTGGAGTGACTGGGAAGCCGACTTCTATTATTATTATTATTATAATGTCTCTTATCTTTTGGAGGGTAGGATTGACCCAACTCTATTGCGTTGCTCTGTAAACAAAGATTTCTTTTTATTTCATTATTATACACATTATACTATTTACAATTTGCAACATAATTACCTGAAAACATAGCATGTGAAGAACTTCGCTACGACTGTATCGTAAGAGCAATCTGTGTCTACAACAACAAGGATCACATTTCGAACATTTGATGTGACTTTTTCACGAAATCGTTTGCATTCATTTAGTCAAGATTCCTGAATGGAATGCAATCTCGAGTCTCAATAATAAACACAAGTTATTATCACCCATTCAAACAGACTGTCATTTCTTGTTGAAATTTTCATTTCTTTGCCTTCAAGATCGTCCGAAGGTCATGGTATACGAGGTCGTTGAAATCGTCTCGATGCAGGCTATAATACTGTTAAGTCAAAAATGCAAAGTGCCATTTAAGAAAATGAAGGTGACCTTGACAATACTGAAGAAAAAACTTTTTTATTGCAATGTATAGCCAATCGAAAACTTTTCTAGGAAATATTTGTCCGATTATCGCAAGTACTTGAAAAATCGTGGAAAGTGTTATGTGGGACACCCTGAATACCCAAAGAAATAAATTTGTTGAACGATTTCTCATTCGTGCATCTTTACAATTTCGATAATCGTGAATTAAGAATTTCTAGAACCAGTCGTTTTGACGGGTCCCGTAAACCTGATGTAAAAGAAACGTATTTGGCTTCCGCGGCTTCCAACCGACGCAGACACCGCTTCTTTCGCATAAAGGTCTAGTAAGTCTTATGTAGGGTGAAGCACACGGTGAATTGTGGGATCATATCCACGGCAGGAGTTTATGGGACGACCTGACGGACCGTCGGGCACGGACGGAGTCGGGGCCCGACGATAGGAGCCCGTCCGGGGTCGCTCGGTGCGTGTACCCGCGAGTTTCTCGCAGCTCGAACAGGCCCCGGCGTGTACACACAATACCCTCGACCTGTGCGCTCTAACGGTGAAACCTGGGAGGAGGATTTCACGCGACGCTCTCGCAGAAATCTCAATTCTCGGAAGAGTAACACCGGGCCCCGATAGAAAGCCGGGAGACGACGAAGAGAAGAGGCAAAGACACGGCGCGATGCGCGGAGCTGTTGGCAAAGGGGGTCGAGGGGGGTCGTGCGATCCAGAGAAAGAGGGATAAATAGAGAGAGAGAGAGAGAGAAAGAGAGAGTGAGAAAGAGAAAGAGGCACCTCGTAACGCCCGTTGGTTATACGAGGATAATACAGACAAATCGTAATCCCAGGAGGCTCGGGAACGAGTGCCGATTAATTCCGAGATGAGCCCTGTCAAAATACAGGCACCGCCGTTAGGGCCGATGCTCCCACGTACCGGGGCTAATCTTGACTAATAACTGTCGCAACTGCGCGCAATAGGGAAAAGAGGGAACCTGTTGAACTCACTGCCAAGTGGCCACGAGACGCGCTGCCGTTGCGGTGTGTCCTCGCCGAGGCTGTGTGTATGTTTATGGCAACGGCTCCCGTCTCGTCCCGTCTCCCGTTCCGTTCTCGTCCCCGTGTTCGTCTCACGGCCGCCGCCGCCGCCGCCGCAGCAGATACGTCCATAGATCAGAGATTACCGGGATGAACCAATCGCCTTTCCTGTTTCAGAATCCACCGCGGACAGGAATGCGTCTGGCATTAAACGTCCCCCGTCGGCCGATCGATCGGTTCCTTCTCGCGCGACCCCTGCACGTCTTGTCCGGCTGCCATTACGATAATCGTGCGACGCGGATCCGTGAATCGGTAACGTGGGAATGCCGGGACAGGCCCAAGTATATTTTTCGGTGGACGACCATGGGAATCCTGTGTTACACGCCGAGGATCCTGATCGTCATCGTTCGCCAATCATTCTTTCCATAAATCCCTGTTCCGAACCGTTCTCACATTCTCTATTTTATTTCTCGTTTCCACGCCGTAACTATTAGCTTTCTTCAGTCGTTATACTCGCTGTACTATCAAGCGATTACAAATTCATTTTGAAATAGTAGTAAGTTCAAAGAGCACATACTGTGTAGTTTCATGGAGGACGAGGGCCAACCGAGGAGGATTCGAAAGCTGCGTCTTGTTCGACTTGAATGTCACCATTTTGTAGCGTTTAAACGCGAAGCGTACATATGGTCGTGCGTTAGGAACGAAATGTTTTCGTTAATAGGTTTTAATCTCCGGCTGATAAGGCAGCCTGTGTATCTGCGTGGACGGCGAGGCTCTGATCGATACGCTACATGAAATTCTTCGAGTCCGCCAAGCGCGTTAGAACTTTTTATCATTGAGAGTGAGTTTCTTCCTTGATCAGGCTCGGGAAAGGTCTGGCGCGAAGCTGTAGACCTTCGAGTCGGTGTTGCTATTAATTGAGACTTCGAAACCGGCGGACTGTCCGGCTTTGAAAAATGGTGCAGCCGTTTCGCTAATATATTTCCGCGGACGTTATCTAATCCGCGAGCGGGGCTCAGCCGGCGGACATCGTGTGAAATGTCGTCGTCGCGGGTAATTCCCGGTATCGCTACCGGTTTGAGGAGGTCGTTAGATGCCCAGGCAACAACATTTTCATTAGACCAGTCAGAACCGAGAAAACCAGAAATCGAGGAGGAACATTGTTCGCGTTCGACGGGATACAAATCCTGCTCGCTATGCGAGCGAGTCTGCATGCAGCCCGTAAACAACGTTTTGTTTAGGGGCCTGAACTTCCCGGTGAGTTATTGTATGATCGCCTCGCGTAAGAACTAGCGTGACCGAAAGGTTTCTGGGCTCGTTTAATTACGGTGTGCTTGAAGTTTTTATTGCGCCGCGTTATGCTCTATCGCGATGCACGCGATCGCCGCGGGATCTTGGGAACAAAATATTGCCGGGCCCCCGTACGGAAAGCGGGGATTGCCCGAACAATTATCATTATTCAGTTCCTTTTTTTTTCCTCCGTCTAGCGAGGCGTCCAACGTCAAGCTGTGCCCTTTCGCGATCAGGTGTTTTATAATCGTACCGATCGCGAATCCGCTCGGAGCCCGTGATCGGCTCGCTGCACCCTCTTCCGGTTCGAACGAGCTCGGTTCTCTTCAATTTTTTCAAATCCAGGTAAGCTTGACTCATAGCAGCGTTCTAATTAAAAGCTTTTGGACATACCTTGATTGATTGTTTATTTAAGATACATTTCAAGTAGTGCGATATTGGTAGTACGATATCTAATCAGTTAGGTATCAATTTTGTGATTTCTGTAAAATATACTGCGCTTTAGAATGAACGGAGCGAATTCCTTCGTCGAAAACGGAACCCTGAGATAATAGCAAGGAGATAATTTCAGGATACATTTATTCACAATTACTAAATCTATAGAACATGCTATTTGCTGAAAATCAGTGACAAATGTGACAAATTCGTGCGAGGGACCAATGAGAGTTAAACAGAAAGACATGTAGTAATGTAGGAATTGTTTCAGCCATTTTTAATGGCGTTGCAGAGGGTTCAAGTGCGAAAGGTTAAATAAATTGCCATGCTTTTACTAAATTTGTGTGGTTCTAGTCAACGTGCCGAAGATAGCTAGATACAAAAAAATGCTATAACAAATTAATATCCATAACATAATACAGGGTTTTCTCTATATATGTCGTCAAAGCCTGGATGATCAACGTCGCGGAATTATCCCCACTACCGCGGGATATACCCCGTTAGGGGCAGCGAAGCTTTAGAGGCCTCTGACGCCGAGTGTAAACATAACACAACTCGGGTATGTAGAAATATATCGAGAATTCACTGTAATAGGTGTCCCGTAATGGCCGCAAATCGCAACGTCCCCTGAAATAATTGCATAAATCGAGAAATTGTTGAACAAAGCCAGCAGAGTCCGTTAGCATGGGGTGTTAACAGTTCTCTCGCATTAGACGGATCGCTCTCGGTACGTATCATGAGAGTCGACATTGATTCTCGCGGATCTCATCGATCATGTTCGACGTCACGTCACCGGACCCGTGGTCAGATCGAGCCGGCGAAATCGTTCGCCAGGTATAATCAACGCTAACCACCGCGTTCCCTCGAAAACACCATGACTCTTACGTGATCGTCGTTTGTCTCTGACGTGCGGGACTCGAAATCGCCGGTTTCCAGCACGTACGAGAGCATGCGCTCTGACGGCTCGTCAAGAGCCCTCGACGAGAGGGGAACACACGTACACCGATCCACCGATCTAGATCGGCGAGGAGCCGAACGATCCCGGGGCCGTGGCAACAAATTGAGTTCAACGATGATTCGATCGCGCTCCGATCCAATACACCTTGCAATTTGCGAAAGAAATCGCAACGGCGGGGATGGAGCCGCGGTCACGCACTCGTTGCATACATTGCCGCACTGTTTCGTCCGGTTCGGCTACCTGGTCGTTGCATGCGCAGTCCTGTTACCTGAGACCATCCCGAGACGATCAATCCTTGCCAGATTATCGCGAGGAATCCGTCGATCGCGATCTCCAGAGTTCCAGGGTGAGATGGCCGATTTTTATAACTAAACATTCCTCGGTATCGAAATAATTCAACGAATATGCGTATGAATACTGATCTGTGTGGACATGTGGTCCTTCACCTCGAGTAACTTCTATATTATGGGTTGTCCAAGAAATTATTTCTACAGATACAGTGATTTCTCTATACAGGTCAGGTGAAGGTCATAATATTACAGATCGTTGGATTCGTCTTGACCTCGGCTATCATATAGCGATAATAAAAATATATCATTCCATTTAAAAAAACTTCGATCACCTTGAAATCTCAAAAAATATAACCTTGAACAAATTTTTTTGCCTATCATAATATTTGCCCCCCCTGAACCAACTAATGTTTTCCTCTGAAATTTTCTTCTATCATAAAATACAAGCGAGATATTTTAGATGCTGGGGTTAGGTGAAACACCCTGTATATATCGCCAAGGACTGGACGATAAACGTCGCGGAATTATCCCCACTACCGCGAGCTATACCCCGTGAGGGGTCACGAAGCTTCAGAGGCCTCGGACCCCGAGTGTAAACATAACACGGTTCGGGTATGTCTCCTGAACGATACACGACGCTGGCAAGACCCGTGTTGTTGATATATATCGAGAATTCACTATACTACATGGTATTATGTAGTGTACATGACTTGTACTAATAACAATAAAAGCATGAACTGTTTGTGCTGAAAATTCTAATGTGTATCAGGTGTTCAAAATGGTGTCCGTTAACGTCGCGAATGCCTCGGATCTTATGCGGATCAAACTTTTCCTGAATAATTATCAGCTTGAGAACAAACAATGTTGAATACTCATATACTCGGAAATCAACGCTCTCTCTCTTGAGCTGCCGTAAAAAAGTAGAACATTCCATTCAAAAGGAAAAGAACAAAGTTGACCTTCAAATCTCCTATACAGCTCCATTTATATCAGTCATGTACACCACACGATATCCCCCTCTTTTGAAAAATGGCGGGTTTCGGTCGCTGGTCCGTGCAAATGCAGCGGACGATGCGTCCGCGTCGGAACAGTGCTCGTTAACGGAACAGGATGTCTGTCCACCTGCGTGGATCATTTCGACGGCGATTTTCGCGGGCAGACCGCGTCGAAATTGTGGCACGTGAGAACGCCATGAACTTCAGGCTGAAAAACCATCCGGGGGGAGGGCAGACGGAAAAGCAAGCCGGCGAACGAAGGTCGTGGCGGAGCCGGTGGACTGCTTTCCAGCGTCGTTTCACGCGTCAGCCATCGGCTTAATCGATCCGTGCGGCTCGCCGCCGCGCCGCGGTACCATCGATTAAACCGCGATCGAAAGAATCGGGGCCCCCGCTTATCTCTGGAATAGATCTGCGAGCCGGCGATCCCCGCGGCCGATCGAGAGAGGATAGTTCTGCGGAGCGGCAGGGACACGTTTTATAGGCTCGATCGAGATCACGATCTACCATATATTTTTCCCACCTTCCACCCCGGCGACGCGCGATGGGCAGGGGACGTCGGGGGCTGGGAAAGGGGATCGGGAGCGGGGACGAAGAGACGGTCCCTCGCAAGTCTTTGATGCGAGAAGAGAGGACGCGAAACGGAGAGAGCCCGGAGAGTCTCATCGGCCACTTCCCATGTTAATATCCGGTTATGCGTAAGGTATGGAGGCGTACGGCCAGTTTGCATGGAAACTAAGGCATTACCGTCGTGGACCACCGGCGTCGAACCACTCGTCGAACGGCCCTGTTTGCCGACACCTTGGAGGACGACTCTCCGGATCCCCTACTCCACGAACCTTCTCTCTCGGTCCTCTTATCGCCGCCCTCCTTTTCTCTTTCTCGGCCCGCTCACTCCGACAGCCTCGATTCCGATTCCACCGGACCCGATCCCTTCTCGCGCGCAGCCGCGGATCTTCAGATTACGCGGATCAACCGCATGGTTTTATCGACGGGACAGGGCCGGGCCATCTTCGACCCCGACGGAACTCTCTCGGTCCCGGGTCCCGAAACTTCCCATTCCAGCCGTGCAACCTTTCACCACCGACACGCGCGTTTTCTTCCTCTTTCGTCCCCCTCCGTTCTACTCTCGTTCGTCGGTTCCTCTCCTCGGTTTCTCTTTTCACCGAGAGAGGTCCGTTTCGATCCACGATTTGTTGTATCACCCGAAAATATGTAACTCCGCGTTCGCACCGATAAAAGAGGAGGGGGGACGCATATCGACACCGGTGACGCCGGTCTTGTCCGTCCAAGAGACTTCTCAACCTTTTTTTTTTTTTCACGGCGGCGGAATGAAAGGAACGGTCTTGATCGTTATATTGGGTGTAGATTAGACGTGGGTCGTCGATTACAGGTTTAGGCGACCCAGCCCCCACCCCCCCTTCCTCGAATTTATTCTTGCGCGCGGACCGGCCGACATACCGCCGCCGTGCTTCTCCTTTTTCCGGCACGGTGCAGCTCGAGTTTTGCACATAATGGTCGACTATGACACGACCGGGGCCAATGAAATCGTCCACATCCGCCTCTTTCTGATCGCTCCGCTATTGGCGGCGCGGCAAAGCGAATGCGGTATTTGTCTGACTCAGACAATACACTTTTTAGAATTCCCCAGTGTCAAAACGAGATACGTGACATTTTCAGCTGTGAATAATTTAGGTGATCTTAAAAAGCAGCTGGGTTACCGACCGAATGTATTGTTCTCCTTCCGAGTAAAAGTTGAATCTCTGGACAAAATGCTCCTAGTGAAGTTGTTTGTAATTTAACTGTTTGCCTACCAGGAGCTTATTAATAATTGTACCAAACGGAAGCTTGGTAATCTACTTTTACATAATAATATTAAACGAACTTATTAAGTTGCTGGGAACTATTTGTAGATTTATGATCGAAGTTACTATTACGGTTAAAGGATCTATCAAAAAGTCCTTAACCATGGACTATAGGCTTTAAAAACTTATGGAATAATCATCGGTGTTATGTAGCACACTAACACTGGGGCTGGTTAGAATGACTTGTTCTAATTTTTCGTCTTCCAAGCACGGAAATGATGAAAACGTCTTAATAAACTTCTTCATTCCACATTATAATCAAAATCTTGTCATTACTATAAAGAGCTACGTTAACACAAGAACAATAAAAATCCAACAAATATTTAATCCCCAAGAACGAAAAGACGAATAAACTAGTTCTTTTTTATGAAAAAAATTGAACTTGAAGACAATTGGTAAGCAGATCATTCCTCTCCACCACAATCGATCGTTTCAGGTTTCTGCTAGCGATTAGATATTGGCCGACAGTTTTCGCCACCGTAGAGTATACAAGTTTTCCAGAGGCAGTACACGGTTCACCTGTCGGCCGAAGCAGCATCCGCTACGGCCCTGTCTTCGTGACACCTATGTCTCCCCCTTCCCTCCCCCTGCTCAGATCTAAAAGTCCTCGGCGCCCACACTCGGGTTCCTAGGCTTAAAGAGGTTCAAAGTTCCCTCCGTGGTCGTTTACGCCTTATTTATTCTCGTAATTTACTCCCACGCGGCCCTTGCACGCCGGCAATTTATTTTACGACGATCATATCTGGAAGTGGCTGGCAGAGTGCCGCCCGGTCCTCCATACAGGTATAACCCTTGTGTACCGCTGGTTCACACTCTTTTTCAAGTTCGCGGGCTTTGAGCGGTTGTTACGGACACGTTGTACCTCTACTAGGGAAAAGGTAACCTTTATTTTATCGTTCCCGGTGACTCCTATTTTCCCTTTCGTTCGAGCGGAGAACATTCGTCCAAACGTGCTGCGCGTACGATTATTCCTTCCTAATTCTCAGCTGGACATATTATCTTTGGCCTTTCTCTTTGGAAGGAAATTGTTATAAAATTACACTGGAATATTCATTTTTCTTATTTTCAAGGAAGGAATTTGCAGACTTGATTATGTGTTATCTTTTACCAAAGGGACAATTTAACAAGTTAACCGCGTTCGACGTGTATACACGTCAATTCGAAACCGTATTGCACTGCGATTGTCGTTAATGAATTGTTAATTTCTTATCGTATAAAAATGTAATTCTTTCTCATTTTGCTTTACCTTTTTCGTAAAATTTATAACAGCAGCATTTGGCCCGCGTTCGACGTGTATACTCGTCATTGCTTGATTTTAATTCCGCGCACGTGAGGGCTTTTTAAAATTAAACTCCGCAGTTAACTGGTTAAGCCACTGCTGTATAAACATTAATGGAAACATTAACTCTTCAGGGATGACGCGCGGCTGATATTTATCTTTCTGTACGACCAGCGTTCTATGTTTTTTGACATTTTTCATAGCCATCTTTAGATTTTAGATAGTACCCAGAAATACCCGAGAGCGTATTGCTCCAGTTCGTTTGATTTTGTACAATGAAACTAAAACGAAATAGAAAACAAAAATGAAACATTCTTTGGAGACAATACAGAGTACCGATGTGTTTATTGTTTGATCGCGCCGCGAGGGGTCAAAGTCGCTGCAAAGTCGTCGGAGCATCCCGGAGACATCGATGCCCGCGCAAGACAGCAGCCGGTTGGCCGAGAGCGTTCTGCTCTTTAGCACGTAGGGCAAACCAGTTGTCCGCGAATTTTCGCGCGGTGGTTTGTGGTCCGTGTTCAAAGATCGCCTCGCCAAAAGGCGCTCTTTAAAGGAGGTCGTGAGGTGTTAAAGGACGCTAAGGAGGGCGTGTCGCCGGCCATTAAAAAAGCGTTGAATGCACCGGCCAGTCTAAGTGATGACGCCGGCATTCAACCGGCGTAACTCTCGCTAATTTCCCGCCATAAAGCCACCGGTTCGTATCGGAATAAATAAGCGGGTATATATCCCGACAGTGGGCACCGTTTACGCGGTAGGTGCGAAGTGGGGCTCGAACAACGGCCAGCGGCCGCCGCCGCGCGACACCGTCAACGCAAATTTACACGCGACCGGCCGCGCGCGTATAAATGATAATTCATTTTACGCCCGTTAGCGCCTGGCCGTCTCCGATGTATGAGCATCCTGTTCTCGACGCGTGAAACCACCCTCCGGATCGCTACCGGGACACCTTTTATCATCCTCGTCCATCGAACTGCTCGAGTCCCTCCAATCTTCCCGAAAGGAAGCGGTTGGAACGATTTATTTATTAATAATACAAAAATGATACACGCGTGAAAACTACTGTAGTCCTTCAATATAGGCACCAGCATTGTCAACAACTCGTTGCCAGCGACCTGAAAGTCGTAGTATGCCATTAGCAGTGCTTGTTCTGTTGACGGTTGAATCGAATGAGATTAGATCGGTAACTCATAGAGGACTATCTTTTTCTCGCCGTAACGCCTGCGCTTCGATTCGGAAGGAAGAGTCCATTTGTTGTAAGACAGGTAAGGCATAGACTAATATGTGGTAGCACTGAGAATAATTCATTCCGTCTCGCTTCGGCTTCCACAGCAGTGTTGCCACTATTACAGTTCCAGCCCTCGTATTTAGCGTGATCTCAATAGCCACCGAAGGATGTCTCAACCATTTCAACCAGATTAGGTGTATTTAGGTACACAGATCTCCAATGAATTCCTAAATATTCCTAAATATGAATTATCTTCCAAACAATTTTACACGGAATTAATTTGATTTTATTCGCATGAAATGCTTTTTACGCACGCGTGACGCTAATAGAGAACGTTTTTAAAAACATTTCGGATCTTCATGCAAAATAAAAAGTCGCAAATAATACAACATCTTCAAATTCCGGTAACGTTCTTTTACTTTTGTATGAGACCTATTCATTTTCTGTCATGAATATATAAAATCCGCAATATATCATCGACGCGTCCGCGAACATGTTTAGATCGAAGGCAACCTTTTCAGAGAGGCTCATTAAGATGTCCGTGTTTCTTTCTGGCTCCGGATAGCGTTCGCTAGTTTGATACCATGATCAAGGGTCCGGCCGGCTCCCCATATAAATTCTGCGGATTTTTTCGCGCGCCGCGAGCGATCCGCGCTCATTAACCGGCGCACGCGACCAGGGATAAACGTCGGAGCGGGCGTGAAGCGAATGAATATAAATACGCGAACGTAATTGGATCGTCACATCCGGGATATCTATCGGCGGCGTGGCTTGTAATTTACGGCCTCCGGCGTTCCTATAACTGGCATTGTTTTTCCGCTTTGTGCGCGCGTCGCGACACCACGCGGAAGCCGCACCGTTCGTTGTCGTTCGAAGATTTTAATTTATTCGCCGCGGCGGCAAGGACACCGTGCGCTCCTGTAAGAGAATAAAATGGAAAAATATGGCCGTCGTTTCGCGGCGATCTTACGGTGGTCCTCCGCCGGAGAAGATAAAGCGGGGAATTATGAGCGTCATTCTTGTAATCTCTTTTAGAAAGCGGGTTCATCGTACGTCATGAAACTCGATGCGCGGCGGGCACGGGCGACATTGAGGTATCTTAACGTCGTAATTCGTTTGCGTTTAATACCTCCCGCGCATCCGCCAGCTTCTGCTACCGGTCCACCGTGATGAACCGTAAATCTGTTTAAAAGTGACAAGGACCTTTTGAATAAAAGCTGCCTCCATTCAGACGGTCGCCGGCGCGGAGATAATATTTAAGGAATCCTTTACGGTTAACTGACTGTCCGACATTCTTGTCTGTTAAGTGCCGCCAGATTTGTACTTGGCGCGCGCTACGAAAAAGGATTTCGTTACTTGTTATTGGGGATATTGCGAAACTGAAAAAATCTCGACGCTCGAGCCTTGCTTGTACAGCCATTGTAATTGGCTTGTGCATTATTTATCTCTGAATAAACATACATTTTTACACTTTTGCGCTTCGACTCGGATACACTAGATTATGGACCTACAATGTGCCATTTATTAATGGAAGAAGACAAAATTCGGGAAATGTATACGATCACTGGTTCATCAAAACATGTTACAAATGATTAATGTAGCACACTTCCGATTGACGTTTAGTGATGATTATTCGATTTTATACAATTGTCACAAAAATGAGTTGTTGCTAGTAAAAGCAGGGAGAACGTTAGAAGAACTGAAGTCTGTCGATATATTATTTCCAACCTGCTAAAATTATTGAACAAAGAAAATACTTCCTAAGTGTCTTCTGGTTCTAGCAATTGAAGCACACAGTTTGCATTTTGCATAGGAGTCTGCAGTTTAGTAACGATAATGTACAGCACTGTATAATATTAATCTCTTCTACAGAAATGATGAGGAATTATTGAGGAACGAAGCGCTCAACAATAACCAGATTGTTCCATCGCCAAAACTACAAAATAACGAAAAATGAAGCATCACGTCCGGGCATTATTGGCCGCGAATAAACAGTAATTGGAGGAAGAATGATCGCAAGAGAATAATCTGCAGCGTTTGGCAAACAGCGTGAAATGATTCGCGATTTCCCTGAAGAAACCGGAGGATCCGGCGAGGCCGGGGCCGGTTGCCCAGTACCTGCGTCTCTCCGTTAAGTTACAACGACTGGCGCTTAACCCCTGACACGAGGTACAATGGCTGGACGGGACTCCATAATTGTTATTTTAATAAGCTAATTTTCGCGGCGCTCGAGCGGAGCAAAGCGCGTGAGCGAGGATGGAAAAGGTCCGGCGCGCAGGGGAGAGAGGAACGCCTCGGAGAGCCGGCAAAGGCGGGAGGAACGAGAGAGGAGAACAGGGATGAGAAGGTGCACCAGGTATGGCCCCATCGACGGCCACGTCGGACGTGCCGAGATTAACGGCCGTACTTCCGAGGGTCTCGACGATTTACCCGTAATAAACGTAGCCACGCTTCTTGCGCCGCGATTCGTCCTTCCTCGTGCCCTTTTCCGCGAAACTCTCTCGCCCTTGCCTTCTCCGTACGCGTGTCGCTCCCAGAAACCGCTGCGGAGCCCGCGCTACAAATGTTTATTGCTCCGGCAGTGTCTCTAGAACCATAACTACACACTGTTCCAATAGCATGTTAACTGACAACTTGCTTCGCGGAGGAACTTCTTTTCTGCGGTGGAAAATATTGCAGTTTTTTTCTTTTAAACGGAAGGGTGTGACCAAATAACATGAAACTCTGTACAGACTTTTGTTATATTTTTCTGAAGTTGTATGAATTTTTCCATTTCTGTTCCGAAATGTAGCTTTTAGCTAGGACAGGCTAGGGCCGTTTTTTCTGTAATTTCTTCATTAGCCCTCGATGTTATAGCAAACCTCCAGTCTCTAATGTCTGCTCTTTGAAGTATACAGGGTGTTTCACCTAACTCTTCGTTTTTTGTGATACAAAAATATGGCAAGGTCACGTGAAGGTTATAATGTTACAGGTCGTTGGATTCGTCTTGACCTCGGCTATCGTATAGCGATAATATATCATTCCATTTAGAAAAACTTCGATGACCTTGAAATCTCAAAAATATAACCTCGAACAAATTTTTTTGCCTATCATAATATTTGCCCCTCTGAACCAAACAATTTTTTCCTCTGAAATTTTCTTCTATCATAAAAAACAAGCGAGACATTTTACATGATCGAGTTAGGTGAAACACCCTGTGTATGAAGTATAAATAATCACGTATAATCAGCGAGAAGAACGATTTTGTGAGAAATGGTAACTTTAAATGCAAACGGTACTCTTCGAAAGAAATCCACATTGCTTATTAAACGAAAAATAGGACACTGATGCTGGGGACGTAGCTCTTTAAAATGTGACGTTACGAGTAAAACATAATACATGTCGATTTGAAATGAAAATGGGTGAAACAAAGAAAGCCCGTACGCGAGAGCTTGTCGTAAGAATCGAACTTGGTCTCGGTGAACTATCGATCGCCTCGTCAGTCACCGGGCAAATTGATGGACCACTGACAGCCTTCCAGTTTTGACGTTACATGTGGCAAGAGTCTAATGGTGGTCGGAGATACGAGCCGTTTAATACATGGGAACAGAGTGGTCTGCGGTGCCTGAAAAAGTGTTGTGCTGTCAGTGTAGTACCGTAAACGCGTTGTATGCGTGCGGATTTCTTGTCCGGCGGAGTTCAATTTCTTAACACAACTTGACCCGGCGGCAGCGGCAGCGGCGGCGGCGGCGGCGGCGGCGGCGGCTGCAAGAACATAAACATAGATTTCCCGTAGGGAGAGATACCCGTTGGATCCTCCTCACCCAATCGGCCGGGCACGACATTTATCTCGTTACAAAACGTCCCATCTTGCCGCCGTCGCCGCCGCCGCTGCTGCTGCTGGAAGATCGATAGGGTTTTCTGGCTTTATCAGACGCGCTGGAAATCCATAATGCCGCCTTCCGCGACCTATCCCGGAGTACCGTACTTTTCAATCATTGCGAAATGTGAAAGGACTCGGTCGCAGCTTTATATGGTTTTCGCAGTCTCTTATTATCTGCCACGGGGAAGGTTCCATTGTCAAACGCGACCAGACAGCGGGTTAAATAATGTCACAGCTTATATGGCAACGGGATCCGCGGACCCCTACGATCCTCGGCGACCTCTTAAAGATCAGATCTTCGCATACTTGAACCTATCCTCTTTCGTGTTTGGCGAAATAGAAAAATTACGTCAATAAGAGCGGCTAGGCTCGCGACCTCGTCTACAGAGATTACCCTGCGTTCGAAACAAGCATACTTGCTTCGAGAGATTATTGATCACCTTTCTTTTCAAACTTGGAGGCATCTGATGAGTGTGCAGACTGATTTATCGGAGATATAGAACCAGCGCAGCCCCGGAAGTAAAGAGGTACCATTTTTTAAATGTTGGTGAACTACCACGAGAAAGACATCTTCGCATACTTGAACCTACCCTCTTTCGTCTTCAAAGGTTCCATTTTCTATGTTCCAGACAAGCATACTTATTACACGAAATTATTAAAAAGTGCAATCTCCTTTTTTAAACCGAGGGAAAACGTATGTATGAGTGTCTTCAGACTAATTTATCGGGGGTAAAGAACCTATGCAGAGAAATAATGAAGTTACGATTTTTCGAAATATTAAAGGACCATTAAGGAGCAAGGGAACCTCGGCTGCAAGATAGTGTCGTTACCAAACCAATTCTAATCCCACCTATTCTCTAAGCACCGTCGGCCGCAACGATTTAAGCGTTCGGGTTCGCGGTGATAAACGACGTCCAATCAACGTCGAAGGCGTCATCGTTATCGAGCGTTCATCAGGGGGCAGGGTCCGGGAGGAGGGGTGGCAGTGCCAATTAATACGATCAAGATGAATCGCGATGAATTTATCGTGGATAGGACTTGTTCCCCTACAAGAATCAACAGGGACGCGCGTGTTCGAGCGTGTGCGAGGCTCCGCCGGCGCGCATGAGTTTCAGCGGGAGGACGTTCACTCGCATTAACGGCTTATGGGATTCCTGCGTAACTTATTTACGATGACCAAAAAAAAATCGAGGCTCCCCCGTCCGCCTATAATATACGCTGAAATCCGCTATTCTTCAATTACCGCTCGTCTCCGTTCTACGTACAGTATACGTTCCCGCGGTTTTATCGTTCCGTCCCTTTCGCGTTCTCTTCTTCCCTCGCGCGGCTCCCCTCCTCTTTTATTCCATCCCGTCGCTCTTCTTCCTCCCCGTGTAACCCTTTTCTTCCTCGAAGTACCGTGGCCGGTTGCGGATGCGTGTGCATCTATCTATCTACCCGTTCGCTTGGTTGCGTGGACCCCGAACGCGTGAGCGCGTACACGGCACGGGTTACCGCGCCGGGTCAGAGGTCGGGTGCCGTACAACGGAAAGAAAAAGGGCCAGAGTTAAATGGGCGTGGCTCGTATTTGAAGTAGAATCGACCCTCCACCTTCTAACCCTTCGACGGCGAGGCGACCCTTCGAACAGGAACACGTCACGGAATCCGAAGCCATTCAAAACGCGTGCCCGCCGTACCCGCCATTCCCGTGTCCACGGAACGTTACGCTAGCGGAGAACATTGGTAATTAATTTACCCGCTTACCGAGGCCCTAAATTTTCATTCCCCTGACTTTGACACTAAACCTAGGCCGGTCAAACTGACCTTTTCAAACTTCTGCGTACAATTACGTACATACAACATCATCACATCGCTATTTATCTTTACGACCTTTCTCACGGTATGTATACAATGTATATTTCAGGATTTATTTCTCGTTTTATGCTTTTTCCAAGAAATATATGGATCTTGTCCTACCTACCGCGACCTATTTACTCTTCTAAACCTAAACAATCAGTATAAAAGAAAGTCATGGCCAACTCAAAATAAATGAGCCGTCCTATTGAATGAGACGCTATCAAGTTACGCATGTGCCTGGTTGATAATACTGTTTCATGGCAAATGCATCCAAGTCGCATAGGTGGACGACACAGTAGAATTTTGTAAATCAAGGAGGGAGAATCGCAGTATTTTTTGTGTAATTGAAATTATATGAAAATAAATTTGTATCGTCATTTTATGGAAGTTGTTCATCTACTAATTCATTCGGCAACAAATTGACTATTACCTACGTTTAATGTATTAACAGTAACTTTTTTTAAGGACCTGTCATTTTGACCACGCACGGTATGGACAGGTATACAAGAAGTGTCGGTAGGTTTAGTGTTAAACAGTTAACTGCGTTCGACGTGTATACACGTCAATCCAAAATTCTATTGCGGTGCGGTTGACGTGTATACTCGTCGTGTACAATGAAATATTCCACTTTACTATAAAAACTGGAAATTTCAATAAGATGCAATAAAAATGTCATTTGGTGGTATGTTTCCTTTGTTTTACCAATAAAACTGTTATGTATTCTTTTTAAAAAAAATTTGATTATTCTGTTTGGTGTATTAGATATTGCTCGTACAATGTATTACTTTTTACAAGCTAAGTTGAGTATTTCCTCCAATTCATCTGGTATTCTCCGAATTGTTTGTATGCTTTACTGAAACCAACTGAATTTCTTAAAATTATTTTTTTGTTTAATTTTCTTCTTCATGAATTTTATTATTTTTTGACAATTTTTAAGTTTTTCAACAATGAATTGTTAATTTCTTATCGAATAAAAATGTAATCCTTTCTCATTTTCCTCTACTTTTTTCGTAAAGTTTATAACAGGTGTATTTGGCACGCGTTTGACGTGTATATTCGTCATTGCCCTGAGGGACTTTTAAAATTAAATTTCGCAGTTAACTGGTTAATTGACGACGCGGGTCGCTTGGGAAACTGGGAGTTTAATGGAAGGATTATTGAAATTCTTGCAAGCAAATGGCAACCGAAGAGACTCGGCATGATTCGTTACTACTGTGCATAATCAAAGGAGCAATTAATGTTATAAATTTTCACTCTGTAGTCGGGGTTTCATTAAATATATTTCTGCGATTTTGTAGGACTGTTCAGACCGCTGGGTTGGCAATCAACGTGTCACAGTAGTTTGTCGAACATTGCGCTTTAATAAATCGTGTAACGCAGTTAGGAAAGCATCGTGTGACCACTCTCATTTGTGCGATTCCCTAATGCAAAAGACATAAGTTATAAACCGCATGAATCATTACATAGTAAAGTGACAAATGTACCATCTCACACCGTGTACGTTATTCTTCGAAACCACTCTGTAATATTCTTTCAGCGTTCGTACAAATGTCAATATTAATGTCCAACAAAAAGCTTATGTTTATTTAAACTTCTGTTCATTAATCTTTTACGTCAAATTCTTACAAATCGCGCGCATCAAATCGTGATTTTATTAGAACTTTCTATCGCGTCGTCTTGCGCCTAGTTTGTCATGCTAAACTATATTACCAGCTCGTACCCAGAGTCTACCAGGGTATACTAAAAATAGCAAAAATTACCATAATTGCCGATTTTATGTACTCATGGCAAAACTGATCAAACAAAACACGGAACTGCAAGAAGCATTAGAAGAATTCAAGAACGCTGTTACACTGTTTCCGTCTCATTACCATTTCCACGAGAAAAAATATATTTACCTTCAACGTCTGTCAACAATCTTCTCGCGCAAATCGGAATTTTGTTTACGGGCCGTAGCAGTTCGCGCTCGATCTTCGACCGCTGCAACATGACATTCCAAATGTTAACGTTCCCGTGCGAAATGGTAGATCCAACAATCCCCGATACATTCTGCGATTAGTTTTCAAAAGGCTTATCCGTCGGAGAGTCGTTAGGTTTCATAAAATGTAATCTTCAAGCGTAGCCGCTTGAAGAAACAATTTGCACGTCGCCGGTCCCCGTGGATTTAATATCTCATATTTCGCCGTGGAAGTTCTCGCGTGCTTGCTATGGCAACGGGCACGATGTGACGCGCGGCGTCTCGGCTACATTGTCCAGAAATAAATTCCGGAGCCGGTGCCCCGCGGCAGAGATCGGGCATGTACCCGCAGTCCCGTCGATGTTCCACGGCGAGAACAAAACCGTTAAACACGCGACACAGCCGAACACCCATGAAAATGCATGCGCCGTCGGTCTTCAATCGCGTTGACAAGATCGTCCGCGGTAACGATCGACAATTATCGAGTGCCTGGCGCGGCTGGGATACCTCGAATACCTAGGCGACTTCTTTGGCGACTCGGTCGCACCGACGTACAAATCAAACGGGCAGATATCCCGGGGAACCATGCGAGAGGGAAAGAAAGAGAGAGAGAGAGAGAAAGAGGGAGAGTGAAGAATGACGGAAAGAGACGGAGAGATTAAAAAGAGAAAGAGAGGTACACGCGGAGGAAGGATGATCGGGACGAATCGATCGTTCGAAAACAATTAAGGGTACGCGAGACATTTCCAACGGGATACCAGGTCGAAGGGACTATTCATCGCCTCTTTCTTCTGGCTGGCAGCTGGACCGAAGCGTGACGTGTGCCTGACGGCCGTCGCTAATTTAATAAAAGCATCGCGATCCAGAGGAGAGGAGAACGGGAAGCGGGGAACGAGCGGTTCCGACTGTATCGATGACCAATTTAGATACCAATTTCGATCGGAGGGTTCATGGCTCGAAGCCATCGCAGCTATCTTGCCGATCTGACACGGCGCGGCGGTTCACGGGGCGAAAGTTCGTGCGCCGGCCATTACGCTCGGTCACGTCGCTTCCTCGGTCCCCGGGTAAAAAAGTCCGGCAATTAATTTCGCCGGAAAAACGTTTATATCTTATCCCGCCGCGCGGCCACGAGAAACTACGAATTGGTGGGTGGAATTCCGATACTTCCTCCGGCTCGTTACGATGATTCCTCGCAGCCGGCTTCCCTCGATGATGTCGGCAATTAAAGTCTTATACCCTCCATTAATCTGCATAGAGAAGTGGATAGGCCAGAGGAAAGGACGAGCGGCGAGGTAGCGGAGAGAGACATAGGAAGAGAGAGAGAGAGAGAGAGAGAGAGAGAGAGAGAGAGAGAGCGAGGCTCCACGGGGGTTTCGCGACCCCATCCTCCACGAGTGACACGGAGAAAAGATAGAAAAAGGGAAAACACGAAACTCCTGTCACCGAGGGATCACCGCGGGTGGGACGACCGACGGCCATGATCGTCTTTGAGATTCCCACAGGAGAGATCCACCGATATCCGTTGAAATGTCCCCGCGGCTCGGCTCCTCTTCCGCGTTAAATCATAGTTTAGGTACGGGCTTCTTGTTGGGTACCGTTTTGCGGGGGTGTGGCGTTTAATTACGGCCCTGGCGTCGGCCGAACGGTTTGATGACCGTTCGGAGGATGGGACCGACTATTTCGGTTGGTTGAACGCGCGATTACGCTCGCAGAAGCGGGTTTTCTGCGGCCGAGACTGTTACCGTGACGCGAATTAGACGAGCCATTCTTCATCGACGTTGTCTGCCTAGAAAGAAACGATCGCTCACCTAATCGTTCCGTTTCGATTACGAACCTCCTACCACGAAGCCGGACCAAAAATGCTTGCAAAAATCCAAGCTGCGCAAAGAAACAGGTATACAGTGATTTCTCTATATATGTCGCCAAGACCTGGGTGATACACGTCGCGGAATTATCCCCACTACCACGGGGTATACCCCGCGTGGGGTCGCGAAGCTCGAGAGGCCTCGGTAAACATAACACGGCTCGGTTAGGTTTCCAGGACGTTGCATGACGCTGACAAGACTCGTTTTGTTGACATATATCGAGAATTCACTGTAATAAGTTCGCGCTCATTACTAGACTGCATTAATCATAAAACATAGGAGGCAAATAGTAGTTTCTTCTTAACTCCTTGATTAGAACTCCATTGTCGTTTATAATTTATTAGGAAAGGAAGAACGTATTCTCCAATGAACAAATATTGACCACAATAAAATATCATGGAAACTTTCACATTCAAATCAAGACCGTAAATGATTATCGCTATCCGATTAATATTTTCAGTAGTTGTGCCAAAAGGAAGCTTAGAAATTTTCTTTTAAATTACAATCTGAGAGTAACTTGTTGGTTTACAATTCAAATTGTTGTTGCCTTTAAAGGATCCGCTAAAAATTCTTTAGCCATGGACCATGGGCTTTTAGAAATTATGGAATAATCGCCGGTAGGTGATGCGTTAAAAGTGTCAATAATGGTAAAAAAATTATAAATTTATTTCACACTCCTACCGTCTAGACAAGCCCTTCTCTACTCATCTCTGCAACGAATAAGGATTCCATGCAACAAACGAGGTTCTAGCGTATCGCGAATTGTTTTCGCCAAGTGCGGCCATCTTTCTCGAGAGGCAGCGATGCCCCGGCCACCATGACGAGCATCTTTCGCGAGTAATCTATCCGGCAAACGAATAATTCCGACTTTCTTTCTGCTGGCGCGCGGGGGGAAACAGATTTAATTCTCGGGTGACTGGTATCTGCCTAACCGGAGACCGGCCGACCGCGGGCTTAATTGAGAGTCCGCGGCCGCGTATAAATAATTCAACGCGAAGTGATTCATTCCGTGTGCGCGCGCTTGCGCACTCGCGCACCTACAGTTGTCCCGGGGTTTTTAACACTCTCTAGAAAGTCAGAATATCGAGGCAATCGCCATTACATTTCCTTCGTCACGTACTTGACAAGGTAATGGTGCGCAGGGATTAACTAACACCTAACGGCGGGACACTTACCGTACCGCGCCGTCGCGCCGCGCCGCGGCAACGACAGATAAATTAGCGATGCTCGCATTGTGGATGGGGTAATAGACGTCGCGGCGCTGACATTTAAACCACGACACTGTGCAACCCGGCATCTCCTCTGTTGTAACACTCGCGGCCGCTGCGCAGTTCGACGGACGGACGCGGGGCCGTTAGCGGTTCCATTTTCCGCTTTTCGAAGGCACAATGGCGTGCGCCCGGACAATGCCCGCGGCTCGTCGTCGGGAACCTAAAGGAAATCGAAGAGAGCGACCAGACGTCCAATCGAATTTCCAGCGAGAGCCTGTCCGATCGCCGAGCGCGAACGATTCGAGGCGTCTCTATCCCCGATAAGATTGATTTATTATCCGCGAATTAATTAGACGGCGCGCGAAATCGGGACAGAAGCGTCGCCGATCGCCGATAGTGACGGGGCACAGGTTGTACCCGACTTGGCGAAGGTGAATGACGTTCGCGCAGGTAAATGCGCGGATATTATCGGCGGTCTTCATCCCCCCGGTGAAGTTCGCAAATTGCCAACCTCCGCGCCGCGTCGGGGCCAGATAACTTCAATTTTCCCCGTATCAGGATGCAATCGACAGCCTCTTCCGAGGCCGGACCGCGGGCTCGCCGTTGATGAACTTCGCGGAAACGCGGCGAGCAGGTGCAAAGTGTGGGCGATCGGCTCGACGAAGGCAGAAAACGAGGAACGAGAGAGAGAGAGAGAAAGAGAGAGAGAGAGAGAGAGAGAGCCGGCCGGGATGCCAGCTCGGCGGATAATCGAAGAAATTAAAGGATATATTCTTTTCCGTGGTTTATGGAGATGGGAATTGCCCGGCGATTTATCAGAGGCGATTACCAAACTCGCGAAGACCGGCGAGAGATTTAATCGGACGGGAGGGAAATTGTCGGTGATTAGAAACGAATGTGTTAGCGACGAGGCGCCCGAGTGAAAGGAAATCGAACGTGGTCTCATTAACGTGCCGGCTTTTTGTTTTGCCCGATCGTGATTCGAGACGTTACGAAATAATCAAGGCGTCCTTAATCTGAGATCAACCGTAGGCGCATCGGACCTGCCGATCGAATATCATTACGATCGCAGAGAGATTCCCTCTTCCGATTTCACTCCGAGCGCCGAGGGACCGAGCGCAATTTGCGTGAGCTCGGCTAATGATAGTTCCAGCAAAAATATGTTATAGACGATGCTCCGGGATAAGGTAACGAGCCTGGTCCAGGATTTCGCTGCAGTTCCGTGGCAACCCTGGGAATGCTCGAGTTGCGTCGAAAAGCCCTTGGGAAAGTCCGAGCGCGCGCACCTTTTCAAGGTATCCGCCTCGAGGTTGCGCTCTAAGAGCAATTCAGCGGGCGGATAAAAGTTGCTTTAACCTTTTCCAAGCGTATACTTTAATAGTAGATCAGTTAAGAGAACCGTTCTCGGCCCCTTTCCACTATGGGTCTACGGATAGCACGATAGTATCAGGTTGCTTTGCCCAATTTAGCACATTACGATCATGCTCGGCGTGCAAACTAATTTACTAAGGCAATGATAGATCGAGTCTTCAAGTACACGAGGGTCAGTCGAATATGAACCGGATTATTGGAGTACGTCTACTAGGGTGATGCAAGATGGAGTAGTGCTCCAGTAACAACTTACCTGGAGGATTTTCATCCATGAAACCGGAAGCTGTCGAAGAAGGTTCACTAGGATCCTGAAAGATTCACTCTTCAAGTAGAAAGCTACTTGCGAGATTTCCAGAAAGCATGAAACGTGAAGCTCTAGCTGGACGTTTACCGAGATAATGAAAGATTGCGTTTTCAAGTGTCTACCTGCCCGTCAGATTTCCAGAGAGCATGAAACAAGAAGCTATCGGAGGACATTTACTAGGATAATGAAAGATTGCGTTTTCAAGTACCCGCATACCCGTGAGATTTCCGGAGAGTATAAAACAAGAAGCCATTGGAGGACGTTTACTACGATAATGAAAGATTGAGTTTTAAAACCTATCCGTAGGCTTTCCAGGGAGCACGACACGGGAGGACGTTTACTAGGACAATGGACGATTGAGTCTTCAACTTACCTTTTGGATTTTCTTGGACCATGGATCGGCAAGCTATCGAAAGATGAGGACTAGAATAATGAAAGATTGAGTCTTCCAGTAGCAACCTACCTGCAGGACTTCCAGAGAGCACGAGACTGGAAGATGTTGAAGAACGTTTACTAGGACAATGGACGATTGAGTCTTCAACTTACCTGTTGGATTTTTTTGGAGCATGGATCGTCAAGCTATTGAAAGACGTGTATTAGGATAATGAAAGATTGAGTCTTCCAGTAGCAACCTACCTCCAGGACTTCCAGAGAGCACGAGACTGGAAGATGTTGAAGAACGTTTACTAGGACAATGGACGATTGAGCCTTCAACTTACCTTTGGGATTTTCTTGGACCATGGATCGGCAAGCTATGGAAAGATGCGTACTAGCATAATGAAAGATTGAGTCTTCCAGTAGCAACCTACCTCCAGGACTTCCAGAGAGCACGAGACTGGAAGATGTTGAAGAACGTTTACTAGGACAATGGACGATTGAGCCTTCAACTTACCTTTGGGATTTTCTTGGACCATGGATCGGCAAGCTATGGAAAGATGCGTACTAGCATAATGAAAGATTGAGTCTTCCAGTAGCAACCTACCTCCAGGACTTCCAGAGAGCACGAGACTGGAAGATGTTGAAGAACGTTTACTAGGACAATGGACGATTGAGCCTTCAACTTACCTTTGGGATTTTCTTGGACCATGGATCGGCAAGCTATGGAAAGATGCGTACTAGCATAATGAAAGATTGAGTCTTCCAGTAGCAACCTACCTCCAGGACTTCCAGAGAGCACGAGACTGGAAGATGTTGAAGAACGTTTACTAGGACAATGGACGATTGAGCCTTCAACTTACCTTTGGGATTTTCTTGGACCATGGATCGGCAAGCTATGGAAAGATGCGTACTAGCATAATGAAAGATTGAGTCTTCCAGTAGCAACCTACCTCCAGGACTTCCAGAGAGCACGAGACTGGAAGATGTTGAAGAACGTTTACTAGGACAATGGACGATTGAGCCTTCAACTTACCTTTGGGATTTTCTTGGACCATGGATCGGCAAGCTATGGAAAGATGCGTACTAGGATAATGAAAGATTGAGTCTTCCAGTAGCAACCTACCTGCAGGACTTCCAGAGAGCACGAGACTGGAAGATGTTGAAGAACGTTTACTAGGACAATGGACGATTGAGTCTTCAACTTACCTGTTGGATTTTTTTGGAGCATGGATCGTCAAGCTATTGAAAGACGTGTATTAGGATAATGAAAGATTGAGTCTTCCAGTAGCAACCTACCTGCAGATCTTCCAGAGAGCACGAGACTGGAACCTATTGTAGGACGTTTACAATGGAAGCTTACGTTTTCAAGTAGCAAATTGCGTGATTTTCGAGGAGCATGAAACAGGAAGGATTTTTTTGGAGCATGGATCGGCAAGCTATTGAAAGACGTGTACTAGGATAATGAAAGATTGAGTCTTCCAGTAGCAACCTACCTGCAGGACTTCCAGAGAGCACGAGACTGGAAGATGTTGAAGAACGTTTACTAGGACAATGGACGATTGAGTCTTCAACTTACCTGTTGGATTTTTTTGGAGCATGGATCGGCAAGCTATTGAAAGACGTGTACTAGGATAATGAAAGATTGAGTCTTCCAGTAGCAACCTACCTGCAGGACTTCCAGAGAGCACGAAACTGGAACCTATTGTTTCCAAGTAGCAAATTGCATGATTTTCGAGGATCATGAAACAGGAAGGATGATTAAAGAAAGAATATAGTTTTCCGGCAGAGCCGCCGCGAAACTATTCGCGTTGACGTCGAGGCGTGTACGCTTGTTACCTGTTTTCCTCGAGGAGACAGGTGAGTTACAGTCTGCCTTCCTCGTGTTCGATCCTGCTGCGTATCGTCGTCGTCTTCTTCGTCGTCGTCGTCGTCGTCGGTCCCCGGGCGAATAGAACGCTTGTATAGGCCTGGCCGTCAGGTATGTATCGCCTTGAACGGGCACCCGAGGCTGACCTCCGACCCCCGCCCCGGGTACGCAGGTGAGGCGCGAATTTTTGAAACGGTCTTTCCCGTTCCCGTGTACACACGCGCCGCAGATATATCCGTATAGAACGCTGGAGGACAAGGGGAGGTGAGGCCGGAGGCGGCGTTTGCCGATTGGTCGGCGCCGTCCTCTTCGCAGCCAGTGACGAGAATGGAGGCCATCCTGACCCACTCCCACCGCGCCTAGTTTATTCTTACCTTTCCTTACCTTACCTTGCCTTTCCTTTCCTTTCCTTGCCTTGCCTTTCCATTCCTTTCCATAATCCGCACTGTGTCGCTGCACACTCCCTTCCCCTACCCGGGACCGCGCGACCACCCCACGGCCACCTGTGTCGCCGGGAATCTAATCCAGGAACTCCGGATTCCGAGGTCTACGAAGACTCGAATTGTTCCGCCTGCTGGTCTCCAAATTTCACGGAGAATTTTGCTATTTTTTCGCGGCGGCTGTGACAGAAGGTTGGAGTGCACTGAGATTGCAGAGTGAGGTACAGAGCGAGAGCGTGCTGGTGACTTTAATGTGCGCATAGGCGATGTCGTCTGAGCTAAAATAGTTTCTTGTTTATGAACACTAAAAGGTATCTTTATTTCATTTAGATTTTTAAGCTCTTTTCGTTTTCCACATTTGTCGGAGAATTTTGTTACTTTTTACGGCGGCTGTGACAGAAGGTTGGAGTGCACTGAGATTGCTGAGTGAGGTACAGAGCGAGAGCGTGCTGGTGACTTTAATGCGCGCATAGGCGATGTCGTCTGAGCTAAAATAGTTTCTTGTTTATGAACACTAAAAGGTATCTTGGTTTTCTTCTGATTTTTAAGCTTGTCGTTTTCCAAATTTGCCGAAGAATTTTTTTCTTTTTTACGGCGGCTGTGACAGAAGGTTGGAGTGCACTGAGATTGCAGAGTGAGGTAGCGAGAGTGGGCGTGCTGGTGACTTTAATGCGCGCATAGGCGATGTCGTCTATCGATCTTCGATAACTCGAAACTGATTTTGTTTCGTTCCGATTTTTAAGCTTTTCGTTTTGCAAATTTGCCGGAGAATTTTGTTACCTTTGCTTTGGGTGTGAGAAGAGGTAGTTGAGCTGGTCTCGCTTGGAACAGTGATGTACAGAGTACGATCTTAGCAGTGGCTTGCGGGTGACTTCGATGCGTGCATAAGTGATGTCACCGGTTCTGGAATAATGAATGCTCAAAGCTGTCTTTGTTTCGCCTGGATTTTTACGCTTACAGTTCTCTGCGGAATTTGGCGCAGAATTTTATCATTTTACCCATTGGGCACTGTAGAAGATAGTTGGAATTGTCTGGGTTCGAAGACTGATCTGAAGAGCACGATGTGTGAGATCTTCTCAGTGATGTGTGTAGCCTGAGCTAGAATAGTTTCTTGTTTATGGAAACTCGAAGCTGTCCTCAATTAGTCACAATAAAAATTGAAAACTGGAAATGCTGAACGCATCGAATGAGTAAGATTAACGAAGTAGCTTAGGAGGTTAATCAAAAGCAGCAAGACGAAGATTCTGCATGTAAAATAGAAACCAGGTAATTAAATTGCAAAACAATACTCGTTGCAATTCCTACCAAGACGTGAGACGACGATACAGAGGTTTCTAATAATCCGTGCGAGATCTTTTAAAAGATGTTTTTGTTCTTGGAATCGGTGCATGAAAGTCAGTCTTATATGTTCTGTTAAACTTCAGAGTAATGTAATTTGTATAATAGAGGCTCGGTTAACAATTTGTATATATGAGTTTGGACATTAATTGGTTCGCACAAATGAGGATCTACTGTAGACTTACTCTCAAAGACAACTATAGTCTTTCTTACAGATACCTGCCAACCAGCACAGTATAACCACGTATCATTGGCTAAATGACCAATGAAGCAAGATCAATTTCTAAAAAATGAACAGGGAAACCCCAGTGTATGTTAATTACGCAAACAAACTTGTCATAGGACCATTGAACCACGGCAAACTAAAAATTGCTGATCCCACTTATAACAATACTTACTTTGAATACGTGAAATGTTTTCCAACTGCTAAACAAATATTCCCGAATACTATGTTATAAATAAGAAAGAAGATCTCTTTGAGAGGACATATGTGAATTTATAATAGAATTGCTGTACAAATGTCAACATGAAGAGGGCGTAATGTTATTCTTTCGTTCAATACAAACTATGATCATTCGCTGGAACATTCATTCCTTATCTACACTCCGTCGAACGAGTCGAGTCGGTAAAAGGTAAACAAATACACGTGGCAGCAACTTGAGTGTGACAAAGGTCGAGTTAGATTTCTCAGGAAGTTAATAAAGGCAGCATGCTGCTGTTTTGTTTATCTCTGACCCGTCTCGTTGGCCGCAGCACAGTGTTTACTCTACATATGTCCCAACTACCTAGCCGATAAAAGTCCCAAGCACAATCCCCACTTCTGCGGGTTATACTCCGTGAGGGGCCAAGAACCCAGGCCTCTGGAGCTTCACTGTCCCCTTCTACGTTCGACGTGGATCAAAATAGTATCTCCTGGCCGATACATGTCCCCCTAGACCCGTGTTGTGGACATAAATCGAATACACGCTGTACAGTTTATTTACCTTGCTTCCTGGACAGCAGGTGTCGTTTGGGTTCTCGTTTTCGAGGTTTCGGACACAAATGATCACGCGCGGATCACGTCGGACCGCGCGTCCGTCGCGCCGGTCGGCCAGACCTTGGGTCGCACTAATTCCATCCGTGACCCGTGTAAACGCTCTCAGGCGAACCATCCATCGGGATCCTCCGCAGTATACTTCTTAATGGCCGTTTCACGCATGCACGATTCCGCGGGCGCCCGGCAATTACATTATTAATAGAGATATTACTGGCCGCGCTCGGGGCATTACGACACCGCGGCGTCGTAAGGGAACGCGTTACCACGAGATTGGTCCGAAGACCGATGAAGGGTTTGCGGGAGAAGGCATTAAGACGCGATGGAAATAGAGGAGGAAGAAAGCAGATGGCCGGGGAGCCAGCGAGAGACGAACGAGGAACAGAGAAAGAGTGAGAGAGGGGTAGGGGCAGGGGGAGGGGGGAGAGACAAAGAGGACCGGTCGCGAAAACGGGGGAGTAGGATCACCGGGGCAGATTGATCGCTCTAATCTGTTCCTGCCGGACCACACATGACGCGTGGCAGAAATTTTTAGTACGCTTAATCCGACCTCGGATTATGCGCTAATATCGCGACGGGGAATTGCCGGCTACAGGTGGACGAGCGTGGGCGTCGGGCCACGAGGAAGGCCCCGGGAATCGGACCGGAGGGTGTTTGTATTGTTCACCGTGTTCCCAGTGTACACAAGCCAGTGACAACCATTTGTCCGGATGTAATTATTAAACTCCCCTGAACGGACGGTTTGAGACCTCGAGTGCCGCGTCTGTTTTGGTTTTGCTTGACGCGTTGTTATCTACATTTGCGCCGCTGAAATTCTGTGGCGCACACTTAACACTAGGTTTACGGAGCACTAAAAATTACTATTTTACGTTACCGGTAGCCATTTTTTTAAATAATATATACCTAAAGAAATCAATTTTTGGACATAATCCCTCATGGATGCGTCTTTACAATCTCAATATTCGTGAATTAAAAGTATCAGAACCCGCCATTTTGACTGGTCCCGTAAATCTAGTGTTTAAAGGGAACTATTTCTCTGTTAGGGAATTTTTCGATACAATTTTTTTACCACGCATTCAAGTCACTGTGAAACGGCTACACAACGAAGACAATTTCCTTTGCTACCGTTTATTATGTAGATATAACGAGCAGAAAGTACATGCATCCCTTGTTATATGATTTGTTGATGTAAAAGACAATCGATGCTGCTCTATCATGCATTGAAATCACCAATGGAACGTTCCCAAAATTTTTCTTCCTGCAATGCTCTATTATCAATAATAATTCCAGTGTTACATTATTGGGGACTCTGTTATATAATTTTAGATTAAATAAATCGTGAAAAGGAGTACATTTTTAATCAACTTCTTTCTTCAATTTCTCACAACTATCTTGGAAACTTTTTATTTCTTGCATGAAGGTCCGCAGTCTAATTATAACACGGTAAAGCGAACAAATTAAAAAGTAAGAAATTAACCCTTAGCACTCGAATGATGACTGTACGGCGCCTCTAAAAATTGCTGTATCATTATTGAAAATATTTTCTAAATTATCAAACCTGTTTGTATTTAATAAATTCCTATTAGTATTGTAGGAGAAAATAGCACCATTTTCGTATGTTGAAAAATATATGTTTCGTACATGAAAAAAAATATATACATATATAGACGGGAAATATTCTAGGTCGGAAGAAATGTTTCGTTTCGAGGTTAAAATAGCTTCGAGTGCAAAGAGTTAAATATTGAATTACCATTGAAGACTAATTAACGTTGCAGTAAGAAAGGAATGAAAGCTGGTAGCGTCTATATAAAAATGGCGAGTAAACCATCCAGATTATTTTTAGGACTTGTGGTCAGGTCTGTTTCTAAGGACAGTGCAAATTGAAAGCACTCGGATCGGGGAACACTGTCTCCATTATGCTCGAAGTAAAATATTCCGAATGTGATCTGTTTCTATCAATACGGAGCTGCTTCCAGCACCGACATTCAACACCAGACTGTTAAACGACCGGTGTAAGGACAGTGTATAATTGAGGCATTCTTGGTGCTTCGTGCACGCAACCGAACAAACGCACCGCGTTTCTTGCGACGTTTTACAGGCGTGTTTGCCCGGAACGGTACTAATTGCATTTGCACAGTAATGGACAAGGCCGCGTGGCATCCGCGCGCGTTTCTCACCGGCCACGGGAAAAAGTCTCCGCACTAAACGACAGAAATGCGCTTCTTGCGCCTCTATTGCTCGGCGGAAGCCGTAAAAAAAAAAAAAAAGAAAAGAAAAAAGAAACGGCAGTCTGTCATCCGTTTCATTATTCGTGACAGTTCGGCCTGAATCTTCAACGCCCATATGTTCCTAAAGAAATTAAAAAATTAAAAATCTTCTCGCGAACTTCGTGTTCCTTTCACCCTTAAATTCGATGTAAGACGAAATAAAATTTTATTCTTTTGCAACCAATGTTCAAGCATTAATATAGATACGTATAAGATAAATAGAATTTTTCTTGTCTCTTCCGTGGGATTATTAAAAATTAAGAAATCCTAATTATTGTAGCCATGGTAATCGTAAGGCCAGGGGTTAAATTGGCAATGACGTCATTAGAAATTCTTGAGGACTTAAAGCGAATCAGAATTCACTAGATGACGTGAAAAAGAAATTACATGTGATACAACCGTGCAGAACATTCTCGAGATGCGTTAATCGCAAAATAATTATAAAAAGAAAACGGTTTAACAGTGTCCAAAGACGGAAAATGAACGACTGGTCGCCGAAAGAGCGCGCGAGGGTTAAAAGCCGGGAAGGTGAAATTGTATCAGGGAGGAGGAGATTGTTTGGTCTGGGGGCCCGTGGAAAGTAAATTCTTCCGCGAGGAAGAAAGCAAATTCTTTCGCGGCGCGTCGCCGACGAAATTTCACGGCGTCACCACGTGGCCGTTCGTCGAAGAATGCGACACGCGGAAAGTTATTAACGGCGATGAAATCCGAACGCGAAAACACGAACATGACGACGGTGGCCGCGTGCGTGGTCGCATCTCATTCGCCCATTAGGAAGGTATTTCACGGCGTGTCACGTTTTATGTCGGCCACGTGACTTCGCGTGACACTGCCGAGTTGAGCCGATGGGAGGTCGTAGGTCGCATGCGATTCGCGTCGAACCGTTCGGCCCTGCGACTGGCGGTTCCTTCGCCGTCGTCTAAGTTTCTTTCGAAGGTGAACGTTGTTAACAGTAATGTTAATAAACCCTCGCTGAAAAATCCCCCGGGCCGTATCCTGTAACTGTAGACACTCCTTCCACCTTCTATCTGCGCGTGGCATCTTTTCTTCAATCCTTTGTACGGCCGATTGCGTTCCGCCGCCTGTCCCCCTCCCCTAACGCCAGGATTCGCAGAACTTCGAGGATCTACTCCAATTATGGGAACATCGGATTATGATAGAAAAGTGCCCACTTTTTAACTCCTGCAGTTTCCTGTAAAAAACACTCTGTCTGCGACCATTTTAACCCGTACTGATCATTTTGATCAGTTTTTCCAAAGTCTCTTTTTTCTTACGAAATTGAAGTCGCTTTGTTTTGAAATTTTATACGTTTGTTTACACACGAGTAGTAATTTTCTACTACCATTTATTTCGCTGTCTATTTTTGTCGTTCGAAGGTTTTATTAAATGCAACATACCTCCTCTATGAAATGCTAAAACAATTTAGCAGAGTCGCAAAGTTAAAGGGAGTGCACAAAATTAATTTGTTCTAGTTTCACGTGAACTATAGGCTCGTGGATGTCAGTTATGTGTGACGGTAGCAGCTAACGTGTTAAATTAATTCGTGTTACAATTTTTATAGAGCGATTCAAACTAGTTATAAGCGTGACTGTGCGTCTATTCCTGTACGGTGTATTTTACCCATCAACCAGTCAATGTCTCAAACGCAGAAAAAGGTATAAACATATCCGGCTTAATTTATGACAAATAAAATTTCAGTGGCGTTAATTATTTCATTACATTAGCGTCAAAATGTCAAGACGCTACAGCCCAGAGGAAGAAATTGGAATACGTCAGAACTCACGTCGCGCATTAAAGGTTACGTGAGCTGTTTGCGTTTTAAAAATTTTCATTCAGCGATGCTCGACGACAGTAACAATAGAACGATAACGAAAATAATAGATTTGACGAGTTCATCCGTGAAGCTGTATCTCCAATACGATCGAAATTATATTAAAATTAGTAATTTCGAACGGTAGAAAGTTTCAAAAAGAATTGAAGAATTTTTGCAAAAATCAGTAGGGGAAACGCGAACCAGTTGAAAACGTAGGAATACGGTTATGTTACTTTTGTGTACATTTGCATCCAACCTCAGTGTTTAATAATTAATTAATACAGCCGGTTTTAATTTCTGCTAAAGATCCGCAGTATATTTATAGGTCGATCAAATTGTTAAAGAGAATTAAATAGCCATTTGGTTTCCTGAGTTTTTACAACCGATGCAAATAATTTTGACTTAGCATAGCGATCTTCCGTCTAGATAAAGCAGCGTCCGAAACAGTCTTGCGCCATTCTTCCTACCGTTTCGCAAGCGGCCGGGCCGAATCGGCGGACTATGTGCACAAAAATTGCTGGATTCCACGCGGGCAGGGCCGGCACGATTTTATATATCTGCGTGATTTACGGCGCCCCGTGCGGCGAAGGTCGGCCGGGGAACGAAACGCGACCCGGAACGACGTATTCTAATTTGGTTAAACTTTCATAAATGGGACAACGCCGGGACGAGACGAGAGCCCGTGTCTCAGCAGGGGTGCGCGCCGGTCTTTTAACGACTCATTTGCGTCCCCGGGAAACTTTACGGGCCGGCTGATCGATTATTTTATTTTATTTTATTCCGTGGCCGGGTCTCCCTGTCTGTGCTGCCTTTCTCGCGCGGAGCACCGCCTCTGCGTCGTTTTATCGGCGTATCGCGTTTCCGACGCGGCCTTTCGAGATCTCTCGCCGTCGACCCCTCCGATCCATTCTGCCGCGGGAAATCTCTCGATCCACGGGATGGAGATCGTTCCGGATAGTAGACGCACCGGCCAACGCGATCCCAGATCGATCGAAAGCACCCGTTCTCGATATGGACACGCTCGGCCCGTCGAGTTTCTACACTCACAATTTATTCAACCCATTAACCCGCACAGAAACACTTTCAGTTGCTCAGAAAGTCTCCGTATGCTCTTTAAAACGCAATAACTTTCATCAAATTGACGACCAACGAATTGTTTATCGCGCTGCTGGTAGGATCTGTTTGACAGCTGACGTGTAAACGTATTTTTAGAGGAAACACAGTGATTTCTCTGTGTATGTCGCCAAGGCCTGGATGATAAACGTCGCGGAATCATCCCCACTACCTCCCGAAGCTCGAGAGGCCTCGGACGCCTAGGAGTGTAAACATAACACGGCTCGCGTATGTCTCCTGGACGATACACGACGCTGACAAGACCCGTTTAGTTGACATATATCGAGAATTCACGGATCCAAAATTTTAAATGTACGTTTTGTAGATTTATGTCGACTACATGCTGAAAAATTTGAACGAAATCGGTCGTTGCAGAAACAAATGGCACGCCAAGGACCTGCCAAGCATAAAGAGTAATATTTAATACTCTTTTAGAAATTTCTGTAAATAATTTTCTCAAAATTTGCTTGCTCTTGACCTAGCAAACTAATCTCCTCCTTCCAAGTTTTTGAAAAGAAGTCGTTCGGTCTACTTTTGAAACAGCTGTCCCCATTTTAGAGGACACACAGAAACCTTTTTGATCGACTGTATGCCTTCGAACGAAACGGGAAGTGGTGAGAATTTATTTTCGAATGCCGCCTCGCACGGAAGAATTTTATGCTTTGTAATTGAGCATCGATGATGTAAGACACGAGAGATTTTTACATTCCTTGTACGGGATACGTTTCGTGAAAAGTATGTAATTGGGGACCGATGGTGTAAGAGATTGTCAAAATCGTTACGTGGGATACTTTTTCTGAAAATCATGAGCGCCATTAATTTCCACAGACTGGAGGGAGGTGATGCAGAAGAATAAAAAGGAACTGAGACAATGTTCGTATATTACAGAAAAACAGGAGAGAATATGAGTAAGGTGATATTTATCTTTACACGGCTTCCTAAATTATAGAAGACTCGCCTCGCTGGCTGCGTACGTATCTCCGGGCATCAGAAAGTAAAAGGATACTTTCTCTTAAACGCCGGGAATTCGAGGGTTATTTAATTCCAGATCAGATCCCGAAATCTGAAAGACTACACACGCTACAATTTCCGTTCTTTATTACGTGTCTTGGCACCTTTTCTTGTGCAAGACAGTCTTAGTCTCTTCAGACTCCTCGGATCTCGCGGAGACCTTCACTTGCTTGAAGTCAAATTAATTTTACAAATTTCGTTGTCTAACGTCACGTAACACAGTATTTACTCGATATATGTCCAAAACGTAGGTCTAGCCGGGGACACATATCGGCCAGAAAGGACAGCGAAGCTCAAGAGGCCTCAGTGAGTCATGGCCCCTACCGGGTATACCCCGCAGCAGTGGGGATAGTTCCGCGACGTTTATCATCCAGGCGTTGGCGTCATATATCGAGAATCCGCGACCATCTTCTGCGAAATTAATTTAATATTTCATGAAGGCATTTAATGAAACATTCTAGCGAGAAAGACGAATCCTGGTGACGTGTCAAATCGGAGTGCGGAGGGTTGAAATAAAAGCTGTGGTGCCATTAAAATGAGGAAGATGGCGCTCGTGGGGGTTAATGGGGCTCGGAAGAAAGTGCAGGAGAGGAGGAACATGAGCATACAGGGAGAACGAACAATGACGGAGTCGCTGCGGCGTTTACTTAATCGTCGACGTCGACGCTGGTTTCGCGGAATGACCGCCCCCTTATCTTTACGACGACGAGCCTAGCCCCGTCCATTCGCGCCCGCCTGGTTCCCTGACAATTTTGCAATTCCGCGCGCCGCGCGGGAGTGCTACAGGTTTATAGTACTTGCGTTTATAATACGTCTCGGAGTTTATGGTCGGTCGTGCGCGTATTACCAACGATTTCTTCCGTGCCGGACGCTTCTCCTCACCGATGCTGGTCACGGCCGTGACAATGTCCCCTTCTCTAGCCGCTGGCTGTTCGCAATTCGGATATTTAAACGCTGAAGACCTCGATCGACCCTCTCCTCGCGTCCACTGAAACTTATCAAACTGATCGAGCTCGCCGGACGTCATACCACCACGGAAAATCCCGTAAAATAAAAAGAATTTACCGCGGTATCTTGTGGACCCTAGAAACCCTAACGAAACCCTAACTCCTTGATATAGGAATTAAATGAATAGAATCTTTTTAAAACGATTTCTTTGTTCATGACACGAATGCACCGTGTAGAAAGAGGGTGTACTGTTACACAAAGTAAAACTCGAAGTACAGTGATTTCTCTATATATGTCGCCAAGGCCTGGATGATAAACGTCGCGGAATTATCCCCTCTACCGCGGGGTATACCCCACGAGGGGCCATGAAGCTCGAGAGGCCAAGGACGCGGAGGAGTGTAAACACAACACGGGTATGTCTCCTGCACGATACAGGACGCTGGCAAGACCCGTGTTGTTGACAAATATCGAGAAGTCACTGTATACTGAAAATATCGTCTACCGTGTCACCGTGAAGCTTAGCCGGTGCACAGTTGATAAAAATCTTAAAAGTGAAGAAGGAATGTTTAATAGAAAATGGTCTCCGTGAACAATGCACTACACAAGTGCGTCACATGTTTTATTCTCTCTGTCATGAACATTTCTGATGAAAGTGTTCTAAAAACACCGAGGAAGAGCATAATTTTTAAATGTTAGTCCCGAAGAGAGAATTCTTCCCGTCTAAAGACGCGAGAGTAACAAAGAGGAGCGAGAACAGGCCCGGGCTAAAAACCAGGCAGGCAACCCACGAGGCACGAAGCGCAATCCTGTGAATGCACCTGTCAGTGGTCATCATTCAACAGCTTCATTGACCCTAGGATCAATTGGGACGCAGCGATTCTCATGCGAACGACACTCGGTTCGTCGAACCGGCCGATCCCTCGGTCGAAAACGATTACGCGGCTCGCCTCGAAACTGACAGCCACTGCTCGTCGGGGGCGGGGGTTAATGAGACACGCTGATTGGCTTCGGAGATTCATCGGGTGGCTGACGTTGATCAATTTTTATCCTGTCTTATTTGCATACAACCGGCAAGCACCGGCGCGGCAGTGGCGTAAATCCGGGCCCCTCGGCCGGCCTGTCTGACCGCGACGGAAAGATACTACTGAAATTCCTCGGGCTCCCATCTCCTTCGGGAACGATCCTCCATTTTGGCGCGGGTGATCGATCACCGTGATAATTTTGTCTGAACCTTAATGCCATCTTTTAGGGCTAATAACGCAATACGTATTTGTTCCTCGAGGTACCGCGAAACGAGGTAATACAACGTCCGAGGAAGACGGCCAAGCAGATTTTATTTTTCATGCTTTATTTTTCATGCACCTAAAAATATTCTCAGTCGATCGTTAGAAGACAGATAAAAACCTTCTTTACAATAGCTTTAACAAATTTCTCAAATTCTTCTAATACCTTTGCAGTTTTGTTCCCCGCTAAACCGTGTTTGCCATAAATGCATAAAAGTCCACAATCTAATAACTATATTTTTATAGAATATTCTTACGTTTATTGTGTAACATAAATACGTCAGTACGTAAGAATTACAATCATTCGATCATAAAATCGTTGAATTGTTGACTTCTTCTTACATATATTTGCAATGAATCACAATTAAACCGTTCAAATCAGAAATTATTTATGCTTAAAACCAAACATGTTTATGTTACAATCTTCTGCTTAAACTGAAGTTCTAAATTAACAATGTTTGATGGTTAACAATCTCGCTTTGATTACATGCAACTAGTAATCCTTCGTGGACGACGATTTGTTTAAATATTAAAATATTTTACTCGAACAAGTTGATTGTACAACAAAGCCTTGAGTATTGAAGATGAGAATATACTGATTTCTTGTTATTAAATAGTTAAATTATTTGCTTGTTATTTTAAGGACTGAATGTGTGATCCCGATGTCGTCAAAATGGGGATATTCCTCCTGAAAGAATTAAATGATCAATGAAACTCAATCAATTCTAAAATATTCAGTTTAATCAATTATTTTTGCGAGTGAACACTGTTATAGGTGATTACACTTGCTCTGCTAAAAACTGTCAAATTAGGTAGAATCAAAAAATTGAAGGGTCCTTTTAGGTCGATTTTAACTCCTCGAAATTTACATTGTTCCGTAAGTATACCTGAGAGCACAGTCGCGGAAGATGGTCTCAGTTTCCGCTTCGAGTTAGCATACCACGTCCTGCCACGAAGATCATTACGGATGTCGCGAGAATTCCGAGTTGGCACACATAGATTTTCTATTTCCACAGTAAATTCTATTAAGCATTTTTCTGCGTTGCGGCTATTTTTTTCTCTCTCTCTCTCTCTCTCTGTCTCTCCATCTCTCTCTCAAGCATAATTCGAGCCCGTGATTAATTTTCTCCCGTTAAAGCGGCCGTTGATAGATGATCGAGGAGGATCAAAATGTCTACGCCAATGAACCACGATATTCCTGGCAGATTCTGGACAAGTGTACAAGCAAGCGTCGGGTACCGAGGCCGCCGCGGCTCATTCGCATTTGCAATGCGTGCATAATCTCCGACTGCTAGACGCGGGGTGACTCGTGGCATTCGAAACAAAAATCTCGAAACGAACACGCTCGATACCCGATCCACGGTGATCGATCGTTCCTCCGCGCGAGTCGTCATTACATTAATCTCCCGTGAAGTAATTCGTCCTGCACGGTTGTCGATAATTAAATTAGACGCCATTGATACGCGTCAGGCCTCTTCTTTCCCTAAACATAGGGGACGATCCGACGAAACTAGATAGATCAAGCGCGTGGCTATTCACTCGAGAAAAATCGTCGATCATTTTCCAAGGAAAGTTTTGCGATGCCGCGATACCACCGCAGCGGACGTTTGAATCTATACTCACGCTCTATACTAAGTTTCTGATCGTTAAGCGGACTTTCATGCAAAATTAACGTTGCCTAAGTCAATTGTAAGGAACGGAAATTAAGTAAAAATCAATTTCTTTTTTTGAACAACTTCAATACAGGAAATTCCTTTAAACTCTTTTTATTTCTTCACAGTTTTGTATTTCATACTTTCAATTTGTGTCATGACTGCGTAAAACTAGCAATTATTTTTATTCGCTTTACTACATTTACCGTGTTAAATTTAATATCTAGTTTTTAGAAAATCAGGAGTATATATTGTTTTAAAAATACTACAAAAATGTTTATGTTACTTTGGACATATTTAAATGGATATTTAGACGAAGATCGTGTGTTACATTTCACAAAATTTACACGAGAACGTAGAAACAATTCATTGCTCATTGGATGTGCAACTAAAGAAGCAGCTGATTGACGTACTCCCTTCTTCCAGTGAAAAATGAATAATAATTGAATAACTAACAAATAATTATACTTGTTGGTACACACATTGCTATTTTAATTCTCAAATTAAATTAAAATACCAACGTGAAGGAAGTTCTCTTTTCCAAAGAAGAAGAAGAAGACCGTACAACAGACCGTTCAACCGTCTGCTTTTCTAATTACTACAGTGAAGAATAAATTGTTTTCACGTACTCTAGTAAATTACATTCGATTGTACACCCTTTTTCCAAACACCAACTGACTTACAATTAACTCACGTGCAATTTTCCATTAACCCGCAATCCCTCGGCCAACAATGACGCGATTACAATGTTTCTGGCACCGTGATGAATCTGAATGCAAGTGGGATTAAACGAGGACCAAATGCAGCTCGCGTCGCGCTTCCCCCGTCGACTTTACAAAGCGGTGCAGCAAAGGGACACCTGCCCGGCAGCGATTCCCGCGAATAATAACCGATACCCCCGGTAGAGGGGCCAGCCGCGGCACGGGCACTCGTCAGCCGTGATTAATAAGTCATTCATTAATATAAATGAATTCTCCTGGCGCGAATGATTCCGTGATGAATCGGCTGCATTTACCGGTGCGCGAACGCCTGGCGGGTGTGAACGCGGCGTCAATCGCGGACAGCTTTGTACCACTTAAAGCGTTAAGCTCCGCACGTTCGCGGGTTCCGTGCCGTTGGGGTGGCTGGTTTGTTGGATTACCAGCTGCCAGAGGGGAAGACGAACGCGGAAGTTTAGCGTCCTGTCGGGAAAATTAATTCCGAAGCGATTGCCGGATTCGGAAAAATCCACGGCCTGCAGGAATAGACTTATAAGAGGAAATAAATGCTCGCCGGCTTTGGGACTGCTCGACCGGCTATTCAGTCCCATCGTGCGCCTGCGCCGGTCTCTTGACTCTACCGATCATTTAATCGAGCTCCTGCTCATCGCGATCCTCATCGTGTCCGATAGGATCAGGAATTTTTCATGGATCTAAAATTGCTTCGAAGTTCCGCGCAATTATTAGGGGGAGACCCATAAGTGTAATCAATTATTTCGAAATCTAAAACAAACTTTGTAATAAATTCCAGTTTTTATTTCTTCATTTATTATATAATCTCCATCATTATCAAGAACAGTTTCCTCTTTAACGATCGGTACAGAGTTAAAGGCAAAACAAATTCTTTGTAAATAATTGATTACTGTTGGGTACCCCTAATATAAAGCGGTTGGAGTAGGTTCTGGGCTCCATTTTGCTAGAAGCATGGTAGATTCTAAAGTTGGATTTTTAAAACGGAAATTTTATGACATTTTTCTTGTATTGTTCCGGACATGATTAAATTCAAGGCCGATGTTCCAGGAACAGGCACTCTTTCGTACACGTTTTACAGTGACACGTATCCCGGACAAACTAGAAGTAAATATCGCACTCTGTAAATTCTGAATAAATGTTTAAACCTAGAGCAGTCCTTCATTCGTCGAAACCAACGAACTTTAAATTAAAAATATCACATAAAATATTACTGTGTTTCTTTAACCTCTTACGTAATTGTGAAATCTTAGAAGTACCAGAATTTATTGCAAAAATTACAAGGAACGAGAATTGTTATCTACTGACAGTCACAGCACGGTCAAGAGGCAGACGTTTCCTAATTCTCCCCTTTTATTACGGCGATTAAGGAATGTATGTATCATGCACAATCCTTTGAAATAGTTCCTGCGGTTACACTTGTCAATAGCACTGCTTCACCCGTATTATACGTTCCTCTATCCTTTCGTTTTCCATTCGGGCGACGTATGGAAGGCGTGTGTAGAGGAGGAGGCGATGCCTAATGAATGCGATTCAAAATGTTCCAAGTGTCGGAAATTGAATTTCATCGAGCTCCAGAACGGATATCCATCGAGGAGATGAATTGCAGACTGTGTCTGTGTTTAGCCGCGTTCCTGGCTTCGGTGCCGCCAGTCAAGCCCGATTTGGAAGATCGAGGGGAACGTTGAGTAACTTAAACGTCACATCCCACTGATTGCGAGTATGCCGTCCATGAGTCGCGACTTTTTGCATTTTTATCCCCTTGTGACGTTTCTTCCGAATGTTCCTGTTCCCTTCGGAAAATATCCCCGACATCGCTTGAATTGAAACGAAAATACAAAATCATTCAACATTGCTTGAGAATTCCATGTACTTATTAGTCTCGAAAACCTGTTGTTATTTCAGATGAGGTTATCTTTAATTTCAAACAGAAATAGCGTTGCTATGATCACTTTAAACGACGGATTCGGAGGGCTAACATTGACGAATAAAATATCAGTTCCAATTTTATATTCTATAAATATTGTCTAAACTAAAAGGTTTTCTTTAAAAACATGTCTGTATCTGTCCCCAGAACTTATAAAATAAGAATTTTTTTAGGAACGTCCTACGGTCCATATTTTAAATGGAACCTACTAGGAAGCTTCACAACTCAACCCCTTGTATTTACCAGTTGCTTGCAGGATGGACGTTACGCTGTTCAATAATTAAAAATTGCGGACTTCTCCACGTCACCACACTCAAACTCAAGCAACTTATAAAATATGAATTTTTTTAGGAACGTCCTACGGTCCATATTTTAAATAGAACCTACCAGGAGGCTTCGCAACTCTTTCAACCCCTTGTACTTACCAGTAACCGAAGCTTCTGCGCTGTTCAATAATTAAGAATTGCAGACTTGTCCACGTCACCACACTCACACTTGAGCAACGTCTTTCGAACTCCAAAAAGTCAGGAAATCCACAAAGACGCGTAGATCGGTGGGTCGAAGCGGATCTTCACGGACACGGTGAACACAGTCGAAACTTCCGGCGCTATCGGAGCATCGCGATCGCGATGTCGGTTGCTCGATGAGCGTTCTAAGTGTAGGACCTCCCGCTATTCGTTGATCTCGATTTCCCGGGGTCGCCCGTATCGCGTTACCCCTAAAGTGTCTCTATCCTTCGGGAATAATCCCGGCGGTTGGACGCGGGACGGTTCCGTGACGTTCGTCCGCGGTGGTTCGTCCGCCACCGGTGTGTGGTCGACATAAGAAAGCATAAAAGTCGCGGTGATACGATCGTACGGCATTCCGGGCCGTTCTTTATCGTCCGGGCCGCAGTAAGTCCTGAAATAAGGAGGCGCGCGCGCCGTCTCCCGGGCTAAATATTTTAATTATTCCGAGGCGCCTCGCCATGGAAATTACGCGAGCCAGACCGTGACGGTTTTTTCTTTTCTTTTTTGATCGACGATACGGTCCGAGGTTCGCGGCCATTGTCGCTCCGGGGACAATCAAATCGCTGGGATTCTTGCCGGTCTCGGTTGGTAGCCGGCGAGAGGAGGTCTCCTTTTTCCGTTAATCTGTGCGGTGGATCTTCCGAAAAGTATGCCGGAGATGCGCCCCCGATAGCGGTCGCCGTAGCTCGATTCGATGCATCACGGGATATCCAAGTGCCGCCGTCGACAGAAATCTAAACGATTGTTGGGAAAGCTGCTGCTGAAGGCGCTGTTGCCTACCACGCCGCCGGGATGCGTGGACGTCGACAGCCGGCGGGATTAATTGCAGGCAAATTAGCCAATCGCTGCCGATCGATCGACGAGCGGATCCTGTATCAGGCGTAATTCACGCTGTCCGCTCGGGCAGGATCGGGATTTATAGAAATTTCAACCGTCGTGGACAAGCGTCACCGTCGAGGAAGCTGTACCAGCGGCTCCGGCGTGTACGCCACTGTCGGCAGCGAGAAGGTCAAGACGGTGTGCACGGTGAATACCTAATTAAGATCTTAATTACCCCCGCGGCCGGAGGAGCGTTTCACCTCCGACCGACTCCCACGATGCAGTTTATAAGATTGTTAATATCATCATTTATACAGTCGGTAACACGGGGGATCGTTAGTGTCTCGGTCGAACCGTTAATCAGCATCCGGTTCTGCGGGCCCGCCAGCAACCCTTTCATCGGCCACCCTTTTGTGGCGCTAAAACGGTGCTCGTCGGCGTACAACGTCGAACACGGTGATGATAATCGTCGGCTGGTTGCCGTTGATAGTAATTAAACGTGGACGCGCGAACGGGGAGGATCGTCATTAACGCCGCGGCGAGGCGGCCCCGGCGATCGAGCGCCTGTATTATTCGATTGTAATATTTCATCGCGGTTCCGGATAATTGAAGCCGATGATGGAACTCTCCGGAGGGAAACCCGCGCCAGCCTCTCGGGACGTGGGAGAATTCGTGGTAACAAGTACCATTGCGCGCGAGCGGACGGATTTTTCGCCAGCGAGGCGCTGCCTGATGGATCTTCCGATCCGATGATGCTCGCCAGCTCGAGAGGGGACTAGCTTCCACCAGGCATTCATTCCAGATAGGTTGAATCGCTAATTGAGAAAAAACGGACTCGACGCGCGGTTCCCCTGCCGCATCCATCGCCAATTATTCAATCCCAATCGTCGAAATTAAATCTCACCGGTATCTATCCATCATCGGCCCTGCAAAAATCCGAATTCGCGGGCTCGCGCCACGCCACGCCGTCCCGTCGAGCTCGTTAAAATTGAAACGGAAGGGGCCTCGGAACATATTGTTTCTGTCAGTCGCAGGGCTCCAGACGATTTCTCAAGGTTCGTCAGGCCGCAGCCACCACGCTGGCACCTGGGACGAACGATCCGAAGAGAACTGACGCGAGGATACCACTTCCGATCGATCCTGGACGATACGGGACGCGGAACGTTATACGAGATTTTTGACAGGCTCCCGCGATAGCTGAGACGATCTTACAATCGAGTTAGATCGGCCCCCGTTCCACCCTCGTGGTCGTTCCGCACATTTTTCAATGCTTTGCGCCGCACAGGAACACTTTCAGGCGGTCAAAAAGTCTCTGTATGCTCTTTAAAACGCAATAACTTTGATCAAATTGACGACGAACGAATTGTTTATTGAGGCGCTGATAGGATCTGTTTGATAACGGTATCTGTTGGAATAGCTCTGCATTCCTGTACAATTTTGCGACGCAAATCCTTGACGCTTTCTGGTTGTGGTTTATAAACAACAGACTTTAAGTGTCCCCACAAAAAGAAGTCGACTGGAGTTAAATCTGGTGATCTTGGTGGCCGCTCAATAACACCTCTTCTACCGATCCATCTTAGTGGGAATCGATTGTTTAACCACTGGCGAACTGGTAACGTGTAATGCGGGGGAGTACCATCATGTTGGAAGTACAAAAGTTCTTAATTTAACAGAAAATTGCCGTTCTCATCTATTTGGTTTTAAAGACTTTCTGTTATAAGTGGATCAATAATGTCGCCCAGTAAATTTAAATGCAGATTCTTGGAAAAATAGAGAACCTGTAATAGCATTTCCTAAAATGCCTGCTCAAAGATTTATTTTTTCCGGCCATTGAGTATTACTTTCTCTAATAAGACGTGGATTTTCCAATAATGACAGTTACGTCGATTTACAGCATCGTTTAAGAAAAAAGTGCATTCGTCACTAAAACAAATGTTCTTAATTAGATTAGGAGTGACGTTGATCATATTTGTTAATTCCTCAGAAAACTCAATCCGCCTGTCAAAGTCATTTTCCAATAACTTTTGATGCAACTGCATTTCATAAGGATGAAACTGGTTATGTTTAAGTAATTAGTGCACAGATCCCACTGATACACCAGTTACCATTGAAACTCGTCGAATTGAACCTGTAGGATTCACAGTAAACTGCCCTACAGTTTCGATTTGATCAGCTTCTTTTATGAATTTTGGCTGGTTTCTTTTAAAATTTGTCACCGATCCTGTTTTCTTAAACTTTGCAAGTAATTGTAACACGCACATACGTATGAGAAACATGTGTATCAGGATGTCTCTCATTAAACGTAGCAGCAGTTCGACGAGCACACTCGTCGGCTCCATAAATAAAAATTATTTCTACCCGTTCTTCTAAAGAATACACCATTTTACACAATTAATTTGTACTACGATATATGTAGTATTACGGCGATTCACACTTGACTAAATAGTACAATCTTATATTGAAAGACAGAAAACATAAACAAGAGATCAATAGAGGACAATTTTGTTTTGAAACGGTACGTGCTAGTACAACTGGAAAACATCGACGATTTGCGTCAAAGAATTTTATGCAATAATATGCCTCGCTCTACTACTCTTTAAATATCTCCGAAACTAGTGCGCGGATAAAAAAAAGTATCCTACGAAAATTGCTGGTCTTTTTACGTACAATAAGATCCCATAATACAAAATATAGGTTTCCATTTGAAAACAACAAACTTGACCCTCAAATGACCTTGAAAACGCCTTCCAAATAAAAAACTGATACTGCCCCTCGCTTTCTCCCCCGAAATCCTTGTACACGTGTTTTACAATTTTGTAATATCTTCCATACTTTTCGAGATATTCGGCTGGAAAGTTTTCAAATTAACACCCTGTATATGTCGCCAAGGCCTGGATGATAAACGTCGCGGAATTATTCCCATTACCACGGGGTCACGAAGCTTGAGAGGCCTCGGACGTCGAGGAGTATAAACATAACACGGCTCGAGTATGTCTCTTGCACGATACACGTACAGAACATCACCTAAAATTCTTAGTAAACTTTTAACAGCCGTACAACAATACCTCGCAGGTTTTTACTCTTTCTGATAAATCACTACTGCAACAATCTTTCCGAAGAATACAGAATACCCGAGAGGATGTTTGCTAAGTTCTTTATCGCTACTTTCAATAATTAATACGTTGTTTTACGATTTGTTTTAAGATCGTTAATCTGATGGATCATATTTCCATCGGAACGATACTTTGTCTGGCTTTAGGAATCAAAGTGGAAGTCAATGGCGAACAGGAGGAGCGCATGCAATCCAATTGCGAACGATCGATAACTAATCGCCGCAAAAACCCGTAGGAGGCCGTCCACGACGGTCGTCGATCGTCCCATTGAAAAGAGGCACAACTAATTGCCGCAGACCATGAATTATTCAAACCGCGGCCAATTCAACCGGCGAGCTTGATTCATTTCCGCGCGGTCGTAAAAAGTGTTGAAAGATTGCCGATAGACGCGTCGATACCAACGAGAACCGTATAAACTAGTCCCCGCGGTATTGCACGTGGCGAAAGAAGCGGCGAAAGAAGGCTGGCTTAGGCTACAAAACGAGAACGAGTCCGGTCGTCAAACGATCTTACATTGTAAACACTACCGAGCCGAGTTCCCCTAACTGAACCGCACGAAATTCAACCGGTGTTCGATATTCCCTAAAAAAGTGGACAGACATTTTTACACTACAAAATTCAGTCTAAGAATAACTGGGGACACATAATTACTCGACTGCGGATTTTATGCATTTGTGACAAAAATTAGTCGGCGTAATTTCAAGTAGCAGAAATATTAGAAAAATTTAAACATACTATTATATTAGTTCCAATCTGCTAATCATAATAAGAAAGAAAATCAATTTCTATTTCATTTCAGTTCATTGCAATTCAGGTAGGAAATTTTTATTTTGCATAAAGATCCGCAGTCTAATAATTACCTATAATGGCTACCCTAAGCCGCCACTAAAAATTGCCATTCTATTATTTAAAACAATTTTTACATCACTATGTTTATACCTAAAAAACTACTAAAATTCGACGTGTTATAAGTATTAATAGTGATGAATTTCATGTGTGAAATTTTCTAGGTCAACAGAAGTGTTGGTTTTGAGGTTGGGACAGCTTCGAGCGCAGAGGGTTAAACTATTAGGTTGTCCATAAACTGTTTCCATTTTTTTCTTCAGTCTACCGATGGTATTATTAGCAAAAATACATATAAAAGTAAAATAAAGACACTGCAAGATGGCGGAGCGTTGTCACACTGAATAGTGTGCGCAGCTTCACGAGGTAGCAATTTAAGAAAATTTAATGAGAAAGTAATTTAACGAGGTAGAAATTACCTGTTAACAGAGAAAAGGCGTTCTGACGAACCTAGAAGCCATATTTCGAAAGATAGTCGCCAGTTTCTGGGTGGCAGAGGCTTCTCCGCAAACCGGAAGTCCTCGGACGCGAAATCCAAGCCGCAAGAACTCATAATGGGAAGTAACTGTTTCGAAGTCGTGAAATCTGTTATTGTTTATTAAGAATTGCTTTTTGCGAGTACATACTGCGTGGCCACGCACGCACGGCCGTCTGTTAATGGACAGGCACAAAGAGAAAGAATCGAGTGGCCACGAACGTCATTTCGATTCTTCGTACGCTGAACACGATACGCTTGTAACTTCTAAACCTCGTTATCCGCCGCTTCTTTCTTTGCGATTCGCGCGTTCCCCGCGCCGTTTTACTGTTTCTCTTTGTCGGTTGAAAACCGTTCCAGGTCCTCCTTTATATTCTAACCCCGGCTATCGGAACGGTTTCATATGTTTCCGCCATTTCCTACCAGCAGGGAATAATGTAGACGTAAATATCTGAAATGACAGTAAAACGTGTCACTGATATTGGAGTGATAAAAAATAAATAACACTGAATCTTTACGATTACTAAGAGAGTGCTAAATGTCGACTGCTTGTGAAAACATTCTGCTCGGATAAAATCTGTGTATTTTAACACTATAACTACTGGACAGGTTGACATGGTACGTCACAAATTCCCCATTTTAAAATTATTGAATCCATGGAGATGATTTTGTGGAGAATTATAGAATAAAATTATTCTCTCTCGTTTTCCTCTGATAAATGATCTGTGTATTTTAACGCTATAACTACTGGACAGGTTGAAATGGTACGTCACAAACTCCCCATTTTAAAATTATTGAATCCATGAAGATGATTCTGTAGAAAATTGTAGAATAAAATGATTCCCTCCCGTGTATGTTAGACTGAAGATTTTATTCATTTAGGGCAGACGTCCCCTATTTCAGCACCTACCTAATAGTCCACCTTCCTAAAAACAAATTGCTTGAAAATAAATATCTACCAGCACATTATCACTCTATAAATGTGTGCCTCCTGTCAAGAATAGAGAAAACGAGATTTGTTATGTAAAGTTTCAATCTCTGAGATCGTCTAAATTTTTAAAATAATTATATCGTTGAAGAAGGCTGGACTTAGTAGCTAAAAATCGAGTATTCAACGATGATTATAAAGTTTTTCAATGGATGGCCTTTGTGTTGTAAATTATTGTGTTTACGGGGGTGTGAGCTGTCAATATTAGTTGGTAATAAGTCGAATCAGTTCCCATGGGATCGCAGGGAGGAGAGGTCGAGCCGAAAATCGACAGTTCCTTAGCAAGCGGATCGATATCGCGTTGGAACTGATCTCCGGCTCGAAGGGGCGCGTGGGTGTGCGATCTTTTGAAGCGGAGCCGCGTCGAAGATTATCTCCATTATCTTGCTCTATCGCGCACGATCCTAAGATCTCACCCCGAGATACGATCGCGCGAACGATCGAGGATCTTTCTCGCGGTGGTAGAGTAGGGCCGCGACCGGTCGCTCCATTACGATCTTCCAGCATGATCGCGGTCCCTTTCCCTCCTATTTCGCACAAATCTTCTCCCGCGATCATCGCGGATCGATTTCTAAGTAGACGCACTCGATCGACCATACTCACTTTCATGGATCAGACCCCGGTCGATCGGTTCGATCGGTTACTCGTCATACTAGTACCCAGTGCATCTTCTCTAACTACTGGAAAAAACAATTAACGACATCTCACCCATTATTACAGATCAAAATATTGTTAAAGATTTCATCTACAAAATAAGCCCGAATACGAGATGGGAAAATATTATAAATAATTACTGTTAAATGTCAGAAAACGAAAAGACCCCAAAACACGTATTCCATATTTTCATTCGTAGATCACTGGTACCAGTCCGTGTAAAAATTGATTAAGGAAAATTGCAAAAAAATTGCAAACAGAGTTCGAATTTTTAGGTATAGTTTCGATGACTTTTTCGAAATTTCCCATTGGAGAACCTCCTTACATTCTCGCATAAGTTTCGTTAAAATCGGCTTGTGTAGCTCGAGCATGTTCCCTTGTCAGCAAACTTTTCTACCTTCAGCCTCTCTCGATTGTTTGGCTTCGCTTTCTTGTCTCTGCATAATTCACAGAGCCTAATAAGCAATCATTCAAATGCGATTTTCATGCACGATACGCGAAACACAATAAAACGTTCCCGATCGTTAATGGAACTGCAGTTCCTACAAGCTAATCGTTCACCGAACAAATCTTTCAGTCGTGCGATTTTTCTATTCCTGTTTTGAAAGTCTAACGAGACCTTTGGACTTATCTGCGGATCTTTATGCATTTATGGTATGCGCAAGAACTTAAAATATTGGGAAACATGTGTATTAATGAAGGTTAATGGCGTTTTCATTTCGTTTTTATTGTTCGAAATCTTCTGGCTGGAAGAGGAAAATATTCTTGTAGCTCAACTTTCTGAAAATTGGAATTTGCACGAATTACACAATACTCCTTGTTCATAAAAAAATCGGAGAAAGTGGTCGAATATAATATAGTGCCATTTCTAAGATTCTAAGAAATAGCTGTCTCTTAATTATTTCTAATTTCGATTTTATGTGCATAATGCCATCATCAATTCGGAGAATCAAACTTTCTCTCGCTCATTTTATATTCATTCTATTATACATTCTACATTCGGTGGTATCTAGACCAAGTTTATTCAATTTAGACTTCTTGTTGCTAAATCTATTAAAAATGGAAAGACTACGTGCTTAAAATTTTTATTTTCCAATGAAGATCCGCAGTCTACTGATATCGTTCAGAATTGGGAGCGACAATTGGCGAGGACTTTCCGCGTTGCGTAACTATGTTAATTAATGGGTCCGGTCACGGGGTTCGAGATGGCGGGGGTACGTGTCGCCGGTTATAGAGCGTGCACCGATACTTCGGCGTCGATTGATCGGAATCGGGACCGGGAGCACGTGCACGCGTACACGTAAGCCCATCGGGGCCCGCAGTAAATACACGATGGGAGCGGTGTTCGATATATATTTGATAAGCTGCTACACGGCCGGTCGACCGCTGACAAATCGTCCGGAGATCGGCGAACCGATACCGCGGGCCCGGACGACGTGCTGATACACCGATGCATGACGGTGGACCGAGTGAAGAGCCTCCCCGAGACGCGACGACGAGTCGGGGGCAGCCTTTTGCTCTGTGTCCCGTGAAACGGATCGAGGAATTCAAACAAACCGGACACGCCGCATTACATAACGGCAGATTGCATCGTTGACATTTCCAGCGGATTGATGAACCGCGATAACCGATCTACAAGAGTGGCGAAACCGTTCCGAATGTCGAATATTCGGCAACGCGGCCGGGGGACGATCGAGATCACCAAGATCATCCTAATCCCGTTCTATTGAAATAAATTTCTATATCCCACTGTTGCAGCTGCATATATTTATGATAAGGAAAACTGTCAAACATGAAGTACCATTTTGTTTACAACGCGACCGAGGCACGCTCGAGATCACAAAGAGAATCCTAATACCATTTTGTTGAAATAATTTCTATATCCCACTTTTGTAGCTGCATATATTTATGATAAGGAAAACGATCCAATATGAAGTACCATTTTGCTTAGACCGTCCCTTTGTATTAAAATAATTTCTATATCCCATTATTGCAGCTGCATATATTTATGATAACGAAAACTGTCAAACATGAAGTACCATTTTGCTTAGCGAATGGTACTATTAAAAAATTCAGTCGCATCATCGTTGACATTTCCAGAGGATTGATGAACCGCGATACCGATCTAAACGAGTGGCGAAATCGTCCCCAATGTCGAATATTCGGCAACACGCCCGAAGGACGACGAAAACGTTGAAGGTCATTTTATTAAAAAAAAAGGATTTTATTAAATCTACGTATCTCGTTATTTCGGGTGGAGAAATGTATTTATGGAGAGCAATGCGGCAAATAACCAAATATGGAGTAACGCGTTGTTTATCGAATATCGGTTTTGTCAATGTCGAATGCCTTTTGGGCCACCCTGTATTGGGTTACCACGATTATTTGACTAAAAGTGTACCTTCGTGTGAAGAGATTCAATGAATAAATTAGTTTTGTAACGATTAGACTGCGGATCTCTGTGCAAAATTAAAATTGTCAATTACAAGGTACCGGGACCAAGTAAGAAATTGCTCTTTCTTTTAACAATTTTAATAAGTTAATGATAATGTATCGATACTCTTACATTCCTTTAATCTCTCTGCTGTTTCACGTATCAGCTGCGCACATTGTCATAAATGCATCAAATCCGCCGTGTAGTAATGCCGGTTCGGTAAAAGGCCTGTTTTGGAGGTTTTATTTCTTCAAGTAGATTATACCAGCGCAGAGTCAGACGCTTTCGACTGTACAGTATTTTCCGACACGGTCATCATGTACCTACGAAGTGAACGTTTTAACGATAATTTATTCAAACAAAAATCACAAGACTCGCCAAGATCGAGATCACAACCTCCGCACGAATTCAAAGTTTCGTTAAATAATTCCACTTTCGAGCAGATACGCCTCGTTAACAGGAACCCGGCGGATCCGAAATGGGTCATTTTTCCTCGGCGGATAATTCCGTTGTAGAATCGGTTCCGTGGCGGGGCTCGCGCGGTATCGAATATTCAAATCAGCCGAGGCGTCTTCCGCTCGCGAAGACCGGCCAGGCTGACGGTCGGATTAAAATCTCCCGAAACGTTTAATTGCCGACTTCGACGCGGTTCTGCGTTGCTTGTCAGGGTATCGCGGTCGGATCTCGCGATTCGCACGCGAGACGGATCTGTCTTGAAGGGCGCGGAGGTGAACGGGATAGGATAAGAGATCCTCGGCAAGGGAGCTCGAGCTGAAACGGGCACGAACGCGAGGGAACGGGGTTTGTAGGGGGGAGGGGACGAAGGGGAAACGATGGGGAACGCAGGGTGTGCTGTGCTCGCTCGTTTTCTCGCGCGATCCTTTATACGAGGGGCCCGTTGCGGGAGAGATAAAGCCCGGTAAAAGTCCGGAGGCGCGTATCGCCGCGTTTCTCCGACGATTGTTATCTGCCGGCGATATATTAAGCGCCATTACCAGTATTTAGAAGGCGGCGCTGCCGTGGCAGCGCTCGCTGACTCTTATCGAGATCGCCGAGCGTGAAACGTGCCGGACCACGGGCACGCAGCGATAAACGGGGATTAGCCGGGCGTTCGTTATCGAATTGAGCGTGATTATTCGTGAGAAAGAAGTCTCGGCCGCCGCCCCGGTCTCGGCTGCATCGCGATGCATCGCGAAAAGATCCGCCGCGTCGCGGACATTCTTCGAGAACGATCCCCTCTTCCCTCAAGATTTATTCGCTCGTACCGCGAGTTTTGAGTTCACTAGTGTAATTGGATGCACGGAAAACTTTCAAGAAACTGTAGAATGTCGTTCGATTGCGCGAAGTTACGTTTCCTGTTAAATCGACGTTGAATGATTGATTGGGATGCTCATGTAAGTCTAGTTAGAGAAAGTTAGTTTACTATTAGGGGTACCCATAAGTAATCAGTTATTTGCAAAGAATTTGTTTTGCCTTCAGTTCTGTACCGATCGGTGAAGAGGAAACACCTATTTTTTTTTTTACAGTTTTCGGTAAAGCAGCCTGTGTTCAAAATATTCTAAAAAGTATAATTTTTGTTCACAACCCGTCCGTTTGGATGTCCGTTTGTGACGTCAGTACCGTCCGAGGATCATATTCGTCATTGCATACAACGGCAACAACAAAGAAAATTTGCGATGTTTATGGAGATGTATTGAAGGTCAACAAGTGTCAACGTTGGTTCAGAAGGTTTGCTGCTGGTGATTATGATCTCTCTGACAGGCCTCGAAGTGGACGACCAGTTGAATTTGATAATGACACTCTAAAATCTCTCTGGTGGAAGCTGATCCAAGATTAAATATACAAGAATTATCGAGAAGCCTTGGGTCCACATGGTCAACTATACAAAGGCACCTACACGAATTGGAAAAGGCATATAGGCAAGGATTATGTGTACCGCATCAATTATCTGAGACCAACAAGAATATTCGTCGATCAATATGCACTTCATTGCTCTCCAGATACTGCAAATTGACAATGCCCGGCCCCGTACAGCGAAACTTACTCAGGAAAAAATCAAAGAATTGCAATTGGAACTTTTACTGCACCCCATGTAGGAGCATTATTCCCCCATGTGGTGCATTATTTGCATTATTCGCTGGAGCATTATTTGAGAAATAAAACATTCACTTCTGTAGAAGATGTAAGGAGGCACCTTGAGTCATATTTTGCTTCACGAACCCTGGATTCTCTACAAGAGGGGGATTGAAAATGTCCTTGATAATGATGGAGATTATATAATAAATTAAGAAATAAAAGCTTGAATTTACTACAACGTTTGTTTTAGATTTCAAAATAATTGATTACTTATAGGTCCCCTTAATAATAATGGTTGGAACAAATTTCGCCGCGGATTTTTCTGTTTACTTTTCTGTAAATTCTCACCCTCTTTTAAATTGCATTAAATTAGTTCTTTTACTGAGACTGTAATGCAAGACTCAAACCCACTTTGTAACTCAAAGTCACTTTGTGACTCGAAGAAAGAATTATAGAAACTGTTTTAAGTTCTATTGATCAATGTGGCTATAGAATCATTTATGATGATTTGTGAGCAACTATTTAGTGACTACTACTTGAAAGCGTTCGATGCGATCACCTGTTCTCACAGAATGTGTCAACGTTGGAGACCAATTCTGTGTCGACCAAACTCTTCCCATATGTTAATCCTCTGGCTCCCCAGGAACTGAAAGTTTAATTTTACAAACACCTCTTTAAAAGAATCGCGGCTTATTAAGTCGAGTCTCCTTAATAGTCGTCATTCGAGTGACAAATTGCCATCATTTGCCCGTCCGCTTCGGCGCTCGGGAATATTTTCGACAAGGTGATCGCCCGCGACAGCGGCAATAAAACAGGGACAAGCCTCTACAAGCCTGAAACAATCGATTATCGACTACTCTGTTCCAACGTCCGCAACGGATCTTGTAAATATTGCGGATCAAAGTTCCAGACGTTTGCGACGATTCCCTCACCGCCGAGGAATCCGAGTATGTTCGTACTGTTAATTCCATCGGGCTAATCAACACCTGATATTCCGCGGTATCTGGTTAAGTTGAAGCCAGTTACAAATTCGAGATATCCGGGGTTATTAAAGCGCACGGTACTCGCCGATTCGGATTTCGCAGTACAACGGAGGATATAGATCCTGATGTCCAGAGTGTCCTTGCCTCGTATGAACGACAGCCAGTTACGTGGTCGGCGTTACGGTCCAAAATCATTTGGACTACGTGGCGCAGACCGGTTCTCGTTATCTCGATTGATCCTCGAAGAACTCCTTGATTACGGGACATTCCGGCCGGGGGCTAGGATTTTAACGACTCGAGTAACTATAATAGGAAATATCGGAAATCTGGAAACGATTCGAGGAAACCGTAACCTACCGTTCGCTGTGAACATACCTAACCCTAACCAGAGTATTCAACACTAGGTTTACTGAAACCGACTATTTTGCATTACTTTGTAAAAATAACAAGAACGTGCTACTCACACTTTTAGCAATATTTTAGAAATAATATATACCCAAAGAAATAAATTTGCTAAATAATTTCTCCTACATGCGTCCTCAGAATCTTTGTAATTTTCAATTAAAAATATTAGAATCCGCCATTTTGACGGGTACAGTGAACCTAGTGTTAGAGGTTAGGGAAACTGGAATTTTTGAAACTACCCTCCACCAGGCAGTAGCATCCGGAAAATAAAATAAATCATAAATCATTTTAGAGAGATTATACTACAGGAGAATTATAAGTAAGTGTTAATATATTTTCTAATTTTCTGTACTCTATTCTTACTGTGAGGAATCTTCTGGTTGACGACTGGAACTTGTTCCTCATTCTGCTTTTCAAAAAATAATTTATGAGTGCAGGAATTTACATAAATATCCACAGTCTGGTCATGAATTACTTCTAGGATAATTGTTTGAGTAATCTTAGGCCTTCTGTCATCTTCGTTCAGACAAACTTGTAAAATCTCGAGTATTTCTTTTACGTCGATTCGGCTCAAAGCGTCTACTTCTTTCATGTCGACTTTGTTCAGTTGGCTCGATTGGCCGTCCCCGGCGAGGTGGTAAAAAATTGAGTAGCAGACCGCGGAATCGGTCGGCGAGTATCGAAACGATCGTCGACGATCGTTCACCCGGTGGATCGGCAGAACACGCCGGTCGTGGAACCGGCCGTTCCGCAATTTTCGACGTAATAAAGAATCGCATATATGGAGATTCCATTACCGGCTCAGCTGTTTCAGGGTCGCGGCGTATTAAACAAATTTATACGGCAGCTGGCTGTCATAAAAGACAGGCGGCATGCCGAAGCTCGCGTCATCGCGATCGTGCTTTCGTCGCCGTTTAGCAGCCAGCCTAAAGGCTAGAGCCGCGTGCAGGATCGTTTTTTATCATTTCAAGAGCCCCGGCCACCTTACCGGGGCGGACCGGAAAAAAGGACTCGCTAACGAGAAGGTGGACCCAGCGGAACACGGATCGAGCCGAGGAGAAGGAGAGGACATGCTGGCCCAAGAGAGGGGTGGGGGTGGCGGGACGTAAAGGGGGGAACGTGTCGATGCCAGGGGGACGATCGAGAAATGCGGATAGCAATGACACCTATCGGTGCGCGCGGGGTCATCCTCCGGTTGTTGCGCGACAAAGAGGAAGAAGACGCACGGCGGAGGAGGTCAAGAGGCTGCCGGCACGCGGGGTTGACGGATAAACATAATGATTTAATGACCATTTCGTACGCGAACGACACGAAATTCTATGATCGCGGTGCCTAATGACACGGCACTTGCCACGAGGCTGCAATTATTTTGCGGCACGTTGCACTCCGGTGACGTCACCGACCGTACCTTCTCACGCCCTATGACCGACCACAGGAGAAAGTACACTCCGCCCTAGAAGCTCCTCCTCGTTCCTCTCTGTCTGTCCCTCGATCCTTTATTGCGATCTTTTATCCGGTTTCGTGACCACCGTTTCCTCCATTCAAGCTTGTTCTCGATACGCCCTCTTGCGTGAGTCCCGTGAGATCATCGATCATGATGCTAGAAGATTCTTCGACGCGTTCCTCTGTGGTCTGAATTATGCTTCTGAAAAGTTATCGTTATCCCTCTCAGCAAGATTCACGTCAAGTGCAGTGGATCGCAAAATTATTAGAGCCACTTGCACAAGTCGGCGACTTTACATTGTAACAATCGATTTTTAAATGACAGCCCACTTATACTGAATTTATATTATTTTTTAATTGCACAGTAGATATATTTTTTGTACTGTGACTAATAATTTGATCATCCACTGTAATTGGCTAAGGGTCTCTAGTTTCATTTTCCGAGTATAAGATTCAAGAATTTTTTAAAACGGAAGTACAGTGAGTTCTCGATATATGGCAACAACACGGGACCTGCCAGCGTCATGTATCGTCCAGCAGACATACCCGAGCTCTCGAGCTTCGGGGCCCTTCACGGAGGATACTCCGCAGTAGTGGGGATAATTCCGCGACGTTTATTATCCAGGGCTTGGCGACATATATTGAGAAATCGCTGTACTGTGTACTACAATTTTAAACTTAGCATATTCAACGGTTACAACAAAGGTACCGTAAGAGCGTTTAAAAGATGAACTAGAATAAATGGAAAATATTTAAATAAAAAACGAAGGGTAATCGACGGAGGTCTTTATAGTCCTAATAAATATTCAAAGATGATAATTGAAAACTTCGGTTTCGGAGTCTTCCCGCGTCGGACATACGTTTGAAACCGTTTTGAATTTATTCCTGATCGACGAATATAATTAATTTATTGATTGGACGAATTCCAGCAGCGCTGGAAATCCCCCTGGGGAGGTCCTGGAATAGCGAAGCGGCTCGTTGAAACTGAAACACAGCAGCTTTCGAATGATAATGGAGAAACTCGCTGCGGAACGATTTCGCGATGGAGCTGTGACGTCTTGTTCAGTGAAACCTATGATCGATGGGGGGAATTTCTTAATTCGAAAGTCTGGACCTCGGTATCAGGTGTAGCCGTGAGTCATTCACAATTTGTTTTAACGAGCGGCTCCGGTCTCGTTAGAAACACTCCGCTGACCTTTTGCTAAAATTCGCTTCGGCGATGTCCCGCGTCGAAAAATGAAGGAGTACATTGTACAACTTGGTTCTTTAGTTGAACATTGACCATCTGGGTTCTAACATTGTCCATTCGCGGCTATGGTGACTTCATAAATTAGAAACTTTATTTTAACCGATTTTCGAAGTTGGAGGGCATTGGCTCGTATCACGCTTAAGTTTTTGAATTGTTTTAAATTATAATATTGTAAATCTTAGTGACTCTCAGCGTATGCTTCAGGGTCGCAGCTGTCAGAATCGTATTTAACACTAAGTTCTAATATTTTTAATTATTAAGATTCTAAAGATACATCCGTGAGGAAATATTCAAGAGATTTGCTTCTTTTGGTACATGTTATTAAAAAAAAGTGGCTAAAAATTTGGGCAGTACATTCTCGTTATATTTATAATCTAAAATAGTCACTTTTAGTGCTCCGTGAACCTAGCGTTAAGTGCAGAGGGTTGACGCGAAAATCGAGAATAAAGGACAACCAATTTCGAGTTCGTTTACAGGATATTAAAAATTGAATTCTGCCACTCCATTTACATGTCAAAAAATCTAAAATTCTTTTGATTTTCATCTAGTACCGCCACGAAGAATCGCCCTCCTGTTTCTCACGCTGCAAAGCAGTTCGCACAGTATGAAAACCGGGCGCTCCCAAACCATCGTCGGGTGAGTCAGAAATTTGTCGATCCATTTTTAAAAAAAAGGTATTCAAAGCACTGCGGAACAGAATTGGACAACCTTCCCCGTGGATTCGCGAGGAATATTCGCCGTGTCGCAACGTCCAGTCGGCCGGACGATTTAAATAAAATATCAATTAACGCCGGTTGCGAGGCCGGCAGAAAAGCTCCCGCGTGCGTGTATCCCGGCCGTGTTCAATATAAATCAGATTGTATCACCGCCGGTGCTTCAGTTATCTGTCCGGGGATCTCGCAGTCTCGTTCGTTGGGTAATTATCGGCGATCGATCGACGCAGCGGGGAAAATGTCACCGCCGCGCGTGCGTAAGCCTGCGCTCCGTTGATTCTCTTTTCCAAGTTTCCTCGTTGTCCGTTTGATTTTCCCACCGTTCGAGGAATCACGCCGGCTCGCCGAGAAATTCGATTCATCTCGATCGCGCCGGCAGATTAGGTTCCCCGGGACGCGACGCTGTCACACCGGAAGAAAAATGATCCTCTCCCGGTTATGTCACCGGCGCTCGCGCGGATCCATAAATTGCTCGCTGAAAGAACTCGCGGACGATCCTGCCGCCTCCTGTTCCCCTCGTTCGCCCACCTGTGCTCACCGTCGGAATTACGCGCGGAGGACGCGCCTATACACCTTGAGACACCGAGAGGAACTTGATTGCGAGCCGGACAGTGACTATTGTGCCGTCGCGACGATAAATTTTCTATTACGCCGCGACGCTAATACACATTTGAACGATAACGCTCGCGGAAGATTCGCGCCCGACGATCGCCGGATGCGTTAACGATGATTGTACTGACGCACGTGAGTATCTATCGCGGATCTAGAGGGGGTCTCTGATAAACGACCGACCTTTCCCCGAGATCTATAAACCTGATACACCGCGTCCTCCATGGGATTTTCGGTGTTGCTAACATAAGTTGAGCGGAGATCGCGGAGGTACCTCGTGTTAGGTGACTATCATGCTCAAAGACTCGTAATTTAAATCCGGGGAAAATGGTTACGTCTTTTGCGATCGGCAATGTGTAAAAATATGTAAAATTTTACATTTCATTTTATATTAATTTCACATTTAGTTACATTTCTTATATTTTATACACCACATCTCTATGTTTTATGTTATGGATCTTTAACGCCGTGTAAGGTCGTGTAAAAAGATTTTACAACAGTCCATCTGTGCTCATTTTAAAGGGTGAAGTCTCCACTTTTACACCCTTGGACATTTACAAGAGGCCCTTTTTTGGTTACAAAATACAGTAACAAACAGAAGTTACTTTCCACCTTTCGAATGTTGTAAATGCAAACAGCTCCCCGGTTTTATTTCGAACAAATTTAAATTCTCGATGTTTAAACATGTTTTTACACATTCATCTCAACATAGTCTAATGAAGGAAAGTCTCCTCTTTACTAGTCAAAAATTGATCCGCTATGATCCGAAAAGTGTACCGCAGCATTCAAATAATTCGGTCGAGTCTGTACAACAATAAAATAAAGACACGAGAAAGAATATTCCAAGATCTTTTTACACGAAGTTACACGAGTTCCTTTTTTAACGTCTTCAATTATGAAGGTCTAGTATCGCAAAACTCGCGTACAAAGTGTTCGAGCACGCAGAAACGCCTAAACGCCGGCACCGAGCAAGTTCCGCCGAGCTAGCATCTTGCGACACGAATGTGCTTCTCGCGGCATCGACCTTGCGACAAGTGGCCGTGGAATGAAGTCGGCTTTGAGAGATTTGTCGCGTCTCAGGATCGATGGACAGGTCTATTAATCTGAATCGAACGAGCGGTGTAGCCAGATCGGTAATCATCCGCCCACGTGGCTCGGTTTACGAAAAATCGTGGCCGGCCGAGCGTGGATGTGTGTTTAATTCTCTATTCAAGGGGATCCGACGAATCGAGGAGTGGCTTCCACCTCGCGATATCTCGATCGGGTTAATTTACGACAGGCCGCAACGTCCGCCGTCTCGGAAACGATTAATATCGTCGGGGGGCCCCGAGGTCTAACCACCGTTTTCGTCCGTTTCGGAGGATTTCTCCGGTCGACTTTCGGAAATATTCGTATAAAGCGGCGTATCTAGATGTTCCGTCGAAATTTTTCATCCAGATTTCGAGCGCAAAGCTTCACAAGGGGAGGGGGGAAGAAAAATTCCAATTATCCCTTTCCCGATGATCCGATTAAACGCGAGGCCATTTTGAGACCAGGTCGCGGCAACTCACGGGATTACGAGAGCCTCCAATCCCGTCTCATTTTTCTCCGGGGTCAGAAATCGTTAGCCACCAACCGGCGCAGAGAAATACACGCGTAAAATCGACCGAGCTCCGTTTAATCGACAAGAATTTTCTCCGACATCAAGATCGTCGCCGTGGGCGTTCCGGGCCACACGAATTACGAGACCCGTGTCCTCGCTCTCGACTTCTTCCTCTCGTCCCGGCCGAGGGGGTGTCCGTTCCCGATCTTAGGCTAATGTAAGCAGAAGCATAAATTTCATCGGTATCGTCCTCCTTCGTTTTTTCCATCTTTGTGGACGGGCTGCGCCCCGTGGCTTTTAACGTGGTCCAGAAATGGCCGTTCACAAATCAGCTGGCTCGTCTACGCGCGTAAACTAGAGTATCCACGACCGGGCTCATCTTACACGGTACAGGATGATCCACAAACTTCGTAATGGCGACTATAAAATTATCATTCCTACCCGAGAGAGCAACAATTTAAATTCTTCGGGACGCTTCGAGTCCGTTCGGTTAATTTTTCACCCTCGCGCGCTCCTCAGAAATGGATATACAAAAGATCCCAAGGTATCCTACGTATCAACAATTTGTGTTTCGTTTAAATTTTTATCAGAAATATTATATTTCCAATATTTTCCAATCAGAAAATAAAGGTTTTACAGCATCCAGAAGGAAGGATATGGGGGACTTTTCGTTCACTATTTATTTATTCGACCGTCTTTTACACAAAAATTACGTACTTCATTAAACTAATAAATTAAATTGTACAGATTCGTGGAATAAATTTTTGTGTCGAAAGAATTAGAGAATTCAATAGATTAAATGGATTCCCAGGAGACGTTGGATAAAAAGAAAATATAAATCACCACTAGTCAACAGAAACAAAAAATTAAAGAAGAATAACAACAAAAACGGTGTATGTTGATATAATAAATTTAGAAACAGAGGAAACAACAAGGAAATAAAAATGCAGTTTGCATTCATTGCATCTTATTATTACGACGCAGGCTGCTTTACCGAAGACTGTAACAGAATACGTGTTTCCTCTTCAACGATCGGTACAGTACTAAAGGCAAAAGAAATTCTTTGCAAATATTTGATTACTTATGGGTGCCCCTAATATTTACCTTCGTGTACAGGCTCTTTTCGCCTAAAAAATGTATCAGCCCCTCTAAGCCACCCCTTCGCGGTAAGTAACGAAACCACCTCGAGCATAAAGATGTTTTTAGCACGGTTGTACCTAATCGTCGGTAATAATATTCTTTAGGAAAGCGACCCTCGGGTCTATTCTATAATCTTAATTGCATCTGACCGTCAATAAACGAAGCGTCCGGCGAGCAGCTCGCCTAAGTAGGAAGAAGGTCCCGTCCTCTCGATTTTATTTCGCCACGAGGAATCCTGGTGGAGCAGCCTGTGGACGCGCACACGCGGGACCGATCCCGTGTCGGTGAGCACGACATGGAGATACTCCAATTCCAGTTTCACCGAATTATCATAATGACCTCCGCCGTGGTCGAGAGATGGAGGTCGATTTCTAATTCCTCGTTTGCGGTGCTCGCCGGGCATCTCCATAAATTCAGAAGTTTACGCGCGTTTGCTTAGTTTTTTACGATCCGCCCAGTTTTCAACTGGTACCCTGGGACCGTACCGGAGCGTCGCTGGCCCCGAAGATCATCCGAGGAACCGTCCGAAGATCACCGGCAGCCGGCTCTCGATCACCAGCCTCGGATTGTCCCCGTTCGTCGGTTTCACAATTCCCCGACGCGAGCCCCGAAACGGTGGATCGCCGGTCTCGCGATCTAGCCGATCGGTCGAAGCTATTTTAAAGCCGTTACGCGATCCTCGGCGACCTTCGCCGATCGATTTCCGTCGTTTCCCTTTCCGAATGATCGCGAGCCTGCTCGGGCTGGATTCCGCGGATGCCGACGTCCTGGGATCGATACGAGCAAGAATGAATAAGAACCGGAAGTCTCCGAGCGTCTCTCATTCCGTGGCTGTCCGTGCGGCGGCTGTTCGTTAATCGGAGACGGGTTAAATCATCTCTTGCGCGGATCTATACTCTTTCGCCGTGATGTATGGTCGCTGGAACGTGTGATTAGTTCGTTAATTTCATTATTTATACTCGGTTACTTTCTTTAACCGTTCAGGATTGTTCGGGTTAGGTCTGGGTCAGGCATGGCTATTTGTTAATTGGAGATAGGCTCGTCTCTGGATCTCTTCTACGATGATTTATGTTTTCTGAGATTGCTCTTTTTTTCATTCCTTCGTTTCTTCTCTTATTCTTATTTACGCTCGACTATCCTCTCCTTCCGGTCAGATATTTCATTCGCTCGATGATTCTCTTATCGCGGTATTGATTTGTCATTGGTATAAATGCACGGTATCTTGACAGATATGATTATTCTGTCAACCGCCGGGAGCTTGTCGTATAAAACCGGATATCGGAGCCAGTTATGTCGCTAATGTAAATGCATGGGGTCTTGTCAAACGTTATAATTATTTCATCCGAGACGGATACTTCGGGGCAAGTATCGAATAAAACCAGAGACCACAAACATTTTCTTCTTGGCCTCGTTACTTTCGTACGGTAGTATGAATTCCTCGTATAAATTCATAGCATCGTAACCGATGCTATAATTATTTCATCCGCTTTATGGAACGTATCGATAAACCAGATATCAAACACAATTTCTACACGTCACTTCTACACGTCTCACAATTTTCCTACGGCCACATCGACGTGTTACTAACACAAATTCACGATGTCTTAACAGATACTATAATTATTGTACCCATATCTCAAGGAACGTAAATAAACCAGCTAAAGACAATTTCTTATCGCATCGTAATTTTCCTATTAATTTATCACACCGGAATTTTGTAAACGCCTGTTAAATGTCGACTCAGCCTCGACATAGGGGTGCAAACGGTTAACAGACATTAATTGCCCAGTCAATTTTCAAGAACATAACAAAACTGTCGATTAGAGACGCTTCCTTCCCACCTCCGAATTTTTCTATCGCAGCAACGATTGGTCAGAGAGCTCCGCCTAGAGTGCTACAATCTCATCATCGCTTTGCAGGGAATTCTCTATATTTGTCGCCGAGGGATGGCCGATAAATATCGCGGAATTATCCCCACTTCCTCTCCACCCTGAATTTTTCTATCGCAACACCGATTGGTCAGAGAGCTCCACCTACAGTGCTAAAATCTCGTCATCGCTTTACAGTGACTTCTCTATATTTGTCGCTGAGGGATGGCCAATAAATGTCACGGAATTATCCTCACTTCCTTCCCGCTTTGAATTTTTCTATCGCAGCAACGATTGGTCAGAGAGCTTCGCCTAGAGTGCTAAAATCTCGTCATCGCTTTAAAATGAATTCTCTGTATATGTCGCCGAGGAATGGTCGATAAATGTCGCGGAATTACCCCCACTTCCTCTCCACCTTGAATTTTTCTGTCGCAGCAACGATTGGTCAGAGAGCTCTGCCTAGAGTGCTACAATCTCATCATCGCTTTGCAGGGAATTCTCTATATTTGTCGCCGAGGGATGGCCGATATATGTCGCGGAATTATCCCCACTTCCTTCCCGCTTTGAATTATTCTATCGCAGCAACGATTGGTCAGAGAGCTCCGCCTAGAGTGCTAAAATCTCGTCATCGCTTTACAATGAATTCTCCATGTATGTCGCCGAGGAATGGTCGATAAATGTCGCGGAATTATCCCCACTTCCTCTCCACCTTGAATTTTTCTGTCGCAGCAACTATTGGTCAGAGAGCTCCGCCTAGCGTGCTAAAATCTCGTCATCGCTTTAAAATGAATTCTCTATATATGTCGCCGAGGAATGGTCGATAAATGTCGCGGAATTATCCCCACTTCCTCTCCACCTTGAATTTTTCTGTCGCAGCAACTATTGGTCAGATATCTCCACCTAGAGAGCTAAAATCTTGCTATCGCTTTACAGTGACTTCTCTATATATGTCGCCGAGGGATGGTCGATAAATGTCGCGGAATTATCGTCGCTACCGAGAGGTATGTCCTGTGAGGGACCAAGAAGCTCGAGAGACCTTGGTTGCGGAGGAGTGTAGGGTGGATCAAAGAATAATATCTCCTAGCCGATATATGTCCGCGGCTAGACCCGTGTTTTGGACAACTATCGAGTAAACACTATAACGTTTCCATCACACCGATGTTCCTCCACCTGCGACGTCGAATCTGTTATTCAAATCCATAGTGCAGGACTGGCAGATCGCGCGTAGTCTTGCACCAGCCCACGTCTTCGGAGCCGGGTGCTGGCGTGTCTCGTCTATCGTTCTCGGCGAGCTGGTCGTGACACATGGTAATTAATAAATTCTAGGGAAGCGGTCGCGATGAAAAGCGTCGACGGCGAGCCGGCCTCTCGTTCCGAGACGAACTCGCGTACGTGCACGCGTTCGCCTATAAATAAGCTCTTCTGCTCGTCCCGGTCGCCAAGACAATGAAAGGGGAAAAATGCCTGCGTCAACAAAAGCCCCCGGGATGAATTTAATAACGATCGGTGAAGGCGGGCCGCTGATTACGCGTCCCGCGAGCCGGCATTGACGCGAATCGTTTTCGCCGAATGGAAAGTCGTACATCTTTCATGCGCTGGCCGGGCCCGGGAATCAGCCGGCCCTTAACGTGTAATTCGACGTGTTAACGTTATTATAACGCGCCGGTTCCCAGCCCCGGCGAATGATTATGCGGTTAAAGAGCGCCCCGGCTCCATAGACCGCGACCGGCTACAAAGCAGCTGACTTGTAAAGGATGTAGACGCCGTACGTCCGTTAATAGCTGACATCATGAATGGCGGGAATTTCATGCCTTTCCCGTCACGACAGGTCCCTATCCTCCTCTTGCTTTTCTTTCGCTCGTTTCGCGTCATAATGAACGAGACATCTGTATCCTTGACGGACCGATCTAGCTCCGGTTTCACGGGATCGATCGCGGTCCGGCCTTGTTTCCTCAGGAACCCTAAGATGGACCCCGAAGACCGAGGATGATGCGTTCATTTTCTGTTTCTGGTACCTGGAAACCGGAGAAGTTAACCCTTAACACCCACCGGCGATTATTTCATTATTTTCACAAGTACCGACTGCGATCTGAATACAGTGATTTCTTTATATATGTCGCCAAGGCCTGGACGATAAACGTCGCGGAAATAACCACACTGCTGTGGGGTACTGTACAGTGAATTCTCGATATATATGTCAACAACACGGGTCTGGCCAGGAGGGCTCCCGAGCTTCGTGGCCCTGCAGTAGTGGGGATAATTCCGCGACGTGTATCATCCAGACCTTGGCGACATATATAGAGAAATCACTGTAATACGGTTTTCAGCAGTTGTACTGTAGCAGAAGATAGCTTAAAAGTGTTCTTCTATATTATAATCTGAAACGAAATTCTTAGACGACGTTACTGGAAGCAATCAGTTGGTTAAAAGTTGAAATTGTTGCTGTCGGAGGATCCATTAAAAATTAGCCATAGACCATGGGCTTTTAACACTAGGTTTACAGGACCCGTAAAAATGACGGGTTCTAATATTTTTAATGAGCCATTACTGAAATTGTGAGGATCCATCTACGTGGAATTACTCAACAAATTTATTTCCTTGGGTACATATTATTTAAAAAAAAAATGGCTAAAAACTTGAACAGACACATTCTTCTTATCTTCATAAAGTAATGTGAAATACTCACTTTCAGTGCTCCGTAAACATGGCGTTAAACACTACGAAATAATCGCCGGTAGGATAAATGTCCACTTCCCTGTACTCTGGTGCAATTCAGGTAAAAAATGTTTCTTTCGCATAAAGTTCCAGTGTCCAGTGTAAGGTAGAGCGCTTCGCCACTGCGGAAGAATACTTTTTCCACAGGTTGCATCACCTAACTCAGACCTAGCGTTGGGGACAGGTGTGTACCTTCTTCGGCAAGAGGTACAGACCCTGCTGGAAGGTTACAAGGAAGGAACCATCGGCGTGGTGGACGGTTCGCAGAGTGTTCCAGGTGGAAGGCCCGGCGTCGACCCTGTTTCGTGGTTGCCACAGGTGAAGCAGATCGACGAGAGAGCAAAAGGGGGCTGGGAGAGCGCATCGCCACGTAGCCGGCGTGTGGGATGAAGTCTTCCCCGCGAAGCGGCCATTATCGTTATGATCACGGCCAGGTAGATGCCACCCCGTGATTACCGTATCGGCCGGCGATCGACGGCGACAGGACTCGCCATTATGCGATCGACACCTTCCGAGACACGTTCGCGCCGTAAATCATCGGCTAAACGGAAAAGCCCGTCGGCTGTGTTTACGGGCGAACTCGCCGGGAATGTTTGTGCGGCGCGGTGCACGCGCCTACACGTGCATTGATTTCACGCGCCGGGGCCACGGTGGGTGTGCGCAAAACACACACCGAACACGAACAGGACACGAAGAGAGCGCCCTCGCGGCAGGTGAAGAAAAATCCCAGGTGGTTGCTGGATACGATCCGAGGAGAATTGAAATTGAAGAACTCCCTTTCTCTCTATCTCTCGGCAATGGCCAACAGCGGATTGTTTAATCAATTGATGCGTCGCTGGCTCGCGGACGGTAATGATACCGATGCAAATCCACCGCCAGGCGGAGGAGTACGTGATGATCATGGCGGTTCTTTCGTGAGAAGCTCGCCAGGCTTCCTGGAATAGGCTCATCGCTGTTAGAACACGATGCTGTATTTATTAGCGGCTGATAGCGCTTCGACGTTCTTTGTCCGTGATTGACTGCTTGTAATTCTGTTGCGCGAAACAGGATTGGTTGTTGGTCTGCGAACTTGGGAGGGTCCTACGACTGCTAGAAGAGGGAACAGTCTATCCTCCTGGAACCGTGGTTCATTTGGTTCCGTATTGAGCCAAGACTTCGTAGATTCGCGATAAGGTAGGGTGACCACGTTACCGACAAAAATAGGCGAAAAATGATTTTACGCTTTATGAGAATGATCTCGCGTTTCCGATGCTACCATTCGTCCACAACAATCCCACTGTCGCCTGGGAAAGCTGCAATCGACCGCATTCGTTGCGCTGCGCTTCGCAATTGTAGACCAACTGCAATTGTAAGTACAGGGTGTATGTGTCATAAATGTACTTCACAGATCATTTTTACATTCTTCTTTTCATTAATTATTTTTCAAAACAAGTCATGTTTAAAACCCGCTTAAAAACAAGTTAATGTACGTTTCGTAGATTCGCGATAAGGTAGAGTGACCAAGTTACCGACAAAAATAGGCGAAAAAGGGTTTTACGTGCCTCGAATTTTCGTCCTTATAGGAGAATATTTTTCGCTGGGAAAGAGCACATTCGAAAGAGGAAGGTACAATCTAGCGCGAGCTGGTCACGAGCTGACAAGATTATGCAGATATTTGGTAATATAAGCGTTAGAAGTAGGCCAAAAATTGACGATCCGCGTGCCGTGGAATCCAAGCAATTTTATGCCATTGGATGAGTTTTCTGGATGAAATCCAGGGGGGAGTCATAGATTCGGGGAATCTTATATTAATAGGCTTTTGGTAGGTAGAGTGTTAACACGCCAACGATAATACAATATTATTTTTAAAACCTTGAAATATTCTCACTGTTTTGAACTAATTCGAAGAAAATTGTAGATTGCAGATTTAGTGGGTTTTACCAGATAGACAAGAAATTTGGAGAAATTGTAAACTAATGTTTCATAATAGTACAATATATTTTCAACCCTCAAAATGCCCTATTTTAGGGCATAAATATGTAGTACAATATACTACACTCTACTATATAGTACAATATATTGTCAACCCTTAACCCTTAGCACTCGAATGGCGACTGTAAGACGCCACTAAAAATTGCTGTATCATTATTCAAAATATTTTTTACATTATTACATTTGTTTGTATATAATAAATTACTAGAAACTTCAGTGTTGTACGAGCAAATTGCACCATTTTCGTATGTATAACATGAAAAAAAATCTATAGAAGGGAAATATTCTAGGTCGAAAGAAATGTTTCGTTTTGGTGTTAAAACACCTTCGAGTGCAAAGGGTTAAAATGCCTTATTTGAGGGTGGCCAGGGCGATTTAATCGATAGGATGGCTTACGATTTATCCAAACACCGCCAGCAAAATAGTAAAAATATTTCCCACGAACAAACAATATTTTTCCTGGCTGATACGCGTCTCGATCTTCCAGATTCAGAAGGTCCACATTCGACGACAGAACTCGAACCGATCGAAACCGGTACCGCTTCCCGATTCCCGCGGAAGGTCGAGGCCTCTTCAATCAATTAGAGTCACTTTTACACGCGGCTCGTTCGGTTCTCGAATTCTCTCCTCCGCACGTCCGTCCGCGATACCACCGACGGTATTAATAACCATGATCATTTCTAACCGTGAAATATCCGTTGAAATTGAATATCTAGGCGTTCGGAGGAATCCTAAGCCGTCTCGTCGCGTTCGGTCGCATCGAGAGCCATTATTTATCGAGCACCTGTTACAGGGTCAGTATCGTGCGGCGAAATTATCATAAGTCGACCGATCCTCGACCTCGACTTGTGTTCTCCTTGGGCGGATCTCCGCGCGACATCGTGCTATTCGGATTCCGGCTAATAAAAAGGATTCCACCGGGAAACCGATCGCATCTCATTCCGGGATTCGCGATTATTCGCAACGGTTTAAATATTCATGGTGGCTAGATAGGAGGGAGGGGGGGGGGAGGAAAGAGGAGAAATTATACGAGGAATACATATAGATTAAGCGTGGCGGGATCGTCGTCGGGAGCGAGAGCGAACACGCTTTACGATGGCAGGTATTAATTTACCGAATAAAGATAACACACATCGTCACGGGTCTATGGTAATGAGACAATTATAAATTCCGTGGAAGCGTCGGGGCCGGGCTAAATCATCACCTACCTGATTCCGTTACCGTCCATCATGGGGCCCTGGCGATGTGTGTTTCCGTTCGGTGTACTTACCAGCCCTTCTCCTCCCTCTCCCTCTCCGTCCCTTCTCCTCCCCCTTCCATCGATAAGTGCGGATCGTTTTACGCCGGCTGCGCCCTCGCGAAAAAATCGCCAAAATTGACAGCAATTTGCGACGCTTCGTAATCCACGGTCCTCTTCATTCACACCGGGCCGGAGCCGAGCCTTGGGAGACCACGGCACCGTTCCGGACACCATCATCATCGCCGGGATGAGGTCGAGGGACCATCCGCGGTGCTACGTGATCGGTGTGGTGTTACAGCAATTTCTACGATACCGCGCACGTTGCCGTACGTGAGCAACGTTGTCGTGAACGCTCGCCAGGCAACAATAAGGAGAACCCCTTAAGGGGTTACGTGCACCCAACGGCCCGAAAAACAACGCTCACCTGCCGGATATTTTATTGATAGAAACAAAGTCCTCGTAATTCCCCCCGTGATTGCACGACGGGGCGTGCAAATGAAAATCTTTCAGCGGTAATAATGGATTATTTGAGGATTTCATGCGAATTAGCAATTTTTAATTCGCCCTCGTTCGTTCCGCATGGCTCAGCCATTACGTATTTCTGAGTAGTGTGAAAACTTCCGTCTCTCTCTCTCTCTCTCTTTTCGTGGTGGAAGATGTGTTTCTCTAAAATCAGGTGCTATAAATAGACGGATCTTTATGCAAAATAAAAATTGACTTAATTACGAGAAAGCGAAGTTACATAAAAATCGTTTTCTTCTCATAATAATTTTAATAGATTGCACGTTTCGAATTGTACGTGTTTCTACTATTTTGCGTTTGAAAGACAACATTTTCTAAGGCTTTTCTAAGGCCGACCGTAAGAATATTGCTCAAGCAATCGGCTGATTAAGGAAAATCGATTATCCAGATCGTCGAAACTGGTTTGGCAGATAGGAGCGACCGGAGGGCGGCCATTTTCGATTCGCGAGCGTGACGCTCTCAGCAAAATGTTAATTCCCTCGTAAATCCCGAGAGTAGCCACCGAACCTGGAAGAGCGAGGCACGTGCACGGCCGGTGCTTATTACTAATATCGAATTTATATTCGACGACAATAATATTCTGGAAACCTGTACCGCGTATATCAACGTCCGTTTAAATAACGCGGAATGGCGAGCGTCTCTCGAGGCGCGTTTTTTCGGACGGATCACGGCCTGAAAAATTTGTCGCCCGGGGCGATCGGTAAACGGCCGCGTCCCGATTTCAAAAGCTCCCTGGGCCCCGGTCACATTTCACGCGAACCGCTCTTACTTGGCCTACGCATCACGACATTATCCACGAGGAATCGTGGCTATTAATTCCGCGGCGCCGTGAACGTCTCCGTATTTAAACACGGTAACGATAAGTCATTGAGCAATCGACAGGCGGCCGTTCAGCCGGCGCGGCGGCGCGGTAGTGACGATCCTGACGTCATTACGTGGGAAATCGTGGGTGAAAGTTTTAAAATGCTAGACGGCCGATCGGTTCGCTAGCCGAGGATCCTTTCCTGACCGTTCAATGCCGGCTATCGGACTTCGGGCTGGTCCGGGTTGACCGGCTCGTGTCCATTGTCGCGTCATCTTCAACCCTTTCGGTCCTACGTCGAACCGGACTTGACATTAACTTTGCCCTATTTTACTATCAATAATTCCACAATTTCATGTTACCTAACAGTAATTCTAATATTTCTCAGCTGTTCTTCGTAAGCAATCGAAGCTACATATGAAAATACAGTGATTTCTCTATATATGTCGCCAAGGTTTGGATGATAATCGTCGCAGAATTATCCCCACATACCTCGAGAGGCCTCGGACGCCGAGTGTAAATATTAAGGGAACCCTAAAAATTCAAGTTTTTATTTCTTATTTTATTATATAATTTCCACCATTATCAAGGACAGTTTGCCATTTTTCCTGCAAATTTTCAATCCTCCTCTTAAAATGAAAAAGTATGGAATGACGAATATGATCCTCCGAAGGTACGGACGCCGCCATTTTATTACAGGGTTGTAAAAAAATTATACTTTTTCGAATATTTTGAACACAGGCAGCTTTACCGAAAACTGTAAAAGAATACGTGTTTCCTCTTCAACGATCGGTACAGAACTAAAGGCAAAACAAATTCTTTGCACAAATAATTGATTACTTATGCCCTATGTCCTCTTTCTCTAGATGCCCTGAGCAGGTGCTTACTTCGTTTGTTATTTAGTCCAACAGTATTTTGACAGACCCTCGTAGCAACCCCTCGAGTATCGCAATCGGCAGTCGACCAGTGTTTTCGGTTAGGGGAAGCAAAAGAAACGAATATGGACCATGCGACCGCCCCCGGTGCCCACTGCTGGGCACGGTCCAACCACGAGTATTATTTATACCGTTCCCCTAGGAACCGGGAGGAGGAGGGGGGACCGTCGTAGCTGCCGCTCCCGGGCCATCGCCGCCGTAACTCAACTTAGAAAACAACGCCCGTAAGCGCGCATGTGTCCCAGGTAGCGGTAAATTAGTAGCGTGGGGCCCCGAATTTCGACCGCGACTAAAAGGAGTCAAGGGGGACGTCCCACGGGGGAGACGGGGGTGTCCCCGGACCCAGCGAACGGTGTGCCCTCGGTGGGTTTCTATGCTCCCCGTTCGACGTCCCGCGGCGAGGCCCGGCACTCCTGATTAAAATTACTCTGCCGAGATCCGGCGAGATTTCCGCGGCGAAATTTATGAAATTGTCCCGGTTTATTGTTTTAAATGAGCTTGCGTTCCCGAAGAGATCAGCGCCGGATAAGGGGTTCCCCTGTAAATCCAGAGAGAGAGAGAGAGAGAGAGAGAGAGAGAGAAAGCGAAGAAAAAGGGAACGGTGAGCACAGGTGGGGGCGGTCGACCCCCTAGAGTGGCCACTGAAAATCGTCCGTGGAGGAATTAAAAACGAGAGGTGGTTTCGATATTTTCTGATCCGATCATAAAGGGTGTCCATCTCTCGGCGTTAGGCTTGTTGGACGCCTGAAGCCTCCTTCGGTTTTCCTCATCGAACTCCACCATCGCTCCTTCATTTACTAACAAATGCATATAGGTCTGAATGAGCACAATGGTCAGCCCATTCCACGCTTCCCGTGTATAGCTCTTCATGTCTCTGTATAAAAAATTTAGAAAATAGTATATTAACCCTTTGCACTCGAAGCTAGTTTAACTCCAAAACTCTATCCCTTCTACATATACATATTTTTTTCATGTTACACATGCGAAAATGGTGCAATTTACTCGTACAACACTGAAATGTTCAGTAATTAATTAAATACAAACAAATGTAAATAGTAAAAGTTGCCCTTTACAACTTTTTTTTTTAATCTGAGCATGTGACGAAAATCAGGAAATCCTCGACGTTAAAGAACAGAGACAAGTCGAACTGTATGAACTTAATTTGACGCGGACCTCGGGGACCAATTCCGGAATTTTAATGGCCGTTCGATCGGCCGTGAAAGGGGTCAAGAGAAACGTTTTTCGGTCGCATAAATTTCGTCCGAACGCAACGTCCGATCGGACGTTCCGCCCAGCGAGCTTTAACGATCGCTGGACTCAATATCGCGGATCAACGGGAGAGACCTGTCCGTTACGCGTACTTAGCTCGAATTTAAACGGCGACTAATTAATTGAAACGGCCCCCGAAGAATTTCAATGATCCTGGGAGTCGAGCGGAGGCCTGGTGGGGATGAAGAACACGGCGAAGTTATCGATACCGCTCCCGAGAGACCGGTGGTAGGTTTAATACTTTCGAGTGGATGAAAATCCTTAAGATACGAGCCTCCTCGCCGGGACCTTCCTCTCGGATTCGCGCTTAGTTGCTCGCTCGTATTTTACGAATATTCTAATTTAGCGAACCTCTTTACCCGAAGATTATACTATTACGTGTAATCGCGCAGTATATTGAAGCGGAGGGGGACTCTTCGGTAAGCAGTCCTCGGTTGGTTACTTAAAGCGAGTTTACACTTCTATGGATGAATCTTCCACAATCAATATGAAAAATGAACACAGAAGTATTTATACTTCTTCAATAATTGAATTCAATTCGCTAGTTCTCCGAATAAAAAGGACATTTTCGAACTTCGCTGGCACAAATATCGTTCATTCACAAGAAAAGTGATACAAGTCAATGAAAGGAAATTTTACAGGAGAGCCATTTTGAATTGCCAATTTTTTTATTGTATATAATCAACACGGAATTGTAAAATAATTTGTTGTTAGTTAGATACAGGGTTAATTGTCATGTACATTAGTTATAAAGTACACCGCAATTTATATATTGATTATTATAATTCTTTTTATGAATATATTTTTATGTCGTTTTACCTGCGAATAATTGTTGGAAGGCTGAATTCGACGTTTTTACTGTGAAAAGTTTGAGTGATTTCGAACCTATGAAAATAATTTCAAAAATTTTCGAGTTGTGTCACTTTTCTGACGAATGAACAATTTAGAAAACAATTGAAATTGTATGATGAAAATGAACACCGTTCATTTGTTTGGACAGGTTAGACTTCTCACTGTGGTTTCACTGTTTCATTCTGGGCGAATCATCCAGTCAATGCATCAAAAGTAGAAACTGGTGCGACTTTGTTTACTAATCACTGAAGGCAGGTGAGAACAATCTTTACACCTTCCACTGTGTCGCCAGGGATGTACATCCAAAGCGAACAAGTCTAAATTCCATGTGCACCCTGCTGAGTAGGTGTAATTTAGTAAAAACATCAGAAAAATTGAAAAATACTGTTTATATTATTTTCAACCTATTAAACAGACTAATAAAGAAACTAAATGTCTACTTCACTCCAGCTTGTTGCGAATCGGGTAGAAAACTTTAACTTTGCAGAAAGATTCGCTGTCTAATAACACTACCCCAATTAAAACACCTCAGGTGGTTCGTTCACCTCACAAATCAAGAATTCAATTTCCCAATACGGTATTACCATAAAGAGCTTCCTGCGATAAGAGTGGAAACTTTTCGGACCAATAAGTTCGCTGAATCGTTTCATATCTCAGGAATTCTAATATCCAACCTCATAAACAAATTACCGAAAAGTCAATCGTACCACTTAATAGGCTATAAATTCCAGCTATCAACGCATTCCGGATAGCTAAACACCTCCTAGAACTGGAGCGATGAAACGAACCGCTAAAATTCCATAAAGCCACGTGAAATTCATTTCTAGCAACGTCTATACTCCTATCATTTTCATCTTCGACTCGGTATTGGCGAGTTTCCGGCACGGGTTGAATTTACGGGTTCATATCTCGGTCGCTAACTACGCTCGACCGTGCCCGGTGGACCAGTTGGAGCAGCATAGTCGAACGACCATAAACCGGGCGTTGTGCAGCGGTGCGCACCGTTTCTATAAATTGCAAAAATAGACCGGAAAGGTAATAGACCGGAGCGGACGCAGACACTTACATCTGCTGTCATTTGTTAAATAAATGATAGTCAAATTCAAATCTCTTTGAAGTCAGTTTTCCTCGTGTCCTGAGTCTTAACGTTTTGTTCCCAAGCGAATATATTTTCTTGCCAATAAAGAATTTTGATAGTACAGGCATTTAACTGTGTTAAAGTTCCCCTTGTATTATTAAATAAAATGTGCTCATCGTCTTCGCATTGATGTCAGAAGTGGAATTGCTGTGCATCAATTCTTTTAATCTTCCCACTGTTTTAAATTTCGTCTACTCGTCAGAAATGCATAAACAGGAACATGTTCCTCTTTCATTGTTAAATAAAATGTGCTCACCGGCGAGGAGGAGCAGAAGTCTTCGCAACATTGGTGTCAGAAGTGCAATAGATGTGCATCAATTCTTTTAATCACCCCACTGCTTTAAATTTCATCTACTCGTCGGAAATGCATAAGCAGGAACATGTTCCTCTTTCATTGTTAAATAAAATGTGCTCACCGGCGAGGAGGAGCATAAGTCTTCGCAGCATTGGTGTCAAAAGTGCAATAGATGTGCATCAATTCTTTTAATCACCCCACTGCTTTAAATTTCATCTACTCGTCAGAAATGTATAAACAGGAACATGTTCCCCTTTCATTGTTAAATAAAATGTGCTCACCGGCGAGGAGGAGCAGAAGTCTTCGCAACATTGGTGTCAGAAGTGCAATATATGTGCATGAATTCTTTTAATCATCCCACTGTTTTAAATTTCATCTACTCGTCAGAAATGCATAATCAGGAAGACGATTTTTTCCGAGCTTTTCGCGATTCTCACTGCGCAGTGGATCACGCCTGATCTCGACACGATTCCCATGGTAGAGGGACCGTTAGACGCGCGAAATCCCCGGTGAAATTAGATTGATATTGAGCTAAACTCGGCCGCGATACGGTGACGGCGACCCCGCCGCGCCGGCTCGATCGTCGATCGCCTGGCCCCGTGGATCATGATTGGCACCGACGGACCCGCACCTGCCGTTCCATCGGAATTCCCGCGAGATGAGATTCCATAATTTTCTCACGATATACACACGTTACACACGCACGGAGTGCCGTCGCAGTCGCGTTTCCATCGACGCGCGACGCCGCGTGTGTTCGCCTCGGAGCGATCGGCTCAGGTCTCATCGCGGAACGTCAAAAACGTAATCATAAAGGTTAACTGGAAGATTAATAGCGGTCGGATCGCGCGTACACCGGCCCGCGGTTTTTTTAATTGACCCGTGAGCGCCGGCTGCGTGAAGAGTCGCTTCGTTCTCGATCGCCTCGATGAATGGTTACTCGCGGCGACAGAATTTTATTTCGTTCTGCTCACCTCCCCCTCCCCCTCCCCTCACCCCTCCTTTTCTCCGCGTGTTTGATTACCTACGATGCCGAAGAGACGGGCTCCGCAGATGCTGGGACCGCGAGGTGGTTCTCGCAGGCTTTGACTTTCTTCCAGGATCCTCTTCGTTCGATCACTGCACGCGGAAAGTTCGGAAGCGTTGTTGACACTCGGTGCTCGGAGACGCAGTCCTTTATGGATCACGGTAGATCTTTGTGTAATTTGATAACTGGGCTGCGGATTTTGTGCATTCATTGCGGAAATTAGCAGACGAAATGCGAAACTGTGAAGACAGATTTTAAGAGCTCGAGTATGTCATTTGTAACGTACTGAAACTCTTGAGAAACTCTTAATAAATGTTTACGGCGTTCCTGTTTGAGAAAACAGAAGATTTTAAGAGCACGAGTATGTTATTTGTAACGTACTGAAACTCTTAATAAATGTTTACGCTGGTCTCGCAATCGATGCACGCCATTTTTATTTTCCATAAAAATCCACAGTCTAATGGTAACAAAACTGTGTAGAAATGTGCTGTAGGTCACTGTATAAGACAATCAAAAAATCATTTATATGAACAATTCCACCACCCACGTTTAATAATTGAGTGGTTTACATTTCAGCTTATTGTGGGTTACATTTCTAGTAGAATAATTGAGTTATAATTAATATTGACGAGAAATGGTTGCATTCTTCAAAAACGTGGGACATATGCAGCGACAGATCGACCATGACTATGAACGTTGGAGGAGGAATAAAGAGGCCCGACAGGAAAGAAGCGAGAGGACGCGATTAATAAATTCGCGATGTCCACTTCCGGAAACTGTAAGGCGTGTCTCATTAGTTTCTTAGGGCCGGCTTAAGGAGAAATTAAACACAGCGTCCGAGGGATGGGTGGGGACCCCATACTGAGTCCCATCCTTATAATGAACGCTCGCAACATCGTCCTCAAGCGTAATGCCCGTGTACGCGACTCGGCGTGCTTCGTATGATTTCGGTGCTCGTGAGCTTTTGGACAAAGCGGTCGACCAACCCTTTGCACTCGGAACTCCGATTTATTGCCGTTAACCTCTTTAGGGACCAATCTTTCAGAAACAAATTAGTCGGTTTTAATTTCTTTGTAATTGGGTACACTTTATGGAATTTAACCCTTCAGAGAAGATGCCTGATTCTCGGTTCCTTCTTGTGCAATCGATGTTACGATGTTACCATAATATGTTCATTAATTTTTCATATTTTTCATAGCTGTTTTCGAATTCGAGAAAGTAGTGGTCTTTTGTAATAAATTTTGAAACACTCGGTAGAGTCAGTATGACTCGTCGACTTCGTCCCCGAAGGGTTAAATAATCGATAATCGAGCAAGACAACATTGGAAATAATTGTGAATGTATTAATCTTGGACGGCGGGACTTGGGTCCATTTGGACCCAGAATTACGGATGTTCTAAATTACAATTTTCCAGCAGCAGTTCAATTCATCAGTCATTTCTATTCAATTCAATGAGAAGATCAGCGTTGCCCTAAATAAATAGGTTTAAAAATATGTAAAAAATGTATGAATATCGAGAGCATCAAATGCATATGTGTGTGGCAGTATCCCCGAAGAGGTTAACTTTTCCAGGAACCATTCAACCAGTCGAGGGTTAAAAATTAACGAATGGCCGATGGGAGATTACATTAACGCGAAACAACGTGTTCAAACAGTACCCTTCCCAAAGCCGTCAGAATTAATTTCCAGCGGCGCTGAAAATCGCAATTAATCTCTGTACGTTTCTGCAGTTGATAACAATTTCCGCGATACAATTAATGACGCGAGTGCGTTATAAAATAATTTTCCCGAAGCGGTCGCGGCGCGGCGCGGGGACGCCGGTGACAAATGAATTTTCTTTCGATATTAGCGGCTTCAATTAAAGCCGCGGTTCGTAGAGACACGCTCATAACCGGCGGTCGCACCTCATCCATCAGTAGGCGAGAACGGCGCAAAAAGCATAATCGTTCTCTGGAAAGGTCCTTTACCCGCGTCGGCGACGGAAAGAAGGCCCGTCGATTTACGCGACAAAGTGACGCAGGGTCGACGAGCCTTTCGCCCAGGTTAATCCACTTGTCGGCGTTCGTGATTTAACGTGCGGTTGCACACGTTCTGTCACTCGTTGCGGAATCTCGTGAAATATTGTGATTAATACTCTTTTATCGCCGCGGCGCGTCGTTACTATGTTTCACCATCGTTCGCAATCCTTCTCCTCGGCTGTCCCTTTTTAAATATCCTTTTACGTAACCTGCTCTGCTGCGAATCACACCAGACCACCGAGATTTATCGCTGACACTATTTTTCTGCCGATCACTGTATCAGTTTACAGGCAATTAGTTGCGCAACGTAGAACCCGCCGACTCGCCATCATCTTTTCGAACTTCTTCTACTTCTTCTTCTTCTTCTTCTTCTGCTTCTTCTACTTCTTTATTTTTTCAACGTGTTTCAGAAGACCCGCACAAGACCTGGGGTCTCACTTTACAAATTGTTCTCGTGGTCGGTAATTATTTACAAAGGTGCTCTTTACAGATCTCGGGATGATCTCGACAATTACACGTTATTGTCGCTCGGTCTTCGTTTCTCGGATATTCGCAAAAATATAGCTGATACTGTACGTGATATTTTCAACGTGATGTTTCTGTTGGTTCAGGTTTTATCTAAATTAGATATACCGGGGATGGGGTGTAATGACAGAGGTCCTCTATTCAAGCTTTTACTTCACAACGCACGATTTTTAGTTGTAAAATTGAGCTACGTTTGATGTTTAACCTAAATTCAAGTTCTAGTCCCGACCTTCATATCATAGCGAATTATTAACCCTGGGGTAGTCTGGGTTAGATCTTGAGAAAAGAAATGAACGTTTACGCTGTTCTTATTGGAGAAAACAGAAGATTTTAAGAGCTCGAGCATATTATTTGTAACGTACTGAAACTCTTAAGAAACTTTTAATAAATGTTTACGCTGTTCCTATTTGAGAAAACATATAATTTTAAGAGCTCGAGTATGTTATTTGTAACGTACTGTAACTCTTAAGAGAAGAAATAAATGTTTACGCTGGTCTTGCCAAAAATAAATCTTTACTTCATAATGCACGATTTTTAGTTGTAAAATTGAGCTACGTTTGAAATTTAACCTAAATTCAAATTCTAGTCCAGACCTTCATAACATAGAAAATTATTAACCCTGGGGTGGTCTAGATCTAGGCGAAATCTAGATTAGATCCAGACTGGGTAGCTCACGGTAATCATGATAAACATAGTAATTAACATAGTATTTTAAATACAGTGAATTCTCGACATTTGTCAACAACACGGGTCTTGCCAGCGTCGTGTAAAGTGTTATGTTTACAGTCCTTAGCGTTCGAGGCCGCTGTAGTGGGGATTATTCCGCGAGGTATGTCATCCAGGCCTTGGCGACATATATAGAGAGATAACTTTTTGTTTGCGACATGCGGTTCCTTTCAAATTTTTCCTTTTCTCGATGTACAGAAGGTGTAGATGTAAAGAAAAACTTTAACAACAATTTTCTTTGTTATATACAATTTTGCGGCAAGTTTCTTTGACAAATGTCCGCCGATCCGGAAGTGTAGATTCACCCCTAGGACGGATGACCATTACTTTTTATACACCCTGTACATATGGTGCTAAATATATTTTTCTGTGTATCTTGAGCGCTAAAGAGACCATTGTTACATTATAATTAGACTGCGAATCTGTGTGCGAAGTAAAAATTGTCTGCACCACCCCCGACATGCGAGGTTCAATGAACCATGTTTTATTGCAATATAATTTGTACAACGAGGAAAGATTAGAATTAATTAAAAAGCTCCGTACTCTTAACTTTCAGCTACCAATGGATGTTTCATTGATCATAGCCAAACCCAATACCAGGGCTTGTTATCACATGTTGTCATTTTTTAAAAGCTGCGGCCTTAGTGTATAAGCGATTGGTTTATACTGTGTCTAGTATTAATGTTTTCATTATAACGTTTATGTACCTTCAGTTTTCTATTCCGTAAAAATTTTTTTTCTTCTTCTCTAGTTTGTAATCTTTGTATTGTATTCTTCATCGTGTTGAAATAAATCTCATATGAGATTGTCTATAATAAAAAAAGCAGGGTTCAAATGCATTTACTTAAGTTAACCTCACTTCCGTAAAAACAGTTTACTGAACGAGACCTATTTAACGATTAGCACTCGAATGGCCACTAAAAATTGCCGCATCATTATTCAAAATATTTTTTACATTATTAAATCTGTTTGTATTCAATAAATTACTGAACATTTCAGTGTTGTGAGAGTAAATTGCACCATTTCCGTATGTATAACATGAAAAAAAAATATATAGATGGGAAATATTCTAGGTCGGAAGAAATGTTTCGTTTTGGAGTTAAAATGCCATCGAGGGCAAAGGGTTAATACGAAGGAGCAGCCAATTAGGTTAACAGATTCGGGAACGATAATCCCCAACCTGAAGTATCGTGTACGGTATCATGGTTCGCTCCCGTGCCCCTAACTCATCCGAGAGACGATTTCCACATACTATTCGACACACGGGCCACTGTCCAAATTCATTACTAAATACCAGCGGCCGAGATCCCGGCGCGATAATTCCGTAAATATAAAAATTCGAGGCACACGGTAAATTAGAGTCGGTTTACGGCGCTGTAATGTTATCCCGCGGTTCGTCGCCGGAATTTATATCAACCCTTTTTCCCGGCACGATGTCAACGCCCTCCGGGAATGTCAGTTTCCCGGGGTGGAATGCACCGGGGGATGGGGTGAGGGGTGTGGGGGAAACCGTGCGTCCGTTATCGCGATCCATCAGCTGAAAACGCGATTTTCGTTCCGTCTACCCGCTCGGCTCCGCTCGGCACCGCTCCGCGCCGGGGCGCCGATGCTCCGGCGTAAATCACCGGGCCACGCGGAGGTTTTCCGTTGCCAGCAGGGCACCGGGGCCCCGGCGCGGGCCCCATGGCGGTGTAAATGTATAAATACCAGCCACAAATCTGCCAGCCGGCTAATTTATAAATTTCACGCCGATTTCGTAAATGCGTTTCTGATTTAGCGCGTTTAAATTATCGCTAAACCACTTCTAACTGCCCGACAGTGTAATCTCTCTCTTTCTTCCTCGAGGGGGCTCCCCCCTGTTCCTCATCCCTCCCCTCCCCTTCACTCTCTCTCTCTCACTCTCTCTCACTCGCTTTTAGCCAGCCCTCTTTACACCGTCGGTATCGCCGTATTCGATAAATGGCGTCCGCATAATCGCGAACGATACTCCTCTCGCGACCCAGCCATGAGGCTCGCGTAGATCGCCAGATAAAAGGCGACACCGTGATTTTCTGTATTTACACGGTGCGCCATTGGGCGGCCTCTTTTCCCCGTTTATCTCGCCTCGATTTACGCGAGCCCCGGTATCGTTAAGATTAATTATTCCGTGTCCGCCAGCCGGCTAAGTATACGATTTAACTGCCGGTTATTAGGCACTGTTCGTTGGAATGTCTCTTTTGTACGCTATTTGCTCGTTATCTACGCCGAGGCTTCTGGCTCCAGTGAGTAATGCCCGTTGCTGAATTTCCATGGCGAACGCTTTAATGTGTAGCATGGTGTCCCTTTAGCGGCGACCGGTCGCGAATGCCTAAGCTCGCGACATTCCATGCTTGTGTCGCTTGGCGTTCAACATTCAGCTACTCTGCATTCTTGGCGGTGGATCTGATATCTAGGGCGCTTAGTGCTTGATAGATTTTGAAAAATGATTTAGCAGCAATGGTAATTTTGGTTTCGAACCAATGTGCCTCTGGAACGAAACACAATCATTTCTTCCAAGATTGTTTTCTTGAATATTGATACGCAGTCAGTCACATAATTAATGCCACGCACTTTAAATCAGAATAACTTTTTTATAAACGGACCAAACGAAACTCGCGAAGCTCGCCGAATAATAGAATAAAAAAGGCAAAAGCAGGCTCCAGATTGTGGAAAAACTGTAATTTTCACCATTTTCAATCTTTATGATTCATACACCAATTCATTGATTTCGAGGAAAGTTTCTCAGTAAGTAACATAATTTATATGACTCTACAAGACGCATTTTTTAAATTTTCTTTTACACATTTAAATCAAAAAATTGCGAAAAGCAACTTCTATGGTACTATTTTTTTTTTCGTAATACCGACTAAACGCACCTTTTCTAAAATTTTTATTAGTCGTTTGGAAGTCGTTTGTTTCATTTATAAAAGAAGTTATTCCGATTTGTGACTGACTGTACATGTAATACAGATATACTTTTGTCTTATCTAGTATTACGCCGATATTGGCGATAGTTTTCCTTCATTGGTGGAAGAGTTTTAATTGTAATGAATAGACTGCGGATTTTATGCATTTATCACAAAAATGGATTGGTCAAATACAAAACTCTAAAGACATTAGAAGAATTCAACAATGTTCTTACATCATTTCCGGCTCATAAGAACTATTAAAAGAGGAAGTACATATTCATTTAACTCCTGTTTCTCACAATTCACCAAGTCAATTTCTGTTTTGCATAAAGATTCTCAGTCTAGTAATGAATATCTGTTTCATACGATCGCCATTTTGGTGAAGTTTCCAGTAGTTCCGGTGTTAACACTTTGACTGCCAAACTAGAAACCTCAAAAATTCCATAAAATCAAAGTAAGTTATTTATACTATAGTCGTAGTAAGTTATTTATATAAGTTAAGATATTGAATAGTCCTCCAACTTTCTTACATTTTACTGATCCTAATCGGTACAATGAATGTATAAACTTACAATATGATTATATTAAAAATTCATTTTAAAACCTGGACAAATAATTCCGCCACCCACATATGGGTCACATGACGGTCAACGTGTTAATGAAATAAAAATTGCAAAAAATTAAATGTGTGATATTGAGTAGTCCTCGAACCTTCTTGAATTTTACAGATCCCAATTAAATTTGGCACAGCAAATATATTAACGCAAAAATTCATTTTAAAATCTGGACAAATAATTCCGCCACCCACAAATGGGTGACATGGCAGTCAACGTGTTAATGAAATAAAAATTGAAAAAAATTAAATGTATGATATTGAGTAGTCCTCCAACTTTCTTGCATTTTACAGATCCCAATCAAATTTGGCACAACGAATATATTAACGTAAAAATTCATTTTAAAACCTGGACAAATAATTCCATTAGTCACATATGGGTGACATGGCAGTCAACGTGTTAATGAAATAAAAATTGAAAAAAATTAGATGTATGATATTGAGTAGTCCTCCAACCTTCTTGCATTTTACAGATCCCAATCAAATTTGGCACAGCGAATATATTAACGTAAAAGTTCATTTTAAAACCTGGACAAATAATTCCGTCAGTCACATATGGGTGACATGGCAGTCAACGTGTGAAAAAAGCGTCGAGCATAGAAAAGGCTTTCACCGCAAGCTGCGCCGTTCGCGGCAGCGCCTCAGTGTCCACATTCTCCCACTAAATTACGGTCCGGTGGACAGTCTGGCGTCATCAATTAATCCCGTTCCAGATTTACCCTCCCAGGTCGTTCAGTCTATGAGAAGCTGTCGGTCCCTCCTCCGTCGGCGTGCTCGCCGTGCTGGTGCGCGTCTAAGCGTGTAGCCTGCAATCCACCTGTCTATTCATTAAATTACCGTACGCTTGACAGTCCCCATTGGCGAAATGAAGCTCATTCAGGGGTCGCCGGCGATCAACGCGAAACGCGTCGCTGCGGCAGCGCTCGTAGATCCCGTGGTTTCGCGTGGTTGCCGCGCACGATGGATCGATATCGAGCCGTCGATACTCTGTCTCCTGGTCGTCCCGGCAGTCACTCGGCTCATAGAGGGTAATTGAAAATTATTTGGTAATACGGGTGATCGATTGCGACCCGTTAACTCGGTCGTACATCACCCGCGTTCGGAGAGAGAGACTCTCCCGTGTCCGAGGGCTGCCTCTCTCCCCCGTCCTTCCCCCTCTCGGGCCCACGGACGTTTCTATCTCTTTCTTTTTTTTTTTTCGTACCGCGGGTGGATCGGGCTCCTCGGGCCCAGGCAGGCCTTACACCGAAGGCGTCTTAGCGCGGGGTCAAGTCGACCAATAAATCCAATACGCCACGGTTCGTCCCGCGCGAGAGCAGCAGTTTTACAATTCATGAATTTATTATGGGCACCACCGAGAATACCGCGGGGCCTCCGCTATTGATTTATCGTTACGGTTGGCCGGCCACGAGGAGAGCGGGCCCCATCCTCGCCGCGGTACGCTCCTGGCGGGGGAGTGCGGCGCGAAGAAAATTAAGCTCACCCCCATTCGCGAAACGCCGTTCCTTTGTTTCGATTCGTGGCTGCGAGGTCCGCGAGCCGTCTAATCTACCTTGTCAGGAAATCCAGATACGATCGTGTGGCTCTCTCGTTGATCCATCGGAGCACCGGCGCGGCGCCCCGGGATCGACGAGATCCATCAAATCCGTCCGAAAGCGGAAGCAACGGGCCCGGCGCGGCGGTGCGCGCGGCGTGCGCTCGCGGAAAAACCGCGACGGTTCCCGTCCGAGGGTATCGTCCCGCGAGAGAGGAGGATGTTCCACGCGGCTGAGGGAACCCGGGGTCGAATCAGTACCGCGGACTTACCGTAGAAATCCCGTAGTTCATTAATCAAGCAACGCCCGGAGTCGGAATGCCTTCGTATTTCGAGAGTTGCAGTCCATTTATCACGGCGGAAACGTATTTGTAGGCAGTGGCTGTGCCCGCTTCGCTAACAAGTGGATACGCTGTCCCCGCGGATGATGTAGCACCGGCTAGGCACGGGCCCCCTACGGCGCCTGACACCTCGAACCTTACAACCTTCGAACCAAACTCTCCCGCAACCCCGACGCGCCCCGCGTTTAACCAATTTTCTGGCTGGAAAACCGCCGAGGGAAACGAACGCGGAATCCGGCAAGTGCATATACACGGTGTTTCCGAAATCGTGGCACAAACCACCGGGCACGGCTATTCCACATCCAAAATCAAGATGAACAGAAGGGATTACACTTTTTCGTTCGGCTCCCCGTTCTCGCGTTCTCCAGTATTTCCGGATCCGGTAGGTCATCACTAGACTGCGGATTTTATGACAAAAATGGGTAAGCACAATATAAAGTGAAGATATTAAAAAGATTTAAGGCCACCAGCGTACTGGATTCAGCTTAATAAAATAATTAAAAGAATCGAGAAATTTTTATTTCACTCCTGTGTCTTGCAATCGGTGCAAATATTTTTTAGTTTGCATAAAGATCCGCAGTCTAGTCATAACTATTTAAAATAGCGTTACCGTGTGTTCGACATATACACAATTTTTTCATCGCGTTATACGTGGGACTATGCAAAGAATTTTCTAAGTCGATTGTGAGAACCAGAGATGAAATAAAAATGTACTTTTTCTTTTGGTAATTCTGATCAGTCGAAAATAGTGTAGCAATATCTTTAAATTCTTGTATTCCATCCATTTTTGCCGTAAATGCATAAACTACGCGGTAAAACGTTACCCGAAAACGAAGCGTCAAAAATGATTTCCTTTATTGTTATTCCTTCTCTTCGACTTGTTTTTGCACGTAGAATCGTCGCCCGCTTGTCCCGCGATTACGGAAACACCCTGTATAGAAAACTGGTAGAGTTATCACGTCAGAACTGTGAGAAACCACTTGTCGAACGTCTGCGTGCTAGAGTCTGCGTGTCCACCGTCGTCGGCTGGGTTTCCGGTTTCGGGACAGTGGGTGATTTACAGGGAAAAAATCGGCGCGAGACGTGTCGCATTCGATCTTCGAGCCGCGAGCCGATCGGCAGACACGCTTTCAGCGAATTTTCGAGGGAAAACCGTGAAGAATTTAGTGGCCGGCCTGCGCACCTGTTCGAGCGGAACTCTCCGTTTCGCGGCGCGGCGACCAGAGGGTGTAATTTATCGAGTCGAGCGTGCGAGGATAGTGACGCGTTACATAAGTTACAAGTTGTCGGTGGGCTTTTTACCGTGCTCGTAGTTGTAAATTAAATATTAAACTGCGCCGGATAGAGAGCCGATGAGATACCGATCTTGGCAGCCTCGCGGGGAAAGAAGTTTCTCGCCGAGATTTATCGGCGGCCTACAATAATTAACCGATTCCACTTTTTTTCATGCTAATGCCGGTGATTATAAAGTATAATTAACGCTTCTAACACGAATTCGAAGAAGTGAAATCCGTAGACAATTTAAGACAAGACTAATTTATAGACAAGTAAATTAACGCGGTAACTAGTACCGGTGAATTGTGATACACCAAAGCGTATGGTTCGTCGATCGAGTGCAATCATCTTAAATTACGACTAAAAGTATGCGAATTCTTCTGAACGTCAATATTGATCGATGAAAGTCTCCAGTTGTTGCTAGAGTAAAATTTTAGATACATTTTTATTTGACATTTTAGAATATGTTTTAAATAGGCTTACCTAGATACGGAGATGGAACGAAACACTACTAAGACTAGTATACGAACCACAATTATTAGCTGGGAAACCATTTTGAAACCTCTCAAATAACAGTGTAAAATTCTCAACACCGTCAAGGTGGTATTTATTTAAATTTCAAATACTGCAACATTTTGCTTTACTTTATTGCCGGGTAAAATTTTATAAAAATCTGTTGCATTTTAGTAAACGATAGTTATTTAAATCAGAGGTCTGGTTGGAAGATGTGTTGATTATTAGGGGGACCCATAAGTAATCAGTTATTTTGCAATTTAAAACAAACTTTGTAGTAAATTTAAGTTTTTATTTCTTAATTTATTATATAATCTCCATCATTATCAGGGACAGTTTGCCACATTTCCTGCAAATATTCAGTCCCCCTCTTATAGGGGGATATATTTATTTCTTAAATAATGCTCCAGAGATCAGAAAAGGTGATAGTCAGAAGGTACGGAAGGTACGGAAGCCGCCATTTCATTACAGGGTTGTAAAAAAAATTATACTTTTTAGAATATTTTGAACACAGGCTTTACCGAAAACTGTAAAAGAATATGTGTTTCCTCTTGAACGATCGGTACAGAACTAAAGGCAAAACAAATTCTTTGCAAATAATTGACTACTTATGGGTACCCCTAATACTTTCCAGAAAATTATGTACGAAGTTCTGCTAAATCGATATTATCAGCAGAATTAATTTTATAACATTTTTCACGGCATTCAACGTGTCGAACCGATTGCGTTATTGCACTTTCATGGTGCACTAAGAAAGTCTAGTAAAGGGTTCAACAAGTGGCCGGTCCGACGTGTTTGGAAAGCCGTGAAGCAGCGGAAGAATAGCGTTCGGAGCGCGCGTAGAAAGCCATCGGAACGTAACCTGGAATCAACGGCGTTCCGGATCGTAATAAGGAAAATGTTCCCGGTGCATTTCACTCTCCCACTGTCTGTCTGCGCGTTGTTAAAAAGAGACTCGTTTCACACGCGGATCGAACGCACCACCGGCCCGGTTCCCGCCTGCTATTGAAATCGGGACGCCCGCGAGCTGCGATTCAACGATCCGAACAAGCCGATCCGAGGCGAGCCAGAGCTGTTCCCTTCCCGTGTTGTCGATCGAAAATTCAATCTGTTCGGGCCGCCGATCCGATCTAAGTGGATCGCTCCTAGGAAGAAACACCGGCGCCTATTACCAGGCTCGTTTCTCACCTCGCTCGTGCGCCAGGCCAGAAGGAGGAAGCGGACAAAAGCGCGTTCGAGATTCCAATTCGGTCGTGCTCTCTCTACGAATTATGGCGGATGGTCTGCCCTTTTGCATACCCGCCGATGCAAACAGCCCGTGCACACCGTGCACACCGTAGACCGGGTTAACCTTTCGCCGGCCGGGGATCCAGTTCAGTCGAACTGAGTCAGGAGGAGCGCGATCTTTCGGCACTGCGCGTCTGCGAAATGCTTTCCGGGAATTTAGGTGAGCTTCCTTGACGTTTCTATCCGCTTGTATTGTGCAGTCTGTCACAGTAATATTCGGACAATTTGAAAACGACGATAACTTTCTTCAGATCGGATCAAAAGTCCTTAACCCTTTGCACTCGGCGCTATTACTAAAACTAAATTTTTCTTCCGTCTTAGAATATTTTCATTTTACTCATACGAAACTGATCCGATTTCTACATATAATATTTAAATGTTTAGTAGTTTATTCAATACAAATTTTGTAATATTTTTTGTAATTTCTTTAAAATAATGCCACAACAATTTCTAGTGGCGCTTCAGAGTCACCACTCGAGTGCAAACGGTTAATATATATATATATATAATTTAATTGTTTAATGTTGCTTCAACATGAAAGGTCATTAGCAACACGGTACATTTTCTTACAATATATTATACATATTTGTATCCTTGATATACTTGGCAAGACCGGCGGTATACTCCTTAGAACTTAACAGAATGGGTAAGGATCTAGGCAACTTAGCATTTTTGCTTTCATTCTCGTATTTTTTGCATTCTATTATTAGGTGATTTATGTTAATTGGTACTTTACATATATCGCAGATCGTATTTTCTTTCTTATTTAACAAAAATGAATGGGTCATTTCTGAGTGTCCAATTCGAATTTGACGATCTACTGGACTTGGAAATTTGTGCCACTCAAAATCCGCTCCTTCATTATGATATTTTTCTATATAATTCCTTTTAATTTTGTCAAATACCTGTTTCCTAAAAATTTCATTTAGATGGTTTTTAAGATCGTTTAGTCTGTTATAACGGGTGATTTGTTTCATTTTTGTGTTGCAGGCTGCTAATTTGGCATATTTCCCAGATGTTGGAGGAATTAGTTTCCTGGCTAATATACATTTTTTGAAAAAAATTCAATCGGTGGAGAGAATTTTATGGGTTGTTTTTTCACACTTCTCTGTGTGTTGACAAATTCAAAAGATCTTTTATACATCAGTTTTGTATCTTAAAATTGTATATTAAACCGATTTAAGGACATCAATGCATTATTAAAAGACCGACAAGATTTTTACTTGGCTCCAGTGTCTTGCAATCAATACGAACATTGTTTTCGCATAAAGCTCCGCAGCAGAGCCATCGAATTCGAAATCTTATATAATTTTGAGGTCTCGCAGCAACAAAAATCGCGCAGGATGCTAGCGAACAATTTCCGTACCGCGGTACCGATTTATTTCGCTCGCGGGGCGATCAAATTTAGATCTCGGAGTTCCCAGAGCAGAGTACGAGCGTCACGACCGAGAGGGGCCGTCGGTAGCGAGAGATCTAGCGTGATCTACGACGGAACCGGCGCTCGAGGGCCGCAATAACTCGGCGTCGCGATCCGGTGTCCGTTGATCCGGCATCGTCGTCATCCTCGCACTCTCTCGCGGTCGAGCAACGTGCTGCGAGACGAAATAATGGTACGGTGTCCGGCGTTCTAACGCGGCAGAGGGGCGGCGTACGGTCCTCTCCACCCCCTCGAACGATCCCGTGTCCCGTCGAGCACCGGAGCCGGGGCCCGGTTCTCCGTGGGCCGGGAAAAAGTGAATAAAAGACGAGCCACGGGCACGGTTATTGAAATCAGCCCCTTCCGCCGCTCGTTGCCGGCTTTGACGGGCCAGATCGCCGGTTTAAAACGTGCCCGCGCGCGAAACTGACGTCCCGACCCCTCCCAGTCGGTGTTGTTGCACTGCTTCGCCCCTCGGCCGGCCGGTTGCACGCGCTCGTTGCACTCCGCGGCGCTGCACCGTGCTCGTCATCTCGCTTCTCCCGTGCCCGCGCTTCCGAGGGGATGTTGATGCGTTATTGCCTTAATCTGTCCGTCGGGATTTTATCGACGCGGAATCGACTCCGGTTAGACGCGGACGCGGTGCTCGTAATTATGGTCGTCATCGGGAGCAAAGGTTATCTGTCTGACTACGCTGATGCGATTCGTTGACCCCCAGCATCCTTAAAACGGTAACCCGCCGGCTGATACGTCACCGTTCCGGGACGCGAGCCCGAACCCCGTCGGACGTGCAATTACTCGGCACGGAGATCCAGAAAGCTTCATCGAGATTGTTTAAACTATTCGGATATGAATTTTCGTAAATGGGGGGCTCACAATTCAAGACCTGTTGTGGGCCTAAATGTTAGTAAATCTAGCGGTATGTTTGAGGAAAGCTAGGCAATTCTGTACCAGAAGTTAGACTAAATTATTCGTGTCAGATCTTCGATAATTGAAAAACAATTTTTCGTGCCCGAGTTTAAGAGATGTCGTTATGAATTTATGGACAGTGGGTATCAATGCAGTTGCGAGAGGCGAGGAGCCATTTTATTTTTTTCTCGATAATTTCGAAGAGTTCAAAACAGCGTATCACACGTAGCCTAGCATGCGTGGCGATCATTTGTGCAGGATACGTGACCCGGCGAACGCATCGCTGCTTTCCGCACGGTTTCCAGCAACAATCGGAAAGGAGAAGGCGCGCGCATTTCATGCGCTACGCGTACGCGCGTCTGACGCATCGTGGACAGAAGGCGCAACGCGTCCGCTCGACGCGGTATAATTAACGCGATTGAGGTAATAGTGGAATTCTTCGACGACCACGGGACACATTAACTATCGGAAAATTGCGACAAGCCCGTGGCAATGCGTCAGGCGAGCTAATACTCGCGCGAAGCGCCTTCGGGCCGGCCGGGCCGCTCGAAGGCTCGTATCTCGCCGGGCACGTGCGAACAGTCGACGCGGACAAAGTGCAGGCATCCAGCCGCGGACAGTGCATAGAACACGATGCAGTTCTCCTCGCCTTTTTTTTCCACGCCGCCGAGATATTCCTGATGGATCTCCTATCGGAATGGCCCAACTATTAAGACCGAACGGCCTGGCGGGCTCTGTATCTCCTCTTCTGATCACTTTCATTATAAATACCCTAAAGGAGACATTTAGATTGTTCGTTGATTACCTCTATCGTGAATAGTCATTCCGTTTTTTGCGAGGTCTCTATCTAGCCGCCGAGGGTGCTTCGTTCTTGGCCTCGAACGATGCAATTCCGACATTTTTAGGGCGCGTTTTAATTGAACTGGATCCGCATGTTTGGAATAGAAACATATCCAAACTGGAAACCTAATGACCACATTTTTTTATTTATGGCACAGCTTCTTTTTCTAGTTGTTGCTTGAAAGTATGCACTTGCGAGGTTTCTTTTCCTGTAAGAATGACCGCAACTGGGCATCATGGCTGCCGATTTTTGTGCAAAATGAAAATTGCCCGAGTCAGTTCTAAGAGACAGAAGTTAAAGTGCGTTTCGTATTCGGATAATTTTAACAACTCAAGAATAAAGTAACAACATTAAAATCTTTCAATGCCTTCACAGTTTTGTATATGTCCGAACTATTTCTGTCATGAATGCACATAATCCGCTAGTCATGACAAATACAGTGACGCTAATATATCGGGGCAGATAATATTTCGTCGCATAAGTGTTTTTTGGCTACGTCACGCTTATTTCGGGGACGCGTGAGCAAGAATCACGGGTCACGATCGAACGTGTGCGCGACTAACCGTTCGGTTTGCTATCGGGCCGCGAGGGCCCGCATTTTTCAGGAATATCAGATGCAGCGCGAGCTGTTAAGCGACACCGGTGAGCAGAGCCGAGCCGAGCCGAGCCGAGTATTCGCTCGTGCATCGTAAAGCTTCACCTGGGTAAGGTTGGAATTCGGCGATGCCTGCGGAATATTCAGAAACGCGGCCCCCGCGGCTAGAATCATCGGGGATCTACATATTTAGAGTCGTGCACGCGAACGTGACTGTACGTTTAACGATCCGTGAGCGTAAGGTGACGCTCGAGTTTACGTCCTCCGTGCCCCGCCAGATACAACCGTCCCATAAGTCCAGATTTGCATTCCCGTTAAGGGATATTTCTAGATCTGTTCCCCGAACAGTGGAAATAGTGCCGCATTCCGAGCGTGTCGGCCGCGCGAGATACCGCGGCACCGCTTCGGTATTAATTAACACTTGACTTTTCTTTTCGTCGCACGGCGAACGGCGACGCCGATACCGCACGACCACGGTGTCGAGATAACGCCGGGAGCCGCGCGGATTGGCGTGTGAATTATAGTCGCCGAGATGAACAGTTGATACCATCGGCGAGCATTTAATTACTTTTTAGCTTTCAGCTGCGCGAGAAATTTCTCTTGTTGCTGGATCCCGAACTTTGGGTTTGCGTGTTAGTGGAGGGCTTGTTCGAATTCTCATTTTTATAGGTCGTTTCTGGAAAAAGTTACTTTTGTCGGCGAGGAACCTGTTCGTTTCACCCTCTGACCACGAGGCCTGGGTCTATTTTGACTCAAAGTGCCAAAAATTTCGTTACTTTGTTTCTGGCTATTGAATTAACACTAAACCTACCAAGCGTACAACATATAAAAATGAAACGTCTTATGTTAGGTCGTCCCATAAGTTCGTGCCGTGGATATGTTTATATTATTCACCATTGAAAAGTATTTTAATGAAAAACCGCAGAAATTTTATAGTGATAGTATGATGTCTTTGGCAAAAAGGTCAGGAGAGGTTGTGGAATGAAAGGGTGATTACATATTTTATTTTTAGAATTTAAATGGTACAAGAGTAAACGGCACGAACTTATGGGACGACCTAATAGAAGGGAGAAGATTGAATTTACTTAAACTTTGGACGATTTTCAATATAACATGTAATTCTCTATGCAAACATTTTTATAATTTCAATAATTGTGAAATAGAAAATCAGTCATTGTGACCGTGGTAGGTTTAGTGTTAACTAAACAGTTGTTACACTATGCAAAGACTAACATGTCTGCAAGAAGAACCTCCAAAAGTATGTTTCAAGAAATTGAGTCCTAAGCAGTAAATAAGCCTAAATATCATCAATTATACGATTGTGAGGATGGTCCGACGTCCGAATGTTAATTTTTGATAATGTACACATTTGTCTGCGTTTAACGATCTCACGAACGGTATCCTATAATTTATACTATCTTTCTAGTGAAAGTGAAGCGAAGATAAAATGTCACTTCTTTCTGCATCCCGAGTTGTGAAATTATGTTATTACACGAATGTCTTGTATCTTCTAAAATTCTTGTAAATAAAACGACAAGATAGTGGTAAATGAACAGTAATTTAATTAATACTCCGGGTCGTTCGATAACTTGTATAATATTTGTATAACAGCACCGTGTATGCGACGCGAATGCAGTAATTTCGGTGATTTCAACGCGTGGTAAGTAGGTGACGCTAGTCGCGCGCTGGTGACTTCAACGCGTGGTAAGCGACATCGCCGCATCGAAGTTATTCAGATGAGCATAACTCACACTGCGATCCCAAAAAATCATTTTCAGAATTTAGACATTATTTTTGCTATGACATACGCAAATAAACCGAATTTTATTAGAATCTTTAAAACAAAAAAGGACTAAAGTGACACATACAGTAGCTCTTGAAAGACACTGGCACATATGTGTACTTGCGTTTAATTTCCTCAAATTAAAATTATTCTGAATAAAGGAAAGGTGAAATGTGTTAGAGAACTAGTCACCACAGAATCCAACAACAAGAAAAATTTGTACGGAAAATATTTTAACAAACCAAGGAATCAAATTATTTCGATCCTTCAGAAATTTTTGATCTTGCAGGAATTTGGCAATCACACCCACGGCAATCGTCCACGAACAAAGGCTTGAACAACCGCAGCGAACCGTACGAATAATTCAAGTATACTGCGAGGGATCATCAAATTCGCCGGGGAGCTCCATTTATCATTCCGTTGGGGGTACGCCCGAGTTAATATCGACGAGGCGTGGGTCGACAAGATCTGGACAGTCCGGCGCATTTGTCCAGACGGGTAACACAATAAACTACAGATCCATGGCAGAGGAATCGCGATAACCGTGGTCCAAAAGCTCCCCCACTGTTTTCCCATGACCTCCGACCGGGCGGCGCGTAATCGAACATTAAATACGGGGGTCGTGGGGCATCAATTCGAATAAGCCCGGCCCGATAAACGGTTGTCAGTGTTGGGGACAGCGGGCGAGCCCGCGGATCGATCGATCCGAGGCGATCGACGGTGGATCGCCGCTTCCGCGGGATTAGCGATCGGGCTGCTCGCGGTCAGCGGAGGCCGTGGCCCGGATCGATTCACGGAGCGTTCTCCCGGGCCTGGCAAGCGGAGAAAGCACGACGTGGGAATACACGTCGCCGCGGATTACGCCCCCTCTTCGGGTTCGTGGCTCGGCTGCTCGCGCGGGGCGAGTGCTCACGAGAGCGGGCCGAGCTGCTAGCCAGCGATCACGTGAACCGCGTGTTATCTCGTGCATGTACGCCCGTCCGCTCTAAGAGTACAGGGTGGCGAGAAAGTAATCGGTCCTATCCGCGACATGAACGCACGAGAGCTTCTTATCAAACGATCTCCATTCCTGTTTCAAACGAATCTCGCGACTAAGAATTTTTTTAGAACCTCAACCCATTTCTTTAAAAAGAAATCGCACGAGTAATTTCAACCCTCCTGACGATTCTCACAGCGATAAAAGCTAGTGTTACATTTCTTTCTCAAAATTTTCACACTTACAACAATATAAGGTAGTGTTATAATTTCTTTTCCACATCGAAATTTTTGAAGGAAATGCGCCAGTTCTCCAGAATAAAATTCACATGTGAAACTTGTCGAGATAGTAGAGACTTCAAGTATCAGAGGTTCGGATAATCGAGGTCCCACTGTAAAGGAAAAATTTTGTCTATACTTTGAACGGTTTAAACACTTTAAGGGTAAATTTTGCGTTACGGTGTCCAACAAAGATCTAGAGAAGACGTCGCGGCGAATCATCCCCGGGAAGGAGGATGCTTTCCCGACACCGTGTACACGCGTTCGCCGGCCAGCCAGCGAGCGACCATAGCCGCGGATAAGTATTCACTTTAGCCCCGGTTCGTGACCTCGTATCGCCAGGCATTACAGCCGCCTTTTTATCGGGGCGCCACGTCACGGAGGCTGCAATTACTAATTTAGAGGCGAGACCGAGTCGTGCCAAATCCCTCGGCTTCGCGGCTCCGAGCCGCGCTGCCGCCCTCTTTCTCATGTTATTTGTATGATGCGGCTGGTATGCGCCTCGGCTGAGAGAAGCGAGCGGACGGCCCGAAGTTCCGCGCGAGGAAGAAGCGGATCGAGCATCCGTGGATCGTATACACCTCCGCCCTCTTCCTCCCTCCGGGTTTTCCTCCCCCTCGTAGGGACGTGGTAGCCGGAGGAGGTTGAAACGCGGAGCCAGATGCAACCATCGAAATGTGCACACCCGCGAGAGGCCCCTCCGCTAATTACATGCCTGTCGCGGCGCATGAACGCCATTTCCTAATTGTGAGCAAGCTCGAGGAGAGAACGGAACACAGAAAGAGAGAGAGAGAGAGAGAGAGGCAAGCGCGGCAGATCCGGACGTCAGCAAGATACGCTACGGGCATTTTTAGCTGGCGGGCATGATGGACGTGCCGGGGGTAATAGAAAAGCGGTGGCGGATTAATTGCGCTCCGAGTACGTTTCAAGAGGAGGCGGGACATCTCGAGCGGTTCTCGATAGGCGGCGGTCTCAGGGCTCGTTCGACCTTCGCTGATTTTGGTGCATGATCCCCGTCGCGAAGCTTCGGTTTGTTGTACCTTTGTTGATTTTAACACTTCAAACCTGCAGCGCTAGTACGGGCTTGTTTGACACAAAATGCTAATGGGTGTCCCAAATAGAGCTGACATTTTAAAGTGAAGACGTCTGAAAGATATTTTAAACTTAAACTATGTTATTAATAGACTGCGGATCTTTGTGCACTTATAATAAAATTGAGTAGATAAAATTTGAAATTGTAGGAAAATTAAAAAAATTTTGAATGTCGATATACTATTTCTTGTCTATTAAAATTAGCATGTGAAGAAATAACATTCTACTTAGTTTCTATTTCTTGTAATCGATGCAGATAATTTTTATTTTGCATAGAGATCCAATTCAAATCGGTTCCAAAGTTCAACCCAATTCTAATCTCACTAATAGCCAACACTTAAGTGTATCTCTTTTACCAGACACACTGCGCTCCACTCCGCGATTAATTAGTACAGCCGATGCACCTTCAGACTGTAACAAAAGCGTCAATAATCAATGGTCACGCGAGGCATATACCGCAATCACGACCAATGAAATACGACGTACCTGCCTCCCGAGCACATTAACAGAACAAGCGGACCAAACCGCGTAACGTACTCCTGATTCTAGCCGGGGTCGTTAATCTCCGATGATCTCTATCTATTGAATCGCACTGTCTCGCGTTTAATGTCCACGCAGCAATGAAATCGATATCAGTATTAATCAAAATCGAGTAGTTGCGCGTCCGTTGCCGGTTCCACGACGGAGAGAGACGCGGCAAGAGAGAAGGAGAACCCAGTCGACAAATCTCTGCCGGATCATTGCTCACGGGTCCGCTTCCCCCCGGTCGCCGGTGACTCCGGTGCTTAATTTAAATCCCTCTCTATTCCACCGGAGGGGAACGCAGCGCCGAGAAACCGGGGAGATTCGTTTCCGACCCTCCGCTCGTATCGTAGAACAATGAAGGGCCGCTATTAATATTGGCTCACTATCTCGCCGGTATCGCGCGTTTCACACTCCCCACGCACTCGAATAACACGGCCCGCGTAGGGACATTTTCATTGCATATTAATGCCCCTCATTACTGCCACTCCGCACCGCATTACTCAATGCTACACCGCCGGCCCGTCTAGTGTTTCAAACGGGATCGAGCCGGAAATGCTATTGACCGCGTAGGTTCCACCCGCGAAAAATCATGCTCCCACCCCGATCACGGGATCCTCTATCACCCTGCAACCTTTCGAACAAGGATTAATATTCCAGCTCTCTCTCTCGCATCTCGCGTTATCCAATTTAATTTGCCCCTTGGTGTCCGGTTAATCCAATCCTGAGAACTCGAAGTGATAGAACGACGAAGTATTAGGGGTACCCATAAGTAATCAATTATTTGCAAACAATTTCTTTTGCCTTTAGTTCTGTATCGATCGTTGAAGAGGAAACACGTATTCTTTTACAGTTTTCGGTAAAGCATCCTGTATTCAAAATATTCTATTAATTTTTTTTGCAACCCTGTAATAAAATGGCGGCGTCCGTACCTTCCGAGGATCATATTCGTCGTTGCATACTTTTTAATTTTCCTGCGGGACTTAATGCAACGGTAACAACAAAGAAAATTTGCGATGTTTATGGAGATGTATTGAAGGTCGACAAGTGTCAACGTTGGTTCAGAAAGTTTGCTACTGGTGATTATGATCTCTCTGATAAGCCTCGGAGTGGACGACCAGTTGAATTTGATAATGACACCCTAAAATCTCTAGTGGAAGCTGATCCAAAATTAAGTATACAAGAATTATCGAAAAGCCTTGGGTCCACATGGTCGACTATACAAAGGCACCTAAACGAAATGGGAAAGGCATATCGACAAGGAATATGAGTACCGCATAAATTATCTGAGACCAACGAGAATATTCGTCGATCAATTTGCACTTTATTCCTATCCAGATTACGTAGAAATCCATTTCTTAGCAGAATCGTTACCGGAGATGGAAAATGGATTCTTTATGATAACATAAATGTACCAATTGCTCCGGATATTGCTCCCTCTGACTATCATCTTTTCAGATCTCTGCAGCATTATTTAAGACATAAAACATTCACTTCTGTAGAAGATGTAAGGAGGCACCTTGAGTCATATTTTGCTTCACGAACCCTGGATTTCTATAAGAGGGGGACTGAAAATTTGCAGGAAAGATGGCAAACAGTCCTTGATAATGATGAAGATTATATAATAAATTAGGAAATGAAAACTTGAATTTACTACAAAGTTTGTTTTAGATTTCAAAATAATTGATCACTTATGGAGCTCCCTAATACTACGGTTGTGAATGCCTTCTTTGACTATTCTGGTATAATTATTTACTAATTCATGTCTTTTTGACAAAGCATTGTACAAACATTTTGCTGTGCATCACTGTACGCAAACCGTCCATTTTTACATCGACCGTACTTTATAGTTAGCTTAATGCGGTGTACGCAAGCGTGGTGTACTATTTCATAAAACCCCTCATTTCATTTTATTCACAAAGCAAAGAAATACCGAGAGAATGAAGGCGTACATTGCATAAGTTACACATGTTATGGTGTAACGTCATGCTCAATTTACCTGAAACTTCATATTTGTAACGTAACACCTTCATTCTCTGAACGCTTCATTTATTCGTCGAACTCGCGGTTAAATCCTCGTCTAACAACGAGTCGGACTCGTGGCTACGTAAAAGTGCACTCGCAACGGGCACAGAGTGATTTGATATATTGTTAACCGCCTGTTAACGTTGCTGACCGCAAGTCGGATCTCGTGTTCGCACGTTGTAATTTCTGCTCGCTATCATTATGATATTTATTACGCCGAACAATGTTTCCTTTACCTTCTGGTTTGGCTACATGAAAATTACGACTAACTTTTTAATTTCAAAATTAGTGAACGTGTATATACACGTTACACCTTTAAATATTTAAAGTGAGAAGTGTAATGTTCTCAACAAAAGCTAAACAATGTAACCTTTCTACGTTTCCTGAGTGAAAAGTTCATCCATTTTACGTCATTGATCCTGCAAAATCTTTTATTTGGCTATGATTGTATTTTAACTTGATATGTTTGTTTAAAATGTAGGATTATAAACGAAAATGAGAAAGTTAAAGTGTACTAATAGGAAATGGATGAATATTAGCCAAGAATCTTTTGTTTAATATTTTCAAAGTCTGTATAAGGGTTAAAGAATTGTATAACAAGGATAAAATATGAAGACAGTACAATAGATGATTACAGGTATACATAAATCATTTACTAAATGAATAAAATAAAATTAAATAAAACCATAGTTCATGCTTATGCGTGCGACGAGTTCAAGAAACAATTATTTTGAATAAAATATGAGTTTTATCTCAATTCAAGAAAGAGAAATGATTCGCCTGAATTAAAAAAATTTCATTCAATGAGACATATGAACCTCAGAATAAAATCAATATTATTAAAATTAGAAATTGTGCACAACACATTCCGGTACCTGAAAGAAGACATTTTAATAAAAAAGAAGAAAACAATTTCGTATGAATATAACACAAAAGGATTGCTCCAATACACGTATCAAGTTGTACAAGCGCCATGTTACAAGAGTATTACCGGCATCTCGCAGAAAGGGGTTAATAAATATTTCCCACGTCCCGGTAGATTTATGGTTTTCCACGAGAGTTATGCTTGCATCGCCTGTCGCGTGCGACACGCATCGAATTAATAACGTTATTAATAAGCGAAAGTCCCCGCCGGAGGGTTGCACGACGGTTTTCCACTTTCGTCTGTGGAACATCGATCCGTACGGATCCATGGATCGTTTCCGGGCTGGACGTGGCGGAAACCGACTGGAGAACAGACCGTGGATTATTAATCGTTCCGGCGTCGGGTCAGGGTTCAGCTGAACGGTAGAATCCTCGGGTTGAACGGTTCGCGAGGTCGTCGTCGCGACGACGAAGACGACGACGAAGACGACGCCTGTTCTGCCGTTCCTGGCAACGTCCGGGACATTAGCTATCGAATCGTTGCCCCGTGTAAGAAATACTTAAATGTCGAGGACTCGGCGCGGCCGAGGGAGAAACCGTTGGCCGGGTCGTGGTTTTATCAGAGCGATATGTCAGTGCGTGACAGCGCGGTGTGTAGACATCGGTCACGGGACGAGCAACATTTCTCACCTCTTAGAGCTTAGGCAGGTAAGGACGTCGCGGCGATGCCGTGTCGAATCGCTCGATTAAATTACACCATTTTTCACGGCCTCGTTCACGTCCGCGCCGACTGCCGTCACCGCGGACCACCTTTTACACGGACAGTTTCTTCCGATCGACTGCCTAACCGCCTTACTATCACGTTTTCTCCTAAAACGATCCCGTAACTGGTTTCGTTGCATCAACTTGGTCTAAAATTGGACCGAAAATAGATTTCTGTGAGACTTCCACCGCCGCAGACGAGGATTTTTTGGAAATACAGTAGAACGATTATCCGGCTTTGCGAGATCGAAATTCTTTATTGTCTGAATACTTTTCATACATAAATAATTTAATTTAATCCGACCATATGCTACACGATTTATCGTACGATTCAATAAGGATTTAGTTCAGCAATGAAACTAAGCAATTGCTGTATCATCCGAACAATCATGGTTCAATGATTGGGTAATCGAGGTTCCACTATACCAAAAATATTTTTCTTGAAAAATTAGTTTTCCTTTAAAAATTAAAAGGAAACTAAGTATGATGTATCGTTATGTAAATTGTTTTCTTGCAAGGAGTAATGACGATTTTATAGATTCTAAAGGAAAGATAAATAGCAAATGGAATAGCATTGCTATAGTGAAACGACATGTGTCAAGGTGTGATCCTTGCATTGTCAAAGGTAAGACGCGTGCAGCTGTTTGATCGTCCATTATGATCGCCTCCGTATTATCAACTCTAAGGTTATTGTCTGCGTATTATATTCGCATACGGGTACCATCAAACTTGCTCGAAGCACTTTTTAAACGCCAGTCTACTTGAGACATATTTTACCAGTACCGAAATAATATGCAAGAAAGAACTGACCAGTTGTAAACTTCAAGTAAGAATTGTTTTATAAAGTACGCCATATTTTCGTCGTAATTGTATTTTCAATAGAATTCTGCTTCCATTGTAATTCAGTTTTATATACAATTTTTATGTTCGGTGTTCCCGCCATTTTGTAAAAATCGGCGGACATTAGTATGCTACAAATAGCCCGCCACATTGCAATGCAAATTTATACCGCTGTAAGTTGTTTGTGGAAGGTAGAAATCGTTTTGTTGCGAGACCTCGTGCAGCAATAGCGCTCGCCACGCATTGAAGTCTCCGAGCGTCGCGTGTGCCAATGTTGCATTCCCGCTTTCGTTATAATGACTTTCTCGACATTGCGGACACTATGGAAATGTGGACATTTTATTTAACACCTCCACGAACGATTAACTCGTTATGGCAATACAATTTTTCTGACGATGTTTCTGAACTCAACCGCTCAAATTAACGTTTCATATTTGGTATAGAAATGAACTTTTTAGTCTACTACTATATGCACTCATGACGCTATTATTATAATATCTAATTGTACTGCCGCTGTAAAGCCTAGTTAACAAAGTCTAACTCTGAGACAAAGTCTAATCCCTTAGGAACTGAAGATATATTGGCCCTCCGTCTGCATATTGGGTCGTTTATGTTCGCGACTGATTTTTTTACTGTTCAAGATTTCCAAAAAATCCCCCAAAAATTTGGAATACGTACTACAGTCCCTATTTCAATACATAAACATTAGAACGTCAAATGCTTGGAGCATTGATAGGAAAAAATAAACATCAAAAAGAAAGAAATTCCAGAGTGACATTTCGCTCCGGTCATAAACGACCCAGGTCGCAGACTCCTATTAATTGAATGTAGAGTATCGCTATGTTTTCTCCCGCCCTTATTATTTTAGGGTATGTACCTATCACTATAAAGCTTCGAACCTTCAACAGACGTTATCCCTGAGGAAATTGAAGGCATACTACTTTAAAATTAAAATGTCCTTACGAATACGATTGCATTCGATCTTCCAGCTAACTTAATGCAATCCAAAGTGTTCCCAGTCCCTAAAGGGTTAGACTCCGCGTTCTCCGGGAGTCTCTATATCGACGGTACAATATAGGAACGCGGCAAAGGGAGGAGGAGTGTGGTGTACGGAGGCGAGCGGCTGCTCCCGATTCGATCGTCGTTTCGCGAGACAATCCCGGGGTCTGGGTCGTTGGGTAAAAGTGCGGTCGGAGAGCTGTCCCGCGTAATCCTTGCGTACAGGCCCCGTACAGGCCCCGTACAGGCTGGAGGCGCGTACGTAGTCCCGGCGGAGTGGTCGCTCGAAGCGAGAAAGCAGGAAGGTCGCGCGGAGTCGAGGAGCCTCGGCGCAGCGGTCGAGACCCCGCAGGAATGCAACGGCGGCTCGAATTAATAGATCGAGGGACCCGGGCGAATTTATCCGCTTCGTGGCGGCGAGTTTAAAAGCGGCGCGGGTCTCCTTTGCATCTCGATCTCCGCGGCACCGGGGACGTACGCGGGGGCCCCTGTATACACGCTGGAACGTACAACGTACGGACCGCGGGGCCGCGGAACAGAGAACAGAGGAGAACCAAGGAGGAGAAGACAGAGCGGACGTTAAAGTGGAGAACCAACCGGGATATGTGCCTACGTAGGTATACGTTCCCGGGGACCACGAAGAAAAGTCTCCGGCCTGGGCTCTAGCTCGCTTCTTCTTTGTCTTCTTTTCTTCTTCCCCCGCCCTCCTCTTCCTCCCCAACTCTGACTCCTCTTCCTCTTTCTTCTTCTTCTTCTTCTTCTTCTTCTTCTGCTTGATCGGGCACCGCAGCTTTCTTTGGTCGGTGGGATAAATAAGAGAGACGCCGGCTCGGTGATGAGTCCAGACAACGGTTAGATAACGGGGAATCGCATTTAGATAAGAAGCGCGGAAGGGCCCATTGAAAATATTCGAATCCGGCGACGCGCGAGGGGGCCCCATTAAAGCGGTGCGCTCCGGCCCGCTTCGGCCCGCGCCGCACCGCCCCGGCACGTGCGCCGGACCGATAACTTCCATATAAGAAATCGCCTCGCAATTAAATCGCGTCGCTTGCCTCTGCGCCCCTCCTCCCCCTCCCCCGACGTCGCCCGTCTCTTTTTCCCTCGTGGATAGCCAATATGCTTTTTCTTCTCGTTCTGACCGCTGCAGAGTCGAACGAACGATGCTTTCGCTCGCGCAACAACAATTGTCTTATGTGAACATCGTAAAGATGCGCTCCAAAAATGTGTTCCTGCCATCTTTAATGAATTGTTGCGTTCCAATTCTGTGGATTAAGCAGGACGAAAATTGTCATTCGATTAAGAGAAGGAAACGGAAACTGTTTTCTTAACAGAACTGTACATAAAATGTCGGTATTAAACAGATTTTTGTATATTTTGATTACAAAGAATATTTAACATGGACGTATGGCACCATATTAACGGCATCAGGATTGTACGTTTAATTGCAAACAAGCTATTTAATTATGTACATAGGAAAAGGCCAGTTCGTATTGCTTATTTTATCCACTACAGTGAATTCTCGATATATGTCATCAACACGGGCCTTGCCAGCGTCGTGTATCGTACAGGTCGTTCTTGATTTAATATAATCGCACCAATAAAATTCTGAAGAACAAAACGTTGATACGTTTATGGACATGGAAGCGAATATCGAAGAATTAATTAAAGCCTGGTCTTGAACTAGGAATATTCCGATTGATACTATCCATTTTGTCCAGGTCAACTACAGTGAATTCTCGATATATGTCCACAATACGGGTCTTGCCAGCGTCGTGTATCGTACAGGAGACATACACCAGCCGTGTTATGTTTACACGCCTCTCGAGCTTCGCGGCCCCTCACGAGGTACACCCCGCGGTAGTGGGGATAATTCCGCGACGTTTATCATCCAGGCCTTGGCGACAAATATAGAGAAATCACTGTGCTTGGTACACAATTTAGTTCTCTGAGGAAAACTATTCGTAGTGGTAAGTGTTCACATCATTTTGAGCGACAGTATGCCTAAAGCTATGTCCACATTGAAGTAACGACGAGGAACTATGAATTGATGCTGCATGTATCACGTGTGCCTTCGGTGGAGATCCAGCTTAGATGAGACTTTTGCAGAGCCAACAGGTTGGTAACTGCTGTATAATTTCCGTTCACGGGTCTTAAATCTGTGACTAAATTTTTCACATTTTTTGCTCTGTATTATCGATATCATGAATTCTGCCGCCAGAAACGTGCTTCAAGTTTTGGCTTTGTTTCGCAGGGAATCAAGACAAATTGTAACTCAATTTGTAGCTGGAGATATTTTCTAGCGCGCGCTATTCTCGATTTCATCCAGAAAACTCATACAATGGCGTAAAAATGCTTGCATTCCACGGCATGCACATCGTCAATTTTTGGCCTACTTCTAACGCTTATATTACCAAATATCTGCATAATCTCGTCAACTCATGACCGCCGCGCGCTAGATTGAACCTTCCTCTTTCGAATGAGCCCCTTCCCAGCGAAAATATTCTCATATAAGGACGAAAGGTTGAGGCACGTAAAACGATTTTTCGCCTATTTTTGTCGGTAACGTGGTCACTCTGACTTATCGCGAATATACAGAGTCTTAGTTCTGATTTTACATGAGTGTCTTATGTAGAACAAAGGAACGACGACACAGAGAACTAGATTATATTTCGAATAGATCGAAAGAGAAAGCGAAAAGTGCGCGGATCCCACGATCAATCTTCCAGCAGAACGGATTTGACGAGCGCGCGTCGACTAGCGTGGCGCAGGCTCGCGGCCCCCTCGGTGTATCGCATAATTACTACGGTTTACAGCGGTCTTTACACTTGTTTCTTCACCACTGTATCTACCTCTGCATCTGTGTAACCGGAGATCGTAGGAGAGAATTCGCCGCGTACGCTCCGCGGTATAAATCCGCTCGGGCTCTCTCGGGCTCTCGGTCTCGGGCCCGGGCTTTTTATTCCGGTCGCCCGAGCGTTCTCCCGCGCCAGCGACGGGCGTAGATAAAGACCTATCGGCAATATAGTATCAAGAGCGGCGTAAATAAGGATAATGCACCGTAGGAAGGGTATACTTCCTGTTAGGCGTGTAGGTGTACCGGTGTAAAAGGTAGATTAGATTCGCGTTACCGCCGACGCTGAACCTTCCGCGGTTATTAAAAGGCGACTGCAACGTCCCGGCGAATATCGGCACCGTTTCCCGCTTATCGGCCCGACGATTCGCTACAATTATCCCCGAAACGTGACTCCGCGCCTAAGAAAATGGCGCGGTTTACCTTCCATCGGGATCACTCCAACGAACACCTAACGCGATCCTTTGTAAACCGACTTTAATAGGACTCGCAGGATCTGAAATATTTCAACGCTCAATGTGATTTAAAGTGCAGACAAATTAGTAAGACTCCGGAGCTGTATGCATTTATGGCTTCCGAGAATTTGCGGAAAATGCTAGAACATAAAATTCGACAGAATTTAGCAGAATTTGTATTCCAGAGGCCACTATAACTGAAAATAAGATTTCATTTGATTCCAACTGTATTGAAACTCCTCTACGAAAATTGCAAATTGCATAAACACCCGCAGTCCACACATTAGCATCACGGTACACACAGAGAAAATAATAATATACTCGGTTTACACTCGAAGAATGTCGCGTGAAATTACTTGTTTTCCGAGCGGATCAATAGGATCAAGGATCACGGGTACAGGTTGCAGGCTCGTGGATGAGCGAGAGGACAGAATAATCCGCGCGTCGTGACGTCGCTCGACAGCGGATCCGCAGGTGCGGAACGCTCTGCCACGGGCCCCGCGGGAGCGGATAATCGATTAATCGATTGTGCGGTCATCGATGGCTAAGCCGTGCCTCGGGGGACGTGGAAAAGAGAAGCCCGGACGGGTCCGAACGTCGTCGTCGTTGTCGCTCGGGGAAGGAAGCTGGCCGCCGCGGTATTCGTTCGCGTCCCAACAATTAGCCTGAGAACGAACGAGAGAGCTAGCGATTTGTCGCGCAAGATTTATAGCTTCATACACATCGGGAGAGAAGGCCCTCTTCTCGGCCGTGGTCCCTTCTGGGGCTGGCTCGTTCGACTCGCGGGTCCCCGACCCATACGCGGCGTGTACGCACAATCGAGAAAGGGTCCCGACCGGCACATCGCGGCCTATCTCTCCATTCTCGTGCGTGCCGTCCCTATGCGGTTTGACGGCTGAGCCTCTCGCGGATCTTCAACGAGATCAGCGAGATCCATCTTGCTCGGCTGTCCGAGGGACCCTCCTTAACCGTGACCTACCGGAATGCCTGAGAAAGCTGCGGAGAGACGCGGCGCATCTGCCGATCGCTCTGCGCCTTCCGGTTCGCTGTTACAGGGAAAACGCGAGAAAGTACGTGGACAGTTTGCTCGTCGATCAGAAGCTTCCTTCTTCTGGAACTGCACGTCGACACGTAACTCTTGGGCGTCGCTTGTTCGCTTGGCTGAACATGGTCTACGAGAATTCGGGTGGAACACTTGATCTTTGACACGTTCCGTGCCACGTGTACCATCGGTGGTACACACAGACATATTTATTTAATGCCCAAACATTAAATGGCCTGAACGACAAATCAAGCAATAACGGCTTGGCACGGAACGTGTTAAGAGCCAAGACTCCGTAGATTCGCGATAAGGTAGAACGACCACGTTACCGACAAAAATAAGCGAAAAGTGGTTTAATTCGTGAGTTATGTGTTTTACGAAAAAATTTGTCATCATACCACGTAACATCTGTTGAAATAATTTTCTAACGCTTAATTTGAAAGTTTTTCGAGACGATCAAGTTAGGTGCGCCTAAGTCTGCACATTGTTATATATTGATCGTGGCTTCGATAGAGTATTGGGGGAGTCGTAGGTGTTGAGTGTGTAGGTGTAAAGTGTTAACACGTCAATGATAATACAATATTATTTTTAAATTCTTGAAATATTCTCACTGTTTTGAACTGATTCGAAGAGAATTGTAGATTTAATGGATTTTATCAGATAGAGGAGAAAAATTGGAGAAGTTGTAAATTAATGTTTCATAACGGTACAATATATTTTCAACCATTCAAAGTAATATGTAGTACAATATACTATATTATACCCTTAAAATGCCTCATTTTAGGGATTAATATATATTACAATATGCTATACCATAGTATATAGTACAATATATTTTCAACCCTTAAGATGCTCTATTTTAGGGCATTAATATAGAGTACAATATACTATACTATACTATACAGTACAATATACTATATAGTACAATATATTTTCAACCCTTAAAATGCCTATTTGAGGGGAGCCAGGGCTAGGGCCATTATAATGTATTGCGCCTATGCTCGCAGAAAAACGAAATTCAAAGTGCAATTAGCAACCCGCGTCCGCGGCTTCCGCAATTTTCCTTTCACTACTGGTCTTCAGGAGCATCCCTGTCACGTGTCGGCCGCATGCAACGGTCGAGGGTGAAAGTATCGCGGCTGAGAGCGATATTTCCGGCGTGAATTAAAATTAGAGATTAGAGGATAAGTGTTCGGAGCGCGGCGACTTTATAGCACCCAGAAGGAGAGGTTGATGTACCAAAAGTGGTCGAAGTCGGAGGCACCGGGCTCCAAGGGGATTTACGTACAGAGCCTGGCCGCCGCGCCGGTGATCTTCTCGGCTGGATGACATCGGCGTTGGAACGTGCGAAGTAGCCACGGGAGAAATCCGCGCGCGTCCATTATAACCGCTAGTTGTAAAGAAACTTTCTCGGCTAGCGCAAACAGTACTATCGGTATTACACAGGATAAAGCCGGGGCTCGGGTCACGATCCGTGGGCGCGCAGGTGCGTTCACCTGAGGATTTTTCCGGGCTGCCATCGTGGAACGTCGTGCTGCCCGATCGTCAATGAATAAACAGGTGCGACTTCGATGAAGGTGGTAGCTGAGCGGGGGAAGAAAGAAAAAAATCACCGTCGGACGATAAAACGACTCACCTGCCGCACGAACTGTCGTTGCGAGTACAGATTCCCCGGTTCGAACGAGGGGTACTGCGTCATTGCCGCGCTCGAAGAATCCTCGGACTTGCGTTTAAGTGTTATTGCGACGTTATTATAGCCGCCGATGCGTTTTATTGTACAGTAAAACATGCCGATCCTGTACCCCGCCGGCAGCGTTTACGCGGATCAGAATTAAATTGTCGTTTTAATTCAAATTCTCGTTTGCGTTGTAAAAAATTGCTATGTCGGCGCAGAGAAACTCATTTTTAAATCACTTTGTATACTTTTCCAGGAAAATAAAGGGAACTAAGATTCTTGGACGTTCATCGAGGGACTCTGAACCTTTTACTACGAGGGGAATTAGATTATTCCAAAAGAATATAGATTCTCTCTCGAAGAGGAACCTCCTCTGATGACTTAGAATCATCCGTAGGAAAACTCTGTCTGTCATAAGTAGACTGCGGATCTTTATGCAAAATAAAAAATATTTGCAAGACACAGGAGCCAAATAGAAATTTCTTTCGTCTTTTAATGATGCATCGATGTCCTTAAATCTTTTTAATATACAATTCTGAGATACAAAACTGACCTACAAAAGATCACATATAATTTATGTACACCTGCGAAACCTATCTTTGAATGTCCAATATAGCCCTACACAAAAAAATGTTCGCATTGGTTGCAAGACACAGGAGCCAAATAAAAATTTCTTTTGTCTTTTAATAATGCATCGATCTCCTTAAATCTTTTTAATATACAATTCTGAGATACAAAACTGACCTACAAATGATCACATATAATTTCTGTACACCTGCGAAACCTATCTTTGAATGTCCAATATAGCCCCACACAAAAAAATGTTCGCATTGATTGCAAGACAAAGGAGCCAAATAAAAATTTCCTTTGTCTTTTAATAATGCATCGATGTCCATAAATCTTTTTAATATACAATTCTGTGATACAAAACTGATCTACAAAAGATCACATAATTTATGTACACCTGCGAAACCTATCTTTGAATGTCCAATATAGCCCCACACAAAAAAATGTTCGCATTGATTGCAAAACAAAGGAGCCAAATAAAAATTTCCTTTGTCTTTTAATAATGCATCGATGTCCATAAATCTTTTTAATATACAATTCTGTGATACAAAACTGATCTACAAAAGATCACATAATTTATGTACACCTGCGAAACCTATCTTTGAATGTCCAATATAGCCCCACACAAAAAAATGTTCGCATTGATTGCAAGACACAGAAATAAAAATTTCTTTCTTCTTTTAATTATTTCAGTAAGCTAAAACCAATACGCCGGTGCCCTCGAATCTTTTTAATACGTTCGCTGCTTTAGATTGTGCTTTCCCATTTTTGTCATAAATGCATAAAATCCGCAGTCTAGTAGTAATAGACGACTATAGTTACTAGGGTGTCGAACGAAGTCTCGGAACTTCGCATATCGCGAGGATCTACGTGCGCGGAGTATCCGCGTTTATCGCGTGTCCGTGCGTTCGTTTCTCGTGTTTTCATTTTGTTAACAATCGTGTATTGAACCGGACGGCTGTCGCGATAGATTTCTCCTTGCGCGCGGTGTCACACTTGTAAGTGAACCGCGGTACGAAATTTCTCAGGGACTTTTCTAAGAACGGGGTCTGGCAAATCAACGGAGGATCGTCTCTGTTCTCGGTCTTGTCGTGCCCGGCGAGTCGGCCCCTTTACCGTCGTCGCCCTAGACGCCCGTCCGGAAAGTCAAACAATGCGACGTGCAGATTCCGCCTTATTTACTTGCGGTATCCGCTAGAAGGGCCCTCGACATGCAAAGCACGCGTTGTCATTTGCTCCCATCTCGAGCGGATCGGTTTACGTTCGCCGAGCGCGAGCGCGAGCGCGCACGAGAAAATCTCTCTTCTCGCTGCACTCCAACGGAGAAGAGCTCCCGGGTGCCGTCCGCTTCCTTCTTCCTTGTCTCTTTCACAAAACTTGTCTACGGTTTTTTTTTAACCCGGGCCCGTGAAGATCCCTGTTCCGTCTACGTTTATGGCTCTACGATCCGTGCTTTGGTACTGCAGCCTACAAAAGTTCAGCCTTCCCGTAGTTCGTTGAACTCGTCGAACCTTTGTTTGCGTTAACTGGGTAATGGTTATTCTTAGGAATCTTTTCTGCTCGGGAATTTAGTTCACCGGTTGACCTCTTTTTCCTTTTTCTTTTTTTTTATTGTGAGATCGTTTCACTGGATGAGAGGATGTGCTTAATGCAAAGCAGTGTATCGTCTTCGATCACAGATTATGATAATTTCTTAGAAACTCCTCTCGCTGTCTGATCTATATACGACCCACGCAGCGTGCTCCACTAAATGGCTTCTTATCGACGCTAGGATCAGTTTTATCCGGACACTCTATCTATTAACTTTTTTTGATTTTATCGGCGGCTACAATTTTTAACATTAAACGTGCCGAGCTGTAAATGCAACAGGTACATGTTGCCTTATAAAAATGACAAGATTTCATTTATTCAGACTTTGCGCGGTTCTTATTGCAACGCGTGCTCTACTAGAGATATTTATTGAATCATTGCTCGTGAAAGCATTTTTATAGTTTCGGAAATTGTCAAATAAAAAATCTAGAACCGGTTATTTGGCCGATGGTGGTACGTTTAGTGTTAAAGCGAAGGTGTATTGAGGAAGAAATATTTTATTCCGGAAAATTTATCGACTTCTCTTGCTGAATTAATTTGTAGTCCTTTCTTTCTTGAATTTATTATTGGTTTCTTTAACACGTGAACTGCCTTGTCACGTATGACTGACAATGATTTTTGACTGGGCTTAGAAATTCATTTTTATTATGAGTGGACTGCGAATTTTATGCATTTATGGCAAAAATGGGTGTCATTTCAAACAATAAAAAGATTACAAGAATTTAAGACTGCCAATACATTTCTTACAACTTAATAAAACTATTAAAGAGAGGAATAAATTCCTACTTGGCTCCTATCTCTTGTAATTAATGCAAACGATTTTTATTTTGCATAAAGATCCCCCGTCTAATTATGAGATATTCGGATAAACCGAATATTATTGGAGTCCTTCGAATTCAAAATGGTTAAGGCATCATCCCCTATAATACATTTTAAATTCCTAGTTGTGGTTTCATTAACCCCTTGCCCTACAATCTCGAGTCAGACTCGTGATGAAGATTCTGAACAGAGTCCAATAAATATGTATGTTATTAATTTCCTTTAAACCGAAATAAAATTCTATTTTGTTGTAGTTGGTATGTATCCATCGGAGAAAACATAGGCATACAATAAATATAAACTATCTCTTTTTTTCTATGAAATTCTGAACGATGAAGAACTTCTAATCATTATAATCACAAAATGAATAGTAGTGCAAGGGGTTAATTAAATTACTGTGATTTTGTAAGAATCTCTGGTGTTGATATTTGGCACTTAATGTGTTAAGTTGACTACCCTATCCAAGGAAGCTGTCTTCCTATCACATAAATGTAAATTAGAGATAGAATTGTTAGACTGAAACATATTTTTCGCTTCGCCCTTGAAACGCTAGTATCAAACTGCAACCTCCTATCCATTGAACAGATACTTAGCGACTTAAGAGGTACCCAAACGAAGTCTATAATTAGAAAAATGTCTCCTGGATCTATACTTTCGATTCCCAAAGACGCGCTCGGAGTGGCAGCTCTCCGGCCATCAGACAGCCACCGTTCGCCTGTATCAATCACTGAAAACTGTTCAGAGGAAGACATCGTTCAGGAACTCTGCCCCCGCCTCGGATCGTGACCGTTCTTCGGTAGCAGAATCCCCGCAGTCCTTTATAATCTTCGCTCCGCGTCGATCGAAAGTAGCGGTTTTAGATCGAGACAAAGTATCCGGCTGCTGGTAGTCGCTGATTTCCTTCGGGGGGCCGATGATGGCCGAGCAACATTTCGTCGCTGGTAATTTTCTCATGGCGTCCGGGGACAGTGATGCGCGGGGGCCGCCGTTATAATCGAAGAACGCAGCCGTTCGCGAATCGTGGGATCCGCGGACGGTCGTTAAATCATCCGTCGACGGCGGAAACGAATGTTTAGCGCGAGGGATTAGCACTCGCGAACGACCGCTTGTAATCCCGGCTGGATTCCCGATTCACGCCGGCGTTCGTTACCTGCACGGAGCTTTATTCCCGTTTCGGTCCGTCGCGCGTCGCGTCGCGTCGCGTCGCGTCGCCTCGTCTTATCGGCCTCGCGCGCGTAGTATCGCGGCCCCGCGAAAGAGGCCTGAAAACGTCCCGCGTAGGGCGCTATTAATTCTGATTTAAGTTCCCGTTACGCGGTTTGTGTGGTCCCCATATATCAGCCGGTGCTATCGCTTACCGCAGAAGAGCAACGCCTTCGCGCGCGTACCTCTGAGCGCACCCGCGCGCTCCCGCCGCCGCTATCTCGCGCGCCGCGTCTACCGGAATGAATAATTCGGTTACAATCTTAATCCAATGACGCATGGGCTCGGCAACGGGCTCCCCGCTTGCTCGCCGGCTACCCTGCTTTGCCCTGATTAAAGACCGGCCCCGTTACGAACCACAGTCGCCCCCACCCCTCTCCCCAATCCGGTAAATCTTCGTGTTATTTCGTCATTGCGCGTCGATCGCGCTCGCCGGCCCCCGGTAATCCCTCGATCGAGATCGGAAGAGGGCACACGTGCTTGGAAACTGGGTCGATCACGGTCCGGGGTCATCCAGATTTTTCTTGGGAATTCCTAAGAATATATTATGTTGACCCTTAGCACTCGATTGGTGACTCTGAAGCACCACTAGAAATTTTCGTGACATTATTTCAAAGAAATGACAAAAAATATTACAAAATATTTGTTACATTACAAAATTTGTATTCAATAGATTACTGAACATTGAAATATTATATGTGGAAATCGGATCAGTTTCGTATGAATAAAATGGAAATATTCTAAGACGGAAGAAAAATTTAGTTTTAGAATGAAAATAGCGCCGAGTGCAAAGGGTTAACCCTTTGCGGTCGTATGTCTACTCTCAGCCACCGAAGCTTTTTTACCGCTGATTAATGTTGATCTTACATTACCACCATAAACATATATAAAGAATCCATATAAAGAAGATTGAACGATGGAGAACTATAAAATATAATTTTTACATAAAATTGAAATACATTCTTGTCTTGCATATATCTGAAGGTTAAAAAGGGATTAATCAATTTTGTTTTTCTTCTGTATCACTGTTCGGTCAACAGAAATTAATTACGACCAGCACGACACCTATGCATAAACTTAATACTACCGCAAAGGTTCTTTTTGGAGTATGTTCGTGAGTAGCGTGGTTTATGTTGTGTGGTGGAAGTCCTGGGAACGATGGACGCTACCCTGATGATCTTCATCCACATTAAAACTGCATAGGTGATTTTATAAAAATTTTATAGTGCATATATGTTAACACGTGGAACGCTATGGCACAGGAAAATAAATAGAAATTTTTCGCATTATTTGCAAGCGGCATGGGTCAGGTATACATTTCATTCTTTTTCCTACATTTTTAACTAGTCACGGTACATTGATAACCTCCAATTATTTATTCTGTCTAGTATTTTAAACTACACCTAGTCAGTTTTGTCACCAATGCATAAGTGGTTATCGCAGTCTAGTGATTATCGTAAAAATAACTAGATTATAGTGTAAGGTGAGAACCTCGTTATCCAGTAAGTAAAAATTGTCCTTAACCATTTCCCGTGCTTTAACGAGCCAGACTCGTGATGAAGATTTTAGCCCAAACGTAAACATCATGAGAGGACTCGTGGACTGACAATCAGGACAAACGTAAACATCACGAGTGTGACTCATGGACTGAAAATCGGGCCAAACGTAAACATCACGACTCTGACTCGCGGAATGATTTACAAATGACTGTATCACAGGTGTTTACATCTCGGCTAGTATTGCAACCGTTTTCAAGCATCTCTCTGGTCTGTTTACCAGGGGTTAAGCTTGTGTGAAGCAGACAAAACTCGCGTGGCATTGAACGTGTTAAAAACTGACTGACTAGAGTAAAGACGCTCTGCTGTTGCAGCAATTTGTCGAGAACCAATGAACCATAGTAACTAAATTTTCTAACTATTAGATCAGTGTAAAAGTCCGTGCCCGATGTGGTGTTAACCCTTAACGGACCAATGCCGCCATATAAGCGGCATGCATGGCGCTTTTACTTACTGGCTCCAATGCCGCGTATATGGCGGCAAAAATCAAATTTAAATCGTCTTGTTATCCTATTACTCTGAATATGTATTAATAAATTTTCACTAAAATATAAATATTTTCCTTTCTATACTTGATATAAAAATGTTGAGTCCACAGTTTCTGTTCGTATGAAAAATAGCTTGGACCTGGTGGAAGGTAAACTTGAAATACTTTCGGACCGTTACGGGTTAAAATCGATAAAAAAAATCAGACACAAATTTTTCCACTGATCTAACGCTCCCCCCGAATTTAGCAAAAGTTCAAATAACTCCAACTGTCCAAGATAATTTACAATCGAAAATCCTCGATGTCTGGTCACGACAATGGTAAAAAAAAAAAAAGAAAAAAGAAAGAAAGAAAACGATGCGACCGAATCGGAAGTCAGCAGGGCCGCTCATACTTCCTTTCCCGCGGCTCGACCCCCGGAATCCGGCTGAATGGTTTGTAACCGTGCACGGAATTCCCGGCATAAATCAGATGTTGCGAAACGAAAAAAATGCGGCAGGCCGTTGTTCGTGGCCCCCAGTGGCCCGTGTAGTATTTCGCGGATTGCGAATGTTGGCAGTATTTCGTGGGTGTTTCGGGGGGAGGGGGGGGCCTCCTCGCGCCCCTCCGCGGCCCAGAAGCCCCTTGTCGCGCCGGAGAAACGTAACGCGGGGAATCGGGAACTCGCTGGGGCCCGGGACCACCTCGCGGCTACAAATTGCATTGTTCGGTCGTGTTAGTGGCGACGGTAAGCTTACTTAATGGTATTCTCCGGCAGTTGCCTCGGGAAGCGTCGCTATCGCCCCCTCCCTCCCCCCGCCCCTGTTATTGATGCATTCGACAAAATCTGCGAATACTTCACATATCTCTCAATATACGAACACGCGAAAATAATCTTTCCACTCTTGCACACTTTAAGCGTCGTTTGTATATCCATGCGTTCTATTCCTGGTGGCCGGATTTTATTTGAATTTTAAGTGGAGGAGTTATGACGTTTATTTCAATATGTCAAGAAAATGGCTATTAACCCTTTGCGCTCGAAACTATTTTAACTTCAAAACGAAACATTTCTTCCGACCTAGAATATTTCCCTTCTGTATACTTTTTTTCTCATGTTATACATACAAAAATGGTGCAGCTTACTCGTACAATACTGAAATGCTTGGTAATTGATTAAATACAAACAACCCTTTGCACTCGAAGCTATTTTAACTCCGAAACGAAACATTTCTTCTGACCTGGATTATTGTCCTTCTATACATATTTTTTCATCTTATACATAAGAAAATGCAATTTACTCGTACAATACCGAAATGTTTAGTAATGTATTAAATAGAAACAAATTTAATAATGTAAAAAATATTTTGAATATGATACAGCAATTTTTAGTGGTGCCTTGCAGTCACCATTCTAGTGCTAAGGGTTAATAATATAAAAAATATTTTGAATAATGAAGTAGCAATTTTTAGTGGCGCCTTATAATCGCCAGTCGAGTGCTAAGGGTTAACAATGATCTAAATTCTATCGTCATGTTTTATGTGTTTAGTGTACCATGTAGTAGACCTCGTAATAGTCAATTGAGTAGTACTAAAATTTAACTGGAATAATAATTTCTTCATTTGACTTATACAAGGTCCACGGCTCTAGCAGTGGCTAGATCAGAACTGTTGGCATAAATCGTCTGAAATGTATAAATACTCGGAGCAAAAATTTCTAGATAAAAATGTTGTACTCAATTTCATAGATTTCAACGTGCGCAATGCCCGGAACACTTCCACACCTGAACGCTAATGAATCCGCCAGTTGACTCGCGGCCTAACTGGTAGGGTTTCGGCTGGGAAAACCATAGTACCTCTGACCAATTTACCCGATCCAGGGCCGTTCCGGATTGGTTCTCACGGGCGCACGCGTCGCTCGGCCGAATGATCCGGTTCAAACGCCTATCAGGCCGGGGTCAATGGAGAAATCAGCTCGAAAGTCGTTCGGCTGTTTCACGTGCACGCTCACGCACAGGTATCTTAAGTGTTCTGCGGTCTCAATCGTTCTGGCCAGACGGTGTGGTGCAGGGTGGAGGAAAGAAGAAACACGGAGGTCGAGCAATAAGGAACAGAACGGTTTTGCGGTTCGGCCTGGCGCGGTTACTCTCCGCCGCGCCGCCGCCATGCCGTGGGGACTCCGAGACTGTATCTTCCTTGTCCCTTTGCCTGTATAGGCGCGCAGACCAGCCTGGCCGGCCATCATCAAGAAATATGATGATTGCAGGCTGCTACCATTTACAGTAGTGCGGTTTTGTCTCGTACCCCGAGCCGCCCTTCGGGTATACCTTTCCACGTGTGCTCGTTCCTCTCCCGAGCCGGAGGTCCTCCAAGATTCTAAGTGACTTTAAACTAACGCGCGTTTCCCGCGAGTAATCGCCTCCGCTCGTGCAAGGCGCCGATTCGCTTTGCACGCCGATCCGCTTCCAGCCTCCAGTTCCTCGACGTCTCTATCTTTGACGGTCGTCCACTTAATTCCCTTTATTCCGCGTCTATCAACGCAATTCACTTCGCCATTCAGGCTGTTCGGTTCCTAATCTCCTTAAAAAGGACTCGCAATATCGTCCAAGTCTATTCTCCTGCGTTTCCATGGCGAAACCGACTGTATTGTTTAAACGAAACCACTTAAACGGCTTGTGTACTGCTCGTTGCTTCATCTGTACCCCGTAACTGCATATTTTACGCGTTTATGGCAAAACAGTGAAAATTATATAGCAGTTACTGAACAATCTATTGTTTTCGACTTACTGAAATGGTTAGGAGAGGAAATACATTTTTACTGGATCTCTCGGAACCGGAAGATAATTTTTATTGCGTATAAAAGTCCGAAGTCTATCCATAAGTGTCCCAAAAAATGTATCTTTGCATTACATGCACGACGTTTGCTAACAATTATTTCTTTAAAAGCTGCTAACTGTGTGAAACAATATTATCAAACATTTTGTGACATTAAAAATCAACCGTATTAATTTCAACATATACACCTGCAGCGTTAATTTCCTCACAGACTTGGGCAAAATTTTGGGAAAAAATATTTAAAATACTATTTTAAATAGTATAATTTTATGTGGTTCAAATAAAATACTACTTTAACTAGAACGAAAAATTTGGGCAAATAAAATATTTTTATTTTGATAACCATACAAATAACAAGTTACTATCAAATATTTGAAATACTATTTTACACAGTCCAGCAAAACAAATCTCACTATTTTCAATATTTTCCAAATAAACTACTATTCTTAAATAGTATTTCAAAAACTTTGTCTTACAAATAAAATAATCTATTTGAATGATTATACGTATGGTTTAAAAATAAAATAATCTATTTGCATGATTATAGGTATGGTTTAAAAATAAAACAAACTATTTACTATTTTCTATTTCAAATACTATTTTGCCGAGCAGTGCTCACAACCATAAGACGCGTCTTAAAAGAGGCTAATAAAAAGTATAAGATAACGCTAAAAAGTTAATTCAACACATTTTCCGATATTCGTACTCGGGTCCTGATTAGGCTAAGTCCGACTTTCCGTATCATCGAATTTATTTCGCGGCGTTTCAGTTCAGCCGTTCCACGAAATTGAGGAAGCAGCGGCGCACCGGCGTCGATAGTTAATATTCTGAATATATCCAATTCATCGGGGATCCATTAAGGGCGAAATAACGATGGAACAGATTCGCGAGAGAAGTCGGGATATAGTTCCGCGTGGTTGCGCAGCGCTGCGAAATCAATGCGTGCCGGGCGCACTTTCGAGACGCACCGTATGTACGCAACCATCCGAGTGCAAGGTGCACGGGTATTCTCAACAGTTTCCACCGTGAGCCATACATAATGGAGGTTAGCCGCAGGATGGTAAATCACGGGACGCCATGCGGGCGTCGTTATATCGTGCGTGCGTGATGGAAGATTAGTACGGCATTGTGCGAGCCCCGTGGACGCTCACGATGATTTATCTCTTACGAAAACGCGCGCCGGCGTGCCGTACCGGCTATGATCGCTCTCCGGCACCGAAATAGATCCTCGCCGGTGACAATCACGCCGAGATCGATGTCTCTTTCATTCACTCGGCCACTCCAATTACGAAAAATTCTCAACGGTACCTGCAATCACTTCGGAACGACTCGCGACACGAAAATTTCTCTCCGCAGATTATAAAGAGCATCTTCAGGACGATCCCTGGGTAAAATAAATGTTTACTGCATCGATTTTATGACACGGGGGACAAAGAAGTCATGAAGTATTGAATTCATGAAAAAAAAATTTTTTGTGAGCCTGATCTGAGTTTGATGTCGATGAACTTTGAAGAGGAAAATTCCTTGGCTCATTTTATCCAGAATTAACTTCGCAGATATAGGGTTAGGGACCCAATTACTGTGGGGGTACCAATTACTGTGGCTACATTAATTATAATTATTTTTAAAGCGCAATGAATACTACAAAAGAGATATTAAATTTTTTTCATTAAAATCAGTTCATATATATATGTTATATATCTCTTTTTTAATATACATTATGCTTTAAAAGTAAGAATACTTAATATGGGCACAGTAATTGGTACCGCCCCTCCCAGTAGTTGGGTCCCTTACCATAGGTTCCAGATTTTACAAATACAACTGGTACACTTTCCGAGGTAAATCTGCTTCGGCTACGTAATTTTCGGAGAGAGGTGGAATCGAAAAAATATGGCCAAGGAACAATTGCCTCGGGAGGCAGTATCTTTTCCCATGGACCCCATAAGACAGTGCCCGTAGCGCTCGATATTCTGGTTCTAATGTCCGCTGACATTACAGCGTCGCCGGAGATTCTTTATCGGCGAGCCAAGAATTACATACAGGAAAAGCACGCGGTTACAGGGCGAGAGAGAGAGAGAAGGGAAGAGAAAGAGAGAGAGAGAGAGAAAGAGAGAGAGAGAGAGGGAGAAACGTCGCGTACCTGGGCCGAGTATCCGTAGAAATAAGGAGATAACGATATTTGCGCGCACATAACTCGCGTCCGATAGGAATAGGTCGTCGTAGTTGTCGTTAGTAGCTTGGCGCGTTTCGAAGAATGGAGCAATAAAGGGGTTTACCGTATATGCGGAGGATCGCGGGTCCTCTTAGCAACGTACGATCGCCGGATCGCAATAATTAAGTGTACATCGCATCACGATAAAATTTCACGACAATCCTCGCTAACCGGCGGCACGGGGAACGCGGTTAATTCGCCGTTCGACGTGAATTCACTCGGGGGAAACAACTGTTCCTTTGTATCGGCTTGAGCAATAAGCTCCATCCGAGGAAGGGGGGGGGGGAGAAGAGATTTTACAGTATCGTCCACCGGTATTACCATTACAGAAACAATTTTCTAATTGACGGATGTTCGGGATACCCTATTACCGATATCTTCCTCGATCTAACTCCTACCGGCCGGAGAGCCGGACAGTTGTCCTTTTCCTTTTCGGAAATTTAATTACGCCAGAAGTTTACGCGACTGTCCGTCCAGGGGAGTTTTCCGTAAAAGTTCCGCGACGGTATACCTATTGGGTTTTCATAATTGATCGCTGCCAGGAATAACCTTTAGGGGCTTTGATTGACATAGCTAGCCAACGTGCTTCCTTTTGCAGAGCTTTTGGCGGAGAAAACCTCTTTAGTCTTTGACAGGCTGTGATAAAGTTGGAGACTTCGTTTTCAAGAAGTACTTGCGGCTTGGGAAGTTGTTCAGTTGTGGAGGTAATTGATTGGTTCGAGATGTTCGCTAAAGGTTCGTTATTTTCGAACAATTCCGCTTTGTAGGATTCTGTTTCTCATTTTTATACAGACTTTTTTGTGGGCTTGCTTTCACTGAAATGGCGAATAATCAGAACAATATGTAACGTTTCAAAGTTCGTTAATGTACAGTGATTTCTCCATGTATGTCGCCAAGGCCTGGATGATAAACGTCGCGGAATTATCCCCACTACCGCGGGGTCGCGAAGCTTGAGAGGCCTCGGACGCCGAGGAGTGTAAACATAACACGGCTCGAGTATGTCTCCTGGACGATACACGACGCTGGCAAGACCCGTGTTGTTGACATACATCGAGAATTCACTGTACAAGTTAATATGATATATTGTACAATCGTCATAATTTATTCTAGGTTGCTTTGAAACGCTACTTGTAATGTTAGAAAAATAAAAGTTGCATCAATCATAAGTAGACTGTGGTTTTTATGCATTAATAGCGAAAACTAGTTGGTGGAATTTCAGGTACTCAAGATATTAAAAGAATTTGTCATTATTTTCAACTTGGTAAGATTATTCAAGAAAAAGAGGAGCTTCTATATGTCTGCTGCTTCTTGCAATTGATGCAGACAATTTTTATTTTTCACAAAAATCCGCAGGTGCATAATGAGTCGTAATGTATATTGTCTTTTCACCCACTAACGAAGTCAAACGATCTGTTGCTAATGAATACCATAACCTTTTAACACTTTGAGTGTCACGTCGGTCACGCATGACCAACATAATATTTTTACTAACCTTGAGAATCAATTTTCACTAGAATCTATTAATTAAACCAAATTTTTTTCAAGCCTACAAGGTGTGAGCAAAAATTATTATAATAAACTTTGTCTTTTCCATTCCTGTATTATTAACACTAGGCTTACGGAGCACTAAAAGTGACTATTTCGCATTACTTTAAAATGTAAGGAATTTAAACAGACGGGAAGCATAAGATCATTTATTAACAACACTGCTCGTCCTTTTATCGTCTCGTTCGTTTTTTCGTTTTTCGACGTTCGTTTTATCAATAACATGAACATATGAGTATTTACATGAACAATATATATAGTGGCGGATTAAATCTTAGCTTACAAAAAAAAATAACAAGAAAGTGTTACCCAAATTTTTAGCAATATTTAAAAAATAATATATACCCAAAGAAATAAATTTGCTAAATAATTTCTCACGTACGCATCCTCAGAATCTCCATAATTATAAAATTACAGATATTAGAACCCGTTATTTTGACAGGTCCCGTAAACCTAGTGTCAAATAAGTTTGCGTATAATCTACGTGCATTGGCGAGGCACTGAACGCGTAAACAAACAACAGAGCGTTTGCTCCGAATGCTGACCTCGCGCAGACCGTTCTTCCGTCACCTGGACCCAGTCACAAACGCGATCACGCAACCGAACACGCGACCCGGACGCAAGGACACCGAAGTGTCTCGTAAACCTGTATCACCGTAATCACGGAAGTGGAGTCGTTCGAACACATCGAAAGTGCGGTTTAGCCCACTTTCTCGCGTAGGAAACGTACGATACACGAAGAAACGCGACCGGTTAGCGTCTCGCCTGGGAAACGCTTCGGTTTATCGGACTTCCGTAACCGGGAAATTGAGTGTCGTGGAGGAAACGAGGAAAAATCGAGTCGGACTGACTGAGAGCGAGAAAGAGAGCAAGCTAGAGAAAGAAGGGGAGAACGAGAGAGAGAGAGAGAGAGAGAGAGAGAGAGAGAGAGAGAGAGGGAGAGAGAAAGAGAAGTTGTATTAAGGAAGATAAGGGGATTTACGCGTGTATAACTCGCGGCCGATAGGGATAGGTCGTTGTCGTCGTTAGTAAGGTTTGCAAGTCGGAAGAATGGAGCAATAAAAGCAGACCGGCGTGTACCGGGGCGCGCGACTCGCCAGCGTCTTTTTACGAGCGATTTTCACGGAGTAACGGTCGTACGATCGAGAATTACGCCGCGGCGATCGGAGATCGTCCGGTCTCGGTGCTAATAGCGTACAAATCGGGCGGCCGGTATTATTCACTCGTTCTCTGCCGTCCGTATATGTATCGCGGGATACTCTCCGACGCGTTCTCTCGGAGCTCGTCCGAGATTTGCGACCCGCCTCGGCTCACCTACCCGCTCGGTGCCTTTTAGAGGCTCGGATAGCGCGGCACGGTAACAGGGAAACGTCTTCTCTCGCCTCTCTTCTCCTCCTGAATTATTAAAACGCTGACTTAGGAACTCTCCGACGCGATAAATTATCCCCGTCGGAATATTGTAGCGCGAAGACGCATCGACTCCGCTCCGCTCGCTTTCAAATGGAAATTGAGTCGCGATCGATCCTCTCGATCGGCTCGCTTATCAAGCCGACGCGACTCTCCCACCGGGAGAGAGAGCATACTCGCGAGCTCCCTCGCCGTGGAACGTCGTAAATATGGAAAATAATCTTAACGGCCCGCGCCGGCTGAATTATGGCTGTCTAATCGGAAACATTGGAGTAACTTGTACGGACGCTCGCGCGAGCGCGCGCGCACGCTCGCCGATGAGATTATTCGAGGCGCGTGCTAGGCGGCGCGATTCGACTCGTTATCGGACCGGCTCGTTATTGTTCCGCGATCGCCAGCCGGAGAAAACGGAGTCCCGATGCCGCGCCGTGATTCAGTGTTATGGTTCGCGCCGAGGATGCGAGGCTCAGGTACAACGACTGCTGAAACAACCATCTGCAGGAGTCGCTTCGTGGTTCAAGTTGCGAAGGTAGCGACCAAGACCTTTCCCTTTTCATCCTCGGATGGTGAACCTTTTCTTTATTACCGTGCAATTAACGCTTGGTTTACGGAGCAGTAAAAGCGACTATTTGGCAGTACTTTGTAAAAATAACAAGAACTTGCTACCCACATTTTTAGCAATATTTTAAATATAATATATGCCCAAAGAGATAAAGTTGCTAAATAATTTGCCATTTATGCGTCCTTCGAGTCTTAATAGTTTTAAATTAAAAATATTAGAATTCGTCATTTTGACAGCTTCATTTACCAGTTCTTCCTTGAACCTTAGCTGTCTTAAAATTCCAATAATTTCACCTTCTTTACCACGTTAACTGCCATCTCACCCATTTGTGGGTGACGGAATTATTTGTCAGGTTTTAAAATGAATTTTTACGTTAATATGTTCATTGTACCAAATTTGATTAGGATCTGTAAAATGCAAGAAAGTCGGAGGACTACTCAATATCATACATTTAATTCTGTTCAATTTTTATTTCATTAAAAGGTAGGACAAGATACATATATTTCTTGGAAAAAAAAATAAAACGAGAAATAAATACTGCAAAATACATTGTATACATAATTTAAGAAAAGTTGTAAAGATAAATAGCGATGTGATAACGTTGTATGTACGAAATTGTACGCGGAAGTTCGAAAAGGTCAGTTTGACCGGCCGTGGTAGGTTTATTCTTAAATAACTTACTTTGATTTTATGGAATTTTCGAGGTTTCGATAATCGATTTTGAAATATTCCTCAGAGCCAATACGTTGAAACATATCTTGAAGTTATTCCTTCTAGATCCAGTAGTTTTGTTGTTCTCGCCAGCACAATATGGCGACTGTCAGTAGGTCGAAATTCAAGAATTATTTTTGCTCCAATCCAACAGTACGAGGAATCTCTGATCGTCTCGCGGCGATCGATAGGAAGGAGGATGTCCAGAAGACTACCGCGGCCATTTTGTGTCAGCCAGCCATCATCGGCGACCCCGTCGGAAAGACGCGGGCCCCGTTGACCCGCGAAAATCCACCGAGACGAATTTCAGCCGGACCCGGCTGTAATTTATGGCTAACGAACCGGCGATACCCCTTCCCGGTGTAATTTATATCCGCGATATCCGTCGACTGTCGCTCGTGGCTGTTATTACGCGCATTAATGATGCGCTCGAGTGCGCGCGAACCTATACTCTCTATGATCCCTTCATCTCTGACGAAACATGCGGATGTACACGCTGGCCAGAATGATTCGTGCCGTCCGAGACGTCCGCGCTGTACACGCGGCCCGGTAAGGATCATTCGATCGCTTTGTGCACGGTGCCTTTAATGATTCTTGCCGTTCTTTCGTGGACTATACAGTCGCCGAGCGGCACGAATCAATGGGGAGAGGGGACGGGGGAAAACAAGTGCGGATGAAGATGTAAAGGCTGAAATAATGGTGTGACATAACCCGCGATGTTTGTAGCCCGGCGATGATCCCACGGTGTGTGAATCCACCGACACCGAAGACAGGGGCCAGGTCTAATGACGCAATCCGGCGAAAGGAACGCCGCCGCCTGTCCAGGTCTCTCTCTCTCTCTCTCTCTCTCTCTCTCTCTCTCTCTCGGGTTCGTTTTGATTTCATTAATGGATCGGGTGTGCACTAATGCGACTTTGTTTGCCGAGCACTCGGCGGAGCATTAAGAGGAGCTACGCCGCGATGGACACACGCGTTGTTTCGCGCTTCGCCGTGACACAAGGCCGCCTTTTTCTTTCCACGGGGCCTTCTCGCCTCCTTTTTTCTTTACCGGTCCGCTGCGATGGTACCGTTTCCCAGCCTCCTACCTCTTCCCGAAATCTTCCGTTTCAATCACCGCTCCATTTTGTCGCCGAGGGAAACGTGCATGGCTCGCTCCGATTCCAGAGAACAGGAGTTAGATAGAAAGCGGTGTCCTCTTTTAACAGTCTTAGTGACCCGGAGGTAATACTCGTGGCCATCTACTTATTTTCGTTGTACGCGACATTCGCAGTCTACTCTACTACACTAATCGTCCACATGAGGTACAGACATCCACTTCCTGAAGCGTAACGGTGGTATCGGATAACGAGAATATGTATGTATATGAGAAGCAATAGTATTTATTATTTATTATTATTTAGTATTTATTTTGAAGATACGGTAGTATTCATTTTAAGAAGTCGTCGTTCTTCCTTAGTTAAGTAGAAAAAGGCGGAAACATATGTTATGTAAGAAAGCAGCGGGTTACGCTTCTTCAACGCGTTACTGCAATCAGAGAAAGAAGAATCAGGTCTCTCTTCATCATTCTTTCTAATTTAGGTAGAAGGAGTACTACATTTCTGATCCGAACAATAGTGGATTTCTACGACTGTTCTTTTGCGACTATAAGAAGACCGAAGATCCTTAATTTAACGGGCCCGGAAATTTCTCATAACCTATTAATTCGCTCCTTTTTGTTTTCCTACGATTTTTGCCCGGTTCTGTCGGTCATCTGACCGCGGCGCAGCCTAGCAAGGAATTAACACTTCTAGCAGCGCGCTCAAAGGACTCGCTTCGCCGGGTTTGCTTATGCTAATCCGTGCGAGCGGCTTCGTGCCACCTCGCCGCGTCGCCGACGCTTCAAATATATTAATTAACATCGTCATTAAGCCGTGCGGCCGCCAGTTACTGGATCTTCTTATGCATCCTCCTCTTCCCCTTCCCACCCCCCCTCTCTCTCTCTTGCAGAACTTGTCGATCTTGCGCGACCATGTGTCGTTTCTCGTTCTTCTTTGCGGAATCGGCACCTAGAACACCGCACAGAATCTCATGCGGACGCGACTGTGTTTGCGAACGGCAACTTTTATCTCTTCCGAGTAATTCTCGGCCGTGGACATTACAGGAGCCGACGTGCGCGTGCACGATCGGCGAGATTTCGCGGGGACGCGCTAGTTCGTCTGTCGAATTATGTTAATGACGTTGCTCAACCTCTCTGTTATTTTTCGGTCGACCGAACGTCAGGTTTTCTGGACCGGAACTGTTAGGCTGTCTCGGAAATTCTTTTCTTCAAATGTCAGCTCGATATTGTTACATAACATGTATTGTATAAACAGTCAGATTTTTATTTTTCACGCTTCGTTTGTTCAAAAGACTACTCTAAACAATTCTAATTCAATATTAAATGTAATGGATAGCCCGACGCCACGCATTCAAATCACCGTGTATCATTCATGATTTCTATCAGAATAAATGACAATTTTAGGAATAATGTGTTTAGAAATTTCAGAAAAATTTAGGTAGTCCCCGTGTTGCAAACAGCAGACTTCCAGGTGTTGTGCTTGAGTAGTGCAATAACGATAGTTACTGTTACTGTTCCCCTCAGTTTTTCCGTCAGGAATAAGTCAGATAGAATCAGATAGAAACGAAAGAATACAGTGAGTTCTCTATATATGTCGCCAAGGCCTGGATGATAAACGTCGCGGAATTATCCCCACCACCGCGAGGTATTCCCGGTGAGAGGCCTCGGACGCCGAGGGGTGTAAACATAACACGGTTCGCGTATGTCTCCTGGACGATACATGACGCTGGCAAGGTCCGTATTGCTGACATATATCGGGAATTCACTGTAGCTGACCTGGACAAAATGGATAGAATCAATCGGAATATTCCTAGTTCAAGACAAGGTTCCAATTAATTCTTAAATATTCACTTCCATGTCCATAAACATTTTCTTCTCCAGAATTTTATTGGCGCGATTATATTAAATCAAGAACGACCTCTATCATGGCCGAAAGGTTTCATTACACGGGGACGGGGAGACGTAATTGTGCTAACTGTTTCGCCCCAGAGTCAACGATTTGTTCTTTATAGAGGTAACAGTAGTTGCCTGTCCACTCAGGATTTTTACGAGACGTCCTGACCAGGATCCGTTCGGGCGCTCGTGCATACGTCCCCGACGAGAAAAAGTCCCGGGAACGGTATCACACGGTGTAGCGGTAATTAACGATCGAGTCGCGATCGGTTGCCCTGCTTTGTCGCTAATCATTTTCACCGTGTATCGAAAGTCGTTCGCGGAAAGGAAATATGGCCTATCGGCGAGCCGTGCACCGGTCCTTAACTCGTTGTTCGATGCAATCGCTCCGACGATACACGATCGTCCTAATTAGGCGGTAATTAGATTCTGTTCGGTGATCGGAGCTCATGCACCCGGCATCAGACGACCGGGTACAAGCGGATCGAACCTTACCCGGTGGACCTTCTCGCGGAAGTGACTCGCGACGTCGATATATCGGCCGCGACTCTCTCGGAACGAAATTCGTCGGCTGACCCCGTTTCGAAACACAGACCGCCGCGATAATTAAACGAACTAATCTGGAACGAGTAGAAACGGCGACGATGATCGCGGTACACGGTGCCCGTGGGTTTAACAGGAAATCTGTTTCGGAGAGAGTCGCCGGTCGTGGAGGATCCTCCGAGTGTCCTTTCTCGATCCTGGGTTCAAGAAAGGACACTCGATAAGAGTTCCGTTATGATTATTTTAACGCGTCGAAAAATTATCCCCAGAAGACCCCGTAAAATCAAAGTAATTGTAATCGAAACTGCTGAGTCACATTAGAAGAATTTAAGAATATTGTTACCTTCTTTTCCACTTACTAAAAATATTAAAAAAAGAAATATCTGATTTCGACCTTTTAAGAATGAATTGGAAAATTTTTATTTTGCATAAAGATCCACAGTCTAAGGATTACTTCTTGACCTCTTCTAGGTCCTACGCATTCTGATGAAGTTCAGTTCAAGCAACTGTATCATATACAAAATTAATTTTTCATTACGATTAACGGTATGACCAACATGGCAGTCAACGTGTCAGCAATGTATTAAATACAACGCATGTGTTTGTTCAATGAACTATACCGTTTGTTTAGGCCGGCCTTTTGAATCTCCCGCCTCAATCGAGCGGCAATCCTGCGTAACGAGTTCCATGGTAGCCGAACACGATTTCATTAATAAATGCGGGTGTTTAAATAATTGTACAGCGGTGATTTAGTGCCGGGCACGTTACCAAATTCTCGCCGAGGGCAGAGGCCCTGAATTCCGCAGGATACGCCGCCGGAGGCCACCGCCTGCACCTTCCAGCGTCGCTTTGTCCGGCGTTATTTACTGCTTGCGACTCTAGCCGCGTAAATTATGGCGAGGCCGGCTTTCATAAATTCCGGGACGAGATATGGAGCGACAAATTCAAGTCGCTGGGCCCGGCGCCCGGGTCGTGAGATCGCACGCACACGCCGAGCGGACGAACGGTAGCACGCCTGCGTTTTCAGGCTACAGGATGCTTCACAAACGAGGACACCATGAAATTCCCTAGCCTTTTTAACAGTCAGAAGACTGGTGGAACATTTGTGCATAAGAATTAGAAACTTGGGAAAATGTGAAAAGTTGTTACAGGGCGGTCGAGGCGAACGGAAGCTTCAAGTAGAAATGGCAGTTTGTAGTCAGACATAATTTACCTAATCGGAACCTGCGTTCACAGTACCATATTCGTCATATTTTGTAACTTTGTATATGTGTACAATGAAATGATCGTGTCTGAAATAGACACTTTGCATATGAATATAAATAATTTTTATAACTTTAAGGAAAATGCTCCATAGCAGAGAAATTATTAAATTTTTCTCTGACGCATGTCGCTTCTTATCGTATTTCATATGGAAAAATGGAAAAGGTGGTCAGTACGTCAACGATAAAAAGTGAATACAAACACTGTTAAACATTTAATCCTGATATGTTTAACAATCGTTATCCTTCGAAACCAAATCTGAACTAAAAATGTCACATGGAATATTGTTGTCTTCTTATTATCTACATTTTGAATTTAAAGAACTGATTGAAGATCTTCAGTAACACCAGGACAGTCTTAGAATGTACTAGCAATTTCATTGCAATAATTATAGCGAATCACGATCAAAATCCGTTCGTGTGTAAATTATCTCCATAAATCTTCTCTACATCACAGAAAATAAATTCAGAAATGGTTTCTCCTGGATTAGTGTGTATGCAGGGCGCACCGTGTCGGGCGCCATTTTTGTGACCTAGCAACATTGCAACGGCCTGTAGAGCGCGTGGTCCGTTTCAGAACGCAGGGTTCTAGATTATCATTTGTATGGCGACTTCCTGCTGCGATAAACACACTACCGGCGCCCTGCCCTCGGGTTTCTACCCCTGATACCGATCCAGAACGCGAATCCCGGGGGAATCCTCTCCAGGCTTTTATGTGGATCAGCCTCTCTCGGGTCCCATGGTAGCGGAGGACCGTCACGAGGGACGACGGGCATATTTTATCGCGTCGAAGATGCGGGTTTGGATTTATAGGAGACTCCCGGCGATAAGGAAGATCCTGCGAGCGTTTGCATTCGACCGAACGAGTTATTTATTGTGGATTTCGCGGGGAACACTACCATATACGCTCTTTATCGCAATTGTTGATAATTATTAACCGCGAGCTTGCCCAAGCCGATGTACCGCGGCCGCAACTTCCTGGAAATATGACTGCGGATTGTGGACGTTGACTTGCCGACGGCCTGGCAATTGATTGCCAGACTTCTGTGAACAATACGCTGCCAGGAAACTGACTAGCATAGCAGTATATAGCAGTGCATTGTGTTCACAAATCACGAGTGGTCTCCGTTGTCCAAATAGACGCGTATCTGCTAGTTTCTAGCGAGGTTCCTGCTGATTCAAAGTTCCTTTTGACCCTATTTTTATAGGGATCGAATTGACTTAAAGTAATTTCAGTGATTTTTTAATAATATTTGTATGCAATTAAATCAGACCTGGTGGAAATAAGGTAAAGAACAAGTGTATTTATCTTTCAGTAGAAACACTTTGCGAGAAATTGTTATCATTGGTGGACAATACCCTCGCGATTAAAACCACTAACAGCTCGATGAACTTTTTACGCTTCGGAGACCGAGAAATAAATGTTTATTGAATACAAAAAATAAAAAGGTTAAGCAGTTTTCCATTCGCCTAGTTAGCGAAGTGGCGAGCCGAGGAGAGTCGCAATTAGCCTAGAAGCTAAATAGAGACTTCGTTAGCGAGGGCCAACTACTGGCTGGTAAATCTACACGAAAGGGTAGCCGGGCGCGAGTCAGGAGCCATTGAAACCAGGCCCGGTGTCGAGTGGGTGAGCTGCGTATGGATTTCAGGCTCCGGCAAAAATCGGTAACATCGACGAAGGGAGGCGAAGGGACCCGGGCGGGGGAGACGCACACCGATTCGCAGGGAAAGGGAATAAGGGAAGGTGGTGGTCCCGTACGACCATCTCGAGGAGAGAACACCGTGGAGATCCCAATCTTGCGTGGAGGCCTCTCGAGCAGTGAGTAAAAGGTGGCTAACATCTCGAACATCGTCCCTGTAATCTAATGAGCACCTGCTAGGAGCGCCGCCTACGCTTTATATACAGACGAACGGTTCTATGCTCGGTGTACGTGAGGCTCAGGGCCGTACTGACCTCGTCTACTCTCAATTTTTCTCCTGGCTCGATTCATTGTTGAACTCACCGTACACTTTTATCTCGGATAGCCGAAGACCAAAAAATGAAAGACTGAAGCACGTTGGATTTTACGGTGCATCAAAGTTGCTTGCGGTGGTTACTGATTAATGCTAGAACTACCGGGCTCGCCAAAATGGCGGATTAAAAATTTTGTCTTTCACAATTCGCTAAGCCACAGAAATTTTTTAGTACACTTCATTATTCAATTACATGTCACCATAAAAGTCCTATGGAATCTGAGTAAATTCAATCCTGTTATTATTGTAAAGGAATATAGATACATCAGTCTCGTTTCGAGTGTGGAATGTGTAAAAAATACACAGTGCATTTCATATTTTTTCTTTTTTTTTTTATTGAACAGTTGTAACCTCCGATGAGAGGTTATTCTGTGGTCTGTATTACATACATAATATTACAATGATAACCTTATACTAATGTGAAGGTAACGTTGAAGTCGCTTAATTGGTAATGGACGTGATGGTGACATTATATACATAGTCCACAATCTTTCAGGAAGGAGCACAAAATCTTACATAGTGTGTTTGTAGGTCTGTGGAGTAGTACATTGCACGACATGATGCATTTTATATAATGGTTTCATTTAATTCATTCTACAGAAAAAATCACAAACGTCCATCAGAAGTGTCCTATCAGAAAACAGACAGACAGCACATTAAATTGAATGAAAACTGCCCTGGTCCTAAGCTGACCGTTCTTACCAGCAAGCTTGTGACCGGCGCCGACGAAGAGTGGCAACAAGTATGAGCATGGCTGGCCGTTTCCGTTCATACGCGACAAATTCGCAGGGAAAGCGCAATCTCGCGAATTCGATCTGAAGGTAGCCAGCGAGCTGGGTATTCGGAAACGGTCGGTGGGATCGGTGCTGGGGTTCTCGTTCCCCGGCGAGGGCTCAACCCGATTTCATCGTATACCATGGCTGACGTATGGCCAATAGAGGAGAAGAAGAAGAAGGTAGCCGGCGTATCGGATATCAACGGCAAGGAAGACAAATAGCGCGACGCAGCGAGAACGTTCTCTTTGCGAGGGCATCCACCGCAGGGCCGTATATCCTGCCGCGGGATCTTGAACCCCTGACGGATGGCTCTAAGCGTGTTCCGCGCGGCGGACGGAGCGGATCTGCACGCGGCCAGAGGAGGATACGTGTCGCGCGACGGCCCTGCGCCTCCTCGCCGTCAAACAAACGGCGAACGTACGGTCCAACACCCGCGGATCCGTATGTACCATGCGGAGAGACGTCCGCCTGGACCCCGGGGAGAGGGGCACGGCTATATGTTATGAGGGTACAGGTGCCGGTTTATCCTCCTTCTTCACCGTCCGCTTCCACCTCCAGCTGAAAAACCTCCTTGTCCCTCCCTGGCGCGTTCACGTTGTCTACGTTCGGCTCTGCGAACGTTCTGCTGCCTCCCCTCCTCACTCCTCCGCTACCACCTCCTCCTCCTCCTCCTCCTTTTCTTCTTCTTCTCATCCGGATCCCCACCCCCCTTTGTCCCCCCACGAACCGTCTCTTCTCTTCGATGTCGTGGTCCGCTACGAGCGCAGAATCCGCTCGTATGCGTGAGGTCGCAGCGAGTGCGGGTGAAAGTCTACCGCGGGTCACCTGCCGCCCCTACCCCGCCTCTCGGCCATTAGGTGCACCTAGATCGCACGATGGTCAACCTAAACTCCTCTTCCTCCTATTCCCTGGCCAGCCGGGCTCTACCTTCGCATTTCGTAAGCGGAGGATTTCGAACAACTTCCTTTTGCTACTTAATCTCTCCCGGCTAATGGATCTGCGCCGCGGTTTTCCCTGTCTGGGACACGTTCTTACAGCGGCCTGTTATTTTCTGTTGGCTTTATTTATACACAAAAGTTCAACACTAAATCTTCCATTCAAGCCTTTATTAAAATTAAATTTGCTTTATGCTATCTTGCCATTACCCAGTGGACGAATCAGTCAATTTTAATTAGCCACAACCGTGTAGTTCTGAAAACGTCTCTGAACCATTCGAAAATTTTTGTCAGGTCAGAGTCTAAAATCGATTTGAAGATTTGAGTTTCCTTTTACAGCTACTCCCTGAAATTATGTTACACAACGTTCTAATCGAGCTAGTGAAACGAAAATAGTACAAAATTAAATTTCTCAAGACTTTCGACAATTTATTTCGTGACCCCCGCTACCACAGATTGGAGGTTTGCAATTAAAAAATAATATCCAATGTAACATCGTACAATGTCAGGTCTTGGCCTAAGTTTGCCAAGCCTTCAAGAACCAGGTTTAGTTAGCCAAGGCGGATATGGAAATTGAAGTAGCAACGAAAGCTGAGGTATCCCATCGAATCGCATAATCGCGCGCCGGTCTGAAAACCATTGGCGATGGTTCGACTTCGGTTGGCCGGTGAAAGCGTCGGGTGTAACATTGTCGCGAGGCGTGGGTCGCGGGGTTAGGCGATTCGCGCGATTTCGCTTCGTCCTTGCTAGCGCGAAACTCGACGAGGTCGGGTGGGGATCACTCCCTTCCCTGAGGACGTTCTTCGTTAGTTCGACGGGCGCCATTTCTCGACGTGAAATCTGCGAGTTTGCGTGGAACCTGTCGTTTAAGAACGACAACATATATTCATATGTGTACATATATTCTGCTTTTAGTTTTCTGACTTTTACACTTTTATTAAAACACACAATTGAAAATTCGTCGTGCCATCTGCGAAGAAGGAAAGAAAATGCGATCTCCTCCTCCGTCTCGCCATTTTGCTTTCAATTTTTCATCTTCCACTGGGCTTCTTTTACTGGAGCACTCAAATCAATTGAACATTCATTTCATCAGTGAAGTTCGTGAAACTCCATATCAGTTTTGGAGTAATTCGAAAGAATTTGGAGAATAATGTAATTTCCTTTTCCACTGAGAAGAATCAGGAAATCTATTAGAACTTATTCTTTATAACACGATAATCCTAATGAATCAGTAGTTATTTTCAGACAGATTTATGTCGTTAACACGCTGACTGCCATGTCACCCATATGTGGGTGACGGAATTATTTGTCCAGGTTTTGAAATGAATTTTTACGTTAATATATTCCCAGTACCAAATTTTATTAGGCTCTGTAAAATGCAAGATAGTTGGAGGACTACATTTAATTTCTTTCAATTTTTATTTCATTAAATAACACTTTGATTTTATAGAATTTTGAGGTTTCTAGTTTGGCAGTCAAATTATTAATTCCCTTGCTCTTGGTGTTGTAATTAAATAGTTTTTTTCAACAACTCATTTTACAGTGTTCAATATATTCCTCTCGAGTTCCAATAATGCACAATACAACGAACTAACGAATAACAAGGTGACACTCACCTAGAGTTCCGTTGTCGTAAAAACGAATTCGGTGATCTCCGCTAACGCTTCAACTCGGAAGACCGTAGGAGCTTTCGAAAGTCGGCACCGCACAATGGAAAGAACCGTCGGGAGGCAATTCCACCGTCGAAGAAAGTGCAGAACCTTTTCTAACGCGTGCTAAACGCGATTGGCACCGAGACAACGTTTTCACGGAGCGATGCTTACGCTTCAGCCGCGCGTAACTCGCTTCATTTGCTGGCAGTCACGTGTATGCTTGACAAAGCACTGGCCTGCGGTTCGTTTTAAGTTTGTGGCTGCCTCGGGAGTATTGCCTTCAGCCACGGGCATTCCAATCGTTGTCGACAGCGTCGATCAACGGTGTGCGACGCGACGTGATCAGTATCTTCGATGTTTATTAACTAATTCGACTGTGAACATGGTTTAGCAGATAATCGCGACACTCTGACTGGCAAGATAATAGCTTCCTCCGTTGTCTCATAAATCATCTACTGGCAAAATCAGTGAAACTGATGAAAATTTGTAAGGAAATGTTCGATCAGTAAAAGCGAACGAAATTGGAAATTGGAAGTGAGAAGTTAGGCACCAGAATTTTTGTGAAGTTTGTCATCGGGACCATTGTAGTCAGTGAAAGAGACTATTTTCATGTTGATAAAATAATTCATGTGAGTACAGTGATTTCTCTGTATATGTCGCCAAGGCCTGGATGATAAACGTCGCGGAATTATCCCCACTACCGCGAGTCAAACCCCGTGAGTGCCCACCTATAACACCTATAACACCTATATTCGTGTTATGTATTAATCGACATATATCGAGAATTCACTGTATGTCGAAAGATCTACAGTCTATCACAGGCCTAGTTTAACTCTCATCTATTCCTTAACACGTTGACTCCTACGCGAATTTTATGCGTTCCATGCGTTATTAATAACAATCTTTAGTTACTCGATAATGAAGTTTTCACTTTACACTGTAAGCTGGTCAATTTCAGCATCGATAAACTGACCAGTGGGATTAATACGATGACAATCATTTTTACCTCCGTGGCGTTCAACGTGCTAGTACATCACTAATTTGTCCCAGGACATAAAAATTGACGAATCGATAATAATCACGATGCTAAAGACTCTTTTATTGAGAATAATACGTCAACACTCGGCGATCCAAATTCTCCTTGACGTCGAAGGGTGCGAGTGCATCTTCTCTCGCGGAATATTTGCGCTGTCGAGCAGCAAGACAAAAGAAGAGGGGAATGCAGAACGGGACAGTTGAAGTTTATGGGCGTCGGTGCTTATGGTCACAGGGTTAGTAGCCCCATGAAAACGGCACCGAGACGGAGCGCGATCGCAACGCTTTCGCGGACGATCTCACGCGTATCGGGCCGAGAGTGAATTCTATCAGGCCGTACGCCGGTTTTTCCGCGGGTTTCAGGTATGTTGATTGCGAGCAGCGGTGCGCGCAGAGACGCATAGGTGCCCCGGTCGCATAGTTGCGCCGAGCCGGCTGCAACTATGCACCGGGGCACCACTATAATGCCGCGCGCGGATCGCCGTTGAGCGACATCGGTTAAACGATGCTGCGAGGAGAGACCCGAGATAACCGACGGACACGTGGGAAAATTACCGCGGCGATCTCCGCCGATTCCACCGATCCGCCGCTCTGCCCATTGTGACTTCACGATTTACATACCGCTATTGATTTATTCCGTGCCGCTCGCGCGCACGCAACGCACGCTCGCTGCTGCAAGCGAGCGCAGTGCGTGACGCCGCTCCGCTCCGCGCCCCTCTCGAACCGGGGATTCATCAGTTCTCGAATAATTGATTCTTGTTTGCCCAACGCGACGCGATCTTTGGACCTTTTCACGGTGCTCCGGCAAGTTTGTACGCTGCTTCTCGGAAGTTTAGTGCGACCAGCACGTTTTACGGTTGATACAATGTGCAGGGCGTATAAAAATTACGACCACCATTTTCCTAACAGATCTCCAGAGGTGTAGAATCGCTAGGATGGTCGTGACGTGTAATTTTTATACACCCTGTACATGAGGATGCTGAGCAACAGAATTCTTTGGATTTTAACTCGAGTTTTGCTTGCATTGAAAATTTTGTTTGCACACTGCTGCTCGGAAGTTTAGTGCGACCAGCACGTTTTCCAGTCGATACAATGTACAGGGCGTATAAAAATTACGACCACCATTTTCCTAACAGATCCCCAGAGGTGTAGAATCGCTATTGTGGACGTGACGTGTAATTTTTATACACCCTGTACATGAGGATGCTGAGCAGCAGAGTTCTTTGGATTTTAACTCGAGGTTTGCTTGCATTGAAAATTTTGTTTGCACACTGCTGCTCGGAAGTTTAGTGCGACCAGCACGTTTTCCAGTCGATACAATGTACAGGGCGTATAAAAATTACGACCACCATTTTCTTAACAGATCTCCAGAGGTGTAGAATCACTATGGTGGTCGTGACGTGTGATTTTTATACACCCTGTACATGAGGATGTTGGGCAGCAGAGTTCTTTTTATTTTAACTCGAGTTTCACTTTCATTAATAATTTTGTTCTATCCCGTGGAATAGTGACGCAATCTTCTGATGGCGCTTGAGCAAGTGTGCACACTGCTACTCACAAGTTTAGTGCGACCAGCGTTTTTCTGTCGAAACAATGTATGTGCATAAACCTTTAGAGTAGTAGAGTTCCTCTTTGCATTTTAGCTCGAGTTTTATTTCCAATAAAAATTTTGTTTTATCCCGTGGATTAACGACGCAATTTTCTGATGGTGCTTGAACAAGTTTGCACACTCTGCTCGGAAGTTTAGGGCAACCAGCACATTTTTCAGTCGAAACAATGCACACGAGGATATTGAGCAGAAGAGTTCCTCTATGGATTTTAGTTCGAATTTAACTTCCAATAAAAATTTTGTTTTATTCCGTCGAATAGCGACGCAATCTTCTGATGGCGCTTGAGCTAGTTTGCACACTACTGCTCGAAAGTTTAGTGCAACCAGGGTTATTCAGTCATAAAGCTTTTGAGCAGCAGAGATCTTCTTCGGCTAGGATTTCAGTTTCTCTTTTCCAATCGAGCTCGAGTTTCTCTTCCAATGAAAATTTTCTTTATCACAGTTGGATCTCCAATCGCGACGTGACTCTTACAAGCTTTGGCGATGCGCGACCGGGTTTATGCACTACTGGAGTTTAATGCAATCGTCATTTTACTATCGGAACAATGTGCATAAAGATGTTTAATAGTACATAATATTTAGTCGATAAGAAGTTTACCGGATAACGTCGCTCGTGGGGTAAGATTCTAGCCTGAGTTTCTCTTCGAACGAACATTTTTCTGTACGTCGTTTATTTACGATTCGTCGTGGAAATTTATTAAGGTGCTCGTCGGTGAGATATTATTAAATAAATTTTAATTTTGAAGACGCAACGTATGATCGTCGTGCGCGGTACTCGGGGCTCCTGCGAGCAACAAAGTCGTAGCGATCAATCAAACAGAGTCGCAATTAAGACTCCCGAAAGGAAGGATCGCGCGTAATTAACGGTCAACGATTTTCTCCGGGTCTTTACGATCGAATTTCACTTTCTTTTATGAGGCGATATAATATCGTGCGTCGTTTCCAAATCGTCGGCAGACAGCTGTCGGCCAACAATGAGACGGAAGTGGGGAATTATGAACTGTTGTATCATCGTCGTTAATTTGTCTTATTGGCAACGGTTATGCGCGGTATCATATCTTCATGATTTTAATGTAATCACGCCGTGGAATATTTTTATTACGAACTGAGAATTACCGACGGACCGGTCTGACGTCGACATTGTCAAACGAATGTTCGGTTGCGCAACGCGAACTCGCGTTTCCATCGTTCTCGCGGAAGAATCTCGACGGTGGCCGATCGTGTCCGTGGCAGCGAGCTCATTCTCGCCGTGGATCGTTTACGATCTTTGTGGTCCGCGACGCGAGACGTCGTTTCTTGCGATTCGTTCGTCCGCGGAGGTTGAAGTGTGTCGCCTCGCTTGTATTACCGCTTGTTCTCCTCTCCGCGTGCTCCTCGTCTAGGCCGCGCCACCTCTGGTCGCGATGAATGGTGGACCGTTTTCTCCAGCTGCTTTACGACCGAATTCCATTCCCTTCTTCCATGAGAAAGACCGATGGAGAACGCGAAAAGGAGGAGAGGAGAGAGAGAGAGAGAGAGAGAGACAAAAATCGAGGAGGAAGCGACGGAGGAGCGGCGTCGCGGACTTCTTGCCCCTGCGACGACGAGGAAACTGGACAGGACGCGTTCGAGAGGACACGCCAGGACGCGGAGGACACGGCAGGAGGGGCGGCAGTGCGTTGACAATGGACAAAAATCAACTTTCATGTCGGTATTTTAAACCTTCGTATTCCCAGATATCCATTACAAAGGTAAGTAACGATATTTAAATCAATAAACGTATACGAACACTAAACCTACCGACACTTCTTGTATACCTGTTTCTACCCTGCGAAAAAGAAGTTATTGTTACCACATTAAACGTAGATAATAGTCAATTTGTTGCTGAACGAATTAGTGGATGAACAACTTCCATAAAATGACGGTACAAATTTATTTTCATATCATTGGTACGTACTTTAGGTATTACTGGAAGTATGTACTTTAATTAAAATAACTTTGACTAAGGTCAAAATTCCTACGCGATTTTTGGCAGAAATATGCGTAGATATGTAAAAAAAATATGCAAGATTTAGCTGCGTCTCCATGTAGATGAATTTTTAACCATTTTTTATTTTTATGTCGACGATGACTTATTACGAATAAATCTGTCTTCGTCGTACGGTTTTCAATCGATGAAAAAGAAGAAAATTTTCGAATGCTATTAAATCTAGAACTGTCATAAACTGTCTACAGAAGAGAGTTACAAGGCATAGTTTATAATAGCACCGGCGCAAAGTTCAATTGAACAACTCCGCGATCCACTTTATTACTATAATTATATAATATTTGAAGCAAAAACAAAATTATTCTAGTGGTTCGAAATCACCTTGGTGTCAGCTACAAGAATACCTAATCAAAACTATAGGTATCCACTGAATATTTCAATTGTAATGTCTCTAGAGCTTCCCAAGGTTATCGCAATGTCAAACAAACATAATCATCATGTACTCTCTTCTATATTCCGCACCTTTCGTCTGAAACATTTGTTCGTATCACGTACAATTTTCGAGTAATGGAATTTTCTCCAGAAAGAAAATAAAAACTGGTCGCGCCACCTACACGACCGATACGGGGCCGGCCGGGGTCAGGGGTCAGCAAGATCGGGGCCCCGGTAAACGTAATTTTTGTTCGCGGAATGCCAATGGAAACCGGGTTATTAATAAATCGTCCGTAATCGGCGGAAGGGGCGAGACACGAGGGAGATGGCCGGCCATGCTGGCCGCTCGTGTTTTAGTAAGGCCGGTGGGAGGAATAAATTAAAAATAATATAAACAGAAGAAGGTCAGGCGAAGCGACACCGCGTTAATAAACTGTGCTCCTCCTCGCCTCTCTTTCTTCTCTCGCTTTCCGTACCCGGCTATCGATATCTTTCTCCCTTATGGGAGAGTCGGCCGCGCGACCCTGTAGCGAGGCCGCGGCCGCTTAATTCCGGCGAGCTTTAACTCCCGGATTTCAAGAAGGTTGAATAGCTACTGGCTCGTTGCGGGGAGTTATTGAATCGTTAAGGGACTCCTCCGACTATCCTGTAAACGCGTGTTCTAGGAAAACCGGCGGGAAGCTGGGCGTTTAATATCCAAGTAGTTCGGAACCTCCGCGCGTGAATCAAGCCGAAAGAAAAAGAAGAAGAAGAAGATCCTAAACTAATCGATTTCTTTAAAATTACGCAACACGAGTTGTCGATCTAAAGTGTTTCTTTGTTCCAAAGGTTGGCAGTCCTAAAGCCGAGTGCGCACAAAATATTTGAAGTAAAGTTGCTGATTAATTGTTGGAGCCACGAATTACAGTGAATTCTCGTTACGAGTCAGTTTTCGACTCTTAGACGAAATCTGCGGTTGTCGCCGAGCGTCGCATTCGAAATACACAGGGCACGCTGGAAACCTAAGAGTCATGTCCGTCTACAAGTCATAAAAGCCTATGACTGCTAACCGATAGTGACAAGAAGGCTGAGAAAATGTCTTTCTCCGATACAATGTTGCGCGTAGGTGTGGGTAGTTCCACTGACTCCAAACCGTAAGGTTGGCACTGACTCGTAATGAGAATTCACTGTAATTCGTGAACCTAGCACCGACCTAGCGTCCGGCGGTGCTCATAATTTTTCGTGGTTGCAGGTGAGAGAGGTGTGCCGAAGGTGTAGGATAAAGGAGCCGGATCGGCGACACTTAATTTTTCAAGACCGGAGGCGCGAGTGGGAAGGACACGTTGGGGCCCTGAGGCGTCGTTTCTTCTTTGGGAACGTGCTTCAGGGCCGTGGCGTACGGGAAGGAGCAGTATCCTGGATACACCGGCATCTAGATACTTCCTTGGCGAGCTTCAGTCCCGTATCTGAGCGTAGATCGGAATTCAGGTACACGGTAGCACTACCTCGAGGCGCACAGCTCGTGAACACCACCTCCGTGGAGAGAGGCCCTGGCCAAAGGGGGAGAGAGAGAGAGAGGGAGAGGAGAGAGAGAGAGAGTGTGTGTGTATAGGGGACGTTAGGGAGAGGCAGGGAGTTCGCGAACGCCGGAGACAGGGACGGGGGATGAGAAGCGAGAAGAAAAGAGAAGAGAACAAAGGCGAGGGTGGGAAAGAGATGAAGAGGAAGCGAGAAAAAGGAGAGAATACGGCGCGAGAGAACGGCCACGGAGAGACGAGAGCCCCGGCGGCTCTCTCGAGGTCCGCGGTGATCTACCGTCCCGAGCCAAGCCCCTCATTAACGCCTTTGCTAAGAAATTACACGCAGTCGGTGGCAAACAAGAGCAAGAAGGTGTCGGGCCGTGCTTCGTTCGGATACACGAGACCTCCGTTCAGCCTCTCTCGATCCTCTCCCTCCTCCTCTCGATTTCTTTCTCTTCCTCGCCCAAACTCGTGTCCTTCCACCTTCGCCTCGCTTCCCTTTCTCTCTCTTCCCCTCTCCCTCCTGTCCGTTCGCTCGCCCTTTTACTCGCCCCGTTGTAAAGCGTGCGAACCTCCGCAGCCAATTCGATCGAGATTCTGGTCCAGATAGCGCGACTTCTCACCCCAACCGCAACCACGTTCCTGCCAGAGATCCCGCGCGATCTTCGCCTCCAGACTTATATCGCACTTCCGGCCACTACGCGGACCAATGGGCCCCGGCGTGCCCGGACCCTGTCCCCGGGCATCCGAGCCCTTTTGACCCGGACGAAATTGTAGATTCTCGAGGGTAATAAGACCGAGGACTGTGGACCCTCTGGTTTCGATGGAAATATAATTCCAGCGAATCGGACGACATTCTGGGTTAGCTGCGGGGATAGGTTCCCTTTTAGGGCATTACATTGACGCATTCTGGCCCTTAGTCTTCGTGGAAAGTTAATTCAGCTGAATAGTTATAGATCGAGTGCAGTGGATCCTCTCTGGTTTCAATGCAATTGTGATTTCAGCAAATTATTTTGTTTTGGACGAAATTCTAGGTTAGGTACAGTGCTTTCTCGATATATGTCAACAATACGGGTCTCGCCAGCGTCGTGTATCGTACAGAAGACGTGCCCGAGCCGTGTTATGTTTACACTCCTCGGCGTCCGAGGCCTCCCGAGCTTCGTGGCCCCTTGCGAGGTGTAACCCGCGGTAGGGGGGATAATTCTGCGACATTTATCACCCAGGCCTTGGCGACATATATAGAGAAATCACTGTATAGGCATAGGTTTCCCCGCAGGACACTAAAGTGACTCTTCTTGCCCCCTAGTTCTTAAAAATTGAATTCTAGGGAATCTCTTCTAGGAAACTTCTAGGGAATACAGTGAATCGGTTTTGATGAAGCTAGAGTTCGAATCCCTTTGAATCAGACGAAATTCTGGGTCACCCGTGAATAATCTCTGTGAACAATTTCCGTGGACAATGGTCTCCGAACATTGCCCTCCGGGGCACTGCTCTGGCATCGCTGAAATCCAGGGTAATTAAACCACGCCTACTTGGGACATTCTGCATAGAGAAAGTGATACATGTAGCCTTCAATTGCTGAAGTTTGTCACATGTTACATCACTTACCCTTGAGGCATACGAAGGTGAAGGGACGTTCTCCATGTCCGTATTTTATCCTCGACGACAACACGATCGTGTAACTAGCATCCTCTATCTCTCGCAAAAGTATTTCGAAAAGTATCACTGTCTTGTATTAAAATCCATGGCCCGTTTTTTCACGAGAAGATAGCTGAAGTCATAATAACAGTCCATTCACCTCCCACGTTGCAGGTCCGAAGTAATGCAAGTGGGTGGACAGCTATTATAACTTCAGCGATCTTCTTAGTGAATGCCAGTCCACAGAGAATTTCACTTCAAACGCGTACAATTTCTGCAGAATTTGAGCATTCGATCGAAATCCGCTAACAGATTCGTAAAATATGATTCATTCAGGACTCGGACAAATTTCTAAACATTCCCGGGGACTTGAAAGATCTAGAATGACCTCCAGAGCAACGACGATACGGTCCGCACGAGCTCGGATGCCTCCGATCATCCGACGCTTTCCCACAAACCCGCTATCGACGGTCTAGACTGCCAGGACACCCCGTAGACCCCATCGCGATGTAATCTCCATCTACACGGTACAGTTCGCCGGCTAAATACCTCCGATCAACAGAATCATCCGTCAGTTCTCCAATTTTTGCGCAATTGAATCGGTACCGTTGGCCCGCGCGATCGTAATCTGGACACACATCCTCCTGCTACATTTATCGATATCCTCGAGGCGGATCGCGGTCCCTGTACAATGCGCCGGTGTACGTGCGCGTCGAGGCCGACTGGCGATGTTCCACGATCTTTCCGTGGTGTGTGGTGGCCGGTCGGCCGAATTCCATCGGGGTCGGCCAGGGTACCCCTCTCGCTCTTGCTCTTCCCACCTGGCGGATGGCCGGGACGTGGCCGGTGTGTTACGATCGAAATGACTGACGTACTGACGGGAAACATCGCGGCCCCCCGCTGTCGAATGTCGTCGGCCGGATCGTGCGAGTGACCGATGTGGGTGAATCTTTCTGCTCCGGCTGGCAGACCCGAGCCCGAGCCCGAGCCCGAACCCGAACCCGGCCCGCCCGCGGCCCGAAACAACAAGGAACCGAGCGGAAGGGAGGTGAGAGGCGCCGCGCCGGCAGAAGACAGGAGACAGTCCGGGCGAACTGGCAACCAGAAAGCGCGCGCGGGTCCAATCTTGCCCGGGATGGCTGAGATTGTTTCCCGGGCACGGAGAACGGAGAAACACGGGTCGCGCGCACGCTGTTCCGCGATCTTCAGAGCCAAGGGTAGTCACGTGACTTTTGCAGAGCCAGCAGGCCGGTAACTGCTGTATAATTTCCGTTCACAGCCTTCAGCCACTGACTCAAGATCCGTCTTGGTCTTGATCCGACGGGTCTTAAGTCTGTGGCTAAACTTGTCACATTTTTCGCTCTGTATTATCGATACCATGAATTCTGACGCCAGAAACGTGCTTCAAGTTTTTCGCTTTGTTTCGCAGAGAATCAAGACAAAACATAGCTCAATTTGTAGCTGGAGATGTTTTCTAGCGCGCGCTACTCTCGATTTCACACGAAAACACTTCTAACGCTTGTATTAGGGGGACCCATAAGTAATCAATTATTTTGAAATCCGAAACAAACTTTGTAGTAAATTCAGGTTTCCCTCTTATAGAAATGCAGGGTTTGTGAAGCAAAATATGACTCAAGGTGCCTCCTTGCATCTTCTACAGAAGTGAATGTTTTATTTCTTAAATAATGCTCCAGAGATCTCAAAAGATGATAGTTGGAGGGAGCAATATCCGGTGAGTATGGGAGATCCGGTAAAACTTCCCATCGCAATTCTTTGATTTTTTCCTGAGTGAGTTTCGCTGTATAGGGCCGGGCATTGTCAGTTTGCAGTATTACACCTTTTCTGTGGACTAAAGATGCCCTCTTTTTCAATAGTTCTGAATACAGCCGTCGTAATTGCTGACAATACAACTGAGCAGTAACTGTTTCTCCAGGTTTCAACAACTCAAAGTGAATTATGCCGCGACAGTCCTACCAAATACACAGTAACACCTTTCTAAGTGATAAGCTAGGTTTAGGGGTTGAGATTGCGGTTTGATTTGCAGAAAGCCATTGCTTGGGACGCTTTATGTTATCATAAAGAATCCATTTTTCATCTCCGGTAACGATTCTGCTAAGAAATGGACCTCTACGAAATCTGGATAGCAATGAAGTGTAAATTGATCGACGAATATTCTCGTTGGTCTCAGATAATTGATGCGGTACCCATATTCCTTGCCTATATGCCTTTCCCATTTCGTGTAGGTGCCTTTGTATAGTTGACCACGTGGGCCCAAGGCTTCTCGATGGTTCTTGTATACTTAATTTTGGATCAGTGTCATTATCAAATTCAACTGGTCGTCCACTTCGAGGCCTGCCAGAGAGATCATAATCACCAGCAGCAAACCTTCTGAACCAACGTTGACACTTGTTGACCTTCAATACATCTCCATAAACATCGCAAATTTTCTTTGTTGTTACCGTTGCATTAAATCCCGCATGAAAATGAAAAAGTATGCAACGACGAATACGATCCTCGGAAGGTACGGACGCCGCCATTTTATTACAGGGTTGAAAAAAAAATTATTAGAATATTTTGAATACAGGATGCTTTACCGAAAACTGCAAAAGAATACGTGTTTCTTCTTCAACGATCGGTGCAGAACTAAAGGCAAGACAAATTCTTTGCAAATAATCGATTACTTATGGGTACCCCTAATAGTACCAATTATCTGCATAATCTCGTGACTTCACGACCAGCGTGCGCTGGATTGAACCTTCCTCTTTCGAATGAGCCCTTTCCCAGCGAAAAATATTCTCATATAAGGACGAAAGGTTGAGGCACGTAAAACCATTTTTCGCCTATTTTTGTCGGTAACGTGGTCACTCTACCTTATCGCAAATCTACGGAGTCTCTTAACGGAAGAGAGAAAGAATGGGAGACGAGCCCTATCGGGGTATGGTATCGCCGCGTGTCTAGGAAAACAACCGAGGACTGCTGCTCCAGAAGTACCGGTGTGGAGAACCGTGATAGAGCACCGGGCAACGATCGTGCGTCTTGCCGCTTATCCGAAAATCGGCTGACCAATCGCGATACGCGGCTACCTCGGGGTCAACGCGCATTCTGGAGGCTCGCCGTGTCGGTCTGGAAACTGCTGGAATTTATTGGAATTAATGCATACGAATCTCCGGAGATTACTCCGTGCCAACCCCGCCGAGAGGGTTCTCATCTGGGTTCGCAGATTCTGAACGGTTCCGGTCTCCTTTTGGAATTCATTTTGTGGGGATTTGTTTAACCTTTGGAGGCATTTTTCCACTGAAAATTTTAACTCTTGGCACTCGAATGGCGACTGTAAGGCGCCACTAAAAATTGCTGTATCGTTATTCAAAATATTTCGTACATTATTAAATTTGTTTGTGTTTAATAAATTACATTTTCGTATGTATAAACATGAAAAGAAAATATATAGAAGAGGAATACTCTATGTCGGAAGAAATGTTCCGTTTTGAAGTTAAAATAGCTTCGAGTTCAAAGGGTTAATTTTCTTTAAGACATATATATGTATACATGTTACGCAAAATTTCCAAGTTCATCCCTGACCTCCATAGTGGCCACCCTGTAAAGGTTAATAGTGCGAATGAGAACACTACTCACGGCAAACTTGTTAAACAATGTTTACCGATAATTTCGCAGCACTCGTATAAATTACCACGTGACAGAATATCGCAGGCGAGGAAATAAATGAGTGTTTTAATGGCACAATTATCACCCGGTACGACACGCAATAAATTTCTTGCGGCATCGAGATTGCTCGAGATAAACTAAATACTTGAAAACAAACCTTGAAGAAGGCGCTCGCGGCGGTCGACAACGTTAGATCAATTTTTCTCCGTAGTAGGATATACCTACACCGTCACTCTTGTTCGTTCGCAATAAAAACGAACGCAATCAACGGCGCTCGGAACAATGAGGCGAAGCGATTACATATTGCTCGGCGAGCACCATTAAAATCAATCAAGATGGCCGTCTTATGTAACGCTACTCCTGATGACGCCGAGGCAAGTCCTGTCTAAACTTTACGTAACCCTCGGAGCGTATAACCGATTCCAGGCGAAAATTCTCCGATCCGGCAGATGTTCGATAGACGGACATCGGTTCGCGATACGCGAGTTGATCACGGTACAAGCTCGACGAAGACAACAGGACTATAAAGGCGCGGAGATTAGCAGTCGAGCGGTGTTGACACGACGAGGACTGCAATCCACCGCGAAAAATCATCAAGGTATCGAGACGGCGGGCCTCGTGGCGGGCCCGTCTCGTGGGCCCTGTACACGGAGCCCCGGTGTGTACCGACGAGTTACGTGTGTTCCGCGAGATCGTAAAACGAGGTCGGCCGAGTGCAAACGGGCCCGGGGTTCAGCCGTGTTTCGACCACGTCAACTCCGGCCGGCCGGAGACGTAATCTTATTAAACGGCTATTAGCTGCTCGCCGAGGCTTGTCAACATTTAGACATCTGGCAGACACGGGAACGCATTCCCTTAGGTCGCCGCGCACGCCTACGGGCCGACGAACGGCGTCGACGGTCCCGAAATGCACCTCTGTCGTCGCTTTCCTGCGGACACCGCACGCTAAAACCCCTATCGCATGAACATCGTGAACGGACACGCCTGGAAATGCTTAACACTCTTATCCGTATCAGGGCATTATCAAAATAAATTATTTTTTCAAAATGATCATTAAGATTAAGACAGGGTGTTTATTTGAAAACTTTCAAAAGATGTTAAAAAAGTGTAAAACACGTGTCCAAGGATTTCGAGGGAGAAAGATGGGGATATTGGTTTTTTATTTGGGTGGCGTTTTCAAGGTCATTTGAAGGTCAACTTTGTTTTTTCAAATGGAAACCTATATTTTTTATTATGGGATCTTATTGTATGTAAAGAGACCAGCAATTTTCGTAGGATACTTCTTTTTTATCCGCGCACTAAGGATATTTAAAGAGAAGTAGAGCGAGGCATGAAAGTTTTCAAATGAACACCATGTATATTATCCTATTTGGCTGGATGTCATTTGAAATAATCGTATGTTAATTTATCCGAACAGCCAATTAATTCTTCCAACATTATTTGAATTTCAAATGGGACTGAAATAATTTTTCATTTCATAAAATAACTCGTGCTCTACAAAATTCTCTCGAACAACAATTTAAAAAGCGAATGCAGCTAAACTTTAATCGTTAAATTACAAGAATTAGCATATCTAACTTTAGCAATTAATTTAGCTACCTCAATAATTGTTTCAGTTGAAATAAAAATTTTTGGAATTAGAAAAGAAATTAAATGGACGTTTCAATAGAGTTTCATTCGTTGTTTGAATGCTTAAATTCGTTGTTTGCCCGTCTTACAACTATGATACGTAGAAACGTAAGTTTGCATATATCTAGAATTGAGAAATTTTCAAGTGAACTTTATGGAAGTTTCGAAAATGCCATTAGCATTCTTTCCAGCTGAGCGCTCATTTTATTTCGCGCGAACCGACGCATCATGAGGCTCATTGTGCGCCGTATCAGGTACTAATTGTATCATTAAATCCCGAATGTATTTTCTTGCGTACGACGCTCCAACGTACACAAACTTACGCAAGAAAAGAGAAATTATTCAACAGGTCGACTGCCATCAATATTGTTTCCAGATAAACCTTCTTACTTTGCAGCACCCTGATGGAGCTAATTGCGTACCGTATCAGGTACTAATTACATTATTGAAACGCAAATGTATTTTCTTGCGTATGCCACTGTATCGTCTACCAATGATGCTGGGGTTCATCTTAAAGTCATCTACGCAGCTTCTGCTAATTAATTGCAATTAAACGTTGCGTAACTGGAAGCAACAACCGGTTCGATGGATCTGGATACAGTGTCCTAAAAAATATATTACAAGTAATTGCCGAGCTAAACGAAGCTAGAACGATCCGTCTGTACAATCATCAGACCCGTCCGCCTTCCGAGTGTTAATTTATACAGATAAAAAACGATTCTTGGCAAAATTTATTTGTTACCGGTTGAACGTTCATTTTGCTTCGCACGACCCTGACACGTCGCGATAGTTATTGCATGCCATGTCTCGCGCTAATTACACCATTAAAACGCGAATGTATTTTCTTGCGTACGGTACCTCTATCGAGTATTCATTTATACAGGTGTCTATATCAGCGGAGGATAATTCCCGCGCGGATAGGATGAATGGTTTCGCGTTAGCCCTGCGACCAATTAGGGCCCAAATCACGCGACGGGGACGAAGAGAACGGTGCCCGCCTCCGCGCGTAGCTCATTACGTCCGATTTAATATACCGTATCGGTAGAAATGTCGCTGGGGCCCGGTCTCTTATTGGGCCCCGCGGGCCGGTTCCGTGGACCGTGTAAGTAATTCGACATCCCGCGGCGCTCCCCTACCACCCCCTTCCGCGGGCCCCCAGCGCGTCGAAAAACCGGGGAGCAGAGTGGGGGGGGGGAGGATACGGGGCCTGACGGGGCCTGACAGGGTCCGGATGGTGGGGATATGAATCGCGCGCGTGCACGCGGGGTTTAATAAAGTGCACTAACCGGCGCGTATTAAGAAGATTTAGGTGGCCAAGAGCAGCGGGCGCGCTGGTATAAATACCAGAATAATAGCGAGGTTACGGTGCACATCTCCGGCATCCTCCACCCCCTTCGACGCCTGCTCCGACGTTCTTCCACGGGGGCCGAATGTATGGGGTGACGTCGGGGCCCCGCCATGGGTGGGCACCGCACCGAGCACGCCGGCCCCGCCGCGTAAAATATCATCGCAAATCGCACCCCGATAAATTTCGCGATATTGCCCGTGAAACTGCTCGCCGGCGAAAATAAGAATGCAAATGGCCGCGCGAGGTGTTCCCCGAGAGAGAGAGAGGGAAAGAGAGAAAGAGAGAGCTACGGACCCGCGCGAGTCCCAGCCACAGGACCCCACCAGACGCTTAACGTGGGAGCCGAGGGCGCCGGGCCCCGCCGGATAGATCTCCTCGATCGCCGCTGAATCGTTTCCAGACCTTCGGAATCACTTTGTACGATCCTTTAATCCCTCGCCTACCGAGCACTGGCTATCGCGCTAGATTATCCCGTAAGCTCATACCGCAATCCATTTTAGCATTTTCTTATACTTTGTCCAACAGATACTATACCACTTTACTATACACTCAAGAATATGAAAAGAGGTACAATGGTATTGAAACGTTTTAACACGTTCACTGCCGCGGTGGTAACCAGTGACCGGCTCTGTTGACTTCCTTAAAAACGATTACGGTAATAATGGTAGCACTGAATATATCAATTTATTCGTTCCGAAATTAACTAAATTATACTATAAGGGGCACTTCGAGTGATTTTATACTGCAACGACACTTCATTATCAGGTGTTCAGTAGTATTAGTTAATAACGTTTGTAATAAGTAGACTGCGGATCTTTATGCAAAATAAAATATTTCTGCCTGAATTGCAACAAACTTGTGTGAAATAAATACTTAATTTCTCGTTAAATATGTTTAAAAGGTTGAAAATAATATAATCGTATATTTAATTACTTCAAATTTTTTTCCTGTCTTAAATTAGACATTTTTATCATAAATGCATCAAATCCGCAGTCTAGTAATAAGCTTGTACAGAAAATTCTAGGTGGATTCATTTTTTTTGATCGACCACGTTTTACTACACTTAACACCGGCATGATTTTGTTACCGGTAAGGCTGTACCGTAGGACTGGGTACATCTTTCGAAGACGAATAACTTGTTGAAAACAGGACCAAACGAATTGCGATTTTTTTAGAAGGATTAGAGGAAAGAGATAGAAGGGTTTATTATAAGGATCTTTTTATTAGAAGGATTAGTTTACTAGGTAATTTGTTCATAATATTTTTCTTAAACTACTGATCGGAATTGCGGAGAAAAAAGTAATGCTGACAATTTGGAATTTTTATAATAAAGCTATTATAATGCATAAAGTTTCATCAAAATCGACTGAGATTCGTGCGACACACAAATGACTGAGGCAAATCGGAGTTTCGGCTCTTGAGAGTCTATTTGAACTCTGTTGGTACACTATTTTAGTCAATAGTTTAGTTAGATATACAGTTCACTCTGAAATAATCCTATTAACAATATAATAAATCTAACGATCCCTAATACAGTCGCTAATGGCTAGCAAACCAATGTGCCCATGAATAAACAAAAAAATAAAATTCCGTAGAACTTGATTTCAAGCGCTAATGCTGTCTGGGAATTTCGCCGAGTTATTTCCAGCCGCATACTATTTACAAAAAGAATTACAACCTCGACTCGCCTCCGCCATATTTGGCTAGACTTTCCCGTACTCCGCACTAATTTCAAAGCAAACTTTTTCAGGAGTTGTTTCAGCAGAATGTAACGTGCTGCGCGTCGAAGAATGGAGCGTGTAACAGGCACAGGCACAGTGCACAGGCTGCTTTCCAATTACGAAGCCACGAAAACGGTGGTTTCTCGTTAAAAATTTCGCCGTCGAACGGAGAATCCCATCGGTTGCGTCGGAAGGATCGAAGCGGGAAAATAAAATTCGCGGCGTACGTGCAGTTAACGCCTGGCCGCGCGGTTAACGTGGGAGCGTCCCGATATATCGGGGACCATCGGATAGATCTCTTCGATTACGGAGGATTTGTAGCCGGGAATGGGACGTATCGGAAGCTTACTTTGTGGCCGGCCGTTTGCCAGTGAATGGAGTAATTGCAGGTCTTGGCGTGACACGGCGGGGAAGCTTGTTGCTTTTAGGCGTCTTGGGAAGAGACTTGTTCACGAGCCGGACTCCTCTCGGACGTTGAGCCGCTTGAAGAGTGGAACCGGGAGGCTTTTGCGCGGTCGCACCGGCCGACACTGACAGCCGAGCGTAATTGGTTTCATTTCGAACATTGTGGAGAATGTAGTTCTAAGCTCTGGTAACCTTTTATGGAACGGCCGTGCCTCCCGGGGGTAGTGTCATGCCTTCCAGTTTCTGTATGGCTGTTACCGGGCCTGACGGACACGTTACGTTTCGTCTCTGTTGTCCGTCATTCGGGTTTCGCTTTACACAAAATTTAAACTGGACTGTTTTCCAAGACCGCCAAAAGCTTCCCGAAAATTTGTGGAAATCACCGTGGAAAACTCTGAAGATGGTTGTGGGTCACTTTAGGTTCTACAGTGAATTCTCTGTATATGTCGCCGAGGGATGGCCGATAAATGTCACGGAATTATCCCCACTTCCGAATTTTTCTATCGCAGCACCGATTGGTCGGAGAACTCCGCCTAGAGTGCCACAATCTCGTCATCGCTTTACAGTGGATTCTCTGTATATGTCGCCGAGGGATGGCCGATAAATGTCGCGGAATTATCCCCATCACCGCGGGATATACCCTGTGAGGGGCCAAGAAGCTTGAGAGACCTCGGATGCGGAGGAGTGTAAGCTGGACCAAAGAATAATATCGCCTCGCCGATATATGTCCGTGGCTAGACCCGTGTCTTGGACATGGATCGAGTAAACACTGTATTTACAAACCATCGAAATTCATTCTACTTTCCAGAATAATCTTCATCGCTATCTGTGCATTACTTCATAAAGAATTGATTTGGTGGATGAAAGATTTGGATTTAAAGTAAAGTGATGACTGATTGATCTTAAGGACCATAAATTAATTTGTACAGTTAATAGATGAACCATTATCATTTTTATTCTTGGTTGAGGTCGTCCAGGAACATTATTTTGACAATTGTAATGCTAATAGTTGGTTTCAACAGTATGAAGTCATGAATATTTTCATTTTTCATTAGTTTATAAAATGTGGATCCCGAAAAACTACTTAACACTTTGAACGCCAAACTAGAAACCCCAACAATTTCATAAAATCAAAGTAAGTTATTTAATGAAATAAAAATTGCAAAAAATTCAATGTACGATACTGAGTAATCCTCCAACTTTCTTGCATGTTACAGATCCTAATTAAGTTTAGTACAATGAATATATCAACGTAAAAATTCATTTTAAAACCTGCACAAATAATTCCGTCAGCCACATATGGCTGGCGTGGCGTTCAACGTGTTAAGAAAGAAAGCTTCTTAGCCCTTCATCTTCCACCTAAAAGGGAAAGGGCATGAAAGGGCCTTCAGTAAGTTTTTACTTAGCATGAGAGATATACTGTCCTGTGCAATCATTGAAGTCGCCAATCGATGGATTTCTATAAGAGGGGGATTGAAAATTTGCAGGAAAGATCGCAAACTGTCCTTGATAATGATGGAGATCATATAATAAATTAAGAAATAAAAACCTGAATTTACTGCAGAGTTTGTTTTCGATTTCAAAATAATTGATTACTTATGGGTCCCCCTAATATATTCGATTAGCCTTTCAATAACTCGCAATAAACATGGTTTCACGAGGATCGTAAAAATGACCTTCGTCCGGCTAGTTATCTTCAGCAGCCAAGGGCTTTCTCCCAGTTCACGGGCAAAGACAATGTCCTTTGGACGGCGTTTCGCGGGCAGAACGTAAATATTATTTACACGGTGTCGCTTAACGCGAAGGCGCACGATATCGACAGTCTCTTAACACCGAAAACAAGTTTCTATCCTCGTGCGAGGTTGCAATAAGTGTCCGCCGGGATCGTTCGGGGCTTGCCGAATGATTATGGCGAGACATCCCCGGCGAACATCCCGGAGTAATTCCTTCTCCGTTGCAGGATAGTTTCAGTTTCTTGTCGCGGACTCTCGAACGACGAAGCTTTCACGGTAACGAGGGTCGCGGTTTCGCGCTTGGACTTGACCCCAGCTTCGCGAGGATCAAAGAGGTATTCTCTCAGTGGGGATTTCGCGTCCATACGGGCGTCAGAGGTGCAAGATAGCAGGCCGCGGTGGCATTAAAGTCGATAATTTACTGCCTTTTAAGGAACTCGCGCGCCGCAGCCCGCCTATTATCCGCTTCTGATCGTCGCGCTTCGACTTGTCCTTTTTTTTTTCCTTCCCCCCCGGAACAAATGAGCTCGCACGGATGCCGCGATTTCATTCCGGAATCCCTACCTTTGACCCGGACGGGACCGCGGGCGCATTCGTAGAAACGCGGGGAATCCTCGGCCGCCCGTTTTCGACCCTAATCGGGCTCTCCGTTTTATGCCCGCGGAAAAACGCGTAATCGCTCCACCGACTGGGAGATACTTCTGCTTATATCGATCCCGCAAAACGTTAATTTTATTCCGCTGTTACTATTATATTATTGGCTATCGGGCGTAAAACTTTCCGCTGGAAATCCTAGAAGTAGGAAAACCGTTTTACTGTCAGCCCCCCCGGTTAGAGATGCTTAAACCCGTCGGTGTTACGAGCATCGATTTTTACGATTTCGTCACGACACTGCTTTCCGAGGACATAAAATGCTTCTATCAATAGCCACTTTGATATGGATTTTGCATTCGCCGAGAAAGAACCGCCGGTAAGAATGTTTTCCTACGAAATCAGTTTTTAAAGTTATTGACGTTTCTCGCGTACCGCATATAATGGTCAGGAACGTAAAGCCACGTCCACAATGCCGCAACTTTTAGTGAACGTTGCACGCATCTTGAAAGAGTCACCGCTGTCACCGAACGTTCTCGCATATTTCTTCGTGTTTCTGTTGACGTTGCTTCAGCGGAGACATAGCCGAAGAAACGAAAGAACAATTCAGCTCTTCTACAAATATATTAAAGAAAGAAATGCCTAAGCAGCTCTCGTTTTTCGCGACAGCTGCAGAAAATGGAAAATTTACATAAAGATCCTTGCTACATGGAACAGTTAAAATGGCGTTTAGATTACGTTCACCCGAAGAAGTCTCCAAAATAAACGAAACAAATTGTGTGCGCTTATTCCGCGTCTTATAAAGTAGCCAGGCGAAATAAGAATTTGCATGTGAATCTGCGTTGCGCTCGCGCGTTCTTCAATTAATATCTGTCGTATCCGTTCAGACCCGTCCAGAATCACATCCGGCGACGCGTAATTCACTCTTCCACACCTACGGGGTCCTCGTTCCGGGGATCAGCAGTCCCGCGGAGCGGTTTTCGTTCGGCAGATTTTCGCTTCGTCGCGCGCTGCGTCGCGTCGCCGTTCCGAGGCCGGTTGATTTGCATACGCGGCGGCTTGACCCGAGTCACCCGAAAATCGCTCGGTCGACCCGGTCGGTCTTATAAAACGTCTGGCCCGGGGCCCAGCTTCCTCGATCTTCCTGTTCTCCTTTGGCCCGCGCTGTTCCCAGTTATCCCATCTTGTCCGTCGAGCGTCACCCGGGCCCCCCGAAATTTATACTGTCGCAAATTCTGGGGAAACGGCCCGGTGCGGGCCGCGCGGGGGCCCGAAGCATCGACGAAACGGTCGCGGGCCCAGATTTATATAAAATTGTAATGCCGCGAAGCGACGCGCGTGTAACGAGCCAGAACACCATAAGCTCTGCGGCCGTGGGCCCACCGGGAACGGTCGACGGACGTTAAAGGGGGACTTTTATAGCGGCGGGGCCGCATCGTGGATCGTTATACTTGCCGGGATTTATAGATTTACTTGGGCCCCGGTCGAGCGTGCCCGGTAGTTTAGAGGCGCTTTTAGGACCAGGCGAGTAACGATCCGCTTAAAATCCATCGTTTAACGACCGCTTTAAATTCGCTCGGTCGCGCGCGCGCACGCTCGCGCATTACGTTCTTGCAAAATGTGTTTACTTATCGGCCGGGTGTCGCGTTAAAGACGGCCTGCCATCCGGGCGAATCGACTTCTAGATCGAATTCTTCGATCGTTCTTGGACGGTCCGCCTGTGCACGGTGACGTCCCGTCGCATTAAATTATCCCCGGGGAGAAAGAGCGAACGTAACGCGTTGTTCCCTTAATTCCTTTCGTTCCCGCTGAAACGGGAACCGTATCGCCCGGTAATTTACATTAATTTGGGCACCGTAAAGTCGCGGGGAGCTTTACGAGTCACGGAATTACCGCACGGAATATACTGACCGCCGTCCTTTAAACCGACTTTTTCGGTGTAAATCGAGGTGTACTCTAGACTGCCGCTAATTGAGGTGGCCGTTCCAACGACCACGGAAATTTGATTACTCATTACCCGCCGTTTTTTGCCTCTCGTAATGCCCTTCTCCTTCCCCGACAGCTCGCAATTATTCCCGCTGCAACGTCGACCGGGGAATTCCGAAAGAGAGCCTTGGAAGTGTTAGGTCATTTGTTAACGATGGATCAAGTAGACCATTTTGGACGGAATCGGTTGAAATATTGAAGATAATTTTCTTGGGAAACTGGATATTAACCCTTTGCACTCGAGGCTATTTTAACTCCAAAATTTGATATGTATATTTTTGTTTTAATTTAACTTTAATATATATTCATTTTTAATTTAACAGAAAAATTCTATATATTTGTTTTCATGTTATTCATAATAAAACTATTTACACAATTTTAATTTGTAACTGTAGGGATTACGTACTTGAGCCTAACGGGACCAATATGGCCGATATTTGTACTGAATTGGTTAACTGCTGTATCATAAAAGTAAGATCAATAATTTTAGGTTGAGAGTTAAATATTTTTTCAACCAGTCATTTTACTAAAAAAGTTTCCGAAATTGTGCAGTCACATACTGATTGAAACGAAAGAGGAAATCACGAAATTAAGTAGAGGAATCACCAGACGGATAAATATTTTTGAAATAATTAATTTTACAACAGCTTCTAGAATCGTACAACCACGTGAACCACCATTTAAACAAAAGCCACACAATTTCGTTTGGTTCACCTAATTTAACACGTTAAGTGCCAGATATCAACCCCAGAAATTCTTACAAAACAAGAGTAATTTAATTAACCCTTTGCACTCGGCGCTAGTTTCAATCTAAAACTAAATTTTTCTTCCGTCTTACAATATTTTCATTTTATTCATAAGAAACTGATCTGATTTCTACGTATAATATTTAAATGTTTAGCAATCTATTAAATTGAAATTTTGTAATGTAAAAAATACTTTGTAATATTTTTTGTAATTTCTTTGAAATAATGCCACAACAATTTCTAGTGGCGTTTCGGAGTCACCACTCGAGTGCAAAGGGTTAATGAAACCACAACTAGAAATTTAAAATGTATTATAGGGGATGTTGTCTTAACCCTTTTGAATTCGCAACATCTTAATAAAATTCGGCTTATCTGGATGTGTCACCGGAAAAATGAATGTCTAAACCAAGTCAAAAATCATTGTCAGTCATACGTGCAGTGAGCGTGTTAAAAAAAACCACAATCCGAGCACGCGATAGAATCTCCACCAAATTTCACTTCCGGGTCAGGTCGGCTTCCCGTCTCCCGCGCTAAATCATTCGTATCACGCGCCGAAAGGAATAATACTGTTCGCGAGGTATCCCCCCGGCGACTATCGGCTTATCAGAGCCGAGGAATTCCAGCCGCGCAGATGATAAAACCTGAACAACGCCACCCCGAAGTGCTTAAGCCCGTCGTCCGCAAGTGTTCAATTAACTTCACCGGGATGATTCACGTTCGCCGGTCGTTTCCGTCGTTATATCCCCGGAAATGAGCGCCGGTGTCCTGGCCGCGGGAACACATCCCGATGCATATCGCCGGCGATGCCGAGGCGTGGAGTAGGGTAGGGTAGGGGGTGTGGAGGGGAGAGAGCACGGAAAGGGGGTGCGGAAAGGGGTGGGTGAAGAGCCGGGTACAGGAAGATATCTGCTCCTCCTGAGTAGGAGGAATAGGTAAGACCACGTACGTGGAGTCGAGGCGGGCACGAGCAGGCACGAACGAGCGAAAGACAGCGTCGTAATCACATTACCGTGATTTTTCCGCGGCGACCGGCTATTAATTCCGCGGCTGTACATATATGCGGGGCCGCGGACGAAGAAGAAGAAGAGGCAGGAAGGAAGATGAAGAAGAAGAAGAAGAAGAAGAAGGAGGAGGAAGAAGCTGTACAGACAGCGGCAGCAACAGCGGACCGAGAAGAAGAGGAACAAGAAGAATATCGGGGTGAATAAGAAGAGTACGAGGAACACGAACAACGAGCAGAGGAGGGAAGCGAGAACGAAACGAACCGGAGAGGAAGAAAGAGTCGGGAGAGGAGGAGGAAAGGTTGGTATAGGCCTGGGAGGAGGACCCCACCTAAGCATCTGAACGCGGCCCCTAAGCATCGGTGTGCGGGTGTGGCAAATACGTGCCGGGGTCGGCGGGTCGGGCCTCGATGGACCCCTGGACCCCTGGAACCTGGATCTTCGTGCCCGTGAACGCACGCAGCGCCGCGTACGAGTCGGCTCACGGCTCACGGAGCTATAGCAAGCTCTCGTACAAGCCTCTCTCGGACGCGAGTGTGAGCCTGGACCATGGACGAGCACACGCAAGCGTGCACGCGCGCGTCCGAGCCGGGAATAAGAGGGAACAGGAGAGAGAAGGAGAGAGAGAGAGAGAGAGGGAGAGCGGGTGGATGAGCGCGAATAGACATAGGCGTGGGAGAGTTCATTCAGCGAAGATACTATCGCCGATTTTATTTCTAGGCGGATATATCTATGCCCGTTAACCGAGAGAGGAGCGACCAACGGGATGTTCCTCTAAGCGATCCGAGCGGCCGCATCCTGCTACGGAGAGCCTCCTCCAGCCACGAGGGATTTAAATTAGAAAGATAATTTTCTATTAGTCGCGCGTGATAAACGCGCCGTTGTTCACCGCACCACGGACTGATATCCCGATCCGAGGGCCCCGCGACCCTCGCCCCGCCCTTCTCTTTGCCGATTTTTTCCCGAGTTTTCTTTCCGAAGGCTTTTCCCGGGCTGATTTTATCTGGCCGTGCGTGACGGAGTTATTGGAGATACCTTGCGTAATCGCCGAGCTCCGAGTTGTTACGTGCTGGATACTATGTCTGGAATTCCATGCCCCTCTCCCGCAACCTCACCCCCCCCCCACCGGTCAGAATCGATGGTTTACGGTCGCGACGCTGGCCGAGACTTTAAATTGACCGGAGCAAAGCGTTGCTTTTCTCAGGCAGAATTTGTAATGATAGCCCGGTGTCGGGGAATTATGCGATTCGACGGCGAGCGTGCGATTCGTTCTTCCTTGTCAAGCTCCTTTCATGTTTCTTTGACACTGAACGTATTATTGATCTTTTGTTTTACCGTCTTTCAGCTATTCGATTACACTGCTCGAAGGTCTTCAAGCTGTTCTACCGAAAACGTGAAACGACATTAAAGCATCCTAGTAAATATCCACAGCAGGAAGTAAAAAGTATCCTAAGTTGTAAGTAGTAAGTAGTAAGTAGTAAGTATCCTAAAAGTATCCTAAGTATATATATATCTCCGAAACTAGCGCGCGGATAACAAAAGTATACTATGAAAATTGCTTGTCTTTTTACGTACAATAAGATCCCATAATAAAAAATATAGGTTTCCAATTGAAAAAACAATATTGACCTTCAAATGACCTTGAAAACGCCACCCAAATGAAAAACTGATACCGCCCCCGTCTTTCTCCCGCGAAATCCTTGGACACGTGTGTTACACTTGCATAATATCTTTCATACTTTTCGAGATATTCGTCTGGAATGTTTTCAACTGAACACCCTGTATATAACGTATATATCCATACATAAACAGTTAAGTCGAGACCCCTAGAAAATTCGTGTAGAAAGATTAATGAAACTTCTTCTTTAAACGAGTCACTTATTTAAATGATGTACAACTTGTGGTAATTCTTTTGCAGCAGAATCTTAAAATGTACTGCAGTTTGGGAAAACAATTTCTAGAAGAGAAGCGGTTGCTTAAAAAAATTATTCCAGGTAGTACAAAATCTGTACTTTTGAATAAAGTACTCGTTGAAAAGAGTGAATCGTTTATTTTACCAGAAAAAATTCTTAAAAATCTTCCTCGGATCGTTAACCAATATCGAAGATAATGGAACGGTCTTTCCGACTTTCCGTCACGTCCCATAATTCCTCGGAAAGCAGCTCGTCCCGTATGGGAAACGCACAAGCGTATCCTCCGGACGTCGACGCAGCATAATTTTCAAGGAGCATCGATCATAAATCGCGGATCAGCCACTGGAAGGATCCTCTGGAAGGAGACTTTGTTGCGAGCCATGGAAATCACAGGCGGCGAGAGGCAATGAGAACGCTACCGCAAATTCAACGAGCACGATTCGTATGAATTATGCGTAGATAGGAGGGACGAAGAAGCCGGCCATCTATTGTCCACGGAAATCTCGCTAGCTTTCCGCCGGCGGACGAAACATCCGCCGCGTGCATCCGCGGATCCGCCTGGTGCGCACCGCGTCCAGGCCTCTTAATAGTATTGAAATTGCTAGTTAGACGCATAATCGAGTTATAACTTTTGCCGCGAATGATGAAGGTGGATGCCAGGGCCGCGGCTCTGGATAGGAGAGCGCGAGAGAGCCACCGTCGTGAGGAGAAGAGCTCTTCGCGTCCCGATCATGCGAGGGCCCACCGCGTCTAATGAAAACGAAACCCCTGAGAGGCGCATGGGCCCCCATCCCCCCCCCATTCATGGGGGAAGGCGCCTCTCGGTCCGCGGCTACTGTGAGAAGCTATTCGCCGACCCCTGCAATCATGCGTACGCCATTTTCGTCAGGCCTCATCGCAATCTTCGGAACATAGTTCGAGGAAACCTCCATTTGCCTTCGAATCCTGCCTACGTGTCAATCTTTGTGGAAATCGTAACGATGGAACCACTTGGGCCTCCAACATCGGTCATTCTTTATTACAGAATCATTGGAGTCGTCAATCTACTTTGTTATGGAAAGATCAATGCGTTGAGTGACGCGCAAATTTTGTGGATGACAAAAACAAGATGCAGAAGTCACTTCGGAAGGAATCAATGTAGTGGAACAGATTTTTTAAAGCTTTCTACTGTTTCAAATTACAACTACGGTGTCTACTCTATATATGTCCCAAATTCCTAGCCGATAAAAGTCCCAGAAGTATCCCCACTGCCGCGAGGTATACCTCGTGAGGGGCCAAGAAGCTTGGGAGACCTCGGTCGCCGATGCAAGGTCGCGTGGATCCAAGAATAGTATCTCCTGGTCGATATATGTCCGTGGCTAGACCCGTGTTCTGGATATATATATCGAGTACACACTGTGTACTCGCATTTGTAAAGTTTTTTCATTATTAAACTGATTTTATTTGTAATATATTATCGTTCCTCAGTTGGACATATTCTTGGCATGTGAAGTACAGTGATTTCTCTATATATGTCGCCAAGGCCTGGACGATACATGACGCTGACAAGACCCGTGTTGTTGACATAAATCGAGAACTCACCGTATGTCGAAAATAGGATAGAAATAAAATCAGCTTAATAATGATAAAAGCTTTACCATAATTATTTCAGAGAACGATTGCGTTTTGACTCACGGCTCCGTTTGCACTTTCCACCCTTGTAGAACACGATACAATAAATAAAATTTGATGCCCTGTTGACCTTCAAATTCAAGGTCAAGGCACCTTCTTGATACGAATTTTCTCCAAACCGTGGGTGTAGCGACGTATAATTTCTGTACACCCTGTACAATAACAGCATAAACACGTAGTTGCCCTTTCACAGTATAGCAACTCCGATACTGATCTGTTTTGAAGCCGCCGTCACAATTAGATACACAGTTTCTCATCTGATAATCGGAAACCCGTTCTCCGATCAACATCACGTATAATCCAATATGCAATATAGTTACAATATACCGCTCAAGCACAATGGCCCCGGGCGTATTAATTGTGGCGAAGCAGAATCGCGAAAAATTTTCACGCAATTGTTAATTGCAGCGGTCGCGTGCAAACCTTTGTCGCGCAGTGATCCCCGACTTCCTGTCGTATGGTCGCACAATGCAACGACGCGGAGATGCCAGGAAGATTTTAGCGGTAAGAGCGCCGGGCATAAAGAAGAGCATTATGCCGGGCGCATAATGCAGCCACGTAACGGCCGATCGAGGGGATCGATGCCGATCGTTTGATCATGGTGGCGATGCCGATCGCGGCGCGGTGGCGGGCCGTACGGTCGCGCGAGACCTGGCCTTTTAAAAGCGCCCGGAGAACGCTCGAACGGGCTAATTGTGCGATATTGTGCACCGACAATGCTCTAATGAACCATTGTCCATGGATCGGCACCGATCGGTGTCGTCCGGCCTTGTTTTCTTTTTCTTCTTTCCTCGTCGTCGTCGTCGTCGTCGTCTTCTTCTTCTTCTTCGGATGCGGGGCCGGCTGACACACGCGGAAAACGAACCGTGTTACCGAGGAATACGACGATAGACCCGGCAACAAAAGCCATCGCAGAAACACCATCGACGTCCCATCATCTGCCGGACGTGCCGCGATCCGCCATGGGGTCAGAGATCGGCCGCGGATATTCTAATAAGTGGACGCGCTGAAACAACGGGCCTTTGTTGTCGCCACGAGTTGCTCGACGAATTTATGTTTCGCTAATTGTGATTCCGGGCGGGGCATCTATGCCATCACTTACAAGTTGTGCTAAATTGTTATTTAGAGATTTATTGGGTTACCGATTTTTGGTTGTCATCCAATTTTAAGGGATTATTTTGGCTTAATCATTTGTATCCACTCTAGAATTTACAGTTCTTGTTCGAATTGATAATGGAGGTGCGTAAAAATGCAATTTGTAGAGTGCTATTTGAAAGATGAAAACATTGAAGACATTTCAAAATATGTGTTATAATTATTAATTACGCAGCAGTATTACTCAGAAACGTGTTTATGGTGTGAAGATCGCTGACTAGGACAATGTACGAGTAGTCTAGACGCATGTCAGTATTGTAAATGTAATTGTACAGATGTTACGGTAATTCCTACCTTACCGACAGGTAACTCTACAGTTACTAATATATACAGATATATAACAATATGAATTCATTGTTTCTAGGTTATTACTTGGTTCCTATTTCTTGCAGTGAACGCAGACAACTTTCATTTTGTACACAGATCCGCAGTCTAATTACAAGTCATCACGCATGAACGATTGAAAAAGTTTAAAATGGTTGCATAGAATGCTGCGTCTTGCTGCAATGGCGCCTCGTAAGCGCCAAAAAATCAGCGTCGAAGAGCTCAAGTGCCCTACGCAACGCAAGCTCCGAAGCTGAAGGGACACGTTCCTTTTCCGAGTTAACATTCCGACGAAGTTAGAGGAACATTTTCCTGGTACGCTTCCAGCGTGACCCGTCGGACGTCCGCTCGCGGAGGAGTCCTCGCGGAGGAGCCTCCCGCGCTGGTTCCTGTTAGGATCCTTCAGGATCGCGATTGGCGCGAGTCGTTAAGCCCGTCGCGGCGCGACAGGGATTCCGCTTTGGCGGAGTCCTCTTCTCGTATGTATATCGGTTGTCGCCGGTATAGATACAACCGATCCGAGAGGCAGGCGTTCCGTCACGACGAAGTGCCGCGCTAATGAAAATTCCGGCGGGGCATCTACACACATAGCGGGGAAACGCCGGCCGGAATGCGGTCCAATTAGAAGAGGGTTTCTTGGTCCGCGCGTCGAAGGCTGGGGGGGGGGGGAAGAATTGGTTTATTACTTCGAACCCGGAGATACGGTTCTCCCACTAATGGTGATTCCGTTCCATGGGTCTCCGCTGCTCCCCCCCTCCCGGAATGGTTCTTCCGTATGTACATTGTGTCCGCTATCTTCTTCAGGAGGCTCTTCTTCTTCGGCTCCCTCTCCCGACTCCGCTTTTCCCTCGGTCTGTCTATCTGCCTCGAACGGTTTCCCAGTGCTAACGAATCAATTCGATGTTGATTAATGTACGCTTCGCTCCCACCTCTAATTACGTGAGAGTTATTACCCGATTGACCATCGGTCGCCCGGCTGATTATACATCTTTTCCTGGATACCGCTAACACACCGGGATCGAGCGTTTTCCCACTCACGTGACCATCGCTTCTTTCCTTCTCTCTCTCTCTTTTTCTCTCTCTCTCTCTCTCTCTCTCTCTCTCTCTCGCTCGCTCTTTGTGCGTCTGTTCTAGCAACGCGTCGTGTAACTGGATTCGCTTCCCGGCATCTTTATTGGCTAATAGAAACTTCTTCGTTTCCACGTCCCCGGAGATTTATCGGGGTCCGCGTGGGCTGTTTATCGACACCGACTTCACGCTCTATAACTTCTTTTATCCACGCGAGGCCTCGCGGGAACTTCTCGCCGAGCATGCTGCAGAAAAGTGGGGGTTATATTCGACGTGGGGATATCTGTTTGCCGATTAGAGAAGGTGACTGATCGGGTGCCAGAGAAATTGGATTATTTCGCGGTTGTCAGTGGACGACTTCCGAAGCTTCACTGTGGCACACGGCTACCGAATCTAATGTTGTATACAGCTCGAGTCTTCGAAGCTTCAATGCTCAGTCTTAAAGACTAAGTTTCTAAGGCTACAATTATATTGGGATGTCCGGAAAAGTCGTGCCATTTTTCTGTAGGTGGCATTAGGATAGGTCTGAATATGCCAGAATGATTGAAAACAAATGGTATGTGTACGTAGTCTAAAAAGGTGATCTTTCAGGCATTTTTAGAAAAAAAGTTTGATTAGGATACATTAATTTTTGTTAGTTTTATACGCTCTTAAATATAGGCATTTGATGCTTTTTTCTTCCAAACTATAATTATATATTATTATATTATAATATTAATATATTAATTATTATATTATTAACCACAGTGCACTTGTTTACACAAGATACACGATATACACGTCGCGCCGATTATTTCCTACACAATGCCTGTACAAAATAATCGACTGGCACAAAACCGAAGTCAAAGTAAGCACAAAGGAGAAATGTGTCCAATCGATATCGATGAGGATCGCCGAAGAAGAAGTTTTAAGAGTACATCCGGTGCTGTCGCAGGCAAGCCGTAAGCGCAATCATCGCCGGCTCCGTGGACCGGCCAGGTTAATTGGAAGTATCGATAGATTTACGAGAGAATAACGAAGCTCCCCGATCGAATTACACGGCATCCACTCACCGGCGGAATGAGCGTCTCCGGTGATCCGCTCGACATCGATTGCAATCGGCGTGATTGCCGGGCATTATTCGCCCGGGGGGCATTCGGTTGCATAACGCGCGAAGAGGAAGAGGCCGAGTCTAGCAGAGATCTCGCGGCGCTCGATCCCGATCGGAAGCGGAGTGAAGCAGAGTTCCCCGAAGCTATTAACGCGAACCGTGATCCAACGGGAGGGGAAAAAGGATCCCGTCCCGGCTCGTCCCGGCCCGGCCCGGTTCTCCGAAAGCTTTTAAACGATCGCGCCGGAGCCCCGCAACGGAGAAGACACGGTGAACCTGTCCGTCACGTCGCCGCGGAGATGAGCAGCACCCACTTCTTCGGGGCCGCTCTCTTCCGAGTGTGCTGCGTGCCGGACCCCGGCGGGAGGTGAGAGGTTAGGCAAACACGAGCTTATCTGATGGCCCGTCAGCGGCTCGCCGCTCCCCGGGCCCTTCCGCGCCGGACGCCAGACCTTCTGGTACCCCGTAACGCATTGTCCAAGCGCCGGAGAACCAGTAGAGCCCTTGAAAGGTTACACGGGACGCCGGGACGCGTCTCCCCTCCCCTTCTGTCCCGATAGATTCAATTTCGAGCCGTGTCACTCCCGGCCACCGAGATCCAGAGATCGAAGGCGGTCGAGGCAGATTATGAGCCCGCCGCGGATGATCGCGTGAAATCAATTAGGGACGAAGGCACGCGAAACTGTCCTGGTGGCAAGGATTCTGAGGATTTTTTTATCAAATCTTGCGAATATACCGAAACGGTCCTCGAAAGTTGTAGTACTCCAAAGTGAACCAATAAACGACTCAAAATTCTACTCTTCTAATTCTAATCTTGATCAAATCGAACTGTGTCTGATGGAGGGATCTTATGCAAGATCCTTGCGGACGTAACAATTCGAACGAATCTTACCAAGGCAGCCATAAAATCGTCAAAGTCCTTGATAATCTTCATACCTCTAGGAGCGAGTTGAGTGTAGCACAAGGTCAACCAATCTACCACTCAATTCTACTCTTCTAATTGTAATCTCGATCAAACTGCTTCGAATGGTTTCTGATTGAGGGATATTGTGAATGATCTTTGCGTGCGTAATGATTTCAACGAACCTAGCCAAGGCTGCCACGAAATCATCAAATCCTTGGTAATCTTCATACCTCCAGGAACGAGTTCAGTGTAGCACAAGGTCAACCAATCTACCACTCAATTCTACTCTTCTAACTCTAATCTCGATCAAATTGCTTCGAACTCTGTCTGATCGAGGGGTCTTATGAATGATCCTGGCGTACGTAACGATTTCAACGAACCTAGCCAAGGCAACCACGAAATCATCAAATCCTTGGTAATCTTCATACCTCCAGGAACGAGTTCAGTGTAGCACAAGGTCAACCAATCTACCACTCAATTCTACTCTTCTAACTCTAATCTCGATCAAATTGCTTCGAACTCTGTCTGATCGAGGGGTCTTATGAATGATCCTGGCGTACGTAACGATTTCAACGAACCTAGCCAAGGCAACCACGAAATCATCAAATCCTTGGTAATCCTCATACCTCCAGGAACGAGTTCAGTGTAGCACAAGGTCGACCAATCTACCACTCAATTCTACTCATCTAATTCTAATCTTGATCAAATTGCTTCGAACTTCATCTAATTGAGGGACCTCGTGAATCATCCTTCCGTACGTAACGATTTCAACGAACCTAGCCAAGGCAGCCACGAAATCGCGAAATCCTTGTTAATCGTCATACCTCTAGGAACCAGTTCAGTATAGCAATCCAGGACACGTTTCCATCGAAGAAACTAGAGTACCCTCGCAGCGTATCGCCGATACGATCTCGCATCCGTCTCGATCTAAAAACCCCGTGACAAAGCGCTGGCCGGTTCGAAGATCAGAATCGTCCGTCGAGGAATCCAGGCATCGTGGGAGTCGGTTCGCGCCAAGTGCATCACCTTTCGACAGGTACATCGCCTAGTCCGTCCCGCCTCTGTGGATCGGAATCCCTTCGTTCCGATTTCATCGTGCCGACCCCATTCCGTCGGGCACCCTGTCGGTTCTTTCACCGAGGTCTGGTATTCGGTGCGGCCATTGTCTCTCGGCTCTATCAGCCCACGGATACCCTTTACAGACATATTTTTCCCGTTGACCCGGCGGACCGCGATAAGCGGTAGAACGCGTTCGCACGGTGAGCCTGGCACACGCATTCGTCGTCCAGAATTATGCAACTTGAAATTGCACACGTGTAGAGAGACGTAACGACGACGGGGAACGGGCGGCGATCTAAGTAACCTTAAGTGCTCAATGCTCTTGCGATCGAAGGACTTTCGAGAGAGGGAGGAACGGAGGTGGTACCGGCGGGCACGCAGCCGTTGACGACTCTATCCGGACTGTCCTAGAAAGCGGCGAGAGCGGTGCGTTTCGTGCCGACGCGGGTCGCGGCGAGTCTGTTGCCGGTGGTCGGGCAAAATCTCTCGCCATAAATTGGAGCCCCGGTGCCTGGTAATTGAGACGGCTCTATCGGCCGTCCACTAAATCCGAAGTATCCCATCCACCATTCGCTGGCGCGTACCCCTCCGTGACTTACTAACGTGATCTCGCGCGCGGGTCCGCCTGACGCTCGTGTACCCAGGACCGGACCGGGCGCATGGACCCGCTCGCGAGGCGATCGGGCGAAGCTGGATGCATTAACAAATTAATTCCGCCGCTATCTCGCTCCCTCTCCATCATCCTGACTCTGGCTGGCAGGCCGGCTGGCGAGGCTCGAAGGCAAGGCTGTGGCAGCCGGGGCTAGCAGCGAGAGGCCTACAAGCTACATCAGCGCCGCGGCGAAATTCCGGGAAGCCGTGTGTCGACGAAATTTACGCGTGCCGCATAAATACGCGATGTGATCATCGTTGCGCGCGTTCGCTCTCCGGCCTGCTCGCTAGCGGCCCGGGCTCTGATTCAGGGGGTGGTTGTGTTGGCATTCCCCTCTCGGCTTAAGACAAGCGACCGTACCGATTTAGGATCCAATCGGCCGAGTTTATGCGAGCTTCGCAGCTGGGTGCACGGCCGGTCTTATTTCACGGTAACGTTATTACGCGACCACTCGCCTCTCTCTCTCTCTCTCTCTCTCTTTCTCCGGAGAGGCAGAGAAAGGAGCGGGTGTACACGCGTGTACACGCCGAACCGCACAACCGCGTCTTATCCGCCGGGGTCGGGCACCAGCTCACACAGGGTGTCCCTGGAGCCGACGACAGCGGGGTCGATGGGGTTACGTAGCCGCGGGAATGGCTTCTTCAATTATCGAGCCTCGTCTTTCGCCGGGAAAATACGGAAATTGGCACCGGCCCGTAAACGGCTCACCTGCTGCAAACGACGGAGATACGTCGGTCTTCAAGATGAATGAATCTGGCCGGCCCAGAGCGGCGCGGCGAGGCGACGACTTAACCGATTGCGGCGACGTCTTTAGTTTGCCGCGGCGATTACTTCGGCCTAGCGAGGATCAATTGCATGGTTGTTCACTTAGAACGGTAGTGCCAGCAATTCTGGGCGGAGTTGGTGGAGTCAAACAGGCTGATCTGTTAGCCTGCAGCAATGTGGTGTAGCCAATTGTTATCGTGATCAGAAATCGTGCGTATCCTCTGTAAGGGATTGTTAATTTCTGGGTTTGTAGTAATTAGAAGGCAGTTGTTTCGATGAACAACCTGTTTCAGTGAAGAAATGGAATTTCTCCTCCTATCAGACTCCTGCGAGTCCTAGGCCTGTGCCGGAGTCATTTCTGACCCACGCCGATATTTCACTGCAGTTTTCTTTCGATATAAGGCGAAGGGACCACCTCACGTTTTATTTCGGATGAAGAAGAAGAAGAGAAGAGATTTATTTATTTCGAAATATAAAGCGTCGTCTTATATCGGAATGAAATTGTACGTACAGTGATTTCTCTATATATGTCGCCAAGACCAGGATGATAAACGTCGCGGAATTATCCCCACTATCGCGGGGTATACCCCGTGAGGGGCCGCGAAGCTTGAGAGGCCTCGGTAAACATAACACGGCTCGGGTATGTCTCCTGGACGATACATGACGCTGGCAAGTCCCGTGTTGTTGACATATATCGAGAATTCACTGTATTGACGGTCGCTCGAGCTTATCCCCACCGGTACGGGTCACGAGTGACTCCGGCATAGCACACGGAGGGTTAATGTATTGTAAAACTTTGTATATCGTCGTATGTGTGAAACCAAGTAAAAGCATCGTAGCATGATTGAAGCATCATTCGATCACCAATTGCTGTTCGTTGATTTAAATCACGTCGAATTACAAGAAAATGTAGCTGCCACTACACCAGCCGCCTCGCTCGCTAAAATTAAGACTTTTGCGCGGAACGGGCCGCGCACAAAGACAAGAACATGATTTCTCGCTAATTGAAGCTTCAATACGAGCGAGCCAAGAGGCTCCCGAAGACAACTCGAGCCTGTTGGATTCCACGAAAGCGTCTAAGCCTATTCGTCCGTGTACAGCCGTGTACTATGAACTCCGAGGTTAGAAGAGTCATGTCGGCGATGGAAAGATAACCAGCGTACGCCTCGAGGAGGAGTAACGAGAGACGTGTATCGAATGGATTTGGGACACCCCGTAGATTCCTGACAAGCACGGCTGGCATGGTCCCGCTCGGAGATAGGCTTGTTCGGTAATTAGGCGGTCGGAAGGTGGCCGCAGGGGGTCCGTTTCACCTCGAGGTGGATCGCGTGGGCGTGCGCTACGTGAGCCGCTTAAAATGTTGCTGGCGAAATTGACGACGACTCTCTAATTAGGCGCGCGACCGGCCGCTTCCACTGATTCTCACTCGCTCCCCCCTCCACTTCCTCCCCTCCGGACCCGTCCAGTGGTTTATCGGCCGAGCAGTTACGGATTTCTGCTAAACCCATTCGCGATCTCTCGCAAATTGGCGCGGACCACCGCCGGCTCACGTAAAGCATCCGTGAAAGCGAACACCCGCGAGAACACGGCCGGCTAAGGGCAAACGGACCGATCGTTCTCACCTAGCCCTCGGCAAAGTCAATAATCCCCCTAAGAGCGTCGGCAGACACGTCTTTCAAAATCATCGCGGTCCAAAATAGCCGTGCGAAATTCGACCAATTTTAGGAGCCAAGACTCCATAGATTCGCGATAAGGTAGAGCGACCACGTTACCGACAAAAATAGGCGAAAAATGATTTTACGTTTTATGAGAATGATCTCGCGTTTCTGATACTACCATTCGCCCACAATAATTCCATTATCGCCTGGAAAAGCTGCCATCGACCGCGTTCGTTGCGCTGCGCTTCGCAATTGTAGACTCGAAATCACAAATTTTGACCAACTGCAATTGTAACTACAGAGTGTATGTGTTATAAATGTACTTCACAGCTCATTTTTACATTCTTGTATTTATTAATTATTTTTTAAAACAGGTCATGTTTAAAAGAGCCAATACACCATAGATTCGCGATAAGGTAGAGTGACCACGTTACCGACAAAAATAGGCGAAAAATGGTTTCACGTGCCTCAACTTTTCGTCCCTATATGAGAATGTTTTTCGCTGGGAAAGGGCTCATTCGAAAGAGGAAGGTTCAATCTAGCGCGCGCTGGTCATGAGCCGACGAGATTATGCAGATGTTTGGTAATATAAGCGTTAGAAGTAGGCCAAAAATTGACGATGCGCATGCCGTGGAATCCAAGCATTTTTATGCCATTGGATGAGTTTTCTAGATGAAATCGAGAGTAGCGCGCGCGCCAGAAAATATCTCCGGCTACAAATTGAACTATATTTTCAGCGAATAGTTTCTTGAGGAAAAATCACGAAGATTGGCTTAGCTATTTTCAGGGTTGCGAACCGGCTGTCGGCTTAAAGTGAATCGTCTGGAGAATTGGTGGCGCGAGGAAAGTCGTTGTACGGAGGATGCGCGAAGGGATCGTCGGAGCGGAATACGTTGGAACTCGATCGTTCTCCAGGAGGGTGAAAGGGTATCTCGTTATGTAGAAGGGCGGTCCAAATACCGAGCAAATTGGCACGACTCCCACACTATCATCGGTTGTCTCGCGTGCAAAGGGAGGGAACCGGCGAACGAGATCCGCTCGGAAACGAAGCCGGTCCGCGTATTATAACGAGCCCCGGCCACGTACCCCACGCCGTGCGTGCGTCATTATATATTACGTTACGCTTACGCGTATGTAATTGCGAGCATCGTCCACGAAAGCGTTTGATTTATGTCTTCATACGAGAGATGTTCGCGAGCGCGTGGGCCGCGTCGCGGACGTTTTCTCTATCTCTGTCTCTCTTTTCCTCCTTTTCTCTCTCTCTCTCTCACTATCTCTCTTCCGCCGAGAGTTCTCCCGGACGACCGTTCGCCATTCTGTCGAACGAGAATACCCATAGAGTGCCGTGTTTGCCGAGGCCCGACCGCTTGGATTATAATTACGATATAATTTAATACAGTCACACCTCGTTTGTATACGATACGAATGGCTCGAGCCTGTACGTACGATTATTCCCTTCAGATACGGATGATCTATACGAGCCACGGACCCCGCCAGAAGATGCACGATGCCGGAATTGATTTGTTCCACTGGATTATGAAAATCTCCTTCCGTCTCCCGATCGATTTTCCCACGGGGAATAAATCTGCTTTCATCGCGGTTCTAATCGATCAAACGTTTCTAATGCTTCCACTGTATTATATCACCTATCACGTTTGTTAAACGAAGAAATCTTACCATTCTTGTAATCGATGCACGCCGTTTTCATTTTGCATCAAAATCCGCAAGCTACTTGCGAAATACACAGTGAATTCCCGTTATAAGTCAGTGCAAGCTTCGCGGTTGTAAGTCATTGGAACTACCCACACCACCGCGGGGTATCAGAGAAAGACATTTGGTCAGCCTTCTTGTCACTATCCGTCTCTATGTCATAGGTTCATGACACAGATGACATGATAGTGACATTTGCGGTTCCAGCGTGCACTGTGTACAGTGAATTCTCGATATATGTCAACAACACGTCCGGGAGACATACTCGAGCCCCGTGTTTTGTTTACCGAGGCCTCTCGAGCTCATTGGCCCGCGGTAGTGGGGATACTTCCGCGACGTTTATCATCCTGGTCTTGGCGTTATATCACTGTATTTTAAATGCAACGTTCGGCGAGAACCTCAGATTTCGTCTAAATGTCCCTCGCCAGAACCGCGCAACTGACTTATAGCGGGAATTCACTGTATTTCAGAAAATTCGCAAATAAGGCGGGGAATAGTCCTCAGCATTACCAATTATACAGTTCTAAGAACACAGATCGGTAGTAATACCGATCATATGAACGATTTTCACTAATATCGCTAGTGTTCCATTTTAGACTGGAGCATCCCTCTAATTTAATTTTCCGCTTCGACCAGCCTCGGCCCGAGGTCCCTCCTCGGCTTGCAGATTAAGAGAGAGCCCGATAACGGTTCGGAGAACGTTTTACAACTGTTTCGCTTGTTATCTCGTCCGCAGTCTCGTTTCGTTGTACCGAGGCGTCTCGCCGATGGGTGAACGTCCCTCCGCCGGCCGATAAATCATTCCTCGATCCGATCGATCTTCGGGCCCAGGCCGGCGTCGACAACTTCGAAAAAGAGACAATATCGCCGAGCAATAAGTTCGCGGGGTGCTGGGAGAACTGGTCTCGAATACTTCTCTCTCTCTCTCTCTCTCTCTCTCTCTCTCTCTCTCTCTCTCTCTCTCTCGTTCTCCTGGTGTTTGCTCTCCTTTAACGTTCTCCGGGTTGTCGAAGACAGTCAACGTTTGCTCGGCAATTATGTAACCCCGTCAAACTGTTTCACCAAACAGTTCGGAGGAGCGCGCGTTCACACGGCAATATACCACGCGGGCCGGACGACGAGAGACAGGCCCGTTACAGATCTCCTTCCGCTTGTTTGACTATCTCACGGATGCCAATGATAAAACCGTCAACGATCCGACCCGACCTGGCCGAGTCACCTGTTTGTACTCGCGCTCACGGCAAAGTGTCTCGCGGCTCGCGCCCGGAATCGGTTTTATCGGTTTCTACGATATTGCTGTTGACACGGACAACGGGTTTGCTCTTCTTCTTCCACTTCTTCTTCGCGAGACTGCGACTTTCTTCGCTTTCCTCGCTGATTCTAGGCGATCAAGCATTTTTTAAACGATCCACAGGTGGTCTCGAACCACTCGCCGATATTTGGGTTGCTTTCGCTTCGAACTCAAATATTTGAGAGAACACAATCCGTTAGCATTCAAACTTTGAGCTACAGCGAAATCTTTACGCAAAATTGAAATTGTTTGCCTTAATTGCAAGAGTCAAGAGTTCTGTAGTAATACCAAGCACAAAAAAGGTAAAACCATTTTTATTATAATTTATGGTTCCTTTAATAGATTTATCTATTTTCTACGAGTTTCTATAATTCCACCAATTTTGAAATAAGAAATCTGAGGCCAGTCATTTGACCGAAGGTGGCAGGTCTAATTTAAAAATTTTTGAATTCCTTTAATTTTGTCTATCTTAAATTTCACCGACTCACTTTTATCACAAATCCACAAAATTCGCTGTTTAATGAGCAATTTGGTCAATTTTATATGTCGTTTCGAATGCATTCAGAATTACTTTAAATTCCATAAAGTATGCCCAATTTAAAAACAGTTAAAACCGTCTAATTCGTTCCCGAAAACTTCGTGCCTGAATAGGTTAACGTCAGCCTAAACGGCCGAAGAGTTTTCGATCGTCCGTTCACGCGACTTTCCGGGTTCACACGAATCTTAACCGAGGCCGCCCCCGGCCACGGGCGAGCAGCCCGTTAACAACAAATTATATCAATTTGTTAGTGGCGCGAGAGCGGATAGGTCTGCGGGGGTGGCGCGTTGCATGCGTGTTCCCGGGCCATAGATCACTCGGCCGGGTTCGCAAAGGCGTGGAAGAAAAAGGAGCATGAGCGTATGGCTGCGGGACTCGTGTAGCCCTCGAAAAATACGAATCGAAACAAAAGTCTTTTTGTGATCCTGTTTCAGGCCAGATCTAGGGATCCTGTTAACGCTGATGCTGAATCGTCGATCACGGTCGTTGAGTTATGCGCGACCAGTTCTCGTCTAGCCCTGGAAACAGATCGGTTCGGATATGAGGTCCCGGTTGCTCATTACTATTCTCGCATAATGAAACCGTGAAGCGGTTCGATTTTCACCGACAATGGTCCGTTCAATCTTCTTGGTAACCGAGTACACGTTTTTGTGAAAATTTTGATACGAATAATAATAAAACTTTCTATATTTTTCTATGCAACTTCTAAGTTTCTGTCGATGTTGTAAAATTAATAAATTTCAGAGGTAAGAAGGTTTTATTTTTGAAAGATAAGTAGCACCGAATGTTTAATCATTAGATTTTCGGGCTTGAAAAAAATATGGAGGACAGCATTTTCAGTAGATTGCGGATTTAATGCATTTATCACAAAAATGGATAACCACAATTTAAACCAGTGGACATATTAAAAAGATTTCAGGTCATTTACGTATTTGTTTCAACTTAATAAAATAATTAAAAGACGAAATGAATTTTTATTTCGTCCCTGCGTCTCGCAGTCAATGGAAACATTTTTCATTTTGCATAAAGATCCTAATTATCAGATATGAGTGCCAAGCGATCGGCATAAGATAAATGGTTCCACCAACGTTAGGAATAACTATTCTTATTGAAACGAGAGCGGGGGCTGAAAAATCGAGGAGGAGAAAGCGTGCGCTCGTTTGAACGGTCAAGAACTACGAGGATGAAATAGATCGGAGATGTGCGTGGGCGTCGGCGCGCACACCGGACGCGCCGGAGCGAGGGTGTTACAAAATATGAAATTGAGCCCATTTGTTCCAGTTGCCTCTGTGAGAGCCGGGCCCCGCCGTACCGCAGGGGACCCACCCCGGGCCCCTGTGCTCTCTCCCCCACCCACGTGTTCCTCGTCCACGACCCCCTCCCGTCATCCTCTGGGCCTGGCCTAATATCATAAATCCTTCGAGGTGTTAATACGTTCGCACACTCTTCGGTTCTTTCTCGCTACGCGCCGATCTGGCCCCCACGTGGAGACGCGCTCTCGGGGACCTTCTCGTCTGCCCTTTGTCCTTGCGATACGTCCACCTTATTTGTCTTCGAGCGGGCCCCTTCTGACTTCGATTTGCCCGTGAAATGCGTATCGGGGAAATGAAACGGCCCTCGCCTCTCGTGACTTTTATTTCGAGCGTCGCGGGCCAGTCGTTGATTTACCGTTGATCATTGGACGAATTAATGGGCCAGGATATGAACGATTTTTTAAGGGCCCGTGCGAAAAGACCCCGGACCCGCATCCTCGCGTAGACGCAATTTTATTCAATTGACCACTTCGCACTTGCTGCTATTTTAACTCGAGAACCAAACATTTCTTTTTACCAGAATATTTCCATCCCATATGATTTTTTTTATATTTTATAGAAACAAGTCATTAATAATGCAATAATGCGAGCAATATTTTGAATAATGGTACTGGAATTTTTAGTGGCGACTCTGGGGCGACTGCCAAGAGTCACGTGTCAATATTACTAATTATCTGACAAATTTACTAATTTATAGGTACGAAAAGACATTAACAAAAAATACATACTGATGGAATTGAGTAACCTCCTCCTTCTCGAAGATAGTTAACAAATGATTAAGTGTTTAACATCGTAAGTGACGCTTCTTGTAAGATTGTTATCTGATGACGATACGCTTACCAACTTAATTAACTCCGATTGAATAACTAGTTTGAAAGATACGCGTAATTTAATGAGCATGTGCTCGCAACAGGATCAGGTTACTTCGACGGAAAAAGCTACTTAGTCGCTGTTTATCCGGCGATGAGGAATTCAACGGGACTGCGTAAAGGATAAATACGACGGAATATGTATCAATTACAAGGATGTACGGCCGTAAAATGTAAGTACTAATTGCGCAGCGCTTATCTGTAGCAGCGTGCTCTGCCAGCCCCATTCCAGGATTTATTTTTCTTTTTTTACGGGAAGACTTGTGCACGCGCGGAGCCCAGCCGGTCGTCCATGGAAAACGGAACGGTTCTCTCTCCCTCTCCCGTGCCCCGGCCGTGGAATTATCGCAACGCGCCGTGAAACATAATAATTAGTTCCAGTTTAGCGAGGTAATGAGCGCCGGCCTCCATTACCGACCTCATAATTGTAACCAAACCCCTATTAAAATCGACCTTATAAACGCGTGCTTTCTCCCCTCCTCGCGACCAAACCGGGGGAGGGGGGGCGCCCCCCGAGTGCACGCCGCAAACAGGGAACGCTATCTCCCTCGAATCGCATACCCGTGCCCCGCGAGTAACACCCTATAATTTCCGACATACTATACCGCCACGGTGTTATCCGGCCGATCCCCGTGGATCTCCGCCGATCGCTCGGTTTCGCTCGATTTCGAGATGCCGGTTTCACGCGGCACAACGTGCAACACGCTCGCGGTACCCCTGCCTAATCGGAGCCCATTGTGTTCGAAATTTTAATTAGCGAATCGAGCTCCGATTCCCGCTGCAATTCCATCCGGTTAATCCTAGATAGCTATCCATTCCCGAAAATAAAAAAATTTTAATTAATATACTCGCTACTTACTCAGAGATCGTCAAATTAATTTTATAAACTTTGTTATCTAGCTGTGTATAGTACACAGCATAATGTTCAGAGGTCCCATGAGAATCTTCTGTTAAATTGTTTTAATATTTCATGAATTTTAACGGTGGAGGTGAGCAATGAAATAAACGTTGGTTCATGTATGTTTTCAGTTGATCTATCCTGTTTCCATATCAGATAAACTATTAACAAATGAGAAGAGGTCAATTGTACTTATATTGTTATTTGTCATTGATATGAATTCTCGTTTCGCGCCGCGCCACAGCAAGTAGAAACAGTCGGTACTAGACAGACACTTTCCTCGAGCCGATTTCTCCAAACACTTAGCTTCAAAACTAAGTTTTACACCTTATCAATACTACTCGAACAAGTATACGGGACACACCTAACATTTTTACGTGAAATGTCGCCGTTGTTTTTAACAATACGAGAAAGTGTGTGAGAAAATAAATTTTTACTTCAGTGTATCATTAACACTAAACCTACCGAGTCTTAAAAGTAACTAATACATATTGTCTTGTAAAAATGACGATGTTGAATTTATTTGGATTTTGTGCGGTTCGTATTATAATACATGCTCTCCTAAATATATTTATTTAATCATTTCCCACGAAAGCATCTGTACAATTTCAGTAATTGTAAAATAAATCATCTAGAACGGTAATTTTGACCGGCGGTAGTAGGTTTAGTGTTAAAAACTTCTATTTCTGGTGAAAATGTTAGACGAGTCTATCAGTATAATTACTGAATTTCTTTGATCCAAGTATTATGGCTTGTGGATCTTTAATTGCATATAGGAATTTATCTCTCTCTTCAGTGGTTTTATTAAGTTGTAAAAATCGTGCCGATATTCTTATATTCTCCTAATCTTCATACCGTTTAAAATCGCACCCGCTCAGTTTTGTGAAAAACGCACAAAATCCGCAGCCTAATTATTGCTGCTACTATTATTGGTGTTTACAGGAAAACTAACCGAATCGGTTAATTTGTATAATTGACTCCCGAGCCGCTCCCGTTGTAAGCGTGTTCGAGAGATGATAAGGCTCTTAAATAATGATTCGGACGGCAGAGAAGAGAAAAAGCGGCGAACGATAAATCCATTAACGAGAACGTGGACGAAGTTCATTTAGTAACGGGGTTTGTTTTTGCGGCGCGCCGCCCCGCTCCGCTCGCGGACATCCCGCCAACTCTCACGACTTGTAAGTTAGTGGCCTGGGAGAGGCAAACCGAGGCTGTTAAAGATTTAGAGCCGGCCGTTAACGGTCCTCGGCAATTTACATTTGCGACCCGCGAGAGAGCGCGCGGCGACTTCCTTCTTTTTCAGGACGTTTCGGAGGATAGAGCGCCGCTGACTTCATATAGTTTGCAATTACCGCGAAATTATTTTCTGTTACAATTTTGCTCGGTAGCTCCCTCGAAGCAATCAATTCACCTGCTTATAAATTATTACCTCGAATGAAACTCCGCGTGTAGAATTGCTCTCATATTTCATCTTCGTGTCCTTCATATCCCTGGTGTCTACTCATTTAAATATTTATAATATTTATAATATTTATTTACTACTATAGTAAGATACTATTTAATAGTAGTATATTAATATATATCATATATTTAATATTAATTCATTAATGTCCTTTTATACAGAAGCTTTGAGGGTTGCTTTTACCCCTTCAGAGTATTTTCATATCTTTTGCTTACATTTTTAAAAAACTGTTTATAATGTATTTATGATTTGTTTAGTGATAAACTTCTCGTTAAAAGTCCACACAAGAAAAGTTTAACCGCATAAACCAGCAACACACAGAAACCGTCAAAAGCGCAACGTGACAAAGTCCGTTGCGCTAACACAGCTCCGATCAAAAGCCTAGATCATCGATCCTCTCGCTCCTCGCGCGCATGTTCCCCGAGTTTCGTGACGAGCGCTCATCGGTCCGGCCGCGAAGATTAATAATTGTCCCGATGTCTTCATTACACGTCGCGAGGCTTTCTCGCGATTCATACAACCAGGCGCAGGATCGATCTTCCGTGTCGAATTCGTTCGAGCGACGAATCAACGTCGACCGATGCGTCTCGATCACTTAGGCGACTTTGTCCTGGACAAAGGATGCCCCGACCGAAGGACACAGCGATTCGCAAGCCAATACGCGACGAGAAGAGGTCGAGGATCATCCTCGATCGGCGGAGATAACCGGTCGATCCGCGATTTTACTGCGAGCGGCACGCTTTGAGGATCAAGGGCCGCTCGCTTGAATTTCCGATCCGGATTATATTAAGATAAAGAGCAAGATGGGCGGGACCATGCGGCGCTTCAGACGCCGACGCCGATCTCGTTACAATTTCGGAAAAAGATCGGCGGGAGGAGATCGCGATGGAGATCCATGTTGGAGATCATTGGCGAGATAACCGTTTGGTTTCTTTATGCCTGCTCGGGGAACGATCTGAAACAATGCCGAGAGCTTCGTTAAAATTTGTTCGATGGGGTTAGGACCATTGACGGACCTGTTGGGACCTGTTGAAGGATTTGTTTGATGGAGTTAGGACCGTTTGTTTGATGGTGTCATTGAAGAATTAGGGGTCTCTGACTGTCACCGAAACTCTTAGGTTTGTCATTCAAGATGGTAAAATGGAAAATTTGCTTTAGAAAATGGAACTTTTGCGTTAGCTTAGCTGGAGCTAGCAATTGGAACAAGTTGAAGCTGGAGCAGAATTACATTCTTATCAGCGTGTTGATAGTAGGTAGCTATTTCCACTGATAGCTAAAAAAATAGAGTGTAGGTGGAACTGTTGATAACTTTAGGTCGAAATGGTAAAGAGCAATACAAAATAGAATTTTTGCGTTAGCTTAACACGAGCTAGCACAAGGTCGAATCGGTCATTGGGAAGCTAGAAAATCTAGAAAAATATAATTTAGGTGAATCATTTGTAACGCTGAATAGATATGGTAAAATACAATAGAAAATGGAACTCTAGTGTTGACTCGTCAGGACGTAGTATTTGGGACAAGTTGGTCCTTCAGAATCTGGGGTACAATAACGTCCCAAATTACATTAAATTACATTTTACAATAACGTCCCAAATTACATTCAATTAAATTTTACAATAACGCCCCAACCGCCGCAATAGTTCCAATTGACTGCTAAAGAATAGAACGTGGGTGGAAGTGTGTTCATAACCTTGGGTCAAAATGGTAAATAGCAGAAGAAAATGGTACTCTCGCGTGAGCCTAACAGGAGCAACTCGAGGCAAGTCGGTCACCGGTAAGGTGGGCAACAATAACGATCAACGTCGAACAGGATCTCGAAGGGACCAGTCTTTCCAGGATCTGGCTCATAATTACCCGCTTGACCAGTCGGTCCGCGAGAAGGCGTGCAGCTCGCGTCCATCTTCTCTACCGGGTTCACGATTACCGCGCGAGATTAGGACCCGGTGTTCTTCCACCGGTGTTACGGACAAGACAGAAAAAGAGAGAAAGAGAGAAAGAGAGAGAGAGAGAGAGATAGAGAGAGAGAGAGAGAGAGAGAGATCCCGTGGCCGCGTGGATCGTGAAATAAGATTCGAGCGGTCGTTCGTTAGGTTTCGCGGAACGGTGGTGCTCCTGATTGGCGTTCGCTCGATCCACTTTACAAGAGGGGAGTCCGTGAGCCGAGATAAAAGGCCGATTTTACGGGGCCTCGCGGAACTCCGCGCAGAGCCGTTCCCGAGCCATCCACCGGCCTGATCGAGGAAGGTATAAAGGGTGCCGACGGGCATTGTCTGGCGTTTAGTGCTGGCCCGACCTTTGCTACATGTATCGCGGCCCCCTCGGCATCCCGATGGGCTTCTTAAACGTTCCCCTCTCTCTCTCTCTCCCTTTTTCTCTTCTCTCCCACTCTCTCTCTCTCTCTCTCTCTTTTTCGTTCTTTCTCTCCATCGAGTCTTGCGTTTCGCAGCCGAGTCGTAATACCCGCGCTTACGACTCTGCGTCTCGCACCTATCCGATCGAGACGAAAGACGTTCCTCGTTCCTCTTCTTCTTATTCTTATTCTTCCTCCTCTTCTTCTTTTGTACCCTCCGGGACACGGCGACTTGTTCTCCTGCGGTTCGATGAACGCGCTCTATTAACCCTTCCTAGTCCTACAGTCTTCTAGTGATCAAATTATTAGGGACCGAAACCATATTTCTTAGCCACGCGACGAATACAGTGAATTCCCGCTATAAGTCAGTTGCGCGGTTCTGGCGAGAGACACTTAGACGAAATATGACGTTCTCGCCGAACGTTGCATTTGAAATACACAATGCACGCTGGAAACACAAATGTCACTATGCGTCTCTAGAGGTCACAAACCTATGTCAATTATGGTGATCCAATTATTAGGGACACACCACCGAAACCAAATTTCTTATCCACGCGACGAATACAGCGAATTCCCGCTATAAGTCAGTTGCGCGGTTCTGGCGAGAGACATTTAGACGAAATCTGAGGTTCTCGCCGAACGTTGCATTTCAAATGCACAGTGCACGCTGGAAACGCAAGTGTCACTATTCGTCTCTATGTCAGAAACCTATGGCAATTATGGTAATGGAATTAGTAGAGACACAGTGTCTAAACTATGTTCCTTAACCACGTGACGAATACCGTACTACATTAACCATTTCCTACTCCTAGTGTCTACTGTTTCCTACTCCTACTGTCTACTGTTATATTACAAAATTTGTGTATATGCGCAAATTTGATCAGTTTCGTATGAATAAAGTGAAAATATTGTAAGACGGAAGAAAAAATTTAGTTTTTGAATGAAAATAGCGCCGAGTGCAAAGAGTTAAATGATTAGAGACAGAGCACCGGAAACCATACTTGCCTGTAAAATGAGGGCACGTCGTAAGGTGTGCTAATAGAATCGCAACTTTAATATTGAACATATTCACCACTGATTCGAACATCATGGCTTGTTCACGAATAGATCGTGGATCACTATTTCTAAAATACAAGAAAACATGTATAGTCGCAAACATTAATTACATCCTCACTCAATGCCTACCATAAAAAGTTTTCCTGCTTGGTAAATCGTCCATCATTCCGATTTTTATCGAATAATCCATAAAAGTTAGAAGTTACATAAAGCTCCGCAGTTTACTCGCGAGTTTACAATTCTCATTCTCGGAACAAACATCCGTTGAACAATTCCAACGATAGTTTACCTGAAATCAGAGGAACGCGAACGTTCTCGTGAATCCCGTAGATCCGATCCGCGCGCAAAACGACAAACAATCAAGAAACAAACAATCAAGAATTTGTGTTCGCAGTCCCGTCGACTCGGACCCGGTGTATCACCGAGATCCGCCGTTTCTCAGCTTCACGCACGGCTAGATGAAAATCTCGGAAGGATAAGAATCCTTCAAACGTCGAGACGTCCTCTCCGCCGCGGAATCTATAATTAAAATCAATCAGCGGGTCTATTTATACCCATCCGCGGCACGATCGACCGCAAAAAGAAGAACGGCTATCGATTCTTCATTCCGATGTCGTAGCTCGTCACGTCCTTCTGCCCCCACCCCTCCCCCTCTTGCTCACCAACCCCCTCTGAACCCCCTTCCCCGATCATCGATCGGCTATCGCGACGCATCACCATCAGCACTTTCATCTGCCTCGCGGTTAGGCGTTATTAGAGAAAAAGACATTCGTCCACTGGCTTCCCCTCTTCGGCTTCCATCTTTAACCCTAAGCGTGCCCTCGCAAATCGATTAACGTTAAACTATAACCAGCTTCATTTTAAAAAAGATTCTCGAGAAACGTATTTACGCGTACACGTGCTTGAGTTCGAAATTTAGTCGTTGTTAGTTTGCAAAATACACCGCGCATAAGGAAATAAGGGACCCTCAAGCAGCTCTTATCTTCAAAGAATAGCAATCAACCATCGAACAATTACATTTATTAATTGCTAGACTGCGGATTTTATACATTCATGTAGGTGACTGTGCAGGTAAACATCAAGATTGAAGACATTGGAAGAATCTCGTCGCACTATTTTAGACTTATTGAAATTACCAAAAGAAAGAATTTATTTATACTTATTTATACTTATATTTATATTACATTCGTACTTGTATTTATTTATACTACTTACAATTAAATTACATTTTTAGTTTGCATAGACGTCCGCGGACTGCTAAATGGAAGACGACGATGCAGTAGAATAATCATTCCAGTAGTCAGCCATTTGGGACCAGTAGGCGTCCATCTTGCGCGTCGCTATTAGTGATGTACCATTTTCTAAATTTGTTACACGAGGACGCGAATCTATTGGATGTGAATAGGCTGAACTGCGGTCATTTTAATATTCAGTTCATCCTATCTAATAAAATAAATAAATAACAGAATACACTATTCTGTGAGCGTTGCACTTCTCACAGTTTTCGCGTCTTCCGAAAAAGCATGGTTTTTCCAGGCGCGTCGCTTTTCCGCGAAGGGTGCGACACGTCGGAAACTTTGTGGATTCTGCAGGAATTTACGTGACAGCTGGAGGCTCGGGAGTTCTGGGGTTAACAGTTCCGATAACGGACGTTGGATTTTTCCGTCGTTCCGACGGTTCGATAAAACGTCGCGCGTATGCCCGGTCGTCGGCCGCGCTTGGATATCGTTTCGCGCGCGCGGTGAAATTCCTTTCTGGGAAATTAAGCGGGCTTTCAGAAATCGACGTTGCACCTGGGGGGCCGTCGTGGCAGGAAGGACACTCTTTAAACAGAGAACGTTACGCGCACCGCGCAAATGTAAACGGCCGTTACTCCCTGACCTCGTCGTATCTCCCGTTTCCACGTCGGGTTGACACCGCGGCGCACGGAACCGCGTTCAACCGAGAATAGGATAAACCTGACTTCTCTGTGTGTACCGTTTTATGGATTTGCCCGCCGAGCCATAAAGGATAATGCCGGCGAGCGCCGCTCGGGCCACGTATTACATTTATGCATGCGTATATCACGCATCTAATTGTGCCCGAACGATTCGGCGTTACGCCGATTGTTCGCCGGTCCGGCCGTGCAAAAATTATACTTATTTGCGATTTTTGAAATTTTTTAAACCTTTCACTGCAGCGCTTTAACACAATTAAAAATTAAATTGTCGCTACAGTGGAAGAATCACATTGCTAAGGTCGAGAATCATCAGCCCGAGTAGTGTTCAGTAGTATTTGTCCAAAAATTATAGCATTCTGCCGCCATTTTGTCCGCCAATGCCCGCCAAAAATCCCGCGATTTTTTAAACCTTTCACTGCAGCGCTTCAACACAATTAAAAACTAAATTGTCGCTACAGTGAAGGAATCACATCGCTAGGAACAAGAATCATCAGTTTGAGTAGTGTTCAGTCGTATTTGTGCAAAAATTATAGCATTCCGCCGCCATTTTCTACGCCAATGACTGCCAAAGGCCGGCGATTTTTTAATCCTTTAACTGCAGCACTTTAACACAATTAAAAATTAAATTGTCGCTACAGTGGAAGAATCACATTGCTAAGGTCGAGAATCATCAGCCCGAGTAGTGTTCAGTAGTATTTGTCCAAAAATTATAGCATTCTGCCGCCATTTTGTCCGCCAATGCCCGCCAATAATCCCGCGATTTTTTAAACCTTTCACTGCAGCGCTTGAACACAATTAAAAACTAAATTGTCGCTACAGTGAAAGAATCACATCGCTAGGAACGAGAATCATCAGTTTGAGTAGTGTTCAGTCGTATTTGTGCAAAAATTATAGCATTCCGCCGCCATTTTCTACGCCAAAAGTCCCGCGATTTTTTAAACCTTTAACTGCAGCGCTTTAACACAATTAAAAATTAAATTGTCACTACAGAGTAGTGTTGAGTAGTATTTTTTGAGAAGTATTTAGTAGTAGTTTATTAGTCTTAAAAATCCTGTTTCGGGAAAATAAGATTTGAAGTTTTAAGCAGCGAGAATTTTCGATCTAGGCCAATGGAATATTATAGTTCTCGCGTTTAGATCCCCCCTCGAACGGCTTTGAAATGTAAATCGCGCCTTTTCAGTGCAGTTATCGTCGAGATATGAGAATTAATTCGCGAAATTGCTGCACCGCGTGCAAATCTCCGCAGTGAAAGACACGGTGCACCAATACGGACTGGTTACATAAAACGCGACTAAACAAGATCGTTTCATAAAACGGGAATTGATTCGTCTCGTTAATTCCTAAGTAAGACGTATGATACTATAAATAATTTCTCCTTAAGGCCTCTCAAGTTATTACTATAATTCTTTTCGTTTGAAACGCGTGTAGAATAGAAACGGAGGTTTTCGTTCGAATATCAAGTTTATTATTAGTGACTTTTAGTGTTGGAGCTGAGACCCAGTTTTGTGAAAGTGCTCCGACCGATGCAATAATTGTTTACTTCGTTTCTGTATATTGTATGTTGCGAGCTAGCAAAGAGTAAGAATAGACGACTACAATATAACATTTTAATATATTATATTCTTTGATATAATAATTCAATTTAATGATTTCACATTAACTTATCAATTTATTTTTTAGTTAAAAATGGAGAACAACCATGTCATACAATTAGTCCGTCGTACAAGGTAGTAGCTTGCAATTTAAAGATGGTAACATAAATAAATCCTTCAGTTGTGATGATATAAAAAATATTTTCTACGTAATTTGTTGGAAATGAATTTCATATTTAATTGTTATTTTGTGTGATTAATATCTCGCGAGTAATATTAATATTACGTGTCACCAATTGTACATTTAGGATTCTTTGAGCATTTACGTTTTATAGAACGGGAAAAAATTGTTGGATGCCATTTTCCACGAATTGTATAATTATTTCTATATTGCAGCTTCTAGAGTGCTTTTAATTTTGTGTGATTAATATCTCGTGAGTAATTGTAATATTAACCAGTTAACTGTGTTTGACGAGCTATAATTCAAGAAAACAGCTATAATTCAAGCAGCGGTTAATTTTTGCGACGCAACTTAGGTACACATTTTTCAAAGAGGTCGCAACAGCTAACCGGTTAATATTATGTGTTACCAAACGTATATTTAGGATTCTTTGTGCATTTAATTTTTGTAGAACGGGAAAAAATTGTTGGATGCCATTTTCCACGAGTTGTATTTCTGTATTGCAGCTTCTAGAGTGCCTTTTCAAAAAGTCAATGTGATTTAAGTTGTGTTGTGATTATTTCGTCTTGAAAACTGACCGCAGGTTTCCGAAACAAAATTTCTCCAACAATCGCAAAGAGGAAGCTGTAAGACAAGGGCTATAAGACGTATCCTTCAGGAGAAAAAGAGCGGCGTATCAATGCTGGCATACCTGAGCCAACAACGCGTCCTCCCCCACACAGAAAGTGGTCTTCACACGATACGGGCAGCACCATAAACCCGCGACAATTTCCGGATAGCTAGGCGAGCCATTTACGGGAGCTGCCTAAGAAATTGTCATACGAGAAGTTCGCGGCGCAGGGAGCGAGAGCGGTCTTTCTTGCCGGGCCGGCAACAATCGTATCTCCATACAAATTGAACCGATCAACGCTGCCTCGGGACTTGAAATTACTCCCGGAGCGGTGCTCATTCCACAAAGGATACGTCACCGGAGGCGCGGGCACCGAGAAAACCTTTCCGTTCCATCTTCCGTCGATCCCGCTGATTTTGCACGCGTGTCTGTTACGCAAACAGCTCGCTGGAAGAACGCGGGGCTTACTCACCGACCAACTTCTGTTCCCTCCGCATTCCAATTAGCCGTCGCGTCGGACCGTTCGGAATCGACGCGGACACAATGGCCCGAACCGACGGCAGCTAATCGCGTACCAATTAATTCGCGCAATCAACGATTAATAATATATTCCGCCGGCCTTGCCGCTCTTTCGACCGTCCCTGTTTGCATCGCGGTGTAGCCTGAGAAATCCTTTCATCTAGCCGATTAGAGCAACAAAACGTCCATCATCGCTATCTAGTCAAAAGAATACACTTTTTAGAGTGCCTCGTTCTCTTACAGCGTGTTGACAGCGATCAGGCAACGTTCGCCTGGATCGTAACCGGCATAAATTATACATGCAATCGATATTCTCTTTTTTAAAAAAGCAGCTCCTTTATTAATTAAGCTCTTCATCTACAACATAAAATAAGAACTCAATTTTTATATTTTTCACAATTTCTGCAGCTTCTTGCAGCTGATATAAAAGACGTTTATTTTTAAAAGAGTCTGCGCTCTATTCATCTCTTTTTAATTGGAACAAAACACTGCTTTCTTGTTAACCCTTTGCAGTCGGAACAATTTTCAACTCGAACACCATACATTTCTACCTATCTAGATAATTTTTTTCGTTTTATGCATAAAAAACTGATGCAAAAAATATTTTGATACTTTTAGTGGCGGCTCCCGACTACTAAAGGTTAATATTTGGCCTTTAGAGTAAATGTATGATCTGATCCAAATCCGACCTCTATACTCAAAAAATTCCCAACGGACAGATGTTTATACAAATATCTTGCCGAGTGTACTGCACTCTTAACTGCAGCTCAGAGAACAGCCTGCATTGCAACTGCGTAAAATCCTCGGTGCAGTTACGAGGCGGAAAAGTCTTCCGAGGCGGATGCGCGTTTATTCGCGAGCAAGGAAAATGGCGTCGGACGGGAGGGACACATAGCAGCCGGCGATTTCCAGGGAGAACGGTGTCCGGCGATAATTCGCGTTTCTAAGGGTTTTTGCGGTGGTTATGGTAAAGGGTAATGATAATTAAGTCGGGGAACGGTTGGGCCATTTTGGACGTTGCGGTCCTAAGGTTAAAGCCTGGTTCTCAGGCAGCGCCGTCCCATACGTCAACTTATTTACGTGGACGTAGGCGAATGCCAACGACGCGACGCGACGGTACCTTGGGGCATAATAACACGTTTATGGGGGGATCGGGTAGGATAGCGTTGCGTTTATATCGAATTTCTTCGCCGCATTACTTTGTCAGTGATAGTCACTATGAGCACGATATCCTGGCAGGTCGTGGGGACGGGGTAGGGGGAGGAGGGAGGGGCACAGGGGAGGAGAAGAGGGGGACGGACAGAGAGGAATACGGCGCAAGGCTGCCGGTCGGCAATGCATGAGCATGCATTACCCAAAGATTACGATTATTTTATTACACTATACGCGCCAGTCGTAAAATTCGCGTGCCATTTTAACAACTGGCTTCCTGCTGATGCCGGTCTATACCGAGCCGGCCGATCGCGGTTAGGGGACAGGCGTGTGGACGAACCTGGGTGCTTTTTAATTGATAAGTAAATCACCGTGAACCGGGTACAATCGGCGGAGAGAGAGAGACCCTCTCCGATCGCGGACGGTCCACCATCGTCGGCCCCGGCGGTTTTTGTCGCACTTTCTTTCCTAAGTGACGAGAGATTGATGCGCTTCCCGGCTAATTCCCACGGGGACCGGGATTTTCGATGCGCTCCGGCATTATTTCGCTGTTACGCCTGATGGATTAAGGTTGTCACTTTACGCCGGAGATTTATTAACGCGTAGAAAGGATTGAGTCGCGCCGAAACGTCACCAGAAACGACATATGCGATGATATTTAGTAATTATTAGAAACCCGCGACGACGGCGATCCGTACGCCGAACGAAAGAATTGACTAAGATTAATAAACGTGCTACATTAGAACCCTTAATCAACGATATAAATTTCTATTTAGCCGCGATCTTTATAAATTAATTTACGCGCGGCCCGCGGCCACGGACGCTTTCAAATCTGATATTTTATCATATTTCGAGGATGTTTATTCCGCCGTCCGGTTATAAATTTTCAATCCGCCGACACCGCAGGGGTGATAGAAAGTTTAGAAGATGGTCTCTGATTGAGCTGAACCACGCGTTCAGGTGAATGGTAACGGGTTCTATTTTACTTATGCAAGTGACGGTAGAATTTAGTACCTAATTGACATTTGCGCTAAAATATCTTCAGCTTTTCTGTTCTAATTCTCCGACGTACGCTCGCTGATATTTCTCAGCTTTTACCGCGTCGGAGGAAAGTGCTCGAGCATGCGACAGCGTTCTAATAAGAAATTTTTGGCTTTTTACCAATTACTTATACGCTAATCAAAAATGTCAGAACTAGCAACAATAATAATAATAAGAAGAACAAGATCTACAATTAATAAAAATATTGTTGTTCGACGGAGTATGCTTCCCGGCTGACCCTTCCCAAAGGGTCCTCCATCAAAATCAAGGTCACGACCCCTCCAAAAAGGCGTCCCCCAGAGTCCACCATCGTCCAGGCTGACAGAAGCTTGACAAAGACCGCAATTAGGGAAAAGTGACGGCACAATACCACCGAAACTGTAATATTAATAGCGAACACGACTTTTAGATGCGCTATAGAGGTTACGGAAGCCCATTGGCGGCGACCATTCGTCCGGCCATTGTGGTCCTCGCAGTGGGAGCGCGTTTACACGGTCTATCGTTTGGTTTCCGAAGCTGAAATTTTTGTGATGCCGGGCTCCTTTGTACACCACCGACGTCGTTCTACTATGTAGCCCGTGTTCCTGCTTCACGGTAGCCACATACGTCGGTAGCCGACGGTATTTACCTACTTACGCGGTCGCAGCCACACACGTGGCGCGATGTGTGTGCATGCGCTGTCCGGGCATAATGCTCGAGAAATATGAGCTCACGACCCCCGGCCATACGGATTCTGATGATGAGAACGAAATGAGGCTGACCGAGGTAGCAGCGTCCGGAGGAGATCGTAGAGTGATTCATTGGCGGGCAGCCCGGGGATTAAAAATTGCCCCGTGTCGGAGGTCGATGGTATTTTACCTTGAAAATCGAGCGGTTGCCCCCATTTCATGGTCCTCAGGGTTTCAACTATCTCTCAATGTCGTTGGCTTCGAGGGACCGTCGAAATTTAGGCGAGCGAATTCGTCTAGTTTAGACCCAATAAACAATCCATAGTTCTGATTGACTGCTCCATTAACACTGCAAATATTTTTTAATTATTTCTTAATTCAAACCTGAATGCATAGGTAATTGGTATAATTAAAAATATTAGAAGAATTTTCTTTCACATGAAATTAGGATCTGGTCTTAGCAATTTGGACCCTATTTGGACCCCTTCACTATTTACTAACCTCCAAATTGACTACTTTGCTTAGATTGTTTTGTAAATGAAGTTTTGCTCATAGTCTACCAATTTGTGAAAAGAAGTTTGCCAGAAACTATTTCGAATTCCTATCATATACTAATTCCTGTGTAAACATGGAGGATTGACTACAGTATAAATGAATCGAAAAGTTGCGAAATTACTAGTTCACGGTAACAACAGCTCATGGTAATAGAACGCCGCATAAAGAGCAGAATGTTTAAAAAAATGTTGTGGGAAGATATCGATACCAATATTTATCCGTGCCCGCTGGCCGTTCCCAGTTCACCGATTTGAATGAAAATCCAGTTGCATAAACTAGCAGCGTCGTGATTATAGGATCGTTCCCAAAGACCATCAATCGCGACACGGGAGAGCAACGCCGCGCCGCGGGGAAAATAAAAACATTCGCGAAGCGGCGTCCGCTTGCTTCGCGAGCATCATACAATTATTCTATGCTGGTTACCATACAATGCTTACTTAAAGTCAGAGATTTCGTCGCGCGATTTCTAAGAGCCACCAGCAAAATGGCTTCATCGGCCGGCCGCTTTGCATACGGCTCCGTTTCGACTCCTTCGCCGACAGACGGCTCGCGAAACTCTTTTCCGACACTGTACAACAAATGGCGGCATGCTTCCAGTAAGATCACACTTTTCTTCCCATCTGCACGCTGGTATTTTTATCTCGATCCTGAAAGACTTGTCATTAATCTTACGAATATTGTGCTTGCAGGATTTATGTTTTTTACTTATATATTTTCTTATGGTTTTCATATCATTGTTTATTATTGCCAGCACTCTTTTCCGACACTGTACAACAAATGGCGGCATGTAAGTAAGATCACACTTTTCTTCCCATCTGCACGCTGGTATTTTTATCTCGATCCTGAAAGACTTGACATTGATCTTACGAATATTGTGCTTGCAGGATTTATGTTTTTTATTTATATAATTTTTCATGGTTTTCTCATGGAGGGTAATATTGATACTTACTTGATCAATCGATGGTCAAGATTAACAACTATCTACAGGGTACTGGTAGCTTTGTTGAGATTGATTATTAAATTGTGGGTATTGCATATTTGTAAAAAATTAGTAGGAGAAATATAAAATTGTAAAAACATTATAGGAGCCGATAAACATTCTTACATCATTAGGTGTACTTTATTTATAGTACTTCCTGCATAACCCCCTTATTAATAATGTTTACTAAATTATCGTAAATTAATAATTCTTAAATTCTTCTGATGTACCCGCAGTTTCATGTGCTCCCACTTCAATCCTGTCACAAATGCATAAAATCTGCAGTCTAGTATATCCTAAACATGTTCGTACTGTTTACAGGATGCATGGAGCGTGACCTTCACGAGTAAGTCATAACGAATGGAGACCAACAAATACTATAAACTACACCATAAACGTGTCCATTCGTTAGTAACCACCACGCAATAACAGAAAGCGATATAATAGGAGATGACGAACAGAAATAATCAAGAAGTTGATTGCCGATAAATCGCAACTTTCCAACACCCTAACCTAAAACCCGTCCGAGACCAAAGCCGCGCAAAATAATTCCAATAAACCAGAGAGCCGAAGGTGCGATCACTTTTCCGCAGCAGCAGGAAGTCCCGCAAAGCGGATTTTCTCCGGCAGGAGAGTCCATCGTCCAATTTGTTCCGAATAAAATGGCACCCGGACGGCGTGGCTCATCCTGGGAATGCTGGCCGTTAGAAAACGCAAAGAAAACACCGTCCGGCCTCCCGTCGTGACTTTTCCGCGCAATTACACACCTCATAAACCTCTCCTCGCAGCCGTTTCATTCCCGGTCCCGTGTTTATCGTTGCTAGCGGCGCGATCGCCTCGCCGTCCAATAATAATACCATCGGCCGTCCATAATCCGTCGTATCATGACGTTTGCTCGGCGTGTCTGGTCTTTTGTGTCGGGGGATCCTGCGCAGCCCGATGGCGGCGGGTAACTCGCAGTCGAGGCCTGGTGTCACGGGCAACACAGGTGCACAATGCACGCGAGAATAGTCCCGTACGGTAGACTACTTAAAATGCATTGGCAATAAGCCACGTCGCGTTACGCGTCGGCTGCGAGTTGTCTATGGTCCCGGCCACTCAGGCTTAAAAGTTCCTCGTCTAGTCGCATAAGCGGCAGAACCGGAGGAGCCCGATGCGCGCCGCGGTTTCCGCTGCAGAATGCACCACCGAGCTGCAGTCCTTCGTCAAGCAGAAAGAAAAGCCTGAGGAGGGTCGTGAGAAGGAGAGAGAGAACGACGACCGAGGATTGCGTGAAAACGCAGGAAGAGGGAGGCTAAATGGCACTCGCCGATGCGTTTCCGTTTACGACAACCCTCGGACAGGGTTACCGGGACCCTCGCAACCACGCAGTAAATAATACCATGCGTAATTAGGATTGTCGCGTGTGGTGCACGGCCGAACACGCCGGTTCTCCGTGTATTAGCTCGCTCGCTCTCCCGGGCCTCTGTCTAGTCACGGACGGATCGATTTCACGTTTCTTGCGCGATAGCTCGCTTATTTAATGGCCCCCCGGGCTCCTAAGAACCGATCGTTCCGTTAATTACCTTGAGAATTGTACTAATTGTGCGCCGTGGGCGTCATTGTGCCACCAGACACCCTGTGGGGTATTCGGATACCGAAGGCGGTAAAACACGGTTTATGATTGAATTCGCGTATTTGTTCTTCGGCCTTTTATCACGGTTAATTGGAACGCGTGGTTGCAGTCTTGGTGGGCGAGAATGGTCTATAAACTTTGCCGTGCCTATTCCAAGTCGTATCGACTCTTATCGATTTGATTTACAATCTGTATCGATATTGTATCGACACTACTTAACAAGCATGCTGTCACTGATTTTACTATTGTCTCATTTTTACTTATCACTCAAATTCATTTAAGAATCGTTTACTCGACTTTGATCATTATTTCGTTTCTTTTCTGCGATATCGATGCAATTGAGAAATTAGAAAGTGGAGGGTAATTCCGAAAATACCAGAGATTCCAAAATGAAATTTCAATACAATAGAACTACAATATAATATTAGGTGTACAAACTACATTCGTGGCATTCATAATTGAAGAGCTGTAGCTTTATTTTAAATCCAAATCTTTCATCCTTCACGTTATTAATTATTTGTAAGGTGGAGTAAGTGCACAAAATATGACGGACAAGATTTTCGATAATGTACATTGCTTCAAGCGTAAAGAAAAAGCTGTTAATTAATTTGTGCACCTAATATAATTATTAGACTGTGGATTTTATGCACTTACGTGGAAACAGCGCAGACCAAAGTTAAAATAGTGAAAACATTCGAACAATCTAAAAATACTGTTTCATTATTAAGAAGAATCCTTTATGTTGTAACGAATGAAAACAATTTCTATTTTGCATATCAATCTGCTGTCGAATAATTATACAAAGCACCTAATGTTCGAATATCTGTCCGATCCGCTGGGTCCCGCGATTTCTTTTCTACCGGCGAGATACTTTCGCTAAAAATTCGCCGACGCCGCTCATCATTGGTCCGTGGGAACCTGGATTCCGTTCCGAAGTTTCGAAACAGAAATCTACAATTCTATCCAGCAGGATTCCAAGGGGTCAGGATCTCTGGGGAAGCGACGCGGCACTTTTTGCCAGGTCCATTAACCCAGACCGGCGCGGCGCGTCGGCAGGTTCGTTGTTCTAATTTTCATACGGTCAGGTTCGGAGCGCGAGGTCGACGCGCGTTGGGTCGAAGACCCCGCGGCTCTCCGGCTCGGTAATTAATTGGGAACAGTATTAAAATGATCGGCCTATCGTTCTTCCTCGTCCATAAATACCTCGCCTCGCCTCGGTTGCCGGGTTGGAGCAAGAACGCGACGTTCCCTCGCCGCTGACAGCCACTTTTTAATCATGTCCTTCTTTTTCCGGCCGTCGATAATTCATCAACTTTTTTTTTCACCTGGCCCCGGACACTGGCTATGATTTCGGGCTTTCGCACTATTTCGCGTACGTTCCAGCAATGCACTCTTTTCCCGTGGAGCTTCAGGATTTCGGGTGCAAGCCTTGTCCTTTTGGAATCATTCTACCACTATCTTGAAAGCATTGTGTCTAGTTACATACACGATTAGAAGTCTGATTAGTTGACCGTGGATTTTTACGTATAATAGAAATTGTCTAAGTGGATTGCGAGAAATAGAAGTTATATAAATATGTACATATTTCGTCTTCGAACACTTTGACTGCCATGTTAGTTACGTATGAGTGACATAGTTATTTTTATCAACTTTGAAAATAAATTATTATTACAATTTATTTGATAAACCAAATTTATTTAGGATCTATGAGGTGTAACAAGGTTACATTAGCAATGATATATCTAGGGTCTTCTATTTTTATATTATTGAACAATTTGTTTAGGCTTTGTGTGACTTTTATGAGCATTCATGTGACAGTCAGTGGTAACACTAAACCTACCACCGGGGGTCAAAATGATCGATTCCAGATTTTTTATTTTACAATTACTGAAATTATAAAGATGTTTTCGTGGGAAATGATTAAATAAACATATTTAGTAGAGCATGTATTATAATACGAAACACACAAAATTAAAATAAATTCAATCTCGTAATTTTCATAAGACATGTACCAGTTACTTTTAACAAGTTAACAAGTTAAAAAATAATATAACAGTATCATTAAATCTTCAACTGCTTTTACAATCATATAGCAAACCTATTCATTTTTCCCACAAATCTACAGCTTGCGGAACATTGGTAAAACAATTGCAAAATGACACAAAAGCTACAAAGGCTAACTGGCAAAGACCTCAATAATAAAAACTGTTAATTATAAATCACCTCCAAGAATCATTAACGCTCGGACCGGGACACCACGGGGCGGCGATCTACGTTCCGTTTCTGGATCCATGGTCGATCGTGGAGGGGAATGGACATCCGGACGTCCCAGGATTCATCCGATACGTCCCTCCCCATCATTCTCTTGTTGCACTACCGTGGTACGCGGGCAAAACGGTGGTCGGAGATATCGCGAGTGCTCGTTCGAGAGCGAACGAGGTGGTTGAAACGTAATACTGGTAACGAGTACCTAATTCAAGCACGCCCGCGTCATAAGTCCGGCAAAGCACGCTGTAAGTTGCCCCCGCTAGTCGTAATGGTGTTTATGGGCAATTCCCGGTGGCCGTGGTGCTGGTAGCAAACGGCGAGCTCGCGCCTCGATCCGCTTATTCCGGAAACGTATCGACGATCTTCTACGACTGGAATTCCACTTTTCCCGCGCGAATTTGTAGCTGGATCGATCGTACCATATCTAACCCGACGCGATAATAATTATTCTGGCGTTCTTGTTCCACAGATCTGGCAAGTAAGGAGCAATCTGACTGGTAAGTCGAACAATAAAACCATTGATACAGTCTTTTCTCGATATATGTCGCGGATACTTGGCTGATAAAAGTCGCAGAACTATCCCCACTACTTCCCTATACTCCGTGAGGGGTCACCAAGATCGAGAGGCCTCGGACGCCGAGTAGCGTAAACATAATACGGGTGTGGTATGTCGCTGGCGACGATATATGTCGCTGGCAAGAGCGTGTTGTTGACATATATGGAGAAAACACCGTATTGGGGAGACAATGATGTTTTACTTGACTTCTAGTTTCTCATAAAATCAAAGTACTGCATACATCCGCAGTGTTCATTATTAAATAAATAACTGAAACAATGATAAATATAATGTAACTTGTCTACGGGTATCACATTGCTATCACACATTTATATGGTAAAAATGAAAGCAACTTGCATTACTGAATAATAACAACACGACAGAACTAATAAATTGATTGAGACAATTCTGGACATAATCAATTGATTTGTTTAGCGGTGTAAACAAACGGCTGTGGGATGGAGTCTACGGTCACACTATAGACAGCCTAAATCACTTGGGGGACCTCAGTCATGTTTTTCCGAAACTGATGTACATTGTAATGTCCTGTTACATTGTAATCAGCTTCATTGCTTTGAAATATTTTAAGCGACCTAGAGCAGTATAAAATCTCTTGTAAGAAATTATTTTAATTGGGAGAATATAGATCATTGATATAGTATAGATCAGGGGTCGGCAACCTATGACCCGCGGGTCACCGAGTGACCCATTTGATAATTTCAAGTGACCCACTTTAGTTCCGAAAATACAGTATAATATATAAAAATAAATTATAAAACATAAACATGAAACATCAACTATGTTTGTAATTATTTTCTTAATAAAATATATCTTATTATTTACTAAATGACTGTTTTAATACGAAAATATCTCTGACCCAAAAATACTCACATTTTGGTTGATTTTGACCCGCGGCCAAAAAAGGTTGCCGACCCCAGGTATAGATCATATAGTATATAGTATATAATAGAGTATACACAGAATATAGATCATATAGTATAGATCATTGATAAATCAGCCTCCGATGGACATCGACGCTCGTGAAAACCGATTATTTGGCGAAGAAATGGAGTGGAATCGTGGAATCGGATTGACTCGCGTAATCGGATCGAAATAATTCCGTCCCGATCCCGTAGGATCGGGGTCGAAACTCGCTCGGCGAGTTCTCACTGCCGTTCACGCGCTCGTAAAGCTCGTCCATTTGAATATGAATAAAGTGCGTCGGTTCGGTCCGGTACGCGCACATCCCCGGCAATCCGAGAGCTGCTACGCTCGGCCGAACTCAGGAGTGTTTTACGCGCACGCATTTATGGATTGTTTAATGGCGGCCGCCTACAAATTAGACGAGCGGTAAATCAGCGATCGAGCGGACCACACTCGCGGTCTGGTACAATGCGCAGGGGCCGACGGTGCGGGCATTGTTGCGGGCCCGGGCGTCACGCCTCGGCCAATAAAATATTGGGTGCACGCGAGCGTCCGCGAAAGGCGAGAGCGACAAAACCACTTCGAGGGATTATATTCGTGGTCCTTCCTCGCCGAGGAGAAAAGCCCGGCTCGCTCGTATATCAAACACCAACCGGATAAAATACGTCCCGGGATAGGAATAATGAGCCGTCGCGTGGAAACGCGTGTGAAAACTCGTCGACCACCATTGTACCCAGCGACGGTAAAACCCGAGACGGAAAAAAACCCGGAACGCTATAGCCGACGCAAAATCAACTGGCCTCGAGAGGCCACCTGACCCCCCACCTACTCGCCATATTTTCTCCGGATAATGAGATTTCAGTGTTTAGAAAGGCGATACGATAATTCGGAGAACGGTAGTCGATATGCAGTTGCAACTCAGCCCTTAAGCTACTAAACCCTTTGCACCACGATTTATTTTACGGTTTCAGTGATTCGAACTTTTACTACAGTTTGTAATTTTCTAAACAAGGAGAAAATTTATATTTATTGTGTGCCTATATGTTCTCCAATAACTGAACACTAACAAAACCAAAGTAGAATTTTATTTCGGTTTAAAGGAAATTAATAACAGATATTTATTAAACTTTGTCCAGAATCATCGTCACGAGTATGACACGATATTGCAGGGCAAGGGACTAAATGCTTCTGAGGACAAATACAACGCTATCTCCAAATAGCGTCACTCAGTGAAGTTATTAAACATTGGTATAATATTGTCTTTATTATTCAATTTTCTACTTGCAATTTAATTTGTCTTTACGAAACGTTATTCCATGAAGGTATTAAATATAGGTAAAGTATTGATTTTTATTATTTACCCCTTTCGCAACCGAGGCAGTGTTGGCTAGTATACAAACTTGCCGTACCAATACACCGTCGGTTGCAAATATGTTAACCGTCTATTTTCGGTTTAATTTTAATCATACCAAGTTTTGTAAACAGTTATTGCTAGAATAATTTTTTAAGACTGCTAAACCGTCCTTTTTAGTTCATGAAAAAATTTAAATCTTGAAACATACCTCCTTTGCCGTACCAATACGCCGTCGGTAGGAAATGTGTTAACCGTCTACGGTTTAATTTATTTACGGTTTAATTTTAATCATACTAAGGTTTATAAACAGTTGTTGCTAGAATAATTTTTTTAAGACTGCAAACCCCTCCTTTTTAGTTCCCGAAAAAATTTAAATCTTAAATCTCCTGTCCGGAGTCCGTAATGCAAACACGGTAAACAAAATCGATATCAGTTACGATATGTTACAAAATAAACCCGTGAACAATATGTTGAGGCATTCAACGTTGCAAACATCGCAAATTCGTACTAGGATTTCAGTTACGAAAGTAACCTCCGCAGCCAATCAATTTCCACACGGTCATGCTCTCCTAATAACATTACAGATTCATTGTAAAAGTACATAACACACCTAACTATATATCTCCCGCAAATGTTAATGTAAACGAAAGCGTGGCGATTCGATGTGAAATTCATTAGTTCCGAAACCGATCAATTTCTGCGCGGCTATAATCTCCTAATAATATTGCAGATTAATTGTAAAACAAATACCCCAGTTGCGGAATATCTTGTAAACGGTAAATAAAATGTTGAACGGGAAAAATCGGGGACGCGGGCGAAGAGCCCGATTTCCTCTCACCGAGAAAATCGGCAACGGTTAGGCTAGCGGATTATGATCGGACTATAGCCAGGTAACAGGGCCGCTTCTCCGCGGATTTTCCCATAATGTCAGTGGGTTAGCCGCGGCCGTGTTTTCTAAAGAGGCCGCGTAACGCGCGGAAATCGTGATTCGCGGCCGATTATCGATGCACCGGTCTCGGTAACCGCGGCGTACGTGCATTTCGTCCGACTTTCTCACGCTGACTATTGTCATCATAATGCCGCTCGGCATCGCCACGTGAATTACTTATGATTTTTCCGGGAATCTCGGCGAGCTTCTGGCGAGGAGGTATCTGCGCGATCGGTTTCTATCAGGGGGACACATGAGTAATCAATTATTTTGAAATTTAAAACAAACTGTAGTAAATTCAAGTTTTTATTTCTTAATTTATTATATAATCTCCATCATCGTCAAAGTCAGTTTACCATCTTTCGTGAAAATTTTCTCCTTAAATCTTCCACGGAAGTGAATGTTTTATTTCTTAAATAATGCTCCAGAGATCTGAAAAGATGATAGTCAGAGTATGGTGCTGAGCATTGTCAATTTGCAGTATTACACCTTTTCTGTGGACTAAAGATGACCTCTTTTTCAATAGTTCTGACTACAGCCGTTGTAATTGCTAACAATATAACTCAGCAGTAACTGTTTCTCCAGATTTCAACGACTCAAAGTGAATTATGCCACGATAGTCCCAGCAAATGAACAGTAACACCTTTCTAAGTGATAAGCTAGGTTTAGGGGTTGATATTGCAGTTTGATTTGCAGAAAGCCATTCCTTGGAACGCTTTATGTTGTCATAAAGAATCCATTTTTCATCTCCGGTAACGATTCTGCTAAGAAATGGACCTCTACGAAATCTGGATAGCAATGAAGTGCAAATTGATCGACGAATATTCTTGTTGGTCTCAGATAATTGATGCGGTACCCATATTCCTTGCCTGTATGCTTTTTCCATTTCGTGTAGGTGCCTTTGTATAGTTGACCATGTGGACCCAAGGCTTCTCGATAATTCTTGTATACTTAATTTTGGATCTGCTTCCACTAGAGATTTTAGGGTGTCATTATCAAATTCAACTGGTCGTTCACTTCGAGGCCTGTCGGAGAGATCATAATCACCAGCAGCAAACCTTCTGAACCAACGTTGACACTTGTTGACCTTCAATACATCTCCATAAACATCGCGAATTTTCTTTGTTGTAACCGTTGCATTAAATCCTGCATGAAAATGAAAAAGTATATTTTGAACACAGGCTGCTTTACCGAAATCTGTAAAAGAATACGCGTTTCCTCTTCAACGATCGGTAGAGAACTAAAGGCAAAAGAAATTCTTTGCAAATAATTGATTACTTATGGGTACCCCTAATGCTTCCGTATTAAAACTGCATCGGCGCATTTCTCGGGGACCGTTCGATAGAGATCAAGAAAGCGGAGACTTCGACTTCGGAATCTGCATAATCGTCCGCGAGTAGGATCGGTTCCTGTTCAAGGCCTCCTCCGGCGACTGCGTTCCGCTGCATTGTTGCGCTCCGCTCGAAAACTGTGCCCGATCGCGGTCGCGACTTTTACCTCGTGAAGAGCTGTCCGCCGGTGAATCGGTTGCAAACCGATCGTGTGCCGTTCGTTGCCAAGGAAAACCGCGCGGATCGGTCTCGAAGGCTGTTCGCAAGGAAACTTTCGAACGCAACGGCAACCGGCAGCTACGCCGGCATAATACGCGCGGCGAGTCATACGAAGCATTAAAAGACACACCGTGCGCGCGAATAGTGATTACTGCGAGGCTGCTCGCAGCTATGGCTGTGCAGGTTGATTATCTCACCTGTCTGGACTCTTTTACTCTCGCTGCTGCTGCTGCTGCTGCTGCTATAATAGGTTCCTCGTCCCCGTGGTCTACCGCTGCCGCCACTCGCTACGCGATTATGTTTCTTGCTCCCCTATATCCTTGCCCCCACCCCACCGCCCACATACCACTATACTTCTTTCGTACCAACGTTCCACCACCTTTTTTCAGGCCCGGTCGCAGAATAACACGTGCTACCGATGGAACGGTCTTAACGGACACACACTCGACCATTATTATTAGAACCCTAACTCGGCCGAGGATCAACTGCGAAGAAGATATGTGTAATCTTCAATGATCGGTCGAGGCTGAAGAGGGTAGTTGCACCGACGGGTGTAATACCCCGGTGAACGGGGTATAATTTTCGGCTTTTTGCCGGCGGGACGGGTTAACTAAGTAATTTCATTTTATATGGAGTTTGACAACTTGCTCTGTTTGATGATCAGGTATTCGTCTTCTGAAGACCCGGGGTTGGCGAACGTATTTTATGCTCGCTCTCGATGGTAATTTGTTTAAAATTGATATTTACCAGCGTTACTGAAATTGGCTTTTTATCTGTCTGGTGGACGATCACTAGACCGTGGATTTTAAGCGTTTAAGGGAAAAATGAGTAGGAACGCTCATTAAGAACATTAATATATGAATCCCAACCTATTGAAATTATTATAGCAAAGTGAGAGCTTCTGTTTCGCTACTGCTCATTGTAATCGATGCAAACAATTCTTAGTAGATGCACATTTTTAGCAGACACATTTAGTAGGTGCTGTACCTAATCTCCATGAAGAGTCTGATTCGATAGTGCTAGGGGTTAAAATTCACACATATATTTTACCAAAACTAGTCCAACTTACCATCTTACCACGAAAATTCATTCACAAATTGGGCCAACAACTGCGTAAATTTAAGCTTCAATTGCCTTTAAGCGTACAAACATTAGTTGCACTATCCAACGTCAATACTTGTTTCTCATTTCTAATTTTTTAAAAAAGTTGTAAACTACAAATCTTATTAGACCTAAGTTAAGCTAATGCGCGTACGTAATGTATATATTATGTATCATCTTACAATTCGTGCAGCAAAAATGAATCTCATTTTAGGTTTTACACTTGATTGCCGGATGAAAAAGAAAGTACATCTGGGCAGTTAGTGATTGCCTCTGACATTTTGGTGGTATTCTATGACAATGAGGGTGATTAGGTACCTACCTTCGTAATTCTATTAAAAACCAACATATGTTTTAAAAAAGATTATTTAAGTTTTTCTATATATATATATTAGTTAACCCCTTGCACTACTATTTATTTCGTGATTATAACGATTAGAAATTCTTCATCGTTCAAAATATCATAGAAAAAAAAGATAGTTAAAGGTATTACAGGCAATTATTAAAGGCAACTACAACAAAATAGAATTTGATTTCGGTTTAAAGTTAATGAATAACTCGACTGCGGACCTTTATGCAAAATAAAAATTCTCTACCTGAATTGCAACAAACTGGAGTAAAATAGAAATTTATTTTCTCTCTTAATATGTTTAATAGGTTGAAAATAATGTAACATCGTATTAAAATTTTTCTAATGTTTTCACTGTTTTAACATACGCCTACCCATTTTTGTCATAAATGCATAAAATCCGCAGTCTATTAACAACATATATATTTACTAGATTCTGTTCGGAATTCTGTTCTGACTCGATACTGTAGGGCAAGGGGTTACTAAAAAAAGAAAGAAAGAAAAAAAATATGGTATCCAGAACACGAAACGCAGGAACGAAATGTCAGTGAAACCACCCCGCCAGAGAGTCTCGGGGCTCGTTCGGCCGGCTATTAAAATCGAATAAAGTTAAATAACCAGTCGCGAGTGGCCAATCGAGTCCGATCCGTCAGCATCACCGGTAGTTCCGTGGCACGGAAACCAATTTGAGCCTTCGAGGGAGGTTGTATCGAATCGCTGAAAGAACCCACGCGGCCGTATAGAAAACTCCATTAGACGTTAGATCGTTCTTCGTCTCGCGGGTCGTGTGTGCATCGGCTTGGCTCTGCCGGTTGCATCGCGTTGCGAAGCGAGACGAGAAGAGAAGAGGAGTCAGGGCCCGACGAAGGGGGACGGGGGCAGGAGTTTTGCGGCGGCGGCGGCGGCGGCGGCGGCTGCAACCGCGGTGCCAGCGAGCAGAAGAACAGTCGCTTTTTTGTCCAAGTCAATATATCAGCGCGGGGGCCATGTCTAACGGGTAATGCACTGCTCGATCCCTTCTGCACGACGAAAGGAAGCTGCTGCTGCTGCGACTGCAGCCTCTGCACCGTTGCTATTGCCGGTGCTGCTGCTGCTGCTGCTGCAGCTACTCCTGCTGCTGCTGTTGCTGCTGCGGCTGCTGTTACGGCCGCGGAACGCTCCGGGCAGTCGAGCGATTGTCGTTGTCAGAGAAGAAAACTACTTCATTTTCCACGTTAGCCCTCCGGTACTAGCGGAACCACAATGGCTCTCGCGATTGGAATACCCTAGCCGCCGGAGTTCTCACCCGGAGGTCAAAAATCATTGCGGATATTGCACCTTGTGCACCTCCCTGCGAGGAACCTCGTGATACAGGACGACCAGGATGAGTAGATCCAGGGGATGGGTGTAACTAGACTGCGGATCTTCATTAAAAAATATTCTGCATTGATATATGAGCGTTTAGTTTCGAGAAAACTCAATTTGACAATTCGGTGAACACTCGTGCTATCGAATAGGAATCGTCTGATGCTTCTGTTCACGACCTACTGATTCTACTTAGGTGGAAGGAACGCGAACTTGACGGATTCTTAACCCTTTGCACTCCTTTGTCGAGTGTGACTCGACATTTGACAGGTGTTTGCCAAATTCCGGAGTGCAAAGTGTGGGCAATTACATGTATTATGAAACGTGTGATAGTGGTATTAGTAGTTGCACTGGGGTAAGCGTTGTTGTGTTAAGAACGAATTTTGTGCCACATATTTTGTGTTTGTGTCACAATATGCCCCCCTCTATACCGTGTAAGTTTTGTATACAACATTTTTTCATATTATTACAAATAACGGCAATATTCGAAGTGGACATAGTTATTGCCCCACCCTGCACATACAGTGACCCTCACTAATATTGGGACGCTTTTAAAAATTGTATATCTTTGTTAATATTGGACCATGCGACTTGGATTTTTTTTAAGAAGTTAATACAATTGGTTGCTACATACAGTGAAAAAAAATTTACAGATGTTTCAAAATGATCACATAAGGGCGAAATTCCCTGACAGGGCCAACATTCTGCGACTTTCACCCTTAAGCTTTCATCGTTTATCGTTTGTAGCAACGTTGGCCGATTTAGATGAAATATTCAGAACATGTATAATTGATACAGATGTACAAAACGTACTTTTTAAATTTGTATTATAAGCCCGCATGAAACAGTTGCAAAATACAACTGTTAGTACTTTCTTCGTAATTTCGACTAATTGCAATTTTAATCAAACATTCTTTTCGCGTTATGTAGCGATCCAATTGCTCTAACTTCTCAACAAAATTCAAGTAGTATAGTCCAATATTGACAAATTTATGCGATTTTTAACCTATTTGCATCATTAGCGTATATATTTTCTTGTAATGCTGAAATATGAAGTTCTTTTACTTGTAGTAATTTTTGTACTTAAACATAATAAAAAAAAAGTTTGGTGACAAAGGCCTTCTTGTCATATTTCCTTATGATGCAAATGGGTCAAGAGCGATCGAATATTAGTGGGAGGGACTGTATACAGGGTGGTCGGTTTAAGTAAGGCCACCTAAATATCTCTTCAGGTTATTGTGACGCAAAAAATATTTCTTACGCAATGTGCATGGTGTCAGTGGATCAAATATCTGGTAAGAATATTTTTTTCAGAAATTCGTCGGTGTTTTTTGATACATAACTACATTTTTTTCATTGCATCGTGTAACTGATCGAAAAATACATTCAGATATGCATAATAACATGACCTTGAAATGATGTATATATGTACAACAAGTTAGTGTGTACAACACAAAGGGTTAAACTAGATTTTCTAGAAATCAAAGCCTCGTATAAGAAAACGTTATCCTCTATTATTCGCTTATTTTTTTTTCGAGTGGAATCACCCCCTTGTGCCACCAGTTGCTGACCACCCTGTAGAATGAGCGACGGAAAGAGCCCGTCCTGAAGCAAGTGCCATCGCGAGGCTTCGCCCCGCGCATCCTAGTCCGCGTCACCATCGAACACTCGTCGTTCAATTAGCCTCGCATTCCGGCAACGACAGATGTTGCTACCACCCGCGGCGCGGCACAGTGAATTTGATCGAAGGAATATGGATACGGTCTTGGTATCGGTGTTAAAGGTTTCACGCGGTGCGGTGCGGTGCGGTGCGGCTTCTCCTCCGCTCGTCCCCGCTCGCGTCACCGTTTGTCTCCGCTGCGCGAGTCCGGCTCGCCGTGAAATATCAAATTCAGCGAAGCAATTAATTACACGATTGCGTAACAACGCGTAATGCCAGTTTACGGCGATCGGCGTCCGCGCACGACACGCATAATGCATGACAATTTCGCCGCGACGCGAAGCTTTTTGATTTAAACGACCAACGGCGGGATCATTAAGCGCGCGCGGCCATTCCGCGGTTGTCTATCGATCGGTAGACGCCGCTCGATCCAATGTGACCGTCTCTCAGGCTCTGACATCGACTCGATCAGCGTCGACCAACCGCGCGACGACTTATTGTCACCTGGTTTCCGGGCTGACGGTGGACGTTTTTTTCTATGACGCCCACTGACTCGCCTAATCCGGCCAGATGGGATTGTTCAGAGAGATCGAAGGCGGAACCTGCTACCAAGTTCTTCTCGGATCGTTTCGACTCTGTGTTATACTCTGTCTACGTTGAAACGACAAGGAGTAACTTCTTGTTGGTGCACAATCCTAAACGTGTCCAAGAAATAGTAACAATTAGACTGTGGGTCTTTATGCATAATAAACATCGCATGTGTCAATTGGAAGGAACAGGAGCCATGTAGAAATTTGTTTTTGCCAGTAATAGTTGTAATAAGTTTACGAAGTGTCTCTTAACACTACACCTACCAAGCATTAACAGTATCTGGCAAATATTGCCTTATAAAAATGGCAACCCTAAATTTATTGAGATTGTCTGTAATTTTCAATATAATAAATTCTTGGACAAGGAAATTTATTCCACCATTTTCCATAAATGAATATTTTACAGTTTCAATAATTGTAAAATATAGAACTGGTCATTTTGATCGTGGTAGGTTTAGTGTTAATTATACAAAATTGGACGTTGTGCATGATCTGGTAAGCATGTTCAACTCCTACCATTATTTTCTTCATACGTGAATTTTGTCTAATCATTCATACGTGAATTGACCATATTCTTGCAAAAGTTCTTTTCATAATGATCGCGCTCGACGTCGCGAGGCAAAAAGAGCAGCAACGTTCTATCACAGCTTAAGCTTCCACTCATTGAACTACGCCCAAAAAACAGTTTTCATTTATGCACTATTCGAAAACGAATTTTCGGAACAAACTAATACTTGCGCACGCTTCAATATAGTGTTACGCACGACATAGCTGTCAGGTGCAAATTGCTCTCTCGATTTACGACACCTGCGGACTTATGAAATACAAGAAGATGTTCTCCTCGAGACAAAGGACATTTCTATAATAATCAATCTTTCGCCAATCGAGACGAGCCTCGCGGTTCATCCCGGTTTCCGATGAAACCGGCCGCGAAAAATCTCGATTTGCATAACGATCCCCGGTTAATTATCCGCCGGCAGCGTGACGTAACTTTCTCCCGGGGAATATAAGAATATTCAATTTTCCAGCGTTAAAGGTGTTCCGTTCTTTAAAGATCGAGTATCGATCAGCTAATCCCCGGCCATCTTTCACCCACGAGGCTGTTTTCACTCGTTCGATGGCTCGTTCTTTCTTCTCTTTTCCCCGGGGTCTCTGTCGTTCCCCGTTGATTTACGATCGCGCCGATGGGTATCCGCGGGTTCGCGCGAAAGTCACCGCGCCGCGCGGAAGGTATCGCCATTTTCTTATCGCGAGCGAACGAGCCGCGAACTATAGCCTCTTCCTGCTGGCGTGCTCGGGTAAGTAGCATCGGCCGTGGAGCTCGCGCCGTAGGCCTTCGCCGCCTCAAAATTACCGGCACGCCGTTATGAAAATGATAATTTACTGTGACGGGGCCCTCCGGGCTGTGTATCTGGTTCACGCGGAACGCGCGGATACCCGGCTACCGTGTACCCGCTTCCTCGAGATCAAGCCGATAGTTACTTACTCGCCGCAGACCCGCCGCTCGTAAACAATACCCTGACACCTCCAGCGAACATGAAAAATGGAATTTACGACGATCGACGTGCCACGAGGAAACTGAAACTTCTCGAAAACGTTCCAACAAACTATTGCGCCGTTTAAGAATCGCCCAACATTAACACACGAGCGCTTCAAGTGCAACAAATGTTGAATTCACAGTTACTCATCCTTTAACCTTTTGCACTCGGCGCTATTTTCAATCCAAAACTAAATTTTCCTTCAGTCTTACAATATTTTAAGTTTATTCATACGAAACTTCTCCGATCTCTACATATAATATTTAAATGTTTAGTAATCTATTAAATACAAATTTTGTAATGCAACAAATATTTCGTAATATTTTTTGTAATTTCTTTGAAATAATGCCACAACAATTTCTAGTGGTGCTTCAGAGTCACCAGTCTCCAGAGTCTTCAGTGTTGCTTCGAGTGCAAAGGGTTAATATTACCAGCTATCAACGACATTGGAAATAAATATTCCATTCGAATTAACACGTTGAATGCCACGCCATATGTGGGTGACGGAATTATTTGTGCAGATTTTAAAATGAATTTTTACGTTGATATATTCATTGTACCAAACTTGATTAGGATCTGTAACATGCAAGAAAGTTGGAGGACTACTCGGTATCATACATTTAATTTTTTTTCAATTTTTATTTCATTAAATAACTTGCTTTGATTTTACGGAATTTTTGGGGTTTCTATTCTGGCGATCAAAGTGTTAAAAAACTGACCGACGAAGAACGTCGCACTGCATTTCATTTATAAATGATATACAAAATGAGTGTGAATAGCATTCGCCCACCCTTTAAAATGGAATAACTTTTTTACAGTTGTACCAAACGACCCGATCTTTTGTAAGCAATTAGAAGCATTGGTTTACTAAATGACGTGCAGAAATGATTTCGGAAAAATAGTAATTGGTAGGAGAATTACATGAAAGTATGAAAAAGGCATGTTTGTAAACTTTTTTATTTGAGCCCGTAATGAAAATTTAACACGTGTGTTTTGTAGATCTGTGTTAGTCTCACACGTGCTGAAGATTTCATGGAAATCAGTTAACGTTAATGAAACGACACTAATCGAAAGAATTTGTGGATTGTAATCAGTAGACTGCGGATCTCTATGCATTTATAGCTAATGAAAATTTTCAAAAAATGCTGGAATAAAAAATTCGATAGAATTTAGTACGATTTTTATGTATTTTGGATCTGCAAACGCTGTTCCCGTTGAAAATGTGATTTTGACTCCGCTTTCTCAAAATTCGTCTATAAAAATTGAAAATTGCATACAGATCCGCAGTCTAGCAATCAGAAACTGAGTAAAAGTCGTGGAAAACTACGATTTTGTTATGCTAATCGATCTCGATGAAATTTTCAGCATGTGTATGACTGACACAGATCTCCAAAATGCATACTATTTTAAATTTTCATTACGGGCTCGAATAGAGAAATCTCCGAACTCTTGTCGGCCTAGGAGGCAGTCGTGGCCGCTAGAAAATGTTTGTTTCGCCCAAAGATTCGCTGTCTAATGATTAAAAAAATGTAAGAGCGTGACGTTCGGTCCGCGTTTGGACGGTTTCGGGCCGCTATGCCGAGAGACGAGGCAAGGTGAGAGGCCCAGCGAATAAAGAGATATCTCTCCTCCTGGCAACAGGCGGTAACGTCTAAATTAAATGTTTCTGGATCGACGAGCCGCGGATTCAACGTGTCATGGGCCGCTCTTAATCTGGATTTAACGGCGAGGTCTCCGGCGTGAGGCCACCTTGCGGTGCCTGACCGTTTCAATAGAGCTTAATTGGCGAATACCGGGCCTCTGTGTGCGCCCGTACGTGTATAGAGACCGCATAGAGAACGCTCGCGCGAGAAGAAGTGTGGGACGGTAAGGGGGGAACAGTGGGGCGGGTAGAGGGGGCGGGGGAGGTAGGGAGGCGAATGAAAACGTGCGCCGCGAAGGCCTTCGGAGGCCTTCCTCTTCATCCTTCTTCCAGCTGTGACTCTCTTAGGTCTCCTCTCGGTTCCTCCGACGTTGCCACCCCCTCACCGCCGAGCCGGGACAGATGAGAACGAGAATGACTTCGCCGATTCGTCCGCGCGTTTTAGTTATTCATGGTATAATAATGACGATAACGATAATAACAACGGTAATGATTACGTACCTAAGACCGGCTCTAACGAACGCGCTGTGGGAACCGAGCGGGACGCTTATCGGCGAGCCTAATCGGCACCGTCCCGGAGAAATGTTTGTTATTAATTAGCGCCGGGCTTCGACCGATGGGAAATCATCGGGCACCGTTCCTTCCCGAACGAAATCTGGACGGGAGAATTTTTCGGATGGTTTCGCACTGTTCGATGGGTTATGCGAAATACGTAGACTGCGGAGTTTATGCATTTGTAGCAAAGGGTAGAGGAAATTGAAAATAGTGAGAAGATTGAAAGGATCGAAGCATATCGATAGACTTTTTTGGATCTATTCAAATTATTAAAGACAGAATTTTCCATTTTGTTTCGATTTGTTGCAATTGGTTTGAGGACAATTTTTAGTTTGCACAGAGATTCGCAGTGTAGATGTATTTATTAGGCTGCACCAAAAGTTTCTTTAGCAATGTGATAGTATTAAGTAACATGAGCATTTTATTTTTTACCAAGCTTCTTATTTACCCATTCTATTTGCTTTTTTACAAGACTAGTCTGAATATGTATTGAATGCACTATTTGAAAATTAATCGAACTTTCGGGGCATTTTATTCAGTGTGAAATACTGTAATGAATGAAAATGCTTAAAAAAATTGTAGGTTTCTGGGGGTCCTTTTCAATCCCCAAAATGGTAGATTCTGTCACGAAACAATTTTCCGACCTTTCAATTTGCATCGTCTCGGAGAAAAGCGCGTCTTCCGTTTCCCATCAGCATCGTCATGCAAAAACATCTAAAAAAAAAATGAATAATAGATTGTGAAAGTAGAGACTTCGACAGTAGAACTACCTGGTAACACCTTTGTTTTCTCAAGTCGAATGACAAATCGCACATGAATACATCCCAAATAAATTGTTTATAACTTGAATGTATGCATTTATAGCAATTCATAACAGTAGTCAGGATAAAATGATTTAAGAATGCCAATCTGTGGTTTTGAGCATGATAAAATTATCAACATGAGAATGAACATGAGAATGACATGAGAATTATTTAAATAAAAAGAAGTTTTTAATATACCATGTTTTGAAGACGGACTAAAAAGTAAAAAATAATTCCCCTCCAGGGTCAGATTATACTAAGTAATAGGCTGAGGGTCTATAAGCGCTAGATATACAAACAGGGTAAACAAATTCTGTCGGCAGAATCTGCTCAGTTATTTTTTGCTTTTTAGTCCGTCTTAAGAAAGTGGTATACTAAAAATTTCTATTTATTTAAATAATTATTTTTTGCTTTCTAGTTTTGTGTGTGTCGTCATCCAGTTCTTTAACACTAAACCTACCACGGTCAAAATGACCACGGATTCTCTATTTCACAATTATTGAAATTATAAAAACGTTTTCACAGCAAAATTACTGAATTGACTTCTCTATTTAAGCAGATATTATAATAAACATCGTACAAAGTTAAAGTAAATTCAGTCTTCTCCTTTATCTAAGACGTTCCAATTTTATATACTTAGTGCTTGGTAGCTTTAGCATTCAAGTTTCAAGTCTCTAGCTCATCGGGAAATTGGTTTAAACTCAATTCCAAAATTTACACCGAACAGACAAACAGACAGACAAAGGAAAGCGAGCTAATAAAAACGTGGTAAAATATACAATTATAACACCAATTGAGAGATTCACAGCTCGTCGAATTTTTGCAAGCTTTCGTACACAAGGGTACAAAGTGATCAGGAAAGCCGTGAAATGTTGATCTCATGCCTCCACAAGAGAGCTGACAAAAATCTCTAGGCATCGACCGACGGTTTCTTTTTGATCACGCCTGGCAGGCGATTCTTTTCCCGGGGGAATTCTTTCCGCGGAGAAAATGCAGTCGAACGGGGGACGTCCTCCGCAGAAACCGGGAGATTACACGTTGCCGTTGACTCGATGACTCGCGCAAGTCCCTCGATAGCGTGTCGGCCATCAAGATTTTATCGTGGCCGCCGGTACACTATGATCCTTCCTCGGCGCGTCCGTTAATTATCGCGGCTACCAGAAATTGTATGAGCGCGCCGCGCTGCGGAATACATAGCCGGCCCGGTGCGGTGCGGTGCGGCGCGGTGGTGCTTGCACCTTGACGAATCCAATCACCGGTGGATTCCACGAACGATTCTACGACGTTCAATAAGCGTTACCTTGCCGGTCTCGTGTAAATGAAGGGAGCCCGGACCGGGGACAATGAGCGGCGAGCCGGCGAACAAGGGCGAGGAAAGTGGTTCGCGGTCGTCGGAAGATTACGATCCTCGAGGCTCGTTGGCCGGCTGTAAGGCGACTGGGATACCTCTGCCGCTGCTCATCCACCCACTTGTCCCTTTCGATGTGTTTATTCAATGATAACAAATTACCGAACGAATCTTGTGCAGTCATACTCTATAATTGCGACTACCGGCCACTGCGATTGCGCCCGAGCTGCGGCGCGGCGCGGAGCGGTGCGGTGCTTGCCGAGATTCCCGGTCCCTCGCCTCGGGATGAATCGTCCCGAGGAGGTTTAGGATCCGCGAGAAAGTCGAAGGTGAAAAAGCTGCGGCAATAACAGGGGGCCACGGCATAGAGCGACGCGTGTAAGAGAGTCAAAGGAGCGCTAAAGAGTATGTCTCGCGCCTCGAAAGTATTCATCCTATTTCTATCGCGCCGGTGATTATATTGCCCGAGAGAGCCTCCGCCGGCCTTTTTTCCTCGCCCCGTTCTCTCTCTCTCTCTCTCTCTCTCTCTCTCTCTCTCTCTCTCTTCTCTCTTCTTGCGTCGTCGTCGGCGTCATCGTCGTCGTAACGTGGAATTATTCTGCGTGCCGCGACCGAGGGCCGTTAACCTTTAACAGTGGAAAGAGCCTCGACCGCCGATAATTCACACCGTCGATGCGTATGCTCGATATGATTAGCGACCACGATGTAATTGCCGGACCACTGGCTGTCCACGCTGTTCCGCGATCACAGAAAAATCCACCGGGGCCTTTATAGTCGAGATCTCTCTGTACCTTTCGTGCTTGCCTTTCTTGTCCGTTTCGCGCGCACATTACTCGCAGCGGTTATTTTCGTTCGATGAAATGTCTGTTGTATAGCTAAGGTTCTCTGCTTGCTACGATTATGTTTGTAAAACATTGCTTTCCTTGTTACGATTGCTGTGCGACGGAGAGAGCCAAATCTCGCTAAACCAGTGCTGTGGCATCCTCTATTGTGTGCTGAAATAGCATATTAGATGAACCACCCTGTATACTTCCCTTAAAATTAGTTTAATAGACTGGAATTTGTTTCTGAAATTCTATGAAAGATATGAAATTAATTTCGCTAGAAATTAACACTGGGTCTACGGAACACTAAATTAGTGTTACTACTCATTTTATTTATTGTACAAAAATAATAAAAATATAATTTATTCGAATCTCCAGCAATTTTTATCACGAGATGCAGTGATTTCTCTATGTATGTCGCCAAGGCCTTGATGACAAATGTCGCGGAATTGCAGCCATTTGCTATATAATATTTACTAAATTCTTCTACCAGAGTAAGTATGCTAGTCATTTCTATTATAGTATCTACAGTTGCTCCAAAAAATGTCAGCACACTAAATTCTAGATTTTCTGAGGAATGAAGAAGACGTTCAGTCGTTCAAGGGCCCCGTTGTTGTATAAATTGTAAAAACATTATTAGATAACATTCTGTGCCAAAAAAGATAAATTCGAAGTAATTTCTCTATATATGTCGCCAAGACCTGGATGGTAAACGTCGCGGAATTATATATAGGCCTCGGACGCCGTGGAGTGTAAACATAACACGTATGACTCCTTGACGATGCACGCAGCTGGGAAGAACCGTATTGTTGACATATATCGAGAATTATATGTTTATCGAAACAGAATTCAATACATATTCCATGAAAGTAGCATTACAATCTCAGTAATGGAAAATCGGTTTGGGTCCCGTTGTTTTGATCGGCCCTGTAGTTCTAGTGTCAACAGAGAAGACAAACAGGTCCAATCGATCAGCAGACATTTAAACGTACCGGTACAAAGCGTTCAATTAAACCCATCAGTGGTGTCTCCAGTGACCACTAATGAGTTTCCCTTCGTCTTTGCTATATAATTACAAATACAGTATAATAGTTACTGTATCAAACTACAGATCTGGAGGTGTCCGATTAACTTTTCACAGAATTTGTCGGAAGATTCGATGGTTCGCAGTGTCAGGTAGAGCAGTCGAACTTTTCAAGAAACCGGAAACGGAAACGGTCGGGAAGGGCTGGAACCGTCTAGCCGTTTCTCCGGGTGTCTGCGGCGTCGTCGGCGGACGTCCCGTCACACGTCAATCAAAGGAATAGCAAACTGCCGGTGGCCCATAAAGCATGAGCCCCGAGGAGGTGTCTCTGAAAAAGTCGATAGTTGCGCGGAAGTGTAACGCGGCTGCGGCACGTACGCGCGTTTCGCGAGAGCAGGGCTGATGCCATGCCGGGGCAAGGTCTGGGGTAAGCCGGCGGAGTCTCACGGCCTCTGAACTCGGACTCGTCATAACTGCAAATGGAATGAATACCTGGCTACCCGCCTATAGTGGTAGCCACCGGTGGCCATTGCCGGTGGATGGTTACTGGCATTTACGGCACTAACCCACTGAATGCAAGCTCTAAGATTGGCTCGCGATATTAAGCGCGGCGTGTGTGTACACGCACGGACACATCCGAAGACGGTTGCGCCGGAGAAACGGGAGAGAGAAAGAGAGAGAGAGAGAGAGAGAGAGAGACGGTACCACAGGCACGCACACACGTCCAGCCGCGTACCACGGTAGGTAGGAACCCGGAGAGTCCCCGGAGCAACGAATTACGGGATGACCCGACGACCACGAGGATGACGACGACGAAGACAACGGAAGGGGACACACGATGATCGGCGCGCGTGTGTCTACGTGTACGCGGCCAAGAAGATCAGGGAAGCAAGGTGCGAAGGTGGCATCGACTCGAGCACCTGCTACCGTCATTATCATCAGGCCGCCACTACCGCCGCGCGGCCGTGCCGGTTCAGAAAACACGGGGAGCACGGAGACGAGATTCGAGTCTAATTTCCGCCTACGGGCGCAATCCGCTCTCGTTGCTCGTCTCTCGCATAATCCGATTTACTGTACCACCGCTCGCGAGCCGGCTAAGATCATTACTATGGCCTCTGAGTGACGAGTCTTCTACCGCCGGCTGAGAGACCTGCTCCGTAACTTCCGGTTCGCTCCGAGGAGGGCTTCGGCGCTGGAATTCTGTTAATGATTGACTAAATTAGCGAGCCGCCTCTTGCCGGGGCAATCTGCCGGGGCCGACAGAAAGACGCTGCGAAATTAGATTTTTATTCACTGTTCAACGCGTTTCTGCTACGTTTGCGATTTTCTTTCAATGATCGATTACTTTCTAATATACAGCGGCCAGATATAATCATGAAAACATTTTGTGTGATGAGAAAATTCTGCGTTTGGTATTTAGTACAATGTGAACTATTTTTAGGAATTAAATTATCCAAGCCACGATTGCATTTAATAAACTTTCTTAAGAGAGACCGTGGTGCTTTTGTAACCACGTCGATATTGCTGCTAAGTACTGTTGGTTGTTACATGTAGCACGTCCTTCCCTGCGTCCTTAATTTAAACAAGCATTTATTTTATATTAAATTTTCATGGAGTTACGTTTAATGAAAAATAAACTGTTTTTAAGAGAGACCATGATTCTTGTAACCACGTCGATACTGCTGGTAAGTACTGTTGGTTGTTACATGTAGCACGTCCTTCCCCTGCATCCTTAATTTAAACAAGCACATATTTTATATTAAAATTTATTGGAGCCTTGTTAATATAAAACGTTTTAGAAGATTTTTAAAAAACACAGTCTTGAAGGACTAAGATTATCTGTGTACAATTTCGGTATGTTTTAAATGGTTTGTATGTATTCGGTATGTACTGGGTGTATGGTTTCTGTATATATTAGTTTCAAAATGGCTTCCCAGCAGACAATGTCCCTGATTGATATATGCGATGAATTTTTATACTTCTGAGGATATTAACACTAGGTTTACGGAGCACTAAAAGTGAATATTTTACATTACTTCATAAAAATAAGAAGAATGTGTCTATTCATGTTTTTTAGCCATTTCTTAGATAATACATACCTAAAGAAATAAATGTGTTGAGTAATTCCACGTAGGTGGATCGTCATAATCTCAATAATCGTAAATTAAAAATATTAGAATCCGTCATTTTCACGGGTCCCGTAAACCTAGTGTTAAGCTCTTTACAACGTCGTAAAGCAATTAATTATAGCTGTTGTATAGAAAATATTGCCTCGCACTTGAATAATTTCAACAAATAAAGGATACAGAGTGCTTCTAAGGAAATATGATCGACGAATTCATTTCGTGAGACGGCTATTTTGAATCTCGTTACACGTAAGCAGCGTTCAGATAGCCTAGAACCTCTAGCATTTCCAGTTTCCCGTTTAGTTCCAGTTTATATACTGTTACGAGCGCGGAGCGTGCAACAGGAAAGAATGAGCGGGGAAAGGTATAGCTCGATACAATCATACATTCGGCGTTCCGTGAAGGCTCGACGGTACATGGAAACGAGACCTCACCGCGGGCAGGGCATTATCGCACGAAGACCGGCAGGAGAATCGCGAGAATTCGAGCGGAAAGAGAATTACGACGGCCGGGAGGATCTGAACGGGAGAAATGTCGGCGTGCCGCACGAATGTTTCTTTCACTGAGGAGAACGGCCGCCGCGGGACCGATCGATCCGACTATCTGACTGCCGATCGAATTCAAATTATACTAAGCTCCCCCGAGGCACCGAAATCGATGGATCGATTCTAATCCGCGAGAGTGGCCTCTTAAACCACCGAGCCGCTCGGATATGTCTCTATTAGGATTCTCTCCGACCTGCATCAACATCCCATTATTATCGTTACCATTTTCAATCGCTATTAATACCAATCCATTTTATTCCGTAATTCGTTTCGCAACCTCGATTCTTTGACGTGATTAATTGGATCAAATAATTGACAACGTTGCGTAGTATACGATACGTACGGTGGAACCAAATGCATGAATATTTTAGATAGACGATCTTTATGCAAAATCAAAATTGACTTGTAGATTTTTGTCAGAAACGATTAAAATCTGCAGTCTAGTTATAAATGAGAAAGGGAGGATTGACGAATAATTTTAAACTTATCAGTTTGAAAAACATTCGAATAATTTTACTGGTAGAGTATTTAGGTCTGTCTGTATCCAATCATTTGTTTATTCAACAAAAATTGACTAAATTCTGTGAATGGGACAGATACCTTCTAATAAGTTAAATTGTGCTCCTATGAATTCAAGATTCGCGTTAAAAAGAAGTGTATTTGATGGATAATTATCTTGACAATTTTCGGTAATAATTATGTTTGAATATTCTTCATCCTTCTATGAAGGAAAATATTGTCTTAAAGGTGGTGTTCACAAATGTCCAAGAGATTCGCGCTCTCCTTCATCGGAGCTTCTTGCCTGGATAGAGAGATGGCACTGGCTGCATGCTTGGCAGGATCAAAGGACCCCTAAGATCACCCCCTTGCGACTCAAACAAATAATAATGCACCCCGAAAACAAGTTTCTTTAAAAATCGAATTAAATTGAAAAAATTATGTTTCACTAATCCTGATTGCACAGGTTATATTGAACTACAGTTCCTACCAATATTAAGACAATAATATCCACGTTGCTTTACTATTACATTTGTCAGGCAAAGTGAACAGTAAATCCTCCTCTTAGATTGAAAAATGCAAGCCTTACCAATATTAACTCTTTAAGACAGCAATCATTCATTTCATTATTACATTTTTATGGAAAATTGAGGGCAAACAGTAAATATTTTGCAGCAGAAAACCTGAATTACTCAATTTAAGTAGAAAAATTTTGTTCATTGATCTATTGAGCCTTACACATTACACCTGGAAACAGAGTTCGTCGTCACAGAACTCGTTCTGAACACTTTGACTGCCGAGTGAATACCTAAAAAATTACCACAAAATCACCATTCAACCTTCTCCTCGATAATTATCGAAATAAAATTTCATTACGCTCCCCCGGACGCTCACAAACTTCATTTTGCTCGAGTACGTGGCGCCGACAGCGAATTTTCGGACCAGTACACGAAATCGTAGCGAGATAAGTGTTTGAACGTGTTGGGGTCGCGTTAGATGTTAGTTCTGCTTGTTCCAAACATAAATTCTGACGAATGGAGGATCGCGAGCCGGACGATCGATCGTGCAATGGCGGTGTTCATGCGTGGAACACGGCGAGGCCAGGCGAATCTCGCGCGAGTCTCCGGATCTGCAGGCCACGGCACGTCGCCCGGCAATCGGCCCATAAAATAGGGAAGCCCCGGCGCATAAAGAACACGGAAGGAAGAGATAGAAGCGAGAGCGAGCGCGCGAGACCGAAGGTGGAAGATAACCGTCGGGAGTGCGTGGACCATAGGAACGTACCACCCAGCGAAAAATTAATAAATCCTGCTCTTAAACAAACAAACTCCACCCACCCGCGGATCGGATAAGGGGCCCGGCTATTGATTTATTAATTTAGAGCTGCCCATTCCTAAGACGCGGCCGTGAACAGGCCCCGGAGATGGGATATGCTATACTCGCTCGCTCTTACTATACTCGCGCCCTCGCGATCCTCCTGTAGCGCTTCGGGACCCGAAGTTAAGGGATCCGCTATCCGACGTGGTATCGGTAATTATAGCCCTGAACGCGGGCGCGCGTCGGTTACGTTCATTACTGAATTATCGGCTCTGCTCGGCAAACAATGTACCCCTTTCAACCCTCGTCCCCCCCACCGTCGAGGTCCACCCCCTCCATTCTCGTCCTTCTCCTCCGCCGGGTGGATCCCGTGGAGCCTCTTCGTCTCCCTCCGATCCTCCTCTTCGTCCCCCAATATCTCTCCTCTCAGGGAAAGAGAGAGGACCTCGGTGCCTATCTGATGGGCCACGGGCTGAACTACGACCGGCTCTCTTTTTTCTCCTCTGTCCTCACTCCGTCTCTCTTCTTCCTGTCCGACGATCCTCCTCCGAACGTTATCTCGCGTGTGCCCGCGGAATTCTGCGACCCTCTCCGTTCCCTCTCCGCTCCTCTGAAAAATACGTTGCTCGAATTGAACGGGGATGGAATTTCCGAAGCGAGCAACGCGGAGCAAAGCAGATTGAAAGGAGATAATGAAGACGTCTATTTCAGGCGAGTTTCTAACGCGAACAAGAAACGTTATGAGTTCGTGGCCGAACCGGCGAGACTGGGAAGGGAGATAAAAGATCGATCTACCGAGCGTCCGTGAAGGGAAATGATTAATGGCGTTATCCGTTGCCGCGGATTCCGCGTAACACGAGATCGGCGAAATAAGAAGAAGTGATTCCATTATGCTCGACTCCCTCTCTCTATCTCTCTCTCTCACACTCTCTCTCTCTTTCTCTCACTCTCTTTCTCTCTCGCTTCAGCTCGCCACCGTGTCCCCTCTTCCCCCGCGCCGCTTCCGATACGCTGAAATTTAATAAATTCGACGTTTCGCGAAACCTCGTTATAAATACGAATTTTACATTCGCCACGGTGTTATTAAGTGTGAATCGACCTTAATACCTAGGTGCACCGTATGACTATAGGAGAGACGTGAACCCGTGGATGCGGCATGCACCTTTGCTTCGTCATCCACGATGAGGAACGCAAGAACGCGTTTTACCCACGGATCCGCGAGGCTTTTCTGGTCCATCGTGCGACCGCTTCGACCACCACCATCGACCAATACCTCTGCTCGTCGCCAGGCGAAACCCCCGTAGACCCAGGGCAACATTCTCGGTTGCAATTCTATCGCGACCCGTTGCGCCAGCACTTTGTGCCCGTGGAATCCAGAAATAGTCGTCTTCGAGCTCGCGCGCGGAAACAGGAAATTAATGCTCCGCTGACCGCGGAATCGAGACCATTTGTATCCACTATTTATAGTCATCTGCCCCTTGGCTTCGGTGCACAAGCGTGACGTTCGGGAGGGACATCTGGCTACTTGCTGATCAAAATATAAAATAATAATAAAATTTTACTCATTTTTCTGAAATATTGCAGGTGTTCATGAGAAACTTCATAACTAGCCACATGTGAAACGATACAGACTATGAAGATTAAAAGATAAAGATTAAAACATTTTATTGTATTAACAGTGGAAGAATAGTAATTCTACAAGGCGACCATATTGGAAGGAATCCACATGTATGAACATAAAGTAAACTATTATCGTGTTGCTTCGAATTTCTAATCTTGAACATTTGCTTTAATATATCTATGAAATTTTTAATTTACAGTTCAATTCTATTTCAGTTCAATTTTAATTTATATACTATCTTGTTTTACCATCTATTTAACCTAACAACTTTTCTACATCTCGTCTACATCCTTATTTACGATTTTTCCTATTGCTCCCTAAGAAAGGTGAGAAATTTTATAAATGTATTTGCAAGATGTCGTCCATCAATTTGGATACTAAAATTTGCATACTAAAGGCGGACAGACTATTCACAAAATCCTACGACACAGATTTCCTAGCTACCTCTCCCCATACAAAGAGTATAATGCTATTTTGTTTCGGAGACTTCGACGCCTGGCAAGAGACATCGCCGCCCATAAACCGCGAGGCTCGAACACGACAAATCTCGTGCGGCGATGGATTCTAATATCGCATTAGGCATGTAAATTCTGCGAAATCGATAAGTGTTTGAGTTTCAAGGAAGTACGAATGATTCACGAGGAGCCGGAAGCGTGGAGAGACTCTCGGTTCGCTCTCGTGCAGCGATTTCCAAGCCGTTCGAAGGCGAGACTTTATAGAGTACCTAAGCAGCTTTTGCTCGTAGGTCACGGCCGGAAAAGAGTTGCGCGGCTGACACGGGGTTTATGGTTTCAGGCATGGAGGTAGCAACGAAAAAGAGAAGGGGGAGGGAACCCGTGGCCGTGGCGAAATGTAGCAGTCTACGAACGCAACGCTAGGCACCGGGGCCCCATGTCCGAGTTGCGTCGGCGGATAATTTATGCCGCGGTGGTTCCGCGCCGCCCAGTTCGCCCTAAAAATTATTTATTTGATTGAACGCCGCTTCGGGGAAGGCTATTCCTGGCCGACCCGGATGATCGTTCTCGGGAACTCGTTCGCTTTGGCCGGTCTGGTGATCCATTTATTTTTTTCTGCTCCCTGTGACGCCGCGTGTTCAAGCATACTTCTTTATTTCCGATAATGTGTCACGGCTCTTTGATTTGTTCTTGGTACTACGGTGAATTCTCGATATATGTCAACAACGCGGGTCCAAGTCGAGCTTTGTGACCCCTCACGAGGTATGACCCGCGGTAGTGGGGATAATTCCGCGACGATGATCATCGAGGCCTTGGCGACATACAAGGAGAAATCACTGTAGTTAATAACGTACCTTGGTACTTTCATGCATTCCCATGGAAATACTTCCAGAGAATTGTTTTGGTGTTGTTCTGAATCATAAAATTATCAGTACGAAGAAAATATGTTTCTGAGATATAATATATTTTTAAAAAATCCCTATGTCCTCTATATCCTCGTGTAACTCCAAGGTTAAATATTGATATAATTCGGTTTCACGAAGAATCGTCATAAAAATGTGAGCTATAAATGTGTGTCTATGATATTTACAATTGGAAGAGGCCTGCTGGGCCGAGTGGAATCAAAGGACTGCCAAGTTCAGGAACAAAATCGGACTTCCCTAGACACAATGTAAGTAGGTTAAACCTGCAGCGAGCGATTCGAGCGGCGCGACCATAAATTCTACCCTATTACGCCGGCCTGGCCGCGCAGCGCTTCGTCTTATTATGAAACACAACCCTGCTCTTACAGCCGAGCAATGCATCACCTCCGGCTCGGGGTAGCTTCTATCTGCTTCCCACGTGTACATTAATGGAGGCAAATCCCTATTCGCGAATGATGAAAGGCCCTGCTGCTCCCGACGGCGACGAAAATAGTCCCTGGATATTTACAAGTGGAGCTTACGGGCTGTTATCTATCCGGCGACTCGCGTTTCTACACGAGCGTGAACCGTGTCGAGGCCTAGGGTCAAGGTTGAGGCGGCTCGGCCGGCGATACCGCCGCCGTTGCCGCCTACGTTCTCCCGGCGACTGCGATCGAAGGACCGGAGCCGGGAAGGGTGTTCCAGGCAAGGGCCGAAAAGGGAGAGATTCGTCCGGTACGAACGGTAAATTAGCATTACGGCCGTATTACCGATGTTGTGACGCCGACTTACACGCTCGCGGATCATCCACGGGGCAGGACGACCAAGCGCGCGCAGGATCAGCTAGCTCTAACTCTGATTTATGCTGCGCGCCGCGACAACCGACGCCAATATACACTGCTTATTCCTTATCCAGGGGACACCGAGTTACGCGTTATTTACGATGTCGCACTGACAGCCCCTATCGTATTTTCAGTTCGATCGTCTGCTTTATCGGCCGACCGGCCGGCTCCGAGATCCTCCGTGTCCGTAACCCTCGGAGTTATGCGCCATAATTGATGGCTGGTGTCCCTGAAAAATGTTCATTATTTTTAGGTTGCTACCTTGTCTTCATATGGTTTTTAATGGTGACATCAGTTTCGTGAAATCAGTGCTTCGATGGTCGTCACTAGTCTGTGCACCTTTCTGCAAAATGAAAATTGTCTGAATCGAAAGGGAGTTATACAGAAAATGTTACTTACAGAAGTTGTAGGGTTTAAGAAACTACATAATATGGTATAAATGATATTCTTGCAAGTGGAGGCGTAGAGAAGATACAACTTTGTTTTTCTAATTGGAATGTCCAATTTTTTATGCTCGATTTCGATAGATTGGCGTATTCTCAGTATAAAAGTACTAAAGTGTATTTGTCCTGAAACTTACCCTTGCTGAGATATTTGATTGTTTACATTCTATTACTTTCATTATGGAACGTATTCAAGGATATGCTCGTTACGTCAAATGTAAACATTGCTAGGCTGTCGACGTCTCTCAGTGTCATAGTGTACTGTTTGCGCCTCGGAAGAAACCACGCCGGCTCCGCCTACCCCCACTCTCGGCGCTCCCATAATCCCAAACCGCGCACTACACAGTACACCTAACCGCTTTATTAGCCAATATTCCGCTAGAACGGGAAATGCTGCGCGAAACGAGGCGTGTCCCTTCCGCTGTCACCAATCAGCTCCGCATTCCTCCCGCAGGACATCTTGTTCGGCACACGGAGTACGAGACACACAGATTTCACGTATGATTCGCGTCGCGTGTTACGTTCGTGTAAACGCGTAGCCCGCAAAAGAAAATATCGGAATATAAATAATGTAAATTTTCTTTTCCCACCGGGAAGCTATGAACGCCGAGGAGGGTGGTCGTTGTAAATGCAACGAAAATCGCGATGCACGTGGCCGAAGCGATTCGGCGCGCGGGAGGATTACGAGCGTGGATCGCGGCGGAAGACCCGTAAATCCGCTCCGTCGCGATTCTCCCGCTCGATCGCGAAAAGAAAAGGGATTCCGTAGGTCGGTCCGGAGCGGAGGCGGCGACCGGGGCCTCGGAGGAACGGCGTAGAAGAGGCTGCGCGGAGGTATGGGAAGGTACAAATTGCAGGATCGGGTATCGGACGGAGTAATTAATTAAATACAATAAAGTTAGGTCGACCCTCGTATCTGGGATCAACCACTCCTCCAATCGAGCGCGTCCAGCTCTCGCATCGAGAGCCGTCCCGGCGCGGCGTGGCGCGGCGCGGTGCATCGTTGCGCTGCGCTGCGTTGCGTGGCGTTGCGTTGCGACGACGCGCGGTTCTCCGGAACTCCGCGGAACACCGTGGAAAAGGGACGAGACGGGATCGTTAGGCGCAAGACCGATCATTTTTCGGAGACGGTCCGTGATCGATCTACGACGCGGATTCCGTGAACCATGAAGATTCCACCGGCGCGGCGGAGAGGAAAGAGAGAGAGAGAGAGAGAGACAGAGAGAGGAGGGTTAAGGTCTAGCCGCGATAAAACCCCGCTGGATCGTAGATCGTTGCACGGTGCATTTATTACTTCGGATGACATAGGCGTAGACATCGATTATCATCCGGCGTAATTTATCTCGGCGTATTAGCTCGATAAATTATTTGCCGTGTAACCGGATGCTGCGCGCCTCCTCGCCAACACGCGCGCGCGCGCGCGCGCCCTTCGCTTCGTTCGCGCTTCGAGCGCATCCGAGAGCGAGAGCTGGTGCATCCGCCGCGTCGTTGCTCGCCGATTCCGGCGATTTAACGGGGTTTCCCGGTGCGTCGTAAAATCATGCTACGGGGCGGTTATACGGGCTGAACCTCGGTCCCGAGGATCTGGCAGAGGTCGGCTCGGGCTACGCGTCTCTTTGCGTCTAGAAAGAAGCTCGCGCCGCGAGGATTATATAAGGCTCACGACGCGGAACGGAATTATGGTAGTAGGGGGGAGGGGGGAAGGGACACCGGAGGAGGAGAGACCTTTCGGGCTATCAGATAAGCCACGGCACTCTAGTGCACGAGATTCGCGGGACTACGGATAATTATTATAATTGGCCGATAAATCGATAATTAATCAGGAGGCTAATTGCGAATTATAGTCGCGGCGAGACAATGCTTGGCATTGTTCGCCGCGGACGCGTACCAGTCAAGTGTGGGAAGGCTAATGGGTCGTGAGATAGAAAGTTATTGGCCGGGACCGGCGCGCAATCAGCGATTTTTCCGTTTTACGCGCGCACACGCCGCGCCGGCTAAGCAATTGATAGCGAGCATGTAACGTTGCGCTGCCCTGTGCTGCGCTGTACTGCTCTGGCTCGCGCGCGCGCGCGCGTGCGTGCAGTGTTCATCTGCATCGAGATCTGCATCGGGGCCTCGTGATTAACGTAACTCGACCTCGAAGGCATCGCATCGCTCGGGATACATGATTCATGCGTGAAGCTCGCACTTTCGACATTGTTTGCAACAGCCTCGCAGGTGTACTTAATTATACCAGATTCGTATCGGTGCGCAGACCTATCGAAGCGACCGCGACGTTTCAGCGTGATGCTCTCGAGGAAAACCGACGATTGTGCGGCGATCCTTCGTGGTTCGCCCTTCTTAACCTTTCAAATAAAAATAGGTCAACCTACTGGCGAAGGGTAGAGTATGAAGTTATAATAAAAGATAAATCTGATGGTAGCCGGATTTTACACCAGGAAATTAATTTTAATCCCCAATTGCTAGAGTAGACTAAATTCTCCAATAAATTTTTATCAGCGTTAGTTATTTCGTAATACACAAGTAGACTGCGGATTTTTAAGCAAAATAAAAATTGTCAGCATTAATTGCAAGATGCGGGAGCCACACAGTCGTCTGTTTCTTTTGTTAATAATTCTAACAAGGCAGAAATACTACAACGGTGTTTCTAAATCCCTTAAATGTTTTCTCTCTTTTCTCATAAATACATAAAATCTAAATAACAATAAAATAATATAAGACAAATTGTCTAAATATTTCTACACAACAAATGTTGCACAATATTAAAAAATGATCATACTTACACTTAGATCTCTATGCAAAATGAAAATGTGAAATTAATTGCAACAGACACAGGAGCTTACATAAAATGTGCCCCTTAATAATTCTAATAAATTGTGAAGAATATTTTGATGTTCTCAAATTATTCTAATGTCTTCACTATATTCTATCCCAATTTTGTTAGAAATGGATCAAGATTCGCAGTCCAATTTTGAGGAGACCTAATATTTTTCCTAGCCATCCTCAAATCCTAAAAATTGAACAGTAACGCTTAAAATTATACCGTGCCTATTAAATTGATCTCCCAAAGCAAATTTTGAAATATTCCGTCGAGTCAGTACCGCGCACAGCTGTCGTCTTCGAAAAGATCATTTTTCGAATCTTCCCCGGGAACAGTGCAATCGAAAATGCTAGTGCTGCACTTACGTTTCGTGCACTGTTGCGTAATTGGTAAAATTTCCCAGGCGATCCGTGTAATCTCTTGGAGGACACGAGGAGAGTACAAAGTGGTTTCAGCATTGTGCTGGCCGATCTGGAACTCAGCACCGCCGCCCACGGCGCGGCTCACGCTATTGGCTCGAATTTAGAGCTCTTCAGCCTTTCAGAGATTCCTTCGTCGGTGTTCCATTCTCCGGTAGGCGCAGTGTCCTGAAGTGGACGAGAGTGGAGGTCGAACGAGAGCTTCCAGCGCGGCTGAACACGCGGATAAACATTCATCCGGGCCGAGGCAGGTCGGCTAAAAAGGCGTTACGCTATTGAGCCACCGCGACGAGTGCACTCGTAACGCGACGTTTGCAAGTCACTCCGTGACCGAATCGTGAGAAACACAAATACGGTGATCCTGAAGCGTCGACGGTTGCCCTCTTGGCCGACCGGAATTCGGAGATTTCGAAATTCTTCGTTATCATTCACTTTTACCGCTCGTTGTTCTTATTACAGCAAATTTCTTGTCGTTTTACCACTGACAACGTTGTATCGTCGCTGGCTGCAAGAATGGACTGAAATAAATTTGTTTTGAAACCTTAACGGGTTATGTCAGTTCGGGTTAGCATTTTTCTAACAGGTTCAATTTTTTAAATGCAGACTGTGATGCAAAAGCCGGGTAATTCCACGGTGTTCAATTTTTGCTCGAAACAACCAGCAGTGTATAAAAATATTATACGCTTCAATTGGTCTTCAATTGGTGTGCTAGAAGCAGTTTTAATTTTGTGGGAAAATCTTGACTGCTTCAAGGAATAATCTCGAATAAGCCTGAGCAATCCTCAATCTTCAATAAACTGCGAATCTTCCTGCAAAATAAAGATTTTCTAACTGAGCTGCAACAAACTGGAGCGAAATAAAAATTTGCTCTCTTTCTTAATACGTTTAACATATGATAATAATATTAATATTGAAAACATTTTTTTTTAAATATACAACTTTATATACTACCTTGTTTTACAGTCTATTTAACCTAACAACATCTCTACATCTCGTCTACACTTTTATTTAACATTTTTCCTCTTGCAAGGAAAAGTTTGTCTTCTTGCATTTTTCCTGAGAAATAAAGATTTTCCAACTGAATTGCAGCAAACTAGAGTGAAATAAAAATTTGCTTCCTTTCTTAATATGTTCAATATACGATAACAATATTAATATTCAGAATAATATAACAGTATCATCAAATTCTTCCAATATTTTTACAGTCTTAAATTACACCTACTCATTCTTGTCGTAACTGCATGAAATCCGCAACCTAATCGTCAAGCAAACACACGCCACACCGGAGCAGCTAAAAAATCCAATAAATCAACACAGACTGCCGAAAGCTGAAGGTCTAGCATTAAGATCAACGATTCCCGTTCACCCTCTGCAACAAAAAGAGATTTCTCTATCCCTCCCGCTCGCTACAAAGCCGTCGAAAAAATCATCGAAACAGTCCAGGTGTTCACTGTCCCAGCGATCGCCCCACCCGAGCCTTCGTTCAACGATCGTTTCATCCAATTAAAGAACGATCGTTTAATTGTGTCGACGGCGCATGCACAGCATCATCGCGCGCAAAAGTGAGTCTCATTAATCGGAATCGAAGATACACGGGGCGATTGTAGGTTCGTCTTGCAGCTCGTTCCCCTTCGGACAGGAAGGGAGAGGGCCCGGTGGGGCAAGGGCAGAAATAAAAGTAAGGAAGGTCGAGGGGAAGGGAGGGGAAGCGTCGAACCTGGCTCCGGGATATTAACATTATAAATCGTGCAGGCCGGCGACACGCCCGGGGCGGAGCCGATCGTATCGGCTCGATGCCCACCTCCAGGCCCGATATCGATTACACTCCCGTGATTGGCAGGATTCGTAACACGCCACGGGGATCTCTCCTGGCGCGACCGACCGGACCGGCCGATCGATTGATCGTGGATCGAGGATCCGGGCCGCCGCGTATCGCCGCGCAATCCGTCGATAACCGAGCGCTGTCTTCTTGATGGACAAGCGGGGACTGGAATCGCGGGATTCCACCGACCTGCACGCAAACCGACCACCGATATACCACCAGAGTCGATATATATCGAATCGACCGGGAACCGGCGCGGCGCGGCGCGTCAACTCCGGTGGAAATCGCGCGTCACCGCTTCAAGGAATTCGTCTCGGTCCCGTGGGAGAGGAACGCGCGATTGCCACGCAGAGACACCTCTCCAGCTTATATTCCCCGATTGATGACAACCTCTTCAAGGCTACAGGCTTTTCCAAAATCCGTGCGACGCGACCGCTCCGAACCGGAAGAATCAAGGACTCTTACAGATGTTTCAAGTTTTCGTAAAATATTCTCTTCGGAGGATTATTCGGAGGACGCAGTAGAGTTATGTGGATAATTACATTACACGTTTGCCACTTCAGGAATTAGACGTATAGCCTTGATCACGTTTATATAGAAGGTTAAGCTTCTTTCTCTTCTGTGAAATGATTGAGAATTAAGAAGTTCTGCTCATTGTGGCCCTAAAGAGAATCATAAGCGAAGGGGTTAATTCAATGACTCCATTTGCAGGCAACAATTTCTTAACCAGTGTGCAAAGATTAAATTACTATCAACGACATACTGAAGTTATTACCGGAAAGATTACCAACAATTCGATCACTTTATATGTATAACGTTTGGTAGCCAGCACATTAAATAAAACAGCGTTAGGATTGAATTCAATGGGAATTTTCATGCCACCGAACGCACAGCATTTGGAAGCAACAATTTCTTAACCAGTGTACCAGGATAAAATTATTAGCAACGACATACTGAAATTATTACCGAGAAAATTACTAACTATTGGATCACTTTATATGTATAACGTTTGGTAGCGAACATATTAAATTAAACAGCATTGGCATTTACAGTGAATTCTCGATATATGTCAACAACAGGAGTCTTGCCAGTGTCATGTATCGTCCAGGAGACATTAAATGTAAGTTATTAATTATGATCAATAATTGACTACAGAGCAATTAGAATTTGAAGTAATACTATATATTTAAATATAAAATCAGAATTTAATGCGTGAAGACATTTATAAATATATCCTAGAGTGAAACTAGTTAGTAGACATTTACATCAGATTTAACGTAACCATAATATAAATATGCATACAATTACTATTATATTATTCTTATTATAATTCCCGGCCCCTCACGGGGTATACCCCGCGGTAGTGGGGATACTTCCGCGACGTTTACCATCCAGGCCTTGGCGACATATACAGAGAAATCGCTGTAATTCAATGAGAATTTTGATGCCACCTAAATCACAGCATTCGAAAGCAACAATTTCTTAACCAGTGTGGGAAGATTAAATTCTTACCACCATCGGCACAGTCGCGAAAGGAGTCGCAGCGGTTGGGATTAAAATTCGCATCGGAAGACACCATTCCATTCTTTTTATCTCGAGTCGTGAATCCCGCGATGGCAGGGACACCGGCCGAATGGAAGAGTTCCGAGGAGGATGTCTGTCGCCATCGCGAAGCCATCGATGCACGGTAAACGATCATATTGCGGGACGCGGCGCGATCAATGTCAAAGAAATTTATTGGGGAGTCGGGGAAAAAAAGTCGCTTATCGGCGGTGCGCGTTTCTTCGCGCGCGCTCGCGCGGATGACCGCCGCCTTTCACCATATTTATCGACACTAAAGGTGAAAACTCGTCACCCCGTTGACGACAGTCTGTTGTCCGGCACGGATACTGAGCCATCCACCTGGACTCGTGCCGACGAGTGAAATCGTTCGTCCCGACGGAATTTTTGACCCCCGGCCTACGGGTCTCGCGTCAATAATCCGCGCGACGTTAACTATCGAAATGTCGTTGATGCGGGATTCTTCGCGGAGAGGACGAGTTTATGAGTTTCGAGCTTGTGCTTCTTCACTTTAGCTAGTAGCATCGCGCTGGATCAAGCGGATCATTTGGTGGCGACGCGAAACGAATAGATCCTTTCAGCGATAGATCCTTTCAGGAGACTGCCACACAGCTGATCGCTCTCTTGTCTTTCGGTGTGTTAACTGTACCACTATTTTGTGGAGATAGAAGTATAAATGTTAGTACTTACAGCAAGTCTTTTTAGTTATTTTATGTAGTGTATTCTGGGTTTTGATTCTGCGGAGTTATTGAGGTGTTCTTCTAACTCATTAACACGTTACGTCAGTCACATATGACTGACAGTGATTTTTGACTAAGTTTAGAAATTCATTTTCGTTGTGACATATCCAGGTAAACCGAGTTTTATTGGGTTCTTTAGAATTCAGAAGGGTTAAGACAGCATCCCCTATAATACATTTTAAATTTCTGGTTTCGGTTTCGTTAACTAAATTACACTGATTTCGTGAGAATCTCTGGCACTTAACGTGTTAAATATTTGTGTCACTATTATTACGATTTTGTAACATTTTACCATAGCAGGTTCTGTGGGTTTTGCAGGTTTTGTGGTGGTTTTTATGGTTTTACGAGACAAACTGGCGTCAGTTAGGGGATTTAGATAAGAGAAAAATCGAGTTTGATTAATTCTTTGTCTCTCCATATGTCTCTAGAGAGAAAGACCTTAAAACAAATCACATGTCAAGTTGAGGGTTCAAAAATGGTGCAAGAAAACTTCTGTATTTTTAACACTACCTCGAATAACAAGCGAGGAAAGAAATGTGTAAATGGAGCAAAAAATGTGGCCGATTCCTCTTCCGTGAAGCTTGAAATTGATCGATTGTGGAGGTTTCTCGATTCCAACTGGATCCACGTCAGGATTTCCACGTGGTCGCGTTAAGGGAATCGAATTTTTCCATTGGCCGTCGGACGACGCACGAATTTGTTCGATCGCGAGGAAGAACCGACAAGACCTTGCACGGCACGAAGATCGATTTTACGATCGACGGGCGCGAAAAAGTCCTCCTGGAAGTTTGCTGTTCCCTTTGCTCGTCCCTCTTCGCGTTAACTGCCGCGGCACGCCAGCGTGCGGATCGACTTTGCGGTCGCGATCGTTCCGTTCTTCCGAACAATGGGCAGCCAGTGCTCGGGAGACTGTGTCAAAGTGCCCTTTTATTGGGCCGTATTTCACCCCTCTGCATTCGAGAACGCGAGCGTAACGACGACGGACGATTCACGACGGACACCGTCGATCTGGACGATCGATGTTTCTTCTCTATACCTGTCCCGCGTCCGTCGATCCTCTCGACGGAACAAAAATCGAACAAGAACGCCAGCTTTCTTATGAATTTCTTTCAATGGAAACACTCCCGAGAAGCCATATAGTCTCCCTTCCAAAAAAAAAACAACTGGTAAAAACGACCAGCCAATCAGGCTGAAGGACCGTCCTTTAAACTCTACCCTTAAACGCTGGATTTTTGTGGAAATGTATCTGTATGCATTTATCATCCCTTGAAATCTATTAAAAAATGGAGTCTACATGAAAACGTCACGCACGTCTTTTGTACTTTTCAAAATTATAGCTGGAATACACATAGTAGGTCGTCCCATAAGTTCGTGCCGTTTACGCTTGTACCATTTAAATCCTTAAAAATAAAATATGTAATCACCCTTTCATTCCACGACCTTTTTGGCAAAGACATCATACCGTCACTATAAAATTTCTGCGGGTTTTCATTAAAATAATTTTCAATGGTGAATAATATAAACATATCCACGGCAGGAACTTATGGGACGACCTGATATAACCAACCCTTGCACAACTGTACAGGGTGTATAAAAATTATATGTCACGACCACCATAGCGTGATTCTACACCTTTGGATCGGTGGAAATCTGTGAAAAAAATGCACCGCAAAATTCACCTTGACCTTGGAAATCAAGGTCAAAGTGTCGAAAAATTTTCTTTTATTGCATCGTATAGTACTCATCACTCAAATTTTTCGATACTTTGACCTTAAGTTTCGAGGTCGAAATGAATTTTGCGGTGCATTTTTTTCACAGATCTCCACCGATCAAGAGGTGTAAAATCACGCTATAATTTTTATACACCCTGTACGAGGAGCAATCTTAACCGGGTTTTAATTGGTATGTATTTACTTAATTGTATAAGTTTGGTCACCATAGAAGCTTACGGGTGTGGGGCAGATACCTGAAATTTTGCGGACATTTAACCTAAATGCGCCTATATGTGTCATTGTTTGCGCCCTCAGCGCTCTGTGTCACATATTATTTGTTCGGAACGGGATTCAGAGGACCGGAGGCGACACTTCTAGTTTTCATTGTGGAAATAGAAGTTTCGATTGACAGGACCATCGGGAGAAGGAATTCCGCGGGGAAGATGCCGAGCGCACGGGAACGGAGCGTATGAGAACGCGAGTGTGGGCACGTCGCGTCATAACTCCCCGAGCATTGTAAATCACGGTGGACGCCTCGTGCACCCATAGAAATGGTTATATTCGGCCGTAACGGCTCGTACCCACCGCGACGACGACCAGGGTATATTTTAATAGTAACAATAAATTACTTACAAGAAGAGAATCGCGTCCCGGTACTGGCGGCGATGAAACCCTCACGCGGAGAGGGCGCGAACCTCTTGTCGAGCACCCTTCGCGTTTTCTGCTTCAATCCCGTGGACAGTGATTACTGTATCGTTGCAGAACCACCGAACCATTAGGCTAGTAAAGCATGATCGACCAATATTTGCGTTAAATTTATTCGTTACGCTGTCATTCATCCGAGAACTAAAAGTGTTCCTATTTCAAACATTTTCTATTCCCTATATTTTTAGTAATTTCTTGGAGGAAAATGAAAATTTACATCTACATTTACTTTAACATCAGAACAGTTAACCTATATTTTTAATCGTTTCTTGGAGGAAAAAGAAAATTTATATTTACATCTACGTTTACTTTAACAGTAGACCGACAAAATTTTATTGGGTTTTAAAAGAAAAAAATAACATTCCTATTTTACAGATTTCATTTCAACTCTTCCTCGCCGTTAATTCTTCGAAAGCTGATTTTTTATTTATTTTTTTTTTTACAGTATTGTACTGTTGTTCTTTTATTGTCGAGTCGTTCAGAAAAATCTGAGTGCAGAGATAAACTGGTTGTCGACTTCGAATCAACGAGCCGTGTAACCCGTGCGATGCATCAGCTTTGCAAACTCATTTAAAGAAATCATTAATAAATACCCCTGCCAACCAATGCTTCAGCCGTGATGATTCAATCTCCTAATTAGCGCCACGTGTGCTTGATACGACACCGTGTTCGCCGGTCATGTATCAAACGCAAGTTTCAGAATATAAATGAACATCGGACACGTTGCAGATCCAATCAACATAATTACCACTCGGGTATAATTACCGAGTTAAGGGGGTGCGGTCACTGGAGCCTCTCCCACGAGTCAATATTATCGAGTCATGTGTTTGTGATCCTTATTCAATCATCGGAACAAAATCCTGCTAGATTGCAGCTGGATAGCTACGCAGTGAAGAATTGAAATCTTTTTTCTTAACAACAGAAATATTTTACCTCCTAAAGAAATAGGATACACGAATTGAAACAGTTGAATTTATTTACTGACACTTTTAGTGGACCATCTGACATCACAAGATTATGGTGACTGGTAACTCAGCAATTTCAAAAATCCCATAAAAATCGAAGAAATTTATCCACTGAAATCGGAATTGAAAAGCTGAGATGTTTAAATTGACTGCTAACATAACCTAAACAGTTCCATAAAAATCACTGAAATGGAAATTGAAAAGGTAAGATGTATAATATATTCTTTCAACTTTTATATATAATTATTAGACTGCGGATCTTTATGCATTCATAACAAAATTGAGTAGAAAAAAATTTGAAATTGTGGGAAAATTTATAAAATTTAAATTGTCAATATACTATTTCTCGTCTGTTAAAATTAGCAATTGAGGAAATAACATTTTACTTAGTGTCTATTTCTTGTAATCGATACAGACAATTTTTATTTTCCACAAAGATCTGCATAATTATTAATATGTATAGATGATTAATACACTGGACGCATTAACACTTTGACTGCCGACCTAGAAACCTCAAAAATTCCATAAAATCAAAGTTAGTTATTTAATGAAACAAAAATTGAAAAAAATTAAATGTATGATATCGAGTAGTCCTCCAACTTCCTTGCATTTTACAGATCCTAATCAAATTTGGTACAATGAATATATTAACGCAAAAATTCATTTTAAAACCTGGACAAATAATTCCGTCACATATGGGTGACATGGAAGTCAACATGTTAACACCAGAATTGATTTTCAAATCTGCACAAACAATTCGGTGTGTCATTTTTGGAAGATGCGGCGTTCAGAGTGTTAATGGCAACGATGTACCCGTCGCCTCTTTCTCGAAAGGGTCCGAGGTGCTTAATTGTCTTACTCGGATAACATTTTCGACGCCCACAGGCACCGGGGCCCGCAGAACCGTGTCGCGTGTTCTAGAAACGCGGCCCGGCCCGCGAAACACTAATCACTCGTTTATCTGTCGTCCACGGTGCCCAGGATTTTCGCTTTCAGATATAACCTGGGTGGTGAACCGACGCGACGCGACGCTGTATTACGAATCCCGCGGCAAGATTAATGCCCGCCTCTCCGCGCTGTTCATTAATACCCGTGTGCACGCCCGTGTTTAGGATTACACTCTGATAACAGAATGGATTTCACTGTAACACTGTGTTCGCCGGTTGCAGCCGGTCGCTCGCGTTGCGCCGCGAAATAAATGAAATTCCTGCCGCCTATGCTATCCCAGCACTGACTGTTACTATAGCAAACCATGCAGGTACAAGAATACTTCATATTTTTTTGTTTCGATTTTTCGGAAGAATTTTATATAGTTGTGCTAAAAGATTGTGTCAGAATGTTGTTTAATAGGAAGCAGTTTTCATTTACAGGATTGTCATATCTCCATTTTTTGAGTATTTATTTATTCATTCTTTTCAGTATTAATTTGTTTATTTTATTTGATTTTCTACCGTCGAAAAAGCGTTCATTCACTATCACATTTTGATAAAGCATCGCATAATGCTGTCAATAATATGATTGTTTTTCCACTCATGTGAAAAACGTACAATCACGGTGGAATAAAATTTATTTAGAAGTAAAATTATTTATCTAAATGAAAACTGAAGATATGACATTAACTCTTATGTCAATAACTGTAATTTCTACGGTGTCCGATTACTTGATTGTCCGAGCAAATATTTTTACACCTCGTAATGTAAACGAATCTGTGATCTGGCCCAGTAACATAAAAATCTGCCATAATCTTGCCATTAGTCAACAGAAACGTTAAAGAAATTTGGAAAAAAAACTGAAACTGGGTACCCGTTTATTGACGTGAGGGTTACAGGGGTCAGCTTCCGTACTTTAAAATGGTAAATAACAAACCTGAAGGCTACGATAGTATTAGTACTATGATTATATTATTCACCATTGAAAAGTATTTTAATGAAAAACCGCAGAAATTTTATAGTGACGGTACGATGTCTTTGCCAAAAAGGTCAGAAGAGGTTGTGGAATGAAAGGGTGATTACAAATTTTATTTCTACAATTTAAATGGTACAAGAGTAAACGGCACGAACTTATGGGACGACCTAATATTTCTTGATCAGAACGCGTCGTAACAATTTTAAAATCGAAGATTTAATAATGTAACAATTTAATAATTCTTCAAGACATCAAACGGTACATTGGATCAATCAAGACCGAAAATATGTTGCGAACGAAAGATGACGTTTAATACATGTAGTTACGGGAAACATGTGTCGAACGGAGGAGCTTTCCGCGGGTTTTCGCGTCCCGTTTCCGGCGGCGTCGGAGGACTTCGAACTTGCGCAAGCTCCGCTAACTGTTCGCGAGCCGATCGCCCACGCAGCGTGCAAGGTGGTCCGGGCACTTGAGATCTTCGGGTCTCGGTCCCCGGACACTTTTATGCCCCCGACGACGAGCGACGACGACATCGCCGAGCACCTTCCTCGCGGCGTGGGCGAGTCATGGGAACCTGCAGTCCGTCGTTCCTGTCTCCCTCCTTGTTTCCCGGCCGGCCATTTGTACAACGTTAGTACGCGATCCTGCGTAACGTCCTCTTCGTTATACATTCACCGGATCCATTGTATTTTAATTGTTGCGTCCCAGAACGGGGAAATGGGGACGCGTTACTTGCCCCGGCTGAAAACCTCCAAGGTCCTTCAATCGTCTTCTGCAGCCATACGCTCCGTCCATTCTCAATTAATACCGCAAACGATCCAATACACATTTCTTGTTTCCACAGACCAGTGGCCATATTGCACCTAGGCTGTAATGGATTGGTGCATTGGTTGCAAAGATGGTTCGCGTTTTGTGATTTATTTGTCATCAATGATACTACAGATGTCTTTTCTCTTGAACACAACCTGGACCTGGTTATTCTGACTGTGAAGGCTATAAATACAATTATATGTGGGCTAGAAAGTCTGCGGTTCATGTTTTAGTCATGCTAGTTTAGAAGCAAATATATCACAAGAGAACCTGGACAGTTTTACCATAATCCTTTTAGCTACTTTATTATTGAACCAAGATAGTCTAACTATGATAGCCCAGCCACGGTAGACTAGCCATGACAGTCTAACCAACAGAGTAATGATCTGGATTGTTTCCGGTTTAGCGACCTTGGCAAACCACCTTGCAGCAGAAATGCAACCCCAACAGGTCCCGGCTCCCAATTCTACCTAACCGGAGGTCCATCCCTTTTTCCAAGCGTTAGGTGTTTGCTCACCTATCTCCACCAAGAAGCCCAACATCGAGGTCCACGATGTGTAACTAAGACCAGGGCGCACCAGATTCCCGAAGGGACTCGATTTTGGATCGTGGGACACGTGGCGGCCGCATCGAGCGATTTAGCATGCTGGAATGCGGCGCAAGGTGGTACGCGAGAGAGAAAGAGTAGAGGAGAAGCTGGCAGCTTATGCGAGGCGATAGAAGAGAAGCTCCGTGACTCGTACTCGACGTTCCTACATACACCCATCCCGTCGTCTCTTCTCTCGTCCATGACGATCGTAGGTCCTCTCTCTCTCCCTCTATTTCTCTCTTTCTCTCTCCTTGGATCTCTCTGTCCCCCGATGTTCTCCGGCTTTTTCTGGTTCGAGCGCGGCGCGTTCGTCCTTCTCTCGATCCTCGGTTGTTACGCGCGCGTGTTGGTAGGGACCTCGTGAGAGCCGTATGTAATACCGGCGAGGCACCGTGAGCGTATAAAACGCGTCTTTGTGCGCGGTCTCGGGCCAGCTGTTTGTCTAACACCTCGTACCTGGCTGAGGTCAGTCGCGATTCTGTTACGAGTCCCCGGGAACGGCGTTCGATTCACGGGCCGGGGTCAACGCCACGTTCCACGCCAGATCGACGGCTCTTCTCTTCGTCTTCTCCTTCTTCTTCTTCTTCTTCTTCTTCCTCCTGCTCCTCCTCCTCCTCCTCGTCCTCTTCGTCCTCCTCTTCTGAAACGTCCGGGCGAAACGGCTCGTCCTCGCGACATCGTTCGCCTAGCTCGTCGAGCCCGCCGCTTTCCAGAGACGTCCGATGATTTATGTTTATTTGGCAAGGTACCTCGACGACGAATACACGCCGGTCGTCCGCGCGTATCCGACTCCCCGTGACTTCTGTGAAACCGTGGTGGGTCATCAAGGTCGGGATACCAGACCCCTTTATGACGGGAAATTTTCTATTCGAAACGAGATTTCAATGATCTTCCGCCGCCGCGCCGCGGAGGTGGAGATTTAAATTCCTCCCGGCGCGGCGCAAGGCGTAAAAATCGATAGAATATGCCCGACGAACGTTTCCGCGTCGCGAGTAGAGTCGAGTCGCGTCCGATCGCTAGCGAAATTCTGATTTACCGTCCACGCCGAACCGTGGACGAAGCCAGTCCGTAAAACACTAATGGCAGGCCCTTGGCGAGATGAAATCGCCGTTTAACGGCCCTCGCGACAATGCCCGCTAATGGCGATCTCCCTGTGCGCTCGGGACAATTCCTATTTTCAGTGAAACGTCCCTTTTGACCTTGAGCTGGTCGGCTGTGTGGAACTTTCGACGATGCCGGTAAACTGTAATTCAACGGATAGTCCGAGTGCTCTAGGCTGAACCCAACAAAAATTCCATCAAGAGCAAAGAAATTTATTCACCGAAATAGAAACTGGGGAGGTAAGGTGGACGAAAGACATTTATGGCAAAAATAAATTACTTTGAGACAGTAGGAAGATTGAAGGAATTAAAGGGTATTCGTAAATATATTGTTTGCGACCTACTAACAGTATTAAAGAGAGATACTGGAAAGGTAAGACGGACTATGCAGTTATGACAAAAATAAATTACTTTGAAATAGTAGGAAGATTAAAAGAATTAAAGGGTATCCATATATTGCTTGCGAGCTACCAACAATATTAACCCTTTGCACTCGAAGCTATTTCAGCTTCAAAACATGTATATTTTTCTTCATGTTATACGTACGAAAATGGTGGTATTTACTCGTACAATAGAAACAAATTTAATAGTGTAAAAAATATTTTGAATAACGATATAGCGATTTTTAGTGACGCCTTATAGTCGCCATTCGAGTGCTAAAGGTTAAAGAAAGATAGAAATTTCTAAATGGCTCCTGCTCGTACCAATCGGTGCAGGAAATTTTTATTTTTCAACGGTCAAAAGCCGAGAGCCAGTTAAGGATTAAAAATCTGGCCTGAAGGTAAACGAAATGAGATTACTAAAAAATGAATTTTTAATATTCCCTATATCCTCCGAGCGTTCTCAGTAACCTCCGCTTCGTGTAACTACGATTTAACATTATCTTCTCAGCGTTCTCAGCGAACAGTAACGTCCACAATTTGAAGATATGACCTCAAATATTCGACGTCGATCGCAGCACCGCCAAATCGAAGGGAGCGTCCGGTCTCCCGCGACGATCCGTCAAAAATCCGGCGCGGGCAAAAATGCCGGGGGACTCATCCAATATTTAACGAGAGGCGCAAAACGACACGCTCGAGAGTGATCCATATTCACCGGATCCGTGGTCCCGTGTCCTCGGGTACGCGATCGATCGGAAGAAAACGAAGTGCGGGGGTCCGGGCCTCGTTCGCCCCCGTGGTCGCGACACAGAGGCAATAACTCGGCCGTGATCTTTTGCGGCTCGGTGCCGTTTGAAAAAAGTCGATCGCCAGTAATAAATACATCGCGGAACGGGGTGGTAGGTTCCGAGTGGTGCATTGATATTCCCGTTGCTGTTTCTTTCCCCTGGCACCGCTAATAACTTATCCGGTAGACGGTGGCCGTGGTTCTTGCGCGTCTATCGGGCGTCTCCGGGCCTCGGTTCCGTCCCTCGGGTCGCTCGTCGGGGGCGAGTGATGTTTTCTGGCGCGGCTAGCGGACGCTCTGTGTGGTCCTCGTGTCAAAATGTGTCAAAACTCGAGTTCGCGGTCTCGGCGAGTCGCCGGCAAAAAGCGGTTCGACGGCCCTACAAATTAACGGGCCCGTCGCGTCGAAGTCGCGTCGCGGACACAACGTCGCAGCCGGGAGAAAAGGACGACGATCCTTCAGGAAACCACCGTCGTCCCGACGCTTACCCAACTGCTACCCGATCCCCCTCCCACGCTCAAACGCAAAAATGATAGTCCTGGTACCTGGCATCGCCGAATTTGGCGAGGAAACATGACTCACCCTCGAGCTGGTGGCTCTGCGACGTCGCGGGATTTCTTCACCCTGCGCTCCTGGGGTCTTCTTCGACCCGTACTTCTACTTCTTCAACTCTTTTTCCATATCGTGAGAATATGTAGACGCCGATGAATATTTCAGATATTCCGAATTGGATGGAGCTTGTTCTTTTATTTCTTCGACTCTTTCGATATTGTGGAAATATTTAGGCAGCAATTAATTGTTTAGATATTCTGAATTTTAAAGGAGCTTCACGTGAATTGCCAAACACAAGATCTCGGTCGTGTTATTTGGCAGTGTCCCGTGTGCAATTCCTGAAGAAAAATATTAATGCAGGAATTAAGGAAATGTAGATAATATATACCTCTTGATGTTAAACGTTATTTCAAGTGTAAAGCTGAATCGAGAATGTCAGGCGCGTTAGGTCAATGGTGATTTGTCTGTGGTTATAGTCAATGTACACGTTGACTGCCGTATACGAATCCTTACAAATCTTGCAGAATCATAGTGGTTACTACTTTATGCCTTCTGCACCACAAGAATCCCAAGAAAATGTATTTTATTCAACTACAAGAAGATAAAAAAATTGGTCTTCTAAAAATGTACTTTTCAGACACACCGCGATATTTTTATTAGTTCTAATTCCAAGAATATTCCACACTTTGCCACCAGAAAATTCAATAGATTCGTCCATTATGCACGATCACAGTAATTGAAATAAAGCACAGTCTCTCTCATTTAACCTTTAAACCAGAGACTACGCAGCGACCGCATCGAACGCAGAAATCTGTGAAATTAATGGTAAAAATCGTCGACATCCTCCGCTTAAACGCGTGCCCATGGGAACGAAGATACCATCGGGATCGCCTGCAGCCAACAAGCTCTCTCGAGCCAAGTATTCCAGAGTTTCTTCAAATTTTTCCGAATTCATTCCCCTGGATTCGCCTCTCCATTCAAAGCAGCCTCGTCGGCCGAAGAATTCCGAAGGAGAGGCCACGGGGAAGAGAAGCCTCGGCTCTCCGCTCGGCGATGCCCGACGAAGAAATACTGCGCTGTTCCCTGAAATGTTACTCCGTGTTTTCCCGGTAATTATCGCAGGTGTTAAAACGATCGTCAGGCCGCGTCCGCGTTTGCAACCTGTCCGCCGGGAGATACGTTTCCCCGTGTATCGTCTAGTCAACCTTTCGAATGCCACCGTGGCGCGCGATCAATACACGACGCGTCGCCTCGTCGCGTCGGCTGAATGAATCGATCCTCCCCGTCCTTTGCACGGAATTGCTCAACCGGTCGTCGGATCGACGGTCTCCGCCGACGGCCGACACCCTGTTGCGGTCCCCCAGTCAACTGTACATTCAAAATAATTACAAATAAATATAAGTAAAATTAATGTCGAGAAGTAACTGAGACATTTTATTGGCAACGAATTGCACTTTCATTTCCGATTTGTTTCATTTTGATAGCTGTTCTCGTTCTCGAGATATGAACGAGTCTGCGACACTCTTTTTCTCACTCACTTTTCGGTCAGCCTCTGTTCAAAATCATTTTCAACAAAATATGAACTCGACTCGGTCAAAAAATCTATGGACTTGTATGCAGAACGAAAATTGTTTGAAGCAGGACCTGGGAATCAAGTAAACTTTGATTTCTGTAGTTAATAGGTTGATCAAGTTATAATACTGAGTGTACGTCACTCTTTTTCTTACTCACTTTTCGGTCAGCCTCCGTGCAAAATCATTTTCAACAAAATATGAACTCGAGTCGGTCAGAAAATCTATGGACATGTATACAGAACGAAAATTGTTTGAAGCAGGATTTGGGAATCAAGTAAACATTGATTTCTGTAGTTAATAGCTTGATTAAGTTATAATACTGAGTGTACGTCACTCTTTTTCTTACTCACTTTTCGGTCAGCCTCCGTGCAAAATCATTTTCAACAAAATATGAACTCGACTCGGTCAAAAAATCTATGGACCTGTATGCAGAACGAAAATTGTTTGAAGCAGGACCTGGGAATCAAGTAAACATTGATTTCTCTCGTTAATAGTGGATCTTTGTGCAAAATAAAAACTTTCTGTCTGAATTGCGACAAACTGGGGTGAAATAAAAATTTAATTTCTTTTCGATTATGATTATCACTAATCCCACCAAGCATTAACAGTATCTGGTAAATATTGCCTTATAAAAATGGCAACCCTAAATTTATTGAGATTGTCTGTAGTTTTCAATATAATAAATGCTTGGACAATAAAATTTATTCCACTATTTTCAGTAACATATAAAATCGGTCATTTTGACCGTGGTAGGTTTAGTGTTGATAGATTGAAAATAATACAACAGTATCTTTAATTCTTCTAATCTTCAATTTTTCTAATATTCTTACCGTTCTAAATTACACGTACTTATTTTTGTCATAAATGCAGAAAATCCGCAGTCTAGTATTAACCTACCGCGGTGTCCTTGAACGCTTTCCATCTGCCTGCTGTTTGAAACGACACCCACTCGCAGAAGTTAGTGATGAAGAGGCGAAGACGAGGATGGGTCGGAAGAGACCCGAAAGAGGGCAGAACCGCGTCGGGATCCCGCGGCGTCCTTCGCGACCGTCCTCCCCGAGCGACTCCTTTTCGGCCGCGCGTTTCCGGTGGCCGGGCCCCCGAGTTAGATAAAATCGCGGCTTTAACGGGACACAAATGGCGGGGCCATTGTTCGACAGAATCGTACCGTTGATTTTCTATGGGATACGGCCGGCGCATTGTGCAAACCGCAACTGGACGCGAGGCGCTTATACACGCGCGGCCGATTGCGGGAACGTCTGCGCTGCCGAGCGGCAGGCAGGCGCGAACTGTTTGCCCGCTTCTCGATTTCCACCGATAAAATTATTCTCGTATAACGCCGCGCGATGAAGAATACTCGGGAATGCCTCTCCGCTCTCTCTCTCTCTCTCTCTCTCTCTCTATCTCTCTCCGACTCTGTTCTCTCTGTTGGCGGTACGGTGACGAGACATCTGTTGCGATTCGATGTTTCTTTGCTTGCGCGGGTAACGTGTTTTCAAAATAAAGAACGATACGTCCGACCGGAGATCGTGTCCAAGGGCCCCCATTGAATCGTTCCCTTTTGTGAGCGAGATGCTCGATAACACGAGGTGTTTGAAATAATTGAAGATCTCGTGTTGCCGCGTGTAAATCAAGTGTCCGGATAGAAACGTTCTAGCGCGGGAGGACTGCGGCCGTTTGCCGATCAAACCGATACACTTTCAATGCGAACAAGGTGCTCCAAACATGCCATTTTTTCCTGGTCTTCGTGTTACACTATTTTATTGCTGCAATTAAGTCTAGTCGTAAAATATTTCAAATAACCCTCCTAAACTATTTAAATCAATTTGTCCCAAGGGCAGGCCGTTGTTTTCAATTTTATAGTTTGTGTAATTTATTTTAGTTTTCTCAGAATTTAATGTGAACTGCGACTCGATTTGATTCTTGAAATATAAATGTCTCAATTCCCTGAACACTGCTCTATGGGTCCTTTTATCATGATGTACATGTGAGGAACATTATAACATTTGATTCCAATTATTCATTGAATAATCTATGTACCGTAAATAATGTTAATTCCTCTGTAATTTCATTAATAGCTGTCGACGCTGTCCGCAACAACAGTAGCCACCAAAATATTGATAGTATCCGACGATAACGTACAACGTCGACAATATTACGCGATCGACAGCAAAGATTTACTATCTAAAGACAGTGATAAAGCTTCCAGTTTTTTAGTCGACGGAAATGCTGTTTAGACAATATAAATGGACTTTCATTAATTCCCGAATGCGTTCGACCGAACGTTTATGATCGGCCATGACTAATAGTCGTGGTTGCAAATTCTCTCTCGGGAATGATTTAAACGAGATTGAAGACAGCTAACGAGGTTGCCTGTCGCTGTAATCTGGCGCCCGATATTTCCTGGATTAACGAGAAGTTATCCGGCATGTTCGACACACACACACACAGACACAGTTCGTTCGAACGGTGGAGCGATTTCCTCGTGGATCGAGGATTTATTCGTGGATACGCTGCATTCCTGATAAATCCTTATTCGCGCTCAAGGACCTTCGCGTCGCGCGCCGCGCCGCGCCGTCCCGGTCTGCCGCCACTCTCTTTTCTGTATTATATACTTGTCAGACATTGTTATTATTACGGGCACGACCGCAGCTGCTCACCGAGAATAATAACGAACGTTCCTGCACCCCTTCGTTACACGTATCGGAGTCACGCACTTGCCATTGTTATTTAATCTGAGGCATTCCTTCAAATTAATCGATCGTGGCCGCAGATATGTGCCGCGGGACGCGGAAGTTACGAACCCATGAATCACTCTAACTCCAATATTATAATCCGCCACGTTTATCCCTCTCTCGCAACGTGCCCTGTCGATTATACTTCGTGCCTCAAAGATAATCCAGGTTTCACGTTTTTATCGACAAAAATTTGTTGTTGGCCACTTTTAGTGCTTTTGCAACTCTAATTGCTTGAAGTTCGCGTGCTATTTTAATCTTGCCACATTTTATTAGAATTTCGCATTTTCAAGGAAAAGATTTACAGTGAGTTCTCTATATATGTCGCGAAGGCTTGGATGCTAAACGTCGCGGAATTATCCCCACTACCGCGGGGCATACCCCCCGAGGGGCCACTCTATGTATTGTTGACATATATCGAGAATTCGGTTTAATACCTCGTTTGTGCAACTTCTTGATTTTTTTTTCTACCCTGTCAATTTCGTTAGGTTTTTATATTAATGTATTATGCTTTTCCAAGCTTCCTCTTATTTATCCACGCGATTTGGCTTCTTAAAAAAACTAGTCTAATGCATCGAATGTGTTAATAAAAAACGAAACAAACTTTCGAAACAATTTATACATCGGAGGAGAAATTATGTTCGGTAAATGAGGGACGGTTGAGGCTTAAATAAAGTTTATAACAATTGTAGGACGCAGACATCTCACTATACCTACCCAGTTTGGAGCACTCGTAATAACCAATTTATATTGCCTTGATAAATTGATTGCCAGAATAAATAAATGCAGGTAGTCCAGAAAAGCGTCTCATAATCCCAATAATTGCAAAATAAAGAATCCGTAGTCCGTCATTTTGTTGAATAATTTTAATACCAAAAATTGAAAGGAATAGGATGCGCTTGCACCTCGTGAAATCCTAGAAAATTGCAATGGCAGAGGAATGGGTTGTGCACACGCGAATCTCGCGGCACCGGAAACGGTCGCGGCGTCCGTGGGTCGCGGGCGGCGACTTTTCGCGCGGATCCGCGACCAGGGACACATGAGAGCGGGACGTAAAATTCACGAGCGTAACTTTTATCGTCCCGCGGACATTCTCACGTTCTTGGCGGCGCGGCGCGGGGATTATGGGGCCGATGCGAGCGGAGAGCATCGGCGCGTGTGGGCGCTTCTTTACGACGGAAAGCCGAGCAACGCCGATCGTTTTACGCGAAAACGACTTTTTGCCTCGTCCCGACGTGCGTGCGGTCGACCCATTCGCCTCTGTAATAACGAGCCACGATCCTCGAACAAGGTCCACGCCGGGGATCAAGCGTACGGAAGCTGTCCGGAGATTATTGCCGCGTCTATTGTGTCGCCGGTGTCCGCTACACCGGGCCCACTGATGCTTTCCCTGTTAATTTCCGATTAATATACCGGCACGGTCTTTCTCCCGGTGGTCTCATTAACGAGTACACTCTCGATTTTTGAATAGCATTTTGGAATGTCGCGGCGGCAAGGGGAGCATCGTTAACCCCCATACGGACCTTAAAAATTATTGCACGAAGGACACTGTAGTCTTCTCATGCATTTTCGTTCTCCAGTTTAATTCCATGGATTTCGTTTTATTTATATATATTATATTTTACCAAATATATCAAATTGTAATATAACCGTAGGAACAGAAGAATTTTGGCAGAATTTAACATTAATCCCACCGCTCAAAATGACTGGTTCCAGATTTTTTAAATTTTGCAATTATTGAAATGATTAAAATCCAAATAAATTCTAACTTGTCTTTTTTATAAGGCACTATAATACCAGTTACTTTTAACCAGTTAAAACTTCACTGCGCGGAATTAAAATCTAGCAAATGCCGCTGTTATAAATTTTACGGAAAAAGTAAAGCAAAATGAGAAAGAATTACAGTTTTATTTGACATGAAACTAACAATTCATTAACGTTTACCGCACCTCAACAGAGATTTGGTCCGACGCGTATGCACGTCAACGCGCTGAACTGGTTAACACGCAGGGATGAAATATTTCGCATGATCTCCTAAAATCCCGAAAAAAGAGAGAAGGTATGCGGAGCAGGCTGGAGCAATTAACGCATCGTCGTGGTCGACGAGTAGGAGTAACCATAACTCCGCGACGGGCAAAATCGTGTCACCGGAGGACTTTCACTGGAAGTGAATCGCGGCATTCAGCGGAGGTTGTTCGAACATCCGCGATTCGAGGGTTAATTAAAGAGTAACCAGACTATAAGGCCGGTCACAATGAGATCGTTAAAAGAGTGGGCCGCAATGCGCCGCCCGTGTAAATGGCCATTTAAGTAGTCCTAGCCGGTGTAGGAGAAATCGAGCGGCGGAGGATGTAACAATTTCCCCGGGTACAACCCCCGGGTCGCCGCGTGATCGTGCAATTATTGTCCGCGGTATAGTCGTCGCCGGCTGGGCGGGTTTCGTTAATCAGAGGGTCAATTGTTTCACCCTCGGCCCGGAGAAGAAACTCGCATTGTGGAGCACACGGAGAATGGATTTAAACGGAACAGAATGGAACGGCGCGGCGCGGCGCGTTGGAACGGAATGGAACGGAACGCACGCGCCTCTCTCGCCACCACCGGTAGGATTGTTTATATCTGGCTGGATTCCAGCTCGATAAATTCGATTTTTTACACGCGTACGAATATAGTGCCGGCCATTCAGTCGGGTTTGCACGGGCCGTGTCGGGCTGTACGCCGCGGCGTCCTCGTCGTCGTAAGCCCTTACAAGAAGCCAGCTCCATTCAAGAGTCAACCGCACTGAGTTATACCCCGCTACGGATTCGCACGGATCCGGCGCGCGAATTCGCAGCCGGATTCCCCCGGTGGACCGAGCATGACCCCGCGGGGCCAACAATGCCCCGGGAGCAAGAGCGGCACGCTCGAGAGGAGCCCCCAAGTCCCAGAAAGAGCGAAAGAGAGAGAGAGAGAGAGAGCCAGTCGAGAGATCCTCTCTCGACAATAATGGAACGGACGCTCGTTACGTAAACGCGCGTGACCTTATCGAGCGGCGAATTGAGCGAGGCTGGCCGCAATAATATCGATACCCGCGCTCGTTATTAATAATAGTGATCACGAGGGCGCAGCGACCAGCCTCAAACGTGGAGGACTCGTGCGGCTCCACTCTGCGTACGCTACGTCTCAAGTGAGACGACAATTGTCAATTGTGTCGTATTAGCTGCTCTTTTGTCAAATCGATAAAATAGTTTTGTTTTTAACACTAGGTTTACGGGACCCGACGGGTTTTAATAGTTTTAATTTAAGATTATTAAGATTCCAAGGATGCATACATGAGAAATTTTTGTTTATTTCTCTGAGTATATGTTATTTTTAAAATGTTGCCAAAAATGTGGGTAGCACGTTCTTGTTATTTTAATAGTCACTTTTAGTGCTGTGTAAACCTAGTGTTAGAAGTTCTTCCAATTTTCGTCCTTCAATGATACGAAAGCTTAACTATGAAAGATTTTAAATTGGAAAGGATTGAACATCAATGTGCTTAGGCAGTGAAGTGTAAAAATACTCAAAATGTGGTTAACTCCTTCCAGGATACTGAAGAACATGTACATTTAATTTTATTTTCATGTAATAGTCACACGAACGTTACCTTTTGTCAATGCATCTGTAATTATTTTTATTTCTGTTCATACATCTATTGAATATACCATAAAGTATATTTAATCACGGAGAAATTAAAATCGCCCAATTTGTTTTTACCAATTTTATTGCTGGAAATGTAGATTCCTGTTTTAACTAGAACCTTGTGTAGACATTGCTTATGTAGTCTTCATAGTTTTGTAGAGGACAATGACAAGTATGAATATAATTTTTATTGTACTGTATTGGATGAACAAGATGATAGGATTAGCTTTACTTTTAATCAGGCTATTACACTTTATCTATTTGTTTGCAATAGTCATTTTGGAGACATGTTCGACGAACTAACGTCCTACAAGTTCGGTGAAGATTGTACGAATGATATTTTTGTCTTCTGTTTCCGGTGTTGCCATAACACTTCAACTTCACGAGTGACTACTTAACGAAGAGAACGATTGAGAAACAAGTGAAACGTTCATGCGAGATAGAAATTAACACTAGAAAACGACTAACATGTATTGTTTTATACACTCAGTAAATACAAGGTTAGATTGATTTAGCTTTAGGATTTTTGTTTTAACGTGTGAAATCAATTAAAATGTAACGTTTTGTTAAAAGAAGATGACGTTGACTTTCATGTCTCGTTAACCCTTCACGAGTTTCCCATTTGTTCGAAGATAGAAAGTTTTATGGCAATCTTTAGCATGCCCGTCTTTTACACACATTCCACTATGAGACTACCATAACTGAATGCGAGCCTGAATGAGATTTAGCATTGAATCTTGCAGTCCACTTAATACTTTCATATTTGCATGCCTATTATTATGCTTTTTATGCATGCAGTTGTTCATCAAAGACCAATTATATTTCCCTGTAACATTCCCTGCAACATCTATGGTCTTTAATTACACTTTAATTAAACTGAGATTCTTATGCTTCTTACGAACACAAACCCGTTTTTTAAAATAGGAAGATACGTCTTGGAAAAAATATTACACAATCATGTGACTGAAATAAACCTTGAGAACGCGATAGGATCAACTAAGAATTAAACAGTAAATTAAAAAACGATGTTACTCTGGTTGTAAAAATTGAGTAATGGACCCTCAATTCCTAAATTTCGAAAAACATAAGTATTGTACAGACTGTTAGCATTTTCTAATAGTACGTTAAGACAGGATAAATAAAACGTACTTCATTGTTTATTCTCACATTTACTCATAACATCACAATTACAACATATGGTAGTACAGTTGTACAACTTAAGACCTTGATTAAAAAATTAGACTAGTTCATGTTTCCGTAAAATTGTACTCATCAAAGTCCTACGTATTTTGATACACTAAGTATTGTCTGAAATCAGAATTCAACATTTTTCAAAACCCGGACTTTGTCAGCAAGGTTTTGTGCGCAACGTCCTCCATTACTACGTACACTACAGCTCAAAAGTATCCGGACACTTGCGAAATACGTATTAGCATTGCATAAAAGTTATTTCAGTGCCTGAAACAGTGACTAAAATCGATTTTGATTAGTTTCTTATCGACCTATTAACCGCGGCGTGTCCGGATACTTTCGGGCGTTAGTGTATTTCTAAAATCTCATCAATTCCCAATGAAAATCTGATACATTGACACCACTTTATACAGTAAACAGCTAAAACCGAAAGCAAAGAACATTCGAGGCGTCAGGTACGCCAACAGTATCCTCCAACTAAAAGACTATCCTCCAGCACCATAATTTGATACCACTTACCTTCCAGAACCAGGATCAAGCAACGTCTAGTTAGCCGGCGAACTTCAGCACAGCCGATCGTCCGACTTCCGTGTTCAGCAAAAAATGATCTAGCACGAACGTCATATGGAAATAAGAAGATCGCAGAAAGTTTTTGCGAATCCTGGAAGCAGTTATGCTCGAGATGACCCGGTGTCGATCCGTGCACAGCCATCGACGAACGATCCTCGGACTTTTTCCCATCGGCTCTATGATCCGCGCGAGGAGCCGCGTGCCTATCGACGGAGGAGGTCACCGGCGCGGCGCGCTCGTCCGCGGCGTGATAGACCCATTCGCGTAATTTATCGTCGCGTTAACCATAATAGACACGAGCGTGGTATCCGCCAGCTGGAAATGACAAGTACCAGCGGAGAGTATCGGTTGTACCTGGTTTTTCTCCTCCGGTCGCATCGCTCGATCCGCGTGGTCCCCGTCCTTTCTCATCTTCTCCTACTACCCAGCTGCCACCGCGGACGAGCAAATAGAAGCGCGTATCGTCGCGGGATACTCGGGTCTCTTAACGAACATCAGGCCCGAAGGATGGCGGTGGAGAGGGGAGGAGGGGGGCACTTCAGCGACGATAGTCGATCGGATCACAGATACGAGGGGCGGGGGGAACCCCGAGGGGAAATACTCGAAGGAAGGGGCGCTCCTCGCGAGGCGATTACCGATGACACGTATGCAGGCAATCCCGCGGCGTTTGCGCAATTATTGGAACACCTCATGTCCGTAATAAATGCTGGAGTATGCCCTGAAAGGTGTTAGTTCAAGATCATCCGGTGATACAAGACCGCTCGGACGGTATCGCTCTCGCGAGATGCGGATTTCATCACGCGGCTCATCCGCTCGCAGCTACCTAGTCTTATGTAACCAGCCGGGACATTAAGGTTACCCTCGATCGTGGAAACAGTCGCGCCTACCCTATTCTCCGTTCCACCGTGTTTTCATAATTATTTGCCGGCCGATGCGGCAGCCGTTCTTACGCACTCCGAGCGAGCCGGCCGCGAAAGGTCGCGCGGATCCGTGGATCGCGATCTTCTTCGGATCTCGCCCACCAGGCACACGTAAACTTTCTGGAAAATATGGCTTGCGGAGTTGGAAATTCATTTTGCAACGCGCGCTCGCGAAACTCTTCCTTCGAATCTCCTGGGAGCTGATAGGCTACTGGAAAAACTGTTTGAATAATTTTGAATAATTTGATTAACGACTGTCAGATGAACTATTGGAAAAATAAATGGAGAATCTTATCTTAGTTGTCTAAATGAAATTCGATAAAAAGATTCTACTTACTTTGCGTCAAAAATCTTTTAAAATCAGAGTAATTTATTCATCAAAATAATAATTGAAAATTTGGAACGTGAGATACAGTTCTTCAACCTTCTTGCATTTTGTAGCTCCCTTTTATTTATTGTACAGTTGTAACCTCCGATAAGAGGTTATTCAGCAGTCTGGATTACCACAGTCTGCCTGTATAGCTTATACTAATGTGAAGGTAATGTAATAAGTACATATCAGTTGCATTCACTTAATTTTTAATGGACGTAATAGTGACATTATATACACAATCCACAATCTTTCAGGAAGGAACATAAGATCTTGCATAGTTTTGTAGGCCTGTGGAGTAGATTACACGACATGGCTCCTAATCTTTGGTACGGTGAATATGTTAACGCAAAAACCAGCTTATTACACCCGGAAAAATTGTTCTTATCTTTTGGATAGAACGTTGACCGTCACAATAGAAATTTTCTCGAGGCAAATAGTAGCCTCCAGTTTTCTTTTTTTTTTTGTCGGTAGCTAAATTTTGTTGTCCGATGCAGCCTGCTTCTAAGAGACGACTGAACAACAAAAAAGTGAGGTCGACACGATTCAGGGTAGGAAAATAATCGAGCGACAGAGCGGAGAACTTGTTCGCGGGACGGTGTGAATTCCAGAAAACTCGGTTACCGATGCCACGGATAAACTAACAAGCAACAAGCCTGGTGAGTCAGAGGCGGTCGCAGCGGGAGGAAAAGGTCTCGCGAGCGGCGAACGCATTAATCGTCGTCCTTAATTGGGCCATGTCGTTAGGCGAGGAGCGCGACGAAACTGGATATCGCGTAATTGATCACAAAGCATACGATTGCGCCGTACAGGGAAGACGAGCGCAAGGTCGGGCCACGTGTCTCTGTGTACGTGTGTACCACCGTGTGTCGCAATTACTCCCACGTCACCGTGCATTGAAATCTCCGCGCCGCTAAACGTCGCCGGGGACGACGCCGCGTTTAGACAATTTTCTGAAACGCTTTGTCTCCCGCAACTCGCCGGGAAGACGTTCCCGACTCGCTTGGAGAATTTCTGGAATTTCTGGGCCATTCGTAACCCTTTGAACTCGAAGCTATTTTAACTCCAGAACGAAACATTTCTTCCGACCTAGAATATTCTATATATTCTTTTTCGTGTTATACGTACGAAAATGGTGCAATTTACTCGTACAATACTGAAGTGAATTTATTAATTCCAAACAAATTTAATAGTGTAAAAAATATTATGATGATACAACTACTTTTTACGGCGCTTTACAGTCGCCATTTGAGTGCTAAGGGATCTGTCAAAATGACGGATTCTGATATTTTTAATCTACGAATATTGAGATTGTAGAGATGCATCCACGAAGAATTATTTAACAAATTGATTTCTATGGATATATATTAAAATGAAAATTGCTACAAATTTTTATAGATATATCTATGTTATTTTCATAAAGTAACGTAAAATTTTTAGTGCTCCGTAAACCTAGTGTTAAGGTGCTAGGTGTGTCCTTAACCCCCGTACGTTATTGCAAGTGTGCGTAATTATAATTGAAAAAAAAAAGAAGCCACTTATAGTCGTCCCGTATCCTATCCTATACTTTATTGATCGATAAAAAAGATATTGAACATTACCGAGTGTATTCACATTGCGACCCAAAGCAATAAAATTTGAGCAACTTTTTTACCAATTATTGAAGACCAAACATCCAGTTGAACAAACTGCAGGAGTTAGCGCTCCTCGCAGCACGTGGCTGTCGATCGCTGGCGAGTCACACAGTTGATCGGCGAAAAATCCTGAACAATGATTCCGTTGCCATAAATCGAGCTCGCGGGAAACACGGCTCTAGCCGTCGCGGAACGGACGCATTAGCATCGCGCGTTGCATCTGAACCGTAAAAGGAACCATCGGCGAGTATCCTGGCCGAGGATGATCTTTCAAGTGAGAGGAGGACTCGTCCTTGTCTGTTCGGTTGGACGCCACCGCGCCGCGCCGCGCTGCGCTGCGCAGAGCGTGTACATCATGCCCAGGCCGGCCAGGACGCCTCTCAAGATCAGGCATCCGCGTGTGACCACACATGTGTAATTCCAATTAACATCGCGGCCAGCCGGCTCTCGAGCTCGCTTTTGCTCAGCGCCTAATGCCAGAGCGTTACGAGTTACACGCGAGTTATTTCGCGCTAAGGTTAACGCGTGCGCGCCGCCTATAGCCTGGCTAAATCACTGACCGATTGACTTTTATTCCGTTTCCACTCGATCGTTGTTCCCTTGGCGAACACCGACGCCAATCGGCCCAGAATCTCATGCTGCAGGATCCAACGCACAGTCCCTTGAAAACGTACTTGAAAGGACGACCTGTTCAGTGAACGAACATAATTCGTGTCAACACTAGAGAATACAGTGATTTCTGTGTATATGTCGCCGGGGCCTGGATGATAAATGTCGCGGAGTTATCCCCACTACCGCGGGGCGACGAAGCTCGAGAGGCCTCGGACGCAGAGGAGTGTAAACACGGCTCGGGTATGTCTCCTGGACGATACACGACACTGGCGAGACCCGTGATGTTGACACATATCGAGACCTCACTGTACTTACATTACTTCTACGTAAAAAAAAGTCGAAATCAGTATACATGAAACCATGGTAAAAATAGCGTTGAATAAGAAAATTTAGAATTTGTCATTTCGACGGGGGCCTAGTTCTAGTGTTAAAACAGAAAATAACATTTCTGATGAGCCCCCTTCATGAGCCACTGATTTAGACTTTTTGATATTTTTTGATAGCTAGCTTCGAATTCTAGAAACTAAACGCGTGAAAGTGTATCCTTTCTAGTAACCCCATTTCGAGTAATAAATTTTGAAATAGTCTGCAGGGTAAGTACAGTGCACCGAAACTGAAGTGTTAATTGCATGATCCACATTGCAGTTTTTCCCCATTTTCGTAGAGATATCGCACGCTTTCGCGAAGCAGACCGTGTGCACAGTCCAGGTACAATCACGGGAAAATCATCGGCGATTTGCGCCAGCTAATGCGCAGCCGCCGCGCCGCGAAAACCGTAACGACGATCCGGTAATTGGACCGAGATTCGCGCGAGATTGTATCGCGCGATGAGCTTCGGGAATTTCCCCGTAACCGCGTCATTTTTGCGGACCCGTGCCTACGATCTTTCCACACCTGACGATCCCATTAACCTTTCTGTTGCGCAATCGCTTTGGAACCGCTCGAACCACTCGGCTTTCTCAAAATCCCCATTGCGAAATGGGCGGAGAATCTGTGCCGATTTTTTGCCGATCTATTCTAGTGTGTTCTCTGATGGGCTACCGTGTTGCCGTAATTATTGGGCTGAGAGTGCTTATGCAAATTTATGTCTTCATCGTCAGCTACCAAGAGACTAAAAGAGGTTCGTCTCCTATATAGTAATGGCTACAGTGTTTTAAAAATAATGGGAAGAAGAGATTCTGCGAAAGCTTCGAGTTTTTTGTTCTGAACATTTTTGTAGATGGCTCACTTTTGAAGATCTTCACTGTTTTTTATGCATTGTTTGCTTTTAACACTAAACCTACCAAAATGACCGGTTTTCTACTTCACAATTGTTGAAATTATAAAAACGTTTTCATAGGGAATTACTGAATTCACTTCTTTATTTAAGTACGTATTATAATGAAAATCGTTCAAAGTTTATGTAAATTCAATCTTTTCCCTTCTATAAGACGTTTCACTTTTATATGTTTTGTGCCTGGTAGGTTTAGTGTCAACCCATTACCCGCCGCAATTCAAAAATACAAAAGAAAATTAAATTAACTGTATAATGATATTCATATTAACCAACTGGAACTATTTTTGCCGTAATTGTTATTGTTCTTATTTAAATATAAAAATTACAGCCTGTCCCATTTTTGGGACATTGGCGGAATGTACTATAGTATACTAAAAAAACAAAATTAAAATTATATGTTCTGAACGGATTTATTAGGGGGGCCCATAAGTGATCAATTATTTTGAAATCTAAAACAAACTTTGTAGTAAATTTAATCATCAAGGACAGTTTACCATCTTTCCTGCAAATTTTCTCCTTAAATCTTCCACGGAAGTGAATGTTTTATTTCTTAAATAATGCTCCAGAGATTTGAAAAGATGATAGTCAGAGAATGGGGCAGGGCATTGTCAATTTGCAGTATTACACCTTTTCTGTGGATTAGAGATGCCCTCTTTTTCAATAGATCTGAATACAGCCGTTGTAATTGTTGACAATACAACTCAGCAGTAACTGTTTCTCCAGGTTTCAACAACTCAAAGTGAATTATGCCACGGCAGTCCCACCAAATGCACAGTAACACGTTTCTAAGTGATAAGCTAGGTTTAGGGGTTGATATTGCGGTTTGATTTGCAGAAAGCCATTGCTTGAAACGCTTTATGTCATCATAAAGAATCCATTTTTCATCTCCGGTAACGATTCTGCTAAGAAATGGATCTCTACGAAATTTGCATTAAATCCCGCATGAAAATGAAAAAGTATGCAATGGCGAATATGATCCTCGGAAGGTACGGACGCCGCCATTTTATTACAGGGCTGTAAAAAAAGAATTATATTTTTTAGAATATTTAGAACACAGGCTGCTTTATCAAAAACTGTAAAAGAATACGTGTTTCCTCTCGAACGATCGGTACAGAACTAAAGGCAGAACAAATTCTTTGCAAATAATTGATTACTTATAGGTATCCCTAATATTACGAGTCCGGCATTAATGGTCGAAGTGCGGGCAAAAACGGAAGGAGGAAACAAGAAGAGCGGATTGACGGGGATAAAGGCCGCGGGTCCGTGTCCTTGTGCGGCGCAGGACTCTCCAGGACACGGACCACACACGGCGAGGCAAGTGTATCGTAAGTGGCCTTTATTTCGAGAGAAAATATTATCGCAGGCATCGGGCCCGCGGATAATGCTCGCGGTTGTGCTCGCCGGTGTAGTTCGGAATAATATTTTGTCCGGTCTCGAGGCGGCGTGGAACCGCGTTTAGCGAGTGCTCTATTCGTTGGTCGTTTGTCAGGTGAAAAGTGGCTGTCGTGTCCGCCATCGGAGGAGCTCCACCGAACAGGATCGCTTGACAATTACCGAGCTAAAAAGGGAGCCAAGTTCGAGCATTGTGCCCGGGAGAAAAATCAAACCGATTTCCGTGCTGGCCCGTGTGCATCGCACGCGGTCGATTCGGCGATCTTTTACAAATGCGAAATTTATCTGGCGATCTGGACCGTGGGTCAATCTCGGGCCGATGGACATCTCTCTTTCAAGTGGCTCGGCCTGACTCTATTGTCGGGCCGGGTCAACGGGGTCGTCATTGTCCCGTTCGGGGCCACTCTCGAATGGATGTTTTGGTTTTCGTGAATGCGTCCGATGGCACCTTCGAGTGGCCGGCCTCGATCGGTCGTTTTTCTTCCATCCGGAGATTTTTCTCCTTCAGCTCCGGGACTGGGATCTCCTCCTCTTTCCCGTTCGCCATTGTCTACCGGTGCTCCTGTGTTCTTGCCACCGATTGTGCGCCGAAGAAAGGAAACCGCTGGAAGACGGATCGAAGAACGTCACCCGGCGTCGATGAATTATCGCCGCGCGTCTCGATCGCTAACTACAGTGACGCCTAACGGGTCGCCGATTTATCTCGATTTCCACTTCTTCGGGATCTACAGGCTTTTCCGGGCGGATCGTAGGTGTGGCCGCATCGCAGCCGACAGCCTTTCGAACAGTGTCGCGCACTGGACCGATTGATTCGTTCGTCACGAGCATTCCCGGCTTCTTGGAACAGAGAAAGCCACAATGCTGGGATAGGTAATTGCACTGAAATGCGATGAAAGGGCTACGGTAATTAATGATTCGCTTTGTGATCCGTGAGCTTGAAACCGTTACGTGCTGTGGTCGCTTAATTGCGAAATTATGTGTTTTAGCGGCGGAGAAGAGATTTACAAGAAAGCCGGTGGAACCGATCAACTTTACCGATATGGAGTCATCGGGGAGGCGATTAATCATGTTACAGAGAAATAGCACGGTGGCACATGTCCTTTTGTCTATACCTCTCGGGTCTGGAACTCGACGAACAACGCATTAGGTTTGTAACAAATGTTACCGATCGATGTTCGGCAAAATAAAAATCCTGACGAACTTTCAAAAATCCTAAGGCACTTTCATCTTTGTTTGCAAGGCACGTCGGGTCTGTAGCCTACGTACTTATTACTTACTTATTAATTACTTACTTACTTACCTATTACTGTGCCTATGTTAATTATACTTATTTTTAAAGCGTAATGAATTTTCAAAAAGATATTAAACTCCTAAATTAACATATTAACTGATTTTAAAGAAAAAATTGATATCTCTCTTTTAGTATTCATTGTGCTTTAAAAATAAGTGTAATTAATATAGGAACAGCGATTGGTACCCCCACAGTAATTTGGTTACTTACGCTATTCTTTCGACGAAACAGGATATTTCAGAGGAAACATGAATGACCTTGAATCTACCTAACAAGAAATTCTCCATCATCGTAGAATGCAACTCTCGTAATAAATATTGTATCTTCGTTGGAAACAATTTTTCCATAAAGTCAAAACCTACGGAAACACGGCCCAGTTATTTTTTTTTTCTCGTTGCGGCCTCGGCAGAGCGGCTTGAAAAATCGGCCGATTAACAGGTTGAAGTTCATCTCCGCCGAATCGAGGGGGTAGCCAATCTCCCGAGGGGGGTCCGCCGGAACGTTCGCCGTTATATAATCCCGCTGATTAATTGGAGCGCCGCTATCGTCGTAATTCGTCGTTTCCACGAACTCCCGGGGCAGGCGAGCGAGTGGTCGAAAAGCTCGAGGCAGATCGCGCGAGTCATTCATCACGCGCTTGTTAATTTCTTGTTATGAATCGACGCCGGGTCGACTACTGGCACCGACCTGAATGTCTTTAATAAGCGGAGAAGCGGAACGCTCCGTTCGAGAGCATCGCGGCGAGCATGGTGCATGCGAGATACAGATTGCGGCCGATTGTGACCGGCAGCCATGATTAATCGCGACGATCAACCCTCGCGCGAGAGGAACGCTCGCCCTTTCCAGCTCCCTCAATGCCCGCAATTAACCCGTTCGCAACCGATGACGTACTGGTACGTCAAACTCTGGCCGAGTCCGCTGACCACGTACTGGAACCTCCGAATCGAACTCGGCCCTTTCCGCTTACGTCGAAATCGAACTATTTTCGCGGATTGACTCACTATGTTTATGCGCTGGATAAGGTTTGGTTATGGATATGGTTTCCCCCACTTTAATTTCCCTTTCTACCGCGCTATTCCCCCTCGCTTCCGGTACTGGCAGAGAGGGGGTAACTTTTTCCTCTCGGCTCGTGCCCCCTCCCTACTCTACCTTCCCCTTCCACGACTCTATTCCCCCACGCTTCCGCTGCGGCCCGGTCACGTGACACGTTTCGCGTCTCTGTCGTGCATACTCCGGTGCTAGCAGAGAGGGGGTAACTTTTTCCCCTCGATTCGTGCTCCCTCCCCACTCTACATTCCCCTTCCACGGGATTCCCCCACACTTCTGCCACGGTCCGACGCGTTTCGTCTCTGTCGTGCGTGTGTCACATGTGACGTGACCAATCCGGTACTGGCAGAGAGGGGGTAACTGTATTCCCCTTAATTCGAGTCAATTCCCCTGATCCAGCGACACTGCTGCGATGGCGAATAGGTTAACTCAGAGGATCCCAAACTTATTCGGTCTATCGCTCCTTTTTCAGATAAACAATTACTCGGCAGTCCCCTGAAACTTCTGTAAGTGAACAAACAAGAAGATTTGGAAAATTTGCGTTGTTTTATATATCTATATACCGTTCCAGTTACGCGCAAGGGAAGCTCACTTCGGGAAGCAGTGGGCCAGCAGAATGGACCCCCGAGCCTCGAAATTCGATTTTTTTGCGAAAACCTCGACACGATCTCGAGTCAGCTCGGGGACGATCCTCGATAACGTACGATCGCGGAAAAAACACGGGCCTGACGTGCTTAAGGCCGCGTCAATCACGCTCCGGTTACGTCAGTACACTCTCGCGGCGGAATAAGAGGTAATTACGTCCGATTAAGCGCTCGCCACCGTGAAAATAAATGTTCTCTGATAGGATGGTAAATATGTCGAGCGAGATCCGCTAATAACCGAGCAACATGCGATGCTTGCCAAGAGCGCGGACGTTCGCGAGGAATGCCGACGGTTTTGCGGAATGATTTATCCCGCGGATCGGATTCACCGCGATCCGATCGATTCGGATTGCCACATCGTAAACAACGGACTTTGTCCAAGCTCGTATGCGCGTTCGTTGTAATAAAACTGCGCCGAACTGTGCCTAAATCGCGTATTGTTCCCGGTTGTCTCGCACGTGCGACTCCCAGCTGAAACATTCCGTTGTTTTTAGAAGTAATAAGTATTCCTTAGCTCTTTGAGAACGAATGTCGAAAATCATGATTGTATATATAATTCCTGAAGTTACCAAAGATTTAATTGTGCACATAAGAAGCGACCAGTATACATTATTCATTGTTTCTACTATTTAACTATTACTATTTACTATTCCTATTATTATCGTTCCTATTATTAAATTTTGTTAGTATGTATATCTTGAAAAATCCTCGTTCGCTTTAGTCACAAAATGATTTCCACGCTGGTTTTCTATTTAAAATTACTATGGACCCATTATTGCACAAGACCTTGTATACGTTTTACTTTTTATTCTTTCAAGTCTCTATATTTTATTTCGAGTTTTATTCAAGCATCTTGAATTATAACTTCTAGAATTTTCAAAAAGGAGAGAATTTGATCATCACCAAATTCTATATCAATCTGTACATCTCCAGTCCAAGTTTCAATTTAAATAAATCGTTTCATAAACATTAGAACAAAGGAGCAATTTACTTCACAGACTAAAAGTCTTTTTACAGTAACGATACATCAAAAATGTCCTGAATCTTGCTAAATTCGATCGTTTTATTGGTTACTATTATCTGTTGGTTAGGGCATCTTTCTTGCGCAAACCGTTCGCTCGAGCCGAGCCTACCGAACGAGAAAACACACGCGTCGAAGAGTGGGGAGAGAAATGCGTCGTGATTTTTCGAACGGCGCGTTAAAAAGAGCCGCAGAGAACATCTGTTCTGGAAGTCGGACGGGTCATTAATACGGAAGAGCGACACCTCGGAGGCCCGTGAAATCCTGAGGATCTCGTTATGCGTAACCGAGTACACGGAAGTGGTACAATGCCGGGGCGCCCCCGAGAAGAAAGGGAAAGGTGGTCCCTTAATCTGACGGGGCACATAAATTCGCGGGAACGAGTCAGTTTTCGTCGGCAGCACAACAAATCCGGGTGCCGCGTCTAAAAGGGTTTCGCCAGATGTTCGATCGGATCTCGTCTGTCTCCGATTCTCATGGCCGATCTGACTAGACGATTATCGGCGATCGTAGCCATCCGGTCGTCTCGGAAATTGCCGCGCAATTTGCTCGACTCGAGAGACAGGCGGAAAAGAATCGGAGGAGGCAAAAATGAAAAGAAACAACGGGGTCTCTCCTACGCCATAAAATTTCCCCCGGGGGCTGCTGGATCGCGCAAAAATTTCCTTCGAACAACAAAATGGGGTTGTATTGACCCTCTAATGGTATACTATCACGCTAGAATCTTTCTAAAAATTCCGTGGAAATTTACTGAGATGAAATAGCTTTGGGCTACAAAATCCAAACGTTCCACAGAACCTAAACTGTATGTTTGCAATAATTTTTGCAATGCAGGGAGAAGAAATACAGTCCCGATATATGTCAACAACACGGGTCTTGCCAGAATCGTGTTACCTCACGGGTTATACCCCGCGGTAGCGGGGATAATTCCGCGACGATTATCGTCCAGGCCTTGGCGACATATATAGAGAAATCACTGTATTCTCTAGTATTAACACGAATTATGTTCGATCACTGAACAGGTCATCCTATCAAATACGTTTTCAAGGGACTGTGCGTTGGATCCTGCAGCATGAGATTCTGGGCCTGATCTGGAATCACTGTATACGGAAAATTTTGTAGGGGTCACGAAATACGCAAGGGTTCCACCAGAGAGTTTTATTACGACTTGAAGAAGAAGCCGTTACGACAATTTGCAGCTTTTTTTCTGGGTGACTTAAGTATTCTGATTGTGTGGAATTTTTTGAAGGGGTGGTTTTGAACATATTAAATTAATATGGAATTTCATCAATCTCAGGCTAGTACGATTTCGTGGGTTTTTTTGAAGGGGATGGTTTTGCAGTGAGCGTGTTACATCAATCTGGGGTTGCATACATTTTCGAATACGTACGACTTGCAGAGGTTCAGCGCACTATTTGTTCGACTCGAAGCACCGGCGAAATAATCGGAAGAGGGAAAAGGAACAACTCGGTCTCTCCTACGCCATAAAATCGTTCGCCCCCGGGGCCGGTGGATCGAGGGTCGAGTAAAAATTGTCCGGTCTCCATAAAATTTCCGTTTTATTATGGTATTGAGACGAAATCAGCGAATCCGCGGGTCATAACGAGGTACATTAAAGGGTAAGTCGTGCGTGACACGCGTTACGATTCGCCCGCCACGCCTCGCCGCCGAGGCGGATTCTTGTAATTATTAAAAAACCTGCAAAATCCTTGGGAAGCTTATGATCGGCGGAGGTCCGCGGGAGCCGGATTCCGAATCGGCGGCGGCGGCGAGCGGCGTCGAGATTTTAATTCGAGAAACGTATTTAATTGGATAAACGCGACAGACGATTACGGAATGACTGATCGCGGCACTCGCGGAGATCGGCCGCGGAACGGGTTACGATCTGTAAGAAAATTGGCGGGTGATTCGGTCGAATGAATAATGTAATAGCGGACGGCCGATCGATCGTCGATAGAAAACTGCGGCTTCTTATCGCGTTAACCATTGCGAACTGTCGCGTCGTGTCGCGGCGAATTCAGGAAATTCGATGGCGAAACGGACCACTTCTCCCAAGTGCGCGTAATCACACTCTGAGAAATTCGATGCGAAATGGGATCCATATATCAGTCTGATTTATCATTTTCCAGTGAATAGACTGTGGATTTTTTTTCAATGTAAAATAGAAATTATCTGTAGCAATCGTAAGATGCGAGAGATATATCTATGGAAATCAATTTCCTTTCTGAACCCGTTGACGATCAAAGACGTCTCTGATACTTCATATGCTAATTCGGCACATAGATGTGAAATATACGATAATTTATAGATGTGAAACATTGATTTTATTAGTAGCAAATTTTATATCAGTTTTGAATTGAAACGAAAGTTCATTGTTAAGCTTATACAAATCATTAGCTATAAATGTCGTCAAGGGGTTAACGGGTTCAAAATATTACAATAATATTTTTACAATTTTTCACTTGATCTATTACGTTTCATCATAAACGTATAAATTCCGCAGTCTAATAATATTTAACACTAAACCTACCAAATGGCCGATTCTCTATTTCACAATTATTGAAATTATAAAAACGTTTTCATAGGAAATTACTAAATTGACTTCTTTATTTAAGCACATGTCATAATCGAACAAAGTTTAAGTAAATTCAATCTTCTTCCTCCTATAAGACGTTTCACTTTTATATGTTTTGTGCTTGGTAGGATTCTTGAAATTTGGCGACAGCGCCTGTCACGCGTTGAAATCACCGGACGCCGCGCTCATTCCGTCCTCAGCATTTACTGTGCTGTTATCTGTTTTAAATTCTTTTCTGACTCTGTTCGGATTCAATTGTCTGGCAAGGTTTATGTTAATTGTCCGATCTCCTGTATTATTGAAGGAATTAGCAAACCGCTTTCTCTGTACTAATCTGTGACCTGTTATTCTCTGGGCGAGACCTTCCGCGGTAAAAATTCGTGCATACTGACAATGAGTCATTAAGTAATTGTTGAAGCCAGGATTATTCCCCCATGGAATGCTGAATTCTATCGCCACGAAGAAATGTGTTATGAACTTGCAATTTTTACAAATTAACGATTTTTCTTAAGGAAATAATCTGCCACGAATTTTTTCATAGCAACCAAACGAACAACGGAAAAAGTGGCAGAAAATTTCGCAAGTACATAGTGTTTCCCCTTCAACGTTGCCGGACTCGAAAACTCGCAGAAACGGAACCCGTAAATTTTCGTAAATTTTCTTTCGCGCAACAAGGGGAAAATCGTGAAGAAATTTCGCGGATCGGCGGCGACCGGATGCGAAGTAACCCTCGCGGGGCTGATGCGCGCGTCGCGACCGAGTGCCCTTGAATTAAAATGGTAATAGAAATGTACGGATTTGAATTGCGAATGTCATAGCGTGCACGCCGCGGCTGAGCCCGGGATATGTATATGCTAAGCAGCGTCTTGTTTTGAATTTAGAACAGGCGCCATCTTGCCGGCGAGCGGTTTGCTCTTTGCCCCCTTCCAGCGGGTAATTCGTGCGCGACCAATGGGGATGCATTCCGGAAACCACGTATGTACCGGCTGCTATAACCTACGAGGTATACGTATACCTATTTCATCGGGCGCAACACTGGCCCCATGCCTGTACTTTTATTCGTGACAGGCAGTAGCAAACTCATTAACCTTCGGCTCGTCTACGACCCCCCTAACCCCCCCCTCTCTCTCTCTCTATGTCCCCTCTATCCACCCCGGAGTCATTTTTCTGGCTCATCTCGACGGAGGAAACAGCGGGGCTTCTTGGAACTCGGGGGAGACGTGAGCGTTATTGAACGAATAGTTCATTTAACCGTCCCGCCGGAACAGTGTTACTGTTTTCCGTTATTTATTGCTCCGGCGTCGAGTGCAGCGAGCGGGGTCGTTAGGCTCGTCACGATTCGACTGCGGACTTCATTTGTATCGAATAAACAACTTCGGAAACCTACTGAACACTGGACTGACTTAACACGGCTAACTCGAAACCACCCCTTTACAAAAATCATGCACAATCGAGCGAGTTCAGTCAGTCAGTCCGAACTGCAGTTTCTGATAATGACTAGTTGTTGAAGTCGACCTCGACCACTTGTTGCACGTCTTCGAAAATTGCTGAAGCGTCAGATCGGTTTAGCCCTTAACCCATTTGCATCATTAACGCTTATATCAATTTTCCTGGTCACTATCACCGGAGCTGTATGCACACGCTCAACTTTCTTGGTCACTATCATTATTCGTTAGTTAAAATATAGAAATGGAGGGTGTTGTTGGAGATGAAAGCAGTAATTCTGATTTTTTACTTGTAGTCATTTTTGTACTTAAATATAATAAAAAAAAAGGTTTGGTGACAAATGCCTTCTTTTCATATTTCCTTCTGATGCAAATGGGTTAACGGACCAATGCCGCCATATAAGCGGCATGGCACTTTTACTTACTGGGTCCAATGCCGCGTATATGGCGGCAAAAATCAAATTAATTAATAATGTAAATATTTAAATTTTCAATATAAATATTTCCCTTTCTATACTTGCTATAAAAATGTTGAGTCCACAGTTTCAGAATCAATACTTCCGGACCGTTAAGGGTTAATATTAGGTAGTCCCATAAGTTCGTGCCGTTTACTCTTGTTCCATTTAAATTCTAAAAATAAAATATGTAATCACCCTTTCATTCCGCAACCTCTTCTGACCTTTTTGGCAAAGACATCATACCGTCACTATAAAATTTCTGCGGATTTTCATTAAAATACTTTTCAATGGTGAATGATATAAACATATCCACGGCACGAACTTATGGTACGACCTAATACGTTCGATGCGAAACCACCCCTTCAAAGAGTCCCACGTAGAGTCCCACTAGTTCAGTCAAGAACGGTCGACGTATACAATTTCTGCACAACTTCTGAAAAAGCATTGTCATACACACATACTCGGATATAAACAATTTCCCGATCGCTTCACGGTGAAAGAATGGCTCCCGTTGATAGCATTCCGCTGGTGACCGCTTCGCGTCCCGCGTCGGTTGCACGGTAAACACCGTTTAATTCGCGATCAGCGTTAGAAAGGCGCCTATCGTCGAGGTAATAAAAATGTCAATGCTTCCCGAGGTCTATTATTAGGAAACACAGGTTACCGATGATGCGGCGGCGATTGTTCGGAATCTGCTGCTCGTAAAGTAAACGCGATTGGAACAAGGCCGTGTCTGATTAATTGGCGTCGAGCGAGACAAATCAGAAAAGGGGGAGGGAGAGGGGGACGGGGGGAAGATGGGAAAGAAAAAAGACAAAACATCAACGGTGGCCGGATATTAAGCGAGCGGCTCCGAGGCCGCGGCGGGATCCATCAATATGTCGGATTAAGGGATTATAGGAGGATCGCTGGCCGAAAGGAAGATGTAAATGAACCTGTTAAAAGTCACGCTGCGCCCGATTACGTCTCATTAAAGCTTGTACTCGTTAGGATCTCGGCCATTTTTCAGAGGTGCCGATCAATCTTCCCGCGTCGACAAAACGGTTCAGCGGGGACGCTTTCTTGTCGCACGGCCGTAGGAAAACACGCGGCCGGACAGGTACACGGTGACACAGTTTCCTCGGAGCGGGTTCAAGCGATTCCGAGCACGTCCCGGGATGCCCAAAGACGATCTTGAAGAGATCCCCCGCAATTAGACTACGGGCCACGACCGGCCGGCCCTTTCGCCTTCTGTTTATTCGGGGCAAACAGCGCTCGGCGAGCCTAAAAGAATTGTAAAACGAGGGAATCTTAAGAAAACGAAGCCACACGGAGAAAAGAGGAACGCCGGAAAGAGGCGACACGATCGTGCCTCGAATCCCGGCCGCGTCGCCGAGCCGAGCCGAGCCGAGCCGCGACGGCGGCGGCGGCTGCCACGAATCCGCCACCCTCCTTTTGTGCCAGGACCTTTCTCTCCGGGCTCGCATTATCCGCTCGCCTAAGTCAACAGGTCCTCCACGGTGATGTCGTGCCTACTCCCCTCGGCTCTTCCTTTTACCCGTCGACACCTCTGACCGATCGACTCTCGCACGAAACCATCCTCTTCCTCCCGGCGCAGCGGCGTTCCCAGCTCCGATCGAAACCCGACCGGCCAGCCATTCGATCATCCGGTAATTATACTGTCTCGTGTCGGTCAGTTGATTTCAGATTTTAAGACAGGGTTCAACGTTCGAGCACCTCGGACGATGAAGAAATTCGCATCGATGAAACATTTGCGGCTCTCGATGGGAACTGGGCGCGCACTTTCTGCCGGTCTCTTCTTTCTTCAGCTTACCACCAGCTCTGAAATCGGTATTTAATGAACACACCGCGGATCTTTATGCAAAATAAAATTTGTCCACATCACTCGCTTGAAATTGGAACCAAAGTAAAAAATGTTTTCTTCTTCAATAACTCCCAGGAGATGTAAATAGTGCACCAATATTGTGTTCTCTCAAATTGCAACTACACATTTTTGCCTTAAATGCATAAAATCCGCAGTTTGTTAATGAATTGTATTTCCCAATAAATGTGACAATGGTGAACGCAATGTTACGGGACTGTTCTAAAAATTTCGTGGTGTTGAGCTTTAAACCACCCATGCTGTAAATGTATAAGAAAACGACTTTTAGTCAGAATGATACATATAAATCATTTTCAAAAATATTTCTAAACCGAACATAATGAGACTGAACATGTGTAATCAATTTTCGTGGCCACTGTACATGCAGCTTCTTAAATTAACCAAAACGCTTGTGTTAACAAAAGTAAAGGGTTTCCAGAGAAATTCTACAGTCTCAAAAAAAGTATCCTACTTTTGTGTTCCAAATGCAAAGCTACAAGTGGGAAATGATTGAATAAACCTTATTATTCAAGCAGTTATCATAAGTTGCCAGATCAGTAGATTGCAGATTTTATGCATTTATGATAAAAATCACTGGGTAAAATACCAAACTGAAAAGACATAGAAGAATTTACAAATATTGTTGTGTACTCCTTGATTCAATAAAGATATTAAAAGAAGAATTATTTATTGTTCCTTACAATTACCGCAGATAATTTTTATTTTGCACGAAGCTCTGCAGATTCTGAAAAATCTGAAGATTTTAGAAGATTTTGACGATTTCCTATATTCATAACCTATATTAATTTCCTATAACATAGATTGTTTGAATATAAACCAGCAGATTCGTGCAAGTGTCTGAAAATAATCCGACGAAGCTTATTTCTCGAATCACTCGAAAATGATTTAGGAAGCTGCAGAGCTCAGTGACTTTTGTGTGCAGGTGAGGGTAAGAAGAAAACTTTGCAAGCAATTTCGCGATAGATCGAGCGCCCATCTAGGCCGCGGACGCAACACGCGGATCCGAGAACGGTCCGCGGCTGCGAGCGATCAAGATTGAGCCGCGGCGTTGTGTTGTAACACGCCACTCCCCGGGCAAGGGAGATGTCCAATTTTAATTATGCAGCGATCCCGCGGATGCCAGCTTACGTAAGGGGTAATGAGGCGAGGATCGATTTCGTCTGGATCAAGACACACAGAGGATAATGGGAAAAAATTCAGCGAGCGTTCGCCGGGGTACGTGACCGGCGTGCACGCGAGCGATTCCATGCGGAGAGGAATTTTGCGATTCCCCGGGCTCCGGGCTCGGGTTCGTTGCATCCTGGCCTCTGCACGCGTTTATTCGTGCAATTTCGTATTCCCCAGGTTTATGGTCTCTTTGAATATTGAAGAGTTGCGCTCTGGAACCTTTAGGGGAGCTCTGGGACCCCGAGTGCCGGTAACTTTCCTTCGAAATAATTGGAAATTCTTCGCATACGCTCGTGGAACTATATCTTTAAATATTTTAATATCTAAATATTTGTCGGGATTGGAACACCCCGAGCCAAATAAATGAGAGTATTGTTTCACAATTTTCTGATCTTGCGCAGTTGATGTATGAATCCTGCAGGCTGCTCGACCGACTCCATCTTGTTGGAGGTACCTGACCCGTTCGAATTATTGTGAATCTACTTTATTAACGGTTAGAATGAACATTTTCTGCTCGAGTTGTCACAAATTGATGTGAAATAAAAATGTTTTTCTTTTCTATAATAATACACAGGAGTTGAAAATTGTATTTTCTCATTTTTAATTTGTTTTATCTTTGTTATAATCCTCGGTTGTGAAATACATTTAAAATATTGTCGAGTCGAACTTTTCTAAAGTACACAACCATTTTTAAGTCTGAAAATTCCGTACAATCGCCATAGTAGTAAAGAAATAAAAACGCTTATGGGTCGCATAAATTCGAAGGACATACCAGGGATAATCTTTTTACTGCTTCCGTACTACAACTCTCCAGTACTAAAACTTCACTGCTTTATGTCGCTTTATAAAAAGACCAATGCATTTATTTAGAATTGCTTTTTGGCATAACGTATACTCGAATAAATAAATTCTGCTTATAACTTGTCACGATAGAGTTATCGAAATATTAATTACCGTGAAACAAAAGTATGTGAAATCAGTCGATTTTACTCATGTGAAGGACTAGAATTAAATTGCACTCACTTATTCCCGTGATGGATGTATAAAATCCGCAGTTTAGTCACCGACAATTCAAATTTATATTAACTCCTTCCACTGAGATCTCAAGTCCGCCTTTTCATAAACTTCCTGTGCCAAATACACAATGATTAGCCGCACTCGTCAGGCACTATTAAGAAATGCATACTAGATTAAATAAAATCTGTAAATAAAAGCTGTGCAAAGTGTTAATACAATAATAAATACACAAAAAGATCGGCCATTGTTGCTGAGCCCCCGAATTTCCTCGATCGCACAAAATTCCTGTGCACTAATTCCCACTACTGCAGAAAAATTGCGACTATGAATTTTCTTTAATTACTGTGGAACATTTCGAGGTTGTGCTTTCAAGTTATTCACAAATTTATCTTATTAAATTTTCACAGAATATCAGAACTGCTTCTACGTGAAACTTCCGAGTAAATATGGTTCCACTGTTATAAAAATGTATTTGTAGACCCAGGCATTATGGCCAGCGAATAAATCGCATTGCGAGGGGTTAATATTGCAAAGAATACGTAAACAGCTCGGCCATTCTTCACCGTCCAGGCGTCGCGATCCCGGAGCCCTCGAATTTCCTGCATGCCTCGCGGACGCATCTTCTGGGAGGATTAATCGCAGGCGATTTGGTATTAATAATACATAAAAGGGCCTGTTATTCATCAGCTAATCACGCTCCCCGCGAGGCGGCCACGATATCGGCTGCGCGGAACGACGCGGGCAATCAACGATAAACAGCAATATCATTGGACAGTCGTGGATGGCGCACGGCTGGAGTTGCGTCGGATCCCGATCGTCATCAAATTAAAGGAAAACACGCGGCGGGATGGGTCTCGCGTCAGACAGGGAGACTCTCTCTCTCTCTCTCTCTCTCTCTCTCTCTCTCTCTCTCTCTTCCTCTCTTCCCTTTCGTATAAATTCCACGATTAATAAATCCCCCCTCGACGGGGGCGAGCGAGCCGCGCGATTTACCACGGACCGTTGTAATCCACTTAATCGATCATTAAGCTCCCCGGCGAACCGTTCCGCTGCGCGTGTTTTCCGCCGTCGCGGTTTCAGCGGGAGGCCGTTTTAATCGGCGGAAATTTTCATTTACTACATTTATTACGTTTATTCCGTTTCCATATCGCACCGGCTCGTTACGACCGTTCGACCGTCCGGCGATCCGACCGGGGAATGCCAATTAAGCGGGGTCAAAGGCAACCATTTCACTCGGCGAGTCGTTGTCCTGCGATTACGCAAAGACTATCACCGCGTTCATTTTCTTACCGAAGTCTTACGTGGCGTTGGACTTCGTTGATTCACTCGTTTTTTGACCAGTGATAACGAAGTTATTAACCCTTCACGGACCAATGCCGTCATGGCACTTTTACTTACTGGGTCCGATGCAGCGTATATGGCGGCAAAAATAAAATATAAATATATATATAAAATAAAATATAAATATTTTCCTTTCTATACTTGATATAAAAATGTTGAGTCCACAGTTTCCCATCGTATGAAAAATAGCTTGGACCTGGTGGGGAGTAAGCTTGAAATACTTCCGGACCGTTAAGGATTAACCTTAACCCTACCCAGCATTAATAGTACCTGGTAAATATTGCCTTATTAAAATGGCAACCCTACATTTTTTCATTGAAATTACCCGTAATTTTCAATAAATGCTTGGACAAGGAAATTTCCTCTACTATTTTCCCTAAATGAATGTTTACAGTTCCAAGAATTGTGAAATATAAGACCGGCCATTTCGACCGTGGTAGGTCTGGCGTTAATTAAAAATGGGGGAAACTGTTACGGTCAGACTGCGGATTTTATGCATTTATCAATAAAATGTGAGGCGAATTTTTATGGAGAAAAATGTACAATTGCAAGATGCAGTAGCCAGATAGACATTGATCGGTTTTCTTGCTTATTTGAATAGTTCGGGAATGGTAAAACAAATGGGACTCTGTTGCAATTTGTATGGTCGATGCGTAGCAGTCTCGCAGTCGCGGATTTTCGTGCCGAGAGGATCTCGCGAGAGCTCGTACGCGTCTCTCGTGCGTTTTTCGCCTCGCTGTCACTTCCGCATCGATGGAAACGTAGTCATATCGATGCAACGGCGAGATAGCCGCCGGTGCCCCGTGTGTGCCGAGCGTTGTTCGCGATCAATAGATCGCTGTACCGGCGGATCGGCGATCTGGCGATCTAGCAGCGGGAGATCGTGTAGCGATCGTTCGTTCCGCGATCGCGCACAATACGAATCGTACGTTCCGGGGTCGTACCGGGGGCGACTGTCTACGTATACTACTTCGGATCCGTGAGAAGTGTGCTGCCTGCTCACGGACCCGTACAACGATCCTGCACCGAGCTGTTAGAGATACTTTCGACAAAGAGCCACGGACGTCTTGGAGCGCGTACGCGAGCGCGCGCGCGCGCGCGAGCGGGTGAGGCACTCGCGCGAGGCATCCGAACTCTTCGCGATTTTCTTCCCTTCGAACCTGGCTCCGCAGAATTGCATCGCGTTGACGTCTAAATTGGATTAAAGTCTTCGAGAATGAAGAATTTACAACAATCATCTCGATGTCCAATTAATTGGCTTCGCGACTTCCTGCCAAGGATTAAATAGATGCTCGAGAATATTTTTGCTAGATGAGAAAGAGCATCTAATCTGAAACGAAGAAAGTAGTAAATATTGTTGAACAAAGTGCAATATAAAGACAATATTTGTAAAACAAAATAAATGGAATTGTGAACATGTTGAATGAAAATAATCTCCAGTGTGTTCATACGTGTCCATTGAGGTTGAACATCAAACAAAAATGTAATGTAGTCTGAAGAAGTTAATCAACTTGGAAATTTGTCACCTTAATCTTCAAAGAATAAAAAATAAAATACCATTAAAAAGTTAGCTTGATTTGATTCAATACATTTTCTGACGTTTGATTTTTCTCTTCTGGAAGTGAGAGGGTTGAAATGTACCTTATGTTTATTTTTAAATACAGTATCGTAATTAATCATTTTTAGTGTTCTTATCTGTAGGAGAAAGAGTTCTTTTAAGATTGAAATTGTTGTCCTTGGAAACAAAAAATAATTGGTACGACATTAATATTTTCACCGTCTTGAAATACTGGATACTGAATGACAAACCACAGTGATTTCTCTATATATGTCGCCAAAGCCTGGATGGTAAAGGTCGCGGAATTATCCCCACTACCGCGGGGTATACCCTGTGAGGGGCCACGAAGTTCTAGAAGCCTCGCATGCTGAGGAGTATAAACATAATACGGGTCGGATACGACATTCAGCGTGGATCAAAAAATAGTATCTCCTGGACGATACTTGTCGTTGGCAAGACCCGTGTAGTTGACATACATCGTGAATTCACTGTATTTAGTCGAAGTCATAGACTTTTTTTAGACGTGATCCAGCTGACAAAGTATTATTCACCTGTGCCATTCAATTAATGAGCTCGAAGGAAGGAGCATTATATTTGACGTTGATTGTATAAAAGGTTCGCAGTCGTGCACGGGAGATATTTTTCAGGCTTTCGCAATTTTCGGGACGAAATCCGCAATTTCATTCATGACAGAGCGATTTTACATAAAACCGCGCAGATCCCCGTTTAATGCCAGCCAAACGAGCCATGCACGTCCATAAAAGTGCTCGCGAGAGGAAGAGTTAAGTGCCGCGGTGCCATTATTCGCGAATCGATCGATTAGCGTCGTGACGTAGCCTTTCTCAGCGATAATTATTTGTTTAGAAAGTATCCCGTGAGCCGTTCGGAGCGATTCAGGCCAAAGGTTGGGACCGTGTAGAACGATCTAATCGACGGACTCGCGCACGCATAAAATGGTACCGTTTCTTTCCGGTGCACGTGTCCACGATCCTCGGTTGTCTGAATCATTGCTGTCGTTCATTAATAATGTTCCCTCCTAAATCAATGAAACTCAATTTGAATTCCTGAGCTTCCACATGCCTGTCTTACAGAAACTGAAAATATTGCACCGGCTGACAATGAAAAATGGGAAGTTTGAAAAATATCGCGTTGATTGGGTCGGTACCATTATCTATGCAGCTCGAATATTCCGATTATCGATATGCTAATTATTGATACGAAGAGAAAAAATGAGAATCCCGAAGAAGATTGCGTTGATTGAATAGGTGCCATTTATTTCATGTCATTCTAATGAAAACTGCAGAGTTAAAGCTCGTCACAGTGATTGCTCCTGGAACTCTGTTAGACCGTACAAGGCCTAATGAACTTCGATTTAAGCCTATACATTATGAGGAAAATTAATTCTTAAAGAGCAAGAAATGTAACCCATATATTATAGACGTGATGATCCAATTAACAATATCTAGGGCATCATCGCCAAAAAGAACCTGTAGAACACAAGACCACCGCTAGAACCCTCTACAACTTCGCAAATTAATTTCATTTTCCCCAACACATCGTCACAAACTACATCACCTACGCACCTACTTCAGACAGTGCCCAGGCCGTCAACGATCCTTCTTCGCCTAAGCAGCGCGGACCCATCGACAATCGGTAATTCAAGCACCATACTGCAACCTTGTCAATTTGCAACGGTGAGCAAAGCAACTTTCCTATTAAACTGAATTATCGGTACTTTCACGATAGAGTTAGCGGTACAGGAATGCCAGGGTTGGCGGGTCGGTCCGAAAAACCTTGTATTTCACGGCGCGGTGCCACAAGCCGACGCTGATTGCTGTGACAAGTCCTGGCGGATAGTCTCGGCCCGGCCGTACCGTGGAGGCCCCCGTCGTAGGTCCCCGTCGACACTATGTCATCGTGCTACGGTTCCCGTTCACGTGTCGTTCACAAAGGGTGCGGGGGCCCGACTGTCGCGCGTGTACGTACACACCCGGGGCCATTGAGCGCGCGAGTCCGGGGCCCGTTTGACCGATCACAATACGAAATTAAGATAGCGATCGACACCCCGGCTATCGCCGGGCCTCGGTCTGACGGGAACGGGCGAAAATAAATAAACGGCCGATAAATCGCGTTGCGAAACTCGGGCCCCGTCGCCGACGGGGACACCCCGCAGATCCCATCGGCAGAAACAACCGCATTCAGAGTGGCCGCAAAACAGACTACGGCTGAATATCGCAGGAAGAGAATATCGACCGGTCCCGTTGAAAAACGAGACCGTCGGTGCGCCGAGATCCTGGCGAATAAACGGAAAGATAGAGGGATGAATGGCCGGGACTGAGCCATCTCGACGTGAAAAATATGTTGACAAGCTTCAAAATTTCTTGCTTTGCCCTTTCTGCAGTCTTAGACGAACCGCGTTTCCTGGGAACTCCCACAATCTTTTGTCAGCGTTTCCTAAGGCGACAGAAACGGTTGGTGTCAGCGTTTAACATCGGAGGAAATGCTACAGTCAGGACATGGGTGACGTCAGCAACGTATAGTGTAGTCTAGCCGAGATAGTGACGTCACGGTTCGTGCTGAGGGTGGGGAGCCTATCACGATCCTACAGTACGGATCGCGACGCCACTTTATACCCCCACCATTGGTACCTTGAGGGTGGGGAGCCTATCACGGTCCTACAGTCTTAAACAAACCGCATTTCCTGAGAACTCCCACAATATTTTGTCAGCGTTCCCTAAAGAGACACAAACAGTTGGTGTCAGCGTTTAATAGCGGAGAAAATGCTACAGTCAGAACCTGAGTGACGTCAGGAACGTATAGTGTAGTCTAGCCGATATAGTGACGTCGCAATTCGTGCTGAGGGTGGGGAGCCTATCACGATCCTACAGTACGGATCGCGACGCCACTTCATACCCCCACCATTGGTACCTTGAGGGTGGGGAGCCTATCACGGTCCTACAGTCTTAAACAAACCGCTTTTCCTGAGAACTCCCACAATATTTTGTCAGCGTTCCCTAAAGTGACACAAACAGTTGGTGTCAGCGTTTAATAGCGGAGAAAATGCTACAGTCAGGACCTGAGTGATGTCAGCAACGTATAGTGTAGTCTAGCCGATATAGTGACGTCGCAATTCGAGCTGAGAGTGGGGAGAGCCTATCACGATCCTACAGTACGGATCGCGACGCCACTTCATACCCCCACCATTGGTACCTTGAGGGTGGGGAGCCTATCACGGTCCTACAGTCTCAAACAAACCGCATTTCCTGAGAACTCCCACAATATTTTGTCAGCGCTCCCTAAAGTGACACAAACAGTTGGTGTCAGCGTTTAATAGCGGAGAAAATGCTACAGTCAGGACCTGAGTGACGTCAGCAACGTATAGTGTAGTCTAGCCGATATAGTGACGTCGCAATTCGAGCTGAGAGTGGGGAGAGCCTATCACGACCCTACAGTACGGATCGCGACGCCACTACATACCCCCATCATTGGTGATGGGGCAATTTTCGTCACGTGACGTCATCGCTTCGAGGGACTTTTGCGGCAACGCTGGTCGACGTTGAAAAACTACGTTTTTGGAACTTGTGGACGAGCTTTCCGTAACGAGATAAGCCGCGAGTTTCTCGAGGTGATTTTTCGAGCGACTCCCACGGTTGGTATATTCAACGAAGAAATAAATCTTCCGAGGAACGACTGTCAGCCTTCGGGTGTCCCTCTCGCACGGATGGGCTAGATACGCGGGCCCTAGAAGACGTTACGCCCTCGATGATCGATCGACGTTTCGATTCTTCCTCGCGAAGAAAACGAAGGACGATATTCTCTCGGTATACGCGCCTCTGAATCAGCAAATCCTTTGATATCTCGTTGCGAGCCTGCCGCCAGCTGCCGCGCGCGCCAAGCTGAACCGAGCCGAGCCGAGCCGTGCCAGGCCCGATCCCCGCATTATTTCGTGCTCTCGGGGCTCTGCGCAACGCGCCGCGCCGGCGTGAATGCCCCCTCGACTATATACGAGCAGCATGCATGTAGACATCAGATACGCTCGGTATAATATAACTTTTGCCCGCTAAGATACTTGACGCGGCATACCTTCCGCGAGCAACGGATGCCCCGCGTGCCTGCGATCCGCCGCGAAACATATCGCTGTCCCTCGAAAATATTATTTTAGTACGCGACCAGAACCCACCGGCCGGCTCCCGTCACCATGGGGAAACCGTCTGACCCGGCTACGGGGCCTGCCACGCGGCCCCGCTTGCGCAATGGCGACTGCACCCGGCTGATGCACGATTTGTGCACGCCTAGTCGAAAATATAACCCATGTGTGCTATTCTTCGTTTCTTAGTTGCCGCAAAAAGTCCCTTTGGGGGACCACATGATGTCACGTTCCGGGAACTATACTACCTACCAAGAGTGGGGATAGGTAGCGGCATCAGGATCCGGCACGAATCATTACGTCACTGTTGAGGATATAGTGTACTATAGCTAGGTGGCGTCACTGTTGGGGATAGAGTGTACTATAGCTAGGTGACGTCACTCCGGCTCTGACTATAGTATTTCCCCCACTATTCATCCCTCGAATCCCTCGATCTGGCAACGCTGGTGACCATGCAAAATGATGTGGTAATATTATTAATCTCAATGAATCTCGATAGTTCTCTCAGGAGGAAGTAGCATTACCACCTCTTCTCTTCAACGTAAATTTTAGGTTACGTTAATATTTTTATTGAGTCAATATTCGAATATTTTGGTTAAGATATGAAACGTCAGCATACGTCACGCAATGTTTAAGATCTGTTGCACAAAATGAGGTCCAAAAAAAAAAAAGAGACGACAGACCGTTGTATTCTTGATCTTCTGGCAACGTTTGTCAAATCTGGCAACTTGTTCCTAACATTTTTATTAAGTACTCGAACGAAAGGGTGCATTCGGGATGCGAAAGGCTGAAACGTCTAATACCCGCTATTCGGAGCAGTGTTCGAAAAAGCGGCGGGCTATTCGTGTCACTCAAGCGGGGGTAGGCGGGCCCGGAGCGGCCCGGATCGTGGCGCGAAAGAAAGGAGTGCGCGGAAGGCCCATAAACTGTATAATTTACGTATTCGGAGGTGTATCTCGGTCGGAATCTGCAGCGGTCCGAGCCGAAAATTCCCAAGACGTCGGGTCAGGTAGAGCTCGCGCGGCAAGTGTCCACCGGTTCAGATGCGTCACGATTAAAGCAGTGGGCGTGTCTGGTGATCAGATTAATGACATCATAAACTCAATAAAATATCACCGAGCGAGGTCGAACAATACGGGCGAATCGCCCCGAGGGGTGGGGAGAGGGGAGGGGAATCGGGAGCGGGTGTTGGCGTCTCCTATTTCGTTCACGGGGCCAATCGTCTCCCGGTTTCTCGACGATCACGTTGCCCCACGGTGTTGTGCCCCTTCCACCCCGGCTGATGGATGATGCAAATAACTGTGCCTGGTCCTGACGCAACCGTCGAACGGTCACGGAGCAGTTTTCTCAGCAGGTGGTTGGCCGCCTCGGATGGCAGGTCCGAAAAAGGGAAGAAACGCGCGCAGGGAGGAGAAAAGAGAGCGCCCCGGGCTCGAGGGATCCGGAGAAAGACCAGGAATGCGACGGTGTGTGCACAGTTCTCCTGAAGAAAGTCGGCCTCGACCTCTCTCTCTCTCTCTCTCCGACGTCCTCGGACGATTCTTTCTTCTTTCTCGGATCGAGGCGGCTCTCTCGGTCAATAAATATGAAAGTCGGCTAGGGGTGGATCGCACCTCGAGCGTGGGACGCGCGATTCCATCGTGCACCGCTTCTTGACGTTTTCGATCAAAGGAGACGGCTCCGGGAGGGTGCAAAGTTGCGAGCGAGACGGCTACGCGGTTATTGAATTCAGAAATTTATACGCCGAGATCCTGGACCCAGGAGCATCAATCATTTCGGCTAAATCCGTATCGGGATCCATTGGGAGAAGATTAAGCGACTCTGTGTCTGCTTGTGACTTTCTCACCCCCCATTCACGAGTTTTTTTCAATAATATCCTGCAATCTTATTTTTTACCCGTTTACGAGTTCCAAAAGAATTTACATTGTGTGTTAGATACGTGGCACTTTCACGGATTTACAGGTAGAGAATTAAAGGAAAATAATAAAAATAAAGGAAATGGTCCGTTTGGTCGTAGGATCGACTTCACGATGTTCTTTCTCGAGAAGACAATCTTATTTTTTACCCGATGCCATATTATATCGAGTTCCGAAAGAATTTACATTGTGTGTTAGACACGTGGCACTTGCACGGATTTACAGGTACAGAATTAAAGGAAAATAATAAAAATAAAGAAAATGGTCCGTTTGGTCGTAGGATCGACTTCACGATGTTCTCTCTCGAGAAGACAACCTTATTTTTTACCCGATGCCATATTACACCAAGTTCCGAAAGAATTTACATTGTGTGTTAGATACGTGGTACTTGCACGGATTTACAGGTACAGAATTAAAGGAAAATAATAAAAATAAAGAAAATGGTCCGTTTGGTCGTAGGATCGACTTCACGATGTTACTTCTCTCTCGAGGCCGAACGGATCACGTTTAATCGACTCGGACTGTAGCGAGCAAATGAGTGTCTAGCGATGGCCGATCAACATCCGGCGATCTGTCGATGATACCGGCGTCCACTGGCAGCGTATTCTCTCCTCTCTCTCCTCTTTTCTCTCTTCTATCTCTCTTTCTCTCTTCGTTCGCGGTGGTTGTATCGACAAATTCGTGTCCCGCGGCGAAGGAGGCAGATCTGTCACATCTGTGGAGAGCAATCAGAACCCGTAGCACCGTATATCGCGTTCCGCTCGTGTAGGCCCACGGAACCGGGGGTCGTGGGGTCGGATATCGATAGTTTGAATCGACGGACGATGTCTCTCGTCGTGCTCATCAAGACGCGACAGGACGGCTTCGCTGAATGCTGCGTCATCCGCGTCCAAACGCGAGACGTCCGATCGCTGCAACCCTCTCGGTACATCCTTTGTTTTTTCCTGGTGGACTCATTAACCCCGCGCTGGTACCCTCTTTTCCGAACTGGCAAGCCTCGCTCCGAGATCTTCCCGAAAACCTTCTAACAGTTCTAAAACCAAATCAATTATTTGATCTTCACATATTATTATAATTCGTTTACGTACAAATATTAAAAAGAAAATATTATATTTCAAATATTTATACATGTTAATAGAATATTGGAGCGAATATTATGCAGTTATGTCAGAAATAGGTAGCTGTAATTCAAAAGAGTGAAGGCCTCAAGGGAATTAAAAAATGCTATTGTACTTCCTGCTACGAATTCAAATCAATCCCAGAGAATCTCACAAAATCAGTGTAATTTAATTAACTAATTTAAAATGTATTATAGGGGATGCTGTTTTAATCCTTTTGAATTCTAAAGATCCTGATAAAATTCAGTTTATCTGGATATGTTAAAATAAAAATGAATTTCTAAACCTAGTCAAAAACCACTGACAGTCATATGTGACTGACGTGGCAGTTAACGTGTTAAGAAGGAAAATGAATTTTTAGTTCACTCCACCTCCTTGCAATAAAAATCTGTCATCAGTCTACCGATTACACGAATAATTGCACACAACAATCTAGCTCGTGTCCTCTAAAACTCAATAATAAATTTTGCTGCTTGCATTTCAGGAGTTGCTCCGTCGTGCTTTCCCCGAGATTTTTCCGCTCTCGCTTTACAGCTCGTAATTGCCATAGCCGAGCAGATCGGAAAAAAGCAAAATCCGAGTTGTTGCTGCGCCAGGTATACTATACCGCGAGGAACCCCGGTTTACAGCGTGCTCCCGCCGAACGCCAGGTACCGCGGGAGCGAGGTAGTGTAAAAAAATAAAATCTCGCTCGGCAAAAAAATGTAATGCTTTACGAGGGCCGGAGATAAAGTCCGGGCGAAGGCCTCGACCCGTTAACGAATCGCTCGGTGGTGGAACAATGCGATTCGGACGGCCAGAAGCCTAAAGACACCGAAGGTTCTCGCTCGGAGGCGCGCTTCCAGGTATTACAATGGTCGGTCGTCGAAAACCATGCTGTCCCCTTACGACAATCGAATCGATTATGAGCAATTCACGTGCCCATTGGCCGCCGTTGTCCGTCGGCATTAATAACTTTACGGCAGCAGGAAGAGGGCGACCGATCGTAAAGAAGCTTGCGAGGGATGGGGTCGACGTGGAAATAAAAAAGGAAATTGGGATTCAGGCGGTGGACGGAAAAAGAAAGCGTAACCGAAAAAATCCGGGGACCGAGTGGGGGAGAACGTGAGGGGTGTGAACGCGTTGGGTGGAGTTGTTAGGGCGACGAGAGTTACTGTTATCGAGGTTTTTTGTCGTGTTCGGATCTGATTGAGCATTTCATCCCGTTGCGCGCCACCCTTACTCACGATGATCTGTGCCTTTGGATGTCGGAAACATACGGCAGAAGTCATTAACCGAGAAGCACTGATTCGAAAAAAATTCTACTGTTACATACGGTATCTACAATCTATACCCAGCTTCTGTTCTAATCTTTTTAAATGCAATTTTGCCTGTTTAACCCTTAACGGTCCGGAAGTATTTCCACCTCCCACCAGGTCCAAGCTATTTTTCATACAAAGAGAAACTGTGGACACAACATTTTTATATCAAGTGTAGAAAAGGAAAATATTTACAGTTCGTTATGTAAATATGGCAACAATAAGAGCGATAAAAATAATGAAATGATATTTGTGCCGCTTATATGGCGGCCTTGGTCCGTTAAGGGTTAACTCGTGCTTCGAAAACTCCTGTGATTTAAAATATTTATACATATTTATTACGAATTATAAATATTTAGATGTGCTAACCAGTACAATTTGTAATATCAATATGATTGTGTCTAATTAATTCTTACAGTACACTTCCGGTAAAGAAAGTCTAGTAATAAATATGTCGAGGTCTGTGAGGACGTTCACAGATTCGAGAAAGATTTTATTTTTTACCTGCATTGCAACGACGGAACTTGCATAGCAATGCAGAACGACGATTGCTGGAGCATGATCGACAGAAAGCTGCCACCAAATCGTCCCCTAAAACAGCACAGTGTCCCAGCGAGCAGACTCTTGTCCGCTTTCCTTTCTTCCCTCTTTTTATGGTCATTCATCAAGTATCCTTGGATTATCTCGCCGAGATTGTTTTGCGTTCTCCAGCCAGGGTCGTAAAACGGTCGAACGTACCGAAAGCACTCCACCCCCGAAAGCGAACATAAACATTCCGTGGACGGTCTAACGGTGCCCGGTGACTTTTTCGCAACGGTACCGTCGGGATCAGCTTTCTTTCTGCTCCGGGGCTTTCTTCCGAGTATTTTTACCGCGGGGGAAAATCGTACGGTTCCTGCATTTTTATGGTGACCACGGACAAAGGCTACGACAGAGACCTGTACCTTCGTTGGCACGCCGAGAAATGTGGGTCAAGCCATAAAAAAGCAAGAAGGGTTCCTTGCCAGGGGTAGTTCCAGTTGTTTACCGTTATTGCGGTGCGAATCGTAAAGTCACGGACGACTTTTTACCATTATTGTTCCGAAATAAACCGTGAAAAAATGCTCGATCCCGCCGGGATCACCAAAATATTCCCCTGATTCCCGAAGAAGGCCGACTCGATCTCGAACTCGAGCTGAAGTTGGCTTTTTTTGACGCTGCGAAGAGTCTGTGAGGCGCAATGTTTACATTTTATTGTTGCTAATTTCGGGAAGTTGTGCTCCTGTTGCTGCTACCTTTAAAATCAAAATTACTAAAATACTAGAAAGAATTAGAGAATTCCCTTGGGAAGAAAGCGATTATTGAAGCGATTATTTATTAAATTAGATGATTAAAGATGTTGGATTGAGGATGTTTGAGAGTTCTGGTACTTCGCCACGCTACTCAAGAATCCTTTACAGTTTCCACATTTCAATAAAAATTGCAAAGAAAGAAAAACTGGATGGAAAGAAAGAATAAATGTACAAAGAAAGAAGAATTAAATATACAGGAAGAACTGCTACAAAGAAGAGCATTTACCTGCTACTCAAATTTGACTATTTTCTCAATACATGTAATTAATTTCTATTTGTCAATCAGGCTTGAGTAACTCATCCACGTTTACGGCTTTTCCGAGCGTTTTCTGCCAGGGGTGTTTCAACCACTCGAAATGTTGCGCACCCATGGCAAAAGCAGGCAGTACGTCACTTTCCCTTTCCATCAATTTCTTTCCAATTTGTACCCTCGCCACGATTCAACTATTCCAACTCCGTGCCCTGCACAAAAGGGCGTCGAGCGTCGTCTGGCCGGACGCTTCCGTCGCAGGGGCTGAAAACAGGGCCGAAGTGGAGCGTTCTCCGGGCGTATCGTTGCGTGAAACCGACTCATCGTGGCACAACGAGAGCCTAACGACTGGCATTCAGTGCGTGCCCGTTTGCCCACGTGACATGCAAAAATCACCCTCCGGAGGCCCGAGAACCAACGGCCCCCGGCCCAGGAATGACTGGCCCCGTGATTGGGCCCCGAAACTCGAGAGCAACACAGAGATCCTGCCTACCTCGGTTTCTCCCGTTCCGAGAGATCACGTCGCGCCGGGCTAATTCAACCAACAAAACGAACGTTTACGCGCGTTTTGCATAAACGCTTACTCATGCTCCCCCGACCATCTTTTTCTCCTACGGGGCCCTCTTTCTTCGCACCCTTCGGGGAACGACGGGGAAAATTTCCCTCCTGCGACGCCTGGGTGTTCTAGATTAATGTGGAACGTCATTCCGACACCTGTTTCTTTCGTTATGAATTTTATATTCGGTTGAACGTGTCTTTCTTCTCGGTATGACTATTGTATTGCGATGTTGAAATAATGGACAGGGTAGCTGTCTGAGAAATGGCTGGAGGGTAGCAAACGAGAAGGGCGAGTCGTTTTTCGATATTCTACCGTGCAACTCGATAAAACATGTTACAATAGGATTCCGACAGTCAGAATATTTCTACAAGTTTCTAGAAGCAGGCAATTATTTGTATAATTGTTTCTAGGAATTGCCATAGCAGTAGTATTCTTATTTTTATGACTTTTCAGTGTAGGATGAAGTTAAAATATATTTATGGACCATTTTATCCACGAATCTGCTAACAACACCTGATATTGTATTATAAAAGTAATTCAGTTAACTGTATTTTAAGTATAGACATGTTGCTTATTTATTTGACAATTTCCTCTCTTTACGAAATCCTCTCCCTTAATCTTTTACAAATTAACAGGAGCCCACTGCAAATTTTACAAAATAAGAACAAAGCTGAATATACAGGGCGCCCGAAGAAACGTATACACACTTCAACAACTGATAACTAGTCTGCGGATCTTCATGCAAAATAAAAATTTTCTACCTAAATTACAACAGACTGCAGCGAAATGGAAATTTATTTTCTTTCTTAATATGTTTAATAGGTTGAAAATAATGTAACAGTATTTTCAAATTTTTCTAATGTTTTTACTGTTTCAAAATACGCCTACCCATTTTTGCCATAAATGCATAAAATCCGCAGTCTACTGATAACTCGTATACAGTGAATTCTCGATATATGTCAACAACATGAGTCTCGCCAGTGTCGAGTATCGTGCAGGAGACACCCGAGCCGTGTTATGTTTACCTCCTCGGCGTCCAAGGCCTCTCGAATAATTTTGCGACGTTTCTCGTCCATGCCTTGGCGACATATATAGGGAAATCACTGTGATTGTCACCCAATAATAGTGTGCGCATATTTTCGGTGAAACCCTGTATAATTTTCTCCTTTCCTGGCTTGCTCCGGATTTGACAATAGATCTAAAAGTTTCAGCCCAATAAAAATTGAATAGTCTCGCATACTTGGAAGGATTGAGGAAGCCAGTCACCCCCCAAGAAGAAAGCTCGACCCGTGACGCAACCCGTCCGCCAGAAATCGCAATTTGTCGAAGAGGCAGGGGCGTTGCAGGTACACGCGGAGGCGAGTGCGCATTCGAAGTAATAATATTACATCGGTGGATCCTCGTCCCGGGAAATAATGGATTACCGAAGGTTTAAAAGGCAACAGGCTGTACAATCATCGCGTACGAGAGAACAACCCCTCTCGCAGAAACAAGAGTACACGCAGAATACAGCTCCCCGTACGTCCTTCTCCCCTCCCCTACCCCCTCGTACCGTCTCGCATCGCAGTTGGCAATCGCTCATTCGGGATCACGGTATATCACGCTTCATATAGAATGCCGGTGGGCCGATGAATTATTGACCGGCCGGTGGCATCCGGCCGTTCGTTCCGCGGGCTGAAACGATCGACCATAGCAATCCCGTTCGCGGCAATGATGAATCCAATCATAATTTAGTTACATCTTATTAGACTCCTACCGAGCCGGCTCACCGTGAGACCGCCAGGTATATAACCTTCTTAATCCACGAAATGCATCTCGCTGCTACCCCTTCGACCCCTCTACTGCATTGCTCTCCCTCTCTCTGTCTCTCTCTCCCTCTCCCCCTCGGACTCTCCTACTCGCTGTAACGGAGGCTTCGATTCCTCTTTCCCGCGCGTTTGTCCTTCGCTCGTCTATGAAACCGCTCATCTTCCACGGAGATTGCACAGGCCGTGTCTAATTTCGATCCTGGCCTCCGTGGTCCCCTTTCGTTTGGGCCCACCTGTGCTCCCTGCACTGGTTCCTGCACTGCAACTAGTCAGACTCGCGACGAAAACTTCGAACAGGATCTACCAAAAAGAATCTACCAGATGTATGCTATTAATTCCCTTTAAATTGAAATTCAATTCTATTTTACTGTAGTCAACACCTAAGGATCGGAGAATACCTGGGTATACAATAAATAAATAGTAAATTGAACGAGGAGTCCTCATCATACTGTATTAATAATTTTGTACTGCTCACTTGGCGTTGCGTAATTTAAAAAAAAAAGAGAGAAGAAATAGGGAGAGTTTGTTCAAAAATTACTTCTGTTTGTGAACAGCTATGTTGGGTCACCTTTGACTATATACTTTCTATTCTATTCACTTTTTCCAACCTATACAGTGAATGTCGATATATGTCAACAACACGGGTCTCGCCAATGTCCTGTATCGTCCAGGAGTCATACCCGAGCCGTGTTATGTTTACACTCTTTGGCGTTCAAGGCATCTCGAGCTTCGTGGCCCCTCACAGAGTATATCCCGCGACATTTATCACCCAGGTCTTGGCGACATATATAGAAAAATCACTGTACTTCGAATGTATCTTTTCGGTACAGAATGTTATCTAATAATGTTTTTACAATTTCCACAACAACGGGGCCTTTAAACGACTGAACGTCTTCCCCAGTCTTGAGAAAATCTAGAATTTAGAGTGCTAATATTTCGTGAAGCAGCTGTACATACTATAACAGAAATTACTAGTACATATGTATCTAGTACAAGGTATACTCTGGTTCAGGAATTTAGTAAATATTATATAGCAAATGGCTAGAATTATTTTTAAAAACAGCGTAGTTCCTAGAATGTTTTAACAGTGTTTTATCGATCTTAATTTCTATAACTATGTATTAATCTCTCTTTGTTATTTGTGTGTCTACAGCGCAGAGTGCACTGGATATTTTTATCACGTGTGCACAAGCGTCCATAGTTCCTCATACGTGTAGGTTGGAATCAATGGAGTTCCAAGTTGACTTAACGGCGCTTGACAAAAGATTTTGAAAATCGTCGGAGTCCAGGAGGAAAGTAGTCGAGCGGCTCCCGGATAGAAAAAAAAAGCGCTGAGTGATACCCGGTACTCGATCCTTCAATTATCTCGAGGAGGCCTGTAATTTTTGTGAGAGATCTACACGGGTTCCAGACCTCCGGTGTTAGCATCTGTCGTCTCCGCGTCAGCGAGCGGACCCATTGACGTTAATTCGACGCCGCCGTGACTAAATAATATTATGGAAACGTGTCATCTGTCCCGGCGGAACCCGTTCCACGGGCGCAAGTTCACGGACCACCGGGTATATCAATAATTACAACGTGTGCGAGATGATGATGATCTGACACCAGTCGCCGGGGTCCCAAGCACCGCTGACATCTTGGACCGACGCCGAGACCCTTGTCCGTCCGTTTCCTGAATTCCCGACGTGCCCCCCGAAGAACGACGGACACCTTCACCCTGCTAATAGCACCGGGAAATTATACTAATTAATTTCACACGTACAATTTTTTGCGAAACACTACGGAGAATGTTTCGTGGTTTGATCGGAACCGCTTAATAAGTCGATACCGATCGCATCGTGTGTCAGTCCGCAGGCAAGAAAGACATTAAAATTAATGTCAGACGAGGATTATTGTTTCGATCTTGGAATAAGCAATATGTATGTTAATGAAAAGTGCCTGAAACCATTGATCGACTATAATGAAGAACGACCGGAGTGAGTCACGCGAGAGATCCGATGATAGATAGGAAGAAGACGAGAGAAGATATCATTGTTTTTAATAAGACTTCTACTCCTAGACCTCGTTTTTTGAGAAAGATCGTCATAGCTGAAAGGACTATTAAAGATATGACAGCGCGCGTCACGTGATTCTCGGAACCGGGTAGGTGATGACTCAATTACAATCGCACAATGTATCTAGTTAAACCCTCCGTAAAGCTTATATTAAACGTTTCAATAATTAGACAGACACTACAAAACGGTAAAAAGTATTTTATCGTTCGAAGGATTTACATTCGAACAACTCACGATTTTTCTCCGCGTTCTATTCTTAGACCCCGCTTTCGAAGCAACATTCCTCAAGCTTACAATAGAATCTCCGCAAAGTTTTCTCATCATTTCTCAGGATCATTATCAAAACTGTGTTCTGACCTTCGCATCTCCAGCGGGATTCTCCCACAGGCCCGCGATAAAACTCTCCAGCAATCAATCAGCCAAGTTCGATCAATCTCTCCGAGGGAATTCACGCAAAAACGTTTCATTAGGTTATCCGGGTAACCCGTTTCGCTGGGTCTAGCTGTTGGCAAGGCTTTCGTTGCACGAGAAGCATCAGCGACTCTTCTCTGTAATCCGAGTCCGTTTCCCAAGGGCTCGGAGGCTGGAAAAAAGTGCACGCATCGCACGATTTTTCGATCCTGCATTAACCTCTTGAACACGGCGCGCTTGTCCGCAACTCCGTCTCTCAGGTACGGCGCGATTGTCCGCAACTTTGTCTCCCAGGGACGGCGCGCCTGGCAGCGGAGGGCACAAAAGCCACTACAGTGGCGTTACCGTTCAAATTAGAGCTTTCCACGGAAGCCACTATAGTGGCGTGCCGTGCAAACTGGTGCTTTCCACGGAAGCCACTATAGTGGCGTTACCGTTCAAATTCGAGCTTTCCACGGAAGCCACTATAGTGGCATACCGTTCAAATTGGAGCTTTCCACGGAAGCCACTATAGTGGCGTGCCGTGCAAACTGGTGCTTTCCACGGAAGCCACTATAGTGGCGTTACTGTTCAAACTGGTGTTTTCCACGGAAGCCACTATAGTGGCATACCGTTCAAATTGGAGCTTTCCACGGAAGCCACTATAGTGGCGTGCCGTGCAAACTGGTGCTTTCCACGGAAGCCACTATAGTGGCGTTACTGTTCAAACTGGTGTTTTCCACGGAAGCCACTATAGTGGCGTTACGGTCCGAATTGGAGCTTTGCACGGAAGCCACTATAGTGGCGTTACCGTTAAAATTCGAGCTTTCCACGGAAGCCACTATAGTGGCATACCGTTCAAATTCGAGCTTTCCACGGAAGCCACTATAGTGGCATACCGTTCAAATTGGAGGTTTCCATGGAAACTACTATAGTGGCGGTACCGTTCAAATTGGAGCTTTCCACGGAAGCCACTATAGTGGCGTTACCGTTCAAATTCGAGCTTTCCACGGAAGCCACTATAGTGGCATACCGTTCAAATTCGAGCTTTCCACGGAAGCCACTATAGTGGCGTTACCGTTCAAACTGGTGCTTTCCACGGAAGCCACTATAGTGGCGTACAGTGAAGAGGTTAAGCAGCGGAACAGGCTGGCAGAGGCAGAGAGACATGTCAGCCACTCTGTGCAGATAACCCCGGCGTATCGGTTGTTCGCGTTTCCCGGTTCCGAGCGGGTTCGGTTTAATGCACCCGTGATCTTTGGCACGCATATGTGCAACGAGGATCCGGGCCGTGCCAGGTGCCCGCGCTTGAGTCACGGATTTTATGGTCCACGACCCCGCATTTCGCGGTTCTCACGCTGCCTTTAACACAGGAATGCTAAAAAGTCGTTCCTCATTAAACGAACTGGAACGGAATTCCGGAACGGTACTGGAAAATACCACGCAACGGGCCTGGTCCGCGAGGCGGGAGCAATATGGATTGTGCATCGCGTGCACTCGCCTGCGCTCGCACTGACCCGGCGCACGCGACCCGTGAAATAGAGACGCGGGAGCCGAGTCGCGCCCCCTTCCTACGATCCTGATCGAGGAATCCTTTTTTCCTCTTTCATCTTCCTGCTTTTAGCCGTTCCTATCCTACCGATCGAGCGTATGCACTTGATCTCTTAGCGGGATCAAATACGACGGTACTATCCAGTCTATTAATTAAGTGTGACCTCGGTCAAAATGCTGATAATTATTTTATATTCACGTAATCGTTTGCTTTCGAGATGAGTATTATATATATAATAATTTTGCCGTTTTTGAAGCTCATTTTAGAAAGGTTAAACCTGAGGGTTAAGTAGGCTCAGGGTTAACTCGAGGCTTTATAGTTTTTAAGTTATACTTTTAGCCTTTATAGTTTTTATTTCTTTTTTAGTTTTCTATAATTTTATTTGCTCCTTGAACTTCTGTCCTACAATATAAGTTTGATCAATGTGCATTCCTTCATCGTTTGGTTTCAGATCTGCAGTATCTCGAAAATTGTCTTATGGAAATGAATATTGAGCTTCTTTTTTTTTGGACTGATTCAATCTTGATTATGCAACATGAATTACTCGATAATGACCATGAGAAATAATATATTCGAGGACAATGTTTTTCATTTATTTGAGCGTTTTCTAGTGCTTATACTGGTGCTTTATGATTAGCCTCGTCGAAGTGGTACTAATTTAAGAATAAAAATAATCTTAGAGATTATACTGGACTATAATGTATTCGAGAAAAACATACTTCGATTATTGTTAAGCTTATTACTAGATTGCGGAAGTGGGTAAGCACAATTTAAAGCGGCGGACATATTAAAAAGATTTGAGAACACCAGCGTATTGCTTCCGCTTAATAAAATAATAACAAGAAGACAGAAATTTTTATTTCGCTCCTGGGTCTTGCAAGCAACGCAAATATGTTTAATTTTGCATAAAGATCCGCAGTCTACTTATTACAGTTATTCTAGAAATAGTCAAGCCAGAGACAGTGGCAGATTGATTTATCTGAAGTGCACGTTCTGTTTGATTTATGTCAAGAAAAAAGAGGACGTTTTCTATTTTTCTGAAAAGATCGGTAGCCTAGTTCCTCGAAGCAACAGCAAGTCCTAGAAAACCCTGGCCAGCACGAAAGAATGAGGCCTGGCATTATGCGCGGGCACGTTCAGGTAATCAGCCATGGCTAACGATGTAATGACTGTCTCAAGCTCGTTGGTGAAGTTTTGACACGTCGTACGCTGCTCCTGTTACAACTCTGAGCCACTCGTTTAAAAACACGTACGAAATCGTGTCTATCAAAAGTTCATATGTACCCCTGCCTGAACAGTGTTAACATTTTGAAAAATACATTGGACCTTCTCGGTTTCGAAGATTGAAACTTTCGAGGACCGAGCATGGTCAAAGGTTTTCCGTCGAAGAATAGCGGAGAACGAGTAGGAAGCAAAACTGGTGACACTTAGGAGTTCGTTGCAGCTGGTAAAAAGCAAGACCGGTTAAACGCTGCGCTCGCTCATTCATGCAATCACGCTTGTGCGGTCTTTCAGCGGCTGGTTCGTTTGCGGAAACGGCGCGAACGCCGGCGATTAAACGCTTCCTTGTAAACCTTTGCCTACGCGGATCTCGTATCCGACCGAAACCTGGAAAACACGAGTGCTGGTAGTATTTAAGCTGGGAAAGGTAATATTGGTAATAGCGGCATTAAATACGAACGCGTTTGTAAGGAAAATTTTATTATTATTGCTCGAAACATCCTATCGGGTACTTTAACATCGAAACGAGTAAAACAGTCTTTGCGAATCGTTTCATATATTTTACAACACAATCGCTACGCGTTTCAATTATTTCCGCGTAATTCCTATTTACAGCCGAGTCGGAATCAAATTATCGCTTTCATTTAGAAGGTGTAAGTAATAAAGCAGATATGCTAGTAAAACATATATTATCATTATTAGAGACTAAAGACGGCGTCATATTCATTTACCAATCGTTAAACTTATTTCCCGACTCGACTGAATTGTAGAATCTCTGTTTAAACATGCATTATACGTCAAATGGTTAAATAGTGAAGATTATCTTCCGCTATAAATATTGAAACGAACGGAAAGGCGAAGAATAATGTGTTACTTTTGTTTTACAGGGAACGGGATAAAAATAAATTAACAATGCACGTATCAAGTCTGCTAGAGATGTAACAATAGCACAACGAAATTAAAAAATTGTAAAACAATATTTACGATGCATTACAATATTTACAACCAAAAATACGTCTGCACCGTACACGGATAGAAGAACTAGTATTAGTAGGGGTTGACCGGTAGCTTCCGCGGCACACCGATCGCAGTGCTGCCCTAATTGCGGTGAAATTTTTCCAGCCTTCCACCAGCCGGTATCCTATTCACGCCAGCCATAAATTTCCGACCACCGACGTCATTCCGGTAGCCCCGAGCAGCTCCAATTCCCCGACCTGTGGCCTTTCTTTATCGTCGATTCGCCGTGTTTTACCGAGTCGATAAGGACAAGGAAACCGAGGTAGATTCCTCCGGAGCATGCCGAACCTGCCACGAGGAAGATCGACGAGGAGAGGAGAGGCGAGGAGAAAGAAAGAAAGAAAGAAAGAAAGAAAGAGAGAAAAGGAGGAAGATAGAGCCGAAAGGGAACGACGTCGAAACGAAAGCCGCTCCAGAATCGTGGTAGTCGTGCATCCGATAATGAGGCCCGCGCGGCATTTTCGATCCCGTGCCGCAAATAATCCCTTTTCTCGACATGGGAGGCTCTCATTACCGGACGAGGAGGCGGAGGGAGCCGAAGACACGAGAGCCAGAAGAAAAAGACACGATAAATACAGAACAGGGTAGGCCACTCCGGGTGGAGAACCGCCGAGGATCGATGCCGTTTTATTTTTTTCAGAAGCTGATTGAGATCGACCGGGATCATTTACCGGTCGACCTGTTCCGGGGCCCCGGACTAATCAGATCAATCAGATAGAGTACGATCGCGAGATGAGTTCGGCATCATTATCCTCCAGCGGCTCTCTCTCTCTCTCTCTTTTCTTTCTCCCTCCTTTTCTCCATTCTTCGATATGTCCTCCTCCGACCGCCGTGACGGGTCCCCCAGGATCGCAAATCGAATCGTGAAATCGATTTCAATTGCTCAATCGCGCGGCGCTCCGCGATACAATTCAACCACCGATTTCGAGCGATTTTAATTCGACGGGTTTCATTACTGGACCTCGGATCTTTATGCAGAATACAAATTTTCTACCTGAATTGCAACAAACTGGAGTACAAATTTATTGTCTTAACCCTTTCCGCTCGGAGTCATCGATTCTAGACTCATAATGTCCCCTTAGAGGGGACATCCGAGTGCAAAGGGTTAATCTTTAGTGTTTTAAAAATAACAGTATTTTTAAACTTTTCTATTGCTTTTACTGTTCTCAATTACACCTACTAATTTTTGTCATAATTCTTGAAATCCTTTACATTTACATAATTTATCTCTCAAGGCACAGTCTCCTAGTTTTTATGATTCACTGCACGCAATACGCATTTACTGCTTACTCGCAAGAATTAATAATTGGGGAACGCCTTTGTCTTACACTCTCGTTCCAAATGTTCGAAAATTGTTTGAATGCGTACAGGAGCAGCGAGGTTCAAGGAAGTTGTTGTTCCCAATGGTTATTTGTCACAGGGGATTGATAGAGCAACCGTTATGGGCGTTTAGAGACACGCAGCATCGTTTACCTAAGTGACTCATTTGCTACCGATTTTCAAGATCTCTCGCTTCCGTGAGTTAGGCTCGCGTGATTTCACGCGTACGCCGACCACGCTCCGGACTGTCCCCCTTCGTGACGAGGACACGTGCACGCCTACTTTGCTTCTCGTTCTGGCTTCATTTGCGGTGGACGAGTTACCATTGAGACGTCTTTCCTTGGAATTGGAGAAAATGATCCTCATTCAAAACTAAATTATCTATTCTCATGGACAATTTCCTAAAAATCGGGATAAAGGTATAACATTCCTTTCAGTAGAAACAAAACGATCATTTCTGTCCTAGTGAACACTATAAATGCAAATTCATAATTCTTTAGCGACAGAAATAATTTCGACACGGGTCAGATAATTTGTAAAATCCCACCTTCCAATAATGACGAAAAAACAACTCTGTCGCCAGCAAGATAATTTTTAAAAATTACGAAACATGCTGACACGAAAATAAAAGGAGCGTCCTCGGTATCCGAGAGCGAATTTTGTCAGAAATTAATAGGATGCAGCATTACCATGCATTGAAATCACCGAGGCGTCGGCGCCTGGCGTTCATTAAAAATTCCGAAGATTTATCCCGCTAATTCTGAACAATATTAATCTATAATTTTACGAGACCCCCGCCCGATAAATAGTAAATTAATTTTCGATTTCGTTTGTAAACTAAAAATGGTAATGGCGACGATAATAAGAAACGGTTGTAAATAGTAAAAGACGGCGAACCAGCCTACTCGGGGGATCAAGCGGAACGGGGATTCGATTAAAAATAAAATCGGTATTTATGATGGAGCGATCGAGGGTACGGACAAGATTCTTTTCAGACTGACAGAAATACGCAGCCAATATTTCCCTGAATACGGAATGGTTCCTGCTGGTTTCCTTCTTCTTCTTCTTCTTTTTTTCTTTCTTTTTTTCGTAACACGTTACTTCTAAGATTGGGCCCCGGTCCTACCGACAGCCGCTTTCCAGCGGACTTTATAAAACTTATAAATATTCCGCGATATTTCATCGACGCGTAACTCCTGGTCGCGTCTGCGGGATTATCCGGTGAGAAACGACGGATTTCGATACGCATTATTCAGAGTGGCCCACTGGAAATGCAAATGATCCTCGACGGTCGAAATGACGAAGGCCGAGGCGATCGGGACCGGGTTGTCGCGGGAACGATTTACACGATCGCGGTATAAATCAATTTCGGCGACAACGAGGCGATGTCCGGGCAAAGTTACTTTTCACCAATGTCGAAAGCGGTCAGTTTCATTTTCTGGTCGACGGTACTCTGCGTACATAGAAGAACATCCCCGTTTGAACGACCGGAGGTTCCGTAGGAAAACGGAACATAATTTAGAAAGCGGAAAACCGTATAAATCAATTTATATATAGTATAGACAAAATTACAATAGAACAATGGCGAGAACAGTTTCATTTTCTGGTGGTTGGTAATGTGCGTAAATCGAGGAACATCTTTGTTGGACGACAGAAGGTTCCTCGGAGAAACGGAACCATAATTTAGAAGGCGGAAAACCGTGACGGCGCCGTCTTCTACCTAATGACCCGACTAATTGTTCCGAGCCACCCTGATTAACCGTGGGAAACGTGCAACAGGACTGCTGTCGATGTGATAATTATCGGCACACCTCGTTTAAATTCGGCGTGCTGATCGGTGATTAAAAAATACGAGTTCTCGATTTCTATGGCTGGAAACAATTGATGACCTTGGTACAACAATCGGACAAATCTAGTTTTCAGTAAAATTGTATTTGTTTTACAGTTAACAGAGAGAGAGAAAGGAGGAGGATAAGCAAAACGACTGTTCCGGGACTGCTTGAGGACTCGGTAAGGCTACCTGGCAAGCCTTAGACATATACAATAGGAATCGGTGACGGGTCAGGTAGCAGCGGGAAAGGTGTTGTCTAATTGTCGATCTGCTGGCGAGCGTAGGAAGTAGCCGCCACATACTTATTTTTATACAGGGTGAACCGAGTCACTTGCACACCTCGAATATTCACGTTATTTGTAATCATATAAAACGATAATATATGCAAAAGTTGCAAGGTGTAGGGTATACCTTGAATATTTATGTTATTTGCAATAATACGAAAAGATGATATGTGCAAAAGTTGCAAAGTATAGAGGGGGAAGTATTGTGATGTAAACATTTTTTATAGGCGTGAAAGCGTTCCGGAAATTTCAAGGTCATTTACATTTCTTTAAATGAATGGAAAGACCTATCTTTATCGTAAATCGTTAGAGTATCAGTATTGACCTTCATATGTCCTGGATCTAATAGTTAACGAAATATTATGGAAATAATTTTGTTTCCTGACCGTATTCAAGATGAGGGACATAAGGTCATACTAGCTTCCAGGTAGTAGGTACATATTGAACATTATTTCAATAATATCTCGTTAATTATTAGATGTAGGACACATGAAGGTCAATACATATTTACGCAGAATTTGATACTCTATCGATTCATGACACCAAAATCTTTCTATTTAAAGAAATCAAAGTGACCTTGGAATGTCCGAAACGCCTTGACGCATATAAAAAATGTTTACATCACTATATTTCCCTCTACAACTTTTGTATATATCATCTTTTCATACTATTACAAATATTCAAGCTGTGAAAATGACGTAGTTCACTCTGTATATTGCTCTTCGAAGTAAGAATTAAAAAATGTTCATAATGTGTACTTATCTGGACTTTGCATAAAAATTAATAAAAAGCTCGTAGATAAATGTCGTGATATATAAAAATTGTGGAAAATTTACAGATAACTTAATAAAAAGCTATAGGTAATCTTGCAATAGTTAACGATGAAAGCCACTTTTATTTTATACTGTTTACAGCATCCACAATATTCTCACCACGCGCTCATATTACTAATCGAAGACTTTTGCAACATATTTATTATACGTTTATTACAAAATATTAGATCTTCCGGTCCACCACCGAAATTGGTAGGAACACAATCTCCGGACGCCAACCCAGCCCCCAACCACGTCATTAGGCTACTTTACGGGAGTGTTCGAAATTGGAGATGAGACCCAGGCACAAAGTCCACCGTGGCCAGAGCAGAACACATAATTATCCGAGGCCACGTGGCTTCGTGATCATTTTCACGACTGCTGAACTATTTCCTAGACATGTTCCCCGGTGATCTGCTCGAAGGAACGTTCGTCGTCCTCGCTCGACGTCGATTACCTCCTCCACTTCCGGTCCGCCGTGCTGTTTTCAGTCGATGATGGCGACGAGCGAAAGGTCTCGCCACCATTCGATGGAAAGTCGATCTGCTTTCGACAAAGGACGAACGTTTTGACTCGGGCACAATGGACCCATTTCACCAGGACTTTCACACGCGGTGTCCTTTGTCCTGGTTGGAGGCGTGGCTGTCGCAAGCAGGTCCTTTTTTTTGGACCAGTCCTTATTTTCATGGTAAGCGTAAAAAACTGTTTCTTGTTCGGAATAATAATGTTTGTGCCGTTCATCCGCATTCAAAGATTTGTTCAAGTATTTTTTTAATCATCGATTAAATTTTGGTATACAAACGTCTTGTGTGCGTGTGTGTCAAAAAATTGTTAAAAAGATCATCAATGAATGCGTGTTGTCCATATCGATAAAGAAATAAATGTTTAGAGAAAATGTTGTATTTACGTTCATAAACATTTTTTCTGTATATTTAAAAATTCTTAAAAACGATTTTACCTTTTCCCATCTCTGTTCGCATTAGTTATCATGTTCTCTATTTGCACGGATCGTTGACGAAATAACGGTTAATGCGTCGAATGTTTGTTCATAAATACACAGCAGGCGCGTTTAAAAAGACATAAAACGATTTCACGTTCACCGCGTCGCAGTCAATTACAAATATGATACAATGAATCGCAACGAAATTATGGTATAATTAAATAGACGAACGTTTGTGCGATCACTAAAAGTTACAACCTACTTTATGATATTTTCCGAAGAATTATTGCCGAACATTTTACGAACGCGTTTACCGGCGGACGCGGGAGCAGCGCGATGAATCTCGACGCGGCCGGATGAATTTATTAAGTACTCCCGAACAAGCAACGCCATTAAAATGATGTTCGTAATAAATATAACCCGCATTATCAATGATCTACGATCTAGCCGCGGCGTGTATAGCAGTTCGATTCAGGGTTAGAGCGATGGAAACAAAGCGGATTCATCGCCGCGGTTCTTCCGTTGATTTCCCGATGCGGACTCGGTAGGCAGCCCCGATCGTTTCTCAACCGATCCGTGACAAAGATCGACCCGGCGACGAACGATCCTCGCGCGCAATAAAATAATTTACACGGCGAGTGTCGAGAAGTCAAACGGAGTCAAAAGTGAGGGAAGGATAATTACCGCGTAATGTCGTACTTTCTCCTGCGGAGCGTCGGTGTACGCGGTCATTTACACGCGTGTAAAACGTTGATGCTTGGAAGCAGCTTACCCGGTGATATTAATGTCGTGCTAGTAATGCGCGTAATAGCGTGAGCATGAGCGCGAGCGAGAACAGGCCGCGTGATTTAAATCGCGCGATTAAAATGAATAGAAACCCGGCTTGAAGCCCGGCCGTTTTCCGCGTGCATGCGCCATCTTTTTTTCCCGGAAACGCTGCACCCTCCCGGGGAAGCGTTCTGGAGAAATTATTGCAAATCTTAATGGATCTTCTTGCGCCGAAAGCTCAAAATTATGGACGCGTGATTAGACGAATGCATCAATCCTTTCATACAGAGGTGAGTTGGATAGGGGTGCAGAGAGTTGCGTCAAAATTAAATTTATTTAGATTTCAATAATTGTAGAATATTGTAACATAATCGCCGTAATGTAAAACTGCCCTGCCGTGAACAACCCCCGAAGAAGTAGTGGAAGGAACATTGATATTTTTAGGAATTACTGTAAATTAATAATTATAAATTGTAAATGAATGGTTGTATTATAAAGTCCGCGGTACGAAGTGCCATGGAAATTCGCAACAAAAATGAAATTTGGCATCGGACCGGTGGAGAGAGGTTTAATAAAGAGAAGTATACAAATTAATTTCTACTAGTAACCAATTTAAATATAAGTTGCCTTATATGCGTGCCCAGGATCTCTTGCGCAACTATTTCTGAGGATCGAGCAGGGGTTGAAGAGCTGCAAGGAAAATGAAGGAAGAGAATGCGGATTTTTGAGCGAGGACGAAGCGGAAAGTCACCGATTCGCGCGACTCTCGGAAATTTACAATTACGATTCCGCCAGAGGCTCGGGAAATAAAATAAATTCCAGACATTCCTAGACATTTCACCAGCAAAATTTACAACCTGAATTATTACCCGCGCGACGAATTTTTTCCGGCGACGCGGCTTATTTACGCTCGGTACGAATCCCATCCGACTAGAAGTTGCTTTCCGGACGAAAGGAAAATATAGTACAGATCGAATTACGGGACGGCGATGCGTGGATGGCCGCGTCAATAAAAGTCCGAATGATATATTCGTGGTCGCAAGTGCGTCTTAACGATTCCCCAGGCGTACTCGAACGATATCGAATGGTCGGCGAGGCGTCGCAGTGGTCCGAAATCGAAGAAAAAAATTGAGGAACGTAGATGTTCGTCTGAAAATGAAAGAAAACGATAAGGTGCGACAAGTTTATCCCGTCGAGGATGTGTGCACAATCACAGGAATATTCCATAATTTATTGCACAATCTTGAAACAAGTCTAAAACTATAAAACTCTTTTTCTTCTCAAAAAATTCTCAGTCGTCCGGTCCACTTTTAGCACTAGGTTTACGGGACACTAAATGTGCCTATTCTGCATTACTTTATCAAAATAACGAAAATGTGTCTACCCACATTTTTAGCCATTTTTTTTACAATATATTAGGGGTGCTAGTAAGTAATCCATTATTTTGAAATCCAAAAAAAACGTTGTAGTAAATTCAGGTTTTTATTTCTTAATTTATTATATAATCTCCATTATTATCAAGGACAGTTTGCCATCTTTCCTGCAAATTTTCAATCCCCCTCTTATAGAAATCCAGGGTTCGTCAAGCAAAATATGACTCAAGGTGCCTCCTTACATCTTCTACAGAAGTGAATGTTTTATTTCATAAATAATGCTCCAGAGATGTGGAAAGATGATAGATAGAGGGAGCAATATCCGGTGAGTACGGGTGGTGCGGTAAAACTTCCCATTGCAAGTCTTTGATTTTTTCCTGAGTGAGTTTCGCTGTATGGGACCGGGAATTGTCAATTTGTATCACACCTTTTTCTGTACACTAAAGATGCCCTCTTTTTCAATAAATCTGAATACAGCCGTTGTAGTTGCTGACAAAACAACTCGGCAGTAACTGTTTCTCCAGGTTTCAACAACTCAAAGTAAATTATGCCACGACAGTCCCACCAAATGCACAGGAACACCTTTCTAAGTGATAAGCCAGGTTTAGGGGTTGATATTGCGGTTTGATTTGCAGAAAGCCATTGCTTGGAACGCTTTATGTTATCATAAAGAATCCATTTTTCATCTTCGGTAACGATTCTGCTAAGAAATGGATCTGTACGAAATCTGGATAGCAATGAAGTGCAAATTGATTGACGAATATTCTTGTTGGTCTCAGATAAGTGATGCGGCACCCATATTCCTTGCCTATATGCCTTTCCCATTTCGTTGAGGTGCCTTTGCACAGTTGATCACGTGGACCCAAGGCTTCTCGATGATTCTTGTATACTTAATTTTGTGTCATTATCAAATTCAACTGGTTGTCCACTTCGAGGCCTGTCAGAGAGATCATAATCACCAGCAGCAAACCTTCTGAACCAACGTTGACACTTGTTGACCTTCAATGCATCTCCATAAACATCGCAAATTTTCTTTGTTGTTACCGTTGCGTTAAATCCCGCATGAAAATGAAAAAGTATGCAATGACGAATACGATCCTCGGAAGGTACGGACGCCGCCATTTAATTACAGGGTTGTAAAAAAATTATACTTTTTAGAATATTTTCAAAACTGGCTGCTTTATCGAAAACGGTAAAAGAATATGTGTTTCCTCTTGTACGATCGGTACAGAACTAAAGGCAAAACAAATTCTTTGCAAATAATTGATTACTTATGGATACCCCTAATATACCCAAAGAAATAAAGTTGAATGATTTCTCATTCGTGCATCTTTACAATTTTGATAATTGTCCCATAAACCTAGTGTTAAAAAAGGTTTTTCGGAAAGGGTGGAAATATTCACTGTGCGTAAAGAGTAATCTAAAAATTGATTTTTGCTGCCGTTTGAACCAGCGCGTGTCGAATCGCCGGCTCGGACGCGGTTCGCTCCGTCGAGCTGCTTCTTCTGGCCACGCTCCTCGTCGTCCTTCATCCGTGAAGGACGCGCGAGGATCACGGTCGAGGATTTTCAGCGTTGCTCTCGTGAGCCGGAGGAAAGGCGGCCCGGATTCGTGAGCAGGGCCCGTCAGAAGACCGCCGCGCCGGTTGCCAGGCCTCGGCCCATTTTGATTGATCGGGCAATATAGCCTGCTCGCCCCCCGCGGTTTGTGCATTACCAGCTACGACGTGGAAAAATTACTGGATTGAGATGCACTCATTAATAATGGCCGCGTACGTGCGCGAGATCGAGCCCCCTCGACTTCGATCCTAAACGGCCGCGACTCGGCTCCGCTCCGCTCTGCACCGATCCGCACCGCTCCGCACCGCTCCGCGCGCCGATCCGCTCGACTCTCCCGTGTAATTACTCGTGAACGAGCGTGCGACATGAACCGGGACGTTTTACCACGGCAGAATTGATCGATTTTCCTGAAAGAAATTCGCCGTGTTGCTTTTTTCCGCTACCCAGTCCGCTGGGAAAACATGGCGCTGGGAAATGGCGATGCCGAGAGCTTCGCCGAGTCGTCTCGGTGAGAATTCCGATTTTTACGTTTCGGGAGCTTCTTGAGAACGCGAGGAGGTTGATTGATTGAGGGTGTTCGCGTGGATCCGTATTTTTGTATGGATGTCCACTGGGAGGTGCTTTACCCCTTGTATTGGCAACCATTTACTATGATTTCTTCGAAAATTTCCTATATTCTTTTAGGTATATTACAAAATAAATGGCCATTGCTTCGACACTATTCATTCGTAAAGATAACGATTTGGACTGAATAAAAATACAATAAAAGTTGACCGTGTCCAATATACAAGAGCTACGTAGAAATTTACTTCCGTTTCAAATTTATTTCAGTATTCCTAAATTGTTTGGACGTCTTTTCGATTTCACCTTTAATCCAATCAGGTTTACAATAAATGCACGAAGCCTGGTAATCAGTGTGACGAATGTGAACATTTCAGGCTCGATTTGATTACTCGTGTTATTGTGACTCCGCACAAATTGTTTCTAATTATTCGGACACAGCTCGAGAGAATCGGTATAACCATGGCAATTAGCCGCGCACAATGCGAGGCTTCGTCCGCCGGATGGCCGAAGATTTTTCAGCGGAGTGATTAGAAGGCATCCTCTTGTGTTTACAAATTGCTCGCAGGTAGCTCTCAGCAACAAGTTTCCAAAGGGAGAAAAAGGCATGGGGGCGCGATGGGGCCAAGGATTCATTGTACGATCGCCGACAGGTTGGTGGACCTATCGTGGCCCCGCAACAAATCGAATATAAAGGGGGGGGTGGGGTAGGGAGATGGGGTACGGGGGATAAAGCAAACAAGTTGCTCGCTACAGTTTGACCGTATGGCGGACGCGAGAAGATCGGCCGTGGGCCATCGCGCGCCGTTTCGGCCATAAAACCAGGAGTTATGGTTATTTAAAAACTTATTGGCCCGCCCATGCGTTGCGGTTTGCGCGGGGGGTGGCTGGTCCAAGGGGGAGGACCACGAGGAGAGGATGAAAGAGGGAGCGAAGGAGCCGTGACCCAGCCGAGATAAATCAAAGGATATTAAGACCATTCTGTCCTCCCTTTCTTCTCGTTCGTTCGCTGGCCTCTCCTCGCTCCTCCGGGACTAAGTCACTGCCTCCGTCGTTCTGCCGCCGCCGCCGCAACCCCCCTCGCCCTTCTCCCCTGCCATCCTTTTCTTCTTTTCGTCCTCTCCCGTTCCCCCCGAGAGAGCGCGCGCTCGCGCGCACACACGGGAGTTCTTAGCGAAACGCTTTACGGGAAGGCAGAGGGCCGCCATAAAACTATCCGGGTTCGCGTTCACGGACGTCCGAGTGCGTGTACGTGGCTGCTTTACGTTCCGATCGGCGACAAGAAACCGGGAGCAATTCACCGGGTCCTGGGAGCAAAGTGGATCCTTGATAAACGGATATCGAGTTTCACGGGAATCCAACGCCCGCCTCTCCTCTAATACCGAGCGTCGAACACGCGTTTTATTTCGGGCCCCGAACGGACTCCTATTTAAGACCCCGTTCCTCCCTGCGCGACCTCCGATCTACTCGGAACCTCGGAGACTTTAATGCCACCCGGTGCCCTCGAAGACATTCCTTGCTGCAGCAGCAGGCAGCCGAATACCTTCGACCTGATACTTTCGAACAATTGTAATTAACTTCTGTTCTGCCTACGGCGGATTCTGTCCGTCAATTTCGAAATTAGTTGGCGCAATCGAACACACCGAGCAGATTAACCCTTCGCAATCTTTTAACGCGTTTTATGCACTTCTGACGAAGCTGGGCAAGCGCAGTTTGAAACAACAACCAGATTAAAGGAATTTTAGAATGTCTATGTACTAGTTTCAACTTATTGAGATCAATACTGGGGGAAAGGTGTTTCTATTTTGCTTCTACTTCTTGCAAATGCTGAAGTCAATTTTCATTTTGAAATAATGATAGAAATATATAAAATTGAAGCACAGTAGACAGATTAAAGGAATTTTAGAATTTCAATGTTCTAGTTTTAACGTATTCAAATCAGTAATGGAAGAAAGATGTTTCTATGTAGCTTCTACTTCTTGCAAATACTGCAATCAATTTTCATTTTGAAATAATGATAGAAATATATAAAATTGAAGCACACTAGACGGATTAAAGGAATTGAAGAAAATCAGTGTACTAGTTTCAACTTACTGAAATCAATAATGGAAGGAAGATGTTTCTATTTTGCTCCTACTTCTTGCAAATGCTGAAGTCAATTTTCATTTTGAAATAATGATAGAAATATATAAAATTGAAGCACAGTAGACAGATTAAAGGAATTTTAGAATTTCAATGTACTAGTTTTAACTTATTCAAATCAGTAATGGAAGAAAGATGTTTCTATGTGGCTTCTACTTCTTGCAAATGCTGCAATCAATTTTCATTTTGAAATAATGATAGAAATATATAAAATTGAAGCACAGTAGACAGATTAAAGGAATTTTAGAATTTCAATGTACTAGTTTCAACTTACTGAAATCAATAATGGAAGGAAGATGTTTCTATTTTGCTTCTACTTCTTGCAAATGCTGCAGTCAATTTTCATTTCTATCAATTTTTGATAGCATTGATCTGCGACGGATGAAGACATGACAAGTAACAAAATTCCATATTCCACCTAAAATCATTTTCATGGTCCACGTCATGGCAAAGGCAGCAGGACTCTTCATGTACCTCTATGTTAACCAAATACGAAGGGGAACATCTTCAGGTCGTCACTAATCAAAACAACCACCTGGAATCCGAAGCATCGCAAGCCTGATACCCGGTGTACCCACTATCCGATCATTATCATCTTCTTTTTTTTTCCCCGTACACGACGGTGAAACAATGGAGCTCTTGTACCCTCGTAGGCCCGTGTCCATTACACGGGATCCCCGAAGAGCATTCGGTCGGTGGAACAAGGCCGGTCACCGGGACGATCGAAAAGAAACGCGTGGGCGAGCCGATCGGAAGACGAGGCACTCGGTTGTGTGAACGGATCACCGGGGCAGGAAACGTCCGGCTCAGATTTGTGTAGATCATTACAGAATGGAAGCTAGAACAGCGAGGCGCCCGCTTTCTTCTGCTCGCATGCGGTATACACGCCGTGTCATGTCGCGGAGGCGCTCCTACTAAGTCACGGGCCATTGTTCTAGTCGTCGTTTGATAGACGATCCTCGTTCGCTACACGACTGCCCGAGAGCACATGCGTCACGGGTTAGACGATGATGAGCATCCGTTGCCCTTTCCGTCTGATCCTTTTCTGGCCTGAACGGCCCTCCTATTCAAATGCGATCCCGAACTGCTCGTGGTACTCCTGTCAGCTTTTCCAGAAATCAAAAATTCGGAGAAATTCATTTTTGAAACTTGTGGAACTTAAAGTAGTACGCTACTTCTATTTATACCTTTGCGAAGAAGGAGGTTGATTCCTGAGGAGTATCACATTTATCCGGGGCCATTTTGAAATTCTGCAAAATTTATTCAGGGGCTTTCGGGTATGCAGTTTGAGATTACAATGCCCAAATGTTCTGAAGAAGTTGAAGAAACTTTATACAGTAGTACCTCGTTTGATGCACGAAACGGGGCCGACAATGCGTGCAAAAGTCGAGGTTGGGCACCGAACTGACCCGGGTAAGAATTTTGGGGAAGAATAATTCGAATACTATTTTAAACGATCGTTACTCTACAATTAAAATAAAATGCTACTTTATATGAACGGTAAAACTTCTGCAGATAAAATTCATTTTGATAAAACATGAAATAAAATATTTTCATTTCGGTAATCTGAAACAAAATATTTGAACTTTGTGCTAAATAGTATCTAAAATATTTCGTGACGATGAAAATAGATGGAGGGAACAGATAATAATAAAATGCAAGGAAACTTTCTACAAATAAAATTCATTCAGATAATTTAGAGCATAAAATAAAATATTTTCATTTCGGTAATCTAAAACAAAATATTTGAACTTTGTGCTAAATAGTATCTAAAATATTTCCTGACGATGAAAATAGTTGGAGGGAACAGATAATAATAAAATGCAAGGAAACTTTCTACAAATAAAATTCATTCAGATAATTTAGAGCATAAAATAAAATATTTTCATTTCGGTAATCTAAAACAAAATATTTGAACTTTGTGCTAAATAGTATCTAAAATATTTCGTGACGATGAAAATAGTTGGAGGGAACACATAAAATGCAAGGTACCATATACAGTGATTTCTCTATATATGTCGCCGAGGTACGGATGGTAAGAGTCGCGGAATTATCCCCTCTACCGCGGGGTATACCCCGTGAGGGTCCACGAAGCTCGAGAGGCCTCGGTAAACATAACACAGCTCGGGTATGTCTCCTGCACGATACACGACGCTGCCAAGACCCGTGTTGTTGACATATATCGAGAATTCGCTGTATTGTCAACTAGAACGGACCTGATACGAACGCCTCAGATTCAGATCAGACCTCTATCGCGATCCACGATGAATCCAGCTCGGAATCAGTATCGCGTCGGTGGTCCGACGAAAAAGGGACCAGTGTGAGCAGATTCGGCTACCTGATGAGTGGGTGGTGCCGTGAGGCAGGTTGCGTGGCAACCGGGACATGGGCCTGCGCACGAACGTTGCACGGCAACGTCGAGCCACGGGTACGGAGATGCAGGGATGCATTCTACGGGTGTAGAATCCGCGGGCAGTATGCGTGAACGCGCGTGTCGGACTTAAGCGCACGGATGTGGCACCCAATGAGTTTAAATCATGCCGACTGGCCGGGAAGAAGAAGAAGAAGAAGGCGCAGCAACGCGCTACGAGCACACCGACTCGCGGTACAGAACGATGCAACGCGTTGCAACGCGGCGCAGAACGATACAACGCGGTGCGGAGCGGCGCGGAGCGGCGCGGAGCGGTGCGGAGCGGCACGGCTGCGTTGCACGCGGTTAAATCATAGGAGCAGGAAGGAAAAGGCGTGCGAAGGGGATAACGTTCCACCGACGAAGCTCGAATCACGGCGTGTCTGTAATTCGTTTCGTACGATCGCCGGATAAGCGACGTGGCAAGTGTTTTCTACGGTGTGCCCGCGAGTTTCAGGTCTTTCGGATCGCCGCGGAACACCGGCCCCGAGGAGCCTGTTACATCGTCGACGGTAAATCTAGCCGCGATTTATAATCGAGGATGAACGGATCGTTAGAGGTACAATGATCTTCGTTTAATACCCGTACCGAGGATCCCGCGTTGTTCCATGGGACTACCGAACACCTCGCCTGGGAAACTGGAACGGGAGTGTTCGGGTATTTCTCTGCTGTGTGTACGCAGATAACTCTCTTCTTTGATATACGACTTTATTGCATGATCATTCATGTATAACGAAAGGCGTGGGGAACGCGATTATTCCTGGTTTTCTGAAAGGGGAGAAACTGCGGCGAAAATTTTACTGTTCGGCTCTGGCGACCCTCCGACGGCAGAGTCCGGGTCTATGTTGAAGAAAGAATATTAAAATATTGAGTGGCGACTCTGAGGCGCTACTACGTGTTGCTACATCATTATTCAATATATTTTGTACCTTATTAACGCTAAACCTACCAAGCATTAACAATATCTGGTAAATACTGCCTTATAAAAATGGCAACCCCAAATTTATTAAGATTGTTCGTACTTGGACAAGGGAATTTATTCCACTATTTTCCATAAATGAATTTTCACAGTTTCAGTAATCGTAAAATATAAAACCGGTCATTTTGACCGTGGTAAGTTCAGTGTTAAATTTGTTTTTATTGAATAATTTACAGCATGGAGATATTCTAGATCGGCAGAAAAGTTTGGTTTTTTGGAGCATGAAACTCATCGTCTTGAAAAGTTAAAGCAATCAAGCACTTTATCTGCCGGTAGCCCAATAATAGACAATAACTGTGTTCTACCTCAAAAGTCTTAAAAATTATCTTACATATAATGATCAGGAACAAAATGGTAAAATTACATTATTGGGGAAGAGTTGTTGGTTTTACCGACAATCTCTTAAAAAATTACGAAATAATCGCCGGTAAATAATGTGTTAACATACGAACACCAATTTCATGAAACCACCCCGAGCCACTTCATCTCTGAGTCTCCTCCGGGTCTCCTGCGATCGCATGGCGCTTTTGGTAGTCATATTCATCATGCCGGTGGTTCAATCCATCAATATCCTCGTTGAAGCGTTCCGTCGCTTCCCATTGGTCGGTTCCGAGTCACATTCCTCGGAATCCGTCACGCAAAAAAAAAGCGTGCTCGTTAATCGAGACCACTCGAGACCATCGGAAAAGGAAGCCAGCAGGCGTAAAGGGAGAAAGAAGCGGGTTGGGTGGTGGGGGGGGGGTAAAGGTGGATGAAGCGGCACTCGGAAGGGCAGCAGAAGTCGAAAGGACAATCGCTCGTCAACCGGCCGTCAAAACATCCCCAAGGATCCATGGCGAATCAGATTCTCACAGCGGAGTCGCAGCGCATCGACGAGGCGGAGGTTCCACGATGAACGAAGAAGAGAGACCGGGCCTCTCGGTCTCCTCGGCGCAGCACGACAATGTGTGACCGCAAACAAACGAATGGCAGCGATAGGGGGCGCCAATGCGCATTCAAGACGAGACAGACTGTCATTTGTCACGTCTTTCACGGTCTCTAATGACACGCACTGCTTTTGGACGCCTTCTTATGCGAACCGGGCACCTGGCACTGACTCGCTTTATTATTTCCTTTTTTTTTCAACCAGTCTCTCTCTCTCTCTCTCTCTCTCTGTCTATCGCTCGCTTACTTCCTCGTGTATTTGACGTCGCACCCCCCTCGTCAAGCTCGTTGCTTCCCTATGTCTACCGCTATCATACACCATCGTTCCCGCTTCTTTCACCTTCTTACCCCGGAGCGCGTGGCTTCGCGACGGTTGAATTCGATTTGTTAGGATTAACAGACCCGCACGATCCGCCGGAAACTCGGCGTCGAACCTTCGCGCAAGTTCGTTCCGAGCGGTGGCTGCCGGGACACTTTTGCGAACGACCCTTTCCCTCAGCTTCGGATGATACTGCATTCTCGGGCTGGGAAATTGAATTGTTCTTCTAGCATCTTTCCATTCCTCCCGGTACATACGAACTGTCTTATAATATCGTACTAACTGCTCTTTATGCATTTATGGTGGAAATCAGTAGCTGTAATTTTTAACAACAGAAATACTGAAAACGGAGAGCATCAATCCATTAGTTGCGACATAGGTCGACATATCAGCTTCCACTAGAGATTTTAGGGTGTCATTATCAAATTCCACTTCGAGGCCTGTCAGAGAGATCATAATCACCAGCAGCAAACCTTCTGAACCAATGTTGACATTGGTTGACCTTCAATACATCTCCATAAACATCGCAAATTTTCTTTGTTGTTACCGTTGCATTAAACCCCGCATAAAAATATGATCCTCGGAAGGTACGGACGCCGCCATTTTATTACAGGGTTGTAAAAAAATTACACCTTTTAGAATATTTTCAAAACAGGCTGCTTTACCAAAAACTGCGAAAGAATACGTGTTTCCACTTCTACGATCGGTACAGATCTACAGGCAAAAGAAATTCTTTGCAAATAATTGATTACTTATGGGTTATCCTAATATTACCAAATATCTGCATAATCACGTCGGTTCATGACCAGCGCTCGCTATATTGAACCTTCCTCTTTCGAATGAGCCCTTTCCCGGCGAAAAATATTCTCATATAAGGACGAAAAGTTGAGGCACGTAAAACCATTTTTTTTTGTCGGTAACGTGGTCGCTCTACCTTATCGCGAATCTACGGAGTCTTGGCTTTTAACACGTTAACTGCCACGTCAGTCACATATGACTGACAGTAATTTTTGACTAGGTTTAAAAATTCATTTTTATTGTGACATATCCAGATAAATCGAATTTTATTAGGATCTTTAGAATTCAGAAGGGTTATGACAGCTTCCCTTTAACACATTTTAAATTTCTAGTTTCGGTTTCTTTAATTAAATTACACTGATCTTGTCAGAATCTCTAGGATTGATTTTTGGCACTTAACGTGCCAAGCGGCAAAAATTGCACATAAAAGACGCTCACGGTGGCAAGTCTTAAACCAGCATAAATGATGAACGTTCGCGCTAACTGCCCAGAGGACAACTCTACAGTGCAGGATAAAAAATGTGCATCCTTAATTACTTGACCCTCACAGTTTCTGCTAATGCGACTGCGAGGCGATCAATCATTTCCCCGGGGGATTAACAAACCTCGTACAATTCACAGTGGCGAAATCTATCAGCGAAAGTGTTAAAGGAAAGAGATCCCGTCACGCTGGCATCCAGAGACATCCCCACCATGCACGGAGGACTGCATCTTCCGGAATAATTCAATCCCGGTCCGATGTCCCATAACTCCATCGATGCGGCGTCGACCCCGACCTTGACAACCAATAATCCGGCGATACAACGTTCGATAGGGCTATCGCGTCCCGTCTTAAATCGAATAACGTCGTCGGAACAATGTCGTCGTTGGCGGCCGGTAGTCATCACGTCGCGCTAAACCGCGTGGACGCGTTCAACGATCCGAGGAATGGGAAAAAAGCTGGCGGACCACCCTGGAGGAGCGGAGCGGACTGACGCTGGTCCGGGCAGACTGTCGTCTCTATTTCTCAATTACGGGGTATAAAGAAATCGTCGAGGGAGTCTGTCGTATAGGGTCCAGGGGCTGGTCCGTAGGGGGGTAGGGCGGAGGGCGGCGTCTCTTGGCTCCGTGTTAACACGGCCGGCCACTAATCGTTCACGTTTTCGCCATAAGGGCTGATTCACTGGCAGCGCCGCTTCTTTACGGCATTGTTCGCCGGCCCGCCGTCGGATCGCTATCTTAACTAGCCTCGTGTGCGCGCTTGTGGAGCTGGTAGCTACCGCGGCAATCCGCTGGTAGCTAACCGAGCGCTCGTAGACATGATCGTTCCTCCGGCGTGTTCTACGCCGTGCTCGGCCCGAGCAGCGACGTGACGGCAGTAAAGTAAACGTTCCTCCCTGGTTGGTACCCGGTGCCCGAACAACAACAACAACAACCGGGCCTAGAACCAGCGAGCAACAGTCGCGGAAAACGCTCCGGGAGAGATCCACAGACGATGGGAAATAAGAGCAGAGGCGCGAAAAGATCGCGACACTGTGGAACCCCTATGCAGCCGAGCAAAGGTCAAACCACGACACACTTTGACTCCCCTTCCTTCACTGGTTTCTAGTAGCTCCCCTTCGTTTACCTGTTAAACACCCCCACTCTTCAAAGACCAGCTCTAGTTTCCTTTCCTGTGTTCCGCTAACCACATAGTCCTTTCCCGCCTGTTCCGCCGCGTCGTGCTCCGTTTCTTCGAGGTTATGTCCGGCCCTTCCCGCGCCGGACGATTTGCGGTCATGCGAACCGCGGGAAATCGTGAGCCTCGGACTGGGTGCGAAGTACCGCGTTGTGCAGCCTTGTTTGGTCGGCGGGATACTTTCTGGATCGTTGGTGATCGAGGTTTTTTGCCATGGGAGTCCAGGTACTCGATGTGAAATTGTTAGGTAACCGGGAAAGCTCCCGATGCTTCAACCCTTATACGTTAAAATGCGCACATTCGCTAAATAGTATCGAGGGACTCATAATCCGATGGTACTAATTTTTACAGAGGTGAAGGCGTCAAGGAGATACGAAGGTCAACTCTGTTTCTTTTTAAATATAGTTTCTTTATTAACATTCTGATAGCGTGTTTCAAGACGAATACAACGACCGAAGGTCATTCAGGGTCACTCAAGCTCAACTGCAATATCAACCCACCCTGTATATACAGTGACTCCCACTAAAATATATATAGAATGGAAATATTCCAGGTCGGAAGAAATGTCACGTTTTTTAGTTAAAATAGCTTCGAGTGCAAAGGGTTAACAAAGTTACACGATTTTCAAAAGCGTCCGAATATTATTGGGAGTCACTGTACGTGTACACATAAATGTTTCGTATAGTAACTTCTAGTTTCCGATGGGAGAATACCGGCTCCCCAAAGATTAAGAAGACTCTACCCTTCGCTGCCCGATTTTATGATACTCTGCCCCTGCGAATGACGTAATTTACGGAAATGCAGTCATAGGTAAAACCGGAATGTTGCCCGAGCGTACAGTTACAAAATATTACACATATTCCCGACGAGTTTCAGTTTTATATTTCCCGTTTCGTGGTTCGTGAAGATCGCTCGATCTTTCCGGATCGGTTGTCAGACGCAGGCGCATATCCGCGTGGTAAACAGAACGACGTGCGAACCGTATATCGATCTTAATAAATTGTCCATCAGCCGTCATCCATCTTCGCGGCGTACGAGCCCGGAGGATCAACGCGTGGCGGTTCCCGGTATCGGTAATTTTCAGTTAAAAGCCCCTCGGGAAACCGTTGAAACGAGCAATATACCGCTGCAATAGCACGTATCCCTCAAGAATACCGAACAGCATAGCAAGTCCGCAGGTGATCCATCCACATCTGGGATCATCGACAACGACGCGTGGACAAGGTCCCATTCCAACCTACTTAACCCGCGGACGGAATCGGTCGTATTTTTTTTTCTTTTTTTCTTTCGCGACAGAAAATCGTTTTAGATACCGCGATACGTGTCCACGAAGGCCGACGGCGGCAAACTAATTCGAATAAATTTGTCTCTAGCCACGGAAACACGGTTCGCGCATCGCGTGACAAATTTCTACGGGATTTTTAGAACGCGTCCCGACGCTTCGTTATCTTTCCGTGTCCGTCTGAAAATATCGCTTGTATTAGAGAAACCGGACATGTATTCTTCGAGCGGCGCGACTTTCTCTGAAGATTTAATGCCCGAAGGCTCGTCGGGGGCTTTGATAACAACCTCCGAGCATCCTAAGCCCGTCGACGTTATATATTTTATCGTCGAGCCGTCTGACAAGCCGTAGAACCGACAATACGTTTATACCGATATCAATTGCAAACAATCCGTCGATAGACGCCCGGGGGACGTTGATGTATCGGACACCTGTTCGAAACACTCGAACCAGAAGGAAACAAAAAATCAACCGAATCACGCAATATGACAGAGTATTCCAATATTTCATCGACGAAACGCGTATTAACGTTTATGAACGCCTGGGATTAAGGCCGGTCGCCGAGGGGAAAGAAAAAAACATTTAAATACACGCAAACCTATCATCATTTAAATGGTAATATTCACTTACGAAAGTGAAATCAATTTGTCGAAACGGAGCAGCCTAATGAGCACCGTTCTTGCCCGGCGCTCCTCCCACAAATCGATTATTATTCATTAGAGTGAAATTCGGGGAGCTCGTCTAATTGTTTTTTAGTTTCGGCGAAAGTTGCCGCGACCGGAGCGCGTGAATCACACGTGGCGCGGCGTACGGGGCGATTATTAACGGAATTACAAATTTTGAAACTCACGATATTAACTAATGGCATGGGCCGAGTATAGCGAAACGTCGTCGCTGTACCAAGCGTTCAAGTCACCGGTGAGTCCACTGCGCCGGGCATTGAAATCACTCGAGCTTACATAATATTGTGTATAGCATTAGTTATACAATTTTTTATAATATTCTGTGATGGTCTTTTGTCCTGAGTGTCCAAGTTGTAAAATTTTTAGGGCATAAAATATTCTTCTAAGGATTCTTTTGAGGCAAATAATATTTCTCGGTGCATTATTGGTCCTAATGATTTAAGAAATCTCAAATATTTTTGGAGGTTTAAGAAATTTTAAGAGAGTGTAAGAGATTTAAGAAATCTGAAATATTTTTGACGTTATTAATCTTAATGATCTAAGTAAATTGGAGAGTAGGTACGTTCATTCAAATATTTCCACATTGATCTTGGGACGTCGATAGGAAATAAATGAGCGAAGGTTCAATAACGATTTGATGATTTAGCACGAGGCTGCAGTGCGTTTCGGAGAACGTCGAGGAGGGCGTATTCGGAAAATGGGCATAGGGCTCACAATTTTCGTGAACGCTGGCTGTAATTGGAACCCGGGAGGCAGATGGACGAGACGCGCGCTTTGCAAGTGTCATAAATAAATTTGCGGCGGAAATTAGCAAGCCGAAACCGCGAAAGTTACGGTCCACCTCTTGAAGACGTCCTTGTGTTCTCCGGTTCCGACAAAGGGTTGTCCCTGCCGTTGCTCTCCGACTCTATCCCGTTCCCGCTCTCCGATCCTATCCCGCTCTGTCTCTCCTCCCTTTTGTCCCGATTCTATTCCCTTTCTCCGACGAAGACAGCCCTTAATAAAATTTGACCAGCATGCGCCCGGCATAATGGACTCTCGTAGAGTGCGCGGCCAGCAGATTTACGATTCGTTGTTAGGTTATTCGATTCTCGGCTCGTAGCGTGTTGGTAGCTTCTTCGTCTGACTTCGGGAACGTTTCTCTGAAACAAACTTCTTTAAATCGGAAGCTATAACGTGACTCTTCATTTTTTTTCTCCCTCTCTCTCTCTCTCTCTCTCTCTCTCTCTCCCTCTCTCTCTCTCTTTCTAGGTTTCGTTGAATTCCGTTTAACATTCTGTCAGTGAAAAGTTCGAAAGTCGAACGTCGACTTTTCGCGTGACCGAGCGCAACCGCTACTTTCTGTTTCAGAGATGCAACAGATAAAGAAGAGAACTGTGTTTCAGGTAGCGAGTTCTCGGAATCGGCAGAAAATATTGGAAAACTTTCTTGGAAAGATATTACGCCGCGCGCAACATCTGCGTGGACTGGAAGTATACGATTTGCATACTAAAGTTCCATGAAAAAAAACTCGACGTACTTGTGGCACCTTTTTGTGATCCAGGTATGCCTCTCGGGTGCGAATGCGGTCGGAATTTTAGAATAACGATTATTAGTGTACAACCAACCTGTGAATTATTACTGTATTGCGTAGGAAATAATTTCATCGCGACACTGTGGATTTTTATGCAAAATAAAAACTCACCAATTTTGTGGAACAGGAATTAAATTAGCATGTATTACTACTTTTGATAATTTGATTACCTAGAAAACTAATTCTTTTAACAACCCAGGAAAACTCAAGTCGATCGTGCATTTTTAAAAAAGTTACTAGCATTTAATGGGTGTCCACTTAATTTTGCCCCCGACTGTGCAAAATAAAAATGTCTGAACGAAATATGAAATCCGAAGAGGCTGAAAAAAGCCTTTGCGGACGAGAAACATTTAAATTTCATTTTTTGGTGAACCGAATGTGATTTTTTTATTTTTTTTTTTTTTATTTATGAATCGTGTACCAACGAATGAAATTAATTAAGACTTAGTTGACACTTGAATATGTTCTTTTTAAACTGTTATACGGATGGTAGTGAAAGGACCAAAGAGAAAGGTAAGAAAGCAGTTTGCAGGTTAGAAATACGAGCGACCATAAAACCCTTGCTCGATATCATATAAGGGTTTTGTGTGCAGAAGGGTTAACGGCGGTCTTCCTTGGACCGAGCGGACACATTGTTCTACCGGCAGGCAGGCCCTCGAATTTCTCGGCGTATTTACCAGTATTAGGATAATCCCATTTGTCGAAATTATTGCTGTAGCACGCTTTGAACACGCCCCTTTCTGCACAATTCCGAACCATAAAATCCGAGGCCCGGAAGGGTGAACAACGTGTCCAGCCGGTGCGGCCCCCGAAACACAGCCCTTAAGGGTGCGTTTGTTCCTTCACTATGGCAGCCATTGTGCGTCTCGGTCTCGAAATATTTCGCTCGCAGAAGCCAATCGATGGTCTTAAACCGCGTACCGTTATAATTGCCGCAGAGGAATATTCGGGCGGCGAGGTTGCTTTGCGGGAGAATGCGAAACAGTTGCAGTTACGACCGGGAAATTTAAATTTCAACTTGTCCCTGGGGAAGATCTGGTCGCTTCTTCGAGCATTTTGTCTTCGTTCCGTTTGCCCTGCTGCCTCGACGCGACACAAACGCTCCGGAATTTCGATCATTATGAACGGGTGAAATTCGATAGCCTTCAAACCACTCATATTGATTTTTGTGGGTCCATAAACGAAGACTGAAATTAAACAGAAATTTATTTCAACCACTAAGGATTTGTTTTCTAAATAATACGCATATAAATCTAAAGAGAATCCGGGTAAATATTAGCGAATTCTGTCATAATTCTGTATTTCACATAATCATATTTCTGTATTTAGTAAAACGTCTGTATCAATAGATTGCACGTATAATAAAAATGGCTCAAAATTATTAGCAGAGACGTTGGAAGAATTTAATACTAAACCTACCAAGCATTGACAGTGTCTAGTAAATATTGCCTTATAAAAGTGGCAACCCTAATTGTATTAACATTGTCCGTAATTTTCAATATAATAAATGCTTGAACAAGGAAATTTATTCCACTAGTTTCCATAAACGAATTTCTATAGTTTCAATAATTGCAAAGTATAAAACCGGCCATTTTGACCGTGGTAGGTTTAGTGTTAACTGACCTAGAACATTTTTACTTTGCATAAAGGACCGTGGTCCACTCGCTAAACATTACAAATAAATGCTAACTAATTCAAGCATAGAATGATAAAGAAAATACTTTACTACACTCAAGACGCCGATTTTAATTCACTTAAAAGGTCTGTACTGCGTACGAAAATTGAACGACTTCAAACAAGGAGCAAAAAACGAACACAAAACTACCACGTACAAAAACGGTCATTCCAATTCAGCTAATACATTCATTGAAACGACGTCGTTGCATATGAGAAACTAACAATATCGAGCATAAAGTGCAAAAACAAAGCAGAACACCGCTAAACGTTCATTGGACCAAAATCTCGTTAAAATCTGCATGTATAAGTTGGCTTGTAATTTTGTAGAAATCGCAGTCGGGTAATACACTTTATTTCCGACCGAACCGTGCGAATCTAATATTCATCGCGAGCCGACCGCAAGCGGTAAAATCAGTATGCGAGATTCATAGCGCGGTCATCGCGGAGAAAGGTGCGTAAAATCCTTCGGGGTCACGGGTCAGGGGTTGTCCGGGAAACTTTTGCGGCGGCTCTGCGTTTTCCGCGAACTGTAATTGTATTCGCGACACGAAACCGGCGGTGAATCGGCGATCGTACACCGTCATACGGGTCGCGGCCGGTCGTCAACGGGTTCTGGGAAGCGTTGAAATCTCCTCCGCGGTGGACGCGATTTCGCCAGGCCCTGGCGACAAGCGATTGCGATATCGACGACGGGGGACACGGTTCTCTACTTCGCTGCTTCCCCTGATCTACCACTTCGCAATCCTTGCAATTACGATCGCGACCGGTCGCTCGTTTCCACCGTCCTGTACGTACATTAAAGCGTTTCCGCTTTGCGTACTCCGTCATCGCGACCCGTAACGACCGACCGTATCTCTTGATTATTCGCCACGGCTCTCTTTATGTCGTTATTAACTGCGGCCTTTTTTTTACCGAATAGCGGCACTAGTCGCCTGATTTTACCGCGAGCCTTTCAGCATTCATTCCTTGGCGATCCTCCGAGGATCAATTCTCTTCCAATTTCATCCTTTCGGGGGAAACCGTGCCGGTTTCTCTGGAAAACCGTTTCCGAAAAGTAAAGATTAGAGTAACAGAAGTTGGGAGGACTTTTTATCTACGCAACCATAATGAATCACGAAATTCTCTACTCCTAATGATTCTTTAATGTAATATACTATAGAATAGTGGCGTTAGTCGCCTGATTTTTGCGCGAGCCTTTCAGCATTCCCTCCCTGGCGATCCTCCAAGGATCAACTCTCTTCCAGTTTCATCCTTTCGGGGGAAACCGTGCCGGTTTCTCTGGAAAACCGTTTCCGAAAAGTAAAGATTAGAGTAACAGAAGTTGGGAGGACTTTTTATCTACGCAACCATAATGAATCACGAAATTCTCTACTCCTAATGATTCTTTAATGTAATATACTATAGAATAGTGGCGTTAGTCGCCTGATTTTTGCGCGAGCCTTTCAGCATTCCCTCCCTGGCGATCCTCCAAGGATCAACTCTCTTCCAGTTTCATCCTTTCGGGGGAAACCGTGCCGGTTTCTCTGGAAAACCGTTTCCGAAAAGTAAAGATTAGAGTAACAGAAGTTGGGAGGACTTTTTATCTACGCAACCATAATGAATCACGAAATTCTCTACTCCTAATGATTCTTTAATGTAATATACTATAGAATAGCGGCGTTAGTTGCCTGATTTTTGCGCGAGCCTTCGAGAATTCCCTCCCTGGCGATCCTCCGAGGATCAATTCTCTTCCAATTTCATCCTTTCGGGGGAAACTGTGCCGATTTCTCTGGAAAACCGTTTCCGAAAAGTAAAGATTAGAGTAACAGAAGTTGGGAGGACTTTTTATCTACGCAACCATAATGAATCACGAAATTCTCTACTCCTAATGATTCTTTAATGTAATATAGTATAGAATAGCGGCGTTAGTCGCCTGATTTTTGCGCGAGCCTTCGAGAATTCCCTCCCTGGCGATCCTCCGAGGATCAATTCTCTTCCAATTTCATCCTTTCGGGGGAAACTGTGCCGATTTCTCTGGAAAACCGTTTCCGACGAGTAAAGATTAGAGTAACAGGAGCTGGGAGGATTTTTTTATCTGCACGACCATAGGAAATTCTGTACTCCTAATAATTCTTTAATATAAATAGAAAATCTATGTGATACGATTTCGATAACTGAGAGGTACCTAAAAATGCAGTACTAGTAGGGTATCTATAACGATAATCAAAACAATACCCTTTCACCCGGCGAGACTATTAACTGAAGGCCCAACAGGTCTTTCTATTATCTCATTATCACCGAGAATAAATTTCCAAAGTATCCCTTTCAGCGCAGCTTAGAGTCCCAATAGATTTTCCAATTACAAGTCCCCGAAGTTCGTTCGAGCAGACGAAAACAAAGCTGGACACTCCGAGCTCGTCCCGGAACGACCGGCCCCCGTCTCCGAGGATCTCGGGGGCATCGGCTTGCCTTCTGTGTTGACAATTTCACGGTGGCCTAGCATCCCGAGGATCTTCTTTTGCAGATTTTCGTTTAGCCGCGGAGCGCACACGCCCACTTTTCTGCCCATCCCGTGAGACTTTTGTCCGGCACAGATGGATCCCATTTAAATTGGGATTAACGTGGCTGCACCTTTCCGCGTCGCCGACGGAGAAAAAGGGAGTCCCGGGGCAACGACAAATTTTGCAATATTTGCTTTCGGTGCGGGAGATGAGAGGGGTGACCCTCCCCCCCGTACCCCCCGGCGAGCAAGGATTACTCGGTTTCGCTACGGTCAATCCGCGGATTAACGACAGACCAGCGTGCCGGCTAACCAGATTGCTGGTTAAAGTCTCCGAGATAAGATTCCGCTTGCGATACCGCACGCCCACAATCCGAAATAAATGGATAACATCGCCAGGCCCGGGATTAAGGGAGGCGACGCCTCACGGGGCTAGCCTAAGCGAATCAATGCTCGTAGAATCCCCATTCTTCTGACCGGACTCGCTTAAAAAGAGAAGGTGTCACTTGTCCAAGAAATTTATCTTATCGGACCCTTTCTTTTCACTCTCTTCCAAGTAATCTAGCTGAGAAATATAGTGTTCCGTTAGACTGCGAATTTTTAGGCGAAATGAGAACAGTCTGCATTAATTGCTAAATACAGGAGCCACATAGACATTTATTTCTACAATCAATCATTCCAATGAGTTGAGAATAATATAACAAGGTTTTTAGACTCTTGAAATGTTCGTTTGTCTGCAACTGGTCCACACATTTTTATTGTAAATATATACAGTGGAAGTTCGATTATATGAACTGAATTTTTGCCTGGTTAATTGAGCTCTAGCTGAGCGACATTTTATTCTACTAGTCACAAGGATAAATAGTACGAAAGAAGCAGTGGGTGAAAACTCAACCATCCTCTTAAAAAATTATGGCAAATTTTTTCATTCTCAAACTGATTTTATTTATATTATACACATTTTCGATATATTCCTCGTGCCAAGAAATAATTTCCAACAGCTTCATTAATTGCAGGCTATATAAACTCCATCAGACTGAAAATATAATATAAATAAAACCAGTTCAGTGATGAAAAAATTTTATTCTAATTTTTTAAAAGAACGCTGGAGTTTTTACTCTGATAGTTCCTTCTACACTATCTATCCTCGTGACGAGTAGAATACGATGCACCAAAAACACATTGTTGACCTTTTGACCTTGAAACTCGAGGTCAAATGTCCGCCAAACCGAGTTTACAAAATCTCTCTACGATAGTCAACAGAAATTCTATTCTCGTGTTTAATTTATCCTGCAAGGATTATCATACTGCGATTATCACGCTGCAATTGGCAAATAAAATTGTCGTTTTTAAAATGTAGAAAAACATCTGGATCGAAATAAGTGTACATTAGTTGAGAAAACTGAATAGAACGCAAGGAGAACTTGACTTTAAAATGCAAATCTCGAATAAGAATGGACAGTCTGGAATTGTTGTATACAAGATAAAAACAATAAAATTACAGTGGTAATAAATCGAGACTTTGGAAGAAAGGAAAGGAGGTCAATTGCGAAAGAAAAGAAGGTGGAAACACAGGTAGCGCGAAAGCGGAAATTCTGATTTCTATAACGCGGATGACGCAGAGTTCGTAGAATGGAACAGTATATTCGGTTCGGTCGTATCCCGGCTCCACCCACAACGAGTGCCGGGGATTTCAAAACATTTACACCGTCTACCAAGCCAGCCCGCGCCATTTCCCCCCTTCTTCCATTCAACCCTTCCGTCGGGCACTTTCACCCTTTACCCGGTCAACGTTCCCTTAATTTACGGTAGGGCACGCCACTTGAGAAGTATCTGGGTGACCGCATGCTACCGAGGACGCTGCGGATATCTTCCCCCACCGGAGGAACTAATATTAGGGGTACCCCTAATCAATTATTTGCAAAGAATTTCTTTTGCCTTTAGTTCTGTACCGATCGTTGAAGAGGAAACACGTATTCTTTTACAGTTTTCGGTAAAGCAGCTTGTGTTCAAAATATTCTAAAAAGTATAATTCTTTTACAACCCTGTAACAAAATGGCGGCGTCCGTACCTTCCGAGGATCGTATTCGTCATTGCATACTTTTTCATTTTCATGCGGGATTTAATGCAACGGTAACAACAAAGAAAATTTGCGATGTTTATGGAGGTGTATTGAAGGTCAACAAGTGTCAACGTTGGATCAGAAGGTTTGCTACTGGTGATTATGATCTCTCTGACAGGCCTCGAAGTGGACGACCAGTTGAATTTGATAATGACACCCTAAAATCTCTAGTGGAAGCTGATCCAAAATTAAGTATACAAGAATTGTCAAGAAGCTTTGGGTCCACATGATCAACTATACAAAGGCACCTCAACTGGGAAAGGCATATAGGCAAGGAATATGGGTACCGCATCAATTATCTGAGACCAACAAGAATATTCGTCCATCAATTTGCATTTCATTGCTATCCAGATTTCGTAGAGATCCATTTCTTAGCAGAATCGTTACCGGAGATGAAAAATGGATTCTTTATGATAACATAAAGCGTCCCAAGCAATGGCTTTCTGCAAATCAAACCGTAATATCAACCCCTAAACCAAGCTTAACACTTAGAAAGGTGTTACTGTGCATTTGGTGGGACTGTCGTGGCATAATTCACTTCGAGTTGTTGAAACCTGGAGAAACAGTTACTGATCAGTTGTATTGTTAGCAATTACAACGGCTGTATTCAGAACTACTGGAAAACAGGGCTTCTTTAGTCCACACAAAGGGTGTAATACTGCAAATTGACTCACTCAGGAAAAAATTAAAGAATTGCAATTGGAAGTTTCACCGCACCCCCGTACTCACCGGATATTGCTCCCTCTGACTATCATCTTTTTCAGATCTCTGGAGCATTATTTAAGAAATAAAACATTCACTTCTGTAGAATACGTAAGGAGACACCTTGAGTCATATGTTGCTTGACGAACCCAGGATTTCTATAAGAGGGGTATTGAAAATTTGCAGGAAAGATGGCAAACTATCCTTGAAAATGATGGAGATTATATAATAAATTAAGAAATAAAAACTTGTATTTACTACAAAGTTTGTTTTAGATTTCAAAATAATTGATTACATATAGGTTCCCGTAATAATTCCGCCAACCGGAACAAGCCGCCGTGCGAACGAGTGCCAGCGACGCGATCGTTATAATTTTAGAGATGAAACGACGCAGAGGCTGACGTAATTACTCCCGCGCAGTAAAATTGACGAGACAAGGAGACTCTCGACGCTCGAACAGTCGATTCAAGACCACGAAGCACCGGCGTGATTTATAGTCGAGCAGTCGAACGCAGTCACTCCGAGGATCGAGCATCGTTTCCGAATCGAATTGTGCGATCGCTACCGCAGACGACGACAATGGAAATTCGAGAAAGTGCTGGTCAAGTCGCAGGCAGGAGGTGCGGATTAGCACGGTCTCGAGGGAAAATGGCAATAACTGGATTTCCCTATTCAGCCGTTCGGCTAATCCGCTTAGAGCATTCCCGCCGACTTGTGGGAGGAACATTTTCACGCGGAACTGGTTCACACCGATTACGCAATATGGAGGCACGGACGACTTTATACTACGTTAATCGGATAAGCCGGAAGGGTTTAATGAAGATGTTTGCCAACAGTAATCATTTGACACGCGCTCGCAGAACCCCAGCCTATTTCCGGCGAAATGTTTCATTCAACTCCTAGAGACACTGAAATCAGTTAACGAGAAGCAATCAACATGGGCTCAGGAATTTATCCGAATCATCGTTCGTGTATCAGATGGGACATTCGTGTAGGCCAACATTTATTTTTAACAGGACGATCATCGTATTTCTCGGTATTCTACTTTCGAAAGTAATCCGGTTGTCCTGAAATCTGATTTGAACGGATGAATAATTTTCGAATTTCCGCAAACGTTGGTCAGGCCCCGTTTGAACCTGGGAATCGTACGACTTGTACTCCGTAATATTAACAACTCGCTAGAAAATATTAGACAATTACCAGATATACTGTCTGATAGCTTGTTATTCGTTGTTCCTTAATTAGTTGGGTGTGTATTCCGGAGCCGAGTGGAATTTTTTAAATAGATGATAATCTGCTTAGATTTATTAGAAGTTTGTGGGATCGCTAGTTTTGATAGATCGGATTAGCCAAAATGATTTCTCCACCTTTCGGCCTGGCTGATTTGCAAATGCCTGGTTTAGTTTATTACGGCACGCGAATGAAGTATAGTCCAAGAGATGTTTTTGGACAACCTTGTGGCTATTAATGTGGCTCTTTCACTTTGTCTAATTAAAATGTGGAAGCTCTTCTAAAATGTGGAGAATTTGTAATGGACAATTTTGAATAGATGTCTACGAAAGAAATGAATGCCTAATCGAGAATTATTAAAGTTGCTTTTTCATGTTCAGAACAAAAGTGAAGTTTTGCTGTTTAAAGATAGAAAATTAGGAATATGGGAAGCCATTAAGGTAATCAAGAAATCAATAAAGAATTATATAAAAGAAATAAAACGACAGAAATAAAAATTAATTTTCATTTGGCGTTCGAATCAAATAAATTATATTCATGTAATAAAATAGCAAATGATTTCACCTCAAGAAAAGGTTATCGAAGTAACTACAATATTTATTAAATTTACATATGCTAATTTCTGTAGCTTAACGATTAAGCCTTAACTGCATTCGCTTTTAAAATTGTTAACGCATTTGCCGAAGTCGGCACAAAACTAATAGAACTCCGGAGATTAGGAATGATTTGATCAAACGAAAGACGAGATGGAAAAATTATTTGAATGTCATTTGAAATTCAAATAATGAAATAATTTCGAAAAAATTATTTGCCTGTTCACATAAATTAGCATATGATTATTTCACATGATATGTAGCCAAATAAGAGAATATATTATCTTAACGATTATTTTCCAAACAATTTATTTGGATAATGTCCAAGCCTGCGATGTAGGTATAAATTGGAATAATTTGTGCTCGAGCTTCGTTCGAGGATATACGTGTCTATAAGGAAACTGGATGTCCAATTGAGGACTATTAAAATTCCCAAAATCTATTAAAACCGTTTCCAAATCTGTCGAAAATAGGTCACAACTTTATAATTCGAGGATAGAAAATTGAGGTCATGGGAACCCATCGAAGTAATCGAGAAGTGGACGACCTACAGTTTCGAATAGTTCGAACCCGTCGAGTCCAAAGAAATACGTGTCTACAAGGGGACTAGGTGTCCAATCGAGGCCTTCTAAAACCCCTAAAATCTACTAAAATAGTTTTTTAATTATTCTGAGAAAGAGTAAAGGAATTCACAATCGCAGACTTTGGAATAATTGGTCGAGTCGGAACAAATCGGTGTCTACAAGGGGACTAGGTGTCCAATCGAGGTCTTCTAAAACCCCTAAGATCTACTGAAATAATTTCTTAATTATTCTGAGAAAGAGAAAAAGAATTCGTCGAAGTTTTCAAGGAGTGGACAACACAGAGTAATTAAAAGAATAATTGGAGCTGTTGGAGCCGGAAGAAACCGGTGTCTCGAAGGGTTCTAGATGTCCAATTGAGTTCTTCTAAAACCCCTAAAATTTACTGAAATAATTTTTTAATTATTTCGTGAAAGAGTAAACATGTACAATTTAAAGGTAGAAAATTGAGAGCACAAAGTTGTGCACTTTGCAGTCGCAAAGTGGACAACACAGAGTTTGGAATAATTCAAGCTCGCCGAGTCCGAAGAAATAAGCGTCTACAAGGGTTCTAGATGTCCAATTGAGGTCTTCTAAAACCCCTAAAATCTGCAGAAATAATTTCGTAATTATTCTGAGAAAGAGTGAATAAATTCACGATCACAGAATTTTTGAATAATTGAAGTCGGTCAAGTCCGAAGCGATAAGCCTCTACAAGGGTTCTAGATGTTTTCTAAACTCTCTAAAATTTACTGGAATAGATTCCTAATTATTCTGAGAAAGAGTAAAGTCTTACAGATTCATGCTAGAGTTCGCCGAAGTTGTCGAGGAGTGGACAACACGGAGTTTGGAATAATTCGAGCTGGTCGAGTCGGAAGAAATCGGTGTCTACAAGGGGACTAGGTGTCCAATTGAAGTCAAGGGGGCCCATTCACCTTGAGAAAACACGGGCCCGACACGGCGTCTACATAACCGCTCATACCCTATCGCCGAGAGGAATGCGTTCACATCGTCCATCTTCCGTCCAGTTTCTCCCGTTCCCGCGTGACCATCTTTGGCGTGGAATTCGTCGCGTGAAAAGAGAGCCACCGGATACAAATGACCGCGGCCTGAGAGACGGGGCCCGGCAGTCTCCTAAAGGGAACCACGCGCTCGTTGCGACACTCTCGCATCCGAACCCCACTTCCAACCTATCGATACGATCTCGAGATTAATCGAGAGCTAGGAGCGTTTCTCCGACACCTAGCGAAAATACATCTTCGCGAAGACGAAGAGGAGGAGGAGGAAGAAGTAGAAGAAGAAGAAGAGGTATCAATGCTTGAGCAATTCACGCACACAGGTGCGTCCCGTTAACGCGATTCCCTCGGCCTCCTCACGGCTGTTCCTCGAAGCGATACGTCCTGGGCCTGGTGTCTTCCTCGGGCGTCTGTCGTAAGCTGGCCCAATTTCTATGGTGGCTCGCCTTATAAATCGCCGTGCCTTTTTTACGACCTTCGCATAAAGCGCCTGGACGAGTCCTCTCTCGCCAGAGGTAACGAGCGCTCTTCTCCATCTTCTCTTTTCACCTCTGCCCGTCCATCTTCCGCCCCCCTAACCCCGCCTCGACCTGTCCCGGTCGATCCGAACGAATTCGTGTGTTCCAGCTAGCGATGGGTCCAAAAACATCGCAAACGGTATCGGCACCACGTGCGCCTCGATGAGCTTGTTCCTGTGAAAGTGGACGAGCACCGTTCCGCTATGTTCATGCAAATTCCGTGCCTAAATAAGCACGGGAGACGTACAAACATTTATTCGTTTCGTCTTTCGGTTCTTCCACGAGTGCAATACTTTGTCGAGTTTACTCGGGCCTTTTGTACGCGTATGCTTACTTTCTGCTCACTGATTTTTAATTGGACTCCAACACTTTTTGTACGCGCGGTTCGTGCTTATGGATTGTGCCAGCATTATGACAAACTTATTTCAAGATGCTCTCAATCGATCTTCCTGTTAACGAACACTGTCGTACGTATTTTTATCATAATTTCATTCTAGTCAGGATGAAGTCTCAAAGTTCATCGAAGTCTTAAATGTTATTTAAAACGACTCTGATAGTACAGGATATGTGTTATTAAAATTAGAAAAATTGGGTCTATTCAGAACGGAAATGAGTTTGTATGTCACTCCAGTTTGTTGCAATTTAGGTGGAATGATTTTTATTTTGCATATAAATCCGAAGACTGCTTATTGTGACTAAACAAAATGCAAGATTCAAGCAATCCGACGAACCATTGCGGTATTTAAGTCAATTATTTTAGAAAAAAAAATTTTTTTCTTCTCTCGTAAGAAACTCACAGCAAGTGACGATGATTTTATTCGACGACTGAAAATGCACTGCCGATTGTATCCATCGGATTAAGTCCGACTCCAACAATTCAGTATACAAGCCGTCCGAAGAAACATTGCATCATTCAAGTCAATATCTGTCGGAAAGAGTTTCTCTCGGAATAATGGGAAAAAGTTGATAGTCCAAGTACCTAATAAAAATGATTTTGATGAAGAAAACTTCGTTTGGAGTATTCGAGGTCAAATCGGAGGCCAGAGAAGAAAACGTTGGAGTTGGTCCCATCGCTAGTCGACGGGGCCCGATTCCCCAGAGTTCGACGATGTCGTTAAAACCGTTTCGGCCAGTCGCGAGGACACTCCCCGGCATTTTTATGATTTCCATCGTGTCCGTATAAAACGCCGGGAACAACGGCCTGTCACTATTAAACACCGGGACGCGCGCCGGGCCCCAGTGTTTTCGTTTTCAGACGGAAATCGTATTTAACAGTTTTCAGGAGGAGGGAGAGAGGTGAGGGGGAGGGGGATCTCGGCGCTTGTACCTCGTAAAAGTGGTTCTGGATGTTCCGTTAATTATCTGCTCGGTGTACTCGCAATCGTAAAAGCAATTATATTACTCGGGTCCAACGCGTGTTGATTCATTTTTCTCTTAATTTCTCCTCGCCCGCCCGTCTCAACCCCCTCCCCGCCGCACCCCCGTTTCGCCACCGGTGGATTTTTTTGTGTACACGCCGTTCGTGTTTTAACTCGCGAGTTTTATTGATAAGCAGGTGTCGGATTTATCGCCTAACGCAAACGATTTATGGGACAGTTGTTGCCTTCGGGATTATCCAGGTATTATTTAAATTTATGCGGGCTTGTAGTGTTGCTCGGCTGTTAAATAACGATAGCAACGGCTACCGACGCTCCGGGCTTTTGTTCGTCAGTTGTCGCGGGCCGGCCGTTTAGTATCAATAGTTGATAGAGATAGATATTAATTGATATATGTCGTAGCTAATGCCGTTGTAAATCTACCGGGAAACAAGGCAGCCACGTCTGCGAACGGTTTCTCACGTATTCAGAGATCCTGCGTCGTTCAGCAATTTTTCAACTTCATAATATATTCAATCACATCCTGAAAAGTGGAACTCCTGACTCTTCGCATACATTTTGTGATGCCATCGGCAACTCCAGTTCTTGAAGCGACGGTCTAAAGAACCATAAATTTGATTCTCGTATGAAAAAATTCGAAATGAATTTACTTTGATATTTTTGATTAGTTTCCTCTGTTCTAATCTAAATAGAAATAGTATTACTACTATTGCCATTAGGCACCGGATTACGAATATCACTATGCCAATCAAGTGCGAAGCGTTAAAATCAATATTTTATGAAACCCACAAACAAAACGAGTTCACGCATCCAAAAATTAAATTACCCACAGGCGACTGTAAGGCACCACTAAAAATTGCTGTATCACTATCCAAAATATTTTTTACATTATTAAATTTATTTGTATTTAATAAATTACTAAACATCTCAATATTGTACGAGTAAATTGTACCATTTTCGTATGTATAACATGAAAAAAAAATATATAGAAGGGAAATATTCTAGGTTGGAAGAAATGTTTCGTTTTAGAGTTAAAATAGCTTCGAGTGTAAAGGGTTAAAGTAACACAGTAAGCTGTACATTGCAACCCCGAGGCATCAAACGTTCCAGCAATGATGAGGGTACCGAATGCGGGTCAAAATTGATCGCAACACGAGATCACAGATCTTCGACATACGCGCATATAAAACAAACCGTTTGCATTGGATTCGTTCCTAATTGCTAAAAACGTTGCACGCGAATTAAGCGGAATTTTATTCATACAGGTTGCAATTTGGAACGATTGCTAACTCTATCATGATGGCTACAATCGCCTCACCTTACTGCGAACAAGGGTTGTTAGCAACAGCTGCAGCTGGTAGCAATCGTTTCTCGATAAACATTTAAATTTAGAAATTAAAAAATGGAGGATGTAGTTATCCTCACGTTGAGTCTACTAAAACTTGTTAGAGTACGTGTGCCTCGTCGCTATCTTGGAAATAAATTGCTCGAAAATAAGTGATACATCTACTAACAAACTCCTACACATTTGGATAAATGAAAAATTTAGAAAATAGTATATTAATAATAACAACGCTGAGAACAATTGCCATATCCTCTTCCCACAAGAATAAAATGGTGCACGAATTACTCTGACCTTACATAGGTTTAGAATTGTCGCAACTTCACAATAGTATACCTAGCAAACTGAGATTGACCAACGTCCCTAATCGACAATAAGCACGTTAAGGCTTCTTTCGGCGTTCGCCGATCAAACAGCAGATAAAGCTTCCCAGAATTTTGGAAACGGTCCTCGAGGGAGCAGACTCTCGAGGAATCGGGTGTTCACTCGTGAAAGCTGCCGCTGGTCCGATAGCGAATTGTGAAAAAAAAAAGTAAAATAGGGAGGAAGAGAAGGAGATCCAAAGGGCCGGGCAACTCCCCCAATATTTTGACTACCGTGTCAACGAGCCGGCGTACCCGCATTCAGCATGCTCGTCGGCCCGTAACGCCATTCATTCGGCCGCGTTAGCGTCCTCGAAGCAGATTTATCGAACGACGTGTCGCCGGTTCAACGCCGGCGCGTCCATGCGGTTAGATTTGTGGCTGTTGCGGTTTTGTCCCGCGGGATGAAAAGGGCCCTGCGCGCCAAAAGCCATGGCAATTACCGAGCACGGGCCACCGTGGCACAACGTGCTCCCCACGACTCGATAATTTCCTCGGATTACCGTTGCTGGGAATCTGTTCGCGCTGCCATCGATGCCACTTTACGGATTGTATACGACGAGCTGCCAGCCGGCTTATGAACACGCGTACGACTCAACTTCGCGATCGATCCACCGGCTTCGACCGGTTCTTCTCTTTACTCCGCGGCTTAAGTCCTCTGCACCATTAACGGACGTTACGTCCCTCGAGAAACCTCGGGATTTTTTGGCAGTTTCTTAAAATGTGCCTTGATCATATTCCCTGAGAGCTAATGCAAGTAAGGATCTTTCCATCTTTCAATCCCTAAAAATTCATTTCGTCTATGAGCAAATAGAATTTCATTGGAGTTTGTAGGATTTCTTCCAACTTAAAAGAACAAGTATAAAAATCAGCTTATACTTCGCTTTTCTAGGAAAAGGAGGCACTGTGATCATACTTTTTATTTTACGATGTAATTAACACTAGGTGCATAATGAATGAGGTACAGCATAACTTAAAAAACAGACACCTTTAACCCTTTGCACTCGAGTGGTGACTCTGAAGCACCACTAGAAATTATTGTGGCATTATTTCAAAGAAATTACGAGAAAGTTTACAAAATATTTGTTACATTACAAAATTTGTATTTAATAGATTACTAAACATTCAAATATTGTATGTGGAAATCGGATCAGTTTCGTATGAATAAAATGGAAATATTCTAAGACGGAAGAAAAATTTAGTTTTAGAATGAATATAAGCGCCGAGTGCAAGAGGTTAATAATCCTCTTGATAAGGGGCATAAAAAGTAGAAGAAAGGTACGTTAGCACGTGTAAATACGATTCTGTTCGAACTTTCTAACCCATCGTAAACGGTCAACGTATCGGAAGACGAAGTGTCCGCGAGAGCGTGCTCCAAAATATATGTCAACGACGCGACAGTACGATCGAAGGAGAAATGATCGGAAGATTTGCTCTGGGAACGAGATCGCCGCGATAAAATCAGGATCGACCGTCGATCCGACGTGTACGCCGGTCTCGCCGATCGAAAGCGGTAATTATCGATTCGTTCGCGTTCGGTGATCCTTTACGGGAATTCATTAAGCCTCTTTGTTCGCGACGGGGTTCACGGACAGCGGATTCTGAAAGATGGTTCACGGGCAAGCATAAACCCATAGACGCGTGGGGAGGTCCGAGCGCGAAGGTCGAGCGATTTTCTGTAATTAAATATGCCGGGCCCCGCGAGTGGGCGGTAGGCGGTGGGCAGTCGATTTATCGCGAAAACCGCGAGGACGCGATATTAAATTTCAGATAGGGTCTGGTAGTCCCCTGAACACCGGCGGATTGCATTTCAAGACTCGTGCCGGTCCCACCGCGATTCTGTATCGACGCTCTTGTTTTCAGCCTGGTACCGTCCCGTAAATCTTCATCGATCCGCCATGATCGTAACGTTGGGAACGATTGCTCTTCGTTGCGATTTTCTATCGTGCTTCGTTCACGGATGAATTTTCTTGCGCCATTTTGAGAGCTGCTTCTATGTAAGAATATGGACAGAAAAGTTTTTCAACGTTTAACGTTAGGGGCACCCATAAGTAATCAATTATTTGCAAAGAATTTGTTTTGTCTTTAGTTCTCATAAACCGTACTCATTGCTCCCTCTGACTATCATCTTTTCAGATCTCTAGAGAGGCACCTTGAGTCACATATTTTGCTTGACGAACTTCTGTAAGAGGGGGATTGAAAATTTGCGGGAAAGATGGCAAACTGTCCTTGATAACGATGGAGATTATATAATAAATTAGGAAATAAAAACTTGAATTTACTACAAAGTTTTTCTTTACATTTCAAAATAATTGATTACTTATGGGTCCCTCTAATATTTTATGAAGACGGTGTTCCAGTCTTGTGAAAGATTTTTATTGATTGAAGAGCAGCTCCAGTCTTGCGGAAAATTTGTATTCAATATAAAAATGGGCAGGTAACTATTTCATGAAGGTGCAGCTCGAGTCTTGTAGAAAATGTGTAGTAATAGATTAAATAGTTTGGCAACTATTTCACGAAGCAACTATTTCATAAATAATTTAAAGATTTGTCTTATATAATGTTGAGGATTGTGTCAATTAAGAGTGACAACTCAATTTCTCTGAGACCTGCATTTAATAAAGTTCTCACCGTGTCGAAAGATAAAAATCGAGGTCTCTCTGGAACAACTCACTTCAGAAGATATTCGCAGCCGCGGTGTATATAGTAATTTTTCTTCTCTAGGAGGATGATGTATCCTATCATTTTTGCGTGACCAACGCGATCACCGTCGAGACAGTGTCGGTTGCACCGTGGATGGGCCTCGTTATCGCCGGGAAAATATTCATGACGATGCAGCGTGGTTGCACGGAGGGTCGCTAGGAAGCCGCTACAGGGTGCATTTTGTACCGAGAAGAAACAATGGGGGAGCGAAATGATAGCGGAGAGAGGCTGATCGGTTGAAAGCGAAGGAGCACCGTGGGGCCCCCCTTCGTACCGGAGGAACGTTCAATCGTGCGGAACGATATTCACCGTGTGGTTCCGTGTTATGTACTGGCGCGGCAGTTTATAGTTGTCATCCATTAAGCGTATTTAGACGCAGGGGTTTCTCGTCACCGGCAGGACGGGTCATTGCTTCCTGTCGTCAGGAAAGCGGGCCGCTCGCTACACTGTCCTCGGCGGTCGTGAATCTCGTTGGATCGATCAAAATAGTCGGCGCTTATAAATCACATCGTTTGCCCGCTGCAAAAGGTCCTGCGACCGTGAACCGAAAGCTGCCACGGTGAAATCGGAAACCGTTGTCGGATGTTTCTTTTATTTTCGAGCACGATCGAGAAGATCCTCTGCGTCCCGAATACCGAGCTAGAAGATTTTGGAGAATTACTGCAGATACGGCGGTAGTGCAAGACTTTCCTACAGTGTAATTGTCCGACTACGAACTCGATGCCTTTACGATGAAAATGGCTAGGTGAAATCTAACACAAGCGTGCACAACGATCAAAGGGGGTGAATTGCAATTCCGTCCGGATTCATCGGCTTGCACCCTCGCCGACCATAAATATCCGCTGATTAGGGGCGCAATACACACCGGTGAAGCGAGTAGTTACGCGTATCGAAACGATCGAATCCCCGGTTACCCAAACAGTGTTCTCACGAGCGCAAGCAGTCCGCCGATTCGATGCAAGACGCGCGCCGATTCGACGCGCTTTGAGAGCGCATCGCGCGTCTCTCGCCACTAGACTCTCATTAGCGGTATTCAACAATTATTCACAGAGGCGACCTCGGAGGACGGCTGCGCGCCGCGGGCCGATCCACTGCACGGAAAACCGTCCCGTGACAAATCGAACAGATGTCGGGGGGCCCTAGTTAGGCCCCGGGCCACTTTGTCACCGACACTCCACTGTCACGATCGATGTTAATCATCGCTGATCATTGTTGATTCGTCATCTGAACGCGGGGAATCGATACCCTGCGAGTCATCCCGCGTCGAGTGCCACTTCGTTCCGCGCCGGGAAAATGGCATCCGCCCGTTCGACTCGGTTCGTCAACAATACATTTTTCCGGTCCTTCGTTGTGTTGGATCTTCATCCCTCTTGTGCGAATTTTTCAGAGTATTTTTTAAAGAAAATTAAGGAAGTTTCCGGTTTACTCGATTCCTGAATCATTGTTAAAATTGGTCTGTCGAAATAGAAATCCGTAATTTAGTAAAAAATTTAGTGATTTAATTGGTTTGAACTGCCTCAGGACGAAATACTAGTTGAATTGAGAAGAAATGATACATTTACCACTTCTATTATGTTATACATTAATTTACAAGCACAAATATTGAAATCACAATTAGTAGATATTTTACTTTACGTGTTTCTAACAAATGAAAAGTAAAGAAATCGCCTGGCGAACACCTCGAATGAAGCCCTCGAGTAAGGTCCGTAGAGAACGCGGAGTTTATTCCTAAGCGTTCGCCAGCTGGGCAAGAAATAATCCCGGTAATCGCAATTAATTTAATCCACATCGTCAGGGGCGCGAGGTCCCGAATCAATCACGGTTTAATCGGTATCCATCATCGCGGTTAAGAGAAACAAAATCCCGGCACGGCTCCGAGTCGGTTGTGGCCGAAAGCCGGGGTGTCTGCGGGATATCGGTAAAAGGATTCAGCGAGTCCACGGAATCCTGCACGGTTTCAGCGAGAGGATTCGATCCAGCCGTGCCGTAGATCATTGAAACGTATATCCCACGGATCGCGCGCGGGGTGTATAGTACCTGTGCCCACCTTCTCTCCTGCTTCTTCGGCGTGCCCGTTGGAAGGACACAAAGTAGATTCGAGATACCGGCACACGGTGCACTCCCAGTTCCCGTGGGGTCGTACCGGTCGTATATGGCCGCCGGTTGACTTCCAGTTGCTTTCGAGATCGAAGATTCGCCTACGCCCTTTCCCGCGGAAGGATCCTCGCCGAAGGACACGCGTACGTTCGAGATCCTGTTTCCAGCGGATCACTCGAAATAATTCGTCGTTGTCCACCGTGAAATCGATACCAAGCCGATGCACGACGCCCGCTAACGTTAGGCTCCCCTTCGTTCGTCCTTTTTCCCCCGGTGACAGAAGAATTATTCCTCAGGGGGTGCAACGGTGACCGATAACTCTGCCGATCGCGCACTGTCCCCGGTTGATAGCGATGCTCGCGCTGCTGGGAACGGGCACCCAGGCATTACTATACCAAGCATTACTATCGCCGTCTTCTTGCTCCTTTTAGCATGCGCGCTGATACGAGCCGATAGAAACCGGAGCTCTGCTATCGAGGTAATTGCGCGATCGGGTAGCCACGGCATTTTCAAATTTACCACTGTCTTTCGCACCTGTTGGAACGACACTGCTATTCCAAAATGGTACTGCCTTGGAAAATCTTCTGAGAGGCTGCTGTCTCTCTAAACTCCTTTGTGCTTGAGGTTTGGGTGATCCAGGTTGTGCAACCTACGGCACAATTATCGCAATCATTCCGGAATGATCCGTAGAGTTAGCAGGAAAGTGTCTTTCAGTATACTGACTTTGAGACTTTACATAAAAATGAATTGTGACTCGTATTCTGAAAACTGAGACCAAGTTTCATTCTGTTCGTATAGTAGATATATTTAAAACGTTTTACCATTTCTTGATAAATTGCCAACCATGTCAAAGAGGAGACACTGTCTTCACCAGTCCAACATTTTCTCTTCCATTAAATGAACATCAAGAAATAAATTGTACACTTTACAGGACAAACTTGAGCAAACTAAGCATCTGCTAAAAAGTCGCAACCAAGGACGCACTCTTCGCTAAGTCACCCAGCGCACAGATTACTGGCCTAGCAGATTAAACAAATTTCACCGAGCATAAGCCGCCCCCGAAGAAAAGCAAATCTCGAGGCGGCACCGAGAGAGCAACAGCACAACACAGGAAAGATTTGCCACGAAAGAAGATCAGTAGTTCGCAACGAATTCTAAGCCACCGCCGCGCCGCCCCTCGCTCACAGTCGGTAAGCCAAAGTATCCGTTACGCGGCGATTTGCGAGGACGTTTCGCACAGAGAACGCTGTCAACTGACAGCGCGACGAAAAAGACGCTTTAACGAGTCCTAATAGGATTCGTACTGGCACGGAGTTCCTTGAAGAACTCGGAGGGGATAACGGCGAAAACGTCGTTAGTCGAGATCGAGCATACAGCACGGCCATTTTTCGAGACTGGACTCGTGACCCGGTGGAAAAGGGTCCTTTCGCGCAGGACCTCCGCAACGGTAGGTGTCCTGCGTGAATGGTCACTCGAGAGCCGGCCTGTTCGGTGACTAAACGATGTTTGCCCACAATATGATAAACGCGTTTCGACGTTGCCCGGGCATCCCTTTCTGGGGAAACGGACCATTACCGCAGGACCATTTTTCATCCCGGACCACTTGCCGCTTTTGTTTCTGCCTGCTCCGGATGTGTTCCGATCTTTTCTGTGGAATGATCTGCACTCATATTTCGTCGATTAGTTCGCAATAATGATTACATTACCATTTTTAACAGATTTTTATTGCCACAATTTTTACTTCAGCAGACACGCAGAGGGGCACTGACCTTTGCTCTCCGATTTTGGGCGTTGATTGTTCAATCATCAAATATAAAAATTTTACGCAGACAAGATAGTTAATGAAATAAAGATTTTTCTTATTATATATTAGAAGTATTATAAGTATACATATACTAAGTATTATGTATTAGAGTTCCCTTTGATCCTTTCAATTATTAAATGCAACGAGCCTCCTTTATCACTTTGACTGCCAAACTAGGAACCTGAAAAATTCCATAAAATCAGTGAGTCATTTAAAGAAATACAAATTGAAGAAAATTAAATGTATGATATTGAGTGGTCCTCCAACGTCCTTGTACTTTACAGATCCTAATAAAATTTGTTACAATGAACATATTAATGTAAAAATTCACTTTAAAACCTGGACAAATCCGTCACCCAGATATGGGTGACATGGCAGTCAAGGTCTTATGAAATATTAAAACAACACGGTACGGTACGCTGTGACCATAAGTATCAAAGTGCATAAAACTTACCCCTCGCACTATACCTTATTGAGTCAGACCCACGTTGTATTCAAATACCAGATTCTGGACACATGTGTGACGGCGGTAATGAACGCATTGAGGGTTCAGGATCTGAATTTTCACACAGGATTAGCGGATTTTAAAATTGTTGGGGGGATCGCCCGGAGCGTCAAAGCAGACAATCGACACCCGAGTCGATCTCTCACGACTCCGCCATCAATCTTCGCGGGGGGATTACAGTCCGTTGAAATTCAGGCTATCCGCGAAACTGAATTATGACGTTCGATCGTGGGTCGAGCGGGGATCGCTTAGGTATTCGCGAGGTTTCAGGAACGCGGGGACGATTAATTGAATTCCGCGAGCCGATCCGCCGGCAGCGCTGAAAACTGGCACTCAATCTCATTAATCGAAAGCGCAGCGGAATGTCGTAAGAGCCGGCGGTGCAAGCGGCGCGAACGGTGTTTCTCAGTGCGAATCGTCCTCGTCGTCGTCGTCTTCGTCGTCGGCCGCGTGTGTATATGCGAAACGCCGCCGCCGCCGCCGACGCCGTCGCGACGTCCGGTCGTCGTCACCGGTAATCGATTACCACGGCCGGATTATTAAGCGTCCAGCTACCCACGAGCGAAGAAAACGCATCGCACTCGCGAGGAGGTCAAAGGGACACGGGACGAGACGCGACTTCTCGCTGCGAAAACTCTGCGAAAGATCTCACGGCCTGAACCAGGCACCGTCCGTGTTGCAGTTCAAGCTTCCAGCCAGACGAATCCGCTCGGCTGTCTAGACAGCTTCGTGGAAAATTTAAATCTAAATTTTCTTCCGGCTGCTAGAAACATCAGCCACTTGCCATTTCCTTCTTTCTCTCATTATTTTATTCAGTTGAAATTAATGCGGGGTGCACCTGGATCAGCTAAAATGTCTCTGGGCACAGTCTGACCCACAGTTATAAACTATCTACATTCTAATTTTTTAGTAACCAGTTCAAATCATTGCCTAATCATGACTAGGTCCAATAAATCAACGTTGATCATAAAGTAGTGGGTTTAAAAATGTTAGTCGAAGAATTGACGAGGGTTTGAATAGAATAGTATTGCGAGGATTGCGAGGTGAGTTTTTGATGGCAGAAAAAATGTTTTCTGTGCCTTGTATATACTGCATTCATATTTGTTATGGATGTATAAAATCCGCAGTTTAATAATTCGTAATACTAAGAAAGTTCTCAATTAGAACGTAATTACATTTAGAATATTGTTTTTAAAAAGAAACTATTCACGAAGAACAAACAAAACACACTGCCTATTTAAAACGTTACACAAAAATGGTATTAATCAGTGTGTTTCGACATTTCATTTAATTGGTCCAACGTCAGCTGGTTATACGTACAATTACAGTGTATCCCAAAAAAATGTAGACTCAGTTTCAATCATTATGACTTAATATTTAAATTGCAAAAGAACCTGCATTAAACAGTGTATACGTTTTTTCAGGACACTCTGTATGTACAAACATTTCAGTTGGAAATGCTCAAACACTGACCTCATTTTCGCTTTTTCCATAAAAATTCCAACGACCCCTCTGTCCAAAATCAACCAACCCTGTATGTAAAATCCTCATCAACACTGTTCCCATTCCAGTGTCTGCAAAAAATGTCCAGCTTGAACCCTGCATAATCCAGCGTCGTGCGGTCCAGCTGAGACTATGACAATGCCCTGAATGTTTCATTAGCAAAATTACAATGGGGAAGAAAAGTTCGCGTTGACAACTGCAACGACCCGGCCACTCGAGGATCGTTGGAAGAAGCCGTTTGACACCGTATAAGTAGGAGAGAGAGAGAGAGGTGACCGTTCACCGTCGAGAGGACGATAAATCTTGTTTCCTTCCGTGTCGATGGGCAGACACCTTCGTGCACTCGAAAGAATGAGTTCATATCTTCGGGGGCAGAATCGAGTTCATATTAGCCCCATCTGCCTCCTCGGCGGAGGGTTTCTGCACGAACGAGCGCGCACACAAGGACGACACGGCGACAGACAAAAACGAGGAGGACCAGCGGGATCGACGGACGGCGCGAAAGTAAATAGATCCGGATTACGTTCGGCCAATTGATCACGAATCTGACGACGCTTGCCGCGCCTCTCTTGTTTGCTACACGTCGACGGACACACCGTCGAGTTTGCAGGACTTTTTCACGTCCTGCCGATAGACGGAGAAATTATTTACGACCGCGGGAAACATGGACGAACTGTCGATATTTTCTGGCGCGATGGACGAAGTGAGCATTAAAATATATTAGGTCGTCCCATAAATTCGTGCCGTTTACTCTTGTACCATTTAAATTCCAAAAATAAAATCACCCTTTCATTTCACGACCTCTTCTGACCTTTTTGGCAAAGACATCATACCGTCACTATAAAATGTCTGCGGTTTTTCATTAAAATACTTTTCAATGGTGAATAATATAAACATATCCACGGCACGAACTTATGGGACGACCTAATATTAACGCTAAATCTACCAGATTAACAGCATTAACACATTGTTGACCGGCAATTTTACGCATAATCTCATGTCGTCAGCTATTATTTCGTAATTGAATGTGGATGTGAAACAATTTAAATAAACTGCAATAAACTTTATTTATCTTTTATGTAACATTTCATATTCTTTTTTGGTACGATATTGTCCCGACAACGTTTCGGCACGAAAACGCGAGTTAACTCGTGACCGGTTAACAATGTGTTAACAGCATCTGGTAAATATTGCCTTATAAAAATGGCAACTCTAAACTCATTGAGATTGCCTGACATTTTCAATATAATAAATACTTGGACAAGAAAATTTATTCCATTATTTTCCATAAATGTATCTTTATAGTTTCAATAATTGGAAAATAGAAAACCGGTCGTTTTGACCGTGGTAGGTTTAGTGTTAAAATAGTTGAAAATATTTTTGGATGAACAGCGGGATGTCCCGGAAAAAGTCGGAAAAACGAAGGGGTCATCCTGAGGTGATTCTAGGCAACATTTTCCTTAAATGAATGGAGCCGATTTAGGCCTTTTTTATCAAAATCCTTGCTTCTGTGATCCATTAACTTTTTAATTAAAATATACAACACGGTAAACGTACAGCTAAGTAGATTCCGGATTTTATGAACTCGATACAAAAATGAATGAAAGAAACACTAAATGGAGGAAACATCAGAAGAAAGGACTATTATATTATTTTAAACGTATTCAAATTCTTACAAGAAGAAACACATTTTCATCTGACCTTGCTGCATCTCATTGATGCAAACTGGGAGTTTTATATGTTTATGACAAAGACAAATGATGCGAACACAAAACAGATAAACCACCAGGAAGAGTACTACCACGTTATTCCCGACTTACTAAAATTATTCAGAGAAGGAATACATATTTATTTGAACCCTGCTGCTTCCCGTCGCTGCAGACAATTTTAATTTTGCATAAATATCCGCAGTCTGATCACAATCGTACATCAATCGACGATATTAATTGACTCTAGAATCGGACAGACTGAAACAAAGAACGTAGAATTTAAGGAAAAAATGACGAAGCAATAGCTGGGCAGAAAAAGCGGGAGAAGAAGCGCATAAATAAACGCGAGAGGTGAGATGAAACACCGTGATCGGCGAGTTAATGCAACAATTAAACTAAATCCGGCGAGTTCGAAATGAAAAACACGTTTAAACGAATACACGCGAACAAAAAAGAAAAAAACAAACAAAAAGAAAACAGAAAAGGAATGATCGATGCGACGATATCAATTCGGTTTCTCGACCCGCATTTTTTGTCGCGAATAAAACGAGGACGGCGGCGCGCCGCAATATGAATTAGCGATGTAGAAACATTAGTGTTTATTTAGAGGAGGTTACTCAACCCGATTTTTTATCAGCCGCCTGGACATAAATTTACATGAACCTTTAATAGAATAAATTTCGCCGCGCTGGAACAAGGTTCCGATCGCCTTTACGATCCATTACGAGCCGGACGACGGTTTCGATCGATGACGACCGGCCGAGGAGGATCGGAGGATCGAGCGTTAGAGTGACGCAATTCTTACGATTCCCGATTCCAAGGTGTGCGTACCGTATACCGTGCCGGGTCAACCGACACCATCATCATCGGCTATCTGGCTCGTAAAAAACCAGCGAAAGAGAGGGAGAGAAAGAAAGAATGAAAAGAGAGAAAAGAACCGTAGGATCGGGTCGAACGTAGCGGACTTTCCCAGATTTGTAGCCGCTTCTTCACCGGGCATTATCTCGATAAAATGAAATCGGTCGTTAAACGAGGAAGCGAGAGAGGAGCCGAGAGAGAAAGAGTAGACGCGCCACCACACCACAGAAAGCACCGGGCTCCGGGAGGATTCATAGGGTCACGGGGGCTGGGTGGGGACACGAAATCAAACGAAACGAAACGAAAAGCAAGGTGGTGGCCTGGCGGGGTGACGGGGGCGAGAGAAGGATCGGGAGCAGGAGGAGAAGAAGCGTTTTACGTTCGAAACCAGTTTCTATGGTTTAATTTTTACGGGTGGACATCTTCTTTAATTTATGGCGCCGTCCAACCCCGTCCTTCCTGCCCTCCTACTCTGCTCTGCGGACGCCTTTCGACATTTTATTGGGTCGACCAGTTTCTCTAACTCGTCGGAATCCGCTCGGAAACGTCGCTCCGGCTGGGAATTAGACGCGATCCAATCGACGGACATCATCTCTACCCCACCTCCCTTCGAAATCGCGTCCCCCACTCAACCTCGCGGATAGCTTTGTCTAATTACTCGCGATTTCGCAAGATCGAATCCCCGTTCCCAGCGTCCGTCAGGGGAAGCGACAAGATCGACGGTTCCGCGCCTCCGTCCGACTCGGTTTCCCCGCGCCGCGTGTTTATCGGATCTGTACGTTAATTGAACCAGCGAGCGGGTAATAGCTATCATTACCAGCGCTTACGTCTTCCAGGCCAGCAACTAAATTATATGGGCGAGCCCCGGTACGCCTGGACGATGCGCCACGGACTTTGGCGTGCGCGTGCAGACTGTTGTCGGGCCCAGGATTTATTTGTTCCGCAGGATTCGGGCCCGAGATGCTCGGGAAAATTCGGAAAATATATTTGGGCTGACGAGGTTAGGGTATATTGGGAGGCTTGATAGAAAAGTTTACTCGATATATGTCCAAAACACGGATCTGGCCTGGGACATATATCGGCCAGGAGATAGTATTCTTTAATCTACAATTTTTTCTTCTCTCGAGCTTCGTGACCCCTCACTGGGTATACCCCGCGGCAGTGGGGACAGTTCTGGGACAGTTCTGGGACATATATTTCTACATATGAGTGTGTTTATTCTAACACTGTATTGAGAATCACGATCTTTTTAATTACGCACTTCAGTAATTTTAGGATAGTTGTAAATGCCCTTTAGACATTAATGCTAGTGGTCGTTATTAAGTTTACGCAAAGGTCTAGTCTCTCCTTCAATTTTCTTCCATTTATACTCGACACACGAGATATGTTACCAGTCGCTAATTAAGTTAGATGATTAGACAGAACGATAGTAAACAAACTATTGCGAAGGCCGAAGATTGTAATTATAAACACTATAATCGTATGTCATTATTAGACTGCTGCACTTTTTGCATTTATGGCTTATAAAAACTTTCGAAAAATCCGGGAACATAAAATACGATAGAATTTAGTACGATTTTTACGCATTTCGGATCTGCGAAGGCTATTCCCACTAAAAATAAAATTTCATGTGATTCAACTTTCTTAAAACTTGTCTACAAAATTTGAAAAGTACATAAACTTCACAGTCTTGTCATTATGCACGAACGATTACAGAAGATTAGACCCTCTGCATACACCTGATAGTTTCAGAAATATATATGTGGTACTTCACACTTAAGTCTGTTATGAATACGACTGTAAGTAAAAAAAGCTCTAAATTCGTCGATCATGTAATCTAATAATTTATTCTGCGATTCTGGACGTGTTGTGGAAGGGCATGTGTACACAGAATCGCGTATTCGCGAATTGAGTACAAGTGTTCTTAATACGCGTTCAATTACGCATTCTATTCTCCGCGTACACGGATATAGTGATCCGTGTATATTTTAGTATTGTCTCGTAACGCGGTACTCGCAAGGAATGCGACAGGAATTCGCGAAGAAACCATCCGATTGGTCCGACGCACACAGTCGAGTCGCACGCCTCTCGCTATTCGCCGAGAAGATCACCACTACTGTTTCAGGTGTATCAACCGTGACGGTGAACTTCGCTCTCCACGTCCCTCCACCGCCCCGAGTACCGCGTTATGAGACTCGGACTGTTGCGTTTGTGTTTTTCGATCGGACTCGTGTCGATTGTTGATGTTAGACGCAAGCGAGACAGGAATAAATTCGCTCTCAACTGTCCGACGGTATATGACCTTGCATCGCAATACACGCGTAACGTAAACACACGAATATCGTTGAAATTAAAATACACGGGTACCCGTCGCTTCCAGTAACCAAGAATTCCTACCTGAAAATCAATATTCAATGTTTCGAGATACACAAACTGTTTAAAAAAAAGGATCCAGATAGAGAAGGTAAAAAAAAAATAGAATAACTAGGGTCAACAGAAAATTGAATACACTTCGGGATCCATCGAAGAAGGCTGTTAAATATTCGTCAAAAACGGAGCAGGGAACAATAGGAACGACAGATAAACAGAGGTTCCCGGGATCATCGCGAGAATTCGAGGTTTCTCAGGGAAGATCGGCAACGATCGAGCCGGCGATCGGCTCGCAACGGGAGCTTCGCCGGTACAGAATCTATCTAGAGATACACGAGGAACGGTAGACAGCGCGAAGTGGAGGAGCGAGTAGTCGGCGAGAGTGGGGGACGAATGGGTGGCACTTGTCTGTCCAGCGTTCTGGGACCGAATGTCGCGCGATTGGTCGAGCGGTCGGGCCCGATCGGTACTGATTGGCTGTCGGGCAGGCAGGCGTGCACCGATGGGAAGTACCTGGTGGCTCCCTGCCACACGGCGGAAAATCGGATCCCGTCGGTAAGCCGTGGCTCTCCTTAGGCGCCTTCGATGCAGTCGAACAGGTCGCAGCGATCGCGAAGCGCCAGTCCTCTCCCGTCCATCGACGTGGCCGCACCGTGACTCGTGGATGTTCGACAGAGACAGACAGACAGATAAATAGACAGTTGGTCGGTCAGTTGAAGGCTGAGGAAAATTTAGTCGGGGAACGGCTCTGGTTGGAGAGATAGAGAAAGAGCACCGCACGAACAGATAGAAGAGGGACACAGCTTCTGCCGGGACTCGCGCGGATCGTCGATAGTGATCGAACCGCTCGCGGGGGATCTGCGTCGAAGGGAACGGGTCCACCAGTGTCCTTCGAGGGGTTGAGATCGGCCCAGTCGAGACCGAGGTGAACGATATTCCGCGACTGCGTTGACATTTCCGGGTATGCGCGAGGTCGCGGTGCACCACGCCACGTGACCACGCAACAGGACCGATCTACTCGAACAGTGTGTGCCGGGGATCGGACGATTTCTTACGATCGAAGTTCTCGCTCGCCGAGGCAGCAGAAACAGTTGGGCATGGTGTGTTGTAACGTGTGACAGAGGACTTGGACGATCAGTTTGTTCCGGAGCCGAAGGTTAATAATAAGTTTGTTGTGCGGACGGGACACCGGTTGGCCAGTTTGATTTGGATATCGTCTGATTACGAAGGTGAGTGAACGCGTTTTGTAAATTACCTTCCCGACGACCTTTCTTGTTCGGGTATCGACGTCCCCCGACGTCAACGCCACCGAATCGTTGATCGAGCATCGTTGACAGTGTCGTTGACCCCTCGGACCGACGTGCACTTCTTCGCGCGCGCGCTCGCGCGAGCTTCTGTGACGCAAGCGAAGGAAAGCGACGGAAATTCTGGTCACAATGCGCCGCGTTCGCCGGCAGCTCGCGTGAAAGGATCGAGGGGATGAAAAAGACCAGGCGGCTAATGATGGTTATAAAAACTAGAGAATAAATCACTCGCGTTCAGGCGGTAATCAACGGCGTTTCGTCAATCTTACAGCCCATTCACCGCTCCATTTATCCCTCGTAAATTAATGTCTACATCCGAAGTGGCCGCGTTTGCTCGCGATTATACTCGCGGCGTGAAATTGATAATGCGTGGTAATTGCGGCGCGGGGCCCCGCGTGCCCATTAAAAATGCCCAGCCGGCTGGTGAATTTCGATTGGAATATAATTACGCGGTCGTTGCACCGTTGTTGTTGGCCCGTTGCCGGGAAAGTCCCTGTCCCCGGTGGGAGGCTGCGACAAAATCTGTCACCCTGCATTCTTCGGCTTCGTCCGAGACCCCATTAGCGATTCAAACGGCCTCGCGAGATCGGCGTTTCCATTATACGATTAACACGGGATTAGCTTTTTACGCCGAAGTTCGACGCTTTCACGAATTCCTCCGGAGAAAAGGCTCTTCCCGCGACGACGAAAAAGAAGAAGAAGCGTCCGCGAGAATCGTGTCTTCTCCCCGGCCGATATGAGATCGGCGACCGCGATTCGCGTTTTCCCCCCCGGTGTCACAAGCTATTCCAGGCGTGTTTTTGTTCGCGACTCTCGAGTACAGCTAGGCGACCCTACGCGAGTGGAGCGGTCGGTCGTGGGGTCGCTCGCAAATGAAAACATTACCGTCACCCCTCGCGGCCGCCTGTTGCTATAATATTTGCCTACTGGCAGACAGTGCCGTAATTCGGGCCGCACAAAGGCCCGCACTTTTGTCGTCGCGTCGCATAAAGGCGAGCAAGAGTCACGGAAGCCAGAGAGCATACACACGCACGTGTGCGACACGGAAGGAGCGAGAGAGAGAGAGAGAGGAGAGAGGAAGGGAGAGGAGATAGACGGGACGAAGCGTTACAATTATTATGCATAGCTGCCCGACCGGATTCTCCCATGTCAAAATATATTTATTGCCCCCCACCTCTCACCCCGTCACCTCTCTCTTTTTTCGCCTGGTTGCGGTGTGTCAGCCACCATTGTTGCCCTTTCATACGGTTATTACCCACTTGTACGTCGTCGGAGGCCCCGAGGTCCCTTTCCCGACGTGTAAAATGGTAGCAGACTTGCTCGTCCCCGCGGCGATTTCTCCGTCAGAGGATAAATCTATTCCCCGTGGATCCGGCCCGAACGGCAATTTCGAGGATGACACGGTCTATTAACTAATTTTAGGAGAAAGTCGACGAAAATCCACAACGTCCGCGCGCGAGCCAACCTCGAAAAGGATTACTTTGTAGGAGAAAGCGTGGGCACGAAGAATAGGTTCGAATTAGCATCGATAAGAGGAGGACGCGTCTCCTGGAGAATCGACGGCCGTTTAATTAACCTTCGCTCGTACTTAGGAGAGTACAGTTTCGAAACTCTCGTTTGTATCTGTCGAACAATCAACGGCCTAGGAACCCTTCGTCCCCACTCGGTTTCTCCGGGCGAGCCGGCCCGGAGAATCGTCGGTTCCCGATTTGCATATTAACCCTCGCGGTCCTCCCCGGGGCCCCGGGGACTCACTCTGACTTAACGCCTTTTTGCTGTTTCACCCTTCGACGCGCGGGGCCCTACGAATCGTAAAACTCCCGGCAAATACGCGCATTATCTCGGCTTTTACGATACCTGGCGCGGGAAACGGAAGCGTCGTCGGTTGAGCGGTCCCCGCGATGGGGGCCTGTCGGGCCCATCGGGTCACGCCGGGTCGAGACCTGTTCCACGGCCGAGTTCCAATCGACGTCCGCGAAAAACGGTGCTCGCGGAGACGCCAGGTTTTCCAGCCGAGCTTTATCTCGATGCAACGTCCCGCGAGACATGCATTTAACGGTACACGGGCCCCCACGGACCCGTTACTTTTCTAATCGGAACCGATGCGAGCCGCTTCGGGCCCCGATTACCCGCGAAATACAAGGAACCACACTCCGACATGCATCCTTCCGGTCGCAGTTTCCGGGGAAACGACATGGTTCGCCGATCGAAGCTCTTTACACTATCTTGTCCCCCTTCAGGGATATCTTCATCTTCTTCTTCTTCGTCAGTCAGATATTACATTTTAATTGCGGATTTCTATGCAATTTCCAGTGTTTACTGGTTGCCTCTTAAAAAAAAAAATAGTTAAATCGAGCTCATAAAACCGTTTTCTTGTATTAATCTGATTTGCAATGCATAAAGATTCGAAGCCTGTATCGTTGTCATTTCTGCTTTGTCAGAACGATTCAGCCTTTCGATAATATCAAATTGTATTTCTCTGTGCAGTTAAATATTGTTCTGTTAGCGTCGAACATTTGGTTTTCTACAATGTTCACGTAGCGCGACGCAATCTGTTTTGTAGTCAATTGTCATTTGCAGTGCTCACGTCTTTTGTCGTTCTAGATAGTAGTCGCGCCACTGATTTGGAAAATAACTCTTGACATTTTATTGCAATCAGGAAGCACACGAGTTACATTTTTGTTCATCGAACGCTCCTCCGTTTTACCAAGAATCGTCCAGACAAAAAGTATTCGTTACGCCGTCAGCATACTGCATGAGCCAGCGTGGCAATTATCATTCTAGAAGAGAACATTCGCTTCATCTCGCTGCAAGAAACGAGGAATTAACGTCGCAAGAACTAGAATTTCCATATGCTTGACCCCTTCGCCTTATGATTTGTTTGGTAATCACGCTCGCGAGAGTTGCATTATTGTTAATAAATTCTCCGCCGGACAGAGAAATCGCGGGTCCAATTTTAGGTATAAATTTTCTGCGATAGGTGCGCGAAGATCACTATTCGCTCACAGTTAAACAAAATTCGATCGAACAAGGGGTTGACAAATGACAGTTCAACTTTTTTTATTTATTCGGATACTGCAAGTGGTGCGGTGATTACTGATATTACGAAGTATAGGACTAAAATTCTGTATAATTATTCTCAGATACTTTCAACCCCTTGGAGCTACTTTAATTCCAGAACCAAATATTTCTTCGGACTTTGAATATTTCCATTTTCTATTTCTTTCAATTTATAGATATTAAACGTATGTAATATCTTATACAGCACTGTAATGTTCACTAATTTATTATATGCAAACGAATTTGATATTGTGAAGAAAGGGTATAATAATTTTTAGTAGCGCCCCAGAGTCGTCACTCGAGTGTCAAGGGTTAAATATACAATTTAAGACTAATGCAAATATTCTAAAGAAATTAATGAAATTTGCGATTATTGTATAGTTCAGAAGCGAAAGTTAGTGTGCAGTAATTTTGTAGGGGTCAAGACCCGAGTATAGCAGTTAAGGGGTTAAGAGTGTGCGCCATATTCTGCAGACACGAGCGCCAGGAGAAAAATGAGAGACTGGTCGGCAATTTTGACGCTGCCGGTCTTGAAGAGCGAGGGATTCGAAGACGACAGGCCGGAAGATATACGGCGGCTTAAGGGGTTCTTTTATTTCCGAATTCCCCGGCCGATTTGAATGAGAACATGAAACCGAGAGTCCGATTCTCGCCGGTCGATATCGCCGCGGGTTTACGATATTATAAATCTACGGTGGCGCATTTAATCGTCGTCTAAATGGAGATTAAATCGCGCGACGCGACGCGACGCGACGCGACGCGACGTCTCGCGACGGCGACTCGGTTGCGCCGGCGGAAAATAAGCGCGCGCATAAAATCCGCGCGACTCTCCCTCGCGGGAACAACGCGCGATGGCATATAAATCGGCGCGGCGGGGCGGTCGGAACCGTCGAATTGTAAATCACCGGAACGCGTAATTAAAGCGGAATTAACGACGGTGAATTATCGGAACAGGGCAATTTATTCGTGCATAAAATACGACCGGGTATTTCCCAAATCGCGATACACGCGTCCACGAATCGTCGGGATACGTCCGCCGCGGAGAGTTACGATGTTAACCCTTGCCGCCCGTAAAAAGGCATGCGAGAAAACCCACTTTTTGCGAACGATGCGCTCGTAATACAGTGAATAGTTATTAGTGTTTTGCGACGGTGGACGCTGCAAACGAGGCCGCGACGCGTTCGCCACCTCGATCTAACCGATCGAGCAAAAACCGCGCTTGTCGTTCTAGATTACGTGTAATTTATGATCGATGCTCGATATTGTCCGGTTTTATTTTTCGTGCCACCTCACCGCTGGGTGAATAATAAAACTTTGCACCGGCGCGACTGCCAGTCGGAAACGCGGATTCGAGCGACCTCGCAGCGTTTCGCATACTCTCCCGGACTGAAGCGGACTCGGCAATTCGGGCGACACGCGCGCGATTCTCTTGGAAGTTTTCGAGGTACGGTTGATTAAAAAATTCGTGGCTGTAGAAACAATTGCAAGACATAGGTTGAGTTTCAATTTCAAGGATACGTTGGAACTGAATCTTTGATTTCTTCATCGCCAGTAACTCGAGGAGCGTTTCTTCCCCTAAGTGTTCGCGGGCATAGCGAATCCCGCGGCGGATTCCCACAAGTGGCAAGGGTTGCCGTTGGTCGACCTCGATTAACTTGGAGTGGCTGAGGAAAATGGTGCGTGCAGAAGGGGGGAGGGGATCGTCACAGTTAAAAATCGGATCGGTCACGGGCCGAGGAGCCGAACAATGCCGGAGATCGGTTCGCCGGAGGACGATCGCGCGCGGGGTCAGGTGGTGCGTGTATGCGCGCCGAGCGTGTGTGCGTGCGCGTGTGTGAAGGCGCGGCGAGAAACCTGGTTCGCCTTCGTGGGGCTAAACTGTCGCGATAAATGATCCTACGGAGGGTTATTAATTGTCTTTGACTCCCAACCGGGCGCTTTGTGGATCGCGAAAACATATTAACCGAAAAGGAGCTGCCGTGGTCTACCCCCGGGCGCATATGCCCCGTCGAATCGTCGGTGTTGCGAGATCGGTCCCGACCGTGACGCCCGACCATACTCTCGAGTGTCTGCCGTATACAACGATCTGGAGCATCATTTTTCAAGGTCTCGATCGACGCGCCGGGCCGCGCCACGCCGCGCCTCGCCAGGCCATCATCCATCAAACCGATCGTTAAAAACGCATCCAGACCCGATACAAATTGCGCGACCTGCATACCCAGCCGCATTCTCGAAACAGCACTCCAGTTTCCCTTTCGAGCTTTCCCGAAATCTTTGCCCCCTCCCCCCTCTCTCGCGCTCTCTCTCTCTCTCTCTCACCCCTGCCCGACTCGCTCGCTTTTGCCGGGTTGACGACGACCCGCGGCGACCGGCAACGAGCGGGCGTCTCGGGTCCTCGGCGACAGAGAGACAGCCTCGCTGTCTCGCTTTTTAGACCCCATGGCGGGAAATGGATCACAAAGGAATTCGCAAGTAACCGTGGCTGTCTAGCCGGGTCACCTTTTTACCGGTGTCCCCCGACGTCCTGCGATCCTCTTTTTACCTTGTCCCGGGAGACCGTGCTCTCGAACGATTCACGCCGATTTTCTTCCACCGGTCACTTTGGTCGAAAATATATTGGCTTCTATATTTCATTCCTCCGAGTGGCCTGGACAATGCCTCCGCGTTTTCTCCGTCGATGTGCTGCGCAAACATAGAATGGTCGGTAGGCTGCGACAAATTTATTTCAAATTTAGAGAACAGTACCGGCAGGTGTTACAATTTTATCGACAGGAATTCAATAAAATTCGATTAGGTGTTTCATTGATGAGGGTTTCGTAGTGGTTGCTCTTGGAAGGAGCATAATGCCTGGCCTCAAAGTTGTCAATCATAGATTGCAGAATATTGTGATTAAGTCGTCAAAATATTTCAGGATTTCGTGTACGTAATAATTACAACTAGACTACGTATTGTACACATTTACAGCAAGAACTATGCACTATTTGATGCTATACTCCGCCCAACGGGACGAGGCAGTGGTGCACTAACATGCGTCTTTTGCTAACTATCTAAGAAGGGTAAATTCAACTCTGTTATACTTGAGTGATATCGTGATTAACTCGTCAAAATACTTCAGGAATTGATTTACGTAATAATTATAACTGGACTACGGATTGTACGCATTTATAGCAAAAGCTGTGCATTGCACTATTTGATGCTATAGTCGAGACATGTCCAACATGCGTCTTTTGCTAACTATCTGAGAAGTATAAATTCAACTCTGTCATACTTGAGTGATATTCATGTTTCCTGCCTCCTCTCGTAGGATGGACTGCATAGATATATAAAATTGAACCCAAATGGTGCAACAAAATTTCTTCTTTCTGAAATTAAGTCGTATTGTGGCTTACACAAATACTCTGCTCACTAAAAAAATTAAATTATCAATTACTGTAACTTGTTCCAACATAGCCTCTTGCACAATCTAATAAGTTAATGCACTCGTATCTTATTAAAATCTTGAGTACACCATACAAAGCACAGTCTAACCTAACCAAAGTGAGCCCGCTTTCTTCTCATTTTATTGGCCGCGATTATCCACGAAAGGAACAGAATACGAATCAAGTTTCTCTAAACACGCTCATAAAAACGTAACATTGCATAAATTTTCGCGTTCTACCAATAGCAGGCTGCTTTCGCAATTCCTAGACCCGAGACATTGATATCGCAGGTATTAAAAGTGAACGTGAAAAGAAAAATCATCGGTAAACAATTCTACCAGTCGTCGGTAGCTCTATAATGTTTACCGTTCGCCTCGATGGTGAAATTGCCGAAGGATCTGCTCGCAGCCGAGTCAATATTTACGAAACAAGTCTGCCATGAGGATCCGCGAGGTTCTCGGATGGTCGACATTGACACCGTTTTCCACCCTCGATCGAAGACTGGCGCGCGTCGATCGCGTCAAACGATCGTCAGATTATCGTTCCATCGGAAAATAGCGGACCGGTTTCGTTCATGTCGGGCTGCTCGATTAATTAATCGCGAGACGAAGCGAGATGAGGCGCTCGCGCGCGACAACCGTGGACGATCCCTTTCATAGGACGTCCCGTGAACCTTCGGGACGAAAAACCGAGCGCGAGATAATCGGCCAATTAAACGGTTCGAATAATCTTTCGTCGATGGAGAGTTTCCGCCGCGAGCGGGCCGGTGCAAAACGAGTTCTCCGCCTCGCTCGGCGGCGATTCACGAGCGCGTTAACTGCAATTACTCGGTTGACAGGGCAAGTCCGGCAGCGATTGTTACAATTCCCCCGGACCCCCCTCCCCCCGACCTCGTCTGGTCACCCGACTGGGTCTCCCGGCTTCGCTTCTCAGCGCTAGAGAAAGCGTTGCGCGATTTAATTAATTGGCGGTATATTAATTCGCGAATTTATGGCCGCATTAAGAATGACCGCTTGATTACCCGGCCGGGAACCCCCGTGATATACGGCCGACGATTTTTCTGGCTAAGTTAATGAGTTAATGAATCTACTCGAAAGAGGGAGTCGATATATCACCGGTGTGTAACGCCGCGTCAAGGGAATTTCTTCGCACGAAAGTTAACCGACCACCGGTCGCGATCTTATCGTCGCGTAGTTACGCGTTCGGACTCGCGCGAGCGCGCGCGCACTGCCGCGTTTCGCCTGTAACAGGGCTTAAAATATACGGACGATTACAACCGTTTATCGCCAATTAGAGAAAATGAACGGACCGCGCGAGAGGGCACCTCGTCCCGATTGTAATTGTGCCCCGCGCGCGCTCGCGCCAGCCAGCCTGCGTGCAACACGATCGCTCGCCGATCTTCGGATTATATTATTCCGGGGGTGTGGAAACTACTTGGGGATTCCTACGCGTAACTGGCTCTCTTAAAACCCACCTGATTTATACCAGTTCTTGCCGTCTTTGAGGATTCTCCAGCGGGAAAAGATTATTCTGTGATACTTTCTTCGGGGCCTGTAGACTGGACTGGTCACTCTTCTGCTTTTATGGTTTGCGAAAATACGCGAGGAATGCGAGCCGGGTTCGGTCAAAATCAAACTTTCATTTTCTTGGATCTTTAGGTTATCAGATTTCTGGGTTTCAAATTTACTAACTTTCAAGTTTTAAAAGTTTCCGATTTACTAGGCTTCGAGTGTTAAAGGTTTCAAATTTATGGAGCTTCCAAGATCCAAACTTTTAAATTTAATATGTTCGAAGATTCAAACTTTCAAAATTTCAAATATTAGAATATACTAACTTGGAAGTTAACTAACTTGGAACCTGGAGGTTTCAAACTTTCAAATTTCCTATGTCCGAAGATTGAAACTCGAATTTGCTAGCTCGCAAGTTTCCAACTTTCAGACATATCATCTTAAAAATTTCAAATATTCAAATGTACTAACTTACAAGCTCCAAACTTTCAAATTGACTATGTCCGAAGGTTGAAACTTTCAAATTTGCTAGCTCCCAAGTTTCCAACTTTCAAATACCCTGGCTTCCAAATTTCGGATATTCAAATATACTAGCTTCCAGGTTTCCAACTTTCAAATCTACTAGCCTCCAAGTATCAAACTTTCAAATATACGAAATTTCTGATATTCTATATTTCAAACTGTTAAACATACAAAATGGAGGTTTACCTTGTAAAATCTTTCGGATATGTGAAAAACGAATCAAACTTTCAAATGTACGAAATTGCAGGTATTCTAGATTTCAAACTGTAAAACATATAAAATGGTGGGTTACTTACTAAAATCTTTCGGATATGCGAAAAAAGAATCAAACTTTCAAATGTACGAAATTTCAGATATTCTAGATTTCAAACTGTTAAACATACAAAATGTTGGTTTACCTTCTAAAATCTTTCGAATATGGGAAAAGTGAATGAAACATTCAAATATACGAAAAATGAATCAAACTTTCAAATGTACGAGATTTCAAACAGTTCAATCTACAAAATGGTTACCTTCTGAAAAATTTGAAGCTCCCGAATTCCTCAAAGCTGTACTCTCGAGAACCGAATCAGGTACGTCCGACTACATCATCAACATCGTGCCCGAGTCGATTTCTTTCTCACTACTCTAGGCCTTTTTAACGCCTGTCCCACATTCTCCGGCAGGCCGGGTTCACAATGCGGTCCTGTATCTTCCCGAAATCTTCCTCGGACCTCGCTGCGCACCCTGTGATCTCGATCGTTTCTGCCCCCTCCCCGTTGGAACAGGAAGGGTTCCTAAGAAGTCGCCGGTAGGAAAAGGGTTGCCGGGGTGCCGTGGTACAATGGCCGTGGCAGCCGGTGGGGATCTCGGTAAAAAACGCTCATAAAGGGATAAACGTCAGACGGGACTCGAGTTTAATGGCGCGTAAAGTTCGACGTGCCCCTGGACCCGGTGAACACGCGCGCGCTACGAAGGAGCGGGACGATGACAGGAGGGGTTTACGGGGGCCTTATGGTCCCCCATCAGCCGATCCTTGTCTGTGCTGGTCGTTTTGGCCGGGCCGAGGCGTCGGAGCGGTGTAAGCCGATATTTGGAGCAGGTCGATCGACTTCATTAACGCGTCCCGTGGCAAATATTGACTCTGGAAACTGGGGTACGAGGTGCACGCGTGTACACGAGGCTGCCCTGTGCCCTCTCCACCTCTGGTCTCTCTCTCTCTCTCTCTCTCTCTCTCTCTCTCTCTCTCGGCCCGCTATCCTCATGAGCAGATTATAGAGAGCCGAGGAGCTCCGTTGTTCAGGCTTCACAGGCATTTTTTGCATATCAATGGAAGAGCTGCGCTGCCGCGGCTGCCGGTCTGGTAGTCGCCGCGTTATCTGATGCTTCGTGCCCCGTGATAAGCGTCTCGGTTGCGGTGAAACTGCAATGGCCGCCGCTCGAGAACCGTGTCTAAGCCCGCTTGGGAACGGGAATTCGGTGCTCGGCTGGAATGTCCCGTGAGACGGGCACTCCGATCATCGGAAACGGTCGAATGATCTAACGAGGCTCTTTACACGCTCCCCGATAATGCGAGTCTTTCCCGAGCGAGTCCGACACGCGGTGGCAGCGCACGCCTTCTCGGTTTCATGAACGGATCGAATTCCTATCGTCGAATTGGAAACGCCACGAGCCCGTTGCCGTAACACGAACCACTCTATCCCCGGCCGGTCGAGGCGCATGAATATTCAGAGAGCGCTATTAATCACCGGGGGGGGGGGAGGGTTCTTATCGAAATCCGATTAGGGAAACCAGAAACGATTGTGAGCGTGTGTTCCTCGAAATAATCGATCGGGGGGGGGGGGAAGAGAGACGAGAGGGGGACACATCTGAACGGCCACACGAGTTAAAAGATTCCGATTAGCGGTGAAACCGCGGCGGAAACGGCGGCAACCGATTTCACGGATCGGAGGACAGTTTAGGGCAGAGAAATCGATCTCTCGCCGCGGCGGTGCAGCCGAGATGCAGCCTTGGCCCGAATTAACCTTCGTGGGATAGCATCCGATATCAGTCTCCTTTAGCCGCACGTCTAACCCGATCCTTTGTAAAATCAATAGGCTCGGCTACTTAAATGGTACCGTTCGCTGGTTATAGTCACCGGTCGCGAGATCGGCTACGGCCCCGCGGATACGGTTACGAAGGTTGAATCGATGCGCTCCGTGATTTACTGTTAATCGCGAGACCACTCTTAATCAACGTCGACCCGCGTGCCGCGCCGCGCCGCTCGCCAACCCGGTCTCGAACATACGCGTTCCGCCGGGGTTTCCGACCATGTGCATCGATGGAAACAACGTCCCGATATTAGCTCTCCGCGCCCCGTTTTTACGCCGATTAACCTTTCCTACGGCCGCGTCCTTTCCGGCCAGAACCTCCCGCTCGATTCTCACGCGACCGAACCCTCGCTTTTAGGTGAATTTTCACGATTCCGCACCGGTGTACGACTAGCCGAGCACTGTTTTCGTCGACTGCACCCTCCGACATTTTTTCGCGACGATTTCCTGGGAAAGATTACCGTGCGAATATTTTTAACGTTGTTTCGCTTGATTTCATTGTCACGTTCGTGTTATTCTCGAATAGGTGCCACGATGATTTACTAGACATTGTTAACGATGATCACGATTCGGTTTTAGTGTGTTGGGACCGTGATTTTTGGTTCTGGAGATTTTTTTGAGATTGGTTATGTCTGTTCAATGTTGTGTTAATATTATGAGGATAAATGTCTCGACGTATTGGCGAAACCATGTACTTTTGAAAAGTCGTTGAGAAATAGTAATTTATTTTCTTCCTTCAAAGTTCTCCAAACTTTATTATACGATCTTGTTTTTTGAAGAAAATCTTTTCAATATCATCACTAAACCTACCACAGTCAAAATGACCGGTTCTCTGTTTCACAATTATTGAAATTATAGAAACGTTTTCGTAGGAAATTACTGAATTGACTTCTTTATTTAAGCACACGTTATAATGAAAATAGTACTAAATGTAAATAAATTCAATCTTCTCCCTCCTACAAGTCGTTTCACTTTTATATGTTTTGTGCTTGGTAGGTTCAGTGTTGTCAAAAAATCCACTTCCACAAAGAATTAAGCATACATTCTTTGTAATTATAAATTTTTCTGCGACCAATTTTCTGTTAGGATTGCTTAGTAAATTCTACCTTTGAGAATAGAAACTAGAAAGTCTACAATAAACTGCACTCGAAGAGAAAATGAATAAATTGTTTAAAAAATAATCTGCAACTGTTCACCCGTTTATGGAATATTCCATAACGTAAAGTACAGTGAAAAAAAAATTCTAACAAAACTTCCCCGACGAAAAACAAATTGGAGTCACTGTAGTATAGTTTCACGAGCACCGTCTATGCGAGCGTTGAAGTCTCCACCGAAGCAAACGAGAAGTTCCTCGAAAATCTGTAGAAAAGACGGCTGTGTCATTGTACGGAGGTCGGTTGGTCGGAAAGGGAGTCGGACGAAGGTGAAAGAAGGAGTGTAGATACCTGTTGTCCGGTTCTTCGGAGGGAAAAGAGGATGGTCCGTGGCCTCATAAGCAAGCGGAATGAAAGAAAGAGCGGGCGTCAAACAACTGTGTCGAGAAAAAAGTTGGAAACCCTAACGAACTTGCGGTCTCTTTCGTCTCTGTTGTGTTGGCTTCTCTTCTGTCTCCGTCCCCGTCAGATCGTTTCCTTTTCAAGAACAATCGCGAGGGAACGATTAGAAGGGCTCGCGCTCAATCGCGACATAATTATACTCGCTTTAAATTCTCGTTAAGGCGTTAATGGCGCCTCAACACGAGGATCTATATGCGGTGGCTGGCACCCTCGCACGGTACATTGAACTCCGTATTTAACGGCATTGGTTGCGAGGCAGGTTTTTAAATCGACGTTCGAAAGCGATCGAAACTGGAGCAAGCGTGAATCATTTCGAGAGAAAGAAATGATCGAGCTGCGGTTCTTTGTGCAGCGATTTATCAGAGATCTCGTTGGAGTAAATTGGACGCGACAGTAATCGGTGAGGACGACGTCTGACCGGGTGTCTTCCGCTTCGATGATCTTTGAATATATTAAATTACAAAAGAACAGTTTAATTCTTGTCTTTGTTCAGCTATATTTTAAGTTTCCGAGCCTCTCTTATGCTTCGCTATATTTGTTCGTATTTATTTCGTTTTTCCTGTTCAAGTCTAATTACAATCGTTACCACTATAAACGCTTTTATCGTTTCAAAAGGATCTCCGAGCTGTCACGCGTCCTAACGACCACGTATAATTAATATTCGTACCGTTCGCTCGTGCGAACGTCACTACTACAGACGACCCGTTTTATCAGATCGCCGATGGTCTAATTTCATTCCCGTTTACCGGAGAAAAGCCGTTTCCCCGACACCGCCCTCCGTCAGATGGTGGTTTTTCCGTAGATAGCGTTGATTTACGGTTCCCTTGTTCGGGACGGACCCTAGAACAGAAAAAGACACTTGGCCACGTCCGGAAAGGGCTTAATGGTCTGTCGGAGCCTCGGGCGGACGACATTAATTTATTAATTGGCCACGACGCGACGGGGGGAAAAACAAAGGGGAAACGGGTCGCAGCCTGGACAAATCTGTTCCCGGAGTTAACGATCGAGACGAGAGGTCGGATACGGCGGCGAGAAACGAACGGAATCGATCGGGTTCCGATGCTCTCGGATGCCTGAAGCATTACTACACGCCGGTGAACCGTGTCAGGGGCGATAATGGCCGTAAAAAAAAAAAAGAAAAATAAAAAGACGAGGAATAATTTTTCAAGCTCTACCCATTCCCGGTAATCCAAATAGCATTCGAACATCCGTAAGATATTGTGGGAGGAATAAAAATCGAAGCGAACACCGGGAAACCGGTTCGTCACTCCCCCTCCGCGTCGCTCCACCCGCGCCAAGAGACCGCTCCGCTCCGTCTCCTTTATCTTTCCAAGGATGAGCCGGACTAAACTGACGCATCCGCTATCCGTCTCGAATAACATAATTTCTATAATTGCAGATGAACCAACAGTGCAAGGTCTGCGGCGAGCCGGCGGCTGGTTTTCATTTCGGAGCGTTCACGTGCGAGGGCTGCAAGGTAAGGAATCCGTTTAATCGTCCCTTGGATACGTAGCACTTGACCCCTTTAACCGCTGCGATTTTTTTTACGGCGCCTGAAGGTGTGTGTGTATGAGGAGAAAAAGGAAAGAGAACGTTTCGTCCTGGGCCTGCTAGAGGACTCGTCGGTGAAGACTATCTAGCAGACCCTGCCATAGATGCCGGGATATCGGGAAGCGGTTAAGGACGATAAAAAGAAATGTCCCAGAAATGTACGTCCTTGAAGGGACCGATTCCCGAGACAATTAGAAGTAACTTTTTCCTTTGCAAAAATCTTCTCCGCGGATTTGTTAAGGAGTTATTAACCGAAAACACGAACCAATCAGATTGCGAGTAGGATTACGGCTCCGCAACAGGTCCCGCTGAGCGTGGCGTTCGCATTGGCCGAGCCGGAAACCGTCCACTGTAGCCGCGCCCTGATTGGTCCCTGTTTTTCGTTAATAACTCCTTAACGAAGCCGCGGAGAACATTTTTGTAAAGGAGAAAGTTACTTCAAATGACTTCAAGGATCACACGGGTCAAGAAAATACAACATTTTTGGGGTACCTTGGGGTGACAAATTAGGTGATAGCAAAATCTGCAGTGTAATGAGTCGGATTCGCGACGGAGATTTCAAACATTTTCTTAAATTCAAGTTAAATTGTATTTCCCTTTTAGGAATATTGAAGTTCTAAAGTAAATGTATACGAGACACGAAGACAATGAACATGGACCTTCTGTTTCTATTAGCGAAAATATTAAAGGCAAAGAAGTTGCAGTCGTTGTATCCACGAAGTAAATAATACTGCACAGAGTTATGGAAAGCTTAGTATACCTTAACACTAGCTTTGCGGAGCACTTAAAGTGAGTATTTAACATTACTACTTTATAAGTAAGTTATCAGCCAATTTTTAAGTAATATGTACCTAAAGAAATAAATTTGATGATTAATTCCGCGCGGAACGACGGATTTTCACGATCCCAATAAAGTCGTAAATTGAAAATATCAGAGCCCGTAAACCTAGTGTTAAAATTGCACTGTACAATAACAATTACCAATGGAACCGATTTCCTCAGACTCAACTGAGCAGTAACGATGACTTCATCAAGATCCGCAACGTTTTCCGCGTACGGCGTTCCTCAACAAGAAAATCGTTTTCGTGTTTGACAGGATATTCCGTTCCGCATTGCTACGCGCGACAACTACAAGATAGCGTCGCCAGACCCGTTCGCGTAAATCATGTATCAACGAATTAATTAAGGCCGTGTGTTGCGCGCGTGTAGTTCCCCTTTCCCGCGACGACCACGCTGCTTTTTACACGCGTTGAAATCACCGGCCGAAACTCGGAGGCGATCGCGATCCACGTGCGAGAGCTCGCCGCAGTCCGAAACGAATCCGCGTTGTCTGCTCCGGTTTGAAGGAAAGAGAAAGATAGAGAGAGAGAGAAGAGAAGAGAGAGAGAGAGGGGGTTAATAAGCCATGACGAATCGCGAACAGAAACGACCGGCACGTACAATCGATGAAGAAGGCGAGGAAGTCCGGTCTTGATGGACTGACGAGCGGAGCGTGCAAGGAAAAAAGCTCGCCCGATGCGAATCCGTAAGTGGATGGAAAAATCGAGCGAGACGGATCGATCGTCACGGATCGTCCTCCCGCAGGGATGGATTCGTTGCCGATGCGATCGAGTTGAAAATCGGGAGAAACCTGATTTGGAAGTTCCATCTGCGATGCGGGGATCATTAACAGATAATTTGTACAAATTCTGCAGCCCTCCTTCGCATTGAATCATCGAGAATTACAGACCGATCGATCGTCTCGGATCCGCGAGCTGAAAATCGGGTGAAAGCTGACGCGGAAGTTTCATCTTCTAGATCATTGACAGACAATTACTCAAATTCTACAGTTCTGGTAAAATCGCTTCTTCAGTTTAAAAGTAACACACATGTTGTCTTACAAAAATGGGGAGATTGAATTTATTTGGATTTTGTGCGGTTAATCATTTCCAGAAAAAATCTGGAACCGGTCATTTTGACCGGCGGTGGAAGATTTAGTGTTAAACGAGCTCTTCATTGGATAAATTCACATCACCTAAATTCTATAAATCTGTAACTATAATGCAACAGTCTCGTATGTGAAGCTGATAGATCTCCCCAAATAAATTCTCACTCTCCCACGCCCACGCAAATGCCGCTTCGAGCAAGTTCACGTAATCTGTAGTTCTCTGAATCTCGAAGAAAACAACTCATTAAAACTGCGCGCGTTACCACAGATATCCTGAAGGATGTATGCGAGGCGGCTTGCGCGCGCGGAGCTAATAATTTTCGTTAAATAAATTCTCGGAGGGTTCGCGCATCGAAAACCGCCTATTCGCGTATGAAATAGGCATCCGACCGGGAAGTCTGGCATTTGTGGCGTTACGATCTGAAATTATGGCCCATATCTCGGCTCGAACAATGTTTCCCAAGACGCGTGCAAGTGCGCAGAGGCTCCGGTGTGCCCCGGGGAACCGTCCTTTCATCTTCGACGCCGGATTCGTAGCGTCGCGGCGATCGCGTGTGTTTCGCGGGGACAGCAAAGCGGGGACCGCGCTTTCATCGCGATGTCCTTCGCCGGTTCGCCGGTCGCGGGATCGATCGATAAGGACGCAAATAATATTCAATCGGCGGGCTTTCCGCGGGCCGCACGCGAGCTCTTGGCGGAACGCGTACACAACTCGGTCCCGACAGGACGATCCCCGAGTCTCGTTAGGCCGCGTTTAGTTGGCCGAAGGGTGTTGACCCTTGCTCTCGTCTCTCGTCCCACTAATGTGGTACACCGTGGAATATCGGTACCGCATACTAAGTGACCCATCCGATAGTAATTGGACCTCATTAAGGCAACAACGGGGCCCACGGGGCTGTCTCTGTTCTGCCGCGTGCGTTCGTTCATTCCTTCGTTCGTTCGTTCGTTCGGTTTCTCGGAGAGACCGAGCCGCCAGATAACGCGTTTTAGGTAAATTAGACTCTCTCTTTGTGGACTAGGATCGGCTCCGGGGAAAATACGGCCGCGGGTCTACGCCATACAGATTTATGTCCGTATATCTTCGCTGCCTTCGAAGGCATCCTCCTCCGAGACCGGATTTTCTATCGTCCTCCAAAGCCCCCGCGCCTTTTCCCGTCGTTGCCCCACTGTTCTGAGTACCTTGGACGATAAGGGACCGTACTCGTGAGTTTATTAAGGTCGGGGGGGAGACAGAACGTCGATTTAAACCGGATGATTTGTAACGGAGCTCCTCCGAACGCACGGAGTGGTGAAAGTGCTCAAAACTTCTTCGAAAGCGATCTAAACGATCTAGAAACAGTTTTTTTCCATCCGTTGGTGGTTACCAAAGATTTCAATGTACCGTAAGAAAATTGCTAGAAAATGCTGTTACAATTTTTCTGTCGGTAATCGCAGATCCAGAAAGGATTCACATTTTATTATTCTTCATTCATATCGAGTACAAAATAAATCTATCAAAAATAATGATGCAATTACACACGGAGATTGTAGTCCCCACTTTTCCGAGCTGGATGTGATATTAAATTTTTAAATATACAACCCGTGAGCCATATCAAAGTCTGAAGTAACCTCCGTTACCTCCGTACCTGCGAACGTTGTTATTTGCTCCTTAGGTATGCCTGGTTTAGAACGTATATGCATTTAATACATTTTTAGAATCTTAGAAAGTCATTAAAAGTCATTTGAGTAGAATTTCATTCTTGTTTGCATCACTCCGCAGCAATCGAACTACCAGCACGGAGAGCAACATTCTTCGCCGAGTCTAGTTCCACTGAAGTAGAAAAATTCGTGTAGGTACATAGTTCATGATAATTACCCGTTGGTTACACAAGGTTCACCCTGGTTCACCGAGCTAATGCCTGTCGGAGCGGTCCTCCGGATAAGGTGTTCCGTTCAATAAGCGGAGGAGCGAAGCGGATTTTTTGAGGCGTTCGTCAGGGATCTGTGCTGGTGCGTGTCGGTGTGGGATGAGAGATCGGTCGCCGGGTCGAGCGGCTTTAATTCTCACCTCTGGACTTTCGTGCGGCTCTCGATATCAAGACCCGATGCGATGGCGCCGTTATATATCCCGCGATAACATCGAAACGCCGTGAGAGCAACGTACCGGGCCCTCTCAGGGCCCCGCGAGCACATAGTTACGCCGCGGAGCGACGTGTACACGGCCACGGAGATGATAATATTAATTCCCGTGGCCAGCCGTATCGTCTTTCATCCGATCCCGTCGCGTCGCGGCGATCCCCGATCATTAATTAAACATTCAATTCGTATGAGAAATTTTGCGTTACGCTCCGCACCGTTTCAGCTCGCCAGGCGTGCTGCTGCTTGATCGATGCAGGATCAGGGGCGGGAAAAAGGTCCCGGGAACATCTCGGCAGAACAGTTCGCCGCTTCGGGTCTCGCTAACGGTTCGTCGTTCTCGCAAAAATCGTTTGCTCGACCGTGCGATGATGTAATTGGACGCGCGAGCGAACGGGCGCGTTTCTATGCCGATGAACGAGAGGAAGAGGGAAAGAGAGAGAGATCGTGCCAGGGGAAAGAGTGTTGTTCGGAAAGTGAGAAGAATGCTAGGAGTTATGATACCAGTCGAAAGAATCCCGTGTAAGCGGTTCCCTGAGTTTTACTGCGACTCGATTCGGTCCTCGGACCGGAGACTCGATTCTCACGGACGCTCCTCGCCGTTCGAAGATGGTCCGGCGCGCAGCAGACGTTCGGGAAATATTCGAAATAATTCAACCGGGCCGTGCATTACGGGAGCGGGCCGAGAGGCCGAGGACGCTCATTAGCATACTAACGACTGCCTCGAATTCCCCGCGTAACATTCAGGAGGAGCCATCCCGCTCTGCCCACCCTCCCCACCCCCTGTCCTTCCTGTCCCCCTTTGTCGTTCGAACTTCATTCCATTTCTGGCGACACCGCGTTCCTTGGAAACCTGTCTTCAATCTCGACTCGATTGACAATCCCCGGAATTCGCGAAATGCTAAACGCTGTTTTCCCGTTGAAAATCCGGCACTGTGAAGTCTCACTCTGCGCCAGTCGGTCTGGCGAATTCCCGCCACGTGGCCGAATAATTTTATTCCGAAAAATCCGCGCGCAGAAAAGTTGTTCTCGTTCGTGTCACGGTCGCTGACAAATGGCTTTAGTAAAAGTGCGTACTGAATGTGTTATATAATAAAATTATTTCCTAATGATAAGATGTAGATTGACTCAATACTGATTTAGTGAACAGAATGCATTTCCAATAGAAAAAATAATGGCACCTCTGAAAGAAACATGATCCTACGAATGTAGTACTCTTTGTCCCATGACATTTCTCTGTAGCTGGACAGAAACTTTGTGATGACGTGTCGCTGATATTCGAAGCAACTTTGGGCAACTTTGAGCCAGCATTCTGGCAATTGAAACCCCGAGTCTTAGGTTGATCAACATTTCGGGCGCAGCCGGTCGCGCAGGCTCTTTTTGCAAACTAGTTCCCGTGGTCCAAAAATAGAAGTCTAACACTAGCATGTAGGAATCCAGGCCCTCCACCCTCTTTTACGATTCCTCTTCTAGCAGCGGTTGAATTCCAGCGGCCGCTAGGTGGCAAAATGAGCGAAAAAAAGGCGGGAATGGTCGCTCGAAGGCCGATCGAAGAGATCCAACGTTGGATCCTGCTGCGCCTGACGTATGAATATTAACGTGACCCGGGCTCTGCCGCCCCCCCCCCCCCCTTCTCCGTTGCACCAATTTGCAAGGCTCGACGCGCTCGTTATGCGAACTGGTCGTCTCAAAAGGAGCAAGGGGGAGCGAGGATTTCGTGGATTCGCGGCGCGTTGCGATGCAAATGGCCCCGCCGAGGACCATTGTCTTCCGCGAGGCGATTATGCGCGACCGACATCGCGAACATTTTTCGGGGACCGGCATGATTCACGGGGCGAGTTATTCATCGCGCGAAAATGATGTCAAACGAATCGAGGACACGGTGGTGAAGAAAGAAAGCAACCCGGGTCTCCTCGAATTTCGCGCCTCCTCGACCCGGTCTTGTCTCGCGGGGAACAGCCTCAGCATGGAATCCGGGCTACTTCCGGCGGGCGAATCTGAAAAGGCACTTAGCCCCGATGGAAGTGTCGGGTTTTCCGGTCCGGTGCCGTTGCATCAGGAGCTGGAAGTGCAGCTCCGAGCTTGTCGGAAGTGCTGGGGCGCACGTGCCGGAAAAGTTGGAACACGCTCGCTCAGGAACAATTGGCTTTGTCCGCGATAGGAGCTGCTAACACTGTTTCCTCCGATAAGACGCCGATTTTCTGGTCGAACTGCGCGCGGGAAAGCGTGAAGATAAATAATACACGCGGTAATTGTGCTCGGTTCTGTGAGGATTCCTTAATGGATACAAGGCACGTCCTTTTCATTTCTCCTGAAAGAACATGTGGCTCCCGAGAATTTGTATACATCGTGATACACTTTGTGTCCCTATATTAACGCTACCAGTGTTCGTCTCAGACGGCGGCTTTACAGCTCCAACACCCTGGAAAAAGATACTGTCTCGGTGAAGTCATAAAATATCCTGAATAACACGGGTCACGGATTTAAGTAACCGCCTGCATAAAATTAATTTCATTTTGTTACATGAAATCGCGACATTCGTTGAAATGATTCAGAAAAACGACGGTTCGAAATGTCGTCTACAGCGTTCCCGGCGCGTACAAATGATGCTCCAAATGAGGACGCGTAAAAACTGTCTCGGCGCACTAAGGAAATATGGAAGTAACGATTGAGATAGTAATTCTGAAAGATAGAGGTGAAGCATTTTCCATATTAAACCGTTGAGATTTTGGACGGTGCGAGCGCAATTGCAATTGCTTGGCGGCTAAGAGGCTCGATGAGTGGAACTTCCTCGAAGACGATCGAAGCACGCAGGTGTAATCGGCCATTTTGTGATGGCAGTGGCGCTGGCTCTCGTCGATCGTTATGTCAGAAGTGGGAAGCCGCGGAATATCGATGTATATTACCGGAGCACTTTACGCAACGCGTCGAAGCACGCGTCCGCGCATCGAGAACGCTTGTTCCGTCGAGCTGGACAAAGGTGCGCTCGCGAGACGCACAATGCCACGGGGACCACGGCGAGGAGGAAGAGGAGAGAGAGAGAGAGAGAGACGCACAGACGCTCGAAGACCGTTTTAGAGAAACCGTTTAGGCCGATTTCCACAAACGGCCGGACGATTTCGCGAGCGTCGATTACCGTTTCCCGTCACGATCGACAGATTAGTCGACCGGTTCGTTTTTTGCCGCGGCGCTTTATTGGCTTCGCTGGGAGTGTCCAGTCCGACTCGCGGCAGAATATATCGACTACGGAGAGTCCCTTAGACAGAACTGTCACGTCCCGTATTTTATACGAGCCACCGCACCGCGGCGAGCGTGCGCTCGCGCGAGCACTGCACGGCACGGAATCGGTCTCCTTTCGTTACGCTGGCGAACTCGTCGCAAATCGTAACGATTCCGCGGGCAACACACGCGAGAGGCAACGGCGCGGTTACGCAAAACCTGGAACGCCGGCGACTTTCGACGAACCGCGGCGAACCCATTGCAATTGTATCGTCGACGACTGCGGAGCGGTTTGCGAAACCGCCGGTGGCCTCGCGGACGGACGTAAATGAATTGCCGGCGACGACGCGTCTCCAACGTCCAGCCTTTTCGTTTTCGTCTCGTTCGATTACTCTTACTCCTCCAGCCACTGCGGTGCACGGTTAAATTTACATCGGTTCAGCGGTTCGACTCTCGCGGGCAAGATATCTCCTCCGAGAACCAACTCCGAGAGAAACACAATGTCCGCAGCATCGGTGTTCCAGATGATAATTTCGTAAAGGATTATTTAACAACACACAATATTATTTTAAATAAAAACGCGGTGAAATCATTGATACTTTGTCGATGCTACAGCGCGAAACGTTTCTCTTAAAATCACTAATATTACTTTACTAAATTGAAACTGTCAGCTTGATAAAGCCATCACGAGTGAATACGAGTGATTGCTGAAGATAATTTTATTTTTCCGATCTTGTTACGCGAAACGTTTCCTCGTTGTTAGTCCGGAATTTGGTATTCTGGCGCGGTTTCTCAAACGCGCTGGAAGTTCGGAATTCCTGGCTGACATTGGCTGTCTATCACGATCTGAAATCACCGGACTCGCGATAATAGCGCTTTCCTGATCTCGTTGCGTGGAACGTAGACACATTATTAGTCCGGGATTTGAAATTCTCAACTGGGTTCTCGAACATGTTGCAATTCTGGAACTGTTCTCCAACATTGCCTGTCTATCGCGAATTGAAATCACTGGAGCAGGGTTTACGTTTCTATAATGACTTTGTCGCAAGTTTGATCCAATATTATCGTTCACATTCATGTCGTCGCGTGTGGTAAAAGTTGGGAGTTTTTCTATAAACGTCTTTATAAATTGAACAGATTAACGGCGCGAATGTGTTAAACGCGGTGCAAGTTTCTACTGTGTTTAACACGTTTCTATTTGTCGAGCAGAGTCGACGATTTCGAATCGAGATTTAAGTTTACACACGGTACTTCTAATTTTAGAATTTTGTAGCTGTTCAGAAAAATCCATTCGTTCCTCGGAATTGTTTGCAATTATTTGAAAGATTTCTCAATCATTCGCTTCACTTCAGTCAAGAAAAAATAATATTGTAACCTCATTAATACCTTGATTTTTATAAAATTGTATCAGTAGCGCAGTTTTTAACTCTGGAGGAAAGGTAATTAAAGTAGCTTATAAATTTCTTATGAAAATTACAAGAGTACATTTAATAGTATTCAATGAGGAATTTGTGTAGAAAGTTTGTCAAATAAAAAATGGTAAAATGGATCAATCTGATCTGAACGCTATTAGAGTGGATAGACAATTTTCCTCTTATCACTACTGAACAATAAATATAAAATCTGTTCTTTATGCTACTAGAGTGAAGTGTGCGCAATAAGGGCGACCCTTTTAGAGTGAGTATGCATTTGGAGCAAAAACGATCGGCAGTTTCGTGGGAAAAGTGATAGCCAGTGCCATTTATTTCCCCGATTAGTCGCGAGAAAAAATGGCGAAGCGTTTTTCGAAAGGGAACAGCAAGTTCGACGCACGGCGGTCGGTTCGTTCCGCGACATCCGGCACGGTGGATCGCAGGCTCCGTTTATCGCGAGGATCTATTTGCAGCGGCGGTATTTAAATGGCCGGCAATTAGGCGACGTAATCGCAGCAGTTAAGGAGCGAGTCGCGCCGACGAAGTTGCCAACCGAATCGCCTGCGGATTGCGGCCGAGCGTAGAAAAGGAAGCCGCGGAAAAGAGCAGAGTCGATGGTGGCGGAGGAGGATGAGGCTGAAGACTGGCTGAGGAGGAGGAGGAGGAGGCGGAAGAGCGCGCCGCTGGAATCGCTCTCGGATTCTCCGCGTGTGTTAACACGCGCCACCTTATTGCCTGCCTAACGTCGGCTTTATGAGAGAGCTAATTGTGCCGGCCGGCCAGCCGCGGAGATATCGCGCGGAGATTGCCTCTATAATCGAGTTTACGGCGATGTTCGAGGCGAGCGCGCCACGGCTAAAAGCCCAAGTACTCCGATCCCGCGAGCGTAAACGTAAGCGGGCAAAGAGCGGGCACCGAGTTTCCGTGTCACCTGCGTTCGACTTCGCCGCGAGCCGGCAGGTTCGAGAGGTCGCCGCGGCGGCTGCACCGGTGCACCGGCCGTGCATCTTCCGCCGGCATTTCGGTGCCGACACCGCTGAGATATTTCCTGACGATTGCCCCTGCCTGAACTGGGAACTAGGCGAGCGCGAAATGTTCGGCGGTTTTCAGTCGTGCCTTCCATTCCCTGCTTCGCTCTTCCCGCACGCTCGCAAATAAATCCTCCATCGGCTTCTTCTCGTGCCTGCGAGTCTACACGGCGTGCGAAATTTTAGGCATCCTTGCGCTCCGATCTTCTTCCCCTAAAAGATCGCCCTTATGCTTCTAGTCTTGGTTGTAAACTCGAATTTTTGGTGGACGTACCTGTCATACTAGAATTTATTGCTCGCATTTCTTGATACCTTCAAACCCTTCGCGGACAAGAATGATTTCTACTGAACTTTTTGATGAATTTATCTATTTTCTCTGCGAAACGTGTAAGAATTAAATGAAGGAATAAATTCTGTATTTCATAAAAATTTGTGTGGTATTATTTGAGAATTCGGAGAATTCGCGTGAAGATGTATGTGCTGGATCATGCTTTAACGCGTTCACTGCCATGTCACCCGTATGTGAGTGACGGAATTATTTGCCCAGGTTTCGAAATGAATTTTTACGTTAATGTATTCATTGTACAAAATTTGATTAGGATCTGTAAAATGCAAGAAAGTTTTTAGAATTTGTGTGGTTTCTAGTTTGCCAGTCAAAGTGTTAAAGGAAAACCACGCACTTGTTCCCAAACGAAGTCCATCAGTTTGTGAAACGTTGGGAGACAATTACAGAAAATGTTGACGACCACATAATTGATTAGTAGACCTGGTATTTATAAAATGAAAATTCGCGTAACGTGTGTTTAATTTTCGAGACGGGCACGAACTTCTGCAGTCATCTACATAGCGGAATCGAAACACTTTACATCTTGAGCGGCTCGGTCTCGATTTCGCAAGAGCAGAATAGAATGCAGGTTACGAGAGTCGAATAAAAACGTCGGACAAATTCCTCGGCGACGCTTCCCATGGAACATTTGCCATGGCGAGGTTGTGCCTGGCCGACGTCTAGCCCGGAGGAGCGTAAAACGTGACGGAGGGGAGGAAACCGCGGACCACAATGCCTCGCTCGTATAAAGCCGCGATTTACGAGCGGGCAGGGTGCCCAGCGCGGAAACGCGCGACAGCGAGCACCTTGCTCGTATGTGGGCCAAATCGCGGCACCGCGACGTCCGCTTTACGCTCCGTTTTACGAGCCAATAAATCGCGATCTATCGATCCCGACGCCGCGGCCCGAACCGGCCCGCTCCGGCCTGCGCGAGCTAGGTGCACCCTTTTCTCCTGAACTGAACGGATCCACCGGCGAAACCGTAACATCCGTGACATAATTTAACGCGCGAGCATAATTTACTGCTGTTTCTCGAATTAGGATCGGTCGCCCCCTCGCGGACGACCTGGAATCCCGTTAACGGAACCTCCGATCGCTGTCGGAAACATTAGACTTTGGAACAAAGTTCTTGCCATTATTATCCTGCAATTAGTTTCCGCTAACCGCAACGCGTTTAACCAGTTGGCTGTTTTTGACGAGTATACACGTCATGAAGAAATGGCAATATTTTGTGTCATGACTAGTATACTCGTCCAAACAGCTATACGGTTTATTTTTACGACTCAATTTAGGTACACATTTTTCAAAGAGGTCGAAACAGTTAACTGGTTAATTTCTCGTGTTTGGCCATGATTCACTGTAGAATCTCGAGCGAATTGGAACGACCAAATAGAAACGCCTCAAGAAACCGTCGTATGTATAATTGACCTGTACAATTGAGACCACTTGTATAATTGAAATTACCATTCGATTCGCGTTCCCCGATCGATACAAAATTTTTTTCCTCGCGCATCGCGAACGCGCGTTCCTACCGTGTATAGGTTAGCAAGAAAGAGCACTTTGGTATCGTTTACAGACCAACGTTTTACTAATAGACTGCAGCTCTTGAACGAGGAATATAATAAAATGTTCAACAGTCACTAATGAAGCCGGTACTTAATTTTTACCAAATTATTAAATTACTGGGGGTGGCTTGGTGGTTCACAACAAAAATTGTTGCTGCCTTTTAAGGGATCTATTAAAGGATCTTTTAGACTATAGATTCTTAAAAATTATATAATGTTAATGTTGTTTAACACTAGGTTTACGGGACCCGTCAAAATGACGGGTTCTAATATTTTTAATTTACGATTATTGAGATTGCGAAGATCCATCTACGTGTAATTACTCAACGAACTTATTCCCTTAGGTATATATTATTTAAAGAATGGCTGAAAACTTGGACAGACACATTCTTCTTATTTTTATAAAGTAATGTAAAATACTCATTTTTAATGCTCCGTAAGCCTAGTGTCAAGAGAAAATAGAAGCATTGGACAAAAGCTGTAGCGAAAGGATATGGTCAAGATGGCCCAGTTCACGCCCGGAGCGATCATGTCCTCTTGCCACAGCGTCGGCGCCCTTGAGTGGAAGCGTTTAGCATTCAGAAGACGGTGGTTCCCCGTCGCAACCGTCGGACGGCGGCGGCGTCGCGACGTCTGAGCTCACGTCCGCGACCGATCTTTTCAGAACGATCGGGCTTGCGCAAACACCAGAGACACACACAGCGCCTTGACGCAACCAGGCGAATTCTCGCGAAACCGACCGCTCTTGGAATCATCCAGACCGCAACCAATTCTCGGGAAAAAGAGAGGCCCCGGGAGGTTATGAATGCGGAATTACGAGCCGCGCGTTTTCAAAGGAGATTCGTCGAAAATCGGCGCAAAAGCAGCACGCTGGAAACACAAGCGTCCGGCGTAATGAGTTGCGCGTGAAATCGGCCCAACATTTCGGCCGCTGAATATCTTAGCCAGGGGATTGCGTGGCACGTGCTCGCATTTGCATCGGCTGTCGACACTCCGGAAAATGAGGGATATTTCAGTTTTTCATCGTACGACTTTCCTTGCGAGACGTCCGTCTGGTTTTCTTCACCCATTGGCATCATTAGCGTACATATACGCTCAATTTTCTGAATTTATTTTTTCTTTTATGCTGAAATATAAAGTTTTTTTACTTGTAATAATTTTTGTACTTAGATATAATGAAAAAAAAGTTTGGTCACGAAGGCCTTCTTTTCATATTTCCTTATGATGCAAATGGGTTAGTCGTACATGACTTCACGGTTGCCCTTTAACGCTACCTTTACGGGACCCGTAAAAATAACGGGTTCTGATATTTTTAGTTTACAATTACCGAGATTGCAAAGATGCATCCATGAGAAATTATTCAACAAATTTATTTGTTTGGGTACGTGCTAGAAATGGGGTAGCTAAAAATTTCGATAGATAAGTTCTTGATATTTTTGTAAAATAATGTAGAATAGTGATTTTGAGTGGTCCGTAAACCTAGTGTTAATCATGCAAGATTTGCTGCACGAGTTATCTCGCTTGTATATCTGACGGTGTTAAGGTGCTCGAAGTATCACGGCCACACGCATGACCACGCGTTGAAGTCACCGGGCTCGATCAACTCTTAAGCAACCGGCAGTGTGTTATGCGTGGCGGCTACACGATCTACTTACAGCCTGAACTTTCATGAACCTAACAGTCTATTGTCTGCCGGGAGAAAATTGAACCCATAGGAAATGGACTGAACTCTCCGCGGACTTCGTATTTTACATGTACATTTTGCTACAATACGCCGCCCTTCGAAACTGCCGTATGACTAATGGGATTGACAGTTTCGAGATAAGACTTAGCAGTCTACCGTGTCTGATTGCGTTATCTGTGTCATTTCTGAGTTGATAGAGCCTGTTATCCTTAACCACATTAAACCTCATTCGTATCATTCTTTTTGGGAAGGCAACACAATGATACGATAAAATATTTCTAAGCAGTGTGTGCACTGAATGAAACTCCTGGCGATCTTAAATATTTATAAATATTTCTGGCGACTGTTTACGACAAGACTTTGTTAGCTAGTCTACCAACTTGAGATATTTAACTTCACGATTTCTCCGTGCAAATACCCATAAATAACAAAATTGTTTAAATGTTATGGGTGGACTTACCTGACTCTTAAATATTAAATTACAAGTAAACTATATGTTACACAAAAAGTTGTTCTATACAAAAGTTGTAGCTAAACAAGCTACAGTTACGTGCCAGTAATTAGTTTTCCGCTGCCTGGCTTCTCGCTCGAGTAATGGAGGTTTCAATGAAAGAGGAACCTAGCATCTCGTTTTAATTCTCACTTACCCAGAATCCCTCGGTCACTGGATCCAACTCCACAGCTTCTTCGAGCGATCCAGAGGGAACTCACAGGGAACTTGAAATATTTAACTTTACAATTTCTCCATGCAAATACCCATAAATAACAAAATTGTTTAAATGTTATCAATGCACAGGGAGGGTTTACCTGGCTCTTAAATATTAAATTACAAGTAAACTATTTGTTACACAAAAAATTGTTCTATACAAAAGTTGTAGCTAACCAAGCTACAGTTACGTGCGAGTAATTAGTTTTCCGCTGCCTGGCTTCTCGCTCGAGGAATGGAGGTTTCAACGAAAGAGGAACCTAGCATCTCGTTTTAATTCTCACTTGCCCAGAATCCCTCGGTCACTGGATCCAACTCCACAGCTTCTTCGAGCGATCCAGAGGGAATTCGAGTCTCCGACAAATGGGTTCTGGCATGATCGAAAATTCGTGTTGGCCAGCTTTCTCCGGAAAGCAGGCGCGTGTCTGCCGTTCGTCAGGCTCGTAAATAAGCGGTGCGCGCGTCTCTCGGGGTGTCTACGTTGGCGGCGCGGGGTCCGTTGTCTGGTAAATCTGTCTGTCTGTCCGCGAGACAATCGTCGTCGTTCCTGGTTCGCAAACGAGGCGGCCGGGGCCACAGTTAGTCACGCGAGCCGGCCCGGGATGAAATATCGAACGCGAGGCAGCCGTGGAAAGCGTTCGTCGAACAGATTATCACGCGGGAATCGGATTCACGTGACCCGTCTTCTTGCAGGCCTCCGTAGAGATCCCATGGCGGAGACGCGAGGCAAGGCAGCACGGGACGATGGTGGTGCGGTGGCGTGCATCGCGGATGATCTTTCGGATTGAGTAAGGTCGCGAAGGAACGCTCCCGCTGCCTCGTGCCCGGCCTCTCTCGCGTAACGAGGAAACGCGGTATTGTTTTCTCGGTACTTCGCGTATCGCGACACGTTATCGTCGGCGCGGCGCGGCGCGGCGCGGCCGCTGCAGCCATCTCTCGATTCTCGAAAATTAGCGCGCTCCGCCAGGTGCTCGTCGTCGTCGCGTTCATCTTGCTCGGCGAGGAGTGAAAGCAGCGAATTTATTATCCGAGCCGGGGACCGAGGATCCTTCTAATAATATTCATGTTTGTTTTACGACAAAGTTAGCTATTCTCCGGCATCATTCTCCGCCGGTGTCCGTCCGTTCAATCAAGAAATTTGATCCGCGGGAGATTCTTTTCCCCGGGGACATAATAGGGAACGTAGGCAGCGACCGATCGCAGATTACGCTTCGATTAAGCAACGGTTCGGTAGCGGTTCGATAAACAATCGGTGGCAGTCGCCGAACAATTTATCGACTGCTTGCGAAACCAAGGCTCTCCGTCGATCGTTCGACATTTTCCCTCCGCGTCGCATCCCCCTTTCCCCTCTTTTTATTTTTCTTTCCTGTCCCCCCCTCCGTTTTCCCTCCCTTTCTCCGCGTTCGAATATGATCGAGCAATTAAATCCATCTCGCGGCGGCTAAATGGTATGCGCGGCCTTTGCGCGGCGACATCCACGCGGCAAGACATTTTCCCGGCGCACGCAACGAATAAATCACCGGTCCTAAGCGATCGATCACGCTCGATCCTCGATCCACGCGGCGAGAGCGACCTCTCTTTCTCCGGTGCTGCAGCATCAGAGGTGCTCTCGGCCCGTTTCGGGGGACGAGCAGCACTTTTCCGACGAGCCTGAACGGTTTCCTCGTCCCGACTTTGGTAATACCGAGAGGCCACGAAACACCGGGTACACAGGTGAAACTCTCGAGCATCGTGATCATCGGCCGAGATGCCCGATTGTATCCAATTGAATCGGTCTCACCGCGAGAATAGATTCGACCGGCCGATTGCGCGCCACAGGGAAAAGGACGAGCGGCTGAGTGAAACGCGCACGTACACACCGGTCTGTACACACGCACACCGCAAGATCGCTCGTGTCCGACCATAACTTTTCCATCCGAGGCCCCCTCGTCCAACCGGCAGCATTTTCTCGCAGACCGATAACCAACCCGAAGAAATAATTCTTCGGTATCCGCCGATCGATCCGACGGTTTCTTCTCTTGTCCCGCGCTTTTCTCACGTACCGACGCACATACATACGTACCCTTTTCCGCGAGGAACACCTGTACACTATCGCCGGAAAGTTTTGGAAACTGCTCACGGAGATATGGAACTTTCCTGCAGATTTTATTTACTGTAACACATCGCATACCGGAAGCCTGTTACAGCGAATTCTCGATATATGTCAACAACACGTCTGACAAGCATCGTCCAGGGGACATACCCGAGCCGTGTTATGTTTACCGAGGCCTCTCGATCTTCGTGGCTCCTCACGGAGTATACCCCGCGGTAGTGGGCGACATATAAAGAGAAATCACTGTAATAGAATTTTCAGTACTATTTCAAAAGAAAGCTTAGAAATCTCATTTTACATTATCCTCTGAAACGAAATTCTTCGATGACGTTGCTGGAGCACACGATGGAGCATTGTTTTTACGTCTTGTAAATTTTACAAAATGTAACGTATGCGCTTTGGACAACCATTCGTTTATGCTTTGAGTCTAGTTACCTTGGAGAAGACAAATTTTTAGAACAATGTTGCCAGGGGTACAAACCAATTGCGAGTTATAAATTAGCTCCAGCTCAGGAGGGTTCAGCTTCATCAACGCTTGCTTTAAAATTTGATCATCCATCTCGCCATTTTGTTCAAATACCCTTGACCCTTTATTGACCCTTAGCACTCAAGTGGCGAATCTGAGACTAAATCTAATATTTTACATTATTGAGTTTGTTTGTATCTAATAAATTCCTAAAAATGGAAGTACATATGCATAAACTAAAGAAAATTATATAGAATGGAAGTATTCCCGGAAGAAACGTCTGGTGTTCGAGTTAAAATACTTTCGAGTGCAAAGGGTTCATTTTAAAGCGAAATTTCTGTAAATTAAAATAAAATTTAACATAATTAAGTATAATAATTTAATATAATATAATTTAATATAATAATATAATCAATACCATAATTTAATATAACTTATTTGATGAATTTTAACAAGAACCGCAAGCTCCCTTCGAAATCGGAACTTCGAGCGGCCAGCGGATGCGCCGGGCGTGCAGCTTGTCTATCGTCCGGCTCGCATCTTCGAGCGTGAATCCTCAGCCGCGCATCAATCCCGGCATGCTAGGCTATCCGGGGAAGGATCCACGGAACACGTAGTTCGTCGTACGGTGTCCCTTCGAGATAGACTGAGCGGCTCCTCCGCGGCGCGGATCGCGACCGACTAATGTAAGCAAATAGCTCGCGCGCAGACAAATTCCCCGCGACCATATCGGGCCGCCGGAAAAATCGCTGACGTACGATCTTGTCCGCGACCATAAAGCGCCAGTCAGACGCAAGCGGAGGACTAGAGCTTGCGGCACGCCGACTGGAACACGGGCTCGTCTCGCCGCGAGAAGATCGATGACTTCCTGATCGGGACGCTCGAACCCGCTCCTCGAAAATATTTGGATGGGGCATTAGTGGACACGCGCGAGCCGGCAAAATCAAGACCGTCTCGAACGCCAGAAAAATTCTCGAATTCCATGTTTTCGAACGTGTTGTCGGTCAGTGGAAGATAAACATTGATTGGACTTGACGAGGATGCGTTTAGAGGCTGTTAAAAATCCCTCGCTTTCTTGTGGCACGAGAAGAATAATTCCACGTGGTGCTAGGTAGTGGAAACTAAACATTCCTCGACAGAAGCACGCTTAATTATCCAGAAGCTTATTCCACCGCGTTCCCCAAGTGATTCGAGCGATGACATAGTCCGGCGGTTTCCGTCGAGGGCGAAAACGAAAATCGATTTCACCGAGCGTCAAACACCGTTTCCCCGCACGTAGCGCCGGAGAAACGAACTTACAAAATCGCGATGGCGGAATCAGCATACAATGACCGTCGTTCATTGTTCCCGCAGTTAGGAGCTGTCCCCGCCGCGATCTGCAATTCAATCGGCGGCGTACGCAGAACATGGAAGCATCCCGCGTCATAAAAGTGCGTTAAACCGCGCGAACTCGAATGACACGGCACTAAAGCGCGAGCCTCGGGGGACCACCGGTGAACTCTCCGCGTGCTCCGTCGACGCGACGTGCTGCCAGTTAGAATCGTGGACAATTAAGTTCAGAAAGTTCTCCGGATTACACATACGTCGAGCGAGAGAAGGCACGGTTCTACAAAGGCAGCACACGTAGCACGGTTAAAAATCCGAAACGAAAACGAGAGTGGCTCGGTTCTCTTCTGTTCGGCATGCAGGCCGCGCATCAGCCAAGGTCTCCGCGTCGCGGTGACGTCACCGCGTCGGTTTTCAGCGATACCGTTTCAGCAGAGTTCCCTTGGATCGCGGCCAAATGTTCCCCGTTCGCGGCGAACGGATCGCAGAAATCATCTCTTTCCACCGGTTCCAGCACTTTCCATTTCCGAGAGGGTAGTGACCCCGCCGTGGAGGCCGAACACGACCGGCTGCGATCTCGGTCTCGATGTCCGAAGGAAAAGGTGTACCGCGGAAAAAGGAACTGCCTTGGGCGTTTTCTAGTGAATCGGGTGAATATCGATCATACCTGGCGGCCAGTCATGCGCGGCGCCACGGGATCGTGAAAACCCGAGTAAAATCGCGAGACTGGAACGTGCTGGTCTCGCGCGGTGGCCGCCAGCGACAGTCTAGAAATAGCCCCGGCGGATCTAGATAAGTCATTACGTGGAACGGCTCGTTAACGATTCACACTCGTCCCGTCCTCCCATCGCGCGTCTATCGCCGCGGATAGCCGCGACGGGCATGGCAGCGCGCACCGGGAAAACGATTTCCCGGCAGAGACGTCACGAAAACCGGCGTGACCGATTATTACCGCGAGCGGAGCAGCTGGTACCACGTTGTGCCAAGACACGGAATTCAGATCTCCGAGCATCGCCGAGTCATCCCCGATGGGAAAGTCACCGGAGGAAGGAAACGCGAGCGACGAGCCAGCCAGCTAGCGGATTCGCTGGAACGAGGATGATGACGCGCGCGTTCCGCGAACATCGGCGAGCCTGAATCGCGCGCGTATCAGGGTCATGACGCGCCGACGAGCGTCCTAGTCACGCGCTTCGCGGACCACCGTCCGGGAAATTGGTGGGCAACGTCGGTTGACGCATCCACGAGACCGGTTCTCCCATCCCCGGTGCAACAACTGCACCACGCACCTTGCATTCTGGGCCTTCCCGGCGAATTTTGAACGGTACCAGCTTAATTTGCATTTTATTTACCGGTTTCTAGTCAATAAATTCGAAACGCTTTTGCGATTCACAGATGACGATTTCTTTAAAAAATGGTAATTTTCAGCGTGAACCAATAAATCAGGAACGCGAACGTATCATTCTTTTCAAGATTGCCATTTAATCAAAGAGCTTTAATTGCCATTTAATTTAAAGAGAATTTTGAAAATCCTCTTTCGGTGTAGCTCACTCGTGTACTAATAGGAAATTGCATAAACATCCGCAGTCCAGTGATTAGACTTACGATCTAGCTTATCGGGATCTTCAAAGTTGGAAAGATAAAGCATTCTTCTGTGAAATCCTCAGCCAAGAAAACGAAGATCCAGTTACTTCGAATTCCACTAAATCTGCTTAAAAAAAAATGTAATTTCCATCAACAACTGCAGTGAGATCATAGAGGTAGATAATAAACTGATTCTCATTTGCATGGAACACAGAAAGGAAATGTTTGTCTAAAAGATTATAACACGCTCGACAAGGTGCAGGGGAGTTAACAACAAAATGGGCATCGACGAAACCGGTTCGTTGTTGTTAGACACATTCTTCGAACAAAAACACGAAACTATATGCACTGACTTCTGTGTGCGAAACATAGAAAGAAAATGTTTATTTAAAACTTTGTAACACATTCGTCAAGATGGGACGTTAACAACGAATTTATGACCGTCGATAAAATCAGTTTGTTGTTGTTGGATACGTTTGCATTGTTCTCCGAGCGTAACGATTTTCTGGAAAAAATTGCCGGCACCCTGTATATTCTGGTTTGTGAACCTGCACCGTAATCGCGACGCCAGCGTACTCGTTTATGGCTCGAAACAGTTGCAGGATACAGGGCGCTTTTAGTGTTAAGTATATTGCCTGGTAAAATGAATTTAAGCACTGGTGCCTTGGCTGTGAGTAATGATACTACTGCCACGCGTTGAAATCTCCGGGGCGATACCACTTCCAGGCATTGGAATCGCCCAGCGCTGGACTATTAACTCGCGGCTAACATTTCAATTTTTCCATTTCAAAATTGATGACTCCAAGCCGGTTATTTATCTCAACTTGTGTCTAATTTGTGGCGCTAATTGCCTGTCTTTAAAAAATTGCTACGCGAAAACGTTCTACATTCCTGCATTGTTTCCTCATATCGGTGCCAATTTCTGGATAGAATATTCGAATTAAAATCTCGCATCTAAGTGGCACTGCTTGTTGGTAAAGAGTCGTCACTTACGTAAAAACGTTCTACATTCTTGTCTCTTTGTATCAGTCTCGTCCTGTTCAAACTCGGAAGTATCGAATCCGCCATGGCTGCTTTACGAATGTCTTCAATGCTATTAATATATTACCTCTTTCATCGTGAGGAAGTACAATTTTTCACTGCTATTGTCCCTTTAAAAATAGCGAACAGAACACGTTCCCCGGTTCCATGCTGTTTCCACACAATCAGCCGAGACACCTGTGAGACCAGTGCCCTCGCTGTCGCACCCACGTTACCACGTCTCTCTCTTTCTTTCTTTCTCTCTCTCTCTCTCTCTCTCTCTCTCTCGCTCTGTTCTCTATCTCTTTCCAGTCCCGCAGCCTTTATCCATCCGTTTTCGTTTATTCTCGCCAGTGGCCTCCTTCTATCTCTCGGAACGGTCTTCCTCGTATCCTCGTCCTTTTCATTTACCTTTCGCGTCCTTGTTCCGCGCGCCTCTTACTCGCTCGCGTATCAAGAATCTATATTAAGGACGTGGGAATGTGAAATGACCTGTCCAGCTAGACTGTAGAAGCCCGCGGTACGGTCTCGGGAGAGCAACATTGTGTGTCAAACCCGTCTGTTGCGCGCCGCGCAGCTGACTTTGAGCTAATTATTCCTTCATCCTGATTCAATCAGCTATCTCAACAAGAAACACGCCGATTCATTTTTCCTGCAAAATGCATCTCCGAAGACGCAGCGAAAGATTTCTCACTTCTTGTGGTCCCATTTCGATCAAATAAACCGGATCGTGGCTTCATTTAACGCTAGCTTTACACAAAATGGCTTCTTCTGCATCTCAATTCTTACGATTCTAAAAAGTATCTGTAAGCACATCTTACATCATGTGTCACCCTGCTTTCAAAAGTTTCCAACAATAAACGTCTTTCGACTTTCTCAAATTAAAGTACAGAACATCTTAATTAAAAACGACTGCAATTTTGTTGTTTGCGAGCAACGATCAAACTCTGATTCACTTCGAGGAACCTCGCGTTCGCGGAGTTTCCCTCAAAATTTCACGCGGGCTGCGCAATCGCGATCCTCAATTAGAAGCGGACAGGCCGACATCCGATCGGCGTGTTTCCCGTTTTACGTAATCGCGAGGCGTGTTCGCGGCGCACGCGGCTCCCATTGTTCGGCGGGAGCGCGTCCGCGGGTTTCTGCGATTGTCACGGGTGAAAATTATTTCAGCCTCGAGGCGGTTGTCCCGTCTAATCGCGTTAACTCGCAACGTCATCCGCGTCTGTCGGCCGCGGAACGCGTGTTTGCCGGAGCATTTAGCCGGTGTCGCGCGGACAAAAGGTCGCGGCGCGAATTCGCGGAATCGGCGCGGGCCCGACGAAAATTTCGCTCTCGCTCGTCGACGATCGAGGCTCGGCGGTTCACGTTTTCCCGGAACGAAGCGTGCGCCGATCCGCGGCCAACCGATCGCGTTGACCATTTACAATCCGTTTCAGCTCGCTTGAGACAGCGCCGATTGCCCGCGCCTCGAATTCCTGTCACGTGCGGGAAACTATCGGCGAGCTCGGGTTTTTTTCTGCTCTACCTCTCTCCCACCCCCTCTCTCCTTCTCTCTCTCTCTCTCTCTCACTCTCTGGACCTCTCTCTCTCTCGCTCGCTCTTTACACGAGGAAATTGTTCCCGCAACGCGCGCGAGCTTAGCAAACGCCGTGCCAATCGCATTCCCGACGCCGGGTCGAAGAAATGACCGTGTTCGGCGCTGTGACCCCGTCCGCGCGAAATTAATTGATTCCTCGAACGCCCATTCCGACTTTTGCTTCTCTCGCTTCTCGGGGCAACCGCAACGATACGCAACAGATTTTCATTCATTTTTGCCGGGTGTTATTCCGTCGCGAGTTAACACGCTGCGAATGACGACATTTCGCGGTTTCGCTTGCTTAATTAGACGCGAACGGTAGTTTGATTTATCTCGATGTTCCGAGAAGACATTGTATCTATTAATACGATCTGATGTTACAGTAATTTGTTTCGAGAAATAGCTGTCAATTATGCAGAACCAAGTAATAAGGAAAAGAGTCCGAACGTACTCCTGGAAATGGATCTTTAAATACGATCTGATGTTACAGTAATATCGATCGGAGAAGTGGCTGTCAATTATGCAGGAGCAAGTAATGAGGAAAAGAGATGAAATGTGTATCTTTCTTTAAAGTTAAAGTCTTATATTTTCTATCTTAATAATTTTTAGTAGAAATCAATTTGAAAATTTTAATATATTATTTCCAAGTTATTACGATTATTCAAGACAGAAAGAAGCTCCTATCTGATTTCTGTTGCTTGCAATTGATGCAGATAATTTTTAAAGTTCTTCCTTCAGAGTTGAAGTCTCCTCCTCTTTTTATGTTAACAATTTCTAGCATAAATGAATGTGAAAACTTTAATATATTATTTCCAACTTATGAAAATTATTCAAGGCAGAAAGAAGCTCCCATATGATTTCTGTTGCTTGCAATTGATGCAGATAATATTTAAAGTTCTTTCCTTGAAGTTGAAGTCTTTTCCCTCTTTCTATCTTAATAATGTTTAGCAGAAATGAATTTCAAAACTTTAATAGATTATTTCCAACTTATAAAAATTATTCAAGGCAGAAAGAAGCTCCCATATGATTTCTGTAGCTTGCAATTGACGCAGATAATTTTTATTTTGCAAAAATATCCGCGGTCTAGTGACTACAATGAAACACAAGGTCAGATAGCAAGTGAAATACCCGAGCCAGCAAAGCCGATAAAATTATGCAATCTAAAACGAAAATGCTGAAATCGTGCACGGTGAAATAGACGGTCGAAGTCGGAAGGATACGGTATGAATTTTCACGAGCGGTTTTTGCGCGGCCTAACTATGGCACGGTGTGTTCTTGTACAACCGCCGTCGACAATTTGTCAAACTTTCCCGCGGCGATTGCCGCTTCACGATCACGGACAACGATTTCCCCGCTGGCGTTTTATATGGCGTTGCAAATCAGTCCGGGATTCCGGGCATGCCGGCTGATTTGTGATAATCTCCGGCGTCCATGACGGATTTGTCGCAGCCGGCCGGCCCTAAATGGCTCGCGTTTCAGCCGCTGAGAATTTTCTGCTCGCGACGAGACGCGACGCGAGGCGAGGCGGTTCGATCCCGTGCGCTGCTGCCGGTACGTGATTCGCGACCGGACGAGGACCGGCAAAAACTTGAAAACCCGTGGAACACGCGCTCGCACGCTCTTACGCAATCACGCGAATCCCGTTGTCCACCTTGTTTTCTGTCTACGGTCAAGATACGCACAGCTGACCGACTCCGGCGACGCAATCGCGAACGCGAACCCGATTGTAACGCGCGGCAGCTTCGCGTTCCGTCGGCGCGTTTCGCTTCGGAAACGATATCTTTCCCAACCATTTTGATAACACTGTCCCAACCCCGTCTACTGCGATTTATTTTACGATCGCAGTGATTAGAACTTCTTCGTTATTCGTAATTTCGTGTTGATTCTACACCTATGTATTCTCCAATGGCTATATATTGACAGTAAGAATATAGAACTTTATTTCGATCTAAAAGAAATTAATAGAAGAAGTGGTACAGTTGACAAAAGTATGACCTGATTTTTGGGAAAAATTATCACGCAGGAATTCAGAAATTTTCTGTTCTGTTACTCTCATTTGTCTCCTCTAAAGATAAAAGGTTTAAGTAATCATTGACAAACGGTGCGTATTAAAAATATCTAATGACGGTACTCACCACGCATTGAAATCGTTGAAAGATAGCTCTTACCGATAATTAACATTGCCAGGCATAGAAATCACTGAAAGATAACTTTTATCGCGCATTGAATTCAGTGAAGGATAGCTCTTACCATGCATTAAGGTCTCCAAAGAATGTCGCTTGCGACGCATTGAAGTTTCCGAAAAATTGCTTTTACCACGCATTGAAGTCTCTACAGGATACCTTTCACCATGCATTGAAGTCTCCGAAAGATAGCTCTTACCGTGCGGTGAAGTCTCCGAAAGTCATCTCTTGCCACGCATTGAAATCTTCGAAAGACACAACACCGTTCGAGTCTCCAAGAAACATCTTTTCCACGCATTGAAGTCTCGGAAACATGGTTCTCACCGTGGACTAAAATATTTGAAAGATACCACTCGTCACGCATTGAACTCTCCGGAACATGGTTCTTACCGTGGATTAAAATATTTAAATGATACCACTCGTCACGTATTGAACTCACCGAAAGACAGCTCTTTCCACGCATTGAAATCTCTAAAAGATGTCTCTTGCCATGCGTTGAAGTCTTCGAAAGACACACCGTGCTTATTGAAGTCCCCAAGAAACATCTTATTCCACGCATTGAACTCTCGGAAACATGGTTCTCACCGTGGATTAAAATGTTTAAAAAATACCTCTCGTCACTCATTGAACTCTCCGAATGATAGCTCTTTCCACGCATTGAAATCTCTAAAAGATGTCTCTTGCCATGCGTTGAAGTCTTCAAAAGACACGCTGTACATATTGAAGTCTCCAAGAAACATCTTTTCCACGCATTGAACTCTCCGGAACATGGTTCTTACCGTGGGTTAAAATATTTAAAAGATATCTCTCGTCACGCATTGAAATCTCTAAAAGACAGCTGATTTCACGCATTGAAATCTCTAAAAGGTGTCTCTTGCCACGCGTTGAAGTCTCCAAAAGTGTTCGCAGCTACCGGAAAACGCAGTCCCGAAATCCCCGGAATAAATAATATATCATCGTATGAACATTTCCTCGAAGCAGAATTAAACTGCGATCTGGACTCCCATTGACGCAGATCGGCTCGGAACGGGTTCGAGTGAAATTCAGGTTCATAAGTTCAATAGCTGGGCCCATAAAACTCGGCGTTTTCCGCGGGAGCGTGCAGCCCCGGCGGGAACTATCGGCGTCTCGGGATCTCCCATTGAAGCATTAATCAAAATAATCAATCTAGCCGGGCCGCTCACGAGTCCCATAGCAGAGTTTCTCCATAAAACCAGAAACCGGGTATCGGTAGGATTTAAACCATCGCGGCGATTCCGATCGCAAAGAAAACGCTTTCTAACGGAACGCTCTTGGACTCACGCTGTCCGCCTCTGCTTCCCTCCATCCCCGACAGACTGCTGCAGAAGTATATATATATACGTACGGCAACGGACACACAAGGCGAGCCTATATAATATTCCGTACACCGCGAAAGTCCCGCTCTCGCGGCCGGACCGCCGCGCCGCCGATGGTATAAGCCGACACGCGTGTACACTAGATCATATTGCAGCGCGGACAATGAGCGTTTCGTAGGCGGAAGCGATCGGGTCTCGAGGCCGTGCCGGTTTTCGCGTGCGGCATAGACGGCACCGTGACCTCTTTCACACAGTCGCGGTGACAGCCAAGGATCATCTGGCGTACGGGAGCCATTTCCAACGCGTCCGACCGAGCGCGCAGATCTGAGATCGTTGCCGGGAGATTATCGCCGCCGCCGCTGGTCCAGCGATCCGAGCTCGCATCTCGCGATCATTACCAGTTTGTCAACCTTCCGGCGCTATTTCTCAGGTACCCGTGACATCGATTAATCAACGCCACCGTGCTCCCTGCCTGACGCTCGAATCTCCGCGTTCAAGCTTCCCCCCGGTTCCACCGGGACGCGCACCGCTAATAAACAAGTGTATCCCCGTGGACCGTCCGGCCATTCTAATTGCCGAGCAACGAGCCAGTTTCTCACGACTGCCCTGCGCATTAGCCGATTCGAATCGCCGCGCAATTATTTGCATGCCGACCAACAATCGAAATCTTCATCGCGTTACGTAGTCAATTGTTTTACTGGGGAGCCTCTCCGTACTCCAGAATTGATAATGGTAAAATAAAACAATAATTTGATAATTGTAAAATGGTAGAACATTGTTTTTAAATTCTCTGATCATTTTACTGTTTTGCAATCGATGTCTATTCAGCATAAGTGCATCGCGGAATGATTGACTGTAAACTAAGTAACTCTTCTCTTATTCGAACGTTTCTCTACTTAGTTCGGATAATCCAGGTTCTACTGTGTCCGAGACGCAGCGAAATAACAGAGAAACAGTTATTAACATACGGTATGGGACATCCTTTGATTATCATTATAGAAAACATTCTTCGCGTTAAGCACCTACGTGATTAATTATCGTGACAGCCTCGCGATGTGATTGATCGATTATTTTTTCGAATTTGCCGGATGATTTGCCTCTCGCGTTTCAGGTACACCTTTAGCCATTCTTCGGAAGGTTCGGACCGTTATCGAGCCACCCACGCGGACGCGTCAGGTGAAATTCAGAATCCGAGCGTTTCCGGTGCGCGATGAAATATGGTCGCACGGGGAATGACTCGTGGGTTTCGTGTTCTATGGTCTCTGCGTTCGAAGCGCCCGATAATATCGATCGAGATATGCTAGAGTCCATTTAAATTCAGTTCACGTCGATTTGATTCGAAATCTTACGGACAGCGATGACTCTCTAATTAATATTAACTGAGGCACGCATTGCTATGCATTGCTTATAACAAAAATTCATTAATAATTTTAATAGATCCTCTCGATCTTTTCATAATCTTAAATTATGTCTACAAATTGTTGCTATATACGCATAAAATCCACAGTCTACTTGCAACATTGAAAATATATCTTCGGTTGTGAATAAATTTCGGAATCCCCGCTGTCATTCGAGTTCAAATTTATTCTTGACAGATTCGGGAAAGAGAAACGAGGTGTAGCATAACAGCGCTAACGCGGGAAATTGAATAGACACAGTTTGGTGACGGCGTGCTCGACAAAGTCACTTGAAAAGAATCTGACGAACGTACGCGATACTTTATATGCTCCCCGGCCGCGATGAAAGAAGTTGATCGCCACGTTGAACATCCTCGAAAGAATAAAATGGTTCCCAAGACGCGGGAGAGTATCGTCGTAAATTAGAACTCGATGCTCGTCGGTTTCGAGGCGGTTTTATTGTCGGCCGACAGGCGTCTAACTTTACGAGCGGCCGTGTGCTCAATCTCCATGCGCTACCCTGCCACCCCCTCGTCGTTGCCTCTTCTTCTAGGCATGCTAATTCTCGTGACGTGCGTAACATTAACCTCTGACGTTTAATCCGGTAGAAAACGCGGTCTGCGCGCGGTCGGCCCTTTACACCGAGCGGCCGATCCTTCGTCCTAGATATACACAGTGTCTAGTAAAACCTCTTTGATAAAACGAAACTTGATTGTTGAACTCTTGAAGACTGTAGAACATTGGAATATCAAAGTCTCCCGTGGGAAAAATTGTATGGTTCATTTTAAGCGTAGTTCCCGGCACTGGCATTCTGCCATTGGTTTCGTGACACCTTGTATAGCCGGGCAGAGTCCTCGACGAAAAGAACGGCGGATTCTGTGCCGCGCGATTCGCTATTTGCTTCCACTCGCTGTCCCCGTAAGGAAGTTACCGGGATGACTTGCCTTTCGCAGAAACCGTGGCAAAAATTTGTGGCAATAACTCACCACGCCGTTGATCTCCGGAGGAAATGTATTGTCATCGGTGGAGCCGCTTCTGCCGAGGCTTTTTTACCGTTTTAGGTAAACGATTTCGGAATTTGCAGCCTTATCTCCACTACCGCCGGGTATTACACGGCTCGGGCGTGTCTACCGGTGTCGGTGACATATATCGAGAATTCGCTGTACGACGATATTCCTGAAATATTTTATGCACTCGGATAAAATGCATTCGCGAGACGGTTCCTCGAGTGTGAAATTTCTCGCAGGAAACGAGGGATTTCCGCGGCGCAGCTGGTAATTAGCTAAAACGAAGATGATATTATCATAATCACGGAACAGCAGCCTCGTTACACGGCACCGGCGCGGCGGTAACCATTAATGAACGCAACGCGATTGGAGGTCATAAACGGCACCGGGCTTCCCAGAAGCACGCCCGGCCGGTCTATTAGTGGCGAGTAGAAGAAATCATTCGGTATGCGTCGAATGATAAGAGGCGGGCTATGAAAAACTTGATTAGCAAGGCGGTAAATCACTGTCCAAACGATCGAACCACCGGGCAATAAGAATTTCCTTCGATCGTGCCTCGCGGTGCGTTGCGGCGGTTCGAAAAAGTCGCTATGAATTTTACGTTCAATAAACAAAGAAATACCACCCGGGAGAACGTCGAGGTGAATTGGCGTGCGTTTACGACACCCGGCCAGAGACAGATATCCACGATTCTCCGCGTATCTACAACGTTCGCAGCGCGACTCACCGATCTTGTCTCTCTTCTGATTACAGTCGTTCTTCGGGCGGACCTACAACAACCTGAGCAGCATCTCGGAATGCAAGAACGGCGGTGTGTGCGTGATCAACAAGAAGAACCGCACCGCGTGCAAAGCGTGCCGGCTGCGGAAGTGCCTGATGGTCGGGATGTCGAAGAGCGGATCGCGATACGGCCGCAGGTCGAATTGGTTCAAGATCCATTGCCTCCTGCAGGAGCAGACCAACGGGAACCAGAACGTGAGCGTGACACCCGGCGCGGGATCGCCGTTCGGTCCGGGATTCTTGCCTGGCTTCCTGCCTCAGGCTCAAGGACAGCAGGGCAGCGGGGTGTACAAGAACGAGAAGGACCGTGCTTCACCTAGTCAGGAGGACATAGCCCTCCAATCGCACCTCCTACACGTGGCGATGCTGAAGCAAGAGCGCGAGCGTAGCAACAAATCGCCCCACCCGGACGACGTCGCCCTGCAGAACCATCTACGCCTTCTAGCCTGGCAGAAGGAGCGCGAGAGGATCGGCAGCAATCCCCAACAACCCCCTACAACACCCCCGAGGGACACCACACCCCCACCTTTCTACAAACAGCAACAACACCCGTCCTCGCCGATGTTCCCCATGAACTTTGCTCAAAAGGACGTCTGCGTGCCGTCCAGCCCTTCGGACGTCTTCAGACCGTTCCTCCCGACGTACAAGAGGGCGGCGGACACCCCCAGCGACAGCGGAGCGTCGTCGGTCGACGGCGGTGACGGACAGGACACCGAATCCAGGAGCAATTCGGCGCTGAGCTACTTCAAGGCCAGCGCAGCGTCCCCGACCCTCTCCGAGAGAGACTTCCCGGCCAGGAAGATCAACGCCACCGTTACCCTGACGACAGGGTATCATCCTCATCATACTCTAGGCCTGGTCTATCCACCGCCCGGCCTGGTGACCCCAGCAGCGTCGCAACACTCGCCTAGAGGCGGCGATCTATTGTTAGTTAGCCCCAGTCCGGGCGGCCTGGCCGTCGAGCAGGACGAACCGATCGATCTCAGCGTCAGATCGAGCAGAAGCTCCCCGAGACCCAGTCAGTCGTCCGAGGAGGACAACAGGTCGATCGAGAACGTCTGCGAGCGCGACAGCCCGGCGAAAGAGGAGGCGACCACGAAGAGCAAACCGTTGGACCTGACCCTGGGAGTGAAGAGGCCGACGGAGCTGCCTCTGTCGTTGTGAAGATCCCGGTGTCCTTGCAGGCCCGAGACGGGCTGGTCCCGAGTTCTGACGCACCCTCGGGTGCGGGTGAATCCTCCTTGAACATGAGGAGGATCACGGTTGGACTGATGACGGCTTCGAGAGAATCGATGGGGACGCGTCTCTCCGGGAAAACGAGAGACCGATGGGACTGACGACGACCACGAAGAGTCCGCTCCACGGCGGATCAACGTGTTCCGAGAGCAACGGCGTCGAACCGCGAGAATGTGTTCAAATCTGTACATAGGTGTCCGTCGAACCGATCCAAGAGTCGAGATTAATTTATTGCGGCAGCGGCTAGAAATCGAGCGAGACAGTCGACCTAATCGTTGATTTCGCTTAACTCTCCTTAATTCTGACATGTAGAGGTTTTTTCCGTCCCGAGTCGTGCCGCCTCTATATACGCACGGACAACGACAAATACGCGAGCATGCGAGCCCTGTGTAAAGAAACCCGGGAGAGTCGCGGATATACCGGCCAGTAGTGGAGTGCCTTAACATAATATATTTATAGAAATATTCTTTATGCATATGTACGTAGAATGCCGGCCCGTTTTAGGACAGCCGCGTCCTCGATCGGCGCGCGATCTCTCGCGTGATCCTCTTTCACGGTAGTGCTCGGTTAAATTTACATCCGTGTTCGGCTACTAAATTCTCGCGACTGGAACTTTCGTTTCGCACCGCCTTCGACGACTTCGTCGAGCTCAAAGCACCGACAATAAACGAATTTGTGGGAGAAGAGCGGTAAATCACTCGTGTAAATTTAACCGTGCACTACTGTAGTACAGTAGAACCTCGCTCGTCGCAATTAAATTGGGATTCCCACCAAGTTCTGGAATTCGTGGTGGGGATTGCGCCGGCTAAAGAAGTGTCGGGAGTGGGGGAATACGGAGTCGAAAAGTGGGAGAACAGAGCGCGCGATTGGCTACCACCTTTCGCTGCACGGAATCCCATCTTTGCACGTATTTTCGGTCCAGTTTCGTTCGACTAGCGAGGTAATACCGTACATCTGTTTTGTTAGGCGAGGCGTGCGTGTCGAAGACGCGGAAACGGCGTTCCTCGCGTACCCGTGACTCCGTCGCCGACGAATAGAGGCCAGTAAACAAAACGCACGGAAGAAGTGACGTCAGTTCGACGCAGAGAACGACCGTGCACCCAGAGTAAATTCTCAACGGGAGAGGGGGCAGGACTTCGCCTGCGAATCAGAATGCTGCTTCTGTATTTCCGCTTGGTGTACGACCTCTCGGCTGGCGTGTCAGGCGAATGTATATTTCTGTTTTCTCTGTTTTGTTTTTTCTCCGTTTTCTCTCTTCCATACTGTTCTATCGACGGAGCTTCTTTCCTTTCCATTTTGTACATAATAGCATGTAAGCGGTGAACCCGAGCGGCCAGTACCTACACATAACGCGGAATTAAATATTTTTGTTTAATCTACTCCGCATTGTCTCTGTTATTGTCGTACCCTACCTTCTACGTCCGGCTGGCGACGTGTTGCAAACAGGAGATTCGAAGAATCGGTAAGTATGCAGCTGGTGAGTATAGTCTTTGGTAAGTATTCGGGTCACCGTTGACACTAAACCTACCACGGTTGAAATGACCGGTTCCAGATTTTTTTATTTTACTATTACTGAAGTTATAAAAATGCTTTCGTGGGAAATGAAATAAATATATTGAGTGGAGCATGTATTTTAACACTGAACCTACCACGGTCAAAATGACCGGTTTCCTATTTCACAATTATTGAAACTATAAAAACGATTTCATAGGAAATTACTGAATTAACTTCTTCATTTAAGCACATATTCTAATGAAAATCGCAGTAATAAATTCAATCTTCGCCCTTCTATAAGACGTTTCACTTTTATATGTTTTGTGCTTGGCAGACTTAAAATCCAAATAAATTCAATCTCGTCATTTTTATAAAACAACATGTATCAGTTATTTTTAATACTCGGTGGGTTTAGTGTTAAGGATTTTGGGTTTAGTTTTCTGCGAATCAAGCAGGATTGAAGTACCCATAAAGGGTTAACCAAACAGAATGAAGACAGTGGTCATTCGAAGGGCTAAACAAATAGAATGAAGTCAGTCTTCATCCAAAGATTAATCCAACAAAATTGAGTAAATATTTGTCCAAAAGATTAATAAATAACCAATGTTCAAATCGAATGAAACGGAATCAACACAGTAGCCACACAGAAGCCACACAGGATTAACCAAATAGAATGAAGACAATGGTCATTCAAAAGGCTAACCAAATAGAATGAAGTCAGTCTCCATCCAAAGATTAATCCAACAGTATTAGGTAAATGTTTGTTCAAAATATTAATAAGAAACGAATGAAATGGAATCAATGCTCATCCAAAGTCAAGGTTCATGTAAAAAATCAATCAAACAGAACAAAGTTAGTCCTCAACCAAAGAATTTATCAAATAAAATGAGGACAATGTTCATCCAAAGGTTTAATGAAATAGAACGAAGTCAACGTTCATTTCTTCAGCATGTTGAAATAAATCTCATGAGATTTTCTATAATTAAAAAAAAGCTGAACGTTCATTCAAAGGTGTAATCAAATAGGATCAAGTCAACGTTCATCAAAGGTGTAATCAAACAGAATCAAGTCAACGTTCATTCAAAGGTGTAATCAAACAGAATCAAGTCAACGTCCATTCAAAGGTGTAATCAAACAGAATCAAGTCAACGTTCGTTCAAAGGTGTAATCAAATAGGATAAAGTCAACGTTCATTAAAAACAATTGATCAACAACATTGCGGCAGTAATACCCATAAAAATGAGCACATCCACAAGAAAATACCAGAATAAACCAGAAAAATCAACACCGCCCATAAAGGAAGACTATCGCCAAACTTTACACCCTTTCAAGCCCGAATCAGATCTCGGAGGATCGGTTTACTTAAAAGTCGGGAACACGTCAGAGATGCTAATGCAATCGGTGCATCCCGCACACGACGAGAGGTCCCCGGCAGCCGGGATTAATCGCACCAGGAAGCGCGAGAACGTCGTAAAATCGTTAAGCTCCATAACTCCGGTGCCCGATCATCCCACCCGGTTAACCTTGACAAGTCGATCGTTCTTTCCACGTCCGGATCATGGCGGGAACGATGACACGTCCCGTGGCTGTTGTTCCGTGCCGGGTCCACGTGACTCGTCTTCCCGGCGATTATCGATGCTAATCGCGCGTGATATTATTCGCGGCGCGATAATAACTTTACGTAAGCTCCGCGAGAGACCGGAGGAGACTCTTCGTCGGATTCCCCGGCGTAAATCGCGATCAACGATCCGGCCATGTGCCTCGAAACTCTCATCGGGACCCCGGGTTTTATTGCCGGCCATCATTCACCGTATCAAGGCCCATATATCGAATCATTCATTTCGCCCGTAATGTATACGGGACGCGGGGCCCCCGCATATGGGGCCCCGTTTCGCGCGCGGTAGGTATCGTTCGAAAAGAAAAAAAAAACTGGTACACCCTGAAAAATCGATGCCACGAACGGCATGGATCGATTTGTCGACGCGGCCCGTGATCCTATTAGGGTATGTTTATGCTGCCGCGAGCTAGGGTTGCGCTGCTATTACAGTCGAGAGTCCAAGTTTGATCTGTTACCTGGCCTAGGCGGGTCACGCGGATGTTCATGCTGGCATAATTAACACGGTGGTTCGTGAAGTAACGTTTAATTAATATGAATCTGCTAAGAGATTTGAATCTTGCTCTCCGGTGAAAGGAGACTTTGTGTGCCGAGTTTTGTGTGAGTTCGCCTATGGATACTGACAGGAAGCTGTAGTTTGTTTATGAAATTGAGGGTTTTAGCAGGTTCGATGTGAGATTCGAATTGCAGCGGTGTTGTGGTTTTTAGCGGGATGGAATCTACGGAATTGATTTAGGCTTCGAAAGTGTAGGAATAATTCATGAATACGAAGCTTTCTAGCAAGATTGTAACGTTTTTACAAAAGTTGTTTAACCTTTGCATGGTAGACACTTCTGAAGATTTCCTGGAACACGTAGGTACATGAATTTTTATGAATTTTTGTGAATTTGTTCTTTCATGTAACAATTCTTTACACGTTCTTGAACTGATTTCTTGGAGGTCAACATTCATTCTCTTGATGAATCCAAGTTAGTGGAAAGGATTACTTAATTGGAGTTTAGACAGTCTTCATTCAAAGACTAATCAAATAAAATGAAGTGAATATTCAATCAAAAGATTAAATGATATAGAACGAAATCAATGCTTGTTCAAAAGGTGAATAAAATGAAGTCAATGTTACTATAAAACAATGTCAATGTTACTGTAAAAGTTCATTCAAAGAATTAATCAAATAGAACCAAGTCGATGTTAAGTCAAAGAATTAATCAAATAGAAAGTAGTCAGCCTTCGTGCAAAGGATGTGTAAAATAAAAGTATGCAAATGTTCATGCAAATAATACATTGAAGAACGAATTCAATTCCCATCCAATGTATTTGACACATAAAATGAACTTAATGTTACTATAAAACAATGTCAATGTTACTGTAAAAGTTCATTCAAAGAATTAATCAAATAGAACCAAGTCGATGTTAAGTCAAAGAATTAATAAAATAGAAAGTAGTCAGCCTTCGTGCAAAGGATATGTAAAATAAAATTATGCAAATGTTCATGCAAATAATACATTGAAGAACGAAGTCAATTCTCATCCAATGTATTTGGATGTTCTATCTATAAAACAATGTTAATGTTACTGTAAAAGCTCATTCAAAGAATTAATCAAATAGAACCAAGTCGATGTTAAGTCAAAGGATTACTCAAGCAGACTAAAGTCAATCCAAAGGATTAGCAAAATTGAATGCAGGCAGTCTCCGATCAGAGGATGAGTTACAAAGTGAGGTCAGTCATAATCCAAAGAATTAATCAAGTAGAAATAAGTCAGTCTTCATGCAAATGATACGTGAAATGAAATTACGCCAATGTTCATCCAAACAAAACATTGAAGAACGAAGGCAATTCTCATGCAATGTATCTGACAAATAAAATGAAGTCAAGGTTGATCCAGTGGATTGGTAAAACAGTGTAGAGTTAATGATCATCCAAAGGATAAAACAAATAGAACCAAGTCAATGTTAAATCAAAGGATTAACCAAGCAGACTAAAGTCAATCCAAAGGATTAGTAAAATTGAATGCAGGCAGTCTCCGATCAGACGAGGTCAGTCATAATCCAAAGAATTAATCAAGTAGAAATAAGTCAAAGGACAGATGAAATAAAAATGTTCCTCCAAACAAAACATTGAAGAACGAAATCAATTCTCTTCCAATGTATATGACAAATAAAATGAAGTCAAAGTTGATCCAAGGGATTTGTAAAACAGTGTAGAGTTAATGTTCATCCAAAGGACAAATCAAATAGAATAAAATTAATGTCGACCCAAAAGATCGCAGAAATGGATCGAAGTCAACGTTAATCCCAATTCCTCCAAAAATCGCGTTCGCGACGCGAACGACGGAGGATCGCAGTCCCCCACCATGGCGGCAGTAAGTTATAATTCTCTGCGGCGGGTTGGTTCATTAAAATCATCCCTTTCCTGTCGGCCGGTCGTTACGGAGGATCGTAGCCGGTGTAAAGGTGCCCTTAAGCGAGTCTCCGCGGAGTACGGGCACGTACATGGACCGAACGCGGATCGCATTCGCCGAGCGGAAAAGAGAGGTACGCTCGCGGAGGCTCACGTACCGGCTCCTTGGTATCGTGTGTACACGGTTACACAGTCGATCCAGGATAACAAACGGGCGAGACTCGGACCAATGCGTCAGTCCGCGGCGACTGGTTGCACCACCCGAGCAATAAGCAATCGCTTAGACTCGTCATGACTCTATGCATGAGTTGGGCAACGCTCGAGTACGATACACTCGTGTACACCCGTGTAGTATAGCTCGGTACGCAGGACGCGATTTTGCCCGGCAAGCGTTCCCTCGGCCTCTCGCCGAGTGAAATATCGCCGGGCCCGGGGTTACCGGTTAGGGTTCGAGAGATCGACGTCGGCCGCTTGATCCGCTCTGCGGGAGAAACTGGAGCGATCTCGATCGAGCGGACCTCCTTCGACGAGAGCTCCTTCGCGATTCCTTCCCGGTCGCGCACCGATCGATCCGCCGATCTGGATCGGATGACTCGTTGAATCCGCATGAATACGCTCACTGAATTCAAAAGCGCCATCGACTTATGCGGGATCCAATAAGTCAAATGCACCTAATATCGCTTACCAAATTTTAAATCGTTCGTCCTTCACGGTAAGAGACGTTTTTGTATTAACCTCACACAAAAGAAGCATTATCTCCGTTTAATGGATACCAAGTGAACACTTTAGGGATTACGTCCATGCATCGTATATCGCGTATTAAATCTTGATTAATTTATACATTTCCGTCGAGCGATTTCTATTAATGCTGTATTTAATAAATGTTTCCATTTGCGCGCACGTTGCTGAATCCTTTAATCTTGTTAATGGCCGCGCACGTCCCGGAGCGATTTTTTCATTTCGCCGGGTCATTAAGGTGTCTCGTACAATAGCATTAAGAGCAGTAAAACGGCTCTTAATTCATCCGTACGTAAAATTAATTTATTCCGCTCATAATCTGTCCTGAAGCGTTGGATCATTTATGCGTCGTTCGAACGAGAATTAGAAGCGGTTCAATGGCTATATCTCGCGTTTAATACGCGATTCGAGGTATTACCCGTTCTCATGTTACGGGCGTTTCAATGTTACCGGCGCCATCAACTTCTTCAACCGTAAACGGAACACGCTCGATACAGGTGTACAATAAAATCTACACGCACGCGTAATTAAGGTAAACATTATCCCAATTAATAAATCATTTGCGTGCGCCGGAATCGATCGAACAGCTGGACCACAGCCGCGGTCGTGGAACTTTCGCTCCGCGTCCGGAAGTTGTTCGCCGACGGGGTCCGCCAAAAAACCGCTTAGAGCGCCTGCCGTGTAAACCAATTAACCCGCGGAAGACCTATCGTAAAATTACCATTGCCAGGCAGGTTTCGAGGCTAAGAAATTATGCGTGAAGCTTTAAACCCGGGGAGATGCCCTTGCATTGGCTAAACGAGGCTGCGCAGCGCGGCGCGCCGACGTTGATAGGTTCATTTGCACAAAACAAAAACCGTACGGGATAGCCAGCTCGCGGCATTGTTGGCGTGCCGATCGGCGACTTCCGGAAGTCCTTTGAGAATCAGCCTTTCAGACTGGCAAACGAGACGTCTTGGCCAATACCGATCGGGATGCCTTTTCTCTTTCGCGCACCGCAGAAGATCCTCTGCGAAAGGAGAAACCCGCGCAGTATAAAATACGAGCGAACATAGCGCACCGAGCGCTCGATGTTAACAGCTCTCCGGGGACCCAGGAGACTATCGGGACCCGGCTGCGGGCCCCGAACGCGGACACGCATAGCCATTGATCGACTACTCACTATACCACGCGGATCGCATAAGAAGTCACCTCGTAGAACACAACCTCCTCTCTGTCCCCCATTTTTTCTCCACCTTCTCTCTTCTTCCTCCCCTACCTCCCCTCCTCCCCCTCCTTGTCTTCAGGCCGAGCGAATTAACGACCGCGTGGAGAGAGAAGGACAACCGTAATGAGCTTTAATTGATTACACCGTACGCGTACACGCGTAACCACCGGCTGCTAGACCGGTGAGTAATGAGCCGCGTCTTCGCGCGATTATTAATTCATAAAGTGCGCCAGCCACCTGCGACTCGAAGGATAGCCTCGGACGCTCTGAAATGTTTACGCGACAGCATCCTGTAGAGAGCCGGGGCCCGAAAAAGTAAAACGAGAGGCCCGATAGCGCCCGATCACGCGATGTATCGATAGTCCTGTCAGTCGAAGCGCTCGAGAGCCGATAGAGGATCGACGGATCTCGTGTTAATATTCAATACGGGCCTTCATTTTTGAGAAAGGATGTAGCTCGCAGATCGCGAAACGAACGTCGATTGTAGTTCTTCTTTAATAATAAACGGTGTTGTTTGATACCCTGCTCTAGGTAAAAGGATCTTTAATTGATCGCTGATACGCTATTGGATAGCTTATCAAGAAGAAATATTCTTTTGCTAGGCACATGTCAGAAACTTTTCTAATCTTACGGTTGAAAATCTCAATTTTAAGAAGACCGAAAGATTTTCATAGATTCTTAGACATTTTAGATTATTTTTACTGCCTGTAAATTTTGTATATGTAACGTTCAATGAATGTTGAGCATTTCTCTTTGCTTTTCTTTTTTATGTCTATCGTTTCCATTAATTTTATGTATTTCTCAGTTTTGGTCTGAATCTTGACATTAAAATTTTGGTTAACCCCCTTGGAAAGTAGTCCACCGCTTGTGACATAATTGTAAAACGTGATGATCACTATATAGATTAATAAAATCGTTGCCTTGTGCTGAGTTTACATTTCCAATCCAGTTCTGGATCACTACTGGAATAATGTAAACATATTTTCCGTACCAGTACAACAAAGTTTATGCACACGGCTCCGGTGATAGTGACCAGGAAAATCGAGCGTACATTTACGCTCCGATGATAGTGACCAGGAAAATTGTATATACACGGTAACGATGCAAATGGGTTAAGATGAAACGGCATGTGTTATTTGCAAATCAAGCATAAACATCTACAACCATACACCGAATTTCGAATCCGTTCACCGTTGGACACTGGAGACCGGAGCAGTGTCTCCGCGAGAAGGTTACCGTAAGAAACGAAACAATGACTATCGGCGACCAGACTGATCCCCGAGTGGTCGCGAATAGTCCGAAAGCGATTCCTGGACGAAATACAAGCGCGGGAATCGGTCGGAACGAGACCGGCACTACCGTACCGGCCGTAATTGCCCAATAAAATTATCCTAATGGCGAGCGAGCTCTCCGGGCAAGAGCAAATCGCGCGCGCGAGAGCGCGCCTCTCGTTTATGCGGTTCGAGATACGGAGTGTCCCGTAGGATTGTGTGGAGTTGGAGCACTCGAGCACGGTCGCAACGGTCGCATCCGCCGGATAAAATCCGCGGTGAAAGCGCGGTGTTCCCGCTCGGGAACGCGTCCCATAAAGAGCGATCGACGCCGGCGCGGCGAGAACGACGAGACGCGCTCGGCCCTCGATCCAGATTTCGATAGTCAAAAGGGACGACACTCGGAACTGGTCCAACGCGTGGTTCGACTTCCTGCATGCCCATATACGCGTCCAGCTGGCTGGAAACGGAGCGAGAAGAGGCGCGGAGAGGAGCGAGAGAGCGCACGCTGGGTGCAGCCTACGACGTCGTCGCGAGCCATCCTCTTCGGCCTCGGGAGGGAGAGGAGAGCCGAGGAGCGGAACCGTGGCGTGCACGGAGAGCGTTAGGGGTTAACGAGGGCCGATCGTGCGATCGGTCGATCTTTCCCAAGAGCCGAGGCGGCCCAATTAGAAGGCACGTAAAAGCCGGGCGCATAATCAGCAATTTGTATTGTTGAAGGATAAGGCTGCTCTCTATGGACGACGGAATCCCTCTTTTTCTCTCGTCAGACCCCTTTTCTTGCCTCTGCTATTCTCTCTCGCTCTCTCTCTCTCCTCCGCTCGATCCTCCACTTTGCGGAATAACTTCATACGAGCCACGGCCGAGAGGCGATAGAGTGCCGAGATGATGAAGAGCAGCCACGGGGAACACGTGGGAGGAGACGGGGAGGGGGTGCCGCCCGATTAAACCTATGCAGTCGCCAATTATCGGCAATTTGATCCGGTTATAACTCAATTTAAAGTAATTGGGCCGCGCCGAGTATTGCACGCTGGGTTCTTCCTTTTGGCGCGTTTCGATGTGCGCGCACCGGGGGAACGCACGCGAACGGAATGAGAAGGACGTCGCGGGGATCACGTTTCAAGCCGACCGGGACTGCTACGTCGCTCTTAGCACCCTCCGGTGATCGTAAATCGCCGATCCAGCAGACGATCTTCGGAGGAAGCGCGCGCTGGCTGACCGGTATGCTCCCGATACCACAACCTGGCACTTAGTTTTACTCGGGAGGAAATGGTAACGTCTTATTACGACGTTACGCTCCCGATGCGAATTTTTCGGCGAGATTGCCACCTTCTCCGCCGGATACGCTCGTTCGGCTAATCGCTAGAGCGATTTTAAGGCCAGGTGCGATAGGGGAGTCCGATTTAGAGGGAGGGTCCGGGGTGCCTGTTACGTTCCTGGAGAATCGAACCAATCGCTTTGTAGAAGTCGAAAGTCACATATGCATCATTTTGCGGCTATGAATATTTTTTATTTAATGAACTTCTCTTTAGGATACGCGCGGCCATAAAATATGAGGCTTCGATGTTGCTGTGGGAACATTTCACAATAATTACCTGTTGAAGTGACTTGGATGGTGATAGTATCGGGGAAGAATCTAGTTGATGCTCATGTTTTCAGGTTGTTGAAAATATTACAAAGATGAGGCAAGCTTTAGTGAATTTCATTTGAAACAAAGATAAATTATTATAAATTGTTTCTACCAATTTCAAACACTTCAGTTTCAAGTAATAATGGCAAAATGTTTTGTGTTAATATCTACTAGATTATTTTCAAACAGTGTTTCATTTGGTAAAATTTGGTAAAATAAAAAGTGATAAGGGAATTTTTATAAATCAAAATGTTAATTTTAAAACATTGTCAAAAATGGTTCACATCTGAAACAATTCATTAAAAAGATATTTCTGGGTATTTCAAATACAGAATGATATAAAAAGTCTTTTCACTTGATAATCTGTGATACAATTCCGAGAAAGTTCATTTGTTTCTTCAACTATACTAAGAACTATATATTCAAAAAAATAAGCTGTCAAAATATTTCAGGAGCCATTTATCAGATATTAAAATGATATCCATGCTCTAACGAAAACCACTCCAATTCATCCCAAACGGTTTTTCAGATTGTAATTATTGTCACTATAAAGATGCTTCTATGCAGAACGGTGGAATAAAATTGATTACGCCAGCACAGGTAATAAGAGCCGTAAAAAATCGAAATAACTTCAATCTAGTATTTTTTCCAAGGCCCCACATACCAGTTACTTTTAGCTCAGTTGGTATAGCGTTAACCAGTTAGCGACCTATTTGAAAAATGTGTACCTAAGTTGCGTCGCAAAAATTAACCGTATAGCTGTTTTGACGAGATACTCGTCATGATACAAAATATTGCCATTTCTTCATGACGAGCATACTTGTCAAAAATAGCTAACTGGTTAACACTAGAACTACCTTACCAGTCAAAATCACTGGTTCCTAATTTTTTCTTTCACAATTATTGAAATTATAAAAATGTTTTCATCAGAATTGTTTGAATGAACTTTTTCATTGAAGCACATGTTGGAATAAAAATGGTATTAGGTTTGAATAGATGTAGTCTTGTCATGATTACAAAGCAATATTCATCATTAGTATTTATTACTCGGTAGTTCTAGTGTTAAGGTTGTGCCGGTTTGAACGAGGGGTATTTATTATTAGTCGGATCCCGCGGCTAGAAAAGTAAGACGAGCGGTGAAATCGCCGAAAGAGCAACGAGCTTTCGCCCGATCGAGTAATCGAGCCCGAATCGCGCCGACGGTTTTTCTGCGGTCGCACGAACGACGAGGCGACCTTGTTTCGAGATCGAAGATAGCCGGAAAACGGCTACCGTGAGCCGCGGACGAATCGCGATCCGAGGGGGATCGATCGAGGCGCGAGATCGGCGAAGAAGGAAGCCCGCGAACGACGGTGGGCTCGGAGCGGCGCGGCGCGGAGCGGAGCGTGGCCGGGAGATTTCCGTGAGAGCCGACGTGATCGAAAAGCCAATATCTGTTGCGCTCGATCCCGGCCGCAGGGAGAAACGAGCCTGATCCGCCTAATGAACCGATCGCTGTATCGATTAGCGCCGGTTAAGAGCGATCGATTGCGTGTCTTGTCAAATTTGTCAACGGGTGCGAATCGGCCGCAGACATAACGATCACGCCGGCCAACTCGCTCGACGTTCTCTTGCGAAACCCGAGGCACAGCCGGGAACGAGAATCGTGGCGAGGAATGAGGGACGAGGAGGGGACACGAAACACAGCCGTTTCGATCGCGGGACGCGTGCCGGGATGCTACCGTTCACGTGACTCCTCATCGCCAAAAAATACCCTCCCTCATTCACTCATTCTACAATTCCTGTAGAAAAAATTAATCTCCTGCGTAGGTGCAGCGATTAGAACTGGACTGCGGATTTTATTTCTCATAAAATTGACTAGCTTAAATACTGAATTCTGAAGACAGAAGAATTTAAAAATACTGAAGGTACCTAAAATTTTATAAAAATGGAAAGAACCCAACCTCCCTCATTCGCTCATTCTACATTTCCTGTAGAAAAAATTAATCTCCTGCGTAGGTGCAGCGATTAGAACTGGACTGCGGATTTTATTTCTCATAAAATTGACTAGCTTAAATACTGAATTCTGAAGACAGAAGAATTTAAAAATACTGAAGCGTTCTGTTCGATTTACCAAATCTGTGAAGGTACCTAAGTATTATAAAAATGGAAAGAATGAATTAACTAGCCTAAATACTGAATTCTGAAGACATTAGATGAATTTAAAAATAGTGATGCGTTCTGTTCGATTTACCAAAGATGTGGAGGTACCTAAATATTATAAAAATGGAAAGAATGAATTTATTTCGATTTGACATCAATTCTCACAGGAACGTGTTAATAATCTCAATAAATGAATGGGTGTCTAGTCAAGGGGCATACGTTGAATTTGAAAAACCAGAAAACATAAAAATAATTCGTTGCTCCATGTAGCAATGAAAACTAATGTAACGTTCTATAACATAGAATCTCTAATTCCATTGTTAGTTACTAGAAGCTTTTCCAAAAATTGGCACGCATTACATGGGAAAGTCCATTTCAGAAAATTTGTAACCCCTCCTTCCAGGCATTCACTTAAGAGCCAAGGGTAGTCACGTGACTTTTGCAGAGTGAGCAGGTCGATAACTGCCATATAATTTCCATTCAGGATCGTTTAAGATACGTTTTAGTCTTGATCCGACGGGTCTTAAGTCTGTAACTAAACTTGTCACATTTTTTGCTCTGTATTATCGATATCATGAATTCCGAATGAAGACAAAATATAGCTCAATTTATGAGCTACAGAACGATCAATGAGAAAACTCATCCAATGGCACAAAAATGCTTGGATTCCACGGCATGCACATAGTCAATTTTCGACCCACTTCTATCGCTTATATTACCAAATATCTGCATAATCTCGTCAGCTGATGACCAGCGCGCGCTAGATTGGACCTTCCTCTTTCGAACGAGCCCTTTCCCAGCGAAAAATATTCTCATATAAGGACGAAAAGTTGAGGCACGTAAAATCATTTTTCGCCTATTTTTGTCGGTAACCCGGTCACTCTACCTTATCGCCAATCTACGAAGCCTTGGCTCTTAATTATGAAATAGAAAGCCGATCGTCCAAGGTAGATGGAGTGATCAAAAAATTGCAGAACGTCGCTGTAAATGATCCTAAGCATCGTCAACTGCACAGCTATCAAAAAAGGTCCGGGATCGAAGGCACGGTAGAAGTCGTCCCCCCTCGCAGCTAATTGAGTTTCCTTATGAATTCGTTAACGACAGTCTCGGGTGCATGCGCGGCGTCCGCGGCAGACGTCTTCATCACGCTTTCACGCAGCTCGGTCGGCCGGGTCGGTTGGTTCGGTGGTAGCAGCATCTGGTTACTTTCTGATCGAAGGAACGAGGAACGAGGAACGCGACCGTCCGTGGGCGCGTACACGCGGAGAAACTTGATCCCGGCGGAGGAGAGGAGTAATTATTAATGAAGATCCGAAGGACCCGACGGCCCCGGCCGGAACATTCGTCATCCTTCTCCGCTCCTTTTCCTGATCCGGCGAGTCGACCTGCCGCGCGTGTTCGTGTTCCTGTGCGTGCGCGTGCGCGTGCGCGTGTGCGTGGCGTATCGCGTAGAAATCGAAGACGCGCGCTTTATCATCGAGGGGAAACGCGGCCCTCGTGCGACTCCTCGAAACGTTAAACCCGCTCGACGGCTGATTTTCCGGAATCGGGAGGACGAATGGTTTAGAGGGCCCTCGGGGGCTACGCAGTTGCCAGCCCCGCGATAAGGATCGTTATCGGCGCTGGTGGCGCTAATCAAACGGGACATTTCCATTCGGCGCCTGACAACGCAATATTTTTCGTGGACCGCTCGAATTCGTCGCTCGTTAACCTCTGTCACTGGCAACCGACCACGAACACGCGTTTTCCTGTTTGCCTCTTCCGGGGACCCGGCCAGCTTGGACGAGAGGGAATTAGTCGGTTCACGTTCACGTGGCCGGGTACCGTTTAATCGATGCTGAATCTTCGACTCGGCATCTCAATAATTGTCAACGATCTTGTACCTATTTAGTATCGGAATACCTACGGATCGTTCCCGGGGAAAAGTTACGGCGCATGCACGGCTAGATGGATACGGGACACGCTTGGAAACTGGGAATCAATTAGGCGTGATGAGACTTTTTATATCCGCTCTTGGAATGCGATTTGTCGGAGGCTCGAACAGGGTGGCGAAGCTGCTGATGAAATCCGGTAACAGCATCTTTGGAATGAACTTTGGAATCAGCTCATTGCTGAGGGCGCTCGCGACTATCCAGTTGTTATCGCTAACGCCGGAGAGCGGTCCGGTCGTTCACAATTTTAGTGATAACAGAGAATAGTATATACGTACAATTATTATATAATAATACAGTATTGTGCCATTACCACGTAATAAGTGAAAATACATTGACCCCCTATTGAATAAAGTAATACCGACAAACGTTTATTATATAAACCAAGCTTAACAAACTCTGCTTTATTATATAAACTACATTTAATTAACATAAAGTAGGAGACACACTCGTAATACATGTGGCGTTACAAGAACCAACGATCAGAACGGAGCAGCAGATGCGTGCGCATCATTCGCGTGCATGGCGTCTTATAATGCTGTAACACCCCCAAAAATGGTCAATCACAATTAAAATCTGAATAACCTTCTTAAAAATGGACCAAACGGCTCTAGTTTCTCTGTGAAGCTAGAAGCATCAGTGTAGTATACGCCTAATGAAATTTTTGAAAAAATCAATGGAGGTTCAAAGACGATTACTCTTTCTCTTATAACATTCTAATATATAACAAATAAATGATTTCTATGCTTATGTGGTTACTCAGTAAATTATCGTGGGTGTCATTACTCTCGGTAAAAATGGCGGAAGAATAAATACCAGATATATCTATTTGCTGATACGGCTTTTCTCCACCTAGGTTGCCAATTCGTCCCAGCGTGCGACAGGGAGTTTGGCGAAGGCTCGAGAGCAGTTCTGATCCGTCGCTAGGCGCGAGGCAATTTCCCTGAAACCCCATTAACCCTTCGGAGATGAACGACGAAGAGGCAGGGAGCAAGGTGGTGGGACGGTCTCCGAAGAGGGATAAGGACGGACAGGCGCGAGGAGGATCAGAGGGGAGGACGTGGAGGATCGCACTTGTCGCTTGCCAGGTTCCTCCGGTGTGTTGCATCGCGCGGAGATGCGCCGAGGTTCTACATAGTTGGCTCGAACCGCATGAACCGATGCGATGGTAAGAAGGAGAGGAGAACGAAAGCGGGAGGGCGGAGGAGAAAGAGAAGAGAAGAGAAAGAAGGAGGCGGAGGAGAAGGAGGCGGAGGAAGAGCGAGAAGAAGAAGAAGAGGCCCTCGCGAGGCGAGGGGTCACAGCCGCTTATGTAAACCATATAGAAGCACACACTATCTAGCAGCGCGCCGTTTATCTAATAATATTATGGTGCAACGCCAGCGCAACCCATAACAGGCGCTCGGGATGCACTGGCCGCGATGCATATAGATACACTTAGGGCCGAGCTCATACGCCTCTATAGGGTAATGCTCGTGTATACGCCGAGCCACGGCGCAAGGTGTGCGCTGTCCACGACCCATGGGGGTGTGCGAGCACTTGTACAGATACTATCAGCAGATATTTCGTGAGATAGAGGATATATCCCGGCGATATTATCGCCGCGGAACGAATACGGTTCTCGCGCCGAGACTCCGCGCGGACCCTGCGAACGTAATCGAGCGCACGGGAATTTGTTTGCCATCCTCGCCGGCGAATTTTCGACGTTTTTCCGACTCCCCTCCCGTTCCCCGAACCCGCTCCTTATTTGGATTCCCCGTTTGTCCTCGGAAAAATTCGTACACACAGGATGGCTTGAATAAAGCTTTGCTAGCTCGTTTTGACTTTAGCTTTTGATTTTTAGTCTCCTAATTATAAACTGGTTTTGTTGTAATTGACAATATACAGCATAACTGTACAACTACACATCAACTACACATTTAATCACATACCTAACCCAATACCAGCTCAAATAATTAGAGTAGGCCTGGGTGGGCAACTTCTTCCCCACCGTCACTTCACGAGACTCACTACCAGGTTCCCCCACCACTGGCCATTTCATATTACCATTTTATCTCTTCTGGAGACAACCTTCTACATAGGTTCCTGTCCTCCCTTCTCCCACACTCCATACAAGCATGGTGGGGGGTTCCAGGAGTGGGAAGACCACTCGCATGTGGCTCGCGAGCCACCAGTTGCCCTGGCCTGAACTAGACAGTGGATCTTTCAGTTTCATCAGTCTGCTCAGTTTCTTCTTTTACCTGCTCATTTCTATGCATAAAATCAATTATAAATATAAAATAAATTAATAAAATCATTTAATAGCGAACCCAGAGAAATTTTGCTTAATGCCATATAAAGTAGACCAAACAAGCTTTTGGGACAATTACTATATACCTCGATGAAAAAATCTATAAAAGAATCTTTTCTAAAAAGAATTCTAAAATCTTCGGGGAAAGAATAACAGATAAAACATACACCTCCTACAATTACTTTGACAATAATTTCGTAAGAGAGTTACAGACCAAAGGAAGACTAATATAAGATAATAGCGTCAGACGATCACCTAGAACATTGGAAGAAAAATCGATTTGACGAACAAGCATATCTCGAATAGCGCGATCGATCGCGCCTCGCGGGGCGGTTCGAGACTGCTCGCCGTTTAACAGTTCATAAATTCGCAATTCGCAAATCATTTGGCCGAGAGCGGTTCGCATGTATATCGGTTCCACGCGCGACGACTCACGGGGTCGCGAGAAGACCGTGAGGGTTTCACGCACGGCTCCGTGCGCGGAGCGGAGTTTTGACGGTCGTAAGTTCCCGTGTAATGACTTAGAGGATTGGATCCGCTCGACCCGCGATTTACGCGGCTCGTAAGTCGCCCGCTCGACCGGGCCGACTTACAAAGTTACACGCGTCCACCTCTAATAGAACGCCTCGTAATTTCGACGCTAACGATCGCGGAACGCAACTTCGATTTCACGCCGGTTCCCCGTCGCGTTCGGTTCGCGCGACGCGATCGTGCGACTCTTCGATCGTAACTGGACCTGCGAACCTCGTGTCACTGGAAGGTTACGATAACTCGTGCCGTTTTTGAACTTGGTATATTTATAATGCTCGTAATCGGCCATCGATCAAAATAATTATCATTACGGTGAGTTCTCGATATGTGGCAACTACACGGGTCGTCCAGGAGACATACCCGAGCCGTGTTATGTTTACACTCCTCGGCGTCCGAGGCTTCTCGAGCTTCGGGACCCCGCGGTAGTGGGGATAATTTCGCGACGCTTGTCATCGAGGCCTTGGCGACATATACAGAGAGATCACTGTCTTCTTATTTTCATGAATTCAGTGGATGGTCTGGTAAAAGGGCGTGTGCTGCGTTTTGTAAAACAAGAAATTGTCATGTGCCAATTCCGATAATGCTTTCGTATAAACTACTCGTACTGAGAAAGTCCTTTTCGCATGATACATACATTTTGCGATTCATTTTATACTACAAGAGGAGAGAGATTGTTCAGAATAGTATACAAAGTGTACAACATGTTATTAAATATATCATGACAAGAGGTTACCTGTCCCGTTTCTCCAAAAAACGGGGCGTCAGAAAAAAATTGTGTTACAAAGAGTCAACGCGGGCAATTCAAGTTTTTAGCGGTTCGATCATTTGTCGAGTTGCGTGTTCGCAGTGAAACGCTCCCGCAGGAAAACTGTGCGCGCACTTGTCCGACCTAAAGGATCAAGTTCCCCGGGATGACTGATGGTGAGGGCGGTGGGGGGACGGTTCGGCTCATCGAGGTATTATTAAGAGACTCGTCGAAGCCGTTTAGACGAACCGGCAGCGGGCAAAAAGCGACACAGAAATATAAGCGAAGGTCCGCGTGACACGGCGCACTTACCATTCCGCCGGGCGGTTGAATGTCTTCGGGTTGTCAACAAGATCGTCACGAATATCTTCGGGCCGCGACGTGGTTTGATCCCGGTCGTCGGGGAGATCGGCATCGGACGCGGCAAAACACACGGCGACGAAGACGAACGTATCGGCGGCCGCAAAAGTGGAACGATAGGCGGCTTTAACGGCGGCACACGCGTGATTGCGGGCGATCACGCGTCTACTTTAAAGGTTAATGCCGGGACGCCAGAAAAATGCCGGAATTAATGCGTCGCGTGTGCTACTGGTTGCGTGCTCGATGACCATTCCCGGTGGCCCACGGGAAAAAAGGCAACAAGGCTCCGTGGGTAAATCGGCGTAAACACACGAGCGCCTGTGCGCGCGCGCGCGCGCACGGACACGGGATCGGAGAAATTCGACGCGTCTTCTGCGAGAGCTACTACACCGGAGGAAGTCTGTTAGCGGAATCGGTATTGCTGGCCGGTGGCTATAATCGGATCTACTCCGATATCAACGCGATTACAGGCTACCGGCGATCTCTCGGACCGACGATGATCTCAAAATAACCCGATTTAGTCACAATGTAGCTGCCCGGACTCCGGTATTCTCCCTGTTTATCTCGCACCTTTTATCTCTGCCCCGCGGCCATTCGTTAGATTATAACACACTCCGAGCATCCATTAGCGACACTTTGTGCCGACTGTTCGCCGGAATTTTATTAAATTTCTGCACGCAGACCGGCCCATTTGAATAATGATGCTGCACGGGTAATTGTGACGTCAGCGTTTTGTAAATTACACTGGAGGGTGGTTGACATCTGAATAAGCCTAATAACTCCTTTATTATACTACATACAGTGTGGATAAATTGATCATATGAAATTAGCGCTTGAGTAAAAATATTTCGAACCGAAACAGGGAATATATTCGATTCCTCAGAATTGTTTCTCTGAATTTTGCAAACCTGATGCATGTATAAAAATCATACAGTCTAGTAAAAAAAAAGAATTAAAAATCATGTAAAAAGATCAAGGCTTGCTTCTGGGTCAAATTAAAGTACGTTTGAAACAAATTCATCATCATCTTGTCACATATACAGGGTCATCCGTTTTTAAACGGCCAAACGTCAACCGGCTATAGAGGACCCCAAATGGAACAACTTTCACTCCTAACACTTTTTTTGATTCGAAGTTATTTCATTCAGTCTCCACGGCGTGCCCCGTGTCAAAAAAACCAAGATCCAAACAATCATACAAAAAAGTTGACTTAATAAAAAAGATGCCCCTATTTATTTTAAACCAAACAAAGGAAAAATCATCAAGATACATAATTGCAGTCCTAATGTATTTAATCTTAAGTGAACGCAAAAAATGACGGGTTTTTGCAATTATCTAAAAATCAAGACCGAATAAAAAAAAAAGTGTTAGGGGTGAAAGTTGTTTCATTTGGGGTCCTCTATAGCTGGTTGACGTTTGGCCGTTTAAAAACGGATGACCCTGTAGATTTACTATATTCGATCCGATTGAAACTACAAGGGAAGTTGTTCTTCTTGGGACAAACGTAATTCTTCGGAGCTCAGCCTGCTTTTCGAGAAGCGACGCGATAGAAAAATTTCGTCGAACCGTCTCGAGTGTCAGAGTCGATTTTGCAAACCGGAGTCGATCCGGGAGAGCGGTGACACAATCGGTCAATTAATCCGGCAGAACTCGTCCGCGGCGGTAATTGAATGGCTGACAATGGCGCGCGGTACGATCGCACGAAACAATTTGCTGTCGCGACTCGTTAGCGCGGGACGTTGACGTGCAATCGTTCCCGATTTCGATGGCGGCCGCTAATAAATTAACCCGGCGGATCCCTGCGGGCGAGCGACGACGACCAGCGTTCCGCTCCGACGCGTAATTAAGTTCGCCGGATCGGAGAGCCCGACGCTCGCGACCCGAGGTCGACGCTTCTCCTCGCTTTTCTTTCTCGCCGGTCTCGGTGTCCGTCGTCGTGTCCGTCACCTCGGCCACGTTAATCTACTCCGATCCGGCCGGCTCATGCGTGAAGACAAAGCGCGGCGACTTCGACGTCCGACCATCGATCTTTACGGCCCGCGGGGCCATTTTTACGGTGCGCAATTGAGTTACCTTTATGACGGATCGACCAGCCGCGCCGCGCCGACGCCATTCGACGCACCGAGAACAACAAAAAAAGAAAAACGGTGAAAACGAAACAGTTTGACGCCTTCATGTTTCCTGTTCATTACCATCCGCGAAACGCTCGTTCATGCCAATATTCGTTTATTCTTAGTCCGGTTTTATGCCACCTTCCGGAAACGCTTGGATGCAGCTGTTCAACGAGATGACCAATTATTAGGATTTTATTATGGCGTGGATGTTTAATTATTAGCATAAATTTAAGTGAGACAGCTTCGGTTCAGATAGTTCACTCGAGGGCTAAGAATTTTTTTCAGAAAAATTATTGAACCTTCTGCATTAGGATATGACACACATATTTATTTATTATACGCGTGTGATTTTTTAAAAGTAAAAATGATGAAAATTACATGAGTTACATATTTTTTACACAATGAGTGGACGGTTGGTCTGATTCCGGTCTTTCTACTGATCCGAAACAGAAAAAGTTTTTTTTTATTAATAAGTATAAATACGGTCCGAATCAAAATAAATCGAAAGTCTTGATGATTTACAAAATGGCGATATTTTGAAGTGAGATTACCGATTTTTTAAATATTGTTCAGTAAGAAAAAATTGACGGATTTTAAAAAATGTTGGTTTGCACAAGTTATGACGTACGTGCAGGTAGAGGATTTTTGTTTTGCATGAATAATCGCACTTTAATCACGTGACACTGTGAGACATTCAAACGAAGGAATTATTTATTGGTTGAATTACGAAGAAAGCGAGAAGTTACGAAAGACCGTGGCGAATACGAATGACAAGTTAATCGTCATGTTCGATGAACAGGTTAAAGTTCGTTTGCTGAAATGGAGGAATAATAAAAATCGAAAGCGAGAAGTTGGATTTTTCATAATCGCGTGTCTATTTTCCAGCTGGTGTATCATCGTAACAATTTAATGCGCCGCCTCGTTTGTAACAATGATTATATTCTAATGAAGATGACACACATCTACCGATTGAAAGCCACAGATGATTCCTGTATGATCTGCATTGACTGCGTACAACAACACAATCGTCCGAGGTTTCTCTTCCAGGATAACGCGAATTAAAGATCGTTTTAACGCTAAACGCCGCTTTCGACGGTTAATCTGCAATCTCGATTCGCATAGTCAAACGTGAGTGGATAATGGAGGAAGTGCAGAGACGATGGAAGATATTAAGATAATGGGGAAAATTGACGATACACGTCGGAGGGTTAACGATGACTTACGGGGCCGGAGTGAAAACGTTATTACGTATCGATGAAGTCTGCCAGAACGGTTTGTAAGTACGTTTCCTAGGTTTGCAACTTAATTAACTACCGATCCTGATGTTTTATGTAAGAAATGCCCAGGAGATATCTCTATATTTACCGACGTCTCGATGATAGTTTAATTCCCGAGTGTCAGCGGGTCGGTAATCACCCCGTCACGACTCGATTGAAAAATTGAACCCGCGGACGAACTACTGAACAGAGCAACACTGTCCGGGATTAATAACAGATCGATAAAATTCCAACGCGCAACCGTGAGAAAACGGAACCAAGCTCTGTTTCGCGAAAGTTGGATTTTCTCCCGTGAGAAAATTTTATATCAATCATTTATATCCGAAAAACTGTCTAATACTTACCAAAATAAAAAGTACACATCGTTTCTCGTTTAAGATTTGTACACCTGACAATCAGGTTATACTGGTTTATATAAGTCGAAAACATTTTAGATTACACGTTTTGATGAACTTTAATATTCAGATATAAAACACAGCGATAAATGTGTACATTGAAAATAAGTTCAAGATGCATCATTTTATCATGCAAGCTTTTATTATCGAGAAATTCGTACTTAAAAATTCATCGAGTATGTGTCCTATTGAATAGGGTTCGCACGATGCGTCTGTTCATGGTCAGCCTATTCTACTTATGAATAGTGATACACTTAAAACAACGAATTTTCAAAGTTGATTTTATCTGAACCTGAGCCCTATTTGAAAATATTTTATTGTTTGTTCCTCATGCATTTTTTCATGTAGAATTACATTCTTCCCGCTTATACCACCAGATTTCCAACATCCTGTACATAAAACTATTATTATTGGACCAAGCGCGAGAGTTGAATAAACTGAACAATTTATAGTCATAAATATTTCGTTGCTGCTGTAATTATTCTCATTGTAAAAATTCGGAAATTGGTTTAACAGATTTCGGAGGAGCACTGAAATTCGGATACCTATTTCTGCGTGAATCGTAGGTATAGATTTTCAGAGCTGTTCTCGGATGAACATAATGGATCGGTATCGCGGGGATGAAGCTATGATCCGGAGCGCGTAACGGGGATAAAAGGACATGGTACAAGAATGAACGCGGCGTTTCGTAACGTGGTCGTCGCATCGATCGGATCAGAACGATACAAAGCCATCGGCCGATTTCCAATGGTAAAGTCCTCCCGCGGCCGGTCGTAGCGAACGTGACGTTGCCACGGCCATCGCCGTAGAGGTTAAAACGGTAGGGACTGAACGAGGACGGAGGACGCTAAGGAGAGCGAGCCTCTGCCCCATGAATATTTAGGGCCCCCGGTACTCCCGCAATGGAGTATTTATTCGCGGATGCCGGTTTTATATCACTCAACCGGAGCGGAGGCCAGCGGTACGTCCGCGGTGAGCTCCGCCGGCTTCTCAAAGGAGGCTTTCCCGATGGGGGATCCCGTGCGCTCGATCCCCGAGATCGAGTTTCACCGTCCACGGTCCCGATCCGCTTGAAATATCGCCGGGATCGGACTACCGATCAACGATACGAGGCAATCGACGCGTTGCTAATCACGGATTACCTGTTATCGCGGTAGCTCCTGTCTGCCCGCTTTCTACCGGGCTTTACCAACCACGCGTTTCCGGTGATTAAGAAGATCTCAACGATCCAGCTGCTGCATGACCCATTTTGCATTTTTATTGGCTACCGGAAGGAGCTCGTGCGAATTCTCAGGTCAAAATTGACACACTCTCTTTTAAAATGTAGTTGTGTTTAACTCACCATTGAATTTGATTACCATTTTTCAACGTTCTACAAGCTTGTATCGCAAACATCTCAAGTTCTAGTCCGTGCTGCGACATAGATCGTGTAGGGCTCCTATTTTATTGTCACCGCGTCGAACGTAAAAAAGGATAGCGCTTGTAAACATGGTCGATGGCGCAGTACGTACCGTCAAATAATCCGCCAAATACAGTTCAAATTGTATCGTGTTTAGTGTCATTTTAATCAGAAAAATTCCGCAAATAAGTTGGTCAAAGTCCCATAAAAAAATAATGAAAAATAGTAGAAGTTTTGTAATTAGACTAGTAGTGGTTCACACCGATATACTGTTCGGTGACCGTGGCAGCTGGAGCTTCTCGGACCCTCGGGGGGTATGCCCTCCAGTGGAGGGGATAGGTGAACTGACTAAGACTGTGTAGCTCCGTTCGGCTTAGATCAAGACTTTACTGTACTTGCCGTTTTGACCTTGACATCATTCTTGAAGTTTCTATTTGAAATGTAGTTTAACATGGATGAAAATAGATGGTAATTACAAGGTAAAAATGAGGTAAAATTTCCTCCGCTTTTTCCAATTTTAAACTCATAGAAGCATGACTTTCCAACTTTACCATACAGATTTTTAACCGCATACAAATAACGGAATGTTGAAGCAATTGAAAGGTGCACATCATGTATATCGCCGACATAAATGCGCCTAGTAATTCTGTTGCGTCCTAAGATTAAATTAAACAGCGCCGAAGAATGTTTATTCAATGAAAACGCGAAAAAAATTGAGACGACGATTGAGTCAGCAGTGTACTAAAAAATCGAGGAAGTTTTATGTCCAGACATCGCAAGTTGAGATATCCATAGTGTTCTAATCTATGTACATCAAATGTGCAATAATAGATGTCAAGATTGAGCGGATGAATTCTTGTAATTCTCATAAAAAAATTGTTTCGACGAAGTTACTGTGACTAATCGCTACTTCAAATGTTAATTCCGTCTGGGATTTCCTAGCAGATAGCATGATTTCATTTTCACACCTTCTAAGAACGAGAGCATCGAAGCTGGGAACTGCGTTCGACGCATAGAATGAACTTCGAGCGCATTAAAATTGCAAAGTAATTAGTTTCTAGCGAGACTCGTGAAATTGGATCGTAAATCAATTGCGGTTACGTGATTTCCGAATATTTAACACGAAATTTATTGCCGTTCTGTTCTACGATCGCACGATAACGAACTGACAAGGTCTTGCGAGAACTTTGTGGAAATATTTTTTAATAAATTGCAGCTAAATGAGGAAAGAATACAGTAAAAAAATCGATCTTCGATATCGACTAAAGAAGGAATAAAGAAGACTCGGAGGTGAGAGTAGTTAATCTCTAATTCGAACGACCTTGTACTCCAACGTGATCGGATAAACGAGGTTATACTGTATATCCAAAATTTTATTATATTTGTGTAACTTCTGGAAGGTAACATTTTTGAATATGACATTCTTCTAAACATTCAATAGTTTTTAACACTTGAGGTAATAAGTATTCGAATAATTTTTATAAGTAATTTCTCACAGTCAGGAGTAATTTTTCCCAAATGTTCAATGTACCTAGTAATCTAATACATCTAGCTTGGCAGAAAAATTGAAGTCTTTTAGTTCATTCATAAGAAAGTTATTCTGGCAGTTTATGCCATTAGCTTAACTCGATATTATTAGGGGTACCCATAAGTAATCAATTATTTGCAAAGAATTTGTTTTGCCTTTAGTTCTGTACCGATCGTTGAAGAGGAAACACGTATTCTTTTACAGTTTCCGGTAAAGCAGCCTGTGTTCCAAATATTCTAAACAGTATAATTTTTTTTTACAACCCTGTAATAACATGGCGGCTTCCGTACCTTCCGTACCTTCTGACTATCATCTTTTCAGATCCCTGGAGCATTATTCAAGAAATAAAACATTCACTTCCGTAGAAGATGTAAGTTGGCACCTTGAGTCATATTTTGCTTCACGAACCCTGGATTTCTATAAGAGGGGTATTAAAAATTTGCAGGAAAGATGGCAAACTGTCCTTGATAATGATGGAGATTACATAATAAATTAAGAAATAAAAACATGAATTTACTACAAAGTTTCTTTTAGCTTTCAAAATAATTGGTTACTTATGGGTCCCCCTAATATAAGGGAAAGGGGTTACACGAAAAATTGTATTTCGATTCAATTTTATTTGATCAGATAGCCGAGCCTCGAACAGTAAAAGTAGAGAGGACCGTCTTAAGGTTACGAGGAAGTGACAGAGCGGCGAGCATCATGAGTCGATGGATTCCAGGGATCAGAGACCTCCGCGGAGATTATCTTTTTTCATCGGCACGGTGCTGTGGATGGAGTTTTTAATATCCGCGAATCGCACCGCGAGGCAAAATAATGCCGGGACGGTACGTACGAGGGTAAACAGCCGCAATCAGCGCAACCTTTCGAACAGGTTGGTGAATAGGCATCGATAGCTCCAGGTGCGTCGCGAATTACAATCGCACCGCTCGCCGGCCCGGCGAGTAACGAGTACTCCCAGAGAATGATTCAACGTTTCGACGTAAGAAAAGTGTAAAAAGGTACAAATAATATCGCACTGTCCTCGATGCCTTTCACCGAGGCGCGCTAATGGCGAAGCTGCGATAGCGCGTGCACGCGCCGCGCGCCTCGCGCACCGATGAAATTCAAATTCGCTGCCGCTATACCATCCTCAAACTACTAATTCCACGTCATTCCGCTGATGGACGAGACTGCGCGTAGATCAACGGCTGTATTTCATCATTCGGCACCTTCGAACCCGGCAACGAGACAGCTCCCCCGATCCGTGCACGCGAACGCCACTCTCGATCCCGTGGATCCGGGCCCGACAAATGGATCCTCGCCGCCACAATGCGCATGTCCAGTGATTTATGGGAAAGCAATCGTACGATTTCGATTCTATATGCACTTTTAATTAATACCCGGAGCTCTGATGAATGAGATGACTCGGAGTTTCGCGAGCGTTCGCCGGAGTAGCGAGCAGTTTATTAATATTTCTTCACCGGGCACCGGGCGAATAGAAACTTAATTATTGTCTTTATTTTGTCATTTCGGATTCGATGCCGGGGAAACATGGTTTTCCGGACAACGTGTATCCCTCTCCTTAAACTAATGAAAATATCTCGCGCACCTTTCCATTCATCACTCCGTCTTACACGCGCGTTTAAGATTAGGTTAATAACAGCTCGTAGCCGTGCCTCGCCTCCGCTGGCCGTACAATTTTATTATTTTCTTACTCTGTACGTTCGGAATTAACGGCATATTATTTTCGCAATGAAGACGCGCGGGAATAATAATAATATCACGACAGTAACAGTAAATAATTACAACGGCAGGTGAATATATCAGAAATATGTCCGAAGGGGCTAGGTTCAGAGATGCCATTAAACAGCACTATATTTCAGGGGAACGTCTGCCTCGCCGGTGTGTTTAAATGCACCAGAGATACGGCCGTATAATTAAACGCACCAGTAAACGTTTTTTCACTTGACCCATAAGTTGCTGCAGCATTCAAATCGGTACTCGCAAGGTTCAATTGGAGATCGTATGGAGACGGCAGCTCATTTTTGCAGGGCTCGAATGAATTAGAATTTCTTTAGAAAGAACTACAGTGAATTCTCGATATATGTCAACAACTCGGGTCTTGCCAGCGTCATGTATCGTCCAGGAGACATACCTGTGCCGTGTTTACACTCCTCGGCGTCCGAGGTCTCTCGAGTTTCGCGGCCCTTCACGGGGTATACACCGAGGTAGTGGGGATAATTCCACGACGTTTATCATCCATGCCTTGGCGACGTATACAGAGAAATCACTGTATTCAAATTTGAATCTGTCGGAGACGCGACGCTGTGTGCACGAAAATACAGTGATTGACCTTATCGACATGTACGCGAGCTAATTACGCACTCTATCGGCACTTTTGCTAATTGTTATTCAATTTTCAGATTTTTGCACCATCGCTTATAATCGCCACATATGTACACCGACCTAATAAATATTTTAGTCATACGTGAATAAAATATAACAGCGAGTACGCTTTATCTGCCATCAGAAGCGTTCGCAGACGTTTTTGCGGACATCGACGATCGTCGCAGACAATGACGCGCTTCTCTCATCCACGAGCGCCAATTATTCACGTGGGAGAGTTGATCGGCCGGGTATTAGAATCGAGTATGGTCGAACAGGCTGGTTTCCCCGGCTCGTTTTCATCGGGAATCGATCTGGCCGGTGATCGTACGACGTCCGCGTCCGCGTCCGCGTCCGATCGACTCGATTTTAGCGAGATCGAAATCGCGGGGACTGCGTCGTCCGTCTGTCCGTGCGTTTTCCATTTAAATGCGAGCGCGAGCTCACCGGCCAGAATAAATTATCCAGTCCATCGATTATTTCCTTACAACACCGCCGGCAGCCCCTTATTTAGAGAGGACTCGCGGCGAGTCCGAGAGCTGGAAGCGTCCGCGCGGATGCCTGCGCGCCCAGAATAGGAGAAATTCCCTGACAATCGGAGAGGCGCGCGCGATCCTTCTCCCAGATACACATCGATGGCCGATTCGATTCGATTCGATTCGATTCGATTCGACTCGATTCGATTCGGAGCGAGCGCGGAGGAAGAACGTAAGCCGTGTCGTCCGATGTCGTCTAGAAAACGCGGCTCGAGAAATCGCGGAAACCGTGCCGTGTCGGCTCGAAAGGTCGGCACGGCGACATTTCGGTGTGCCGCGACCGGTGAACCTGCTCGCGACAATAACGCTCTTCGAATTAGCCGACGATAGCTTCTGCTACCTTGCACCTGATAGCAACAGGCTCGAGCGAGTCGCAAGTAATGCTCCAACGTCGACGACATTTTATTCTCAATAGATAGATACGATCATCTTTGAACCCCTTGCTGTACGATTTCCTTCACAGCTACAATGAGCCAAGACTCCGTAGATTCGCGATAAGGTAGAGCAACCACATTACCGACAAAAATAGGCGACACATGGTTTCACGTGCCTCAACTTTTCGTCCTAATATGAGAATATTTTTCGCTGGGAAAGGGCTCGTTCGAAAGAGGAAGGTTATTTGGTGACATAAGCGTTAGAGTAGGCCAAAAATTGACGATGCGCATGCCGTGGAATCCAAGCATTTTTATGCCATTGGATGAGTTTTCTCGATGAAATCGAGAGTAGCGCGCGATAGAAAATATCACCAGCTACAAATTGAGCTATATTTTGCCTTGATTCTCTGCGCAATAAAGCGAAAAACTTTAAGCACGTTTCTGGCGTCAGAATTCATGATATCGATAATACAGAGGAAAAAATGTGACCAGTTTAGTCACAGACTTAAGATCCGTCGGATCGAGACCAAGACGGATCTTAAGTCTGTGTCTGAAGGCTGTGAACGGGAATTATACAGCAGTTATCGACCTGTTGACTTTTCTCACGGCTATATCGATTAGAATTTCTTTATCCTTAACACATTATACAGGGTGTCCCTGTGATGATGGTGTAACCCTGAAGAGGGTGATTTTACATGAGAATGTAAGTCGAAAATATAGAATAAATTTGTTGCATTGAAAACTCGACGAACACGCATGCTAGTGAGTACGAATCGTCTGACGCGTCTGTGCATGACCCACCGATTCTACTTCTAACGCATGCTGAGCACGCTTTTGATAAGTAAAGTGTTAATAATTTCACAGAAGAGGGAAGAGAATTTATATTAATTGCATGTCTACGTTTACTGTAATGCTTAAGTATTGATCACAACAAAATGGAATTTTACTTCGACCTGTAGGAATGGTATAACATTTATATTTAGTAGATTTAGCTTTAAATCTTCATCACGAGTCTCAGTCGTTGTTATATCGTTATTCTATAGTCTTCATTGTGTCACGGGTTCTAATAGAGTCGAACAAAGTTGGGAAATTTCGAAATTCTTTTCGGTAACTCACCAGAAATTCTCTACTCTCCCAAAGTACTGTTTATTTGCTGCTTTGAAAATGAGCGATGGTACTTTTTCACAAGTCACGAGATTTCTCAATATATTAATTGTGACGTTTCTAGGAATTTGATGTAGCATGAACTAAAATTCGAAACTAATAGTAAAAATTCGAGGTACCGTTCGTTTCGCAGACAGTGCTTCCATTCAGTGAAATAAACGACTAAAAGTACAAATTGCTCAGCAATATTCTTTCATATGAGATTTAATTATGGAAAAATAATTTAAATTCTAAAAATATAGTGCATCACATTACACTTGACTCGATCCCTACAAAAAAAAACCACGAAATCCGTGAAAATATAATTAACCAGCTTCGGCAATGATTTCATACATACCTACGGTAGAAAGTCTCCGGCCGTTTTCATTTAATCGGTCAATCAAATTTTATAAATTGCGGAAATTTCTTCGGGTTCCGAAGTTTATGGTCAATTTTGGGGCAACGAGAATTAAATAGAAACTCACTTTTCCGATACATTAGAAGATATTTTACGCGTTTCGCGTTCTGAATTTTTCCTCGACCGTGTCTTATAAATGCATAAGATTCTGCAATTAATTAGCGAAATCGAGAAAGGAAGAGCGACGGACCTTTTTTATTGGCCAGGTAGGTATATTATCCGCGTAAAAGCGGAGCGCGGTCTTTTTACACACGTTCGGAATACTATAATCTAGTTCTTACCGGAGGATTTTTTCGATTTACGAGGTAGTTTCACCTGTGTGGAGCAAATGAGAAAATCGTCCGTTGCCTATAAAATCGCACGTTTTATTACCTAATAACCCGTTGCCATTTTATTCGAAAAATCTAGTCTAGTTCATCCAGTGTAACCAGATCCTTTCCTATCTTGCTCAAATGACGGAGGGCAGTTCTCGAATGTTCAGAAAAATGGCTGCCGCAAGCTTGTGATTTGCACGATCTCGTGATAATTTTGCGCAGATAATCCAGAATAATAGTTCCTTGAAGCGGGACCCTTATTTTCAATAAAAATTGAATTTTAGCCCAACAAAAGAAAAATCGAAATGCGCAGGTGTGCTCGATACACTTACGGGCAGCGGCGGCGCGCCCTGCGCAGGGCCTCCTCGCGTCGACTGTACAATCTCCGGATCTTCGATTAACTTGTAATTCGCCGAGATTCCCGGCGATAGTGTCGACCGTCGGGAGACACCCGATCTCTCGTTAAAAATTCCATCGACGCCGATCGGGTTTCCCCGAATCATCGCGTCCGGCGTCCCGGTAATTTACTAACTCGCGTCCCGTGGTGCACGCGCGAGAAGGACGAGACGGAGAAAGGACGCGAAAGGAAGAAAGAGAGAGAGAGAGAGAGAGAGAGACAAAGAGAGGTGTTCGGATAGGTGGGAAGGGGACAAGTTATCGGAGGCATCCGATCGATAAATTACAGTCAAGCATATGAAAGGCAGCGGGTAAGGACGATGCGTGTTCCCGATCGAGCGGCGTGTCTGCCACCGTCGCGCGGTAATAACTTCGCGGACGTTTATTCGCGACAACGATGGATTCGTACTGCGCAAATTATCAGTGATTAATCGAGCCACGATCCTCCCGGGAGGACGAGGAAGCGGAAGAGGCAGCTGCGTGACCCCTGCAGCCACGGAACCCCGAATCTGTCGCCGCAAAGAGGACCGGCCACCCCCTTGGCCCCCTCAACACGATCCCCCTAATAACACGTTGCCGGGCTCGCCCGGCCAATATATTAATTACCGCTCAATATATTAATTACTGACCCTGTAATCACGCCGGTACGCGTCGTGGGATCTCGCCGAAGAGTCCTCGCGTTCTCCAAAACGCCCTCCGCCCCCTCGTTCTCCACGCTCGCCCCCTTTTCGACCCCCTCGGGGCCCCGGTTTCTTCTCCCTTTTTCCCCGGCCCTGGTATCTTGATTCCGAGCCCGAGCCGCAGCAATTTGGGACGGTTCCAGGGGATCGATCACGGAGATCTTTAAGGGATTGACGATTTCATGAAACAACTCCACCCCGGCAATTTGATTCCCCGAGCAACGAGCACGCGCGCGCGCGAGAGTGCAATTTTTTCTCTTCTGCGTCGATCCCCTCCCTCCACCGGGACACTCGATATTCACGCTTTCTCCCCGTGAAAAAGTTATTACGATTGGAAAAACATTTTTAGGAATGCACTAAAGTATATTGCAGCTAATGCTCAATCCATTTCGGCATTAAATTAATTGCTGTCTACGGCAAAATGAACAATAAAAGCGACCGTACTGTGTTTTACGACTTTTGCTCGGGTTGGAAACGTTAACCTCTATCCCATGATATTCTAACGGTCGTTTTCCATTTAAAACACGATTGTTATGTGAATAATGTAATTCTATATAATTTCATCTAATGATAGTCTAGAGCGCAGACAATAAAAGCGATTGGAGAATATTTTATCATTTCTGGTCGATTAAAAGTGTTAAACTCCGTGCAATTTGAAGTATTTTGTTCAAATAGGATACAAATATTCGGTAATTCAACGTAATTTCAGATAATGCTAGTCTATAAGAAAGACTATAAATGTAATTGGAGTGAATTTTACACTTTCACTTACACAAGAGTGTCAACCACCAGTGCAGTTGTCCTAGGAGCTCAGTGAAAAGAGTATAAAAATGAAATTGATTTTCCGAATGAAAATTTTTAAATGAAGGTCTGAGTGCATCGAGTTCTTATTATTTTTTTAAAGTGTTTTATGAGGTATTAAATTGCAAACGTTGAACAATATTTTCTGTAGTGTGGCTCTAGTAATTTGATCATCCACTGTAGTTACAAAATGTTTAGTATCCCGTTCTGACTTTTATTTAATATTTTAGAGAGGTAGCAAATAATATGTACTTTATGCAGTTATTTGAAAGGTCGTTCCTATTGGTATCGTAGAATGATCGATCGGAAGCGTAGAATCGGCTAGCACGGGTGATTTCAACGCGCGGTAACGCGATATGACGCGATGTATCAGTGACATCGCCGCTTCCCCGGCAGATCCTTGATAAGAATAGTAATCGAGCATTAAGCCGGGACGTTAAAACAAGCGGTAATGATAATTGGTGCTAGTCTAAGAATAGAAAGACGATCATCGTTACAGCTGGATCGTTTCGCGCAAACGATCCCACAAGAAGAATATCCTCTGGCTTAATATCGATCGGCCGCAGATTCTTTTCCGCTCGCTCCGTAACAATTTACTCTCGCAAAACACGAATATTACTTCCGCGAGATGCGCTCTGGCCATCATTCTAATAGATCTTCACCAACATCCGACCGGGTTTTATTCGAACCAATTAAAATGCGAGCGGTATACAATTATTAGTTACTTGCGGCGCAGCTGCGATGCTTTTCAAAACAAAATTATTGTGGATTCCATCTGGCTTTGTGAAACCGTTAAACGCTGTTACATAACCTCGTCGATATAATTTAACGTGTTCACTGCAATTTGGAATGAATATAATTCTTTGAAGGAACATTGGTTCGACTGGATTTCATGGCAAAAATGTGTAGATAGAATTTAAAACTGTGTGGGGATTTCGAAAAGTATATCAATGCATCATTTTCAATTTACTAAAATTAATACAGGAAGAAAACATTTCTGCTCATGCAGAACGTTTTCCACGAAGATTCGCAGTTCAATAATAACTAGACTGCGGATGTTTATGCAACTTTCAATTTTTGTACGAAAATTTTAGGAAAGTGGAAACAAGTAAAATCTAATTTTCAGTGGTGGTAGCCTTTGCAGATCTGGGATAAATAAAAATCGTACTAAATTCTGTGGAATTTTGTATTACAACATTTGTTTTAAATTTTCAGAAGCCATAAAAATGCATAAAGATCCGCAGTCTAATAAGAACAAATAGCTTTCTTTCAAGGATTATACATCCTAGAAATAATTTTAACCCTGCATTACTCACATGGGGTGTGTGACTTCCAGTAAATTAAAGATAATTCTCAACAATTACTCTTACTGCTTAAGAATTAATGATTTAATTTATAGGTAGTCCAGAATGTCTCGCAAAATTCGAATAATTTAAAAAATGAGCGATGCAGGATTAAAGTAGCTATAATAATTTGGAGGTGCTCCGACAACTGCAATGCGCCACAGTGTGACAAAGAGCGTTTCTCTTGAACATTTTTTCGGGAACCGTTATAAAGGAAGGAAGCGCGCGAAACGCTCGGATGATACTTCTCGAAAGTATCTGAATAGCGTTTCATGTTCGGTTCGGGTCGTTCTTTCCCACTCCTGCTTAACGACGTGCTTATCCTCGCGAGGAACTTATTACACGCTCGTAAGGACCCCGCATGTAGGATGCAGCCAGGGTGCTCGCCACCGTCAGCCTTGCACTTTTTCTCTCATTAGTCAGCCTCGACGGCCGACGACAGCGGGATAATGCACGCCCCAAACGGCACACCCACGCACGGTAGATAACGATTTCGCGCGCGCTTGTTCTAGAACTCCCGCCGGAAACTGGGGAACTGTCGTCGTTATCTTCGACACTGCCTAATTTGCTTTGTGCCCGCGAATCGTCGGCCGATCCTCCGCTCCTCGCTATCTCAGAAAATTCTCCGACGAGATACATACGTTTGCGATATTATGTCCCGTACACGCATACATAGATTAGGATTATTCCAAAATGGAAGCTACGAGTCACGCAAGTTAAGTTAACTCTTTTTTTTTTGTTGTTGTTTCTGTAACACGGAAGTGTTGCATTGCTGATGTGAACTAAAATTTTTGCGTGAAAGATTCTAAAATAATAGAGCGGTTGATTGGAGCGCCAGTTAATAGGAACAGTCGCGTAATTAGGGCAACTACTGAAACGAAAACTAGAATACAATGTTGGGATAGTAAGTCGCTTTATCGAGGCAAATTATCCGGTCCCGATTAACCGGAATCCACTATACTCCATTTTCTTTTAAACTTTGAGTGGGTAAATCCCATTTTAAAATTTGAATAGTATCGGCACACTAAATTTCCAATTTTCGACGAATTGTCTATATCTAAATTGTCACAATTCCGTAACAAAAAATCCTGCTAATAAACCTGGACTAATTTTTGTTATACCGGGTGACGAGACGTGTTAACACTAGAATTACCGAATCCACCAAAATGGCGGATTGCTGATTTGTTCTTCTACAGTTCGTGAGAATATAGACAATTTTGAATATATTTTATTCAAGTTCTTTATTATCATAAAGGAATATTAAAAACTGCACGTCCAATATTCTGTTCGATTCTATGATGAGACCTTCGTGCAACGAAAATCCGAGTTTCGATCAACATAATTGTCTCAATCAGATCCGTCGGGGTGGGGTTAAAACAGCCATCACAGCCGCCACGAAAGAGATACGAAGTAACGTGGACTGGCGAGGACTAATTAAAAAGCTCGGGAATTATTCGAACGATTCGGGTGACCGTGGAAGAGGGTAGCGTTTCAGGGTAAAGGGAGGGGGTCATTTGTCTGTATCGTCGTGGAGATCTTCATTCGCGTTCCGACGCTTAGCATTCTATACCTAGATTGCGGGTAATTTACCAGCAAGAATTCCCGAAACGCTGCTCGTCCAGCCGGGGATCCAGATAAGCGGCCGGGTTCGGCAAGATCCTCGGATCGCGATAGTGGATCGATCGCGCGGGAAAAACAGACTGGAACGGCAGCGAAATCGTGAAACGCGATGCTCCGGAGAGGCTCGCATACCGAGCGGGGTCCGCCGATGGCCCGATACCGGGTCGGAATTCAAATGAGACGCCGATCGATCCCGCGTACGATCGCGGACAGAAATTCGTGTCGGAGCGGGCCAAGAAGACGTTGTCTTCCTCGTCTTCGTCTTCGTCGTCGTCGTCGTCGTCGTTGGGGACCGGCTCGCGGGTTGTCAAGATCACGTCATCGCGCGGAGGTCTTATTAAATCAAAGAAGCCGATTCGAGCGCGCGATAAGGGCGTACCTGTCGACAGGTGGATTCGTTTCTCGGTCGAACGTTACGGGAGCGCTCGCGATCGTGCCGATAAGCCGGTTTAAAAACCTAACCGAGGACGTCACGAGTGTCACGCACGCCGGCTCGCTGCTACTTGTAACTATGAGTGATCAACACGAACGATACCGCGGACGATGTGATTAACAAGCCCGGGAAGAAATTATGGTTCGATCGTGTCGTCGATAGTTTCAGCCTGTTGGCCAGCATCGCGGTGATATATGAACACGCGGGCCGGGTACTGCGGACCCGCGACGAACAATGCTATACGCCTGGCGTTTAACGAAGAGACAATTGTGGGAGGACGGAGCCGCTCGCTAAAGTGTGAGAACGATTTTAGGTCGCCTGATCCAGTGGCTGCGAGCTGCTTCGCGGATGCTGAAATACTGAAAATCGTTACATCGGATTGTGAGCTTACCTCTGAATTTGGAAATTAATTTGGTACCAGACATTAACAACCGGACGGTGGACTGTTCTTGTAACTATATAATTGATGACGCTTAGGACCACTCGCTGCTTTATCAATTTTTTAAAACATATTTTTCAAGGTCTTTCTTGAAGATACAAGCAGCAGTGGGGATAAACTCCAGTGACCGTCGATGTGTACAATTTTATTCCGATATAAGATAACGCCTTTTATTTCGAAATAAGAAAATGTCTCTTCTTGTTCTTCTTCTTCATCCGAAAAACGACGAAAGCTGGTCCCGGCCATCGTCTTGTATCGAATGAAAACTAGAGAAATGTCGGTATGGGTCAGAAATGACCCCGGCATTGGCCTAGAACTCGCAGGAGTCCGAGGATTAATTTTTGCTCTTAATGCAGCAGCTGTTCATTTAATTAATTCGGCAAGAATTGAACAATTGAATGACAATTTCGATACTCTGGGCCAAAATAGACCCGGACTCCGCCGTCGGAGGATTGAAGCTTTGAAAACCGTGACATTGTTAGGTAAGGTCTTTACCGGGCATTGAAGTCTCCGAGAAGTTTACTCTCCGGGCACCTAATTTTGAAGTCGTAAAGAAAACTAAAATCAAAAAGCAGAACTGCCTAAAAATTTACAAATTTACAAAAAGAATATGTAAAAGAGTAGAGGAGAAATAAAGAATTAAATAGAAAGAAATTGCACTGTATGTCTTGATCTGTAAGTTTTGAAAGATCCCACGTGCAAGAAATGTCTGAAAAGATAGTAGCAAAACTAATTGGTTCTATGGTCGTCTCTCGACAGTTCCCGACAACCCGATGCAGCGATACTGTAACAAAAACCGTGACATTATCAAAGAAGTGCCACCACCGAACAGCGAAGTCTCCTAGCGGTTTATCTATTATCGTTCGTTGCAATCTCGAGGAAGTTTCCTCCCACCGTTACTCAATATCGAAGTCTGCAGCAAGAACACAGACCACCAGGCATTGAAGTCTCCAAGCAGCGTTGTCGCAATCGGCCATCGAAATCTCGAAGAAGTTCCTTGGACTTCGACTCTGAGGAACATGGCTGCGACTGCTGGGCACCGGGGACTTTAAACAGTGTTTACCGCACACTGCCAGGCATCGACGTCTGCCAGCAGTGTTGCCAATGCCACTGAAATCTTCGCGGAATCGTTTAGGTTCTGATTTTTGCTGATCAGTAGACTGAGGGTTTAATGCGTCAGAGAAGAAAATTAATGGGTTCAGTACAGATGGCAATAGACATTTTAGGGTACTATTAAACTATTTTCGACGCATTGAGATGATTAACCACTTACACTACCACACCCAGTACAGACGAAGATTTCCTTTAAATCAAAATGGTATATTCTGTTATATTCTAGTATATTCTGGTATATTCTGGTATATTCTAATATATTCTGGCATATTCTGGTATATTCTAGTATATTCCGGTATTTTCTAGTATATTCTAGTATATTCTGGTATATTCTAGTATATTCTGGTATATTATGGTATATTCTGGTATATTCTAGGATATTCAGGTATATTCTGTTACACTCTGCTATATTCTGGCATACTCTGGTATGCTCTGGTATATTCAGGTATATTCTGTTATATTCTACTTTATTCTGGCATACTCTGGTATGCTCTGAAATATTCTGGTATATTCTGGTACATTCTAGGATAATCTGGTATATTCTGTTAAGTTCTAGTATATTCTGGTATATTCTGTTATATTCTAGTATATTCTGGTATATTCTGTTATATTCTAGTATATTCTGGTATATTCTGTTATATTCTAGTATATTCTGGTATATTCTAGTATATTCTGGCATATTCTGGTATATTCTAGTATATTCTGGTATATTCTAGTATATTATGGTATATTCTGGTATATTCTAATATATTCTGGCATATTCTGGTACGCTCTGGTATATTCAGGTATATTCTGTTATATTCTACTTTATTCTGGCATATTCTGGTATGCTCTGAAATATTCTGGTATATTCTGCTTTATTCTGGTATATTCTAGTATATTCAGGTATATTCTGTTACATTCTACTACATTCTGGCATACTCTGGTATGCTCTGGTACATTCAGGTATATTCTGTTACATTAAAAAATACAAATGCATGCAGTAATCGCAAACTTCCTTCTCCTCCTGAGAAAACATGAACGACAAAGAAGTTCCAGTTACTTTGTCATCATAAAATGAATCATAGGTCAAGGGGTTAAAGGAGGAGATTATATTTTCACGTAACTCCGGTGTCTAACAATTCAGACAATTTTCATTTCCCATAAAGATCGCTAAAGCGTTTGACGTTCGATCAAAACGGTAAAGGAGGTTCACCTTTATTCCGTGGCACGTTTCTAATTAATATATCGCAGGATAGAGGTGAACTTAAGGAGTTCGCGGAGAGCACACGTTCCCGCAACATTTTCCACCTACGTCCGCTCGTTGCAAAACTCGCGCCGCCAATCAACGGGAATGTGGAATGATTCTTCCACGTTTCATACGTCGCGGGGGGAACGACGACGACGACGCGACAAAGGAATCTCTCCGACGTATTGCGTCGAGAGCGGAATGCAGGTGGAGGCGTCGTGACCGATTGCGATCGTTTCGCGCGCGCGTCCGTCGCAGATTCTCGATACATTTAAATCGCCTCGTTTGCATCGATCCTGCCGCGAACCTGGTCCCCCGCCGTTTCTTTTTCTCCCTCAACCCTTCCACGGACGTGCGATAAGCTCTTGACGGAGATGATTTTTCGGCGCGAGAGGCCTCGAGGACCACCGCCGACGTGGCTCGATCCGACGACACGATTTTGAACGTGCCACCACGAAGTAAAAGAGCGGCGAGGAGCGAACGCGTGAAGACAACGGCATTATTTCGCGAACGGGAAAAAAAGAATGGCGTAAAACGATCATGTTCGGACAGAAACAATGAATCGAAACGTTGGCGTTCGGCGGTGACGTCGACTCGATCGGATTTATCGATGTCCAACCATAACTTTAGTTTTTTTGCGCTAGTTGTGAATTAAAGTGAAATATCGAAGTTTGGTTACCTAGACTGTGGAAAGCAATAAGAAAGATTTAAACATTTATTTGTTCTCTTAATAATTTGAATAAGTCACAGATTAATTTTCACTGTACAGCGAATTCTCGGTATATGTCAACCGGGGTACACCCCGCGGTAGTGGGGATAATTCCGCGACGTTTATCATCGAGGCCTTGGCGACATATATAGAGAAATCACTGTATTGTGTGACATTTTTGTCACGAATGCATACAATTCCCAGTATAGCAATACATGAGATTCATTGACGAGTAGGATAAATGGTCTTCATCAATTAGGAGAAGGAGGGTTCAATAAACATGTATTTCTGCTCTTAACGGTTTTAATAAATCGAAAATAGCGTAACAGTGTTCGTTAACTGATATTTCCGAGGTTCCTATAAATGGATAAAATCTGCGATCTAGTAACAAAATATCATTTAGGATTAAAAAATATTATCTCTGTGCCTTTACAAATTTGTAACAGAATTTTGTAATAGATTCTTATAAAATAGGTTTGTAAGATATGTTCTTATAAAAGAACGTAATAAATTGATGTGATTCTATTATTTTGATGTGTACGAAATAAATTGCGAGAACGAGAAGTTGCATGATAGTTTGCGGTCCAGTTATTACAGATTTGAAATGAGGGTGCACCGAACGTTTTTGGTTGCGTGTGTCGAAATACTTTCGGCTCGACTTCCGTGAGAAAATGCTTCTGGAGCATCTCCGGGATCAGAAACGTAGTAAGTCGTGCAGGATACAGAAGCTGGATCGGAGCGGGCTCGCGATCACTGCTCTTTGCGACTCAAGCCGCCCACGAGAAACCATCAATTATGCCGAATGATTCCCGTAGCCGGTAATTACCGGTAGCCAGGCCCGATTTATGCCAGCTGCTGCAACAACGTCGCGAACCGATCGATTGTTTAACGCGCCACAGTGAACGGGAATTGTGTACACGGAGTAGCGTGGTCTCGAAGCATGCCAATCTTTTTTTCAGAAAACCAACGACTCGCATAGTCACTTAATGACTCGTCTTGGAAGACTCTGGGTCAGATTTTTATTTTCTTTGTATCCGATTTTTTTACTTTCCAAAATATATTAGCTTGTTAGAGCAGTAGGGTCAACTATTCCAGTTGTCATCCATCTTAAATTAGGTTTACCTAAATTATATTTTAACGCATTTACTGCTTTATCTAAACTGATCTAACAGCTTCAGAATATATCCTTCACACCTAGATTATTAACTCCTTGCACTACTATTTATTTTGTGATTATAATGATTAGAAATTCTTTATCGTTCAGAATTTCATAGAAAAAACAGATAGTTTATATTTATTGTATGCCTATGTTTTCTCCAAAGGATATACATTAACTACAAAAAAATAGAATTTTATTTCGGTTCACAGGAAATGAATAACATACATATTTATTAGTCTCTAATCAGAATCTTCATCACGAGTCTGACTCGATATTCTAGGGCAAGGGGTTAAACGGTTTACCTTATATTTAATACTATGTTAAAATTGTTAACACTGAACCTACCACGGTCAAAAGGACCGGTTTCTATTTCACAACTATTGAAATTATAAAAACATTTTCATAGGGAATTACTGACTTGAGTTCTTTATTTAAGCACATATTATAAGGAAAATCGTACAAAGTTCCCTTCTATAAGACGTTTCACTTTTATATGTTTTGTGCTTGGTAGGTTCAGTGTTAAACTAAATTTATTCTTCATTACCAATTCAGATGTTTTCTTTACATTGCATCACGTCTTCTCCTTTATAAACATATTGCGCACCTATGCGAACGAGATGTGAATTTTGGTGAATGAGCATAACGAAGTGCTACTGACATGCGAAAATGGCGTATGTTGATGCACGCAGTCAAAAGGTTAACCCTTTGCACTCGAGTGGTGACTCTGATGCACCACTAGAAATTGTTGTAGCATTATTTCAAAGAAATTACAAAAAATATTACAAAATATTTGTTACATTACAAAATTTCTATTTAATACATTACTAAACATTTAATTATTATATGTGGCAATCGGATTAGTTTCGTATGAATAAAATGAAAATATTCCAAGACGGAAGAAAAATTTAGTTTTAGAATGAAAATAGCGCCGAGTGCAAAGGGTTAATATACTATTGTTTTAATTTTTTCCATGAGCACATAAACCTAGAAAGTGAGGAACGGACTTACCATTCCGCGCAGTCAAATCTACAGAACTTGATGAGTAGAAATCGCTAATTATTAACCAATTTATGTTCAGGCAGGTGGACTACCGAATAGGGGCCTAAACACGGCACTCTTACCCTAGCATCGACTTCAATATTACAATTTCTGATCTTCGGCTCACCTAATCTCAACCCACAGTACCATTCTCCATTGAACGCCTGGCCGTGTTCGGAAAATGAGTGGTGCCGGGGTTTTATCTCGAATTCCCATCGTTCCGCGGAATCGAATCCCCCGTCCGGTTGCCTCATCGAGTGTCGGTCGGGTTCAAGATTCTCTCATCGATCGATCCGACCGGGTTGCGACGCGCGTTGCTCGCGGTGCTCGCGGCTTGCGAGTCCATCGGCCGATGGTAATTAACCCATAAAGGAGAAGGAGAGCCCCGGCGCGAGTGGAGGCCGTGGATCGGGTGCACACGCGTGTGCACCTTGTGCACGTAGAGGAGAGGGCAGCGGCGCGGCGCGGCGGAGATCACTGCGCGCCGGGGAAAGACAATGGAACGAGGCGTTCCGATCGCTTAACGGTATAGAAATATCTTCGCCACTCGGGCCCCGACAGAGACAATCGCGGGGAACCCGGGGGGAGCAGGTCGACGACGTCTTATTCCCGCGGCTAAGGTCGTACCCTTATACGCGACGGTGTTGTATATAATGCAACGGCAGGGGGCACGGGGGGCGAGGGAGAAAGGAGATGGACGAGAGGCTTGAACCCACGTCGTGCGGGAGCCGGCAGGTTCACCAGGGTTTAACCTTGAGGATGATTAGAAAGCAAAAGATCCCACCGTCCTCCCTCCCCTCTTACCCCACTAAGCAAGCTTTGCGCGCTAGATCACGACTCGTCCTCGCTCCTGCGCCCTCGGCGGAGGACTTCTTCCATCGTTGTCGTCTTCGTCGTCGTTGTCGTCGTCGTTACGCCGATATCTGGCCCAGAAAGCTTCTTCCACACCGATCACGTGTGAACATCGCTCCGGGCAAGCTAAGGATGGCTACAGCCCGGTCTCGTCTTCCACTTGGTTCGTTCTTGATCCTCTTCGTGTTCGATCTAATCCACCTGACTCCTCGTGGCGACACGTTGTTGCGGGTAACGACCAGAGAACGGATCCTACTGCCTTTGCCGCTGGTCGCTACAGAGAGGGAATGTTGTTCACAGGGTGCGACATGTGGAGTATTGCTCCTTGATTCAGTCTAACCTTTCCGCTGCGCTGTATCGCCGATTGTACGTAAACGACGCTGTAACATTTTTGTTTACATAAAGTACATCAAGAGAAAGTAAAGAATTGCCGTGGAATACAGTGATTTTTCTGTATATGTCGCCGTAGCCTGGATGATAAACGTCGCGGAATTATCCCCACTACCGCGGGCTATACTCCGGCGCCGAGTGTAAACATAATCGGATATGTATCCTGGACGACACACGGCGCTGACAAGACCCGTGTTGTTGACATACATCGAGAATTCACCGTGTATTGTATAGGGCGAAATACTCGAGTGAGTTTGACATTGAGAAAGTGAGTACATTCATTTTTAAGATACAAAAATGAATTATTGCTTTCAGTTATTGCCATTCCGTGAGATTCAGCCCGACGAAGTTCATTTTAATTGGAAAAATTTATACGCCGATCAAGTGATTTCCCATATGAAAGTCAAAAAACTTGGAAAGTAGTTAATCCATTTGGCACATAAAAATATGTCAGCATGTAATAGAAGAGTAAAGAATCGGAAAAGGTTGAGTAAGGTAGAGATTTAAAATTTAATGATTGATACAGCGTTTTCTCGATTTATGTCCCGAATATCTAACGGATAAAAGTCCCAGGACTATCCCCACTGCCGCGGGGTCTACCCCGTGAGGGGTCAGGAACCTCTAGCTGTCCTTTCGGCGTGGATCAAAGAATAGTGTCTCCTGGCCAATATATGTCCCTGGCTAGACCCGTGTTGTGGACATATATCGAGAAAACACTGTATTTGCAAGACAATTGCTCAACTTACCTTCGTTTGTCTCTGCCTCCCAGTACAAAAGACTGTCAGGATTTACAAGAAGAATGAAGAACGAGGAAAAGTTGAATTAGGTAGAGATTAAACTGTAGAATGATGGTAATTGGAGAAAAAATTCGTTTTGTGGGAAAAATTGCGAAGATTCGAGCGTCGTCCTCCCTTATTCGTGTGACACGTGGAACCACCCAGGTAGCCGTGTGTAACCAATCCCCGGGACGGCGTGCCAAGTGAATAGGTGAGAACGAATCCAACGAATATGTCCGTCGTGTTACGACAAAGGCCACGCGGGGCCGCTCGCTATCGGTGTTTCGCGCGAGCGCGAGATAAGTAAGTGCTTTAATTTATTCGAAACACCTCGGTTATTAATCGTCCGCTCCGTGGACTCCGACTGTCTCTGTTCCGCCGTCTCCCACCGTCCTTCTCGACCACCTTCGCGCTCCCTCTACCCTTTTTATTTCTTCCTACTCTCCTAGTTATACCTTTTTCTCTCCCTCTTCTCACTTCCTCCTTCCCCGTGTCCTCCAGGATCTTTCGTTTCTCATATTTCATCGCGATTTTTGCCGACCGAGGCTTTCCTGAATCCGCTTCGCGTATATTCCCTTTCTCCTCTGATTTTATTTCTGCTGACCAACGCATTGATAATTTACACATTCGCCGGACGGGAAAGTGAGCTTGAACTCGCGTAAAAACGTGACTTTTGCAATACTACAGCAATAATACGTAGTTTCCATTCGAGGATCATATACTTTCATTTCAGTAATTTTGTGGTTAATGAGCTCGAACTTACGTAAAATCAATATAACCTGTTAAGAAGCAGTATAGCTTTCTCATTAAGGGTGACGGGAAATGATATTTTACTCTGCATTACTATAATTATTAACGACCAATTATTAGTCTTATAATCGTAGTGTGCCCCGTACCTGTTCCACAATTTCTGGCTACGATTTATTCCAGATTTTTAATTTCAGATCTATCCCAATAAATCGGTAACGTATCGAGGCGCCCTAATCAACGTCTCAAGGTTACATTAGCTGGATCGACACCTTCTCTCGTTACGATTTCACAATTTCTGAACACCTAATCCACCAAATTCGAAGCTAAAATCGATTCAAGAGCAAGTCGACGTCTCAGGGCCGATTAACTAGGCTAGTAGCGACCTTCCCAGCTCGAGCACTTCCGCCACGATTCCCGATGCAACGGCTTTTGCAAAACGCTCCCCAGCAAAGTGGGTCAGGCAAGCGGCGATCAGCCCGCGGGTCCCCTCACCTTTTCACCTAATCGGAACCCTCGGAATTCGACACGTTCGCTAAACGGTCCTTGGCGGAGGCTGTTGCACTACAGACACCGGGCAGTGTTTGCGGAGCCATTAGAAGGCTCGTTAGGTGTCATTGCCGGCGATATCGGGGGGCCATCTTCGTGGTCCTCGCGCGGAGCGTCTTCGGCGTCGTCCTCCTGTCCGCTCGTAACCGCGGCGCGGACACGAAAAGCCGGGTCGGCTAGCGCGGCTCGCACAATTATGCATCCGCGGAAGACAGAACATTAATTTATGGTTGAAATAAGGGCCCGGCGTGTGCGCGCGCGTGTCGGCGCGTCTGTTGCCGCGGACGAGCGTGGGCGCCGTGAGTGGCTCGCTTAAAACATTTCTCTGGTTCAGCTCTCCGGTGCGCGCCTCCAACGAGCTCCGGCCCCGAGACACGGCCGCGTGTTCGTTATTTGTACCCACGTATTTATATGCATATATAACTGCCCCATGTGCATATATACATATTATATACGCGGCCCCGTATGTACGTGTTATACGTGCGCGAGCGCGGTTATATCGCCAGAGCCGGAATGCATACACACGTACCGAGACGGGGACCAACCTCTTAACCCGTGCCCTCGCGGCCTCCGAGGGATCCGTTGCCCTAGCTGACACCCTCGGACGTTCATCAGGAGGCTGAGGGATGGACCTTGCACCGGCAACATTGGGGATCGTGCTGGGAAACCGCCGGAAGTCGCGAAACGTTCGAGATCGAAAGGCTTCGACAGTTTTCTGCAGTCGATCAAATTTTTCTGTCCTCTTACAGGACTTCAAACGGCTCTGAAAATGACTATCCATTAGGTTTTCGCGTAAGAAATTTCCGAATTTTAGCAGTAAAGTTATTTTTAACTGGAGCTTACTGATTCCAGTGAGTACCAATTTAATCGTCATATTTTGTCAACGAACGACTTTCTGGATTATATTAGGGGTACACATAAGTAATTTTTTTTTTGTCTTTAGTTCTGTACCGATCGTTGAAGAGGAAACACGTGTTCTTTTACAGTTTTCGGTAAAGCAGCCTGTGTCCAAAATATTCTAAAAAGTATAGCTTTTGTTTAAAACCCTGTAATAAAATGGCGGCGTCCGTACCTTCGGAAGACCATATTCGTCACTGCAAACTCTTTCATTTTTATTGGGATATGGGTACATATAATAAAAGCACACTCTTTTTACTGTATACGAAATAGAATTTATATTTTAATAGATTCTTTAAAAGCACGTTGTCAGACACGTCTTTACGCTTTGAAAGAAACGTCGCGAATGAATATCAAGAAAGCGAAAACAGAGGAGCAACAGTCCAACATGAACAACAGAGGATCGAGGGTCCCATGCCGGGGACAACATACAATGTATATTGACTGCAGATACAATGTATATCAAAAGCCGATTCAAACGATCCTTCCTACTAAAGAAATAACAGATTAATTTTGTTCTATTTATGAAATAAATTCCAACAATTTTCATGAGGGATTTAATGCAACGGTAACAACAAAGAAAATTTGCGGTGTTTATGCAGATATATTGAAGGTCAACAAGTGTCAACGTTGGTTCGAGGTTTGCTGCTGGTGATTATGATCTCTCTGACAGGCCTCGAATAATGACACCCTAAAATCTCTAGTGGAAGCTGATCCAAAATTAAGTATACAAGAATTGTCGAGACGCCTTGGGTCCACACGGTCAACTATACAAAGGCACCTACACTAAATGGGAAAGGCATATAGGCAAGGAATATGGGTACCGCAGCAATTATCTGAGACCAACAAGAATATTCATCGATCAATTTGCACTTCATTGCTATCCAGATTTCGTAGAGATCCATTTCTTAGCAGAATCGTTACCGGAGATGAAAAATGGATTCTTTGTGATAACATAAAGCGTTCCAAGCAATGGCTTTCTGCAAATCAAACCGCAATATCAACCCCTAAACCTAGCCTATCACTTAGAAAGGTGTTACTGTGCATTTGGTGGGACTGTCGTGGCATAATTCACTTTGAGTTGTTGAAACCTGGAGAAACAGTTACTGCTGAGTTGTATTGTCAGCAATTTCAACGGCTTGAAAATGAGGGCATCTTTAGTCCACAGAAAAGGTGTAATACTGCAATTTGACATTGCTCCCTCTGACTATCATAATTTCAGATCTCTGGAGCATTATTTAAGAAATAAAACATTCACTTCTGTAGAAGATATAAGGCGGCACCTTGGATCATATTTTTTCTTCACGAACCCTGGATTTCTATAAGAGAGGGATTGAAAATTTGCAGGAAAGATGGCAAACTGTCCTTGATTATGATGCAGATTATATAATAAATTAAGAAATAGAAACTTGTATTTACTACAAAGTTTGTTTTAGATTTCAAAATAATAGATTACTCTATGGGTCCCACTAAAAATTTAATTTTTTCTCCGCCCCGATTGTAAATTTATTCTAACCTTCGTTTTGGGTCCCGTCTAGTGAGCTAGTTTCGTGGACCGTTCTCCCTAACAATTTACTGCTCCCAATAACCTCCGAAAGCGAAGTTCGTTTAACATGACGCGTGAATCGGTGAAGAAATCTCGACAGGTGATCGTTCGGTAGCCGCGTGCCATTGAAACGAGAGCAACTTCATCGATCGCCAGTCAGCATTCTCATTCATAAGTCTTGATTTCCATACGGGCGTCGTGATCGCGATCGAGCATAGTCGAACACAATGTACGGTACGTACTACCGAGGCAGGCTCTGAACGGCGGTAGTAATCGCGGGTCGTACCGGGTATTAGAATTCGCGTCTACCGAGTCGCGACACGCGCGCGCGCGCGCATGCACGGAGAGTGCGTGAGACCATAAATTAAAGTTCGCGACGATGGCGTCAGCCGGTGTTTTCCTTGCACTTTGCATACGTAATGGTTGTTAATCGTCGCGCGAAGCGCCGTTGCACGGCGTCGTATAAATCGGGGCGGCCTTAGATGCGGCGGCGATGACAACGAGACGCGTACAAAAATAACGTTGAAAGCGAATCGGGGAGAGTTCAAGAGCGAAGGCCTCTCTCGCTTTTGCCCGATGAAGCGAGACGGCCAGACCGGAGGGACGAGGAGACAATGGGTCGAATGCAAATGCACGCGGACGTGAGCGACATCCCGATCCCTCCCCCCCCCCCTGCTCTGTACGTTCGACGAACGGAACGAGAAGCGATGTTCTGTCTCATCGGGCTTTATTCATCGCGGTGAATTCAAGAATCCCAAACGCGACCACTTCCTGTCCCTCCCAGCGGTATAAATTTTCATCGCGAGTCGCGGACGGTTCGTGAAACGATTTTTATTGCACCTTCGGGGCCGCTCGTGAAAATTCAATCGCCTCGCCACTCCGACTTCGGGGAAGGGACACTTTGTCGCTGAATAGCTAATTCCCCGTTTCCGATTGCGAGACAGTTTTGTCTTCCACTTGTGTCGACTTCCTTTCGCAAATCCGATTTTAGCACTCTCGTGTACGCAAGTCTAGTCTAGTGTACTTAACAGTAAACCTATCACGGTGCTAAAATGATCGGTGTAATATTTTACAATTATTGGAACTATAAAAATTCATTTATGGGAAATAGTGAAATAAATTTCCTTGTCCAAGCATTTATTATTTTGAAAATTACAGACAATCTCGATAAATTTAGAATTACCATTTTTGTACGGCAATATTTAATGCTTGGTAGGTTTAGTGTTAAAATCGCACAATTTCGCTTTAAATCTTACTCCTTCGAAATGGTTCATGTTGCGCCAATTTCCTTTAATATTTCTAGAAAGCGAAGAGCGAATAGAAGCGTAATTAAAACTGGTACGCTTTTATATACCATTCTATACAAACGAAGGTGAAGTACAATATCTAGAAAACAAACGATTTTCACAGTCCTTCGGTTGTTGAATTAGGACCGCGTGTATAAGTTTCACTTTTCCAGTTAAAACAACAATCACGATATTTATCATAAGCTGCTTAGATGAAGAAACGCATAATGATTTTTACAGCCCTCCACTGTTGAATTAGAACTAACTATATATCGAGGTTTCACTTCTCTAGCTAAAACACTGCGTCACGAGTAGACTGCGGATCGTTGTGCAAAATAAAAATTGTCTGCATGAATTGCAAAACAGAGAAACTATTGTGTTGGCCGGAGAGTTCATTCTGTTTTCGAGTAGCTCCAAAAATATAAAATCAGACTCGATTTGTTTTCGAGCTTCAGGAATTCAAATAGAAATACACTGAATTCCCAACATGTGTCAACAATACGGGTCTTGCCAGCGACATGTATCATCGGCGTCCGAGGCCTCTGGAGCTTCGTGGCCCCGCGGTAGTGGGGATAATTCCGCGACGTTTATCATCCAGGCCCTGGCGACATATACAGAGGAATCACTGTAAACACCTTCGCCCCGACTCGAAACGAAGTAAACTATCTGCGGCGTTTGATAACAGATTGTGTTCAAAATACCTCGTATGAAAAAATGCAGATACAGATCAACCTTGATCCACCCGACGATCGTCGAACAAGCGATCGCTCCTTACATCATCTCCGTTACTTTCATCTCGATTCCGCTCCGATTGCCCGCTCGGCCGTCGTCATCTCGAGCACCCACTCGACCAAGATAGCCGGGAGTCGCAGTGGATACTCGCGAGGGATAATTGTATCGCGGCTGCTCGAATAGGTATGACACGAGGGGGAGACGTACACGGGAAACATGCTCGCACGAACGTGCGGTTTCGCAGCCACCTTGTTATGCGCTCCAGCTTTTATCTGCCGCATCCCGCGGTGACGAAGCCGACCTGTCACTCACGCGGGGTTTGATTTTATCGCGTGACCGCTTTTGCATACGACCATGTTGTACCCGCGGCGTTCGCTTTTTTCCGCGAGCACCACGATAATAACACAAGCGGAATTGCGGGGCGACGCTCGGGGAGGATGCTCTTCGGAGAAGACGGAACAAGTCGACACTTTGTGCTATTCCGCGAACTAATTCGACGCTGCGTGCTAATCCGACGGACATTTCCTTCCGATCCACGGTGCGGCTCGGTTCGAATCGAGTTTATGCATTTATGAGAAAAACAAAATCGTTTAAAATCGGTTATAAAATCTAAGAGTATTGTTCCATTATTCCCGACTTATTGAAATTATTAAAAGCAGAAATGCGTTCTCCTTTATCTTCTGCCCTTTCTTATCTATTTAGACAGTGATTATTCTACATAAAAATCTACAGTCTAGTAATGCGGGTTTACAGAGCTAAAATAATTTCGAGTAGAAATATTTCAAATATACGGATGTATAAAATTCTTTCTTCGAAATTTTATATTCGAGAAAAGTATGTTGCAAGTAGCGTTACCAGATTCTTGGAATAGTGGAGGAAATGCTATAGACAGAACCCGAGTGACGTCACGAAGCTATAGTGTAGTCTAGCAAGTGTAGTATAGTGTAGTCTAGAAAGTGACGTCGCGATTCAGAGGGTGGGGAGCCTATCCTGCAGTGCGGATCGTGACGTCATTGGTTCCCCCACTGCTGGTGGGGCGATTCGCGACACGTGACGTCATGTGATCCCTTCGAGGGACTTTGCGCGCCAACGTTGGTTCCAAAGGGGTTTGGACGTCGTTTTCCCTTGAGATGAGTTCTGCTTCGAACGTTTCCTTCGATGCGTGCATAGTTTGGTGGCCGAGGCTTTCCCAATAACCCGTGGAGTTCCGGTTGGGCAATGTTTTGAAGCTCGGCAGATCGTGCAATTCGCACGTACGCGTGTCGGCCTTGATCGAGTCTGGGACGTCCGAAGACGGCCACTGTGGTCGATTTTAAGGCGATCCGTGCCGGCTAATTCGACGGTTTAAAAGCGAGCCACCATCCGGCGGCGCGCGTTCTTCGTGCGTGGCCCTGGTGCGCTCGCCTAAGGTCGTCCCGTGATGGTGACACCCGACGTGCGACGACTGGCAAAACCGCTCCCGCGGGTTCGCGAATCCACGCTCCGGGGAATCCTGTAACGTCTGACCCTGATCGAATTCCAGCGGAATACTCAATTGCGGCTTCCTCTCGGTCGTTTTCTGATCCTTATATCGATCTAGACAGTGGAGTCCCCGGGACACGGCCGGTACGCTGCATCGCTGATGAAGCTACTTCTTCGGAAGGTACCTGGAAGCTTCGAATATTTTAATACAATTATTTAGCCGTCGGTGGGGGAATGCCCCTTCTTTTCCCGTTCCGAATTCATTTCGACATTATCCCTGTGCACTTGCACACCGGCTGCACAGGTTTCACTTTTCCAGCGAAAATACTACATGTAGGATTGAAAATGAAAATTGACCGCTTTAATTGCGAGACACGGAGGCTACACAGCCAGTCTTTTCTTTCCCTAATAGTTGGAAAATAATGCAAAAGCGTTTTAAAATTTTGTAAATCTATTTTTAGAAGAATAAGAACTGAGAAAACAATGGCAGCAGATAGGGGCTTTATATTTCTTGAATCAGATCTTTAATTTAGTTTAACGACAGTAGTAATTTTCTTCGGTAGTGCATGGTTTCCTCTGAAGATTAATTAAATGTATATATATAGAATATATGAAAAATAATAGTAGATGATTGGCAGATTCAAAAATATATCGTAGAATTCAATTCCAGTGCACCAGTGCACGCAGAAGACTTAATTGTCCAACGGTACGAATTTAATATGTTTAAATTGTCTACGTGCAGACTCCGGAGAGGAAGTTTGATGAAGAGATTACGTGCATTTAATTTGCATAATATCGTTGGAATACACGTTGGATTACAAAGTGCTCGGAAGTTTTTCTTGGTAAACTTTCGACACGAAATTGAGTTAGCGGTGTGGAGTACACCGGGGGATTGCGTTCGTCACAGTTTACGTTCCCCTTTCATTGCCGATTCACCGATGAGGTCTCTTAATTCCCCTCGACTCGGAACAATCACGCTCGGCTCGGTTATTAGCCACGGAATTATCGACGCGCACCGAAATCCAGAGAGCACTGGTGCTCTTTTTCGCGCAATAAATCAAGAGGCGTGTTAATGACGCCTGGCGTCGGGCGATTGATGCACGCGGAGGCGAAGAAATTGCGGAAAATAAACGACGCGAGCGTAATGCTTAAAGCGTAATTAAGATAGCGCGTATCTACATGGGCGCAGACCTCTTCGAGCTGTCCTGCTCAAGAAACTCGACGAGAATAGATTTTTACACGCCCTCTGCTAACTTAATCCTCCCGAGCCGAACGCTATAGACGATTTTACCTGTTATTATCCTTTTATTAAAGCTAATACAAATAATGATTCGAAATATCTATTCAAAGTATCGATACATTTTTCTCAAATTTACAAAATTATTAAAGAAAGAAAGAAATTCCTATTGGTCTCCTATTTATTGATATAGAATATTTTTCTCACAGTGATCACGCTATACCAGAATTTAAAAATCTTCTTTTAGAAAAATAATTCTGGAAGATTTTATTCGACTTCGTTTCTGGAGGTGGCTTGTTGGTTTCAAAATTGCAACCCCTGTTGAGTGAATTTGTTAAGAAATTCTCAGATCAAAATCAGTACATGAAATTAAGGAAGATTTTCAGGAAGAAAGTTCTTTCCACAAACTTTGTATTCGGTTTCCGAGCTCGATCTTCCCCGGAAGTCGAAGAACGCTTCCCGTGTCTCCCAGGGAGTCTCGATCTATTCCCAGAAGAGGAGTCACGTTCGTTGCGTCGTAATACTCCCGGCTGTCAAACAAATAATGCGTCTTCACGCTAACCACGTTTCCAAGATCGACTCGTACCACTTTCCTGACACGCAGGCCCGATTCACGGCCCGATCCACTGAACACGCGTTTACAGTCGATTGTTGACTTCGGGAACCGAGGGAAGTTGCGCCATTCAGTCGCCTGCGTTCGTTACTCCTAACAGTCGTCTGTCAATTGCGAACGACAATTGAAACCTGTTCGCAAATATCAAACTAGGAAAAAACGCGGAAGGGCAGTTCCTTGGACGGTGGTTCTTTCAGAGCTACGACTCTAATCGAATTTTTTCACTGAAAATGTATTAAGGAAGCAGAACAACATGACCGAACCTGTCTTCAAAGTTCATTCACTTGCCAGGGAATTGCAGAGCATGAACTTAATCTGGCGGTCTTGAAGATGGTTCTCTTAAATTTTTCACGGTATGGTAATTTAATTTTTATATTACAAATGTATCGTGGAAGCACTGTGATATAACTGAATTGTTATTCGGTTTTGACCACTTACTATAGAATTGTGCGTTGCATTAAGTCACAGAGTTAGAAGATCCAGGGAATCCTCGATATATGTCAACAACACGGGTCTTGCCAGCGTCCTGTATCGTCAAGGAGACATACTCGAGCCGTGTTATGTTTACGCTACCCGGGGTCCAAGGTCTCTCGAGCTTCGCCGCCCCGCACAGTGTATACCCCACGGTAGTGGGGATAATTCCGCGTCGTTTATCATCCAGACCTTGGCGACATATATAGAGAAGTCACTGTATTAACTTGAATATAGAATTAAGTAACACGGAAGGGTAGTTCTCTCAAAGCTTCGATAAGTAACCTATTGTCTCTACTGTAAAATGCACTTAGAAGCAGTGAAGCGCTTACCAGAGATCGGCCGAGCACACTGGATTCCGTAGATCTCGGAGATCACGTTTGTCCGCGCGATCTAAAATAAATCGGACCGAGTTGGTATCTAGGATCGCGCGTGCGGCTCGTTTCCGGTCGGCGATTCGCATCTCGGTCGGCTCCTCCTGTAATAAGCGTATTACAATTCTCCTCTCGTATATACATGTTAATGGCGAATCGTAGGCGCACGTAATTGGAGAAAATTAAGAGTCGTCGAATGAGTGCTCGAGATGCGCGCAAAGGCATGAGGGCCGGTTCAAAGATTGTGCCCTACAAGGACCTCTTGCTCGTGGGCGCAGGCTACTCGCCGGTCACCGATCTTGGTACAAGGAATGGGAAACAAGAAGAAAAGGACACGAGGTCCTTGCTGGGAGGACCCTGCGACAGCTCCGAACCTTGTTAAGGGGTTCATGTCCGATCCGAAACTGGGTCGCAGTTGACAAATTTTTCATGGTTTTAATATTACATTCTATTAAATGACAACGTACGTGTTTTGTAAAATAATTCTTCCAGAGGATCTCCTAAAAATTTGAACAAAAGTCTACAAATTATGAGATCCTGGCAGGCATTCTCCCGACCGAAAATGTATCTATCCAAATTGTTACCATTTCTTTCACAATATACACCCAAGGAAATAAATTTGTTGAATAATTTCTCATTCGTGCGTCTTTGCAATTTCGGCAATTGTGAATTGAGAATTCTAGAACCCGTCATTTTGACGGTGTTAAAGAAGAGCTTTGATGTCTGTAAATATCGAGTACGAACTTTCGCAATAAAGAAATACTTCAATATTTCGCAAGCTCTCGAGATCGTATATTGCAAGCGTATGAAGATATTCAATTAATGGCGCAATAATTTGCACCAGTTACCCGTTGCGTCGCCGAAGAGGAATCCCGGACCGTGTACCGATACGAGAGGATCGATTTAATCGCAATCGGAGAATCTCGAGGAGGCTTCCCCGTGTCAAGGAAGCGTTCGCGTTCTCAGCACGGACAACGACGTTACCATAATCGCCTCCGTACCGTTCGATACCTGGCATCGATCGTCGCCGGTGCCCGTTTGCCTATCAGAAGCATCGTCGTTTCGCCGGGGTAATTACACCGGCAGGATAATTTGCAATACGCGGTCTTCGCCATCCATCGTCCTACCCCTCTCCTCGTTCTCTCTTCTTCGGTGCATTGTTTTCCAACTCGGTCAATCGAGATGTCCTTCGATCGAGGATCGGCCGAGATAGGATCGAAATCTCAGGGTCGCTCGGCCGCTCTCAGGACTCTCCGTTGCTAAACGGCTCGTTCCACCGAGACTCGTCGTCGTGTTATTCAACTGCACCTTCCATCGGACACCTGTCCACGCTCACGGAGCGCTTCGATTCTCAATTTATTGGAATCCTCGTCGCATAAACCGTTCGTTCCTTCTGTCTTCCACGCGGAAAGCTCTACTGTCAAAATTTATTCGAGTAGACAGCGATTCGACGGCTGTCTCCGAGCAAGATTAAGACGTGATCGATGATCCTCTCGCGGGACAGGTGACTTTGAAATTTATAATACTTTTGCCCGCTTGTACCACACGGAAACTTGAGAAACGTACTGGGAACTATATCTCTGTAAACTCATTAAAATGAACCTTGAGTTCATTAATATCAGCTATTTAAAATCATTAAAGTTGACATTTTTATACAAGCTAAATATTTTTCTCTACATTACTTAAACAAAAATCAAGTATACCTAGATTCAAAATCTAGATGTAAGTAGTAGTCAAGATATTGTGGATTATTTCACTATCCATGTTCAAACTGTAATGTACAATAGTGTCATTACTTTTTGCCAGAGATATTTTCTATTTCAATTTTATATTTTACTAATATTGTTACAAATTTTCTATTTCTCGACAATTTAAATGGGGCGTGCTACCGCAAGCCGTTCGTGTTATAAATTTGAAAATCTAGATCATTCTTATTAGAAGGTACTGCCTTTCCAAAAACTGTAATGGCAGCAATCAGTTAACGTGACTATTCATAGAAAATAATTTTAAAAAATGTATAAAATCCGATAAAATGTGTATAAAAATTCCTATGAATTCAATAAAATTCATTAAAAAGATAGGACCTAACCAGAAAGTGCTCGAGTTAACTTGGTAATGGAGTAGACTCGAGTAGAACGCAAACAAAAAATTAAAAATTGTATCTTCATTATCATCAACATTAATTAAATCGTGTGTCCAAGAAACGATGCGTCACCGTTCACCGTCGGAAGGGTTAAGGGACGATTTCCGTAGAATAGAAAGGGACGTTGATCGGTTGCGAGGGGATCGGTGGCCGCGTACATGGAAAGAGGACAAATCGATGGAACAGATTCCCATGAACGGAGGCCGGAGCTCGAGGCGAGAATCCTTAATATCCCCCGCGATCAGAGACACTACGAGAGGCCAACCGATTCGTCTAGCGGAGCCTATCGTGACGATAATGAAGCGGCGTCGTCGGTGGACGATCAAGAGGATCCTGTGTGCGCCTCGCCGGTGCAGCGTGTAACGGTTATACTAGATGCGCGTTCCCCTGGACCATTCTAATATCAAGGACTCCAAGACACACGGAGACGGAAGAAGGGTGGGGGCGGTAGGAGCAAATGCAATCGACCCCTGACCCGGCACGCTGAAACCTGGAGGATATCTGACTCATGACGCGCTCGGCGTCCTATCGTAGCGGCGCGTCATCGCGCGTACTCAAGCGGTTCGTCTTACCGAGCGGAACGGGAATCCTCGCTTGAAAACCGTCCCGCGGACCAACCTCGTTAATCCGCATCCTAATAATGGTAACCTGATAGGGGAACCAGCTGCTCGAGTCACGGCACTGGCGTACCTTGTATTCCGGAAACGGTTCCTCGCAATTTCGGGCAGGTTGTCTCCCACGCGAGAAACGGGTGACATAAATGATTATGGGCGAATTATGGGCTTCGAGAAATTATTTCACCCGTGATTTTTAATTAACTGCCGAGTTATCACCTGAAAAGGTACTATACTTTTGATTATATGTATATTATAGTACTATATTGTAATTTTGACTTGTACCTTTGACTTATAACTAGACTGCAGATCTTTATGCAAAATTAAATAAATATGCTTTTCCTCTTTGAAAGAATCCTAGAACAATTGAATGACGTTGTTATACTATTTCCGACTTAGTAAAACTTACTAAAAGATTTTTTTTACATATTGAAAGACCGTTTCACATGTGACCTATCCGTTTTTGTCACAAATGCATAAAATCCTATTGATAACCAAGATTTTTTTACATATTGGAAGGCAGTTTTACATTTGGCCTATCCATTTTTGTCATAAATGCATAAAATCCGTAGTATATTTATAAACAACTATAATAAAGAATGTACGCGATAGTTTGAAGGGTGCGCTCGATCGTGAAGCTCGATGAATTGTCGAGGAGGATGTAAAGCGTCAGAATGATATAGAAAAATTGTTTTCGAACGATCGACTCTTCTGAACTCTGCGTCCATTGTATTTCTCTGGACAAATTGACCGTCCGAAAGAGGTTTCACGTTCCGTTCGTCAAAAGTTTGCGGAACGTGCAATCGAATCTAAGGGAAGATCTCTCCCGTTCCACAAAGTGTGCAAAACAGCGGGACCGGCTACGTGATCGCCGATCGCAATCGTACGCGACTGGTTACGGCGTACGGGACATGATTATTGCCCGATCGGAATAATAATTGTAATCATCGCCGGGGGATAATGACGAGGTGACGACGACCGGCGGAGCTTCGGCTCCGTGGGTGACACACGGTCGCATCCACACCTTCCCGTTCGAGATCGAGTGTTCTCTGCGGTACTGCGAAGGAAAACGAGGTAATTTGGCTCAGGGATGATCCTTTATCATCGGGGCTGAATAATGGAACTACGGAGACTAATCGCTCGGATGTCTATGCAAATTTCGAATTTTGCAACGTTTACAGCGAGGAGAAATAAAGAGAAACTGATTTCCCTTGTTAATGGGCTTGGTCGTGTCAGAAATAGAAAAAGAGTGGATCTCGTTAAAACTTTTGTTCCTTGTGGCACGGAGCATCCGCAGACTGCTCGTTATAGTATTCATTGAATCATCCCATGAATTGAACAGCAGAGTACAAAAGTCCTTACTTCGTTCGAGCATACGTTAGCTATTATTTTTAACACTGTTGTGTAAGAGGCAGAAAAAAGCCGACAAATGAAAGCACCGGTAATCCAAGTTCAAGGCTCGATCGTTTAGCGTTCGGACGATTAATCATGTCTAAACGAGTGGCCACGGAGGGGCGGGGGAAAAAAGCAATATGCAACAGGAACGAGGTGACTTAATTAACCGATTTTACAAGCGAGCGGAATCTTCTGCTCGTAGGGAGGGTTTCATTGTAGAGCGTGAATTGTCAATGACAAACAGCCGACCCGACCAATTAAAATTGCAAATTCGCGAACGTTTACTGCCAGCGTCGATCAACGTACCGATCATTATTCACTGACACGACGATGTCGATCGGTCGCGCGAAGCACCGGTTTTTTCTTTTCGACATTCCAGATGAATCCCGAACAAACAAGATGGAGGCGATGACGTCCGCCGGTCTCGCTTGGCTTTTATAGATCAATTTAAAGGTTAGACTCGTTAGAGCCTCGCCTTGAACCTTCGATCCTTTTTTCCCCTGCGGCCCGGTATCCTTGAATTTTTGCTCGCGACTTTTTAGAATCGTCCGCCAGTTACTTTGCATTTCACGGATCCCCAAGGCCGCTGTCGATCCGGCTGGGATCGACCGCTTTTCCCGATCTTTATCTCCGAGCCTTTTTCATCCTGCTCGCGTAGATCGCGATGATCTTTCCCGGGATCGTCGTCGATGATTTTTTCCCCTCCTTAACCTACCTTCCGTTCCAATCCGATGGCTCAAACGTCGTTGTTGCAATGAAAAACAGCGGTAAAAAGTATCGGAAAAGTTTTTGCCGCTGCGAAGAATATCGGTATAATTTTTAGGACCAAGTGCGTCGAATTGTTCGGAGAAGGTGTCCACAAAAAGAGGGGAACCACAGAAATCTATTATTTAATTTAGTTCGCACCAGAGTCGAGCACGCGGAAGCTCAAGCAATTATTCTGTTTACTAAAAGAAGTTTTAACCTTTATTGTGCATGCAATAAATATTCAAGCAACGTCTGTATAACACATTCTTTTCGAAACTACGTGTTTACTCAACGATTAAAAAGTAGAAGCGAAGATCGGCAGCAAAGTGGATCGAGGGTAATTCCCAGAAGGACTCGGAATCGTTAAAAATCGAAACGGAAATGGAACAAAGGGTCCCTGTTCAGGTTCATGAAAGGAGTTCCGAACTGGCTAGAATTAACAGAGAGCTGACCCGAAATTATGCAAATGGCAACCGGTAGCCGATCGTAGCCGGGACCTTGATTCCCTGGATCATTTTTATTTTTTTTTTTTTTCTTTTACGTCAGACCAAATCAGGCCAAGTCAAGGTTCCCTAATTGCGAGGTAGTCGCGATCCGAAAGATCGAAACGGTTGTCGACAATTAAAGAGAGAAAATAGAGAGCAAGGATCCTGGAACGATCCTCGGCGATCGTCTCGATCGAAGGGGGAAAAAGCTCGGACGCGTCATGGCTGCGAGCGGCGCGCGAGATCCTCGGCTGTGCCGATTCTTAATCGATTAGTTCATAGGGGAAAGTGTTTATTACTCATTAGCAGCGTTGAAAATAACAAGGCGATCGCGATCGGTCGTCTGGGAAACCGATTACGGCCGCGTGTTCCTCGGGATGACGGATCGAGATGACCGATGCAACACGCTCGTGCTTTCCAATGCCGTTGTCGCTATCAGTGATCAATTCTACTTCGTGAACGAAAGAAACATTGACGTCCACGCTATTCATAGATCGGCATTTTTCATCCTCGGACTGCGAGGGTACAGCCACTCTACTTGTATATTACAATTTCCTACATACAACATTATCACATCGGTATTTATCCTTACGACTTTTCTTAAAGTGTGCACACAATGTATTTTTCAGTGTTTATTTCTCGTTTTATTATTTTTTTTCCCAAGAAATATATGTATCTTGTCCTACCTACCGCGGCCGGTCGATTTGACCGCACGAGATAATACACGAGATAATTTACAGTACAATTTTGTAAATCGAGGAGAGAGTATCGCAGTATTTTTCGTATAATTGAAATTGTATGAAAATAAATTTGTATCGCCATTTTATGGAAGTTGTTCGTCTACTAATTCATTCAGCAACAAATTGACTATTAGCTACGTTTAATGCATTAACAGTAACTGTTTTTAGGGACCGGTCATTTGGACCACGCACGGTAGGAACAGGTATAGTAGAAGTGTCTGTAGGTTTAGTGTTAATTCCGATTCCCGATTCTGCAAATACATTACCACGAGTCCCTTTTATCGGTAATAAAATTGTAGGTGAAATTTAAAACTGATCCGAAAGATTATAAATTCTGGACGAATTTTAAGTTGCTTCCAAGACTGTGTATTGATTAACCCTTTCAGCGCTATGAACGCATATATGGGTTCCACACCGCCATTCAATTTGGGCCATTTATTTTTTTTTATATTGTTCATGTTATTATTGCTTAATGAAATAAATGGTTCTGTTAAGGTTTTTGCGGTCGCCGCTCAAATTATTTCAGCTACAATCAACATATTTTGCAATGAAATTTTAATCAGCCCAGCATGCGCTTCGTCGTAAAAAGTAGGCGGTCCACAGACACGCTTGACTTCGCACAACTCAGCGCTCAAAGGGTTAATATCTAGAAAATAGTGGCGCACAGTGTATAAACGTTGCAAAACTCCGATGAACGGATCAAAGACGGTGATCCTTTGAGATTCAGGGCATAAATCACCGGATCGGATGGTTCCAGCCAATTAGAAAAAGTGTGCGTTTAACTCGTGGTACTTTTCACTAGAAATAAGTCGAGCAATATTTCTGGTGACACATAACGTAGCGGTTTATTAGCGTAACGAGGAAGTCAGAGCGAGCTGGCATGGCAGGACGCGCAATAAATCGTTGGCAGCGGCGCGGGGTCCATCCCGTTTCAGTCCTTGTTACGATTAACGATCAATTAGGACTACTGGTTTGCATATTCAGTCGCAGCGACGGTTGCAAACAAAAACAAAAAAATTCCGCCGACGTCGCGTCGTTTAAATCCATTAGCCGCCGATAAATCACCAACATTGTATGAAGCGTGCAATTTCGCTCGCCGCCAGGCAAACGTTACGTTTCACGTTTAGAAAAACAGCCGCGCCTTTTTTCCCCGATGTTTGCCGATTACTCTCGTTTCATGTCACGGGGGGTTTCTCTCTCACTCTCTCTCTCTCTCTCTCTCTCTCTCTCTCTCTCTCTCTCTCTCTCTCTCTCTCTCTCTCTCTCTCTCTCTCTCTCTCTCCGCTTCCACCAGCGGCGTACGTTCGAGTGCCATCGGCGGAACGTCGCGTCGCGTCGGCCGCTCGGAACCCGTCGATTTAAAAGTCACAAACCGGCACAACCTTTTCTGCCGGAGCCGAAGATGTCCGAGTTAATGACAGCTGCGAGCAACGCTGTAAGGTCTCCCGACGTCGCTCGCTACCGATCGGATCGTTTAATCACGGGATGTGGTTCTAATTCGAGTGACTTTCACGCGTCACCGGAGGACCGTCCCGTCCCGTCCCGTTGACGTGGAACGCCTCGGTCTAACGCCGAGCATTAATAAACGTTACGGACAGTTTGACCCATTAAACGCAAAGGTTACGCGCCGATAAAAACTGGCATCGAAACTCCTTTGACCGAGCAATATTCTTAACGCGCTTTTTCAATCGGCCGGGATACGCGCCGCGGCTAAAGCCGGCCATAAATCCTCTTGTCACCTCGCGACGCTGCAACACGCTCGATCTAGAATGTTTGAATAATTATTGGGTCACTGGTAGATGTCGCTGCGGCCGTTTCAATTGAAAATTGGAATCTGTCCGCTAAATTCGTGCGCTTTTAGCTTCTTGTTGCAATAGTGGAATCAATTCGAACATTTATACACTCATCGTGCATATGATTCTGCTGTTATATATTTCACTGAGTTTTATTACATACTTTAATCCAATCGATGGTGTTAAATCCATAATTTTATGCTCTTCAAGGATTTTATAGCCAGGACCGTCCTCTTTCTCCGGGAAGGTATCTGTAATCTGCCAAATACAGTGTTTACTCGATCTATGTCCAAATCACGGGTCTAGCCAGGGACATATATCGGGCAGGAGATACTATTCACGCCGAACGTAGAAAAGGACAGCGAAGCTCTAGTGGGGATAGTTCTGGAGCTTTTGTCGTCTAGGCATTTGCAACGTATATACAGGGTCATCCGTTTTTAAACGGCCAAACGTCAATCAGCTATAGAGGACCCTAACACTTTTTTTGATTCGAAGTTATTTCATTCAGTCTCCACGGCGTGCCCCATGTAAAAAAAACCAAGATCCAAACAATCATACAAAAAAGTTGACTTAATAAAAAAGATGCCCCTATTTATTTTAAACCAAACAAAGGAAAAATCATCAAGATACATAATTGCAGTCCTAATATATTTAATCTTAAGTGAACGCAAAAAATGACGGGTTTTTGCAATTATCTAAAAATCAAGACCGAATCAAAAAAAGTGTTAGGGGTGAAAGTTGTTTCATTTGGGGTCCTTTATAGCTGGTTGACGTTTGGTCGTTTAAAAACGGATGACCCTGTAGAGTAAACACTGTAAATGGGAAAAAGTACTACAAAATGGTGAATACTTCGAATTATAATCTTGTATAGTTCCCTTACGAGTAGACTGCGTAACTTTATGCAAAATAAAAATTGTTTGCATCCACTGCAACAAACAAGGGTCATATAAGAATTTGTTTCATACTTTCGTAATGTTCACAAGCTGCAGCTAATACATGGATGTTCTTAAATTTTTTAAATTTGTCTACTTCTTCAAATTACATCTACTCATTTTTATCAATAATTACATAAAATCCGCAGTCTACTGATGACTGAAACCTGAATATCACTTTAGAAAACGTACCGAATTTATTTTCACACCTGACACCTCTCCGAGAAAATTGTTTCCACTAAAAAATTCTGGTTCGCAAGGGGTTAACGGTAAATTTGTTAATTGCGTCCGAAATTGAATGGAAAAAGGGGGGGGGGTGACGAGCTCTGAAACGGGAGGAACGAGGTGAATGTCGAAACGAGGGAAGAGGAAGCGCCGGGGTGCGCGGGCTCGGAGGCGGCTCGCGAGCGTCGCGTAATTACTTAAACGCGGCCGTAATCACATTGTTTGCCGGTAATTGCGCATTAATAGATGAGAACTGGGTCTACGGCGGCTGCAGGGCTACGTCGGTCCGCTGACCCGCCTTCACCTTGCGCAATACCATCGGCGGTCGTGCCGGGTCGAAATATACGTCGGACGTACACCGTGGCGGCTCGTAATTCGCGAATTCCACGCTGGGTAACCGCTCCGGGCCGCCACGCCGGATTTCTCGGGTTTATCCTCTAAGAGCCGTGTATTACACATTTTTTCAAGACGATGTTCACGCGAGGCCCGAGCCCGCCGTTTGTACCGTTCGCCCTTAATCCACGCGGAGCGGAGCGGAGCAGAGCGGCGCGGCGCCGCGCGCCAGGAAACATTTATTATTCCCGGGAACGCTTGTCGGGCCGCTGTGTGTCTTCGGTGAAACTGTTATTTCGGAACCAGATCGTTGCAATTAGGTTTTATCGTGTCCGGCCGGTTCCTTCGCCTGGTTTCGATTTGGTAGCACCGTTTCCTGCGCCGATCCCTGGTCCCCGGCGCCTTCGTTAAGCCGCCGAACACGGTCCCCGTTATAACTGCTTCATCCAATTTTATACACAATCAAAACCGCGGCCGAAGAATCTTGATCCTCGCCCGCTGTATCAATTTTTACGAACATCCTTCAGGTGGTAAAAGAAAATTCTATAGACTACTTTATTTGTAGCTTGAGCGCGCCATTTCCCTAAAAACAGTACAATTTTCCAAGACGTACAACTCAATTCTAAAATCAGGTGATAAGCAATCATGGTCCCCACCTGAAACCGGTATTATTACTAAAACTATTCTTGTGTGTTGAATACATTTTTCGAGAAATAGTAAAATGTTCCAAAATTTACAATTTATGTGTATGTTAATTTATGCGAAATTTACAGCATTTCTTCAAATATATTTCCAGCTGAATTTCTGTTTTATTTTCTCACGCGATTCCGATATAAGAAACAATATTCATATAACCTTCGCACATGCTTCAGAACTAATGTTTGCCCATTTTTGCTTCATACTTAATCCAGCGACCGATGTTTTAACGCCACAAAATGGTTGATGTCTCACGTGAGAAATGTACGAGACTTCAAGGTTAAAAAGAAGGTGAAAGAGGCGGCCAATTAACCATATACAATCCTGTTTAACTTTGAGGTTGCACAATTTAAATTCGCGTTTTACGGGTCCTTTCAATTTATCATTATAATGGCTTTGTAACCCAAGAATTCTCTTCTGGAGATTTTGTAGTTCTTTTTTTAAAGAGAATTGTCTGCAACGCCCAGGTGGTGGAGGGGAAGCTTATAGCAATGATTACACCGCGGATCTTAATGCAAAATAAAAAATATTTGCATTGCTTGCAAGACCCAGGAGCGAGATAAAAATTTCCTTCTTTCCAATTATTTCATTAAGCTAAAACCGATACACTGTTGCCCTTAAGTCTTTTCAATATGTCCACTGCTTTAAATTGTGCTCGCTCATTTTTGTGATAAATGCATAAAATCCGTAGTCTAGTAATGATTTATTTACATTTCGTCCGCGTTGCGTAGCGCGGATTGCGACACGAAAATTAGAGTTTACGGTTAAGAGAGCTATTAAAATAGAGTAACGATCCTAACAGCAGTTGCCAATAACGCCGCGAACATGACGAAACGTTCGACTGTTGCCACTCTCCGGCACAGGCAACCTATCCAAAGATCACCCACATAATTCAGCGAGCGCTGACTGACTGACTCATCGATACCGGAACTTCGCGAAACCAGCGCCGGCGGAACGCATTCAGTCACGTCCTTGAACCTTGCCTTTGCTCGCGTAGAATGCACGCCGGAGTAATTGAACGAGCGCACCGATCGATCGTCGTCACCCAGAAGACGGATCGCTGGATCGTTGCGCAAGAAACGACGACGCTCGGCCCGCGCGTTCATCCTATCGACGCACTTGTCGCCGAGGTTTTACCCGCTTCGCAAAATTCAATTTTCCTCGAAAACTGTCATCCATTCGGACTGTAAACGGTCCTCTGCCCGAACATTATACTATTGTCTCTCGGATTAAAATTGAGGAAGACCCTGGGAAAGATAAATCTAGATAAATCTGTCTATATCATTTATTTCAGTAAACATATGTGTAATGATTCACGGAAAAGTCTCCAGTACTGATCTTGAAAACATGAACGGTAGAGAATAATTTTTTTTTAATTTTGTGGCCCAGAGTAATGCCACATTTTTAATATTTTATGCTTGCTATGTTATAGAGAGGAACAATCCTTTCAGCAATATTGTAGAACAGTAGGATAGCAAGATTGTAGAACAAGTTACTTCCAGGCCTGGGCAACTGGTGGCTCGCGAGCCACACGCGAGTCCTCTTCCCACTCCTGAGAGCCCCCACCATGCTCCTATGGGGTGTGGAAGAAGGGGCCGTTGGGTTAGGAATTTATAGGAGGTTGTCTCCAAGAGGGATGAAAGCACGGAGGGGTAATATAAAGTGGTCAGTGGTGGGGGAACCTCCGCACTGGTAGTGGGGGTGGTAAAGCGATGGCGGGGAAGAAGTTACTCAGACCTGAGTTACAGTATAGCAATTTCTACAGACATTAGAAGTTGAAGGAGCTCTTCTTCTTGCGTCCTCTCAGACAGTAAATGGTAAATTCATTCAGCTTTGGTAATCAAATTACTATAACCCAATCTGTGCGTGTATTCACATTGAAAGTAGAGCAATGAATATTTTTAAAAACGATTACTAAAAATCTTGTTTCTAGAAAAATCGGTCAACATCTTTCCGTGATTAGATAGTAATAATTTAGTTGTTGGTTACAAGCGAGCCACCCAGTACGCAAGTATTCGTGACTCATACAGGGATGTTAATCCAATAGCCACGATCTCGCGAGGAATTCGCTGAAGAACATTTTATGCTTGTAAGAATTTCATTCTTGGAAAACGTTTAGTGCCGGGGAATCTGTTGTAAAAGTAAAAGCAGCTTTGCGAGACGAAACTGTACGAGGGGGGCCCTTCTGCATTTCTATAGACTCGATAATAGGCTGTTAAACGTCGAGAAAAATGGCGGTCGAGCGTGTTCGGACACGGGGAACAGGACCAGGAAGTTGCGAACAACATTTCCCAGGAAATCCGAGTCCCGATTGTGCCGTATACGAGGGGTCTTGTAATCGGCTGATCAATCTTTTGTCGGTGTCGAGGACGCGCTCGATCGCCGTCTCCTGATGCTTTCCAGGGAATCCGGCGATCATTAGATCGGAATCGGAACAGTGGCGTTGCCGGCGCGGTTTGTATGCGCCGTGGCAACGTGGGCCGCTCCGGCAATCCGGAAAAAACGTATTACGAATGGCTCACAAATTACTGCGCTCGCTCAACATCATTAATTAGAGAGCATGACTCACGCGTTATCGAACGGACGACGGCGCCTCTCATTGCTGATACGTCGCTCGGCTGTGAACGAGACCTCGGAACGCCCGAGTTCCCGCTATGATTTCGTAATCGCACCCTTTTCCCGACTGTCTGATGGAAGGACACGCGTTGGATGATCTTTATGGCCGGCGAAGTTCGTATCTCCTGCGAGGGAGAGGCGCAGCTTTTGTGGGAAGTGCTGGGACGAGATACACACTCGACCCAGCGATTTCTCTGGTGGCTGGAACACGATTCGACGTCCACTGGATTTTCTAATAATTATATGAATTACTATGGAAGGTGTGCAGTAGTTGAAGCACATCTTCAGAATTTTTAAGTATGTATTATTCCAAGGAAAAATAATTTGTTTCTTCTGTAACTATTTTTGTACAGTACCAGGACCCGAATAACGATTTTTAAAGAGTGGGTGGAAGTAGATATTCTTTTAGAAAAATTTGTAAGATGAGATGAAGATGTGCAGTAATGAACAATAAATTACTTGATCGAAATTGAATAGTATTGCCTCGAGGAAAAATAATTTGTTTCTTCTGTAACTATTTTTGTACAGTACCAGGACCCGAATAACGATTTTTAAAGAGTGGGTGGAAGTAGATATACTTTTAGAAAAATTTGTAAGATGAGATAAAGATGAGCAGTAATGAACAGTAAATTACTAGATCGAAATTGAATAGTATTGCCTCGAGGAAAAATAATTTGTCTCTGTTTGACGATAGAATTTCTAAAATAAAATATCCACAACCTCTAAATGAGGAGCAACTTTCTCGAAAAGTGGATTCTGGTTCAGTTGGATGTCGGAGCTAAAAAGGCCGTCAATCTCTTCGCGGTCACCCATATTATACCGAATATAATTTCACCAAGAAAAAAAAAAAGAAAAGGACTTGCTCCGATACCGAATCAGGCCTCTGTCAAGCCGCTTTCACCGTTCGCATGTTTTCGTCGTTGAAATAATTATTATTAAATGTTCAAGCTTGCGTTAATCCGCTGGGGCCATTGCCAGCTACATCACGTTACGATTCAGTTCCGATTAAATATTAATACGATAATTAAATAATTGAGATCTCGATGAAATCGTACGCTGCATTGCAGAATAATTTGCGCAATTTTCTCTTTGGAGCAAAATCAGACGAGCAATAATCGACATTTTATATGGATCGGTCGGAAAAATATTAAAAAAATTTCTCTCTATATACTGCAATAATTTCAGTAAATGTCAGAATTTCGAAAATTCGTTTTAACACAACTTTCTATGCATTAAATTTGCAGAGACCTCAACACGTTCGAAAAGACGTTCATTAATAAAATTGTTATACTAAAATGTGCCAGCATAAAGCTCGTGTTTAATTTTGACACAGGAACTTTTTCATACAGTAGACTTTGAGACAATTAAACAAAACGGAAATTTGGCTTTTCAAATGCCAGGGTGACCTACCCCTTTAATCGGGGAGGAGCAGAGGGTGTAGGCTCGAGACGCAGGATACGGCGCGTTATGCCGCGTAATGAGAAAATCTTAATCACGCGCGTGACACGCGTGCCAGCACGTTATCCGCGCGTGTAATAATCCCGGCACGATTCCCCGCGTCCGAACGCATCGCGCCGGGACGCCTCTCGGCATCGACGCGTAGAACGAATCGCCGTCGACGCCGACTTCCCCGTTCGCGCCTGTGAGAAAGGCCGCGCCGGAATACGCGATTAGGCTCGAAGATGAGAACGACCGGCTCTGGGAATCTGGGAAAATACGAGGCCGCCGGCCCTGCAGCTGTAGCAAGTCTTACTTGTTGTCTTTCGGGTGCAATTTAGGTGATCGAAACGAGGAAACGATGGGAAAACGACTCTCAGAGTGAAAAACACAGCCTTGAACACCATGGGCAAGGGTTGAATAAAATAGTGGGAAATAATGGAACAGTTCCTATCTTGTACCGACGATTTAATTTGTTACGGAGTTGTAGATACTTAAATAAGGAATGGATAAAATAATGAGATTGTTTCTGAGTCGTACAGGGTTGTTTCTGGAATTTGTGATCCTTGAGAGCCCCAAAAAGGGTTGAATAAAATAATGGAAAATAATGGAACTGGTGGTAAGGGGTGGTTCTGGAATGTTTGACCACAAAATTGTAGACACTTGAGTACCTTGATTAAGGGTTGAATAGAATAATGCAAAATAATGGAATATGTTGTTTGTTCTACAAGGTGCTTCTGAAAATTATAGACATGAATTTGTGGATTCTTGATTGAAATATTGCTTGAAACTTAAAGGGTTCCATTCTTAGTTCATACAGAAGGAAATTCGCATGGTAGAAACAATGAATAACCTTACACAGTATAAAAATTGCTGATAAACCAGTGTCAACAAAAATCACATAAAGCCAAAATAATCTCAGCAGTAAACTTTAAAAGTTAACCCTTAACTGCTATACTGGATTACCCCATGACCCCAAAAAAATTTCTGTACACTAACTTTCGCTACTGCACTGTAACTGCAAATGTCAAGTTTCTTTAACTTCTCCAGAACATTTGGATCATTTAGTCTTGAATGTTTAAGGGTATCTGAGAAAATTTATACAGACTTGTAGAAACGTCCTAGCATGATTGATTTCTCTATATATGTCGCCAAGGCCTGAATGATAAACTACGCGAAATTATCCCCACTACCTATACCCCTTCAGGGTCCATGAAGCTCGAGAGGCCTCTGACGCCGAGGAGTGTAAACATAACACGACTCGAGTATGTCTCCTGCACGATACACTTCACTGGCAAGACCCGTGTTGTTGACATATATCGAAAATTCACTATATTTCGCAGTCTGAGTAAACACCGTTAGATATACAAGTGTTGTGGTGAGATAACAAGAAAATGGCAGGAATTCAGCTGTAAGCCGTCCGGTTGGGTCATTCCACACGCATTTCCGGTTCAAGTCGAACTATTGGCTATAGTGTGTGACGTCAAAGCCAACGATTGGATGCGAGCGAGGACCCCTCTCGCTGCTGTGCTACCCCGGTGACCTTCTTGTCACCTGACCACAGTACAAGTACACAGTACAGTATGTATGTCTTGTTATCCCGTTAAGAACATGTGCTTCCCAGGAAATTGAATTCAGGCTGGTCGGAGGCGTTTATAGATCGTGGAAAAAAGCAGGATGCGCCATCACGGAGGCGTTGATAAGGGCCGTTTATCCATCCGGCGTAATATACGACGCCGATGCTCCTGTTAACTACCGGTCTTGCGCGCGCCTAACACGCACCGGGGGCCTCTAATTACGAAGCGACACGGGCGCACGCGGCCATGCAGAAAAACCGATCGCATTACGTACGATAATCCCGGTCTCGGGCGCGTAAACGAGCTCCGGTGTGTCGGCGTGACATGAAAAATAACCGGCGCAAATTGACCGCGTCGATCGTGCTAATCGCGGCAAAACGCTCGACTCGGCTCGGCTCGACTAGTTCGCTCGCTCGCTCGCTCGCCGCGGTCGCTTCCCCGCTTCCGGCGGATAAATTAATTAGTGTAATTAGTATATAAATCGACAGGGATAGCCAGCCGTCACGCTTAATCGCGGCTAACGAGTCAAATCGGACTGCCGGTATCGACGCGCGTGTCATTTTCTTGTTCGAGCGAGCGCGAGGCGCGTGGGATCGCGACACGCTTGATTTCTCTTTTACTCGCGCGCGCGCGCTTTTTCTCCGGTTCTTTTTTCTGCCGCGCGATCGTGACCGCCGATAAACCTGCAGCTTTAATACTAATCGATATCGTTTCTTTCTTCTTTCTTTTTTCTACGCATTGATTGATACGTCGAAAGTAGACCCCAGCATCGAAATCGTTTTCCTAGGAAAAAATCGATTTTATGTATAATCGCATGAAATTAAGCTGCGCCTCGTATAGCCAGCGGACGTCGTTTCCGACTGTCAAAGAAATTAATGGAACCGCGGAAGAAGTTAATGCACTCGCCGAATTAATTCTTATATCGACGGTTACCGGTGATCCGATCTCTCAATCGCCGATGGTTCCACTTACAGTGTGCCACGTGAAATTTATGCAAGGCTCCCAGCAGTTCCCAGGGAATATTATCATTAATTAATTCCGACGATTTTCGACCGGGTAATTAATTACCGCGGTGCCGGACGATAAATCTGCCACGATCCTGAGATAGGTTAATGCCTGTGCACCAGATTTTTACAGCATCGTAGAATAATTATGATCCGCGCTTTTTTCCTGGGCCCACGATGTCCGTCAGCGATCGGCGAATTAATCAATATTTGTGCTTTCGAAATTCTTGATTGATCGTTCACGTGTTTCGCAGTGCGATATTATTTATCGAGCATTCAATACACCATTGTTACCAACGTTTCTCAATGTGAGCTCTGCGAAAATCGAAGGGACACTAACATTTCATTAGGGTGGCATTTAATTGGCCATTCCATTCCAATTAATTCAGATGTGCAACAGAAAAATCCAATAAAGACTTTTCTTTATTCTCTATCCAACTTTCCAATATTCAAAATTTATGCGTACAAGCATTCTCGGCGATTTTTATAACGGAGATAATTTAACCTAAAGGGAGGCCGAAGTTCAAAAGGAGCCCGCTAACCATAAAAGGTAGGGAAAATAATGTTTTACACGATTCCGAGCAAGCGTTAATTTTTTTCCGGGCACAAAGCGGAGGGTATGTAATGTAGAACACGATCCGACCCCTAACCGGTGCATGACGTGACCCCAGGGCAAGGAATTTATTGGAGCCCTGCACCTGAAAGTCGCTCACCTGCCAGCTGGTCCGGCCCGATGGAATTTTGTGAGGATCGGGCCGGTGCGCCCATGGAACCCATAAATTCCGGGAACGTACTTCGCGCTAAATGGGGTGGAACACCATCTTGATTGTCAGAAATATTCGAGGGCAATTGCTTCGACGGTTCCCGGTTATCCGATCAACGATCGACACTCGATACTCTGGACGATATTAAAATTTCCCTACCCGATCATTTTCGGGATACTCCCCTAGTACGGGCACGGACAAAAAGTTCCGGAGAATGCTGTTCAACAATCCACGAGTGCTTTGTCAGTGTTTTTCAAAAGTAGCAATTAAGGTTCACACAATAAACCAAACCGCGAATTTTTGTGCTAATTCATTTAAAAAAATAAGTAGTTAAAAAAGAGGAAGTGTATATTATGAATCATAATTGATAATCGGTAGACTAACGATCCTTATTTAAGAATACTAGTGGATGAGTCAAACTGACTTGCTCCTAATTTTTTTTTTTTTTTAGAAATATTGAAATTATAAGTATGTTTCCATGAGAACAATTTTTTAATAAACTTCTCTGTCCAACTAGATATTTAAGCAAAACTGATGCGAGACCTAAACAAATGCAATTTTGTTCTTGTTATTATAAGGCAATGTGTGCCAGTTGTATTTAACGCTTGGTGCTTCTAGCGTTAATTCCCAGATACGGGAGCTGATTTGAAATTTCTTCTTTTCGTTAAAGCGTTAATACGTTGAACAAGATTACTTAATTTTTTAAAATTCATTTAACCATTTCACAGTTTTAAATTGCACACATTGTTGTCACGAATGCGTAAAATCCGCAGTTCAATTATCACCAGCTGTTAAAATAAAAGTGGGGTTAAAAATTGTGAACCGTCTTACGGACGCAGACGGTTTCAAGAATTAACGGATTATGTACGAAGCTATTAACCAAATCAAACAGACACATGGTCTTCGGCTCTGTCGAGGCACGATCATCCATAAAAGTCAAGGTTCGAATTCTTCGACATTGCCACTTGAAGGCAAGACAAGCCGAAGACACCATCAAACGGGGAAGAGCGTCCCGGCAATCCCGGAGACTTCAATGCCGGGTCGAGTCAGCTGACGCCCGCGGTCGCTTCGATTTCTGACCCGATTTCGAACCGCAACGTTCTGTTGGCATTTATCACTGTCAAGAATATGTAGCTGATAAATCGCCGTTTAATCGCGACAGGAACCGACCGTCCGGTGACATGCCGAGACGGTCGCTACCTCGGGAAAGAGAGCAAGAGAGAGAGAGAGAGATACAGAGAGAGAAAAATATCACTCTCGCCGTCGGTCGGTCGCGACAGGTACGTAAAAGGCGTCCGCGGGACTTTCCTCCGACTTGGCAAAAAGCTGCTCCAGTTTACCATCCGCGATTGCGGCCGGAGAGGACAAACGATCGCGAGCGCGCAACTCACGACGAAGACGAAGACGAAGACGAAGACGAGGACGGCGGCGGCGACGCAAACGCGTACAAATCTTACCCGGAAAAAAAGAGAGGAGCGGCGGTTTAGCAGGACGCGCGGAAATAAATCAGCGCGGCGCTTCTGCGAGTACTTTCCCGTTGTGAGGTCGACAGCCCAGGGCTGCGCCGCGACCGAGGGGAGCAACAAAACGAGCCGGCGTCCGCGCCAAACAAGGTTTAATTGCCGGAGCATTGACATGCGTGCGCGGCTCGCCCTCGGCTCTACGCAACCGCGCCTTTTGTCTTCGGCTTCGTGGAACTTCTGCGCCGCGCGGCCGCCAGAAAAATCCACGCCCGTGTTTCGCAACCTCGCGAAAACCCGCGCTCCGAGAAACCCGCACGGCTCCCTGGAAAATCCGGCACGAACATAACTTGCGGCCGCCGCCCATAACTTCGGCTGATCGATGTGAATAGACAGGGTCTTGCATCTTACGCGAATCGAGCGAATCTCGGAACACGGAAGACATGTAGCTGTGATAATTGTATCCTGGAAACTGAAACGAAGCTGCGTTAAATTGATGACGAAAGTCGTATTTCATACCGGAACGCAATTTGAACATTAAAATTGCAAGGTCTCATCTGGACCTGCGTAGGTATTGCGGATTTTATGACAAAAATGGGCACAATTTACATCAGTGGACATACTAAAAAGATTTAAAGAGATCAGCCTATTAATTTCAGCTTAATAAGATGAAAGCAATTTTTATTTGACATGACTATTTTTTATTTTGAAAGATTTTAGTCCCGAATAAAATTACGTATTAATTGGGGTACAGAATAATTTGGAAACCGGGATAAAAAAGAGAGGGTTGATGTTCGTGGAGCGGTTTTGGTAGCGCGTTTTTCCCTTTGCGGCAGGTTCGCATGGTTTCGCGAGCGCATAACGCATTCGTTTCGGCTTTGCCGGGGTTCCCCGGTGCTGCGCTTGAATCGTTGGCCTGGGAGCGAAGAGTATAACACCACCCCCGGCCTTTCGCCGGCAAAGATGCCGCGGATTACGGGATTCCTAACTTCTTTCGGTCGCCGCGTAGCGTTATTCTTGCCTTCGAGCAAGGTCTATCGCGGGATCGTGAGAAAAACTAGCGAGCGCCGATTCAAGCCGCTCTTCTAATTCATAAGGAGGCTGTTGCGAAGCCTGCCCGCAACGTTTACGATAAAATGACATAATTGTGATGAATTTACCTCTATCTTGGCTCGTTTGAGGTCTATATCGTGCAGCAGACACAAATTACACCATCCGATGCTCGTCAAGGATAAAGTGTGAATGTTATAAAAATCGGGACTCGACTCTTTCAGGTAATTCTAGAGAGATCTATATTGTACTCGTACCCGTGATTATAGCCCCGCAACACCGTACACCATGAAAACGTTCATTCTTTTTCACGGCAGGCGGTCATTACCCGTACACTCGCGGCGTAATCCGATTTTTCACAGAGGCATCATCACTTCCATTAAAAATCACCGTCGTTACGTCCGGGAAGAATTAATCCGACAGCCCCGATCCCCGAAACGCAATTACGCTCGACTACGCTCGCTCAAAAAATTCTTCTCTAGACATTTACCTATTTTAATCCTCGTACGCAACAGTTCACTCGTTTTGTATTTCACATCCCGCAAAAATTCATTATTTCTTTATGACCGTGTTAAAATTTCAAAATATAAAAGTATGTAGAAAACAAAATTGGAGGAATTCAAGTGAAAAAGGAAAATGGCTGAAAGTTCAGATGGATCTTTTTGTAACTACTTTTAAGGAACATACTGCCCTTCATTTTTAAAGTGCATTTCTTTTATGAACCCCCATTGGTTCGTAATTATTCCAAGTTAATTCGTAACTTGGTATTAGCTTGGCGCAAAGGTAAAACGTCAATAACAAAACTTAGAAAGTAAGACCATTCATATTAACCAAGAATCATTTGTAAAACTATTTCTGAGAAGCGCATGAAGATTAGAGAACTCGTATACGTTTGAAAATGCTTTTATAGATTTCTAACGAACGATGAAGAGTTTTTGGAGTGAAATGATCGCGGTCGGTGGAACGAGGAGGATCGCGGAATTGATTGCCGATCGTGGCCGATCGACACGATCGAACATACGAGTACAAAGTTGGTACACACGGTATCGAACCGGCGGATCTCTATTACCGGTAAAACATTGCCAACTTCCCCGGAATGAAGCGATACGGTGTGCAATAGAGGAGCCGGCGGAATCGTATCGACGACGACAATCGATTCCCCCGATCCCGAAAGGACTCCGGTTGGTTTCTCATGATGCGCCATTCTCGGGTCTAGGCTGTCAAGGAACTTTCACGGCCCTGAGAGAACGTTCGGTCCTTGACCGTTTCCCGTGATCCCTTTAATAAGCGCGATATGGAAAGCAATCGGAACGCGGCTAGTCTTCTCGCGCGTGCTAATCGCCACCGCGATCGAACCGACACGCGATGAAAAATCGCGTAATTGTTCGCTACCATTAGGACTTAATTGTGAGACCGGGTAAGTCGCTTGTGAAACCGCACGCTCGAACATTCGAAGAAAAACAGTGGACTCTAAAAACGGTGTGCGGTTCAGAGCATCTTGGAATCATAATATCGGTATATCCGATCGGTGTTTTTCTTCTGTTCATCTCTCTGGTGTTTTCTTTATACTTTTTTTAACAAATCGCGATTTTATCTCTTGTTAATTCTAATCCATTCCGGTTGAAAGAAACCAGTGTTAAGTTATTTACTGCAAGACATCAATGACTTGTACGATGAATATTACTAATATTAGTCATTTGGTCGTTGGTGATTGGTTGGATATGTGGTAAAATAAAAATAAAATTGCTCTTTAACTTCTTCACTAGCAACTATTTTTATTGCCACGAGTATACACGGTAACTGAAACATTAGAATATTTTGAAACAACGAGGAAGTAAATAAGAAAATTATAAGTTATTTGCTGCAAGACATAAATTACTCGTACGATGAATATTACTAACATTAGTCATGTCGTCGTTGGTAATTGGTTGGCAGTTGCATATGTGGTGAAATAAAAATAAAATTGCTCTGTATATTTTTAACTAGCAACTGTTTTTATTGCTACTAGTATACACGGTAACTGAAATTTTAGAATATTGAAACAACGAGGAAGTAAACAAGAGAATTATTTATGAATTTATAATTGAAAATTTTTATTTGGTTGAAGAAATATTTGCAAATTTTTGCGGCACAATATAGGCACTTTAAAAATGTCTAGAACTGTTCTGGAATTTTTGTTAAATGTCTCATGTTCTACAGACATGGCAAGTGTCGTATCTTGCTACCCGCAGGCTTATTAATGGATTCCATGTCTGTGCAACATTGACAAAAGGCAATTTTGTATAAAAGGATCCCCAGAAAAATTGTGAGATTGTACTTCTCGAGATGACTTGCTGATTCACAATCATAATTGCCGCTGACATTGACAAATTTATTAAGAAATCCTTAGCTGTTAATCATCGGTTCTTAAAAGACTATTAAGAGACCTTGGTAGGTGTTAATGCTTACGAATCGTTGTATACTTATTTTTAGCTCGAGGCTTTATGTTTGTAGCTTCTAGGGATCATAAAAAAATAATGAGTTAAAAACCCTGTAGAATCTCAGTTTTAATCGGCTTGAGAGTACACTTTCATGCATCATTTTTGTTCAGATTTCTCTGTCTTTAAAAACAATCTGAAAAACTGTCGTATAAAAGATACGATATTGTTTACTATAAGTGTGTTAAACAGATTTAGAAGGGGCAAGAAAAGGTAGGTTAGAAAAATTAGTGGTAGTTTAATCTCCAGATCTAAGCTTTAAAAATTTATATATCAAATGTTTCATGTTAGCATACATCACTATGCGAATTCTTCGACATTACGATCCACTCGAACCAAGAAGAAAAAGAACTGCAAAAAAAAAGAAAGGACAGAATAAATCGCCATCATGGAGCATGTTCAAGCTAACGAAAGCATCTCCGAGGCGTTAAAGAACTCGCGTCAGAATCTCGGGGCTGCCGACCGGCTTATTATCTGCGAAACAATAAAATCGCCCGATAAGAATCAGCCGTGGCCCGCCGGCGGGCTCTGAAATATTTCCTCGGTCGGAGGCGCGGACGTAGCCGCGATGTCCGATTGAAATCGATTTATGGTCCAGCGACAGAGGAGATATCGCCCGGGGCGGGGTCGAATCGAGACGGGACGAGACGAGACGAGACGAGACGAGACACGAGTTTCGGGACGTGGGAAGAACACTTGATTTTTTTCGTTTCCCCGTGTCCCCCCGTGCACCACCGCTCGCCCCCATATAGTCTCGTCAACGGGAGGAGATACCGTCGCTGATTGCCAGGTGAGTTGAGGTGAGTGGTGAGCGAGCGGGTGAGTCAGTGAGTCACCTCGTAGGAGTGGTGACTGCGAGCAGTGCTCGCGATCGGCGTGATCGGCGGCTCGCCGATCGTGTTTCGAGTCCAGGTCGGGCCGGACCGGCCCGTTGCCTTGTACACCGTCAAAACGAATGACGTCCCGACGTTTTACACGACGTGCACGAGTTCGTCTCTTCCGCGGACGGGCCAGTGTGCGAGCCGATCGGCAGAAGGAACCGAGATCGCACGACCTTAGGCTAGGTGTCCATTTGAGAATGGTACTTCCGAGCTGGAACGAAACAGCGCGCAGATGGACGTTGCGTGGAGAATGACTCGGAGCATGGCGTTCTTTAAGGTTTGAAAATGGTCCTCCCTTCTGAAGGGTTAGGGAGGGATCCTGGTTTCTAAAGCGTTTTGGGAGCGATCCTCACTGCTGAAGGATTTTGGGAGCGATCCTCACCGATAAAGGGCAGCGCAGTCCCTTTCTGCTAAACAGCTAGAGCAGTCCCTTTCTGCTAAGGAACTAGACAAGTCCCCTTGTGTTAAAGAGCTAGAGTAGACCCTTTCTGCTACAGAGCTAGAGCAGTCCCTTTCTGCTAAAGAGCTAGGAAAATCCCTTACTTCTCAGGAGCTAGAGCAGTCCCTTTCCGCTACAGAGCTAGAGCAGTCCCTTTCTGCTAAGGAGCTGGACAAGTCCCCTTGTGTTAAAGAGCTAGAGTAGACCCTTTCTGCTACAGAGCTAGAGCAGTCCCTTTCTGCTAAAGAGCTAGGAAAATCCCTTACTTCTCAGGAGCTAGAGCAGTCCCTTTCCGCTACAGAGCTAGAGCAGTCCCCTTCTGCTACAGAGCTAGAGCAATCCCTTTCTGCTAAGGAGCTAGACAAGTCCCTTTCTGTTAAAGAGCTAGAGCAGTCCCTTTCTACTAAGGAGCTAGACAAGTCCCCTTGTGCTAAAGAGCTAGAGTAGACCCTTTCTGCTACAGAGCTAGAGCAGTCCCTTTCTGTTAAAGAGCTAGAGCAGTCCCTTTCTGCTACAGAGCTAGAGCAGTCCCTTTCTGATAAAGAGCTAGACAAGTCCCTTGCTTCTTAAGAGCTAGAGCAATCTCCTTCTGCTATAGAGCTAGAGTAGACCCTTTCTGCTACAGAGCTAGAGCAGTCCCTTTCTGCTAAAGAGCTAGGAAAATCCCTTACTTCTCAGGAGCTAGAGCAGTCCCTTTCCGCTACAGAGCTAGAGCAGTCCCTTTCTGCTACAGAGCTAGAGCAATCCCTTTCTGCTAAGGAGCTAGACAAGTCCCTTTCTGTTAAAGAGCTAGAGCAGTCCCTTTCTACTAAGGAGCTAGACAAGTCCCCTTGTGCTAAAGAGCTAGAGTAGACCCTTTCTGCTACAGAGCTAGAGCAGTCCCTTTCTGTTAAAGAGCTAGAGCAGTCCCTTTCTGCTACAGAGCTAGAGCAGTCCCTTTCTGATAAAGAGCTAGACAAGTCCCTTGCTTCTTAAGAGCTAGAGCAATCTCTTTCTGCTATAGAGCTAGAGAAATCCCTTGCTTCTCAGGAGCTAGAGGAGTCCCTTTCTGCTAAAGAGTTAGAGCAGTCCCTTTCTACTAAGGAGCTAGACAAGTCCCCTTGTGCTAAAGAGCTAGAGTAGACCCTTTCTGCTACAGAGCTAGAGCAATCCCTTTCTGCTAAATAGCTAGACAAGTCCCTTGCTTCTTAAGAGCTAGAGCAATCTCTTTCTGCTATAGAGCTAAAGAAATCCCTTGCTTCTCAAGAGCTAGAGGATTCCCTTTCTGCTAAAGAGTTAGAAAAGTCTTTTGCTCCTAAAAAGTTGAAGAAGTCCATTGCTTCTGAAGGTTCTTCTTTGAACATTTCATATCCATTGCTTCTGCAGGGTTAAAAATCTCCATTGTTTCTGTAGGGTGAGAAAAGTCCTTTGCTCCCACGGGATTACTAAAGACGCTTGCTTTTCAAGCATCAGACTACTGTAAGGTGACTAAAAATTAGTACATTTCTTTTTCGGTTAAACAAGCGAAATAGCCCTTTGAATGTTCTTACATTTCACTGCAGAAGCACTTGATTGACGTTCATTTTAGTACCCAACGCAAACTGAAAATTTTGACGCGGAATCTGTACTCTCGTGCATCCCTCAAATGGACACCCAGCTTTAGAGAGCGTAGCGGAAGACGCGGGGGAGATGAAATTCGTCGACGGTGCAATTAAAATCGGCGGTCGCGGCAAAGCAAATACTTTGTAGCCGAGGCTGGCAGCGCCGTTAAGTGGCGTTTCTCATTAAACGTTGATTGCGATTTGACGGCCTTCGCGGCGGAGTTTCCGTGGCGTTTTAACGGAGGCTGCGCCGGTGTTTCAGTGCACGCCGGACTTTTCTATAGGAACTTGTTTGCCGGTATGACTCCCTGGCACCCGTTGCCAACCATCAAACTCGGTTTGCCGGGACGATCGCGTGACGATAATCACGACGTAGACCAGTTAGCCGACCATGGAAACGAAACCGGGATGAGTCGTGTGAACCGATCGCGCGATTAAGTGAACGTCATAGTGGCATTTAGCCGGGATCTGTCTCTGGACATCGGGTCACTCGGTGCAGGATTCTGAAGATACTTGTATGTGGTAGGCGATCGTTTCCAGCGACTTGAAATCGAGCTTAAATGGCATAGGAGGTTCGCTGCCCTTGTCGATTTGAAATGACAAATGGCTAGATGGCGGATCTATATGCAAAATAAAAATGACTTCGAATTATTTTCATCTTCTCGACATTATTAAAAAATGGCAATGTAATCTCGCTCTTGTTTCCTATAATTAATTCATACAATTAGAGGTGTGCGAGAACCCGAAAAAGTCGGGTCGGGACGGGTCGAGGATTTTATTCGGGATCGAGGTAACGGATTTTCGAAAATTTCGGGATTACAAATTGTTTTGAGGATTCTCGAGATTATTCGAGAACTCGAGTCATCTCGACGCGTCCCAATCATCGGATATCCGACATTTTCGCGGTCTCGCGCACCTGTAAAAATAATACATCCATATTTTTAAATTTATTTAATCTTTTTACTATTTCAAACTGCAGCTACTCGTTTTTGTAAAAAGTGCATGAAATCCACAGTCTAGCAATGACAGACTTGACATACCACCGACATATTAAGATTATTAAAAGCAGAGACAAGTTTGCACATTTCCAATCAATACAGAAAATTTTCATTTTGCACAAATATCTATAGTTTAATTATGACCATGGACAACAGTGCATAGTATTCTGCGTCTTTCTCGCACACCGTTCACCCCAAAGCGTCGCGTCCAATCCGCAGCGGGTCCCAGGCAAAGAGCACCAATCACCCAAGTCCTCCGTTCCCCCAGAAGATTTGTCAGCTTCTCGGAGTGCCTAACTTCATTTTCAAGATCTCAGAGGGGACGAATGCTCAGGTGAGTACTCGTGCAATGTCGCACGCAGATTTCTCACGATTCCGTGTGCCGATGATCGCCGAGGCACGAGAGACGGGCAATTTCCCGGCGAGACGCCGGTAAATCGCGTCGATGCTCGCGGCCGATCTCGGCCCGATACCTTTGAGCGTGAACCGGTAGTGGGTGCAGATGGGTGGACACGGGCACGGCGCGATTAGCCGGCCCCGATACGGCTATCTCCGTACAAGGGGCTGGCACGGCTGCACGGGGTTTCGCGGCAGGAACGCGCGCCTCGAATTCTTCCTGCTGCGGGTAGAAACGAGCGCGAGACCGAGGAGGCGCTTCCGATTCCGAGCGGCAGATAGGGGCCCCGGGTGTCGGTGTCGGGTCTGTCCCGAAAAAAATCGCGAGGGCCGGCCAGCGAGCCGGTAAAAATCGCGCGGGATCGGCTCGCCGAATGCAACCGAGAGGCCTTGCTTGCAACTAGGTGCCGCCGCTCTAGCGGTGGCGTCGCTTAATTAACGCCGGGCCGGTAGCGTCCGCGCGCTACCTTGCACTCTCCTAGCACCTCTCCGCTCTCTGCGCAACACCGGCCGAGATCGCGAGATCGTGATAGCGGCTCCACCGACCGGCCGCGAGAGATCCTCTCTCTCTCTCTCTCTCTCTTTACCCCCTTCGGTTTTTCTTTTCCCACTTTTAATGCGCTCCTCGGCGTCCTCGTTTTTTCTTCCGCCGATCTCGGCGATCGATGCGCCGCGATGCACCGCGCGATGCACGGCAACCCCGACAGCCTCCGAGCGTCCCGTCCGCCGAGCCGTGTCCCGTGCATCGATAAATTTCGGAATCGGCGCCTCCGCCGACCCGGGGCCCACCTAATTAAGCGGTTCGCCCCGTAATTACAGCCAATTAACGTCAAACTCGGCCGGCACCGGCCGCTGACCGCTATCGCGCCCGGTGATTGCGCGCCCTTGCCTCTGCGTGCGTCGAGGTGCATCCTACGGCACCGGCCTCTCGCGAATGCACGCGACGCTTCATCATTTTTGCCAACGGATCCCTCGAGGTGTTTTCCGATAAGCAACGAGGTGGACTATGGGGTTTCGATATGCCAGTTTTTGCGTAAAAGCGTCAGGACGGTGATAAGAGCTGCTTCGAACTATCTTTCTTTGGTGCAGATATAGTAAAGCAACAATAATTTATCATCGATCTATACTGATTGCTTGTCGCACCTCCAACCTAAACGTAAATCACGATTTCCAGCTACCACAGCAACGCAACAATGGTACAATTACCGCCCAAGTACAGGATGTCAAAGGAGCCGCATGGTATAAAGGATTCGCGGCTGGGAACACAGTTGAGTCCTTGAAACATCGAATCGGAGATCTCGTTATTAAATATCAAGTATAACGTATTACATGATCATAATTTCCATCGTACTCTAAAGGGGTGTAGTCGAGTACGTCCCTCATTTCGTAACAAATTGCATAAACGAGATTTGATCGGGAGATCTGCGAGACTGTCCACCGTTATGCTGAAGCCGCTAATTAGCGGACTGCAGGTGTTTATGCAAATGAACGTATCTCTTTTTCCCCGGATTAATTTGTACAACCTGCTATCAAACATATATTTACTTACCCCGTAATCAACATACCATCGGATTGTAAACGGAGCAAGAACTTCAGCTGATTTTATTAAATCGTGCTCATTGTGAATTCCAGACGTTCACGCGTGAATGAGTGAACATATTATTTGGGATGTGATGATTGCATGATAGTGTGTCGGCTCGTGGATGGAGCTCGCGACGGTGGCGAATGTGTTGACTTGGACTGGATCAAACAACGTCAAACTGAATCAAATTAGGCTCGACAATTGGACGCTGGGTTAAATTAGACTTAAATTAAAGGTAAGACTAACCTGACCAAGCTAGGCATAATTAGACGGAAGTAGGTAACTAATTAATTGAATGTAACTAAAGTAAACTGGATCGAGCTAGATCAAACACGACCAAACTACACTGAGGTAGGTTAAACAAGACCAAACTAGACTTGACTATACCAGGCTAGATTAAAGTAGGAGTAACCAAGGATCTAATTGGATCTAACTACATCAAGCTAGACCAAGCTAGATCAAGCTAGCCCAAACTAGATCAAGCAAAATTGAACAAGACCAAACTAGCCTCGACTATACCAGGCTAGATTAAAGTAAACGTAACTGAATCCAACTTCATCAAGCTAGACCCAGCTAGATCAAGTTAGACTAACTAGAACAAGCTAGATCAGCAAGCTCAAACTGGACCAAACAAAATTGAACAAGACCAAACTAGCCTCGGCTATGCCAAGCTAGATTAAAGTAGACCTAACTAGAGACCAAACTTAATCCAACTACATCAAGCAAGACCAAGCTAGACCAAGTTCGACTAAGCTAGAGCAAAGTATACTGAACATGACCAAACGATATCAAACTAGCCTGAACTAGACTGTGGGACTTGATACAAATTCGCACGTTTAAAGGCAAACTGAAGAAAATTGAAATCTGACTTTGTCTCCCTGAGGAATGTTTGCATTCTCTGTTGAGTCTGTCTGTGGATTCGTAGCGACGGAGTTAGAGATCCGTTCGGTGGGAAAAGGTTAAAATCCATCAGCGTTGGTGTGGGTCACTGGAAGGCCTCAATTAAACGACTCGGAATCGCTGGCCCCGCGACGCAAGAAATTCATCCACCGTGACGAGCGTCCAGGCGAGAGCGCGCGCACCGGTACCGAGAGAGCCACGGCTCGCTCATTTATTCAGACACCCTAATGAACCGGGGGACGATTTCGACGGGCGTTCTCAGCCGTGGCCTTAATATCAGCCGGACGACCAGCGTTACATAAGCCGCGTGCACACAGACCGAGCCGAGAGGGCCGTGTATGCAGCAGAGACGTGACCACGATGCACGGAACGGAGACCGTGCTCGTGAGCCGTGGGCCGGCCCGGCCCGACAAAAATCCCATTAATTGCTTCTATGGTGATAAATTTCCCCCTGGCTCTGCACGATTCCACCTCTCTCGCTCTCTCTTTTCTTCTCCCCCTTTTCCCTGCTCTCTTTCCCTCTCTCTCTCCCTCTCTCGGTCTCTCTCCTCGTCGCGGTTCCCCTGGTACTCCCTCCGATCCCCTTCCCGTTGCATCCAGACCGAACCTCTCGGCTCGAGAGAGCTTCTTTAGCGACCATATCAGCCGCCTATGTTAATTTTCAGTTTAATAAGGTGCACCAGGAAGTGACACGGAGAGGCCGTGGCCGCTCGAGCTCGGTGCTCAGCGCCGGTACGGCCGAATGCCAGGTGAAAATGTCGCGGCGGGAGTGACATTTCAATTAATGTTTACCGTGTTTGCGTGGGAAGGGACACGCTGGCAGGCCTCGCCGGGACCGGTGCAGCAGGTGCAAAAAAGAGGACGACCGATCGGCGGATCCTCGGAACGCCAGCCGATTCGAGATCGGCCGTAACGGGATTCCGATCGAACCCGAGGATTCTGTAACATTGTTTCAATCCACCGGGATGCTCTACCTACCTGCTGCACGCGGAATTTATATACTCCTCCGGTGAAAGACCAGCTGTGTGCAGGATGCGCTTGCTCGATCCAAACACTAATTATTTTTGGCCTCGCGGCGGGAAGTTGTGAACAATTTCTCACCGAATAGAGGGGTCCGAAAATTGAAGTCTTTAGGAAATTGAGAAATTGTATGAATTGAATGGTGTCTTTTAGGGTACAAAAAATAAATGGCGTTCATTGGGGTACACGTCAAGTAGCATAATTAACACATCAGTCACTTTATACACTTTCAAAGTTCATGCTCCACAGCTAGAGATTTTTTCATGTATCTTTTAACAGCAACCGCAATTTCAATAGTGAATCTATAATCTGTAAGACGATCTAGAGAATCATTTATCATGAAGCGTATTTATTTAAAAGCATCGAGCAAATTTTTCGCGCTGTCCCTGCTTGACACTAGGAATACACTAGTGACTATTTTACATTGTAAAAATGTCAAGGGCGTGCTGATTAAAATTTTTAGCAATTTTCATTACACTGTTATAACTATTAAAGAAACAAGCTTATCGATTTTCTCTGAGCGTATCTTGAAGATCTTAATAATCGCAAATTAAACCTGGTGTTAATAAAAGCAAGAACGGAAAGAGACCGCAGTGAGAGCAGAGTAAAAAATTCAGATTTCGTTGAAAAATCAAAAAAACTGTTTAAACTTCGAGCGACACCTTTCTCAAAATGAAGGAGTTGTGTTTCTCGAAAGAGAGTGTGATGAAAGTATTTTTTTGCTGGGGGCGATTCACGTGGCTCCGTGTTGTTCGAGCGCCTCGAGCGAGCCTTAATTCAATTATTCGGTACGACCGTTGTTAACGCCGGCTTTAGAGCGTGTTAATGATCGCGGAGTAAGGGAAGAAGACGCGTTTACTGCAGAAACGAGAATTCCGCTCACGAAACGGTGCCTGACTCAACGTAATAATATCTGTGTCGCGGGTAATAAATGGCGCCGTCGCGGCACGCTCAACCGGGTAGTGAAATGATTATCACGCCGCGGCGCGAGGAGGAAGGAACGACGAAAAAAGAAGGAAGGAAAATCCGGGGTGAATCATCATCGTGCGGATGGAATGCTCCCCGGTTTCGCGGCGATCGGCCCCGCTCCTTTTCGCGCGCGATGTAAACGCGCGAACACGGCAGCAAGGTAATGAGCAACGACGGCAATAACGCTGGCGATAACTATTAACCAGATTGTTCGGTTAACGACGAAGGTGATGAGAAGCGTACGCGAATCACGTCGCTCCGAAGCGAGCCGCTTTCGTTTATCAAGGACGACGGAAAATAGACCAGCGCAACCTGCAATTCTAATTGGCGAGCGGGAATCGCGGCCGAATAAAAGACCGGCCGAGATGGAATTACGTGGAATCGAGACTTTCGGCGATCCACGATCATCTGTACGATCGTACCTTGCGTGCGAACGGTATTTCGCAAAACTCAGAGATTCGCGTTTACCGGAGCCTAACTTGACCTCGCCTCTAAACTTTTTTGTTCTCATCTGCTTACTTGGAATCCACAGCTTTTTTATCAACTGTTTGTGGACTCAAATCAATTATCTGATATTTAATTCTTCGGTATGTAACTTTGTCTCATAGATAAAACAGGCACGTTAAAGTCATTGCTAATTGCAATTGAACTAATTCTTGTCTGCAAAGGGTTAACCAGAAGTATTCTTTTAATCAATATATTCGTCAGCAAATATAACCTCTTAATCACATTGTTATTCCTGTTTCCATATAGGGTAACATGTTTTTATTGTTCATAAGAAAAAGGTCAATTATATTCGTGTTTTTATTTAGCTTCGTAATTTCTGCTCTCGTTGCACAGGGTACTCTATAATTAGTGGTGGAACCTTGCAGGGAATGGTTTTGCGAGAAAAAGTTAGTTTAAAGGATCTATATTTAGAATGCAGATTAATATGCATACTCTTGAGAGGAAACTGCTGATGTGTCTGTTCATGGCTCACTGAATCCACTTATTGTACTCATTTCTAAAAGGATTTACTGTCACTTGAATTAACGCTAACGATTGATAGTAATCATTGAATGGTTGAGGGCTAATACTTGTATGAATCATAACTATCATCAATAAACATGTACACACATTCGAAGACAATTTTTACCGCGGAAGTGTGTCTGTTCATAGCTCACTGTTTCTACTTAGTATATAAATATCAAACAGGCTTTACTATTGTATCTTTCGGGGAGAATTAGTACTAAAAACTGGTAGTAATCATTGAAAGATTCAGCGTTAAAAATTGCATAAATAGTACCATTGTTACAAATACACATTTACACAAATTTATGTAAACAACATCAAATCACATTCGAGTGTAAAAAACGATTTTCTACTAGCGTGTCCGTTCGTGACTCACCGTTTCTACTTGCAAATATTCCTGAACAGATGTCCCATTTCTGAATGCAAAAGTTCACCAGTAGAAATAGTATTTTTTACACCGTGAAAGTAGAATAGACGTTTCGCTGGGCCAGCGTAACATGTAATTGGGGAGACACTCGAGGCGCAGATTTTGTGGGAACGATTTTACGAATCAATTTTCTGGCGGCAATTTAACGAGCCGCGGGACGATTGCACCACGCGAAGAATTTGAGTAATTTGCTGCTCCCGTAGAAACGCTAATTACGATCCCCGGCATTCCTAAAACGTCCCGCCGAACTTTCTCCCGGCCGGGCAAGAAACGGGTGTACCCGGCAGAAAAATTTCAGCGGACGATCGACGGTCGACGCGCATCCGCGGGGATCGAGATACGCGGCCGCTCGGCGCGGAATTTAAACGATATCTTAATTACCCGGACGCGCCGGGAAATGAGCGTACGGTGATTCTTTACGGTCGAACCTGTCCTCGTAGACGCGGCGAGGAGGTCCAATTTCGGTGAACAGCAATTACAGGCGTCGAGAGAGTGCGCGTCACGGTATGCGTCCCCACCCCCCTCCCCCATGGTCTAATTTTTTTTCGCATTTTTCTGCGCGCGCCATCTTATCGTGATTATCCTGATCATCTACACACGGGGGCCTCCTCGGGACCGGGCTCCTCCGGTACTTTCGGTGTGACGTAAGACGGTCCCCGATCTGCTTTCTTCGGCGCGGGGCTTCTTCCACCCGAGGCTATCTATCGTTCGTCACGGTTCTCACGATCCCGATCCGCGCCAGTTTCGTCCGAAAATGGCGAACCGGGGCGAGCGTGGCCCCGGTGAGAGCACCGCAACCACGGCCGTTGAAAAAATCAATTAATCTCAATCGAGGCGACCGCGCCGCGGAAGGGTAATTTCCAATTTGTCGCGGCCCCGAAACAGCGCGCGCCTCTGTCCGCTGAGGATCGGGCCCCGGCTCCGGACCAACGAAATGGCCCTCCGGGGAACCTCGAGCGAAAGTATTGTCGGTTAAGGGCATCGCGCACGGCGCTGTCGTCGCCGCAGGTGACGATCGGTGATACCTTTCTGGGCTGGCTTTAATGAAATGTGCGAAATTCATTTTTATCGATCGCGGATTACACGAACGTCTCGACTCGATTCCCGAAACATTCTTTCACCAAATTCCTTCGCTTTTTGTTTGCTGCGAACGAGCAGACGATATGGGGCAAATATTTTTTGGTGGCTGAAGCTGTGGGAGAAATAAGGGGAAGCACAGTTAGGTTTTTTAAGTTATACATTTTTATTCGTAATAGTTTGGGCCTTTCGGGATGAATTCAAAAAGGTGCCATTATTCTGCCGTTTAGTACATTTTAGCTCCATGGGAAGGTTTGAACAGCTTTTTAAAAAAATTATTTACTTCAAGTCCAATATTCCAAGGAAAAATCTATTTACAGAGATTTATATATTAAATACAAAAAGTGCAACAATACAACAGTAGAAAAGTACAACAATAAATCGTGCAGACTTGCCACCAAAATTACACCTATCCCTGATATAGCCAAGTTCGGTTCGCTTTGATTCACCGAACCCTAAATTATATTGAGAATAATATACAGAAGAATCAAGTAAATTTTTTAGTTTGATCCGAGTTCCTAAATTTCCAAAATATTTTTATGCTGATTTTCCGCCCACCCCTAAAACAGTAAAATTTGGTTTCATTTGTGCCACCGACCAATAAAGTATACAATGATATGAAAGAGTATCAATCAACTTTTTGAGTTTGAATTTCTGAACTTTTCAAATTCTGATCCGTCCCCAATTTTAAACGTTACTGCGACGACTCGTCTCAGAATATGTAACAAACAGAAAAATATCGTACAGAATATTTAATTTCAGTGTTAGCAGCTTCGTGAAAAATACTTGCCATTAAAAATACTTTGCTTATAAAAGGCGAAGCTGTAGAGGTAAAGTAAATATTATTGTCGCGCATTGTAAAAGACCGGTGGCACTCCTGGCCCGAAATGAATGAAATCAAATTCCACCGGAGATGGTTGCGCGCATATCTCGGACACCTTCGACTGGTTCGACAACGAATTCTTTATGCAAATCCGTATCGACGACATCGAGCGATTATGCAAATTTTTTTACTGCTGCATTGACAGCAACGATTCCGTATCGTTCGTTTGTTCGCGCGTTCTTTTGTTCACCTTCTTCGGTCCCTCGATCCTCCGACGTGCCTGGTATACTAGTAGAATGTGCCTGACAGTCTGATGTACGAATATTTTCCCGATAGAGATCTACGATACTCGAGACACCTAGGAATTATTACCGAATAGGCTTTTCGGGGAGAGACATACTCGAGGGTGGTGTTGTTTTGAATTATTTACGAAGATCCGCTTATCGGGAGAGAGGATCTACAGAAAATCTACAAAAGAAATCATTCGGAGAAAGTTTCTTCTTTTGGGTAGGGAAATTTCAGTTATAATTTTAATTATGTATATTTGCTTATCGGGAGAGAAAATCTACAGGAATTAATGTAGTAGTTTTTATAAATAAATATACATTAAATGGACTGCTAATTTTGAAAGTGGTGCAAGTCCATTTTTTGTTGATAAAAAAAAAATACGAATATACAAATTAAAGTAACATGGACATACACCACTTTCACAATAATTAGTAACGACTATGCTCATGTAAAAATTACCATCCATCAGTTTCGTAGTATATGAGAAGATTAAAAATCTCCAAATCTCACAAAAATCCCAGGATTCGAAATTGAGAAACAATTTATAACCGTGCACACAAATATCATCATTTCGTACATGGAAAAAGTCAATAGCATTCTAAGAAGCTTCCACCAAACTGCTATAGTATAATCGACACCACTATCACGTCAAAATATCGATATAACCACTTTCTGCGGAAATAAATTATACGCCAGAATGTAGAATCATGATTCCGTTTATAAAATATTGTATACGCTTGAGTCTGCGCTTTCACGCTCCGGGGCAACGAGAAGTAGAAACTTATTGAAATTCTACTGCCTTAATTATGCAATCATTCTCGCGTTAACACACGCAAGACCACGGCGCGGATAATAAATTTCTATAAAGCATGATATTTTTCTGCGGCTTCTAAAAAATCCTCGGATGCATGTTTTCTCGCTTGAAATGGCCGATGGTAGAATGTGAAACAGATTGCCCGCTGAGAAATCCGACAGGCTCCTGAGAATATTAGCAATTTTTAAGTGGAACACGAATCGCAACTTTTAAGTCTCGGTTGTTTAAAAAATAAAGCAGAAAGACCGGAATAAATTCCATTATTAATCCGTGACCTAACATTTAACGAGTCGCTTGAAAGGACAACCAGATCAACTTTGTCTACTCATTCTCAAAAATTGAACATATTTGAGCATTACACATAGTAAAAAATTAAACTTGATTAAATTTCATTACTTCGAAAAACTCTCTACATCTTTGCATAAAACATGCCCAAAAACCAAAACTTCAGAATCCTGTAATATTTTATATTTACCGCGGCAAAAAGGAAAGTTTTAGTTTCTCGGCTGATTATGGCAAGTCACATAATAAAATTAATTACTTACTAAAACATAATCGTAATTTTTAGATATTCCAGGATATTTCGAGCCAAGCAGGTAACACAGAAACCGAACAAAGGAGTTGAAGTGCGATCGGTAAAATATTAAAAACTGTGTGCGACCCACTTTAAATGTTGGTCGACACAGCGCAGATTGCCATAATCCTTCCAAGCAATTCCCGAGATATAGGAAACGATTAATAAACCGGTGGGAAAGACCGTTGCACGCCGGAGACTTCAATGCCGCGCGAGAGACTTCAATGCCGCGCCGGCGCGGCGGTGCTTCGAGCGATCGACGCGTTCGCGATCGCGATCGAATCTGGATCTTTCGCGGCATCAAAGGAGAGCATCGGGCGACAAGATCGCGATAGGGACCGATTACCAGGTACCAGTTCCCGAGCCGGGAATAATCCTCGATCCTGCACGCGTCCCGATCGGCGCGAGATGTGCTCGCGTACTCGGAACATGATCTACTTGCCGCGGTAGCCGGTCGCGCGATCACCGACTATAGATCGGCAAATGTATCGATCTACCCACGGTCGTCTCGCACGTATCCACTGTCCAATCACCGCCGGTACGTACAAAAGGTGCGGAGAACCGGGCTGCGAACGTGTCCGTGTTGCGAACGACCCTAACCGCGGCTGTGTGCGCCGTAGAAGTGCACCGCGAGTGCTGTATGCCGCAATGCGAGATGCACAACCTTCATTAATGAGTCATCGGCCGAACACCGTCGGTTCGTGCACGAGCCACCATTAAACGGTGCACATTGTCGCTATAGTTCGCGCCCTGGCGACACCGAGGCCGATTGGCAGTGGAAAGAATTTTCGACATAATAATTTTACAGTGTATTCATGATTTTAGAGCTTCACAGAAATTGTCTCCTAAAAGCTGAATGTCCTTGGCCGGAGGTTACTACAATCTTATTTTATTTGTCAAAATTGAGGTTTCTATTTTGAATATTTTGTTATTGGAACTCATTAATAATTTTAAATAGTACTTGAAGTATTTTAAACGGTGTTGGAACAGTGGAATATTACAATTTGGAATATTTCGTCTTTAAAGGGCCTAGCAGGACGAGGTAGTCAATATATGTGTGCCATAAGATTTTCGGTGAATTTTCCCCATTTAGGTTTATTTTCTCCTGTAAATCTAAGAGGAACGAAAACGATGTGCAGACCTGCGGACGCGAGTAATATGTTCTATATATATATATATATATATATATATAATTTAATTGCTTAATGTTGCTTCAACACGGTACATTTTCTTACAATATATTATACATATTTGTATCCTTGATATACTTGGCAAGACCGGCGATATACTCCTTAGAAGTTAACAGAATGGGTAAGGATCTAGGCAACTTAGCATTTCTCCTTTCATTCTCGTATTCTTTGCATTCTATTATTAGGCTGAAGCTCGTCGAATGGACGGAAAAGGGCCTGAACGTTTCAGTAACTGGCTCAAAGGAGAGACCCGAGGCAGGCCCGAACGAAAGAACCGGGAAGCGCGCCTCCTACGGAGATCTCCTCGAAGTAATCTTCTTCTCGAATAACTTTCCCCGGTAATTATTATGCAAACGTGTCCGTACTTTATAAGATCCTCGCTTCCTTAAAGATCCGCCGCTTTCCTCCCAAGTTTCGTCTTTCCTGTTCCCCGGCCATGTTCGCCGCCGCGCGATCTTAAGAAATAGTCGTACGCCAGCGTATTATTATATAGCGCTTGAAATGGTAGCGATAAATTACGGACGCCGTGCTCCCCACGTTAACCGCAATCGCCTTTTAAACCGAAAGGCAGATTGTGTCCCTACCGAGAGGAGTACCTTCGACGTCGTTGCCTTTTATTTCGCAGCGGCCAACCCATTACTACGTCCCTATTAGCTTCCAATGAACGGTCGCAGAAACAACTCGGAACGCTTCGTTCCAGCTTCTCGCGCGACGCGATCTTTTCCGGCGCAGCGGGTAGAAAGAAAAAATGCGATCTCGCGTTTCGCCGGTTACGTCATCATCGGAGAGAAAGAACGAAACGCCGAATCGGGGTGGAGAGTCGCAGTCGTAAAAAGTCCACTTGCCCGGCGTTCTTATCTTTACGATCTATCGAGAACACTGGTTGAAAAAAAATATTGGTCGACAATGTTCGCTCTCACGAGGGCACCGGAGAAATATGTCAGCAGCATTGTCAGCATCTTTATTAGCCCGATATTATGTTTCCTTATGGGGTGAGGCGCAATTTATAGGCCGACCGAGAAACTTCTTCCAGGTCGGGGCTGTTAAACAGCACGCCCGGCGTGGATTACCGGACGCGACGTTAAGTATTCTAACGTGAGTATGGGGGTTGCACAAAAAGTTCGGGCATTTCTCGGTAAATGGTTCTCAACGCAGGATTTCGGATATACCAACCGGTCAGCTACATTCTTGCACGATGCAACGTGCTCTAACTTTTTATTTTCAATTACAACTGATCGTTGTCAAGCATCGACAAGAGTAAATTTTTCATTGAAAACGAGTCTTCCATTGATCGTACCATTACCATGCATAATTGTAAATTGACACATTTCAGGACACATTTCCCGACTCGAAACATTAAACAATTCAGCCGAATATAAAGAACTATTTTAAATTACACGCTTTTAGGCTGTACATACCTACGTTCTACAAATGATTTTTTACGGTAAAAACATGAAAGACGATTTTCTACGATACGTTCCGGCATTACTCATTTGCGAACCCGGTGATTAAGGAAAGTGTGAAACAAAGTCTTTCAGATCGTCCATTACGGAGGAGCCTATTCGTCTATCTGACACGCGCAAAAAAAAAAAAAAGAAGAAACCGTGTCTACACGTTGTTCCTTAAGGACCGTAATTACCGTCGCGTCGTGTCCGATTACGATCGATTCCTCGGCGTTTTAAAAACAAGCAGTAACCTGTATTTATTCCGTGCACGAATTAGCCGTGCTCGGGGCGAATAAATCTTAATACGATCCCGCGTGCCCTAAATTCCCGTCGGCAGGCCGGGCACACGTGTCCCGACCGAGAGGAGACGAGGAACTATAAAGAGCGATTCGACGGTTTATCAAAAGGCCCCATCACGGCCGCCCCGGTCCGTATGAAAAGCTTTGTCCTTACCCGGCAGCGAAAGAGAAAGCAGAGAAAGAGAGAGAGAGAGAGAGATGAGCCTCTCATCTCGTCCCGATCATTACACGAAATCGGTCCTCGGGATTGCGTCGCGGGGGTGGGGACCGACGGTTATAAAGTATGTTTCGATGTATAGCGTGCGGAGATCGGTCGGGAACGGTAGCCGCGAACGGTAGCGGCCCGCGTCGGCCATATAGGGAGGACGAGTCGGGAGCACGGTCGTGCCGACTCTCGCCCGGTGAAAAATGCGTATGCAAATTAATAAGCCACGACCGAAACGGTCCGCGACACCTCCGCGAGAGGATTTTCTCGTCGGCCACCGATCCGCAGGTAGATGTACCCCCGATTCATCCGCCGGCCGATGTTGCCGGAGACTTCCTGCTAGCCAGGACGACGATCGCCACCCACGACCGCTCGTGAATATACAATTTTGAAGTTGGAACTCATGTCCGCGGAGGAGATCGTTAATCGAGCCGACCGGCGCACTTAGCCGATTCGCCGGGACCCCGACCACCTAACGCTCTTCTCGATGCATCATCACCGGGACGCTGATAAAAGTCACATTTTTCTGGTTGGATCTGTAGATCTTTCTTGAGAAACATCCGAATTTTGCTAGTTACGATGGGAATGGATATTACCAATTAATGGCGCACACCTTAATAATCTTTTTATAAACGGTTCGAACTCAATTTTCCTGCCAAGCTAGAGGATATGTAATGAAGATTTTGGACAAATTTCGAAAGGAATACCACATGTTTACAGCTTTTTTCTTCGGACCTGTAACGACAATTTTAAAAAACCGTTTTGAAGACGAAAGCTTTGAAGGAAGCACAATATTTTTGGGACACTCTGTACAAGGGTATCATTTTTCCATAAGTTCCACAGAAGCATCTTCGTAAAAGTCCAAACAGAAATGTTTGAAAATTGCCAAACATCAATTGCATGAACATACAACAATTCGATCCATCCATGAGGGATTGAAAACACTCGCCAAAATAATAAACATTAGGAGGACCGATAAGGAATAAATTATTTTAAAATCTAACACAAACTTTGTAGTAAATTCAGGTTTTTATTTCTATTTTATTTAAGGACAGTTTGCCATCTCTCCTGCAAATTTTCAATCCCCCCCTTATAGAAATCCAGGGTTCGCCTCCTTACACCTTCTACAGAAGTGAATGTTTTATTTCTTAAATAATTCTCCAGAGATCAGAAAAGATGACAGTCAGAAGGTTCGGAAGGTACGGAAGCCGCCATTTTATTACATATTTTGAGCCCAGGCTGCTTTACCGAAAACTGTAAAAGAATACGTGTTTCCTCTTCAACGATCGGTACAGAATGAAAGGCAAAACAAATTCTTTGCAAATATTTGATTACCTATGGGTAACCCTAATAAAATAAAGGAATCTACAGTTCCGTGATGGTCAGTGAACGCGAAGTTTTCGTTGGCATCGTGTCGTTAGGATTTCCGCGGCGCAGTCCGCGGTGTGCTGATTTGAATAAATTTGAATAGTACAATGCGTAGGAATGCAACGAAATCAATTGTAATTGTTAATAATCGTAATACGGGCGCCGTGTCGCGGATGCGTTCCCCAGCTTCCCCTTGTGTCTCTTTATAACCCCCGGTTCTCTTCTTGTTCACCGGGCGCAGTACTCGCCGGTCGTGATCTGGTTACATTGCTACCCGTTATGTTGAGAGTTCGGAGTACATTCTTACCCACTCCCCTGGTTCGGTGCATGCTCTCACCCACCGCGGGCTCTACGTGCTCCTCTCCTCTCTCTCTCTCTCTCTCTCTCTCTCCTTGTCAGGGAATTTCTCTCTTTCTCCGGCTACTCGACTGGTACAGGTACTCGGAATACGTACATCACCCCGGTCAGGCTTCCTGCTCGATCTCTGTTCCTCCTCGGGATCCTCTTCGCCTTGCCTCTGGATTCGTCCACCTTGAACAATCCTTTGTATTATCTCCTACTTTCTTTCCGTAGATAATATCGGATTTTTAGGAAGCACGGTGGTCGATTTAACCAGTTGACTGCGTTCGACGTGTATACACGTCAATTCAAAACTCTGTTGCGGTGCGGTTCACGTTAATGAATTGTTAATTTCTTATCGAATAAAAGTGTAATTCTTTGTCATTTTGCTTTACTTTTTTCGTAAAATTTATAAAAGCGGAATTTGGCCTGCGTTCGACGTGTATACTCGTCATCGACTGATTTTAATTCCCCGCCCGTGAGGGATTTTTAAAATTAAACTCCGCAGTTAACTGGTTAAAATATCGTTAACACTACAAGTCTATTCCTCTGAATTCCTTGGAAAAATTACAAGAATTCGATGATACTTCTTGTGATTTGTTTTTTATTATGCCACACTACTAATAAAATACAATCTTTCATGCATCGTCGTACTTACCAATTAAAAGTGTTCGAATATTAAAACGCTATCTTCACACTGAACCTACCATGGTCAAAACGACCGGGTTTTATTTCAAGATTATTGAAATTATAAAGAAGTTTTCATAGTTTTACTTCTTTATTCAAGTACACGTTACAATGAAAATCGTTCAGAGTTTAAGTAAATGCAGTCTTTTCCCTTCAATAAGACGTTTCACTTTTATATGGTTTATGCTTGTTAGTGTTAAACAACTACGAATACAGTTTTGTAAAATGTGGCGGCCCGTTCGATGTTGTTCCGAGCTGGTGACCGATTGAAAGGGGATCTCGTTTAAACAATTCGAGCTTCCAGCGGTCGGAGGATAAGCACGATCGGCTCTCGATTCCGAGTAAGCCTCGGAGAGCCGCCATTAGAGACAGGCGGAAGTTTCTTGCCGATTTTTTGCGGTTCGCGCGCGTCACAGAACGAGAAGGCCGGCGAACTGGGATCAAAGCGTGCACACCGATCAAGGGCACCGATCTTCTGCGTGCCCTTTTCCAGACAATTCGTTCCGCGGGATTATCCGGTCGGTATACGTCTGCCTCGAATCGTAATCAGAGAGATCGTTGTGCTCGTTTAGCGCGTGCTGCTGGCGAAACAACGTTTCTTTATTTGATAACCGACGCGAAACCTTGACGCGCAGACACGGATCGCACGGAGAAAACGATCCGCGATCTCCGCATCGTAAATATCTTCACCCTCGTGGGATTTATAAAATTCCGGCTACGGGATACTAAATGTCTCACTTTTCAATCTTTGTAGTTCGGAAGAAGTCGATCAGAAGAATATTCGAAGTCCAGTATAATTTGCACTTTTGACTTTCGTGTTTTGAGTAAATATAGAATCTCTAATTTTCTCCCAACTGTTGCCAAACAATCTGTACATATATACATATGTGGCAGGTCTGGTCAAATAATTGCTCGAGGCGCTATAAGAGCGCGAGAGGGGAGTACGCGCACGCCTAGTACGTCACCATTTTGGTTAGTAAGGAAGGGGACCTGGTACTCCCCTCTCGCGCTCTTGCGACAAAGAGCGCGGTAGTGAGGACAGAGCTCCTTGTCCAGACATTCATATATCAGTCAAACATTATGAACCCAGAGTTATTACAATTATCTAGACACCTACTAGGACCATTAACGTACACCAAGGCCACCGACACGTGCACGCAAGCACTTAAATTTAATTTCAGTTTGATAAAGGGGTTCAATTGCCAAATTCTACGACCGTGCACAGAAACTACAATCACTATGTGCGAATACTCAGGTCCAAACGATCCAACTGCACCAGATGCATCAAGAGAAGACAAAGCAAGCACAAGGTGTATTTCCAAACGACAAAATCTCCGACCGAGTGTCTGCGCTGGTTTCCTCCATTTTCAAGAGGAGGATCTCGTAAAATCTGCGAACGAACAATCGGAGGTCGGCTCGAAAATTAAATCTCGATCCGCGGAACGATATTTATGGAGGCACGAGGGGGGGAAGGAGCGCAACGGGGGGATGCGTGACGGGCGTAAAGCCGGTGGGGAGTCGTTCGGCGCGGGATGATTTTAAACGGCCGCCACCGACATCATTGTAAATATCAGCGGCTATATGGCCTCATAAACAACCCCCTTACTAGGTCGAGAACCGTGTCGTCTCAATCGGGGCCCTTTCCGTTCCGTTCCCCGTGCTCGCGTGCACCCCACTGTTCGCGCTCGCCGATACGCGCTCGCTGCTCGAGAGGCTCGAGGGTCCGAGTTTTTTAATAGCGCTCGTAAACGCAAAAGCCAGCCCCTTATCGGGCGCACTTAAACCGCGCGGATTCGAGCGTCATTAAAGGTGCGTACCGAATTTTTCGATCGGCCCAGCACGATTTCGTCCGAGCCACAACGCTGGGCGACCGAGCTGCGTGTCGCCCTGCAACGGCTTCGTCAATGTCATTGTTTTTCACCCTCTCGGAACGCATTTGACGACATCAGGACTGTATATCTAATTCCTGACGTTGTAAACGTTTCACTGTGCGTATTAGTAAATACTGTTAATTAAGAATTTTATCGAAAGTCCAGAGGGCAATGTTCTTACGAGGGAAGGTAGCAACGTAAAAAACAGCGGTTTTTTATTTTTTTAACCATTTGCCCCCACTTTGAAAAATCTGAGAAAATTATATGTTGATAACCGCAACGAGATGCTAAAACTGTAAAAATATATACTTAGTACCTCATAGCTTCTACAAGAAATCGGCATTTTAAAATTTGTATTATTTTGAAAAATTCGGTTTCGAAGCCAAAAATTCTGAAAAAATTCATAGATGTGCATTCCAGTAGCGAAAATATGCCTGATTTTTTTCAGAATTTTCGACTGAAAAGGATAGGAGAAGTTACGGAAAAACCTGATTTTCAACCCTATGGCGATATATGGTGTTGAAAATTGGCACAGAGTATTTTTTTGATAAGCTATCAAATGGCCTATTACAAATTCAATTTGGGGGCACTTTTGACCTCCTTACCCGGCTACTCCCTTCACTTTAAGGGACTGAAAGTAGCCCTTGAAAATTTGGCTGTTTCTCAGCAATTTCCTTCTTTTGTTAGGAATGAATACATGGATGTTGGTCCAACGTCGTTTCGCGAGTCTCTTGTTTGACAGTTTGTTATTCCTGGTTCTTACTACTGCTTATTGGGTTGTTACCGATGAATTTCCGCACGTCCGATCACAACTGGCGTCTTTCCACATTCTGAGCCACCTCGGGATATATCGCGAGTTCTCGCAGTTCCCGAGTATCTTCGGGTACTCGCCGCGGGAACCTGCCCGGATATCGCGCGTATTTGGCCGGGTAAGAGTATAAAGTCCGCTTGTACGAACGTTGCACGCCTCTTAATGAGCCCGCTGCGTATCTAACGATAGCCTCGTTCCATCAGCCCGTGGCCACGACCTCGTAAACTAAGTTATTGCTCGGTCCCGCGGGTTCAATCCTCGCCGGCTATTTCGGAGGGTGGAACAAGCATCCGCGGCAGGCTACGCTCGCGGCCATAATTCCTGGCACAGGCTCGTTTCCTCGCGGAGTTTAAACGCGGACCTCCTTATCGGTGCCGGAAACGAGACGCCGCGCGAACCAGAGTTAAGACCGACCACGGGCGCCGTTAACGAGCGACTGACGTATCTCGTTCTCTCGCAGGGCTGCGGCGATTAAACGGCAGTTTGTTATAATTGGTATGGTGCCCCGTGCACGCGATTGCCCAGTTTTTTAACTCTCCGTTCTTTTCTGTTTCCTCCGAGCTCTTCCTGGTTCTTCTGCCCCGGTGTCCTATCCTTAGGGATTAGATTTTCTCCCTTTTACTCGGTCGAGCTTCTTTTGTGATCAATCTTCGGATTTTTATGCAAAGGGTCTAGCCGGATTAAGGTACTCAAAAATTTCCTTCAGCCGATTTTGACCGGAGATGGCCCGCTCGATAGCTTACCGGGAAAGAACCCTTTCTACCAAGTATCAGCCCTGTACCTCGTCTGTAAGGGCACTTACGGGGACCAAAGGAAAACCCATTTTTTACCCCATTTTCCCCATTTATTCGCGTCTAAAAATTCTTCAAAAAATCGTACACATTTAACATGTCGAACTATTAACTCTAGAATTTTTTCCGATTTTTCAGTTGCAAACTCTGGCTGTGGAAAATGAGAAGCCAGAAAATATTTGGAGAAATACAGATTTCATGATGAAGCTTAAGAGCGACCACCCTGGAAATTAATTTAATAATGATGTATTGTCATCAACAGTATCTCCAATTTTTTCACATTTTTATTTAGGGTGCGTGACAGTTAAAAAAAAATAAAAACCAATTCTTTCGACAGTTTTTCTATGAGTACCCAAGTTATACTTGATTTTTCTCAATTCTTTACATACTTTACATACTTTTACATTTACTTTACATACTTTACATACTTTACATTTACTATACATTCTTTACATACATTCTTTACTATACTATGCAATCTTACATTTCAATATTCAGAATAACCTTCTGAAGATGTAAAGCCTCTACAATTTAATCAATTACGCACACCGCATATGAATAATGTATTTTTGAAGCATGTTTTCGGACTGCATCGTAAACTCGTAACAGTTTCGTTGGCATTTCAAAAATAAGAGAAATTGTTTTCATAATACCCTCTTCTCCGACCTTTGGTTCCGTATGGGATTTTATTTCATAAAAATGTGCCGCAGTTATGGAACGATCCAATAGACAGATAAGAGACCTATATAATATGTCGTAAATGTATTTTCGAGACTGCCCGGCCCGAAGTACACTTGTAAGTTATACACAGCTTTTCCGTGTACTTTCTACTTGTCGGACAACCGGTGTCGTTGTGTTTCCACGGGCGAATTGCCATCAATATTTGTCTTAATTACCAAAAAATGGATCGTAATGCAGTTCACGATCCGAGGGCTTCACGGATTCCTGGCCGGATATTCTTCGAATTGAATGTCCCAGGGAAGAAAATGAGCCGGCCGGCAATCAGGAACATCATAAAACCGCAGTTACAAGTTAGAATTCCATTCGGACGGACATGTGTCCCGATACAATCGTATATTCGAGCATAATCGTCGAATCTTCCGTTCGCGGGACGCGATTAACGAACCGGAGACCCACGAAGGAACGACGCTCGCTCGATTTAAAGGTGTAATAAACGAGCCACGGAGCAGCCATTCGGTTAGACCGCTTTGACATTCCGCGAACGAAGGTGTACGGGGACTCGTGATTGGATATTAAGAAACGGACCAGCGGATCAACGTTTTCGTTCGCGAGTTCAACGACCGGGGAACGTCCCTGGCGAGGCTCCGTTTCCGATGAATCGTTCCAAATTTTAACGATCAATTCGCTTTATTGCGCGAGAGATTTCCTGTGGTATGTACAAAATCAAACGGACAATAAAGAATGAAGTTCTTTTAACAATTAAAGATCCCTTCCCCCGGCCAAATTAACTTTCAATACTTGACTCACGGGTACGCCATTTTGTGACAGTGGTTCTAGTACTCGCGGTAAGTAGAAACGGTCAGTTGTAGACAGACGAATACTCGGACAACGCTTATGTAGCTGCACTTGTAATGTTATAGTAGTGATATTTTCAATATTTTACATTAAAAATACATGTACACTGTCTGATCTTTAATTTAGTATTAGAAGGGTGTAAAAGTGGCCGAACTTTTTCGTTTCACAAACTATACTTCTAATAACTCTTTTCACCTACATCACTTGTTACAGATCATTTTCAAGCTTAGTTATTGCTTCACCTGATCCATCATGGTTTCAGAGAATCTTATGCTATGCGTCACCATTAGTCTGCGGATTTTTATGAAAAATAAAAACCGTCTTTATTAAGCTTCATAGACATTTATTTATTTTCTTCGTCATTTTATAGAGTTGGAAACAATTTTTAAATTGGTTAAATTTTCTTATTGTTTTCATGAATCATGAATGCACAAAATTGACAGCTTGTATTGTGAAGTATTTTCTTCTTCCTTTAGGGTTCTATAAATGTTTTCCGACCGCTTATAAATGTTAGTACGTAACGCATATAGAAACCTCCATCTCCTGGCAGGAAAATCCGACATTAGTAAATAAATAATATTATATATATCTGGTCCAGACGGCGGACCATTATACAGCGTCCTAAAACCGTGTAAAATTCATGTTTAAATGAAACATAATTTTTCCCGGAGTCCTCTGACACCGTCAATGAACAATATAAAGTTCCATCTGAGGTTCGTAGCTTTAAAGTTCCCCGTGAACCTAAAAACTTGCATCTGCAGGCTAATTACGTCGCTCGAAGCAGCACGGTACGATTAAGTAATATGCAAACCAGCTGGCGAAGTCCGTGGCAGAGAACAATGTTATCTCCGCAAGTCCCCTTCCGCGAAACAGGTCGGCCGATCGGTAATCGCGTTGCGGTCGTTGAAAGTCGCGCCATCCGAGTCACCGATAAGTGAAAAGAACACCGTCGTTTTTTAACGGCGACGCTGATCGGCTCAAGGGAAAAAGAAATTCCTTTCTCGCGGCTCTGCAGGATAATAAACTCGGCGTTTTGTGGCCCGCTGGGAAAACGCGCTCGGCAATAATTCCTAAGGAGTCGAGGCGGCGTCGTCGCCGTCGTCGTCTCTGTTCCTCTGACCGCGTTCGTAACGTCCGCCGCGTCAATTAAACCGTCCCGGGAGAAACCCGAGGACCTGATTTCGCCCACCCACGCGTAGGACGCGTAGAAAGTTCGTTCCATCCGCCAGTGTCGGAGTGGCTGGTCCACCGGACCGATGAAAAATACGGCCGGCGTTTCGTCGACGGGCGCAAATCAGCCCTCCCCGGCTGTCGCAACGCGGAACCCCGTCGTATTCATATTTTTTAATTAGCCGGACTTATGACCGGCCCCGTCGTGTCCCATATACGAGCCACTGCATCATCCGGATGCCCGCCACGGGGGATATCTGTTTCCTTTTTCCCTACCTGTCGCGTCAACCTCGCGCGCCAGTCCCGAATCAGGATTCAACCGTTCCGAGTCAATACGGAGCACTTGTTTAACGCATTGACCGCCATGCCACTCATATGTAGGTGACGGAATTATTTGTCCAGTTTTTAAAATTAATTTTTATATTGATATATTGATTGTACTAAATTTTATTAGGATTTGTGAAATGCAAGAAAGTTGGAGGATTACTCAATATCATACATTTCATTTCTTTGAATTTTTATTTCATTAAATAACTTACTTTGATTTTATGGAATTTTTTAGGTTTCTAGTTTGGCAGTCAAAGTGTTAAGAGGTAGAGGAGACCGGGCTCAGCTGTTACATTTACCAAATTTTAACTTCTACAATTTTTGCTTGAATCAATTGCTCTAACTTTGAGAAAAGTACGTACAGAATAAGTTATGAACTGTTTACTCGATAGATGCAAAACGTATCAACCACGGGGCAAATAAAATTAAAAAAAATTTTTTTTGTTAATTCATTGCAATATTGTCATTTTATCTATACTATACCATGTTTGCACACCACCTCGTAAGCTTCTCTCAATATAATCTCGCGATATCTCGGCGTTTTGTTTTCTAAAATAATTTCGTACCATTTTTCTAGGAATGAAAGAAAATAGTCCAATTCAATTAAAAAAAAAAATAGAGCTAATTTGTACGCCGTGCATATCAATTTGACTCAAACTTAATTCTACCAACTGTTAGAAAAATTTTGTTCTGGTGGATAGATTAAGCCTCCTGATTTTCCCTCGTCTGTTCCCCCCTAATTCTGAGAGTGGACATTGTAAATTAACAATTCTAACACTCTTTCCGAAAGGATATTATCACCAAAAAAAAAAAGAAGAAATCTTTTAAGAAAACAGTGGGACTCGCAACATACCCCATGAGCAAATATGACAATTAAAGACGAATTAATATACAACACTATTTACTGTACAAATTAATAAAGGTTGAATTTAGCACTGTATTAAGTAACTAAATTGTTCGAACACTCATGCGTGCCTGTTTACGTCGTACAGTCGATGTCCCACTGTATTTTAATACAATAAATAGTTCTGCGAAAGAAGATATCCCGCAGCTTATATTTTTCCAGAACAATCTAGAAAAATCTGCATTTCCCCAAAATAATCGCGAATAAATCTAGCGAGATCGCGCAGTGGTGTTTAATCACGCCGAAGGAGAATTCCCACGACGATAACCGTTGGATGGGAGAAGCGAGAATTACCGGGGAATGCGTCGGCGATCTTCCCGACGCTTCTCGGCGCGGTATCGAAAAATGCGTCCCTTTGGGATCAGGCTGAAGGAACACTTTTACCGCGGCGAGTTTCGCGAGAGAGGCACGGTGCGGCGCGCCGCGTGCTTTGCATTTCCTGCGTGCACGGCGGGCCCACGCGCGCGTGCACTTTCATCGCGGCGCGCTGCATCGATCCTGCAACGGTGCACGCCGGCATCGCACCGGTGTGCGCTGCATCGACCGCGGAAGCCGGAATGGGAATAGGTGTATGAAATATTCGATCGAATGGGATCCCGCGGCGGACTGTGAGAACCGTGGCACCGATCGATCGCGTACTACGCGCGATACACGGATAAGAGAGATCCAAATGCTATGACTTCATTGGAGCGTGTCAGTGGCCGATTATGAGAAATTGGAGAACGAAAAAAAAAAGGAAACCGGGCTTCGGCCGATCGGGAGCGTGGTATCTGACTCTCCTTAAATAATAAATTGCTTTTATCGGGCCGGATCGATCGAACGCTTTGCTCGCGAGCACGAGACTGACGGCTTCAAAGGGGAAACGCAAGCCGTTTGATGGATAATTGTACCGTTATGCACGGACTTCGATGAGCACGTGACATCTTTTGGAAAGCGCGACGGCCGACAGGTGGGGAGCGGCAAACTTTTGTCCAATGCGTCCACTAATTTTCAAACCTCTGGAATTTTTTATGTTTAAGGTCCTGGGTTTATATGCTTTCAAATTTTTAAGTATTCAAATATTCAAGTATTCTAACTTTCAGTTTCAAATTTTCATATTTTGAATTTCTTAAATATTCAAAAATTCAAATATTCAATCTCTCAGTTTCAAATTTTCAAATTTTCAAATTCTTAAATATTCAAATATTCAAATACTCATACTTTCAAAGTTTCAAATTCTTAAATATTCAAATATTCAAATACTCATACTTTCAAAGTTTCAAATTCTTAAATATTCAAATATTCAAATACTCATACTTTCAAAGTTTCAAATTCTTAAATATTCAAATTTTCAAACTTTCGAACTTTGAAACTTTCAAGCTATCAAATTTTCAAATATTCAAATTTAAAAATTTTAAGTTTTCAAATTTTTTCATTTTTGAGTCTCAAGCTTCTAAATTTTCGTGTTCCTCAAATGTCTTCTAAAACATTTTCAATTTTATAGTTTCAAGCTTTCAAATTAAAAAATGATGATATTTCTAAATACATGCACCCCTTACACACGATTTCACTCTAATAGGGTCAAAAAACAAACTAAATACATCCAGCTATCATGCTCCACGGAGGATACCTGTATTTAACACTAAACCTACCGACACTTCTTGTATACCTGTTCCTACCGTGCGTGGTCAAAACGCCAAAAAAGTTATTGTTAATACATTAAACGTAGAATAGTCAATTTATTACCGAATGAATTAGTAGATGAACAACTTCCATAAAATGGCGATACAAATTTATTTTAATACAATTGCAATTATATAAAAATATAATGATGACTAATGACCAAAGTTCGCCAACACTCCAATTTTTAAGTGTCAAGTTGCGACCACTCGTTTTTAATACTGCAGTGAATTCTCGATATATGTCAACAACACGGGTCTGACTTCATTCCAATGCTAATGAAAATAGTATGGCTGTTATTGTTATCGAGGAGCAAAGTATGAATGTTGTCATAACGGCGCCAATGGAAAGCAAAGTGTAATTGTGTGTACAGGTACAGTGAATTCTCGATATATGTCAACAACACGGGTCCTGCCAGCGTCGTGTATCGTCCAGGAGACATAACCGAGCCGTGTTATGTTTATACGCCTCTCGATGTTCGTGGCCCCCCACGTATACCCCGCAGTAGTGGGGATAATTCCTCGACGTCTATCATCCAGACCTTGGCGACATATATAGAGAAATCACGTTTCAAGGATATCGATATAGATCTCAAGAATTAAATTCCAAAATTTATAAAAACAAATCGCTGCCTGAATATTTAAACGGATCCAGTCAGTCGAAAAATCATCAAAAGCCCCACCCAGCAAGGGCTCAGAAATTCGACCTTTTCACTCTTTTATAGATTGATCTCATTTTACTCAGGGCCCCGAGTCTGCTATCTTCGAGTTTAATTACACGGCTCGGCCGACGCATTACGTGCACAACCAATTAATGAAAACACAGTGGTCAAGTGCGGCCCACAAATTAAGACCCAATAACATTCGGAAAAAAGGACTCGCGGTCGTAATGGACTTGGTTCGCGTGGCGACCACACGGGAGAAACCAGTCTAGTAATCAATTTTAACGACTAGTCTGAATAACCCTAAGCCGGAGACGCTCGGAAACGGGTGTCACGACGACGACAACAACGTGGCCGGCCCATGAAAATCCATGGAATCTGGATCACGGTGGGTCCCCGTGACACCCGTAGCTAGGGCCCCGTAACTCTTCCGTGCATGATTAACGTTACAGTTTTACGAGGCGGCTTTATGCACCGCGGGGCCCCGGTGCTTTCGTAATTTGTTTCCACGTCCATTAGCATCTCGGTGGGGGCAGAGGGGGAGAAGAAGGGAGCAGAAAGAGGGAGAACGGGGAGGAAAGGGGAGGGGGATGGTGGGCTGCTTTCACGCGTGCGTAGCCGCCCGCGTATTTCATCAGCCGTGTCCACCTGCGCGTCACGTTCTTCCCCGTCATAATATCGATGTTATCAGCGGCGCGTCATTATCCCGGTGTCCCGTTAGATTCGAATCTCTCGAACGGGACCTTCTCTTTCTCGAGCGTTCACGAAAGAGACGGGGCCCCGAATGTCGCGATGCGATCCGTTCGCGTCGCGCAATTACGCCTCCGTAATTGCCAGTCTCCGATTGCCCGGAGTAATTAGCGATCTCGTGTGCTCGGCTGGACGGGTGGGGCGCGTTATCGATAATTGCTCGGCGCGAAACGGAATTTCGAGAAAATTGCCGCGCGACCATCTCCGACGAATACTGATTTCTCTGTCGAAATTCCTCGACGTGCCCGCGGATACGTTCCTCTCGTTTCTTCTAATTTTTTTGGAGGGTTTTTCTGAACTGCACGGATCGGTCTGAAAACGTCCGAGCCGTAATTAGCGAACGAGCTTCTCGAGATTAAATCGACGTATTTCGGCGAATCCAGCTACGGTGGTTCCCGATCGATACCCGATATCTCTCGCTGTAGAAATTCCTTCTGTTTACGGTTCGCGAGACCACCGGATTTTATTCTCCTGCGGGAATATCGTTATGAAAATGTCAAGTTGTAATTGGTGACGGAACCTGTGGAACCGCGGCGATTAAAGCCGCGATTAAATTCGATCGGGAACGGTGACCGTATTGCGTCGTACGTTGCAACACAACACGATGTCCCACCGTTGAGAAAGGGGCCCCGGATTTTCGAGTGGATCCTCATTACGTTACGAAACCGACGACGCCGGGATGCCACTCTCGGAACAACCGATCCCCGTCGCACCGTAAGCTGATCGCCGGTGCTCCGACATTTCTGAAATTCTTTGACCTCCCCGATGATCCGATACAGTCGCGCGATTGCGCGCCCGGCTGTTCGCCGATCTCCGCGAGATTTAGTGCCGAGATACTAGTTTATACGGGTCGGGGGCACGGTTTTGTAAATCCCAGGAGACGTCAAGCAAATAACCGTTGCCCAGAATTCACGGATATTTTTCCGTTTCACTATTTAGGTCACAACACGTGATGTTTACAGTGAATTTTCGGTATATGTCAACAACGCGAGTCTTGTCGGCGTCATGTACCGTCCAGGAGACATACCCGAACCGTGTTATGTTTACACTCCTCGGCGTCCGAGGACCATCACGGTGTATACTCCGCGGTAGTGGGGATAATTCCGCGACGTTTACCATCCAGGACTTGACGACATATATAGAGAAATCACCGTACTCTACAGAAGTTGCATCTCTATGTCCCTCAGCTTTTATAATTATTGTCGACAATGGAATTGTTCGACTATCTTCGACAATCTTCGACATTCGACAATTACAAAAACACTAATTTCAGCTATTTTCAACAGTAAACCTACCGAGCACTAAACTGACTCCTGTTGCTAAAAATGAACAGATGTATCCAAATTTTTCGCGATTTTATTTTACCGTAGCATTCCCACGTATATATATTATTCTGTAGTGAAAATAGATTTTCGAGTTTGGTGAAAAAAATCATGTCGGTCCTGCACGATCGATTGGTTAACGATTTAGAATAAAACTCCTCCTCCGCGGGTGCAGCGAGCGGATTCCCAGCGCGGCGGCCGCGAGTCGCGCGGTCTCGAGCAAACTTTTGCCATAAACATCTCGGCCCGGTTCGCAGCATTTAAATTGCGGGCAATAATAACGCCATTATACGAGAAGCGCGACCAATAAAACCGCAACAGGTCGACGCGCGAGGTTTCAGCGCTCCGTTTCTCGATCGTGTTACAATTTCCTCGGCGGGCCCCGAGGACCATAAAACTGCATCCTTGAGAGGCCCGACAGCGACGCGGGCAGAAGTTCATTACTGGCGGCGATCCGCATCGATTACGTGAACGTATCGCGCGTCAACGCGTCGGATTCGATCGCGGCGGCTAATTATCCGGGATATCGGGGAATTGCACCTGAGAGAGGACGGTCTTTCCGCGCGGCGATGGAGGTCACCGAGGTCGTTCGACGGAGAAAGGTGGCGGCGGCGGCGGCGGTTCACCGGGTTGACCGAGATCGAAAAAAAGCGAAAAAAGGAAAGGAGGAAGAGGAGGCGGCGGCGGCTCACGGAGAAAAAGGCGACGACGATACGCGCGCCTGCGGAGAAGCTCTCAGCTCGTTCTAATTACTGGCCGAGGCCCGAGCGGGCCGTAACGAGCCACAGTGCTCGATTTTTCGAAAAAGTCGCACAAAAGTAGGTATGAGCATTTCTGAATTGAATACACCATCTTCGTAGATAGATTTATCATTCTTGTCGAGCAATAACTTCACATTTTGTTGAAACACACGTACACCCGTCCCCCAATTTACGCGGCACTTTTTTACGCGAGTATTCGTTTTAAGCGGCAAATTTACCTCAATTTACGCGGAACCTTTTTACACGCGGAATTCATTTACGCGGTCAGATATGTATATACGTATACATGTATATTAGGGTTACCCGTAAGTAATCAATTATTTGCAAAGAATTTGTTTTGCCTTTAGTTCTGTAACGATCGTTGAAGAGGAAACACGTATTCTTTTACAGTTTTCGGTAAAGCAGCCTGTGTTCGTCATTGCATACTTTTTCATTTTCATGCGGGATTTAATGCAACGGTGACAACAAAGAAAATTTGCGACGTTTATGAAGATGTATCGATGGTCATCAACTGTCAACGTTGGGTCAGAAGGTTTGCTGCAGCGGCTGTGAGCCATCCGATTGGATCATTCCACTTTCGGATCTAGCTGAATTATTGGCTACAGTATGTGACGTCAAAGCCTAACCATTAGGTGCCACCCCTTTTGCCCCTGTGCCGTCTCGAGGGACTTAAATGTAAATGTATACACACGTATTTCTAAAACTTTTACTAGCTTTTATTTCCAATATTTTTGCTTTTATACTGGCAGATTCAGTTTACGCGATTTTTATTCGCGTAAATCAAATCCACGTGGAGCGGATATTCGTGTAAATTGAGGGTGTACATAGATAATTGGTAAAAATACATTTCCGTGCGAATTGCTGGTCGCATGCGGGACAGGTCAAAATTTGCACCGCCGGCAAACCAAGGATCGCAAAGTTTTACATTGGTAACACTGGTTACGCTTTTCTGAATATGGCCCACCGCGCGGCATTCGGAAAGAGCGTTGGGCCTGGTCGCCGCGGCGGGGAAAACGAAAATGAACAGGATCGGGCCCCCGGCGTACACGTGTTCACCGATTCGTACCGTGTCGTCCGGGCCCTACGTTGCGCAATCGCGGATGACCTGAAAAGAGGAACAACCGTCGGATGAGACGGAACGCTCTGTTCGTTTTTATGCGAGTGGCATGCGTGCGCATTCTGTCTCGGTGGACGAGCGCATCCACACCGTGCCCAGGGGCCCGACTCCAGGCCCGTTACCGGGGCCCGCACAATTAGCCGGCTCCCGTTTGCTTAATTAATGACCGAGCCCCGCTTAACGATGACGATTTTTTCGATAGTGAAATCGAAATTGCGAAACTCACTTTCCGCCGCCTTTCATTTTTCAGCAGCGCACCTACCCTCCCCTCCTCGCGAACCGTCGCCGGAACCTTGCCCGCATTTTTACTCGTTTCCAGAGCGGACGATCCGCTTCGCTGCGATTACAAGAATTCAGGTTTTCTTCCTGCGAATGTGCACCGTGCTGCGCGCACGTATGCTTTTTTTCGTGGCCGAATGATATTTCGTTTGTCAATCGGAAACGAAGTGCCGCCTGGAGTCTTTTCTGATGGTTTGTTTTATTAAATTAGTTAAACTAGTTTCTATCATGATTATTATTAATATTTACGTTAACACATCAGGTACCAGTGAATACTATTTTAACAACGCCAGTAGCACTAGCAATTTCAATCCTGGTCCAATAAATAACACCGTAATAGAACCTCACAATATCTTTTGAGATTATAATTTGAAACAGAGTTCGAAAACTTCTTCTTGATGTCGCGCAATGCTTCAGAAGCACATTATCAGATTCCCGGAAGGCAAAGTGTTAAATACTCGCCCCGAGGAAATTCACTTCATCACGTCGAAGTGATTTCCCCGATATAACGATAACCGGCAAAGTTTAACGCTGAAATGAAGATCTCCGAAGACGCGTGGAAAGCGTAATTAGGAAACGATATTTCATGTTGCGCAAGAAAAAACCCATTTGCATGACAGGCCAATCATTCATCAACCCATAAAAGAAAAACGAGCCTGTTAACGAACAATGAGCGAGACAGGATTTTATCTCTTAAGATTTCCTGTTGGGCGTACATTAAAGAACAATTTTTCTGTCGTCGGCTTCTTATTGAAAACAATACTAATACATACCGGCGTAGAAAACCTTTTAATTATTAAGAATTGATCTGAAAGAAGTATTGAAACAAAATTTCAGAGTGGAGAACGTTTCGGCACGAAAATAATCGAGCAACAGGAGTTGGTGGATCGCGAACAGGGATTTCTGAAGCTGGAAGGTATTTCGATCCCCCGTGTCGTGTCACGGACGTATAGATCTTCGTTTCGGCCGAGCAGTAAAAAGATACGGGCCACTAAAGTCCGATGTCAACGAGCTACAGCCACTTTTCGTACCATTACCGGGTTCTTTCGATATTGGGGGGAGAGGGGAAGGGGAGGGGGGCAGGAAACGAGCGGCCCACCGGTCTCCCGTGATACTCCGTTAACGTAAATACGTTGGGAACCTCTAAAACCGACTGTAAGCTGAAATCGATTTTGAATATCCGTTTTTAATTCACGGTTACGAGCCGAAGATAAGCTCCGCGCCTTCATGGTTCGCTGATCGCGAACTAATGCACCGGCGAGCCCGATCGAAAAGCGAGCTATCCGCCGCTGAAGTATTTATGGTTCATCGAAGTGAATTAATGTTTGACCCGTTCCTAGTTTCCTGAGGTATCGAGGCAACTATTCACCATTGAATCGGAGCTCTAAATGGGAAATTTCACGCTGGGAAAGTCGACCGGAGGATTAAGTGAAATGAACTTTGCGGGTCAGACTCCGAGGAATGCCGTAAAGAACGTTTTGTCAATGAATTAATTACAGCGAACACGTAGACCGATCTACCCGATAATTGAATAAAATAAAAGCCGGTAAACACCGGCTACCGGAGAGGTAATTAGAAATTATTGGCCTCTGATAAAGGCTGATACACGGATCTTCGATTGCAGCCAATTTATTTACTTGTTCTAAGTGCTCCTTCTGTTTACCGACCGCTTTATAAGAAATAAAAAGTTTCTCAGTAAACTGTGATAAATAGTAGTCAAATAAAATTGTACTTTTTCGTTTAATAATTTGGATAAATCCGAAATAATACGATAGCATTTTTAAATTCTTCTATCTTTAGAGGTCTGTATTTCTTTAGCCAATTTTGTCATAAATGCATATAATAAACATTTTTACTAGATTAACATGACTATTCACTATTCTTCCATCAGGTTCAAAAATTATTTCTCTTCAGGCTTAGTATGTCCAGTATACGTACAGTATAATCTGAACTCTCCAGTTTCAATTTCATTAACTAAATCGCTCAGCTGTAAAGATAGCGACTCGTGTTAATCAAGGAAGTTACCGTCGGTAACTCCGTCATGGGAGTGCCTAATCGCTAGCAGATCTCCGGAGGCAGAACGGACGAAGCTCCGGCGAGCAGACATTCCCGACAGGCTGTTTCCCTAATGTCCGGGATACGTTGGTGGCAATGCGATCGATCGTAAAAGCTGGATCGTATACAGAGGATTCTCTCGGGTCACGAGCATCACGAGTTCGCGTCGGTAGCGAACGTGGTAGTCGGCCGGGCTGAATCATGCCTGCATCGTGGTATACGGGAGTCAATTGGACGGTTACGCCGTCCTCGGACGAAGGGAGCAGCCACGAGTGGAAGCGCCCTCATCTTTACGACAACGCGACCTCGTAACTCCCGACAACCTTCCCCTTGTTCTGCTTCCTTCTTCTTCCACTCGGCTTTCGGCCCCTGAAGATCCTTTACGGTTACCTCTCGACTTCACTGTTCACCGTGTCGTGTATGAATGTGCGGTATCGCCGTTTGATCTCTCCATTCGCGAGAAAAGGGCCGGATCGCTTGGATCGCTTGGATAGAGGGCTCCGGAAGGTCCACGATCTTCTGATGGTGCTCCAGAGTACTTGGCTGCATATTAATGCGAAATAAATGGAAATTGGGACCCCATGTGGCCGAAAATACGGACAACAAAAATCCATACTTCTCCTTCCAGTACTGGTGAGATTGTATTTTATATAATCAAGAGAGAAAATGAAATTGGTACAAGACTGTTATGTATATAAAAATAAATAGAAATTGGTCTTCCATGTGTGTAAAAATATGGACAGCAAAAATCCATACTTCTCCTTGCAGTAGTGGTAGAATTGTATTTTATAAAATCAAGAGAGAAAATTAAATTTATACAAGACTACTATGTGTATAAAAATAAATAGAAACTAGTGTGAAAAATACAGACAACAAAAATCCATACTTCTCCTTCCAGTACTGGTGAGATTGTATTTTATATAATCAAGAGAGAAAATGAAATTGGTACAAGACTGTTATGTATATAAAAATAAATAGAAATTGGTCTTCCATGTGTGTAAAAATATGGACAGCAAAAATCCATACTTCTCCTTGCAGTAGTGGTAACATTGTATTTTATAAAATCAAGAGAGAAAATAAAATTGGCACAAGACTACTATGGGTATAAAAATAATTAGAAATTGGTTTCCCATGTGTGCAAAAATGCAGACAGCAAAAATTCATGCTTCTCCTTGCAGTAGTGGTGACATTGTATATTATGCATTTAAGAGGGAAAATGAAATTGGCACAAGACTATTATGTGTATAAAAATAATTAGAAATTGGTTTCCCATGTGTGCAAAAATGCAGACAGCAAAAGTCCATACTTGTCCATGTATTAGTGAAGAAATTTTATTTTATAAAATCCAGAGAGAAAATTAAATTGGTGCAAGACTTTTATGTGTACAAAAATAAATAAAAATTGGTCTCCCACGTGTGCAAAAATAGACAGTAAAAATCCATCCAATTCCACTTCTTGCATTAGTGAAAACATTGTATTCTATACATTCAAGATGAAATTGGCAGAAGACTGTTGGGTATAAAACCTGAAAGGGGCGCGAAAAGTGTCACGAAATCTATTACCGAGGCGTATTAATAACGACCCAATTACGTGGAAAAGTTTTTTGTCGCGTCGGAAAATATGGCAACGTGTCGGAGCCACGTAACCGAGGCGATTCGAGAAGTTCGCGGTTGTATCGATCGTTAGGGAACGGGCTGGCGGAGAGTAACGAATCGCAGTCGGATGAGGTCATACCGTGCTAATTATTCTTAATAGAAACAATATACGATGGCAAGCGTTTCCTAACGCTCGGGCCGGTCGCACGACAAACAAACGAGCACCGCCGCCATTAATCAGCCCACGGAACCTCCGCGAGCAATAAAGTACCCGGGACCTAAAAGTGGCGGGCGTTCTCGAGCAGACCGGCGCTCGGCGCTCAAAGTGCTCTCCCGGGATATTGAATATCGAGGCAAGCGAGCGTAACGGAGATACGCTATAGTCTGCGCACACACACCGGTGTCCGAGAAGGCAGCACCGAGTGTCGAAGCCGCGTAATGAGTACCGGTACCGCGAGAGGTCGAGGCAGCAAGCCGCGGCAGCGCTCGTGATCGTGCCGTGCCGTGCGAAAACAAGTGCCGATCGCTCCAATTACACCGGGTCCCGATACCGGGCCCCGTAGTGGAAGGGTCTTCGCGGGTACCCGGAGGCGTCCGCGCAACATAAGGCCCCTCGACTGCCAACAAGAGCTACGCGAGCCCGTGGTTACACGCTACTCGTGCACCGTTGCGTCCATCCTTGCTTCAACACCACCGCAACCCTCCGGATCCACTTGCAAATCTCTCTCAACAGTGTAAGCGTGTGCAATTGTCGGGAATTCTTAGAGGGTGCGAAAGAGGGTAATTCGTTGCTTCGGATCCCTCCAGGTACTTTGCAAATGTCCTTCTAAAACTAACTTGTTTTTTCAATTCTGTGTTCGTTCTGCATTCACGTTTCCTCTGAAGAAGGAAGACATTGTGGTACACTGATCTTTTAAACGTTGGCCACGTAACAAATGCAGGGGTACCATCGTATTAACTCCTCGTCCTACAACAACGAGCGAAACTCGTGGTAAGGAATATGGACCAAAAGCAATAAGCACGAGCCTGAACCGTGGTATCTCGTTCGGACCAAAAGTAAACACGAACCTGACCGGTGGTACCTCGTTCGGGGCAAACGTAAACAACAGGAGTCAGACTACGAACAGACTCAGTTACTCTCGTTGCGCAGAAATTTTGCGCAAGTTCGAGCACACGGCGAAACAGCTAAACAGCTCGACTCGTGACCGACCTTCTTCTTTATTGTGACCCGAGCAATCGGGATTTGGTGGTTAGGACAAGAGGTTAAGACATCCCCAATCAATCTAACACCTCACCAGTTTAATCGTCATCGTAACCAATTCCAAGAACGAACAAAACGTAATACGGACAACCAACAGTACTACATGAAACAGTACGACAGTTCTGCCAACTACTAGCAGCGAACAACAGCTCGGTTAACTACTTGACAAACATAACCGCTACAAAGCTAGCCAGCCGACTAATATCCCGGGCGGATGATCCGCAAGATCACGAGGTCGCGATCGTCCACTAAATCACGCGGACCAATTACCTCTATCATCCTCAGCGCGCGATGCGCTCGCGGAGTCTCGCCCCGGCGCAGCTGCGCTCTGTGTCAACATCGTCTGCTCGCAGCGGGTGAGTCGACGGGAAGGAATCCCTTCCGATAAGTAGAGGAACGGGTCCGGAATTCCGCGTGCTGGTACCGGCCGCATGTCGCTCGTCGTGCACGTACCCGCGGGAACCCGCGGGGACCTGCGCGCGAGCTCTCTCGCGCGGGTGCGTGAATGTTTTGCGACGCACCGTGAAGCATCTCGCGTTAGCGTGGAATTCTCGATCTTGCCGAAGAAACACGACGCGAAAGAGACGGAAAGAGAAAGGATGAACGGAGACAGAGGAAGCGGGAGGGGCGGAGCCAGCGCGGAACAACAAAAGCGCGGAGGAAAGATCCCCTGGCACTCGGGAATTCCAGCTGGAAGGTAGTCCGCTCTATATATATATCAGCCGGACGGGGGACATATTTCGAACGCGTCCTATTTATTTATTTTACCCGTGGAGAAGGAAAGGGGACGCGCGGACACGCTCAACCAGAGATTAAATTCTCCCTTCGTACCGCGAGAGAGAGACAGAGAGAGAGAGAGAATGAGAGTGTAGAGGGTTAAGTTATGCATCTCGGTCGGTCCCTCCCCCTCCCCGGGGACTTATCTTCGGGGCATCTTCTCTTTATATACTTAGATGGCCCCGGTGAGCCGCGCGCGGAACCCTCCGACACGGAATGCCTTCGCCCTGCGGACCCCGCTCGCCTCGGATCCGTAAATCACGGATTAAATAAAATAGCTTACTCGCCGGAGTCAAATGAGATGTCAGCGCCGGGGCCCACCGCCCTCGCCCGTGTGCCCCTGTGCCCCTGTGCCCTTCCACCAAATTGCTCTCGCTTTCAGCCCCTGCCGTACCCTCGTACATCTTGCCGGATCCACACCAACGCGAAACACGGCTCCCCGAGCCAACCGACAGATGGATCCGACGCCTTTCTTTACCAGGAAACCGGTGCGATCCGACTTAACGAGACTGACCCGTGGTTAATGGGAGCCGGTATTGGGACCTCGGGCCCCGATCGGATCGAGATATTGTTTACTGATGTCTCCGGGGCTGATCCCGGACGCGGAGTTTCGTTGATCGAGTCTCCCCGGGAATGAGCCCTTTGTCTTTCGCCAGCTCCGACCGGGGTCATGTCAGGTGACATTAATTCTGGGTGGACGAAGCAATTTATCTGAACGCGTTACTGTTTTCTTTCTGTGAGGTCTTGCACACCCGTCTTTCTCGAACTTCACCCTTGTGTCATTAAGTTTTTCATACTACATAATGCAATAAATATATATTATAATACATAGTAATATAGTAAAAGGATATTGTAATATAATTTTTAAAACTTTCGGAAAATTTTTATGTTCTTGGTTAACCACAGATTAATCAAAATAAAAATTGTAAACATCATTGAATGTCGTAGGAAATTTTGGTCATTGACCAAATACTAGTTCCAATACCAGTGTTTACAGTATACAATCAATCCAAAACTGGAACACTAATTTTGTCAATACTTCGGATTTCGTTTCGAAACTTTGATTGCATATTCTCAAGACACAGTGCCATGGATGTGCACAAAAGAATTCTGATCATTCGCCATAGCAGTCACAGAATTCTCGTTTTATTCAACACATGCATGTATTTAGCCGTGACAGAAGAAAATGATAATTTTGAAGAGGAATATCATCGACCCGGGAGAAAACCGAGAGGAAACGAAGCTAGTCGAACGCCGTGGAAGCGTCGTCACCTCGGCGACCATCGTCATCGGCGTCTACCTGCCGCGGCAACTATCGAGAGAACAACGTGCGAACAGGTCGCGCCGGCGTCCCGAAGATTACAAATGTGGCGTTGACCCTGGTCGTTCCAGGGTCACGTGAGCGCTCCAAATTATATGGAGCGAGTCGACGGATGGCCAGAACACGCCGCGGACGTGATGGCCTGATCGTGGCTAGGTCATCAGCCGCTTACCAATCGGTGTGCCAATAGGTGTGCGGCACACGGTCGATCGAACGTCTCCTGAACTCGCGGCGATCTACACCAACACACAGAGGACCGGAACACGCTGACTGGCCCCGGTATCGATGACTCGCCGATGATAACCATACGAGATACGGGGCTCCGGCGATGATGACGATGATGAAAGGTGTCCGGGACGCGTGCTTTCCACATCTAGATCAGACGACCTTTGCTCTCGATTAACCTGAACACGCGGTTCCGGTCGGCCCAGAACGATACCCTCGTCCGCTCGACGTGGTGTCTCGTCGGTGCTCGGAGGATTCGTTGTTGGAGGTCAATATTGCTAATCAAATCCGTATGACGACGAAGGAAAATTTAATTCCAGCTAGAGAAGCTAGTTTGCAATTCTTCCTTAATATTTAGCATAAAAAGAAACCCGGAACTCGGGGAAACTGGAAACTGAAACTGAATAATGTCCTGGAACCTTTACAGAGGTTTTTAATAGCACAAAAAGGATATACAGTGATTTCTCTTTAGATGTCGCCAAGACCGGAGGATAACTGTCGCGGAATTATCCCCACTACCGCAGGACATACTCCGTGAGGGACCACGAAGCTCGAGAGGCCTCGGCAGACATAACACAACTCGGGTATGTCTCCTGGACGATACATGACGCCGGCAATGCCCGTATTGTTGACATATATCGAGAATTCACTATACATAATTCTGATCTCCGCATGATAAGAATTAATTCTAATCTTAATAATAAAAGATCCGAGACTTTTACAAAGTCCACAATTTGATGTAATATTATTTACAGCACAAACCTAAGGAAAACAACGATCTTACGGCATCTGGAAACAGAAAATGGGTGAAGCTAGAATTTTTAAAATTCTCAAAAGAATGTTAGTCGTTAAACAACATGCCACAAAAGGCTCCTAGACGAGTCTCTCAGAATCAGCAAGGCCTGGAAACCGACCCGAAAGGTCAAAGGTGACCAACCCGATCAAAGAGGACGAGAAGTAGACCACGAAGATGAACGCAGTCAAATAGGGTGGTTGGCGAGACCGAAGACTATCCCATCCATCCTGGATGGGTTGCATCGCGCCCGGGGGCTCTTCAACAACTGACAGCTTTCGGCTCCACAACTCTATTTATACTCGTTTGACAGCGAACCCCTTCCCACCGACTCATACGCAATCTCCATTATCCGCCTAACACCTCATCCGATTTTTCTGCGGCGAAAGTCTCTCGGAAAGCAGTAATAAAAATTCCCAGCAGTCGTCCAATAATTCCCAATCTTCTCGTACCATGATCAATAGGCATACTTTCAATTCAACAACATTGTCGATATATAAATAAAAATTAAAAATAGCCTCATTAAATATCGAATTACCCAAACGCTTGGCCTCACAGTCGATTTTTAAAATTGTGTGACAATAGATTACAAAATCGGTTCTACAATAACTCAAATCAATACCTCAAATTTCGTTTCGGAACTTGAGGAATACACAAAACAAATTGTGATCATCCACGGAAGCAGGTACGAAATTTCGTTTTAATTGAACGCATACGTCTTCTGATAATTGTAGAAATTTTACAGGAGCTGGAACCGGAGTAAATAATAATTTTGAAGAGGAACGTACGAGGAAACCGGGAGGAAACGAGCATGGTCACGGAACTGGACGACCATGGTTCCACCTGCCAACATTCGGGAAAGTCGCGGCGCGCGAGGCAATTTGTCACAATTCGACGTTCTCATTAACGCGTCTTTAGTCGGCGGCGATCCTCGGTCTCCCCGCAGGTGAGTCGATCATTAATATACGATGCACTGTCAGCGGACATAATTTCAGCTCTCAACGCGCTGCGCTCCGTGACAGGCGGCGTACCCGCGAGGCTGGCTCGCCTGATACAGTATCAGCGGATTAACTATCGCGGGAATGGAATTACGGCGGCGGGTATCGGGAGTCGCCGATGATGCATCGCGCTCCCCGGCGATCCTTTACGCCGGTGAATTCGAAAAACGTGATTTACACTGGCGACGAGTGAATTAAAACACAAGTTACCGCGACCGCGCGTGTGTGTGTGTGTATGTAGGCGTGCAATCCGATATCGATCTAGCCGATATAACGAGTCGCGAGGAGGACCGATACGCCGAGAGGAATCGCTCGGCGTTGTCGCGCGGGCCCGGGATAGTCTTCGGCCGCTTATGCTGGCGTATAACTATTAAACGTAAACATCTGGTGGCTCGAAATGTTCGGTCATTTGCGTAAATCACGATGATAAATAATAATCTACGCTCTTTAAGTAAGTTCTAGGCAATAATTTAGATCCGCGGCGGGTTCGAAGAAAGAACCTGTACAATGGATGAACCGTTGTAAGGAAGATCAAAGGTTATATAATCCCTCTACGTGTCTTGTGGGAACACGATTCATCTCCGCTGCAATCGTAATGCTCGCCTGCGCCGCGCAGCCGACCGCGCCGCACCGCGCCGCGCCGTGCGCGATGCGCTTCTGCTTAAAATTCATAATAAACTGCACGCCTATCCGGCATAAAATACTTCAAATTAATTGCGGCTGACTCGGCTATCGGACGAATGCATGCGCCTCTGCATGACCGCATGCGTGCGCGCGCGCGCGCGTGTGTGTGTGCCCCTATCCTCGCAGCGGTGTTGACACAGAAACGGTAAAACGTTGCGTCGTTTTCGAACTTCGCACGATTGCGATCGGTTCGACGCGTGGAATTTTTCGCCGCGAAGAATACCGGGGAAATAATGTTTCAGGTAGCCATAGACCGGAAGGAGAATCGAAATACTATGGTCAATTTTAAATCAATTATTTTTGCGACCGTGCAACTAGACTTGTACTTAGGATCGTGATGTGTAGAATTCTGGAGTATTTATCTAAGGAATTGTGGGAAAGAATATTTATGGTAACTCTGTAGGCTAGGAAGAAGTATGTAATTGTCCCTGTAGCCTACGATTGCTTTGAAATCAATCGTTTCAGCGACGACGTTTATGAATGTTAATTTTTATGGAGTAACTAGGTTAGCATGTCCGTCACGTTAGTCCTTATGCGAGGTGATTTTCTTGTTGCACGTGACACGTAAACTCTCTTTTCGTGTGCTCCTTAGTGTCTATACGTGGTTCAGCTACTATCCTTCCTTATTCCCCACGAATTACCTTAAACATTCTTGTATTACGTGTCTCCCGGTTAGTTTGCATATGTAAACATGATACTGAAGCAAAACCTCAGGCACTAACGTCAAAACCGTTTAACGTTACTTCGTTTAGACCTTTGATCCCCGCTGTCGAGCGTTGAATTCCATCGGAAAATTCAACGATGTTTTCCGAACGAAAGGAAAACAATTTTTAGTACAATGTGAGCTCAAAAGTATCTTCCGTAACGATTTCTGTGAGTACCTATAATTCATATGACAAATATAACAAAGGTCCAGGTGGTGGAGAATTTTCTAAATTAATCACAATATTCACAAGCTAATAAAGACTATGGAGACTGATGTATTACTAACCACCTCTCCTTAACTGAGCACTTTATTACTTTTTATCTACAGTTCCTATGGTTTAAGCTTTCTTTATATAATATAGACAAGAGGTGATTCTATATGTAAGAATGAGTGGAAAAACAAGAACAAAAATTTTAGTTCGATGTCTCGTTTGCGAGATAATCGCTCTTGAAAATTCAAGTAGAAACGGTGAGCCATGCACAGACAGTCCAAGCCCAAAGCAGGCACAATATACAATTTTCCCCTCGCCCTTCCTCACCCTGTATACTATTTATTTAACCCTTCCTTGTTCTCCTAACCTAATCTGTCCATTAATATAAAACAGACGCAGAAGTAAAAACTGAATATGATAGTTCTTTAAAGATGAATAAAGGGCTGAGTAACCTCCTCCGTTTGAAATCGATTAAAAAATCTAAGGTAGAGATAAGTTTAACACTACCTTTTCAGCCACTTTGCAAAATAATATGTACGCAAACAAATAAATTTGTTGAAGAATTCTAGAAAAAGTCATTTTGACGTGTCCCGTAAACCTAGTGTTAAAAAAAAAGAGCTTCTTTAATGTCTGTAAATATCGAGTATGTACTGCCCCATAGACGGATCTTCACAATCTCAGTAACCGTAAATTAAAAATATTAGAACCCGTCAAAATGACCCGTAAGCCTAGCGTTGAACTTAAAATTACTCGTGTCGTTCGCAGCAGATAAACCTATTCTTAATCCGTAATAAACGGAACCCGTATCGAATCGATACGACGGCGTTAAACCGGGAAGAAAATGACGTCACAAGAGTCAATCAATTCACCTCTCTGGTCGCGCAACATTTAATTTGCGCGACTTACGAACACCCGTGCGCCGGGGATCACGGTACGCAGCGATCATAATTGCGGAGCGGCTGGAAAAATCGGAATAAAGGTAGAAGAGAGGAAGAGGTCCGGAGCGGCGGTGCACGCGAGCCAAGTAAAATACAATGCATTACGATGCGCCTCGGCAAGAGAGCCTCGGCAGGAACACACGGAGTGGCAAGATCGGTGGTCGTCCTTTCTACGTCCCTCATGCATGCACGACGTCCCCGGTGCGCTCTTGCTCGCGCTCGGTGTCGTAACTTACGTGGCAGATGGCGATCCTTGTCCGGGGCACCGAGCGGAGAAGAAGGCACCCAACGGAGATTAGATCGATTTTTCACGGTTGCAAGAAAATCGCTCTCGAGCCACGGCTAACAAGCGCCAGATGCAAATCTGCGGGGTCCGCGCTCGCCCGCGCGCGCGAAACGCGTCGCGAACGAGATAATACCGCCTCTCGCGGATGAAACGTTGAAACTAGGGGGTGGAGGGGGGAGGTACCCTCCTCAACTAGATCCGGTGTCCGCGAGCTTAATCAGCCGAGGGAACACGCGGAACGTGGCCGGCCAGGTTAATACGTAAACGCAATTAATTATCTGAAATTTACGAGCGCGCTTAACAGCCGGCCCGGCGAACTCGGGCTCAGATAACAGGTCGGTCACGTGTTAGTATTTCACCGGCGCGAGCGTAATCGTAAACGCGAGTTTATCGGCCTGACCGGGTTGCCGGATATTGGACGATTTATGAAACCGAGCCTCGGCAAAGGTTCCTGCGGCTTCCGGTTTCTGGAGAAGCGATTCGATGCTGCCGCGGATCCGTTGGAAACTGCGAAGGCGAAAGCGGATAAGCGATAGAGTAAATATAGGACCACACGTTAATTGAATAATTATTTTGTTTCGTATTTTATTGTGAAGCTTGCACTGTGCTCATTATGTGGGATTGCGAGGATGTACAGTGATTTCGCTATATATGTCGGCAAGACCTGGATGATAAACGTCGCGGAATTATCCCCACTACAGCGGAGTATACCCCGAAGCTCGAGAGGCCTCGGTAAACATAACACGACTCGGGTATGTCTCCTGTACGATTTATGACGCTGGCAAGACCCGTGTTGATGACAAATATCGAGAATTCACTGTACTGAAGTAGCAATACTATTTTCATTAGCATTGGAATAAAGCAAATAGAGGAAGCCAACGTGAGTAAATTAGTCAAACATTTTCCATTTTTCCTCCTCGGAATAACATTTTGAATTCTCAAGCGTTTCGCTTGAACAGTTTGTGTGGCATTAAAAATGTTTGGCTAGCTCACTTAATTTTTACTCCTGTCAGCTTTACCCACCTGGTTTACATTCAGGTTAATTTGTGTGTAGATAGAGGTGCACTCCGTACGAAAACGCACGTAATAAAAATCGAACGAGGTATGAATAAATTCAATCTCGTAACCGCTGTAAAGCGATACCTAGGGTTGTAACATTGATTCGTTCAGCTACAAACATAAGTATGTTTCAATTCGAACGATATAATTACGACTAATTGCGAGGGAAAATAACAGCAATTAAACAAAAACTACTCACGGTTAACGATTCTATAACTGCTTGTAATTGTCCGGTTTGTTAATAAATAAAAGTAAGACACCGAAAACACACGAGCAGAATTCGCGATTCGACCGAACGGCATCAATATGTATCAATCGCGCTATTAAAAATACTTTATCGCTTAACGGGCAAACCTCGGGCCTACCGACACGGCTAATTGCGAATAAAATTGAACGTTAGATAGCCTTTACGCGCTCGACGTTTAGCTCGCGTGCATAAAGCGGACCATTAAAACAACAATAATAAACGATCAACCTGTTTCATTTTCCTGGATCGTTAATCTTTAATTGAATACTTCGAGACAGCGCACCGCCTTGGGCGTACGTTCAACGAAGATTCGAAAAACGACTGGTGGTACAGTGCCCGACGACTATAGTTTCGGCCCGGAGGAATCGGAGGCAGAGGCTCGTTCATAAATAAAATATTTCGCATGGTCGAACTGACGTCTTCTTCTCGCGCAAGAGCGAGAGAGAAACGGACCAATCAATCTTCCGGGCGTCCGGTTCGGACGTGTCGGTGCTAAATTTACGATTAGTCGAACGGACGATTTCCTGGCCATTATTTTGCATTATTTTGCCCTCGCCAGCTCCCCGCGGCTTCCCGATACATTTCTGCCTTGCTGTCGGCGGCATATGGGGAGCGCCGATGGGCTAAATATTACATCGAAGCAGATTCGTATCGTCGACCGTAAGCCACGACTTACGAGCGCCTCTTTCGACGATCCGATTCATATGAGGCAGCTCGCGAAACCAAGATCTGTATGTGTATGTGAGTGGGGGGGGGGCGTATGTGTTGAGCATTTACGTACACCCTCACCGACGAGAACATTTGCCAGCACGCCCGTTGGTTTATCGATCAACCGCCGTTCGCTTCCCTGCTTTCGACGAGCCCCGAGATGATGACGACCGATACCCCGCGATATATGTATATTACGCGGGATGTAGCAATTTTTCGGACCGGTCTCCTGCCGAATACCCCGGTGCCAAGTGCGAATTTAAATTGCGGTCCCCTCGGAGTTGTTCGGTTAATGTCGGGTCTGAGACGGTGGTGAAAGAAAGTATATTATATGTGAGATTGGTTATTGACAGATTTTCGTAGCTAGTTCTACGATAACTAAAGGGACAGTGTTTTCTCTGAATAGATTGCTATCTACAGTGGATTCTCGATATATGTCAACAACACGGGTCTTGCCAGCGACGTGTATCGTCCAGGAGACATACACCGTGTTATGTTTACACTCTTGGGCGTCCGAGGCCTCTCGAGCTTCGGGGTATACCCCGTGGTAGCCGTGGTAGTGGGGATAATTCCGCGACGTTTATCATACAGGCCTCAGCGACATATACAGAGAAATCACTGTGTTTTTAATATATTTCGACAAGCTACGATTCTCAGTTGCGATTTCTCAACTCGTTAACCCCTTGCCCTACAATATCAACTCATACTCGTCATAGATTCTGAACAGAGTTTAATAAATATGTATGTTATTAATTCCCTTTAAACGGAAATAAATTTCTATTTTGGCGTTGGCAATGTACAGCTGTTAACACTAAACGTACCGGCTATAAATGTAACAGATACATGTTACCTTATAAAAATGACAAGATTTAATTTATTTAGACTTTCCGCGGTTCTTATTGCAATGCTTACTACAGATATTTATTGAATCATTCCTCATGAAAGCATCTTTATAATTTCAGAAATTGTCAAATAAAAATCTAGAACCGGTCATTCGACCGGAGGTGGTACGTTTAGTGTTAAAGAACGTATAGCATATACAAATTTTCTCCTTTTTTAGGAAATTACGAATTACAAAAAAGTTCTAATCAGTGAAACCGTAAAATAAATCATAGTGCAAGGGGTTAAGCACCGAAAATCAACTCCGGTAGATCCAACGCATTCAAAGTGAATAATTAACCCCCTGCAGTACGATTTGTTTAACGGTTGCAGTGATTGAAGCTTCTTTGACGTTTATAATTCCTTCTCGCCTCGTTTCTGTATGTAAAGTCACCGCCCATCGGCTTCTGTAAAGTCCATTGTTAATTTAGAGCACACGTCCAAGAAAGTATCGCGAACCTTCGCCAAATGAAATTCGTGTGACCTTAACGCCGCGTAACTAAGGGTGAATTTGAATTGTAAAAGCAGTGTCGATCGCAGAGGCAGAGGAGGATCCGAAAAGGTCATCAGCAGTCTAAAGATCGGCAAAGAAAGGTTTGTCGTTGGAAAATCGAGGGACAGGATCAGCGACGGGGATCCGAGCGATCGATCACACCCCGAGCGACACCTGACTCCGTGTGCGCGGCGCAGGAGGTATCTTGCGCACGTGCGCTCGCGCAATTTATTACGCGATAAACAAGCCCGTGGCCAGGGTACAGGTATGCGTAAGGCGAAGATCCGTCGCGGTGGAAGGTGGCCGGTCTCTCCTGAAGCAGCGTCGCGCGGCTGGTCCGATCCGGCCGGAAAGAGCCGGTGTCAAGGCAAGATCGCGTCAGATCGAGGCCGCCGCGACGAGAAAAACTAGTAGCGGTCCCATAGATCTGTCGATCCTTGTCCCGCGCCACGTACCGTCTTCCCCTTTTTTCCCGAAAGGCTTCTCCTGCCCGCTGTATACGTTCGCCTCGAAGAGCACCTCGAAGATCCCGCGACCGTTTGTGTCTCCTCCGCGGACCGGCTTCTCTCTCCCGTTCTTTCGTGTCGCCTCTCCCGCGAACTCGCGACGGTCTCTCTCTCTCTCTCTCTCTCTCTCTCTCTCTCTCCTCGACGGCTCCGACCGGCTAATAAGCCGCTACCTCCGGACATTAAAGCTCGTATTACACGTCGGTCCCGTCGGTAATTGGACGCGCGTTCGCCCGACCGACGACGACGCCGCCGCCGCCGCAGCCGCCGCCGCGACCACGCAAGTACCAGCGGATCTACCATCTCTTCCGAGTACGGGAGATCGGCCGATGCGTCCTTAATGAAAGGATACAGGAAGGAAGACCTGTCCCGCAACCCGGCGAACGTAAACTCGCGGCAAGTCGCGCCGGTGCGGTGGCCGGCGAACGGTGAATTTCCGTTCGACGTGCCGCGGGAGAACGCTCGCAGCTTATGCGATGCCCCAGCCACGCTTTACTCGCGATGATGGGAACTGGTGATTTTTCCGGGGTAAGTCGCACGGGTGATCTTCAGACTGAAGTTTGGTCATTGCTTTCACAATAATATCAGGACCTTGAATAAGTTCTCGCTGTTTCTTTTACAAAATAAAAGCTTCATTTAAATTATAAGGAACAAAAACATTTCATTCAAAGCATTGCCCATCACTAGCGACCACTTTCTCCCATCTTTCTGGCAGTATATGAATCCCGCGTCGGAAAAACGACATGTCTTTTGAGGCTATCCAAGAATCGATCCATTTTTTAGCTTCTTCATAAGAATGATAGCGCTGGTCAGCTAGGCCATGTGCCATCGAACGGAATAGGTGAAAATCAGAAGGGGCTATGTCAGGTGAATACGGCGGGTGGGATAGAACTTCCCATTGAAGCGTTTCCAGGTAGGTTTTCACTGGTTTTGCAACATGAGGCCGAGCGTTGTCATGTAGCAAAATCACTTTGTCATGTCTCTGCTCGTATAGCGGCCGTTTAAACGCATCAATTGAAGTCGATAGCGCTCCCCCGTGATATTTCTAATAGATTCTTGTGACACGGGCATTGACCCCTCCGCGTCCGCCCTGAACTTCTAGTTGCTGGACCTGAGTAGCCAAGCTAGTTTGGCATAATTTTCGAAAGAATAGGAGTTTCGTACAAAATTGATGTCAGTATAAACGTTATAAATAGCTTCGGAAACCGCAAAACGAATCTGATCCGGCACAACCTAATTTGAGGCGAACCCGTCATATGAGGAGAAGGGGTTAAATTATTTATGCCATTATACGGGTTCTGCACTCCAAGTTCACCCTTATACAGACCAAATACAGTGTTTACTCGATTTATGGCCAAAACACGGGTCTAGGGACATATATCGACCAAAAGATACTATTTTGATCCACGTCGAACGTAGAAAAGGACAGTGAAGCTCTAGAGGCCTCGACTTATGGTTCCTCACGAGGTATACCCCGCGGCAGTGGGGATAGTTCTGGGACTTTTATCCGCTAGACATTTGGGACATGTATGGAGTGAACACTGTACTCCCTTTTGCAAGTCAAATTCACCCTCATTGAGATCAAGTTTAGCTTTTTACTGGTCAAATTCGCGGCATTTTTTAATGCGGACTTCAACTCTTCAGGAATGATTTCACTACGTCATAAAGACTCTGAGAAGTATTTTAAAATTGATTACAGAAAGTCAGATTATCAGGTGCGTTTCCATAAATTATTGTTCGCTTTCTAGAATTTGGAGGCAACTAGGGAGAATATCAAAAAGTCTTAATCATCGAGAAATTATTATTATATCTGTAACATCATATAACGTCGATCATACAGGAGCAATTTAACAATCCGTCGTCGTCCCCCGAAGGGTTAACGTCGTACTCATTAGTCACACTGGTCATTAGTGACACGGTTCTGGCATTCCGGCAATTATATCTTACGATGTAGGTTTGTATCGATTAGGTGTATTCTTGATGGTGTCTTTTTATATGCAGTGAAATTACTGGTTGAATTAAGCAGAAAATGAAAAATTAACTTGTCATCCCAGCCAACACACAATTTTTAAATAAATTGTCTGATAGCAATAGCGACTTCATTCATAAACCATTACGTTATTGTTATACAATCTGGTAACTTTATACTTTTAGAAAGTCCATTAATAGATCTCCAGGCAAGTACAGTGTTGACTATGCTATTCATATATTGTAAAATAATAAAAGATAGTGAAACCTTTTGTTCAGAAAATGTTTGGCAGTGCGCGCGACACAAAGTAGAAACGGATAGTCATAGTCAGACGCTCTAGACAAGCGGTCCTAGTTAACACCATCGAGTGAATGATACAATAAACATCACTTTCAAATATAATTTAGCTGAGTTTTCGGTACATAAATTCTTAGAAAACATAAATTAAAACAGTGAAATTATTTTCATTAATCACTTTCCACTAGACTGTCTTCATTCATAAGCATTTATGAAGCATTTGATAAGCATTTACCACGAGCGAACGACTAACGTTAATCATTCTCGACAGTCGAATATGAAGAATCGAATAAAATTAATTTTCCTGTGACAATCAAGCAAGAACAAGCACGATAAGAAGAAAAAAGGGTTTGAAATTTAATTATCGATACCAGAAAAGAAATATTTAATTTCATCTTCGGAGGAGCCAAATGACGCTCGTATTTGTCAAAGTCCGAAACCCTCGCAGCGGGACTTTCACGATACCATAAGTCAGGGGTTTAATAAGACCGCTGACGAATTTTGCATTCCGGCCGTCAGAAAATATTACAGTTAGCTGCGAGGCCTTTACGTAACGAGCCGGTAAAAAGTGTCTCGGCGCGCAGATAAAGGCCGGGCAGCGCGTCGTTCCGTTCGGAGACGAAAAATCACCGGTCCGCCTTTCCGCGTGGAGCGTTAATCATCGGTCGAAAAGTGGTACACGAGTGGGATCGCCGAGTTACGAATGCACCCGCGGTGATTAATGGGTTAATTGGCAAAAGGTAGCCGCACGATTTATTCTAATTAGTCGCCGCGGTCTCGAGAGGCCGAGAAAGAGAGAGACGGAAGAAGAAGAAACGGAACGGTAACGGCGCGCGAGGACGGCCGAAAACGCACGGAAGCCGCGGCCGCGTTCCGAATCGTTCCCGAAGCCCGATTAATTTCTGCCGGGCGCGCGGCCGTTCATCACCACGATAGAATCGTCTGCGATAAAAGGCCATAACGTTGTCTGGTCGCGCGGCAATTTCTCTCTCGCACGTAACGCCGCGTCTCGCGTGGATCTCGTTTTCGGCACGGTTTCGCAAACCGTGGACGAGAGGATCCGAGAGAACGCTCGCTCGCTCGCTCGCTCGCTCATCCCGTGCCCGAAGCAGACCGAGATTTTTTAATGGCGGCATATAAATCGGCCGATAATCCGCCGGACGGATTCCCACGTGGCATGCAAATGAACTGGTGACTTTTTTACGCCGGCTGGATACGTATAAAATCTACTTAATGGTATAATTTCGCTATTAATCTCTACTTCGCGCTGCCCCGGTGCCCGACACGAGGACGGTTTCGCCGGAGCGTTACCTGTCCGTCTATGTCTGTGTACACCCGTGGCGACAGTCGCGCGCGCGCGCGCCCGTGTACGTGGACGTGCGTGCGTGATTATGCGAGGCTGACACGTATATCCCGTCGAAGAGAACACGCGCGGTAACGCAGCCTAATTATACGCGATTCGGTCGCGATTTAGCGCCGTTATTCCGCCATCAATTCCGGCCTTATCCGAAGCAGACCACGGCCTCTACCACGGGCCCGAGGACACTGGGATCCATCAGGCGAGCCTCGAGTTTTACGATCGGCCGTCCCAATATCGCACCGCGACGGGAATAAATAATTCGATTTCGAAACCGGCGCGGATCGTCTTTCCTCTCGCTCGCGCGCGCCTGTTATTCCCGTCCGATTCTTCCTTTTTCTCTTTCCGCGACGTGGGGTGTCCTGCGAAACACCGGTACTCCGAAAGGAGTCGTCCTGAATCGGCTCGTTTCCACGTAAAATATGTCGACGATGTGCTCGCGTCCCATTAAAACAAGTGAGATCGCGTTGTTGCTCTTGTGACCGTTTAACCCCTTGCTTTTCAATCTCTTTTACAGTTGAACTTATTTTTCAACGCTCTACAAGAAAACAATTATATTTATTCTGCATCTCCATTATTTCTAACGACCAAACATTCAAGCTCAGAAACTAGAATTTAATTTCGATTTAAAAGAAATTCATATCATCCTGTTCGGTCTTATAGTCCATTAAATATTGTAGGCTGACACGATTAATTTCTCACGAAAAGAATCGCAACCGTTCTTTTAGACCGTCCATAGGTTGCGAGCGAGCCGTCCTTCACTCGGGCGCCATTTTCGCGTCGTTCGGACACATTTTGGTGGTTTTATTCCTAAAAGAAGGCCGAAACGACTCGAAATAAACGCGTGCTGTCTCGATGTCCTGTCCGCGTGTATCTTAATGGATATTAAAGCAACCGGGACACGGGAAAGTTAGGTTGAAACGTGGCGTCGTTATGGAGATACAGGGTCCATATTGGATTACAAAGTTACTCGCGGTCGTTACTGCCTCGATGAAGATCTCGTTATCGGCTATGAAGTACCATTTTAAAACGCATCACTTTATATAATATCGCAATTACTGGAACCGTTCGTTTTGTTCCACCGGAGTCACGGTGGAAGCGAAATGGCGCCGGCAGTGAGAGACAACCGGTAGCCCTTCCTCCTAGTCAGAAACGATTTAAACAAGGATTGATTGAGAAATCCTCTCAATTTATGGTCACCTAAATGCTGAGATAAATTAATACCGGAGTAAATTATTCTTTTTTAACTTTTAAATGAAATGGCCCTCCGAGAATTTCATTATCAATAAATCGTTGCTTGTCAAAGGTTTTAACCCTTGAGCCACCGTGCGTTAACTTCTTAAAGTGACAATTATTTTGTGAAAGTGTATATTATATTATATTATAATACCCGAGTGTTCTCGGGCTTTGAAGTTAACAGAAAAGTTAACAAAAAATAACAAGCCCTCATCCATCGAGACATTGCACGATTTTTCATGCAAAAATGTTTAATTATTTTGGAAAGTCTGACAGATCAAGTATTAATAAATATTCTGCAATCAAAGCGACGAACACTGAAACCACTGAACCGACAGTACTAAATATGCATGATCTCGTTCGAGGACCCTGCAGTTTCTGGTTAAAACAGAATAAGGACTCGGCAGTTATATAGTCATCGCGGGTAAACGTTTTGGACGGACTTTTATCACCGAGAAATAAAAACTAGCACGATTGGATTGTCGGAAGATCTCCTTTTGGGGCCGGACGAGCCGTCCGCGGTAAAAACCGAGGCGAAATAATAAACGTCTAGGTGTACCTGGGCGAGAAGAGAAAGTTCGAACGAGCATCTTTTCGGCAAATAAGGAGTAACAAAAATTCAGAAAGGGAGCTCCCGGTCGTTTCGAGCCTGGCCAAAAAGAGGAGCAGCGTCGGGGCCGTTACGTCACCGAGACGAACCGTCGTAGCAGCTGGTTAAAAAGGCAGCAGTTTAACGAACCCATCGTGGCGGTTCGTACGACCGACGAATCGACCGGAAGAGGCAACAGGACGAACGTCAACAATGCGCGCCGCTTCGAAAAAGAAAACGATCGCGGCCGGCCGCCGCGTCGAGCGTTTTAATGAGGTCGGCTGCGAGCTCTCCCTCGTTTAGAAAAGTATCGAGCAATCAAGCCCCCGTGAAAAAGACTTCTCTCCGCGAAAGGACAGCCTACTTCGTCGACAAAAACCGCGATGAGCAGAAAGTAGCCACGGATTCGAAGTAACTCGAGCACGTTCTCCGCTCGGACGCCTCGGCCGATGAGCGGGGCGGCGAAAAACTAGTTTAGTACGAAATCCTTTTCATCTCCGATCCGTTTCTACAAGTTCTTCCTGATATTTTCACACAAGGACATTATAGTTGCCGAATTTATCCTCAGATATATTAATTTTTGATCCTGTAGCTTCTAGGAAACCGTAACCGGCTCAGTAATAATACAACTGCGGATCTTTATGTAAAATAAAAATTGCATCGATTGCAAGGGACAGGTGCAGGAAGAATTTAATTCTTCCTTGAATAATTTTAACACTATGAATAGACTCCTCCTGACAAGTTAAAAATAAAAAACCATTTTATACGCTATACTCTATATTACTCTGTAATATACACTATATTCTAATAAATCTCGTAAGATATTTCCTAATAAAAAAGAAAAAAAAATAAAACCATTCAGTGTAACACAACACTACAGTTTCCATACAAGAGACACCTGTCCGTCTTTATTAAACACCCACAACTGCACCGCAATTTGCAGCCACTATTCCCCACGCTTCTTTCTAAATGAAACGAAGTTAATTTTTTATTATTCCCAGGCCCATCCCACTGTCACAACCCGCAACATTATTTAAGGAACAGACCCAGGACCTCCCCGAGGTTGCTGCCAAAGGATTTGTAACGCAACGAGCGGATTTAATCGCGGATCGGAGGCGTTTATCGACACCAACGGCCGTTACGCTCGCCGTAATTACGCCCGCGAAATTCGGCCGCGATTTCGCGCCGTTATTCCGCCATCAATTAGGTCTGTTATCCCCGGAACAGCGAGCACTCGGCCGTGTAACGAGCGACAGAAGGGTTTAGGGGCCTGTCGCGCGCGGATCGCGCGAGTTTTACGAGCGCCGGACGGCCCGCAAATAAAACTGCGATTTCGGACGCGATCTCTCAGGGCGCGTTCGAGCTCCACGCCGAATTCCCCGTGGCATTCCTGCCTGCTTATATCTCGATCGATATCGCACGATTGTAAATAATCCGGGCCCGCTCCGCGCGTAAAAACGAGCGTAAATCGGATCGCGCGGAGGAGGCCCGCGTGCTACCTTCACGAAGGACATCTTTGGAATCTTTGGGAATGCGAGAAAACGATTCGACTCGGACGAATTTCAGGTGGGAAGTCGGCAGATTTTTATCTTAATTTTATCTTGAGGGAGGACTGCAGAATTTCGGAGAGAAAGTTGGAACATTCTGTGTGCTTATAATCAAAATGAGTAGGTGAAGTGCAAAATACTGAATACATCTATGTTATTTTGAACTTGTTATTTTATCGGTGGGGATTTCTATTTTAGGAACTTTTCAAAGTATTTCCAAATATTGAAAATCTGATACAGTGATTCAAGCATTATTTTCACGCACTTTCCTGATCAGTACAAAAATTATTTTACGTTTCACTTATCTAGGCGCAATATTTGTACGTTTACAACCCTTCTGAGAGAAACTAGATGGATCGTGTGGATTAAATTTTGTAAGTCTTTTGTAACTTTGTAATTTTGTGTTTATAGTGTCAAAAAATCCGCAAGCTTTTCTAAACTGAATAAATTAATACTCTATACTTAGTTTTACTTTCAAGCTCCTAGTACTTTCACTAATGAAAGTCACATAATGCTATTTAATTCGAATTTATCTTTCAGAATGAGTTACAACCCCTCGGACTTTCGTTCACAGAAATTGATCGAAACGGTCCAGGGACAGCCTAGCGACCTCGATGTAAGATTTCATGGAAAACTAGCCGGTCCCTAGGAAGATCGACGGGATTATTCAAATCGTAGCCGATTTCGGCAGCGCCATTACTTATCCGGCCGCGCGCTCATTTGCAACTGACGTTAATTTCGTGAAACCGGGACGCCCGGCAGAGGTGATCGGCTTGCGCAAGGCAAACGTTGACACGGCCGAACCAGACCGGGAATGACGATAAGAGAAAAAGAAGAGGACGCGCGACGGAGGCAAAAGAGGAGCAGAGCGGAGACGCGCTAGCTGGAATACCAACGCCGACGCTGTCTACGCGTCCGCTTCTCTCGGATGACATCACTCGCTCCGTGACCGAGTTCGTTTGATTTAAACGCGGGTTCGACGCTCCGAGTGGGTAGTCGTTTGAAATATCACGTAACCCGCATATTGCATTCCGCGAGGCGAATTATTGCGCGGCGAGTATATCGATCAGCGGCGCCCGGTTTCGCGCGGAAACCCGGTGAACCGCACCGATCGTCCCAGGACCTTTATCAGTCGGCATGCGGCCAGCCGAGCTAGAAAATCGCTTAATATATGGCGAACTAGAGAAATTAATATCGAGCGGGTGGAAAGTTACTCCGTGCCCGTCGACGTGAAAACACAGTACTGTAAAATTATTCATAAACCATCGACGACTGAGACTGATCAATAGACTCGTGTGCATTTATATCGTAGGTAGGTGAAACACGAAATAGTAAATCCATTAGCTGCATTTAAAAGCATCATTATACACTACTTCGTGCAGTTAACGCTAAAACTACCACGGTCAAAATTACCGGTTTTCTATTTCACAATTACTGAAATTATAAACATCTTTTCATAGGAAATTACTGAAATGACTTCTTCATTTAAGCAGATATTGTAATAAAAGTCATACAAAGTTTAACTAGATTCAATCTTCTCCCTTCCATAAGACGTTTCACTTTTATATGTTTTGTGCTTGGTAGGTTTAGTGTTCAAGGAACTTTGAATTATAATTAATTGTCAATGTTTGGACTTTTGAGAACTGAATTTATAAGTTCAAAATGCGAGTTCAGTCCCTCGCAAGGTTTCAAATTAAAAAGAGGGCTGTGATAAAAATTGAAGTTAGTGAAAGTAGAGTTCGCTCTTTAAGCTCAGGCAGAATATTTTACAATTTTTTTACGAGAGGTTACATGAGTTCAAAGATGGACGATTTATAGATTAAAATACGGTGCTCCTTTACTGGGGTAGTGTATTATTACAAGCTAATTAAAATGAAAAGAAATAACAGTTTTTTAAACTCCTATTGTTAGCAAGTGGTACCTTCGTTTTATTCGTAAAATGAAAATCCGTAGAAAAATTTTCCTTCATATTAGGTTTCATAAAATGATCTGTCCAATCTGATAGAATATTCTAGGCTATAGGGTAAGGGTCCCAATTACTGTGGGGGTACCAAGTACTGTGCCTATATTAATTCTACACATTTTTAAAGCATAATGAATATTAAAAAGCGATATAAAATAAGTATAATTAATATAGGCACAGTAATTGGGTCCCCTACCCTATTCTTGACTGACATCAATTGGACATTTCAAGTTCTTATCTCAGACTGCAGCGTGGCTCCAATTAGTTCCGTAGGTATGTGTACCGAGTGCAGTGATTTCTCTATATATGTCGCCAAGGCCTGGATGATAAACGTCGCAGAATTATCCCCACTACCGCGGACTCCGAGGAGTGTAAACATAACACGGCTCGGGTATGTCTCCTGGACGATACACGACGCTGGCAAGGCCCGTGTTGTTGACATATATCGAGAATTCACTGTAAGCAATCTCACGTTCGAAAGTAGATGGCCAAAGTCCCGGTTGCCGTCACCACAATTTAGTAAATGATTTTCGACTGTGCAGACTGCACCGAACAGACGAATGTCCCCAAAGTGAAATGAACAGCCACCGTCGTGGCTGGAGGTTCCTCAAGGTGCCGTCTACTCCGGTTGACGGTCGCGAGAATAAATTGGCGACACGTTTCGCGGTTCCCGCCGCCATGCCAGGCCGTTCGCAGTTCCCCTATGTAACACCGTCAGGGGAAAAGGGATTACGGTCTTAGGGTGAAAGAGAACGGGGCGAGGGTTGGTTGGTCAATGCCGCGACACGTTCCGTGCGTCCGGGGCCCTCGTACAATCGTGAATCCAAACGAACGGCTTTTGAAATCGGATCCGCCAGATATTTCTCGACCCGGGTCCCGGGCTATGGCCCCGTGCAGGGGAGAAGGACGAAAGCCCATCGTCTCAGTTACAATTTGTGTTCGCACTTAAAAGAAACATTACCTGGTGGGACCGGGTCGAGGATAGCGCGGACGCCTCGTGTGTGGTCCTACATAACGCCCTCGACCGTATCTCGAATCGTTCGTTACCGATTCGATTGGAGTCGTTCGAGCCACCTTTCCGCCACGGGGGAGACGATCAGAAGTGCCACTTAAAAGTAGACTTCCCCCACTCCCCCCACCTCGTACCCTTTAATTTCCTCGGTCGAGACCGTGCGACTTCGGGTCCACGATTCACTGCGCTCGATTCTTCACGAAAATCGGACGAAAATCGTTTGCTTGCTATCTCATCGGCCAAAATTCACTTCGCTCGGGTCATTTCTGGCACTTCGTGAAATTACTTTCAGATAATTACTGTAATTATTTTATCAATTACCTTTTGCAATCCTACGTCGATATTTTTACATTTCCAGTTTAAATACGCATTATATTTTCTGGTATTAATTTCTTTTTGATGTACGGCTTCGGATAACTGTCCGATCGAAGACCTCCGATTAGCAGTCTATGCTTGAATTTACCATTTATCGGCACGTTGCATTTGTAACATGGTCATTTGATCTTATGTTTAATATAACTGGAAGTTTGTTAATTCCATTGGCGCAACACTGACTCTAATTTATTAGCTGATCGTGTATCATTATGTAGATGCAAGCATTTTGGCCCGGATGTCTTTAAAGAACCACCTGAACGAGCACACCCGTGCAGCGCTCGACTTTGCAATAAGTAGAAAAGGTAAATAATTAGTAGACACGCTAGGCGAGTCCGATATAATTGCTTCACTGCGGATGTTTATGAGTTTTATAGCATTTCTTGCCGACCGAAACGCAGTAAAATGAAGATTTCAATAATGTTTAGCATCGCGTATTACACTTTTATTAACAGAATAAAATTAACGCAGAAGATAAAATTACTTGTGCTCCTCTATTTTCGAGCCGGGAGCGTGTTCGCATAAACATCCACGGTAGTAATGGTACAGTTACTTCGACGAACAGGTTATCAATCGGGGTAGAAGAAAAGATTGTTAACTATTTAAACGGTGGCTGTGTCTGGCCAATAATTCTTTTTTTATTCATTGTTCAAGCCATTCAAATCCACGAGTGAATTACGATTCTGTTTTTATTTTATCCAATAGGTTGCTTCTAGTATGAATGGGTCACTGCTTCGACGTAGAACGTAAGAATCACATTTTATCACCCGAGCGTAGTTAAATTAATTATTTATGGACGACAGATTAGAATTGACGAGCGAGAGTCTTTTCCCGCTAATGAAACTCCCGTTAATGAAAACAAACAGGTTCCCCCCGAACGCATTCCTGTAAGTAAAGTCTCGGAGCGGCTTATTACAATTTTTATTGCAATTGCCAGACTTTTGAGTGGAACCGTATATCAGATCAGCAACCGCGCGCGTGTATTTCGCCCGGGGGATCACTTTCGCCAAGAAACAATCACCGACGGACACACTTCGGTCCGAAACTTTACGACGTTTCTTTTTAAAAAATGTATCTCCCTCGGGAGTAGCTTCCGGAACGAGGCAATCGGCGCTCGAGGCGACGCGACGGTGCACGTTGCGTCAGTTCGCCGGGAGTACGTTCAATATTAAGTTTCAGTTATCAGAAGCGAAATAACGAACCCTAAGTACCCGACACTCGGACGCTTAAGATTAAACCCGCGTCGCCGGATTAAATGGAAGCGAAGAGGAGACTCGGTACCGGCGACCGCGTAATCGAAACGTAATCGGGACCGCGGTTTAATCCGCGAATTATTGTGCCCGGTCCGGTCGGCTTTCGGGAATCGCTAACAGATCGAGGTGCACTCGGCCAGAGGTCGAAAAACGTGTAAAAGAAATATCAAAAAATATCTCCGCTAATTATTCGTTATCATCTTGAAGTTACTCTTATGCTAGGTTCACAAAACTACCCTTACAGAGCCCCCCTTCCAAGACATGAAAACATGCTAGCTTACCTTCTTAGCAATCATGTTCTTCTAATATTCCCCTTGCTTTGAAACTGGGTTTACGGGAGCCGTCAAAATGGCGGCTTCTGATATTTCGAATTCACTATTATCAAGATTGTGAAGATGCATCCATGAGCAATTAGTCAAAAAATGTATTTCTTTACACTTTTTAAAAAATTACAAAAAATCTTGAGAGATGTGCTCTTGTCACTTTTATAAAGTAGTGGAAAATAGTTCCTTTTAGTGCCCCGTGAACCTAATATTAAATTGGTAAATGCATGAAATCCGCAGGTCTCCCGACGATTAACGTTGAAATAAAATTATGTTAGAAATATTTGTAGCCGGACATGAATTCCTTCCCCATTTCTTTTTTTCCCACGTTTTCGGGAAAATTGGCGTCTCCCTCGGCGCGGTAAAGGCACGCGAACGATTAGGCGAGCCTCTCGGAAGCAAGCGTCGCGTAGTGTCACGCGAGGCTTCATTTCCACGCGGGTCCGCAATTATGATTGTGCCGGTGTTACGCCACGTGGCACTTTCGCACGCCACGCCTTCGGCGAGCTCGCGCGGGCGCACAGATCGCGTGCCAATTATAGGAAAAGCGACTTTTTCGCTCGCGCGATTGCAGCGAATTCCTGCGCGACCCGACGTGTCAAGGTGCGTTCGTCACAACGCGAAAACAAGTTTCGACGGGCGTTCGTTCCGTTTTTTCCCCCGAACTCTTTCGGCTTCATTCCTTTTCCCAGGCCCGAGAAGAACGCGTGCTTCGATCCTTATCGATGCCGTCGAATTCGTCGGATCGTTTCTTCCTATTTCGTTGGATGGACGGCCGCGGACTTCCATGGAAACCGTAACGGAGTCGCAGGAAAAGTGTCCACATGCTTCTCAAGATTTTTCAACGTGGGAATACAGTGATTAAACACGCGCGTTACATTCAAGCCTATCAAGAAGGAATTTACTGTCTATTTATAGAAAAATCTTGATAACCACAGTTACGTATATTGATAATAAAATGGGTCAGAAAAGTTGTAGCAACATGCATTTATTTAATTAAAATGTGAAAAGTCTTATTATTTACCAATTACTTACCAATAATACCCTTATAATACCCATATAATAATAACCCAAATAGTAATACCCTAATAATAATAAAGGGTATTATTTGGTATAATACCCTTTTCACATTTTATTATATACAATATATAATATATAAAATATACTATATTTCTTGTTAAACACTTGTGTTAATTAACGCTTCCTGAGATTAAGTTATTTGCTTGGCCAAGTCGTGCTTCTTGTGCTAATGTTCAGATTAGGACTTCAAGATCCCAAACTGGCTGGGACATGATTGGCATTTAAAATGGCTCTCTAATTGATTCAACGGAAGAGCCTTCAATTATTTTCTACGTCCAATCAATTTCAGCTCAAAATTCAAGCAACTATCGAATATAATTGTAGGACGCAAATTTTGCAAGCAAAGTGAAAGAAATTTTTGGAACCCCAAGGTTCAATAAAATTTCAAAAAGAAATTTTGGAAACCCAAGGAATGGGTTTGTGAGATTTCCATGGAGATACCTCGAGTCGCAGAAAATTTCGCAACGAAGGCGGTAGTGAGGGGGCAAGTTTCGGCCGGGTCAGGAGCGACCCACGCGCCACAGAGGGCGCCAGGATCGTGTCCCGTCGACGGCGTCCCCGATACGGTTCCAAATAATCTCGGCAATTGATCGGCGAGTCCCGAGCGATTAAACCGCGCGTTTTAATGCTGCCCGGCGGCGAGCGTCGCTTTCATAACTTAAAACGCCGACCCGAGGGCCTTCCACATTTTATGATAATGGCCCCCGGTAAATTATCGCCGCGCGAGAAATGAATTTTCAGAAGCGATCGGGCTTAAAGTACGCCGGGGCTCGCACGGCTCGGGGGCGCCCGGTAACGGTCGCAAAACCGTGGCCCTCGGATGTCGTTAAAAAGGGGACCTCTCTAACGTCGCGACGTCTCGCGACATCCGCCGGGGTCATTCCCGGGGATCACGGGAAAAATGTCGCAGGCCTTATCAGTGGCCGCCTCGTAAACTTTTACGTTTCTTTTAAAGCGAAACTTTCGAATTTCTATCCTCGGGTAGGGGGGGGGGGAGGCAGTTGCTACTTTCGCCCAGGATGCCTCGGTAACCAGCATAAAATCGGCCGAACGGATAGCTATTGAGAAACAATTCGATACGCGCCGACAATGAGAATAAAGCCGAAGGAAACGGGCGTATTTCATTCGTCGTGCACGCGCGATGCACAGCCAGCCCGGATTGGAAATCATGCCCGCGTGCCGTTAAGTATCCCTCGTTAATTCGGCAAGTATAATACACCGATTAATATGTCCACCGGTCTTAACATTCTCGTAAATTTTCGGTATGGTTATAATTTTCGAGGTTTACGCTGCGCCGCACGGTTTAATACGATGGTAATTATGATAAGGCGCTGTAAATTATGCCCGGCCACCTCGTTACCGAGAACCGTCCGCGGATTGTTACAATTGCCTTCAATGTTGCTCGTTTAACGATTTTGGAAATTTATTGGGAACTTTTACGGCCGGTGCTGTCATTCCCTCGGTTGCCGGAACGTCCTTCTTGCGTTGCAGCTTCGACTTTCGAGAGAGCTGCGCTTTATATGGAAATCTGATTTTCTTCGAGGCGAGGCGGAAATTCTGCGAGAAAACTCTCGAGCTCTGTCGTTTCTTCTACAACATAATAATTGTCTACATTTCTTTCTGAATAATTTCAACTAGTTTCCAACTAGTAATCTTTTCAAACGCTTCGAACGTTTCTACCGTTTCGCACTTGACGTACATGCGTAATAAAGTGCGTGAAAGGACAACAGGACTTGTAAAGTGTCCCAGTGCTTTGACTAGATTTTCTTTATCTTTGAACAGATGGAGGAATGATAAAAATGATCTGAGAAATCGAGAGGACCATAATCTAGGTGTCGCGATCACGACAGATCAAGCCGAGTAGAAATTGCTATAATTCAATCGAGGTCCCCGCTTTCAAAACGCGATTACCCGCAAGCACCCATTCCGCTCGCGGTAAAAGTAATAATTCCAACGTTAAAATACCATGCGATAATTCTCCGCTCTTGACACTGGTTTCTACAGCTTCCTAATATCTATCCGTCGATTCCGCTCAAGCAAAGTCGCAGAATTTATTAGCCGTTCGCGGCATTAGTTGTTACGAGGCCCGCGCCGTTCCCGGGGTAACTCGGATAGATCCTCGTCGTAAAATGGTAATATTTATCCGATTTCGATTCGTCAATGGTTCAGAGGTATGCTGTTACGTCGGCCGGCTGCACCTTGTGAACGGAGCCATGGGCTAGGTCTCGGGCATTTAATCGCGCGCCTTATGTGGACCACACCGAAGGCGATACGGCCCGGAGGATATCATCGGGCCGCGTTATCGCGACCTATTAGACACGCTTGTAGTCTTACGACCTGTCGTAACCGAGGCCACTACGTCGCTTTACCAGTTCTCGACTTACACGAAAGAGGGCCCCGGGTCGGGGGTCAGTTCTTCAGCGGCGGGACTACCGGTAACCAGAAGATCCACAACGAGTAGGCGACTCGTCAGGTGTCCTTGACCGCTGATCGAGAGATCGACGAGTCGCGCGAGCCGGCCTACCGCGAATAATCAAGCGGGTCTTCTGGTTTGACATTTATAAAACCGTTGTGTGCGAAAGGATTTGTTTTAATTTGTAAAATTAATTGGCATTTCACATAATTTGTAGTTAAATTTTCTGAATTCTAATTCGTCGAGATCTCCTTATTGGACCTAAAACAGAAAACGATTTGAAAGGGCTGCTGGAAAATTAGAATTTAGTATACACTGGCAAGTAACTTATGACATTTTTTGCGAGTCTGAAGTAGCGGCCAGCAAGTTGAATTCTTTATAATATTAGGGGTACCCATAAGTAATCAATTATTTGCAAAGAATTTGTTTTGCCTTTAGTTCTGTACCGATCGTTGAAGCGGAAACACGTATTCTTTTACAGTTTTAGGTAGAGCAACCTGTGTTCAAGATATTATAAAAAGTATCATTTTTTTTACAACCCTGTAATAAAATGGCGGCGTCCGTACCTTCCGAGGATCATATTCGTCATTGCATACTTTTTCATTTTCATGCGGGATTTAATGCAACGGTAACAACAAAGAAAATTTGCGATGTTTATGGAGATGTATCGAAGGTCAACAAGTGTCAACGTTGGTTCAGAAGGTTTGCTGCTGGTGATTATGATCTCTCCGACAGGCCTCGAAGTGGACGACCAGTTGAATTTGATAATGGCACCCTAAAATCTCTAGTGGAAGCTGATCCAAAACTAAGTATACAAGAATTATCGAGAAGCCTTGGGTCCACATGGTCAACTATACAAAGGCACCTACACGAAATGGAAAAGGCATATAGGCAAGGAATTTGGGTACCGCATCAATTATCCGAGACCAACGAGAATATTCGTCGATCAATTTGCACTTCATTGCTATCCAGATATCGTAGAGATCCAGTTCTTAGCAGAATCGTTACCGGAGATGAAAAATGGATTCTTTATGATAACATAGAGCGTTCCAAGCAATGGCTTTCTGCAAATCAAACCGCAATATCAACTGCTAAACGTAGCTTATCACTTAGAAAGGTGTTACTGTGCATTTGGTGGGACTGTCGTGGCATAATTCACTTTGAGTTGTTGGAACCTGGAGGAACAGTTACTGCTGAGTTGTATTGTCAGCAATTACAACGGCTGTATTCAGAACTATTGAAAAATAGGGCATCTTTAGTCCACAAAAAAGGTGTAATACTGCAAATTGACAATGCCCGGCCCCATACAGCGAAACTCAATAAGGAAAAAATCAAAGAATTGCAATGGGAAGTTTCACCGCACCCCTCGCACTCACCGGATATTGCTCCCTCTGACTAACATCTTTTCAGATCTCTGGAGCATTATTTAAGAAATAAAACATTCACTTCTGTAGAAGATGTAAGGAGGCAGCATGAGTCATATTTTGCTTCACGAACCTTGGACTTCTATAAGATGGGGATTGAAAATTTGCAGGAATGGTGACAAACTGTCCTTGATAATGATGGAGATTACATAATAAATTAAGAAATAAAAACTTGACTTTATTACAAAGTTTGTTTTAGATCTCAAAATAATTGATTACTTATGGACCCCCCAAATATTTGCAAACAAGTGTACGCGCTTCCGCAAAATTGCTCTCGCAAAAAAACTCTGGATCCAACTAGAATGTTAATCAACGTCCGCCGTGGCCCGTGTTTCGTCAACACCGGAGTTTCATCACCTCCGAACATTCTTTCCGCGTACTAATCAACGATTTTACGAGCGTAAAACTGGTCGTAGCCGCAGAAATTCTTACGGAGACCGGAAGATCGTCGAACGATCGATCGAGAATATAAATCTTCTCGTTCTCCGAAACGCGGCGGAAGAAAAAAACTCTGCTAATAGTTTCTTAAAATTCAGCGTTCAGTTTTGAAAAAAAAAAAAAATCGAGAACCATTATCGGGAACTTTCCTTATCGCATCGACACCGTCTGATGTTCTCCGACAGGATCGTTTCGATTACGATTCGAAAAAGTCACGGGCGAGCGTCGTATAAATTTTGCCGGAATTAAAATTCCACGGATGTTCCACGTGTCTCGCGGGTCGATCCTGCCGGATCAATGAAAAACTATGATCATTTTCCATGGGTTTATGGAGGAGCGGATCGAGAAACGGATGTTTTTCTATGGAAATAATCCCACGGCCGGGTCGTTGATTCTTGTTGCTCGAAAATCCGGGCAAGGCTTCTCTCTCGCCGCAGAGGTCTCCAGATGCGTTGACCTCGGGGAGACCATTAAATGATGAATATTACCGGCAATTACGAGTATCCCCAGTCATTGTGCGTGCGAATCGGCCGAGGCTGAGCCGCGCGTGTTCGGCCGTTATCGTGCACACGCATACGCGCACCCATACGGGGTGAGAGTGCGGATTGAAAAAAAGAAAAGACAACCGGTTGTGCTATGCGCACGGGATCATAGAGCCCCACTCTCGAAAGCGACCTCTTCGCGGCTACGCCGCGGGAAGATGACATCGGGGTTCTCAACCTGCGGTGGAATCACTCTGATCAGCCGTACATTATTTTCCCAGTTACGCCTAATTTTATTCTCTACGAACTTGTACAATAAAAATTGGAACAGGTGAGTTTGTTTAAGGGAAATCGGCATTTTTCCGGTTTGAAGTGAGCCAACTTCGTGTCCCTTTTTCTCGAAATCCTGCAGCTATCAAATTAAAATTTTTAGAGCAATTACCATCGCACTAGGTGTGCATTTTAGCGGTAGAGAACCTTGAAATACCGAATAGAGACAATTATACAACTCTATCGATATGTGGACTTTTTTACACTCTTACCTCCAACCAAGATCATCCAGCTATTCCAACTGTACGTCGAATTTCAAAAGAGCCTTTGCTGTTCATCGTTGTTGTTTCTAACAACGCTCATATCTTTCGTTGATCTAGAAATAATCGAGAAGTGTTGATTTTTCGTACAACTTCGTGTTTAGGTGATTAAATACGAACACAATTACGCATTATAGTTTCTTCATATAGAGGAACAAGAAGAAGGCATCTCGAGAGCAGAGAGAGAGAGAGAGTTTTGCTCTGAACCCAATCCTCGGATCCATGCTGTGACATAGATCGTGTAGAGCTACTATTTTCTTGTGACCGCGTCGACCGCGCCGAACGTAGAAATAGACTGCGCGTGTAAACGCGGACCGCGCGGCCGAACTGCGCCCTACACACCGTCAATTAAACCACTAAATAAAGTTCAAATTACATCGTGTTTCGTGTCATTTGAATCAGAAAGATGCCACTAATAAGTTGTTGAAAGTCCCCCAAGAGAAAGGAGTTTTGTAATTGGAATGGTAATGGTTCGAGTTTCTTGGCCCCTCGCGGGGTATGTCCCTCAGTGGAGGGGATAGGCGAACTGACTAAGATCGTGTAGCTCAATTCTACTCAGATCAACACTTTACTATAATACCATTTGTAAAGGTATGACTGTAAGACACAGTGGTTCGTCAAACAAAAAAATCAGCTGTATTAAAACATCGTTTTCGCACCTTTCAGAATACCGATCTCGAGAATGATTAAAAAACTAAATCCTACATAGAATCAGCGAAAAATTCGCCGTCGAACCGAGCGGTAACAGGAACCTAATGGACGAGTATTAGCCGGGAACTCGGACGCAGTCTCCCATCAGGATCGCCGAGCCGCAGGTAGTAATAAAAGCGATCGTTCGAGCGGAATCGTCGGATCGATCAGCGTGCACGACTCACGCAACGCGAATGACAGAACCGTACGGCGATCTTTCAGCGACCGGTCGATCGCGGGGTCGCATTGGGACGGCACGGCGCGCCGCGGCGCGGCGGTGGCTATAATTTTCTCCTGAACCACTTCCTCTAATTAATGCGCCGTTTCTCTCGCGTTAATCGTGTTCCCCTCGCAGTGGCAACGGTTCATCGCGATGTCTCCGGTAGACATGGTTCGTCGAGGGACACGAGCAGCCGTTGCGCCGCGCCGTGGGCAACAGAGACGATCCGTGGAAAGAAGCCGCCGGGAGGAAAGACGGAAAGAGAGGACACGATCGAATCGAGAGAAAGAGAGGAGGGAGAGAAGAAGAAGAAGAAGAAGAAGAAAAAGAAAAAAGTATCCCGCGTCCCGGAGCTTTGAAACCGTTCAGGCTCGCGAACAGAAAGACTACGGCCGAGCAGAATCGTCGACAAGCTCCCCTCTGACCCGACGGCGATGGCAAACGATCGGCGCGCAAGAAGCGGAGCCTGATTTATGGGCCGGTCGCGAGGGCTGCGTCTCCTCGCGAAGTCAGCCCGTTCTGTACTTGCACAGTACCTGCATATACGTGTGTACACTCGGTCCCCCCCTCTCTCTCTCTCCCTCTCTTCCTTTTCAAGAGCCTCTGTGTTTAACACGAATAACACGTACGTGTAGAGGCGCACACGGTACGTGTATACAGGCATTCGCATAAGGCAAGATCTCCTTCCGGCCGGCGCGGAGCTATCTCGATCCGCGGGGGAAAGCTTCGCGGACTCCGCAAAACGCGACTCCGAGCCTCGAGACTCGCTTGTCGTCCGCGATATCGTCGTTACTCGCGTGCGATTGCTTCCGAGAGAGCCGAGCCAACCATCCCGTACCATCCCGATCCGTGACTTCGACACACAGACCGACCTACCGATCGATCCAGCCTCCCAGCCGACCGATCGATCGCGTGCGACGCATCGAATCGATTCCTCCCGGACGAAAACAACACGCGCGCTCGCGCGAGCCCGGTTTCACCGTTCATCGGCGCGCTTTTTCTTCCCGAGGATTTCTCTCTTTTTCCGAGGATCCTCCGCGCTGCGAAACCCACTTCCGCTTCTGCTCGCGGGGATCGTGGTGACGTCTTACGGGTCAGGTTATGCTAGGCACGTCTGTCGGCAGAATTTGGTTACCCTGGTTTATATCTAGCGTTTAACCAGTTAGCTGTTTTGACGAGTATACTCGTCACGAAGAAATGGTTCTCAATTTAGGTACACATTTTTCAAAGAGGTCGCAACAGCTAACTGGTTGAATACCCTCAGCGTTTGACCTTCCTAGTATAACCTGAACCTGATAGTCCGAAATCATAATTCAGCGGTTCGGGATCGGTACAAGTAGCTTTTTAAGCACGTTGATTGCCTCGTTGGTCATAATTAGACTGCGGATTTTATGCATTTATGACAAAAATGGGTAGGCGTATTTTAAAACAGTAAAAACAGTAGAAAAATTTTAAGATGCTGTTACATTATTTTCAACCTATTAAACATATTAAGAAAGAAAATAAATTGCTATTTCGCTTCAGTCTGTTGCAATTCAGGTAGAAAATTTTTACTTTGCATAAAGATCAGCAGTATAGTCATAATATATGGATGGCATTGTGCTTCGTCTCATAATATTGTTACCTACAACGAAATCCGTTTCGATTTCTAACCCAAGGTCGCCGAAACGTCATTACTTCACGAGATATTTGACATTTTATCTCCAAAATGTATTTTATCACAAAAAGTATCCAAACTCTTAATACGAATTGTAGGAACTGATGCCGTGTTTGATATAATGGACATACAATGTCAAATGTCTCATGAAGTATTAACATTTCGATGACCTTGGTTCAGTACCTTCATACGCGGGATACTAAAAGGGATCGATTGGCTTAACATAAAAAGGTTGTATTAAAAAATGAAGTGCAACTGCACCTGGCGGGCGTATCGGTGGACCCGCATAAAAAATAAGGTCATAGGAAGTTAGGATTTCCTATATCAAGTTTTTCTATTTTCCCAGAATCACCCTGTACACCAAATGTGTAATCTCCTTTTGAAGTAGTCTATATGTTCGGCGGAGAAAGCGTCGGTGCAGAGCCAAATGACTAAAAATTGCATGATCTGTCGCAAAGTTGGCAGCCACCCCGATGGATCGTTCGATCGATCGCGTGCGACGCGACGAATCGATTCTGCCGGAGGAAAACAAGCGGTGCTTTTTCTTGCCGGGGATTTCTCTCTTTTTCCGCGGATCCTGCGAGACGTCCTCTTTGTTCCGCTCCGCGAGGATCGCGAAGGGTCGAATCGGATCGGATCGCGACGCGACGCGACGTCCTCTCGATCTCTCTTCTGCCGTTCGATCTCCTCACTGTTACTCTCTCTCTCTCTCTCTCTCTCTCTCTTGCTCTCTTTCTCTGTTCGTCCGTCCTTGTCCAGTTCATTCTATGTTCCGTCCGCCCGGTCTCTAGGCTCGCCGGTAGCCGGCAACGTTTACATTAATGTATGAGGGCAATCGTAAAGCTCGATGTGTACATACGTCTCGATCGGGTCCCCGGCAGCCTCAGAGATTTTCTCGTGCGGCCAACGGACAAAAAAAGCACACGACATGCCGCGACGACGTGTACCCGATCTAATGCACTCGCCTATCCGTCCGGCGAGGGACGCGCGCGGACGGCCCACCGGTGCGCCGGGAGACGCTCCTTCTCTCGCACGACGGACCGCGGCATTATAATGTGAAATCGTGACGGCAGACCGACTGCCCGAGCCGGCCGTCGCTGATTGTCCGTTTCATTATGCTGATCGCGGTTTCGTCGGTTTCGAGCAATTAACATACACGCCGGACGACCGGCCGCCGCTTCTGCGTTCGAGCGCTTCCGATACCGCGCGAGGATCGTCAACCTGCATCACACTTTGCGGCGCGATTACCGCTGCCACTGGACACGGAACGGTTTTATTAGACTGAGGATTTTATGCAGTTTAGGATTTTATAACGAAAATTAATTTCCGATTCTTTATTTCATAATTGTTGGGACTAACGTTTTTCTGGACACTTGCAGGATACAATTATTTACTCATTCGTATGCTGTAAAAGTAGCTTTTGCAGTGAGCTATGTCTCCATAAATGCAGTCTTGTTAGCTTTAAAACATAAATTATATATTATTGAAGTTTGGCTGTTCTGGTTTTAAGGATGTTCATAAGGGGCCACATTACTGTAGGGGTACCAACTACTGTGCCTATATTAATCACACTTATTTTTAAAGCATACTGAATATTGAAAAAAGAGATATATAACACCTGTATTAACTAATTTTAATGAAAAAATATACGCACAGTAATTGGTACCCCCGCAGTAATCGGGTCCCTTTCTTTATATCGGTTGTATTGGTATACTTACTAATGGGGATTACAAAATAAATAGTACAGAGTGGATAAACATTAACGAGACAGTTACGCACACTATGTTTACAAGCATCGTGTTCGCAATGTGTTGACACGGATGCGTCAAATGAAAACAGTGCGGGGGATGGATTAGAGGGGTAGGTCAGAGAGGGTGGACGATTGCTGTCGATTACAACACCAAGGACACTCGAGGGTTGTTTTCATCCCTGCGAGAAGATACCGAACACGTCAATATTTTTGTTTTGAAATTCAAGTGTCATACGTAGTAGACAATGTTGAATGAAAACAGATGGGGGAGTGAGGCCTCGTAGGCCAGAGGGTTGGTGTCCATTGCGTCACCTGGTTCCCCCGCGCCGTTCGCGGAGGGAAGGCAAGGCTAGGCGATGTATACGCGTGCACGGATTATACATCGCGATGGATATATATTTGCAAGGTACGTGTATTACCTGCGGAGAGGAGGCCTGGTGGAAGAGGTCGGCCGAGAGGTCGCTCGGTAAATTGGTCGCTGCGGCGCGGCGTTACCGTTGATCTACGGCAACAGACGCGATAGTTATGGAAAGGTTACGGCGGAGCGCTCGATAAAGCGTCGCGCTGCCTGTCCTCGGGAATCCGCGACGGCGGGGAACGAATCGTAAATCGCGGAATCGCAACCGCTTCGCCGGAGCTGGAAAAAGAAGAAGGAACCCCGCGACCGAGCGAGAGAGAGAGAGAGCGCAGCTGCGAGAACCAGAAAAACAGGAGGAAGAGAAACAGAGAGATCCCTCTCGTGCCGCACACGTATTCCGCGATCGCACGATTTCCGTCTTCTTCCGCGTCCCAGACCACGACCGGCCTCCTCTACGCTCGCTCCACCGCAGATAAGCGATCGGGGTATTCGTGTGTCGAGCCTGAAAATCGTCCACGTTCCCTCCTCTGCCCCTAGATCTGCCCCTCGGAGCGATCGGATGACGCTGAACCTCAACTGCCACGGGGTTTTGCAGACCCGGATAGGGTGAACCCGCGCTCGACAAAGTTCGGCTGTCCTGCCATAACTTCCACCAGTGTCCCTTGAAACGACGAGGTTCCCACGGTTTTCGCTCTCCGATCGACGAGGAACAGGTTTATTTAGTATTTAAATTACTTCATCATCCGTGGGTGCTGCAATACGTCGTCTGGACCGAGGAATTAGCCTTTGAACCAACTTCGTAGAGGATGTGCTCCTAGCCAAACTAGAAACCACAAAAATTCCATAGAATCAAAGTGAGTTATTTAATCAAATAAAAATTGAAAATAATTAAATGTATGATATCGAATAGTCCTCCAACTTTCTTGCATTTTACAGATCCTAATCAAGTTTGGTACGATGAATATACTAACGTAGTAATTCATTTTAAAACCTGGATAAATAATTCCCTCACCCACATACGGGTGATATGGCAGTCAACGTGTTAAAAATTTGGAACCAGGTAGTGATTAAAATTTTCTTAAAGATATGTAAAATGCAGGTAGAGTAACGGGAGAATTTTTACTCTTGAACAAATGCAACAGTAAAGATTGCTATTTTATTACAAGGAAACAGGACATTAATACATGTATAATTATTAGTGAGAAAATTTATACTGTATGGAGATGATAGAAAAATACAGAAAATGGGGTTGCTTATCAATTTTTACCTCAACTCCTCTCCCTGTAAATAGTGAACTACAATTAATCAGAATAACTGCGTTCAGTAGTAACGATATTCAGGAATATTGAAACCAGAATCTAATTCAGATCTAATTCAAAAATGATTTTAAATAAATGTGTTCAGTGGAGGCGATATTTGGGAGGAGCTGTGTGCACAAAATTCGAGTTCCCACTACATTTTACGTAATATATTCCGCGCGATATTTGTTATCGTAGTATATAACGTATCAAATGTTCAACGCTTATAATTTATAGCGGAGAACCTGATACTCTGATACCTATAAAGGAATAAGTCGTAAATCGAACGGGAAAAGATATTCGGATACATAATATGAGTGCCAGTCGTAACGTTAATAGGAGCGCCGCGTTGCGGTGCGGTGATTTCAATGCGTGGTGAGTATGTCGCCGTTCTCAGACCGTTTAAATCACTTTCTTCGAAAACGAAACTTACCGTTCAATATACCCGGCCCACACTTTCCTCATACTCCATTATAAATACTCATATTTCCCAACTGTAGCACCGGCAACAATCGTCTGCACGATGAAATAAATAAACCCCCGGGAAACGTCGAAGACATAAAGAACATCAACGGAATGATTGGAATAGCTTTCGAATACATTGTACATTAATAGTTACAAGTTTTCTGCGTTGAACAACTCTATGTCCCTTTTTCTAGGCTATTATTGCTTCTTTATCATCCATACTTATAATTTATCTGACGGTCCACTTACCTCCTTTTTTCTTACAATTCATTTACTTTATCGTTTGGGTATGTTGTACACTATTTTGATCAAGGAGCAATGGTTAAATTAAATTGTAATTACCAGCGACCCCTTTACCGTATGAGGGTAGTAGACGAATATTTACGACAAAGGGTAAGAAGCTCAAACGATAAGAAAAAGAAAAAGTAAGTTAAAAACAGAATACCGAGGAGAAGAATTTTATAGCAGGAAATATTGAAGGATAATAAAATAGAAAATTGAGATAAGAATGTGATACATGGTAGGTCAAGAAGAAAGTTCATTATTGACTGAACGAAAACATGGTTCATTCAATGATGCGATTCAAAGAGACGTTGCTATTTGATGAAACTTGTGCGCAGATGATTTTTCGCGTCAAGGCGGCCATGAAATATTGGATTAAAAGGGAACAAAATGACTAAAAATTACAGGAGCAGTGACAAAGCAGTGCTCCTCTCAATATTCATTAGCCATCGTGAGCAGTCATTGCACCGGTGAGCTGCGCGACGCGGCAGGTTGGCCAGGATCCAGGATCCGGCGGGCAGCGAATCGTAAATCGCGTAAATCGTTTCCCCGGCTGGCTCGGCTCGGCAAAAAAAGAAGATTACTCGGAGCTGATCGGGTCTGTCACGTGTCGGAAGCGAGACGGTCTCGCGGAGCGTATCTTCGGACAGCTCGGAGATCGAGGGAGCGCGAGCGCGACGGAAAGAGCGGGGCCGAGCGGATTTTTGCTCGCGCGCGAAAGAGAGGCTCTCCTCGCCTCGGCGAGGCCGTTTTAATCTCCCTCGAGGTCGACTTTCCGGTACACCCACGCTCGTGTCATCGATATATCACGCGGCCGAGGGTATTCACGGTTCGCGGCCGTGCTCGCCATGCGACGAATCTCGCCTCGAGCCGGAGATTCCGCGCGGAACCGAGCGGAGCGGAGCGTGGCGTGGCGGAGCCGTTCTCGATTCGGAGAGAAAACGGGGTGTCACCTTTTTTGGCCCGTTACGACACGTGACGCAACCGACGGCCACGGGGAGGATGTCGGGAAAGATCGGAGGATCTCGAGAAACAGGGTGCGGTGCGTGGATCATCCGTGGCAACCCGAGGCCGGCCGTAAAAATCCGCGCGCGCGGCCCTTATTATTCGCCACGGTATTCGTAACAGGTCAGCCGCGTAGGTGGGACGCGGTGAAATACTCCGATATGAACAATACGCGATCGCGCGCGCACACATATCGAACCGTGTCCCGACGGTTTCGAAAGTCCCGTTCAAACGATTGCGGAACGCTGCGGGTACTGAATAAAATTTTATGCATTTTATCCTAGGGACTTTGCTCGCCCGAGCATTAGACACGCTCGCCTGGGAAAAGTCTCGCGGCTATGGGACCGAGCTCTGATTCAGAGGATCCCGGTCGTTCGATCCTACTTGCATCCTATTTGGACGCCATTCTTATTTTTTTTTATCCCTCTGGTCCATAATTTTACGAAGAATTATAGAATTTTTAAAAATGACCTCTTTACGGGTCACGTAGTTTCTGTACCAATTGTTTCAGGCGTCTTGCTCGATTTCTGGAGCTGCTTTTATTTATATCCTCTCATTTTGTTACGCCTTTTATGTGTCTGTTATGTTGCAAATAATAGTTACCTCGCCAAACACTCTGCATTTAAGGGTTGAAGACATTACATATACACGTGTGACGACTATGATCTTGTAATGTCTTTTAAATTTGTTAAATTATCTATTTGAAGAACTAAATTTTATGCATTTATAAGAATTAGAGGAACTGTTACGCGATTTGAAAAATTTGAGAAATTAAGAACAATGTATTACATGCAGCTTATTAAAATTATGAAAGGAAGAATGGAATTACTACTTGGCTTTAACTCGTTGCATCGAACACATAATATTTGAGAGATCTGTGCTGGTTTCATTGACCATTTTTCTGTAAGAATTTTTGTGACAAAGGGAGTACAATGCATTCGATAAATTATTGTAGAAAAACAATTGACTGACAACTAGACTGTACACCCTTGAGCACAGTTTTAATCTCGCAGATGTTTTATAAGTATCCGAATAATTGAAACGTATATGTGTCTTTAAATCAAAACTCTTCTTGTAACATAACAATATACAAAACTTATCTTGTATAATAAAAATTTTTACATGTTAGATAAATGCATAGAGATCCACAGCGCGATGTCTACCTCGCAATCAAGATCAACTCAAGAACCCAGAATTTGTATTTATTGCATGCACAATTTCATTTAGAGACTAGCACGCGACAACGAATTGCATAAATTCTCCCCTAGATTTCCACATTCTGCGAACAAAACGGCTCTTAACGAACACCGAGTAAAACAACCTACCGACAGCATAATCCAGAATCAATCATCTCCTCCTGTTCGAAATACCGCGGGTAATGTGGCATAGCGTATAAAACTCTGGGAAACAACAGAAACGAGCATTGTTCCACGAATCGGATAATAGTACGATCAGCCGGGACTATTCGCGATTATTCGAAACCGACCGAAGGGACGCAGGTGATAAAGGTCCGATAATAGAAAGTGTAAAATCGAGGAGCATCGAAGACCTACGCCTATTCCGGATGCGATTGGATCGGGACGCCATTAATAACGACGCACTTACCGATCCCATGGCAGGTGGTAGACCGCATGAAAGTCACGACCTGACATTTGCCTGGGTTGCCCGCGCCCGATCGCGTCCCGAGAACCGATCGCGAATGCCGCATTTTTCTACACGCCGCTCGGCTCCGCGCCGCTCCGCACCGCTCCGCTTTGCTTTGCTTCGGCTTCGCTGGAGAAGCCAGCGGAGCAATTTCAAGTGTAACGGCGGCTATCGCCACCACTAACACGCGAAACGCGTGGCGTGCCATCGCTTTCTCTCTCTATTCGTAATCGCCTTTTCACTTTCGACGATGTATCGATCTCTCCCGTGTTTTCTTCGGCCCGCCACTTAGCGTTCCACGATCGGCGGCGTGTACACCCGTACTCGACACCGTTTGCTTTCGAATTCGACCCTTTCCGTAAATGATTTTTTATCCTCGCCGCGACTACAAGCGTTTCGCTTCTCGCCAGCCCGACCCCGCGATCTCCCGCGATCTGCTAAATGGATGTCGCTCTGCGTTTGGGAACGCTCGGTTTCACGAGGCTCGGCCCGCAGGCCGACGCGCGTCTAATTGCTGGCTATTTAGCAATTTCAGTTGGCGATACTGGACTGTCGAGAGAGATCTGAACCCTGTCCAGGTCACACGATGCAGTCTAACATTATTCTTGATGGGTCAGCTGTTTCGTCGAACCTTCCAAGATCGGCTCCGCCAGGAGACACTTTTATTCAAAGTGGTTTTCATTGAAATGCTCTTGCAATTACTAGACTGCGGATCTTTATGCAAAATAAAAATTGTAAGTAACAGGGGCCAAAATTCCTTTCTTCTTCTAACAATGTTCACGAGCTGACACCAGCATATTAATATTCTTATATATTTTTAATCTATTCATTGCTTCAAATTGCAACCACTCGTTCCTGTCAGAAATGCACAAAATCCGCAGTCTAATTACAATAGACATTGGCCAGCAAGTGGTTGCCCGGGTCGTCTAGTTTAGATATTTTTATTCAAACTTTCTAGATGGCACCAGGTTCACGGGGCACTAAAAATTACCATCTTACATTACTCTATAAAAATAACAAGGATATATCCATCCAAATTTTTAGCCGTTTCTTTAATAACATATACTCAAAGAAATACATTTGTTGAACAATTCCTCACGGATGCGTCTTTACAATCTCATTTTGATGGGCCCCGTGCACCCAGTGTTAAAAGATCATAGTAGAAAATACATCTCTCAAAATACGTTTCCCAAAACACTCGTCATGGTTGCTGTCATCATCTAATTTAAAATTCCTTTTAGGAAAACGTCTTAGAAGATGACTGTAAAAAATACGTCTGTAAAATTATATTTTCCAACGAAATGTTATACTGATTTTCGAAGAAAAGTTGGTGAGGTTTGGCCTAGTTTCCAGCCGGTGCAAGCGCGTAGCCCGTAAACAGGTGGAACAATGGCCACTTTCCTGCGGCATCTTTCGCCTCCACACCCTTGGATCCCCGCTTGGATCCCTCGATCCTTTCCCGCGAATTGGTTGCGCAATCGCAGGTATCACCGGGATCCGCGTCTCGGCATAGGTGAGCACGAGGATCCCGTTGATAGCCGGTCGTGTTCTTACCTTGATTTGCTCTCCGCGGAAACCTGTTAACGCTTAATAAGTAATGGACTTATTCGCCGATCCCGCGAGATATATCTCGTTGCATAATGGGATTTTCTGAGTTTCGTCCCTGCGAGTACGGCGAGAGGGAGAGAGGCGTGGATCCCCCCTCCCCCTCGGCTCTAATGAAGACGCATTGTTTTAATTAAACTTCGTGGGTCGATTCTTCTCGGCGTGATCGGTTCGGCTCCCCAGATCGGTTCGTTTCCATTTCTCGATTTCGCCTTGTCGGAGATTCTATCGGGTGACATTTAGTGGCTCGACAACGGCAGATATCATCTCGGTGTTCGCGTAAATCGAATCGATTCCCGCCGTGTACACACAGGCCCGGCCGCGATATGTATCTCTGTACACAATCTACACCGCGGCGTTAATTATTTCCGTTCGCATTATACCGCATGTTAATTAAGTGTAACGGCGAGCGCGCCGCCCCGAAAAATAATTTCAGGCCTGCCGGCCGTTGATGGGCGTGCACCAGAAAATCGCTCGCGCGGACACGTGGCAATTAATTCGATGCGTCCGATCGCGTTATCATTATTACGCCGCGTTATCGTCAAGTCCGATCCTCCGCCTACCCCGAAACCCCGGCGACCCGATCGGCCCGAAGAAAAATCGACGGGCCAAACACGTTAATTTCGCCGTTGCAACATTTCCAAGGGCTCTCCGGTAATTATCGCACAGTGAATTATACGGGATTTTCATTTTTCGCGTCCTCCCCGCGCGTGATTAATCGTCGCAATTGCGATTTTTAATGGGCCACGGTGCCCTCAAGAGCTCGGCAATTTCGAGGCAATTTCAGTGAAAAATACCCGCCAATTTGCAACTTAAATGTTGCCCGAGGTGTCGGTGATACAGAGATCGTATCGTCGGGCAACGATCTTTTAGGGTAATCCGATTAAGGGGTGCATTAATTTCCTTGTAATTATTCCTTGATTTATATTTGAACGGGGGCAATTAAACATATTTTTAAATGATACTTTCTTCCGCGAGCCACTGTCTCTCCTGTGTGTGTGTGTGTTTGTCTCGAACATTTGGTAGTATATTTAAACCTCGGAGGGTTTCTCGACGCACGAGCACTTCATTATAATGCTACCAAACGACACAATGACTGGTAGCAATTTTTTATTCCGAAAGCATTTTTGAAGAAATATAACAACGTTCATTTGGAGCAGGTAATATTTCAGCGTGAAGGTTAACATTAATGGCTTGTGATTTGTCTTACATTTTACAGAACTGCGTGCCATTGTCGATTCAAAATAAACATTAGAATATGAAAACAACTTACAATCTTCATTGCCTTCCCCTTAAAAAAAGTTGCACGTGTAATTATTTCTTTTTTAACACTTGGTTTACGAAACTCGTCAAAATGACGAGTCCCAATATTTTCAATTTAAAATTATAAAAATTCTGAAATTATTTGGCAAAATTTATTTCTTTGGGTATATACTAAAAATATTGCTACAAATGTTGGTAGCACGTTCTTGCTTTTTTTATAAAGTAATGTAAAACAGTCACTTTTAGTGCTTCGTAAACCTAGTGTTGAGGTATTCGAAGAAAATTGGGGGAAAAGTCTCCCAAAAATATTAAACAAAAATAAAATGCCAACATTCCAAGCCTAGCCACAGCGCAAGGTGTATCAAAGCTGCAAAACAAAGGCGAACATTGCGTAATACGCTCCGTTTTACAACAAATCGTTCCCCGAAGGAGGAGGATCGAGCGTGACCGGTACGATGCGTACTTATTGTTACAGATACTGGGCGCAGAACGCGAGAGTCATCGTCGTTTGCGTGCACGCCCATCGTGGCCGTGCGCATCGATCAGATCGGCGAAACGAAACAATTGTTCTTAGAGCCGCGGGAGAAATGAATGACTCTGAGTTCCACGGCCTCCGTCCCGCTTCCTCGTCCAGCTTTCTCGCTCGTCCTCGCGAACAGGACGATCCGGCATTTAGGGAAGGAGGAGCATCGGAGTATCAGTCCCGTAAAGGGTGGAGAAACGTAACAGGTCGATCCCGCAGAATGGTTTCGGGCCACAAGTGCTTACGAATGCGTGCTATACTACGATGAAAATACACGGGTCGCTCAAGGCCACTCTCCTCCTCCGACAAGATAGTAGGAGATAGGGGTGGACGAGACGCACATAAGTCCTCCGGTGGACTTCGAACTACATTATTGCACTCTCACATGAACTGAAAACAGGGGGAAATGGCTCACTGTAAGTGATATTAGGAGCTTCACACGTTGAAATGAGCTCAGAGTGCTCTATTAATTTATTTCTCATAAAATTACAAGCCCTCGAAGGTCGGCAGTTTTTCAGCGAAAATTAAATTCGTGAGAATTTGATCCTTTAATTTTGTATAGTTATGTACAAAATAGCCTACGCAATCAATGTGTAAATCTATAAAACCAACAAAATCATCTCCAGAGCCAGTTGAAGCAAAGTTGGTCGTCCAAAAAATTCGACGATTCAGAATTTAAGTTCAGCTGCACGTAACTAGTGTAACAATGACGATATCATTTTTATTATGACGTAAATCAGTCAAAGAGGCCAAAGTAACCAAATATTTTCAGTCTTCCCTTTTTACAGCAAAATTCTCGAGTTTCAAGAGCTTCGTCTTACCAGTCGCGGTTGTTGATGTTATAAAAAAAATGTTTGTTGTATCGAAGGGTTAAGGGTGCAATAAAATGACGTGGTTCAGGACGACGGTGTAAAGTGCATGTGCCAAAGTAAACAAATATTTTCAGTCTTCCCTTTTTGCAGCAAAATTCTCGAGTTTCAAGAGCTTCGTCTTACCAGTCGCGGTTGTTGATGTTATAAAAAAAATGTTAGTTGTATCGAAGGGTTAAGGGTGCAATAAAATGACGTGGTTCAGGACGACGGTGTAAAGTGCATGTGCCAAAGTAAACAAATATTTGCAGTCTTCCCTTTTTGCAGCAAAATTCTCGAGTTTCAAGAGCTTCGTCTTACCAGCTGGGATTGTTGGTGTTATAAAAAAAAATGTTTGTTGTATCGAACGGGTTCGGGATGTCGGTGTGAAGGCAACATTATTAGCATAGACATGTTGTAGCCGGCGAACTTAATCGATCTCGGGCAGACAGTTTCTCGAGCGGCGGCGCGGCGCGTCCGATCGAGGCTGTTGTCGAAAGAAAAAGGAGAAGAGCCATGGATCTATTTGCCAGAAATGGCAACGGGCACGGTAATGTGGAACGTCTGCGGAGGCCTTTACGTCGAGGCTGACCTTTACGCGTCTCCGCCAAGAGAGAGATGAACCCGCATATCGCGGTTGCTCGACAGATTATCGCGCGCGGAATCTAACTGCGAGCGGATTTCTGCGACTCGATCGCGTCCGTACGAAGTCGCGTACGTACACGCTCGCCTAAGCGCGGAGCGTAGGCACCTACCCGTTGCTCGCCGAATTTTCTCGACGCCGGGGAGAAAATGATTTACACGCCTCGTTAAACCGCTTCCTCGAGCCGCGCCGGTGGTTACGAGCTTTCGAGCATTAGCGAGGGAAATTAATGGAGGTCGCCTCGCGAATCGCCTCTCGCGATTTATCCGTCGGCGTTCCGATCTTTATGAACGGCGCTATTTTAAATATCGGCGAGCTCGTAGAATTTTTATTGCCTCGGAACGCGCGCGCGCACGCGCCCTTCTCTCCGCCGCGCCGGCCTTTCTTTTCCCTCTTCCTTATGGGCTCGTTTCTCCGATGAACCGTGGTTTACAAACCTCTTGTCTAATGAATCTTAGGCGAAGCGTCGGCCAGGCGAGTTTCCACCGAGAATTATGAAGTAATAACATTCTTCCGACACTCGCTTTTCAATAATCCGTTACCGCTTTCGTTTTGCCGGATCGGACCGACGATTTTTCGCTCGCCGTTATGACCATTGTTCCGGCCGAACCGCTCCAGTCGTAAACTCGAGCACGAGGATGAAGCGGGAACAGGCGGAGAAAGTCGAAACGATACTTATTGATTTAGAAGTGGGAAACCCGAGCGCGTAAAAATCGGACCAGATAATCTCTTCCTCGTCGTAACACCGTATACATTTTCGAGAAAGTGTGAAGCGTCCGAGAATCTCTCGTGACGCGACATTCTCTGCTACGTTTGCAAACCGCTATATTATATATGGCAAACGGTGGTATCAAACAACTACGCAAATTAAAAAATTTTAATTCTCTCCATTTCACAAGTACCTCGTTCATTCGGCTTAGAAAAAAATTCTTTCACCCTGAAAGATCAAATGAAAGTTTTGTGCAACGAAGAGGACTCGATAGAGCGAGCCATTATTCTTGAAAACAAAAATCGGAAATAAACATTGACTCTAATATTGATTCTTAAAGAAGAACGTCTAAATCTCAAAGTGAAAGCATGATTTCGAATGAGGAGAGGTCATTATTGTTTGGAGACGTAAAAATCTATCTCATTGTTATAAAAATTATAAGAAATATTGAAAGAACTTCATTTTTACAATTATTCTGAGATACACAGAAAATGTGTGTGATTTAAGAGAGACCCCGGTACGCAGGGTGAAATTGCTGAAGACAACAGTACATTAAACAAATTATTTTTAGAACGACACCACGATCTATTAACTTGTACCTTTGAAGCATCTGCGAAGACATAGCGTTGACCAATTTCGCAAGCATCCCGCATAACGCCGGCTCCAATAACAAACGATGAACGCGCCAGTGTCAAGTGTTGGCGATCGATGGAGCATTCGAATAAATCTCTCGCGGCTTATCGTGGATTACCTCGGGATCCAGCTCGTGGATTCAGCACTCCTCTCGAAATCGTGCTCGGTCGAATCGCATTAGTTCCGTCGACGAATCGGCGAAGGTTTCGCGGACCGTCCGACGACGATGTTATCTTGGCCACGTTTCCAACGAGCGTAGCCCATTAAGCGGGACAGCCGGTGTCTAACGGAAGCGTGTCAATCAGCTGAGACGCGGCCCCGTCGCGCGATCGGATCCTCAACACATTTCGCGATCGTGCGAATCGTCGTGATAGCGTTCGCACGACCATTCGACGGGTCCTAGGAAACACCGACGGAGAGAGAGGGGGGATACATGACTCGGGAGAGAAAGAGAAAGAGAGAGAGAGAGAGAGAGAGAGAGAGAGAGAGAGAGAGATGCAAACTGACAGCGCCTCAGGATCGGGGTCGAGTGCCGGAAGGCCGCAAGGCGGTCTCGTCATCGGGACTCGAGGAATAGACACATTACGGCGTGTAACGCACCGGGCCGGGCGCATTAGCCGCGACGAATCGCGAGGAAGGGTGAGATCGTCTCCCAGGCGATATCCTCCCGTGGGACGATCGCTGGGAACGACCGCGATAAGCGGACGTCTTCGAGGATACCTCGGCTTTAGGAGCACCTACGATTTTATAGCCGGTAATTGCCCATAAAATTGCGCCGTCGCTAAAAATCATGGCTTTCCGAATATTTGCACAACATTTTTAACCCGTAACCATAGACGTCGGTATAGCGCCTCTTTAGCACAGACGCGCCTCCCAGAGGCCGCATCAGACAATCTGTTATTCTCACGCTTTGTCACGTCAGTCACATGTCGCACGATTTTTCTATCAAATTTTGAAATTAATTTTTAGTGCAATTTAGCCCGACTATTTACTCAAGATTTTTAACCTGTAATCACAGACGTCGGTATAGCGCCTCCTTAACACATCCTTAACATCCTATAAAATTGTTAAACAAGTTTTTCTATTTTTGTGTGATCTGTATCGAGCACTAATATAGTAATCGTTCAATAGGACGATTTCTGATATTCTATAAATTAACTAGGTTTACAAACACACAAGTAACCATAGCTTAACATAATGACACCAAACTATCATGTTTGGTCATGTGACTTTCAACTAACCCTTTTAGGATATATATCAACAATATTAAACAATATTAATAAATATATAAACAAGGTTTACAAACTCACAAATAACCATAGTTTAACATTACAGCACCAAACTGTCATGTTTGGTCATGTGACTTTCAGCTGACCCTTTTAGGAACAAGTAAAAATACAATGAATGCCAAAACTTTTTTACCTAACTTGAACATTCATTCTCTCATCGATACTGTACCTTATATTAATCCAGAAAAAAGCTATTCTGATACATTGAACAGACAAGATCAACTATACAAGTAGAAGTAAAAGCATTGAAGCGAAAAGAAGAATGGTTGACCATTAGAGCACACATAATTGCTAAGTTGCCTAGATCCTTACCCATTCTGTTAAGTTCTAAGGACTATATCGCCGGTCTTGCCAGGTATATCAAGGATACAAATATGTATAATATATTGTAAGAAAATGTACCGTGTTGCTAATGACCTTTGATGTTGAAGCAACATGAAACAATTAAATTATATATATATATATATATATATATATATATATATATATATATATATATATATAACCATGCCATTAGCCAGACACCGAACATAATTCTAAATTCCAGTACAGACCATGAAAAATCGTTGTTTGACACCTCCGAAACCAAACGCGTCGGCTGTCGGGACAAAAAGCGACCCCTCACAGCCCGGTCGATGAATCAAAACAGAATTCATCGGTCGGGTGTAAAACATAATTCCCAAGGTTGGTATAATTCATTTCGAGCGATCGGCAACGATTGGTTCTGATAAATTGCCGGCGGTTGTACCGGTTCGCGGGCGCTGTTTCATTTTGTCAACGTAGCGGAGCTCGGTGTCGCGGCATTCTGCGGATTTCTGGCGTGTAGTCCGGGTCCCGGGAAAGCTCCTCGCTTTCCCCAAGGCGGACGATAAATGAACGGCTCGCGGATCGTTTGTCCTTTCGAACGGTCGCTCGTGTCCGCGATCGATAAAGCGAACGAGCCGATGATAAATTTCGACGTCCGAGCAGCGAGCGGCGAGATATCTCGCGATCTCGCGATGAGACGCGGCGCTCGCGCTCGCGCTCTCTCGGGCCGCGGGTTTTGCGCAACCCGCAGCCGGTGGATCGCATTGTGTACACGCGTCGACCTCCGCATAACACGCCGTGTCGTTTCGCGTCGCTCGCGAGCCGCGACGAGATTCAGCAAAATAATGCCAATAACCATTCGTACGTCTCCATTAGCGGCGGCGGCGGCTGCAACCGGTGTCCATCGCGCGGCCGATGAAAACCCGCCGGAATGGAATGCCGCGGACACGCGGAACCGACAGCGCGGCGATATATGAAGCATTTTTTCGAGGACGGACATTGTCTCCTGTCCACACGCGCCGTGACCCTGTGTCCAACACCGCGGACGTTCGTATTATCTTCCCGACATCCAGCGAAGACGTCCGACTCAACAGACAGATTCGCGTAATTGGTACAGTTGAATTCGAGCAAGTCGTTTCGTTCGAATCGGAGAGATGGTATTTAATTTTTCGGTTGAATGAGAATCAAGGCTTGTAACAAGACAAAACATGTAAAAGAGAGAGTGAGAGAGATGCAAGATTGAGTTTACTTAAACTTTGTACGATTTTGTCTCTGTCCATTTGGGTCATAAGTGCATGAAATAATAATAATTTTCGTTAGCTTGCACTTGCTGCTTGTTTTCCTACACTTCGTTTCGGTCCTTGGAAAAGTACGAAATGTTCCATAAAAATCCATAAACAGTCTTTTTGATTCTTATTCAATGTATCACCGGGATAAATCAATTCGAAATTAACGCTAAACCTACCGAGCACAAAAAATATAAAAGTGAAACGCCTTCTAGGCGGGAGAAGATTGAATTAATCTACACTTTGAATGATTTTTATGCTTAAATAAAGAAGTCAATTCAGTAATTTCATATTAAAACGTTTTTATAATTTTAGTAATTGTGAAATAGAAAACCGGTCATTTTGACCGTGGTAGGTTTAGTGTTAACTTCGAGAATTAAAATCGCAGTAGATCGTTTTGTTCAAATTGAAGAACTTGTTACTATCGTTTCTTAGTTGAATGGAACCAAATTACTACTTTTACAGCTTAAATCTGTGTGGATCGTTTTGTTGAAATTCGAAAGCCCGTGGTTGCTGGATCCGAACATTTGGACGCCATCATTTCGACATGTCCCGTGGCTCTAGCGTTGAGTAAAGTATGTTGAACGTTTACGGGATTGTCGGATGTAGCTAGCGTACGCCAGCGCGTCTAGTCACCCAATTATTGGACAGTGAAAGGAAAAAATGTAACTTTCACGGGTAGAATCCGACGCGATAATTTACGGTTGATTTTCGAATGCAACGAGGCTCGAGTAGTGTGTCACTCGGTGCCACGGCGAATAAGTATACTGGACACGGTCGCCGAGGAGCAATGCCATCCGCGGCCTTTCACCGCGTCGAGGATGCACCTGCATTCAGGTGTACACCGGGTCGGTCAGGGTGTAGGAAGACGCTCTCGGTTCGTGCCTTAATGGCCATTGCTCCGCGAGAGAGAGAGAGAGAGAGAGAGAGAGAGAGAGAGAGAGAGAGAGACCAAACGTTATTGGACCGAAGGGTATATGTACACCGGCCGCGGGGCTTGCGAATCTGAACAGTTGTGTATTTAATTGGTGAACGGTATCGACCCGGGGGTAATTAATTTTCAACCGTAGCCGTGGTACGGTATTATATATCGGAGAGCATCATCGCATCGGGACACCGAGGACTCGTCGCCCATTTGAACGCGCTGCGCGCCGCGCGCGCTGATTTCTGCGCGTGTCGATTCGAGAGGTGAGCAAGGACAACTGGTCAATCGGCATCGACTGTCACTTATGTTTCGCTTAAGTGTGTTTCCTCGTTTGAGGAGCTAAGTATCTTCATTGGGCAATGGCCTCTGTGTTAACCCATTAACGTCGTCAAACTTTTACTACCGAGTTCTAAATAAGGAATTCAAGGATTTAGATTTACGCCGGGAACGATCCGTGAGAGCTGTCTCTCTCTCCCTCCCTCTCTCTCTCTCTCTCTCTCCCTCTCTCTCTCTCTCTCTCTCTCTCTATCTCTCTCTCTCTCTCTCTATTACGATCAGAAATATTTTACCGCCGACCGTAATACGCTTGACAGCGATTTTTACTTCGGCTGTGAAACCCCTCGGGTGATTCTCTGCTCACCTAAACGATTAGAAGTATAACCCTTTAACACTTTGACTGCCAAACTAGAAACCTCAAAAATTCCATAAAATCAAAGTAAGTTATTTAATGAAATAGAAATTGAAGAAAATTAAATGTATGATATTGAGTAGTCCTCCAACTTTCTTGCATTTTACAGATCCCAATCAAACTTGGTACAATGAGTATATTAACGTAAAAATTAATTTTAAAACCTGGACAAATAATTCCATCACTCTAGGTTTACGGGACTAGGTTAAAATGACGGGTTCTAAAACTCTTAATTCACAATTATCGAAATTGTAAGAATACACGAATGAGAAATTATTCGACAAATTTATTTTTTTGGGTATATATTGTAAAAGAAATGGCCAAAAATTTGGATAGATACATTTTCCATACTTTTATAAAGTAATGTAGAATAGGCATATTTAGTGACTGGCTAAAATGATTAAATTACAGCAGAACTTCGATTGTCCGAACTAAAGGGAAACATGACTGTTCGAATATCAGAATAGATACTGAATTATAACACTAGATTCAATTTTTATTAATTTGTATAATAAATACTGTTGCGTATGCGTCGCCTTAGATTGACCTATTTACACCTGAAGCATATTGAGAATAGAAACACTTCACACTGAAACTTACAGTGAAAGACAACGACTTTACAGTGAAAGTAAAAATCGTATTAATACTTTATCCACCGGAAGCGTATTGATAGCATTTTCAATAATCGTGCTGCGCCCAAAAGAAAGCTTAAAAATTTCTTTCTACGTAACAATACCAAGCCAAGAAAAGGTGGAAAATGTGTTAAGAACAAGAAAACAGAGAAACGTTTCTCGATATCTAAATCTACATCTCGATATCTAAGTGGTTACAAAAATACACGCCTTTCGCAGTCGAAGGGATAATAACGAGTCTCCGCAGCTTTATAACGGAACAATGGAAGATATCGCAATTGTGGAGAATTTTTGCGTTGAATTCCGCAAATGACAAGTTGTTCGTTCCCCACGTGGTTCCCGCAAGATCGCGCGAGACACGTCGACGTCGACTTCCACGCGTGCACGTGCTCACGCACGATCTCCCGTGCGTGCAACGGATGAGTGCGTATGGTAATGACAGGCCAGGAAACGCCGGCCAGGCGCCAGCGAACAGGCCTCGGGCCATAGCTACCTGCAATCTCCTCGAAATATCGGGGTGACTACCTTGAGAAACAACCAAGGCCGCACAGGCGGAATCGGTTTCTGTCTAATTGCGACTCTAATCTATCCCGTTTCATCTCCTTTCATCAGATCCCAATTGGTGCGTGCAAACCGTCATTCGAAATGATTCACTCGGCCCGATGTGAAAATTGTTGGTCCTCTGGTCGCACGCCTTGGAGTTTTACACTTCGAGACCAACCAGTGTTCACTTCCCAATCACAATGTTCTATATCCTCCGTTCTATTTCCTCCTGTCATGACTCCAGAATTTATGCTCACCCTAAGAATTTATGCAAGCAGACCTTCGTGAACTCGGTTTATAGAAATAGAAGTGAAACAGAAATTTTTGTACTTTATTTAGGGAGATGGTAACCTGGGATTACTTTAGATTATAGATTTAGTTTGAAATCTTTGCGAGCAATGTAAAATAAAAATTGCATGTCTGCATGAATTCTAAAAAACAAAAGCTAACTCAAATTGTAATTCTTTCTTTGATAATTTCAACAAAATAAAAATACATCGACATTCTTACATTATTTTAATCCTTTTGTTTACTCAGTTTGGCTAGATATACATAAAACCGGCAGTCCAATTAAAACAGTATTAAATACATTGTTCTTTTCCTAGCGAATTATTAACGGAAATGTAAAAGCGGCGCATTCTTTGAAAAATCTTATATTGCTGGGACAACCCGATTCCATATAAAATAATTCACTGGTTTATATCCTTATCGGTACTTGCGAATTCTAGAAAAATGTTTAAATTATAAAGACAGCGGAGATAAAAATTATTACCGATTACTTTTGCGGTTAAGTTGGTCCGAATTCGGAGAACCGACGGGAAAAATACTGGGCTGATTTTAGATCCGGTTGAGCGCGAGAGGCATGTTCGTCGGGAACAATGCGACACGGTTGAACTATATCGAAGAAAGGAGAATCTCTTTCGCAGGTCTTCCACGACGGCGGCGGCGCGGAGGCCGTGCGATGTGTTAAGTAACGCTAACTGGAACTCGAGCGGGGCTATCGCGAAACGCCGGTAATTTCAGCAATTACAAACAATGTTAGTCAACGGTGAAAGCGACGTCGGCGTGAACAGCGCGGCGGAGCGGCGGGGCAGACATATCACGGGAAAAGGCGGTTTCGGAGGCGAACAAAATAAATGTGCGAGCCGCGCGTGTCTTCGCCTCGAGCCGCGGCGCAACCTTTAATCGTTTTCGCCCGAAACAGGCAGAAAACCGCGCGGAACCCCAACAAATCTGCTTTTAATCGGCTCGCGCCGACCAGGCGGACCGTGTCGCAAGCGGAGCCGCGATTTGTCGCGATGTAATCTACCTCGATTGTCGCAACGAGCTCGCCGCTGGCCGATATCCAGGCGAACCTCCGCCATCGACACCGTCGCACGGCCCTGCAAATACTCCGTTATGCCAATTTTTTTCATTTTTATCTCTTTTACTTTTTTTCCATTCTACACACGTTTCTCAATCGTTTGCAATTATTTTTCTTCGTCAGGAACCTTAGATTAGATTCATTTTAGTGGAACTTTGATCGTACAAACTAATAAAGAGATCGTATATTTTCGAATAATAGTTACAGTGCTGGACTAAATCTTTACTGACTTTTACAATAAACATTGCTCTATATGATTCGTGTTACACTGTGTATTCGCTCTCCTGCAGAATTGCCCACGTGGAATTGTTATATGGTCCCAACATGAATACATTTTTTATTCAACACTGGGTATACGGAGCACTGACTTTACATTACTATATAAAAGTAACAAGAATCTGTCATACACGCAAAGAAATAAATTTATTGAATACTTCCTAATGTTTACGACCATAATTGTGAATTAAAAATATTAGAATACGGCCTTTTGACGGGTCCCATAGAGTTAAGAAAACAATTATTTCAACACCAAATAAATATTTCTTAACGTAATCGATACCTTCATCTGTCGTGTCTTTAAATAGTGAATACAAAGTTTCGAATTTGCAAGCACCCCATACGGACAATGTGAAGTACACGCGCCGTTGAATAGAAAATCTGTCTGATCATGACGCGCCGATTCTACTTGTCGTAGACACTACCGCGCGAGACGAATTTTGATTTCCGAGGAACAGCACGGAGGAAGAGACCGATCAGGAGTGAACTAAAATTATTAATACCCGTTTATGATAGATCCTCTATCGGCTAGAAAGGTAACGTGATCGTAGAACAGCGAACAGGCAGCGAACGAGGGGGTGGATACATTACAACGGGCCCGGCGGCGTTCTCTATCCGTTGAAATCAATCGGCAGAACAAACGAACCGGATAACGAACGTCGATCGATGAATAATCGAGCAACGATTCCGAATTAGCATTTTTCCATGTTCACCGGACCACGTATCCGTTCACGTTTCACTCGCGCCCCGCTCGGCACCGCGCGCCGAGGAAGTCGACACCCACGCTCCTCCGCTCGGTTTCGCCGCGTAGACGCGTTTCACGGTTCGCTTGTGGGATCATTCTTTTCCGCCGGGGCGATTGTAAGGAGATCGATATCGAGTACCGTTCCGTATCGACTGTGTATCGGGTTTCACGGTTGCCCGAGTGCGTTTCTTTCGACGATCCAGGCCCTCCGAGTAGTCCCTTTTCAACACTTGCCTCGCGTCTCGCCACTTCGAACCGTCCATTCACACCTACGAAGGAGTAATCCTAATACGACGTCCACGAGAAGTCATAGCAAATCAAATACTATATCGAAGTAGAGACATGACGTTTTTATCCTCGTTTTATGCAGAGCTTTCGGTTTTATAGCGAGCTCAAATTTTTTCTGCTGCCTTTTAACACTAAACCTACCACGGCCGGTCAAATTGACCTTCCGCGTACAATTTCGTACGTACATGATCACATCGCTGTTTATCTTTATGACTTTTCTTGAAGTATGTATACAATGTATGTTTCCTATTTTGCATAATATGGTATTTACTGTTCTGAACCTAAGCAATCAGTATAAAAGAAAGGCTATTCGCAATGTGGCATGGCCAACTCAAAATAAACGAGCCGCCTTATTGAATGAGACGTTATCAGGTTACGCACGTGCCTGGTTGATAATACTGTTTCATGGCAAACGCATCCGAACCGCAAAGGTGGACGACACAGTAAAATTTTGTAAATCGAGGAGAGAGCGTCGCAGTATTTTTTGTATAATTGAAATTATATGAAAATACGTTTTTATCGTCACTTTATGGAAGTTGTTCATCTACTAATTCATTCAGCAACAAATTGTCTATTATCTACGTTTAACCCCTTGACTACGGCAGACTCTGATACGCACCGGCCGTACCATACGGCAGGAATTATATATATATATAATTTAATTGTTTAATGTTGCTTCAACATCAAAGGTCATTAGCAACACGGTACATTTTCTTACAATATATTATACATATTTGAGTTACGATGTGCGCCGAGAACAGCGAACTTTTGGGTAGGGATGCATTTTCGTGAAAACATATTTCAATAATCAAAAAACTGAATTTCACTACATTAAGACAATATTATTTATTTCTTTGAACAGTATAAATATTAAGAATTTAATATTAGTGTAAATAATAAAGCCAAACTGTGTCGAGCGCCTATAGGCGCCCACAGTAGCCAAGGGGTTAATATATTACCAATAACTTTTTTTAAGGACCGGTCATTCTGACCGGTAGGAACAGGCGTACAAGAAGTGTCGGTAGCTTTAGTGTTAAACGTTGATTGGTTCCACCGTTTTAGAAATAGCGTCCGATCGGAGGCAGTTCAGCGCTTATTAATAGAAATCTAAATATACACGGCCTGCGCGTAGACCGTATTCGGTTGTCAGAGGAGAATGTTAATGGCCGCACCGGGGGAATCGAAAGTACGAACGGAAATCCGAGGAATCTCCGTCGGGTAGAACGCGAGCTGGATCGCGTGGCTCGCGAATTACGAAACACGGCCGCCGCCGCCGCTTCACTGTTCCATCGAAGCGGCCTAACGGGATAAATTTCCGCGTGTCCCGCCGATTTTTCCGCCTTTTGCGAAAATATATGTGACACGGGCAACAATAGGGCGCTCGCGCGCCGCCACGGGGATCGGTAAGAGAACCTGTTTAATCTGATTCCGCGACGCGATTGTGCGCTCCTCGGAGCCGCGGCCGCCACCGCGGCTGTTACATATTAGCGTTAATAATTCACGATTTTACGGCCGCGGACTCGTGAAGTTGGCATTATCGTCGGGCCTCGGGCACGCCGCGCTCTGGCATAGTTAGCACCGACACGCTGTTCGCCTTTCCTCCACCTCTACCGGGTATTTATGTGTCTTATAGAGGCTCCGAGCCTGGGCGTAAATCTTCCCTCGAACACGGATCCACCAAATCGCATTATTTTTACGATCGCGGGACCGCTCGCCTACACCCCCAAGAGCCTCCGACATCGGCCTCGATAAATCAGCTCGCCTCGGACAAAACCACTGCGGAATACTCCTGTTTAACGCTTTCGGACACGGCTCCGGTTTTTTCGGGACAAAATGCACTGTCAGCCATCCCTTAACCCTTTGCACTCGGCGATATTTTCATTCTAAAACGAAATTTTTCTTCCATCTTAGAATATTTTCATTTTATGCATACGAAACTAATCCGATTTCCCCATATGATATTTAAATGTTTAGTAATCTATTAAATACAAATTTTGTAATGGAACAAATATTTTGTAATATTTTTTGTAATTTCTTTGAAACAATGCCACAACAATTTCTAGTGGTGCTTCAGAGTCACCACTCGAGTGCTAAGGGTTAACTCGGTAAGTACCCTGTCACCCATGTAGGGGTGACGGAAGTAATTAACTTTAACTCTTCCATTTTTATTTCGTAAAGAAATTTTGTTTCTAAGTACCTCTGTTCAATTAAACTTGTTTTATTCACAATTTCACATTTTATTTAATGGTACTGAGCTTACACAACAAGACACAATGATTTTTCTAATAAAAGAGGATTATAAACGCACATGCGTCCTTAACGTACACAGACACGCACCAAAAACGGAAGACGCTCGCTCACACAATACAAAGACACAACAGCGCCGCTACAACCACGCCACCCTCACACGCACACAACATGAGCCGAAAATGGACTGACGCGAAATTTAAGTCAGAGAAAGGAAAAGTTCATGAAACCACATAATAAAATTAATTAATTCATAAATCTAGAAAAATTGTACCTCTAATAAAAATTGAACACAACATTGGAGTGAAAAGTAGAGTGGGAAAATTATTCTGAAAAACATGGACGCGCTTTATTCCCAATTTGTAAAGGCCCTATAAAGTGAATTCTCGATATTTGTCGACAACACGGGTCTCGCCAGCGCCGTGTATCATCCGTGTTATGTTTACCGAGGCCTCTCGAGCTTCGTGGCCCCTCACTAGGCATATTGGTAGTGGGGATAATTCCGCGACGTTTATCATCAAGGCCTTGCCGACATATATAGAGAAATCACTGTAAACAGAAAATGGGCGAATTCTCTTAAAGGACGTAGGAGTATTGGGAAACTGTGCCTCGAATACAAATTAACACTTAATCATAAAAGCAAGCATATTTAATGATCCTATGAGGGTCGAAAAATAGTTCCTCTGACGAAATCGAATACTCGACCTGGAAACCGTTCCAGCGATAAAACACTGTTGCGTGCGCGATTTTCTAGACACTGTGCCAATTCAGCGTAAGAGCGCCGTATTTCCTACGGCGAGCGGGGGTTATTGATGGCGATACCCGAGCAGTCGGGGGCGGCAAACTACCTCGAGGAAATCCCGCGAAACTTATTCGGATTGAGTGCGCTATAAAGTGTCACGGTAGGGAAATGTTCCGGCGGTGATGCAAGCCCGCCGCGCGCCGTTGGAAAATCGAGGTCGGGTTCGCATGGCCGGCCGTGCCGTTGCCTCGTCGTTGGTGGTTTATGCTGCCAGCATATTTACGCCTCTCTTTGCCCGTAACAGAATGCATTGTTGGGTCATCGTAAATGCTGACGTGTGACGTGCGCCTCTTATTTGACCCTTTCCGTACCGTCCGGGTTTCACCTCGGCGCTCGCGAGCGGCTCGAACCGCGCTCGACTTCGTGCACGAACATTATCACCGCGAATTCTTGTGCGAAATCAAAATTCCCTGCTTCAACTCCAAAACGCACAAAATTTTTGCCTTCCTCCAATATCCGTACTCTTATATTCTTTTAATCTCTTCAGGCTAATCACAAAAATATTGAACAGAGTTTATTTCATATGAACGGTAGCCATTTCCTTCAAATTGGAATACAATTTTATTTTTCTAATCAAGCAGTAAAACAATTGTAGACGTACAATAAATATAGATTTTCTTTCTGCAGTAGGAAATTGTGTAGGGGGGTGAAGTTCTGAGCCCTGAAGGAAATAGTACTTTAAGGAGTTAGTCTACTGTTTTAAACTTCAGCTACTTATTTTTGTCACAAATGTATAAAATTTGCAATCCCGATTGAACTCGAATGTCGAAAGCACCACTCACAATTATCATACTCAAAATAATTTTTGCGTTAGTAAATTGTTACAAACATAAGAGTTGCAAACTCATTCAACGTCACATGCATAAAGTGACACAAGTTCGATCGGATTTTCATGTAAAATAAAAATTGTCTGCATCGATTGCAAGAAACAGTAAAAATATTGAAGTGTTTCTCTATTTAACAATCTTAATAAGCTGAAAATAAATTAAATGCTTCCAATCACTCTATTTCAAATTACATTTGTCAAGGTCCGCGGTTCACGAGTAGTGGAAATGTTCAACGGCTCCGGAGTTAAAAAAAAAGGCACAGGAACAATTGTCGCCGATCGATACAATTTTCCCACGTGACAGAACGGTCGCAAGACTCGAAGCTCACCTTCCGCTTGTAACCGGTGTTCGAAATTCCTCCTTCCATACCTGCCACCCACGGCCAGATAGCTATGCACAAGAAACACCGACACAAAGGAACAAGAGAGCCTGGTGGAAAGAACAAACACTGGAGCAAGACTAACGCGACACGAATCTAAAAGTCGAGGGGACTACGAATATTCCTCTGGCCTGTTTCGTTAATCTGCGAGGAACCGATTAGAGTCGAACGATCGCAATTAACCCTGTCTCTGAAAAATTGCCTGGTCTTTCTATAATTTTTGTAGGGGCCTGACGGACCCTTTACGATCGCAGACAGATGTCTTTTTACGGTGGAAAAAGGGTTAAGAAGAAGCTTTATGACGCGGAGGACTCGTTGCGTTAAATACTCGCCGAAGAAGTTCGCGGAGCGAACGGCCAGTCGTAACTAAACTAATTTCTTCACTCCAATTCGCCGGGGCGTTCGGGTACCCGATATTAAATCGCAAAGATGCGTTTACCGATGCCACGGTGTATTATAACCATAAGTGGAACGACACGAAAGGCCCGGGCATTGTGCGACTATGGCGGCGCGGCGGTGAGACGGGACGCTAGAAAATGTCTTCCTGGACCGGAGAAAAGAGAGTAAGGGAAGGGCAAAGGTGGGCAATAAAATCGAGTTATTATCCTTATTATCGGCGGCGTTGCGAAAGCGCAGGCGCGCGCGTGGGCAGCGTGTAGACTCATTGTCGTACTATGTGCACCCGCGTGTCTACCACGGGATATCGTTCTATCACCGGGATCAATAAGGGAACGCCGGGATCGAGGATCGACCCGATGTCTTTCATCGTTGGAAAATTAATCTCGCGGCGGCGAAACAAAGGGAACCGAGCGCAATTAAAAACCAATCGAACGGATGCGAGCGGCCTGATCGAGCATGGATTGATCGACGGAGTCTGGGACCATTAGCAGTAGCACTTTCTGGGTTACGGGTTATGATTCGTCTTTCTGGCGAACGATTTAATCGGTTCCATCTGTTGAGAGCTTAATTGAGTTTTAAGTCGGGACTGTTTATTTTCAGAGCATTGTTCTGCGGTCTAGTTGCTTCCTACGGAGCACTACAGTCACGGACAAATACACGGAGACTGTTTTTAACATTTTTTGTAATTTTTGGTGCTTTATATGTAGATATTTCCGAGAATCGATTTTTGGTTAGTATGTTAAGTTTTTTGAGCAACCAAGCAGAATTTAGTACAGATCTGTTGAAAATGGAGTCTGCGCATTGTTGTTAGGAAAATGGCTTCTAGGTGGGAGTACGATTATTTCGTACCGGTAATGGGTAACTTGACAACCAGATATGATAGGATCTGGTTAACTGTTTACTGACAGTTTCCAAACTATTGTTCTTTTGTGGAGTAATCGAGATAAAACCGCGAGCCCAATGAAAAGCGAAGATTGATCAGAACTATCGGAAAGATCGACAGAAATCGTGGGCACAAGCCAGCACCAGCGATCATTATCGGCAGCCGTGTGCGGTAACACAAAGTGAATTCCAATAAACTGGCCGACATTTTTCCGCAACCCATGTGGCATGCGGAGTTCACGCATCGTTCGTACTCGCGTTCTCCTACTTATACACAGTGTCCAGTAACCAACATTCGAAACCGACGAAATGTACGGCAATATTTGTTGCAGAAAGCTTGATTTTTGTGAAACTCAATTTTCAAAATGGGCACCCGAAGTACATTAATTTTTAATTACTAGACTGCGGATCTTTATGCAAAATAAACAGTTTTCACCTGAATTGCAACGAACCGAAGTCAAATAGAAATTTATCTCCTTTCTTATTATGTTCAGCAGATTGAAAATAATATAATAGTATGTTTACATTTTTCTAATATTTATGCTACTTAAAATTACACCTACTCATTTTTGTCATAAATGCATCAAATCCGCAGTCTGCTAATTACATATTGTATCAGCAGAAAGTACGTAGTGGACTGCGGATTTTATGCATTCATGGTAAGAAGCAGTAGATTTATTTATTGTGAATCATTTACTCTCTGTTGTGGTAAAAATGAGTAGATGAAATTTAAAGTAGTAGACAGATTAAAACGAGCTTACCCTATACGGCTCTTAAAGAAGAAACAAAGATCGTGAGCAGATACTATAGCAAATGACTGTATGAGCTATTATAAAAGTGCCAAAACAAAAACAGACTATACACGACTCTTTAACCCTACAGTTACCATGCACCACTAAACAGGGTTCCCTTTAACGCCACAAATAATTACAACCGTGAATTTACTAATTACTATCCTGATTAACCCTCAGTGATGACGTCAGTACACCCTACTGGCTCTGAGGAATATTTAAAAACTGACTATACGTGGTCAAATTATTAAGTACGATGCATGTACATACTTTTTAGAATTTGAACATAGTTACGGAAAATATTAGCAAGTGTAAATCATTGGTCAAACAAATCGATCGGTCGTCGTTCTCGGTTCACACATTCGCGACCGCTGACGTGAATCCGCGTCATTTTAAATTCTATTCCTGATTGCCGCTGACGCGAATCTGACGTTTTATTTTAAACAACACATAATTGCAACATTGATATTCCAAAACAAATTTTATCATTTTTATCCTTGCTTCAGCGATACAAGTTTGCGGCAACCAGCTTCAGAATTTCATTATTTCCGCCGGTACTCGGTATTAGAAACGGAAAAATGTGCCGATCGCGAATGTCTTAACACACTATCGGCGGGTAGCACCACGACCCTGACTCACACGTCATGTCGTTGCTTAACAACCTGAAGGTTGCTTACAAAGAATTGTGCAAAACAAAATATTCATTTCATGAAAAAAAAACAAGCATTGGTAAGTGCTTTACTAACGCTTAGCGTACGTTCTGCATAAAAGGTATTGGCTAAAGGCCGATTGGCGCCAGTCCGTGGAAAAGGTATTAATACCCTTCCGGCCGATAGTGTGTTAATATAAAATATTCCAATTTCCACCCAGTTGATTTCACATTGATGTGGGGAAAAGTGGAGTTCGGTTTCGCATCGGCCACCCGGTAGATCCGCGAAAGAAGAGGCTCGCGAGCCAATAGAATAGCGGACGTCGGGAGCGTGGTTGCACGTGGCCGGAATCGCTCGAATTGTCGCGAGTCCTCGAGCCGGGCTTATTTACACTCCATCTGGAGTACGCCTCTAGAATTTGAGCGCATCCGGCGAACGCGGAAGCCGTGGAAGCCTCCGCTCGAGACCTCCGCTCCGACTCCGCTCGGCGGTGTCTCGAGCGGAGCCGAGCCACTCGCGGACGCCACTTGTCCCTGAGAATTCCAGGACAAGTGGCACGACTCTCGCGGGCCGCACGACGCTGAGAGCCGAAGGAAGCAAGGTGAAGCAAGGTGAAGCGAAGTGTGGTCGTTCCCGTCTACATATATACCTGTTCCATCCTCCACGACGCGACGCGACGCGGCGGCGGCGGCGACGCCGGCGGCTGCGGCTGCGGCTGCCTCCTCTGTCCTCGTGCTCTTGGTCCTCGTCGCCGTTCCTCTCCTCTCCGCGACGCGGATCGCCGGCATAGAGACGTGCACGCCGGCTATTCAGCCGAAGCGGGTTAATACCTCGACATTGTGGACACAAGTAATGGCGGCCTTTACGCTTCAGAACGTTCTAGCGGAATCGAACCGATATCCACCTTTCCGGACTCTCCTCTGTCCTCCGCGACCTCCTGCTCCTCATTCCTTTTTTTTTCTTTCCACGAGATCCCCCACCTTGCCACCCGACTATTTATTGCCGAGCTGATTTACCGCCTGTATTTGGAACTTTATAGTCCGAGACGCATTAGCGGACGGTTTAATAGCCGTGGATATTCGGCTATCGGTGCCTCCGTTAAGACTCTTCTTTTTTCCCTCCATCCTATTTATTGGCATAATCGGCGTTTACGTATGCGAGATAGAAGAAGTACAGCCTGAAATATAACGGTCTCCGATGGCTCTTCTTTGTTTATTCTCGGAATCTCGCCGTTAACTATCTTCACGGGGGATCTAAACGGCCTTTTTAAGTATCGACGAACAGGTGTTCCAATTGAAACGTTCGCGTGACTGAGGATAAATTTAATAATACAGCGTTCTGATGTTAATGCCCCGAGTGACTTAGGTGGCCGATTTGAATTTGGGATAGTTGATTGGAATTAATCACAGATTTAAGGCCTTCGCGGCCCCATCGTTTCGGGCCTTCGGAATTCCAACGTTTCGCAAACATTGCAGCTAGCTTCAGTTGGTCCTCGTCAGGGACAGGTGACACGTCTTGCGTCACGCTCTTGGTGTAAAAATCAGGCGAGTCCATTTTTCAGTGAAATTCTACATGATAAATTCTACATGTTTATTTACATATTATTACTTACAGTGATTTCTCTATATACGTCGCCAAGGCCTGGACGATAAGCGCCGCGGAATTATCCCCACTACGAAGCTCGAGAGGCCTCGGACGCCAAATAAACATAACACGGTTACGATACGTCTCCTGGAGGATACACGTCGCTGGCGAGACCCGCATTGTTGACATATATCGAGAATTCACTGTACTCCTGATTATTTAGTGCCAAGAATCACAATTTTCAAAATCTAGACATACCTAGCCTTTGCTGCAAGATTTTCTTTTAAGAAAGGACTTACACCTGAAAGCCTGGAGACTGAATATCGTTTGATTATAGCAAGTCATCGATTCGGCTATCAGTCATCTTAACAGCGATCGATCTCCCCGTCGTTGAGAATCGATTTCGTTGACGTTCGTCTAAAATCCACGGAGGGTCTTTTTCTGCGCGGCCGATTATCATACATCAGGGTTAATCGAAGGACCCCGCGGAACAATGCCCTCATTCATCCTAATCAGAGGCTGAATGCCCGGCCGCGAATAAAACCACGGGTATATTTATCGACGTCAGCTCTAAATCCATTAATTCGATTCCGCATTATGCAAATTCGCGGCGCGAGCGAGCGAGCCCGGCAGCGTTCTCGGCCGAAGGCTCGGCGTCTTCAACAGGCGGACGTGGGCGAGACACAGGCCTGGCCCCGCTACTTGTAGCTCTCATTCGAGCTCCCGTCGGATTCGTTCAAACAAATTCGACTGTTCGAGGGTCGCGTGGGTGGCGGCGGCTCGCCGCGTACAACAAGCACCGACACACGCCGCGACTCGTCCTTTTCCGCGGAAACCACCGACAGACCCGGGGACAGGCTCGCGCGACGGTGTCGACGTAATTGAAAAATGGTATGCTTCTCTTGCCGGAGAAAGTGGAGGATTTCTTGCGCGATTACTTAACGTTTCGAGATTCCTGCCGCGGCGAGGCTCCCGGGAAATCCGTCCGAGAAACAAGCCTCGGACGAACCGCGGGAAATTTAGAACCGACCACGCTACTTTTTTTCTGGGGCACCGGGCTATTTGCGGAATTCGACAGACTTTGTTGCTTTCACCGCTTCTTGCGCGGTTCTGCGTTTTGTCAACGGATCTTTTTGCGAAACAAAAGTTTCTCTGTCAGTTGTGAGCGACAGAAATAATTTTCTCTTTCAATAATCCCAATATGTAGAAAATAGTGTGTAGTGTTCTTTTAACACGTTCGGCGCCGCGGCACCCATATGTGGGTGACGGAATTATTTGTCCAGGTTTTAAAATTAATTTTTATATTAATATATTGATTGTACCAAATTTTATTAGGATCTGTGAAATGCAAGAAAGTTGGAGGATTGCTCAATATCATACATGTAATTTCTTTGAATTTTTATTTCATTAGATAACACTTTGATTTTATGGAATTTTTGGGGTTTCTAGTTGGGCGTTCAAAGTGTTAATGTCTCCGCAGTTTTGTGTTAAATTAATCAAACCTGCAGTCTGTTTTCTGTTCAGGGAATTTTCAGAATGTTTTTTGACAGTTAAATTGAATCAGAGTTGACTGACATTGAATTCTGGGGGTGATCTAGTTTTGAGAACAATTTTAACTCGTGGGAACTGTACAGAACCTGTTGATGTTAATTTATATATTTCAGCAAGAAAAATTGAAAGCGTGTGAGTAAATTGTTTTATTTTTCTGTTAAGCAGGGATTCAAAAATAGATTGATCTCCTTGCGAAACTATTGAAGAGGATCAACACTAAACGCACCACCACCGGTCAAATGACCGGTTCTAGATTTTTTGTTTGACAATTTTTGAAATTATAAAGATGCTTTCATGAGCAACGATTCAATAAATATCTTTAGTAGAGCACGCATTGCAATAAGAACCGCGCAAAGTCTAAATAAATTAAATCTTGTCATTTTTATAAGTCAACATGTACCTGTTACATTTATAGCTCGGTGCGTTTAGTGTTAAAAAAAACATTCCAAAACCTTAAAATCATGCGATACTTTCTACGATTCTAACTCTAAAAAATGTGAGAACGAAACTATGGAGAACACATGGCAAACATCAAGGAAGAATGTCTAATGTATTCAAAGAATTCGAGAAGAGCCCAGAACATATTCAGGTGGCATAAATAATTTCGGAAATATCGGTACAAACAACGAATTAACTTGTAAAGGCAATTAATGAGAACGAATCGGCGAATTTCCCTGAAATCTTATAAATTTAATTCCACATTCGCCGGGCGGCGTAAGTACTCTATGACTCACGGCCGACACTGTGCATAAAACATGGCAGCGGACTCGATCAACATTATAAGTCAGCCGGGGAATATACAGCGCGAATAAAACGACATTTTTAAGGCATGATTTATATCATAAAGTTGTGCCAAGCTAGAAACTATGTACTAAAGCCGCAAACGAGAGAAGGCAAACGCTGTTCGCCGGGGACTCATCTACAATTTGCGAATCCGGTGATTAGTTATATAGTCTCGTAAATAAATCGCGACTCGGGCGACTCTTAACAAAGACGATCCGTCGACGCGAAACCTATCAGCAACATTAATTTATTTCTGTTTCTACGTGTCTCGAAGTGACGACCACGGCAATGAGATTGGAACGAGAGGAGACGAGTTTCCAACCAGCCATAAAATCTCTCGGCGCCGTGTGTTCCACTCATTAACAGACACCTGTTCCCTAGAATCGTTTCCTTTCATCCCGTTTGTCTACGACCCACCGTCGGCTGCGCGGGCAACGTTCCCGTGCTCGAATGGGATTAAAACGATTCGTTTGCTCGTGGCTCGGGGGGGGGGGCTCGGCCAGACCACTCAGCTATTTCCATCCGCTATTAGAATTCGTTTACCCGCGAAATCGCGCTGATCGAGCGGTGCTTTCTCCTCGGAACAAGCGAAACAGCCTCGAGACAGGCAACCCGTTCGACGTTGCTCGCCGAACGTGATACACCTGCGCGGGTGTTACTAATTAGAAACCGCCGACGAGAGAACGCACGCGACGTGCACGTGCCTCGCCGCGAACTGTTTTTAATCGCTCCGCGAAATGAGAATTAATTCCACAATCACCAGGGACACGTTCGTCCAGCACATTTTTCTCGGCGGAGGAATGCTCAACGTTTCACCTAATCACTATGTAACAATATTAAATGTCAAACAATCGTATAATTGCGTCAGCGGTTTTAAGACTCGGTTTCCCAGATCGAAGTGCGCTTTATGTTGAACCGATTCTCTTCTATTCATTCCTATCGATAGAATTCTTGACGGCTGTATCCGAACGAAATCATTTTCTTCTAGATAAAAGTATTGAAAGAATTGATTCATTATTCGGGACACCATATTTCTGAACGAAAATGCCATTAAATGTGCTATTTTAAATGTATTAAATATATGCTAGATGTGTAGCTCGATTTTGACCGTGTAGACAGTTTTTAATTTGCACAAAAATCCGTAGCCTGAATCGTGAATTATAAAATCTCAATCTATGCACATCCAACTTTCAGAAAAGTGTCGAACGAATTAGATTATTTTTGAACTCATTTGATCGAACCGCTGCATTCTCCGAAGAAGTGAAATGATTTATTATAATCGTGTATCCATACCCTGAAGAGTGTCCACGTTTCTCTTGGCATGGGCCGTAAGCAGGTATAAAATTCGTGTCGAACGGGCCTGAAGTCCCGATCCCGTGTGCAGCACCTCGTGGGAACGAGGCGCGCGAAGCACGGAAGCGTGATGCGAGATGAACAGCCGTGGCAGGGGAGGGATTCACATTTTCGTACGATGATAAATGATCTCATCACCGGCATTTAGAACGCTGCGAGGTGTCGGAAGGCCGAAACGAGCTAGGACAAGGGATAGGCAACGAAGAACGCGGAGAAGAGAAGCAAGAGGAGAGTAACCACGTTTGAACGCGATTAAGGGTAAAGGGGCATAGATCGTATTCCTCGTGGATCAAAAGCGAGCGGGACGAGGCCTGGAACGAATCATAACTGCGGTAGGATAACCATTAACACCGATAGTTGCCTCTAATTGTCTGTTCATTAACCTTCTAACTGGGAAGACTGGTCGGTGTTCGTGAAACGCCGTGAATTATGCACTCCGCGCCGCGGTAATTATGCTACAGTATTTTTGGCTGTAACGTATTGGCCTGGCAGCGATTTTTACCCGATGCGCCGACGGATAGATTTTATAGAACCGGTTCGACGCGTTAAAGTTGTTTCTTGTGTTAATTTAAGACATTGTTCCTGATATATAATGCACTTTGCGATGGATATAAATAGGCATTATTGCATTCCATAAAGCAGTATTAGTTTATTTATGCGTTACCTCTTATTTTCAATTAGAGGTCCTTGAGAAATTGAGGATACTGGCAGACACATTGCTCAAAGTGAAATAAAATGGAAGATCGTAGATCAAATTTGGAGGGATTGTTATAAACAGAAGAATTCAATCTTTAGATCCATAGTAGCCTGCTACAAATTTTTCACTGTTCACGGAGACGTTTAAATTTGCAGAATTTTCCGAAAAGAAATGGTCTCGTCACTTTCCCATCCACTACATGATAATAGACAATCCAGGAAGAAAATGATCAGATCATTGTGAAACAATTTTTCACGTCACACGATTTTTCCACGAGGTTATAACAATGTGAACATCGACGATACTTCGCGAACAAGTTAGCGAACCCCCAATTGCCGATGTGTCTGTATATATTGATCGAATCAAGTTAATTATCCAAGATCCATTTGCGAAGACGGGCAGTTCGGAATCGTTAGACGTTCATTAGAAGAATGATTGCGATTCGCCGGTAGAACAAACGAAGGAAGAGGGGACGGCCGTCAGGTCCCAGATTCTATCAGCAGCGCGGAGATTGCGTTCGATGTTATTACCATGAAATCGAGGGGAGCGAGAGCGGGACGTCCGGGCGGTCTGTCGGCGAAAAAAGGAAGGAAACGGTCCGGGGCGGGGGTGGGGGGTAGGAGGAGGGATCGGTGAAGAGAAAAAGAGATCACGGTCCCGGGGAGCGGAAACAAAAATGGATATAGATTATCGCGAGGATGCGCGGGCGCGGTACTCCGTAATCGTAATAACCAGTTAAACGTTTCGCGACGGAAGAGGCGGCGGCGGTCCTCGAGGTCTGGTGGCGGAGATGAGGCAGGACGTGAGGTCAAAAACTAATATCGAAGCTGGGAGGGCCCCGCAATTGCGGTCGCGAGGACGGGCCCGGCTACCGTGGGCCGCGTTCCCGCGGAACAACTTTGGTCCGTGGCCGGTCGGGGCCATCTTGCCTGCGATCCGCGGGATCGGATCCAATAATTTCGCCGCGGGTAGGACTAATTTTGAATGCCATTAGTTAGCACACGCCGCCTGGGATGATCCGACCGCCGGAACGGATTGTTATTTCATTCGTTCGTTTCGCTCCGCGTCGTTTCACTCCCCCGCGCATCCTCCCCTCCTTATCCCTTTCTCTCGTTCCTCCTATCTCCGCTTCGTTCCCCTTTCTTCCCTTCTTTTTTCAACCTTTGTTCGTGATTGTTGTGCGCTTGCACGTCGCTCCGCTCGCCAATACACTACCGCTACCGTATTATGAGGCCGGACGCCAACGCATTACACGCCGGCCCTCGATCGTACCCTTCTCTCCCTCTCTCTCCCTTTCTATCTTTCTTCCTCCTCCTCCTCCTCCTCCTCCTCGCCCTCCCCCATTGATCCCTGCACGCGTCCTCTTTCTCCTTTCTCTTTCTCCATTTTTTTTCCCCGCTGAGCATCCCCTACCTCGCCGCATGGCGCCACATCTGATTGAATCGAGCCTCCGCTCCGAGGATACTATGCTCGTCAGGAGGCGCGCGTCGCCCGCGACGCGAATTCCGCGGGATCGTTTCTGCCGACCATTTCCCAGCGACGATCGGTACGCATGGTATTGGGTCACTGGGCGCCGCGGATCGGGATCCCTTTTGTTCCACTGCCGAACAGTGGGCGATCACGACAGCCAGCGATACGTTCCTGCGGCTCGCTGATGCTCTGACGCACCTGTGTCCCACGAATTAAATATCTCCTCGGACTTGTGCCTCGCTCTCGTGGGAATCGAGGAGGCTGCGTGGGCAGAGGGGGTGATCAGACTTCGAGGAGGAAGTTGGGATCCCGGTGCGAAAATTCGGTAAGTGTGGATTTCGGAAATCGTTTAATTCTGGTACCGAACGATCCGCGATACATCAAACTGCACCGTCGTATTTTCAGTTTCATTTTGCGGATTTTTATGCGTTAGCGCAGAAATTGGCTGGGTGAAATATAAAGCAATAATAGATTAGAAATATTTTAGACTGTCGGTACGTTGTTTCTAGTGTGTTAAAATTGTGAAGGAATCAATTTTTCTTTTTAAGATTTTACAGAATTGATTAAAAACAATTCTATACTTTATTAACCCTTTGCACTCGGAGGGGGTACCCTCTAAGGGGACATGATGTGTCTAGAATCGATGGCTCCGAGTGCAAAGGGTTAAAAAAAGGTGCTGAATATATATTTAAAATCGCATCGAGCTCTAAATCAGACAATAAATATTGTCCAGGGGATACAGTGTGCAGTCAGTCGGCAGTCGGCGGAGAAATCGCCGGCAAAGGCGGCCGGCGAGGCGCGTGTATGAATTTCTTTTTCATAAATAAACCATCGAAAGTGAAGATTAGCATGAACAGAGAGCCGCTGGCACGCGAGGAGACGCCTCGCCCCGGTGTTCCCCAAGCGGTCTGTCGGCTCGGATCGCAGCATCGGCGGGCGATCGTCATTCAAGTCAGCGGCCAGGTCTACAATGTCCAGCGCGTTTATTTCGAGATTATCGGTCGATCAGCGTGCATCGTCATTCTAAGCGCGACACGTTCGCCGCGGACATTTCGCTACGGTTCCACCGTGTAGACGGCGGAAGCGACGGGGGAGGTTTTGTACGGGGCAGGGGAGTGCGAGGGGAGGGAGGTCGCAAAAGAGACCGCGAAAAAAAGAAACGGCAAATTTTCACCGCGGCTCCGTTGCTGCTCCGCTCTTTTACGTAATATGATTTTCAATTGCACACGCCCATCACGTATCACGCCGCCTTTCTATTCATATAATCCTGGCCGTGTGCGCGTGCGTGTACAGGCTCTCCCGCGGACCATGAGAAGAGGTATGAAAGAGAGGGGGAGGGGGCAAGGCACTTTTGATTATCGAACCTCGGCTATAGTGAAAGAGAAAGAGAACGAGAGAGAGAGAGAGAGACGCGTTCAGGCATAATACCAACATACCCGAGCTTCTTAGTGGGTATGCATTATAATGCATCTACAATGCACCGGCGCGGTGCACATCAAAGCCGGCTACGTGAGCGACTACGTACCCGTGTACGGGCAATACCCGGCCGCTTATGCTGCCGATACGAACCGCCTAATGGCCGACCGATCCATCGCTCGGCATCTGCCCCGACGCTATTCTTCCGTAGCTTTTCCGTGACTTCCTTTCCGCGGCTACCGTAGCGAGCCAACTTCCACCCCGGTGGAATTCCGTCGAGCGATGGATTCTTGTGGTTCGTACGGGCCGGCTCTTCCGGGAGTGGCTAATTAAACGCCGCGATCAACGGTCAATGATCCTTGACACGGGAGATGCGGCTGCGATGCGCGATTATCGGGAAACCAGAGATGATACCGGCGCCCTTAAACCGCGAACGAGCGTAGCCACGACGACGGCGGAGCATTCGAGAGATTGCCGGATGGTTATGCTTGCCTCGGTGCTCCGAAGTAAACAAAGAGGTTAAGTAGCAGTGGGGGCAGATCGGGCAAGATGACTGGACTAACTGGAAATTAATGGAACTTCCTTATTTCTTTGCGTTTCAGCGAAACTATCTTAACCCTCAACTAGCTACGTATCTGTACGACCGTTTCGTTTGTGAGTTTCAGTTTTATGGATTTTACACGAGCTTGCAACTGTCAGGTCTGGGGAACATCTTCTACGCCATCGCTCCACTACTCCCTCCAGTGCTCTAGTAGTTCCCCTACCACTGGCCTGGAAAACATGTTCCCCGCCGATGCTATACTGGGACCTAGTACAGTTCCTGGCCAAAAGATTAGGATCACTTCTAATTTTTCGAATAAAATGAAAATGCCCTTATTTTCCCTTTAAAATCAAAAGGCCAGATTTCGAAAGACGTAGATAACTAAATTGTTTGCTTGCTACTTCAGAAATCAGATATTCCTCGAAGCACGCTTCAGACACAGAGGTCCGCTGTCTCGTTGAGAAATCTCGTGCAGAATCTACGACTCGAACTACAATGACGCGAGGACAATATCAGAGGTGACGGTGGGTCCGTCTTTTTCCAGTTCAGCTGTGGAAGTGGCAATTCGCGGGAACGCGAAAAGGCAGCGTCCAGCTTCCGCGCTACGTAGCCGGCCGTTTCCGCCGGCTTCCGTAGGCTCCGACGGTCTATAATTTGTGCGGTCGTGCCCGGGGGATCCGGCGAGCGGTCTCCCTCCTCTTCGTGGGCCCCATCGTCCTCACGGAATGATATTCCTTCTCCCCTCGGTGAACACGGGGGAAAAAGGAACCCCTGATGTCCGGTAGCAGCCACCGGGCGCCGCGCCACTATCGCTCGCAATTACAACGCCCGTCGGCCGTTTTTAATCTCGAACGACCCGGCAAAAAACGTAATCACCTTTTTGCCGTCGCGATTACGCGGGCCCGGAGCCAAGGCCCGGGCCCGACGTCGATCCGGGGGCCCGCGATGATCCCCACGCTCGAAATTGGCAGCTCCGCCCCCGCGTCCACGTCCACTCTCCCCGGGAGAGGGGAGGGGGGGATAACGACCGGGCTGTATGCAAATACGGTATGCGAATTGGCGGGATTTCGCGGCGGATTATTATATTGCCTCGTTCCCGAAATTACCCACGTAACTCATCACGCCGCGCAAAAAGATTTCACGGTGACATTATCGGCCGAGCCGCTCACAGAAGAGTTTCTGACAGCTTTTTAATGGCCGCGCCGTCTATTATACCCCGATCGCCGCTGTCTAATAGGCAGAGCAGTTTGCGGACGCGGTTCCGCGTATCTCTTTATATGCGTGCGCGTGGTACGTAATTACTCGAACGACTTTAGAAGCTCGGAGGATAGGCTGCCGGGATTCGAAAAATCAGCGATTTTTTCGTTCTAATGACGCTCACCAGAACGACCACCTTTTACTTTGATTCAGCGCTTTCAACCTTTTTTGCCGAGACATTTTGGTTGAAGATGGTCGAGCTTTTTATTGAATAAGAGTTACGAACAGGTGAATTTCGTGATAAGTTGAAACTTTGTCACACACACCGCAAGATAAATTAGCAATTTTTATCTGAACAGTGCTTATCAAAATAGCAACCTGTATATAGATGTAAATATATTAGGGCGACCCATAAGTAGTCAATTATTTTGAAATCTAAAACAAACTTTGTAGTACATTCAAGTTTTTATTTCTTAATTTATTATATATAATCTCCATCATTGTCAAGAACAGTTTGCCATTGATCGACGAATATTCTCGTTGGACCCAGATAATTGATGCGGTACTCATATTCCTTGCCTATATGCCTTTCTCACTTCGTGTAGGTGCCTTTCTATAGTTGACCATGTGGACCCAAGGCATCTGGATAATTCTTGTATACTTAATTTTGGATCAGCTTCCGCTAGAGATTTTAGGGTGTCATTATCAAATTCAACTGGTCGTCCACTTCGAGACCTGTCAGAGAGATCAAAAGAAGTATGCAATTACGAATATGATCCTTGGAAGGTACGAACGCCGTCATTTTATTACAGAGTTGTAAAAAATATTACACTTTTTAGAATATTTGGAACACAGGCTGCTTCACCGAAAACTGTAAAAGAATACGGGTTTCCTCTTCAACGATCGGTACAGAACTAAAGGCGAAACAAATTCTTTGCAAATAATTGATTACTAACGGGTACCCCTAATATAATTGTTTTGAACATTTCCGCCGAATCTCCTTTTCCTTTGTCTAACAAACTGTGATCTTACTAACTCAATCAGCGCATGACGTCTAAACACGTTGCCTGTGGAATAAGTAAAAATTGTCCCCGCCAGGATGTTCGATTTTCCCACCAGAAGTCAAATAGAAATCCCGTGGAATATAAAATATTGTAATAGAGTTATTTATGCCGACGCTAAAACGGAAAATGAATGGTGGGTTTCCAAGAGCTAGCATAAGATACGATGTCTCCGCAACGATCGCTGTAGGAGGATACGTTCGTAGAAAAACGCCGGCCACTGTGTTCGTATAAAATTTCGCAGCCGGATACGCTATCCCCTGGGAATAATTCATCGGCGACTGTAGCTGGTTCATTGGTTCGACACGTAACTCCCATGGGCCAGCTCTCCCCCGCACGATAGGCTGACTCCCGCGCGGAGTCAGTCCCGCGGTTTTACCTGTAGCTACGACGGCGTAAGGTGTGAGCCGGGTGTCGGCGATCGTGGAGGCGTCATTGTCGTGTGGTTTCGTTCGTTTCACCGATTACGTCAGAGCGTATGACCAAACGGACGACTATCGAGCGTAAATAGAAAGCAAACGGCGACGAATCGAACGCTGCACAGCCGATCATTTGTCAAGCGCTGCGCTGGCTCGCGTGCGCGCGCGAGAGATGGGAGCCCCCGAGAGTATAGTATCGCGGTCTAAACGCAGGATTATCGGCGAGGATGAAGGCGCTACCATCTAGAGGGGGGGGGCGAGAAGGGGACGAGACGCGACCCGCGCCTACCGTATCTCGCCTGGGAGAGTGATATTTCTATCGTCGACACCGATGCAGGAACGTGTTAACAATCCTTGCCTCGGCGAGCGGCGATTGATGGCCGTAGAAAAGCGGATTTATTAATCCTGACTATTATCAGTGTTCGAGGCGCGACGACTCTATCGATGGCTCGCGAGGACCCATCGCTACCCGACACCGGTCTCACCTTTCCAATTTCTAGCCTCGCTGACCAATCGGCGCTGTCAAAACCCCCAGCACTTTCGGAAAGGTCAACCTGCCGAGACTGATGCGCAACAACCCTCGACCCGCTGTCCCCACGAGGTTATCACGATTTTTGAGAACCACCTGCGGGGTTATGGAATGTGGATGATGGGTCTGGAAGGGACCGACCAGAGGATGACTAAAAATTACCCGACCAGTCGGAAAAATCTAACTTACCACTATCGAAGCATTTACTTTATTAATCTTTGATCTTGGGGGCTGGTGGCTTCGAGGTTAGTAGGTTCAAGATTTATGCTTGACACCCCTGTCACAGTGACACTTTGTTCTTCCAAAGCTTGTTTTTTAAATAGAAATTGTTGAACCATTTAACCACCACGGCTATCACTCGTGGGTGAAATTTCATTAAACTTCCAAAGTCATTTTTCTTATAATTTCTTCAAGGAACCAAAGTTCCCTAGGGTCTACAATGTGCATAGTCATAACTAGAATCCAGACCTTGCATTTATGGCGTCTTGCAAGACGCAATGTATGTTAAGAAAATTTATAGTATTTCTATTTAATATTTACCAGAATATACTTTCCAGTCAGTAAAATATATTTTTCCCTCCGTCAGAATCTTTTAAAAAGCCTAGCAAACATACTGTAGATCTCCATGCAATTTCCCACGTTCACAGTGTATCTCATAAAAATTGAATCGAGAGAGAACCAACCCAAAAATGTAGACAGTCCTTAATAAAACAAACTTAATAAAGCGGTTTCCCTGTATTTTACGAATATCTGCCCACCACTGGCGCACAAAGATCCGCAGTCTAATACCGACACAAAGGATCATTATCGTTTCCTAACGAACAACAGGCAGGCTTCGTAACCCGTGAAACAATCACCGGCGTGTTAACTAAAAATCATTGCGCCGCGATTCCAGCTGGTTGCCCCGTCGATCCGAGGAAGGAAAATGACGCGTGAAATTGACCCGACGTCAGCGTGTCCGGGATTCCGCCAATCGGCGTCGAGCGATCGCGTCACGAGTGAATCCCGTGAAACGATCGCGGATCGACAATACCGTGGCCGGTGTCTCAGTCACCTGCTGGTCAAGTTAGAATGCGTTTACGTAAGTAAACGACGGCGCGGATTGGTCGCGGGCTCTCGTGGAAAGAAGCGCTCCCAGAGAAAGACAGAGGAGGATGCTCTCGGTGGCTGGAGAGGGTACCGCTGGAACCGTCATGCCGATGTCATTGTAGCGGGTGATTTATAGCCGGTTCGCTCGGTCCGACCGTCGCCGCTGGAAAATCGTTTGCGTTGCGCAAAATTTAATAAAGCAATCCACGCATCGACGTCTCGATTCCCCCGGTGATCTTAAGAGAGGAACGCGGGTCCGCGGGGCTGGGGCGAGGGACGCGGATGGATCATCTGATAATTGCGCAACGTCGCGCACTGGATCCACCGTTTCCTCCTCGGCGTGATCAACGCGCGTCCCCGGGAAAATCGCGACGCGTCTGCAGCCGCGCAATACCCGCGACTCGGTGTAACGACGATGTTCGCTGATAAGCGTGTCGCGAACCCGACTGGCGCAGTAATTAATAATTACCGCGACGAGGGACAGTGATAGAATGCCCTCGCTCCTTTGAGAAATTAGGAGCGACGGCACTTGGACTGGCTGCGACTGGAACTTGTTCTACATGCTCGCTCAAAGTTGAGGATTTAATAGGCGTCGTCCTTAATCACGTTGAGTTATCTGTTCATTACCGGGGCTCGGTTTAACCACGGATTAGTAGGAAACAAAGGTGCGGTGGTGCACTATGATGATATAATCGGACAGCTACCTGTACTACAATCGTCTTTTATTTCGAACTTCAATAGATCAACACGGGAACAGTCACACGAGTGATCTTAAAAGTCACATGAAATAATAGGATGAGAATAGAAAAGACAAAGTTTATTGTAACCAGACTGTGAATCTTTGTACGACTGTCAATTGCATGTCTAAATTAATATTAATGCTCAAAAGTATCCGGACACTTGCGAAATATGTATTAGCATTGCATACAAGTTATTTCAGTGCCAAAAATAGTGACTAAAATCGATTTTTACTAGTTAAAAATTACGTATGTTACCAATACTACGCTAAAATTAAATACGAGATTCATCGACGTATCCATTCTGGAGTGTTCTGATACTTTTGATCGGTAGTGTCTGGCAACAACAGAAGACATACACCGTGTTATGTTTACACTGTTCGATGTCCGAAGCCTCTCGAGCTTCGTGGCCCCTCACGACATATATTTCGCGACAGTGGGGATAATTCCGCGACGTTTATCGTCCAGTCCTTGGCGACATATATAGAGAAATCACTTCGAAGTAGAACTTCGTTTCAATGTAGAAGAAAGAAATAATCCCTGTTCAAATTAATCACGAACCTGCCGCAATATTACAAAAGAAAGGGTTGGATCAACACAGTGTTGTAAAGATGGCCGTGTCCAGCTGTTCAAGCCACACGCAGTCTCGCAACATCAAAAACCCGGTCAGTAAAAAAACCGCTAATGACAATCGAATTAATTGATCGATGACAGAAATCGCGTGAAAAGTCGTAAAGCAGCGACCAATTAAACCTTTCCTGTCGTTTCGCCGGTAAATTAGCGCCGCGAGAGAAAAGGTAGGGCCGTCCGTTTCAGCGGGCCGTTCTCCCTAACAACCGGGATGTTTATCTCCAAAAGGCGACACACGCAGACACACAATTATTTACGCGGCAGGCGTAAAGTGAATCGAATTATCGCAGGGTAAAGGGTGTCGGACGCGTCTCGAGCGTGGAGCGCGGAGTCGAGCGGAGTCGAGCCGAGCCGAGCGAAGGCGTCCGATAATTCATTATCTCCGGGGCCCGGTCTCGTCTCATTTTCGCTGCACGGGGTCCTCGATCACGCCTAACGGCATCCCATCGGCGTAAATACGTTGCGTAATTAATTTCGCGCAAACCACGGGCTCGCCGGCGTTATATTTATAGCGGTGCATTAACCCCGTGTGTTTTATGCGCCGGCTCGGAGGAGAGCGGTGGTCCCGTGCGATATCCATGGAAAAGAAGAGTGAGGGAGAGAGAGAGGAGAGAGAGGAGAAAAAGGGTGAAGAGTCTTTGATACTCCCCGAAGAAGAATCCGAGCTGCACGATATCGAAGAGAACGCGGGAGGGGATGCAACTCCCGACGGTCATGGAACACCAGGTGAAAATATCGATAGGGGGTCAAGCTAGGTTAGTTAACGCTCTCTCTCTCTCTCTCTCTCTCTCTCTCTCTCTCTCTCTCTCTCTCTCTCTGCCTTTTCCTCCCCCTCGGATTGCGATCCCCAACCCCTCTTTTTCGCCTCTCCTCGTTCCTCTTCCTTCGAGACCCTCATTTTTCTATCCTCGTCCGGCGTAGGCGTGGAACCTCGTGGCAAGTCCACACGGTGGACCACTGACTGCGCACAATTAGGCCTCGGCGCAGAACGAATTCATCTTCGTTGGGTGCGCGAGACTCCGGCCAGTTCGGCACGATCGATTATCAATCATTCTACCGCGCGGCCTGCCCCGGTCCACGATCCGGCCTGCTCAACAACCGCAGAAAAAAAGTAGACTGTGCAGGTTCTACACCGTCGCCCGGTCCACCGTTCTGGCCCCGCAGGGTGTAGCCACCCCCGCAACCGGCTGCTCGTCGGGTTTCGACGTTTCCTGATGGACGTTTCCAGTGCCCCACGGGCTCGCACGCCGATTGGGATAAAGTGGCTGTCGGGATTCATAATGATCGGCCACGTGTGGCGGGCTTTATCGGCCCCTGCCCTGGAAACTCGATCCCCCGCCCCTCCGCCCCGCGTGATTTATCGATCCGACTCGTTTTCACAGGCATTCGTGACGATTCCGGAGTGACGGCCTGGAATTCCTCGATCACCCGAACTTGATCGATTCGGAGATCTTTCACCGACGCGATGGCCGAGAGACTCTCGATTTTTACGGCTGAGCGAGATGGCGGCGGTAACTGTTAGTGGAAACTCAAATCTGTCTCGAGATTTCATTACTTGAACACATGCAATATCACAGTATATTTAACTCCATATTTTACATCAGAAGTGGTACTATATTTTCGATAATGCAACTCGGGGTGGTTCATGGAAACTCACATCTGATGCTGGTTTCCATTACTTTGCAGCACACGACGCAAATTCACAAGTTTCAGTAAACACATTCCATATAACAGCGCATTCAACTCCATATTTTAGGTTAGAAGTTATTTATGCATTACTATATTTCCAATAATGTAACTGGGGGTGGTTCATGGAAAATCAAATCTGATGCTGGTTTCCATTACTTTGAAGCACACGAGGCAAATTCACAGTTTCCGTGAACACATTGACTATAGTACAGTAAATTCTCAATATATGTCAACATCACGGGTCTTACCAGCGTCATGTATCGTCCCGGAGACATGGGCCGTGTTATGTTTACATTTCACGGCGTTCGAGGCCTCTCGAGCTGTGCGGTCCCTCACCGGGTATACTACGCGGTAGTGGGGATAACTCCGCGACGTTTATCATCCAGGCCTTGGCGACATATATAGGGAAATCACTGTACTACGTTCAACTCCATATTTTACATTAGAAATTGTACCAACTATAGGTATTTCCAATAACTGGTAAGAAATATTGTGACACCCATCATAATCATAATGTTTCGAGAAAAAGAGCGAATAATGCAAGGGTTTGTTATTTTACAATTTTTCAAGAGCCATTTTTATTCAATTTGCACGCACGCTTTTTAAATACATGAAAGTTGAGGCTTTCACGGAGAACATTCTCAACTTCTTCAATATCGTTACGTATTTGCAATTCATTGGTCATAAATCGCTGTGCATGTATTAGCCGCGAGAAGCCTAATTCAAGATCTGTCGCCTCAATATGGAAACCTGTGACTGTAACATTTACAATTTCCCGCTCGATGATATTTTTCACCTCGTCGCCGTGGAAAAACGACGGCCACGGTTGCAACGTCGCGCGCATGTTCGCTTGATTAATAGACACTTTCCAAGAGCATGGAAAAATCTGTCGATATAAATGGAAATTAGATAAACCGTGAACAGTTGCCATCCTCCATCTTGGAAAACCTTGAGTGGTCAGGTTTGATCCTGCTGGACTGTTGTCTGTTGGGATTCAGAGAAAAACGAGAAGTCTCACAATGAACGTTGAATAATTCTCGCATTTGCACGCAGGTGCCATTGAGAACGGGCCTTCTATTCGAAGCAACAATTGCTGGTTTGCCCTGCTCCCAATTTCTTCGAGTTGCAAATCAATGGTAACAATCAAACTCATTCCATTCGATTTTCCTCCAGCGACTTCATCAATTTTCCAAATAAATGTAACTTTTATTTTTAAACACATTTTTTGAAATAACCATCTGATCATCAATTTGAAGTCACCATCATTTACTGTTATACAAATGTCCCCCAATGTGTGACTTTTCTTCAAAGAATGTCTTCAGATTTCTAAAAATCGAGTGGGAACTTTTACAATTGTCTGACACAAATCAATGCGTGCAAAATAAATCATCTGTATTCGCAGTCAACTGGCGAATTGTTCTTGACAATAGGGCGTCAATTAATTCGCGTATTCGCCTAACAATTTGTTTAATGATGTGCAAGGATTAAGCGCGTTCACTGTCATCTCCGGCAATGTTACACATGCAATCCAGACTTTTCCAGCGAGGAGCGATACGTGGTAGGAAGTGATCAGAGGTTTATTGTGTCCCGCAGTCCGCTTTCTAACGTCTCATTCGCTGCCTATGCCTAATTAAGTGAATGAAGCACGGCCGATCGTAAATATCCGACGAAAAATTTCTCTTTAACCTCCGCCGACCCCGAGTCGCAAATCAACCGATCGAAAAAATCCACGCGAACCCTCGATGATAAATTAAAAAGCCGGATGACAAGTAATTCGGTGTCGGGTGCAATCCGCAACAACAATCGGCACAAGGAGCCCCTCCGGGTGTGTTTCCCGGCCGAGTCGAAACCGCCGATTTGCTGTTCGACGATTTCGTAGCCCCGATGAAATGATCGATCGTCGTACAGCCGATTGTAACATGATAGATAGATCCGCCGATTGTTTCTAACGATTCGCCTCAACGATCGTGATCCCATTACTGTGCTCGATGCTTACGCCGCTTCTCGTTTCGATCTCGGGCCGAGAAACGCTTCTGACGGTGATGCAACGGTAGTTTCGATTAAAACGAGCAATTAAGAGCATACGACGAGGATATCATTAGCCCCCAGCTGATCACGTCTTAATAACCTCTCGGTCGTTCTAGATATTTACAGCTTTGTCACCGATCGACGAAGATCCATGGTAATTACAATAATTTTAAACGAACTCCAGGTTAAGATTAAAGTTGCCACCACTGGGCAAATGATCGGTTTCCTATATTTTAATTTAATATATAAAAATCTAAATGAGCACATCCTTGTCATTTTTATAAGACATGCGAGTCGCTTTCAGTGTTCTGCAGGTTCACCGTCGATAGAGCTATTAAGAGCATAAAAGTTCTCAAGAAACCGCCATTTTAGCGCACGTCCAGACACGACTATTCTCCTCGCCGGTTCTCAGCTCTCGAAGGCAATCAATCCTCCAGCCGCGTAAAAGATTCCGCGCAAAAACTGCGACAATTATCGGCCGGCTGATCGAATCGCAGCGAGAGAAAGCTGTACGGCTTTTGAAAAAAAGTCTCGAATCATCACCGAGCAAAGTCACTTTTCAGGCTGTTCTGCACTTTGACACGTCCAGGGGAATGGAGTGTAGGATCCGGCTCCATTCCGTCGGCGTTCAGTCAGGCTTCTGCCGCTCGGGAACCGATGATCCGCAGCTGTCAAGCTATTAGCGCCGGCTCGTTATCATTATCCTGCCGAGTATGATTTTAATTCGAGTTTCACCGGTTGGCCAGTCTCCGCCGGCGCGGCTCGGCTCGGCTCGACTCGGCTCGGCTGCCGTACAAGGAAGCAATCACGGTGAAACGTAAAATTGACACGGGCCGGCGAAACCCCGCGGTGGTTTCGCGCGGGCTTAGAGGATAGTGCAGCGAACACCGGTGCATCCTTGTTCATTGCAATCGGGATTTAGCGACCGTACCCGCTTGACGCAACGCATCCAACGTCGTTGTCCTTCCGCCGGCAATCGTCGCGATTAATCCTCTCTCGAAAACTGCCAATCGAGATAATGGAACGTCTCTCGGGAGGACAGGCCCCGCGTTATGTGTAACGGGGAGAAATTTTCATTTGGCTCCCAGCGACGTGCAACCTCGTCCCGACTTTTGCACGCTGCTCGCAAGCCACGTTGCACAACATGCGCGCCAGGTCCCAGGCGTCAGGATCGCGCCTCCGATGCTTTACGACGATTGACGCTCCGTTCGACTACTTCGTTACACATCGTTAAGCCGCGGATTCTCAGCGCTTTCACGAGCGCCGTTTAACACCGGCACCTACCTGGGATCTTATCATCATAAACAAATCATCTGTCGATGGGCGGCTCTAGCCCCTGTCGCGAAACTGCCGGCCGGCCGCGTCTGGCCCCTGAAGCGCTATTCTACTTAATTGTTTGCCGGAACCCGTCGGGCCCGATCATTTTTCAGAACTCGCCGATTTGGAACACGTGAATCTCAAGCACGCCTTAGGATGCTCTTAGCCGTGTCTAGAATGCTACCATACTCTTATTGCTTCTGTATTCGTCACTTTCGCTCTCATCTTCTTTTTCGCTACTTATTATCACTGACGAAATGTTTTACCAAATGCAACGCACCTCTTTGGTGAAACGTTCCCTTGAAGGGAGTGGGCCACCCCGAAGTCTTAAAATTTAAATTTTCTCATTTTATATGGCGAAAATATCAAACTAAAAGAGACTGGTTTCACGAAATAAGATTGTCACAATTTTTCATTCACTTCAAATTTTGGTGCCATCTTTCTTTTTAAATGATCCAAGGATGTAGGTTCTTGCGAAATATTTATAACCTTCCTGAACCTACGAACATTTTCATGCTGAATTTTTCTATCACAAACGATTCGTTCAAAAGTGTACAATTTCTACAATAATTAGCATTTATTAAAAATCGTAGGTACTTCCCTAGTATATGTAGAAAAATACTTGGTTTTATTCTTTAACTCAAACCGTGGAATCATAATCTACGCGAACGGAGTCGCTCAAATTGTTGCTGCATTAAGAAGATTCCGATTAAGCCGTTCTGTAAAAAAAAAAAATGAAAATTACTCCTTAAAAAATTATTCCTTAAAACTTGTATAAGAAAGCTCGTACTCCAAGTTTTACTTTAATTTCATTCTTTTAGAAGATTGCTATGAATCTAACACACTCAAGGTGACCTAACCTCTTAACAGATGAAAGCCGTGGAGTCTCCGAGTATTATGCTGTGTATCATATTGATTTAATTGTCATGAAGTAAATTGTGTCGCATTGATCAAGTAGAAATCCGCAAAAGGAATTACAAGATACAAGTTGTGCCTGACATTACTCGCCAGTTTGAAGACGAAGCATCCTAGAAAAATGGCGTCGCCTCTTCGGAACAGCTTACGCGGTGGAGCCCGAGGAGGTGTGTTTCTCTAAAAGTCGCACAATATTTTCCATTGTGCAGCGGCCAGAGATTTTCAAGGTTCGAGACAACGGTAGACCGTAGCAGTGAACGTCGAATTCCTTTCGATCTGAAATGTGAGCGGATCATCAGCGATAAAGTAGCTTTCCGCGGCGAGCACGGTTGCAATAAGAAACCGTGATGTGGAGGGGAGGAGGGTGAGTGGGTGGGGGGGGGGATTAAATGACTTCCCACGGGGAGTTATTAGATATGATTCGCGAGGAGCGGTCTCTACTCTCACAATCTAGCAAAAAAAGAAGGGTAGGAGAAATAAAAGATCGGTAACAAGGTGAAAGACGGAACGGTCTATCTCTTTGCGATAGTTACGAGCGTTGTTGCAGTCTGAAACGCAGAGAGCAGAGCCGCGATGTACCCGCGACTCTCTCTAATAAAGTTGTCGCGAGTGGGTTTCACATTGTGCTGCCGGTGGGGACATTAAAGGAAGACGCACGGTGTCTGTCCACGGGACAGGGTCCATCCCCGTCGGTTACAAGTAGAAACCCATTTCGTGGATCGCCTTGTTGTGTAGCGTCCCGTGTACTTTATATGACCACATTCCATCTTTCCCACGATACGCCGCGCCGCGTTGCCCTCCCGATGAAAATCATCCGTTCCGTCATCAACGCGGTCGGGCACGTCGTTCGGCTTTCGCTTGTACACCGGAATCGCCTCCTCGATTTTTTCGCTTTCAACAAATCCGCACTCTCGTTCTTAATGTCTCTATTAAAACCGCTCTTTCCTTTTAATTGCTTCGCGCGAATACGATAATGCTGTGACTCACGGGTTTGTTCGCGTTTGTTCATGCTTTTCCGAGGAACATTCTGCGTGAAAGTTGTTGCGTTACATTTATGTGCTCGCAGCTTATTCAGTTAGAATATTTATTTTCCTGTCAGAGCAAAAACGTCGCATGGAGGAACAGCCTGGATGACATTATGCAAGTTCTAAAAATAGTCTGTCGCTTCCTGGTTCGTTCCGAAACTTTTCCCAATAGCAATATTCTTTGCACTATCGAACCCGTTGAAACACGGATAAAAACCAATAACAGGTTCCAGACGGCAGCTTGTTTCATTCGAATATTTATTTCCTGTCAGAATAAAATTGTCGCACGGAAGAAAAACGCGGAGACGTTATGCAAGTCCCAGAAATAGCTCGTTCGATGATCCCGAAGTCGCATTTTACCTGGATCTCGTGAACTGTACCGGCGAACGTGTTGAAACGCGGGGGAAAAAACGAGGACGCTAAAAACAAAAAGATAAGGTACGTTGTTTCGGGGACGGACGGTGGAATGTTACGTCAGGAAACAGGATCGTTGCTCGTGAGAGAGGTCGCCGGCGCGATCCCGCAGGATTACGAGCGTGTTGCCGGAGCGGATTCACATAATTCGCCCGGGGCGCGACGGCGCGTTCGTTCGTGCCAAAATAAATCAGTTGGTCCGGGGTGGTTGAAAAATAGCCGCGGCCGGCTTGTCCTAGTGTGTATATTCGGGTCGCGAGGGCGAACGATCCTAACAAATTGGTCCCGAAGCAAATGGGCGCCACGATGCCGATTTATTATTATCTATTTACGATGCGCCTTAAATCACGCGCGCCCCGGAGCCGACGGCCGTTCCTGCCCCGGCGAAATCGTGAAGAAAGCCGAGGGAACAAGGAGCGGAAAGTAGTGCCGGGCCTGGCCCTCCGTGTGTGTGTGTGTGTGTGCACGTGTATTATTAACCGTTTAGCAATTTGACAGGCGTTGTACTTTCGAATCGGGTCCGATATGATTCCCCGCGAGGTGATTTATACTGCGAGAGGCGGCGGTGTCTCTCCTGTTTGCGGCCGGGGGCCCCGGTAGCGGTACTCGTTACACGCGCCATTAGCCCGTTTTTATTTGTCACGGGATATTTACGGGCGTTATTTAAGATCTGTTGTTTAAAGATCGTAAAATAATTTACGCTCGTGTCGTTAAAATGTTTGTCGTAACGGTGTGCCACATTCGCCGGTAGACACGCATAGCTATCCTCCGCGGATACTTCTTTCGATTCGAACTGTCGTGCGTCTGCGCGAGGGCGTGGAAAATCGTTAACAAAAGGCTGCTCGATCGTAACAGCCTGATAATTTGATCATACTCCGCCGTGGAACGTGAAGAGTTGGGTGCTTGTCGTCAGCGGCGGATTCCGGGAATATTTATTTTCTTTGTCCGACTGACGACGTGTGCTCTTAATCTTCGGTCGCCCTGGATATAGTCATTCGAGGCTGTAAAAATGAAAGAAAAATAGAAACTCTTGTGAAAAGGAACATTATGTACGTTTACATTCACTCAGTGGTACAGTGTGAGCAGTAAACGGATACTTGGATTAATGAAATCATTAACATTACGTAAGAATTCACGGTGAATTTATATTTTTCGTCCTTTTTTACGTTTATGACCTTGAATGACCCTGAACGACTATATCGTTGCATTTGTCTTGAAAAGGGCTAGAATCATAGGAGGTACTTACGTTCGTTCATTAGAAATTAATATGCATTAATATTTATTCGTTCATTGCTCGGTTTGCCCATTTTTCGTCTAATCCTGTACCATACATAACAATTTCCTAATACTAATTTCAACAGACTCTATGTTGTCTCACGACGTAGGTGACTTTAACACGTTCACGACGGAATGTGCCAAGATGGTACGAATACAACGGCCAAAATACGGCCCCGTCGTGAACATGTTAATGTCAAATCACAATTGACTTCAACACCGATGCGGGGTCAAACCGACCAACACAGGGTTGGTTACGAAACCAAATTTCACAGCAACGGTACACCCAACAGTTCTGTAATTTGGACAAGAAATGGGCCTTGTATTGGGCAACTGTACCCTAGCATCGTCGAGCCGGTCGCGTCAATCGATTAGGCGAAAACGTCTAGTTGCATCATCGACGGACCCACGCGCGAAGGGTCCGCTGAATCACCTGGCAAACGAGGTGAGACGCGCCAGGTGAATCGCGTGTTCCACGTACTCGAAATTTCGTGCGCGAAGATTGGCCTTGACGGGGCCAGGATCGTCGATGCCAAGGCACCGGTGCGCCTATCAGTGACGTATTGACAGACGTGAACAAATGACAGTGCACAGCTGGGGGGGAAGAAGCGTTGGCCGGGCGTTGGGGCCGCTAACAAAGCGGGGACGGGGCCCGGGCGAATCGGTGCGCCCGAGCACCGAGCATTATCATATTATGCTCGTTTGTAACTACAAATTGAGTTACCCCCGCGCGAACCCCGCGGCACTCCGGGCCCCGGCCCGGCCCGGCCCGGCCCGGCCCGACTCTGAGATATATATCTCGGCACTGTCAGCCCGCGAACGATACTCTTCGCGATCGATACCCTTCGGCCAGCACCCTCCGAGAGGGATCAACCTGCCCGTCCCCGGGAATCACCTGCGGGTGGCCGGGACGGGCCCTCCTCTCGTTTCCTTGCGGTCAAAGGTGAAAAATGTCCGACCCGCGTAAGAACCAGACGATCCGGCCGATAAGATTCGTCTGATATATGGCCATCTCGAAAGCGAGGCCGATCGACCGATTCTCATAAGCTTTATCTAGGAGCATGGGAGGAATTTCCAGCTCGTGTACGCTGCTCGACTCGGGCGATGCCGATTTGTCCAGAGGGATGCTGAGGAAGCTGTTAAAACACGCGAGAAAATTTACGGGATTTCGCGAGACGATGCAAACTATGAAATTGCGTTCATTCACGTGGGAGACGGCACCTGAAATTTATATGATATTCTAGAATTTTATTTTCTCACACAACACTGCTATCTTCAGCATCGTCTTTAATCATTACACAAACTTCAGACTCCCCCTCTTTCTATTTCTGTCTCTCTCGCACACACCGGTATCCCTAAAATTATCATTTTTATAACATTTGTACTTCCACGATATTGACAACTCTCTCAGGGATCTCTTTTTAAAATCGCATTAGTGCACCAAAAACGTCACGATTTTCTGAGACTTTCCATATTTGAAAAACCACGAACCTTAACCCCTTAGCTTACAATGACGGGTCAGAGACGCGGTAAGTCTACCGGGCCAAACATAAACAAGTCGTATCAGAGACGTGATGTGCTGACCGGGCCGAACATCAACAAGCCGTGTCAGAGACTTGGTGGGGCGATCGTGCCAAATGTAAACAAAACGTCTCAGAGTTGTTGTTGTTTATGGCACGCGCTATTGGAAGTTAAATCGTAAGGCAAGGAGTTAAATAGATGGGCCCAAATGGTGCACCAATAATTTTGTTCACTTATCCTTCTCGTTAACAAATATAATAATAATCGAAACCCTTAGTCATGGTTCTCAGAAACACTTCTGTGCCCTCAGAAGAATATTTGCGGATTGCACAATTTTAGTTGCACAGTTTTGCATACGCCAGGATCCGCTAACAAGGAACTTCGTTACGTTACATTTGAAGAGCAGATTTATTGAACATTATTTCCCAATTATATTCAGATAGAACCGGTCCACGGCAAAAACCGGAGAGGAAGTGCACGGCGCTCATGACTCACAAATTAGCGAAAACCCGCAGGATTTCGCTGTGAACAATTCCGAAACGGCCATTGAATTATTTCCCGCGGCGGGGCCGTGCAATTTATCAATCGAAGACATTTCTATTCGGAGCGGAATCGAGAAACGGCCGCGGCCGCGGCCGGTGGGAATGAACGATTCCGCGGCGGCGATAATTTTGCAATAGCCGGGGCCCGCCTCGACGGTGAGATTCACAGGAAAGGGAATGGAAACCGGAAACCGGGGCCCCGGCTTGAAAAGGTGCGCGAGCGAACGCGCCCGGGTACATTCACTGAATCTCGTTCCTGGCAGATGACTAATACTTGATTTGACGAGACAACCATGAAGAAACTGTTATACATTGTTCCTTGATCATGGCTGGAAGCGGCGTGGGCGACTCTCGCCGTTATGCTCGCGCGAGACGAGACGAGACGGGACGAGAGCCGTTCCCTTCCACAAGAACCGAGAACCGTCTTGTGAAATTCGCTTTTCGTCAAAAATACCTGTTCCCACTGGCCCGCAACGTTCTTCTAACAGTTCTACGCTCTCCACCGTGCACGGAAACAGAAATAACAAAATTAAATTGCCGGTGAATAATCCGTAGGGTAGTTTACACAAATTTATTCTTGCTTAAAGTTGGAGGCAATAAATGAGAAAATAATTTGAATGGCTTCTAACCAGTTAACTGCGGAGTTTAATTTTAAAAATTAATTTCAAAATCAAGCAATGACGAGTATACACGTCGAACGCAAGCCAAATCCTGCTATTATAAATTTTACGAAAACAGTAAACCAAAATGAGAAAGAATTACACGTTTATTCGATAAGAAATTAACAATTCATTAACGTCAACCGCACCGCAATAGAGTTTTGAATTGGCGTGTATACACGTCGAACGCACTTAACTGATTAAAATAAAGGTGATTGAGACATTTGTTACATCTGTAACAAGCCATACCTTTTATTTTAGTTAAATGAGTTGAAATAGATGAATGGTTTTATGAGTCATTCGTCACTGCAGATATGCGTGCTCTGTGCCTGTAATATTGTTTTAAACAAACACCCTCTTCCTCTGTGCTGTAGACGGAATCCCCCTGTTACTTTATGCAAAATAGTACCAGGATGTCATGTTCGAAAAATGATAAGAACCGTCGGAAAACAGAATTCCCGTGTTCATGTTTTCCTCGTCTCTGGTCCGATAATTTGAACAAAATCAAGGGTACGATATTGTTTAAACCGATCGTGTTCCTTGCGTAACATCCTAATTTCGTTTTACACTTTCAATACTAATATCTCGTCGCTCTCGGGCCGGATACGCGGAGAACAGAAGGCGGGGGACGATCGTTAACCGTTGATGTAACGCGACGTTTTACGATCAATATTTTTCACCGTAAAGAATCGGTCACTTTAATTGGCCGCCGATTCGCGCGGCTTTCGTTTTTACTGCCTCGTAACGCTGCCGGTCCCTGCCGAAATACTTGACGAACAACGCCCGAAAACCGCAGGCACGCTGTACGGTTCACGAAAAATCGGATGAAGAGGTAGACGCCCGGCCCTGTCGGCGGGTCCACAAACGACCCGGCTCCCGTTCACACGGACTCTGGGATCCTGCTCCCCGGAAACGGGTATCCTCGATACAACTATTTATTGCCCCAGATGGTTTCTAAAGCGACCTCGCTCGAGTCTGTCTTTTCGTTTCGCTGGGATTCCGATCTCGATGAATCGGGAGAACCAGTCGTAAATGAAAGGACAGACCGGGTCGGCACTGTTCGCGGTGGTTTACGATCGGAATCCGTGTCGATTGCCACGAAAAATGGGAGGCATGATCGACGCAGAAACACTCTTGGGAAATTCTCGATACTCGAGTCAGTTCTCCAATTGTTGTTCTGCGTCTCAAAGAGCAACGTGGTTTTATGGACAGAACAAAAAGATACTCTTATGCTCATCAATGATAGGGCTCAGTGATTGTGCTGCAGTTTTATATTAATTTTATTACCGTCGGAGGATCCCTTAAAAAATCCTGTGGGCCATGGATTTTCAAAAATGATGAGATACAGTGATTTCTCTATGTATGTCGCCGACGCGTGGATGGTAAACGTCGCGGAATTATCCCCACTACCGAGAGGAACACGATGCATGACGCTGACAAGGCCCGTGTTGTTGACACGTATCGAGAATTCACTATAATCGGTAGATAATGTGTTACGTTAGAATTACTAAATTATAAAGAAGTTTAAACAAAATTTATAAAACGCGGTCTCATTTTCAAAAAAGTACCATAAATCAGTCTGTTTAAGTGGCCGAGCACAGGCAACAATCAAATTCATGTCGCTGTTAATTGTGAAAACAGTTTTTATGCGGATAGTATAAAGCACCGATTACCGTAACACATTTGTTATTAGTAGACTGCGGATCTTTATGCAAAATAAAACATATTTGCATTGCTTGCGAGACCCAGGAGCGAAATAAAAATTTCTTTCTTCCTTTAATCATTCTATTAAGCTGAAACCAATACGCTGGTGCCCTTAAATCTTTTTAACATGACCGCTGCTTTAAATTGTGCTTACCCATTTTTGTCATAAATGCATAAAACCCGCAGTCTAGTTATTAGAATTCAAAATTACCTAACAACACTCTTCAACTCTGACGAATCAAGCCTGCTTCAATTTCTAAAGATGCCAAATCAGTATCAAAAAATATGATTTATAAGAAATTCACATACACGAAGTGCTATCGATTGGAAAAGCGACATTAAAAATATAGGAAGTTCAATCTATAAATATGTACATACAAAAAGAACAGTTCTAGGGGTTTTTGGGGTATCAATCGAACTACTATTAACTACTATTCATTTTGTAAATGAGATCAGTGATCAGTGAACAGCGGATCCTTATGCATTTATGGGTCATACAAATTTTCAAAAATGCTACAACATAAAATTCGAGATAATTTAACACGATTTTTATTTATCTTGGATCTAGAAAGACTGTTCCCATTAAAAATAATATTTTATTTAATGTCACTCTCTGAAAATTTGTCCATAAAAATTGGACATTGCATCCGCAGTCTAGTGATCAGCGTGAAGGCCGAATTTTGACCTATTCCACGGCATAAAAATTTCCAAATGAAATCCATCAACTTTAGGAGCAAACTCGAGCATGGATTAATCCCATCTGGTATATTCGCGCGCTCAGCGGCGCGTTCTTGTCGAGTGCATCGCGGCGACAGTGGAATACGCTATGCAAGCGGAGTGCAGCGGCAATATCTCAGCTCGACGCCAGCGGACGTCCAATCGGTTCGCTCGGATCGGCGAGGAACCGGAGGAAAGGGGGACGGTGTGCATCTTAGACGCAGCCACGGAGGTGTTAAAGCAGCCGGACGTCGCCAGGCTCTTCGCCGGGCCGAAGTTTATGAAGGGACGGTAGACAATGGGTCGTTGATACGAAATCAAATTACGTCGAAGCGGGGAGAGAGAGTCTCCTCGCCGCGGGTTCCCGTCGAAGCGGTGGCGAAACGACCGATGCCACACGTATACAACATAATACGAGCGGGGCCCCGGGGGGGGGCGAGGCAGCGCGAGGCAAGAGCGGGGCGAGGCGAGGCGAGGCGACACACGTAGGTAAACGATCGTTTGTCCTCCCACCTCTCGATTGTCGTCTCGGGGATCGTAGTGTTGCATCCTCGCGGCTGCGAAACACGAGGGCAAAGATGGAGATGAAGGTGGAGGTGGAGGTGGGTGCCCTCGGATCTTGAGTAATTGGAACACGACCTCTGCCAACCCCCGCTGACCCTAAATGGTCAGCGGAAACGAGCTTACCACCGGGGAGGAAGCCACCTCGGGCTTGGGCAATCGCATATTAGATGCGGATTCAGATGCAGATGCGACCGTCCCGGCCACGGACATCGCGATCCACGGGTCTACCCGGAGCTGGAACCGTTCGCGTCCGCGCCGGCTCACGCGATCCCGCTTTATTATACTCCCACGATGATTTATGCTGACCCCGGTCTCGAGCATAGATCGCACCGGAAACTGAAATTGAACCGGCTGCGTCGTGGACGCTGCCCGAAAATCTGCAACGCGTCCGGGGTTGATTTCTGACTGATAACCATCTGCAAATTACTATCTACGGTGACTCTTTAAAACTTGTCTAGTTCTGACATTACATTCTCTTATTAGATCATAGCATCGTGCTGTCCTTCTTCGGTATACTTCTCAGAAATAATTGTACAAAGGATTCTAGAACACAGTAGAGCCTCTGTTATTCGAATCAAAGATATCTTCTTCGTTGGCGTATTCGGTGAAAGTCCGTCTGACATTCAGAGATGCAAAGGGTTAAATTGCGGGTCTCCGCGCATTTATTAAAACCGTCCAAAACACGAGATCCAGCATCTTCCTCTAGCCAACAAAATACCAAGATTTTACATAATTCCTGTTGCGTGGATTGATCCTCGGTGCTGTGCCAGGAGTTCCGGAGTCTGCGGCTGACTAATGCCAAGCGACAGATGCCTACAACGAAACAATCATAGTCTGGAAAAACACGCGATTATCCAACCGAGCTAGGCACGATTGTGCGCGAAGAATTCCCATGAAGCGGTCGGTGTACTTTTATCATTCGAAAGAGCTTTGCACAATCGCTCTGCGGAAAGATAAGTCCCGGGCGAGTAATCGAGTCGCGCGTACATACATAGGTTCGAAAAAGCGAATAAATTTCCGCGAAACAATATCAGAGAAAGCAATGGCTGTGCGGTTGTTGCGGCGGCGGCGGCGGCGGCGGCGGCGGGCGGGAGGAACAATGTACCCCGCCCCCTCGTCTATCAATTAAGAGATCGACTGGCTCGTGCAAAGCTCGCTGACCGAGAGTAACAAGCCCCGAGGGGGCACGGGGAAATCCGCTTTGGTTTCGAGCCGCGGAGCGGAAACATACGAGCTAGTTCTCGCCTTATCGCCGTTTACGCGACGCCCGCGCGCTGCCCGATACGATCGGTGCTGCGGGCCCGATACCGATCGGTGCCTGTTGCGCGCACAAATCCGCTCGCCGTTTATTTACTCGCTCCGCTTACTTATGTGACACACACCAATTCGCCCCGGAGATATATGAATGACACCGGCGACTATCGAGTAATTACCCGCCGATTCGATTACGGCCTACCACCGCGGCGCGGCGGCTGCCACGTATTTCCCGTGGCGTATCTCGTGGAAGGTCTCCACCCACGCGTAGACGAGACTGTTAGAGCCACCGTCGCACACCGCTCACGCGGCCAACCACGGGCCTCTCTTTCTCTCTTCTCCTTTCTCCTACGTCTCTCTCTCTCTCTCTCTCTCTCTCTCTCTCTCTCTCTCTCTCTCTCCCTCGCCGTCTGTCCGTGCGTCTAGCGATTTTACATCGGCAGATAGAGTCGCGTGTAAAAGTCGAGAATAAAGCGTATGTTGCGCCATCGACTCCGGTGCCGATACCAAGCCGGTCGGTGTTGGCCCCCGCGACACGCCACCGTTGCCGGTGTTAGTCACCGGGTCGTCAGCGCAGAGCCAAAGGGGACGGCGTTTCATCGAATGAATCATCGAGACGTGCTCCGTCCGCCGACAGGGAAGACTTCCGCTCGCCTCTTACATTTTCACATCCGGAGAACCGAGACGAGAGATCGTTACGACTTTTAATGATGCATTCGTCATCTGCCCGCGCCGCGCCGCGCCGCGCCGCCGTGGTACTTTGACACGCGACGCGCCGCTGTCTTCTCGGAAGAGAGCTTCCCTTGACAAGCCTGCCCCGCGGGCTTTGTTGTCGCCAACGTGCCTCGCGCCGCCATCCCATCAGCCGCTGTCAAACGCTGCACGCTGGGAAATCGAAGCCTGCCTCGCTGTACCCTTTTCCACGGCCTTCACGGATTTTCGGATGCTTGCCTAAATTCTGTTGCGGACCCAGTTGGACAATTACATTTCAATTTTACTGCGCGATCCCGGGCGTATCTCTTGTATTATTCGAGTGGAAGAGGCACGATTCTAATTCAATTTCAATCGTACACCAAGTTTTAAGGGCTCGTTGCGAAGGGAACGCTTCCATTTTCAAATCCCTAGTGATTTTGATAACGAGAATAATTCTAATTCAATTAGAAATTAGTGGCACAATTCTAATCCAATTTCAATCGTATACCAAGTTTTAACCCCTCAGCTTACAATGACGTGTCAGTGTCAGACGTGGTCAGTCTACCGGGCCAAACATCAACAAGCCGTGTCAGAGACGTGGTGGGGCGGCCGTGGCAAATGTAAACATATCGTCTCAGAGACGTTGTAGAGCATGTAGAAGACAACGCTTTCGTGAAGAGAACGCTTCCATTTTCAAATCTCTAGTGATTTTGGTAACGAAAATAATTTGAAAACATTTTTAAATGAACATTCTCACTTTCCCAGTTATCGTATGCTGTAAAAATATTTTCTGAACCTGCCATCACCGGTCAAGTGACCAGGGTTACACAATTCATTCAACTATCATTGATAGCGTAAGAAGACTTCACAACATATTACAATATGAAAGTCGCGAAAATTTGTAATAAATCCGACCCCGCCGTTTTCATAGTGCAACGCGTGCCAGTTGGTTTCGGTGCTCGGTAGGCATAGTGTTAAGTAGAACGAGGAGCGGCGCGGCCAATTCGAGCCCGCGAACCCGTAGAGCATGGTCGGCCGTGCTGTAAATTACCGGTGGGGTCCGCGGTCGGGTATAAAGTGGCCGACGCGGCGGGCCCGGACGGTCGGATCCGGGGCTGAATGAAACCGAGGGACAAGTTTACAGCATCTTGTCTAACATTCGTGAGTTCTCGTGGTCCCGAAGGAGGTCGGTCAATGCGAGCAATCAACGGGGCCCGATAAAAACGGTGTACGGAGTCGGGGGAGGGAGGGGGGACGTCGCGTTGCCCACCGAGAAAGAAAACGCACGACCGCACAATGTTCTTGGCGCGGGATGGGGTGCATATACATATGTATGTACGCATAGCGCTCTGCGGCAGAAGCAGTTACACTGATTGCCGTGTTTTCAAACTCGAAAGAACTCCTCCCGGTCCCGTCCGTGGGAACCCGACGCGGCGCAGACACCGCGATGGGGCCCGGCTCGGGAGCGTGTACGTACGAGCGGGCCCCGGCGAATGTGGTCAAACGACGGGGCCCCGAACGGAGCAGACAGAGAGGAGGAATCGCGGGGTACGCTTGCTCGGAACAGGGACAACGCGCCGGGGAGGGAAAAGAGACTCGGACTCTCGCCGAGGCAGCTCATCACTCGCGAATTAACCCGCCGCTTCCAGTACCACTTCTTCCACTTGGCAAGCACGCTCGATTCGATCTCTGATGAGAGTTTACGAGCACCTAGCGCCTCTAAACGGTAACGAATAGATCACAGGCATCAGGGAACGTCCGACTCGCTCTTCCAAAGGGAATCTCTGGAAATCAGTCCGATGGGGGTACCGTTAACAGAACATCCACGTCGCTCCGCTTTACGAGCCTCGATCGCCAATAGGGACATTATCAAGCATATTAAACGGTTACCGCAGGAATACTCGGAAAGCTGACGGAACGTTCCGTTTGCTCTATCCCGGAGAATTAATTGGATCGGGAGTAACTGCCGGGATTGGTTACACTGGTCTTCTCGGATGCGAAGATTAACCATTTGACGTCCGCCTCTGCGCCTCGTGCAATCCCCTGTATTACCGCAAAAGATACGTTGTAAATTGGGAACAGAAAGGAACAAGGCATTGTTGGGGAAAATATGGTGACGGACTTTGCGTGAACGCCCAGTTTACTGTACTTCACATTTAGGGTACATTACTTCGCTTTGGATCGCATAATGCTGCTTTGATTCAGCGATCTCAAACGTTGGAGGATTGAAAGAAAATTAATAAATTGAAAACGTAGAAGTTTTATCACTAGACTGCGGATTTTATGAATTTATGACAAAAATGGCTAACCGCAAAGCAGTGGACATATTAAGAAGATTTAAGGATATCAACGTATCGGTTTCCACTTAATAAAATAATTAACCCTTAGCACTCGAATGGTGATTCGTATCATTATTCAATATATGTTTTGCATTATTAAATTTGTTTGTATTTAACAAATTACTAAACATTTCAGTATCGTACGAGTAAATTGCACTATTTTCGTATGTATAATATGAAAACAAATATACAGGGTGTTCAAAAAAAAGAATTCAATATTAATAACATAGGTAGTAAAGGAATCATGATGTTAGCAAACAAAAATGTCTATATCTCAAAAACGGTTGACCTTTCGACCTATGTTTACTAAAGCTTTTTTACTCAGTACAGTGTATCCAATATACCATATAAATATTGAATGCTTTTTTTTAACACCCTGTATAGAAGGAAAATATTCTAGGTCGGAAGAAACGTTTCCTTTTGGAGTTAAAATAGCTTCGAGTGCAAAGGATTAAAAGAGGAACTAAATTTTTATCTCGTTCCTGCGTCTCGCAATTTATCACATATGTAGTTGAAAATGATAGTATATTTTTATGGGCACAAAGAGAGGGTAAAACCACAGAGCTTGTGCCGAAGGAGACTTTTCAATTCCTCTGTGACAATAGCAATTCAGAAAGTGTACCATGAAATCAACCCCGATGACATAACTTACTAACATCTTTTGGAAAAGAATACTTTCAAGAGCCTCTTTGACACACAAGATGTAACAACGTTTAGCACGTTAAATTCTTCTTCGTGCACAGCTCCAATTCTACCACGATCCACTCCCACCGTTTAACACTGCTTATTGTCCCATTGTCTTCCCCGCCCGTGCACACGTAATCATCGACTCCGTTGAATTATTCGAGTAGGAGCCGCGCGGCAATATTTCCGGCCTCGCAGGAAAGCTCGCAATTAACAAGAGAAATTACGCGGCGGCCTAATTACGACGTGATTACAAAACCGTCGGCGTTTTCGCGGGAACAGAGAGGCAGACGTGTTTCCGGCAGCGCGAGCGCGAGCGCGCCGCGACCGTCCACGGTAGTAAGATTTAAGGTTCGTTTACGGGATTGCCGCGCGATAACGGAGATTTACGATCAATTAGAAGGCGAACAAAGCCGAAGACGTACTGGTTCGGCTCGCTTATTAAAGTTTCATTTGTACTTTCGAGCGCGGCGTCGTCTCCGGCGTGACGGGCCCCGCGATTTATCATCGTGACCCCGTAGAAAGTAGCAGCGTTCGATTTAATGGCCGACCGATTCGAGACGCGGGAACAGATAAGCCGATCAGAAATCTGGACGATATAGGCTGCGAAGCTCGGACAGCCGGAGTGAAGAGAGCGAGAGAGAGAGAGGGGGAGAGAGGGGGGAGGAGAGATTCCTCGCGGAGATCGTAGATACGGAGCGAAACAACGTTGACGCATTTATGCATGAGCACCGACCGTCAAGCCTCCAGGGTATATACCTTTCCGTAGATCGGCGCAGATATATACGGGGGCTTGTACCTGTGTACGTATGCGGTGCGCCTACCGTGATGGCGTTACCCTTTTGAACGGTCCTCACCTTTTTATCTCTGTCTCCTATTGTCTCGCATCTTCGCCAAAAAACCGCGTCGCGTATGCGTCGGCATAATTTTTCAATTTGCTCGGCCCGCCCTCAGATTCTATCTATCCAGCGCCGGTCGAAATTGTTGGGGTAGCTCTCTCCATCCCGGGCCGGATAGACCCGAGGATACCCGGGTATGGGGAGGATGGGGCAACGACCAAAAGAGAAAGAGAAACGGGTATACAAGCCGAGGGGGAGAACGGGTCAGTTGGTTCGCGCGTGACCTTTCGCACGAGAGGACAGGAACCCGGGAGCCTCTCTCGTGCCATAACTTTTCGACCACGGACCCGTATCGGTAACCCCCGTGGAATCCTAAAATTCCCCCGGGGGGGCTCCGTGGAACCCCGCTTGACGATTCCGTGCGGGTACGGTGCTGCGTCTAACGGTGCCCGCCCGAAACACAAGCTGCCCGGAATCCTGAAACATTGCTAATCACCGAACCCATAAAACCCGAAGCCTCCTTCTTTTGTGCACGCAGTCGTCGGATGCTGCGTCCTGGCTGGCCGGACCTCGAACCGTATCGGTTTCCCCGTGACCCTCAGGTGAATCGCAGGGGACCCCCACCCCCTCCGGCAGAGGACACCCTGGTCAGTCACACTTTATGCGACGTCATTGTGTCGTCGGCCGCGAACAAATTGTCGCGCAATTGTCGCACACAAACGCGCCGCGATTTTCATACGCGGACCCTGTGCTGTAGAGAGGTCCTCCACCTATCTCGGGAACGGGCGGTGGTTCTCATCAAGGCGGTGTCACAATGGTACCCTTTCATTTTATAAAATATTTTCTTTGGGTTCTTGGAGCTATTTATTTTTCACAAAATTCAATTTTTTGAAAATATATTTGCTTCAACAAATTTTCCTGCAGTCGATAGCATAGATAACGAACGAACAGACACGGCTTGGCTGCAGGAGGTTCACAACCCTTGATTCGCGGACTATTCTCATCCCCTAAATCGACCAATGATCACCGCAGACAAATTTGAGAGGAATAATTTCTCAGATTTCTCAAAGATTCGCCAACATCAAGGAGGTCTACCTTCTAGTAATATAAATTGAATTCTACAATATTTTTCTGTGATTTTTAGGTATGATAGCACTTGTTGGTGGGCATCGCTGTTACGTTGCCAGGGGACAAGTATCGTTCAACCTGCGTCCGGATATCTGCCAAAGCTGAGAGCCACTGCGGTGTGTCTGCGACCCATGACCCTTCGCCCACACGAGGAGGCCATGCGCTACAACGCGATGCAACGCGGGCCAGGGGCCAGTGGGAGGGCGACTCGGGGGTCCGTTGGGGCCCGAGGGGGACCGGGGGATCCTCGGTCACCGAGCCCGAGCGGCCAGGCTGATCGCGCAGACCGCTTCGCGCAACCTGCAAACTCGTACCAACGGCAAAAATACTCCCTCGCAGCGCAAGACACTCCTGCGTGCACGGCCCGACGACGGCTTCACCCTGAAGCCCGTCTTACGCAGCTCGGGCATCATTGGTAACGCATCGGACGGGATCCTGAACTCCCAGACACACCTCTGCACTATCCTGTTCGACGCCACTGCCACGTTCTAATCCTTTCCACCCTGATACCCTCGAGGTGCCGCTAAAACCGTAATGTGCCGGTACTCGAATTGAATTTAGCAAGTTTCTACGTAATTGAATTTTCACGCTGCTTGTATGTATTTGACCCTAAATTAAAACCTAAGTAAGTTAGCTTTGACTAGCGCCATTCCTAAGCGTTCGAAAAAAATGACTACAATAAGTATGAACTTTTGACCGAATTGTATGAGATTTTAACCGAAACTTTCAGTGTATAAAATTAGTTGTTTATTAGGTTGTCCCAGAAATTCTTTTCATAATGTACGCGCTTAATGTTGTTGCGCAATACGAGCATTTATCGCGATCATCTTTATGCTAATGTCTTATTACTTCCTAAACTTCCACTTATTTAAACGCGTCACTTAATTGATTGCGAAACGATTCTGAATTCACGTTGTTTGCATGACTCGAAAACGAAACGAAATTTTGAGACCCGCCCATCGCATCAACTCCAATAAAGAGAATTGAAAAGTAGATTAAAAAATTGATGTACACAAAAAGTTAGTGCACCGATAAAAGTTGTAATCACTGCAACCGTAAAATAAATAGGTAGCACAAAGGGTAAATAAACTGTACCGTGTATGATAAGTAGACTGCGGATTTTATGCATTTATGACAAAAATGGGTAAGCACAATTTAAAGCAGTGGACATATTAAAAAGATTTAAGAGCACCAGCGTATTGGTTTTAACTTGATAAAATAATTAAAGGAAGAAAGAAATTTTCATTTCGCTCCTGTGTCTTGCAATCAATGCAAATATTTTTTATTTTGCATAAAGATCCGCATTCTAATGATAAGGTACGTTCAAGGGCATTAAAGGACAGGTATATTAGGTAGGTATATTATATAAGGTAGGTATATTAACCCTTTGCACTCGAAGCTATTTTAACTCCAAAACGAAACATTTCTTCCGACCTAGAATATCTCCCTTCTGACTATTTTTTTTTCATGTTATATATACGAAAATGGTGCAATTTACTTGTACAATACCGAAGTGTTTAGCAATTTATTAAATGCAAACGCATTTAATAATGTAAAAAATATTTTGAATAACGATACAGCAATTTTTAGTGGCGCCTTACAGTCGCCATTCGAGCGCTAAGGGTTAAAGGACATTAAAGCACATTGGTAGGTATATCAAAATGCGTTAATAAATAGTATAATGAAACAGCGTCGATCGGGAAGAAGCAGTTTGAAAAATTGATACGAACAACCACTCGAATCAAGTGAGCCCTGTAAGGGTTAAATCGTCCTCGTTCGAAGTCCCCAATTGGCGCGAAACAATCCTCTGCTCTAATACATAATATTCTATCCAATTTGCCAGGCGATACTATCAAGGTCCGCGTTATTTCAGAATAATCTTTCCGGACGTGTGAAAATTGCCTTATAAATGTGCCCAGGAGGAATACCGCAGGATCGTGTATCGGGACCGAGGCTCAACCATTTATTTCGCCGTGAACGATACGAGGCGAGCCGCGAGCTCTCCGCGCGGAATATAACATCACAATAGCCGGTGTGCGTATCCGTGAACTCGAACTCGAGCACTCGGCCACTCGGCCCATACTTCTTCCTCCGTGGTGCACCGTAAACCGGAGAGAGGGCTCGGGCTACGAAATTGGCTCCGGGTGTGAAATTATTTGTTCCCCTCCTCCTCCTCCTCCTCCTCCCCCTCTTCCCCACCCTCTGGATGGAGCCGGTGCACCGTGCTGTATATGCATATTTGTCTGGCCTGTTAGTGTGCGCCTGTGCATCGGCCGAGTCGTTATCGCGGATAATAACGAACTTTAAATATGGAACAACGGTACCGGCTCGCTCGAGCACGTTCGTCGTTCACTTCTGCCTCACGACGGTGATTATTGTCGCGTATTGCCCCTTAAAGCCGTTCTTTTCATTATACCCCTCTACCCCCCACCTGCGGGCCCATCTTTTTGCAATTATTGCACACCTGGCCCGCTTTTTACACGCTGCTCTTCGCACACGATTCGCATTTACACGCGATCTTTCGACACGTTTTGTTCGGTTGCGCGGTTTTTTGAACACGTTTCGTTCGCATTTGCCAACTCTGTTGGTCTCGATAATAGTGAGCATTTTATTTATGTATTATAACATTTTATTTAAACGCAGGAAGGAAAATTCTTCTGAGTGTTAATACTAGGGGTACCCATAAGTAATCAATTATTTGCAAAGAATTTGTTTTGCCTTTAGTTCTGTACCGATCGTTGAGGTCACCTTGAGTCATATTTTGCTTCACGAACCCTGGATTTCTATAACAGGGGGATTGATAATGATGGAGATTATATAATAAATTAAGAAATAAAAACCTGAATTTACTACAAAGTTTAGATTCCAAATAATTGATTACTTATCGGTCCCCCTAATAATTTCATTGAACGCACGTTTTTAATTGTAACAAGAGATCCAGGTGAGGATGAGATTTAAGTGTAGAGATCCAGGTGTACAAGCTCTGTTCTTGCTCGTACTACCTATGTACCTGATTCTTCGGAGCTTGTGAACTCTTTACTCGTACACAATTTTATCTCTATTACAGCACCGTTCTCTCTCCGATCACGAACACTTTATTTCTACGCTGTTCTCTCTCCAACCACACAGCCATCACTCTCCAAGTATATGCTCCGTACTTATATAAATTTCTCTCTCCATATACCTACTTCTCTTCAATCATGCGCCCTTCTACTCCTACACTCGCCTCTCTCCAATCATACCCTTCCTCGTGTACCTTATTCTCTCCGCAATTCATGCTCACTTTTCATCTCTCCTTTCCTCGCTGGATCTTCCCTAAAACCATCCGCCTCGCCGCCGTGCTATTCGACGCTAGGAAAAAATTCCCGGTTCGAGAGCCAGGAAGTGTTGCAAAAATGACGGAAAGACAGTACGGGCATATTGTGGCGACCGTCGAACAGCTGCGCGGAACAAGCGGAGACACCAGTGACAACTTCGTCATAAAGAGTATACGACTAACGACGATGTAGTCTCGCGAAACGATCATAAACTTGGCAACGTAACAGCGCCTCGAGACCCGGTCACAATTCGAAGGCATAATTTCATAGCGGAGACACTTCCTCGCCGGCCTCTGTCTTTGTACCAAAGCTATTGTTGCTCCCGGCCGACTCGCACTTTCTAGCCGGGATCGTTTCGGAGACTGCGGTCTCTATGAAAAATAGAAATTTTCAACCGAACGGAAATTTCTGACTTTTACCATTTTAATAAGTTGTTGGGTCATTCTGGGTCAGAGCTCCTCGGAAATTCCAATTCTCAGCTCTTTGTATACAGAGTAAAGATTGCTACAGATTTTTTGTTTCAACTCAGAAATTTGGTAAATTCTACTAAATGATATTAATTCAGTCCTCAATACTTATAATTGCGATATCCCTTAGGGTGCGTGTCCATTTGAGAGTAAAACTGCCGCGAGTTGCAGTCTAGCCAGGGACTTATATCGACCAGGAGATACTATTCTCCGATCCACGCCGAATGTAACAAAAGGACAGCGAGCTCTAGTTATAGTTCTGGGACTTTTATCAGTTAGGCATTTGGGACACATACAGAGTAAACACTGTAGATGGGGAAAAGTACTACTAAATGGTGAATACTTCGAATTATAATTTTGTATAGTTCCCTTATGAATAGACTGCGAAAATTTATGCAAAATAAAAATTGTTTGCATCAACTGGAACGACAGTTTTACCCTCAAGTGGACACGCACCCTGAAGGATGTAGGAAAAAGAATACTTCAAGTTCGAAGAAGCTACGAGAAGCTGTAGCACAGGTTTAGACATAATTGGATTATGACATGCTAGACTATGTATCACTTCATCATGACAATCTGAATTACATGACCCCGTATATAGGATGCCATTTAATTCCTTCTGTAAAAAAATCTACGATTTAAAAAATTTTTTAAATTTTCTTTTTACGTAATTTCGTTTATTGCTTTCAGAAATATATTTGTTCACAATATAGTGATGTTTTTGACAAAAGTGGTCCATCACTTGCCGACCTGTCCTTCCGACAATTTTAAATTCGTTTCATCCTCATTTTTGTCATAAACGCATAATATCCGCAGTCTGTTAGAGTCGCGTTTCGCGGCCGACGATTTCTGCGGAACCAACGAACCTAGATCAACCGAGTCAATTTGAATCATGACAGCCTGGCGGAAGATCGTTCTGATATTACAGAGGAGCGGGAGCGTTTCCGTGGTCGTGATCCATCGAATGACAGGGCTCGGTTTCAACTGTACCTGCTGATGACTCGCTGATGAGGGATTGACAATGTTTACGTAACGCAATCAAGTGAATTGGCTGAGAGTGTTCGTGCATTTATAGTCAAGTAACGAGCGATAAAATTAGTGCTGGAACAGGTACTACCCCTGACAGGAAATAATCGATCAGAATTGTAAGTGACGTCATTAAAGAAATTATCCGAACCTAATCATGGGAAACAATATCGATGGAGATTTGGAGAAATGTTTTTCTAACGAAAAATAATACACCGTCTATTATTAAAACGTTCAGTCCGGAATGCTTGTATGCTTGTACCTATTTGACAGGATATTATAGCAGTTCAAAGGACTTCCCCGGACCGTTCGTCCTTGTTATCAACATGTTCACAACCGTTTCGATCTGGCTCCGCAGGATCCTCCATTCGCGTTCAAGTTTTCGTTCACGGCCGGAACTCTTAATCTGCAATAAATCCTCCGTCTCGTTTCGATGTTGCGCATCCGCGTACCCAGCTATAGTCACGTCGAGGGTTACGGGGTGTCGAGTTATGGAATACAGGGGGCGGGGGGGGGAGGGAGGGGGCCCACTAAGCGAAGGTGTACGAGAACCAGCGTGAGTTACGACTGACCCCATAAATCGTGGCTGGGTCACCCGGTAATTGGCGGGCCCCAATTCTCGCACCCAATCAGCGCGGGAAACCTGATGTACGGTGACGTCACGTATTATCGGCGATTTACGCGGGAAAATTAGGGTCCGCGCCTATCCATTCTACCGACACTCCCCGAGCAATGTTCTTGTAAATACAATAATTCTACATTCTTCTTCACACACGAAGAAGAAACTCACCTTCAATTTTAACGCTTCGAGGATGTGCGTCGGCATCTGCAAACGAATCATTTATTCATTTAAAATGATGAACGAACAGGTTAATTTTCACCAGGACTTAGATTACACCTAGTGCACAACTCGTAGTTAATTAACATCGATAAGAACTATAAATGTTTCTCTTTGTCGAGGTACATAGCTGAATCAGATTTAAAGGAACGATTTTATGGATAATTAGTAGGTTTCTCCATGCATTATTAACCCTTTGCAGTCGGCGCTATTTTAATTCTGAAACAAAATTTTTCTTCCGTCTTAGAATATTAACATTTTATTCATACGAAACTGATCCGATTTCCACATATATTATTTAAATGTTTAGTAATCTATTAAATAGAAATTTTGTAATGTAACAAATATTTGGTAATATTTTTTGTAATTTCTTTGAGATAATGCCACAACAATTTTAATGGCGCTTCAGATTCGCCGCTCGAGTGCAAAGGGTTAACACTGGAACAATTTTTCCTTTTCGAGATACATAGAGGCTCAACGTAGTTTGCGAAAACGAGGATGCTGAAAATCCTAGTTTGCATTAAAATAAACGATCGCATAAGCAGCATCTCTGGAAACTAAACACGAAATATAATGCCGCTTCCAATTTTCGACGTTGCAATTATGCACCGTCGCGCGCGCGAAAATTACCAGGAGAAATAAAAGCACCTGTCTATCGGAACAGACGTTAGAAGGCAACGAGCTGATCGATCGATCGGTTGGTTAAAAATCGTTGAGCTTCACCCGCGGCAAAATCAGCAGCCGCTCGGACGCAACGAGGAAGGTGAAACCATTAGAAGATGAGCTAATGATTCGGAACGCGAGAGTCGACTGTTCCCCGGGCTAATGACTTCCACTTGTCGCGGACTTCCGTTCCGAAGGGATTAGCGGCGTCGTTCCAGGAGACAAGTGGAGCGACAACGATTCCGAGTGGCGAGTGGGGGGGGGGGGACACATCTGACGGTGCGGCCGGTTAATCGCGCGGGCATGTAATCAGTCTACTAATTAGCCGCGGCGCGAGTGTTGCGCGAGCGACAACCACCTGTTCGCGGTAGGGTAATAACGTTTTCGTTGTGTTGAGGAACGCGATGTCGCCGTCTCGGGAAGTCGAAGAGAGCACGCCGAGGCTGGGGCTATTATGAACCGCGAAACGACCTGCATTAGTGTGCTTCACGTCTCCGACGACGAGCGACCGTTTCGTTCTCTCGTCTCCGCGTAGCCGGCGACTACGGTTGTTATGACGTTAATCGTTCCGACGCTCTTGCCGGACCGCTCTAATCGTCGCACGTAGAAGTCGTACGCCTCGGCCGCCGGATAACCACCAACGGGACGGACATACGGCCGGCTAACCGGCCGACAGAGACGGACAACCTGCAGTTTCCACCTGGCTGATCGTCGGCGGTAACCTCCCGCCGGATTAATTGTCCACAATTTATTCGTAACGCGATTAGCCGCCGTTTGAGGTAAAAGGGCGTCCACCATCCTAATTGACTTGCGTGGGTGCTGCTAACCACTAGGATAGTTTTACCTGTTTGTCCGTTTCGCTGGGAAATTGGTCACGTACAAATTATTGTACTTCGTCATAGCTTCTTCGTGTACAGTGAACTCTCGATGTATGTCGACAACACGGGTCTTGCATCGTCCAGGAGACATAACCGAGCCGTTTTATGTTTGCCGAGGTCTCTCGAGCTCCGTGGCCCCTCACCGGGTACACCCCGGGGTAGTGAGGACCATTCCGCGACGTTTATCGTCTAGGCCTTCGCGACATATATAGAGAAATCACTGTACTGGTTCGATTATAGACAATCAGGTCGTCTGTTGAGTAACCGGAATTTCTTTTCATATTTTCAACAGGTGGATAGAAAAATGTTCTTCGATATTTTCTGGAATGGATAAAATGGTGTACGAGGTATACAGAATATGCCTGATGGTTGTGATTGTGGTGTTGTTTTTCATCCTCCCATAGCATACAACGAAAATCGCATTGCTTATAGGATGATTTAATATATTCAAGTCTTTAAAGTAATCTCTGTAAATTTCTATGTATTCACTTCGTACAGGTTTATTTCTAATTCAATAATATAACTCTTACAGGATGAATTCCCTCTCAGAAACAAGATGACGGTTTCAATGCTTATTCTTACTTTTCCAGAATGAAGCAAGTGTAACCTGCGAGGCGCATGATGGACAACCTCCAGCCCGAGGAACGCACTATTACATGGCTACAGAATTCTTCCCAATTAATGGAAACGATTAGAACATTCGACACCAAGCTGTCTTATCGTTTCGTTTTGTGTTCGACAATGATTTTCTTATTCGAAAGCCTGTCTAGGCGTTTCAAAAGGTTCTCCCGGAGCATGTAGCAGGTCAAGATGGCGCGCGAGGTGTCGTAACGATTCGATTAATTTCGGGTCAGGTGATTAATACCCTATCAGCGGCATGGGAACGCGTTCATCATCGTCGTTTACGATCCGTAGGGCGAGAGAGCGAGGAAAACGAAGGATCGAGTGATTATTTGAAAACACTCCGGACCACCATAAATAACCGTAGGACCATCAGGGCCTAATGATAAATAGCGGTTACCGGCTGGATATCGATGTACCGCTCCCATTTTCGAGAGGCAGAGAGCGTTCCACCGTTTTTTCTGTCCTCTGGGACGATCCGCCGGGTGAAATTGCACGTGACAGCGATCATTAGAGAAGGTTAGCGGGGTTTCATTAAGCGGCAAACGAGTATCATCGATATCCGAGGGGGCAAGATACCGAAATGACTAGTTTCGGTGATCCCGGGCTACGGCGGGCCGCCAGTTAGAAAGTCCGAGGGGGATTCGTTGTCGTTAGAGAGACAAGAGGAGCCGTGGCCGAGCGATTCGTAGAAAGAAAAAGGTTTCACCCGGTCCCCGGACTGTAAGTAATGGCCGGTTAATTACGATCCGGTTCGAAATACGCTGGCATTTCGATGGGATTCGACGCCCGCGAACACTGTTAAAACCCGCGTACGCACGCGCGAAACCGACGAACGAACGAGGGAACGAGCGCGCGGGCAGAATTCAACAAACGACTTCCTGGTTTCTATGCGTTAACCGTTAATCGGTACGGTTTTACCGATAAACCTTCGGAAAACTGCTTGTTCCGCGGGAAAGACGCGGATACGAGCCGCCGCGAAGGTGAACGTGTTCTTCCTTTATGCAACAGGCGATTGATTACGAAGGTTGTTTCAATACTCTTTGAAACGGGCAATTACCGCCGGACCGATCTCCTGAAAATCGAACCGAACTCGAAACGGACGTATCTTCTCTCTCGTGCTCGAAACTGCATCGCGAATCGACAAAGTGCCTGGTGTTTACTCTCATCGCGCGTTGAAATCGCCGGAACAGTAGTAGCCTAACCACGCATTGAAATCGCCGGGGCAATGGTGCCCTAACCGCGCATTGAAATTACCAGAGCAGCGGAGCCTTAACCACGCATTGAAATCACCCACGTGAAGCAGCAACTTCCAACGCGGTGAAATCTCCCGAACGATGATACCCCCGACGTGCATTCAAATCGCTGATACCATCGGCCCGCCTGCTAATCATGCATTCAAATTATCGGATGATACACATAAGCCGACAGTCTACTGTGGCTTACTCGCCCCTGATAATGGAGTCGTAATGATATCTCTGCTGGGTGGCCACAAATCATTCACTCTGCCGAGAAGTAACGTTTCTCAATAACATTGTTCTCTAACATTTTTGATCCACGCTATCAGAATTCTAGGTAAATTTATTTGCACCATCAGGGACGTAAAGGAAAGACAGCAACGACCCTACTTTGACAAAAATTGCACCACAATTTATTTTATGGTCACAATGATTAGAACTTCTTTGGTGCCGATAATCTACTAGGGAAAATAGAAAGTTTATATTTATTGTATAACCACATGTTCTGTAGTGGCTAAATATTGAAGTAATGAAGTTGAAATTAACCTACCAAGCATTAACAGTACCTGGTAAATATTGCCTTATAAAAATGGCAACCCTAAATTTATCGAGATTGTCCCTAATTTTCAACATAATAATAACAAAATAACAAAGTTAATTCCACTATTTTCTACAGATGAATTCTTATCGTTTCAATACTTGTAAAATATAAAACCGGTCATTTTGACCGTGGTAGGTTTAGTGTTAATAGTATACATATTTAAACAATTCCGTTCGAAGTCATGGTCGCGAGTCTGACTCGACATTACAGTACAAGAGGTTAAGAGAGCAAATACATTCTCGTTTAACTTCGGTTTCTTACTGGTAAAATGTTTCTTTTGCATGAGTTTACTCGTAACAATTCGTTTTCCCAGCAGCAGCAGAGTTCTCTCTCGCTAAAACTGTAATACTACCGGCGAACCCGATCGTCAGCATAACGAACCCGTAGGCTAACCAAAACAATTTCGCAACCGGTTGTCTCGACAGTTCCCAAGAGTGCCAGAATAATAGAAAAACTCGCCTGCTTCCGGCCGTTTAGAACGGAGCTGAACACGGTGGCTCGATGACGAGCCGTAAGTATACCGCGAGGCAATTTACAGGCTCAATTTGTAGTTTGTACGCTTCTAATTTAAACTGCGGGTTTCGGCAATCTCCGCGTTTCTCATGACGACAATCCAACGAGGATCTCCCTCGGATCTCCCGATGATACCGGGGCTCGGGAGTCCGGCACATCCGTAAAACCCCGGAGCTCTAGCGACCGCAAAGCTGGCCTATTATTCCCCAATGACGTCCCCGTTCCTCGTTCCCTTCTTGTCGTCCTGGACCTCTACTCTCGTCGTCGTCGAACCTCTTCTCTTCCTGTTGCACCGGGGCTGCGTTCGCGTCGTGTTCCCCGGGCCACGGAACACGATGTCGCCGGTTGCCTTACGGCAGCATCTGCTTGCTGTTGCTGCAGATCGCGGCGTAATGGACCCTGCGAATTGTTTGATGGAAACGACGCGACTCCGTCTCGTTTATTGCAGCCGAGTTCTAATCTTTTCCCGCGGGTACACCGGAGATTGTCCCGACCACGGTCTCGCGTTGAAAAACTCCCGCCTCTTTTCAACCGCGAGATGAGACACGAAAGCGGCCGCCAGTCCCGTCGAAAGAAAAAATCTAATTAGAATTTGCGCGATGATCCTCGATAATGTGATCGTCCCGAGGCATCTGCGGAACGCTGCGCCGGGACAGGCACCGTTACCACCTGGCCAATTCGACTTCCGTATTGTCGCGGACACCTGTCCGACGCTCTCAATCTTCCTGCCTGTCGTCGGCCCTCAAACTCCCGAGAAGTTCGCTTGCCTCGCACAAACCACCTTCCCATCTGAATCCACATCGTCTTCCTTGGGGACTCGTTTGGGTTGTAGAGTCATTCTGTAGTTGATTTTATAATTAGTCGGTGCAATTTCTTTCCTGTTCATCCTGCTTTACACAATCCCCATACATGTATAATACCTCGTACAACGCTTAAATGTTTAGTAATTTCGTAAATAATAATATGTCTGTGGAAAAAGAGTTCCAATGCGGACCAAACTCTCTTCAGGGTCTTTTGAGGGTCTCCTCAAGCTGAGACCATCGAGCTCCCCTGGTAAATCAATCGATTTCTAAAGAGTATAATGTGAGAGTATAACTGTCTGTATTGAAGATTTTTCAGCATCATCTTCTTGGGGTTTCTGGAGAGCCTGGTTCAAGGATCCCGGAAGTAGCAGAGGGCAGAAGCGGAGTTTCGGCAGGCCCAGTCTCGGAGCACGTAAGTGTAATAACGCTTTAGCGCGAGTGCTCGCTAGGAATGCATATTTCGCCGGTGGCTCGCCCACGCCAGTCAGTCGGTAGGTCCGATTGTTCTCAGGATATATCCCGGGCTGGTTTACTCGGCTGGTTAGCTTAGCTGGTTAGTTCCCTGCCCAACCTTCAGCCTGGATACCCAGCATAGTTCGCCTACAGGTCCAACAGCGTTGTACGGCTCTTCTGTGTTCCCTGGTCGGAGACGAGGAAGAGAAGAGCATCAGGTCTCCTCCCTTTGTCTTGTTCTTTCGGCCCGTCTCGTTTCTCTAGTCCTCATCTTTCGCCCGTTTACCTCCACTACTTGTCGTCATCCGGCTCTCAGGCCCTCCTTCTATCCTCCTTCTCCGTCTCTCTCGCTCTCTCCTCTCTCTCCACACCCGCCCTCCCCGGGGCTTCGACTCTCTTTTCTCGCGCGATTCGCGTGTGACGCATCGCAGCCACCCTGAGAAACGCGCCCACGCAAACGCTCGAGAGAGGCTGCCTCGCGATTCTTCGCCTGCAGGCTACACCTGCCGTGTTCCGAAGAACCTGTACCGGGTGATCCCGAAATCCGCCGTCCCGATGATCCACGCGGTCCGCACCTGGCCCGTCCTGCCGCCTCTCCTCCGCGCTTTCACCGCGCGCCGCGTCCCACCGTCGTAGATCTCTGTCAACCCCGACGCGTAACGCCGATTTGGAGCCGGCTTTTCTTTCGGAGTGAAAGCGACCGGGACACCGTAGAGCCGCGGACTTGTCACGCCGTGTATAAATCTCCTGCTGCGCGTGAATTACCGCGATCGCTCGGTAATTAAGCGACCCCGGCGCGTCGTGACGATTTTCGTGCCTGCGGGAGCTTCGCGGGATCGTGCGCACGCTCGAACTTCGGGGATAGAATAGCTCCGGCAGAACGATCCAAATGGTGATTTATAATTAGCCCTATAATCAGGAGTAGCTCGAGACGGGGGAGGTTGATGAGTATTAATAGAACCCAGGGATCTGGAGTAATACTAAAGTCTACGGTATTTAAGACTCTGATATAGGATAAATGTGCCTTACCCGCATTCAGTAGTCAGCCATTTTAAATATTCTTTATACAAACGATTTATATAACACCATATTAATCCTTTGCACTCGGCGCTATTGTAATTCCAAGACTAAATTTTTCTTTCGTCCTAGAATATTTTCAGTTTATTCATACGAAACTGATCCGATTTCCACATACAACAGTTAAACGTTCAGTAATCTATAAAATACAAATTTTGTAATGTAACAAATATTTCGTAATATTTTTTGTAATTTCTTTGAAATAATGCCACAACAAGTTATAGTGGCGCATCAGAGTCACCACTCGAGTACAAAGGGTTACATAATAACAAGGCTTAACACTTTATTTACCGGAAGCCTATTAATAGGATTTTCAGTAATTGTGCTGTACCAAAAGGAAACTTAATAATCTTACACAGAATTATTAGATTACGGTATTGGGGGTGAGTTGTAGGTTAACGACAGGAAATGCTATTGCTGTTGAAGGAGCCGTTAAAAAGTCCTTAACATATTAATGGGATTTTCAATCTTTGTGCTGTACCAAAAGGATACTTAATAATCCTAAACAGAATTATTAGACTACGGTGTTCGGGGTCAGTTAGTTATCGAGAGAAAATGCTATTGCTATTAAAGGAGCTGTTAAAAAATCCTTAACCCTAGACAATAGACCTCCAAAAATTACTCAACCTACGATTGAGTTCTATGATCTTAGTTGCATTAAATCCCGCATGAAAATGAAAAAGTATTCTCGAAAGGTACGGACGCCGCCATTTTATTACAGGGTTTTAAAAAAGAATTATACTTTTTAGAATATTTTGAGACCAGGCTGCTTTACCGAAAACTGTAAAAGAGTACGTGTTTCCTCTTCAACGATCGGTACAGAACCAAAGGCGAAACAAATTCTTTGCAAATCATTGATTACTTATGGGTACCCCTAACAGTTGCAGAGAAAGCTGGCACGGGGCGAGGCAGTGGAAACGATGGAAGAGTTGGAGCGAAGTTCGGGGAACGGTTCCACGGAGTCGATACCGGATATAAAGTAAAGCAGACTCGAAGGGAGATTCGCAATACGCGTAATTACAGGTTGCAGCTCGTCCGGCTTGCAGACTCCGGGGGCCGTTTGCGCGTGCATGCATGCAGAGCAGAATTTCTTCGTAACAGTAGGGGGAGAACGACCCATTTGCCTCGCGAGGGGGCTGGCCGCGGCCGGCTGATTTATCGCCGGCGTCCGGAGCGTGGCTAATTATTAATATTCGGGAAAAGTAACCGGCGAGGTTCGGTTCCGCGGCCTCCGCCTCCGCCTCCGTCCCGGTGGCATTTATCCGGCGTCGAAAGCGTGTCACGGCTCGCCAAATAGGACCGGAGATATCGACACAATGCCCAAAGAAATATCCCCGGCACTGAATCGTAAATCTGCTCTCGGGTGAGACATATTTTATTGCCGGCTCGTAACGTATGGATGCTCCGAGGGTCGCTCGTGTGCACGCGCGCGCGCGCGCTCGCGCTCGCTCCGTGAGTAAAGGCTCCGCTGCGGAAATATTAATGCAACTTCATCAATCACGCTGCATAAACAGTGGGGCAAGAAAACGATTTACTACTTACGATCTTGACCAGCCTACCGACGAATGTATAGCACACGCTCCGGAACGCTCGCGAGCATCGGAGAAACTCGAGCCGACGCGGGAACCGACCGGGCATTCGTCAAAATCTTTCATCGCCAGGCCAGCATTCCCACAGACGCCTCGAACGCGATTAAATTGAAACCTCGCGCCGACTTTGTTTGCCCCGCCGAGCGAAAATCCTGCGAGCACCGGCGATCTTGTTTTCCTCGTGGGATGCGCGCGCGGTTCATTCATACTACAGCTCCCGATAAGGTGTGGTACCCTTTAAACACGTTCCACGTACACCGAAGATTAACTTCGCATTTTCTGGTTCGATTAAGTCATCGTTTATAATTGCATCGCTCCGTGGTGTTTTAATAATTTACGCTTGAAACCTAGCGCAGCTAAAGTAGATCCTGATTGCTATAGTTCTCCAACAAGCCTCGAATGGGGCGGCTTTCGGAACATCGTAGCGATGATAAATTGCAGTTGAAATCAAGCGTTGGTGCTAACTTAAATATTGCTTTCACGACTCTTCAATAAAACATTCTCGTGAAAGATTAAAATCTGCAACAGGTCTGACAGATCGAACTGCCGGGATTTTGTCGAATGCGTATGGATGATTTCTGGTTCAAGTAAGAATCCAACGATCATCTCGTCTCCCCAGAGTCCGCGGCGGACTTTCGCTGGCGGAACGGTAATGGATCCCATGCGGCTCGAGATGAAATTCGTTCTTTGGCCGAATGAGAGCGAAGCATCCGGTTGACCGGGTCGTGGACGATTATGCGTGCGTTCCGCGGGCCCGTAAGAGCCCGGCTCCGCGGACTCCGTCGTCCGTTTTAGGACGCGACGTTAGGCAATCCCAGAAAAGAAAGGAATCGTGGAAGATGCGAGGACCCGAGGGAGACGCTCGGCCGACCGGCTGGAACGCACCCATAAGTACCGCGCGCTCTAGACTCACGTACTTCCTTAATGCCGAATGCGCCATCCGTTTTCTTGCCATATAAGTTTCTATCAAAAGGCTGGATCGTAATCCAGAAATCTCTCGTGTGACCCCATGGGAATACACACTCGGTGAAACTCACGCATGTCCTATCCCCACCGCGGACCGGGACGGTGCTTGAGAACGAATGAAATCACGGTTGACTCATCCTCCTCTCTCCGCGAAACCGGAGCTTTCTTTCTCAAATTAGATGATCTATAGACCCGAAAGATTCATTCCGCACTGTATCTTCATATTACGACAACCACTAGTCTTTGTACTTCTAACCAGGATTGAGAGGACACCCTGTATGTTGACGGGTATGCAAAATCAATTTTTCAGGATTTTGTTCGTCACTCTGAGCGACAGATGTCCATGACGGAACCATCTCTTTAATATTGAAAATCCTATTAATAGGCCAACGATTTTTTAACAGCTACTTCAACAGCAATAGCATTTTCTCTAGTTAACCAACAACTCACCCCCAATACCGTAATCTAATAATTCTGTTTAGGATTATTAAGTTTCCTTTTGGTACAGCATAAATATTGGAAATCCTATTAATAGGTTAAGGATTTTTTACCAGCCCCTTCAACAGCAATAGCATTTTCTCCATTATACAAATGATCGCGAGGAGGTCTCACGGATTTGCAGAATCACTCTTAACTTAACAATTATTTTGTAAAAGTGTGTATAATACCCGAGTATTCTCGGGCTTCTAAGTTAAGAGGTTAAATTCCGTTCGCACCCTGTATAGTCCTACATGATAATAAAGGTGACTCTACAGCTGTTCAAGGCCAGGGGTAGTTATACACAAATTGGTAAAAGATTTTTCATGAAAAATCGGTCCGTCTTTAGGCTGCATCGTTACTGCTGGGACACCCAGTGTGCACGTAAGATTAGAGATCGAGCGAGGTGTAGTGTAGCAGAATAGATCGCAGATGAAGCACCAAAATGTCCGCAACGCATAGCTACTTGATAGAACCCGCTACCATCCGGCGGGCATTCCCAGCTCATCATCGCCCGGCAACCGCGGTAGCGTCTTCAATATCGCATTCTATCCGCTGAAGTAGTAGTCGTTTGTCTTGCGCGGAGTATACACCCCGCGGAATTCTCCGGGCGTTCGTTAGAAGAGGCTCGAGCGGGCATCGTTCATCCGACGATTCGTCGAAGGGTTAACATAAACCGCGGCGGCGCAACATCGTTTCCTTCTGCGGAGTACACGCGTGTACGCGCGATTCAGCCGAGGTGTAAATCATAGGACGGTATGGGCACGCACCATTGCGAGGGAAGTCGCTCTCCTCTCCTTGTCTTCGGCTCCCCGCGGCCGATCCTCAACATTCTCTCTTTCTCTCTCTCTCTCTCTCTCTCTCTCTCTCTCTCTCTCTCTCTCTCACTCTCTTTCGGTTTCCTTCTCTCGCCGTCTTCCTTGTTTCTTGGCTACGAGTCGCGCGATGAGAGCAGCTCTCTGGCGCGGGGCCATCTCTGGTCGCTAGAACGGGCATCAGCTGCCTGACAAGGCGTATAATTAATCCCTAATGACGCTGGCATAAATCCATCTCGGTAGGCCGTTTGGCTGCTCGCCGCTCGCGCGCCGTTGCCTTTACTAGCGAAATCAGCGCTAGCTTTGTCGCTGTCGTCCATTTTCCGCGTTATTTATGCGCCCATCATTGGATCGCGCGGCTTCGAACAGTCGACCCACCGAACGGCTACAAGGAATCCTGGGATCACCAAAGGATCCGCTCCGAATCGCTCGTGAACCCTCCGAGCGAGCTGCGGACCGAGGATAAGCGGTTTGGCTGCCTCTCGCGCGGTCTGTTCCGGTACATGATGCTTTCGATTTTTCTAGAAACCTGTGGCGATCTTATATAATCTTGCACGACTGACGCACTCGTCGGAGGACATTCTTAATTAAATGAGGTATGAACAAGTGCTTTCAGTTGGATCTTAGCATCGGTAAAATCAAATTCTTACTTATCGGTCAAATTAAATGTGTATTATTCTGTCACGATTTTGTGGGGTTTCACTAGTCCCTATTATCTAGTATATAGTGATTTCGGATAGAAATCACTTGCATAAATATGAATTTCACTTGCATAAATTTTTAGTAGCACCAAAGGGACTTTTGCAGGTCCCAGAAGCTCCTGGTGGGCCACGGTGGAAGAAGATGGACCCTTTCCTTTCCCTTCCCAGAACCCTACCATTCCTTGGACCCCTCCTTCCTCAGGTCCCTTCCTCCCTTGGATCTGTCACTGCCCTGAACCCCTTCTTGCGATCCCTCTCTGCCCCGAACCCCTTCCTCCCTTGGATCTGTCACTGCCCTGAACCCCTTCTTGCGATCCCTCTCTGCCCTGTACCCCTTCCTCCATTGGATCTGTCACTGCCCTGAACCCCTTCTTGCGATCCCTCTCTGCCCTGAACCCCTTCCTCCCTTGGATCTGTCACTGCCCTGAACCCCTTCTTGCGATCCCTCTTTGCCCTGAACCCCTTCCTCCCTTGGATCTGTCACTGCCCTGAACCCCTTCTTGCAACCCCTCTCTGTCCTGAACCCCTTCTTGCAATCCCTCTCTGTCCTGAACCCCTTCTTTCGATCCCTCTCAGCACTGAACCCTTTCTTGCCCCGACCTCCTGCCGCCCTTGAACCTCTTTCTTCCTCCTACCCCGCCATCCCTTGTACTGTTTCCTTCCTGGGCTCCTTCCCACCCCAGAGGGTAAACACCCAAAAAAGTGACCAGGAAAGGGCTTCCCCTTTGGTTCAATTTTCTGCTCCTTGGTCCACCAAAGAACCACAATTCTCCATTGTAAAACTAACGTCCGTGCAAATATAAGAAAGAAATATTCATGCACACTAACACATTGTCCTTGCACTTCCCAATAATTTACAAATTTTTGTAGATCTACTAGGACAATATAAGGGGTTGGCAAACGCACTGGATTTTCGAAGGATCCCAGAGACGACCGACGCGACGTGGGTCGAGATTACAATAAGATGACGTCAGGCAAGCATGTAACCAAGAAATACGAACGTTGTAAACTAGATCACCGCACGGGATTTATAACCGGTGTCGCTTTTTAACTAACGGCTTTATCGTTCCATTGTTCCGTCGCGTTTTGTCGGCCAAGTGACTTAAGCGGTTCGCTACGGGGTCAGCGGCAGCGGTCAACGTTGTCGCTGTGCTCCCGTTGAGTTCACATCAATCCGCGAAATTTAATAAAAATGGTTACCTAGAAAGCCTCCCAATAATGAGCAACTCCTAAATCAGTGAGTGTCACAATTACATTGAAACAAGTGTTCTGATGAACTCTTAACTTAAAAGCCCGAGAATACTCGGGTATTATAATATAATATAATACACACTTCTACAAAATAATTGTTAAGTTAAGAGGTTAGAGAACGTGTGCTGGTTACGGGTGTGCGAGAACCCTTAAAATTTTTTAGCACCCGACGAGTCTCGACCATGACTGTACTGCTGGTAGATTCTTATCGAAAGCCCCTTAGGTGACACACCTTGGTCGGACAACCTGTTTGCAACCCCGTCTTCGCCACATCATCGAGCCAAGCAAGAACCAGCCACACGGTCTCACAATTAATCAAAGCACCTGGGGAATCATAGACGGAACCGTTTTGCGGCAGTTAGGCGACAGAGTAGGGCGTCGAAGGAAGAAAGCATTGTGTGTCGAACGGCGCAGTCGAGGCGAGCCATCGGCAACCACGAGAGGAACGGAAGCTGACCCGGCGCGGAACCGTGCCAGTAGATAAACGCGTGGGATAAACGCGGCGAAAGAACAAACCGTCGGCGAAAAGAGAGCGGGGAAAATGAAGCGTTTACCGATTCCCGGATAGCAGGTCCTTCCTGGAAAGGATCGTCCTACTCTGTTTCTCGGCTGTTGGCGCGGCGTGGAAAGGAGAGGAGAGCGATGCGATGCGATGGAAGTTCTCGTTCGGAACGGGGCCGACGAGCAGCGGCAGCAACAGCAACAGCAACAGCAACGGCACACCGTGGAGGAAAGGGAAGGAGCAAAAGCGAGCCGAAGCGAGAACGAGCGGAGAGGAGAATCCTGCGCGCTCGTGCGCGGGCTGTGAACTCCGCAAAGAGGGAACTGGCGTACCGAATTGATGCACACGAAACGGCATGCCCGGAATGTTATAATCGCGAACCTTTGAACCCAAACAGCCGAGACTCCCACACCACCCGGGACCGTGCCGGGCCCCGTTTCCATCGCTGAAATTACTCGTGTTACTCTCCCGTTCGTGCCGGTTCGTCGCTGATACGCTTCCACGAAAGAGCCCCGGCTAGCAAACGACCGCCTCTCCGATACCTGTATAATAATTCCCGTGCGTTTCACCGATACGATATAGCCCGATACGGGTCACAGACATACGAACGCGGCGATCTGGAAATGAATCTAAGCGCACGGCGGAACTGCCGCGACGCAGAAACAGAAACAGTGAAAGAGGGAGGGGGAAAGGGTGAGGGGAGGTGGAGGGGACGCTGCTGATCGCCTGGTTACCGTCCGCTCGACGTAGCCGGCCGCTAAAGGACACGGAATTTTATCATCCATTCATATAACGCCGCTTTTACTGCGTTTCCCCGCGATGGCTGATACCGGCGTCCACGTCCACATTGGAAAGCACGCCGGGTAATTAGAAGATATCGCGGATTCGATGTGCTGCCGCTTTGACCTGTTTCCGGGGACTATGGCTCGAGAGCTGGCTGGCACAAACAGGAAGAAACGCGGTTTTCAATGTTTTTGTCCGATTAGGAATTTTTATTCGACTATTCTGCAGTTCAATTTTTAGTGAGACAGAAAGTCTCTTGCCTTTTGATTTATTTGGGGGAACCATAAGTAAAGAAGTATTTCGAAATCTGAAACAAACTTTGTAGTAAATTCAAGTTTTTATTTCTTAATTTATTGTATAATCTCCATCGTTATCAAGCACAGTTTGCCATCTTTCCTGCAAATTTTCAATCCCCCTCTTATGGAAATCCAGGGTTCGTGAAGCAAAATATGACTCAAGGTGCCTCCTTACATCTTCTCCAAAAGTGAATGTTTTATTTCTTAAATAATGCCCCATAGATCTGAAAAGATGATAGTCAGAGGGAGCAACATCCGGTGAGTACGGGGGGTGCGGTAAAACTTGTTGACCTTCAATACATCTCCATAAACATCGCAAATTTTCTTTGTCGTTACCGTTGCATTAAATCCCGCATGACAATGAAAAAGTATGCAATGACGAGTATGATCCTCGGAAGGTACGGACGCCGCCATTTTATTACAGGGTTGTAAAAAAAATTATACTTTTTAAACTGTAAAAGAATACGGGTTTCCTCTTCAAAGATCGGTACAGAACTAAAGGCAAAACAAATTCTTTGCAAATAATTGATTACTTATGGTACCCCCAACATTTTATTTTAGTCTAACTCTTGAAGAACACAAAATAGTGAAAGCATTGGAAGAATTTAAAAGTGTTGTCATTAAGAAATAAAATAAATTTCTATTCTGCTTCGGTTCGTTGCAATCGAGGCAGACAATTTTTATTTCGCACAGGGATACAGAGTCTAGTGATATTATTGAAGAGGAATACAGACGAAGAATGTACAAGGAATATCAACCGTATTTTCCAATCACGTTCCATCAGACTCGAACATTAATATCCCGGAGTCCCGCAACAAAGTGTGTTTTATTAATACTTCGCCATCATCCGCGGGACGTTGGTTTTTTGCGTCGACCGCCGTACGGTTACATTGTGCACGACAAGTTGTTAAATTGCACGCGAGTTTCTAGTCTTGATTAATAAATGATATTAAAAAGCCTGTCAGACGGCAATCGTCGCGGGTAAAGAGAGATCGGGGATTACGTGTATTTCACGGTTGAATTCGAAAGTTGCACGCTGTCCGCGACCTAGCGAACGTTCAACGGATTCGACGCCGCGGTAGGAAAAAAATTTTGCAAGATGGATAGTCGAAAATTTCATGGCACCGCGCGCTGTACGGAGCAGGCGAGGTCGCACTAACTCCCACGAATGCCCTACGGGAGTCCCCGCCGCCTTTCGTTTCGAGTGGGCGTTGCGGTAATTAATTTTTGCCCGATAATTAAGATATCCCGTGCAGACGCTGAGATATAGCCCGCGGTATCGCAATTTTTCAGTCGGCGGTTGTATCCTCGCGTGTTTCCTCGCGCAACCTGGCAATTCCTGGTGTCCTGAAGGAGCTGCTATTACGTCCTCGCGGGAACGATCCCGATACAGTAAATTCTCCGGCCATTACCATATCCAGTCCTCACCTTGTTCTTCCCCGTTCCGCTATTATCGTTGCGTAATCTACGCGAATTATATGCTATTCTTTAAATAAGCACTCCGAACACTATAATTTGCCCGGGCAAGCCTAGCGCGCATATATTATTCAAATTGTACGATAAATATGATTCCCCGTATATTAGACCGTGAAACCGAACTGTTAATTGTTTACACGATGTAATTAATAAAGCGGGACATACGAGCGAGCTTCTTCTATATTGATATTAATCTTCGGGGTTATTTCCGGAGCAATCGGGCGCACAATGGGGGAACACTTTTTCTCAGTGAAGATTAGTAGAAACTTCAGAAGCTGCGGATGCATTTACAGTTCGTAATAGGATCCATTAGAGGAGGCGATCGTCTAAACCGTGAAACTTCTCGCGAGTCCAGGAATCACGGGATCGCGTCGCCGTAGAGCTGTTGAAAAGTCTCGAGAATCCACGGTACCATCCGCAACAAATGCGTAATTGCTAGTTCCAGTCCGGTTGTTTATCTACTTGCCGTGTCGCCCGAAGCGGAACACAACTACGACAAGGTACCGCGGCATTGACGTGGGATAACGCGAAAGTGACTCCAGCCTAAAATTCCACGTGAACTGTTGACGTGTAACGCTTCGGGATTACACGGTACAGTGAAAGTCCCTATCAGAATGCAAAATCTCTCTCGACCGATAGCGTCACGATTGTTCGCGGGCGCGTTCCAAAACCCGCTCCTCACATCCCCAAAACGTAACATGAACAGTTAACGGGAGTACAGTCTTTAGAGAAGAGAACACACTATCATAAAGACACTGTAACTTGAATGTTAAATTGCTCGCCAATATCCGGTACTAGGTGTAGCGACTGAAACTAAAATTAATAAGGAAAGAAAGCGCTGAATAGTTGTAAACGGAGAAAGTTTATGAATCTACTCGTGCAGCTCGCGAAACAGGCATGATATAACTGTTGATGAAAAAAAGTGGGACAAAATTCTGCAGGACTTTCTTCAATCCGGAAACGATCGTGTGAAATTATAAATTTATGTGAAGACACACGGTGTAATTATTATTGTTTGATGATTGTTCGTAGCGCGTCCCGCGGAGCAGTGATGGTAACCGGGACAAGCGCGGCGGAAGACGAGGCCAAGTTGAAGAAAGGGAATGAGCAGCTCTCCGAGTAGAAACATCTGGCCCACGGTGGTGTTTCGTGGGGATTATTAATTGTTTCATCTCCGCGGTTATCCGCGCCTGCCCGATCGCACGACTAAGCAAATACAAGAGGCGTAACCCACGCGGTGATGTATGAGCTTAAAAGCCCTCACGATCCGCCGGGTACGGAGCCTCGGTCTCTGTCCCTCTGCCCTCGGAGCAGTCCGACTAAACGAAGAGGACGAACGATAGAGCCGAGGGGTTATCATCTGATTTATAATTTGAGGCTTCGACTGTTCTCCACCGTGCGGACCCGACGTTTTCCGGTTCGAGAAAGGTAATTGGTTTGCCGGCACGATCGCAGATAGCTGCCGCCGCAGGTTCGAATCGAAACTTTGCCCGCTCTCCCTCTCCAAGATCGCGTTCCTCCTTCCGGAGGCTTATCTCGCCGGAACACTTTTTAATTCGTTACCGGGATCACGAATATCGTCCGCGGCCGCACAAATCGAGATCCCTTCGGTCAGTCAACGATCATTGCGATCGTTGTTTTTCTAATTATGCGCTCGCGGCGAACTCGAAAGCGCAACGAACGGTATACGAGCGGCGGGAAAAGCGCGATCGCGATACCCACAGCGACAAAGTCTCTCCGGAGACTTTAATGCCCGACAGGACATGCGCCGCGCCGCGCCGAGCACCGTAAACGAACGCTGTAAATATCCAGGGCCCGATGATCGCGCGCAACAGCCATAATCGAGTGTCCTCCCCGTATGAACGCCGATCGTTAATTAAATGGCAGCTGGCGGAGGCGACGGTAAATCTTCGGGAGTCCCACCTAACTCTCCTGGCCTTAATTAATTTATCATCCGTATTGTTATTTGAAAGCATTTCTTCGTATTACGATCATAAATTATCCGATCGGGATGTTCATTTTCTTCGTTCGCCGATTCGTACACTATGAGCATCCTCTTCGATTATTTACTGGTGAACTTATCAGGTCAAGGTCATTCGGAGGTCACGCTGTGATATGTCTTTGCGTACATTTGAATTACGACTATCTTATAATGAACTAGGATATGGGGTACTTCGTTTTTAAGCCTGATGTGTTGTTGAAATAATTCGTACATTTGACACAGTTTTCTAAGACATAAGACGGTCTTTAACAAAATGGAGATTTGATCAGGACAAAAAATGTTACACAATTGAAATGGGAATAATCTTTCGCAGTTTTATGGCCAGATTGATTGGACTGGAACTAGATTAGCAGATCCACTATAATAATCAGTCTGCCCGCATAACGATTTTATTTTAAACAAACCTTACGTTTAATGTGTCATGCCAAACTAGAAGAATTAAAGAAAATATGAATGTGTCGAACAGGACTTGCAGATCACAAGAAACTGAAGAAAACATTGTTTTCAGTCGAATCTATAAAAATGTAGGTTCACAGACAACAAAATGATTAAAAATTGCAGCGTATGGGATCGTGTACGGTGGAATTGAACCCGAGGATTTTTCATGGGGCTCACGCAAACGCGTGCCAGCTTGTCCGATGATTTGTTCGCCTCGCGGCCGGCATTTGTATCTTTCCAGCGGTTCGCCCCCTGAAACGTTAGCGCGGACGTCTTCATCCGTCCGGACGTCTCGGGATCGTGGACCACGGGCAGCTAACGCGCTGCCTCTTTTAACGCGCGCGGACCCTGCCTGCACACGCCCGGTGAATTATGGAGTGCAGCAACACCCACTTCCTGGTCCACGAAACCGCCGACTCCCACGCATACTGATCGACCTGCCAGGGGCGGCATGATACCACCACCCCGTCCCCTCGATCTCCTCCCTCTTTCGTCTTCCTCCACCTCTGAAATCTCCTCTCCGCGTTATCCCGTCCAACCAACAACAACGCTCGTCGCCCGTTCCTCTCCTCTGTTCTCTATCATTATTCGCCGAGCGATTCGTTAATCAATCATGCCGCCTAATTGCGCGACGCCGCGCCGCGTCATGCCGCTGCTCGGACGTCTCTTTTTGCGCCAGTGAAACCTTGTGTTTTGCGGCCCGGTGCCGAGGGATGGTTTCGTTCCGCCGGCGAATATTAACCGGATAACGCGAGAATGATACTGAACGTAAAGATCGTGAAAAATGTCGAAGAGATACTCGAGGCTACTCGATAGAGTCTATTTTAGGCACGGAACATCCGGTTAGCTCAGATCGGTCTGTTCAGATCACATAAAATAATTGATTTAGAAAGGATCTGATTCGATAGCTGATCAGGTTGTACTATATATGTCGCCAAGGCCTGGATGATAAACGTCGCGGAATTACCCCCACTACCGCTGGGTGTACCCCGTGAGGGGCCACGAAGCTCGAGAGTCCACGGACGTCGAGGAGTGTAAACATAACACGGGGTATATCTCCTGGACGATACAAGACGCTGGTAAGACCCGTGTTGTTGACATAAATCGAGAATTCACTGTACAGCACACTGTCAGTTGTGAACGACACCAGAGTGAATACTTTCTTCTGAAGATCAATATTTTATGTATTATCTACTGATTATTGAGTTCCATGGATCTATTGTGCTAGTTCTTCAGTCTCATTATTCGTGGACTTGAAAGGTGGATTAACCTAGAAGTAGAAATGTTGAGGTTCTTTATGAGATTCAATCCCAAGTTAACGCACCTTTCAAGTCCTTGGATAAATTGGCTAAGGGTCTGATATATACTAGATCTATAGAATTGAAGCAGGAATTAGAATCATTAGAAATACAGGTAGAAGAGTCTTCATGAGATGCAGCCCTATTTCCTGTAGGAAATATGGAGGACATAACCGCAGTCCTACATTGCCTCGGGATAATACCTGTGGCCAAAAGACACCAGAGGAAGAAGAGTCGCTCAACCTTGTGCAACAGCAACAGCAGCAGAAGATTACTATATCAAAGTGACATGTGTCTACACTGGAACATCATGAAGCTTGACACTACTGACCACAACAAACTTTTGTCTCGAGCATTTCTTGGCTAAAATAGCTAAAATAGCAGGACATGTCCACGCGAAGACGCTTGAGAGGTATCAGAGAACTCCTCCGAGAACCTGAGCAAACGGTGTCAGGCTCGCGATCATCATTTAGCTGGGGGATTGACGGGGGCCTCCTCAGGTTGTGAATCGATGATTTCTCGGCGCATTGGGCGTCGGTAAGGATGGTTTCGTTCGGGGAATCTCTAGAACCGATTTACTTGCGACGCGGAGACGGTGCACGGGGAATCGCAAGAACATACGTGCTGTCGAAAGGAAATGCCTCGCCGGACGTGAAGCAGGCAGGCGCCGGGAGTACGAAAAGGCAGGAGAAAGGAAGAGAGAAAGAGGGTCTACGGCGCGGAGAGTGAATTCTGAGATGGGGCATAAATTGATATGCATCCAGCATTCGACATGTCGGTCGGATGAAAGAGGGAGCCCCGAGACAATGCCTGTCGGCCACGAACCCCCTCGCGCATCCGGTGCGTTTTCAAGGAAGCTTTCGGAGCATCGTGACACATATCAATTGATTTTCACGGGCGCAGGTCCGGAGCCCGACGCGTTCGACATATCGCCTCCGACGCCTTTCTTCTTCTCCGCCCTCGCGGCGAACAAAAGATGAAAGTTCCCGGCCGGTCGGGCTTGCGTCGACGCTATCAAACCGTCCAGCGATTCCTTTCGGTGTCTTACAGCTTTCTGCATAACCCCATCGTGGATTACATCACCGTGCAATTGTTATCTAAGCACCAATTTTCACTTTTGATTTAGTCAGAAAGTATTCAGGATTATTCTGCAACTTTTTATTAAATGTTGACCATTTAGAAGTTTTTAAGACTTTCCTGTATCAGGTTAATGACAATTTGTCATGAAACACTTACTCAGTTTCTACAATATTTTGAGAAACATACGATCTGCGATATATGTAAAGTACCAATTAACATAAACCACCTAATAATAGAATGCAAAAAATATGAGAATGAAAGGAAAAATGCTAAGTTGCCTAGATCCTTACCCATTCTGTTAAGTTCTAAGGAGTATATCGCCGGTCTTGCCAAGTATATCAAGGATACAAATTTGTATAATATATTGTAAGAAAATGTACCGTGTTGCTAATGACCTTTGTTGTTGAAGCAACATTAAATAATTAAATTATATATATATACAGTTAGAGAAACGACACATAGAGCATACATTATTCATTTATTTTTATATGAATCCACAGAAAATTGGTCCACTCCAATTTTGACTGAGCCCAAATAAGAGTCGCGAAAAATGACACTACCATTGAGTGAAGAATTACAAATCGTTTGCCTAATGATTGTGAGATTATTTGCTTGTAAGATTCGTTCAGTGATTCGTGGCGAGCGACAGATGAAAGTTCGAGCATCGTCCGATTTCACGAGTTTCGTGATTCCGCTGGTAGTTGCACCGGCTGCAAGTACGAGCGGTATGCGTACGCAGCAGTTACTAATTTAATTACAATGAGACACCGATTGCACAATTAACATATCGTTAAAATACCGCGGCGCGGTAATTATACGCTTTCTAGGTGCATAGGTCGCGACGGATTTGCATATCGTTCGGAGAATATAAACAACCGTCGTCCCGGCACGGCTACATTTGACAACGGCCGCTCGTTAGGACGTCGCCGGCTGCATTGTGCAATCGAATTTCCAGATCGCATTGCTGACAATGGCGGCAGAATGCGGCCATTGATGCGCGAAAGCTTTCCACGCCTGCGCTGTACAATTACTGGCAATTACTCCTACACAAGTCCTCAAGAGACGTGGAAAATACAAAAGCTTATTAATCTTAACCAAGGCTCACAGCTGGGAATTTATCTTAGTCAATTTTTCAAGAACAACAACTCCGATCGTGAATCAGAAAATCTTTATGCAAAATAAAAGTGTTCTCTCGTAATGACTTTCTCTCTTTCAATAATTTTAACTAGTCGAGGATGGTGTAACAGTATTCTTAAATTCTTCTCTTGTACGTATTTTGTAGTTATACATTTTCGTTGTGAATGCATAAAATCCGCGGTCATGCACAAAATCATCAGAGGATACAGCTCGAATGAAAGATGCACCAAGCGTGTTTGCGCTCTCCGTGCGCTCTAATAATTATAAAATTAAGCCGTGACTTGCCCCGCTGTTCGCTTTCGAATCCGAGCGGTCGATTAGCTGAAACGATCGCCGTACGATCGTACAAAGGATCCGGGACCCGGTGATCTCCGCTGGATCGCGTAGGATAGGAGTCCGAGGAGGAAGGTGTTAAAGGCGCCCTGAAATAATTCAGACGGCGGCGCCGAAAGGTTGCGCGTTCGTTCGTCCTCGACGTGTGTCTTCTATAAATTCCGACTCGAGCCGTGGAACGTCCCCCCTGGAAACTACTTTGTTTTACAACTCGACACCCACGTCTCGTCTCTATGCGTACGCACGCACGTTTGCGCGCGCGTACCACACTCCTACGCGTACCGCTCGTTACACACATCCGTATCGGCCCGTAGCCGCGTCGCCGTTCTACACAGAGCACGCGCTGCGTTCAATGTAAAGCGTTAAAACGCTACGTGATCGAATTCGACAAGCGACCGGACACTCGCCAGTCCGAGCCACCATTTCGCGGACGGCGACGGAATATCAACCGGAGAGATCGTTAGAAACGTTTTCGAATTAACCGCGCGCGGCTTTTGCCCAGCCCGGCCCGAGCCGATCCGATCCGATTCGAGCCGCGTCGGAGCGCGATCGGTGAAACCGATCCTATTCCGATGCCGTCCGTGTCCATCGGGCCGCTTAAAATTACATAAACCCGCCATAAGCGAGCATAAACCTCCTCCTCGAAACGATGATCTTCTCGCGGCACCTGTGACGCAAGAAAATCGGCAAAAACCGACTTTTACATTCGAACCAGATCTCACTTGTAACGAAGCCAAATTTCACAAAATATTCACACGCCAGATGTGCTACTAGAATCTTCTTCTGGCGACGATTTATCGTAGGGCCAAGACTCCGTAGATTCGCGGTAAGGTAGAGTGGCCACGTTACCGACACAAATAGGCGAAAAATGGTTTCACGGAAGGAAAGTTTTCTTCTTTTAATTATTTGCAAAGAATTTGTTTTGCCTTTAGTTCTGTACCGATGGTGGAAGAGAGAACACGTGTTCTTTTACAGTTTTCGGTAAAGCAGCCTGTGTTCCAAATATTCTAAAAAGTATAATTTTTTTTACAAAAAGAAATTGTAAAATATTTTAAACAGTCGCTGGAAATCGTTAATAAAGCGAGAGCTCCGTGACCCTTGGAACGTCTCATTTATCAAAGATCTATCACGACATTCACGACAGATTGGTGCAGAACGATTTGAATCAACAGTGTAGCGCTCGGTGCCGAACGCTTCCGGCCGCAATTAAAGCCATCCATCATCTCTTATCAGTTTCCTAATCAACGAAGTTACCTCAGCCAGAACTAAACGTTAATGGGCAATGTTCGCGCGACCCGTCCTGGAAATAATTTTGCAATTACACGAAATCGTACAGGCGATCCTCATCACGATCATCGCGCATCGGTCGATTTTCCTCTGACGAGCGCGTAATTTAAGCGCTCGTGCACACACACGGGCGAACAGGTACACGCACGGACCACCGTTGGGAACAGTGCACAATTATCCGTATTTATACCGGTCGGCTCTAATTGCCTTGTGTAATTCTCATAATCGTAAATACACGTGTCAAAAGGTGTTGAAATCCTAGCACGCCTCGAGGAGCCGGGCTCGATAAATAAATCACGGACAGCCGAGATACGTAATCTAATTCCGCGATATGGGTAGCGAGAGGTTCGAGCCGATTCCCGAGCTCTCTCTCTCTCTCTCTCTCTCGCTCTCTTTCTCTCAGCACGAATGTTTACGATAGTTTACACGGAAGACGCTACAACCGAACGTTTCAGGGATCAAGGTAATCCTACAGGGATTTCGCTTGAAATGGCATCGACGCTGATTGCTCCTCTCTCTCTCCCGTCTCACGATCGGAACGCCTGATTCTCGCGTTTAACGACCACGATAATTTTGCCAGGTCATGTTTACTTCGTTTCATCCATAACATCTCCGCGCCAGACGTTTATGTAATTTACCAGTCTGTAAATTTGCATGGAATAGAAAATATTTGTCTTTATAACCGATTAAAACGTATTGGAAAATACCTGTGCAACTGTGAACGAATTTTATTATATTTTCACGCGGTAAACGTGTGCTGTGAATACATGCATGTAAGTCCGTTTAGTAACAAGCTTTCTTCATGTTCGGTGAATCACCGAGTCCCAGCCGTGTGGTCGTTTGAACGCTTCCATCTTTAAACAGATTTTTCCCTGTAAACTGTGGGAAACTATTCAAAATAGCCGTCGTTCGATCGAGAGCAGCCGTCGTGTATTTATTCTGCATTGTTCGGCGGGGAACTGCGCTTTTGTAACGTCACACCTCCGTAAATTCCCGGAAGATGACTTTCGTGCATCATTCGGAGGGAGACGTTGAAATGAATGGGATTTCCCAACGATTCCGCGAGGAGAGAGGCGTTCGGTTTCGAAGAACTTGTTCTTGGCTCTCGATACGGCTCGCGACTGTCGCTAATAACAATGAACACGATGTAATCGGGCTGGGGCGAGGAGGGGCCGGGGGTGTTCTCGATTTATGGTGGCCGATACCCAACCATGAAACGGAAAGCAATTGCTACGACTCACCGTCGATACTCAGTCAGACTCGTTAGTCAAGAAACGTCGTGAATTTCGATCTCTTCCGAAAAAAAATGGAGGAGGAGTATGGTTAAGCAGAATTTACGACGAGAGTAAAAGACATTGACGAATTTTATTATTTCTATTCGAAGAATAAATGTAATCAATTTTACCATGATCACAGAAGGCTCCTCAGAGAATTTTACACTTTCCAGTGGAAAGATGGCGGAGGCCTGAAGGGTGAAAACAGTCATTGTCCTGCCGGCATCATTTAATTCTGAGCCACCTGCGACCCCGAAGGAGCAGGACGAGGGACGCGTCAAGAGAGAAAGAGCAGCTCGGCTACGAAAACCGACTACCGTTTCTGTAATCGTGCCCGTCGATCTCGCGGCGTTTCGATCCTCGATCCCTTCCATCACCTGCGGAATATTAAAATTTGCCACGACCGTAATCGTTATAAGTTATTCACCCGGGAATCCTGACGTTATCGCGCGGCGATCTGTGGCTAAACGATTCCCGAGAGAGTTTCTATTCCGACCGGAGCGACGAAGACGAAGACGAAGACGAAGACGAAGACCAAGACCAAGAGAAAAGAGACTAGTCCCGGCTTCTGCGGAGAAGTCCGCGGGATCGGTTGGCCTGCCTGAAAGCGTCGGTCGGGCGAGCTGCCGGCGCGGCGCGAGATCGTGAGAAGTACTCCAGATCACCGAGCAGGATCTACCAGCTACATATCGCGGGGCTGTTAGAGTCAGATCGCTAACAAAGTGAGGATCAAATAATAACACGTTACGATCGCGCTGCCCGAAGATAGATGGCGCGCGGTGTGAGTGAATAATTTGATAATGGCGGCGGCGGGAGCGACGCTTCGTACTTTTCGCCCCCGCCGCCTCCTTCTAGGATCGAGGACGAGAACGGTCGAAGAGGGAAGATGATCTCCGATCGTTGCTCGAGATCTAGCACTCAGTCCTCTCTCTCTCCCTTTCTCTCTCTCTGACCCTCTCTTTCACTCTTCGTGTTCCCCTTCGCTCTCCCTGCGCCTCTATCCGCCTCCTACCCCGACACCGTCGTCTCTTATTTTCTCCTTCCATCCCGCGCCATCGTTCCGCCTCCGTCCATCTTCCTTACTCCCGATCTTGAAAGATCATGCCGCGAGATCACGGGGCTATTCGTGATATACCCGACGCGGACGGGTTATGCGCGCACCACGAGAGATCAGCCTCTTTCCTGGGCCCCCTCCCGCCCATCCCTCGTGTAAAGGGATATTCCGGTGTTTTCGGGATTTTTGCAGACGGCCTTAATGGCGGATGATTGTGTGCCAAAGGTAATCCCCAGGTGAAAATGAGCCATCCGCGGACACCCCCCGCGCACCGCCTCCTACGCGAGACCGGCCGCGATCCTCGCCTCGTCAAGATCGAACGGGAACCTCGTGATCCTTGGGAGCGTTGCGATTTCGTTCCGGCTAACAGGCTACGCCGTACCCCTGCTTTTCGACGGATCACGATCTGCCTCCAATTTTCTTGCGCTAAAACACGTGCGAGCGCATTGATGCGGCGTCGAGAAATCGGAACCGCGATTTTAGGATGTGCGTCCTTCGAGTTTCTAGTTCCCACGCTACCGGCGCGATGACGCTGCGGAGTCTATTCGTTCAGCGTTCACGGGTTGCATAAGTAATCAATTATTTGCAAAGAATTTGTTTTGCCTTTAGTTCTGTACCGATCGTTCGAGAGGAAACACGTTTCCGGTAAAGCAACCTGTGTTCAAAATATTCTAAAAAGTATGATTTTTTTACAACCCTGTAATAATGCGGCGTCCGTAACTTCCGATGATCATACGCGTCATTGCATACATTTCATTTTCATGCGGGATTTAATGCAACGGTAACAACAAAGAAAATTTGCGATGTTTATGGAGATGTATTGAAGGTCAACGAGTGTCAACGTTGGTTCAGAAGGTTTGCTGCTGGTGATTATGACCTCTCTAACAGGCCTCGAAGTGTAAGTTGAATTTGATAATGACACCCTAAAATCTCTAGTGGAAGCTGATTCAAAATTAAGTATACAAGAATTATCGAGAAGATAAAGCGTTCCCAGCAACAGCTTTCTGCAAATGAAACCTCAATATCAACCCCTAAACCTAGCTTATCACTTAGAAAGGTGTTACTGTGCATTTGGTGGGACTGTCGTGGCATAATTCACTTTGAGTTGTTGAAACCTGGAGAAACAGTTACTGCTGATTTGTATTGTCAGCAATTCCTACGGCTGTATCCAGAACTGTTGAAAAAGAGGGCATCTTTAGTCCACAGAAAAGGTGTAATACTGCAAATTGACAATGCCCGGCCCCATACAACGAAACCCACTCAGGAAAAAATCAAAGAATTGCAATGAGAACTCTGATTATCTTCTTTTCAGATCTCTGGAGCATTATTTAAGAAATAAAACATTCACCTCTGTAGAAGATGTAAGGGGGCACCTTGAGTCATATTTTGCTTCACGAACCCTGGATTTCTATAAGAGAGGGATTGGAAATTTGCAGGAAAGATGGCAAACTGTCCTTGATAATGATGGAGACTATATAGTAAGTTAAGAAATAAAAACTTGAATTTACTACAAAGCTTGTATTAGATTTCAAAATAATTAAATACTTATGGGTCCCCTTAATAAAACTGGGGATTTTAATGCAGAATAAAAATTGTCTGCGTCAAGTGCAGCAAGTAGAAGCTAAAGGAAAATTGATTTCTTCACTTTTCAGCTTTAATAAATTGAAAATAATGTTAGAATATTCTGAAATTCTGAAGATTTCAGTACTTTGACTTTCTCTTACCCATTTTTGTCAAATAAATGCGTGAAATCCGAATCGAGTGTTGATTATAGGTCAGGGAAAATTGCACGGGATACACAGAGGAGACCCCACCCAAGAAATCGCATCAGCAACTGGGTATCGGTAATTCCAGAGCGATCGGATGCGTTCGAACGTTCCCCGTTTTACCTCTGTGCAACATGTATCATCGTCGGGCCGGTTCCTCGGACTTCCTAATTCGCCGAGGATCAAAACCACGGTTCCGCGCGTCTCGTCCATTCCAATTAGAACCCTTTCGACGGTCGGTTGCGTGCACGCGTTGGCCCCACGTTGCGGAAGACTGGCGATTATACATAAGCAGGGAACGGTTGCCCTTCGCGTTGCACCGGGAGCCTGTTTTTCGCGGGAATCGCCAGGAGGAAAGACAGGCGGACCGCGAGAAACGAACGGAAGGTAACGGAGCCGGCAACAAGGGCAGCCGAGGGATCAGAAACGACGAAACTCGGGGGACTCGGAGCGAAGAAGGAGGAGCAGGCGGAGGAAGCCGATGAAGAAGGGGAAGAAGAAGAAGTCGGAGATGCTCGCGGCTCGTGAGGCTCGTGCATAGGTAAGTGGCACTTATGTTTAATACGTGAGTGTGGATGAGTAGTCGGTCCTGCACGCGATCCTTGCGTCGGCCAGGGTCTTCCCTGACCTCGCGTTCGCTAGAACCAATTTCCGCGGATAATACGAGCGCTCTGTGAAACTGAAACGCTCCTCTAAATGGAGCAAACAGGCTAGAAGCCACGGGGGCACCGATACGCCACCGGTGCGCGCCTTCTGTTCCCACAGCGTCCACCATCGGACCTAACAGCAACGACCTAACTGCCAGGAAAAAAGACTTCTGTTATAAACATAGAAATTGCGAAAGGCGCGAGTCAAAAATGGTGGAGGTCACTATACTTCTCTTCTCCAGAGTATAATCACACGACACACGAACTAAATGAAATTCGATGCGACCTGGTTCAACGTATCATTTTTGTAAAATGATCAATGAATTTTTGTGCAAATTCAAAACAGACGCGTTCCGAGATGGTAATAGACATACTGCTGGTAATATTTGTTGTTAATACTGTACAATATTCTACACATTGACGTGTGCACAATGTCATAAGTAACCCATTTGCACGTCGAGGGGTTAAATAAAATAATTGTAATGTAATATTATCGTGGCTTGCGTAACATCCTTCGACATTATTGTGTGTTGGAACTTTTACTTAGCTCCTCATTAACCAATGATTAACTGTTTCGGCTCGAAACCATTTTTGCGTTAAACGGCTCGTTTATGCACCGATCCAGTAATTGCTCCTCGATTCCGAGCATAATCGCCGGAGTCGTTAAGCTCGCGAAACCGCGGCTCTTTTCCAGTCATTAGCGAGGCCGGATCCGCTGTGGATCGTTTTAATATCGATCGATGTTGTGTAATCGGCTTGTCGAGGCTAGCGCGCCCGTTCGATTTTTCACACGCGCGCCCATAAACGATCGTTCCGCCACCGCGGTGCTCCGCCCGTTAACCTAATGGGAAAATCATGGCGGTCGTTTCTCACGAAGGACTCGCGAGAGGGCGATCAGCGCGATTCCGCGGATCTCGGTTGTCCCTGGTATCCCTGGTATCGATCGTCAAACGGGACTTGTTTTTTAAACAAACGAAGCGCACTACAGATCCGCTCCGCCATAGAACAACACGTGCCGACGACAAAATTTTAGTGAAAACGGAAAACTTTATCCCGAGACAAACAATCGTCAAAATTCCAGACGAACAGCAAGCGATTATGACTACTGGTCCCATAGTCAAGAATCCAATGTACGCACTGTGTCTCTTGGCTGCAGTCTGCGTACGACAATATGTTCAAACCAGGTACGATCCGTGCAATCTGAAATTTATTCAAAGACTGCGGATTTGATACGTTCTTGACAAAAATGGGTAGATATAATTTGAAACTGAAATGAATTTGAAAATATGAATACATTCCTTAAAACTTGATAAGACCACAAAAGAGAGATGGGAACTCTTATTTGTTTCCTATATGCTGCAATCAATGCAAAAAAATTTTATTCTGCATACAAATCCGCAGTCTATTTATTAAGCATGCTTTGAGAAATTGATTATCATATGCGTTGTTCAATAAATAGACTGTGGATCTGTATGCGAAATAAATTTTGCCGCAACAGTTGCCAAACACGGAAGTCACGTAGAAGTATGTTTCTTTCTTTAAGAATTTTATTAGGTCGAACGTAATGTATCGATAGTCTTCAATTCTTTTAATCTTTTCATTGTTTCGTATTACAATTATTCATTTGTGTCAGAAATACATAAAATCCGCAGTCTATTAATAAGAAAGGAAGAATAATAGAATTTCTCTCGTTCAAAATTGTAACGTTTCGTGTCTAGAAACGAGCAGCCGTTAACGAAAGGTTTGTCGGTTCAGCCTCCGACAGCTGTCTTCACGAGACCAAACGAGACGATCCTCAAATCGGTAGTGAAGGATAATATCACCGTGAAATCTTTTAAAAAACGGCCACAGATACACGAAGCCGAGTCCTTGGTCACATGTGTGCAAAACTTTTATAAGAGAGCGTGCCAGGTCGTGCACGATGTTGGTTCGGGGGTACCTGTAAGTTTTTGCTAATTTATTCACAAGACGATGTCACTGGATGTCTCGTCACGCGTTGAAGTCTTCAGAGCGGTGTCCAGTTTGACACTTTATTGTAGAAAATCTATAAAACTTACAAAGTAGTACATAGTAGTAGTACATAGTCTAATCTACAATACTTTATGGGTCATTTGATTCTTTGTGTACATGTGTGAAGCCAACTGCATAAGGTGCAAGTTATTGAGATATTTTTTAAAAAGTGGGCTACAATGTTCTCTTGAGACAACTGGGAAAAATTGAATTTATTTTTTATGCATTGTTTTTTTTTTTATTATATGTATTGAAGGTAAATCTGTTTACATATTAATTTCTTATCATGCACTCATTCCCTTACCTATAAAATCTATCTAAACCTATTTACATCTACTGATTATCTACTTGCTAATTGTTTCTGGTTTTATTCTTTTCTTTCCTTTCCTTTTTTTAGTTTTCTCAACCAACCCTCTTAATTCTCCATTCTTTTCTCACTTACCAATTGTTCTAGGCTTGTCTGTGTCCTAAACTACTAAATTCCCTGTAAATTTATGCACTTAAATTATTGTTGTAACACGAAGTTCCATGCTATAGAAACGAGCACTAAAATACATTAGTTACGAGAACAAATAATCTTTATTGCATCTCGAATGTTTAATGAACGAAATAACATTGTTATTTTGATAAATAGAATGAATCCTACAAAGTTCCAATTGTAAATTACGGTTTATATAAAGTCCCGATTGTATAATTTTTGAATGATCCAAAGTTTCAATCCGTTTTCTTATCAGGCCTCGAAAACGCCAGACTCGCACGATCTGAATAACACGAACAACGTCCTTGATTCTATCCTGTATTTAACGAGCAGCGTTGGAACTAAATGGATAGCCTGAGTCGAAACGTAACCCACTAATGACCACCCAAGAAACGTGAAGACTGCCGTTCGACAGAGGTGAACGCGGATTGAGGGGGAGTCCGCAAACAGTCTTTGTCAATCGGCGACCGCGAATCCATGCGATTCCACGCGTGAGTGTAATTTACCCTGTGAACGTCGTCATCGCAGAAACATTAGCCGACGCAGCCCACGAGTTTCTACTTTTATTCCAGATACCAGGTTATGCAAACGACCTGGAACCCGGCCGCGTTCTGAGGCCACAAAAACTCCGGGGAAACCGGTAGTTTTGAACAGGTGCCTCCCGCTCAAAATGGCGCCAACGAGCGGAGAGGCACCGAAGAGCCTCCAGAACGCAGAACGCGCGCGCGTTTAATCGAAGGAAAAAAAAATGAATAAATTTGTACGTTGCAACGACAAGTGATCTAATAAATATATTCAATATTTAAATCGTTATTTCTTACTTTGTTCATTTTCAAGAAATTTCTTTAGTTGGCAAATTCATCCGAAAGTCCTAAAAGTCTATTCACAGACACCTGAAGGAATCAAAATTTAAATGTTATTCATACAAAACTTTCGTTTTCTCATATTAACACGTTGACTTGGTTCTCCGTCAATTTTAACGAGTTATCGTGTAGCGACAATATGGAAATATTGCGTCAGTATTTGCAAGTTCCCTGCAGGTTTGCTGTTATTAACTAAATTACTTTGATTTCGTGGGTTCTTTTGTTGCTGTACGACATTTTATTAGAACGTAGCGTTAACCAAAGAGCAGGATGCTGAATTTAAAGAATAGAAAATGGTGTTTCAAAATGAGGTTAAACAGCGACTGAAATTTCTTTCTGGGATATAGAACCAGAGTCATCGCTTTCGATTTCGCGGCAGAGTTTCGAGGATTCCGGGTCCACCTGCGACTGCAGGTTGCTCTTGTGATATTTATCGCGAGTATCTCGTCCCGGGGATTGCCTCGGGTTGTCTCGCAAGCCATCCGTCAGAACGGTGGCCGAGCGGATTTCCAAATCTCCGGGTTCGGCTCGGCTCGGAGCGGCGCGGCGGCGGACGACGGGGCAGGGCTCATTTGAATTTTCCCGGACAGGATGTGCACCGCGTGCATTTCAATCCTGCGGGACACCCCGACGAATTATGGTCGAGGTGGATGGTCCCGTGGAAGAAGAATGGAGACGACGACGGTGCAACTGGAGGAACACCACGGTCTACGTGTACGCGGATGGTAGTTTAAGAGCGAACGCCCGGTATCCAGAGCACGTCCGGAGCGCGAAGAGCTTATTGTCATGTGCAGGACTCCGCCGGGGCATTTTAATATTTCCGCTGAATGCGTCGTGAAACGGTAGGAACGGTAGGACGACGAGGACGAGGGGGGGGGGGCGAGGACCCGAGAAAAAGAACGAAGGTGCAGACCGGAGGCGAGGAATCGTTGCAACGCGAGTTGCCACTGGTCTTGCGTCTCACCGGCTCCCGTGACAGGTGGTTACGCGCCTTAAGAAACCCTTTGTTTTTTCTCGCCTGCGAGCTCCTTGCGGCCCTGACGACACCAACCTTCGGAGAACCTGGCGCCACGAAGCGCATAACGATACTCGAATTTAAATGTTTCTAGACGCCGCGGGTACATCGGCTTCTTCCGTCGCCGGGTTTTAACTGCTGCTCGAAAATAAAGGACGTCTTCTTGTCTGCAGCCCGAAATTAGCATCTCGCGAGGAGAATTGCGCGACTGAACTCGCGACCACTGCGGAGAATCCCAAAGACTGTCAAACCAGCCGGTTGTCCAAACTCATTCAACACTTTGGCTGCTCGGCGACCTCGAAAGTTCCATAAAGTCAAGGTAATTTTTCAGTTTCCAATTTCTTTGCATTTTTCAGATCCCAACTAAATTCGCTACACCGGACGCGTCGGTGAAAAACTTTGTCTTTAAACCTGGGCAAATATTTCCTGGAGGTAGGACATTTGAACCTGCATATATTGCAAATAAAAATTGAGTGGCTTCCAGTGGCATATAATTTTAACACATTTTCTGAATATTGGCTTTTCAAATCGAATCACATTTTTCAACACGTCGATCAACGCTGTTCGTTATTCCAGAGAAAAATGTATTAATCTACTGGAGGCTCCAAAGACAATTTACAGTGAATTCACGATATATGTCATCAACACGGGTCTCGCCAGCGTCATGTATCGTTCAGGAGACATACCCGAGCCGTATTATGTTCACCGAGGTCTCCCGAACTTCGTGGCCTCTTACGGGGTATACCCCGCGATAGTGGGGATAATTCCACGACGTTTATCATCCAGGCCTTGGCGACATTTTAACCCTCTTGTGCTATAATATGGAATTCAACTTGCGATAAGGATTCCGAGCGGAATCTACTGAATAAGTATGTTACAAATTTTTTGTTTAAACCGAAATCAAATTTTGTTGGTATAAATAGAGAAACAAGAATATGCGAATATTAATCAAGAATCTTCTGTGGAACTATTTCAAGGAAAGGAACGTGCGAAGGCAAAGATCGCTTATCGGAACAGAAGCTCCAGCTCCCCGCTCTCCATTGCCGGTTATTTTTAGTCGACAAAACGAGCGATCGCATAGACATGCAAAGTACTTCCACCGTTTCCCCGAAACCGAAGACAGGAAATCCATTCAAATCACCGCGAACCACGGCGGTTCGAAGGTTCGTGCGAAGCACACGTTACGCGGCGTGTATTTCACCTCGAGTAGGGGAATCGATCACTCGAATCCGTCCTCGCGGCCGTGGTGCATCGATTTTCGTGCGTTCGTCCACCGGAACGAGGGTGATGCACGGCGCTCGAGGGGCCATTTCATAAATCGTCGAACGAGGCCCCAAACTACACCTGTGTCACCGTGTTACCGTGCCTCTTCTAATACCGTCCCGCACACCGCACCGGTGCAAATCGGTAACTGGTAGTCCCGGCGAGCCACGATACATTTACATATTATGCGTGCACGGTAGCCGCATCCTTCCGATGCACCACCGGCTGACTTTTAATGCCGCGGGACCTGACTTTTCGACGGTCGCGCGCAGACGTGACGATTTTTAGAAGAGTCGAACTTTTCGCCCGGGAATTATTCATCGGGACGCCTAGCACTATGAGAAACTGACTCGCGGGACCGAGAAATTGATCCTGATTAGTCCTAACAATCCTAAGTACGTGAATGTTAAAATCATTCCTGATAGAACGTTCCTAAACCAGCTTAACCCCTCCTCCTATAGGAATAAGTCAAACTCATGGTCAAGATTTCGAACAGAATCTACCAAATATGAATGTCATTCATTTTTCTTAGATCGAAATAAAGTTGTATTCTTTCGTGAATGTTTAATGTAGTTTGTTTAATGTATTCTTCCGTTTAGGAAATTATTTTTAACAAGCTGTCCGTGATGGTATCTCGTTAAAATATTATTGACCCATTCGAATTTCAATAAATTGTATCAATATTAATTTCATAATATTTATCAAATTAATCCGGTGGATTTATTTGAGCTGCTGGTTCTCCATTGAACGCAACGTCTAGCTTCTTTCACTTTAAAGAATATTGACCGTTTATTGGCATTCTGGTATGTTTGCGATGGTGATAAAATGTTCTGTACACCAGTTCCGCTATTGCGTTTCACGATAATTGCAAGTATGAAGTTTTTATAGTCTTTAAATGCATTCCTGAAGGTATTTTTCTAAATATTTGTGGAGTTTTTAAGAGCATCCCGGTGCGATAATTGTTGGTCTAAGTACACATTAAGATTGACTATTTATACGTACTGTTCAAAAGTAGAATGATGCTTCAAATTTCTCTTACTCGAGCCAATCGTAAGCGGGGTTTGTCGTTCGTTTGAATGTTGAGTGTGGAAATTTTTGCAGGATCAGAATGCAAATATAAATTGTATATTTGTTTGCCGGAGGTTTGCGTATTTCGCGGATCGTGACAAAGCAGCAGCCCGGTCAGCCATGAAGCAAGATCACTGCCAGAAAAAGAAATCTGTTTTACACGAGTCGGCCGGTAAACGGTTGATTGGAAAAGTTCAAGCATCGGATGCACGTATCAGAGGAATTGCAACACGCATCCTACGGTCGTTCCCTGTGGTCGGCGCAATTGTTATATTGTAGCAATAAGAATTGCACCGTTGGTTCGTTCGTTCGTGGCACGCGATCGAAGTAGTCTTCTATTGGTAACACTAATTGCAAGAACCACGATATTTTCTCTCCGGTTGCTTACATAACGCAATCGCCTTCTACCCGCTGTGTATCCGGATCTCGTTGGACGTCGAACAGAATCCGGTGTGAATCACCCTCAACACGCGAGACCGATCGGTGAGCGTCTGGATCGCGTTCTCCGCAACGAAATCTTCATTTCGTCAAATAGTCTTTAGGTTTACGAGGGAAAGGCGGTTAGCCGGAAAGTGAACTATCGATTGCAAGTGCAGCTGCGCACCTCGGGGCCCTGTTACCGATATAAATCGAATCCGCTTGTTCGGGAATTAGTGTTTTGATTGTTCGAAACAGTCACGTCGTTCATAGGGGCTGCGCGATCTGTCCGATCCCCTTTACAACTTAACGATACTCCAATAAAAGCTCCGGCGCTCGCTTGCACAACTGTTCACAATAATTTTGTACCTTGTTAACCCTGGATCATAGAGAAATTCAATCGCGTGCTCTGCGTAGACAGAGTCAAATTTATTTTATGTATATTGTTATTTAACACGTTCGCTACCACCACGCGTTTCATTGCCTATCAAATGTTACGTATCGAGCACCGTGTTTACAGCCTGTAGAAAATTAGTTTAACTAATTTCACGTAAATTACGAGATCGGGAACATGACACGTGTGCGACAACTTCAGTTGTTCTGAATTTTAAAAATGGTGCAAGTGGGGACGGTATAAAACAGATCAAGATAAAATTATTTTAACACTAAACCTACCAAACACAAGAGATATAAAAGTGAGAATATTGAGTTTACTTAAACTTTGTACGATTTTCATTATAATATGTGCTTGATTGAAGAAGTCAATTCAGTAGTTTCCTATGAAAACGTTTTTATAATTTCAATAATTGTGGAATAGAAAACCGGTCGTTTTAATCGTGGTAGGTTTAATGTTAATTGAACCCTCGAGATGTGGAGTTAAACCAACCAGACAAATAGTGACTTTACACCGTTACTACGAAGATCGTCAGCGAGAGAAGTGGGAGTAGACTCGTGGAGTCCGGACTGATTTCTACGAGCTGTTTCTCCGTAGAGTGTCAGATATTGACGACTTTGACAGTGTTTCGACGATCCCGATACAGCCGTGAAATCGATTAGAAAATCGAAGAGAAGTCGGACGGTTTTGTTCCGGTGAGTTGCGTCGATAAGAGCGCGATGCCGCTCTGACAGGCGTTAAAATCGCCCAAGAGCGTGACGTCTGAATGCACCAGATGCGCATCGCGTGCTCTGGGCGTTCATGATTGCAAATTGCGGGAAACATTCGAGATGGCATCCGGGGCTGTCGCGAGGCAATGTTGCACACTTTCGATGCAGTGACGCGGAAAGCACGATTCCGACCGGCCCGAGTCGCTGAAGCTTGCGACACACCGGCGACTTTGAACGAAATCAGCCCCAAACGTTGCCCGGACTCGTTACTTCTCAATCACCTATTTTACAATTGCTCCCACGCAATGTCTCACGTTGGCGATCGTCTTGCGCTGCCAATAACATTTCTCTTATTATTCAACATTTTTAGGCGAGTCGACGTCTCTCCGGCGGCGTCATTAATCGCTTGTTTCCACGGCATTTTGTAAACTATCAAGGTGATTGAGCGCGAGGTTAATACGTTTATAATGGAAAGTTATTACCCGCGATCAAAGCAATTACGCGACCGCGTTTTTTCGCCTAGGAAACGATGTTCCCCCCGGTGGGACCTTAAAGTGGGCCGGTCGTCGACATCGGCAAAAGGGCATAGCGAAGTCTCGCTTTTTAAACCCGTCGAGAGTTTTTCCCGTCTGGCTGGAAAATATCAGCACCGATTGCGCAAAACGCCCGCAGAAATGCTGCAGTTTAGATTAGCTTACGGCCAGAGATACGGCGGAACGAGCGTGTTTCGCTTTTGCACAGCTCGGTCGGAAAAATTGGTGGTGAGATCGGACGAGGGAAACGAGAGAGAGAGAGAGCCGAGATCGGTAAGGCCCCGGACAAAGAATATGATTTTGTTTTCATATTCCGGGGGCGGGCGTGGCGGCGAGCATGGCAATGAGCCTAAGCTGCCTTACGGCCGGAAGCGAGGGAGGCACACGCGCATCCGGCGATGCGAGACGTCTGCGCAAGATACGATCCTTTCCACCTTCTTTCACGACGAGATTTCCTTTAGATCCCGGGCGACGACTTGAAAATTGAACAGCGACATTGTGCGGACGCTTTCGTCGTGGGAGTAATTTACATTGTCGCCGATGATCCGTTTGATAAAAATAGGAAGCCGCCGGCCCGCGTCCGGACTACAACGGACCGTTCGGAATGAGCAAACGGCTGTCTGCGTTTGTTTCCTAGAAACGTCGGTACAGAACTATTAACAAAGAGGTACCATTATTGGTCGGATCTTTATGCAGAATAAAAATGATTTCCATCAAATGCAACGAGCGGAAATAGTTTCACCTTATGTAATTTTATTAAGCTGAACCTGATACGTTGATACTCCTAAATTCCATGAATCTGTCTACTGCTTCAAATTGCTCATTGTTATTATAAATATGAAGAGCATACAATATACAGAATAAATCATAAGGGCCATAAGAGTAAATCTAATTCTATGGTTGCACCCTCAAATGAGCAACCCCTATACTCTACTTTATTAAACCATCAGGATTGCGATTTTTCTAAGAATGTACACGATGACAATAATGCACACGTGGATAAAATGGTACAAGAGATATACGTCCAAAAGAAAGTACAGTGAATTCTCGTCCAGGAGACATACCCGAGCGGTGGCCCCTCACGGGTGTACCCCGCGGTAGTGGGGATAATTCAGCGCCGTTTATCCTCCAGGCCTTGGCGACGTATATAGAGAAGTCACTGTATTTGAACCTCAGTGAACTGTGTTTGCAACACAATAGCTCTACAGAGCAACAGAAGCTAAATAAATTGGATTTGAAGAACCTAGAAAAAGTTTGAAGGTTTGGACAAATTTTGAAATTTTGATGGCGCTGTCGCAACGAGAGGTCGCTCTTCCCGCGGCACAATTTACAATAACGAATCGAAGAAAATTGCTGTGGGTACTATACCCGACGAGGGTATAGTCGCTCTCGCATGCGTGCAGCTTACAAATGCCCGGCGATGGCTCCCAATTACGTAAGATTATGACATCTGTGACACAATCGTGCACACGCGTGTGCGTGACGCCCTCCTTCCGTGACGGTCGTCGACGTCCACCGACACGGCCGACTGTTTCTCTCTCGGTCTCTCTCCCTCTCTCTGTTCCGTGCAGATTTTTCGCAACTTTCCGCGTTTTCCAGCGCACGGCTAATTGCCATCGGCGACACTCGTTGTTTCCATCGCGACCGAGTTCTGCAAGTTCGCACACTTATTTGCGTGTCCCTGCGACCCGCGTTTCCATTAATCGCGACGCAGCGGTTGGGAAAAAGGAGCCTGGATCACTCTCGATCCATACGGCGTTCTATAGAATTTTTATATGATCGTCACATTATTATTTATTTACCGAGCTCAGGGCTGCAGGAAATCCTATTTCATTCTAATTTACCATCCTCCAATATGAATATGTACATTTACATAGACATCTACGATCTAGCGATCATCCTCTGCGCTTCAGGTATTTCTTGCTTCGTTAGGCAGTCAGGTTCAGGACTCTTGGGTGAGGCCTAATAAATTATTATGAGGAAAGTCATTTCTCACTGAAGGGACTCCGTATTTAAACCGAGTTGTGTCGTAAAACAAATATAAATTGGAGATTTATTTACAGCGGCACTCTCTTTCTGCAGTTTTAAAAAATCACTCTATAATAATTGCACAATTGCAAAACGTTGTTTATTTTGCTTCACTGTCTTCATGGAACCAGTCTTCATCGAGCAACGCGTTAAAAAATTCTAGCCTAAACATTGCCTGTAAAAATCGTACTCGAAAAGTTGTCCTTCAAAAAATTCGAAGGGTGCCGACCCTTCTGGAGAAAGAAATGAAGGAAGAAAGCAATTTCACGAACTTTCACCAACCTCGGCAGAGCACCCACCATCGGAAGACCATCCGAGGAGCCAGGAGCACCGAACGGCTCGGTTGTCACATCCGTAATGTAAATAAATCAGGCCCGGCGCGCCGCATTTGAAATAATTACAGTAATACGCGGCTGAGTTATTACTTGTAAACGTCTCATATAGAAATTGAAACGGATACGGCCTGAATAATGCATGAGCAAGGGCCGAAAGCTGATGTTTATCTGGTCATTAATCAACCAGTCCATGTTATAATTAATTTTTGCCAGGGCGGTAGCCTCGGTTTCCCGTTCGGCCCGGCGATCTAATGGCAAACCGGGTCGTTGCCTCTCTGCACGCGTCCGAGACGCGTTTGCTTCCCAAGGCGCACGAGGCCGGCCAATTTTCTTTCGCAACTCGCCCCGATGACACGCACCCGCCCCCCTCGTCCTCCCCCACCCCCGAATCATTATGAAATAACGATATACATATTCCGCGCGCGCGGGAGACAGCTCTCCGCTCCGAAACCGCGGCGAGCGTCTATCGGTTACGTTATAACCCGCTTTGATGAACACCAGGGAGTCGTGTTACGAACCGTGTGCACCGATCGCACGTACGTAACAACCGGTCGCACATAATTCTGCCGTTCGACAGGGGAGTAAATCGCGCACGCAACTTTCGCGTCCGAGAGCCGCAACACCGCCGAATAAACGCATTCGATGTAGGCCGCCGCGGTTTTCTATTAAACGGCTAAGTTATCGGCCACGTTACTCAGCCTATGACTTATCAATTTGCGAAACGGTGATCCGCGCACCGCGCTCGCTTCATTATTTATCTCCGAGCGGAGGGGCGAGTGGAGAACACAGACGCGGGGCGAGAAAATATCGTGTGAAGCGAAAACAGACGCAACACGATCTGGGAAAATTGATTTGCCAGGGTGTGCGGTGTTTCCTAATGAGACGTTCGATTTTCGCAATTGTTCGCTGCAGAGAGAACCGGTGGTAAATGATTGCGGAAAGCTCGCGCCCGATTTTCGGAAACGACGAAATCCAGTTTCAGAGAAGGCCATTGTGTAATTTTCACGAAAATTCTGGTTTACTCGTTTTTAATTAACTCTTTCTTGAAGAAAGACGATAAATAGGGATAAAAATTTGCCATGAATTTGGAAAGCAATTGGGAATTTCGTCCCTCGTGAATTTCATGAACAATGGTAACGCGAACGTAGAAAGAAATGTAGCGGCAAACCGTTGCCGGCCCGAGAGGCGATCAACCGGATGGTCGATGGTCTGGTTAATCGGGGATGCTAATGTTACGGGCAAAAACCGGGGGGAACAGGGTTGTGAGAGGCTCTTTAGAGGAAACTGTATATGCGCCGGTAGGTGGCTTAGGACAGCGAGTGAATTCCGTCGAAGAGAGGAGGAGCCTGTTGCTCATTACTTAAACCACCCTCGGGAAAAAGTGGTCTCGGGAAGCGGGCACCACCCCCTCGAGACGAATTAGCAAATCTAACGTAATAATTAAATTATCGCCGCGCCGGCCCCGTCCAGGTAGTTAAAGACGCGCTGTTCAACGCGCACCGTGCTAATGAACCGTCCCGCGCAAATGGCAGCGGGAATAAATTTGAATTTCCATTACGTCCACGGTGACGTGGCTTCTGTCTGCGGGAAGATGGATCTGCCTGAGGAGCGGGATTCGAAGAAAGGAAGAAAGTGGAGCTCGGCAAAAACCGGGGGAAACGGTTCTCTCTCTCTCTCTCTCTCTCTCTCTCTCTCTCTCTCTCTCTCTCTCTCATGGCCAAGCGAATACGATTTGTTTTTCTAGGCTACGGCGGCTGCTGGGGGAATTTTTATTGGCTCCAGGCTACGCGATAGCGCCATTACCGAGCGCTGAAATCGTCCAGAAACGCTCCGTGATCTCCATAAATCCTGGGATCCTCCGAACCGTACCTTCAAGTTTGAAATCTAGCACTGAGATCTTTTATAAGAAATTCTGATACTGGATGATTCCAAAAGTTCATGCCGAATTTGTAAATAAAATTCAGGCTACTGCACTTACAATATCAGTTTCATTTACCGATTACAACCATCATTTTCTACTGAACTGCGTCGCTTTTCCTCGAAGAAGCTCTTGGGGTCTTCGTAAATCCGACACGAACTTTTGCAATCACTCAGTAACAGATTTTAGATTTCTGAAATAGTTTTTTGGCGATATTTTTACCAAAGGACCACGTTCTTAGTGGAACTGTATCATAATAACTCCAAACTGGTTCATCATATGCATAACAATCAGAAAAATACATTTTAAACATCCACATCTTCCGCCAAAAATTTTGAAATAATTTGTTGCCCCAAAAGATTGCTTCGTCACTAATTTAGAATAGTTGTCGATCAATTAAACGAAGCGGTTAAATACAGAAAGCTTTAGGGAATAATAGGAAATTAACGAACAACTTGTATATCACGAAAAGAATTTTTCTCAAAAAATGGTACATTGGAGGACAAAAGTTCCAAACTTCTAGAAAACTAAATCGTTAGTCCAAATGCGTGAATCAGCACAAGACGGACTGCATTAAAATTTAATTAACGAGACAATGATCATCTTACCACGAAAGGATATTCCAAGGATTAGCATCGTAGGCAGGACGAAATGGTCCCGGCAAGTCGGAAATCCAAGGGGCATCGGCGCTGTTGGCCTCCGCGCGGCCATAATCGCGGTACAAATATCTGACATTTACATCGTTGCATATTTATTGACGGCACTCTGCATAAACGGTTCTGAATATACATGCGCGTCATCGGGGTGCCGCGATCGGTGAATTTCATTGACTTCAAACTCGGATCGTGGGCAATTATACACGGGCCGAGCGTAATGCGACACATCTATATTTACATTTCATTTTCGCCCCTGGGAGACGCACAGGCGATGCGCTCGGTTAATGGCACACGCTCGCGAATATCTCCCACGGTCGTCCGATGCGTGCACGCGAAAAAATCGCAACACGCGTCGCCTCTAAGAGAGCAAGCGGACCGTGGGAGGAAGCCATTTAGAAACCTAATCCACCTGTTAATCCGGCTCGAGCCGGCCGGGGCCGCTTGTGAACGTCTTTAATTGAGTGCCACCATTCCCGGCGACCGATGTCCCGGCGAAACCGACGCTATTCTCCATTAAATTTGATGGATCAACGTCGCCGATCAACGATCAATCTGCTGAGGCCGGTGACGTCTTCATTGCAACACCCCTCTAATGCGATTTCTTTTCGCATTGTTCCAGCGTGCAAAAAATCCGCACTTTTTTATCGAAATTTCTCTACACGTCAAGCGTAATAAGTAGACTGCGGATCTTTATGCTAAATAAAAATTGTTTACCTGAATTGCATCGAACTGAAGTCAAGTAGAAATTTATTTTCTTTCTTATTACATCTAGCAGATTGGAAATAATGTGATAGTATGTTTAAATTTTTCTAATATTTTTGCTACTTAAAATTACACCTACTAATTTTTGTCATAAGCGCATAAAATCCGCAGTCTAGTAATAAGTTAATTTAATAAAACGAATGGAATGATTTTCGAATTTTTGAAATATATTCTTTAAATGTCGTTTTACGTAATGGATCATTATACACGATTTTCTTTTGCCACGTATCCATTCGCTGTGACAATTTATATTAAAATTTCTTTGCTGTTCTGTGAACTATTTTTCCACATATAAGAAAAAATGTATTTTACCACATTACCTTTAAAAGGATTGAACGAATAAAAAAGTATTTCTCATTATATGTTTACAAAAAGGTATCACTAGCTCTGTTTTTTTGCAACTTAGATTTTGTGTTTCGACTAGGTAGGACGTTGCGACTGTGACCTGGAAGAAGATGGAGACAAGGGTGACGAGAAGTCGGAGTAATAGTGCGAGAAAGTGCAGCACGACGATCACGAAGGCATTATCGCCTTATTTTCATTTCTCGCGAGCGACGATCGTGTGTCTTCGCGTAAAAGTTCAAGATGTCGATTACGAAATCGAATCCGCGTCGAGCCCGTGCGTGTCTCGAGGTGCCAGGGTCGACACGTTCGATATCGAGCTATCACAGGCTCTAACGATGATCGATACATTCGGTTAATTAACGAACTGGATTTTTTCTCCCTCTTACTCTCTCGGCACCCACACGCTGCGCGTTTAATTTTTAAAATCCGCGTGTCTACAGCCGCGCAATTAAATCGCCGCACGAAAGCAACGACGCACGGTCGCGAGGTCGTCGTTCGAACTAATTAGCACATTCCGTCGATGATGTTACGAAACGTGAGATAGACGGTCTATAATAGGAGCGGTGATACCCACGTTCGAATAATCGATACCCGGGATTTATTACGCGAGCACACTTTTAGCGGGGAATAATTTATTGCATAGCGCGTGTCGGCGCCGATACGCGCAGACAGGAAAAAAGAAACGGTTCGAATCGACCTAATTGAATCGCTCGAAATGCCTCTCGGCTTTTAATAAACGCTTGTCCCCGTGAGTCACGGAGTGTATCGGATTGCCGCAATCGAGCGTCGAACCGAGTCGAAAATCGAGCTCGGTGTATTTATTGGTTTCGCGCCGAAACGATCCGAGGAAACAACGCAGCTCGAGAAAAAAAAAGCGAACTCTCTCGAAATACCAGAGGTCGAAGGGCAAAGTTCAAAGAGCCGCGAAAAACCATGTGCAACGCGGGAATGATACCATTTACCGCGCATTAAAGTCACCGAGGCGACAGCCGCGCACGTAAACTTATTAACTCGGGCTATCGACTACATTATTATTACTACATTATTAATCCTAACATTTTGCTGTTTTGCGGACGCTCGGGCACCGTGTTTTCCATCGGAGAAGTGAATAGACGCGGAGCCAAACGTTTCGACCGGCTGACTGCAAAATTACACACTTCAAATCCATCAGGCTTGCGTTTGACGTCCGCAAATCACGACGGCTTTTTCAGACGTATCGGAAAGATTGTTGCAGACCCCGGCCGACCTGAAATATCACTGTGTTGCTGAACTATCAGGCAACCGTGGATCCAGTCGAGGATGATCCATCCGCCAGGCGGGTAGAAGCGCAATTCTAATTCACTTTTATATTTCGCCAGTGTTGAAACGGTGAAAGAGAGAACGGTCCACGCTTGCCGCGATACGGGTCGACGTGCGAATCCCGGGAACTATCCTATTTTTTTTTTTTTTTTATTGTACAGTTGTAATAATAACCTTATATTATGTTGGAGTCGCTTAATCGGTAATGGACGTGATAGTGACATTATATACGCGATCCACAATCTTTCAGGCAGGAACATAAGATCTTGCATAGAGTGTTTGTAGGTCTGTGAAGTAGTACATTACACGACATGGGAAGAAAAAACCCCGTAATCTCAGGTTATATACAAAGAGGCTATTCAGGTTATATATAAATTTATATAAAAGCAGGCTATTTACGTTATATATAAATTTCTATAAATTTCAATCTGTGAGTGTCATGTAGAGGACATTGCCATAAGACGTGATCAATATCCTGTGTCTCATGACCACATGAACAGCCAGGGTTATTTGCCACATTGATTTTAGCTAGAGAGAAATTAAGACTATAATGACCAGATATAATTCTGTTAATGGTCGCAATGATTTCTCGAGATAAATTTTTCCCCGTGTACCAGGACTATCCTATTTGAAAAGCGGATCGTAAACAGACAGGTCGTCGGTCCATCCGCAATTGCGTTGATCAACCTATAAAATCGATTCGATTGTTCGAGGCCTCTTTCAGCGCAGCATAGTCACCCGGTCGTCCAATAATTCATTCGACATCACGGTCCGCTTGGTCGGTATTGTCTCATCATAATGACGCTTCGGCTCGCCAATCGTTGACCGCAATATGTTTCCGGAAAACCTCATGCGAGGTGACCACGATGATAACCGTTCCAGCTGATCACAGTGTCCACGGCGCAGTGAAAGCTTCCACTGTTTCGTTAACTGGTCGCAATGGGGTTTTCAAAATCTGGGTCATTTGGTCCAAACAATAGGCTATTTTCCAGAAGAAGCTGACACCTATTCCGATCACTTGGAAGATCTAGAAAGGGTCAGATAGTTTTCTACAGGAACAACACCCGGCCCAATTCTTCTAGAAACAGACTACAGCGATTTCTCGATATATGTCAACAACACGGGTCTTGCCAGTGACAAGTATCGCCCAGGAGACACATCCAAGCCGTGTTATGTTTACCTCTATGTTTACCTCTTATGTTTTCCTTATGTTTGCCTCTCGAGCTTCCTAGCCCCTGACGGGGTATACCCCGCGGTAGTGGGGATAATTCCGCGACGTTTATCATCCAGGCCTTGGCGACATATATAGAGAAATCCCCTGTGATCTTGATTTTTAAAAATTCCAAAGATTCGGTACCGACCTCTTAGCTTAGCAGTTTCGATCTTGAAGAACTCCAACAATTGGGCAGAGAGCTTAGCAATTTCGATCCTGAAGAACCCCGAGGAATTGGACGGACTCTGATAATATTAAACAATTTTAAAAATGGGAAAACCTGTGGATCATAAAGTTGAAGAAGGCCCGAAGAACCCGATCCAAGGTGACATTTCTGTGCTCGAACCCGCAAGGTTCGCCGAGGCCGAAAGAAGGATCGAAGAGCTCGCGTTAGAATGGCGAACCAGCGGCGCACTTGCGCTTCTTTTGCCACATCCCTCTTTTTTTCATGTGCGCTCGTTTGGTATTCTCATGCACGACGTTCGGCCACGACGCCACCGTACATTCTAAAAGACTGACTCATCCGCGTCCAGTGCCTCTTCTTCATCGACACAGGACGCTCCGCGTCTGGTCACGTCCCCTGGCACCGAACAGAGCTGCATTACGCACCCTTCTGCTTGCTGCGCTCTTAACCAGATGCCTGTCGGTGTATGATCTCTCGCGTGCAGCGAGCCTTGCTAACGCGAAACACGTTCGCTCTCGCATGACAATGAAGCTGCCACGATAACGACGCGAAAAGAAACGCATTCGCTGGCGAACGTTAAACCCTGCGCGATGATCTACATCTCAAAACCTCCCGCTCGCCGATCTGAATCCGATACGTTTCTCAAAATCTTACAAAAATTGTCTGCAGATTTCACCACTGGACAACTCACCCCTTCACCACCCTTTCACACCATTGTCTAGATGCCATCTTCTTCGTCATCGTCTTCATGCTCTTCTTCTCTTTGACACTTCATGGTAAGTTTAGTAGGATGATATGTTCTCTATTGGCTCCTAATTTTATAATAAAGTGATAAATTTTATTATAAACTCAACTCCTTCGCCACCCTGTCGCACCCTTCTCTCGATGCCATCTTCTTCGTCATCGTCTTCATGCTCTTCTTCTCTTTGACACTTTATGGTACGTTTAGTCGGATGATATGTTCTTTATTCGTTCTTAATTTTATATTAAAATGATAAATTTTATTATAAACTCACCCCCTTCACCCCTTTTTTACACCGTTCTCTGCATTCCATCTTCTTCGTCATCGTCTTCATGCTCTCCTTCTCTTTGACACTTTATGGTAAGTTTAATAGGATGTTGCATGTTCTCTATTCGTTGCTAATTCTATAATAGAATGATAAATATTTAAACTGATCTTCATACGACACGAAGATATTCTAAATCAATTCCAAGAAACAGAGGTTGAATAGAAATATATTTCTTCTTTCAATCATTTTACTACACCGAAGAAAATGTAGCAATATTCTTACACTCAATTTATCATTTATAACAAAAATTAGGGGGCGTCATTTAAAACGGTAAAAAAATTAGAATATTATTTTCAGCCTATTACGCGTATTAAGAAAGGGAATAAATTTTTATTTCACTCCAGCTTGTTGCAATTCAGCTGGAAAATTCTTACTTTGCACAAAGATCCGCAGTCTAGTTTTTATAGTTCGGTATTTGACCGAACATTACAATGTAATTCGATATTTGGCTAGTGACGAGCCACAGACCTCAAAGACTAAATCTTGTAGATCGATGCCTTGTTTTTTTAATTAGATAAGGATCTTTAGGTCGTCAGTTAAGCGGAAATGAGAAGTCGGTGGTTCTCGTTTGTTGACCAGCGCCCGACTTCATCGATCAACGTCAAGTTATGGAACAGCGACGACCGAGAATGTCTCCTGTTTTACCGAATTCCTGGCTCGGGGATAGCATGGCACGCGATACCGTCGACGAAATACGTGTAAACGCTTGCAGCGCAGCGAGAGAAGCCGTCGATGCGTATCCAGCTATCCACGTGCCAGGCGTTGCGTGCGACACGCCCAGTGCGTGGCTCGTACCGCACGCACATACGTGCCGCGCGAACCGAGATTTATGCCATTGGCCGCGAACCACACCGCTCGTTTATCGGCCGTTCCACACGCGCGGATCAGAGGAACGAACCAGGTAACCGCACCTCGGAACGATACACCGGCCCAGGTGATCTCCGAGGAGAAGAGGGAGACGGTACGGCACGTCACAATCGTTCGATGATCCGAGGATTCACGATCCGGCAAAACCGATCGGGCAACTTTCAATTTTTCGCTTTTCCTCTTATTCTCTTTTTGAAATGCTTCGACGCAAACAAAGATTTAAGACATTTTTCTAGAGACGTAAGGAGTATGGTTTCCCTTTACACGTTTCCCCCCTTAACGTCGCGTTTTTATTTTCGTTAATATTCCGTTTTGTTTTGTCAGTTTTGCGTTGTTTGTTCTTGTTTTTTAAATATTACGACGCTAACGGGTGTAAACAGTATAATATGCTAGCTGAGAAAATTATAACGATGAGACTAAAGAGAAATTCTCATTTTTCCTTTTATCCTCTTTTTGGGTAGAAGTGTTTCGACGCAAATAGAAAATGTAGGAAATTGTTCTAGAAATCTAGGGACTATGGTTTCCCTTAACACTTTTCCTCGTTTTGGTTTGTCGGTTTTGAGTTGCTTATTTTGTATTACTAGTCAGTAGAAAATGATGTCCACTGCTTTACAACCTCGCACCGTCTGTCGAATATTGCGACGCTAACGAGAGTAAACTGTATAATATGCTAACTGAAGAAATCACAACAATGACAGGGAAAGATACCCAGCAGATTATCGTACAAATATATCATGAAATAAATTAGATGAAAGTCGGCCGTAAGAAAAATGTTAATTGTAATGCGTAGAAAATGCGGGTATTAAATCAGTATTGTGACCTTATCTATGATCTTTTAGCGAAAAATACCCAAAATAATACACAATAAAAATACCCAACTGAAACGCTCTGGTTTCACAATGGCAGATCAAAGCCAACGGTATCGCAGATTCCTGAAAGGGGTCGGTGTTTTATAATGTTTAGACAACACCGCAGATCGATCGATTGTACACTCGATTACGTATATCGGCAGCCATCCTCGAGCTTCCGATACAGATAAAACGAATCAATATTCATTAATTTAATCGCCTCGGATTAAATTTCGCTACACGCACCGCGGTCACGATTCCTTAAAATTGAATACGTATCGGGGATTATTTCCTTACGAGTGAACGGGCGATTAAACTTCAAGTCGATCCATTAGTTTAATTACCCCTATAATTGCTGGCTTCCTCGTGGCCGGTATCGAACAATAATATTCTCTTCCTTATTGCACGGAGAATAAAACTCACTCCAATTCTGCTCTCGCCTGTTCCCTTTAAAGCAAACGTTTCAGAATTCGTTAATAAAAGCCATCTAAAGTTAATTAACCATAAAAGAGGTGAATCAATATACTTCCTTTCGTCTTGCTGCAAGTTTATGTACTACATAAATCAATGTTCGTGCTGAACTAACAAGAACGTCTTCAAATGGCTAGATATCATTTATAGCAGCTCTGTTAAGATCGAGAGCAACGTGCCTCTGCACAGAGGAACAACGTAATTAATAGATAGTCCTCTGTCGCTCTCTTCTTGTCTGTATCTATTCAATAACATATTCAATACTGTTGTTAATATGGAAAGTGTTGAATATCATTATATATATCGAACCAAACATTCCCACGAGCGGAACTAATTTAATTAATGAAACTGAAACTGGAGAGTCTAAGTCACTCGCATAGATTGATAATTTTTCATTGAAATAACAAATTTGCACTTGCTGTGAATTGTAAATATACATTTAGCAACAACGCAGGTAACACAGGGTGACCCAAAAGTCATTGGACCATTTAAAACTGGAATAAATCTACTATTTTGAAAAAATTCACATTTACTCTTCAACAAACAAATTTGCTCTGTTACAAACAAGTTTGTATTATTCAAGACAAGAAATATGGTTTCCGTTCTGTGGCTCTAATAATTACCCCCCGGCAATAACAATAATTTGTCTCATTATCTTGGCCCCAGGGCACAGGAGATCGCTCCCACAGCAAAGATCATTTCCGGCCCGATCCAGATGTCTAAACTGAAAAGCTTTCGAGCCCGAACACCGATAAAGTCTCTCGGCATCGAAAACGCACTCCCCGAACAAAGAGGCACCATTCTCCGTCCCGCGTGTATCAATTATCCTAATCGCGCGGCCGATCTGTCTTTTCCTCTCGGTTAAACGCATCCGACCATTATCTCTCGCGAGAAAAGTCAAGAAGAACAGGTGCCGGAGCCGCTTATCCGGTGCGCATCGGACTGGTCCGTCGCTCCGTTTCCACTAGGCGGAAAAATCGGTGAACGTGGACGAAGCGCGCGGCAGGTGCGCCCAGGTGAGGGTCTTCAGGATGCGGAGCGGGTCGCGCGATGAACGGCTCCGCTTTGCTCCGCTCCTCTTCGCGCCTCTCTTTGTTCCTCTCTGCTCCGCTACGCTCCGCGTCGCTCCGTTTCGTGTCGCACGGTCGGACACGGAGCGTCGCGACGATTTCCTCGCGAATCGACGACAGCCGTGAGTCAGCTTGATCGAAGAGGACAAGGCGGGGTTCCACGGGTTTCCGAGAGCTGGCCCTCCTCGTTGTCCCGGAGGCTTGCCGGATACGCGCTCCCTGCATCTGTAACGAGGGTTGCGCGGCGCAAACGCGGCGGCGCAGCGCCGGTGGCGGAGCGCAGAGCGCATAAAAGCGCGAGCGCGCGCGCGCGGCCCAGGACAGCCGTATCGACGCGACGGTCTCGCGCTGTCTTAGCGGCCAGCCCCGGTACTTATCCAGCCCGGGGCATTGAAATGCAATCCCTCGCGCGGATGATTTATACCTCGCCAATGGCCGCCCGCGGGGCAGGATGTCGCACGTCCCTTCTTTATGTCTCTATCGTTCGCCTTCGAAAATATCCCACAGCGCCGCAGCGTGTTACGCTTGACACGTACGTACCAGCTCGATCGGCGCCACCGTTCGACTGCGTCGCCAATCCGAACGATCCGATGCAACCGCCGCGGATTCTTCTTTTTTCTTTTTTTTTTCTTTTCATTTTTTTCGGATCGTCCGGTGTCGTTCACGAAACCACGGTATTGGCAGATTCTACATTTTTCGGCGTAGTCGAAATTGTTGGACCATCAGCTCTGACAGGAATTTAGTTCGGATCCTTCAACTTCAAACTCGATGTTAACCCTTTGCACTCGAGTGTTGACTCTGAAGCACTACTAGAAATTGTTGTGGCATTATTTCGAAGAAATTACAAAAAATATTACAAAATATTTGTTACATTACAAAATTTGTATTCAATAGAGTACTAAACATTTAAATATTATATGTAGAAATCGGATCAGGTTCGTATGAATAAAATGGAAATATTGTAAGACGGAAGACAAATTTAGTTTCAGATTGAAAATAGCGCCGAGTGCAAAGGGTTAACAGATCGTTCACTGGAGACGCCAATTGGCGGCTTTCATTTTTCGAACGTTGCTAACCGAACATGCTAATTGATGTTTCTCATTCTTTGAATTTTATTAACGGGCGATGCCAATTGGTACCTTTCATTTCTCAGGTGTTGGCGACCTGGGAAGTCGAATCACGTCTTCGATCTTTAAAATTTTACAATTCTGCTGAAAATTGGTGAGCATGTCCATTTTACTGCGTCGAGTCAACGACGTTTTAGGAGTGTAAGTGAGACTCATTAGCATCTACATAACATTGCACACAATATTGCATTCTGGAGTAAAATCAAAAATAGTAAACTAAAAAAATCCAAGCACAAACGTAGGATTCTCTTCAATATAAAATTCAAATAAAATACACATTTAGATTTTGGTTGTAGTCTAATGATATTAAATGAATGCATAATTGCAGTTTAGTGCACAATCGTATGTCGAAGTCTGTATTTGTTCATCAAAATCACGTTATTTTCCATGACGCGACCACCTACACACACTCATGCGCACACAGTCATCCGCTTGTTACAAATTTTCTGAAACGAGTTCTCGCACAACAGTAACTGACCTCGTTTCACTTAATTACAGAGTACAAAACGCCTTCTTTAATGCGCGTGTAGTAATTTCGGATTGCTGTTCGCCTGACGCAACCGCAGGAACAAAGATACCCTTGCGAATCAGTACAAGATACGTTTCAATATCCACGGCACTGCCGATTTACATAACCAATCCAAACTATTATAAATCTTTTATAATTTCCTCGTGATAGAATAAAATATAAACGTGAAAGCCAATACTGATTAATTAATTAATACTATTAATTTCTGCTAATCAGAAAGAGGGACACTCGATTTGTCATTCTACGCATGTAACTTGCCCATCTGATGAACAATAGTGACGTCACAGCGGCGTTTTATCTTATCGCTGTACTTACATAGTTCTTGCTAATAATTGTGTTCTAATTTAATCTCTGTTTTAAATATGATTTTACAATGTCGTTTCAGTTTATATAAAGAATAGTATTAGAGTTTGTTTGTATTGTATCAAAGTATTGTGTCTGATGCCTGTAGCCCTATTTGGTACCGTTTATGGTTACCATTAGGATGTTAACTAGATATTTAAAATAGCATATAATGCTACAAATGTAACACTGAACCACATAACGTTTCATGAAATCAAAGTAATTTATTCAATGAAATAAAAATTTAAAATATATGACGCAAAGTAGTCTGACAATCTTCTCCTATTTTCCAAATTTTAACTAAATTGGGTACAGTGATTTCTTCTTCAAAACAATACCGTCGCCCATATGTGTTAACTGGGTAATTTCTCAATTAAGAACACTTAAAGACGAAAAGGAAGACGAAAGACAAGTAGAATTGAGATAACAGAGATATTGTACTACAAGCAACATAAATACAGTATAGCTTATACCAATATTAATACTACGATACAATAAAGTGAAAAATTTGTTACTCATTGAACGAAGAAGAAAATGAGTCATTTTTGAAAAGTGAAGTAGTTTTACGAAAGACGAAGTAACCCGGTAATCGTTAGAAGATTAAATTGAGCGTAAATGAACACGAGCGAATTTTCGATTTGTTACCATTGTTTTTCAAGCGTGGTCTTTTGTCTAGCAGTTAAAGATTCTTGAACGATTTCTTCGAATCTCGTTCGCCGGAGCGTTAGCCGACTTTCGTTAGAGCGCGGCCCGAAGCTCGCGCCCAACAACGGCAGGAGAAAGTCGGATAACGCGTAACGAACGATTCCTTTGTTTCTGGTTAAAATCGGAACGTCATAATTATGTAGGAGGGCGGGGTGCAGCGTGTGGTATCAATCACCCGGCTACAACGGAGCGGTCCGCGCGGTGAAATCCGCGCGAGAGGCGTCGACGCGCGTTTAACGGGTACGAAAGGAACTCGATCGTCGGGAGAGGGCCCCGGTGTTTACGGTTCATAAAGGTGCGCGAGCGCGCGCGCGCACGCGGGGGGAGCCCGCTCTACATCCAAACGCATTAGAAACGGCCGAGCGTGTAATAACCGGGGACCGAAAAATTAGCATCTGCCGGCCAGGAGACAATGCCTGATTTGAATAACAATGTTCGCTACCGTGTGGGCTTCTAACTCTTAACTATGGGTTCTAGACGTGATGCGAGTCTGCATATCGCGCTCGTACAGTGCCAGCCGCACATGACAATGCGATTTGCTGCCTCCACGATTTCCTCCCGCGGTCGACTTGCTCCCGCGACTCAACCGAACAGAAAGAAAAGAAAAAAAAAATGAACGGAGAAAAAGAACCTCGAAGAAAATCGAATTCTTTCGAGTCGTTGTTTATCCTTTCCCCGCGTTTCCCAGGACCGGTTTCCAGACACCTAATGGACCGCGATTGGATACCGAGCCGAGTGCTCGATAATCCTATTAACGATAATGCCCGCGCCGATAGGGGTACTTTGCCTACAATGTTTCTCTTTACACAGGATTAAGGATCAGTACACTATTTTCCTTATCTTTACGCGGCCGTATCTTTCGCAAATGATCCCCTGCGTCGAGGTCTCTTTCCCTTATCGGACTCTCGCAGTCGTTACTCTTACCTAGACCAGTTTAATTCAATTGGAAACACGGTTGGGTAATCGCATTTTCACGCGATCGACCAGCATCGAGGCCGCTCGAGCGTGAACTCTCAATTTTCCAATGAAAAACGAACTGGCTGGTTAGTGTACTCGTAATTTGTCTCTCACAGCGAAGTCACTCTCCACGCAATCATCTAAATCAGGCCTGGGCAACTTCTTCACGCCGTCGTTTCACAATCCCCACTACCAGTGTGTAGATTCCCCCACCACTGGCCACTTTATATTACCCCACCATGCTTCATCTCTCTTGGAGACAACCTCCTATAGGCTCCTAACCAAACACCCCCTTCTTCCGCACACCATAGGAGCATGGTGGGGGGTCTCACGAGTGAGAAGGGGACTCGCGTGTGGCTCGCGAGCCACCAGTTGCTCAGGCCTGACCTAAAGCCTCTCGTACCTTTGGATTTAACTACTTTTTCGTTTCGAATCGTCCTACAGATCACCTCTCTAAATATTAGTTTTCAAGTTTTTAACCATTAAAGAGTCTAACCAAAATTTTCCTTTTAGATAGACTTTTAGATTAGTAGATTAAATATTTAGAATCGATATTGCCAAAAGAATCTCTAGTCCATCATTCTCTGCATGTTTCTCAAAAATGCCGCCACGAGAGGTCACCCCATTTAGCGCCGCCAAGGTCAATTAAAAAAAGTTCCTCGTATCTACAAATAGCAGGGTGAGCCTGGTCCGTTCTACTCCGAGCTACAAACGCACAAGCTTATGACTCGACCTAATATTAGTCCATACGTCGGTGAGACCAGAATGTCAATAAAAACAGAGCTCCGACGAAAGCGTGTGTTGGGGGAACAGCGTCGATGTAAACATTGCCGAGGAAGTCGCTGTCGGTGAAGTAGAAGTGAATCGGCCAGAAAATTGCAGGGCACCGAAGCGAGGAACAATTTCCCGGAGAGTTTTCCACCGGCGTCAGTCCCGGGCAGCTCTTTTTTCGCGTTCCGATCAGACTCGCGCGACGAGAGGTCAAGCAACGCGAACGCGAAGCACGCGAGCAAAAGGCTGAGCGGGCAAGAAACGACGTCGGATCGTTAGCCGCGTAACAGCTTCCGCAATTACCAATTAATACGGGCGGGCGTGTATGTATCGGAAAAAATATCACGGACGCACTTGGCCGGCGAGAGGCGGACACCGGGCGAGCGTAGTAACATAAGTATGAGCCGGTGCGAGCGTTATACGAGGTCCTCATATCGATGCGCAGATGTCTGACCCTGAAGTGTCTTCACCCTCGTCCCGGGCTGGCTGGTGTGCGTCAACTACACCGTGAAACCGGCCGCCGGTCACTGTACAGTCCGTGTGCCCGTCGCTCAGACGAATATAGTTTGTGCGTGACCAGGGCGGCAAGTGTCATCTGCTGATGCACGATCGAAACACGCACCCAGACGCACACAATCGGCCAGCTCGCGCGTACGCGACGCGGAATTCCATCGTGAATACTACCGTATGATAACCGATTTAACGCGCGTGTCGACGCTTGCGAGCCGGAATCCGAGCGTCGCCGCTCTCCGCGGAAAGGTAAACAGTCTGCCGGGGTCACCTGGACGACTTTTTCAGTGCTTTTCTTCGGGACGCACAATGTTTGTGACTTGGGGATCAACTTTCTTTTTTCGTCCTCCATTTCACACGGAAATATTGGAAATAGCGTGGGAGTTTACACTAAATCTACCATCGCCGGTCAAAATGACCGGTTCCAGATTTTTTATTTTACAATTACTGAAATTATAAAAATGCTTTCGCAGGAAATGATTAAATACATTTTATTTAGTAGAGCGTCTATTATAACACGAACCGCACAAAATCCAAATAAATTCAATCTCGTCATTTTTATAAGACAACACGTATCAGTTACTTTTAACCTCTGTACGCCACTATAGTGGCTTCCGTGGAAAGCATCCGTTCGAACGGTACGAACCACTATAGTGGCTTTTTCGCCGTCCGCGGCCAGACCCGCCGTCCCTGAGAAACAGAGTTACGGACAAGCGGCGCCGTCCCTGGGAGACCGAGTTGCGGACGATCGCGCCGTGCTTTAGAGGTTAAGGCTCGGTAGGTTTAGTGTTAAAATGCAGCTCTATCTACCCCCTTGTCTCCCAGAATTCCTGAAAATCAACTCCCTTCACCCCATATTTTGTTACTTCTTAATATATTTCATTCCGAGACCTGAAACCACTACTTTCGCAGTCCGTTTATTTTTTGTCTACGATATTTTTGCATAGCGGGTGGAAAGCATGTTTTATTTCAAGAATGCTTTATATTTAAATTGAAGATTGAAGCTTCCTTTTTGCAACGAACCCCCAAAATTCGATATACGATTTTTTCTTTCTTTTTTGTCGATTTTTGGTGTACTTCTAGCTTTGTAGTAACACGAGTTGCAGCATGGATTGAAATTATCATGTACTCCAATTACATGGTTCATTCTATGCACACAATTCTTCGACGTTATGCGAAAAGTATAAACACCGTTTCAAGTGCGGGGTCAGTTACACGTCCCACATTTTATTAGTGAAAGTGTCGGTATACTCCTGAAGGATAACGCAACAGGCAAGCGACATTTGCGAAAATAGTTGGTTACACCCTATAAAACAGGCAGAAGTTCGATCGACTGTCTGAATCACGGTTTATACGAAAAGCCGATGGGTTGAATGGCTCGAGGCATAAACAATGCAGGACCGGACAGCAGACGCAGCTGCGCGCGGATCACGGGCGGCGAGTATGATAATAAGTTTCAACTGCGGGACAATTACTAAACAGTTACATTAAACGCAAGGTGGGGTAATAGCGGTTGATTTAGTGCAGCTTTAAAAGAAACACTAGCGAAACCCGGCAATAACTCACGGGGTCCCGTGCATTCGGATATCAGTGTATATCATCGAGCGTCTAGGCGCGAGTGGCCTATCCGGCTAATAAGCTGGCGCGATTGAAAAGTATAACGACGGGGAACGATGTAAAATTTCCGTTTTACGCGGCCATAAATATCGCCGTGCACGGTAGCTCGTTACAGTTTATGACGAACCTTCCGGGACAGTTACGGGCGACGCCAACGATATCACCTCGAATAACACGTGGGTGCCGAGCGGCCATTGTTCGGAGGTGTCGCCTCCGTGATTTCTCACGGGCGAGGTACGTGAACACGGTTGTTTTCGGACGGTGTCGTCTCGCGGGGACTCCTGTGTGCGAAACGTTTCCGATCGGCTTCGGGATCGGCAATAAAAGACGGCCGTGGAGAACCGTTCTCGAACCGTTGTTTGTCGAGGATAAAATTTTAGCGAGTCGGCGCGCAACATCGGGTACGCAACCAATAAAGTATCATTAGTGTCGGAGCGCATACGCGCCACTTAAAGCCGATTGCAGGAATGCAAAAGCCGATACCGTCGCGTCGAAACCGGCCGATCCATAGACCCCTGGGATCGGCAAACACGTCTAACACTGTTAAAGACCGATTTCCACGGGTCGGCGCTTGTGATCGCTGAAAACCTATCCTAAGCACACCGTCCGACAATGGATGATGATCACCTTTCCCCCGTATAAGCGTAGCATTTGTGCCGAAACAGGTGCCCTCCTCCCACCCCCTCCATTTCTCGGTCATAAAATCAGAATGCTCCGGGACAGGTAGGAGCGGATAAGATAGAAGCTTAGGGCACTTTCGTGTTTGCCCTACGAACGAATCACTTCGAGCTTTCATTTTCAGGTTTTATTGCGACCGTACGATGGGAAAGGCCGGACCACGGCCGACGCTTTTATTTTTTATGTTCTTATCTCGCTCTCTCTTTCTCTCTCTCTCTCTCTGTTCCTTTATTTTTTTCTTTTTTTTTTTTTTTTGTTTCGTTCTCGGTCACGTTTACTCGAGCAGCCACTCCCCACCTTTTTCTCGTCCCTTTTCCCTTCCCCGCTCTTACCGAACCGACCCGGGCTCGTACTTTACGATGTTTGACTTAATGTTATCGTTAATCGACGAAGACCGTTGAATTTACATCGACGATCCGCCGCCGATGGCATTCGATTCGTACCGAGCCGGTTAAATTTCTCGTCACTCCCGATCGGATAAGTTTCTGTTCGACCCTTCTTCCCTTCCCCTCCCCTCCCCCTCTCCAGATGCATCTCACCACGAAGGTCACGTCGTCGTCGTGTTTCGAGAGAACCTGCCGGATCGAACTCGCTCACGGGAGCGTATCAGCTTACTTAGTCGTAGATCGTGCCCGCCAGGCCTTGTTGCAAACATTTATTTTCTTCTTATTGGCTATGTACTGTCGATTTCTGGACTACCTAATCGTAAATCACGACCGAGGGTACTCAAGTTGTGTATACCTGCATTCTTGAGTGTACACGCTGTAACACCGACGATCGGCGGTATAACAGCGGCCGTATTATACGGTGCACATGGCCGATACGATAAGGATGATAAACGTGACATCGATATTAATAAATACCGACCGACAGATTGGACGGGACTAGCGCGATTAAATCTGTCGCTCGCGTGACGCTCCCTGTTAATTATACCGGCCGTGTTCCCCCTCGCGAAATTATTAAGTTATAATCGCTGATTGAGAAGTTAACACGTTACCCGCAATTTTCTAATAGCCCCCTTGAAATCGACGATCAACAGCTGAGAATTTCTTAATGAATTATGTAAAAGTGATATCAATTTCGTTTATACACCAGACACCCGAAAAATGGACTGGCCAGACGGTTTCCAAAAGCTATGTATTTTACGTGGATGTGCAATAAATGTACAAAAAAATTGTTTAAAAAGCCTCAGAAAATGTATCCAGTCCTTCTAAACAATTTCTTGATCGCGTTATATGGGAGTATATTGTAATCCAGCAAATTATACGAACGAATATAGTGTAACAACTCGTAACAAATTATTATTTTTAAGAGAATTATCGAGCTTCTTTCAGACACAGCTCAGTCATTAAAACGTCTGTTAACACCGACGTAAGTTAATTTAGAATACTATGTGTGTAGAATAAGGTATACTTAAAACTAGAACCGCTGAACGCTAGAATTGATTAGATTATATGCCTCTATCATTTGTAAAATAAAATCTCCAGAAACAGCCATTGCCAATGGATTCAGTAGTTCCAACGCTTAGAGTCTAACGTACTCGCCTAACCGTGCGTTGAAGTCTCCGGTACAGCGCTGATGTCTCGAGTGCGCGCGTTGAAGTCTCCAGAGCGGCGCTGGAATCAGCTCCGACTAAACGATGTTATACTAAATTATACGTAACATTAATACATTTTTAATCCACGGTTAGGGAGGAGGGTGTGTGTGTGTGTGTATGGTAGGAGGTCGAAGGTAGGAGTAGTTTTGAGTTAGTTATAAGCTTTATAACTCTCTCTTTCTTCCATTTAGTTTTAGTTTCCTTTCTAGTTTTAAGATGTATATATAGAGTAAGTAGGTATAAGCGTTAGATATAAGAGATAGAAATTAAGGTAACTTTAAGTTAGAAATAAGGTTAGGTGGAAAAAGGAGCGGATGGTATAAAAACTTGTAACCCTGAGGAGAATCAATAAAGTATCTATATAATACATTTTTTAAAGCATTAAACAAGTCGCTGTCAGTAAACACATAATTTTTTAAAGTCTATGGCCCATAGCTAATTTTTTTAATATCTCACCCTCAGTACCCGAATCTATTAATTTCCTTTCACATTATGTTGTAAAAGAGAATTTCTAAGCCTCCTTCTGGCACATCACCCGACGCAAATATACAAAGCGAACAAAAATATAGAAATACGCCGCATAAAATGGAATTCCGTTGGACCCGGTGAAAACGCACAAGTACAGCGTAGAAGGTCACGGTATCGCGCATAAAATCGCGTAAACGATTAATGAAGCAACACAGGTGATCCATTAGCGATTCTAGTTTACGAACAATCAGCGGGCTATCATCGGGATCGGGCTCGCCCAGTTACGCCAGCCGGTGTTCGCTAATTAAGGCTGGGGATCGTCTCCGGGGTACGGAGCGGGCTGCGCGCGCGCGCGCGCGCGCGTACCGGGTCGTTTACAATAAATTTCACGGCGTCGCGAGCACGCTCGAAAAGCGTACGACGAGGCCGCGTGTCTGCGAGGCTCGTTCCCCAAGAATAGCTCGGGTTTTCGCCTCGCTCTGGCGAGCAACGAGAGAGAGAGAGAGAGAGCGGCGCACCGCGGCAGGTCGATCTCGATCGTTGGAAAACGGTTTCAAGGTCCGGGCCCCGAGCTTTCCGCGCTCGAAGTAACGAGGGCGCGAAGCGCGTCTCCGCGACGCTAGGCTAGGTCGGGGTACTTGCACAAGACATCCTCGTTCTACACGACACGACACGCCGTCGGCACGTCCGGACGAAAGGAAAAGTGTAGGAGATCCCGAAGAAGGTGGCTAGCTAGCTTAGAGAGACAGAGAGATACGGAGATTACCGTGGAGTCGGAAGAGGGGAAAAAAAGTCCGCGAGATTCGCCTCGTTGGCCGCGTTGCCTGATGCCAGGACCCACGCCCGCATTGTATTTCGCGTCCAACTTGTCGTTCTCGCCCGTTTCATTGTGCCTCTTCCTCCTCTGTTGGTTCCCCTCATCCCGCTCCATCTCGACGGTTAGCCGAGCAAGCGGGCACCGGATTAGGTGGGCAGACGCGTATGAGTCACGGTGCTCGCGCTGAAGCAAGTGAGATTTTCTTGCATGCGGAGAGTCGACGCCCTAACCCACATAAATCCGTGCCATTAGCTGGCCAGGAAAGGCCTTTTCTCGCACCTTGGTTCTCTCTTTCTGTCTCCCGTTTCTCTTCAGCTCTGTCTCTCTCTCTCTCTCTCTCAAGAGAGGACTAGATGAACGAAACCTAGGACTCGGTACGTAGAGCGGCGACGCTTTGTTCGCTCGCCCGCGACGCTTGGAATCCCGGACTGGCGTAATCGGGGATTCTTTTATTAAGTCATTCTGCGGCGATGATGCACAGCCGCGCGGCGGAGGCGTTCCATTATGTGCCCGCGATCGAAGGCGGCTGGCGTTCGCTTTCGATATCGAGACCGATGTGTACCGGCCGCGAGCGAGAATCGGGACCGACGGGTCGCGTCGGTGGGTATTTATGGAAACGATCACCGGCGAGGCATTAACCCGAGAGCCACAATCGGACGAGCCTCTAATCCGTTACGGTGCCGCGGTGTTTGTATTCAATGTGTTGGCCAACCGGCACGTATTTGGTCGCGCGCCTTCTTTTCCACAAAGAGAACCCCCCGGCAAGGGAAAAAGACGAGCGCGTAGGCGTGCGCGTGTCCATTCTTCGCGAGATAACGCGCGAGACAATGCTCCTCTTCTGTCAAGTGCAGCGGTTCGCCGACCCGAAATCAAACCCGATTCGTCCCGTCCGGGGCGAGTTCTCTTCCAACGCGATTGTACCGAAAATGATTAAAATGATAGATACTTTATTGATTCCCCTCAGGGTTACAATTTTGGTACCACCCCCTTACCAATTTTTATACCCTTTCTCCGCCTTTCCCCTCACATCGGTCGTATCCTACTCTTATTTCTAACTTAAAGCTACCTTATTTTCTATCTCTTATATCTCTTATATTTATATCTACTTATTCTATATATATACATCTTAAAATGATTAAAATGATTTGCAGTATGTTTAAATTTTTCTAATATTTTCACTGTTTCAAACAAAACCAATTTTTGCCATAAATGCAGAAAATCCGCTGTCCATTAATTAACATTAACCCTGCTATTCGGCTAAACTATTTAACACGCTAAGTGCCCAGAGATTCTTACAAAATCAGAGTAATTCAATTAACGGAACCGAAACTAGATATTTGAAATGTATTATAGGGGATGCTGTTTTAACCCTTTTGAATTCTAAAGATCTTCATAAAGTTCGGTTTATCTGGATATATGAGAATAAAAATGAATGTCTAAACCTAGTCAGAAATTACTGTCAGTCATATATGACTGACATGGCAGTGTTAAATCAATTGTTTTGAGGGTTGTGGTGAGCCAACCTGTAATAATTTTACAAACCCAACTGAGTCGGATACGTCATTCAAATGATTTACTACACCAAAAAAAAAGGTGGTGATTATTTACATTTAATAACACTTAATTGGCACACAATTGAATTTTTATTTCGAGCCGTAAACACGAGAAGAGAACAATTGATTTTTTGTTAGGTCATATACCGCGGAACGAAGTGGTCAAGTTTTATGTCACTGTTCACAACTACCATTCATAGGGATAACCGCAAATAAAGGACACTCGTCGGTGTGTAAAGTAATCAGGTCTATTATTCGCACGTTCATAGAAAAACGCGGACCCTTTTGCCAAGAACGGTCGGGGACCGCGGTCGACTTCGATTACCAAACAACGGAGAGGACGTAAAACGGGAACAAAAGCCTAAGAATTTTCTCGAAGGATCCACGGGCGCCGAGGGATCGAAGAAATCGACAGGCTGTCAAGCGGGAAGACAAAGTCCGTCAAAGCTATTGCATCGTTCGGTTCGTGAAAAGCCGCCTCGATTTCGAAAAGGTCTGTGAAAAGGAACGAGGAGGATTCCTAACGGTCCGTCAAGGAGTCATCCTGTCGGCGACCTTTCATTACGGAGTCGCCCCGAAAAAATTCGATCGTTCGAGAGGAATCGAGGAGGAAATCGCACGCAAGAGGTTCGGATCACGGGACTGAAAACGAGCAGGTCGAGGAGATCACGTGGAACAATGGGCACCACTGTCAAAGAGTTGCTCGCTGCGCCGCAACTCGAAGGAGATCCGATAAGATAGGTGCAGCCGCCGCCCCCCTCCCCGCCGTTCTCGCTGTCTCTCTTTCTCTCTCTCTCTCTCTCTCTCTTTCTCTCTCGCAGGGGCAACCATTCATCGGCGCCGTCATCGTGGGTACCTCTTTACCCTTTTCACAGAGCGCCGTATTAGAGCCATTGTGTTATCTGTCATGACCGAGATATCCGAAGGGCCAACACCGGCGACGGCTTTCGGTGCCCCGGCAAAGAAACTAGTCGTGTCAGAGGCGTGAAAAGCCCTCGCGTGGGTGGCACGAGGCAGCCCCATATACCCGCCCGTTCCTTTCATTGCCCACCGAAATCCGATGACTGACTGTTTCTTTGAACGAGTCCGCCTCGCGACCCTCATTAATTGGTTAATTGCTCCGCGCCTTCGAACATCCCGAATCGGTGACGTTTCTCCGACCGCTATTTTCTAAAGCGATCGTTGAACCTCGACCATCGACCAGTTTTCAGGATCTCGTGGCAGCCGCAACTGGATCCATTCAAATTTTATTCTGGCGATTCTCTTTTCTTTTTTTACATTGATTTATTTTAGGTCGCATCAACGACTCGGGTTATTCCACAATGCTTACATTGTTTTTCGTTACTTTACGTTACATTACTTTGTATGCAGTTATAGGTACATTTGTATTCTATTTCTTAGGGTTAAGTGGGTTAAAAAGCGGATGACGTCATTTATTTTATCTTCGCTAAGATTTCCAGGGAGGTTAAATCTGCTACGTACTGCCTGTAATGATGGGCAGTTCTCTTTTACTTCTTAGTATTTCATACTTGCACGCGCGTAGACATTATTGTAAAGTGACACGACTGTTTTCGTTTCGTCCCTCGCGCATGGATCGAACCGACACCTCATCCACGCGACGAATGCATTAACACGTTAACCGCCACGTCAGTCACATATGACTGACAGTGATTCTTGACTGGGTTTAAAAATGTATTTTCATTATAAGATATCCAGATAAACCGAATTTTATTGGATTCTTTCGAATTCAAAAGGTTTAAGACAGCATCCCCTATGATACATTTTAGATTTCTAGTTTTGGTTTCATTAACACTAGAACTACCGAACCAGTCAAAATGACTGTTCCCTAATTTTTTCTTTTACAATTGCAGAAATTACAAAAATGTTTTCATCAGAAATTTTTGAATGAACTTATTCATTGAAGCACATATTACAACAAAAGTTGTGTGAAGTCTGAATGGATAGTCTTGTCACTGTTACAAAGCAATATACATCTCGTTAATTAACAAGTGTTAATTAAATTACTCTGATTTTGTAAGAATCTCTGGGGTTGTAATTTGGCACTTAACGTGTTAACTCGAAGTAGCGTGGTTCCTCCGTAGCCTTGCGTGGGGCCATTTAGAAAACTGTCTGCAGAAAATGGTCGTCCCCGACTGCAGCCTCGGCGAACCTACGCTCGGACATTTGTTGGTAAACTTCTCCGTGCATACTTAGTCACTGATCGCAATGCCACGGTAGGAATATGACAGCCCACGATTCCCTCGGCGCTCATTAAAATTCAGCGCCCAATTGAATCGAGCTGCCAGCAATCGTATCGATCTATGAATGCAGCAGAAATAAAAAGAAAAATGGTATCCCGCGACTTTTGCAATCGACTGGCTGTCTCGATATAGACGTAACGAGTGTCCCAGGCCCCGACGCGGCGACAGAGGGACACGGCGTTACCTATCGCGCCTACTGTCAATCTGTCAGCGACGCGGCGTGCTGTAATTTTCACGCCGACAACAATCTCGAAGCGCGGCGGTCTTGCTCGCTGCGAGCGCGAGCGCGCGAGTCGACCGAGTAATTCTCAGAACAAAAGACAATCGACGGTGGAAACTCGGGCCGAATAGTTTCCCTCTCCCCCCCCCCCTCCCGGATCCGCGCGCCGCCGTATCCCGGTGCTAGAATTGATTTCAAACGCGAGAGAACAAGCACACGGGTCTCGGGCCGGGCGCAGACACGCACGTGCGACAGACAGGCAGGGGAAAAGAGCACGACGACACGACACGGCCACGACACAGGGAGGAGCAGCGGCCGTCCTACGTGCACACCTATCTATCTATCCGTGCGTCCATCTATCTGCCTACCCACCACCTACCCACCTATCCGTCCGTCTATCGAGCAGCGTTGCTTTCGCACACCGAATTGTAAAAGGCCGTGTAACACTTGCAACGAAAACCAAGCTGCACGGCTCCGGCCTATGCCTGCTAGGCAGGCTGACTGGGCTGACTGTTCACCCGCCTGTCCTCTTCGGCCGCGGGTTTGTTCGCCTGTCGGCCAACAATGGCAACGCGATCCCTGACGTTTCTCATGACGATTAATCCGCGGACAATGCGCGGTTGCGCCACGACAATTAGCGACAACACTTTTGCCGAGCGGGGAACATCGCGAGCGAGACGAGCACGCGCGCGTGCACGCACCGCACCGTCTCTCTACACGCTTCTCTCCTCTGTACACATACACACAGACACACGGACAGGGTTTGCGCGTGCCTACCCTGCTTTGCGTATGTGGAGCATGGGACCGCCATTGTCTATTGTTAGCTGCTTTATTACCGACGGGTCATGGTCGCGGGCTGACACTTCGCCAATCCGAATCGCGCGCTCCCTTACCCGCGAGTTCGTCTCCTTTATCTAGATAGAAAGGATTACGCGTTCCGTGACTCGCCGAGCCGCCGGTCTTTCGTATCGCGGCTAACTACGCTCATCCTGAATCGCCAAGACGATCCGACGATCCGCGTTCTACCACCCCTGCCACAACCGGCGATCATTTATGCAATACGCTTTTCGGTCTGTCACGCAAATGCCGGGTCGACGCCACGGCTCCGCCGGCTTTTTGATTCTCACGCGAAACGGACTGTTCGGCTCTCGGGACGATCGGGCTGCGATTTCTTCAGAACTTGTTGCTGCACATGGCCTCGTGCATTTAAGAGGTTCTGTACACTTGTGAATTACCTAACACTAAACCCACCAGACATTAACAGTATCTGGCAAATGTTGCCTTATACAAATTGCAACCCTTTTATTGAGATTGTCCATAATTTCAAGGAGATCTAGTCTACTATTTTCCGTAAATGAATTTTTATAGTTTCCACAATTGTAACATATTATAAAATCGGTCATTTTGACCGTGGTAGGTTTAGTATTAAATAATGGGGTTTGCCACGACTTTTAAAGAAAACAAGGTCGTATATTTACTTCTAAGGATTAACATAAGAAAGAGTAATATTTGCAGTGTAGTTAGTAATTTTTATAGTGAAAAGTATCCATTTATAACAAAGGTATAGCCGATGCCCCAACAGGCTTTTTAAGAGAGTTGTCTTGCAGTGAGCAATGCTACTCAAAGCCAAATTATCTGAAAATATGTCTTAGTATCTTGTATGAAATCAATCTTAGTATGAAAAATATGTCTTTAGTATCTTGGTGTGGCTAGTAGACTGTGGACGGTTATGCAAAATAAAAATTTTCTACTTGAATCACAAAAAAACTGGAGTGAAATAGAATTTTCTTTCTTAGTATGTTTAATAGGTTGGAAATAATATAACAGTACTTTTAAATTCTTTTAACGTTTTCACTGTTTTAAATTGTACCTACTCATTTTTCTCATAAATGCATACAGTCCGCAGTCTAGTGATCGGTCAGTTATGTGGAATATTGATTCGGAAGAAAATGGCGGCTTCGACTGCGACCGACGCTGCGTAAACATTAGCTTCTTTTCTCGATAATTTTAACGAGGGTAACACGACAGTATTTTCGGATTCATTCCTGTCATAAATTCATAAAATCCGCAGTCCAGTCATCATTCTGGAATGGCAACGACTGGGTCTACGTCGCGTTTCTGCCTTAGGAAAGCAGTCTGAGGCTGTCAAAACACGGGTCTTCCTCCAGCCAATTGTGCATTGAACGTTCGCTGTCAGTCAGATCTATTTCAATCCTCGGAAATGAGCTAGCAACTTTCCATTGACGGGGAACAACCCCCGTAATTTAGTCTTAAAGGGGTTAATTTCGGAACGCGTCCCGTGGAAACGCTCGGGCGCGAGCACAAAGGGGACCAACGGAGCGTCCGAATTTCTTTGTAGGTGGATACTTAGGCTGAAAAGAGGATCAGAGAGGTCTCTCTCTCTCTCTCTCTCTCTTTCTCTGAAGCCAGTGTCGGTGAATAAAAGAAAGAGTTGAAATGGAAGGGCAAGGGTTCTCGATCTGTGCTCATTCGAGGGCGAAGGCGTCGGAGCGGTCGCCCGCAGTGCCGCTGACTATTTATCATAAGATCGATCGGTATCTCGAAACGATACCGGTCCGATCGGCGCCGTATCGATTCTTCTAAGGGCTTCAATTAACGTTATTAAAGCACCATTAATCTCCGGGTCGACACGACGGCATGCTTGGCATGCCATGTCCCGATCCGAACCCCCTCCCCCTTCGTCCATTCGTCCACTGGTCCATCGAGAAGAAACGAATACACGCGCTTCGGTCCTCGATCCCTTCATTCTCGATCACGAGCGGCACGCGCGATACACGCCGGCCTACATCACTCGTAAAAATTACGATGTGTCGGGGACCCCGTGCTTTTTTCACGGCGTGATCGCTCACACTTCCGGTCACTGGAATGTCTCTCTAAAGAATGTCATGCAAGAGGGGTGGGTTTCATTTTGCTGAGCCTTGACTACCAAACAGGAAATCTTTTTTATTAGACTTTCCTGTACAATGTAGCTCCTACACAGTATGCATTTACAGCGCAGTTCATTAACGCTAAACCTACCACCGTCAAATCATCGGTTTTAGTCACTTTATTTTACAATTATTGAAAGTATAAAGATCTTTCCATGGGAATGAAAAGTTCAATCTTGCTATTTCTATAAGGCAACACCTGTCAGTCGATATTAATGTTTGTTAAATTTATTGGCAAGGGAAAAAGTAAATTGTTGTACTGTAACTTTTGAATATACAGGTTGTTTCACCTAACACGAGCATCTATAATATCTCGCTTGTTTATTATGATAGAAAAAAATGTCAGAGGAAAACATTACTTGGTTCAGAGGGGCAAATATTATGATAGGCAAAAAAATTTGTTCAAGGCTATATTTTTTGAGATTTCAAGGTCATCGAAGTTTTTTTAAACAGAATGGTATATTTTTATTATCGCTGTATGATAGCCGAGGTCAAGACGAATCCAACGACCTGCAAAGTGGAGAAAATTCTCCGCAATAGGACCGGAGCTAGAATTGCCCTTTCGAGCGAAAGGGCCTGTCTGTTACATTTTCGCAAACGTGGACGACAGGTGTTCGCGGTTTAATTGCGACGAAGCGGTGCGACGCCGATCCCCGTTACGACGCTGCTAATTCGCCAGTCTAACAAGAGTACGTCGATGTGTTGGGCTGTGCGACCTATCGCAAACCTTTCCTACTTTGATTTACGCGTCGTTTCGCGTCACCGTGCCTCGAACAACCTATCCGATTTTATACTTTTCAGTTGGGAACATTTACCGATAGTCACTACAATCTCCCGCTAGAAAATATCTCACCGAATAAAGCTCGGATCGGACACTTCCTACACTAGGCATTAAAAGTTCTTCGAATCCCGAAAATTACAATTGCAACACGTAACGCGATACTAACAGAGAAAAGAGTAAAATAAAGGAATCACAGAACGTCACTGATCACTATCGAATCGTCTCACTGATGATCATGTTGAATATTAAAATATATTTAAACATTGCCATAGAAATAAGTATTAGTGAACAAAATTATTGCCGTTCAACATAACATCGTTTCTCGACGAATAATTGAAAAACAATTGCTCACAGAAATCTGTTACACTTATACATCCAAATTGCATATAAAATTTCAGATTTCATGTTAAAACAAATGCATCGCAAAAGAATGAACGACCTCCGCTATGGAATCGCTTAAAAATGAAAGTCATAAAATGAATTAATCGACGTCCACTTATTCATGCTGAAATTATTTAGATTATAGTGTAAGGTGAGAATTTCATTACGTAACTGGCAATTGTCGTTAATAACGCTGCTAATTCGTCGCGTTAAAAACGCATAAAATGCGCGTGGCAATCGAACCGTTAAAGCGTCCGAAACAAAAGGTGCAAGTGTCGCATGACAATTTATACACCGAACGCTTTCCAAATTGGTCACCGTACCTGGAAGAGAACCATTCCCACAACAGCATTTAGCTTTGAATATCAAGTATCCATCGAATTCGAAAATATTCTAATCGCGACCCAACGGAGGTGTAAGTCATACACAATCGAAGCTCGCCCCTTATTTGTTTCATCTCGGAGAAATAAAACAAACGACACCGGGCTCGAATTCATCCGGCCGTTCAGCACCGTGTAAAAACACAGCGGCCCCGTGGCAGGCGTCCAGAAATTATTCATCGCGCGTTTTGGGCTCGTTAGGAGGGACACCGGATGACCGCTCGTAAACGCAGCTCGCATTCTCTTTTTCTTCGGCTCGTGCAGGAGACGTCCGGGGCTTTTCTTTGGCCGATCGCTCAGAGGTGGCACGCTCAGAGGGCATCTCTTATGCTCGGTGTTTTTGACAGACCTGGAACGAGCCGTGCACTCGTTCCGAGACCACGTTTTTCGTATTCATGTATGCGGCCACGCCCCGGTAGTGCAGTACCGGGCCCGCTTCTTGCCCGTGTCTGGTCTACTTCATTAGCACGGGCTGAACGAGCATATGTGCTTACCAGGTCTTTACATACATGAGTTGGCGGGCCCACCTCTACAATGATCCCTGTCTCCGCTGAAACAATATTTCGTCCGCCCGAGGGATCGTCCAAAGCCCCGGCCCGATATCTACGATCTTCCATCTTGGTACCGCCTCGAATATACAGTAGATCAAATTAGATAAAATTATTGATTGACACAATACTTCTACAAATGAATGATTCACACAAAACCTACCTGTACAGAACGTTTACTATCTTTTTATGGAGCTTCAGTTTAGCAAATTACAAGCGTATGTTTGGAGACACTGTAGGACACGTTTTGTGACACGAACAAAAAGGGCGTAGTTCATACTGTGACTCTAATAATTTGATGAGTGATCGATGATCACACACTGCACACAGAAAAGCTAGAATTTAACATTATAATTAGGACAGACATACCACCAGGTAATATTAACACTAGAATTGCCGGTCAATATACCTACTAGTATACTTCTTTATTCAAGCATACTTATTACCATGAAAATCGTATTAAATCTAAATAAATGCAAATGTGAGTATTATAAAGGAGTATGCATCAGTCGCGTTTAGGATTTGGTTAGTCTAGTGTTAAAGGCAGATTCCTAAGTGACTCCTGTCACTTCCATAATAATTTCCATAAAAATCCGGTCTAGCAACAAATTTTGAAATATTCTATAGAACGTACCCAATGCACTGACTTCCTCGTTCTCGGAGGAATAATTTTCCGATTTGGCATATCGAGCGTACCCAATTTTATATCCCAACTTTCCAAATAAACTTTAGCGCCACTGGAAAAATCATGTTTGCGGACTTGCAGCAGTGGTCGATTCGGTAGCCGCCGAGCCGAGCGTGATCGGCACGGCTCTAATCAGCGTGGCTGTAATCAGGCAGGATCGTTCGGATGTTATCGTGGTGTGGAAGGCGTAATTGATGAATTACGGGTGCCTGGTGGCGCGGGATCGCGCAATAGGGCACCATCTTTGTCTTTTACGAGCATTTCCGTTGGTAAACGTGCGCGCCGTTGGAACGAGGAGGCGACTCGCCGGTATTCGTCAGTCAATTTATCTTCGCGACCCCGTTTCGGAGCGTTACGAAAATCCGCATTATCCGTATTGTTAGGAGCGCATCGTCACGACAGGTCGCACGGGTACCCGTGTGCACGAGCCGCGAAGTTCCGTTTTCCAGCGTGCCGCTCGCGCTCGTGAAAGAAACCGCTAGCTTGTGCAGCGAAGGATGCATCTGGCGCGAGGTCCCGGCTCGTCCTTGTCGATTCCGTCGCCGGAAACGCAGCCTCTTTACACACCCCGCCTGTCCTCCCTGCCGCTGTTTGCTTCCGGTAACCGGCCAGACGTGGAAGCCACCGACGATTGGTCCAGGTAAGAGGAACGCGCGCACAATGCCGTGACTAGAACCGTATCTAGGACGAAGACTATACCTACAACTGCGCGTTTCCAACATCCCTCTCGTCGGATATCCACCATTGACCAGGACACCGAAGACTATCGTCCTAACGTAAGACGGTCAGTCAAATATTGACACTAGATACACGGGACACTGACTGATTTTATCATAGTTTCTAAAAATGACAAGAGTACATTTATTTGCATTGTGTGTCCAAAGAAACAAATTTATTGAATCATTTCTCGGAAATGCAGCTCAGTAATCTTAGATTCAAAATTTTGGTCTCGTAGGTCTAGCGGCGACCGGATTCGGTATTGTACAACAGCATAGTTATTCTTATCTAGATCAGACCAACTGGAAGTTCAAGTAGATGTGTCTTGCACTGAATCCTCGTCGCGGACTATTCTACTTATCCGTTTCCTTGATAGCTGAAACCATGAATACGCGAATAGTACCGACTTCCGCTGCATAAGGTATTATTATCGCGTTTTTAATTATTGAAGGTGAAATTTAAGGACGTGACTGAGGGTACAAGTGGTCGCTTGGAATGAATCGTTTGTTAATGGACGCCAATACGATCACAACACAACGCATCAAGACGAGCTGACGCAAGAAATCGTTCAAGCCATTTGCGAGCTGATTTAGCAGCCGTTTTAACACAAGAAGTTCGATAAAATGAGAATGAGAGCAAGTAGGGACAGCTGAGAGGCTGGTGTGTAATTATTACTGCTTCATTATGAATTCATCAAGGAAAAATATTTTGCTTTTATACCTTCCGTCACAGGTTCGATGTAGCCGTGCCGTATTTTTATGAATGAATGCAAAATTTTAATACCGTAAGTGCACGACAGGTGACCATTATACCGTGGATTTTTGTGCAAAATAAAAACTGTCAGCCACCTGGCATAAACACCTTCCTTACCTTTTCTTAATAATTGTAATACGCTGGTGATAACAGAACAGTATATTTAAATGTTTTAAATGTTTTTACTGTTTTGCATTCGTCACAGTTTCATTATAAATGTATAAAATCCTTGGCCCAGTGATCATAGTCAACGGTGGAATAGAACGTACGATGGCGGAATAAAGGTGTAAAATGAAGGGCTAACGAAAGGGTCCTATCGCAATTTCGAGCTTGCTCCTCTGATCGGTTAGCAAGTTTCGTAGGCACCGTAAGAGCGATTGCTGCGGTGCGACGAAGACGACGTCGAAGTCGACCCCGACGCGGAGGATCCTGAGACAATGGGCGGCCGATTGCGCAAAATCTCCTTCCGCTGCCGGGGCACCGTGTGTTCTCCTCGTGCACGAGCCGCGGAGAGTGTCGCAATCCTGGCAAAGGCAGGATGTCGACGAGGCTGCCTGGGGCACGGTTCTATGCCCATGCCGATCCTGATTCCGTTTGGACATCCTTTTGGTCGCCCCGGCCTCCTTCCACTTTCAATTGCGTCGTTCCACGTAAACCTCTACCTCCCCGGCCGCCGCCGCACCGGTGACACCGTCGCCGAGACCTTCTTCGCATTAATTGATCGAGAACACCAGTTGCAGAACAGGAACTGATGAACGGGAGATTAGATTGTCTTCGAGGATTACTCATAGAGGCTCATTCACTTTCTTTCTCGGAACGGTGGATGTTCTCAGGTTTCAATGCTGCGTGCAGCAAGATTTTTCTTATCATGCGATAGATCGCAAGAGAGTAGATAATGGTCCTGTGGCTTTAATGAATTTCTAGTTGCCTGTGACGAAACCATGAGCTGAACGGCGCCCTTTCTACAATTGATGCTTGGATCATCGAACGGGTTAATATGAATAATTATTTTATACGAATAATTTCGGTCTTGTCATCTTTTTAAAGAAATACGTTATTAACACTAAACCTACCGACACTTCTTGTTCCTACCGGTCAAAATGACCGGAGCTTACAAAAAGTTATTGTTAATACATTGAACGTAGAGAATAGTCAATTTGTTGCTGAATGAATTAGCAGATGAGCAACTTCCATAACATGACGATACAAATTTATTTTCATATAATTTCAATTAGACCGGCCGCGATAGGTAGGACAAGAGACATACATTTCTTGGAAAAATGAAAATAATACGAGAAATAAATACTGAAAAATACATTGTATACATACATTAAGAAAAGTCGTAAATAGCGATGTGATAGTGTTGTATGAACGAAATTGTACGCAGAAGTTTGAAAAGGTCAATTTGCCCGGCCGTGGTAGATTTACAGTGAATTCTCGTTACGAGTCAGTGCCAAGCATACGATTTGGAGTCAGTGGAGCTACCCACACCACCGCGGCGAGGGGCCGAAGCTCCGAGAGCCGTCTCTCGAGCCACGTGCAGCATTGTATCGAAGAGAGACATTTTCTCAGTCTTCTTGTCACTACCAGTTAGTAGTCATAGGCTTATGACTTATAGACGGATGTGACTCTTAGGTTTCCAGCGTGCTCTGTGTATTTCAAATGCGACGCTCGACGAGAACCTCAGACTTCGTTTACAAGTCAGTCGTCACTGTAGTGTTAATTTACCTTTGGGACATACAAAACTAAATGTCGAGACTATAGAGTGCTACATCATTGAACATCGTAGAAAACTGTGATTTCAATCTCTTGCCGCAGGTTCAATATAAAAATGCCTTTGATTGCTATATAACTTCCATGCTTACCGATTTTTTCTCCCTTGCGATTGGTTTCGTTTTCGTCGCTTATTAGAAATATGAAATAGCCCTCGGTGAAGCACCTGTTTCGCGAATGGAGTGTCAGAATAGTGGGACCGTTCTGGCGAAAGACGCGTCGAAGGGGCAAATGGCGGGCGTAGTTGAAGGAAGCGATTCGGGGACATCGGTTGGTTGCGTCGACGGTCGCAACGGTAGCGACATTGGCACGTGAACACGGTATTTCGTGTCGAGGTGCAGGGTATTGCAGGGTAGCCAGTCGCGCGAGGTAATCCCGGCGAAGGCGCCCGCGAAACGATTGCCACACTGTTTCCTCCGCGCGCAATTTTACATCCGCGCGCGGTGGATACGGATGTGGGACGGCCGGCAGGAAAGCAAGCGAGCAAGCGGGCAACCGAGCCGGCAAGCGAGCCAGTCGCGCCGCATGAAATCTATGAATCATCCGCAACAGTGATACACATGAGGCGAACAATCCTCGGACACATCTGCCTGCCGTGCGATCCCCGCCGCGTCCAGTCCAAAACTCGTTTGCGCCGATTCGCGCCAGTTCCCCCGGCGTGGGAGGATTACGTAAAAGGCCGATCTCAAGGAAACACGCGGCGCAGGTAAATAGGTGCAAACGTCGCGTAGCATCGCGTCAGCTACGTGCCTCAAATCGTCAAATTCCGCTAACGAACTTTCCGACGAAAGTGATCAAGTTGCCATTTAGCTCACGGACCTCCTCGCCTTTCTAACGGGCTAATTCGTCGACGTTTTTCCGCCGATCGACGTGTCCAGCGTTGACCAGCGATTCCCTTTACGTCACTAATTGCCGTTCGGTTCTCTCTTCTTTTCTTTTCATCTTCTCCCGTCCCGCGTACTCTTACTTTCACTAAAAAGCTAATTGCCCGCGACCCGGGCTCGTTACCGGACAAATGGCACCGCTAATTAGACCAATTTGTGACATTTCCTAATGACGTCTTCGAGGTGGTCCCTGCCCCGCTGGAAGCCCGACGGGGCCCGCGGTACCTGTAATTGAGACGTGCCCCATGCGGCGGCGAATTATTTGAATGCGTCCGAACGAATGCGCCGCTCCGGGACGTTCTGGACTTTCTAATGGTATGCTTAAATAATAACGATGCTCGTCCCGAGCCGAGGCACAGGCCAGTCCGCTCGATCCTCCTGAACATTGTCTTCGTAAAATCCTTGCTCTTCCACCTGCCTTTTCAAACCCTTCTTCGACGGGAAACTGGAAATTCCTTCGATTCTGAAAAATATTTCACGGACGTTCACACTATGTGTGTATTTTAGCAAGAATTATGGTTGAGAGGTCTGGATTTGGGTTAAAAGAATACGTTCCATTCTCTCGAAAAGAATCACAGGGTGCTAGAGACACTGCATGCTACTAGTTCGGGAAAAAATACTAGAAATGCCACAAATGCAAAGAACCATTTCTCCGTAACAGTCCTTAATTAATATCAAGGAGTTGTGTATCTTTAGAGGCTAGACTGGCGCAAGAAGTCAATGTTGACCTCGCCTCAACGCAGATCAAAAGAATCACATGGTGCTAGAGACACTTTAAACTACTAGTTCGGGAAAAATACTAGAAATGCCACAAATGCATAAAACCATTTCTCTGTAACAGTCCTTAATTAATATCAAGGAGTTCTGTATCTTTAGAGGCTAGACTGGCGCAAGAAGTCAATGTTGATCTCGCCACAACGCAGATCAAAAGAATCACAGGGTGCTAGAGACACTTCAAGCTACTAGTTCAGGACCAAAATACTAGAAATGCTACAAATGCATAAAATCCATTTCTCCATTACAGTTCTTAACTAATATTAAGAACTATATCTTTAGAGACTTTAGACTGGCGCAAAGAGTCAATGTTGACCTCGCCTCAACGCAGATCAAAAGAATCACAGAGTGCTAGAGACACTTCAAGCTACTAGTTCGGGAAAAAATACTAGGAATGCTACAAATGCATAAAATCCATTTCTCCATTACAGTTCTTAACTAATATGAAGAACTATATCTTTAGAGACTTTAGACTGGCGCAAAGAGTCAATGTTGACCTCGCCACAACGCAGATCAAAAGAATCACAGAGTGCTAGAGACACTTCAAGCTAGTAGTTCAGGACCAAAATACTAGAAATGCTACAAATGCATAAAATCCATTTCTCCATTACAGTTCTTAACTAATATTAAGAACTATATCTTTAGAGACTTTAGACTGGCGCAAAGAGTCAATGTTGACCTCGCCCCAACGCAGATGAAAAGAATCACAGGGTGCTAGGCTAGGGAGGGTTAGGCTTAGTTGTTCGCTGCGGATATTTTCCGCCGGGAATCTACAAGGGAACGTATTGAAAAATAAATGCCGGGCTCCCCGTGTTTCCAGGGGTTGAACACCGAGCGCAGCTCCTCCCCCGACGTTCCCCGATAAATCTCGGGGCTCGCGTGCGCGCGTCGGCCGGTCCGCGTGAATAGCGTGTAATTCGCGAATCAAGCATAAAGTGTCGCGCGGTTTAAAATCAATTACTCATCAGCGGCGGCGTACGGGTAACGCCGTTCCCCGCCGCGGACGGGCCCCTAACGATCCACCCGGCGTGTTTCCTTGGACCACACGCGCCGGCCGTGGGGCCCCGTTGTCCGTGTTCACGGTGCCTAGGCACGATCGCGTAAAGTATCAATCTAGCGTTAGGGACTTGACCCTTCTCGCGCACACGCATTTATATGGGGCCCGTTTTGCGAGCGCCGCGATCCCCGCTCGCCGGCCAAAGACGATTCTATTTATGCGTGCAACCGACGGGCCCAGGGGTTAATGTGGTGATATTACTCACGGGATATACTTACCGAGCTAAGTCGATTAGCGGCGGCAAAGTCCGGGACGAGTTTTGCGGTCGAACGGGGCTCCGGTGCCTAACGCCTGTGAGAGACCCGGTGAGTCGAGCCGAGCCGAGCCGAGCCGAGCAGAGCCAAGCAGAGCCAAGCAGAAGGCAGGCAGAGCCGCGCCGGTATCTTCTCGCGGAGGGTGGCCGTGAAACGAAAGGGACAAAGCGGACGGAAACTAGTTTCTCCGGTCTCCTTCTCCGTCCATCGTTCTCTGCCGCGGCGGATATCTGGACCTTTAACCGGTGATCTAGCAGTGCCAGGATTCCGTCGCACTTGTCTGCGGATCCTCCTTCGTCGGGAAACCGCCGCTCTGCGATCCGCCTGTCGCGGATTTACCGGATCCTCGTTTTTCGACTTTCTCGAACGGCTTCCACCGCCGAGACGCGACCACGCGCGACCCCTGCTTATTCCCCATGCAAATACGACGTCCGCGAGCTAATAGATTCTCACCGATAGATTGATGAACAACCGATTCCCCACGCCGCGCCGCGTACACCGCCACGCAGTAATTACAACGTTTCGCGATGTGTAATCGAATAGCGCCATTAATCCGTGTCCGGTGGCCATTCAATCGGAGGTAATACTGTTATTATAATATTATTGGAAAAAGCACGACATTAATCATCTCGCTCTTTAGCACCGCCGAGCGACAGTGGCTGTCCGGGGCTATTCACCGATGCGCGAAAAAACGCCGTGATTGCGTGTCACTAGCTACTTACGGACAAAACACTTTTCACATTTTTGATTTCGTCAGTTCTAGGTGGATTTTAATAACATCGTTTCATTTTATTAGACGGTCGTTGTTGGAAGCACTAGAGAAAGAGAAGAGACTAGAATATTTATACACGCTGGATAGGGCAACTGAAGGTGTTGATCTGGTCCTACTTTAAATCAAACCCTAATTAACCCATTTGCATCATTAGTGTATAAATATATATATATATATATATATATATATATATATATATATATATCGCTCAATTTTCCTGGTCACTATCACCGGATGTTTTCTTATAATGCTGAAATATGAAGTTCTTTTACTTGTAGTCATTTTTGTACTTAAATATAATAAAAAAAAGGTTTGGTGATAAAGGCCTTCTTTTCATATTTCCTTATGATGCAAATGGGTTAAGATCAATTAAATATTAATATTCAGTCTGAGGATCTTTATACAAATTCTTACTTTCTCTGAATATTTTATAAAAATCTAAAAATTGGAAAAATGTCTTACATCGACTAAAAAATTCTTTACAACGACCATTGGAACAATAATAATTAGGCTGCGGATCTTTATGCAAAATATTCTATTTCAATTGCAACAAACTGGAGCGAAATAGAAATTGATTTTCTTTAATAATGTAATAGTACTATTAAATTCACCTGTCCATTTGGATCATAAGTGCATAAAATCCGCAGTCGAATAATTATTTTCGTTAGATTGCACTTGCTGCCTGTTTTCCTACACTTCGTTTCAGTCTGTGGAAAAGTACGAAATGTTCCATACTAATCCACAAACAGTCTTTTTGATTTTTATCCAATGTATCTCCAGCATAAACCAATTCGAAATTAACACTAAATCCACCGAGCACGAAAAATATAAAAGTGAAACGCCTTCTAGAAGGGAGAAGATTGAATTAATCTAAACTTCGAATGATTTTCATTCTAATATGTGCTTGAATAAAGAAGTCAAGTCAGCAATTTTGTTTTTCCAATTTCAATAATTTTGACCGCGGTAGGTTTAGTGTTAATCACTGCAGGTATTAATATAGAATATACTGTGAATATGATAAAAATGTGAATAGGATCAATTAAATGCTTATTAAATTAAGTGTGCCCGGCCTGTTCGCATGGGTCCAAGGTGACACAGCATCAGTATGCGAGAAAGTATAATGCGTAACTGCTGGTTGACGATAAAAATCGGTATTCGAGCGATTCGTCACGTACGAATTACCGTCTCATGTCCCATCGTCCTCGTGCATGTCGTCGCGTCAAATGCTATGCAAAACCTGCTTTGCATAAAGTGACCTGAATCGGATTTCGCGTGAGGGATTACGGCCAGACCCGGAGATATAGTTATAAATATTTCTCTGTCAAAATAAAGAACACACGGCGCGCGGCAAATCCTTCGGAGGACATTAATTCTGCGCCGAGGGACCGGATGAGTTTCGCGGCTTGCAAGAACTCGGAGCATCTTCTCGCGACGGAAATAAAATTCGGATAATTTCCAGCTTCGACATCGAAGAAATTATTTCCTCGTCTAGATGGCACAACAGCGAACGACTCGAAAAAGAAAACAGCTCGAAGAGACGCTTCCCTGCTCGTTAATCTTGCCCGGACCGGTCGTCTTAATTACATTACCGATTCTGTCAGCCGCGATATTCGTTTGACCCACCGACAACTCGGACGACGACATGTCAATAATCCACTCTCTTTCTCTCTCTCTCGCTCTGCGCGTGTAAAAGCTGCCGGTTCGGGTGTTTTCCATGGCGGATCATTTGAGGAACCGAGAGAATCACACGTTTTTATCCCGGCCGATGGTTGCAGGTTCAGAGAGCACCGGTCGCACCTGCCGGCAGCTAGTTCTCGGCGGCCGTACGGTACTCCGGGAGTAGGCAATAAAATATATCTTCCAACGGCGTGATTATACTGACGAGCCCTAAATATTTCTCCTCGTGGCTTCCTTTCGATCTCTCGGAATGCGCCGCGTCCTTTCGTTGGTCTTTTCACGAGAGGAGAGGAGAGAGAGAGAGAGAGAGCCGGCCTCGGGTCTCTCGCTCCCGCCATTCTATTCCCCGCCGTTCCCTTTCCTTTTCTCCCCCCGGGTGGTGAATACATCCTCGCGCTAACGAATTTCGTGTCGGAGGCCCCCGAAGCCCTTCTAATCCTGACTAACGTGCGCGATGCGCTCTCTCTTTCTCCCTCCGTCTTCCCGGAGGCCGAGGCGCTAGGACGCGGATGGTCCAGGGCTTAAGTCCTCGAGGTCGACCCTCGAAAACCGATCCAAACGGAGGAGAGGGTAGCCCGCTGGCTGGCTGCCTCCTGACAACGTCTTTATCGGCCTCGATCTCTCTGCCTCTTCCCTCCGGCCGCTACCCGCCGCTTAATAGCGTCCATAAAGTTTCATCGTGCGACTACTATGTCGTTTAAATGTATATCGAACGCCGCGGCTACGCTCCGCTCCAATCCGCTCGTCCACCGCTTGCTGCACCGCCGCTCTGCACCGCTCTGCACCGCTCTGCAACGCGCTGCAACGCGCTGCACCGAATCGCGTGCGCCCCAAACGATTTATTTTATCGTTCGCCGGCTTTATACCTCCCATCCGGCATTTGCATACCGCCGGCTGACTCTGACGTACATACGTGTGTACGAAATTCGTTTTATTACCAGCCCCGTGTACTGACGTTAATAACACGGACAGCCCTCCCTGCACTTTCGCGTTTCCTCGGCGAAACAGACTCTGCAACATTGATGCATCCACTAGGCGCACTCTGGGCGAGCACAACCCGAGGGACCTCTCGTAAAATCCCGATTTTTACTGGATCTTCGTTGCCACGAGATTATTCATCGTACTCGGACATGTCATGCTGGATTTTCATTGGCGGCGAGGCGTCGTTCTTCGTTGACACGTTCACTAGAGTGTCACACATATGTGGGTGACGCGTTAGTATATTCGTTGTACCGATTAGGACCTGTAAAATACGAGAAAGTTGGAGGATAACTAAATGTCATAGATTTAATATTTTTTCAATTTTTATGTCATTAAGTAACTTACTTTGGTTTTATGGAATTTTTTAGGTTTCTAGTTTGGCAATCAAAGTGTTAAGACAGTTGCGGTCGCTCTCGGTTAACGCGTTTACAATTTTTGGTGGAGCTGTTGCACGCTTCTGCAAGATGCAGTACAGTTTTTTTTTGCGAATGGGGGAGATAAGGAAACATTCTTTACGTCACTTTCTTTAACCCCTTGCACTCGGAGCTATTTTAATTCCGGAAGATCTCTTGCGGCCTAGAATAATCCTATTCTATATTTCTTCCATTTTATGGTTTTGAAACTGATATAACACCTCATACAATAATTAACCCTCCGCCTGCAACCTTTCTTTTATCGACGCAGTGTGCTTACTGGGTCGTTTACGTTCACCACTAATTTTTTCACTGTTCCAGGTTTCCAAAAATCTGAAGAAATTCTGAAACACTATTTTAATCGTTGGGACGACAAATATTTAAAGAAAGAACTTCGGAAGCGATATCTACTAATTTATTAAATACAGACAAATTTAATACTGCGAACAGTACCTTGAATAATGGTACAACAATTATCTGAAGAAATTCTGAAACACTATTTTCATCGTTGGAACGTCGAGTATTTAAAGAAAGAACTTCAAAAGTGATATCTACTAATTTATTAAATACAGACAAATTTAATACTGCGAACAGTACCTTGAATAATGGTATAACAATTATCTGAAGAAGTTCTGGAACACTATTTTAATCATTGTGGCGTCGAATATTTAAAGAAAGAACTCCAGAAGTGATATCTACTGATTTATTAAATACAAACAAATTTAATACTGCATACTTTGAATAACTGTACCACAATTATCTGAAGAAATTCTGGAGCACTATTTTAATCGTTGGGACGACAAATATTTAAAGAAAGAACTCCGGAAGCGATATCTACTAATTTATTAAATACAGACTTTAATACTGCGAACAGTACCTTGAATAATGGTACAACAATTATCTGAAGAAATTTTGAAACACTATTTTCATCGTTGGAACGTCGAGTATTTAAAGAAAGAACTTCGGAAGCGATATCTACTAATTTATTAAATACAGACAAGTTTAATACTGCGAACAGTACCTTGAATAATGGTCAAAAAATTATCTGAAGAAGTTCTGGAACACTATTTTAATCATTGTGGCGTCGAATATTTAAAGAAAGAACTCCAAAAGTGATATCTACTGATTTATTAAATACAAACAAATTTAATACTGCATACTTTGAATAACTGTACCACAATTATCTGAAGAAATTCTGGAGCACTATTTTAATCGTTGGGACGACAAATATTTAAAGAAAGAACTTCGGAAGCGATATCTACTAATTTATTAAATACAGACAAATTTAATACTGCAAACAGTACCTTGAATAATGGTACAACAATTATCTGAAGAAATTCTGAAACACTATTTTCATCGTTGGAACGTCGAGTATTTAAAGAAAGAACTTCGGAAGCGATATCTACTAATTTATTAAATACAGACAAGTTTAATACTGCGAACAGTACCTTGAATAATGGTCAAAAAATTATCTGAAGAAGTTCTGGAACACTATTTTAATCATTGTGGCGTCGAATATTTAAAGAAAGAACTCCAGAAGTGATATCTACTGATTTATTAAATACAAACAAATTTAATACTGCATACTTTGAATAACTGTACCACAATTATCTGAAGAAATTCTGGAGCACTATTTTAATCGTTGGGACGACAAATATTTAAAGAAAGAACTTCGGAAGCGATATCTACTAATTTATTAAATACAGACTTTAATACTGCGAACAGTACCTTGAATAATGGTACAACAATTATCTGAAGAAATTTTGAAACACTATTTTCATCGTTGGAACGTCGAGTATTTAAAGAAAGAACTTCGGAAGCGATATCTACTAATTTATTAAATACAGACAAGTTTAATACTGCGAACAGTACCTTGAATAATGGTACAACAATTATCTGAAGAAATTCTGGAGCACTATTTTAATCGTTGGGAAGTCGAATATTTAAAGAAAGAACTCCAGAAGTGATATCTACTAATTTATTAAATACAAACAAATTTAATACTGCATACCTTGAATAATACAACAATTTGGCGCCTCAGAGTCGTCGCTCGACTGCTAAGGGTTTAAATTCGATCAAAGCGATATAGTGACTGTGCAACATGGAAACTCAGCGAACCCCAATCTGCAAGACGAAATGCAGCCGAGCTACTTCGCAACCCGTCAAGTCGACGAGTCGCCGCGCCGTTCCGAAGCCGTTCCGCCTTTTCAACTTTGTGGCGCGACAATACGCGCAAATCGTTCGATTGTTTCTACTACGACCCGTCCAAACAATCTCGGGCTAAACAGGTACTCTCGCCGGAGGGGCGAAGTTTCGGCTCGGCCGTTTTGCATACCGGTCGACGTCCGAAACAAGGGTTGTTTCCCTCGCGCGGACCATTTTTCGACTCTACTTGTTTGCGTCACGGTGCGTCCGCTGCATCGTTGCAACGACTGTCGTGTTGCAACATTCGCACGGTAGCAGCGGAGCGACTCTTTTGTGAGCAGACGCGAGCGTTCCGTGGCGACACAATGGCTCATTCCGGCGACCGGATTTCGGACTTCTCCTTCGGGGCCATGAATGGGCCATTGGAACAGAGAAACGGACCCTCGCCAGGGCCAACGAGGAACATTAAGGTAATAACGTGCATGGGTGTCAACGTATTAGGAGCGATTTCCGTTGCATTGTTGCCCGTCGCTCTTCGGCGCGCGGATCTGGCGCGCGAGCGAGCGGGGCCATTCGCGGATAAAGCGGCCGGCGCAAAAGTTTCGGTCCGCGATGACGCTCGTGAAAAAATCGAGAATCATTTCCGGCGCGGTTGTCGTGCCCACGCGTGAAGCGCGACCGCGAATATGGGATAGATCGCGTGCCGATAAAGAGCACCGAGGTACCATTTTCCCGAGAAGCGGCCCGACAGCCTTTCCATACGACGGAAATTGATTTAAACATTTCGCAATTTTATTTATCACGCGGCGAAGATGTATGTCGATCCGGGGAGCCTCTTTTGGTTATCTGCAACGCGTTACGTGCGACGTGGCCATTTTTGGCGGACAATTCTTAGGCCGTGTTTCAAGCCACGGACATTTATGACGGCGTCCTGTTTAGGTAAAGAGACGGCTGCGTTGCGATACTAAATTACACTCCTGTTGTGCTTTCTTCTTTTCGTCCTGATCGAATTTTGTAATTTCTCCTCGAACAGAAGGCTTTCCAGTTTTCTGGAAAGGTGATCATCGCGGACCTTGAATTTCGATGCGGAGGCTCGGGAAGATTAAATTCTCGTCACGAGCCGGGATCTTTATTGCAACGCGGGGGGACGAGTATCAAACGATTTTGGACCACGGCGAGCGGCGCGATCGTCATTCGTTTTACTCTGGTCTTGTGAAACAGAACCGATTATATAATTTCGCCGTGCCTTTTATAGAAAAAAGGATTACCATAAAACGGCAATAAAAGTGTACAAAATCGATTGCTCCGACCGCTATTAGTTTCCATTCCCATCTTTTAGCTCCATAAACGTGGCCGGCGCGTTACCGCGGTGATACGCGTCTCCGAAGTTCACTGCTTCCCATTCAAGACGCGGTATCGCACATATTTCTTCGGTGTCCTTTTCGTCCTAAAGAATCCGTAGCATCGTCCCCATTATTCCCGTTCGCCTCGCCGCGAAACAAAGCGCTCCTTTCCCCCTTAATAGTCGCAGATCTGATTGCGAGTCCTACGAGCTCGTTTCACCGAGCGCGTTCCCCTCTCTTTCGCTCGCTCGCTCGCTGCTAACGATTATTCCAAAAAAGTCTCTTCCGATTACGCGCACTTAATAGGCTCGGACTCGCACGGTAATTGCGAGGTTAACTGATTTTTAATGACGGGTCTGTCGATTGCTACTGCGACCGCGCGCTTCTTCCTCCCTCTTCTTCTTCTTTTTCTTCCTCTATCCCGTTTCCCTTATGCTCCACCTTCTTCGTCCTCTCTGTCCGCCACGCTAGAACAGATCCTCTCTCACGGGATGCCCGACTTCTTTTCCCCGTTCGGGGCCCCGTGCTATGGTCTATATTCCCCCGGGACGTTTCGCTTTTTTCCGCTTCGAAAGAATCTGTACCACGCCGCTGTTATTGTCCGAGTTATGGCCGCCCATTACCGATGGTAATGGATCCGCGTTCGGTAAAAACTTCGGCCGACTTGCGCTCTTTCACCCTTTCGCGCGCGCATTTTTCATACATCGGTTTCGATCCCGGATCCTCTCAGGATACGATAATTAGCTCGGCCGTGTCCGTCTCAAACAAACTTTAACTCGTTTCTGAACTAATATAAACCTATTTCTTAACCCTGTGATGGAGAATTTTATCTACAGTAATACTAAATCTGCATTTGTTAATGATCATGCTCTATTTTACACATTCTCCGTCATCTACGATCGGGGAAATAAATTATCTAAAATCGGATGTATTTGTTATCGCCAATGAAAATATATTATACTAGCTTCCAGCTATTTTCACTTTACGTTAAATAAATAATCTTAATGATACATTTTACGTTTTGGAAATGGTCTTCAATGGACACCATTTCGAACAATGTTAATCATTTTCTTAATACGTTTCGAGCAGTAGACCATCTTTTCTCAAGATGTCCTTCCGTGCACCTAAATTGACCTACAGTCAGTCCCATAAGTATTCGTACGCTCTTAAAAATCGCATAACTTTGTCAATATTGGACTATACTACTTGAATTTTTTTGAGAAGTTAGAACAACTGGATCACTACATAACGTGAGAAAAATGTTTCATTAAAATTTCAATTGAAGTTTGATTAAAATTACAGAGAAAGTACTAGAAGTTGTATTTTGCAACTTTTTTGCAGGTTTATATTAAAAATTTAAAAAATACGCTTTGTACATCTGTATCAATTATACATATTCTGAATATTTCATCTAAATCGGTCAACATTGCACTGAGCTACAAACATTTAACGATGAAAACTTAAGGGCGAAAGTCGCAGAATTTTGGCCTTCTCAGGGAATTTCGCCCTTATGATCATCTTGGAACATCTGCAGCTCATTGCAACGTTGAGAGATTTTGATGAAATTCTTAGAACATGTACAAATCATACAGATCTACAAATCGTACTTTCTAAATTTTCAATGTAAGTCCACATAAAAAAGTTGCAAAATACAACTTTTAGTACTTTCTCTGCACTTTCGACCAATTGCAATTTTTGTAAAAAATTTTTTTCACTTTATGTAGTAATCCAATTGTTCTAACTGCTCAAAAAAATTCAAGTAGTATAGTCCAATATTGACAAAGTTATGCGATTTTTAAGAGCGTACGAATACTTATGGTACTGACTGTATTTGCTCAAAAGAACACAGCGGTAAAATGTTGGAGAAAATATTTGAAAATTCGAGGTTGATCCTTATCGACAACATTGGGTTCTAAAAACATGAAATTGTCAGGGGAAGTGTAACTGATAACATGATACGTTTCCTGGTACGTAACGCGCCCGAGCAGAATTCCACGGAATCGTTCCTACAAACTAATTCAAAATAGTAGTTTATTACACGAGCAATAAACATCCCTGAACGAGCAGGCTCACTTGTTACCTCCATGAACCTGATTCCTTCTCGTAATGACACTCCTGCCACGGCTCCGTCAATAAATACAGAGAGTCGAACGACGACGCGACGGTCGCTTACGCAATCGTTATTGCGACGCCGATGTCCGTGACTAGTCTTTAAATTATTAAACCATCCTCCGTCGCGATGAAGACGACATACAGTAACATTTATCACCGTGGCTGTTATCCGAGCTAATATATTACGTTTAACTCGAAGCCCAAGGATTCGGTATCGGACAAAATCGCCGGTGAAAAATACTCATTTCGTATTCCCGGAATGAACCGCCTCGTGGGTTAGGTTGAAATTAATTTCGTGGATTTAGTTATCGATGTTGCTTTACATTCATTACCATAATTACCATTCCACGAAATAATTATTACTTGACAAGATCGAAGTTTATTATTAGAAGAACATTCTTGAGAACTCTAGTTGCAAGTTTATTCTCAGAATTTTATACATTTATGACAAAAATTGGTAGGCACAATGTGTTTTTTGATCGATGTGTTATATTCATCTTAATAAAATTGTTAAAGGAGGTCATAACTTTTTACCTGGGTTCTGTTTCTTACAATTGATGTATAACATTTTTATTTCGCATGCAGATCCACAGTCCACATTTTTTCCTACAATGATTGCTTCTTGAACCCTTGTGGATACTACCGAATTAACGCGAATGGATTACGCCAGAAATAAGACGTGTATACGAGTATGCTATTTACATTAAAAATATTGTAAAAAAGTCGTAAGTCAAGGACCTTGCAAAGAAAGCAAACAAAGAAGATCTTTAAAAATTTTTGCTGCTTCGAAAACGGAGCTACAAGGCCAAGAGGTTAAAGATGGTCGGCGAATCGTATCGCTCACACGTAACAGATGGTAATGAACGTGTTATGATGAACGTGGTATGTTTTTTGTGAAAACAGGTGTCGGGATAGTCGAGGAATTTTGATCTCGAGTGTTTTCAAGGAGAAGAGGTTCGGTGAGCAGCAGATTCTTTTCCAGGGCGAAAGAGTCAAGGTTGCGTAATGCAATTAGCATTACGTGGCATCCGGATGTTAGATATGCGCGCGCGGTCTGGTTTAATCGTTGTGGGCGTTCTGTATAGGAAGCGACTGAAAAACGCCTGACTTTTTTATCCGTGCTGAAACACTTTCGGCCGTGACGGTCACCTGTTTCGTCCGTTTTCGCGGTGAATCGTACGCCCGGCGGATTATGGTCGTTCCTTCAAGGACTCGTCTCGCAAAATTAAGCCTTTCTAGCTCTCCTCCTTGGTGTGCATCAATGTTACCGACGGACAAATTCAATCACGCGCGCTGCCTTCTTCCTCTCCCGTAATCATCCTCTTGGGAAACTCCATGTCGCGCGTAATCGTAATTCAACGTACAGAAGCATTACGTCTGTTTACTTTATTCTATTGGGGGGGGGGGGGAAATCTAATAAACGTAAGCCTCGCCGACGAATGTTATCTTAATCATATTTGTTCATCCGTTTTGTGCGCCGGCATCGTTTCAATCACGGTTTCACAATATCCTATTCGACTAATGAAAGATGGGATGTTGTAATCGACAGCCACGACCGCGGACAATGTGCACCGCACGGGTTCAAACGCCGCGTGCAGGATGATCGCCAGGCACCCCACTGATCGGACCATCATCAACGTCGCCTCTACCTTCGACGCTCCCACGGAAAAATCCGTGTCTACTATAATCTCTTCGGATCCCCGGTAAGTGGGAACATTAGCGGGATTTTTCAAGACCTTAATTCCTCCGCGCGCAATCTCCCGTGACCTTGGGTGACCTTGACTTCGATATTGTTGCAAGACCCGCGAAAAATTCTATTCAGTCTTCCACGTGCCTCGAACATGATGGGTACACCGCTAGTATGTCGTACACTCTGTTTACAAGATTGGCAGCCGTGACATCGTGTATACCACTGACCATATGTAGGAAGCCATTTTGAAAGTAATGGAGTGACAATGTAATCGGCCTTTCAAGACGGTACTTTTCCAAAAATGTTGATCCTGTAACATATATTGTGGTGTTTTGAAAATACCTGTTGAAATGAAATATGTGGAGGACACGTTTGACTCATGTAAGTAGCAATAGTGTAAAAGGAAGCAGTCTATTACCCGCTTAAAAAAGTTAACTATTTCCTATCCAGATAGAGAATTCATCAGGGGAGTTCAAGGTGTACAGAATATTAGTGTCACGCATTAATAAAGAAATTTCTTATTATGTATCTATCATTTTGCCCAACATTAATGCCTAACTATGTTCTATTATTAGGAGGACCCATAAGTAATCAATTATTTTGAAATCTAAAACAAACTTTGTAGTAAATTCAAGTTTTTATTTCCTAATTTATTATATAATCTCCATCATTATCAAGGACAGTTTACCATCTTTCCTGCGAATTTTCAATCCTCCTGTTATAGAAATCCAGGGTTCGTGAAGCAAACTAAAACTCAAGGTGCCTCCTTACATCTTCTACAGAAGCGAATGTTTTATTTCTTAAATAATGCTCCAGAGGTCTGAAAAGAAGAAGATAGAGTTCTCATTGCAATTCTTTGATTTTTTCCTGAGTGAATTTCGTTGTATGGGGCCGGGCATTGTCAATTTGCAGTATTACACCATTTTTTGTAGACTAAAGGTGTCCTCTTTTTTAATAATTCTGAATACAGCCGTTGTAATTGCTGACAATACAACTCAGCAGTAACTCAGCAGTTTCTCTAGGTTCCAACAACTCGAAGTGAATTATGCCACGACAGTCCCAAAAAATGCACAGTAACACCTTTCTAAGTGATAAGCTAGGTTTAGGGGTTGATATTGCGGTTTGATATTACCGTTGCATTAAATCGCGCATGAAAATGAAAAAGTATGCAATAACGAATATGATCCTCGGAATGTACGGACGCCGCCATTTTATTACAGGGTTGTAAAAAAAATTATACTTTTTAAAATATTTTGAACACAGGTTGCTTTACGAAAGACTGTAAAAGAATACGCGTTTCCTCTTCAACGATCGGTACAGAACTAAAGGCAAAACAAATTTTTAGCAAATAATTGATTACTTATGGATACCCCTAATATGTTCTATTAGTCCTTCCAGGAGGATTCACTGAACATTTCCGATCGGCGAGTTCGTAAATCTAAACAAAACTGTCCAAGGAGCTATTCAAACGGCAAGGTTGGAGATTCTCGACGTGACCGACGCAGAATGATTTTCCGATTCAGCAATTGTGAACTTGAAACGGACCGTTATCCGGAGAAGCTCTCATTTGCCGTCTTAAGTGGCCACTTACGAGTCTATAACCCTTTCTTTACTTACGTTATTGCTTCGTTAAAGCGTCATTTTCCTCTCTCCTGATTTCCACTGGGCAGAGTCGCGTCGACGATACGCGGCCGACCCGAGGGCCCATTCCCGAGAGTTATTCCCGACTGTTCGAGTCCGTACTTAACTCTCCGCCATATAAGCGTTGCGGAAGAGCCGTTTGCTCTCGATACGTTGCTCTCCCCGTGCGGCCGGTGTACCCCGGCGAAGTTAAAGAGAGAGCCGATCGCCGGTGCCTGCCGCGCGGTTGTAGTTACGGATAAGTTTGTCGGCTCTTAAGTGGCGCCGAATACGGTCTTGTAGGTGCAACCACGGACGAGGTTCAAGAATAGAACACCTTTCGTAGTCCGAGTCGACTCACCGACCTAGAAACTCAAGACTGATTACAGCGTGCTCTTCTCACGCGATGACAATCAGCTCATGAACCATTGTAGAACGGCCCGAGACAATGCCGAGCTAATGGCAGCGAACTTTAAATCTTTTACTCTAGTTAGTGAAGTGGATACAACACGCGATCCTTCTCGACACTGCTCCGTCTTCGAAAGAAAAAAAAAAAAAAAAAGAACAATCTTATTAATCGGTGGCTCGTGGATTTTTATTCTCTTTAATGAGCAATAAAAATGGAGATTTGTGCGAACATTAGCAGCTGAATTGTTCGATACAAATTGCCCGTGCAAATCTACGGGGAATTCCCCGTGATAACTAAAGCACGCTGATATTGATGTTGCACGCCTCCAACGGCTGTTTCGTCTGTATCTTCCGCTCTATCTTCGCTGAATATCGCACAGCTGACTTATCGCTAGATCGAATCGCTGATGCGCGATGCCGCAAACTTCCGGAAACGTAAAATCGTCGGGCGAATTTGTGAAGAGGTTGCAAAGCAGAAAGAACAATGCAAATAATATGTGAAGCATATAATCAGAATTAGAGAATCCATATTTACGAATTGGTCAGATAGTGCAGCACAATTTTCTGGATTCAAATATCAATTTCTACATAATCTTTCTATATAATTATGAAAATATAATGCTCCCGAACCTATCGTTGCTCACACTTCATTTGTTGCTAAATTGCACACGCACACATAACCTTAAAAACTAAGCTTGCAATTCTCATCTGCTTCAGAAAACTTCGAATGATATTTCACCGATTTTTATTTCGGGGTAAAACTCAATTGCATAATTCAAATAAATATATAAAATTCGGTATAACAAGAGAAAATTTACATCATCGGAGAAGAAGAAATAATCGGTATTCAGTGAAGGAAAAGGTTGAACCATTTTAATCCAAAGTAATTGTTTCTTCCAAGAGGTTTGAAATCTCGTTCCTGCGAATAATTAAAGGCAAGAGTCCCGCAGGTTGGGGTCCACCGTAGAGGCATAAAGATCCCGGGTCGTTCTGGGGTTGACAAGAACCAAGCAGATCGCTGGTGAAGTATTTCCAGCGGAATCCCGGCGGGGAGGTAACAGGAATTCGGGAACGGGGCCGAAACAAATAGTTACAAAACAGCCCGGGGGGAACGGAAGACAAAGTATTTTCTCGGAGACGAAACCCACCGCGGGCCCTGTTCGTCCCCGGGGCCCGTCGTTTTAAGCTCGTTGCCATTATCTCGAAAAAGGGATGGCAGGAGAACCGGTCGTGCAGAATCCCGGGTTCGCGATAATATTTGCGACACTCCGGTGGAGGCCGGCTCTCTCTCGCAAAAGCGGATAGGTTGAAGAGGAGCGCCGGGAAAGAGGAGGGAGGGGGGGCCTAAAAAGCGAGTGATTTGGCCGGCGGGCCCCGGAGTGATTAATGTGACCCACTATGCACGCCCGCTATATGGGCCGACGTGGCTCATTTGCATTTGCATCGGCACGGACCACCGTGTTCTGCGGCCGCGGACTTCTTTCGGGAACGAACAAGCTCATGTCCGGAGAGCGCCTCCATTCAGCCGCTACCATTTCCAAGCTGCGCCTTTTCGAGCCTCGAGTCGGGTCGGGCCCGGTATCTCTCCGAGAAGACGATTATCCTCCTGGAAAAAAGGGATCCCCCGTAACAAATGACACCGACGAATCGAAATCCGCTACTTGTCTGTTCGCTACCGCTGCGACCGTCTCCTCATTCTTTCGGATTCACCTTCCTGCCTTTTTTACAATCCCCCATAACAGATGTCAAAACTAACTGTCCCAGAAATTAAGGGAAGATACAGTCTGTTTGTCGTGAATGAACACTGTAGTATCCAACTGTTGTGGACTCCATCTGCAAGTCCCTTATACCGATTCGCGTGAAAAATTGAGGAAATCAAGATTTGACACTGAATCTGCCTCTTAAGGGCCCGGGATAGTCACGTGACATTTTAATTAATAATTTCCATTCACAGCCTTCAGACACAGACTTAAGATCCGTCTTGGTCTTGATCCAACGGGTCCTAAGTCTATGACTAAACTTGTCACATTTTTTGCTCTGTATTATCGATATCATGAATTCTGACTAGCCAGAAACGTGCTTCAAGTTTTTGGCTTTATTTCGCAGAGAATCAAGACAAAATATAGCTCAATTTGTAGCTGGAGATATTTTCTAGGCCGCGCTACTCTCGATTTCAGTATAAAGCATAAAAATACTTGGATTCCACGGCAAGCGCATCGTCAATTTTTGGCCTACTTCTAACGCTTATATTACCAAATATCTGCATAATCTCGTCAGCTCATGACCAGCGCGCGCTAGATTGAACCTTCCTCTTTCGAATGAGCCGTTTCTCAGCGAAAAATATTCTCACACAAGGACGAAAAGTTGAGGCACGTGAAGCCATTTTTCCACTATTTTTGTCGGTAACGTGGTCACTCTACCTTATCGCGAATCTACGGAGTCTTGGCTTTTAACTTGCCAATTTCTCTTAGGCTCGGCTCCTAGGCTCGTAACAGGAACGACGCGATTCGGAAGGTGTCGTCGATCGTATACGCAAGCTACGATTCGCAACCGCGTGGGCGTTTATTCGAGACCTGTTTAACATAGTCGACGGTTAGTGGATTCAATGATCGTGTAATTGCCGGCAGGAAACCGGACGGTTGCCTCGTCACGTTACATGAAACTCGCCTTCCCCGGGCTCCGCCGCCGTTACGACGTAAGACGGGAGTTTGGAAACGCGCCTCGGAGATCTTTTATTCCCCCGAGGCGGATAAGAATCGCGCTGTAATTCGAGAGCGGTTTAAATTGTAACTTTATTGCCGTTCCACCGTCGGACGGCCGACGTTCCTTCGCGGAGATTCGTTTCCGGAAGACGGAGCGCGGCCCTTGCAATCGACAATTATCCTCGTAATGAAGCATATATAAAACTGAAGTGGCTGCTTTTGTGATCCTCTAGTCGTCCGCATCGAGAGTTTATAGTTTATCCGCGAAATTATAACGCGTACCAAAGGACGCCAAGTTCTGCGATGGTCGTTAACCCCTTCTACTGAGACAACGATATTTTATATCATCAGGCACGAGCAATTGTTAAGAATTGCTTGTTTTGTAGAAACTGGACAATGAACATTTATACGAAACACAATTTTCTGTATAAATCGCAAGATACGAAGGAAATCTCTTCGCTTACCTAACACGTGGATCGCCCATTCAGCAATTATAAAAATTGTGTAATATCGAAGCAATTTATTCCATGAAACGGAAACGAAGTTAAGATTTATCAATAAATAAATTTGCTCCTATATCTCATAACAAATTTAGCACAATCTGTTTATCACTGCAGAAATTAATTTTTAAATCTTGAGAGATAATTCTGTCAGCCAAATATGGGTAATATGACAGCCATCGAATTATTCGTTTTAACAACTTGATACAGTGATTGCTCTAACAACTAACACATGATACTGTGATTTCTCTATATATGTCGCCGAGGCCTGGATGATAAACGTCGCGACGAGGAGTGTAAATATAACACGGCTCAGGTATGTCTCCTGGACGATACATGACGCTGGCAAGACCCGTGTTGTTGACATATATCGAGAAGTCTCTGTATATCGCTGTTCCTAAATTCTTCAATTCTCTTTGCTGTTTTAGGAGAATACTTTTAAACGTGACAAATCTTTTGAGCGACAAACCGGTTCGAGCAAAGGTCTTATCTCAGCCGCTGCTCTGTAAAACCAAACAAAAATCAAAAATCATATTCCTAGGCATTATCATTAAACAAATCGCAGTGGTATAGAAATAAATTACAAGGAAATGGAACCAGTCGAAGCATTCATGCTTCGTCCATTTTTACCGATAAAGACCCGTGATAGAAATTGTACCAGCAGCAGGTGAAATCAAGTTTCTACAATTTATCATCGAGATTATAATGCGCCCCAACGGATAAACACTATTTTCTGCGACGGTAATTAAGAAGCTAGACGCAAGCGAACGTCCGGAACAGCCGAAGCATCGTCCACTTTTGCTGATAGCATGCGCGCCGATAAAATCTCGTTACGGAAATTGTGTCGAGTGAAATCTCCCGAGAACCATCTTCCCGGCGGAGATTCGCGCACGCCCACGCAAAGGGGGCACGCGCTTCGATGCAGGTGCGTGGCCACGGGTTCGCGAGGGTTAATGCGCCGGGTAATAATTAAAACGCCGTTTCGCAGAGGAGAAAGGCGAGACGAGTCGCGTTTATAAAGCCGCTGCCGCGCCTATCTCCTAACGGTTCAGCAGACGAACCTTTTCGTGGACGACGATATTATATCATTGCGTACCTGTTCCGTGGGGTACCGCGTCAGCGACGATGATACAGATAATATATGCTCGCCGGGAATTTAATAAACGTTGGCTCGAGTAATTTATGAATTCTCGGGCCTGCCGAGCCTGCGAAAGCTGCATCTCGCGGTAACCGTGATGGACGTTGCGCTCGCAACACTCGTCGAAAGGTCCTTGAACAACTAGGTTTCCTTAAGGATCGAGACGTTGTTTATGTAGTCGAGGAACCGAATGATCGAAGGCTCAGGATTATTTTTCATGTGGGATGAAAAGGCTTGAGAATAAATCAAATCTTCCGAACTCTTAATCAATTCAACTTTATAGGACTGAACCACTTGTAAAAATTGTTAGTGTTAGTCTAAAGCTAATAAGGCTGGAAAAATCGGATCCTCTAATGATCCGTGCGTATTCCTGCGACTAGCAACGATGGAGTGGACTAATAACAGTATCCTTGTTATTTTTGGAGGAAACTGACAGCCTTGGTACTCCACAGAGTCTTCGCCAACCCAGATTATCGGCAAAATTACGATAACAGTGAGTCAATGCTCCTGCCTAAAAGGCAATATGTCATACAGTGACTTCGTAGACTCTGAACCGAGTCCCGCCACCGTAGGAACATCTTTTCGTCGGTCTTCAATTCTACGAATAAGTTGACCCGAATAAAAGCCGTCTAGACTCGTTCGTCCTTGTGACGTGCCAAGGATGGCGCATAAAGGTCCACGACGAAATTCGTCGGCCGGGTTACACGTGTCGGCGTGTACGTAAGTGGCAGTTGCATCAAGCAACGAGCACACATTGTAACGAATTATCGCGGGCCGAGCGGCATCGTAATTAAGAGTTGCGCAACCGGGTAATTGAGAAACCAGACGCCTTTACAAAGCGCTACCTCGTCGACACGGAGCGGCGCGGCGGCGGCGGTGGCGGCGGCAGCGTATCGTATCGTATCGAGGAGCTTAATAATAATAATATGGTTCCGGCGATGATCAAACGCGCGTACGCTCGACGGCAACGTAATTCCCGACGCGCCGGGATCGATCGCGCATCCTCTCCCTTGTCCCTCTCCTCGCGATTCTCGATAACCCCCGAGGCCTGATGTAATCCCGCGAGGTGCACCGAGGTGTTTTTCGTCCGCGGTAAATTTATTAATTATCCCGGACGTAAGTCGTCGCGATGCGGCGTGGCGATCGTCCGCTGTCGACGTTGTTTCTCGCCGACGCGATGATTCCCCTCCCATTGTACTGTACGTATCGGGCACGTCTAATAACACGGAACGGCTTTCCGAGAAACGCTCGGAACGCATCAATCACGTTACAAAAGCGTTTACAGGCTGCTAGCGCGGTCGATCCATCTCAATTGGTATTACGCGGCCGGTTCCCCGCGAGTGAAATATAATGTCAGCCGTAATGAAAATGTCGGCCGGAACAAAAAGACCGGCGGGACGCTAAACGACCGGGATATAATCTCGTCGTGGGTAATAAAGATGCCTGGATTCCACGGTCTAATTACCGGCGATTATTCGCGGGCCTAACTAACGCCGGGGCCCCCACGGCCAACACAGACGTGTTTCGCGGCGGGAAACGGGGGAGGCGGCGCGTACACGCACGATGAAGAAGTAAGCATCGACTCTTAACCGTCCCGGGCAATTATTAATCGCGTCTCGGGCTAATGACGAGCATACGCACGTGAACGGGGGTCCGCGCCAACCGAGCGCATATGCTAATGAAGCTCCGGTGAGTAGCGAGCGCGCGAGCATAGGCTCCTTTTATTTTTCACGCGGATAATGCAACTTTGGCTGGCCGCCGCGCCGCGCGAGAGCACGCCGAGTGATTAGCATCGGCTCTGATTCGCTTTACGGCATGGCCATCCCTCAACTGGTCTACCGGATAGGTGCAGAGGCGAGTATTCCTCAATGTCGCGGTAGCCGATGAAGACCTCACGGGGGTAGCACGGGGAGCCTTGACCGCCAGCCCGGCGCTTGATGTATATCTCCATCTTGGACGCTGCTGAAGGTACCCGCTCAGTGCGAAAACATAGCTAATATGGCCGAGGAGGTAGCCAGGATCATCTTATGCTGGACAAAAGATTTTTCATTAGCACTAGAAGCAGCCAGATTCCGCACAATTTTTATTCTCTACGCAACCGGGCTCAACCTCAGCACGGAATAACTTTAATTTATCAAACTATAAGGGGTACCCATAAGTAATCAATTATTTGCAAAGAATTTGTTTTGCCTTTAGTTCTGTACCGATCGTTCAAGAGGAAACACGTATTCTCTTACAGTTTTCGGTAAAGCATCCTGTATTCAAAATATTCTAATAATTTTTTTTTCAACCCTGTAATAAAATGGCGGCGTCCGTACCTTCCGAGGATCATATTCGTCATTGCATACTTTTTCATTTTCATGCTGGATTTAATGCAACGATAACAACAAAGAAAATTTGCAAAGTTTATGGAGATGTATTGAAGGTCAACAAGTGTCAATGTTGGTTCAGAAGGTTTGCTGCTGGTGATTACGATCTCTCTGACAGGCCTCGAAGTGGACGACCAGTTGAATTTGATAATGACACCCTAAAATCTGTAGTGGAAGCTGATCCAAAATTAAGTATACAAGAATTATCGAGAAGCCTTGGGTCCACATGGTCAACTATACAAAGGCACCTACACGAAATGGTAAAGGCATACCGTGACTATCATCTTTTCAGATCTCTGGAGCATTATTTAAGAAATGAAACATTCACTTCTGTAGAAAATGTAAGGAGGCACCTTGAGATTTCTATAAGAGGGGGATTGAAAATTCGCAGAAAAAATGGCAAACTGTCCTTGAAAATGACGGATATTATATAATAAATTAAGAAATAAAAGTTTGAATTTACTACAAAGTTTGTTTTAGATTTCAAAATAATTGATTACTTATGAGTCCCCCTAATATTAGTTTGCATTAATTATATCGCCATGTGTCGCACGATTTCAGTGACGCTGGGATACAGTGATATCTCTATATATGTCACTAATACCTGGATGATAAATGTCGCGGAATTATCCCCATTACCGGGGAGTATTCCCCGTGACGGGCAACAAAGCTCGAGAGGCCTCGGACGCCGAGGAGTATAAACATAACACTCGGCGCGGGTATGTCTCCTGGACGACCTGTGTTGTTGACATATATCGAGAATTCACTGTATTGTTTTCTCGGTGGCGCTTTACTGGTATGAAAACACTGTTTACATCACACCAGTTACGACCCAGAGATTACAGGACAGGAATGCTACTGGACCAACGTAAACCCAGCTGTGTTCTCAATATTTCTATGAATCTTTTAGTCGCATGCGCGTCGATAGCAAAATTAAATATACATTTTTTTTTTATGCGAGGGTCTCACAACTACCGTGCTAAAAGTGAACAGCGAGCACCACCGTTACCTCGTCCCGTTCCAATTTCTCCTTCCATTCTTCTCACTCTCATTATTGCACGGCTGCCCGGACGGAATCGATCGGCCAAGGATCTCACCGATCGGCGAGAAACCGAGATTGACATTCGACGCGTCGATTAACCGGGTGACTCCGGCGCTCCACGGTCTGTTAATTATTCACTCGATTAATCGCGCGCGCTTCGTTTCTTATCAACGGTGGCCGGCGAAGACGCGCGTGAAATTGATTGAAAATCGACGCGGTTGTAAACAGTTACTTTCAAACATCGGTGAATCGACTTGTAGGTGCGAACGAGGCTCGTTACAATCTTCGCCGATAGGAGCGGCGCGCGAGGTTATTATGGGACACGGTTGGGAAACTGTTGAAGAATCGCAACTCTAATCGCGCCCGATCTAATCCCAGCCAGCTTTCGGCGTTCGAAGCTGTAAAATCGGGTGTCGCGTCGAGGCGATGCGTGAGCGAATACTCATTATTCGCTGGCAGAAGTACCGGTAAAGTATGCGAAGTAATTCGAGAGTGTAGATACCGGCGGGACATGTCAGACGTTATTTTAAAGCGAACGATCTTGGGACGCGCACAGGCCGGTATTTTCCAAACCGATGAAATACACAGCGGCCGGGCGGGGATTGCCGCAAGGATAAGCCGTGGAGCGTGTTAAGAAAAAAACCGCCGGGAGAAGCGTAATTACGAATAAAAGTTTCAATTAGCTCTCACAGGCTGAACCGTGGGCACTCGCGCGGCTGCCGTGATTCATAGGCCATATAACTGTGTGCACAGGCTTCTAGCTTCGTCGTATAAGATCGCCGAAGGATGATGATGATGGTGCGTACTCCTTTCACTTTGTTTTCCCAGATGCCTGGCTAAATATTAACCTACGTGACAGAGACGCTTTTCCCGGCTGTCGCGCCTCATGACCATTACCAAACGTTACGGTGCGCCGCCTGAATTTTCAGGCGGCGGCGACTGCTTTCCCATTCCACCTATAGGGTGCTCGCGATTTCATCATTCCATGCATCGATTCGCCAGAATTCCTCGTTTCTATAATAAAACATTCCGATAACATCGCAACACACAAAAATAGACAACACTTCGGAACTCAATTGCTCGGGATTTTACGAAAACTAGCTATTACGACTTTTACCTTCATACCTCTCCAAAAATATAAACTTAAAATATGATTTAAATGAAAGATCTAATGCACACAATCATAAAAATGACCTCAGCCTTTTACCTCGTTCTCTCTGAAAAATATGGACGTAGCTCACACATTTCTACACCTATTAATTTTAAATAGAAGGTCCAATGGTCGTGCTCATAAAAATGGATTATTCCCAGGTAAGAAATGATCGTGTCTGAAATGAATTCTACAAAAATTCTTTACATTACAACGAAGAATTCATTTCGCTTTTCCCATAAGATAGCCCTAACCAACTCGCGTGTTATACCTGCTTACAAAAGTGCAGAAAAATAAACAAGAATGCAGAAAATGTCTTCACTTCTCAAGATCAATATCCTCGAATATTTGCGATCAATGTGCTATGCAGCAAGAAGGTACAGTGAATTCTCGATATATGTCAACAACACGGGTCTCGCCAGCGTCGTGTATCGTCCAGGAGACATACCCGAGCCATGTTATGTTTACACTCCTCGGCGTCCGTGGCCCCTCAAGGGGTATACCCCGCGTTAGTGGGGATAATTCCACGACGTTTATCATCCAGGTCTCGGCGACATATAGAGAGAAATCACTGTACCTTTACCAGAAACGTATTAAAGAAGAAACTGTCCAATTTCTTAATATTCCGCGACTGAGTCGCACCTGAGTTTTCACGGCCACCGTGTAGATGGTTCTCCCGTAAACCCCTGAACCCCGAGTGTAACATTGTAACGCGTATCCGCGCATACGGCAAATTAAACGGAGAGATACTGCTGTTAAACCTCCCAACGTTGACACGACGACTCTTCGCCGTATCTCCGCGGCGTTTTTCCCGTTTTAAATCGTTACGACGCGTATATTTTTATCGCGTTTAGAGGGAGTGCCACCTGTTCCCAGCGCTCTCGGTGCTCGAATGGATGCCACGTCGCGGCACGAAGGTGTAAAAACGGTCGTGCGCGTTGACTTCACGTCCGGTCGATTCTTTGCGTTCTAAGTTACGAGGTGTACACGGGCCAACCGGCGAAGTTACAGCTGCCGGAGCTGTTATTAACGTTATTCAATCATCGCTCGAATCATCCGGAAGAATTCTACGACCTCGTTCATCCGACCCCGTTCTTTCGACCACCCGGGTTGAACAGTTCTACATCATTTTTGCGAAAACGAAACGCTGAACGCTGCGGTTGCAGGTAGAAAAATCGTCGTTTTCTTTGGAGCGGCTGATTCCGACTACTCGTGGCTGTTGAATTCCTTTGAATCGTCCGACAGTTATGGAAAAGAAAGCAAAAATAGGCTATTAACATTGGCCTGTCATTCCTCGACCACCTAGTTCGCACTTTTTAGAACGCTTTCGCCAGTATCAGCGGAGAGCGCTCAGCCGGGCGAGGATTGAGATTAATTGCTCCTTAAAGTGTGTACCATTTCTCCTTAATCGCTTGCTTTTTCTAGCCACAGAATTGCCACAGTGCTGTTCTTCAACGTAGAAAAGTCAGTTCACCCATAATTGGTCGGACAGTTCCTGAGACACAGTGATTTCTCCATATATGTCGCCAAGACGTGGACGATAAACGTCGCAGACGGAACATATAAAATAAAAAGAGATTTATGATTTATTGAAATTTCACATTTCTCGTTAAATGTAAATTAAAGAAGAAACACCTACGGACCATCTAAGAAGCTAAAAAATATCTGAATAGTCCTAAAATTGATTGCAGCCTACAGCCCGCCCTCTCAAGCGTCCAAGCGTCACACAGGCGCGTCTGCTCAATCATAAACGTCCGATTCGTTAAAACCTCGGCTTAGAATCAGATTGCAAAGCGATTCGCGTCCAACATATCCCTCGATCGTCAATAGCAGCATCGTTCTCCGTCCGATTCGTCAAGATTTCGTTCGGATAACGTGAGTTCACCCCGCGAACGACGCGTCCAGCCTCGCAGGGACGGCCGAGTGACGTTAACGAGCGACGCGACCCGTAATGGGATTACTTTGCGTAAATCACGAAACTGGCCGGTCGTCCGGAGTCAGGAGGGCACCGTACACTTATTACACGCGCGTTCGTCGACTCGGCTGGCCGGTGTTGAGATACGTTCGACGTTTAACCCCGGGGTCCCCGCCACGCTGGAAACCCCGGCCGTATCGATCCTCGCTTGGCCCGCTGCGTACCAAGACGGACGCTCGCCTCGATATTACCTGGAACTCCGAGAATCCTATCGACTGTTGGTGGCGATGCGCATACACACCGAGCGAGAACCTCGCGAGCAAACCGGGGAACGAAACAGCCAGCCTCCTCCTCTAATCGGGACTTTACGAGCACCCTGTATTCCGGCATGCGTGGCTCGCGCGCGACCCCGGCCGACCTGCCACGACCTCTCCCACATTACCTCGTCCACGCACCTCGAGGATGCTAGGATAACCAGAAACCACCTACCAACATCTCAACAATTATACCGAAAACTCACATGCGAAAAATCGGCATCAAACCTGGCCATCTTTCAACCCTGAATTATCCTTTCACAGAAGAGACATTTATCATGGGGACATATCTATGGGGGGCCCATAAGTAATCAATTATTTTGAAATCTAAAACAAACTTTGTAGTACATTCAAGTTTATATTTCTTAATTTCCAATATATCTCAGATAATTGATGCGGTACCCATATTCTTTGTCTGTATGCCTTTCCCATTTCGTGTAGGTGCCTTTGTATAGTTGACGATGTGGACCCAAGGCTTCTCGATAATTCTTGTACATTTAATTTTGTATCAGCTTCCACTAGAGATTTTAGGGTGTCTTTATGAAATTCAACTGGTCGTCCACTTCGAGGACTGTCAGAGAGATGATAATCACCAGCAGCAAACCTTCTGAACCAACGTTGACACTTGTTGACCTTCAATACATCTCCATAAACCTTGCAAATTTTCTTCGTTGTCACCGTTGCATTACATCCCGCATGAAAATGAAAAAGTATGCAATGTCGAATACGAATTATACTTTTTAGAAGATTTTGAACACAGGCTGTTTTACCGAAAACTGTAAAAGAATACGCGTTTCCTCTCGAACGATCGGTACAGAACTAAAGGCAAAACAAATTCTTTGCAAATAATTCATTACTTATGGATACCCCTAATAGTAATGGTCCCGGGAAGAAACCTCTCGCCGTTTCCAGCGAGGATATCGACCGGATTACCCCCGAGACATTGCCATCCCGCCAAATTAGCTCTCGCTCGTGTTTGTTTCCCGTCGATCGCCCGTAGACATCTCGCTTAACGAACGAACCATCCTGCTCCGCGTCGGTGCCCCTTTGACCGGCCGGCAGCGAGCGGAGAAATTTTCGCGAGCATGATTACACGCGTGCTTTAACGTCCGTTCGCGCAGCGGACGTAACGAGTCCGTGGCGAGGCGCAGGATCGGCTCGGAGGACGAGCCGGGAAAAATTCAATTCCTGCTTGTACGTTTTCAAACGATCCCGAAGAAGACCGGACAGCTCGCAGCTGGCTCGTGCAAATGGACCTTTATCCTGCGAGCCTGCGTCTCGCGGATACTTCCACTGGGAATCCTTTTCTCTGGGCCATCTTTAATTAAACTCCTGACACAATATTGCTCGGAGGAATGTTCCGGCGAAGGACCCGGGGTGAAAGTAACGCGAGGAAACGATCCGCGGCCTCGTCCTGTTACGACGTTCTTTTTCGAGGATTCTCCCATCCTAGTCGGCTTCTTTCTGTCCGCGCTTCCTGTTTGTCTACCTGCCGGGATACGCTGAGAATTCCCGAACTGGAGTGCTACGTTGACTGTACTGGTTAGCGCGGCCGTCTCTCTAAACAATGAAAGGAACGCTGCCGCTTCCTAATAGCGGCAAACTTACCTGCACGCGGGCGGTGAAAAACGGGGGACTTGATTTCCGTGATAAGTGCGTTTACCGATGTCATTGGCTCTTGTTTGATTAAACAATCGAGGATCTCCGAGAAATTGCCAGTTTTGCTAATATTAATCTTTGTGTGGCATTCAAGTACCTGTTTCAAATTATCACTTAGACAAGGATATCATAGAATGCTAAATATTTTTTTATAGAATCAGATCGTGTACTAATGACTGAACGATTTTCTACTATTTAAATAGTTAAATATTTTTTTTTTTTTTTGGCAACTTCAAGCGTTCCACAAGCGAGCTTGATGTCATGGTGAGAACATTGGTTCTTCGAGGACTGAAATGTGTGTAACGAAATGAATCAGTAAATTTTTATTTGGATTAAAATGGTCCAGACAGTGGAAGATGAAGTCCACAATTTTATTGTATGAGTATTGTATTGTCCTCGAAAGATTAAAACTGTAACTAAAAATATAATTGAAAATGGTCGAGGCACTGGAAAATGCAGTCCACGTTATTGTGCGAAAGTGGACCTTGTTATCGGTAAATTTTTGCCCGTTTCAGGTTTTCTGAGACACCGCAGAAAGGTTCGCGGCCGAACGTTAATCTGCGAGCCGCAGTTCCCAGCAGCATGATAAAGGGAGGATTTCGCGTCGGTAAAAAACCGTTTAACGTAAACGCGTCAATATTTTATCGCAGCATAATCTGCTCGCCAGTTGCCGGGCCTTCAAAAGCGCATAAACGACATCGACCTCGGGCTGACCCGGGTAATTGAAAGAGGTGGCCGCGAAGCGACTGAGTGACCACAAGCGGCTCCCTCGCACGTAGGTGCACCTGCACCTGTAGTTCCCCGTGCACATGTAATAATGAGCATGCGGTCGTGCATGGATTTTTCTGTTGAATCCTAGAAGCCCTATGCAGATAGCTCTAGGAATCACCGGACACAATGAAGTGAGAAATGACACTGTGCGTCTTCCTAACAGCGACGATCAATCATCGACGCTGGAATCTCTCCCTTAATTGAAAGACGAACGCAAATGTGAATTTCAAACTACGATCTTAATTTATTAAATCTAATCATTGTTGCAAAAACTATAAATCGTTGTTTCGCTTGTCGGATTTCTTTAACCGGCTACCTTAAAGTATTCTGCACTGACAGTGTGCTTTCATAATAAATGAGAGAGTTATACAAAGAAGTGTAATTCGTACGTATTTTATAAATTGAATTTGTATTTATTAAGTTTTGTCCAATATTTTTATATTTACAAAGATTGTCTTACTTCCTCTATTATTGTCCCCTGAGGCTAAATATTTTAGAGGATTATTGCAGAGGAAATTAAGAAAATAAATTTATCAAAAAAACTTTTTGCAATACCTATAATATACGTGTGATTTCGCTGGATTGATCCAGCCGTGATCCGACGTAATTATGTCGCTCTGCCCTTCGGCTGTCGAGCAAGCGTGCGTCGGCCACGTACACTGGAAAAGCTAGCGCCAAAAAGTCTGTCTGAATTGATCGATTCAAATCAGTGATGCGACGCCGCGGTGTGTGTTCGCCAGGGCAATCCTTTCTCCGAACGTAGTGACGGAAATAAACGTACGACGTCCCCGAAACTCGTTTTATTGCCGCGGCGGCTGTCGCAGAGATCGAAGGATTTTTACGAAGGCCGGTCCATTACAACCGTCGATCCGTCCGCCGGTGAAATATCGCGCATGCGATAAAATCGACGGGATCGGGATTTTACGAGAAGCACGGCCAGCTAAAAATCTTTTTTCCGCCGAACTGTTCCAACGACGGCGGCGATAAACGCGCGCGCGTTGCGTGAGATAAGGGAGCACGGCCATCGATGGCAACATAATGGAGAGTCCGTCCAGATTTTGCAACCCGCCTTTTGTAACGATCCACGGTTACCCAGTTTTATTTACTGTATAAACAATCCCGCCTCGCGGAGAACAACCTCGAAGCCGTCGCTATTGTGCGCCGTAGGTCCCCCCGCGAATCCGCACAATCGTAGTTAATTCGGGGCGAATACGTTTCGACATTTGACAGGCGGACGCGCGAGAAGAAAAAACGTCCCGCGTTACACAACGCGTACGTATAAAGCGCGCGGGCAAAAGGGGCCATCGTTGCTTCAAAAAGTGAACGTTTGGCCAAAAACGCACGACACAATCGGGCCCGTGAAACGTCGTCCTTACGGGCGCAGACGACTTTCGTTCGTTCTTTCGTCGACCGGAGAAAAACCGAGCAAAGAAACCAGGATGCGCATTCGTTCTTTACGCCTCTTTTTCGGCCGGGTGATTAAGTAATGCGTAATTAATAAAGGCACCATTTCGGTCTGATTTTTTATCGAGGACGAGAACACGTCCGAAGTAATTACCGACTCCCTCCACGGCTCCTCGGCTCTGCCCCGCTCCCAGCGTACACTTCTCGGTGTGCGACAGGCTCGGCCATAAAATTTTGAACGTGCAATTAGGGCCAAGTCGTTAATTTATTTTTCTCTACGTGTGGCCTACACTTTCAGCACCGTCCTACCATTGTCCTGCGTCTCGTTGGGTCCGTGAGTCCTGCGAAGGTGTTGCCCAATGTTGATTAAACGGTCCAACGATTTGTTCGTTTATCAATTGGGCCGGTGAATGTGCGAAAACCTTCCTCGAGAAGCTGAAAATTGTTTTCATAAATTAAAAGCTGCTTTTGCGGAAACCAATTAATAAAACCAGAATTTGTAAACAGTAGGCAAACTATCGTCGCATTGTACAAATATCTCCCTCTTTCCTTTCTAGGTTTGGCGATTTTTTAAATTTTAGCGAAATAATTGAGCAATACATTTTGAAGACCACAAACCTACCTCCCATACCTCCCTTTCAGGTAGAATTAAAATTCTATTCTTTCGTCATCACTTGACCGCTCATCTTTATGCAAAATTAAAAATTAAAAACACAGGCTGCATAGGAATTTCCTGCTTGCATTAATAATCTTAGACGGTTGCAAAGCGTTGCATTCGCAGACTGCATTTTAATCTTTTGCCTGCAATCTAATGTTTTAATCTGAATACAGCCCACCTATTCCTGCCATAAATGCATAAAATCCGCAGCCTAGTAATCACTATCCAGGCAATAAAGTCACCGTAAACATAGAATAAATATAGATTTTCCTTTCCTCTTAGTACATTACGAAAGACCAACAAGTTTGACCGTATTCTAGCTAGGAGGAAGATTGTAAAGCGAGAGGTCAACGAATGAACTGTTACAATCGGTAGAACAACGTGTCCAACACAACCGAAACACTATTATTCTCAGATTAATCATTCCGGGCAACATTAACACCGACCGGCACACAAACGCACGAGTTTTAAGCGGCGATATCGAGCGAGACTATTAGGAAAAAGAAAGAGGAGGATTTGGTGTGTCGTAATTGTCCTAACGAAAGTAAAAAAGTGAACGATGAGGACGAGCAGGGATTAGCATGACGAAAAAAGAGGTACCGTTAGGGGAATAACATAGAGGAGACCCGAAAGGTTACTTCACGGTTCCATTCAGTCGTCGAAATTTCGACTGTGGCCGCGTGAAAGTGTGCGTTCGTAAAAAGTAAAAGTAAAGAAATTCCACGGGCTCGTCCGGGATTTGAACCCGGGACCTCTCGCACCCGAAGCGAGAATCATACCCCTAGACCAACGAGCCGGCTTGCTGGTGTTTTCCTTAAACCCGTATAAATCCGGGAAGCGCGTAATCCGCGATAGCGTATCGCCGTTCGTTAATTGCAATATTTACCGACGCACTATCTGTTCGTCCGATAAGCGTATCGCTCGCGAAACAAATCCTCCCATCAATAAACGAACTTGACCGGGAGGCAAACGTCGTACGATCGATTAATTTCTTAACCGTGGGCGCGAAAAAGCATGTTCGATAATGATATTAGGGGTACCCATAAGTAATCAATTATTTGCAAAGAATTTGTTTCGCCTTTAGTTCTGTACAGCTTGTTGAAGAGGAAACACGTATTCTTTTACAGTTTTCGGTAAAGCAGCCTGTGTTCTAAATATTCTAAAAAGTATAATTCTTTTTTAAAATCCTGTAATAAAATGGCGGCGTCCGTACCTTCCGAGGATCATATTCGTCATTGGATACTTTTTCATTTTCATGCGCGATTTAATGCAACGGTAACAACAAAGAAAATTTGCAATGTTTATGGAAATGTATTGAAGGTCAACAAGTGTCAACGTTGGTTCAGAAGGTTTGCTGCTGGTGATTATGATCTCGCTGACAGGCCTCGAAGTGGACGACCAGTTGAATTTGATAATGACACCCTAAAATGTCTAGTGGAAACAGATCCAAAATTAAGTATACAAGAATTATCGAGAAGCCTTGGGTCCACATGGTCAACTATACAAAGGCACCTACACTAAATGGGAAAGGCATATAGGCAAGGAATATGGGTACCGCATCAATTATCTGAGACCAACAAGAATATTCGTCGATCAATTTGCACTTCATTGCTATCCAGATTTCGTAGAGATCCATTTCTTAGCAGAATCTTTACCGGAGATGAAAAATGCATTCTTTGTGATAACATAAAGCGTTCCAAGCAATGGCTTTCTGCAAATCAAACGGCAATATCAACCCCTAAACCTAGCTTATCACTTAGAAAGCTGTTACTGTGCATTTGGTGGGACTGTCGTGGCATAATTCACTTTGAGTTGTTGGAGCCTGGAGAAACAGTTACCGCTGAGTTGTATTGTCAGCAATTACAACGGCTGTAATCAGAACTATTGGAAAAGAGGGCATCTTTAGTCCACAGAAAGGGTGTAATACTGCAAATTGACAATGCCCGGCCCCATACTCACTCAGGAAAAAATCAAAGAATTGCAATGGGAACTCTGACTATCTTCTTTTCAGACCTCTGGAGCATTGTTTAAGAAATAAAACATTCACTTCTGTAGAAGATGTAATGAGGTACCTTAAGTCATATTTTGGTTCACGAACCCTGGATTTCTATAAGAGGGGGACTGAAAATTTTCAGAAAAGATGGCAAACTGTCCTTGATAATGATGGAGATTATATAATAAATTAAGAAATAAAAACTTGAATTTACTACAAAGTTTTGTTTTAGATTTCAAAATAATTGATTACTTATGGGTCTGCCTAATAAAAAAGCGTGAAACACGCAAGCGATCGGGGAGGCTTGTTTACCTAATTGATCGGCTGTTAGCGTATCGACGTCATGGTTTTTGTCCCGTCATTGAGAATTCCCCGGGAGCCTGGGAAGCAACTCGATCGCGGCCTAACAGAAAGAAAAAGCGTTAATTAGCTCGTTTGAATGGGGGCCGGCGATCGGCGATCAGCTCGAAGTTGGTGCGCGTGGCGCCACCTGTGGTACAAACGTTGCATTCGTGATTAGCACGGCGCTCTCGCGCGTATCTGCCCTGCCAGCCGGATGGATCCTCCTCCGGGTTAGGATCCACGGGCTCCCCCCGGTACAAAGTTGCAGCAGAGGTCGGCAAGATCGCAATTACTTTTCATCGCAACGGCGTGATTACGGCCGCCCCGACACGGCCAGGCCTCGGATAGCTTCTCGCGTGCATCGCCGTTTAGACGACCCTCGGAGATCCAAACGAATTAGGGTAGGGGCTAATTACCCCCCTCGAGGCTAAAAGACCTCTTTCCTACTGGAAGATGTATCTGCCCGGCGAAATGAAAGCGTGATCCCCGATTTTTCAAGCGGGGTCGGTGCCGTGTTAACGTTAATGGACATTGTTATTCATGATAAAACGCTACACGACACGCTCCCAGCCAACTGGGAATACGTTTCCTTGTTTCCCGGGGCTTGTCGGGTTGTGCGGTTCGGATGGAACTCGAACGGAAATTTCCTGATCGACGTCACGGCACGACAAAAGGAAACGAAAAAAAAAAAAAAGAAAAAACGCACGCCGCGTTTATTGTGGTATCAACGCGTCGGATCTCTTTTTTTCGCGTTCTTTGTTCTTCCTTTTTATTTTATGCTTTTTTTAAACTTCGGGTCCACGGAGACACGCTTTCCGACCGTTTGGTCGGCACTTTGCGCCCATAAAGATTAGCAAAACGGCGTGGTCGTAAAAATGTGGAGTGTAGCCTACAAAAATCGTAGGAATTTTTGAGACACTTTTTATAACGGTGCGTTTTTTTTTTTTTTTAGGGTGTCCCGGTTAGGTAGGCCAGCGGTGCGCGTACTTTTTAATTAAAGCTGAGCTCGCATCGTAAAAGGCCTAGGGGCCGATTAAGCGATTCGATCACCACCATCATCACTTTACGACATTCTCGGCCTTTTTCGTACAAACCATAGTAAAACCTATTGTTCCGCGTTGGCCTTTACCGTCTGCGCCAGCATGGCCTCTCGTCCACCAGAGACCGTACTACCGTATTTCCATTGATCGGTGAAACTACACGTTTTTCTAGAAATCCCCTCAATATTTCTGGAAGCAAAGGCAAAGCTTTAGGAACGATTAGAACTACCTCGGACGAACCGTTCCGACACAAAAGCGACCGCGTTGTCTTGTCTTCTGCCGCGGGACTCTTGATTAAACTTTCATATACCGTAAAAGAATAAAAGTGGTTTTACGAGTGTTTTATAAACTCTTTCGAAATTTGCAGCGAACATTAATCTCGGCACAACGATGCGTTTAAATTATGTTTCGGTCAACAATAATGCGTCGGCCATGAATTATATTCATGCGTGCTCGAAACGCGCATATTTCTACATATGAAAACAATGTTGTTTATCGATACGTCACAGGCGCTCGTAAATACCGAATATAATAATTAAACGAGGTTTAGTTTCAATAAAGAGAACATAAACTCATCTCGATGCAAAATGTTAAAGTTCAATCAAAATTGATAATACCATTCAATTTTCTTTCCAACTTGTATTTAAAGTTCAACCTTTTTTGAAAACTTGAGGCTGTAAGAACCGATTTAAAACGCTGTAAATGTTATAATAAACTGCAAAGAAGTTCCATAACAGTAATTTTACTGCAGATCAAACTACAATACCAATCAAGTATCAATACCACAACGGACACTCGATTACCCGAAGGCGAAAGTGTCCTGTCCCCGATGCGTTCATCGATAACTTCGATTTTCGAAATACGTAAGTTTCCATTCTTCGTGGAACGCAAGCAGCATTTCGTCCAGGTAAAATGGAATAAATGAAAGGCGACGAGGAATGCCTGAACATGCTTTCGTATATCACCAACACAATCCCCAAAGCTGTTATCGATCATTAAGATCTCTATGATCTACGAGCCGCCGTGGTTGGATCTTCAAGGACACGCGGCGAGAATTGTGTTACTCTGCACAAGTACGGGGTACATTTCTTTAAACTAATTTTAGCACTGATCTGTGCTGTGAGTAATACTAAACAATCTATACTGTACTTGAACACAGAAGGTTAATCGGTTGTTGGTTTCAATTCGTTTTTTACCTTCAGAATGTAATTTTTAAGGTTGGATTATATGACTTCCTGTAAAATGCCTTGATCTATTATCGAAAACGGAAACAATTGTGTTAGGTGAATGTATATGAACATTTGGCAGAAATGAAAGTGATTACTGGACTGCGGATCTTTCTGCAAAATAAAATCTTCCTGCATCAAATTCTAAAAACAGGGAATTGAATAACATGTATTTCTTCTTTTAATAGTCATAATACATTCAGAACAACCTAACCTTTTCCTAGTAATTATTTTAGTACAGTACTATGTACAATTTTTCTATTATTGGTCAACTCACGCAGTGTAAATCTGACAAAAAGTGTCAACTTTCAAAAAAATTTCTTTTAATTTTCGTTAAACCATTTCGGTAGTCTTAACTAAATTTTTTTCACTGGCAGTGTTATGCCATAAAGCGAGCATGATATTGCGCATCATAAGACCTGAGTGTATGAAAGGAAATGTGACCAGAAAATTTGTCTTTTTATTAAAAACAGACCAGATATTGCGTTTTCCGTTGAAGAGTATTGTACTTTGAACTGCATCTTTTTCGAGCACACTCAGAACGCAGTTATCCTCTCGACGGTTGAAAGCCTCAGCGAGTCCTCGAACATTGAGCCAACAAAAACAAGATTAGCTGTTGTTCATGCGAGGAGACCCGTCGGATTCATCTCGAGTCTTTCATCTTCCGGATAGTCCTGTCGAAAAGAATCTTACATAAGCGATTCTCAAATCCAGCACGATCGTAAAAAAGTATTGGATACTTGCTACCGCGCAGATCCTACCGTCGATTCGAGCTGGCGTGGAGGAGGAGGAGGTGGAGTAGGGAGGAAGGGAGGGAGAGGGGAGGGAGTAGAGAAAAGGTCCTCGAAACCGCAGGATCCTTATCGATACCGTCAGCGTGCAAACCCGTGTCTCGTAGGTCCACGAGATCGTCGAGGGTAGGAGGTCCGGGCAAAGGAGGAGGAAGGGAGGCGAAGAGATGGTAAGGTGGTGAGGCCCCTCCCTTGTTCCCCCTCCCCGGAGCCCGAGAGGATCCCTCTGGCCGTCCGGCAGGACCCCCCACCAAAGGTACGATAGGACCCGCGGCCCACCTGTGCCACGGATGGACCCTGCACGCTTCTCCGCTGATCCGACGCACAGTGTGCCCATAAGGCCCATTCGAAGTATACTTACGAGAGCGCACGAGCCTAGCTGGCGAACGAGCGAACGAACGAACGAACGAACAAACGAACGAACGAGCGGCCGACCGACCGATCGAGCGAACGAAGTGGGACCGTAGAAAATAATCGGAGGTGGGGGCTGATTCAAGAATCGACGTGGACACCCTCGCCTTCCAAAGTCATTCACCTAACGGTCATCGCCGCGTCAAGAATCTTCTTCATGTTCCTCCTCTTTTTTCCTTCTGTCGTTTCTTCTTCCGTTATCCGGTTCAGCCGAAACTTCTGTCGACATTTCCTGGTTAGTGTCATCTCTGGCCATCGGTGAAACACGCTCGGCCTCCGCTCGCCCCTCTTCCAAGGATACAAATAGGAACAGTGGATTTCAGTTTGACGTTTCCGTCGAGTGATCTGTCGAAAACTGTCTCGCCGATTTTCCCGCGCAACGTCAGTGACACGAACTGTTATCACGGTTCTCGCGTCGAACAGTGAGAACGACGCTCTTCCGAAGATTTTGTGTTGTTCGAGGGACGAAAAAGTGAGTTTGTCAGTGATCCGCTCGATCTCTCGCGCCGGACTTCCCAGGGGATTGACGGCTGCCGACGCTCCGGTGGCCCGCGGCCGATCGATCAGTGTCCACGAATCTGTTTTGCGACAGTTCCGTAATACGACATGGTGACAAAGTGTTTTGGATAGTGTGCCGCTCTTGAGATATTACCGACCGCACGATTGACACCGCCGTGGATCACTCTTGGACAGCGTTGGACGGTTTTACTGTCACGGTACGCATGAATATTCTTTATTCTAACAGCGATCGGTTTGGCGTCGAGCCGAGGAAGGTCAACGCGTTTTCGATATTTTCGATCGTATTGACGTTGGTCGGGAACGTATCGCTCGGCGTCGAGTGGATCGCAACTCGCGACCGATAATAATCAATTAGTATCAGCCTCCGCGTCGTGCAACGCGGTTCGTTTCGTCGAATAAGCCGAGCTGAATCGCGTACACCTACGAGCGAGCAGAAGCGGCGAAGGACGCGTGCGTTTCGTAATTTGAGCGCGTCTGGCCGACCGATTTCTTTGTCGTTGGTCGTGTCACGGAGCGAAAAGCCTCGCTGTCCGACAAGATTCCAACGATACCAGTCTGGGAATCCGCGATAAGGCCGTGGCTCTCGCGTACCTTCGGTCGTCGTGATTAAGCTTAATTACTAATTTCATTTAACACCGACTAGCAGATCGTATCTGTTCCGATCGCGACGATAGCGGTCATTTCGAGCTCGTCGAGAAGAAACCGCGGCGAGAGTCCGTTGCAAAATTGATTCCGACGGTTTACGGATAATTAACACACAATGTTTCGACCGATTAACGACGCGTCAAGTTATGCCCATGCTGAAACAACATCGAGCAAATTTTGTCGCTTCTTCTTTTATATGTGAAGAAGAAAAAGGAAAATCTGCGCGATATTGGTTCAGTGTGTCTTTACAAAATATGGTTCAACGGAGACTAAATCGCGTAACTCGTTGACACCGTGATACTGTAATTTTGATCGTTAATATATGTGCAAACGAATCAGCTCGCGGGAAACGCGGGCGACGCGTTCCCATTTCGAGCGTGTCCGACGCGTTGCGCGATTGTTAGATACGAATCTGAATCGGGTTATCGAGGAGCGATGGAATAATAGCATCGGAAACACAAACGGTCCACGTTGCATCGCGCGAAGGCCGATCGCCGCGGCGGAGCGCGCGTTGCGGAACGGCGTTTCGTTTCGAAAGACCGGAAGCTGCTCTCTGCTAACTGGATCGCGTTGCCTCGCGAAGATGAGCTCGCGGAAGGGTGTCCGATGCGTGTTCGAGCTGTCCAACGGTCATGTTAAAAAAAAAAAAACGAACAATCGTCGAGAAGACGAAAATCGTCGCTGTGTTTTCCTAGTCGCGGGCATAAAGCAAAATCGAGGTCGTCCGTAACAACAATAGCGTTCGAGGTGGAGGGAACCTTCGGGAAGCTCGGTACTCGGCCAGATCGTTCGAAAACGGACGATAACGTAGGGCAACCGGCTGCAAGTGTCGCACGGACGACCACTACTTTTTATTACAAATCGTCCCCGATAATTGCAGCCGGCAGTGAGCAGTAAAAAAGTGACCTGTCCGTAGTAAGCCCGCACCGCCGATCCAGTCCGGCCGGCTACTTTACAGCTCGAAGGAAATAGAGCCTGAGCCATTTTTCACCAATAAAAAGGCACGGTAACGGTCTCTCTAGGCCTTGGCGAAAAAGCGGCTCCTCGGACCTTTTTTTACAATCCCGGGGTTCGACCCCGTGTACGTTAAAAATTCGAGGCGAGCGTGAATGGCGAAAAACATCGGGACGTTTTAACGACTCGGAGAGAACACCATAGGTGGCTGGTGCCGGTCGTAAACCGTCCTGGATCCTCTCGGATCGCGTTCGAAAAAGAAAAAGAAAGAGAAAAAAAAGAACAGAGAACCGAGACGATTTCCGCGGGCGTGCGTCGTCGGGCGAAAAATCCAGCTGGGGAATTCTAGAGGCGTCTTGTTTTCCCGGTGCGGTGCCGCGCGACGAAAGTAACGAGGCGTCGGTCATTTAAAATAGTTCCGCTGGTAGACCAAACGTGCGACTTTCACGCGCATGCAAACGAAGAAAGAATCCGCTAATTCGACGTGAGTCTCTCTCTCTCTCTCTCTCTTTCTCTCTCTCTCTCTCTAACGTAGGGTATCGGGACGAGAAGGACGGTGTTTAACGCTGTCGAGATGATCGCGGACCGATGCCATTCTTTTCTGAAAGCGGAAGATCAGGAGCGGGTAAGTGTCTTTATCGAGAAGGTCAGCTCTAGAAAGGAGGACAATCGCCGGAGCGGGAACGTAGGAACTCGGATTGATCCCTTTGAACGTTGAAACGTGCTCGCGGTTGCACCTTACCGCGTCCCGTCGAGTGTCTTTCCGTGGAATCGACGATGATCAAAGAGTGTCGGGCGCGGGGGAGAGCCGACCGGCTCGAAAGTAACCAGCCGTTAGCAGGGGGACTCGTTACGATTCACACGGTTCGATCGGCTAGCGCAATAGTCGCGCGGTATCGATATCTGGTGTCCGCGATCGGATCTCGGGCGACGATGATTATTACCCACACCACCTGGGTCCCGGTCTTAGCGGGGAAATCCGTCGGCAAATGTATCGGGTCCTCGGCCATTATCGTTCGACTTTCCTCCCGGCGCGGTGCGGCGCGGCGCGGCGCGGAGCGGAGGATCCGCGAACTTTCTCTACGGTGTTGTATTCACTTTTCTTCCGCGATGATCGATCGGCGGAATAGTCGCAGGAACCACGCGGGATTTATTAGAAATAATTATCGTCCCAATATTTTACGATCATTAGCGACGCGGAGGCAGCGACTCCGTTAAGTAACTCCTAAACACGGTCCGTCGGCGCGAACGCGGCGCGGGGTTAATTAATCAACCGTTTTATTGTGCCCGCGGAGAGGCCATAATTAAAAGTCATTTATTAGCGGGGAACATTGAATCATCTATCATTCTTTTGCGCGTCGTCGATTCTATTAAGCCGGTAAACTCGCCGGTATCAACGGTCGCGCGCGCGGGGCCCGGTTGCGACACGCAACCGTAACAATATGGCTTTAAAGCACGTTGCAACCGCATCGACGTGAAACGCTCGAGTATGCAGGCACCCCCTGAATGGCTCACCGGATGCACACCTGCAATCAGTGCAGGTTGCGATACCTCGGGCGCGCACCGTCCTCGTCGCCGCCGCCGTCGTCGTCGTCGTCGAGCCGTTAACCGCGACTATCGATCCGCCAGCATCTATCGGTAATTAATAGCGCAGAACAATCCCTCTGGGGCCGAGCCCAAACCAGACGAGCCGAGGGAAGAGACGCGGCGTAGTCCCTCTCTCCCCCACTTCAAATATCAACCAGGCCCGCAGGCAGTATTTAACGAGAATACGTCGTCATTTAAATTCAATTAACCGACGCTCTCTCTTTCCTCCCAGACGATTCGCTCGCTCGCTCGCTCGCTCGCTCGATTTCGCGCCGTGTCGGAGCAATCGTCGAGGTCCACCAAGCAAACCGCGACGATTGCCACATCGCACGGATACGCCAGTTTTTCCGCTGGATTCGAAAATAACGTTGAAGCAATCGCGTTGCCATAATCCCGCGGCTTTCTTCATCTTCGGCCCCGAACCGACCGACGAAATTTCAAATGCCCAGTCTGTTTACGATTCCAAGGCGTCGCGGGCATGAAAGTCATCGACAGGAAGTCGACGACTGCTCATCGACTTCCACGTACGCAGACGAGTCCCCTGACGCGATCGGATAATCAATTTCACACGGGATCTATTCCGGGGCAAGGATCTTTCCTGTCGGCTCATTCGAGCCATCTTGTTCAACGCGTTAAGTGCCAAATATTGTAAGGGATTTAAACAGACGGGAAGCATAAAATCATTTATTAACAACACGTCTTTCTCCGGTAGCGGACCTGACGAGACTGCTCGTCCTTTTATCGTCTCGTTCGTTTTTCGTTTTTCGACGGTCGTTTTATCAATAATATGAGCATATGAGTATTTACATGAACAATATATACAGTGGCGGATTAAATCTTAGCTTACAATATGAACCCCAGAGATTCTTACAAAATGAGAGGAATTTAATTAATGAAACCAAAGCTAGAAATTTAAAATGTATTATAGGGGATGCTGTCCTAACCCTTTTGTATTGGAAAGACTCCAATACAGTTCGGTTTATCTGGACATCTCGTAATGAAAATGAATTCCTAAGCCCAGTCAAAAATCACTGTCAATTGATGAAGCAGAGTTTAGGACGTAATTGAGAAAAAGATTGAGATAAGTCCAAGATTCACGTCAAAAATTAGAATTCTACTTTTGGGAAGGTTTGTGTAGCATCGGAACCTACAATCTGAGAGTAGACATATCTTCTCTTTGTGTCACTTGGAGGATGTAGTGCAGGAGCAAGAATTACACTGCCAATGGGTAAGGTGAGGTACCGCCATAAGCGGTTTTCGACCTAGCAGAGTCTCAAGGGGGGGGGGGGGAAGGAACGTGTAAAGGTAAAAGAAAAAAAAAAGAATCGAACGTGGAATTAAAAGTATGCGTAGGCACGCCGAGCGTCCGCGAATGAGAAGAGTCAACGACTGTGGGGTGTAGGTCAGGAAAGAGAGACTCCGTTGATCAAACAATCGATGTCTCTTCCATTAGCTGAGATTTACTTTCCCATTTAGCGACAGTCTGTCATGTATGAAAGTCGCCGCAGGTGACACGGCGTACCCTCGGGCTACGTATGTGGGTCAGTACTATTGTCCCATATTCCCGGGCTTCATTAGAATTCTCGGTGCAGAGGCAGTCGTAAAAACTGTATCGTCGAGTAGTTTCACGACGGTCGATCGGGACCTTCGTTTTACCGGCGCTGCGCCCTCGTCGTTGGTGTTTTCAGATCTCTTGTTGCGCGCAAGAGAAGGAGGGCGGAATGGAATCGGCAAGGTGTGAAAACGGGACCGCGATCCGTTTTCCGGACGAGCGACCGAAGAAGGCGAAAGGAGTCGCTCGGTCGAACAGAGAGGGAAGAAGCAAGTGCACCGAGGGTTTTCCGCTCGTTGAACGTAACACGCACCGCTTTGCCACGATCCAGCGATTCGCGCGCACCGCGTACACCGCCGGCCGTTGCGCAACCGAGCCTCTTCTCTTTCCCAATCACGCGATCGGCGTTCTGGCCGCACGATAACGCCTGCATTGTGATCCTGTCGAACCGTAGAAATATGCCTGGGACGCGTTGCGCGACGTCGCGCCCCCGGCCGCGCGTCGTCCACTTTTATTTTCCCTCGGTTTCGTCATCCACCGGAACGGAAGCCCATAATCGCCCGGCGAGTGACGATCCTCGGGAAAACGCGGCGCGTTTGGCCCCCGGCCGACACGGTCGCAGATAACGCGCCGCGACGCCTAATATCGCTGTAACACGAATTCAGACAAAGCTATTATCTTCTTGTTGCAGATGAACCAACAGTGCAAGGTGTGCGGCGAGCCCGCGGCCGGCTTCCACTTCGGCGCGTTCACCTGCGAGGGCTGCAAGGTGAGTTCCCTTCTCCGTTCTTCGTTGCTCACAAGCTTACCAGCGGTTCCATAAAGAATCCTTCCGATGATTACGCGGATCTCGAACGAAAGCGATCGGCGCGATTGTCGGAGGGAAAAGTGTTCCGATAAAGCAATCTCGATGTGTCTCGATCGAATGTCTTCTTTGCGTGTGTTTTTTCCTCGTGTTCTGTGGCCCGCCTCGTGGTCGTGTTTCCCGCAGTTTCGTAAAGCTGAGAAACACTGAACGCTTTCACGAAATGCTTCGTGGCCGAGGTTAAACGTTTGACTAGGCATGCGTGTCAACCGAACTTCCGAAAGTAATCGCGTTTACAAGGTAGCCGGGCTTCGAGCACGGGCACAGTTTGCAAAATTATGACGTTAAGACGTGTTGCTATGATTATTTGTAAAGCAGTGGGCTCGTATTGGCTGGTTAAATTGCTAGTACAACAAAGAAAATTAGTAGAGTCAAATCGTATGCTATATTAACCCTTTGCACTCGAAGGTATTTGAACTCCAAAACAAAACATTTCTTCCGACCTAGAATATCTCTTCTGTATATATATTTTTTCATGTTATACATACGAAAATGGTAAAATTTACTCGTACAATACTGAAATGTTTAGTAATTTATTAAATACAAACAAATTTAATAATGTAAAAAATATTTTCGATAATGATACAGCAATTTTTAGTGGCGCTTTACAGTCGCCATTCGAGTGCTAAGGATTAAATAAAAGGTATAAAGAACGGAAGTTGGAAATCTGTAGAATTGTCATTTTCTCGTCGTAGGTGCCATTTTAAAAGTGCCAAATTATCGATTTTGTAACAAAAATTGTAGGGACTGAGATTTCAATAGATTTTCAAGAGTTCCGAAGTTCAAGATAATTTATTTCGTTCCCCCGCGGCAATTCTAAAGTCAAAAATCATTGCGAAGCGCACGCTACGTACAGATAACAGCATGAGCTCACAAAGCAAATTGCACCGCGATTCCCGAGCTCAACAACGCGTACAGTTTCCGTGAATCGTAATCGTGTCGCGTAAAACGTTACAGAACGCAGCAAAGCGGACAGATGCGATTGTGGCATCGGAAAGGACAGGTATCCAGGTCGAACAATTAATACCTGGAGTTCCATTGGTGGTCGAATTGGTGTAGCAGCAAGCAGCAAGCAGAGCAGCAGTAGCGTGCGTTCTGTATCTCTCGTACGGGCCGCGATTCGAGCGTAAAGGGGAACAGCGCGTAGTCGGCGCGGTGGGGAGCTGACATGCTACGATGGGCCTGAAAACGAAAATAACGAAACGAAACAATGTCGAGGTGACGTAATGGGGAACTAGGGCGGAAACAATTGTGGCAGACAAGTGCGAAGCGCCGGAAGCACCGCCTCGAAGCCAGGCTACACGGGCACGGGGCGAATTGACGAAACGCGCACACGTGCTGCTCGAGCACGGCCCGGCGCAATGTCTTCCCGTAGATCTCTCCCACGATTAGGCTCTCTCGGTGTGTTCCTAAAGGTGAAACTCGACGGAACGCGAATCGCAACACGCGACGGGTCCTTGGCGAGGCCCGACACCCGAACACGGGCGACCGATTCCGCGGTTTATCGAACCGCGATTATCCTCGCGCTCGCCGTAAAAACCGTCCGGCGAACCAATGGGAAACGCTACAACGGTTCATTATCCGTTCATTGAGACAGGGGAATTTCAGTGTTGTTGCCCACGATGTCGATTTTTTTTCCGTTCCCCTTGTTTTTTTTTCTGCCGACGAGCGCGCGCGCGCGCGACGGGTGAGTCACAGAGAGATACGTTTCTTTGCGTCAAGAAAGTTCACCGTGGCGTAATTAGCCGGTCTATTTATCGGCGGGTCAGAGTTTTCGAAAGGAAACCGTAACAATCGCGGCTGGAAGGTTCGACGATGAAAAGGCAACCGGCGTGGCGCGCTCTGCGGCCGAGGTTTCAAAGTGCCGTGCCGTTTGCATAATCCCGGAGCGTGTGCCGCGACCGGAGAGGAAGGAGAGGAGGGACCATCCGAGGCACGTAATAACGGTAGCATTTTCTCGATTGTGTCATCGCTCCTGAAGCGTCGCGCGCGTATTCCTCTTGCCGGTGGCTCGGGTCCCCTCGCCTTCTCTTCGACCTGGTCGACGACGACGACGACGACGACGAGGACGACGACGAGGACGACGACGACGATGGCGACGGAGACAAGTGGAACACACAGCCCGCGCGCATCGGGACCATTCGGCCGCAGGAAGAGCTCGTTTTCAGGACAAACGAACCAGAAACGATTAATAATATAGCCGTGCGTACGGGCAGAAAAAGCGAAAGTGGATGGACGTCGCGCACCGCGCCGCGCCGCGTCGCCTCGCGTCTCTCCTTTAAAGGCCGATCATTAGCCGCGCGAAGGGCAGAATTTTCTAGCGGGTTGCACAGGAAGCTGTAGGTGTTTCGGTGCACCGGCCCCGCGCCGGCTTAAATGCATGGTGCGCTGCGGGCCACGAGGTCGGTTCTCTCGATGTCTGTTATAAAGAACGAGGTCTTAAATCGCGCGGGTTTCGTAACGCCGCGCCGCGTCCGACGGGATTATTTCTCGCTTCGTCTATTTAGGATAACGCGGCGCCGATCGCAATACCCTCCGCACGGAATGAGATGCATTTTTCGGTGGGGTATAATCGATTCGTTGTGGAACAGGGCGGAGGGAGAGAGAGAGGTACGCGTGCGCTTAGGCAAATCAGAAAGAAATGACGTGGGAATTTATGCGAATGAAAGGTGACTCTCTAGCTGGAAACACGAAAGCCGCCGCCGCCGCGCTGCGTCGGTGTCGGAATCACGGAATTGCACCATTTGGGCAATTAGCACGAGCACAGTAGGCCGCACGCGCCTACACCGGGGTTCGTTCCCCGTAGTAGGTATACAGCATGAATGAGACAACGAGAGCAGCACGCTATTGCCAACCGACACGACGACTACCCTGTGCTCATTACGCGTTTTGCTGCTGCTGCGGCGACGGTAACGACCGCGCGGCTGCTCATCTTTCGCTAAATGTTTGAGCTCTCAATTTGCATGTAAATCGCGCGCGCGCGCGCGCGCCGCGCTGCTCCGTCTCGCGGGATAAAACGATGTCACCTTAATTACCGCATTAGCAGTAACGAACCGTGTTCTCGATTTGTTGCAGTCCTTCTTCGGGAGATCGTACAACAACCTGAGCAGCATCTCCGAGTGCAAGAACGGCGGCGAGTGCGTGATCAACAAGAAGAATCGGACGGCCTGCAAGGCGTGTCGTCTGAGGAAATGCTTGCTGGTCGGCATGTCGAAGTCTGGCTCACGGTACGGTCGCAGGTCGAACTGGTTCAAGATCCATTGTTTGCTGCAAGAGCAACAGCAACAGCAGCAGCAACAGCAACACCACTTCCAGCAGTCTCTGCCCAGTCAACCTATGGCGCAGCAACAAAGAAAACCCATGAGCCCGCCGATCGGCATCCACGGACCGCAGCGGAAGGACGACGTGCTGATGCTCGGTTTGGACGACTACAAGAACTCGACATCGCCGAGCATAAGCTCCCCGGAGTCGCATAACAGCGACAGTTCCGTGGAGATATCCGAGCGGCGAGCCGCGTACTCGGGGCACCCCGGGTTCCGGCCGTTGCATTCGCACCTGCAACCCTCCGTGGCCGATCTATCGGCACTCAGCAAGGAAATGATGAGCTTGCCGCTCGGATTCCACCTGGGCGGAATGTCTCTGATACCGCCAGCGTTCCTGCCGCCGCCGAGCCTCACCATGTTCTCCCCGTACCATCTGTACGCCTCTCACGGAGCCTCTCATCCTCTGGTGCCTAACCACTCGTCGAACCTCCTCCGACACTCGCCCGTGATCGAGGACACCACAACCGCCATTTCCACGACAACCACCACCACCACCACCACCACGACGATCGGCGTCGACAACAAGGACACCTGCGAGAACAATAACAACAACAACAACGACAGATACGCGCACAACCACAATGTCCAGACGCCCAGACAAAGTTCCTCCCCGAACGCGGACACCGGCGAAACGTACACGAAGAGATTCTACTTGGACGCGGTGCTGAAGAGCCAACGAACGCACGCGGAGAGATCCCCGGTGTCCGTCAAACGTTCCGAGGACGGTTCCCCGCTATGCAGTCCGGAACCGGAAGCGGACCACCCGCCACCCCAAGACAACCCCATGGACCTGTCCATGAAGTCGGCGACCACTCCCGCGAGGGACGAGACCGATGACGAGGACGAAATCGACATGGAGAGCGTGAGCGATCGGGGCAGCCCGCCGCTGAAAAGGAAACCAGCGCCGATTGATCTGACAACGAGATCCTAGAGAAAAGACTACTTTCCGATCGATCCACGACCCGTTAGGCCGGTGCATAATCGCCGGAGTGCGAGGACGTTTGCTCACACAAAGACGGAAACCGATCGGCGTCGAAAGTGGAACCCCCGTTCCCAAATGCGGCGCGTGAGAAATGGATACGTGATATTGTAATCGATTACGTTCCCGTTTCCGGCCCGACCATCGAGCGTCAATTAGAAGCCTCCCGATAACCGGCCGAGATTCCCAGAAGAGAGCCGTCCCAGAAGAAGTAGTATCGTTAATTGCATTCCCCGGAGCCTGGAATTGGCATGATCCCGAGAGGCGATGGCAGGCGAGCCTTGATCTCGGAGACAAATCATTCGCGCCCGAATCGTTGAATGTAATTCGCGCGCGTAAATACCTGGCAAACTCCTTGCGACGCGGCGCGGCGCGGCGTGGCGCGGCGTGGCGCGGCGTGGCGCGGCGTGGCGCGACTGGAGGGAAGAATGAAGGATTAACGTCTCAATTCCGGGTAATCACGGCGAGGATCGCGAGTCGCCGATCGATGGCTGGTTGCGCAAAAGCCAATCGACTTTAACGAGAGTCCTCCGGTTTAATTAACGAGCGCGCGCTCGTTCCCCGGCTCGCGGTAATCGTGCGATGGAGCGAGATGGTCGGGCGCGCGCGCGAGCGGCTCGCCGGTGACGCGTTCGCAGAAGCGGGAGAGCGACGGAGCCGGTGCATCGGTTGATAAACACGTCAAACTGCGGGGTGCACGTGTACGGAACGTGCGTTACAAACCGGCGTACACGTGTAGAACGTTGCCAACCGCTTTATCTTACAAGCGTTCGACGCCTGCCAATGTAAACGCCTCCGTCGCCGCCGCCGCCGCCGCTCCGCTCCGCTCCGCGCCGAGCCAAGCCGCCTCTTCTCTGCTTTTGTCCCAAGCCTATTTACACTCGCCGCGAAGAATCTCCGCCGATACGAGGACCACGGGAACACCCCCGGATCGTCTTCGGAGTGGGCCCGTCCGTCACCAGAGGCCCAAATACCGGGGGCAACGGGGAATTTCGGTGAAATTCCTGTACTCGCCGGCTAACCGCCCCGACGATCCGCTTTTGCCAGCCGCCGAGGACGATACTTTTCCCGCCGCCGAGCCTAGACGCTCTCGTCGAACACAGATTTGCTTTTAGCACGGCCTCGGGACCTGCCGCGGTTCGCGCCAACCCGATGACGCCTCTCCGACCCTAAACTGTTAGCGCCGACTAGGCGGGAGACTTCAGAAGAGTTTGTCCCATGACAATCCCCATGCAACGAAGAATATGTATACCCAGCGATTTCATACGTGGGGGGAGAACCGGGGGATGAAACGAGACTCCGTGGTGATAGAAAATTGTACGCGCGGTTCAACTATGTTCTTCTCTCTGCTTTTGTAACGTATTTTAGAACTTGGAATTTATACAGGAGTCTCCCACCCGCTGGTTTCCCTTTTCCATGAAACACCGTGTATGTACAGCTTGTTCGCCGAATGTTCGCGTGATCAACAATCGTAGAGCATTGTTGTACGATGAAGTCTATGGTCTTGTATATAGAGTTTGTACATACGTAGCAGTTAATGTCCTCTCTCGCCCCCCCCCCTCCCCCGATAGTATTTTGATTATCAACGGCGTTGAACAGGTTTCTTCATTGTCAACGACCAACACCGCAACGACGATTATTGTTAATGGTTTTCTATACACATATGCTTTGTTAGCTACTTGTTATCGAGGATTACCGAGGTAGTCAATAAATGGCCAGTATTTTATGTTTTGGTTGAATGTTGTTGATCGCATCTAGACACCGAACGTCGGACACGTGCAATCGTAGATGTATACGCTATTTAATTAAGTCCCACGGGCGCGTGGGAACACCGTAGGACCCTTGATTCGTACCGAAGTATCCCTCTGAATTAGCGATTTAAGAAGGGTATGAAAGTGTACATATTAATTAGGCAGCTCCGCGAACGGGACCCGGGCCAGTACTTGCTTGTACATAGACTAATGAATTACACTGTTCAGCGTAATTGAACGATCATCGAACCGAGAGAAAGATGTTGTACATTAGCAGCTAAATTCGCGAAACTATTGGTTACCATGCCCGAAGCAAACGATCCTCGAATTATACTGAGCAGTATAGTTCGTTGTTTTGAATGATTTTGTAAATCGATCGCGGCACTCTTGCGGTTTAAAAATAGAAATGTATTATACGTTTAATATAAATCTCGGCGTACACGTTACTGCAACTAATCTCTAGACTGATAGGCCAATCACGGAGCCATGCTGTTTTACAAGTAAAGTACAAATCCACCAATCCCTGGGCCCTACACTTCTAAATACAAATCTGTGCTCGGAAAATCAACCTGAAACTGGTGTTTCGACGTACAGTTCTGTCCCGAGAAACGGCACCAATTTTTGTTTCGGGAATAGCAAATTTCTATCCCCTCTTTTGCTTTTGAAGCTGCCCTCTCGACACCGCTCAGCGTCAAAACTAGAGGGTATGTTATATTCTTTAAATTTTCCAACAAAAGATATCGCTGCTCAACCGACAACGTTATGGTCTGCCGCTACATTCGAGCCTCTCGCACATACAGTCAATTCTCGATATATGTCAACAACCATATGTCCAGGGGACATACCCGGGCCTTGTTATCTTTACACTCCTCGGCGTCCGAGGCCCCTCACGGGGTATATACCCGCGGTAGTGGGGATAATTCCGCGACGTTTATCGTCCAGGCCTTGGCGACATATATAGAGAAATCACTGTACTCCTTTTCCACGCTCGGCCCAGTCGAAATCAAAGTCAAGCCGCATAGGTAGCCTGATCCGAGAAACGGCAGAAGCCGTCCAGAACCGCTGCCGTTTCTCGAAACAAAACTGTGTTCGCTGTTTGCGACGTTCAGGTTTGCCAAGAAACCGACTTTGCACGTTGAGACGTGCACCTGTAACGCGTCGACCATTAAATCGTAGAATTAGCGATTCATTAGAGATACGGAAGCCACACACTGCCACGTTGAACTGGTTAACAAGCGAAACTAGGCCGAGCGATCGTGCTGTCGTAATTTTTGTACAAACAACGAAAACCGATTGAAAAAATTGTTCGTAATACACGGCTCGTTCGGAATTCGATCGTTTAAACGTGATAATTTCAAATCCATTGTGTTTCAAGTGCTTGCAGTACTTAATTTAATTTAAGTAGATGATTAATAACAATTGGAAAAGAAAAGTGAAATAAAGATGTTAATTTTGATACGAAGTCTCGGATACATTTTCAATGATTCCATACATTTTTGAGATATACGATTTTCGTGATCACTTTGAGGATACAGGTAGAGATCAAATCGGTAAACGGATGATATAGAAAAAGGAAAATAATATTTAACGCGTACAAATGATTGATTACCATGGGAAAATCATTTTTCAACCGCGCCATGGAATTTGAATTGAAATGGAAGAAAGATGAGCAGATCTCGCGGAAAAGATATGCGCAGACGCAGATGCGCTGGTTGTTCGAAGCGCGTTGCACCCCCGTTCTAGAGTTTTCACAAAAAGTCTCATTATATATTTGCGAGGTTGGTTGATCAACTATTGTTCGCGTTTTTGAAAAGAGTACGCTTATTGTTCTACGGTTAAAGTACAATCGAAATGAGCCACAACGGTTTCAATGCGTTACGTGACCAGGCTCAGTTTGATTAGAATTTTTATTTATTCGTTAAGTATTTGTGCTCGAAACATGTACGAAACGCGGAGTAATTGTGATTATGATAGTCGCTTGAACTACTTCGGAGGCCGCATTCTTGGATAACCGTTTAAACCGGTGGATAAGTATCTGCTCGTACCAGGAGAACATGGCGGGGAGGAGGTAAGAGAGAGAATTTTACCCGAACGATTTAAAAGAAAGCGCCGAGACGACCGTTCCTCTCGATTTTCCTGGTCTTCTGTTCGAAATACTTAATTAGTGTACGCACGACGTGTTGTTGTACGGTTTTCTGGCGAGAGAGGTTGAATTTTTGGCTAACGGTAAGTGGAATAGGCACGATCTTACTTATCGAACGCACATCCGTGTCATCGGCGCCTTTGATGGTCCCTAATGCGTATTCAGCAGTTCGCATTTTTCCGTAGATTTTCACATTTCACGTTTACTTTCGAGCGCGCCGTTGTAATACAGATTAGATTTCCAAGACATCTGTTCACAATTTAACGCGTGATTTAACAAGCCCCTTGGGAACCGGTCCGTGTACCCAACCATCTCGTCCGCTTGCTATGCGGAACACGAACGATTGTTTGGCATACTTTAATCCCGTTCAGAGCCAAATCCTTAATTGCGAGCCAATATCGGTCGATTTCGATCGTTCGCTCGTTAACGCATACATAACCAACTTAACGATCGCTACGCACACAAACTCGCAATCATTTATACATTAGTTGCTTAGAAAACTCGATTCCTATTCATTTAGGAATCAACAGAATTTCGCCCCTAAGCAAATCTTCGTTTTCAATCGCATAACTACATAACCGTATAAAATACATGATAATTATCAAAACAATACGCAGAGGTTAAGAAATATTCTACTACAATAATCCACATATAATTTCAGGATCATTTAGTATTTATTTCCCATCAATTCAATAAAATTTCATAGCATAAACAACTAAAATTAATAACTAGAGATATATAGTTCATATTTTATATCTATATTAATAAGTATAGAAATTATATTTTTGTTAATCATGCTTTGTGTACATTTAAGTTTACGTTAAATCTTAAACTGAACAAGAAATTGCACTTTTGCATGTTCACCTTTAACAGAACATTTCCATCTCACGTTGTACTCATGCAAATATATATGTACAAATCTATGAAAGGAAGGATCTATATCATTGTTAATGTGTGGATTTGGGAGCCGGGTGATTGGGAGTAAAAACTTCGTAATCTACTACAGAGAAATGATAGTCTCCCATGAGAACAGTGTTGGAAGCATGTTCTCCATCGTAACTGTGGGGGAGATTACTATAACTCTCCATGTTCACGTTGCAGTTGCTGGAAATGAGTAGGTCGGCCCCTGCTCCAAAGATTGGTCCAATGCTGAAAGAAAATAAGTAGATTAAGAAAATCCTAAAAATTTGTTTAAACTCTATTCTACTTAAACTGATCGCTAAAGTAATGATTCTCACTCTGGATGATAGCAAATGGCGAATGGTCTCTTCACAATATCATATTTCGTGGGAGGTACATCTTGGTTGTTTGTCAAAGTGAAGAGGAAGGCTTTCTCGGAGAAAATGTAATGTCCTTTTGCATTAGTCTTGCCCCAAGGTGCATCGCTGAATCCTCCACAAATTTCTCCTCGAGTTCCCTACAACATCAACAAAAATTTCTATGCTAAAATACAATCGCATTTGCACAAAGAATAGCAGTAAATTGTACAAATCAAATACCGAGAAAGAAATTACTCAAAAATTAGGACCACGTACCAGCGCAATTACGTATGTTGGACAAACGCCATCGCAGTGTCGGTGAAACGATGTTGCCGAGTAACCATGACTAGAGGCTCTGAAATAGATCAACGTTTAGAATGATATGATAATGTATACTTATTCTGTCTTGCGCAAGATAAACTTACCGGTACACTAAACGCCAGCTCTGTTTTGGCGACCCGTACCACTGATTCAGAAGACGTTGGAAGCCCATTTTGTCCCTGGAGAGAATTTGTGATCCAGGGAAGAGAAACGGACTCACTCTTGGCTGTAGCCGCTTGTCTGCACAGATTTCTGCGTACTTGTTCGGCAGTGCTGCATACCGGTACCTAAAACAAAACGTAAAAATCGAAAGCCTCCGAGGACGACAAGATTTCCCGGCAAACCGTACCTTAGGAATTTCGAGCCACTCGAGCGATCGGGATTGAAAAATTCGTACCTCTCCAAGGACAGCTCTATTGGCACTGCTCCGGTTGGCTCTACTTCCTCGGCGAACACCTGGCTGTCGATCAGCAGCAGTCGAACGTGATTTATCACCCCTGACAAATGCTGACAAACCCTCACGCGCTCCTCCTCCGTCCAGTGTTGAGTAGGCTGCGTCACCCCTGCCTAGGAGCGTGGTCCGTACGGTTAAGCGTTCCCTCAACTCGTAATTCTAAATTCTGATCCAAGAACCTAAGGAGGACCCAAGGACCCAGTAATCGTATGCGACATAAGGTCTGAGACCTTGCACAACATACACATGCTCAGAGCGTTAAGTCTTCTTGGAACTCAAGGGATTCAAAGAACTCGGACACGGAATAAAACTCTGAAGAAGAAAGAACCTGATATTTGGCCCAATTCAGAACCGCTCTCCATACATCCTCTTCCTCCAGACCCAAGTAGTCTGAAGATATCAGCTTGACCAGTGCATCCTTTGGTAGATTGCAGAATGCTGTTGTCTTGACCGTGTCCACTGCATTTTCCCCGATGAAAGCGAAGCATCTCTCGATAAAGGATGAACATGCTCCTTTACCACCTGTGACAATGAAAATACTTCATTATTACGGAGAAATGAATATTTCTTGGGCGATACATGTGTTGCGAGTTGCTAAAGTACTTACACATAATTGCAGCAGTTACTTATTACTAGGAATTATACTAAATTAGGAACAATAAAGCTCTGATTCAAAAATATTTATTAAGGATAAGTCAATTCCGCAACTGTTACAATAACTGTTTCATCATGTAGTATTTACATCTATAATTGTTACGGACAAGCAATAGTACAAAACGGAGTACAGTTCCATATAGTCGGAACGCACATTGTAGATTTTGTATTGGAAGAAACAGACTTTATGGATGCAGTTCCCTACATGCAAATGTTCCAGATTCCATGGAAAGTATAAAATCGTTACAACAAAGTAGTTTTCTATTAGGGAACGATATTGTCACCTCTAGGTGACAGCAATATCCAGTGACAATTTGTACTAGTCAATTTCTCATTATCTATTCTATCTTCATTTACGCGCCACGTTTAGTGTTTAAGACGCCAACAATGTTCTCGCATAGTGTTTATCATATCACTTCTTCCATGTGTAGAAAGCACACACGAGATCCCAGCGTGGATCAAAATAATACGTTTGTTGTTTCTCCTTCACTGTCCTTCGAGGTTAGGTAATCCCTCGGCGCTTAATTCGCCCCTGGATTCGTATTTTGTATCAATGTTATGTTGTCGCCCTTCAGCATGATCCGTCCCAACGGTTTCCTGTTCTTCGTTTTCATATGATACTCCTCCGCGTCGTCCAATACCAAATTCATGTACTCGTCAAAGCCGACGATGTGACCTTCGATGCGGAGGTTAATATTCTCGAACAGCCAAACTTGCACACGCGATCGGTTTTGCAAATATCGGAATATAAGGTTGATGGGCTGCACCATCACCTTCTGGACTTTCTGCGGTCCCTTGTACGACATTTTTGTTATGGTTTTTCAAAAAATATCAGGCAACGCTTCGTCAATGCGTGCTTCGTAAATGCCGGACGCCGGAAAATGTGGCGTCGCCGACCTACCAACTGCTGCCATCAGCTGTTACTAGTCGCTAGTTACTTATGCAGATCTCTTTCTCAGTTTTAAAAAATATTTTCAAATTAAACGGTTTATTAGGAATAGGAAAATTAAGGGTAGGTTCGTGATAGGACGTTGTAAAATTTAATAAAAATTTATGGACTGCCTCGTAGGGATAAATGTTGTAGTATTGGTACTTCTGATATCGTAAAACCTTCCTAACAGATCCAGTTTTCTTCCCAAACAGCGCTCTCTAGGGGTGAGTTTTGTACCAATCACTATCACTCAGTGGATAAAGTAGAATTCACAGTTGGTAATTACATATTTTAATTTTATGTGGATTATTCATTGTAAAATTTAATAAAGGAGAATGTGAACTTTTAAATAGAACACAATTTACCACTTTAGAATATATATTTAATCACAGCTTGTTAATGCAACTGATTGACACCACAGACGAGGTAGCGTTACTACTATTCCCTGTGATCATTGCAAATAACAAGAAGCAAACTATATAATGAATTAATAAACAATCAACTAAACTCGAAACTATAAATTGTAATAAATTTTGCTACTGCCACACCTCCCTATAACGTGCTGTCATTGTGGTAAACTTGCCAACCACGAGCACAGTACATAGTCGATAACTTACCATATGTGTAAATAAAAACTTTGCAAATAAATGAAATATTAAACTTTTCAAATTGTTCCACACTTATCGAGAAAAATATGAAGATATAAGACAAGAAGCTCGCATAGCCGGTACCATGAACATTAAGGAGAAACAACAAAGAAATGTCCAAATACATGGTACCACGCAATCGTTCAAAATTTCAGTGCAATTAAAAACAATCGTGTTTTACAATCAAACCGTGAGTCAAAAAGCCTGAGGAGTCCTTTGCATTTCAAACACTAAAGACGGTCTACGGCAAATAGTTCAAGTTTCACGCGTCACGTCCTCGAAAGGGCGCCGAATCGGCAACTTCGACAATGGGAATTGTTTGATACTTGAACTTTTAACAGGATGCCATGAATAACTTACCAGGGACTCGCTCTTGAGCATCCAGGGCTGCAGTCAAAAGAGCACACGCGTTTCCGGGGCTGAGAGTGGCGGAGACGTGTTCCTCGCAACTTCTCCAAAGTTCCTCGACTCCGAGTTCTTGGGCGAGACCCAGCATCTCGAAGATGCCACTGTCCTGTAGCATGATCTATAGAAAAGTTACCGGTTGAATCTCGGCCGTGTCTTTAGACCCGCGCGGAACTTTGGCGATCTCTTATTCATGACGGGGCGATAACCATAACCGCATTTAATATCTCTGAAACCGGAGTGAGGGGGAAAAATTTATTCGGCGGAAGCTGCTAGGAAGGCTCCATGAATTTCGCCACGCTTAATGGAATCAAGCGAGAATACTTTGTTAATTGAAAGAGCGAAGATATTCTTCCAGGAAAGGATACAACCGAAGACCAAACGAGACGCGATATTTCAAGGGCGATGGAAGGTCGAGGCTTCTGGGAGGCTCGGTCTCAAGGATACAAATGATAGCAATGGTATCGACCCTTTCCAGATAAATAATTTACCTTGCCGGTGTAAATGTAATGAACGAACTGACGGAAGGTTTCTGGATGGGCGTGCGGCATGCGCACGGGCGTGGGATTTCCGGGCGTGCCGATCCTCTTGGCGGCGGTGAAATTCTTGCACCTGGGAAAATCAATCGAAAGATGTCGCCTTTGAAAAAAGCATTAATTGCCAAGACAAGGGGGCACGGCGGGGAACAAGCGACAGAGAGAAGGAGGATCGTCGCGTGTAACAGCGTGCTATAGGCGTGGATGTTGCGTGGCTCTTCTAACGAACACCCACCACTTCGGCTTTCGTCACCGGCGCTCCCACTTCTGCCAGTGTTTCTTGTTACAAAAGGGCTTAATTGACTTCGTCAGGAAGCTCCGTTGCCACCGAGAGCGTACTCGCCGCGTACGCGGTCGGGGCTTTGGTTTTCGTTCTCCTCTAGAAACTTAATGGCGACCTTCGAAAAAAAGTCACTTCGAGCCCTCTCTCTCTCTCTCTCTCTCTCTCTCTCTCTCTCTCTCTCTCTCTTCTCCCTGCGGCGAGCCGGCAGCACACACTCGGCAGAGCGAATCTTTTCTGGCACCCCGAGCTGGAAACGGATCCCCCATGACCCATTGGGAGAACATTCGATCTCGCCTCTTCTGCCTGCCCTACGCCATTCTCTACCTTGCGCGACTAGATACACAAAGGGGAGGCTTTTAAAATCGACAAGTCTCTTTCTCTCGCTACTTCTGTCCCTCTCCCACCCTCTTTTTCTGCAACGAACGAGCGCGCCCTCTCGCCGCACCTGTGCGACGTCGATGCACTCTTCGGAATACTCTTTCCGGTCGGCTCGTAGAAATTACTTAAAAATATCCCACATACCCACTGCCTTTCGGTATTGAACAGCGCGGAACACGAGCGAATCTATGGGCTGAAAGAAGCGAAACAGCGTGGAATCGAATTCCGGGTGAAATATCAAGCTCGCTGCGCGAGAGGAAAGAAACGCCGTTGCAATTCACCGGCGGAAAGAAAAAGGGGTGGCTGAAGAAGCAGGGCCGAGGACGGGAAAACGCGGACAAGCCCTTAAACGGATCCTTTCTCGTTCACAGAGGCCGTCCGCATAAAACGACAATGGTTTCTAATACCACTAACCACGACGACGCGGGGCGAAAAAATTCCGCGATGTTGAAAACCGAGAGTCGCAGGAAAGTCGAAAGCGTACCGGCCGGGGTTTCGTATCGAATCAAAAGAAAATCCGTCAAAGAGCGAGCGCAAATGGAAAAGGCATGCACCCCGCGCTGCTTTGATATTATAACCGACGCGTTAACAAACGCTCGGCTTCGTCGACTGAGAGAGGAAGAGCGAAAGAGAGAGAGAAGAGGTGTGTGCGGGAAAGTCGGAAAATCGTGGCCCGAGCTACCGAAACATGGTTGCCGAGTCGACAGAGGCAAAACTAGTGCTCAAAAAAATTAAAAACACCACATCGCGCGCCCACACACACACACACACAGACACACGGGAACAGGGCGTAGGGCGTGTACGCAGATGCGGTTGCGCGGGTTCCACCTTTAACAGACCGAAACAGCTCGACTTTTACGGTTTCGCGTGCAGTTTGGTAACGACGCGGGCTGCGCATAATATCAAAGCTATAGTTTACCGCGTTTATTTCTAGAAATTAGAGGCGGGAAACGTTCGAGTACCGCGAAACGTAATCTCCAAGGTGAACACTTCAAACGGTTCCCTCGAAAATGTATCTTTGAACTCGCTAGGAGAGAGAAAAACCGCGGAGGCGGGTTGCTTTTCGCGATACGGAGGCTCGACCGCGACGGAAAGGAAACGCCGCTGCCTGGGGAACAAATTTTAAGCACTGGAAAGATAAAGGCGCCGGATGCCTCGTCGTGATAAGTGGTGGCGCGGAACGAGGCGAACAAGAAGTCGGACGGATGGAAAAGGATCGAGGTGGGTAGGGTCGCGAGGGGGGTAAAAAGGGGGAAAACCGAAGGCGCGTAGAGAGAAGCTTTTCCCTAATCACAGGCGAACGCCTGCTACGGAATCAAAGAAAACCAAATATCAGCGAGCGACGCCGAGAAAAGAATAGGGCACGGCGACGCGCGAGCTTGTCTGGTGTGACGACGAGGTGTCACGGGGGTGGTAACGTAGGTTCACGAGCTCGACGCGGAAAGAGGATGTTAGGGGTAGGGGGCTAGTGGCGCAGGGAAACGAGGGTCGTGGCTGCTTGGTTTCACGGCGGCAAGGGTTGAATGTCGCCGCAGGCTCCGCTACTAACGACCAAGCGTGCGATTATATAGCGGCTCCGTCGATTTCCGCGCAAAAACCGCCTCCGCTTCCGGTGCACGAGACTCAAATTCGCGTCACGCCTCCTTGTTCCCCGTGACTGTGAAACGCCTGCTTCTCGCCGGGCTCCATTATCGGCTCCCGGATAAGGGGAAATCGAACCCAAGCCCGCCGAAAATAATCGCAAAAATCCTCTGGTGCGTTTTACAATCACTAAAACATCCACCATGCTGTCGCTTGGATAATCAAGGAAAGGTCCAACAATTTATACGAGTTGTATGAAGGCTGCTTGATGAGCGAGGGGTTGGAGTTGGAGGGCATCGAGGGTATGCTAATTTTTATAACGAAAAAGTGGTAGCACAGTTTATGCGAATTCTGTAAAGGCTGCTTGACGAGCAAGGGGTTGGAGGTGCAAGAAGTGCTTCCAATTTGACTGGTTAAACCTTAAAATTGTCTTTTAGTTTCGATCGATGATTTCTAGCCGAGGGGTAGCTGAAATGCAGCAACATCCAAATATATTTAGACGCTTTGAAATTCTTTCGGCGTGTTATCCGAGTTACTTATTAGAATTGGATGAAGATGTGCAGTACTAAAATTCATAATAAACCGATGGATAAAGGGGTTTACACCCCACTTGTTGTAGACAGACTATAGATAGAGCAGCTAAAGGTATTGCAGGGAAAATACCGTGAAAAGCGGATGAAGCATTTAGATTTTAGAATAGCGAGAACACCATGCTTGCGCCTTCCGCAGTTGAAATTAGAGGAAAAAAATTTTATGCGAGCACCATAAAGACATGCAGAGGGTTCCGAGCAGGAAGCCTCGGTGAATTCAGCGCGAGGACAACGAGCAACGGCGGGGGTCACGTTCCGAGTGCTATCGAATGGTCGAAGCTCGGGCTTGTTTTTCAATTTCTTTCTGCCGTTCAGCGGCGTCGTTCTCGTTTCCGCGGCGCGGCGTTCCAAAATGACAAGGATTACAAGGGGATAAGAGGTATAGTCGGGGGTGGTCGGGGGTGCTCGCGACTCTTTGTCAGGATTTTCACCGGACTGGAGAGAGCGCCGCGTAGAGTTTTGAGTGCGGTCGCGTATTGTCCATTCGTTTCTCCTGCGGACGCCTGTCACGAGCATGCGTAACTTAATTTTCCGAAGCCGGTGTCGACGGCGAACGCGACGGAGAGGGAAAAGAGAGCGTCCAGACGACAAAAGGACCGGATCGCGTTCCCTCCTGCGCCGATATCAAAAGGGTTTCACGGGAATATCGTAATTGACTTTACAATTAGCATCGGGCCTGTCGTCCCGCCGGAATGTCGTTGCCGCGGCGCTGCTGGCCCCCTCTAATGCGATCCTCTAGGCCTCCCTTCTTACAACAATTAGAATTCACCCGGCGAAAATTGCTGCCGGCCCCGGCGACGAGGGCACTCTCCTCTCTCTCGTATTGTCCAACTAATTAGAAGGTTCGATCGATTCATTTCGCCGTAACAATCCCCCAGAGCCTCTTAATTAAAATTCATCGGTACCGCGAGCTCCGCCTTTTCCGCTCAAGGAACTTGGACGACCGCGGCCGATCTTTGCGGCCAGCTCGAGCAACGATTTTCGTGTCGGGCTCGCTCGGTGTGGAATATTGTTTCGCGGATCCGGCAGCGTGCTCTCGCTCTCCTTTCTTCCGGTAACGACCTCCTGGTGGTGCCTCGCCGCCGCTGGGGGCAGGTGAATTATGTATAGATGCGCCGGTGACTTCAAGATTTTAACGAAGTTATCATTTCCTCTCTCTGCCGACGAGCTCCCGGCCCGCAATTCCCGAGGAAAGTTAACCTCTCCGCCGGCAGCTCCGAGCGAAAAGTTCGTAACGCGGTTACGCCGGGGCAAACTCGCCGGGATTTTTAAGCGAACCGCGGTTTCTTGCCGGTCGAAAGATATTTTCGTACCGGTTCGTTACACGTTCGCGAGCTTCATCCGGCCTCGTCGCGTCGCCGAGGCGAATGAAAAGTTATCGCGATACGACCGCGTGATATTCCACGTGCCTCCGTTAATTCTCCATTTTCCGGAAGTGTCGACACGCCCATTGTCTCCGCGACGTGTTTATTTTTCGCGAACGCGCGCTATCTCGGCCTCGCCGCCTGGAAAACCGCGAGTTTCCGGGGATTAATCTTCCGCGTGGTTTCTCGCGCGTTTTCGGATCGTTTCGCGTCTCCGAGGAAAACCGGAGAGAGAGAGAGAGAGAGAGAGAGACGATCGCGAGCTGTTTCAATAGAAATTACGATTAACAATTAATCCGGTCCCACGACGATCTCGAAAGGGCTTAATAAAATTTCCACGCTCGCTTGTTCAACTCGCGACGATGTTGGTAGTGTCTCCCCGGAGACGCCGAGAGATATCAGTTGGGGAAAAAAGAATAGCGCGAATTGTTCCTTTCTCTCGGCGAGGAGACGTCCACGTGTAAATATAATTAATTCGAGCCGGCACCAGACACGACAATTTCGTACCGGCGAATACTGACCTCGCTTGCAGTATAATTCTGTGAGCGTAGACCGGCGTCTCGTCCCGACCTAGCAGAAAGACGATGTCAGCTGTATCTTTGTCCTCCGAAAGTCGAGCCAGGTCCTCCAGGAGTCTGGGCACACCGGCTAAACCAGCCTCGCCAGACACCCCCGCTGCACCTGGCGCCGCTCCCACTGCGACGGCCCTGGTCCCCATCGCGGTTACGTCGGGGATCTCCAACTGCATCGAAGAAAAACAACTAATTAATTTATGGTAGGTCCAAACACTGTTCACGGGTAAGCGTGAAGAACATGAGAAAAATTCGGGTTGAGACCGGAGCGTAGTTTTTGTTATTTTTAGTCCCACACGAAATACAGACATTAGGTTATTCCAAAGATTATGCAAAATAAAAATAGTCTCCATAAATAGCCCTTTAATGATTTTAATCTGCTGAAATAACACATTGATGTTTGTGCATTCTTTTAATCTGTCCACTGCTTTAAATCGCAATTATCAATTTTTTCTCGTGAATACGTCAAACCCGTAGTCTAATAATTATAATTTTCTACAAACATCTCTGCAAATATTTCAACTCATAACAAAGATGATTAATCAGTAGACAGAGGCTCTTGTGAATATGCTATAGACTAGTATTCCAAGTTATTGATCCAAAAAGTCAAGAATTTCGTACGACAGAAATACAGATTGTATATAGATGAATTATCTGGAATGAAAGAAAATTGGAGCAGGTCATAATTATTTTCCAATTAACCGAGTATATTATATCTGTTTAAAATCGATAAGATAATAGCAGACTCTTTTGAAGGTAGCTGTTCATAAACAGTAATGGTCCTTGTTAGCTACTGTAAAATATTTGTATGAAATAACTACGATAACCACGTTTTTTAAACCAAAGTTTGTCTTGTCCCGTTTCCCCAGCAAAAATTGCTAAGACAATTTCCAATTAGTAGCACAATGGTCGAGAAACAATTTGTGCCTGGCAAGTACTTCATAAATCACAATCGGCGACATATCAAACAGCAATTGTGCCGTTGACAATCCCACGCACGAAGACTCGTTTCATTTTCTACCAGGCAGACCGCCATCGAACGACAGTCGGCTAGTTGGTAGCCGAAGCAATGGGCGTTAATCCGATATTAACGAGGCCGCAAACAGAAGCAAGCCCATGACTGATGACAGCGCCGGTGAATGGCGGCCGCGTGTCATCGTCTCCGAACATTTTCCGGAGGGCGGGTGCGCGGGACAGACGAAGTGAGGCGAGGCGAGGCGAGGCGAGGCGAGGCGTGAGCGCGCGAGGGCGAGGAAAAAAAGCAAAACCGATTAACGTACAATCGGCGCTAATTGCGCGATTAATATTTGATTTGCGCCGCGTCGCGACACGACCTCTCTCTTTCTCTCTCTCTCTCCCCCTCTCTCTCTCTCTTGTTCTCTCTCGCTCTCCCGGTTGCCGCGGTCGGTCGATCGATGCCGTAGATTTTGTGTCACGGCGGCTGGCTGATTCCCTTTTAATTAGTTCGGGTTTTGTAGTTTTCGAACGCGTCACGCGCCGATTGCGACGCGTGTATCGCGGGGGGTAGGGAGGGATCGCGATCGCCGGTCATTTGCCCCCGCACCATCGCATCTCGCATTCCGACACAGTGATTCGATTAAAAAGCCATCCACCGTAGCTTTTGTTTGCCCGCTGGTTGACCAAGTCGCGGCGGAAAAAAATCCGTTCCAGGGACGACGATGTGGCCACGATTTTCTGCGGGTTTTTCACTTTCGAATATTATAATTTCACTAGATATCGGGCTCGCGTTACACCACCGGCCACCGGCGACCGAGAACTCGACGGCCGAAATATTAATACATACCGGCACGCTAGGCTCGCTCGAAAAATGACTGCGTCGGAGCTCGCGCACGCACCTCGACCGCGGATGCCCCGAACGTTTGTTTTGGAATCGCGTGGTCGACTGGCGGCCGCCGCCGTTCAATATCGTCCTGCGAGTAAATAAACACGCGTACGTACACGCGAACGTCCGTAACGAACGGCGATTGTCGCGCCGGGACCGTGTTTACAGGTCGACGGAGGCGAAAAGGCAAGGCTCCGTGGAGCGCGCCGTGAATTTTGCGTTCAGCATCCTCGCTGGATTCTCACCTGCACGAAGCTCGGTGGAAGGTGACTAAGCGAGCCGAAACGGCGTGCTGGGCTTGTCTCCTAGGCGCACGTGGACGAGTATTATTTTCCCGGGCGACACACTGCATTTTCAGTCAATCCACGCCGAGTCCTGCGCTCCCACGGGGCGAGACATTGTTTTCCTCAAAGTTCCCTGTGTCGTCGTCGTCGCACGCTCGCTCCGGCGTCCCTCGTCGTTGTTCTACAACACAAACGTACTCCCGCGAGATCCACCGCGAGCACACATCGGAGGAGAGACTGAGCCAGAGCGGAGAGGAAAGAGAGAGAGAGAGAAAGAAAGAAAGAAAGAGAAAGAAGGATAGAGTGGAAAGAGAGAGAGAGAGAAAAAAAACAAAAGCACCGAAACCGGAGGAAAAGCCGGGATGCTCGGTTTCGGCCCGGAAGTTTCCAAGTTCACCGCGAGCTATTTCTCGAGTACGAGACGAGTTTTACGAGAGCTGGACCCAGGTCTGCCTCCTGTCCCGTCGCCGCTCCGCGCCGCGCCACGCCGCGCCACGCCACGCCACGCCGACCCTTTCCCTCCTCTCTCGCTCTCTCCGGTGCGCTCAGGTGTTCTCGGGCCTCGTTCCACCTACGTCGATTCCATCCTTTCTTCGCGTTCTCGCGTGGCCAATGCTCCTGCAAGATCACTCCTCCTCCAGCCGTTGTTGCCAGATCCTCTCTGGAGCACCGATCGCACGATCAAAAAGGATACACACAGCCACTGGCCGCCCCGTTCCAGCTAGCAACGGATCCTCTCTCTCTCTCTCTCTCTCTCTCTCTCTCCTGGTCCTCGTCTACTTGGCTCGCGATCGACCAGATCCTATGGTCTTTTTCCCGCCGTCGACCAGCATCCTCTCTGTTTATCCACATTCCACCCTTTGTTCTTCCTAAATCGCACCAAAGGCAAGACCCACTTCCTAGAGCTCCTCTTCCCACCTATTCCGTCTACCATCGTCCTGGCCACCGTTAGTCCCCCCCTCCCCCTCTCCCCCCGTACCCTTCTGTTCTCGAGACACCAGTGGTTTCGCTTTCGGTTGCACGATATTGCCGCAATGCAGTGCTAGTCCCTAGTTTTCCACCGGCGAAACGAGATCGTCCTTTTATTTGCGTCGCTGTACACGCTCAGCCTCTTCCTCACCCTTCCCGCGAACGGATCCGACGTGATTTCTCCGACGGTTCCCCGTCGGATCACGTCGCGATTTAGACGCTTGAACTCCGGTTTCCGTTACTGCTGCCGCTGCTGCTGCTGCTGTTGCTGGCAGATTGTATTTTCGGTTCAATTTCATGGTCGCGGCGCATTCTAGTCGAAACAACACACCCAATAAGGCTCATCCGACGTCTAAGCCGAGAACAGCTACAGCTAGGTGTTAGAGGCGTGCGAGAACCCGAAAATGTCGGGTCCAGACGGATCGAGTATTTTATTCGGGATCGGGTTCTCGAAAATTTCCGAAGCACATTCGGGATCTCTGGACAATTTTACAGATTATTCACGGGAATTCTGAAAATTCTCGGGAACCTCGACGTATTCGAGAATACCAAAATTCTCGAGAACCCGACCCGCCCCAACTATCGGATGCTCGAATTTTTCGGGTTCTCGCACAGTTCTACTAGGTGGTAATTTGTTCACGAGTGGACACTGTGTTGAGGGTCACTCGAGTGACCCGAGTGTGCCGATAGTATTTCTCGAGAAATATTATCGAGAACAACTCGGGAGAGTTTTATTCTCGAATGTGTGTCTAGCTTGTCGGACGGCCAAGTAATCTGTATAAGATAGCCATCGCGAGTTTGTAATTTTGCATGCTGTTGGAAAATGGTGGATTAAAGACCGTAGATCGCAGATTGCGTTGAGTGGCACAGACTTGGTTGTAAATGACCGAAATTTCTTTGTAATAATATTTCTGCCGGAGCCACGACGATGTTCGGGCACAATTATCTTGGAATCTGGCCGGGGTCTGCGTGGAATTTGTAATGCCGCTGCCATTCCGTCTCGGATGTGCTTTAACTTTCTATGTTTCTCATTTAACTTGTTCCTACGGTATTGCTGCGTTACGCGGCGGAAATGATAAATTACGGACGCGCGTCGTGGAGCGGGTTCGAGATTTATTGATCCATGGTAAAACTTCCTGAACGCTCGGTTGATGGTAAGGCAGACGCGCCAAGCTCCCCCGCTGTAGTATCGATCGTTGGTGGAACGATCGTCGTATCGATCGAACGACAAATATGCGCGTACGTCGATAAATCCGATCCTGATCATTTATTACGCGTGTCTTTCCGTCGTCGATCATTAAAAATCTAGCACGGTGATTTATGAATCTTCATCGATGCACGATATAAGAAAACGCAGCGACATTTCGGAAGCAAAAATTAATTTGAAGTTGAACGATTTTGTATTACCCCGTAATTATTGAAATTGTAAAAATGTCAACACTGTATTTACCGGAAGCCTACTAATAGGACTTTCGATCATTTTGCTGTACCACAAGGATGCTTATAAATCTTCTTTTAGGTAATAATAGCAATCGGAATGATTAAGTTACGTTACTGGGGGTGAATTTTTTGTTTATAATTTAAGTTGCTATTGCAGTTGAAAGATTTATTAAATTTTTTTATTGAAGCACGTATCGTAAGGAAGATCGCGTAAAATCTAAATGAATTAATTCTTGTAATTTTTTTATAGGAGAACGCATATGTGTCACTACTAGTGCTCGGTAGGTTTATTGTTAACACGTTAACTGCCACGTCAGTCACATATGACTGACAGTGATTTTTGACTGGGCTTAGAAATTCATTTTTATTATGCGACATCCAGATAAACCGAATTTTATTGGAATCCTTCGAATTCAAAAGGGTCAAGACAACGTCCCCTATAATACATTTTAAATTTCTAGTTTTGGTTTCATTAATTAAACTACTCTGATTTTGTAAGAATTTCTGGGGTTGACGTTTGGCGCTTAACGTGTTAAGTATTAAGAAATATTAAAATGAAAATCGTAGAAAATCCGAACGAATACTGTTTTGCCATTTTCATAAGGCCTTGCAAATTGCCAGTGGCTCTATAATATGTTAAGTCAACAAGATCTTCAATCGCCGTGCGGAAAAAGGATAATTCCGCAAGAACTGATTAAATGTGCTGTTCGTATCGCGAAATGTCGCAGGAAATTCTTAGCTGCGGATCGGAGATTTTTAAAGACTGGGAAACGACCGCTAATGGGTGTCGCGTTAAGAATATCCTCGTAACAACCGAGTCAATTAATTGTTGCGAGTTATCCGGAGTTTTCATCCGCCGCTAGTCCATTATTAAAGCAAGATTTCATCTCGTTCGCCTAGAGCGGTCGGAGAAATTTCCTCCGCTTACTCCTCCCACCGGAACGATCGTGTCGCGGCGCGGCGGCTCGGTGCCACGGAAAATTTGCTGTTACTCCGTATTGTACACAATCCCATATAATATGGCACACATTAGCATGGTGAAGTGTCTCTTCCGGGCGGTGAGTCGCGAATTTCCTGGGCGTCATTATCCCGGCCAGTTTTTCACCGTCGACGGCTGAAATGGAATCTCCCGGCCGGCAGTAATAATCGGGGAAAGATCACTTAATGGCCCTTTAGGATAAGAGCCCCACCGCCGCCATTCGCACCTCCGCGAATCCGCTGGCAGCGCCTAACAAAATTGCCGCATTATGTCGTTTAACGCCCTCGGAAATACGACGCATCGTGAACGGGAGAGAATAAAAGTTGGCCGGAGGAGGAGAACGGGGGATAGGATGTTGGACAGAGAGAGGGAGAGAGAGAGAGGGAGAGAGAGAGAGGGAGAGAGAGAGAGAGAGAGAGAGGGTGAAAAGGGACGGGGAAGAGAAAATTACACGGGATGTCCGTGTGATAGAGCGGTGTGACGCGACGCTATAATACGGGGAAAGGTGTCAGCGAGTGCGAACAAGCAGGGCCGAGGATCGCGCTGCATAATAGATGCAGCCGGCCGCGCTTTAGTGCAAACAGGAACAAATTTCTCGGTGCACTCGTTGCAACAATTGAATCGGTAATCAAGCCGGTCCCGATAATCGAATCAGCCCGGGTACACGCGTAATTGAAATTTCGCAGTCGACCACTGCAAACATCCCCTCCCGAGCCCCGCCACGGTCCTCACCTCCGTCCGGACCAAACACGTCGAAATTGCCTTCGCGAATTTTCAATCGGTCCTCTCGCAAAATGTTGGTACCGCCGCCGCCGCGCCGCGCCGGAACGGACGATCTTACAAATTGTCGCCGATGGGAAAAAAAATCTATCGATCGTCACGCTGCTGGTGCGCCAGGTACACCAGAACCGCCGGGGGATGATCGATAGCGACGTCGATGCGCACGGTGCGCACCGTCGCGCGGTATAATTCGACGCGACGCGTTTCACCGCGCGAAATCGTATTTCCAGGAACGAAAAGTCCGGACGCGCCAACGGCATGTCAAAAACAGCCCTGTCTGGCCGCCCGCGCTGCGAAATCGCGGACACCGTGTCGCTCCGGCGAGTTTTCTCGGATCGACGGACGGGAAACTGCCGTGAACTGGGGGAACATTGACAAGTTTTTGTAACATTTTGCCTAGCAACACGGAAATTATTCCTTTCCCTTCCGCCCGGCACTTTCGAGTGCCATTTTTACGAAAATTAACCCGCAATCGTGCCTCTATCTCTAACAGGTTCAACCGTTTGCTTTGCAACATCGAAACAGTGATGTTCAGCTTCAATAATACGTATGTCATTAATGTAACAGGAAGGATTGTTAAACATAATTATCAGAATGACTTTTCAGTACTTTTCGACTCGATATGAAAACGTGATTGCGGATTTATCTGCAGAATAAAAATTGTCTCCATCAATTGCAAAACAAAGGAGCCAAACAAAAATGATCTTCTATCTTTAATGGCTTTAGAAAGTTGAAAATTACATACCAATATCCTGTAATTCTTCTAATCTCTCTATCGCGTTGATTCTCTCCTACTAATTTTTCTAGTCCAGTGATTATACATGAGATGGTTATATACAGGGTGGTACACATGTTCTTACATTAATTTCCTTTAAAATAAAATTCTGTTTTGTTGATCTCGACATATATTCTTCTTTTTCTAGTAACGTCACAAGGCATTGAGAAGATAAAGTTACTGCAACTCGGTGTAAAAAATATAGCATGCTTATTAGCACAGCGACTATGCAAAACTGTTGTTCCTTTGTCCGTCGATTCTGCTGTCAATACTTTAGTTCGTGGAAACCGGAGTGTATTTTCGCGATTTCGCGAGCTCGACGGATAATGGTGTCGCGCGTACAAAACGGGCACGGGATCGCGAGAGGATGCGAATTAATTATCGTCGGATAAAATGAGCATTTAATTAGCGCGGACGACTGAATCGGGGGTTCTTATTCGCGCAACGGTGTCACAGACGGAAGAATTTTCTTCGAGCGGATCTCATTTCGCCGACTATGAATAAAGAGCCCGGTTGCCGGGGGGTGGCGAGAGCGACGAAGGCGCGGACTACACCGTTCCCGTCGCTGTTTCGCGTAAATTGACCCTGAGGAAGCCAGCATTTCTGTAAACTACTTTCATTCCGTCCCTTTTGTGCGCCGTCCGCCATGGCTCAGTCTGAAAGGAGCCCGCGCGGATCTATGGAAAACTGCACGGTCCGCGGAGTCGCGCGGGCGCATTCACGCGCGGCTCAATATCAATTGTGAACAGTAATTATCAGTGACGGCATTGTCGTTGACTAGAGGCGGGCTTAATAATCGGCCGGTCATGGTTCCCCAACGGCTGAAGAAATCGTGCGACGCCAGCGAATCATTCCCGCGGCTCGCAGACTCCGGTTGGCGATCGAGCTTCCTTAATTACTGGGATCGCTTAAATTCCTCGAGTGCCGCATTGGCCAACTGTGTCCCGCTAAACCGCGCCACTTAACACTTCGGGGACCAACGCGCCGTGAAATTGATCACCTGATCTTTTAATAACGACGAAGAGGGTTCGACCGATCGCCCGGCTAACAGCAATTATTGGGTTGACGCAATAGCGTTTGCGACTGCCTTATCGAAGTTTAAATACGTATGTTATGTTCTATTTGCAATTTGGGCCAAATGTCGAGTCACGATCGGTAGACTGAGGATTTTGTGCATTTATTGTAAAAATGGTAGATTAAATACGAAAATTATTTGAGACACTTCAGGCGGGGAATAAATGTCTAAGTAGACTTTTATTTATTTATTTTATTTTTACCTTCATTTTGAATTAAGATCCACAATCTAAGCTTTCACTTCTTTTGCAATCTGCTTCGATAATAGTCCTAATTTCAGCATTTTCGGTTGCAGCAGGACGTTTGCAGAACAGAAATCGGTAGATGGAGCTTCACATTTTTCATTGAGATTCTGTGTGAACATAGTGACATATGATGTCGCTTCGGAAGAATTGCCAAGATTAAATTAAGTAGAATTAAATAAATTAAACCAAATACGCGACGCTCTGTGGACGGAGGCCTTAAAATCGCAATTATTTTAACACCAACGCAATGTTTACACTTACGTGGTATCGCAGGCTCGCATTTGTTTACTCACAAGTTTTACGCGTGAACGAAGAGGATATTCTAAGGTCAGTTCACCCGCGCCATTTCGTAAACAACTCCTGATAGAACTCTCTCGCGTCCTATACGTTCTGTCCACAATTTCTCGGCCACTTCTACGATAAATTGAATTGGTATTGCAGGAAGTCCATAACTCAGTATCCCGCCCCCCTGAGACATAACACCATTGGGAAACTGTTTCTTTAGCAATATCAGATGCAATCTAGAATTTAAAGGAGACTGTATTTTTTTTTTTTTTTTTTAGTCAGTCTTGTACCTTCACTTCCGCTTGAAAGTGGAAAAAAACTATTTCCCAGAACGGTTTACTGAAGGTAGAGGATAGAGTCTTCGATTTACCAACCCGGTTGGCTTCGCTCTGGCTGCAGCAAGGCGTTTAGGATATCTCGAGCAAGATAAACTGCGGAGAAACTTTCCTCTTTCGCGTCGATCTCTAATTCATTTACCGTCGAGCACGTGTTACCGTGATCAAGGTATAAAAATAGACCGTGTGCGTTACTTTGCCGACCTAGGAAATCAGTATTGATTCCAGTCTTTTCTTTTCATTAACTCCTAGCACTTATCAGTCAGGGTATATCAATGGGAAATAAGTGAAAAGAGTTTCATCATCGATGTGAATACATTTATAATGTTTGGAGGACATGAGGAGACATTGGGACTTGGAACATTTATGCTAATTGCTGGAGATTTAAACTGAGGATACTTTCAAAATAAAACTGAGCCTCTGTTATCCAAACTCGGGTACGTAAAGCCAGTTGTTCCACACGTATCCGAATATTTCACCTAAAATTGTTTGGTAAGCATTAGTTCAATGTTGAGGAGAGAAGGGCGGTGACTTAAGCGATAATTATAATAAAATGAAAATATGAGGTGAAATATTTATTTAAAGATATGTTTCATGAGCTTCAATTATTCATTTATTCGTGCAATAAAAAAATTAGAAAACTTTAGAAAAATTAAAAAGATATCTTTGGCTACCATAACTCTAGCCATAACTCTGGGCAATAGTGGTCATCTTGCGGGCAATGTAATTGAACAATTTCTTACATTCTGTACAGACGATATTACGTCTATCACGCTTTCGAAGACGTAAATAAAAAAATTAAAAACTGAAGGCGTGCCATTTTGTGATAATAATACTGACCACCACTGTCAGCTGGACGCCATTACCCTACTCTCACCTCAATATTAAAGATGTATTAAAAGCGATTCTCTATTATCCGAACCGTCCAGAGTACATCCAGTAATAAGACCTCGGACACGTGCAGACTAGTTTAAGTATCTGCACTCGAAACCATCTTAACTCCAAAACGAAACATTTTTTCCGACCTAGAATATTTCCCTTCTATATATACAGGGTGATAAAAAAAGCATTCAATATTTATATGGTATATAGGATACACTGTACTAAGTAAAAAAGCTGTAGTAAACGTAGGTCGAAAGGTCAACCGTTTCTGAGATACACTGAAGTAAGCATCGCATGAGATGGAAGTAAGTTGATCATAATGCTAGCAAACAATAATGTTCATATCTCAGAAACGGTTGACCTTTCGACCTATGTTTATTCAGGCTTTTTTACTCAGCACAGTGTGTTCTATATACCATAGAAATATTGAATGGTTTTTTTACACCCTGTATCGAAAGGCCAGTAGTAAATGAATCATGAAGTTAGCAAGCAAAAATGTTTGTATCTCAGAAACGGTTGACCTTTCGACCTATGTTTACTAAAGCTTTTTTACTCAGTACAGTGTATCCCATATACCATATAAATATTGAATGCTTTTTTTTTAACACCCTGTATTTTTTCATGCTATACATACGAAATTGGTGCAATTTACTCGTACAGTACTGAAGTGCTCAGTAATTTATTAACCCTTTGCACTCGAGTGGTGACTCTGAAGCACCACTAGAAATTATTGTAGCATTATTTCAAAGAAATCACAAAGAATATTACAAAATATTTGTTACATTACAAAATTTGTATTCAATAGATCACTAAACATTTAAATATTATATGTGGAAATCGGATCAGTTTCGTATGAAGGAAATGAAAATATTCCAGGACGGAAGAAAAATTTAGTTTTAGATTGAAAATAGCGCCAAGTGCAAAGGGTTAAATGCAAATAAATTTAATAATGTAAAAAATATTTTGAATAATGATACAGGAATTTTTAGTGGCGCCTTACAGTTGCCATTCGAGTGCTAAGGGTTAAGTATCCGCACGTTGGAGGTGAACTTGTTTGATAAACATCAATTTGCCTGGCGAATCACTACCGTTGGAACTTGTCGGCTATCCAAACTGCCTTGTTCGCCGACATATTGGTACACGCGACACGGTACATTGTCGGGCCTGCTCTCCTGTCCGGTTGTTGGCGTGACACCGGCTCGGCTCGGCGCGGCTCGGCGCACGCTAAAAGCTGTCGGCGCTCGGACAGAGGCAGCAGCGTAGATTCGCTATCTGGATTTTACGCGATGAATTCGATCCGCGCGATGGCTGCTCAGGGCGGTTTTTCCACGGAGCAGTTACACGGCAGTCGAACCGGGAGGAAACCTCGTCGCCTCCTATTCACCTTGTGTGCCGCGGCGCCCGGCAGCATCATTCCCCCAGCAGTTTTTGCGTGGTGTAAACACAAAACTCGCGTCACGAGGAGGAGAGACAGAGGGAAAGAGAGGCGTGTATTGCGGACCTTCCCGGCGTGTACACAACCTATCTGCCTTACGGAGAAACTCTACGCAGGCGGCGGAGGGGTTTTTTTTTTCTTCTGAAGACGCGACACAGGGAATGTGTAATACGCGGAACAATGCTCGACACGCTTTCCTGCAACTCCACTTACATTCACGTATCCCGTCCGCTCCATTATCTTTTCAGAAACCGTCCACTTTGTGCCGTTTCCACGGGCGGACCGTGTGTCGTGCATCGTCCGCCATCAGAAAAGTAGCTTAACTCACCCCTTCCCAGCTTCCCCCGTCCCCCCAACGTTCTCTCTCTCTCTCTCCCTCTCTCTCTCTCTCTTTCATCGTCCTTCACTATTAACAAATGTACACCCGCCGGTGTGCGAGTATTAGGACATTTATTGGATTTGTTGAAAATGTTCAATCGATGCTGCGCCGCCCGCGCTGGCTCTTTGATATTGTATATGCAAAGATACATACGCGGGTGCATATCCATACCATTTCGTGTTTTCTGTTTGCGTGTGTTTTGTCGAAACTTATCTGCGGATCAATTTATCGACTACACCGAGTCCTATCGCCCAGGATGTTTACCCCTGCCATGGGAAAATGGATTAAAACGGTCATTCATGCAGTTTTATCGCGTGCGAAATGGTCCTGATGAATTAGCCGTTGATATACAAATTCGGGTTGAACGCAATTTTTCATGTTGCTTGTTGGTAAACTCAATTCTTCGACTGTATCTCACAAGAGTTTTGTTAATGAACGTCATTGGTTAAAATTGTGTAGACACTCTTTAACGCTATGCTTACAGAGCTCTAAAACTGACTATTTTATATTACTTTATAAAAATAACAACAATGTGTTTATCCAAATTTTTAGATACTCTTTAAATAGTATTCACCCAAAGAAATAAATTTGGGGAATAATTCCTCATAGATAAATCTTTACAATCTCAATAATTAAATATATTAGACTCCGTCATTTGGACAGGTCCCGTGAACCTAGTGTTAATTGTTGTTAAGACACAGAACCTAACGTTAAACCTACCGGACCTTAAAAGGTACATATTGCTTTATAAAAATGACCAGATTTAATTTATTTAGACTTTGTGCGGTTCTTACCGTAACGTGTTCTCTATCAAATATATTCATCCAATCGTGTCTTACGAAAGCATTTTTTGTGATTTCAATAATCGTGAAATAAAAAATCTGCTACCGATCATTTTGAGTGATGGTGTTGAAAACGCAGGAACCTCGAGTGGCTAATTGCCAACGATGGTGAAGGGAAGGGGAGTACATCGAATGAAGTTTAACCGGCGATCTTTTTCCCGTGGACGCGGGATCGAGCGATTTATATTGACCTCTTTTTTCGATCGAGATCGGCGATTCGTTCCATTGCGACTGCGGGACGAGTTAGGATATTCGGTGGAAGTTGACGTGGCGAACACCGCCGTCGAAAATTTATCAGCGGCCGTAAATCAGCCGGTGTAACGCGACCGTTTAAATCGCCCCCGCGGATTTATGCCTCGGCATCCGGACGGAGAATTTATATTCGGACGATCGAATGCGCGCCGATTCGGTGACCGTCCAGCGAAATAAACCGATCAGGCGTGAATTCGTTATAAACTGGCTCGGTTATGAATTCATTTCCACGGCCGTTCGTCGTCAAAGACGGAAAAAATTCGTATTAATTTCACCGAGGATGGTGGGGGGGAATTTATTTCATTATATCGGGCATCGGGAATAATATATATCGGCTCGGCAGACTGTGTAACGGACAGAAACGACGAATAAGAATTTACTCGTCGACCGGGCGATTTTTTTTTTTGTTTTTGTTTCCCCTCGACGAACCGTTTGCTTGATTTAACTGTTTTCCGCCGTATTGAATGCCCGATCGAACGGACACGACCGGGCGCGATCCAGGACAACGTAAACAAAAACATCGAGCATGGAAGATTGAGTTATACACTAAATCGTGTCGTTCGCGTTTAAGTGCGTCTAATCAGCGGGTAATGGCCTGTAAAGTGAGAGCTGGTGCTTTGCCCGCACGCTAAGAACGGGGAGCTGCAGGAAAGATTTAGAAGAAAATGCGAGTCTGCGGCGTAGAACGAGTTTTTGTGCGATTCTTGCAACTCCGTATTAAAGCAACATCGTGTTCGAGGACTCCTTTTGCGCTTGTATTAAACACTTTGCTGAAGAAACGAAGGAACATCACTATATTCTGTATGTATCACTGTGTAATCTTGTTTGATAAAGAAATAATTATATTCGATCATCGACAAATACACTAGAAATTAATTTCTTGTCCGCAAAGCATTAGCACAAGAACCAACGATCCTTTATATTTTAACTACGAATTTTCACGAGTAGTCTGTACAACTGCAAACATTTGTAGCTGCAAAAGATCTGTTCGATAAAAAAATAATCTTTTCTTCAAACACTGATTACGGAAAACGAGATCCTTTTAAATTTATTTAATTATGGGTACGCCAATTTTCGGGGAACTTTTTCACAGGTATAGGGGGAAAGAGGTTCAATAAAAAAGCCGACATAAAACGTTTGCTCGACGGGGCTTCAGGTTTGCCATTTGACATATTAGACCATGAATCACGCGAAACCAGTTGCAGGGACCGGGGACGCATGATCCGACAATTGTTCCCAAGAGCCGTGCGGAAGAAACCGAAATTACAGCATTGGAATAATGGACAGCAACAAAACCTAATGTCCCCGTCGGATGCATTAGCCTCGGGAGTACAAAAACACCTTGCTCGTTATTCTTTCACGTAATGCACAAGTGGCGGGCAACTCGCATAAAATCTTCCCGACGATGTCCTTTGTTCCCGCGAGCACAATGTTAGAGGCAGCCGTGTTTAGCGACTCGATGCATGCGATTGCATTATTTCAGAACCGCGTGGTAGCATCCAGCCGCCATTATGAATAATGAAATACGTAACTGTTTCCAGGGACCGTTTCCGGTCGGCCAAAGGGGTTTATGCGCCCGGCGAAAGAGTAATGGATAATCCCGTAACGAAATTTATGAAACAATCTGCATAATTTCCTCCGCGGCGCGGAAGCGATGAACCGGGGATTACGGGGTGCGTCGATAAACGCGTGCCGCGTCGCACAAGCGTCGTCGGGTCAAAGTTCTCTCTCTCTTCGATGGGTTTCGAGTGGCTGTTCGGTCGAGGCCGTTATTTCATTGCGGCCATCAATATCCTTTTTTCATCGAGTGCGTGTCACCGGGAAGACTGACAACCGGCCGGTGACGACGAGAGAAAAAACGTCGGAGCCGGTGGTGGCTCGTCTACGTTCGCGCGAGTTTCCATTGTCGTGAAACGTTCAGTCCCGGTGCTGTCTCTCCTCGGCTCTCCGTCCCTCTTCCTCTCTCTCTCTCTCTCTCTCACACTTCTTCTTCTCTCTCTTTCTCTCGTTCGAAGGTCTCGCACCACCTCTCGGTCCCTCCATTGACAGTTCGAACAGAGGCGAAGTGTCGACGATGGTCGGGGCGCCGATTCGAATCTCGTACTCAAACGCGGACTCCATTCATGGGAGCATAATGGGCTACGGAGGAGAATGGAGGGACCACGCACACGCGTTCACGTGTGTACGCGGCCGTGACGGTGCGAGAGCTTTTGCCGTTGCGAACGGGATAGGTCCTGCAGACACGGGAGAGAGAACTGCTACGTCCACTGCGACGACGAAGTCGACGGCGACGATGCGACGTGCTCGCTCGCAAAAACGGAAACCCGACGTTGATACACGCCACCGTTCCCGCCGCTGAATTTCCCGTTCGCGTCTCCGATAAATCCTTTATTAACTGTCGAGCGTTGAAGCGCGCAACTTACCGCCGGATGCTGCGAGGATCGAATTTTCCTCCGAACGACGACGCGCGCCAACCATGGATCCCTCCCTGCTGTGCGGCCAACGATAAACGTCCGACGATATCGGGACGAACAATACAGTACTATAGTTCAAAAAACAAGCTCCTACACTTCCGCTCCCGGGAGAATATTTTTTTGTTAAGCACTTGAAACCCTTCTGGGTTTATTTCGCTTTACAGGAATAATATAAGTGGGTACAATAATATAGAATACAGAAATAATACAAGAAGAATACAATAATAATACAAGTGAATACAATAACAATGTTCGTTAACACTAAATATGCAGATTACAATTTTTGAAAAAAGAATGAATACTAACACAAGCTTCAATATTTGGCTTCGCTATGAGTGTGTCTGCATTAAGAGGTAGTCGAAGGCCTAAGTAGGGCATTTGTTAGCTTGCGTCTTTGTGGATTATATAATTCGCATTGCCATATTATATGATCAAGGGTTTCGCAGTCCCGATTGCATTTGCGCTGGCTATCATTGATAATACCTACCCGCGCTAGTGAAGCAGCCAGGTTATAGTGATCGGAACGCATTTTGTTAACTGTAACAATAAAGCTTCTCCGTAGTTTTAAATGGGCGAACCAGGGAACAGAGCTTTCATTAAAAAATTTTTGAAAGAATTTTTTACCCTTAAAGAAACCTTGGTTTTTTATAAGTACGAAAGTACGATCCTTGACTTGTTTTTTAAACTTCTCAAATAAATCAGTTTACAGTGTTCATTGACGTTGTCGACTTAGCTGCCCTGTCCGCATTTTCATTGCCTTGAATTCCGATATGCGACGGAATCCAAAACAATTTAACAAAGCTGTTATGATCATTACTGATCAAGAAATTGTATTTTCTTTTGATTTCAAGGATTTATGGGTTAGTTTTAATATCTACTTTGGTGCTTTCCAAAGCCTGGAGCGCACTGAGAGAGAATATAATGGATTTAGTAGTTATTGTTAATACTAAACCTACCGACACTTCTTGTATACCTGTTCCTATCGGGCGTGGTCAAAATGACCGGTCCCTAAAAACTAGATAATAGTCAGTTTGTTGCTGAATGAATTAGTAGACGAACAACTTCCATAAAATGACGACAGAAATTTATTTTCATATTAAAACTTTTTTTTAAATTTACTTATTTATACAGGTCGCATCAACAACTAGGTCATTAGCAACCACAGATATTATATCATAATGTTACATTATTATATCTTTGTACTTAACATATAAGTCACTTATAAGTATACTGAGGAGAACAAATTTTGTACTTGTTATACGTATACAATATTACAAAGTGTGAAAAATTTTTGTGAATTTTAGAAATTTTAAAACTTGGTCTATATTCGACTTAACATTGAAACAATCACTTAAATTGTTGGGGACATATTAAAACTTGTTTCCCATATTTTTACTCATAGATCCCAGATACGAGTTTGTATGATTTTCAACTAAATATGCTTTCGACCCTCAATTTTGAGGGCTGTTTTCACCCCCCACAGTGTAGACGATTTTTCTACGAACTAACTCTCACAAAAGTTTCATCAAAATCGGTTTGTGTAACTTCAATATGTTCCCATGTAAATACAGAACGCTCGGTTAAAAACCGAAAACTGCTCGGTTAAATTTACACGAGTCTCTTTTCTCCCACACTTCACTTGTTGCCTTGAGCTCAGCGAAGCTATTGCAGTAGACAAGGATAGAGAATACAACGTAAAGAAAGTAAACGAAAAAAGATGTAAGAATTTAATTGATCGATCCCGAACTGATGTAAATTTAACCGAGCATTGCGGAACACTTTGTATCAGTTGAGATTCTTCCTGTCTTCCCTTTCCAAACCCTCTGCAATTCCTTTCTATCTAACTATCAAGTTATAATTCGGCTCAGTTACTAACTACGCCCTGTATAATTTAATTTTTCAAGAAAAATATTTCCAACAAATCCTTCTCCACAGTTAAAAAACTACAAGTGATGAGATGTTGAGCTTACCCGCTTGCACTACTATTTGTTTTGTGATTATAACGATTAGAAATTCATCATGGTTCAGAATTTCATAGAAAGAAAAGATAGTTTATATTTATCGTATGCCTATGTTTTCTCAAAAGGATATATATCAACAAAAACAAAGTAGAATTTTATTTCGGTTTAAATTAACACTAAACCTACCACGGTGAAAATTACCGGTTTTCTATTTCACGATTATTGAAATTATAAAAATGTTTTCATAGGAAATTGACTTCTTTATTTAAGCACATATTTATATTTATTGTATGCTAAATAGAAACTAAACAGAATTTTATTTCGGTTTAAAGGGAATTAATAACATACATATTTATTAGACTCTGTTCAGAATCTTATCAGACTCGATATTGTAGGGCAAAATGTTCTGAAGATTAACACTTTCAACAGCTAACAAAGCAACGAGAAAGTAGAAAGTGCTGCCCCGTCTATTTCGCTCTCAACGAGGATTAGATCGAGCAAAGATTGGCAGATCAGGTCAATCGAGCGTAAGCCGAATCGGTTCTAGCTCGTGCGAAAGAATTTATCGCTCGCGAAGGGATTAGATGGCCGTGTCGCGTCGCTTCGTAGCGAATCGAGCGACAAATGAGTCATTTGGTTCCAGCAGTGGCAATTGGATTTTCGTCAAGTTGGCCCCTAACCCGGGTGGAAGCTTCAATCGCGCTCCGGCTAAAGTGACTCTTATTGCTTTCTTTTAATTTGTGACTGCTCACACGTGCGCCCGGGATCCTCCCCTTCGCTGTCACAGCCGCCCGCGAGAAACTCCGTGTCTCGCGTCCGATTCGATTGTCGGCTAATGTCATCAGCCGGGAAGGGAAATCGGGTCCGGTTGGTGTTCCCGATCGTCGGCAACTGCTCCCCGAACGGCAACCGAATCGGTTCGTCGTCCTCTCACGGAATCGGTCCTCGAGCCGTCGAAACGTGTAACGACCATTCGGAACGGTAACGAAGAGCAAGTTCACCACCCGCGGCGACCAATTACCCGAGGGGAGACCGAAGAATTTTCAGGGGGCTCTCGTCGACGCATTGTGTCTACAAGATCGTTATTTCTTGTCGATTTCGTGCGTACCGCCGCGACTGCCGTTGAATACCGGCACAATTACGCGATCCCCACGTCGCGACGGGGGTAATGGGAACGTTTATTCTCTTCTTAATACCTCAATATTCCACCGGGTGTTTCGTATTTTTCTCATAGCGGTTCAGCGGCGCTCGTTATCGATTTCACACTTCCGGTGGTTTCCCGCAGCTTCCCATCCGATATTCCAGATCGATTTACATTCTCCCAAGATTGAACCTTAATAGACATCGCGAAATGTTCCACATCGAATTTTCCAGTGGTACGTTCGTGCCGCTCGGGTAATCTCGAACGGTCACCAGGATTTCGTAACTACTTTTGCGCCAGGAAAGTTGGCTCTCGCGGAAATTGCGCAACGCTTTCGGGACAAGGATACTATCTCCCGACCGCATTCCGTTAATCTTCATTTCCTGCTTTCCTTCCCGAATACAGGGCGCAGCTTGTGAAAGTTTAAAATGCATAATTCAAGGGGCAAGTCCGCCTCGTGGAAACAAGATATCCCCGCTCATTTGAAGCCAGATAAGGAGAGGTTACGGGTCCCGAGATACCACGATAAAATCCGCGGCCGGTCGCTCGCGGAACGATCAAGATCGTCCTTTTTCTCTCCCGGTCCTGGGGCTCGTTTCCGCGCGGGTTCGCGATCGCAATTTCCACCGACATTTTCGCCCGGGCGCGGGCCGCAACGCGTCGTCTCGATCGAAGCGACCGGTAAAACCACTAATGCCGCTTCCATTATAATGTCACATTCGATTTGGCATATCCGCGGAGGTATTCGCCGTTCGACAAGCACCCTCTCCCAATGGGACGCAGCCATAGGGGGAGGGGGGCTCTCTCGCAGAGGCGGACGCCGCACCGAACACCGCTCAAATTTCACCGGGCGGCAATTTCAAGACCGTGCGTGCACATCGGGCAGCGATCGCGGGTTACGCTCATTCATATTCATTGCGTCAAAGTTGGCCGCGGCTGTCGCGCGTATTTACGCTCCGTTGCCGGACAGGGTTCGTCTGGCGATCATCTTTTCCACGCTCGTCGATCGCGCGCATTTATCTTGCTTGATACGGGGGCCAGATAGGCCCAGTGTTCAGTGGTTTTAAAGAAAGTCCAAGAGTGCAGTTGGTATAATATCTTGGATTAAGAGTGGTGATACCGTCTGGGGCACTGATCTGAAATCGTGCCTATCTACAGTATTTTATCATGGGAGGAGGATTCTATCTAGGGAAGGGGAAGAGATCGTCTCTGACAGGTCTGGACAACTGGTGGCTCGCGAGCCACACGAGAGTCCCCCCACCATGCTCCTATGGAGTGTGGAAGAGGGGAGCGTTGGGTTAGGATCCTATAGTAGGTTGTCTCCAAGAGAGATGAAAGCACAGCGGGGTAATATAAAGTGGCCAGTGGTGGGGGAACCTACACACTGGTAGTGGGGGTAGTGAAGCGACGGCGGGGAAGAAGTTGCCTGATGTAGGAGAACGAAATAGAGGAGGGTCTCGGGTTGGGAAGGGGAGGAGGAGCTCTAAGGAAGGAAAAGGGTGCAGAGGGTTTCGGGAACGGAAGGGAAGGAGGGGATCTAGGGAAATGAAGGGGTAGAGTGGAAGGGATGTAGGGAACGGAAGAGGAGGGGGCCTACGGAAGATCCACCCGGGTTCTCCAAGGTCCACCAGGGTCCACCGGCCACAGACATTGATCCCCCTGGAGCTGCCGAGATACGGACCCCCGGGACTCCTACGAGCTCCCGGAGGGTCCGCCATCCCCGGCAGCTCGCGAGGGTTTGATCATTTTTGACAGTGCACCCTCTTTGTATAGCTGTTCATGATCAATAGAGCGCACCATTGTTCGCAAAAGTGTCTTCCGACAATCTAACACATTACCAAAATGGGCTCAATACAGTTTTCTTTTTTCAGATAGCAGTGATTCAAGAAAAGAGAGCGCTGCAATCGATTTTTAATTCTCACCATGTCGATATTTTAGATGACTAAAAAATTTTGAAGATTCAGACCGCTTGTACACCTACTCGCGGGAAAATTCATCTAGTCACTCTGCTCACTGTTTCACGGGAAACACCACCGTCATAAAACAGTATTCTTCTGCTTCTCGTCGTTTGTCACAACGTCAACATAAACGCACACCGAGTTTTCTAGCCGAATGCGACTGATCGTAAAATATACTTTCTCGCTTACAATAAAGCTGTGATCGTTGCCTTTTTATTTGACGCGTTGTCGCTCGGCACTTAAAATTTTCATAGTTCCTGTGCCTGACATGTGCACTGGATAAGGCAGCTCTAGTCGGGACAAGAGGACCACATCAAAGAGGCTTGCATCGGATCGGATCGGGTCGGATCGGATCGGATCGGATCGGATCGGTCTCGTGGAACCGGCGCATTTAATAAACTGATTAAAACGCGCGGAGCCGATACTACGGGCTCCGCGGGGCTCGACGGCTTTTCGCACGGAATCGGGCATCGATCCGTGTGTATCGTGTGCATGTACAGGGATGGTGGCGGCGGTGCACGTGTGCCAGGAACCAATGAAACGGTTCACGACTGACGCCTCCTCGATCGAGGGGATCCCGTGTTGCCCCAAGGCAATGTCCCGATTGGATCCCACATCTACCACTATCCGTCGACCGCAGATTGTAATACGACTCGTGCACGTACAGACCCACACGCCAGCGAGCACACTCGACAATGCCAGGTATTTAGCCAACCGACCGTTAATACGAGTTCGCGTCGCTGGCTGACTGGATCAGTTCGGTAATTATCTCCCGGTTAACTTTCTCACCTTTGCACCCCCGGCCGGCGAAGAAGCGAATTTGCCGGGAAACTCTGATGAAATTCTTTTTTCCTATCCTCTGTCTCGCAACTTCGAAGGGGTTGAGAATTTACGAATTCACTGCAATTCCTGGCGGCAATTCTAAACATGTAATAGAATATTTTCAGGAAATACAGTGATTCCTCTGTATATGTCGCCGAGGCTTGGATGATAATCGTCGCGGAATTATCCCCACTATCGAGGGGTATATCCCGTTAGGAGCCTCGAAGCTTGAGAGGCCTCGGTAAACGTGATACGGCTCGGGTATGTCTCCTGGACGATACAAGACGCTGGCCTCTCGCGCTTTAAATATTCAGATCCCAGAACGAAATGCAACAATCGAAAACTGACACAGTACAGCCTTTTGAAACAATTTTTCGATCGTGTTATACGAAAATCTCCTGTGTATTGCTTTTACCATTTCAGGGATTTTTGATGAATTTTTGTGACCGAAATTGTACGACGAAGAAATTCAACGGAATAATTTATAACCTCACATTTATCAGGTTCGCCGAATTTATTTATTGTCTACGAATATCAGTGCGCCGGTCCGGAAAAGGGTAAAGGTGAAGCCATTTGAACAAGTATGAAATATCGGAGAGATTCCTAGGAACTCGTACTCGGCCGGTCGCAATTAAACGTTCGACCAAGCGTTCATTAATTGGTAAAGGCGTCTTCCTTTGGTCCGGTTCTTTGATCGGAAGACGTGTTCTCTTCTGTATAGACGTATTCATGGTAATGTCTCAGTGACCCGAACTCGTTGATTGGATCGTTCAGAGGCCGGTGGCCGGGGTAGTTAGCGGAGGTAATTATCGAAGTAGAAAGAGCCCGGTTGTTAGCTGAAGGATTCTGCGTAAGAATTGTCACAGCGAAGACACTTCGGTATCAAAAACCTTGCAAATCACCGGCACTCGACCGGGAATTGATTAATCCCATTGAAATGGTCCCGACGGCAGGGTCCGTTTTACAAGCGGCGCCTTGCACAATGCCGGCTTATTGGGCGCGACCGACAGACGTCGAAAGGAGAGACGCGGCGATCGCGTGTTTGTGAATCTGCAATTCCTTTCGCGTCCGACTGGTGTGATTAGCAACCGTTTTCCCTTTGCCGTTCCGCGTCCCTTCCGCTTCAAACGGAACGTCTCTCTTCGATCCTCGATCTCTTTATCGACTAAAGCCCTAAACTCGCGTGCAAGACGTCCGGTCCGATCAAACGCGTCCAAACCGCCATTAGCCGGGCTTGTTGAGCGTCACGTACAATCGTGAACACTATTATTGCTGTGTAACCGATGTCTGGGAGCTCGGAAGCGGTGAACACAATTCTTCTACCGACCAAACACGGTCAAACCGTCACAAACTACGGTTTATGGACATCGCATTGAAATGTGCTTGCAATAATTTTTGCGCAAGTCGATGTCGTGGAATATCGAAAGGGTACGTGCGCTTTTTCAATAAATCAAACGTCAGCAAACAGTTACAATCTGAACACTATACACCAGTGTTCCATACCTCGAACACGGTCGAACAATTGTATACTGGGGTTATTGTGCTCGACGTAAAGGCGCATTCATAGTTACCGCCACGAAATCAACATTTAGGAGTCCGAAAACGATGAATTCTCGATATATGTCAACAACGCGGGTCTTGCCAGCGTCATATATCGTCGAGGAGACACACCCGAGCCGTGTTGTGTTTACACTCCTCGGCGTCCGAGACCTCGCGAGCTTCGTGGCCGTTCACGGGGTATACCCCGCGGTAGTGGGGATAACTCCGCGACGTTTATCATCCAAGCCTTGGCGACATATATAGAGAAATCACTGTACACACAATTTTCTGTCGGAAACTGAGGTTCTCGAATATCACGTAAGTGTAGTACCAGACCAATACAATTTTCCTGCAACACAAGTACAGTGAAACAGGTTGTACACGCCGGGATTCTCCGCGATCACGAGTTGTATTAATTTAGCAAAGAAGCATTTGGTTATCGCGAGCAAGGGACTGCACCGCACCGCGTCTCCGGGCTCGCGAGCCACGCCATAACGCGAACATTAACGCGAAATGAGCGATGTCAATTCGAGAGAAAGCGCTTCAAAGGGAAAATGACGGGGGGGGGGGGTGTCGCGTGTTACGAGGGCAAAGGACGTCGGTGGGGTAGGATGGGGTGGGGGTGTGGATCCACGGTCACGGGAAAAGAGAGAGAGGGAGAGAGAGAGAGAGAGAGAAAGATCGGGAATAGGCGGAGAAGAAAGAAAAAAAAAAGGGTATTTGGAAAGCGATGCTCCTGTCGTAAAACGCTGAGAGAAGTGAGAAACGAGAGAACGTCAAAGCCTAGCACGCATCCTTTAATCCCTTAATCCACCGTTGCCTTGCGAGAATTCTCTCTCTTCGACACCGGAACTGTGAATTTTCAAGATCTGCCGGTGCAACGGGCGTCGAGGTAACAGAGAGAAACGCGGGGGTGGCCGGGAGACGACCGGCTATGAAAAACGGAAAGAGATGAAAGGATCGGCGGATAGGACGTGCGGGAGAAGGAGAGAGAAAGAGAGGAAAGAGAGAGAGAGAGGACGTTTCACGGTTCAGACTTTTCAGGCCCGTGATGCGGGAATTACCGGCACGCTGTTTGAAATTAAAGCAAGGGCGCCAGGGCAAAGGGTTGTACAGAGCGCCCTCGTGTACGTTCACCTACACACCTACACGCACGTACACGCACATACACCTGCCGCCGTGAGCCTCACAGAAGAATACAGAGCGCGGCGCAAAAGGTTCCTCAAGATATTCCACGAGGATGTAAATTTTTCCGTGCGGCACGGCCGCGCTCTCCTATCGGCGTCTTTACCCCCGAAGAATGAAACGAATTTAATACTTTTTCCTTATTTGTTCGTAACCCCGCCCAACGTCCCCCCCAGCACACTTTGAATTACAGTTTCCGCCCCTCGGTCGACCCGTTCCCCACCCGTGTTTCCTCCTTTTCCCGAGTATATTGCATTCGCGGGCCAGTACAGGGACCGCGATATGAAAGACGAAATCTCCGAGGGCTTTTCTGACACACTCTGCAAATAAAGCTACGCGCTGTATTATGTTACACGGCACATATGAATCGGAGCGATCGGGGCTCCGGGCCAATATAGGTGAGCCGGGGCCTGTCCTTCAACCTACGCTGCTGCTCAAAAGCATGTGGACACTTTTCTGATTGCGATCACGTTGAAATAGTTGCGACATCGTGTACGCCAAATCTAAGAAGCGTTCGTAGGGAACGTTTCACCTTGCTCTGCTGCACGGTTAAATTTACACGAGTCAGCCCCACTAGACTACAGTCTGCTAATACTGTTACCCCTTGCACTACAATTTATTTCACGATTACAATGATTAGAACTTTTACTGGAAGAGTTATTTAGTCTTAGAAGAAGACGATAGTTTATCCAGTCTCCAATGGCTATATACCGACAACAAAATGGAATGTTATTTCGGTTTAAGAGAAATCAACGACGTACTTTAATGTCCGAAATCTTCATTACGAGTCTCGCTAGATGTTATAGTGCAAAAGGTCAAGAAACACATATAAGAGATTTTATTAGTCAACACAGTTCAATAAAATTATGTCACAGGTTCCCCAACAAGTTGTGACTGTCTGCATACTTTTGAGCGCCACCGTATACAGGGTGGAGCATTTCAAACAGGTCACCTGAATAACCCGCTTGCTTTCGAAGATAAAAGAGAATTTACTTGGTATCGAGGGGCTCGTAATCTGATATTACTCATTTTTTTATAGGTGGAGGGGCCAAGGACATGTGAAGGTCAACAACCTTCATAAAAGGTCAGTGTATTCCTCTGGAGGCACGCTATCAGAATGTAAATAAAGAAACCATACCGTTCCATCTCAAAAGACAGAGTTGACCTTCATATCTCCTTGACGCCTTCCCCTATAAAAAAATTATTGAACATCAGAATATGAGCCCCCCGATACCAAATAGTGACCTGTTTCAAATGCCTGTTTTAATGTCACCCTGTATTTTCCGTCTTATGCCGTCCGAGTTTCAACTCATTTTCTGATTCGAAGGGTCGTTTCAATGTCGAAACACCGAACAACGTCGTGAGAGCAAGTGTCGAAGGAAACCGCGCAAGGAGGAGCTTGAAAGCAGAATGACTCGCAATACATTCATTTCCAGGCTGACGTCCGACGCGGCAACTTCTCTCCTCCGGAGCTGCCCGTATTTTCATAATCGATTTCGCGTCGAGGGTTGCACGCCGAAAAGAGGAATAAAAAAGGGACAATCGGGGAAGAGACCGTGACGGATCGATGGATGCCCCGGCTTTTATGTTGAATTTTAAGGAAGGAAAACTTTCGTTCGGGAGTATACAAACGGAGATGGGGGAGACAATTTTCGGGCTCTGACGAACAGCTAAGCGAATTATCGGGAAAAAGCGAATTGGACAGGTTTATGAAACTTTTCACGCGGGGAACGGCTTCTGTTCCGGATCGAAGTCTGTTTATAAACTTTGCACGATGTCAAGATCGATTTTCATAAAAATGGAGGGATTTAAATGTGGAAGTCCCACTATAGGATGACACAGCTTGCGCAACTGTAGGAAACATTACTGTACGATTTTTTCCATCTTCCTTAACAACCGATTTATAATTACTATTTTACAATACTGTTTCTCGTATTTCACCCTTTGCGGTCGTATTGAGTTTATACATAGGTGTCATGTTGGTCGGAATTAATTTTCGTTGTACGAACAGTAATACATGATATGCAAGATTATGAAGGAAAAACAACATTTATTAATTCTTTTTTAAACTTTACATATACGTAACATAATAATATGTTTTAATTGTATGTTATGTAAAAACTATATTTTATATTTGTCTTGTTAACTCAATATAATACAAGATCCATATGGTTCTTTAGACATATGACCGTAAAGGGTTAATATACTGTACATAATTCGTTCACCAATCACACTCACGATTTTGATCAAAATTTTCAAACGAGGACTTTGCCATCAAATTGCCATCAAATCAGTGGCAAGCCGCGCCGTTTATAAATTCGTTCATCGAAAATGGAAAATTGTGACGAAACAAAAGAATCTGTATCATTCGCGAATAATCGAGCGACGACGTACAGGTGGAATTACTTTTTCAGCAGCGGCGAGTGACATGTCAAATTAACACGGGGTATAGACGGGGATTAAAATTGTTTGCGCACGACATAAAAGTAACTAAAAATTCGCAGAAAATGCGCGGGGGGCATAATCGATTCCGCTTTGCCCGCATTACAAAAGCGTTCGGCGAGCGGGAAAACAAAAACAGGAGCGGGAATAATACCGAAATCGAATCTGCCACAATCTCGTCGAGCGTCACGGTTCATTAACGCGGATGGTTTCCGATATTCTCGTTGGCCGACAGCGTATGTAGACGAAAAAATCCGCATGGCCGAACCGTTATTTCCATAGTTGGGAATTCGAGCGTGGTTGGCGTTCGCTTGGGCCAGGCAGCGCGACATGATGAATTAGCTGCATCAATTACGACGTTCGGGAGGCTACATTGAAGCCGGTCTCGTTTGATTATCGCGCCAACTCTGTTCCTGTATGTTCGACAGCAAATCGCAGAAAAAAATCGAGCGCCGGCACTCGCGTTTCCCGTCGCATATATTTCAAGGCGAGACCGTGCGGGCGCGCGATAAATACGTGGGCAGAGTCAGCGAACGGTATCCGTGAATGCGGCCCGGAGGAAGAAGACCGTTGAGCGGAGGCATGGTTCTTTTTAGTAATTAAAAATTACGCGCCCGCGGTCGGCCCGTGTGCGTCAAAGCACGCGGCCTCGTTAATATATTCAACCCCGTGCCTTTGCCTTTGCAAAAAGACGCGACAAAGTTAGTGCCTATTTCCCCCCGTTCGCCGCCACCGACATCCCCCACCCCCCTCGCACTCTCTTCCCCTCTCCCCTTTCTTTCGTTCCTTTCTCCGTGACGATAATCTTTCCTGATTTTCCGCCAGGAATTCTAATTTCTTTTTAGACGGCGCGACACGGAGCGGAACGGTCGCCGATGCGGAAATCGTGTCCGCGATAATGTCTCCCCAGAATCACTCGCCTAAGTAGGAGTGATTCCCTTCTGAGTGAATTATCTACGACCCTTCATCCCCCCCCCCCCTGTCGACAATGAATTCGTCGTCGAATCGAGTTATCGCTCGAATTCATTTTGATTGCAGCCGCGCGGCATTGTGCGGCCGAGAAATTCGAATCGCGGAATAGTATCGCGGGGCGTATTATTACTTAATTAGTTGCGGGCGAGGCTTGTAGCCTCGGTTGCAATTAGATCAGAACCAGAAATTTGAACGGCGAACACGAGAATATCGTGCGCGTTCTACAACGCCGTTACGGGCCTCGTAACCTGTCCGCGTTATTACCGGGATGAAGTAGTTTAAGTGTTAATGTAATTCAATTTTGGTAGACTACCGTAACTGCAACTTCCCAACTCCCGGCTCCAGCGGCCCGCAGACGCCGTGGAAATTAATACCGGCGTATCCTCCGCCATACGGATTTTGTTTGCCGGCAAACATCCACTGTCACCGTGCTGCACCCGCGTCGGACACGCTGCGCTATCACCGCTGAAAAACCAGAGACCGATGAGAATCGAACACGTGTTTCACGGTTTTCGGTTACCGCCCTTCGTCTTGGGTTTCGCGTTAATCGCTGCCCCCCTTTTTTTCGGATTCGATTTTCAAACCTCCTTCCCCAGGACCGCTTAAAACACACGGGGAAAAAACTCGACCGTCTAACCGTTCCTCCGCTACAAATTACGCGGTGGCCGTCGCTCTAAGCTCGATATGGTGACTGACTGGTCTGGAACAGGTGCAGTCACTCGCCTCATAAATCAAGACTGGACGTGAAAAACGCCTGTACGTGTCCCACATACAAATTCGAGAAAGTGATTCCGCATCAACGAGTTATTCACTCTAGGACGTTTTCTGTATACGTTAATTCACGAAACTGTGGACTTTAATATGAATTTTTGTAGAACCTGTACACGCGTTGAAACAAACTTCTCTTTACTGCGAATTTTATTGCTTTCTGAGAGAAGTCGCATCGTCGAACATCTAAACGTCGCCGATATTCTTTGATCATTTCATCGCAGATGTAAATTTTTACAGACGATTGTACACGTATCGAAACCGTTTTTCCTGTTTATTAATCATTTCATTGTGTTCTAAAGAAAATGGAAACATCGTTGGTCGTTTTTCATAAATAGATATTAATTTTTACAGGCGATCTTGTACGTACTGAAATTTCTTCTCCTTGTTAGAGATTTTATTATATTCTAAAGAAAATGGAAACATCGTTGGTCGTTTTTGAACATTTCATAAATAGATGTAAATTTTTACAGGCGATCTTATACGTACTGAAATTTCTTGTCCTTGTTAAGGATTTTATTATTTTCTAAAATAAATGCAAACTTTTTGAAATATTTTATCGTGCTGATTTTTCCAAGATCAGAAAATGGCACAAGTCCATAAAATGTGCAATGCAGTAATATTGTTGTTTTGGACGCTACTAGCTTATTAACACTAGATTTACGGAGCATTAAAAGTGAGTATTTTACGTTACTTTATAAAAATAAGAAGAATGTGTCTACCCAAGTTGCCAGCCATTTTTTAAATAATATATACCTAAGGAAATAAGTTTTTTGAGTAATTCCACGTATATGGATCTTCACAATCTCAATAATCATAAATTAAAAATATTAGAACCCGTCATTTGGACGGTTCCCGTAAACCTAGTGTTAAATAACAGTGGAGTTATATATTCAGCCTCTGATTGCACAAGAAAACGCCCGGACGGGAGTTTCCTCGCGTTTTTTTTTCCCCAACGATACTTTAATTAAGTCGGGAGCAGATTGAATAGTGATTTAATTTGCCACCAAGATTTCCATCGCAGTTGCGAAAGAACACGGGTCCGCTTTGAGTTTCATTCGCAGTCTAAAAACGTATTCAGGGATCGCCTTTATTCGCAGGTCTGTCACTGAAACTCGGCTGGAATAATAAACGGCTCGATGAAGTCGATCCGCGAACGCGAATTATTTCCCGCGGCTCGTCATAAAGCTGTCAGATACATCGTCTAGCGATCATCACCTGCACCCGTAAACACGTGAGCATATACGTCACACTTTATTCCACTCGTATAAACTTTGCGGAAATGAGCCGTAAACAAAGACCGTGACACACGTTTCGCGCAGTCGTACGGGTCTCGTTCTGAACGAGGGCGAATTGAGAAAACAAGTTTATCGCGGCGGTCGTTCGTGTTTGTTTTATTCCCAACGACCGATGAAGAAGAATTAGCGACCTTCGTTATCTAGCCGGAAATAAATACTATCATTTTCTCCTTCCAATATCTTGGAAAATAAATATGAAAGTGTAACAGTGAATCGGTTCACTTAATTTTGAAAGAAGAATTCTTACAATTGGGTAAAGCTTTCCGAATGGTATAAGAGATATTAACCCTTAATAATAATTTTTAATGCTGTAAACAACCCCAACTATTAAATCGACGCTCTTGAAAATGAAGAATTTTCTTTCGAGAAGAGAAGACTGAAAATATTTGTGAATTTATGTACTAGTTCTTTTGACACTTTGATTGCCAAACTAGAAACCTTAAAATTCCAGAAAATCAAAGTAAATTATTTAATGAAATAAAAATTGAAAAAAATTACGATATTGAGTAGTCCTCCAACTTTCTTACATTTTACTGATCCTAATCAAATTTGGTAGAGTGAATATATTACCATAAAAATTCATTTTAAAACCTGGACAAATAATTCCGTCACCCACATATGAGTGTCATGGCAGTCAACGTGTTACATATTTTCCTTATTCCAAATAAAAATGATATTGTCATTATCACTATTGAGTATCGGATAATGTGTCTCCACAGTGGCACCGATGAAGAGCGAATCAATAATTGTCCAAAATCGCAGAATTCAAGAATCTGTATGAACAAATTCACTTGAATCTAATTTCGCATATATGCTACAAAATTTCGAACAAAATGCCCGTATATGCCGCATCAATCCGCGCAAAAAGCATGATGCATTTGCGAAAATAAAAAGCGATTCGAAGGGTTTCCGCTGGCGACGGATCGTTTATTATTGACACCCGGTCGCCGGGGTTGCAGCGGGCGTAGTAATCCGCGGTATCTAAATCACAGGGTCCATTTTATTTACCACGGACAAGGAAAAAAGAATCGTTCGTCTACCGTTTTTCAATCCCTTTATTCTCCCGTCGGTCGTTTAAAAACCGGGCGAGTCGGACGATAAATCGGGATTGGCGAAATTCATTGCGCATTTTTCCAGCGAATTCAATTGGTGGCAGAATTTTATTCGAAAATTACGCATCGTTGAAAAATCGGCTCCGGGACCGAAAATACGAGTCGCGATGCTTCCGGGACAGCCTTTCAACAACGATGTACATTCGATAGCGCGCGGCCCGGTATATGATGCGCTCAGCTGGAAAGGGCACGCATTTTTCCCCATCACGATGATTCCCTCTCATCGGGCAGCAACGGCGGCAGCCCCCGCTCCCCTCTCCTGGCCCTCGTTTTTTCGAAAATCATTACGTTACGCGTACACTGGCACACGAAGAACCGGCGGTCGTCGATGTGGGTGTCGAATTGATTGCGCGACTCTCGCAGAGCGTCCTGGTTCCGCGGGAAAAATTCCAATAATTATTGGAAACTCGGGTGGGCGGAAACGGCCGCAAGAAAAAACGGAATAAAAGGATTTTTTTCGCGAGCGTCAGGCGCGATTCGAACAATTTAATAGTATACAATTTGCCTCCGCCTCTTCCGCGAACGCGGCCACTTTCCGCGGAACAAACGAACGCCGTACTCGCGCCGGCGAAAGTTTAATTAAAAGGGACCCATTAAGGCGTGACGGAGGGCGAAATGTGAATCAGGCTAGCGGGACACAGTGGCCGAAGTCGAGGCACCGTGGAACCGAAAACCGCCGTCACCGTGCACCGGAATCGAGTTTTCCTCAATTATTTCGCCCCTAACCGTCGCTCCCGTGTCTGCGCACACTTGCGATCGATCTTAATTGGCTGCCTAACTCGAATTTACCCTTCGATCGTGCCGGGAACCCCGAAAAGTTGGCACAATTTCCCTCGGTCGCCAACTGATAAATGCATGAATTAAGCCACCTTCATGCATGAATTAAGAGGAAATTTCTTTTCTCAAGCTCTTCTTGCACTTTGCTTCCTAAACTTGTACAAGATCAAAACCATAAGACTAACTGTCCATAATCATCGTCAGTAGACTGCGGGTCTTTGTGCAAAATAAAAATTGTCCAAGTCAAATGAAAATATATTTTCTCTACCGATCATCTTAAAAGGTCCAAGAAAGTAGAACAATGTCCTTAAATTCTTTCTCTAATATTTTTAGTTTTGTATTTGACCTCTTCGTTTGTAACGAAAATGCATTCAATCGGCAGTATAATCATCAGCATCGATGTTACTCCTTTCTTTTAAGACCAAATAAAATTCTTCTCCCTTGTTATCGATGAAATGAATTTAGATATAAGATAAATATAAATTTTCTCTCCTTTCTGGAAAATTATTAGGAACAAAGATGTTCTAATCACTGCAGTCGCGAAGAAAATCATACGGCAACGGTTGATATTAGTTATACGCAAAAATTCTCTTCTTATCGATAACGAAGAAACAACTACATGAGAAAGCAGATTGCAACGATTATACTTGTAAATAATTGTACATGAACGATTAAAGAAGGCTACCGTAATGTCTCGATCTAAGCCGAATCCTCGGGTCCGCGCTGTGACATAGATCGTGTACCGCTACTATTTTCTTGTAACCGCGCCGAACGTAGAAAAGGAAAGCGCTGCCGAATGCGCACCACACCGTCAATTAAACCGCTAAATACCATTCAAACTATATCGTGTTTAGTGTCATTTCGGTCCAGAAAATGCCACAAATAAACTGGTGGAAGTTCGATGAAAAAATAATGGAAAATAGAGAAGTTTTGTAATCGTATTAGTAGTGGTTCACACCGATATACGCGGCGTGTTTACACTGCTGGACGACCGAGGCAGCTCGAGCTTCTTGACCCCTCGCAGGGTAAGCCCCCCAGTGGAGGGGATAGGCGAACTAAAATCCTATAGCTACGTTCGGCTTAGATCGAGACTTTACTGTAGAACTTCTACATGCACCTGATAGGTAGAATTAATATAAATTTAGAAGTACGAAGAGCAAAACCGATTTTGTGTTCTCGAATTAGCGCAGATGAACGACTCTGAAGTTGCAGTCGATGACTTCACCGGCCGGACAGAAAATGCCGTCCCTTCCGGGAACATTAATCGGCCACGACCGGCTTTGCATTTTGCGGGTATCGATCGTCACCGTCCGAATATCCAGTTAAAGCTAAACCGACAGGTAGCCTAGATTAACGACGGCTTACCGAAAATTTTCCGCGCTAATGAAATTCATCGCTCGGTTGAGTCACATCATAAGCCTCATATTTATAGCGGCATAAATCCTCCGGGAGAGTTTGTTTCGCGTGGCACTGTGTTCGACGCAATTAACGGTGCTAAAGTAAATTGCAGTTTATAGTTGGCATCTTTGAGCCGCGCGGCGGAATTACATCACGGGAGGGTTATTTAGTTACGTAAAGCCGGCCTTTTAAAGGCAACGACGATTCCGTCGTCGGCGCGATCTACAAGTTTAATGAAATTTATAAATACTGCGCTGCGTTCTGCATGCGATCGATCGATCCGCGTGTTTGCCGTTTTCTTCCCATTGTCCTGGTTCTTCCGCTTGAACGCTGCTATTGGTCACGTGTACCTGCCGGGAGATTCATCGATGCTTTTTCTGTTGTTAAAATCATTTTCGTCATTGAAATGGAAATCTTCAAGGTTCGGAATGTTTGGTCGAGTGCGTCGAGGTGCTGCAGATTACAACTAAAGAATCGTAAGCAAGACAAATAGCAAGAGCTTCCGCGAGGAGTAATATCAATGAAGTATTTGTTTGTTTTATATTTTATTGTAATTCTCGGTCATTTGTCGGTAGTCTCAAGTTGTCGACGAGCAAACACTGACGGGAACGTGTCGGTGAAATGTTTGTCGATGAGGGTCAGCAACACCGCCGTGTTATGTTTACACTCCTCGGCGTCCGAGGCCTCTCTAGCTGGTAGTGGGGATAATTCCGCGACGTTTATTATCCAGGCCTTGGCGACATATATAGAGAAATCACTGTACCCAGGGAAATCGCGTGCAAGATATTATAAACGTGGAAGCGTCGAAGATATTTATACGGCGTAAGTGTCTGCAGAGGAGTTAATCGGTAGGGGGTGCTCGGAAAATCGATGGAGATGCGACTGCTTGGATTTTTCCACGGACGGAAAAGGTGAAAAGAGAAATCAAATAGAGGCGGGAGCCGTCGCGGCGTGAAAGTAAGTATAAGACGAGTGGCTTTAAGGGGTAAGAGGATTTTCCGTGGAATCTAGTCGGTCGGGTAGCGAGCCATGGTGCCTCGCGGCGAGGCGCGGAGCCGCGATTAATTGCCTGTGTCGCGATTTTTAAGCGAGCGCTAATTTCTGCGGACAAGAGTCGCAGGAGGCTGGTGGCCCCGACCCCTCGACAGCGATCGTTATATAATGTTTCGCCTTAATTGCGGATTCGACCCCTGACGGTCCGTACACCGGCTGGCTGGCTGGCTGGCCTCTGCGACTCCCCCGCGCTCGCGCGATACACTTTTAATTGCGTCCAGATTTGCAATTCAGATTTCCTAGGCGCAAGCCGGCGTCTGACTCCTGCATATATCCGAAATTCGAAATTCGCTCGAGTGCTGACGGAAGACAAAATACCCTTCGCCGCGGCCAGCCGCAGGGGATCGCGTCGGTCGTCCCGACGCACGAAAACTCCGCTTCGAAACGTCCGCCCCTGCAAAAGCGACGCCGAAGTCAAATTGATGCAATTATTGTCTGCTCGCGAGTTCTCAGCGACAACGCAATTTCGCGATCGGTGGAAAAATGTCACGCAGTCAGAAAGGCCGAGTCCAAAAGAGAACTCTTCAATTTTCGGGTCAGAAAGATTTGCAAGAAACAGGAACACTCTCTTGCTCTTTGATCAGTTAAAAATAATACCTCTGTATTACAAAAATCTTTCAATCTCTTTACTGTTTCAAAACCTCATTTTTGTCGTAAATGTTTAATCATAAAATACTGTTGTTAAACTATATCGTCAGACTGCTCGTGAAAGTACTAGCTAGTCAATGTTATAAGTGTATGTTAATTTTTGTTATAAAAATAAAAATAAAAATTTCCACCATCTATTGCAAGATGTAGGAGTCCAATACACATTCACTTCTTTCATTAATAGCTTTACAAAGTTGAGAATTGCATATCGGTATCCTCTAGTGCTTCTAATCTTTCAACCATTTCTTCTCCTACCCATTTTTCTAATAAATTTATAAAATCCGCTGTCTACCGATCCTTGATCAAGGAAGAGTACTATAAGATGACTATTTCCTCCCCCATTTTTCTCTGTATACTTTTCCACATCAAATCATCTTCTTCAATTTATTGAAGCTATAGAGACAGGAGATACATTTTTACGTATCCTCTGCTTCTTATAATCGATGCAGACAATTTTTACTTTTCATAAAAATCTGCAGTCTACTAATTAGCAGTCTATGTCACGAGAGAATGCACTAATAATTAATATGACTTCTAAAACATGAACCGGCATGGTAACACGTGTGTGAGTGGCATAGAGGAAACAGAAAATAGATGAATGTTCTAAAGCATAAATCAAACCTATAACACATGTTCCAGTAACACAGAGGAAACTAAGACTATCCCAATTAATTCATAAAAATACAATGATTTATTGCTTCATAATAAATATCAACCTCAAACAGTTCTCAACCCCTAAACCACACAAAAAAACGCTTCCAATTTTGCGTTAAGCAATTCGATTGTTTTTAAATCAATTTATCTATCGGTGCACCGTCGGCGCCATTACAATAAAAGTCTCGGCAAACGTACCTCCGCGAGACACTGCAAATTTCGAGCTCCGGTGCTCGCAAAGTTCGCGAAACTCCACGAACGTCCACGAGCCCGGCGAAGTATAAAAGAAACAATATTTTTTGCTAGAGAAAATCACTTCGAGGGGGATGACATCGACCCCCGAACTTTCCGCGTTTCCTCCCCCACCTGCCACGTTACCAAGTTACGTCGAAGAGACGCGAAAACTTCGATGGCGGGGGGTTGATTTCACCCTCTCGGATCGTCTCCTCTCCGCCGCGTGGAGAAAGAAACCGTTTCTGCTCGGCGAGTTTTTCCAGGTTGCTCCACGGTTCCCTTAAATGAAAATAGACCGTATATTTAATTACGCCGTCCGCTTACATTCGTTTCGCCATGCTGGAGAATTCCTCCGGAGCCGGATTCGCGGGTCGATGTATATTTCATGAGTCCGTCGATCGATCGGGCAGCTGCAGTACGGAGAGCCTCCGACTCGGCTAGGTTTTCCAAATTTAATAGAGCGAGCGTAAGTCAGTCTTGGGAACTGGGGCAGCGCTCGATACTCCCGTGTCTATAAAAATACGCGAAACGCTTCGTGTCGGCGATGGGAGTACCCTAAATCACCGGGCGTATATAAATACAATCCTAGAGACTCGGGGGAGAGAGAAAGACGGGGCGCGGCGATGTTCGTCGACTGAACGAACATAATTCGCGTTGAACGGTAAGTTGTAGAAAGACTGATCTAAAATAATTACGATTGAGCCGTTTAATGCGAGAATAGTGCAGGTCAAAACAGTTGACCATTGGATAATCTCAGGAAAAGTCTCATCTGTATCTACAGGGTGTCCCAGGTTTTAATGTTCAAACTTTTTCAATATATTCTATGGCACTAAATAAAAAAAAATGTTAGGTAAACATAAGTCAGATAGAGCTTTATTAGAAAGTTATAACAAAAATACGAAATACAAGTAATATAGGAATACTAACCGACATGCTGTTATTGCGAGCATTAGCTTGAATAGATCAATGTATTTACTACTTGACATCGTCACTTCCACAGTTAATTAATACTCCATTACAAAATGTCTACCGTTCTTGACAATACATGATTGACAGCGATCAAAGATCGAATTTATAACTGTGCGAATTTCGTTTCTATTCTGTTTTATTTCATTGAATGCATTATTAACCCTTTGCACTCGGCGCTATTTTCATTCTAAAACTACATTTTTCTTCTGTCTTGGAATATTTTCATTTTATTCATACGAAACTAATCCGATTAGCACATATAATATTTAAACATTTAGTAATCTATTAAATAGAAATTTTGTAGGTAGTCAGATGCTTCCCAGACAAAACAACGGACTATTTACAGACTACTTTTCGTCCGTTACTCCGACGTTGGTACCGTCAATCGTCTACTGGCTTTACAGTGTCCATCAAAAAAAAAAAAAAAAAAATCAAATAGAAATTTTGTAATGTAACAAATTTTTTGTAATTTCTTTGAAATAATGCCACAATAATTTCTAGTGGTGCTTCAGAGTCACCACTCGAGTGCAAGGGGTTAATCTTTTGTATTAGTTCGTTACGTGAATTTTTTCGTATTTGATACACTTTATCTTTCAAAATTCCCCACAGATAAAAGTCGAGTGGCGTAAGGTGACAAATTATCTTGTTGCACTGCATACACATACCACTGACAGATACGAGGCATTACGAACACTTGCTGTCGGATTATTATTCAAAAAATTGAGTATTCTTGGTGTGCGATTTCGTTGCCTTGTAACTCCATTGAATTCATTTTCTTCGAGACGTGATTCAAAGGATCCTGTTGTTAATAATTGTCGGTGACAATGTATGAACACTCTGTAATTCGGTGCTCTTCGTCCAAGAAATCGGCGTTGGTACTCCCTGGCAGCAGCTCGGGGGCATTCCCATTGCAGAAGACGTAAATAAAATGCATATCTGCATATTCTCGATTCGTAAATACTTGTGGCATTTCGATATGAACTCCAACAACTTACTAATAACTATTACTGGCGAAAATTACTTTCAATCTTAAGTGACCTCAGATAGTAAACACAGCTTACATAAACACACCGAATGTAAATATTGCTGATCTACATATAGATATTGCTGAACTTTTTAACCCTTTCGTTACGGCATCCACGCGACGACCTGTGTGTACGGGTGCCGTATATATCCGGCAACTTGCAAACACCGAAAAGGCTACCGACGTGCATCGTGCACACTTTTCGGCGCGGTGCCCCGTTCAGTGGAGCGGACTGCCGTAACGGAAGGGTTAATAGAGCTCTATGTGACCTATGTTTACATAACATTTTCTTTCTTATTTAGTGCCATAGAATATACTGACAAAGTTTGAACATTAAAACCTGGGACACCCTGTGTGTATGGAAGCAATCTCTTGAGATATCTAAAGTAATTCAATAAATATTTAACAACGGTGCGCAAGGTTTTTAATCTTTGCCTTACAGAGGAGCAGGCGAGCTAGGTGTGCAAAACCGCGATAAGGGGGGGGGGAGAGGAAGCGGACGGTGTCTCAGAATGGTAATAGAATTTGCCGTGTAAGAATAAATGTATGAGGGGAGCCGAGCGAAAGGAATGGTCTAGGACGGGCTGGTGCGTCGCGCGTACCTTTTCAAGAGGAGACCGCGTGTCCTATGACCGGTATAATTTCTTTCTGCGCTCCTTATCGCTTTTCCAATATGCCCGGCCGGCAGATGCTACCGTTTCTCTGATAAGATGACCGTGCTCGAGTACCGAGTTCTCGCCGGTGGTATGGGGGATCGATCGCGTGGCCGATTCTGCTTTTGAAGGAGCCGGCGTTAACCTCGTACGGGCTCTCCTCGAGCGTTGCGATACGCTCCCGTTCTAGAGGTTGTGTGCTCCGTGTGCCCGGCAGGCGGCAGCGCCGCGTCGGTGTGTGCTGCCAGTGCAAAAGGGGGCCAAAGGCGTTCTCTATCGCGACGGGTGTTGCCATGACACCATGGAACCTCCACCCCGCTTCTAAATCTTTCCCTCTCTCCCGTTCCCACCTCCCTTGTACACACACCCGTGGGCAACTACAATTTCTTGCTTCAAATTTGCCGGAATCACTCGTAAAACACCGTTGCGATGCACGCCACCCTCCCCGCTCCCCCCACCACTACCCGATGCACCCGGTGTATTTATTGCACCGGCGCACGGCGCGCGCCACGCCGATCTTTTAAGCTTCGATTGAGCGCGGTTCATCGTTCCCGGATTTTTCTGATCGAGCCGATCCGATTCGAGCTCGACTCACCTGTCCAGCGAACGCGCGCTTAAGCTGCGTGTCTGTCGAAATTAGCATTCGCGAATCCGTTATTCCAATTCCCGGCCGTCACGTGCGAGTGCTTGTCTAATCGCTTCCAGCGTTGTTCCTCTTCGAGTAAACTATTAATCTTCCTTTAGATACCCGTGTAACGCAATCGCAAGAATATTTTTAAAAATTGTATAAATGTGTAAAGAATTTTTAAGAAAAGACTGGACAATTACCACCACGAAAGATACACGTATACAATTTTTATTATACAATTTTTGACCGGCACCAATTTTATACGGGACTCCACTTACGTAACGTACCTAAAGTTAGCTTGACTAAACCAGATATATAGTCAGTTGAAATCTTCATTTTGCTCCGTTTAAAGTTTTATGTTGAAATGTTCGAGGTGCTTAAAACGTAATGTTCTTGCACTATCACGAGATAACAGGAATAAAAGCTAGCAGAGATCGCACGATTGATAGTATCGAAACAGGTATAAAACTTTCCAACAAACATAACGCATAAAAATCGTAGAAGATCGTACAATTGAGATAGAAACGGTATCGAGGTGCACGATAATACTGCATTTGTACGACGGACGTGCAATCGTGAAAGTACGAAAGGGACGGGCAGCAAGTGCACCAAAAATCCAATAAACGGATCGGCGAGAGTTTAAAGGAGGTAACGGGGCTTTGTACGGGCGAAAGCGAATCTATCATTGTGAGCTTTCAAAAGGAGACAGAGTCCGTTGATTCGGAAGAACTTTTTTCCGCAGTGAAGAATACTAAGAATTTCTATACTCCGGGCGAAAGACGTCAGGTCCTCCCCGTCCGCGGAAGTATTTACATACCGGTTTGACTGTGTTGATTGTAACCCAGATACTGTGCACGGTGTCCCTTAAACTGGATTGCTTCGCGTAGTACGTTTCATCGCGGGTGAAAGACGAGGAAACTTGGCCTCTTTCCGTTCAAACTTTTAATACCGTGCAGTAAACACGGCGGCGCGGCTTGTCGCGCTAAGTCTTCCCATTTTATCCCGGAGGATGTAAATTCGTAATGCATTTCGTCGAGAAAAATTCTCGAACAGAGTAGGAACGCCGCTCGACCGTCTTCCCGGCGACGAACTTTCCGTGGGAATAGATATTAACACGGGAACGGGCACATTCAATTTTTTAAAACGGCGCTGCTCGAGAGATTTTCTCCGGAGACCGTTCTTTATAATCTGGGCTGTTTAAATATTCCATTTCTGTTGAAAATCTTTTTGTCGATTAATTTATTATATACTCAAAAAAATTATAAACTCGAGATGAACACTGAATTCCTGAATGAATTGTGTTTCGAATGAAGTAGGACAGAGATATTTATTTATAGTGACTCGATAGTCGTTTAGAAATTACAGCTGAATAATTCAGGTTCAACAAGACAGCAGCTTCCTCCTTAACACTTTGACTGTGAAACTAGAAACCTCAAAAATTATATAAAATCGAAGTAAGTTATTTAATGAAATAGAAATTGAAGAAAATTAAATGTATGATATTGAGTAGTCCTCCAACTTTCTTGCATTTTACAGATCCTAATCAAATTTGGTGCAACGAATATATTAACGTAAAAATTCATTTTAAAAGCTGGACAAATGATTCCGTCACCCACATATGAGTGACATGGCAGTCAACGTGTTAAACGGACGAATTATCTTCGGTCATTTCTTTCGACGTTACTGTCTGAAACAAAACTATCAAGCTCCATTTAGGCGTAACGCAGTTACTAAAAAGCCTATTTAAACACTTCCGGCGGGCAAAGCGTTTAAGACAGTAATGAAACGAGTCAGCAATCCCGGACGACGAACGAAGATGTAAATAGAGTTCCGGTGAAAAACGAAAGTGGTAGTTAAGGGTGAAAAGTCGCTAATTAGGATCCGATGGTCCGGCCCGCCAATTAACCACACTCGAAAATGTAAAGCTGGTAAAAAGCGGATCTCCGTTAATAACTAACGTCGTGTTTAATCGTAAGGAAGCCTGTATCCCGGAGGAACGTCTAGAGAAAGGACTCTCGCGGCGTAACTCAGTCTCCGGGGCCGTTCTTTCAAGGGAAAAAACGAGCTGGATATTATACGAGCGTTCCCCATCGAGAATTTTACTAGCGTACCCGATTCCGCGCCATTACGCTTGCGGAGCTTAAAGCCACGATGCAAAATCTCTTTCTGGCAAAGACTCGCAGCGCATCATCCCCGGCTATTCCAAAATGCAGGCTGGCTCCGCTCCAAGCGTCCTGCTCTTTCTCCTTTAGTCCTTTCCCCTTTGACGCCGCGTCTTCCGATGTCGTACATCCTACCTTTCTGCACATTTCACGGTTACTCGTCCCTCCTCTTGAAATACTTTCCCGCAGTGAAGAGGTCCCTGCATATTCCTCCTTATTCCACCCCCGCCCCCGCACCCCCTCGCCCCGACGTTATCATTTAATGCGACTAACCGATATACAAGGATTACACTCGAGACTCGATCTTTGAATAGATCACGTTGGATTCGCCGCGCGCTTCGGGGCTAGGATAAAAACTGCTCGCCTTTCAATCGGTACCATCGTCTCATTTCTTACCTCTCTTCTTTCGTGTCTTTATTTTTTTTTTTTTTGGTTAGATTGTGCATTATTTTTCAAATGCAAACGTCACAGGGAAAAATAGTTTCTGGGCCCTTTCAATCGGTGCTATCGTCTCTTTCCTTATCTCTCTTCTTTCGTGTCTTTATTGTTTTGGTAGATTGTGTATTATTTTTTAAATGCAAATGTCACAGCGAAAGATAGTTCGTGGGCCCTTTCAATCGGTGCTATCATCTCATTTCTTATCTCTCTTCTTTCCTGTCTTTATTTTTTAAGTACAGACGTGACAGACCCTGAATTTCAGGATGCTATCAAGATTCTCTGTCAGACTGTAAATATGGGAGTCAATTGAGAGTTACATGTAGTAATTCTCTAAAATAAATTGTTAACAACATTTTTCTTCTTCTCCTATTGGTAAATTATGAGAAAGAAAGAAAAGAAATTCTAATGAAGTAGAAATGGAGAAGAAGAAAGAAAGAAGAAGAAATAAGAAGAATTAGAAGAAATTCTAATCTAATCTAATGCTAATCTAATTCTAATCTACTGTAACCGTAAAATAAATCGTAGTGCAAAGGGTTGACAGTAAACCTACCGAGCCCTAAATGTGGTCTGTGTTGCCCTATAAAAATGAATGAATTTATTTAATCTTCGTGCGATTTTCTTTTAATCATTTCCAATGGAAACGTCTATATAATTTCGAGAATTATAAAATACAAAATTTCAGGCCAGACATTATGACCGGTGCTGGCAGCTTCAGTGTTAATAAACTTTTTAATCTGAAACCAATTTGAGAATTTTCTTCAAAACGATGACAAAATATATGAACAAAATACAATGTACAGAACCAAAGCGTAAAAGATAAAGATAAGTAAAACACCAAGCAGTTTGTACAACTATATTTGGGTACCCACAGCCCGGATCTTTAAAGTATCTCGTGGACCACAGGAACACGTACCAAAAATTAAAAGAGCACTCAATTCTTTCGAGTCGAGGATTTAATTGCTACTGGCAAGGAGAGCTTGCGAATCGCAGCGATTAAAACTCCATCGGCTCGGGGATCGCCGGTCCGCGCGGATGCTCGCCGGCGAGTATCAACAATAACGATCGTGTATCCGCGACGCGTTAAGTGGCCGCAGATAAGGGAGCCATTAAAATATGCGGCGAGAGAAACCCGAGCGGGAGAGAGAGAGAGAGAGAGAGAGAGAGAGAGAGAGAGAGAGAGAGAGAGAGAGAGAGAAAGAGGTCTGCTGCGGTGATTGATACTGAAAGAACTCCGGTCCCGCGGAGTTCTCCAACCCTTATGAAAATTTACCGTTGTGTACGTCTGGATTTATCGGGGGTTGAATTTACAAGCTCCAGCGAGGCGGCCAGCTAGCCTTTCCAAACGATAAATTTCTTGGACTTTATCCAGCTAGGTTTATCCGTGTTTGTCTTACATTTAAACTTCTCCCGCTCCCTCCGACCGGAGAGCATCCGACCGGAGTCCGCTCGAAATTCCTCTTCTTTTCCGGGGGACATTTGTCCGCGTCGCGTTTAATTAGCCGGGAATAAGTTTCGGAATTATGCTCGCCTAGATCACGCCGATCCGCACGGCGGAACGTAAACGGTGGTGTCCGCGGACGAGGAAGAAGGAGAGCACACCTCCACCTCGGACTGCTCGCAGGATCCCCGGGAACGTTGCCACGACAAACAGAAAATAAAACAAGCTCGTTAGAATCGTCCGCTCGACCATAACCGTGGGCGAGCGGAGGGGAGGGCCAAGACGGATCTTCGAACGAAAACAGTCGAAGCGATCTGGACCGAAACGGCGGAGAGGGAAGAAAATTGGAAATTTCAAAGGGGCCGGGGCCGTCTGTTGTGCCGGTGATAGCCGTGTGCTCATCGGTTCGGACCACTTTGACGATTAGGTGGCGCCGGCCATTTTCATCGGCAAGATAAACTCGGCTTTTCCTAGACCTCCTTAGCCTTTGTTAGGCGGCGCGCGGCGCTCGCAGCCGAGCAAGAGACAACTCGCGAGGGCGTCCCGAGTGCGGGGGTGGCCGCGGAACAGGGGGGTTCCGGAGGATGGAAACAGAGGCGAAAACTCGCGAAAAGAAGAGGGACGGAAAATGGAAAAGAAATTCCCATTACTTTGGGGGAGAGACGTCTAGTACCCTTCTTCTTCATCTTCCTGCCCCGTCACCGTCGCCGTCGCCGCCGCCGCCGCGTCGCTTGTCGTCGTCGACGCGCCGTCGACGTCGTCGTCGTCGTCGTCTTCCTCGCCTCCTTTCGTTTCCTCCGCTTCCTCCTAGGGCCTGCTGCGTGGTCTCCGAGCAAGGGGACACGATGCACGCATGTGCCGGGGTCATTCTATCGATTTCTCTGGTTCGCGTGGCAGTCACGAGGAGGCGTGCCCAGAGCCGCGCTCCCGCTGCACCAGCACGCCACCCAAAACAGCCTCGCGTATCGTCGCAACCGGGTTGCCTTTTCAAGGTTAACCTACACGTATAGATAGATAGACAGATATACATATATATATACACACATATACGCTCAAGTATACATACACACAAACAGACATAACGAGCACAGCCACCGCCGAAAGTGCCGGCAGTCGAGTCTTAAGTGTCCCGTCTCCGACGCGCGGTGTCTTTTCTTTTTGTATTTGGTTCGCGTGTGCGCTCCGATCAGCCGGTGAAATTGGACTGGTGATCTTGGAAGATTGCTGAAAAAAACGAGACCTCGGAAGATCTGAAAAGTCTTGCGTTCGCTTTTTTTCGACGGTGAGTAACAACCTGTCCCTTTGTACTCTGCGCGTCCGTTTTCATTTCCGCGAGGACAATGCCCCCTTTCTTCCCCCCCCCCCTCTTCTTTTCTTATTCCTCCGGTCTTCTTCTTCTTGTTCGGTCTTTTTCTGAAATTGTTTCGGATAGACTGCGCGAGTTTCAATTGGCCGTTAAAGCGTCCCCGGCGACGGATCATCTCGACGGTAGTCTATTAAAATTGCAACGTGCACCGGACTGTTTTCCTCGAGCGGCAGCTGTCGTTAGGACCGTAACGGTGGCAGAATAAGTAGCGTCGATGATCGCCGGCCCGCGTCTCTATAGGGGTGCAACGGAGGCTACGACGCGACAATTAAGCGACGGCTTTAATTGGCCGAATCGCGGAGACGCGGCGGATTTTCTTCGGGCTTTCGACAACCTGCCTCCCCCCCCCCCCAACCCCTGAGGGACGAACTGCTCTCCGCCGGCATGGCACCGTAATTTCGTGTAAATGGACAATCGATCTGCGATACCGCCGATATCACGCAAACGTAAAACCACCCCTCGTGCTTTGATAGCCGGGTATTCTCGAGCCGCGCGCGCGGCACCAGGGGGGAATGACCACTTCCTTGTTCGCGATTTATGCCGCGGAAAATGGAAACTCCGGGACGGGACGACCACCGGCAAGAAATCGTTATTCGCTCGTTGACATTACTAACACACGATAACACGATTATGATACGGGAACGCGTCGAGGCCCGCGTTGCCCCGAGAATCGCGCGGCTCGTTCGAAATTTTCACCAGCGGCACCGTGGCTGCGCACGATTTTTCGAGCGGGACTCGCGAATTAGTTTTACCGACTTTTGTAGGGATTACCATTTTTTTAATAGCCCGAGCTGGCCGAAACAGAGAATCGCGTGGAAATGTAAGCTCTGTGTTTTGCCGCTGTTTGTACGTTTCTGTTAGCTTCAAATATTTACGAATCTGCTGTCGATTTGTGACTGAAAGGTTTTCTTTTTATTGTTTGAAATGGAATAGCTTGCATAAGTTTCTGGACGAGACTCTGTGATACATCACATGTTTGCTATCATTTTTCGAAGAGGCATTGAAGAAATCTTATAAGGAAGGTCGCGATTGTAGCGTGATTTTGCGAAATGATAACAGGAAGATCTTCAAAGGTGCACACTTAACATTGAGTACAGTTGCTTGTCCATTTCAAAGATAAACACGATTAACGCGACCTATCTTCAATGTGTACTGTGCAATTTTGATAACTCCAGCGTATGCGTATTGAATCTTTATCATATCAATTGTTCACGCTTCTGCGGTTATCTAATGACTGTGTTTCGGAATAATACAATCATACACAGTTCACGTGTGTATAGAACTTACCTTCCTTTAAGATTGTCGGTGTTTGGGTGAATTCTCTAGTACGCTGTAAGCTGTAATATTTTTGCATCTGCATCAAGATTATGTTGACTTCTCAAAAGTATTGTTAAATCTTTAGAATATTTTCGCCATTTCATAATTCACACTAAGCCATCACTCCAGAAAATTCTATCAGGAAGAAAAAATGAATTTACACAATGACTACCATTTGAAGTACTCAAAATTATAGGAATTTTTAAATATCTCCACAGAAATTAGTTTTTAATTGCACCATTCATCCAACGTTAAAAGTCGAATCATCGAATCAACTTATACCCATTAAATTCACGATGTAATCTAAATATTCACAGGCCTATACGCTCGAAAGACTAAAATTTTGTAACAAATTTGATTTAGTTCTAAATTTTATATTCAAATAAATTTTGATGCCACGATTATCCACCTCGGAAATTCGTTGCACGGCGCACAGTGGGCAATTTGGACAAAATCAGATTCAAAATCAAGGAACTTTCGACAGGAATGAGGTAGAGCGATGACATTTTTTTTAAATGAAAGCTGCAACTTTGTAGAATATGGGAAAAATAGGGAGATTATTATCATCCAATCATTTCTACGAAAAAATGACATCATTAGTTTTTGTCACAAAAATCTATTTTTTGCAAATTCCTGGGGTCGTAGCCACATTTTGAGACCCGATTTGAAATCAGCGTGAAAAAATCTATGGGAAATGATGTATAGCATGTTTAAAAAATATTTTTTCCGCGCGTGGTATTGGAAAAACTAAAATTTTCTTGAATTTGTGCGTGTTTAACGAATTTTCTCGAGGTTAAAAAACGTTCGTACCACAATCTCTCTATTTTTCCCATATTCTACAAAGTTGCAGCTTTCATTAAAAAAAAATTTCATCGCTCTATCTCATTCCCATCGAAAGTTCCTTGATTTTAAATCCGATTTTGTCCAAATTGCCCATTGTGCGGCGTAGCAGTGGAACGATGATCTATGTATAGAGCAGTCCAATTAATCGTCTCCGGCGGCCATTACGTCGAAACAATTACCGTGCCGATAGCAACGCGGTGGCTTACGTAAGTCCCATGAAAGAAAGGAGGTGCGTTGTCGTTCGATAACCGGCAGGAGAAGTCGAGGTCGCAGGATTTGCGACGGTATCCTCGCCGATAAGAATCGGCAGTGTCATCGGGCGGGCGAAGCCGACGCGGCCGGGACGCGAAAAAGCAGACAGAGCCCGGGGTGGAAGGGGAGGGAGAAAAAATGGAGGAATCGGTGAACCTCTCTCGCCGGGACAAACTCAAATAAGAGTTATCGGCGGCGCGGAACGTTTGCCTACATAAATCCAGTTAGCCGTGAGCCACTCGGAATAGTGTCGTGAGCGAGTCGCGGCCGAACAATGCGGGCCGCGCCGCGCCGCGCCGCGTCGGTTTCCAGAGAGTTTTTCTCCCCCTTTTGGCGCGATAAGCGCCGTTATCTTTTGTCGCGCAACGATAATCCAAAGAACCGTCGTTTCAGTTCTTTAGGCAGGTCGGCTGGAGCTCGGCAGCTCTCCGATGAACTAAACGCCCGTGGCTATGTAACCGGGAACATAACGTCGCCTGAGTAATTCTCGAGCTTGTTACGACCGGGAGATGGAGAAGGAGGCGAATCGTGGATACAGAGAGAGAGGGAGGGAGGGAGCCTCGTCGTTTTCTTTCCCCCTCTCTTTCTTTCCCGGCAACCCCTCTTTCTCGGTTCCACCACAGTTTCCCTCCCCGGAGTCCGACGGATTTTCTTCCTTCCTTCTTCCTCCTTCTCTCCCGTTTCTCTCCTGTTTCTCCGGGGCTCCGCGAGAGACCGGTCTCTCTGTCTGCACCTATCGCTGCGGCTCTGTCCCTCCGCGCAGCGTTAGGTAATTCGAAAGCAATTTGAATTGACGTGCACCGGCAGAGGAAAGTAATTACGGGGTGGTGAGCGCAAGCTCCCGACCTCGCCGGATCGTGTGCGAATACCACGCGCGGGGAATACACACCGATGCGCGCACGCGGACACGCGCGCGTGTACACACGCACCTACATGGCACCCGCTCGCGGTTAGATTGATTAAAATTTACTATGCAAATTAGATTGCGCCTCGGAGCGACGGCCGCGAGGAGGAGGCGGCGGAGGCGTGGGCGGAAGACGGGAAACACACACCCGCCCCCTCTGAAAAGATGAATCGTTATCATTAGCATTTTCAGCATTGACGGGACCCTGTCGCTCTGTTATCGCGCCGCCCGGCTATTGGATCTCTCTCCCGACCGTTGAGACCGGGGCCAGTCGATACACCCCGTCGCCGCCACCCTATGCCACCCTCCTGTATCCTATCTGCGCCACGCAGCCTTATGATTCTCACATCCCTGAACCGCAAACACGCCGGAAATTCGCTTTCGAAGAATGCCCGGACAGTCGCGACACGCTTCAACCGGACCAGAAGCCACCTCCCGAGGACACTAAAACGAGTTTCTAGCCCCTTGCGTGACGGACAACAATGTAAACTTCGCTGGGAAAATAACTGTAATTTTTTCCGGAATTTGTTTGCCGCTCGGAGCTAGATAATATACGTTTATTGAAAAGAATGAATTTGGAACACGGCTTGTTAGCCGGTTTTGTAAAACGAAGTGACACTTGAAAAACCAACGTTTTCCGTAGTCCGTACAAGTGAGAAATCGCTGTCCTATATTCTACCCCTCCCTGTCAAGTATAGGTAAAATGTTACTATTTATCTTAACCCGCATTTTTCAAAAGTAGCCGTACAATGCATTTTCGTTTTGTATTTAAATTCTGCTATTTGTGTCTTATTCATAGTCTCATATTTAAAACGCGTATGTGGCGAAGAGCTCATTTTATTTTGACCGTCATGCATCCCTTAAATATAGTCTCATCCCTTAAATATAATCTCCATTCGTAGTCTCATATTTTCAACATGCGCATCAAGTTGCAGACATAACGATAGAAAAACAAGTTTTACAGTATCTAACCCGAAAAAATGACTAAATTTTTTCCTAAAGAGCATTTGAGTGTTAAAAATAAATGATTGTGTTCAATATACAAAATGTATCTAGTAACTGGGTTGAATTGTAACTCGGTTAACGCAAACCAAGAAAGGGGGTGAATTTTTCTGTGAGATGCATAAGAGGGTGAAGAATAAAACATTTTAAAAAATATTATTTGAAAGGCCTATAGCTAACCCAAACCAAGAAATGGGATGATTATTTTCCTGAGGGGGTTAAAAGTAAAATATTCCCTTCAATGTACACATTTAGAAATAAAAATTATTTGAACTATTTGCTAACCCAAACCAAGAAATGGGAGGACTTTTTCCTGAGGGGGTTAAAACTAAAATATTCTATTCAATGTATACATTTAGAAATAAAAATGATTTGGGGAATATAGAATGAGATATATGAATTGCAAATATTTGCAAATATTTGTACTCGCTAGAAAGTTGTAGTGCAAGATATAGGATTGAGTCTATTAGGGGTTGCAAGCTGTCTAGAATTAAGCTAGAAGATTCATACAATTTCCTTAGACTGTAATGAATTTTTGAGTCTTGCAAGTAGCAATTCCGCGTCCCTCCGAGGGTAAAAACCTGGTCGGCTAGGGGAGGGTGTTCGATCCAGATACAGGGGTCGCAATTTTTTCGTGCACCTCCGAAGAAACTCGTCTTTCCGCTAGATCGCTTGGAAACGCGCTTCGCCGCGACTCGTGGCGCGTAGGGTGAATTTCACCCCCCGAGGCCTGTACACGCGCTGTGGGCGAATTGATCGCGTTGGGGTAGAATCATCCATCACCAAGTGACAGACCCGTGCCAACCCCCCCCCCCGTGGAAAGGTGCCCCGCACCCTACCGGCAAGAGGAATGGACAGAGGTGGCGCGGCGAGGGTGCAACGGGGACGTTATGGGGGTGAGGTGTGCGAGAGAGGGAAAACGGTGGCGCCCTCGAACGACGGGCGACGAACCAAACAACCCCCTGAACAATGCCCAACAGATCCCACGGGACGGCGCGTTCTGTTTTCTCTTTCTCTTTTTCCCGTCGTGCCTCGCCTCTCTCCTCGCCTCAACTCGCCTCGTCATGCCTCGCCCGTTCCCCCTGCCTCGCTCTTGTTGCCGCTGTCGATTTGCCTCTGACGCGGCAACCATCTCCGCCACGATGCGATGGTTAGTCTTCGGGAGATGCGCACGACAGGCCTGTCGATACGGAACGGCTTATTACGCGGTCATCTTATTTAAATTGCTGGTTTCGCTTATCGAGCCGGAGGATGGACATGCCCGAGCCCGTAATTATCCGAACGACCGGAACTTTTCGCCAGCTTCGCGCAATCCTTCTAACGAGTCGCTTCTTGTAACCGGCGGAGATTGTTTAACTCCACCGATACACCCGATTACTCTCATCGAAGACGTCCAACGCTCTACCGAACCATTATACATCCTCTCGCTTCAAACCGAGTTCCTCAGATCAATCATTTTGCAGATTTAAACGTCAGCTAACTGATAAAACCCCCCTCTGCCGTCAATCGATACAGAGAAATGATACATGAAGATTGTCTCGGAAAAGTAGTCATCTTCAGCTTCTATTACCGTTTCTCTACGATTACATCCCTTTTTCTGTACAAATTTTCTTTTGACAACAAAAGAGATTATAATTCAGGAAGTCAACAGTGGCTAACTAAGTTGCCCGTTAAACAAGCTTTCTATAGAATCACATTTTTAATAAACAGAGTATGCTCGTCAAACACGGAGTATGCGTGGCTGTTATAATGTGGAATTAAGTAATATGGAATATATCTTGATGTTTACAATACATCTTGATGATTGAAGTTTACGAACACCTATGTTTTAGTTTTCACTAAACTTGCAATTTAAGCTGCAAATTGTAACCACTTTTCACGCATGACGAGTGTACTCGTCATAGCACTGAATGTTGTCATTTCTTCGTGTCGAGTATACTCGTCGAAAACAGCTAACTGGTTAATCTTAACAAAATTAAGAAACGGCTCAAACTGTCTCAATTGTAAACAATTGTGCCACGCTATTTATTGCTTCGAGATAAACAAAGTTTCACAAATATTCAATATCCAGATCCTCCAGAAAAAAAAAACGTTCCACTTTCTCCAGCGTAGAATGTCACCAATGAATGTCGAACAGTGTCGATATAAGCACACGCAGATAGTTTATCTGGAGCATAATAGTAAATCAATTTGCAGCACTGAAGCGGAGCAGTCTGCATGCAAAAGTTCGTCCACTTACCTGCAAGAAGTTTCCGAGTTATCGTCGTTAGCGCCTGGAGACCTATAACCCGACCTACTCCGTGTCACTTTCTTCGATCTCATTGCCTGTTATAGTAATGCTTGCTGTTCGTACCTGGTACGTTCAAGCCTAACGACCGATCTGATCGAATCGACATTAAAACGCTCAAGTTCTTAGAAACTTGTCGGAGCGTTTCCCTGAAACGTAGTTCCACTTTCGAAAATATACCATGAATTTTCAGC